>NW_027223753.1:74433198-79433198 GCF_028538775.1 Myotis yumanensis
TGTTTTTCAAAACCACAGATTCAGGGTCATTTCAAGTTTTTTTGTTTTTTTTTCACTACCTAATGTTTTACTTGCAGTGTAATGACAGGCTGATGATCCAATATTTTCATTAATTTTATATAATAACTCAAGTATAAAGTCTTACTTTTTTACAAATAGCAGGGAGGGTTCGTGTGGTGTGTAGTGTATAATATACACATGCATTTAATAATAAGCTGATTGAAATATCTGTCCAGCAGTATTTATGCAGAGCCTGGCGTGTTCAAGATCTCTTCCTTCCTGAGTGTGTGTGTGTGTGTGGTGTGTGGGGGGTGGGCTCCCCCTGTGGAGTGTGGGGGCTCCACCTGTGGAATGCTATGGGTTCACTAGGTTTCCAGTGTCTCAGATGGAAGTGGGTGTGGCCTCTGTGCTCATAACCACAGTTTGAGAAATAAAGAAAAATCCATTTTTTTCATGATAAATAATTTGAAACTAGTTATAAACCCAAAGGAGAATAAATCAAGAAATAGAACCATAACACAAACAAATCAGGGACCTGAGCGAGACAAACTAAGGAGGTCTGGGGCCAACGGAAGGAAGATGAGCCTAGAATTCCATGAGCAGGAGATGGAGTGTGTGTGGCTAGTTTTGATAAAGTTCGTGGGGACTGTAGTCTTTTTATGTTGGAGCTCATTAAAGAGGCTTATAGGAAATAAACCCATGCCCCAGTTCTAGGCTCCATTGGACATGGATTGATAAATGCAGTATGGCCTTACCTTGAAGGACAGAAAGAGCTAAACTCCTCACATTTGTAACAAACATCCCCATTTGATTTGTGTTGTGATGTTTTGTTTTCCTGCTGAGACAAAACACAGGTCCTTCAGATCCTTCCAACATGGCACCTCAGGCATTCATTGCCGGTCACTGGAGGTGACCTATCAAGGGAAGCTGACTTGCCACCTCTGTTTAAGTAGCTTTTATCTTCACAGGGGAGCAACAAGACCAGTAAATCACTATGACATAAGGCAGCACACGGCAAATTTGTTTTAAGTAATCTAACACTAAAACATGTTCTTAGAGAACAATGATTTCTGACCAGGGTGACAGCAGAAGTCACCATCAATGGAATGGCCTGAGTCAAGGAAGTATTTTTACAGCATAAAAGTAGAGAACAAAGGGGAAGATTTAAGAGTTGTTTTATATTATCAATATGGAAATATATTATTATTACCTGGGGTTTTACAAGGCTGCTATATGTGCCATCATGTTTTAAATCAAGGGGGAGAAAACTTTTCAATAAATGGCTACAATAAGTAAAATATACATGTTTACATAAGAGTGACTTATAGTCCACAAATATAATACTGAAGCGCGAGCTCCAGAATTTGGAAATTCTCTATTTCTAAATGCAGACATTATTGATGAAAATGCTAATTCTTTTTTATGATGATTACATAGTAAAGTGTTTCTATGATTTAAAAAACTATTAAAATATCAGTGTCATAAAAACAAAATAAATCGCACAAGTAGTTAAATTTTAACAAATATTTTATTTGTGGGGCACTGGTATGCAATTTATAACTGAATCATCCAACATTCATTTCACATGGCACGAGGGCAATCTTTACTTCGTGTAAAAGTACTTATTGTCGAAGTTCAAGAAAAGTAAGAGCAAGGGAAGTTAAATTCTGAGCTTTAATATGGGTAAGTACACATCTTAGTCCTTTCAAGCATGTGATGACTTTTTCTTCAAATAAAGCTCCATTCATACTAGTATACGATGGACAAAATCCTCTGAGGATCAGAAAAGAGTCAATTCTAGCACCTCTGGTGCTTCCTCATTGTGTCCACTCTTGCTTCAAGGAAAAGTCAGTTAAGAAAAACTTCTAGAAACAGACTGAGTATTCCACTAAACATTGTTATTTATTTATTTAGTGTTTTTTTTATTTCTTTTGTCCATGGGGAAACTATTCAGTGTGGTGAAAGATTATAACCAGTCCATGCAAAAGAGAGAATTTATTAAATTCTAATACCTTTGTGCTTTAAACTGAGTGTTGTCTTGGTACTCATTTCCTAGGGCTGCCATAAGCAATTGCAACAAACTGGCTGACTTAAGACAACAACAATGTATTCTCTCACCATTCTGGAGACCAGGAATTCAAAATCAAAGTGCTGGCACAGTGGTTCCTTCTGTAGGCTCTGAGGGAGAATCATTTCCCTGCCCAATCCAGCTTCAGGCGGCTCAAGGGTTCACGGGTTTGGGGCAGTAGCACTCTAATCTCTGCCTCCTTCACACGCATGGCCTTCTTCTCTGTGTCCTGTCTTTTCCTCTTCTCTTCTCTGACAAGGACATTTATCCTTGGGTATAGGGCCCGCCATAATCCGGATGATCTCATCTCCACAATCTTAATAACATCTGCAAAATTCTTTTCCCAATAAGCTCACATGTCCAAATGAGGAAAATACATAAGCTCTGGATGAACATCTTTTGGTGGGTGTCACCATTCAACTAACCACAGTTATGTTATATTATTCTCTTATCATCCACATGGTAATGTAGCTGATTCTGCCCCTTTTTTAAAAATAATATTATCAAATTAAATTAAAAATAACTTGTGACTCTGAACAGTGCAATGTTATTTTCTTGTGACTTTATTTGCTTTTGTTAATATATGTAAATTTCATGCATCTTTCACCTGATTATAGGACATTGCCGTAAATCAACAGAAAGCTTAATTTCATCTTATTCTTAAAATTCCTCAACCATGATTCTAACTGAAAGAAAATAAAAAATAGCTATCTATTTATTTACACTCAATTAATTAATTATTGTATTTATATGTTCTCCCAGTATACAGGGACACATCTATTGAATTGCTAGTGCTAGAGATAACATGGTACAGTCAAAATAAAATGCACAGGCTTCTGTCAGTGATGGATCTGATTATGAGTCACAGCTCATAGCTTAGCACTTTCAGTCTATTTGTGTTAAAGTAAGTCATGCAATCTTTTTTAGTCCCTCTTTCCTCATCTGTAAAATGGAAACACTAATACCTATGCCTGTTTGTAACAAGAATTAGATATAATATAGATAAGTCACCTACGACAAAGCCTCACAGAGTTTTTACTTTATAAATGATATTTATTATTTATTACAGACATTGTCTTATAAAGATAATAACCAAAGTGAATTTTGATTGTTAGCTCATTCATTCAATTAATTTAAATGCTGAACTGAATAGTCTCTGGTCCATGGTAGGTTTGGAGAGTGTGGTATAACATGCCCTTACGGTTTCCTTGGTGTATCTGCTTCCCCTTCTCTCATTCCTATCTATTAGTCAGGGTGTTCTCCTGAACATGTTTTTCTTTCTTGCCTATGTTCTTGCTCAGGTTGTTTGGTTACTTGGAAATGCTCCCCTTCCTTCTCTGTTATTCATACTTGTCCACTGTTAATGGCCCAAAAGAAGTAATTTGTTTTCCTCTGAAAACATCTACTATGATATGCTCAAACATATGTTCTGCCTTAACATTTTAAAATTGTTAAGCTCTGTACTCATTTGGTATTTAACATACACACATGACATTGTTGGAAAATGTAAGTTAAGTGTTATAAGTGATCAAATACAAGTTTCATGAGGTCAAAGATTCAAATTAAGTTTTTAGTGTTTCTGTGTTGCATTTGAAGTTAATTAAATTGTTCTTACAGGTCCAAGTTGTACCTAAGATGTGTTTTTCTCTTTAAATAAAATTAAATGCACTCCATCATCAATTGTTGGGAAATTCAAGTCTGGTAATTATTGGGGCTACCTCCATCATGGTAATTCAGTCATCCAGGTATATTTATGAACACAAACATTGGCTCCTCCAGGGTTCGGTCTGGCCTAGTTAAGTCTGAAAGACCATTATCCATGCCCACACAGTGCTTTCAATCTAGAAGCTCCCAAGTCACCTAGATGATGTTGCCATGATTTGGAAATCCAATGCCTAGAATTCAGTTTATCTGTTTTCCTGGAATCAAACTGCCACTTTGTGTTCTGAGAAAGTTGTTTTTGCATCCAAAATCCTCATGAATCTCAGAAACCACTATCCTTTTCTGAGCTTGGAGAAATATTTCTTTGTCAATTCCCAGCCTTCAAAGGCATATGTCCCTCTCTTAGCTACATATCCAGTAAAACCTCTTTATTGAGCTTAGATTTACAAGCAGCCATTAACCTAGATTATATGAATATGTCTCAAAGATTTGTGGAGCACACTTATCAATGATCAAAGTATCTGACAGCTTGGAAATTGATTGGAAAACAAGGTATTTCAAGGGGAAGGAGATTCCAAAAGAAAGTTGGATGTGAAAACTATGCTTCCAATCATATGGGAGGAGGTGAGTGGGAGTTAGTTACACATACTATTTGTCTATCAGATTTGTCTTCTAGCTCAGCTCCTATAATCTGAAAACTAGAATGAGAAGGGACTGAAAGAGGCTAGTTTAAATATCCTATAACATGTTGGAAGCACATAGGAGTATTGCTTTAAGTTCATTTTAACATAGTTGAGAAAGAACATGAGTTTAGAATGAGGGCTCTGAATGACAAAGCGTGCTTTTGGCCCAAAGAGATTTTGGCACAATATGAAAACAAGCCCTTGACATGGAAGCATCCTCACTAAGCACACCATAGTAACATCTACTGCAGCCAAGACTTTGATAGACACATGGGAACCTGCTAATCCCTACAGTGTTGGTTAAGTTCTCAGGGCTTTGTTGCAATGGGAGAAGGAGCCAATAATTATAACTATGGTAACTTGAGCCAGAAAGAGCCCATGTGCATCCTCATTGAACACTATTCATTATCAGAACCCATGGCAAATCACATTCCCATAGCCTGCAAAACATTAAGCATTCTGAGAAGCAGAATTATTTAAAGGGAATCAAGAAAGTGGAAGATGATACTTTCTAGAAGGTAGTTTGGAGGATTTATTTGTTAAAAATATATAAACTAATTCTCTGGACTTTCAAAATGGTATGTGTGGCTATGAGGTGGGTAGTACTTTGAAAGGAGTTAGAATTCTAGATATATTTGCCAGCAGGACAATAGCCAAAGAAATATTTTAACAGTGATCTTTGCTCTAAAGTCCCTGGAGTCAATACCAAGAGAACACCAGTTACATGTATATCTCTCCTTGTGATAACATGTATTCAATACAGACTTGATTTGATAAACTGAACAAGTTAGTTCAATTGCCTTGACTAATTGTTAACAAAGTTGACATCTAAATACTGAGTTCACAGTTTCTTAATATAGGAAACCAGAGTTTCCTAGGAGAATGTCAAGATATGGAAACAGGAACTCAGGACCAGAAGTTATAATATGATTGACAGGGGCACTTTTATAGTATCTTTAGATGCAAAGTACAATATTGAACACTCTAGAATTCCCTAAATATTTTGTATTTCCTGAAATGTACCCTATCAAGTTTATTTTATCAATCAAGATACTCAAGTGGATATAACCACTTTTTGAAGATATATTTTTTATTGATTTCAGAGAGGAAGGGAGAGGGAGAGATAGAAACATCAATGATAAGAGAGAATCATTGATAGGCTGCCTCTTGCAAACCCTACACTGGGGATCAGCCTGCAACCCAGGCATATGCCCACCTGGGGAATGGAACCATGACCTCCTGATTCATAGGTCAACACTCAACCACTGAACCATACCAGCCGGGCTGGACATAATCACTTTTAAATAAGGTTGGCAACCTCTGTATACTAGTATTATGTCCTCATTTTAAATATCCAGCACATATTAAATACAAAAGACTGTTAAAGTTCTGTAATAAATGTTTTCTAATTATTTTTATTTAGTATACCTCAAATTAATTGTCCATAGAACTATTTTTCCCAAAAGATGTCTACCTGTGCTCCTCAGGCAAATATTGTTCTATAAAACATATTTTGTAAAATGGATGTATTAGTATCTCTAACTTGAACTATGTAATGGGAAATTTTGATTATTAATCTCATATCAATTATATCACAGAGTCAATAAAGATTAGACAACAATTTTGCCACACATGAAATAAAGATATAGATGTGATACATAAAATACAACATAATATTTTATATATTGTACACTATATACGATGTATCACACAAAAGATTTGGACACATGCGATATAAATATATCAAAATAATTAACAAGTTAGAGACTATTTCTAATAGCTAAAATGACAATAAGGGTGATAATTGCTCAGAATGATTGGGAAATAGATGGAGGTTCCCATGGTCACTGGGTGTCAAGGAAAACTGTTTGAAAGTTACAGAGTATATATCAATGGCTAACATTTAAACATTTAAGTAAGCAAGTGTGCCCAAGTAGGAGCAAACTACAGCGTAAGAAAAGGTACAGATTAAATTGTCACCTGACAAGGAAAACATTATTCCAGATCATTCTGTGTCAAGCTTGGGCTCTGTGGACTTTTTGGGGTTAAAAAAATATATCTGTAAGCATTCATATATTTTGAACGTACCAAAGTTTTCCCTCCATGCAATTTCCATTTCTTCTACTTACTTGATTAATGGAACTGGATGTTACTCGCAGATAAGTCCATGGAGATCAGGACATTATCTAGTTTGAGTAGATAAATGTCAATATCACCACAGAAGGAAAAAAGTGAGTATATACCTTACCTGTCACTGTCTGCCCCCCTCAACCCTGTTCACATACACAATGCTTAGAACAGACTTGACTTTTTCTTTTTTAGAACTTCTAATGGCAGAGATAAATAAATAAATAAATAAATAATAAATGCCTAGAGAGATGAGAGAGGGAAATAATGACTAAGGAATTATACTGCAAGACTTCCATTGGAGGAAATACTATTGATATATGTTTTATGAGTTCCTTATATTTTTTTTGGATATTAACCCTTTATCAGATGCATCATTGGCAAATATGTTCTCCCATACAATGGGCTCTCTTTTCCTTTTGTTGCTGGTTTCTCTTGCTGTGCAGAAGCTTTTTATTTTGATGTGGTCTTATTTGTTTATTTTTCCCTCAGTTTCCTTTGCCTTAGGAGATGTATCTGTAAACATACTGCTATGAGAGATGTTTGAGATTTTCTTGCCTATGGTTTCTTCTAGGATTTGTATAGTTTCATGACTTACATTTAAATCTTTTATCCATTTGGAGTTCTGCACGGTTCAAGTTGGTGGTCTAGTTTCGTTTTTTGTTTTTTTGCATTTATCTGTCCAGTTTTCCCAACACCACTTATTGAACAGACTGTCTTGACAAAGATTGTATGCTCTTGCCTCCTTTGACAAATGTTAACTGAGCTTAATGTCTTGGGTCAATTTCTAAGGTCTCTGTTCTGTTCCATTGACCTATATGCCTGTTGTCTTGCCAGTATCAGGCTGTTTGATTTCAGTGGCTTTGTAGCATAACTTGAAATCTGGTATTATGATTCCTTCAACTTTGTTTTTCTTTCTCAAGACTGCTGCAGCTATTCAGGGTCTTTTTTGATTCCATATAAATTTTTGGAGTATTTGTTCTAGCTCTGTTAATTATGCTGTTGGTATTTTAATAGGGATTGAATTGAATCTGTAGATTGCCTTGGTTAGTATGGGCATTTTAATGATGTTAATATACCAATCCATGAACATGGTATATTCTTTCACTTTTTTATATCTTCTTCTATCTCTTTTTTCAAAGTCCTGTAGTTTTCTGAGTACAGGTCTTTTGTCTCCTTGGTTAAGTTTATTCCTAATTATCTTAATGATTTTGTTGCATTGGTAAATGGGATTGTTTGTTTAGTTTCTCTTTCTGAGAATTCATTATTGGTGTATAAAAAAAGCTATCGATTTTTGGGTATTGATTTTGTATCCTGCTACATTGCAAAATTCATTTATTAAATCTAGAAGCTTTTTAGTGGAGACTTTAGGGTTTTCTATGTACAATATCATGTCAT
This sequence comes from Myotis yumanensis, assembly GCF_028538775.1. NCBI lineage: Eukaryota > Metazoa > Chordata > Mammalia > Chiroptera > Vespertilionidae > Myotis > Myotis yumanensis. The sequence goes on from NW_027223753.1 coordinate 74,441,137, forward strand.
CTGCAAATAATGAGAGTTTTACTTCTTCCTTTCCAATTTGGATGCGTTTTATTTTTTCTTCTTGTCTGATCGCTGTGGCTAGGACTTCCAGTATTATGCTGAATAAGAGTGGTGAAAGCAGACATCCTTGTCTTGTTCCTGTTCTTAGAGGAAATGGTTTTAGTCTTTGCCTATTGAGTATGATGTTGGCTGTAGGTTGTAACATAAGGCCTTTATCATGTTGAGATATACTCCCTCTATTCCCACTTTACTGAGAGTTTTTATCAAAAACTAGAGGCCCAGTGCACAAAGTTTGTGCACTCAGGGGGGAGGGGGTGTCCCTCAGACCAGCCTGTGCCCTCTCACAGCCTGGGATCCCTCAGGGGATGTCTGACTGATAGCTTAGTCCCACTCCCCATGGGCATCCTTAGCGCTGCCACAGAGGTGGAGAGGCTCCCCCACACCGCTGCTGCACTCTCCAGCCATGAGCCCAGCTTCTGGTACACTGACCACCAGGAGGCAGCTCCTGCATTGAGCATCTGCCCCCTGGTGGTCAGTGCCAGTTATAGTGACCGGTCATTCTGCGGTTTGGTCGATTTGCATATTAGCCTTTTATTATATAGGATGGGTGTTGAATTGTGTTGAATGCTTTTTCTTAGTCTATTGATATGATCATATGATTTTTGTCTTTCAATATGTTTATGTGATGTATCACATTTATTAATTTGCAAATATTGTACCAGCCTTTCATCCTGGAATAAATTCCACTTGGTCATGGTGTATGATCTTTTTAATATATTGCTGGATGCGATTTGCTAATATTTTGTTGAGGATTTTAGCATCTATGTTCATCAGGGATATTGTGCTGTAATTCTCTTTCTTTGTAGTGTCTTTATCTGGTTTTGGAATTAGGATAATGCTGGCCACATAAAAAGAGTTTGGAAGTGTTCCTTCCTCTTGGATTTTCTGAAATATTTTGAGGAGTATAGGTGTTAGTTCTCCTTTGAAGGTTTGGTGAAACTCCCCTGTGAAGCCATCTAGAACTGGGCTTTTGTTAGCTGGGATTTTGTTATTATTTTATTGCTCCTATTTCATCAGTTGTTATTGGCCTATTTAGGTTTTCTGATTCTTCTTGATTCAGTTTTGGGAGATTGTATTTTTATATGAATTTGTCCATTTCATCCACACTGTCCAGATTGTTGGCATATAGTTTTTCATAGTCTTTTCTTACAATTCTTGGTATTTCTGTGGTGTCAGTGGTTACTTCTCCACCTTCGTTTCTGATTTTATTTATTTGGGTACGCTCTCTTTGTTTCTTGATGAGTCTGGCTAACAGTTTACCAAAGAACAGCTCTTGGTTTCATTGATTTTTTTGTGTGTGTGTCTATGTTATTTATTTCTGCTCTAATATTTATTATTTCCTTCTGTCTTCTTACTCTGGGCTCTTCTTGTTCTCTTCCCAATTCTTTAAGTTGTAGGGTTAGTTTACTGTTGATTTTTCTTGTTTTTTGAGGTATGCTTTTAGTGCTATGAATTTCCCTCTCAGGACTGCTTTTGCTGGGTCCCAGAGATTTGGAGTTGTTGTGTGTTCATTTTCATTTGTTTCCAGGAAGTTTTTGATTTCTTTCTTGATCTCATTGGTAACCCATTCATTTTTTTAATAATATCTTATTCAGCCTCCATGTGTTTGAATGTTTGGGGGTATTTTTACTGCAGTTGATTTCTAATTTCATTTCACTGTGATCTGAGAAGATGCTTGAAATGATTTCAATCTTCTTGAACTTATAGAGACTTGTTTTTTGTCCTAACGTGTTCTATCTTTGTGAATGATCCATGTGCACTCGAGAAGAATGTATATTCTGCTGCTTTGAGGTGAAATGTTCTATAAATGTCAATTAAATCCATCTGATCCAGTGTTTCCTTTATAGTCACTGTTTCCTTGTTAAGTTTTTGTCTGGAAGAACCATCCAATGAAGTCAGTGGGTGTTAAAGTCCCCTACTATGACTATATTGTTGTTGATTTATCTGTTAAAGTCCTCTGAACATTTTTGTATTTATATATAGATGCTCTATATTGGATGCATATAAGTTTACCAGGGTCATGTCCTCTTGTTGGATTGGTCCCTTTATTATTATGTAGTGACCTTTGTTGTCTCTTGTGATAGCCTTCATTTTGAAGTCGATTTTCTTGGATCTGAGTATTGCTACTCCAGCTTATTTTTCTTTTCCATTTGCATGGAAAATTCTTTTCCATCCCTTCTCTCTCTTCCTGTGTGGGTCTTTTGTTCTGAGGTGGGTATCTTGTGGACAGCATATAGTTGGGTCATGTTTTTGTATCCATTCAGCTACCCTATGCCTTTTGATTGGAACATTTAGTCCATTTAGATTTAGGGTTATTATTGAGAGGTACTTATTTATAGCCATTTTAATTCTGTATGGCTAGGTTTCTTGCTCTGTTTCTTCTTCTCGGCAATCCCTTATAGCAATCCCTTTAGCATTTCTTGTAATTCTGGCTTGGTGGTGATGTACTCCTTTTGCCTTTTTTTTGTTCAGGAAGCTCTTTATTTTACAGTCTACTGTGAATGATAGCCTTGCTGGATATAGTAATCTTAGTTTTAGATCCTTGCTTTCCATTATCTTGAGTATTTCATGCCATTCTCTTCTGGCCTGTAAAGTTTCTGATGAGAAATCAGGTGTCAGCCTTACAGGAGCTCCTTTGTGTATAACAGTTTGCTTTTTTTTCTATCTTTAAGATTCTCTCTTCATCTATAATTTTTACATTTTAATTATTATGTCGCTGCACATAGGCCTGTTGGTGTTCTTCTTGTTTGGGTTCTCTGTGCCTCCTGAACTTGTGTGACTTTTTCCTTTACCAGGTTAGGAAAGTTTTCTACCATTATTTCTTCAAACATGTCCTCTATCCCTTTCTCCCATTCTGCCTCTTTTGGCACACCTGCTATTCTACTATTATTACATTTCACATTGTCCCACAGCTCCCTTAACCTGTCCTCCTGTTTTTTTCTTTGTTTTTTCTTTTTGGTTCTCTGATTGAGTGATTTTTTTTCAACCCTGTCTTCTAATTCACTGATTTGATCCTCAGCTTCCCCTAATCTGCTGTTTATTCCTTCCAATGTGTTCTTTATTTGTGCTATGTCATTCTTTATTTCTGTTTTCATAGTTACTATATCTTTTCTCATGCTGTTGAGCATTGTTACCATCATTACACTGAAATATTTCAGAAATAATTTCTTCTCTCTGCTTCATTGATCACTTCTTCTAGAGATTTCTCTTGTTCTTTCATTTGGGAGTTGTTTCTTTGTCTTCTCATTTTGGCTGCCTGTTTGGGTTTGTGACTATGTATTAGGTAGATACTCTATACCTCTCAGTCTCTAGTGCAGGACAGTGTTAACGGCTATTTCTGACTAATTAGATCAGGCAAAGATTCAAAGCCTCCAAAGACCATCTCTGCCTACAGACTGATTGGATTCCAACTTGAATTGCCCCCAGGCAATAGTCCTTAGGTGTGGCAAGAGTTTTTTTCCAGTAGGGTGGGGCAGTTGCTTCTGCTTGGAGGCTAATTGTTATTTTTAGTCTCTTAAGTGGCCTCAGGGCAAGGTGTTTTCCAATAGGGTGGGTCAACTGTCTTCCCCTCAGGCAAGCCTGCCATGTACAGCAAATAGCAAATATCTTGTGGGAAAGATGTCCTCCACTGCATGAGGGGATGACTCAGCACAAGAAACTGGGGGTGTCTACCTTCTGAGCTCTAGCCACTGAGTTCCCAATCCTGGCTTCTGCTCACATAGCTTCAGTTCACTCTACCTTCCCTCTGCCAGAACACAAGGTGGCTCCACAGGGAATTTTGTGCATTGGCCTTTTAAGAGGGTGCCTGAATTTCCAGTCGTGGCTCCCTGGCAGACAGCAACCCTGATGCTTTTCACAGTCAGATGTTATGTGGATACCCTTCTCAGTTCTGGTGCTCACTGCTGGGGGTAGGAGGGGGCAGCACTCAGCTTAGGGTTTAGATCCCAGAGTTATCAGTGGCAACCCCCCACAGTTGAGATATCTCTCCAGAACTTCTAGTTGCTGTCTGTAGGCACCCAGCCAGCCCTTTCTCGCCTTCACCCCTCCTACCAGTCTCTATGCAGTCTCCACTTTCAATACTTTGGTATCAGGGTTCTGTCCAGTGAGTCTTTCATTGATTAGTCAGGAATTTTTCCTGTATTTTAGTTGTAATTACAGTTTGTTCTTGTGAGCATGTCATGCAGCATCCACTTACTCTGTCACCATTTTTAATCTCTAAAACTGTAGGGATCTTGACCTGATATCTCACTCACTTCAGAATTTTAGCTTAAGCTGGAAACACAGTTATCTTACAGAAGGGGACAACCTATGAGTAAGAGTAGCAAGAAATAGCATATGACTTCTGAACTTTTAGGATAAAGATCAGTCCAGAAAGGAATGTTCTGATACTAGCTATCATTTCCTTATTCCCTTCCCTCCCTCTTGGTTCTTATATATCACTGTGCTTTGGTTGAGAAAGCAGATCTTAAGACAGTGAAAGAATAGTTTTCATTACAATTTTTTGTGTACATAAATGCAAAGTGCTCCTAATAGCTATCCAGCACAGACCTTTGTTAATTCATTGAGCTTATATTATAGACCAAAAAATGCCTAGTAAAAATCTTTTTGTAATTCATCTTCTTCAGATTCAGTGAATGGAAACCAGAGGAAATACCAAAGCCAAAATAATAAAAAACAAAAATAGAGTATCACTAACTTCCTGTGTCAATTAGGTAAGATTGCATGAAGATACTTTCAGTGTTTTATAGAGTCATCAGAAATGTATCCTTAAACAGAAAGTAATAATAGCATGTTTGAGCCCAAAGTACATACTATTATACTATCAGTCTATAAATCTCAAAGTTTGAACTTTCACTGTGCAGCTTTTTGTTGTTGTTAATATTTTTATTGCTTTTTAGAGAGAGGGGAAGGGAGAGAAAGAGAGAAAGAGAAACATGGAAGGGAGAGTGAAACTTCAATTGGCTGCCTCCTGCACATCCCCCCCTACCAGGGATCAAGCCGGCAACCCACACATGTGTTCTAACCACCAACTTTTTGATGCATGGGATGATGCCCAACCAACTGAGCCACACCAGCCAGGGCCAGGTTAGCTTTATTAATTTGATTATCTTGTCTTAATAGGTGACATCAGGATACTAATGTTTAGAAAATTAAGAGAACTAAAAACACCCCTGTTTATAAAGAATGCAACCATAAGATAGAAACACAAAAAGACAAAGCACTGTCATAGATTTGACATACATATTCTGAGCCTCAAAGCTGCATTTTAAGAAAAGATATCTTCCTCTCTGTTGCAAGTATAAGATAAATAAAATCTGGGAAAGAATCAAGCACTCCTTTAGTAATAATATGAATCTCTCTCCCCTGACTTACCTGATGTAGTTTATGATACATAGCATCTGCTCATCAAAAATGTACTGACTAGATAAATTTACAGAGAGAAAGAGAGAGAGAGAGAGAGAGAGAGAGAGAGAAAGAGAGAGACCAATTTGAGTTAAACATCTTTATGTAAAAATGCAGCAAAATAAAAGCCCCAAAATTAGCTTTTCTAATTTGATAAATTAGGGAGGCAATTAAAATAAAATAGGGTTATCCAAGCTTGTATGTCTAAAGAGGAAACCGAAGTGTGCAGTTCATAAACAGTGTAAGCCTAGAGAAGAGACGTTTTCAGGGAAGTTACTATTTCTTTACCCTAGCTCCTCATGTCCTATTCATAAATAGATCTGAAATAGTCCCAAATGCTTTATAGGTTTTTAAGTCACTAAAGGCAAACATTTGATGGAAATTTTAGCCCACTGCCTGCTATCCCCAATGTCATCTATAATAATAAAAGTGTAATATGCTAATTAGACTAGATGTCCTTCCAGTAGACCTTCCAGATGAAGCCAGGGCTATGAGGTAAGTCTGGGTCTTGGGTAACAGAGGGAAGCCTGTGCCGCCAGCCGGGGGAAGGAAGGCCTACTCTTGCACGAATTCCATGCATTGGGCCTCTAGTGTATACATATACTATATATATATATATATATATATATATTTCAGAGAGAAAGGGAGAGGGAGAGAGAGATAGAAACATTAATGATGAGAGAGAATCATTAATCAGCAGACTCCTGCATGCCCCCTACTGGGCATGGAGCCTGGAAGCTGGGCATGTGCCCTGGCCAAGAATTGAACTGTGATCTTCTGGTTCATAGGTGAACACTCAACCACTGAGCCATGGCAGCTAGTCCACACTACTTCTTGTTACTGGTTTCATCACTACCAGAACCTGGGCCCACATGGTAAATGCCTACTTTGGGAGCCTATGTGGTATACCTGTGAATGCACCAGCATTATCCAGCACAAAAACTGAGGTAATAGAATCACTTTAAATTAAACCAGAAAAATTCTCTAGTTCTAGCCCCTTATTTTATAGAGGAGGAACCTAAAGCCTAACCAGGTGAAATGACTTGATTAAGATCAACTCCAATCATATCATAGATAGACTGAAAAATCTTGAGAAAACTACAGAAGTGATTCTGATTGAACAGCATTACTGATTATCTTATTTTTAAATTAATATATAATGATATGAGGGCAAGCAGATGAACAGACTAAACAAAGACATGATGTGCTATTCATTGGTTGAACCATATAGCCTTTTTTTGTGTGATATAAACCATATTCAAAGCCACATAACACTATAGTATAGACACATTACATATGCCTAGACATCAAAGTGGACTTCTGTTTCTTTTTTTACACCTGGCATATAGACACAAATAATCAGATCCATTGAACTGGCTAACTAATTTGCTAATGGAATATTTGCTCACAGGATAGAAATACACAGGAAACTCTGCAATTAACCTTTGAAAACAAAAAGAATGTTGTCTAGAAAGTTTTCAGAACTTCATTATTGATAGAAGCTTAAGGGTAAACCTAAACCATGGCCTCAAATGCTCTTAATATATCACACCTTATGTGGAAAGTAAGACAATGCTGGCTCTTGAACTATTCTCATGTGGAATGAAAAGAAGCAACTTTCTAAAGCTTAGTTGGTTGATCAGAACAAACTCTGCTTTTAAAAATCTAACTTTATTGCTCCATAAACTTTAAAAAAATAGAACTTTTCAATGTACATACAATGTACATAAGATATTTTCTTAATAAATAGAATAAAAATAATTTTTTTTTCTTAGTATATTTAAAGTGAACATTTTCTGCATTAAAAAGTTATTAAAATCTAACTAAGTAGTTACTAATGTTGTCTTAGCCCAAATACCATCACAGGATAACTTCCTCTTGCTTCATGTGAATACTTAATGTAATTCAAGTCTATCTGAGATAAACGTGATACTATAAACTACACATTGCATGTAAGAATTATATACAAAACTGGAAGTGGGCCCTAGCTGGTTTGGCTCAGTGAATAGATCATTGGCCGGGGGACTGAAGGGCCCTGCGATCAATTCTAATCAAGGGCATATGCCCAGGTTGTGGTCTCAATCTCCAGTAGGGGGCGTGCAGGAGGCAGCTGACCAATGATTCTCATCATTCATGTTTCTATCTCTCTCTTCCTTTCCCTTCCTCTCTGAAATCAATAAAAATAAAAATATATTTAAAAAACAACAACACTGGAAGTGATATGGCCAAGAAGTAATAACAATGATCTAATTGGCAAACATGCTATTTTACTGGCCATAATGGATTATATGTGTTTCAGTCTTTACAATGACATGCCATTTCGCATTGTGTATGTGCTTGCCAACAAATGAAGGGAATTAAAAAAAAAAAAACACAAACTTTTATTGGTCATGTACTATGTGTTTGGGACATGATAGGCACATAATAAATATTTTTGGATGAATGAGGATCAGGCATTGTATCAGACAATCTGTAAGTGCTTTGTTATTTAATTTTAATTTCATATAGAGTTTGTTGGGACACTGAAGTTAGATAATTAGCTCAATATTGTTCTGTAAGATGACCCCAAAGTGTAAACCTGAGTTTACCTTTGTGAAACTAAAAATGTTTTTATCCTAAAAATCCCATAAACATTAAATATGCATGTAAATGCTGATCATAAATTACCCAACATCTTCACACTACAGTCTCCCCTTATGTGCTCAAAAATGATCAGAATGGCCAACATGGATGCCTGGCCAAGATGTTAGAGTAGGCTATTGTCCTATGGTAGAATATGATGACTAATATGAAAGATCATGCCCTTGAAAATCTCTCCTTATACCATGTAAGTCTTTGTTTTGCATGCTGTCTCAATTTCTATTAACAAAAGACTAATGTATGTTAATAATTTTCCTCTTTCAAAATGCAAATTTCCTTGGGAAAATCAAGTATGTTGCTATTAATTCCTTAAAGTGAACTGAAATAATAAAATTGCTTCCACCTAGATGAAATAAGTCTCACTGGAAAAAAAAAAGACATGTCAATTCAGATGCTTTTGCCATTAATGGAAAGGTAGAAAGGGGCACTTTATGTGAGGATGGACTAGGTGAGGCACTATGGGAAACTGTGCATCCAAAGAGCGGCATGAGGACCCTGGATGCCTGGGTTTGAAAAAAGAGATGGTAATCATTGGGAGAAGAAGTCCAGACAGAAGTTGGAGTTGCAATAGTAAATTGATTTTTATTTTAATTTATTTTATTTTATTTAGTTTTTCTTTCTGAGAGTTCATTATTGTTGTGTAAAAATGTTACAGTTTTCTGGGTATTAATTTTGTATCCTGATACATTGCCAAATTTATTCATTAAATCTAGTAGATTTTTAGTGGAGTATTTAGGGTTTTCTATGTACAATATCATGTCATCTGCGAATAATGAGAGCTTTACATCCTGCTTTCCTATTTGGATGCCTTTTATTTTTTCTTCTTGTCTTATTGCTATGGCTAGGACTTCCAGTACTATCTATATTTATATATAAAACCCTATAATGCACATAGACCGAATGGCGGAACAATTGAACAGCAGAAAAAATGCACAACCGAACAACCAAACAACCGAACAACCTGTAGCTATGACATGCACTGACCACCAGGGGACAGGCACAGAACATGATGGACATTGGCAGCAGACTGCAGAGTGTGAAACATGGTGGTCATCAGCCATGGCAGGATGGTGAAGCAGGTGAGCTGGGGTGCCAGACCCAAGCGGGGCACAGGTCGCTGTCATTGGGGCAAGCCTCTGATGGCTAATGAAAATTCTTTGCTCCCATGCACTGTGGTCCTGCCAGGCGTTTGCACCTGCTGCTGGTGCCCGGCACCAGTCCCAATCGCTCAGCACTGTCAGCTTGTGTAAGTGGTGGTTGCAGGCCCTGATCACCCCTGAGGGTTTCTCCACCTCCCCCTGCTCCTGAGGGATGATCAGGGCAGCAGCCACTGCTCACACCCGCTGACGGTGCTGGCCTCAGTCACTCTGAGTCATCAGCCAGTGCGAGCAGGGCCAGTGCCGTCAGGGCCTGGGAGCAGTGGTGGGAGTGGGGTTGCTGGTAGACAGGGGCCCGGGGGCCATGGTGGGAGGGGCCAGGCAGGGGCTCAGAGGATGGGCTGAGACCGCCCATGTGCCCACTGCAGACTTGCGACCCACAGTTCCTTTCAAGGTGCACGAATTCATGCACTGGGCCCCTAGTGTTGAATAAGAATGGTGAAAGCAGACATTTCTGTCTTGTTTCTATTCTTAGGGGAAATGGTTTTAGTTTTTTCCCATTGAATATGATGTTGGCTGTAGATTTGTCATATATGTCCTTTGTTATATTGAGGTATGAGCTCTCTAATCCCACTTTGCTGAGAGTTTTTATCAAAAAAGGGTGCTGGATTTTGTCTAATGCTTTTCCTGCATCAATTGATATGATCACCTGATTTCTGACTTTCAATTTGTTTATTTTATGTATTACATTTATTGATTTAAAGAAGGCCAAGAGACATATAGAAAAATGCTTAAAGTCACTAAGCATCCGAGAGATACAAATTAAAATGACAATCAGATATCACCTCATACCTGGTAGTCAGAATGGCTATCGTCAACAAATCAACAAAGGACAAGTGTTGGCAAGGATGTGGAGAAAAGGGTACCCTAATACACTACTGGTGGGAATGCAGACTGGCACAGTCATTGTGGAAAACTGTATAAAGTTTCCTCAAAAAATTAAAAATGGAACTGCCATTTGACCCAGTTATTCTACTTCTAGGACTATATATCCTAAGAATCCTGAAAAAAAAAAAAATCAGAAAGTATTATACACCCTATGTTCATAGCAGTGTTGTTTACAATAGCTAAAGCAGTCCAAGTGCCCATCAACAGATTAGTAGATAAAAAAGCTGTGGTACATTTACACAATAGAATACTATGTGGCTGTAAAAAAGAAGGAACTCTTACCATTTACAACAGCACGGATGGACCTGGAGAGCATTATGCTAAGCAAAATAAACCAGTCAGAGAGAGATAAGTATCACATGATCTCACTTCCATGTGGAATCTAATGAACAAAAACTGATGAACAAAATAGCTCCAGAAGCATGGAACAGATTATTGAATCTCAGAGGGAAGGTGGGGGTGGGTGGGCCTGGAGAGATTTAGAGGGGAACTTACATGCATATATGTGTACCCCTTGGACGCAGACCATAGCATAGTGTGGTGAAGGCCTGGGAGGGGCAGTTGCGGGGTGGAGGGGGTCAATGGGAAAAAAAAACAAAGGGGACATCTGTAACACTTTCAACAGTAAAGATATATTTTTTAAAAAGTTGGAGTGTGGAAAGATGTGGCTTATCTACTTAGTTTACTTAGGTCTAGATTTCCTGTCTACTTAAAACAATACACAAATTACTCCTGATAACACTCCAGGCTTGGGCTACGTAAGCCTGACGCAGTTATTTTTATGTTGGTATACCCATATCTACTAAAGACATTAGTTATTGACACACAGGATTAAAACATGTGTAAGTCGGCAAATATGTATTTTCAAAGTGGAACTAAAGACAAAGTAAGCATATACTTGCTTTCAAGTAGTTTGCAATTTGATTTGTTTAGGCATGTATTTTCTATAACAACAAGCATTAGCTAGTCAAGCAAAATGCTAAATATCCAGAAACCAATCTACTAGGTTTTGTTTGTTTGTTTGTTTTTTAGCTGCTGTAACAAAGTAGCACAAACTGGGAGGCTTAAAACAACAGATATTTATTCTCTCACATGCTTCCTTCCCCCTAAGACTCTTCCTTGCCTTTCCCAGCTTCTGGTGGTGACCATCAATCCTTGACATTCCTTGCTTGTACGGTATCTTTCCAACCTCTGCCTGTATTATCACATGGCATTCTCCTGGTGTGTCTCTTTATTCACATGACATTTTCTTCTAAAGACAGCAACCATATTGGCTAAGGACCCATCCTAATGACCTCTTTTAATCTGATTACATCAAAGACCCAATTTCTAAATAAGGTCCCATTCATTGTACCCGGTGTTAGACAGGATATCTTTTGGGGGGACATAAATCAATTAATAAAACCAATTCATTTTTAACTGACTAAGTAACATGACCACCTCATTCTATTCATAGATCTTGAGAAGTTGTGTAAACATTTGTAACTAGGCCTTATCAAACTCATCCAGCAGCTGTCTACTGTTGTGATATGGTACTCGGGATTTTCTCATTAGAGCCTTCTGATCTAACAAAATCAGATGATTAAACTAAGAACGGAGCTTAAACAGGACTAAGATTACAACTAAATTATTAAAATAAAATTATTTCTATAAAATTTTTATTACATAACATTAATTTTAATAGCTGTAGCATTGATGGAAGCTAAGGACAAACTTCCGACACAAGAAAAAAAAAAGAGCACTATAGATATGATCATTTACTGAGCATACTTATTGTATATCTAAATAATTTTTAACATGCTTTTTAAACTGTTATTTTGGAATTCATTCAGACCTTGTTCTCTGTTTTTCATATTCCTTTAGTTATGTAGGTAGACACAATATTCCACCTTTTAGATAAAGGTGAAACTCTGTACCAAATCAGTGTTCAAAAGGTCTTCTCAGATTAACTCTGTTCTGGTCACTTCAATTATGTTTTAATTTTTGTATATTTTTTTCTTGATTTTCTCATGCAGCTTCTTTCCAACTGCTATCCACATCTCACCACATAACTACACACTTTTAAAATTCACATTCTCCAAAGGGAACTTACATTTTCTTATTTCTAATATATATTGAACAAAATCTCAAAACTCATTTTATAAACACTTATAAGGTAAAAAACATTCCTCTCTCCAAATTTTCATCTGTATAAAATTTTGTATTTAAAAAAATTTTTAAATATGTTTTCTTCATTGATTTCAGAGAGAGGAAGGAAGAGGAAGAAAGAGATAGAAACATCATTAGTGAGGGAGAATCATAGATCAGCTGCCTCCTGCATGCCCTCTACTGGGGATCAAGCCCACAACCTGAGCATGTGCCCTGACCAGAATGGAACTGTGACCATTTATGGATCAAAGCTCAATCACTGAGCAACACTGGCTGGGCAAATTTTGTATTTTTAACATCAGAAATCTGATGAAAAATCATTGCATTTTTATTAAAATAAGACACATTTAAATTAAATAAAACATACAAGGTATGTAGTCCTATGAGTTTTGAGTTGGTGATAAATTATCAGTTTGCATTTCCTCAATAAATACTACTGAACTGAGCTAGCTTGAAGAGGTAGATGTTCTGTTTTAGTTATTTTATAACAAGATGTTATTGGTTGATACACTTTCAAATCTAGTAATAGTAGTAGCAGTATAAATTTTCAAAACTAGTTATCTATGTAATATCAACACCATTCTCATTTGGAATGCTGTACTCTTCATAGATACAGATGGCCTTCTTGGCATTATACCAGAAAAAGGCATAGCCCTAACAGTCTGGGTCTTCCTGATTTATCAGAATTCCAAAAGTTTATATCAAGGCATCAGAGTAGTTTCTTTGTCTTCCCATTTCCATTTCCATCTTTTCCCCTTCAAAACTTATTCCAGAAATTATATCTCTACGCCTGTTTTCATTATATTCCTAAGCTGTGGCTACACAGTGATACCTGTGATTTCTAGGTACTAAGTGATATTTGACAAAAGTGCTCTTCAGGAATATACATCCATGTGTTGGGCAAAGACGGCCTTGGACTAGTGCACCTGACCAAATTCATTCCACTCTTTAGAATGGGAGTGATGCGTGAGAGCTTAGCTTGTAGTAAAGGCCACCTCTCCTAAAGCCGTTAATTAAACTTGGTTCACAAATTAAACTTGGTTCACAAATTAAACTTGGTATCTTCTCCTTGGTTGCATCTATAGGCTCTGTTATGGTTTGAATTGTAACCCTACAATTTCTGTGTTGAAGTCCTAACCCCCTTTTTCTCAGAGAGTGGACTATTTGAAAATAGGGCCATTGTAGATGAATTAGTTCCGTTAGAATGAGGTTATACTGAAGTAGGATGGGATTTAATCCATTATGATTGTCATTCTTATAGAAGAGGAAATTTGGACACAGACATGTATACAGGGAAGACTTCATGTGAACTTGAAAGCAGAGATCAGGCTAATGTGCTTACAAGTCAAGGAATTTGGCAAGCCAAAAATTGTTGCCAGACCACCAAAAACCAGAGTAAAGGCCTAGAACAGTCTCCCTCACAACCCTCAAAAGAAACCAACCCTGCTGACACCTTGATCTTGAACTTCTAGTCTCCAAAACTGTGGGACAATAAGTTTTTGTTGTATTAGACTCTGGGTTTATGGTATTTTGCTATTGCAGCCTCCCAAACTAAAACAAGACTCCCTGTAAGTGCACCTATTATGGTCACCTTATAACTTTATACACACACACACACACATCAATGATGTATTATATAATACTAGAGGCCCGATTCATGAAATCCATGAAATAGTAGGCCCTTCCTTCCCTTTGCTGCCATCATCAGCTTCCCTCTGGCACCCAGGACCCGGGCTTTCCTTGCAGCCCTAGCTTTGTCTGGAAGGTCGCCTGGAAGGACATGTGGTCTAATTAGCACATTATGCTTTTATTATAGATACTAGAGGCTCGGTGCACAAAAATTTGTGCACTGGAGGGGGGGGGGTGTCCCTCAGCCCTGCCTGTGCCCTCTCACAGTCTGGGACCCCTCGGGAGATAACGACCTGCTGGCTTAGGCCTGCTCTTGGTGGCAGAGGGCAGGCCCAAACCCTAGGTGCAGCCCCTGGTCAGGCTCAGAGCAGGGCCGATTGGGGAGTTGGGGCGCCGCCCCTTGTCATGCACAGAGCAGGGCCGATTGGGGAGTTGGGGCACCGCCCCTTGTCATGCACAGAGCAGGGCGGATCCGGAGGTTGTGATGCCACCCCCAGTCACGCTCAGGGTAGGGCCGATTGGGGGGTTGGGGACCCCCCCCGTCACACTCAAGGCAGGGTTGATGGGGAGGTTGCAGTGCCATGCCCTGTCACGCACAGAGCAGGGCCGATTAGGGGGTTGGGACGCTGTTGCTGTTACACTCAGGGCAGGGCCAATGGGGAGGTTGTGGCTCTACCCCTGTCACACACAGAGCAGGGCCAATCAGGGGGTTGGGGAGCTCCCCCCTATCAGGCACAGAGCAGGGCTGATCAGGGGGTTGGGGCGCCTTCCCCTGTCAGGAACAGAGCTGGGCGGATAGGGAGGTTGTGGCCCCGCCCCCTGTCACACACAGAGCTGCAGGGCCATCAGAGGGTTTGGGTGCTGGCCCCTGTCACGCTGCTCCAGGGGCCAGGAGGCCTCGAGGCTCCACTGATCCCAGTGCTCGGAGGCCTTGTGGCTCCGTCTGACACCAGGGCAGTGAGGCCTCGTGGCTCCACTGATCCCAGTGCCAGGAGGCCTCGTGGCTCCGCTGATCCCAGTGCTGGGAGGCATATTGCCCTTTTACTATGTAGGATAGAGGCCTGGTGCACCGGTGGGGGCCTGCTGGTTTGCCCTGAAAGGTGTCCCGAATCAGGATGGGGGTCCCGTTTGGGTGGCTGATAAGCCTGGATGAAGGGATGATGGCTGTTTGCTGCTGGTCACACCCCCTTCAGGGTGGGGGTCCCCACTGGGGTGCCTGGCCAGTCTCGGTGAGGGCTGAGGGCCGTTTTCAGGCTGGCGGGCGACTGAAGCTCCCAACCTCTCCTTTTTTCTTTTTCTTTTTTTTATTCGGGGATTTATTTACCTTCTATAGCTGTCACTGGAGCTGAGAGCTGGCTTTAGCTCTGAGGCCAGCTCCAGCTTGAGGCCTCGGCTGCTGAAAGCAGGGATCTGGGTTTGTTTGGGTTCTATAATTGTAACACTGGTTTGGTCCTACTCGCTCCAGCTCTGATGGCTGAAAGCAGGTTTCTGGAGTTTTGTTTAGCTTCTATATTTGCAACAATATTTCTTAGAGAGCAAGCTCAGAGGCCGGCCAGGCAGGCAGGGAACCTTGGCTTCCTCCATCACTGGAGCAAGCAAGCCTCCCTGTTCACTTCAGCTGCCTGGCTGCCGGCCACCATCTTGGTTGGCAGTTAATTTGCATATCACCCTGATTAGCCAATGGGAAGAGTAGTGAAGTTACAGCTAATTACCATGTTTCTCTTTTATTAGATATGATGATGTATACATTTATATGCAATATACACAAAATATATAGTTTAATGCCTCTTTAAAAGTTGCTTAGCAAATGTTTAACTTTATTTTGTAAATTAAGAAAGTTAGGTTAAGCCCTAACCAGTTTGGCTCAGTGGATAGAGCGTCAACCTGCAGACTCAAGGGTCCCAGGTTCGATTCCCTTCAAGGGCATGTACCTTGGTTTCAGGCACATCCCCAGCAGGGAGTGTGCAGGAGGCAGCTGATTGATGTTTCTCTCTCATCGATGTTTCTAACTCTCCATCCCTCTCCCTTCCTCTCTGTAAAAAATCAATAAAATATATTTTTTTTAAAAAAGAAAGGTTAAATTTATCTATTCAGATTTTTTTAAAAAGAAAAAAAAATTAACTGCAGTAAAAGCACATCTAGAAAAAGTCCAAAGCAGCCACAAACACAAACTCCAGTGCCTGGCTGGATTTCCTGTTTCCTTGGCATGTACAAGCACATTGCTAGCATGACTGTATATTATCCATGACTTCAAATAGAAATTCTATGGCTTATGGTCCTTTGAACTTAGTAATTGTTGCCTATAAATCAATATTACCCAGCTTATATGTTCACTAACATATGATTTGGTTTTATATAAGGTATGTGAATACAGTGTTTGCTTGCTTGGGTGTACATGCACATATAAGCAACTGTACATGCTTATACATGTGTTTAAAGTCTAGTTTCTTGCCAAGAAAAATGTTAATTGTAAGAATGCTGGAGCAGACTATGTTCACACCATTCCAAACAAGGCTTCAAGTCATAGGGCCATATGCTGTGTTCTTTAGAAATCTGATTTATTGCCAGCGCACATCAACACACATAGAGCATATGACTATTATTTTAGTTGTATTTCCATTGGTTGTTTCATTAAAATTTGCATGGAATGGAGGAAAGAGTGTGTGTGTTGAGATAGGGGGCCTGGAGTGGAAAAGACTTATTTAAAATAGTCCAGATAGTGAGGTCATTATCTTCATCTTTCTTAGCTGTGGCTTTATAATTTTCTCTTTGCCAAATACATCTACTAAGAAAGTCAATATAAATAACTACAACATAAACGTTAACAGAAGTTCAAGCTTGGAGGATATAGTAGAGATGTTACACAGAAAAAATTCTATCAGTCCACACTAATTCAGAGTTAGCATTTATTCTAACACAAGCTCGACTATAATTTATTTAGCACAGCTTATGTGGGGAAAGGGGATGTTAAGCAAATTGATAGTGTAAAATTTATTGCTTGACTAGGTTAGATGTATGGTAACCAAGTTATCTTATATCCCTTTACAGCAATAAAAAAAAAACACCTTTGCATAAATAAATAAAATAACTATAAATGTTTCTGACCCATGTATTAAAATGATTCTAATAGGCAATATTTTCATAGTATTTAAAATCATTGGCCCTAAATTTATTTTTAAATGTTCTATAATTTGCATTTTTATTAATTAAAACTGAGCCCTCTTGTGTAATTGTCTACATAAATCTCTCCTTAGCTTTGATATTCCACCTAAAGTCATAATTTTTCAAGAT
Source organism: Myotis yumanensis (assembly GCF_028538775.1). NCBI lineage: Eukaryota > Metazoa > Chordata > Mammalia > Chiroptera > Vespertilionidae > Myotis > Myotis yumanensis. Next base: position 74,458,353 of record NW_027223753.1, read on the forward strand.
GTAGATGACAAGGTTTAGCCTGCAGAGAGGTGCCACAATTTTTGAGTCAGGAGTTTTCCACGGATTACTGGACTTGTTTTTTTGTTTGTTTGTTTTTTGTTTTTTCCATGGGGTGATTCATTTGATGTGAAATAATTAGAAAAACTGGAACATGAGATTTAAAATATAATAAAACATCATTACCCGTAGCAATACTACTGAAAAGAATGCATAGTTTTCTTTGTGTTTGGTTTTACTGAAGGACCAGCATCCCTAGTGCTTCATATTATCTGGAAAAAAAAATGAAAAATGAACAAGTCATGGATTTTCAGTGATCTAATGACTTATACTAATGTATTCCTTCATCTAAATACAGATTTCTATTTAAAATTCAGTATGCAGGGGTATTATGAATTCTAGTTTAATGGATTCCAAATAATTGCCCTTTAGAAATGATGAATAGCTGTTTAAATCCACTGATAAGAATATACTATTTCTCTCCTAACAAAAGGCCTTCTACATTAACCGTGTCATATATGCCTGAAATTAGTTTATTAATTTTTTATTGATATGCAAAACCCAAACTGATGACAGGTGCAAAATAACCCTGTGCGAAGAGCCCCCAACATTCCCCCTAAAATGTCTGTTGTTATTCTTGTGGGTGATTAAGGAGAGCAAAGACAGTGAGCCTTCCAAAGCAGGGCCGGTGCTTGAAATGCAGATGATGCCACTCTCCTCTGCATTTGCTTTATTTAAGTTGTGCAGATCAAAAAGCTGTGCTTCTGAGGTGGACATAGTGACCACCGACTTTTCTGCCCTACAGAGACAAGGCTTTGTGAAGTTCCTGGTTGTGATGGCAAGATGCCCTTGAAAAGATTTCTAGGACTAGTTCGTCACTTTAAAGGCAACAGAAGCAAGAGAAGCAGAAGTATGAAAATTACATATACATTATTCATTTCCCTTCTGTAGCTTGGCCTAGGGTTTTATTTTATTTTTATTTTATTCCTGATCAGAATGGATGGCTTTCTATACTAGTTTAAAAAATAAATAATACTCTGAAAGACATGGCCAGAATAGATGTAATAAACACCATCCTTTGTTGGAGTAAAAAAGTGTATAATCATTATCAGAGTGTCAATGTTTTCTGTATTTGTACACAATTATATTACATTAAACATCTATATTATTACATATATTCAAGACTAAAATTGAGAAAAATATTCATTCATACAGAAAAAGGAAAATTGGAGCTTTTACTAACCAATTTATAATAAGTGATGCATTGGACAATTAAATCAACTGTTATCCAATCTATTGATAAGAAGTACCTTGCCTGGCCAGAGTCACATTCCTGGGTTTCTGGTTCAACATTCTCTCTCTCTCGCTCTCTCTCTCTCTCTCTCTCTCTCGATATATGTATATTACCTCGCTTCCTCCCTTCCTCTCTCTGAGCATGTCCTCAGGTAAGGATTTTTTTAAAAGGCGCCTTAACCATCTTTGATTTTATGACTCCTAACAATCAAGAAAATTCTCTTGTAAAATGTGTGTTCTTCACAAAGTGAAAAGCAAAATAGAATTATTTTATATGGGAACCAAAATGTACATCAGAATTTATGATTTTGTTCCCTACTGCTTGATTTGTAAAGTCATTGTTTATAGTGCAGTATTTATATTTTTAGAACAATCTGTGAATGGTGTAAATGTAATATATATATATATATATATATTGACAGCTCTATCTACTTATGCATATAAACACATGTAAGTACAAGCAAACTGCAATGGAATAGAGAAAATGGAGATTTCTAGCTTTTTGTGCCCGGCACACTATCCAGGAAATTATAGATTTCCAAGTGGAAAAAAGAAAAACACAAAAAAAACCTCTGGTTTCCCACTTCACCTCTGCCATCAATATTAATAAAATTTACTCTTTTGTTCCGATAAGAAATGCTAGTTGGGATACAAAAGAAAAGGAAAATAGAAACAAGCAAAAGCTTGTTTCATTTTTTTAAGTGATTAATAATACTGTTTCTTTCCCTAAATCTTATCTAAGAGAAGTAAATGATGGCGAGACAAAAAATATTTCCATATGTCAGAGCCAATAAAAATATAGTAAAAAGGATGAAGTCTGTTTTTGTCTTTTTAGTACACTTGTGTATAAAATGCTGGGCTACTGTTACTTGAGGCTTTTCCTTTTTTCTAGCAGAAGGGTGACTGCCCTTTCTCCAGGCTTTTCTGTCTTCCTCTGGGTCTGCTGCCTCTCTGCACACCCCTGGGACCAGGAGAAGAATGGCTCCTCTGTTCGCCTGCCTGCCTGCATATTGCATCCATTGCTCCATGCAGCCAGCCACTCGGGTCTGCTAGCTGCTGCCGTACAACTTAGCTTTTATGCTCTACGGACAGGGTTTTTCTGAAGCCAGACGGTTTCTGAAAAGAGGGTCTATGTGCATACACAATGCCATGTGAGGAGGTCTGCTGGAAACAAAATCAAAATTCACTCAAGCAAATCTTCCTGATCAACTCTTTTTTTTTTTTTTTGCAACTCACACCTCCTCTCCGTACCATCTGTATGCTAAAATGTGGCTGGGAGTTTGTAGGATTCGCCCCTCCCCCTGTCCTCTGTGTCCAGTTTTATTAAACAAGCCAAAAATATACCTTGTTTTCTGACTTAGCCTGACGAGAATCTATAAATAGGCCATGGTATGTGGCATGAGGAATGCATTGTGTGTTGAATGAGGAGAGGAGGCCAGCCATGCCTCAGCTGGCCAGAGCCTTCCATTAGATTTGTCATGGGAGCCTCATCAAAATGCACATCCAAGCCAGGAGCTGCCCATCCACAGGCTCTGAGATTGCAGGTCACCAAATGCAGAGCGGCCCCAGCACTGCAGATCGCAGAGGATAACATACATTTCTGCTTAGCTCAGCTCTTTCCTTAGTTGCATACCCACAGAAATAGACCAATTAGGGTATCAAGCTTAAGACAGGCTAGAGCAAGCAGTTCAAATAAGGCTGCATAAACAACATGAGGAGGAACATTATTTAATCTGTCACATCAGTAGGAACCACACCTGGTTTTTTAAACATATGCTTAAAGCAAAGCCAGCTTTAAAGGGGGTATTTAAGGGCAATACTCATACTTTTTCACTTAATAAAAGTCCTGAAGTATAAAGTGTGCTCAGGCAAACAGTAAGCACTATGTTCTCCTCCCTGAAACAAAGGGTGTGATTTGGCTTAAATGTTTCTTTTGCTTTTTGGAGACAATGAATATTATGATCTAGTGAGTAAAGTGGAAAAACAGACATTCTTCCAACATCCATTTCTCCTTTGTCTAATATCACACATGGCCCAGTATTTTACTGGACTCCCGGATTGCCAATCTAGAGTGCATGCTTTCTCCCCTTAAAATGCCAAGAGTATGGCCTATAAATACATTTTCCATTAAAGAATACAAGACTTCCTGAATAAATGGCTGATTCCGGGTCTGGGGCAAGAAATGTATAGAATGAGCATGGATATCTTATTACATAAGAAGAGGTTTCATATCAAAAGACTTAGCAGCTAATCACAACAGCCAAAAATGGAATCATTTAATGATCAGTAAAGATAAAATAAACCTGCCTTGGCTAGATAATCAAATATGCTTAAATTTGAGAGTTTATAATAAGAATCATCATCATAAAACTAATTGGTCACTTTGGATGCTAAGAAACCATTTCATCATTATGTGAACTAGTAAACTCAGGGAAGATGCAAGCAATTACCCTGCCTCCTCTTTGTAAGTGGTACCAAAGGAGAACCAAATCGTTGATGAGAGGGTTTCTCTTTATATAAATAACTAATTTAGAAGATCTCCACCTTCTAAGTTCTTATGAAAGAACAGATCTGGCACTGATCACCAGTTGGTGATAGCATCAACTCCTACACAATTTCACCTTTGAGAGTGTCTCATCAAAATAAATAAACCACTAAAGACAAAACTGAACTTGAATCTTATCAGCTCTTTGGATATAAAAGATTCAAGGGACTAAGAATATGGCAAATGAAACTACAGGGATAATGCCAGGGAAACCCAGTATGTGGAAAACTTCACAGGACTAATGACCAGGATTCTTCAATAGAAAAATGTTACCTAGTGAAACCAAATGGATTAAAAAAAATACATATATCTCCACAAAGGGATTCAAATTCAAATTTATCCATTAATTATTTAAAAAATCAAATGGCAATGACAACAAACTCATAAGATAATTGGGAAAATGTGACTTAAGCAGATATTTGATGATACTAAGAAATTATTATTAAGTTTTCAGGGTGATTCAGATATTTGTTATGGCTGTCTTTAAAAAACAGTTCTCAAGTATTAGAGAAATTTACTAAAATATTTACAGGAGAAATAACCTTCTATTTGGGATAAGCTTCAAAATAATTTGGGAGGAGAGGGTCATGTTGCATTACAGTACAGTTGAAACAAAATTAGCTATGAAATGATAATTACTGAATTTGGATGATGGGTAAAACAAGTTCATTATGTATTTCCTGTAGAAAGGATAGCAAGGACATCTTAAGGAGAGGTACTACAAACATAGGTGCTATTTTTTTCTTTTTTCTTTATTGTTTTAATTCTCACCCGAGGTCATTTTTATTGATTTTTAGAGAAAGGGGAATTGGGGGAGGGAGAGAGAGAGAGACATTGATGTGAGAGAGAAACAACAACTGGTTGCCTCCCACACATGCCCCGACCAGGGCCAGGATTTAAGAACAACCTAGGTATGTGTCCTGACTGGAAATTGAACCTGTGACCTTTCGATATACTAGACAATGCTCCTAAAAACAGATCCACATAGGTCAGGGCCAGGTGCTATTTTTCTATGATAATTTTCACAAACCTTAAATCCAGTGACTGAGCTGTGAGACTATGTTAGAGATGGAAAGAAGCAGATGATCTAGGCTAGACAAATATCTGCCAAACTTGGAAAAACTAATAATTTATAACATATACAAGAGACCTATAAATGCCCCAATAAGTCTATAAAATATCTATACTAATAAAAGGATAACATGCAAATTGGTCACAATGCCCTCACAGTCATGACTGGATATGCTAATTAGTCACAACCAGTATGCAAATTGACCATCATTTCAACATACAAGATGGCCACCACAAGATGGCCTGCAGGGGAGGGCAACTGGGGGGGACCGAGCCTGAAGGGGAGGGAAGTTGGGCCAGCAGGGGAGGGTAGTTTGGGGAGACCGGGCCAGCAGAGGAGGGCAATTGGGGGTAATCAGGCTGGCAGGGAAGTGGTTAGGAGGTGATCAGGCTGGCAGGCAGAAGCAGTTAGGGTCAATCAGGCAGGCAAGCAGGTGAGTGGTCGGGAGCCAGCAGTCCTGGATTGTGAGAGGGATCCCAGATTGGAGAGGGTGCAGGCTAGGCTGAGAGACAAATCCCCTGCCCAGTGCACAAATTTCATGCACCAGGCTTGTAGTATACACACACACACACACACACACACACACACTACTAAGGGCTCTGGAACCAATATAAAAAGTTATTTATTTTCTTTTAAAAATTTTGCTAGTACTATATTAATTTTCTATTTATTAACTTAAACTCTTCAATTAGAACTGTTAAACTGTAAAAGAAAACATTTAACCATATTAAAATGCATAAAACCAGTTAGTGTTAAGTTCAGGAGCTGGCTTATAATCATATATATACCATCTATAGAATTTTCTGAATACTAAAACTTGAATATCATTTTTACCTTCTATAGGCACACATAGTTCTTTTGGCTTTCAAAACATTACTTATATACATATAGTTGGATTTTTTTAAACAGAAGGCTATAAAACTTAAAGTCTTTAAATTAATTTTATTTTTAAAAGTAAGTTTTCCTCTATAAGAACTACAATAACAACATAATAACACAGCCACTATGGAAAACACTATGGAGGATCCTCAAGAAATTAAAAATAGAACTACCTTATGACCCAGCAACTTCACTTCCGGGTATCCTAATATATAAAAGCCCAGAGTCCTAAAGACCGGTCACTACCGAAGGCTGACCAACTTCAGTCAGCTCTGGGTTGCCGTGGAGACCAGCACTGACTGCCCTGCTGCAGCCTGGTGACCCAGCACTGACTGCCCAAGGGGCTGAGACCCAGAGAGAGAGGCAGAGTCTGATCCGGAGCCTCAGTGGCAGCTGTTGATCAGTACTTGCCTCTCTCTTTCTCTCCCTCTTTCTTTCCCAGCTTCACAAGCAGCTAGGCCTTTCTTTCTCTCCCAGCCTCCACAAGGGCTGCTGTTCAGCCCTGCCTTTCTGATCAGGCCTGGAGATAGGCCCAGAGATGCTGACTGGCATAGGAACCGATCAATGAGAACCAAATCTGGGTGCTGTGGGGAGCCAATGGCTGCTTAGGAGGTGGAGCTTTTGACTGGCATAGAAACAGACCTGGGCCCCTCTGAACCACTCTGTGAGACTTCAGGGGCATAAGGAACCAATGGGAACATTAAGCTCATGCTGCCTGCTGCTCTATGAATAATAATTTCTTTGAGTCTGATTCAAGAGGCTCATGTCTTCTGCCAACATTCACAAATTATAGCAGGCTAACTCCAAGCTGGAGAAGGAAGGACCAAGCCATAGCTGCAAAACTTATATTGGCCGTGGGTAGAGAGAAAGCACAGGACTTTCGTTTGGTTGAGCCATGAGCAGCCACTGTGCTTTGCTTCCTGGCACAGAGCTATTTCTTCCTCAGTATTTCCTGATCACCTTCGCCCCCACTCCTTGACCTGAGTTCTTTAAGGATTGGGGTTGGGCCAAGGTTTCCCTGTCTCTAAGGAGGGCCTAAAGATGATATGAATCTGTCTAGAGATGCTGAAAAACTCTTTGGAAGGGAAAGACTCAAGGTGTTATGGATTTGTAGCATACAGGTACCAAAATCAAAATCACCATCTTTCCCAGTTCCCGAAGGATTGGATTCACCTGATGTGGTTGGGAAAGGTTCATAGTAAAGCTGAGAGGCTAATGTAATCTTATGAGTGTGTCCTTTGGGGCAAGTCACTGTCCTTTTTGTTGTTACTTCTGCATCTGCATGTCACATCTGATGAGCTATATGCTTCTATACCCCTGTCTCATAAGTGACAGAGGAGAGTCTTCTGACTGGGAGGAGCAGCATGCAGAAAAGTGAAATAAACTTCCCTGCCATTTGCTGCCAGTGGCTGCTTCAAGATTTAGCACAGGTGTCTCTGCCCTCTGAATTCCAAAGCTTTTATTCCAGAGGTACTCCTCTGGGGAAACGTTTATCCCCTTCTTAGCAACAGGTGAAAATCTGCTAACACTACAGGTCTTCTCTGAAGAGATCAACTGGAATCAAGCTGCTGATCAAAGCAGTACCCCCAGATTGCCTCCATTGCAGTCAGGACACATCATTGTACCAGTATGACATGCAGTCGCCCCTGTACGCTGAGCACAAAGTAAGGAACTCACCATTTCTAATGCAGAGGACCATAGAGAGACCAATATGAATATTCAAGAACCCAGGGGGTATTGTTCTTTGTGTCCTTCCTTAGGACTCTCCTAGAGGACAAGCTTCAGGACCTGAAATGATTAGAGGCATCAATGAAAGGACTGGTGGGTTTCCAAATGCCACATAGTGACAGAGTACTAACAAATACCAGAAGTTTTTGAAATTAAACATTAAAACAGCAGATTACTTAAGCAGTCGTCAATCTAATAGCTGAATTTTCATCAGCAACAATGGAAACCAGAAGACCATGAAATAGTGTGCTAATGCAGAGGCCACCCCTGAATGACAAAGGTGTGAAACCTGCTGGAGTTGACTCATTTGTCTTGCTGTGGGAGAGACTAAATCACAGGAGCAGTTGTCACACCCACTCCTGGCAGAGTGGCTACATCTGACCTTTGATCCCTCTACAGGCTATCATTAGTGCCTTACCACTTTTGACACTTTTTTGGAATATAGTGTTGTTCTTCCAGTCCAATCAGCCAGCTCCAGCCACACCACCATGGCCATTGAAACTAATATGTGTCATGTTTTAAACTTTCTAGGCCATTTGCAGTCTGACAGCCATGTACCTTTTATCACTAAAGAAACTCAACCGCAGGTGGACAGTCAAACTGCGTAATGGAATTTCAATGCCATCTATTTATAGGAATCTACTATTTGCAGGTATTAATGAGTCAGGGAACAGCCGCCTCAAAAATTGACTTGAAAAGATTTCTGTCAACCTCCCTCATCACACTCTTGACCACACACAGGGGTATGACAATTTGATCTCTCTCAGCTGCTTCTCTGGTGATGATTAGGATAAAAAGTCCACCCTACCTCACCATTCTCAGTCCTGCCAAAGGGCAAATGAACTCCCCCCAGGTGGTGATTAACAGGATAGATTTAATTGACTACCTTCAAAGCACAACAACTAGACTCAATTATGTGAATAGGACTAGGAATACAGAATTATTTTGAAAATTCAAGTTTTTGCCTTGACCATCCTGGGCATAATGTGTCTCTCTTTACCCAAAGAGCCCACCAGCTCAGCCTGGTCAATGGATTCTCCAGGTGGAACCTGGCCAAAAGGGTTTGAGAAGATTCAAACTTAATCTTGGATAAGTTTTATAAAAGTGCTTTCATCCCTCTTGCTCCTAAGCATTCTAGATGAAAGGTTTGGGTGTGAGTTGGGGTGTAATCAGAAATAAAGTGATATTTTAGCAGCTGGAAAGGAACTCTCTAATTCTGTGGCAATACAGGGAGAGCAACAGCCCAGCAACCTGAAGGGGTCACCTTAGATCTGGGAGGGAAGGGGACAGAGGGCCATTAGTGATCTTTCTTCTTTCCAACTTGCTCCTGGAACTTTCCTTGTAAAGAAAAATACCCTGATAGTGCTCTCCAAACTGATGTACATCCCTCAAATTTAGTTGACTTATGGGTCTATCGTCCCCTACCAGACGGCTCTGACCATAATTCCACTGTGGTTCCTTTTAACCTCACTCAGAGTTTATTGGATAAAATAAAACTCCTCAGTTTCTGCTCCTCCTGTACAAAACAACACCAGATGTCTCCATGCATCCCACCTCACCATTCTCAGTCATGTCATGGGGAAGATGAATGCCACCCAGGTGGTAACATTGACAAACAGAATAGATTTGACTTACTGCCTTCAAAACACAAGGACTAGACTCAATGATTTGAGTAGGATTATGAATCCTAAGACCTATCAACTGGCTAAAGACTGCCTTGCAGGTTTGTCAACCTGTGCCCCCTGAAAGATGTAGCTGCCACAAAGAGGAGCCCAATGGTTGTAAAAAATCACTTTCTTTCCAGAGTCACCATATGTGGCTTCGGAATTCTATGCCACATGTGGAAGCCAGACATTAATTTACCATCCTCCCCAAAATTACATTAGTCATCCATTTACAAAAGCGAGTATGAAATCTGTCCTTCCCTGTCCTTACTTAATGTCATCAATTATACCACCTTGGTCCTGGAAGGAATCCAGATCAGCCTTAACTCACTGGCCAGGCTTTTTATAAATGATGCATAGATTCCTCCTTGCAGATTACTTCAGAGTCTGTAAAATCATTAATGCATCCTCTGTACCTGGAATATTGCCTTGGATCTAAAGGAGAGGTTAATAAACTTAAGGAGAAAGCTGCCTGGACGTCCATGTTAGACTCTGATGATTTTTTGGATTTGTTCAGCTGGTTGGGTCCCGTATCAAGGCTAGGGGAGATGGTAGAAGTCAATACTGAATTGGCTTCATCTTGTTGCTTGGAGTCTTATTGATAGTAGCCTTAATTCAATGCAGCATGGACAAATTGAAGAGACGTGGCCCCAGATTCTGTCAGTCAGATAATTCGAAGGTAATACAGTGTACTCATGGGAAAATTTGACAGAAGTCAAAACAGTATAGAAATGAGAGGTGTATATCTGGAGGTTGAGGGAGAGAAAGCATTAAAAAGTCCCTGCTGAAATGTAGATCTATATTAAGAAATCACCTGCTTACAGAGAGTTTACCTCTAAGTTGATGACTTAATTAATGGAATGCTTTTGTTCATGGACAATGTGATTAATCAATGTTAGAATCCCAAATAGCACACAAATGCTTATTTAACTCTGGCTATGATTTAAATCGATTATTTCATATTTGATTTTAATAGTTTTCTGACTTTTTGTTGGATACACACAAGTTTTATTTTAGCAACATTATATGTAAATAGATTTTTAAAAAGATTATTGTTGAGAACTGACCACAATTTATTGCATTTTAAAAGTGATTTTTTGACTATTTCATGCACCAAGACAGGTACTCTTCAGCTTTATTAAAATTACAGAATTCAACACACAGATGAGACATCACACAGGCTTAGGAACACTCAGGACTCCTGCAGTAGTCCCAGCCATCTTTAGAAGTGTCAACGAGAAAAAGACAACTCAATTCACATGAACACTTCTCGCTTTAGAGTTTTGGAAAGCCCTCTCTCCAGCATGTACCAACCACTGACCTACACAAGTTTGGAGTTATTAGTGGTGGGTAGTGGTCTGTATTTTAGAATTAGCAAAAGGCTACCATGATGGAAGTTTAATAGAAAAAAAAAACAAAACAAAAAAAACACAAAACAAAATAGCTTTTGAACTATGATTGCTTTAGCTGAAGATTATTTCTAAAATTCTATTTAAACTAACTACATTTTTTTCCCTTCATGATACATAAATCTGTATTAAATGTAGGTTTTAAGACCAAGTAGTTATTACTATTTTTACTGGAACAAAATATTCAATATGACAGAGAAATTAATAATAAAGGAAAGTAAGATGGTAACTTTAGTGCTTCTGACACAAGATCAGAATAAAGAGTATATGCTTAGAAAGGAAATAACATGCATGGAATATTTTAATTATCTCAACATGTTATACTATGCCACTTTAAAAAATCATCTTTACTGAAGTATTCAGACAGTTGTTCTTAACTTCATTTGGGAAAAGGTGCAAGAGTGTTTTACATGAACTTTCTTCCCAGAAAAGTTCACATAATAAATATTTATTACTAGGAGCCCAGTACCCTCCGGTCCAGTCCTGCCTCCCTCTCGGGCCCTTGAAGCAGCTGCAGCTACTGCTGATCAGGCCCTCCCCCAGCACAGGCGCACAGAGGCCCCTGCCGCCCTGCCCCCAACGCTGAGCGTGCAACCTCCTGTCTGGTCTACCAGTTATGGAGTCTGGTTAATTAGCATATTTCTCTCTCTCTCTCTCTCTCTCTCTCTATATATATATATATATACAAACATATATATATATATATCCCAATCACTGTACTATATATTATTAGATCAGTGAATTTGAACCATTTCATCCCATGGCACACATAAACTAATTACTGAAATTCTGCAGCACACCAAAGAATATATTATATTTTTTTGCCAATCTGATAAAAAATAAGTATAATTTTGATTCATTCATACTGGATGGCTACTGTGTTGACCTTTGTCATGTTTTTATTTGATAATCTAAAGGAAAAGAAGTCAGTGCCCCCAACTAAATAGTCAGGTATCGCACGTTTTAAAAATTTGGGAGGCACAACTGTTGAAAATTGCTCATTAAATCATTTAAGCATCAAAACAATTCTATAAGATAGGTAGTGATATTATATCTGTTTTTAAAGAAGTGATGATAGCACAGATAAGTAACTTATCAAAGCTCAGATAGTACTACACAGCTGAGCTAGAATTTAAACCCAAGTTACATGATTTCAGTCTACTCAACTCAATAGCCTGCTCTACTATAATGTCTTACTCATATACATGGAGGTATACAAAATTATATATACAATTTCAAAAGGTTCACCCAACTCTCAAATACTAGAGTAAAAATTATTATTCTCAAAGATGTTTGGCAACATTTGCTCTTTTTAAATATTTGAAAAATATGACGCTATAATCAGAAGCCTGTTCTACTTAAGAGAAAGAACTGTGGGGTGGGGTTGAATAAATGATGGTTCACACTCTGTTTCTACTACAGAAAATTGCCCAGATGAGTGGAATAATTTCTTCTTAAGAACCAAAATCCTTAAAATTTTAGGTACAATTTATTTCACTATATTAAAAAATATGTTAAACATTGTACCTTTTCTTGTCAGATTGTTTGCAATATCTCCTGCCTGTAGATCATGTGAATTTTAATTTCATAAATCATCCAGCAGAGAAATGTCTATCAGGCAGAGCAATGCCAACACATGGCAATTTCTTCCTTTGATAATGTCACAATAGCTGGACTAAATATGCTGGGAATATACTAGTGATGACATGACTATAGTTGCATTAAATTTTTATTCCATTTTAACTTATACTTTTTAAGTAAAAAAAATAAAATAAAAGGATGAATTTCCCAAAACTAGACAAATTCTCATTGTTCTCTGGCCTCACCTTATTCCCTTTCCTCTTCCACTTTGGTCACATTAGCCTTCTTTTATTTCCTCAAATGCATTATAAAATGAGGCCTCAACCTCATTTCCTTCTCTGGAATTTCTACTTGCTAACTTTCTGCAGTAAAGTTATTTTACCTAAAGAAATTTCTCCATTAATATGAGGCAGCAGAAAATTATAAGTATTAGATTTGTGTTCATTACACAATTAGGGAAAATGATTGTAGCTCAGTTATTGAGACTTATACAGGATTCAAACTGAATGTTGTATGATGCCTAATCTTCATATACACGATATGAAGGAGAACTGAAAAGATAAGGGGAATAACCATTAAGCTCAGGTCACAGGCTCTTGGATGCAAAAGTAAATTTTTTAAAACTTAACGTGTGGATTTCCCTTTTCAATTAGTAACCCATCAGTTTCCATAATTATCTTATTCTGTTTTATTTTAAATAGTAGTTTTCATAGATTTATGGATCTAACATCCAACTGCAAGTTGACAAAGTATATTGAAATGGCTCTCAAGAAAAATTCTGTCATCCTATAATCACCTTACTCATGCTGAAGGCATAGCACAGTTTTTTGGGAATATTCAAATTTGTGAAACACTCAAAAAAAGAAATGAAATGACACTTTTGAGAAGTTATACTCAGAGAACAATTATTTATTACAGTATTTATCCTTATGGCAAAATGACAAGGGATTTTATCTTTTTTTCTTTTAATTATCAAGCAGAGTGTTTTCCCAGTGATAACACTCCCAGTCTAGTTAATCTATCAAAATAAGAAGTTGACAAGTGTTGATTTGTTTGGGTAGTTTATATTTTTCTAAGCTGCAATAAGATTTTGTAAATTCTTGATATTAATATCCTAAAAATTCACTTATAACTTTCACTTGTGTTTCTGTTCAATACTCTATAACAGTGGTTCTCAACCTTCTGGCCCTTTAAATACAGTTCCTCATGTTGTGACCCAACCATAAAATTATTTTTGTTGCTACTTCATAACTGTAATGTTGCTACTGTTATGAATCTTACTGTAAATATCTGATATGCAGAATGGTCTTAGGCGACCCCTGTGAAAGGGTTGTTCTACAGCCAAAGGGGTCGGGACCCACAGGTTGAGAACCGCGGCTCTATAACTATGCCTTGATATTATAAATACATCAAGAATCATTAAAATAGACATGCCATTATAAAAAGCCTCACTTTTCTATTTTATTTCATACTGATTATCATAACCCAATCTTAGATTTCTAGTATTAACCTTTTGTTTCCATTCCCACTTGTTTTACTTCCTGAAGCCTTAGGTGATAAATCTCCAAGTAGTAAAATATTACAACAAATTAAAAATGTCACAACCAACCAAATGGGACCCTGAAAGGGTTTTCCTTTGTCTTTATAACCAAGAGACTTAAAAAAAGTTTAAAATGATCATCTATTTCAAGATGGAGGGATTTCCAAAAAAAACACGTATATAACACATAGAGACAATAGTGTAGTAATAGCCAGAGGGAAGGGGAGCTGGGTGGAGGTGGGCAAAAGGGAGGAAAATGGGGACAGAAAGAGACCGCTTTGGCGATGAGCGCCCGATGCAGTGTGCAGATGTTTGACACCTGCATGTTTTTGCGAACCAAAATTACCCCAATAAATTCAATAGGAAAATTAAAAATAAAAATAAATCCATCATTTGTTAAAGAGTGGCACGGATCTATCACAACGGGAAGAGAAATTGATAGTGATGCCTTACATTTACGCAGCATGTTAAGAATTTACATAGCCTTTGGGATCCATTTTGTCATTTAAATATTATTGCACTCTCATATGTAGGCAGGACACATATTATTACCCCATTGAAAGGATGGAGAAATTAAAGTATGGAATGCTTAAACACTTTGGGAGGGGCCACACAGCTTGGAAAATTATGATGCCTCCACCAGGACCCAAGAGTTCTCTTTGTTATTCTAGAGCAGTTTCCAGCAAATAACACTGGTTCCCGGTATGCAAGGAAAAAAAAATGTTTACGTGTAATTTTAAGAAGTCAAATGCCAATAAGCAAATTATTTTCTCTATTTGTTTTAAAAAAAATACACCTAACAAAATAATATCAGGAGTCCAGTGTTTGAGGAGACCATCAAGATGTGACCACTGTTGACCAGCAAGCTAGACCCGGGCAATTAGAGGCTCCCACCTTTCAATGTGCATTTTGCTTGCCCTCCCTAGTTCCAGAAGCTGCCCCAAGGATACAGCTTTGAGATAGAAATGTGGTGCTGAGACTCTCTGAATGGTATATGTGGCAGAATTTAGTTAAGGCCTCTATATAAACACTTAGGATTCTTGTGGTTGAGTGTAGAAATCAACTCATCTTGCAGCATCCAAGACAAGCTCCAAGACAAGCCTCATAAATAAGTTCTCTTTCTTATTAAAACTGCCACTGATGAGTCAGGAATGGTCTATCTCTTTCTTTAGTTTCTCACTACACTGCAGGTATAGGGGCCCCTTTCACATTAACCTGGGTAGCTCCTGAGGACATTTCAAACCAACATCCATTTGTTACAGTGATAATTTTAGTTTCAATAGGTTGCAATTTCATTGTTTGTAAATTTGATGGTATTTCTAATGCAAAGGTTTGGTATATATGATCAGCCATATAAAGATTTATTGATTTAAAGTTTTAAGATTTTTAACATCGCTTAATTTATCTCTATTTATTGCAAGTTGAATAGTATCCAAACTGCAAAATATAATGTACTAGATAAAATATCTTTTTAAAACCTCTTACTAGATCCTATTGGGACTGGCATATAATTGAAAACACTTAACAGAATATTTCAGGGAATGTTGCCAAGGAGTGAATAAGAGAATCACATTTCATTTTTAAATGCCAGACAAAAGTCACCTAAAATGATGATAACAGTGGTTAGAAGAAGGAAGGAAATTGGGCTGGGGGAAGGCATAATTTACATAAGGTGCTTTTTATCTAAATTTTTCTTTCTTTTGTTGAATTTGACAATTTACCAGAGCCTTTTCAGAGGTGTCTGACATCCCTTTTAATTAAGCAGCAAGCAGTAAGAAGTGACAGGCAATGTGTTTCCAGAGTATTAATGCATATCTTGAGCAAATTCACCCTCTCAAGAATAGCTCTAATTCTGAAGAAAGCATTTCGTTCTGTCTCATATAGAATCTTAACATTGAATAAAGCTGCAAAGATATGTTTATTCATTTAGTTTAAATCCCTCACATTTTCAGCTTAAATAAGCATTATCTTTTATGCTTCAGAAGAGCCTCAGACTTTTGTAAAAGTTAAGGGGGTGGTCATGTACACGCACTACAATTACTAAGTAGTGACATCCAGTCACTGTGTGGTTTGTTTTAGAACTGCCCCTGTTGTAGCTCATCCTGTCTCTGAATCAGGCTTTTAGCAGTTCCACTTGTCTTTACAGTCCTTCTTAGTGTCCGCTGACCCAGTTGAACACTTCATTTGTATTCCCTTTTTAAAATTTTTAATTTAATTTTATTTTTTCCTTTAGGATTTAAGAGATTTTAATGTAAGAGTGTTATTACTTCCATAAAATACAGTTTTTGAAATAACTAGATATTTAGTAAGAAAAATAAAATCTTCCTGATTAAAGGTATTTTTTCTAACTATAAATTTTATATTAAATGTTAAATAATATGTTACTATAAAATTTTATCTAAATATTGACATTGATTTGAGAGAGAGATTTGTTGTTACACTTATTTATGTATTCACTGATTGCTCTTGTATGTCCCTGGCTAAAGATCTAACCTGCAACCTTGTCATACGGGACAATGCTCTAACCAACTGAGCTACCTGGCCAGGAACCCTTGCCTTTGTTTTCAATATCTCTTTCCACCTGGTTATTGAGAGAGGGATAGATGGTGCAAAGTGGAGAGAAAACATCAGAACTCCAAAGAGCAGGAAGACAGCAAAATATGCAGTCCTGAAATAAGGAAAAGAAAATTTGTTGTTCCAGGATCTTCTCATACTAAGTTTTCATGATGATTCACCAAACATAATTCAGTTCCAGTGTTTCACTGTCTTATCATAATACCCTCCCTTAGTGGTACAATTTTAAGTGGATTTCTTGTCACCAGAAACTATTGACTAAGAAGGAGGGGTGGGCTTATTTCAAATATGGATCTACTTATTGACATATCTAGACCCTGAGAAACAGTCCAATGTGGCCTAGCTAGAATAGTCACTGCCTCTGTGATTCTACATGGACCTAAACCTATTTTGGTTATTCTTAAAGCTTCAAAAAACTGGAGTTTTCTGAGAATTATGGACATCACATAATTTCATTAAGTAGTGGTTCAATAAGAGATTTGAATTCTGCCCTAATTTAAATGGACACCATTACATGAGCTTTTTGTTGAAGGAGTCATCATACATAAAATACTGTCTGCAGGTAGAGCCACATGCCAAATTGTCGGTGTTCTGGCCCACTATCAACCCTAGCCTCGTATGAAACCCATGACACAAGAGTGGCAAGGATTTCTGAGCAAAAGCCTTCCCCTCAGCCTACTGCTATGGACATTTGCTGTAGGATGATTTGGCTTCCATGTAGCTTCATCTGATTAATTTCTCAGTGGTCCATGATATTTTTAGCTTTCCTGAGTATATTGAGGGGGCAGGAATTAAAGATATAGCTCTGTTTTCGGTCCTAAGTAATGATTCCAGGTGCTCAAAGTCACAGCCCCAGCATTCAAGGTCCATACTGAGAAGAAACTAAAGGTTTATTCATCTATCAGGCTCCATTAGAGAGCTTCTTCTTAACATTTATAAAGAAAAAGAAAAAAGAACAGGTTCTTTCTATTTAGTCATTTCAGTTCTTGTTGTCAACTTTTTTTTCAGTGAAAAACCACCAACCATAAATAGAAGTCTTTTCTCTCCCAGTATCTGTTTCAGAATTCACCTACTAGACAAGTGATTTTCAGTTGGTGTGCTGCAAGAAATGCACTGGTGTGCCACAAAATTTTTTAAATATGTAATACCTATCTAGTTAGTCAGAGGCACTGACCTCTTTTCCTTTAGTCTGTCAAATAAAAAAATGACCACAGCCAATACAACAATAGCTGTCTGGTGTGAATGAGTCAAAATTATACCTATTTTTTGTCAGATGAGCAAAAAGTATAATATATTTTTTGGTATACTGCAGAATTTTAGTAATTATTTTATATGTGCCATGAGATGAAAAAGGTGAAAAATCATTGCACTAGACTATTATTGATGACAATTTAGGCTGCATGTAGCAAAGCAAAGCAGAGTTATTTCTTATTTCTTCCTTTCAAGGAGAGATCTATAAGAAGATACTATTTTACATTCACGTAGTCAGTAACAAATGTTGATTAAGAAGTGGAGAAATTAGAATCTTCATAACATTGCTAATGGAAATGTGAAATGATGTAGTTACTTTGGAAAATATTTGCAGTTGCTAAAAATTTAAATAAAGTTACTATTTGACCCAGAAATTCCACTTGGGTGAAATATACCCAAGAGAAATTAAAACATATGTCTACACAAAACTTTGTACATGAATGTTCATAACGGCATTTACAATAGCTAAAAAGCAAAAATAATCTAAGGGATTTTCAAGTAAAGAATGAATAAAAAATGTGGTATACTAATGCAATGGAATATTATTTGGCAATAAAAAGGATAGAATACTGACACATACATACCACAACATACATGAACCTTCAAACACTACTGTAAGTGAAGGAAACTAGTTACTAAAGATCACATATACAATTCAATTTATATGAAAGTCCTAAAATTGGAGCCACAATTTATAGAGATAAAAAGTAGATTAATGATTTCAATAATGTGCAAATGTACTTACATACACATATACTTTTTAATATAAATAACTGCTTTGCTTTGCTACATGCAGCCAAAATCTTCATCCTATATAATAAAAGGCTAATATGCAAAATGACCAAACGGCAGAACGACTGGTTGCTATGAGGCGCCCTGACCACCAGGGGGCAGATGCTCAATACAGGAGCTGCCCCCTGGTGGTCAGTGTGCTCCCACAGGGGCAGCACCACTTAGCCAGAAACTGGGCTCACGGCTGACAAGCACAGTGGTGATGGTGGGAGCCTCTCCTGTCTCCAAGGCAGCGCTAAGGACCTCTCGGGGGGATGTCCGCCTGCCTGGGGAGCAGGCCTAAGACACAGACAGACATCCACTGAGGGGTCCAGAACTGCAAGAGGGTGCAGGCCAGGCTGAGGTACCCCCCAGTGCACAAATGTCATGCACCAGGCCTCTGGGTAATAACAATTATAGCTAGTGCAGTGGTCGGCAAACTGCAGCCCCTTGAGTGTGACTCTTCCACAAAATATCACATGCGGGCGCCCAGACAGTGCGATTGAAACTTCGTGGCAACACTCAAGGGGCCAAAGAGCCGCATGTGGCTCACGAGCCACAGTTTGCCGACCACTGGTCTAGTGCAATGATTTTTCAACCTTTTCATCTCATGACACATATAAACTAACTACAGGCCCAATGCATGAAATTCATGCAAGAGTAGGCCTTCACAGCTCTGGCTGCCTCCCGCCCTCCTGGTCCCGGCTGCCTCCATCTGGGAGGTCATCCAGAGGCCATCTAGACAGTCATTCTGCTATTTGGTCGTTCAGTTGATTTGCATATTGCACTTTTATTATTATAGATTACTAAAATTCTGCAGTACACCAAAGACTATATTATACTTTTTGCCTATCTAACACAAAAATTGTATAATTCTGATTCATTCACGCCAGACATAATACAAATATTTTATGAAAATAAAAACATTTCTTGGAATAATTATAAGTGTCCATGCTGGCACAGAGAGTCAGCCTTGGATGGTGAGGAATGGTTGGGTTTTGTCACACTTCTGCTTCGGGCATGTGAGGCAATTAGGATGTTGAAGGTTCTAGGTTTCTAGTGGAAGATGAAGAATTCCTTAACTTTGGTCAAGTAACTTATCATCTTCTTATCCTGAATTGGTTTACTTTTGGAAAAGATTGTTTTATAATCTGAGAATAGAGTGTAGAGAATCAAGAATGGAAAGAGCATATAGCATTGGAAATCTATGGCAATATGCTTGGTGAGAGCAAAATTAAAGATATCTACCAAGGTGGCAGTCATGTTGATGAGAAAGATTTTGCTGACAGAATCCACAAAACTTGATAATAAACTGAAAGAAGAAAGGTTAAGAAAGAGAAAAGTCACCTGGTATTCTGAAACAGAGAAATCTTATATAGGTAGGTATTTTACTGGTGAATCACAGTTCTACATTAAATCTTCTTAAGTATTATCATTCAATTTACTGAGATATATATTACTAAAAAAAGTATATGTGGGTGTGGGGATGTAAGTACATTTGCACACACATAAAAAATTTGTGCACTGGGCGGGGGCGTCCCTCAGCCCAGCCTGCCCCCCTCTCACATACTGGGAGCCCTCAGGGGGTGTCCTACTGATGGCTTAGGCCCACTCCCTGCTCCTCTTGGGGAGCGGGCCTAAGCTGCAGTCTGGTCTCTCTTTGTGGGAGGCTACCAGACTGATCAGGGGAAGGCACCAGCACCATCAGCCCGCTGCTGCAGCCACTGCCAGTCACTGCAGCCACCAAGGTGTTTTTATCAACATGGACTCCAGTCCCTTCACCACGAAAAAATGACAACTTTCTTTAGGCATTTTCAAGATGTGTCTTTCATAGGATATGACATTTCTTTCTTTATTATTTTTTTCTATCCTCACCTGAGGATATGTTTCCATTGATTTTTAGAGAATGTGGAAGAGAAAGGAAAAGACAGAGAGAAACAGCAAAGTGAGAGGAACACTTTGATTTGTTGCCTCCTGCATTAGCCTTGACCTGGGCCCAGGCCAGGGAGGAGTCTGCAACCTAGGTACATGCCCTTGATCAGAATTGAACCCAGACCCTGCGGTCAGCAGGCCAAGGCATTATCCAAACTGGCTAGGGCAGTATATGACATTTCTTTACCCTCCAGCGGCAGACCTTCATTTTTTTCTCCAGAAGTGTGGTGGAAAAACCCTAGGTCACCTTCTTGGACTCTTATTACCAAAGTTACTAAGAATATTACAAGTGGCATACAGGAAGCTTAGCCAATGAGTGGTCAGAAAAGGTGTTTCCTCTGTAGTTCACACTGATCCCAGGCTCGGCCCCTGGATAGGCCTAAAGCCTCGGGGCCTGGACAGGGGACCCCCACCTCCCTCCCATCGGCCCCTGCTTTTATATATGTTGACATATACTTTTAAATATGTTGACATATAGTTATGTTTATAGTATATATTATATAGTATGTAGTATATAGTATACAGTATATAGTATATAGTATATAGGGTATAATATATAGTGTATAGTTTATAGAATATGTTTTATGTTATGCGTCATGAGTCATGCTATATATTATATATCATATACTATAGAATAGATTCCATCATATATCATGCTATATAATATGCTAAGTTATATATTATATTAGAGACCCAGTGCACAAAAATTTGTGCACTCGGGGGGCTCCCTCAGCCTGGCCAATGCCCTCTTGCAGTCTGGGACTCCTCAGAGGATGTCCACCTGCTGGCTTAGGCCCACTCCCTGGGGGATCGGGCCCAAGCTGGCAGTCAGACATCCCTCTGGTAGCCCGGCAGCCCTCGGAGGATATCCACTTGCCAGCAGGGAGCAGACCTAAGCTGCAGTCAGACATCCTTAGTGCTGCTGATGAGGCGGGAGAGGCTCCCACCACCACCGCTGTGCTGGCAGCCATCAGCCTGGCTTGTGGCTGAGCAGAGCTCCCCCTGTGGGAGCTCACTGACCACCAGGGGCAGCTCCCACATTGAGCATCTGCCCCCTGGTGGTCAGTGTGTGTCATAGTGACCAGTCATTCCCAGTCATTCTGCTGTTATGGTCAATTTGCATATTACCCTTTATTATATAGAATAGAGGCCTGGTGCATGGGTGGGGGCCAACTGGTTTGCCCTGAAAGGTGTCCTGGATCAGCGTGGGGGTACCGCTAGGGTGCCTGGCCAGCTTGGGTGAGGGGCTGATGGCTGTTTGCAGGCTGGTCAAGCCCCCAGTGGGGACCCTCACCCCATGGGGGTTTGGCTAGCCTGGGTGAGACGCTGATGGCTATTTTCAGGCTTCCCAAACCCCCTACAGGGTGGGGGTCCCCACTGGGGTGCCTGGGTAGCCTGGGTGAGGGGCTGAGGGCTGTTTGCAGGCTGCCCACACCCCATTCAGGGTGGGGGTCTCCACTGGGGTGCCTTGCCAGCCTGGGTGAGGGGATGATAGTTTTTTTCAGACTGACTAAGCCCCCCAGCGACTGAAACTCCCAGCTTTTCCTTTTTTATAAAAAATTCGATCCAGCTTCATGGCCATGGCAACTGGAAGCAGGTATCTGGGGTTTATTTACCTTCTATAATTTAAACTTTGTTGCCTTGAGAGAAGGCAGCAGCCGGCCGGGAAGCTTGGCTTCTTCCATCATTGGGGCAACCAAGCCTCCTGCTTGCTCCAGCTCCGTGGCTGCTGGCCGCCATCTTGGTCGGGTTAATTTGCATATAGTCACTCTGATTGGCTGGTGGGTGTGTCTTAAGGCATAGCAAAGGTACGGTCAATTTGCATGTTTGTCTATTATTAGGTAAGATTATATAATTACTAGAGGCTCAGTGCACAAAATTTGTGCATGAGTAGGGTCCCTAGGCCTGGCCTGCGGTAAGGGCAGATCTTCCTCGGCTGCCAGCAGTTGGCCCTGCCCCCTGCCACTGAAACAGGTCACCCTCTGTGTATGGGGCAACCTGCAGGGTGATCGGGACCCTGCTCACTTGGCCCCCCCTTGGCCTAGTACCACCTGTGTCCTCCGCCACCCACCCCTGGTTCCCCATTGCCCATCAGGCGATCAGGGCCTGTGGGCTGGGGGCAGCTCCTACATTGAGCATCTGTCCCCTGGTGGTCAGTGTGTATCATAGCGACGAGTCATTCCGCCTTCTGATAGATTTGCATATTATGCTTTTAAATATATAGATATACTAATAAGTATAAATATATAAAATATATTAAATATATCTCACAGCAGGTAATAGAGCAGGTGTCAGATCATTCACTGTCATTTATACCTTCATCAGCCTGTAAGTGGTTTTGACTCAACCAGAAATCTTTCAAACACCACAAAGATTGCCACACCATGAAAGGCAGCTCTATTTAGGGACTTGCAGCTGGTAGGTAGTTTGGTATTTGATCTTCCTGAAGGCATGTCAAACTACAAAGAAATTATATTCTGACTCAGCTGGCTTTGCACTCTATGAGAAGGATGTGTTTAGAATGAGCTTGTTTATTTAGATAATGCCTCATAATCCAGTAAAGACTGGGTGCAAAGTACAGCAGATGTGTAAACTTCCTGCCTTTGAGGACAAATACCAAGGTCTCTCAATTATCAAAGATAAGGAGATCAAGGTGGGAGGGAAGAGCCAACCTTGGCCTGGTTCCTGTCCTTGGGTTTCTGAAGTTTGCTCTTGTTAGGGACAGGTTTTCCAGAGTGACCCGGTTGTTTAAATCAGACCTGGATTGTTTTAAAGTATGCTTCCACTTGCCATTTACAAGGGAAAACTGATAGCACATTTTTATGCAGTATGTAAAACAGTGGACTTAACAGACATATGCTATTTGTTCTTTTTAATATCTTTGTTAATAAATTCTTTTTATAAAAAATGTATGGATAGAAAATCCAAGCCCCAAATTAAGCAGCTTACCTAAATTCAGACAGCTAGTAAATGGGAGAATCCAAATGGAAATTCAGATTTCTTAGCCTTAAAATAACTTGTTTTTCATTACACCATTCAGCCAGGAGATGATCAACCACAGGGAAAGAGAAAAAGAGAGAGAGAGAGATTTGGAAGTATTAGAAATTTCTAGGGTTTTTTAAAGTTACATCTTTAAAGATCTGAAAAATATATTTTTAGACCTATGGTGTAATTCTTCAGAGCTACAAAGGAGTGATAGTGACATGGGTACCTAGCTCTCCTGGTGCATTTTCTCTGTTTTCAAAGGTGTGATTTTTTCTGAATCCTAAGAGCCTGCCTTATATCTATTTATAACTGTATACTTTCTAAATACCTTATTTTACAAATGGGAGAAGTAGGCAGGATGGACTGTTGGTCTGAGCCAGGAAAAGAGCTTATATATTATTGCTTAGCCTGGCACTACACTTATGAACCAAAAACATACCTGGAAGGGAGACAAGCTTTGTAGATAAGTCAGGCATATGATGACTATGTATCTAGGTATTTTTCATAGTAGGCATTGGGCTTAATATATAACTTACTAGAGGCCAAGTGCACAAAAATTTGTGCACTTGGGGGGGGGGGGGGGTCCCTCAGCCTGGCCTGTGCCCTCTCACAATCTGGGACCGCTTGGGGGATGTCCACCTGCTGGCTTAGACCCGCTCCCCGGGGAATTGGGCCTAAGCTGGCTGTCAGACATCCCTCTGGCAGCACAGGATCCCTTGTGGGATGTCCACTTGCCAGTGGGGAGCAGGTCTAGCTGCAGTCGGACATCCTTAGTGCTGCTGAGGAGGCGGGAGAGGCTTCCGCCACCACCACTGTACTGTGTTGGCAGCTGTCAGCCTGGCTTGTGGCTGAGCAGAGCTCCCCCTATGGGAGCGCACTGACCACCAGGGGGCAGCTCCTGCATTGAGCATCTGCCCCCTGATGGTCAGTGTGTGTCATAGTGACCAGTCATTCCCAGTCATTCTGTTTTTAGGGTCAATTTGCATATTACCCTTTTATCATATGGGATTATAATATTTTACTTGTCCTTTCAGAATGTTTCAAGTCAAAGGGTAATTGTCACACACACACTCTAACACACTATAAAACCTAACATGTAAAAACGCCATCCTGTAGCACTGGGTTTGCTTCACTCATGCAGAGTGGGGATCATTCTAGGCTGCCATGACGAGGCAGGACATTGTAGAGACTGCCCTTTTAAGCAGGGCCTTGATGGAGTCTACTTTAATAGATACTTGAAGACACAGGTGTTCACCGGTACTCCTCTCCTAATGAAGCACTTGTCTTAGGCCTTCCTTGAGAAATCATTTTGCAACAGAAGCTGGGATTGTGTGTTGTACAGCTTGCTGTCTATTTCGCCACATATTGAAGTGGCTCTGCTATACCCTGTATCCAGCAGGCTGCTGATCTGAGAGCTGAAGCATCTGCGACAACAAGGAAGGAAAACCACACCAACTCTCAGTGTTGCTGTGGACCAGGCTCCTGACTATGCAGACTAGAATGGCTTTAAAAAATGTGAACTCTACCTGAGATAAAAGGAGCCAACCATTTTTGGGGGATCAACCAAATATGGTTCCCTGGAGTTATATCAGTTCAGTTTCCCAAAACTCTTGTACAAAATGTCAGAGGAGCTACAACAACAGAACAGAAAAAGAGTGCCTAAGTTGCTGACAAAAATGATGGCCGAGAGAATATCAGTGAAATCAGGTAGGTTTCTACTTCACATGCTTACAGAAAATGCTCAACTAATTCCAGATGACTCTGAAGGAAGTTATAGTTGTTCTACATATCAGAATTTTGCAGCCTCGTGATTAGTTAAGAGAATTATTGTAATTACACAAAGACTCAGCTAGAGGTGCAGCATCTCTCATTTCCATGGATCTTTGGGAGATAAAGGTTTATGGCACAAATAGCTTCTCAAAAAAAATTAAAGAAACATTCTTTTGTGAAAATAAAAGTGGTTTAAAGCGACTCATATTTCAACACTATTAGTAGAGCTGCCACTGCACTAAATATTATCTCAATCAAGAAAATTCTCACCAGATTGTCTGGATCACTTTGCTGTTGCTTTTCTTTTTTAAATTTTTCTTTCCTCCTGCCCCCCCCCCCTCCCCCCCCGGAGAAGAATCAATGGTGAATGGCAAGTGGGGGGACTGAGGAGGGACTCCACAGGAAATAATCTAGTGTAATAAAAATTGCTCTGATGCTCATTTAATTAATATCAGCACAGTGCACATTTTATGCTGTGTATTCCCAGGCTATCTTACTTCTTTTCTTTCTGAAGATGAAGTTAACATCAAGAGCCAGACTGCCTTTGTTTGAAAGCTGGCCTCAAAGCTTACTAGCCCCTATACAAGTTAATTAATCTTTCTGGGCCTTAGTAAAATGACAATGGCAATAGTATAAACCACGTTGGATTATTATAAAGATTAACTGGGTGGATATTTGTAAAGGACTTAGAAGAGTATCAGAAACATAGTAAGCACTCACTGAACATTCTTTAAGTAAGATAAATAAGGTTTACTTAATTTGCTTATTGTCCAACTGTCAGATTTTGGCAACTACCTCTAGAATTTGGCTATCTTCATCTTATTTTCCCCTCTCCAACTGTCAATATATATGATATATAGCATTCCAGTGAAAATCATGGTACTGAGTCTCACCTTCTTCGTCCATTTCTGTGAGAACATTTTAATGATAATCCCTGTTATGCTTTCCTTTAGCTGCATTTTATCACTGCAATTCCGTGGAACACAGCTCTTTCTATAGAATTAGAGGAATGAAAGAGCCCTGGAAAGGTCATTAATTTTTTTCCATACCTCTGCCACCCACTCTGAAGCCAGACCACACACATAAATCATCCCAGACTTTTTCTTCATCACACTGTGGTTTCTATTCACGTTTTCTCTGCCCTAAGGAAACGATTTTGCTACAGGTGGGCAAATTTAGCACTAATGGCATTACCCTATGTTTTCAGGGAAACTTTTGAAGACAAAATAGCCACATTAACATCACCAGTTTTGCAGGATTCTTGTCACTGATCAAGTTTAATGATTTCCTGTGCCATTATTGAGAACCCAGAAATCAACTTCTAATTCTCAATTCATGGTCAGATTAAATTATCTCATGGTAAATCTCTTAAACTATGTCTATAATGGATTCCCTCTACCGACCTTTTTTTAGACACTGACTACAAGGTGAAAACCTGCTTTTTCTTTGTTACTGAGTCATGAGCTCTAATTAAACCCTATTACTTCATGAGAAAAATATAACAAGTCAATTCGATTAAAAAATAATTATGTAATATTGCAATATGTAAACTAATTGTTTGGAAATTTCACTATCAATTGGTTGACTTACCATCTGTATAAAAAGACAAAAACTCTGGTTTAAAAAGAATCCTGAAAGTTCAAAATACAGCCTTGAGAGTAGTTATATGCTTTTGAAGCATTATAATTTCAGCAACTGTTACATGCTGCATTAAGAAGTAGGAGGTGGCATCTTTTATTTTAGACAACCTCCCAAACTCTTCTTATAAAACACCTCTACTTAGGTCTGACATCTGCTGTGCTTATGGGCATGTACACTTACAGGATTCTTCAGGGACCTTTCTCAATTTGTCACTTTATCCAAACAGAATTGAGGGCAGGGACTTCCCAGTCAGTGCAAGGTACACTTCAACACAAATAATGCTAGGAATGCTGTTACTCCAAAACATTCTAATTATTTGAGAATTCATTAAATGCTTTGAAAGATATAGCATCCAACTTGTAACTCTCGGATGTGAGTGAAATTTCTTCCCTGTCTTACTCCTTGCAAAAAGAGGCTATGGCAAAGTTATAGTAGTAATCAATGTTTTGTTTGATTTTTAAAAATACTGGAGAGTCATTCACTTAACAAGTAATTACTTGGCACCCTCTATCTCACAGGTTACCAGGCACTGTAGATGTAAAGCAGAAGAAACACAGTGAGGTCCACTGGAGGGAAGACAATAACAATATAATAATTGAATATTGTGCACCGGTTCTAAGGGGGCCATTTGTCAGATTTTGACCACAGTATAAACACAGTATTTGGAGAGAACATGAAGGAATATATATGTAATTCAGGATGGAGAGATTAGAAAAGGCTGCCCTTGAGTAAGAATTATGTAGCCCAGTCTTGAAGGATATATAGGAGTACATCAAGCATCAAGATGAGGAAAGTGAAGTAGCATGCAAAGTGCACAGAGGTGATCAAAGTAAAGGACAACCAAGAAACTACAGGTAGATCATCACCACAGGCAGGACTGTCTGATGAAATGATGGGACATTCCACAGAGAAAGTTCTCCTGAGTCCAATCATTACATGCTAAGTATCTAGACCTTATCCTATAGATCACCAACTCTTACAAGAAGAATTCCCATGTGCTCCATTCTTCCATGGGCATATCCATATTGATACATAATCCGAAGTTAACTAACTTCAACTTCATCTCATTTTCTCTTCTGATGAAAAATGTGTCTGATTCCCAGGGTGTTAAGGTAAACAGTGGAATAACCTAAATCCTTTCTTTACTCATCAAAAAAATTTTCAAAATTTTGTTCTTTAATTCCAGTGAGATATCTTTATCTATCTATCATCTATCTATCTATCTATCTATCTATCTATCTATCTATCATCATCTATCTAAAACAAACAGAACAGCTCCCCTCATACCAGTGTTCTATGACAACATGGTTAATAACTACTTTTAGAGATGATGAAAATAAATAAAAAAATTGTGTAAAGAGAATGCCATATTTAATTTGTATTCTGGCAAGATTGTTCTATTTATCATGAAAGGGGTGAATTGGAGAAGGTAAAGAATGGAGATAAAGTGTACTGGAGGTTATTAAAATCACCTAGAAAAGCAATCAGAGTTGTGCCAGTTTGAATAGAGAAAAGAGGAAGGTAGACGAGAAATAAAAGGGGAAAGCCTTGCTCATCAAGGAGTCTGGATGGTGAGGGAGAAGGAGGAAATGAGTCTGGATAGGTGTCAACACAGGCAGCAGCATAAGAATATTAGAATGGAATGAAAAGAAATGCATTCTTTTAGAAACATTGAGATTTGGAAAGGCATAAATTCACATGTTCCAACCTTTGGTTCTTTCAACACTAATGAAAGAGGGCAGGATAAAGTTTGAGGTCAAATACTAGATTTACATAGTTCAACATTAGCAAACTTTTTCTGCAAAAGATAAGAAAGTAAATATTTTAGCTTTGGAAAGCCTTATAGTCTCTGTTGCAACTACTCAGATCTGTTCTTATACTATAAAAGCTCTCATAGATGGTATGATATCAAGTAGATACGGTTGTGTTACAATAAAACTTTATGCACAAAAGCAGGCAGTGGGCCAAATTTGGCCCACCATCCATAGTTGGCCAACCCTGACATAGAGGCAGCCTTGATACAGAAAGGATATCACAAGAAATGTTTTCTGTGGGATTTTATTATCATTAAATCAGTTCCATTTTCAATATCTAAATACCCAGGGCATGTTCAAAATTTCCTCCAATTGTTACACTTTTATACAAATTTTTATCACATGTATATTTTTTCATAATTAAAGATTACATCATGCTTCAATTACAAAACAGTTATCAAGTTACATTAATCATGTGCTAAGAAACATTACAGTAAAGAGGAATCATTCTTTTCTATTGAGAAGTATGGGTGTATGTACATATGTGTGTACATGTGTGGATATAAAATAAAGTCCTCTTAGAAAATATAAAAGACTCAGTAACAAATTCTGGTGGAAAATCTTGCTAGGCTATTTGGTTCTTCTAAAATTTAGAGACCAAGAATATAAATAAGGTTTTAATGTCTTAGAAAAATTATTTATTAAGAAAAGAAATGTTGCTAACAAAATCTCCAGAGATGGTAGACAAAATTATTATCTCTCAGTGAGTGACATTTACTTTAGAAAGCCAAGAGAGCTTTCCTTGTGTACCAGATAGGAAAAACCTGACTAAGCCCTTAAAACAGTGCATTAGGCAACACTTTTTAATAAGCAGCCAAAAATAAGTTGCCTAATGGAATATCATGTTGAAACTATTCCCACTAGTTATATCCTTAATGGGTTCCTGTCAAAAGATGGGATAAAAATAATAAATAGATACCTATATTTCTTTTTCCATTCTTACATAGCTTTTTATTTTTTTGGTAACCAAAATAAGAGCCATATAAAGGAAAGAAATGTAGAATTGTATGGAGATGTAATCTGAGCCCATAATTTCAACTTTTATAAGATTTATTTAACATTATTCAGGCAGAGTGAAAGAAAATACTAAATAGACCTACAGTTCACTTTCATTGAAATATAGTTTGGTTTTAAAGTTGTTCTTTTAATCTGTTGTTGGTATCTGTCTCCATGGCAATGGTACTGGTTCATAAATATTCTTGCTGCAGGTTTATCTGATTTTAGTATATGCAATTAAAAAGTTTCTCTTGACCATTTATCATTCGTTGGTACAAAACTTTTTCATTGTGTTTTCTTTAGCATTAGGAATGTGGTAATTCCAGAGCCTGGTGATTTCCTGGCTTCTTTAGGGAGGTCCTTTTAAACTATGATTGTTTTCTCTCTTTTCCCCTTTTCAGAGTCTCTTTCGTAGTCCTCTTGTTAGCCAATTTCTTGTTATTTGCAAATATTTTACATGGTATCCGTTTACATGGTATAACTCACCAGAGTTATTTGAACAAATAGAACTTAATAGTCAAAACAAAACAGGGAAATAGATAGGACGGAGTTAACTAAGTAACTGAAAGTGTGAAATTAGCAAACATCTATATATATAAAACCCTAATATGCAAATAGACCGAACAGCGGAACAACTGAACAACTGGTCGCTATGACATGTGCTGACCACCAGGGGCACGTGCGCAGAACATGGCAGGCATCAGCAGCAGGTGGCAGAGCATGGAACATGGTGGGCGTTGGCCACCGCAGGATGCTAGAGCAGGTGAGCAGAGGCACCAGGTCAAGGCGGGGCGCCAGTCACTGTCATTGGGGCAAGCCTCTGGTGGTTATGGAAAATTATTTGCTCCCGTGCACCACAGTCCTGCCCAGAGCTTGCACCTGCTGCCGACAACAGAGCTACCACTTGTACCCACTGCTGGTGCCTGGTGCGGGTCCCAATAGCTCAACGCTATCAGCAGGTGTAAGTGTTAGCTGCAGGTCCTGATCACCATTGAGGGCTTCTCCACCTCCCCTGCTCCTGAGGGGTGATCGGGGCAGCAGCTGCCTCTCGCACTTGCTGACCATGCCGGACCCAATTGTTCTGTGCTGTCAATGGATGCAAGCAGGGCCAACACCGTCAGTGCGTGGTAGTGGCAGCAGTGGGAGTGGGGCTGTTGGAAGACAGGGGACCTGGGTCTGCAGCGGGAAGGGCCAGGTGGGTTCACGGAGGATGGGCCAAGACCTGCCCCTCTGTCCACCACAGCCTCGTGGCCCACAGTTCCTTTCAAGGTGCACGAATTCGTGCACCAGGTCCTAGTCTCTATTATAAAAACCTTGTGGCCATGATGCCATCATGCCGTAATGACCAAACACCTACTGAATGTCATATGATTTCTTCATGGGAACAAGTAAGTTTTGCTCTGTTCAATTCTCATCTTCCATCGAAGGTCAACTTAAGTGCTCCTGAGAAGGAAAGGTTAGGGCAGAAAACTATTTTTATCTCCGTCCACAACTTTCTTCAAGGTGGTCAGGGCTGTGTGTGCGGCCTGGTGCTAGCAGGTGGGCGGGGACTTGATGCTGGGTCCCATGGTGTGCGGGGTCTGGGTCTCGCGCGATTTCACGCGGTGGGCCTCTAGTTTTCTATAAAGAGCCAGATAGTAAATGGTTTGGCTTTGTAGGTCATCACAACTACTTATCTCTGAGGTAGAAGCAAGAAAAGAGCAGCCTCAGAAATAAGGGGCGGGCCTGGCTGTGTCTCAATAAACCTTTACAATAGTCCCCCCTTTAACCACAGATTTGCTGTCAGCCTGAGCTCAACCAGGGCTCAAAAATAATAAGTAGAAAATTCCAAAAATAAATTCATAAGCTTTAAATTGAATGACCTCCCACATAGTATAATGTAATATTGAACCCTCTGGCTCCATCCCACCTGGTCTATGCTCCCTGATCCCTCCTCACTTAGGAGACATCTCAGTTATCAGACCCACTGTCAAGGTATCACAGTGCTTGTAAATAACCCTTATTTTACTTGATTATGCCATATTCACATAACTGTTATTATAATATATTGGTATGCTTGTTCTATATTATTATTAGTTACTGTGTTTAATCTCTAACTGTGATTAATTTATAAACTAAACTTTATCATGGTATGTATTTATAGGGAAAAACCTGGCATATATAGGGTTTGGTCCTGTCTGTGATTTCAAGCACCCACTGGGAGTCTTCAAATATATCTTTTATAGATAAGGGGGCCTACTGTACTAGTATTTACAAAACAGACAGCAGGCAGGATTCAGTCCACAAGCTGTAGTTTGCCAAACACTGCTGCTCTAAGGAAACACTGATATAGCACCTGCAGGAAGTAGTCTCCATTAGGACGGAACAGAGAGACAAGATTGACTGTTACAATGTGGAGACTTAGAAGAGGGACCTTGTGCTCTTGGGACCGAGACATCTGGGGAGGGGAAACCAGCTGGTTGGTGCGGGTATCTCAGGAAGAGCATGATGCAGCTGGATGTGTAAATATGCGAAAAACTACAGTTCCAACTTCAGATTCAACTCGAGCAAACTTCTGCTTTCTAGGTGAAGAAGTCACATTGCTGGAGTGATGGTCAGATAGGCATTAGCAAGCCCACCAGAACCTCAAGGGGAACAAATAGGAAAGCACAAGTTCCTTTTTGTTGTTATTGTTCTGTAGCCTTGAAGTTTCCCCCATTATACCTCCTGCTGGCTGAGCAAGTTGGCAAAGCAGAAATGCTGTTTGCAGAGTCGCAGCGTGGGCATCACACGATATAGAAGGGCAGGGTTGGAGCTGAGGGACAAGAACTTAATTGCCACAGACGTCAAAACTCGAGATTCTCCTTTACTGAAGGTTTTTGGATTGATTTACAACTGGAAAAGCTTTCACATGAGCACCCTATGGCTATGAGGTATGATTCCAGGATCTGAAATTTTGCCTCGATGCCCCCCCACTCCAAATCTACCAAATTTGATAATATAAAGAATGATTGCTTATTTAGAATCCATAAAAGTAATGCTATATGTATGTACATTTGTGTTTAACTGTGTGTGCCCATGGGTAAACATAAATATAAGGTTAAGTTTCCAACTCTTCATAAGCACTTGGAAATAACTATATTTTAATATTAAAATATAATTTTTATTAGGCACTGATAATAGCGCTGGTAGTTTCTGTTATTTAAATTCATGTTTGTAAAACAAAATGTTAGCAACTACATGTCAATTCTCAATTTTTTTTTGAATTTCACTGGTTAACAAAATGCAAAAGCCATGGAGTGATTGTTTATGAGAATATCTAGCCCTGATTGATTGTTTGGTTGATTGATTGGATGATTTATTGATTGACAAGTGATGAAGGATGCTGTAGTGAATCAGGCCGGGCTATTCTGAGAAACATCCTTTGAAGATATTTAAAAAGTTAGACAGTTTGTCACTCAAGAGAAGAAAATCTCTAGAAGGATGCATTACACTTTATTGCTCTGGACTGTCAGAATAGCTTTATGAGTAGATGACCTTAAGTGCTTGTGCATACTTAGACAATAAATAATATATGGCATATGAGTTACATTCATTTCAATATGCAAATATCTACTAGTCTTGCATAAGAACACAGCTTATTCTCAGCTTTATCACCTGTGGTGTAGTTTATAGTTTTTAAATTTTTCCCCTAGTTTATTTTGCACACTAGTTGGGTTTTAGCCCTCTCTTGAATAATGTTTTCTTGATGCAGCATACCTGTACAACATAATTGACACTCTTCCTGTCACTATGGCAGGGGAAATGCCAGAGTTGGACTTATTTCTTCCAGCCATCTATAATATTATGTGCCTAGTGAAGGCTTACAGGGACCTATTTATATCTGCCTTTAAATATTTCATATCTTCTCTATTACTGATAAGAGTTAATCCACAAGTTTCCTGAGGTTTTTTTTTATAAGTGCACATAGGATATCATTTATGGTGTTGGGAATCACCATACATTATTTTTGTTACAGAAGCTTGATGAATTCTCAAGAAAAGTTACCTGTGAAGAAATAATTGAGCAGATTCATAATTAGTCATTCAATGCAAATCTGTGATACTTTATTTTTGTGGCCAGTGTGGGGAGTGTTGGACACATCTTAATACACTGATTCTGCATGTTTGAAATAGAATATTCTCAACTTGTCTGCCCTAAGGAGACTGAGGATATTAATGGCTTAATATTTGCCAGCATATATATATATATATATAAATATATATATGTAAAGCATAATATGCAAATAGACTGAACAGCCAAACAGAAGAACGACCATCCAGATGACCTTCCAGACAACCTTCTGTTCAAAGCCGGGGCTGTGAAGGCCTACTCTTGCATGAATTTCATGCATCAGGCTTCTAATATATATATATATATATATATATATATTCACATCATATCTCATTTGCAAAACATAACTTCAGTAAATAGGACTATATATAAAATAGGCCATGCCAAAAATACTTTTTTTACTTTCTACTATAAGAAACTAATTCGCATTTTTCACTAGCTTCTAGATTATTGATTTTCATTAACTATTTGGCTGGTTGACCATAGAAAGAATTAAAGAGTCATTTTGATCCCAGTGTCTCTTTCAAGAAAAGCTGAAGTCTTCTTCTATGGGTGAATGGTTTTTAAATCCCACAAAATTGATTCATTTTTAGAAGTCTGTTCAGCAAACATAAGTGTTCAAAATTATAAAGATCTTGAAGGCCATAATTTCCCCCGGTGGATGAAAGGGATAACTCTAAGAGGCCCCATAGATCATACCATATTGTCATTTATTATAATGTTTTAACATACTACAGAATTTGTGTTGTCAAGAACATTGGGTGGGGTGATTTATTGGCTAGGATTGATTATGTTGCTAATAGCACAGATGGCTTGAATTTTGGAAGGGGGAAATTTCTTGTCACTGAGCATGAAAAAATAAATGCTGAGTTGTCAAGAAACAAAGGGGACTTCACTTTAAAAGACTCATTTACCTGCCATGAGCAGACTACATTCAAGACCCATGGACACAGACAATAAGGTGGTGAAGGCCTGGACTTGGTGGGCTGGGGGGCAGGCTAGAAGGGGTCCGGGGCAAAAGGAACATATGTAATGCTTTCAACAATAAAGATTTTTTTAAAAAGAGGAAGTTTTGTTTTCCTTCAAAGACACATTTTAAACTATGTTTTTTGCCTCGAGGAGCAATGGGCACATTCTCTGTGTGAAAAGTTGTTCCCCAATAGAGTAAACTTTTGTCAGCTCTCCCTCTGGGACAATGTGAAAAAACCAGAGTTTTCCTTTGGTTTCTGCTAGAAGTACCAAACACCAGGACCTTGCCTGCAAGGCTTTTACAGCTGAATGTCTAGAACTCTGACGTCTACATTGATTTTTAGTGATTTCCTGTAGGCTAACACCTGGAAGCCATCGTCTGCAGATGTCCAGCAGCCACATGCTGGACCCTGCACAGCAGTAAGGGTGTTAATGGAGGGGCAATGACCCACCAGGTGAAACAAACAGACAGACATCAGCTAGTCTTATGCAAGAATAACATTGCCTATCCAGATCTCCTCATCATGGTTATTCAAAAATTCAGAGGAGAGTGTAGGAATAAGAAGAGCAAACAATCTGTGAATAATAAGCAACTCAATTTTTCTTTTTCCCCCTGAGTGATATATTTAAGCAGAGACTTTTCTTCAAAACTCCAGTGAGAAGTTACCCTGCCTCCTTTTGATACACATTCCGTCAACTGCTGAAAGGTAGGGTTTTGGAAACCAGGACCTCAGGCTTTGCCCTCCTGCATCAACAGCCAGGACTCTTGTACTGGATCATTTTCTCTTGTTGTTTACTTAAAAGTTGCGATTTGAGCATCTGAATATAAATAAGTGGCAATGGCAATGCTTGGGAAAAATGAGATCAGCACCTAATTTGAAAAAGCCCTGATACTTTACCAGGCTCGAGACTGGCTTGCTGTTCACGTGCACTATTAAAATACTTTCTTGCAGCATTGAATCACCAGTGACCTAAGGTTTTAATTCTTCAAGTTTATTTACAGAAGTAACATGAAGCTCTCATTGTCTAAAAAAACATGGAAGGCTGATTAATTGAAAATTGATATGTCACCTGATAAATGTCTCCTTATTATAGGAGGAGCAACTCTCGTCTTTATGGAAAGATCCAGAGACCAAGAAATGTCTCCAATTGAGAATGCCCCCTTAAAATGAATGAAAGTTTACAGGTCTGCTCTTGTACACCATCATTCTTCAGCACAATGATATATATTCTGGGCAAATTTGCAATGCTCTGTTTAAAAGCTTTTTATGCTTCTTCTTCTGTGCACAATAGGGATGATAAACATACACCTCTCTTTGAAGTAGAATGGAGAGTGACTCCATGAAGTCAAGGGGGCTTTATGAAAGAATGTAAAGCAAAAGTAAAAGACTTAACCAACAACCATTTGGAGATGAAAATGTGTTTTAATGGGGATTCCATTAACTGATCAAAGAGTGATGTGTGTACACACACATACACATTTAAACAGGCTTGTCCACTGCAAAGTTAAATTTGCCTTTCCATGGGCTTTAGCAAACGGGCTTGGCCAACATCTTATTGCCACCAGCACTCCAAGGCACCGTGGGGAGAGCACAAATGGGTATTTTTCATCACATAACTCAGTGTGCTGGGACACACTTGATTGCTCTAGCAATGTTTATCTTTGAGCAGGGTTAGGGTGGTTTAGGATGCAGGCTTCATTCTTCTCTCCTTTGATCAGCTGGGAAAGTGGATGTTGGTCAAGATAATAAGCTGGGTAAATTCTGTAATAACTTAGATTCCAAAAGTCAGTGTGTATATACAATTAGTCATCCAACACTTTAGATCCAAAAAGGGAAAAAAATAATTTGTTTCTGTTTCTGTGCCCTTCATACATGGATGTTTGGAGGTCTTGTTTTATAAGCATAATGATTCAAAAATGTTTCCATGCTGCAGTGCAGAGAAGCCCTCAGATGGTGAGCATTATCTACAGACCCAGAACTTTTCAGTGAGAATTTCAATAGGTGAAACAGAAAGTGATCAGTGAGCAGTGAAGACTATTATAATGGAAACATCATTTAAAACCAAGGCGTCAACATCTGTTTCTCTTTCTAATTACACATGCAACCCTCCCTTCTGACACCCAGTCTCACCATCACCATCGTAAATCACAATCATAAAAAAGTTAAGAAAGAAGTGATTTACATGGTTTTATGTGCTTTGTATTCAAAACCACATGCATGCTTCAATTATGTTGCTGCCATGTACCAGATGAAATCAGGGGGAATGCAGGGAGTAAAAATACTAACATTTAATTCTTCCTTCCATAGATTTCACCCAAGTTTCATGTAAACAAAAGTGGTCCTGGGTAGAGGGAAAAACAATCACACACAGCTGAGAAAAGCAATCAATTTTGAAAAGTTATTTCAGTCATTTAACAATAAGTATTTATTAAAAACCTAATATGTGACAGGTCTGGTGTTGGCCTCTCAGGACAAAGGAGTAAACAAAACAGATACTCCTAGAAGGGACAACCTAATTTTTGAAAGAGACATTAAAAATGATTGCACACATAAATATAGAATTACCACTGTGATGTTTCAGTGAAGGGAAACTGCAGGGTTCTATGACAATGAAACTTTCAGCAAAAATCTCAAGATAGCAGGCCCCTAAGGAGACAGCGAACGCACCGCGTGAAGCATTCTTCAACTGATTTTTACAAACACAAGCAGAGCCATGTTTCCAGGATTTTTCAATATCTGAAAATCAGTAATTAGAAACAGAAAACATCTGGAATAATTTAAGTAGAATATTGAAGATATAATTTATACATTTAAATTTCCAAAATTTTAGGCTTAAAGAGAACACTTTGTAATACATATGTCAGCTTTTATACCAAGAAATAATAATATGCCTAGTGTTGATTAGTATGGAACAGACTAGAACAGAGAAGTAGACTTGTGAATTGTGTCCTGAACTTGAGGACAAAAGGAGAGAATACAGACAGAAGACAGAGCAAACACACCCCTAATTTAGTATATGGTTATACCA
This sequence comes from Myotis yumanensis, assembly GCF_028538775.1. Lineage (NCBI taxonomy): Eukaryota > Metazoa > Chordata > Mammalia > Chiroptera > Vespertilionidae > Myotis > Myotis yumanensis. The sequence goes on from NW_027223753.1 coordinate 74,495,886, forward strand.
TTTTTTCTTTAGAAAGAAGAGAGCATAAAATTATCATTGAAACAATATAGGATTACCTATATATTATTTTATATTATATTGTAATATTGTGTGTAAGTTAAATACATACATATTATACTGTACTAGAGGCCTAGTGCACGAATTTGTGCACCAGTGGGGTCCCTTGGCCTGGCCTTGTGGGATGGGGCTGAAACTGGCTCTCTGACATCTCCTGAGGGGTCCTGGATTGTGAGAGGGCACAGGCCAGACCGAGGGACCCCACTGGTGCACGATCGGAGCCGGAGAAGGATGCGGGAGGTTGGCCAGCCAGGGAGGGACTGAGGAAGGGCTCCAGGGCATGTCCAGCCCATCTCGCTCAGTCCCAATTGGCTGGACCCCAGCAGCAAGCTAAACTACTGGTTGGAGCATCTGTGCCCTGGTGACCAGTGCATGTCATAGCGACTGGTTGACTGGTCAACTGTCTGCCCCCTGGTGGTCAGTGCATGACATAGTGAGCAGTTGAGTGGCTTTAGCATATCATTAGTATATTATGCTTTGATTGGTTGAACCGACGACTGGACACTTAGCATATTAGGCTTTTATTATATTATAGGATTAGCATAAGATAAGATATGATACTGTAACAAACAATTCCTGAGTCTTAATGGTTTAAAACTCAGTTTGCAACATGTTCATTTTGGATAAGTAGATACTCAGTTCTATGTTGTCCTCAAATAAAAACTCATGATGTAGTTTTTACCAGTAGAAACATTTCTGATTGCCATTATAGTGGGAAAAGCTGATGAAGAATTGCCCACTGGTTCTTAAATGCTTTCATCTAGATGGTAAATTTCAGTGGCTAAAGTAAGGCATGTAGCCATTACTAAGACAATCCTCCCATTTGCCCAAAAGTAGAAAGAAACCAGATCTTTTTTTTCTAAAGAATACAGTATATGTGTTTTTTTTTATAAAACACATATACTGTATTTAATATACATATACCATGTACTATATGAATGTATTTTATTCTATCATCTTATATCAATAATGTATTGTTCAATATTGATATCTGCACTAGGTTCATTTGATGTCTAAAATTGAAATACAAATATTTGTATCAGACAAATCTGATGAACAGCCTTTGCTTTCCACCTCTCTGTTATGAATGGTATCTAAAAAGTGACCATAGCTTACTTCTGTGTGAAAACACACATTTTTTGCCCACTAAGTAGAAATGGAAATATTAAGGGAATCACTGCAAGCATAGAATGTTCCTAAAAGCGTTATTCATGACAGCAGCTGAGATATGACATATTGCATGTTTACAAGATAGAGTTAGAGTTAGAGATTGAGAACCTGCAGTTATTGAAATGTAAAAGAGCAAAATTGGATGAGAGGGTAAGCCACACTGATAAAGTCTAATTAATACAAACTCAATTTGTTCATTTTTTAAAAAAAGTTTTTTCCTCTAAAAATAGTCAGCATGCTATGCAGGAATTAATCAACAGTCAGTCAGAAACAAATGTTTTCTCAGTGTGTTTTAAAAGGAATGAAACATTTTAGTTTCCCTTTATAAGACAATAAAATGTTCATTTCAAAGAAGATATCTTTCATGTATACAAAATATTTTGCTTTAAAACTGCACATATCTTGCTAAATAGTCCCTTTCCCTCTTCTAAAACACATATACATAATCCTTGTCCTAGAAAATCACTAAAGATTTCATTTCAATAATAAAGCATAAATATTGAAACAATAGCTAACTAAACATGAGAACTTCAAGGACAGTCAGACAATTTATACTTTTCAAATACTGTAATGTCTTTTTCTGTGATTGGAAGATATGAACCTTGAATACACTCTTATTTTCTCTCCTCCCAATTCTTTTCCCAGAGCTGTTTGTAAAAAAACAACAGTTAGCTTATAACATGGGTAAGAAACAATTATGTAGAGTTCAGTGTTATTAAAATATGAGTAAATATCTTTTTATTTCCTTTACCAGCTAAAAATAGTTATTGTTCTAGCTTATATGGCTCATCAAATCCTGTTTATACACAATAATTTTTTATTGTGGTAAAATACACATTACATAAAGTTTAGCATTTTATCCATTTAAAAGTGTAAATTTAATGGCACTGAATGCTATGAAACCACCAACCACTATCTAGTTCCAGAATATTTTCATCATCTGGTCATTCCTGTATTTATTAGTGACTTTTTTTCTTACTTAAGTTTTTTTTTTTATTCTAGTAAGATGATGTGTGGGAAATTAAGGAAAAAATAGTAACAATTTGCTGTAATGTTGTGAAAATGCAAAACAAGGTCATTGTCACCCAATTACGTAGTTAATTGTACCTATTTTTCATTTCATACTGCCTGCTTATAGACTATCTTCTCAACATGTACTTATATAATTTTAAAACTGGAAAATACACTAACAATAATGAAAATTGGCATTTTTATAGTACTGCAGGGAAAAGGTTTGCACGATCAAAAAGATTGGAGATTTAGTATATTTTGCCCACCTCTTGGAAACCCCCAGTGTTCGCTGGTATATGAAAGCCTGCAGAGTCCAGCAATCAATAAAACCGTTCTGGTTACCCGACCAGGTCTCTCTTAAACCTGTTTCACAATGGACCTTTGGGGGATCTGTACTTACTACAATAAAAATGACCTTCCAGTGAAATACACTCTGAAAATGTTATCATCATTCAAATGTATTGCTATACACAAGAAAACAGAGGCCCAAAGTAGTTACTTGCATAGTTCCCAACCCTTCTATTTCCACCCCTCTGAAATCTTGCCATTTTTCCTCATGCATGTGCTACCCTTGCCCTGCAGATATTTCTTATTATTGCATTGTTTTTATCCAAAATGGCTGAACATGGTTTCATCTCCCTTCAACAAAGAGAATAGCAAAAGTGCATATTTCTAGTTAGAAATCATTTCTACCCTCTTCCCTAAATGCCTCTCTCCTTATACTTCCTGGAGACGTATTAATGCAAATGTTTGCAGGAAATGTTGTGATGTAGACTACAGACTGTTATCTTTGATCTGTCTTCGAAAATGTATTTACATCACCGGGCTTACTAATTTCAAGCCCCGCTACCATGTAAGGAAATACATTAGGTCATTGTGAAGTCATAAAATATCCCAAAGGTTGGTCAACATTAATCTATAAATGAATTTGTAATGCACAGATCTCATTTTTCAGCTAATTACTTTTATTTTCTACTGCTTGAGTCCAGAAAAAAGACTCAAGAGAAGAGAATTATAAAAGTGCCTTCCTATCAGCCTTGAAACTGAAGGCCATGAAAATCATCCATTTTAAGAAAGAGTTCTCTTTTTATTATTGTGTGTGACCCAGGGCAAGTGTCTTCATTTCCACTTGAACAACCCTTTGGAAATCACGACGAGACCCTCATGTCACAGATGAGAGCAATGTGCTATCAAAAACCTGAATAAGAAAGAGCTTGAGAATTGATTTTCTATATTGCTCTGCCCAATCTGCTTTTCATTAGTTCCACTGACATCAGTACCAAATATATAAGAACAAGAGGGGAGTGTGTGTGTGTGTGTGTGTGTGTGTGTTATGGTGTTTTGGTTTTGTTTTATCTTATGAGCATCCCCCACAAGGCGGTAGCCTTCCAAGGAAAGTGGAAGGGGGAAAATAATCCTCATCATTCTCCTCTTGGTGCCAGACCCAAATTATTCTGTTTTCCCAAGTCAGCAAATACCTTGTACATCTGAAGCATTAAACTTGGCTCCTGAAAATACTGCCTGCTAGTTAAATCACCCACACTGGATAGGCACTTTAAGAGTCAGACATGCTTTGAAATTTACTGCCACAAGCATATATATCTTTCAAAGAGCCTTTTGACTTTTCTTGACTCTTTCCCCCAAACAAGGCTCCTGATGTTTGTCCCTGCAGAGGGCAACCAAGAGCCGCACTGCTGGCCTGAGCCATCCTTGCACCCTGAAGGAGCAGGGAGCAAGGATTCCCTGGCTGGGGCGTTTGTAGGGCCTTGACAGTTCATCCGCGTCATGTGAATGGCTTTAAGCTGACCCATCTTTTCTTTTTAATTTAACAGTCTGCACAAGTGCTTGGGAAAGACCAATTAGGCTGAGCCATCATTCCTTCAAAGGCCTGATTGTTCTGAGCCTTCATCAAGTACACATACTACACAGAGATCTGCTATATGCTGCAGAAGTCAGTCATATACGAACTCACAGGCATTCCTAGTTTCATGGACATCCAGCTAGTCCATCTCTGTGTAACTAGATGTAGTCTGATTTGAAACCTCAAAGTTTGGCCCAACCCATCAGATTTCCTTTAGACCATTTTACAACAGGTTTGTTTCATTCATTGACCTCCTTTTGTGAGGTCTAACAGCCATAGCCCGAATGGTTTGGGCTTGGTCTCAAAGAGTTTTATGGCTAGGTCGCGGCATATTTTCATTTTCCAGCTAAAACTGCCTGGTGTGCTCTCTGCACTCCCACTTATAGTGCAGCAATTTTGCTCTGAAACTGCCAGTGTCCTGTTCCTCCTCATTACAGTAAGCCAGGCCTGTACCATTAAACATGCAGGCGGCAGGATGATCTGCAGGAGGCCCCTACTCAGTTGCCCTAATCGAGCATATCTGGCTTTAGTTCAAAGACAATACTGGCCACTTCCATAGCTCAGAAGAGTAAATTAACTCATTATCTAAGAAAGTAAAAGATTTAAAATACAATTTTTAGAGATTTGTGGAGCTTCCCCATGGAAGATCTGTTTTCTACTGCTGCTGGCTCCCAATTAGCAAGTATTCTATGAAGACCTACACTCCTGGTCAATTTTAAACTTACTCTTAGAACATTTGAGCTTTACTAATGGCATCTTGGGATTTTAGCTCTATAGAAAACCACAGAGAACATATGTAAATTGAATGATTAGGACATTTTATAATAACACCGTAGCCAGTGTTCTCAAAGTGTGATCCTGGGACCCGCAGCATCAGCATGGACATCATCTGGAGGAGCAGACTCCTGAGCCCAACTCCAGACTTCTTGATTCAGACATCCTGGGTAGGGTCTAGCAAGCTGTGCTTCACAGGTCCTGTAGGTGAGGCGGATGCCAGCTAAGTTTTGAGAACCAGGAACTTAGACATTTCTGAGGCTTTCAAGACTCACAAATTCTTTGGACATATAGCAGTTTCACATCTTTTTATAATAACCTCATGCAGTAGGCACATATTCGTTTCTCTAACTCCCCAAAGAGAAAGCTAAACTTTAGAAATGGAATTTGTTCAAGAGCACCCTGTTGCTAAGTGTTAAAGGAAGACTAGATCACAAGATTTCTAATTTCACATTCATTCCAACTGTGCTCTCCCACCTAAGCAGCCAAATTGCTTCTGAATGGACAAAGAACCCAAGATGGCTTGCCTGACCCTAGTGACTGCATTGACTGACTGACCAGGAAGAGCCATGAAAATAATATTTTTAAGTTGGAAAACTGGATTAAGGACAATGGACAATGGTAAGGAATGAGGAGAATCCAAAACTCTAACAAGTACAAGAGGGGTGGTAAGAAAAAAGCAAACATGCCATGAAAGGATGGAAAGAAGAGGTGAAACCTCTTTAAAGATGGAAGAGGGCTCAGCTTGGACACTGTCCTCAGCCTTGTGGTAGGAGAAAAATCATCCAGACTCAGAGCAATGTCTACAACAAATATGGAAGCCACAAAACGTTGTTTTGCCCTCAAACACTTTTAAAACAGTTTTCCCCTCAAAGGGGAAAAGAAAAGAGACATATTGTAATACTTTAAGCAATAAAACAAAATTAAAACAACAACAACAACAACAGTTTTTCCTCCTTATCTTTGCATCTCAATTGTCAAAAAATCGTTCTTTCTAAAAGTGACAGCAGGCCAATTATATCAGAAGTATAAAGCACTAGTTTAAAATTCAGATTTCTGAGATACACAACACTAAACTTACCAAATCTGGAGGTGGGGTATAGAATCACTTTTATATTGTGTTTCAGGTGAGCTTTCTAGTTTAGGGTCATTAGCTAGACCAATAAGAATTTATAGTTTGCATTTGGGAGCTGGGGGGTCGGGGGGAGAGTGTGTGTGTAAATTAAATAGCATTTTGAAACTTAAAAGAAAAGGAACTTCTTTCTCAACATCCAAGGATGTCAAAGGAAAGAAAAATAAGTGACTCGGGACATAATAGAAATGCCTTTTGTGTATGTGGTAGGTGATTCCTATCTGAATTGAGTAGCAAGGAATTAGTGTACCTATAACTGACCTATGTGGGCATGCCTACTCAGATATATCACTAAGTCATGGTAAAAATAAATATTATTTATTCTCTAAGCACAAATATACTAGGTTACATTGACTATGTTACTATGATGCATGATTCCATGGGAGAAATGAAGGGAAATTTATGGGCCCAAGGATATAGTCTCTGCCAAGTAATCTTTCCTATATCATCCCGAGTTCCTACTTCTACTAGCAGGAGGTAAAATTCCTATGCAGTCACACTACTGAATAGATGTTTATTTTGGTAAGAGATCCTGACACTGTTTCATCATGCCATTCTATATTACTTAAAAATTAGGAAGTAAAAGGCATGGAAAAAATGTAAAATAAATAAATGAATCGGCCCACCCTATCTCAAGTCAATTCAATCTGCTCCAAATAATACTCTTTTTCTTTATTCCTAAACCAAAGTTTCCCAACGTATATGCCCACAGATTGTGATTTAATTTGTTTAGGATGTGGTTTGGGCTTTGGAATTTTTAAAAGATCCCCAGATGATTCTAATGTTCAGATAAATTTTGGAACCATGGACTTAAACTAATCAAATAAAGCAAAAGGAAAGTGAGTGTTGAGTATTTAAAGTACTTAAAAGTAATCATTTTCTCTCTTTAAAGCCCTTCAATGACTCCCTTTGTGCACACTATTTTTTAGGTCCTAGAGGGTAAATCCCAAGTTGTTAGCAGGAAAAGGCAGGCCTTCCATTATCTGACCACTGCTTGTCTTCTCATTTTAATTTCTATCTTCCTGCCTAACAATTCACAACCAAGGAATGTGAAACTTTCACATATCAACATATCCAACAACACCTGTTGAATAAGTGAGTAAATAAGAATGAGAAAGTATTTCCAGATGGACCTCTAGAACCACTCTCACAGGGACTGGAGTAAAAATTGGAACTGCTTTGTGGATTTGGCGAGAAGGGAAATATTTTATTTATTTATCATTTACTGGGTGATTTGCTCTCCTTTTCAACCACCAATCTCAAGTACTTGAAGGACTTTACTACTTTGTTCTAAGCCTGAGGTCATGTCAGAGTTAGTGATATGGGAGCCATGATGATTCTCCTCCCAATTGTATTTCATTCTGAATGTTTCTTCCTCTTCTGCCCCACCTTCTGGTTTCTGCGGCCTGCAGCCATACTTGTAGACCTGCTGCCATGAAAAGACCCATCTTCAGTGGAACACAGCACATCTCGCCATGCTATGTAATGAAAATGAAAGTTAAACAAGAGAGAGTGGTAAAAATTATATTTTCTTTCACTTGGCATACAACACTTTCATAGATCAAGACTTCAAATCTACAAGGTTACAGGATCCTCCATCTAAATGAATGTCCGTCATGCCCTTTCCTGATTTGGTTGCTTTTCCTAGGAAGTCACATTTTCATCACATCCAGCCATGTCCTGTCCACTCACATGTATCCAAAATAACAGCCTAAAATGTCATTCCCCACAATTTGACCAGCAAGCAACTCCAAACAAAAACCTGGTCACTGTCTCACCCACATTCCCCCTGACCTACAGTTAGTTAGTCTCCCAGCTCCCCACTCTCTCTTAATGGAGTCTAGTTTTATCTTTTCAAATGAAATTGGATTGACAGCAACCAAACTGAATTATTCCAAACTCCCTTAGAAAAATATTGTTGCTTCAAAAAAGGACCTGAATCTTTTGTATTCTATAATAGAGATGTACTAGTGACTCTTTAACTTAATAACATTACTTTAAGGGCAAAATAAGCAGACTTGGGAAAGAGCATCAGAAATCGCTGCAGCTATGGAGAGCTGGCCCCAGCCCCCTTGCCAATCTAGATATGTAATTGCCATTGCCAAACACAAGATAGCACATTTAAATCAAACCCTTAGTTTTTCTTTCTTTCTTTTTTTAAAAATTTTATTGAATTTATTGGGTGACATTGGTTAATAAAATTATATAGGTTTGAGGTATACAACTCTATGATACATCACCTGTATGTTTTGTGTGTTTACCAGCCAAGTCAAATCTCCTTCCATCACCATTTAGACTTTCTTTCAACTGACTCAATTGTTTTAATCTAATCAAATGGGTGGTAAAAGTGAACTTGTATTTATATGAACGTCCAACTACTGAACATTCTACCACATAGGAAAATGTTGACAAAGGCAAATGCAGAAATTGTATGATAGAGGCATGCTGGACTTAGGCCATATCATTTGATATTATCTAAGAGAGCTTAGAAGCTAATGCATTTGCTCCTGGTGACACTTGTGGATAATGTATTCATCCTTAATGAAGACATAAAAAACTGATCCAGACCTGGTATGTTTCAGAAGTCTAAGTGGTTTATTATGATAGGTCAAGGAAAATGTTTTTACTTTTGTAGCAAAAGGAATTAAAGTGAATAGCCATTTGTTTAGGCACAAGATAAGCAAGCATACTGAGACAGTACTGATATTTAAAAGTATCTGGGAAAGAAAAAGATGAATCAAACAACAAAAAAAAGTGTCTATTTTATACTCAGCCTTGTGTAAAATGCTTAAAGAATAAACTCCATATATTAAGTTTACCTTTCCAGTTGGCTTTCACCTTTATCTGTGAGAACTGGAAGAGTTTGGGTTAATATTAAAGGTATGTTATTTTTTTTTCTTTTAAAAATAATAAATGCCAATTTATTTTCTTCCAGTGAAGTTTTCTCTGCCTTTTTGATTTTGAGTTATGTTTTGATTTTGGTTATAGGGCTGAGTAAGGAGAAAAGAAGAGAGTAGTAATGTAGGAAACTTCTTACCCAATAACAGAGTCAGTAAAATCATCAGACACCTTGGATACTCCCTACTAAGGTACCACATAAACTTGTTTCTGAGGTTTAGAAAATTACAGGTTTTCTTCTCAATTTAACATTTTACATCCACTCTCTTTTCTTAAAGAGGCTAATTGTGTCAGTGAGACTAACTATAAATATGAGACATTTTTGTAAAAGGAAAATCTTAGATAAGGAAGAATTGCTGAACCTTAAAAGAGTGTAAATATTTTATTCCTCATGAGTTGCGATAAGAGTTTTTATTAATTTAAAGCTGGAATCTGAAAGGCCTTTGAAAATAAGTAATGAAGTAAACAAGTCATTGATTATTTGATATGGGAAGGGTCTGGTGTCCCATTTCGCCAAAAGGAAGGAATTTTTTTTTCAAAATGGAAAAAACTTACTGTTGTATTTTTAATTATAGTGGTACTGGTGATTTATTATAAAATTCAAACACAAAAAGGCATGCTGAAGACTATACAAAATGACATTAAATTGCTAACAGAAAAGGAAACATTATCCTGAAACCATAGTAATAAGCATTATTCTCCATAAATCTGGAAAAACCTTAATTTCCAGCCTATCTGGGGGTAAATGAATATTAGGGCCCATCAGGGTATAGAAAAGAAGAGGAAATTAAAAAAATAAGTGAATTATATTTATAAATATATATGAGCTTCATTATCCACTAAAAATATCTATAACATATGGCTGTTAAAAGAATTAATTGAGATAGCATATGTAATATTCTCACAACACTATAGGCACTAAGTAAACATTAGTTCTTTTTTCTCACCTTCTTTTTTACTACCAAGAAACTGGAATTCTACCCAAGCTTCCCGAGGAACTTTTTAAGCTGAACTTCTAAATCATATATTTTAAAATAGGTTAGGGCAATAAATACATGAAAAACTGCTCAACATAATTATTCATCAGTTAAGATGAGTTATCACTAACAAGCAGCAGAATGGCTAAAATTAAGGGTAGAAAGTGCTGAGGAAAATGTAAACTCCCTTGAATTGTGTGTGGGACAGTTAATTGGTTCCATGACCTTAGGAAAATATTTGTAGCACCTAAGAATCGACATGCTTAGGACCTGCAACTTCACTGCTGAGCGCATACGCTACCAAGAGAAATGTTTTGTCCTCCAAAGGATATACACAATAGTGTTCAGATAACAGCCCCACACTGGAAAAAATAACTATCCACCAACAGTAAGATGAGCAAATAAATTGTGGTGTAAAACTGTAACAGCATTCTATTCATCAATGACATGCATAAATGAATGAAACACTTAATAATGTAAATAAATCCAACAGACATAATGATGAGTAAAAGAAGTCAGGTATAAAAACATACATTCCATGTATTTAATTTCTATGAAATGCAAAAAGAGGTAAGACAGAATAATAGTTCACCTCAGGGTACATACCAAATGCAGGGTGGGGTGGGAGCCTTCTAGAGAGCTAGAAATGTTCTACATCTTAATATTTGTGGAGGTGAAAGGAGTTTATAGAACATGTAAAAAATTATTAAGGTCATTTAAAACCTGTGCACTTTAATATGTAAAATATAGCTCAATTAACAGAATTAAGCAGTTTATATTTAGCGTGTCTAGCATGCATGTACATTTATTTTGATCAGCATTCTCAACATTAGTATTGCATTTGATAAATGTTTAAACTGTTTGCTCTATGTTCAACAACTTTTCCTTCCTTAAAAGGTTCAGTACATAAACATTATTTTCCGGGGAAATTTTGTATCCTCTCACATAGCATACTTGCAAGTAGTGAATTTCCCCACAGGCCAAACAAATACGGGTGAGTCTCTTCATAGTTCTAAGAGGCAAGGTGGCCAGGATTTAAATTAAGTCAGTGAGTTGTGTCTACAAACCTTCACCTGGACCACCAATTTCAAAGCCAGACAGCTTTACAGCAGCTAGTACTCAGTGGAACCAGAATTGACATTAAAAATTTCCCTTTTTCTACTTAATGACTATGACAGCACTCCCTCCTCCTCCAATGCTTATGTTTCACTTCTGAATGATTCTCTTTTAAAAGACTTTATTTTTTTTAAGAACAGTGTTAGGTTTATAACAAAATTAAGAAAAGGTACAAAGATGTCCCATATACCATCCTGTCCAGCACATGCATAGTCTTTCTCATTAACAACATCCCCCACCAGAGTGGTACATGGGTTACAACTGTGCAACTGATGAACCCACATTGACACATATAGTTACCCAAAGTCCATCGTTTACATTACAGTTTACATGGTGTTATGCATTCTATGCATTTAGAAAATGTAACATGTATCTGTCATTATAATACCATACAGAATATTTTCACTGTCCTAAATATCCTCTGTGCTCTTTCTATTTATCTCTCATCCACCCTACCCACTACCTCTGGCAACCACTGATCTTTTATGTCTCCACAGTTTTGCCTTTATTAAAATGTTATGGAGTTGGAAGCATACAGTATGTTGCCTTTTTAGATTGGTTTCTTTCACTTAAAAATATACACTTAAGTTTCCTCTATGTCTTTTCATAACTGGTAGCTCATTTCTTTTTTAGTGCTGAAGAATATTCCATTGTCTGTCTGGTGTATCACAGTTTATCCATTTACCTACTGAGGGGCATCTTGGTTCTCTTAAGTTTGGGGAATTATGAATAAAAGTTGCTATAAGCTTCTGCATGCAAGTTTCTGTGTGGACCCATAGCTAAATTGCTGGATTTTTTGGTCAGAGTATGTTTAGTTTTGTAAGAAACAGCCAAATCGTTTTCCAAAGTGGCTATACCATTTTGAATTTCTACCAGCAATGCCTGAGAATTCCTGTCGTTCCACTAATGATTCTTAATGGCAGAAACTCTCTATGTATTTTTCATCTTCTTAAGTAAACCAAGACTCTTGTAAAGAATATATTTTGTTCCTCTTTGCTTTGCTTTCCTAATCATTAAACCATGAACTTCACTAGTATTGATCACAACTTGTGGGCCATGTTTATTTTTACCCTGCAATCATGTCATGTGTGTGTGTTTTTTTCCTCCACTGAAGGAATCAATTCAATACAAAGATTATAAAGCGTGAGCAATCTCACTTTTGTCAAAAACAACATTTAAGAAAAATGCAAAAGGAAATAAAACAAATAATTCAGAAAAAAGCATTAAGGCAGACTACCTGTTTTCCTGATTTGTTAGTTCTAATGCCTTGGACTTGAACATTAACTCAGCAGGGGCCTTCTCTGCAGATGGCACATGCTGTTAGTCTTCACAACAAATCCCAGCCATCCAGGAGGAAGGATGATTGCAGCCTAACTTTAAAAAGGGAGAGACACACGCAGCACAAAGCCAATCAATGCTACTTGGAATTAAAAAGTGTGGTTAGTTTTCTTTTTGAAACACAATCTCAGGATCTTGGCAAACTGACCACCATCAACCGACACAGAGGCTTGCTAAGGGAATAATGTTTTTCCTGTCCAGACTCTCATTCTACTCTGAGTCTCCCATTAATTCAAGGTCAGATGTCAGGAGTCCATTTTCTTAGCACTCTGAACCATAAACAGCTTTAGCCTTGGATGTTTAGAAGACTCCTGAAGGTTTTGAAGAATGAGAACATATGGCTGTTTAGGTTTCAAAGTTGGCGTGTACCCTTGCTCACCTTATATTTTGTTTTGTTTTGTTTCGTTTAACTAGTCTGTGTCTGCCGAACGCATTAGTCCTGAGTCCTTTAGGGTGAACTGCGTGACCTGTGACCTCACTCCACTTTAAAACAGACCACTGTCATGGGAGGGAGGTCCAGATCTGCCTCCAGCTTGAAACGATAGACTCTGGCCTCCTCCTCACTCTATGCCTACTACTGTTCATGTGCAAGTTACAAAAGCCAGAGCAATCTCCAGCCTCCATCAAGGGCAGAGCTCCAATTTAAGAGTAATGGCTGGAGTAGGTGTTATTTGTACCCCGTGTCAAGCACTGATTGTTCACATCTGGCTGCAAGCTGAATAGAGCTTTAGATTATTCAGAGCAGTTCAGGAAAACTGGTGGTAAGGGGGAGGGAAGTGGGGGATGGTGGTTTTGACTTATCTTGTGGGTTTCAGGCAAGTAATGAAATCACCTTATTAATAAAGAAACATAATCAAATATGTACCCTTTAATACAAAGTGATCATATGGACATAGACCCATACATGCCAAGGCCATAATTTCTAAAAAATTAGCCCGTTAAAATATCAAAATAGAACAGGCATTCTTGCCTGTAAGCTTTTCTGAGAATGGTATTGATTATGATTCAACAAAGAGGTTGCTACTCACCCTCGCAAACACGTGCACAGACATGTTAATTTCGGCTGTGGTTCCACATCTAATTTCTTAACATCAAGGAAGCAATGATATATTTAAATGTTATTTTTATGCTCTTTTTTCCCTCTTTTCCTTGTCCTTGTCTATGTTGTATAAAATAAACAAAGAATGCATATTTAGGACTCCAATTCTTATACCAGAGGATTAGAATGAAGCTGCAAATGAAAGCTGTGTGAATACTGATAGAGAGACTCTGAGACATCCTGGCTACTTCTTTTTCTTGAAAGAAATCTCCTGGGGTGAAAAGCACACACTACATCAGCTGCTATTCAAATATTTCATCTCATGCACTGCTGCAGAGCTGCATAAAAATGTATGCTGAGTACATACATCTCTGTGACAGGAAAATAGAAATCTGGATTATAATTACAGATAACCTAAAACATTCATAATATAGGAGGTTAGACATAGATTTGAGAAAGTAAAATAATATATAAAATGCAATTTAATACTAAGGAAAAAAACAATTTATTCTGCAATAAACATGAAAATCTGTTTAGGGTTTTCTTTTTCCCTGCAATATTCCCTGCTACTTCTTCAAATACTATTTTACAAAACTGAGTTAATCTTAGAGAAACAGATAGTAAAATATACCAAAAAAAGTGTGAATTGCCCTGTCATTCTTTAAATATCATACAATCAAATAATAATGTAAATTAATCAGATTTTTTAACTACAGAATTGAACATCAAAGAAACAATGCAGGAAAGATTTTTTTTTTTTATCTTGACAGTTGCCCTTTAATTCATTCTTAAGTAGGATCCCAGTATACATAAGAAAGCAGGAGAAGGAAAGATGTAAACGGTGATGTTCTGATGCATAAGAATACTTTGAATATTTGTCTTCCTCTGCAAGGCACCAGCCCTCAGTGAAGCACATAAGATTCAGTTAGCATAGCATGCCCTTTATTTCTTTTTACTTTATGCTTTTCTATGAGAAATCACTAAAAATAAGCATTTTGCAGGAACACACATTTGTGAGAGATTATTTCTACCCTCAGTGTCTGATTTTTCTAGAGTGTAATTCCCAGCAATATGGTAAATTCGTCTGTTTGCTGATATTGAAAAGAATTATTTCAATCAAAACAACTAATGTTCAAGAAGAAAATTGAAACAGCCCTCCTTTTTCTGGGGCACCTTTTTTTTTTTTTTTTTTTTTTTTGTGCTTCATCTATCATTGGGAGATCAGCATCAGTCATTATGTGGTGATCTCCCATTCTTGCCATCTGTACATTTTGCAGGAGCCAACTGAGCGGTTTTGCACCTTTGATTTTAGACATGTGAGTTCAGTTTATAAGTCTACAAAATGCATTTTTTTTTTAATTCAAAATGCACTTTGCATTTTGTTACATTGGTGTGCTTCAGTGGTTCATGCCTTCTGGTCCTCAACACTGTTGTGTCTTCTCTTTAAATCTGGGTGGAGACTGAAACTCGCTTTAATCGACAGAATACTGTGAAAGCAATGCTGTCCCAATTTCATGACTAGCAGCTTCTGGCTTTGCATTTCTGGGAGTTCCACTTCCATGTAAGAAGTAAGGTTACCCTGCCTGAGCGACCAAGTGGCGAGGCCATGTGAAGAGAACACACAGAGAAGGAGAAAACGGGTAAACCCAATTCTAAGAGAAAATGGAAGTCCCACACATATGACCCCAGTTGAATCATTTTTGAACCACAAACGTATCTGAGGCATGTGACTAAAAAATCCATCTGTATAGCCCTAGTTGATTTGGCTCAGTGGATAGAACATCAGCCTGCAAACTGAAGGGTCCCTGGTTCGATTCCGGTCAAGGGCATATGCCCGAGTTGCGGGTTCGATCCCCAGTAAGGGGCGTGCAGGAGGCAGCCGATCAATGATTCTCTCTCATGGATAATGTTTCTATCTCTCTCTCTCTCCCTCTCCCTCCCTGTCTGAAATCAATAAAAATATATTTTTAAAACATCATTTGAATACTGCAACCTCAACATAGTATCCCATTACACTGTGCCATCATGAGAAATGATAATAGTGGTTTTTTAACTTTTAGAGCTGTTTGTTTATAGCAGTTCATAGTCAAGTATTTCTATTGGCTCAGCTGCTTTTGAATTTTAAAAAATTAAGTAGAATTTATGTTTCACAACTAATAATACACATGGTCCTTTCCAATGTGACACTCTGACTTCCTCTAGCATTCCCAGCTTCTACTCGGTCTTCCAGATTGAGAATCACTGAGAGGCAGTTTAGTGTAAACAGAGGGGCAAGAACTCTTTAGTGGCTTCAGGTCTTTAAAAAAAAGAGTTCATATAATTATCTGAAGGAGCTTGCTCTTTTCTTATTAAGTACTGGTACTTTTTCATATTTTTCATTTTATTGTTGACTTTTAGGCAAAGGAGAATAACCTGCTGATTCTGAAAGTCCCTAAATGAGACTGAAGAAAATGTGGCCCTGGTCCGTGTGGCTCTGTGATTAGAGTGTCGTCCTGCACACTGAAGGGTTGAGGGTTTGATTCCTGGTCAAGGGCAAATACCGGGGTTGCAGGTTACATCCACAATGTGTCAAAAATAGATTTTCCTATTCATTTTCTTTTTAAAACCTTTTAGTAAATAGTAAATTTAAGGTGATAAGTTAAAAAATAATCTACTTCTCTCAGATCTCTTGAAACCAGTTAGGTTTTAAAAAATCTATCACAGTTAAAAGATTATTTTCTATGCTTTGTGTTTATGTCAATAGTTAACATAGAAATATTAAAAAATAATAAGCATAGAAATGGATGGATGGATGGATAGATACATAGGTGAACTTATGATTGAATGAATGATGCATAATTAAATAGAATATAGGGAGGTGTCAGGCAACAAATAGATCTCATATCGAATATTTATTCAGATTTATCATTAGAAGATAAAATAGAACCATATTTGGAGGGCAAGAAGAATGTTAACTTAGTCCCAGAATTTTCAAAACATCAAGAATTTATTTCCCTCCTTTGAATGACTTACAACTGTGCAAATGTAAAATCCTGTCTTGGTGTTGAATTTAGTCCCCTAAAACAAAATAAGATCAACCACTTGATCTTAAAAGAGACCTGGAATTTTAGTAGACTTGAAAATAAACTAAGAAGACCAAAATAAATTCCCAGTTGTCTGGGATTGGAAATGGTTGGACCAATGCCAGAAGTACTCCTCCCTATAGGTCCTGAACAGTCACTTCTGGGCACTATTCATGCATCCTTCCAGTCTAACAAAGTGACTAGAGACAACTCAGAGACTGAGAAGCTTGTCAGCCCCATCCCTACCAAACAAATGCTAGAACTTCTCATTCGGGTCCACTTTTGGAGTCCACTTTACTAGTTTCTGTGAGAACAAAGTATCAAAGTCAAATATTAGAAACAGTACAAAAAACAGAAAAAAAGAATTAGTGACTGTAAATGTGTCCAATACTTGCTACAAAAGTTACAATAAAAAGCAGAAGAGGGGTGAAGAAGATAAATGCATAAAGAAATAATTCATAGATGTGCAAAAGATAATAGGAATACTGGGAAGAAAGATGATCTTCAATGTGCATGGAAAGGGAAAAGGGGTGGGTGGTATTTTTTAGGATGGACTCTAATATGTCTCTGTTTTGGAGATAAAACATTTCCAATATCTCTTGCTACATAACTAACCACCTAAAACTTAGTGGGTTAAAAAAAACAATAATTTATTTGCTCATAATTCTGCAATTTGGACTGAATTGTTTTAGACATGGTATTAAAGATATGGGGAGACTCAAGCTGGGCGTAAAGGATCTAATGGCTCACTCACTTGTCTGATTAATTAATGCCAATTACCCACTAGAGGCTCGGGGGCTGCAAACAAGGGCCTTGGTTCTTTCTCACATGTCCTCTTCCTGAATTTAGGTTCATCTGTTTTCTGGCCCTCAATGATTTAAGTCTCTTCCACATTCAAAATTCATTTATTCCCTCCTACAACCCACAAAGCTCCATCTTATTAGAGTGTAGTCGTAGGCTTGAAGTCCATATTCTCATCACCTAAATCCTATCCAGGTACAGATGGGGTTCATCAAGTATGGCTCCTCTTGATTTGAAGTTCTGTGAGCAAATGAGACGCACTGTCTCCCCCATAAACCCAACGCACAATTGTAAACCAGAGACAGGAAAATTATAACTGACACTCGCATTCAAAAATAGGGAAAATGGGAGACACTTTGTAATCATTGGTCCAAAGAAATTCTGAAATCATTAGGGTAAACATGAATAGTTTCTTGATTAGGACTCAGTTCTGCTGCCTGGAAGAAATTATCCAGGACTATTGGTTCCATCCTCTGACCTGTGTCCCACTTCCATAATAAATGGCCCATATTTGTAGATGAATAGATTTTTCAACCTACTTTTTCCCAATAGAAAGCTCAGGGTGAAAGGCCTCTCTTAATTTTGAATTGTGTCTGTCCTTTATAATACAAACTGGCAGTTCGCCTCTCAGTACAATTATATTAAAAGCTTTGTAGATTTCCAATGCATCTTATTGGAGTTCATCCTGTTAATAGATAAAATAGGCAAAAGTCACAACAAGAATATCTTTATAGAAGACTCCCTAATTTTGGCTGTGGGATAATATCCTAAGATTCTTAGAAGCCCTTTTTTCTAGCTGAGGGGCTCTAGAGGGTATGCTCATAGAATTTGCAAAAAACCCATGGTCCAGGGAAAGAGTCTAGGACAGTGATGGCGAACCTTTTGAGCTCGGCGTGTCAGCATTTTGAAAAACCTTAACTTAACTCTGGTGCCGTGTCACATATAGAAATTTTTTGATATTTTCAAACATAGTAAAACAAAGATTTATATTTTTGATATTTATTTTATATATTTAAATGCCATTTAACAAAGAAAAATCAACCAAAAAAAATGAGTTCGCGTGTCACGTCTGACACGTGTGTCATAGGTTAGCCATCACTGGTCTAGGAAACATCCCATTAAGTTTTTTTGAAAGACCTGACCTTAACCCAGATGTCGAATTTTACTGGCAAAAACCTGATTTGATCTTTACCCTCAGGCCATTGATTATTTTTGAGAATTATTTGGCAGCTGGAAAATCTGAGAACTAGAAACAGCTTTATATTTGAATAAAGCAAATCCTGACTTCCTTATATTTTAAAGTTTGCTTGAAAACTAAAATGTCCTTCTCAATGAACGTCATTCCTCCTATCTTTATCAGACCGTAGAGGCCCAGTGCACAAAAATTTGTGCACTCAGGGGGAAAGGGGGTTCCTCAGCCCATCCTGTGCCCTCTCCCAGTCTGGGACCCCTCGGGAGATAATGACCTGCTGGCTTAGGCCTGTTCCTGGGTGTCAGAGGGCAGGCCCAATCCCTGGATGCAGTCCCTGGTCGGGCTCAGAGCAGGGCCAATTGGGGATTTGGGGCGCCGCCCCCTGACACGCACAGAGCAGGGCCCATCAGGGGGGTTGGGGCTCCATACCCTGTCACACACAGGGCAGGGCCCAACAGGGGGTTGAGGAGCTCTCCCCTCTCACTCACAGAGTAGGGCCAATAGGGGAGTTGGGGCACCGCCCCCTGTCACACACAGAGCAGGGCGGATCAGGGGGTTGGGACGCCACCCTCTATCACCCACAGAGCAGGGCCGATCAGGGGGTAGGGGCGCCGCCACTGTCACACTCAGGGCAGGGCCGATGGGGAGGTTATGGCTCTACCCTGTCACACACAGAGCAGGGCCCATGGGGGGAGGGGGTGGGTTGGGGCACCGCACCCTGTCACACACAGAGCAGGGCCGATCAGGGGGGTTGGGCACTGCCCCCTGTCATGCTGATCCGGTGCCAGGAGGCCTCATGGCTCCGCTGATCCCGGTGCTGGGAGGCATATTACCCTTTTACTATATAGGATAGAGGCCTGGGGGCCGGCTGGTTTGCCCTGAAGGGTGTCCTGGATCAGGGTGGGGGTCCCCACTGGGGTGCCTGGCCAGTCTGGGTCAGGGGCTGAAGGCTTCTTTCAGGCTGGCGGTTGTTGATTGAAGCTCCCAACGGCTCCTTTTTTTTATTTTATTCTGGGCCAGCTTTAGCTCTGGCTCTAGCTCTGAGAGCAGGTATCTGGTTTGTTTCGGTTCTATAATCGAAACAATGTATAACTTCAGCTCTGAGATCCTGGCCTATATTTGTTACAAAGTTTCAAACTGCCAGCTCAGAGGCCGGCAAGTCAGGCGGGGAACGTTGGAGTCAGCAGTCCCTGGAGCAAGCAAGCCTCATGTTTGCTTCCAGCTGCCTGGCTGCCGGCCGCCATCTTGGCTGACAGTTAATTTGCATAAGGATACGCTGATTAGCCAATGGGAAGGGTAGCGGTCGTACGCCAATTACCATGTTTCTCTTTTATTAGTGTAGATAGGCAAAGATGGAAGCTTGCCTGTTCAACATTCTGCCTGGAAATCTAAATCTCCATAGCCAGAGCCAAAGTTTATTAAGTATCCTTTCCATCACCCACCTTACCACAGAGGGACATCTCACTCCTTTTCTGCCAGTCCCATTTTCTCCCGCCACCAGAAGCAATTGCCTTCCTATCCTCCCAACCTTTAGTGAAAGTCTGCTTGAGGCCCTTCAGAGTTCTGCCTGTCACCTAATCCCCAAACCAATTAATGCCACGTGATTCTGCTTTTTGTTATAGCTACCCTCCACTTAGAGGTACCGATTTTTGTTTCCTATTATTGCCTGAAAAATTACCCTTAAATTTAACAACAGCTTATTTCTCACAGTTGTCAGGTGATTTGGTAGTTGTTGTTTTTCTGCTTCCCCTAGTGTTGTCTGATGGCTAGCAGCTTTAAAACGCCCTCACATTGTTCAGACAAGTTGATGATGGCTGGCTGTTGGGAGCCCATTGGAGGTGGTCAACCTGAGACTTTATGTCTCTCCTCTGACTAGGTTCCTTAGTTCTCTTCTATGTTACCTCTCTACATGTTTACCTTGAACTTTCTCAAACATGAGAGGCTAAGGTGAGTTAGACTTCTTATGTCGTGGCTGGTTTCCAGGGGCACAGAAGTAAAAGCTGTAGGATCATCTTAAGGCTCAGGTCCAGAACCGGCACAGCATCATTCCCAGTTTATTCTATTATTTAAAGCAAGTCACAGCCCAGCCCACATTCATGTGAAGGAAATCAATACTGAGAGGTGTAATTCACAGGGGCCAAACAATTAACTGTGTTTCTTAACGTGTGGTTGCCAGAGCAGTATCATCAGCAAGACCCAGACATTTTACAAACATAAATTTTAGGGCTGCTCCCCAGACCTACTGAATCAGAAATTCTGAGAATAGGCCCACAAATCTATGTTTATAAAGCCTTCCAAGTGATACTGATGCAGATAAAAGTTTGAGAATTCAAACTCAATTTTGAAAATGAAAAGTATTTTAATAAACACTGACTTTATCATTATTCAAGATTTGTGTATACATGTATTCCCAAAAACACTATATATATATATATATATATATATATATATATATATATATATATATATATATATTATTAATTCCAATGGGTTAAACCTGAAAAAAAAAGAAACATCAATTGAGCTATCAGCTGTTAAAGTTTGTATACATTTTCCTGAGACACCTTCTCTCTGTATAAATAATAATAGCATTTGTGAAAAATGTTAAAGCATAGCCAAGTAATTAAGTCATAATATGAAATAGTTAACTCAAAATTTTAACATAATATTAGTTATAAAAAAATCATTTTTGCTAACAGTGTTCTTTTACTGTTAGCATAAATCATCATTTAAAATATGAAAATGCCTAAGAATTAATTTACAATTATCCTGTCTCTACACAGAAACATACACACACTTTCTTGCTTGTGTGTTCTTTTGCTCTTTTGTTGTTGCTATTCTTGGTGTGTTTTTTTTATAATATTTTATGTTTGAACTAGAGGCCTGGTGCATGAAATTCCTTCACTGAGGGGGTGTCTCTCAGCCCAGCCTGCACCCTCTCCAATCTGGGACCCCTCAGGGGATGCCCTCAGGGATCGAGCCTAAACCAGCAGGCAGACATCCCTCTCACAATCTGAAACTTCTGGCTCCTAACCACTCACCTGCCTGCCTGCCTGATTTCCCCTAACCACTCTGCCTGCCAGACTGATCACCCCCTAACCACTCCCCTGCTGGCCTGATTGACACCTAACTGCTCCCCTGCCAGCCTGATCACCCCCAACTGCCCTACCCTGCAGGCCTGGTCCCTCCCCTGCAGGCCTGGTCCCCCCCAACTGCCTTCCTCTGTAGGCTTGGTCTCCCCCAACTGCCTTCCTCTGGAGGCCTGGTCCCCCCCAACTGTTCTCCCCTGCTGGCCATCTTGTGACAATGTGGGGGCGGCCATCTTGTGGTGACCATCTTGTGACAACCATCTTGTGATGACATGGGGGTGGCCATCTTGTGATGTGAGGGCATGAGGATCAATTTTCATATTATCTCTTTATAATATAGGATAATAACTATTTTTTCATAAATAGTTATTTATTCCCAGGGATGTAAGCAAGGAGGTGTACATGATAAACAAGGTAACTAGTATACATAATATTGCCAGAGCCATGAACATTTTTTCTGCAAAATTATTTTTGAAACAACTTGGAATCGTACATTTAAGATAAAGATTCTGAGTTAGTAGGGAATTAGCATCTTGTACAAGCCCATTTGGTAGTGAAAAGATTATACTTATACACTGATCATTCTCTGTTCAGTCCACTGAATGAAGCAGGTCCTATAACTTCAGGCTGCTCCGTAATCTTCTAAAGTATTCAGGTGTTTGCAAATGAACCTCTCAAAATATTGCAACTGGAAATGGCCTATTGAACGCCATTAATCGATTAAATTCTACGTGCCATTAGAGCAGTACATGTTGGATTGTCAATAAAAATGAATCATGAGAAGTTGTTGGTTGGGGATGAGAGGGCAAAAATAGAAAAGATTCAAATTTCTTACTGGAACCATAATCACTTGTAATACTGATCTCTGTGCAAAAGTTCAAAGATCAAAGGATATTTATAGTCTTATATACTTAATTAGAATATTAATGAGGACAATTGTACTAATAAACACCTTGACTACATTTTCTTTTCTTTTATTTCAGAAAATTCTTCGGGAGTATATTACACATTCCAAGCACCATTCTACATCAGAGAATCCCCATACCAATCCTGTAGGTATTATTATTATCTACATTTTACAAGTGAGGAAACAGAGTCAAATAGCAAAGTTGGTATCTGAACTCAGATCGACTTGCTGCAAATTTGTACTTCTATCCACAGTGTAAAATAGATTCTTTACATTCATTCTAGATTTGCACTTTGAAAATATTTGTTTATGTACCAATATGGTAAATTTTGAAGAAGTTAAAACAATATTCTTATAGTTTTGCCATCTGAAATTGAAGTAGGGGCTAATGTAATTGAGCAAATAATAACCTTCTCTATGTACAGTTGCTTACTTTTAAAGGGTCTTGAACACGTTCCATTTTATTTGATTTACAAAATTCTCAAAAGGATTTGTTCCAATGTTACCATATGATAACACAAACATGGCTTTCAAAAGACAGGTAACTTTGACAGTTCCTACAACTGGCAGGTGCCGTAGCCAGAACTCTTTGCCGGTGTCCTGATGTCAAGTCCCATACTTTCCCTGAAAAGTCCAGAAATTCTCAAAAGTCAAATAATGATTCCCAGAGGAAGAGAAGCGATGGAGATGATGGAATTTATAACCAATTTCCTCAGCCTCACTTATACATCTGAGCAGCAAAATTCCCATGACATATAGCATTTAAAATGTAGTGTGAATGTTTATTTTACTTTATTTTAAGTAAATCTCAAAGTTATACTTTTAATGTAACTTCTGCTCTTGAATTTTTTCTTTGAGTGGGAGAGAGAGAGCGATAGAGATAGAGCTGGACAGCTGGGGAGTTGCCCAGATCCTGCTTTATGGGTACACACCTGCGAGCATGTAACGTGTAGAAGAGTGATCTTTCCCAAATATGTCTCTGGACACAAGCAGTTCTTAGTCATACCTGTGGTGACATAACATAGGCTTTCTCTCCTTAGAATACATGGAGAGGAACCTAAAGACAGCATTTGGTGGCTTTGCCTCCTGGGTATGACTATACTTGTAATAAGTACCTCCTAAGTTCTGTGACCCACTCTCACTCTGCCTCCATTCAACATGCTTTCTAAACAGCTATTAAGTGTAAGGAAACTTAGAGGAAAAGATAGAAGAGAAGAGTGCACACAAATAAAAGATTGAATATTTAGAGAGAGCATATAGCAAAAGGAAAAGCAAAAAATCAGGAAACAATTCAGGTGATGGATAAGTAAAAACTGGCAGATCGGGTTGCAGAAAGGGCAGGGCTTGGGAAGATGCATATTACATGGTGGCAAGGAAGGAGACAGATCTAAGTCCCTATTCTCCTTTAACTCAATCCAGCTTATTTGTATGGCCCACCATGGTCAACTTAACTCTTAGCTGGAGTTAAGTGGAGACTTATCACCATTTGCTGTGTAAATCTATGCCTGTAATTTCTGTGACCTGGGCATTCAGGGCAAAAATTGTTTCCATTTTTTTCCCATTTCATGCATCATTTCAGAACTGTGTAATCACTATGTAGAAACTGTGGGTGCCAATTTTAACAAGTAGAAAAACAAGAATCATAAAGCCTGCATTGCCTACACCTGCTACTCTCATTTCCAAACCAGAAAATGGAAGGTAACAAGAACAACTAAAGTTACAACAGTGGGTCCTGTGTTCCTATAAGCGCCCTGTTTTAACTAAGAGGCAACTGTGTTTAATCCTTTCAGAGAATCGGATTGCGGGTTGGCAGGCCTCTGGAGCCAGAACACCTGCGTGGGGGAGACGCAGGATGCTCTGTGAAGGGTGCCAGCCATGGCCTTTCCACATCACATGCTTAGCATCTGACTAAGAATGTCAGTTGTTTCTGAGGGCCAGTTGCTTACAGAAAATAACTACAGTTCTATTACGATTCTGCTTCTCTCTGCTTGTCTCTCTGAATCTGACTACCCTCTTTCATACTTTATCTTCTACAGCTTTTAGCCCGAAGACTGAGACGATTTATAAATGTTAAATGCAGAAGGCATAATCTATTAGACCCTGAAACATCAGGAGGACTGTATGAGTAACAGATATTGGATGGCACTTCATGGAGGTCATTTTGCTGGGAGTACATATTCCCAAGCATGCTAAGTCTATCCTGTGGGCAATAACCATTGCCTTATATGGCAGGGGTATTTTCATTATTCTTTTCTTACCTCTTCACACATGTCTGGCAGAATGAATGAATGGCACAGCTAACAAATGAACTGAGGAAGAGCTGTTTGCTAATTTGTGACTAGAACTGAGCTTCCATTTGCTTTTATAATTTACCTTTTGAATAACTTTGAGAAAGTTTTGTACTCTTTTTTTAATATATTTATTCATGCTGTTGCTCTTACCAATAGTTCATTTCTTTTTCTTTTAATATTTTGTACTCTTAAGTACTCTCTGTCTTTCTTCCTTCCTTTTTCCTTTTTTCCATTTTCCTTCCTTCTTTCCTTTCCTTTCTCTGTAATGTAGTAGAAGAAGACACATTCTTAGGTAATGGACTGAATTTGCCTGTGAGAACACAGTAGTTATTTTTTTTGACCACACATTGGGCCATTGTATCCTAACTGATACATATATATATATTTTTAATGTTCATGTCCTTAAAACAGAAGAAATTCCTGCCATTTGATACAACATGGATAAAACTAGGAAGCATTATGCTAAGTGAAATGAGCCAGATAAAGAAAGACAAATACTAATTTGTGGAATCTAAAAAAAAAAAATTTTTAAGAAAAAAAAAAAGAGGACAAATAAGGTTGAACTCATAGAACAGAGAGTAGAATGGTGGTTGCCAGGGGCTAGGAAGTAAGGGAAGTGTGGAAAGGATGGTAAAAGGTTACATACTATCAGGTTTAAGAATAAGGATCTCATGTTAAACATAACAATTATAGCTGATAATACTGTACTTTATAATTGAAATTTTCCAAATGAGTAAAACTTAGACATTATCACCAAAAAAGATAAATATACAAGTGATTAATATGTTATTAGCTTGATTGTGAGACTCTTTCCATAATGTATATGTATATCAAATCATCACACTGTATACTTTAAATATCTTACAATGTCATTTGTCAATTGTGCCTCAATAAAGCCAAAAATATTAAATAACAAAAATCATGTATTTCCTTCCTAATAACATATTCTCTTCTATTCAATCTACCGAATTTCTGCAACAAAGATGATAATATCATATTGATTCTCTACTCTGGATCTAAACCAAAGTCATAGTAATGACAGGGACCTGCACAAGTAACTCTCCAAAAGTTTTAGAATCTTCCAACTATAAACCAACCTGAGATAAGAAACCAGACAGAGCAACACTTATGAACACTGCTAAAGCCAGCACCCACTGCTAAACATCAACTGGTGCTGCTGGCCAGTCAGCTGTGCATCCTCACAGTGGGTTGTGTATGTGTTAAATGATTAGTTGTGTATGATAACAGCAAAGAAATTGGATTATAAGAACTGAAACTTGAAATCACCAAGCCAGTGTTTCAAATTCCCTGCTGTTCTTCTTTCTAGTGCAAAGCAAGGTTGTATTCTACAGTTTTGAATATGAGATTAATGCTAGGAGATTATGTTTTTAATCTCACTAGCTTCTATTTGGCATGAAAATCATTCTACACACACTGGTTCAAAGGATATTTCTTTGGAAACACCAGCTACCAGAGCAATCATAACATACTTACTGATATAATTAATATTATTTTGATGTTTTAAATATAAACAGGAAGAAACATCTTTAAAGTCTATGGCACTTTCTATTCTGGATAAAATTCAGTAAAATTTGGTATCTGGAATACTAATCAGAATATTTGCTACCTATGAAAACAGCAAGTCAGCCATCGAAATGCCTGTCTTATTAATTCTGAAAACTGAAAAACGGAGAAAAATATAATCTGTTTTAAATATATTCTAGCATGCAGAGAAGAGAAATCTATTTGGAAATTCATAACTGGCATATCCCCTTGCTGTTTTCTAGATTATGTTTTTGTAGAATTAACACAGCTTTAAGATGAGGCACAGAAAAAACTAGTGACCTGATATTCTTGTTTTGAGAGCCTGGAAGAGAGATCTTTAAATACAGCATTTTATTTCTACTCCTAGGTGCTAAGGCAATATCTACTTTGAAAAGTAGATTTTCTCCAAAAAAATATGCCAAAGGGTTACAATTAAACTTCCTTACTAGAGAAGTATGTATAGTTTTTCACCTTTGAAGCTATAGAATATGTATTTCTCAAAAAAAAAAAAAGAGCAAACCACAGACATGTGCACACACTGAGAAAATTGGATTGCTTTTCTCAACTGAATGAATAGATGCATTTATTGACTGCTGAGTCCCTATTTGAATATAAACATGTGATGAGTGATCTTTTATTTTTTTGTTTTAGAGAAAGAAACAAACAAAACCTTCAAAAATGGGAGTGGGTTGAATTTAGGACCTCCAGGCTGGTCAGGTCCTGCAGCGGCTGTGGACCTTAACTGGGGTTAACTCACTTTTTTGTCTTTCTGTGAGACCTAAAACTCCATAATGTATTCCCAACCATTGATTGACATAGCTATATTTCTGGTGTGTCCTTGATTCTATTAATTAGGATAGGAATATTTGAGATTTTAAAACTTTTATCACAAATTTTCATTAAAATAAAGGTGTGAGAAAAGTTTTGGCTCTATGCAGTGTTTTTGGTTTTACATTTGGGTGTCCAATGATATACAAATCATCCAGCAAAAATGACCACAAAGCGCCCTAACCGGTTTGGCTCAGTGGATAGAGCGTCGGCCTGGGGACTGAAGGGTCCCAGGTTCGATTCTGGTCAAGGGCACATCCCCAGTGGGGGGTGTGCAGGAGGCAGCTGATCGATGTTTCTCTCTCATCGATGTTTCTAACTCTCTATCCCTCTCCCTTCCTCTCTGTAAAAAATCAATAAAATATATTTTTTAAAAAATGACCACAAAGCTTTGAACTTCCATAATATTCGATGGTCCACAAACATTAAAATTAAACTGCCGCATGCCTGTGTAATCACTTAAGGGTCCCGTTTTGTGCATGCTTTCCCTTTTTAAATATTTGTAAAGCTTCCTGATGACATAAACTTTAATTTTTCTATGGACATCAGGAAATCTGTATCGGGCAATTTCCCATTTTCCCTTTTTGAGGTCACTTACTTGTCAGTTTCTTTTTCCTCCCTTCTTCAAAGTTAGGTCATCTGGGACTCCATTCCACCATGCTTAATCCAACCCTGCCATGGGCAAATACTCTTTGAAGTAGTTTATGCAAAAGTGCTAGAGGATACAAGCATTTGCCTCCCAAAGTTACATTTTCAAGGGCCTTAGAGCTCCCTATGCTGGAAGTAAAGAAATGATGCTTTAATGATAGAATAGCACAGCAAACACAAATAAGCAGAAACTATTCTTAAAAAGAGTTCCCAGAAACTTAAAACCGAAGGTCATTGAGCAATTAAATCTAAATTAGGTGAGGGGCATTGTCAGAGTTATGTTATGGAATTAAGTTGAGTGAGTTCAGGGTGTTGTAAGGAGTGAAAGGGCTAGGTGAGCAGTTAGAATCCTGAGTGACATTTGACAAAGAGTATGTTTGGATAATTAGGTTATAAATTAACTCTAGAAATTTGACTTACTCGAGGTGACATAGCTGGTGTGTTTTGGACCCACTAGGATTCTAGGGCTACCAATACCAATGCACTTTTTTTTTTCAAGATTCTATTTCTTGAAGCCACAGTTTTCTGTCATGTAGTAGGCAGGTATTTAGTCAATAAGTATTTTTACTATCACTAATCTTATTCTATAGGATTCTCAATATCCTACATCATATAATATTAGAGCAGGTCAGTCTATCTAAATGATTGTTAGAGAGAGAAAGAGTTTAAACACACACACACACACACACACACACACACCAAACAAACAAACAAAAAACCCAGAGAACATTCTTCATACTCTAAACTAAGAATATATAAAACCTACAAGAATAGAGTTTGTACAGTTTTTTTTTTTAAATTTGTGCAAGACATGGTTTCTTCTATAGTACTTCCTATAGAGCTCTTCAGAAAACCATCCATTGTTTTGGCCTAATCAACACCATTTACAAATAAAGGGCACTGAGGCACGTGCTATGTACAAATGCAAAAGTTGGGCAGTGAAGAAGGACATTGTGAGCATTACTCATTCATAGAGTCCCAAAGGCTGTGGGAAGACCTACGTAGATACAGTAATTTCTAAAGCTGAAATAGAAACTCACATCTCTGACTTTGACTTACTGTTCTTTCTGGTACATGAAACTGCTTATATACATACCACTGAATTTAGCTCTTTCTTTTTATCTATTTTTGTTTGTTTACTTATTTGCTTTTGGTTTGTTAGGTATATTCAAGTCCTAACATTGATAAGTTACAACAGTATATTTCCTTATTTAGAACTTTTAACAGTCTTTATTTTGTTCCTAAAATCTAGTTCATGCTGTTTCTAATAATCTTTAGTCAAACGTAGCACAAAATAAATTCACAAAGTTTAGTTGATTTGATCAAAAGTTCAAACTAATGTGGTTTGATTAATCACAACAAACCATGGAGCCATAGTCAATTTTGAAGATAAAAATCTTAGAAAAGCAATTTACTTGAAATGTTCTATACTTAATTTCATTGTTTTTAAGATTAAGGTTAATAATTTTTTTGCTTTGTTTTGTTGCAACTAATTAAAAGCTACAGTATGTTGGTGATTTTCTACTTCAGGATCCACTGATAATGAAAGAAACAAAAGGACCACAGATATCTTTAGTGAATTGTAAAGAAAGAAAATAGAGGACATAGGTATAAAACATAGAATTTTTAAAAGCTATAGTAATAATTAAAACAATATTAACATGTGTTCTTTTGTGTTTAAAAAATCACTTTTTTATTACTAGAAGTAGCCTCTATAGAATTCATCTTCACCTTTCCAAAATAAAGGCTTGAATTAACATCCTCTCCCCTGAATGAATTCAAATTTGATACTCAAAATGATGTTCACATTCTGGTAGTTGTTGTGAAACATCAAAGACCTAAGCACAACATTACTTTATTACTACATAAAATTTGTTACTGTTTTTATTCTTAGTAACAAATTTTATTATGTTACTAGAGGCTCGGTGCACAAAAATCATGCACGGGAGGGGGGGTCCCCTCAGCACAGCCTGAACCCTCTCCAATCTGGGACCCCTCGAGGGATGTCCGACTGCTGGTTTAGGTCCAATCCCAGGGATCGGGCCAAAACCGGCAGCCAGACATCCCTCTCACAATACTGGACCACTGGCTCCTAATCACTCACCTGCCTGCCTGCCAGGTCACACCCAACTGCCCCCCCTGCTGGCCTGGTCACCCCCAACTGCCTCCCCTGCTGGCCTGATCACCCCACATGTCCCTCCCACCGGCCTGGTTGCCCCACACAGCCTGCTGTTCAGTTATTTGGTTGTCCCTCACTAATTCCCCTGCTGGCTTTGTTGTAGGCAGCCATCTTGTGAGGGTGTGACGGTCAATTTGCATATTACCGGTTTATTATATCCTATCTAATAAAAGACAAAAAGGGTAATTAACCGTACCTTCGCTACTCTTCCCATTGGCTAATCAGCGAGATATGCAAATTAACTGCCAACAAAGATGGCGGTCAGCAGCCATGCAGCTGAAGCAAGCAGGAGGTTTGCTTGCTCCAGTGATGGAGGAAGTCAAGGTTCCCCGCCTGCCGTGGCCCAGCTCTGAGCTCCGAAAGCAATAATGTTTCAATTATAGAAGCTAAACAAACCCCAGATACCTGCTTTCAGCTGGCCGCGGCCTCAAAGCTGGGAGCAACAGTGAAGACAACAGAGTTTAAATTATAGAAGGTAAATAAATACCAGAATAAAAAAAAAATAAAGAAAAAAAGAGAGGCTGGGAGCTTCAGTCACAGGCCAGCCTGAAAACGGCCCTCAGCCCCTCACCCAGACTGGCCAGGCACCCCAGTGGGGACCCCCACCCTGAAGGGGGTGTGACCAGCAGCAAACAGCCATCAGCCCCTCATCCAGGCTGGCCAGGCACCGAAGCGGGACCCCCACCCTGATCTGGGACATCATTCAGGGCAAACCAGCTGGCCCCCACCAGTGTACCAGTCCTCTATCCTATATAGTAAAAGGGTAATAAGCAAACTGACCCTAACAGCAGAAAGACTGGGAATGACTGGTCACTATGACACACACTGACCACCAGGGGGCAGACGCTCAATGCAGGAGCTGCCCCCTGGTGGTCAGTGCGCTCCCACATGGGGGAGGTCTGCTCAGCCACAAGCCAGGCTGATGGCTTCCAGTACAGTGGTGGTGGTGGTGGGAGCCTCTCCTGTCTCCTCAGCAGCACTAAGGATGTCTGACTGCAGCTTAGGTCTGCTCCCTGCTGGCAAGTGGACATCCCCCGAGGGCTGCCAGAGGGATGTCTGATTGCCAGCTTAGGCCCAATCCCATGGGGAGCAGGCCTAAGCCAGCAGGTGGTCATCCCCCGAGGGGTCCCAGACTGTGAGAGGGCACAGGCCAGGCTGAGGGACCTCCCCCCACCCCCCCCCACCCCCCCTCCGCCGAGTGCAAAAATTTTTGTGCACCGGGTCTCTAGTAGGATTATAGTCAAGAAGTTGGTTACCTTTGTGTGGTCATTAGAAAAGAAATAAGAGGAATAACTGCAATGTACAACACTATTAGATATTTGAAAATTAAAATTTTAGTGACTTAAACTAAAACTTTACCATTTTCAAAAGGCTAATATATATAAATACACTAAAGGCCTGATGCATGAAATTTGTGCAAGAGTAGGCCTCCCTTCCCCCTGCTGTCAGCATCGGCTTCCCCCGGGACCCGGGCTTCCCTAGCTGCCCCAGCTTCCTCTGGAAGGTCATCCTATCTAATTAGCATATTACACTTTTATTATTATAGACCAGTGGCCCGGTGCACAAAATTTGTGCATAAGGGGTGGCCCTCAGCCCAGCCTTCACCCTCTCACAATCCGGGACCACTGGCTCCTAACTGCTCACCTGCCTTCCTGCCTGATTGCCCCTAACTTCCCCCTGTGCCAGCCTGATCACCCCTAACCTCCTCTGCCTGCCTGCCTGATCGCCCCTAACTGCTCCCCCTGCCAACCTGGTCACCCCCAACTTTCCCCCCCGCCGACCTGGTTGCCCCATGCAGCCTGCTGTTCAGTCGTTTGGTCATCCCTCACTAACTCCCCTGCTGGCCTGGTCGCCCCACACAGCCTGCTGTTCGTTCGTCCATCTGTTTGTTTCAGTCGTGACAGCCCCTGGCTTTTTATATGTTAGGATATTTACATTTATGTTTATATAGGTATATATATTTGTGATAAACTGTGTTCTTCAGAAGGCCAAATAATTAAAATAACTAAACTAGTATCAAACTAAGCAAACATAGTTCTTGGACTCAGTGAGTCCATCAGTACAGTGTGTAGGATCATGGGCTCAGGAGTGAAAGTGCCTGGTCTGGACCTCAGCTCTGTTGGTGTGACTCTGGACTACTTCCTGAATTCTCTAACTCATGGTTTCCTCATTTGTATAATTGAAGACACTATTAACTAACTCGGAGTCAGGATGAATGATTCTCGATAAAATAAAGGATAGTGATATTAATCATCACTACTTAAAAAGAATTTATTTGCAAAGTAACAACAACTACCTATAAAATAGGCTGTAAGATACTAAGTACTTCACTCTATCATTTAGTTTGAATTTCAAAACAACCCAGGAAGTAGCACAATAGAGTATACATACTTTTATGTACTTTATTTTTACAAATTAAAGATATTGATTCCTATTAAGAGTAAAACTACTAGTAAATACATACGGGATCACCCAAAGTGAAATACATGCCCAAAGGCCTTTTGTTGTTGTTACTGATATGCTCACATGTGTATGCATGTGTATAGGATATATTACAGAAAATCCAGAGAAATAGGAAACACTGGTAGACCTAAATTCCACGACCCAACTTCATAATTTTATTGTATTAAATTCCATTCCTTTCCCAATGCATATCATTATTACAACTAGTTGTCCTACTAGAGTTAGATTGTGTTATTGCTTTTATCTTACAAAATGTAGAGACTCAGAGGGTAAACGAATTGCTTAACTGCACCCATTACTAGGGGGACTTCTACAGTCCAGTTTCTATCCACCCAACAACCCTCCATTATTCATCCAGAACCAAGTGATCACAAAGACAAAGGCTTAAGTCCAGGAGTCAGGCATAGGGACACACATTAACTCGACTGGCAGGGAAGTACTGTGCTAGCATAAGTTTTCTCCTACAACCCAACCCATTAGACATTTCTCCAGTAAATACTGAAAAGAGATGGAACTCAACTCCCACAGGCCCAGAAATGGAGCGTGTCTCCTAGTGTTTTTGCCCAACAGCATGAGCATAGCCCATCACAGATTAAGGCCATTTCTTCCAAAGGGAGCAACACAAGCAGTCTGACCAGCAGTCACTGAGGCAGCATTTTTTAAACAGCCACTGCTGTGAAGATGGGATATGAGGGCAGGAACACTGCTTCTCATGGGAAATAGCTCAGTAAACATTCCACCATATTTCACAGCTAATATGTTCCACCCACTCTCACAGAACCCTTGTCTGCTCTCTCCTGGGTACTTCTAGTTCTTAAAAAAATTAATAAAAGTAAAAGAAAACAACAACAAACTTTCTTCTTGTTCTTTCTTTCTTTTGAAATTTCCATATGGCTAGGGCTTCTTTTAAATCTCTCTAGTCCCATTAAACCCAGTAATATTTAATGGAAAAACAGCCACTCCCATTGCTGGAAAAGGTAAAACTCAATTCACTAAATAATGCTTTCAAGCCACCAGGAAAAAAATATCAAGGTTATTACTAGAAAGTCAGGCAAGTCCCTTTGTATTCATTCCAACAGCTGTTTAACATGAATGGAGGCCAAGTAAGGAACGTTAAGGTAAATATTCCAATTTAGTAGTGTTATCCTCGGGTCAAAAACGGGCTATGTGCTTTCTGGAGGATGCTGTTACATTTACCCTTAAAAGGCAACTTTCAACCTAAAAGTGAAGCCCCTGGTTTTATAAGCCTTAACACATTGTAGACTAAAAAATGTGACCATTTTATGCTTGCATGATACTGGAAAATGCATGGCTACATTGAGAGCCTTGCTCAGGGTCCCATTAAAATCAGAAGCTTGGCCCCTTTGCTAACACCTTTACCCCTGTCTTTCCACACCTCTGAGTCCACTTGCAGGACTGAAATTCTATGCTGCTACATCATATGTTTGCCAGCGCAGTGATTCTACGTTGATCGCACAGAGAATCCATACCTATTTACCCTTCTCTACTCAAACATCATCCTCTCTGCCTATTTAAAAATTGGATTTTGAAGACACAGGAAGTGGTGTCTGAATGTAACAACAACACATCTCTTCCTCCCCCACCTCAATAAATACAATTTCAGACAACCAAAGCAATCATTACTTGAAAAAGCCTTGTTTCTGGAAGAAAAAAAAAATCAATTTAATTATACGAGATGTGTCTTGTGTTTTAATTGTTGTTAAGTACAGTGCATTATTGACAGAGTCTCCCTGGATCTCAGTTTATGAGCTTTTACATTACTCAGATAACTTGCAACGGAGAAAAAAATCCATCACGTTACTTGAAAGAACTGAAGCGGCATTGTGCCCAAGTCATTAGGCCCCTTGACTGCGCTCATAATGATGAATGCATCATTTTTCTTGCATGAAACTTTGGTAACAAGTAGCACAGCCAAGTCTTTTCCAGCACTGTTATTCTGTTTTAAAAAACACTGACATTTTCTTAAACAGACATAATTTACAATTTTTAAGGAGCACAACAGGGCCTTGGTGTTTGAGGGCCAGAAAGCAAACAACACTCCTTTCAGTTGGATTTTTTTAAAAGGGAATCTCGTGCTTAGTGAGTTCACTGTAGCTTAAGGCCAAAGAGACAGCGCTGAGGGAGAACAGAGCACCCCTGCAGCACGTGAAGGTCATGACTAACCGGTCACATTGCAGTCAGGGTCAGAGCAAGACAGAGGAAGACAAGTACGACAGCAGAACAGAGTGCACCCAGCACAAGAGCTGGCGGGCGTCTTCGTGGCTGTTATTCCCTTCGGGATAGAAGTGGCAGCAGATTCCTTTGCACCAGCCCTGTGCGGGAGGCAGCAGCCGCGCAGGTGTTTCCCTGCTTCAGAACTCTCTCCAACAGGCTCTTCTGTAAATTTCACACAAAGGGAGCATGCCGGTCTCCATGTGCCGGGATCAATATCTGTAGCAATGTTCGATTTCCAGTGGGGTCAGCTCAGCCCAAGTAGATAAATGGAAGTGTGTGCAGTACACGGCAGGTCTGTTGTTTGGCTGAGCCCTGAGAAGCTAAGGTTATGTGTAAAGATTAAAACTCCCAAGGTGTTATTTCTAAGACAACCCATGTATTTCAGTGACCTTGGGAAAGCTTATTTTCCTGTATCATCTAATCATTTTTTCATTAAATAGCTGTGTTTTATGACTGGAGAAAATTACATCTACAAAAGCGTAAGTATATGCTTGTGTGTGTCCCTTGCATACACACAAGTTATCTCTGTGTATTTTATATGTACATATATGTGCATGCTATTGTGTGTATATGTGTATATGTATATTTACAGATGATACACACACATCTTACATTTCATTTCCCTATGAGAGTAGTTTTTCTTTTTTCTTTTTTTTTTAATAGCAAAGGTGGAAATTTATTGAAGAACAAGTACAGATTCCCACATGGGGAGGAAAAGGGTCCCCAGTTTTGCTTTTTTCTTGATGTATATGTGTTATCTAAATAAAGAGGGAATATGCAAATTGACCATCAAGCCATCACAAAGATGGCGGCACCCACAGCGGAGGCCAAGTTCCAGTAACAAGCCTTAATGAGCAATCAGCAGGGACCTGAGACTATGTGCTGCTGGGCTGGGGCAGGGGACCTGAGGCTGCACCCCCCTCTCCCGGTGGGGCTTGACAGGGGACCTCAGGCACCAACCCAGCACCAGGACAAGGGACCTCAGGCTGCACCCCCCGCCCCAGCGCCAGGTTGGGGGACCTCAGGTCACACCCTCTGCCCTGGCGCCAGGCCAGGGGACCTGAGGCCACGCCCCCCGCCCGGCGGGGCTTGACGGGGGACCTCAAGGAGCGTCCCCTGACCTGGCCCGGGCTGGGGAACCTCAAACAGTGTCCCCCGCCCTGGCACCAGGCCTGGAAACCTCAGACCGCACACTCCTCCCCAGCATCAGGCTGGGGGACCTGAGGGTGTGCCGGGGACCCTGTGGCTGCATCCCCCACCCAGAGCCGGGCCAGGGGACCTGAGCCTGTGCCCCCCCACCCGGCAGGGCTTGCCAAGCGTGGGGCTGGCCAAGTCTGGATTTTGCCCAATGGGGGAGGGGCCGGCTGGGTCTGGGTCTGGGTCTTGCATGATTTTGAGGGACTGTGGATGGGCAGGGACTTGACTCTGGGTTCCACGGAGCACCCCAGACTCTGACAGGAGGAAGATTTTCATATACATTTTACTAGTTTTCTTTCATCTCTGACACTTCTATTATAAAGGGCAAATAGAAATATTAAAATATTTCCTCTAATTAATCCCCTTTTAAAGTGCACGGATTTCGTGCACCGGGCCACTAGTCTAATTTATAATATCCCAACAAACAGACATTCAGAATTCCGAATGATGTTACCAGTGTACTTGGTATGGTATGTGGCCGTTCATCTGCTCTTTAAACATCTGTTAAGTTCCTACCATATTCCAGGTATTATCCTAAAAACCAATACACATAATTGACCCCTTTTCATCAAGTCACTGATAACCCTTTAAATGCATTAGATTCACCAGAAATTATAAACCAGTATATGAATTCAATCAAAATGTAAAACAAGGGGAAGAGAGCATAGCAGTACAACTACGGAAGGAGTGAGCAGTTTCATTGGGCAAGACTCAGGGAAGAATTCCCCTCAATTTGGGGAGGCATCTATTTTGGGTTTGGGATGATGGAGGAAAGAAAATTTACCAGGTCGACAAGAATAAGAAAACCACTCTAGTTAGAGGGATGGGTAAATGCAAAGGCAGAGAAAAAGGTGACCCTGCATGCTTACCTTGTTCAGGTAGAATATAAAGGGGCAAGGCATTTTAGGGATGGAAAATCAGGCTGGATAGGCAGACCAGAAATAACATGTCACAATGGGCCCTATGCTACAAAAGCCTGGACTTTATTTTGAAAACCATTACCCAGCGTCTTTGGGGAAACTAGTAATTATAGATATTTAGTAGGTAAAATGTGATAGAGTTCTATAATTAAACAGTAAAAATTCTGGATTGTACAAGTTTCTTTACTGCAGAATTCTTCAGGTTTACTACTGCTCCAAATTATGAATGCATATGGACTCTCCAAGAAGGGGTTTCAGTATCACTTTTTTAAAGATATATTTGACTATTTATTTATTTGCTGAGTCTCTTTCTGATTCTCTGTCCTTTAGGAAACACTGATATAAATGCTGCATATTCAGAGAAATGTTGAGGACTAAAAGGAAGGGGATTGTTAGTGATCAAGAATACGGTCTCCAGCTAAGGCAGAGGAAATGGAGATAGGAAGCAAAGAATAGTTTCAGAAAATAATAGTTTCTAGAATCATCTTTACCTAGTGACCTTGCATCACATATATTTCATTAAATATGAATCTTGGGGGAGAAGAGTTGCAACTTAGAAAACCACATTTATCTTGAAGATCAATGATAAAATTAACTCATTGTTAATTTGTGCTTTGTCAGCTTTTCTCCTATAAGAAAAGGATTTATGGCCAAGAAAGCCTACCCCATATTATCTCCCCAAAAGTAGAGTATGAAGGAGACAAAAAGGGGGGTAAACATCCTTCCTATTCTCAGGGGAGAAGCCAATGACAATAGGCTCCAGCCCTGGGATTCAGACAAAGAGCAGAATCCCAGAACCAGAAGTCATTGAATCCAAAGAACAAGTCACCATACCTGAGAGGTTACCTGAGAAGCTTAGTGCAGACACACAGTCGCCAGACGTCACAAAACCCAGGGTGGAGTGGGTTAGGGGACAGGAGAGTAGGAGAGCTCCATGTACACCCAGGAGCACCCAAGTTGTATACAAAGGAGGATCAGGTGCACTTCCCTGGGGCCAGAGATAATAAGAAAAAAAAAAAGGGTTTCACATTTCTTATGCAACATTCTTGAAAAAAAATGTGACTCTGCTGTTGGTGCACATAAATTCCTCAAATTATCAAGGATAAGGAAAGGTTTTTGAGTATGAATTTGGAAGCGGTTGTGAGGATAGAGGTAGAGAAGAAAAAAAAATCTAGCAGCAGATTTTGGCAATTCCCATAGAATGAACCCAAGCAAGTCACACCTCCTCCTCCACAAACTGCTCACCCTGTTAAGCCTTTTATTTCTATTTTAACCAAAAGTCTAGCCTAAAAAATTCATAAGTCTTATAAGAGAGCCTGAGGTTTAGAAATGTATAGCTACTTTTTCTCTAATTTGCAGGGTTTATGAGAATCTTCCTAAACACATTGCAGACTTATCTGAACCAAGTGTCAGTCAGAAATTCTGGTCTAGAAGGCAGAGGACACACACCAAGTATTTTGCTATTTTCTTCAGTGATTTTACACTTTTCCTGCTAACTGAATGGGTCTGTTTGATCTGAGGGCCTTATGGACACATGAGAAGCATCTCGCTTTTTCTTTCTTGCTCTTGGTCTATCTCTTGCCTGTTAGGATTATGGGGAATTTGAATTTAAATGAGAATTTTAAAAGTGGCTGAAGCTGATCGGAGCTGGAGTTATTCAGGGGAATGTCAGCACTGAATAAGTTCACCGGATCAAAGCCGTAGTCTGTTCCACGGGAGCTTTTGAAAACTATTTAGAATAAAACAAGTGGAGGAAAAATCTGCCTTGTGCCAGACGGCAGGCTGCTACTTAAACACACATCAAGGCAAAGCCGTAAAGCTTGCAGTAGGCCCAGATACCGAGCCAAGAGCCACAGCCCCATTTTGAGGTTTATTTTTTTCATTATTATTCTTTCCTCCCCAAAAGGAATGAGGTCGCCAACCAAAAAATTACACCTGATCCTCTCAGTTTCCTTTGAAGGTGCTTGCTTACCCAGTTTATGCTGTTGTCATCCATGGAAGCTGCACAGTGAAGCAGTATGGGATGAGAAGAGGGTTTTAGAATGAATTTAAACTAGGAAAAAAATGTTTGATCACTGAGTTTTGTTTTCAACAATGAAGAAGGGAGCGCAATAGAATGGAGCACCCAGAGCTTCTGTCACTATCTACTCTGCCCCTTTTATTTTATGTTATTTGTCAATTGTTTGCAAATGGTTTTCTCTGCCACAGAAACCTGGTGAGTCTTTTAGTCACCTGAAGAGCAGAGAATGCAAGAAAGTTATGGAGGTTGTTCTTCTCAGTGCCTTCCAGGTTAAAAGTAGACTATAAATCCCGATACATTCTCTTGTGCTGCAATGAAGGTTTTGGTAACTAAAATTAGTAACTAGTCTGTATTGCAGTTGGGTAATTGCAATGAAGTCAGTGAAATGCAGAAGTCAGCTTGGTTTATATGTGGTTTCTACTCTTTACCCCACACCGTTGCCCCCAGTCATGATGAGTGCAAAATAGTAGAAGTAGAATTATAATCTTCGGGAAGAAAGAAAGAAAAAAACCACCTTAGTTCAGCTGTTGCAGTAGCCTATTCAACCGTGTTTGAAGGAATTTGAGAAGCACAGCCAGCCCTGGGGCTCTTAATTCAAGCTGCCTTGCACTGCCCACCTCCCTTGCTCATCTTAATGGCAGCCCTATCATTCCCAGACTGCTCCACACCCATTAATGCTTCTTTAATTAAGGTGTTGCTAGTATTATTACTGTAATCTCTTTTGCTTATTTTTAATATTCACAGTGGCAGCTTTCAGCAATTCTGAGCTATTTCTCTGAGTCATCTGAATGAACTCCCCAGGTATAAATCATTATTTTGTTTTGTTAGTGCTTTGATTACAAAAATCACTAGACTGATCTGTTTTCCTGACTCTATTATTCTTAATGTGCACTCTTTTAGGAACCCATATTGCATTATGAAAGAAATGCCTGTATTCTCATTCGATTAAATTCCTTGTCATTACCTTGACATACGTACATTGTCATTAAAACAATCAATAACTATACATTCAGAGTGAATGGTGTACTAGTATGTCAGGTACTATACCAGTGATAGCGAACCTATGACACGCATGTCAGATGTGACACGCAAACTCATTTTTTTGGTTGATTTTTCTTTGTTAAATGACATTTAAATATATAAAATAAATATCAAAAATAAAAGTCTTTGTTTT
Organism: Myotis yumanensis; assembly: GCF_028538775.1. Lineage (NCBI taxonomy): Eukaryota > Metazoa > Chordata > Mammalia > Chiroptera > Vespertilionidae > Myotis > Myotis yumanensis. The sequence goes on from NW_027223753.1 coordinate 74,535,810, forward strand.
ACTATGGTTGCAAATCTCAAAAAACTTCTATATGTTCCATGGCACCAGAGTTAAGTTAGGGTTTTTCAAAATGCTGACACGCCGGGCTCAAAAGGTTCACCATCACTGTACTATACTATGCACTTCGCATATATTATTTTATTTAATCCTTATATATATCAAATTCTTGTAAGAATCACAAGGAATTTCTTCAAGATCGCTCTACCTGAGTAAATGGGAAGGGCAGAATTTGGAGTAGGCTAGAGGACTATGTTATAAATTATCCGGAGGGAACAATATCAGCTTTGGATTTGGATAGGGTAAGACTCATGATAAAATAAATTTTTAACCTGGAAAATACTTTATTGCTATTCAAAATGTTATCTGCATATTGGCAGCATCAGCATCACCTCAGAATCTGTTAAAAATGTAATTCCTTGGGCCCTATCCATACCTACTGAACCATAACTGTATTACTATCTCGTTCAGTTCTCAGTCTGAACCTTGAAAACATAAAATTATTTATGGGAGTTGTCAAAGGATCAGTAAGCATTGTCTGTAGAATAAATATGTGTCTTGAGGATTTAATTTTGGTAAAACTGCAAAGATAATTTTGAAGCATTTTAATACAAAGTTATATGAGAACAGTTCTGGATCCAAATAAATATTTTATATTACTGTATACAGTTTTTCACATAACAGCTGCTAGAAGTATTAATGCAGAAAGACACAGGGAATTTTTTTAATTAAGAAGACTTTTCATAATTAAAAAAAAATGGGGAAAAAATGGATATATTTCAAACTTCCATCTCATGCTAAGATATCCTTTTCAATATCCCTGACAAATGGTCACTTAGTTTATGTTTGAGGATTGTTACGGCGAAGAACCTTATTTCATATCAGACAGCTCATTTGTTTTTTTAGAACAATGTAATGTTTTAAAGTTCTTTTAATATTGAGTATAATTATACCCCATTACACTAATTTCAGCTTCCAGAGACAAGGGAAATGAGGAGTCTAATGTCATATCATTTCTTCACATATTTGAAGACATGTCTTCTCTGACCTGTGTTATAATCAGCTCCTACAACTTTGAGTCTTTGGACATAATTTCCAGGTCCTGAGAGTTTCCTTTCTTTTAGGTTTTGTCCTTTAAAATATAGTACCCAAAAGACAACTCAATACCCAAAATGAAATCTTTGCCAGAGCGGGTAAAGGCTTCCTTGTTTGAGGTAATACATGTCTATGAGGCAAACTAAATAATAATGTGGAGTATTTCTTGTAAAGGTAAAATCAACCAAATATGCAGATCTTCTCACTTTAACTGCTATAATGCTAGATTCTCAATATTTTCCCTCTTGCTTAGTTGATTTCATTTTTTTTCTAAACCCAAACACAGGGCTTTCTTTTTTAAAAAAAATATATTTATTATTGAAACTATTACAGATGTCCCCTTTTACTCCCATTGTTCCCCTCCACTCTGTACCCCCACCCCCGGCCTTTACCACACTATTGTCTGTGTTGATGGGTAATGCATGTATGCATATAAATTCTTTGGTTAATCTCTTCTTACCTCCTACCCCACCCCCACCTTCCCTCTGAGATTCATCAGTTTTCTTTGTCTCTAGTCTCTGCTTCCATGCTTCCCAGTCTCTATTTTGTTTATCAGTTTATTTTGTTCATTTGGGCAAATGACCTAAATAGACACATCTCCAAAGAGGACATACAGATGGCCAAGAGACATGAAAAAATGTTCAAAGTTACTAATCATCAGAGAGATGCAAATTAAAATGCCAATGAGCTATCACCTCACACTTGTCACAGATCAACAAATGACAAGTGCTGGAGAAGATGTGGAGGAAAGAGGACCTAGTTGCACTGCTGGTGGGAATGCGGACTGGTGCAGTCACTGTGGAAAACAGTATGGAGTTTCCTCAAAAATTAAAAATGAAACTGACACTTGACCCAGTAATCCCACTTCTAGGAATATATCCCAAGAAAACAAAAACACCAATCAGAAAGAATACATGCACCCTATGTTCATAGCAGCATTATTTACAATAGCTAAGATTTGGAAACAGCCCAAGTGCCCACCAGCAGATGAATGGATAAAAAGCTGTGGTACATTTATACCATGGAATATTATGCAACAATAAAAAAGAAAAATATCTTACCCTTTGAGACAGTGTGGAGGGACCTGGAGAGTATTTTGCTAAGTGAAGTTAGCCAGACGGAAAAAGACAAGTGTCTAACTCATATGTGGAATCTAATGAACAAAACAAACATCGGACTTTCTATTTGCTCCTGCATACTTCTCCTTGTGTGGGTCTCTTATTTCAAAACTGACATATTCATTCCATTTTGATCCTGCCCTCATGTATTAGCTTTTTCTAAACTTTTTGTTCCCTGCCAAAGAAAAATATAAACAAGATGACTTGCTATTAATGTATTTTTGTTAAACCCTTCCAGGAATTGACCACTAGAATTTGTTAGGGACAAAACAGAAGATGACCAACCTGTGATGTTCTTACCATTTAGATGCCAATCTTCTGGCCCTTCACCAGTTCTTCACAACTCCTCAGAGATTACAAATAATGGCTCTGTGATAACATCTGGAAATTACTTCATTATGCTGGAATAATCTAAGCTGGCAAAGAGATATTCTTTAAGTATCTCTCTCATCCATCTTTGGAAATAATTTCCTTTGTACCATCTGTAATCATTTTCAATCTGAAGATTATTCTTCTGTGAAGACACACAAAAAAATCACTGTAAACTTTGCTTTTATAATGTAATTTGTTAATATTGCATAACATGTCCTTTGCTTACATTTCCTTTGCTCTGAATATACATTACAGAGTGCTTTTAGCTATTCTTAACATTTTTGTGCATCCTTTAGCTTTTTCCTTCTTGACATTATTCACATTGCTCTGTGGCATGTCTCCTTATTGATCCTTGGCCACAGTCTCCTTCTGTATACATCACTCATTCCTGAAGAGCCTCTTCATCTAAGTACACTAAGATTACAAACTGGGGAGTTTAGTATGAACATAAAAAACAAGCCAAATATTCTTTAATTACTATAAAGATGGATCCTCACTCTACATCCTGGCACTTTAAGTCAACATATCCAAGGTGGAAACAATTTTCTTTTACACCTTCACTACTTATTATCTTACCTAGCCACTTGCCCAAGGCAGAAACCAAGAGTGTGATTTTCTTCACTCATTTTTCCCCCTGGTGCTCTACATTCACCCACTGAAGAAATCCTTCTATTTATCTCTTAGCAGTTTTCTCAAATTCATCTCTTTCCCTCTATCATCTCTGCCACTGACTTAATGTAAACCTATAGCATCCATTTTCATGGAATATTCCAGTCATATCTTTGTTAATGTGTCCAATTCCAGATGAATTCTTCTATAAATTTTCCTCCATATTGCCAGTATGATAATTTCCTAACACATATATTAGATATCTACACTACTTAAAATCCATGCCTTGAATCTCTACCCACCTGACATCTTTGCAAAAATTTTATTCTCCTTTAAAATTTATGATAAATTTCTCCCACTTCTCTTATTTTTTTTTTTATGATTCAGAAAGACTGAATTTATTTTTCCTTCTTTTGAACCATCATTGGGCCATACAGATGCCTCTATACTACTCATTAAACTGTATGGTAGGTATTTGTTTTTACTCCCATCTCCTGGCATAGGCTGTGTAATCATGGAAGGCTGTTCATATCTGAATCCACTCCCCATACATACAGTGTGGTAGGCAGAATAATGGCCTGACAAAGATATCCATGTCCTAATCCCCAGAACCCATGGATACTTTGTATTATTTAGCAAAGAGGAATTAAGTTTCCTAATTATCTAACCTTGAGAAAATGGAGATTATTGTTGTTTATCAGATGGGCCAAGGTAATCACAAAGGTGTTAAAAAGTGGAAGAGAGCCTGGCCGACCGATGTGGTTGAGTGTCAAGCCATGAACCAAGAAGTCACCAGAAGTCACCGGTTCAATTCCTGTTCAGGGCACATGCCTGGGTTGTGGGATTGATATCCAGTAGGAGGCATGCAGGATGTTTCTATATCTCTCTCCCTCTCCCTTTCTTTCTCTCTAAAAGTCAATTTTGATTTTTTTTTAAGTGGAAAGGAGAGCAGAAGAGAAGGTCAGAGTGATGCCATGTGAGAAGGACTCAGCCTGCTCTTATTTTCTTGGAAGATGAATGAAAGAGGCACAAGTCCAGGAATACAGCTGGATTCTAGAAAGTGGAAAAGTCAAGAACATAGATTATTATCTATAGTTTCAAGAAATAAACATATCCCTGCCAAAACCTTGATTTTAGCCAGTGAGCCCTGTGTAGGATTATTGATCTCCAAAACTGTAAGATAATAAATTTGAGTTGTTTATACCACTGGGTCTGGGGTAATTGTTTCATCAGGCATAGAAAACTAATACAAGTAGCACCTGCCACAGAGTCAGAGTTTGAGAAATGTTTATGGAATGACTGCATGTCTTCCTAAAATCTCAGCTCACTAAACCTAATCATTATAGAATGTAGAGCTAGGAATCTTCTCAGATTTCAAAGAATACTCTGATGTTTGTCTTAATGAAGACATGTATCCCAAAGTTAATACTGCTCTTCCACGCCATACCCCTGCTAGAGAAACAATAATCACCCCCCCCCCCCCAAATTTCTCCGATGTTCCTAGAGGATGTTGATGATTACCTGGATCCCCTACCAATGCAGAGAATGGCGAACCATTCTTAATTAAAATTTGTTTTCTTTTAATCAATGAGAACTTTGTAATAAAATAGATTCAAATTAAAACATATTCTCTCCATCTCCTCAAGCTGGAGAGTCTTCGCCTAATTGAAATAAATCTGGTACAGTTTTCAGTACATCATCTTCTCTTATACATCTCCCCACCCCCACCATCATATGTTATCCCTGAAACCTGGGACAAGCATAATAGCTTCAATTCACTAGGATTTTCCATCTGATCCACAAGAAAGGACCTAAGTGGTGGTAAATCTGGGAAGGTATTACCTTGTTTGTGCTCTCAGTCTATTCTCTGCTACACAAAAGAAAATAGGCTGTGAGATTGAATTCAAGCAGTAAGAAAGGAAAACTACTATGTCTTGTTGCTAGTCTGAGACCCCCATTCCTTACCTGCTCTCTAGTCCTTGTGTGGCTCTGACTCCTAACCCTCTGCGGTCTTAATTTTGGATCCTATATCCAAATATACTATTTAAATTGTTTTAAATTGGGCGTATGATCCTTGCAACTAAAAGAGTCCTGGCAAATATAATTGTCATCATATAAGACAGGATAATTAAATGAAAACAAATGATTCACAATATCTGGGTCACAACACCCAGAGAGTATCTGAAAATGACTCCACTACCAATGGTGGTGAAATAGCATGACCTTTACCTAAGCAAGGACTATTTTGTTGATTTTGAGAATGGCCTAGAGCAGCGGTTCTCAACCTGTGGGTCACGACCCCTTTAGGGGTCGAACGACCCTTTCACAGGGGTCGCCTAAGAGCATCGGAAAACACACATACAGTTACATATTTTTTTGTGATTAATCACTATGCTTTAATTATGTTCAACTTGTAACAATGAAATTGGGGGTCACCACAACATGAGGAACTGTATTAAAGGGTCACGGCATTAGGAAGGTTGAGAACCACTGGCCTAGAGGTTCTTCAGAGAAAGGTCATAACATTAGCCTTCAACATTGGTTTTCAAAGGGTGGTCCTAAATCAGCAGTTCTACCTAGAAACATATTAGCAACAACACTCTCAGGGCCCACCCCGGACCTAGTTCATCAGAAATTCTGGGAGTGGGTTCAAGTACTCTGAGTTCGAACAAGCCTTCCAGAGGATTCTAATGCATTCTAAAGTTTGGAACTCACTATTTTACACGCTAACAATATCATTGTTTTTTGTTGTTAGTGGTTTTTTTTGTTTTGTTTTGTTTTTGTGTTGTTGTTGTGTTGGAGTTTTTTTGCATTTAGTTTTGTTTCAAATAATGATATATGATATATGAGGAATTTATGAAATATCAACCCACCTTATTGCAGAGCTATTAATTCTCCATCCAGAAGCCTGGAAAGGACTAACAGCACGAACTTCACAAGTAAGTTAGCAAATCAATTTCAGGTGGATTTTTTGCAGAAGTTGGGTAATTTTCAGCCTGATAAAGTATATATTGTGTATGATAGTTCAAAAGCATTTTTGAGATTAAAGTACTACTAGCATATTGAATATGCATATAAAACTTTTTAGTTAGAATAAGGAAAAACAGATATTTTAAGAGAGATTTCATATCAACTTTATGCTCTTTTAAAAATCTCACTGCAATTTTTCTTTTAATTTCCTTAGAATTTCTTAAGAGTTAAAAAGTAGCCGAAACCGGTTTGGCTCAGTGGATAGAGCGTCGGCCTGCGGACTCAAGGGTCCCAGGTTCGATTCCGGTCAAGGGCATGTACCTGGGTTGCCGGCACATCCCCAGTGGGAGATGTGCAGGAGGCAGTTGATTGATGTTTCTCTCTCATCGATGTTTCTAACTCTCTATCTCTCTCCCTTCCTCTCTGTAAAAATTCAATAAAATATATTTTAAAAAAATAAAATAAAATAAAATAAAAAGTAAACATATATTCTATGATTTGAGTTTGCTATAAGAAACTATACTTTATGTTGAGGTTGCATTTTGGGGAGAAATATTTAAATTCATTTTCAGGTAAGCTGATAATTATTGGCTGTGGTTACCCAAGTTTTCAATGTGGCTGACAGCTGAACCCCACTGCCCAGGTGGGGGACACTTATAATAAGAGGTATGTTAAGTGGGCATGACACTTCCAAAGTTGCTAGGGAGAATAGTGTTAGTTTCCTTCAGGCTAGACTTAATTTATTTAGTCTTGCACTAACTTCATGGAAGTATGACCTGCAGTGTAAAAGGAAAAGGTGATTATATTCAGTGAAATGGACAAATATACCAGAATAAGAAATCCTGTTAAAATGTTGGATATTTTCCCAAAGACAAGCATTGCTATAATTATTATAATATACTACCTTTCTCATATGGCTGTGAAGAATAAAACAGCAACTTACCTACCTTTAATTAGCTGTATTTAGTATTTTTTATGGCCACTGAATATGGTACTCAGATTATCATATATTAGCATATAATTTGCATATACACCTCAAGGTATTTGCTTTTATTGCTATTACCTTTTGTGGCACCCTATTTCAGTAATGACTCTAATGGAATATAAAAAGAGATTTCTGACTCAATTCAGTTTACAATCTTGAGAGTCTTAGAATGGAAAATTCCATGTTTAACATGAAATGCTTCAAAAATATTTTTGTGCTTTCTTAATGTAGTCAATCTGCCTAGGTATCTATCTGGCAAATCCCTGATAGGTGCCCCAATGAAAGCATTTCCTTTCACTCTGAGCTCAATAAAGATATATTTTATAAGTAAGGCTTGGGGTATAAATTGCTTCATGTTTGCTTAAAAGAAAGTTGCACAACCAATTTAATGAATCTTACCAGCCTATCAGCAGATAAAGGCTCAGAGAAAGAAAAATAACAGCTGCAGCTAGAGAATCTGGAGAAAGGTCAGAGGTCAGTGCCTGCATCTGCATTCACTGGGAGACAGAGGGGAAAAATAAAGGGTCTCTCTTTGTTGCAAGTCAGCACTATTTTAGAAAGTGCAGATACCAACTTAATTACCAACATTCCCTTTTGCTCTGGGGTGCTTTGGCGGACTATAAATCAATACTTAAGGTCACATTGCTAAAAGCATGAAAAAAATCAGCCTTTCTCATGCTTGGTAGCATTGTTTTGTGCTTCTTCCTCTGCGTTACTAGAGTTCGATATCAGATGGAAACAGAGGACTGAAGTCATTACAAAGGGAACCAGAATTATGAAAACTGATGTGCAAAGTAGGCCTTCTGAACTCCAGGCAACCCTTTCCCTGTGTCAAATCTGTCATTACTTGATTGCTTGCTGTTGATTAGATTATTTTTAATCCTTCTACACAATTCTGAAGCCTAATCGCATAAATAAATTTTACTGTGAGTTATGTGCCAATTTGGAAAAAAACTAACAATTTTTTAATTTAAAAATAATTTAAATTATGTGGTTTGGGCTGCTTATACATTTGTATTCATCTTTCTGTCAACATGCTTTATAAATTCCTACATCTGATTTTGATAAGTTGGAGAATGTTGCTCAGTTTATTTAAGATGGGGGCTACTCTTTTTATTGACAACTGTCTTTTTTAACCCAGAGAGACTACAATACCTGGAAGAGAAAACATGATATTTGTACATAATATGTAAAATAAAAAATTTATTTCAAGGTAAGTCAGTCTTAAAATAATTCACTTTGATGGTCCAAAAATGTAAAAAAAAAAAAAAAAAAAAAAAAAAATCCCTCCTCGATTTGTATGCATTAAAAGAACTCTATCTGAGATGTAGATAAGGCTTGTTTCATAGGGCAGTCTGATCATATTTGCAGGGGATGGCCACATCATGATTTTGGCCATTCCAATAACCAGGGCTGCAGATCAACCATGCAGCAGAGTGATTTGGCTATTAAGACAAACAAAATAACTGCACTGATTTTGTAGGGAGGAAAATGAGCCACATAATAGATGCAACATCTCTAAATATTGCAATTTTACAGCTTGGTCCATACATTTAGAGTCTCTATAATGTTTTCGCTTTCAATGTGCATTATATGCCTTAAATATTTTTATGTAAGTAGGCAAGGTGCAGATTATGGATATATGAAAATAATATCAATAATTGCTGAAAACCAACCCCATTTCTCTATGGTTTTCCTCAGTTAAAAAAAATCTTTTTTTTCAGAGCTGTTTAATTTGGTCCAACTTTCAATTTAACTTATACCATCCAGACTGGTCCTTGTGGAAGTTTCTTCTAAAGATCTCCAATTTAAAGAGTTCCACAGTATATATAAATTTTATCTGATCATTATATCATTGAACCATACAATTTTGAGCAGGAATAGCCCTTACAATTTATCTGGTTCAACCTCCTTTTGTAACTAGTGAAAAAAGAAAGAGGTCATCTCATTTTGCTGTGAGGACTCAGCTGAAAAGAATGCTGCAATTTAGTAACTAATTCGTTTGCAGGGAAATTTTCCATAAGTAAGAGGCACTAGAGTGTGTAGGGTGTAGGATGGCAACTGTTTACTTATCTGATTATCTCTACAAAGAGTCCCAACGATAATGCAAATTCTGTACCTTTCCCAGAGTGAACAAAAGGAGAGTTAGTTTAAAGTGAAATGGTAGCATGTGCTGTAATCGCAGCTTTTATTTTCCCTGACTTCACCATCAGAAAAATGTGAAATTGAAAGTAGTGTTTCATTTGCTATTTATTCTCTCATGAAAATGGGAAATAGATGGAAAAGGCTGTTCATTCAGTTGCCACAGAGAATTCTCCAGAATGAGCACACATATTATTATAACTGCTCAGATTATAAAACCCAAGTCATAATTGAAGGTAGTGTCTACCCTAAATACTGAGGGCAATCTGCCCCTGGCATCTAGCTACCCATCCTGCCTTCAGGGATCCATTGAGCATATGCACATTCCATCAGCCAGAGTCTGCCAGCGTATAATTTCTCTCTAGGGTTTCGCCATTACCCGATTTGAATGCTGAGAAGATGCTCATAATTGCTTATTATGACATTAGACAAGAGAATTCAAGTCCCATTTGATTGTAATGAGTTTGTGGAGCACATACAGAATTGAACTTAAGGCATCTATATTGAAACAGAATTGCTCTTGAACAGTTGAGCATGAGGCTTGGACCTTGTTTATTTAAATTTTATTCTATTACTTTCTCCAGTCTATTGATAGACACAAAAATAATACAAATTTAAACATTTTTAGCAGTGATACTCAAACTTCTTTCCAAACTGGAATTTATTTTCACAGGTCACCTCTGAAACAATTCAGACTTACTGTCTCCATGTTGCAGATAAGCAAATTAAATGGTAAAGATGATAACAAATATTTCTTTAAAATGATGTAAATTGGCAGGATCACTCAATTTTACATGTAGCATAAAACTTAATAGAACAGTGGTTCTCAACCTTCTGGCCCTTTAAATATAGTTCCTCATGTTGTGACCCAACCATAAAATTGTTTTTGTTGCTACTTCATAACTGTAATGTTGCTACTGTTATGAATCGTAATGTAAATATCTAATATGCAGGATGGTCTTAGGTGACCCCTGTGAAAGGGTCATTCGACCGCCAAAGGGGTCGCGACCCACAGGTTGAGAACCACTGTAATAGAAGAAAGTAAATATGTGTGTCATGAGCAGGTATGTGCATTGAAAACACCTATTTAAAATTAAATGAAACACCTCTGTGGTTATTGGAGAATGAAAAGTGTTTATGAAATTATCAGTAGACAGCCTCTACCTTCTTTTTATAGGAAGGAAAGTTTAAAAAGCCCTATTAAGATAACACAGAGCATGGGCTACAAGAAAAGGAGCAAAAAGCGAAACAGGATTGCATTAGATCTCTACGTAAAAAAGCTAGGAACCATTTGAAGTGCTTAAGATTTCATAATGCTGTGCTTTGATAGAGCGTCAGCACTTCCAATTTACTCACGATAGTAACCAAATGGTTGAAGGAAGGAAACAACAATGAATTGGATTCCAATGGAAGCACACCGAGACCCCAGGACTTTCTGTTCAAAAAGAAAGCTGAAACTACCCAAAATGTGGACGCTCATGGGTAGGTGTTGCAGGGAAACTAGCAATGCACAGGTGCATTTGTAATCTTAAAGTACACAGATCGATATAGTATTAATTGCTTGCCCAATAGAATGAGTTTGTTTTGTTTTTTTTTTCATTATAACTTTCAAAATGCTATTGTGGCTGTTCTGAAATAGCACTAAATTCTGTTATTCTCAAGCTGGCTCTGTTATTAAATAAATATTTAATTGCCAGAAAAGCTGTGAATTGAAGTTCTTTTTTTTTGAGGGAAATCTAACACACACTTTTTAAATAATATGAAATATGTGTTTATCTCTCCTACAAACTTAAGCAGGTCATTTCACTCTTAAATGGGACATTTAAGTTTAAAGTAACTGCACCAGAAATGGGATAAAGTTCTAGTTGTTTATCACCAATTTACTGGTGGCTTTCGGCAAATGGTTAAATCTCTTAATTTGATTTGATTCACTCGTGTATTAAGCACCCAGCTCTCAAGGCCAACAAAATGTGTACTGATGTGCTTCATGTAACTAGGCTAGCTTTGCAATGTGAGGTGGAACATAATGCAAAGTTATTTATCTGTTATATCCTAGTTTTAAAACAACAACAACAACAATTCAGACCAACCAGCATCAAGTCAATTGTATATTGAATACCAGCTATTTGACAGGCACCAAGATAAAATGTTAGAAATACAAAGATGAATAATTGGAGCTGCCATTTGGTAGTTCAAAACTATATGAGGGAACTGTCCACTTCCTCACTCCCAACAAATTACATGGTATCTGCAATACCCACTTTACAAAGCTCTTTTAAATGCACAGAAACTGCTGAAACCGGTTTGGCTCAGTGGATAGAGTGTCGGCCTGCGGACTGAAAGGTCCCAGGTTCGATTCCGGTCAAGGGCATGTACCTGGGTTGCGGGCACATCCCCAGTAGGGGGTGTGCAGGAGGCAGCTGATCGATATTTCTCTCTCATCGATGTTTCTAACTCTCTATCTCTCTCCCTTCCTCTCTGTAAAAAATCAATAAAATATATTTTAAAAAAATAAATAAATGCACAGAAACTGGACTGAACTCTGTTTTCTCCACTTATCAGTCATGAACTTTGCAATTCAAGGAACATCTCTTCAATCTCAGTATTTTCACCAGTGCAATAGGGATAATATCAATATGTAGCTTACATTGTTACTATGAGGCTTAAATGCCATAATTCAAATCAAATAATTAATGCCACACCTTGACAATAAGCACTGAATAAATGTTAAGTATTAATTATTACTATAAGAAAAGAAATAAGTGTAAGAATGTTTGCATAATGTAATGAGTTATATCTAAAATGCCTTAATAATGATATAAAAGGATTTATATAATATTGTTATAAGATAATGAAAATTGTTATGGACTGAATTGTGTGCCCCTTCTCCCAGATTCATCTGTTGAAGACTTAATCATCAATACTTCAGAATGTGACTATATTTGGAGACAGGGTCTTTAAAGAGGTATTTTAGGTCAGATGGGGTGATATGAGTGGGTCCTAATCTAATCTGACTGGTGTCCTTAGAAGAAATTAGGACACTCAAAGAGACCCCAGAGATGTGCTTGCCCAGCAAAAAGAACAGGTGAGGACAAAGGGAGAAGGTGGCCATCTGTAAGCCAAAAAGAGAGGCCTCAGGAGAAATCAAACCTGCCAACACCTTGATCTTTTGAATTTGCTTGGACTTTCAGCCTCCAGAACTGTAAAAAAGTAAACTTCTGTTGTTTAAGCCACACAGTTTGTGGTATTTTATTATGGTAGCCAGAGTAAACAAAAAAGAACGTATGTTAAATAACATAAATTTTCACATGACAATAATTAAGATACACACATACACACACGTTGTCTTAACTATATTAGCTTTTGAGCATGTGCTTTTTAAAATTAGGTTTTGTAATAAAAATAATATCTGTACAGATTAAGAATGTCAAAACAACTAATGAGTATAAAATAAAAAGTAGCTTTCTTGCCTGGCTTATATAACTCAGTGGTTGAGCTTTGACCCATGAACCAAGAGCTGACCAGTAGAATTCCTGGTCAGGGCACATGCCCGGGTTGTAGGCTCAATCCCCAGTGGGGGGTATGCAGAAGGCAGCTATTGATGTTTCTCTCTCATTGATGTTTCTATCTCTCTATCCCTCTCTCTCTAAAAAAAAAAAAATCATGAAAAACATTTTTTTAAAAGGTAGCTTTCCTTTTTTACTTTTATTTGAAATAGGCCAAATAAATATATATACAATATATACTGTACATATATATTCAATATATATTAATTTTATATACTTTTAATATTTTTAATTCTTGAGATCATTACTGTCACTAGAACACAAATTATGTAAAAATATTGATAAACATAATTAGTGATTTTGCTAAGATTAATATTACAAAATAAATATATAATACACTGTGTATATTGTCTTTATTAGTCATCCTAATATCATCATACTGTATCAGAACACACAGATATGCACAATAATACAATTTAATTATTTTTACTATTTTTTAACTCATTGATATAAAAACCATGCTTTTACATTTATGTTTAGATTTTGACAACAAAATGTCACATTTCTCACATGAGGAAAACATTATTTTTATCAGTTTGTAAAATTGATTTATGATTTCTATACTTTTAGCTATATGTATGTGGGTTTCCATTTGTAATCTTGCCCAAAGCCCTGCAAATATTAGGACAGGTTTGGTTATTTAAATTTCCTAAGTAAGGGAGTAGCATGATCAATAAACTCCCTTATGAAAGGATAAAGGAGCAAAGTCAAATACATAGGAAAACATAGAGAGGACGAGAGGCCATTAGCAAACTACCACAGAGACCTGTTCCATAATAGGACAGGAACTTCAAGAAAGTCATTCAGCATATCAGGGCTCTAGGTTCTACTAACTGTATGTCCCCATGTAGGTACTTTGAGAAGAACCATCAGTTAAATGAAAATAGACCTGCTAAGTGTAGATTGAAACTCTAAAATAATCACCAAGTATCCATGCATTCCTTGGACATAGTTTTAATTTAAAACAACTCAAATTACTAACAGCCAGTATTTGATAATGAGCCAAAAATAATGTTTTCTGAATTTCCCTCAGATTTCACTAGATATGCATATAATTACCAGGTCTCACTTCATGTTAGTATACCATTCTTTGTCAGAATAATATGCTAGGCGAGGTGATTCTTCTGTTCAGTACAATGTATCAAAATTTGACTACCTGAGATTGCTGGTGGCAAAAACCTCATATATACCCACAAGTTACTATTTTGCTCAGTTTATATCTGTCCAAAATAGGCACGTGTACCTCTTTTGATGTCCATGTTCCATGAGACCAAACCCTATTATATATATGAGATAGCCCTTTTTATGTTAAAGGGTCATATCTTTTGGGGGGAGTTGCTATCTCTCCATTAGATGAGCTGGAAATTTAAAATGAGCATTTACCCTCTATGAGGGTTATAAGATTTAGGAACAAAAATATTATATGAAACATAGTGTCAAAAATTATTTTGTTGTTTATTTAAAATTCAAGTTTACCTATCGATGGTGTTCACATCTGGACCTTCTATGAACTTGAATACAGAAGATATTCTTCAAATGTTACTTCTTTAAATCAGATGCTTGGTCACCTATCATCTGTCTGATAAACTCTGATTCTTCAAAGACAGTGCCTCTATTTCCATTATATTTTTGTATCCCCAATGTTAACCCAGTGTCAGGACTTAGTACATACATAGCAAATGTTTCTTGAATGAATGAATGAATGAATGAATGTATAAGAGAAGATTACTAGAGGACAGAGTAAAGGAAAAGGGGAGAAGAGAAGGTCAACAAAGTGCTAACAGTCACTGCAGATCTTTGGCAGAGCAGAGTAATGGAACTGGTGAGTCATGGCCCAGAGGAGTAGCTTCTCTCCTGCCACACCTCCAAATTCTCTAGAAAGCTTTATAAAAATACCAACATTTGGGCTCTACCAATTGCATGAAATCTCTAGAGGTATGGGCCTGGCATAATATTTTTTAAAAGCTCCCCCAGGAATTTCTAAAGTGCAGCCAGGGTTTAGAATTACTGATTTAGGGCCTCTTGAGGCCTGCAAAAACCCTGCAGTGAAAGGAATCTGGAAAAGTCAAACTATACAATTAAAAGATGTTGAATGGTTGTGTGATTCTAACACTCTTCTCTAATAACCTCACTTGGGTGAGTTTCTTACTTTTATGTTTGTTCTTGCTGCCACTTCTGATACATAATTATCCTCCCAATTATGTGAGTTCTTAGCTAATTTTTAGAGAGACCCTGGGAGTCAGATGAATGTTGTGACTGAATGTCCCTACAAAGTATTGAGTATGCTGAATCTGTCTTCAAATCATTGTTTGGAAAAATAAATAGCATCCAAGGCCAGGTAAAGAAAATAGTTAACGTTAGCAATTTTGTTAACATGTCTAGGAAACAGACTTGCTCCTGGCAGGCTAAATAAATGTGCGCCACACATGACCTTCAAAATCATTGATCTTAGAGGTTATAAACAATACCCAACTGACCCATTGGTCTGTGTCCTCGGATTAAGAGATCCTGCCATGTATATTCCCCGTTGCAGTGCATTGCTGCCAATAAGGGAGACTACTTTAAAAATATATATATTGAACCAGGTCAGATGTGATCATTAATCACAGGCTCTCCCTAGGACTACCATCATAAATACTGCATCTGCATAAAATCCCCTGCTGAAATTACCTTGTTATATTTTCAGCCTTCTATGAAAAAGCAGACACATTTGGAGGAAAGAGGAAATAAAAAGGCACAGAGAGAGGAAACAAAGAAAAGAAAATGTGCTGCCTTTTAAATTTTATTTTAAATTATTTTAATTTTTAAAAATTATATTTAAATTATTTTAAATGTTATTCACAATTATTTAAAACTAGAGGCCTGGTGCATGAAATTCGTGCATGAGAGAGGGGTCCCTTTGTCAGGCCTGCACCCTCTAGCAATCTGGGACCCCTCGGGGGATGTCCGACTGCTGGTTTAGGCCTGATCCTGCCTGCCTGCCGGATTGCTCCTAACTGCTCACCTGCCTGACTGATCACCCCTAACCTCCTCTGCCTTGGCCCCCACTGCCGCGGCTTCATCTAGAAGGATTTCTGGAATGACATCTGGAAGGTAGTTTGGCTGTTTGGTCTAATTAGCATATTATGCTTTTATTATTATGGATTGCTTATAAATGGACTAACACTTTGTCTCATAGAAATATTTGATGGTGATATTAAACATGATACTTTAACTTAATTTTTTTATATTTTAGCATGTCTCTGTTACCACCTATGCTTTCATAGGGAAATGCCATGTTTTGTGATGCTGGAAACTTATACAAAACATTCAGTGCAGGGTCTAGGAGGGGCTCAGAAGCGGAAGCTTTATTAACATCATGGTAAATTTGCTCTGTTCACCAGCATTACTTATATTTGGAGATGTAAACCATATTTTTTTCCTCCTGTTTATTGTTTTTAAAATGACATCAATTATATAGGCATATATAATTGTACAGAGTTGCAAAAATAAAAATTGAAAGGCCCTTCTCATTGCCTCTCATGTTAGTCTCCAGAGGTTATTGCTTTTAGTATTTAGCATGTGAAATGTACCGATTTTTAAGTGCTTTTACATAGCTATTTAAAGTTTATTTTCTTCCTAGGCTCTCACATATATGTTATTTTTCAAGTGTTCAGATAAGCACATGTATGCTGTCAACCACTGATTATCAAAGGCTGTCATTTTAACTTGTGGGTTCCCTTAATTATCTTCTCCTTTAAATGTGCACTTGATTTGGGAAAGTAAGGTCTATTAATTCTACTAAATGATAAAATGGGCAACTCAAGAGTCACAGTTAGGTTTGAATCTCTACTCAGCAATTTAATAATTACATAACTTAATTATTGACTATTAATAATAACTATTTTGAATTCTCCTTAACTACTTAAAATTTTTAAAGTCATCTGTTCAAAATCTGGATGATAATGCTAACCAGCTAATGGGGCTTTGCAAGGATTAAATGAGATGGTACATGCAAGCCACTCAGCATGTCCTGAAACCTCACATATACAATAAATATGAAAAATCCTTACCTCCACAGGGAAGATTATAAAAAATTAAATATGATTTTCACTACTCACTAGTAACTGGACAGAGGCTCTCTTATGGAAGAGTTTAAAATCACTGACTACGGTGAAATGCAGAGTGCCCGCTGGAAAATGGTCTTCCAAGTAACCTCCATGTACATCAACTTGCATGCTTTTTCAAGACCACAGAAAGGAGAGGCTCATAGACTACGTTATTTAATCAGTATAAAACATACAGTAAGAGCAAGGGGAAGAATTTGGGTGCTAATAACCTCAGGGTAGTACACAAGTGAGACAGAAGGGCCACCTACCTGGGTATGCAAATGTTCATATCTCCTGCCTCTCTACCACATCAGCCTTCCCTGTGGATGTAGCTGAAGGAGTAGAGCACAGATTTGAGCCAAGGGGCTCAGTGGATGAAAGATTCCTGGAGCCAAAACACACTTGCACTTTCCAAAAGACACAGAGCAGGTCCATCTGGCCAATGGCTGTACCTTGCCAATTAGCCCGATGAGTAGCTATAATTTATCTGTACTTCTCAGGCACTTGGGGTCAGAATGAGTGTCACCCACGGGTGGCTGATTTAAGACCTCATGCATATTTATTGCTTTCTTGGTCCTTCCATCCCTTCCTGTCCATCCTCAGCACACATAGTCTTACTTTATCTATGTCCAACATATTTTGCAAGTGGCTTTTTTCCTTAGTTACTTTTTGAGACTCCTTATTTGCTTCTCTTATTTTCTACAGAAAAACATTGACGATTCTTAAATCGTAGAGAAGTTCTCATTATGCACGTTTTATGCTCATTATTGTAGAGTGGAGTTGTTATAACTCTGTTCTCAAACCAGTTCATTTGGCTTCAAATCCCAGCCCCATCACTTACTAGCTGTGTAGATGTGGGTGAGTTACTTACTCTTTCTGTGTTTCATTTTCCTTCTTTGATGATATTAATAGTACCTACCTGGTAAGCTTGTTGTATTGATTGAATTATTCAACTAAAGAACAGTGTCTGGCACTAGGTACGGACTCAAAGAGTGTGAGCTCTTATGATTTCTAGCCCTTTGGGCAGAGTGCTCTTGGCTGGAAGCCTGAACGGAGGGAACTAGGAGGAGATGTCATTGTGTTTATGAGGGAGAATATAAGTCTTTCCATTTACAGAGAGCTTGCAACTTACAAAGAATGTGCAAATCAGTGATCATTTTAATATTTCAAAACAACTCTAAGAATAGGTACTATGACCTCCATTTCTCAGACCATGAACCTGAAGCTCAGGGGGTAAATGGATTACTCAGAGGCACACATTTACTGTGTGGCAGGTCATGACTTGCATCCATGCCTTCCAAATCTGCTTTCAGCACTCTCTCCAGCTCAGTCTGTATCCAAGGGGTTGTCTATAATATCCCCGGACTGAAAAATAAAGGGCTTCCCTTCCCACGACCTCCTTGCTCCACACATACACTAATGTATGAAAACTCTTTATACAGTCAAAGAAAGGCTTTAAGATACTTTTCCCTAACTCATAGTGATTAATCTACATTATTGCATAAACTCCTTGTAGCTACTCATCTATAATCATGCCCGGGGGTAAAGTGTTAATAGTTGAGAGTTTGGGAGGTTAGAAGAGTAGAGAAGATGGGTTTCAGAAAGGGTAGGCTGATTTTATCATTTGGCCAAGGATTGCTATCAAAAATTTATGTAAACAATTGTCAACTTGCCTTATTTTTAGGTGTAATCTACCGCACCATGCATTGTCATATTTACTACTTTATTGTAATTCAATCTCTTTATTCAAAGAAGTAGTTTAACAATATAAACAAAATACAGGCACAAAGGAGAAAATATTTATGTATCTCTCTAATCCATTTGCACAAATAGAAGTGTAGGCCTGAGAAAACCCCGAGTTCACCTTGTCTCTCTCCTTGCCCTCTGTGGAGGTACTATATTGAGTCAATTGTCAGCAACTGCAATTAGGTGGGGAAATACATTAATATAAAGAAATGCTGAGCAAATACAAAAAAACAAAGTGGAAGGAAATAAAGTAATGGTTGACAGAGAACAGAATCCTACTGCCTGGGCTCCACCCCCTACCTCCCCACATACACAAAGAACAAAGTGAAATTAAACTAGCTGCCAAGCTGTACTCCCATTCTTTCACATTTGAACAACTTGGAAAATGGCCCCATATTGGGAGGATTGTCTTTACTTACAGAGTACATTCCTCCAAATACCCTGGTGGATACAAGGATTATTTATTTTCAAAGTTCAAATAGTTGAACACACCTTAACAGATGGAGCCCCACATTAACTGTGATCCTGGGCCATCCACACATCATACGATGTCGATATGAGGAAGTAAGATGGAATTTCTCCCCCAAAAGGGTAAAGCCTTTGCAATTAAATCAGTTATGTCAAATGGGGGGGAGGGGGAAGACACTTTAATTTGTAGCAAACTGGACCACTTTTTTTAGTCACAAAAAGCTTCCTGAGGATTCTGTGAGGAACAACCCCCACAACCAGAGGACCTCTGCTGTGGGAAAGTGGTCCAGGTGAGGCCAGCACTGACTCAGGGAGATAGGAGCCTATTCCTGGGTCTTGTAAAGGAATAAAAATTTAGGAACTTTTATAGATGTTTCTCAGCTTCCAGGAACTCTCTGCCCTTCAAATATTTTTTTTATGTACGTCCCTAGTCCTGAATTGCTGAGCAAGCTTTATGTCTTCCTCTCTCTTCTGTCAATACAGGTAAACCTCTAGCCCAGTGATTCTCAACCTTCCTAATGCTGCGACCCTTGAATACAGTTCCTCATGTTGTGGTGACCCCCAACCATAAAATTATTTTCGTTACTACTTCATAACTATAATTTTGCTACTGTTATGAATCATAATGTAAATATCTGATATGCAGGATGTATTTTCATTGTTACAAATTGAACATAATTAAAGCATAGTGATTAATCACAAAATAATATGTAATTATATATGTGTTTTCCGATGGTCTTAGGCGACCCCTGTGAAAGGGTCATTCGACCCCCAAAGGGGTCGTGACCCACAGTTTGAAAACCGCTGCTCTAACCTAAAACAATCATGATTTTTTTTGAGTACTTTTTGTTACAGTGCTGTATACACATATCAGTAAGGCTTCAGTAAGAGAAACAAAACCAGTAGAAGGTATTTATTGTGAGGAATCGGCTTATGCAATTGTGAGGTTTGCTAGGTATGTCTGATATCCATAGGGCATGCTGATCAGAAAGGCAGGCTGGAACTCTTGGGCATGCACAGAAGTTAAAATTCCACAGTTAGAATTTCTTCTTTAGGAAAACCTCAGTTCTGCTTTTAAGGCCGATACTGATTGAATCCGGCCTGCCAGATGAGCTCCCTTACAATCACTCAGTGTGGACTTTAAACATATTATCAAGGACCCTTACAACAACACATAGAGTAGTTTTTAGTTGAATAACTGGCCAACTATAGCCTATCCAAGTGGACACATCAAATAGACCATCACAACATCTATGTACCAGGCACTGTTCTAAGGACTTCATTAAGTTAACTCACTTATTAGCCTCACAACAACCCAATGAGGAAACTGAAGCACAAGAGTAGTGGCGATTGTTCAAGATATTATAATAAGTAAATACTGAAACTTCATTCAAGCCCAGGTGGTCTGTTTCCAGAAATTGCATCAACCATGACTTTACTAATTTTCTTCAGATTTAATCTTCCCAGGTTCTTTTAACAAGATTGTCTAGAATATTCAATGTTGTTTATCAAAGGCAAATTGCTTTTCTTATGAAAATTTCTTTCATCATACTCCAGGATACGTTCCAATCTGTTTGCCATGATGTTTTTCTTTAGGGTTGTAATTAGCCTCATAATAATACATAATTTCTCTATCTAGTAATAAGTAATTTTTAAACCCTCATTGACAGCAACTGTGTTTATAATATAAAGAAATATGTTTTTATTTCTTTATTGTAAATTGCCATTTTTTTCCATAGGTGGGACCACAAAGGCTCAATTAAGCTAAAGATCTTCTTAAACTGACAGACCTAAAGGCAGAGCTAGAAATGTTACTTCATGTGGTCAAGGAGAAATTATTCTATGATCAAGTTTCTGTTTGTTGCTTGGGAATGAAAATAGGCAGTGGAAAGAATAAGAATTTAGGAAGAAAAAAAAGGCAACTAGGACCCAGGTTCACAAATGATCTGGAAATTATTTGGGAACTTAATCATTTTATATAGGATTTTTTTTTTTTGTCCATGAGTAATTGCTCAGGAGAAGAAAAATATTTCATTTGTGTCAAGACTCAGCAGTGGTTTGAGGAAAATGTTGACGGCCACACTTGGCATGTTTTTCCAAGCTGTCAAGGGTGTGAGGAGATGGGCTGTACGTGCCCGTTCTGCTGACCTTCACAAGCCCACAAGGAAAAGACCTGAGCAGGCAGGTGTGAGCACTCCTGAATATGTTATCCAACCAGAGGGAACTGCTTTTACAATGTTTCCAAGTTGGCTTCTGTTTAAAATCACAGCAACATCCCAGCTGCCTGGCCCTGGGGTGCACACACAACTGAGGAGGCTTGTTTGCGAGATGTCACCCCCCAACCTGTCACTTAGAAGACTTGTCACCGCCTCCATCCCCCATTGAATCCTCACTGAGGTGCATTTCATGCTCCAGATTGCTGCTTAGGAGACTGAAGGATAAAATAAGACTGCCACGGGAAGGTACAGGTTGTTACTTACAAAATTTCTACCAGCAGATAGCCTCTTGTTTGCTTGTTTTCTGTTTCTTTCAAAATTATCTCATTATTAAATGTTTTAAATAGATAAATATAAAGTAGCAGTTAGCCATATACCTACCACTGAGATTAAATAGATGCTAATATGTTTTTATTTCTTTATTGTAAATTGCCATTTTTTTCTATTGGCTTTATTTTCTTTCTATTTATAGGATTTGTGTATCAATTCCAGGTAGTAATCCCCAGTTGTTTATTTGTTTGTTTGTTTGTTCATATGTACAGCAGTATTTATTCCCATTTGTACTTTACTTATTTTTGCCAAACAGAATTTTTAAATTTGAATGTAATCAAATGTACCAGTCTTTACTTTTATACATTGTACTAGTCAATGTTTCTTTAGGATATTTCCTCAAATCAGATGTAATAGGAGATCTTGTTGTGTGTGTGTTTTTTTAACCATTTTTGTAACAGTTTTTTTATAGTTTTGTTCTTCATATTTCAGTCACTAATCAATCTGGACTTTATTAATGAATGGTGTATGGAAGATACCTTATTTTATCTTTTTCCATATGAATAACTGGAAGGCCTGATGCCATTTATTGAATAGCCTGTCTTTTTTCCAATATTTGATAATGCCACTTAAGTTTCTAAGTTTTCTTTCTACTTTCTCTATTATGTACCTTTAATATTTTTCTAAACATGAACTCTGGCTATAATTACTATAGTTTTTTAATAACTGCTTTCTTAATTGAGATATAGTTGACATATAACATATTAGTTTCAGGTGTACACCTAAGGAATGAATATATATATATATATATATATATATATATATATATACCACCACAATACATCTAGGTATTATGGACTTTATAATATGTATATATTATAACTATTTATAACTTCCATTTAAATTTTTCATTACAATGAGTTCCATGAAAAGGCTTGTTAGTAATCTAATAGAAATGCCATTGAAATGAAAGATTAATTATAAGAGAATTCCCTTTTTTGGAATGACATTGAAACTTCCCCTCTCTAAACATGGTAGCATACTCTCTATTATTTAGGCTTTGTTTTCTGACAATCAATACAATCTCATAATTATTGTTATGAGCTTGTATAATTATTGTTGGATTTATTTCTAAATGCTTCTATTTTTTTTCTTTTTAAAAATTAAATTTTAGCTATTTATTTTGAAATAATCACACATTTATGGGAAGTTGCAAAAGAGAGGTCCAGTATACCCATCATCCATCTGCCCCAATAGCAGTATCTTCCATCACTATCAAACAATGTCAAAACCAGAAAATGGGCATTGGTTGAGTTGCAGATCTTATTTAGATGTCACCAGCAGTACATGCACTCAAATGTATGTGTGTGTATACTTCTCTGAAATGTTGTCACATGTGCAGTTTCATATAACCACCACCACAGTCAAGATATAAAACTATTCTACCACCACAAAGGTCCAGTGTTCTAATCATATGATACACAATCCCCCCACCCTAACAACTGGCAATCACTGCTGTGTTTTCTGTCTGTGTAATTTTGTCATTTTGAGAATAGTTTAAAAGTAAAATTATTTTTATGTATGTAATACATTTGGGATTGATTTTTTTTCACCTAGCATTATTCCCTTGAAATTTCGTGTCTGTGTGTATCAATATTTTACCCATTTTTATTACTAAGTAGTATTCCACAGTAAGAACGTACCACAGTATATTTAACCATTCACACACTACAGGATATTCGCGTTGCTTCCAGTTTGGGGTTATTATGAATAAAGCTACTAAGAATATTTGTGTACAGGTGTTTATATGAACATAAGTTTAATTTCTCTGGGAGAAATGCTGAGGAGTGCAGTGTTAGGTCAGATGGTAGTTGCACATACAGTTTTGTAAAAAACTTCCATGCTCCTTTCAGCGACTATACCGTTTTACATTCTCACCAGCAATTCATGAGAGATCCAGTTTTTCCACATCCTCACCAGTATTTGCTTTTTTCCTACCTCTTTTTGTTAAAACCACAATGAGATATCACACATACTTAGAATGGCTAAAATAAAGAGTGATATCTCATTGTGGTTTTAATTGGCATTTCTCAGATGGCTAAATGATGTTGATTAGTTGCCAACTGTACATCCTCTTAAATGAAATAATCCGTTCAAATATTTATGTGTTTTCTAATTAGATTGTTTACATTTCACTGTTCAGTTTTGAGATTTGTAAGATATCAGTCATTTGTCAGATACGTATTTTGCAAATATTTTCTCTCAGTCTGTAGATTATCATTTCATCTTCCTTACAATGAAACATGTTTTTATAATTTAAATTTAGATGGAATCCAACTTAAATTTTTTTCCTTTTATTGAGTTGAACAACTCTCTCCTAGCTCTAGTTCTCAAAGGTTTTCTCCTTTTTCTAACAGTTTTGTATTTTGAATTTAAGTTTATGGTCTGTTTAGAGGTCATTTTTATAAGGTATGAGGTTTAGGTTGAAGTTCATTTTTTTTGGTTCTGGCTGTCCAATTGCTCTATCATCATTTGTTGAGAAAGTTATATTTTACACTTTTGTCAAAACAAACAAACAAACACCTGATTACATTTTTGTGAGTCTATTTCTGGGTTCTCTAGTTCCATTGATAGATGGGTCTATCTGCCAATACTACATTGTCTCGATTAATGTAACTATACATTACATAGGTGATTCTTCACACTTTATTCTTCCTTTTCAAAATAATGTTAGCTCTTCTAGGTTCTGTGCCTTTATGTAAAAGTTTAAGAATAAGGTTGTCTATATCCACAACAGCTTTTATATATGTTAATAGAAATTATGTAAAATCATAGATCATGTTGAGGAGAATTCAGTCTTCTGGTTCATGAACATGCTATGGCTCCCCATTCATTTAGATCTTCTTTAATTTATTTCATATCCTTTTTCTATTTTGACAGACTGGCTGTACTAAAATCAACTATTTTTCATCTTATTTTTCTTTCTGACAGATATTGGGCACCCAAGATTTTCAACCTAAACTGTAGGCAGGCAGTGAATTTATGGTAGAAGGAGAAGGGACAGGACAGAGTCACAAAAACAATATAAATTTCTAGACAGATAGCAGGAGCTAATATTTAGAACCCCATCTCAGGCAAGTTACTTAATCTGTTTTTTTCATTTCCTCTTTTATAAAGTGGAGGTGATGATAGCATTTCCCACCAAGGATTGTTGTGAGGTTTAAATAAGACCACACTTAAGACACTGCCCAATATACTTAACAAAGCTCATTATTTTATTTATTCGCTTATTATTTTAGTTATAATTGTTATTGCTGTTATTTGACAATCACTTTAAATAGGTTACCTCACAGCTACCCAGTGAGATAAACCATACTATCACCATTGAGAACACTGAGATCTAGACATGAAAGTAGAAAGTGAGAGAATCAAGTTTCCAACTTTGGGCGGGCTTTCACACTCATTCTCTCCCCAACATTCTCAGCCTGGTTTTCTAACCTATCCACTAAAGAGTCATAGTCGGTGTGTCTAAAGTGCTCCTGGGCTCCAACCCAGAAGATGAAAATGGCAAGGTCTCCAAGGAAGAACGTGATTCCTTCTCTCTGCCGTGCAAAACAGGCAGGAATATGAAGCTCTTCTAGCATGCTCCACTCTTGTGTCTGAAATTGAATTTTAAATCTCTTTTTCTTTGTCTGGTTCTTGAAGATAGTTTATTTCCACTCTTAGTGTAACTTGCCATCATTCACCATGGACTTTGTGGTGTCTTTTATAGTAAGCATTAAATCACTTGTCACTTGAAGACAAATGGAAGGACCCTAAGAAATAAAGAAGAGAGCCTTGTGTGAATAGGAAAGAGGGTACATATGTAAGAAAGAGGATGAGAGTATGACAAGTTTTAAATTAAAGGTGATTCATATTTTACAACAGGAGATTTCTATTTGAGCAAGATGTGTTTCGCATTCGCTCTCATTCTCAAGGTGCTGAATCAGGCACACTGCAGGTCCCTACACTAGAAAAGAGTCTGGCACTTTAGCTTCTAAAAGCTTTACTAGAAGTTGGTCCAAAGTATGCTTTAAGCCATGCAGGGATATGAAGTATCACAGCATGGGGAATCTCTGCCTCTGCTATCTTCTCATCCTCTGAGACTGTGTATGCCGACAACCTTTAGGTTTATAGATCCTCCTTATTTATGAATTAGGGAGATATAGAGACATTCGAACAGCAGAAAGTAACTTGGAGGCAGTATTATAGGATATTTAGTCAGGACAGAATTGAGAACACAGAGTGTATATGTAAAAGAGGAAAATGTAGTAGCTATATTAGTTTAGTTAATACAACATCAGCTGCTTTAACAGATACTCAGTGGCTTAACCAAAGGGAAGTTCATTATTTATTCATGTGTAGTCAAAAATAAGCATTCCTGAATGCAAATCACCTTGCACATGGTCATTTTAGTAACCAGGGGCTGTCTACTTGGAAGATCCATCCTTTTTTAGGTCCTTGAAGTTCTGTGAATTCTGACAAGTGATGGAGAAGGAGGAGGGAGTCATGTGGCACTCAACACTCCACTCACAGCCTCTTAGCAGCAAATTAGTCACATGGCAACACCTAGCTGCACAAGAAGTAGAGAAATATGATTTATTATGTACCCAGAGGGAAGAGAAAAGGGCTTGAGTATTTATCCCATAGTCCTTGCCAGAGTGATCTGGACATTAGACTGAATGCTTGGCAGCTACACAAACCCATTCTCTAGGACACCAGGAGGTCAGAATTTGAGCCAGGAAGTATAGGGAAGGTGTCATTGTGATTCACAGGAAACTCTAGCTCTGAGCAAGGTGTTTTATTAAAATGTTCCTACTTTTTATATCTGTGAAGCACATTCCAGAGTCAGATTTCACAGTGTTAATTCCAAATATCTTTGAATTCTGGCTTCTCTTCATCATTAAAATCTAAGTTTAAATGCAATAACCTCAAAGAAACCTTCTTTCACACGAGTTTTTATAAAAGTTTTTCCTATTACCCACTCAAACTCTAAAACATTACCCTTTTTTACTTCCTTCATGGAAATTATCTGGATATAAAATGAATATATCTGTGACATTTATTTTCTTTCTTTTCTACTGGGATATAATCTCCACGAAAGCATGGGACCTCTCTGTTTTATACACTGGCACCAGTATTTTCTCAATAAATAATTGTTAAATGAATTAATAAAATACATTTGTCTATAAAACTAGGAAAATTCCATTTTCTATAAGTGTATAAGAAAGCAGAAAGCTACAAATATAGTTATAGTCATCCCAACTTCTAACAAATATCAGTGATATATTAATTCATCAATGTTTTTATTGTTGTTGCTATTAATTCACACCTGAGGATGTTTTTCCATTGAGTTTTAGAGAGCGTGGAAGGGAGGGAGGGAGGGGGAAAGAGAGAGAGAAAGACATCTATGTGAGAGAGACACATGGATTCGTTGGCTCCCAAACTCACTCAGATAGGGGGAGTCGGGAATCAAACCTGCAACCCAGGTACATGCCCTTGACCAGGAATCAAAGCTTTGACCAGGAATCAAAGCCTAGACCAGTGATGGCGTACCTTTTGAGCTCAGCATGTCAGCATTTTGAAAAACCCTAACTTAACTCTGGTACCATGTCACATATAGAAATTTTTGATATTTGCAACCATAGTAAAACAAAGACTTATATTTTTGATATTTATTTTATATATTTAAATGCCATTTAACAAAGAAAAATCAACCAAAAAGATGAGTTCGCATGTCACCTCTGACACGCGTGTCATAGGTTCGCCATCACTGGCCTAGACCCTTTGGTGTGCAGGCCAACGCTCTAACTACTTAGCAACTCTGACCAGGGTGATAAATGTTTCATTTAACTGTGTTGTCATTATCTATTCTATTCTAGAGCAATTCAAAGATACTCCTTTATAATTCTCTATGTCCAATATGCCCACTTGCGGTCATAAAAATGATAACATTTCATTACAGTAAAGACAAAAAGAATATGAAATAAAAAGAACAAAACAGAAATTTTCTTTCAAAATTAGATCAGTAATACACAGCCACAAATGTCAATATCCATTCTATTAATCCCAAATCTGCAAATAGCAATGACACTATAATTTTTAGTGCGAGGCCAAAATAGCATTTTTAACAGATAAATAAAATAAAGGTAGAACATTTTATATAGATGGCAACAAGCAAATATCAGCAATAAAATATTTTAGATCTGAATATTCAGATTATTATATCTCTAACTTAAGAAATAAATTGATTTGTAGACAGATTTCTAGAATTTGAAAAAAAAAACCTCTACTGTATTTAGTCTAGAACTAGGTCAGCCCATTGGGTGAAGCACAATCTTAGGTTATAGAATCTCCTCTTTTTTTAAAAATATATAGGCATCTAAAATAATTTTAATTATCTAATAAACAAAAGGACTATAAATAGATAACTTCTTATATTTGTAACCAATGCCAAGATTTTCCTTCCTCTATCCCCCCTCTTCTCTTTTTCTCAGAATACTTGAGAATTCAATAAATCCCCACCACAGGCCTTATATTGTGACTTCATTTACACTTTTCTGCTGGTATAGGTTTATTAATCATCCCAAATAGTATTGGCAGGTACCTATGTATTATGGAGTACCTAAAGTAAATCTTGGACTGTAGCTACTTTATGCTGGTGTGGCATTCGTTTCATCAGTTGAGTTCAAGATGAATAATGTTATGATGGTGGGGATTCTCTTCCACAAACTTAATCCTACTGTTTCCACAGACACCAACTGCATATTCCCCTGGCTTATTGTCAGGCTTCCATTCTCTGTGGAATATCTCAGCACCACAGCTATAGCCATGCTTTCCAAAGCCAAGCATTGAATTCAGGTTCCACTCTCCCGCCAACTCAGTGCCTCACTGATTTTCCTTATTGTTCCCTAATATATTGTGTAGATAAATGAGTGATAGACAAGATTTTTTAAGTTTATCTAAGGATTTAGTGAAGATTAAAAAAATATCCAAATGTTTGGGTATTCATACATATCCACTCTCTTTGGAGGCCTGTGGGAAACCATCCAACTAGAGTTCTGTGTCCTTGCCAATAGTTTCTTCTCTAAATTGGGTGGAAATAGCATGTGGTCCTACTTCAGTACTTACATGTTTTCAATTTGGGGCACAGTCAGAAACTGCTTTAATAAGCAATTTTGGGAAACAAACAGGTAAATCAAACTCCATTTGGAATTTTGAAAAAGCTGTGTTCTGGATTATAAGTACCGGTATGCTCCATTTTGTCCCAAATGATCTTATGAGCGAAGTGAACAGAGGGAGACTGCAGCGATTCAGAAGTCATGTTTCTTGGTTTTTTTGTGTTTTTTTTTTTTTTTTTTTTCAAAAAGTTGCTTTAAATATCTGAGTGGATGTTTTGGTTCCTTGGTTCTTTCATAAGTGAAATATACTTATTCTACCTAACAAGTTTCTCAGAAAAAGTTTAGTGTTTTATAAATATGAAACATTAGAAAATTGGTGGTAGTTTGTGACTTTCTCTGGGACCACCCATGGTACACAGAAAGATCTTAGGAGTTCACATTATAAATCTGTATTATCTGTTAGGTAGAGGGCCATTGTCCATATGAGTCAAATTCCTAAGGCCCTAAACCAGTGGATCTCAACCTTCTGGCCCTTTAAATACAGTTCCTCATGTTGTGACCCAACCATAAAATTATTTTCGTTGCTACTTCATAACTGTAATTTTGCTACTGTTATGAACCGTAATGTAAATATCTGATATGCAGGATGGTCTTAGGCGACCCCTGTGAAAGGGTCGTTCGACCGCCAAAGGGGTCTCGACCCACAGGTTGAGAACCGCCGCCTAAACTGACCAATTTATTACTTAGCATAAAAGAAAATTAGGTCCATTTTATCATAAAATAGGTCTATACTATATTTGCAGAAACTTCTCTGACAATTTAAATTTTTTACTCTCTGCCCTTCCAGATAATGTTGACCATCAAAACAATTCTCAGGATTGAGGTCCTCAAACCCTCATTATACCATTCACTTGATCACACACCTATTGGGAATCCTCTAATATGCATAGTGTCCAACTTACACTTTAAGTTTCATTGCTGGCAGCATTCCTTTTTCTTAATACCTCATAACAGGATTTTATACCTAATGTTTAGGAAGGTTGTTGGTTATGTTTCCCTGAAGTTCAGTCATGTATAATTTTCATGACTTTCCTAAAGGTCATCAGGGTATTATTTGTTGGCTGATCCCTCAATAATAAATGTGCTGGCATCTAATAATGACATAAAATCATGTCGAGCTAAGCCTTGGACATACATACCTCTGAATAAATATGTAAGTGCTTCATATAGTCTATGTAAGCAAAAATAATAGGTAGCTAATACAGTAGCTATCATTTATTGAGTCCTCAGTCTATAAAAAACATGGAGCTAAACATTTATAACCACAACTTCATTTAATTCTTACAATAATTCTAAGAAGCCATTATAATTTCTGTTTTAAAGATGAGTAAACCAGATTCAGACTAGTTAACTGCCTTACTCAGGGTTGCAGAACCTATAAAGATAAGATGGGACTCAAGTGTAGCCTCTCACTTTCCACTTGGTTGTGTGTCACCAACACCCCTTCCTAAACAAAACCAGGGTTTTTGGAGATGTTGGTTCAACATCCTGATCATCTCTGGTCAGACCCCCAACTACCCACCTCTTACATATCTGCATATACACTGACTACCTAAAGAGTGGCATTCCAGACTGACCGAGCATGTTGAATGGATCTGGACATACAAACTACTATGGGATGCAGGCCACTGCCATCAGAACCTCTGAGTATCACCAGCCCTACAAGGGGAGTGTTGAGGTGTTATCAGAGATTCAAAGGCCATCTTTATCTTTCATCAATGTTTATAAATCCCCTGGTTATTTCTCTCAAATGTCAAGCTCTATATGCTTTTTTCCCCATAATTATTCCTATAATTTAATGCCTCAACATTGAGTGGTAATGTGAAAAACCATATGGGTTGATTTCCAAACGGTCTTAGGAATAGTTAAAAATAGTTCAGGCAGCGACTGTTTATCTTTTTAAAAAATATAAGTATCTGAGAATGTTACTTTAACTATAAAAACACAAAAATGTTGTGTTTTTAAATTCTGTAACCTAAATTTGTGTTACTTTTTTTGGAAATTAAAAGCAGAAAGTAATTTATGAAGTATATGCCGTTGAGTCTGTTACAGGGATGACTTTTGGTAGAATCTCCTTGTGATTTTCAACATCTCTTATTAGTTCTGGAAATTGCCATGTTGCTTTCAAACAGTGAATCAATTGTTTTATCAGAGAATAATGAGACTGGTAATTGGGTATATGATAATAAATATATAATATTTATTAACAAGTTAACAACTATATTGTTCAGATCTGCTAGATTCTGGGTATAGCCAGTTTTTCATTATTAACTTAATGTAAGGTCTTCACACCAATGAATCAGCAGACAAACTTTATTTTAGTCACAGGCATGATTTGGGCTATTTGTTCTGTGGGATACAACCTTTCTCTTCCTTTAGGTTAAACTCTGAAGCCAGTCACCTATTCAAATTTCACCCAGAAAAACACATATTGGATTTTATTTTTAGTTTTTATAGTATAAATGTGTTTTCTGCTTATAATATCAAATGATGATCAAGGAGAGGAACTTTCTGCATGTTATTTTGCAGGAACTTGCTCAACTAGTTTTCATGCTGTTTCTAATTTTTACGAGGACATGCAAAATCATTTTAGTGCAAACCATGCTGAATGTAGCTAAAATGCTAAAAAAAAAAATTATGTGGGCACAAAACTAAAGATTTTTGTTTGGTTGTTACTGGCCATGAATTCCCTACACTCTGCAGCCTTTTATGGAGTTTATATTGCAGTCTTTGTTCATGCTCATTTTACCCAGAAATATCCCTCTTATAAATGTTGGCCTGTTCAAAGCAGAAAAATGATGACACTCGATTGCTTGCTGTAAGGGCCTTTCCTCAGTATTATGGATTGAAGTTTCTTATTTACACACAGCAAGGAGGTGGCAATTTTCTTTCACGAGTCCAAACAGCACTCATGTGGGTACAGAATGAGGGACCATATCTCTTCACTACCTCTTTTTACCGAGTTTTATTTCAATATTCTGTGGCCAGTGGTGGTCCAAGTGCATAGTCCTTTACCCATCCTGTATCTAATCAGGGGCTAAATGCAGCCTTCAGGGCAGTTTGCAGATTATAGAATACGCAGGCAAAATTGGCTGGCTTTTAATTATTTTATTTGTTTACTTTTTAATTTATCATTATTGTTGAAAGTATGTGCCAGCAATATAAAAAATATCTTGAGGAGAAATTATTGCATTTTTGCTCTTTTCTTTGCATTTTTGCACATCGGCACCCTTATTAATTTTGGTTTTAAAGAAAAATGTTAATTATAGATATATATTTATTATTTTAAACTGCCACACAATACTTTAAAAGAAAAACCGTTTAAACTGATAATATTCTCACATATTCATATGTGAGGAATGCTCAAAAGAGAGTTCTGGTTAAAAACTTTTTAAGAAATACTTTAAGGTACTGAAAAAAAATGCAAGCATATA
This sequence comes from Myotis yumanensis, assembly GCF_028538775.1. Classification (NCBI taxonomy): domain Eukaryota; kingdom Metazoa; phylum Chordata; class Mammalia; order Chiroptera; family Vespertilionidae; genus Myotis; species Myotis yumanensis. The sequence continues at coordinate 74,568,106 of NW_027223753.1, forward strand.
TACACATTGAAAGGGGATACTGAGCAACAATTCACTGTTATTTTACTCCAGCAAATGTCATGGAAAAACCTCAACTGGTTCTTAGACAATGAAGTCTGGTGCATCAAAGTGTCGAAAAAATGAAAACTATAAAGAAGTCACAGGTTTGCAAAACAAATTTGAGAGAAATAACTGCTCAAACAGCTAAATTATATGGGAGGGAATGTCAAAGATCAGTTGACTCTGTGTGTGGAGGAGCAATTTGAAATTAACAAATTCAGAATACATTTCTGAGAGAAAGTCATCCAGTTTCAAAAAGCAGATTTTGAGAACACACAAAGGCAACACTTACAACTGCAACACACCAATACTAATGCCAGAAGCAAATACACTTGACAAAACCAAGCAACAACAGACTTTTCACCAAAACTTAATTTCTCCTAAAGAACTATTTTGAATTACTTCACTGAGGTTTGAAATTCTATTCTATTCCTCATAGAGTACCTATTTTCAAAAACGCAGCTCCAGGATGCCATGGGTAAATGCTTATTTTACACGTTGTAAGATGTATCCCACAGTTGATGCAACCACTGCAATATTGGAAAAGGGTGCTATGCCATCCGTAACAACCAAGCAGAGTGCCACCAAGGAGGAGGTCATCATTTTGCCGGCTCAACTGTAGTATATCCTCCAGACTGCAGGGGTCCTCAAACTACGGCCCACGCGGGCCACATGCAAATACAAATATTGTCTTTGTTCCCGTTTTGTTTTTTTACTTCAAAATAAGATATGTGCAGTGTCCATAGGAATTTGTTCATAGTGTTTTTTTAAACTATAGTCCGGCCCTCCAATGGTCTGAGGGACAGTGGTCTGAGGGACAATGGTCCGGCCCTGTTTAAAAAGTTTGAGGACCCCTGCTCCAGAGCGTCAAAATGTCCAAGATTCATATCACAGGCAAAAGTAGATCATATCCTAAAACTTCAGCAAACGCACAAGAACAAGGGGGTGGGGGCTGGGGACCAATTGTTACTATTGAATTGTTACTATTAATCTTCCTACCTCTATATGCTTAAATGGCCACAATACCCTTGCCTCTATATGGGGTAAGCTTCTGTTTCCTGTATTCTATAAGTACATATTCTGCTAACTGCAGAGTGCCACATTACATGGAACCAAGTATTTCAGGCACGCATAAACAAGAAAGAGGATAATAAAGCTATGGTTGAATAAACACACTGGAGTCCCGAGTGTGGTGTTTGCTTTCTCTGTCAGAATATATATATAGAATATATATATTCCCATGATATTTTACTGTTTCTTTCCTTATAATGCATGCCAGATACCTGTAATATATGGTACACAGCAAGTGCTTCATGAGTTGCATTTTCTTTCAAACTGAAGTTAAATTTGTGAAGGGAAAAGCTTGAGAAGTTCATGGTGGGCTTCTATCTTAAACACTGCAAAAGTAATTAATGGATAAACAACAGTTGCCAAAAAAACAAGTAGATATGTACCAGTGCAGGGGTGGGTGTCCTTTGGAATTGGGGACTGTTGGCCACATTAAAGGCCCATTTCCTGCTAACAGAAGTTAGACTACAAAGCACTCTAATTCAAGGATATAAAGAAAACTATTCCAGGAAAAAAGATATTGACTTACTGAGCTGTGAAATCAGAAAGAAATTTTCCAAGACAATTCCAAGGAAAGAGAATTTCCAAAGAAAAAGTTATATTTTCTAGTGATACCAAGGAAACTGGAAAATTGCTGTAAATGCAAATATTTATGCCAAGAGAATCGTGTTACTTAGAGCAAGAGTCTGTCATCAGAACTCCGCTTTTGGTTAAGTAGCAGCAGGGGTGCATCCCAGAAAAGGGTGTCAGCACTGTCAGAGGAGATGGTCTGTGGGCTTCAGAGCTGGACCAAGTGAAAATGAAAACAAGTTCTAGGAAAAGGGTTACCAACAACTGCACAGATGGTCCAAATGAAGCACAAGCTAAGCGATTAGGCCAAAAGGCGGGAGCCAGTCAGTCACAAGCAACAGGATGCAGACAGCATACACCACAGTAAATCTTCCAGGTGCAGAACATGCTTTAACCTCATGCCTGGGAGGGAGGAGGATATTAAGGCCACGGACCTGGTTCATCGACGTGATAATCACCTGACCTGACCTTTTCTGAGTTTTATGCGTGAGGAAAAAAATGAATAAAATAAATAAAAGTTGCATGAGTATGTGTGTGTGTGTGTGTGTGTGTGTGCAAACACACATATACACGTTTTCAACTATATATATATATATATATATATATATATATATATATATATAGCCTGTGTCCGTGACGACTGTGATGACCAAATGACTGGACACCATGAGGTAGCATTGATCACCTCTTGGTCCCTACACCCTGGTCCGCGAGCGGGCGCGGCAGGACTGGGGACTGGTGAGTGGGATGAATGGCTGACCTCTTGGTTCCTGCCCTTGGCACGCAGGCTTCGATGGATCAGCAATGGTGAATGGGGGAATCAGGGAGAGTTGTTGGGGGACCTGGCTGGCTCTCAGGCCTTTGGGATCACCAGCTCATCCCCAGCTACTCCGGGACTCGAGCCTGTGAGAAAGCAGGCGCTGACAACTTCACGTCCATGCGCGTACACCAGCCGGCCGCTGATGGAATGTGCTGCCCACTGGGGCCGCTCATGCCGGGGCAGGTAGATTGCACATGACCCACAGTTTCTGTCAGCACCTCAAGCCCCAGCAGCAGCGCCAGCAGTGGTGGTGGCAGCGGCATCACCTGCCTGAGTGGCCCCAAGTGGGCAGCGCGTTCCATCAGCGGCCGGCTGGTGCACGTGCATGGAGGTGAAGTTGCTGGTACCTGCTTTCCCACAGGCCTGAGCCCCTGAGCAGCAGGGGATGAGCTGGTGATCCCAACAGCCTAACAGCCTGGAGGCGGAGGCAGCGTTTGGCCTGGGGACTGGCAAACGGGCAGAAGATGGCCCTGATCGCAGGAAGCCAGGCCCTAGGAACCCTACCCACACGATTTGGTGTGCTGAACCTCTAGTTGTTAAAGTAATAGCCTAAAGGGACATGACTCTAAGTCCCTTTATGGCAGGTTCTGTGGTGTGTTTTTGTTTTTGTTGGTTTTTATATTTTAATCTTTTTGTTTCCAGCAATTAACACATTTAATGTATCACAATGAATGTTTGTTTAATGAATGAATGAGGAAGAACTCTCGTCTCTTCTGTTACACTGTGCTTTGCCATTCTATTTATCTGGGATGAACAGTTGTACTTTAAAAGTTTAATGCCAATATAATAAAGTGAATAACAATATCTTTGAGATATATCACTTTTTAAACCTTAAATCTATTTTTATCAAAAATATAAATATAAAACTCTGTGACAGTTGCCCTGTGGGAAGGGGAAGTGCTGGGAGGTGAACATGAGAGAGCTTCCTGGGTGCCACCCATGTTCCACATCCTGGTCCATGAGAGGGTTACATGAGTCCATTCGTCACATAGGACCCCTACGACTGGTCCACTTGACTGTATGTATGTAAGTTATCCCTCCAAAAACAACACTATATAAGCCAAATAAAATGTGTCTGTAGGCCAGAAATGGGAGGTTGGGGGGAGGGAAGAGGGAGGAATCTGCTTTTATCAAAATTTACTGCAGGAATAACTTGGCTTAGCTAACAGAGCACCACAGAGGTAGATTTCTGAATACACATCTGGTGATGGGAGACAGAAAAGGCTTTGGGTCCTGAAGCCTTCACTGCACTCTGTCTAAGCACAAACATAATGAGCTCATTATGTGAAAGAGCAACCAGCACATTTTCCCAAATCTTCACCGACGTAACATGAATTCACTACATTCTTACAAACTTGCCTTCTTGGGGTGTACCCAAATCTTTCCTCCACTGCCTGACAGGGCAGAATTTCAGAGATCATTTAGCCCTTGTTAAACCTGAAAGGAAGACTCCTGACTCCTCCGGAGGCTGGCCCTCTGCATCCACTTACCAGCTTCAGTGTGTGTTGCTTCTTTATTTCTGTTAGTGTGTTCCACAAAGAATTCCACTTGCGATTCTCTGCACACATCTGGAGCCAGGGTCTTGAGGACTAACACCTAAGTCCAAATTTGTGTGAGAAAACTCAGCACAGTTCGAGAACCAGCAGGCCTGGGGCCCAAAGCCTGTTTATCATCATTCATCGCCATACATGGGAATGGGAAATGATTTGTTTAGCATTCAAATGAATCACATAATACCAGTAGCAAAGAAAGTTATCTTTTCCCTTTTTTAGTTTACTTGTAAGGCATCAAGAAAAAAATTAAATAAAACTAATATGGATTATTTTTATAATGAATGCAATCTTCTTAGACTAATAGCTAGGGAAGAACTATGATTGTTATATGTCTAAAAATCCCAAATGGCAAAATATAATTAAAGCTAGAACTGTTGAACAAATAAACCTGTTAAATACATAATATTACTAGGCAAAATAGCTATGTGTTTATCACTTTGCCACTGTAATTACATTCACTGCAATGCTTCATGAATATATTAATATCTTGCTAGCATTCTAGAGGCTAAAACATAAATTGAAGAGCACTGAGTACAGTTTCAACCAGGAAGAGCATGGTAAAAATTCTTGTTATTAAAAAACAAAAATTAAAAAGACCTTTCCATTTAATGTTACCACTAATTGCTTTACTGAGAAATAAAAGATTCTTTCTATGACAAGCTACTCAAATTAATAATCATTTTGTACTTCCACATGGCTATCTGGTTAGAAAAGTCATAAAGGATATATTCCAGGTCTCTTTGAGCAAGAAGCACAGAAATTGTTCAGTTTAACATGAAAAGGAAAGACCAGGAAATGAGCCTCGGTTGCTATTTCCATGTAAATAGAAGACAAATATTTTTAAGTAATTTTAACTAATTTCCAAAGATTATGGATAAATTATAATTGGATAGATGTGGGTTAGAGTGGGTGTGTTAGTTATTAGGAGCTAGGAGAGGTCAGGAAATTAATTCCCTCGGGGTGAAACTCTGTATCCAAAAATAAGCAAGTAGAGACTTTGAAATTATTTCTGAAGGCTTGACAAAATCAGTGCCAAAGGCTGCATGGGAAAAGGGGGAAAAGATTACTTGTAATGAATAGCAAAAGAAGAGGGTAGAGGAAGAAGAAGGAAGGAAAGAAAAAAAAGAAATCCAAGTCTATATGAGTACAAAGTGCATAATGAATCTGTATTGCCTATGTTAATAAAATACTGCCGGTACCACCAAGACCTTAAACACTGAGATGGGAAAATTTTATTAAAAATCACAAGTCTTTAATAAATATAGATGCCAAAATCCTTAACAAAATTCTAGCAAATAGGATCTAGCATTATATCAGAAAGATCATACACCATGACCAAGTAGGATTTATTCCAGGGATTCAAGGATAGTACAATATCTGCAAGTCAATAAATGTGATACATCACATAAACAAATTGAGAGATAAAAATCACATAGTCATATCAATTGATGCAGAAAAAGCATTTGGCAAAATCCAACACCCTTTCTTGATAAAAACCCACAGCAAAGTGGGAATAGAGGGATCAGACCTCAATATAATAAAAGCCTTATATGACAAACCTACACCCAACATCATACTCAATGGGCAAAAACTAAACTCATTTCCCCCTAAGAACAGGATGAGTTAGGGATGCCCACTTTCATCATTCCTATTCAACATAGTCCTAGAAGTGGTAGCCATAGCTATTAGACAAGAAGAAGAAATAAAAGGTATCCCAATTGGAGAAGAAGATGTAAAACTGTCATTATTCAGAGATGACATGTACATAGAAAACCCTAAAGACTCCATCAAAAAAATTATTAAACTTAATAAATGAAATCAGCAAACTAGCAGGATACAAAATTAACACCATGAAATCTGTGGCATTTTTATACACCAATAATGAACTTACAGAAAGAGAGATTTTAAAAAGAAATCTCATTTATTATCACACCAAAAAAATTAAGATACCTAGGAATAAACTTAACTAAGGAGGTAAAAGACCTGTACTCAAAAAACTAAAAAAAAAGAGATAGAAGAAGACATAAAAAGATGGAAAAACATACTGTGTTCATGGATTGGTAGAATCAACATCATTAAAATGTCCATACTACCCAAAGCAATCTATAGATTCGATGCACTCCCCATTGAAATACCAACGGCATATTTCACAGACCTAGAACAAACTCTCCAAAAATTCATCTGAAATAAAAAAAGACCCCGAATAGCTGCAGCAATCCTGAGAAAGAAGAACAAAGTAGGAGGGATCTCAATACCAGATATCAAGCTGTATTACAAAGCCACTGTTCTCAAAACTGCCTGTTACTGGCACAAGAGCAGGCATATAGATCAATGGAATAGAACAGAGAACCCAGAAATTGACCCAAACCACTATGCTCAATTAATATTTGGCAAAGGAGTCAAGAACATACAGTGGAGTCAAGACAGTCTCTTCAGTAAATGGTGTTGGGAAAATTGGACAGATACATGCAAAAAAAAGATGAAACTAGACCACCAACTTACACCATACATAAAAATAAACTCAAAATGGATAAAGGACTTAAACATAGATGGGAAACCATAAAAATATTAAAGGAATCCACAGGCAGCAAAATCTCAGACATATGCTGAAGCATTATCTTCACTGATATAGCTCCTAGGGCAATAGAAACTAAAAAGAAAATAAACAAATGGGACTGTATCAAAATAAAAAGCAAAATAAACCATCAACACAACAAGAAAGCAACTGCATGGGAGAACATATTAGCCAATGTTCTCACTAATAAGGGTTTAATTTCCAACATTTACAGGGAACTCATGCAACTTAACAAAAGGAAGATAAAAAACCCAATCAAAAAATGGGCAATGGACCTAAATAGATACTTTTCGAAAGAGGACATAAGGAAGGCCAAGAGACATGAAAACATGCTCAAAGTCACTAATCATCTGAAAAACAAAACAACAATGCGGTACCATCTCACACCTGTCAGAATGGCTATCATCAACAAATCACCAAATGACAAGTGTGGGGAGGATGTGAAGAAAAAGGAACCCTCCTGCACTGCTGGTGGGAATGCAGACTGGTGCAGTCACTGTGGAGAACAGTATGGAGTTTCTTCAAAAAACTAAAAATGGAACTCCCAGTTGACCCAGTGATCCTATTTCTAGGAATATATGCCAAGAAACTAGAAACACCAATCAGAAAGGATATATGCACCCCTATGTTCATAGCAGCACAATTTACAACAGATAAGATTTGGAAACAGCCTAAGTGCCCATAAGCAGATGAGTGGATTAAAAAACAGTGGTACATCTACACAATGGAATACTATTCTGCGATAAAAAGAAGGAATTCTTACCATTTGCAACAGCATGGATGGAATTGGAGAGCATTATGTTAAGCAAAATAAACCAGCCAGAGAAAGATTAATATCACATGATCTCACTCATTTGTGGAATATAATGAACAACATAAACTGATGAACAAAAATAGATCCGGAGACAGTGAAGCATGGATCAGACCATCAAACCTCAAAGGGAAGGTAGGTGAGGGCAGGGATAAGGGGGAGAGATCAAACAAAGGACTTGTATGCATGCATATAAGCCTAACCAAACCAATGGACACAGCCACCGGCGGGATAAGGGCATGAGTGGCGGGGGGGGGGGGGGGGGGGGGGGGAGGCGGACAATGGGGGTATAAGGACACATATGTAATACCTTAATCAATAGAGAAATTTTTTTAAAAAATCACAAGTCTTTAAAAACAACAGCAACGGCTGAAACATCTCCCCCTGAAAACTTACTGATCTTACATAGTTTACATGACTTTAGATGTAAATTGATATTCAGACATTAAGTTTGACCTTCAGAGTATCTAAGGAATATGGGGACCTAGAAACCAAAAGTGTAGAGTCAAAAGCTGCGGTGCTTCACTGCGGTCACCATGGTTCAGATCTAAACCATGATCAGAATCCCTTCTTTAGATGGACATTTTTCACCACAATGGCTACATTTTTTTTCCCTGAAATTATGTAAGGGAATTAGATATTTGTAAAATAAAAATTAAAGCCTTTCCTTAGGACCCTGTGAATCATTACACATTTTGTTTCAACTTTTCTTCAGTTCCTTTCAAATCAATGCCATGGAATGGCAATTTAATTCAGCCACCACACCATTTTTGTTCATGATGAAAGGACTGCAATGCGCTAACCAGTCCACTTTCACAGCCACTGTGCTTAGGGTTTTAGATGGTGAAGTTCTATTTCCTCACTTTTGGATTGTAGACAAATCATTCCTTCAAGTCAGACTGCTGAACAGCTACCAATTTTTAGCAACACAAAATTACTCCCATTTCTTGATGGATTAAAACTTAAATCATTTTGAAGAACATCACCACCCAACCAGTTAATATATATATATATATATATATATATATATATATATATATACTAGAGGCCCAGTGCACAAAAATTTGTGCACTTGAGGGGGGGAAGGGGGGGTCCCCCAGCCTGACCTGTGCCCTCTCGCAGTCTTGGACCCCTCAGGAGATAACGACCTGCTGGCTTAGGCCTGCTCCCAGGTGGCAGAGGGCATGCTCAATCCCTAGGTGCAGCCCCTGGTCAGGCTCAGAGCAGGGCCAATTGGGGAGTTGGGGCGCCGCCCCCTGTCATGCACAGAGCAGGGCGGATCGGGAGGTTGCGATGCCACCCTCAGTCACGCTCAGGGTAGGGCCGATTGGGGGGTTGGGGCACTGCCCCCTGTCACACTCAAGGCAGGGTCGATGGGGAGGTTGCAGCGCCACCCCCTGTCACTCAGAGAGCAGGGCTGATCAGGGGGTTGGGGCGCTGCCCCCTGTCACTCACAGAGCAGGGCCCATCAGGGGGGTTGGGGCTCCGTACCCTGTCACACACAGAGCAGGGTCGATCAGGGGGTTGGGGAGCTCCCCCCTGTCACGCACAGAGCAGGGCCCATCAGGGGGTTGAGGAGCTCCCCCCTGTCACTCACAGAGCAGGGACGATAGGGGAGTTGGGGCACTGCCCCTGTCACACACAGAGCAGGGCGGATCAGGAGGTTGGGGCGCTGCACCCTGTCACACTCAGGGCAGGGCCAATGGGGAGGTTATGGCTCTCCCCTGTCACACACAGAGCAAGGCCCATGGAGGGGGGTTGGGGCGCCACCCTCTATCACCCACAAAGCAGGGCCGATCAGGGGGTTGGGGCGCCGCCACTGTCACACTCAGGGCAGGGCCGATGGAGAGGTTATGGCTCTACCCTGTCACACACAGAGCAGGGCCCGTGGGGGGGGGCGGGGGGGGCCTTGGGGCACCGCCCTCTATCACCCACAGAGCAGGGCTGATCAGGGGGTTGGGGCGCCGCACCCTGTCACACACAGAGCAGGGCCGATCAGGGGGTTGGGGCGCCGCACCCTGTCACACACAGAGCCGCAGGACGATCAGGGGGTTTGGGTGCCGCCCCCTGTCACGCTGATCCCGGTGCTGGGAGGCATATTACCCTTTTACTATATAGAATAGAGGCCTGGTGCACGGGTGGGGGCCGGCTGGTTTGCCCTGAAGGGTGTCCTGGATCAGGGTGGGGGTCCCCACTGGGGTGCCTGGCCAGTCTGGGTGAGGGGCTGAGGGCCGTTTTCAGGCTGGCGGGTGACTGAAGCTCCCAACTGCTCCTTTTTTTCTTTTCTTTTCTTTTTAATTCTGGGCCAGCTTTAGCTCTGAGGCCTCGCTGCTGAAAACATTGATACAATGTTGCGGTCCGGCTGGCTGAAGACTGACTGACTGAAAGCCAGTTTCTGGGGTTTTGTTTAGCTTCTATATTTGCAACATAGTTGCTGAGAGTTGCAGCTGAGAGGTCGGCAAGTTAGGCGGGGAACGTTGGAGTCTGCCATCACTGGAGCAAGCAAGCCTCCCTGTTCGCTTCAGTGCATGGCTGCCGGCAGCCATCTTGGTTGACAGTTAATTTGCATAAGGATATGCTGATTAGCCAATGGGAAGGGTAGCGGTCATATACTAATTACCATGTTTCTCTTTTATTAGTGTAGATATAGGGAGGTTGTGAATCTGGATGATCTCAAAATGGAAATCATTTATAGCAAGTGGTCCCCACACCCCACATGTCTGCAGACATCCATGACACAGATTTGATCTCTCTTTCAATAACAACCAGCAATGGCTCACTGTTTGCTCAAGCCTTGGATAAAGACCAAGATTTTTCATGTGTTGGAAGGGCCCTGACCTCCATTCTAGCTACATGCCCTGCCTTCTCTCTCCCCCCACCCAGATCCTGCTGCTGCAATGCTGAGATGATTGAAATCCCAAACACCGATTTCTACTTTATCCCTGATTATTTGTACACATTGTTGTATTTTAATGGAGATGCACATCCTCATTTCTTCCACTTGCCATAACCTGCATTTCCCCCATTTAACCCTCATTTGAAATATCACCCCATCCAGGAAATCTTCCTTGATGATGAAAGACCATATGGTTGCCCTTGTCTTGGTTTTCAAAGGGTAATTGCTGGTTTGATTTGTCTCTCTTTCTTATGGGCTTGCTTATATGCTATTTAAAAATAGAAACCTGTGTTATTAATCTTCAAAACCCCATGACTCATCATAGTAACTGATATATACTTTGACTTCACTAATTTGAACAAGTTGAATAAATAGCTGAATCAACAAAAGCAAAAAACAGAGAAGTGGAGAAAGGAGGGACAAAATGGAAACCAGTGACTGTCTGTGACTGTGAAACCACTCTATACTCTCCTGCTTTGCTCAGGTACGGTCTCCCTAAAGTTTTTCCAAACTCCCTTCGTACATTATTCACATGGTACATAGGAGATATCCTTTAGCTTGATATGTGAAACCTACCTTTTAAAGAAATTATAGAGATTTGCCTAAAAGTAAGCAGGTATTTGATGACCAGGCTGGCCTAGGCCTTCTCACACTTGGTTTCCTTCCAGTACATCGCCATGTGCTATGTGCTCAGAAATGACACACTGGGAGGGAGGAGCAGGGGACAGGGAAGTGTCTCCCCAGAACAATTGTTTGGGCACAAAACCTTTCATTTAATACATGTAGAGAGGATACATCGTGTTCTGGCTTGACTAAATGAAACCTCAGTAAAACTAGACAACCTTGCTGAATTAGTTAGGGGACCAATTTTCAGGGAAGAGGGGGCAGAGATATACATATCCTGGTTGAGGTAGCCAGGATTCCATGGAGCAGTATCAATAGAGGAGTACTGAATAGAGCTACACTGAACTTGGGGAATTCCCTGCAGAATGTGAGGGTGCAAGAACTGGCAATCAGAGGAGGTTTACCTTTATCAGCAAAGGATGAGTTCAGGCATGGAACAAAAATCCTGGCCAGGTCACTTGGCTGCTGTCACAGAGAGGTCTTATAAACTGAGGCTGTGGCTGAAAAGATGGGGTTCAAAGTCTTTCCAAGGAATTGGCAGTTACGAACAAGCCATATCCACAGCGATCCGGATGGAAAGGCCTGCGAGGTTATCTGGTGCGGAGTCTCAAGGATTGTCAGTTATCCTTTAAGCACAAGACCAGCTCCCTTCAACATGACACTGTGTTCTTCTTGAAGGAACAGAAATTCTCTTCTCAATTTGAAAAAATTATTTTTCTCTCTTGTTTATTTGAGAGAAAAAAAATTTCACATTCATTTTGGAGGAAACCCCACGTGGCATAGGGTTCCAATTGACCCTGAGGGAACAGTATTAAGTGATATGCCCAAATTCCCAGATTTGACCTTGGAGCTGCCCTAAATCAGTAACCAATTGCTATGGCATTGGCCATACTATTTTATCTCCTTGGGTCTCCCAAATCCTACCCTTTAACCCAAATGTGGCATTCCACAATACTGCAGTATTGGGACATTGTTCTAGACAAGCCTGAGGTATTTATTTTAAAATCATGACAGAGGCAACGGTGAGAAGCAGAGCTCTCCTCCGGCCAAGGACAAACACCAGGAGATCAGGAAAATAAAAAAGAAAGAGAAAAATGAGAATTTTTTCTGCTCTTGCTGTGTTCAGGTGAATAAACATTTTATGACCTGGCTGTATACCTACCTTGTAATTTGATCAGCATCAATTCCAGCTAAGGGTAGTGTGGTTGTTATATGCAATATTAACACTATTTTTGTATCTTTAGGAACACAGACTTATCATGCTTCAGAAAATGAATTATAAATATTAGAATCATATTATCCCTGAATCTTTTTTCTAATTGAAATTCATTAAATTAAAACCATGTTTTTCCTCCTTCAACAGAGCTACAATACCCAAAAAGTCAAAATGATTCCTTACTTACTCGTTTTCAAGGTCCTAATGTTAAATACTGCAGGTGTACAATACCCTGGTAAAATGCCTTCAGCTATTCGGATACCATATGCTAGATAAATCTTGCAAATAAATGAATAAATAATATATTAATGCCCTGGGTCCTTTCTCACCAGATTTATACAGCACAAAAGTGATGTGGAGGACTGACAGTCACTGTAATATATGTAAATACTAAATTGGACAATTCAGGCACAAAAATATATTGTAGTGTGGTGCTTATTATTATAAATTTATGTTTTATACGTTTCCATTATATGAGTTAATATATTTCTTGGTTTCCAGGTTCTCATATCTCCTACATACCTTGTCTTTAAAATATTGCACAAAATATCAAGAAAGCATTAATCTACAGAGTTTAAATACTGTTTTTTGTTTATACCACCACCCAAAGCAGAGTTCCTCCTTACAATGAGGTGTTTCCCAACAGTATGATAAAGTATTTTATCGTTGGCTTTGGCAAGCTTCCTCAGAGACTGACTTCTCCCAGGTGCATGCTGGTCTGTTTCCACACACACTGTGGACACCATTATGGGCTGGGGATGATAGCCTCTTGTTGGATATCAGTGACCTGAGCTGCTGGAAATTTTTCTAAGCTTGCAAAAGAGAGTTGTTGTTGATTTCTTTGTTTGGCACACTCTATTTTCTCATGTAATGTGGAGAAATGATAGATGAGCATCTCGGTTTAGGTCTATAGTAGGTGATTTCCCAGCCACTTTGATGCATTCTGCTTGAAAAGAGCCCTGGAAATAATTTTTTGCTATATTTATAAACAGCTTTGTATTTTCAGTTCTATTGTTATCATTATTCAATGCAGCTTTAGAATTAAAATGTGTGCTTTCACACCTCATTTTCCAAAGGCAAATACAAAAATTGCCATCTTGGTTACTGAACCAATTTCTCTCCTTTATGCAGGCAATCAACCGGTCAGGTTTACAAACCCATGGCAAGTCTTTGACTAATGAAAAACATGGACACTTCCCAGTCACTTAAGTGGGAGGAGTTTGTGTGATGGCCCCAATCTATTGGCTCTAATTTACCTGAATTTCTCTTTTTGCCTCCTTTTCTATGATAAGGGGTGATTTGATTCAGTTCTTTCAACTTCTGTGGAAACCATAAAAATATCAGCATCAGCATTACTCCTTTTTCAAAGGGGTCCAGGTTAAGAATATGTCACTATATATATTTGGAACAAAAATTATTAGGTAGTGCTTTTTTCTACTAAGAGTTATGTTCTAAAGAATGGTTAGCTTGGCCCAGTTGGCATGGTTCAATGGTTGAGCCAAGAGTTATGAACCAGGAGGTCATGGTTCAATTCCCTGTCAGGGCACATGCCCGGGTTGCCAGCTTGATCCCCAGTCAGGGGGAGGGGAAGTGTTGCATGCAGGAGGCAGCCGATCTCTGTCATTGTTGATGTTTCTATCTCTCCTTCTCCCTTCCTCTCTAAAATCAATAAAAATATATTTTTAAAAAATGGTTAGCTTATATATTGAAATATGTTTCTTTGGATAGTTTATCAATTTTCATTTTGCTTCTGACTCTGTATATGCGGATCACCTGGTTTCCTCGTCTCTTTTTTTATCCTCAGGTTCCTCTCTACACATGCCTGACCACATCCCTGTTTCACATATCTTTAGCGGACTCAGGGAGTTAGGCAGTGAGTGGAGACTACAGAAGAGGGTGTGTGTGTGTGTGTGTGTGTGTGTGTGTGTGTGTGTGTGTGTGTGTTTAGTACAGAAATGCCATTTACATTCATTTTATTGGGGCCACTCCTGCAACTACCTCCTATTTACTAGCTTGTACAATCACAAGTAAAATCAGAACTGCTGCATGGAATGGGGAGTTTTATAAAGAATAAATGTTGAAACAACGGACATGGAAGGAATTGAATGGTAAACTTTACAATAATGAAATGTGTAAGCAATTCCACAGATGAAGAGTAGTGAAGCAGAAATGAGGGTTTTGCTTTGGTTTCATATTTAATTGATTCAAAATAACATATAGAATATATTCCTTGCCTGAGGCTCTCATTTTTGATTTGGATGAGAATAAGGTAGAGAGCGAGCGGTTGGGGAAAAGGGAGGAGATACAGGATCCAAAGGTGGGTCATTGGAGGCAGTTGTTCGAAGGGGCTCATTTGGAATATTTCACTTGGGTGTCCTGCACCATTCAGGCAGGGTTTTGAAATTCTTACCATCCAGCTAATAAATCTGTTGTTTTTCCCTTTATTCTCATACTTTGCTTTCTGCTTTCCTTGTAACTTATTGAGTGTATATTGGGTGTTGATTAATTATATTTATGTACAAGGCTGTGAAGGCCTGTCAGAATTCCATTTAGGTTGCTTGTCATAGGCTCATCAACACCTGGCAGGTTTGTTCTTCTATCCTCTGGTGTGATCCAGGCAAATCTTTGATGCAGAAAGGCAGGCTCAATGTCAATAACCAGGAGCAAAGGTAAGCCCACGGGTGTCACAGTGATGTGATTTGCAGGCAGCAGGGCAGGGGAAAGGAGAATGCCAATTAAGTGCAATACAAGTGTGCCATGTGTATGTATTCCTCGTGTAGGGTGTAATTCTCAGGGCCTTAGATTGTGAATAATTGACACCCATGTAAGGTGGATCACTATAATTGTCCCTATCTCTCTGAGAAGGAAATTGCCATGCACTCAGGCAAAGCTCATTTATGCTCTGTGTTTCTTTGCTGTATGCAGGTACTTCCCAGAGGGGCTGTGAGGACCAATTACTAATTATTAAAAAGAGCTCTTATGCTCTGATGACATCCTTTGGAATGTAGATTTCTATGAAACAATGGTGATATCTTCATGTTTTCTATAACAATTGGCATAAGACCAGGCACCTTTGGTCATCTAATCAATGTTCTCTGAACTAAATAGAAAAAGGAGAGAGAGGATTACAAAGAGAAGGTTGCAGGAAAGTAGATGTTATACCTAGTCCTGATTCAGAGCTCAAGACAACACTAATAGAGAAACTAGTTTCATGTGACCCTCCCATTAAAATGACAAAAAATATAGAATGTTAGAAAATTTTATAATTTTAAGTGTCCTTATAGCTCCTGGGTACTAAACAAAGGGTAATAAAGATTTGTTACAATTTCCATATAAAAAAGGAACTAGAACCACTATGTTGGAATCTAATCTAATAAAAGAGAAACATGATAATTAGCGTACAACCGCTACCCTTCCCATTGGCTAATTAGCGAAATATGCAAATTAATCACCAGCCAAGATGGCGGTTAACCAACAACAAAGATGGCAGTTAATTTGCATACGTAGGCACAATGCAGGGAGGCGAAAGGGAAAGCACGGAAGAAGCCCCCTGCCACTGACAGTGATCGGAAACCCAGGGGGGAGCTAAGAGCCTTGATGGGAGAATCCCCCCAGCCATGATCGGAGAATCGGGTGCCTTTGCCGCGCTGGCCAGTGACAGCGGGAAGTAGGGGTGGAGCCAGCGATGGGAGCTGGGCAGGGACAGAGCCCGCGATCTCGGGGCAGCTGCAGGGGCGGAGCCCGAGATCGCGGGGTGGCTGCAGTTGCGGGTCGCCGCTGCCCGGGCCTGAGGCGTTAGGCCCGGGCAGGGGCGGTGCCAGCGATCACGGGGCGGCTGCAGCTGTGGGGGTCCCCTGCCCGCAATCTGGGGGCAGCTACAGCTGGGGGGGTCCCCTGCTGGGGCCTAACGCCTCAGCCAGAGGCGTTAGTCCTGGGCAGGGGCGGCTGCAGCTGCAGGTCACCGCTGCCTGGGCCTAACGCCTCGGCCAGAGGCATTAGGCCCGGGCAGGGTTGGAGCCCACGATCGCGGGGCGGCTGCAGCTGGAGGGGTCCCCTGCCCAGGCCTAATGCCTCGGCTAGAGGCATTAGGCCTGAGCAGGGGTGGTGCCAGCGATCATGGGGAGCAGGGGCAGAGTCGCTGATGGTGGGAGCTTGGGGACCCTGCCCAGGCCTAATGCCTTGGCCACAGGTGTTAGGCCTGGGAAGGGGTGGAGCAGGAGGTCCCTTGGAGAGCTGTGGGTCCCCTGCCCAGGCCTAATGCCTGGGTGAGAGGCATTAGGGCAGAGCCATCAATTGCAGGGAACAGGGGCCGAGTTGGCGATGGTGGGGTTCTGGGGGTCCCTTGCCCAGGCCTAATGCCTTGGCCAGAGGTGTTAGGCCTGAGCATGGGCAGAACCAGCGATCGTGAGCAGGGGCGGCGTGGGCGATTGTAGGGAGCTGGGGGTCCCCTGCCCACCCTGATCCGGGACACCCTTCAGGGCAAACCAGCTGGCTCCCACCCGTGCACCAGGCTTCTATCCTATATAATAAAAGGGTAATGTGCACATGCAATTTTTTGTTCCAAATATATTTTATTGATTTTTTACAGAGAGGAAGGGAGAGGGATAGATAGTTAGAAACATCGATGAGAACGAAACTTCAATCAGCTGCCTCCTGCACACCCCCTACTAGGGATGTGTATGCAACCAGAGTACATGCCCTTGACAAGAATCAAACCTGGGACCCTTCAGTCTGCAGGCCGACACTCTATCCACTGAGCCAAACCCGTTAGGGCTGTAATGTGCAAATTGACCCTAACAGCAGAACGACTGGGAATGACTGGTCACTATGACACACACTGACCACCAGGGGGCAGATGCTCAATGCAGGAGCTGCCCTCTGGTGGTCAGTGTGCTCCCACAAGGGGGGCCTCTGCTCAGCCACAAGCCAGGCTGAAGGCATCACAGCGGCGATGGTGGGAGCCTCTCCTGCTTCCTCAGCAGCTCTATGGATGTTCAACTGCAGCTTCGGCCCGCTGGCAAGTGGACATCCCCCAAGGGATGTATCACTGCCAGCTTAGGCACAATCCCCCGGGGAGCAGGCCTAAGCCAGCAGGTGGACATCCCCCAAGGGGTCCCAGACTGCGAGAGGACACAGGCTGGCCTGAGGGACCCCCGAGTGCACAAATTTTTGTGCACTGGGCCTCTAGTCCTATATTATTTATTGCATATAATAAAGAAGTAATATGCAAATTGATCATCACACCCTCGCATCACAAGTTGGCCACCCCTACATTGTCACAAGACTGCCGCCCCCATGTTGTCACTAGATGGCCAGCAGAGGAGGACAGTTGGGGATGACCTGGCCTGCAGGGGAGGGCAGCTGTGGGGTGAGACCAGGCCTGCAGGGGAGAGCAGTTGGGAGTGATCAGGCCAGCAGGGGAGCAGTTAGGTGGCAATCAGACTGGCAGGGGAGCAGTTAGGGGGTGATCAGGCTGGCAGACAGGCAAGTGGTTAGGAGTCAGCAGTCCCAGATTGTGAGAGGGATGTCTGACTGCCCCCAAGGGGTCCCAGATTGGAGAGGGTGCAGGCTGGGCTGGGGGACAACCCCCCCTCCCAAGTGCACAAATTTTGTGCACCAGGCCTCTAGTATCTAATAAAAACAATGCAAATGACTCAAAAAAAGTTTAATGACAAGGGGAATTCAGTGTCCTTCGAATGCTTGGAGTATTAGGGAAGAAGTATAAGAGAAAGGTTTTGACTAAAGCTCCAACAAAAAATGACAATGGGCTGAAGGACATCCTCCGGTTCTGTTGTCAGCTGGTAGCTTGGTATTGACTGAGGAGCATGTTTTAATGCAAACTTGCTGGCCGGACATAGCCATGTGACCTTAGGGAGCAACTTAATCTCTCTAAGTCTGCTTTTTCATTGGTAAAATTGGATAAATAATAGTATACACCCAATGGAGACTTGGGAAACAGTAAATGAGATGATACCTGTAAACAAATGAGGAAAGTGATTGATGTAATTCATTATCAATAAATCCATTGGTTTATTGCTGCTGCAGATGTTACTTAGCTCCTGGCATGATGTGGGTGCTCAATAAGTATTTATTGAATTAATGAAAAATTAATTTTTCAGTAGGTTATTTCTCTGCTTTGGTGTGATAGTGTTCTATATAGAACAATGGAAATCAGAGGTTTAGATGCGTGCTGCTATCATATGTTTTAGAAAAAAACAAAGGCCGGCCTGTGTGGCTCAGTGTTCAAGTACCAACCCAAGAAGCAGGAGGCCATGGTTCAATTCCCAGTCTCGGCACATGCCCAGGTTGCAGACTCAATTCCCAGCAGGGGGTGTGCAGGAGGAAGCTGATCAATGATTCTCTGTCACCATTGATGCTTCTGATTCTGTCTCATCATTGATGTTTTTATCTCTCTGTCTCCCTTCCTCTCTCTAAAAACAATAATGGAAATTGCTTTAAATCTGCATATGGCTTTGGATAATATGGCCATTTTAACTATGTTGATTCTTCCAATCCATGAACACAGAATATCTTTCCACTTCATTGTACCCTTTTCACAATTTTTAAATAATGCTCTATAGTTTTCAGTATATAGGTCCTTCACATCTTTTGTTAAGTTTATCCATAGGTATTTTATTATTTTTGTTGCAATTACAAAAGGGAATGTGTGAGGTTTCTAAAATTAATTTTTCCGAAGTTACATTGTTAGTATATAGGAGAGCAGAGGATTTTTTGTACACTGGGTTTTTATCCTGCAAAGTTACTATATTTGTCCATTGTTTCTAATAGTTTTCTTAGTGGAGTGTTTAGGTTTTTCTATATACAGAATCATGTTATCTGCAAAAAGTAACACTTTCACTTCTTCATTCCCCATTTGAATGATTTTTATCCTTTCTCCTGCCAAATTCCTCTGGCTAGGACTTCCAGCGCTATGTTGAATAAGAGTGGTAAGAGTGGGCAACCTTGTCTTATTTCTGATTTTAGAGAAAAAGCTTTTAGTTTTTCATCACTGAGTATGATATTGGCTGAGTATTTATCAAATATGGCCTTTATTATGTTGAAGTACTTTCCTTCTATACTGATTTTATTGAGTGTTTTTTTTTTGTTTTGTTTTTTTGTTTTTTTTCGCTAAAAGTATTACAAAGTGTATTACATAAGTGTCCTTTTTTTCCCCCCCCGCCCTTGACAGACCCCTGCCCTCCCTTACCCCCCAGTGTCTTATGTCCATTAGTTATGGTTATATGGATGCATACCAGTCCTTCGGTTGATCTCTTAATCCCCTCCCTCCTCCCCCCCAACCCTCCCTGGCCTTCCCACTGCAGTTTGACAATCAGTTTGAGGCAGCTCTGCCTCTGTATCTATTATTGTTCAAAAGTTTGTAATGGTCTTTATTATCCATGAATGAGTGAGATCATGTGGTATTTTTCCTTCATTGACTGGCTTATTTCACTTAGCATAATGCTCTCCAGTTCCATCCATGCTGTTGCAAATGGTAAGAATTCCTTCTTTTTTACAGCAGCATAGTATTCCATCGTGTAGATGTACCACAGCTTTCTAATCCATTCATCTACTGATGGGCACTTAGGCTGTTTCCAGATCTTAGCTATGGTGAATTGTGCTGCTATGAACATCGGGGTGCATATATCCTTTCTGATTGGTGTTTCTGGTTTCTTGGGATATATTCCTAGAAGTGGGATCACAGGGTCAAATGGGAGTTCCATTTCCAATTTTTTGAGGAACCTCCATACTGCCTTCCATAGTGGCTGCACCAGTCTGCATTCCCACCAGCAGTGCACAAGTGTTCCTTTTTCTCCACATCCTCTCCAGCACTTGTCGTTTGTTGATTTGTTGATGATGGCCATTCTGACAGGTGTGAGATGGTACCTCATTGTTGTTTTGATTTGCATCTCTCGGATGATTAGTGACTTTGAGCATGTTTTCATATGTCTCTTGGCTTTCTGAATGTCCTCTTTTGAAAGGTGTCTATTTAGATCCTTGGCCCATTTTTTGATTGGATTGTTTATCTTCTTTTTGTTAAGTTGTATGAGTTCCCTATAAATTTTGGAGATTAAGCCCTTATCAGATATGACGTTGGCAAATATGTTTTCCCACGAGGTGGGTTTTCTTGTTGTTTTGTTGATGGTTTCTTTTGCTGTGCAGAAGCTTTTTATTTTGATGTAGTCCCATTTGTTCAGTTTCTCTTTAGTTTCAACTGCCCTAGGAGCTGTATCAGTGAAGAAATTGTTTTGGCATATGTCTGAGATTTTGCTGCCTTTGTATTCTTCTAGAATTTTTATGGTTTCCTGTCGTACATTTAAGTCCTTTATCCATTTTGAGTTTATTCTTGTGTATGGTGTAAGTTGGTGGTCTAGTTTCATTTTCTTGCATATATCTGTCCAATTTTCCCAACATCATTTATTGAAGAGACTATCTTGGCTCCATTGTATGTTCATGCCTCCTTTGTCAAAAATTAATTGAGCATATTGGTTCGGGCTAATTTCTGGACTCTCTATTCTATTCCACTGATCTATATGTCTGTTCTTGTGCCAGTACCAGGCAGTTTTGAGAACAGTGGCTTTGTAATACAGCTTGATATCTGGCATTGAGATCCCACCTACTTTGTTTTTTCTCAGGATCGCTGCAGCTATTCGGGGTCTTTTTTTATTCCAGATGAATTTTTGGAGAGTTCGTTCTAGATCCTTGAAGAAGGCCATTGGTATTTTAATGGGAAGTGCGTTGAATGTATAGATTGCTTTGGGTAATATGGACATTTTAATGATGTTGATTCTACCAATCCAAGAACATGGTATGTTCTTCCATCTGTTTATGTCTTCCTCTATCTCTTTTTTCAACGTCCTATAGTTTTCTGAGTAGAGGTCTTTTACCTCTTTAGTTAAGTTTATTCCTAGGTATCTTAATTTTTGGGGTGCGATGGTAAATGGGATTGTTTTTATAATCTCTCTTTCTGAAAGTTCACTATTGGTATATAGAAATGCCTCAGATTTCTTGGGGTTAATTTTGTATCCTGCTACATTGCCAAATTCATGTATTAAGTCTAGTAGTTTTTTGATGGAGTCTCTAGGGTTCTGTATGTATAATATCATGTCATCTGCAAATAAGGACAGTTTTACTTCCTCTTTTCCAATTTGGATGCCTTTTATTTCTTCTTCTTGTCTAATTGCAATGGCTAATACTTCCAGGACTATGTTGAACAGGAGTGGAGAGAGTGGACATCCCTGTCTTGTTCCTGTTCTTAGGGGAAATGGTGTTAGTTTTTGTCCATTGAGTATGATGTTGGCTGTGGGCCTGTCATATATGGCTTTTATTATGTTGAGGTATGATCCTTCTATTCCCACCTTGCTGAGAGTTTTTATCAAAAATGGGTGTTGGATTTTGTCAAATGCTTTTTCTGCATCAATTGATATGACCATGTGGTTTTTTTCTTTCAATTTGTTTATGTGATGTATCACGTTTATTGATTTACGGATGTTGTACCATCCTTGCATCCCTGGGATAAATCCTACTTGGTCATGGTGTATGATCCTTCTGATGTACTGCTGGATCCGATTTGCTAAGATTTTGTTGAGGATTTTGGCATCTATGTTCATGAGGGATATTGGCCTGTAATTCTCTTTCATTGTGTTGTCTTTACCTGGTTTTTGTATTAGGGTGATGCTAGCTTCATAAAATGTGTTTGGAAGTGTTCCATCCTCTTGGACTTTTTGTAGTAATCTGAGGAGGATAGGTTTCAGTTCTTCCTTAAAAGTTTGGTAAAACTCCCCTGAGAAGCCGTCTGGTCCTGGGCTTTTGTTTGCTGGAAGCTTTTTGATGACTGCTTCAATTTCTTCCATCGTTATTGGCCTATTGAGATTTTTAGATTCTTCCTGATTGAGTTTTGGAATGTTGTATTTTTCTAGGAATTTGTCCATTTCCTCCAGGTTGTCTAGTTTGTTGGAGTAGAGTTGTCCATAGTATTGTTTAACAATCATTTGTATTTCTTTGGGGTCTGTTGTTATTTCGCCTCTATCATTTCTGATTTGGTTTATTTGGGACCTCTCTCTTTGCTTCTTGGTGAGCCTGGCTAGGGGTTTGTCAATCTTGTTTATCCTTTCAAAGAACCAGCTCTTGGTTTCATTGATTTTCTGTATTGTTTTTTTGGTCTCTATTTCATTGATTTCTGCTCTAATCTTTATTATCTCCTTCCTTCTGCTCACTCTGGGCTTTTCTTGTTGCTCTCTTTCTAATTCTTTGAGTTGTAGAGTTAGATGATTAACTACCATTTTTTCTTGTTTTTTGAGGTAGGCCTGTAGAGCTATAAACTTCCCTCTCAGGACTGCTTTCATTGTGTCCCAGAGGTTTTGGATTGTTGTGTTTTCATTGTCATTAGTGTCCAGGATGTTTTTAATTTCTTCTTTGATGTCATCGGTAACCCAATCAATATTTAATAACATGCTATTCAGCTTCCAACTGTTTGAGTATTTTGGGTTGTTTTTATTGTGGTTTATTTCTAACATTATGCCATCGTGGTCTGAGAAGATGCTTTTTATGATTTCAATCTTCTTGAATTTGTGGAGACTTTGCTTGTGACCTAATATGTGGTCTATTTTTGAATATGTCCCATGAGCACCTGAGAGGAATGTATATTCCGCAGCTGTGGGGTGAAGTGTTCTGAAGATGTCAATTAAGTCCATCTGATCTAGTGAGTCATTTAGGATTGCTGTTTCTTTGCTGAGTTTTTGTCTAGCGGATTTATCCAGTGATGTTAGTGGTGTATTAAAGTCCCCTACTATGATTGTATTGTTGTCGATCTCTCCCCTGATACCTTCCAGGAGTTTTCTTATGTATGTGGGTGCTCCTGCATTGGGTGCATATATGTTTATCAGGGTTATATCCTCTTGTTGTATTGATCCCTTTAGTATTATGAAGTGGCCTTCCTTATCTCTGGTTATGGCCTTCACTTTGAGGTCTATTTTGTCGGATATAAGTATTGCTACCCCAGCTTTTTTTTCATTTCCATTTGCCTGAAAGATATTTTTCCATCCCTTCACTTTCAGTCTGTGTGAGTCCCTTCTAATGAGGTGGGTCTCTTGTAGACAGCAAATGTATGGGTCATGTTTTTTTATCCATTCAGCCACTCGATATCTTTTGATTGGACCATTTAGTCCATTTACATTTAAAGTTATTATTGAAAGGTACTTGTTTGTAGCCATTTCTATTTTTTTGTGGCTGCTTTCTTTCTGGGCTTTTTATTTCTTCTTTTTACACCAGTCCCTTTAGCATTTCTTGCATTGCTGGCTTGGTGGTGATGAACTCCCTTAGCCTTTTCTTGTCTGTGAAGCTTCTTATTTCCCCTTCAATTTTGAATGATAGCCTTGCTGGATAGAGTATTCTTGGATTCAGTCCTTTGCTTTGCATCACTTTGTAGATTTCCGTCCATTCTTTTCTGGCCTGATGTGTTTCTGTTGAGAAATCGTTTGATAATCTGATGGGGGACCCTTTGTAGGTAACTCTCTGTTTCTCTCTTGCAGCCTTTAAGATTCTCTCTTTGTCTTGTACATTTGCCATCGTTATTATGACGTGTCTTGGTGTCGGTCTTTTGGGGTTCATCTTGCCTGGGACTCTCTGTATTTGTGTAACTTTTTTCTTCCCCATATCTGGGAAGTTTTCTGTCATTATTTCTTCAAATAGATTTTCTAATCCTTGCTGCTCTTCTTGTCCTTCTTGCAGCCCTATTATGCGTATGTTACTTCGTTTCATGTTGTCCTGAAGCTCCCTTAGGCTCTCCTCCTGTTTTTTAATTCTTTTCTCCAGTTGCTGTTCAGATTGAGCTTGTTTCTCTGCCTTATCTTCTAACTCACTAATTCGGTCTTCTGCTTCTTCTAGTCTGCTGTTGAAACTTTCCATGGTGTTTTTTATTGTAGCTATATCACTTTTCATTTCTTCCTGATTCTTGCATAGGTTGTTGATTTTCTCATCCATCCGGTGAATGAATTGTACAACCATCATTCTGAATTCTTTTTCTGTCATGTTGCACGCTTCAGCTTCATTAATTTCCTTTCTTGGTGATTCTTCATTGTCTTTCCTCTGGGTATTGTGTCGTCTCTTCATTCTGATTATCTCCTGATGGTTCAAAGGTTGAGTTGCGTGGGCCTGGGCCGTGCGCAGTGGGAGGCTCCCACCACCCTAGTGTCACTGAAGAGCTCTGACACTAAGATGTGTGGTTGTTGTTGGTTGGTGGGAACCAGGCTCGCTCTGTGTCAGTGTTGCCAACACTCAATGTGGCCTCGCGCGTGCCCTTAGAATTAGGGACCCTGCCTGCACTGTGATGAAATAGAGGCCCCCCTGACCCGTGTTTAGCACCAGAGCAGAGCCCCCTAGCTTGCGCCAGGAGTCAGAGTTCCCCAAGAGTTCAGTATCAGAGTCTCTGTTGCTTCGCGCAACCTCACCTTGAGAATCAGGGTCCCTGTGTGCCCTTGCACCAGGAATTGGATTCACTGGCTCTTAGTATGAATGCACAGGAAATCAGGATCTCAGGCGCAGGTGATAAGAAACACAGTCAAGTCACTGGTGCTTGGTGCTGCCTCCTGCCCTGAGAAACGGGGTTTCTGGGCCTGTGCTAGGCGGACAAACTCCCGTTCGCGCGATTGCTCCCAGCCCAGGGCTCTGATGCCAGCAGTGCGCACAGGATTAGTTCCTGGTGCTGTGCGCGTTTTTGCTCCCAGCCCAGGGCTCTGATGCCAGCAGTGCGCACAGGATTAGTTCCTGGTGCTGTGCGCGTTTTTGCTCCCAGCCCAGGGCTCTGATGCCAGCAGTGCGCACAGGATTAGTTCCTGGTGCTGTGCGCGTTTTTGCTCCCAGCCCAGGGCTCTGAAGCCCGAAGTGCGCATAGGATCAGTTCTAAGGTGCTCGCGCACTTTCAGGCCAAAGTTTCTGCAGCGCTGAGGCCCCGGCAAGGGGTAGGTCTATCAGTTAGTTACTCTGGCACTGCCCGCGATCCTGGGGGAAGGGGGGATGGGCTCTGCTACTCACGGATCTGCAGCAGGGATCTCCGAACTTTCCGTGTCTGCAGGTCTGTAGCTGTGGTCACAGGTCTCTGTCCCCAGTGGCTGCAGGGTCCTGGTATGCGTCTGAGATCAGACTGGGTGGTGCTGAGGCCAGGATCCTAGTCTCAAGCAGCTCTGTTTCCCAAGATGGCGTGGTCGCTGTGCCTCTGCTGGCCGCCCAGGAGTGTCCGCCCCTCCGTGGAGGGGCGCAGGCCTCCTCTGGGCTCCCGCAGTCGCGCCACCCGCAAGTCGCCGCCTCCGGGTTAGTAGCCGCTGGGTTAGTAGCCGATCTCTGGATGCCGGTAGGTAACCGCTTCCCAAGATGGCGTGGTCTCGCCGCTGCGCTGGCGCCCAGGGGGAAGTTTCAGCCTCAATCTCTAACCATCCGCATTTTTCAGGAGTTCTCTGTCTTTCCTGGCTGCAGACTGTCTCTCAGCTGAACCTCCCCAGCTTGATCGGGCTGGTTGTTACCCGTTTCAGCTGCTCGCCCCTATCTGCTCTGGGACGAAGGACCAACACGTCCGTCTAAGCCTCCGCCATTTTTTTCTCTCTCTTTATTGAGTGTTTTAATCATTAATGGATGTTATATCTTGTCAAATGCTTTTTCTGCATCTATTGATAGTATCATATGATTTTTATCCTTTGTTTTGTTAATGTGATGTATTACATTGATTGATTCGCTTATGTTGAACCTCCTTATGCCCCTGGAATAAACCCCACTTCATCATGATGTATTATTGTTAATGATTTTTGTATTCATTTTGCTAGTATTTTGTTTAAATTTTTTGCCTTCATATTCATCAGAGATATTGGTCTGTAGTTTTCTCTTTTTTTCCTTGGCAGCTTTTGGTATCAGGGGTATGTTGGTCTCATAAAATGTGTTAGAAGGTGTTGTCTCTTCTTCAAATTCTCAGAAAGTTTGAGAAAGATATCAAATCTTTGATTGTTTGGTAGAATTCACTAGTGAAGCCATCTTGTCCTGGGCTTTTATTTTTGGAGAGGTTTTTTATGTTTGTTTTGATTTCAATATAAATAGAATGCTTACCATTCAATTTAGATTTTCCAATTCTTAAGGATTCAGTCTAGGAACTTAATATGTCTAAGAGCTTATCTATTTCCTCTAGGTTATTGAAATTGGTGGCATATAGTCTTTCATAGTTTTCTAGTATGATCCTTTGTATATCTGTGATGTCTGTGGTAACTTCTCTTTTATTTCTGAATTTGTTTATATAAGTCATTTATCTTTTTCCCTTAGTAAGTTTAGACGGGTTTGTCAATTTTATTAATATTTTCAAAGCTCTTTGCTGTATTACTTTTTCGTATAGTCTTTTTGTCCCCTATTGCCCTTTTTCTAATATTTCCTCCACAATACTGTGAAAGTGGCCACCAGACTCTCCAGCATAAATCCTATTGATGACTCCCCATCAGCATCATCTAAGAGGCCCTTTTGGGTAAAGTATATATGAAACAGCCTTTCATTATGACCAGATCACTGTCTCTCTCCAGTTTCTCCTCACTCTATTGTTTCACTAACCCTCTCTGCTTAATGCTACTAATAATAGCCATTTATTGACTATGTTCCAAAAACAAATCCTTTAAATACCTTATCACTCTAATTTCATAGATGAAAAACACTGAAGCAGAGAGGTTAAATAATTTGCCCTGGTCAGGAAGTGACAGAGCTGTCTGACAGTGGAGTCTAGCCTCTTAGCCAATGTGCTCAGTGTCACTTCTACAGTAGTGAAGTCATTTCTATTCTCTGAATGCATCGAGAGTTCTCATGCTGTTGTATCTTAACAAATGTTGTTTCCTATGTTGGGAACTCCTACCACTCATTCACCACCTTATTCACCAGATAAATTATTTGACGTCCTTTAAGATATCCAAAGATATCTTGTGAAAAGTTGTCAGGCCTTACCAGGAATGTTTAGTAGTTTTTCTTTGTGCTCTCTTAGCATTTAACACAATGTAAACATTATGTCTTCATTGGAGGAATATACTTTTCTATCTCAGTTTTCCAGCATTAAGCAGAGAGCTTGTATCGATTGGATGTGGGGCTGCTGAAGGGTGGAGGAGACAGCACTTACAAATGGACAACTTTGGCTAGAAAGTTGCTGATTGGGTTGACATTGTCTGACCTTTTGAGATTTCCAATTCTACCTTGAGAAACACTGGGCTAGATAAAAATGAAGTCCATCCTAACCAATCTCTTATTGTTAAGCTTTTCATTCATGGAACCATTTTGACAGAGTCATAGAATTTCAGGACAATGGTGGAGCTGAGACAGTTTAATAACCAAAGCTCTAATTTATATAAAGAAATAATAAACTAGGGCTTCACAGATTTAGTATCTCATCCATAAGATCACTGCAAGTTAATATTAGAGCCTGTACTTGAACTTGAATCTACTGCTTTCCAATCCATAGCTCCTGGCTCTTTCTCAGAGGCACATACTAGTATATACCAAGGTGATTTTATTTTACACACACACACACACACACACACACACACACATTCATTGCTAGTGAATTGATTCAATAAATGCATGTGTTTCCTTACCTAAAGCTTAGATTCATTTGTGGTTAATAATTAAGACTAATAGAAAATCAACGATTTATACAGAACATCTTATTTGCTAAACTTTACAAAAAAAATGCATTACTTCATTTTCCTTCATGACTAGGAAAATCTATCCAGTCAACTGTTTTCAAACCAGTCAGTGCAAAGAAATCAAGTTTATACAGTTTGCTGACTTATTTCCCGTTTTCACTATACCTATAACTATCACCATAATAACAGCTAACATTTTTATAATTATCTTTAACCATGACTTCTGCATGATTTACATGCCTTACCTTATTCAATCCATAGAAAAAAACCTAGGAGGTAGATCACCATTACAGTTTCCCATCTTACAGTTAAAGATACTGAACCTTATGAGATTTAATAAATCCCACAGGGTCACAGAACTTCTCAAGGGCAGAAACTGCAGTTGTAGTTAAAGTAAACCTGACACCAAAGTGTATGCTCTTAACCACTAATCTAGCCCATGTGTCTTTAACATCGTGCTTCTTCTCTATTTAGAAAGATGCAATCACAGATCTGAAGACCTAGAAATTATGTTAGATTCTGGCTGGTTACTATAAGTCATTTGACAGAAACACAAATTAAGATTTTAGGAAATAAATGGATCAACCTCTCCTCTAATTAATGTTCTTAATTTTTTTCATATTTTTTCTATATCACACAACAAAGTGCTTCTTATAATGTACATAATAAATATGGATGACTGATTCATGAATTCTACCACCAATATATACTGCCATATAAACACATGCATATGCATGTATGTATATCAGTATCTTATCTATGTGTTTCCAATAATAAAGACCCTTGGAATAATAACCAGCCTGTCAAAATATAATAAAAGAACTACGTTCTGAAGGGAATTGCATTATCATTACCATTGACATGGGTAGAATAGATGAGTATTCCTTAACTACTGCCTGTCATGGCCTACTCTTGTCTTAGCACCCAGTTTAAATAACACTCAGCCAGCTGCCTGTGGATTTAGCCAACATTGATGTCAATGTGAAATTCTGATTGCCCAGATGGTTATTTCTAGACCCTTAATCAAAAGTAGTAACTTAGTGTGGCTCTAAGGCACAGCTACCCTGCACATAGGCTAGTGGCTTCTTGTTTTCTTCATAGATCTGCCCCTGTGCAAACTGAGCATGGAGGTGGTGGTGATTTTATTAATTCCCACGAGAGAGAAAAAGAAGGAAACAGAAGGAACTAGGCAGCAATCGTCAAAATCTGTGAAAATCTTCATAATACTTTGTCCTTCATAACTTAGGTGGTATCCTTCTTTCCTCGCTGCTACTATTGTATATAGAGTGTTCACTGTACTTGTGAACATCCTTGAGCAAGTGCTTTCCACAGCTTTATATATCCTATATATCAGAATCACGGTACTTTTGTACATAAAAAGAAAAATAAAGACTTAGGGCATTGAAGCAGCCACAGACCAAATGGACTGACCAAACAAGCTTCGTGCTCCTGGGGAGAACAATGGAAGAGGTTGGGATTTTGGAGTTTGGTTAGGCCTTTGCCTGTCCCCAGGAGAGGGAATTGCTAGTATGATGTGGAAAATCAGGTCCCTAGGACAATGCTTTTGAACAATTCAATTTTCATCAAAGCAACTGTCAGTCACAATTCTGAATCCCTTTCATTAGGATTAAAACTGTAGAGACTGTGAAGACCATGGGTACCATATTTGCCTTGGCATACTGTGGGTTTCTGGGGAGTCACCGTTGATTATGCCCCAGGAAAGAGAGAATTGCATTGCCTTGTAGGACAGCCTCTCTTCCTATAAGTAACATGAATTCAGGCCTTCATCAGCCCTTCCTGGTTCAGTTTCCATAAGCAAACATAGAAATAAACAGTTTTGCTTGCTTTGTATATTCTAGTTCTTTTTCTAATCTTTCTACGACCATAAGTAGAGAATTTTTACAGGGTAGAATTGTTCATTTCCACCTCAGCATTTTTTCTTACTTTTGGAATAACTCGGCTCAGCAAATCTGACCTTGAAATAAATGCAGCCCCTCCAGCCTACCAAGAAATCAGCAGGAGTGCACAGTGGAAGACGTGAAGTTTCCATTTCTTTGCAAATCCATATTTACATGGTGAAGGCTATGCTGGCTCCAAAGGCAGAGGGACAGCCTATCAACCAAAAAGAATGATAGATAAGGATTAGGTTTAATACTGGAAAACATTTAGAGACCGAAAGAAAGACTGCATTCATGGCAGAAATAAAAGGGGCCATTCTTTGGCAAAACATAAAACAGCATCTGTTGAAACAACTCAAGTTCTGAGCTGCTTTGCATGGCATCCTTTGTTGCCCAAGAATGGCAGCTTCTCCCAGGCCTTTGAGGACATGAAATGATGACAGATTAAGGCCCCATGCCAAGCAGTGAGGGGAAAAAAAAATCACATTTTGATGTGCAACTACTTGATTCTCAGCCATCTAGAAATACAGAGGAGGCTGTCGAGTGCATTTAATGAACTGCTCTGGTAGCGCTGGGTGATTAATTTGCAGTTTCGCCCTCCTCTGTCACAGAGTGCAGAGCACATTACCAGCGCTTTCTGGCTTTGAGGAGAGGATCAACCCCATGTGTGTAATCTACTCCAGGTGTACCAAAGTGGGCCCTCTGCCCTTTCTCTTTGGCTCTGTACTCCATTGACATTCTGGAGTGATACATTAGCTTTTTTTTCTGTATGAAATAACATAGTAACATAGCCCAGAATACTCCCATTCAATCCACACATTTATAACAGCAACTCACCTCTGTCACAATTTTCAACGTATAATTTTTTAGCGTAAAATAGGGAAAACAAAAACACCGTCTTGGTCATGCCTTAACCCAAAGAACTAAATAACTTACATCACCTATCACTTGCAGGTTATTAGCAAAGCTTTAAATACACACAACTGCTTATTGTTATTATTACAGACAGAGAGGATGAACTTTTTAAATGGCCAATGTTATTCTCATTTGTGCAGTGTAGAGAAAGTAAACGGTAAATACAAAAATGTTTCAATATTTCACGTGAATTCACAAAACTTCTCAGATACATCTGATTAAAGAACTGGTAACATTTTATTCTTTTTACATATGAGGTAGCTAATAGATACCAGCCATGTCAAGGGGGAAAAATGACTTGGTTTTACTGCAAGCAGATTTTATGGCTTTTTTCTTTTGATGTCTGGACCATGATATATGCCAGAGGTTCTTTGTTGCTGTTTATAGTGCCTATGCACACTCGTAATGAGTTGCCAATTTTTACTTCATTTAAGAAACCCTAATAGTAAAACATTTATCTGCATATTGAAAAATTCGCTTAAACATGCTCTGCGTCTGCAAAGAGGCAAAGTCCACCGGTCTTCTTCATTAAGCGCTGGTTCCAAGAATCTCTCTTTTGTCTAAGGCTGTAGGTTAGCTTTTTCATAGTACAGGTTGAGAGACATGATATTTAATTCAAGACTCATTGTCAAAGCAGAATTTGGCTTCCCTTGTTTTGAAGATGGATGTTTAAAACACAAAACAACAAGTCCCAAATGAAGTTGCTTATGCTAAGCCCCACTTCACCAAACCAAGACTTAATTACAGTTCTGGCTCCCCCAGAAGCAGAACCTCAAGTCAGTCAATCGGGAATCACCTGATTAGTTTAGGTAGGTGTTCTGCCTGGTGGACCCTTGCAGTTTCCTAAAGGAAAGCAGTTTTGCAATAACTAATCCACTTTTTGTCCAGTATAACGTCCTTGCTTTGTTCCCTTCTGCCTATAAAAGTATTTCATTTAGTGCAGCTCCTCAGAGCCGGATTGGATGCTGGCTGACTCACAGATCACTGAATAAAGCCAGTATGATCTTTAAAATGTACTTCATTGAATTTTTTAACATGAATAATCTAAAAGAAGGAGTATAGGTACTTAATCTTGAGATCTTAGTGATGACAATCCTAATTGTAATTTCCTTTTAGTTGTTCTGACACAGTATAAGAGGCGAAAAGGTTTACTCTGTAGGAAAATCTTTGTGGAGACTTGGTTGGTGAAAGGAGGTTATTTTGACCCGAAGGCAGCTGTTGGGTAACAAGTAGCAACAGCTGACACATCAGACCTGATAGGCGTCTCAAGATCTCAGTTCCAGCAGCAATGGAGTGGTGTTACCCAGTTATCCTTGAGAGTTGTTGAATGTTGTTACTGAGATGGAAATTACTGGTAATTAGAGAGGGCGATGTGGAGACAATGTTATTCTGGGGCAGACTTTGGAGAACAAAGCCACAGAATCTATTCAGACCCAAATTGAGCCGCCTAAGTACTAGTATGTGAGCAGAAATGTGGACTCTTTCAGCCAAACTCAGTTGGCACGTGCTGTGTGCCCTGGACCACAGGTCAGCCCCTGCAGCTGTGACTGGGGGTAGGGAAGCATGATCGCCAACCTCAGTGCAGCATCTGCCTTCCCTTCTTTGGGGAGCATTCGCCATTCCTAAAGGGAAAACAGGATTAATAAAAGAGTGTCACTTACGGTCTTCCCCTGCTTAGAAAGAACATGGTATTTACTTAGGCAAATCGGTTTCCTACTCAAGAAGAAAGAAGGACATTTCTTTATTTTACCCAGTAAAGCCTAATTTTACTTTGTACTAGAGACCATTTTTTCCTAATTACTCATTTAAAAGGCAGATCAATCAAAGTAAAATTTCTACTAGTTGGTTAAAGGTTTTCTTTTCTGCCTTCTTCCTGTAGCTTTATGTAAATATTCAGAACAATTTTTACTAATAAGCACGGGAGGGATTCCAGCAGATGGTCTCTGTAGGCATGGTTTTCCAGGAACTTTCTTTTCCGTATGAGCAGCCTACCAAATATGTTCAATATTTAAAAATTCATGTGTTGGAAATGCTAGATGTTAGTGCTCAGCTTTACTTATACTGAAACTAAAAGAGTGATGGATTTGGAAGATCAAGGGGCTCATCTGGGTCTTAATTAAGAATATGTCAGGACCCTGGGCAGTGAGACTCAAATGGTTGTGCATCATCCTGTGCACCAAAAGGTTGCTAGTTTCATTCCTGGTCAGGGCACTGGCCCAGATTGTGGGCTCCATCCCCAGTAGGGGGCATGCAGGAGGCAGCCGATGGATGTTATGTTGTGTTTCTCTCTTCTCCCTTCCTCTCTCTCTAAAAAATCAATGAACTATTCTATTAAAAAAGAAGAAGAAGAACTCTTAACAAGCCTCTGTAGGACTCACTAACCTAGTACAACATGGATGACACCTATCATTTCTTGTTTGGTCTATGAGATGGCCATTGAGTATTTCCCTCCCCTATGTTCTGCTAGAGGCCTGGTGCATGAAATTCGTGCACTGGGGAAAGGGGGATCCCTCAGCCCGGTCTGCGCCCTCTCACAGTTTGGGAACCCTCAGCGGATGTCCAACTGAGCACACTGATCACCAAGGGGCAGCTCCTACATTGAGCGCCTGCCCCCTGGTGGTCAGTGTGCATCATAGCAACCAGTCATTCCGCCATTCAGTAGATTTGCATATTAGCCTTTTATTATATAGGATAGTTCTTCATTGAAGAAAAAAATTACTAAAATATTAATGAAATACTAAAGGAAAGGAAAAATTTATATCTAACTATATAAATTACAGAGCCAATCAGAGGGGCAAAAATAGCAACTCCAAAAACCTGGTAAGGGCATTAGCCTGGATTAAATGGTATTAGCATTTATTGGATACTTTGTGCTATACTATACCTGTCTTATGTCAATTAGTATTCTTAAGAATGCTGTGTGGTAGCTATTATTATTTTAAACTTTAGATTAATGTTCTGAGATACAGAGAATGTAAGAAAATAACTTTGGCAGTTGCTAAGTGGCAGAGCGAGAATTTGAGCTCAACTGTCTAATTCCAGAACCCACCTTCTCCCCATCTCCCATGTGGAGCTCCACCATCAGAACTGAGTGAGCAAATGCTTTGTGTAACTGATTCAACAAAATTGTGTTTCTCTGATTTGAGGTTATTTCTCAAGAGTCCCATCAGATATCTATATTCAGAAAGCCATGGAGAAAGCTGATCCCATATTTTATACTTATAGATATTAAAGTTCCAGAGGCAAGTTTCGACGTTAAAACTGGGATCCAGATTTGTCTTTATCTCCAACCCACTTCTCCCTCAGGATGAAGTCTCAGGTCAGTTTCATGTACACAAAATACTTGCCTGACCTGGAAAACTTGTCGGTAAAGGAAATGTGCTTTCCAAAGAGCCAAGATCCCTCAGTCTTGGCCTGTGAGGGCAAGTGAGGGTCAGAGCAAGGCCGCAGTGGATTATTCCATCAAGTTATTTTGTTAAAGTTACATGGAACATCAAGAAACGTCAAAGAGCCTAGACACATAGAAATGTCTTTCCTAATCCTCTCAAACAATGGCATTAACCAAAGCTGAAGAGGCTTGGATGGAAGAAAGAATCATTTGTCTAGCCTTGTCATGTCCTAACAGTTAATAACACAAAGCGTACATTCACGGTGGAAAGATACTTTTCCTTTCTTTCAAAAGAGGAGACAACATATTGTAAGATATTTTACAGAAGTCCTTCCTCACAAAACTCTGTAAACAGTTTTGGTTTTTGAACAAAGTCAAAGTTTTAATTCACAAGACTAATTCATCTTGTATTTCAGGAATCCTACTTGAATATTTGCTCCGTGTCCTGCAACCTAAACAAGGAATATGCTCCTTCATCATCCCTGTTTGCTAAATGACTGACACCAGGGGCTCACCTTTCAATCTGTAGAACAATGATTTCTATTCAAATCTGAAATCTAGATATCTATTCACCACAACAGCTGCATCTGACACAGAATTTTTCTCTAGTTCTTATGATCCAAAGATGTTTTCCCCAGACACCATTATCCTCTGCGTTCTAAGTCACATCCAAAAGCTGTTACAATGTACACTTCTGGCACCTGCTCTTTATGGACTTACCCTTTCATCATACCTCTTCTACTTTTCCATCAGTGAACTCTGAAATGAGTGCAGATGCATAAGTGTGTAAAAGACAACTTAATGCTCTCTGTATGATGCCATCGTTTTATTTGGAGAAACCAAAATATTTGAAAGTGAGATCTTCAAATCTTAGCTGACAATTGATTTACCATAAGCAATTGGGAAAATTTTAAATATTAGAACAAATGATAGCAAAGAATGGAAATTTTTAGACAGAAACTTTCTGTATTAGAAAATCTGTCACCCTTCTTAATAGGAAATGATGCAATTTCAACAACAGACCATCAGGAATTTTTTTTTGTTGTGCTTCTCTTTATGGACTTTTGGGATTTTGGTGGCCATTGATTGGACCAGAAAGCAATTATATTTAGATTTTTTTCTTTGATTAGTAAAATTATTTTTTAATATTATATTAAGCACTTAACTGAGATGTTTCAAAATGATTATTTTGTAATGGAGTATCAAGATAAGAAAATGTATGTATTTGTCACACTTTGACTGGTCTCGTTTAGCTCAGGGACTCTAGATACAAGCTTCAAAGATGCTGCCCTGTCAGAAGTGAATGTTTGTATACGAGCCCAACTTCAAATAATTCTAACTCAAAATTCAGGCAGGGGAAAATTTTCCCCAAGCTATGCTACATTGAGACATGTATTGTGTCTTAGCGCATGGCAGAGTGTTTTATTACATTTTGGCTACATCTATACATCACATGTGAACTAAATCCCACTATGGTCTCTATAGCCTCTTCATTTTGAATATCTAAAAATTGATGTGTTTTACTGAGGAATTGATTTGACTTTAGCAATTGCTACTTATTGGCAAAAATAAATGGATCCAGCTCATGTTGTGTCCCAACTCATCAACAGTTTGCAGCATAGTTTGCCTTATTGTGTAATATTGTATTTTAGTGATTGGAAAATGGGCTATTTTTACAAACTCAAACCTAAAACTAATGTTAATTAAAAAAAAAACAACACACCAGACTTTAGAAGCTTCAGATTAGTGTGTAAAAATATGAAATAAATGCACCTTAGCAAAGAAAGCAAATAAGAAGGAAAAAGTCTTGATTTTGAATGTATTTATTCACCCTATTTTGTTATGGTTTGCTCTAAGTAAATGTATATATTTTAAGACATTCTTTAGAATTTGCCATCTTTAGAAACATTCTTTTGAGCCCTCCTAATGGAGGGTTTGTTGATGGTAACAAACCCTCCTAATGCTGCCAACGTAAGATGCCAAGGAAAGAAGGGACTCCTTGCCTCCAAATGCGGGAGGAGGTCTTGGAGTCCCCTTAGCAACCGAAGCACAGAGCCCTGCTATTGTGTGTGGCTATTTGGCAGTTGGATGCTGCCACTCCAGCTTTCGTCCACACCAGCGCAGTTCCAAATACAGAGCAGAGCCCAGACTTCGTTTCTCTGTCCTACTTGGTAATAATTAAAATTTTCAGCTAGAAACCTCTTTGCTCGAGCAGAAAAGATCAGTTTGCATCATCATTGCAATGCCAACTTTTCTTGGAAAGGGTAGGGTACACACACACACACACACACACACACACACACACCTCTCTTATTTGCTATTTTCTTTCTTTCATTTCCCCCAAAATGTTTACCATCCTGTGGGCAAAAACTTTCTCTTCTTTGTTCTCATTTTGTTTTGTTTTGTTTGTGCTTTCCTTCAAAATGTCAATTTGAAAATTTTCAACTACTCTTCTGAAACAATAAAGGCTAATTATTCTCTTTAAAACCAAATCACAATATTTACTGAAAAGGCTCTGTGTTTGCCAAATTTGGACACTAAAAAGGAACAGAATTATTTCAAAAGCTATGTGTAAATAGAAGGCAATTGGCAAGCATCCTGTGTAAAATGAAAAGACCCCATGCCTATTCGACCTTGGGAAAACTAAAGGAGCTAGACAAGCCACAATATTTACTAATTTTACAAACTAGGAGACACTCTTGTTACCTGTGGGCCTGCACTTCAGCTTCAGCAGAGTGAACCAGCCAAATGATCGTTAACGGTAGACACATTTAAAACTATTTTAAGAATCATTAACATCTAATATTTTCTAGGCTATTCTATCCTAGTCAGTGTTCTCAATGATATAAGAGTAGCACTGTCATTACTGATTTAGTCAATATCTCCATATTTGCAGATTATTTTAAAAAGGAGTCCAGGTAGATAAGGTAAATAGAACAAATTATTAGACTGCTAATTTGCATTATAAAACAATAGATAAAAAACATTATGTGTTTTATTAAGCCAAACATAGAGGTCTAGACATAGTTTCAAATTCATCTAATTCGTTATCTATCCATCTGTCTGTCGATCCATCTGGCTCAATTAATCTGATGCTCAATTAACCTATGTGCACGGTGCACCATATTGTAACTTCTCAGGTGGTGAAGTACTTGAAGCTATCATTCATCTTCATTTTTTTTAATTTATGTTTTATTCATAGATATTTAAATACATGAAATGTACAGTGCTAGGAAGGACTCACCTTGTTTTTTTTTAAATCACAGGTAAGTAATACATTGAATTACTAAAGTTATCATTCAGATAGTAGTAGATGCAAAGGGTTAAAATATATAGCATAACAAAAAAATTAAGTGGGCAACAGATTCATTCTATAGCAATGGTTCTAAAAGTATGGTCAGGAAACCCCTGGGGTTCAAGGGTTAATAAAGTCAGAGCTAATCTCATAATAAACCAAGATGTTATTTTCCTGTTTCACTCTCATTCACTCAAAAATGTTCGATGGAGTTTTCCAGAAAGTACAAGAAGTGTGAGATAATAGACTGGATAGAGAAGTAAGTCTGAGAATCCAGCTGTCTTCTATTAAAACCAGACAATAAGGAAATTTTAAAAAATATAAAAAATGCCACCTTTATTTTTTGTGTTAATAAACATAGTTATTTTTCATAATAATATGCATTTATGTCAACATGTAATGAGATTATTGTTATTTTAAGTAAATTAAGAATTAAATGTTAAAATGTTTCTCTACTTTGATTACTAATATAAACATCAACCAATATAACCCACATTTTGGAGGCCCTCAATAATTTTTAAGATATAAAGGAATTCTGAGACCAAAACACTTGAGATTGCTATTGTACAGTTTTGAAATCTCAATTTAGCTTTAAAGCCTCAGTTACTAATGTTACCAGAATAAAAATTAGTGTGGCGCTTGCTACAAAAGTCTCAAAAATTACTCTTTGGCAAGATTAGATACATGTTTCTTATTGTATTAGTTGCTAATCAACAATATATAGCCAACAGAATAACTTTAAATATTTCGTATGATTCATTCCACGTCTTCCATTCCTGGCCCCAGACTCTTTCTGGACCCAACTTTGCATTAATGCTAGTGTACTAGGGGACATCTTGCTTGGTGTATATTATGCATCTAATATATATGTTGACTTGATGTAAAGTAAGTCTACTTCCTCACTGAAGTTTATTTGACTGAATTGTTAAGCTTATTTCTTGTTTTGTTTTATAATTACCAGGATGACCAATAAACTTAGATTGGCAGACATTGGTTAATAGGATTCTCTGGAACACCCTAAATGGCTTAAATCCTGGATCTAATGCTGGCTCCCATGTGAACATGTACAGTTCTTTAACAACTCTGTGCATGAATTTCCTCATCTGAACATTATGAATAAAAATAAAACGTTTTAGGTAATAACCTGATTGTTGTACAGATTAAATAAGTTAAAATTTAGCTTTAAATTTTGTAAAATATTTAAAACTAACTTACCATATAATAAATATTTATAACTAACTTACCATCTTATAATAAATGCTATATAAAGATGACTCAGTAAAATACCTAATTTCAACTACTGCTCAGAGCAAGTACATGAATACTGATAAGTTGGTTTTCAGAGAAAAAATTTGCTATTTAAATAAATCTAGATACCTGAACACCTTTAATTCCATGTTCATTGCCATTAAGAGTAGCATGAGAAATAGCACAGCACACTGATAATGCTGAGAGGAAAATGGCAGCACAACACAGATCAGAACATAGACACAAAAGCTTAGAAGAAATCCAAACATATTCAGCTAACAGCATCGATAGGACAACAGCTGAAATTGTCTGACCTATTTGAGCAGGAATGGAAAATTAGGCAAAGACTTCTAACTGATTTGAGTTTGTTTTTAAATGAGATAAATGCTGGCATTGTCTTAAATTATCATTAATATGATCATCTTTCCAATTCTAGCTACTCTTTAGAAAATGTCTTTAATTAAATACAGAGAATCACGTAACATAGTCTAGCTAAAAGCAAAGATTTAAAAAATTTCTAGATCTCTCTTTCACCCTTTGGCTTCTGCAATTTCACTTGGGTTGATTTTCTAACTCATATTTTCCAAGAAGATAAATCCCCCCTTCTACTTGCCAGACTCTAAGTCCAAAAGATGTGGACACAATGCAGAATGGATGGACTGGACTTATCAATACTGGAAAGAGTTTAGCATCCTCCAGTTTAATTGTCATCCTGCCAAACATCCCAGCTAGTTCACAACCACAGCAATGCCTAACTCCCAACTTTATAGTTTTGTCTTGTTCTTTTCCTTTAAGCTATCTGAATTCAAATGATTAGATGAAATGGAGTGCATAACCAGAAAAAGTTTTATTTAATCAGTTCTGATTAACTCATCTATTCATCTATCCATATTTTGCCCAAGTGGAATGATATTGGGAAAATAAAATTCTTTTAAATTAAAAATAATAGAAAAGGTGAATTTCCCTTGAAATGGGTTATAGACTAAACTTTGCTGGCATCTTGTCACTAGTCATGGGATTGGAAAGTCCTCTGGTCTGTCCTGTATTAAGTGGCTGCACTAGAAAGAAAAGGACACCCTCATCTCATTGACCATCTCACTCTACAGGGTTTAGCGCTAGAGAAGCACATTCAGCTTTACAATGACAGTTCATTGAAGGTCTTCAATAGTAAGAATATATTGCTTTGTAGATATTATTAAAACTGTGAAATTTAAAATCTAAAAAACAAAACAAAACTCTGACATACAAATATTAAAGTGTGTCAGTACTTAGGAAAAATAAATTTTTGATTAAACCTCAATGTGTACCTTTTTTCTCATGGATGTTTAGGCAGGTGAACTCCAAGAAGAGTCCATTTCTATGGTAACTGTCAGATGCCTTTCAGTTTATATCATTTATGACCAGAGGTCCTGCTATTCAGCACTGAGTGTTGTTCTATTTAGTTCCCATAGCTGTGAGCTGCAGTGCCTGGAGAGGACACAGCCCAGAGTAGCTTGTGGAGAAATTAGGGGACATTACATGGAGTAGCTGTCCATCCTTTGGCTCCTGTGTTACTGCCAGCACAGCACCTGCCTCCTCCTTAGTCTTGTTATCACACTGAAATTGCTTTCTGATATAGCTTTACCTCCATGCAAAACTGTCAATCATTATTTTCTGCCTCGGTCCATAGGGAGCATGAAGCAAACTGATCATGTTGTTTTGACATTGTGCGACAGGAAAGGGTCCATTTTACAGAGTGACATCATAAAACCGAGCGTGTTGCACCTCTCTCTATCCCTTTCTTTTACTCTTAAATCCAAACCAAATTAAACCTGAATGTTCTTTGCAATTCATTCTCCTTTATCGAAATTATAGAAAGCAGGCTTGACTATTATTGGGGGGGGGGGGGGGACTATTTAAGTTAACAGTGATGTGCAAATTGAAGTAGAATTTAGCTACAGAAGAATAATTAAAAATAAAATTTTATTAAGTACCTGAAATAAAAACACTGAGGGCAAAAACATGAACAAAACAAGAAAATTCTAAAAAAATAAAATAAAATTAGGAATATCCTCCAAGCTCCATTTAATACTAGTGAGAAATTCCCTTATTAAAGAAGTATTTTCACTCTGGGCTTGTGGACCAACGGTGAGTAAGCAAGGATCTTCAGCCAAACATTTCTGGACAAAGCTAGTTATGGGAAAAGAAGATTTCCCTCAAGCTTAACAATTTCTGTCCTCTGAATCTGGGCAAATGTTTCTGAGCACATTCCCAATGGTACTTTGCTTTACATCACGATGAAATCACATTGTGGCAGCCCAGAGAGGAATGCGGAGCACATTTACAGATGGATGAGCTAACACGCATGTGTTGACTTCAAGAAAATGTACCGAAGTGCCTGGTACTTACTGCACTCCAACAGAAAAGGGAGGAATTTCAAGATTATCTGAAAGAAAGGAAGGTCCTCACACTATTTATATCTCCATTACTCTCCCCTTATAAGAGAAAATCAGTAAATTATTACCAAGATAGCTTTTCAAATGAAAAAATTTTTCCAAAGGATTGTAGATATTTAAACTATATTAAATGCCCAATAAATCCATGAGTAATATAGAAAAGGATATAGAATTATTGCCAAGGTAGTCAAAATTGGAAAATTGTATTTTTGGGAATATATAACTAGATAACCATAGCATGCACAAAGACAGTTCATTTAATTAGCTGGTAAAATTAGTAAAAATATTACTGATTGATACTGATACTTGTCTTTTTTTTTTTTATTGATTTTTTACAGAGAGGAAGGGAGAGAGATAGAGAGTTAGAAACATCGATGAGAGAGAAACATCGATCAGCTGCCTCCTGCACACCTCCTACTGGGGATGTGCCCGCAACCCAGGTACATGCCCTTGACCGGAATCGAACCTGGGACCTTTCAGTCCTCAGGCCGACGCTCTATCCACTGAGCCAAACCGGTTCCAGCCTGATACTTGCCTTTACTGAATCTATACTATTCAATTTGATATATAAAAAATGTAAATTGTATAGTTATACAAAAGTCTTAATTTTTTATTAAATTCTAACAACAGTACTTAAAGAAAATTTAAAAAATATATTCTTTGCATGTTGCCAATAAAGAAACTGAAGCCAGAGTGAATAAGTAACTTTTTCGGAGTAGCAGAAATAGTCCATGGCACAGGTAAAAGTAGCTTTCAGGACTTTAGGGTCCTTTTAGAAGCTCTGTTACAGATCACATTTTGATGTTGATTCTCTAAGTTAAATATAAAAGCTATTTTGATCAACTAAACACCATAAAAGATTTGTATGAAAGCCTAAACTATCAAGGGATATTTATTATTCTCTCTCTCTCTCCCTCTCTCCCCCTCCTTCTTTGATAGATAGATAGATAGATAGATAGATAGATAGATAGATATATCTATAATAATAAAAGGGTAATATGCTAATTAGACCAGATGTCATTCCAGACAACGAAGCCAGGGCCCGAGGGAAGTTTGGGTCTGGGGTGCCAGAGAGAAGCTGGTGCTGGCAACCGGGGGAAGGAAGGCCTACTTTTGCACAGATTTTGTGCATTGGGCCTCTAATATATATATATACAATGCTCTAGCTCTATCTGTCTTTATTGATCTCTATCTCTCCTATTGTAGAAATTATTATTTCCCATCAGTCATCTGCTAGAATAAGAATAAGTAAGAATAAAACTTTACAAGGGAAAATATGAAAACAAATCAAACCTTCAAATATAAGGTATTTCATTAGTACAGATTTTCTTGGTTTTCTTGATACCTCTGCAGTGTTCATACCCTCCAGGTCAGGTGTGTTTGCCAGTTAATGACCATTTGGATCAAGGACCCTCAGCCTTGCCTGAGGCCTTCAGGTTCTTCACTCTGACATTAGCTGACAGACTCAGCAGCTCAGAGAACATTCTTACATGATAGAATTGCCCAGTCAATAGCAGCTTCTCTACTAATAAACATGCAGCACATTAGTGAGGTACTTATCCAAAATTTTAATGATCCACGTCCAGTCTCCTCACACTCCAAACCTCTATGAACTTGGGAGGTAACTACAGTGTCAGAGTTTATTGCACACATCAACACCACACATTGAATCCACAGAACTCTATTAAATAACTACTTAGTTCTGGATGCAAGATTTGGTGACTCAAATAGAATGATAACACTTTTTTTTATTTTTTGTTTTTAGAATGGATATCTTACCTTCTGTTATTTTCTCCAAACACCTTTCTATTTTAGATTTTTTTTTTTTAAAAAAAGGTAGGGAAAATATATTTTGAAATTAACTTTTTTTTCCTTTTTATTGAATTTATTGGGATGACACTGGTTAACAAAAGTATACAGGTTTAAGGTGCAAAATTCCACAATCTATACACTGTATTATGTGTTAATCACACCAAGTCAAGTCTCTGTCCATCACCATTTATACCCGATTTACCCTCCTCCACTTCCTCCTACTCCCAGCAATCAGCACACTGTTGCTCATATCCATGCATTCTTTTCTCTTTTGCTCAATCTCTCCACCTCTGCCCCCAACCACCTCTCCTCAACTGTCAACCTGCTCTCTATCTATGAGTCTATCTCTATTTTGCTTATTAGTTCATTTTGTTCATTAGGTTCCACTCATATGGTACTTGTCTTTCCCTGATTGGCTCATTTCACTTAGCATAATGCTCTCCAGGTCCATCCATGCTATTACAAAGGGTAAAATTTCCTTCTTTTTTATGGCCCAGTAGTATTCCATTGTATAAATGCACCACAGCTTTTTTATCCACTCAGCTACTGATGGGCAGGAACATAGGCTGCTTTTGATTACAGCTGTTGATATCAAATTCATAATCCCCACCAGTTTGTGTATAACAATCTATGTCACACTAAGGTTATCAGCTGCTTCCCAAAAGTTTCCGTCACACCACCTTTCTTTTACAAAAGACCTACATTAGTATGATAAGGACTGCTTTCATCAAAAGTAAAAATCCTCTTGGGTTTCCTTTCAGTACTAATGCAGGTCTTTCCTAAAAGCAGTGGCTTGTTAAGAACTTTGGGTAGCAGGGTATACTCATTGCTTTACGCCAATTCAGCTTAAGAAAGTTTTCACAGAAATGTTCTGTTTTTGGATATTGCGGGAAACCTGTAAACTATACCAAATAGAAATGGCCCCAAATAGTAACAGCCAATGTATGCACAAACCTAGAAAAGTCTTTATATATTAAACAACACATTGATGGACCTTGTAAACAAAAGGATAGATATCCGTTATGGATGGAGTTTAAAGAAAAAAAACAACACTTGAATATTACCTTGTGTGAGTTTTGGGGGGGGGGGGTTGTTTGTTTGTTTGTTTTGGGATTGGTTCTTTTGATCTGGAAATATCATCACTTCTCTTCAACGGGATAGAATTGCTTTTGGAAACAGACAGTTTGAATAATGCAAATCAGAATTCTTGAGACTGTGGCAGAGTAGCAAATTGGAATTTGTGCGATTTTTGTACATCCCTCACATGACTGGTTCTTGGGATGTACCGTTTCCATCACTGGTCCACTTCTCTCCCCTTCACATTAACTTTGCCTTCGTGTTTTGCATAAAGCTGAAGCTCATGTCTGATTTCCCA
Organism: Myotis yumanensis; assembly: GCF_028538775.1. Taxonomy (NCBI): domain Eukaryota; kingdom Metazoa; phylum Chordata; class Mammalia; order Chiroptera; family Vespertilionidae; genus Myotis; species Myotis yumanensis. The sequence continues at coordinate 74,612,297 of NW_027223753.1, forward strand.
CTCTGTTACCTGAGAGCTTTACCAATAACTGCTCCCCTGCCATCCCTCCTGCTTTTAAGGACAAGTAAAATCAACCAGTATGACAATAGATGCTCAAAAACGAATCTCTTAAAAATAAGAGAAGTGGAGTGAAAAAGATGGAGGCTCTGTGCTCTGATTCCCTATTTTATGCATGGAGCAAAGCTACACTGGCTGCTCAGCTGGATTTTAAGGTAATGTTTCCCAGGGCAGACTTCATTCAGCAAACAGAAATAATAGAAACCTTTCTCCCTACAGAGGAAACAGTGACATCATTCTCAGTTTCCATTATTTGCCACATATATTTATGTGTAATACTTTGTTGTCTGCTACTGCCTGTCCTCTAGGAAATCTGGTGTTGGCAAAATTTACAGGGGTCATGTAAAAATCACGCCAGCAAACCCTTGTGACAATATTCAACCACTGCTTGAGAGCTTCCTCTGTACTTCATGCTACACATGCATTCACTTAAATAGAACCCTGATGATCAGTATATATATGAAGTTTATATGCCTGTACCCTCACTTTATCTGTAAGAAAAAATAAAGTTAGACCACATTAGCTGCTAAAGCAGGAGAATCTTAACATTTTAGTGGCTAAAACAATAGAAAGTTATTTGTCTTATATACAAAAGTCCAGTGAGAGTGGTGAGTTTTCCTTGCAATGATTCAAGACTGAAGATCGTTATTGTAGCTCCTCTACTGGTATGTTCAACACGTGGCTTCCACAGTCACTGTGGGAATCGAAGAGAGGTGAGAGGAGGCACATCTGTTTCTTAACCCTGTCAGCCTAGAAATGATACACTTCATTCCTTCTCACCTTCCACTAGTGAGAATCAGTCATATGGCTCCATACAGAAGGATTTGGAAGTTGAGACCAGGACCTAGAAGCCTCTGCCTGACAATATCTCCATACTACGGACAAGGAGCTTAAACCTTTCATGGAGAGCTGGCCATTTCTGCTAGAGAAAGGGTAAGCTATTTCCTAACAGCACTCTTGAGTAATTAGTGAAACTGGAATTTAAACCCATCTTTGCACCCAGATTTGAGCTCCGTACTTTTGAAAGTATGGCTTATGATTTACTGGATCCTCCACTGCCCTGTACATAAATCTTCATGGTTGAAACTGTATATAGTATAGTGATATTATAATAATATATATTCTATGGCATTCTGCAAATAGCCCCATTACTTCCTAAAATTCTGCACCTAAAATAATTTTGACAACTTCTGCTATGGGGTGGAGTAGGCATGCTCTAAGATTTTATTAGGTGTCACAAAAATACATAATTTTCAGGACACCGTTTTCAGCACTTTACCTATACCATTCTTGCATAAAAAGGAATTTAAATGTATAGTTTGCCAAATCAAATATTATTCAATTATGCTTTATCTTTTTGCTATATCAGTCTTATTTGATGAAGTCATATGTGACCTAGAACAGACCTGTTTTTCTTATTACTGGCTTTTCTAATATAAAATTTTACAAAGGCAAGTTCCTTATAAAATTTTAATATTGGAAGAAACTGCCCTCCACCAATAAGCTTTTGTTATTCATGGGCAATGGAGAACTGTAGAAACCAAGAAGCTGGAAAATGTATAAAAGTGGGGAAAGACAACAGTAGCCCCCTCCCATGTTCTTTAAACAAAACACCCTGACAGCATTTCTATATCTATTGCTAAGTACATTGAGTCTCTTTAAATTTGTGAACAAAATAAAATTGCTACCTAGCTCTTTAATTCAGCAAATTTACTTTTACATGTATTCATTCAACAATGCAACTGAACTGGTACTGCTGACTGATAGTCTACACCAAAAATAATCTGTAAATCAGTGTTTTTCTATTTCTTACCTTTTCTTTTCTATTAATGACAACACAATTATAATTTCTAAATTAAATGCACCAGTGATTTACACTTATTTTTTAATTCACATGGAAAAGTCAAAAGTAAAATCTGTGTAAGTAACTACTAATATTGTTTTCCTAAATGTAAGACATGGAGAGAAATATAATGAAACCATAAGCAGAAAATTAACCCGTTTCAACCATTAACATTAATACACAGTCATCAATTCTAGTTAACAAACATTTGAGCACTGTGCTATGCATTGTGATAGGGCCAAAAAACATATAAATAATATGTCATTTGTCTCTTCAAGATGCTTACAATGTAGTTCGGGAAAATATATGCAAAAATACTTCAAAAAACAAAATACCAATAACATCCATTAATGTAGCTCTTCTTATGGATCACAAGTAGGCCAAATCTTGGAAGAGGTTGTGTATTTCTATCATCATTACAGAGGCCTGAAAGTGAATCATTAAATGCAATCCACTAAAAAGTACACAGTAACTAAAATATTGGGAGTAGGAGTGAGGTTCCTTATTGTATTAATTTATAGCCATGAGTCTGAGGAAGGCGCCGAACTTGCAATGGTTCCATCATTCCTATCTTACAGAATTTCAGAAGGTGCTCTGCCTACAAGTGACGGTGATAAATCAGAAGTTCAATTATCACCTATTATAATGATCCGTCCACCACTCTCAATTAAACCCTGTAATAAATCTGGGTTAGAATGTTTGCCTTAGAAGGAGAGGCCCTTCTTTGGCTTTCAGTTTTCATCTCCAGCAAGCTGCTGAGCCCAAATCAATGAGAAACCCAAGGCATGAAAGCAGTTGTGTGAGATGAAGAAGCCTCATCCTCACCCTGAGTCAGGACAAAATCAGGCTTTTAGTATGTAGAGGAGAGAATGAGAGAGAGGGGCAAGCGTGCCAACTTACCACACGAAAACGAGAAAAAATATGACAGGGCCACATTCATGCACACTGCTTTTTAACAGCATTGTCCCTCTGCTACAGAATGGGCTGATTTCTGGTGTTAGATCTGATTAAAGAAGCAATTCTTATCTGTGGTGGGGTAAACAGAAGAACTATGAGCAGAGTAGGAATGGTTTAGTAGAGAAGAGAGAACTTTCTTAAAATTTAAATTCTGCTATGCCCTATGTTCTAGAAAATGCTTCTGAGAAAAATTTCAATAACCACTTGTCTTAATAAAAATAATTTGTATCATGATAGAGTGTCCTTATAACCAAACCCCTCACAGCTGCTCACAGGCCTAGATCTGACCTCAGCCCCCGTCACTGTGTGTGCCTACCTGTAGCGCTGCCTATGCACACTCCAGGCCCCTGCTGCTGGTATTGGCCTCCACTTCCATGTGTGCACCACAGCTAGCCCCGACAGCCACATGAGTGCACACTGACAACCAAGTCACCTTGAGCTGCATATTCATGGGAAACCAGTCTCTACCCCTGTAATAGGCCTGTAATGCTGAGCACGCCAGCAGCTAGCCTATGCAGCCACAAAGCTACAGGCCACTGACCCCAATTCCAGTCACTGGCCACCACTGCTGTGCACGTTCCTGTAGCTACCTCCTATAGCTATATGATTACACACCAACAGCTCAGCCCCCTGACTTTTGTCACTGGCCTCCACTATTGCATGTGCTTGTAGCTAGAATTTATAGTTGTGCACCTGCACAACACTAATTCAAACTTCCTTCACTGTCCCACACCAGTGGGCATGTGGCTAGCCTCTGTAGCTATACAAGTGCAGACTAACAGCCCAGGACTCCACAGCTGCTTGTGTACCTGCAGTAGGCCTCATACCCTGCTCCAGGCATATGCCAGAAGTCAGCCCCTGAAGCTAGTCATGTGCACATCACTGGTTCCAGCCACCATTGCCACTTGCCCCAGTTCTCACTGCTGAGTCTGAAGATACCAGTAAGGACCAAAATAGCTATTGCAGTCACTGCAGACCTCCTGAAGTTCTCACTCTCAAGCTTCATACAATTGTCAATATCTTACACACCAGCTGCTTGAGCCAACAGGACACCATGCCTCTTCAGATCTGAAGCCACCACACACCCTACACTTGTCACATTGCACCATTAGACATACTCCAAAGCATGTTCCAGCATACCCCACCCACATGCGAAGGACTTTCCTTACCAAAGTAAGTCCATTAAGTCTGTATTTGCTTCCTCAAATACACAGATGCATATAAGGCTATAGGGATTGTGAAGAATCAAGGAAATAGGACACCACACACACACAAAAAAATACACACACAATAAACTCCCTGTAACTGACCACAACGCAATAGAGATTCATTATGTGCCTGACAATTCAAAATAGTTTCTTTAAAGAAGCTTAGAGGATTGTCAAGGGCGGGAAAAAAGGGAGACATATGTAATACTCTTTGTAATACTTTAAGCAATAAAACAATTAATAAAAGAAGCTTAGAAAGCTACAAGAGAACACAGATAAACAACTTAACAAAATCTGTAAAATAATACGAGAATAAAACAAACAACTTAACAAAAAATAGAAAACATTAAAATAAAAAGAACCAAGCCCTAGCTGGTTTTTTTCAGTGGATAGAGTGTCAACCTGTGGAATGAAGGGTCCTGGGTTCAATTCTGGTCAAGGGCACATGCCCAGGTTGTGGGCTCAATCCTCAGTGGGGGTGCATACAGGAGGCAGTCAATCAGTGATTCTCTGTCATCATTGAGGTTTCTATCTCTCTCTAAGTCTCCCTTCCTCTCTGAAATCAATGTAAATATTTTTTTAAAAAGAACCAAACAAATTTGGAGCTGAAATTACAATGACTAACCTTAAAATAAAATTAAGCCATAGAGAACTTTAACAGTAGACTTGATCAATCAGAAGAAAGAACTTGAAGCCAGGTCATTTGAAAACCTGGGTTTCTCCTCAGAGGAGAAAAACAAAAAAGAATAAAATAAATAAAGAAAGCCTACTGGACTTATGGGACATCATTAAATGAAACAATATTCACATTATAGAAATCCCAGGAAAAGATAGATCGAAAGGAGTAGAAATTTTATATACAAAATATATAAATAAGATAAAAATAACAAAATAATGGCTACAAACTTTCCATGTCTGAGAAAGGATATGAATACCCAGGTGCATGAAGCTCATAGGTCCCCAAGCAGGTTCAGCCCAAATACTTCACTGAGACATGTAATAAAACTGTCAAAAATCAAAGGAAAAGAGAATATTGAAAGCAGTAAGCAGTAAGAGAAGCTTATCACATGTAAGGGAACCATCCCTCTCCCCACAAATTTCTCAGTGGAAATCTTACAGGCCAGGAGAGAATGCTGTGACATATTCAAAGTGATAGAAGAAGAAAAAAAGAGAAAAAGACTGCCAACTCAGAGTGCTTTCTCCCAGCTATCCTTTAAAATTGAAGTACAGATAAAGTTATTCCCAGACAAAGAAGACCTAAAAGAATTCATCAACGCTAGACCTACTTTACAAGAAATACTGAAGGAAGATCTTCAAGCTAAAAAGAATGGATACTAACTAGTAACATGAAATCACATGAAATTATAAAACTCACTGGTAAAGGTAAACATATAGTCAGATTCAGAACCACTAATATTGAAATAGAGATTTATTAATCATTTATAATTCTAATATAAAAGCTAAAAGATGAATTAAAAATAACTATGGCTATAAAAATTTGTTAATGGATACACAATATAAAAAAAATATGTGAATGTGACACCAAAACATAAAATATGATTTATGGGTACTGGGAGAAGAAAAGTATTGATTTTTGTATGCAAACAAAGTTAAATTTTATCTGCTTAAAATAGACAGTTAACATATGTTTTATGTAAGTCTCATGGTAACCACAAAACAAAAACCTGTAGAAGATACATTAAAAATGAAGACAAAGAGAATCAAAGTTTGCCAATATATAAAATCATTAAATAACACAGGAAAACAGCAAGAGAAGAAAAAGGGGAAAAAAGTATCTATAAAACTCCCAGAAGAAAATTAGCAAAATGGCAATAATAAATTGTAATCTATCAATAATTACTTTTAATGAAAATAGATTAAATTCTCCAAAAAAAACACAGTGTAGTTAAATGGATTTAGAAAACAAAAAAATATACAAAAAAACCCAAAAAAAGAATAAAATAAATGAAGAAAGTCTACTTTCTTTGAGTTTCTTGTATATTTTGGATGTTAACCCTTATCAGATGTATGGCTTTTTGAAAAGCAGAATAGAGGTTCCTCAAAAAAATAAAACCAGAGCTACCCTAAGATCCAGTGATACCACTTAATTGATTGTGGCAATTATTTCACAATGTATACATTTATCAAAACGTCACATTGGACTTTTTAAATAAAGACAATTTTAATTTGTCAAAAATCAGTAAGTACATTTAAAAAAAAATAATGTCAAAGTTCAGAAGAACATTTTCATTTAGAAGACCAAACAATTCACCAACCAATCCCTCTCCTTTCTGAGTACTTAACCAGAGTACTCCATTTTTCTTTCAAGATTTTGAAGTAAATAATTGTTAAGTTACCACTAGCCATCTCACCCATTTCATTGACCCTCTTGTGAATTTAAAGAAATAATTCCCAGAATTATCATCACCACATAGTTCATTGATTAAGAGAGGATGTTTGATCTGGCTAGACTGCATTTCAAGATAATTAGAGTCAGTATGTTGACTAAGTGAGAAGTGTTGGAAACAGCTCATCACTGTTAGCTCTGTAGAGTGGAATTGGAAAAAAAAAAAAACCATTTTCTGAGCCTGAGAGAGAAGAAAAGGTGAGGAAAGGAAGCAAGCCTACTGTCTACAGTGCAAAAGAATGGCATCCGTCTGACCTCAGGAAGTTACACAATGAGTGATATTAGGATACAGCTCTTTACGTTTTTTTCAATGCATTAAACATTTTACTCCAACTCAAAGCCTCCGGGGCCTTGTCATGGCCAGACACTTCCAGGAAACGACTGGGGTGACGGATCACATGTCTCTGTAACTAGGGGAAGGCAGTGCAATGTTCAGTTTCAACGGGCAGCCTTTCTCCATGCTGCAGGGCTTTGCTCTTGTCAATATCCTCAATAGCACATCCCTGGATGTTACTTATTGCTTAATGAAAAAACAGATTGCTCTGCCTGGCATCTAATAGTTGTTAATATCCTAATAACATTAACGTATGCAATATCGAGCTGAATTGTAAGGCTGACAGCCTACGTGTGTGGAAATGTAATTACAGTGGAAGTTCAATGATAAATCACCGCAGTTTCTCTCTGCCTTAATAAACCGTCAGGCACTACCAAATAAAGCAGAAGCAATTAAGGAAAGCAACAGGATCTTAGGCTGAGGGACAGGAGTGATGGAAGAAATAGAACCTCCGCACCCTCAGAATAGCTTACATAAACTGCTGGTACTTAACAGCTGTTGAACTCTGATCGGCAGGAACATCAGCCTCCTCATTCATCCACCTAGGATATGGCATTTTGATTTCTCATAGGAGGGTACAGTATTTTCAGCTATGATAAAGTACCTTAGACATCTGAACAGCTCATTAAATTCCACCTTTTTACTTCAGTGTTCCCCGCAGTATCTCTTTAAAGAGGTTATTTCTAAAACACTAATATTTAATTTAGTTTTATTCAAAGGCAGGAAGTCCTCTATTTCCAAGGTGTTTCAGCTATAATTGTTAGAATGGATAGACAAGGATGCAGAGGGTGCAATGGATAGGAACTATGTTGCTGAGTAGAAAATAGCAAAGGATTTGGTGTGTGACAAATAGCAAAGGATTTGGAGAGTGCATCTTAATAGCTGGGCGACTTTGTACAAGTTACTTAAACTTCTTTGATACCCCACTTTCCGGTTTGTAAAATGAGAATATTAATTAATAATACATATTCCATAAGATTGTGAAGGGGAACAAATTAAAGAATACATTAAACCTCTGAGTTGGTACAATTCCTGCCACCTATAACGCACTTATGGTAGTTCATGCTTGTATTAGTAGTAGTCTATTATTACTAGCACATCATCACCAGCTATATTTATATGCGTTTAACCCCTACCCCACACCCTCAACCCATTTGCTAGACATTGTTCCTGCAGCCAGGTTAATGATAGGATTACATAGCATATGGACAGACAAGATAATTATAATTATACTAGAGGACCGATGCATGAAATTCGTGCAAGAGTAGGCCTTCCTTCCCGGGGCTGCCAGCACCAGCTTCTCTCTTGCACCTGGGACCCAGGCTTCCCTCCAGGTCCAGGCTTCCCTCACGGCCCCAGCTTTGTCCGGAAGGTCATCCGGAAGGACATCTGAAGTGTGTCTGGTCTAATTAGCATATTATGCTTTTATTATTATAGATGGTCTAACCCTATTGTTGGACACATGCGTAAACTCAGTTATCTGAGTTATTGAATCACGAATTGGTCAGATATAAGCTAAGCACCAGGCTCTGAAATAGGCACTCAAGGTACAAACAGAGCAGAAACCCTAATTTATCTGAGATTCAGCACTTTGTATTGAAACAGTCAGTTAAAAGCAGGTGAGAAGTGGACCAGCAGAGGCAAGTTCCTATTGCTACTCACATATCAAGGAGGAATAACTTATCTCTGAATAGGGTAGCCTGAGAAGGGGGTTTAGAGAAGGTGATATTTGCTCTGTTGACACAGTTTGCATAAAAGAGAGACTCTAAGAATAAAATCAGAGTATAGACAAATAAATAAGTAAAACTATGAGCAAATATCATTATTCATTAAGGAAATGCAAATTAAAACCTCAATCAGATACTACTACCTAACAATTGAAATGGCTAAAATTAAACACACACACACACACACACACACACAGGAAAAAACTAATTTCAAACAACTAGGGAGGATGTGGAGCAACTAGATTTCTCATACATTGCTGGTGGGAATGCAACATGTCATAGGTACTTTCAAAAAGAGCTTGCCAATTTTTTATGAAGTTAAACATCTGCTTAACAAATGATGCAATCTCACTCCTAGGTATTTGCCCCCCCCCCCCAAAAAAAAAGTTTATATTTGCATATAAGCCTTCCTATGAACATTTATAATAAGTTTATTTATAATCTCCCCCAAACTGGAAACAAACCAAATGCCTCTCACCGAATAAGTGGATAAACAAAGGATGGCACATGCTTAGCACAGAATACGACTCAGCAATAAAAAAATAGAACACACACTTGCCCTGGCTGGTGTGGCTCAGTTGTTTGGAGTGTCATCCTTATGCCAAAAGGTGGCCAGTTCAATTCCTGGTCAAGATACATACCCAGACTGTGTTCGATTCCTGGTTGGGTCATGTGCAGGAGGCAACCAATCAATGTTTTTCTCTCATCTCTCATCTCTCTCTCTCTCTCTCTCTCTCTCCCCCCCTCTCTCTTTCCTTTCTCTGCAATGAATTTTTTTTAAAAAAAATGGAACACGCTATTGATACATATAATAACATAAGTAAATCTCAAAAGAATTATGCTTAGGAAAAGAAGCCAGAGCTGATATACTAATAATGTATAATTCTATTTATGCAGCATACTAGAGACCCAGTGCACAAAATTTGTGCACTCAGGGGGGTTCCTTCAGCCCAGCTTGCACCCTCTCTCAGTCTAGGAGCCCTAGGGGGATGCCCGACTGCGGTGGAGGCGGGAGAGGCTCCTGCCACCACCGCTGCGCTCACCAGCCGTACGCCCAGTTCAGGACTTCTGGCTGAGCAGAGCTCCCCCTGTGGGAGTGCACTGACCACAAGGGGGCAGCTCCTGCATTGAGCATCTTCCCCCTGGTGGTCAGTGCGCATCATAGCGACTGGTCGTTTGGCTGTTCGGTTGATTTGCATATTAGCCTTTTATTATATAGGGATTGGAAAAGGGACAACCCTTTGGGAGAGAAAACAAATCAGTGGTCTCCATGGGGTGGAAGAAGTGCTGACTTTAAAGGGGCAAAAAGGAAATGGTGGGGGTGATGAGATAGTTCTAGATATATATTATGGTGTTGGTCACCAAACTACATGTGTTTTCGAAATCCTCAAACTTTATCTAAAATGGATGCATTTTACTGTATTTTAATTATACTTTTAAAAAATAGACTACATGCAAAGATCCAAAAATATACTGCACAGTAGCAACTTCAGGTTTGCCAGCATGACTATTAAAGAAGGGGTATCATATAACTATTACTTAGATAACTACTTGGCACATAGGAGAAATCCAATTCCTATATGCAGCATAAATGAATGGAGGGGAATTACTGAGCTATGAACGTGGACATAGGCAGGAAACAGCTTCCACAAAACCATGGAATAATTGATAAAGTCAGCATGCTTCTATTTTGTTCAGTGATCTGATGGATATATCTGTCGTTAATATCATTTAGTAAGTACTGCTTTAAAGAAAGGGAGAAAATGTACAAAGATGGGAGCATTAGGGCCGCCTCATGGACTGATTACAGTGAGACTGGTTCTCCTTAAAGTTGTGCAATGCACAACTACACAACCACACAGCAGCCCTGGGCCATGTGCTGGGAAAACATTTCTTAATTTTCACTTCTCTAGATATCTGAGAGGCATTTTCTACAGAGAAATATGAATAATGATAGGAACACAATAACAGTGTTGAAAATTAGGGCAGTATAATTCCACTGGTTTATATAAATAGGCAACCTTAGTCAAATATTTTTTCACCAATTTTCCACACATATGTATCCAGCCTATTCTCTATAATACTGAAAGCGTAATATGCTAATTAGACTGGACATCCTTCCGGACAACCTTCCAGACAAAGCCGCAATGGTGGAGGCCGAGGCAGAGACAGCCACCCAGGTGGCAGGGGCCGAACCCCTTGTACAAATTTCATGGATGGGGCCTCTAGTGTGTATATAATACTCCAGAGTATTGTATTAAAAGATAAGGTAAAACAAAATTATTTTTCATGGAGTAAAATTTTATCTCAGAACATGAGCATAAATAAGATGTCAACAAAATAACTCAGAGCATGTAAAGAAAAATGTCAGTGGTAAACCTTTAGATAGCTATGCGCCCAGCTGCTGAAGAAAAGCTGGAATTACGGGGATGAGTATAGGAAAGTGAAGACAGTTGTTTCTCTAGAGTGAACACTAGAATTTCTATCATGTTTATTATTTCTGGAGCAATAGGTGTGGTATTTTGCTAACCAATATTATTTATTCATCCCAGAATGCCTGTATTATAAATATTAGTCTCTTGGAAAAATGACTTTAGAAGGTTAGATCAGAAAGAAAGTATAATGCTAGATAAAAACTTCAACTGTGAAAGCATTGTTTTTTCAACAACTTGAAGTTATATGTTTTTCAGGAGGGGGGCAGCTTGGGAGTTTATTTTTATAATAATAATTCTAGGTAAAGGGCCAGATGGGATTAAAATTGGGGAACTGAGCCAGAAACAGGAAATTAGGTGTCAGGGGAACAAAGGACAGTAGAGAAAAGTTTAGAGAAGTTGTTCTGTGCTTCCAAGGAGAAGCTACACATTGGGGTTTTATCACCACTGAGTCTTTTGAGATTCATCCATCACTAGACAGTACTAAGCACGCTGTCTTTAAAGGAAATCTTTGTTCTAATTCCCCCCTGACAGGAAAAAGCTTCTGGGTTCACTCAACCCTATCTTGATCCTTTACAAAGGAAAAGTATAGAGAGAATGGCTTTACTCCCAGGGGCCCCACCAGCTCTTATTTAACTAGCTCTGTCTAACCAGACAAGTGCTTAGACTCCCTCCATTCACCTGCTGCAGCCTCGCACAACAACAACAAAAAAAGCCTGCTTAGATGTTTTTATTTCCTTTCCTTTGGGGTTCCTCAAAGTCAAGGGGCCCCAGGGAGGAATCCTTTGTAAGTAGGTCACCTAAGCGATTGATAAAGGGCCAGAATGTTCCAAAGATATAGTGGTTATTACTTGTTTTCTTTAACCCCACAATAGTGAATACCTGACCCAGATTCAAATCATCAGAAGATGAAACTTCCATCCAATATTAAAACATAAAGAAATGGCAATATTTCTCACATTGAACTTCATTGTTGAGAGCCTGTAACATCTGTTAAATATGAATAATGCAGACAAGCCCTTGCTTCAAAGCAGGATTGCACCCTTTCAGGAAAATAGGCATTTAGTTAATTATAAGGAGTTCCACTAATGTATACTGAATTTCAATATTCAATGACCCCTATCAACTTTTTACAGTACTATATAGTTGGATTTTTTATTATTTATCTCCAATCTTATGTTTATGCTCTGAATTATAGTTTTATATACATTACTAACTTTTTTACATTTTAAAAATATTTTAATTGATTTTTATAGAGCGAGGAAGGGAGAGGGAGGGAGAGAGAGAGGGAAACATCAATGTGAGAGCAACACATCAATTGACTGCCTCCTGACCACCCCCTACTAGGGATCAAGCTCACAACCCAGGTATATGCCCTGACCCGGAATCTAACTGGCAACCTTTTGGTGCATGGGATGACACTCAGCTAACTGAGCCAGACCGGCCAGGGCAACCTTCAGACATTTTCCCAGGGAATATTATTGCTAGGCTTGGAATTAAAATTATCACCTCCTATTCTAATGATTGCACCATTTTCATCTCATAGGTATCAAGTAAGATCTTTGGTTGCACGCAGCAGAAACTGACTCTGGATAATTTAAAGGAAAAAAAAACACATTTATTGGAAGTAAGTCAGCTCACAGAATCTGCAGGAGGATTGAAAATCAGACTTAGAAAATAAACCAAAAATAAGGGAATTTAGTAAAGATAAGAAGGAAGAAGCAAAACAATTAATTGCCTTTCAGAAATGCTCAGCTGTGATGTTGCCTCAGTTACTACACAATACTCCACCTTCATTGGACATCACTAGATCTCTTAATTCATCTTCAATCTCATACTCTCTCTTTAAATCATTTGCTCCCCTTTAAAATTCCAAGGCTGAAGCATCTATTTGGCCAAGCCTAGGTCATGTCCTGTTGTGTTCAGACAGCTGATTCCTCACACAAACCCTTTCTACAAGTCACTTACTACTGGAACCTCTTCTTTTAGAAGGCTTCTTGACAATTCTGAAATTCTGAAACTCCAAAGAGGGAGAAAAAACCTTCATGTAGCTACACAACATGAACTTGTAATTCAAATTTCCATAGCAGTACATATGGTAATAACAACAGAAAAATAAAAGCTGGCCATTACTATGCCTCTACTCTGCTCTTGGCATTAATTTCAACTGAAGTTTGCTCACATTTGGTTACATCACAAATTCCTAGGGCACTCACCAGAACCAACAGAGAGATCCTTCCCCCTGTGTTATTTCTCGATCACATAGAAAAATCAGTGGCCTGGGGACAGGTGGCATTCTTCAATCAGCTGAGTGCCTGGGAGATGAGAGGGAGGCAGGGCTTGCAAGATCTGTCACTGGCTGGCAGTGGCTCAGTCATCTCAAGACTTCTTGTTACTTTCTGGAAAGAAGAGGAAATTTTAGAAACTACAAAGCTCCTCTCAGCTTTGATTTGGCCCACAGCTCACAACAGCTGTAAAAGTTGAATCTTGCAGGGGGAAAAGGAAAAAAAAAAACAAGGTCAAGACTGGTTATAATGTGGTTTTGTTGGTGTGTTGTTTTCAAAAGAGGAAAAAACCACTATGTATGAATATGCAGAGACTGAAAAATGAGAAAAACATGTTAGCTTTATTTCAAGCTAAAGGGATTGGGCCCACAATCCCAATTACATATATGCTTCTGGGGGTAGAATGAATAATTACTTGTCTTTGAAATGCTCTAGGACACATTGTAGCTTATATCTCCAAAAACATTCACTGTTTTTAGTTATTTTAGCCCTCTGGGTTTGAATAATGGTGGAGAGGGAGACACTAAACGTTAAATAGGCCAATGAAACATTTTTTTTTTTTTAAATGAGTGACTAATTATCACTATCCTACAGATTCAGAAGCAAAGTGAAAGATATTTCTCCCTGAAATTATTTCCTTTTATTTATGTCCTTCTGCAAAGAGACAATTCAAACATATATTTTGCTTCTCTAGAGATTCAAACTGGGAAATGTTAATTTTATCAAAAGCAGTAGATTAAGAGAGAAGAGTTTTATCCTCAAGCAGTTACCAGGTTTTTCATGATTCTGTCATCAATTAGCTGGAAGTGTTCACATCACTTTTGACAGTAAGTGCCAGCAGAAAGGTAGCTCTACTTTAATTATTTAGGACGGTAGTTCTCAGCCCTTGATGCATATTAGAATTACCTGCAGCACTTAAACAAAATGGATGTCTGGGCCTTATTCCAGACCAACTAAATCATAAGCTCTAGACATGGAGTGCAGTCGTTGGTATTTTGTTTTTAAACTCTCAGCTGAATTTAATGGGAAACTGGGCTAAAATTTCCTTTTCCTAGAGAGCTGCCACTTCTTTGTGGCTGGGGATAGAAATGTGTACAAAAGGATTTCTACCAGGACACGAAGAATTAGAGCTAAATCTCTCCCACCTCTCTCCTGCAGAGCAATAGATTCTGGCAACTTAGCTTGTGAACCTGGATGGGATAGAACAATAACAACAGCAGTGTCTTTACGGAGCCTCATCCCTCTAGTTCTCCTTCTCCCTAATTAGTTTTATTGACCCAGAAGTGCCCCTTAAACTAGTGGCTTCAGTTCAGTATCTCAGATTCTCAGAGATAACCTGCTCTCACTACATTGCTTGCTCTAAATTGTACCATTCATCAGAGAATACAGGAATCCCAAGGCATATGCCCTTGCCAATTTCTGGAAACATTTTGAAAGTCCTTTAGAGATTCTAAGGGTGAGTTCCCCACTGGCATTCGCTTGATGGGCAGAGAAAACGCAGTTAAAAGGAGTTCAGAGCAGGTTGACACCGAGCCCAGCTGGGGCCCAGCTCCCACAGCAGAGAGCCCTGGCTCCGCAATCTGACGTTCTGTTTCAGTACATCTGAGCTGAAACCCAAGATCGGCATTTTTAAATAGGAACCTCAAAAGATTCTGCAACAGCTGGTCTGCAGACCACCCAGAGAAGCATGTCTATAGACTGTTATATGAAAAGCTTTCAGAGAAACCAGGAATATTTAAGTGGGAAAAGCTAAGCTGTCTTCAAATATTTAAAGGGTTTTCCTGTTTGGGGGGAAAAAAAAATTAAACCCTCTTTTTTGAGATCCTAAGAGATTGAAAAAGGAAAGATGGGTTGCAAATGTAGAAAAATTGATTTAGCCTCAATTTAGAGAAAAGTTTCATAGCAATCAAATTGGACAGCCTTAGAAAGTAGTATTTCTAGATTCATCCTAGAATGATTGTCAGTTAATAAAAATACTATCCCAGGGATTCAAGCTTGGGTAGATGCCCTGTCCTTTAAAACATAAATTCAATCAGAATAATAAAGGTCTAATCTTAATCTCTATAGCAGGATGGAAAAACACATAGCTGGATATTTCTGTACCGTATTAACTAACTCAATTCCCTATACCACCTCCTTCCACCTTGGATATATTATACAAAGGAATCCTAAAACCATTTTTTTGGGTTAAAAAGCTTTAATTCAAACATTAAATAGGACTACCAAAATAAAATGTTAATCAGCCATTTATAACTTTATACTCCACATCTAAGCTAGCCCAATAGAAGGATTGTTATCCAGATAGATAGAGATATAAAGATGATAGAGATGCAATCTGCGGTTGTTTGAATCCTTGGATATGAAACCGCAGATATGAAGAGCCAACTATAGTTATTGGGGAAAAAATTCATGTATAAGTGGCCCCGAGCAGTTCAAAACTATGTTGTTCAAGGGTCAAGTGTACTTATTTTACAAAGCCCACAGATAGCTGCTCCCTACCAGG
Organism: Myotis yumanensis; assembly: GCF_028538775.1. Classification (NCBI taxonomy): domain Eukaryota; kingdom Metazoa; phylum Chordata; class Mammalia; order Chiroptera; family Vespertilionidae; genus Myotis; species Myotis yumanensis. Next base: position 74,628,050 of record NW_027223753.1, read on the forward strand.
TTTCATAGCTGCTTTCAACTGGAGAGACAAGGATTGCTCACTCCACCTTACCCAGAGGCAGAGCCTCATCCTTCTAGAGAAATTTTCAAGCCATTGAAGATAAGAAAAACACATTCTGAGAAAATTACAAAATATTGCAAAAAATTTCTTCTTGAATCTTTGGATAATATTATTACAGATGAATGCTAAATAAGTCACTTTTGATTTTCTGCTGATAGTATTTAGCCTCATTTTAAAATTATATTCCTAGTTGCTTTCCCATCTCTCTGCTAATATGTACGGAAGAACTAAATGGATCTTTTCATTTGTCCAAGGAAATGATTTTTAGAAAGTTAAAACATTTGTCCCTAAATATATAGATTTTCCACATTTAAATAGTCATAATTTTGGACTGTCCATGTCACTGAACACCAACATTACTACAGATAATGGGAAAGGAAAGTGGCTATATGCATATTTAAAATAGATATACAGTCTTACTGTAACATGTTATTTCACACATTCTTTATTATATTATTTATTCAGCAAATACTTATGGAGAGTCCATTTAGTTCTAGCTTTGACAGTGTGTCAGAAAAATCAATTGCATAAGATCCTATCTTCATCTTATTAGCTAGGATTTGAATAAAATATCATAGGCATGCTGACAAGCACAACTGTTCTGTAATGTTGTTTTAAATATGTAGATTTTGTTTCTTAATTATTCTGCAAGAGAACTTTGCCTTTGGTGATCCTTACAGCAGGATGGAGACTAGACAGACCACATTTCTTTACAAATATGCTTCACACCAAGAAGTTTTGGGCCATTATAAACTTCCTGTTCAACTGAGTGATATCAAACATAACAATGTGGTTTAGGTATGACTCTGCCTGCTCATTAGGGAAGGATTAAGGAATCAAGAGTGAAGAATTAGAGACCAAGGCTAAGATCATCCACATCCTATATTCCCTGTTAAAATATATGAATACAAAGTTAGACAGTAGAGAAGGCTTATAGGATAAAACTTGATTCATTTGAAATATGGATACCAGAAAGGCAAATAGGGTCCCAAGGAAAAGTAAGCTGGAAACATCTCTGGAGAAAAACGTGACAAAACTGAAGCTATGCTACTTCAGCACATCTTGAGAAGGCAGAGTTCTTTAGAAAAAGCAACAATGCTGGTAAGAATAGAAGACAACAGAAAAAGAGGAATACCAAATATGAGATGGATTGAGTCCACAGAAGAAGCCATAGGCAGGATTCTACAGGAGCTGAGCAGGGCTGTTGAGGACAGGACATGTGATCACCCATCATTCACAGTTTCCACAACAGTACAAGCCCACTCAACAACAGGGCACATAACACCCACATACATGCTAATTGAGCATAATGATTATTGTGGAATTCTTGCCTTGAAATATTTTGCAAATTTCCTAACTTTGGGCAAATATGCCAGCTACACAAAAGAAATAAAAGCCTAAAAGCCGCAGGCGAAACGCGGTCTTTTTTACTCTATTTGTGCTCTCCTGGCTAAAGTTAATAATTATACCTTTTATTTTCTTAAAGCAACTTTTTAACTTTAAGAGGCTAAAATACTTGATTAGCACCATTTAGCTTTTCCCAGGTGTTTGTTTTTTTTTTAATCTTTATTGTTGAAAGTATTACAATGGCCCCTTTTTCCCCCCAGTACCCTCTCCAACCTGCTCTAATCTCCTCCCCAGGCCTTCCCCACACTATTGTTTGTCCATGGGCTATGCATATATGCACACAAATATATTGGTTAATTTCTTCTTGCCCCCTTTCCCTCTGAAATACATCAGTCTGTTACATGCTTTAATGTCTCTCAGTCATTTGGATTCATCAGTTTATTTTGTTCATTGGATTCCATATGTACGTGAGAGCATGTGGTACTTATCGTTCTATTACTGGCTTATTTTGTCTAGCATAATACTTTCCAGGTCCCTCCATGCTGTCTCAAAAGATAAGAGATCCTTCTTTTTACTGCTGCATAGTATTTCATGGTGTAAATGTACCACAGCTTTTTTATCCATGCATCTCCTAATAGGCACTTGGGCTGTTTTCAGACCTTTGCTTTTGTAGATAATGCTGCTATGAACATAAGGGTGCATGTATTTTTTCTGGTTGATATTTCAGGGGATACAACTGAATGCAGGACTCCCAGCTGCTGCTTTACTCTGTCTCCCCACCCCCCACCCCCAATGCTTCACACCCCAGCCTCTCCTTAGGCACCAAAAGTCCTCACCATTCTCCCTCCATCAAAGCCTCAGGTGAGTAGCTGCTAATGAAACTCCTAAACTCTGGGTGGAAAAAAATAAAAATAAATTTAAATGAGGTTTTCTCTCCAATGGGCTCCAGTCTACTGGCTTCAATCTCCCAGGAAACCAGAAGCCCTGCCATCTCTCAGGACTAGATGTTATGTGGTCTCAGCTGTGGTGCTCCAGGCTGTGGAGCCCAGCCTGGGTCCTGGGCCTCAATCTTCTCAGGGAAATAACCCTCCTTTAGCCAAGAGATCCCACCTCACTGCCTGCCACCTGTGGAAGCTGGGTCAGCCCTTCTCGAAACCTCACCCTTTCTACAGGTCAACAGGTGTCTTCTGTCCTTCCTTGATATACCAGTAAGTTTCCTCCTCAATGGGACCTCAGTTAGTAATTCCAGGGGAATGGTCCCCAATTTAGTTTAATTTCCAGACTGACTCTGGGAGGAGGTACAAGAAAGGTCTTCCTATCTGGCTGCCATCTTCTCTCTCCTCCCAGGTGGTTTTGTGAATGCCACTACTAATAACCTCAGGTCTCAAAAATGAAGCTAAATTCTTAATGAAAATTGAGTTTAGTTTATTCATTTATGCATAATTTTGGTTTAGTAGCAAGAGAGGACACTTGCTACAAATTCATTAACTCATGAACTTGGAGAATTTTGTAGTTAGTATTTTGTATTTCAACTCTGTGATAGAATTCATATTTATTTGTTAGATACTAGGCTGCTTTTCATTAATAACATTTTTCCTTCTCTCTCCTCCTTCGTCCTCTCCTCCATTCTTTCCTTCTATCAAACCTGCTTCCTGATCTTCTACCTTAACACCTCTGGTCAATTATCAGCTTCTCAAAATGTTCTCACCTGGTACTGAGAGGGTGACTATGCCATTACTTCTCCAATATATCCAGGTGTGGTTTACACATAACCATAACAGAGATGACAGGCAATTCTAGCATCACTATCACATGGAATGTGCAAGCATATTCTTATCTGAGTCCAAGAATGCAAACAACCTTCACTTGGCAGAAACACATTTAATTAATTAAATCTGGTGGAAACTACAAAAAGTTCACTGAATTCCAGAAATCATATAAACTCTGAGTTTGTTTTGAGGCATTTTCCCTTAACATTGTTTAAATAGCTACCACTTTTAACATTTGCATTCCTCCCACCCCCCAAGGGAGGAGAATACTATTGTAATTACACTACATTCTTCTGAGGTTCCATAACGAGCTATTATTTTACTAATGGAATATTCAAGTAGTCTGTAGTAATTTATCAAATAGTCCCAAGTCCCATTTTCTCAGTGTGAATCTTTTTGTTCACAGGTAAATTGATGTGTGGAGAGTTATCAAGGCTTTTTTGTAATTCAAATTATCCATTCTACCACCCCTCACAAAAAAATGTATGTAATCTTAGAAGAGTTTTTAGAAATGTTTAGAATTAAAATTGTACAGACACTGTGCAAGTAGTAATTTCTGCATTTTCATTTGTTTTATATTTTTGCATTTTGATGCCTAATTTTGAAAATGCACCTAAATGGGTGGTAGGGAGAACGCAAAATGTAATGCACCATCTTTCACACTACAGTCTGTTCTTTTGTCAGCTTCAACTACTACCATGAGAGCACTATTATAAATGAGAAATCCAGCAACAGAAAACCATCTCAGCTCAAGCTCTCCCATTTTCCTTCACTTTAAAAGACAATAATTTCAACTAGTGTAGTTCTGATTAAAATGGACACCACTTTTAGCACAGAACTCAAAAGTATAATGGATTGTGCATATATTGATGAATACATAACAGCCCTTGAGCACAAAACTATATAAATAAACCCATGTTGGGAGAAAGATTTTAAACTATTAAACAAACAAGCAAATGCAAATTACTTGTAAAATTTACTAAGCAACTCACTGGAGGGTTCCAGTTCCTGCCAAGATTGAGAAATGTCTTGTACTGTTGGTTCAGTTTCCTCAAATCAGCCTTAAAGTTTGTTGGCTAATATTGTCACTACAGGAAAGCATTTTTGAGAATCTAACCAAAGTAATGAACTGAAGGCCTTGAGTAGGCTTAAGCATTGTTTGGAATTGCTGTATATGGCAAAGGATAGAAAGTCACATCCTTGCTATGGAAATGCTCCAAAGATTACCTTGAAGAGATACAGTGGAGAAAAGCCTTTCAAATTTAGCACTTACCTTTCCTATGCATTGTCTTTGGACAGCCCTCACCTTTCCATTACCAGAAATCTACAGCAGCTCAGAACACGGAGGTGATATCCCTAAAATAATAGTGAGGCAGCACCGAAGGCCCACCTGAGTGATGAATTGTTAAAAAAAAAAAAAAAAAAAGGTGAGGACTGACCAACTGCTCTCCAGGCATTCACTCTTCTCCTTCCTCCCCCTCAATATTCATTAGCTGATGGATATCAACCTGGGGAGATTGTCTCCCTCATTGCTGAGTTACTATTAAAAATCAGATCTAAATCACGGACCAGATGAGACTCCTGTGGGAGTGACAGTCAACAGGCTGGAATCCACAAAGGTTCTGTGCTGTTTGGGACTCTCTGCCCAAGGGATTAACCCTCCTCTATTTTTAAATTTACCAGATTTTATATAGACTAAAGCCTGGCCTTTGGCCTTTGCCCAAAACACATTTGCAGAAATTCAAGACCATCTTTCCATTCAGAGAACCTGCTGAAACAGAGTAGCTGATGCCCCAGAAAAGCATGAACACACCAAAATGCCAAGGCCAACAGATACCTAAAAGAAAAGGAATGAACTGATGACATGTACCAACTTAAGCAAAAATATTGGAACTAACAGAATAAGACATAAAATAGTATGATAGATATAGATGTACTAGAAGATACTGGTCATATAAATAAAAGAAGAACAATATTGATATGGGATTTTTGGACTGTAAATACATGTTATTTCCCTGGGCAGGATGGTCTCCCAGGCTCTTGTTCGGTGGAGTTGAAGAATGAAACCACAGACGGAAGATGGCATAGCAAAGGTGGAAATTTATTGAAGAACAAGGACAGACTCCCATGTGGGAAAGGGAGTTCCTTTTTCCAGGGTTTATAAAGGCTGCAGTTTTTTTGTGCCTTGATATTCCCTCTGATTGGCCACTATCCCCCTTTAATTTGGTCACTATAGCAACTCCTGAGCTCAAAGGTCAAACCTCACTTGGGACAGGTGAGGCCCTCCTCCCTTTTTTGTTTTCCTAATTCTCCTTTGAATGAGGGGCTTCCTTCTCTTTATTTTGTAAATGTGTATCTTTTGCTACTTCCAACTTCCTTGTCTTACAGAAATATAACTGCTGTCTCTCCCAACTCCCTTGTCTTATGGAAATGTACCCTTTTGCAACTCTGTAGCCCTATATTTTTTCCATGGACCCCCTTAATTTTAAAAATTCCCTAAACCTGCCTACTTCACCCCTAAAAATTTCTATTTCAATATTATATAAATGTTAGGAATTTTTCTCAGAATTAAAAAATGAAAGATCTTGGATTTGGAAGGACCACTGTGTACCCAATAAAATTGATATTAAAAAGTCAGCACGCCCTAACCGGTTTGGCTCAGTTGATAGAGCGTCGGCCTGCAGACTGAAGGGTCCCAGGTTCGATTCTGGTCAAGGGCATGTACCTTGGTTGCGGGCACATCCCCAGTAGGAGGTGTGCAGGAGGCAGCTGAATTGATGTTTCTCTCTCATCAATGTTTCTAACTCTCTATCCCTCTCCCTTCCTCTCTGTAAAAAATCAATAAAATATATTTAAAAAAAAAAAAAAGTCGGCACTATCCTAGCCATTTTTCTCAGTGGTTAGAGCATTGGCCTTCGGACTGAAAGGTCCCAGATTTGATTTCAGTCAAGGGAACTAAAGTCAACATGATACAGTGTGATGAGGTAGGTAGAGTTCATTAGTATATTTTTCTTGATAGAGGGATTGAGCAAAAAAGAAAAAAAGAGAGAACCCATGGACATGGACAACAGTGTGGTGAAGGCTGAGGAGAGGGGTGAGGGTAGTGGGAGCAGGGTGGAGGGGGTCAATGGGTGAAAAAAAGGAAACATCTGTAATACTTTCAACAATAAAGATAATACTATATAATAAAAGTCTAATATGCTAAGTGTCTGGTCATCTGGTCATCCGTTCAACCAACCAAAGCATAATATGCTAATGATATTCTAAAGCCACTCAACTGCTCCCTATGACATGCACTGACCACCAGGGGCAGATGCTCAGACTAGTAGGTTAGCTTGCTGCTGGGGTCCGGCCAATTGGGACTGAGTGAGACAGGCTGGACACACCCTGGAACCCTCCTGTGGTCCCTCCCTGGCTGGCCAACCTCCTGAATCCCTCCCCGGCCCTGATCATGCACCAGGTCCCTCGACCTGGCCTGCCCTCTAGCAATCTGGGACCCCTTGAGGAATGTTAGAGAGCCAGTTTCAGCCCGATCCCTCAGGACAGGCAGAGGGGCTCCACTGGTGCATGAATTTTTGCAACAGGCCTCTAGTTGAAAGATAATTGAAGAGCAAGATCTTCAAATATCACTTGAATAGTTTCTAGACTTTTGTGTTATTAAAGACTAGAGTCCTGGTGCAAAAAATGTGTGCATGGGGGTGGGGGGTGTCCCTCAGCCCAGCCTGCACCCTCTCCAATCTAGGACCTCTCAGGGGATGTCTAACTGCTGGCTTAGGCCCAATCCCTAAACCAGCAGTCAGACATCCCTCTCACACTATGGGACTGCAGGTTTCTAATCGCTCACCTGCCTGCCTGCCTGATTGTCCCTAACCACTTCTGCCTGCCAGCAGGATCACCCCCTAACCCAGGGGTGGGCAAACTTTTTGACTCGAGGGCCACAATGGGTTCTTAAACTGGACCGGAAGGCCGGAACAAAAGCATGGATGGAGTGTTTGTGTGAACTAATATAAATTCAAAGTAAACATCATTACATAAAAGGGTACGGTCTTTTTTTTTTTTAGTTTTATTCATTTCAAACGGGCCGGATCCGGTCCACGGGCCGTAGTTTGCCCACGGCTGCCCTAACCGCTCCCCTGTCAGCCTGATTAACATCTAACCACTCCCCTGCCAGCCTGATCTTGCCCCCAACTGTCCTCCCCTGCTGGCCTGATGGCCCCCAACTACCTCCCCTGCAAACTTGGATCCCCCCAACTGCCCTTCCCTGCCGGCCTGATTGGTCCCAACTGCCTCTTCCTGCCTGATCACCCCTATCTGCCCTCCCCTGCAGGCCTTATCTCACCCCTAGCAGCCCTCCTCTGCTGGCCAATTTGGTTCTGGTCAGTTTCTATGCCAGTCAATGTCAAAAGCTCCATCTCCTAGGCAGCCATTGGCTCCACACAGTTGACCCAGATTTGGTTCTGATTGGTCAGTTTCTATGCCAGTCAGCGTCTCTGGGCCTATTAACGGGGCCTGATCAGAAAGGCAGGGCCGATCAGCAGCCCTAGTGGAGGCCTGGGTAGAAATGGAGGTGCAGTTGCTGACCAGGCCCTGAGCTAAAGAGAGAGGAAAGCGCTGATCAATAGCTGTCACAGAGACTACAGATCAGACTCTGCTTCTCTCTTTAGGCCTCTCTCTGGGCCTGATTCACAGCCCCCTCAGCTGTAAGTGCTGGGTCATCGTGCCTGAAGCCATAGCAGTCAGCGCTGAGTCACCACAGCAACCCATGCTGACTGCAGGACTGACTTCAGGTTGGTCAAGCCTCCTAGTTGTTGAGGATGTGATGGAACCAGGGTTTTTATATATTAGGATAATTGTGAAAAATTCTGGCTTTTGTTGCTTTGTTGTGACTGCTTTTAATGTTTGAATGGATGAAATGAAGGATATTACTTTAGAAAGTTAAACTACACATATATGACAAAGAAAACAAAACTATATGAACTTATGTCTAATTGTTTTTCCTCCATTGACTTGCCTCATGCATAATTTGTTCTGCATGCTAATTTCTAAGTATTAGCTTAGAATGTTTGGTTTCTATTATAATTTATTTATTACTTTAATTTATTATGCCATGAATTAAGCATACCTTTAAGATTTTTCTCTGACCTTCATGTATATCAATTTTTAAAAAATATATTTTATTGATTTTTTATAAAGAGGAAGGAAGAAGGATAGAGAGTTAGAAACATCGATGAGAGAAAAACATCAATCAGCTGCCTCCTGCACACCCCCCACTGGGGATATGCCCGCAACCAAGGTACATGCCCCTGACCGGAATCGAACCTGGGACCCTTCAGTCCGCAGGCCGATGCTCTATTCACTAAGGCAAACAGGTTAGGGCATGTATATCAATTTTTATCTCATTGTTTCCATGTCCTTATTTTTCTCTGTTGTGTTCTAAGACAAAAACTGAAATTTTTATATTTCATTGCAAAATCAATTTTTGGTAATACTGATATAGCTCTTTTAAACGAAAACCTTTATTGTTGAAAGTATTACATATGTCCCCCTTTTTCCCCATTTACCCCTTCTAGCTTGTCCTCTGACCCTGCCCAGGCCTTCACCACACTGTTATCTGAGTCAGTGAGTTATGCAATATGCATACAAGTTCTTGGTTGATATCTTCCCATCCACCCACCCACCCTACTTTCCCTCTGAAATTCAACAAAATTTTTGAATATATTAATAATTAACATTTATTGATTACTTTACTGTATGACAAACACCATTTAAATACTTTGAATATATTATCTCAATGATTTCCCCCCCAAAAACCTTTGAAGAAACCAATCATTATCCATCTTAAAGGTGAACAGAAGGCTTTAAGAGTTTAAGTAACATTTCTAAGATAAAATAGTTCAAAATAGTTGAACCAGGACATATAATTAGGCATTTTTTAATCCAAACCCCATATTCTTATTCAATGAGCTGCATAGCAATTGTCTTTATCTCTAATATATTTAGCTTACTCCTCATGCAATTCATTTATATTTTTAAATTTAACTATGTTTCTCTTAAACATTTTAATTGTGATAAAATGCAAATAACATAAAATTTATCATCTTATTTTTAAGTATACAGTTTAGTATTAAGTACATATATTGTGTAACCAACCAGTTTCTAAAATTATTTTCATCTTATAAAACTGAAACCTTATACCCATTAAACAACTCCCCATTCCCTTCTACCCTAGACCCTGTTAACAACCATCCCTCTTTATGTCTTTCCTACTCATTCTTTATTTCAACCTATTTTAATGTTATTTTAATAATAATCCTATATAATAAAAGTCTAATATGCAAATCAACCAAACAGTGGAATGACTGATGGCTATGATGCGCACTGACCACCAGGGGGCAGATTATCAATGCAGGAGCTGCCCCCTGGTGGTCACTGCGCTCCCACAGGGGGAGCACCGCTCAGCTAGAAGCCAGGTTCATAGCTGGTGAGCACAGTGGCGGTGGTGGGATCCTCTCCTGCCTCCATGGCAGCACTAAGGATTTCCTACTGATGGCTTAGGCCTGTGGGGAGCAGGCCTAAGCCATCAGTTGGACATCTCCCAAGGGCTCCTGGACTGTGAGAGGGCACTGGCTGAGCTGAGGGGAACGCCCCCCCCCCGCCCCAAAGTGCATGAATTTCATGCACTGGGCCTCTAATAATTTATTAATTTTCTTGTATAGGAACCTTGTGTTTCTAAAAATTTTAGAGCATAAGATAAATACAGTAATGTACAAAATTTTATATTTTTTCTTAGAAATGTTTTCAAAATATATTCTTCCTCTCCTCTGGTGCTATAGTTTCTGTGTTTTGGGTAGTAGAACCACTTTACATAATACTTATTTTGAAAAGACAGTCTCTTATCCTTGAAAAGAAAGCATTATTCTTTGTTGGTATTAATCAATTTTATCTGAGTCCAGTTGGAATCAACCCCAGTCAACTTTCTAGTTCTGTGTTATCTTTAATTTAGAAAGAATCTTTTGGCCTGAAGAACAATCCCATGGTTTTATGGTCTGATTATTTTATCATAATCTTATTTTATGCTATATAGCCTGAAGTTATCTACATATTTTACATTGCAAAACACCCCAAATGGTGAAATATTCCTGGATCCAAAGAGTTCCCCAGTCCATGTTGGCCTCAGTAGTGTTTCATTCCTGAGGACTATTGGGCTGGGCATAGAGATGTGTCAAAGATTACAGTGGGGTCAAAGGGTGGAACAATGTGTTTGGATTCTATATTGAGGAGCATTCACAAAACCGAAAGGTAGATTATGCCCTGGCCAGTGGTTAGTCCAGCACATCAAAGGGCAGCAGGTTGGATTCCTGAGGGGGGTGGGGTGCAGGGAACCACAGGAGGCAATGAATAGATATGTCTCTCACATCAGTCTCTCTCTCGCTCTCTCTCTCTGTCACTCTCTCTCTCTCTCTCTTTCTCTTTCTCTGTCTCCCTCTTCTCCCTTCTACTCTCTGAAAATCAGTAAAAAAAAAAAAAAAAATAGAAAAAATATCCTCAGGTGAGGATTAACAAAAAAAGAAAGGTGGATTGTGCCTCTATGAGTCTGTGTAGATGCAAATCCCCTACTTATTAACACAAGTGGCTTTACCATTCTACCTTCAGGCTAGGCTTTCCTTAGTTGACTCTCCAACTTTTGCATGACACATTTTTGACCAACATTTCTAGTTTCCACTGTTGAAACTGCATCCCTTTTCCTGTTTTCATGAGCATTGTAATGGAAAGATTGCAGAGGGTGATTCAGGAACTGCTGATAGCCAACAATGTAGCCAGAATATCCTCTTTCATATTTAATGAAGATGAAGCTGGTAATGGCTTTTGCCTTTATGTGCCTGTCTGACCTAAAACCCTGGGTGAACCAACAGTCTTTAAACCATATACATGGACAAAGTGCATTTTTACTATAACTATAACTTCAGCTGGTCTTTGAAGAGCCAATTTCTTTTTACTACTATCTTTTCCATTTTTATTTCTCAAATGTATTGTGGCAGGAAAAGGCACATATAAATTGCACAAATTACCTATATTATATTGAGATGCTATTTGCAAGTATTTTTATTAAAATATTCATTTTTTTCAAACATTTTTAAGACCACATGTAATTCTGATATAACTATAAATTACCAAATATCTTTTTATGGTCAAGGAATATCTTTCAACCTTCCAAGTTCTATTTCATGTCCATAATACATGCTAGTTTAATGAACAGCCCTTTGTGGAAGTGACAATAGCTAACTTGTAAAATCTGTTAAAAATCCATTCTACTATGGTCTAGTTCTTCATTATTTAATACAAGGAGGAAAGAACAAGTAGGAATAGAAAAGGACAGAGTGTAAAATTTAAGCAAAAACTGGGGACTAAAGCTTGAAATTATAATTTAAACTAAAGCTTAGTTTCAGAAAGCACAAAAAAACAATCTGAACCTAGAATGAGATTGCGTGTGTGTGTGTGTGTGTGTGTGTGTGTGTGTGTGTTAGCTATGGCATGTGAACATTCTATGAATTAGCTCATTGGCCATGACTGCAGTATTTCTTGTGGAAAGAATGGGTGGCTTGTTAGCATGATCTCATCCATCCTCCAGGAGCAGGCAGCTGTTTATGTGCAGAGGCTATTAACAATAATAATTCCAAAGAGAGGAAGCAGTGCCCAATGTTTAAAGTCAGCAGCTTAGGTTCTATTTCTGGATCCATTGGGCTGTTTTCTTTTTTTAGGAGGTTTTAGACAGGTCACATTCTCTTGCGACTTCTGTTTCTATGTCTATTTGACTGGCATACTAATTTCTACTTTATTACTTCATGGACACTTTTGTGAGTTTTAATAATTTTAGGTAGAGTAATCTGCAAAAATGCTTAAAAGTTATTGGAGAACCTCCAGAACAAAGGAGGAAGTGTTAGTTCTCTGGAGAAAACATAGTATCTTTTCATAGCAAGTGTAGTGTGGTCTTTTCTTCTTCTTCTTCTTCTTCTTCTTCTTCTTCTTCTTCTTCTTCTTCTTCTTCTTCTTCTTCTTCTCCTCCTCCTCCTCCTCCTCCTCCTCCTCCTCCTCCTCCTCCTCCTCCTCCTCCTCCTCCTCCTCCTCCTCCTCCTCCTCCTTCTTCTTCTTCTTCTTCTTCTTCTTCTTCTTCTTCTTCTTCTTCTTCTTCATGGCAATGCTCAGCATTGCCAAGTATATTCTATAAACTTTCTTTCCAAAATTGCCACTTAGCAGCTTCTTTCTTACCAGAGCTATATGTTTCACATGACCTCATTATTAGATATGTTTTGTAACTAATACATTTTCATATTATTTTTCAAAGGGGACAAATCATGGTGAATTTAGGAGTCACTAGGGTGACAATAAATTGGGGGACTGTTTCTGGAGCAACAATTCTTCATATTGAAAATACACTTGTGAGGAAAAGTCCATTCCTCCTCATGAGATGCCCTGAGCAGGTGTGTAAAAGCCAGTGAAAACATTGCTTATCCGACTAAGACCAAAGAGGAAGCCTAGATGTTTGAAATTTTACTTCAAAAAAAAAATGACTGAGCGAATGGATTTGAAAGAATCTAGAAGCCAAGTATGTACATTCATCTCTTTCAATTAATAATAAAAACTTAAATTTGCAACACACTTTATAGTTTAAAATAACACACACACTATATATATTTATGAAAATTGTGAGGTAGAGCAATGTGGGGTTTTTTAATGAAAAAATAATTGGAAGTTACTAATTGATCTGTTCAGGAATGCACATCTAGAGGGCTAGTACTCTAACATCAATATTTTAATTCTTCACCTAGCAATGTATGCTATATCCTTGATTCTCAACTCAGTTGGGAGGAGTGGTGCTCTTGTTCCCTATCTGCCTATCTGCAAATTTTGGCCTGCAATGTTCCATTGGTTAAAAATCACTGATACAGCTCTGGAGCCTTCATGATGAGTGGGTTTCTCTCTAATGTGTTAGCACAGAAAATAGCTTGCCAACCACAGACTATGACCTTTTTGTAAGTATTTTTTTTTTCTTTTTATGTAAATTATAAAACTATAATATGAACATTAAATGCTTATCTTCATTTTCTCAAGCAAGGGTTTTTTAATATACCCAGATACTTGTGACAATGTTTATCCCCACTCAGTGTTGAAATTTGGCTGCTGTTTTTATGCTCTGTTAATAGCTCTAGCCACCCTCCAGTGCCTCTATCTGAGACTAACATTTCCCAGGCCTAATTCTCGTCACTACTGGTGCCCTACTTTTTTACTAATGTACATTTTAACTGAAAACACATGACATCGGAGAGATTAAAACCTCTCTAAAGCATAACCAAAGCAACATTTCATAACTTGACTTTCCTCTAGACTATTTTCCAATGAGATTTTCATGTGATTGCAGATGTTGAATTTTACATTGGCATCTATGTTTTGACATAAACTTGGAGAAGGAAATAAAACGGGCTCTTTTCTCATGAAAATCTTAAATCAGCCCTCAAAGAAAGGAAAGGAGAATGGTTTCAAGAGAGACATACCTTAATTTTGTTGCAAATCTTTTTCTGCCTCCAGCCTTCAATATCAATATGTCACACTAAATTATTTCATTAAGCACTTCATCTCCTCTGTAACCTGCTTGTCTTTGAGGACAAACTTCAGATCTGCCATGTACACATCTGCAATATTTCCATTCAAGGAACACCTGCTGACTCTTAACTGGAAAGCTGTGTGCATTCTTTCTCTCTCTCCTTCATAAATATATATAGCATTTGCCACTGTTATTTAAAAAAATTTTCCTTTGGTCTTTAGTGATCTACCAGGCTCCACTCTCCCTTCATTTGTAAGCTGACCTTGCTCCCTTAGAAAGACAAGAAGACAACCTTAAGTGACAATGAGACAAATTTCATTTTGTTGGGAACTGCCTTTTCAATTATTTCTCTCTTCTAGATTTTTCCTTGCTGACCTGGTCCAAGCTGTTACTTTGACAGGGGTCCCTAACCTCTAAATTAAAATATGCAAATTGTTATGCTTCCTGCACTGGGACCAGTATAGTCCATGCATTGTAATTGCCAAAGATTGTTCAGTTCTGCTTTACACCAGAAGAATATAGTTACCTACTCCTGCCATTTCCTGTTATGAGAAAAATAATACCCTGCAGACTGATACAGTATAAGCAATACATTTATGCATTAGTATATTTCTATTTTAAAAATGAAAGATGATTATTTTTGTGACCCACATCCTGCCACAAGGAAAATATGTCCAAATATATCCAAATATTTTCAAGGACTTGGTGGATATATTTTAAATGTTTCAGTACTGAGGTCTAGTCTGCCTTAATTTGAAACATAACTATACTTTTAAGTCCTTAATTGTTTTTTAATAGATTTGAAATATGGAACATAAGTGTATTTTTCTTTATATTCCTCTTCTAGTAAATTCTTGGAATTGGGATGGTTCTCTCATCACTTAGTCAGTACTGATCCAGGCTGATAAACAAGCCATTTACAAGGCCATCCTATGAACTGTTTATCTACATGTGCAGATACAATTTTTTGCATTATTTTTAAATGTTTTGTTTCTCAACCCTGTAATAAACTAGCTCTATAAATACCCACTGTGATGAAAAATGACATTTAGAAATTGCATAAGGCTTATGTCTGTGATGCCAACATTTTGACATATTTCTCAGAAATGCCTAAGTGACCAGGAGTTGTCTCCTGAGCATCATGATTCCTCCCAGGTTGTCTCAAGAGATTTGGGGTGGAAGCCCCTTTTGGAAACTACTACATGGGAATAACTTATCCATAGGAGAAATAGCAATAATAAATAAAACTACTAAGAGTTAAAAATATTATTTGTTGCTTGGGGATATATTTGATATTTTCTATTTACTTTTTTCCTCAAAAGTTGATTGCGTTAGAGTGCTTTAAAATGAATCTGACAGAAACAAAACATATCAAGTAATGGGAGGAAAGCTATCTTGAGTTCAAAATTTTACACAGTGTAAACCATAGAGAGAGAGAGAGTTGAATGCTAAAGTCAATGCTAAGACATCAAGCACCAAGTTCCATCTCTGTTGGTAATGAGCAATATAAACAATGGGTAAGTAACCTGCCTGGACCTTATTTTCCATATCCAATTAAATTCCATATTTCTTGTCAGTGAACTTTAGAACTGAGATCAGTGGTCAGCTAGTAAATCCCTGTGGTTTAAACAGGGTAATAGGATAAATCATTTGACAATTATCATATAATCAATTATCCAGTAAGGCAGTCCTAGAATTCAACCATTCATTCTTTCATTTAATGAAAATTGTGCTAAGAAATAACAGGGTTCAAGAAATGATTCAAAGCTATATAAAGACGGTGGGGGTGTAGGTGAGAAAATTGTTGATTGTTAGCACAATTCAAGGCCATTTGAAAGTGTGCAAGGGTCTCATCAGTGTTCTCTTGACACCTGAAAGCTGTGGAGTTATGGTATAAACTACTATTGATTCTCTTCTCTTATTGGGTTGGTATTACTTTCCTAGAGATTTTAAAAAGCCACCCTTCAATTATTTTATCTCATAAGATAGCAAGTGGTTGTTAGATTTTATAGAAAGGGAACAGAAGCAAAGAGGGCAAGTTTTATTTTGTTTATTTTTCCTAGCAATGTTCTTAGATGTTTGGGACTGACAGGATGTGGCAGATTTCCATGTGTTTCACTCCTCTGTTGGGAGCAAATGGTCATTTGACCATGGAACAGGAAGACAGCCAGAGTAGCCCTCAGCAGAGCCAGGCCTCCTAAGGGCTGGATGACTTGCCTGTGTGTGTGTGTGTGTGTGTGTGTGTGTGTGCTATGTATCTATGTCTGTGTTTAATTTCTGCAACATGAGGAATTTTTAGGCCAGTTGTTGGCTAGACCCTTGGATTCTCTTGAAAATAATAAAAAATATCAATGACATTAGGTACAATATACAAAGGCTTACAAAATTTTAGTGGAAATAAACTCAGAGGAAATTTTATGTATTTCTTTATTAATTGAAATAGTTACAGAGGAGCAAGAGACAGTCAATCATGCTAGAAGGCAATGTTTCATGTCAGGCTGAGAGAGGCTAAGATCCTACCTGGATACTCCCAATCTTGGGAAAACCAGTCTGTGTATGTAAGTGTCTCTGTGTTAAAATTCTAAAATGAGTTTCTTGAATCTAGTTTTCTGAATAAGATAAAGGGTGTGCATGCTAAAGTTTTAGGATTTTCCCCCCTGTGTGAAGGGTCTAAGGGAAAATCATAAAGTGTTAAAAACTAAAATAAAAATATGGAAGAGAGTTTTCTAGGATCTCTTAGAGATTATTGAAAAATATCAGTTCTATAATTGAAAGGCACTGATTCTGGGCCCTCTTATTTATTGTGAGAATATTAAAAAAGAAATTTATTATTTAAAAAACCTAATTTCTAACTCTAAATGTCTGAGATTATTAAATACTAGTGACCTGGTGCACGGATTTGTGCACATTGAAAGGAAATTAATTAGAAGGTGGCCGGCAGAGCGGGACTGGGTGAGACAGGCCAGACATACCCTGGAGCCAACCTCCCGCATTCCCTCCCTGGCTTCTGTGGAGTGAGTGGGGTCCCTCTGGCAGGTGGCGTCCCTTAGCCTGGCCTGTGGGGATCGGTCTGAAACCGGCTCTCCTACATCCCCCAACAGGTCTCAGAATGCAAGAGGGTACTCTGCATAGTTCCTGTCGTACAGGGTGTGGAATGCAAATGCAAGTGAGCAGTAAACCAGATTCGGAGCCGACAGTGCCCCAGCAACAATAAAACCCACAGCTGAAGATGGAATTGCGTGGCCCTGCGAGGAATCGGGCTCCCTCCTCTCTGGTTTTGGAGTGCGTCACCCAAGAACTGCCACTGCCAAGTTACTGCAGCTCAGCATCTCCTGTGTTGAGCATCTGTTCCCTGGTGGTCAGTGCACATCATAATGACCAGTCAGACGGTCAGACACTTAGCATATTAACCTTTTATATATATATATATAGATACTCTTTGAAAAGAAAGTAATCTTTTTCTCTTCATCTTATATTTTCTTTTGAGTTGCTGTCTTTGAATTTCTCTCTTCAACATCAACCTTAATCCTACATTTCATCTTTAGAAACTGATGAAGTTCTAGTGGCATTAAGATAGCAAAATTGATCCTATCTGACTTCACAGTCTCCCTCACAAAAGGACTAACAAACAACTATTCATAGACAAGACACCATTATGAAAATTCTAGAACACATAGGTGGGGCTGAAGCACCTCCCTGGATCACACAGATGAAGAAACACTGCATTAGAAGGTAAGAGGAGTGACTACACTCTGACCGCATCACCACTGTAATGGCATAGCATCACCCAGAGAGGGCTCCCTTGATCCTATGCTTTCCCGGGGTTGGGGGGAGCCCAAGATGAACATCCAGCCCCCTCAGTATTGTGTGTCACTTCCCAGGAAGCTCATTTAGAACTCACCTCACAAGAATTATGGGGAGAATGTGTTGGGCTGGCTACTGGAGGTCAGATTGCGTTGGAGAAGCGGGACAGGGCCTGGATCCAGCAACCAGCACTTGAAACTTGGCAGACTTAGCTTCTTCTCACAGAAGCATCCAAGTCAAAGTCCAACCAGCAGCTTTTCCCACCTTTAGAGCCAAGATGACAGCTCTGTCTGGACGGGGAACTTGGTGTACAGTACTGCCTGATTTGGGACCACAAATGGCAAGTCTCATTGGCCTTGGAGCCCATTCTCACACCCCTCTACCCAAAGCAAGAACAGTACTTCATAGACACACTGACTGCTGAGTGTAACCCCCAGTTCTGCCTGACAGGAAGACTTGCCTAAGCACACTGAAGAAGCCCGCTGGAGCTCAGTTGGGATTTAACATCCTATGGGAAAAGACCTCCCAGCTAGGATCTTCATCGACAAGGTTATTCCTGACTCTGATGCACATTGAGCAGGACTTCAGGAAGGGTACCAAGTCCTAGCTGGGAATGATGTGGATTTCCAAGATATTGAGCACAGCCCGGGTGTTGAGATCCTGAAGAAAGCATGCCTGTTCATTTCTTTTGCTACATTTATCATTGCCAGAAAGAGAGGACTGTGCACCAGATAGTTGGAATTCACAGCCCTCCACATGGAATCTTCTAGGAAAAGCTTGCCAAGCCTCATGGAAGCCACTTGAGAAACTCTACTTTCAGTCCCACCCTAGCATAGTGGAGTGGGGAAGATGGGGAGACAGTAAGCCCTGCACTGAGCCTGCTAGTCAACTGTGTTACCTAAACTTTGCTATACTTTTATTTCCCTGGTTTTCTAGGTGAGCATCATTTCCTGAAAGGAGATGATGATGTCTAGGTATTGCCTAGCCTGTGGAGAACCCTATTTGAAAAGGCAACTGATATTTATTGAATACCATGTGCTAGGCAATTACACATATGTCATACCATTTTCATTAGAGTATAGAAACAAGTAGAAAAAGGAATTTGGAGATCTCCCATTTAATTTGTCTGGCTATCTCATCCCCTCCTTAGAGGACCAGCCTCTAACACTTCAGAGACTCCAATGGACCCTATTTTTTTCTCTGTTCTCTCCTTTTATTTACTCCTTCAAAATGTAAAACACTGTGCTGAAGAAGAATGACACACATAGACTGAAGGTGTATGGGTACCATAGGAAAGCAGGGATAGCTATACCTATATTAGACAAAATATACTTTAAGCTAAAAATGTAAAAAGAAAAAGAAATTCAGTATATGATGATAAAGCAGTTAATCTATCAAGAAGACATAACAATTTTCAGTATTTATGCATGCAACATTGAAGCACCTACACTTTTAAACCAAATCCTATATAATAAAAGCCCAGTGACCATAATGGTGTAACAACCAGAATGACCACTGGACAAGTCACTATGAGGTGCATTGACCACCTCTCAGTAACCTCCCCCAACAGCCCACAGGCTCTCATCACAGGATGGCAAACAAGGAACCAGGGTGGGTGGTGGCAGCAGGGCGGGACTGGGGACTGGTGAGGGGAACCGGGTGGGTGGCAGTGGTGGGGCAGGACTGGAGACTGGCGAGCGGGCAGAGATGGCCCTGATTGAGGGTTAGGCCTAGGGACCCTACCTGCACATGATTTCGTGTGCTGGGCCTCTAGTACTAATAGAAATAAAAGGAGAAACAAACACAATACAATAACTATTGTGGACTTTAGTACCCAACTCTCCACACTGGAAAAATTATCCAAAAGGAGAATCAATAAGGAAACAGTGATTTGCCATAACCGGTTTTGCTCAGTGGATAGAGCATCGGCCTGAGGACTGAAAGTTCCCAGGTTCGGTTCCGGTCAGGGGCATGTACCTTGGTTGCGGGCACATCTCCAGTGGGGGGTGTGCAGGAGGCAGCTGATCGATGTTTCTCTCTCATTAATGTTTCTAACTCTATCTCTTTCCCTTCCTCTCTGTAAAAAAATCAATAAAATATATTTTTTAAAAAAAGAAAGAAAGAAACAGTGCATTTGAACAGCACTATTGGCAAATTGACCTAACAGATATATAATAAACATTTTATCCAACAATAGCAGAATACACTTCTCAACAACATATAATACACTTCTCAAGACCACATGGAACATTCTCCAGGGTAAATAATAATTTAGACCATAAAACAAGTCTCAGACAATTTTAAAATTGTTAAAATAATTTCAAGTATCTTTTCTATCACAATGGTGTGGTAGAAATCAATTACAGAAAGAAAACTGAAAAATTCACAAACACACAGGAATTAAACATCATACTTCTGAGTAACCAATGGATCAAAGAACTTATAAGGTAAATAGAAAAGTATCCTATGACAAATGAAAATGGAAACACAATATACCAAAATTTATGGGATGCAGCAAAAGCAGTACTAAGAGGAAGGTTATAGCTATACATGTATACATCAAGAAAATAGAAAAATCTCTAACTTACACCTAAAGGAACTACAAAAAGAATAAATTAAGCCCAAAGTTAGGAGAATAAATAAAATAAAATGATTAGAGTGGAAATAAATGAATCAGAGAAGAGGAAAACAATAGAAAAGATTAATAAAAGTTAGTACTTTAAAAAGAAAAAAATAGAAAAACCTTTAGATAGACTAAGCAAGAAGAAACAGAACTCAAATTAATAAATTATAAATGAAAGGGGATACATTACCAATGGTATCACAAAAATACAAAGGATCATAAGAGACTGTGCACAATTCTATGCCAGCAAATTGAACAAGTTGGAAGAAATGAACAAATTCCTAGAAACATTCAAACTACCAGGTCTGAAATAGAAAGAAATAGAAAATCTGAACTGACCAATAACAAGTAAGAAGATTGAATTAGCAATCAAAAAATCTTCCAACAAAGAAAAACTGCACCAGATGCCTTCACTGGTGAAATGTAACATTTAAAGACTTAATGCCAATCATTCTCAAACCTTTTCTAAAACTTGGAACATTTAAAAAGTCACTTTATGAGACTGTAACACCCTGCTACCAAAGCCAGAGAAGGACACCACAAGAAAAGAAAATTTTAGGCCAATATCTCTGATGAATGTAGATACAAACATTCTCAACAAAACACTAGCAAACCAAATTTAGCAGCACAGTGATCAAGTAGGATTCATCTCATGCAAGGATGTTTCAACATATGTGAATCAATAAATGTGATAACATCACAGTAATAGAATTAAATTTAAAAATCATATTATAATCTTAATAGACACAAAAAGAGCACTTGCCAAAATTAAACATCCCTGCATGATAAAAATAATTCTCAACAAATTAGGTATAGAAGGGATATACCTCATCATAATAAAAGCCATATATGACATGCACAGGCAATATAATGCTCAATGTGAAAAGTTAAATTTTTTTTTCTAAGATCAGGAATAAGACAAGAAAGCCCTCTCACTACTCCTATTTGATACGGTACTGGGAATTCTAGCCAAAGCAATCAGGTAATAAAAATAAATAAAAGGCATGAAAATCAGACAAGAAGGAAGATTGTCTCTATTAGCCTCAAACAAGAGAGTCAGCCTATTCTTTGAAGTTTTGAAGCAAGGCATTGACCTCTTCTCTCTAGCTATGAAAGTCCTACATAGCATTTTCTTCCAATATAAGGCTGCTTTGTCTACATGGGAAATCTGTCATTTGGTGTAACCACCTTCATTAATTATCTTAGCTAGATCTTCTAGAAAACTTGTTGCAACTTCTATATTAGCAATTGCTGCTTTACCTTGCACTTTCATGTTACTGAGAGGGCTTCTTCCTTTAACCTCACAAATCAATCTCTGCTAGCTTCAAATTTTTCTTCTGCAGCTTCCTCACCTCTCTCAGCCTTCATTGAATTTATGAGTTAGGACCTAACTGTTAGGTCCTTGCTCTGAATTAAGCTTTAGCTTAAGTGAATGCATGGTTGGTTCGATCTTCTATACAGAATGCCAAAACTTTCTCCATATCAGCAATAAGGCTGTTTTGCTTTATCATTCATGTGTTCACTGAAGTAGACATTTTAATTTCCTTCATGAACTTTTCACTTGCATTTAAAACTTGGCTGTTTGGAACAAGAGGCTTAGCTTTCAGCTCATCTTGCTTTCCTCATGCCTTCCTCACTAAACTTAATACTTTTGTGCTTTTGATTTAAAGTGGGAGACTTGCACTTGAACACTGACAGGCCAGTATGTGGTTGTTAATTGGCCTAGTTTCCATATTGTTGTTTCTCAGGAAATAGAGATACACCAGAAGAAGGAGACAGATGGGGGAATGGCCAGTCAGTGGAGAAGTCAGAAAACACAAATTTATTGACTAAATTCACCATCTTAAATGGGCATGGCTCATGATGCCCCAAATTAATTACAGTAGTAACATCAAAGATCACTGACCACAGATTACATAACAAATATAATCATAATGAAAAAGTTTAAATATTGTGAGAATTACCAAAATGAGACACAAAGTGAGCAAATGCTGTTAAAAAACAATGCTAATAGATTTGCTCTATGCAGGATTGCCATAAACCTTCAATTTGTAGAACACGTATTATCTGTGAAGCACAATAAAATGAAGTATGCATCTATTGTATTAGCATACAAACTTACACATAGAACAAAATCTAAAACCCAGAAATAAACCTATGCATATATAGTCAAATAATATTTGACAGAGAGCCAAGAATACTTAATGGAGAAAGGATAGTCTCTTCAATGAATGTTGCTGGGAAAATTGGATATTCACATGTAAAGAATGAAACTAGCCCTAGCCGGTTTGGCTCAGTGAAAAGAGTGTCAGCCTGAGGATGAAAGGGTCCCAGGTTCCCATCAGGGTCAAGGGCACATGCCTGAGTGCGGGCTTGGTCCAATGTGCAGGAGGCATCCAATCAGTGATTCCCTCTCATCATTGATGTTTCTATCTCTCTCTTCCTTGCTCTTCCTCTCTGAAATCAATAAAAAAATATTTTTAAAAAAGAATGAATCTTGACCCCTATCTTACATCATTCACAAATATCTACTTGAAATGCTTAAATGTAAGACCTGAAGCCATAACATTTCTAGAAAAAAACATAAGGAATAAAGTTTTTGACATGGGTCTGGGAAATTGTATTTTTAATATGACACCTAAAGCATAAGCAACAAAAATAAACAAGTGATACTATATCAAACAAAAAAACTACACAGCAAAAGAACCCATCAACAAAATGAAAGCAGAAATGGCAGAATGGGAGAAACTGTTTGCAAACTACACATCTGATATGGTGTTAATAGCCAAAGTATATAAAAACTCATAAAATTCAATAGCAAAACAACCTTACAAATAACCTAATTTAAAAATGGACAAAAAACCTGGACAGATGTTTTTCCAAAGAAGATATTCAAATGACCAACTGGTAAATAAAAACATCAAAATGTGCTCAGTCTCACTAATTATCATAAAAATGCAAATCCAACCACAATGAGATATTAATCTACACATGTTAGAGTTTCTATCATTACAATATAAGAGATAATAAATGCTGGTGGAAAAAAAAAGAAATACTGATAAGGATGTGAAGAAAAAGTTACACTTGTGTGCTGTCAGTGGAAATGTAAATTTGTGCATCCAATATGGAAAACAGTATGGAGTTTCCTCAAAAAAGTAAAAATAGAATTACCATATGATTTAACAATCCCACATCTGGGTATATATCTGAAGAAAATGAAATTACTGTCCCAAAGAGATATCTGCATCTCCATGTTCGTCGCACCATTATTTGCAATAGCTAAGACATAGAAACAATCTAAGTGTCCACTATTTGATGAATGGATACAGAAAATGTATATGTAAACACAATGAATTACCATTTGGCTGTAAAAATGAATGAAATTCTACCATTTGCAACTTGGAGGGAACTTGAGGGCACTATGTTAAGTGAAATAAGTCAGACAGGGAAAGGCAAATACTGAGTATTCTCATTTAAAATGTTCAACCTAAGAAAACTAAACTCATAGAAACAGAGATCAGATTTGAGGTTGCCAGAGATGAGGGCTGAGGGTGGATTAGATAAAGGTGGTAAAAAATGTGCAAACTTCCAATTATAATATGTCTAAGTTCTGGAGATTTAATGTTTAACATGATGACTTTAGTTAATGATATTGTATTGTAATTTGAAAGTTGCTGAGAGATTTTAAAAGTTCTCATCATAGCTCAGGCATCACGTCTCAGCAATTGAGCATCGACCTATGAACCAGAAGGTCATCATTTGACCTATGAACCAGGAGGTCACGGTATCGATTCCCAGTCAGGGCACATGCCTGGGTTACAGGCTCAATTCCCAGTGTTGGGCATACAGGAGGCAGCCAATCAATGATTTTCTCTCATCATTTGATGTTTCTATCTGTCTATCCCCCTTCCCCTCTGAAATAAAGAAAAATATTTTTTTAAAGTTCTCATCACAATGAAAAATATTGTAACTGTGTATGGTCATGGATGTTAACTAAACTTATTGTGCTAATCATTTTGCAATACAGTTTACCCTTGAACAACATGGGGATTAGGGGTGCCAACAAATCAAAAATCCACAATAAAAAATCCATGTATAACGTAAGGTGGCCCTCTACATCCAAGAATTCCCAACTGCTAATGGAAAATACTGTCTTTGATCCATGGTTTACTGAATCCACAGATGCAAAACCTGAGGATGCAGAGTACCAACTGTATATTTATTGAAAAAAATCTATATATAAGTAGACTTGCACCAATCAAGCCTGTGTTAAGGGGTCAACTATATATACATATATCAAATCATGTTGTATAATTAAAGGTTTATAATGTTATATGTCCATTATATCTCAACAAAATTTGAGGAATAAAAAGAAACTGAGTTTTAGTTTCTTTGTATGGATAATATTATGTGATCATAAATACATCATTTCCCTAATTTTTTTTTTTTCAAATCACCTCCTTTATCATTTGAGAGGTGGAGTGCTAATTGAGAAAGGGGATAATAGCAGGATTAGAGAATTAGGGGAAAAACAACTTAGATTTGTGGAATCTTGCTAAAGTTATTATTTTTAGAAAATATCTTTAAAGAAAAATATCACTATCATTTTTACATAAGAATGCTATCAATTTTTTGGAAAAAACAATGCCTTAATGTACTTTATTGGCCTTATTCAGTGTATTAGAGAAATTTTTCAGGCATTATCATTATCAATATGAGCTAGATAATACCTGAAATTTAGCATGACCTTTCTGGTGGTAGTCATTCTGTGAGTGAGGTGCTGTGATTATAAGCACAAGCTTTTGTGAAAAGAGTGTTCACCCAAAGCAGGGAGAAAAGGCATGCAATTTGAGCATTGACAGTCTGGAGGTACATTGCTACTGCAATCATATAGGATGGTTGGCTTCAAGTAATGTCACTCTAAAAATAATTTATCTGTAGGATATATATGTGTAGTAGGAATTTATGTATGCTAATATTTTACCCTTAATGAAATAAAGTCAATAATATACTCTCTGAAATGAATTTAGTATTATAGTTGTCAAAAGAGATTGTATTATTTGGCCAAAAGGCTAAGCTTGCAAAATTAGGGAGGCATGGAACAGACTGACATACCTCTTTGTGGGGTTGAGGGGACAAGAAGAGATAAACCAAAGAACTTATATACTAATATGCATAGCCCATGGTTACAGGCAATAGGATAGTGAAGACCTCAGGGGTGGTAAGAGTTGGGAGGAGGGGAGCAAGGGGGAATGGAAGATATCTATAATACTATCAACTAACTAACTAACTAACTAATAAAATAAACAAAGAGACCTCCATATGCAGGGGCTTATATGAGATCAGAGTTTATTTCTCTCTGACATACTGGCTGCAGAAGAGTGCTTTTGTGTTGAAGTATCTCCCACACCGTGGAAAAGGAAGGTTCCACACATTTTATGAGGCATCCATCCTTCTGCTCAACCCTGGCCAGAATAAAGACATGTGGCTCTCCAAGCTGTAAGAGGAGCTAGAAAATAGAGTTCCTATCTGGGTAACTATGCAATCAAGTGAAACTAAGACACTTGCTTATTAAGAAGAGGAAAAGGGAAACTGATAGACAACCAGCAGTTTCTGCTACTTAACATTCAATGGTTTTTTGTTGAACAAATGAATGCCATTATTTGACATTTGTTTAAGATCCAGGACAGTAATACAGGGTGACTTCCCAATTAAAGCAGGATAGTTTTTCTGAGATAGTATGACATAGTTTTAATAAATATTTGCATTAAGAATCAATAGGAGAATTCCCTCATAAATGTTCTTTTTCTCATTAACAATAAATAACATATTTTGTTCTTTTTGTATGACTACTTAATGGGGTACTAAAAATATTTCTATAGTTAAGGAGGAAACAAAATAAGTACATAAAAGTGTGTTTGAGATTGTCAAGGGAATTCCATATACATACCTATCCTGAGACTTATTGTGAAGACAAGAACCAATATTCTATCACCTGTTATTACCCATGGAGAGTTTCCCCAATTCTTTTTTTTTTTTTTTTAATCTTTCCAAACCAATTGCTTTGTTCTCACTAAGATCACTTGGTACATGCTTATCATGTCAGCTGAAGGAGATGTCAACCCCAGGCCCTATGCCGTATCTCTGTCTGTATTTCATAACATCTAGCAAGGCTGTGGTTGCTTAATTAATTCAGGGCAATATTACTAAAAATTAAATAACATGGACAATCCACTTTAAGAAAAGTAGCAGTAAGTGATATGCTTTCCTTCACCAAACCTTGTTTAAATTAGCAATGTTCATTTTCTAGTTTGTTAGCCAGTCTGAATTGAAATTCAGTTCACTCTATCTTAGTCATTACCTACACATTATGCACCGCTCTGCCAAAGGCTTTCAAATACCCTTATTTATATGCGGCCTTTGGGCTTCCCAACACTATTATAAAAGTAAGCTGACCTAGAGATGCTCATGTTTTCTCTAAGGGACTGAAATGTCTGCCTATATAGGCAATATTAAGGACAACGATTATTTAAGTTCTGAAGTGGAGCGTTAACCAAATTGCATATATCATATGGATATAGAAATTCAAACAAAGAAAATCTTAGAAAATAATAAAAGTAAAGAGAGATAACAAAAAAGTTGATCAAATTTTAATCTAAAAATATCCTATTAATTTTAATTAACTTATTTTTCTAATGCTATATTAAAGTTAAATCATTTTAGCAACATTATTAGTTTATTGTGTTTCATTTTCTCTATTCACATGCTGAATCCACCCCTTTGAAGTAATTAGCATAATCACTAACATTATAAAATCATTTCCTCACTCCAAATAAATGACCATCAAACTGGTGCCTACTCTCTATATTCAGAAATGCTTAAATAGTTCATTATTACCCAAATGACTATGGGGAAATGCTGTGCATAAGATGAAAGGAATAATGACTCATACCCCCCACAATGAAGATAAAACTCTCCCACATAAGAATTAATTCACTGTAAAATATCTGAGTAGCAGGAAGATAATTGAAAAGGCTAAAAATAAAATTGAATGCAATAGGTAATCTAAAGGTCATGAGACTTGTCACTAAACAATTAGAAGATTTTTAAATTTCAATAGGTTTTACAAATATTACTGTAGTTTATATTCTGAATATAGATTATTTTTAAATTGAGTTTTCTTGTATCTAAATGTACACCTAATAAAAATATTTTATATGCTGTAAGCGTTCCCCTATCATATAACATTGATAAAAAACATAAAGGTCATAAGACTTACCACAAACATTCAGAGATTTTTTAAATTTTGGTAAGGTTATATTTTATGAATATGACTATAGTTATGTGTTATGAATATGTCTATGAATTCAGAACAACTTTTAAGTGGTGCTTTATCTATCTAAATGTACATCTAGTGAAAATATTTTTATGTTACATGTTTCACATTTCTCATCACACTAAGTCTAAAAGAAATCTGACAGTACCCATTTAACTATCCAATAATAATAATATATTCTGTTGATAATAGGTCTTATTGATTTTGAAATCTGAACTTAAATTATCTGAAACAAATGAGGACAAATGAGGAAGATATTATTCCGAAGTTTATAGATATAAACAAATTTGCTTAAAGGGAGACATGTTGATTTGCATAGCATCACACATGGATTAGTAATTCTGATTAATGACAGAAGTTAGATTTTATAATACTGACATCAGAACCTATATCTAAGCAAAACTGCCAAGGAAAGTGCTTACTTGTAGCATATTTTCTCTTTTGTGTGCATCTATTTTTTCTTAAATACATCCTGAGTCCATGTTGATCCCTGGCATCCTGGTACCCAGGACCCATGCACATTGGCATGTATCCATTAAGCTGTAAGCCTGATTTGGTTGGCATCCATATAAAAAACCAGACAGATGATAAAGTACTTTGAAAATCATCTGTGCTGCACACACTCTCAACCAAGTCCCTCCTGTCATTGGAGATTCTAAGGAATCTATGAAATAAAGGACAGTCTGATCTCAAGGTTGTCTAAAGGGAAATTTAATTATAAAGAAATAGCAAATGACATAACATTGCCAATACATAACATAAAAAATTCCTTATGTTGATAAAATTTATAATAGCATTTAAGATTCGCCTCCTCTACAGCTCCACATATTCCTAGCTACAAAATGATAATGTGTCTTGTTTTTATAGGTTTGGTGGAGATTTTTCATCTCAAGTCCTTCCTGATCTCTGAGATTCTTTCTTCTGCTAACCCTGATCCCTGAAATGAAAAGCACCAACTAGTTGTTAGCTCACTAATTACAGATTTCATATTTGCTCTCAATTCACTGGAAAATATTGACTGCCACTTACCATCTCTGTTATACATAAAAATCACAAGTTGCTTAGCTTCCCTTACTAAATAAATGTTAGAAGCATGCTTAGGACATTATCTCCCAGTTGGCTATCTCTTGAGTTCACTCTCAGGTGAAACACCAAGGACTAGGAAATGGGTCAGGGATGAATCCTATTTCATCAACATCTGAAAGCTTTCATCTAGTAGAACATCCAGTCCTCCTTTCATAGCAAAACAGATCCCTCCCAGGAAAGTTATTAGTCCAAAGGCCAAACTCAAGTTCCCGTGGCGATACTTCTAGTGCCATGAGTCCTGGGTTAAGTGAGGTAAATAATGGATGGTCTGTTCACTGGGAAATTTATTTCAGCCCTCTCAAAAAGCAGATGAAAATTTTAACCCACTCACATCTGATCTTAGTTTGGAGCCATCTTTCTTTCCCTCAAAGAACAGAAACTAAATTTCAGGCTAGTTAAATCATTTCCCAATTCAGTGTGCAACAAGAACTTGAAAATTATATGATGAGTCACTGTTCTGACCTTCTGCCCTGATATAGATGACTACCTAAGTTATTTATCTTCCAAATCCAAATAATCAGGTTATAGCATTTAACCTTATGCTGGGAGGGGTGGGGGATTCATAGAATGAGCCTCTTTGGGGCTTTGATTTTATGTATGTGTATACACACACACACACACACACACACACACACACTCACACTGGTTTCTCTTTTAGTTCAGCTAATGGAGACCTCTGGTAGAACAGAGGACTGGAACAGAATGAGGTCAGGGGGTGTATGTCCCAAGTTCTTCCCTTACTGGGCTACTAGCTGGCCATGGCTGCACTTCTCTACGGAAGGCCACAGCTCCATCTGGCTGCCCTCTCCTACAGCTTGGGGTCACTGCAGTTCTCTTAACCTTGCCATACCTTCATGAAAAGTCCCTACTTTCATTTTCTTGCTTGAGTGTGCCACCTCCCTCCTGCCTCACCTACCTTTAGTTACAGAACTTTATTTCAATAATATGATACGGTGATTAAATTTGTTCTGGAATATATTGTTCACATCATTTTACTATAGAAAATTAGCAGTACAATTTGGTCAATTTATTAGAATTAATTGTAAAGGATCAGTTTTCTATAACTCCCAAAACAGTCAACTGGTGAAAATTTGCCTTGGCATGTATCAGCCAATAAAATAAGATTAAAATTTTAAAGTAAATAGGAGAAGATGAGAGCTAACATATATTTTTCAGTGCTCAGTGTACTAGGGAATTCCATACTGTATACTTTAATCATTATAACAACTATAAGAATTAGAGTTAGTATAAAATCAGAGCAAATATTTAAAAGCTAACCTTACCCTGAGATAATGCCACCATATTCGTGCTGCCACCATTCAAAGGGGTCAATACACATTTTCTATCTTCATTATTTACTATCAAAAGATCCGAGAAGCTGGAATAAACAGGAATTTATGAAAATTCAGCAAACACTATAATCATTGCTGCCTCAAAGCTGTCCCTTTGAGGGCTGCTATGGTCTGAAAGTTTGCATCCCCTTCAAATTGATAATGTTGAAATTCTAACCCTCCAAGGTAATGGTATTAACAGGTAGGGGCTTTGGGAGGTACTTAAGTCTTAAAGATGGAGCCCTCATGACTGAGACCAGCTGGGACTTTGAATTTGGACATCCAGCCTCCTGAACTGTGAGAAATAAATTTCTGCTGTTCATAAGCTACTCAGTCTGTGGTACTTTGTTATAGCAACCTGAATACTCTTAGATGGTGACCCTCTCAGTCCCAACCAGTTCTCTTGAATTCTGGTATCAGCTTCTCAGCCTAATCCTTCTCAAGTGTCTGAGATCAACCAACCACTTCCATGAGGTTGAGGAGGAGGAGGTTAGCTCCACCGGCTACAACAGCGATCATCTCTCCATAGTCCTTCCTAATTAGAAACCATTATCTTCTTAAGCTGAAGCCACTGGTTCTTCTATAACAGTGAAAATTAATATTCTGCATTTTAGAATCAGGATGCAAAGTACATGTTGTATCTTAGCGAAGCCACAGATTTTATATACAACTAGAGGCCTGGTGCACAAAAATTTGTGCACTCGGGGGTAGAAGGTCCCTCAGCCAGGCCTGTGCCCTCTCTCAGTCTGTGACCCCTCGGGGGTGACCACTGGCTGGCTTAGGCCTGCTCCCCAGGGGATTGGGCCTAAGATGGCAATGAGACATCCCCCTGGCAGGCCGGCAGCCCTCGGGGGATGTCCACTTGCCAGCGGGGAGCAGACCTACGCTGCAGTCAGACATCCTTAGTGCTGCAGAGGAGGCAGGAGACGCTCCCACCGCCACTGCTGTACTGGCAGCCATCAGTCTGGCTTGTGGCTGAGCAGAGCTCCCCCCGTGAGAGCGCACTGACCACCAGGGAGCAGCTCCTGCATTGAGCGTCTGCCCCCTGGTGGTCAGTGTGTATCATAATGACCAGTCATTCCCAGTCGTTCTGCTGTTAGGGTCAGTTTGTATATTACCCTTTTACAATATAGGATAGAGGCCTGGTGCATGGGAGGGGGCCGGCTGGTTTGCTCTGAAGGGTTTCCTGGATCAGGGTGAGGGTCCCGCTTGGGTGCCTGGCCAGCCTGGGTGAGGGGCTGATGGCTGTTTGCATCTGGTCACACCCCCTTCAGGGTGGGGGTCCCCACTGGGGTGTCTGGCCAGTCTGGGTGAGGGGCTGAGGGCCATTTTCAGGCTGGCAGGCAACTGAAGCTCCCAGCCTCTTTTTCTTTTCTTTTTCTTTTTCTTTTTCTTTTTATTCTGGGATTTATTTACCTTCTATAGCTGTCACTGGAGCTGAGAGCCGTCTCCAGCTCTGAGGCCGGGGCTGGCAGGAAGCAGGTATCTGGGTTTGTTTAGCTTCTATAATTGAAACTCTGTTGCCATCACTGGTGCTCTAAGCTCTGAGTCCGCTGCTGCCAGCTGAAAGCAGGTACATGGGGTTTGTTTAGCTTCTATAATTGCAACATTGTTGCATCCGGAGCTCAGAGCAGGCTGCGGCAGGCGGGGAACCTTGGCTTCCTCTGTCACTGGAGCAAGCAAGCCTCATGTTCGCTTCAGCTGCTTGGCTGCCAGCCGCCATCTTTGTTGGCAGTTAATTTGCATATCCTGTTGATTAGCCAATGGGAAGCATAGTGGAGGTATGGTTAATTACCATGTTTGTCTATTACTAGATAGGATATTACCTCTGGCATATTCACTACAGTGCAAAAATCCAACACAAATGTTTTTCTATCATTTTCCCCCAATTATTTCCATTAGCAAATGTTTAGTCCAGCTAAAGGATTCCCAGCTCTCCCCTGTCACGTTAATGAGCAGGCCCCTAACCCACATCTCTCTTCCTTTGCTCTGTGATTGTGAGACACTGAGACTCTCCCACAGTTCAGGTTCCCACAGCACTTTTCTTCCCTGCAGTGTCTGACCTTCTTCTGGGTCTGCTCATTTAACGTTGGCCCCACCCACAACAGGACAAGGTACTTGAGCATGTTGCCTTTCCATTCTCTCACTGCTCCCATCTCACCTCAGCACCATGACAGCATTTATCCATCTGCTGACTTCTTCCTCTGCTACTCCCACAGCTCATAGGAGTGGGTGGAGATGAGGCATCCCTGTTATGCCTCAGCCTTTCCCTTAGCTTAATTGCAAATGACCATATTGATTTCAGGAGGGCAGAGTGTCCAGTCAGCATCCCCTGAGAAGACTGTCTGAAAGGGTTTAGCCTTTTCCACTTTCCATTTAAGGATTCATTTTCCTTTTCTCTTGGGATGTGCTGTTGCAATCAATCTCTCTAAATCTGTGTGTTCTCCCCTTCCTTTTAATATTCCTACTTCTATCTCTATTTTTTCTTTATTCTCCCATTTTCTTTCTCTTTTCCTCTGTTTCTTCTTCCTTCTTCCATTTTCTCTTTCTCCTTTACATTCTTCACTTTTGTTTTCTTCTGGGCAAAACAGTAAACAAAAA
The DNA here is from genome assembly GCF_028538775.1 of Myotis yumanensis. Lineage (NCBI taxonomy): Eukaryota > Metazoa > Chordata > Mammalia > Chiroptera > Vespertilionidae > Myotis > Myotis yumanensis. The sequence continues at coordinate 74,660,607 of NW_027223753.1, forward strand.
TGTTAAGAAAATTTTAAAATGTAACAATTAAGAGGTGAACCTTAAAGGCTTGATAGCCTGTAGTTGGAAAGATGTATTTTAAAGAGATAAGGCACGTAACAAAAAGAACCATGCCATGGAAGAAGGCATACTAAAGAAAATGCATAATTGCTAATGCTATAAATTTGATGAATGTGCTTCATTTTCTACATATACTGGTAAGCAAATACACCTTAGGTTGCATACAACCTAGGAGGAAGTTTTTTCACACCTTCAACATCTCATTTCCTTTAAAAGTAGCTTTACCCATACTAAAAAGTAAATTCTACATATTCTTGTCCACATATTTATTTTATTCAAAATAAGGGTATCAAATGCATGACATAGTCCTCACACTTTTCTCCCAACACCCATGTAGTATTTGCTAATCATTCACTGTTATTTTTCCATTTGAGCTTAGAAGCAGCTTCTGTTTTTCTCAAAATAGTAATGCAAGCATCTTCTACCAGTTGATAGAGAATATCAGCAGTGGAGAAGACTATTTTTCATTCCTGCAAAACAAATTTAGTCACCAGATATTAACCATGATCATCTCCACATATCGCATTATGGGTTGTCATTTATGCTTTTCTAAATTATCAGAATGTGCCATAATGATTATGTATGACATTAATAATCAGATACAAGTTTAGTTTTAATTAAGTAATTAATTGACCATCCTATATAATTTGAAGACAGTTACCAACATGTAGATTTCATTCTGACAATAACAAAGTCATATAAATTATATGAACAATTCTTTTTATCTTACCCTCTTCTCTAAGTATAAACATCCTTGGTAATCATATTTAATTATTTAATTTTAAAAACATAAAAACTAGGATTGATTTTTCAAAGATAGTTTAAGACATTTGATATTATTTGTATGGGAGTAAAGAGGGAAAGGGGAATGACAAAGCAAGCTGCATTGCCATTAGCAGAAACTTGCAAGTAGATCATAAGGGACTATAAAGAAAGAAATGTCTTTAAGGGGAAAATATTTCATTTCTATTTCACCTGATATATCTTCAAATTAGCTTCAATAAAACACTTGGAAAATGTTAGTTAACATTCAGACGTAATAATATTACCTTAGCTTAAAGTGTGTGTGTTTACATATGCATGTGAACTTCCATCTCATTAGTTACATTTACCTTGATATTTACCTGGACTTTTGTAATGGCATTTATACTTAACAATTTATTCTTAACACATATCCTACAATGTTATTCTCAAAAGAAGCTCTTTAGTAAATATTGGTCAAGGATAAGAAATCTGTCAAGGAAGCTAATATTAGCCTTGGGTTTTAGCAAATTCTTTTAATTTCTATATAAAGTATTAGGAACCATTAGAATTTGGTGTTTAAGTTATATGTCTCATGAAAAATCCTGGGAATGATATCAAACCTATGTGGGAATTTTGAATAATATTATGATATGTCAGTGTGAGACATGGCTTACTAAAATGACTTAACTACATTTCACTTACCTGATACTCCTACTCACCAACCTAAAATTGTAAGGCAGAGCCCTAAATAGTTAAATAAAAGTCACAAAGTTTATGCATTTATTTGACAAAAATTTTTAGTATTTTTTACTGCTAGATCTTGTGTTTCTTAGAATGTGTACAAGATAGATACGTTCCCTGCCTCATAGAGCATGCGAATCAGTGAAGAAACAGAGGAATAAATGGCCAACTATAATGCAATGTGTTAGTATTTACTATATGATGATTCATGATTGTGTTACATTAATATCACCTGGAGGGATTTTTAAAATACACATTCTCAGGACTCTGCTCCAGGTGTCCTGAATCAGAACCATGTGTTAGCATGCCAGGGGAGCCAGAAGAAACAGCTCATTTCTTAGGGAAAGTAGGTCTCAAAGGGAATGGGAAATTATCAGGGAGGGGCTTGGCTGAGGCTGCTCTCAGGGCAGGTCCAGGGCAGTGTGTGGGTGGAGGAAGATAACAAATAAAATGAGAATGGGAGAAGAGTGTTATGATCTGAGGGAGCAGCATGCATGACCCCTTAAATGTGAGCAAGCATTTACTATGTTAACGTCATACATGCAATGTGGAGGAATGCAGGAGTGTGGACATAGTTGAGAGAAGCAAAACTAGTGAAGTAAGCTCTAGCTCATGCAGGACCTTGGAAGATTTAAACTATTTTAAAGAATTTAGACTATTTTTATGGAAATCAGCAGAGGAGAAATTTGCTCAGGATCACCAATATGATGTTTCCAGCTTGGGCAATGGTGTAGATGCTATTAATATCCACTGATGTATAGTGCACAGAAGAAAGAGTAGCTTTGGGGGAAGGTAAGAAATTCAATTTTGAACACAATTTTGAAATTCCTGTATTTACCATCTAGTAGCAATTAATGTCTATAAAACCCGCACAAAAGTTAAGTCACTGATCATTTGTTTAACATATATTAACTGAGTACTTCCTCTGTGTGCTACACTGTGTGCTAAATCTAGAGACGCAACAGTGACTAAGAGGAGACATGGTGTCCACCTTTGTGGACCATGAATGTGGATGTTGATTGAAATCCCAGGAGTGCAAGGGATCATCCAAGAATGAGGTGTGATTAAAATGTATAAAGAGCCTTGGCCTGTGTGGCTCAGTATTTGGATCATCACTGGTTGTTTGGATCATCATGGGTTCTATTCTTGGTCAAGGGTATGTACCTGGCTTCTGGATTTGATCCCTGGCCCTGATCTGGGCGCATACAGGAGGCAACAGGTCGATATGTCTCTCTCAGGTTGGTCTCTCTCTCTCTCTCTCTCTCTCTCTCTCCCTTTCTTTTCCTTCTCCTTCCCCTTCCCTTTCCTCTTCCTCTTCCTCTTCCTCTTCCTCTTCCTCTTCCCCTTCCCCTTCCCCTTCCCCTTTCCCTTCCCCTTCCCCTTCTTCTTCTCCTTCTCCTTCTCCTTCTCCTCCTTCTCCTTCTCCTTCTCCTTCTCCTTCTCCTTCTCCTTCTCCTTCTCCTTCTCCTTCTCCTTCTCCTTCTCCTTCTCCTTCCCCTTCCTCTTCCTCTTCCTCTTCCTCTTCCTCTTCTTCTTCTTCTTCCCTCTCTAAAAAATCAATGGAAAAAATACCCTCCAGTGAGGGCTAACAACAACAAAATGGTATCAGGTTCGATTTCTGATCAGGCCACATACCCAGGTTTTGTGTTCAATCTCTGGTTGGGGTGCATGGGGAGGCAACTGATCAATGTTTCTCCCTCACATCTATGTTTCTCTCTCTCTTTCTCTCTCTCTCTCTCTCTCTCTCTCTCTCTCTCTCTCTCTCTCCTCTAAAAAAATCAATAAAAATAAAAGAAAATGCATAAATAATTTAGATGATGAGTAACACACAGGAAGCACTGTATCGATGTTAACTACAAAACAAGCAAAAATAAAAGAGTGATCATCGCAAAACAGAGAATTAAAATAGGATAAAGGGCAGCTGACCAAGTGATCCAAAAATCAAAGGCCCCTTTGAGAAATGAATGACATTAACCAATAAAAAAGCCATTGGTATGAATATCAGGGAGAAGAGCAATGAGAGGCAGAGGGACTCGCTAATGTGAACACCCTGAAATGGGAGAGAGTGCACAGGAGGATCCGATGTTGGACTCTTAAAGCCTGCTTAATGCACTTGAATGTTAGCCTAAAAGGGAGGCAAAAATGTTAGATGGTTTTAAGCAGGGAGTTACTTGATCTAATTTATAATTTTGAAAATACTACTTTGGCTGTTGTGTGGAGAATTGATTTTGAAAGAGAAAGAGTGAAAGCAGGGAGAGTTTTAAGAGCCTTTTTCAGTCCCCCAAGCAAGAGATGGGGATGGCTGTGTGTAGAAGTGATTGGACTTGGTTTATTTTCTGACAGTGGAGAAAAATTGACTTGCTGATGAATTAAATGTAGAGGAGCGAAGGAAAAAGAGGAAAAAAGCTAATTCCTAGTTTGGGGAAGCAGTTGTGGAGGGTATGCTCGATACTGAGAAGCATAAACTAGCAGGAGAGCAGGATATTTGAGCTCTTCACAAACTCTCATGCTTGATAATATCTTGTTGTTTCTGCAAATACAGTGTAAACTACTTGAGGAGAAAGACCATGGTTTCTACGATAAATGGTTTATCCTGCGTTTTCCAATGGTTTTGGAAATGGCAGTATAAAAACAAGAAGTGCTATGTGAATAAATGAAACAAGGAGAAAACGTCCCTATGTGGAAAATAAGGCCACTACTTTCATGCATTGTTTTTTACTTCTTAATTTTACTGTGGTCCCTTAGAATATTAATGTCTACCATGGAGTACTTGGTCTTTATTTACTAAAATATCAATTTAAAAAGCTGTAGCTCTTCAGTGCATTTAAAGAAAAACAAAACATACCAAATAAAGGAAATTTTCCTAAAACAGGCTTTTCAGAGAGGGAAAATTTGTCTCATAAGAGGCTATTGAGAATCCAGAGCTATTTGACTCCAGGATGGAAAGATGTGGAAAAATTCACATCCAATAAGTACCTATATAGGCTATATAATATTTGAGTCTGATGTAAACATCACAGAAATCCAAAAGGAATATTTCATTAACATTTCATAGATGCAAAAACAGCATCTAGAAGAGGCGATGACTTATACAAGGTCACTTAACACTAAGGGGCACAATCAGAAATCAAACCAGACCAGTTGGTGCTCAGAGGTTTTGCATTTTCACACCTGAGGTTTCCAGGGGCAGATAGACATCCTTAAGACTTGTCTCTGAGAGGTCAATCAAGACCCAGGAGAGACCTGTCCATGACTTCACTGGCACTCAACATTCATTTTACTCTAGGTTTCACACGTGAACAGAGAAAAGATTGTCCACGAAGACTTGCCAAGCACAGATTCATCTATTTCAGGGCAGCCATGGATCTGGAACCCTCTTCCTAATTTGGGCAACATACATTTGGAGGAAAGAAAGCTGAGTCCAATGAATGTGGTCTCAGAGACTTTTTTCACTACTAAAATTAAACCCAGAACTCTTAATTCTAACCATATGGCCAGCCCAAAGTCTTAAACTCTGTGGCCGAGTGTCATAGGCCCTGCAGTTGTCAGCCTACCTTCCCCATCCCAAGCACCTATTTTATTTATTTTTTAAATTATTTTTAATATGTTTTTATTGATTTCAAAGACAGGGAGGAGAGGGTGGTGTTTCATCAATAATGAGAGAGAATTATTGATTGGCTGCCTCCTGCATACCCCCTACTGGGGTTCAAGCCCACAACTCAGGCATGTGCCCCAACCTCAAACTGTGATCTCCTGGTTCATGGGTAGATGCTCAACCACTGAGCCACAGTGACCTGGCTCAAGTGCCTATTTTAGTTCAGTTGCCTCTGCCCAGGAGGAAATGTCCAGGTTAAGCTAAGAGTCTCAGTAAATGGTTCCCCTGTGAAGTTTTCTTCATACAAACTGGAAGATATTTTCAAGAAAGCATACCAACAACTCCATTCTTAGTCCATTCCCTTCCTCTGCTAAAACAGTTCCACTAGCTGCCCTTATTTTTTAAATTCTGTTTAAAACCTCAATCCAACCTCTTCTATACACACACACCCCATTCACTTATTTCTATGATAGCACGTAAACAAAGACATAGTTCAGGCATCTAGGTTTAATTTTGGCATTAGGACTGGCATTGAAGGAAATCGCTAGGATTGGCATTCATAACCTTGTGTGTGTGTGTGTGTGTGTGTGTGTGTGCGCGCGCACACGTGCGTGTCAGGAAACCCTTTGCAGTCTGGTATTTCTGTCAATCCCTTTTCCAAATACTGTTTTTAAATGTATATGGTAAAATACACAAGATTAAAAAGAAAGCCACTTATAATGAAGTAAAGATTCAAAATATTAACCTTTGTGACAGTTATTTGTATACTTCTTTACTGATACATTAAATAAAAAGATCTAGCAATTGGTCTAATAACAACTGTAATTTTTAAGCAGTGATGATCCTAAATGATATTTAGAGCTGTCAGAAACAATAATATAATAATACAAAAACTATCTGTGATTCCTATTAGTAACAAAATCACAGTTGCTATTAAACTATGGTTTTTCACATTTGAAATTGAAGAAAATGCTAAATTCTGTTAGCAGTTAGTGAAATGAAAAATGTAATTTTTCTCCATCTAAATTATGGACCCCTTAAATTTAACTTAAGAACCCATCTAAATCAGAGTTACACTAGATCATGTAACTTAGATAACTCTGACATTTCCACTTAATTCCAAAGTAGGAATAATTTGATACTGTGTTTCAAAGTGGCCTAAGCCAATTTGGACAAGAACAACTCTTAAATTGTTTTTGGTGGAACTAATGACTAAATAGTTTCAGGTGAGTGTAAGTTATCTATACAACCTTATTACCAGATTATAATGAAAGTAAGGTTTATTCTATTCTAAATATGAAATATGTTAAGCAAACATTTGCATGCATCAAAGCCCCAAATAATTACTATTATCTATTCTGTTAGCTCAATGAAACCCCATCTTTCTGCCTTTTTTAGATGTTCTGATCACCGCCTTGCATGAAACTTCCACTCCAGTTAGATGTTACAACATTTTGGAGGCATTGAACTGCCTGTGACTTTTATGTCAGCTTAGGAAATCAAGGACAGCCCCTAAGCCATGAAGTGGTTCTCAACCGTCCTAATCCTGCGACCCTTTAATACAGTTCCTCATGTTGTGGTGACCCCCAATCATAAAATTATTTTCATTGTTACTTCATAACTGTAATTTTGCTACTGTTATGAATCATAATGTAAATATCTGATGTGCAGGATGTATTTTCAGGGGTCGCGACCCACAGGTTGAGAACCGCTGTAAGGGATCAGCAGAAGGGCCATTCCTAAGAACATAGGCATTGTGCTACCCTGAATTCCTACATTCTGTCCATGCAATTACATGCAACACTGCTAAAATATTTTAGTCAAGTCACATCTCTAGAATGATTTTTATTTTATCTAATCTAAGTACAGTTTTACCAGTGATCATGATGAATAACGTCATTAATTTCACTGAGCAAACCAAAGCCTGACCTTCATTTGCTGATTAGAAAATCGTCAGGAGTTCATCAACACCTGAAGATTAGCCTTTTTTACATGATATTTGGGGCCATCCTGGGAGTGTGGATTCTTGATTCAAGGAAATGAATCGTCCTAGAGTTGAAGCTTAAACTAACTACCGTATACATGATATTGCACAGTGTGTGCCAAAATGTTTTAAAGTAAATTATTACAGGCACTGTAATAGTCCCTTGTTCAGCTTGAATACAGAAAGTTGTATATTTTTAAAGATTTTTACTGATTCTTAGAGAATGAGGAAGGGAGAATGAGTAAGAGAGAAACATTGATGTGTGAGAGTGAATCATCTATCTGCTGGCTTCTGCATGCGCCCCCTACCAGGGATCAAGTCCACAACCAGGGTACGTGCCTTGACCTGGAATTGAACCAGCAACCTTTAGGTGTGTGGGATGAAGCCCAACTGACTGAGCCACACCAGCCAGGGCAGCAAGTGTGATATTTTAATAAGATCCCTCCCCAAGGATTTCTGGATGCCTGACAGAATGCCCACATGTCTTCAGATCCACCATGTTGTCACCTCAGTTAAATATCACTGAATCTCTCTGAATTTTCTCTTATTACCCCTTGTCATCCCCTCTTCCATACAACTACCAACACTTTAAAAAACATTGAATTTCAGGATTGAAAAGAGATACTTCTTTAACAAACTCTTTAGTTTCTATTAATTATCGTAAATTGTCTTGTTTAGTAAGATCTTTGATACATTAAAGTGTGAGTTGTTGATTTATTAGTTTAGTTGCATCCTTTCATTTTCTTTCAAGGAAGGAAATTAAACGGTTACAATAATTCCAGTTATTATTACAAAAGTCTAAACATATTTTTTCTATACGAGGTAACAGCAAACTTCATTAATCTTAAAGAGACTGGAAAATATATGCTAGAAGCTCTTGCAAGTTATTACAGTCTAATGCAGTTAATTTTATTCTCCGGGACAACTAATCACTCAAAACATTTGCAGTGGTTAAATCCACTCCTTGTTAAAATCAAGGTCTTGAGGTAATTGATGTGCTAATAGACCTGCAATTATTTGAGGCTGTGCTTCCTCACAGAGATCAAGTCAAGGAATGGATAAAGCCCAAATAAAGTACCTATTTTGCAACAGGAGCGCTGATAATTGCCAGGAGACAGACTGCTTATCAGTTGTGAGAGGTTTTCACCCTTCATTAATATGTAGTTCAGTTGGACATCAGAGAAACTGGCCCCCATGGGAATACTCTCTGAATCTCCCATTATCTCATTGGCTTGACCCACTTTTGTCTAAGTTCACAGAAAGATCTGACTTTTTACACATGGGCTTTCTAAACTATCAGCTAGCTATGAACATGCGTTCCCAAAGCTCCATGCAGAGTTGACTACTGTAAATTTGGACGAATGTGTACATCAATAAAGTATCAGTTTAAATGTTCCAGACTAAATATTTTAGAAGTAGACAAAATAAATATTCCATTCCGAGGCTTGTGCCTCCATGTGCGTGCTGCGGTAGGCTCTCTGTCAGGGCTGCAGGTCTGTTTTCTTCAGGCATTTGGGAGAGCTACCCCTGTCCTGCTGTCCACCAACTCCTGATTTCTCATACCTCAGGCTGAGTTCACTACTGAGTCTAAACGAATCCAATGAGAGACTGTGAGCAATGCTTTAAAAACTCCATGAGTGAAACAAGAGCTGCTTTCTTCTATCTAAACTGGACATGATCCACGTGGTGGAAACTTATCATTATTAGTTGAGACTAATCAATTTTATTTTGTCCTGGGCTTGTGAGAAAATGGGTTAAGTGGGGGGCAATGTTTTGTGGCCTCAGCTTTCTTTATCTTTGCCCTCATAAAGAATATTTCTGCCTCGGAGTTCACTGTGGAAGTTTATTAAAGATGATTTGTTGTAAGTTTACTATGTGCCAGGCTCTGTGCGAAGTGCTTCCTTTACTCATACCATGTCATTTAATCCTCACAACATGGAAGTATTATTACACTTATGTCGTATCTCAGTAAGTGCCATTTATCCCTATTTTACAGGTGAGAAATGTTAACTTTAAGGATCCCACATGTAAGAAGTAGCAGATCCCAGGCCAAAACTAGAATAGTAATCAACTGTTGAATGAGAACATACTCAGATATGACCTGGGTTGTTTTGAATGACATTTAGCAAAGAACTAGCCATCAATCATTTTAACCAAGTTCACCTTTTGTTGTTGCACTTTAAGTATAATTTTGTCCTAGGAAATTCATAGTGAGTGATTGTGATTGCATTTTCCTCATCGACATGCCTCTGATACTCTTGTTGAAGATGTTAATCTTGTATAAAGCTGTCTTTGGAACTGATGATGCTGCCACATCCCATTCCTGTGGGAAATGGAAAGAGGTCATGCATAAAATAGAGCAAAATGTATTAGGGCCAAGTTAAACTGCTAAAAAGAATAATCACTCTAATAGATTTTTAAAATTATTTTAAATCCAGTTTTAATTACATAAGTTCATTTCAGAAGTCCTACTAATATAATGAGAAATTCATAAATTCTGTGCAAATTGAAAACAGATTATATTGTTTAATAAAATAATACTGTCTCTATATTATCTTATATGTAAATTGATGCATATATACATAAATTATCCACGTATATGTATAAAGTTTAATTTATCAGGGCTACTCAATTTCATCTTCAACCTAAGAATTTAGAATATATGTATTCCCATATGTTCTCATATCAATGATGATAAAATATAGCATTCTAAGGTTACAGAGTGCATTTTCTAAACAAAATTTGCTTCCTATTTTAGAAACTTGATGTCACCAAGGTATAATCATCAAATTTAGCTTCTGTATTGTTCTTTAAGATAAAAAACAAGAAGAAAGCTTTGTAAATGTGTAAATCCCAGAAAAATAATTAAAGAATCCCTGGCTCTTGCTTAGGATGTATTCTACATATTATTTCAGATTGGTAGTAGGCAGGAGACTTCCCTTCAATCTTAGGTTGAAGCCAGAATTAAAAGGTGCACTGGAAAAAAAAAATAACCCTGGTTTCTGTTTTCATAATTTCCTTCTTCCCATAAAATGAACCTGTGCAGAATATGTGAATTAGCATCCCAAACCCATCTCTGAAAACAATGAATGGTGGATTCCTGAGGAGCCCCTGTGGATCAGATCAGAAGGCTGAAACCTGAGAAGAACTAGGGAAACATTATAGACTCACTGGGGTAATGGTCAGGCTGTAGGTTTCCAGTACAGACCTTCAAACCTCAGAGGGAAGGCAGGGGAGGGTGGGGGGAAGTGGGAGAGATCAACCAAAGGACTTGTATGCATGCATATAAACATAACCAATGGACACAGACACTAGGGGGGTGAGGGCATGAGCAGGGTGGGGTTGGGGGGCAAAAGGGGGATAAGGACACATATGTTATACCTTAATCAATAAAGAAAATGAAAAAAAAAGAGTCTCATTTATTTTGCCACTAAAGAGCCACTCAATTCTGAGGGCTTTCACATCAATGAGTTTGCTATGGGCCCAAAACATTGGTATTTTGCCTGAACAGTCCCTGCGCTTAATGTTTGGCATTAGATATTGCATGAGCTTTAGATTTCAGAGCCCAAGACAGACTCCTATGGATTCTCATCTTTCTTTTTAGTTAAGGACAGAAGAATCTCAGTCCATCCATCTCATGGCTGAGCTGTCAAAAATGCCTGGTCTGAAAATGGATAAGCTTGTGGTCTAGAACTTGCTGGCCAGAAAACCTATGGAGGCAGGACTCACAAACTCTCCAAAGATATGCTGTGGAAAAAAAGGGGAGGGGTTGATTCAGAAGTTCAGACTAGAGGGCAAAATGTTAACCACACAGAGAGAGAGAGAGAGACCAGCCTTCTAATTAGTCTTATTGTTTCCACTGTGGTGATCTTTTCTACAGTGTACTGTTGACCATGCTACTCCTTTGCTTAAGCTAGTTCAATAACCAGGACTTAGGGCAAGAATACAAATACAATCCCACATACATCTACCTAAATATAGAAAATTTATAAATGAATTTAACAAACTGATAAAGAGAATATGTCCTCCTTCTGTGAGAAATATGCCTTTTTGTCTACTAAAAATATCTACTAAATATCAACATGTAAGGCTATGGTTTTTATCTGAATAAGTTAGGCAAATAGTAAAACAACTAAATTGGATTATTGTGCATGCCAAAATATTCTGCAAAGAGTCTAGTAATGTTAGAATGAGAAATAAAAACAGAAAAATATAAGATGTCTGAAAAAAGGTACATGCACACTTTGAATAATTATAAAGGCAGTGTTTATTAAAATACATTTTATTTTCAAAATTGAGCTGTCAGCTGTTAAAGTGTGCATACATTCTTTTGGGACACCCTGTATATAATTATTATCTATATAATAAAAGCCTAAGTGACTGTTACGGCAGAACGACTGGACTGACCGGTCACTATGATGTGCCCTGACCACCAGGGGCAGATGCTCAAAGCAGGAGCTGCACCCTGATGGTCAGTGCTCTCTCACAGGGGGAGCAGCCGCTTAGCCAGACACCAGGCTCATGGCTGGTGAGTGCAGCAGCAGTGGCAGGAGCCTCTCCTGCCTCTGCAGAAGTGCTAAGGAGCAGCGAGGTGAGCAGTAAGTAACAAACAGGTGGGCAGTAAGGAATGAGGGATCCCAGATTGCGAGAGAGATGTCCAACTGCCAGCTTTGGCCCGATCCCCAGGGGACATCCCCTGAGGGGTCCTGGACTGTGAGAGGACACAGGCCAGGCTGAGGGACACCCCCCCTGCCACTTCCCCGCATGAATTTTGTGCAACAGGCCTCTAGTATTCTATAATACTTATTTTAGCAAAATCACTTATTATGTTATTTTAAATAATATTTTATATAATAGTGACTGAAATGATCTAAATGATTAAAAATGTTCCAACTTTACAAAAGTTTAATGTATTTTCACTCATTAAAGATGCAAGTTAAATATAAATAATGAATATTATTTTTTATATTTGTAAAGTCTCAAAATATTATAAATTGTTTTTAAATTTAAATGATAAATTATAATAAAAGAATACAAAGATATTAAATAAAATATTTTAAAATAAAGCTGAAATGTTCACATAATTTTTAATTTAATATTTTCATATAAATAAAGCCATTCAAATTTTAGCATTCAATGTAAAATTACCATGCTTTATATATTTTTATGTTTATATTGTGTGTTTGTGAGTATGTGTGTGTATACTGTATATAAAAAGAAAGAAAAAGAGGGGGAGAAAATAAATTCAAGTAATGTAAACATAATATAAGTATTTAACATTGTAAAACATTCCTTAAACTTCATATGCAAATTTTGGGAATACTACCCTAATTTCTGTGTACCTCTTTGTCTGCAAGCCAGAACACAAAGAAAAGCTCTTACATGGTCTCTCCAGCTAAAAGAAAGTAACTTTATTCTATATTACGCTTGCTTTTTTTAATGTTGGGGTGTTTAGAAAAACTCTAGTTCCTTTGCTTTCAAACCCTTTTACATCATCCCTGCCTAATCAATTAGTGATTAAAGACTCAAATCAGACATCAGATGTCACTGCTTCTGGGCAGCTTCCTTCTCAGACCCATCTGGGTTAGGGTCCCTTCTAGGTACACATACAGTACCTGGGCCTCCTTCCCTGGTAGAATTGACCACAGTATAATTTTCTGGCTACTAGTAGGAAGGGCCCTTCTAGTTATGAGCATGTTAAGGGCAAGAACTGTGTCTCATTTTATTTTGTAATCCCTTCTCCTAGAACAGTGTCAATTGATACATTCATTGGTGCTTAATAAACATTTAATAAAAGAAAAAAAAACATTAACTAAAAGAAGTCACTTAACTCTTTCAAATAGTCACCAATGTATAGGTGTTACCAACTCTGTTTATATTCACTTGTTTGTTTGTTGCCAGAGAACAAAAGGCAAGGCCAAACCAAAGCCAGTGCCTGGGATGTCCATCCAGAACACACAAAACCCTTCAACACATAGCTTGTTCAAGCCCTTTATGGGGTTACCAACAAACGCACTCCCTTCAGTATATACCAAATTCTCTTCAAATGAAAGCCTATCTCGATGGCATCAAGTCTTCCATATATTCAGCATACTCCTTATAAACCTCAATTTCTCCCTTTTGTCACCATGTATGTGAAAAGACAGCTGATGCCAGAGTTCCACGCCGAGTTTGCAAAAAGGTCAACTAGCATTCAGATTTATGCTGGTAAAATTCATTCCCTCTCTTTCAAAAATTTAATGAGAAAGGACAGCTTTGTGAAATGGAGGAGCAAGAACAATATTGCTTAAATAAATTGGAATTTGCACTTTGATTACCCGGCAGTTTCTGCCGCACTTTACTGGAAATGCTCCCTGGGGTGCAGGTTTTCTCTGGAGTGACATCATCATATGAAGCCATCCTCACTATAATTATTTCCATCCATATTTGTAAAGCACATAGCAAGAACATTCAGTAAGGAATATTTGATGCATATAGAACAATTTAAAACTGTAGAGTCACCAGAAAGCTCCATTAAAAGGCAAATGATATATCTTTATGCATGCTTCTGACCCCAAAGGAGATATTTCATATTCACATTAAAAGAAAAAGAGTCTCTTTCAAACAATGAAACTCTGATAAGAGAGAATATTCTATGACATGAAATAACAAACAACATGCGTAGTTTTGGTTGCTTTTCTTGGAATAACATTTAAAAAAAAACTGTAATATAGAGAGAACAGGCATATTTTAGTCTAAATTGTCAAATGTAAATCCTTTTGGGATTTAGTCTCTGTGCCAAGTATTTGGATTTTAAAATTTTAGTCTTGGCAATCCTGGTTTCCTTTTGGGGAAATCGATTGTTCTTTTTTACAATATGTGTGTATGTTTAATTTTAATAAAAGTGAAAATACCAATAGAAAAGTATTGATTTTTCTCAATAACTAAATAGTTTGCTGAAAAACAAGATTTTTTTGACAATTTAAGTGAAATAAAAAATGTGAAAACTGTAGATTGGCTTCCCTGACAATTTGTGATTTCCTCAGGCTGAATTTACCCAGGGGGTAGACATCAGCCTTCCACTATTGTGAGTTAAAAGGCCTGGGCAGGTTGTCTCCTGGAAAATAACAGCTTCTACCATCTGCTGACTGAGGTTTTGATTTGTTTTTTAATGTAGAAAAGCGTGCATTTAACACCACAGTTAGTGATAAAGTCCAAATTCATTCATTCATCCATCCATCCACCCATTCGACATAACAACTAAGGAAAAGAAAAAGGTGTGGAATATGAAGTTAAATTGAGAAGTTTGCTTAATAGATTGGAAACAATTTTCCTTTCTCTCTCTACCCACTATTTACAGGCCTACCCTATAAAATCTCCCTTCCACATCCTTTAATGTCATCTCAATCAGATTCACCATTTTTCAACTATGATCAGTTGCTTAAAAGTCCAAGCTAATTTAACTCAGTTTAACATTTCAGTCCACAGCCTGTGCCATACTTTTTGCTTCCCCTAGGTCCAGTGTTCCACTCATTCCTGGCAACCACAACTCAGAGCTCTTCCTTCTACCTTTCCACTTGTCTAAGCTTGTGCACCTCTGGGTTCTCCCATCAGGATGATTGGTGAGATAAAAAGAGCAAAAAATCCTTATTGTGTATGTTATCTTTAGGCTGTTTCAAAAGCCCTGTGTGGCAGGTAAATGGAAATCTACTATATTAGGAAGAGGCCCTGCACAGGCACTGTTCTCATGTGACATGCGCATCAGTGTAATTTTCCTTGACTGCCCCCATGGCTCTAGTCTACCACAATATAATTCTCAACATCTTAATGTTGGGGTCCCCTCCTAGAGCAGACCCCTCACTGACCAACCACCTTCACAGTTCTTAAAGGTGCCCCCAAATTCCCAGGGATACATCAGATTCTCTCAAGCATGAGCTTTAATGATATATCCATGGTAGCTTATTCCAAGATTTTTTTTTTTTACATATTCTTGGGTTCACAATTTTACTCTGAGTGATTATGTATGTTATAAAAGCTCAAATGTGAAGTGGGGTCAATATTGCATATCCATCTAAGCAATAGACAATCACCCTTGTTTCTGGGTCAGTATCACATATCCATCTACTACACCAATGGGTGAACACCCACCTACTGCTCCTCGATTCATGCTGGCGTGCAGGACCTGCCACCACAGCCTCATTTGGCTGGATGTGGGAAACTCTTGGGGCTGAGCTTACAGGATTCCTAGGGTGTTTTCATTTTCACGTGGCACAAAGTCATTAGTCAAATTGGCCCTCCATGATAATGCTGTCAAGAGCTGTCAACTATTTTTTTCTTCACTATTCTCACATTTCCTGTTTCCTTGATTGAAATTTGTGATGGTAAGGGGCAGCAAATGGTTCCAATTCTCAAACGTAGGAACTAAATTTTGATATCATTTGTAGCAGAATGAAATATCACTTATAAAATGGTTTACATTTTCTATTGTTTCTAAGGGTGATTTGCCCAATTCTTTAAGGAAAGCAAGGTCATATTACCCTAATGGTGGATGGTTTTCTTCTCACCAACATTAAGCTTATGAGAATCTTGTCACTATTTAGAGTTCACAGCCAGAAACCAGAAATGCTGACTCTTAACGAAAACTATATTTCTGGGATTTGGGTAATGAGTTATCTCAGTCACTAAATAAAGCTCTGTTTGCCAAAAAAGAAACAGTTAATACTTAAACAAGGCTGTCAAATACTTTAAATACAAAGGGAACATTAGGAGATTTAGGTTAAAGATGTGTGTTTTATACCATCACAACCATGAGAGCTTTTACTGACCTGTTTAAATAGGAAAGATTTTAAATGTCGCTCCCACCTTCAGCCTTCATAAATCTTATGATTCTTTCATACATGTTTAAAGAAACTTAACACCTCTTTAATTATACATCATAAATAATATTGACCAGAAAGCAAGAGACCATGGATGACAACTTAGAATTTGATTTAAATCATTATACTTTTTTTTTATTTTTTGAAGGACATTAGATCAACTTCCATAATCTATCCTTAGATCTCCCTAAATAGTCCTCTTCCCATTAATGCAAAAATATTCAAATGTGGAGCTTTTTAACATTTTTCTCTGCAGTTATAAGTGCTAATCTATGGTTTTCAGTAATTCTCTTGTATAAATTTCCAAAGTAAATTTATCACATATTACCATGAGGGAAAAAAATACTGTTACTATTGTTATTTTTGAAATGTAAATGCATTTTATCACAAGGAAAGCTAGGGGTCTCAAAAATCATTTTTTAAAAATTTAAACACTTGCTATTATGTTACTTAGAAATTTTTCAAGAGAAATTTGTTCTTCTTGAATAAGAAGGCATAATTTTACATAAAAATACCTCTGTGGCTGATTCCCAAAATTTTCTCAGTGAGTGTTTCTGGTGAGTTAACCTGGAAATGCTGGTACAATCACTTGATAAGACATGATGAGGCAGGGCACAGAGCCAGAACTGAGTTGCGGACCAGGAGACATCAGGAAGATGTGCCACTGGCCAGATGTCAGAATCATTCCTGAACTATACAAAATCTGATATGTTTTATTTCAAAAAAAATTTCCTAGATCCCCTTTTCTACTTTTTTTAAAAAAATGACAATTCTACTTTTTTTCTATTTATCTTTAGCTTCATTTGCTTATGATTATAACTGTTTGTCAACTAAAGGAGATTTTAGAAGGTTGATTATATGAGGAAAAAGCAAAGTTGTATTTTTCATATAGTTCATAAGGTCTATAGATGTTATCCAAATGAAAATAATTCATACATGTTTCAATGAGTCTGCTTCATCTTAGACTCTAGAATTTATGAACTGAAGCTACTAGTTGAGATGATCACAAATTACCTTATTCAATGTGAGACTTCCATTAATTTGCTATGCCACCAATGTTTCCAGTTGCACTGCTAAATGATTTTATCCCCATGAAATATCATCTTTATATATTCCAGTTGCACTGCTAAATGACTTTGTCCCCTGAAATAGCATCTTCATATATTTTTAGAAAGCAAGCCTACAAATCAAGGAGATCGTGGCTGACTATCAATACCTTCTTTAAGACAATAAAATAACCCCTGAAATGGGACTTAGGTAAGAAGAAACTAGCTTACATATCTAGGTGCCATTTCCTAGGTTAACTAAGCCAACACTGACTGAGACAAAGCCATAGAATTTGCTTTCTTGATAAGTTTTCCTTGCGTATGCAATGTTTAGGCAATTCTGTATTGATTTTCTTTAGTAAAATAAAGTTGCTGTCTTTGAAACACCACAAGAAATATCTTTCACTTAGTCATTTACTCCTTTATTAATCTATTAGGCTTTTATTTCATGCCTACTAAGTCCTAGTACACACTTTTAAATGTTAGAAATGTATTTCAATTTATAGCTATATCAGCGTAGCTGAAATCTCAAGGAGACTGACCCTCACAGAGGAAGGCGAGAAGAGTCATCTAATATTTGATGCATTTTATCAGGCTTCTGGAGCACAGCAAGGAGCCAGGGTCTTTGGTGACTGACTGCATGTATAATGAGCAGGGCAGCAAGGTTAAAAAGACGGCCACACAGCTACAATGAATTCAGCAAACGACACCTCACTAACACAATTTTTTTAAAAGACTGAATTCTGAGCTACCTTGAACCACTATACCAGGCTCTTTCTAATTACTAGCAATGACAAGTCTGCCCTCTCAGCTGCAGCTGGATGCCCCAGGCATCTTTGTAGCAAAACCAACAAATGATTGGAATACTATGATTTAAACTCAAAACCAAAGCACAGTTGGAGATTTTTTCACAAGGCTGTTTGAAAGTCTTGTGTCTAGTGTTTGTAAGATCATAGAAGACAGGGAAGGACATCACAAGGTCACATCTACATCTCATATAGAAAGAATAAAATGGCTTTCTAATCCATTTACTGTAGCTTACAATCTAGGGGACAAGAGGGGATGAATAGTACGGTCCTGTGTGCAAAGATCGCACTAGTGACCTCAAATAGCCTGGTATGAATAATGGCCATGTTAGTGGGAGGTAGTGGCAGCAGCAGCAATATACCACTGTCTTTCCTCATGAGCCAGAGAGAAAAAGTGTGGGAAGAGCGGCCCTGCAGATATATGCTACCCTAATTATTTTTGTGATATAATTCTTGGGGGCATCTATTTATTTGAACAGCCAACACAGCTCTTCAAGTGTAGCACAAGGCACCTTGTCATTAACCATCTGTGGTGTGGGGTGTGTTTGTTTTCAAAATTTATAAATATGTGGTATTTATCCTGATCCCACAAGATCAGAAAAAAAATGATTAAATATACAGCTTTTGGCAATGAAGTTTCTCTTTGACTCTCGGTGAAAACATACCCGTCAAGCTACACTCTCGGTGCAAAGGTTTGGGGGCCATTGTTGTCCACCATTTTTAACCTGTTCATTATTATGTACCTTCAGATTTGAGGGAACCTCTTTAACCAGTTCATGGGGTGAGCAAAGTCAAAGGGTCAGAGTACTGTTCTCCTCCATGGTGTAATATATATTTCTGGAAGCTGATAAGGTGATACTTTCTGAAGGAAGTGATGGAGGGAGGTAGAATATGTATTGTTTTTATTTTTTGTCCCATACTGAGCACTTGAGACTTAAAATATCATTTTTATCATTTCTCTCTCTCTCTCTTTTTAACCCACAGAGTCAGAAACATTGCAGAATATTTGCACTGATATATATCTGCTTAGCATTCAAACATTTATATCAACATGATTGAAATATGTTGAGATGTCCAGTGCTCAGACAGTCATAAAAAATATGAGATGGTAGATACTCAGCTATCTCATTAACTAATGTGGCCCAAACAGCCCTTTTCTGACTCACCGAGGGACCTTGACGTGAATTTTTTTCCATGGCTGTGACATTCAGACCTAATGGCAATGACTGCTAACAGGTAAGCAGTTGTTAGGAATGCCAATTAGGTGAAAATAGCAAAAATATTGGTTTTCTCTATAGCGAGAAAGAAGGTTTTTAACTTACCTTAAACTCTTCTCATTGCACATACTTTTTTAAAAGAGTTTTTAATTGATTTTTAGAGAAAGAGGAAGGAAGAGGGAGAGAGAAACATCAATATGAAAGCAAAACATCAATTGCACCACAACCAGGACATGTTCCCTAATCAGGAATCGAACCGGCAATCTTTCGGTGCAAGGGATCATGTCCAACCAACTGAATAACACTGACTGGGGCCTCATTGCACTTTCTATACTCTCATCCAACCCTTATATTGTTCATCCAAAAAAGTGATCATTTCAAGTTATGTCTTACAAAACCCCAGAATTACTGGTAACAAGACCTCTCCTTGGAGATTGAATAGAATATAGAACCCTGGAAATATATTTAATTTATATCTATTATATCAACTCCAAGCTCCACTCCTGCTGCAAAACAGTTCAGATTCTGGGCCAGAAAAAAAAATGGAGAAGGCTTTAAATGGCAAAAATCACTTAACACTAACAAGAAATTCAGCCCAGTGTATACTTATGACCTTGATAATTAAAACAAAAAATGGTCTTTAAAATATTCCCCACCTGCACACACATACTATTCTCCTTAAACACACGCCAATATGAATTATTCAGTTTGCATTCGGAGATATTATCTTATAAAGATCGGGGTAGGGAGCTGTTCGGGCAATTATACCCACCCTACAAACCTTCAACTATAGGCATGTAATAACAACATGCCTCGTGAATACTCCATCAGGCTGATTTGGCATCCAACCCCTACCATAACTTAGATCTTCCATGAAACTTATCTCACACATGCACATACTCTCAGAATACTGTTAACATATATCTACATTGTCATTTCATTAGCATAAGCTAATTGATAAAAATGGATGATTCTTTGTAAAGTGCTCTGCTAGGTACTGCAGAAGATATGAAAAATTTCAGGGCCCTTATGGTTGAATATTTTCTATTTGGGGAGAGAAAAAAGCACATAAAATGTCAAATAGCATAAAGATAAAATCTAGGTTGACACCAGAGTGAGGAAAATACCACATGGATGTGTATGATAAATTGAAAAATAAGTGGTATTGAGCAATGATTCTCATTTGTGTGTCCTCTGTGCTTTGAGGTGTGCCACGTGTAATATATTATCAATTATAAGTATTTGAGTTGGTGGATTAATTATATTTTCACAATTATATTGATTCAAGATAATCTTTATAAGAATGCCACTCTATTTGCTTATATTCTGATGTGATGATTTGAAGGGCAGGAAGAGGGCAAGCCCTCACTGACCTATTCAACCCTACACAGCACCTATCTGCCTCTCTCCAGCCCTCCTTACCTTTCTTATGTTTCCCAAGGCATTTTTGACCTTCTAACATAAAATATAATTTTCTTATTTATTAAGTTTGTTCTTAATTGCCTTTCTCTACCTGCTAAAATGGAGGCACCAAGAAGCCAGGTACTTAGTTTATATTGTTTACTGATATATCTCAAGCCCCTGGAATAATATCAAGCAGATAGTAAGCACTCAATAAATGGGTGCTATTGTGACTGTTTTTCTGCACACATATAGGAATGTTTACTGGCACGAAAGTCTTTGGGATCTTTTTCTATAGATTAAACAACTGAGAACCATTAGCATAGGTAATAGTGCTAAGAATTCACAGGACAGAAATATTTTGTTCTGTTTATACAGCTTAATTTGAAATGACCCATAGAGTTTCTGAGAACTATGTTTATTTTCTATAACACCCTGATATTAATGCATTCCACATTTATCATTCTCTTCATTCGTTGTCTACTTGTCTGTTTTTCCCATAGAACACAAGCTTCTTGAGGGTAGATAGCTTGTCTGTCATATTTACTGCTCTGTCCCCAGTGCTCTCAACAGGCCCTAGTACAATACCGTCATACACACTTACTTGTAGCAAGAATGCTTTCTCCTCCTGCAACTCTAACAAATCAAAAACTGTGAAATCTAAGTTGTTATTAGGTTTCTAACAATTCAGCAGATTTAAATTTCTAAAAGAAAAAAAAAATTTGACTCTCATACAATGTAATAGTTACTCTTGTCTTTTCCTATTTTTGCTTTTGTTTTAAAAGGAGTTTTGTCGTCAAAGTATTCCCAATAAGTGCTATGTCCCAGGGTATGAACAAGGATGACAAAAATAAATAAATAAATAAAGCCAGACGTTGCTAGTTGATGGTCATGAAGCTCAGGCTGAAATACAGACCCTGCTGAGGAGAGGCATGTGAAGAAACTGCACCAAGGGGAGGACTAATGATTGACAAATTTTGAGCACCAGAAGAATCACAGGTGAAACGGAAAAAGCCAGTCTTGTTGACAAGTGAAGAGCAGTGAGAAAGGAGCTGAGCGGAACATATTTTTTAATGAAGTGTTAAGTAGATCTCCAAGAGAGGTGGATAATGACTGTGATGAAGAGCTGGCCAGGGTGTGAAAAAAAAAAAAAAGTAAAATTAAGTGACACTTAGTAAATCACAGGAGAATGTGAAACCTGAGAGATCTTCTGGAAAGAATGGCCAATCCCTTGTAACACTCCAATGCCTTTTAGTAATCGAATTGGGCAGCTCATTAAAATTATGTGTGAACAGATAGGTACCTTGGCAAAAAGGCAAGGGAGCCAAGATATAACTAGAGCAATACAGTTACTATTTCTGCAGTTGAAAAATATCAGGAATATGAGGTATTCAAGGAGATGCATTTAAGAACTACACTTTGGAAACCAGTGAGTGGATCCTAGGGAAATAACAGGAGCTATGAAACTGGCCTTAGGAGGGATGAGTCATGCCAAAGAGGAGTCTTTTAAATTGGATAAGTTCGCATAAAATAACTCAGCTAACAGTGAGGGAATTTAAAGAAGCTATTTGAAAAAATAATATGAGGAAATGGGAGGATATGATTTCTTTCTCTGTGTATGAGTAAACTAAATATAGAATTGCCATATACATCACAACCAAGGAGCTTCTTAGAATTTGGCAGAGCTGACCAGTGTTTTCCTAAATAAAAATGATAGTTGGGCTCTAATTATTTCAAATGCTATGGTTAGTACTCTGGACTACATTGAAGGGAAGTGAATTTATATGTAAATAATGACTATTTTGCGTGGGGCACTATGCTTGACATTTTAACGCATATGAGCTCATTTGCTTCTCACAACAAACCTGTCACATAAAAGTCACTATCACAACTTTTAGTTGAGGGAAACTGAGATTGCACTGCTGCTAAATAGTGGAACCAGAATTTAAATCTGAGTTTAGCTGGCTCCAAAGCCAGATGCCACCAAGCTGCTTCCTGCATTAAGGGGAGTTGTTAATGAAGTATAAAATTATTCAACAGAAATATAATTTAAGGAGCTAGAAATTATGTTTAATTTCTTAACTCACACTTGGATTCAGATGAGGACCTTGGATAATTTTTTTTAATATATTTTATTAATTTTTTACAGAGAGGAAGGGAGAGGGATAGAGAGTTAGAAACATCGATGAGAGCGAAACACCGATCAGCCGCCTCCTGCACATCTCCTACTGGGGATGTGCCCGCAACCCAGGTACATGCCCTTGGCTGGAATCAAACCTGGGACCTTTGAGTCCGCAGGCTGACGCTCTATCCACTGAGCCAAACCGGTCAGGGCGGACCTTGGATAATTTGATTTATCCTCCTTAGGCTCCTGTCTTGCTAAGGTATGTTAGCAAGACCCTTACCTGTATATAATTTTTAATATCTTATGTAGTAAATGGTATGCACTCATTTAAAAAATCCTTAGGTTCATCTTACTGTGTTTTACTAAATATGACAAAATTCCACAAATTTTCCTCTGAGGGCTGGAATAAAGGAGGAGCAACAGAATGTAGTCATTCATTCATTCATTTATTAATTACCACTTATTGATTGCTTAACATGAACCTAGCACTTTGCTAGGTTCTTAGAATAAGCAAAAATGATCATATTTCCTATCTACATAGAATGTAGGTTGGGTGATCAACCTGTTGGTTGATACAAACTAGTAAAGAGATTTTACTGGTTTACTAGTTTACTATGAGTAAATGTTACTTAGGGGAAATCAGGTCTTATTAGAACATTTTGGAGGGATACCTAATTCTGATGTAGTAATTTTGAGGATGCTTCATCAAAGGAAAAGAGAATGAAGTTTTCTAGAAGAAAGAAGAGCATGTATCAAAGTGAGAAAATGGAACTTACCAAATGACACTTACTGCTCAGGCACTGACCAAACCAAAAGTAGGTGAAGTTCTTTTTCCACTGTCCCCATGCCAAAGAAGTGGTCATTCCAACTACAACTGCCCTTGATAAACATGCCCCCGGCTGCCTCTGGCCATCCAGAGCCTTTGCCCTGATATTTTCTTTGTATCCTCTGGCATTCTCAAGACCACTTCAGTGAACTTGAAGATTACATGTAAAATCAGACTGCCAAGGGAAAAAAAAAATCTCTTGTCAGAATCACTCTAAAAACCACTTAGGAGGTCTCTATTTTAGAGCTCTCAAAATCTAATATGGTCAATTTTTCCACCAGGAGAGGGAAATATAACTGTTTACATATAAGCCAAATAGTTGGCTTGTGAGATTGGGGCCATATTGTGTGGTGAATAGATGTTGTTCTTTAAATACATTAAATTTTGAGAAATGTCTACACCAAGTGAGGTATCTACATCACAAGAGGCTGTAGGAATGACAGATCCAAATTCCTCTTGACATACTAACAGTTTATTATTGTAAATTTTGGGCTGAATGGTCAATACATGACTCCTGTATGAAGAAGACAGTAACCAGAATGTTCTCTTGCTTACGGGGGACCTTATTGGTTCAACTAAGACAGTGACTAAAATAGTGGGAAAATCTGGGTGAAATAAAAAGCATTTCCTTGGCATCAGAGAACACTTTCTCTGGGTCTGTGAGAACTGTCAATTGCTTTTCAAGTCACTTAATTTATGAAGTTAATTACATGAACACAAAATCACCCAAATCTGCATATGTCATTAGGCCATGGGCCAGTTTACACTGCCTCCCTGTTTTCACAATCAAGATGAATTCAGAATCACATATGGCTTTTATTACAGAACTATGAGTATAAAGAGTATTTGATAATAGACTTTCAAGCATTTCGAAAACAAATATATTGTGTTATTATGGCATGTTTTGGAAATTGGGATAAAATATTAATGAATCATAATTTTCTTTCTATTCCAGCCTAGTAGAAGAGCAAAAAATTAACAGGAAATTAGAATATATTCACTGTGAGCATAGAATGGTGCAGGAACACACAGGGCTGACTCTCACCTTGAGTAGTTAGACAAGCCCAGGAGAGGCAGTTTTCTAAATGCAAGGAACAGCATGTGTGTGTAGCATGTGTAGCAGAAGTTTTTCTTTGACAAGAGTGTTGACAACTAACTGAATAGAAAATGCCCTATGCACCCTGAATATATACTATATTTTCAGGAAACATAAAATGGAGGTATAAGCCACAAAGAAGTCACACCTTTGATGAGAGTTTGCAGAACTGGTGAGAACTAAAAGAAAGAAACAAAATTTACAACCCTCAGTGGCATCTTAGTGCCTTGCCAAAATGATGTAATCAGTGATGTTTGTGTGCAATATCAAATACTTTGAAAGCCTTACAGAAACCAGATGTTAAATATGTCTGCAAATCATTGACAATGTGATGAGCACACATTTACATGGAACGCTTAAACAAGATCTTCCAAACACTCATGAACACATTTGAATACCCACAACACAGTCTCAGCAAAAGGCTGAGCAGTGCTCTTTGTTCAGTAAGGTAACTATTTATTGATCAGTAATTTTGTCACTGAGGCATATGCTCCTTAGAAGAAGACAAGGGACAGCATTGAAATTATGGGGAATTTTATGAAACCAAAGACATTTTAGAAAACAGCATCTTTTTCAGTCCATACAAAAAACATCTCTTGGCCACCAAAGCTTACAAATAGTGCCTACTGCCCAGAAGAAGAGGGCTGAGAGTACAGATTTTTCCATGTTTAATTTTGCTTGTTAACTCTGCATATCATCCTTTAGATGTACTTTATTAGTCTGATTACCATTTTCATTGCCATATTAGAGTCACTAAGAAGGCAAATGTGTGTGATGTTCTCTAATAAACACCACTCTTTGTATCCCCAACATCAAAAACAAAAAAGGAAAAATACAGAGAGACAGACTCAAATGGTAGTAATTTCATTTTCTATCTTTCAGTTTATTGAATCATTTCAGAAGATGTGCCTCCATAAAAACCTTATCAAAATCATGTGCTTGCCTATGGCAAATAAACCATTCCACATTCAGACTTCCTATAGTCACATACTTCTTGAAAAATTCTGATGTGCAAGTCTCCTCATCATTTCACCAAGTCACTTAATGACAAAACAATTGTCAGTTGCCTCAAATAGTTATTTCACATACCTACTAGCAATATTTGTTAATATAGTCTTTCAGATACAAATTTCTAAATGTTCACTTGAAAATAGCAGAGAATCAGTACTACCACTTTATTTAGTGGGGAGCAATACAATAATAAAACAAAGCACCTATGATATAGAATGAGAAAGACCTGCCTTTGAATCTTGGTTTGCTTACTGCTGTCTGACTTCGGGAAAATACTTAACATCTCTGATTTTCAGCTTCTGCAGCTTTAAAATAGAGATAACTGTACTTAATTGGGTAGTTGTATTAATATATTACATGTAGAATATAGTATACTGCCTGGCTCAGAGACTAAATATAAGTAACTCTCAGAGTTACTTATTTGTTATGAATGCTAAAATAGGAAAAAAATTCTGATTTCATGGTTAGTACTTTTTTGAATGTGAAATTCAGGGGACAACGCTTAGGCTTGGCTCAGTAAAAGCTGTATTTGAATCCTGAGTGTTCTGTGAAGTGCAAGAAAGCCACTTAACTTTTTTTGAACCAGAGCTACTTCCAGTGGGAAATTTGAGTACTAATGCCTATCTTGCCAGATTATTACAAAGACTAACTGAAAACAGCTATTGAATAGTAATAGCACCTAGTATGCAATAGCAGTTGACAAATAAGGCATCATTTGATTTGTAGTCCTTGGAGTAAAATAATTCCATCTTATACAGAGATGGAGAAATAGGATTGTCTTCAGTTGACTATCCTGCTGTTTAGTCATGGCCTGGCATGTTCTGTGAGAAGGACTCCAATATTTACTAAGCCTCTGCATGCATGCAGTGTTGATGAGTGCAGAAACTGGAACCCAGCATGTGATTATCATTAAGTATATTGAAACATCCCCAGATACTCACACAAAGCCACTGCAAAGACAAAATGTCCTGCAGATACTATATATTTTAAGAACTGGAAACATAAAGTTACTGCTTTTTTCATGTAATAAGTGTTATAGGAAAGAAACTAGTAGTGAAATCTGAAAAAGCAACAACTAAAAGAAAGTCAAATCCTCTTACCCTTATTCACCAGATCTGTTGTTTGGCAAAGCACATAGACTATTATTTTCTCATTTACTTACCATTCAATATTTTGTAACTTGTTTCAATTCATTCTAATCAGTGGCAGTGACTATGCTAGATGGTGCGAGGAATAGAGATCTTAAGATAATACAGGTTTATCAAGGGTGATTTTAAAGTATCCCTGTATAGCCCTGGCTTGGTGCATCAGTTGGTTCGAATGTTGTCCCATAAGCAAAAAGGCTGCAGGTTTGATTCTCAGTCAGGGCACATACCCAAGTCGCAGGTTCAATCCCCAGATGGGACACATACAGAAGGCAACCAAACAATATTTTGATGTTTTTCTCTCTCTCTCCCCCCATCCTCTCTCTTTCTAAAATCAATAGAGAAACATATCCTCAGGTGAGGACTTTAAAAGTATTTTTACATAGGATTTATAGAAACTAAGAGGAGCATTAATTTAAGGGCCAATTCTTCAGAAACCAAAGAAACAGACCTGAGATTTGTTTTAACGTAATCAAAGAGCTTTATTTTCTAGAACGGAAATACTTCAGATCTAAACTTCCATCGCTAGTCAACAATTTTTCATCAGAGCCCAAGGTAGAAGACTGGGGGTGGAAGAGATAAAAAGGGCATAGAGAGACCACCAGGAACAGGTGAAGAGGGGTCACTTATTTCTCCTTCTTCTCAATAGGTTACATATCAGGCCTGGTGGCAGGTTGGGAAATGTGGATGGGAAATTACACTGCAAACAACAAAGCCTTAACTACAAAAAGAATGGCATCAAACCCTGAAAAAAAAAAAGGGGAACCTCCTAGCTCATCTAAGAGAGCGGGGTAGCAATGGAAGAGTTAGGAGCCTCATGGAGGTATACCCAGGGGTAGTTCTTAATTTAAAAAAAATATATATTTCCTTTTATTAAAAATGTGTCCTAAACTATGTGCCTTGTCGTATGTGCCTATAGGATGGTCTTGAGGTTGTAGGGAAGGCTGGCCAAGGGTCTTCCCAGAACCACCCATGTGGTCTTAGAGATCTAAAAGGGCTAGATGTTCCTCACCATGCCCATCCCAGAAGCTGGGCAAAGCTAAGCCTTCCAATTTTACAAACAACTTGGGGCCCCCCCCAAATAATTTTATGAAAAACTACAATGTAAGAACTCCCTGGGTCAGTGAAAAATACTCCCCGACAAGCTGTCCAGTAGGGATGGGAGACGTGGACAGGAACTCGGGAAGGCGGCGCTCCCCTGCCACCATCCACCCCCCACCAAAGTTCCAGGATTGGTCCCTCCAGGCCTCTGAAGTCCTCCTTGCTCTTCATCCTCTTCCCTTCCACTCCTGCTGGATCCCTGCGCAGAGGTCCCGAATGTCGGGGGGGAGAGATGGGTGCTGGGAGGTGGGAATGGTGCAGGCCAGCAGGAAGGCAGATGGCCTCATCGCATCCCAGGGCGCAGGGGCCCTGACTCAGATCTCAGGGGCAGGGGGCAGAGGTGAGCGGGTGGCCTGCCCATCCAGCCATCCAGGTCAACCTCACAGGCCGGGGGCGTGGGAGGGGGGAGGGGAGGGGGCAGGGCTGGGGAGGCGGTCTCAGTTCACGGCCCCTGAAGAGGCCGCGGTGGGGACGGGGAGGGGGCTCTTGTTGACTCTGGTGACTACAGGCTCTCGTGGTCTCCATCACCCGGGACCTCAGCCTCCCCTCCCAACTCGGTAGCCTCTTCCTGCGGTGGCCCCCAGGCGGGGCCCTGCTCCAACGACTCCACCAACACGGGCCTTGCAGCCTCACAGGCAGCTTCCACTTCCGCCTCCGCCTCCGCCCCCACGGCCACCGCCTCCTCGCCTTCCAGGTCGGCCTCTTTGGGGCGTTTGAGGACGTCCTCCAGCAGGTCCTCGGCGCTCCGCTTCAGTGGCCCCATCTCCTCCCGCTTCCACGGCCCCATCTCCTCCCGCTTCCGGGCCGGCTCTTCCACGCGCAGCTCCCCGTTCTCGTCGCCGCCGCGGGGGCCGCCCTTCTGGGCCTCACCGGCCTCAGAGGCGTTGGGCGGAGGCCCCTCGGCGCTGCTCTTCTCGAGGGGGCCCTGGTCGTCGCAGACCTGGATGGTGGGGTTGTTCTCGATCTCCCACAGCCCCTCGCTGAAGCCCCTCCTCTTGTTGGGCTTACCGAACTTCTCCTTGCACTCGGCGTACGGGAAGAGGTGTTTGGGGCCCAGGAGGGCCGTCTCGTGGGTCCCGAAGAAGAACACTTGATAGCGGTTGTGTTCGGCCATGTGCTCGATCCTGGCGGGCCAGTGCGCGTAGCCCTTGAGTTTGGCGAACACCAAGTCCCCGCTCTGGTATTTGGGAGAGCAGTAATCCGACATGGCGGTGAGCGGACCGGCCCTGATGGTGGTGGCGGCCGGGAGGAGAAGCCGGAGACGAGCATGCGCGTCAGGCAGCCGCTGAGCTCGGGGTCGCGCGCCCCCTGGAGGGCGCTGCCTGCGCCTGCGCATGCGCTGCGGCCTCCCTTGCGCCGTCAGCAGGGCCCTGTGTGCACCTGCGCATGCACTGCGGTCTCCCTCGCGCCCCCTGGAGGGCCCTGCGTGCGCCTGCGCGTGCCCTGCGGCCTCCCTGGCAGGGAGGAGATTCTAGTCTGAACAGGGCGTTCTCTAGGAGACGCAAAGCCCACTGGCCCGCCCTCGGCCTCGTGGTTCCTCGAGTGACACAGTGAATCGCTCAGATGTCCCTGGCGGTTGTGCCGACGGTGGAGGCCCCGTGCTGATCGGTCTCGAGGCCACGCGGGTTGCATGGTTGACTGGGTGTCCGAGTGTCCTCGAGATGAGACACTGTGGTGAGACAATGCAATATGACTTGCTTTGGCCTTGTGGCCCCTGATCACGACAGAAAACTCAACTCCTGTCTCAGGAGCCGCAGATGAGATGGCCGGGTCGGTGCTTTCCTTTGTTTTCTGATTTCCTAACACTGGAGCCTGCACGGGGGCTCGAGAACAGTGGAGATCGGGCAAAGGGAGAGTCAGCAATATTTTTAGGATGTATAGGCTGCCCATCTGTTGGTACGTATAGCACTTTTGTGGGTGGGGGTGTCACAAAATGTATATAGCAGCATTATATACAACCAGCCATATCAAAATTTCCTGTTTTACATGGGCGTTTTACATTGGATGTGGCACATGGATTTCATCCTTTCAGCAATTCTTGCATATTGTAAAATGTAAGTCTATAGCTAGAACATATGCTATCAGGTGCTCTCAGTATCTTCCTACAAGAGAAGAAAATCGGGTTCATTATGCTTAAGAATTTAGAGATCTGCTCCTATCAGATATTCTGTTGGTAACTAGAAAGAACTTCCTAGGGGGCTACAGACTAAAAAAGTATGTTAGCTAAAAGACTATTTTAAGAAGACACTTTTCTCTGGATTAATATACTCTAAACTGTTATTTATGGGAGTTTCAATGTAACTTCAGCTATTATACAACTTTCTACATTTTTTTGAGTCCTACTAGCTAGCCTGTGAACTTGCACTCTGAAACCTAGCCAAATTTATCCTTACAGGACTCTTGGCTATTACAACAAAGTCTTTTCAATAATAATCATTTAACTAGACACATGTCCTTTCCTGGTGTAACTAACAGTGGCCAGTGGAGAATTTGAATCATTAACCCACTTCAATACAAATCAAATTTGTTTCCATTTTGGATCAGTCGTTTTTCCTCTGGGTGTTGGAGACCTGCACTAGGCAAAAGAAGTTACCTTCTCCCAACAAGTCAAAACAAATACGATGCACTTTGATAATTCTAAACAAGTTCTTTTAGGTTTTTGTCAAGCCACCCTATTAGGATGCTTATCTGCTCACAAATATCTAGCTTTACCAATTATGTAATGCCAACAAGGTATCAACAATTCATTCACAAATCAACATTCTGCTACAAAGGTGAATCCGACACATTGCCTCCTCTTGATTTCTTAAGGAAAGTGCTAGAAAATTAGACATGTTCAATAGCTGTAGGAGAATATAGGAAACCATGGGCAGTTATGAAGCCTATAGTAGGAAGTGGAGTTTCTGTAAATAGAGGTTTTCCTGCATGTGGTCTGTATTCTCAGCCCTAAGTAGGCTGGACTAATGCACAAATCATGTAAAATTGGTCAAGGAGAAAAAAGTCTGGCTAGACAGCATGTCCAGAAAGGCTACATAGTTATGCCATCAGCTCAGTCTGAAGGTGTGACCAAACTTAAAAACCTAAGGTAAGTGTGATCATAGATAAATGGGCCAGACATCAGATTATTACTGGGTGGTTGAACTACAGCACGTGGACAGCCATGAGGATTGGACTGAGGATCTAAGAGTCACAGCAAATAACCAAAATCCGATCAAAAACTGATTAAAAAATATGGTTGGAAAAAATATATATGTCTGGAAGCAGAGACAAGATCGAGTAGATAATCTAGATCCACCAAGGGTAATAGAGATTATATCAGGCAAAGAAGTGTCACTCTCTTATCTCCATCCCATGCTCAGGAACACACTGTGTAGTGATAAAGGGCTGGAGCAAAAGATGTTTATCTTTGAAGAGTTTAAAATCTAATTCAAAAGATAAAATACTGGAGACTTCATTCCAATGCAATGCAAGCTAATCTGCAAGTGCGAAATCATGTGTCCTTTACATAAATATGAAGGAATTCCAGGAGAAATCAGTGGGAGTATGGTTGTTAGGATGGGCTTATAGGAGGATGTAATGGAAAGGTGATGTAATAGAAAGAATTCTGGCATCTCCCACTTGTTTACCAGCCTTGTAAGTCTGGGAATAGATGTAATCTCACTGAGCCTCTACTACATGATCTTAAGATGTTTAAAGTAATTCTTCAAATATCTCTCAAGATAGTTATAAATGTTAGTGAGATTGTGACTATGAAAGTCCAGGCATGAGGTATAAAGGTTTATGATGTACTGACAAAAGAGAAATTAAATTTCACTATGGATAGGATTAGGCTATCATTATTATTAGGCTGAATGAAGGAAAAGATATATCAAAAGGAGTAGCATCAAAATTAGGGCACTGAAAAATGAAAAGTCCTTCGCCATATGTGCCTGCAATTACATATGGAATTCCACATCCAGCACAACTTCTGCAAATAACATATACATTTTTGTTACTTGGAAATACTATTTTTTAAAACAGCATCCTTCAATTAAATTTATCACCTAATGATAGCTAATTTCAGAAAGGGGAGAGTGGGAGGAAAAATAGAATGTATTTAAAGAGTTAGAGACCACTTTCACAAATGCCTCATTCCTTTTATATTTCCATTCTCAGTAATACCATTAAATGTCATGATCCTAGCTTCTTTTACTCTGGAAACCAACTTGCTTTTAAAGCTGTTGTCTCTCTTGCTTAGAGTGAGGTGAGTAGGTAAGTGGTGTTCATGGTAACTTGGTTAGATTTAGCTATTATACAAAGTACTCATGAGCAAATACAATGATTAATTTTCAGGAATTAGATCTTCATAAGCTTACATTTTTCTAATGAGTCAGGATGTTTTAAAAATCAAATGTACCAAGAACACCTGTTTATAAGAAGGTCGTAATTTCAGTAACAGAATACATAGCAAAACACCTTAGAGTCCATAACATTTCTCTGGAAAACTGATAGGCTTTAAAAGCTGCTTGGCAAGCATTATGAAAGATGAGCAATAAAACAATATAATTGTACAAGAGAGAGAATAGATATCTAATTGATGTTTTCTTGTTTAATTAGTTTTACTTTCAATTACTTTGGTGTAAACTGTGATTGAAAATACATGTAATTGTTTTCTACATACTTTTGTCTTCATTAAAAAATATTAGCTGCCTCTGGGTTTATACACCAGAAGTGTTTATACATGGTTGGTATTTGGAATCAAAGCTCTTCTTTTTAGAATGCTCTGGCAGACATAATTTTACAGAAAATAAATCCTGTCCCCTCTACCATAGGTAGGAAATCCCCCCACTGTTGTTTTTTGAAGTCTCAGAAGGGGTGCTACCTCTATGTTTTGCCACCTCTTCATTTTATTAGTTTCCACTTAGCCTAACCTTTAAAGCCTCATGGATTTCTGAAATCCAAGAGATGGGCTGGGGGTGAGGATAAATTCAGTTTCAAGAGGTTATCTTGCAGTTAAAGGATCATTTAAGGGATGTTTCTAAGGAGTTGTTATGTTATCAATTTGAATAGAAAGTCAAATCTGTATCTGCCTTTGATGATGGGATCTGGCAGGGAGAAATGAGGTGCAGATTTACCAAGTGGCACATGTGTCCTGGCAATTTGGACCCCCTTGGCCAATTGTAAATGTTATAGGGTGATGTGTGGGAGGGGCCAAATGGAGAGATCAGTCTTATTTACCAAACTGTTGTTTTAGTGACCACTGAAAGAAAGTTGCCACTCTAAAATTAATAAAAGTATTTGGTTAAGAATAATTATTTCATTATACTGATTTGTTGGGGGCTCAAAGATTTTAAAAATTACTCTTTGGGAAATACATTTTAAAAATAAAATGTGTTTCAATAATATCAATAGTTTTCTAATTTGAATCTTGCATGGTATTTATATAATTAGCAGTGTTTAAATAATTCAGTTATTGATGATAGTATTTAATAATTGGAGATTAGATGCATATAACATGATCTGTTTATACATGACCATTATGTAATTAGATGGCTATATTCTGTGTCTTCAAGGTTTTTAAAATCTAGTGTAGGGACTGGGAACATGCTTATAATATGAAGTTGAGTGAAAAGATAGGACACAATATATAACAGGCAATTTAGCCCATGTGAAACCTTGTTCCTTAAATATGTGGGTAAAAAAATTTGCATTGGGTGATAATACATATTTTTTCTTTTTTTTTATTGCCCCCCCCCCAACAGATTATTTCTGGTTCTAAGTTTAGCTTGACACTGTCAATGTTCCTTTCATTTATTATAATTATTTCTCTTCTTATTCTTTAAAGAGGATGTGTCCTTTAAGCAATGGAAAGAAATACTTGAAATATCCACAATCAACAACAGTATGTCTATAAGCAAATATGGAACTCAGCTTTGTAATTTCAATTTTGTGCTCTTGTCATTACATTAAGGTGTCATATAAGTGATTAAAATTGTTAAAGTTTTAGAAAGCTGTGTTGAAGTTTGTGATGATGTAACCTCAATTGTGTCATACATTTTGCTCTCACTAGTTTCCTAACTTTCAAAATAATTACCAATATATTAATCTTTGAAAATGAGTAATTTATAACATCTCCATTTAAGGAAATCATTAATAATGTGCATGAAAATGTAAAGGAGGGACTTTTCAAACAAGATATATAATTTTGAATGAATGAAAATAGTATTTGAAGATGTACAATAATCACATTTTTCCTGTTTTATTTTTATAAAATGCTTTAGTTTTTTTTATATAATTTTGGTTTAGGGGATATCTGTATTTAATTGGTGTTTGGTTACCTTTCTCACCAGCGGATTATTGGAGGTGAATGGCTTTCTTCTTTTAAACATTACAAAAGAAATATTTAGCCTTCAGAACAAATTAGGTTTTTCAAAACTAGGGAATGTGTAAATTATGTGTTTAAACAAATAAATAAGTATTCTAAGAAGTTTAGTGATTTATATAAATTCAAACACTCATAAAACATGGACTAGAAATCAAGTAAAATAAAATCAGAGCAGTAGAAATTCAACAGAACTTTTCTAAACCAGCATTTGAGCTCAGTGAAATCTTAACAATGTCTTCAGCAATGTGCTTCTCTTTTTTAGAGTTTGTTCATTTTTTTAATTGAGTTGGTGATGAAAACACACTTTTTTTTGTTGTTGTTAATCCTGAGGATATTTTCCCATTGATTTTTAGAATGAAAGAAGAGTAAGAAACAAAGAAACTTTGATATGAGAGAGACACATTGACTGGTGGCCTCCTCACATGCCCTGTACCAGAGTCAGGGATTGAGCCTACAAATGAGGTACATGCCCTTGACCGAAAACAAACACAGGACCTTTCAGTCCACACCACGGGCCTGTGCTCTTTCCACTGAGCCTAACCAGCTAGGCAAAACATACTTTTTAATGCTTCAGTACATGTCCTATATAACACAAATGGTAATTTAGAAAAACATTATCACTTTTCTCTTTGGTCATTCTTCATAGTGAAAAAAAAAGTCTCAGACAAGATATAGCCTTTTGGATACTTATAAAACTTAAATACTTTAATATAACACTTAGGTTATAGTCTTATCCTTGCTTTACAAAATCAGACATAACAAAAACTCACTCTATTCTGATTGTCAAGTATAACCATAATTCCAATATATTCATAAATACAATTACAACAGAGCTGCTAATTTTTAACTACAACTTATTGAACATGTATGCCACACACTGATATAAGCACTTTATTTTCTCAGTTAACTCTTAGAACACTTTGCTATACTGTCTTACTGCCTTTTCCCATCATTTTTTCTTGTCCACCTTTTCATTGTGAGCACAATCATTGAGAAACTACACTCTAAAACCAAATAGAGAAGTTGGTTCAGAGAAAAATGAAGACAGAAGAATGAAGCAGATAATAAGAAAATGGGATGTCATGAACAATAAGTGACTAGATGGATCACAAAAGTGGGATGGATAAAACTGTCATTCTCTAGAGCAGTTGCAGTTCTGAGGTTCTTTACAGTTACAATTTGAGTTCAGTTGAAAGCATTACATTAAAAATAGTCAGTCAGCCCTAACCGGTTTGGCTCAGTGGATAGAGCATCGGCCTGCGGACGCAAGGGTCCTGGGTTCAATTCCGGTGAAGGGCATGTACCTTGGTTGCGGGCACATCCCCAGTGGGGAGTGTGCAGGAGGCAGCTGATCGATGTTTCTCTCTCATCGATGTTTCTAACTCTCTATCCCTCTCCCTTCCTCTCTGTAAAAAATCAATAAAATATATTTTAAAAAAAAATAGTGAGTCAATTGTGTATCTACCTTTAATGGTGGCATTTGGAGAGGGAGAAATGAAGGTGTAGATTTAATCTTAAAGGTGTCTGAGGGAGCCTCTGTTTCTTACAATAAAAAAGCACCTAAGGACAACAATAATTATACTGATCATCCGTGATTAGCAAATATTTATAAAGATAAAATGATGTTAGCCACACATCAAGTAATGTTGGTATAGACATGGTATCTTTCTAATGTAAATATTATAGATAAAATGTTTATTTTTTTTTCCAAAATGGCCAGCCTTTTATTTATCTCCTAGAATATTTTTACCTGTAACTCTAATCAAACAGATTTTTTTTTTAAGTTTTCAAAGGGCATATATTCTGAAACTTTTATGAGCTACTACCTTGTTTCATGATGGCTGACCAAACTTTTAGGCTTTTTGTAATAACAAAATCAATAGTTTATTGAATAGGTGAGTGCAACATACTTAAATATTAAATTGAACAATTTAATAATAATAATTAAAGACACATTGGTTAAATATAATTTTGCAATAGTTAATTGAATTATTTTGTTTTTAATAGTTTTAGCTGCTTCACACACTTTTAATGTAATGGGAGAAATAAAAGAATGAAGGCATATAGCTTTTTTTATTGTGAAAGATTAGTTTTGTTCAGTTTTCTCAGGTTTTTCTTTCTCTCTGCTTTACAGGACTCCTGAGTTGAGAGGAAAATTTTATGCTGCAAATACAGAAAACTGAAAAATGGAAATCTGCAATGTAAATGTTTTTTGTTTTTTTATTAATCCTCACCCTAAGATATTTTTCCCATTGATTTTTTTAGAGAGAGTGGAAATGAGGGATGGGAGAGAGAAACATCAATTGGTTGCCTGTTGTGTACCCTGACTTGGGCCAGGGAAGGAGCCTGTAACCCATGTACATGACCCTGACCAGAAACTGAACAGAGACCCTATGCTCAAACCACCGAGAAACACCGGCCAGGCCTTTTAGGACACTTGTTCAGATTAATCAATGTCTGAATGCTTACTGCATGCCCAGCAGAGAGCACCTACTGTGGGAAAAATAACTTGAGTATAGAGTATTTTAACCAGTGGTCACACTAGGTGGTCTGTATTATATCAATTATTTGATATGTATATATTTTTTCTTTTATTATAATTTCTATTCTTTTTATAAACATTAAAAAATTCAATTGCTGTTTACATTTAATATTATTTTGAATTAGTTTCAGGTTTACTGCATAGTGGTTAGACAATCATACACTTTATAAAGTGTTTCCCCCGATATTTCCAGTACCCACCTGGCACCATACATAATTATTACAATATTATTGTTTATATTTCCTATGCTGTATTTTACATCCCCATGACTATTTTATAATTACAAATCTGTACTTCTCAATTCCTTCACCTTTTTCACCCAATTCCCTAACTACCTTTTTTTGATATATTTCAAAATATTTGTGATCAGATGAGTGATCTGTTTTATAATTTACACATTATTTTTATTTATAAATTATCAGTATACATGAGTGAGCTTATTAATGGTTTTGTTCAATATTTTAATATCCTGCTAATATTTTGTCTAATATATATATATGTATATATATATAGTATATATTTATGACAAAAATGTTAAGATTCTCTATATTTCTAGACTTGTCAATTTCTTTTAAATTAGGTTTGTTTCTGCTTTGTATATTTCAAGGCTCCATTATTAAGTACACACAAGTTCTTTATTTTTATATTATTTTGCTTCTATTAGAACTTGTATTTTATTAGAATTAAATAATTGCTCTATTGAAAGCTCTTGCTTTAAATTCCACTTTGGTATTAGTATGTTGCAGCAGCTTTTTAAAATTAACATTTGAGTGTTATACTTCTTTTTTTTTAAATATATTTTATTGATTCTTTACAGAGAGGAAGGGAGAAGGATAGAGAGTTAGAAACATCGATGAGAGAGAAACATCGATCAGCTGCCTCCTGCACACTCCCCACTGGGTATGTGCCCACAACCAAGGTACACGCCCCTGACCGAAATCGAACCTGGGACCCCTGAGTCCGCAGGCCGACGCTCTATCCACCGAGCCAAACCGGTTAGGGCAAGTGTTATACTTCTTTAATTTTAACTTTTCTATGCCATTTTGTTCAGTTGTACCCTTGAAACCAGCATGTAGGTAGATTGCTTTCAAGCCAATATTTTCTTAAGAAAATTTAATCTTTTTAACGTTTTGTGGTGAGTTCCACCTCTACATCTTATTTTTGTGTTTTTGTTCTACCTTCCTGTGGATTGATAAAATTAGTATCATTATCATTATCATTATTATTACTTTTCCCTTTTGCTGGTTTGTTTTCCTTTGCTAGTTTGGTAAGACTTTTCCTTCAGCAATTACTACTTAACATACATAACAATAAATTTTTCTAATCAAATCTAAAGACTTCAGCATGTTTCAAATAGCCTTAACACTTACCTATATAGCTGTCTAAAGTGTTTTAGTTTTAAATTTTCACACATTCCTTTTATAATTAGTGTATTACATTTGCATATTTTATCATGAATTCGTACATACTTCCTCTACATTCAGTAAAAAAAAAAAATGTCACCTGGCTGTTGTGCCTCAATGGTTGAGCATCAACCCATGAACCAGGAGATCACAGTTTGA
This sequence comes from Myotis yumanensis, assembly GCF_028538775.1. NCBI lineage: Eukaryota > Metazoa > Chordata > Mammalia > Chiroptera > Vespertilionidae > Myotis > Myotis yumanensis. Next base: position 74,698,828 of record NW_027223753.1, read on the forward strand.
TTCCTGGTCAGGGCACACGTCTGGATTTTGGTCTCAGTCCCCAGTAAGGGGCATGCAGGAGGCAGCTGATCAATGATGTTTCTCTCTCGTCACTGTCTCTATCTCTATTCCTCTCCCTTCCCCTCTCTCTAAAAAGCAATAAAATACATTTTTAAAAATGTTACTTGGTAATTATTTTAGTGAGGGTATGGAGTAGTAAATTCTCTTAGTTTTATATAGCTAAAAATATGTTTATTATGACCTCACCATTAAATGGCACATCAGCAAGGTATGTAATTTATATTTAACATTTTATTTCTTCAAGAATGTGAAGGCAGTAGTATTCTGTTGTCTTCTACCATCTATTATTACTGCTGATAAGTCTGCCATCCATCCAGTGGTCACTCCTTGTTAGGTACCATGCCTTTCTCTTTTCCAAATATCTAGTGTTTTCTTTATTCTTGAGATATTGCAGTTTCACTAAGACATGTATGGCTGTAGACTTATTTTGATATATTCTAATTTATACCTGGTGGAGACTTCTACTCTGAACTCATGTCTCTCCTCAAATCTGGAAAATTCTTATATTTTTTTCAGTTCTCTTCTAGAACACTTAATTTAAGCATATTAAATTACCTTGAATTATATAGCCCATGTCTCTTATACATGTTTAAAATATCTGTCTATTGTTCTACATTCTGTAGAATTTCTCAAAACTGTATTCCCATTTATTTATTCTTTGTGTCTGATTTAAAGGTTATCCTATTTATTATCATTACAATAACAATAGTTTTCACTTTAAGAATTCCTAAATTTTATGTCTACTCTGCATTATTTTATTTACAGGTACTTTGGTTTCATATTTTTTCCATTCTTTTTATTTCATTGGGGTTATTTTAATTTTCTATCTCTTCAGAGATTCTAAACATACAGATTTTAAAACCATTATTGATATTTTTCTCTTATTTTCATTCAATCTGTCATGCTTTCATCTCCTGATATCAGGTGGTGGCTTGGCTTAAGATTGCCTGGTTTCAAAGCTGTGTGCTTCTCTATGCCTCTGTAAGAGGCAACATTATAAATGTTGTATCCCCCAAAGTTAGTAAATGAGGGCTTTTCTCAGCTGTCTTCCAGTGTCAAGAAGCACCACACTGCCCAGCAATGAGACCAGCTCTAATGTCTACTACACATGAGGAACCGTATTTTCTTCTACCCTATGGAATCCAGAACAAGTGGTCACATCTGATTGCTTCCAGTCTCAGATTCCAACAGAATTACCTTCAGTATTAGTTTCTCTTAATATTTTGTGTTTCATTCCATTTCTGTTCTATCACTATATTTAGTACTTTGAAGTTATTTAATTGTATCTTTTATATTGTATCTGCTATTTGCCATATGTTGGATCAAAGAGGCAGGATTTCAAAGCATGAATTTATAACATCTTAATTAGGTATCAGGAAGTTTTAAAATGTCATGCATACCCTTCCCCTGAGCACTTTGTAAGTAAATTGAGGAGAAAACGTTCTATGCATGAAATATTTAGAGAATACAACACAGATTCTAATAAAAACAAAACTTGTACCCATTTATACAAAAATAATCAGGGAAGACTTTTTGGATGTGACAACAGTTGAGATTTTTATTAAGGAGTGAGCAAGGTCTGAATGAACAAGAAATATATGAATGTTAACTTCTTATAATGTGCCTTGAAGGTGTATTTTATCTACATTCCATTAGTGATTTTGAAGGGAACAAATAGGGTAACTTGTGAAGCTTGTTGTGCACAGTCAAGAGGGAATATTGAAAAAAATAATTTTATAGGGATCCTAGCAGTTTGGTTTAAAAACTTGTCCTAAGAGTCATTCAATTTTGAAGAAGCTGTTGCAAGAGGAGAGAATGTGTGCATGTCTCTGCCTATGTCCTCTAAGAAATATTAAGACTGCAACTAATGGGTTATTGCATTTAAAGGACTCTTCTTCCAGGAAAGTATTAGCAACAGCTAATTGGATCAGTATTGACTCATTTCCCACAGAAATCCAGGAACTAAAGCTAAGTGTGTCTTATTTTCCTCTGTGCCTGAGTGTTCAGTATTAAGCTCCTTCATAAAGTTTTTATATTCCCAGGAAAGTCTAAAAATACTTTCATTGCATAAAGCTCTAATATACCTCTGATGCCTGCTATTCATGATCCTTCCTAGGGGTTCATCTCACATGCCAAGAGCCAGTAAGTGGATAGTAACAAGAGGCAAGACATTCGCAAATAGGCTGTTTATTTTATGCCTCTGTTTAAGTTTCACTTATTCACACTGCACCTAAGTCTATCCAGCCATTTTACAGAAATAATGGATATAATTGGCCCTGTGCCTTGTTAGTTCTGATGGTGAGCCTTACTCAGGCTAATAACATTCCAAGCAAAGGAAAACATGTAGCTCTTCTATGGCATAGAGAAGAGCAATTGCAGGCGTCAGCTGCAGGCTTTGGCGATGTCTACACATGGATGACTAAATAGTTTCAAAGTAGGTGATGGAAATCAGGAGACAGGAAGATTAACCCACAAGACATGTCTGTTTTAAGTCAGCTTGACTTCCATTTATTACAAACCTGACATTGGAATAAACCTGTTAAATCTATTTTCAAAATGCAACCAAGTGGTAAAATGTGATACCTCTCGTTAAAGCTTTTTAATTGAATGCACCTGGTGCTGTTCACAACCAATTTATGTTAATGCCACACACAGGCAAGCAGGACCTAATTACCAATTAAGCAATAAAGCTGTTTATAAGAGCAAATGTTTTTTGGGTCAAGTTCATATATATGCATGTGCATATGTATATATGTATATATGTATGGTATAAATAGGTACATGTGTGTGTAAATTTAAACATATACACATATATTTCTTAATTTTTGTTATAATTGTCAACTTGTGGTATCGAATACTAGTTTTGTAGAGATCTCTTTCAGCAGTAATTTGATCTTCTTAAATGATGAGAGGGACTCCATAATTATATAAAGTTCTAGGTCATTTTAAACCTAAAACTAAGATTATTTAAAATGCATGAAAAATAATTGTTTCTTGAATGGTCATTGACTGAGTCTTCATTCCAGATGAAGCTAAGATCTCAACTACTGCTCTGAGACAGCGTTCTGGCCCAACCTACCCACTGACTCTCCAGAGAGCTGGTGTCGAAGCTGCAGGTCAGGATAATTTTATGTTGCTTTTCTCAGCACTCTTATAGTCAAAACGAAAGCATCTGCAATCTTGGGCATGCAATTGCTTACTAGACATTATTAATACAGCAACACTGAAAAGAGAGATATGAAAATTCTTATAATTTACTTCAGTTTAAGGAACTTTGCCCTTAGAACTTGAACTCTGTGAAGGCATGTAAGTTGGTGTTTTTGGTTCCACAGAAAAATTTAATGAGCATCTACAGTCCCTGGAAATATAATGATGAACTAAACTAAATCCCTGTGTTCATTGAGCTTACACCTAAAAATGCTCTTATCTAACCTTTCCTCTTAATAGTCACTGCCATTGTCACAAATCACTCCTGAGCTTAACCATCAGTAGACAGTAGTTCCAAATTGTCCGTGTGTGTGTGTGTGTGTGTGTGTGTGTGTATTGGTCGCCTTGTAAATATAATATTTATTAAATAAGCTCTAGGTCCCTTGTAAAATGTGAGTACTGTTTTGCCTGTGTTTGTGTTTTGCTTCCCTAAATGAGGTGTTATTAATTGCATTTCATTTCTTTTCTAAGGGATAATATGTCTTAATTGTCCATCCAAGTTATTTTATATTGTGTATAGTTTGTTTCCAACTATGTTACTGTACATCGCTATCTATGTCCACAAGGTTTTAGGTTTTACTTATTAATTCCTCTAGTGACAAACACTTGTATCAGCTCCAAGTCCACACACACACACACACACACACACACACACACACGTCACACACATACACATTCTATCTGATGAAAGTCCTTTTCACATTTAGCTGCTATGTGAGAATTTCTTTGGGATACAGAAACTACTCAAGGTAAACTAAGCAGAGACCAATATAATACAGCTGTTACGTTCTTAAAAATCATCAAAAGTGCTAGAGGAATGAGGACAAATGAAAGCTCTCCTCTCTCTTGATGTCAGGGAATCATGGAGTCTGAGGAACCCCAGCTCCCGCTGCATTGAGGTGGGTGATTTCCAGCCAGAGGTCCAGAGGCCACTGGAAATCTCAGTTTCCCAAACCAGGCACTTGTGAGCCACTATATAACAGGCATCGCCTCAGCCTTCCATATCACATGCAGACGTCTCTCATGGCTGGGTCTGTGCCACAAAGGAGGCCCTTGATTTCCAGCCCTTGCATGACAGCAAAGAGCGAGTAGAGAAGAGTATACCTTTAGTCCACTTCCTGGGTTGATAACCCTTAACATTAACTTTCAAACCTGCTGTTGGATTGTTTGCTCTACTGTTTTTAATTTACCAGGATCCTCTCCAATTCTGACTCTTCTTTTATATAGTGTTGTTGTTGTTGTTTTATGGATGTGATATACAGGGTGGGGCAAAAGTAGGTTAACAGTTGTGAGTACATAAAACACAGTTTATTCTTGTATTATTTATTAATTATTCTATTATTTTCTATAAGAACAACTGTAAACCTACTTTTGTCCCACCCTGTAGTATTCTCTCTCTCTCTTCTCTGGAGATAATAGTTCTTTCAAAATGTTCTTCTCCTCTCTGCATTGTAGTGATTTTAAGCATATTCTGTTTCTGTTCATTTTAGCCTGTCTTTCATATTGGTCTTTCCTTTATGTGTCTGGTGGTGATGTCTAACACTTTTATGTTAGAATGAAGCACTAAAATAATGCTTGGAAGGTCTCCAAGTGGGTGGGGCTTGTTCTACAGCAGCCTTCACTGATGACAGGGACCGTTTATTGGGGGATGCCCAAATGGCATTCTCTGTTGGTTCCTTCTCTTGAACTGGTCAATTTTCCAGAAAGGACATTTCTAATCTGGATGGGAGAGAGTAAGGTTGTGGGTCTTGGAAGGGGGTATAATTGGACTGGGCTGACTTGGCTTAGTGGAGGCACAACACCCAGGAAAGGATCTGGAGATCAGTTCATGGATATTTTAGTCCTCTTTCAGAAAGATGACTCACATTTCACTCCAGCCTTTGTTTGGGTCTGATGTCCCCAGTCTCGGTCTATATGGATCGACCTGTTCACCTTGCAAATGCCCAGTCATCTCACGGAGTAGAGGAAGAGCATCACTGGCCTCATACGTCTGGGCAGATGATCTGGACATTCAAATGCTTTTGTATTTAAACCTTTCATCTTTCCTCCTGGTTGTGGCCCCATCTGATTCCCACCTTCAGCAGTAAGAGCTGCCTCCTATTTGTGGGCTTGTCCAGGATTGTGCCACAGTGTCAACTCATTCCTTCTGGTTTCCTTCCCCTGCCACTCTCCTTCTCTTCTACTGGCTTCACTGGATTCCCTGTTCTGTAAATAAGCTACTGCATGCCTGTTCTTTCCAAATTTCTAGAATACTTCTTTTTTCCCAATGATGTCTTTTCTTCAGTTCTCTTTTTCCTTGAAAATTTGTGAACCCTTGGTCTTTTTTATGTCATTTTGGTATTATGCAGGAGATAACAGAGATAAAAGTGAAATTCAACTTCTGTCATGCTGGTATGTAATTAGTAAAAATGCTAAACGGGAGCCTTCTAAATGGAAATACTCATATTTTAAAACAACAAAGTTGAGATGTATGAGTACTGACCTCTGTCTAGGTATCTATCCATCTATCCATATTCTAATTTTTATGTGTTCAGTAGTTATATTATGTTTTTGATTATTTTTCCCTTCAATATAATAGAATGTCAATGCTATTGTCAATATTTGTGGGTAAGATATGTTGAAGTTAGAGAATCGAAGATGGCGGCATAGGTAAACACCAGAGACTGCTGCCGCAAACAACCACTTCAAAAATACAACTAAAAGACGGAACGGACATCAACCAGAACCACAGGAAGGCTGGCTGAGGAGAGACTCTTCAACTAGAAGGAAAAACAACAGCATTACGAGGCTCAGAAGAGGCGCAGTGTGGAAAATTTAAAGGTATGGTGGTGCGCGCGCAAAGCGGGCTGGTGGCTGAGGGCGCGGTTGCCGTTTTCAACCAGGAGGGAGTCTCAGATTCTGGGCTACAGATCCGGGTGAGTCTCTAGGGACCCAGACTCAAACGGGAGAAGCAGGACTGTCTGGCTACGGTCCCTCCGAGGTTTGCAGCGGTTGTGGGGACAGAGAGGCAGAGCCCCTGGAGACGGACTGAGAGCAGCCATAGCTGCTCCCTCCACCCGCCCTGTTGAGCCCGCCCCGCCCAAGCCCTGCGCAGAGCCATTTGCCAGATCGCCTCAGGCAAAGGCTAGATTAGCACCTCCCCAGAGGACTGAAGTTTTCCCACAGCTGATTCTCACAGCCAGTCGGCCTGGTGGTCAAATCCCTCTAGTATTAACTACAACAATTAAGGCTTAACTAGAACAAGACTGTGCACAAAGACCACAAGGGGGTGCACCAAGAAAGCATAAAAGATGCGGAGACAAAAAAACATGACAGAAATGGAGGATATGGAGCTAAAAATCGCAATTTTAAGGGCTTGCAATAAACTTGAGCAGAGCCTCACGAAAACTAATGAGACCCTCGATGCTACGATAAAGAAATTAGAAAGTAAGCATACACGGACTGAAATAAAGAATATTATACCCAATAGCAGACCAGAGGAGCACAAGAATCAAACCAAAGATTTGAAAGCAAAAAACACCCAACTGGAAAAGCAAAATGAAAAAAGAATCCGAAAGTGTGAAGATAGTGTAAGGAGCCTCTGGGACAGCTTCAGGCGGACTAATATCAGAATAATAGGAGTGCCAGAAGATGAGAGACAGCAAGATATTGAAAACCTATTTGAAGGAATAATGGCAGAAAACTTCCCCCACCTGGTGAAAGAAATGGACTTACAGGTCCAAGAAGCACAGAGAACCCCAAACAAAAGGAATCCAAAGAGGACCACACCAAGACACATCATAATTAAAATGCCAAGAGCAAAAGACAAAGAGAGAATCTTAAAAGCAGCAAGAGAAAGAGACTCAATTACCTACAAGGGAATACCCATACGACTGTCAGCTGATTTCTCAACAGAAACTTTGCAGGCCAGAAGGGAATGGCAAGAAATATTCAAAGTGCTGAATACCAAGAACCTACAACCAAGATTACTTTATCCAGCAAAGCTATCATTCAGAATTGAAGGTCAGATAAAGAGCTTCACAGATAAGGAAAAGCTAAAGGAGTTCATCACCACTAAACCAATATTATACGAAATGCTGAATGGTATCCTTTAAGAAGAGGAAGAATAAAAAGGTAAAGATACAAATTGTGAACAACAAACATGCATCTATCAACAAGTGAATCTAAAAATCAAGTGAATAAATAATCTGATGTACAGAATGAACTGGTGATTATAATGAATCAGGGACATAGAAAGGGAATGGACAGACTATTCTTGGGGGGGAAAGGGGAATGGGAGATGCGGGAAGAGACTGGACAAAAATCGTGCACCTATGGATGAGGACAGTGGGTGGGGAGTGAGGGCGGAGGGTGGGGCAGGAACTGGAAGGAGGGGATTTATGGGGGGCGGGGGGGGGGAAAGAGGAACAAATGTAATCTGAACAATAAAGATTTAATTAAAAAAGATATGTTGAAGTTTGCTTCAACATCTGAGAACAATCACCTTCAAATGTATACAGTGCTTATGAAGAAGTTATTGCTGGAGTGAGCTTCTTAATTATCCAGGTTATACTAATTTAAATATCTTAAAAATGGTTACAGACTGGATCAGAAGTCTTTGTTGAATTGAGAATCTGACTTTGTCAAACATGAATATGCTAAAATCTCACAATACTGTGTGTTAATTTCACCTTTACATCCAAGGGATTTTTATTTCATCCAAACATTGTTCACACTTCCAAATATGAATTTCACTTATTTTTCTTTTGATTTTTTCACTGAATGTATTATTTGATTAGTGTTGTCAGGGAGAACCTAAACATTTCCTTCTTGATTGGTAGCTAAGATTCTACAACAGATTATTTATTAATCTGCTATTGTTTGTGCAGGAAAATGTAAAGAAGTATGGGTTCTAGATTTTGTGTGTTTCCTATTCTCTAAACTACTCTTGGCTTTAACTTTTCTCTTCTGCACAAGGAGGAATAGGACTACAATCACTGATTCTGTAGGGGATGGATATAGCAAAATCACTGATAAGACAACACGGCCATTGTCTGTCAATAGTGATTATTTTTTGTTTTTCATTAAATTTATTGGTGTGACATTGGTTAATAGGATCACATAGGTTTCAGGTGTGGATTTCTATGTTACAAGATCCTTATATTGCACTGTGTGCCTACCACCCAAAGTCAAATTATCTTTCATCACTATATATTAAACCCCCTTCACCCTTACCCTTCTACTCCCTTTCCTCTGGCAACCAACACACTGCTGTTTGGGTCCAAGAGTTTCAGTTTTATATGCCACATATGAGTGAAATCATATGGTTTTTAGCTTTTTCTGCCCGACATTTCACTTAACATAAAATTCTCAAGGTCCATCCATGTTGTCACAAATGGCAGTATTTTGTGTTTTCTTATGGCTGAGGAGTATTCCATGTATATGTGTGCCACGTCTTCTTTATTCAGTCCTCTATCACAAGATACTTTGGTAGTCTTCATGTCTTGGCCACTGTGAATAATATTGTAATGAATATAGTGGTGCAAATACATGTTTTTGCACCACTATATTCATTACAATATTATACATATATATTACAATATATATATTACAATACATATATATTACAATACATATATATTAGAGGCCTGGTGCACTATATATATATTAGAGCCCAGCCTGCACCCTCTCTAATCCGGGACCCCTCAGGTGATGTCTGACTGCCGTTTTAGGCCTGATCCTGATGATCGGGCCTAAACCAGCAGTCGACATCCCTCTCACAATCCTGGACCACTGGCTCCTAATTGCTCACCTGCCTGTCTGCCTGGTCACCCTTAACTGCCCCTCATACTGACCTATTCTACCCTAACTGCCCCCCACTGCCAGCCAGGTTGCCCCCAACTTTCCCCCTCTGCTGGCCTGGGTTGCCCCCAATTGCCCCCCTTCCAGCCTGGTCACCCCCAATTGCACCCCCCCACCAGCCTGGTTGTCCCTAACTGACCCCCCCCGCCAGCCCAGTCACCTCTTACTGCCCCTCCTGCCGACCTGGTTGACCCTCACGCCCCCCCCCACCAACCTAGTTGCCCCATGCAGCCTTCTTGTTCAGTCGTTTTGTCATTCCTCACTAATCCCCCTGCCGGCCTGGTCATAGGCAGCCATCTTGTGAGGGTGTGAGGTTTAATTTGCACATTACCTTTTTATTATATAGGATATATATACTCAGGAAAGGGATTGCTGGATCATATGGTAACTCTATTCTTAATTTTTTTAGGAGTTGCCAAACTGTTTTCCGCAGTTGCTGTTCCAAGTTGATAGCAATCTTGAGCATGGATTCAATAGTCAGCCATACCTGATTTCATATTCCAACTGCTCTACTTATTAGTTTTGTGACATGACATTGTTTAATTTTTCTTAACATATCCTCATCTGTAAAATTGGAGTAATAATAAAAATTCTTGTTCATGTGCTTTTATGTGAATTTGTCAAAATTAAATGCAATAAAGTTTGTAAGGCATATAACTAATGCTTCAAATTCAGTGAGCACCCAATAAACTTTAGCAACAGCTATACCATATAAACATTACTGTTGCATCCAAATGGTGCATAAGACTATGGAGAGAAAACTAATCATTTAATTTATTCATATATTTGACATTGAGTACCTCCTAAGTGCCAGATATTGTAATAGCACTGATATAATTATGAAATGCTTGCACCCACAGAGTTTACTTACATTTTAGTGACAATAAAAATATGATATGACAGGATATATTGTAATATTGACAACATATAATGAGAAAAGACTAAAAGGAAAATAAAGTAGAATAAAAGAATGCAGAACGATTAGTATGTTATGTGTTCTTTTCTATAGAGTAGCATGGAAGGAGTAGTAGAGGAGACAATACTGGAGTAGACTGTCCAGATATCTGAGGGAAAGCTTTCTAGACAGTGGGACCAGGATATGCAAAGACCTTGTGTCTGAGCAAACTTCCTATGTTAGAAGAGTAGCAAGGAGGCCATGGGACTACAGATAGACTGGAGGGGTAACTGCAGGAGATAAAGATAGAAATATAGACAGAGTTCAGAAACTTGAGACCTTGTAGACCATGATGGAGACTTTGGATTTTACTGTAAGTGTGATTAGAAATCATCGGAGTGTCATGAATGGGGAAGTAACCTGATTTGACAAGTTTCATGTACACATGGGTTTCAGTCCTCTGTGGGAAAGTTTCTGGCTTTTTTCTCCACGTTTTATTGGAAGGGTTATACGAGATAATGTGCATGAAAGCAACAGAATGGCACAAAGTACACACCCGGCATCCTTAAACACTGGAAATTCTTTCTTTTCACCTAAATCCAGGCTGAGAATGGATACAGGACCAATTTCAACTAATGTTTTCTTTCCCACAACATGGTTAATCCCAGCTCCTGATATTACCTTCATTTCAGCCATTCCTTTCCTCAAAAGCATTTTTTCCCCCTGAACGATTCCTATGATAGCACTTAATGCAGTAATTAAATTAGTTTACTGGTATTTACTAACAGGAGTCACTAGTTACTAGTTGGTGATACTGTAAGCGAACTGGGAATGATTGATGGAGGGGTAAAGGGACCTGCATCTCATATGGGACACTGCAGAGAGAGCGCCTGTGGGTCCACAGAGAACAGTGTGATCTTTGGACTTCAGGTTGGAAAGAGGAAGTTAGATAGCAGCAAACTGAGGAGACCTGCTGAATAAGATGTTGTATTTAGACAGCCCTGGGCTGGAATTTTTTTCTTTCTCCACACCTGAGGAATATATGTCCCATGGAGCCACACAGAGAGCCACAGTCACAATCATGCTGGAGGCCAAGATTTCAGAGCCAAGCTCTTCTCCGGTTCAAGTTTTGACGCCCAAGGCTTCCTGGACTAAGTGTTTCATTTTGGAAAGAGCATTTTCCATTTGATCTCTGCTTCTTATTTGGTCCTTCTTAGTTTCATCTTTTATTATAATATTTGGATTGGGCCATTGCCTTTCAGTGACTCAGTAAGTGGATATACAGGGCTGTGGATTTCTTTTCTATCTAAAGCATCAATTGTGAGAATCTAAGGGTATAACAGGGCCTCCATAAAATATATACTTCCTTGTCAATGATTCAAAGAATGCCTACCTGCCTTGGACATTATTTAACTTGAATATTACACAATGTTTTAAGTGTTGGGAAAATATTTTCTCTAACATAATTATACCTAGAGTACTAGTGTAGTCTGTAGCAACTTCTAATTATAAAAATGTTCTTTGGGTCTGCTCCATATGGAAATTCCTCTTACATTTTGCATGACACAATCCAGCACCTTTATAGCAGATGTGGTAACATGTATTGAAGTTTCTGCGTAGACTAAAACTCAACATTGAGTCCCCAGCTGAAAAGCGAGGGGAAATCGGTCTAGACTCAGTCTTGAATTGTGTCTTTACATAATTGGGGGGACAGGGATGCTTCCACTCTAGCCTCAGAAGAGACAACTTTCCCCTTGTTGTCTAAGCTCCAAACATACCTATGGTAATCTGGTAGGTGTGATAACTATTATATAATAAAATATTGATATTCTGCACATCACAAATAAGATTGTTAAATGAAAATAAATGAGAGGATACCTGACATTTCCTTTTGAATCATATGAGCTTATTTTCCAAATCTTTTCTCTTTGTTATCTATTCATAACAAATTCAACGTTACCTAGCTTTTGCTTTAAACTTTCTTGAAGCTGTTTTAATTAAGTTATTTGGGATGCAGTTTCTTTTCCTTTTACCAACATTCCAGCTGCTTCTCATTCTTTAGATGTAATAGGTGGGAAATACATTGCAATTAAATGATAACATAGTTTCCATCAGATTGAATCTCCTCCTTTCTTGTCTCTCTTTTTTTGAGCCTCTTACTCTTAACTGAATTATATGTCCACTCTTTCTCTATTCTGCATTGAAGCTAACCATTCTAACTATACTTTTGATTCTGTATTTTTTTTTTTACCTTTTTCCTGAACTTGTATTCATTACTCACTCTAATTTTTCAATCTTCATTAGGTCTTCCCACTCTAAGATCCAATTAAAGGTCTTTTATATTTAAAATGTTATTTTCTCAATTCACCTTTCTCATAAAATTCACCCTTCCTATCTTTTTTCCATCATCTTTACATTAGTTGGAGAAGCCACTGTACCATTTAACTATCACTCCTCTGCTCATCTCTCTAACACCTTTCCCCTATACTGCATTACAAACGCTTCTTTCAAAATTACCATCACATTTCTATGCCCAATGACCTCTCTTTGTTCTTGATTGTGCATTACATCTCTGAGTTTTAAAATGTTGACTACTCACTCTTTTTCAAATGCCACACCAAACTTGGTTCCCTTGCCTCGTGTATTTGAAAACTCAAGTACTCATGGATGTGTATTTTGTATCAGGTAATAAATATTCTGAGTCTGAGGGTCAAAAATAACTAAAATAAGTGTCAAACTGATAGTCTAGTAGGATAAACAAACCTGTACACAGAGGGAATACACAAATCTTTCTCATACTACCTTTTCTGGTAATCAGGCAGATGAGATTTCAGAAACTTTGTTCTGACAAAAAAACACTTAAATTGATCCAAAACTATTGTGTGTAAACATCTTTTCAAATGTATTATTTAACTGGCAGGAAAGCAAAGAAAAATTTGAAGAACAGGAAAAATATATAAAAACATGAATCAAGATTAGTAAATGAACTCTGAAATTAATGCTTTCCTTGAGAACTGCCAGATCCTGAATTGTAATGGCAGACAGAAACATAATTAGGAGAGAAAAGATGGCACCCAATCAAAATGGATGTCTGCTCAGAGAACCCTACCCCCTCATCTCTCCAGTACAACCCATCCTCCTAATTCACATAAAACTTAAACTTAGGAAAAATAATTTCCTTAGCAATACCTATTTTTTCAGGAGAGTAAAATCCAGGAAACCCAGATTTAGGTAACCTAAGCAGAATGCTTACAATGAAATTGATATGTCAACATGATGTAGTGGTGGGGGAGGGTGAAGGAGATCAAACACAAGAAAAAAAATCAGAAATGACTAAAATGGCAGTATTGAAAGCCAGAAGGCAAATAACTTCAACCTAGAATTATATATCCAGTTAAACTATCTTTTAAAGGTTACGGTAAATATATTTGGAGAATTTTATACCAAAAACTATTCCTCACCAGTGTTCCTTCTAAAGACCACTTTAAGAAGAGGGAAAAAAAATATGCCAACAAGAAATGGTAAAGAAATGAAATGTTAAACATTTGGGTAAATATAAACAAACATTGATTGTATAAAGAAGTAATAACAACTCCTTTGTAGGGGTAAAAAAACAAGATTAAATTGAATAAAAGCAAGTTGACCTTTGAACAATATAGGTTTTAGGGACTCCCTGAACTGTTGAAAATTCAAGCATAACTTTGACTCAACAAAAACTTAACTACTAATAGCCTACTGGTGACCTTACCAATAATATAAACAATCCATTAACATATTTTGTGTGTTATGTGTATTATGTACTGTATTTTTATAATGAAGTAAGCTAGACAAAAGAAAATGTTATTAAGAAAACCATAAGGAAGAGAAAATACACTTACATATTACATATAAGTAAGATTAAGAGACCTAAAGATTAAATAAGACCTAATTAAATGGCAAGTTTCTCTATACTGATTAACAGATTTAACACACACACACACACACACACACACACACACAAAACTGTGGCTAAGTGAACCCACGCAATTCAAACCCATGTTTTTAAAACATCAACTGTACTTACAATAACATAGAATATAAATCAGAAGGTAGTAACGGGAGTTAAAATATCTTAACTTTCTTATTTTTCATTGGGATAATAAATATTTTTACTAATTTTAGGCATCTAAAGTTTCTAGACTAGAGTAACCTTTAACATAGTATTTGTAACTATAGGAAATAATTTTATATCTTAGTTTTTTTTCACTTAAATTATTTTCTCTTGTCCATTTTCTTACATCACCAAATTTTTAAAAGCATGATGTGCTCATAGTAAAAATGAAAATTTTGAAAATTATTTTTAATGCTTTTTAAAAAAGAAATAGTATTTATAACTAAAAAACAAGTAGAAGAAACTTTCACTCATATTCAAGATGGAGTAGCAGCAATAAAATATACCCTCCTACCTGAAACAACAACACACATACCAGACAAAATATATGAATAAACTAAAGTTTCCTAAACACTACAACTCAGGCAATGAAATACAGTGATCTCTGAGAAACAAGAAAAAAATCAGATGAGCCTTTCAAAGCCCCAGCTTACTGCCATGTAAAAGTTTTCAGAATATGGTATGGGGAAGGGGACACAAGTGGAGCTTGACAGTCTCCCTAAATTGAAGAGATGGAGCTGAGAGTCTGGGAATCCAAGTCAGCCAGAATTCTTTGGAAAGTGATACAGAGAGGGAGAGACCTATTCAGAAATAGAGCTCCAGAAATCTGTAGCAGATTCCCCTTGAAAACTAATCAACACACGATGTGAGGAAACAGGAAAAGAACCACCTGAAAGAAATAGAGGAAACAGTGGTTGGCATGTCCATGAGGCTACGAATAGCAGCTGTTTCCCTCCAGCCTTACTCTGAAAACCTCATATTTCATGGACCTTCATGGAATCCTCATAAGGGTCTTGCCTCAGAAGTGAGGGGAATTTGTCCTTCCTTGACTGAACACTGCTCTGGCCCTGCTCAACATATCTTAAAGCAAGATCCAAAAAAGACAAAAATGATTTAACATAACTTAATTGTATCCCGGAACAAAGCTTAAGGATCTGTATAGATATTTAAAAAAATACTCAGCAGGAAGAATAATACATTGTGTCTGGTGTCCAATAACAAAACATTAACAGATATGCAAAGAAATAGAAAAATGTGACCTGTGGTGTTTAAAAAATATCTTCCAAATGAAACCAACACAGAAATAATATACATGTTAAAATGATCAGACAACGACATTAAAGCATATGTTCAAAAAGTTAAGCAGAAGCATGAAAAATATTTTTAAGGTCTTAATTGAACTCTTAGAGAGGAAAACTATAGTGTCTGAGAAAAATGCACAGGATGGAAATAATAGAAGATTGTATGTTGCAAAAGGAAAGATTAGCAGTAGAAATTATCCAAAATTGAACTCAGAAAAAAATAACTTACAAATGGAGAATCAGTACATTATGGGACCAATCAAGCAGCTTAATATATATGTTTTTGGGGTCTCCAAAGAAGAGAAAGGTAAACAGAAAAAAACAAACCCTGAAGACATAATGGTTTTAAAAAGTGTTTATTTTTATAAAAATTATAAACACACAGATCTAAATTCAACAAAACCTAAGCATAAGAAACAAAATGATTACAGTAGGCATAGCATCATCAAAATTTTCAACACCAGCAACAAAGACAACATCAGTTTTTCATGATGAAGGGAAAATATAAAAGCCTATAATTAACATCATACTTAATAGTGAAATGCTTTCTCCCTAACAACAACAAGGCAAGAATGTCTTCTCTCATCGTTTCTATTCAGTATTGCATACTGGATGTATTAGCTAGTGCAATAAGGCAAGAAAAAGAAATAAGACATCCAGATTGGAAAAGAAGTTAAGCTGTATTTATTTACAAGCAGGTATGATATTTTATGTGGAAAATCCAATGAAATCAACAGTAACATTACTATAAGTAATGTGAGCTTAGCAACTTTGTAGGACAAAAAAAAATCAATGACTAAAAAATTAATTACATTTCTATGTACTAGAACTGAGCAATTATAAATTGAATTTTAAAGAGCTTAAATTAATGTCAAAAGTAGAATATTTAGGAATGAATCTGATAAAAACCTGTTCACTGAAAACTTCAAAATGTTTCTGAGAAAGATTAAATAAGACCTAATTAAATGGCAAGATTTACTATCTCAATGGTGTATAAGATTCAATACCATTAGATGTCAAGTTTCTCTATACTGATTAACAGATTTAACACAATCCCATTAAAAATTTCAGAATTATGGAAATTGATCAGGTGATTCTAAAATTGTTATGACAATGCAAAGGACCTAAAATAAATGAAACAACTTCAAAAAATATAAGTGATTATCACTACCTGATTGCAAGTTTTAGTTTAAATCTACAATACCAATACAGTGTGGTATTTAGGTCCACATAGACAAGTAGGTTGACAGACTACAGACCAGAAATAGGCACACAAATACAGAGAAATTTACTTTTGTTGTGATAAATAACACTAGACACTGTTGATTTTTGACAAAGGTATAAAGGTAAATCAATGGGAAAAAGACAGTCATTTCAACAAATTTTGCTGGAATAATTGGATATCTATTTACAAAAGAAAGAAAAAAGAGAGAAGGAAGGGAAACAGAGAGAAAGAGAAAAGAACAGAAAGGAAAGGAAAAAGGAAGAGGACATTATTTCAATATATTTCTGACAACGTATACAAAATATGACTCGAGATGGATAATAGACTTAAATGTTAAAGGTAAAACTATGACACTTCCAAGAAAATAGGAGAAAAATCTTTGTAATCGTGGGTTAGGCAAAAATTTTATAACTATGAGACTAAAAACACAACCTATAGTGGAGAAAAATTATGAATTGGATTTCCTCAAAATTAACAATTTCTGCTTTGTAAAAGATGCTGTTAAGAGAATGAAAAGACAAACCATGTCAAGAGAATTGTGTTTTTTATTTAATTTTAAATATAATTGCTTTTTAAAATTATATTTTTATAATTTAAAAAATCATCAATGATGAGAGAGAGAGAATCATTGATTGGCTGCCTCCTGCATGCCCCACACTGGGCAACCCAGGCATGTGCCCAAGACAAGGGAATCCAGCCATGACCTCCTGGTTCATACATCAGGGCTCAACCACTGACTCACTCCAGCCGGACATAAATATATTTGCTTTTTAAACTTCATTCTCTACGCTATCTTACTGCTAAGTAATGTCTTTATATATTTATAGCACATCAAACCACTTTTAACTTTATATATGATTTCTAATAGTTTATAGATTATTTTATAATTTCTAGATATGCCATCATTATAAGTGTTATATATTTGTTAAGAATTTTTATCATGAGAGCTATTAAATTTTATCAAATGTTTTTTTTCCACACTTCGGTTATTATTTTGCTTAAAATTTCTGCATCTAAGAATATGGGCCTCAAAATTTCCTTTTCTAATTATATTCTATTCAGCTTTGGTATAAAGGCTATGCTGATAAAGTGACATCATCAAGATGGTGAAATAGTCTATTCCTGATTTCAATCTCTCTCACAAGAAGGTGAGTAAGAAATTATATATAGTCAAGACACAATTGTGAAAATTTTAGAACACAGGAGTGAGGCAGAACCACCCTCCTGGGCCACAGAGACTGAGAAGAACTGCTTTAGAAGGGTCAGAGGAATGGCTATGCTGACTGCATCACCCATCCCAGGCCAGCACAGCACTACACCAAGAGGGTCCCCCTGGCTTATGGTTTCTCCAGTAGGAAAAAGAGACCAAAGTAAACATCCAGCTTTCCCAACATATGTGATGCTTCCTAGGAGGCCCACTTGGGTCTCACCTCACAGATACTGTGAGGGAAATTTGTGGATCTTGACCACTGGAGATTAGAATAGGATAGAGAAGAGGAGTTCCGCTTATAACAACCAGCATTCAGACCTTGGCAGATTGAGTTCCTCCTCACAGAGGCACTTTAATAGAAATCTCAGTTAGTGGCTCTGACCATCTGCAGCGTCAAGCTGGCGCCCTGTCTGGCCAGAGAATTTGGTGCACAGTTATGCCTGACTTGGATCCCCAGGCTTGGGGACTATTCTACCACCCTGCTTGGGAAGCAAATTCACAGTCAGACCTACTGCTCAATATAACCCCCATCCCCACCAGACTAGGAAGACTAACCAGCACCACCCAATTGTTGAATACATCACCTGGTACCTCTCTACTAGGAATCCTGACCAGAGAATCTGAACAACCACAAAGCCCATCGTACAGTCATGCTTGGCAGGAACCAAGCCTATAGTACAACTGACCTGCTGCCAGCCAGAGGTAACCCCCCGATCCAAACACTGAGGCAGCGGCCTGACCCAAATAGAGATCTTGAGAACAAACTTCACCTGCCCAAGGACACTGCTGGCTGATCTTTGCAGAATCCCAAACTAAGCTGACTGGTGAAAGACTCTCTTTGTTGACCTAAACCTGTAATGTCTGCAAGAGGAAATTCTTACTCAAATGCATAGATACCATGTAGGGCATCAAGGATCATGAAGCATTAGGTAAACAGGACATCACCAAAGGAAAATTGTAATGCTTTAATTACTGATCCTAAAAGAAAGGAGACCTATGAAGTCTGACAAAGAACTCAGAATAATCCTCTTTTTAAGAAGTTTAGTGAAATACAAGACTACCTGGACAACTAAACAAAACTAGTAGACATACACAAACAAAATGAGAAGTTCAACTAAAAATAGAAGCCATAAAAAACACACACAACACAACCCCAGAAATCCTAAAGCTGAAGCATACAGGAAATAACAAAATTAATACAAAATATAACAAAATGCCACAGTTATAAATAATTGCTTTAAATATAAAATTATTAAATTTCTAATCAAATGGCTGAATGAATTTTTTTAAAATTCCAAGGATATAATGCCTACAAGAGACTCACTGTAGACTGAGAATGAAGGGATGGAAAAAGATTTTTCAAGCCAGTGGTAACCAAAGGAAAGCAGAAAAAGCTATATTTATTTCAGACAAAATAGACTCTAAGCTAAAAATAACAGAAGGATATCTTAGTATCATAAGCAAAGTTGGGAGTAGTCTATTTATTTATTTTTTAGTTCTTTGGAAGATTATGTTTAAGATTATTGTTATTTCATAGTTAAATATTTGAAAAATTTTACTGGTAACACCTTCTGACACTGGAGATTATATGTTTGTGTATGTGTGTGTGTGTGTGTCAGAAGGCAACAGAGTAGGAAAACTATAATTATAAATTTTATTTTACAAGTAGAAATAGGATTATTTTCACTTTCTTTTTCTTCTTGTTTCAGAATTGACAAATCTTTTTTAGCAATTTGTTCATTACATCATTTGGTTCGTCTTTCTATAGGTCTATTAATTTTATTACTTTTCAAATAAACATGTTTTGACTTAGTTGATTTTTCTATGTCATTTCTGCTATTATATATTTTTCCTTTTTTGAGATTAATTTATTGTTTTTTTCTACTTTCTTGAAATAAATCATCAACTTCTAGCCATTCAAATTTTCTAATATATAAATGCAAAACTGCACTTTTATTCTTAACTCCATTTTAGCTATACCTCAAACTCCTTAACATTTTATTTCTTATTTTTATTATCACATAACAATAATATCTTTATTTTTCTTTGCTTTCTTACTTAACCAACAGATTATTTAGAAGTGTCTAACTTAATTTACTAGAAGTCGAGTACTTTTTTGGTTATCTTTTGTTACTGATTTTAAGCTTAATTAGGGTCTTGAATCCTCAAGACTATAATTTTGGTCTCTGTTCCTACAGGACTATCAAAATCTCTACTGATGATTCTGCTTCCTAGTAGAGGCCTGTAGTCAAGATTTTAGAGCCTAAGTTTTTGCCCTATATCCAAAATCATGTCCTAAAATTAAAAGTGGATTCTTTCTTCTCTCATGGTCTCCCATCCTCAGAGATTGTTTTCCAAAAGTATTTGTTGCCGAAACAATTCCCCAGTTTCTTTAAACAGACTAGTTCTTAGAAAAAATTCTCAACTTTCCTGGTTGTTCTCAGTACGAACCGAGGTCTGGCTGAAATCATACCCACAGTAAAGCCTTCATATTTAATTTTATATTTATAAATTGGTGTTTTTAAGATCATTACCAAAATTATATGTTTTGCACCCTCAAAACATATACCTTCCTCAGTTTCACCTACTCCTCGGTTGTTAACAGTGGTCTACTATACTGCTATCCAACTAGAGTGTAAGTTCTTGAAGGCAGGGACCAGTATCTGCTATGCTTTCCTGTAAAAGTGTTAGCTGGCCTATTTAAGGAACAAGTTTTAAAAGGATTGGAAAGGAGCACTGGAAGAAAGATAGGATAAAATGAACCCAAACGAAAATAGGAAAAGATGGTCTATTTTTCAGAAAAAGACTAAAAAAAAATGTTTATGGGGTAAACAATAAAATCTCATTCTCTAATCCTTAGAGCCCTTCTCAGTTTCATATCATGCCATTGTATGTATCATCGCCTTTTGCTGGATTATTTAAGAGTTGGAACTTTCATGATTATTTTTTCTCTGAATTTCATTTATTATCAATATGTCTTTCTTCCATCACTGTGTGTAATAGAGAAATACTGAATTGCATTTCTTACCAAAAAGCAGTTTTTACCGGAATATTGCTATTGAGAAGCAGGGATTGATATATTTTTATCAGCACTTTCCCAACTAGTTACATCATGTTACTTTGTATACTGTTCCCAGTGATAGTGATGTTATGAAAAGCCATCGTGCATGCTGGGTAATGCAGACTTCAAGCATTCACACTCCATTTAATGAATTCATCACCTAAAAGCTAAGTATTGATTTTTTAATGGTTTTACAAATCTATTTAAGCTTCGGTAATGTGATTAAGAGGATGTGTGTTTACTGTAAATTATCTAACAAGTACAATGGTATTACTCTCAGAAATAGCAAACAATTCAACTTGTGAAAGAGGGGAAAAAAGGTTGGTTAAAATATTTTACCAAATACTGATTATTTAATAACTATGATAAGCCATTAAAATATGTCTTTCTTTAGGGAAAAATGGTCATTTCAAACCATGAGTGGGTGATATGTTTCTTGATTTGTGATATGAATGAAATCATTCACCAATGATTTTTTCCCCCTAAGCCTGCTACAAATTATAGTGGAATAAATATTCTTTAGTTGTTAGAGTTGATCAGAAAATTCTTACTTTAGTTCCTATTGTGGAATATTATGGAAGATGTGGAGTTATTTTGCAGGTTTACATTTTCATTTCTAGAAATGAAAATCTATTTAGAAATAATGTTGCATTTACTTGTTTATAGTATTTCCTTTATCTTTTATAATGATAGAAACCAAACCATGCAAGGCATTCTTTAATTCTTAATATAAAAAGGTATATCCCTAAACCTACTAAAACAATAAATTATGTCATTTATAGCATAAATTGATTTCAATAGCAATATAGAAATATAAAATCTATTTTGCAAATCATGGGAATTACATTCAGTAGAGAAGTACATTTGGAAAAGATGAGTCACTTATATATTAGCACTAAGTAAAATGTCCTCTGAGAATATTCAACATAAACTGTCATAGAGAGTATGACAGTGACAGGTATGCTGTGGCTTATCTTTTAAAGGAATTTTACTACAAAGTCTGTAAAGATTCGGTAGATATATTTCCCAAATCCCTACCACTTTTTCCTGCCGTGCAGGGCAATATATTCTGAAAATCAATTCACGTTGAAGCAATTCAAACAATGTAAATAAATATGTCTGAGGAATGCAGAGAATGATTCTTTCCATAATTAAAAAGATGTTTAAGAATTGTGTGTGTGTGTGCATATGTAGAAAAATATGGAAATAATGATATGAACCAAATTTCAAGTAAAGAGGCTTTTCGCTTACTGTCAAAGAAGAAAAAAATATTCTGGTACTCCTTCCCCAGCTAATCTTGACCTCACAACTACCATAGAAAAAAATTGGTCATTAGATAATTATGTGGCTGCTTATCTTCTTTTACTTCATATTCTGGAGGAAAAGGCTGTTATTTTCACTGGGAATGGTTGCTGCTATTACTCATTTTTTAGATGACATCCAACTGGTAATGGGAGATGGGAGGCTATTTGAAGCTACTCATCATGCAGAGATAAAAGGGCTGCAGAATAATCCTGCTAGGGCTTTTGATAGCATTAATTAGCAGCAGAGTTAAGGTTGGTATATATCTGTGACTTTCTTAAGTCAAAGTTAGTTTTTTTTATCTTCAGTGTCAAATAAAGAGGAAAAAGAACATCAGAATGCCTTATATTTTATGAATAAGGAGAAAGATATTATTTTTGTAATTAAAACTAAATATGTGAATGTGCAGTCAGTTTTGACTTAGGAAAGGACATGCCCTTTTTCTAGGTTTTGTCCCTTTCTAGCTCTCTGCAAATAATCACCATTTGGCATTTCTTAAAAAGTGTGTATAATAGGATTTTGAAAGGCTTATGTAGGTTAGAAAGAAATTTTCTCATTTGTGGTTAACTTCAAATAAGTTTTTGAATCCTCAAAATGAAATTAAACAGTTACTAATTTATATATTTCTCCACACAGCCCATCCTTCCGGCATCTGTGTATTTTACATAAATAAAAACCCACAATTCTATTTAATTGTGCCACCAACAGACTCTCATCAGAGACCTCTACTATTTAAGTTCTCATTTCTGAAAATGTACTCCAAACAGTATTCATTTCTCAACAGTAAATGGAATTGGACAGCTTTATAGAGAATGGTCCCATGCAGAAAATACAGGTCTTGGTCATGAAGTTTATTTGATAGACTTTAGTCTATTTCCTGTTGAATATAAATACAAAAAAAAAAATACCCACATTATTAATCTTAACATAGAAGTAGCCAGAGAAAACAGGTTAAGGATCTGCATAGGATAAATTGATATGTATTCATTCAACAAACATTTCTTGAGCACTTACTATATGTCAAGCACTATTCTAAGCATCAGGAACATGGCAGTAGGTAATTCAAAGACCTATCTCTTCATAGTTTCCAATTTAGTGAAGAGATGGAATAATAATTCACAAAAGAGGGAATAGGAAGGATGTCTGGAGAGAGAGAGAGAGCAAGGGCTATACAATTTACGATAGGGTAGCCAGGGACACCTCATCAAGAATTATAAAGGAATTATAAAGGTGAATGAGCCTTCCTTTGCTGAAGACACAGGTTACTTCCTATAGTAGGGCATTTCCATTATCCATGCAGGCAGCCTTTGGTCTAGTTCTGTTGGAGAGAATCTCCCAAAGAGCCTGGAATCATTCACCCTAAAATCTGCATGATGAAAACTAACATGCACAGCCTGGATTGGTTGTTTATGAATGGCTAGCCCTTCATTAACTGTTCAGCCTTGGGGTAATTATGGAAGCTCTGATTCTCAGTTGTCTTACCTTTACAATGGGATTGATAATACTTTTTGAGAATTGGGAGTATATATATATATATATATATATGCCAAGAATTTGGTGAGCACTAAATAATATGAGTAGTGATTTGGCTTAGTAATCTATATTAATGAAAGGGTAATATGCAAATTAGATTGGGAGACCATCTAGACAAAGCCATGGTGGTGAGGCCCAGGCAGAGGCAGTTAGGGGCGCTCAGGCTAGGAGGGGAGGGCAGTTGGGGGCAAGCAGGCTGGCAGTGGGGGCAGTTGGGGGTGATCAGGCCAGCAGGGAAAGCAATTGGGGGCGAGCAGGCTGGTGGTGGTGGAGGGGGGGAGTTGGGGGCGAGCAGGCCGGCAGGCAGAGTGGTTAGGGGTGATCAGCAGGCAGGCAGGTGAGCGGTTAGGAGCCAGCAGTCCTGGATTGCAAGAGGGATGTCCGACTGCCGGTTTAGGCCCAATCCCACAGGGTTCGGGCCTAAACCTGCAGTTGGACATACCCTGAGGGGTCCCAGATTGGAGAGGGTGCAGGCCGGGTTGAGGAACCCCCCCGCCCCCCATGCACGATTTTTGTGCACTGGGCCACTAGTTATTTATAATACCTGAAAGGTAAAATGTTCCAATGAGTATTGTATATTTTTAAGGAGACTAGCAACTGCTGGTTAGAAAACTATGACTATAAGCTTGAGGAAAGAAAAATACTATAATTGAGATACAATCAGTTCTAGGGCTGAAAGTTCCCCTATGCAAAATAATAATTTTCAACCTCCTCCTTGAAAGTCAACATTGCCAGTGAAAAATCTATTCAAAAGTATACATATATGCCATATCTTGGCATTAAGGAACTAATTAGAAATAGAGTCGTGGATTAGTAATGGGGTTGTAGCTGATGTCAGGCTATGTGTGAAATCTTGGAAAGAGCAGTGTAGTCAGATAGAAAGAGACATTCATGCAAGGAGAAACCCAGATTCTTTCCACAGAGAAGCCAGAAATTTGAAAGATGAGAAAGTGTTCAAGTACTAAAAAAAAGTTGAATGGATCCAGCATTAGGTGGCTTGTTTTCATAGTTATTCCTAAACTGCATCCGCTCTTGTGGCCTTCTAACCCGCACTCACTGTGGTCATATTCTTCCATTATCTGCACTATTCTGTGTCCTAGAAGACCAGTCCATACCCAGGTACTCTTCCCATCTGGCTACCAGCTGAGTTTGGCCAATTGAAAGAACTGATTAGAGGGCAGAGAGAGAGAGAGAAAGGTGGAGTATACTGATTTTCACTCTTTCCCCAAATTTTGCTCCTGTTCTCTGGAGATAGGTGCATTCCTCTGTGGCTAGGACTACCATCAGCAGATCCAACTTTCACCAATCTTTGAGAATCCAGGTCTTTCTCCCTCAGGCCTGGGGGTGATAACTGCGTTATTGCTCCTGCTAGATGCCCCACCATGTAACAGTAAGTAACTCTAACCAAACCTCTGTATGTGGTTTGTATAGTCAATTTATTTTCTGTGAAGTATTTTTTAGTATGCTATCTTATTCCTGCTCTGACCCTTGGCTGTTATATTCACTTTGATCAGAATTGGTTCTAGATCAGAATAACCGATAAGCATTCTTAATCATGTTGATACAGTTTTATGGATATACAGATGTACCTGTCATCAGAACTACTAGAACCTAAGCTAATCGTGGCAAATGACAGCTTAACGTAACTTGCCCTTTAAATTATTTGTACTAGCCTCTGGGTATCACACATTACAAGTGCGCCCGACAAATAAAAATGAGAATGAGGTGCCTGGTCCAAAACTGAAAAGGTACTGAAGAGGACTAGTCGTGATGTAAGGCAAACTGGATTAGCGATCTGTAGAGTTGATTATTTCCTGTTCTAGAGTCTTGGTTTCTCATCTAGACTTCTGAGAACCAGGAAAGGATAGGAAGTAAAGAGAGCCATATTTAGAGACTGAAAAGTTTGTTAGTTGCCAAGGCTGGGCTTGAAGACTTTACCTGCAGAGGCTTTTAGGGTCTGGGACAGCCGTGGGCAAACTACAGCCCGTGGGCCCAATCCGGCCCGTTTAAAATGAATAAAACTAAAAAAAAAGAAGACCGTACCCTTTTATGTAATGATGTTTACTTTGAATTTATATTAGTTCACACAAACACTCCATCCATGCTTTTGTTCCGGCGCTCCGGTCCAGTTTAAGAACCCATTGTGGCCCTTGAGTCAAAAAGTTTGCCCACCCCTGGTCTGGGATGAAGGCAGTCAGGAGCAGTCTACCTAAAAACCCATTAACTAGAAATTTACATACATTTTTGGTATTTTAATGTCTATCATAATTTTAAATAATAGAATATAGCATCTTATTTCAAAATTAGTAATTGTTTATTTTATATTCAATTTGACAATGGATGGCTTGAACCAGATTAGTTTCTCTTGCTTCTCTATCCTAAATTAGAAAATGAATTGAAATTAAAGGCCTTTAAAAAAGGCAGTAAGTATTTGATGTATCTGTCAGATAGTTCAGGCTATTTGAATAGAACCTTGAAGTTCTTGTTCTTTCCCACTAAAGACCACTCAGCATTCTGTCAGATACTAAATGTTGACTGTGTCACATTCAGAAGCTAGTGGTTAGAAACTTTTAACTTGGGTGGTAACTGTTTTTTAGTCAATCTCTCAGTGTACTCAGTGCTGGGAGACCTTTATGTTCCAGTAGAGGAAATTTAATGATATTCATAAATATGTCCAGTAACAAATGACTGACTGTTTCTTCCAATGAGTGTATTAAAAAGCCAATCTCTTGGCAATGAAGTAATAGTTCAGTTATTTTTAGAAAACCTGACAGAATTGCGCTAAAACCCACAATAGTTATTAGTTTCTGTTACTGGGAATCTTTTTTTAAATTTAAATTCTTTATTGTTGAAAGTATTATATATGTCTCCTTTTCCCCCCATTGACTTCTTCCTGCCCACTCCACCCCCCAGCACAGGCCCTTACCGGGGCTGACCAGCAGCCCCTGAACGATGGATGAACAGATTACTCTAACACAGTTCCACTGTGAAAGAGAGGGCTAAGGGTCTTGCCTGGCTCAAGGGTCCAAGCAGCCTTGGTTTCCTGCCTCATTAGCCTTTTATTGCAGTTTTTATCCTTATATACAATCAGTAGGGTGAGTAATCTTGGGAGGACACATGTGTTTACATTGTCCTCTAGACAAGAGCATCCAGGGATTAAGCATAAGGATTCCAGTAAACACCCAGGGGTCTGCCTATGCACAGACTTGTTTAGAAAGGTCAAGGAATAATCAGGGGCGCCACCTTCGACACTCCCCTAAGTCTCCCCTAAGTCGGAATTTCGATAAACAGGGCAGGCAACCTTCCACACACTTACCTTTTTTCAGAATGTCCTCCTTACAACTTTCCAACAAAGTCTCTTGTGCTCCCCAACAGGCCCTCATCCCCCCTACTGTCTGTGTCTATTAGTATGCATGCATACAAGTCCTTTGGTTGATCTCCTACCATCCCCTCCCGACCTCCCCTGCCTTCCCTCTGAGGTTTGATGGTCTGATTGATGCTTCTATGACTCTGGATCTACTTTTGTTCATCAGTGTATGTTGTTCTTTATATTCCACAAATGAGTGAGATCATGTGATATTTATCTTTCTCCAACTGGCTAATTTCGCTTAGCATAATGCTCTCCAGGTCCATCCATGCTGTTGAGATGTTCCTTCTTTTTTACAGCAGCGTAGTATTCCATTGTGTAGATGTACCACTGTTCTTTAATCCACTCATCTGCTAATGGGCACTTAGGCTGTTTCCAAATCTTAGTTGTAAATTGTGCTGCTATGGACATAGGGTGCATATATTCTTTCTGATTGGTGTTTCTGACTTTTTGGGATATATTTCTAGAAGTAGGATTACTGGATCAAGTGGGAGTTCCATTTTTATTATTTTTAGGAAACTCCATAGTGTTTTTCTTGTCTTCTAACTCACTGATTTAGTCCTCAGCTTCTTCTAGTCCACTGTTGAAATCTTCCATTGTGTTCTTTATTGCAACTATGTTATTCTTCATTTCCTCTTGATTCTGATACATGTTGGTGATATTCTTATCCAACAGTTTGAGCATCCTTATAACCATTAATCTGAATTCTTTCTCTCTGACAAATTGATTGCCTCCACTTCATTTATTACCATTTCTTGGGATTACTCCTTTTCTTTCATATAGGGGTTGTTTTTTGTCTCCCCATTTTTGCTATTTCTTTGTGATTTTTTCTATGTATTCGATCAAACTGGTATAGCACCCACCCTTTTTGAATTTGTCGTAGGTCTTAGATGTTTTGTGGGACCCAGTGGTGTGGTCTTTCAGATCTTCTGGGCTGGATATTCTAGGGATGCTCCCTACTTGAGATATTTGTGTTCTCTTGATACAGTTGGGTCTTGAATGTTATTGTTCCATTTGTGGATGGAGTCTCCTCTCAGGGTGTCTGGTTATGTGGCTTGCTCTCTACCACATCATGACAACCTTTGTGGAGGTGCTGACTGAACAGCACAAATTACAACGCGACAAAACAGGACACAAAAGGAACAGAACACAGGTGTACACAAGACACTTATAACCCCAATAAAAGTGACCACCAGAGGAAAGAGAATTAGGAGAAAGATAAAAAAAGACAGCAAGAAAAGAAAAATACAAATAAAAAAAGCATATGAGGAAAAAACACAGCAAAACAAACAAATAAACCAAAAAGTACAAACAAAAAACACACAGAAAAAGGTGAGGCAGAATCTGTAGAGGCAGAGTTTAAATACAGAAAATAAGGTTAAGAAATTGGATGAATAGGGGAAGGATCATGGTTTAGTATAGAGGAGGGAGAAAGGGAATGAGTGGATAAGAAGAAAAAACTAAAAAAAAAATTTAAAATTAATTATTTATTGATTTGAAAAGGAGAATAGAGGAAAGAGCAGATAGGCCTAAATTTAGGAAGCAAAACTAATTTAAAAATTAGGAGAAGAAAATAGCAAGAGGGGAGAGGGAAAAAAAATTAATAGTAAAGAAAGAGAAAGGAGAAGGGGAAATAGAGTAGGGGCAGGGAAGAGGAAATTAGATATATGAATAAGCCAGCAGAGACTACAATAATAATAACACATCAATAAAGCAGATAAAGAAGATCAATTTAAAAAAAGGGGGGGACAAAAAGAAAGAGAAAAACTAAAGCGGGAAAAGGAGAAGAAAAACAGTATAAAAAAGGCAGAAGCAAGGAAGAAAATGGTGAAAAAAAGACAATGACAATGTAAAAATAATACTAAAAACATATTTTAAAAAATAAAAATAAAAAAAGTGATGTGTTGTTCACCTCAGTCACATTTTAATGCCCCATGTGAGTTAGTTAGTTTGGTGCTGACCACTGTCAGGCACTGTCTTTGGCTTTTAGCACCGCACTGAAGCTCCAAGCGATCCATCTCTCCTCTGCTTGTGTCCCTCTCCACAGGCCTTTGCTGCAAGCAGGCGGGACCAATCAGCCTGCTTTGCCTGTCTGCCAGCTCTCAATCTTAGTCATGCAAGCATCTCTTTCTGACAGGGCTTTAGGTGGAGGTGGTACTGTTTCACTTTCTGGAAATCAGATGGATGTTTTTTCCCTGACCAGAGCTATTCCTCCAAAATATTACTCTGGCCTTGGTTGGTCAGAGATCCTTGTATGGAGATCAGTGAGGTTGGCTGGCAATCTGGAGTTTTTATCAGCCTGGTTCCCAGAATAATGGGCAGACAGGCCCCTCTTCCAACTCAGCCACTGAGGGCTCTTTGGGGCTATTCAGAGCCTTTGTTTCCTTTGTGTTGCTCAGAATGCGGGTGTGTGGCAGGTTATATTACTTGCCTTGAGGCTACTGGGAGGGGCTCGCTCTTCAGGAGAGAAATGGCCATTTAGGTTTGGAAGGTTATGAATATCCCAATGCCGAGTCCTGGGCACGTCTTCCTGCCCTGTTTCCCTCCCCAGCCTTTCCTCAGACACCTCAAGTCTGTACCTCTCCCGGTGCCACAGCCTCTGGTTAGTGCTTGCAATTGAAAAGTCCTATGTTATGGGTTTAGTGAATAAAAGCAAAGACAAAACAAGCAAAACGAACATGAAACTGGGGGTTTCTCTTCCCCCAGCATGCACTGGTCAGGCTGCTTTTCAGGCTACCTTTTGAGGTGCAGCTTTTCTCGGTTGTGGTCTTAGGTCTAGACTCACCAGCTGTCAGCAGCCCTGTGGCTTTTCCTTTTCACAGTTGAGTGTTGCACCTGTTGCCAAGGGATGCAGCTTTGGTGCAATGCAGCTTTCTCCTCACCATCTTGGCCAGGTGTCCCTCTCCAGCCCAGATCCCAGTTCTTACCGTTCTCCAGGCTTCCTCTGCTCTTCTTTTTTGTAAGTTGTCTCCTAAGCTGTGTCTAATTTGTTAATTCTGAGTGGATGCTCTCC
The DNA here is from genome assembly GCF_028538775.1 of Myotis yumanensis. Taxonomy (NCBI): domain Eukaryota; kingdom Metazoa; phylum Chordata; class Mammalia; order Chiroptera; family Vespertilionidae; genus Myotis; species Myotis yumanensis. Next base: position 74,728,774 of record NW_027223753.1, read on the forward strand.
AATTTAGTTGCTTTTCCAGTGTGGCCCTAAGAGGAGGTACAGGACACATCTGCCTACTTGGCTGCCATTTTCTTAACTCCACTCGGAATCTTTAATATCCCTCTGGTATTATCATTCACTTGAAGAACTTATTTTTTAAATAAATCTTTTCTTTCCTCTTATCAGATACATATGCGAGTACCTGTCTGAGATAGTTAATATACTGTAGCATGGGTACGTACATCATGCTTTAAAAGCATATCTTCAGAGGAAAAATTTGATTGTATTTACAATTTTAATTACTTCATCATTGAATCAAGATTAGGAGACATATTCTTGACTTCCAACTTTCTTTAATTAGTATGTGGATTGTCATCTTTGTGCAACCTCTTTTGTTCATGTGACATGCCTTTCCTTGTTGATCAGATAGTTGAAACTTTGTCTATTATGAACCAAATGCTATTTCTAGTTTAGACTGTTTCTTAAAATAATTATTCAAATGAAAATCAAATTGTTTTATCCAACTGCAATTTAATAATATCTGTTAGCACATAGACAGTAATTAAACCTCTATATTGTATGCCACTTATACAATATCCAAGTATGTCTGCATATTAAAAAATACTACCAGTCGATCATTGTGCTGTCACTCTGAGATAGTTTTCATGAAACATGCAGGTTTTATAACTTCTTACCAATACTGTGATTTGTATCGAGTTTGTACCTTTGAATGAAGCTTTTTCACATTGAAAGCATTATTTTACCCCATCCCGGAAATGTTATTTGGAGTATAGGAAAGGTCATTGTACTTTTAAAATGACAAGAAATCTTTGATGAATTTATACCACTTATTGACAAAGCTTCATAATAAACAATACTCTGAGGAGTTGGGGAAATTGATTGAATCACCAATAAGATCTTATTTTCAAATACTTTTATTGATTCCTTTTATATATTTGTGAATAGTATTTGAGATACTAGTTTATTTTTATAATAGTGTGATACAATCCAATAATATAGAAAAAATAAAACAAATTTGAAAAAGAAAAAGAATAGCACTGATATTTTAACAATTAGTTAAGACAATTAGTCAAGATAAACTGACCAGGTCAGTCTTTGCAGCTTATGCTAAACCTTCAAAAAATGTAACATCAGAAAATATCTGTGAAAATCTACATTAATTTACATTTCCTTCACCATATATTTGACTGCCTTTACCCTCTTTGTATCTCCACCCAATCACCTTTCCCCATTGGTAACCACTATTCTGTTGTCAATAGCTATGAGTTCTTATTTGTTTATTTGTTTTATTTGTACATTTGTTTCTTTTTGTTTTATGTCCAACATATGAGTGAAATCAAACAGGAGGAGAAAAAAACTTGGATGGTGAGCACAAAATAGAGTATAAAGATGTCATATTAGAATGTTGTACACCTGAAATTTACATAATATTATTAACCAATGTTACCCCAATACATTTAATTTAAATATCAAAAAATAATTTACATTTCATATTTGTGAAAAGTATACAAAATAGTCTCATGTGTTTTCCAGTAAAATCGCCAAACTACTAGCAGACTATTTACTAAAAGTATGTATTTACTATCCAGCATTGTGTTTCCAACAATATGTAGAAAGACTTCTAGGAAGGATGGTTTCTGTGTGATTCATCAGTATGTCCTTAGTACTTAGCATAATGTCTGATAGCATAATTTGCTTAATAAGTAACATTTAATTTATAAATTAACTAGAGGCCCAGTGCACGAAATTCATGCATGGGGGGAGGGGGTATCCCTTAGCCCAACCTGCACCCTCTTCAATCTGGGACATTAACAATCCAGGACTGCTGGCTCCTAACCACTCTCCTGCCTGACTGATTACCCCTAACTGCTTCTGCCTGCCAGTCTGATCGCCCCCTTACTGCTCCCCTGTCGGCCAGATTGACTGCTAACTGCTCCCCTGCCAGGCGGATAGCCCCCAACTGACCTCCCCTGCTGGCCCGATTGCTCCCAACTGCCCTCCCCTGCTGAACTGATCATGCTCAACTGCCTTCCCCTGCTGGTCAGTTCACCCCCAACTGCCCTCCCCTGCTGGCCTGATCACCCACAACTGCCCTCCCCTGCTGGCCATCTTGTGGCGGCCATCTTGTGATGATGTCACATGAGTGCATGACGCCACCTAGGCTTTTATTATTCTTATCTAATAAAAGAGAAACATGCACATTGACTGTACCTCTGCTACACCCACAAGCCACGCCCACCAGCCAATCAGGAGAGAGTATGCAAATAAACCCAACCAAGATGGAGGCAGCCACGGAGCTGGAGTGAACAGGAGGCTTGGGTTGCCCCTGGCGATGGAGGTTGGCAGTATTACTATGGTTCAGGCATTAAAAAATTTCAAAAACTGGCACTGGGGAGGTTCCCTAATTAGTCCATTTATCTCTATAGTTCAGGCTCTGACCTTAGGAGAGAAGGGGCTTTTGTTCATTATCCTCCATGGCTACATCTGAAGTGGGCATTAGGAAATATACCCTCTTGAAGGTGGTACAGTATTTGGAACATGCTCCTGCTTATAGGAGGATGGGAATGTAAGTGCATTTCAACTTTGAACCAAGAAATTTTTAGTCTCAGCTTTTGGTGTTTTATGCAATACAATTCCTATAAAAATTTAACTATGATTTTTTCCTTCTAGTTAGTTTTATGTACCAATATTCACACTCAGAGTTTTTCCTAAATGTGATTTTCAAATCTGCTCTATTTTATTGCATCATTCAACCCCACCACTCCTCTCTCTCTACCTAATAGGAGCCACTTTGAGACTGCAGGCTTATAAGACCACAACCTTTATTTAAGATTGGCCACAAGGCTTGGATTCAAGGAACTATTGTCCCTTATTTCCTGCCTTTGGGAGCAGTAAATATTTTCTAATTCTTTAAGGTCTCATACTCCTAGGCCTTCTCTATTCCCTTTATTTATGCTTAAAAAATTCCCATTTTTCTTATGACCTTTCCCCCCCTGTAATATCTTGTCAAATCTATTTAATAATAGCAAATAATCACTAAGAGTTTTACAACTTCTAAATGCTTATAAAGAGTAGAGTGTCTGGCTTCAGTGAGTTTATAATCTAACTGGAGAAACAGGATATACATAAAATCTATAATAATAAAAGTATAATATGCTAATTAGATGGATGGCCAAACAGCGGAACGACCATCCAGACAACCTTCGAGACGAAGCCGGGGCTGCGAGGCCGGTGGCAGCCTCTGCAGCTGCAAGGGCTGAGCCCCTTGCACGAATTTTGTGCATCGGGCCTCTAGTTAATTATAATTTAAAATATTAATTTCAATATGTACCAAATGACCAGTGATTTATTCAGAAGCCAAGGTTTGTTTTGGTTCAAGGAAAGTTATGATCACCATCTCAACTCACATGAGAACCATTGCAGACTTTGAGAAAAGGATCAACATAGTCATAAAAAGAAAACTTCTGTGTATCTAAGCCACTGTATATAAGATTAAACATGTAATATGGAAAGTTTCTAAATTTATGCTATGCCCCTCCTGGGGCTTCAGTGTTGTTGTGGAATTGAGACTATCAACAATACAGACAGACATGATCCATGCAATGATCAGATTTCTCATTTAATCTCTCATTAGCTAAGAAATGTCAGATAGTCTGCAGAGAAGAAAAAATATGGTATTCCTACTCCCTGTGTGTGTTTATAAATATCTACTGATACTTTAAGTTGAGCATTGAAAATAATTCACTAAATGATAGCTGTAATGAAGTGTGAAATAACTTATTGTCTCTGTTGTTGATAAAGATTATTGTGCTGGGCAAAAAACACATTTATCATGTAGCCTTTACAGTACAGGGAACTAAAAAACAAACAAGAAACTAAACATGTGAGATTAATTTGCTGTTTAAATCCACATGGTGGCTATGACTCAGACACCTGACACCAGGGTCAGAGGGTGCCTTTGAGGCCATTCCATTTCCCAGACAGAAGTTGAGGGACTCAGACTAGCAACGCTGACTTTCAGCTGCTTCCTAGGAGCTGAGGAAGAAACTTAAAGTGCAAAGGGTTTTTTTTTAGGACATGTGTCCCAAATGTGACCCCCAAGATGTTTTATTTGGCCAGACTCATATCCAGCTCATCAAAAGTGTTTCAGTGTTTAAGGTCACGATCAAAACTAAACTATTTTAAGGTAAAAAATTATCACACTGTCTTGTAGCTATTTCAAATGACATGAGTATATCCCCTACCAATACTCCTCACCACAAACTCATTCATACTCTAAAGGATAAAGTTTTTGCATCATAGAAATAATATCCTGACATTTCACAAAAAGAAGCAAGAATTCTCATGATCAATATCACTTTTGAAATTGTTTATTATTTTTGAGTTTCTCTTCACAGTAATTTTTAGCCCATGCTAAATTTATGTGATGATATTTTATGAGTATGAGGATAGTGCAGCATTTAAAACAATAGTTATGTTGTCCATATTTATTTTAACTGAAATTGATTTAGAACTATGTTCCATGATGGATTTTTGACCACTTAGTACATGCTGAGTCTTTTGTTAAAATTAAGCTATTACTATAAATAACAGGTAAGTTGCACGTTTATTTATATATATCTTTATTAATTTTAGAGAGGAAGAGAGAAGGGAGAGAGAGATAGAAACACCATTGATGAGACAGAATCATTGATTGGCTGCCTCCTGCATGTCCCCTACCTGGGCATGTGCCCCCTGACCGGAATTGAACCTGGGACCCTTCAGTCTGCAGGTTGATGCTCTATCTACTGAGCCAAAACAGGTAGGGTGCACATTTTTTTATATTATGAATAATGAGATAGGAAGATTTGTGTGCATTATAATTCTTTTTAGGGAGAGCACTGTCTTTGAAAAAATGCTTTACCATTTTAAATTTAATTAAATATTTAATTAAAATATTTTAATTTAATATGATATTAAATGTTTAAAGTAAATATTTTAATATTTAAAATACCTGGTGTAACATAGGAGTACTTCCCTTCTCCCTCACTAGAGCCTAGGAGTTGTCTCATGCCTAGATACCAGAACATGATCTAAACTATTCTGTAAAACAGAAGGGGGATACTGAGTAGTTCCTGTGAGAAATCCAGAATAAAAAAGTAAGAAACCAGGAAGGTGGGTATGACATGGAAAAAACAGACAACAGAATTTCTCAGTCTCAGAACTATTGACATTTTGTGTTAGATTTTTCTTTTTTCTTTTTTCAGTGTTGGCGTTTAACAGCACCTCAAAAACCCTGCAGCTTTCTAAAATCTGACTTGAAAAGCAACTAAGAGATAAGCTCAGGAATCTGGCAAATGGATCTCAAAATATTAATTGTTAAGTGATAAAAGCTAGGTTCAATCATATACACTAGGTGTGAAATTACTGCATCATAGGGTAGACTTATTTTCAAACTTGCAAAATTTACCAAAAATTTTTTCAAAGTGTTTGTATAACTTTACATTCACATCAGTAATGAATGAGGGTTACAGTTGTTCCATGTCCTCACTAGGTTGCCATTTACTGTAATCTTTTAAAATTTAGCTATTGTGGTGCTGCAGTGGTATCTCATTGTGTGGGTCCTTCCCTGATCGTTAATAGTGCTGAGATCCTGTTTGTATGATTATAAGCTATTTGGATATTCTCTTTATAAAGAGCCTATTCGAGACTATTGGTGTCTCTCTCTTTTTGTTTTTAATTGATTGAAGGCATGTCTTATGTACTCTGTATATGAATCCTTTCTCAGTATATGTGCTACAATATATTCTCTCAACTGGTGGCTTGCTTATGCATGTTTAATATTTTAAATTTACATATATAAAGCTGTTATTTTATTGAAATACAATTTATAGATTTTTTTCTTACTTGGTTAGTAATATAGAAATCTTTAAGAAGTCTTTGCTAATCCACAATCATCAGTGAATTCTATTATGTATGCTTCTAAAACAGAGATCAGCCAACTATGATCCAAATCCAACTCATAACCTGTTTGTATATTACCTACCAATCGCTTTTACATTTTTGAAGAGTTAAAAAAAAATCAAAAGAAAAATATTTTAATGACATAAAAGTTATATAACGTTTAAATTTCAGTATACATAAATAAAGTTTTGTTGAAACATAGTGAGACTTATCTGTTTACATATTGCCTTTGGCTATTTCAGTGCTATAACATCAAGAATTGAGTGATTGTAAAAAATACTTTATGTCCCCCAAAGCCTAAAATATCTGGATCTTTATTTAAAATGTTTTCCAACATCTGTTCTAGAAAGTTGATTTCTTTAGTGTTCACATTTAGGAGTAAGAACTTTCTTGAATAAATTTTGTGAGATAGGAGCCAACACTTATTTTTTATCCATTTGGATATCTCTCTCCATTGTCATTAATTAAAACACCTATTTTCCCTCGTTGAATTTAATTAGCACCTTCATCATAAATCAAGTGGCACACGTGTATTCTATAATATATATGTGTGCCAATATATACATATGCTGTCAAGAATATAATACAACTAGAGGCTCAGCGCATGAAATTCATGCACTCGGGGGGTGGGGGGGCCCCCCAGCCCGGCTCGTGCCCTCTCGCAGTCTGGGAGCCCTCAGGGGATGTCCGACTGATGGCTTAGCCCTGCTCCCCCCAGCAGCCAGACATCTTTAACTCTGCCATGGAGGCAGGAGAGGCTCCCACCACCACTGCTATGCTCGCCAGCCGTAAGCTGGGCTTCTGGCTGAGCAGTGCTCCCCTGTGGGAGCACACTGACCACCAGGGGGCAACTCCTGCATTGAGCATCTGCCCCAAGGTGGTCAGGGCACTTCATAGCGACCAGTCATTCACTGTTCAGTTGATTTGGATATTAGCCTTTTGTTATATAGGATATATTGACTATATATTATATGTGTATTACAAAATATACTAGAGGCCCAGTGCATGAAATTCATGCACGGTGGGGGGGTTCAGGGGGGAGTCCCTCAGCCCAGCCTGCACCTTCTCCAATCCAGGACCCCTCAAGGGATGTCTGACTGCTGGTTTGGGCCTGATTAACCACTCACCTGCCTGCCTGCCTGATCACCCCTAACCACCTCTGCCTGCAGGCCTGATGCCCCTAACTGCCCTCCCCTGCCAGCCTGATTGCCCCTAAGTGCCTCTGTCTCATCCCCTGCCACCGTGGTTTTGTCTAGAAGGACGTCTGGAAGATGTCCAGGCTAATTATCATATTACCCTTTTATTAGTATAGATATTAGTATAGATATTATATATCACACATAAGTGATATTATATAATTCTGTACTGTATTTCGTTGTGTACTGGCTATTTAAAGTCCTTAGCATCGCCAGTATATAAGTATAATTGATTTCTGTGTTTTGACAGTGTATATTGACTTTGCTAAATTCACTTATTGTTTCTAGTTGTTTGTTTGTATATGAATGCATATTATTACACTGCCTAGGAACATAACATAATATTTTAAAAATTGATGATAACTGTCCCACCTTTGAGAAAAAGCTTCAATATTCACCATTAAATATGAATTAGCTGAAAATGTCTTATAGATCCTTTATCAAGTTGATAAAGCTCCCTTCTATTCCTGGCTCATACAAAGCTTTTGACTATGAATGAGTCTTAAATTTCATCAAATGTTCATTCTATATATATTGAGATGATCATATTTTCCCCTTTACTCTATTAATATATTCAATTATATTGATAGATATTTTTATCTTAATTTGCCCCTATATGCCTAGAATAAACTCTATTAGGTTATGAGGCATTAGCCTTTTTATATATCTCTGGATTTGATTTGCTAATGCTTTGTATAGGATTTTTAAGTTTATATTAATGAGGGATAGAGTTAATCCAAATCATATGAGTAAATTTCATTAAATGAAAATGGGCTAAACATTGCAATTAAAAGGCAGTACACTTGAAACCTATATAATCTTATTAAACCAATGTCACCCCAAAAAATTTGATTGACATAAATAAATAAATATTACAATTTTAAAAATAAATAAAAGGCAGAATTAGCTGATTGGCTAAAAATATGTTTCTATTTTCAAGAGACAAGCATTCTTGGATACACTCACATAATAGTTTGTTCCTCCCACTTTAAGAAACAAAGAATTTTATGGTGATATCTCTTATCAACTAAACAAGTATAAGTTAATTTAATTTATCTCAAAAATTTATCCCAAGTTCTCTATTTAATTTAACAATATATATTATTAAACTACATTTATGCTCTATGGATAGAAGCAGCTCTTGTTGGATTTCAGGGTTTTCCGAATCCTGCTTATGCCAGCTTATTCTATTCCCGCTTATGTTCTGCTTCCCTCCTGTAAGGCCTCTAAGTTTCTTCTCCATGAGGCTTGGACATCCAGTTTTTCTGTGGCCTACATGACTCCTACACTACAAATACTTTTACCTCAGTGCCTTGCCTATGCTAGTCTAAATATGTGCTCATGACTACACCATGCTCCTCCTGAAGGTAAAGGCTAGCTCCAATTCCTTTTTCATTATGAAAATATTCCTATTAAACTCAGCAATTACTGAGTGTCATAAATTATCTTTTAATTGATTATCTGAAATAGCAAATAGTGGACATTTTTTTTTATTTAATACTGTATTAGCATTGTTTTATGTCCATTTGAACTGTTTTTGCTCAGCAAAACTATCAGGGAATTAGGAAAAGTTGTAGTGCCATAGCTCTCATATTATGAAATAATGCATTAGCTTTAGTAGTGAATAAAAATAAAACAAAGTAGCTAAAAATTCAAAACAGAACAAGTTGAGTAGAAGAAACTAGTCTACATATTAACAGTTGTTACTTCATTCATTCATTCATTTACTTATTTATTTATTTTTATCCTCACCTGGGGATATTTTTCCTATTGTTTTTCAAAGACAGTGTTGTAAAGAGGGAGGAAGAAAGAGAGACATCAATATGAGAGAGACACATCAACTGGTTGCCTTCCCTACTCACCTCTACTGAGTGAATGCAATCCAGGTACATGCCCTGGACTGGGAATTGAATCCATGACCCTTTGTTGCAAGGGCCATCACTCTAATCACCAAGGGACACTGCCAGGGCAATAGTCATTACTTTAAATGGTGGAACTAGATGATTGCTCTTTTCCCTTTGTGCATTTCCCATGATTTTCTTTTTTAAAATAATTTTTAAAAATTTATTTGAGAGTGAAAAGGAGAGAGAGAGAGAGAGAGAGAGAGAGAGAGAGATTTGTTGTTCTACTTATTTATGCATTCATTGGTTGATTCTTGAATGTGCCCTGACTCGGGATTGAACTCACAACCTTGACATATTTGGATGATGCTCTAATCAACTGAGCTACCCGGCCAGGGCTTCCATGGTTTTCATAACAGGCTTATATTATTTTAAAATCTTTCACCATAGGATGGTAACTATTTTTTTAAATTTTGTTTTATTGCTTAAAATATTACAAAGAGTAGTACATATGTCTCCTTTTTTTTCCCCTTGACCTTCCCCTGGCCTCCCCTAACCCCCAGTGTCTTGTGTCCATTGGTTATGCTTATATGCATGCATACAAGTCCTTTGGTTGATCTCTTACCCGCCCCCCCCTTCAACCCTCCCCAGTCTTTCCGCTGTAGTTTGACAGTCTGTTTGATGCTGCTCTGCCTCTGTATCTATTTTTGTTCTTCAGTTTATAATGGTCTGTATTATCCATAAATGAGTGAGATCATGTGGTATTTATCTTTCTCTGACTGGCTTATTTCACTTAGCATAATGCTCTCCAGTTCCATCCATGCTGTTGCAAATGGTAAGAATTCCTTCTTTTTTACAGCAGCGTAGTATTCCATTGTGTAGATGTACCACAGTTTTCTAATCCATTCTTCTGTTGATGGGCACTTAGACTGTTTCCAAATCTTAGCTATGGTAAAATCTCAGACATATGCCGAAGCAATTTCTATACCGATACAGCTCCCAGGGCATTGGAAACTAAAGAGAAAATAAACAAATGGGACTACATCAAAATAAAAAGCTTCTGCACAGCAAAAGAAACCATCAACAAAACAACAAGAAAGCCCATTGCATGGGAGAACATATTTGCCAATGTTTTCACCCATAAGGGTTTAATCTCCAACATTTACAGGGAACTCATACAACTTAACAAAAGGAAGATAAACAATTCAATCAAAAAATGGGCAAAGGATCTAAATAGACACTTTTCAAAAGAGGACATTCACAAAGCCAAGAGACATATGAAAACATGCTCAAAGTCACTAATCATCCGAGAGATGCAAATCAAAACAACAATGAGGTACTGTCTCACACCTGTCAGAATGGTTATCATCAACAAATCAACAAATGACAAGTGCTGGAGAGGATGCAGAGAAAAAGGAACACTCGTGCACTGCTGGTGGGAATGCAGACTGGTGCAGCCACTATGGAAGACGGTATGGAGTTTCCTCAAAAAGTTAAAAATAGAACTCCTATTTGACCCAGTGATCCCACTTCTAGGAATATATCCCAAGAAACCAGAAACACCAATGAGAAAGGATATATGCATTCCTATGTTCATAGCAGCATAATTGACCAAAGCTAAGGATGTTAACTATTAACAAGCTGATAAAGTGTATGTATGTATTGGGTCTGTGTAAGGTATAGATATGCACATTTTGGGTCTGCGAGTTTCTGTATGAGTGTATGTGTGTGTGTGAATTTCCTAAATTTGCCATATGCTTGTTATGAGATCTTGAAAAAAATTTAACTTCTCGGTGACTCAATTGTCTTATCTATAAAAATAGGCATAACAATGCCATACAGATTTAAAAATGCTCAAAAATTGTTTGAATAATTATTACCATTATTATTGTTATTTTTACATAGTATTGTTACTGAAAAGGGGACCTGACCCTAAGCAGGTCTACTGGCCGGTATTCTGTGGGTTCTTGAGTTGGTAAAAGAAAGATTTCACAATTGGAGTCCAGGTGACTATGAGAGTACATTTACTAAAGCTGGGGACAGTGAAACAAGGGAGGGTTTAGGATAGAAAAAGCAACAGTAGAGCCTAGAGGGGGCTGCTTTCACTCACTGAGAAGTCAGAGAAAAACAAATGTTGGAGACAGATTCAAGGGGTTAGCATGGGACTAGCGCCGATGCCCATTGCTCCCCTGGTTGCTAGTGTCATGGGGTCCCTTACAATTTAGGATGCTCACCTGTGTGGGAAAGAGAGAAGAGAAATGGGTGGGTGTGCTCCCAGGACAAAGAGCATGCCATGAGACATTCATTTTGAAGGTTTTTAAAAAGCTGGGAATTTAAGGGAGGTCTTACGGGAGGATCTGAGGGATGTGGTTTCCACTGTTTGGTCAGCATTCATTTCCAGGTCAGGACACATCCAGGTTGTGGGCTCGATCCCCAGTAGAGGGCATACAGGAGGCAGCTGATCAATGATTCTCTCTCATCACTGGTGTTTCTATATCTCTCTCTCCCTCTCCCTTCCTCTCTGAAATCAATAAAAATATTTTTTTTAAAAAAAGAATTATTAACACTCAGTGATAGAATTATAGAAAATTTTCTTTTTTATATAACTCTATTATTTCCACAATAAAATCTATTATTTTCACAATGAGAAAAAAATATATTGTTTCAAAATGTGAGAAGTTTCTTTTTTTTCTGTGAGAAGTTTAGTTGTCTTTTCTTTGAAGTTAATATAGTATTTTGCTTGCCTAAAATGGTATAATACATCTAAGAGACACCATTTAAGAGCTGGATGCTAAAGCACAGGGGAAATACCATAGATGGAGATTTTTCTTTGCTTTCTATGGCTGCATTTTTAGGTGATAGATTTACCTCTGGATGAACTATTTTAACTTCTTGATTTATTAGGTCTGCAGGAACAACACACTCTTCTTGTGATACTTTCAAAAGCAAAAAGAGGCATGTCTTCCATATAACACATATTATATTGACCATATTCCAGTTTGTGTCCAAATTGCAGGGATATGGTAAGTAATCACAGAATATGAAGACTCAGGAAGCTGTCACTCGAATGCTGGTACTGGTTTGACCCTGAAAGAATTATCGTCTATGGGGTCATATCAGACAGAGTCCTAGAAGGGAGGTGCAATCTGGGTCCATTCAAGACAGAAGAGTGGATCTGAAGTGGAGTGCCTCAATTTGTGACCCAGAAGCTGCTGCTTGCACACACAAGGCCTGAAGGGAGTTCTACTAAATTACAAGGTAGCCTGTTTGGTCTCTCTGTCAACACCAAAGAGGCTATGGGGGTATTTAAACACTCAGGAGATCTTGGGAATGTTTCTGCATGCTCCAGATGGACTTGATAAGAACCAGGGGTAACTTGAGCCTTGGCATACTGAGAGAAGTGTGTAGACATGGCATTTCCCTAGTTCAAGAGAAAAACTCCACAAATCTTAAAAAGCACATAATTTTGATGTGTGACAACTAATCTGAGGCTGTTGTGTTTCATAAATAGATTTTCAGAGAATGACTCAAGAGAGTCAATAACAATAACAATTGCAGCAATAATAGTCATGCCTGTGTGCACTCATTGGGAAACCTGTAATGCATTCATCTTGAGCTTCCTCCTGAATCTAATTCTACCATCAGCAGTTGCAGGGCCCCATATAGTAACTTAGTTTAGTAATAATTTGCATAGAAATACTTCTCTTCCCCCAAAGGATGTTTATCGGTGAAAGTACTGAAAAGGTTAGGCAAATGGCTAAGCATTAACACTGCCCACTGCTTTGAAACAGATGCATTCAGGCACATTATTGGGAAAGCCCAACCTACAGCTACCAGAAAGAAAGACTGAAGAGTTTCCTGGGAACAAAAAATCAACAAATATGGTCCAGAAAGATAGCCTGATTACCAGTGGGAGAGCTATTTTTGTGGATATTTGTTACTAAGTTATTTGTCCCAACCCAGATTCTACTTAATGGAGTAGCCTGAGCCTCAAGCAATGTTTGAAAGGAAAGGGCTAGGATTTTTTTTTCTAGAGCTGCTTATAAAATTACCATTATGGAAACTTGCAACACTTTGCTTTCTAAAAGGATTCTCTAAACAACTCCAAAGAATTCAGTAATGCTTTGGCAATAAGCAGAATGGGTGGATCTTAAAGCAGAGAGGCTTCTTATAGACCAGGAGAGAAACTGGGCAGAAGAGAGAAAGAATGGAGGGCAATATTACACAGGAACTGGTTGGACCTGTTTCGTTGCATATCTAAAACATCTCTTGGGTCATATTTTAGAATATTGTAGTTCCTGAAATTGGTGTGCGTGTGTGTGTGCGTGTGCGTGTGTGTGTGTGTGTGTGTGTGTCTGTGTGTAGCACAAAATTTTAAGCAACTGTATGCTTAAAAAATAGAGTTCTTTTAGGTACCTCACAAAATTTAGCTTGTCACCAGAATTTTCATAGATTGACAACTTTATATTCTATCTATTGCAGAAAATTCCTTTCTAAACTTTAATTTTATTTATTTGACTTAAAAATGAGACTATTCCAGTTATTCCATAAATCTTCATTTATGTTGAAGATTATTACAAACTATGTACATCATTTGAAACAAATTGCCTCTATGGAATTGTCAACATAAGAATGTCTAAATCTGAAGATAATTTTTATAAAAATTTATTAAAGCCAAAAAGAAGATATGTCTGCAAGTATAATCTCAACAGAGTGAGATAATTCCTTCTGAGAGTAACAGTTTACAGTTTCTTTCATGCACTTGAGATTAAGGTGGAAATATAAGGAAGACTGCATGAAGGTGGGAGGAAGCAAGGCAGGGGTGGGATTGTAGAATAATTAAAATTATGCCCTCTTGGGGGTGGTCCAGTGGAGAGCAGATTATGGAGTAGTTAAGATTAGAGATTAACCAAAGAATTTATATGCATATGTGCATAACTCATGAACACAAACAACAGTGTGATGAAGGCCTTGGGGGTTGTGCAGGCTCAAAGGGGTCAATGGGGAACAAAACAGGAGATCTGTAATACTTTCAACAATAAAGATAACTTTTTAAAAAAGATTATATGCTTTCTTAAGGATGGTTGTGGTTTATTTCACAGGTGTGTTAACCTACAAGCACAAAAACCATGGACAGGGCTTATTTAAGGCAAAGATAAACCTTTTATTAAAGAAGTTATATGCCTGAGGCATGATACCCACATGACCTGCCCAGTTACAAACTTATTATCAAATCTCTCTGTGGGGGTACTTTTCATATAACTCCTTTTTTTTTGTCCACAGAACTAAACCCAAGAATTACAATAAATCAACATTTATAGCAAGGATAGCAATAATAAAAGGCCTGCCTGTTTTCTTTGATACAAAAGTTAAGACAAATAATATTTAAAGTAGGCCAAGCCCTAACTGGTTTGGCTCAGTGGATAGAACATCGGCCTGCGGACTGAAAGGTCCCAGGTTCGATTCCGGTCAAGGGCATGTACCTTGGTTGCGGGCACATCCCCAGTAGGAGGTGTGCAGGAAGCAGCTGATCGATGTTTCTCTCTCATCGATGTTTCTAACTCTCTATCCTTCTCCCTTCCTCTCCGTAAAAATATCAATAAAATATATTAAAAAAATAATAATAAAAATAAAATAGGCCAAAATTATCTAAACTTTTATTTAATCAAGATGGCAGACTGACCCATTCATTGTAATTAAGGTACATCTTGAACTTTCTACTCAATTCGGTCAAAGTCATCCAGCTTCCTCAGAAGTTATCACGAACAGACAGAGACAAAAGCAAAAACACTGAATTCAAACAGAGACTTGCTGCCTATCTGTCAGAGTCCTGCTGCCTAATTCTCTACAGCTGTTAGGCTCAAGGAGGTTATATTTTCCAATAACAATTCGATTGCCAGACACCTTAACCTGCCCCCATCTTGTGATCTTTTAAGTGCAGTTCTACTCACCTATAATAGTTCTCTAAAAGCTACTCATTTTTAAACGATTCCATCATTTCCACTTAAAATTGATCAAAACCCCGACAAAGGTCCAACATGACACCCTGGGTGACGGTATCTCCAGCCACAACACTTCATGTGAGTGGATGGTTGGCAATGCATTGGTCTAGAGATGGAAAAGTAAGATCGGTATTCTTTTTTTTTTTCTTGTTAATCCTCACCTGAGGATTTTTTCCATTGATTTTTAGAGAGAGTGGAAAGGAGGAGGAGAGATAGAGAGAGAAAAACATCGATGTGAAAGAGCTATATCGTTTGGTTGCCTCCCACACATGCCCTGACCAGGGCTAGGATCAAGTCTGCAACCGAGGTACATGTCCTTGACTGGATCCTTCAGTCCACAGGCCCACACTCTATGCACTGAGTCAAACCTGCTAGGACAGATCAGGTATTCTTAAGTACCTCTGAAATCTTTCAAACTGAACTGCAGTTATATATTCTATTTTGCATAGCACTTTTAGAGTTTAATACATAGATATTGTTTTTCTCTCTACTGAGAGATTTTTCTCCAGACCCTACTTCTCTGTGTACTACAAAGTCTTATGTTTTATTTTCTCATATTTTTCAGCTCCTGTCGTAGCTCATGCAATGTCTCAAATACGCAGTTCATTCTGTATTTTCTGTTGTATGACATGTTTTCCAAAAACATAGAGAGGTCATTCTTTCAAGGTGATGCAAACTTCATCTATGAACACTGCTAATTCAACATCATTGAAAATATCAACTTTTAAAATCCTTTTGGTTCTTTATTTGAAATGAAATTCAAATTTTCTGAGAAACTCTATCCATCCTTAATTCAATGGTCTGAATTCTAGATTCTGGGCTATATTTTTTTTTAGAAATCAGAAATTGATATGAATATATTTTCTTTTGTTTTATCTTCAACAGAAAACACCATGCCAAAGATGCATTTTGGGTGATACAGAAGAAAAAAAACATATAATTGATCTTATAAGATGATAATTTGTTGAGCTTTATGACCTTGGGAAAGTAGACTAGGCTTCATAAGAAATGTAAGAATAATTAAGAAATAAGACATTTTATTACATTAATTTATTATTACCAGAATTTATTCTCATTAGTTTGATTCTCCCTTAAATAAGGACAGGAGCTGGAAGCATAAATTGCCTCCCAGAAAGAAAAAAAAAGTTATCCTGAGAACAGACATGGCAGTGGAACCCACTGTCTGTTCGGAGGATGAAAGGGGTTTTCTGGTATTTCCTTATGAGCATAGCTCTGTTTAGGCTGGGGGTTAAGTGAAAGAAAGATGTTTGGGCACATGGGGTGTTCTCCAAGTTTCTGTTGATATCTATATGTCTTTAGAAGGTTTGAAATTCATGACATTCAAATAAAAAAAAAAACCCAAACAAACTATTTCTGCATCTGTGAGTTTAGCATTAATAGCAATAAGTTATCTTTTATTCCTCTCAGCTAAGTCACTATGGAATTCTGATGATGGGAGAGCATTATGCTTTATTTTAATAATCCCAAACCTCTACTTTCAGAAACATGTATAGTTGGGATGTTTAATTATTTGGCTGATGTTTGATCTTGGGTAAAATACTTGAAACTATGCCTCAGTACTTATTTTCCTAGCTTTACCTATCAAAGTCAGTTGGTCTGAACTTGACTGAACCCAAGTTAATTCCTAATCCAATATTTATATGTATCCCTTATAGAAAATAATTGATTTAAAAAGTCACAGTAAGGATAGATTCCCTATCTCTGGAATAACTCATTTTCATTACCAGAAGATAATAGTTGAGTCATTCCTGAGTGTAATTTGACATACAAATGTCATATACCAAAATAAAATCCAAAACGTGTTCTACTACCCTACCCAAATTCCATTGTATCTTTATATGTATATTTTAACTTTAGTATATAGCTAGCTAACTGTATAGCTGAGTTGTACACGAGAATATAGAATCTTACCTCTACATGCTTAACTTATTACTTCAAATTAATGGCATATTGTAATAATGTACTCTAAAGCAACAAACTGCAAAATTTTGCCAGTGTATTTTCAAATATTATTTCCTGGTTTAGTCCTTTGCAGGACAGATTTCCTGTGCCTGTTGAACACATTCAGTCATTTGTCATCAAACTGCAAATTTAATTGTGTTAACATATTTTATTTAATTTTCCCCAAAGGAAATATATTGAACTCTCCTAAAATAGCAGGGCTTTTTTGGGTAAAGCGGTTTCACAATAAATCATACACACAGAGCTAACACTTTAATATCCTGAATATATGTAAGAAAAAACAACTGCCAAAGTAGCTTAAAGTGAAATGAAACATAACTTTTCCCCCATGCAAGAGTACTTGTATTTCTGTTTTCTTCTTGTATCTGTTTAAAGAAAGATACAAATATCCCCTTTATATTAAAGTATCACTTTTAATATTTATTAAAATGTCATGTAAGTGGGTTTTGTTCTTTCAATATAGGTTGGGAATAGATGTTTTTTTATCTCAAGAAGGGTCACATGTTCAAAGCAAATATTTACCAGGAAAGCAAGAACAGCCTTAAAAACTCATGATTACATAAGGAGGAAAAGAAAGCAGTGAATACTAACCCAAAGGGGAAATACAATTCAATATATTTCTTTGACTGAAAACTGGAGCAATTAAATGACAAAGTTGGGACTAAGTTTTGCAATAGGTGTTTAACAGTCTCTAATGTTTTTATTTAAGAAACTCATTAAGTTCTGAATAGGGAAGCAGCCTGGTTCCGTCAGGGAAGAACTATGAACAAATAGTCCAGTGATGTGAGTTATGAAAATAAAAGATGGACTATGTAAATAGAAAATGAATATTTTACAATAAACTGTTATAAGAAAAAAAAATTTTTTTGCCCCAGAACTAGATTGAGGGGGAAAAGTCTCTAACTCAACCAGTAATTTTTACTCTTGAGCATAGAGCGCATTTTTGTTTGTATGGAAGAAGTTTAGTTCTAAAATGAAATAAATTTTATTAAAACATTAGTTCTCATGTGAGTTGACTCATAAAAGATTCTTAATATTTTCTTCCTCAAGTATTACTACCAACTCTTAGTTACTTTCCCTGAACTTTAGACATCAAATTTTCATAAACATTCAGGCTAAATTGTCAGCTGAGTAAAAAATAGAGATTATTAATATTTCAGGTAAGAGGTTGCTATATTTGAATTTTATGATATGACCTATTTTCCACAATCATGTATTATTTAGATGGTATAATGTCAAGTATTCATTGTATGTATTTTGACAGATTTTCTTCATTCAGGCAACTTTAATACGGCATCCAATAATCACACTATTCACTTCACCAGGCACAGTAGTAGATGTAAGATATGGCTCTGTCCTCAAGAAGCTTACATGACAATAGAAAAATAGGAAAATATATGTTGTGGACAAAAACAAAACAAACACATTTCTATGCAAAGTAACCTCACAGGGTGACCTAATCATAAATTCATAACCAGGCAGGTTGCATAAGTAGTCATGTCCCAGGCATATAACTTCTTTAGTAAAAGGTTTATCTTTGCCTTAAGTAAGCCCTGTCCACTGTTTCTGTGCTTATAGGTTAACACACCTTTGATATAAACCATAACTAGCCCCAAGAGAAGGCATAATCTTAATTATCCTGTAATCCCACACCTGCCTTGCTTCTTCCCACCTTCATGTAGTCTTCCTTATATTCTTTCCTTAATCTCAAATGCATAAAAGAAACTGTAAACTTTTATTCTCAGAAGGATTTATCTCAGTCTATTGAGATCTTGCTTGCAAGTATATCTTCCTTTTGGCCCAAATAAATTTTTATTAAAATGTTTTTACAGGCTTGGATGGTCTTATGCCAACAATGCCATAAAATAAATTCACATTAAGCATCAGGAGGCTGCTTTGCATGGAAGATGTACTGCACTGGTTTTGTGATTGTAGTGCACTGGTTTTGTATTGACTTTAAGGTAAATGGCCACAGTTGAATCCTGGATCTAATCCTATCTAATAATAGAGAAACATGGTAATTAACTGTAACTTCGCTACCCTTCCCATTGGCTAATCAGCAAGATATGCAAATTAACTGCCAACCAAGATGGCGGCCGGCAGCCAGGCAGCTGAAGAGAACAGGAGGCTTGCTTGCTTCAGTGATGGAGGAAGCCAAGGTTCCCCACCTGCCACTGCCGGCCTGTGAGCTGCACTCTAAGGGACAATGTTGCAATTATAGAAGCTAAACAAACCCCAGAAACCTGCTTTCAGCCAGCTGGGCCTCAGAGCTGGAGTTGCAACAGTGTTTCAATTATAGAAGCCAAACAAACCCAGATACCTGCTTTCAGCAGCCGAGGCCTCAAGCTGGAGCCAAGACTCAGAGCTAAAGCCGGCTCTCAGCACTAGTGACAGCCATAGAAGGTAAATAAATCCCAGAATAAAAAGAAAAAAGAAAAAAAGGGGAGGTTGGGAGCTTCAGTCACCCGCCAGCCTGAAAACAGCCCTCAGCCCTTCACCCAGACTGGCCAGGCACCCCAGTGGGGACCCCCACCCTGAAGGGGGTGTGACCAGCTGCAAACAGCCATTAGCCCCTCATCCAGGCTAGCCAGGCACCCAAGCGGACCCCCACCCTGATCTGGGACACCCTTCAGGGCAAACCAGCTGGGCCACACCCTTGCAACAGGCCTCTATTCTATATAGTAAAAGGGTAATATGCAAACTGACCCTAACAGCAGAACGACTGGGAATGACTGGTCCCTATGACACTCACTGACCACCAGGGGGCAGATGCTCAATGCAGGAGCTGCCCCCTGGTGGTCAGGGTGCTCTCACATGGGAGGAGCTCTGCTCAGCCACAAGCCAGCCTGATGGCTGTCAGTACAGTGGTGGTGGTGGGAGCCTCTCCTGCCTCCTCAGCAGCACTAAGGATGTCCAACTGCAGTTTAGGCCTGCTCCCCGCTGGCAAGTGTGCATCCCCTGGCAGAGGGATGTCTGATTGCCATCTTAGGCCCAATCCCCGGGGAAGCGGGCCTAAGCCAGCAGGTGGTCATCCGCTGAGGGGTCCCAGACTGTGAGAGGGCACAGGCCAGGCTGAGGGACCCCCCCTGAGTGTATGAATTTCATGCACCGGGCGTCTAGTATTTAATAACTCTGTAGCTTTGGGCATAATATTTGACTTCTCCAGAACTCTACTGTCATCTGCAAAACTGAAATACTAACATCTAAACCATAGAGTTATACTTAGGATTGGAGATAATGTATATAATGTACCTGATACATGGTAGTAGTTAGGAGATAATCATCCATGATCATCTTATACTTCTGCAGGGTTCAAGGCCTCCGAGAAGAGGCATTAACAACCAGTGTTTGTATATGGAGACATTCCAGGAAAGTAAAGCTACAGATGTCTTCCTATCTGGAGACACCCCAGGGTCATAAAGGTAAAATCTCTCCCATTCCTCTTCTCTGCTCCCTATCCCTCTTCTTCACCTTCCCTGGGAGAGATTTACTTACATTCCAGGGTAATAATCCTAAAGAGCTCTTCCCCCTCTTCCTCTGGGGACATTTCAGTGTAATGATAAGTACTCTCTCTTTTTCTGGAGGAGAGAATGGGCATGTCACCAGCAGTTCTGTGTAGCATCAGAGTTTTCTAATTTTGGAGTTCATTTCCTTTGATGAACAAGTAACATATGGCATTCTGCAGATTATCCTGTGGGAATAAGCATTAAGGAATATATGCAAAGGTATTGTTCTTGCCACTGCCATGTTATGAGTAATAAACTGCCTTTGTCTGTGGCCCAGATACCTAGAGTCGATAGATAGATAGATAGATAGATAGATAGATAGATAGATAGATAATAGATAGTTAAGCTGGCATGTTAAAATATTAGCTTGCAAATACTATAAAAGTTTAGACCATTTACAGTTTTTAACAGTACTTACTTGAAACTTGATCATTATTTTTATTAGCACCTTAGTAGTTTACTAGTAAAGGCACCATCATTATCAAAGTGTCAAAGATGAGGTAGTATTTGAGTGGAATCTTTATGGATGGGTATGGATAGGTAGAATGAAACCATTTACAGATGGTGTGAAGAGCATTTCAAATATCAGAGACAATGTAGACAAGACTGTGCAGGAGGTGAATCATTGCTGGGCTGATTCTAGAAATAGCAAATTATTAACTTTGATAAAGTTCAGGTTCACAGATAGACAGAAATAGAACTAAAACAAGAGCTTGATTTGAGAGCATGCACTGCCTTTTCAGGTAAGTAGCTTGAAAAACATCAGCAATGGAAACAAAATTGCATTTTAGCAAACAGCAACACATTCAGAGTTATAATTTGAAAAGATAGCTCCATTAGTGATATGTAATAGGGAGACCTGAACAATCATCCAAATAAGAAGGAAAGTGGTCTAACACAAGACATTGCAAAGGCAACAAGACTGGAGAGGCCAGAGTAGAGTAATGCTTGGGGTCTTGGTCTTAGGTCAGTATTTTTCTGGTCTTTGTTTCAGAGTTTGATCTATGCATGTTCTTTCAGAATGCATTATTTTAAAAATATATTTTTTTAAAATTTTTGTTGACTTTAGAGAGGAAGGGAGAGGGAAAGAGAGATAGAAACATCAATGCTGAGAGAGAATCATTGATCAGCTGCCTCCTGAAACTCCCCCATTGAGGATGGAGTCCACAACTCAGGCATGTGCCTTGACTGGGAATTGAACTTTGGACCTCATGGTTCATAGGTCAATGCTCAACCACTGAGCCATTCTAGCTGGACCATATCATTTTCTTATCATTTCAGAGTGAGCTAAGGTCACAACTCTTAGGTTAGCAGTGGGGAAAAAAACTTTAAAGGAAATATCTGTTAGAAATGTGTTCAGCTACATGTGACCACAATCCTAATAGTATAACAATGTACTTAAACCGTGTCTGCTTCCTACAGTCTCTACCATATGGAACTCTCCTAATGACACAAGATGGCTGTTTGAAGTCCAACCTTCACATTCTTTGCCAACCAGAAAAATGGAAGAAGGGCTGGAAGAGGCATACTTTTGGGATAGTTAATGAAGGAAATCATTTACATCTCCTGAACCAAACACTGTCACAGGCTTACACAGAACACCAAAGGAGGAAGGAATATGTTATATTTTACCTGGCAGCAATGTACCCAGATAAAAATTGGTTCTGTTATTGTTATTATTTTTTAGAGAAGTTCTATTAAATTTTATTTGAGCCAAAGAGCATATACCTGGAAGCAGCATCTCAACAGACTGAAACAAAAATTGATTCCAGTTCTGTAATTAAATGCAAGGGAAAGATGGACATGATAGTCTACTATACGAAGTGGTATATGGACCTATACCCAGTTTTCCTGAGATACTTCATGTTAAAGCAGATCCACACTTTATCATTTGTCCCCATAAAGCGTGGACCTACTCAGGCCAGATTTCTATATAATATGCCCTCTTGATTCAGAATTCACTGTCATGGATTGGTATTGCCTAGAGAGATCTGAGCCACCATTTCAGCAAGTGGAGTATTTCACCACCAAATAAAATATAACGAGAAAGCCTCCAGGTTGTTTCTATCTGCATTTAATAACTTAACAAGGTTTGTTTTCCAGAATCTCCTTTGGAAATGAGACACCTAACAAGATAAGGTAGAAGGTGATGAATGTCCTAGAGAGTTATCAAGGGTATTCTAAAGACATTAGCAATTACAAAGGACCTGGGGATGAGGAAGGTGAGTTAGGCCCTGAAGAATGGCAGAATTTGGAATATGTAGAGATGGGAGGGAGGGGAAGAATATTTAAGGTGAGAATAAAGCCGGGGCAGCGTGAAAGCACAGGGCAAGGGTGTAATGAGTAAGTTCTGAAATGTGAAATATGAAGGGAAATGGGAAAGGCAGGTTAACTGGTGCAGGATGAGATCACAGAAGGTTTTTAATTCTAAGCTCCAGGGTCTCTGATTTACTATTTTAAGCATTAGATTCTCATTTCCTGTCTCAGGTACTTCATCACTCTGTTCAGAGTTGATGTGGATGGAGCTGCTATCCATGTGTGGGCACACAAGGAAGAGAAACAAGGGAAGTTAAGTACTGAGATGATAGAACAATGTTGCAATGGGAATATTGTGCTGACATCCTGCCTCAATATTGTTCTCAGGGCAGAAGTTGCACACATCACCTCCCAGGAGCAGGCAGACCTTTCTGTCCTACAGAACCTCAGGTGAAGAGGGTAGAGGCCATCCCCAGGCTTTTTCCTCTTGGCCTTAAGCAGACTGTCCTTCCAGTTCCCAATCAATTCCCCATAATTAATATGACTGAAAAAATTGAAGCTCAACAAGTGTTTTGGCTGTTAAGATAGCTCTATGGCCATGGACATTGTGAAACCCTCCATAAAATGTTTATTGGGCACATAATGAAATCTAATTATGTTTGAAGCAAAACCTAACTGTGTACACAAGAGCACCATGAACCCTGCATATAAATTCAGACCTTAGCCAAACTCTGTAAAATCTATTAAACTGTTCTTTGGCAAGCCTAGAGTATGATTAAAGGGGCTATTTTCACAAAAATAACTATAAATACAACTTTGAACATATAAGAACAGAGAAAAGCAGATGGAAATGGAGTCTACCTTGACATAAGATTGCATTTAAAAATTCATATAACCAGAATAGAATGCTAGGATGTATTTTAATTCTGGATTAAGCCAAACCACATCATTGGAAAATTTGATTTTGATTTGATTTTATGTTATTTGCCTTTGCGTTCCTGGGAATGAATATCTCAGAGTCCACTGTGAAGAGAATTTAAAATCATATATGTATGTCATTTTCTTGTTCTACTTTTCTGTCCCTCCCACAAAATCTTCTGGCTCCAGCAAAACTTGGAGACACAAGTAAAATTCCCTCAGCTCTCATACACTCCTGTTCATCTGACATCCTAAAGTCCTTAGAAAGCATAGAGCTATTTTATTCTCACACTGGACTCCATGTTCTATCAACGAATATCGGTAACTTTAGATATCCTATCATTATCTATCCCCACACTCAGTTTAGAAGTATCTGTTCAAGATGTCTTCTTAAGGCCTCTACTCTAAGCCTACATGTATTAAAGTAACATCATGTTGGAAGCTCCGCAAGCCTCAGACTCTAAAGACCCCAATTATCATATTCAAACCTCTAATCTCAGTTCTGCCTTCTCCAATTCAAGAGTTAATGTTAGTTTTAACTCCTGATTTCTGGTTCTCTTAGTCTCAGTGGTTCAATCACACTGGCAGGTTAAGATATGTCCCTCCCCTCCCCCCAACAACAACTGAGCAATCATGGAAGAACAGACTCTATTTTTTATGCATAGTCATATGTAAATATATATGCAATATGCACAAATATATGCAAGGTGGAAATAATATATAAATGTGTAAAACATGTACAGACATTTTTATATTTCTCCTTCCATGAACTAGTCTTCATATTGTTTACCTGCAATCTTTCCTCCCTTCATTCTTTCCTCCCTCCCTTCCTTCTTTTCTGAATTTTAAAGCCTTTCTTTATTCTCAAAAATAATCATTTATTATACTAGTATATGATATAAATATTTTCTAGGCTACACATATTTTTTTAACTTCATTTGATTTACCATTTCACTATCTTTTTCAATATTTTCTTCTTCATGGATTTTGACTTATGTACCTTGATAAATAATGTACCCTAACCAAGATCAAGTTGATAAGCATATTTTCCTACATTTTATTTTATAATTTTTACTAGAGGCCCGGTGCACAAAAATTTGTGCACTCTGGGGGGTCCCTCAGCCTGGCCTGTGCCCTCTCACAGTCTGGGACTTCTTGGGGGATGACCACCTGCTGATTTAAGCCTGGTCCCTGGGAGATGGGGCCTAAGCTGGCAGTCAGACATCACTCTGTCAGCCCGGGAGCCCTCGGGGGATGTCCACTTGCCAGCAGGGAGCAGGCCTAAGCTGCAGTCGAACATCCTTAGTGCTGTTGAGGAGGCGGAAGAGGCTCCTACCACCACCACTGTACTGGCAGCCATCAGTCTGGCTTGTGGCTGAGCAGAGCTCCCACGGTGGGAGTGCACTGACTACCAGGGGGCAGCTCCTGCATTGAGTGTCTGCCCCCTGGTGGTCAGTGTGTGTCATAGTGACCAGCCATTCCCAGTCATTCTGCTGTTAGGGTCAGTTTGCATATTACCCTTTTATTATATAGGATAGAGGCTTGGTGCACGGGTGGGGGCTGGCTGGTTTGCCCTGAAGGGTGTCCTGGATTAGGGTGGGGGTCCTGCTGGGGTGCCTGGCCAGCCTGGGTGAGGTGCTGATGGGTGTTTGCAGGCTGGTCAAACCCCCTTCAGGTGGGGGTCTTCACTGGGGTGCCTTGCCAGCCTGGGTGAGGAGCTGATGGCTGTTTTCAGGCTGGCCACACCCCCTTTCGGGTGGGGAGTCCCCACTGGGGTGCCTGGCCAGTCTGGGTGAGGGGCTTAGGGCTGTTTTCAGGCTGGCCAAGCTCCCCAGCAACGGAAGCTCCCAGCCTCTCCTTTTTTTCTTTTTCTTTTTAATTCTGGGATTGATTTACCTTCTATAATTGAAACTTTGTTGCCTTCAGTGGAGCTCAGAGCCAGCTCCTGCTCGCTCCAGCTCCATGGCCACAGCTGGCTGAAAGCAAGTATCTAGGTTTTATATACCTTCTATAATTGAAACTTTGTTGCCTTCAGTGGAGCTCAGAGCTGGCCGGGAAGCTTGGCTTCCTCCATCACTGGAGCAACCAAGCCTCCTGCTCACTTCAGCTCCTTGGCTGCCGGCCACCATCTTGGTTGGGTTAATTTGCATGTAGTTGCTCTGATTGGCTGGTAGGCATGGCTTAAGGCATAGTGAAGGTATGGTCAATTTGCATGTTTGTCTTTTATTAGTGTAGATACTTTTCTTCTACATTTAGAATTTTGTGAATGGCAGTAAGGATTTTAACTTTTAAAAAAATGGATAGTGAATAGTCAAGATGCTGAAGACTATTCCAGGTTTTTCTTATTTTAATGTTCTAAATTAAAAAATTAAAGTGATTCTCCACTCAACACAATAATATTTTTGACTGTTCTTATGCCAAAATGACAGAATTCTAATGCTCATTCTTTAAAATGTTTTGTTATGCAGAACAAATTTCTCCTTATCTCCTACCCCTGCCATTGCCTTCACCACTGTTCTGTTTCAAAATTTTCTTGGTGGTTCTTGTCCATTTTCTCATACAAATGAATATTTTATAAATCTATAAGGTCACTCAAATAAGTCTTTGTACACCTAACCTCAATGCGACTGCATAGCCCCTAGACTTTATAGTATATGTTTGTGATAACATGTGATCAAAATTGCAAAAAGCACAAATCCTTTATATTTTTATAGTCTCTTATGGTCTTATTTTGCTATTTGATCAAAGTTATTTCATATGTTACTCTTCTTGATCTGGCAACAGGAAGAGTATATGATAATTCCATGTGACCAAAACTGAAATTGTTGTCAACAAGATTTTATAAAATTACTAAACATAAACCTAAGTTATATGTTCTCTAGTGATTTTCCACTCCACAGACCTGTTAGAATGCCTCTTAAACCATCAGAATAATTTACTTTCTTTTTATGGAAAATAAGCTGGACCAATTATTGTTGAGAAATGATATGTACAATCCACAAAATACTATCTATAAAAGGACCATAATATATATTTAAAAAAAATATTTTTATTGATTTCTTACAGAGAGGAAGGGAGAGGGATAGAGAGTGAGAAACATCGATGAGAGAGAAACATTGATCAACTGCCTCCTGCACACTCCCCACTGGGTATGTGCCCACAACCAAGGTATGTGCCCTTGACCCAAATTGAACTTGGGACCCTTGAGTCCACAGGCCGGCGCTCTATCCACTGAGCCAAACCGGTCAGGGCAGGACCATAATATTTGAACAGAAAGGACTTTTAGAAATTATGGAGTAGCATTTTTTTTTTTTAGTTGAAGAAATTGAGGCTAAGAAAGTGAAGTATTTTTCGACATTTTTAGCAAGTTGGTGATTACATAGTATCTGTTTTTAAGCACATATTCTGGTTTTGCTCTGTTGGCATCTCTCGCTGGTGAAAGCTACCATGCTAAAATAAAATAAGACAAAATGAAACAAAACAAAATGAAATAAAATCTTCTAATCTCCAGGTTTAGAAACTTTAAGAACCAGAGTAATAGCTTCTCTGAGACCTCAAAGTACCAAGTAATACCCTGAACTAGTGTTCCCAAGGTTTGCATTATCCCCTTGAGAAATTCTTCTGAGATATCCATGAACAACAGCACATCTCACTCTCTATTGTCACCAGGACTGATAGTATTTGCTACATCTGTGTGTAATCATTTTAAGTGACTGCTTAGTTCCATTGTGCTTAATTTTAACTTCAAGGGATATAAATCATAGCATGTTTTTACCTACTAGTAATAAACAAAAACTCAAAAACAGACATTATTTTTATTTTTTTGTGTTTGCTTTGGTCACAAAATGTTTTCTGAGATAAGATGATTAACCACAGGTTATCTCAGCATATTTTTTTTTTTTTTAGCTCTTCTTTAAATATCTTTGTGCAAGTATTTATCTGTGCATTAATGAGGTGGTACCTAACTCATCATGCCATCTAATCCTTTCTTACTTTCAAGTGGGTTCATCACTAAAATGGTCAAATTTTGTCTAGTAACTACCTCTTGAATTACCTAATTTTGTAGTTTTTAAAAATATTTTTGTGAACTATGAAACTAAAATATAGAGTCTCAAAGTGTTTGAAGCATTCATCTTGCACACAATTTTCTTTTAGTTTCTAATGGAAGCTGTTTTTACAAGGCTAATTAATACCAATCAACTAATGGACTCTTGTTCTAGTTACTGTTGTATAGGGTTGCTGTTGTTCAGTCTTGAAGATATCATAATTGACTGTTAAGATATATTTAACAAAACAGTTCAATATGGTGTCAATACTTAAGTTTTCACAATACCATGAACTCTCCTGCTCAGTATCCCTGAAGCTTCCTCAGATTTATTTCATTCAGATCCACTCAACAACCTTAATCCTGGATGAATACAATCTGGATGGCTGCAAAGAGCTCATA
Source organism: Myotis yumanensis (assembly GCF_028538775.1). NCBI lineage: Eukaryota > Metazoa > Chordata > Mammalia > Chiroptera > Vespertilionidae > Myotis > Myotis yumanensis. The sequence goes on from NW_027223753.1 coordinate 74,756,866, forward strand.
TCAGAAATTTACCCATATTGGTTCACTATAAATTCATGATTTTCAATCCAAGCTGTTCTTAGGTGTCAGACAATAATTGTGTTTCCATACTCATCTCTCTTACTCTGTTCTTTGCTGTTTTAAAACTTTAACTCTCTCCTTAAACCTCCAACTTTTCTGCAACCTTCTCTCTCAGAGTGGGCAATCAATAGCTTGCCAGTTTCTTATCTGGGAAAATCAAGTGATAACTCCCCCTGTTTATCATCATCAATCCTTTACAGTGGAAGAAGATTTTACAGTGGAAGAAGATTTCCTGTCCTCATACAAAACCAAATCCTTTATCTGTGCCCTGGGTCCAATGCACTTGAAATTGGAGCACATGTGTCTATATCTTATTACACCTTCTTCTTTATATTTTGTTCCCCATCACTAGCTCCCTGTGGGCAGTGACCTTGTCTATCATACTCCTATTAGCCAAGAAGAGTGACACAAAATAGGTACATGCTGAAGGTGAGAAACATTCAACAACTTTTTTTAAGTAACATAACTGAATTCAGGGAGTAGTTACACTATGCAGAGCATCAGTAGACATGGTCTGTATCTTTAAACTTGGATGAATGCTAATAATCTGTCCCCAAGTCATGTGGATTGTTTTGTCTACACCATTGTGCCCTTCTTGCCCTTTGACTTTTTATGTTTTTGGGACCTGATTTCTTGGCTTTGATTCCTACTGTTCTCTTTGCTTCCAGATTCTTGCTTGTTCCACATTTATTATCTACTAAGGACTATGGTACATAGAGCTAAAAGTGTTTCATTTTTTAAAAAATACATTTTATTGATTTTTTACAGAGAGGAAGGGATAGAGAGTTAGAAACATTGATGAGAGAGAAACATCAATTCAGCTGCCTCCTGCACACTCCCTACTGGGGATGTGCCCCCAACCAAGGTACATGCCCTTGACCAGAATCACACCTGGGACCCTTCAGTCTGCAGACTGATGCTCTATCCACTTAGCCAAACCGGTTAGGGCTAAAAGTGTTTCATTTTAAAGATATATCTTTATTGTGAAAACAACCCATATAAGAAAAAGTGCACAAAATATAAATGTACAGGTAAGCACCACGCTGGTCATTAATAGAATATTGCTAGCTGCCCCAAACTCTCTGAATGTATATTTTCAATCCAAACCATTTCCTTCTCCTTAAAGAAAACTCTACAGGATATAATTAACTAGAGGCCCAGTGCACTAAATTTGTGCATGGGACCGGGGCGGGGGGGGATGTCCCTCAGCCCAGCCTGAACCCTCTCATAATCCCAGACCCCTCAGAGGATGTCCCACTGCCGGTTCAGGCCCGATCCCACAGGAATCCCTGTGGGATCAGGCTTAAATGACAGTCAGACATCCCTTTCACAATCTAGGACCACTGGTCCTAACCACTCATCTGCCTGCCTGCTTCATCACCCCTAACCACTCTGCTTGCCTGCCTGATCACCCCAACTGCTTGCCTGCCTGCCTGATCGCCTCTAACTGCTCACCTGCCTGCCTGATCACCCCTAACCACTCTGCCTGCCTGATCACCCCTAACTGCTCACCTGCCTGCCTGCCTGATTGACCCTAACCACTCTGTCTGCCTGCCTGATCACCCCTAAATGCTTGCCTGCTTGCCTGATCACAACTAACCACTCTTCGCCTGCCTGAGAGCCCCTAACTGCCTCTGCCTCGGCCCCCTGGCTTCGTCTGGAAGGTCATCCAGAATGATGTCCGGAAGGTAGTTTGGTTGTCTGGTCTAATTAGCATATTACACTTTTATTATTCTACATAGTATTGTGACAAGTTAGCATGGTGACACATGATTACTGGACTTAGTGTGGTGATAACAGTGTAAGGTATATATACATCAAATCACTATATTGTATACCAGAAACTAATATCATATTATATACCAACTATACTTAAATAATAAATAAATAAAACACACTAAAAATTATAATAAAATTTTTACAGTATTTTATAAAAATAAAACTCATCAATCCTAAAAAAACAAACAAACAAAAAAACTCTACTATTTTGACCTCTATACTAATCATTTTATTTCTTTATTGCTTAAGTATACCTCTTTATACAATATAGTTAGGACTTTTTGAAATCAAAATCATACAGCATTTATTTCTTTATACCTAGCTTCTTTGGCTCAACCTTAGGTTGATAAAAGTCCATTAGTACTATTATTATAACTGCAGTTGAATCATTTTTTAAATTTATAATTTATCTGTTCTTCTATTGATGATAATGAAGTTGATTATACTTTACTAGAGGCCCAGTGCACAAAATTCGTGCACAAGGGGGGTCCCCTTAGCTCAGCCTGAACCCTCTTCAATCCAGGACCCCTTGGGGGAGGTCTGACTGGCGGTTTAGGCCCGATCCCCTGGACTGGCAGTCGCACATTTGTCTCACAATCCTGGACCACTGGCTCTTAATCGCTCACCTGCCTGCCTGCCTGGTTGCCCCTAACTGTTCCCCCTTTGCCAGCCTGATCGCCCCTCACTACCTCTGCGTGCTGGCCTGATTGCCCCTAACTGCTCCCCCTGGTGGCCCGGTCACCCCTAACTGCCCCTGCTGCTAGCCAGGTTGCCCCCAACTGCCCCCTCCCTGCTGGCCTGGTCGCTCCTAACTGCCCCCCCCGGCCTGATTGCCCCCAACTGCCCCTTCCCTGCTGGCCTGGTCGCCCCCAACTTCCCCATCTGCCAGCCTGGTCGCCCCACGCAGCCTGCTTGTTCAGTTGTTTGGTCATCTCTCACTAACTCCCTGCCAACCTGGTCATAGGCAGCCATCTTGTGAGGGTGTGAGGGTTAATTTGCATATTACCTCTTTATTATATAGGATGATTTTTTTGAATAATATTTCTATGAACCTTGTTATTCTTATCCTCTGATACATATATTCATGCATTTCACTAGGACATAAAGCTAAAATTGGAATTGTTGGATTATATGGATATGCCCATATAAAGCTTCATTGGATAATAGAAAACTGTTTTCCAAAGTGGTTACAACAGTTTAAAATCTCACCAGAAATGTATGATAGTTACTGTAAAAATATTGGCAGGCTTTCTAACAGTAGCTATTTTCTTGAATGTGTAGTGGTATTTCATTATGATTCTATCCTGACTTTCCTTGAAGGTTACAGGCCATTTGGATAGCCTATTTTGTGACATGCACATTTAAAATATTTGCCCATTTTTCTATAGATTTACTTACTTTTTCTTACTGATTTGTAACTTAAATGATTTTATCATGATCAGGCACATAATAAGTGGTAAAATATGTCTGAAACTCTGATCAGTCTGAATTAAAAGTTCTTAATTATTACTACTCCTCTTCTCAAATAGCTACAGAATAGCTTATGAAAAAAACAAATAATTGAATTTATTAATGAATACATAAAATGATTCTGTTTTAAAATATTATTAATATTTAAATGTTATAAAACATGTTAGGATATCTACCTATCTACATACTATACCAATAAAACAAATTTTCATTCATGGATTTTGAAGTAATCTCACTTATTTAAAAAACTGAGAAAGAAATGAGCAGTTATTGAATATCAGTCCACTGCATACCAGGTATGGCTAGTTGTATAGTGTGCATGACAATGGTAAGTATAGAGTTATATATGTGTATATTATATATGTCAATTCTATATATATATATAGGATGTCCAAAATATATATATAAGGAATGGTAAGTGGAAATATAATCATATGAACACTTTATTTTAGGATAGTTTTAGTTAAAGTCAATACATAAGATCCATTCATGTTAGTGAATTTTGTATTCAGACAACTACACTATGGACATAATGTTGACACAATACTAATGCTTTTAGACAACTGATTAAACTGAAAGGTAGCAATATGTGAGCAGATAAATGATCTGATAATGTAATATAAAAATCATAATATTTCATTTAAATGAGCTTAAACATTTCTTCTCTTGTTTCTTCTCTCCTATCATACTCTTCCCTTTTCTCTGTCTATATTTCTTCCGCCTATACTCAATCACTTTCTTCTCTTCAGTCTATAATTTACTAGAGGTCCCTCAGCCTGACCTGTGCCCTCTCACAATCCTGGACCCCTTGGGTGATGTTGAGAGCCAGTTTTGGCCTGATCCCCGCAGGCTCAATCCAGACAGGAGGGAACCTGATCCTGTGCATTGAGTGTCTGTCCCCTGGTGGTCAGTGTGTGTCATAACTGGTAGACTAGTGGTTTGGTCGTTGGGTCGGTAGGTCGCTTAGGCTTTTATATATAGAGATGGCACTGACAGAAATGGAACTATTTCAATATGCTAGAGGTAAGGGGATTGCAAGAGAGTAGCCATAAGGAGACAAGAATAGAGAAAGAAGATGTTTTGTTTGGAGACTGACCTGCAGTTCCATTGCCCTTCCAACTACCCATTCCATGGAATTGGTTCCACCTCTCAGAACACCAGCCATGGGCATGAGGCCCTGTGCCAGTGCTGATAAAGAAGCCAGTACCGTGGAGCTACAGGTGCAAGCCCTCAATTAGGTTGTGTCATTCTTCTCTATCAGCTCTCATGAAATTCAGAAGTCTAAAGTGACAGGTACTGCAACTGGCTTGGGAATTGAACAAGTTACCAGTAATACCTTCAAGTTTCATTTTCCACTCCTTCCGGTCTCAGCTTCTTCCACTGGGAAGGTGAGCAGACGGAGCCTCACCCCCATGGCTCCCAGCATATGCACGCCCAGGAATGGAGGCCAAATCCAAGCAGCACTGCAGGATCATTTGAAAATAACTGCAAGGAAAGGGAGGGGCAGGGGATAATACTCGGGTGCCCTTTTGAACTCTGACAAGACAAATGAAGCTTCAGTCATGCTATTCCAGACCAGAACCGACAATTTTCAAAGGCAGAAGTTTGAATGCAAGTACAGCCTGTCCATTGGAATCCACCAAGAATAACAAATGAAGGTTGCGATAGAGCAACAGTCCACTTGGAGCACGCTTTCAGACGGAGGAAAGACAGCCTCAGGAGCCCAATTTCTGAAAATCATCGTAAAGTATCTGTGAGATCTTATGTAGTGGGCTGCATATAATTTACAAGTGAAATAAATCATTACATAGAAATAGCATTCCAAATAAGAGGAAAAGAAGACCTCTTTAGGAATGTAATAGTACATGGGCTGATTTTTATATATAAGTAACAGAGGGTATTTTGAAATCATTCTTTTTACTTTTAAGATTTGAAATCATGCTTTTTCAGCTCCATGGATATATGTATGTTCTTTGAATTAATCTGGATGTTTCTTATAAATGATATGAAAATTTGCCATGAATTAGAACCAAAATATTTGAGAGCAAATCCCTGCTGAAATTTGAGAACACACATCAAACAGATTTCTATACTATAACTGGAACATTGCTACATTTGTTTGTTTGTTTTTTGAGATCCATGTTGTCTCAGAGGAAATACATAAACTGGACTCCTTTAACCATCGCAGCCACACACTTTCCTGAGGTGAGGACCAGCATACTAGGCATGGCTCTTTCCTTCTCCTTACAGGTCTGACTTCATCCATCTTTGCTCTCTGCTCACTGGTTTGTGGACTCTGTGCCCTGGTTTGAACCAGCAAATTTTAGAATTTGCTTCTTTTTCTCAGTGAGCAGTAGCTCAGGACAAGTGAAGGCTTGGTACCTTGTTCTTTGAAAGCTGTTTCTGTGGTTTCCTTTAGTCATATCCAATGTCCTGCCTTCAGCCCTTCTCCGTGTGCACCCATTTATAAATTCATAAACCTCAGTGCATCCTCACACTTCTCTGCACATCATCTAAGATGAGACTTGCAAATGTTGTGACACCATTACAAAGCAAATGCATTTCCCATCCAAATCACAAAGTTTAGCTCATTAATAAAAATGCTTGTCATCTTTTATAGTAAGGGAGTATTAAGTGGCACATGATTAAAATATTACAGTATTTCTTTTTAGTTTCTACTAAGAAAAAATACAAGAGGCAGTGTAGGTAAAATAACCATGTGATTTATTGTCAAAACCAGGACACTCTGAGAGTAAAAGGGGATACTATCAATAATTAATTATTCCAGGACAACAGGCATAAAGCAGGATTGTCCCCGACAAACCTGGGTGTGTGACTTCCTGAGCTAAGTCAGTTGGCCCACAAAATGGTTCTTGCCAGTAAAAAGATCAGGTAGCTGGCTGGTGGAAAACCAGTCAGTTTACCTCACCAGTATTTAGTTTACTCCTTTTGACCTAGCTGTTTAAGAGGAGTGGTATTGGCTTACCAATAGCTAAGAATTAAATGTGACATTTTGGAAAATGTGGAAGAGGTGAAAGTGAAAAATTGAATCTTAGAAGAGGAAATCTACAGAGGAGATGTATGTAAATGAAGAATTTATAATCAGCAGAATCAATTAAAAGGTTCTTATTAATCACTGATTATGGTATAACACACTCTTTCAGGCACAGAAGTCTATAAAAAATACCATGTATTATTTTTTGTACTAGAAGCCTGTTGCACGAAGATTTGTGCAATAGGTCTTCCTTCCCCTGGCTGCTGGCACTGGTTTTCCTTTGGCACCCAGGACCCAGGCCTTTGGTTCAGGCACAGCGGAGAAGCCAAGCCTCTTCAATCTTCAATCTTCACTCCAGCTGGAGCCTTCAGTCTTCGCTCCATGCCTGTGTATGCAAATTAACCACCATCTTTGTTGGGTTAATTTGCATAGTTGCTCTGATTGGCTGGTGGGCATAGTGGAATGACACCAATTTTCATTTTTCTCTTTTATTAGTGTAGATATATAGTAAGTCCTCACTTAACATCATCTATAGGTTCTGAGATTTTAAGCAAAAAAGATAAAACAAAACAAAAGAAAACTGCATAACAAAAACCATTTCATCACAGGCTAATTGATATAAGTAAACATTAATTCCTGGTGCCATATAATCAATGGTATAACAACATTGAATGAAATAATGTTATTTGGGGAGCTGCTACAGTCTAGCTATAGAGACAATAAATACATAACAGTATGTATTAGAGATACTAAGCAAAGGAAGAGGATACTTTGGGCTGAGATGGTGAGAAAAATTTTTAGGATGGAGGTGAGGGTAAAATTGGTAAAGCTGGTTCTTAACTGAAGTATTTCAATAGGCAGAGAGGATGTGAAAGAGGCGCCAGGGGTAGAGGAAGAAAGCACTAATTGGTGACGTGTAAATCATATCCAGTTCATACTTAGTACAACACCCAAGCCAGGGCACAGTATACAAGAGAATGAGGGCATAAATGAGGATGGTCAGTAGAAGGCATTCAATACCAGGATAAGGGTACATACATGATTCTGTGCGAAGCCTCTGGAGATGATGTGAGGAGTGTTAGGAAACCAGTCTTACAAGAGGGCTCATGGGAAGAAAGACTGAAATCAAGGATACCATTTAAACAGATACTTCAATACTACATAAATAAGGAAAGAGTCAAATTAAAATGGTGACAACAACCTTAGCTGGTTCGGTTCAGTGGATAGAATGTCAGCCTGAGGATTGAAAGATCCTGAGTTCAATTCTGGTCAAGGACACACACCTTGATTTCAGGCTTGATCCTGGCCCTAGTGCTTGCAGGAGGCAAACAATCTATGTGTCTCTCTCATATTGATGTTTCTCTCTGTGTGTCTCTCCCCGCCCCTTCCGCTCTCTCAAAAAATCAATGGAAAAATATCCTCGGGTGAAGATTAACAAAAAATAAAACAACATGGTAGCAATAAAGGGGGAAATACATATTTTTAAAATGATCTAGAAGCACAATGAAGAGAAAATCTAGATTATTTTCAGTGCTTAATTAGATAAATTCATCCAAAGAGTGGCGGAATCAGATTAAAGCACAGCTTCTAAAACTCCTAAAGTTAGGCATGCCATCATGCTTACAGGGAAAGATGAGGCAATTACTTCCAGATGTGCTCATTTTTAAGGGGCAGGGAAATACAAGGTGAGAAAGTATGAAAGTAGATAGGTGTCCTGAGAAGTAGATTAAAATCAGAGTTAAAGTTGGATCTTTAGAAGTCATTTCATTGAAAGTGATTTTCAAAATTTGAGAAAGTGAATGAGATCCCTGTCACAGAATAGGTATTAAGTAAGAAAAGAGAGTCATGAAATCCTTGTTTGGATGGGGAGGTAGGGGGAAATGAGGGAATAAACTTTTGAAAGAGGCAAAGAAGGAGAGTATGAGTGGGCAGGTGAAGAACTAGGATTTTGTGGTTTTACAAAACCTAGATGAAGAGATAATAAACAAGAAGGGATGAATTTATATTATTAAAGACAAAATGAATACAAAGAGAAGACTTTACTAGTAAAAAGCTACTGGATTTGTTAGATGGATTGTTGTTGCTCAGCAAGAGTTAAGCTCAGTTGAAGTGTTGGAGAAGTGACCAGATATCAAGGAAATTAAAGGAGCAGGTGTATTAAGCTCATTGAAGTTTTGTTTTGTGTGTTTTTGTTTTGTTTTAGTGTGTGTGTGTGTGTGTGTGTGTGTGTGTGTTTTATAGTTTAAAGAAAGCAAAACAGTCTAGATGGCAGCTTCTGGGTCAGAATGTATCTCAAAACTTTGATTTCTAGAAGACACTGGAAATATTAGAAAAAAGACATTTTTGGAATAATTCATAAACAGAGGGAAGGTAACATGATTGAAAGAACCAATTGGACTTTCCTAAAAATGGAAAAAGGACATCGTCCCTTCTGCTTCTAAAAAGGGTGGTAGTAGATACAGATAAGGAGATATTTCAGTGAGAAAGGAAGTATAGTAAATACTTGACATCACATTACCCCCTATATCAAAGTGTGTCTCTGCTCCCCTTTTTATAAGTTCTCTGTGTATTTTGTAATTGTGTTTCTTTACACCTTTTTTTCCATACTTTCCTTCCTGTCATGTTTATTTATTTGTTATTTGATTTGTTGATTTGTTCTCCATCTTATGTCGGTGCCCCACTTGATTAGCAACACCTAATATTAAAATCTATAGATATAGTTTTAGTCTCCAATATATTTTGTATTTTCTGTTCATGGTTCATAATTTTCCCCTCATAGTTTTCAATTAAGAGTGATTTTGAAAATCAGCTCTATTCTAGCCCATGTGCAAATTGGATAAATCATAGATTTATTTCAATAAAAAGGATTTTAAAATCAAGATCTTTAATTATTTCAATTTTTATTTAAAAAGTAAGTAATGTTTTAAAGTATTCATAATTCTATATTTTGAATTACATAGAAATTAACGTAAAGATTGGACTTTAGAACAAGCTCTATTTTATTAACAGTAAAGTGAATTACAATTTAGCTAACTTTACATTGGGTGTAAGGAAAAGTGCATGTGCCAATTACAAAAGGACCTGAGGCTGATTTGTGCACTGAGTACAATTTGAAAATGGTAAAACACTAAATAAATACTTGGATGGATTTTAAACTTTAAATGTCTCATATTTATTTTATATCTTGTAAAAAAATCATTAGCTGTGGTCAAAATAGGGCTCATATAACTGCCTGATTGATCTGTAGGCTGTAGGCTGTTGACATAAGTCCAAATGTGTGAATAAAAACTGAAAATATAACAAGTTATAATTATGTAGGCATTCACAAATGCCTAGATGTTTGAAGCTATGTAAAAAACATATTTGTATTCAATTTTTATTCAACTACTTTATTCAAATATTGGGTTCCTGCAGCTCCTGCAATTGTCTTTTAATTTAATGTGCCTCAAAAGTAGAGTCAATTGCTAAGTAATTTTCATCCTATTTTTTACATAGACACATCATACAGATGCCCCTAACTTTCACTCCCCACGACCATCAGTCTAACATTTAGCAAAATAGTAATTATGTGCCAGGAATTGCAAAAATATTTACATATATTATCACTAGTCCTCACAGCCACCCAGCAAAGTCAGACCTGTTATCCTCATACTACATGTGAGGTGAATGAGGCTCAGAAAAGTTTAGTAACTTATTAATGAAGCTCAAAGTCAACATAGCTTTTTCTGATTCAAGACCCGCAGTCTTTTCGCTGCTACACTGAGCTACCTTCCATCACATCAGGGATACTTCTCTCTTTAACTAAAATTGGATTAATTGAACAGCTCTCTAAATGGATCTCCCCTGCCTTAGGTGCCACCATTAGTTAAACCACCATCATACTCTTAAACTTTTGATACATCCCTTATAACAACTTTCAATGATTCCCCAGATACAAGAAATAGGAACCTCACAAGATAGCTTATTCAGTAAAATAAAGTTAGAAAAAGGGGGAAAAATTGTTCTACTGTGAAGTTTACATTACTTTGAATGATACCTATTCATTGAAAGTTGTAGAGATGTTCTTTGTGATTTGGTATGTGGCCAATATTTGCAAATGTTCCATGTGCAATTCAAAAGAATATACTTTATAGGAGTGGAAGTTGTGAGTTTCACATATCTATTTGATCAAACTTACAAGATCAAGTCTTTCAATTATTTTGTCCCATTCTTTTAGGTTCTTATTCTGGTTTCACTTCTTGCTGAATTCTTGGTTTTGTTGAAGTTGCTATTGTTTTGTTTTTTGGGTTTTTTTTTTTGTTTTTTTAATTATCTCTACCCATTAGCTATAGCCAAAGACAGCAGTTTGGCAGTAGTTTATTTTAGCCTTTTACATAAATTCAGGGTGGGAATAAGGTGCTCTTTGAGATCTTGTTAGTTCTTGGCTTCCCTGTGAACTGAACTTCCGGGCACTTTCATGAGCCCCATGAGCTGAAGTTCCAGGGGCCACTGCCCTCTTCTGGACCCAGACTCCCTCAAACTCTTCACTTCAACTCCTCACACTTTCACATTTCTATCTCACTTCTGGTCCATGGAGATACTATCCAGTTTTCTGTCTGGACAAGATTATTTAATTTTTTCCTATCATATTTTATCTACCCCAAAAGCCCATCTGGAACAAAAGACCTGTGTGAAAATGCATATCATCTTGACCAAAAGTGGGAACATTATACTTACAATATCATTTCCAATATATATTAATTGCCCTATGTAACGTAATGTATCTGCATGTGTGTCAATAATTGGCTGAGCCTCCTTTCATGGTGAACTGAAGAGGAAGCTGCATCCTTAAAGAAGGAGTAAGACACCCACGGCTAAGCCCTGAGTACAGATCTGGTCAGCAGATATCCAGGCAGGTTTCCCCTGTCACCTCTCTGTGGCTTTCTGGACAGAAAGCCCTTCCTCAGTTGGCCAAAGTTATGATAGAAAACATGTTTAAAACAGGCCCTTCTCTTCCCAGAGCAGGGTGAGTCTCAGAGATCTTCCAGAATTCTACAAACTAAGGCTTCTTCCAGCTTTACAATTTTATGGGCCTGTCATTAAGGAACAAAATCCAGGTGGTGAGCATGGTGTCTCCATTTCTCACAGGACTGGAGTTGATAGCACAAGGAAAAGAATGTGCTCTTGAAGATCTTAAAACTGAAAATACTGTCAGAAATAAGAACAATGTGTTAAGATCACAATCTCCTATGAAATCTAGAGCTGCTGCCAAGATAAGGATAAGGGTCAAACTGTGACCCAGCTGGTAAAATGAATACATCACGTCAACTAATTAAGATATAGATGATTTCTTTACAATTTTTTGTCTGTACTTCAATCCCACAATGCCATAATGATTTTCAAATTAACCTATTTTTTCAAAAGTGAAGTAAAGGTTAATAATCTTGGAAATGCTAATATCTGTTTTCCAAAAGCATACCTTCAGTTTAAATGCAAGCACATTTTGAAAAAGAACTATATAATTAAACAACACATATTTCCAAATTCCAATGAACATATAATCAATAAAATCTTAAACAAGAAAAGTAAAATATATTCTGTACAATTAACTTTTTAATGCAGATAGAAAAAATGGTCTCATAAATGGGATTTTGAAAAGAAACAAAGAGGGAAAATGTCTATAAGGAAAAAAGCCAAAGAAATAAAGTTGTTGTGAAAATTTTATGTGTTTAACTTTCTATCTTCTGGCATGATAAAAATACTGCTAGAAGAAAAGCTTCCTCATTCCTAACATGTACATCTTAGGGAAGAACTGTATAGCTTTGATCATCCTTGTTAAGCTGTCCACAGAACTTCCAAATTAGTTTAAATTAATATATTAATTTTGTTTTAATAATTAACATATTAATTTATATTTGATTCTAGCTAACTCTGTGTGGAGTACACTTAGTAGATTTTCATCTTGATGTTCACGTTAAACATTAAATTTCCATTTTACTAGAAGAACCTCCAACTACTCTTTTCTCTGGAGAGTAATTTCATTTAATTAAAACAATAACAACAGTTATCTGCCTTGTAATAGCTCTTGCATGAAGTTAGTTTTCCTGACGTGGGTGTTCCCTTCATTTCAGTCTTTTAGTGCATTTTATTTTTCTTTTGTTTAAACATTTTCTCCCTGGGGACACATGGCTCATGGCCTGATGGAGCCAACCAACACAACACCCTCTTCTGAGACATGTGCAGTATGCATTACAGTTTGGGCAGATGAGGCAAATTACAATCAAAACTACTGTCACCTGTAGTGAGGTGATAGTATACCTAATTTCAAATAATGCCCAGCTCTGTTTATCTGAACAGAATTGCCATTATTTTTTGATGAAGAGAAGATGAATTATTTCCAGTAAATAAACCAAAATACACCATCTCTGTCAAATTGTTCACTTTTTTCTTTTAGTATAATCTCTTGAAGCATTCTTTTTGCTTAATTTTGTTAAGTTCTCTATCTAGACAAAATATCATAAGCTTTATGATAATACTGTAGGTTTCCCTAAACAAGGCCTGCAAGATTAGACATGGAATATCTCATGTCTAAATGATATTCAATTCAAAATGATCAGGAGTGAATGCTGGCTTGTGGGTGACTTTTTAACCTGCACCCCAACCTGTAAATGCACAGGCATTGAGGTTGACTGATGAGGTCAAACCTTCAGAAGCCTGGACAGCTCCAACATCATGTATCTGATGACTTCCTTCCATAAAGGCATGTGGTGGGCAGAATAATAACCCTCAAAGCTGTCCACATTCTAATTTCTGAAACCTGTGAATATATTAGGTTACATGGCAAAAAGGAATTAAGGTTGTCCTGAGGTGAAAGCTGCTAATCAGCTCACCTTGAGATGTGGGAATTATCCTGGATCAATCAGGTAGCAACAATGAAATCACAAGCTCCTTAAATATGGACAATAGAGGCAGAACATGGAAAGGGACCAGAAGCCAAAGAAGGTGGGCAACTTCTAGAAGCTAGAAAAGTAAAGAAGAAGAAAGAAAGAAAGAAAGAAAGAAAGAAAGAAAGAAAGAAAGAAAGAAAGAAAGAAAGAAAAAGAAGGAGGAGGAGGAAGAAGAGGAGGAGGAGGAGGAGGAGGAGGAGGAGGAGGAGGAGGAGGAGGAGAAGGAGAAGGAGAAGGAGAAGGAGAAGGAGAAGGAGAAGGAGAAAAGATTTCTCCTTTAGAGCCTCCAGAAAAGCCTACTAATACCTTCATTTTAGCCCATGATGATCCACTTCAAATTTCTGAACTACAGAAATTTAAGATAATCAATTTATATCATTTTAAGCAACTAAATTTGTGTGATTTGTTACAAGCAGTGATAGATAATTAATATAGGACATTTCTAAATGTAAACCTGCTGGTCTATAAATGTTAAACATTGCTTAATAATTAAAATTAATTTTAAAATACTTTCAAAGAAATGTTTGTTAGGTAGAAGAACCAGAAGGCATCTTGGCTTAAAAGAACCAATGTGGCAAAGACAATACCTGACATGTAATAGTTTCTCAATCAATAGATGAGTTTTCAATGAAAGAATGAAGGAAGGAAGGAACAGATACGGAGCTGTTGGCTACTTAACTCAGTTTTTCTAGAAGATATGATATAATGCATTAACAGGTGCTCTTCATTCAACATCAAATATTTAGTGAGCAAATATTTAGTGTCAGCCTTTATTCTGATGGCAAACACAATATGCTGACCATCATCTCACTTCTTGATATTCTAACTCCAACATTCTTTGATATCATCAAGACCTTCAATACATTAACCCTACAAGCTCTTTTTGTCTTTTTATTATCTCTAATAGCTTAGCCCAAAACATTAGCATCATCTCTGAGCTTTCTCTTTCTCTCACACTTTAAATACAATTAATTAGAAATTCAACATACTCAGCCCTGGCCAGTGTTGTTAAGTGGTTAGAGCCCAGGACTAAAGGATTAGGGATCTGATTCTCAGTCAAGGGCATGCATCTGGGTTGCAGGTTTGATCCCCAACCTGGTCAGGACACACAAGAGGCAACCAATTGATGTGTCTCTCTCACCTCTTGCTCTCTCCTCTCCCTCCTTCCACTTTCTCTAAAAATCAATGGAGAAAATATCCTCAGGTGAGGATTAACAAAAAAGAAAAGGAAAAAAGAAAATAAAAAGAAGAAGAACAACAAAATTATACATACTCAGAATCAAAATAACAGAGAACCCTATTACTTAATAGCTGCATCACTCTAGCCTGAGACAGTTTCCCTATCAGTTTGTTGTAATAGCTCCCAGCCTATTCTGCTTCAGTATTGGTTACCGATTGTCAACACAGCAGCCACAGACTACTTCAAAATGTAAATCAGAGTATGTTGCTCAAAATGCTCCAATGGCTTCCTATTTTAGTCCACATATAGCCAAAGTGATTGCAATAATCATCAAGATTATTTGGTCACTTGCTCATCTCCTAATACTCTTCCCCTTGCTTTATCTATTTTGGTCACACTGCATCCTTGCTGTTCCTAAAATATGACCGGCATATTCCTGCATCAAGGCCTTTGCAATTACTGTTCCCTCTGCCTGGAACATTCTTCACCCATAAATTGGCATGATTTTTTCTCTCACTGTTTTTAAAGTTGATAGCTAGATGATAGATAGATAGATAGATAGATAGATAGATAGATAAATAGATAGATAGATAGATACTAGTCAGGCAGATATAAAATTAATTTTTTATGTATTTGTTTATCCATACTAGGGATGAGCTTATTCCTACATGTAGGGGTGAGGGAAAGAACTTTGCCTATTTGTTCATTGCTATATTCTCAGAACCTAGAACAGGGTGGGTATTTAATAAATGTTTATTAAATAAGTGAATGTTTAAAGGGATATGGAATTGAGGAATAAGTTAATTCAACAAAGGGTCATAGAAACCAAGATTATCAAAATAATGACTAAAAGACTGATAATGTTTTCAAAATACAAAAGTCACAATAAAGTTCAGCAAAAAACTGGTTGTTTGTGAAACCCCTGGTTCATAACAATCCCTCCCCTCAAAATTTCTTCTTATGTCTTGCCATTCATACTATCTTATATTATCATTAATTTGCCCTGCTAAGAATATAACAAGATTCTGATTACTTCCAAGGCTATTACCTGGAGTATGATTTGAAAGCTTTTTTTTTCCTTCTTCTTTTTCTTCTAAGTGAAAACGTAGAGTGCTCATAAAATTTCAGGCCCTGCTGCATAGGCACAGTTTTTAGTGACCCAGTAATCTGGAGGAAGCCTAAGTAACAGGAAAATTCCTGCATCTTGCAGTTTTCACTCTGAAGTAGGATGTACACTGCCTAGTTGTCCTTCTTAGATTCTGGAAACATCCCATTTCACAATTGGGAATACTGTTCCCACTCACTAAGAGACATGGAAGGCTTCCAGCCGTGTGTATCAGAAAGGGCCTCTGCAGAAGGACCAGCCTAAATTGCAAGCAGTGCTGCCATGTGGGTCATATAATGTGATAGGCCATGTGTAGTTTAGAGATATCTGTGATGGGAAACACTCTATGAAGTGTATGGACAGTCACAACATAGAACCCTAGGGTTCTGGTGCAAGGCCATATACAGCAGGGGGAGCTACCCCTCCCCAACTTATTTTCATCTTATAAGTTTCCTGAGTAAAATAAACCAACCAGAAGACTGGAGGTGTTCTTTCCAGGTGGGATGGGATTTTTTCACAAAGCTATTAGATGGAAATGGTGCCCAGTTATTCCTTGAGAACCAAAGCTGTTAGAATCCTGATGGTTCACAGTGTCTCTCCTTGAGAATCGCCCTCAGAGAGAGCTGCTTCATTCAAGTTTATATACCCTTACACGGTCAGCCCATGGCCAATGACTGGTTGACACAGGAAGCAAGGACAAGGCCTAAAGGGACACGCTAGCTCCAGAGTTTTCTAAAGGATCAGCTGAAGGCTCTATTGTGACTGTATCACAATTTACTTCCTCTCTCTGCCCAGTGCTGGCTTCCGTCACTCCCCCCTAATTGATGTTTTCAAGAACACTCCCTTATAAACCTCCTGCATGTCTTGATATCTTGACTTTGTCAATGAACTTGACTTAAGATATATATCCTAAGATTAGATAGATAGATGGATACACACATATACACATGTAAAATCATTCAAGATAAGGATTGATGGGGATGAAAGGTAAATAATTTAATTTTTTTAATGGTAGCAGTGTCATTAGGATGAATTTTTATGAGATTATTTTTAGCAATTCACACTAACCATAGAAAAAATAAAATTTTAGAAATACCAAAGCTATTAACATTTTTCAAGTCTTTAAAAATTTTACATTATGATTTACTTATAGAATTAACTTAGATTCTAAAAAGGACAAAAATGACCTCTGTGTCTTCTGAAAACAGAGCATTTTTTCAACTATCCAGGTCTTTTTCACTTAAGATGATTTATGTAGATTTAGTCCAGGAATATATCAACTGCCTCTCATGTGATATTTTTCATTCATTGGACTTTTATTAAGGACTTCATCTTTTTCAGAAAGATAGTTTTAAAACACAGTTAAAGTGCAAGATAATCCATATCCAGACTTTTAGCATAAACCCCCCAAATATTATAAATGTCTAAAAAAGGTATAAAATTTAGCTCCAATACAGATTCAATTTTCTTTCCAACTCATGGGGCTTTCTACCACAGCAGAGTGTTCAGTTGGGCTTAGGATTCTCACGTTACTCCTTTTCAGGTCATTGTCCAATACCTCGACCTTTTTATTTAGTGCCAAGTGTTCTCCAGTGAATTCTATTGACTTAGATTTAGTGCTTCCTTCACGGCATTTGTCAGAATTTCATTCCTTCCTACTAACAGTTTAAAACATTTCAAAACAAGAGTTGTTTTTGTTTTCCGTTCTTTATCTTTTTTGTTTTGTTTTGTTTTGTTTTTTAGTGTAAGTTCGACAGGTCTAAGTGACCTAACTTAGATCTTAAATTTTATGAAAAATTTTATTCAGGCTAAAAGTAACTTAAATGCTCCCTAGTTATGATGATCCTTTTTAGAAGAGAAAAAGACATGGGAATGAGCTCCTCTAGAAAATTAGCAGAAAAATAAGGTTAAAGGGGCCCTTTAAGGTCATCTGTTTTAGAAATTTTCTTCTTTGGTTTCAGAGTTGAAACTAAATCAGTAAAACGGGGACTTTTCAATCCATATTGGGATTTCCACTCATCAGAGGATCACTGCTTAATCCATAACAAGATAAAGGAGAACTCTATGCCTTGCTAAACAGACTGATCAAATTTGTGTCCTTATCTGGCCTCTCAGAAAAGTAATACTAGAGTTGGATAGTTATTGTTGCTTCAACTGGGTCAAAAAGAAAGAGTTCTATGGTCAAAAAGAAAAGAAGTTAGGTCAAACTTTTACAGACAGGAAAACTCAGATTTTTTAATTCATAAGAATTAGCCTAGAGTTCAGAAGGTGTAATGATAAACATTTTGACCAGGAAACCATAAATAAGGTGAAGGTGTAAAGTTCTCAGCTCAGAGAATTGAAACTGTGAACTCCAAAAGGAGTTGGCTGGACAAAACCTGAGCAAGGACTTACTATTTTCATTATTCAAAACTAGACAACCAAGTTATTTGCTGCCAAAAAAGATAAACATCAAATATCCAATGATGATGTAGGTTTAATTCTGTCTCTGATGCAATGATATCATTTGGATGTAATCTTTGAGTTTAGTCTCCTATAGATTAAGTACAAGTATCGGGTTGCCAAAGCTATGTGTTCTTAATTCAGTGAGGGCATTTAGACATTTTAAAATATAGATAAGTGGGAATGAAAAAATAATTTGAAATGATGTAAATGTAGGTTGCTGAGTTTCCTGAAAAAGCCAGGTGCTATTAAAAAATAACTCACGCTATCACACAAAATCCACATTGCTTGTAACCAAGCATCATTTATACAATCTAATACATTATTAATGCTACAGAGAATTCTCAGGGTGATGAGGAAGACAGGTCGGTGACTTGATAACAATTTTAACATGCAAGAAATAAAAATGCCTTTATTATTGTTTCAGCATAAACTATTTAAATAATTCATTTTAAAGAAAATTCTTCATCATAAATTCAGTAATATTTTTCTCCAATTGAGCACTGAGAATAATGAATCAATCAACAAAACAGTTTGCTTTTGCTAATCTCTGACAGAATGACATATTGGACTGTATTTAAAGCCCAGCATACCATTTATAAAACAGGATTTATGTGTAATTCGTTATGTTCTGACAAAACAAATGCCAGTAGAATACATAAGAAAATAATTCCTACCATCCTTTGGGATCAGTTATCTCAAGAAAGAAACTGTTCATGTTGGCACGGATGCAGCGGTTTCACTGTAATTAAGTCTTTCAAATGTCACTGAATCAGAGACATGACCAACTGCTTTGACCTATCATCTAGTTATAGGGTACCGTCATTGCCAAACCCCTGTTTTAAAATTCCTTCATTTTACTAGTTTAGTGCATATTTATTCTTTTTCCATTGATTAACAAGTGGTATTGTCCATTATTGCATGATTTAAAAATATAAAAGTACTTAAAGATAAAGCTATCCATCATTTGTTAGGTAGGGGGTGTAAGAGAGCAGTCTGATTTCTTGTGGCAATGTGGGGAGCATAGGAGAAAAAAGGAGTAAAGGACTGGCAGAGAACCTGACCTGTAGCCTGAAATAGCAGGCTGCCCATTTGTCTAAACCAAAGACAAAATAGCAAGGAATAACATTCAAACATTTAACAGACACAGCACAGCACAGCAGGCACAACCACCAGCCAAGTAGAATGGATACCAATTTTAGTGGGAGCAGTGTCCCATATTTCTCTTGCAGTGCCAGGGAACCACCTTCTGTGGCTAAATATTATGTACCTTTGGTAGTCCCAAGAAAGGGGCCTTGGTAGCTGAAGGAAGTGAGGAGGACTTGGGGGTGAGAGGAGGTCCTGGCATTAATAGCTCTTTACCAAGTAGTGGGAAGTGTTTCCCTGTTTTAGCAACTGCTATCCCCACACTGGTTCATATTATCTGAATGTCAATCCTGATACTAAGTGTGATTTCACTCACAGTCAGACCAGGATTTCCAGACCAGAAAAAAAGCAGGTTCTAAGGAGATGGAGGAATGTATTGGTAACATATACTACTCTGTGGAGAATAGAATGTATGTAACAAGTCAGTAAGTTCTCATGATTGGGTCTGAACACAGGACAGCCATGTGAAGAGCAGAGCCTCACTCCAAAGCTGCAGTTTGTTGACTCAGTTGCTGACCCTGGCGAGGATCTCTAGGGCAGGAGGATCCCTGACAGGGAGTCCATCCTGGGGAGTGGGGAACACTGAGTTGAAGAACATTCTTGGATGCCAGGTGGTTTGCACTGAGACACCCAAATTCCAGATCGCAGGACATGCTTCATGTGGAGTCCCTTTAGATAACTGGTCCAGAATGAATTAAGTGTGTATTGTCCAGATGGCTCAGGATCCAAAGTAGGGTTGAAGCCTCAGATGGGGAAGTAAGCATGTCTAGCTACGGCCAGTTGATGAAGCTAGGGACTGAGGTATGGTTGGAAAATTATTCTTAGCCTGTCTAAATTATCAGCAAACACACACACACACACACACACACACACACACACACACACACGTCTGCCTCATCCCAGAAGACTTATAATATTTATTCCATAAGAGAAATTATCCAAAAGAATAATACAATGGTATATACACTAAAGGATTGTTCTAAGTCTCAATGAGACTATTATAAAATTTCTACCCTGATATGTGGCAAATACCTTGCAATTGTTATATAATATATATCCAAATACCTTGTAATTGTTATATAATATAAACTTTGGGTGGGGTGTCCCAAAAATTGTATATACTCTTTAATAGCTAATAGCCAATTATGAAAATGAAATGTATTTTAATAAACACTTCCTTTGTAATTATTCAAAGTGTATACTTTTTTGGGGGATACCCTATACACGCAAATATATATTGCCTAGATGTCTAACTAAGTGTATGTGTCTCAGAATAATCACTTTTATCATAGAGAATTACTGAATGTGTAGTTGATTGAGCTAAATAATAATAATAAATGCCATTGACAGAAAGAGATGATAACATACTTGATGAAATATGCAATATTGACAAAGTAGCAGTCCCTAATTGAGTAATTCTTAGGCTCCATGCCTTTGCATTATACTACCTACATACATTAAACATGGCAAAATTGTCAGCATCACTAATTCTGGAGATAATGTGTGCAGTGTTGCATGTCATTTAACTGACAAACAATTGGCAGGTAGCGCTTACAATAGCAAGATGGATTCTTGTATGGGATGTGTTGATTGCTTATGTCAGTCCCTTTGAAATTTAACAGCAGTTGTAATTAGAGCTGTAAATCTCTTTTAACTATAATTAGATTACTATTTATACCCATTGTCATTAAAAAAAACAAAAAACAGCCTGAGACACTACTATGAAGTGAGAAAGGTGGGGGAGGGCAATATGGTTTCTTTAAAATAATCATTGTTAAGAATTATAAGCATGCAGCTTTGCAGCTTTGCGAGTTGAAATAGTGAGTCCGAAGGAAAATAGGTCAGAGAGATGGCTCCATGAATCTTTAGTCTCTGCCCAAAGAAACAGATCTAGTCTTTTCATGGGCTTCCCTAAGATAGACCATGCAGTCAATAGTTATCCCTATCTATATGCATGAGAACAAAATGAGACTAGGGAATGTCTGTCATAGAAAACTGAGTTCTGTATTTTACATCTCATTAAATCTCCATTCCCTATGAAATCATCCTTTTGCTGGCTCTGTAATCCAGTGAGACTAGGGAATAACACTGTAAATGTGCCACTCATTTAGGACGCTGTGATGTTGCTTAAGGCAGTGAATGGGTTCTCAACTCTTTCCTCTTCTCGATGTTCTTACAAGTTCTGAATAAAGCCAAGGGAGAGACCAGATTGGTTTCACATTAACAAACATTTTTATAACTCACTCATAGATTTCATAACAACCAGTTGAAATATTCTGATTCTGAGCAAGAAGGAAAATATGTGCAATCTGAAAAGTGGGATGTACTGGGTTCCCATTTCCCCCAAAGGCATTGAAAACCTGAAGTACTTTTTATCCTCTTAAATTAATCAAGAGGATCAATAAATTTGGCCAACTAGAAGCATGTGAGGCCCACATCAAGATTTGCTCATTAAGTGATGGTAAAGCAAAGAGATGGATGCAATAAGTGAATAATAACCTCATGAGCATGGAAGGAGATGCTCTTTCTGACAGCTGACATTGCGGGGCCTTGAGTAAAACATTTTACTACTTTAGCATTCTTCACATTCACTTCCATTTCCCCATATAGAAGATGAGGACATTATACTAGATGATCTTTATGGTATACTAGAGACCCGGTGCACAAAAATTTGTGCACTCAGTGGTGGGGGGAGGGGTCCCTCAGCCTGGCCTGTGTCTCTTGCAGTCTGGGACCCCTCGGGGGATAACCATCTGCTGGCTTAGGCCCGCTCCCCAGGGGATTGGGTCTAAGCTGGCAATCAGACATTCCTCTGGCAGCCCAGGAGCCCTCGGGGGATGCCCACTTGCCAGTGGGGAGCAGGCCTAAGCTGCAGTCTGACATCCTTAATGCTGCTGAGGAGGTGGGAGAGGCTGCCACCACCACCGCTGTACTGGCAGCCATCAGCCTGGCTTGTGACTGAGCAGAGCTCCCCCTGTGGGAGCACACTTACCACCAGGGGTCAGCTCCTGCATTGAGCGTCTGCCCCCTGGTGGTCAGTGTGTGTCATAGTGACCAGTCATTCCCAGTCTTTCTACTGTTAGGGTCCATTTGCATATTATCCTTTCATTATATAGGATAGAGGCCTGGTACATGGGTGGGGGCTGGCTGGTTTGCCCTAAAGGGTGTCCCAGATCAGGGTGGGAGTACCGTTGGGGTGCTTGGCCAGCCTGGGTGAGGGGCTGAGGGCCATTTTCAGACTGGCCACACCCCCTTCAAGGTGGGGATCCCCACTGGGGTGTCTGGCCAGCCTGGGTGAGGGGCTGATGGCTGTTTGCAAGCTGGCCACAGCCCCTTCAGGGTAGGGGGTTTTTCTGGGGTGCCTGGCCAGTCTGGGTGAGGTGCTGATGGCTGTTTGCAGGCTGGCCACAGCCCCCAGCCACCCAAGCTCCCAGTGGAGGCTGGCTGGAAGCAGGTATCTGGGGTTTATTTATCTTCTATAATTGAAACTTTGTTGCCTTTAGTGGAGGCCAGAGCCGGCCAGGGCAGGTGGGAAGCTTGGCTTCCTCCATCGCTGGGGCAACCAAGCCTCCTGCTTGCTCCAGCTCCATGGCTGCCGGCCGCCATCTTGGTTGGGTTAATTTGCATATAGTCACTCTGATTGGCTGGTGGTCGTGGCTTGGGGCATAGGGATGGTATGGTCAATTTGCATGTTTCTCTTTTATTAGATTAGATTCTAGTTCTAAATCCTGATTAGTATCTCTAAAGTCTGCAAACATTTGGTTCCAGACTTAAGGTGTGGTAAAAGTCTTTGAGCAGACTATTTTAAGGAAAGTAGCTAGCTGTGAAAATATTTCTCCATAGCTCCATTAGAGCAAAGGTTCCAAATACTGACATTAAAAAATCCTATATAATAAAAGCCTAATACGCAAATCGACTGAACAGCAGAAAGATCGGTGGAATGACTGGTTGCTATGACACGCACTGACCACCAGGGAGCAGACGCTCAATGCAGGAGCTGCTCCCAGCCTGCAGTCCCCAGGCCAGCCAAGGCGGGTGCCAGCAGCCCCCCCACCAATTGCCCCGCTGGTCACCCCAGAAAGGGAGGCGACTTGCAGTGGCAGTGGGGGAAGGGGCTGGCGAGTGGATGGCACCAGGCTAGCCAAGGTGGGTGCCAGTGGAGGTCCCCGATCACCCCTCCAGTCATCACACATATCAGTCCTGATCACCTGCCAGGCCTAGGGACCTTACTAGTGCCCGAATTTCATGCACCGGGCCTCTAGTTAAACCATAAAAATACTAGAGGAAATTGTAGTTATTTCTAAAATTATACCCTTGGAAAATAGAAAGTCTTTCTGAGTATGACATACAGCCCAAACTACATAAAAGTAAAGCTGCCAGATTTTACAATAAAAAACTGCATCCCAGGAGTGAACTGTGGAATGTTCGTCTTAGAGTTGGCTTGACTCTGGATTGAGATGTCACACATGGATCATTAAAATGTTTGGACTTGCTATACTTAGAATCTTAGAAACACTCATCAATACAGCCATTAACTGTGAGATGTGTGCAGTGCAATTAATTATTAATAACAAAAAATCAAAGTTTGTGAATGATATACATGTTTTAATACAAATTAGAGCAATGGTAAGAGTATCTGTATATTTTTAGTGCCATGTACTTGCATTCTTGTATATATTTTTTTTGTGAGAGAGTTTCAGCTGGGATTTTGGGGATTTCACACCACAAATTGTTACTTAAGTAAATACCATTCAACTGCTGTGTCATGATGGAAAAAAGTGAGTTGAATGCTACTGCTGTAACACATTATTCTGCATGAATTCACTTCATATGAATCATGCTGCTCATATAGCAAGACTTTTTCAGACCTATTCTATGCTTACAAGGTCTGCTTACTTTGGGTTTATTTAGTGTTCATTCAGGTCAGAAGGTAAGTGTACAAGTAAACACTCCATTTTGTATGGGACAATGTTCCCGGAAATGCTATCACTAATCGACCCAGCTCTATGTGGTGTATAATCCCTACAAGGATGCATTTTTGTCTATCCTGATTAGATATTCTCCCAGCTATAGTTCATATAATGGTAGAGGAATTCTTCCAGGATGCAGTGATATAAATGAAGTACTGTAATGTCAGAGAACTTCTACCAATCCTTTACTGCCTACTGATCTTTTCCTCTGCATATTGGCCCATTTCTTGAAGGTATTTCAAGTTGCCAGGAGACTTGCATTTTAACAATTATAATGTTAATCTCTTTGTGGTAGGTCAAGTACTATCTCTTTTATCAAGTTCTGTGGATCAAAACTATTTGCCAGAACATAAATAATTGGCAGAAGGAGAGGCCATAATAGAATAAACAAAACTCATTGAAAAATATATTTAACTAAGAAAATCCCAGAAAGAACTCCTTGGCTGAGAATATATAATAGGACTCAGGGATTGTTGGTGAGGAGAGAGAGAAGGCAAGGGATGGTCAGAAATCTCTATGATGTAATGGATATATGTTGAATTATTTATATATTATATATGTGCTACATACAAAATTCATGTTTTACATATATACTTTTTTAGAAACAAAACCATTTAATTCTCTATGTGTATTATTATTTAGAGTTATTGATATTTAATTTGTATTTATATTTATATAATAAAACTGCTTTGTATGGGATAGTACTGAAGAGGCACTTACTTATCCTCAGTAATACTCAAAGAAATTTTTGAGTATAATTAAAGAATTGAGTATGTCATTTTGGAATAAATTATATGTAAACAGTTACTTTAAAGATAAAATAATTAATAATACTCTACAAACAATAAACAGCAGGTGGATGGTTCCAATTATTCCTCTGTTTGGTTAGGAAAATTTTTAAGTACACATGTCTAAAAATGTGTTCAAACATGACTATCCTTATCTATCACATTGACAGCTCTGCTTTTTATTAAAACAATCTGCAGAGTCCATGTAGAGAGTAGAGCAGTGATGGCAAAACTATGACACACGTGTCAGAGGTGACACGCGAACTCATTTTTTTGGTTGATTTTACTTGGTAAATGGCATTTAATATATAAAATAAATATCAAAAAATATAAAATATAAATCTTTGTTTTACTATGGTTGCAAATATAAAAAAAATTCTATATGTGATATGGCACCAGAGTTGTTAGGGTTTTTCAAAATGCTGACACACCGAGCTCAAAAGGTTCACCATCACTGGTGTAGATATAGGTATACTTTTATCTGAGAACCTTTTTAACAGCAATCATATTTATTATTTCACATTATCACTGTCTACACTTTGACTGACATTTATACATGGGTCTCTAATGGGCATCTCAGCAGGCCACATAGCAACTAAACAAAACCAAAACCAATGACCCCTCTAACCACACCTATTTCTTCCAATATATGATATCGCCATACCCCAGTTTGCTAAAGCCAGGCAAGGAGTCACCTCTAGTTTTGTTGTTTCCCCACTATGGAATCTACCTTCAAAATGTCATACAAATCTGTTCATTTTCTTATAACCGAGCTGCTAGGCCAAATCACCATCATCTTTTTCCTGGGCTACTTACTCCAGGTACCGCCTAACTGGTTTCACTTTCTCTGCTGTTGCCTTCCTGAGATCTATTCTCGATAGAGCAGCCCAGGGATCTATGAAGCATAAATCAAATTAAGTCTGTCCTTTGCCTAAAATCCACAAGTAGTTTTCCATCACAGTTGAAACCAAATACAAATTCCCTATCATGGCCCAAAAGGGACCGTACAAACTAATTCCTGCTTAGCTCTTGGATCTCATGGACCGTGTTTACCTTCACTGTTTCTTGATAACCCTTTCCCTTCACTCCTTCCAAAGTTTGAATTTTGATATCACAAAGTTTTCATCCCTTCAATAAAGGCAAATCCATCTGCCTATCTGTAATTTTCCAACCTTATAAAAACCTTAGAGGAGAAATTTCCTATGAATGAAAGAACTGCATAAATATATTTGTTCTCTTACTCAAGTATTTTTTATTATATTTTTAAAAAATATTTTTATTGATTTCAAAGAGGGAGAGGGATAGAAAGATAGAAACATCAATGATGAGAGAGAATCACTGATTGGCTGTCTCCTGCACACTCCCTACTGGGGATCAAGCCTAAAACCTAGGAATGTGCCCTTGACCAGAATTGAACCTGGGACTCTTCAGTTCATAGACTAATGCTCTATCCACTGAGCCAAACCAGCTGGGCTGACTCAAGTGTTTTTAAAGCTCTTGTTTTTCCCTAAGAAATGCTCCTGGATAACACTATTTTATGTGTCCTTTGAGTTTTGACCCCTCTGCATAGAGCAATAATACTTATGTTGCTCTATCAAACTTTTTAAAGACAGCCTATTTCTTGTTTTATTTTCCCTCCAGCTTTATTAAAAAATAATTAGCATATAACACAGTGTAAGTTGAAGGTGTAAAAAATAATGTACATATGTCAAGATGATTACTACAATAAGGTTAGTTAACACATCCTCTATCATCTTACAAAGATAACTTTTGGATCTACTCTCTTAGCAAATCTCAATTGTACAATACAGTATTATTAAATATAGTCAACATGCTAGCCTATTTCTTTTATATATTTTGCTAAATTATTTTTTAAATGTGTTTGTAATAAGCAAGGGAAATACTACTTCTAAATGGCCAAGCCTCACTACTATATTCTTTAATCACAGCCATTCAACACATTATGTTTTAGTCATTCTGTAGTAACCTAATTGATTTAGCAACACAAGAAAGCTCATTTCTTAGTAGTGTATGATTCTCTTTTAATCCCAGTCTTAAGAAAGTAATTTTTTTTGATAAGAGATAGGAGGTATCTTCATCAACAAAACAATAAAAGAGTCCACTGCATGGGAGAACATATTTGCCAATGTTGCATCCAATAAGGGTGTAATCTCCAAAACTTACAGGGAATTCATACAACTTAACAAAAGGAAGATAAACAATCCAGTCAAAAAATGGGCAAAGGACCTAAATAGATACTTTTTGAAAGTGGACATACAGAAGTCCAAGAGGCATATGAAAAAATGCTTAAAGTCACTAATTATCTGAGAGATGCAAATCAAAATAACAATGAGGTACCATCTCACATCTGTCAGAATGGCTATCATCAACAAATCAACAAACAACAAGTGCTGGCAAGGATGTGGAGAAAAAGGAACCTTCATGCACTGCTGGAGGGAATGCAAACTGGTGCAGCCACTGTGGAAAACAGTATGGAGTTTCCTCAAAAAGTTAAAAATGAAACTCTCATTTGACCCAGTAATCCCACTTCTAGGAATATATTGCTAGAAATCAGAAACACCAATCAGAAAGGATATATGCACCCCTATGTTCATAGCAGCACAATTTACAACAGCTAAGATTTGAAAAAAGCCTAAGTGCCCATCAGCAGATGAGTGGGTTAAAAAAAAACTGTGGTACATCTACACAATGGAATGCTATGCCGCTACAAAAAAGAAGGAACTCCTACCATTTGCAACAGCATGGATGGACCTGGAGAGCATTATGCTAAGCGAAATAAGTCAGTTGAAGAAAGATAAATATCACATGATCTTACTCACTTCTGGAATATAATGAACAACATAAACTGATGAACAAAAATAGATCCAGAGACAGAGAAGCATCAAACAGACCATCAAACCTCAGAGGGAAGTCAGGGGAGGGGAGGGTGGTGGTGGTGAAGAATAAGAAATCAATCAAAGGACTTATATGCATGCATATAAGCATAACCAATGGACATAGAGAGTAGGGGGGTGTTCTGGGGAGTGGGAGCTGGTGGGGAGAGGACAATGGGGTTAAAAGGAGACATATGTAATACATTAAACAATAAAGAATTTAAAAATAATAATAATAAAGAAAACAAAAAATTAGCAGATATCTTACTGCATTGGATCCACTATATCTTTTAGATTCCCAAGTTTTAGAAAATTATAAAACAAACAAAGCAAATCCCTCAAGTTTTTTTGATCAAATTCAACTTTTGTTCTCAGGAGAAAAAAAACTTCAGAAAAAATCCCTATAGAATAAGAAGCTGATTGGATACTTAATAGGTCTTAACAAAAATTATTTTAATGAATAAGTGTAAATGAATCACAAACACATGGACTAAATTTCCCTCAAAAATCATATAAGTTTAAAATGGAAGGAACAATGCCTTTTGGAAAACATATTATGGTTTCTACCACAAACCAAACATTTATATAATAGCTTGAGCTGTTTCCCAATCTGAAAATACATCTGGATTCATCCAACTCTATGAAGTTGTTTTTTTCCCTGTGAATGAATAAGCACTTCAGAATCACTTAGAACAATTCAATGTGGAAAATCTCTTATTTTCTCATTAGAAAAAATCCTCAGGTTCTCAGGTATACTAAACACCTTTGATATTTTTAGTATATAAATTAGTAAACATTAGTTAAAATATATGCATAATAGAAAATGCCTGTTCATCTAAGAAGGACAATATAATGACATCTAGGCATGCACCCTACCAGAGACAGAGATCAACCTTTAAAGGACATGAATAGGCATATTCCACTCTAAAACATCTGGCAGTGAAAAATTCATACTGAAAACAATTGAAGGTAATTTGATAAACTACCAGATTTCAGAGTTTGGACAATCTTATTTGAATTTGAAATAAGTGTAAATGTTGAGCATGTATACCAAGCCTAGTAAAAAGTAAAGTTTTAGTGGGCTTAGATTATGAAATACCAAAGATTGTCAGAAAAAAAAAAAATCTGTCCTAAAAAAATTTGCCACCATTCTTTTGAAAACTAAACTAAAGTCCTCCTTTCACTCCATGCTTCAGCTTCCTAGAGTTCCTAGAGAAAGGCTTATAACTTTACAAGTCTCTAGTTCATCTCCTACTGAAATTCCCTCTTGGGGTAGACTTGGTAAACCTTTCACCCTGAGCATTCAACTTCCTTTGGGATAACGTCAAGAAGGGAAGATAAGGTCATCTGTTCTCACTCATTCAAACATTATGGGTCAATTTTCATGAAGTATTTGCTTTTGTTTTTCTTCCTTTTTCAAAACAGTTTTTGGCCATTTCTATGTTTATTCCCAGAGATGTTGTACTTTGAAATGGAATAATAGAAGATGTAATCATTATATATAGGCACATAGATCTCCCAATCTACTACAATTCTAGGAAGGCAGGTAACCATTTCTTATTATCTCATTGCCCATCCTATTGTGCCCATGGTATGAAGATAATAAAAGGCTTTTGATGTAACTTCAAATCAGCAAGCCATAGTAAAATAATTAAATGTTTTATTGTGATAAATGTATGCAGGGAAGGAGACAAATGCATCACTTTCTCTGTCCCATAGCGCCTTCTTCCCTTCCTTTTCTCCCTTGCCCTTCAACTTCAAAGTTAGAAATTGGCTTGCCTATACTGTGCCTTCCTATAAATCCCTAAACTTTTTTGTTGTTATTTTTAATCCTCACTCGAGGATAATTTTCCATTGATTTTTAGAGAGAGTAGAAGGGAGGGGGAGAGACACAGAGAGAGAAACATCAATGGAAGAGAGACACATGGATTGGTTGCCTCCCACAGGCTCCCCAACCTGGCCAGAGATATGCCTTGACCAGAATTGAACCCAGGACCCTTCAGTCCATGGGCCCAATGCTCTATTCATTGAACCAAACTGGCTAGGGCTAAATCTCTAAATTTTATAGATAAATCCATTTATATATCCATAAGAACTTTAGGTCTGGACTGCCACTTTAATTTTACTCTCATTTGTTAAGCAAGGAGTTAGAAATACCCATTTTAATTAATCCCGGTCTTATATCCATGGACAAACTTGAAGTTAATCCTACTAAAAATGCCATTTAGTAGGGTTTTATCCAAAAGATCTACATATTTGTCAGATTAAATACTATACTTTAGGTCATTTTTACTACTACTTAGATGTTAACCCACAAACCAGAAACAAGTCTAATTTCTGTATAGAAAAAAGTAAATTTAATTTCATAATGGAAAACCTATTTTCTCAGCAATTCTAATGTTGCTAAAGTGTAAACCATAAATGGCATGGTGTTTAAAACTAAACTTTGTAATTCTGCTTCAAAAAAAGAGCTAAATTTCAGAAATTATAAAGTATGGGAAGAAAAAAATCAATAGTGTGTAAAGCTAGGCTATACCCTTGGCAGTTTCATGCTAAAAATTTAGCAATTGCCAGTGGAAATTGATTCCACTGTACATAAACCAAAACAAAGCTTCAACACAAATGTTTTTAGTTGACTGTGCACATATTTCTTTATCTGCCTAACTTTGCTAACAGACACCATAGACTTACTCTCCCGGTGCATATATGTGGAGAACTTGGGTGACAAATAATGGTTTCCATCTTTCAAAAATTTTATTTAAGACAATGTAAAAGTTAAACCTTAATCCTAACCAATCTTATTACTCTAATTATAATAGCATGTTTTAGGTGAAAACATTATGTCAACAGGTTAATTAGTTAGTTAGGGAATTTTCCATGGGAGAACCTCAAGGGAAAATATTGGTTAAAATTGATCATTTTAAGACCACAATTCTGATAAAATTGTACACATCAATTAAGCATCCATCTTTTTTTCACTTTATTAATTCACTATTAGAATTCAAAGCAGCATGTCAAATAGTTGTACTTATAGGTATTAGATCAAAGCAAAATATAATGTAAGGAAATGCAAACTAAAATGTACTTCAAAGGAAAAACTAACATAGACATTTGATCTGTATGATAGGTGGCAAAGTAGCTAATGGATATGTGCCCATTTCACCTCATTTTAATTATTATTAGAAGAACCCATGCAAAAAAATCTCTAATTTTATTTTCTTAATCCAGCTTTTATACTGGGGGATTACTTAAAATGATAATTACAAACTGTTCTACTTGAGTAGTTTTAGTGGTTTCTTACCAATGCTTTGAGAAATTAGCCTTGGTCTTTAAAGAATCTAATATAGATATAATTTAAAACATTGCAAACAACATCCTTCTTCATACTTTGTCTCTCCTATCCCTTTCTTTTCTTCACTTGTTTCTAATTCAAGTTTGGTCTATTTGCCCTACCCAATCATTTTGTCCCATACTCTCATCATTCCTCTCATTTTATTTCCTTTATTTTATAAATGAATATCTTCTCATCAACCTGTATCTAAAATCATACCAGAGCTCCCTGGACTTGGGACTTGGACAAATCCAAGCCATAACATTCTGCAATCAGACCAGAGCCTCATCTAGAGACCGCAAATTAAATAAATGCTTAAATCTTGACTTTGAGCCCTGAGACCAGAAATTTTAACTTCTAAATGAAGTGGAAATAGCAACAAGTAATTGAATCTGAAGACTTCTCTGAAAATTTCAGAGGCAGGATTTGAGCTAATGAATGTGACAACGATGTTCCCTGTAGAGACAAATAAAACTAGCTCATCATTCAAGTTTACAAAGTTCCTCCTCAAAGTTGTTCTTGAAAAGTTTAAACACATACACACACACACACACACACACACACACACACACACAAATATGGAATACACTAAACATTAAAACTACCATTAAAAACTTGGAATTAAATTCTCTCCAGATGCTTATACCAGTATCTGACTTCCTGAATAAGTCTCTCCTTAGGGTTGTGTACACAGTTACCCCTCTCCATACACACTAGATTTCAAGACAACAAGTGTCTTCCCAGGGTTTCCAACCCAGATGTAATCTGCCCTGCTGATTTTTCCTGGGACATACTAATTTCATCAAGGCATCTGAGAGCTAAGCAAAGTCTATATAAGGCTTTGAAAGACAGCAAATCTCTTTCATAACACATATGCTTTTCTTTTTCTAAATATAACAATTTTTTATTATCTAAGGCAATAAGTTATTTTCCTATAGTTATACACTTTCAACTAATTTGCAACTTCTTTCAGACATTATAAAACATGGACATTAACTGAGCTTTATTTTGTGTTAGCAATTTTTTTTAAATATGAAGTTCTACTGTACTGTAGGGACCTATAATTAGAAATGTCACCATATGTTAGCACCCAAACTACTTATGAACTTATCTGTTCAGTTAAAATGTCAGCTATGAAGATGCCATGCAAAGAATCACGTTCATTTCTATGTTTCTAACACTCATGCAAGTGGGAGAAATAAAATTTTTCAAGTAAGTCTATTATTCCTCATTACCAATTTATTATGACAATGAGGAGCATAAAGAAACTTATCCAATTACTGATGCCTATGCCTAATTCTGAAGCTGTGCTTGATCTAGGTTCCTTTAATAGTTCTCAAAATAGTATGTGCATTTCTTTTTAAAGAAATCCTCACCTGAGTACATTTTTCCATTGATTTTTAGAGAGTGAAAGGGAAGGGAGAGACAGAAAGAGAGCAACATCGATGTGAGAGAGATACATTTCACATTGATTGGTTGCCTCTTGCATGTGCCCTGACCACGGTGGGGGATCAAGCCTGAAACTAAGGTACATGCCCTTGACCAGAATCAAACCCAGGACCCTTCAGTCCACAGGCTAACTCTCTATCCACTGAGCCAAACCAGCTAGGGCTGTATTACTTTCTTAAAAAAAAATTGATCCTGGATTTTAGTTTCTTTATGGCCTCTAGATGATATTAAGATACTTTAAACCAGGTGAAATTCAGCAGTCTATCACATCAGAAAATCCTTCCCATCAACTCAAACACTGGCTAGATTTAAAGTATCATCATAGCTATTGGTTAAAAAGAGAAATTCTTATTATTGAACAACTTCTTCATTTAAAATATCTGTTGGCCACAGAACGTTTAAGTAGACTGTTTTTGCTTTCTCCATCCTAATGGTGATGAATTAGTTAGAGCTCTCATTAAAATGCGGTTACTGAAACTATAACATTTGACAGTTGTACTAGATTCTAAATGAGAGGCCTATAATCCTATCTTACTCTTCAATGAGAAGAGTTAAAATTATGCTTTGTTAGTGGTAATCCAATAAAAATATGTGATGTTACAGTTGTGTGTGATGCTAAAACCATGAGTGAGTCCCTCTGCTATGACAAAAATCAGCTAAGAAAAGAGGCACAGCCCTATCAGTGTCCACACAAACTGCCCTTTCTAAAGGCTCATGGAAGTAAGGAGGTTAAAATATATTAATTATTAATAAACATCCATATTCATAGGTTATTTGGACTAATCATTGTGTAGTTATTATTATTTTAATTTTTATGTTCAAGTAAATCTTAAGAAATCTTTCTTTGTCTACTTATATGCAAATCATGAATTAGCTAAAGTAATTAATTTTTAACATACAAATGTTACTATATAAAACTCTCTAAAATATTTGTAGATAATGTGCAAATTTGTAACATAACAAGATATTGGATAATTATATCTATTGATAAGGCATATTTATATTAATTGAATTCCAATCTATACATATAAAAGGCTAATATGCAGAGTGTCCCCTCGGGAGTTCCATTGGGAGACCCGGATTTTGCTCGCTCACTATGATGTGCGCTGACCAGCAGGCGGTGGCACAGAACATGGAGGGCGACCAGCAGCAGTGGTGGGGTGCTAAGGGAGCGAGGGAAGGAGGAGGAGGCAGGGAGGCAGGGAGATGGGAAACTTGATTGACCCTGATCACCAGCCAGGCCTAGGGACCCTACCCATGCACTAATTTAATACACTGGGTCTTTAGTTTTATAATATTTAATGAACAATATTTATGAGCAAGGAGATAAGTAGTTAAGAGGACTGAGGTGTCTTCATAATAATCTATGAGACTCTGAATGTCTTAGTTCTCTTACTTTGAAAAAGGCCAGAGTAAATCAGTTAGATGCTGTGTTGAACAAGTGCAAATTAGAAGAAGAATAGATTTGCCTTCACCCTCAATATCATGAATAATATCCTGCATTTTGATAACAAAATAAGAGGCAAACTTAAGTTTGTGGTAAATATTACATCTATATCAGTTCAAAAAACATACATCTCATAGGACTGTACTTTTTAAATCAAGAATATTTGAGAGAACTTAGTGACTCTATATATGTAAAGCACTTAGAAAACGTCTTGGGTTGGCACAAAGTAAGATCTCAATAAATGTAGCTGTGTTTATTATAATAACGGGGCAAATACTACAAAATCATTTTAGCTATAGCAATTCAAATTTGTAATAAAGGCCAGAATGGCACCATGGAACTAAGAACCTAAGAAAAATGTCCACAAATATTGTTGGAACATTTTTAATACACATCACTCCCCCAGGAGCCTAACTTAATAAAGAAGGGGGCAATAGTATGGCTCTTAACTCTGTCAAAGTCTATTATAAGACATTACTTTCATATCAGACACGACAGTTCACCAGTGTATAAAAACCTATCCCCAAAGGACAGCAGTCTGATAGTGTAGTGAAAAAGAACGCATGCCCTGTTGACCTTCTGCTATAAAACAATTCAGCATGGGTCAGAGAGAAGAAATAGAATTTTCATGCAGACTTTATGAAGTGAACTATCCTGAACCAATGGAAATTTCTCCATTTCATTTCAAGAATCACAGCATAATAGCAGCACTTTAAGAATTCTCATTAACACCCATAGCTTGTATCCTCTTGTTAAAGCAGTCATTGGTGTATTATTTATGAAGCTTTGATGGCATCAAAAAATGCCCTCCAATAGAGCTGGTTGACCTTGATGTAAAAAGCTAAAACCCAAATGTTAGGGAGAAAGTCCCCAGAGCTCAATTCATCAATACAATTTCTTTGACTTCAAGTTCAGAGATGGTGGCCAAAGAAAAGACACAGTTATGTTAGCACATTTTAAATAAAGGATTCCTATTTGACTCTGGACCTAAATTTTTACTCTTGAGATGGTTCAAAGAACCTTTGCTATCATTTTCAACCTAACAGATTACATTCTAAACCTTAAAAGTAAAAACACAAAAATCCAAACATTCTAGTCCTCCTCACTAAGGCAAAAAAAGAGAGTACATGGTAAAATGGAAAAGTGTAGAAAGCATAAAGTAATATTTTTTAATACCTAACATCTGCAGAAACCATGACAGGCACATACAAATGTTACCATGTGAAACTCTCTAAAACAATTTCTTAAAGATATAATTACACTTATCGTAGAAATTAGCAAACTGAGCCTCAAAGTGATTAGGTAACAAGGATAATTTCACAGAGTAAGTTTGTGGCATAAGTACTGGGTTGAAAAACACACAAAACTGTCTACTTCTAGTTGTTCTACCAAGCAGCTATATCATTGAAAACCAAATTATTCCTCTGGGCCTATATCATCACATTTAAAATGAGGAGGTTTGGCAAACAGACTCTAGGGTGGCCCCATGATCAAGTCCTTGTGTGACGCGTTCTTTTGGAGCATGGACAAGACCCGAGAATGACATTTAACCAAGAGCATACAGCAACGGTGACAAGAGATACATGATTACATTTCATGAGAATATAACCCTGTCTTTGAGGAGACTTTCTTGATGGTGTAGAGCAAGCATGTCAAACTCGAGGCCTGCTGGCTGCACACAGCCCACAATGAATATTTTTGTGGCCAGCCAATATAACAGTATGTAAGAAACATTTTGATAAAAATTTTGTAACTTAATTTTTACAGTATCCTGTTATACATAATTATTAATAACGAACTACAACGTTCACTAATGACTGATTACTAGAATCATGTTGCATCCATTTCCCTTACACGCCTTACGGGCAGGCGCACCATTTCTTGCCACTAATACTAGCAGCGAATATTTTAGCAGCCAATTCCACGTCATTAGTCTTGGACTGACTTGTTTGGTGTGCACAACAGGAAATATTTCGCTTTTGGAGAACAAGAAAAATAGATCTATTTGCATTACACTTATTAATTTGTGCAGTTATTCAGTATCTGGTAAGTTAATGTTCAAGAAAAAATATTAATTTTTATTAAAATGTTCTATTATTTTATGTTAACAATTACTCATTTATTTCAGCCCTTTGTATTCAGCATGTCTCTATCAAAATAAACCTACATTTCTATGAAAATTGAAGCTTTTGTTTTTTTGCAGCCCACATAAACTTAAACCTTGTTTATTTGGCCTGTGTTAGCCTTTGAGTTGGACATGCTTGGTGTAGAGGGAGCAGGCTGAGATGTGAACTGCCACATAGAAAAGACCCTACAAGAAAGAGCTGAGAGCAGCTTCTGGCCAACAGTTGGCAAAAAAATGTTGAGAACCTTGGTAGCCTGCAAGAAACTGAATGCTCCCCACACCATGTGAGCTTGGATTGGATTTGCTCCCAGACAGCCCCAGATGTGAACCCAACCTTGGCTGCCCCTTGGTTATTTATAGCTTTGCTGAGGACCTCATCAAGCCATGTCCACATGCAGTCTGAAAATCCTAATACTGCTGGCTTTAAAAATAAGGAAATGTATTATCTCCCATAATAAAATGTGCAGCTATTGGGCAAATTTCAGGACAGTTGGTTAAGCAGCTCAATAGCAAAGACTCTGCATCTGTCCCAACTCTCTACCCTCAGTTCAACTCCCCCAGTGTGTACAAAAGCTGCAGCAATTCCAGCCTTCACATCCAGACATAGGAATACTGAGGAGCAAAGAATGAGCTGCCTCTTCCTTATATCTCTTTTAAGAGTAAACCTTTCCTGCCCAGCCAGTGTGGCTCAGTGGTTGAGCATTAACCTATGAACCAGGAGGTCATGGTTTGATTCCCAGTCAGGACACATGCCAGGGTTGCAGGCTCGGTCCCCAGTGTGGGGCGTGCAGGAGGCAGCTGATCAATGATTCTTTCTCATCATTGATGTTTCTAGCTCTCTCTCCCTCTCCCTTCCTCTCTGAAATCAACAAAAAAAAAATCTATCTACCAGTAGATAGATAGATAGATGATGATAGATAGATAGATAAATAGATAGATAGATAGATAGATAGATAGATAGATGATAGATAGATAGATAGATAGATAGATAGATAGATAGAAAAAATTTTTAAAGAGTAAAACTTTCCCAACACTATTCCCAGAAGAAACCCCTCACATCATTTCAATAAGAACTGGGTTACATGCTCCCCTTCAAACCAATTACTTGCCAAGGGAATTGGGCCAGACAGCATGATTTATTTATACCAATCAGGGGTTAGTTACCCCTAGTGTTGGGGAGAAAGGCCCATATGTCACTGAGTAATAGTGGGGGCCTGGACACCCCAACATCACTAGGGCTTGCTAGTCAGAAGGAAGAAATAAAAAGTGATTGAGAGTGGCCCATAGTAGGGCATGGCACAATAACAAAGTCCCCTTTGGCATTAACATTTTTATGATCCTATGAATAATCCAGGTGGAAAACTATTTGTTCAACTGGTGTTTTTTATACCTGTCTAGTAGACATGATAGTCTGCACTCAGTATATACACTGTCACTTTCTTCAGAGAGTACAGTTTAGTGGGGGAGATGTGACAGGACATTTTAGTGCCAGCAGGGGGTAAGTACAGAATACTGTGAGAGCAATTACCCCTATGGGATGATTTCCTAAAGGAAGTCCAAGTGCCTGTCTTGAAGCTTCTTATTGATGGCTTTGGTGGTCTGGGGAGAGGAGTGTGCCATGTGTGTTCAGGCCTTTCATACCTTCCAGGAAATGAGATGTAAATATGGGCTACCAAGAATGTCTTCGTATGACTGACACCCTAGAACTGCTCTGTTCAATACACAAGCCAATAGAATATGTGACTATTTAAATTTAACCATAAATTAATTAAAATTAAAATCAAATAAAAGCAAAATTTTAGTTTTTCAGTTGCACTACTCATATTTCAAGTGCTCAGTAGGCATATGTAGCTAGCGGTTACCATATGGCAGTGAGGATATAGGTCAGTTCCATCACCATAGGAAGTCGCATCAAACAACGCTGTCCAAGAGCTTCAAGAAAGCCCTAAAAACTTCAAAACTTACAAGCATAGTATTTCCACTTAGTGTCTCACACTTCTACTCTAGCAGTTACTACATTATGCTGTAATTGCCAATATTTTTCAGTTTCCCCCAGTGATTTCTCAAACTCAGTTACAGTTGCCATTATGGATTTTTGTCCTCCTTATATATGAGACCTCTAGTCTCCATCAAGGCTCTTCTACCACATAAAAGAAAGCTGGCAGAGTGCAATAGGTTTCCGTCGGCATTCAAAGGACAAATGGGAAGAGTCGAGGTGACCATGTGGCAGAACAACCCAAGGATACTAATAGGGAAGGAATAACCCTGAGCCTTTGGGCAGATTTCTCTTATAGATACCTGTTTGGCAACTTCACAGGTTAGTCATATGTAAGGGCAGGTGGAGGGTTAATGGTGGCTCCCCTCTAACTAAGACCCTAGTTGGTGAAGGAAGGTCATCTTCAGGCTGCTCCGCTCCTCACTTCAAATGTGGAAGGAAAAACTTGACTTACACACATCCCGACAATGTTAACAAAGTCATAGGTCATAGGGAGAGAAAGGATGTAATTGTTGCCTCTTATCTAAATCAGGTCTTCAGACATACAGTCAAAGACAATTAGTTCCCTACCACTTGAGTCCATAGCTTGAGGACTCAAGTGGTAGGGAACTAATGGCTTGTTTGATAATATCTCCATTCAGTTTAATTAATGTTTTCTAGGAGATACCGTGAGTGTGGTTACTTCTTTTAGCATTTGGGAAGTTGTAAAGAGATATTATCATGTTCTCTCATCATCTATTTTTGTGACCCAGAAGAGGGCATATTAGAATTTTAAAATCCTATACATTTGTTTCAAAGTGCCTGAGCACAAAATAATGCGCCAGTTCAAATGCAGAGAAGTGAGGAAGACTAAAAAGTGACAACACTTGCCCTAGCTGGTTTGGCTCAGTGGAGCGTTGGCCTGCAAACTGAAAGGTCCCGGGTTCAATTCTGGTCAAGAGCACATGCCTGGGTTGCGGGCTCGATCCCCAGTGGGGGACATTCAGGAAGCTGCCAATCAATGATTCTCTCTCATCATTGATGTTTCTATCTCTCTCTCCCTCTCCCTTCCCTCTAAAATCAATAAAAAAATATATTTAAAAATAAATAAATGAAAATAATAAATAAATAAAAAGTGACAACACTTTTTGGTCAGAGAAGGCAGCATCTTAACAAACAAAGGCAGATGACAACTGTTAAGTGAGTTATAAAAATATATGCAGGAAATGGGTAAAAGGACAAGGGAGACGTGCTGTGGAAAGTGGGATGTCAGACACAGTGAATAAGCCTCATGGAAGTTTCCAGCACATGCACATCTGCCAGGCTTCCGGCCTGGAAGAGTCAAAGAGACAGTGAAAATCTCTCAAAGAAGGAGAGAGAAAAAGAAAACAATGAATGAGCAGATTATAGAAAGGCAGAGAGAGTAAAAGTTCCTATTAACCACTCCACTTGCCACAATATCAGGGGTTTACATTAATATCTAATGTAGAGATGTCAAAACAAAAATATAAATTGTAATAGAAAATGAATCCCTTGTTTCTTTTTATTAATTTTACTAGGGGCCCAGTGCATGAATTCGTGCACCTTAAAAGGAACTGTGGGTTGTGAGGCTGCAGTAGACACAGGAGTGGGTCTCAGCCCATCCTCTGCACCCCCGCCCAGCTGCTCCCGCTGCGGCCCCCAGTTCCCTGTCTGCTGGCAGCCCTGCTCCTGCCACGGCCCTCCTATGTGCTGATGGTGCTGACCCTGCTCACATCTACTGATGGCACGGAGCAACTGGGGCTGGCGCCAGCAGCAGGTGCAAGCGGAGGCTGCTGTTCCGATCACCCTCAGGAGCAGGGGGAGGTGGAGAAGCCCTCAGGTGCAATCAGGGCCTGTAGCCACCACTCGCACCCGCTGGTGGTGCCCAGTGATCAGAACCGGCGCCAGGCACCGGCAGCAGGTGCGAATGGGACCATGGTGCACAGGAGCAAAGAATTTTCAGTAACCCTCAGAGGCTCACCCCAATGATAGTGACCGGCACCCTGTCTTGGTCTGGCAGCCCCGCTCACCTGCTACAACCATCCTGCCACTGCCAATGCCCGCCATGTTCCGCACATGCCCCCTGGTGGTCAGTGCATGTCATAGCAACCAGTTGTTCGGTTGTTCCACTGTTCAGTCCATTTGCATATTAGCCTTTTATGATATAGGATTATACTTGTTGGTGACCAGAATTAAAACCAGGTGGAGAAAATCACCAATACATTGCAGCTCATGTTGGCATATTTTACACTCAGTGGCTCATGTGGCTCATATAATCTGGAAAACAACTCAGGCTGCAGGACCCTGGAAAGGTGATCTAGCAGGTCATGAATTCCCTTGTTTGTGAAAAGCTCTGCCCCAGGCAGCTTTACACCTCTCTTTGCATTTTCTCCTCTTTCAGTGAACTTGGCTAACCCCTGTCCTATCACGAAAAACATATCTTTACTAGAATTATAAAAAGTTTAGCAATAAATTGAAATAACAACAATGACAGCAATAGATGCTGCCAGGGCACATATTCAAAAACTATAATCATCTGAAGCTAGGAGGAGCCAAAGGGTGTGTTTATTTTGGCTCACGTTCCAGCGGCAGGCTACCTGGAGTCACCAGCTACATTTCTGTCAACAGAAAGAAACTATTATAACAAAACCCATGTTGATCAGGAAGTGTGACTGCAGTGAGGGATGCTGAGGAAGTGCTGTTTTTATAATGCATTCTGAAAACGTGTCCTGAGCCCATCAGTGACAATAAGAAAATTCCCACTCCCTCTATACGCTCACCTGCAAACCCCAGAGAGGGCAAAAGTCGGGTAAGCCTGCCTATAGCACATATCTTCTTGTGCACACGTTGATAACCTCAAAGCTCTTTCAGTGTTTGAGAATGATCAGCACTCCTTTCTTGTCACTTTAGTTTTCTTTCTTATGTTTCAAGTCCTTTATTGCTGACTTATGTTTGCCCTTTTTAATTCTTGCATTGGATGGGCCCTGGATTTGAACTACATGTGTAATGGCCCATATGTGTTCATATACTGATAAAGCTAATATGCAAATACAACCAAAAGAAGCAGGTTTCCTTGAACTCTGCCTACCTTCCTTCTGCTTCTGGAACATTCCCTGACAACAGAGCTTCAGGCCTCATGCCACCTGCCTCCTTCACTGCTTCCCACACCACACTGTTTAGGTGAAGCCCAAGGGCAAGACTAAAATAATGGGTTGTACTTGGTCTCAGGATCACCCTGACATAAAGTGTCACATCCACGCAGGGTCAACCTGACATAAGCTGAACAGAGTCATTTAACAACTTATACCAGCATGTCAAGAGCTTTAAATGTGTTCTCAATTTTCATCCTTCAACAACTCTATGTTGTCAGTTATTTTCTTCTCTTTTACAGATGTGGAAACTGAGGCTCATAGACTCTATGTAACTTGCACAAGTTTACCAGCGAATATTTGACAGAGGCAGGATCTTGGTCTTTGGAACACATTCTGGCAGTGTGGACACTCATGTTCTTTAAAGCAGAGCTTCTCACACTTTACTGTGCATATGAATCATCGGAGGGTTTTGTTAAAACGCAGACTCTTTCCGTAAATCTGGGGTAGGGCCCAAGA
This sequence comes from Myotis yumanensis, assembly GCF_028538775.1. NCBI lineage: Eukaryota > Metazoa > Chordata > Mammalia > Chiroptera > Vespertilionidae > Myotis > Myotis yumanensis. The sequence continues at coordinate 74,798,577 of NW_027223753.1, forward strand.
ATTTTCATTTGTTACATTCTCCAGGTGGTGGCTGAGTGGTACTGGCCACACACTTTGGATACCAAAGCTTTAAAGATTAGGCCTAAGGCTGTGTAACCTGTGGGTGAGAAATTTCCACTAATTATTTGGGAAGCTTTTGTACAAGGCTATGGATGGAGGGCCTACTTTAACCTCCCTAGGAAAGTGTGTCTCTCCCAGCAGTCCCAGTGCAGGGGGCTGCCAAGGGCCGATGCTGCTTTTTAGTCATCTTGCTAATGTGATAGGATACCTAAAAGCTAGGAAAATTCCTTGGCAAGTGGAATGGGGAAACAGACAGATAGCTGAATAAACTGGTTGAGCAATTTATACCCAAATACAGACGTTCATCTCCCTAGAGATAACATCTAGGCTTCAGTTGTAGTTAGTCTCCAGGCCCAGAAAAGCAGCAAAACCAGGTTGGTGACACCAGGGTCAACTGCAATAACTAATTAACCACCTGCCCTGGCACTGACCAATCAGTGGAAACTACAACCTTGAAAGGGAACACCTGGCAAAACTGGTAAATATTCTATTGAGATCTCCCCTTAACTCCCAGCCTTTAAAAACCATCAAAACGAAGGACCCAGCACACTCTCTCCCTCCAGGGAGTGCACCATGCCTTTCCCTCCTCCCTCTTCTTCCCCCACAGGCATGCTTCTCCTAAAATATAAGGGACCCCCACGAGACTTGCAACCAGGGAAGCAATGGGCAATGGCAGCTCATCCTGGGCTAACCCCTGATCCTCTCTTCAAGGCCCACTTTTCTCTCAGTGGTTCTCAACCTTCTGGCCCTTTAAATACAGTTCCTCATGTTGTGACCAAACCATAAGATTATTTTAGTTGCTACTTCATAACTGTAATGTTGCTACTGTTATGAATCATAATGTAAATATTTGAGAAGCAGGATAGTCTTAGGCGACCCCTGTGAAAGGGTCGTTTGATCGCCAAAGGGGTCGCGACCCACAGGTTGAGAATTGCTTTCTCAGTGAGCCAAAGCAGCCCCACCTAGGCTCATTTCTTCCCTATAATACTTTTAGAGAACCAAAGCCCTGTTACTTCTTCTATCCTAGGTTCTTCCTTGTTTCACTGTCCCCAGCTTTAATAAACATACTCTCAAAACTACCTGGACTCATATTGTGAAATCTTTCCTACACGAAGTCGAGAACCCACACACTATCAGCTGGCCCTAGGCAGACCCGCTCAGGGCCAGGTCCCCTTTCTGGTAACAATATCAAAACTCAGTCCTAAGATAAGGACTTGGACAGGTAGAGGTCTTTCTTCTGTCATGTCTCTGTCTAGTATGAGGTTTATTACCCAGAGAAGGATCCAAAATGAAAACTTTTGAATCATTGAAATAACACTGATTGTTGTAATATCAAAGTCAGTAGACAGTTACCTGCAAGAAGAAACATAACTATTGAACTGGTTTGTTTGCAAAGAACCAATAAGTGAATCATAGCCACATTCACTTCTCTAACAGTAAAATATAGCATTTGAAAGCAAGAGTTCTTGGGTCAGATTCCTCTGAATTGGATCTCAGGCTCACCATTAATTAACTGGTCAACTTTGAAGAAATTAATTAACTCTCAATGTTTCAGTTTCCTCGTCTATAAATGGGAACAATAAAATTATTTGCCTCAAGAGTTGTAAGAATAAATGATATGTAAGTTACCTAAGACATGCTAGCATTTTAGCTATTTCAACAGATGCCAAGTGTATCAAAATATCAGATGTCCAAATAAAATAATAAAATGATAATTACACTTACATTATTTTAACTGGATATTTTAACATATGTTATTGTTATGAAGATAAGGTTTATTCTCCTTGGACTGAATGAATTCCTCACTTTGGTCTAAGAATGTTAAAATCTGAATGGCCAGCTCAGACAAAGAGACTAATTTGATGTCAAATGCTACTTTCACTCTTCCTGAGAACTAGGGCCATTCCCAACAAACTAGAATTTCTCTTCTAGTTGAAGCAGTATGGAGACAAAGCAACATCCTTGCTGTATGGACAGAGCCAACTTCCTAACTATATAAAAACCAATAGCATCAATAAGCCACCAGTGTTCAAACACCTTGCCTACAACCTTTTAAGTAACATAAATAATTTCATCTTACCTGCCTTTCCCTGTTCTCTCATCATGACCCATCTTCATTTCCCATATTTAGCATATTGTTAGGTGCTTTTGAGAAGAATACCACAAAGACAGTCATGTGCATGTGGTACCAAGAACAGCCTTGAAAATGCAAGTGTTGATTTTCTTCATGGAAATCTAAAATGCCAAATAGATGCAAAAACATATCCATTTACCCATTTGTTTTTTTTCCCCCAAAGCAGGAAACACTAAGAAAAATGTATGTGGTTACTACAGAAAAATGTTTGCTATAAGAGAAATCTCTAAGCTCAAAAAAGGCAAGATAAAAGGAATTTATTGTTATGCTGCCCAACATTTCTATATGAGATTACTACAGTGATGAAAGATGTTGTCATAATGCATGCAGCCAAGTAGGCTGATCTCAAGTACTGTGGGAGTTTTTTCATTCTTTCTTCTTAAACACAAACTTGTCAATCTCGAAGACTCAAGGGATGTGCAAAATGTAATTAACAAGGTTTATAATAAGGAATGAGCCAAACCAATAGACAGAGACAAATTGTAAAAAGCCAGCCAGCCTTCAAAGTCTTTCCCAAAAACATTTCTTTTGCGGACATTTCTTAGTTTACAATGAAGACAATGTTGCCATTTCTATGTCCTAACTTCAGTTGACATTTTCTGTGAGGCTTAAAGTTGGCATGGAAACTAATTTATTATAGGAAAATGACATGTATACCTATTGGTTCTTCAACAGGTGCCTCTGCATGAGTGTCACTGCATTTGTCTAGGGCCTGTGCTGGCCTTTCCCAACCCTGCATTGAGCATGGGACTGGTCCAGCAAGCAAGAGGGGGAACAATGCTTCCTCCATCTCCATTTGATTTATGACCTTGTGGCCAAAGCTGCCAACTGGCATGGGTCTAATGGCTGTCAGCACTGAGTGTGATGTCTGTGTGATGCCAGTTGGAAGTTGGCATTAAGTGCCAGGGTATTTCCTTGCAACTAGGTCAATAAAGTTTGCTCACAACCAATGTTACTTTAATTTGAATCATTTCATCAGTTAATAAAGCATTCTAGTGTATAAGAATTTAATATCTCAAAAGGTTTACATTCATAAATTTTTATCTTCTACTTCTGAAGGCAAACAGAAAATAGAAATAGAAAAGTCAAATGATTCCACTGGGGTGAGGCACAGAAAATATTGTTCCTTTTGCTCAGTGCTCACTAGATTGTCATGGGTTTTCAGTTTCAAGCTCAATTTAACTGAGCCTTTTGGGTTGGGAGTTTCATTTACTCAAGGCCAAATAAAACATCCTCATGGCAAAGAGAAAGTAAGAAAAGAAAAAATATCCCAGCATGATGGAAGTCTACTGAAAGATTTCTGGACATTAATAAATCTCTAATAAAACAATGTCTTCATGCAACATGTGAATATAAATCATTAGGTTGATTAGAATGGAAACTGGGTTTCTAAAGATTTTTGGCCTAAAAACTTTTATCAAACCTATAATAGGACCCCCTCCACATTACAATTATTAACCCTTCTCCATTCTCATTTTCCTCTAAGTCCCTTCATATCACTCATCTCTGAACATCTGCTAGCCCCTAAACAATGCCAGTCTCAGACACAAATGATTAATTCCTAATACATTATCTGGGAGCAGGAGCACTTACCAATCTGAACTCTCTCAAACTAAAAATTACTAAGGTAGCCCTAGGAAGAGGAATGAATAGAATGAGAGTATAATCAACCCATAACGACTCACAAAGGTTCAGTTCAGGAGATTAAAATCCAAACTGCAGGTGACTGAAGGCAAAGAAGCAAACACAATGAGCCCAGTTCTTTGCTACCTGTTTACACAAAGCTCTCATTGACTTTACTGAAGGGCTCAAAAGAGGGCCCGAGGTGTAATGTGTTTGCTGGTATGGCTGGTATGCACTCACTGCCCTTTCCTAAGCACATAGTCAAACACATGCAAGTGTTTGCGACATGGTCCTCTCCATATTGACCTGAAGTTTAGGTGAACAAGGAATCTAAAAGCATTTTGAGAACAAAGAGTAAGCTCTTAATGGTAAGCAACTTATCCCGATTCTGGATAAGCAACTTGTGATTCCTCTGAAGTCTTCTGTCAATCACCTATGTTCCCTACCATCTATGCCCGGCCCCCACCCCCTGCCCACTCCATTCAACCAAAACAATGAGACAGCTGGGTAAGAAGCAGAGAATTTTCTAAAGTTCAAATGCACCACGTGTGTGGATCAAAAAGGTCCTAGAGCTTGGGCAACAGTGCATATCTTGCCAGGTTTAATTGGCTAATAGGGACTTGGTTGTTTCCAGCTTTCAATGCACTACATAAAATACACAATACTCCCTTCAGGTACAAGACTAAAAGTCCACAGAGTAAAAAGTAACCTGGAAGCTTAAAATGAGTTTCAATGAAGACAGAAACCAACTTTACTGTGAAGGACAAAAAAAAAAATGTATGAATAATAAAAACACTTGATCTCTAATCCACATACAGTTAAATTTAGGAAAGTCAAATGAAGGAAGACAAAAACTGGTAAGGACAAAAGAATAGAAGGAAGTGATTTCCAGAAGGCTAATGGAGATTCTAAAAGAAGATTCTGGCTTTTCATGGTGTTTTTATTTATTAATGATTTTATATTTAGTGTTAGAAAAGTCTAACTACCAAATCTTATAAGATGTGCTATCTCAACCCTGTGAAGCGCAAGTGTACAGACAATGTAGATGTCTACATTTTTCATTTGTTAACCAACTGCACTTTCATTCTTGACCTATTAAACATAGACATATCCCTTTTCATTTTATTTAGCTGTCAGAATCATTTAATAAGTCATTATCTATTTTATGATGTTTTCAGCAGAAAATATTCAGCAAAGCTTAAAAATTACAAAGTGATTATGCAAATCAAGAAAAGGAATTTATGGGGGAAGAGGCAACAATGATTAAAATTTCAAAACTATACATTTTCTGAATTTATCATTTATTGCAATAGCTATAAAAAGATTTTGAAACATCTTCAATCTAGGTTGAGAATAATATCAGTGATTAACCTTGAGATTGTAGATTTTTTGCAGAGTTCTCTTACAGTGAGGCTTCCAGACAACCTCGGTTCTATTTTAGCCCATGCTAGAACACTCACAGCCAACTGTGGCTGAGACCAGCAGGATGACAAATCAGTGATTCTCAGAGCTCGGTCACCTGACCAGCAACATTAGCATCACCTGGGAACTTATTACAAATGTAAATTTTCACACACATCCTTCCCCTCTCCCCACTGATTGAGGGACTAGTGTTTTAGCCCAACCACCTGTGTTTACCAAACCTTGTAAAGGATTTGATGCACGCTCAAGTTTGAAAGCCCTTGTTTTAAGCAGGGAATTAGGAAACTCCGCAAGCTAAGGAACATAAACAAAGCAAAATGAAAAATAAAAATACATGGATGAAGAAAGATGGAGAGAAAAAATATCAATTATAAAGCACACTATAAAAGGTAGAGAATAGGAAGAGAGCATACTTTATGAAAAAAGAACAGAAACCCAAATTCCTTATTTCCACTTCCGTGACCTCAACAAAAATGAGGTAATTTAACCAGTTTTGTAGAAATAAGACTTTGTTATTTTCTTATAGACAGGATAATACATTTTTTTTTTCAGTTAACACTATCTGAATAACATTAAAGCTTCAAATTGCTATGACCAGAGATTTTATTTTTGAATCAATTGCTGTGAATAAGACCATTTCTGTTATTGGATTCTGTCTATGAACCAAATTGTTTAAAATAATGTATTAGAAAAAATATATTTTATTTATATTTTCAGTCTTACTAGAATCTTCAGTCTGGTAAGGTAGATTAAGACTAGTCCGAAGAGACCTAGGTTTTCCCTAACACTATATAGCTTTAAAAGTGGTAGAAAGTTTTTCTCCAGGCTTATTTGTTTTTGTTTGTTTTGTTTGTTTGTTTGTTTTTATTTTTATTTATTTTTGAGGAGGACAATATACATAGTAAAAGCAGAGGTGAGTGCTGAAAATCTAACACTCCAAAGCCATCCTGTCAATACAACTCTGCCACCAGAGCAACTTGGTCTCATTGTAAACAGTGGCAGTTACCATTCACTCACAGATCCAGGAGCCCCCAATAATGCATTACGCCTCATCACTGGATTCAGTTCCTGAATCATGTGTTGCCCAGCAATCCCCTCAGTCTTCATTCAATAGATAATTAATTCATAGGCCACTTACCTGCTGAATTCAATTATCCTATGGACTGTTACACAGACAAATAGGAATGAGGCATTATGGCCAAGGCACAGCTAGGTCTCCTCTTCTGATAAAGCAAAAAGTTCACACCATTGACCATTTCTCTACCTTCATCTCACAAGAGAGGGAACCACTTCTGATCCCTGGGCTTTGGGTGGAGCCTGGCACAATTTTTTATTTTTTATTTGTTTTTTGTTAATCCTCACCTGAAGATATTTTTCCATTGAATTTTAGAGAGTTGGGGAGAGACAGAGAGAGAGAAACTTCCATGTGAGAGAGACACATCAATTGGTTGCCTCCTGCATGCACCCCGACCAGGGCTGGGGACCAAGCCTGTAACCAAGGTACATGTCCTTGACCAGAATCGAATCTGGGACCCTTCAGTCAGTGGGCCAATGTTCTATCCACAGAGTCAAACCAGGTAGGTCTTAAAAACTACATGGGCTGTAGCAAAGAAAGACAGTAGCCAGATGGTGTAGTATTTAGAAAGCCTTCAGTTTTCTATTTGGCTGTCATTACTTCCAAACACCTTCCCTTACCCCACAAATCTGATATCAACAGTCTTCATATATGGTCTCAGGGTGAACACTTCTGGACATTGTATTAGCTCAATTAATTGTCTGTCACCTCTATTAAACTGTAAGTTCTTTCAGCACCAAATTGTCTTTACCATGTTGTAGTTATCAGTGCCTCTAATTATCAGACCCTTGCTCACATGATTAGTTAAGTGAAGAGGTGGGGAAATATATAAATGCATACTAAACCGCACTTGGTTTAGAAAATGTTTTTTAAAATTAGGCTTATTAAGTCTATTTAATTTGATAGTAAACTTCCAAACTCTCTTCCTAAGTGGCTGTATCATTTGATATTATTATCAGCAATATATATTTCCAGTTGCTCCATATCAACACCAACACTTGGTCTCTTCAGCTCTTCAGTCTTTTGTTTGTTTGTTTGTTTTAGTGATTTTAGAGAGAGGCGGGGAGAGGGAGAGAGGGATAGAAGCATCAATGATTAGACAAAATCATTGGTTGGTTGCCTCCTGCACACTGCCTACTGGCGATCGAGCTCACAACCCAGGCATGTGACCTGACCATTAATGGAACCATGACCTCCTGGTTTGTGAGTCAACATTCAAAGATTGAGCCACACCAACAGGGTTCTTCAGTCTTTTAAATTTTAGTACTTCCAGAGTGTGTGTAGAGACATCTCATTGTAATTTTTATTTGCATTTCACTATTGAATAATGATATTAAACATCTGTGTTTATTGACAATTCATATGTTTTATTGGCAAAATTTTTATTAACTTTTTTGTTGTTTTTATGTCAGTTAGTTATTGGACTTGAAGTTATTGAGGTGTAAGTGTTCTTTATACACTGCAAATTCAAATCCTTTTTCAAAACTATGCTTTGCAAATATATTCTCCCATTCTATGGCTAGTCTTTTCATTTGCTTAATAGTACACTTTGGAGAGCAAAACTTCAAGTCCAACTTATCATGATTTTTTTTTTTTTATGGTACATGTTTGTTTGTATGTCTAAGAAATCTTGTTTAACCCAAGATCACAAAGATTTCTTTCTTGAACTTTTATAGTATTGGCTTCTAAACTTAAGTCTATGATTCTTTTCTGTGATCTAAGAAATCTTTGTCTAACTCAAAGGTATAAAATTTTTCTTCTATGTTTTCTTCCAATAGTTTATCGTTTCAGCACATGTTTAGGTCTATGATCCATAGTAAGCTAATTTTTATATGTAGTGTGAGGTAAGATTTGAGATTAATTTTTCCTCTATGCATATATATTTTCTTCTGGCAATATTTGATGGAAACACTCTAGTTTATTGAATTACCTTGGCAATTGAGCATGTATGCATTGATCTTTCTCTGGCCTCTGTTTTATTCCACAAAGAGGAATAACTTATATGTCAATCATTATACTGTATTTATTTTTTGAGATTCATAATAATTCTTGAAATCAAGTAGTTCAAGTCCTTTAGTTTTTTTCTAAAAACATTTTGGCTATTCTAAGCCCTACACATTTTTATTTAAATTTTAGAATCAGGTTGTGACTTTCTAAACCAGTGATGGCGAACCTATGACATGCGTGTCAGAGGTGACACGTGAACTCACTTTTTTATTTGATTTTTCTTTGTTAAATGACACTTAAATATATAAAATAAATATCAAAAATATAAGTCTTTGTTTTACTATGGTTGCAAATATCAAAAAATTTCTACATGTGACATGGCACCAGAGTTAAGTTAGGGTTTTACAAAATGCTGACACGCCAAGCTCAAAAGGTTCGCCATCACTGTTCTAAACAAATAAACAAACAAACAAACAAAAAAACAGCTTGCTAAGATTATTTTATTGGAATTTCACCAAATCAATAGATCATTTTATGAAGAATGTCATCATAAAACATTGAGTCTTCTGACACATAAACACGCTATATCTCTTAATCTACACTAATAAAAGAGAAACATGGTAATTAGTGTACGACCGCTACCCTTTTCATTGGCTAATCAGTGAGTATATGCAAATTAACTGTCAGCCAAGATGGCGGCCGGCAGCCAGGCAGCTGGAAGCGAACATGAGGCTTGCTTGCTGCAGACTCCAACGTTCCCCGCCTCACTTGCCAGACTCTCAGTTGCAACTCTAAGCAACTATGTACTATGTTGCAAATAAGAAGCTAAACAAAACCCCAGAAACCAGCTGGACTGAAACCTAGCCAGACCGAAACTTTGTATCAATGTTTTCAGCAGTGAGGCCTCAGAGCTAAAGCTGGCCCAGAATAAAAAAAAAAAAAAAAAAAAGAAAGAAAACAAGGAGCGGTTAGGAGCTCCAGTCACTCGCCACCCAGAAAACAGCCCTCAGCCCCTCACCCAGACTGGCCAGGAACCCCAGTGGGGACCCCCACCCTGATCCAGGACACCCTTCAGGGCAAACCAGCCAGCCCCCACCCGTGCACCAGGCCTCTATTCTATATAGTAAAAAGGTAATATGCCTCCCGGCACTGGGATCAGTGTGACAGGGGGCAGCGCCCAAACCCCCTGATCGCCCTGCAGCTCTGTGTGTGACAGGGGGTGGGGCCACAACCTCCCTATCCGCCCTGCTCTGTTTGTGACAGGGAAAGGTGCCCCAACCCCCTGAGCAGCCCTGTTCTGTGCCTGATAGGGGGGAGCTCCCCAATCCCCTGATTGCCCTGGGGCTCTGTGTTTGACAGGGTGCATCACCCCAACCCACCCCCCACCATGGGCCCTGCTCTGTGCCTGATAGGGAGGAGCTCCCCAATCCCCTGATCGGCCCTGCTCTGTGTGTGACAGGGTAGAGCCATAACCTCCCCATTGGCCCTGCCCTGAGTGTGACAGGGTGCAGCACCCCAACCCCCTGATCCGCCCTGCTCTGTGCATGACAGGGGGCGGCACCCCAACTCCCCAGTCGGCCCTGCTCTGAGCCTGACCAGGGGCTGCACTTAGGGATTGGGCCTGCCCTCTGCCACCCGGGAGCAGGCCTAAGCCAGCAGGTCGTTATCTCCCGAGGGGTCCCAGACTGCAAGAGGGCACAGGCCGGGCTGGGGGACCCCCCTCCCCCAGCCCCCGAGTGCACAAATTTTTGTGCACCAGGCCTCTAGTCCTATATAATAAAAGCCTAATATACAAATTATTCAACCTGGAGTTCAACCACTCACTATGAAGTGACCTGACCACCAGGGGGCAGTGTGGAACATGGCAGGGCTGCAGCTGCCAAGAGTGCAGGGGCTGGTGGGGATCCCTGTGGGTTTGCACAGGAGCCAGCCTGTGAGGCCAGCCTGGAGAGAGCATGCTGCCTGTCCGAATTACATGCAGTGCCACGGAGCATCCCAGAGGCCCATGCTGCACCCTGGCCTGTGGCATCTGGCTGTGCTCACCACATCTTCCTGTGGGGACTTGGGCGCTGTGACTCAGGCAGAAGGGGGCGTGTGGGGGCCCAGGGACCCAGTTGCTGCCCAGGGCCCAGAGATCAGCTCACACTTTGATCTCTGGCTATGCATGAATTTTGTGCACTGGGCCTTTAGTTTATTTAGATAATATTTTACTTTACTTATCAGTTTTATTGTTGTCAGTGTAACAGGTTTTACACATATTCAATGATATTTCTCTCTGCATGTTTTTAGTCATATTATTAATGGTGTTATTGTTTTAATTTCAAATTCCAATTATTTGTTGCTAATATATAGAAATGAAATTATTTTTGTGTATAGATCTTGTACCCTGTAGCCTTGCTACACTCACATATTATTTTTTTATTCCTTATGATTCTCTAAATAAATAATCATGCAAAGATAATGAGAATTTTATTCCTTTCCCTCAGTTTGTGTACCTTTTATTTCCTTTTCTTCCTACATCACTACAATGTTAAGCAGAAGTAGTTGGTGTGAATAATCTTGCCTGTTCCACTTCTTACAGAAAATACATTCCATCTTTCACCAATAATTATTGTCAGCTATAATGATCTAGTGGTGGTTTTGTTATGTTGAGGATATTCTCTTATATTCCAAGGTTACTAAGAGTTTTTTACCTTGAAAATAAGTTGACTTTCCTCATCGTTTTGATTGTTGTGTTTTGTTTTGTTCACCTTTCTTGAGATGTTGCATGGTTTTCCATCTTTGCTCTTAATGTAGTGAATTATATTAATTAAATGTTTTGATGTTAAACTAACTTTGCATTACTGGGATAAGCTCCAAGTGGTCATAACATATTACTCTTTTTAAGTATTGCTGAACTTGATTTGCTATTTTGTTAAGGATTTTAGTAACCATGATCATGAGATAAACTGGTCTGCAACTTTCTTATAATGTATTTGTCTGTATCAGGATAATGCTGGCCTACTAAAATAAATTAGGAAGTATTGTGGTGGGGGGGGGGGGGTTGTCAGCTTTCTAGAGGAGTTTACATAGTGATGATATTATATTTTCTTTAAATTTTTGGTTATTTAACCATTAAAGCCAACTGTATCTGGAGTTTCTCTTTGTGAAAAGAATTTTAGTTATAAAATCAATGCTATAAATTTATTCATGTTATCTATTTTTAAAGGTAAACTTTGTATCTGTTTTCTCTTTCAAGGAATTTGTCTATTTCATTTCGCTTGTCACAATTGACAGTCTTGTTTATAACATTTCCTTATATTTTTATATTTTGTAGGATCTTTACTTGTATTTTCACCTTTATTTCTGACACTGGTAATTTGTAGTTTTTTTTCTTCTTTCTAGATTAGTCTTTCTACTCTTTTACTAATTTTATTAATCTCTATAAAGAAACAGATTTTAACTTCTTTAATTTTTTTGTTTGTTCATAGTCTATTTCATTGATTCTTGTACTTTAATTTATTTATTTCTTACTTCTTACTTTGAGCTTAATTAGATACTTTTTCCCTTAAGGTGGAAGCTTAAATCATTCATTTAAACCATTTGCTTTCCTTATATAACCATTTAATACTATAAATTTCATCCTAATCACTACTTCATTTCTCAAAATATTATATGTGTTTTTGTTTTCATCTAGTTAAATGATTCTGTGATTTTTTTTCATTGACCCAGGAGTATGTATAAGAATATTATTAACTTTTAAACTTTGGAGAATTTTTCAGATATCTTTCTGTTTTGGGTTTTTTATCTAATTCTGTATGATCAGAGGACATGGTTTGTATTACTTTACTGTTTTTAATATTTTTGAATGTTTTAAATGATCAGAATGTGATGAATAAATGTTCTATGTGTGCTTTAAAAATATGCATATTTTACTATTGTTCTGTGGAGTAATATATAAAATCAATTGGGTCAATCTGGTTAATAGTGTTGTTCAGCTATTTTATATTCCTACTAAATTCATCTATTGTTCTATCAATTACTAGAGGAAGATTATTGACATTTGCGACTTTAAATTTTAATTGGTTTCTCCTTTTGGTTCTGTCAGCTATTTTTTAAATGTATTTTGAAACTGCATAAATATTTAGGATTGTTGTATCTCCTTGATGAGATTCAGTCATCCATAGGAAATGACTTTTTATCACTGGTAAATTTTCCTGTTATAAAAACTATTTTGTCTGATATTAACATAGTCATTCCAGATTGTTTTTGATTAGTGTTTGAATGGCCTTCTTTGCCCATCATTTTATTTTTAACCCATCTATATTTATATTTAAGGTGGGTTTCTAGTGGACTGAATATAGTAGGAATTTGCTTGCATTTTTCTTTTCTAAACTGGACAATCTTTGTCATTTAAATGGCATTTTTAAATTATTTTAAGTAATTAAAATTCATATGGTGGAATGTAAATCTACCATATTGCTATTTGTCCCATATATTTGTTGTTTCTTTATTCTGTATTGTTTTGAATTAATTTAACTTCTTCATTATTATTCTATTTTACCTTATCATTAACTTTTTAAATCTATCCCTTTGTTTAATTTTGAGTGATTGCTTTAAGTATTTAAAATGCACATCATTACCTTATCATAATCTATCATGAAATGTTATATCACCAGTATTCAGTTTAAGAGCCTTGTCACAATACACTCTATTCCAGTCCTGCAATTCTTTATGTTATAGATTCCATAACACACTATTACCACTTTTGCTCTAGACAATATTTTATAAGAAAATTTGCAAAAGAGAAAAATATTTTCATACTTACCCACATATGCACCATAATTGATTTTCTTCATTTATTTGTGAAGATCTTAATTTCTATTTAGTGTCATTTTCCTTCTACATTAAGAACTTCCTTCAGCATTTCTTGTAATGCAGGTCTGAAAAAGTAATTATTTATACATATTTGCACTGGATATTTAGAGAATGCAATAAGAATGTCATTTTATGTTTTGGGGAGTATTGCATAGTTTCTGATAGAAGTCTGATGTAATTTTTATGTTACTTTCCTCTTTACATAAATAAAATGGTATAATTTTTCACATAAATAATATAGCCTATACTTTTTTCTTTTGGTATTTAAGTTAATTATGGGCTAGCTTGATCCACTTGTTATATGGATTTAAATTCCTTTGTAGCATACCTAGAGTAGTTTCACTTTTTCTCTAACTTAGCCCCACTTCTAAGTTATGCATTTTCTAGGATATCTACTGAATACCCAGGGTCTCTTCATTCTGGCTTGAGTTAGAGGGAACAAAAAATTCTCAGTCCTATGTGAGCTCTGGGAATTTTTGTCTTACAGCCTCAAGTAATAGTTAATTCCTTGGATGGTGGTCTTATCTGATCTTGTGTAGTTTCACCCTATGTACTTGCAAACTATAGTCAACCAATCTCACTGTACATTTCAGGCACTCTTTCTCTGTTTAACTCTCTCCTCCCAGCACTATGCCTCACAGCTCCTAGACTACTTGACATTCTGAACTCTCCTATCTCAACTCTGAAAGACTGTTACACTCTGTCCGAGTTTTCCCTTCCTGGGTTGCAGTCCAGAAATTTTCTCAAGGCAGAAAGTGCTTACTTCATTTACATTCAGAAAAAATATTGATATGTGCTGGCAAAGATAAATTATTTCTTAATCACAATAAATAATATGCACAGAGTTTAATGGCCTCAATGGGATGTTGGGGGTTGGGGAAGTGAGGGGATTAGGGATTCCTGTGAGAATTCTGCCATCATATTGGAAGCTCTCAGATGAATATATAAAATTTGGTTTCTTAGTTTTCTGATAAATTAGATTCACAAGTAAACTTTACCTTGCTTCAGTCATCAGACTGCGGAATGAAAATAAAACATTAATAAGGCATTTTTTCCTGAAGTATGTAGAGCACAGAGTATTAACCTTCTTTCACAGATGGGGAAACTGTGGTACAGAGAGTTTAAAGACTTGTCAAAAGTCACAGCCAATAAATTGTTAGATTCAGGAACAATCTCAGTTATTAACTTTTATCTAAAGGTTTAAAATGCTGTCATCCTTATGCATAAAGTTTCTCAGAATGTTATTTTGCAGGAAAGCTTCCTTTTTATTCAAAAACTAATAATTATGATTTTTATATATTCGTGATACCAATGATTTTCTGTGTCTAAAATTCAGCCTTCAAACTCTACATTTATGTAGAGTTTTTAAGTTGCTAATATATCCATTATCTTAATTGTTATTGTATTTTTTTAAAAAGTTACCCAAATATTTCCAGGTTTTACAAGACTGTGAGAAAATGAAATGTTGACCTGAATTTCTAAATGTCATAGTTTTGCCTCTGAGACCTGAATATTACAGGATCTCAGATCATCATTGAGGTGCCTTTAAGTATCCTGAGAGTCCCTGGAGGAACCTCACAGGTGAGTTTCACCATCAGGATTGTCTCTCAGTATAAACAGGAAACAGACACCACCCTGTTCTCCAGTTTCCTGTCTTTCCTATATATGGAGTTAGATAATAGCACTACCCTCTCTCCAACCTTCTTTCATGCGTACACGTGTGTGCATACATGTGCACTTACTCACATGCTCATGTGTGTCCACATGCATGCGAGCGCACACACACACACACACACACACACACTTCTCATTGCATATCAACTCATGAAAACTGCCCTCTTGGGAGGGACAGATTTGGCATTCACTTAAATTTACCACTCTGCCACAAATACTTTAAATCAATGGCTTCAAGCCTATCACTTTCACCTAGCATAATCCATTAGTGACAGTTTCACTATGGGATCGATTCTTAAGTCAGCAAGCATATTTTTTGAAACTCAACACCCAATTCAAACCTCCTTCCCAGAGACTCTGATATACCACTTCTTCTACTTCACTCTCCACCCCCAACACTAAGAATTGCTGCTCTAAATAAATGCCACGGCTAATGGCTAAACACAAAATACTGTTTATTGCAGGACAAAGCCATTAGAAGTTTCCGCTCATTCACTGGAATCCCATATATACTTCTATTATGAGAAATATGAAGTATATAATGATTCTAGTACAGTGTCCAACTGAAAAAGTGTTATTTAATTTAACCTTTGGCCTCGGTGTTCAAATAAGAAATAAAACCCATGTTCTGACACACAGAAGTCTTTTGGTTTTCATGTGGCTCCAGCTCAGGAGGGACACACACATGGATTTATAGAGTAGCCCTTAGGTGGTGGGATTATCCCGCAAAACACCCATGAGAGCCAGAACCCAACATACATTAAGATTCGGGTTTAGTAAAATGTCACTTCCACCTGATCAGACCGTGATGACTCTGGAGAGATTAGTTTGGGTTAATGATTTTTAAAATAGTCAAATTATGAATTATTTTATGGTGAGGTAAAATAGCTTATATGACTTTTTAAATGATTAAAAGAAGTTTGCTTTGCAAACAGAATAACTTTCTTGTGAATGATGAGTTGTGTAGATATCTGACTACCCATAATCTATAATAATAAAAGCATAATATGCTAATTAGGCTGGACAGACAAACAACCTTTCGGACGTCATTCTGGACATCCTTCTAGATGAAGCTGCTGTGATGGGGGCTGAGGCAGAGGTGGTTAGGGGTGATGAGGCAGGCAGACGAGCAGTTAGGGGCAATTAGACAGGCAAGCAGAGTGGTTAGGGGCAATCAGGCAGGCAGGCAAGCAGTTAGCGGTGATCAGGCAGGCAGGCAGAGTGGTTAGGGGTGATCAAGCAAGCAGAGTGGTTAGGGGCAATCAGGCAGGCAGGCAGAGTGGTTAGGGGTGATCAAGCAAGCAGGCAAGTAGTTAGGAGCCAGTAGTCCCCGACTGTGAAAGGTTGCAGGCTGGGCTGAGGGACCCCCCCCCCCCCCCCGTTCCCAGCCCCATGCACAAATTTTGTGCACTAGGCCTCCAGTTAATAATAATATTAAAACATCTGTGGTATATTTTCATCATTATAAGTTTTCTAAATAATCATCTGTGATTATAGGCATTATAAAATGTTCACTATGTTTGAATTTCATACATACATCTTTTTAGGCAGATTCAATCAATGTTTTCAAATGTTGGTGCCTGTAATCACCTTTTAAGGTCTTATAATAGCACTTAATTATCCTTCAAAAATAAACTATGTATATACTAATCTCCAATTTTCAAATCTGCAAATAGGTAGATATATATTATGAATTAAAGGCAGATATATATTCTGTCTTTAACTGCAATATATATATATTCATAAAAATATATTAAGGTGTTCTTTTAAAAATGCTCTTTCTATCCAAACCCTTTATCCATAATTTTACTGTGACTACAATAACAGATCAGGTAATATCTAGTGACCCCATTGTAACATTTGACTCTGCCATTTATATCATCTATGTAAATAAAGGCAATGCTTAGCACTCACAACGGCCACCTCCATTCAGTAAACCAGAACTGGACATATTTCATGTGAACTTTCTTGCTGAAAAAGAACAATGCTATCATATATTATGCATAACAATCTTGCTTTATTTAAAAGAAAAACTGCAGAGTTGGTCACCACTAATTAGGGGAGCTATCTTCTCCTAGGCTTCAGGTCATTTAACAAAATATCCCCCAGTTCTTTCACCTACTCAAATCCTAGAATTACTCAGTGTGCCTCCCCAGTGCCCAAAGACTGTTATTCAAAGCTAGATTTTATACAAGAATGTGCTGCTTGTCAAGTGATTCAAATTGTAAACAGACATAGGAAGGGAAGATACATGAACTCAGAGGCAACAAACTACACTGTATTTCTCATCAGCTTACTTTCCAACCCCTTTCTTTAACCATGCAAAGTCCAGAAAAGTAAAAGCATCAGGACAAACATTAAATGAAAACCGATCCTCGGTAATTGTGAATTTTCAGCGCCTGGTTGCCCACCCATCCCATCTTATGCTTCAAAGAGCAAAGGGGAGGGGACCCAGGGTAGAGGAGCAAGGAAGAAAGGAAAAGAGAGGTTATTTACTGGTCCTTTGAGATCTGGTTACCAGCCTGAAAAACAAGAACAGATGTATTTGCATGATTATAAAATAAAATGCCTTTCAAATAACTTAATCTTTGGGAATATTACAGTGCATACATTTGTTTTTAATTCCTCAGGGACAGGCAACAGACTGTGGGATCCTTTGTTTATCCCTGGGTATAAGGACCCAAGATTCTTAGATACATCTCTAAATTCATGCTAGTGAAAAACACGTGTGGGAACCAAGAGGATTACAGTATTATCCCTGCTATTGTTTTCTGCACTATATCCACTTCAATCTTCAGGAAAAATGAAAACAGAAATGGGCCCCAGGGATTATAAACAGGCAGTTGCCATTGGAGTCTGCTCTTCCCATGTGGATGGAGCCCAGGATGGCGGTTTGTTTCTTCAGGTTCCATCAAAAACCCTCTCTGAACGTGAAAGGAATTAGTGGAGGTGAAATCACCCAAAAGGCAATTACTGTCTTTGCTCCCCTGGGAGGAGATTTCAGCCCAGCAGACACAGAAATATAAAGTTCCTGTCAGAGCTGAAGCGTTCAAAGCCAACAGGCAAAGCACACGGGCTTTGGAGATCTTCGTGGTTAGTGGTAGGTAATAAAGAATACAAGCGCGGCAGCTCAGACCAAATATAAATTTAGAGAAAAAAGGGAAGAAGGGTGTGCTGCTCCCCCATGCCGTGCTTCCCTGGGACGGACACAGATCTCATTTTCCATTTGGCACAGAAAGAACTGGACCCACCCCAGCTGGATCATTCCAAGAGCCCGCGAAGTGTTGTGTCCGCAGGGCCCACTTTTGCTCTGAACTGTGTGACCCTGGGCCAGCTGTCAAAAGGCTGAGCCTCATCGGGTAGCACCAGGCCGTCGGGGTCAGATATGAAAGAAAGCTGCCTGGCTCATAGGGTTACAATAACGTCAGGCCAGGTCGGCTCACTTTTTCCGTTCCAAGCCGGGCTGGCCTGTAATGGTGATACGGTAAGATTAATAACAACAGGGACAACCAACACCTTTTCAGGGAATGGTTTCAAAATGCTTTCCAAGGAAACGCTGTTTATTAACTCCCCAAATGACAGATAAGAAAACTCGAGCGGAGAGAGGGAACATGATTAGACTCAGAGCACACATGTGCATTGGGGCACAGCTGGGAGAAAGCGCTGAAGCCGCCTCCCCAGATCAGGTTCTGGTCCTCCGAGAATTGTTCCCCTCCACCGGAGCCGCCTTCTCAACACACTGCTCTGTGCAAGGCACTGCCGAGTGAGCTCTCTTCACACAGGGCACTGTTTTACAGCCTCCTGTCCCATCAACTTACCTACGGCTTTAACAGGTATACAGGTTGTCTGTACTGTTTCTGTTTCTTTTTTTACACTCATTAGGCATCTGCTGCATATGCCAAAAAAAGAAAAGAATCAAAACGAAATGCAGAATTAAATAGACAGGTATGTTTCCTTCTTCTAACAGCACAAGAAGGTATTTTAATGTATCCACATGGATAAGCTCATCCCCAAGGTATATCCTCTTCTGTTCCCTGATTAATTCAAACAATCCTCCTTACGTAAAGGAGGATCAAGTTTTCAAACTTTTCTATCAAACTTATCAGCTACTGTTCCTCTTCTCTGTTTATGGTCTACAATGATTTTGGAGTCACAAAAATAGCTGGGCCTTCTTTTTAAGCAATCAATACACATTTAACTAAGCACGTACTGATATTATTAAAGAGGCAGTATATAGCCTGAGATTAGAAGCAAGGACTTGAGGGCAAAACGCCACTCTTTATGAAGCTGTGTAACCTTGGCAAGGTCCTTAGCTTCTCTACCCAGCTTTCTCATCTGTCAAATGGGAATGAGAAGGGTGACCTGCTTCCTAAGGCTGTTGAGAGGATGAATGAGCCAACCTTTATAGAGGGCTTATGGCAATGCCCAGTGCACAGAAAGCCAACTGCATGTTTGTTAGTCTACCACAGATCTTCCACTGTACAGTAGAACATTCCTGTGCAATGATTAGGACCTGTGGGAAACAACAGCAAAATGGATAACTCGGGCCTGGGTGGTATGGCTCAGTGGTTGAGTGTCAACCCATGAACCAGAAGATCACCCATTTAATTCTTGGTCAGGGTACATGCCCAGGTGGCAGGCTCGATCCCTGGTGGGGGGCATGCAGGAAGCAGCCAAATGATACTGATGTTTCTCTCTCATTGATGTGTCTCTCTTTCCCTCTCCCTAAAATCAAATTTTTTTTTTTAAAAAAAGGGATAACTGGGAAACAAAGTGTGCATTTGGCATAGTGTTTGGCTGAATGACAATATATAATGAAGACACTTAAGCAGCATAGTAATCAAGGAAGACTTCCTGGAGGAAAGTAATGAGGTTTTCATCAAAATAGGGGGAAAATGTTCCGTTCATTTTCTTGTCATTCACAGTCTCTCTTATGTTATATGCTCATTAAGTAGTGTATCTGTAGGGAAAGGCTGGACTCAGAAATTATTAAACCTGTTTAACAATAGAAAAAAACACAAAACACAACGCAATTAAGAGAGACAATTCAAAGGTTGTAAATTGATAGCTCCTGATACTTTAGGATAAGGATGATGGTAACTATTAAAGAAATAGATTCAGCTTTCTTATAATTGCACCTTAAAATAGCCTTGGTGTTCTGCTTTATTCACTAAGGCCCTATTCAGCCTATTGAATTCTTACCTAAGGTCCCCTTTTCATTCATCAGGTATTCCCCTCCACCCCCAACCTTCTAAGCACTGTTGGAGTGTTCAAATTTAGAAATTAATAAGACACATTCCTTGTCCTCAAAGTGCTCCTAAACTAGTATATTTAATTAATATGTTAATTTATCTAATCATAAATTTTTATCTAATCACTTTTTAAAATTGGAAAACCCAAAAAGTGGGAAGGAGATTAATAAAATGGTCATAAATCCATCACATAGGGATAACCACTCTGGTGTACTTTCTTCTGGTCTATTTCACAGGACAAATAAGTAAATGCACGTGCAAATAATTATGACTAGACCATATGTGCAGTTTTAAAATTGGCCTTTTTCATCTATATCATAAAGCATTTTTTCCAAGCCATTAAAGTTTTCTTTAAAGGCCTCATTTTTAATGTTGTATAATATTCCATGAGAGATGGATGGTCTATGAAATAATCATTTCAACATTATCTAAAGATGAAAGTAAGTCTCTGGCTAATTGAAGACATTGTAAAGAGCTGTTCATTCACAGAGATGGTGTGCTAGATAAAAGGAATTCATCCTCTGAAAAACAGGCCACCTTTGCAAAGCCAATTGCCATGACCTGCATAGCACGGGCTGTGTTCAAATAAAGCAGCCCTCAGAGGCAGCCGGGCCGTTCACACACCCCATGGCCTTCTTCTGCTATATTCTCATTCTGCAACCCTTTTCCCCAAGGCGGGGGAGTTTTAGTGGTCAGGCAGTTTTCCCATCTTCTGGATTTTTGGCAAGGAGGAGACCAAATACATGTGAGTAGCTGGGGAAAACAATCTAAATTAAGCCTAAAGTTCTCCTAATAGTCTCACAACGTTCTTTAATAGGAACGAGTTAAAATATGTGATACACAGTGTGTGACTCCGCTGGTTGTACACAACACCCTGACTTATGTAATTCAGGCATTCCCATTGGTTTGCTTGTCGACTCACTTCCTTTCTGGGATGTGAAATTAAGTGGTTATACCAAATCAGCTGTCAAACTTGGCACTCCAGTCACAGTTCCCTGCCTGAGAAGACCGGCACATTTTTAACAAGTAGGAATATGAGAAACTTTCTTTACAACTAATAAAACTAACATGAGTTTGTATTCAGTAAAATTTCACACCAGCATAGTTTTTTGCACCTCTCATAATAAAGCAAATGGCCATGCTGTTTTCTTATGGCATTTTCAGCTCTGGATCATAGTCATATGGTGATCTGAATTTCTTCATAGATGAAGAAAACAAATTTCATTGGGACATACTGACTGCTTATTTTATTGTATTTATAATAATAATAATAAACAGGGACATTTATTTTTCCATAAATATCCAATGTCTTGCTATAGGCATACCACATTTCAGAGAACATAAAGCCTCCTGCAAGATTACTCATAGCCAAATATCTATTTTGCAATTTTCTTATTGGCTTCCATCGGGAAATCAAGTGTGGATTGCTGAAGAAAATTATGAAGAAATAATAAAGTTACAAATAAGAATTTCCTCTTATATCAGATTTCTACTGCCACAATAATGCTGCAAAATAAATCACCTCAAAACTCAGTGGCTTAAAATAATAAACATCTGTTTTTCCATAAGCCTCCAGGTCAGTGACTCCGATGGGCTCAGCTGGGCTTGGCTGCGCTGTTCTGGCCCCGGTTCGCCCAGCTGCTGTCGATGAGGATGGCATCCGTCTGGACAACTGGGATGAACTGGCTCCCCTCCATATCTCACCTTCCAGCAGGCTGATCTGGGCATGTTCTCATGGCAATTTCAGAGGAACAAGAGGCAAGCAGGAACACATAGGACTTTTTCTAGCCTATGCTTGTGCCATCTTTGCTAACTGACACTTCTTTATCCAAAGCAAGTTGAAAGTCCACTCAGATCCAAGGCACAGGGCAATAGGCTCCATCCATTTAATGAGAAAAGCTGTAAAATCACATGACCAAAGGTATAGCCACAGGGGAAGGTGAAGCATTGGAATTATTAACATAACCAATCTATCACAAACATATTTTAAAATGAAAACAAGATAATTCAAATTTTTGACAGGTAATTGGATTTCATAATCTAAAGTACCACAGAAAATAAAATATGGCCACACATTAATAGAACAAAATAGATGTTGAAAAAAATCAAGCAACTTTCTTCACAACATTTCCTGTTTCTTATGGCAAGATGGCATACTTCTTGATTTCTGAGCCCTTTTTTTCTAATAACTGATGGAAAAAGCTTATGTTTAGAAAAGTTTTTTGGAATAAAGTAGGAAAAAAGATGAAGAAATAAAACAGAACTAGTAGTTTTAGCTTAATTGTAACTCTTGAAACAAACCATAGAAAGAAGTATTTGAAATAGAATAAATACTGTTCTTTCTGCCTAAAATACTTTTGCCTTCGTCATCACCTAATTGACTCTTCCATTTCTTGAATTTCCTAAGTTCAAGGTTCACTTATTTGGAGAAACAATCTTGATCACCATTTTATATTCTTTTCTTGGAGCCATATACTTCTTCCAGTAGTGGTCCCGGTTTCATATTTGTTCATGAAATAGTTGATTGCATATCTGTATCACTAGACTGTCAGATCCATGGAGGCAGATATCTTTTCTGGGTTTGTTCATTTCTATCTTTGGCTTCGTGTAGTTGCTGGCTTATAATAGCTCTCGGTGTATATCCAATAAATGAAGAAATAGAAAAATTAATTCATGGGAGAGCCTGGTTATTGGAAAGATGTGATAGTCTTATGGATAAGAGAGCACATACATGGCTGATGAGACCTAAAAAGTTCATCAAAGTGAAGTTTTAGGTAATACCTTTCCAAATGAAGGGATTAATTTAAAATACACATCTTAATATCTTACGTCGAGGGTTCAATATATGAATATTTTAGTCACAGTAACAACTGCATTTTATGCTTTTATTAGTAAAAACCAGAGAAAGTCAATGTGAGAGACTTATCAAATAAATGTAGTTCCTCTGATAGGATTAGTCCCTTTTTTCCTTAGCATTTTGTTTTCTTATTTAAAATATATTTTTATTGAATTCAGAGAAAAAAGGAGATGGAGAAGGAGATAGAAACATCAATGATAATAAATAATCATTGATTGTTTGCCTCTTGTATGCCCCCAACTGGGGATCAAGCTCACAACCTGAGCATGTGCCATGACCAGGAATAGAACTGTGACCTCCTGGTTCATAGGTTGACAATCAACAATGAGCCACACTGGCCTGGCCCCAGCATCTACACCAGTGATGGCGAACCTTTTGAGCTCGGCATGTCAGCATTTTGAAAAACCCTAAGTTAACTCTGGTGCCATGTCACCTATAGAAATTTTTTGATATTTGCAACCATAGTAAAACAAAGACTTATATTTTTGATATTTATTTTATATATTTAAATGCCATTTAACAAAGAAAAATCAACCAAAAAATGAGTTCGGGTGTCACCTATGACACGCTTGTCATAGGTTCGCCATCACTGATCTACACTAATAAAAGAGAAACATGCAAATTGGCATCACTCTGCTACGGCCACCAGCCAATCAGTATGAGTATGCAAATTAACCCAACAAAGATGGTGGTTAATTTGCATATGCAGGCGAGGAGCGAAGATTGAAGACAGTGTAGAAGGAAGCCAAGTGCTGCAGAAGGGAGCAAAGTGGTGGAGAAGAGAGGGAGTCGAGGCAGCAGAGACAGGAGCAGAGCTTCACTCCCTTCTCTGCTTCGTTCTGGCTGCAGGAAGCCCTATTCTTACAGGAATCTTCCTGAAACGGGCCTCTACTTTTCAATAAAAAAGGAGGATGAAGGAGAAAATATATATTTTGTATGTGATTCATAGTCTGCTGATGAAAAACTGAAGGCTTCACTGGGGCACTCTGCAAACGCCAAATATTTTCTGGAGACAGTTTAGAATTGCATGCATTTTCTATTTACCATGTACTTGCTGGTGTTACAGTACATTCTTACAAGACGATAGTCACCTATTGCTCCTTGCTTGCCAAGGAATACTTTTTTATCTGCTTGCAAATAAAAAACATGAAGGGACTTTTTGAACCCATCCTGAAAGGATGTACCTAAGACTGGAGTGTTTTCATTAAATTCATAATGGAATTGAAAATTGCTTCAAGAAGGAAACTTTAGTGCCTGCCTGTAGTGGCTACACATGGAGTGACGTGCTCCACAGCATCAAAGCCCCAAATAAATACCTTCTGTATAAGGACATCTACACCTCACACACTGCTGGTATCCAGTCCAGTGGAACAGACTGAACTTCACCTCCCTTAAAATTCTCAGCGTTTATGATACTAGATTAAATGCTCTCAACACAAAATGTTCAAGTGGAAAAATAAAGGCTTACCATTCAAGGTAGACCCAGAAATGTATTGATAACATTTTTAAACCAGATTTCAGCAGAGTCAACATAGAAGCAAAACTGAACCGAGGCATAAGGATAGCCACCACTTACTTCAATTCATCTTGGTTGCAATACTGCGGCTCTAAATAACTAACTTATTGAACTATTGCTTTTCATTAAGAGTATGTCACATATGCCTATGTATCCTATCTAATAATAGACAAAGATTCAAATTGACAATACCTTTGCTACACCCATCATTGGCTAATCAGAGCAATATGCAAATTAACCACCAACAAAGATGGTGGGTAATTTGCATACATAGGCGCAAAGCGGCAGAGCGAAGGCTGGAAGGCGGCTCTGGCCAGAGCAGCGAACGCTGGAAGGTGGCTCCGGTCAGAGCAAAGGCCGGGGTCCCAGGTGCCAGAGGAAAACTGGTGCTGGCAGCCAGGGGAAGGGAAGGCCTATTGCACGAATCTTTTCGTGCAAAAGGCCTCTAATCTATATATATAAAAGCCTAAGCGACCATCTGACCATTTGACCTTCTGGCCTGTAGCTATGATGCTCAATGACCACCAGGGGGCAGATGCTCTGACCAATAGCTATGATGTGCACTGACCACCAGGGGACCGATGCTCAATATACAGAAGCTGCTGAGCTGCAGTGACTTGGCAGCTGGGGTTCTTGGGTGACACACCCTGAACCAGAGAGGAGGGAGCCCAATTCTGGGGTGTGTCACCCGAGAACTGCCCTATTGCAATCCAGGACCACTCAGGGGATGTCAGAGAGCCAGTTTAGGCCTGATCCCCGCAGGCCAGGCTGAAAGACCCCACCGGTGCACAAATCGTGCACTGGGCCTCTAGTAATCTATATATATATAAAGCCAGAGACCAAAATGCTGTAACAGCTGGAGTGACTGGTCGCTATGACACCCACTGTGGCCAGTGAACCAGTCTGATCAGGGGTGGGGCCTGCTGGCCAACCCCCCCTCAGCCCTACCCCTGGCTGGCCCCACCCCTGATTTTCCCCCCACCCCAATAGGGGGCATGGAAGCCGGCCAACCTCCTGCAGCCCCTCCCCCCACCTGGCCCCACCCCAGATCAACCCTCCCACCCCAATCAGGGGCAGGGCCAGCCATCCAACTGCCTGCAGCCCCGCTCCCAGCTAGCCCCACCCCCACTGGGCTCCCACCACCCCGATTGGCCCGTGGCCCCTCCCTCCATCCAGCTCCATCCCCGATTGGCCCCCTAACTCTGATCAGGGGCAGTGCCAGCTGGCCTACCACCCATGGCCCCTCCCCCAGGCCGCTGGTCCCCAATTGGCCCCCCACCCTATTTGGGGGCAGAGCCAGCTGGCCCATCACCCACAGCAGCACCCCATGGCTGGCCCCACCCAAAATCGGTCCCCCCATCCCAATCAGGTATGGGGCCCACTGGCCAATCGCCTGTGGCCCCTCCCCCCAGGCAACCAGGCCCTGATAGGGCCCCCAATTGGGGTGGGCCAGCCAGCTAACCTTCCACCTTCTCCTCCTCCTGACAGGCCCAGCCTTGATCTGCCCCAAATTCATGCACTGGGCTTCTAGTAATTTATATAAAGAAAAATAAGTTAAGATAGACTTTTTTCTTTCATGTGTCCTTGAGATTGATTATCCAATAAACATATAATTATGAAGAAGACACAGTGCTTAATAACTGGTAAATACCAAAGTAATAACTCAACATGAGCTTGGGAAATAAATGAAAATGATAGAGAAAAGTGAAAGGTTGTAGAGGAGGAAAGTAGGAAATAAAAAGGAGTAGGGAGTAAAGCAAAGAAAAAGAAAAAAGTTTATATGTGATGCTTTTTTCATTTCCCACAATGAAAACAGCTTCTCAGCAAAAAAAAAAAAATCTTACTGGTATTACTTTCTATTGGCACACTGTACTGGAATATATCCTTTTCCCCAAATATTAAATATAGATATAAATATTATACTTTGATAAAATATTTCCACAACCTTCTCCTACTTTAATTTATTCAACTACTCTAACTCACAGAGACCTGTAATTGGTCCTGAAATTAGAAATTACCAATATTTGGTTTATTATCTCAAGAAATTGAGATTAAAGAAGATACTTGTGTAAATAAAATATTGTATTAAAAATTAACAAAGTAGAACAAATAAAATATTATTTTGGCACAAGAGAAGAAATTATAAAGTCCCTTGGGAAGAATGGAGAGAAAACAGATGTGA
Source organism: Myotis yumanensis (assembly GCF_028538775.1). NCBI lineage: Eukaryota > Metazoa > Chordata > Mammalia > Chiroptera > Vespertilionidae > Myotis > Myotis yumanensis. The sequence goes on from NW_027223753.1 coordinate 74,825,176, forward strand.
ATATTTAACAGAAGAGATGATGTTTGATCTAGGTCTTAAAGAATCAATAGAGATACAAAAGACAGATGATAGAGGGAAAGCATTAGGAGAAAGTCTTGGAGGTTGAGGAAGTAAATGGGAAAGCATGACAACCTGAAGTAGCAAGGTGTGCCCAGGGTCCTATGATGCAAGTAGAATTGGAACTTAGGAGAAAATGAAAGATGAGTTGGGTGAGGAGACAAAGACCAAATCATGGAGGGACTTGGACAGCATGCATGAATGATAATGATTCATTTTGTAGCCAGTGAATTTGAAGCATAGAAGTAAAATAATATGGTTTTAATTTTTTTAAAACCTAACTATCAACAATTTGGAAGACAGACTTGGAGAAACCACAGGGAGAAAGATCAATGAGGAAATCCTTAAAATAGTCCAGAAGAGAGACGATAAAGACCTGAAATAGCGTAGTAGTCTGGGATTGGAGACGGGTTGACAGATTGAGAGATGTTACGTTAGAAGAACCCATAATATCCAGTGACCAGATGGGTAGGAGAGATTAGGTATTGGCTGAAAAAGAGACAGTTGTAATTATGTCCAGATTTTTGGTATACACATAAGAGTAAAAGCAAGCCTGGAAGAAAGATAATAATTTTGGTTTTAAATGTGTTGAATTTTCCTGTGGGATATCTTGTTAATTAATAGCAGGGAGCAAAAAAAAAAAAATGTAGAGAGCTAAGGAAAGAAGCCTGAATGGAGATGTTGTTTTGCAGTCATCAGCATCCAGGTAGCACTGGATGCAGTGAGCATTGAAAAGTTTCCTGGGGTGTGTGGAATTGAAAAGACAGAGCGACTAAGTATGAACCAAGGAAAGACCAACATTAATTGGTAAACAAAGGAAGAAGGGATTGGGAATGTGAGAAAGAGCAACTGAAATGCGAAGGGGAATCAGGAGAAGTTAGTACAGGAAATATTTTTATGGAAAGGGGAATAGTCATTAATGAAGCCACAGAATTTACATGGTTAGCTTTATCTGGTACAGATATTGTTATGTTGTGTGCTGTGAATGATCACTTACAAATTGAATGTGGATACTGCTTTGAACCAAAATTTTTGTCCATTATACTAACTATTCCTTTTTGGTTAAATTGAATTAAACACCATGAGGGCCAGAACAGTTTCTTATTCATGTTTGTATACCTAGCAGCACCTACCACAGAACACATAGAAAATGAAATTTGAATATGAATATTGCTGAAGAAAGTAAATAATCAATTCTCAAGTTTTAGTGAACTTGCATCTTCATTCTGATAATGAATATGCTTTTGAATTATATAAAATCTTAATATGCAAATGATGAGAGAGAGAGAGAGAGAGAGAAGAAAGAATTTCTAGGTTTGAACATACTAATTCATTCATTCTGTGTGAATCACATTCTGTAATATCTAGCAGGAAAAGGTACTTCTGACAGATCTGGGCAAGTTGAATTTATTTGGCTTCTTCTCTTCTAATAACTTGCTTAACTGATCTATATTGTTGCTATTTGAAGTCTACCTCTATTCTTTATCAGTTTTAGTTGCATTTCCAATCTCCAATAGGCAGCAGAATGTAAGAGATTCTGAAGTTGTCACTTACTACTTTTTATTCACTCAGAATAATAATAAAAAGATAATTCCTCTTACAATTTATGCCATGTGAAAATAAAAAACCAATTGCATTGGTCACCAATCTTGCTAAGATAGACAGAGATGTATTTCTTTGTTATTAGGTGGGATCAAGATGTTGTTTGTTCCAGTCTCTATCCCTCAACCTGTGGCAAGTTAAGACTTACTGATATTATGAAGGTCTTAGGCCAAGTTAACATCATAGAAAAGTTAAACCACAGGGTGGTCAGTTCGAGGCATCTCTGCTGCTCCAAAAAGAAACACAAGAACGAATTACAAACCACCTTATCTCCCTCCTCCCATTCTCAGTAAAGTCCATCATATGCAAAGTTGAAATGCACCCCCCCACACCAGAATTATCCTGAGAATGGAGGGAGATGAATTATGTCACCCTGCATATACATTGTAATTTACTATAAAATGTCATTCAGAGTTCAGTTGCCCAACTCCATCATACCTCCAAATACAGCTCAGTATGGAATAAGACCATGGAGTTAAGAGAGGACAGGCCCCAGGAACTAAACCTGCAAGTGGATTGATGTAAGCAAAGGGGACAGAGAAGCAGACACTCAGAAGACCAAGGGGACATGACCATCTGTAGGTGGCAACTTAGACAAGCAGGGGGAGTAGATTCTGACAGCCATGGCCCTATGGAGACTTACGAACATCCTAGGCAGAGTGAGTTCTTGGTGCCCCTTGAAAGTGTGGTACCTTTAAATCTCTATTAAATATCTGCTTAGAGGGCAGAAATAAACTAATTTTCTACTAACAAAAATATTTAATCTTCCAAATAAATAAATCATTACATGCACCTAAGTACAGTAACATTTTATTAGGAATTTCCCTAGAATATAATGCTGTTCAATAGACAAATATTTGAAAGATCCATAAAATAGCTTAAAACAAATAATAAATAAATCACTTATTCATGACACATTGTAGCAAGTCAAGCATAGTTTGGTTTCAGAATTTCACTTGATACCAGGTCCCAGGTAAAAGGCTCCCTGATGTTAATTAACAAAATATCCCACAGGAAAATTCAACACATTTAAAACCAAAATTACTATCTCAGGGTAGGTAGAACCACCACTTGTGACTCCTACTTGTGCATTCAAAAATTATTTTGCAAAGGTCTGCACAGATGAAAAGCTTTCAAAATTTTTCACTAGGAGGCTGTGTTCCAATTACATTTCACTTGTTATATAAAAGTCACATATGACAATTTCAGCTTACTGGCATCATATTTCTGATTGAATCAGTGATACTTAGCTCACATTAGTCATTGCCCCATCCAATGTCCTGAAAGGCCTGTACTTCAATTCAACCTAGCCATCAACTGGGCAGAGATGAGAAATCAAGATCTCAGAGTAACAGGTCCCAGAAATGCACATGAGTGGCCTTGGTGTTGAAGAAAACTGTTACCAGATGTGGCCAACACACTGTAATTAACTTTCTCCAATGAGTCATGCCCTTGTATAATTCTCTCCCCCTGAATCCTGGCAGAACCTGTGCCTTGGTTCAAACAACCGAATATGGCAAAGGTGATAAAATATCATTCCCATGATTATGTTACATTATATAAGACTGTCCAACTAGACTGGAGCAGGAGACTCCCTCTTTGCTGGCTTTGAAGCCAGCTGTCATGTTGAGAGAGTGTCTAGGGAGGGTCATGTGACAAAGAACTGGCAATGACCTTTAAGAATTGAGAGTCGCTCCCAGCCGAGACAGCCAATAAGAAAACTGTGATCTCAGCCCACCAGAGGAATTTTCCTAACAACCTTGGAGAACTGAAAGTAGATACTTTCCAAGTTCAGCTTCTGATGAGAACACCAGCCTGACCAGCACTTAGATTGCAACCTGGTAAGACACTGAAGTAAAAAGCACAACTAAGCTGTGCCTAGACTACTGACCTACCAAAAGTCTGAGATAATAATACATGTGTATTGTCTTAAGCTGCTAAGTTTGCAGTAATTCATTACACAGCATAGAGAACTAACCTTCCTAATGCCGCGACCCTTTAATACAGTTCTTCATGTTGTGGTGACCCCCAACCATAAAATTATTTTCATTGCTACTTCATAACTGTAATTTTGCTACTGTTATGAATCATAATGTAAATATCTGATATGCAGGATGTATTTAGGCGACCCCTGTGAAAGGGTCATTCGACCCCCAAAGGGGTCACAACCCACAGGTTGAGAACCGCTGCACTAGGAGCAAGATTCAGATACTTCTCAGCACTTTATTCATTGATAGAAGTGTAGAACATTCCAGAGCAAGGAAGGTTCAAGGTCTAGATGATTGGCACTGAATAATTGGCAGGACACCATAACACTAATTTAAGCAAAGTTGTGTGTGTGAGTGTGTGTGTGTGTGTGTGTGTGTGTGTGTGTATGTGTGTTTGAGAGTGTCTGTACCTGCGGGAGGCAGAGGGTGGAGGGGGATGAGGCAGACATTTGGTGATAAGAACTCAGCACAAGGTAAGCGCTGACAAGCAACCAGAGTGGAAGGCTTAGAGGTTGGGGTTAGCTGGGTCTATAAACAAACAGGGTGCCTACTTATAGGGGGATTACCATAGCCAAGGCTGAAAATTGGGCAGGGAGTTTCCATACATATTTTGAAGTGAAGCAAAGAGACTCTCCTGTTCAAATTAACTTTGAGTGGCTGAAATCTTACCATCAGCTATATATTCCTGTTGTAAAGCATTACTTTTCATATTCATTAATTATATCAAACTCTATGGAATAAAATAGTTATTGGATCAGGTTCCTTAATGAGAGCTCTGGTTAGCTGGTGATGAAGGACCTTTTAAGAAAAAGAAAGAGAGAGAGATAACAAACACAAACTTTGACTATTCATAAATTTAATAGTGACTTTCTTTTCCCTCAAACAGCATGATTTTTGGACTTAGAATTGGAATAAACCAATTTATTGCACAATTATTCCCCTTTAATAAATTTTTTCTTTTTGTTTAGGTAACCTACCGTACTTCTCTAAGTTTCAGTCTACTAATTTGGAAAATAAAGTTAGTGATAACTACTTCTGATTGTCATAGCAACAATAAGGAGACAAATGTAACAATGCAATGATTTAATTGTCTCTGCCATAGTACAAAAGCATAAACTGAAGTCTTATAAAAGTTCAATAGCATAGAGAGTTTTAAACTTTGTTTTGGAATCAGCCTGGGAGAAGTTGAATCCTGGCTCAGTAGTTTATTATCTCTCTGACCATTTGGTAGTTTCTTAACCCTCTAAATATTTCTTCATCTAAAAGACATGGAAATACTAATTCACTGTGTTAGGCAAATATTAAGTGAGACAATATATGTAAAATGCTTAAATTTTTCCTTAAATAGTAGGTTACTGCGTTGTCTGATTAAGATTGCTCAGCCATGGAGCTAGCTAGTATTTTCTGATTGGGTGTGACAATGTCCCATGTGCCCGTTTATCCTTATTTCATTGCTCCTGGCACTTCTAATTAGAAAGATTTATGGAATCCTTATTTATACAACCCTATTAATACAACTACAATTTCCAGGCAAAGCCCTTCAATAAGTGTTTGTTGTGTTGAATTGAACCCAAATTTGCAGATTGATGACGAATTTATGGATGCACACCATGGATTTCCTCCAAGTAATGCTGCTTGGCCTCAGCAATATCTTCATGGCCAGTGTGTGTGCAGATACACTTTCAGTGGATGAGATGAGACCTTTTAGGCTAGTAACAGAGGTTGATTTAGTGAAGAATGCTAGCTTTGGGGTCAGCCTACCTCAAATAGCACTGAATACAGTGGGCACTACTGCATGCTTGGAATTACGTTGCAACCCTTCCCAGCTCCATTTGTGAACCTCTATATCACTGTACACAAAGCACATCAGGACAAGATATTTATACTCTAAGTTGTCTATGCCATAAAAGTTATGTATGGAAGATCAATGTAACTATAATTTAGTCATATAGAGTGTGTTTGGAAAACTTTTCATGGATGTAAATGTGAATTTAATAGGCCAAGGTGGTTGCCTCATAAAATGACACTTAAATTGCATTAGAAGTTCCTGGACAACTTATAGAAAACAAGCTGATATTTGGCCAGCTAGAGACATAGACACATTGCTTAAAGGTTATTTAAAGTGATACTTTTATATCCTGGCCTCAACAGAACAGTGCATCTAAAATATCCCATATATACTGAGTTGTCTATTCTATTTTAATGGGTCTACCTGGAAGAATGGTTTACAATTTCCTTTGACAACACTTTCTTGGATCTCATAAAGATTAGTACATTAACATTATCGAGGAGACAGTTTTCTGTGTGATGCTGTTTTGGAGATTCAGAAATGCCCCGGCACTAACAGCCCATGGTCCAGTGAAATTGTTAACACTTTGATCATCATTCACTAGGGCCTAGGTACTAATGTGAGCTTTGGCAAATAATAACTCATTTGATCTCATATAATCATCCTACGGGGTAGCTATTATTGTTGTTGTGGTGGTTGTTATCTTCATTTTACACTTGAGGAAACTGGAGCAAAGACATATTATGTAACATGCCCAAGGTCACAAAGCTAATTAGCAGCAAAGCCAATATTAAACCAGACTTATGATCTGAACTATACTCTACCCTCAACACAGAAATATCACCAGACTGGGAGTTAAAGGAACTAAGTTTGAATCTCAACTTCATCACTAATTATCTATATGAATATTTATAACTTTACTACTTCCTCATTGTACTTAAGGAATAATAACACCCATATCGTAAGTTTGGAAAAATGACATAGATATATGTAAAGTCTCCTTGCACTGTGGCTAACTCATAATAGGTGTTCAATGAATATTATTTTTACCTAAATTTGATGCTTTTTGATTTTTCCTTAGGATTCCTATTAACTTACAAATAAATTATTGGGATCTGTGATGCTTTTAGTAATAACCCCATTAACACCTGAGAGTAATTTAGTTTAACCAGTTAACTCTAGTCAAGAACAAAGTGTTGAGATGCATTGAAAACAGACAAGCCTATTTGGATGGACCTTGTGCACAAAGTCAGTTTGAGAGCACTGGGCAGACCTGGGCTGGTGGCTGTGGAGCAGTCTGGGCAGCCAAAGGTCCCTGTGAGCTAAAGGGTAGATGACAAGAGAGAAGGGGTGCCAAAGAGAGCACGCAAAGACCTGAACCCATTTTACCTAGGGCAGGAGCTTCTTTAATGTCTGCAATTTATGTCCTGGCCCGATGCCACATTTGAGTTGGAAGTATTCAGCTACTATCATGCCAACAGAGTGATTGCCACAAAAGATGTCTCATGTGTCCTCCCAAAGACATTAATGATGATAATGCCTTTGAACTATTTGAATACTTTTCCCGATTTTCCATACAGGCATATAAAGGAAATGTCAGAGAGAGATGCTCAAACACTGGCACTTCCCTCTGGGCTCTGTGTGGGCTCAGCAGCTCAGCCGAGGCGCAAGCGCTGCACCACCTCGCTTGGCACTGAGCTTGGGGAACACTACACTGGACAGAGACAGCTCTTTAGGCAGACAGAGCACAGGTCCATTCCACTGTCCTTCATGATGGGTATGTCAGGCATTTCCACACGGCGATGAATAGATTTTTCCTGTAATATCCATTGGCAAGTGACAAACCACAGGGCATGGCCTTAGCCGTTACACACTGAGCCTCATAGAAAACCAGTACATTTATACCATCAATCCATATCAGAAGAGAAAATTCTTTTTTTAGACATTCCCCAGTACTTTCATCCAGGGCCAGAATGGGTCACATGACCCCCTGTCCCCACTACCAGGAAGGCTTGGCGATAGTAATTATATTTTCTCATAACCAGAGTGGAAATAAGTAAGAGAGATGGAATTGGAAATGAACATTGTGCTAGCTAACGCACACAGTCTGCCCGGGCAGGTATGATTATTGTCCCCATGACATAGCTAAGGAAACTGAGTCCTGCACAGGTTAAACATGTTGCACAAGATCTCACAGCTTCCAGGTGGTGAGGCAGGATTGGAATGACAGCACTCTGTCCAGGGTCTGGGTACTTAGCACTATATTCTGCTGCATCTCCAAATTAGCTCTCCCAGTAATTCTCTCTGAGAGCATCCTCTACCTTCCCCTGATGGCTCTATTCATCATTTACAATCATGTATTCGTTTGGAGTGATCATTTGTTTAATATCTGCCTGCCCAATTAGATAGTAATCTCTGTGAGAGCTGAAACATTTTGTGTTATGTTTACCCCTGCACATGCAGCAATGTGCATATTTTCTCACAGAGAGCTGGTCAATTAATGAATGAGTGAATTCAGATAACATGCAATTTGATGCTAACCCTATGCTAATCAAGAGCCTGAGGAGCTCAGGGAAGAAGAGTACTCATGAACTGAATAGAGGGCAGAGAAGGCTGCAAGACCATTGCTAGGCTGGGTCTGGAGGAATGAATTTGGATTTGAGCAACTGGAAGTGAGGCGAGGAAGCCCAAGGTAAAAAGAGACAAGTGTGCTTGTAAAATAGAAAATTGACCAACTTGAAAAAATTAGAGATTAAGGTATTGAACAATTTATGGAGAATCTTTAAAAAAGGGCAGAGATTCCAATATGAGTTAAAACAAAGAGGTTTTTGTGAATGTAAGCAAAATGTTAACAGTGATTGCTCTGGTAGTTTTATGGATTTGATTGGAGGCCATTAAGAGCTGTCTCAGTAGCTTAAGCAAAGGAAACAGTGGAGAAGATCAGACTGGACCACAGCATTGAGATTGAAGAGTGAAGATGGAGAAGCAGTCATGCCAGGGAAGACACTAGTGGGACTTGAGTCTATGAGGAATATGTAGAAAAATAGATTTAAAGCAACTACAGGTTTTTGAATTGGTGGGAGCATTTGGGGACAGGTTAGAAATGCAGGGAAAAAGGGTTATGAAGCCAAGTTCAAGGAAACTGAAAGATATCTAAATAAAAAGGTACAGAGGGAGTTGGAAGTAGATAACTGAACATAGTTTTTTAAAAAATGGTAAAGGCTGGATATATAGACTTGGATGTGAACATAGAGAATACATTAAGAAAGAAACAAACTCATAGTCTTGGGTCATGTGATTAATTCAGGTTGAGATGGTTAAAAGGACTCAATCATTTCTAATTCCTGTCTTCCCCTGCTTCAGTGACCAGCAATGCCAACCTGAGTCCCTGAATGATCTGTGGAACAGAACTCACCCCCTCCTCCAAATTAGCCCATATAAAATACATGGTGTAAATAATAAATAAACCTTTATTGTGTTAAATCACTGGTGGTCCATATTTAATTTTTCATCATAGTACCCTAGCCTATCTTAACATAATCAGAAACCCATAGCCTGAACTAAGGCAATAGATCTCAATGAGAGATAAAATTTGAGATGCAATGCCCATAAAGTAGTACAAAGCAACGTGCAAAGTTTGTGAATGAAAAGGATGAAGTTGCCATTGTGGTAAAGTTAGACTAATATTCTCCTATAAACAACGGATGAACATTGAGCTCAAAACCTTGATTTACCTTAGTATTTTTCATCAACATTGATAAGATATGTTTTTAGGAAAGAATTAGAAGGAAAAGTTAATTATTGATTACTCATGTTAAATGTTTATAAACAAAAATGTGAAATTCTCCACGTGAATATAAATTCAAACATGCAAAGATAATTTAAATGTTAATTTAATATTGATAAATAAAATGAATATTTCCTTTGGTAACTGATGCAATCTTCATAATTTGTTGTCTTTATTTTATTTTTAGCATGAATTATTAGCATTATGTCTTACCAGTGATTAGTATTTGTTGAATAAATATATGAATAAATGCATATGTAAAAGAATAAACAGAAGATGGAAATGGCTGAAAAATATAAGTAGTTAAAAAACCTAAGAGAGGATTTATGTATATATTTCATTTATTCATTTATTCAGGAAGCAACCATCTAAAACATCTGTTTTCTAATTTAAGCATATCAAGAAAAATATGTAAAAGTCAATATGTCGGATATTAAGGTGATTTTGCAATTTATGCAATTTTCTAGCATCTTAAATGAGTTTTGACCTGTCTATATGTGATAACAAAGTAATTTGACTCAATAATACTATAAGGTCAAAGGGTTAGATAAGTTAACAGTGATGAGTCTGTACATTTTTATATAATTATATTGAGTTATTTTTTATATTTAGTATATATTTTTATAAGAGCAACATAAAAATAGTTATAGAACTATGTTGTCACAAAAAGTCAGGATAAAGTAGGAGGAGAGAAATTATCCATCTATAAATATCAGGAAGAATTTGCTGACAGTGGGAAATAGATTGAGAAAGGGTGTAATCTGCAGAGATATAATATTAGACTGGACAAAGAATTAAAACATTCATCACTGAAAATCATCCTTCACCTACAGGGATGTAGAATAGCCAACATAATGAATAGCAGTGATATACACTACTTGAGTACTAGGCGAGACCAGCCAAGGCAAGGACAAATACTTCCAATTTATTTCTCATGTGATGTAAGACCCAGGATTGTCACAAATAGAAAATTACCATGAACCTAACAAACAAAACATATGTTCTTGGGTCTGTGTAACCTACCCACATTTCTTACTGGCATATAAAAATCAGACAAGGAATCAAGGCACTGAATATATGTATCAGTGTGCAATGTGATCTGTGAATTAGAGAATACAATGTGAAATGGGATCCTCTGGTAATTTTTGTGGGAGATAGATAAAATTGGCTACTCATTCTGATGAGCTGCCCCTCCCCTTGTTTGCTTATTTCATTAATTCTACAAATATTTATTAAATGCTTACCATATACTAGGTATTGTGCTAGAAACCAGATGGTCTCTGCTCTCTTGGTGCATATAGTCTAGTAATTGATGGAATAGGCCAGTGATTCCCAAAGTGGGCGCTACCGCCCCCTGGTGGGCGCTGCAGCGATCCAGGGGGGCGGTGATGGCCACAGGTGCATTTATTTTAACTTTTTTTGAATTACCTTTCTATTCTGAGTTCAATAAATAGTTTCATAATTTCAAACTTCAATGTTTCTAATTTACACCTTTCTTTGCTATATTTTACGAAAAGGGTAGAAACATTAATACATATATCTTTCTGTTTAATTGCTATTAAAATTTTTTTAAAAATTAATTTCCAGGGGGCGCTGAGTAATATTTTTTCTGGAAAGGGGGCGGTAGGCCAAATAAGTTTGGGAACCACTGGAATAGGCATAAAATAATTTATTTCTAAATCATAATTTTCTATTAATTGTCCATCTTCCACATTAAGTGAGACATTTTTAGGTGAGAACAATGCCTTATTTATCTTGACACTTTCAGAAACTAGCAGAGTGCATGACACCTAGTGGAAATACAAGCATGCAAAAACTGTGAGATACCTGAATGAGTGAAAGGAAGAATAAAAGAAGGAAGCTTGGTGGAAAGGGAAGAATATGGATGATAAAGTTAAGTGAGTTTGGTTAAAAGAGTATGTTTTCAAGTTAACAGAATGCCACCATTTCATCAGTTAAAATGAGACCTTGAGAAATCAAAACTTCAGAAAAAGTATCTGTTTCCATCAAAAGTTAGCATATACGGTTTTAGAAAAATGATCTATTTTCATCAAAGACCAAACATATACTTACACTTCAAGCTGAGTGTCAGGAAACCAATACTTCATTCTGAGCTTCATGCTAAAATGATCTCACATGGAGGAATTATGTAATATTTGTATGCCTAGTTTTTTCCACTTGTAAACAGTAATAATCTTCCTAGTCATAGGTATACAGGATTAATTGAAACATGCAAAGCACTTCAGTTGAAAAACACTAATTTTCTACAGGAGCTCAACTGGTATAGGCATTTTGCACTGAGGAATATGATGCAGATATAATGTTGGATAGACTCAGGAGAGTTACCAGTAGACAGAGTGACTCTTGTAAAGAAATACAATCTAACTTCCTCCCCAACAGCTGGAAATATTGGTCTTATATGAACCTGTGGCTTCATGACCTAAGAAAGCAGGAGTCCTCAGCCATTTCCCAGACTCTGTCTCCTACCTCAGAAAATGTGGGACCTTGGCCAAGCCACCCTAAGCAGCCACAAAGAGGCTGTTTGTTTCAAGCCCGCTGAAATATAATTACAAACGCACCATAAAATTTCCGCAACTTTGACCTAAAACATTGATTTTGTATTTCTAAAATTACTCTGTGATCTGTATTTACTACATTTCTAATGACATCTTCTTATGTATTGAACATGCAATGCTAATTGGAGAACCACATCCTCATCCTGTACAAGAATCCAAAAGCTACTCTTGCCACAGGGGAACAAACAGCCTTTAGGAAATCAATGAAGGAAGCCATAAAGGGTCATTTGGTCTAGTCCACTGAGCTAAGCAGGTAAATAACTAATCCATCCAAGGCAGAATATGTTCTGGCAGAATCTAATTGATATCAACTATGTTGATATATTGATGATAATTATAGTAGCCTACATTTAGTGAGTGCTTATTCTGAGCCAGGGCTCAATCACTTTTCACATTATGTCATTTAATCCTCAAAACAATCATATAAGATAGGCATACTTGTTAATCTCCATTTTATTGATGAGAAAAATGTAGTACATATAAATCAGCTGGACTCTGACTAATTTAATCAGGGATTGAGGAAGAATGGAGGGCAGAGCACGGCCCAGATGTTGCTACAAAAAGATGCTGATTCCAACCTCTGAAAACTCTACCACTAGATTCCCAGCTCCAACACAGCATCAGAAAAAATCTCTATCCGACCCTGTACCTCATGTCACTTCCTCAAACTTCAGAGCTCTGGGGAGTGGTTAGACTCAGGTCAAGTGTTCCTATATTAGTTGTCAGGAGCCAGGAAAAGTATACATCTATTCAACCCACTTATATTCACTTTGGGCTTTCTTAGTGGGAAATATAGTCTTCCTTTAAAAAAAAAATCTTCAGATTCCCCCAAAATGGGAAACCAATTTAGACAGTGAATGTTACCTACATCACTCTCAACAGTGTATGGGTATGAATATCATTACACTCTGCTCTTTAGTCATTCCTATACACATAAACGTCTAACCTACTTATGCTGCAACCCTTCTATTCTGAATCTGAGCAAAATGTCACCCAGAAAGACTGGTAGTATGGCTAACAGCAGAAATAAAGCTTCAGCCACCTGTTTGTAATATGTTTATAATCTCAATTTTCAAATGAAAGAATTGAAATAAATGGCTTTTCTGTCATTTTTTTCTGGATCTTTTCTATTCCTTAGTCAAATGGTAATTTATCAAGAATGAATAATAGCATTGCTTCTACCTGGTCATTTCCATATTGGTGAATTACTTTTAAGTTTAATGAATGATCTTATAGCAAATTAATTATTCATTTTTTAAATAATTTATGTTCCTCACTCTATAGATTTATTATTAACTGTTGGTACTTATAAATGTTAACATAGGATGATGCCATCATCCAGCTGCATCAATAATGGATTGTTTTATTTTTTTAATGATTTTTTTGTACTATTGATTGTAAATGGGTTTGACCTAAAGGGCCTTAATTTTTTTCCATTAAAAATGAAAGTAAGCAAAAACTTAACATGAAATAAAGAACGTCCATGCTTGACTATACCCTGAGGATCTTTATGAAATGAGCTTTATGTTACCAGCCTTATCTGCAATACCAAGCCCTACAATCATCTTTATCACAAACTCACTGTCTTACTCTGCTAAAATGAACCCATATTATAAGTGAAGTCTAAAAAAAGAAACAGTATCAGATAGTAAGAAAAAGACCAGAAAACCTCCTAGTAAGTCATTATGTGTTAAGTGCTTTGAAATAAAAAAAACATCATAAAAGTAAAGCTAGTTGACCAGTGGAAAGAATAAAATACCTGGTAGCTATGAATAGAAAAAGCAGTCCCATTTATGATTAGCCATTTCACTGTGATAAAAGGTTAACTTCAAACAGCCAGAAAAGCTACTCATTCACTTACAGTGTAGGTCTTTGCTTCATTTTCCTTTATTACTATATACCTTTTTTAAAAAGGGAGATAGCAGATAGTAAGTTTAAATTTAGCAGGTAGAAGTTCCTTTCATTTATTCATTAAGACATCAAACATTTATGGAGCAAACATTTACAAGAAAGCACTGAGGTAAACCATGATGGAGGTGTCAATATGGCAGTCTCTTCTTTCAGAAATCTTATAATCTATTAGTAGAAATATAATATGTAAATAATTATATAAGTGGTAAAGATATAACAGCATTATTAAAGACACAGGTAAGAGCTAAGGAATTTAGAGAGGAAAATATTTTAATTCTGAGCAAGGTTTTCATTTTGATTTTTTAAATTAAAATCAAATTCTATATTGTATTGTGAACTGATATTTGTTCTCCTATGGAAACTATTTGGATCTGGGTTATGCATTAACTTGTAGTATAAAGCATTAGAAATGATCAGTGTGGATAGATGGAAAATCACATAAATTCTAAGGGTCTTAAAAACAATTCTCAAAGGTGAAATCTTGTTCTACAATCCCTATATTATGACTGCACACCACCACTTTATGGCATGTAAATCTTAGGAACTATAAGAGAAGGTTATAAATTGCTTGAAGTATTAAGATAGCCAGTTGTCCTTAGGTAGACCTTTCTATGTCTCAGTTTCTCAACTGTAACATTGGGGATTAAGCTCAGGTTCTCTACGATCCTTTTAGAATCTCACATGCTGAGATTCTAAGCCTTTTCACATGGCCATTTTTCATATGACCAATTTTCATTCCATGTATAAATGTTGTTAGGTTACCAGTTCTCCAAAATGGGACCATATAAAAGTAATTGGATCCCCATGGAAAAGCAATGCTCTCTATATATGTCCCATGCCTCATAAATAGTCTACTATGAACAATTGTGGTTCCTATACAAAGTAATGAATGACTTGAAATCTCCTTATTTGCCTCAAATAAACACTTTTATTTCTTAGTAGAGAGACACGGATTATACTCATGTGCAGGCAGTTGACACAGAATAGAGAATATAATCTTAAAACACAGCACTTCTGTTTTTTTTTTAAATAAATTTTATCGATTTCAGAGAGGAAGGGAGAGGAAGAGAGATAAAAACATCAATGATAAGGGAGAATCATTGATCAGCTGCCTCCTGCAGGTCCCACTGGGGACTGAGCCCACAACCCAGGCATGTGCCCTGACCAGTAATTGAACCGTTTCCTCCTGGTTCATAGATCTGATGCTCAACCACTGAACCATGTTGTCTGGGACAACACACCACTTCTTGATGAAAATGGTACTTGCATACAAGGGCTGGATGAGTATCAAAATAGCTGAAGGGGCAAGTACATTTTAGTAAAAGGAATTTTAATATAAAATGTAAAGTTCTATTTAATTATGTGACATATTCTATTCTCTCCACCAAATCCTCAAACTATCTGCAAAGTCTTTGTAAGTACTTTTTGTTTTCATTGTGTATCTGATGTGGAAAACACAAAGAGGGCTAAACCTCTTATTGAGTTGATGATGTAGAACAACACAGCACAACAATACATGGAGTGGTCAGGTGTTTTCAAAAAGTCTTTTTTTTTTTACTTCCTCCTTTCCAATTTGTATGCCTTTTATTTCTTTTTGTTGTCTCATTCCTGTGGCTAGAACTTCCAGGACTATGTTGAATAAGAGTAGTGAAAGAGGATATCCCTGTCTTGTTCCTGTTCTTAGGGGAAATGGTTTCAGTTTTTGCCCATTCAGTAAGATGTTGGCTTTAGGTGTGTCATATATGACCTTTATTATATTCAAGTATGATCCCTCTATTCCCATTTTGCTGAGAGTTTTTATCAAATATGGGTATTGGATTTTGTCGAATACTTTTTCTGCATCTATTGATATGATCACGTGATTTTTTCTTTTAATTTGTTTATGTGATGTATCACATTTATTGATTTCTGAGTATTATACTAATATTGCATCCCCAGAATAAATCCTGAATCCAATTTGCTAAGTTTTTGTTGAGGATTTCAGCATCTATATTCATCAGGGATATTGGCCTGTAATTCTCTTTCTTTTTAGTGTCTTTATCTGGTTTTAGAATTAGGATAATACTGACCTCATAAAAAGATCTTGGAAGTGTTCATTCCTCTTTGATTTTTTTGAATAGTTTGAGGAGGACAGGTGTTCGTTCTTCTTTGAATGTTTGGTAAAACTCCCCTGTGAAGCCATCTGGACCAGGGCTTTTGTTTGCTGGGAGCTTTTTGTTTATTGCTTCTATTTCATCTGCCGTTATTAGCCTGTTCAGATTTTCTGATTCTTTCTGATTCAGTTTGGGGAAATTGTATTTGAATTTGTCCATTTCATCCATATTGACCAGCTTGTTGGCATATAGTTGTTCATAGTATTTTCTTACAGTCATTTATATTTCTGTGGTGTCAGTTGTTTCTTCTCTTTTTGTTTCTTAATGTGTCTGACTAACCATTCATAAATCTTGTTTATATTTCAAAGAAACAGCTCTGGGTTTTATTGATGTGTGTGTGTGTGTTTGTCTCAAAGTCATTTATTTCTGCATTGATCTTCATTATTTCCTTCCTTACTTTGGAATTTTCTTGTTGTTTTCCTTCTAATTCTTTAAGTTGTAGGGTTACGTAGTTTATTAGCAATTTTTCTTGTTTTGTGATGTAAGCTTGTAGTGCTATAAACTTCCCTCTTAGGACTGCTTTTGCTGTGTCACAGAGATTTAGGGTTTTTGTTCATCTTCATTTTTTTCCAGGAAGTTTTTTATTTCTTTCTTGATCTCATTGGTAACCCATTCATTATTTAACAGCATGCTATTTAGCCTCCATGTGTTTGAATTTTTTCCATGTGTTTTTACTGTAGTTGATTTTTAATTTCATTCCACTGTGATCTGAGTAGATGTGTGGTATGATTTCAATCTTCCTGAACTTGTAGAGACTTGTTTTGTGTTCTAACATGTGGTCTATCTTTGAGAATGACCCATGTGCCTTGAGAAGAATGTATATTCAGGAAGTCTTTCAATAGCACTCCTACTTTCTACTTTATATTGTGTACAGTCTTTGTTCTCTTACATTTAAAATACTAAAAGGAGGAACCTATGCCTGATTTATCTTATATCTTAATTCTGACTGAACCACTGATACTAATAAGATAGTAGGTACCCAATAAATATTGCCTGAATGATTCATTAGACATAGATATATCTAAGTGAAGAGAAGCAGTTAATTCCCCTGTTAACAACCCAATCTAAATATGTAATTCTCATAAAATTGACTCTAGAGGTCTCAATCCTTTTGGTTATCTTTGATATATTTTTATGTCTTTGAAATTTGTCTTTTATCTTTTATTGTATGTTTATCGGACTTGTCTATCAGACACTGACACCTTAAGGCTTGGGGTGTTTTTTCTATATGACTCAAAGTCGGAGATTGACACTGAACAAAAGGACTTTGGATGCTGATGCAATACTGGTGACCTTTATACTAATAATACCACTTGTGTGAATAAATAATACAATTAATGGCATGTTTATTGTTTATTTTTTCCCTAGTTCCTCTCTCCCTCTGATGATATGGAAAACATTATTTTTGCTTAAAGAAAACAGGTATGAAATAAGTTTAACATTAATTTTGTAGGTTATGTAGGTTAAAGATATTTTTTAAAACTATATTAATAATAAGGCAAAGACATACTGATTATTTGACATGTTGACAGAAATTTTGATTCACATTTGGAACTTTTCTGTGCTCCAGGTTGATAGTAATTTATGAAGATGCATAACAGCACATGTTCCTCTCAATCTGGGTTATCTATCAAAAAGAATATGTCTGTAAATTTCATTATAATTTCTCAGGAGACAGAAAACAAGCATCATATATTAACTCTCTGATTCCTCTTGATCAAGGTGAAGTTATCCTTCTTTCGCCAAATGAGTCTGTTTATCCACTACCCCCAGGGACAACCAATAGTTTCCTGTAGAAGTACCACTTTTTATTTCTCAGTTCTTGAGATGATCAGATCACTGGTAAAAAAAAAAAAACATTATTAATAGTGAAGTTAGAGTATGTCAGGCTTCATAATCAATTGATCAATATATCTTACTTGTTCTAGCTATGTAATAAGGAAAGAAAAGGGAGAGATATATCACTGGGATTTGTCCTGAACATTAAGGTCATAAACTTCTGTATTTTCCAAAGGTTGAGACAACAGACTAATGTGGGAGATGAACATCTGTCTAAGAATTTGATTTGGAGAACGTTACAACAGAGTCATGATTTTAAAACTCCTCACAATTCCATTTTGGTTAAGGGTAGAAATATAGGTAGATAAATGGCTCTTTTCTTTAAGAAAACATATTGAGCATGATATTTCCATAAGATAAAAGAAAAAGAAGAGGGGTTAAGTAAAATAAAGTATCTTTTAATTTTAAGATGGCAGTTTTTAACATCTATACTTCCTTCCCTCTCATTTTTTATTAAATTAACATTAAGACCTTGAAGGTTAATGTATATAACGAAGAACTCTGGCAGGGATAAAAATAACACAAGGAGAAGGTGCCCAGAGCTGTAATTCCCAAAACAGTGTGTAGGGCACAGGTTTTGTCAGGTAGATGGCATACTATGAAGGGTCAAAACAAAATTCTCTTACTCAGAGCAAAAGACTAAGATAAAAGGGTTAGCTACAGAAGCACTTCAAAACCCATTTGATTCCTCCACTCTATCCCAGTCTAGCTAATCTGTACCACCTAAGGCAGGGAGGTGAGAAGGTGCAACTGAAAAGCACAAGTTCATAGTCCAAAGTTATAAGCTTACTAAAAGATTAAAATCCTAAGAGGATAAAATGCTTTCTCTCTCCTGATACGTCAACACCACATTACTGAGGACCTCCTTACAGCAGTTCCTTTTACCAAGTATATAAGACTTATTATAAAAAAAAATTATCAGACATAGTAAACAGCAAAACCACAGGTAGAAAAGACAGGGCAAGCATCAGAACCAGACTCAGAAATGTCAGAGATATTGGAATGATCAGATCAAGAATTTAAAGCAACTATGATTAAAATGCTAAGGGCTCTAATGAATAAATCAGACAGCATGCAGAAATGATGGGCAATATAAGTAGAGAGATGGAAATGCTAATAAAGAACCAAAAGGAAATGCTAGAAATCCAAAACACTGTATCAGAAATAAAGAATAACTTTTTTGGCTTATTAGTAGATATTACATGGAATCTCTGAGTTTAAGGATCTCAATAGAAAACTCCAAAACTGAAAGGCAAAGAAAACAAAGACTGAAAAACAAAAGATTAGAATATTCAAAAACGTTGGGACAACTAAAAGTAGTATAACATATGTATAATGAGAATATCAGGAGGAGAAGAAAGAAAGGAGCAGAATAAATATGTGAAATAATAATGACTGAGAATTTTCCCAAATTAATGTCAGACACCAAACCACAGATCCAGAAAGCTGAGAAAACACCAAGCAGGATAAATGGAAGGAAAATATCATTTTCAAACTACAGAAAGTGAAAGATAAAAAAAAACTACCTATCATTAAGAATTAAGAACAAATATTAAGAATTATTTCTGACTTCTCCTCTGAATCCAGGTAAACAAGTTGAGAATGGATTGAGTGAAATATTTAAGAGTTGAAGAGGAAAAAACACCAACCTAGAATTCTGCACCCTGAGAAATTATCCTTCAAAAATGAAAGAAAAATAAATCTTTCTCAGACAAACAAAAATTGAGGAACTTTGTTGCCAGTAGACCTGCCTTGCAAGAAATTTTAAAAAGTTCTTTGAAAAGGAGAAAAATGTGTCAGAAACTCAGATTTACATAAATAGGGAAGAGTATCAGAGAAGGAATCTATATATATAAAGAGGTAATATGGTAATATGTCCATTATGGTGTCCAATAACAACCAATTTGCATGTTAACAGACCAGCAGGTGTGCGCACAGCAGGGGGACTTGTGTGAGGCTCACTTCCCTGCCCCTGGCGCGGAGTCCTCTTTTTCTCCCAGGAGTACGTTACCGACAAACACCCCGGTGACAACACTGTGCCCTGTCTGAGAGCTCTCTGCCCGGGGTCACCACCGACCGCCCCCCCGCCCCCTGAGGTGGAGAAAGCCGAGGGGCGACACCCACACGGCAGAAAGCTGGTTCTCAGAGTACAGTCGGCAGTTGCCAAAGAGGGGGTGTGTGCATCAGCAGTGACCCCCGGGAGTTGTCCCGCATGCAAATCTAGAGGGTGTGGACTCAACACCACGAAGGAAAGGCCGGGGCACGACAACAGAGAGTGCACAGGCAGCACTCACACCACAGGGAAGCTGCAGCGGCTTTCTCCAGCCACCCATTCATTCATCTGCCCAGCCCGGATGGGGGCTTGCATCCTGGGTGGAACGCCCCCGAGGACAAGCTGGGCCCCACCATGCCTGCGCAAGCACACTCGTCTCTTGTGAATTCCGGAGGGGAGCGTACAGAGAGCTGCTAGAGGCGTGGGAACGGGCATGCTAGGGGGCGGGAAAGGCCTGTGTGTCCCCCACCCTTCAGTACCCAATGGGAGAAAAGCTTCGTGCGCGCATGAATGCACACGCATGAGCAGTAATGCAGCGGTTTCTGCAATGGATGCTGTCCCAGGCAGGCTGGACCTTCCCCCAACTCTGAGGGGGGAGGTGCAGGCCACAGTAAGCAAGACACAGCTGCTTCATCGCTCAGCCCCTCAAAGCCGGTGCGAAAGGGGCCCGAGTGCCCAAACAGAGGCGGCTATAGGTCCCAGAGAGGAAAGCAGTCAGTACTAAGGACGAAAAGCATAGAATTTTTAATTAGCCTGTAAAAAGAGTAAAAGAGTGAGGGAGGAGTAGGGAAGATGGGGAAGAAGAGAAGGAGGGAGGGAAGAACTTTATAAAAGAGTCAGTAGAGAACAGAGTTAAAGAAAGAGAATGTATGAGTGAACTGTAGGAGCTATAATGAAAATCAAGTATAGTTGTGTACTGGGGACAGATTTTAAAAGTAGGAGTCAGAAAAGAAAAAGGATAAATGATAGTGATTAATTAGGCAGGTAGATAGATATTAAAACAGTGGAAGTAAGTAGAGAAGAGTATATGAGAAAGGTAGGATGAGAGAAAAAGAGGGAGGGAAGAAAAGTTTTAAAGGGGAGCTTGTAGAGCTTAAAAGGAGAATGGGAAGAAGGAAGAAATGGGGCAGGGAGCAAAGCAGGTCCAAGGGAGGAAGTGAAGAAAAAAATTAATGTGGGAAGGAAGGAAGAGGGGAGGGAGGGGAGGAGTAAAGACAAAGGAAAGAAGAAATGTGGGGAGAGAGGCAGGGTAGGAGAAAGATGAGAAGAAGGATGATGAAACAGAAGTAGGAAATAAGGAGGAAAGAAAAGTTTATAAATGATGAGTCAATAGGAAAAAGTATTACATAAAGGAGAGAGAAAAATTGTGTGAGAGGGAGAAGCCAATAAGGAAGTCAAATACAATTGTGTATGAAGGGGATAAGATTTTTTTAAAAAAAAAGTTAGTAGGGGTGCCCAGGCTGGCAGGGGAGGGCAGTTAGGGCTGACCAGGCCAGCAGGGAAGGGCTGTTAGGGGGATCAGGCCAGCAGGCAGAGTGTTTAGGGCAGGCAGGCAGGTGAGTGGTTAGGAGCCAGAGGTCCTGGATTACGAGAGGTATGTCCAACTGCCAGTTTAGGCCCAATCCCACAGGGCCTAAACTGACAGTTGGACATCCCCTGAGGGCTCCCACATTGGAGTGGGTACAGGTCAGGCTGAGGGATGCCCCCTCCATGCACAAATTTTGTGCATTGGGCCTCTAGTAAATAAATAATAAACCATTGTTTCTAGAGACAATGAGTGGGTAATAAAATATTCTGCATATATAGACTCTCACATAACTAATTGTTCAAAGGCTAAGAATGAGTCCTAGTGGCAATCATTGTTATTTAAAAACTAGAGGCCCGATGCACAAAAATTTGTGCACTCGGGGGGGTCTCTCAGCACAGACTATGCCCTTTTGCAGTCTGGGACCCCTCAGAGGATGTCCACCTTCTGGCTTAGGCCCGCTCCCTGGGGGATCTGGCCCAAGCTGGCAGTCAGACATCCCTCTGGCTGCCCAGCAGCCCTCAGGGGATGTCCACTTGCCAGCAGGGAGCAGGCCTAAGCTGCAGTCGGACATCCTTAGCACTGTTGAGGAGGCGGGAGAGGCTCCCACCACCATCGCTGTACTGGCAGCCATCATCCTGGCTTGTGGCTGAGCAGATCTCCCCCTGTGGAAGCGCACTGACCACCAGGGGGCAGCTCCTGCATTGAGCATCTGCCCCCTGGTGGTCAGTGTGTGTCATAGTGACCAGTCATTCCCAGTCATTCTGCTGTTAGTGTCAGTTTGCATATTACCCTTTTATTATATAGGATAGAGGCCTGGTGCACGAGTGTGGGCTGGCTGGTTAACCCTGAAGAGTGTCCTGGATCAGGGTGGGGGTCCTGCTTGGGTGCCTGGCCAGCCTGGGTGAGGGGCTGATTGGTGTTTGCAGGCTGGTCACACCCCCTTCAGGGTGGGGGGGGTCTCCACTAGGGTGCCTGGCCAGCCTGGGTGAGGGGCTGAGGGCTTTTTGCAGGCTGGTCAAGCCCCCCCAGTGGGGACCCTCACCCCATGGAGGTTTGGCCAGCCTGGGTGAGGGGCTGATGGCTGTTTTCAGGCTGACCAAGCCCCCCCTGCGATGGAAGGTCCAGGCCTCTCCTTTATTTTATTATTATTCTGGGATTTATTTACCTTCTATAATTGAAACTTTGCAGCCTTGAGAGGAGCTCAAAGCCAGCCAGAGCAGGTGGGAGGGAAGCCTCCTGCTCGCTCCAGCTCCATGGCCACAGTCAGCTGAAAGCAGGTATCGGGGGTTTATTTACCTTCTATAATTGAAACTTTGTTGCTTTGAGTGGAGCTCAGAGCCCAACACGGCAAGCGAGAAGCTTGGCTTCCTCCATCATTGGGGCAACCAAGCCTCCTGCTTGCTCCAGCTCCGTGGCTGCCAGCTGCCATCTCGGTTGGGTTAATTTGCATATAGTCACTCTGATTGGCTGGTGGGCATGGCTTAAGGCATAGCGAAGGTACGGTCAATTTACATTTTGTCTTTTATTAGTGTAGATACTATGTTGAAATGTTGATCAGTCAAACTTGGAGAGCATGTACAGATATATATATATAAAATCTTTGTTTCCCATACAGTTAGGCTCATTTTAGCTATTAAATTTTGTATGTTGTATACTAAAAAAGATTAAATAATAATCAAAGATAACAAGTATAGCATATACATATTTAAGTCTGTTCAAAAAGCAAGAAAGGGCTAAGAAAAACAAATGTCAAAAAACAGCTCTTAAAATAAGTTTCTACAGAAGAGAATAAAATTCCAGACCTAAGACATTTCCAAGAATTCAAATGAAATTAAAGAAATTACCAGGTCTAAAAAATAAAAGATTACAGTAGACATTTAAGGATTAAAAAAAGCAATGAGGAAACATTAGATTAGGCAATGAAAAATAATTTGGCAGAACTTAAGAGAGAAAATGCAAATAATAAAACTGTCACAAAATGAAGCCCACATTGGAAGCAGCAAAACAGAATAAGAGAGACATAGAAGAAAATCTTAACAGAAGTGAAAAAACAAAGAATTTCTACAGAAAATGGCATGAATCTAGTACAGATTCAACCTAGGAATACTTGGTATCTCACAAAGGTGAGGAAAAAAATAATGAAATAGGTTTTTTATTTATTTTTAATTTAAAAAATCTTCAGAAACTAAAGATGATTGAATCTGCAATTTAAGCCCAGCTGTCATGGCTCAGTGGTTGAGCATTGACCTATGAACCAGGAGGTTAGGGTTCAATTCTCGGTCAGGGCACATGTTCAGGTTGAGGGCTCAGTTCCCAGTGGGGGCCATGCAGGAGGCAGCCAACCAATGATTCTCTCTCATCATTGATGTTTCTGTCTCTCTCTCCCTCTTCCTTCCTCTCTGAAATCAATAAAAAATATATATATTTTTAAAAATGAATCTGCAATTTAAGAAGCACTTGGTGTTTCAGGAAAAACAAATTTTACTATATAATTAACAACTAGACCTAATAATAAAACTATTAGACTTAGCATATAAAGAAACAATCTTGAAAATCAAAGCAAGGAAATCAAGACACATTAATAGGGGATAGAATCAGACAGTTCTCAGAATGGCTTACAGCAGTTAAGCTATAGACATGAAGCCCAAGGAAATAATTAGGTCCTTAATATACCTCACCAAAATATGACTCAAGTGTAAAATAGACATTTTTAGCTTACATGAATTTAGAGTCATAGTTTGCATAAGTCTGTCTTGAGAAACAACTGGATTTCTTTGCCTAATGAAAAGGTGAACTAATAGAATTTGGTAGCTGCTTTCACCACAGTGCAAACCTGCAGATGCCACAAAAGTGAAAAGGAGACTGATGGGAGTGAGAAAATATCCTAGAAGACTTGATAATTCTCTGGGGAAAATAGGGGGAGCCTGGGTTCTGGCACATATACCAAGGGGCAGGAATGGAAATCCAGAGTGAGAAGGCTAGGAGCCACATTTGGAGATAGACAGCAATAAGAGTCATTCTTTGTTATTTCTCTTTACATCACTTCAGCACATTGTTGAACACTCCATAGCTTGAGTGTGATATTTCAAAAAAGTAATGTAAAATAAGATCCACAGTCGTATGAGCCTAGCAGCAGCCTGGAATGACAGGGCAGTGTCAACTTGAGAGCAGTGTTCTGGCCCAGGTAGGGATAGATAAGAGCAAGTGCAGCCTCACGGTAGACCCTGAGCATTCCCTCTCCTTGGGAAATACCTTAAGGACTAGATGATTACAACTCACGGAGCCAGCATTTGGGAAAGTACAATGATGGAGCTGAAGGTATAAGGTGATTTCCTAGGGCACAGAGATATTGCAGGGGAGGGAAGTGAGAGTGGTCCACCTTGAAGGACTACAACACCAAAGAAACTTCTCCCTTATGAAATATCCCAGGAGAGATACAATCCAGTATTTTGCCAGTTTCCCCATCCCCTCAACAAACAAACAAACAAACAAACAAACAAACAAACAAAAAAACCTTACTATATCCCAGGAAAATGATCACATGAGGAAATATAATAAGATATTTAAACTGTTCTTTTAAAAATTCAATAAATTTTAAAAATTTATAACAGACAAAGAAAAAATAATATATCAGAGAGAAGAAGAATTTAAATATGTGTAGTAAGTGTCTTCAAAGAGATAAGGGAAGATATTGGAGATAAGATACAGAAATGGTTCATCAATTGGGGAAACCAAATGGAGATACTGAATATGAAAAATAAAATGCCCTAACCAGTTTGGCTCAGTGGATAGAGCGTCGGCCTGCGGACTGAAGGGTCCCGGGTTCGATTCCAGTCAAGGGCATGTACCTTGGTTGCAGGCAACATCCCCAGTGGGGGGTGTGCAGGAGGCAGCTGATCAATGTTTCTCTCATCGATGTTTCTGACTCTCTATCCTTCTCCCTTCCTCTCTGTAAAAAAACCAATAAAATATATTTTTTTAAAAATGGTTCAAATAAAGAACTCAGTAAGTGGTTTGAATAATAGAATGAACATTGGCAAAGAAAAATGTTAGAAAGCTGGGAGGTCAAGCAGTGTAACTCTTCAAAAAGGTACCAGGAAGCCTGGCCCGTGTTGGTCAGTGGTTGAGTGTAGAGTAGACCCATGCACCAAAAGATTGTTAGTTCAATTCCAGGTCAGGGCACATGCCCGATTTGCAAGATCAATCCCCAGTAGGGGGCGTGCAGGAGGCAGCTGATCAATGTTTCTCTCTCAGAGCTATTTCTACCTCTCCCTCTCCCTGCCTCTCTCTCTAAAAAAATCATTAAAAACATATTTTTTAAAATTTGTTTTTTAAAAGAGTACCAGAAAGAAAATAAAAGGACAGAATTTTAAAAATAAAAATTAAGATGAAAGAAAAAAGAGGAGCCATATAATAGAAATTCCCAAATAAAAACAAAATCATAAAAAGAGGAGACATAATTAAAAACTAAGGGATAAGATTTTCTCAGATTTATGATGAATATTATATTCTGATAAAGTGCTCACAAAATGGTATGGAAGGAAGGAAGGGAGGGAGAGAGGAAGAAATTCCACAACTAGAAACATGCAGAGAATTTTAAGAAAATGTAAAAAGTTTAAAAATTCTAAAACCTTCTAAGGATGAAGATCAGATCACCTACAAAAGTCAAAATTAGACTGAAAATCAGGTTTTAAAAGCAACCCAGTTCATAAGGAGACATTGAATTAATATATTCAAAGTGATGGGGGATAAAAGCTTCAAGTCCAGAATTATATAAAAAATTAAATATCACTTAAATAATAGGGTAAAACTAGTAGACAAGGCCTCAAAGGATTCAGCATATTTCTGAAAACAAACAGAACACTATGACTCATATGAAAAATAAGGTTAAGTAAATAACTTAGTGGAGTTGTCAAAGTAAGCAAGGAAAAGCAATAACAAAGTATATAATTAACACTCCAGGTATAAATTCTAGAAATATGAATATGGTGAGCATTGGGAAAAAGCAGAATGAGTTGGGTTATGTTAAGGGACATGTTTTACTTAGGAAAATATATATAGATTACTAAATTTAAGAAATTGAAAATGAGTTTAATAAGTTATGTGTAAGTCCTACAAGACTAAGAGTAGAATATATAATTTCCAAACCAATAAAAGAATATTAATGTATCCAATGAAATGAAGGAAATGAGGTCAAAATGAAATAAAGAAGCAAGCTCAATAAAAAATACCAAATTAGATGGGAGAAATAAAACTTAATATGAGTAACTTAGTAAATAACAACTTGTTATACCCTCACAAAACAAAGACAGATCTAATTAAAAACAAGACAATAAAAAGCAAAAAAAAAAAAAAAGAAAATCAATGGAAACAAAAGCCAGCACACACACACATACACACACACACACAAAACAGAGGTTTTCTACCTATCAACCTTATTAATTTGCATGGCAAACAAATACAATGTAGAACAAAAGGGTATTTACAAACAAGATATTTTTTAAATATATTTTTATTGATTTCAGAGAGAAAGGGAAAGAGAGATAGAAACATCAGTGATGAGAGAGAAGCATTGATTGGCTGCCTTCTGCACGACCCCTACTGGGGATCGAGCCTGCAATCTGGCATGTGCTCTTGACTGGAATTGAACCTGGGACCCTTCAGTCTGCAGGCTGACGCTCTATCCACTGAGCAAAACCAGTCAGGGCTACAAACAAGATTTTAAATACTATTAATACTATAAAAAACTACAAATGTACGTAAATTGGAATATTTAATCCAAATATTGAACTAAAAGGGAAATTTTAAAGATAATAAAACCAATAATCATTAAATAAATGGTATTCATCAAAACTTTTCTACCAAATTTAGATATAATTAAACTATAGCTAAAAGAGTGCACAAGAAACGAAAAAAAAAAAAGTTGTACTATCTGGGAAGAGGGGCTGGTGATTGAGGAGCAGGGTGTGAGGAGATGTATTCTTATTTTCCCTTTTGTACATTTCAGAATTTTGCCCCATGTACATGTATGAAATATATGCACTTCCATGTTTATCACAGCATCATACACAATAGCTAAGATATGGAAACAACCCAAATGGCCATCAATGAATGAATAGATAAAGAAGATGTGGTACCTATACATATGGAATATTACTAAGCAATGATAAAGGAAGATTTCTTGCTATTTGTGATAATGTGGATGGACCTTGAGCATATTATGCTAAGTGAAATAAGTCAGACAAAGACAAATACTATATGTGGAATCTCAAAAAGCCAAACCTTTAAAAAAAAACACAACAGAGTAAAATGGTGATTACCAGGAGATAGAGGGTGAGGTGGCAGTAAGATTGATGGTGTTTAACGGTACAAACTTGTAACAAGTTGTACATAACCCCTGAAATCTAAAGCACAGTAAAATGAATATAGGTAATAATATAGAACTATCTAATCTAATAAAAGAGAAGCATGCAAATTGACCACACCTCTGATATGCCCCAAGCCATGCCCACCAACCAATCAGAGCGATTATGCAAATTAACCCAACCAAGATGGCGGCCGGCAGCCACTGAGCTGGAGCAAGCAGGAGGCTTGGTTGCCCTGGCAATGGAGGAAGCCAAGCTTCCCGCCTGCCCTAGCCAGCTGTGGCCTCCACTCAAGGCAACAAAGTTTCAATTATAGAAGATAAATAAAGCCCAGATACCTGCTTCCAGCCAGCCTCCACTGGAAGCTTGGGTGGCTGGGGGCCGTGGCCATCCTGCAAACAGCCATCAGCCCCTCACCCAGGATGGCCACACCCTCACCCCATGAGGCGGTAATTTTCTTAATGCAGGCTGGGGGGCTTGGCCAGCCTGCAAACAGCCATCAGCCCCTCACCCAGGCTGGCCAGGCCACCCCAGGGGGGACCCCCCACCCTGAAGGGGCTGTGGCCAGCCTCCAAACAGCCATCAGCCACTCACCCAGGCTGGCCAGGCACCCCAGCAGGACCCTCACCCTGATCTGGGACACCCTTCAGGGCAAACCAGCCAGCCCCCACCATGCACCAGGCCTCTATCCTATATAATAAAAGGGTGATATGCAAATTAACCCTAACAGCAGAACGACTGGGAATCACTGGTCACTATGACACACACTGACCACCGGGGGACAGACACTCAATGCAGGAGATGCCCCCTGGTGGTCAGTGTGCTCCCACAGGGGGAGCTCTGCTCAGCCACAAGCCAGGCTGATGGCTGCCAGCACAGCAGTGGTGGCGGGAGCCTCTCCCGCCTCCTCAGCAGCGCTAAGGATGTTCAACTGCAGCTTAGGCCTGCTCCCTGCTGGCAAGTGGACATCCCCCGAGGGCTCCTGGGCTGCCAGAGGAATGTCTGACTGCCAGTTTAGGCCTGATCCCCCGGGGAGTGGGCCTAAGCCAGCAGGTGGATATCCCCCAAGGGGTCCCAGACTGCAAGAGGGCACAGGCCGGGCTGAGGGACCCTCCAACCCCAAGTGCACAAATTTTTGTGCACCAGGCCTCTAGTAATTATATAATATGATAAATATCGATACAAAGGCAATCATACCACAATATGTGGGTATCAACATAGCCTGTACACCTTAAATTTTTACAATGTTTCATATCGAATTTATTCAGTTAATAGAAAAAGAAAAAATACACTGTTCTCAAAAGGAGACAAAAGAAGAAGGTTAACTACCAATATCTTTTTAAAACATATTTTTATTGATTTTTAGAGAAAGAAGAGGGGAGAGGGAGAGAGAGAAACATTGATGTGAGAGTGAAACATTGATTGACTGCCTACTGCTTGCCCCCTACTGGGCATGTGCCCTGACAGGAAATTGAAACAGCAACCTTTCAGTGCATGGGATGATACCCAACCAACTAAGCCATATCAGTGAAGGCACTACCAATATAATTTTTATTTCAACAATGTTCTTAGAGAATAACCATTGGAAAAAAAATTAACCCTGATATTAAATAAGACAGATTCCAACTGAAGGAAGAAATAAATATTTTTAAAAACTGTAGGGAAGTACAATAATTCCATGGTTAAATAGTAAATAATTTGTAATCATATAGAGCAGGGATTAGTAAACTGTGGACCCATGGGTCAAATATGACTTTCAGCTTGTGTTTGTTAATACACTTTTATAGGAACACAGCAACACATATTTATTCGCATACTGTCTGTGGTTGCTACAATGGCAGAGTGAAGTAGAGGTGGCAAGAGACCCTATGGCTTGAAAGCCTAAAATATTTACTATCTGGCCCTTTACAGAGAAGATAGTACTCACGAAGTAGAAAAATTCTTGTTGTAATATTATGTAAAAAAAAATAGGGTATTTATTGAATACTTTATTACAGTCAATAGGAGATAAGACTGGCAGGAAATATAACAACATACACATATGTATAACTTTTATATTTATGTATAGCATATATATTACATATGTTATGTGAGATATAGATATATATATATGCCATATATATATATATATATATATATATATATATATATATATGTCAGTTGTATTTGGAAGGTAACAATATGGCTGCTCTCTCTGTCTCTCCTATAGTTTTTAACTTGGGGATGAAAATGTGGTTGTAGCACGTTTCTGTTACTTGAATTTTTATCTTTAATTTTCTGAATTGCAAGAATAAGGCAACCACAAAATCATGAAAAGGCATTAAGAAAATTTCAAAAATGTGAATTAAAATTCAATTTCGAAATATGGAAGAATCTAAAGCATGAGACAAGCTTGCCTGCACAAAACTGGTTATTTAAATTCCACAAAAAGAAAAGGAATATCACAGAAAGAATGGAAAATTACCGCCATCTGTGAGGGACTGTTTTTGGTTGCTAACCAACAGAACAGTAATGCTACCTTACATTTGCGTAAAATGTTCTAATTTACGGATGTTATCTCATTGAATCCTAGATAAACGTCCATGCCCTTCTCCCATATGGGGAAAGGAAGCTGAGACATGAAACCCCTTTGCCAGGGTCAGAGAGAGTTCAGGTGTGTGAAATAGGAACAGAAAGCAGAATTTTCATTAAAATCTTCATTGTGTCTGCCTTTGGAAATAAACAAAGGCTTTTGGGCTTCTTTTATGATGATTAGAACTTTCCACACTTGATTTTTGAAAATTGCAAAATGTTTTTCTTTACTGGCTTGTTGAAATGATACTGAGTAAAATGATTTTATGTTCTCTTTCATGTCCCCACTATTTTTAATTAAGCTAAGTAATTATGAACTCAATTTAATGTCACATTTGTTACTGGATTCCTTTGAAGTAACCATTTTTAAATAGAAAGATTATCACTCACTCCCTAAAACCATTAAAGTCGTTGTGGACCATGAATAAGAGGAACTCCAGTGAAAATAATCATGGTTGTCCCACGTCTTTCCTGGGTTCATGTTACATGCTTTATTTAACTACTTGCCATTTTATAATAGTGCTGAAATATAATATAAACTGTCATTTTTCGGCATAACAAAACTGCCCTGATCCTAGACATTAACTCCTCATGCTGATTAGAAGACCTGTATGAGAAATATGCTGCCTTCAGGACTGCCTTGATTCTCTAGTTCATAAAGTACCATGAAGCCACTGGATTGCCTCATGTCAGAGTATTTTTATTCTAGTTCTTAAGCTTGTTAAGGTCAATAGTATTATAATACCAACTAGAGGTCTGGTGCATGAAATTCGTGCACAGGGATGTGTGTGTGTGTGTGTGTGTGTGTGTGTGTCCTTCAGCCCAGCCTGCACCTTCTCCAATCTGGGAGCCCTCAAGGATGTCCGACTGCCCGTTTAGTCGGACATTGGGCAGTCCAACATCCTCACAATCCAAGACTGCTGGCTTGCAACCACTCACCTGCCTGCCTGCCTGATTGTCCCTAATCGCTTCTGCCTGCCAGCCTGATCACCCCCTAACCACTCCCCGGCCAGCCTGATTGATGCCTAACTGCCTCCTTGCTGGCCGAATTGTCCCTAACTGCCCTCCCCTGCTGACCTGGTAACCCATAACTGCCCTCCCCTGCTGTTTTGATCACCCCCAACTGCCCTCTCCTGCCAGCCTGGTCACCCCTAACTTCCCTCCCCTGCAGGCCTGGTCACCCCCAATTGCTTTCCTCTGCCTTCCTGGTCTCCCCCAACTGCCCACCCCTGAAGGCCTGGTCCCCACCAACTGCCCTCCTCTGCATGGCTGGGTCCCCACCAACTGCCCTCCCCTGCAGGCCTCGGTCCCCCCCAACTGTCCTCCCCTGCTGGCCTGATCGTCCACAACTGCTCTCCCCTGCCGGCCATCTTGTGGCGGACATCTTTGACCACATGGGGGCAGTCATCTTGTGTTGGAGTGACAGTCAATTTGCATATTACCTCTTTATTAGATAGGAAAACAAGTTAAATTATTTTGCTGGAAATATTTCATATTTTTACAAGAAAAAGTTAAAGTCCCTCTCATTGTAAGTGATAGGCTTATCCATTTTTTTTCAATATTTGTATTTGAAAGCCAATGATGCATTGTTGCCCAGGAAACCTTCACCAGCCCTTTGCTAAAGAGGCCCTAAAAACTAAGGAGTGGCTAGGCAAACCCACTGGGACTCTGGACATGTAACTGTCAACTTCACCTTCATTAGAAAAATTTCTTTGAAATCTCATGTTTAATCTCTAAAATTCATGATGTTTGTTTTGTAGTTCTTATTATATACTAGTGGCCCAGCACGCGAAATCACTCTCAGTAGGCCACCAGCCACTTCTGCAGGAGCCGGTGAGAGCCACACTGCTTCTGTGGGAGGCAGGCAGGAGGGAGCCACACCACTTCCATGGGAGTGAGCTGCCGACACCCATGGGAGGCGGGAGCGAGCCGCTGCCACTGCCCACGGGAGCTGGGGGGGAAGGGAGGGACTGAGAGGTGCTCCATGCATCTTCTGGTGACCAGTTGTGCATGCAGCCCCACTCACCTGTGCGCACTTGCTGGGCATGCAGCCTCCTGCTGATCAGTCGTTACACATGAGGGTGTCATGACCATTTGCATATTAGCCTTTTATTATATAGGATATTTGTCAAATAATAGAAATTTCAAATTACTTAAGATGAATTTATTTTCTGTTCAAAGAAGATAATGCTTTGGTATCCAGCAGGCTCAAGTATCCAATGATGGGGCCACATTTAAACCCAAGATTAGATTAGCTCTGTGTAGGAAAGCAAGGGCAACATGATTGAATCTCAGTATTTCAGCATGAAATGCAATTAATAATCATGGTCTGACTTCTGTGGCTTCTCTGTCTCAACTTCCCCAGTGGTAACACACTACAAAGCCCCAAATGCTTCCAGTGTCTCACATACAACAGTCTCTCCCATCCTCCAAGCCTTCATCCTTATGGTGCCTCTGCCTGAACCCCTCTCCCCACCCAGTTCATAAGATTAAATTCCAGTGTCTCCACTGAGTTTCCTTGAAGTCTTAGTTATCTTCTCTATGAAATATTTCCTTATCATCCAGGCTGACTCCAGTGTCTACTTTTCACTCTCCTACTGCACCTTCCTCCATCATAGCAATTATATTGAATTGCAATCATGTGTTTGTTCCTCCCTGTCCACTGTATGACCCTTGGGAGCAATCCAATTCACATTTTTCAAAATCCCCTAACCTAGTTGCTGATAAAAAGTAGGATCTCAAAATGTATAGGGGATGAATGAATGGTGTATACAAGATAATTTGTGTTGCTTCTTTGGAAATTTATGTACATTAGGTCAATCAGTGAAAAAGTTCTTGATGTCTGAAATTCATTAGCCACATCAGCAAGAATTCAAGCTAAGAAAATGAGCATAAACACACTGTTGGCAGGTGCTAATTTTTCTAGCCTTCCCTGGGATAAGAACTATTAATCTATTCTACTAGGACTAGGTGAACAAAAAAGATAAGAGTGTATATAATACTTTACTTGTCTTTCATTTTGAATTAAGTCACCCTCCAAACACAACCTCTGGTGTGATCTGGCAGCCTGCGGTATTAGGTATTAAATAATGTCTAGACTCCGTAAGATTTTTCTGTCCAATGTATCCCAATTCCACACATAAAAAGGGAGCTAAATAAATCCTCAGTATGATCATACTCTAACTTTCTCAAGAAATTTGACCTCCAAATAAAAAAGATGTCATAACAATTTTTCTAGGAGTTAATATGTGAATTAGCTTTTTCATAATACAGCTATAGTATTATAACAACAAAATTCAGTTGGCCTTTTTTTGCTGAATCAAATCTCATTCTTTGACAGTTATAATATAACTAGAGGCCCTGTGCATGAAATTCGTGCTGGGGGGGGGGGGGGTGTCCCTCAGCCCCGCCTGCACCCTCTCCAATCTGGGACCCTTCGAGGGATGTCTGACTGCCCTTTTAGGCCCAATCCCAGGCAGTCGGACATCCCTCTCACAATCCAGGAAAGCTGGCTCACAACCGCTCACCTGCCTGCCTGCCTGATTGCCCCTAACCACTTCTGCCTGCCAGATTGATCACCCCCTAACCACACCCCTGCCAGCCTGATCGATGCCTAACTGCTTCCCAGCCAGCCCAATTGCCCCTAACTGTCCTCCCCTGCCAGCCTGGTAACCCCTAACTGCACTTCCCTGCTAGCCAGTCGCCCTTAACTGCCCTCCACTGCAGGCCTGGTTGCCCCCAACGGCCCTCCCCTGCTTACCCAGTCACCCCTAACTTCCCTCCCTTGCCAGCCTGTTCACCCCTAACTGTCCTCCCCTGCCGGCCCGACTGCCCCTAACTTCCTTTTCTGCAGGCCTGGTCCCCCCACAACTGCCTTCCCCTGCAGGCCTGGGTCCCCCCAGCTGCCCTCCCCTGCAGACCTGGTCGCCGCCAACTGCCCTCTTCTGCAGGCCTGGTCCCTCCCTACAGCCCTCCCCTGCTGGCCATCTTCTGGCAGCCATCTTTTGTCCACATGAGGGCGACCATCTTGTGTGTTGGTGTGATGGTCAATTTGCATACTATCTCTTTATTATATGTGATGATGATTCTGGAGATAGTTATTTCTAGTTTAGGTATTCTAGCTATTTATTTGTTTTGGTACAGATTAACTTAACACTATGGAAAAACTGAAATTTTTTGGTTAATCCTCATCTGAGGGTACTCCATCCATTGATTTTTAGAGAAAGTGGAAGGGAGGGAGAAGGGAGGGAGGGAGAGAGAGAGAAACATCAATGTGAGAGAGACACATCAATCTGGTGCCTCCTGCACATGCCTTGACCTGGGCAAGGATTCAGCCTGCAGCCCAGGTACATGCCTTTGACTGGGAATCAAACTGGAATCTTTGGTTCTTGGGCCAGTGTTCTAATCATTGAGCAAAATTGGCCAGGGTGAAAGATTGAATTTTAGATTTAACAGATAATATGTAAATCCTTCATTTTATGGATGAGAAAAATGAGGTCCAGTGAGGTTGTGATAAAATGCAGATCTCTCAACCAGTTATTTATAATCAGTACCCAGCTGGATTTGTGTGTCTGATTTAAGAAGCTTTGGCACAATCTGGTGGGGTTTTTTGCCTGGTCATTTACTAATTTCCCTGAGTTTAATACCAGTGCTAAAAAATAAATAATAGGAATAATATATGCTTAGAAAACTAAATGTCCCATTTTTGAAATTAAGTAAAAACAAACAGCCACACATCCCCAAGGTACCAACATTGATCTGTGAGACTTGGAATCTGTGATGACTTGATCAGGTAGAAAGCAAAAATTTTCTGGATTTCATGTGCTTTGTCCACAGTCTTCTTTAAGGGTTCTTTCATTTAAAATCATTATCATACTAGAGGCCCGGTGCATGAAAATTCTTGCATTCAGGGCATCCCTCAGCCTGGCCTGCACCCTCTCACAGTCTGGGAGCCCTCCGGGGATGTCTGACTGATGGCTTAGGCCCACTCCCTGGGGAGCGGGCCTAAGTCATCAGTCAAACATCCTTAGTGTGCTGCAGAGGAGGGAGAGGCTCCCGCCACCACTGCTGCACTCGCCAGCAGTGAATCTGGCACAGGGCTTCTGGCTGAGCAACGCTCCCCCTGTGGGAGTGCACTGACCACCAGGGAGCAGCTCCTGCATTGAGTGTCTGCCCCCTTGTGGTCAGTGTGCATCACAGTGACCGGTTATTCCACTGTTTGGTTGATTTGCATATTAGCCTTTTATTGTATAGGATCCTATACACTACCTTTTTCATTTTTATTACTAACTCAAAAGCTGTGTGGAAAAACTTGTACTCATATAAAAGCTGTGAATCCATTAAAGTGAATTTTAATTCTAAGAAATGTCAAATTTGAATATCAGTACTATTCTTGAGGTTGGAATTTTTGGCATATTTGATCATTTCTGAAATAAAATTTTATTTTCCTATCAGTAGGTAATACTTATGTGAAAAGGAAGTGCATTTGAAAAAGTTCTGGCCACTGAGATATCAGCAGTGCTGTGAGTGTCCATCAATGTGCAAAATTTTTACTGACCTAATGTGAAATGTGCTTAGAGTATAAAGTTTCCATTAATCCATTAGATTCCTCACTTACAATGCTCTTTCATCTTCATTCACCTTAGGCCTCCATTAGAAGAGCAAGAAATAAGAGGTTTTGTTTCATGGGTTTTTTAAAATTATTTTTATTGATTTCAGAGAGAAAGGGAGAGGGAGAGAAAGATAGAAACATCAATGATGAGAGGGGATCAGCTATCAGCTATCTCCTACATGCCCCCTTCCCCCACCCTCCACCAGGGATGGAGCCCACAACCCAGGCATGTGTCCTGACCAGGAATCATACTGTGATCTCCTGCTTCATGGGTTGATGGTCAACCATGAGCCAGACTACTTCATGTTTTGAAAATATACATGCTTGTCACTTTTTAAAAATAAACTATTCATTAGAGCAGTTTTTGGTTCACAGAAAAATTGAGTGTAAGGTATATGTCTCATATACTCCCTGCCCCTCTACATACACAGCCTCCCCCACTATCAATATCCTGCAGCAGAGGGGTACATTTGTTACAATTGATAAACCTACACTCACACATTATTATCACCCAAAGTCCATAGACTACATCAGAGTTCACTCTTGGTGTGTGTGTGTGTGTGTTTAATTCTTTATTGTTTAAACTCTAAAGTATTACATAAGTCTCCTTTTTCTCCAATTGACCTCTCCCCAGCCACCCCCAGCCTCCAGCACATGCCCTCCCCCTGTCACCCTGTCTGTGTCCATTGGTTATGCTCATATGCATGCATGCAAGTCCTTTGGTTGATCTCTTACCCCCCCCCCCACATCCCTCATAGGTTGGACAGTCTGTTCTATGCTTCTATGACTCAGGTTCTATTTTTGTTCATCGGTTTATGGTGTTATATGTTCCATGGATTTTGACAAATGTATAATGACACATATCCACAACTATAATATCATACAGAATACTTTTAAAATACTCTATACTTGTCCTTTTGAATATATATATATATATATATATATATATATATACACTAATAAAAGAGAAACATGGTAATTGGCGTACTACCGCTACCCTTCCCATTGGCTAATCAGCGTATCCTTATGCAAATTAACTGTCAGCCAAGATGGCGGCCGGCAGCCAGGCAGCTGGAAGCTAACAGGAGGCTTGCTTGCTGTGAACTCCAATGTTCCCCGCCGGCCTCTGAGCTTCAATTGGAAACATAGTAACATTTATAGAAGATAAACAAAACTCCAGAAAGCTCCTGCCAGTCAGCCGGGATCTCAGAGCTGGAGTCGCAACATTGTTTCGAATACAGAAAACAAAGGCCAGAAACCTGCTTTCAGCCGAGCCTCAGAGAGAAAGCCGGCTCTCAGCTCCAGTGACAGCCATTGAAGGTAAATAAATGCCAGAATTAAAAAAAAAGAAAAAAAGGAGAGGTTTGGAGCATCAGTTGCCCGCCAGCCTGAAAACAGCCCTCAGCCCCTCACCCAGACTGGCCAGGCACCCCAGTGGGGACCCCCACCCTGAAGCAACAAGATGGCGGCTAATTTGCATACTGAAGGCAGGCAGCAGCAGGCAAGGCTGTCTGCGGTCTGGGACCCGGATCTGTGACCCTGCCAGGCGGGATCAGCAGAGCCTCGAGGCCTCCCGGCACCGGGATCAGTGTGACTAGGGGCAACGCCCAAACGCCCTGATTGCCCTGCGGCTCTGTGTGTGACAGGGGGCGGCGCCCCAACCCCCTGATGAGCCCTGCGGCTCTGTGGGTGATAGAGCGCGGCGCCCCAACCCCAATTGCCCTGCGGCTCTGTGTGTGACAGTGGCGGCGCCCCAACCCCCCCACGGGCCCTGCTCTATGTGAGACGGGGTAGAGCCATACCTCCCCATCGGCCCTGCCCTGAGTGTGACAGGGTGTGGCGCCTCAACTACCCCCCCCCCCCCCCATGGGCCCTGCTCTGTATGTGACAGGGGGTGGTGCCCCAGCTCCCCTATTGGCCCTACTCTGTGCGTGACAGGGGGGAGCTCCTCAACCCCCTGATTGACCCTGCTCTGTGTGTGACAGGGGGCAGCTCCCCAACCCCCTGATCAGCCCTGCTCTGTGCATGACAGGGGGGAGCTCCCAAAACCCCTGATTGACCCTGCTCTGTGCATGACAAGGGGGAGCTCCCCAAACCCCTGATGGGCCCTGCTCTGTGTGTGACAGGGGGCAGCGCCCCAACCCCCTGATCAGCCCTGCTCTGTGCATGGCAGGGGGCGGTGCCCCAACTCCCCAATCGGCCCTGCTCTGAGCCCGACCAGGGGCTGCACCTAGGGATTGGGCCTGCCCTCTGCCACCCAGGAGCAGGCCTAAGCCAGCAGGTCGTTATCTCCCGAGGGGTCCCAGACTGCGAGAGGGCACAGGATGGGCTGAGGAACCCCCTCTCCCCCCCGAGTGCACAAATTTTTGTGCACCGGGCCTCTAGTATATATATATATATATATATAATTGATTTCAGAGAGGAATGAGAGATAGAAACATCAATGGTGTGAGAGAGCCATTGATTGACTGCCTGCCTCCTGCACAGCCCACACTGGGGATTGAGCCTGCAACATGCATGTGCTGTGACCAGGAATTGAACCTTGTCCTACTGGTTCATGGGTCGATGGTCAAACACTGAGCCATGCCAGTTGGGCGAGCTTGTCCCTTTTGTTGCTGAACTTAGATTTAAAACATATCTGTTGCTATTAAATAAAGATATAAGCCAATTATTTTAGTGACATGTTAATCCAATGTAGGCTTTAGGACCCTGTTAAATGATGTATTATTTGGTTCTGTTTATCAAATGTTATTATACACAGGCTAATGGACTCCTCAATCAAGTGGCCTTTGAATTCAAATCATATATTGAGACAGCAAACCTACAGGGATATAAGTACTATTTGTAAGTATAATAGTTATTGCCAAGAAATAGTTCCATGTTTGGGGATAATAGTGTCACCTGATATTGCATGATGGTTGCCAAAAATAAAGCCCTTTTCATTATTTCCACTCTAGCAATGCAGTCCAGATGCCATAAGCTCATTCTCAGAGTGTTTCACAGGACTCACGTCCCAT
The DNA here is from genome assembly GCF_028538775.1 of Myotis yumanensis. Classification (NCBI taxonomy): domain Eukaryota; kingdom Metazoa; phylum Chordata; class Mammalia; order Chiroptera; family Vespertilionidae; genus Myotis; species Myotis yumanensis. The sequence continues at coordinate 74,864,023 of NW_027223753.1, forward strand.
GGTGTGTTCCCTCCAAATAGGAATTGGTGGTGAAATACATCTGAGAAATGGTGTATGCCTTAGTATTTTTGTTTTATTTTGGGTTGAGATTTAAAAAGCACATTGGCCATTTAAAATTTTTATAAAGTCCTACAGCACATGAATTGTTTAATTTCATTTAACCCAACATTTCCCAAACTAATTTAATCATGGAACCTTTTTTTTCTAGGGATTTTATAAAAGCACTAGAGGCCTGGTGCACAAAAATTTGTGCACTAGGGGGGGAGAAGGGGTCCCTCAGCCCAGCCTGTGCCCTCTCCCAGTCTGGGACCCCTTGGGAGATAACGACCTGCTGGCTTAGGCCCGCTCCCGGGTGGCAGAAGGCAGGCCCAATCCCTAGGTGCAGCCCCTGGTCAGGCTCAGAGCAGGGCCGATTGGGGAGTTGGGGCGCTGCCCCCGTCACGCACAGAGCAGGGCGGATTGGGAGGTTGCAATACCACCCTCATTCATGCTCAGGGTAGGGCCGATTGGGGGATTGGGGCACGCCCCTTGTCACACTCAAGGCAGAGTCTATGGGGAGGTTGCGGCGCCACCCCCTGTCACGCACAGAGCAGGGCCAATCAGGGGGTTGGGGCACTGCCCCCTGTCACTCACAGAGCAGGGCCAATCAGGGGGTTGGGGTGCTGCCCCTGTCACTCACAGAGCAGGGCCCATCAGGGGGGTTGGAGCTCCGTACCCTGTCACGCACAGAGCAGGGCGGATCAGGGGGTTGAGGAGCTCCCCCCTGTCACTCACAGAGTAGGGCCGATAGGGGAGTTGGGGCACCACCCCCTGTCACACACAGAGCAGGGAGGATCAGGGGGTTGGGGTGCCACACCCTGTCACACTCAGGGCAGGGCCAATGGGGAGGTTATGGCTCTACCCTGTCACACACAGAGCAGGGCCCGTGGGGGGGGGGGGGGGGGGCGCGCCGCTCCCTGTCACACACAGAGCCGCAGGGCAATCAGGGGGTTTGGGTGCTGCCCCCTGTCACGCTGATCCCAGTACCGGGAGGCCTCGCGGCTCTGCTGATCCCGGTGCTGGGAGGCATGTTACCCTTTTACTATATAGGATAGAGGCTTGGTGCACGGGTGGGGGCAGGCTGGTTTGCCCTGAAGGGTGTCCTGAATCAGGGTGGGGGTTCCCACTGGGGTGCCTGGCCAGCCTGGGTGAGGGGATGATGGTTGTTTGCAGCTGGTCACACACCCTTCAGGGTGGGGGTCCCCACTGGGGTGCCTGGCCAGTCTGGGTGAAGAGGTGAGGGCTGTTTTCAGGCTGGCGGGTGACTGAAGCTCCCAACCGCTCCTTTTTTTCTTTTTTTTTTTTTAATTCTGGGCCAGCTTTAGCTCTGAGGCTTGGCTCCAGCTCTTAGGCCTCGACTGCTGAAAGCAGGTATCTGGTTTGTTTGGGTTCTATAATAGAAAGACTGTTTCAACTCCAGCTCTGAGATCCCAGCTGGCTGAAAGCAGGTTTCTGGGGTTTTGTTTAGCTTCTATATTTGTAACAATGTTTCAAACTGCAAGCTCAGAGACCGGCAGCAGCAGGTGGGGAACATTGGAGTCCTCCGTCACTGAAGCAAGCAAGCCTCATATTCGCTTCAAGCTGCCTGGCTGCCGGCCACCATTTTGGCTGGCAGTTAATTTGCATATCGCCCTGATTAGCCAATGGGAAAGGTAGCAGAGTGACACCAATTTGTATGTTTCTCTTTTATTAGTGTAGATAAGATAGGATGGGTGCATCCAAATTCTTGGAGAGTGTTTTTGGAAATGCAGGCTCTAGGAAAACAAAATGGAATAATAAGATAATTGATATTACCAATATTATTTTAAAAATATAATGCATGTGTAATTTATTGTTTTTCTTCCTCTGTATTAATTTTAGTTTACATTTGCTGTTCAAAATAGTGAGCCATATTCAATGCTTAATAGAGTTTTTCAGACATCTCACCAATTAATAACAGCCATAAATTTGCAGTCTACACATTCTAAAATTATGAGCAAAGAACTCCAAAGCAATAACCTCAAATTCTACTTCACTAAAATATATTATCCCATATACAGAGTTTATGATCACCTAAAATGCATATTCTGAAAGAAGAATCTATTGAACCAAGTAAGTGTACTAGTATGAAACAATCCTAAGACTTAAAAGATGACGACAGATTCCAATTATATATTTTTAAAATAAAGATGATGGCCCTAGCCAGGTGACTTGGTTGGTTGGAGTGTGTCCCGTACACTAAAAGTTTGCAGGTTTGATGCCCAATCAGGACACATAGCTAGGATACAGTTTTGGTCCCCAATCAGGGCCCTTACAGGAGGCAACTGATCAATATTTCTCTCTCACATCGATGATCCTCTCACTCTCTTTTCTCTATCCCTCCCTCTCTCTCTAAAATCAGTAAACATATCCTCTGGTGAGGATAAAAAACAACAACAACAAAAACCACAAATAGATAAAGATGATGAGACAAGATACTTCATTTATAAGCAAACTATTTATTTTCATCATCACTATGATGGGACTGATACCTTGAATGGTTAAGAGAATTGTTATATGGTATGTAAAGCACCTAGCCCCATACCTAGCATTTAATAATGTAGCAAAAATAATAATTTTTATAAAAATTTTCTATTAAAAATCATTACAAAATTTGGTTTTATGTGTATGTTAATTATATTTATATAAATATATTTAATCTAAGGAACAGACAAAGCTCACAGTGAAATGAGAATGATCAATATATTCCCAACTTTTAAATAATGCCTTCTATTTCAAAATGTAACTATTCACATAAAGGCTTTAATCACAACTCTTAACCCTCAAAAGAGTTATTCTGTGGTTGTCATAATTAGTGTCTGTATCCCAGGTGACTTTAAAGAGCAAACATTAAACTTATCTAAAGAACTGCACTTAACATAATTATGCAAACAACCCCTATTTTCTGTGTGTTTCAGTTCAGCATTCAGAATCCCAAAGACAGAGAAGGTGATGGTCCAATTTGACAATAACCCACTAAGTTAGTCATGGCTGTAGAGGAGGCTCATGAACCAGACATAGTTGCAGAGTAGGGTGACCAGTTATCCTGGTTTTCTGGGACTGAAGAATTTTCTGGAACATGAGACTTTGAGTGATAAAACTGGGACAGTCCCAGCCAAACCAAAGCAGTTGGTCCCCTTTCCAGGGAGCCACACTTGCAGACATGGTAAGGAGGAATTCTTGGGAGTGGAATTGGGTGGTTGAAGGACTCACTAGTACTTCATTACATTGTGCAGTCTTCATATTCATAGAACCAATACCCATAAAATTTGAAGTATCTGTGACTGATTTTGAGGGGAAGGTGGGGATAGGAGGAATGTGGATGAGGTGATTTACCTGTGGTACTTCATAAAGTAAAAGTTTAGCACAGTCTCACCATATTTACTGCAATATATTTCAAAGAAGAGATAATTGAGGTAAGTTTGGTGACGTAGATTATAGAAATTCTTTTATGAATTTAGTTTGCCCAGCAGCAAAATTCTTAAATATATACAGTGAAAGAAATTTTACTTTTATAAATACTTAACTAATGCTCCAAAATACTTTAAGTCAACTTCATAACCAGAACTAAAAGTGACAAAATTAGGAATACAAAATGTGTCAAAAATGTTACCTCTGACAGCCAAATGTCATCTTTCTTCACATTTTAAAATGAAAATACTACAAAAAGGTAGGACATTTTAGCTTAAAAAGGACATGTTATTTCCAATGTTTCTGCTCTTTGCTAGTCAGATTGGCTGAATGACTTTTAAAAAAATGTTTAATTATTTTGAATTCAGTAAGCCAATGGACTGTTTTTTGGTCATAAGGCAATGACAAGAGAAGAGGTACTCACAGAGGAAATTTTTCTTACTATAATGGCATCTCTGGCAAGAAAAAAATCAAAACAACCTCTTAAATTATAAACTGTGATGAGCATAAGTCATTATTCAATACCATGAGCATTCTGGAAGTCTACTGCACAGCTTCTAGAAGTAAGAACTCGACGTCCGTAGGACTCCCAAACCAAAATAAATAACGCCAATACTATAAGGCATTTGGGAATACAAAATGCAATTTGTTATACACAAGAATGCTGGGTAAGTTGAAAATTCCCTTCAGCCATACAAAAGAGAGGCTTATAACAGATTTAACACTGAAAGTTTAACACTGGCTCAAGGTAGATTCTGCAAAGGAGTATGGAAGGAAGAACTAATCAATATAAAACTGAACCAACCTAACAATGAATGCCATCGCACTGACAGGAATCACAGCTACAAAATCCCAGTTGAAACATGTACAAATTACTGCCTGTGATATACCTTTGGAGAAATACATTCTGAGGAATAATCATGCCATGTGAATCTGAAAGCAGACAGGTCTCATGATTTTGGTGCTCCAAAAGAGATTATAATCTTGTGGAAAATAAATCTCAGACAAAGTCTAACTGCAAATAAAGAAACACAAAAAGAAAAAGTTCACCATTCCTTCCAAGGAGATTAGTGGCTTTTCTGTACTATGATTTTCTGGTTTGTTTACATTATAAATCTTTAATTTCTTAACTAGGCAATGGGAAATGGTTTATATTCTTCAAAATAGTCAAATGATCAATTAATATTGTAGGCCAAAGAAGAGAGGAGAGAGAGAGAGAGAAAAAAAAACCATGATAAAACTGATTGTTGCTCTCTACATTAAAACTAATTCAGTTAATATTGGAAATAGGGAAATAAAATAATTCAGATAAAGTGTAAATTTTACTGACCTAAAAATAACTTGCCTGTTTGTATTTTCTCTAATATGTAATGCTAATTATCTTAGCATTTACACTAAGTGTGTTTTCTTCTCAACACCAGAAGTTTCTGTTAAAATAGCCTTCTCACAGAAAACCTGGGATCCAAGTTATTAGGGAAGTTATGAGGTATTTTCTACCTATGTCTTTGTCTCAATTTGCCTGAGAGATTTTATTGTAGAGGGCTCGGGTGGTCATGAATCCTTGCAATGTTTTGCTACCATTTTCCTCATTTCTATAGAAATGAGGCTTCTTGCCGAAACCGGTTTGGCTCAGTGGATGGAGCGTTGGCCTGCGGACTGGGGGGTCCCAGGTTCGATTCCGGTCGGGGGCATGTACTTGGGTTGCGGACACATCCCCGGTGGGAGATGTGCAGGAGGCGGCTGATCGATGTTTCTCTCTCATCGATGTTTCTAACTCTCTATCTCTCTCCCTTCTTCCCTGTAAAAAATCAATGAAATATATTAAAAAAAAAAAAAAAAAAAAAAAAGAAATGAGGCTTCTTGTCAAAGTGTAGTAGGTAGGTAGATAGGCATGAGTAGAGTTGGAACAACAGGCCAGGTGCAGAGGGTTGCCAGGGCAGAGAGTCCCAGGTGCCTAGCAATGAGTGAAACTACAAGCCTTTGCACCATCACTCCCTTAAGCATTAAACCTTAGAGATGACATCTTGGCCTCAGTTGTATTTCAGCTCCAGGCCTGGAGAAGCAGCAAAATCAGATGGGGCAATACCATGGCCGACCTCAGGACCAATGACCTCCTGACCTGACGCCAACCCATCAGTGGAGAATACCACCCTGAGGGAGCACGCCTGATAAGATGATGAATATCCTATTGAAATCCTCCTCTAGTACCTCCAGATAAAATCCCTTAAGACAGGGACCCTTCAAGCTCCTACCTCCCCCTGCCCTCTCTCTCTGGAGCACGCCTGCACTTTTCCTCCCTCTTTCATCTCTCAAGGTACGCATCTCTCTTTTTCTCTCTTTCCCCTTCCTAAGCTTCAAGGGCCCTCTTTTTGAATCTGTAACTCATTTTCTGAGGCCATTTCTTCTATGGCTCACTTCTTCTAACTCTGTGATTTTCTAAATAAACTTTCTCTTATAGTTTGAGTCTTGGCTCTGAATTCTTTCTTAGCCAGAACTCAAGTTCTGTGGTTGCTGAAGCGAGGTCTAACACCTGGTACCGTTTTGCCGCCAACAAAAGCAGTTATTTAAATTCTTGTGTTGGGAGTTCCTTTCCCTTCTCCTCACTTGCCTTTAGTTCCTAACCGTATACTAAACTTGATTCCTAGAAAAGCTTATTGCGCAACATCTGTGTTGACCCACACTGAAAACAACCTCAGCTGAGCGACACTCAGGTTTCCTCATTGAAACATCTGTTCTCTGAGTAGCACATGCGTTTGACCACCTGAGGCCCATATCATGAGAGGAAGGATCCAATGTTCTTAACAGAGGTTTTACAGAGACCGTGTCACTGATTGCAAGTTTTGTTTTCCTGGTTATTTTGCATCTGGACACACAATGACAAGCAATAGTTGTCAGGGTGACCACATCAGCAAGCTGAGTCCCTCCAGTCCTCTGTCTCAAGTGTCTCAGACACGCCTGCCCCTGTGGTTCTAAGCCCATCACATATGTAGACTCTCAGCCTGTTAATTCACAGGTAAAAGTTAGAGAATTGAGAAAACAAAAAAAAATTGCTTTTTCTCTTTCCCATTCATCATTGGGTCAAAAAGAAATGAATTATTTGTAATCTTAGCACTCTTGCTCAGAAAAGCCCCTTAACTAACTAACTTGGGTGGACAACCTAAAGGTGTGACACTCCTGCAGTTATGTAATCCCAGGCCAAGTCCCCAGGGGCTAAAATCTGAAAACTCTGGTAAGAAAGAAAATGACATAGTCACATGACCTCATTCTTTTTATTTATACACTTGATTGATTTCTGCCTTTTCTTACTGATCAGTATTTTGCAAACGGGCAATATATATAAAATCCCACTGTACTTCTCTAAATCCCAAAAGTAAATGGTGGAATTGTAGGCTACAGGGGAGCCCCAAGGTGTCCCTCTGAGTTTGCACTTGGATAAGCTGTCTGTGCAGTCCCTCCAGGGACAAGGGCAGGTTTGGCCTCTGCATTAAATGATCCTGCTGACAAGTCTATGTGTGGAGGCAGGACTACTGACTTCTGGCGGGTCTCAGCAGGACCTTAATCAAAGCCTCCAATCCAAGGATCTTAAGGTAAAACCTCTAAGGCTCTGAAATGCATGCGCCAACAAAACCGTAAGACATACAGAAAGAAAAGATAAGCAGCTTTGAAAAATGAAAGAAACAAAAAAAACTACCTGAGGCTATGAACTTGCTGTCATTCACCAGGAACAAATTAGAGGTAGATAGTAGTGTCTGGAAGAGAGAGGACACAGTTTAATCACAGACACTGTCTTTAGAAGACCAGAAATCAGCCAAGTTAAATTAAAAACTCTGCTCACGTCCCAGAGAAAGGAAATCAAAGCTGAATAATTAAATCAGTGTTGTCATTAAGACACATCACGCTTGCTTTAATTGACTACACTTTCATGGTCAATCTAAATAGCTCGGACTTCTACAAACCCACAGCCTTGCAGCGTGGTAACAAAACAGGATTTTCATAAGACTATATGAAATACCATATTTAGGGGTCTTGCTGACAAAATAATCAAACCATCCAAAGTACCTGAAAACATGTTCAAAGAGTGCTGTGCGCTCCCTGGAACAGGGATAAAGCCTCTAAAAGCTAGGCTTACCCCAACAAGGGTTTCAAAAGTGGCTGTTTCCAGAAAAATGAAAAGCACTGGGCCAAATTAGAGAAGTGGAAAATATATACCAGGAAAATATTAGAAGGGAAATAATTATTTTTTAAAAGCCCAATGTCTGAATCTAAGTTTCACAGGTCAGCCTGACCCGGAGTGAGTCTATTGCTGTGACCCTGTCCTTTTTCCCAGTGTGTGGGGAACAGGCTTTTAGATCAGGCAGGACCTCTGGAGCTGGGCAGGGCCGAATGGCCAAGCAGTGACTCAGTAAGCGTAGGAAGGGTTTAGTTGCCATGGCTCTCTGACCTAAGCAAGATGATTCTTCAAAGAACTGAGCAGGTGGACTGGTCCCATCTGTCCTCTCCTTACTTCCTAGAAATTAGCTGCCCTTTTGGTATCCAAGGGGGAAAACATAAACCCCAAACCAATGGAGTTACCCTTACTTTTTATATGCAATATTGGATGAGGCCCACTAAATATTAATAGACTTCACAGTCTTTCTGGTGAAGTTCAAAATAACTAAATCAGGGTAACTTTTGGTAAAGCTCTCCAATACAGATTCTCCAGGGGGTACTAATATATTTACAACCCCCCCCCCCCCCCCACCCCGCCACTTTCTTGTAGGAGAGAAATGACCTTAGGCATCAGTCTGGCACCCAAGTCCAATTTCCTAGTAGACAACTTAAAAAAAATCATTGTGGCTCATGGTTAGGCATTGATCTAAGAGCCAGGAGGTCACAGTTTGATCCCTGGTCAGGGCACATGCCCAGGTTGTAGGCTTGATCCCCAGTAGGGGGCCTGCAAGAGTCAGCTAATCAATGATTCTCTCTCATTAATGTTTCTCTCTCTCTTCCTCTCTGAAGTCAATAAAAATACTAGTATATCTTTTTAAAAACTGAAATTATTAAAGAATTTAAATAGGATTAAATCCACCCCAAACATTGATTTTTATCTGTCTATTTTTGTGTAGTAATATGAGTTGTTATAAATTAGATTAAAAGCTCTTTCTTCCCATCCTCAACCTGAAAAATACAATCACTTCTTATTGCCCTCAAAGTTATGTTCGGTTTTTTTTTTTTTTGTTTTGTTTTTTTTTTTTTTTACAGAAGTTCTTCATACATTTAATTATCAATGCCAGGGATGCCAATGTCATCTGGAATCAAAGGCACTCTGGTTTTCAGAATCATTTCAGAGTGACAGATCCCACCAGTCTGTACACCACTGGTGTACTGATGAAAACCCACCTGCTTCAGCAGACCAAAGCTGTGATTTCCTGTTCAAAACATATTGAAATAGAGCCCTCTGTCATCACCTGCTGTCCCTGGGACTGATCTTCAGCCTGTGTACCTCCATGGGAATTCTCATTCTGCTGAATTCTATGAGAAAATTCAAAAAATTCACCACCTCATTTTCAAGGTGTGAATACATCCTATCATTATCCATTAGCTATTGAGCACTAGCAGTGCACCTGGCACCTATTATGGCAGAAAGCACTGTTATAACAATTCTGAACATAAGTAGCGTCACCACTGTCCCTACTCTCAAGAGAAAGAAAAGACTACAGGCATCAACGTGTTGAAAAGTAATTTGAATGCTGCCTTCAACCCACCACTTACCTAGATAGACAACCGCCTCTCTAGAGCTACAAATAAGTTTTGTAGAAAAGAAATTTTCTCTTTTATACACAAAAGATGTCCAAGTTTAGATATCTTCTTTCTCCAAATTTGTACCACCCACAGGCTTAACAGACCATACCTGTGAGAATGAAATAAGTAAAATGCGATTAATATTACCTAACACAATTAAGACACTTAATATTACATTATTTCTCCTACTTTTCAGATCAGCCAACAAAATAATGACTAATAAGAATTAAATTTCAGATTCAGGGGGGATTTAGTGAGGACAAGTAGCCATTCTGACACTAACATGAACTGAACATAAGGTATTGTTTTCTTATCTCATTCTGCTATAATTCCTGTTCTCAGCACTTGCCCAGGACAATTTTAAAATCTTACCCTTTGGAAAAGGTTTAATCTTATTAAATTTATGGATCAATATTTAGACTGGTAGATATTCAAAACATAATCAACATTGGCACATCAGTGTCAAAATATAAAATTACATAGTAATCATCACACACTATTAGTAAAATACAATCTCATTCATTTACTTATATTTCTATATAAGTATTGTATAAATGCATTCGAACACTACGAATCTCATGTGTCAAGGACACTACAAGATTAATTGGAATAGGAAATGGCAGATTCATATGTATTCATATGTGTGTTGGTATATACTTTCCCCATCTTTTGTGGGGGTGATGTTGTTTTTCTCATTTTAAATATATTTTCTGTAAATTACTTGCTATCATTTTTTCTATGGCTCACTTATAGATTAATTGAAGAAAAAATAGTCAGATATCAAAATAACATAAAATGAGAGAGGAGAATATTCATAAATACAGATGAAATTCAAAGCATATAAACTATTTTACTGGATCTTACAAAAGAAAAACAAATATTGTTGAAATATATAATTTTCCAAAATGAAAAATTTACTCTAGAAGTGGTAAAATAGCCAAACAGTTTAAATACAAATAAAATAAATAAAGAATTGCTCAGTGGTCTAGTCTTCCCCTTTACAAAAAGCACCGGGCCCACATGGTTTCATAGGGGAATTTTACAAGCCTTTAAAAGCAGTTGATTTTAATGCTACTTAATCTGTTTCACAGCACAGAAAATGAAGGAAGAGATGTAGAACATGGGTATTTAAACCCAGTAAAGATCACACAATAAATGAATTTTCAGACCAGTCTTACTTTTGAATATAAATCCTGAGTGAGTGAGGGTTGTTTGAGAAAGGCAAAGCAGATTTTAGAGGAATGTGATCTAGTTGAAGGGAAAGCCCCCAAATAATTCCCAGAAACTAAAACAAATATGTACAACCCCCGCCCCCCGAATCACAGTACTTTGGGTCCTTTGGATCTTCTGAGCAGGAACACAGTGGCAGGAATTTCAAGAACTATTTTTCAAAATGCAGACTGCTGATACCTGCACAGCAATCGCCAAAGTGCAGGTTACCAAGGCAGAAACAGAACCAGACCCTAGACTTTCTGAATGAGAATTACTTAGTGTTCAGGCTCAGGAATCTGACTTTTAACAACTTTCTCCACTGATTCTTCTGACCACTAAAATTTAACCACCACAGTGACTAAGTAGTGGCTCAACTCGTGATTCCTTCCATGTAGAATAACATCATTACTTGCAATATTGATTTTACCAGGTGAGACATTTGTACTAGCAATTAACCAAGAAACATTATTTTTATTTGGCCCAGATTTGTTGGTCTATTTATCATTATGTTACTTTGCAATGATTATTTTTTAACAAAGATTTATAAGTATAAACTGAAAATTATTATTTTAATATGCTTATTTCTTTTTGTTTGTTCTTTAAATCCTCACCCAAGGTTATTTTTCCATTGATTTTTAGAGAAAGTAGATGGAGGAGGAGAGACAGAAAGAGAAAAACATCAATGGGAGAGAGACACATCATTTGGTTGCCTCCCGCACACACCAGGACCAGAGCTGGGATCGAGTCTGCAACCGAGTTATGTGCCCTTGACCAGAACCGAACTCTGGACCCTTCAGTCAGCGGGCCAATGCTCTATCCACTGAGCCAAACTAGCGAGGGCTGCTAATTTCTTTTAGAAACCACCCTCTGTAGCCTTTTTGCTATTGACTCACCTCCATTATTATATAATACAAACTGACAATTCATTCAATATCAAGTATTTATATAATGCTTATTATCTAATTTACCTTATACTAGGAACTGTTGAAAATAATGCATTTTCTCTATCTACCATATTGTTTTTCATGTTTATATAATTACAAGAATTTTAATAACAGTCATACTCTCAGATTTTAACAAAATAATATTTCAGTCGCTTTTAATATATTTTTAAAATCAGTCATAGCTAGACAAACTATACCTAATTGCTGGTAAGAATCTCCACATTGTTTTGCTTACACCAAGATTTTCTGAATTTACTGTTGGGTATATTATACTCAATCATCTTGTAAGAGTATCAAAACAGCATTTTACTGAGTAGTTTTTACAGGAAAAATTCACCTTTGTTGTAGAAATGATTTCTTATTTTATCTGATGCCATTTAATTCTGTTTCCATTTTTCATAAGGAAGTACATTCTCCTTAGTGGAGACTAAGTCATTCAGTCTTCAGCATTCCTATATACTAACTCCTGTTGAGTGGTTAAGAGACAGAAGAGAACAAAATAAAAGTCTCTGCCCTCATGTAATTCACATTCATTTGCATTGCTTATTAGTATATTAGTAATCTGGATACTGTTACTATGAGTATTATTAGCAAATGCATTAATATTGTTTAGAATATAATATTAACTGCCAAGGTAGTTGGTAATAACTATCTAATTTTATTTATCATGATCACAGTAAATTGAAAGCAATAAGAGAAAGCTTTGTTTTCTTCCTTTCACTTTGGATAAGAAATAGAAAATCTGGAGTTTATCACACCGCGAATTATGGATGTTCTTTAGAGGGCGTCTTTCATTATTTCTTCACTCACCAACTTCTGAAATCTCCACCCTACACTTCCATTTAGGGCCAATATTTCACAGCTGTCACTGAATCCATCTGTTGGCTTATTTAGAAGACTATTCAGATTTTAATGATATCTTTGAGAGCATTTTAAAAACCAATGCCTGGTCCCAATTTTCCCATATCTCTTGAATGCATTAGCATTTTTTAAATTCAAAGCTTTGTGCAGTAAAACCTAATAAAAATTATCATATTTATTAAAGGTAGAAAGAAACACAGATACAGACTAGATTGTCTTCTAATTATATTATGCTCTTTCTTATCCTAGAGTTATTGATTAGGACCTTGTGAATCTTAAATCTACCCATTCTTCAAGCACCCAATTGTCATATGAAGGCTCCTCCACTAACTCCAGTCAATATCCCATGCACACCTTTACCCTTTGACTCTGTTTAATACTTCATTTAAGTCAGGGGTCCTCAAACTACGGCCCGCGGGCCACATGCAAATACAAATATTGTATTTGTTCCCGTTTGGTTTTTTTACTTCAAAACAAGATATGTGAAGTGTGCATAGGAATTTGTTTATAGTTTTTTTTAAAACTATAGTCCGGCCCTCCAACGGTCTGAGGGACAGTGAACTGGCCCCCTGTTTAAAAAGTTTGAGGACCCCTGATTTAAGTAATGTTTTATGTTAAACATAAATTGTATTGTTTGTTAGTGTTAAGAATTATCAAAAGCAGACTGTCAAATCTCAGAGGGAAGGAGTGCTGGGTGGGTGGGAAGAGATAAACCAAAGAATTTATATGCATATATGCATAAAAACACGGACACAGACAATAGTGTGGTGAAGGCCTGAGGTGGGGGGAAGGGGTAGGCTAGAAGGGGAAAAAAGGGAACATCTGTAATACTTCCAACAATTTTTTAAAAAGAATCATCTAAAGCATATTTCAAAAAGCAATATATTTTGTGCCATATAGAAATTCTTATAAAGTATTACATATTATCTATTATATAAGTATATATGCATATACATGTATAATCCTTCCCTATAGATAAGCAAATTAATAATTGGAATGATAGCCATCTGAACTGTGTGATTATAGTTTTCTGTATTTCCAATGTTCTATAATAAATACTCTTTTTAAAATTAAAAGTAGCACAAAGGTTTTTATTGAAGATCGAATAATATGACTACAAAAATGTTATATTGTACTTGAGGATAGGGGGCATATTTTACAGTCCTGTAGCTCTGCACCAATTTGCATTGATAGAAACACAGAGGATATAAGTACTCAATAAGAACTTTGAATTGTATGGATTGGAATGGAACAGAAACAAATCATTTTATCAATATATACATCAATACAGGCCAAAAAGTAACCTGATCACCACCTCACTAGGAAATCTACCAGCTGAAGACATTAGGTATGTGGTCTTTATCTGGGAGAAGTACTGTCCGCTCCACTAGGAAGTTTTAAAACCATGTTTTTATTGTCCACTGATGGGGATAAAGTACAAATGGTTTTTAGTGGGTGCTGCCCAGAGATGCTAAATATCCTACAACTCTTTAGAGTGCATTCACACAAAGAACTCTCTCACTCAAGATGCCAATAGTTCACTGTTTAAAAAGTTGGTCTGATTAACCATTTATTTCTGTTTTTACTCTTCAAAAAATAAGCAAATAAAAAATCAAGGCATACTACTCACATGCCCCAAAGAATATATAGCAGATAAAAGATGGCTTCACTTCTTTGAACTCTTCCCATTGAAAGGAGTGTTCCCTCTGACAGCTTTGGCCAATGAAGTATGACAGAAGTGATGTTCAGCCAGTTCCTGGACCTAATCTTTAAGAGAACGGACACTTCTGTCCTGTGCTCTTAGACTCCAACCACCAGGTGAAAAGTAAGACGCCCTGAAATGTGCTTGCAGAAGCATCATGGGAGTGGATCCTCCAACCCCGGATGATCCCACATGGATCAGTAGGTCGTTCTTAAATCCCTGTCCTACACACAACTGTGAGCAAATTAAATGGTTGTTTCCAGTCATAAAATGTCTCCTTTTACCTGAATCCATGTCCTTTACTTCCTAGAAATTAAAAATGGAGGCTATGTTGGATTTTATTGTATTTGTAGAGAACATGTGAAACATTTTATTTGCAATAAAGAAGTAGACCTTACATCTCAGAAGAATGCTGGCAACAATTTCAGACTTTTTTTTTTTCATTTTTTAAAGTGAACCTATTTTTGATGCAGTAAGCAGCTATATTATCTACCCAAATGTAGCTAACTAAAAGGGACATAAAGCAGCCACTGTGCTGATTGTAACTCAATTATGACATTAATTAATTAATTTAATTCTTTGACCTGAAATTTCTCCATGACTGAAGTGGAAACTAATTCAGGGCAGAAACAATGCCTGCTGCATTTTTTGTGTTCCACCATAGTGTATACTGGGATGAGTCCAACATACACTTGTGGACATTGATAATACACTTTACCGCTGGAAATTAGATATTGGATTAAATTCAGCATCACCTCCTCAAGTCGTCTATTTGAAAGTACTAATGCTATGGACATAATTTCTGATAAGCCATAGAATCCTCGCCCTTGAAAGATTTATAATATGTAATCTCGTCCAATGTCATTCTTATACAAATGAGGAAATACACTAAAAGCTTAAAAGACTTGGTCAAATTCATGCAGTTATTGAGTACAAAATAAAGTCATTAGAAGCTTATAATGATTTACTTTAACAGATTGCTGGCAGGTGGACTGGGACAGCCGGGGGATGTCGGTGCTCTTGAGAAGTGGAAGGTCTAAAGTGTAGGAAGCCGGCAGAAAAGGTAGTTGTTGAGATTTAAGAGATTACAATTACATCTTAATCCATCTGGAGCAGGAGCCAATGTGGGCCAATATCACTCACAAAATTTGAAGGAAAAACGCTAAAAGACATCATTGTGAAGGGGCTAGATGGATATGAGAGGCAATAAAGATTTCTTTTTTAATTAGTTGCATGGAGTAAATCATAAAACCAGATATCTCTGCTTTGAGATGATTCTTCATTAACAGCTGTTTATTGTACTGTGAATCATTGCAAGATAACGTATGCAAGATGTTAGCTTGATATTTGTGCTTCCACTTCTCAAATGAACTCAACTGTCAAAAATAGGGAGCAAATCAGGACGGGAAAGGCTATCAGCAGATATAGGAGAGCAAACTCTCCATCGTACATTTCCATTCTCTGTTTGTTAAGAAATACATATTAGGATGGTTTAAGAAATGAACTAGTGAAAGTCAGTGGCAGTCAGCTTGTGTGCTTCCTTTAAAATTACAAGAAAATGCAAACTAGGTTTTATCTCTATGACATAATAGCCCCAGGATAAGAGCATACTTGAAACCTATTTCCATGCAAAATCCAAAATGGACTTGAAGAGCTGTCTATAAAGAAATTGAATGACAGAGCTTAAGCAAAACAAAAGATAGTGTCATTTTGTTCATTTTCACCACTACACTAATAAAAATATATACATCAAAAATAAACTATGTGAATTTATACTGAGGCTTGAGTCAGGGAAACTCTCCATGCCCTTAGTCAAAGTATAAGACCCAGACTTTGGAGATACCAGGATGGAGAGTAAATCCCAATGAGCCTGCTCAAGTCCTGGTAGGAATCATCATTTACTGAGATTTAGCCAGACAATGCAGAACATATACATTCTCTTTCATCTTGACCATAACCCCCAAGGCAGGTACTGTAACTGGACAACCAAAGGGTCCAGGCTCCTTGTCACCACTTGAGTCAATGAAGCAGAGACAGAATTGAATCATATATGAGTGTTTATTCCAATAATGCCGGCAGTATGGGAGAGCAGTCGGTCACTCACAGAAATCTGCTCTGACCCCCTTGCCAGTTGACTGGTTATATACACACGAAGGAGAAGATAGCTACATACAGCTGTGAGCTACAAGTGTAACATGGAAAGGGCAGGGTAGAGTCTGCTGTCTGACCTTCAGGAGCGCAAAGTCCGATAACAAGGTGGCTAATCTTCTATGATGTTACAATACCTCCGCCCATTCCTGGGGCCAGAGAATGTTCCGTGTTACTGAGAAAAGCTCCCGGAGGGGGTCAGGGTCCTGGCACAGCAACCAAATCAAAGCGTGTCCTGTCCTTGGTGTGTTCTCCAAATGTATTTCTTTTCTGAGTAATAGACCCATTGAGGCATCTTATCTTTTTTCAGCCTTGTTTCATCCTCCAGTTTCCCAGAGTCTGTAAGAAAATGTATCTATAGGTAGTAAAGTGAATAGTTATTAGACAACTGTGGCTCTACTCTCATTACATGTCCTTCCCCACTCTCAGTACTACTTCTACTTTTAAACATAACAAACAAACAACAATAACAGCAAGCCCCCATACTTACAAAGGTCAAGCATCCCTCTCAAAGTCATGTGGCTTATTATTGCTGAAAACAAAATTCAATGAGTTTTACTATGAATCAAGCACATGCCAACATATCCTCCCCCCAATTCGATAAAGCAGAGATTATTATCTTCATTTTAATTAACGAGATAACCAAGACTTAGAAATCAAATAAGTAGAGGCATATTGAGAATCTTATCCAGGACTATCTGACTTTAACATACTTAGTTTTTCCATTGTGGCCTCTTGTCTTCAATATATATCTTATTCTCACTATTTTGCCCTTGATTGAATGCAACTCGCACATTAGTAATAATTTAGGAGTCCACCATCCAAAATATCTGGTATCCTCAGCTCAAGATTATTGTTTATAGCTCAAGTGATTCCCAGAGATGAAACGGAAGCTCACAGAGGAGTGGACAAGCATTGGTACTGCACCTTTTCAGTATCAGCTAATCTAGGCTGGGTTTATACTGTGTAAACAACAACCCCCACCTTCTTAGTAGTTAAACAGAATAGATGCAAAGTCTGGCAGTGGGTTTGGGCCATTCTCCTTGGCAGTTGTGCTCCACAGTGACACAATGACCTAAGTGGCTTTGAACTTGAGGCTAGTCCATTGTAATGTGAGGTGTCTGCATTCGCCATAGCAGGGGAGGAAAGTGACCAAAAAATCCTGAGGGGTATTCATTCACAGCCTCAGTCAGGAACTGACATGTGTCTTTTCCTTCCAAACTTTTTAGCCTGAGTTCATCATCTGCCAGCATGTAACTCAGAAGTACTGGGGCCTGTGATTTGCATTGGAGCCAAGGAAGAGGAAATCAAATGAAATTTGGTGAACATATACCACTATCTCTGCCACATTGTCTCTAAGAAATTGATCCCCCTTCCTCCGCCTTCCCGCCAAGATACCACACTCTTGGGGTGGGTGGATAGGTGGGAGGTAATCAATCAACCAAGAGCTCCTATGCATATATGCATGGCCCATGGACACAGACAATGGGGTGGTGAGGGTGGTTTGGGTGGGGGGGACTGGATGGGGTCAATGGGGGAAAAAGGAGAACATATGTAATACTTTCAACAATAAAGAATTATTAAACAAAAAGAAATAGATCCAGGATATATGATACAATAGCAAATATTTAGGAATTAGCAAGTGAGGCCATAGATTTAGAATTAGAATAAATTTTTCTGGATGAAGAGGTATAAAGCCTCACTATAAATTTATTGATTCAGCTAAGAGGAGAAGAAACAGTTAGAAACTACAGATGCCAGCAAAAAAATTTTAATTTGTTAATTAAATAAAATAAAACTACACATAAACATGCAAAGTGATCTTAAGTATTTTATTTAAATGTCAAAAGCAAAAGAAAAATTTAGCACTCTCTCGCTCTAGGGCAAGAGTTTATGCATCGCTTGGGTCATTCCCTCTACAATGCAATTTCTCCAAGTCTCTTTAGGACCTCCTTTCTTCAGAGCACTGGACACAGTTCTCTGGCAAGGCTGAAAAAATCCAGAGACAGTCCCAGCCTTCTAAAAAATGACTCTCTTATAGATGAGAAAAACAGACGTGCCTGGAATAAAAGGACAAGGTTCCTTTGATGGAATCTTAAAGTAAGCCATGAAAACACCAGGCCTAGAGAGAACACTGGAGTCTCCCCAGAGGAACACACTGCTCCCCCACGCTTTGTGTAGTGTCCTGCACAGGATACCTTTCTCCTTCCAGGCTGCTCCTTTTCATTACGGCATGGTGGTGCGGTGGTTCAGCCTTTCTTTGAAGACTGTATGAAATACTCCAGAGCAAAATAATCTAGAACAAAGAAAGCCCCATTCTTTCTGTATGCCAGCTGCAGCAGCAGACGGAACCTTTGATGCATTGCTGTCAGCCTGTGTCACCCCACCTTGCAGGAAAGTGGCACCTGCCAAGACCCCCAGCACTTCTTGCCTGGGAAACCATCTCCTCCTCACTTGGATATAACAAACATCCTTAGATGTGAAACACAAAAATGGTATAAGACAAAATGTGCTGATTAATTTCAAGCCGCCTTTGAGAAGTCTCAGTCCATGCTGAGCACAGCGATTTTTCAGCTCACTGAAAAATGTATTAGTGAGGACTCTGGGGAAATTTGGGCGGGTACATTCTTTTCTGCATTACCATGCAAAGGAAATAGTTGTCATCTGTAAAGTACCCCGATCATACACTCACTCCCCGCTCCCCCAGCCTAAATCTGGCCTCAGAGAAAATTCTACTTGAAGGTATCTCAGTAATTCCAGACGTCTGATTGGTTTGGTTCACAGACAATTTTGTGGTTCATTTATTTCTACCAGTTTCTGCTGTAACATAAAGAGAAAGAAAAAATAAAGAAAAGAAAATAGAAAAAAACCCCCACTATTTTCTACTTATCCTCCAAATCAACATTTTTAGGGCAAAAAAATGAATGCTATTCTGTTGTAATTAATTACGAATCACATCCATTTTCCAAAGAAGTGGGTTCTTGGTTACTAAAAGCCCTAAATCATTTTGATGTGGAACTTTTGGAAAACTTTTGCATCCTTTTTTAAAAAAAACAAACTGGGATGAATAAAATGTAGGGAAAAGAGAAATAAAATAGGCCTTCAAAAAACCCAAACATAGTGTTGTTGTTTTTTAGTAGTAATAATACAAATTCTTCTAACTTTCCGTTCTTCATATTTAAATAAAGTTTGTAACTGGAAAGTTTGATTACAGTGTCCTCAGGTACCAAAGACACAACTTTCTCCAAAGTCTACAGTGTTCCCTCTCTTATCTCTCCCACTTCATTATATCCCAATCATCAGTGTATGTTAGAGAGATTTTTCGCAATGCCTGATTATATGATGGATGCATTGAACACCATAATGACTACATCCAAATAATAATTTAGTGTTTATTACATGTATTTTCTCCTGATGTCATTGCCACCAAGCCTTTTTTTCAGATTTTCTAAATTAATACAATGATATGATTATTCTTTTTACTTTTGCCTATTTGTAATTCTCTGCCTACCTAGACTTTAAAAAGGAAAGAAATTAAATGTATTTCTTGATTTTGTTATTATTTAATTGTTTTATTTTAACATTCACATGCACATGAGGGTGTTACAATAATTGATTACAATGATCATTCTGAACTTTTCTTAAGTATTAAAAGAAATATATCAAGGTTCTTTCAGTTTTCTCTGGAGTTGTTTGAGCATCTCTACTGTGACTCTAAGACAAAATTTACACCTCAGTGCGGATGCAAATGGCCAGCCCCAGTCAGGCTTAATCTTTTCTTACCTAGGTGACTTGTAAGGTAAGTGTAATTACCTTGCCTTCTGTGCAATGCAAACCCAGAACCAGGGACATTTCTACACCAAAAACAATGCCTTGGGGCTTCAAAGAGCTTTCTTCTCTTCCCCTCCTTCCTGGTCCTTTCCCTTTGGGACCCTGTGCCTTCCCACACACCAATTGTAGTCTATTCTCTCTGGCTCCAGATGAATTCTGAAGATCCTCAGTTACACTGAGGAGTCATGTATATTTCACCTGGGTGATCACTTCCTGTCTGCCATGTTCCAAGTGCCAAACTAAGATATATGGAACCATAGACAAGTACAGTCTTGCCATCAAGCTGTATATAATCTAGTGTGGGCAAAATGCTTCTAACAAATAGTCTCAGCTGATGAAGTGTTGTGAAAGAGGGGGTACCTGTTGCCATAGAACTAACACCTAGTGAATAGGGAGGCTCCTGGGGGGCCTTCCTGCAGAGGATAGCAGAGTCATCTGGAAGGATGAGTGGGGGTTACCACATCAACACAGTGGGAAAGGGCGCTCCAGGCAGGGAACAGCACACTCTGAATAGACATGAAGTATGAGAGATGTTGTTGCGTTTACAGTAGGCAAAGTCAAAACACGAAAAGTTTTGCATGGTCTGCTAAATATTTGATATTTATTCTCTAGTCAATGGGAGGCCTTTGAAAAAGTTTGACAGAGGAATGAAATAATCAAGAAAATCAGCTGATCTTGTTGATTGTTAGATTAACTCAACAACCAGTTTTTAAAATTCTCCTATGTGTTGGGCACTCCACAAAGCGTTAGGAATATAAATATAAACTAGATCTGTTCATACCTTAACATTGTTTCCAATCCAGGAGCTTTATGGCAAAGAAGTAAGAGGATGAAGGAAAGAGGAAGTTGAAAATGAACACAAGGTTCCTGACTCAGGCATCTGGGCGAGCAATGGTGCTATTTACAGAAGTAAGGCACAGAGGGATGAAGGTAATAATGAGTTCAGTTTGGAACATCTTTTCTTTAAAATGCCTGCCAAGTAGCTAAGAGGAAATATACAGCAGATAGCTGGAGCTCATACTAGAGATAAAAATTTAGGAGTCATCAGTATCCAAGTATTTGTTTAACTAGGAGCTGGCAAACTACAGTCAAGGGACCAAATCCAGCCAAAACCTGTTATTGTGTGCCCTCGGGCACTACTCTCCTGAGCTAACATTGTGAGTTTCAGCGGCTAAGCTAGGCTGTCCCCTCAACCCCAGTTCCCTCTTCTGCTTACAGTGTCAGCCCTCTGGCTGGTGGCCACCATCCTTCCCCATCCTCACTCCCTGCCCCACACACATCTGCCAACTACAAAATGTCTTCAACTGAGAGTAGCTGTGTGCAAAGTGTGCCCACCGCATAGGAGGGGCCAAACTAGACAAACAGGACTGCGGTGGTATAAGAGTTTTCTCCTCTGTCATAAAATTTCCTGTATAATATCTTCAATTTTGTTCTTGGCCCATGAAACCTAAGTCATATATTATCTGGCTCTAAAAAAATAAAAAGGTTGTCTACCCCAGGTTTAAACTAAATGTAATAATAAAATATCAAAACCCAGTTTTTGTATATTATACCATTGGAATTCAATTCAAATTGACAAACATAATCTTAGCTTATTCAGATGTTTTAGGCTAGAAATGCTGAAAACATGCATTACCTTCCACAGAAGTCCTTACTCCACCCTTCTCCCCCTTTTAATATGGAGAAACGAAACAGAAGCTGATACATTAGGATAATCAAATCCCATGTTGAAGATACCATAAAAAAATTTGTTCTGGACTTTTCATACTTTGGGGTGCATTTTACCTCAGAGATTCATCAGTGTGTATTGTTGTCTATTCAGGTGAGCTTTTAAATCCCATAGGTGTATTAATCTATACTAATAAAAAGGTAATATGCTAATTAGACTGGACGTCTTCGGACATCCTTCTGGACAAAGCCATGGTGGTAGGGACCGAGGTAGAGGTGGTTAGGGGCAATCAGGCTGGCAGGGGAGAGCAGTTAGAGGTGATCAGGCTGGCAGGGGAGGGCAGTTAGAGGGCAATCAGGCTGACAGGCAGAGGTGGTTAGGGGCAATCAGGCAGGTGAGTGGTTAGGAGCCAGCGGTCCTGGATTGTGAGAGGAATGTCCCAGATTGGAGAGGGTGCAAGGCAGCTGAGGGACACCCCACCCTGTACATGAATTTCATGCACCAGGCATCTAGTTCATTTATAAAAGAAATTGAGGCACTGTGGCTAAAGCTATGAAACGACAACTTTAAAAGTTAAAAACCAACTGGTTATGGTCTGGTTCTTTGGTTTCTATATTTCTAGGCACCCTGTATAGTCCCTCTGATTCCCTGAGAAGACTGGTGGCCACAGACTGATAGGAGGAGCAAAATCAGTGGCAGCAGTTCTACCAGCTCACACACTTAATTTTTTAAAAAACATTTTTGGATATCATAACAACATTGTGAGGACTGAGAAGTGAAAGAGTCTGAGAAGCATGTGGGAGGTAATTAAGTGCTATTAGAAGCAAACGGAACCTAATTTGACCGAATAGCCAAGTGCGGTGTGGTCTTTTGAAAACATTTCCAAATACAGGAACCAAATTTGATCCTGTAAGTCCTCCTTCTCTTTAGAATGCATGTTTATTCATAGAACAGATGGGAAAGAAAATCAGAAAAAGACTTTGGTCGACCCACATAAAACAGCATATTTGAGTGTGGGCATGAAGGGAGATGAGTTTTGGAAGGATTTCCATTTGTTTGATGTGTGGAGATAGTCTTGGGAAGTGGGAAAGCACTGACTTTGTTTAATCTCTCCTAGGGAGGAGCTTCAGAAGGCTCTTAAAAAAGGAAGCCTCCCTTAGTAAGCACATACTTCCATGCTCTCACCTCTTTGGTATTTTCCAGTATAATAAAATGAGGGGAGGGAGTTCCCAGGACTAGAGTTATTGGGTACGATGAATAGGAAGAAAGTTTAGGCCTGGATATAAACTGTCATCCACAAATGGAACTTTCTTAGTGTTCAAATATTTTTTCAATACATTTTCTATAGATGAGATGAGATCATGCTCATGTGTGTTTTATATACTATTAGCTGGTAAAGATCACAGTAGAAATCAGCAGAGCACAATGCTGGTGGCATGTATGACCCACCTACCTAATCCCACATGTCTCCAAGTCACACACACACACACACACACACACACACACACAGACACACACACATTTGTTTTAAATGTATTCCTCTTAAGATGCTCAAGTTGTCATTGCATGTCAGAAAAACTTGGGTGTAAACAGATACTTAAATCTAACTGTAATCTTTGATGGCTACTTAAAGCAAATTGAGCTTTTGAACCCGATGAGGTGTTCCTTTAAAATAGTAGCATCAATCTGGAGCCCAACACAAATAAGAAGCCACAGGGGAGAAGATTCTGGATGAAAAATCACAATGGAAAGGAATTACCCTGCTGGTTGGTAACATTTCCATATGGACACAAGCAGCAAAACAACAAAAGATCAAAGAGCGACCCAAAAAAGAAGGGAGTGTTCAGTCTCATAATTGTGCATGTGTGTGAACACAGAGCCTTCTGTAAGGATAATAGCAGAAACATGTTTTTGCAAGGGAAGGTTCAATGTACGCCAGCTAATGGGGCTGCTTGGCTGAACCTCAATATGCAACAATCCACTCTTCATTTGTAAAAGATGCTACTGATTAATGGTATCTCAAATTTGTAATAATAGTTAACAGATGCACAAGAGGAAAATGTTCTCAAAGAATAGAAACCCTGTGTGCTTCTAAACCTCATTGTAATTACTCCATTTGTGGTCTAGTCCTATCAACCCATTTTGTGGCCAAAGCCTAAACGAAGAGAACTTTGTCCACCTTTACTTTAAGTCCAAGGCTGAGGTGGGAATGAATGACTCATGATCCCAACCTTTAAGTGTCAGTGCTAAATATGAAAATTTTTTTAATGAATCTCTTTTACAAGGCACAATTTCATTGCCAATTCATGAAATCACTTATTTTCCTGTTTAAAGAGATTAGTGAGCCCCCTTTCAAAACCACATCCTCTTTCTATATTTACTACACTCTGCCCAAATTGAAAAGTCTTAAAGAAATTTAATATTGGGTAATAATGATGTATTGTTAATTATTATTAACACGTAGGACAAGGTAACAATGAATTGAAAAAATAATGTGAGAAAATGCAGAAAACATGGTACCTTTCAAAATATATCACTGTTCAAGAGAGCACTAGTCCAAATCACCATTTTTTCAGGTCATTCAATGACTTCTTTGGGAAAATAAATAGAACAAGCTTAGAAGGAGTCCTTCCCTGCTTGCATTCAGAAAACAAAATGATCAAGACACAACCTTCAACATCTAATTATGCTATTAGGTTTAATGTTTGCAATTACCTGGGGTTTTATATTATCAAAGAGCTTTGTAACCTTTAATTAGTCCATCTTCCCAAGTCCAGCTCAAGTTTCAGATGAAAAGACTGAGGCCCATAGGTCGCGATTTTCCCTACCAGGGCCAAGTAAGTTAGTTTAGTTCCGAAAACCCAAGTTAAGTCTGCAAGCAGAACCAATGTATGAGGCCTGGGCTCAGGATTGGCCTTCCATTCTGCAGCTGGATTTCTTTATTTAATGTGAAAGTGTGCAACATTTTATCACCAGATGTAGGGTTTTTTTATATCTGTTAAGTAACTTTTTATTATTTTTCTCTGCTGCTATAACTGCAAGGCAAATATAAGTAGACACCTTTTCCTCTTGCTGTGCTCCTTACCTCCAAGTTATCCTGCCCACTTACCCTCATTTGGAGACACAGTATTCACTATTAGAATAATGTTCTCTTGGTGTTATAGAATTAATTTGTTTAAGAGTGCGTGTGAATGTGTGTGTGTTTGGGCAATTGTGGTTAAGAATAGTATCAAATTCAAGAATTCATGTTCAAGCAAATTTTTAAAACTTAAAAATGTCATTTAAAGCCCCAATTTAACAGGAAGTTTTAAGAAAGAGAGAGAGAGAGAGGGAGAGAGAGAAAGAGAGAGAAATTGTGGGCTTTTCTAAGTGCCTGTTTCTGGCTCGCCTTCCAGCTGCCACGCAGGGGATCAAGGTGGGTGAGCAGCTTACTCCAAGCCCTAGGGCTCTGTAGCCCAGCTGCCAATATCCTCTTAGGGTCAGTGAGCAGACAGATAGCTCATTCCATGTGTAACCATGAGAAATGGAGTTCCCTGGGGAAAATACGCACTCTCCATATGTTCAGCCCTGTGCAATAGTCTGGGTAAATCACAGTCGGAGAGGCAGAGGGAAAAGAATGTGTCCTGACACTTGATTTCCTCAGAGATATCAGACCGTCATTTCCAGGGCTAGTACAATGCCTTAAACGGACCACTGATCGGATCCAGCCAGGGTGATGGGACGCTTTTAGGAGCTTTCCTTTAAGTGTATGTGAATTCTATTCTAAGGCTTCCACAAAGCTATCCGAATGAAACACTTTGATGTCTATGCCCTCCAAACAAGTGCTGTACACAATTCAGAGCCTCCTCATCCAGCCCCTGCCTGCCTCCTGCTCTCCTCCCTTGCTCTGTCCTCACTCCTCCCACCACCATGCAGCCTGGCCATGCTGTATGCCTTCCTGCTCATATGAACCGCAGTTGCTGAAAAAGTGAAGCCAAAAGAAACAGCCAATAAAAACAGAAACAGCTGTAACAATTTTGCACAGCATGGTCTTGATTTCCTTGAGTTTTGTATTTTTGCCCCTCTGTGTGTGTGTGTGTGTGTGTGTGTGTGTCTCCCTCACTCTGTGTGTGTGCGTGTCTCTCTCTCCAGCTTCCTTTTCCATATGCAACAACTTTAGTATTGGGACCTGGAATAGAGCAATAAATACCTTTTCCTTCTTGAGAAATAAGGTTGGAGTCCATTTTCAATAATCAGCTCCAAAATAAGCAGAACCAAGGGCAGACTAAAACATGGGGAATGAGTTGAGAATCTTGCCACCAAAGACAGGTGCAAATTTTTTCTTTTTACAAAAACATTAGCCTCAGCTCTCAAATTTGCTCTTTCTCGGGCTGCTATCTGTTGTCAGCGGGTGTGCCTGTTGTCAGTGGAGCCCACAGAAGCCATCCTATGTATTTCAGCTCTGTGTTTGCATTTGCCTCTCCAAATGGGACCTGTCCTAAAGACTTTACTGGACTACTATTTAGAGTAACCTCACTCCATGTCCATCTGCTCAAAACCCAGCCATGTAAAGGTAGCTTGTAAATTCAAAAAGCTACTGTAGGAATGACATTAGTGGTTTCAGAAAAGAAAAAGAACAAGAACAATTAAAGCACTAAGTAAATATAAAAGGCAAGACCAACAGCAGATTGTGATCAGCGATTTCTTTCCTGCCTGTGCAGGCTCAGGAACCCTGGGAATGTTTACCATCTTCAGAATGCAGGAAGGATCAGAGCTATGCCCTTTCCGGCCTGCGTTCAGCAGGTGCTGCGCCCCAAACCCATATTCTAGCTAAACTGCTTGCAGCCATGGCACTGATCTCTAATGATTATAAAAGTCTCCTTTTTACTTTTTCTTTTTTTTTTTGTTTTTGTTTTTGATGTTTTTGGTGGTATATGTTGTTTTGTTTCCCTGCAGCTGCTTCCTGTCTTTACCCATGTTCTGGGACCAGCCCCAGTGTGAAGCTGAGCTGGATCTGGGCTAAGCATAATGGAGAACTGGTTGAAATAAAAGTTCTTTCATGGTGGCACAGCCCTGTTTTTCAGATGGTGTGAAGCAGATCTGTAGTTTATTATTAATAATAGCACATGCGTGACACCACATCTTCAAAGGGCTGTGCAAACATTAATTCTTTTGTGATGTGAAAGAAAAAGACAGCGGCAGCAGCAGCATCTTTTTAAAGTGAACCTCCCAGTCTTCCAGAGAGGGAGAAAAGCATAGTTCCAGCTAGAGATGAATGATTCAAACCCCGGAGGTCTGGGATCTGGGTCCAATTGAGGAGCACTTTGAAAAAAAATCAGGAGTTTTATCTGAACTATAGCATGTTCCAAATTCGACACTCTTTTAAACTCACATGGAAGTCTTTCGAAGACAAGCTGTGGTATCTTTGTTCCAGGAATAAAACAAACAGAATAAAAGAGAAGAAAGGAGCGCAGAATTAATGTGCTTTTTCTTCGTTGTTGAAATTTGATCTGCAGTCTTCAAAAGAAAGATAGAATGACTCTCACCAGTTTGCCAAAGCTTGCCCTTCTACTTGTTTTAATAAGTGATTGATTTGTCAAAATCACAGTTGTCTATAAAAAAAGTGGCAATTAATATCCCATTTTGCAGAAACTCAAAATGAGAAGCCAGATGCCCCATTTTCATTGGACTTTCAAAATTAGCTCTTTAATTTTTCTTATATTTGAAGGTCTTTTTCCTAATATTTAGATAGATGATAGATAGCTAGAGAGATAGATAGCATTTGATGCTCACAAAATAATATATGTAATCTATACGTAGATTATAAAGCACAACTATAAAGTGAAAGCTAATAAAACTGCTACCTCACTTAATGACTAGAACATTATCAATAACCTGGCAGCTACCTCTATGTGCCTTCTCTTTCCCACCCCATGCCTTCCTGACAGACATCATCAATATCCTGAATTCTGTGGTAAGTGTTCCTGTGGCAGATTGACTGCATTAATAGCCCACATTAATGTCCTCCCATGACCTTTGTTTTACAAAATTAATATCTCTTCCCATTTTGATCCCGGTCTTGGTCATGTGACTTGCTTTTGCTAATAAGATGTAAGCAAATGAGGCACAAGTAGAGCTTTGGAGAGCACATGCATAGTCCTGCCTGCCCCTCTGCAAGATGGCGCTTGTTTATTGCACATCTTCATGAGAACACAGCCAGACTAGCTCACTGATGGTGACAGGCATGTGAATCAGAGCTGTTTACACTAGATCATGGTGACCTTATATCTGCCAAAAGCCAAGCTGAGAACATTACCAGAAACACTTCAGCAACCTATAGCTCCCCTGGAAGCATGAGCAAGCCCAGCCAAGATCAGCCAAGCACTGGTGAATATTAAAGACTTGTGAACAAGATAAATAGTACATGTTTCTTTCTTTAAGCCATTAAATTTCTGGGTGGTTTTGTTTTTTGTTTTTTGTTTTTTTTTGCAGTATTGTTTTGGCAATCAACTACTTTTACAATTCCCTTTCTCCTGTTAAATAAAATCACAATGTATACTGCACTGAAAAATATATTTCTTGGTTCTGTCTCTTCATCTTTCTTTCTTAAATTTTTATAATTTTATCACAAGATATCTTTTCCTTTGTGACATTTTTTTACCTATTGTATTTTTTATTTTCATTTATGTAATTTCATGTAGTTAGAGTGATTAATATTTGCTGTTATTTAAAGTTTTTTGTGAGTATAAATTCTTTTCTTCTGTTAATGGACATTTGGCTCTCATGTGGACATTTACATTGTTTTCAGTTTGGGGTTATTTTAAAGAGTAAGCCCACCCATATATGTCTCCTGATGCACATTTACAAGTTTCTGAGAGTAAATATACCGAGGAGAACAATAATAGGACTATAGGTGAGAATGTTCAAATTTTGAGGCTAATGCATGCCAAATTATTTTCCAAGTTGCTGCCAGTAATAATTTGTGTATATATATATATATATATATTAAGACCTCCACACCTGTCTGCATTAAGCAGGCAGAAGCAGAAGCAAAAGGAGCATGCAGTAACCCTCGTGGGAGGTTTTCATGGTTGAGGCCTGGAAGTGGCACACATCACCTCTGGTCACATGTCATCGGCTCCAACTTATTGCTGCAAGGGTCACTGTAAAATGTAGTCCAAGAAGAAGAAATGGCCACATAGTCAGTCTCTGACAGAGCTTCTAATGTTTCTAATACTAAAATGTGACTTTCTGTTAGATAAGCACTCTTTCCAACTCCCTAGGGAAATTAGATCAATTATCATTATCCTCATTTTATAAGTGATGGAACTAGGGCTCCAAGTGGTTAAGTGACTTGCCCAAGGTCACAAAGTTAGTAATTTGCTAGAACCAGATAATAATCTCAATTCTTTTCCCCAAAGTGTTGTCCTATATCTAGTATAATTAATCTTTCTTTTCCATAATACTCATTGACTCAACAACTGAAATTGATGTTTGTGTAACTGCTACATGACTATTGCAATATGCTTCCTTCTAAAAACACAAAAAATGAGCATCACAAAGTCCTGCCATTAGAATCTCACAATTTTGAGTTTTCTATCTGTTATGTCCTGCTATCTCCATTTCCTCACTATCTGACCACAGCTCAATATACTCATGCTGGGCTCACCAGTAATTTCCAGTTCAATAAATACAGTGAGTGTAGTTCATTGCCTTATTTGAATACTGTACAATCATTCCAGATGGTGACCCTTTTCTCTTTGTAATGTTGCCTTCCTTTGATTCCTATAATCTGGCACTCTCCTGATTTTCCTTCTACTTCTATAGCAATTTTATTTAGTAATTTAAATTATTGCTGTTTTATCCTCCTCTTTGAGAACACCCTCACCCTGCCTGCCAAGATCAGGTCTTTCTTCAGAGTCCCAAATGCAATTTCATCTTCTTGATGACTCTACCTAAATTTCCAGGCAAATGGAAAATGTCTCCTCTGCTCTGCAAAACTTTGTTCTTATCTCTTTCACAGGACCACATTCCACCTTGTGATAGTTGTCTAGCTATCACAAGTCTCACTGATGTAACTACATTCCTTTAAAGCTCAATCCTGGCATGTCATCTTGCCTCATTCTATCTGCACATATTTGGTCCAAGCCCTTTATAAAATGCTATTTCCTCTACGTAGATATTTCTCTCTCTCTCTCTCTTTTCCCTTCTCTCTCTTACTTGATGAATTCCTAGTCATCTTTTAGAATTCAGTAACACTCACCTCTTCAAAGAAGAGTATCCTGACACAAGCTCAGGTCCCCTTGTTACGTGCACACCTGGCACCCTGAACTTTTCCCTCTTGACATTTATCATAACTGTAGTGCAACATCTAACTGAAATTTATTTCATTTCTGTTTATTCTGTTAAAATGTAAGTCCTGCGATTACAGTGTCTATGATTGCACTCTTGCTGTTATACGGTCTTTGCATACATCAGGCCTTCATCAATATTTGCTGAATGAAATCATTTTATTTGTGTAGAGCAAAATTTCAATGAATGTTTAGATGCCACCTCACACACAACTTACAGTTGACAAATATCATTGAGGTGTTTTGTTTTTTTTCCACCCACACTCTTGTGTCTTATTATTTGGACCTTATTACTAAGCTAAGTGCATTTGTCTTTAAACATCATCTTATTAGACTGAACCCACTGGGTTTGCATTCTGTTAGTCCACATGTACTATCCCTCCTACTTTCGTGTCATCTGATAATTTGATAATCAAATAATTGACCAAAGTGTTAAGTAAGACCAACCTCAAGACAGGACTCTGAAACTTGCCACTTAAAACTACCTCTTACTATAGGATTATGATACTTTACCATAGAAGTTCAACTTCTTAGCTTATCCAGATCATAGTTGATAATTTAAGGAGAGTCTACAAATTAAAAGTTCTTATGCTGCATATGAAAACCTAATCTCTCTTTTCTTTTGCTTTCTTTCATCTTTGTTGTTGAAAGTATTACACATGTCCTCTTTCTTTCCTCATTGACCTCTTCTAGACTGCTCCTGCCTCCCCCACAACCCCCACCCCAGGCCTTCACCACCATATTGTCTGAGTCCATGGGTTATACATATATACGAACAAGTTCTTTGGTTGATCTCTTCCCACTCACCCACCCTCCCCCACCTCCCCTCTGAGATTTGACTGTCTGTTCTATGCCTCTGTGTCTCTGGATCTATTTTGTTCATCAGATTATGTTGTTCATTAGATTGCACATATGAGTGAGATCATGTGATACTTATCTTTCTCTGACTGGCTTATTTCACTTAGCATAATACTCTCCAGGTCCAATCATGCTGTCTCAAAGGGTAAGAGATCTATCTTTTTTATTGTTGCATAGTATTCCGTGGTGTAAATGTGTCACCTCCTTAATTCATTTCTATTTAATTTTTCTAGATGAAAGTACTATCTTCCTCCTCAATGTTTTCTAACCATTTTTATCTGAGTGACCACATTCTGGCTTTATATTATAGTTAACTGTTTAGACAATGCCAATTCTCACTATTTAAGCTCAGTTCCTTCCAGGCAACAAGGGCTTCACTTACTTTAAAGTTAATATTTATTTTCTCCAACAAGCCAGAAACTGGTATTTTACATACATTTTATTTCTTACTGAGGTGGATATTATACTTATAAGCATTCTCAAGGCAAATAGAGACAGAATAGATATGTTATTTGGAAAAACAAATGCTGCAGGAAACAAAAGCATGCAAATTATGCCTCTTCTGTACACTTAAAGACCATTTTTAAACTGTAAACTTCTTCAAGGTGACATACTGACATTTTGAAATAATTTTGTCACTAGCGTACATTGACCACAAATCAGGCTCTTTATTAATGATAGACCAAAGAGGCAAAAAATAGTATTCCATAACAGTAGTGTTACCATTCCTACCAAGAGGTTTTTTCCCCTAACTAATCTAGACAGATATGCTGTGAGATAGATCAGATATGAGTAATTTAAATGATTCCAACAGAGAACTTTACCAGCAAATCTATATTTTTCTTTTGAGAAATCCACAAACAAGAACTTGCCTTGGGGTCATGCTTTATGCAAGGATTTGCACAATCTTTAAAAAATTAAAAGATTTTATAATCTATTTATCATTTATAGATGAGATTACTTAGACCTAGAGAAGTGAAAATAATTTTTCCAAATCAAAGAGCATTTTTGTTGGAACTCAGACTCGAGCCCAGTGTCTGGCCTCAGGGTCAAGTTGCTCCATCTCTACTGCCCAATCATGCTCTTGCAAATTGCTAACCACAATTTATGTTTTATATGCATGACTTCCTGGGCATGACCACCCAGACTTCTGGTAGCAGCTCATTTCCTCACTAGCCTATACAATGTTTATCTTTTGCCTGGCAATCTTATTTTATTTGTCAAGACAATGGTAGCCATGTTTTACCATCTATGTGTTCCACATAGGGCTGGGACAGTAACTCTTCCCTCCAGCAAGCCTTGACTAAAAAGAATCTTCTAATAGGACATGGAGCATGACATAGTAGGCAGGATACAGCATGGGCTTTGGAATCTGATATCATGACTGTACATGTTATCTCCATAAATGTCATAATTTCTTAAGTTTTTCAATCTTCAGTTTCTCCATCTTTAAAATGGGAGAAATAATAGCTACTATGCACTGCTGTGATTGTGACTAAATGGGGTATGCATGAATTGTGTTTATAACATGGGGGGTGATGAGTAATTCCTTGCAGTTTGCTATTGCTGCTCTTAGGTTTTGGCTGGAAGTTCCTATAGGTTTTCTGAGTTGTCATCTTCAATGGATGCTGCTATTAGACTATATCTTTTCTAGAACATTTAAAAACAATCAGTTGAGAATATATGGAGGAAAAATATTCTTGGCAAATTATCTTCACATAAGTAGAATGAAAGGAAAGACAGGAGATGTTTAGGAGAATGGAAAAACATTCTGTATGTTGTCTCCACCCAAAACATTCTGTTTTTATGGTTTCCTTTATTCCAGTAGTTCAGTAGGCTAGGTCCAACTTGCTTGTAACAATAACATTGAGATGATGCTTAGGGACCTTCACTCCTGTATTAAGGTTCTCCAGAGAAACAGAACCAATAGATGTCTATGTCTATATACCTGTCTTTACCTACATCTATGTATATATAGCTGTCCTTCTATTGGGAGAGGGGGGTTGATCTTAAGTTATTGGCTCACATGGTTGGGAGACTGGCAAGCCCAAAATCTGTAGACTAAGTCAACAGTTTAACAATTCAGGTAACAGCTGATGTTGCAGTCTGGAGGCTATATTGCTTTTACTTCGGAAAACCTCAGTCTTTGCTCTTAAGGCCATCAACTGATTAAATAAAGCCTCCCTACATTATAGAGAGTAATCTACTTTACCCCAGACCTACTAACTTAAATGTTAATTATATCTCTAAAAAAAATGCCTTCATCTAGACTGGTGTTGGAACAAGCAACTAGGTACCCTATCCAAGCCAAGTTGACACATAACTTAATCCTCACAACATTTAACTTAGTGAGTGCTTCCTTAAGTGCAAGCAGGCCAAGTACAGTGAGTGTGTACGTACTTGTTAGAGCACACCAGAGAATTAAAAAAGGAATTTCACAGCTATATGATATATATCACCTTCCTTCAGGCTGCTATAACAAAATATCATAGGCTGTGTGGCTTATAAACAACAAAAATTTATTTCTCACAGTTCTGGAAACTGGAAGTCCAGGATCAGGGTACCAGCATGGTTGGGTGAGGGTCTTCTTCTGGGTTAGAGACGTCTGGTTGTATCCTCACATGATGGAAGGGAAAAACCAGCTCTCTGGAGCCTTTTTTTATAAGGGCACTAATTCCATTCACAAGGGCTCTGATCTCATGACCTAGTTACTTCCCAAATTTTTTGCCTCCTAATACCATCACTTTGGGCATTGGGTTTCTAGCATATACATTTTTGGGGGGACACAAACATTCAGATCATAGCACCCAATGAGGAGACTGAATTGTTTACAGTAACCCAATTCCTCGTCCATACTGAGTTCCTTATGATGCTGACTGGAAGCCGGGGAACTCTAAAACATCTACATGGAGATGAACAGCCATGGGCAAACTCCCTGATGGACTCCACAACAAGGTATGAGAATTTCTAGGTTATTTCTTGGTGATCAGTCAGGTTAAGAAATTCTCTTCTAGGAATTGCTTTATGACCCAACATTTACACTTCTGGGAATATAGCCTAGGGATCCCAAAACATCAATTCAAAAGAATATATACACCCTTATGCTCATTGCAGTGTTATTTACAATAGCCAAGATTTGGAAACAGCTCAAGTGCCCATTAGTAGTTGAGTGAATAAAAAAGCTGTGATACATTTAGATAATGAAATACTGCTTGGCCATTAAAAAGAAGGAAATGTTACCCTTGTGACAGCTTGGAGGTACCTGGAGAACATTATACTAAGTGAAATAAGCCAGTCAGAGAAAGACAAATACTATATGATTTCACTCATATGTGGAATCTAATGAGCAAAATGAACTAACAAGAAAAATAGAGACAGACTCATAGAGAGCAGGCTGACAGCTGTCAGAGGGGGGCTGGATGGCGGTGGTTTGGAGAGATTGAGCAAAAAAAGGAAAAATGAAAGAGAAAGCACTCATGGACACAGACAACAATGGTGATTACCAGGGAGAGTTGGGAGGGGAGAAGGAGAGGAGGGTATAGAGGGGATAAATGGTAATGGACGAAGACTAGACTTTGGGTGGTGACCACACATTTCAGCGTACAGATGATGTGTTGTATAATTGTGCACCTGAAACCTGTATAATTTTGTTAACCAGTGTCACTCCATAAATTCAATAAAAAGGAAAAAGAAAAAGAAATTCTCCTCATGTATCCCTATTTAAAAAATAAGAGTTAATTATTGAGTGCCTAGACAAATTATTATAAACTCCAAATTGACCAGCATGAAAACTTCAAGCCTTATGGATCCACACAGTCTTTTTGCAGATACAAAGTTTAGAGAAAAGAGTCCACAAGACCACATCTACCTCTGACAGAATTTGCAAGTTCCAGAGTCCCCAAGACAACTCTTGGGTTTGATAATTAGCTAGAAGGATTCACAGAGCTCACTGAAAACTATTACCCTCACAGTTATGGTTTATCACAGCTAGAAGATACAGATTAAAGTCAGCCAAAGAAGAAGGCACACAGAGCAAAGTCAAGGAAAATATGAAACATAGAGCTGCTAGCTGTTCTCCCCCATAGATTCATGGGCAGCTTTACTAGCCCAGCATTGATGTGTGACAATATGCACAGAATATTCCCAAACAGGAGACCCTACCAAAACCCCAGGGTCCAGAGCATTTTTGGGGGCTCCATCACTTAAGCATGACTGACTGCCCACACAGCTGGTCTCAATCTCCAGCTCCTGCAGAGGTCAAGCTGATCCTGCACTATCCAAGCCCCCAAGCTAAATAGCATTGTTGGTGAGGCCCAAGTCCCTCAGGCTAAATTGCATTGTTACTATTTGGTTAGCCCAAGGCCTCCACTGAAACAAAAACACTTTTCTCAATGTAAATTCTTGACAACTTTTGTCAAGTTTTCTCAGAAAAAACCCAAAACACTTTCCATGGGTTTAGAGACTACCTCCTATGAGATAAGGGCAAAGGCTAGATTTTTCTTTGGATAAAGTTGAATTGTTTACTACACAGCCAGACATTAAGCTTTGCCTGAGGACGCTCTCCTGTTGTAACTTCATAATAAGGAAGTTTGTAAGTTCATTAGATGTATAACAAATATTTGTTAGGCATTTATTTTAATCTGGACTGTCTCTGAAATGACTTTTCAGCATTGTCTACATTAACCTTCATGCAGTCCTCTGAGGTGGCCACTATTTTTCATGGTATTCTAGAGATGAGTAAACGAAGACTTGCCTAAAATTATAGAGCAACTGAAAGGTAGAGATGGACTAGAAAAAAAGGGCTGGTTGGGTCCAGAGTTTAGTATATTTATAGTCACTATGCTGCAAACATACTGCCTCTACCATTTGAAGTAGGTTTTCACAGGCAAGTGCATAATAAGCAAAGAAGGCAAGGTTTATATATATATATATATATATATATATATATATATATATATATATAAACTGTCCAGTTCTGCCACTCTGTTTCACAATATGTATGAATTTAGAATGTCACAACATGCAACCCTTCTTGCTATACATCTAACAGAAATAAATACTATAAGGCAGAAAGACATGAAGATTTACCATGAATGAGCTCATGGTGCCTTGATCAAAGAAGGCTTAGTCAACAACAGTATTTTAAATGGTCCTTTTGTCTGGCACCCCAGAGGTCTGCACACCCTGGGGCACCGCACAATAACAAGATTCCAGATGAGTAAAAGGCATGCCTTTTTTTATAAAACAGGATAAGGGAAATTCTAAAAGGGAAGTGAGAAAGAAGACCTGTATTTGAGTCTGCAAATACAAATGTTTTCTCAGAGAGGAAAATATAGAAAAGAGAGTATAGATGTTGAAAGTCTGAAAATTGCTTCCCTTAAATTCAATGTGAGTATATCCCCTGGGAATCTTCATGTACCCCAGGATAACTTGGTTCCTGAACAGCTAGAATGAATAATTCAATTTTTATAATTAAATTTTAAATTTTAGGTAAAGCTTCCATCTGTGTGTCATGTGACAAATGGTGTCATACTAGTTAATAAACAAATTGGGATACGAGTTTTGAAAATGGAACCGAAGGTATGAGGCATGTCAACATAAGAAATGTTCAAACTTGTAGAGAATTTTTATTAAAATTTATTGGAGCCCAAAAGAGCATATACCTGGAAGCAAGATCTCAACAGACTGAGATAAATGCTTCAGAGAATAAAGTTTGAAGTTATTTTATGCATTTGGGATTAAGGAGGGAAGGTAAGAAAGGTTTCAGGAAGGTGGGAGGGGATGAGAGTACAGGTTCCGCAAGATTACATGCTCTCTTGGGGGTAGTCATGTGGAGATCAGATTACAGGGTAGTTAAGATTATGTGCTCTGTTGAGGGTGGTTACAGTTTATTTCAAAGGAGTGTTAACCAACGCAGATGCACAGAAACAATGAAAAGCGCTTGATCAGGCAAAGATAAACCTTTTACTAAAAAGTTATATGTCTGGGGCATGACTACCCACCATGACCTGCCCAGTTAGGAATTTATGATCAGATCGCCCTGTGAGGTTACTTTCTATAGAAACGCTTTTTTCCCTCACCACAGGAATTTAATCTGAAGGCCAACTGAAAGGAGTCTGCCATACCGAGGGAGAATAAAGTCTTAATTTGCCTTAAAGAATGAAATACAGATGTTTTTTTCCATTTTACTGCCTTTAAATTCTATAAATAGGTAATTGTGAAATTTAATATGTAACACTTCCTTACTCAAAGAATTATTTTACCATGATTAGAAAATAAATGATCGTTAGAGAAATTTGGCCAAAACATTGTCAGTGCTTCATTGTACCTACACTCTTCAACCTTATAGTTTTCATAGAACCAGAAAGGCATCAAATTCACATTAGTAGATTGAGTTCAAAAATGAAAATCTCGGCTAATTAACCAATTGCACCATCACTGTAAAAATAAACAAAAATATTCTGGGGGCATTTGTTTTAGTTTGGTGTTGGTTTACCCCTTGACTATTTGGTTCTGTATCTCTGTTACTTAACATATCAGAGGCCATCAAATTTTGGTCCAGAATAATCATATACAAACTCCCCTGACACTGCTGTATGAGCTAACTTTTCAAATTTTTAGTTCACAGGAGCTAGTGCCCTCCCTATTTCTAGAATGGGAAGCTTCCACATCACAGGGAAAACCAGCACCAGCAGGTGCAGCTCAGATAAGACAGAAAATAAAACCAAAAGAGTGTTGGCTCTCAGCAGTTGCCTCAAATGAAGGGTGTATGTTCAGCTTCCTTCCTATTAGCACTTACAATTAATACTTGAGCAAAGCCTGTGTGTAGTAATACTTGGAGGGGCACAGTAGAGCAGAGTAGAAGAACCAGCCTTGAAGTCATGGATCAAGGCACTGGGAAAGGGAGAGTGGGAGTGTTCAGCTTTTAGTTGAAAGAATTTGCCTTTGTTTCCAGTTCCATGGTTTCCTTTAGCTACGACATAGCATAAATAGAAGATTGAACTTTAAAAAACTAAATTAATTAAAGAAGGCAGGATGGTTTTGTTTCTGCAAATGCCTTGAACAAAGCATGTGTTTCTGTTTAATACTGGATAAGCTCCAATTGATGTCTAGATCCTTGTCAAAATGTTTACTTTTCTGTGGATTTTTTTTTTTCCAGAGGGGCATTATGAAGTCATGGCCACAGCCCCGGACTTCAAAGCTGCTGCCAGCCTCCCTTGAAAAGTCACTGTTCCACCTCCTCTGCCATCTACATTCAAATAAAATGTTAGCTTTTTAAAAATTATCTGTGCCTGAAAAGGATCAATCTTGGTACCAAAACTATAGAAACTTGATGAAGAATTGAAGGAGATTTACTAAAGCAACTAGTTAGACAACAAATATCGAAAAAAAAAAAAATGGATGTTTGTATTAATTGGGATTTTTTGCACAATATTTTGGTGTTATGTAAAGAAACAACAAGAATGTTTTATTTTTTTAAGCAATTGTGAGTGTATAGAACCACAATGTTACTTTATACTACCTTCGTTATTTTACTCAGCTCCACAGGCCTGTATAGAACTAAGACTTTCTCTTTAAAAAAATGCCAAAATAACTGGCCAATTTAACAAAGTTTTTATAAGACTTTTGTATGTTTCATCTACTTAACACTAAACACTTTGAATCTTTGTTGATTAATTAGACTGCTTTATTTTATTTTATTTTTATAGGATGATACAGCTACCCGTTTTTAATAGCCTTGATTACTTTAGAATATGCTTGAGAGAAAAATGTTGGTTTTGTTGAGAATAGTGACCTTTTTCTGCCACATCAAATGTATCTCTTCTACATTAAATTGCCTCTAGCAAAATAAATGAGTTATACTTATAAGCAACCAAAGAGGCTAGAAATAACAAACATTTTGAGTTAAAGTTGCCATAGGTACATTGTTGCTTTAATTTTCCTCTTCATGTCCTCTTCCTCCTCCTCCTTCTCCTTCTCCTTCTCCTCTTCCTCCTCCTCCTTCTTCTTTCTTCTTCTTCTACTACTACTTCTATCTTTAAGGCATGTGAAATGAGAGCTTCCAGGCACATTATAGAAGTAGTACTCCATTATCATAGTCACTGAGATTAATGAGAAGAAGCCTGATAAAGCAATGTTGGTTAGTCCTACATAGTGTTTAGAACTCCTTATCATGTTCATAAGCTGTTTGCAAAGTTCAAGGGAGCAATAAGGACTTAGTGTGATTTTAATATTTTAGTTTATTTTTAATTTTTAAAACTTTTACTTAACAGTATCAGTATACTACAAATTGTATTTTATTTATTTATTTTAACATATTTTTATTGATTTCGGAGAGGAAAGGAGAGGGAGAGAGAGATAGAAACATCAATGATGAGACAGAATCATTGATCAGCTGCCCCTGCACATCCCTACTGGGGATCAAGCCTGCAACCCAGGCATGTGCCCTTGACCAAAATTGAACACAGGACCCTTCAGTCCGAAGGCCTATGTTCTACCACTGAGCCAAACCAGCTAAGGTGGCATACCACAAATTTTTAATTCCTTCATGTTTAATGACCCCAGGAAGTAGATGCTTTATAGAAAAAAAAGTATATCCTAGTCTTTGATATTCCTTCCATCTGAAAAATGTATTAGAGCTTTACATATGTGGTAACTGTTCATTAATGGGGGTAACTGGAGCAGTTATCATTTTACAACACAATAGTATCCAATGTGTACAACATTTTAAAAATATATATATATTTTTTTATTGATTTCAGAGAGGAAGAGAGAAGGAAAGAGAGATAGAAACATCAATGATGAGAGAGAATCTTTTATTGATTGCCTCCTGCATGCCCTCTACTGGGGATCAAGCCCATAACTCAGGCATGTGCCCTTGACTGAAATTAAACCTGGGACCTTTCAGTCCACAGGCCAACGCTCTATCCACTGAGCCAAACCAGCTAGGGCTGTACAACATTTTTTATCTCTTTGTTCTCCTTTATTTTTTTTCCCTCTAGTTTCTGCTTTAGTCACTTCTCTTTATCATATTTTTTCTTCCATTTTATTTCTCTACTAGAGGCCTAGTGCATGAAATTTGTGCAGGGGTGGGGGTGTCCCTCAGCCTGGCCTGCACCCTCTCCAATCTGAGAACCCTCGGGGATGTCCAACTGCCAGTTTAGGCCTGATCCCTGCGGGACTGGATTGGGCCTAAACTGGCAGTCAGACATCCCTCTAACAATCCAGGATCGCTGACTCCTAACCGCTCCCCTGCCAGCCTGATTGACGCCTAACTGCTCGCCTGCCAGCCTGATTGCCCACAATTGCTCTCCCCTGCCGCAACCTGACTCCTCTGTGTAAGGCGGCAGAGACGCTGGGACCGACCTGCTTTGCACCGCACAGAGCCGTGGGACCCCCAGGCCTCACCATGCGGAGTGCCTGCCAGCCCCACCTCCACTGTGCCTGCAGCCATCTTGTGATGGCCATCTTGTGACAACCATCTTGTGACAACGTGAGGATGTGACGCCAGCTGTTATTATTAGTATAGATGGTGTCAGCAACCATAGGATTTCTTAACAAACATGGTAGATTTATTGTCAATTTGAATTAGGTTCTATAATGAAGAATGCTTTGAAGAATAAGCCAGAATTACTAAAAATAAAAAAAAAATGCAATTAGTTTTAAAGAATCCAAAGGAAAATTCTTGGACCATGATCATCCTAAGGCTATATAGCTCTTTAACTAACTTTCCACCTTGATGAGAGTTTTAGCTGGGTACTCCTAGGCATCACTTGTGAGTATAGAATTTAATATTTAGGTCATATGAGCACTCTGATGTTACATAAATAGACTAGATTGTACATATGAGTTATAATAAAGGTTAACCACAGCACAATTGAAAGGCCCAATGTAATCATAATTATTAAATTTGTTGATATGACCAGCATCTAATAGGCTATTCTTATTTCTTTTGAATTATCACAAAATTAGAAGCTCTAGCAAAAATCAAATTTGTAAGAAAAAATAATTTTAATTACATCTAACCTAACTTTTGGCTTAAGTATAGTTGCTGGCATTCTAATTCTTTAAAATTGAGTAATGCTACTAATCAATAATTCATCCACCACTGTGTCATAAACTAAATGGTATAATTCTTCTGATTTGACTTTCTGATCCTACACAGCAAAATTAGATAACACTAATTATATAGTCAGAGAAACAGCCATTATATTTTTAAGAAAAGAATCTAAGTTAATCACAGGCTACTCCTAATCCAAATGTTCAGTTTCATCTTCCATGCCCAGCCACCTCCAAGCAGTCCTACATTGACCACAAGGAACTTGGGCTCCATCCTCAGACCTGGCACAGGTCCTATGCCCGGACATGGCTGGAGAAGACCCTTCTCTAGCCTTCTTCCCTAGGGAATGTTCCTCTTCAGGGTCTGTGCCTTACCCTTCAGACTTAGAAACCTGAAACCCTAGGACCCTTAAATTCCCTGCCTCAAGGACCTTAAGTCTGTTTCCAAGGCCAGTGTGAGGAGGAATTTCCCTAGGGCAGATGGACAGTGAGGTTGTTCACCCCTAGGCTCAGGTATCCACATACCTGCCCAGAAGGCCACTAATGTAGAGACAAAGCTGAAGGTAGAAAGAGAAAGGGTGTGGGCCACAGGCTAGACCAGTGATGGTGAACCTTTTGAGCTCGGCGTGTCAGCATTTTGAAAAACCCTAACTTAACTCTGGTGTCGTGTCACATATAGAATTTTTTTTTGATATTTGCAACCATAGTAAAACAAAGATTTATATTTTTGATATTTATTTTATATATTTAAATGCCATTTAACAAAGAAAAATCAACCAAAAAAATGATTTCATGTGTCACCTCTGACACGCGTGTCCTAGGTTCGCCATCACGGGGCTAGACCTGAATTGTTGCTTTTTACTGGCCCCAACAGAGATGGTGGGCTGAACCTATAGAATTTATCACCTTCACCCAAACCCACAATATGTTTTTCTCTAAACCTGAGTTCCTTCCCCCTCCACTCCTTATGATCTAATTTCAACTCCTTTTTGAAAATTCTCATGACTTTTCCAGGCACAATAGCTGTATCCTCCTTTGGGTTACTATAGTATGTCTTACTGACATTTACTATAGAAATTAACTCATCTGACTATAATTATTTATTCACATGTTTGTCTCCGCATGAAAAATTTGAGGCTGGCAAGACTAAATTCAAATAGTGACCCTTTATAAATACTTAATAAATGTGTGTTAAATTAAATTCACTAAATACATTATTTATTTATAAGTCAGTTACCAAGCTCATTTCTCATGCTAACATTCTTCAGGCTATGTCTTAAAATAATATTACATTTTTTATTAAGGTAAAGGAATAAAATAGTAAACTCAAAATTAGTAAAAATATTTTCCAAATGTAGATACTCCTAAAAATTCTAGCTATAAGAACAAATTTTTAACATGTGACATAGTCCTTGATTAAAATTGAAAGTTATAGTTAACATGGTTTTAAATGGAGAGAAATGTCCACAACCAAAAATGCGACATATTAATATTGAAGAAAATATGTCATATTCATATGTTAAATGCATCCATCAAATCAACTGTTACTAAATGCATTAGGATCAAAACAGAAGAAGCCCTTCTGGAGAAATTCAAATTGATGTATTTATTGTAACCTGCTTCTGTACAGTGCATAGAAATGGGAAATATTATTAGAGGTATCTCTTAGTCACTATTCAAAGCACTTACATATATACCTAAATTATTTGGCATATAGTTCAAAAAAATTAAAATCCTTTCTTTGTCACTCAAAAAAGCAACAAATGCACAATACTTTACATTTGCACACCCTTACTATGTGCCAGGCACTCTTCCAGGCAGTTCATAAGTAGTGAATTGTTTAATCCCCACAAGAGCATTGTGAGGGTTGAAATATTTAGGAAACTTGCCCAAGGTCACTAGAGGAATGGAAGCATGACAATCTTTCTAGTAGGAAGGTCAGATTTGGGGAGTCGCTGAAATATATACATGGTAGCTAGAGCCCTGGGGGAAATGATGGGCAGGGAGCAGCTGGTCACTTATAAGAGAAGAGTGGATCCCTAGGGAGATCAACATTGAAGGGCTGGACAAACAGAGGAGTCCATGCTGGAGGCAGAGAAGGTGGCATCAGAAAAGTTGCAGAAGAAACGAAAGAGAAGTGATACTCCAGAAAGGAAAAGAGAGAATAATTACATGAGGGTGGCTCAACTTTACCAGACCTTGTACACACATCATTCAGTTGACTACACAGAGGTTCCTATTTGCATTTAGAAAGTCTTTGCCAGACTTAGACCCAGATTAAAGCCAGATCTGGTGAGCTGGTGAATGAATGGAAGTTGATGATGTAGGAGTAAAGAAAGATGAGTCTTTCAGAGGGTGTTGAAAGGAAAGGCAGACAGAAGGCAGAGTGTGAGAGATAAGGAAAGTCCAAAGTTGTTTTTCCATTTTCAAAGTAGAAAATAGTCAAATAGAACAAATTTAAATAAGGTGACATTTTATTTGCTCAAGCCATTGGCTTTCTAAATCTATACAGGAGAATCTGGGGAGCTACAGATCCTGGCTACTCAATGTTTGATCCCAGCATTAGCATTTTCTGAGAGTTGGTTAAAAGTAAAAAATCTGACCCAACCCTATCCCAGAATTTATATTTCAACAAAAATTCACAGTGATTCGAATGCATTTTTAAGTTTGAAACTTATGAATCTATATTTTACCCTAAATAACTCAATGAAAGATCTTATTCATTAAAATGTATTTTAAAATTGTTTTAGTTTGCTTTGTATTCACACCAGTCACATCTAATTTATTTGTAAATGTCATCATTGCTCTGTTTCAAGCACAATAATTAACTAGTTTCAAGTTATAAAATAAAATTATACTTACATTAAAATATATAATAATTTCTGCTTAAATTTTCCCCAAATTTAGAATATTTTCTATAAAGCAAGTAAAACATGTCCATCTTCTGAGTTGTTCTTAATTTGTAAAGCACAAAGAGTTTCAGTGTATCAGATGAAGATATTAATTGGTTCTTAAAGATTAACAAATTACAATATGAAACCTAATTCTTAAAAAAGGTAGAAAACAATAATCCTATCTAATAATAGACAAACATGGTAATTGACCATACCTTCGCTGTGCCTCCCATTGGCTGATCAGAGCAATATGCAAATTAACCGCCAACAAAAATGGCGGCTAATTTGCATACTGCAGGCAGGGCGGGACAGCGCAAGCTGCCATCCAGGCCCCCGTGTGCGACCTGGGGACGGGGGCCTTCAGGCCGCAGCTCCAGGTCCCTCACCCCCACCCCAGGCCCGAGAGCACAGTGCTGGGCAAGGGCACC
This sequence comes from Myotis yumanensis, assembly GCF_028538775.1. Classification (NCBI taxonomy): domain Eukaryota; kingdom Metazoa; phylum Chordata; class Mammalia; order Chiroptera; family Vespertilionidae; genus Myotis; species Myotis yumanensis. The sequence goes on from NW_027223753.1 coordinate 74,908,208, forward strand.
CAGGGGTTCGGGAATGCAGCACGAGGGGCCGGCACGACGTGGGGGGGGGGGGCTGTGTTTACACTGCCAAGTTCCCCACTTCTGCCCTGGCCCGCGCATCCTTCCTCCTTCCCCTCAGAGGCCCAGCTCCTGCCTACATGCTTGCCAGGCAGGCCCAACTGCACTGGGGAGTGAGCCATGGCGATCGGCATGGCCATTTCCTGGGATGGGACGGCCGGACCACAGCGACTCATGAGGGCGATGAGGCCCGTGGGGCATGCACAGCCCTCGGGCAGCGGGGGTGGCCGGCCAAGCCGAGTCTGGTTTCCGTGGGGCCAGTGGGAGCCCGAGGCCACTCCAACCCCCACAGGTCCTGGGCGGGCGGTGGCTCAGTGGAGAGCAGTGTCTCCATGCATGGTGCCCAGGGGCAACTGTGAGCTGCTGCAACCCCACCCCATGCTTCAGGGAGGGGGAAAAGGCTTGCAGCCACCAGCACCCTAGGCTGCACCACCTGTGCCTCAGCCTGCCAGGTTGGCAGGGTCCAGAGCAGGTGAGCTGCTCCCTTCCCCCAGTGGTAAAACGGGGAGGAGAGCGCTGGGTGCAGGGAGGGGACTTCAGCTGGGATCCTCCTGGTGTGGGGAAGGGGCCCATCCTGGGCCCGGTGGGGAGCTTAGGAAGTCTGGCTAAGCAGGCGCTGGTTCATACCAACTCTTACTCTGCCATCTTCCTCCAGCTCTTCAAGCTAGCCCTCCTGCCCCACCTGTCCAAGGGAATGGGCTCTGGGTGACCTCCCTGAGCTCAGACTGTGGACCCAGAGACCTCAAGGAAGAGTGCCCGGCCAGGCCCGGGCAGGGGCCAGTGCAGAACTACCAGGGCAGAATTGCTTCGGTGTCTCGATGAAGTTTGTAACTGACCCAAGGAGGAAACCCGAGAGGGGAAAGACCGGGAGGCATGAATTGCCAGCACTTTAGCCACTTGAAAACAGCTCCACTTGGAATGTGAGGCAGTTGTATGTTCAGCTGAGAAGTGAGGGGGATGAACTCCACCATCGCTGGGCTCCGGTCAGTCCGAAGCCCAAGCGTCCACCATGACAAGGAAAGGACAGAGCGAGGGGCCTGGAGGAAGGGAGGACAATTAAAGAAAACCATGTCTAGACTTTCCCCAGCCCTCTCCTTCTTTCTGCTGCCCACAAGAGCCCCAGGCCCAGCCACAGTTCTGTCTCCAACTTTTAGCCCCCTATTCTCCAACCACAGAGGAAAGAAATAAGGAAGGAGTCTGTGCTGCCTTCAGAAAGTATCTATATACCTGATCGGCCAGTTGCCTTCCACAGAGGGAGGCCAGACTGCGGCTTAGGCCTGCTCCCCACAGGAGCATGAGTAGGACATCCTGTGAGGGCTCCCAGACTGTTAGAGGGGGCAGGCTGGGCTGAGGGATGCCCCCCGAGTGCACAAATTTGTATATATATGCTAAAGTTAAAGGAGTGCTATTACCTTAACATTAACAAAACTGCTCCTTGACCATTGATTGTGTTTCCATGCAAAATTCCTATTTATTTTGCAGAGTTTCTCTACTATTAAGTAACTATCTGTGGCAGTTGACCAATGGCTTTTCCTTCCATAACCTAGAGCTACTATTAGAAAGCCTTATGTCTAGCTGGGCCTTATGACTGGTTCTCAGCAATTGATTATGACAGAAAGTTGACTTGATCCTTTCAGGTCAAGATGGTTAAGAAGCCAGTGTAGCTTCTCCACTCTTTCCTCTTCCAGCAGCTGGAAGCAGGACTCCAAGGCTGTGGAGCAAGGCAGTCACAAGATGGAAAAGTTGGACCTTTTCCACATAGAGAAGGTTTCCTGACAACTGGGAACACCCATATTAGAACATAAGAGAAAAAAATATCCATTTAGCTCTGAAATGTTGGGGTTTGCGAGCTACTAGATCTAGTAGTTCCTACGTAAAAATATTATTTGCTAGGTACTATACTACAAAATTCTAAATCTAGTGCCATACAATAGAACTTTCTGTAATGATGGACATGTTTCTGCACTGTCCATTATGGCAACCACAAAGGACATGTGGCTATTGAAGGGATGAAATCTTTATTGATTTAACTTTAATTAATTAAAATCTAAATTTCAATAATCGTGTGTGGCTAGTGATGATCAAAATAGGAAGATCAGTTCTCATCATTAGTAATAACACTACAACTTTCAACAGGATACAAAATTATTTTCAGGCTCTGGCTGCTGTTACTCAGTGGTTAGAGTGTTGGCCTCCACACTGTAGGGTTGTGGGTAAGAGTCCCCGTCAAGGGCACATATCTGCATAGCTGGTGTATCTGGGTTGCTAGTTCCATCCCTGCCCAGTTGGGGTGTTCAGGAGGCAAACAATCGATGTTTCTTTCTCTCCCTCTCTCTCTCCCCCACTCCTCACCTCCCTCCCTGTCTTCCACTCTCTCTAAAAATCAATGGAAAAAAAAATATCCTCAGGTGAGGATTAACAACAACAAACAATTGTTTTCAGCATAACTTCCTACCTACTGATAGCCAATCTTTCTGACTTTTGAAAAGTTTGATAAAAGTAAGTGTAAATTTGAGTTAATTAAATTTGATTTTCTGAAAAGAAGGAGGATAGTTAACAACTATATCTTTTATTTCTAAAACACATTTTATTTTTCCTTCAGAGGCACATTTTAAGGTAACTTTTACTGTTGATTACCATAAGGGCAGAGGGCAGGGGGTTTATCAGTCAAGTCCAGAAAATCATATTTTTCTGCTATTCAGGGTCCACTGCCAACCCTGGAATAAATACTAAAACCTATACTGTCTTCCTTTTCCCTCAGCTCATCAGTAAAATTTCTCAAGCCATCAAGTTATCCAGAGCTACCCGAGCATAGATTCTTATGTCAGTTAATATAGTTGGAATATGAGTATGAGGGGCCATAGAAATACATTTGTCTTCCTCCACTTTTTTATGGTATTTCCACAATTGGAGTGTCTATACAATCTTGAGGTGTACACTTGGGGTACCTCCAGTCCCTACAAACCTCCCTCAGTGAACACTGTTTACAGTGGTGCTTCTTGTAACTCACTCTTGATTCTCCCTGACTGCTAGCTTGACCACAATTTTGCCTCACTCCCACCCATGGTCCAGTGAAATAGCGAGCATCAGCTGCACCTGGCTGAGTGGTAGGACATGAAACAGCTTTCATATTCTGGCAAAGACTATTACTATAGAGAGAACACTGGAGTAGAGCAAATAAACTTTCTCAAGAGACAGTATAAAATATCAGTTTTCAAATTAAAAGAGCAATGCAATCAGTAACTTCTATTTATTTTAATGTTTGCAATTATTTACTATTTTTTCCTTGGCAACTACAATAGATGTGAAAAAATTCCTCTAAGAACTTAGTTTTTATCACTATTTATAAAACTACAGAACAAAATATATAATCAAGATGCTATACAAAAAGGAAAAAACACACACAGATGAGACCCTTGTCAATTTATAATTGGCAAAGCAAAGAGCATCACACTAATAAAACTTAATTAAATCATTAAATATTTAAAGTGAATTTCTAACTCTAGCTTATTGAATGAATTCCCTTTTATATATATGAAAACCTATTATGAAGTCTATATATAAAGCAAAATCAAATGTAAAACCAAACAATTTAATGTATTCATCTCAAAAATTCCATTTCATTTCTCCTTGCAAAATCTAAATCACCTCAGAACACTACATCATAATTTATATTTCCCTCACATCAGGAAACACATAATAAAATACTATTACAAATACATTGCCCATAAAGTGGTCATACCTTATAAAATATAACTCATTCATTTTACATGTTTCATTTCATTTCAATAATAATGCATAATAACATTGTCCAATTTACAATGAATGTCAAATTTCTGGTAGAATATATAATGGATATTTATTAACTTTATTTTTTCTATCACTCACAACTGACTATACATACATATCTGTGTCTTCAACATCCTTCAGACAAATATTTCTTAGTGAGGAGTAGGCATTTACCTTGTAAGAAAGACAGAGTTAGATACATAATTGCTTGCTTTGATGAAATCACACTTTATCAGCGAATTATCACACTAGAGGCCTGGTGCACAAATTCTTGCATGGGTGGGGTCCAGCTGGCCCACCCCTATGGTGGCCATCGGTGCCAGGCCAGTGGGGGGAGGGGACTTGGGAGGTTGGCCAATTGGCCCTGCCCCCATTGGGGTGGGGGGTGCTGATTGGGGCTGGGCCAGCTGGGATGGGGGGCAGTCAGGGGTGGGGCTGACCAGGGGGCGGTTGGAGGGGGCCAATTGGGGCCCTGATTGGGCCGGTTAGCGGCCGCAGTGCATGTCATAGTGACCGGTCATTCCATTGTTCCAGTCACTTGCCTTTTATATATATAGATGGATTTGGATTTGAATATACATATTGGGTAATGACATCTCTTATTCAGACATACCTTGTGTTATTGTGCTTTGCTTTATTGCATGTCACAAATATTGCTTTTTTTTTTTTTTTTATTTAGAGATTGAAGGTAAGACCCTCCACCAACAAAAAGATTATGCTTCTCTGAAGGCTCAAGTAATGGTGTTTTTAACAATAAATTATGTTTTAATTAAGGTGTGCACATTTTTTTAGACATACTATTGCACACTCAGCAGACTACACTATAGGGCAAATATATATATATATATATATATATATATATATATATATATATATATATATACATATATATATACTAGAGGCCCGGTGCACAAAAATTTGTGCATTCGGGGGGGGGGAAGGGGGGGTCCCTGAGCCCGGCCTGTGCCCTCTCGCAGTCTGGGCCCCCTCGGGAGATAACGACTTGCTGGCTTAGGCCTGCTCCTGGGTGGCAGAGGGCAGGCCCAATCCCTAGGTGCAGCCCCTGGTCGGGCTCAGAGCAGGGCTGATTGGGAGGTTGGGGCGCCGCCCCCTGTCATGCACAGAGCAGGGCAGATCGGGAGGTTGCGATGCCACCCTCAGTCACGCTCAGGGTAGGGCTGATTGGGGGGTTGGGGCACCGCCCCCTGTCACACTCAAGGCAGGGTCGATGGGGAGGTTGCGGCGCCACCCCCTGTCACGCACAGAGCAGGGCCCATCAGGGGGTTGGGGAGCTCCCCCCTGTCATGCACAGAGCAGGGCCGATCAGGGGGTTGAGGAGCTCCCCGCTGTCACTCACAGAGTAGGGCCGATAGGGGAGTTAGGGCACCGCCCCCTGTCACACACAGAGCAGGGCAGATCAGGGGGTTGGGGCGCCGCCCTCTATCACCAGCAGAGCAGGGCCGATCAGGGGGTTGGGGCGCCGCCACTGTCACACTCAGGGCAGGGCCAGTGTGGAGGTTATGGCTCTACCCCATCACACACAGAGCAGGGCCTGTGGCGGGGGGGGGGTTAGGGCGCCGCACCCTGTCACAGAGCAGGGCCGATCAGGGGGTTGGGACGCCGCACCCTGTCACACACAGAATCGCAGGGCGATCAGGGGGTTTGGGCGCTGCCCCCTGTCACGCTGATCCGGTGCCAGGAGGCCTCGAGGCTCCACTGATCCCGGTGCTGGGAGGCATATTACCCTTTTACTATATAGGATAGAGGCCTGGGGGCCAGCTGGTTTGCCCTGAAGGGTGTCCTGGATCAGGGTGGGAGTCCCCACTGGGATGCCTGGCCAGCCTGGATGAGGGGATAATGGCTGTTTGCAGCTGGTCACACACCATTCAGGGTGGGGGTCCCCACTGGGGTGCCTGGCCAGTCTGGGTGAGGGGCTGAGGGCTGCTTTCAGACTGGTGGTTGTTGACTGAAGCTCCCAACCGCTCCTTTTTTTTTCTCTTTTTTTTATTTTATTCTGGGCCAGCTTTAGCTCTGGCTCTAGCTCTGAGGCTTCTGCTGGTTTGTTTGCGTTCTATAATCGAAACAATGTATAACTCCAGCTCTGAGATCCGGGGGTTTTGTTTAGCTTCTATATTTGTTACAAAGTTTCTTAGAGTTGCAGCTTAGAGGCCAGCAGCGCAGGCGGGGAACGTTGGAGTCCTCCTTCACTGCAGCAAGCAAGCCTCATGTTTGCTTCCAGCTGCCTGGCTGCTGGCTGACATCTTGGCTGACAGTTAATTTGCATATACTCACTTAGCCAATGAAAAGGGTAGCGGTCGTATGCTAATTATCATGTTTCTCTTTTATTAGTGTAGATACGTATATATATATATATATATTTTTTTTTTTTCAGAGAGCAAGGGTGAAGGAGAGAGAGATAGAAACATCAATGATACAAAACAACAATGAGGTATCACCTCACACCTGTCAAAATGGCTATCATCAACAAATCAACAAATGACAAGTGCTGGAGAGGATGCAGAGAAAAAGAAACCCTCCTTCACTGCTGGTGGGAATGTAGACTGGTGCAGCCACTGTGGAGAACAGTATGGCGTTTCCTCAAAAATTTAAAAATGGAACTGCCATTTGACCCAGTGATACCACTTCTAGGAATATATCCCAAGAAAACAAAAATACCAATCAGAAAGGATATATGCACCCCTATGTTTATAGCAGCACAATTTACAATAGCCAAGATTTGGAAACAGCCTAAATGCCCATCAACAGATGAGCGGATTAGAAAACTATGGAACATCTACACAATGGAATACTATGCTGCAGTAAAAAGGAAGGAACTCCTACCATTTGCAACAGTGTGGATGGAGCTGGAGAGCATTATGCTAAGTGAAATAAGCTAGGAAGTGAAAGAAAAATACCACATGATCTCACTCATTTATGGATAATAAAGAACATTATAACCTGATGAACAAAAAGATAGATACAAAGGCAGAGAAGCATCGAATAGCAGGGGTGGGCAAACTTTTTGACTCGAGGGTCACAATGGGTTCTTAAACTGGACCGGAGGGCCGGAACAAAAGCATGGATGGAGTGTTTGTGTGAACTAATATAAATTCAAAGTAAATATCATTACATAAAAGGGTACGGTCTTTTTTTTTTTTTTAATTTTATTCATTTCAGGCCGTAGTTTGCCCACGGCTGGAATAGACTGTCAAATTACAGTGGGAAGGCCCTGACCGATTTGGCTCAGTGGATAGAGCGTCAGCCTGAGACTGAAGGGTCCCGGGTTCGATTCCGGTCAAGGGCATGTACCTTGGTTGTGGGCACATCCCCAGTAGGAGGTGTGCACGAGGCAGCTGATTGATGTTTATCTCTCATCGATGTTTCTAACTCTCTATCCCTCTCCTTCCTCTCTGTAAAAAATCAATAAAATATATTTAAAAAAATTACAGTGGGAAGGCTGGGGAGTGTTGGGGGGGGGGTGGGGCGGTAAGAGATCAACCGAAGGACTTGTATGCATGCATATAAGCATAACCAATGGACAGAAGACACTGGGAGGGGGGCGTGAGGGCATGTGCTGGGGGGTAGGGGAGGCCGGGGGAAGGTCAATGGAGAAAAAAAGGAGACATATGTACTACTATCTATCCGTAATACTATAAACAATAAAATAAAATTAAAAAATAAACATCAATGATGAAAGAGAATCACTGATCGGCTGTCTCCTGCATACCCCCTAATGGGGATCAAGCCTGAAACACAGGCATGTACTCTTGACCGAAATCGAACCTGGGACCTTTTAGTCTGCAGACCAACACTCTATCCACTGAGCCAAACCAGCCAGGGCCAAACATACTTCTGAAGCACTGGGAAACCAAAAACTTCTTGTGACTTGGTTTATTGTGATGCTTCTCTTATTGGAGAGGTCTGAAACCAAACCCTCAATATCTCCAAGATATACCTGTATAATGGGGCATATATTAAAAGCTTAACATAATGATGTTAGGCTACCAAAGCAATAAATACCACTAAATGTCCAACTACATTACAAAAAACATAAGTAGGCTCCCTGGGTTGTTTTACTCCAGCCAGGTAAGAGTGGAAGTGAACATTCACTCATTTGTTTACGAATACTCTAAAACTCAGGCTGGGGAGCATTAGCAGGAAGCAGGAGTTACAACCCTTGGCTGGACCCATACTTTTGATAAGGGTGGAGAACTTTTCTCCCTTTGAAACTTGCAAACTCCCTTCTAATGAGGAACGTGCTTTAACTTCTTAGTCTGGTAACAGAAATGCAATACTCACTCGCTTTGATCTGGCTAGTGTTCTCTTCCCATCCAGTTTGTTGCCCAAATAAAAAACTAGAATAATTTTTTTCTCCTTCTCCCTTTCAATCATGCACATTTTCCAGTTCTACCAAAACATCTTTCTACCCCTCCATGTTGCCTTCTTTGGTGGCTTCCATAGTCCAGCCTCCATGACCCCCCATGCTTGCACTGCAAGCAGCTTCCTGCTCTCTCCCTGGGTTTGCTTTTCTCTAGCATGCATTACATGTATGTGTGTGTGTGTGTGTGTGTGTGTGTTTTCAATTACAATTTGCATTCAATATTCTTTTGTATTAGTTTCAGGTGCACAGCATAGTGGGTAGACAATCATATATGTACTTTACAAAGTGGTCTTCCTCTATTCCAAGTACCCACCTGGCACCATGGATAGTTATGACAATATTATTGACTATATTTCCTATGCTGTACTTTACATCCCCATGACTATTTTGTGACTGCCAATTTGTACCTCTTAATCCCTTCACTGTTTTCACCCAGTGCTGCAACCCTCCATCCCTCTGACAATCTGATCAATATCTATGAGTCTGTGTCTGTTTTGCTTGTTAGTTCATTTTCTGTATAAGATTCCACATAGAAGTGAAATCATATGGTATTTGTGTTTCTCTGACTGGCTTATTTCATTTAGCATAATACTCTCTAGGTCCATCCATGCTGTCCAAAGGGTAAATTTCCTTCTTTTATATGGCTGAGCAGTATTCCATAGTGTAAATGTACTACAACTTTTTTATTCACTCATTTACTGATGGGCACTTGGGCTGCTTCCAAATCTTGGCTATGGTAAATAATGCTGCAATGAACATAGAGATGCATATATTCTTTCAAATTAGTATTTGGGTTTCTTCAGATTAAACACCCAGAAGCGGAATCACTGGGTCATAAGGCAGTCCCACTTTTTATTTTTTATTTTTAGAAACTACTACACTGTTTTCCAGTCTGTACTAGTCTGCATTTCCATCAACAATGCACAAGGACTTCTTTTTTCTCCACATCCTTGCCAACACTTGTTGACTTATTGATGGTAGTTTGCATTATGTTTTAAACCTACTGAAGACCTGGTTTTAAACCTGCCTTTCTGAGTCTTCTCAATACTCTCGTGGGTTCTCAGACAGTAAAAAAGTGGAAACCTTTGTGGAGAGGAAGATTGTCTAAGGACATATGTGGTGGGCTGTTTCTGTTTCCCGCGACCCGCATGGGAAAACAACAGGTTCTTGAGCGGAGGAGCTGGGGATTAAGAAATTAAAGAAAGACCAAGATGCAGAAATAGATTTTAAGCTGGGGCCAGGTGGGCGCCATCCTCTCTGATGGAGAGGCGGCAAAGCGGCTGAGCCACACAGCAGGTTTATTTTAAAGGCCTAGATTTACATATCTAGTTCCGCCCCCGCCTGATTAACATGTCCAGCCTTATTGGGGAAGCATGTTCCCAGGGCATGGCTCTGCCTATGCTGAGTTCAGCTGACAATAATTATAAGAAAATGCCTAGGTGCCTCCCAGGTGGCCCGCTACAGACATAGAAATCTGCTTCAGTGTAATCACCCTACAAATGTACCATTTAAAGCAGCTACACAATGGAATACTACGCTGCTGTAAAAAGGAAGGAACTCCTACCATTTGCAACAGCATGGATGGAGCTGGAGAGCATTATATTAAGTGAAATAACTCAGTCAGAGAAATATAAATATCACATGATCTCACTCATTTGTGGACTATAATGAACAACATAAACCATGAACAAAAACAGATCTAGAGACAGAGAAGCATTGATCAGATGCTCAAACCTCAGAGGGAAGGCAGGGGAGGGTGGGGGTGAGGGGAAGAGATCAACCAAAGGACTTGTATGCATGCATATAAGCATAAGTGATGGACGCAGACAACAGGGGGTGAGGGTGAGGGCAAGACTGGAGGGACGAGGTTACAATGGGGGGATAAAGACGCATTTGTAATACTTAATCAATAAAAAGTTTTTTTTTTTAAAAAAAGAGTTACCACAGTGTGGGCAAGATTTTGACCATATGAAACAGTATGTAAAAGTTGGCTAGCTAGAAGGATTTCCTGACTTCTTAATAACTATTGTCTCCATTGCTTTGGAGTCATAACCAAATTGGAGGAAGGGATAAATCCTTTAAGTAGAACATTTTGCGCTTAGAGTTGGTGTTCTGTAGCTTTACATTATGAAAAGCTTCGGAGAATGAGTATAAACTAGAACCGATCCTTTGAATAAAATGCCTTTCTGCTATAAAAAAAATAAAAAAATAAAAAAATAAAGCAGCTGTTTCACCTTTAAAATGAACAATTAAAATACCCCCCCCCCCAAAAAAAATCCCAGCTCTTTTCTTCCTTCTTTATGCACAGCTTCCTTTTCTTCTTTCTTATTCTTAGCGGGTCCTGTACTTCCACCGAAGCAATGGTAGTTTAGATGTCTAGTTTACAACCGAAAAAAATCATAGTCTGTAGTTAATATGTTAGATTGTGTTTACCTGTCAGATATATTAGGGATAAAACCTTTTGCTTTTATATTCTTCTTAAAAATATCTCTGACTTCACACCTCCTTCCAAGTTCACCATTCCTTAAAGAAACAGTCCAAATTCATCAACATGTCACATGTTCCTTCACAATCTGACCCTAAATTATTTTACACACTCCAACCACCTACCCAAAACTCCAGGCAGAGTAGACAATTAGGAACATGCAATGTACAGCTGCTCTCTGGACATTTTTTCTCACTCATCTATGCTCCTGATATGCCATTCTTACTAATTCTAAAACTGCTCAGCTACTCAGGCATTTCTCAGATTTCACTTTCAGGAAATAAGGAGATATGCTTAAGGCCCTGGCATTATATTTCAAAATCAAACAGATCTGTAAAACAAAGAAGCATTGTCGGGTAAATAGAAAAAGACCAAAAAGGAAAGTTATGAAATAATGGAAGATCCAAGGGTTAAAAACATTAAGGGTACTTTTTATACTCCAATTTTCTAAAACAAAAACATTGATATTAAAGGTACATTATTATGTTTGCCTTTCAATCATCTAGATTGAGTTTTATAAAGAAATAATGACCTTATTAGTTAGTATCCACTACTAACTAATAATGGCTTACGAGCCGAAACCGGTTTGGCTCAGTGGATAGAGCGTCGGCCTGCGGACTGAAAGGTCCCGGGTTCGATTCCGGTCAAGGGCATGTACCTGGGTTTCGGGCACATCCCCAGTAGGAGATGTGCAGGAGGCGGCTGATCAATGTTTCTCTCTCATCGATGTTTCTAACTCTCTATCTCTCTCCCTTCCTCTCTGTAAAAGATCAATAAAATATATTAAAAAAAAAATAATGGCTTACGTGTTTTGTTTTTCTTAAATCTTTTCTCTTCTATATCTAATAAGGAATTTCTACCATGGCAAGAAGAAAACCTAATTTGTGACATTATATAAGTTTATTGTCTAAGAATAACCATTTCAAAAAATAACCTTCATAAGTTTATTGTCTACAAATATTTTAATAAAATACATTATCTAACTATATATAGGTAGTTTTCTTTGGTCTTTTAACACAGTAAATTGGCACAAACTATTAAAAAGTTTTACAGAAATATGTTTTTCAATAAAAACCCACTTGTTCTACTCCCTTATAACATGGAAGATGAGGCTTGATCCTGACTAACTAGCTATCTCTTTAAGGGGAAAAAGTCCATCTCAGGATGGGGCTCTAGAGAGGGATTAGTTTGGCTGGCTTACTGAAGGAGAATGCTAAAAAAAAAAAAAAAAAAAAAATGTACTGAAAAAAGGGTACACATCATTTCTTGTTGCTATTTCATATTCTAGAAAACAAAATTGGGGGCCTGAATCACTGACAAAATTATTTTTATAATTCATTTCAGAGTTAAAAATAACCAATATTTAGCTAAAACCTATGGAATCTTACCTTATATTTGTCAGACTTTGTGGGCATATTTTATACTATACTATTAAGAATATTAGCTGTAGGTTTGATGTATCAGGAACCTAGTCCATGCTACACTGTCCAACTTTGGGTATGGTATTTAAAACTCTCTGTACCTCAGTGTCTTCACATATAAAGTTAATATTTCTGTAAGTATCTTACCATACATATATCAATGTCAGGGTGTTACAATTAATAATGTGTATGTGTTTTTCACATTTAATAGTAAACTCCCAGAGAGTGAAGGCTATGTTTGATTCCTCTTTTTCTTCCCCAAGGGCATAGCTTTAACACTACTATTTTACAAATAATACAGATTGCCAAGAACTGAAAATTATACTTTGGAATTATAAATCAGAAAAGAGTTGTGAATCAAAAATATTGTGAAACACTGAGTAAAACTAACTTGATGTGTTTTCTGAAGAAGTTATCAGAACTTAAAATATGCAAATGTACATTTTTATTTTCCCAGAGCGCTAGAGTCAGTGATAGAATCCCTCTTTACCAAAGTGATCAGGACTAGTAGTTTCTTGGTTAATTGGAAAAATCCTTCAAATACAATCATCCTAACCACAAATGATAAATAAAAGCTTCTCTTCACTCCCTGGCCATAACCTCTACTTTGTCCAGTGAGTGAAATTTCCAATATACTACCCTTAAAAAATTGTGTTCACCCAGACGATTTAGTTCAGTGGTTGAGCATCAACCTATGAACCAGGAGGTTGAGGTTCGATTCCCGGTCAAGGCATATGCCTGTGTTGTGGGCTCAATCCCCAATATGGGGCATGCAGGAAGCAGCTGATTGATGATTCTCTCTCATCATGGATGTTTCTATCTCTCTTTTTCTCTCCCTGTCTCTCTGAAAACAGTAAACATGTATTTTTTAAAAATTGTGCTTATTACCCAATATTATTGTCAATGAATTTAGTCTCTTTAAAGTAAAATAATATAAAGAGACTGGAAAATAAATCTGAGTACAGACTCCTAAGTTTCAGTTTTTTTAATTGTTTACATTTGGTAGATTGTTTCTAATTCAAAAGTGATATTTGTAGACTCAAGGGTATTATGAATGTATTTAACTGTCATTTTGAAATAGCTCTCTTATCACCTTCATATGTCATGATTTACAAAATATTTCATTACATTGTATAATTGTAATAGTTAGCACCATGGGCATGAGCCAGTATGAGCACAAGCCCAACTGTCTCTCAGTGAGCGTTAATTCAACTGCAGGGAACTGGGATGGGCTGGCTGCAGAGCCCAGCACCTTCTGAGGTGACTACTACTCAATGATCTGGGGACAGTAGGTGTGTTTTAGAGGAGAGCAGAGGGCATCCCACAGTTGGAGAATTAATTGAATGGGGGGGTCACTTGTCTAAATGTTTACAAGTGTCACTGTTCCATGAAAGACGTTGCAGACAACCTTGATCTGGGAGGTCATAAAGTCACTTTCAAATCTAACATCATCTGGGATCATGTTACCGGAAAGGGGACCTGGCCCTGAGCGGGTCTGCCTGTCAGAGGTGGGCAAACTTTTTGACTCGAGGGCCACAATAGGTTCTTAAACTGGACCGGAGGGCCGGAACAAAAGCATGGATGGAGTGTTTGTGTGAACTAATATAAATTCAAAGTAAATATAATTACACAAAAGGGTACGGTCTTTTTTTTTTTTTTTAGTTTTATTCATTTCAAACGGGCCGGATCCGGCCCGCGGGCCATAGTTTGCCCACAGCTGGAGCTCGTAGTGAGTTGGTTCTTGACTTCCTACAGGACAGATTTCACAACACCAGTCCACTGGATTTTGAGAGCATGTTTATTAAAGCTGGGGACAGTGAAACAAGGAAGGGCTTAGGCTAGAAGAAGCAGCAGGAGAGAGCCTAGGTGGGGCTGCCTTGGCTCACTGAGAAGTCAGAGAAAAGGGGCCCTTGGAGACTGGAGAGCAGCTACAGTGTTTGGAGAGGTTCAAGTCTCGGACAAACGAGAGGGCACAGTCCTCTCATGGCAAAGCCATGTGTAAGTCCCAGCTTGGAGGGCAAAGCCAGGCTATAGTTGTGAGCTTCAACCTATGGTCCAAACTCATGGTCCCACGTGTCTGAGTAATGTGGCTTGATAGAGTTCAGGTGCATGTAATTGAGTAGATTAGAACATTGTTAACATCTTGACCACGCCCTTACTTTACTTCCTGGAATCTGGCTATAAAATAAAGACCTGGCTTGTGGGCGCTGTCGCTGTCGCTGTCTCTCCATCAGAGAAGCAGCATCCCGCCAAGACCCAGTTTTTACTCTCTTGTCTGTCTTTTCTAAATCTTTCACCACCCCCCTCAGGTTTACCCTTGGCCGTGCTGGTGCGGCACAGGAGACAGGTTCAGGGATCCAGGACAAGCTGCTGCTGCCCATTGCTCTCCTGGTTGCAAGTCTCGTGGGGTCCCTCAGAATTTAGGAGACACACCCCTGTGGGGGAAGGAGAGAGAAGGGCAAGGCACAGTTGTGCTCCCTGGAGTAAGAGCACAAGCTGGGTCCTTTGTTTCGAGGGTTTTAAAAGGCTGGGAATTTCAGGGAGGTCTTAGGGGAGCTCTCAATAAAATATTCATTAGCTTTTCCAGGAGTGTCCTTCCAAGGTCATAGTCTCCACTTATTGGTCATCGCCAAGGCAGGGGGTCAAGTAGTCATTGCAGTTGGTCTGGGTGTCACCCGCCTAGTTTTGTTGCTTTTCTGGGCCTAGAGCTAAATTAGAACTGAGGCCTAGATGTTATCTTGAGAGAGGTGACCTTCTGTATCCTGTAAATTGCTCAGTCAGTTTGTTCAGCTGTCTCAGTTTCCCCATTCTAGTTGCCAAGGAATTTTCCTAGCTTCTTGCTATCCTTCCTCAATCATAAAGAAGATATTCTGTGAAATGATAAGTCCCATTTTTTTCAAGATTCTACAGAGCCCATTAAGGTAGAAAATGTACTTTTTACTTATTTGTATCTCGTGGAGTAAATGCAGAGAGGATGCATCAAGGAAAGGTGTTTGCAATATGTATTTAGAAACAATAAATTAATGAATGAATATATTAAAGGATTACAGCATGAGTGGTGCTAAAAATGTCTTCACTAAATAATGATCCTGGCCAGTAAACTACGTTCTGGCTGTCTGAGTTATCCAAAGGCTGGCCTCAGCTATCCCAAATTCAGTTTGCTTTTTACCAATCTATAATAATAAAAGTATAATATGCTAATTAGAGAGGACAGCCAAACGACCTTCTGGACGTCCTTCCAGATGACCTTCTGGATGAAGCTGGGGCTGTGAGGGCTGAGCCCCTTGAACAAATTTCATGCATCAGGCCTCTAGTTAAGATATAATGGTATTCTGGGAGGAAGCGTAAGGCACTGTCCCATTTAAAAAGACATGTAAGCTGACCATTACGATTTGGCAATAGCATTGCTTGTGAGTTCATAAGGGGCCCCTGCCACCCAATAGCATTTATGCAGGAATGAATAACTTATTGATAAAGCATCTACCTTGGATTCAAAATAAATTTGCAACCCATGAGGCATTTACAGAGCTATTGCAGAAAGCATGCTCTCTAATTAGGGTCTAAATAACGATCAGGAACCCACTGGCAACTTTTCTTGCCACCCCAGCCCCAAAACCAGCTCCTTGGTTTCTAATGGCAGGGGTAAGCAGTACGGAGTTGTCCTGGACAGAGTAGCACCCACACCCTTAACTTAGAAACAGCGGTAGAGTATACTGAGAGCAGTTGTCCATTGCAGCTGTCATAAAAGAGGAGAAATGAATAACTTTATTGCTCCCATTATCATTTTCTCTGTCACCTCACACACCCACCGTGCCTTCTGCCTCTTCATTGTTATGTTTCCACAAGTGGCAGACCTGGTTTACCAACAAAGTTCTCTACTGCAGGTAGGAACTTATTTATTTATTGCTATGAGTAAAAGCATTTTCCAATGAACAAATTAAGAATGTTAAGAATCTTCATGCAGTAGATACACAATGGAGAGTTTGTTCCAGACAATTAGGATTCACAACTTAAAATTTTCATTATAATTTTGCTTCACCAAAAAGTAGTTTCAGTTTTTGAGAACTGACGTGAAATATACCAAAAGTCTCCCGCAAAGAGCAGTGCATGCAACATTTCAATTATTTGAAAACAAAGAGTAACTTTTTTGTTGTTAACCCTTACCAGAGGATATTTTTCCATTGTTTTTTCAGAGAGTGGAAAGGAGGGAGGGAGGGGGAAAGAGAGAAACATCAATGTGAGAGAGACACATTGATCGGTTGTCTCATGCACTCACCCCCAATAGAGCAAGGATAGAACCTGCAACCCAAGTACATGCCCCTGACTAGGAGTCAAACCCAAACCCATGCTCGGGCTGATGCTCTAACTGCTGAACGACACCAGCCAGGGCACAGTGACTCTTGAGCACATAGTGGAGATGTCACCCCCAGAGTTTCTATTCTCTAACGAGTATTCCTTGTAGTTCTAAAATCTCAAAAGACCCAAATTAGTAAAAGAAGCCAACGTCACAAAGTTATTTTTGCCTGAGAGAATCTCAAAAGTATCTGGGAAGTTCAATATTTCATTGCTAATTTTCAAAAACAGTCATCTTTCAAGTTAACTACAACAGAAAATTGTCTTCTACATTTATGAGTCATTTGAAACATGGCTGTATTTCCCAGAGGTTTAGTTCTGCAGTCATTGCCTAAGAAATCTTTCAGGGAGAAATTGGACTCAGCTCCAAGCTCATGCATGTTTACAAATTAAACTCAACCATAACTGGTCAGTTTTATAAACAAACAAAGAGGAGTGGCATGGCTGAGCTGAATATTTTTAAAGCTCTACAAACAAACAAGCCTTCAAATATTGTCACTTACTGTTACACAATAGATGCCGAAAGTGCTACATCACAGCTGCCTAATTTAATTTGGAGACCATAGGAATGTCCATGGAATGTTACAAAATGAGTGTAGGTAACAGGAGAAATAAAAATAAATTTCATTAATAGTCAAATTTTATTAGAAAGCAAAGCTTCTGTTTTTTAAACTTTCTGGTTTGTTGGATTCCAGAAAGCCTCTGTTGCAAAACTCCCCTCCAGGGTTGAACTGGCACCAGTTGGAAGCAGGGGAGCACATAGCAAATATCAATTACTTCTCAAAACTTACATGCTTACTCTCCCACCACTAGCCAGCCATAAACGCTTGTGTCTATGTTTTAGTTATTCTCATCTCACTAGGAATGCCTGGAAAACTAAGGTCTGTAAAGAGGGATAAAGGATGGTTTTACATCCCTCATGATATTTGGTTTGAGACAATATATAATCTTTGTAAATTGCTAACAACTACAGAGGTGTTTGTAAATACCCGTAGAAATAAGCTAAACAAAGCCAGGGCCAACATTTGCACTTCTCTTCCTCACCACTGTTTAGACTGGGAATTAATAAACTTCACAGATTCACTAACTATGTACGGACCAACATAAACCAGATTCACTTCCCACATGCCAACCGCTTGCCAACAAATTAATTTCTCCTCTTTTCTTTATTGATTCGAGCAAACGTTTATAGGGCAGCAGCTTACCTCTCTGTTCTTAGTACTGCAAATGCAAAAGTAAACACTCAAGTAATACTGTGATTTAAAAGCAATCTTTTAGGGAAAACTTTACTTAAGAAAGATTAGGAAATGAGAAAAATTACTTTAAATCTTCACATGAAATTCAAGATAAAAATTAGAGGTAGTTCATGATGATTTTCACAGGAGGGTTATAGATTATATAACTTTTCCAGAGCATGCACATATATCACTAAGCAATTAGAGTTTTCAAAACACTATTTTTTAAAAATATTTTATTGATTTTTTACAGAGAGGAAGGGAGAGGGATAGAGAGTTAGAAACATCGATGAGAGAGAAACATCGATCAGCTGCCTCCTGCACATCTCCCACTGGGGATGTGCCCGCAACCAAGGTACATGCCCTTGACCAGAATCGAACCTGGGACCCTTCAGTCCACAGGCCAATGCTCTATACACTGAGCCAAACTGGTTCGGCGGAAAACACTATTTTTAAATATGTTCTATTATCGCAAAGAACTGAGAACTTTTCAATGTTTCATACTAACTTCAAAATAGTGTTGCTAAGAAGGAAAATAGGAAAACAATATAAAAGAACCTTCAGGCCACACAGGCCCTTCCGCTGGGCAGCAATGAAATGGAGGGAAAGCTGGGTTCCGTCCTCAAGGTGCAGGCAGGTGAGTTAAGCTCCCGTGTTTTCTGTTTTCTTTAAAATTTGTCTGCATTCGACAACTGTTTACTGAAAGCTTACTCTGAGCCAGACTCTGCCTTACAAGATGAAAATACAACGAGACAGGTAAGGTTATTGATTTCGTAAAGATTATCTTCTAGAGGAAAAGACAGATGTTTGAACAAGTAATTGCAATCCTGAAGAGCAAAGGAGAAGGATGGGCACTATGGGAGCATCTGACAAGGACACTTAGGCTAAAGGTTAGGAGTCACTGTCTGAGGAACTGACATGTAAACGAAACATCGAAGGGATCTGTGGGAGAATGCTGAGGAGATTACAAGGAAAAGCATTCTAGGCAAAGGCAAATAAGAGAGGGCAAGACCCTGGAGGGTCCTGGTGTGCTCGAGGAACTGGTAAAGGCCAGTGTGACTGGACTGGAGAGAGAAAGGACAGGGCAGGGCAAGAGTGAGGCTGTCTCCTAGGGCAAGAGCAAAGGCCATGGACCATGTTACAGGAACATGGACTTCATTCTAAGGACAAGGGGAAGCCATCCAAGGGTTTAAGGAGTGGAGACACAATTCGATTTGTAATTTTAAGGCTAAGTCCAGCTGCAAAGCATGTAGTGGAGGAAGCAAATGTGGACACAGGGGTACTACTTTGGGAACTATTTATTATCCAGGCAAGGGATGAGTCAGCTTGTGGTGGAAGGTCAGGAAAAAAAGTGGATAGATCCCTAAGAGATTTAGGGAAAAGCAGTTTCCCTAAAGTAGAACAAATTATATATGGAAGATATAAGGAAAGCAAGTCAGAGATTCTCCAGATGAAAAATAATATGAATTCCTGCCATGTACTGTCATGTGAATAAAACTGTAAATGTGACAATATATACAAAATAACCCCCATGGTGCCTAGGCAATAATAGGAACTCAAAAAAAGAAAGGAAAAAAAAGAAAGAAAATGGCTATTTTGAGGGTGAAATCAAATTTTATCTTTCTCACAAGTGATGCAAGTTGATTTTTTTCTGGGTCAAATCCCAGATCTTTGAACACTTCCATTGTGTGCAGAGACTGCAGCTCCCCAAAGCACATGGAAACCAATGTGGCAAGAGTTACACTGTTCCGCCACTGTGCAGAAATAGCCTATAGTAAGCCCTCAGGTTATGAATTATCTGCCTTTACATGTTGGCAGGTATTTGTTGGACAGCCAATAAAAACTGTTATATGAGAGTATACCTCAATCAGTGTGCTAAGATTTCCAATTTATGTTTTCGAAGACAATGAAGGTCATATTTGCATTCTTTACCAGAAAGTCTGTTTCTACTACAATGGATTAAACCTCTCATGATGGAATCCTTTGAGGCTGAGTAAAATCTTTAGGCACTGCCCATCTTGCATCCCACAGCAGGAGTTCTGGGGAATCTGTAGAACTGAGATTAGGACTATGCTCAAGATACAGGCAGACTGAGTAGGCAGTTCTGCCATTGGCCACATGTTGAACTCCCTGGAGGGAAGGGCACGGGGGGAAGAATCCCCAGACAGAATTTTTAAGTCCTATTTCTTGAACTAGAGAAATAGATCATCACTATCACCAAGGAGGAATGTGGTCTTACTACACTGCATACTAATACACATACATTTATACATCATATTTATAAGGACAGTTCTAATAAGGAATAGGAATTGAACAGGCATTTTCTAAATTTGTAGGACTGCAGATTACTATGTAAAATTGTTATTTTTTCCCTGAGTATTTTATTGTACCATGCAATGGAGTCGTATCTTAGTCAGCAATTAAGGCAAAAGGAGAAAAATTGGATAGAGAAAAAGTTATTCTTGAACAGTCTTTAAATCACCCACCAGAACAGTATACATCGTTTTGTGTATATATTTTACCATCTTGCAATAAGCCTCATGTGGTCAGCTCTTCTTGAGCATTGCAACAAAGTGATGTTTCTTTAGTTGAGAAATCAGATGAAACACCACACCTGCATTTGGTAGCTATTTTGTAAAAATATATTCTTTTTGTCTGTTTCCTGCTTTTTTCCCCCCAAGTGTACCTAGTGGTGTAAGTAAAGCCATATGAAAGAAAATTACCTTTTTATCTATTTTCAAAATTGACACTCAGATAAAGTCCCACTCTACTTGTTGAAAGAAACTTTCTAGAATAATTTCAACAAGTACATTATTTAATCTAACTAGTCCTTTTTTCCATGTCATTAAAAGCAATAAAAAAGCATTGACCAAATTATTTGTGTTGTCAATGTACTGAAATGTTAAATGTGCATAAAATATTTAAGATTTTCCTCCTCTTTTCTCACTCACATATGTACATTAATCCCAATTGATCTCATTCCACTTCTAGCTCTAGATTCCATTCTGGTTCATTCATCAATTCTCATTTAATTTTAGCACTAGAAGACAAGTTCAACATTAACTGCCAGGCCACCCACTTTCTATTTGTCCCTCAGATCCACTCTCCACCCTTCTCCACCCTGCTCTCTGCCTCCATGGGATAAGCTCTATGGATCACCTCAACAGGCCCCTTCCCTTCTGACTTCCTGTTGGGAAGCCCTGGCAGGAGAAGAACGGAAGGAAGGACAATAAGGCCAGTACACCTAGTCCCTTGGCTCCCTCTTGTTAAGTTTCCCCCAGATACAAGTCAGGTCTTCTTCAAGGTGTTCTCTCTGCAAGACTCTCTCTATTCAGATGTTAGATATGCCCCCTCCTCTCATCTCTTTTGGACCTAAAGTGGTGCCAGCTTAGCGAACACTAACCAGTCCCTATACCTTTATAAACAAACACTCCTTGAAATATTCTAATGTTTAGTGTGGCATTTTCTTTCTGTTTGAATTCTGCAGAATACAATTTAATTTCACAGATGAAGAAGCTCAATCTGAGAAAAGTTAAATGGCAAGCCCAAGGTTGCACGACTACTTAGCCAATCAATGAATGTTGGAGTGGGAGTAAACCAGAACACTCAGTTGCCTGTAACAGAAACTTCTCTGAAATGAATAAAATAAAAAGGAGGAGGTGTTCATTAGATCATGTAGCTGGGAAGGTCAGTGAAAGTGACTTTGAACATGGGTAGATGCAGGAGCTTAACCTTTGTCATCAACAATGCATCTCTTTTCTACATCTTGACTTTGTTCTTAGGGAGAATATTCCCAATGATAGAAAACACCACTACTGGAAGTTGCAAGACTACTCCTCCAAGAAGTTCTAGCAAAAGCCCCATAGGTCATATAGTTAAGCTGACATTATTCACATACCTACCCATGAAGTGATCACAGTGAATTCTGATTGGTCAGATTAAGACACCTAGCCATCCTTAGAGTCCAATAGTAGAGTCAATCCCACCCAAAAAGCATGGACTCAAGTGCAGAATAGATGATTCCTGAAAGAAAAAAAAGAACTTTTCCCAGAAGTAGGAGCAAGATTGCTGCACAGGCTAAACCAACAGATATCTGGTCTACAGAAGCAAGAATGAAATAAATTATTCTGAACTCCATTCAAATTATGTTTCACTATGACGCACATTTAAATCAAAGAACACTGACCTAATCTGAACCTTATTTCACAGAAGCAAAAGAAACTTACTGAACTACAAATACCAATGACTGACATTAGTATGGCAGTTACAAGGTACAGACCATTTTTACATACATTATCTCACTTTATTCCGTTCTTCCAGATTAGGAATTCCAAATTCATTGCCTACAACATTTTTCAAGGTCAGAAAAATGCCTGTAAATTTTGAGAATCCAAAGATTATTTCTAAATGATTCTACTGTAATCACATGTTGTTAAGAAACTACAGTGTAAACATTTGAGAAAAACATAGTTGTCAATTTGATTGTGCTAAGAATCACTATGGAAATTCGGCCAGAGACCCATCAAGATATATTTCTGGGCCAAAGGCCAAAGTTCCTGGGTTGGTCATGTCTAGTTTTCTGCAATCTGCATTTTCCCAAGGACCCAAGGGTCACTCTAATACTAAAAATACAGCTTCTCCACTCCCTTTGAAAACAACTTGACCAAGACTTTTACCATAATATTGCAGAAAAGCAGGAATATGTGTGCTCAATTACCCAGAAATATGTGGTTAGTATAAAAATCTCAAACAAATGATCAAGAGGTCAAGGCTGGCAAACTCTTGTGATAGTTTTTAAGCAAACTGTGGGTTTTCTCTGGTGAAACTTAGTGGTCAGAAAATACAATAAGAAGACCCTATAGTGAAGTATTTAATAAGGCAGGGAATGGTAACAAACATTGTCACTAAATTTAGAGTAAAAATTAGAACTTGACCCATAGTTTGGGAGGAAAAACCAAACAAACTAAGCAAATTCGTTTTGTCCTTTCTTGTTGAAATTAAAAGTACTTAAAAAAATAATATATTGCAAAGATTATTGGTATTAATACTTTTTTTTATCAAGAAAGGGCAAAAAATTCTTACTTTTTTTTTCAGAGATGTTCTTAATAAGTACAAAAGAAGAATTCTGAGAGGTTACCAAACTCAGCAATAGAGAGTCACATCAAGTGATGCTTTTAAACAGGCCATTCTTTAAAAAAAAAAAAAAGACAACCACTGATCATACCCAATCCGGCAGTCATAAAGTCAGTAATCCCCAGGATAGAGTTTATTTGGTGCTGCAAGTTAGAAAAATTGAATTGATATGTCTGTCAAATCTCAAAAATATTTTCATAGTCCTTGACATGAGAGTCAAATAAAAATACCTGTTCACTGGGGGAAATGTCTGAGAGAACTGGGGACAAATAAATGTGAGGATAAAAAGGGAGTGGAAGGTACCTCTGAAATCCTGAGCTTCTACGTGTGTCTTCACTCAACAATGCTTAAAGATCACTTTTCTTTTCTACCAATTGCATAATGGTAGGAAAGAAAGAATCCTATGTTTGTCTGCTTTTCAACCAGTTACTGAGCAGTATGATTAGAAAGCATTTTAAAGGATGCAATTACATTCTTCAGAATTGGGAGGCACACCTTAGTCTATGTAAGGTGCATCTGAAGGAATTATCTAAAAGTGGATTCAAAGGAAACTGACCCAAATATGTGATGCATTTTCAGAGTTGAAGTTGAAGAGAAACACAGTTCTGGTAACCAAGGTTCAGTCACAAATGAGTCAGGTTCAGAATCAGTTGAGAGAAATATTTGAGTGCATCATTTCCAGTCATCTGGAGTTTCCCCAGTGTCTAAATAAATGACCATGTAGTATCATGTAAAACCCACAATTCAAATACTTTTCATCTCAGTCTGTTAAGTAAACTTTGACATGTTAACACTGTGTTGGGAAAAAAAAAGATTACAAACAAGTAGATTTATCAGAGATTGAGCAGCAAAATAAGAGCTTTGTTATGGAAGGAATATTATGACCTTGTCTTAGCTCTGACATAACATCCAACAGGTGAAGGCGAAGTTAAGAAACAGATCGTATCCTAAGGTTGAATCCCTGGGCCTCTCCCTCTGGGCATTACATCCTGAACAAAGGCTTCCATCACATTATAGCTCACTATTACCATGGAAGGAAAGACAAAGAAAAAAATAAAGAGTTGGCAAGATAGTTTATTTTATATGATCCTTCCATTTAATATGGTGAAATATTTAGTTTTTAGCAAATCAGCTACTGTACACATGATATAGGTATCAAGTAAGCATTGATACAATACACTGAATAGTGTACATGCATAAATGTACATGTAAGACTACATGTTCTAATGCAATCATGTATAAAAGTATTATCCCCTAAAGTTTGTATAATATAAAATATAAAGATTATTAAAGATAATTATATAATTAAGGATCTAATTATACTGTACCCCTGGGAGGGGCAGACAGCCATACAAAGGATCCCCAACAAATATTGCAACAAGTATGGAAAATAACCCATCAATACAAACCAATTTTCAGTGAATCAAACAATCTAAAGAGTTGCTTCACATTATCTCTGTGTTTCTCATTTTCTATTCTTCCCTGAAATGCTACTCCTCCAATAAAGTGGAAATGAGTTGCATTCCAAAATTGTGGGATGGAAAAAAAGTTTGCCACTCTTGTAACCTAAGTGTACAAGATTATCACAGGTGCAGGCAATTAATAAGCAGATTGCCCTACACCCAGAGTCCTTGGGGACCAGTGGAAAAGCAGTAAAGAGACATTTGAGACCTCAGCTCAGTTACAAATAGAATTAAGCAGAGAAAACTTATGCACCCTGTTCTCATTTTCTCCTTTTTCTTTTGAAATTGAGAACACACAGAGGAGTCACTTTGAAGTTGGGGCTGCCTGAATATGATATTATTGATTTCCATAACATGTTTTTGCTCTGCAATGCGGATGTGCATTTTTCAAACATACTCAGCAAGGCTTTGATCTGATTTGTTCCACCAGAACACTGTATAGAGGCTGAAACCCATTTCTATATAAGGGTTTGAGTGCTGAGGGGAAGATTGCTCTAGCTTGAAAGAGGTTGGAATTATCCCATCTGAAAGCTCTTTTCAGTCCCCCTCAGCCTAAACATTTTACTGAGAGGGGTCAAGGGTCACCAACTGTCAAAACAAAACCAAAATTATACAGTGCTCTTGCAAGGAAGCTAAGCAGAGTGGAAATTCAGAGTTCACCAATGGGACTTCTTCATGGAGCATGTAACAAACAGTAAAAATGCCCTTTAAAAGTAACAGTAGGATTCTTTTAAATCCTACTGATTTTTACAAGTTGTCGGATAAGTTTAAAACATCACCTCTTAGGTATTAATGTAGAAACTGAATTGAACTATTCTATAAAAGGGAGTGTGAGGTGGGGGTGAGGGGTGAGTCCAAACTTTGAACTGTCAAAGCCACCGACCTGCACACTCCAAAGCACCAGATGGTTTCATAAACCTGAAGGTTCATAAATCTTCCTTTAAAGTTTCCAATTTCAAAAAGAGGTGGTTTTCTTTGTGGGACTGTGGAGTAGGGAAAATTTTTGCCATTGGGTATCTGACCCACAAAACCCTAATAGCCTTTTAAGTTTCCTTGATTTTCAGCTGGAGACAACCAGGGCAGAGACAAAGAGAACAAGCCAGCGCAGGCCCCTGCCGCCAGCCAGCTCGCTGCAGAGGGGAGCCCGGAGCTCCGACTTCTCACCCCGCCGGTCACGTCACAGCTCAAGAAAGTCCTGAGTTTACACATTCAGAGACTGGGTTATCTTCTCATCCTTCAGCCAGGAGCTTCACAAACAATTTTGATTTTTAAAATGCAACACACAGCCCTAGCCGGTTTGGCTCACTGGATAGAGCATCGGCCTGGGGGAGTGAAGGGTCCCAAGTTCGATTCTGGTCAAGGGCATGTACCTGGGTTTCAGGCACATCCCCAGTAGGTGGTGTGCAGGAAGCAGCTGATCTATGTGTCTCTCTCATCGATGTTTCTAACTCTCTATCCCTCTCCCTTCCATTCTGTAAAAAATAAAATATTTAAATAAATGCAACACACAGTTTCCAGCGTTTATTTTTTTTGTAATTTTAAATGTGACATGTACTTTTCAATTACAGTTGACATTCAGTATTATATTATTTCAGGTGTACAACATGGTGATTAGCCATTTATATAACTTACAAAGTGATCTCTTTGATAAGCCTACTACCTGTCTGACACCTTACACAGTTATGACCATATTATTGACTATCTATTCACTATGCTGTATTTTACATCCCTGTGACTTTTTATAACTGGCAATTTGTACTTTTTAATCCCCTCTCCTTTTTCATCCATCCTTCCACTCCCCTTCCCTTCTGGCAACCATCCAAATGTTCTCTGCATTTATGAGTTTGTTTCTGTTTTGGTTGTTCATTTATTTTGTTTTTTATATTACACACATATGTGAAATCATACGGTATTTGTCTTTTCTCTGACTTATTACACTTAGCATAATACCTTATAGTTCTATCCATGTAGCAGATGGCAAGATTTCATTTTTTGATGACTGAGTCATATTCCATTGTATATCTGTATCATCTTTTCCTTATCCATTCATCTATCAATGAACACTTAGGTTACTTCCATATCTTGACCAGTGTAAATAATGCAGCAATAAACATAGGGATGCATATGTCTTTTTGAATTAGTGTTTTGGCTTCATTTTTTTCTCATGATAAAACCTTATTTCTTGATTTATTTTTTACTCCTATTTTTTATTGAATTTATTGGGGTGACACCAGTTAACAAAATTATACAGTTTCAGGTACATAATTCCATAACACATTGTCTGTACACTTTATCGTGTGTTCATCACCCAAGTCAAGTCTCTGTCCATCATCATTTATATACCTTATATCCTCCTCTACCTCCCCCACCAACACTCCCCCTGGTAATCGCCACACTGTTGTCCATGTCATGAGTTTTTTTTTCTTTCTTGCTCAATCGCTCTACCAGTCCCCCACCCAGGCCCCCTATGTACCCCTTACAGCTATCAGCCTGCTCTCTATCTATGAGTCTATCTCTATTTTGCTTAGTATTTCATTTTGTTCATTAGATTCCATATATGAGTGAAATCACATGGTGCTGTCTTTCTCTTAGTGACTTATTTCACTTAGTATAATGATCTCCCGGTCCATCCATGCAGTCACAAAGGGTAAGATGTCCTTCTTTTATACGGCTGAGTAGTATTCCATTGTGTAAATGTGACATAGCCTTTTTATCCTCTCACATCCTGGTGGACACTTGGGCTGCTTCCAAATCTTGGCTATTGTAAATAATGCTACAGTGAACATAGGAGTGCATACATTCTTTCAAATTAGTGTTTTGAGTTTCTTCAGATAAGTTCCCAGAAAATCACTGAGTCACAATGCAATTCCATTTTTAATTTTTTGATGTAACTCCATCCTGTCTTCCATAGTGGCTGCACTGATCTGCATTCCCACTAACAGCACACAAGAGTTCCCTTTTCTTCACATTCTCCCCAACACTTACTATTTGTTGATTTATTGATGAGTGGTGACATCTCACTATGGTTTTAATTTGCATTTCTCTGATGATTAGTGAGGTTGAGCATCTTTTCATATGTCTATTGACCATCTTTGTGTCCTCTTTGCAGAAGTGTCTATTCAAGTCCTTTGCCTGTTTCTTAATTGGATGGTTAGTTATTTTCGGTTTTGAGGTTTTTTTAAGTTCCTTATTCATTTTGGATATTAACCCCTTATCGGATGTACTATTGGTGAATATGTTCTTCCATTCAGTGAGCTGTCTTTTCATTTTGTTGATTGTTTCCTTTGCTGGAAAAAACTTTTTAGTTTGATGTGCCTGACCTGTTCATATTTTCTTTTGTTTCACTTGCCCAAGGAGATATATCAGATAAAATATCGCTACGAGAAGTGTCCAAGATTTTACTGCCTATGTTTTCTTCTAGGATTTTTAAGGTTTCAAGTCTAACATTTATAAGTCTTTAATACATTTTGAGTTTATTCTTGTATATGGTGTAAGAAGATGATATAATTTCTTTTTTTAACTTTTTGCACTGTCCAATTTTCCCAACACCACTTATTGAATAGGCTATCTTTACCCCATTGTATATTTTTTGCCTCCTTTGTCAAATATTAATTGACTATAAAGGTATGGTTTTATTTCTGGCCTCTCTATTCTGTTCCATTGCTCTATATCTCTATTTTTATGTCAGTGCCATGCTGTTTGGATTACTATGGCCTTGTAGTTTAGTTTAATATCAAGTATCATGAGTCCTCCAACTTTGTTCTTCTTTCTCAGGATTTCTGTGGCTATCCAGGGTCTTTTGTGATTCCATATAAATTTTTGGAATATTTGTTCTAGTTCTATGAAATACAGTATACCATTGGTGTCCTGATAGGACACTGATAGATTGCTTTGGGTAGTGTACACATTATAACCATGTTAATTTTGTCTTCTTCAATTTCTTTCTTCAATGCCTTATTTTTTTTAGTACATCCTTATTAAATTTATTTCTAGGTATTTTATTTTAGAAACAATTATGAATAGGATTATTTTCTTAGTTTCCTTTTTTTCATAGTTCATTATTGGTCTATAAAAATGAAATTGATTTCTGGATATTTATTTGGTATCCTACTACTTTTCTGTATTCATTTATCAGTTATAGCAGTTATTTTGTGGAATCTTTAGGGTTCCCTATATACAACATCATGTCATCTGCACCTTTCCTTTCCAATTTGAATGCCTTTTATTTATTCTTCTTGTCTGATTGCTGTGGCTAGGACTTACAATATTATGTTGAATAAGAGTGGTGAAAGCAGATATCTTTGTCTTGTTCCTGATCTTAAGGGAAACACTTTTAGTTGTTGCCAATTGAATATGATGTTGACAGTGGGTTTGTCGCATATAGCTTTATACATTGAGATATGTTCCTTCTATTCCCACTATGCTAAGAGTTTTTATCATAAATGGGTGCTGGATTTTATCAGATGCTTTTTCTACAACAATTTATATGATCATGTGGTATTTATTCTTCATTTTGTTTATGTGGTGTAATACATTTATTGATTTGCAGATATTGTAACACACTTCCATCAATGGAATAAATTCCACTTGATCATGGTGTATGATTTTTTTTTAAATCCTCACCAAAGGATATTTTTTCTATTTATTTAGAGAGAGGAAGGGAGAGCGAGAAACATTGATCTGTTGCCTTCAGTTCATGCCCTGATCAGGGATCAAACCCATAACCTAGGTATGTGCCCTGACCAGAAATTGAACTTGTAACCATTTGTTGTATGGGACAGGATGATGCACCAACCAACTGAGCCATGCAGTCAGGGCTATGATTTTTTTAATGTATTGCTGGATCTGGTTTGATAATATTTTAATATTTTATTGATGATTTTAGCATCTATGTTCATCAGAGATATTGGCCTATAATATTTTCCTTTGTAGTGTCTTTATCTGATTTGGAATTAGGATAATGTTGGCCTCATAAAATAAGCTTGGGAGGCTTTCTCCCTCGTGAATTTTTTGGAATTATTTGAGAAGGATAGGTATTAATACTTTGTGTGTTTGGTAAAATTCACCTGTGGAGCCATCCAGTCCAGGACTTTTTGTTGTTGTTGTTGTTGGGAGTTTTTGATTACTGCTTCAATTCCACTCATTGTAATCTATCTACTCAGATTTTCTAATTGTCCATGATTAAATTTTGGAAGAATGTATGTTCCTAGGAATTTATTCATTTCATCCAGATTGTCAAATTGGTTGGCATATAGTTGTTCTTAATAGTTCTTTATTATAAATGTTGGATATTAACCCCTTATCAGATATATCATTGCTAAATATGACCTCCCATTCAGTTGGTTGCCTTTTCTTTCTCCCTTCCTTCCTATCTTTCTCCCTTCCTTCCTCTCTTTCTTTCTTTCTTTCTTTCTTTCTTTCTTTCTTTCTTTCTTTCTTTCTTTCTTTCTTTCTTTCTTTCCTGTCTATGTTTTCTTCTAAGATTTTTATAGTTTGTAACTTATATTAAATCTTTTATCCATTTTGAGTTTATTATTATTATGTATGGTGTAAGTTGGTGGTCCAGTTTTAATTTTTTGCATTTACCTGTCTGTTACCACAATTACCTGCCTAAGAGCTAGATGTGTATCCAAAATTGAATAAAGAATTGGCAAGGCCTGGGCACCAGGGGAAGTCCTGTCCCTTGTACTGGGCTTTCTGCCTGGCCCCCAATATTTCCAAATTACTATTTCTTGTCTTGTCTCTTTCATTTGCGCTCAGCCCTTTCTCCAGATCCCGAACCCTGAACCACGCAGGACATGGGGCACACATCTGGCGCCTCGACAAGGGAAATCAGGAGGAGAGAGCTTCGCCTAGAGTGAAAAAATGAAGATTTCACTGGATAGGTGGGGAAGAAGATTTCACCAGATAGGTGGGGATATTCACCACACGCAAAGCCCACAGCCAGCTGTAGAAATTGCGATCTGTAAGTAGGGTGGGAACGTCCTTTTTTTTAGACAGGCTAAAAGGGCAGAATTTGGTTAAAAAATAGGAAAATTTATTGTAGACTTTTTGTTTGCATGCTTAAGAAATTAAAGTTTCAGAAGGTATTCTCTTAAAGTTTTTGCTTGATGTTATAGAACATAACCCTTGGTTTCCTGAAGAAGGCACATAAGATCTTGAATGTTTGGCAAAGAGTGAGTCAAAATTTGAAAAAAGCTCAGCAGCAGGGGAAAAAATTTGCCTCCAAACTGTTTCCCCTTGTGGAACATGGTATTTCATTTGCTAGAGCCTTTTAGAGAAGCTAAGGGGGCTAAATCTCCCCTTGCACCCTCCGCTCCTAAAGAGGAGCAAAAAGAAAAAAATAATGGAGGAACGGCCTTCATAGCCCCCTCCACCTCCATGTCCTAATTCTGAAATGTTGAATCTGCCATTAATAGAATCACCTGTGCAAAGAGCTATCTGAGAAGGATTACAGGAGAAATTATGAGTAATCTTTCTGAATCATTCTTAGCTTCTTATGATTGGTATTTTCTGGCTCATGCAACTCTGGATGGAGGAGATTATTTACTATGGAAGGGAGAGTTTTTGGAGAAATGTCAGGAGCAATCCCACACAAACTTCGGGCTGAATGCTCAAATAACTTATGAAAAGCTGACAGGAGGTGGGGAAAGGAGACACCTGGTGATCCTGTCCCCCTCCCAATTGTGCTAGGAAAAATTTCCTTCTCGCCATGTAAAGTTTTACAAAATTTAGAAATGTATCTGGGATTTCTGTGCACATGAAAAGAGAAAAGTTAGCTTAAAAAATGTGCGCACACCATCCGATTTCGGATATTATATAGTTTTGAGCTAAACCTAATCTCTTTACAAATGCTACAGAATAAAACCCAAGACTGTTTTTTCCTCTTGAAAGATGATGGAAAGGAAACAAAAGGAAAAAATATAGGCTAGTTTATAGCAACAAGATTGGTATTTCCATAATAAAGAGTAGTTTTTAAAATAATAAAGAACCACACTTCAAAGGTTAACATTAAAGCTTCCAAGAAAATAAGCAAATTGTCTCTGTTACAAAAATTTGCCAAAGAAAATGCTTTAAGATAATTATAATTGGATTTAAATCTCAAAAAAATTGTTGAAACACAGATAAATAATATATTAATTATAAAGGTCCAATAGCCCAGCTGGAAGGCTAGCTGCACCTCTCTAATGGGGGAAGGGGCTAGTCACCCTCCCCCATGTAGAAAAAATGTAGTAGTTTTAAAATCAAGGGGCTAGGACAGGGGTGGGCAAACTTTTTGACTCGAGGGTCACAATGGGTTCTTAAACTGGACCGGAGGGCGGAACAAAAGCGTGGATGGAGTGTTTGTGTGAACTAATATAAATTCAAAGTAAACATCATTACATAAAAGGGTACAGTCTTTTTTTTTTTTTTAGTTTTATTCATTTCAAACGGGCCGGATCTGGCCCTCGGGCCGTAGTTTGCCCACGGCTGGTAGGCCCTTGCCAGCCAAAAACATAAGTTTCCCGCCAGTAGCAACTTCTAAAGACAAGCTTGCTTTCCAGCTTCCCCTCCTTGGGGCTGGTCACATTTCCAGAAAAAAAAAGAAAAAAAAAAGTAACTAATTTGCATTTGTATGGCTACCGAACTCTGGCAACTTAATATAAGAAATGCTAAATATTTGACTTACCAGTTATAAAAGTTCAAGGTTCAAATTAAATTGGGAGAAATTATGTAGTTGTGATAACTAAATGCCTAAAGTATAGAAATTTATTTTATATATATCTGATGGTCTTTCCAAGTTAAATTTCAAAGTTATAACTGAGGGATAATTTTGGAGTATTTCACAGGCCCTGAAATGATTCAAAGAATTTGCTCTCTCTTCTTGAAGGAAATATTTTAAATTTAGCCAATCTAATATACTTGAAATCGCATGGAAAGCTTTAATTTAATAGCTATATTATTTTAATTGTTATGAAGATTTTGGCCTCTAAGAAGGGCAAAATAAAGTAACAATATATTTCTTAAATACAACCAAATTTTTCAGCAACGGAAATTTTAAGACAAAAAGCCTCTAGCGGCCTGCATTTTAAATAGGCTGGAGGTGAGGCAGCATTTGTGCCTTGTGAATCAGACATATAAGTTTACTAAATTTACTTGCTTTGCCTTTTTAATAAAGATACCTACTTTAATTACTTTATAAATTAGCTTTTTAAATTATAATCAAGGTTTCATATAATTTCAGCTAAATGAAAAGCCAATATTTTTATAAACAATGAAATTCTAATAAAGCCCTCTGAAAGTTACTGGGACTACCCATGATCTCTCTATATACGTAAATTAGACTAAGGGGATACTCTTTAAAAATATAATTCTAAGCTTAATAAAAAAGAGAAGTTTAAAAATTTTGAAATCTCTTCTGCTAATATTTACAAGGTAAACTAAAGATTGTTGTTAAAATACTAAATCTGACAATAATTAAAGTCACCATAAATGAAAAATCACTTGAAATATATGGCTTTGCAGCAATATTTGTTAAAATCTCAAAAAGCAACCATGTTTGTTACATTTGTTGCTTGGCGTAAGAAAAAAAAGAAAATTATCTTTTAAAAGAAACTCTAAGTGTGGTGTAATAATTTCTCTGGAAGGAAATAAAAAGAGTTTTCCTTCAAATGTCTAACTGTAATTAAAAGTTAATATATTAGGCCTTGAGAAGAGAATCAAGTAATTTGTGTTTTTGCCTCCCTGACAAAGCTTATATAAAGTTACTCAAAGACTAATAGCAGAAATATAATTAATGTCATTTACTGTCCATAACCTAGGACAAGTAAAGTTAAAAAATAAACCTTATTTCAGACTAATTTAAATTGGCAAATTTAAATAAGTAAATATTCACGGAATTTAGTTGTACTGAGCAGGAAACTGTTCCTAAAGCATTAACTAATTTTTACTGGTGGTTCAAAAATTGCTTAACATGCAATGAATCTAAACCAGTCATATTTCTTTGAATAAAATTAAAAAGTTATTAAGGCTGCATTGTAGGATTTCCAAAAGCCCCTTAATATTATTTAAATCAAAAAAAAGAAGGAAGATAGTGGAATTATCCTATGAGTAAATTAAATCAAGAAAGTTTTTTACTTTAAAAATTATTTTTCACTTGTAATGCTGAAGACAAGACTTACCCATGAAAACACACATGGTGTCAAAAAAAGCCAAAGGAAAAATGGTTTGGGCACAATGAAAAGAAAGGATGCCAAGTCTAGTTTATAGAAAAGATTCCTTTATTAACCTTTGGTCGAGAATATGTTTGCGTATTTCCAGAAAACTCCTCCAAGCTCCTTTGTGTTCCAGCAACAATGGATCCCAGAGAGAAACTAGATTGCTCCAGCCACAGAATAGCAGCGGCTCCCAAGACAAGAGGAGAAACAGTCCAGAGATGGAAGATGGTGAAGACGCCTTGCCATACTAGCAGTCAGCAGTGGTGCGTCGCTGCAGGTTGCCCCGGACCAAACCAGAAAAGGTCAGACCTGCAGTGCCACCGTTTGTCCACCATCCAAAACTAGAATATCATTGCTGGCATGTACACATAAAAATCTGTTGGACATTGAAATTGGGACTCAAAAAACTGTTGGCCCAGAAAGAAACTTACTACAGATTGATTCCTTGGATGCCTGGCAGCAATTTAAAAAGGACATGAAAGAATTTAACCCCTTCCACTGGATCTCCTTACATTTGCCTCTCAGCATAACCACTATTGCTTGTCTCATTTTTGTTCTCATATGTTTATTTCTAGTCTGCAGATGCGGAATGAAGAGTCTTAAAAGGCCTCAAACCCTTCAGGTGGCATTCACTTTTCAAGAATTACTAAGGAAAAGAAACGGGGGAGATGTGGGAAGCCACCCATTGTCTTCACTATTAGAGAAGTGTAAACAAGGATCCCGGAACACTGGTTAACCTTGAGCCCCTGGCAAGGGCCAGAGCTATGCACCGATTGTTTAGTCCAGACAGTGGGGGCTCAAGCTATTTCCTGACCAAATAGTCTCAGAGTAAATATTTCTAATATTTACTGAACTTTAAGATAGTCTGTTACCACAATTACCTGCCTAAGAACTAGATGTGTATCTAAAATTGAATAAAAGGTTGGCAAGGCCACCTGGGCACCAGGAGAAGTCCTGTCCCTTGCACTGGGCTTTCTGCCTGACCCTCAATATTTCCAAATTATTATTTCTTATCTGGTCTCTTTCATTTGCCTGCAGCTTCTTCTCCAGATCCCTAACCCTGAACCACATGGGACGTGGGTCTTCACAATATTGAATAAGAGTCATGAAAGTAGACCTCCCTATTTTATTCCTGATCTTAAGAGAAACGCTTTTAGTTTTTGTTCATTGATGATGTTGGCTGTGATATGTATGATACAGACCTTGTTCTGTTGAGATATGATACCTTCTTTTCACTTTGCCGAGAGGTTTTACCATAAATGGGTGCTGGATTTCATCAAAAGCTTTTTCTTTCTACTTCTATTGATATGATCCTGTAATTTTTATCCTTCATTTTGTTTATGTGATGTATCACATTTATTTATTTGTAAATATTGTACCAAATTTGCATCCTTTTATAAATTCCACTTTTTCATGGTGTATGATCTTTTTAATGTATTTCTAGATCTGGTTTGCTAATATTTTTTTCAGAATGTTAGCATCTATATTCATCAGAGATATTGGCCAATTATTTCCTTTTTTTAACATGTCTTTATCTGGTTTTGGAATTAGGATAATGCTGGCCTCTAAAAAGAGTTTGGAAGTGTTCCCTCCTCTTGAATTTTTTTTGGAATATTTTGAGAAGAATAGATGTTAGTTTTCTTTGAATGTTTCATAAAATTCACCTGTGAAGCCATTGGGTCCATTTTGTTTCTGGGAGTTAATTTTTAATACTCACCTGAAGTTATATTTATTGATTTTAGAGATAAAGGAATGGTGGATGGGAGTGAGAATGAGAGAAAAAAGAGAGAGAAACATTGATGTGAGAGAGAAATATTGATTGGTTGTCTCCCATACATGACCTGACCAGAAATCAAACCCACAATCTTTGGTGTATGGGATGAAGCACTAACCAATTGATCTAACTAGCCAAGGCTGCTAGAAGTTTTTGATTACTGCTTCAATTTCATTACTTATAATTTGATGGGGAGCACAGGAGACTTGGTTGGATAGTTTGTAAGAAGGACATTCTGAGAAAATGGAAGTGTGCTGAAGGTGGCCCACCCTGTTTATCAGAATTCGGACTTAGGGGAATTTTACCTAGTGACCACCCCAAAGGCGGTGCCACTAATTATTCCTTGACCTTTCCAAACAAGTCTGTGCACATGCAGACCCCTGGGTGTTTACTGGAATCCTTATGCTTAATCTTTGGGTGTCCTTGCTTAAAGGACACTGCAAACACATGTGTCCTCCCAATATTACTTACCCTACTGATTGTATCTAAAAGATAAACTTTATCTCAAACTGCTGTTACAATAAAAGCCTAAGAAGGCAGGCTATTGAGACTGTCTGGTTCCTTTAGCCTGGCTGTCCCTTAGCTCTCTCTTTCACAGCAAACTTGTATCAGAGCAATCATTCATCCATTGCTGAGGGTCTGCTGGTCAGCCCTGGCAATAATTCGTCTATTCAGGATTTCTGATTCTTCCTGATTCAGTTTTGGAAAATTGTATGTTTCTAGTAATTTATATATTTCATCCAGGTTGCCCAATTTTTTATATATAGTATTTTCTAACAATCTTTTATATTTCTGTGATGTTATTTTTACTTCTTTCCTTTCATTTCTGAATTTATTTATTTTGGTTGTCTCTGTTTCTTGATGAGTCTGGTTAAATGTTCATCAATTCTGTGTATCTTTTCAAAGAACCAGCTCTTGGTTTCATTGATCTTTGGTATTGTTTTTGTTTTGTTTTTTGTTTCATCTCTATGTCATTTATTTACACTCTGATCTTTATTATTTCCTTCCTTTCATTTACTCTGCATTTTGTTTATTGTTCTTTTTCTGGTTCTTTTAGGTATAAAATTAGATTATTTTCTTGAGAAGTTTCTTGCTTCTTGATGTAGGCCTGTAATGCTATGACCTCCTCTCTCAAGACTGCTTTCACTGTGTACCATTGATTTTTGGTTGTTGTGTGTTCATTTTTATTTATTTCAGGTAATTTTTTATTTCTCCCTTATCTCATTGTTAACCTATTCATTGCTTAATAACATGTTATTTATCCTCCATGTGTTTGAATGTATTTCAGTTCTTGTAGTTGATTTCTAATTTCATACAATTGTGGTTGGAGAAAATATTTGAGATGATTTCAATCTTTTTGAATTTGTTAAGACTTATCTAGTGTCTTAACATATGTTCTATCTTTGAGAATTTTTCATGTACATTTGAGAAGAATGTATATCCTGTTGATTTGGCATATAAGGTTCTATAAATGTCAATTAAATTAATATGATCCAGTGTATCACTTAAGGTCACTGTTGCCTTGTTGATTTTTTATCTGGAAATCTATCCATTTATGATAACAGGGTGTTAAAATCCTCTACTATGACTGTATTTCTGTCATTCTCTCTCTTAATGTCTACCAAGATTTTCTTTACATATTTAGAGGCTCCTATGTTGGTGCATATATGTTTACAAGGGCTATATCATTTATTATTATAGTAACCTTCTCTATCTCTTATTATGGCCTTTGTTTTGAAGTCTATTTTGTCAGATATGAGCACTGTAACCAGCTTTTTTGTTTGTTTATTTCCATTTGAATGGAATATTGTCTTCCATACCTTCACTTTCAATCTGTGTGTATTTTATGCTCTAAGGTGGGTCTCTTATAGACAGCATACACATGGGTAATGTTTTCTTATCCATTCAGGTACCCAATGTCATTTGATTGGAACATTTAATCCATTTACGTTTAAGGTTATTATTGCTAGGTAAATATTTTTTGCCATTTTATTCTTCACACATAAGTTCCTCTCTCTCATATATATACATACTGAGTGGCCAGGTTATTATGAACACCCCATCAGTACTTTGTTGGGCCACGTTTGCCTTCAATTCTGTGGTGATTATTCTTGACATTGACTCCACAAGATGTTGAAAGGTGATGCGAGGAATCTGACAACATGCCTAATGAATAACACTGTCCAGTTCTGTGAGATTTGATGGTTGTGGAGCCCTGATGGCTCTATAACTTCTTCCCACAAATGCTCAATTGGATTGAGATCTGGTGATTGTAGGGGCCACCTAAGCAAGGTAAAGTCTCCCTCATGTTCTTGAAACCACTCCTGCACAATATGAGCACTGTGGCATGGCACATCGTCTTGTTGGAAGAAGCCATCTCCATTGGGATATGCCATCAACATAATAGGATGAACCTAATCAGCAAGGATATTTAGATATGTTGTGCTATTCAGATGTTGTTCTACACAAATTAAAGGGTCCAAATCATGCCAGGAAAACATGCCCCAAACCATAATACTGCCCCCACCAGCTTGAAGGGTTGTACTCATACATGTGGGGTGCATACTTTCATGCTGTTTCTGCCAAATTCTCACTCTGCCATCTGCATGATGCAGCTGTAAACGTGATTCATCAGACCATATCACTTTTTTCCAATGCTCCACTGTCCAATCCTTGTGTTCCTGTGTGAATTGGAGATGTTTTATCTTGGTAACTGCAGACAGCAAAGGTGTTTGAACAGCCAAATAGGCCTTCGGCTTCCATATCCCATAAGATGCAGTGTACGGCTAATTTGCCTACAAACGTCAGGTGGTCATAATAATCTGGCCACTCAGTGTGTGTGTATATATATATATATATATATATATATATAATTTCAAAGAGGAAGGGAGAGGGAGAGAGAGATAGAAGCATCAATGATGAGAGAGAATCATTAATCAGCTGCCTCTTGCACGCCCACACTTGGGATCGAACCGGCAACTTGGGCATGCGCCTGACCAGGAATTGAACCTTGACCTCCTGGTTCATAGGTAGACATTCAACCACTGAGCCATGCTGACCAAGTTCTCTTTCTATTTTACTTTTCTTCTTCTTCTTCTTCTTCTTCTTCTTCTTCTTCTTCTTCTTCTTCTTCTTCTTCTTCTTCTTCTTTCTTCTAGCAGGCTCTTTAACATTTCTTGCAATACTGGTTTTACTGGTTTTGTGGTAATGAACTTTTTCTGAAGTTTTCCTGTTTGTTTGTTTTGTTTTTGTCTGGGAAGCTCATTATTTCATCTTCAATTTTAAATGATAGTCTTGATGGATGGAGTAGTCTTGTTTATAGATCCTTGCTTTTCAAGAGTTTCTTTGAGAAACCAGCTGACAGCATTATTGGAGTTCCTTTGTAGGTAACTAACTGCTTTTCTTTTGATGCTTTTAAGGTGAATGTTGGTACTCTTGAAGTTGTCTCAGAGGTCCCTAACATTTTCCTCAAATTTTTTTTTATTATTATTTTTTTCTTTTTGTTGTTCTGGTTGTGTGTTTTTTTTTTCCTTGGTCTTCCAAATTGCTGATTCAATCCTCTCCTTCATCCAATTTATTAATAATTTCCTCTAACATATTTCTAATTTCAGTTATTGTATTCTTCATTTCTATTTCCTTTTTGTTTTCTATCTCCTTTTTTATGTTTCCTATCTCTTTTTAAAAGTTCTCACTCACTTTATTGAGCATCCTTATGAGTGTTTTCAACTCTGCATGTGTTATATCACTTGTCTTCATTTTGTTTAGTTGTTTTTCCCCTAGAGTTTTGTGCTGTTCTTTTATTTGGGACATGTTTCTTTGTCTCCTCATTTTGACTGACACTCTCTGTTTCTTTCTATATATTAGGTAGAGCTGCTAAGTCTTCCAGTCTTTGTAGAGTAGACTTATG
The DNA here is from genome assembly GCF_028538775.1 of Myotis yumanensis. NCBI lineage: Eukaryota > Metazoa > Chordata > Mammalia > Chiroptera > Vespertilionidae > Myotis > Myotis yumanensis. The sequence goes on from NW_027223753.1 coordinate 74,947,403, forward strand.
TAGTCAGTGTCCTGTGGGAAACAGTAGCACGGTCTCCCTAGTCATCTGAGCCAAGTGCTTCATGAATGTCCCTTGTGTGGATTGTGTCTGCCCTCTTGTTATACGCTGTTGGTACATCAATGGAAGGGATGGACCCTCACACTGATTGTCTGTGAGAATTGGTTGTGACTATAGAAATGGATCTGTTGTGCGAGAGCTGAGCCCAAGGATCAGGATTTGTTTTAGTGGAGCTTTGATGCCTGCTGAGTCTGCCCTTGGGTCTGCTGTTTATGGAACAGGTTAGGTGGTGCTCTCATGTGGTCTGAAGCTGGCCACTGGGTGTGTTGGATCTGGGGCCCTTGGGGAGAAACTCTGATGCAGGTCAAGTTCAGCCACTGCCTTTGCTCTGCCCAGGGCGACCTGGTATGAGTTACAAACTAATCTATAGATGGTTGCCACTTGGTCTGGGCTTGTTAAGCTGTGAACTGAGGCTGGTTGCCCCTAATGCCAGGCTTGGGGCCACTTAACAAAAGATATGAGGCACACTCGGTCCACTATTTTTTCGGGTTTGTGAACCTTAGAGTTATTTAAGAAAAGTCTGCAGAATAAGCCAGGACAGGCCATTTGTATAGAAAAATCAATGGACATGGCTTGGGTGGGCCCACGAGTTGAGTGGTGTCGAGTCTAAGGAAATCACCAAGGCGGAGATAACAGTGTTAACCAGGTTGATGGAAACTCAGATATGGCACCTGCCTGTGCATGCAGAGGGAGGGCTCAACAAAGAAACAAAGGCTCCTGCCAACACTTCCATCTGGGAGAAAGCTGCCCTTCAGTCCTCATCGAGAAGCCAGACGATTCAAGTCTTCTCCCTATGTCCCTCACACATTTTAAGCGGCTGTTCCAGCACTGGATCTCAGAGCGAGTGAATCTATCAGCAAGTAAGTCCATGTGTGGGCCTTTTAAGAAGAATACTTAGGTCTCTAGCAGCTCTATGTCTCAACCGCAATTCCTGCTGATTTTTACAATCAGAAGTTATGGGAACTTCTGTTTCTGGCACTGGAACCCTGAGCTGGGGAGCCCAGTGTGAAGTTGGGATCCTTTATTCCTCAGGGGTGACCTCTACAGCTAAAACATTCTTCTTGATTTTTAACCTCCTCACGTGAGTGTGGGACCAGCCTGTTCCATGTCTCCTTCCCTCTTACCTATCTCCATGAGGATTCTTCTTTATATCATTAGTTGTAGGACTTCTGTTCAGCTAGACTTCAGGTCATTCTCTGATGGTTGTCCAATAGTTTAGTTGTAATTTTGATGTGGTCATGGGAAAAGGAGAGCACAGCATTTACGTTTCCTGCCTCTTGACAGGAAAACTCCTTCAGCAGTGCTCACTGGAGATATAAAATGGGGAGATGTTTTCTCTGAGGTCTACCTGAATAGAAGTAATTTCTACTTTATCCCTAAGCTCTTAATATAGATGTGTTTCAGCTCTCTCCACTGCTTACCCAGTGGGATATGGAGCAGTCAGGCAGGAAGAACACAGGATACCAAAGGCAAAGAGGTAAGACCTAAGAACAATTGATACCCACTATGTGAATGCAGGCTTGTTTTCACTCATAAAAGTCTGGGTGCACCCCCAGTGCATGGAGCATTTGTGCTTGGTCACAGTGTGATTTGGTCACCATCTGACCAGGCAAGAATCACAAACAATAAGGGGTTTTGATTTTGATATAAAAATTAGCAAATCGCCGAAACCGGTTTGGCTCAGCGGATAGAGCGTCGGCCTGCGGACTGAAAGGTCCCAGGTTCGATTCCGGTCAAGGGCATGTACCTTGGTTGTGGGCACATCCCCCGTGGGAGACGTGCAGGAGGCAGCTGATCGATGTTTCTAACTCTCTATCCCTCTCCCTTCCTCTCTGTAAAAAATCAATAAAATATATTAAAAAAAAAAAAAAAAAAGAAAAAGGATTTAAAAAAAAAAAATTAGCAAATCAGAAAAGGGAAACTGTTCTGGACAGGTACATCTGCCATGTTGCTTGGCAACTGAAATATATATACATTGCATTCTTTTATGCTCTCATATTCATCTCCTATTCTGTCCAGCCCCTTCAGTTCACATAACTTCATCCTCCTCCCAAATTTCTTCCCTCTTGATCTAAATGTATGAAGATCTCATCTCCCTGTTTATCACAACATTCTTGGAAGGACCAAATAAAAGTGCATTGTAAACTATGGAGCTTTAGAATTTCAATTATCATTATTAAATCATTTCCTGAAATATACCAAAGATAGAGTGGAAAGTAAAATACACAAGAAATGTTAAATACTTAAGGTAGCTTACATTAAAAAATTAGGTCCAACATCATTTAATAACTATGTGAAGTATGTTAGGGATTACTAGACTAAGAAGGTTTTTAAACGCTGTGGAATAAAAAAGAGGAAAAAACTTTTGGACTGATTTCAAATTTCAAGGTATGTTTCATCAGAAATTCCAGCAGTTTGGGTTGAGTCTTGGAATGGATGAATCATTAAAAGAGTCTGTGGTCTGACTTCCCAGGGATTGTGTAAGTTGCAGAATGGTCACTGTCTGATGTAGTTCATACATTGTAAGTAAGAAAAAAGAAAAGAGAGAGATATTAGGTCACCTCAATCATTTTTCCAACTCAAAAATGGTCAAAGTATTTTTTTCTTTTATATATTTTTTGAAATAAGCTCTTTTTAATTTAATTTAAGATAAATACAAAACTACAGAAGTGATATGAAAGTTTATTTTTCTTGAGTTGTTACAGATGATATTCTCTCTCCTTCCTAGGCATTACTCTTTTTTCCCCTTTTATTGTTGAAAGTATTACAGATATTCCTTTGTTTTCACACTGGCACCCTTCACCTCACACCTACCCTTTCCAGCCCTTCATCACTCAAATATCTGTGTCCATATATACATATAAGGTCCCCAGCCAATCACTCCCCATCTTCCCACCCACCCCTACATTCCCTTTGATTGCTTTAGTTAGTATGGACATTTTAATGATGTCGATTCTACTAATCAATGAACATGGTATGTTCTTCCACTTATTCATATCTTCCTCTATCTTTTTTTTTTAAACATCCTGTAGTTTGCTGAATACAAGTCTTTTACCTCCTTGGTTAAGTTTATTCCTAACTAGTTTATTTTTTTGTTGTTGCAATGGTAAATAGGATGGTTTTCTTTGTTTCTCTTTCTGAGTGTTCATTATGGGTGTATAACAATGCCATCAACTTCTGGATATTAATTTTGTATCCTTCTTTATTACCAAATTCTTATTATTAAATCTAGTAGTTTTTTTGGCGGAGTCTTTAGGGTTTTCTATGTACAATATCATGTCATCTGTGAATAATGAGTCTTAACGTCTTCCATTCCAACTTGTATGCCCTTTATTTTTTCTTCTTATCTGATTGCTATGGCTGGTACTATGTTGAATAACAGTGATGAAAGCAGACATCCCTGTCCTGTTCCTTTTCTTAGGGGAAATGGTTTTAGTTTTTGCCCATTGAGTATGATATTGGCTGTAGGTTTGTCATATATGACCTTTATTATGTGGAGGTATGATCCCTCTATTTGCACTTTGCTGAGAGTTTTTACCAGTAAAGGATGTTGGCTTTTGTGGAATGCTTTTTCTGCATCAATTGATATGGTCATGTGATTTTTGTCTTCAATCTATTTGTGTGATGTATAACATTTATTGATTTTTGAATATTATACCAGCCTTGCATCCCTGGAATAAATCCCACTTAATCATGGTGTATGATCTTTTTAATGTATTGCTGGATCTGATTTTCTAAGAAAAAAATATGAGAACTAAAAGAAACAAACAAAAAAAGGGGGGGATGTGTAGATGCAGAGCTGAAATAAAGAAAGTAAGAATAAAAAATCAGGAAAACAGTGGCAGGAAAACTAAAATAAAAGAGGATGAAAAGAAAAGAAAAAAATTAAAAAGGAAAATAGAGGAGAAAGCAAATAGACCTAAGGAAAAAAAAGGGAAAAAATTATGAGACAGAAAGAGAAAAATAAAGGAGAGAAAGAAAAAACATAAGAATAGTTAAAAAAGAAAAAAAAATTGAGTAGAAAATAGGAAGAGGAGAATTAGATATATGAATGAAACAACAGACTAGAATAATAACATTAATAAAACAGATAGATAAAGAAGGTAAATTTAAAGAGAAAAAAAAGGCAAGAGAAATTTTTTAAAAAGAAAAGAGAAGAAAAAAGTGAAGAGAAAAGAAAAAAAAAGTGAAGTGGCCGAGTTTAGTGCTCATGGGAGTTTGCTTTGGATCCTACTCTTCTGTTCTGTCTGCCAATTGTGGGTTTCCTATGAGGTACTTAGGTGCTAACCACTGTCAGGAGTTGTCCTATTTTGGCTTTCAGCAGCCTGCTTGAACCCCCAAGTGATCCACCGATTCACCATTTGTGCCTATCTTCACAGGCTGTGGCTGTAAGCAGGTGGGCCAATCTGCCCTCTAAAGTAAGTTTGTTAGCAGCATGATGCCAGGGCTGGGTGAGCAAGCTTCCCCTGCTTCCCTAGGCTTCAAGTCTTCCTTCCTTTGCCTGCTAGTCAGCTGTCAATCTTACTCAGAAGACTGTTTCTGAAAGGGTTTTAGGCGGGGGAGGTGCTGTTTAGCTTTCAGGGTATGTGTTGGGTGTGTTTCCCTGTCCCAAAGGTACTCCTCTGAGTGGCCAAAATATTACTCTGCCCTCAGCTGGACAGAGATCCTTGTATGGAGACCAGTGGGGTCGGCTGGAAACTTGGAGTTTTTATCAGCTCTCCTGTGTGGGGAAAGCAGCAGTCTGGTTCGCAGGATAGTGTGGCGATGCTCACTTGATGCTCCTGATATTGTTCAAACCCTTAGGCTTGGCTTCCGCTTTCTGTTTCTTCTGAAAAGGTCAGAATGCAGGGTGTGGCATGCAGGGCTCCTGAGGGTGGCACAGGCTGTATCACCCAGGGCAAGATTTTTTTCTTTTCCTGCTACTGGGAGCAGCTAGCTCCTCAGGAAAAATGGCCACTTTGGTTTGCGGGTTCTATGACCTAATACTCCTGGCTGCTGGTTTTCCACATCAGCCTGCAATGCTTCCCTCTCCTGAGGCACCTCAAGGCCCTGTCTCCCTCCCGGCACCAAACCCTCGGGTGAGTAGCTGCAAATGAACTTCTGTGCTCTGGGTTTAAACACACACACACACACACACACACACACACACACACACACACACAGCCTCCAAACAAACAACACCAAAAAACAAAGACAATAAAACAACAACAAAAAACATGTAACTGTGGCTTTCTCTCAGACTGGCTCTGGCCTATCAGCTCCGACCTCTCCCCTGGCTGGATGTGAGTGGCCCCTGGTCTCGGCTCTGGTGCTCGGGGGCTGTGGAGCCCAGGCTGGTCCAGGCCTCTGTCTTCTCAGGGACACACCCCCCGTAGCTCAGCTCCCAGCCTCTCTCAACCGGCCGTCCTGCCGCCCTGGCAGCTGGGTCAGCTCCTTTCATGACCTTGCCCTTCCTCCTAGTCGGCAGGTGTTTTCTGTTCTTCCTTGACATGTCTCCTCCTCAGCTGGACCTCAGTTGGTAATTCCAGGTGAATTTTTTGTTTTATTTGTATTTCCAGTCTGGCCCTGGGAAGAGGTGCATGACAGATCTGCCTATTAGGCCACTATTTTCTCCCCTGGTCGAATTATTATTAAAACAAAAATTATGCAAAGTCTCTATAACTTTAATATAAACATTAAAAAATAAAATCTACTAAGTGAAAACTCAGTTTAAATTCCAACTATAATGCTGATAATACAAATATTTTTAAAATAAAATATGTACTATGTAAGAAATGAAAACTTTAATAGCAGCCATTTCAGATGAGACTTCTGATCAAGGGATTCAAAATTGCATCACAGAGGTGGTAATGACAAAACAAGAGCAAGTTTCCCTATTTGTATTTGTATCCTCACCTTTAAAGCCTGAGGTGTCCAGGAAAATAATAATACTGCCAAGTCAAAAACTTTCATCCTTCAGTGACTGGTCATTATGAAAACTCTCATAGCCTTTCCAGACAAAAGCTAATGCGCTGCACGTGATGTAAAGGGATAAGTCTCCTATATAATAAAGAGGTAATATGAAATTGACCATCATGCCCTCGCACAAGATGGCCGCCCCCATGTGGTCACAAGATGGCTGCCCCCCATGTGGTCACAAGATGGCTGCCCCATGTGGTCACAAGATGGCTGCCCCATGTGGTGACAAGATGGCCACACCCATGTGTTCACAAGATGGCTGCCCCATGTGGTCACAAGATGGCTGCCCCCCATGTGGTCACAAGATGGCCACACCCATGTGGTCACAAGATGGCTGCCCCCATGTGGTCACAAGATGGCCACACCCATGTGGTCACAAGATGGCCTCCCCCATGTGGTCACAAGATGGCTGCACCCATGTGGTCACAAGATGGCCACACCCATGTGGTTACAAGATGGCTGCCACAAGATGGCTGGCAGGGGAGGGCAGTTAGGGGTGACCAGGCTGGCAGGGGAGGGCAGTTGGTGGCAAGCAGGCCGGCAGGGGCGTGGTTAGGGGGCAATCAGGCAGGCAGGCGAGCGGTTGGGAGCCAGCAGTCCCAGATTGTGAGAGGGATGTCCAACTGCCACCAGAAGAATCAGGCCTAAATGGGCAGTTGGACATCCTCCGAGGGGTCCCAGATGGGAGAGGGTGCAGGCTGGGCTGAGGGACACTCCCACCCAGTGCACGAATTTCATGCACTGGGCCTTTAGTATTTTATATATTTATAGTTATATATGTTTTTAAGAAAATGAAGGGAGAATGTTAAAATTCTCTTCGGATTTCAAGGTTTTGTGCTGTGGTATTTTCACTTCTCTTATTCAGAATTTATGCTGAAAATACAAGAATTAAGCTAGCAAGAAGTCTAAATTTGTGATCTTCATGCAGTGGAAAGTGGGATTCTACCTTTCAGTTCCATGTCAATAACTTTATTGTGGTGTGGTATGTGTGTGTGTGTGTGTGTGTGTGTGTGTGCTCTCACATGTGTGCACATGTATGACATACATATACATGCATGCAAATTTTACCATTGCTCAAGCACCCTGAACATTTTTATATACTACATATTCAGTCCTAACAGGAGGAGTCCAGCATGGAAAATGTTAGGTTAAGTGGCTCAGGAGGCGGCACAAGAAATAGAGAGTCCAGTGAATCAGAAAAGAAAGGAAAGGAAAAGGTTTATTTCTGCGTCCCCGGGAGACCCACATACCCCCAAAGACAGGGCACGTGGATTCACACCAACAGGGAGGGGGGCGCTTTTTTTATACTGCGGTTGGGTGAGGGGTGGGGACATGAGCTGAGGTATTCAGTTGAGGAAGTTTCAGCTGTAGGGGGTCAGCCAGGTATTCAGGAATGAGTCAGTATCTGTGTGGTGGTCATTGTGGATTCAGGGAGAAGCCTGTATCTGTGTCTGGCATGGTGATCTGTTAGACATGCCAGGGGGAGTCCATTATCTCGTCACACGTCTGCATGTATCCGATCCTGGGCTCTCTCCGACCTAACATCCCGGCCTTTTGGTGATAAGGGACAAAGACTCATTCTGACTGCTTCCAGCTGGCTAAGGGCGACGGAGGGAGGTGTTTAAAGGCCAGGGTTAGGCAGAGGCAGATCGGAGGGCAGCCTAGTGTAGGGATGGAGCAGGAGCTGATTCACAGTCACCCATGATATCTCTGCAATCCGGGAGTGGATGAACTTGAGGAGGCAGGGGGCTAGAAGATAAAAGACACAGATGAGAATCAGGGGCCCTACCATGGGTAGGACCCAGGTAGCTAAGGGGCTTTGGAGCCAGCCGAAAGGAGAGTTGTCCTGGAAGTGTCTTGCATGTAGTTCTTCACTCAGTTTAGTCAGGTCTGTACGTTTTGCTCCACTACTCCGGACTCATTGACGTAGTAGCAGCATTCATCCTGAAGGAATATGCTGGTTCCTCCTTTTTCTGCAGTCAGAAGGTCTGAGGCGTGCTGGTTCTGTAGGGCTACTTGGGCTATTGATGTCACTTGCTGCTGTAGGGAGGCTAAAAGAGGCGGTAGTAGACTCCAGGGCTAACTGGAGCTTGTTATTAAAGTACTGAGCAGTGACCAGACTGTTCCCAAGGGCCCCCCGGTGAGGCCTACTGAGGCAGTGATACTCACCCCTAACATGACAGGGAGGAAGGCTGCCTGGCGTGTCCAGGGGCGGGATGGAGGGAGCAGCCAGGAGAGCTCCAACTCTCCATACAAGGTTAATTGGGGGACTACCATGACCATGAAGCAAGGCCCGGGGTCAGAGGAGTTCATGCAGTTGCTTAAGGTGCCATTGCACCAAAAGAAGGTACCTGGGCTGGCCTTGGTGAGACTGGCTGCGGTGTGGTATGACAGTCTCTCCAGTGGCAACCCCCATAGGTGTTGACATCTTGATTACACCTGTCTGGGTTCCTCTGCCTGGTGACTTGTTTGCCGTCTGGTAGTAGGTTTCACGAACCTTGAACCTCCACACATAAGCGGGTGGGGGTAGGTGTAGGTTGCTCAGGGCTGGGAGGAGAAGAAGGAGGGAAGGGCGGTTAAGGTGGATCTTAGTGGGGCCCAACATCTCACATTTATAGAAGTCATGCTGCTCCGGGTTCCTCTTGAGTCTAGAGAGGTGGTGCCAGGACAGGTCTCCGGAGAGGCGGTGCCAGGACAGGTCGTCAAGTTGGGGTCGCCAAGCAGCTTGGCCGCGGTGGGGGCTGTGAGGATTACAGTGTGAAGTCCCATCCACCTAGGCTCCAAGGCTTGTGGATGTAGGTTCTTAAGGAGGACCGAGTCACCAGGGTGAAGGGCTGGTCCTTGAGAATCCTGGTTGGTTGGCTCTGGCTTGGGCAGAAACCTGTTCTAGTGTTCTCAGAGCAATTGCCTGGGTAAAGACAGATATGGAAGATACGTACCCAGAGGAGGGGGATCAGTAAGGAGAGGGTGGTTGAGCAAGAAGGGTCAAAAGGGCTCCAGAAAGTGGGGCTCCTTGGTGTAGCCAGAGTTTGGTCAGGGCCATGGGCAGGAGGTCTGGCCAGGAGCTGCGAATTTCTAGAGAGTGTTTAGTTAGATGGCCCAATAGGTTGGAATTGAATGGTTATGATGAGGGTTCGAGCCAGTGACAGAGAAATCCAGCAAGATGTAGAGGAGGAGGGATTGATATTCCAGAGTAGATGGAAAGTTGTGTTGATGAGTGTGGGCATAGGAGTAGGTCCAGCGTTCGTAAATAGAGAGTGACATTAGAGGATTTCCCATCCAGACAGTAGAATTGATGACTCTTTCTTCATTCCACGTCCATTTCACCTGAAAATATGAAAAACCTGAGCAAAATTGAAGGGTCCCTTGCCAGGTAAGAGCCTGTGAGGAATGATGGGTCATCCGGTCCTGGATGGTGTCACTGAATCTTCTTCGGGGATGGTGGGAGGCACTTGGTGAGCCTGAGAGAGGTAGGTATTGCAGTGAAAGTGGGAGGAAATGTTAGAATGCGCAGTTATCCAAGGGAAAAAGGAAGGAGCAGTGGAAGCCAGGGACCTGGAGGCTGGAGAAAAGTTGAGGAGAGGGAGGGAGCAGGTCGCGCAGCCTGTTCCCAGGCCTCTAGCCGCTTGGATTTTAAAACTGCCGCATTTGCATTTTTCCTTTGGGAAGGGTGGAGGGGGATGGGGCGAGGTCAGAGCAGTTTTCAGTTCAGAGGAGGGAACAGTCGTGGAGATAAGGAGATAAGGCGTTCACAGCGAAGACTGAGGTAGGCGACGACTGAGCTAGGCGAAGACTGAGCTAGGCTACTGTGGTCTGGGACAACAGGGCCCCATAACGGGACGCATGGCAGTGGGGAATCGGTGTCCCTGTAAAGGGAGGGGGCCAGGAGTGGAAGGAGCAGGGAGGCTGGAGTGGGGAGGCTGAAGGGCAGAGTGGCCGTTAGGATGGTGAGGATATCTCGTCCTAACAGGGGCACGGGGCATGAAGGCATGACTGAGAACGAATGGGTTATAGGGCTATGATGAAGGAGGCAAGGAAGGAGTTCAGTGGCCAGAGGCCAGGTGGATTTGCTGTCAATACCCATGACCGAGATCTTGGAAGGATAAAGGGGCCCTAAAAAGGAGGGCAGGACAGAGAAGGTAGCCCCCATGTCTACCGGGAAGGTGACCCACACCTTCATTGTGACCCGAGGCTCGGCGAAGGTGATTGGAGTCATCAAGGCTGGGCTTCTTCAGTCTTCAGCCAGTTCCAGCATGGCCAGCGGCGGGTCATGGCCTGGAAGGGCGGCCCCCCTACGCTGAGGCACAGAAGGCCCGCCACTTTTCCAGGGCAGTCACTCTTCCAGTGACCATTTTGACCTCATGCCGGGCAGGGCGTGGTCGGAGCTCGGGGCCAGCGGCACTGCATTGCCCAGTGGCCTTCATTTCCGCATTTGAAGCATTCTCCGGTGGCGGCGTTCCTTTCGTTGCACCCCCACCGCTCACAGCCCCCTTAGGGCCATGGCAGCTGCCGTCAACCACAGGGCCACAACTAAGGCGTGTCTGCAGGTCTACCCTCTGTGGAAGGCAGGCCTCCCTTTCTGACTGTGCCTGCTCCTCCAGGGCATTAAGAACAAGGCCATTTTTTACTTGATCTCGGACCTGGGTTTGAGGACTAATAAAGACCTTAAAGGTTGGTTTAGAGAGTGGGGGCAGACTATGCCCTCAATCCCTGCTGCCTCCCTCAGGGGTAGAATGGGCGCAGGAATGGAAGAGGCTGTTTTAGAGCTAACGTTCTAAGGATTTGGGCTCTAGGGGAGAAGGAAGCTTCTGGTTAAGAGGGTCTGAAGAGAGTCCAGCTGCAACCTCTTGCAAAGAGAACTGGCCGGCCATCTGTGAATTAAAGTGCTGGCAGTCATGGGGGTGGAGTTTCGGTGGAGCCCACAGAGGAAGGAGGGTGGTTAGAACATAGAGAGGGCACTGCGTGGGGAACAGGTTACTAAGGCAGGCCTATAAGGGAAGGGGAGAGAGCGGGAGAGGTGGCCTGGGTGGGCTTGGGAGAGGTACTGGAATTCTTTGATGACACCAGCTACAGTTCAGTTGAGTTTAAAAGCCGCAACCTCCCAGGGCAGGGCAGAATGGAGGGGAGACAGAAGGAAGGTGGAGCCTACGGACACATGTGTGCCGACTGGGGAAGCAGGCAGGGGTGGGGGCGAAGTTTCCAGTTCCCGCAGCAGCTATGGCATTACCACAGCCAAGCAGGTGTTTTTATCAACACAGATTCCAGTCCCTTTACCATGAAAAAATGACAATTTTCTTTAGGCATTTTCAAGATGTGTCTTTCATAGGATATGACATTTCTTTCTTTCTTTTTTTATCCTCACCAGAGGATATGTTTCCATTGATTTTTAGAGAATGTGGAAGAGAAAGGGAAAGACAGAGAGAAACATCAAAGTGAGAGGAACACTTTGATTGGTTGCCTCCTGCATGAGCCCTGACCTGGGCCCAGGCCAGGGAGGAGCCTTCAACCTAGTTACATGCCCTTGGTCAGAACTGAACCCAGACCCAGCAGTGGGCAGGCCGAGGCATTACCCACTGAGCAAAACCAGCTAGGACAGGATATGACATTTCTTAACCCTCCAGCAGAGGACCTTCCTTTTTTTCTCCAGGAGTGTGGTAAAAAAACCCCTAGATCACCTATTTGGATACTTATTACCCAAGTTACTAATAATATTACCAGTGGCATACAGGGAGCTAAGCCAATGAGCAGTCAGAAAAGGTGTTTCCTCTGTAGTTCACACCAATTGCCGGCTTGGCCCCTGCCCAGGCCTAATGCCTCTGGCCGAGTCATTAGCCCTGGGCAGGGGACCTCCAGCTCCCTCAATCTTTGGCTCAGCCTCTGCTCCCCGCCATCGCCAGCTTCCTCCCTACTCCCTGCAATCGATGGCTCCACCCCTGCACAGACCTAATGCCTCTGGCCAAGACCTTAGGCCTGGGAAGGGGACCCCCAGCTCTCTGTGATCTCCTGCTCCACCCCTGTCCAGGTCTAATGCCTCTGGCCAAGGCATTAGGCCTGGGCAGGGGACCCCCAGCTCCCAGTGATTGCCAGCTCCACACCTACCCAGGCCTAATGCCTCTGGCCAAAGCGTTAGGCCTGGACAGAGGACCCCCAGCTTCCTACGATCGTTGACTCTGCCCCTGTTCCCCGTGATCACTGGCTCCACCCATGCCTAGGCCTAACGCCTCTGGCCAAGGCATTAGGCCTGGGCAGGGGACCCCCAGCTCCCCACAATTGCGGACTGCGCCCCTGCTCCCTGCAATTGCCAGCTCCACCCCTGCCCAGGCCTAATGCCTAGGTGAGAGGCATTAGGCCTGGGCAGGGGACCCACAGCTCTCTGGGATCTCTTGCTCCGCCCCTGCCCAGCCTAACGCCTCTGGCCAAGGCATTAGGCCTGGGCAGGGGACCCCCAGCTTCCTGCAATTGCTGGCTCTGCCCCTGCCTAGGCCTAATGCCTCTGACCAAGGCATTAGACCTGGGCAGAGGACCCCAGCTCCCCACAATCACGGGCTCCGCTCCTGCTCCCCATCATCGCTGGCTCCCCCCCCCCTGCTCCCCACTATCCTGGCCCACCCATGCCCAGGCCTAACGCTTCTGACCAAGGCGTCAGGACTGGGCAGGGGACCGCTCAGCTCTGATTGCAGGCCCTGATAGCTGCTGGGCACCTATGTATGCAAATTAGCCTCCAGCTTTGTTGGCGGTTAATTTGCATATTGTGCTGATTAGCCAATGGGAGGCATAGCGAAGGTACGGTCAATTACCCTGTTTGTCTATTATTAGATAGGATAGCTCTTACATGTGTTAGGAGATATAGGCACATATTTTTTCAACTCATTCCTCCCTTTTGAGGACCATTTATTCCATTTTCATCACCAAAATATAAATAACAAATTTTTTATTTATTTTTATTTTTTTAAATATATTTTATTGATTTTTTACAGAGAGGAAGGGAGAAGGAGAGGGATAGAGAGTTAGAAACATCGATGAGAGAGAAACATCGATCAGTTGCCTCCTGCACACTCCCTACTGGGGATGTGCCTGCAACCAAGGTACATGCCCTTGACTGGAATCGAACCTTGGACCCTTGAGTCTGCAGGCCGACACTCTATCCATTGAGCCAAACCGGTTAGGGCAATAACAATTTTTTTAGATACCATGACCATCTCCAATTGACTAAGAATGCAGGAAACCTAGTAAGTGCCCATAACTCACCCTTAATTTAATTACAACTCTTTTGATAAAGTGGAAAAACAATCATGTTCAGATCTCATTTAGGATGATAAAATCTCTCATTTATAAGTTTTTGCCAAGGCTAACTTCTTGTTCACTTTAGTCTTGAATTCTGCTCTTTTTCAAAGGTCACTAGCTACATTATACTTCTACTCTAAAATCAGGGTCTTAATATTTTCTTTCTCAGTTTCACAGGCCAAAAATTTATCAAGGTTAATTAAAACTTGATGACAGCATGAAAATTAGAGCAGCTTGACTATTGCAGATTTTTCAGACATATTTTTTTAATATTCTCTTCTCAGAATCATTCTTATAATTAGATATTAAAATGTGAATATTTTAAAATAATAATATAAATATATTTTAGATAAAAAGGACATTTGCTTGTCCTCTGATATCTTTTTCATGAAAATAAAACTGAGTAAATATTTTTTAAATACTATTGGAAATTATTTTTTCCAATGAGATTAACATTACATTACATAAAATAGATTATGGTTATCTTATAATCATGGGAATGTTTATATTGTTTAGTGTACAATAGCAAAAGATTTGTGTTTTGTTGGATTTTAAAGGTGGATTTATTATTCTCAAATTTATTTGTATTTGAATCCCCTACTATGCCTATCCTACTGATGACAACTATGAATTCTAGGGAAAAAGAAAGGAATAAAAAAGAGAGGAAGCAAAAATTAGAGATATGGACAGGAGAAAGAAAGCGAGGGAGAGAGAAAGGAAGGAAGGAAGGAAGGAAGGAAGGAAGGAAGGAAGGAAGGAAGGAAGGAAGGAAGGAAGGAAGGAAAGAAGGGAGGAAGGAAGGAAAAGAAGACAAGCAAGCAGGAGAGAAAAGAAAAAATACTTGAACATATTGGAGAGTAACACCAAATGTAGGGAACTTGTAGAAGACAGTCAATGTTCAGAAGAAAGGAGTAACAAGGATGATCTTCCAGTATTGCATGGCTTGTAGCCTGCAGGAAAGCTGCAATAATGCTCATTTGATTGGCTAAAACTTTGAAAGAAACCCCATATTTATTCTGGGCTATTGGGGCCACTAGAAAGTAAGGGGAGAATTTCAAAAAGGAAGACCCAAGGAAGAGAAGCCCCAAATTCTGTGTATATTTCTGTCTGATCTCTCTGGGTGTGTGGCTGACTCCAATAGACACAGCTGAGAATGAAAGAACTGAACTAAGGTTTGAATTGCCACCCAAGAGATAGAGATTGAAATTTGAGTCTTGTTAATTGCTAGCTAAAACAAACAAAAAGCAATACTCTTCAGTAGACTAGAACAAAATCCAAACACAACGTATCATTAAAATGACAAGTGTGCAATACACAATTACTTGACACATGATAAAAACAGGAAACTGTCAGTATCAAAAGAAAAGACAATTAGCAGAGTTCAATCTGGAGATGACTAGGGTATTTAAGTAAAATAAGAATTTTAAAACAATAATTATAACAATGATCAATGATTTAAAGATAAATATGCTCATAATGAATGAAAAGTTAGGAATCTCAGTAGAGAAATTAAATGAAAAAGAACCAAATAAAAATTCCAGAAAAGTTCCCTAACCGGTTGGGTTCAATGGATAGAGCATCGGCCTGGGGACTAAAGGGTCCTAGGTTCCATTCTGGGCAAGGGCATGTACCTTGGTTGCGGGCACATCCCCAGTAGGGGGTGTGCAGGAGGCAGTTGATCAATGTTTCTCTCTCATCAATGTTTCTAACTCTCTATCCCTCTCCCTTCCTCTCTGTAAAAAATCAATAAAATATATATATTTTAAAATTCCAGACAAGTACAATATCAATTTTTTTTTTAATTAAAGAGCGGAAATGATAAAGAGACAATAAACTTGAGGATAGAACAATATAAATTATCTAGTCTGAAAAACAAAGTAAACAATTAAGAAAAAGTGAACAGAGCTTCAGGGACCTATGGGACAATTTAAAAGGTACAATTTTCATTTAATTGGCATCTCAGAAGGAAAGAATTTGGGGCAAAATATAAGAATTAATAATAGCCAATATGTTATCAAATTGGAAAAAATTAAAAAACGAAAGATATAAGAATCTCAATGTCACCTTAGTACTTCAAATTCAAAGAATATCATGCCTAAGAACATTATAGTCAAATTATTTGAAATGAAAAAGTAGGAAGATCTCTGAAAGCAGCAAGAAGAAAATAATGCATTAAACACAGAGGAAAAATGATTACTTACTGACTTCTCATCTAAAACTGTGGACTCTAGAAGACATTGGAATTACATATTCAAAGTACTGAAGAGAAAAAAAAATATGAACTAAGAATTTTATATTGAGCAAAGTTATCCCTCAAAAGTAAAAGCAAAAGAGGAGACATTTTAGATTTTAAAATGAGAGAATTGTCACAAAGCAAACCAGTAATATGGGAAATGCTAATGGAAATTTTTCAGTCTAATGGGAAATAATTCCAGAGATAAACTTGGACTTCTAAGGGAGCAATAGAGAACACTAGAAATGGTAAGTTTATAGATAAATATGTGATGCTATATTATCTCTTAATTTTGTATTGCATATATAACTGTCTAAAGCAAAAACTGTAACATTATTTTGAGTTGAATAGTGTAAGTATATGTACCATATATGATGCCTATAGCATAAAGGATGAAGAGGGTAATCAATGGACCTATCAAGGTTCTACTGTTCATGTACAAAAGAACATTACATTATTAATGCTAACTAGCCTATGAAAAGTTATGAGTGTGTATTTTCATCTGTAGAGCAACTACTAAAATATTTTTAAAAACGGAAATGTCATAAAAACTCATTGTCAAGACAGTGACTGTCACCTCAATCAAATCTAAGAAAGTGAGTAAATTTAGTTCCAATAGAATAATCATTGGCATTATACTCTTAGTGAAAATCTTTTTTGCATTGTGTCTTTTTAATATTTAGTCTGTTATAGTTGTGTTGTACTTCAAAGGGACCTATAAAGCATTGATTTATTCACAATAGTAACTAGATGACTAATTTTAACTGTATTATTAAGATAATATTTATTGCTGTTTCTCATAAAGCCAGGTACACAAATATTTATCACAGTATTGTTTATAGTGGAGGAGGATTAGATGTCATCTGGAAGAGTGGAGTAGTAAAATGCAAATGCCTTCAATGACATATTTAAAGAGTTATAAACAACAGACTAGATGTACACATAGCAATATGAATGCATCTTTTAACTATAAATGAAGAAAAACCAAAACAAAGTTCAGATCGAAATCTCTAAGACCATATCTTTGTGGTAAATTAAAAATGTATGCTTACACAATACGCATCTTAAAGGAACACATACAAAGTAATTCATATAAATATGTTAGAATAGTTGTTTCTGGGGAAAGGATGGTAAAAGGAGTGCAGAAGGGAATAAGAAGAGATTAGATGATAGATGATAGATAGATAGATAGATAGATAGATAGATAGATAGATAGATAAGAAATAATGGGAGTATCTAAGCATTAAAAATAGTGATAATGTATCATGAAATGAAGAGAATTAATAACACTACCTCTGTACCTAACTAAGGGTTATCTTAAAAAGTAAAGAAAAATGAAAAGGAATTGGATTTTCTGAACATTGCTTTTTTCCTTTATTTTTTCCTCTGGATATCTAGGACTTATGTCCACACTAGTTTTATCACTTAAAATAATTGGTAGGTTTATGAAGGACTCACCAAACCAGGCTGCAGTGATTGTCAGCAATTAAAATTGAAATCAGTAAGCAAAGTATGTTCAGTGATCAGTGCAGATGAAGAGTCAGACTTGTATTACCTCTACATCCATACAACCAAAGGAAAAGTGATTCATGGGCTTGAAAAAATTGATTTGTATTGCTGTCTCATGATCTGGGCCAGAGATTGACAAACTGTAGCTTACAAGCCAGTTCCTACTGAACAAACTGTTTTTGTACAGCCCATGAGCTAAGAATATTATTTACATTTTAAAATAGTTTTTCAAGCACCTACATAATATCCTTTATTTTACCTCTTTACTAGCAAAGCCTAAAATATTTACTATCTGGCTATTCAAGAAAAAGTTCACTGATCCCTGAAAAACAAAATTATTATTTCTGATATTCTTTCCATTACATGACTTATTGTCCAGGTTTCAAAACAAAGTTTTAGCTATAGGTTTTTGGGGGGCCGAAGGAGGACCCTGACACTGTCTGGCAACCCCTAAAGAGAATTGGCAAATGTGCTTCTGGTTAAGTAAAAATTATGAGTTATATGGTAGATATCTAAGATCATTTGCAGGATGATTTAAGGAATAAACACTATCAGCACTACAGTATAATTATTATTGCAGATTGTATTTTCCAAGATGGACACCACAGAATTTTCCATTCCACACACTTTTTTTTTCTTTTACAATGGCATGCTCTTCCCATTGATAGATGGGGTCTATCTGTCCCCAGGAGATTGGGCATGCTGGTGACCATGTAGAAAGTGTTGCTATGTAATTTCCAAGGTTTGTATTGGTCCTCTTGGATCCCAGCTTCCATGATGTGAGGAAGCTCAGAGCACATGAAGAGGCCATGAGTAGGTGTTCAGCTGGACAAGATCAGTGGAGACCTCAGATGACAGTCAGCATCAACTACCAGACATCTGAGTGAAGAAGCTTTCAAGATGCCTGTAGCCCTAGCCACCACCCAACTGCATGAAAGACCCCAAACAGGAACCACGCGAGATAACAGTAAATTGATTGTTGTTGTTCTAAGCCACTACATTTTGGAACAATTTTTGTGTAGCAATAGATGATCAGAACAACTGTTTATAGTCTCTTTTATAAAAGATTCAAAGAATATTCTTAACATTATTCAATATATCATCAAGTTGGTCCTGTCCAGAGAGGTGACTATTACAAATCAGTTATTTGGCCTATCTGCTTTCATGATTTCAGGATTAGATATAACTGGACGTTGCAGGCTGTTACTAGTTCACAGGGCTTCATGAGCAGAAGGTTACATGCAAGAATCAGAAACTTACACGAACCATGACAAATCATATTCATCAAACTTGGAAATAAATTGATTTTTTTGGTTACAATCATGTAGGGACAGCCTCAGTAAATCAAAAGTTACATTAATAGTATAATTCAAAGCTCCCTTTTTTATTTAATTATTTATGCATAAATATATATAATTCCTTAACAAACAGTGATATACACTTTTTTCAAGGAAAAAGCATATTTTTTCATCCTAAATTTTGAGGTTTACTCCCACATAACCCTTTCTAAAATGATAAGGCTTAAGATATAAACCTATTTGTTGGTTTATTTTGTTTTTAGATTCCACATATAGGGAAAATCACATGGTATTTTTCGTTTTTTGTCTGACTTATTTCATTTAGTAATAATACTCTCTGGGTCAATACATGCTGTCACATATAGTAAGATTTCATTCTTTTTCATGGCCAAGCAATATTAAATTGTATATATGTACCCACTCTTCTTTATCTATTCATCCATCAATGAACACTTAGACTGCTTTCATTATCTTGGCTATTGCAAATAATGCCAAAATGAACATAGAGGTTCAAGACATATGTCTTTTCAAATAGTGTTTTGGATTTTTTTGGATAAATACACAGAAATGGAATTGCTAGGTCATATGGTAGTTCTGTTTTTTTTAATCCTCACTTGAGGATATTTTTCCACTGATTTTTAGAGAGAGTGGAGGAGAGAGGGAAAGACAGAGAGAAATATCCATGTAAGAGAAACACATCAATTGGTTGTCTCCTGCACAAGCCCCCACCTGGGCCTGGGCTGGGGAAGAGCCTGCAACCGAGGTACTTGCCCTTGACCAGAATCAAACCTGGGACCCTTCGGTGCGTAGGCTGACACTCTATCCACTAAGCAAAACTGGCTAAGGCTAGTAGTTCTATTTTTAAAAAATATGTTTTTATTGATTTTAGAGAGAGAGGAAGGGAGAGAGAGAGAAACGTGCTGCCTCCTGCATGCCCCCTATTGGGGATGGAGCAGGCCACCCAGGCATGTGCCCTGACCAGGAATCCAACCGCCTACCTTTTGATGCATAGGATGACACTCAACCAACTGAGTCACAGCACCTAGGGCTATCGTAGTTCTATTTTTAATTTTTTGAGGGCCCTGCATAATGTTTTCCATAGTTTGCATCAATTTGAAATCCCAAATAGTACACAAGGATTCCCTTTTCTCCACATCCTTGCCAACACTTGTTGTTGGCTGATTTTTTTTTTTATGATAGCCATTCTGATAGGTGTGAGGTGATATCTCATTGTAGCTTTAATTTGAATTTCTCTGATGATTGGTGATGTTGGGCATTCTTTTTATGTGTCTATGTCATCTCTTGGGCAATGCCTAGTCAGGTCCTCTGTCTAGTTTTTAATAGGTTTGCTTTTCTTTTTGGTGTTAAGTTGTATGAGTTTCTTATACATTTTGGATATCAACCCCTTATTAAATGTATCATTGGTAAGTATCTTCTCTCATTCAGTAGTTGTCTTTTGGTTTTCTGGATGATTTTCTTTGCTGTGGAAAAATTTTTTAGCTTTATGCAGTGTCATTTGTTTATTTTTCCTCCTTTGTTTCCTTTGCCTGAGAAGACCTATTAAAAAAATATATTACTAAGAGCAATGTAACAGAGTTCACTGCCTATGTTTTCTTCAAGGAATTTTGTAGTTTTGGGTATTACATTTAAGTCCTTAATCCATTTTGAAGTTATGCTTGTGTATGGTGAAATAAAGTGCTTTAGTTTTATAAACCAACAAACAAAACAGAAAGAACTCATAGATACAGATAACAAATCGATGGTTGTCAGAGGGGAGGAGTGGTAGGGGTTGGATGAAAAAGCTAAATGTATTAAGGAGTACAAATTGGCAGTTACAAAATGGTCACGGGGATGTAAAATGCAGCAGAGAAAATACAGTCAATAATATTGTAATAACTGTATTAACTGTATGGTATTGGGGGGCATTAGATTTATCAGGGGAATCACTTCATAAGTTACATAAATATCTAATCACTATGCTATACACCTGAAACTAATATAATATTGAGTATTAACTGTAAATTAAAAAATAAAAATACATATATAAACTTGCAGTTTGGGGTTGTAATAAAAGTAAAACAGTTTTAATGTCATTTTTTATGAACTGTGCTAAAATGTGTCAGTTGAAAGGAAAATATATATATAATAAATTGTTTCATAACATTATAAAACAATATTTTGGGTTTTATGTTTAGGATGATAAAATTTCCTTTACTCGAAATGACATTGAAGTAAACTATAAAGAAAGACTTTTGAGATTTTTTTTTTTTGACAAGGACAAACTCATGACATTTTCACAAAGCCTTTGATCTTAACCTTGGAAATCTGGCTGCTTAGGATAAAGGCAGAGAAAATGAGCAGGAAAGCTCTAAAGGTGGGCTGCTAGTATTAGATGCAAATATATTCATTAAAATTGGCCAAACAGGAAGGTATATTGCACTTTTAATGACTTTTTTTAAACACACAAATATTCTACAGATGTGTGTTTATAATTTAATTAACCTTTGAAGGAAGCAGTGGTTAGCAGTGGAAATGGGCCTGGGTGATAAGATGCTATCTAGACTTAAGTTTTTCACCTTTAATTTTATATACATGTTATATAAAAAATTTAAACCCATCAAAAGCTGCCTTATTTCCACTTTCATATCCTTGACTTTCCTGCAGAATCAATGAGAACTCCCATGGCATCACTCTTATGGAATTATTATTTTGCATTGTATTGCAAGAAATACCTGAAATAATGGAAATACTATATGTAATTTTTTAAAGATACATTATCTAAAAACTTTAAAACCCTAATGTGGAATTCAAATAAATTTTGCATATAATATGTTTTCATGATACACAATGAGAATGTAACATTTATTAGAGTAATTCAGAACAGACCCTCATACACATTTACTGCTCCCCAGACACAGTGAGTCAAAGTGAATTACAGATTGATAAAGTTAGAATATTCAAGTAACACTGTACTCATCAATTGGCATGTATAGGATATTCTGATTAGAGTACTAAAAGAAATGTTTCACTATATTAATCATCTTTTTTTGTCATTAAGGTATTTGAAAAGTAAAAATTATTAATGATTTCACTAACAGCTACTAAGAGTCTACAATGCCTAGCCAACTATTTGAGAGACTGTTCTTAATTATTGAAAATTTTCACATATAAACAAAAATGTAAAAGGTTCTGGACAAAAATAAGATACAGATCTACACAAGCAAATGCAATGGATACTTGTTGAATCACTTGAAAAAATAACAGGGGCAAATCTTCTGTCTTGACATTTGAGATTCAAGTTCTCTTTAGATTGAATGATATGAATAGTACTTTACTTTTAAACTTAATTTAGGTAGACAAGAGTTTGGAAGATATAGTTACTTCACATACTTATCTAGCATAAATGTGGTTAAGTCATAAATGTATTCCTATGTACTTGATGTGGGTTTAATGAGAAAGCTTTCTATAAACCGAACATGAAAACATCTCACAATTTCTTAGCTGTTTCCTATATGTGTTCATGATTATCATTTATCCAAATTGCCTCTATCCTCATATGCGACTCAAAGTAAAGTCTCTCTCTTAGTCAAATTATTAACAGAAATTTATGGCCTATATTTATTCTCTTACTTTCTCTATAAAACTAATGCCTGGAAGAAATACCAGATTCCTCACCTATTAAGTTAATCTTATAAAGTATGAGTACGAAATGACCTGTAGAAGGAAGAACATTCAAATGCCACATTGCCTATAAAGATAATAATAATATTGCTTCTATCAAGCGGTTGACAGGTAACCTTTTATTTCTTATAATCTACACGAATTCTCTGACTTTCATGCTACTAATGATGTAGAAGTGTCAAGTGAAAGGAAGAGTGTATGACATATGCAAGACTCATCTTACTAAAATAATTCTTAGAAACCAAAATGGCAGATAAACCAAAGACCAATTTGAAAAAAATAATAGTTTTTCATTCCTTACCTATGTAACTCATTTAGAAATATTCTAACAAACGCATTGTCTTTATAACATGATTTAAAATTATACTCTTTGAGAGTGGCAATGATTCCTTTAAGTCTCCTAAGTTTTTAAAACATTCTATTTTTCTTCTTTCTTTTGAAATCCAATTACCTTGGCATTTTGTCCTGAAGTAAGATGTTTTTCAATATCTCTTCAAAGTTACATCTGTATCTTTTCACCAAGACTTACCATGAGCTGAATAGAAACTTAGTGGGCATAAATATGAGTAAAGAAAGCAGGAAGAAAAAGTACCTTTATGGCAGGCAAAAAAATCTGGAGTTCCATTGCCAGTTCTGTCAATAATTAAATACATTTACTTCGTTGTCTTCACCTGTAAAATGAAATATTTGGTTATATTTACTCAATGGTTCTTCTAATCTCAAATAAAATGACTTAAACAAATTAGAGATTGTTCAGAAGTTGCCCTTCCTGATGATTAATCTCCTAGATGGGTAAAAAGGTTAAAATTGAAACAGACATAGGCAGGAGAAAATGAAAGAGAAGTGATTATAAATATTCAGGTCAAAATGACCTGGAGACAGGAAGAAAGTGTTATGGAGGTTAAGGAGGCCAGATAATTGCAACATATCAACTGGTTGAGTGTGAATGAAGGGAGACAAAAGAAAATATAAGAAACACAACTCTGAGAGGTTAAGTGTGGGCAACTAAGAAGATATACTTTAAGAAAGGCTGAATATCAGGACTTCTTTTACTAACTCAGCATATTCTGATCAAAGACATACCTGGTATAGGTTGAAATATATAGCAGGTACAGCAGGTAGATGTCAGCTTAGAAGTCAGGAAAAGAAAAATAGAGTTGGGATCATCCTCACGGACACGACAGGTAAAGTCATGACAGGGAATATGACGGCCAATGAGGAGGACACAGGGTAGAGTGTCCAAAAAATGTTGAGATGGCTAAGGGCACAAGGAATTATTTAGATTTGGCAATCAAATAGTTATTGGTGACTATTAAGAGAAAATAAAATAAACTGAACTACATATATGCTCTTATTGTTATGTGTTCTAATTTTTACAAAACTGTTACATTTTCATCGTGGCCAAGTATAATGTCATTTAGTATAGGTGTTTCGGAGTTGTTTGAAATACATATACTCCTATCTTGCATCTTGGATATTTCACCTCACATTTCATATATATTTAATGTTTTGGATCCTATTATTAAAATGCATAAAGATTGTTGACAGCTTTGTCCTTAGTGTTGATTATAAACAATATCACAAAATACTACCCTTCAACCCCTTTTGCCTTAAATTTAAACTTGCCTATTAGTAATTTCATTACTCCAGCATTTTAAATAATTTGCATGATGTGGTTTTTGTACTTCCGTTTTAACTTTTCATTAGCCACTTCATTTTAGATCAGGGTTCTCAACATTAGAGCTACTGATGTTTTGGATGGCATATATTTTGTTTGAGAGGCTGTGCTGTGTGTTGTAAGATATTTGGTAGCATCTCTGGCCTTTACCCAGT
Organism: Myotis yumanensis; assembly: GCF_028538775.1. Taxonomy (NCBI): domain Eukaryota; kingdom Metazoa; phylum Chordata; class Mammalia; order Chiroptera; family Vespertilionidae; genus Myotis; species Myotis yumanensis. The sequence goes on from NW_027223753.1 coordinate 74,971,256, forward strand.
AGATGCCAGGAGCACTGCTACTTTCAGTTATGACAATAAAAATGTCTTCAGATATTGGTAAATGTCCCCTGGGGGTCAGAATCTACCCCTAGCTCCTCATCCTTGAAAAGGATGGTTTGGGGTACATCTTATATTCAGCATCTAATTGGGTTATGACATTTTTAGAGAAACAGTCATTCTTTTTCCTTTAAATAAGTAAACTTATCACATAATATATTTGATGTTTGATCTTATTCTGGCCTCTAATTTTATAAATATTTTTGCTTATGTTTCTTTTGTTTTCTGTCTTTTGTTACATGGATTGTCATTATCTGTGTATTATCTGTGTGTGCATGTGTACATGTGTATTTGTGTGATATTTTTTTTCCCGAGATGTTAGAAGGTTTATAATGTTCTTCATTCTTCCAGTGACTATGGAAACTTTGCATCATGTGTGGACACCTTTCCTTTTTTAAAAAATCACCTTGACTGTATATTGATTTCCAGCTATGAACTATGAAAAAATTACATATTCATACTTCCTTCCACATTTGAAATAGGTGTAATTTTGCTAGTACTTTTAAAGCTTACCTTTTGCTCATTTTATTAGGATTAAGGAGACCCAAAATTCTGTGATCTCCTTGTCTTAGAAATCATCATCATCATTCTACACTTTGGTTTCCCCCCATAGTTTTATATATATATATATATATATTATATATATAATTTTATATATATATGCTTTTATCTACCTAACTACATATCAATATCTTTATATGTTTTTGATAAATAGAGCATTCCATCAAGAAATTAATTCTTATTTATATTGCAACCCCAGATGGTAAAGAGAATTTTTAAACAATTGTCAATTTAGTCAATCCCTAAATATCAAAATATATGTTACACTAGTAAGAAAAGTTGCATTTAATGAATGATAAAGAAGATGATGAACATGTCACAGCTAAGATATTTTTAATAAACTCTAATAGAAAAATGCATCGGAGAGTGATGGTTGTGTAGACTGGAACTGGCAGATATTTCCTGTGAAAAACCTGCTTCTCAATCTGAATTCTTTCAATGCTTGAAAATAAATAATTAGCAGTGGAAGAATGTCAGTACATGTATGGCCTTATGAGTTGTTAGAATATTGAAATAATTATCTTCAGATCTGTACAGATTTGCTACTCTGGCCTCCCAGACTCCTCCTGACTGCCCAGCCCCACAACTAGGATTCCCCAGAGTCTCACCGCCATTGAACAACTAAATAGTGAATGCAGTCTCTTCAGGGAACCTCAGGGGCCCTGGTATATTTCTATAGCTTTCTCTTCTGTTTGGTGGTACCTGTGCTAATTACAAGATTAAAATTATCCCTGGAAGTTGGTAGTTGGTATGGCTCAGAGTCCACTTCCTATTAGATAATGACTCTCTATAGATAGATCATAGATGATGATACATAGATGATGATATGATGATAGGTAGGTAGAAAGATAGATAGATAGATAGATAAATTCCTGGAAGTGAACATGCTTCAGATCCATTTCCCATCAGGCAAGGAAGACACACACACACACAAGTAATCTTGAAGTATGAGGAATCTTTTACAAATAAAGTTATTACCTGCACCACTTAGCATTAGCATACATCAAAATATTTGATGTGTTTACTTGAAAAAAATGTAATCTCAGAGAGTGAATCGGTGAAGTCTCTAGACACGTGATTCTTAGGTCTGGCATTGTCTTAAAGCAGGCATTGAAAGGACAGATGGTTTAGAACAAGCATATGACAAGAAAGTCATAGGATAAGCCAGTACAGAGAACTCATAAAACTAGGTCAAAGGATATGAATGTCATATTAGTGAAAACAAAAAATAAAGAGAAAAGGAACCACAGGGGAAATTTCCAAATGTTTCCACTATAGCTTTTTTTTTTTTTCACTTAAGGAGAAAATGCTCTCAAGACACTGCCAACAGATTAAGAACTTGGGTTCTGGAGTTCCTTAGGAAAGCTGATGATGTGCAAAGCCCTAGTAAGAGATAAGCTTGAACACAGGCACTTAAAGGGAAAATGTATGTTTTAATATGCATGAAGTTAACATAAATAGTAGGAAGCAATTAAATCATTACTTTGCTTATCCTGACAACAGTGCAATTCAAGAAATCATCACTGTGATTGATCCTTTCTTCAATGCTCCTTTTACATTTTCTGATATCTTACAGGGAAAACAACATATACCAGTGATGGCGAACCTATGACACGCGTGTCGGAGGTGACACACGAACTCATTTTTTTTGGTTGATTTTTCTTTGTTAAATGGCATTTAAATATATAAAATGAATATCAAAAATATACATCTTTGTTTTACTATGGTTTCAAATATCAAAAAATTTCTATATGTGACATGGCACCAGAGTTAAGTTAGGGTTTTTCAAAATGCTGACACGCCGAGCTCAAAAGGCTCGCCATCACATTATGTCCTATCCTTTAGTCCAACTTTTAGAAGATGGCTATTTGAAATTTTAAAATTAATAAACAATACCATTTAATCATTTGCAAATTTCCCTTCATTAAAGATAATTCATTATTAATATAGATTGAAACATTCCTGTGACCTAGTCTGATGATTTTTAAACCTCTTAATATTTTTTGCTCTTTAACATTCCCCTCTACATCTTTCAGTAGACACCTTTCAAGTTATGTAAAACATTTTAAATATTTTTGCATTATCAATGACAGAAGAAAAATCAATATCATGCCAAATCTAAAAATAGATAAGTAAAAGAAAATTTAAAAAAAGAACAAGCTCCATACCTAATTCGGAATAAAAACCAAGCTGATGTTACTTAATGTTAAAAATTAGAGTCACTTAGAAAAGGTGGGAAAATTGTTTAATAGCTTCAGGTGCTAAAACATTCTTGGCTCTTTAACATCATTTGAGCTATTTATTCAGCTACTTGACAGAAATTAATCACCAGCTCTAAATTTAATCCTAAACCTTTAGGCCAAAAGTGGCAAACAAATGAACTTTTGTAAATAGAAGCAGACAAGTCCAATCTTAGTAAACTTCTCTATTGTTCTAAATTAAGGGCAGGGTTTGAGAAAGGAAAGATCTGCAGTAGAGCACATACAAAATTAAGGTGAAAAGTGAATGACATAGTTAGCCAAAAAAATAGAACAACTTTGACTTCTTGCATAGAATATGCCTTTTACATTATTTAGATATTGCAATGTCCCAGTAATGGGAATGCGGAGCTGTGACGCAGCAAGGAAGCAGACAAGAAATTTCACAGAGAAAACATATCTCTGTGGATGTAAATAAATCAATTGCCCTCCACTGAATAAACACAACTCAGGTTTTCTTAGATTACTCTTTTCCTAGCTATCTACAAAAGTAGCAACACCTTTACCTTTTAAGATTAAGTTGTCAGTTCTTATGACAGATTTCTGTACTCCTAAGTTTGTAGGAGAGGGGGTGGGGAGATGTAGGGCAGCATTAAATTCTCTACCAGAGGGTGCTGCTCTCTTCATAATTCAGACTTTCATTGTCCAGGGGGAAAAGTGGATACCTAGTCTGAGTGTATGGAATCCTGACCCAGCTTCAGATTGTTAGAAACCGTAAATCATCACACCTGATACGTATGATTCAAAATCTGATGCTGCTTAAGCTAAGGCAATTAGGAAAATAGTGGGTTTTTTTTCTTTATTGATTAAGGTATTACATATGTGTTCTTATTCCCCCATTGCTCCCCACTCCGTGCTCATGCCCTTACCCCGCTAGTGTCTGTGTCCATTGGTTATGCTTATGTGCATGCATACAAGTCCTTTGGCTGATCTCTCCCCCTTACCCCCACCCTCCCCTGCCTTCCCTCTGAGGTTTGGCAGTCTGATCAATGCTTCTCTGTCTCTGGATCTGTTTTTGTTCATCAGTTTATGTTGTTCATTATAATCCGCAAATGAGTGAGATTATGTGATATTTATCTTTCTCCGATTGACTTCTTTCACTTAGCATAATGCTCTCCAGGTCCATCATGCTGTTGTAAATGGTAGGAGTCCCTTCCTTTTTACAGCAGCATAGTATTCCATTGTGTAGATGTACCACTGTTTTTTAATCCACTCATCTGCTGATGGGCACTTAGGCTGATTCAAAATTTTACTGTTGTAAATTGTGCTGCTATGAACATAGGAATGCATATATCTTTTCTGATTGGTGTTTCTGGTTTCTTGGGATATATTCCTAGAAGTGGGATCACAGGGTCAAATGGGAGTTCCATTTTTAGTTTTTTGAGGAAACTCCATACCGTCTTCCACAGTGGCTGCACCAGTCTGCATTCCACAAGCAGTGCACGAGGGTTCCTTTTTCTCCGCATCCTCACCAGCACTTGTCATTTGTTGATTTGTTGATGATACCCATTCTAACAGGTGTGAGATGGTATTGCATTGTCATTTTGATTTGCATCTCTCAGATGATTAGTGACTTTGAGCATGTTTTCATATGTCACTTGGCTTTCTGTATGTCCTCTTTCCAAAAGTATCTATTTAGGGCCATTGCCCATTTGTGATTGGGTTGTTTATCTTCTTTTTGTTAAGTTGTATGAGTTTCCTGTAAATGTTGGAGATTAAACTCTTATCGGAGATAACATTGGCAAATATTTTCTCTCATGCAGTAGGCTTTCTTGTTGTTTTGTTGATGGTTTCTTTTGCTGTGCAGAAGCTTTGTATTTTGATGTAGTCCCATTTGTTTATTTTCTCTTTAGTTTTCATTGGCCTAGGAGCTGTATCGGTGAAAATATTGCTTCGACATATGTCTGAGATTTTTCTACCTGTGGATTCCTCTAAGATTTTTATGGTTTTCAGTCTTATATTTAAGTCCTTTATCCATTTTGAGTTTATTCTTGTGTATGGTGCAAGTTGGTGGTTTAGTTTCATTGTTTTTTGCATATATCTGTTCAATTTTCCCAACCCATACCATACCTTGTTCATGGATTGGTAGAATCAACATCATTAAAATGTCCATACTACCCAACGCAATCTATAGATTCAATCAATTCCCCATTAAAATACCAATGGCATATTTCAGAGACCTAGATCGAACTCTCCAAAAATTCATCTGGAATAAGAAAAGACCCCGAATAGCTGCTCCGATCCTGAGAAAGAAGAACAAAGTAGGAGGGATCTCAATACCAGATATCAAGCTGTATTACAAAGCCACTGTTCTCAAAACTGCCTGGTACTGGCACAAGAACAGACATATAGACCAATGGAATATAATAGAGAACCCAGAAATCGACCAAACCACTATGTTCAATTAATATGGAAGATAGTTTTTAAGTGATGTTAGTCTTGATTAAGATTTCTAAGCCCCCATAAGAGCACTTAGTCTGACAATTGCTGAAGTACAAATAAGGCAGTAGCAACTATAGTAAAAGCAAATGCTATAGAAAGGGATTATTTTTTTAAATTACCTCATCTGTCAATTTACTGTAAGAGACATATGGTAAAATTAAAACTAAAGGTCACAGGCTGTTTTAGATACATGGACTTAATTTAGAGAAAGTCGTCAACAACTTAGTTTATATTCATTATAATAATTTCATTTAGGAAATCTCCAAAAGGCAAATGGAACTTTTGAGCCCATGAAAGATTAATTTTTGTCACTTTAGCCCTGGAGTGGCTTGAGGTCAGAGAAATAAAATGATCATATGTTAATAGCGGTTTATCAACCCCTGTCCTTGAAGAACATGGCAATGATTACCTAAAATTTTGTTTTACTATGTCATATATAGGATGTGTGTGTGCAAGTGTGTGCTTGTGTTTGCCCTTGAAAACCACTATGTCACTTTCCCAAAATAAATTTCCTAAGGCCAGGAATGATTTCCTGATCATCTTCAATATGGGTATACAGCAATGTTTGTTAAATAATTCATTTCCCAGCCTTTTTACAACCCTCCTGATTCTCCTTGAAGCAATAATCTTTCTGACATCTACCTTGACTAATTACTTCTTCTGTATTCTTGACATGTAATCTCTCCAAGCCTCAGTTTTTTAATCTGTAAACTGGAGATGATAATATAAGTTTACATAGGTGGTAAAATTAAAAGGTATAAGCAAATAAAATGCACATTTAAAAACAAAGTACCAGACATATATATCATTAAGACAAAGAATAAAATGTAAAAACAAGAAAAAAGAGGAGTATAATAAGAATATAACAAGGAACAGAAAATTTGATTTTCTCAAGCTTTATTTCCTGGTATTTAGTGTGTCAGTTTTGAAATCTTGACCCCCTAGCAAATTTGAATGAAAAAAGGAATACCCTTTGGTAATACATGAGACACCTAAGTGAAATATAATGCTACATTCAAGAAACTGAAGAGAAATAAAGGTAATATTCAAAGTAAATGACTTCTAGAGTTTTAAAGGTCCTCTAACCCAAACTAGTTTCCAGATCTTACTTCATTATTTTTTCTCATTTCCTTTTGGTCTAATTAATCAAAATCCCTCTTGAAATTTCTGGCCAGTATTTCTTCCTACATATGAATAAGAAATAAAATGCCATTTGATGTTTGAAATTATGGGGGTAATCTCATTGACGACAATAGATGACTGGTAAAGGGAAGGAGATACTTATTAAAAACATTCATAAAGATGTCAAAGGTTTATAAAGCCAATATCTGGGAAAGAGAAAGCTGTGGGACTACCAGGTCTTCTCTGGCGAACGGTGTTTCCAGAAATTATCACCACCATGGACAACAAAGGGTTGTCACTGACAGGTATGTACAGCCACTCACTGAGTTGTTGGCTTTATCAACACTTCTTTGAGGGTATGAATCTGAAATTTTAGCTAATATTCTTTGAGCAATAGGTTTCAGGTTTACAGAGTTTAGAAAAGTAATCTAATCACTGCTCTGTAAAGCAATTGTACAAGGGCACAATAGACTAGAACAGTGGTTCTCAAATGGATGAATTATTCTTCTAGGGACACATCTTAATGTCTGGATATGTTTTGGGCTGTCTTAACTGGCCGGTGGAGTGTTACTGGTACCTAGTGGGTAGAGGTCAGAGATGCTGCTAAACAAGCTACAGTGCACAAGAGAGCCTCTAGAACCTACAGACAGGGTCCTTTCTAAATGACAGAAACTCAGTTCTCACAGTTCTAGAGGTTGGAGTACAAGGAATTATCCCGCTCAAAATGCCAATAGTGCCAAGGTTGAGAAACCCAGGACTGGAATAAGACCAAAGGATCTGTAGGTCTAATTTACCACGAATCCAGAAGGCAGAGATTAACATTTTCTGGTTCCCAGGTCTCTTACATGATTTTCGCAAGATGAGTCAACCTGTTGAAGTTTGAACTCTGAAGCCATAATGTAGACAATATCTGTAGATAAAATATCCAGCTACATTTCATCACAACAATGTATAGGGAAAAAAAAAACATTTTGGAAACACATTTATTTAAAAAAATTAAATGTCTGTTTTATTAATCAGCTCACAACATGAATATTTTTATTGTGCAGCTAAAAGTTATTTAGGTAACATATTTTTAGATTTTTTTAAGTATTTTGGTTTAGATATTTTCTAGTTTTATCTCATACATATCCACTTACATTTATTGAATATTTCTTAAAATTTTAATTTTCTGATTAAACATTTTAATACCAGATATTCTTTTGGAGTCTTTGCTATTAAAAGTCTTTGCTATTGTTTCTTACCTTTTGAAAGTGTAAATTATTGATATGTTATAGGTCCACATCTATCCATCTACTGAAAGGAGAAATTGATGACTAAATCATCTCGGATAATTGTCAAATATTTTAAAGTAGATGTTTTATAGACAGAGCAGGAAAAAAATGGGTAAAATAAGCTTTCTAGGGCCACTGTTATGCAATCAAAGGTCAAGCATTGTTCTTTAAATGTAATGGCAATGGCCTCTGGAGGCACTGAGTCATCATGGCTACTGATTGTGTGTGATGGGTGGGACATGAGGAAGTGACAAGATGACAGTATGGGCATCCTCCACCTGCTCATAATGGGATTTAGGGAGAATCCCTTAAACTCGCTAAGCCTCTGGTTCATCAGTATAATTGGATGATAATAATGAAGGCCGAGACTATCTCACTGGGCTATTGTGAAACAATTTTTTTTAAATGTTAAAAATTTTGGCAAAGTGGCAAGCAGATGCATGGGGTTTTTAAAGTGAGTTAGCAGATCCAGTCTACAGCATCATTTTTGATGTTAGAATTCTCTTCATATTCAACATTAGCAATCAGGCATGCGCTTATTCTTATCAGTCAAGAAGGTGAAACAAACAGATCAACTGCCATTTCAGTGTCTAAAATGCAAGTATTAGTCAATATAGTATTAAACAAAATTTACAGGGGACCCTTTCCCCCTCCCCACTTGGGAGTCTGTACTGTTCTTCAATAAATCTCCACCTTTGCTATACCAAAAAATAAAACAAAAAATTTACAAACTCTAAGAGAGCCAGGCTGCCGAAAAGCTGCAGAAACTCCCAAGGCATTAAACTATCGTATGAGAATGACCTAAACACTCTGGCTCAGAATTAATTTAAGCTCCAAATGCTTACAAGTTATAGAGGCACTTCTGGAAGCAGTGCAAACACGCAGGGACTAACCTACTTTTCTGACTATATATCTGTGCAAATATAATTATATATGTACATTTACACAGCAGAAAGTGTTGATTCTTCCCCACCCCAGCTATTAAAGTACCAAATCATGCTGAGGGCAATGTGGAGAGATAAGGCTGTCCTCCACAAGATGACTTTCGATAACCTCAGCTGAACAGATCATCTGAGAACGGCTCCTGTTTCTATTTAAGGAGGGCCGTTCCTGCTGGTGCTGGTGCTGGTGTCAAGCCTGCTCCTCTGCAAGAATGTGGCCTCCATGCCCACCTGTCCCAGCGGGGCTGTCAACTGCGAAGTGGCCCTCGGAGACCTGTTTGACCATGCAGTCATCCTATCTCACTACATCCATAACCTCTCCTCTGAAATGTTCAGTGAGTTTGTAAGTATCATGCTTCTTGGTTCTTCCCAGATGGAACCTTTATGTGAATGATTGACCTATATCACACTTTAAACAAGAAAGCCACACAAGCCAAATTTCAAATAATGCACCTTAAGGGTCAAAGAAGGCATCCATAAATGAAATGTGGAATAAGAAGAAAGGGACAGTTTCAGGAAATCCCAAAGATTTTTTAAAAATGTATTTTTTAATTTTCTTTAATTCATTTTGTTTTTAAGAATTTCCAAAAATGCTTAAGCATCCATACTAGTCATCTGAGGCTGCCATACAAAATACATACATCTTAAATAACGGAAGTGTATTTTCTCATATTTGTGGATGCTGAGACATCAAGGTGCCTGAATGGTCAGATTTTAGTAAGAGCTTTCCTCTTCTCAGCTTGCCTTCTCACTGTCTCCTCACATGAAGGCTCTGGGAGATGAAGAGAGGGTCAGAGAGAGCAAGAGAATGAGAATGAGAGTTAGAGCTAGAGAACTGTCTGGTGTCTCTTCTTATAAGGACAGTAATCATGGTGGATCAGGGCTCCACTTTCAGGACCTTAATTATCTCCATAAAGACCTTACTTCCAAATACAGTACATTGGGAATTGGGGCTTCAACATCTGAATTTGTGAGGGCAGGGGAGACAAACGCTTGACATAAAACACTTTTAGGTAGGGCTAAGGAGAAGAAAGCATGTTGATTTCTTGTCCTTGCATGTAGGGTATATTTCTCCCAAGGCATTCTTCACTGCAGATATATAATAAATGAGAATTGCACTGCAATGAATTGCATGTGTTGGACAAAGTTAAACTAAACTGAATGCATGTTAGTAAAATAAAACAAGTAATAATAGTTAGCTGTTCTGAAACTCAAAAATGCTATGAATTATTGTTCTAAGATTTCCAGGTTTAGAACTACAATAGGAAGATTAGTTTAGAACTGGAAACAATTATTTTATTTCTGATTAAGGTACTTTGGAAGTCAGATGTTAACTCTTTTAGGTCAATCAAAGATCAGACAATGGATTAGAACTTCAATAAATCAAAGAGTCTCCATGAAGATTGTGGTTTAATGTTTATAATAAATGTATATTTATATAGTTATTTTTCACACTAATTGTTATTTTATACATTTTTGACTGGCCATCTTTTGTCTTCCAAATATTTCTAGTAATCTCTTTAAATTTCCACAATGTTTGCTAACGATTGGTTTTTCTCTGTCAATGTGTTAACATAGATTTTTCTGTTCTTATTCTCAGTCCATTGCTTAATATTTTTTTGTTTTTCTGATTTATCACTTTTATCATGATCAAAAAATTGTATTCTGCAGCTACGATGAAGATTGTATATAGTTGTATAGATTTAGAGATTAGTCAAAGAAAAGTTTCAATTTTATAATACCCATTAAAGGAGTGTATCCATTTGGTCCTACATAATCAAGAGTTTAAAATGGCTAAATATAGGCTCATATGCACAATCACATTTGGTTCAAGTATTAAAGAAAGATGATACTTAATAAATATTTAATATTTCACATTCTTTATATTTCTAGTATTTGCTTCCCATATAGTGATGCATAAAAAGAATAAAATTAAGGAAATAGCAAAAAAGGAAGAACTTGGAATTTAGAAAAGTTAGTTGAAATAGAACTGTTTATAGAGATAATGGAAAGAAAGGGTAGGAAAAAGGGCAACTTTCTTATTTCTTTAGTTTTATTTTTTGTGGCTATAATTTTTTAAGAATTATACAACTATCAAAGGTGTTAATATTTTAGAACTGGGTTTAATTGATTTAATGCTCAAACAACCCTCATTGAATCTGCTCTATCACTTTCAGGATAAACAATATGCCCAGGACAGGGGGTTCATTACCAAGGCCATCAATGGCTGCCACACTTCTTCAATCCCTACCCCTGAAGACAAGGAGCAAGCCCAAAAGATGCATGTAAGTCTTTTATCCAGGATTCTCACCAAAACAACAGAGGCAGTACACTGGTATTTCCATGCTGCAGATTATTAGAGGCATTAGAATAGGCAATGGTAACTACACTTGCCGGGCAAGGAGGATGAAGAGTAAGCAATCAAAGAAAAATAACATTATATAGTTGGTAAATTATCAGTAAAATCAAATGCTGACTAAATATTGTAGCAGCGAAATAAATAACAGCCCAGCCAGTGTTGCTCAGTGGTTGAGTGTCTACCCATGCATCAAGAGAGGGCTAGGTCAATTCCTGGTCAGGGCACATGCCTGGGTTGAGGGCTTGATCCCTGGTGAGGGGCATGCAGAAGGCGGCCAATTGATGTTCTCTCTCATCGATTTTTCTATCTCTTTCTCCCTTTACCTTCCTCTCTTTCTAAAAGAACAATAAAAATATGTTTAAAAATAAATAAATAAATGTAACAGATCCATAAATTGTCCATGCAGACATGATGGCAACCAATGCTTAGACCCAGGACTGCATATATTATACTATGTGAAAGCGTTAGCAGAATTGGACTTCCATGTGTAAAAATATAAGGTTTGAAAAAAAAATATGGATATGTAAGAAACACAAATCAGTTTTATTTATGACACGGGCTCCTATAAGGACAGCATTTCGCATTTCTGACCACTACACCATCTGAGCCATCTCTTCTGGACTTTCAAGGCTCCCCTTCTGATCCTCCTACTTCTCTGACACCTGCTTCTTTCTTCCTTTCTTCATTCTTCACTCACTCCTCTGCCAACTCTTACTTCTCAATAATAAGTCTCACCTGAAAGCAGAGCCTGTAAAATATTGTTTTGCTTCTCTGTTCTGATGACAGCAATGTCTGCGTATCAAGCCCCAGTCATTTATCCCAGCTCGAATTTATTATTGTCATCTCCCTTCTGATTTCCCGCCATAACCACAGTTAACACGATTTAAAAGAAACATCTTCACATATATAGCCCCATAAATTCAATGTGTTCTTTCCTTACAACTTTGTTAATGGTACCGGCATTCTTTCTGTCTGCTGAGCCTATTAATAAATAATGATAATGATGATAATAATAAAATAAAGGAAGAAAGTGAAAATGGGGAGGAGGAAGAAGAGGGGTTAAATTTATCGATAGCTACTACATTAGTGGACACCTTACGAAGCACTTTATGTGCATTACTATATTTAATCCTCATAAAAAATCCTCTAACACAAGGTGCTGTTATTACACACTTACTGAGGCAAGGAAATCATGACTTGGAGAGCAGGTGGAATTTACACCAGTTACATGGGTAGTAAACAGTGAGTCTGGGCTTCATCCAATTCAAAACTCTTTTTATTGTTGTACTACAATACGTCCATTGTGGGTTCCTTTAATGTGGTTATTAATGATAGATAGCATTGTGCCATTTTATTCACCGGGATATGTCAGTAAATACAGTGCTCCGAGAGCAGCGTGGGGGCAGGAGTTGGTGTGGACTAAGGAGCGCATGTTTCTGTATATCGTATCTTCTTCATTGTCTCTTTGTTCCAATTTTATAAAATAAAACTACAAGTCACAAAACAATGCACTAATGAATAATTTGATTCATTGATAAGAATGTATCTTTAAATGAAATTATTTGGGCTCTTTGTCATTGACACTGGCGGACTCTACATTTCCTGACTCAGGAAAGGCGCTTCTGGAATTCCAACAAAATTGGTTTTTCCCCACAGAAAAGCAAAGCAGTCAAATAGGAAAGAATTCTCTGTGTGGGGAAATGGTAGAATTTCAGAAGAAAAACAAAAGTCTTCATGTCATAAATTAGAACTATCATTAAAAGAAACAGTTATGTAGGCCAGATTTTTAAAAATTTATCTAAGTATAAACCAATAGCTTAAATTTTATATTTTTACAACTTGTCCTTTCCTACAAACTACACACATGTAGGAATAACAAAGATATAGTTAAGTCAGCCTCTCTGAGCAAAAATCACATGTCACCCATTGTACTATGCTTATTTTAATGCGATTATTTTAATGGTTGCTTAGCATGAAGACCTTCTGAACCTGGTCCTCAGAGTGCTGCGCTCCTGGAATGAGCCTCTGTATCATCTAGTCATGGAAGTGCGTACTATACAAGAAGCCCCTGGTACACAAGAAGCCCCTGGGACCCAAGAAACCTTTGCTATGCAAGAAGCCCTTAGTACGCAAGAAGCCCTTAGTACGCAAGAAGCCCTTAGTACGCAAGAAGCCCTTGGGACACAAGAAACCCCGAATGACATCCTATCAAGAGCCATAGAGATCGAGGACCGTAACAAACAGCTTCTAGAGGGCATGGAGAAGATAATCAACCAGGTAAGCAGCCTCCTGACACTCCTTTGCTTTTCTCATTAAAGAAAGAAGTGAGCCCTGTGAAGAGGAATACATTTTGAAATACCTCACTCTGTAAGAACAATGTTTAGGCATTTTATATTCTACACTGCTATTAAATAAAGCAACAGTAATTTGTAGTGATAGGGTCTACTGTAAGTGGATCTTAGCATTCCACTGTCATATCTGACAGGTGCAGACTTCCCTACACTCCACACCAATCCATCCAAGCCTTGGCGCTTCTTGGGGACAGGCAGTAAAATAATTTCAATGGAAAGAAACTGGAGAATAGAATCTGCAAGAGAAATGTTTTTTTCAAAGTATTCTAGGACACCTATTATTGACATTCTGCTCATATTCTTCCTCTTTTTTCCCCCACATCAAAACATGAGAGGACAGAGAAAAGAGAAAATAAAAATCAGATTGGATGGTGTTTATCTCCCTCTCCCCCCAACACACCCCCCCACACACACACACACACATGCTAGCCTTAGCCTTAAAACATCAAGTACAATCCTCATCATATCCTTCTCTGGTACATATTCTATATGGAGAATATAATCTGTTCAAAGCAGGTAAAAGATCAATGTGACCTGTCACATTGTGACCTGCCAGAAGAAATAAAGTCCACAGTGCACATTAGAGACAAAGTCAGAAAATGAAGAAGTTCCTCAAGTGAGAGAACGGAGGCCAGCTCCGCATTGTCTCTTTGTCACATTCATGTCTAGATTCCAATAGCAACTTTCTGGTTCTCCATCCAGCATAGGCACACTTCACCTACAATCACATGCATATGAGAAAACTTACACTTGAGTTCTGCTTCTAGTTTTTACACCATAAATAGACTTCTGATACACTGGCTCAGTAACCCATGCCTCTGTCTGGAGAATTTTACATTCCTATCTCTTCCATAAATCTTAATTCAACAATTAGAAAGAGCAAAGATAAGCAAATAATACTAATAATGTCACTATCTTTTTTGTTATTAGGTTCAACATGGAGTCAGAAGAAATGAGGCCCCCTCTCCCTGGTTGGGACTTCCATCTCTGCAAGAGGCCGATGAAGACACTCGCCTTTTTGCTTTTTATGAGCTGATCCATTGCCTACGCAGGGATTCGCATAAGATTGACAACTATCTCAAGGTCCTGAAGTGCCGAATCATCTATGATAGCAACTGCTAAGCTCACATCCATTCCATCTATTTCTGGAATGGTTCTTAATGATCCACCCCATAGCAAGCTTCTTTTAGTTTTATGGCTTTTTAATGCATGCTTGGTGTAATGAGTCTTATCTTAAAAAATAAAAACCGACTTCTTAGAAATGTCAAAATCTACAAGAGCAATTTGTCAAAGTTTCTTATCTTCACTTAGTAGAAAAATCAAAATAAAATTAATCACTATCATTGAGAAGTTCCTATTAAAATTTGTCACAAATAGCAGAAGCTAGCATTACAAATAAGACAATTAACAGCTTACTTTAGAATCACAGTAAATCATTGTGAGTCAAGTTATTAGAATCAAAGAATTTGATAATTATTAATCATGCTGGTCATGCTAACAAGAAGATTGAAATTCTCAGGATTCTTTCTAAAAGGCAGCCATATCCTATCAGCTAACTTTCACAGTATTATGACAGACAATTTAAATACTATGAAATTGTAATGCACCCAAGGAGCATGAGGCTTACTAAACAGTCTCAAATTATCAGGATGCTATCTTAGTCTGTCAGGCTAACACCACAGACTGGGTCACTTATAAATGACAGAAATTTAGCTCTCACAGTTCTGGAGGTTGGAGTACAAGGTCTGGGTGCCACCATGGTGGGGTGAGGACCCCCATCTGGCTCCCAGACTCCCCATTGTATCCTCACATGGCATAAAAGGCTAGCGAGCTTGTGGGTCTCTTATATAAGAGCACTGATTCCATTCACAGAGGCCAAAGCTCATAACTTAAATCCCAAAAGCCCCACTCACTAGCACCATAACCTTTGGGGATTAGGGCAACAACATATGAATTCTGGGGTAACATAAACATTCAAACCATGGCAGATACAAAGACGAAATGGCCTTATCCTTCTCCAGTGGCTGTCTTCAACCATGCTCTACTGAGTTCCCGTCTGCTTAGTACCATCTTGGGCACATGCCATATGTTTTAATAGCTCTGGGTCTAACAAGTCCCATCCAGACAAATTTCAACTCCATCCCATATGTAACCTCTTTAATGTTTTTCTCTCCCCTATTATGGCTCAGGAACCTAATGGGAAAGGTAGATGTGGTCTATTTCTGCAAGATTTCTTTTTACTCCCTCTTCTGAATCTCCTTTCCTTGGCTGTGCTGGATGAGATCGAGGATGAGGAGAGATGAAAAGTTTTGACATCATGATCTTATGTGGTGCTTTTATAGCCTTCTCATTGCTGACGGGGACTAATCCTGAATTCCCTCTGAGTGGCAAGTGTCTCTCTTGTGATTTTCCAGGACATTTACAAGTGGGAACACCCCACTCTATAGTGTATCAGGGTAAATGTGCTGGCTCCATTCTTCTCTCCACCCCACAGCTCTGACACTTGCAGCATTCTCCACAGCCTCTTCTGTTGTTCCCTGGTCCCGCAAGCACCCTACTGTAGAAAACTGGCTCAAGGTTGCCTATCTACCAACCCTTTCACAGGAAACTCAGGCCTCATAATCACTCTAAACCACTGAGTGCCAATAACACTGGATTGTTTCTGACCCCTTCCCTGGGGTCTCTTCACAATTCTCTTCTCTACCTCTTTGCATTGACACAGAATGGGTCAGGATACTGGATTCGGAAGCAGATATTAACCTGAGGAATTAAATGCCATTCTCTCTTTCTTTGAGATCCAATGAGTAATTATCTCTGTTAATAACTATCTTAGAGAGTTGGCCTTACAAATATTCCTTACTCACACACTGAATTACAGCACCCTCCTCATACACTTAATCTTCTATTGATGAATCTCAAGAGGGGTGACTAGATTAGGGCAGCTCAGCTTGTTCAACGGCCTCTAAACAACCTGGGATGAGGGTCTATCTCATGCTTGCTCTCCTTAGAAAGCAACAGCATTGCCAGGCTGCTTTGCAGCAGCTTTTTAGGATTTTAGCAGGATTTCCTCGACAATAGACAATAAGAAGTATTCTACCCAACATCCTGATAGAGCTGAAATAAAAAGGTAGATAGAAAGGGGAATAAAGAGGAAAAAAGGAAGAGGAACATAAAGGAAAGGAAAAACATGAAGAGAAAAAGTGAGTAGAAGACATTGTTTGTGAAGGATGAGCTGCTATTAGAAAACTCTATTTGGTGAAGACCTAAATTTTTATATCCTAAGAGCAAATATTTCAATTTCCTTTTACCTCCCTTTCATCTTCTTTCTTCCTTTCCAAAATGTCCCTGTGTATTAGGGTGTATTCTTTGCCCTTAATAATTGATTTGCAATAGTTCTAGAGATGAACGGAACATGGCACCTTCTCAGATCAGAATTCAGGGCATTTTTCTTCTGCCATGCAAAGAACCCTTTCTCCCATATATACAGACATTGTCTACCAAACCCAATCTCTTCCCTAATAGCCAGGGCTATTTTTGTCTGAGTCCTCCTCTCGCCTCTAGCTGAGATGACCCAAACCTTTCAGAATACAACAGAAATATTGTGTCCCACATCAATCTAGCAATCTCTCCCTTTGATCCTGCCCGCATGCGAAATGCCAGCTTTCTCATATTTCAGCTCTTTTCTTTTAAAAGGCATGAGAGTATGGAAAAACCCTTATGCATTTTTAAGTCATTTATTGCTAAAAACATCTAACTCTATTGTGTCACCCACCTCGCTTCCTTTTCTTCAATATCTAGATATTTTCAACAGAGAGGATAGCATTTATCAGGGTGAAATGTGTCAATAAGAGGACAATGCAATTGTTTGACACATAACTTTACCACTAGCCCACTTACATCTTCACGTATTTTTCTCTTAAAAGTTTATTCTAAGCACAGATAAATAACTGATGGTGGTATTAAAAGGCCTCTCCCTGTTGACCATGACATGTGAACTGAATACTGTAGCTTTCAGAGCAGATTGAGCAGAGACATGGGTATTCTGTAGAGTCAGGAAGGGGTAGCTAGAAAGAGGATATTTGGGGAAAATATGACTATCACTCCCCTGCCAACCAGAATGAGTCTCTCCCCCACCCTCTCTTTTTACAGATTTCCATGTAAAATTACATTTGAAAAAATGGCCCTGCTATAGCAAGAATAACAGCAGTGGTTACAAAAAAGAAACAAACAAATGAAAAACCCTTGAAGTTAACTGATTGCATAGGTTACTAAATCAGGTGTCATGGGTACTACAAGGACTGAGAGGTAAGAAAATTATCTTTCCGAAGTTTGTTCTCAAGTTGTAGAGAAAGAGAGTGTTACATAGACATGCAAATTACTATACTAAGGCAGAGAAAAGATAGTATAAAGGGTGATGCTAACAGTGCTAGAGTAAATTAAAGAGCAGCTAGAATGTAGGAGCGGCTCTAGAGTTAAGCCTCAGATTGACCTGTGGCAGAGCCACAAACAAGTCCCAGCTTAGAGGGCAGAGCCCTCTTAGCATAATTAAGCTTGACCTTATGGCTGCCCCCTAGATCCTTTCTGGGTAGCTAATGGGCTGTGGGAGGTGCAGCAAGTGCTGCCAAAACAAGTGAAACTCTCAAGAACATTGTAACTATGTTGACCACTACCTTGTTTTTCTCTGACTATAAAATAAAGCCTCAGCTTGCTGGCTGGGTCCTTCTCTGTGGCCTCATCCAGGCACAGGAGTACCACCGAGCCCCAGCTATATTCTCTTTGTCTGTCTTTTCTTTAACCCCTCATCAGGCTCACCGAATTCTTGGCTGTGCTGACACGGCACACTAGGAAATATCTGGACATAAGAACAAGGAAGTTTTTTGGAGTGACATGATTGTGATGGCTCTCTGATGGAGTTTTAAAGGGTTGGTGGGATATTGATAGACAAAAATAGGAAAACAGCACATCTGTCAATTCACTTAGAATCATTTTATGAAATACGTATCTCCTACATCCTGAGCAAAAGGAACTGAGATATAGTATTATAAGGTATTATTAAACAATCAACTTTAACCAAAACACAAGATATGTTCATTGCTGTAACATGTAATCTCTCTCATGATTATGCTCCCATGACATGCTATATACATTACCTTAGGATAATAATGGGGAAACCCCTTTTAAGAAAGTTTAATGGATTGTGGAGGATCATTTATGCCAATTTGGAGTTTATACTTATTCTAGAAGGCAAGAGGAAACCAAGAAATTTTAGGGAAAGAGAGAAATATGTCCAGAATTAGAGCATGAATCTGGTTTGGAGGGTTGTGGAAGTGTGGGACTAGTAGAGGAAAAGAACTGGTCCAGAAAGAAATGTTGGAATATTTCTATGACACTCTAAAAGAAAATAAAAATGTGCTCTGCCTGGAGGAAAGAAGAAAGAAGCAAAAGATGTGAGAGATCTAGGAACAGCAATAGAATTCTAATATATAGAGGGAATGAAGCAGAGAGTCAAAAAGCCATCCAAGAACACAAGGCTAGATAAGTAAATAAGTGATGGTAAAGTCAGAGAGAGAAAGAGAGAGAACAGAAGATAATTTAAGGTTTTGTCCAAATTCATTCCGGCTTTATTTTCTTAGAGTCTTGACTCTAAGACTCAGAACCTCCTTAATTGCATAAAGTCAAAAAAGGAATGTACATATTGAATATTTGAAAGGTGCTAAGAGAATAGATCTTAAAGTTCTCATTAAGAGAAAAAAATTGTAGTTATGTATGGTGCCAAATGTTAACTAGACATATTGTGGTGACTATTTTGCAATCTATACAAACATCAAATCATTATGCTGTACACCTGAAACTAATATGTATATGTCAGTTATACCTCAGTAAAACAAATAATAAAAATTGAAAAATAAATTTTAAACATTTTTAAGGAATACACTTTTTGGATAAAGAAAGCAAATCAACTAATGCTTTTTAGGTTTTTATAAAGGTACATTCTTGCTAGCATATTGGGTCTAAAACCTCTCCAACTACAGTTTATGTTTATACTGAGAAAGAGAAGAGAAGAGTGACCTAACCTTGTAACATTAACTGCAGAAGACTTCAGCTACAATAGCCAATTAAAAAAATCCTAAAACTTGTAGGCTAGCCCAGTACTCTGCTATTATCTATTAAACAAATATTTAGTTAATTTGCTCTCCACCCAGGCACCGTGGCCCCGTTGTGGTGCCTGATTCACATCATTGAGCAAAGCAGGCCAACACTTGCCCTCATGAAATTTACATTCTATAGCTGGGGGAAGACAGACAACCCACAATAAACATGAATAAAGTACATTACATACAGGTTTCCCTGCCACCTAAAAGTAGAGTGTTTCTATGATACCTTTCATAAGCCAAAATGGCATCAAGTGAAGATGCGATTACCGCTACTTTATATGGAGATGTTTTGAGCATTCCCGGCCCAAAATATAACGCATGCACAATGTCTTTATTTCATTCAATATTATCAAAACACTTAATTAGGTCTAGTTTTATGTTAAGTGTGACACCCTTAAGAGCTTTCTTGGGCTTTTCCGGTACCTTAGAAAACATCTTCTAACGAATGCACAGAACAAATCGAGATAAAGCACAGATGCTCAGAGACACGGGTCAAAGCTAATGAGGGCTAATGCTGGGAGGCTGAGTGTAGCTCCCGAGGAAGGAGCTTGGCAGGGCCGCTCTCGCTGCTCGGGGTGCAAAAGCGGCCTCTGCAACTGCTGGTGCAAAGCAAACATCAAATGTTATTTTTGCTTTTCACCTTTTTTTTCCTAAAAGCAAAAGTTATCTTTGGATTTCCTTTTTAGCAAAAACAGGTGCTAATGTAGGACTTTCCTAAAAGCAAAGTGACTGTTAACTCAAACTTTTGAAAAGCAGGGATACCTGTAGTATGTAGGTGACCTAGGCCAGTGGTCGGCAAACTCATTAGTCAACAGAGCCAAATATCAACAGTACAACGATCGAAATTTCTTTTGAGAGCCAAATTTTTTAAACTTAAACTATATAGGTAGGTACATTGTTACTAACTTAATTAGGGTACTCCTAAGGCTTAGGAAGAGCCACACTCAAGGGGCCAAAGAGCCGCATGTGGCTCGAGAGCCGCAGTTTGCCGACCATGGACCTAGGCTATACAAAAAGGTAATAGTGAAGCAGAGTAAGGAGCTTAGGGTGAAAAGGTGGCAAAATGGAAGGGATTTTTAAAGCAGATTAGAACTCACTGAGAGCAACAACCCCTGACTTCCTCTGGTAACTCATACAAACATGTATTCCTTGCATTCCAGGTTCAAATTTTGTCTTGTCCAGCCAGATTTCTTTCTCTCCTGCACAACTTCAAAAATGTTTCTTTCTCTGAGGCTCTAAGGCAGATAGATGTATGTTCTTCAAACTCATGCAAACATAAGTATTCTGAACATTCTGCATCTCTTCAGTTAAATTGAAGATTTTGTAAATTATTTTGGGTTAAACTCCCCATATTAAGTAATTTTTATGCAGCAAATTGTGACAATCTTCTCTTTCCTGATTGCTAATCTTCAAACTATTTTGACTTTATGGCAGCCTATCAGTGCCCCAAATTATGTAATTTTAAAATGTTATACATGTATTACTGCTTTACTATATTATATCATTAAAATATAAATTCAAGGACAATGATATAAAAATAAATAAAAATAGAAATGCTGATATTTTCTTTCCAAAGGGATAAGGGCACTCGCATTTAAGGCCAATGGGCTAGTGGATTCTGTACCCACACACATAATTACTCCACAGTTGTTACTATCATAAAATAATTTATTTTATATATAATTTAAATCAAAGCTCTCAGAATGCCACAAGGGGGCAGGGAAATAAAATTATATGTGAATAACTCTCTTTATATGCATACATAAAATTTTGTAACCTCAATTAAATAATCACCATTAACCATTTTATATCATCAATTCATCTACTTCTAAATACTAATCAAAATTTTACAATAGATTTCATTTCTTCTAAGGTTTAAATCTCAAGGCATGCCAGAAGCAGAGTAATAGCCTGTAAGAATAAACAAAATGTAGATGGTTATCATTATATATATATATATATATATATATATATATATATATATATATACTAGGGGCCCAGTGCACAAAAATTTGTGCACTGGGGAGGGGGTTCCCTCAGCCCAGCTTGCCTCCTATCACATACTGGGAGCCCTAGGGGATGTCCTACTCCCTGCTCCCTGCTCCCCTTGGGGAGTAGGCCTAAGCCACAGTCTGGCCTCCCTTTGTGGGAGGCGACCGGGCTGATCAGGGGAAGGCACCAGCCCCATCACCACACTGTTGCAGCCACTGCCAGTCACCGCAGCCACCAAGGTGTTTTCATCAACACGGACTCCAGTCCCTTTACCATGAAAAAATGACAACTTTCTTTAGGCATTTTCAAGAAGTGTCTTTCATAGGATATGACATTTCTTTCTTTCTTTATCCTCACCTGGGGATATGTTTCCATTGATTTTTAGAGAATGTGGAAGAGAAAGGGAAAGACAGAGAGAAACATCAAAGTGAGAGGAACACTTTGATTGGTTGCCTCCTGCATGAGCCCTGACCTGGGCCGGAGCCAGGGAGGAACCTGCAACCTAGGTACATGCCCTTGGTCAGAATTGAACCCAGAATCTGCGTTGGGCAGGCCGAGGCATTATCCACTGAGCCAAACTGGCTAGGACAGGATATGACATTTCTTAACCCTCCAGCAGCAGACCTTCATTTTTTTCTCCAGGAGTGTGGTAAAAAAAACCCTAGATCACTTTTTGGACTCTTATTACCCAAGTTACTAAGAATATTACCAGTGGCATACAGGGAGCTTAACCAATCAGCAGTCAGAAAAGGTATTTCCTCTGTAGTTCACACCAATTGCTGGTTTGGGCCCTGCCCAGGCCTAACGCCTCTGGCGAGTCATTAGCCTTGGGCCAGGGCACCCCCAGCTCCCAGCCGCCGTGGCCACCAAGGATCCCTGGCTGGCTGCGCCCGGTTTAGGCCACCACCACCATCAAGGATCACTGGCTGGCTCCTCCCCAGCCCAAGCCTCGAGCAGCGGGGAGCTGGGGGTGTGTCTATTGCACTGATCACCTTCTAATCGCTGGCTCAATGATCGCTGGCTGGCTCCTCCCTTACCCAGGCCTAAAGCCTCAGTCTGTGGCTTGGAGCCAACATATGCAAATTAGCCACCATCTTGGTGGTCAGTTAATTTGCATATACTCACTGATTAGCCAATGAAAAGGGTAGCGGTCGTAAGCTAATTACCATGTTTCTCTTTTATTAGAGTAGATATCCATTTATATAGAGAATCAATGAAGAAATACAAAAGACTTAAAATTGGATGAACAGAAAATGTACTCACTTAGAGATAGATGTGCTTATTGTACAGCACACTTCAGTCTTCACTGTCATAGATAGGTTCTTGGAACTATGGCAAAATGATATATCATGAAACCAATTATACCAAAGACTAATTGCTATAAATAAGAGGTATGTCCTTCATTCATGTTATAAGGAAAAGGCAATGAAGGTACATATAAGCTTAACCCATGGACACAGTAGGTGGGGGGCATGAGAGCATGTGTTGGGAGGGTGGGAATGACTAGGGAGAGGACAATGGGAGGGGGGAGGAGACATATATCATATTTTAAGCAATAAAGAATTTTTTAAAAAGGCAATGAAGGAAATGTTATTCGAGGGCCTGCTGTACTTCCTCTGCTTCCTATGGCTTTCAACTGAAGATGATTGTTATACCAAGAACCAAGAAAAAATGAAGACTTGAATGAGAAAAGACAACCAACCAATGCCAACATTGAAATGAATCACATGTAGTTATCTGACAAGGGTTTTAAAGCAGCCACCATAAAAACACTTCAAGACAAATTACAAATTCTATGTAATTTAAACCTGTGTAAATTGAACAACACATTTCTAGATGGTCCAGAGGTCAAAAAGAAAATTTCAATGTAATTAAAAAAATACATAGAAATCAGTTTAAAAAAATGAAAGCACAAAATAATAAAATATGTAAGATGTAGCTAAAGCAGTGCTGAGAGGAAAATTGATAGTACTAAAGGGTTATATTAGATATAATAAAAGATCTGAAGTAAATTATAAAATTTCATACCTCAAGAAACTATAAAACGACAGGTAAAGTAAACACAACACAAGCAGAAGGAAGGTAATAATATAAGTAATGGTAGAAATCAATGAAACTGAAAATAGGAAAACAATAAAATGATTAATGAAACAAAAATCTTTGGTTCTTTGGGAAAAATCAATAAAATTGATAAATTTCTACCAAGATTAACAAAACAAAATGAAAGAAGACAACAATCACCCATATTAAGAATAATATAGGGATATCACAGATCCTGTAGTTATTTTTTAATTTTAAGAGAATACTACAAATAATTTTAAATGTATGAAGCTGACAACTTAGAAGAAATGACTAGTTCCTCAAAATTTGCAAATTACCACAACTCAACCAAGAATTAGATCATCTTACTAGTATAACCTTTAATGGCATTTAAATTATAATATAAGAGCTGCTGAAAAAATAAATCTTCAGTCCCGGATGGTTACACTAGATAAATCTAACAAAAATTTGAAGAAAAATTACCCTCAATTTTACACATCTCTGAGAAAATAGAAGAAAATGAAACCCTTCCCAACTAATTTGATGAGACCAGTATTGCCATATACAAAAAAACAGACAAAGGTAATACCAAAAAGACTTCCAAAGCTACAGAACACTATCTATCTTTCTATTTATTGTTTGCATAATAACATATCTCATAAATTTAGATTTAAAAGTCCTCACTCTCATATGTACAAATCAGCCAACTAAATCCAACAATGTATAAAAACAGACCTTGAACTGGGGTCCTATTAAAAATTTATTATTATAACAATATGGTCAAAGATAGTCGTCTAGGTCAAATCAGAAATTGACTTTTCCAATTAAAGTTAATCCTACCAATAGTCATTCTAAATGTCTATCGATAATACATACAATTACTTTTTTTTTATAAAATGAAGAAAACATTTCTATAGCATAAAATATGGATATACACGATATTCTCTTGATCTTTTTCAATAACTTATGGGCCTTTGAAGCCTGACCTGAGGAGACTGCATTCCTCTGGCTTCCTTGGCCTCTGGCTTCTACTCAGGTTTCACCAGTGGTGGACACTAGCAAGAGATTGGAGAGCCAGCAGAGAAAGAGATTAGTGTCCAGGTTTCCCCAACTGAGTCCCAGACCTCTGGTCAGACGTACTCTCCTACAGTTACAACTCCCTACAAATCTCTACAAATTGCAATGTCTACTCTCTCCATTTATCCCTGCAGGCTTAACGTGTTGGTGTCTTCCTACCCTTGCCTGTCCCCCAGAGTTTTTCCATTCCTTTTAGGTTACTCTTAACTCCACTACAACTTCCAAGTATCCCCTCAAGCTCATTAAACTCTCCTGATTTTTGTCATTTGAGTATACCAGCTTGTTTTCTGACAATGATATTGGTAGATACAGAGTTGCTACATGAAAATGATCCCTTTGGGACCAGTCACTAATTTTCCCATAGTATGTGGGTACTATTTTTATTCTTGACTCCAAAATCATAAATATAGAAACAGCTGCAGGTGCCACAACACCAGGTAAAAATAATTGTAAAAAAATCAATTATTCAGATACTTTCTCTTAACTGTTTATATAATTTTGTATATATTTCAGCCAATACTCTTGACATAAAAAAGGGTTTTTTTTTATCTAGATAATTACCCAGTGAGCTATTAGAAGAGGAAGGAAACTTGGATTCAACTAGACAACCCTCCCATTTTTGAGATCTATAAATAAATCCAAGAATAGTTAAGTCACTTATCTAAACTCATAAAACTAGATGGAAAAAATAGGAACAGAAACTAAGTTTCCTAATTTCAATCCAATGTGCTTATAATAAGAAGTGCCATCTCTTCAAAACTCTTCTTTTGAAACATATACAGGTTTGAGCATGCACTGCTAAAAATCTTCCTCATATAAATCTGTGTGTCTTATAACTTTAAATATGTTATAAACATATGTGACATATGCTTTAGAGTTAAAATGGCAATGAACAGATGAATGCCATACCCTAAGTAGCCTGAGAACAAGAATTCAACTCTAGGTATTGACCAAGATCACATTTTGCCATAGTATCCAGGGCCCCAGAAAACAACATATTTTTGAAAATTATAAAAACAAAAATAGTTTAGCTACTAACTTCTTTTTTAAATTTATTTCTTTATTGATTTCAGAGAGGAAGGGAGAAGGAGAGAGAGATAGAAACATCAATGATGAGAGAGAATCATTGATCGGCTGCCTCCTGCACACCCCCTACTGGGGATCAAGTCCACAACCCGGACATGTGCCCTTGGCCAGAATCAAACCTGGGATCCTTCAGTCCACAGGCTGACACTTTATCCACTGAGCCAAGCTGGCTAGGGTGCTACTAACTTCTAAACTCTCATTAACTTTATTTATACTTTGTATTAGTTACATACCTGTGATTAAATCAGCAAGTAAATTCTTCTACATGACCATTATATTCTCATAGATCCCTGAATGTCTGTTTCTCTGACAATCAGTCTCTTCATAGGTTATACAATTACTGTACCAGTAAAGCTCCTTCAGACAGGCTCATATGTCATCTATGAACTCAGCCAAATATCACATACCATATGTCAATATTTCTGTTCATATGTCCTAAATATAT
This sequence comes from Myotis yumanensis, assembly GCF_028538775.1. NCBI lineage: Eukaryota > Metazoa > Chordata > Mammalia > Chiroptera > Vespertilionidae > Myotis > Myotis yumanensis. Next base: position 74,997,416 of record NW_027223753.1, read on the forward strand.
TTCCAAACAATTTTTATATGGAAGCTAAAGTGACTATCAGACAACATTTCAGAAATATCTCTTTTTCTCTGGGCTTTATGTCTGTGTTTATAGATGTCCCTCCATAATTGAACATAGAGGGGAAAATGTACTTTTTATGGCAGTCATTTTTTTTCTCTTTCCCCCCATTTATTCAGCTGGAAAGAGGAAATGAAAAAATATGAGCAATTGAGTTGAACATACTATAAACTACCTCTATTTTTGGCAAGCAGCAGACCTATGGACTGTCTTTGCAGTGGTGTGGGACAAACTTAACTGCTTCCATTTGTTTTTGCTTAGGCTAGGATTTCACGTAGTATATTTCTCTAAAGTAACAGCAAAGTACACAAAGACAATTTAGAGAATAAAGAAGATGCTAAAAGCAGGGTGAACCCAAACTAACTGGATAACATTACTATAATTTTTCAGCCTTTGTTTACAGGACTAAGCTTGCCTTGAGTGAAATCTCATAGATTTTCAAATCCCACCATCTCAAATATGCAATCTCAAAGTGAGAAATAACAATAATTCATGAATATTGAAGGCCAGTCAGCCATAGCTCTGACTGAGCAGAGGTTGTTTTTAGGGAGTAAAGGGAGGTAATACTGAGAAAATAATTTTTTGGATGCTAAAAACAGGTAATTGAACAAAAGTTAAAAGAAACCATTCCTACAGTATGGAATGCCTGCTTGAAATTATTATCCTGAAAATAAAATATCTGTATTGTGTATTCAATAATCAACTTTGGTATTATTCCCATAGGCTAGAATATAGGATAAAGGACACGTTGCTTTTATTGGGGGGGGGGGGGGGGGGATGGCCAAACACAGAAAATAAACTCCTGATGACCTAAAAAGAGGGAGGAGCTATGCAGAGGCGGGGGTGCAAAAGGAAGACAGGGGAGTGCAAAAAGAAAATCTCATCAGCTTTGAAGGATAGACTGGTTCAATTTTGAGCTCAGAGAAGGAGATAAATGCTTGTTCACTATTTATTCCTTCCTAATCAAATTGGGTCAGAATTCAAGGGAACGCCATAAATGTAACCTTTCAGATTTAAAATTGGGGGAATAAATTGCCATGAACCAACATTTAAGCCTAACCACCAGGCTAAACACTGCTTCTATGGAAAATGAGTTCAAAATGGTTTATAAATGAACTTTTGAAACAAAACTGTTCCTGGGTAAGAGATTTCCTATAAAGAGGCAAACACACAAAAGATTATCCCACCAACCAATTTTCATATGTCTTATAAAACCAGTAATGTACAGAGTGTCCCAAACTTCACGCAAGATTTGCAATTGCAAATCTTGCGTGAAGTTTGGGACACCCTATAGAAAGAGACAAGTAAATATTTAAAATTACTCTGAACCACCAATAATATATATTTTGGGTAAAATAATTTTAAGACTATATAATGAGTTTAACCAAGTCTTTATGCCGTGTATTAACCACTCTTCAATAATACCATGTGCATAATTGCATATGAATTTGTTACTCAATCATTTGTTTATGGTAGGTAATGAGTCTAGGGAACTGAGGCTTGAAAAATAAATTATTTAAATGAGTTAATTATTTAAAGTGTGATTGGCTCTTCCAGTTTTATTGATAACATTCTTACCTATCATAATGACAATCATCTCACTGATTGCCTAATTATCCAATTTTAAAATATTTGGGGGATGAGTGAAATTACCTTTTTTCGTTATTTATTCCTTTAATTATGTGTTTATATTCTGCTTACCCTGACTAGAGGTAATTCCATGAGGGCAGGCACTTGATATTGTTCATCCCTATATGTGTAGGGCACAGAGGAGTTCTTAGAGAAATGAATGAATGAATGAATGAATGAATTATATAACAAATTATAAAATAAAATGAAATTCCTATATCCATCTTATTAAAAAATGTAAATGCTAAAGCTACTAATGGGATATTTGAATCTGTGGTTAAGCTTAGTTAAAATGGAATAATCTTAAGTTCTAATTACTTCCACATATCTTTTAGTTAACAGTAAATAAATCATTAGCTTATAAATCCACTACCAATATGGTAACCATCTTAGTCTCTACAAAAAATTTCAGGTTCAATAGTACTGTTCTAAATATAATCCTATAAGGCAAATGCTAGGGAAAATAAATCTAAGCCACTAAAGGCCAACACCATCTAATAGTAGAAAGCTCTTGGCTTGAGAGTCAAGAGACCAGATCCTAGTCCAAACATTTACTCACTAGTTGTGGGAACTTGTGTAGGCCGTTTGACCTCTCTGAGCTAAACCCTCTTCTGTAAAATGTCAGGATTGAATATAATTTCCAAGACCTATTTTAGCTTTAAAATTCTATCAAGGAATAAATTGTTAGCTGGGGGGAAATTGGCCATGCAAATATACATAATAATAGATAACACATGTAGTTTTTGCTAAGCGCAGGCATTCTTGTAAGTACATAACATTGATTAACATGCAACATCTTCACAAACAAGACTATTAGATAGCTTTCATCTTCTGCATTTTAAGGAAGGGAAACTGAGGCCGAGACATGTTAAGCGGCTTTCTCAAAGTCCCAACAGATAGACATGCACAACTAAAGACCCCAAGTGGTCTGCCCTCTGCCTGCCCCTTATCATGCTGGCTTACCTCTTCTGACATCTTTGCACTCAAACCACGCTGGGCTTTTCTTGGACCCTGAGCACACAGACTTAATCCCATCAGAGATCCTTTGCACTAGTTCTCTGCTTAGAGAATTCTTTCCCAAGATTTTTGCATGACTGATTCCCTCTCTTGGTTTTGTGTCTCATATCAAAGATCACTAGCCTAATTTTCTCTAACCAAAGTCATCACTGCACATAGCTACTTCTTTTGCTTTTTAGCATCCATAGCCATTTGAAATTATCTCTCTTAGTTGTTTGTTAATTCATATATGTGTTTATTATCTGCTTTCCCTGACTAGGATATAAGTTTCACTAGGGCAGGAATTTTAAATTTTTATTACTGTATCTTCAGTATATAAAGTAGTATATGGACAGAGTAGTTAATGACTGCAGGATGAGTGAATGAATAATAACCTAACAAAAATGATTTTCCTTTATTCATCTTAGTTTTTCAAAAGTGTAAATGCTAAAGCCATTCACAGAATATATTAAATATCTGCTATGCCATTTTAGTAAAGAGTATTTTCAGACAAAGAAGAAATGTGTTTATTGACAATACTTAGTACCAGCACATCTCAGAATTTTTGCTTTACTGTCACCTCCTATCAAAATAATTATGTAAACATTTCATTTTTTTATTAAAGGAGTGTTTTTAATTCAGAAAAGAGTTCAGATCTTTTACTAAATCACCCAAGAAACTGAGTGACAATATGAGTCATCAGAAACATTAAGCTCACAGAATCTATTACTTCCCAGAAGCTTTAAATTTTATACTAAAAATCATATCCTTAAAGAGCATAGCACAAGTGATGTGCAGAAACAGAAGCAACAGCCACCTTGTTTCATGTCTTCCCTGGGAAAGTGGTAAAATTTTATCAGCACAGAAAAACCTGTAGCGGGAACAGCAAGCAAATCTTGAGTGTGGTCTGATTGCATATGGAAGCAGCTTAAAGAAAACAGGACAGATTTCTTTCAAAACCTTCACTGTTCTCAAAACTCTCATGCTTGCTTCCATCATTCATTTAAAGGTAGCTTTCAAAACGCGTACTACGATGATACAATTAAAACTAAAAGGACAAACAGGGAAAATTACAATAGAACAAATTAGTTAAAGCCAGGACTGAAGTGAACACACAAGATGCCTGTGGACCTGGACCCTTGTAAAAGAAGGTCAAATATTGATCCTGCATTTTCTGGCCTTCAGTGCAAGGAGGGCCTTGAGGGACAGAGTCAGGAAGAACAGAATTCCAATGTGACCAAACTGGGTACATTATTCATAGCCTGGATGAATGTGGCCCAGAACAGGCATTAATGCTTCTGAAATCTAAGAGAATCTTCCCCCATGGCTCCTCATAAGAATGGAGCTGGTGGTGAAAAAACCCAACAGCATTCTTACACTAAATGCATCAACATGTTTCAGGAGACTGCTTCTCGTAAAATTACTCATTGTAGGCTGGGCCATTGCACTAGAAAGGCAATTCAATAAAAGCAATTATATGAAGGGCCAACAGCAATAAGCAGTCAATTAATGCAGTTCTCGTCCAGACTACAATCCTTCCAGTGGGGGGAGGGGAGAGAGAGAGAGAGAGAGAGAGAGAGAGAGAGAGAGAGAGAGAGAGAAATCATGCTTTTGTTTAAGTGAGATTTTCACAGAATTGGGGATTGGGGCAGCAGGACCTTAAGGTGGTATTCCTTAACAGTGACATGGAGTGCAGCTGTCCTGTGTTTTGTGTTAGTTTGGAACTTTGTGCCTGTGTTGGGATGGACTGACACCCTCTTAGGAAAATTGAGGTGCCTGCCCAACAGGGCACGTGGTAAATAGAAAGCCTCTCAGAGGCAAGAAGTTCCTCTGGTTGTAAGTGTGCATATACAGAGGAAGGGACCAACAGGTTTCCAAAGTTCTTCAGCAGATCTGCAGATGGTACATGGCTGAAAAAAATTTAGCCTGATACTTGCTCATGCAGGGAAACCAATCATGTTTTCACATTGGCCTTTTTAAAAAAAAAAAGCCTCAGAAAGGCACCTTTGGATGGTTAATCTTAGTTAGCAGGACATTTTCTGTATAGAGAGGAGAATTGATTACAAAATAAGTACCTAGAGAAGTAAATGAGTTAACCTACTGCATAAGATCATGCATTACAAGCCAGTTGTATGTTACAAGCCCAAAATAATGACATATTTCAGTGTGGTGCACCTGAGCCTCTGTGTGGCAACAAATGACTTGGCCAGATGTATATTAAAACGATTGCTGGATCGTGGTACTTACACTGAATACTCCATAAAAAATAAGGTTATCTCGCTATTCTCTGCTTTGTTTTAATACTCTAAAAATATCTTAATAATTAATGTATTTATCATAATTATATTACTTTACATAGAACATATTAATATACATATCACATTATAATAATTAATTAGTGAATATTTAATACTAGTGGCCCGGTGCACGAAATTCGTGCACATTAAAAAGGAATTAATTAGAGGAAATATTTTAATATTGTTATTTGCCCTTTCTCTATAATAGAAGTGTCAGAGATAAAAGAAAATTAGTAAAATGTACATGAAAATCTCCCTCCTGTCAGAGTCTGGGGCATGCCGTTGGACCAGAGTCAAGTCCTTGCCCACCACCCACACATGCTTCGAAAACACAGGAGACCCAGTCCTGGCTGGCCCCACCCCCATTGGGTGAGACCTAGACCCAGCCAGCCCCACTCCTGTCAAGCCCCTCTGGGCGGGGGCCACAGCCTCAGGTCCCCCAGCCCAGCACAGGGGTAGGAGGAGGGCATGGCCTGAAGTCCCCATCAATCCCTGCCAGGGCAGGAGGCATGGCCTGAGGTCCCCTGCCAAGCCCCACTGGGCGAGGGACACAGCCTGAGTTCCTCTGTCAAGCCCTGCCAGGTGGGGGACGTGGCCTGAGGTCCCCTGCCAAGCCCCACTGGGTGAGAGGCACAGCCTGAGGTCTGTCATCCCAGCCAGGAGCCATGCAGCCTCAGGTCGCTGCGGTTTGGTCATAATGTTACGGCATCCTGGCTAATTTGCATATCCCTCTATTATTATATAGGATACCAGAGGCCCGGTGCACAAAAATTTGTGCACGGGGTGGGGGGAGGGAGGTGTCTCTCAGCCCGGCCTATGCCCACTCGCAGTCTGGGACCCCTTGGGGGATGACCACCTGCTGGCTTAGGCCTGCTCCTCGGGGATTGGGCCTAAGCTGGCAATCAGACATCTGGCAGGCCGGCAGCCCTCGGGGGATGTCCACTTGCCAGTGGGGAGCAGACCTAAGCTGCAGTCGGACATCCTTAGCGCTGCTGAGGAGGTGGGAGAGGCTCCCACCACCACCACTGTGCTGGCAGCCATCAGCCTGGCTTGTGGCTGAGCAGAGCTCCCCCTATGGGAGCGCACTGACCACCATGGGGCAGCTCCTGCATTGAGCGTCTGCCCCTTGGTGGTCAGTGTGTGTCACAGTGACTAGTCATTCCCAGTCTTTCTGCTGTTAGGGTCAGTTTGCATATTACCCTTTTATTATATAGGATAGAGGCCTGGTGCACAAGTGGGGGCTGGCTAGTTTGCCCTGAAGCGTTTCCCAGATGAGGGTGGGGGTCCCACTTGGGTGTCTGGCCGGCCTGGATGAGGGGCTGAGGGCTGTTTTCAGGCTGGCCAAGCCGGCGACAGAAGCTTCCAGCCTCTCCTTTTTCTCTTTTTTCTTTTTTATTCTGAGATTTATTTACTTTCTATAATTGCAACTTTGTTGCTTAGAGTGGAGCTCAGAGCCAGGCCGTGGCAGGCGAGGAACCTTGGCTTCTTCTATCACTGGAGCAAGCAAGCCTCCTGCTCACTTCAGCTGCATGGCTGCCGGCCGCCATCTTGGTTCGGTTAATTTGCATATCCTGCTGATTGGCCAATGGGAAGTGTAGCGGAGGTATGGTCAATTGCCATGTTTGTCTATTATTAGATTAGATAGTGTTTTAAAAATAGACCCTCTAAACTCTTCATCTACTGGAATATCACAGAGAACATTGTTCTTTACATTATTCTCTTAATGAGAAACCTTGCAAGGAATTTTTCTTATGGAACTAGTACAAATTATTGTACCTCTTGAACAATTGGTCTATATTTTAAACATATAAACTCTGCTGAATTATGGAATTATCCAGGTTGCAATTTTTTGTTAATTTTTAGACAGTTCAGTGCTGACTTTTTGGTCTCTTTGTAGCAAATGTATAGGTTTTTATAATATGCATTTACTACTCTTATCATTTTTAAATCTTTTTAGGTTTAAATTATTATTAATTTACTTTGAGTAATGTTATATTGCCCTAGTATGTTTTAAGTCTGCTTTACATCTGCAGTAATAGAATAGACTTGCCTACTACCTGTGTTCTCTTTATGTACACTATGGAATTGAGAAGGCTGCTTTATTAAAAATAAGAACAGGTGTACATTTTTAATCAGATGGCTAATAATCCAATTACTCTAAGATTTAAAAAAGATAAAATAAATACACTGTGGACTTATGCTTTTATTACTCTGAAATAGAACTGAAGATAAGAGTATAAGTCCTAAATATTCTTAAAAATATAAATTTCCCTTACATTGCTTGGTTTTGGGGGGAATAAAAGAGGGTGTTTGTTATTTAGTTGTTTTATCTAAGACACTCAGAGAAAATTCTAACTGAAATAAAATGAAATTAAAAATTTTAGTACAAATAAAAACTAAATAAGTATATTATGGGATTTTAAAAATCATTTTTTTATACAATTTGGATCTTTTGTGAAAGTATTTATTCTTAATATCTTATATTTTTCCCTTTTGTCGTGTAAAAATCATTTTCTTCAACCCAAAATGTCCCTCAATAGATTTATCATAATATTACTATGTGTTTTGGCAATCACTAGAACACAGCAGAATAACTTTAACTAGAATATGTATATGGTGATATTTTTAAAAGACTTATAATGTTTGGTAGCTCACAGTGCTTCAGTTTACTCAGAGTTTGAACATTTATAGGAATAGTTTGAACAGAAATATTTAAATAAGCTTAATAAAAATAATTTAAATAAAATTGTTTAAATAATTTTCTTAAATTTCCATCCTCAAATTTCCAATGTGGCAATATTTTTAAAGAGCTTATAGTAACATCAGTTTTCTATTTCAACATGTTTTTATACCAAATATGTGAAAACATGAGATAATTTTGCTTCCACCAAATATTTGGTATAACATTTTCCTTACTTTCAAGTACAGTTTCTCTATATGTAGAAAGTGTCTTGTGTGGAACTCCCCTTTAAATTAAAACGCACACACACACACACACACACACACACACAGCAATAAGGAGCCAAAGGCCCACAAGGCAAAGACACAGAGCAGCACAGGGCATGTTAGGAATTAGCAGTTTTACTTATTGAACTCAGTGTTGTTTAAATGTATTGAATTATCCAAGGTATGGAACCCATGGTAAAACAATCATTATCCAAAACTCTTGGAAAAGACAGAAAGTGACAGAGGAAAAAAAAAGGGGAACTGACCTGAACAAAATGAAATCAGGGGAGAAAATTAACCTGTTCAGCAAATATGTTTAACTTCTAAGGAACAACTGCGGATGTTGTTTGTAGTGATGCCTTTTAATGACTAAGCGGCAGCACAGAAATCTTTCCTCCAGGTTTTAGGCAGCAAACTAAAACATCCTCTGCTCTTTTATGATGACAGGACTAGTCAGGGTGTGATTTTAAGATAATATGAATGTTTCTACAATTATATATAAAATCAATCTCATTGCCTTATAGTCACCTTGCAATCAAACACAAAAATACAATTTGTGCCCTAATTTAGGTCTTTCACACAGAAGTTTTCTTTGTTTTTTCTTTATTTCTTTTAAGTCCTATTCATATACAAGAACACGGTTTAAAAAAATCAAGACTTCATTGGATAATCCCTATAATAATTTGAACATGTAGTAAATTTGGTCTTTGTGACCCAAGTAATAAGAAAAATGAACCCCATGCAAATGTATTAATCAGGTCTCAGAAAGTGAAGTTATGAACTGACCTACAAAGGAAGGGACACCGTGAGTGTCATGTCAAATCCAGGTGCTCTGCATATATAGCTTAAAAGCACTTTATAAATGAAAGGTATTGCTATATTTTTTGTAATCATTGACAGCAAAATCAACAAGTGATGTTAAGATAATGAACTTGCCCCAGTGTCATTAATATAACTTTGGATACAAATAGTAATTGAATTTTCCTATCACTAGAAAAACTGTGTCTTTGCTTAGTACTTGAACTACTTACTTGAAAATACTTAGACATAGTATATATTTTACTGACCTTCAGCAAAAAACTATGCAACAACATAAGAACTACTTCTAAAATTAAACAGGATGAAAGATAAACATGTATATGAAAAAGAAAAAAGAATCTTCATCTTTTATTTTTAAATTGATATTGAATTTATTGGGGTGACAGTTGTTAATAAAATTATACAGGTTTCAAGTGTACAATTCTGTAATATATCATCTGTATTTTGACATTGTGTGGTCACCCCACCAAGTAAAGTCTCCTTCTGTCTCCGTTTATGTCCCCTTTATCCTCTTCTACCTCCACCCACCTTCCTTTCCCTCTGGTAATTACTATGCTCTTGTCTGTGTCTACGAGGTTTTTTGGGTTGTTTTACTTTTTTTTTTTCTTAAGCCCTTCACCTTTTTCACCCAGTCCCCACAACCACATTCCCCTTGGACAGCTGTTAGTCTGTTCTCTGTATCTATGAGTCAGTTTCTGTTTTGTTAGTTCATTTTTATTAGATTCTACATATAAGTGAAGTCATATGGTATTTGTCATTCTCTGGCTGGTTTATTTCACTTAGCATAATACTATCCAGGTTCATCCATGCTGTTGCAAAAGGTAAGATTTCCTTCTTTTTTACAGTCACATAGTATGCCATTGTGTAAATGTACCACAGCTTTTTTATCCACAGATCTACTGATGGGCACTTGGGCTGCTTACAGATCTTGGCTATTGTAAATGAACATGGAGTGCATAAATTCTTTCAAATTAGTGTTTTGGTTTTCTTCAGATATAAGAAGTGGAATCACTGTTTCATAAGGCTGTTCCATTTTTAATTTTTTGAGAAAACACCATACTATTTTCCACAGTGGCTTCCCTAGTCTGCATTCCCATAAACAGTGCGTGAGGACGCCCTTTCCTCCACTAGAATCTTCTTTCAAATGAAAGCAAAATAGAAAATCAAATAAACTTGTGTGTTTTTTTCACTAACATAATCTCATAGTTCCAATTATTTCCATAGTTCCAACTGTCTAATCAATTTTATAATCTCAAAAACAAAACATTTATTAATTTTGTTAGTTTTTTTTTCTTATTTTCTGTGACTCTAGGAGATTCAAAAAGAAGAGTCTATAGATAGAAAAATGTTAGTTGAAATAATGTTGTCCAAATGCCAAAAAATCCAATTGTTTCAAGATGCAGGGTAAGATAAAAAATCTACAGAGATGTTATACAGAATGAATAACACAGAGCAAAGGCCATCAAATATGGTTAAAAGAATGCTCTAATAACTGTCTAGAACAGTCTCCATGAAGACATAAAGAACAAATCCAGATCATAGGATAAAAAGTAAAAATATATACATGAGATGTTGACCATTCTAAAATTGTGATAGTAAAAGACACAAAAATGTTAGAGCAGTGGCTATACTCAGATGAAAACATATCATTGTGTGGTATTATTCACATCCCCCCTCAGTTTGGGTTACACTTTGCCATATATTTATTGGCTACTTATTTTGATTGACTTTTTCATTGAATTACTATTCTAAGTATAATATTTTGTGTTACTTAAAATTATACAAAGAGATCCATTTGTCAAGATATAGCATGAAATCCAAAAATAGTGGGACATTTTTTAAAAAGCACTTGAGCTACTTTCATTTAAAGGCAATTAAACAACTATTATTAAGACTTAGTAAAAGCCTAGCACAGGTACATGCTATTTCAATATTCTTCACAATTAATTATATGATGCTTTATAAAATATTATGCTTTGCATTCTATTTTTAAAATTCAACTCCAGTTACATATAATTCTATTGAGTTATCATAATAATTTAAAAATGTAATTGAAAACATTACACTACAAATAAAACCTAAACACTTAAAATTGTACTTGAAAGGCATTGTGCAGCATAGTACATAATATCTATTCTACAATTAGAAATAAGGGTAATAAAAGATAGTCCTAAAATATCTCTAAGGGCCCCTCCAACATGCTTATTATATAGCCCCATGTTTTCTAATCTTTCGTTGTAGAAAGTTTAATTTTAAAAGAATTTGAAATTTGGGTGAGTGGCTATTTAATAACTTCTAAAAAATTAATAGACATATTATTGCTGTAAGTATATCCTATGTAATAAAAGGCTAATATGCAAACTGACCAAACAGCAAAACAACCAGTCACTATGATGCACACTGACCACAAGAGGGGAAGACACTCAACGCAGGAGCTGCCCCCTGGTGGTCAGGGCACTCCCACAGGGAGAGCGCCGCTTAGCCAGAAGCCAGGCTCATGGCTGGAGAGTGCAACGGTGGTGGCAGGAGCCTCTCCCACCTCTGTGGCTGTCCGACATCCCCCAAGGGCTCCCAGACTGCAAGAGGGCACAGGCTAACCTGAGGGACACTCCCCCCGCCCCTCACTGAGTGCACAAACTTTGTGCACAGGCCTCTAGTAATGATATAAAACACTATAAGACAAATACATTTGATTCTATATTTGATTACTATGGAGGGGAGTGGGGAGAACAACATGACCAGTAGGTAGAAGTCATTGAAATAAAAAAAGGTAAACTATCAGTTGTTACAAAGAAAGATAAATTATAGTTGCCCTTGACATTGTTGGTAATTACAACAATCATCTTCCTAGACAAGAGGAGGATAATGATAATCAAGAGCAAGTATTCACAGTTTCCTCCCCAGGTTCCACAGCCCCATCTATTCAGCTTCTGTGTCCTCTCAAAGCAGGAATTAGATGGTTCCTTCTTGAATTAGTTCTAAATCATTCTGTAACCCTTTTTCTTTCTTTCTTTTTAATCCTCGCATGAGGATATTTTTTTCCATTGCTTTTTATAGAGAGGAGACAGGTGGGAGAGGGGGAGAGAGAGACATTGATGTGAGAGAGACACATCGATTGGTTGCCTCCTGCATGTGCCTTGGCCTGGGGTCAGGATTGAATCTGCAACCCAGGTACATGTCCTTGACCAGGAAACAAACCTGAGACCCTTTGGTGTGTGGGTCCATGCTCTAAATACCAGTAGGACTCTTTAACTGTTTTTCTAGCCCATTTTCAAAATGCTGTTTGTCTTGGGATTGAGCAATCTGTTAAAAAAAATGAAAATAATGAGAGAAGAAAAGGGATCTATTCAAACTATAAACATACACATGAAAACAGGAAAGTACAGATTTCCCTATACATGAGAGTGTCTGTGGACCCCATAAACTGATCCAAGTGAACCCAAACTAAGCATATCCGAAGCTCAGCTTTTCTGTATGTGATCCTTGAAGTACCATTTGACATAAAGAAATGTTTACAGGTGATAAATATATTGATTATCTTGATTTATAGTATGGGTGTATACATATGTCCAAGATATATTTAACTGTGAACTTTAAATATGTGCAGTCTATTATATGTAGATTACAAAGTTGTTTTCATAAGTAATGTATCAGTCAGAATCTAGTCAGGATATAGATGACACATAAACTAAGAGGGTTTGATATGAAAATAATTAAGGTTCTGAGCTCTTCTTCCTGTAGCCCTGATGACTCACTGTGTTCTATATGAATGCATACCATGATACAGCTAATTATGAGTATTTTATAAATAAAGTTTGCATTCACTATAAAAATAATTAATTGTAACGAAGGGTAATGATAAAGATGTAAAGTAACCCCCACCAAAAAAAAAAAACCATAAGTTTGAGGGTGAGCTCTCAAGGAGAAACAAAACTGTGAAAGAGGTGCCCTCCTCAAGGCTGAATCAAGACATACTGGATGTAAAAAGAAAAAAAAAAGAAGGAGAAATAAAAGACATACTGGAGAAGGTGGTCTTCTAGCGCACCACATGGCAGAGAAGTTTGCTAGGTTGCCTGAGCTGCAGCTGGTCCACAGGTGTTGGGCAAGCAGGAAAAAGTAAATAAATAAATTAAAAACCTCTCCTGGCTGCAAGTGAAACAATGTTGGTGAATGAAACCACAAAAGGAGGCAAGGTGTCTGGAGCACACTCGCTGGCAGGGTAGTGTGCAGCCAATGGTGTGCAATGTCAATGTCAGGAGGACTGTGGGAAAGAGCCCTGTGGGGTACAAACGGGTCAAGGCTGGTGGGATATTGTGCAGAGAAGGGGGAGCCTGTTGACAAACAGGGCAGAGCACCCCCTGGAGCATATGGTGTCCATGCCAGCAGGGCCACAGTGAGCGCAGTGACCGGGGCTGTGAGCTCACTGAGGAACTGAGGGCTCTGGATGTGTTGCTGGGCAGTGCACTGCTGACAGCCATGCAGCCGGGCAAAGAAGTGGAAAAAGTGCAGCAAACTGGAACTAGTCTAAAACTGTGGGAGTTCTAAAATGTTACCAGCTCTATAAGCTAACAAGCTAGCCTGCTACAGTTCTACTTGTGTGTATGTATATGTGTGTATGTATATGTATACACAAGTATATATACCTAAACACGTGGTATATGTGTGTACATGTAAAATCTCTTGTTCAAAGAACAGACCTTTTACATACAGTGCAGCTTGTGTCACCTGGTGAGTGTGGCTCAGTGGTTGAACGTCAACTCATGAACTAGGAGGTCACAGTTCAATTCCTTTTCCGGACACATGCCTGGTTGCAGGCTTGATTCCCATTAGGGGGTGTGAAGGAGGCAGCCGATCAATGATTCTCTCTCATCATTGATGTTTGTATCTCTCTCTCCCTCTCCCATCTTCTCTGAAATCAATTATACACACACACACACACACACACACACACACGCACACACACACACAGCAGCATCCACGCCTCATGATTCAATTCTCCCACGGGGTGACGCAGTGGAGCATCTCTTTCCACATCACATCACTATTTCAATGTACAAATTATTCCAAAAGAAACACTATGTGATGTGGTGGAGGACATGTATCCTGTGCATAAAAATGAGCTTTGCACCACAGAAAAGGAACTCCAAAGTTATGAGACTTGAAGTTTCTATAGAGCTGCTGGCACCCCTGCCATCCTCCCCTTGAGAGAGACCTCCTTTGCCCCAGAATATAAACAAATCCTCTCTGGGGATGTTCTCCACTCCCCTCTGTATCACCACTCTGAGACATAAGCAAATACAAACAAATGGCCCAGTGAGATAAGGCTTCATGTCTCTCCAGATGTCTCTATCTTTACGGTTCTATTCAATCATTCTTTAACCCAGGAGCCCTTGCTCTTTGCTTAAAAGCCCTGACTGCAAAAATGTGAAAATATACATAGAGCACTGACTCCCAGCAGGAACCAAAAAGAACAGTCCCTCCTGCATAATATCATCCAGGGCCTCATATTGACAACGCTTATTATCATGCTTGTGGCAAAGGACAAATGTTTAAAGTTCCATTACCACCGCAGATAAAGAAGAGTGGATTTTGAGAGACAATAAACTGATAATTAAAATAGTTAGTAAAGGAATATTATAAACTTCATGCCTATAAATCTGATAACTAGATGAAAGGGACACATTCTTTAGAAGACACAAACTATTAAAGCTCACTCAAGAGGAAATATATCATCTGTATAGCACTAGAACTATTAAGAAATTGAATTTTTAATTTAAAATCTTCCCATAAAGAAAATTCCATGTATAGATGGTTCTATTAAACATTGAAGGAAGAAATAAAACAAATTCTACATAAATTCTTCTATAAATTTTAAGAGAAGGTGGTACTTACCAACCCATTTCAAGGTAATAACATCACTCTGAATTTCATATTATAAGAAAAGTAACTGAATACAGATGCAATTTTTTTAACTTTTAGCAAGTCAAATCCAACAATATATATTTCTAAAAAGATAATGCATCATAACAAAGTGGGATTTATCCTGGGAATATTGACCTGGTTTAACACTAAAAATCAATGTACAGTAGTTCACCATATTAGCAAACACACACACACACACACACACACACACACAATACAGAAAAACATTTGGCAAAATCCAAATTCATTCCTGATTTTCAAAAACTATCAGGAAAGTAGCACTAGAAAGAAACTTCTTCAATATGATAAGGGACAACTACAAAAAATGTACAAATGACACCATACTTAATGATGAACTGCTGAGTGCATTCCCTCTAATATTTGGAACAAGGAAATAGTTTATGCTTTCACCTCATCTACTCATCTTTTTTTGGAGTCTTAAGCCAGTGTAATAAGACAAGAAAAAAGAGATAACAGTTATTTAAATTGGAAAGGAAAGAAGTTAAACTAGCATTATTCACAAATGGCATGATCGTCTTATATAGGAAATTCTATGACATCTATCTACCCACAAAATTACTAGAATTAAAAACTGATCTTAACAAGCTTATAAGATCTAAGATAATACTAAAAAAAAATTGTATTTAATAGATTAGTAATGAATATTCAAATTAGAATTGAGAAAATCAATACCATTTACAAGTATAAAAAATGTAAAATATTTAAGTATAAATATGGCAAAAGATATGCAAGACCTACCAGTATACATTAAAAATATATAACTTTACAGAGAGAAATTAAAGAAAACCTAAATAAATGGAGAGATATACAGTACTCATGACTCAGAAAACGCTATACCATTGAGATCTGAATTCTTCCCAAATTGATTTAGAGATTCAATGCAGTCTCCAAAAATATCTCAGGAAGCTTTCTCATAGAAATCAACAAGCTAATTCTAAAATTCACATCATAAAGGTTTAAAATAAAAAAAAAATTTCACATGAAAATTCAAAAGACAAAATATCCAAAACTACTTTGTGAAAAATAAAATAACATATTTGGAGCATTAATACTATCTAACTCCAATACTTATGATAAAACTACATTAATCAAGACAATATGGCAGTGGCAGACAGAGAGATAAATACATCAGGGAAACAATAGTTATTTCAAAAATAATCCCATGCATATGTGGGCAATTAATTTTTAAAAAGGTTGAAAAGGGGAGAAAGCACTGGAATTTACATTGGCTGGAATAATTGGACATCCATAGCCTTCCTCCCCCAAAAAGAACTTTGATTTATACTTTGACCATGAGTTTGCAAGGGACTTACAAAGGGAAACAATAAAACTTTGGGTGATGATGTTATGGATGTTAATTTGGTTCTGGGAAGGCCTAGTGTATATTCATATATCAAAAGTTAGCAAATTGTACACTTAAAATATGCAGTTGGTTTCATTTCAATGTATTTCAATAAAGATGTTTTAAAATCTAATACATTTATCTATGCTTATCAATACTTAAGATTTTTAAATAGCTACACTAGTATACACGTGCATGTTAGATATATTTGACAGATACTTCTGTTCATATTATTATCACCGTTTGCTAGTTTTCAACATAAATTTACACTGTTACTTTGCAAAAGATGAAATATATCTTTTTTTAAAAAAAATCTTTATTGTTGAAAGCATTACAGTATGTCCCCTTTTTCCCCCCATTGACCTCTTCAAGCCTGCCCCCAACCCCCACCCCAGGCCTTCACCACTCTATTGCCCATGTTCATGAGATGAAATATTTCACATCTATAATAACAAAAGGGTAATATGCTAATTAGACCAGACGTCTTCCAGACATCATTCCGGACGTCCTTCCTGACAAATCTGGGGCCAAAAGGAAGCCAGCCAGGGTTTCGGGTGCCTGGCGGCAGCCAGAGGAGAGAAACCAGGGTCCTGGGTGCTGGAGGGAAGCTGGTGCCAACAGTCAGGGAAGGAAGGCCTACTCTTGCACGAATTTTCGTGCATCGGGCCTCTAGTGTGGAAATAATGTTCCAAGTAAAAAGGCGCTGTTTGGTGGAAATCTAAAAAGGTTTTGTGTGCTTGGGCCTACTTTCTATACTGCTTGGCTTCATTTAGCTGGAGAGAACAACAGAGCTGACTGACCACCAAAGAATGCCTATCATCATTACAGAGGCCCAAACAGTTGTTCTTGTTGAGGCTTAGCCAGGACCTGGACCCAGGTTTCAGAAATGTAAGCTCCCATAATTTAATCTGTTCTATGAGAAGATGAAACCATAGAATAAATCAAACTTTCAACTGGAAGGGATTTTAGATAGCATCTATATCAAACTGTTTCTATTCTAAGGGAAGAAACCACTGGCAAGAGAGATTAGATGACTTACTCAAATCCAGTAATAGCAGAGTGAAACCTAGAATCCGAGGTTTCTTGTGACCAAATATTGTGCCTGTTTTGAACTATCCCAGCACCATCTTTTGAGTATTTTTCTCCCCAAATACCCATGAGTCATATACCTATATAAAAGCATCTTCTTTCATTCTGCTTTATTTAAGTACATTTTTGTTGAACTATAATGAAAAGTATCCCTGCAATCTTTTCTTTTGTCTAACCCATCTGCAGACTCCAGATTTGAACTTTTGGAAAATTAGCTATTTAATTTATACACACTCGGGACAATATCCCTGATTTTGTTCCTTTCTCCTTGTAGCTCATTTTTCATTATCCATGGTGAACACAATAGTCTCTGTCCATCTGGAATAATTATTTTGAAACTCACTTTAAAACAGAAGTAGCAGGTTAAGAGTAATTTCTGTAACAATAGACTCTTTAAATACAAGAAAAACATGCAAAATCCCAGGGACCTCTTAATCATATTACTGCAACCCAAGTAGAATTAAATCAGTTTTATTTTATATTTACTTTTTTTTATTTCTGCTTTCAAAGCATTTAATGTTCACTAAAGGAATTAGAAAACAGAGAGAAGCTTTAAAAAGAATAAATCATCCATAAAGTCATAACCAGGTGTATCCACTATTAACATTTGGCATCTTTAAATTTTATAAATGGATAGATGCACATATAACTAAAGATATTCAATTAATTAAGGAGCTATATACAAAGTTATAAAGATAGGATCATATCATACATAAATTTTGTATCTTCTTTCAAATAGCATGTTATAATCCTTTTTCCATCACAAAAATTATTTGTGATACCATTCTTAAGAAATGCATATTATTCAGTCATATTGCTATACCATCATTTAATCTTTCCCCCATTGCTGGACATATATGTAGTTTTTGAGCTTTCTTTTATAAACAATGTAAGGCCAATTATATTTATGTCAATCTTTGTGGCATTTCTGATATTTTCATAGGATATAGTCCTTGAGAGGCAACATTAAGTTTAAAAGTCTAAAATTTAACAATAATAGATGATCCTATAAGTTCTTTTAAAAACTTGTGTGCCAACTGCACTTGGAAAGCAAGAATGGAATTCATATAAAATAGCTTTTTTATGTATAAGCAGCTAGCCAGAATAGCAGCTAATTTTAAAGATTTTGCTTTATTTCCATTTATAGTAATAGTGGAATAATATTTGCACACAAATTCCAAGTATCTGGACATTATGGTAGATTTGCAACTGAAAAACTGTCATTGCCTAAAAGACTAGTTCCTAGAAGATCTATTTAAGATAAATTTTTAATAAAGGCATAAGCACATGGTGTCACCATGGTGATAAAAGGAAGCTGGGAATACTGACTGATGGAATATAGGCTGAATCATAAAAAATAAGTTGGTAATGGAGTAGAAGAGGTTCAGCAGAAGAAAAGAGCAGAAGCAAAAGCAGAGAGTTTCTCTAATGAAGGAAGGATTAAAAATCACAGGTATATTAATTTCCGACTAAATCATGGAAATGGCACATTTAGTGTTCTTTCCAGTTTGTGTCCACTCATCAAACCCTTGGGCTAACTAATCAGTCCATAGTACATATTCCTAGCAATCAGTGGGCAAATCTCAAATACAAGAGAGACAAAACCGTCCTTTCTAAGAATGTGTCTTACAATGCTTCTTACCGCGTGGCTTTGTTACTGCTGAGGCTAATTCTGTTGGGGCAAAGGATGGAAATGAGTGAGCCTGATTCTTCACCTCAAGCTGTTGGCTACACTCAGGCATTCTCAAGGTATAATGAGACCACTGCCTAAGCAGACAGAACAAAAGAGGGCTTTAAAGAAAAGTAATGATTCTCCCCCGACCCCTCATTCCTGGGGCTGGGAATCTGTGTGGACATTGTTTAGATATAATTAGCTTGGAGAAAATGTTCATTATTGTTTCTTCTCTCTTTAGAAGGACAGGCAGAACAGTAGGATGGAAAGAACATGGGCCTGAGTGCTGGGTTTCTCACATTTTAGAAATGTGTGATCAGAACCAAGGTACTTAATTTTTTCGTATCTTAGTTTCTTCATTTGTCAAGTGAGGTTAATAAAATATTGTGAGGATTAAAGTACCTAATAGGGTACTTAGTGCAGAATAAATACCTGATAACTTATATTATGTATTATTATTTGGACTACTTAGGAAGAGACAGTTATATATTCATATGCTACAAAGTGGGCCAGAATCTAAAATGTTATCATTATTGGGAGGAAAAAGATTTTTAAATTAGTCAATGCCCTTTTATTTTTCTTAAATATTTCAATTAACCTTGTTTAACTATATTGGCCAGTATATACATGAAATTGCAGACTGAAAATTCTGCTATGATTGCATTTCAAACATTGAAATTGTGCGATTTTAGCCAGATTTCTGTTCAAAATGATAAACTAAATGAGCACTTCCCAAATATTAATTTTCATATAAAGCCATTGGGGATCTTTTAAAAAAAACCATTCAGCAGGTCTTGAGATTCTGCATTTCTAACAGGCTTACAAGTAATGCTAATGTGCTGGCCTACACCACACTTTGAGACAAGGCACTAAACCAGTAGTCCTCAAGTAGGGAAAACTTTGCACCTCAGGGGACATTTGTCAATGTCTGGAGACATTTTTTTATTATCACAACTGTAGGGAGGTGCTGCTGGCATCTAGTGGGTAGAGGTCAGGGATGCTGCTAAATATCCTGCAGCCTATGCAACAGCCACCACCACAAAGAATTACTGGGCCCAAAATACCAATCATGCTCAAAGTACCTATAGTGTGCCGATGTTGAAAAATCCTGGACTAAACAAGTCTAAGAATATTTTCCACTTAATGTAAACACATTGTGCCCTGGCCAGTTGCTCAATGGTTAGAGCACAGGCCTGTGGAATGAAGGGTCATGGGTTTGATTCCTGGTCAAGGGCATGTACCTTGGTTGCAGGTTCTCCAGCACTGGTAGGGGCATGTGTGGAAGACAACCAACTGATGTGTCTCTCTCACGTCAATGTTTGTCTCCACCACCACCACCCCTAGTCCTTTACACTCTTTCTAGAAATCAATGGAAAAAATATCCTTAGGTGAGGATTAAAAGACAACATAAAGCAAAACAAAAAAAAAATAAAAAACACAAATAATGAGAAATAAAATATAATGTTTTATTCATACCTAAATTCAGTGAATCAAGTTATGATTCCCTTCCCAGTCAGGGCACATGCCCTGGTTTCAGGCTCAATCCCCAGTGGGGGGCATGCAGGAGGCAGCGAATCAATGATTCTCTCTTATCATTGATGTTTTTCTCTCTCGGTCTCCCTCCTCCTTCTTCTCTAAAATAAAAATATATTTTTAAAATATGGGAGGAACAGAAATGTTGAAAATGTATGTCCATATCTAATTAGAGGCCTGGTGCATGAAAATTCATGCACTGGGGGGGGGGGGGTCCCTCAGCCCAGCCTGCCCCCTCTCACAGTCTGGGAGCCCTCAGGGGCAGGAGCGACCTGGAGATTAGGGGGAGGAGATGCCCCATCACACCTCTGCTGTTGCCACTGCCAGAAGCACAAGCCTCAGCTAGCCCTGGCTGCCTGAGCCTCAGGAGGCCCTGGGCAGCTAGGCAGCCACCATCTGAGGCTTGCCTGCACCTAGGGCTGGCTCCAGGCAGCTGGGCAGCTGCCATTGAAGGCTTGTCTGTGCCTCGGGCTGGTCCTGGGTTCTGGGGGGCTAAGGGGACTGGGGGACTCCGGAGGCAGGGCTGAGGGGACTGGGCACTGCCATCTTGTGGTTGCGGGCACCGCCATCTTTGAGGGTGTGGTAATCAATTAGCATATTCCCTCCTTATTGGATGAGGGTGCTGCCATCTTTGAGGGTGGGGCAGTCAATTAGCATATTCCCTCCTTATTGGCTGTGGGCACCACCATCTTTGAGGGCGGGGCAGTCAATTAGCATATTCCTTCCTTATTGGCTGTGGGTGCTGCCATCTTTGCGATGATGTGTGGGTCAATTAGCATATTCCCTCTTTATTAGATAGGATAATGAATCTCAATGGAAGCCAGAGAGCCCACAATGAGTCACCCCAACATGGTATACTCCTCAGGGCTGGGGTTGTCCTTCTGTTCTGGCATGTGGATTGATGGTGTTGAGGCCACAGATTCTGTGCATATTGGAGAAGGGGTGTGAACTCCAAAGAGCTGCCTGCCCTGGGTACACACAGATTACCAACTGGAGATAACAGGAACATGGTTCCTTCTGTTTATAGGCGTGAGCCCTGTGTTCCCACTGCCTGCTGAGACAAAGGCTAAACCCAATCCCACAATCTAGGCACAAGTACATTGTTTTAAATTGCCCTTTTCTAAACTGGCATGCTCCTCTACTAACATTTGATGAATTATCTGGCAAACAAAGATTTGATTTAATAGGATGAAATCTATCAACATGATTATTGATCGATACCTCTTTCTGAATTTTCTTCTAGGTTCATCAAGGAATTTATTTTTTAAGTTGTGTTAAAGATTCCACAAAGATATTTTCACAAGCAAAATCATTACCAGCTGTATTCAGAATTAAATTGACAATCATTTATGTAACAGAATAATTTATCTTAGCACAAGAGAAAGATAAAAGACAGAGGTTGGAGTTTAAATAGGAGGCATCAAAATAAACAGGGGTTTGTTGTTTCTAAACCTTAAGGTTTCTTGGAAAGAAAAATTAGCTAGTCTATTAAATGCAAAGATAATATCAGTGGAAACCTGAGTGCCACTTTACAATGGGAGGGTTTATCTGATATCATGGGACTATCAGGGCATCCAAACATGGCAGCTTAAAAACTGGGTAACAATACCCCTGACTCAGTTCCCCCATCAGAAACATAATGTGCATTCCTTGTGTTTGATGTTTAGTGGGACCAGAGGGGGGAAAAATGAACTAGTTTACATACATCCCAATAGATATTAGATACTATCAACTTTTTGGAGGAAGCCATACTTTTTCATTTTTTATTTAAGATAAAAATATTTTTTAAGTAGCCTCAAACAAAAAGAGAGAACATCAATGAAATTCAAAAATCAGGAGACTAATGTTATGTGTGTGCCTGTGTGTGTGTGTGTGTGTGTGTGTATTTAATCCAAAATTGGAAGATTTTATCTCTACATAGATTAACTTCATTTAGATCCAGAAAATATGAAAATGTTATCTCCTCATATGCTCTGACCTTTCTCCAATTTCCAAGCCAGTTAATCAGTATTATTAAGCACATATTATATTGCATAATAGCACGAGGTCTATAACCACATGTTATGATGAGAAAAGACCTGAATTCCTTTTAAATGACACAGAATGCAGGTCCTGGGAGTGAATCATCTGTGATGATTTTTTTAAAATTTACTGAAGGAAGGGAGTGAAAAGACCTCAGGGAAGCTGTGTCACTTCACTCTGCCTTGTGTTTTGTAATAGGAATAGAGAGATAGCTTTATTTTTAAATGTTTTATGAGCCTACCCCCATTGGTTAATAATTGTGAGCAGTCTCTGAAATTTAGCCAAACCTCACAACAGAGGAAATGAAAAGTAAAAGTCTCTACACTATTAAAAGTAAATGTGCCTCTCTTGTCACACATAACACTGTTTTATCTTCAAAGAATTGCTCAACTTCAGATCCAAACAGAGTTTTTGGATTGTTAGGAAGCTCCCAATAGAGGCAGAAACACTTCTTTAAAGAGAGAGACTCTCTCAAGCCCCTATTAAATCTGTCTTTATATCTATCCATCCATACCTAGCTCTCCTATAATGAAACCAAGAGACTTCAGAATTAGGCTAAGGCTATCTACAAATTCTAAATGGATTCCTTAAGTGGTCTTTGTTGGAGAATGTGGGCCTTTTAAAAGGAAGAATTATAGTGAGGTGGCCTCATCATATTTACAAGCTGGGAGCAAAAGCAGGGTTACAGCTGTGTGTCAACACGAACCATTGTTCCTATTAGGGTACAATTTTCATGATATTTTTCAAGGATGTAAAATAAGGTTAGTTGGAACATGCATTCTAATCCCTTCCAGTGCTTATCACTCTCCAAACATTCAATAGCCACCCTTAAGACCATTACCTCTGGGACAACATTTGAGTAGGCCCCTGCAATCTAACAAGAGAATGGAGAGAAAGACTGTGGTTTAAAAGCCTGGTTAAAGATTAACACAAACAGTAATAAGAAGGTTCTTAGGAAAGAATCAGGACAGCTGCAGCTGCATCCCAGCTACCTGCTGAGGGTTGCTAAGCAACTTGGGTTTCTACTGCCCCAAGGGTGTTTTACTTTACAATTAGGATTTTTGAAGGGGAAGAAGGGGGAGAGGGGGGTTGATTCCCAGTGAAACTGATGAAGAGCCATATATGTAGTTACATGTTGTGTTATTTTTTTTAAAAATAGGGAAATGGTGTCAGTCCTTTCGAAGGTAGAACGCTCACTACAAAGCAGATTTTTTTTTGTATGTAAGTGACAAAAATCTAGCAATAACACAGTTTTTAAAATGACATTTTGACTCTAAGGGAGGAATTATTTGCAATTTGTTTTGAACAGAAGCTTAGTTCATGTCAGATGTGAACCTCCAGACAATCATTAGTTTAAACTGCCTGCTATGTGTTTAAAAATTTCAGTCAATTTAAAGCTGATCTGAATTGCAAATGTGATGGTAATAAGCCATTAGGGAACTGCATATCTTTTTTTGCACTTACAACCCTCTGCTTTAAGGAGCTCCAACTACATTGAAATATGAAAATATCATTTTAATCATGTGCATTGTCGACAAACACAGAAATGCTGGAGACTCAGAAGTAGGAAAGTGGCTTTCAGAGGCTAAGAACTAGAAGCTGTGACAAGAATGAAGAAACACATGTAACCTTTACTTTAAATTATATACAGTAGTAAGATTTTCCAAAAACAAATATCCCGTTTTGTTTGTAATGCAACACGAATCTCCAAGCCCAACATCTGGATAAAATTTATTTTCTTTGGATTTCAGAATTAGAGAAAGTTAGCCCAAACCCTTTTATAAGGTCACTTGGGAAATCAAGAGTATGGCTTTTATGGTCAGATTTCAGCTTGCAATACAAATAACAAGTTTTGAAGGGTGCTTATCAATAAAAACTCTTCTTTAAACCGCCTTGTTCAGTCTTCTAACAGACTGTGTTCCAGTAATCTCAAAGCCATCAGTGCCCAAAGGTGTTTTATCCTCTCCAAGGTGCTTCAGTTCAGAAGCTTAAACATCAGCACACAAATAAGATGATGCAAAATTTCAGTCAGTCCTTAGATTTATCCACTGGCAGCTAAAAGATTAATTAAACAGAGAATGGAATTAGAAAAAAGAATTGAGCTCCTCAAATTTTCAGTGGATAAGATACATTTTCTTGATTTCTAGATGCTTATCTCTTACCAGTGGTTGGCAAACTCATTAGTCAACAGAGCCAAATATCAACAGTACTTCTTCAAAATAGACCCGCCCAGGCTGAAAACCAACTTCTGCGCATGGGCCATGAAGTTTCTATCGCACTGTAAGCGCACCCACACGTGGTATTTTGTGGAAGAGCCACACTCAAGGGGGCAAAGAGCCGCATGTGGCTCGCGAGCCGCAGTTTGCCAACCTCGGTCTTAAACCATTTGATTTAAAAGCTAAGCACAGCCCTGACCGGTTTGGCTTAGTGGATAGAGCGTCGGCCTGCGGACTGAAGGGTCCCGGGTTTGATTCCGGTCAAGAGCATGTACCTTGGTTGCGGGCACATCCCAAGTAGGGGGTGTGTAGGAGGCAGCTGAATCGATGTCTCTCTCTCATCGATGTTTCTAACTCTCTATCCCTCTCCTTCTCCCTTCCTCTCTGTAAAAAATCAATAAAATATATATTTAAAAAATAAAAGCTAAGCACATCTTTGCAAAAGAAGACTGGTGACTGATCAATTGGCCATATTAAATCATGTAGCATATTTCTGTTAGCCTCTGTACAACACCCATCTCTTCCACCTTTAAATTCACTAAAGTTTAACACTTGGTTTTATTTGTCTTAATAGGACTCCAGAAGTTCCATCTCAGCCCCTTGCCAGAATCTTTGGGAAATATGGAAACTTATGAGTAATGCATTCATTACATGTTTTTCTCAACAAATTAAATATTTGCTAAAAGAAAGATAAAGTATAACATCATTGGTAAATATAGCACAAAATGATAGAATTTGAGTCCCAGGAGGAAAATCTTAGTTAGAATTTAACTCCAGGGGGCCTTAGTCACCCACAAGGTCAGGGCTTTGGCCAAAACCAATGTTTGTTTATATCCTTGAGAATGAAAGATAAGGACATAAACTCTGTGATATCAGTTACATCAGGGAAAGGGGAACCTCCCAAGTGTCAGCTTTTAGTCCATATCTATACTAAACAAAATAAAATAATAAAATAAGTTTTAAAAAGAAAATAATGTCTAAAAAATAGCAACCCTTCTTTTTCACACTGCACTGCTTCACATGATTTTAAATGATGCCTCTTGAAGTCATAATTATAATAGGAAGAGGCTCCAGCTATGTCTAAGCCAGAAATGTGTACAAGAAATGGAGCCGATCATGCATATGAATAAGGAAGGTGAACCCAAGTAAGAGAAAGGGTTTCTCCTGTGCCTCAGACATCTTTCCTTTTTTTATTCAGCCATTCACTCGCTCAACATATACTCACTGAGCCTCATCTGTGTGCAGGAATACAAGAGTGAATTAGGGGATAAATCCTGAACCCTGGAAATTA
Organism: Myotis yumanensis; assembly: GCF_028538775.1. Taxonomy (NCBI): domain Eukaryota; kingdom Metazoa; phylum Chordata; class Mammalia; order Chiroptera; family Vespertilionidae; genus Myotis; species Myotis yumanensis. The sequence continues at coordinate 75,023,268 of NW_027223753.1, forward strand.
ATAAGAGAAACAAAGCTTTATATGAATAAATATGATAAAATATAGAGGTGAAAAGTGTCAAAAGAAGCATAGATAACGTGTGAGGTGGGCCAATTCATTGGTGGTGTTAAGAACTGTGGCTATGGAAAGAGAAAGTTTCGAGGCCCAATTATTCTCTAGGTTTGAGAGATATTGAGCAACTTGTATAACCTCTCTATGTCTTAGTTTCCCCAAATAAAAAATAAGAATTGCTCAACAAACTTTGTTTCCCTAGTCAGCTTTCTGTCTTCTCCACAAAGCTGTTGTAAATCTTCTCAATTCTCTTGAAACCTCTAACTTACCACTCTTCCCTTCCCTCCCTGTAGATGACCTCAATTCCCATCCTGCAGAAATGATGAAATACATCAGCTGGAAACCCACTCAAGGTCCTGCCACCAGCCTACACACCTAACAGTATCCAAACCCATCACACTCCCTCTTTTCTTTCAATACAATTGGGGTCTCATATATTCTGAAAGATCAGTGCATCTGTCTCTGTTTTAAATCCCATCAACTTATTGCCTCTCTCTCAGAGACTTTACTGATGAATTCCCTGCTCCTTTCCTGCAATTTCAAATGCTCCTCTTTGCTGCCTAATGCTCATCAGGATTTAAATGATACAAGTCTCCAGCTCTTTCTTGGGGACAGAAGTGCTATCAGACACCATTGTTCCTTTGCTGAGTGTTCCCTCCACCCACCTAGCAGGTGCAGGTCGGCACCAAATCTGAGCTATTAACTTGGCTAACAATGTTCACCCAGACCTGCTGATTCTCTGAGAATCAACCAAGTCAAGCTCCTAGCCGTAACTTTTTCCAGTGACTTTTCAACACAAATGGCATGTCTCAGCTCATGCTGTGGACTTTCCTAAAATCTCTCAAAGGTTCAAAAACCCGAAACAAGCAGTGTCTGTTCTTGGCATAGCCCATACCTCTTGCTAAGCAGCCCCAATCCTGGAACTAGTGGCAGCAGCCTCAGTTCATAGCTTAGATTTTCCCAGGACCTTCCAGACCCAGCACAGGTGACAACCTGCTGAAGATCACTTTGTAGCTTTTACCAGGTTGCCCAATTGGGCACGGGCAGTGGCTGACATTGGTCTACACCAGAGCCCCTTCTAAGAGGACCCAGATCCAATAAATCCAGTGGCCTACTTCAAACTATACCAGAGCACAACCTAACCTGCTCGGCAAACCACACATCCAAAAGGCAGGCTTGGCAAGCTCCAGAGCCCCACAAAAGTGAATCGCACTCTGTGGAGTCAGCCCCCATACAACAGCTCATCCTCCATAATCATGACCATTCTCATAGCCAGTCAGCCTGAAGAGTCAAACCCACACACTGATGTCCCAATAGCAATCAAGCTTAACTGCAACAGGAGGGTACATACAACACGCAAGGGACACCTCTAGAGCATCAGGATCTGGTAACCTGGGAGACTGCACCACTGGGCACCTTGGGACACCTACCACATAAAGCCACTCTGCAATGACCAGGAGATGTATCAGCTCTACTTAATACAGGCAAAGAAACATGTCCCAAATGAAAGAACAGAACAAGACACCCTACCCCACCCCCCGCCCCAAAAAAAGAAAAAGAACTAAACAAAATAGAGACAAGAAATCTACTAGATGTAGAGTTCAAAACACTGGTTATAAGACTGGTTATAAGGATGCTCAGTGTGAACTTCAACAAAAAGATTTTAAACATAAAAATGGAGATAGAAAATATGAAATAGAACCATTCAGAAATTTAAAAAATGCAATAAATAAAGAATATAATAGAAGGAATCAGCAGATTAGGTGAAGTAGAGGATCAAATCAGCTATCTGAAAGACAAAGAAGCAGAAAACACTCAGAACAGAAAAAAAAGTTTAATGAGGAACATTTAAGGAACCTTTGGGGCTACATTGTGTGCAAACATTTTCATCTTAGAGGTATCAGAAGGTGAGAAGAAAGAGCAAGGGATTGAAAACCTATTTAAAGAAATGGTGGAAAACTTCCCTAACCTGGCAAAGGAAATAGACATACAAGTACAGGAAGCACAGAGTCCCAAATAAGATGAACCCAAAAGGCCCACATCAAGATACATCATAATTAAAATTCCAAGGGTTAAAGGCAAAGAGAGAATCTTGAAAATAACAAGACAAAAGCAGTTAGTTATATATAGGGAAACTCCCATAAGACTGTCATCTGATTTCTGAACAGAAACTTTTCATGCTAGAAGAGATAGGCACAAAATATTCAAAGTGATGAAAAGCAAGGGCCTACAAGCAAGATTGCTCTACCCAGGGAGACTAATATTTAGAATTGAGAAGGAGATAAAGATATTTCCAGACAAGAAAAAAAAACTAAAGGAGTTTATTACCATCAAAACATTATTGCAAGAAATGTTAAAGGAACTGCTTTTAAAAAGAAAAGATAAAAAATATGAATAAGAAAGAAAAAATCCTAACTGATAAAGCAAACATACAATAAAAGCAGTGGATCAACCAAATGTAATGCTAGCACAAAGTTTAAAGGGCAAAAGTAAGAAGATCATGTGTATTAAAACAATAAATTAAGAGGCACACCCAAAATAAGTAACAAATAATGACATAAATATGAAAGAGGTAAATAAAAATGGTAATGATTTTGGAATGCGTTTAAATTTAAACAACCATCAACTTAAAAGAGACTGCTATAAATATAGCTTGATATATAGGAAACACATTGGTAACCACAGACAAAAAATCAATGAGATAAACAAGAAATAAAGAGAAAAGAATCCAAACACAACACTTTAGAAAATTATTAATATATAAGAGAATAAAAAAGAACAGAAAAGAGGTACAAAAACAATCAAAAAACAATTAATAAAATGGTTATAATGACATACCTATCAATAATTACTTTAAATGTAAGGGAACAAAATGCTCTAATAAAAATTAAAAAAAGGATAGCTGAAAGAGATGAAAAAACAAAACCCAAACATATGCTGACTACAAGAGGTCCACTTCACATCAAAAGATACACACAGAGCCCTGACTGGTTTGGCTCAGTGGATAGAGCTTTGGCCTATGAACTCAAGGGTCCTAGGTTCGATTCTGGTCAAGGGCATGTACCTTGGTTGTGGGCACATTCCCAGTAGGGAGTGTGCAGGAGGCAGCTGATCAATGTTTCTCTCTCATCGATGTTTCTAACTCTCTATCCTTCTCCCTTCCTCTCTGTAAAAAATCAATAAAATATATTTTTTTTTAAAAGACACACACAGATTGAAAGTAAAGAAAAAAAGATATATTATGCAAATAGAAACCAAAAATAAAGTGGGGTTAATAATACTTGCAGGGCAATGCTCTAACCATTGAGCAACTGGCCAGGGCACAAGTCCTATAGCAAGAGACAAAGAAGGACATTTTATAATGATAAAGAGATTATTTCAATAAGAGGACATAATGCTTATAAACATCTACACACCTAATGTAGGAGCAACTAAATGTATAGAGCAAATATTTACAGACATAAAGGAAGAGATTGACAGTAATACAGTTATAGTAGAGGTCTTTAACACTCTACTTATATTAGTGGATAGATCATCCAGACAGAAAATCAACAAGGAAACAATGGCCTTAAGTTACACATTAGGCCAGATGAATTTAATTCATATTTTTTAGGCCTTTCACCCAAGAGCAGCACAATATACATTATTCTCAAGTACACATGAAACATTTTCCAAGATAGATCACAAGTTAGGACACAAAATAAGTCTCAATAAATTTATGAGGATTGAAATCAGATTAAGCATCTTTTCAAATTACAATGGTATGAAACTAGAAATCAATTATAGGAAGAAACTGAAGAGCATAAAAATATGTGGAGGCTAAATTACATGCCACTAAACAATGAATGGGTTATCAATGAGATCAAGGAAAACATCAAAAGATACTTTGAGACAAATGAAAATTAAAAATCTAAAAATTAAAGACCTAAAAATCAATGGGACACACAGCCAAAGCAGTTGTAAGAGGAACATTTATAGCAATACAGGCCTACCTCAAGAAAAAAGAAAAATTCCAAATAAATAACCTAACCTTACACCTAAAGGAACTAGATAAAAAAAGAATGAACAGAGCTCAAAGTGAGTAGGGAGAAAGGACATAATAAAGATCATAACAGAAATAAATGAAATAGAAAAGATCAATGAAACCAAGAGCTGATTCTTTGAAAAGATAAACAAGCCCTAACCGGTTTGGCTCAGTGGATAGAGCATTGGCCTGCAGACTGAAGGGTCCCAAGTTCGTTCCGGTCAAGGGCATGTACGTTGGTTGTGGGCACATTCCCAGGAAGGGGTTTGCAGGGGGCAGCTGATCAATGTTTCTCTCTCATCGATGTTTCTAACTCTCTATCCTTCTCCCTTCCTCTCTGTAAAAAATCAATAAAATATATTTTAAAAAGAGAAAAGATAAACAAAATTGATAAATACTCATCAAAAGAGAGAGAGAGAAAGAGTTGGGGGGAGGGAAAATGCATAAAATCAGAAACAAAAGTGACAACTGATAACACAGAAATATAATGGATTACAAATAAATACTACAAACAATTATATACCAACAAATTGGACAGAAATGAATAAATATCTAGAAATATACAATTTCCGTTACTGAAACCAGAAGAAACAGAAAACCCGAACAGACTGATAACTACTAAGAATATCAAATCAGTAATAATAATAAAAAAAACAACTCCTAACAAATAAAAGCCCTGGACCAGATGGCTTCTCAGGTAAATTTTACCAAACATTCAAATAATTAATACCTATCATTCTTAAACTATTTCAAAATATTGAAGAGGAGAGATTAATTGATCACACACCATGATCAATTGAGATTTATTTCTGGGATGCAAGGTTGGTACAGTATTCACAAATCAACTAATGTGATACACCATGTAAACAAAATGAAGGATAAAAATCATATGATCATATTAATAGATGCAAAAAAATGACAACATCCAACATTCATTTATGATAAAAACTCAGTAAAGTGCAGTTAAAGGGAACATACTTGAACATAATAAAGGCCCATATATAACAAACCCACAGCTAACATCATACCCAATGTGGAAAAGCTAATAGCTTTTTCTTTAAGATCAGGAGCAAGACAAAGATCTCCATTTTTACCACTTCTATTGAATATGGTATTGGAAGACCTAGCCACAGCAATCATACAAAGAAGAAGAAGAAGGAGGAGAAGAAGAAGAAGAAGAAGAAGAAAAAGGGAAATAGAGAGGGGGGCAGGGAGGAAGGGAGGGAGGGAAGGAAGGAGAGAGGAAGGAAGAAAGGAAGGAAGGAAGGAAGGAAGGAAGGAAGGAAGGAAGGAAGGAAGGAAGGAAGGAAGGAAGGAAGGAAGGAAGGAGAAAAAGAAGGAAAGAAGGAAGAAAGAAAGAGCGGGCATCTAAGTTGGAAAGGAAGAAGTGTAACTGTCATTTGCAGGTGACATTATGCTATATAGAGAACCCTAAAAAATCCACCAGAAAACTATTAAAATTAATAAATGAATTCAATAAAGTTGAAATATACAAATTAATATTCAGAAATCAGTTGCATTTTTATACACCATAACAAACTATTGGAAAGAGAAATTAAGAAAACAATCTCATTTACAATCGCATCAAAAAGAATAAAATACCTAGGAATAAATTTAACTAAGTAGGGAAAAGACCTATACTCAGAAAACTGTAAGACATTGTAGAAAGAAATTTTAAAAGATACAAATAAATTTAAGTATACACAGTGCTCATGGATAGGAAGAACTAGCATTGTTAAGATGTCTATATGATCCAAAGCAATCTAAAAACCCAATGCAATCCCTATCAAAATATCAATGTCATTTTTCAGAGCTAGAACAAATAATCCAACATTTATATGGAACCACAAAAGAATCTGAATAGGCACAACCATCTTGAGGAAGAAGAACAAAGTAGGAGGTACCATGCTACCTGATATCAAACTATAATACAAGGCTATAGTAACCTAAACAGCATGGTCTGGCATAAAAACAGACACATACATAAATAGAAAAAAAAATCCATGTCTAAATGGCTAATTAATCTCTGATAAAGCAGGCAATAATATACAGTGGGATAAAGACCATCTCTTCAATAAATGGTGTTGGGAAAAATAAACACACACATCCAAAAGAATGAACCTGGATAGTTTCTTATACCACAAACAAGAATAAACTCAAAATAGATTAAAGACTTAAATATAAGATCCCAAACCATAAAACTCCTAGAAGAAAACATAGGCAGTAAACTCTTTGACATCACTCTCAGTAATATTTTGTGAATATGTCCTCTCAGGTAAGGGAAACAAAAGAAAATGTAAACAAATGGGAATACGTAAAACTGTAGATATACAGACAGACGGAGTCAGAGGAAGTTCCAAGTGGATGCCTGGCACTGAGCTGAGCAATTTTTATGAGTTGCTTCACATAGTCCTCACAACAACTTTTAGAAATACCACTATAATCACCATTTACAGATGTAAAATCTGGAGCTTTGAATGATTATATAATTTGTTCAAGATTAGACAAATAAGAAGCAGAAGCTTTCAAATTTGCTAAGATTGGTCTATTACTCTGCCTGTCTTTCAAAGAGCATAGTTTTTGTGGATGTTTCAGATCCACACTGTTTTTGGTTCTGAGTAGTTACAATTATCATTTATTGAGACTATACCATCTTTTAGGTGTTCTTTTGTGTTTTGCATGTTTACTACAATATTTACAACATTCCTATATGGTAATAATATTATTTTCATTTATAAGATAAAGGTGCTCAGGTTTTGTAAAGTTAAGTAACTGAGTCACATAACTAGTAAAAGGGAGAGTTGAATCTCAATTTGTTGAAATCAAAAATATTTTTTCAGAAAATCAGACTTTTCTCAATTGTCCAACATTCAGCTCACACATAAGCAACTTAGTTTTCTATTCTTAAATTTGGCCTGCGCCACAAGTATCCTTTCCTATATTAGCAAGTCTTATTCTTTTACATGGAATATGTATGTTTTGAAAAATCACTTTTCCAAAAAAATATTTCTATCAGTTACCTTATCAGTATAATAATGAACTCTCAGTTATGACATGTTTTAAGCCTATAATTTTATTATACAACTTCATTAAGATGAGAAGGCTCATCAGAAAGACAGTAATAAATTTGAGCATAATTCAGAGAGGCAGTAAGTTTCCTTATAACTTAAATGTCTAACCACAGCCTAATACATCTTGCCTTAGAAGTTCAGCCTCTTAAAAATTACTTTTCACATAACATACTCATGACAGCATTTATTATTAATGATTATCTATGAGTTATGAAGGATAAACTCATGTGAATGGAATCTAAATGTCAAACAACAGTCTCTCAGAAGCAATTGAACCTCATCCAACTGTAGCATAACTTTGGGAATGAGCTAAGGAGTAATGCTGAAGAAAGTGCTTTGGTTGAGCTAGTGATTTAACCTCTAAGAAGTGCCACCAGAAATGTAAATGAAGAAAAAACCGTCACAGTGTTGAGAAGCCTCCATGGTTTCTCTCACAATAGGTCAACTGTATGTATAACCCTGAACTCTAAATCAGATGAATTCTGAAGTCTTGGAAGCAGAGAAATTTCTGCATCTAACATTTCCTGGCTCCTCGGTTTTGGCAAACTAAGGCAGGGTTGTGAGAGGTCAAATGTGTTGAACTCCTGTCAAATTTTCCAGGGTGGGTAAAAGTCAGTAATTTTAATCTTAATCCTGAGGCCACAGTGTGTTCAAGTTGGAAATCTCCTCCATATGTTCATGATATTATTTCACAGAAGTCCTTAAAAGGTTTCTTTATGAGAACTCTGAGGTTTCCAAATCTCCTTGGCCTCTTAGGTTTGGTTGTTTTAACCATGAAAATTATAAGTAATGTCATTAGTAATTTTAAAACAGAGCAGTGACTCTTTTGAGAATGTAGTACATGCAGGTACTTCTACATACATTATGTCATTTAAATTCTCACAATCAGCAGCCAATTGATGGCACTGTCCCAGTTTTCAAATACCGAGGCACAGATGAATGCCTGACTTCCTCCAATGTATCCAGCTGGAATAGGACCTCAGGAATATCTGACTCCAAAATGCAAATCCTTTTATGATAACACTTAGCTTCTAAACTGGTTTCTTTTTAAATCGACAAAATGATATGACAGGTACTCTGTTCAAAGCATGCCCCTGTTTAGAAAGAAACGAAGTCCAGGAACATGTTTTCTGCATCCTAGCTGCATCCCAGCAGACCTTGCCAGCCGCAGTAATGTCATAATGGTGTTATCCTCCATAAAATGTGTTCTTTACATGGGTCCTTTAAAACTGCAAGCTAGTCATTCTGAAAAAAAATGCAAGCAGCTTGAATTCATGCCCACAAGGGTTGGCTCTTTTTATGCCCATTACTTATGCCCCTTTCTCTTTAAACTGAACTTGTCAAACTATTTTTGCAAATATTCAGAATGTTGCAATCCGATTAGTCCTTTCTAGGATATAAATTCTGAACTATTTTCTACGGAGCTTAAAAATGCTTATCTTGACAACATTTGAAAATTTTAAAATTAAAATGGAAGGTGATGCTAAGTGATCAAAAAGGCTAAAGAAAATCAGCAGAGTTAAGATGACTTACCCCAACCCATCAGCTTCATGGTTGTATTCTCACTCAAGTTTCTTTGTTATCTTAAGAAAATATACATTTGACTCACTCTTAGAAGATACTAACAAAGTCAGCTTTAAACCTCTACATAATAAAATGCAATACAACCAATGAATTTTTAAAGTAGAAGAATTAAAAATCGTATCTAATAAAGAGGGAATATGCTAATTGACCCTCATGCCATCACAAAGATGGTGGCACCCACAGCCAATAAGGAGGGAATATGCTAATTGACTGTTCTGCCTTTAAAGATGGCAGCACCCACAGCCACAAGATGGTGGCACCCAGTCCCCTCAGCCCTGCCAGGGTGGCAGGCATGCAGCAAGGTCAGGCCCACCTCCAGGCAGGCCCGGCTGCTCCATGCACCTGCCTCTGGAGTCCCCCAGTCCCCTCAGCCCCCCAGCTGCCTAGGGCCGGCCCAAGGCACAGGCAAGCCTCAGATGGCGGCTTCCCAGCCACCCAGGGCCACCCAAGGCTCAGGTAACCAGGGCCGGCCAAGGCTTGCACTGCTGGCAGTGGCAGCAGCGGAGGTGTGATGGGGCATCTCCTTCACCTGATCTCTGGGTTGCCTCCTGCCTCTGAGGGCTCCCAGACTGTGAGAGGGGGCAGGCTGGGCTGAGGGACCTCCCCCTCCAGTGCATGAATTTTCATGCACCAGGCCTCTAGTAAGAAAATAAAAGCACTAAAAGAAGCAAAACATTATGTTGTTCCTTTTTTCTACTAAATATTCTGCCAGGTGTTTTCATATAGCATCTCTTTCTCAATATAACTTAATGAAGTGGATTTTATTCTTATTTTATAGATGTAGCATCTGAGGTCATAACAAGGTCAAATATCTTGCCCAAGGTCACAAAAGAAATGAATGGAAAACCTACAATTAGAATTAAGCACTAACTCCAAAACCTATTTGTATTAAACTGCCACCTTTAATTTTAAAATACATGTGGAAGTAGTTACTTAACTATATTTCCATCTCCTAAAGGCCATTGTGGGGAATGCTTATAGAGTAATTCATACAGCAGGAGAACTTGCCAAGTAAACACATTTTTAATGACCATAACCAAAGCATACCCATGCAGTCATTTAAACAGGTGAGGTGATCATTATATTTATTTGCTATTTAAACAAGGTTTCATTTATTTAGAAATATAACGTGGCAGTTGCATGTTAGGAAGAGATAAGACATGCCTCTGAGCCAACATCTGAGGGGGTGAAGGCAAAGACCCATGATGTGAGGGGAAAGACTGTGATGCAAATGTATTTTATCTCAAAGAAGCATATGCCTTGAGGTCCTTTCATTGAAAGCATTAAACTTCAAAAAATAAACTACAGAGTCCCCTTACTTTGCTCATCAACATGAAATGATTTGTCTTACTAGCCTTATCCCCTAAATAAAAAAATATTAAGAAAATAATTGGACAAAAATCTATTCCAAATAAGTTACTAAAATACTATCTATTTAATTGCCATGATGCCATTAATATTGAAATAAATAACATCACAGATCACTTAAATCACTTATCATTTAAGTAAAATACCCAGACTTTTTTTCATGATTTTGCATTTTTCCTTCTGTAAGAAAGAAGCATTGACTGAAAATGACCACAGTAAGGAAGTAGGAGGCTCCGAGTCTTTGTGAAACTCTCAGGCTCACACTCCTGCCTATGTGGAAGCTCCAGCTCCACCATTCCATGGCTGTTTCTTTTTCCAAAGACATCATTGGTCTGGCTTGATGTGAAAACCCATCCTAAAGCCATTATCACAGGGAAATGGCACATGGAGAAAAGACCCTATGGCCTCTTGATTCTCACTTTCCCTTAGAATGGGCTGTTGCCAGGAAGCTTTCGTTGTGTAAACAATCTCTTAACCAGGACTCACATCCTTACCTCACTCCAGGTTTGCCACACCTCCCCAAAACTGAGAGTAGGTGAGCTCAAGCTGATCTTCCCTCAGTACAAATCCAAGGCTCTTTTTCAGTGAGTCAACCCTCTTCTTCTTATCTACCCCACACCTAGGAAGATTTTGTTGTTGTTGTTAATTCTCATCCGAGAATATTTTTCCATTGATTTTTAGGGAGAGAGAAAGGGAGAGAGAGTGAGAGAGACAGACAGAAACATCCATGTGAGAAAGACACAATGATTGGTTGCCTCTTGCATGCACCGTGACCAGAGCTGGGGAACCTGCAATCAAGGTATGTGCCCTTGACCAGAATCAAACACAGGACCCTTCAGTCCACAGTTCGACGCTCTATCCACTGAGGCAATCCAAATAGGGTGGAAGATTTATTAATTCCTCTTACTCAAAGCTCACTCTTCTTCCACCAGAGCGTTGGCTGCCTCTAAGATAGCTCTCCTGTCCAACTGAATTTTGTCACTCTACTCACCATGATGTACAGCAGATGGCTTGGGCTGTCCTGGCTCCTCCCGGCAGAGTTGTGTTACAAGAAGCATTACTTTAAAGCCTGTCAGTGAGCAATACTTCAGACTATAATAAGGAAACTCCTATCATTTGATTTAATGAGGATGTTTTCTAAATGGCACCACTGTAACTGCCTGGAAAACTCAGGACTAATGTCTGTGGCATGTCATAGTCTAGAACTTACTCAGCCATCTTCCCCTTGACTTGACTTTGTCCTAGCATTGGGGTATCAAGTTCTATCCATTGACACCCCACAGAACATGCTAAATTCCTTTAAGTCGATTTAATTTCGAAAATTCCTTCATATAAATTTAATTTGAAATGATGACAAATCATATTTGTTTTTCTAAATATGATTTTAATATCATGTGTCAACTTAGAGCATGAAGAATCCAGCACATAGCTAGTTGATGATTGAAAAACAAATGTTGAAAACTGTGTATCATCTAACAAATTATAGTGTTTCTCAACATCGGATATGTATTGAATCCTCTATAGAGCTTTTTAAAATTGTAGGTGCCTTTGTCCTTTGTTGCCCATGTCCCCACCCATTAGATCAGGCTGCTATTCAAGATTCCCCACCACCAACACCATGGTTTTGATGTAACAATATTGGGAGGCTAATTTTGAGGTTCTTGTAGGAATGTAGATAATTTAAAAATAAGATTGATATTTATTGATCAAATAAATAAAAAATATACAATTTTTTTAAAATGTTATAGTAGCTATGAAATACATCCTTATTTCAACCAGTGTGCTCTTCCCACTAGTGCCCACTGTGAGAATTCCTGATGGTAAACAGGTAAATTAGATAAACATCCAAGTAAATGTTAAGAAGATTGCTATTAGGATCTGTCCTTACCCTATATATTTTTGTGAAAATCTGATTAAATTATTTGCCTTTTTGATAAGAATGTTGTAACCCTATATGTCATTGCCTGGGTGATGCTGGACTCTTTCAAGTTGCAAGACCCAGAGCTATGCCCATACTATCTAAAATGATGGATATCCTATATAATAATAGGGTAATATGCAAATTGGCCCTAACAGCAGAACGACCAGAACAACCACTGGACCAGTCACTATGAGGTGCACTGACCACCTCTTGATCCCTTCCCCCGGCGGTCAGGCACCAATCAACTGATGGTGAATGGGGAACTGGGGGTGGGTGGTAGTGGGGGATGGGGCCAGCTGCGGGCAGCTGAGGAAGGTGGCCCTGATCATAGGCCAGGCCTAGGGACCATACCCACACACAAATTTCGTGCGCTGAGCCTCTAGTATATTACAAGGCCATATGGAAATGGAAAAAACTCCAAAAACTATGCAATGTACACCAAATATTGAAACCAAAATGCTATTCATAATTTTTTTAAGGATAGAATTGATGGTGCAATGACAATTCTAGAATTCATCTCCTTAAGCAAGGATAGAATCATAGTCCAGTCGTAAATACAGAAATTACTCTGGGCATTTCAAGTAAATGGAATGTAGCAGATGAATCAATTTCACAAATGAGGAAAGAGGTAAAAAGCCCAAGAAGGGATGATGGAACCCTTTAAAAACAGCAATAACCTGCCATTACTCTGATTGCTGGTGAGACAAAGAGAGATGTTACTAGAATCCACGAAGCATGGTCACGTGGAGAAAAATGGAACCATGGTGGGCCTGCCTGGTAGGAGCTGGGACTATTGAAGGATGTACTTTCAGGCAGAGCTGGAATCATGAAGATAATATAACCTCTGCCTGAGACACCAAAGCAGGAAAAGTAGAGAAAATACCCTGTTTTTCTTTCTTGTTGCAGTCAAGTCTATTCCTAGTGCCTTCCGTTGGCTTAGCATAACCGGAAGTTAGTGCTATAGATCTAGGCTGACGAAGTGGATCGGAGGGCAAAGAGGCAAGTTTCAGCATAGAAGGCATTTATGGCTCCCAGCTGCATCACTACATCGCTCTTATGAGTCAGCATCTCTGTCTCTGCTTTACCTTCTTTTTCTTTCTTCTACCTCTTTGTATGTAATAATTTCAGACCCACCATAAGACAAGGTACTGGGGGTTGATTTTCCCTGCTCAATTGAAAGCAACGCTATTAAGGCAAGATCTAACAGCAGGCCAGCCTCTTCACCATTCCTTTTGATGCAGGCACTGGTCATCAGCTGTGGATTTATTGGTAAAATCACTTGGTAAAAAGCAAGATAACTACTACAAAAGAAAACATCTGCAGCTCATTTTCTCAGAAGAGGGGCATATTGCATCTATAAAGCACCTTGAATTTTTTCAGAATGGGTCAGTGTTTGGGCTGAATTGTTTCCCCTAAAATCCTTATGTTGAAGTTCTAACCCCGATTACCTCTGAATGTGACTGTATTTAGAGATAGGGTCTTTAAGAAGTAATTAACTTAACATGAGATCATTAGTGTGGGCCCCAATCTAATATTCCTGGTGTCCTTACAAGAAGAGGAAAATTAGACATAGATATACACAGAGGGAAGGCCATGTAAAGACACAGGGAGAAGATGGCCATCTGCAAGCCAAGGAGAGGGGTCTCAGAAGAAACTAACCCTGCTAACACCTTGATCTTTAACTTCTAGTCTCAAGAATTATATGTAAATAAATTTCTGTGTTTTTTTTTTAAGCCACCCAATCTGTGGAACTTTGTTATTACAGCCCTAGAAAACTAATACAGTTAGTATATTGGGTTGAAATATATGTAGGATCAGCTATATTCTGATGTTCAATTGTGTGTTCAATATACTCAATGATAATTGTTTCTATCACTAGTTCTGTCTAACGTTGCTCTTTGTGAGAGTTAGCTAAGGCTACCATAACAAATACCACAGACTGTGTGGTATAAACAACAGAAATGTATTTTCTCACAGTTCTGGAGACTAGAATTTCAAGATCGAGATGTCAGCAGGACTGGTTTCTCTTGAGGCCCCTGTTTTTGGCTTGTACAGCGCTGCATTCTTGCTGTGTCCTCATGGGGTCTTTTCTCTGTATGTGCATACCTGCTGTCTCTTCCTCTTCTTATGAGGATGCCAATCATATTAGATCAAAGCCCACTTTTATTATTTCTCTTAATCTTAATTACCTCTTTAAAAGCCCTATTGACAAATATCACACTGAGGGTTAGGACTTCACACATAAATTTTGCAGGGGCACAATTCTGTCCATAACACTCTTCAAACTTATTTAACCTTTTTTTATTTATAGTTGTAACAACTGAAAACATTCTCATTTCTGCAGTAAAGATCTGGTCTGGGGAGTTAGCTGGGACACCTCTCCTGAGTGCCATTAAATTGGTAAAAAAAAAAACCACTCGGATTATTAGTCTTTAATTCTCTAAAACCTAAATCCTTATCTCAGGTAACTGTGTAAATTTAATTAGACTGTTGGTACATGTATGTAATGAATGACAGAGTGTTATTATCAACATCCTCATTATTATCAGTGCACCTCCCAATTCTTACCTGTGTCAGAACCACATCTATCTGGAAAGTCATCTTTCTGACTAGCACCAGGTCCTGCCTATTCTTCCCCATGGACACATTGTCTGGATTACATTTTCCATGGCACCTGGGTTTTGCTGGCCCTCACATTCTACATTATTTCTAGATCATGGTCATTCATAGATGCTTCATCTGTAAAATGGGGATAATAATATTATGTACCTCACAGGGGTATGTGAGGGTTAAATGAGTCGAAAGCTGTGAAACACTCAAAATGGTGCCTGGCAGACTAGTATATTAAGCACTCTATAATTGTTTGCTATTGTTAACATCATTATTATTAGAATTACAGGTAATTATTTTTTGTATATGAGATGCTCTTACTGCCTTGTATGATTCCCTTTTGCCAGGCTGGTGCACCCACTGCCCAGCTGCTGCAGTTGTTGGCTGCCAAAGTTTCATACCTGCCACCTTCTCCAGAAGAGAGCCCTTGGCTGATGGGAACTGACTCCACTGAAAATGCCGAAGGTGTTATGCCACGTCTCCTTGGAGGCCACTCACAGCCAATGACTAACTAGTATAAAGGGTCAAACAGCCCTTCTCTGTGCAGGCTGAACTTTGTTCATGGTTTACTCACCAGGGTTCTGCAATGAGAACAATCAGAAGCTACATGTTTTATGTTCTTCTCTGTCCTATCCCAGTTCCCTCTCTCTTGTAGGGTTCTCCTGAGAACATTTCCTCAATCACTCACTTACACAGAAATTCAAATCTAGGGAAACCAGCCTAAGAAAATCACCTAAGTGGTTTTTAGACTTTGATTGTGCCTTATGTATTTTTTTCTCTGCTGTAATATCTAACTTAATCTCTGTCTCATGTTTAAGCAAATGTCTTCTCATTAACTGGCTGAAATATCTACAATCAAAATATCTATAGGAGTAAAGACTACTAATTTCAGTTTTAAACAACTAGAAACTAATAATGTAGATGCAAAATACAGAAACAATGGAAAAATTCTGTTCATCTGTCCTAACAACTGATATAAATCACAGTTAGTTAGTGATCGGTACTGAATGTGAGCACTGCCAAAATGATACAATCAAGTGTGTCATTTGGAAACTACATGTGCACCCAGAGAGAATGTGAGAAGCATGTCATTGAATACTGTCATATGCTTTGTAGATGAATAGTGTCATCTCAGTGACAACACATCCTGCAGAAAGGGCCTCTGAGGACATCAGAGGACAGGTCTTTATCTCTTCAGTCCTCTCGAGATTTCAGAGGCAAGTTTCAATTAAAGGCAATAAAAGAATGAGAGCATCTTGCACTACTGTGAACAATTACAGGTTTCTACTTTATTTCACATTATGATATTTCATATCATAATAAAAGAAAAACTAAATATGATCCAAAGATCTAGAGAGCCATATGCATCTACAGTTGAATGAGCCTTGCCCTTCCTCTCACAGCTTTATTATTATGACCACATGAAGTAACATATGAAAGCACTTTATAAGCAGCAATGCACTAAGTGTTCATGTGCTCCTAAATGATTATTACTGATAAGTTAATAAAAACACGTTCCTCATAGGTCCACTTAGGTGTTTAAGGTATATTGGTCAGGATTCATTCAGTGCCAAGTGGTAGAGCACTAACTTAAATTAGCTTTGGCAGAAAAGGACTCAATCACTAGGTAGGCAGAGCCCAGACGACTCCAGGCACAAGACGGAGGTCCCATGGTTAAAATTCACAATAATGGTGAATTGGGATGGTCCCCCACTAGAAGGGAATGTATTAGCTGATAAGATGTATCAGGTGTTTGAGAGGTGTTGAGAGTTTGTAACTAAAAGGACAATGTTATGCAATGGCGATTACAAAGTGATATTGATATATATTCTAAGACTGTAGTTTTCAACTTTTACCATGAATCAAAATGACCAGGAGGATTTGGTAAACACAGATTTCTGGGTCCAACTCAATTTTTTTTTATTAAAGAGATCTGAACTGCGGTAAAAGAATTTATATTTTTAACAAGTTCCAAGGTGTTGCTGATGCTGCTGATCCTGGGACCTCCTTTGAAAACCACTCTATTAGAAAAAAATTATAGAAAAGGTGCAGGTGATTAACAGACAATGAAAACCAAGTGTGAAAGCCAGAGGGCCTCTGTGGTCCTTCACAAAGAGTCTCCACTTCCTACAACAGGAGAAATTAAAGACTGGACTAGGTCTGGTTTGATAGAAAGACCAAACTCCAGAAAAGAAAAATACTCAACCAGGGCAGGCTGGTAGATAAAGATCAGAAGCTGATTGGGGCAATGGGACCTCTTCATGTGGGATGGGATCATGTGGGCAAAGGACTCTCAAAATGTTGAACCCCAAAGCGCTGTGCAACTTTGGAGGCTGCAGAGGTGGCCCACACATCCCTTATTAAGGGCTTGTATCCCTCCCTTCATTGAAGACATTGCGGAGACCTCTCCCTGCAAGATAATATATGCTCTTCCCAATTACAATCCACGGGCATTGATTGCTATAGCTATACAGTATGCTAAACCTCCTCTCAGTGTCTCTTTCTGAAGAACCCCGTGGTAATGGTGGGCCTCTGGAAGTTCCAAAGAATAAAAAATCGTCCTTTTCAAAATTTCTGTCTCTATCTGCCTATCAGCTTAATTCTCTCCCACTGAAGATGGACTTTTCAGCACAGTGTGTGAATAGTAGAGCCATGGACACATCAGGCTCATATGACAGCAATGTGGCCCAAGAGTCTAAGAGGCATTTCTTCTGGTTCAATTGTTTAAAATCCAGGGAAAGGCCCTCATTGGTGTGCCTTGGATTGTGTGCTCACTCCTTTGACTAATCACTGTGCTCAGAGCCATAAAGAACACCATTGTGGCATCCTGGGTCAAGTCCTTATTCCTGGAGTTAGGGAGCCAACGACAATTACTGAAAAAGGAGAAAAAAGGCACAGAATGGATAAGAACAAAGGTAAGCCATTTTTTAATGGAATGGGTACTAATTCCTACCAGAATCCTTCCATATGTTTTCAATTATTATTAAGAGCCTAAAAAGGCATAGGGGTAAAGAAAAAAAATGGCTACCTAGTCCACCACAAATTTTTATATCTGACTAGGCATGAAATTAAAAGTCAGTAATTATCTTGGTTGCAACAGACAAACTCAAACTAACTTAAGCAAAAACTGAAATTTATTGGAAGGCTTATGTAACTGCAGGAAGTAGAGTGATTTTGCTGACCATAGTCTCAGACGCTACCAAGGACATCTGTCTCATCTCTTGCCTTAGCTTTTCATTGTGTCGCATCATGCTCTTAGACCAATTTTCTCCACGCAGCAGAGAACAATTGAATGTGAAGCCACCTGCTTCCTCTTTCCCAATGTCATCACAAGTGAGGAAATGCCTCTCCCCCACCCTTATCTCCAGTTTTAACAAATATAGAAAAAATTTTGATTCACTTTGGTCACATGCCTGACTCTGGGAATAATCAGTCATGATCAGAAGAAAAGTCTCTTAGGGTCAGAGCAACTTGATTTCATAATCATTATGAAAGAGGAGAGGAAATATTTAAGAACATGGAAGAACCAAAAGAAGTACATGGATAGGGAGGGAGATGGAGCATTTTACAAAAGAAGGGATGCATATCATAATAAAAACAGAAGGTTACTGGAAAGGAGAAAACAAACAGACTCCAGAAAACATGAAAGTGTATTTGCTTTCTACTACAAGTAGGTGAAGTCACATGCACAAGCCTGAAAAGTTTATAACATAAGAAAAGGACAGCATAAGTTCCCATTCAATCTCACCCATCTTTATAAAGATAGAGAGAATCTTAGATGAACAAATTTATAATCTCTCCTCATTTTTTAGAGTTTTAGCCCAAAGAAAGGAGCATATCTGTGGCAAACTATTTTCCACACAATTCCTGAGTTAATGCTGCATGCTTTAGTTTCTTCTTTCCTTTTAGTAATAGAAGAATCTTAAAGTAAATGTTTGCAATCTTTCTTTGGATATTTTTACTTATAAATAGTACCTGTTGAGTAGCAGTGTGGGACAAGGCTTGTAAATGTTTTGTCTAAATGTTTCATTGTCACCTTGTGTGTATTTATCATTCTTCTAAATCTAACTTTGCACAAGTAACCCATGTAAAAACTGTAGATTTTTTCAAAACTTATAAATAAAAATAACCTTAAAATAAATTTTAAAAAAGATAGAGAGGAAAACAGGACAAAGGATGTGAGTACCTAAAAGGGCCATTCGAAACTAATAAGTTCAACCTGATTGTTTTTTTTAGACAAGGAAGCTAAAGCCAGAGAGAAGTAATTCATTCACAGCCACTACTTGGTGGCAGGTACCATGATTTCTAGTTTAGTGTTCTTCTCACTGTGTTGCGAGAGCCCAATCCTAACTGGCTTAGTACAAATAACTTCAAATTTCTGGATCATTATTGACCATATTTCCTGATTTTCAGGGCTGTTATAGTTGTAAATGATTTTTCTCTGCTCACAAAATTTTTCAATGGGAAGTCAATAAATAAAGTTGAAAATATCATTGCAGAGCAAGAGCCAACACAAATTTTTCAAAATTTATTTTCAGGAGCTCAAGTTTTAAACCTAATGTACCTATACCTGACCCAAATTACTCAAACTACTGACCCAATTACTTTACACTCTTTGTCTGCATTCCCTTAGAGCTGTGGGAAAATTTTGGCTAAAAAAATAAAAAAACAAAAATAAGGACCATATCTATGTTTGGACAGAGAAATAAAAAGGCCTTTAGCATACAAAGTACCACCAGACAAAATTAACTCGATCCTAGTCTCTGAGGGAAGAAATGAAACAAGTTTACCTAAATTCAATCTTAAGACTTTGGAAATTAATTATGAGTATACTCAGTCTCTCCTATCTCTCAGAGTATTCAAATGCCTTAAAAACTCCAAAAACATTACTGACATAGTTTAGGGACTCACTTTATAGCTTGTGTGGCAAAAGTTGTTTTTCCACACTTTAATTTATAGAATGAAAAGCAAAAATAAAATCCAATAGTACTTTGTATTCTTTACATTGAGTTTTTCAGAATAGTGACCCTACTCTAGAATTTGAATATCAAGTCTGGGATGGAGACATATTTGGGAGTAGTCAGTACAGATATTCATTAAAGTCATGGAATCAAGAGAGACAGACTAGGGACTCAGGACAGATAAAAGAAGATAAAAGACATAAACACTGAGCCCCATGTCGTGCCCACATGACACAGGGCACAGAAGATGAGAAGCAAGAGAAACTATGAAGGGAAAAACAGTGAGGTAGAAGGAACCAAAAAAGAGTGATATCTTGCAATCCAAGTGAAGGAAGTATTTTAATGTGGAAGAAGTAACAAGTTACATGAAATGATGAAGTAAGGTGAAAATGAGAATTGTTTTCTGGACTTGGTAATATAGAAGTTGAAAACCTTGATAAGAACTAATTCACTGGAGTGATATTTATATATCTTTAACTGGAGGGAACTCAGGAGGAGCTGGGAGGGGAGGATGTATGGACAACCCATTATGTGAGTTGACCTATAAAGGGGAACAGAGAAATGGTGAGATTCTGTCTTCTGTCTTAGGAGCTAGCGGAGCATGTGTTTATACTGATGGGATGACTTCTGAGAAAGGGAGTATTTATAATGCAGGGAAAAAGAGAGACAACTGCAGCATGAATAACCTTGAGTAGGTATAGAGAACAGGATCCAGGGCACAAATAATGATGTTGTCCTTAGATAGGAGCAAGGACATTTCATCCGAAGTGGCAGCAGGGGGCTAGCAGAATAGATGGATAAAGAAGCAAGCAGGTTGGTAGATTTGGTAGTAAAAATGTTTGGAAGTGCTTTTCAGATTGTTCATATTTTCTCAATGAAATAAGAAGCAAAGTCATCAGCTAAGTATGAAAAGAAGGAAAATGTGGTGGGAAATTAGGGAGAGAGAAGATATAAAAGGCTTATCTAAGATAGTGTGGGAGTAAAGGAACTTGGAAAATATAGTATGAATAATTAGATAATTAGTCAGGATTTTATGTTTCTCTCCAACTATATCCACACAATTATTCACACAAAATGAGCATGTTTCAAGAAAGTCACATGTACACTAGGTTGGAGTTCTGCTAAGAAGAGAGAGAGGGCAAAGTAGTTAAGGGTATGTGCACAGTAATGGCCATCCTAAGGGAGGAAATGAGTGGATTGAGAAATAGCAAAAACTAGGGACTTGAGGAATGATTGAAGTTTGGAAACCAGCAGAAGTAAGCTTGAAATATAGGGTTTAGTATTTGGAGATTATGATACTTAAGATTTAGTTTATGGAAAGGATGCACTTATTGGTGGCAAGCAAGATAAAAATTAAGGAAACGAATGGCTGAGGTAAAATGAAAGTCAAGACTATTGGAAGAAAAGAGGTCAAGAGATTTAGAGTCCAGGGTATTGAAAGGATCAACTACATATTCAGTAGAGTAATGTTATTCTGCAGTAATAACCCCAAAATTCCAGTGGTAACACACTCCCACATCTCTAGTGCATGCAAAGTTGTATCTCAGGTACTTACTCTCTAAGGCTGTTCTTTCCGTGGAGTGACTTAGAAAGTCAAACATTGTTCCATTTTTGGCTCTGCATCTCAACATGTGGCAGCTGTAGTCATTGAAAGGTCTTTTCCCTTTTCTGCAAAAAGAGAAGCAAGAAAATAGAGGTGGTGCATTTGCTCTTAAATGCCTCAGCTCAGAAATGATACTCGCCATTTCCACTCACCATTTCATCAGCTAGAACTGGTCATACAGTGCCACTAGCTGCACCAAGTGTAAGGTAACACATGGAATATCAAGTGAGCTCTTCTGGTTGCCAAAATATGGATATTTCATTAGTAAGAATTATCAAGAAGGTAACATTTGAGGGAGAAGTGGTGAACTACATGCTAAATTCTTTAAATAATGAAAGAAATTGACCTCAAAAGCTATAGATGTCAATGACTGAAACAAAAGAATCAGCATGTGCTAGAGACCGTTGGCATGAATGGCCAAGGAGTTGGGGGGCTCATGTGCTCGAAATTACTGTCCTGCTATACTAAACTCTCTAAAATCTGTGTACGTGATCTCAAATACTTGGATATGTAATGAAATATTTGACCATCTGGGTCTTTCCTAAGGTAGTAAATTTTAAGCTATACAGGAATGGACTGTTGATGAATCTGATTAATAGAAATTTAACTATATTTCCTATGTGGATTATCAGGTCTTAAAGAATGAAAATATGGGAACAATAAAATTTTACTGAACATAATTTATTCTTTCCTTGATGATTTAGGAGGCACCTTTCATTCCTGGAGCGACTTAAGGACATGCCTAGAAACATCAATTATAATTGAACTGCAGATGCACAAGGCTATAACTCACATGGGCTCTCTGCACATTGGGAGCACACACAGGGCAGCAGGAAGAGTAATGACAGCAAGGAATGGAAGGATCTAAAGCTGGGGAAACTAACCAGGGGGCGTGACTTGCCCCCAAGGGTAAAACCAGCAGTTGAAATAATAAAATTCAAG
This sequence comes from Myotis yumanensis, assembly GCF_028538775.1. NCBI lineage: Eukaryota > Metazoa > Chordata > Mammalia > Chiroptera > Vespertilionidae > Myotis > Myotis yumanensis. The sequence goes on from NW_027223753.1 coordinate 75,045,403, forward strand.
GAGGTGAGGGACCTTGGGTTTCAATCAGAGTTGATACATCCAGGAGGTACTGTCCAGGTGCTAGGAACACAAGACCACAAATCTCAGTACTAACCAAGCAGGCAGATCATATGTCTTCAATCTAGTAGGTTAATTGGTTAGAAGCAGATGTAGATTACCCAACTATTGGGATTTCCAAGACATGGCCCATCAACTTGGGACTGAGACTTTCAAAGACAAGCTGCTAATTATTGAAATGTCAAGGACAGGGCTCTGATTCCCACAAGCAATTGAAAAGCAAACCAGGAAACTAGCAAGCTAAGCACAGACTGGCGGTGAAGGAAGGGCCTCAACTTAATGAGCATTCCAGATACCAGGCTCAAGTGAGCATGTTGATTTCAGAACAGCAACTTGGAGGAGAATAGGATCCTACCATACTTTTTTTTTTTTTAAAGCCAGCAAAAGACATGGAAGAAACTTAAACACATATTACTAAGAAGCTAATCTGAAAAGACTACATACTATATGATTCTAACTATACGACATTTTAGAAAAAAGGCAAAACTATGGAGACACTAAAAATATCAGTGGTTACCAAGTGTTGCAGGAGGGAGGGATGAATAGGCAGAATATAGAGGATTTTTAGGACAATGAATCATCCTATATGATACTATAATGATGAATATATGTCTTTTATACATTTGTTCAAATCCATAGAATGTACAACACCAAAAGTGAACCATAATGTAAACCATTGCCTTAGGGCAGTGATGGCGAACCTATGACACTCATTTTTTTGGTTGATTTTTCTTTGTTAAATGGCATTTAAACATATAAAATAAATATTAAAAATACAAGTTTTTGTTTTACTATGGTTGCAAATATCTTAAGTTAGGGGTTTTCCAAAATGCTGACACGCCGAGCTCAAAAGGTTCTCTATCACTGGCTTAGGGTGATAATAGTATGTCAATGTTTGTTCACCAATTGTAACAAATGTACAACTCTGGTGGGAAATGTAAATAATGGGGAGACTGTGCATGTGTGGGGGTTGGCAAAGGGTATATGAGAAATCTCTGTACCTTTTTCTCAAATTTTCTGTGAACCTGAAACTGCTGTAAAAATAGTCTTTAAAAAAGGCTTAGTCAAGATGTCTAAGAGGGAGGAACAAACTGGAGACTGCAGAAACTGACTTGCAGAAATAAATGGTAAGGGAGAATGTTTATTTATTCTATTAGAATTCCACATAGGAGTGCTCTATCTAGGTGCTGCAGGATTATATACCATCTCATCTGTTTCCAAGGTCTGTACTTGCTTTCCCTTATTTGGAACCTAGGTCAATATCAAGATAGGAAGGGGATTATTTTTGTCATACAATTCAATTCATTCAAAGAGTCAAAGAGCCCAGCTGGCATGGCTCAGTGGTTGAGTGTCGAACTATGAACCAGGAGGTCAAGGTTCAATTCCTGGTCAGGGCACATGCCTGGGTTGCAGGCTGGATTCCCAGGGAGGGCATGCAGGAGGCAGCCGATCAATGATTCTCTCCCATCGTTGATGTTTCTATGTCTCTCCCTCTCCCTTCCTCTCTGAAATCTATTTTAAAAACAATTTTTTAAAGAGTCAAAGAATAATTTTTTGTTCAATAAAGTATTTATTAAATTCTTATTGTCTTGTATATGTTTTACCTTTCTTAATCATATTCTCTACCCCCATGTGTATAAATCTCCTACTATCTCCACAATGTAAAACCAGATAAAAGTGAACCTGGACTGAAGAACAGAGGACAAAAGAAAGTAGATCCCAGCATGGGATGTGGTGGGGAAAAAGAGGAAAGGTAAAGAGGTTAAAAGACAAAGGGGTCTTTGGGGAGTCTGTGAGGAGAAGGAGAAAGAGAGGGGGAGAGAGAGGCAGAGGGAAATTAGATAGATAGATGATAGATAGTTAGATAGATAGATGATAGATAGATAGATAGATAGATAGATAGATAGATAGATAGATAGATAATCACCTGGCGGAGGCTTCCAGACAGAACAATAATGGGTTACTGTGTAAAAAGATTCAGGGATTAACTACAAAGCCCCACTCAAAATGAACTCGGTGCCCTGAGCAATGTAGATAGTCCCAGATGTCTACCCAAGGCAGAACAACAATCAAAAGAGAAGCCCTGGCATGCAGCAGAAATTAAGCATTTTTAAAGACATCTACCAGAGTTGAATGAATTATGTCAGTGTGTAAAGGTGTAAGTTTTATTCAAGGGTCCCTTTTTACATTAAAAAATGCTATTTAGAGTTATATGTATTTTAAATTTATTTTTGTTTACTACAGGAAAATACGAAACATAGTTTGCTTTAAGTTCAACTAGCAAATCTCATCTATTTATAAATGTAATAAATGTTATATAAAATAGAGTAACTTTTGGAGGGAATTTTGATTAATTGTGATAGTCCCATATTACACACACTAAATTTTCCTGAAAACAATCAGTCTAATTTAAAATTTTATTTAATTAAGTTCTCTTTAAAAAATTAAACTTATAAATTAAAATAACCCACTTCACATGCCTGATTGGGTAAATTTATAATTTTAACAAGCAAATTTGTCCGTGTTCTGAACAAATCTTTTAAAGTTTAGATAAGTTAAACTTACAAATATAGCAAATTTCAACTTCCACTAAGCATTCCAATACTGGTTGCAAATGTACTGTTATGCACTCCAACAGGAACAAAAATAAAATTACATGAACCAATTACATATTTAAAATTGAAATCAAAAGTCTAAATACTTATATGTCATTAGAATTCTTATTCAAGGTGTGGTCAGAGGAACAGAATCATAAGTATTACTAGTAGTCAATTTGAAATGTAGAATCTCTTGCCCTAACTAAGATGACTAAATCAGATATCTGACTGAAGTGAGCAAGGCCGCTTTACACTGAGCATTGCTAGGCCACCATGTGGGGGCTCACATGGAAAGAGGACCTAGATCAGATAGTTGAAAAACACTCTTATAAGGGGCCTTACCTTGTAGACTGCTGACACAACAGTGACATTGGAAAGCAAAGCCCTTGTCCCTACCCCTCCATCAGTAATGGAACCATGCAACCATGTCTCCACACTTACAGTATGCTGGTGAGACAAACCTTCTGCTATGGCTTGAGAAGGAAGTGGAATGTGACAGAATCAGAACAGACCATCTTTGATGCATTACAATATCTGGGAAAGTAAAGAATTTGGGCAGATGGGGACTGAGTAAGCAGAGCAGTATTCCCTGGGGCCAATACTAGACTGCTTCCCCAGTGGCATCCTTAGTCTCAGCATGGGTTCAAGGTGAGAGCAGCTATACAGTAAAGGAAGCTGCTACTGGGAAGCAGGGATGCTATTCCTGGGCACTGGACAACCTGAAGCTTTTTAGGAGAGTGGGACTAATCCAATAGTCAGAGGGGAGGGACTATGTTCTTCCAGAGAGAAGGTGTCCAAGCTAAAGCCAAATGCTTAGTCTACTTTTGGCAACAGCTAGTGCAATTCAGGACAAGGGTTACAAATGCACAAACACAATTCATGTGTAGTTGTACTGGGCAAAGTCCAAGAGACTAATTTCTGACAAACCAAACCAAACCAAAATTCTGTTCCTTCTCTGTTCTGCTCAAATTGTGCTGCTGAAATGCATGCCGCACCCAGCCGTTTTAGGTTTGGGCCCAGAGAGAATTCCTTGCAAACAAAATCCACATTTCCTTGGCACCCTTCAACTCCTAGAGGCAGCACTTCACCAGAGCCTCGTTTACTAGTAAGCTCCTCTACAATTGTCTAATGGCTCAAAGTTCCCCAGAATGTTTTTATTTAATTGTTAGATTAAAATAATTTTGTCCAGAAATTAACTCAAAAGGAACATTTTTTCATTCCAGGTCCAGAGTCATATGATAGAGTAGGTGCTCCTGCAATGTCCAGTAGCCAAGCCATATCCTTCCTACTGTCTGTTTCTCCCTTAATGCTGGACTGAACAGATTTCTCAAAATCTGTTGGAAGCCAAGGTTATGTCTGTAGTAAACAAAGTTGTTTAATTTGAGCAGTCACTATGCTTTTAAAAATCACTGCAACTTCAAACTAATAGTTTTGAGGATAGAGAAATGAATTATTTTTAATCTGACAGAAAGATCATTGGAATAATGGTAAAGATTTAGGGCAATTAAGTAATCATTTTCTACATAATGCTATATGAAAATAGTTTAAAGAAAACAAACGGGTTGACTATAAAAGTAAGGTGTTGTTTTTTTTAGCTTATTACTGCTGGGAAATGTTTCCTCTATATATTTTCAGGCTACAAATTTCAAAAATAATTAATTTATCATTAGGACTACATTGCAACAGGCTATGGCATATTTATAAGCTTTTTATGACAAAAATGTTCAACCAGCAAAAGATTGTTTTATTCTAAGGCCACTCCTGTGCTGAGCCAGTGGGACTCTAACTTAGGCTGTTGCATTACTCAGAGAAGAAAGATGCTCCCTTTTAATTTATGGTTTAGATAATGTTGTAGAGATCAAGCTGAAAAATTAATTTCACATTGGTCCCAGAGGGATTGCTTTGGATGGTTCTGTTAATTCACTTTAGAAGGAACCTATTAAAGTTGATGAACATGGCAAAGACCCACTAGCCCATTTCTAATCTAGATTTTGTTTGAAATAGACCTCATCCATCTAATTAGAGTTGTTAGAGCCCACTTTGATTTTATTAATAATAATTAACATTTATGGTACTTCAGTTTACAAAGTACTTCCTCATTATTGATTTTAAATTATTATAATAATCTAATGAAGTAGTTCATTAGGTTCTTATTGCTACTACAACAAATTTCTTGGCTTAAAATAACACGACTTTATTATATTACATTTTTGGAGGTCTCATTAGGCTAAAATAAAGTTATTGGCAGGACTTCACTCCTTCTGAAGAATCTATTTTCTTGACTTTTCTAGCTTTTAGAGGCTGCCTTTGTTCCTTGGCTCATGGCCCCTTCCATCTTCACATTCAGCAAGCAACGTACAGTCAAGTCCTTCTCATGCTGTATGATTCTGACTGTTTCTTTTACTGTTTCTGTCACTTTTTCACACATGAGGATCCTTATGATTATATGGCCTGTACCCCCAGCTAATCCAGGATAATCTCTCTCACTTAAGATTCTAAATTTCATCACGTGGCATTTTTCTTGAACTTGGAATGACATGTTCATGACATTTTTTTAGACTATTTTCCAAATTTTTACCTCAAGATTCGTTGTCAACAACATCCATCATATTTTCAAGTTAACCACTTAACTAATAGTAAGGGGGATAAATTCTAATGGTGACAGCTTTGATAGTGTATATATATCTACAGAGTCTCTTAAAAATGAAAGAAGGAGTTTCGAGTTTCCATAGGACAATAGGAATTGCTTAAGTTTTAGTATTTTCACAGAATTTGACATAACCGTGTAAATCAGCAAGGGGGACAAATAAAATCATCCACAGGTTACACCGAAAGCATACCAAAGCATCAGAGAATCACCTCGGTGGGACTTGGAGAACAAAGAGAACCATCAGTAAAGTGAGGAAACACTATAGTTACTATAACTATTGCATGAATAATAAAGTCCTGTGTCTCTGACCCAGGTGACTCATATCTCTGTCAATATCCACAAAACTGGCAGGCTATCTTTCAAGCTTATAAAGAGGACATAGTCTCAGATATTTCACTGTGTCTGGCAGTTTTAACAGTAAAATTCTCAATAAATCTAAATAAGCATTAAATATAAATAATAATATTAATAAGGACTAATTTATAAGAGGTACAAGCATACCTCATTTTATTGCACTTCACTTTATTGTGTTTGACAGATGTTGCATTTTTTTAAATATATATTTTATTAATTTTTACAGAGAGGAAGGGAGAGGGATAGAGAATTAGAAACATCGATGAGAGAGAAACATCAATCAGCTGCCTCCTGCACACTCCCCACTGGGGATGTGCCCGAAACCAAGGTACATGCCCTTAATCAGAATCGAACCCGGGACCCTTGAGTCCGCAGGCCGATGCTCTATCCATTGAGCCAAACCGGTTAGGGCAGATGTTGCATTTTTTATAAATTGAAGGCAAGACCTTCCACTAGCAAAAAGATCATGACTCATTTTGTAATACTTTATTTCAGTGGTCTGAAACCCAACCCACAGTATCTCTGAGGTGTGGCTGTATTTAAAAACCAGGGAGAGTAGATAATATATGTTACTTACCAAACAAGATGGGGTAATTTGGATTAAAGTACCCTAAGATGCTTATATAGATAAAAATTTATATTAAAGTTACTCTTTGTTAGGCATGTGTATTAAAGATTTAAGAAAACCACTAGGATAAATTAAATAGGATAACTAGCATCTAAGTCAGTATATGGAAAAATAGAAAATAAAACATCAATTTTCCAATGACAGGCAGAAATTAATGTCAGAAAAAAAGAAGCAAAACAAAAAAAAGTGGTAAATAGAAAACAAAAAATAAGATGACAGAAGATCAAATGATCAAGTGTAGCAGTCAGCACAATAAATATAAAGAGTAAAACTTGCTTATTTAAAGGCAGGGACTTTAACACTAGACTTTAAAAAATACCCCCTGTATTCTGTCTCAAAATCTACACAATAACACACATTCACCCAAATTCACAATAGAAGAATGGAAAAAGTTCTAATCAAATAAAGCTTGCATGGTAATTTAATTGAAACAAGACATTTAATATTTAATAAGTATATAAACAAATATTCAGCATTCAATTAAAATAATGTTTCCCTGAATTAAAGTGTCACAATACAATGCACTGTTTTAAGATTGTTAATCACAAATACGAGTGTGTCAATTGTTAATGCAGCTAATGTGGTATTGAACTTAACCTAAGCCCTTTTAGTGTAGCAATATGTTAACATCTCTTTCCTGTTTATTATAAAATGCTCTAAAATACTTCCTTCAGTCAGAAAAGTAATAGACATTTTTTAAAATCTGAGTCTCCCTTCTGGGAAGATTCAGAATAAACCTGTGCCCAAGTGGCACTGCCTCCTACTTCTTGTAAACGATAAATGGTAGATGACAGGTAGATGATAAATAAATGATAGGTAGATAGATAGATAGATAGATAGATAGATAGATAGATAATAGATAGATGATAGATAGATAAGAGGTACATAGAAATTTTAAAATACATTATCAAAAGGCTAAAGAACAACTCATTCACATAACTAGTTTCCTGCTATACCTTATTCTTCATATGCCAAATTGAATAATCTCCAACCCCAGTACCACCCTCACACTACTAAATTAACTGTTTCTGGAATTTATTTCACTTGTTTTGCTCAGTGTTCTAGCTCAGAAGGGCAACTCTCCCCACACATTAATCAGTAAGTTATGAATCACATTGTCAAATTACAGAGAGGAGGCTCAATTCCTCAACCAGACAGATTCATTTAAAAGGTTCTCCACACCTGTGGTTCCAAATGTGGAGTCCCCTGACTAGGAGCATCAGCGTCATCTGGGAACTTGTTAGAAATGCACATTCTTGGGCTCCACCCCAGATCTTCTGAATTAGAAACTCTGGGAGTGAGGCCCAGCAAGCTGTGTTTTAACAAGACTTCCAGGTAAGTTTGTTACTTAAGGGCTCTTAGATTCGCTGAACAAGTTCAAGATTGGCTTCCAACAACAACAAAATACGCAAATAAGTAAGATTAAATGACAGGCAGTAGTAGTACTGGATTCTCTGGGCTTTATTTTTCTTATTCAAATGCCTGCAAGATTGAGATAAATGTTGCACTAGAATCAAAGTCCTAGGAAGTACAGAGGATAACTTCCATTTTTTCTCACATGATTAGCCCATTTACAACATGTTATCCTTCATCAGTATAGTCGTGTTGTAATGTCCTGACCTACTTGTTACGTAGAGCAAGACAAATCAATAGGCTTTTTAAAGTGCAAATTCTCTGACTTACATGATCACTAAGTAGAGATCTAACAAATAGTGAGAGAAGAATTTAGCATTCATTTCCAAGTTTAGGGTTGTTAAATAAAAATGTCTTCTAAGAGTTTCATGAGTAAAAGGACAGATAAGCTGACATTTTAAAGTATAATTGAAGTTAATATATGTGTTGTGTGTGTTATTTAAAGGAAATGACAAGAAGTTGGTTTGTTTAAGGTTCACATCAGCTTTGGGATTTGACAAATACCAGTGTTAAACATAAACATGCAGGTATTTGTCTTGAGCCATGAAGCTAAACCTAAACAATTAATGTCCTACATGAGCACATAAATTTACCAAAGCAACCCAAAGGAAACCATCACTCACCTTTAATCCTTTTACTAATCTCTGAGATGGTAGAAAATACTTGCGGCCAGGATTCCATAAAAACATTAGTGATGAACACTGATTCCTCAGTAGAAACAGCAGAATATAACCATTTGTTAATATAAAAATTCAGGCCAGAGGTAAAGGCAAGAGCTAGATTTTCTTTTTCTTTTTTTATAAATATGTTTTATTGATTTTTAGAGAGAGGAAGGGAGCAGGATAGAGAGATAGAAACATCGATAAGAGAGAAACATCATCAATTGGCTGCCTTTTGCACGCCCCTACTAGGGATCGAGCCTGCAACCCTGGCATGTGCCTTGACTGGGAATCTATCTGTGACCTCTTGGTTCATGGGTCAATGCTCAATCAGTGAGCCACACCAGCTGGGCAGGAGCTATATTTTTATGAAACATTAAGTATTCTTTTATGTTCTGAGATATTTCAGTTGAACAGAAAGCATTATTGATTGCAAATACAGCACAAATGTTCATATATGTTATATTGTCAACAATTCTTGTTCCATACTTAAGAGTTTGACAGTCCAAGAGTAAGGTAACCAAGGTGGTAAAAATATATAACCCCTGTAATATAAAGAATTGCTGAATATAAGAGATAAAACTTAAACACATGTTCTCACTAATATGTGGAATCTAATCAACAAAATAAACTAATGAATAGGGTGGATCCAGAGACATGAAAGCATGGAACAGAGTGCAGAATCTCAGAGGGAAGATGGAGGAGGGTGGTTGGAAAGGAGATAATCAACCAAAGACCTTGTACGCATATATGCATAATCCATGGACACAGACACTAGGGTGGTAAGGCCTGGGGTGGGGGGCAGGGGTAGGCTGGAGGGTGTTAATGGGGGAAAAGGGGAACATATGTAATACTTTCAACAATAAAGATTTTTAAAAAATAAAAATAAAATAAAAGATAAAACTTAGATGTTTTACTACCTGAAAGAAGATTATTTTCTATATACTTAGCTATGTAAGATGAATGTAGGACCAACTGGAACAAGTTTTGGGGGAAACTGATTAAAGACCCATTAAAATAGTTTGCTAGTAATGTGAGCTAGCCTAAATTAGATATACTACTTGAAGAAGTGGTAACATTCCTGCAATGTTAGAACAGGGGATCAATGGTATTCCCAGAATTTCTACATTATATGAAAAAGAAAAATGGAGAAAGAAAATACATTACAGTGGATAAGAACAGGAATCTTGACCTTGGGCATACTGTTTAACTATTCTGTCCTTTAATATTCTCATCTATAAGTTGGAAGAGAAATAGTTATATCTCAGGGATCTTGCTAGTTTTAAATAGATAAGGTCAGAAAAAGACTTACCACTATTCCTGACACACAGTAAGTGCTTAATAAATAAAAAATGTATATGTAACTAATACCAGAGTAATAACAAATCTAATAATGAGTATCATAATAGCTCAACTGCTATGCAAAAGAAAAGCTTTGTGACACACTATTTTAACTAAAAATTCTAATTTTCCCTTTGTCTGTTAGCCAGGAAATATTATATGCATACTAGAGGCCTGGTGGATGAAATTCGTGCACGGGGGTGGGGGTGTGTGTGTGTCCCTCAGTCCAGCGTGCACTTTCACCAATCTGGGACATCCCTCTCACAATCCAGGACTGCTGGCTCCCAACCGCTTGCCTGCCTACCTGCCTGTCTGATTGCTCCTAACTGCTTTGGCCTGCCAGCCTGATCACCCCCTAACCACTCCCCTGCCAGCCTGATCAAAGCCAAACTGCTCCCCTGCCAGCCTGATTGCCCCTAACTGTCCTCCCTTGCAGGCCTGGTCGCCCCAAACTTCCCTCCCCTGCTGGATTGGTCACCCCTAACTTCCCTCCCTTGCCAGCCTGGTTGCCCCTAACTGCCCTCTCGTCCCAGCCAAATTGCCCCTAACTGCCCTCCCCTGCTGGCCTGGTCCCCCCCAACTGCCCTCCCCTGCAGGCCTGGCTCCCCCCAACTGCTCTCCCCTGGAGGCCTGGTCCCCCCCAACTGCTTTTTCCTGCAAGCCTGGTCCCCCCTAACTACCCCCCCTACTGGCCTGATCATCCCCAACTGCCCTCTCCTGCAGGCTTGATCACCCACAACTGCCCTCCCCTACAGGCCATCTTGTGTCCACATGGGGGCGGCCATCTTGTGTGTTGGAGTGACGGTCAATTTGCATATTACTCTTTTATTAGATAGGATGGGCCTCTCAGTGCATTAGTAAGTCATTCTACCAAATTGATCAAGCTTCTTAGACACAATTGGCCTTTGTATTTTGGTATATTATTGTCATCAATTATTTGCTCATCTCTTCATTATAAAAGTATAATGCATCCCCATTGATTGCCATCTAACTTTCAGTGACATTTACGTGGACTACACTTCTCCATACCATTATAAGCCTTGGCTATGTGACCTGCTTTGGTAAAAGGCATAGAAAATGATATAATGTGAACCACATGCAAGCAGAAGCTTGAAGACACATTGGTTGTTTCTGGAAGGCCTGTTGTCTTTTCCATGTACTAGAGGAAATGTATAAAGAAAGAACATATATCATGGAGCTAAAATGCAGAGGGAAAATATATTAGGTTTTTCCTCCTATGCACATCTTAGACCAGCCGTGGGCAAACTACGGCCCGCAGGCCGGATCCAGCCCGTTTGAAATGAATAAAACTAAAAAAAAAAAAAAAGACCGTACCCTTTTATGTAATGACTAGAGGCCAGGTGCAAAAAAATTTGTGCAATCGGGGGGGGGGAGGGGGGGGTCCCCCAGCCAGGCCTGTGCCCTCTCGCAGTCTGGGACCCCTCGGGAGATAACGACCTGCTGGCTTAGGCCTAATCCTGGGTGGCAGAGGGCATGCCCAATCCCTAGGTGCAGCCCCTGGTCAGGCTCAGAGCAGGGCCCATTGGAGAGTTGGGGCGCCGCCCCATCATGCACAGAGCAGGGCGGATCGGGAGGTTGCGATGCCACCCTCAGTCACACTCAGGGTAGGGCTGATTGGGGGGTTGGGGAACCGCCCCCTGTCACACTCAAGGCAGGGTCAATGGGGAGGTTGCGGCGCCACCCCCTGTCACGCACAGAGCAGGGCCGATCAGGGGGTTGGGGCGCTGCCCCCTGTCACTCACAGAGCAGGGCCAATCAGGGGATTGGGGCACTGCCCCCTATCACACTCAGGGCAGGGCTGATCAGGGGGTTGGGGCGCTGCCCCCTGTCACTCACAGAGCAAGGCCCATCGGAGGGGTTGGGGCTCCGTACCCTGTCACACACAGAGCAGGGTCGATCAGGGGGTTGGGGAGCTCCCCCCTGTCACGCACAGAGCAGGGCCAATCAGGGGGTTGAGGAGCTCCCCCCTGTCATGCACAGAGCAGGGTCGATCAGGGAGTTGAGGAGCTCCCCCCTGTCACTCACAGAGCAGGGCCAATCAGGGGGGTTGGGGCTCCGTACCCTGTCACACACAAGCAGGGTCGATCAGGGGGTTGGGGAGCTCCCCCCTGTCACTCACAGAGTAGGGCCGATAGGGGAGTTGGGGCACCGCCCCCTGTCACACAGAGAGCAGGGCTGATCAGGGGGTTGGGGTGCTGTACCCTGTCACTCTCAGGGCATGGCCAATGGGGAGGTTATGGCTCTACCCTGTCACACACAGAGCAGGGCCCATGGGGGGGGGGGGTGGGATTGGTGTGCCGCACCCTGTCAAACACAGAGCCATAGGGCGATCAGGGGATTGGGGAGCTCCCCCCTATCAGGCACAGAGCAGGGCTGATTAGGGGGTTGGGGTGCCTTCCCCTGTCACGAACAGAGCAGTGCCGATAGGGAGGTTGTGGCCCCGCCCCCTGTCACACACAGAGCCGCAGGGTGATCAGGGGGTTTGGGCGCTGCCCCCTGTCATGCTGATCCCAGTGCCGGGAGCCTCCCTGCTCTGCTGATCCCAGTACCGGAAGGCATATTACCCTTTTACTATATAGAATAGAGGCCTGGTGCACTGGTGGAGGCTGGGTGGTTTGCCCTGAAGGGTGTCCTAGATCAGGTGTGGTCCCCACTGGGGTGCCTGGCCAGGCTGGCTGAGGGGCTGAGGGCCGTTTTCCGGCTGGTGGGTGACTGAAGCTCCCAACCGCTCCTTTTTTTCTTTTTTTTTTTTTTATTCTGGGCCAGCTTTAGCTCTGAGGCCTTGCTGCTGAAAACATTGATACAATGTTGTGGTCAGGCTGGCTGAAGCCTGGCTGACTGAAAACCGTTTTCTATGGTTTTGTTTAGCTTTTATATTTGCAACATAGTTGCTTATAGTTGCAGCTGAGAGGCCGACAAGTCAGGCGGGGAACTTTGGAGTCCACCATCACTGGAGCAAGCAAGCCTCCCTGTTTGCTTCAAGCTGCCTGGCTGCCGGCCGCCATCTTGGCTGGCAGTTAATTTGCATAAGGATATGCTGATTAGCCAATGGGAAGGGTAGCGGTTGTATGCTAATTACCATGTTTCTCTTTTATTAGTGTAGATGTTTACTTTGAATTTATATTAGTTCACACAAACACTCCATCCATGCTTTTGTTCCGGCCCTCCGGTCCAGTTTAAGAACCCATTGTGGCCCTTGAGTCAAAAAGTTTGCCCACCCCTGTCCTAGACTGTGAAGACATGTGAAGCTAGCTGCCAAATGTAAAGAGAGCAAGAAACAAATGTTAGTTATTGCAAATTAATGGGATTTTATGATTGTTGCTACTGAAGCAAATCTGAAAAACATAGAAATATGAACCAGGATAAAGAAATTGGTATCAGAAGTAGGATGATGACTTAACAATACATAAAATATGAATCTCTGTCCTTGGAGAAAAGTGATAAGTGGTGAAGAATATGTTATTTGAGGCTGAGAAAATTGATGACCCATGTCCTCAGGGGTATGATATGGATTTAAAATGTCCTCTTTGTAAAAAAATAAAATCCTATATAATAAAACCCTAATATGCAAATAGACCAAATGGCAGAACTACTGGTCACTATGATGCACACTGACAACCGGGGGTCAGACGCTCAATGCAGGAGCTGCCCCCTGGTGGTCAGTGCACTCCCCCTGTCAGAAGCCAGGCTCATGGCTGGCGAGTTCAGTGGTGGTGGCAGGAGCCTCTCCCGCCTCTGAGACAGCGCTAAGGATTCCTCAGGGGATGTCTACCTGCCAGGGAGCAGGCCTAAGCTGGAAGGCAAACACCCCCCAAGGGGTCCCAGACTGCGAGAGGGCGCAGGACGGGCTGAGGGACCCCCCCGTCCCCAGTACACAACATTCATAAAATGTAAAATAATAAAAATAGTAAAATAATCAAAATAAAATGTCTAGTAAAATAATAAAAATAAAATGTCCTCTGTGATAGCATGGAAGTCAAATAATGTACCTATAAACTTGTGGCTTTAGGCAAATAGATTGCAAAGCAAGGTTTTTGCTATGGTGCCTGGATTGCTATCGTTAGCTATCTTTGTCAAGGTGTTATAAGAGGAAAAGATGCTCAATGGAATTGGGATGAACATGTATAGAGAGAATTCAGGGATGATAGTATACAGATAAAATTCAGAAATTCCAGTTCTAACCGAGTTGAAGGCAATGCAGTTATTTTTTTTCATGTACAGCCTGTATAAGAAATTATTGAGAAATATTTGAGCAACAAAACTGAGACTTGATCTCAAGGTAAAGACTGAATCTTGAATATGGTCATCACCTCCTTACTTAGACATTGTAAATGTTTTAAGATTGTCAGAAAATCTTTTAGTTAGGGAAAAAATGCTCAGAATACAGAGAATATGTGTTGGGCTCACTCAGAAACCAGTAACTCAAAATAAATGTACAGAGAATGGTGTCTCAAATAGAACTGTGGGTATAACTATTGGCACATGGAATTGTTTGGAAGCCAATAAAAGTTTGACACATTGTATTGGCAAATGTGGCACCAACCAGGATTAAAAAAGACTATGACAACTCAAAAATATTTCCACTGTAGTACTTGATTATAGTATATTTGAAAACCTAGAAGCAGAGCCAGAATCAGCTTTGAAGATTCAGAGAAAGAAAACCTAGATCTTTCAGAAGAGCATGTAGCTTACTTATTCCAATCCTTTTATTTTAATGATAAAAATAAGGAAATGATTCTGATGCCTTAAATAGCTCATGTTCACAATGTTGACCCTGATCTAGAACCCAATCTTCCAATTCTTTTTGTTTGTTTAGTTGGTTGATTTTTTAAAAAATTTATCTTTATTGTTGAAAGTATTACAGATGTCCCCGTTTTTTCCCATTGACTGCCTCCCCACCCCTAGCCCCTGACTTCCCAGGCCTTTGCCACACTGTTGTCTGTATCCATGGGTTCATCATATATGCATATAAATTATTTGATTAATCTCTCCAGACCCACCTACCCACCTCTGCCTTCCCTCTGAGTTTTATCAGTCTGTTCCATGCTTCTTTGTCTCTGGATCTATTTTGTTCATCAGTTTATTTTGTTCACTAGGATTAACAAAAACTATGGCAACTCAAAATTTGAAACAATTTTTGTGGCCCTAAATTTTTACTATTAGAAATTATGCTGATAAATCTGCTCAGTACTCAAGTAGGACATATTCTACATTGTCCTCTTCAGAAATAGCCCATGATGGTGGGAGAAAAGGAAGGTCACTCCAGAAAATGACGTCAAGAGGTATAGAAGACCATGAACTAAAGTCTATCAAGGAATTTCTTTAGTATTTCATTATATTGTGTCTAGGATTAGTTTACTTCTATATTTTTTTCCATATTGGTTTTGTAAACCTTTTTGAGTTTGTGGCTTGATGTGTTTTATTCATTTTGTCTTATTCTCAAACGTCTCTTGTAATTTTTTTACCATTTCCTTTCTCCTCCCTTACTAAGATTTTTACTACAAGTTTGTTAGAGTAATTCACCATTTTCCCATATATCTCGTTTTGCATAGTTGCATCCAATCACTCTCTTCAAGTCTCAGTATTAATATTTTCTTCAGACTTACTTTCAGAGAAAAAGGATAGAAATTGACCCATAATTTCAATCATCTCTTAAACTGAGTCTAATCTGTTGTTAAACCCATATCTTAATTGAAGTTATTTTATTTTTTAAATATTTTCATACTCTATTACACTTTAGTACACAATTTCTTGAATATTTTACTCAGAGATATTTTTAAGTTCATATCTGATAAATCTTTACATGATGCATGGGTTTATTATTATTTCTTTTAATTTTTTGTTTTATTTATCTAGTCTTCTGGCATATCTAGCTATTTTTCATTATGTTCCAGGCACTGTATTAAAAAAAGTGGAGAGGTAATATGAGCCTCTAGATGATATTTTTTTAAGTTTGGATTTAATTTTGTTTCTGGCAATAAGTTTAGAAGCAGACCACTTTCCATTTTATCATGTATTTTGCTAATTTGAATCTGACTTTAAGTTATCTTTTATTTTCTGAGTTAAGACTGATTTTCTATTTTCTTTTCATGTTCTTCCTAGCATGCAATTTTTTTTTAGGTCCTAACCAAAAACCTGGAGTCTTTCCTAGGGCCTTCTGTACTGGGGGACTCTGAGCTTCAATTTTACCTCAGCTTTGTAAGCCAGCTAGAGTTCTGCACAGCTTGTCAAACCCTCAGCTGTATCTTACAAATTAGGAAAAGCATCATCAATTGTGGGAGTTTTCTCTTAATGATCCGCTAAAGTATAGGATCTTGGTCTAATACTGGCCCTCAAAAAATGAGAAAGATCTCAGATTGAGTAGCCAGAATGTAAAAGGATTATTTTAGTACATGGTGCTAAAAGCATGAACAGCATCATTTGGAAACAGAAGGGGAATTCGAGCATGTTATTGATGGATTCCTAAAGGAGGTAGAGCATAAAGTTTTAACTAGAAAAACAATCATTCATTCTATTTACCTAAGATAATTAAAATTTATGCCTGTGGTTCTGAAATAATAATTAACAAGTTCCTATTTTTACTCTCAAAAATGTCCCAGCTTAAAATTTATTTATTAAAATATAAATTATGTAAGCACACCTTGACCATAGCATTAGTTAAGCCTTCACTCCTAATGAGGGCATCTAGGAGTGAAGACATTCCAGGAACCAAAATATTCCCATTAAATACACAGAGGAATGAAGCATCATACTGTGATCAGGAACCTCAACTTGAACAGCAATACTGGAGATTACCATAAGAGCAATGAGTAGAAATGGGTCTGAAGACATAGCTAGCAATGGATCATGAGAGACACTACAAGTATGCTGGAAGCTGGTTCATCCTTGCTGCTTGACACAGTCGCTGCAGGGAAGAAACATCTGCACAGCATATGTCTCCAGGGACCTGGCATATATGGCATACTGTTCTTAATATGTTTGTTCCCCCTCTTAGCACTATGTGTTTTAAATAAGACCACCTCCCCGAGAAAGGTTGTTTCCCCAGGTGAGGATTTTTTCCCTGGAGTTAGGAATTAACAGGACTAAGGAAGAGAATAAATCAGTGAACCCCCCTAGTGTTACAGAAATACCATGTACTACTTATGAGGAACTTGGACTAAGACTGTTGGCAATAAATTTGGGACTTGTTGGGCCCACATCCCCATGGGTCTGCCCACCAGGGAAAGCACCAAAGCCTATATCCCTGGAGACTTACTGACACAGGGCAGTCCCAGGGAAGGCAAGCAGTGAGGCTGGGAGAGGACACAACCTTTACTGGGTAGGATAATCTCCTTCACTCACTTCCTTGTAGCTTATCAGTAGAGCAGTGACCTTGGAATAGCCCTTATAATGGAACACAGAGATTAACCTAGACAGGATTAAACTCAACAGAACTAGATTAACAAACACCCTAACCTTTGGAATAGAATGGATAGGATTAAAATCAACTGGTATAAATACAGATGTAACAGGTCAATAAAAACAGAACCTGGCTACAGAACCTGGCTGGAGAACCTGATTAGAGAACCTGGCTATGCTGATCATCTGAACGCTGCTGCCTCCATGTCATTCCTTCTTCGCCGACTCCGTCCACACCTTTGGGAACCCCTGGACCTGCTGGGGCTAGACCCCAACACAAGTAGGTGATATTTCTTTTGGCAATTGAAAGCCATTGATAGGCAAAGATATAGCCAATGGAGATTTTGGAGGAAATTATAATTACTCATATGAAAGATGATGTTGACATGAATAAAGGCACAGAGAATAAGGAAAGAGAGCGAACAGATTCAAGAAACATGTAGGAAGTAAAAGCAATCACATTTAGTGCTTGAGTATGTGGAGGTACAGGGACAAGAATGTATCCTATTTATACTCAGTATGGCCAGAAAGACTGTGTGAACAAATATTTCTAAGTAATTTTACTAAAAATTGTATTAAATGTATACTTTATGCTATGTATCTATCCTACTATTGTTAGGATTTTTAAAAAATCCCAAGGGAGGGTGGAGGAAAGGGAGTCACAAAGGAAAAACAATTTAGTCCTATAACAATAGCAAAATGGTTTGAATATTTCAGAACGCCTATTATTATGGAGAAATTAACTCCCTCAACATATGGGCATATTTCCTTTTCTGGAAGGAGATTATATTAGTCAACTCAGGCTACCATAACAAAATACCAGTGGTATTTTGGGTGATTTAAAAATGAAAATTTATTTCTCTTTGTTCTAGGATCTGGGAAGCCCAAAATCAAGGTGCCAGCTGATTTGATTCCGGGCAAGACCCTTTTCCTGGCTCTTTCTCACTTTCCTTCTCACGGTGTCCTCTATTGGGTGTGGTGGGGGGATTGAGAGGGGTTTCTCTTTCTCTCCTTATAAGGCCACAGCCCTATTAGATTAGGGTCTTACTTTATAAACTCACTTAACCTTACCTCCTCAAGAGCCTAGCTTCAAATACATGTAACTCAGGGGGAGACAGAACTCAGTCCATAGCAGACACATTACAGCACTTTTACGGTCCTTCCAAGGCTGTGTCAGGTGTGTGCTTGGTTCAGCCAGCGAGGGGTGTTGGTAATCTAAAGGACCCAGAAGATAGGAACGACCAAACCCTCAGTATTGCCTTCAGAAAAAGCAACTGAAAAACACAGATGTTCATGCTTTATTAGCTAAAAGGTGACAAAAAAATTAAAAACCTAAGTCAATATAATCATACTAACAGCAGGGAATCGCAGCATCTCTGAAGCCTGCTGGTACTACATGAACATTTGCCTGTCAGGGGTGATGGCTGAGCAACTTTTTTGGATGTCATCTTACAAATGTGGGCATCAGACATGGCCTTGGCCACCACCTATGGATCCGCTGTGCAGAGAGGACCCAGCAACCACACTGCTTTTCTCATTCATATCATTCTATTCATTTTTTTCTAGTTTTATTAAGGTATATTTTAAATCTAACATAATTCACCCATTTTAAATGTATGATTAAATGAATTTTAGTATATTTACAGAACTGTACAACCATCCCCAATCTAATTTTAGAGCATTTTAATCACCCCAACAATAAACATTTATAGTCACTCCCCACTCCCTCTCCAACCCTAGTTAACCATTTAATTTACTTTGTCTCTATAGCTATTCATGTTTTAGATGACATTGAAAGTATATAGCTCTCTTCCATTTAAGTTACTTTTTTATGTATTTAGCCTTACACTACCCAAGAAAACAAATGGCTGATTTGAATCCAGCATTGTGGCCTTAAATATTGGCATTTCTTTTTGCCAGTAGAAATCTCTCCTGTGGGTGGTGACAGAGGAAGAAATTAATGGAGTAAGTCATTGTTTAGGGTTTAATTCTGCTAAGACTCAAACATAATGCTGAGGGGATGGGCACCCCACACAGGGCCTGATTGCAAGGCCAATCCAGTAATTCTGTTTATAAAGACAAAGAAGAGGGGGTCCCCCTGGTCCTGTTTGCCAAAATAAAAATCAGTGCACAGGAAGGAAGATCGGGCAGCATGTCTGGGAGCCCTGCCCCTGTGGCATGCACAGCCTTCTTTGCTCTGGGGGTCCAAAATACAATCTTGTTTTCTAGTCTCACAACCATAAAGCCATGTGTGTCTGTAAGCACATTCTTGACAGTTCAACTTACTTGGTTGACCTAGTTTAGTTCCTGGTTAACTATGTAATTCTCCTATGTGATGAATTTTTTAAACTTTATCCAGTTTTTTTCTACTATTACTCAAAGTAATAGTTATTGAACACTAACAATACATTAGATATTAGGGGGAAATAAGGAAGTGGTAGGCACAGGTCAAAGATAAGATATTTAAATCAATGAACCTCAGTAAGAAGTACTTGGGAAAATGTGGAGTGGAAAAAAGAATATTGAGAAAACCATGCATATTTAAATGAGAATCCTTTTAATAAAAGGCTAATTTTCAAATAGACTGAACTGCAGAACAACCAAACAACTGGTCACTATGATGTGCACTGACTACCAGGGGGTGCATGCAGAACATGGTGGGCATTGGCAGCAGGCGGCAGAGCATGGAACATGGCGGGAGTCGGCTGCAGAGGGATGGTGGAGCAGGTGAGAGACCAAGGTGGGGCACCAGTCGCTGTCATCAGGGTGAGCCTCTGGTGGTTACTGAAAATTTTTTGCTCCCTTGTACTGCAGTCCGGCCTGGTGCTCACACCCACTGCCAGTGCCGGAGCCACCGCTCGCACCTGCTGCCAGCGCCTGGAACCAGCCCCCATCACTTGGTGCTGTCAGCAAGTGTGAGCGGTGGCTGCCAGCCCCGATTACCCCTCAGGGGCTTCTACACCCCCCGCCCCCCCTGCTCCTGAGGGGCAATCAGGGCAGCAGCAGTCGCTTGCACCCACTGCTGGCACTGGCAATTGCTTTGCACCTTCAGTGGGTGTGAACGGGGCTGGCACTGTCAGGTCAGGGCATGGGAGCAGTGGCAGCAGGAGTGGGGCTACTGGCAGACAGGGGACTGGGGGCCGAGACAGGAGAAGCTGGCAGACATGAGGAGGATGGGCCAAGACCTGCCCCTGTGCCCACTGCAGCCCCGCAGCCCATAGCTCCTTTCAAGGTGCTCGAATTTGTGCACTGGGCCCCTAGAACTCATTATATAATTCCCATGATCTGTTTTAAATCACAATATTTAGTACACTTTGAAATTCCAAGAAATATTTAAGAAAAGGATGAGATTTTTATATTCATCAAACACAGACACAAGTTGAAGAATGTATCACTTGAATAAAGGGCAGCATAAAATTCATGCTGTAAGAGAGCTACAAGCAGTAACGATGAAAGCCCAGAAGAGAGATTATCTCTAGATACCTCAGAATGACTTCATGGAGGAGTTGGTGTCTGAGATGGGCAAATGAAGCTTGTGTTTTGTTGGATAGACAACCACACAGCACAAATTGGGAAACCCAGGGTCTGTTTTTGGAGCAGTTGGATACAGAGCCCTCATCTCAAATCAGACCATTCACATAGGCAAAGCTGCTTAACCCAAAAGGCAGGGGAATGAAATTGAGGTTTTAGGCATAGTTCATAGCAACTCTATGAAACAGCAACAACAATGAAAACTGATCAATGCTTAGTGATTTTGCAGGTAGGAAACATAACGGGGAAGAGCAAAGGAGAAAGAAGGAAGACTTAAGAATAACACCAAGGTTTCCAGACTCATGAACAAGAGAAGTGATGCATTAGTAAAAATAAGGACAGAGGCTAAAAAGCCAGTTTGGAAGATAATGTGACTGAAAGCCCAAGGGCTGGCATTGATTGCAGAACAAAAGTTAGGTCACAGCACACTGCAAACCATAGGCTCCTTGGTTCTTTCTGTGGGAGGGCGAAGTATGTCTGTGCCGATGTTGTCACAGGCTATTCCTCCCCACCCCACACACTTTGGGGTAAATCACATCCCTCACGGAGCCCATGCAGGCAGGCTGTTGGGCTCACTCCCAGCCTCTGTCCCTGAGCCAGAACAGGGGCTGCTGACATGAAAGTCAGTTGAAATTGTTTTAGATTCACACATCACAAAACGCATTTTCAATGGCCTAAGTCTCTTCTAATATATATATATATATCTTTGTCATAGAGTAAGAATTAAGAGAAAAACCACCTCTGTCATGGAAAGAACACAGGTTTAGTTTTAGCCACAACAGGGCTGGAATACCAGTTCCACTGTTGACCAGCTTGTCCATATTTTCTCACCTGGAAATGGAACTAATGAAAGCTTGAATGTTACTGTGAGCATTAGACTTTTTAAAAAATATATTTTTATTGATTTCAAAGAGGAAGGAAGAGGGAGAGAGAGATAGAAACATCAATGATGAGAGAAAATCATTGATGGGCTGCCTCCTGCATGCCCCACACTGGGGATCAAGCCCACAACCTGGGCATGTGCCCCAACTGGGAATCAAATCATGACCTCCTGGTTCATTGGTAGACACTCAACCCCTGAGCCATGCCAGTTGGGCAAGGATTAGACTTTTTTGAAATATATTTAAAATATCCAGCTTAGTTCTTAGAGCATAGTATTTATTTCCTTCTACTCAGAGCATGAAGCATGATTCTGAAAGTTGCAACCAACAATTTAATATTGGGTGAAGAAACTACGGTTGGCAAAAGCCACTAAGGTGAATGTAGAAACCTGGAATAGACGGTTCTTAAAGATTAATGGTACCAACTGTACTTATTACTAATTTGGGCACTTAGTGGTATGCTATTTGTTATTCGTGTGTATGTTTCATCACGTTCTACAGGATAAGTAAGTCTTTAAGGGCAGATACTGAAAATCAATTGGGTTCCTTGACTCTCTAACAAGGCACATGTAAAATCATAGCGCTGAGAGGTATTGCATTAGTTTGCTACAGCTGTTATAAAAAATATCAGAGCCCTGGCCAGTGGCTCAGTTGATTGGGGCATTGTCCCATACACCAAAAAGTGGTGGGTTCAATTCATGGTCAGGGCACATACACAGCTTGCCGGTTCAATCCCGGTCAGGCCGTGCGTGGGAGGCGGCTGATTGGTGTTTCTATCTTTTCTCTCCCTTCTTTTCTCTAAATCACCCTGTCTGTGATACTTTTAAAAGATAGTGTGGCTTAAACAATAGAAATTTATTTCCTCACAGTTCTGGTGGCTACAAGATCAAGATGTCAGCAGGGTTGGTTTCCTCTAAGACTCTCTCCTTGACTTGAGGATAGCTCCTTCTCTCTCTCTCTATCTTCACATGACCTTACCTCTGTGTATATCTGTGTCCAAATGTCCTCATCTTATAATTATTCCAGTTGTGTTGGATTAGGGCCCATCCTCGTGACAATGTTTTAACTTAATTATCTCCTTAAAGGTACACATTTCCGGTTATAAAATAAGTCATGGGGATATAAGGTATAGCATGGTGACTACAGGTAATACTCCATTGCATACTTGAAAGTTGCTAAGAAAGTAGATCTTAAATGTTTTCACCACACAAAAAGATATTTGTGACTATGTATGGTGTTATGTTCATTAACATACTGTGGTGATCATTTCACAATATGTACAAATATGGAATCATTCTACGATATAGCTGAAACTAATATGTTACATTTCAATTATATCTCAAATTAAAAAAAAATCACCCTATCTCCTAAACAGTCACATTCTGAAGAAATGTGGGAATTATCATGTGAATTTTAGGGGAACACAATTCAGTTCATAACAGGAATTTTACCATAGAGTATCTTTTTTACTGGTTTGCAAGAAACTGGTAGATATACCATCTCATTTGCCACTCAGCCCAGAATGGCAGATGGGATAGTCGTCATATCTCCATTTAACAGGCTCATAGAATAGTCAAGCCAGGACTCAGACCAGGACTTTTGAATCTAAATATAGTGATCTTTTCATCCTGTTGCACTGGCTTTCTGCAATGAGTGGCTGGCGGTGATCAGAAACTTAATAGAAGTCACTAGTGACCTGTTAACTGTGTGTTGGGCAGGAAACCAATCACTCTAAGTTTCTTTTCATCTCTAAGCTTCAATGGCTCTAATTTCGCCTTTACACCACTTGGGCACGCAGCACAGTGCCAGACACACAGTAGCTGTTCAGTATGTTTTGGATTTAATTGAAGCTAATTAAGCTTCAGCACTCAGACTATACACACTATTGAGTGCCCCTTAAAATACTATCAAAACTACCTGTCTCCAGCCTCTTAACTCTAGAGGCCTCACAGCGCTTTGCTTGCAAACCTTTAAAATAGGAATGTGAAGTAGGAAGATGAAGTGTAATATACTGTCCTTTTAATGGGCACTCATTACCAAATAATGACATTCTCTCTCTCCCTCTCTTTCCTTCTCTCTCTGTCAAAACCTTAAATATCAAGAGCAATTCAATTTTATGGAGGGAGGTCAAGTGTTCTCATTCTCCCCATCCCCACATTTTAATGCCATTATTTATAGTGCCTAAGTAATTTCTACTAAACCAACTTGTGAAAATAAAAAATGTGTGTAATACAAATACAAATCCTTTGGGGCCAGAGACTCTGTAGGGATTTTCTATACAAGTGAGTACTTTATAATATATACCTAAAATAGGGGGAAAATATGCAGCTTTTACTGTGTAGTTTTATGTCAGAAATATAAACTGAGTCAAACAGTTCAGCCTGGCTGAGATAAAAAATGTGTGCATGCTCAGCTCTGAGAAAAATGCTAAATAATGAATGTTTATTTGCCAAAGAGTATTCCATTTAATCTCTTAACTCTTCCATGTGTTGGGATTCTAGGAACCCTAAGATATCCTCCAGGAACCTGAATACCCTGTGTTTTCAAGGTTCAGATCTTCCCTTTATCTTTTCTTACAACCCAAATTTGTCCAATGTGGTATGTATTTGATTCAAAGTAAAAATAGAATATAACTCTTGAAAATCAATCTACTTCTTTATATTTTAAATGAATCATAAGGAAGGCAATTATTAAATACAGAATTTCAGACCTATTTAAAGACAGAGTCAAAACTTGAACATGAGACTTCTAATTGCTAGTCAATACCCATTACTGTCATTCCATGAGTCCTGGTGATCAGTTGGTAATAAAGTGATACAAGGAAGTCCACTTATTTGCAATTTATTCTGGACCTTAAAAATGAGTTGGTGCTATCACCTAAGAAACGAGTCTAAGTTTTGGACAAATATTGCAATAGGCCAGGAAGACAACCAACAGGAAGACCTCTCCAAACACGATGTTGGTTCATCATTCTACATATGGATTCCTATTCTGCTATTTGGAAAGCCAAGAGGGTTTGCAGTAATGAACAAGGTCATGTTTCAATCACCTGTACCTCCACCATTATAATACTTTTATTTATGGTGGATAGTATAGTATTTGGAAATACTAGCTTGTACTCCTGATACTTGCCTTATTTATCCAGTTATAACATCTTTTAATCTGCTCCTTTAAAGAGGACATCACTCAGAAGACGGCTAAAAGAAAAAGAAGAAAAGAAAAGATAAAGGGAGTCAACTCTTTATTATATATACATAAAATAGGAAAAAAAAACAAACTAGGCATCAGGAAGAAATGGAACAATCTCCAATAATACTCAATAGTCTTGAATGTACACTCAAAAGGGAGAGACAGGACATCTGACCCTCAAACCAAAGTTTCCACACAGGGAAGGAGGGGAGATTGGAGTAGAGGCAAGAGTGTTGAAATTTTGTGAACTTCTGAGAAATAGGTGGTTAGATTTAGGTGTTAGATCTAAGAGGAAAGAGGACTTATATCCTTTTAGTCATGGGAAGGTGGCAAGATAGCAGGAAAGAAATATCTGTGACCTGTGTCTGGGAAAATAGGGTCTGGAAGAGCCCCCACATTATCCCCTAGATAAGAATGATAACTAAGAAATAGAAGATCTTCCATCTGATGAAAAGAGACCTGAAGATACTGAAGAAAGAGTTAGAACTAAAATACTATTGTAGAAAATAATGAATGATCACATGCAAAAGAAGACATCTTAGTCTACGCCACTGTGCATAAAGGCCAGCATGGAAAGGGACCAGCATGGCTGCTTGGTGTCACCAAAGAGTAAGCTCCCTCCCTGACCTTCTTCCTTGATACCTTAGCTCTATGTCACCCCTAAAACTCAGGTGTACCCCTTGGGAAAAGTAAAGCATCCCTGAATTGAATGAAATGATGACTCAGGGGTCAGAGGTTTAAAAGCAAAAATATGTTACATTTTTTGCACAGCGGAGTTGGTGTACTAAGATTTATAATTATTAGACAATTAGAGGCCTGGTGCACAAATTCATGCACCAGTGGGGTCCCTCAGCCCGATCTGCGCAAATTGCCCAAAACTGACTTTCCAACATCCCCCAAGGGGTCCCAGATTAAGAGAGGGCACAGGCCAGGCCGAGGGACCCCACCAGTGCATGATCTGGGTGGGGAGGGATGAGAGAGGTTGGCCAGCTGGGGAGAGACCATGGGAGGGCTCCAGGGCATGTGCAGCCCATCTCACTCAATCCCGATCAGCCAGACCCCAGCAGCAAGCTAACCTACCAGTTGGAGTGTCTGCCCCCTGGTGCTCAGTGCACGTCATAGCAAGCAGTTGAGTGGCCTTACCATATTATTAGCATATTAAGCTTTGATTGGTTAAACAAACGACTGGACAACCAGACACTTAGCATATTAGGCTTTTATTATATAGGATTCTCACTATTTTCTTTTAATTTACTTTCAGTTTTCACATTTGCCTTGTTTACAACTGATATATATATATATATATATATATATATATATACACACTATTGTACTTGAAGTTAAACCCTCAGGTGATGTAATTAAAAAATAAAGTTAATAAATATTAAATGGAGACAAGTAAAACCAATTTATTTTTTTTTTTCCACTAAGAAGCCTTAGTCTTGCAATAACATAAGTAAAATTTGGTTGTTTTGTTTTATTTTTAATGGGATGCTTTTCACATTCATAACATTTCTTTAGTACAAATATATGTGAGGTCTCATTTTTCTCTTAGTCTATTGAGACCATTCCTTGTCTTTCTTTATTAAATCACAGTTTGTCATGGCACGCTTTTTTCTTGTTAAAATATTTATTTTTGTTCTCAGGTTACTGAAGATAGTTGAATATTTATGCTTTAAAATACTAGGGTATACTTGAAGTGATGTAAAATGCCTAGAGATGAGCTCTAAGTTTTCAATAATTAAATAATTTTGTCATTATTATGCAAAAATGAGCAACACATAGGTCTATCATTGATCAACTCAACATGACAACAGGAATGTTTTCATCATAAATATATATCACCTTCCTCAAAAGGCTAGCAATTAAGATAATGTAAATAGAAATGGTAGCCCTCCAGACCCGCCCAAACACAACAGGTACAGAATCTGAACTGTGGTCCCCTGTGAAGGTGCTTGAGGGTTACACAACTAGAAAATGCCACTGTCCTTTGTCCAGTTACTTGATTAGACATTCAATAAGGTCCTAAACATATAAATGACTCAATTACTTTTGCAACAAATGACAGAGACCATCAATAAGCAAGTAATAAAAAACAAAGGACTGCCTGACTGACTTGAGAAACTAGAACCAATATCAATGAAAGAGAGAGGAAGGAATAAGAGAAAGCTGGCTCCATTTAATAGGTTTTACCTTTATTTTTGTAATTTCATTGCTTGAGGCTTTTGAAATCCATAGCTTGAGTCTTTTAAGTCCAAAAAATATAGGCATTGCCAAAACAGCCGGTAAAGGAGGTGAAAGCTGACCATTTTTCTCATTTTGAAAGTTTTGGCTGATTAAATCACACAGAGGTCTCCTTTTACTTATCCCATTTTGTGATTATTATATCCCTTTCCTACCATTTCATCCCACACCTCTCTTTCGTCACCCTCCACAGTAAAGAGAAGCTCCTGACCCTCACACAGAGAGTATTTGCTTTGGGAGAACCTTCACTTCCGAACTGAGAAGAGGAGTAGATAGATGCTCACGTACACATAAGGCGTAAAATAGATACTCTTTTCAACTACAGGCCTCATGGGTAATTTTGAATTCAGCTCTTCCTAGTTGAGAAAAATGACTTTGGAGACTTGTAACTTTGGGCAGGATTTTAACTGTGTGAGGAAGCATGAGTTTACTTGAAGAGAGAAGGGAATTCCAGGACATTATTAATCTGTGCACTTCAGGAACATTAGGAACAGAGCCAAAGAGTCATCAGTGAATGAACAGTGGCATTCAAAAGGGAGCCTCGAAGATGATCTGGTCTTGAACATCATTGTAAAGACAAAAAACAAAAATCCAAGAAGTTTGTTGCTGAGACACTCCCTAGAGCAGGGTTCAGCAAACTTTGTCTATGAAGGAGCAGATAGTAAATATTTGCCATGACTCAACCTTGTGGCCCCAAAGCAGCCATAGACAATATATAAATGATGGCTATGGCTGCTGAGTTATAAAACTTGCAAAAACAGGCTGCAGACCAAATTTAGCCTACTGGCCACACTATAGCAATCCCTGTACTGCAGCACATGACCTTACATCTCAGCTCAGTGTTCCACTTATCACAAACTATGGAAAGCTGAAATAATTCTTGCAGTATACCCAAATTAGCCTTTAATGTTTCTCTAGAATGGCTTGAGATGACCCTTAAAAAAGGGAGATATTTATTTGCATGCCAGTCATCTTTGTCACCATATACAAAGAGGCTGCCTGAGAATAAAGACAACGTAGGTGAAATTTTCTCAGCATTTTCCCATTTCTGAGCCATGAACCATATCGTGGATTCTCAGCTATGCGTGTCACTTACTTTTAGTTGGGTTTCTGTCACTTGCAACCAGAAATCCTAAACCACCAACTAAATGAATTTGCACTTATCTGGGATTTACCACTTGGAGCACCATAATTTCTACCTTTTGATTTGGCTATTTGACTATCTTTTATCCTTCACAAATTTGTTATATACTTCTTTGTGGGCTTAAGCAGAAATTAACATATTTAAATATTATTTAAAGAACAGTCAGCATTTAAGCAGGTAAAAGAATGATGCCTTATATCTGTGTAGAACTTCAAAGAGTAAAATACATTTTTATTATATAACTAGAGGCCCGGTGCATGAAATTCATGCACTCAGGGGGTTCCCTCAGCCCAGCCTGCACCCTCTCACAGTCTGTGACCCCTTGGGGTATGTCTGACTGATGGCTTAGGCCCACTCCCCATGGGGAATGGGCCTAAGCTGGCAGTTGGACATCCTTAGCACTGTCACGGAGATAGGAAAGGCTCCCACCACCGCCGCTGCGCTCGCCAGCCATGAGCCCAGCTCAGGGCTTCTGGCTGAGTGGTGCTCCCCCTGTGGGAGCACACTGACCACCAGGGGGCAGCTCCTGTGTTGAGCATCTGCCCCCTTGTAGTCAGTGCAGTTGTTCCACCTTTCAATTGATTTGCATATTAGCCTTTTATTATATAGGACTGGAGGCCCGGTGCACAAAAATTTGTGCACTCGGGGGGGGGGGGGGGGAGGTGTCCCCCAACCCAGCCTGTGCCCTCTCGCAGTCTGGGACCCCTGGGAGATAACAACCTGCTGGCTTAGGCCTGCTCCCGGGTGGCAGAGGGCAGGCCCAATCCCTAGGTGCAGCCCCTGGTCAGGCTCAGAGCAGGGCGGATCGGGAGGTTGTGATGCCACCCTCAGTCACACTCAGGGTAGGGCCGATCGGGGGGTTGGGGCACCGCCCCTTGTCACACTCAGGGCAGGGCCAATGGGGAGTTTATGGCTCTACCCTGTCACACACAGAGCAGGCCCCGTGGGGGGGGGGGGTGGGTTGGTGCTCTGCACCCTGTCAAACACAGAGCCGCAGGGCAATCAGGGGATTGGGGAGCTCCCCCCTATCAGGCACAGAGCAGGGCTGATCAGGGGGTTGGGTCGCCTTCCCCTGTCACGAACAGAGCAGGGCAGATAGGGAGGTTGTGGCCCCGCCCCCTGTCACACACAGAGCCACAGAGCGATCAGGGGATTAGGGAGCACCCCCCTATCAGGCACAGAGCAGGACTGATCAGGGGGTTTGGGCGCTGCCCCCTGTCATGCTGATCCCGGTGCCGGGAGCCTTGCTGCTCCACTGATCCTGGGAGGCATATTACCCTTTTACTATATAGGATAGAGGCCTGGTGCATGGGTAGGGGCTGGCTGGTTTGCCCTGAAGGGTGTCCTGGATCAGGGTGGGGGTCCCCACTGGGGTGCCTGGCCAGTCTGGGTGAGGGGCTGAGGGCTGTTTTCCAGAAGCAGGTGACTGAAGCTCCCAACCGCTCCTTTTTTTCTTTTTTTCTTTTTTTATTCTGGGCCAGCTTTAGCTCTGAGGCCTAGCTGCTGAAAACATCGATACAATGTTGTGGTCCGGCTGGCTGAAGCCCAGCTGACTGAAAGCCAGTTTCTGGGGTTTTGTTTAGCTTCTTATTTGCAACATAGTACATAGTTGCTTAGAGTTGCAGCTGAGATGCCGGCAGCGGCAGGCAGGGAACGTTGGAGTTCGCCGTCACTGGAGCAAGCAAGCCTCCCTGCTCGCTTCAGTGTATGGCTGCCGGCCGCCATCTTGGCTGACAGTTAATTTGCATAAGGATATGCTGATTAGCCAATGGGAAGGGTAGCAGTCGTACGCTAATTACCATGTTTCTCTTTTATTAGTGTAGATTGTTCCTACTACAATTGTGTGAGGGGGAATCTATTTTATTATTGTCTCTATTTTACAGATAAAGAGAAATAATTTAATTGTGGAACTCCCTCAAGGTTAATGCGTAATACTAGAGCCTAGAATTTAAGAATCTTTGTCTAGTGCTCTCTTAACTATACTTCCTTCTTCTGTACTGTGGAATAAAGGAACTCCTACCATGTGCAACAGCATGGATGGACCTGGAGAGCATTATGCAAAGCAAAATAAGTCAGTCAGAGAAAGATAAATATCACATGATCTCACTCATTTGTGGAATATAATGAACAACATAAACTGATGAACAAAAACAGATCCAGAGACAGAGAAGCATTGATCAGACTGTCAAACTCAGAGGGAAGGTAGGGGAGGGTGGGGTTACGGGCTAGAGATCAACCAAAGGACTTGTATGCATGTATATAAGCCTAACCAATGGACACAGACACCAGGGGAATGAGGGCATGGGCTGGTGGGGGAGTAAGGGGGGGGACAAGGATACATATGTAATACCTTAATTAATAAATAAGATAAAATAAAATAAAATGAACTTCTGTCAGCATTTTCACTGTTTGTTTTCTTCCTATCTGGTGAGTTGCCGGCTTTGACTTTCTCTCTGCTTCTCTCAACTCTTTCTACATAACCAACTTTTTCATCATTGAAGTTATAGCAATAATTCATTGTTTCTTATATGAGGGCTCTGGAAAATCAGAAAATCAAGCATGTTGAGAATATTAAAAAGGGTCGAATCCACATTCAATGACAACTTGAGACAATGTGGGGTAGTTTTAGGACAATGGCGTTTGTGGCCATATGGAAACACTTTTTAAAAAATTCTTTATTTTTGAAAGTTTTATATATGTCTCCTTTTGCCCCCATTGACCTCTCTTGCCCCGCAGAACATGCCTACACCCCCCTATTGTCTGTGTCCATTGGTCATGCTCATATGCATAAATATAAGTCCTTTGGTTGATCTCTTACCCCCCACACCCTCCCCTGCCTTCTCTCTGAAGTTTGATGGTCTGTTCCATGTAGGAAATATTAAAAATATTTAAATAACAACATTACTTCTATAATATTCTAAAATATTTTTCCTCTGACTCTATTTTTGTTCATCAGTTTATGTTGTTCATTATATTCCACAAATGAGTAAGATCATGTGATACTTATTCTTCTCCAACTGGCTTATTTCATTTAGCATAATGCTCTTCAAGTCCATCCATGCTGTTGCAAATGGTAAGAGTTCTTTCTTTTTTACAGCAGCATAGTATTCTATTGTGTAGATATGCCACCATTTTTTAATTCACTCATCTGCTGATGGGCACTTAGCTATTGTAAATGTGAACATAGGGATGCATATATTCTTTCTGATTGGTGTTTCTGATTTCTTGGGATATATTCCTAGAAGTGGGATTACAAGGTCAAATGGGAGTGCCATTTTTAATTTTTTGAGGAAACTCCATACTGTTCTCCACAGTGGCTGCACCAGTCTGCATTCCCACCAGCAGTGCACGAGGGTTCCTTTTTCTCTGCATCCTCGCCAGCACTTGTCGTTTGTTGATTTGTTGAGGGTAGCCATTCTGATAGGTGTGAGATGGTACCTCATTGCCATTTTGAGTTGCATCTCTAGGATAATTAATGACTTTGAACATGTTTTCTTATGTCTCTTGGCCTTCTGTATATCCACTTTGAAGAAGTGTCTATTCAGGGCCTTTGCCCATATTTAATTGAATGTATTATCTTCCTTTTGTTAAGTTTTATGAGTTCCCTGTAAATTTTGAAGATTAAACTCTTATTGGATGTAACATTGGCAAATATTTTCTCCCATGCAGAGGGCTCTCTTGTTTTTTTGTTGATGGTTTCTTTTTCTGTGCAGACACTTTTTTATTCTGATGTAGTCCCATTTGTTTATTTTCTCCTTAGTTTCCATTGTTCTAGGAGCTGTATCAGTAAAGATATTGCTACGACATATGTCTTATATTTTGCTGCCTATGGGTTATTCTAAGATTTTTATGTTTTCCTGCCTTATGTTTAAGTTCTTTATCCATTTTAAGTTTATTCTTATGTATGGTGTAAGTTGGTCATCTATGGTAGTTTCATTTTTTTTTTGCATGTATCTGCCAACTCCCCAGCACCACTTATTGGAGAGACTGTCTTTACTCCATTGTATGCTCTTGGCTTCTTTGTCAAATATTAATTGAGCATAATGGCTTGGGTCAATTTCTAGGTTATCTGTGCAGTTTCATTGGTCGATATGTCTGTTCTTGTGCCAGTACCAGGCAGTTTTGAGAACAGTGGCTTTGTAATATAGTCTAATATCTGGTATTGTAATCCCTCCAACTTTTTTCTTCTTTCTGAGGATTGCTGTGGCTACTTGGGATCTTTTTTATTCCATATAAATTTTTGGAATGCATTGGTATGTTAATGAGGATTGCATTGAATCTATAAATTGCTTTGGATAAAATGGACATTATAATGATGTTGATTCTACCAATCCATGAACATGGTATATTCTTCCATTTGTTTTTGTTTTTCTCTATCTCTTTTTTCAATGTATTATAGTTTTCTGCATACAGGTCTTTTACCTCCTTAGTTAAGTTTATTCCTAGGTATCTTAATTTTTTTGTTGCAATGGCAAATGGGATTGTTTTTTTAGTTTCTCTTTCTGTGAGTTCATTATTGGTGTATAAAAGTGCCATAGATTTCTGGGTGTTAATTTTGTATCCTGCTACATTGCCAAATTCATTTTGATGTTTTGAAATGGAGTCTTTGATGGAGTCTTTAGGATTTTCTATGTATAAAATGTCATCTGTAAATAATGATAGTTTTACTTCTTCTCTTCCAATTTGCATGCCTTTTATTTATTCTTCTTGTCTGATCACTATGGCTAGCACTTCCAATACTATGACAAACAGAAGTCATGACCATGGGCATCCCTGTCTTGTTCCTGTTCTTAGAGGAAATGGTTTTAGTATTTGCCCATTAAGTATGATGTTGGCTGTAGGTTTGTCATATAAGGCTTTTATTATGTTAAGGCATGATCTCTTTATACCCACTTTGCTGAGAGTTTTTATCAAAAAAGGGTGTTGGATTTTGTCAAATGCTTTTTCTGCATCAATTGATATGATCATGTAGTTTTTGTCTTTCAATTTGTTTATGCGATGTATCACATTTATTGATTTGCAGATATTGTACCAGCCTTCATCCCCAGAATAAATCCCACTTGGTCACAGTGTATGATCTTTTTAATGTATTGCTGGATGTGATGTGCTAATATTTTGTTGAGGATTTTAGCATCTATGATCATCAGGAATATTAGCCTGTAATTCTCTTTCTCTGTAGTGTCTTTATTTGGTTTTCGGATTAGGGTAATGCTGGCTTCATAGAAATAGCTTAGAAGTGTTCCTTACTCTTGAATTTTTTGGAATAGTTTGAGAAGGATCAGTGTTAGCTCTTCTTTGAATGTTTGGTAAAACTCCCCTGTGAAGCGGTACAGAGCAGGGCTTTTGTTTGCTGGAAGTTCTTTTTGCTTACAGCTTCAATTTCATCAGTAGTTATCAGCCTATTCAAGTTTTCTGATTCTTCCAGATTGAGTTTTTGAAGATTGTGTTTTTCTAGGAATATGTCAATTTCATCTAGGCTGTCCATTTTGTTGGAATAGAGTTGTTTGTAGTATTTTTTAAACAATCCTTTGTATTTCTGTGGGGTCAGTTGTTACTTCATCTCTTTCATTTCTGATTTTGTTTATTTGGGTCCTCTCTCTTTGCTTCTTGATGAACCTGGCTAGAGGCTCATCAATCTTGTTTATCCTTTCAAAAAACCAGCTCTTGGTTCTATTGATCTTTTGTATTTTTTTTGGTCTCTATGTCATTTATTTCTGCTCTGATCTTTATTATTTCCTTCCTTCTACTTACTCTGGGCTTTTCTTATTGCTCTCTTTCTACTTCTTTAAGTTGTCGGGTTAAATAACTTATTACCAGTTTTTCTTGTTTTTTTTTAAGGTAGGCCTGTAATGCTATGAGCTTTCCTCTCAGGACTGTTTTCATCGTGTCACATAGATCTTGGATTGTTGCTGGAAACACTTTTTATACATACTTCTTGATTGAAGTTGTGTTGGGTAGGATGGAGTTGCTAAAACAACAGCCTATTGATATCAGAGGCCACAGGAATACTATTGTAACACGAATGAAGATACCCATACCATACGAATTCCCTGAATATAAGTGATGGCATGCTTTGAGCTCTAAACTTTTGGAAAACACAAGTAAATATCTACATAGAAGTACTAATTCAACACTGGGATTTAATTTTCCCTTGAAAATGGAATGAGGGATCAGTTACTCACAAAAAAGATCTTGGCACACTTACCATTATCTCTTCCAACTCTATAGTTCAATGAGTTGCTTTCAACTCTCCAATGTTGGGGAAATTGAAGTTCCCTTTCTCATATCCCTTCCTCTTCTTTGAGTACTATAAGAAGACTGAATTTTTTTCAGTTTCGTGAAAACAATTTAATTTTACTATTCCTGGGCCCCAAGTGTTACATTACTTGTCAAAGTGCTTTTTATTTCTCTGTTTGCTAAAAATAATGTAATTTAAATTTACCTCTCAATTTAACTTGATTAGACCTGAGGGAAACAACTTTTTGCATATGGATCCAGAATTCCAGGTTATTGAGTAGATAGATGCCCTATGTTTTTTTCATATGGTCCTTCAGTCATTATTTACTTCATCCTTATCATCATCATCATCATTATGATCACAGCTAAAATTAATGAATGCCAACTCTGTTCCAGGTATTTCCTAAGCAATTCATATGTTGTTGAGGTGTTACTACCATCTAATTTTCTGACCTTATTCAAGTTTCACCCACTGTCAAAATAATGCATCTAGTTCAGACTCACACATTGCAATGACTTGTCTTTCTAGATGGCTACAGTCTAGAACAGTTACTCCATCTTTACTTGACTTTCATACCTTAGATGCATGTTAATATGTTTTGAAAACCATCTTGAGTCATGAGTCACTGATGATGTTCACTTTGAACACCTAGCTAAGGTGGTGCTTTCTAGGGTTTTCCACTCAAAGTTACTCATTTTCCTTTTTGTCATTAGTTAGTATATTTTGTTGGATATATTTGAAAGTATCTAAATATCCCATTCATCAAATTCTCAATTTACAAGCATACCTCATTTTATTGCACTTTGTTTCACTGCACTTCACAGAGGTACTTTTTACAAAGTGAAGCCAAGGCCCTCCACTAGCAAAAAGTTTTGACTCACTTTATTGCAATACTCATTTCATTTTGGTGGTCTGGAACTGAACCCACAATATCGCTAAGGTATGCCTGTACTCACTTATTTACTGAGATCACTGTGTACTTATGGTTTGTATTTAATAGGTTGTAATACATTACAATCTTTATTTTCATGCTAAACTTGTTCCCAGTTTGGCCTATGGGAGCCTTCTGTGTCCTTGTGACATGTTCTCATCATTCTTTGAGCACCTTCATATTTTCTGACACAAGATGCTCAAGGCTCATATTTTATTTTCTCTATCCAAACTCTGAAATTAGCTATTTTTCCAAGTTAAAACTGATAATTAGTAGCTAAGATATGCATGCTATGTGTGCTTGTTGCTATTGCACTGTCCTGTTCTCAGGCCCCTTTAGTGGACAGAGCTAGGGAATACACACATACACACAAAGGAAACATTTACATATCCATTTACTACTTACTGTACCTATAGAGGTTTATTTATATTTTTTCAATTACAGTTGACATTCAATATTATATTATCTTAGTTTTAGGTATATAGTATACTGCTTAGAAATTTGTATAATTCACATAGTTGTACCCTCAATAAGTCTAGTACCCACCTAGCACCATATACAGTTATTACAATATTATTGACTATATTCCCTATGCTCTAAATACATGCTTGTGACTATTTTATAACTACAAATTATAGTTCTTAATCCATTCACCTTTTTCTTTCATCTCCACCTCCTCCTCCCATCTGGCAATCATTAGTTTGTACTCTGTATCTAGGAGTTTGTTTTGTTTTTAGATTACACATGCAAGTGAAATTACATGGTACTGTTTTACTTATTTCACTTGGCCTGTCTGTGTTAATGGTAAGATTTCATTTTTTCCAAATAATATTCCATTGTTATATGTACCATCTCTTCTTTATCCAATCATCTATTGATGGACTCTTAGGTTGCTTCTATATCTTGACTATTGTAAATAACGCTACAATGATCATAGGGATGCACTTATCTTTTAGAATTAGTGTTTTGAATTTCTTTAAATAAATCTCCAGTAGTGGAATTGCTGTTTTTATGTAGCTCTGCAAACAGATATACATAAAGTCCAGCTGGTGTGACTCAGTGGTTGAGCATCAGACCTATGAACCAGGAGGTTACAGTTTGATTCCCAGTCAGGGAACATGCCCAGGTTGTGGGCTCATTCCCCAGTAAAGCGCATGCAGAAGGCAGGCAATCAATTATTCTCTCTCATCATTGATGCTTCTATCTCTCTCTCTCTTCCTCTCTGAAATCAATAAAAATATATTTTAAAAAAGACAGACCTACATAAGGTAGTTCTATTTTTAATTTTTTGAGGAAATTTCATACTTTTTTCCATAGTGGCTGAACCAATTTGCAATCTTACCAGCAATTCACAAGGGTGCCCTTTTCTTCACATCCTTGCCAACACTTGTTGTTTGTTGATTTATTGATAATAGCCATTCTGTCAGGTATGAGGTGATATCTCATTGTGGTTTTAATTTGTGTTTCTCTGGAGATTAGCCACATTGAGGGTCTTTTCCTATATCTATTGGCCATTTTTATGTGGCCATCCTTTGGAGAGGACCTATTTAGGTCCCTGCCTGTT
Source organism: Myotis yumanensis (assembly GCF_028538775.1). Lineage (NCBI taxonomy): Eukaryota > Metazoa > Chordata > Mammalia > Chiroptera > Vespertilionidae > Myotis > Myotis yumanensis. The sequence goes on from NW_027223753.1 coordinate 75,082,243, forward strand.
TTTTAATTGGATTTTTTGGGATTTTGGTGTTAAGTTGTAAAGTTTTACAAATTTTGGATATTAACCCTTTCTTGGATGTATCATTGGCAAATATATTCTCCCATTCAGTGGTTGTCTTTTCGTTTTGTTGATGGTTTTCTTTGCTGTGCAGAAATTTTTTTAGTTGGATATAGTCCCCTTTGCTTATTTTTTCTTTTGTTTCTCTTGCCTGAGGAGACTTAACCTATATATATATATATATATATATATATATATATATATATACCTACATTGCTTTAGTTATATCTATCTATATCTATATCTATATATATAGATAGATAGATAGATATAACTAAAGCAATATAGGTATTTACTGCCTATGCTTTCTTCTAGGAGTTTTATGGTTTTAGATCTTACATTTAAGTCTTTAATTCATTTTTAGTTTATTCTTGTATAGTGTAAGAAGGTGGTCTAGTTTCATTTTTTTAATGTACCTGTCCAGGCCATTTATCTATATTTAATAAACAATCATAGTTCATACTAATACCTTCAGTCCCAATATTTTCTCTTTTTTCATATTTTTAACTTCTCTGACAACACACATCTTGGCTTCCATTATCCTCAATATATTTTCCTACTCATCAGTCCATCATACATAACCAATCTCTCATGCCCCTTCTCTACCTTCCTCCATGCTCTCCTACCCTTTATGGGTTTTGATAACTCACACAGGCACCCTCCACAAGGACATCCTTCTCTTTCCTCTTGCACTATGACTTCACAAGATGAGCCATTCCCTGACATGTTGTAGTGGGTTGAATAGTGGTCCACAAAGAGGTATATCTATCTCAAACCTCAGGATCTGACCTTATTTGGAATAAGGGTTAGAGCTCTGCAGATGTAACTAAGGTCAGGATCTCAAGATGAGGCCATGCTGGATTAAGGAGGGCCTTAAGTCCAAGGATAAGTATTCTTATAAAAGAAAAGGAGATGCTGAAACCGGTTTGGCTCAGTGGATAGAGCATCGGCCTGCGGACTCAAAGGTCCCAGGTTCGATTCCGTCAAGGGCATGTACCTGGGTTGCGGGCACATCCCCAGTAAGAGATGTGCAGGAGGCGGCTAATCGATGTTTCTCTCTCATCGATGTTTCTAACTCTCTATCTCTCTCCCTTCATCTCTGTAAAAAATCAATAAAATATATTTTTTAAAAAAGAAAGAAAGAAAAGGAGAGACAGAGACACACAGAGGAGAGAGCTACATGTAGACAAGAGACAGAGGCTGGAGTGATGTACTAGTATCTACAAGCCAAATAATGCTAAGGAATGCCGACAGCCACAAAGGTTAACAGAGCTTTGGTACCACAAGTTAGAGCTTAGACATTTATATCTGGGAACTATATTTCAACTACTATACATGTGGATAACCTTTTCACCCTGCTAGGACTCCAAAACCTCACATCAAACTGCCTACACATGGACATTCTCCTCACCCCAATGAGGCTCTCACACCCTTGCCGGGCTGCCCTCTATCAATGTCTACTCACCATCTTGGGCCTTACACTCTGCTCTGTGCCACCAGTACTCGCCTCTCTCCCCTGCTGCCGATTCCTACCTTGCTCTCCCCCATGTTGTGGCTTTAGGACTGAATTTAAGAGAGAAGAATTTTGTTAACATCCCACTGCAATGTAAATTAATTCAGATGATGAATAATTAGTATTGCTTACCTTTTCACTTCTTATAAGAAAAACAGCCCACACTCTTTCTAAAATAAAATGAAAAGTGTCAAAAATATTCCCATTTCCTGATGTGAGGAAAATATATATAATGTTCTTGGCAGAAACAGAAATTTAAAACACACACACACACACACACACACATACACACATACACACAGTTATGTCTTATTTTTGATATAATCACTCTTCATTTGATCTAAGAAAATGTGACATTTTAAAACAATACATGTACTCATAAGTTCCATGTACTGAATTGAGTATAGTTTTCGGAGATAAATCACTTCATCAAGAAAAACAAAAAGCCAAAGTGTCTGAAGATATTGCCTCTCCTTCTTTAAGCTTCTGGGATTTTTTTGAAAGCTTCAAAAAAAATTTCAATATACAATGGTGATATGCCAACAGGATAAAACATAAGGTTGTTGTAAAACCATAAATAAAGCATAATTGTCATGAGAGAGCTTGGGTTTATGTTATGCTCTAACAATGAAGTCCTTAATTAAAACACACTACAAGTTCAGGGTTAATAAGAGGCCATTCTGAAAGCCCAGAAACAAGGAAGAAAATGAAAAGCATAGCTTGCTCCATTCTCATTGGTTTCAACAGAACATTTGAGGAACACTGAGTTTTAGCTAAACATAGAGGGAAATAAAAAACTTTAAAGCTATTTCTTCAAGTTTATATTTTAAAGGTTCTATCTGTCCTTCTTTACATCTGCTGTGGTTGGCGTCCCTGCAGATAAGTCAACATCCAATGGGAGGGTAGAGTAAAGGTTATTGGTCCCTCCTGCTCTGTAGCACTGAACTACATAGGAAATTTTATTGCACATTTGCTGTCTTCAATTTCTCCAGGTTGTTTAACAATTCTGTGTTCAGTGACATTAAGGACAGGTCAGAAACCTGAGGCTACTCTTTTCAGCTTCAGATCGAACTTGACATTATGCACTGACAGCGTTTGGCAATTTGGCTTGTTCTTTGAATGCTATCAGACCAGGATGCACACTCAAAAAAAGTCTTTATGATACAAAATTTGTGAAAGTGTAATTCTCAGGATTCACTGGTAAGTTTTAATTACAATTAGTAATGAATAATATTAATGAAAACTGTTTATAAAAGGATGCAAGAGGGACACAATTCGTTGGGGAATAACTCCATAGCACACACTTTGCTCTATTATGTTGCAGAGAAAGTATCTGTGATGTGAAATCAAGCCTCACTGGTCTATTTGGACCTACAGGCTTGACACTTGCCAGTTTTGTAGTGCTAAAGAAAATTTAAAACTATAATAGTCAATACAATCATTTCTCAAGTGGATCTATTCATCCCTCATCAAAAGGAAAAGACAAAATGAAAGGAGCATTTTTCAGTGTTAGAATTACATTTAATACCATGGCAGATATAATGATACTGGAGCCTTAAAATCTATAATGTTGCCTGCAGTGTTTGACAATACTAACTTTAGCCTGTAGAACAAATTATAGTAAAAGCCTGTGCATTTGGTAGTCCATCAACCAGAAGTTCATCTTTACTAGCAATTCCAAGCTTTGCCAATATGGTAAAAATTTATATTCATGATAATGGCTGGCTGCAAGATTCTACTGCATTCTCAAACAAAGGTTACATTTTGTCAGGCAATTTTATTGTGTAATTCTTATGCTCTAGAGCTTTGAAAACTGTATATAGTATATGTATTACAAACATAAGCCATCATACCATAGTATACATTATTTTAAATTTTGTTTAATTTATTACATAATATGCATCAGAGTTGTAAAAATGTATTATGCAGTAAATCAAATTTATAACATTTTTACAATATAATATATATGGATTACTGAATCATACATTTCATTTTATACCCTTAATATATTATTCTTCATTCTTTCAGCTTTTCTATTGCTTCTTTCTTTGCCTTTGGTGATGAATAAATCTCTAATCCTAGCCTCTTAGCATTATTGTGTTCCCATATTTTCAATAGTCTGATGAGCGCCTCTTCTTAGATGTTCCAATATTTCCTCTTTCCTCAGGTGAAATTGTATATTTTGCATATACTGTATATATGAATGTACACATAATATACAAACATACCATCTATTTATATAGCAGCTAATTATATCCCAGGTGTATATTCTATGAGTGTCATATATATTCATATTGCCTCATGTAATTATAGCATTTAATGTGCACTTCAAAAGGCATTATTTTAAAGTGAAGCAGAAGGCTTTGTGACTTGCCAAAGGTCACACAGCTAAGTGATAGAGCCAACACTGAAAGTGGGTCCCACCAGCATCCCAAATGCTATGTGTCCATTACACCACATATCTCCTCATACCCACCATCTTCCAATTTCAGACCAGAAACCTTCAGAGTAATAATCAACTTCATCTTCCTCATTATTACATTGAATCTGTAACCAATCCATCACATTTTTTTAAAATTTAATTTCTATCCCTATTCCTTACCCCATGCTTTCCTTCATCACTTCGAGGGGTTAGACTGCCACAGGAGCCTTCTAATCCTGCTAGTCTTTTTTGCCACGTAATCCCATTCTGCATATCAGTACTGCATGCGTCTTAAAACACTGCTCACCACGTTATTCCTCGGTACTCTGATTATCTAGGGTACTACATACTTTTTCAACATTTATTTCTCAAAAAAAATCCACTTTCTTTTTTTTGGAAAACACATTTCACATTAGGGCTTAATAAACATATTTGTGTGTGCCTCTACACATATTATCGATCCTCATTATTCACAGGTGCCACATTTGCAAATTCATCTACTTGCTGAAGTTGACTTCTAACCCCGAAATCAATACTCAGAGCACTTTTGTAGTCATTCTCAGATGTGCAGGTTGATGAAAACTTTTTGTCTCCTGATGCATATCTTCCCAGCTGAGGTCGAGCAAGACAATGCTCTGCCTTCTTGTCTCAGTTCTCATTCCGTGACAAGTAGTCTTTTCATGGTTCATTTATTGCCACATTTTCTGCATTTTTATGTGTGTGTGTGTGTGTTTTGTGTGTGTTTTTTTGTTTTGTTTTTTGGTTTTTTTTTGGTTGGTGATATTGTTGTTTAAAATGGCCCCCAAGCATAGTGTTGAAGTGCTAACTACACTTTCTAAGGTTGAGATGTGTCTAATGCAGAAAACACATGTGCTATATAATCTTTGTTCAGGCATGAGTTACATGCTGTTGGCCATGAATTCAATGTTAATGAATCAACAATAGATATTAAAGAAGGTACCTTTAAACAGAAACACATAAACAAGGTTATGTATTGAACAGTTGGTGAAAATCTTGTAACCAGAGGGTCATAGGAACCTAACTCTGTATTTACTAATTTGTTGTTTATACCAATTGTATGGTATATAACTACCACAAGTAACAAGAACTGACTGTGTGTAAATAAAACAAATGCTTCACAAAGACCCTTATTAACAGCAAGACACTTTGATATTTTCCATTCTACTCTATTTTGTCCATTTTATTAAAACAAATGCGCTGGTTATGACCCAATACATTAATTTCACAATCTACTAAAGAGTCAAGATCCAAAGTTTAAAGTTCACTTTAGTAAACATAGCACCTATTACTACAAGACAAAACAATTTTGAATTGGCTCTTCATACTCTTCACTATACTACTTCATTAAAAAAGGCTTCTCTATAAGACTCTGCCTAGTGCATTTCCTCTCTACTGCCTTCAAGTGGCTGCTTTTTGTGTTATATGCAGAATTTATAATAATTTTCTGGCTGTGGTGTTGGTCCATAGGACTCTCCTTAGTCATTACATGAAGCATAAGTTGCCTTTCCTTTTCTTTGATGCTTGTTTTCAGTTTTAAGAGGCCATGGCCTGGAGAGTTAATATTATTTGGTTGGTGACTGTTCCTTTCTTTTCATCAACAAACAAGATGTTCCTTTAGTTCAAAAAGTATTTAGTCCTTTTCTGTTATTTTCATACTTGTTTATAAACAAATAGCTGTCCTAGAAGGTTGAGGGTTCTGGATAGGTCTTGTTCATTTAATTCTGTGATTTAAGAAACAAGTTATCTTTTAGGGAGCTAAAAGATATTGTGCTTTAGTAATGTGATTAAAAAATAACAGTAGCACCCTGGCCGATATGGCTCAGTTGGTTGAGCATCATCCCATGCACCCAGAGGCTGCCAGTTTGATTCATGGTCAGAGCACATGCCCGGGTTGTGGGCTCGATCTTCACTAAGGGTTATAGAAGAGGCAGTCCATAGATGTTACCCTCTCAAATAGATGTCCCTCTCTCTCTCACTCTCCCTTTCTCTTTCTCTAAAAATCAATAATAAAACATATAAAAATAAATAATAGTGGTTTTAAGGAAGTATATTTCTCAGGTAATATAGAAGCTGAATCTGGCTCTAAATCAAGAGATGTGGTTCAGCACCACCAGGTTGCTCATGTTTGCACCTCTGTTTCCACATCATTAAAAATGTCTATTTCTACTCTAAAGACTGCAGTGAGCTGTCAACCATATAGGAAAATCCACTAAGATACAGTAAGTCTGAGTATTACAATGTTAAGATGTTAAGTAAGCAGTCATACTCTCTCAGTTTAAAGCAGTATTGAAATACACTGAACAACATTAACATAATCAGTGTCCTATTTATTCTCTTAAAAAACAAATTCCGTCCTCCTTTCAAAGAGCCCTGCAGCTTGTTCATGATGATGGTGGTTATCCCACAAGTTTACAGTTGTTATTGCTCGAACATTTCGTCATCACTGGCAAAGTTATAATAGCCCCTTTATGATCTTCTTGGGTATCTATTTCATATTTTCTATTCCAAATTCTATAATTTCTCTATTATCATGAACCCTATTGCTAATTATGCTTTTTGGCATTGTAAAAACTTCAGTCTACTTGAAGCCAGCCAGCTGCATTAAAAAAAAAAAAAGAAAGAAAAAAAATCTAAAAGCCAAGATATCTGGCACTGTGGAGATTAGAGGGGCCTTGGAAATTCATTTCAGTGAGTGGTTTGGTAACCAACCACACCCATCTCTGGGTCACTTGTGAACATCCCACATAAGCTCACTGCATTAAAATATGAATGTGGAAGCTCAGTTAGCTACTTCCAAAGAAGGCCTCCACCCCCAACTGTGTGAAGCTCACTCCTCTCCAGGACTTTAGAGTGACCTATTGTTCTCATGCTCCCCAGCACACTCACTGATAGTCATTCAGAGACATAAAGAGTCATCCTATATAATAAAAGTCTTATACGCTAAGTGTCCGGTCGTCCATTCAACCAATCAAAGCATAATATGCTAATGATATGCTAAGGCCACTCAATCGCTCGCTATGACATGCAATGACCACCAGGGGGAAGATGATCCAACTGTTGGGTTAGCTTGCTGCTGGGGTCTGGCTGACTGGGATTGAGCGAGATGGGCTGGACATGCCCTGGAGCCCTCCTGCAGTCCCTCCCCGGCTGGCCAACCTCCTGCATTTCTTCCTGGCCCTGATCAAGCACCAGTGGGGTCCCTTGGCCTGGCCTGCACTCTCTAGCAATTTGGGCTGAGGGACCCTTCTCCCCGTGCCGTGCAGAATTTTGTGCACCAGGCCTCTAGTTCTCCATATAAAAGACAAGCTATAACATAGAAGAGCACTGCCTAAAAGAAATATAAAGCAAGCCACATATAAGTTTTAATTTTCTAGAAGTCACATTTAAAAAAGTAAAAGAGGAAATTAATTTTAATAACATATTTAATGCAATATATCCAAAATAACATCATTAAGAATTTATTCAACACTATAATTGATGAGACATACATGGTGCATTCCTCTTATTGTACTATATTTTTAAAATCTAGTATGTGTTTTATCCTTATGTAACTTCTCAATTCATATTGGCCATCATGTGTCAAGTACTCAGTAGATATACAGGGCTAGTGACTACCATATTGGATAGTACACTATCCAATACTTTTTTTATATGCTTTTGCTATACAGTAATATTTTGTCTTTGTCTGATGTTGCCCAGCTATAAACACAGGTTCAAGATAACTATATCTACCATTTCATTCTAGGGATTAAAAATGAATAAAGCTGGTAAAATTTTCTTTCATGTGGCCAGGGCAATGGTTCCCTATGATCCAGCTGTAACTGTGTCGCATCTTTACTTAGAAACACACTTCCTTTCATTCATGACAGAGTCTATAGACTTGATTGACTAAAAGAAATATTCCGGTCACAGTTCCAAAAATATAAGATCACTTTTGGGGGGGCACTAATAGACTGTTAGAGAAAGCGAAGTAGAGAAAACCTCAGACAAGTATCCAAGTATCCTCTCACTGTACCAAGCTGGTCTGCAGAGAGAGATGAGTGACTCGGTGAAGCTCATCCAGTTACCTACAGCTGATCCAGGTTGATAATCCCCATTTCTAGTTGTGTAACATTTTGTTACAATAGGTTGAATGTCACCACATTCAAGCCTATTGTGTATGTATTTCTACTGCACAGTATCAGGTCAGTATTTCCCCATATATATTCTATCTGAGTTCTTTTTTATTTTTTTTATCTCTTACTGCTCTTACTCATTCACTCTACTTAAGCTATGTTGGTTTTCTCGCTTGTTACTTAAGCAAGTCATGTACTCACATGTCTTATAGCTTCAGACTTCCTGTACTTTCTTTATAAATCACTCCTCCCTTGACATATTCATGAACAAGTTCCTAACTACTCTTATGCCATTGCTTTATTTTATTTATTATTATTATTTTTTTATTTTTTACAATATAAAAAATAAATCTATTACCAGATTGTAGATATAAATCTATTACCAGATTGTAGATACAATTTGTGCTGCTATGAACATAGGGTTGCATATATCCTTCCTGATTGGTGTTTCTGATTTCTTGGGATATATCCCTAGAAGTGGGATCACTGGGTCAAATGGGAGTGCCTTTTTTAATTTTTTGAGGAAACTCCATACTGTTCTCCACAGTGACTGCACCAGTCTGCATTTCCACCAGCAGTGCACGAGGGTTCCTTTTTCTCCGCATCCTCACCATCACTTGTCATTTGTTGATTTGTTGAGGGTAGTTATGCTGACAGGTTTGAGATGGTACTTCATTGTTGTTTTGATTTGCATCTCTCAGATGATTAGTGACTTTGAGCATGTTTGCATATGTCTCTTGGTCTTCTGTATGTCCTCTTTCGAAAAGTGTCTCTTTAGATCCTTAGCCCATTTTTTAATTGGATTGTTTATCTTCCTTGTGTTAATTTGTATGAGTTCCCTGTAAATTTTGGAGATTAAACCCTTATTGGAGATAACATTGGCAAATATTTTCTCCCATGCAGTGGGCTTTCTTGTTGTTTAAGATACCAATGATATATTTCACAGACCTAAAACAAACTCTTCAAAAATTCATATGAAATTAATCCTGAGAAAGAGGAACAAAGTTGGAAAGATCACGACTCCAGATATCAAGCTATATTACAAAGCCACTGTTCTCAAAAATGCCTGGTACTGGCACAAGAACAGACATACAGACCAATGGAACAGAACAGAGAACCCAAGCCATTATGCTCAATTAATATTTGACAAAGGAGCGAAGAGCATACAATGGAGTCAAGACAGTCTCTTCAATAAATGGTGTTGGGGAAATTGGACAGATACATGCACAAAAATGAAACTAGACCACCAACTTACACCATAGACAAAAATAAACTCAAAATGGATGAAGGACTTAAACATGAGACAGGAAACCATAAAAATATTAGAAGAATTCATAGACAGCAAAATAGCAGACATATGTTGTAGCAATATCTTTACCGATACAGCTCCTAGGACAATGGAAACTAAGGAAAAAATAAACAAATGGGACTACATCAAAATCCAAAGCTTCTGCACAGAAAAAAAAAACACAAAACACCTTCTATCTGAGTTCTTAGTTATACAAAACTCAGACATGAAAAAGCAAAATGACTTCTAAACTGTAGGAACTGCAGACGAGCTCTGAGCTAGAGAAATGAGGCCTAAAATATAGCAGGGTGGCAGATTATATACAACTTTGGAATCAAGGGAGGAAAATGAGCTGTGGTAAAAGCTAGCTGCATGACCTTGAGTAAATCTCTCAACCTCTCCATGACCCAAAGTCCTTATCTGCAAAATGACTGGCAGTGGGAGGATTAGATGATTCCTGAGGTCTCTTCCAGTTCTGAGACATTTATTCTAATTCCTGCTAGACAGGTGATTTTATAATAATAACCTTTCTAAGTTAGTCTTCTGCTTAGAAGGAAAAAGAATGCTGCCACCTGTTCTCTTTATGGGTACTCCTAAGGATTTACCAAATAATACTAAATATTTTATAAAGAGAAAAATAAATTTCAAGCAATCACTACCACAAAAGTTTATCTCTAAGAGCAATCCTCCTATAACAGTATCAGACAAACAATAGCATGGTTAAAATTACACTTTTCTTAAAAAAATGTTACTTAAATAAGAGGAGGAAATGGATCTCTTATAACAAGGTCTATGGATATAATTTTTTTTTTTTTTACATTTTGAACTGAAAGCTAATTGTTTTGGTTTAAAACATGTTAAAATAGCTTCCACTACTTTCAATTCATTCAATAGATACATATGTAACACCTTCTTGGAGCCAGGCAATGGTGTGCTAAATTGATATACTACCTGTCCCCATGGATTTTATACTCCAATGTATAGATCTAAAGGAAATTAATTGAATGCTCCTTTAAGAACTGACTATATAATACAGCCACATTAACCTTCTATATTAAAAATTGATCTTGAAAAAAAAAGCATCTCTCTAAAGATATAGACCTTAATCCATGTTTACCTTTCTACGTGTACATATGATGAAGAAAGCGGAAACGAGCACGTTGGTTCTAAAGAGAGTCCTGGAAATACAGAGTATCATGCAGGCTAAAGTAATTCCCCAAAACCCCGAATGTTTCTGAGTCACAAAGACTGTATGTATATATTTCTATTACACACAACACACACTCCCAGAATGAAGCCAAGCCCCTCCTCCTGACTCCCAGCAATTAGCAATGAGGAGTATTGGTGGGAAGAAGGATGCAATTGTTCAAACTCCATTTTCTGGTTCCCAATTGAATAGACTCTAAGCAACTAATATGTATGTGTTTTGACTAAAAAAAGAACAACAGCCCTGGGGCTCCCTTTCTTCTTTAATTAAGAGTTCTCGAGTTCTAGTAGAGATTAATGGTTGCCAAATATCACTCCTGCTACTGTGTTTCTGTTAAAACAATGTGAAATGCAAACTCTTATAGACTATTTTCCCAATAAGGAAATATAAAGAGAGTTTTTAATAAAATTGCAAAACTTACAAATTCTGTTATGCCTTCCTTTCTGAAAATACAGTAAACTATATGTACCGCTGGTCATTCTTGGAAACCAATATTGGCGTTCCCCACTCTTATGACTATAAACACAAGCTAAAGTTCATTTGTGGTATGAACTTTGATGACTGGTTCTGGAAAAAGATGAAAGAAAGGCATCCCTGTAACTAAACAAGGAAAACAGTAAATTCAAAGTCATCTGCCCATATCTATTGAGTGTCTCTTGTAAAATTGATGCCTACCTCTGATAACAAGAGGGGTAGGCAGAATCTAATGTGGGTGTATCACATTTTAAAAGAAAACAGGGGGGAAAGATCACTTCTATAAGGCACTAGACAAATGCCAATTTTTATGTACTGGTTTCTTTCAAAATATTCAATCACACCTAATAATTGGCAGGAAACACAAAAAGGCTTTCACTTCCGTGCTGTGTACTCACTCCCCTGGGGTACATGGCCATTTGTGGCCACTAGCAGCGGCAGGGAGCAACCCCAGGGAGACCAGGTTCATTCAATTATGTCTCTCCCACCCCAACCCACCTCTACACCTCTCTGTTATTAATATACTGCCGTGTCGTGGGTTACAAAGGGTCCTTAAAGTCATCAAAGTAACATGTTTCTGGGTGTTTAGAGAACTAAAGGATTTTTTAGTAAAGGAAAATATAAAGACAAGGCAAAATATTAAATTCAATTGATGTTTCCTGGACACTTTTCATTTAATAAGCTTCTCAGTGGTGGGTTAGAACTAAGAACATGTCTCACTCCTGGAATAAGATACACACTTTATGAAAGTGCCACAAAAGAATGATCACTCTTTTGTATAAAATGCTTGCTTTGTAACAATTCCTACTTTTGCCACTTAAGACCATGCTTTCTCATCTTCACTAAGCCTAAGTAAAAAATGTGCAATTAGTTGGTTCTGATCTCCAAAGAAGGTATAATAATGTATGTATTTTCTCACTGACAAATTCCATAGCTATGCGGATGGAATCCTTCAATTTTAGGTGGTATTCTATGCTTACTGAGATAGATTAGCTCATGAATTTCACCATTAATGTATACTTACAACTATCAGTACAGCAGAATTCCAAGTGACTTATTTAATATGAATTATTAGAATATACAGCATGAATAAGCTTCTGACAATCACTTGTTTCCCAAATATTTACTGAGCACATAGCATGCTCCCATTTACTCTACTAGTTGATGGGAATATCATACAGAAGAAAGACACAGTTCTCCTGCATTGTGATCTTTACAGTCTAATTGGACAGATCAGAGGTGAAAAGCAAGAATAATGGGTTATTAAGTGTTTTGTTTGGGGACTTCAGGAGCACACACAGAGGATAACCTAGGTCAGTCTTGGATGCCAGAAAAGATTTCAAGAGAAACATAATTACTGAAGAGAGCCCAGGAAGGGAGGGAGAAGTTAGCCAGACAATGATAAGCAACAAATACTCTTAAAAAAATTATTGGACACAAAATCAGCTTAAGAGTGAAGATACTTGTGGACATGTGCTGCTCCTAAGCTATTTTATCTTGCAGAAGAGAAGACTTAAGCATAATTTTCAGAAAAGAAAATTGTAGCTTTAGGGTAGAATCGCATTCTTTTTTGTGTTCTATCAGTCTTTTGGTCTTACTCTAAACAGACAAAAAACACTGTGCCTCTAGGACATTCCTAGAAGAAAATATGCTAAAACACACCCAACCAAATGAAAAAAATGGGAGATGAACAGTGAGCATACAATTCCTTGACATATTTTGGATATCTCTAGACTTCTTCTGGAATTCTGTGTCTGTTTTGCTCTTGGCTTCAGGACTTCTGATACCTGAAGATAAATACACATCCAAGATAAATAATAGGTGACTTGTCACTTTAAGGAGAGTTATCCACAATAATACCACCAAGATCTCAAAGCCTAATGCCAGATCACACACTTCTTTGTCTGCAGAATAATTCCCAATAATGAAAGCAAGAGCAGTAGTAGAAACCGTAGTACCAACAGTCAAATTTTATTGAACTTTTACAAAGTGATACAAGGGTTTATGTTCAGGATCTCATTTCACCCTCACAAAACTTCTGTGAGGTAGGCACCATCATTATCTTTATTTTATGAATGAGGTAGTCCAAGCTTAGGGAAGTTAATTAAGGTGCCCCAGGTCACAGCTGGTAGAAGCCTGGGCTAAGGTTTAAACACAGGCTTGTCTAATATCCAGGCCATTACTATGAACTTGCTTACTGCCTCCAACATCATCGACAATGCCAATGTATACTGCCACATAACAGAGGAGACAGGAAAGAGACTCCCGTGGAACAGGAGAAAGATGTGAAGAGATCATGTAGGGCTTTGAAACTGACTGAAGTTGTTGAAATCACACAGTATAAATTGATTAAAAGAATCTGCAAACAACACCAGATACAGTGACAGTGCTTCCAGATTTACCATTTTGCACATTTAAAAAAAAATTTATTTTATTGTTTAAAGTATTACAGATAGTGGTACATATGTTTCCTTTTTTTTCCCCCATTGACCTTCCCCCGGCCTCCCCTACCCCTCGGCACATGCCCTCACCGCCCCCCCCCCCCGCCTCCCCCCCGCCAGTGTCTTGTGTCCATTGGTTATGCTTATATGCATGCATACAAGTCCTTCGGTTGATCTCTTACCCCACCCCCCAATACTTCCCAGCCTTCCCACTGTAATTTGACAGTTTGTTCCATGCTTCTCTGCCTCTGTATCTATCTTTTTGTTCATCAGGTTATAATGTTCTTTATTATCCATAAATGAGTGAGATCGTGTGGTGTTTTTCTTTCACTTCCTGGCTTATTTCACTTAGCATAATGCTCTCCAGTTCCATCCATGCTGCTGCAAATGGTAAGAAGTCCTTCTTTTTTACAGCAGCATAGTATTCCATTGTGTAGATGTACCATAGTTTCCTAATCCACTCATCTATTGATGGGCATTTAGGCTGTTTCCAAATCTTGGCTATTGTAAATTGTGCTGCTATGAACATAGGGGTGCATATATCCTTTCTGATTGGTGTTTCTGTTTTCTTGGGATATATTCCTACAAGTGGTATTACTGGGTCAAATGGCAGTTCCATTTTTAAATTTTTGAGGAAACGCCATACTGTTTTCCACAATGGCTGCATCAGTCTGCATTCCCACCAGCAGTGAAGGAGGGTTCCTTTTCTCTGCATCCTCTCCAGCACTGTCATTTGTTGATTTGTTGATGTTGTGTCTGCTCTTTGAACAGAGGTCAGGCTTCCTCCTTGTCCCTAGGTAACCAGCATTCAGAGGACAATTTTGAAAAGCAAAAACTTCCATTCTTCTATGTATTGAGTAATATAATAGCATTATATTCTAAGAAAGAATAACAATCTTTGCTTTCATCTTTGCTTTGAAACTGTTCCATTTCTGTCATCTCTAAGAGAATAAATTTGGTGAATTAGCATTGAGTTCTCATCTCACATAATATTATTTGCCCCTTTGTCTTATTTTTTATTGAATTTTTTAAAGCCCTCCTTCATTTTTAATACATTGATCTTCTTCAGTATACACATATTTAATATTCACACCCACATAATGATTATACCAATGGTCAGCAAACTACAACCCAAAACTAACCCATTGCCTGACTTTGTAATAAAGTTTTATTGGAACACAGCTGCATTCATTCATTTACATATTGTCTATGGCTGCTTTCTCACTATACCAACCAAGCTGAGTAGTTGCAACAGAGGCAATATGGATCATAAAGCCTGAAGGATTTACTGCCTGGCCCTTTAAAAAGTCTGCAGATAGAGAAAAGACTTCATTATTTTTCTCTTGGAATTTGGCTTCACTCATTTATTCATTTGTTAATCAACTCACGTTTGTGAAGCAACTTCTATGCACCTGGCATCTAGGTGAAGACTAGGTTACAGACCCACAGAGAAACAAATTAACAAAAGACGGGGTAATGACTGCTCTAACGAAGCAGGAGTGTGGAGAAGAGGAAGCCTGGACAGCATCATCCTAAGGGAGGCAGACAAATTTAAATTAATTTTGTTAAAGAAGTGATCAAAGGGGTAAAAAGCAAAAGTATGGTATTTTCGGCCTTTGCTAGGAAACACAAGAGTCATAACGAAAGGAGTGGAATGAGATTAATGGAAAGAAAGGGGAAACAAGACAATACAAAATCAAACCATTTAGAGTAACTCACACAGTTCCAGGTGGGGTACATCTTGGCACTGAAAGGTATTTGAAAGAATTTTAATCACCCTGGCTGGTTTGGCTCAGTGGATAGAATGTTGGCCTGTGGACCAAAGGGTCTTGGTTCAATTCTGGTCAAGGACATGTATCTTGGTTGCAGGTCCTCCGTGGTTCAGGCCCTGGTGAGGGCTCGTGCAGAAGGCCCAACCAATCGATGTGTTTCTCCCACATTGATGTTTCTCTCTATCTTTCCCTCTCTCTTCCACTCTCCCTAAAAATCAACGGAAAAATATCCTCGGCTAGGATTTTTAAAAAAAGACTATTAATGGTTTAAATAATGATGTCAAAAAATCAGCTTTTATGACTTTACCAAAGGAACATTTTGTCTTATTGTTAGATGTTCAATATTATAGAAGTGTTGACATGGTTTGGAAGAGATGTAGCATGTTTGTGAGATCAGAAGAGTAGATCTTCTCCAAGCATCTAGTGTCATTATCACCAGCTCTGCCCCCAAGTTATAAGGATATAAAATTAGGTATTGGACAGAACACAGTAAGGGAAACCCTTTAACCAGGATCTAACTATGTTTGGTACCCCAAAACAACCAACTGCTATTTTTCCCTTTTTTGTTTATCAACAACATGCCCCAAACTCATTGGTCCATGTTGAATCTTTTAATTGAAGAAGCCAGCCTTATGTGTGAGCAGAAAATAAATACCTCATGAATAAATGACTGATGAGTGAGTGAGAGTGATTGTTCTTTAGCTTTTTGATCAGTGACAATAGATGAAATGAGTACTATGGATATACATTATCAAAGTGAATACCTAGAAGTTTCACTATAACTAAGACAGCATAAATGACATTTTACACTATGCTTGTTTTGGTTTTGGTTTTGACCCACCTAATATTTACCTCTCTAAGTAATGGATGAAAGTCATAACAATGAAAAATTCTTAGCATTCTAAACAACCAAATAGGACTTACACTGCAGAAATTCAGTGTAATCATTTTATTAATAATCAGACTATAACGATTTGATTTGATCAGGTACCTGGACAAAGGCTATACTTAACATAGAAAGTAGGCATCTGTCCTTTAACAAATGTTAATGAATTTATGCTAACATTTTCCCTTACTTAAGTGATTTTAAAGTGACATTTATTTCTATAACTTTGAACTGAAATATTCAAATGATTGTCCATTGACCTAAGCAAAGTAAGCAGCATAGACTAAGGGTGAAAAAAGTTCACTTACTAAAATAATAAATACAATTGTTTCCTTTGGAAAGGAGCAGCACACCAAGATAATCTTTTATTCAACAAATAAAAATTGACATTTTATTCAGTTAAGAGTGTTACTATGGTTGGAAAACCTATACAATTAAATATTGCTTTAGGGTTTTTCAAAGCTAGTAAGGATAGGAAATATAAATTACAACATCAGAAAGTACACTCTTTTAGCTTCATAAGCTATATTTATATGCTGAAACATAAGCACTACTGGGTTATCAAAAAAGAAGAATATTGATGGATTTCTTGGCCCTGACACCACTAGAGCATTTTGTTTTGTTTTGACTGTGGTCTCTGGTGCAAGTGGAAAGCACTTTTTGGAAACACATATATCTAAATAGTTCTGAATATTTTTAAAAACCCTAAATGAAAAGAAAAGTGAACATCAAAATTTTCTCTTGTCTATTTTTATGTGGCCAAGAAATCCTATGTGATAAGTTGAAAAGAATCTACATTTATTCTTCTCCCTCAGGTCACCAAGCTTGTTTAGGTGATATCACAGCATGTTTTTACAAAAATTAATTTCAAGTCAAAAGACAGGATGACTCCTTTCAGCAGTAAAAGGTAACAGGAGGATACTGTGGTTTAAGCACATAATGAATAACAAAAGAAATAAAAATATTCTTGACTATACATTGCTTTTCTTTTTCTCCTGATGGACTTTCAGATTGCTTTAAAAGACCTTCTAAAAATCCGCCTCTTGAAAAGATCTATTATAAATCACAAGTAGTGATTTTAGTGGGGAATACAGGAGTAGGGAAAAAAATGGGTCATCTTATAAAATTGATTATGTGAGCTCTCTACATGCAGCACATATGTCAGCAATGGGGGAAAACAATCTCCAGATAAATTCTGCAGATTTTCTTTCTTGTGGAGAAAAACCTGTGTCTTCTGTACATTGCGAAGCAAAGAGGGAGGGGGGTAGCAGTTAAGTTATATCCATGAGATAAACATCAGACTAGCTCTTGAAAAATGAGCCAAGCCCAAAATAGCCCAGAAAAAAATATAATTTAAAAAGGGTGTGTATATATATATATATATATATATATATATATATATATATATTCCTCCCACCCCCTCCCCGTCTAAATCTGGAATCCTTACTATCTTATTTTAAACAAGCCAGAGAGTGCAAGCTTCAATCTGTTTGGATAGAAAAGAATTTATATAAATGTTTTGTTCAAGCCCAAAAGGGAAAGGGAGTTTAAATATACAGTGTATGAAAGATGCATGCCCAACTTCAAACAGCCTAGTGCACGGGAGAGGAAAAATAACCTGACCTTCTTAGTCATTCCCAGCAGTCTTTAAGCTGAAATAGCTTGCAATTTGCAACATCATTTCAATGACCCTCACAGTAAGAGATTAACCAAAATTTTATAACTGTCCCACTCTCCTCCTCTCAGACCTCTTAGGGGATGGAGGGAGGGAAGGGAGAACAAGAAGGTCAAAGAACAAATGGAAACAAAACCTGTATTTTGCACCCTTTCTCTGCACTGGAGAAAGAAAAGCAAGGTAGATGAATCTGTATAATACTCAACCAAATCTCTTTAATTCCAGTCAGCTTTTATCATCCAGTCACTGAGTCTGTGTGTGGAAAAATTCATGCTAATTCCCCCTAGCAACAGCCTCAGCCTATCAGAGACTTTATGCACCATGCAGCTGCCAGCCAGGGAGAATAACTCTAAGTAGGTCAGGCCTGTATTTCTAAAAATGCTACGGTCTAATAACCCCACTGTCCCGTCTGTCTGCCCTGCCCCATAATAACCTCAATTGCTTGGTGACACAATGACATACTACCCTGTTAGAGTGCAATCACATCATGCTACATTATTCTGCTGCGAGCATGACTGCTGGGTGAAGGACCCTCGGAGGGGCAGCATTAATCAGGCAGCCATTCATGTCCACCCGCACTTCACTCTGGAAATGGGGGCTGCATTAATGACCAGCTGTTTGAACTAACACAAACAAAATAATGTCTTCCACCCTGTTGGGTGCACAGAATACCCTATTCTGGTCTGGCAGGTTCCGCTTCTTGACTAAATCGAAGATGTAAATTAAACGGGCTCAGACAATGTCAGCTTTGGCAACCTCAGTGTAAGTATATTTAAATTATATTACGTGTGATTCAAAAAGCTATTGATTTAATCTACACAGCTTTCCCTGCCTACAATTTTCCCTAATCCACATTAAAAGGGGAAATGCATACACGGGTAATGCAATACGTATACACATATTACCCAGGAAGCCAAATGCACAGAGCTGAACTAAAATTGACTTCTTTCGGGCAGAGAAACAAAACAGGTCAGGAGTAATTGTGCCGCGTGAACACAAATACAGATTCAAAATGAACGCTGTGGAGGAGCATGGAAAACAAATAAGAGTAAACATTCTAGCCTCCCAACCAATCAGCTTCTCCCTCCGTCTCTTTGTGGGGGCTGTAGTCACACCAAATCTCTCAGCGCAAGGGACAAGGGAGGGGAGTGAACACGGCTTTCAGATCTCAACCACGGCAGTGCCCCTGCTTCCCATGGGGTTGCCAACAAACTGCTGTGTGGCTGCAGGACAACCGAGGCTTCTCCAAGGTTTAAACTTGGGCTAGGAACAAAAGTCAAAACATCACAGCCATTTTTTGAATTCTATTCAATGGGAACTTTAGAATTTAATTGACCATATTTATTTGAGTGTCATTTTTTACTCCTCTCCAATTTAGTGCACAAAAAAGCAAACAAAAAATTAAGTGTGGATGCAAAGATAGGAGATTGGCAGTGCTGTTTTTGGCGCTTTGAGGAAATACCTTGCACGGACATTTTCTTGCATGATTGATCTGCATTTTTTTAAGGGTTCAGAGTTGCATTTCATGAACATAGCACACCGCCACCACTACCACCCCTGGCAAATTGAAAATTCAGCCTTCAATTATGCAGAATTCAGCAAGTCGTATATGTGTAATCCGTCAGTATTTGATTTACAAACATAGAAAATGCCTTAATCCATGTGCCCTTGTTTGAACTGGGTTTGATAACTTAGTTATGACTATCTTCTTCACTTTGTGGCACACATCGCATAGTTATTCTTGGAGAGATACAGGCACTGACGCAACCATGAACCGCTAATTACAAGCTGCTGACATTCTGCTTGTCTTTGCAGCTTTGAAGTTCTAAGTCTGTTTTTCTCTCTTATGAGCTTGCAAAGTTTCATTCTCTTTCCCTCAATGCTCCTCAACACACCCCCCCCCCCATCCCCCATGATTTCTTCTGTCCTTTCCATTGTAAGTCTTTCTGGATTCACTCTAGGACTCTGTGGAGAAAGCGGTAAGAGCGCTCAGATTCTCCAACTTGCTTTCTTTCCATTTCCTCCCTGCTCCCCTGCACACAGATCTACAGTTTGGAAGTACAGTAATAAGATCCCCACCCATCCCCACCCGCAGGAATGCATCAACAGCTGGCCAAACATAATCCAACACACAGAGCTGCCTTTGTAGAAATAGTAACAAACAGTGCAAGGGCCAGACAGGCGTCCCAGCAGAGCTCCCCATGACAACTGCAAAAGCTCCTCATTTCCAGGTCTGAGCTGACTCCTCCGAGCTGTGGTTGGAGCACCAGCGCTCACTCGTCTGAATCAAAAACCCGCCTCAGTGCCTCCTCCACCCTCGCCAGAGGCTGTTCCGAGGGTGCTAGCCTCTCCATACCGCAACTTAGATGACGCTTTCTCGTCCGGCCATATTCTGCCACATGGCTCACGCCCTTTGAAATGCCACACTACCAACTCCCAAAGCTCAGGAACAGCACCCACACCTGTGCAAGGATCTAGCTGCAAGCCGGTAGGACCACCTCTCTTCCTCAGAAAAGGATTTCTCTTTTTCATTATAGGCTGAGGCTGGAAACTCTAAAACACCGCATTCATCTCCATTGAACATTTAGCATCTGAAGCCTGTGGTAGCCAGCTGGTCTCAAAGTCATCTGGGATACATTTATTTTGATTAAATCGATCAGATTTCTATTTACAGGATAGGATTTTTCACCATACTGAATACAGCTGTGTTTACAGGGAATGGTAGGAGAAGAAGAAAACAAAACCCCACAATCAGTGCTAGCCCAGCACAGAGCACTCAGAGCGCCAAGGAGTTAAAGCTAAGGGGCTTGCTTTCACATCAGCCAGCAAACTGCCTGCAGCTGCTCGGGCCATGCGCGCTGGCCAGCCAGGAAATGGGTGTTGAGCTGAAGCTGAAAGTACAAGCTGCAATCAAGCCCGATCCAGCCAAGGGACAGACTTCCTGTGTAAAATGGTCAGAAATCTCTTTTTGTCTTTCATGTCTCTACATGCATGCACATGCATTCAAACCCATGCAGCGAGGCTGCTGTTTTCTCTGGGGACACCGGTGCAGCTCGCCCAGCCCATCAGTATCTCTCTTGACAGCGCCGGGGACATCCAGGCTACAATTTACAGTTCCTCCATCCATGTACTGGGTTATAAATTATGCCATCCTCCCTAGAATGAGAATGCAGAGCCAGCGGCAGGCAATGAGGCGGCATTCGGCATCCGCTCTCTCTTTTCATCCACTCCTCACTGTGCCTTTCTCCAACTCTGCCTGGTCAGGCAGGTACAGCAGATACCTGCTTTATCCATCTTCAGCTGCACTCTCGGGTGCAATGTCACCACATCTCAACATGGTCCCCCCCCCCCCCCGCCCCACCTCCACACTCCCGCTCCCCTAAACTAACCCCTGGGAGCAGCCCGAGCCAGGGGCCCACGCCAGGGCTGCTCTGCCCTTGCCCTGCGGAGGAGCGGTGGGCACCGGATGGAGAGAGTTCCTAACTTGCCCTTCCGCGGTCCTTGGCGTCCTTTCTATTCGTCCCACCCCGGCTCTTCTGCTGCTTCACCCTGTCCTCCACGTCCCCTCCTCCAGCTGCGAGGGGCCTGGCCGGAGCTGTGGGAGCAGGTCCTTCTTGGCACTGTGCAGACCCGGAGTCCGGTGCGGGATGCAGCAGGTGCAGCTCAGGTAGCCGGGGAGGCTGGTGTGCCAACGGCGATACAGCCCTGGAGCTGGGAGCAAAGATGGTCTGTCTTCGAGATTTTAAAAAAGAAAGAAAGACCGGCAAAAACATACACACGACACAGCGCAGCTCTGTGCCTGCATGGGTAAAGAGGAAAAAAAAAAGACACAAACCATAAAAAAAAGCAAGAGTTAAAATCAAATTTTAAAAAAAGAATACATAGATCATAGTACTTCATGCGACTTTTATTTCTAACAATATTCGGTTTTTTGGCCTCCCCGCACCCCTCCAAAATCTCTTCTGCCCCCGAACACACTGCCCGTGAGCACCGAGTCACGGAGGCTCTAGCCCCAAAGTGCTGCAGACCCGGCATCACATGAGAAACCACATGACAACTGGAGCCGGCTGCTGATGTGGTCCACTATTTCGCGGAGACAGGGGAGGGCGAGGAAGGAGACAGAGCTCCGGTGAGAGGTGCCCCTCTCTCGCTGCCAAGAAGAAATGTCCTAAAAAGAACAACGAAGAGAATGCATTTCTGAAGAAATGCCTGTGGCTGCATATATACTTGTATGTACGCACACTTACGTGGATCCTTAAAGACATTTTGAGGATGCTGTACCGCAGACACTAGCTGGATGGCAGCAATATTATTTCTAGATTGTATTAGTCAAAGCTGATTCCACTTAAGTGGATTCCTGAAAAGCACACACCATGTCTTCATAGCATGATCAGGCTTGGAAAACCAATTCTATTATCTCTCCCTGCAATCTGTATCTGAACCTGCATTCTGAATAATTTATTTTTAGACTAATAAGATGCTTGCCAAGACCGCTCCTTTCTTCCGTGAGTGGTGCAGGCAATATTCATCCAAATGGGAAAAGCTTGTCCCTTTGTAGGGAGAAGAGATAGCTTTCGTCATTTTCAAAATATGCAATTTCTTATTTAAAGGCATACAAATGCATAACAATAAAGGGCTCCTGCAAGTAATCATTAAAAACAAGTGAAATGTTTCTGCTTCATTGGATTGACATGCCTCTTAGTTGCAGCTTGGCATCTCTTGCTGGCAAATGCTGGTGATATTTTTCTAACACTGTTCATGGCTGCGGCTAGAGCCTTTAAGCCACACAGATATTGCTACTTCTCAGCAGGGCGAGAGCTAACAATTGCTTTCTGGAGCACCTCTCTGCAGAGGTGCTGTACTGCCTGCCAGGGACATTTTACCAGTTACATTAAGGCATGTAGGAGAGAGATGGCCTCAGGTCCTTACAGATTCCATCACTCATCCTGGAATGAGAGAAGAGCCTATTTTGGACATTCTGCCCCAAATGTGAAAGGTATACCTTCGTAGAAAAACTGCTCATGCTAACTAGAACCAGGGATCAGAATTGTCTACCACTGGCCTTTTTTGACGGTGCAGGTATCAAGGTAAGTGGCCTTCAATCTGGTCAAGATGCACTTAGCCTCCGATTGTGTGAACATGTCAGAGACTCTACCAGACGCTGGGATCCAGTGATGAGCAAAATGGGCGTGGTCCCCGCTGTTGTGGAGCTCACAGCCTAGTAACTGCACACCTCTCTCTTTTTTCTGAGACAACCTCTTTTCTATGTGGATACTGCAAAATTATCCAAAAGAAACCCAGCAGTCACTTTATTACTCATCCTCTAGGAACTCACACATCCCGAAGACATCACACATCTCTTTCCTTGGATGTAAGATGTCCTCTACATTCCCTATTGCTAGAGTCTAAGCTCAGATACTTATGCCCTCACACTCAACACTCTTCTGTCTGGCCTCCCTCTTTTTGTTTCAGCCCATTTGTCAGCCTGACCCCAAACGAATACTACTACCCCACCCCTGTCTGGGTGGTCTTAGATGACCCTTGTCCAATACCAAGCATCGCTCCTTATTTCTTTACATTCATATGCTACTAGTGCAGACATCCTGTGATCCACTTGTAGCTTAACTATTTAAATAAATGGTCTGGGGGTCAATGGGGAAAGAAAGGGGACATCTGAAATACGTTCAACAATACAGATACATTTTTTAAAAATAAAAATAAATAAATAAATGATCTCTTCCTGATCCTTGGAGTACATCATGCACTGAATCAGAACAAAATAATAATAATTTTGGCTTCCTTTGGTTAATAACTAGGCACAAAGCACTATAAGGGAAGCAAAGGCACAGGAGGCACTGTCTCTGCCCTCAGAAAATGTATAATATGTGGAACCTGTGGCATTTTTTCTATTGGCACTGCTTATCTATCCACAGTTGACGTGCATGCTTTTTAAAACCTGGATAAATAAAGAAGACAGTTCCTTGAGTTTAGGAACTGCTAGCTATCTCTTCCAGTTTTATTTTCTATAAAAATAATAAATAGGTCTAAATATGCTTACTAAGTGAGCATTGGATGAGTTGTGTAGTTGAAGAGCTAAAAAGGGAAAGATTACTTCTACCAAAATGTAAGGAAAGGCCCCCAAAGAACCCTGGGATTTGCAAATTTGCAGATATTCGTAAAAGTCTGGCCAGGGTAGAGGGTCAGATTTGGGTCATAACAATAATATCAATGGCAACAGTGAAACACTAGCATGTTTTATGTGCCAGGGTCTCTTCTAAGCATGCACATCAGTGAACCCACTGAATCTTACCAATCTTATGAGGAAAGTATTGATTTCATCAGCTCTTTTCAATTATACCAAGCAGAAGCACAAAAGACGTAAAATAAGTTGCCCAAGACTACAGAGCAAGTAAGTGGAAAAGCACTTCTGGCCCCTGAACACATCTTCTGACCACCAGGTGGGATCACCTCAGAGTTGAAAAACCAGGTGGAAGGACATCAGAGAGGGGGGAATACTTACCT
The DNA here is from genome assembly GCF_028538775.1 of Myotis yumanensis. NCBI lineage: Eukaryota > Metazoa > Chordata > Mammalia > Chiroptera > Vespertilionidae > Myotis > Myotis yumanensis. The sequence goes on from NW_027223753.1 coordinate 75,106,636, forward strand.
ACACCTAAAGGTATGTGAAGGGATCAATTTGGTTCACGAGTACTCACTTTGTGGAAGTGGGACTAGATTGAGGACAGCCACATTAGCCTTATAGTGTGGCTCTCCTCTATCTAGTCCCACTTCTTATTGTAAACCATAGAATAACCAAATTTGAGGGCAATGAGTTTAGTACCCATGACTGAGATGGATAGGGGGAGGAGGAAGATTGAATAGAAGAATAGTAATAAAGAGGCTATAAGGGGATGGTGCCTGAACTTTGCTGGTTTCAGAGGAAAAATTGAGACAGATTCTGGAGGCTTTATAAAAATAAGAAATCACATTACTAAGATAGTGGGTAGAATGATGATAGCAAAGTTGACTGCATGCTTTTTTGAACCTGAAAAATAAAGAAAGCAGTTCCTGCGTTTAGGAATTGTGTCCTTAATCTTTGTTTGCCCAGTAGCTAGTACAACACTTGTTACATTTTTTTAAAATATATTTTATTAATTTTTTACAGAGAGGAAGGGAGAGAGATAGAGAGTTAGAAACATTGATGAGAGAGAAACATCGATCAGCTGCCTCCTGCACATCTCCCACTGGGGATGTGCCCGCCACCCAGGTACATGCCCTTGACCGGAATCAAACCTGGAACCTTTCAGTCCGCAGGCCGATGCTCTATCCACTGAGCCAAACCGGTTTCGGCCACTTGTTACATTTTTAAAAAATGATGAGTGAGTAAATAAAAGTAATGGAGGTAAAAATGGGAAAATTAAAAGCAACGCTACATATGAAGAAAAATTCTGCAGAGAATTTTGTATTTCATAGGACATCCAAGATAAAAGGTCCATCATGAAATTCTCCACATAGAAATAGAACTCAACCTGTTGACAGGGGAAGGAAAGTCGCAGCCTGGCTTACCAATGGTTTTGCATGATATTGATGACCAACCAGAAAGTGGACTGCTGCAGCGCCACAGACTAGCTCTGGACATTCATGAAGGACAGTGGGTAACAAAACCATCGCAATGGGCAGAGATTGGGGCAGTTCACCTCTCCATCCACTTTGCATGGATGACAAATGACCAGACATGCAAGGAGATATTGATTCATGGCTCTGGCCATTATCTTGCAGCAATAGTTAGGGACATGAAAGAAACATGTTTGGAAGACCCTTCACAATGACATTTGGGCAGAAGTTTGTTGGACAGTTCTCATTCAGTGGGCAAAAATATTCAAAGGTATCTGTGTCTCACATAATGCTCAACACAGTGAAGCCTCACAGTTGAGGACTTCATTAATCAAGAGGATAAAGTGGCACATTCTGTATTTTCCCTCATCTATGGAATGAAAAACCATAAGCAAAAGAAACAAACAAAATCTCCTACATACAGATGAAATCATGGTGGTTACAAGAAGGGGAAAAAAACCACATGAGGGAGGATAAGAAGGGAAGAAGGGATCAAATACAAGAGGACAGAAGAGACGAGACTTTGGGTGGTGAGCACTTAATGGAGTATGCTATGTTGTATTATAAAGTCATACAAGTGAAATTTATATAATGTTATTAACCCTGTTATCCCCAGAAATTTAATAATGAAATAACTTTAAAAAGAAAGTCTGTTAGTTCCACTTTCATTCAATAAAAGAGAAGACATTTTTTTCTGTTTTTGAATAAAATAAACACATTTTTGTTTATCTACACACACAAAAAAAGAAATAGAATTCTTTTTCTCTTTCCTGTGTATCACTGAATAAAACAAGGGATGAGACTTTGGCTCAGATTTTGATGATACCTGCCTCCTCCCACCACACACCTCAGATGCTACTCTTCAGGCCTATTTAGATCAGGTGGCGCTTGCTCCCCCTGCTCCAACCACCTCAATCTGTGCCCACCACCTGCATACCCATCTCATCCAGGTCCAACCTCAATCTGAATGCTGCACTTACCAAGATAATAAAATAAGTGTGCTCACATATTTTTTTTTTACACATAGCAAAGAAAGACACCACAGCCTTCTCTCACAATCTTAGCTAACCAGAATGCTAAGTTAACAAATGCACCTAATTTCTTAGGCAGTTAATGAAGGTTAATATGACATAGTGCCTCTGGCTCTGGAAGTAAAAAGGGGTGTTATTGCCTCATATTATAGCTGGGAAAAAAAGTGTTAATAATCTTTCTCATCAGCAATAAAGAATTGGGCTTTTAATACCCAGATATATTATAGTAAAAGGCTAGTATATCATCTCTAAGTGGAGTTCAAGAGCAATGTTAGATAACTAGGGCATTTCAAGAGACTGCTTACACTAGAGACCAAAAAAGAAAAGAAAGAAAAAGAAAAAATACAGCCAAAATCATATTTATTCCTGCATTCATGAAGGGAAAAATAAATGTAAATTTATATTGGGGGTATTTTTATTTATATTGCTTTAGATCAATTCTAATAAGTAATACTTAAATATTAAGAGGGAAACTTGGATCTCACAAATAAGTGATTTTGAGTAAACAGGTAATAGATGAGTAAGGTCATTGTTTTATTCAGTGATACACAAATGTTATGTGAGCCAGCTAATTAATATATTCAGTGTGTTAAACATTATGGGAGGGGGATAAAATAAATGAGAATCTGTTTAGGCCCGTGATGAGTTTACAATACCTTTACTCAGGAAGATGTATCCTTTCCTATGACAAAGATGACTTATTGCTTTTGAGGACAGTAAAGAACAGTAGAGGTTAGTAAAAATAAATAAATAAATAAAAATGGATATGCCTTCTCAAAAGGAAGTCAACCCATATAGGCCACTGTGAGGTCTTACCATAAAAGAATTAGCTTGAATGGATGATATAAATATTCAATAAGTGTGACTCTTAAGTCCCTTAGTGAATAAGAATGCAATGCTTTATCTTTGCAATCCTGGGAAATGGTAATGATGTGATGATAATATAGAGAAAGGAAGGGTCTATAGCAGTGATGGTGAACCTATGACACGTGTGTCAGAGGTGACACGCGAACTCATTTTTTTGGTTGATTTTTCTTTATTAAATGGCATTTAAATATATAAAATAAATATCAAAAATATAAGTCTTTGTTTTACTATGGTTGCAAATATCAAAAAATTTCTATATGTGACACGGCACCAGGGTTAAGTTAGGGTTTTTCAAAATGCTGACACGCCGAGCTCAAAAGGTTCGCCATCACTGGTCTATAGGCTTACTTAGTAGGCAGGTAGAGGACTGCAAATTTCATGCTGTGTTTTCCAACTTCCCCCAAATGGATCCTGAATTAAGATTAGCTCTTCACAAAGCTGACTGACAAGCTAATTGCTGGCTGCTGGCAGAGTACTGATTTCCCCTTTTCTGTTACCCAGTATTATTACCCTGGTCCTTTTTACAGGGGCCAAATGACAATTTTAAGGTGGAAGGACTGTGTTTGTTCACCTGTGAGTGGTTTGACCTTAGACTTTGCAGAGCACTGTCAGGAAGTCAGTTTTTCCATGCTCTTTACAGTAAACAAAGACAGTGTGGCTGGGCTCCAAATGTTACAGAAGGTCAGGGACCAAACAGCCACAAAGACAAAGACCGCTTCCAGAAATTCAAACACAAAATAGATGTGAGCGCCATCAACATTCCAGACTGTGATCCTGTCCATTCTCAGTGTTTGGTTCAAACAATGTGACACATACCCAGCATCAGTGCATAATAGAAAAGGAATCATAAAACCCCAGGTGCTGGAAAGCACCTTAAAGGTCATTTGTTCAAGGGTCAACTGTATTTGTAAAAACACACCTCTCTTTCATGGAAGACACACACCCATGAGGACATGAGTTCTTAGAAGGCAATGCGTACACTTCTGCTTTTGCTGTATCGCACAGCGCTGCACCGAATGAAATACCTCTGATTACCTATATTGGCCTGGCCTAGTAGGAAGACTACTGAACTAGAAGTCAAAAGCTCCGCGTTCTGGAACCCATTTTGCTATTAACTGTCTGTTCATTTGCTATATGACTGTAGATGAGCAGTTTATCTTTTTTCAAGCCTTGGTTTCTTCAGCTTCAGAGTAAGAAGCTCAACAATTTGCATCTGGAGCTGCATAGCATTCGAACAATTTATGGTTATGTGGAATTTTAATTAAATTTCTAACATCAATTCTTTAATATAATGGCATAAATAAAATATTAACCCTTGGCTAAAATTTCCTACAGACTTTCACTGAAATTAGATGAGTTACATTCAATTGTCTCAAAGCAAGTGAATGGCATGTTCACGAATCAAAAAGTTCACATGTACAGAGTTGTTGTTTTTTTTAAAAGAATGTGCCAATTAGGTAAATGAGGTAAGTCCCACTGGGGGCTCTGGAATCTTTACCCTCTGATGAAATAACAGTTTTGAATAGGTGAACCAATTACTGAGATTCTTGAGGTAAGAAATGAAATAAATGTCATAATGTGATATCATCGCTTTCCCATAATCCAAATGTCTTCTTAAAATGTCTTTAATTAACTATACAGAGAGAACCTTTAAGTTGAAAAGATCTAGTTTCTTTCACATTTTTAACTGGAGCCATGACAACAGAGTTACTTGATGTCAATCAGCAGTGCTCACAATGGGAATACTATTCACATTCTTAGGTAGAGGGAGGGGATGATAGCATACGGTCATAACATAACACAAGCTCATCTTGAGACCGTGCATGAGAGTAAAATTAGCTCTGTGATGAGATTCTAAGACACATCCAACCCTCCTAACATTAACCTGACAGAGCACAATAGTTGATCTTTTTGCTAAGTATGTTATTAGACTATGCATTTTTCTCTTAGATCAAAAGAACTAAAAATAAAAATTGGAACAGTAGGCTTTATTTTTCTCAAAATCGGAGCCCTGTTTTGACCCAGTCTCTCTCTGTGCATGCCCCTTCACTGTCTGGCATCAGCATCATCCTCTGAACAGCAAGGAAGCTTCCACATGTCCAGGCTCTAATACACTCCGTGTAAGAAGTTTTTTTTGGCTTTTTTAAAACCTTCTGTTTTCAACAGGTAAACTATCATAACTGTCTACGATCCCGGAGATCCACAAGTCATATTGTCTTGTAATTTATCTCATTTTGAGAAGCCTCATTGCTGAGTCTCTAGTGCAAAAAAAATATTGTTTGAGTCTCAAATCACCGTCCGGGAGTCAGGCAGAGAGATCTCACGCTAAGACCTTGGGATCCTGAACAAGAAGCCACAGCTATGCAAAGCATGTATAGTTCAGACAGACAGAGTTGGGGAGATGGACTGATGCTTTTTGGCATTTGCAAAATATATGTAGGTAGCAAATTGTTACATAATTAAGTGCCTAATTATATTTGATATGAACAAAAGGTGTAAACATTAACTTTTGTCACCGATATAATAGAGACTCTAAAATGCAATTAGCACAAATGACCACATCTCCATTCAAGGAGTGAGGCAGACTTTTAGAGGAAACTTTAAAATAATCAAAATGTCATGTTTAAGATGCCAAAGGAATACAGATATATCACTGGCTGCTAATGCAGTGAGGCTTTCTCAAGCAACAGAGGAGGCAGCCATACGCCTGAGACATTCAGTTAGATTGAAAGTCTCATGGAACATGGCTCCTGCATTTGATGGCCTTTTCTACAGGCCCCAAGGTCGGGGCTGCAGTGTTCTGATGGCTATGGGAATGTAAAGAAGGGAAGAAAAGAGTGCCCGAGTAAGAAAGGCAAGCAATGTTTATTTTTTTTCTTCCTTTGCCTGAATGCACGGTTTCTGTAAAATTCATTCCACAACATTACAAATTCAAATTCTTAAAAAAAATTCTGGAACAGGTAATCCATGGGGAGCCAGGTTGCAAATGCAGGCAGTTGGGATCCCGAGTTCTTGCACCAGAGTCCATTCCTCAGCCTTTTATTTCTTCCTTCTTTCTCCCCTCTCCCACCAGAGCCCAAGACTCCCAATACAGATCCATGGCAGGTCTCCCTCTTGGGTCTACTCAGCTCATCACATTATTATTAAAACAACAGTCAGTAAAATGAAATTCTAATAACATGTTTATACTAGTCAGAACTATTCAAATCACATCTTATAGAATTTAAAAGAAAATTAAAGCAGGGCACAACAGTTGAAAAATTTGCTCATAGTACAGCAATATGACCAGAAAAACATGCAAATATATAAATCAACATGTGGGGCTTAGACATCGCTGGGAGTAGTAGAGAGCCAGTTAGATGGGGCTGTATAAGAAGGTGAGGCAGCCCTGGCCGGTTTGGCTCAGTGGATAGAGCGTCGACCTGTGAACTGAAGGGTCTCGAGTTCGATTCTGGTCAAGGGCACATACCTGTGGTGCGGGCTCAATCCCCTGTAGGGGGCATGCAGGAGGCAGCCAATCGATGGTTCTCTCTCATCATTGATGTTTCTATCTCTCTCTCCCTCTCCCTTCCTCTCTGAAATCAATAAAAAAAAATATTTTTTAAAAAAGAAGGTGAGGCAGACAAACTCAATCAAATCATTATACTGATGACACTGAGTGTATATTAAACACCCATGATAAAGAATCAGGTTTTCTAGAGGAAGTTTAGAAACATCTAATTTTTATAATTCTGCAAACCCACTATAATTATTTTCATTTTACAGATGAGGAAACTGAGTCCCAGAGAGATCAGTAGCTTCCTCAAGATCAAAAAAGCTAACAAACATCTCAGGCAAGATTCACACCTTGCTCTATTTCACTCTAAAGCTCGTGCTTTTGAGATTATAGGCATAATACAATAGGTCAACTTCAAAGCATCATGTAAATGAAAAAGGATCAGTAGGGATGTCTGGATAAACAGGGTCACTACCCAGACATCTGGGTTGTTAAAATGGCCCTGGAAAGCACTACTGGAATCGTGGGGTCACAGATCACAGGCTGCTTGTTCTTTGGTTATGGGCATTAGTCCTGTGCCCGCTGAAAGTAAATACCATCTCTGATGTGAATCAGAGTTGCCTGGATCATCTCAGAGCCAAATAAATAAAATTAGTTGCTGCAAAGCCTTTAAGGAATTAACCAGAATGGAAGTAAACACATAAACTTAGAGCATGAGTCCTGATCTAGTCTGAAAACAAGGGAACTTGGAGTATCTAAGAGATATGACCAAGATGTAAATGAGAAGCCAAACGGGCAAACTGTAGGAGAGAGCTATGCCTGTGATGCTCTATAAGTATGATGGGCCCACAGACAAAAAGATGGTGAATTCTAGACGATAAGAAATGTTGATGAGATGGAAGAACCACCTGTTTTATGTAAAGCTCTGAATAACCAGATCACAGTGGACAACCACTCAGATAATGCCTTCATAAAACAGAGTGTTATTGAGAATAACTCAATTCACAGGGAGCTTAAGGCGGCCAGTACTAGATAGCCTGTCAGGGAAAATAGAATGATAATTACAGAAAAGAATCATATCCTCAGAAAAACAAAAATTAATCAAACTAAGTTTGTAAAGTCTATCTTACAGACACATTGTCTGGACTCATGCTCTCAAAAATACTGTTTTTGATCTTATGCCAATTTATTTAGCTAATTTAATGGGTTTGTCATGTAACTTCTAAACTGGATATATTCTGTGACTCATAACATTTTAGAACCTTTCTAGCTTCCTAAAGAGTCTTAAAAAACTCTTAATCACAGAAAATAGAATCATTTTCCCCAAATTAAACAATGATGTAATGGTTTGTATCTGTTGTAGAAAAATCAACCTATGGAAACACATTTAAATATTGAATAACTCAAATCAACTTGAAGTAATTCTTCATCACAAATGATAAACACATTTCATTGAACAGCATTGAGATGAAATTGAAACACTGTATCACAAAAATATTTAATATTTATAAAATTTTCAAATAGTTTTGGATATACAGAAAAATTGAAGCTAGTACAGAGTTACTAGTATCCTCCATTATTAACATCTTAACATTTGTCACAATGAATAATTGATGTAGTATTCACTAAAGTTCATATTTTACTTAGATTTCCTAAAGTTTTACCCTAATGTCCTTTTTCTGTTCTGAAATCCCATCCAGGACACCCCATTAAATTTATGCGTCATGTGTTTTTCAATGCCTCTTGGATATGAGTTTCTCAGACTTTCCTCGTATTGGATGGTCTTGACAGTGTGAAGAGCACTGCCCAGGTATTGTGTTGAGTGTCCTTCCATTTTAGTTGGTCTAAAATTTTTCTTACGATTTACCAGGGACATGTGCTTGGGGAAAGAAAACCACAGACATGAAGTGGTTTTCCATTCTCATGTCATTGATGCTCACACAGCATCAACATGCTTTTACTGTTGATGTGAACCTTGATCACCTGGCTGTTATAGCACAAGACACGTTTTTCCACTGGTGAGTTACTCTCCCCCTCACCCACCTTCCAATTCTCCATGCTGTGCTCTTTGGAAGGAAGATACTACATGCAGCCCATACTAAGGAGTTGGAAGTTAGATCCTAACTACTTGTGGGCAGAACATCTAAATTATTTGGAATTCTTCTGGGGGGCCAAATTGTCATTTCTCACCCATTTATTTAATTATTTTCATATTAATATAGATTCATGGATATTTATGTTATATTTGGGGCCATAATCCAATACTACCACAATAAATACATTTTGAAAAGAGATTTATTCAAACTCATTGGCCAAAATGGCCCTGCAAAGAGACTGAGCAAAGATACTGTGGTTGGAGCAAAGTACTTGGATGTCATAAACCTTCAAGACTAAGATGCTGAGGATAACCAAGAAAGCATTTTACAGACACAATTACAGAGAAAAACGCAGACATGCTCCCTTGTTCCAGGGGACTTTCCCCTCTATTTCTGATATAGCCACAATAAAATTCAATATACACTCAGTGGCTTCAAAGTTAAGGATGACTTCATTATTGAAATTCTTAAGGCAGATACTGGGTCAATATCTCACTCTATGAAAGACAGCTTTGATGATGTAAGTGGGTATCACACAATCAGATGTACTAAGGACATATATTTCAGGTATAATTGTGAAAAACATTTGTTTTTATAAAACTGTTTACAAAATAGTGTAATACTTGGAAATATAGGAATAGAATTGGAAGTTATGGGAATATGCCATATATTTTACTACATACCATTTAATAGCCCAAAGTAACTTTAGGCCTAAAATGCATGAAAAGACTTCATAATAAAGAAAAAGTGCATGAACATAGTGTGACAGAAAGATACAGAACACAGTGCCAACTGGCTGGAAATAAAGACAATACAAATTTTTATTTATTCATTCATTCAACAAATATTTATATAGCACCTGTTATTGGTCAGCAACCATAATAAAATCTGGATATATCATACTGAATAAAAACAGTTACAGATTCTTCTCTCATGTACTCTGTTGGGAAGATAGATAATCAAATAATAGCACTGTTGAAACCTGTGCAGGAAGGGGATAACTCAGCAGGCGGGTGCCCGAACCCTGCATGTTCACACATCTTCAGGAATGGCCTTTGCGAGTCCTTGAAGTATCCCCTCAGAGAAAAGTATCTTTGTATGCCTGAGGCCTTGGGCCACAGCAATATTTAATAACTGATTCATTGTAGAGAAGACTGAGAAGGTATTGCTGGAAATATGAAAAAAAGAGGAGACTGAAATACTCTATACTCTAGAGACCAAGAGGAGTTCGTATTCAAAAGGAGGATTTTTTTTAATGCTATTAAGAAATTTTCTAAGAGACTATGGGATTGACAACAGAAGGTCACTGTAAACTTAGGAGAAGCTGTTTTGATGGAGTGATGAACAGGGAAGCTAAACTAGAGAGGGTGGTTGGGAATAAGGAAATGCAGAGAGAAATGTTTTAACAAATTTGGATGGAAAGGGGAGGGAGGAAAGAAAGGGTTGTTTGTAGGTGTGTAAGATGGGAGAACTTTAATTAAGTTTTAAAGTCCAGTGAAAGAATCCAGTTGAGAGGGTGTAATTGAGAATACCTGGTAGAAGAGGATACATTGATAGTGTAAGCTTCTTTAGCCACCAGGATCAAATAGTATATTCTTGTATATTCAGGCAAAACCAGTGAGCAAAATGATACTTTTCATAATATATGTTGTAGAAACTAGTAATAAATCCAGGCCCTGCATACTTCTCCGGTTTGCTCCCATACCATTTTCATATTAGTTTCCTTATCTTTCTTAGCTCTCTCTGCCTTCTTCACAACTCGTTATGTCATGTCCTTCTCAATTCAGATACTACACACATGCTGTTCTTTTGGCTGACAGTGGCCTACACTCTGCCCAGTGCCTCACTTCATCATCCAGTTTCTAGCCTAGTAAAAATGTTCAACAAATAGATGACTGAAATGTACTCAAAACACTCACTGAAGCAAAAATCCCTCCAAAATGCAATATGATTTTAGATATTTATTTCATTGTGATTCTGGCTTTTGGTTACCAATATATTTTTACCAATATAAGTTCAAACCATATTTAAAGAAGATGTTGGAGTGTTCCAAGTAGTCTGCCTTTATGTAATTAGCTATATTCTTAGATCCAGATTGATTTCATCACTCCCACAAATACAAAAACATATGCATAAGCCATCTTATTATTTTATCATGAAAAAGAATATTTTCAAGCAAACAGATGACTGTACTTAGCATATAATGAATTCTTTCCTACTAAGCAAGCAATACATAGAAAGCCAAATTCCAATCAGAATGTCAATCAATTAATTTACAATGAGATGTGTAACTGTCAATTCAATCAGATGTTCTTGTCAATCCTACCAATGCCCATTTTTATCCCAGACAATCCACAACTACAGGTTGGTGAACCTTATATAAAAATGTGAATGAAACCATAAAACAGACCAATGGCTTCCAGGGGCTTAGAGTGGAAGCAGGAATTTTTTTCAAAGTGGCACAAAGGAATTGAGGGACTGGCAAGAAATCCTTCTATAACTTGATTGTCTTATTAGCTATATGACCCTGTCAGTGTTTTATGTGAGTACTTAGAAGGTCTTAAGAAGTTTCTTTTTATTTCTAGGACATAGTGTTGCTATAAGAAAGTCACATAGTCCAATTGGGTATCAGAGCCCCTGAATCTGGGTTCAAATCCCAGTTTATAACTGAATTTCTTGGTAATAAGCAAATAACTAGGGATAATCCCTGAAATTTTCTAAGCTTTATTTTACTGATCTTAGAATATAGATACTTCAATAGTCATGGGTACCTCATTTCTTGCCACTCCCTTCTGGCCTGCATCGTTTTTGTTGAGAAATCAGCTGACAGTAATATGGGTACTCCCTTGTAGATAACTAACTGTTTTTCTCTTGCTACTTTTAAGATTCTCTCTTTGTATTTTGCCCTTGGCATTTTAATTATGATGTGTCTTGGTGTGGTCCTCTTTGGATTATTCTTGTTTGGGGTTCTCTGTGCTTCCTGGACTTGGAAGTCTATTTCTTTCACCAGGTAGGGGAAATTTTCTGTCATTATTTCTTCAAATAGGTTTTCAATATCTTGCTCTCTCTCTTCTTCTGGCACTCTCATAATTCTGATGTTGGTATGCTTGAAGTTGTCCCAGAGGCTCCTTACACTATCTTCATATTTTGGGATTCTTTTTGCTTTTTGCTTTTCTGGTTGGGTATTTCTTGCTTCTTTGTATTTCAAATCTTTGCCTTGATTCTTGGGATCCTCTAGTTTGCTGTTGGATCTCTGTATATTATTCTTTATTTCAGTCAGTGTATGCTTAATTTCTGATTGGTCCTTTTTCATATCCTTGAGGGTCTCACTAAATTTTTTGGAGGTTTCTAGAAGATTCTTGAGTAACCTTATAACCGTGGTTTTGAACTCTATATCCAGTATTTTGCTTTCACCATTTCTTTCACTTGTGACCTGTTTCTTTGTCTCTGCATTTTGGCTGCTTCCCTGTGTTGATAGAGTGGCCTTGTGTGGTAGGTGTCCTATAAGGCCCAGGGGCTCAGCCTCCCTAATCACCTGAGGTGGACACTCTTGGTGCACCCCTTTGTGAGCTGGGTGCAGAGTCCTGTTGTAATTAAGCCTTGATTACTGTTGATATCACTGGGAGGAATTGACCTCCAGGCCAATTGGCTGTAAGGACCAGCTGTGTCTACAATGGAAGGACTGCTGTGCTGGAGACACCCTTATGGGGCAGGACTTGCTTCAGTGGACCTTTGGTGTTCACTGAGTCTGCCCCTTGAGTGTGTCTCTTATGAATGTGAAGAGCTGTAATCTGGTATGGTCTCACACTGACCACTGGGTACACTGGCTCTTGGATCTACAAGGAGGTGCTAAGTCAGCCACTGCCTGAGGCCACCCAGCAGGAGCTACAGAGAGATCTGCAGATTCCTCCTCTTTGTTAGGGGTTTGGAAGTGCCCAGATGAGGCCCAGCTGTGCAGCAAGGCCAGCTTCTGCTGCTGAGCCTTGGGCCTTCTTTTGGGAGCTTTGGAGCTCTCTGACCCAGCTGCAGTTTGTTAGGTTTTATGCTGCAAAAGTACAGGCCATTCATATGCAAAAGCCTCTGCACACTGCTTGGGTGGAGTTGTAAATTGGGTGGGGCAGGATCTCCGGGAATCACCAGGGCGGAGCAAATAGCAATGGCTGTCAGTCAGCCCTGCATTGGAAAGGCCCCTGTGTCTTGCCCCCCGCACAGGAACAATAATCACTGTGAGCACCTCTGAGAGAAAGTCGCCCGATGCCAGACAGTCCAGTTTCTCCCTGTATGAGTCTGGGTCCCCAGAGTCTCTCCCAGAACTCAGAGCAATCAGGAGCTTGTATCTCCCTCCCAATTGAAAACAACAACAACCACGCACCCAGTTGCCAGACTGTTTCACACGCACCTCTGCACCTCCGCACTTCCGCACCTCCTACCAGGCTCAATGTGCTTTTTTCTTTCCTTCTAGTTGTAGAACTTCCACTCAGCCAGTTTTCCCTTGGTTTTGGATGGTCGATGTTTTGTCTTTTACTTGTAGTTTTGATGTGGTTGTGAGAGGCAGCAAGTACAGGTTTTTACCTATGCCGCCATCTTGGTTTTCCTCAGTTCATTAAACTTCTTAAATGTGCCAATCAGCCCTTGCAACAGAGAGGTTTAATGATCAATAAAGCACACTATACATTATGACATGTAACACTGAATAATTTAGGACTTGCAGGATTTTTAGGGACATGGTCCGACATCCTGAGAAGTCCCTGAACTCTAACATACTCTAGGAAGCAATTGTTCAAGCCTTCAAATATCCTGCCAAGAAAAAAATCCAGCTTCTAGCCTTCTAGCATTTATAAACTAGGTTCAAACATCTTTAAAAAAATAGAGCTCAGCCAGCGTGGCTCAGTGGTTGAGCAATGACCTATAAACCTGGAGATCACAATTTGATTCCTGGTCAGGGCACCAGGTTGCAGGCTCAATTCCCAGTAGGGGGCATGCAGAAGGCAGCCAATCAATGGTTCTTTCTCATCATTGATGTTTTTCTCTCTCTCTCCCTCTCCTTTCCTCTCTGAAATCAATATAAAAAATATTTTTCTAAAAAAAGAAAATGCATAGGGGTGGTCAATACTAATGTAAGTCATAGCAGTTAAAGAGAGCAAAGAATAGACTTATGACAAGCCTGAGTTGTTGGAGACAAGTATGAAGGAATAATTTTGATTTGAATGTTTCATAACAGGACTCCTTGTAGGATGAAATAAATTTTGAGCAAAATTTTCAGGAAAACAGAGTGACTTAGTTTTAAATTTCATCATTCAAGCCAAATATTAAGCCACCTAAAAGGGAAAGGAAGTCTGCAAGTATTCAAAAAAGGTAACAACAACAACAAAAACAGAATTCCCATCATCTAATTAATCTACATAACAGGACCAAAGAGTTAGTTCCTTTGATATTTTAAAGCCTTTGGGATGCAAGAGACAGATTCCAGAAAGAAAATTAACTCTTTCTATTCCTATTTGTATCCTGTTTCTTTGTTAGGTTTTTCATAAAATCTAAATTTAAGAATCTCTAAAATTTCTTTCTCTACATAGATAGAGGGAGAAATGAAACAGTGATGAAGGCTTGCTAGATCATAGGGTGACAAGATACTATAACTTCGTGCTGGCTTCATGGTATCTAGAAACTACTTACCAGGTTGACTCAGGATAAAGTATTAATATAGATTATTAAGCACCACAATTTTTTCTTGAAAAAATTCTGTAACTTTTAATGATATAATACTTATGGTTCTCTGACAAAAACTCCATAAAAAGTAATTTAACTTATATGTGATCCAGTTTTCTCATTAGCAACAAATGTTACTAATATAGTAATATGACAAAAAATATATTTCCCTAGGACATGTCTTATTAATAAATTACCTAAAAACTGAGAAAAGAGAAAAAGATCCATCATCTTTATTAAAGTGTGCTAGTGTGAAATTTAAGGCACAGAGATAGCAATTGCTTTGGCCTGATGATTGTCTTAACCATTAGCAAGAAGGGGAATAAGAGCCCCCTGGGAGAGAGGAGTGGAAGGGATCTTTCCTTGTAGAATATTCATTGTTGCTGGAAAGTCTCAAAATGCCAAATTTTTATTGAAAACTTAAGGAAGTCATTGTACATCAACTCCACCAAAGCTGCTGTCAGCATACTCAGAATTTACCTTTCTTTTTAAAGGCATATCAGAGAAATATATATTTTGTGCTTATATATGCTGTTCATGTTGTTTTGTAAAATAGATCCAAGCCTCTCGCCTAGTGCATAACATATATATTACAACATGTATTTCCTATGATGGGCATTGGTGCAGAATGCATCATGCTGGGAAATACAGAGATTATAACTATTAATCAAAGGAGTTAGAGTCTCTTTCAAAATGGAATCAGAAAAGCTTGATTTGTTTGTTTGATGCAGAATATTATCCACAGTGTCTTTTATATCTTCATGCCCACTTAAAGCTGAGAGAGTGTGGTTTTCAAAAACCATGTCTTGAAGCATTGTGCTGGGCACTGAGGATGCTCAGATAAGACAATTGGCCTCCAATTCCTGGGCCTCTTATGTTGTTGTGAAGAGGAATAAAAAGAAAGTTAAGATTAGAGTAGATATAACAATACAGTTAAGGACAAAGAGGCAGCTACATATAAGTGCCTCCCCCTCACTCCGCCCCAGGATCAGGGAACACTTCACTGACAGGCTAATGGCCAAGATGGATCTTTTATTTTTAAAAAATATATTTTATTGATTTTTTCACAGAGAGGAGGAGAGAGGGATAGAGAGTTAGAAACATCTATGAGAGAGAAACATCAATCAGCTGCCTCCTGCACGGCCCCTACTGGGGATATGTCCACAACCAAGGTACATGCCCTTGACCAGAATCGAACCTGGGACCTTTGAGTCTGCAGGCTGATGCTCTATCCACTGCGCTAAACTGGTTAGGGCTAAGATGGAGCTTTTAAAGATAAATACTGTCAAGTTTCAGGATACAAAATCAATGTACAAAAACCCATTGCTTTCCTGTATACCAAAACAACAAAACTCCAGAAAAAGAAATAGAGAAAGTAATTCCTTTAGTAATCGCAACTGAAAGAATAAAATACCTAGGAGTAAACTTAACAAAGAATGTGAAAGACCTATATACTGAAAGTTACAAAACATTATTAAAAGGGATTGACAGACACAATGAAATGGAAAAATATCCCATGTTCATGAATTGGAAGAATCAACATAGTTAAAATGGCCATTTGACCCAAAGCAATATACAGATTTAATGTACTCCCCATCAAAATCTCAATGTCATTTTTTAAAGAAATAGAGTGAGAAATCATCAGGTATTTATGGGGCCTCAAAAGACCCAGAATAACCAAAGCAATCCTAAAAAAAAAAAAAAAAAAAAAAGAACAAGGCTGGAGGAATCACACTATCTGACTTCAAAATATACTACAGAGCTACACTAATAAAAACAGCATGGTATTGGCAGAGAAAAAGATACACAGATCAATGGAACAGAATAGAGAGCCCAGCTATAAAACCACATATATGTGGACAGATAATTTTTGACAAAGGAGCAGAAGTGCACATTGGAGTAAAGATAGTCTCTTCAATAAATGGTGCTGGGAAAACTGGAAAGCCACATGCAAAGGAATGAAATTGAATTGCAGTTTGTCCCCATGCACAAAAATTAATTCAAAATGGATCAAAAACTTAGACATAAGACTCAAAACTATAAGTCACATAGAAAAAAATATAGCCCTGGGTGGTAGAGAATATTTTATGGACTTGACCCCAAGGCAAGGGAGGTAAAGGCAAAAATAAATGAATGGTACTATATCAAACTGAAGAGCTTCTGCACAGCAAAAGAAATGGACAACAAAACAAACAGGCAGCCAACCAGATGGGAGATGATATTTGCAAACAATAGCTCCAATAAAGGTTTAATTTCCAAAATATATAAAGAACTCATAAAACTCAACACCAAACAAATAAACAATCCAATCAAAAAGTGGGCAGAGGACCTGAAAATACACCTCTCCCAAGAAGACATACAAACAGCCAACAGATATATGAAAAGCTGTTCAACCACACTGGCAATCAGGGAAATGTAAATTAAAACTACAATGAGATATCGCCTTACATCAGTTAGAGTGGCCATTATCAACAAGACAAGCAAAAACAAGTGTTGGAGAAGTTGTGGAAAAAAAGGGAACCCTCTTTAAAAAAATAGTAATTGGCTAGAGATTTCTATTAGTACTGACTTCTACTTTTAATTCAAGTTGGAATGCTGTCACACTGATATATACTTAATATTCATTAAAAACTTTTTAATTACAAAAAAAAGGGAATCCTCATGCATTGCTGGTGGGAATGTAGACTGGTATAACCACTATGGAAAGCAGTCTGGTGATTCCTCAAAAAATTAAAAATAGAGCTTCCATATGACCCAATAATTCCACTTCTGGTTATATACCTGAAAAACTCGGAATCATTTATATGCAAAGATATATGCACCCATATGTTCATTGCAGCATTATTCACGGTGGGCAAGAGTTGGAAATAGCCAAAGTGCCCTATAATAGAGGACTGGATAAAGAATGTGTGGTACATATACACAATGGAGTACTACATGGCCATAGAAAGGGTTTAATTGTGTTGTTTACAACAACATGGATGGACCTTGAGAACATTATGCAAAGTGAAATAAGTCAAACAGAAAAAGCTAAGAACTATATGATTTAACGCATATGTGGAATATAAAACTGAAACTTATGTACACAAACAGCAGTGTAGTGGTTGCCTGGGTAGGGGGCAGGGGGAGGGGAGAAAGGGGTCCTAATATGAGGCGACAGGAAATTTGACTTTGGGTGGTGGGAACATGGTCCTATATACAGATTTTGTAAATTAGTAATCCACACATGTAACCTATATGTACATGTTGACTATTGTCACCCCAATAAAATTTAAAATAATTAAAAAATAATAATAAAGATAAATACAAATCACCCATGGGGAATTGCAAGGTGTTCAAAGTGTTCTTATAAGTAAGGGAAATTTCATTGAAGGCTTTTGTAATCCAAGTGAGTGCCTTGAAATCTAACCTGTATGAGAGGAGGGACATAATTTACTACTTAATACTCAGTAATAGAGTGTCATCTGAGCAGGTTTTTTAAAAAATACTAGAGGCCTGGTGCACAAAATTAGTGCACAAATAGGGTCCCTAGGCCTGGCCGGCAATCAGGGCCTATCTGTAGGGCAACCAGTGGGGCAATTGGGGGGCCCCCCCACTGTAACCCGACTTGGCTGGCCTGGTGCCGCTTGTCACCACCACTGGTCGTCTCCCTCTGCGGGATGACTGGTGAGGCAATCGGGGAGGCCCCACTGGCACCCGCCTTGGCTGGGCTGGGCCCTGCAAGCTGGGGGCAGCTCCTACATTGAGCATCTGCCCCCTGGTGTTCAGTGTGCATCATAGCAGCCAGTTGTTTCACTGTTTGGTCGATTTTCATATTAGGCTTTTATTATATAGGATATTTTTTAAAATTGATTTCAGAGAGGAAGGGTGAGGGAGAGAAATATCAATAATGACATGTGGGGAAGCATGGGACTTGGTTGAAATGTTTGTAAGGAGGATTCTCCGAAGGGTCGGGGGTTTCTAAGGGGACAGTGCTGCAGGCAGCAGCCTCTACCTTGACTTTTCCAAACAAGTGCAATCCCCCGGGGTGTTCTGCTAGAATCTCTATGTTTAGTCTTTAAAAATCCAACCTTATAGAACATATTTTCTCAAGGATACTTACCCTGCTGATTATATCTAGAGGTTAATTTGAGTTCAAGCTGTTGTTACAATAAAAAGTCAAGGAGGCAGATGAACAGGACTGCTTTTACTTCTAAAGTAAAACAGTCTCTTAGGCTCTCTATCACAGAAACCTGTGCCGGAGTAATCTGTTCATCCTTCACTCAGGGTCCACTAGTCAGCCCTGGCAGTGAGAGAGAATCATTGATCAGTTGCTTTCTGCATGTCTCCTACTGGTGATTGAGCCTGAAACCCAGGCATGTGCCTTGACTTGGAATCAAACTGCAATCTCCTTGTTCATAGGTCGTCCCTCAACCACTGAACCATGTGGCCAGGCTGAGTAGGTTTTTTTTGTTTTTGGAAGTATCAAAACATATTTTTGGAACTTTTATGCAAGTTGGAACAGGGTGGTGAGAAATAGGTGACAGAGAGTCTAATTAAGACAAAACTGTGATAGACCAATTATATTTGTGAATCATAATTGAGAGAATTTGGTATATAACTGAATGTAGAAGGAAAAGATACAGGAGGATCTTTTAAAACCCTAAGTCAATGTTGAGCATCTTTTCTTATATCTAGAGGCCTGGTGCACGACATTCGTGCACTGGGGGTGGGGGGTTCCTCAGCCCAGCCTGCGCCCTCTTGCAGTCCAGGACCCCTCAGGGGATGTCTGCCAAGGGATCCTTAGCACTGCCATGGAAGCAGGAGAGGCTCCCGCCACTGCAGCTGTGCTTGCCAGTGGTTAGCCCGGCTCTTGGCTGAGTGGCACTCCCCCTGTGAGAGTGCACTGACCACCAGGGGCAGCTTCTGCGTTGAGCATCTTCCCTCTGGTGGTCAGTGCGCATCATAACAACCAGTCGTTCTGCCGTTCAGTCAATTTGCATATTAGCCTTTTATTGTATAGGATTGGCCATCATGGAAAACTAACTATTCAGTTCCTCTGCCCATTTTTAAATTGGTGGCCATATTTTTGTTGTTGAAGTATATGAGTTCTTTATATGTTATGGATAGTATCCTCTTATCAGAGGTATTGTTTACAAATACTTATTTGTAAAGATATACATACCCCTATGTTCACTGCAGCATTATTCACAATAGCATAGACATGTAAACAACATAAGTGTCCTTTGATGGATGAGTGTGTGTATATATATATATATATATATATATATATATATATATATTCACCCTTATAAAAGATGAAATATTTCCATTTGCGACAACATGTGTGGATCTTAGAGTGAAAGTGGTCAGGCAGAAAAGGACAAGAACTGTATGATTTCACTCATACATGGGATACAAATAAAAAAAGCAACAAATGAATAAACAAAACAAATAAACAAAAACCTTATAGATACAGACAACAGAATAGTGGTTACCAGAAGGGTATGGGGTGAGCCAGAAGACAAAGAGGGTAAAGGGGTCAAATATATAGTGACAGAGGAAGACCAGACTTTGGGTGGCGAGCACACAATAGAGTACACAGATGTACTACAAACTTGTACACCTAAAATTTATGTAATGTAATTAACCAATGTTACCCTAATAAATTAAACATTTGAAAAAATAACATGTGTAGAGTGGTGCTGCTGCCTGAGAGAAAATACAGCATAGAAGCAGGAGTGCCTTGAGGTGGGATGCCACAGAAGATGATGCTCTCATTCAAGGAGTGAGATTTTCACCATATTTTAGTATTTGGCACCTTTGAGAATTGCATAAATGGTATGAATCCTTTTCTCAGAAAGATGCACAAACCCAGATCTATACCATATACCTGTGGTATGATTTTACGGCACTGACAACTCACATTTGATGACTTCTCTTAAGAATCTCCTAAAACAGAGTAAGTAAAGAAAAAAACTGAAGTGGAAACCCTGAGGGACACTGTCACTACAAAGATTGGCAAAGGACAGTTAGGCAAAAGAAGTTAAGGATGAACCATCAGACAGTAGACGGGAAACTGGGCGAGAGTGAGATCACGGATTCACGAAGATTGCAGATTTCCAGAAGTAGGAAATCGGCAGCAATATCAAATGTTATTAAGAGGTTACGTTGAATGAGAATTAAACATAAGCCATGGGTGTTTCGTTGGTCAGTACATTTGTTGGTCCAGAGCCAGACTTTGGTAATAAGATGAGGAAATGAGAAAGAAGAATCAGAGTCTATTTAGAAATACTTTCAAGAAAACTGACAACTAGGAAGTTTGAGTAATGCAAGTAAGACAACAGATATTTTATTTAATGCTTATGCAAAACTTGAGCATGCTCTTTGGGTGAAGGGAAGAAACAGAGGAAGGGAAAGATTGAGATAAAGAAGAGAGGAGGAAAATTAATCCAGTAACTTCTTAAAATTATTCAGGTTAATTTCATGCAAGAAGGTGACATTTTTCATGAGGTGGAACAGAAAGAAAAAACATTTCAGCTGTAGATAATAGTACATATGGTGGAGAGAGAAATGGAGGAGACTGTGCTAAATCATATTTATCATATATTATAAGGAAAGTTTGTGTGTGTTAAAAGGGTGTGTTATGTGATTAACGGTAGAAGTGGGAAAAGCAGGCTCACATTATAGGTAATAGCACACTTTCTTTTTTCCACCATCCTATGTCAAATATCTAGCACAATGCATGGCACACAGAGAAGCTCAATAAATACACATTAAATGAATGACTGCAATTTGAGGAATTTAAGCACATAGCAAAGTGTGGACCAGCTGACATGTCAAAATGAGAAGAAAAGCTAACCGGAGGAAAGTAAAAGGTATTCCAAATATTTTTAAGGTGTCCAAGAAAAAAAAAGCCCAGAAGTGCTATAATTTATTTATATGCCTTAATGCAGAGCATGGGATGACTTGCAGCAATCTTCAGAGAAAAAGATATACAACCTTCTCAGGAGCTATTCAACTCTGCCGATCTCATACATCCTTAGGAAACAGGTCTCCATTGAATGAATAAGTAATTACCGACAGTTGGCAGATAACAACAGCAACTTTTTATCCAACATCCAATACTCTTCAGAAGAGATGGACAACACAGAAAAATTAGTTAATTACACTGTCAGGTAGTCACCTGGCTCTGCAGACCACACAAAAGTAAAAAGCAGGACCAGCAGGGTTCTCTGCAGCACGCGTCCAGTTAGATAAATGAGAGGGCCCGGTCATCTGTGCTTGGAAGCCTACAGATGACTTTCCCCTGGGTAAAACCATTCAAATCCCAAAACAAAAATCCTTCTCAAATCCCAACTAAAGGCCATTGAATGCTGTGGAATAGAAGGCATATTATTAGATCTCTTTGATGAAAGGCAGTTGACTGGATTCCCGATGACTTGGGCGCATGATGGGTTTCACATGCTGTGTTCAGGTGTCATTTGAATTCACATTATATCTAATAAATCACAGTATGTTCACTTGTCCTATTAAAACTGTATTCTACCTTACCAGGTCTGAATAATTTGTATAAAATTGATTGCTACAGTTCTCACTAGAAGCTCTAATTGCATTCCTGGTGTAACTTAAAATGATAACCTTATCTTAATTAGTAGCATGATGCAGAAATGCTTTTGAAAGCCTCTGAGAATTAACCTGCATTTTTTAAACAGAAGCCCTGGGGCTTAAAAAAACAACTTAAAAATATCCCTGTTGAATACGTGAGCTAATGTTCATTTATCAAAACTACAAAAGGAAATAATCACATAGTGAGAGACTAAGCAATGCAGCTAACACCTCCTCCGATCAAGCAGTCTGCATTTCTCTTTGCAGAATCACACGTAATGTAATTGTAAGGTCTACATTTCCAGGGCGCCCATTGATCCTTGGTGCCCATAGAAGAGTCTCTCTCTCTGGTTATTCTAATGAGACTTGCCTCCTTAATAAGTGGAGCACTGGCATTGTGAAAATGAGTAGACAGAGGGAATTAATCACCATAAAGAACACCTCCAGTCCTCCCTTAGGTTCCACCCCAGGCTTCTCCCCCAATCAATCCTAGTTCAATTAACTCTGGCTTTTCTCATCCACTCCAAGCTTTCTAACAGCCCTGTCTCGCTCACCCACATTTGCAATGTCTCAGTGAAACTCGCAAAGAAAAAGATTCCCTGTGGGAGAGGCTATACTCTCTATGTGTATATTTGCTATATTGCCACTCTGGTCAAGAGATATACACTGGTTCGCTGATGATAATCGTTGTCTACCAGAGCACACCAGGATATATAAAAATTAACATTTCATCCACCTTAAATGAGGCCAAGAGAAAAAGACTTTGCAGCAAGTCATCAGTATAAAAACTCACAGTAGATGTTAAAGATTCACCCAAACAGTTCTTACAAATTGAGGGACCTTCTAATGCTATGCAGCTTGGCTTATGTATAGTCTCAAATGTCCAGTCAAGGAAATATATTGGGTAGATCTTGCTTTCATCCCCAGATCTATCGCCACCTTGAACATAGGAGAAAGCAGGTATAGATTAATATTAGTTTAAAAACAACCTTTTTAAAAAGTGTCAGTACCTTCTTTAATAGTATTAAACACTTTAAAAATGTCTACTATATTCAAGGAGTTGTGTGTTGTAATTGCTATGAAGGTAAATTGCTCTTATAAAATAGTAAAGGATCCTTTTATGTTGAGCCTCTCTTCAATAAGATTCATCATGTCAGAAAAGTATTATTATATGGCATATATAAGTATATACTTATATAATCATCTATATGTTGAAAGTCTCATTAATGTATATACCACTGGGCACATTTTCTCATTTAAAATTCTATCTCTGGGCTTAAGGAAGGAAATTAAAGACTAAACATATATTAGCACTGTGAAAATTCAGCCTGACAAAGCCTAGTGGAAAAGACATTTTAATCAACAGATATTTCAAATCTGTTTAACAAGACTGTTTGTTCTAAAGAAGGAAAGGCTTCAGATAATTTAACTTGCTTTTAGTTTCACTGGTGTGACAACCACATACTGATTGCATCTTCAGATTGCAAACCCTAAGTATTTTTACCATTGTAGTTATAGTCTCATTTACAACGTTAATGTACTAAACAGGGACTGCATAAAAATATTCAATTATTTTCAGACAGCTTATGTAACATTGCTGCTAATTCTAATGCCCAGCAAGCATAATCATTATAACCTCTGCTGTGATCCCAACAAGAATTTTCAAGCTCCTTATAAATGCATTAATCACCCCTATGAAAGTCACTGCTTGCTTTTAAGGAATGAAGATAATGTATGTTACCGGGATTCCACTGCATGTAGAATCATTAAAGAAAGATAGACCGGAATTTATGATTAAGCTTTTGGACAGCAGGGCACCATTTTAACCATAAAAATTACAATCTGCAAGGATAGTGGCTAAAGCAGAGGAACCATTAAATACTTATAATTAGCATCAATCAAGGTGACACTACTGTTGACAACTTTATTACTTTAAATACACTAATCAAATACTTCTACATTGAGATGGAAAGATTGATAGACAGAAAGACATCCCGATGTAGCATAATTTAAAATGATCTTTTCGAAAGGTAACAAACAAAACAAGTATTGGCGTTAGTCAGATGGAATCCAAACACAGCTCTGAAATGGAAAAACTTAAAATGGACCTACTGAGTTGGAAGGGTTCTCATATGGATGCTTTACCACCAAGTATTCCTCCAAACAAACCCATCTTTGTATGTCACTTCTGTGCAACCCACTGGACTTGCTGAAATTTGTATGGGACAAAAAATATAATAACTCTGGGTCATAGACGCTTCAGGCAGCTCTGCCAGGTAAACAAACAGCCAAGCACTCAGCCCACCACTTACTCACTTTCCAGCCCTCTCCTTCTGTGTGCACATGGAAGTGAGAGATAAAGGGAGTGTTGAACTTGGTGTTATTTACATAATTACAATAGGGGTTGTCAATATTACCTAATTGCATTAGTGCTCAATTGCATAGCACACAGACTCTAAAATACGCTGTTTTATTATTACTGCGCATATAAATATTTCAGTCTTAATGAACAAGAGGCTGCTCAGCATCTTTGCCACCCCTTGAGCCCATATGGCATTAGACCATAATGACTGTAATTTTTTAAAAGGTGCTCTTCTCCGAACAGTTTCTGGCTGTTCAATGTTCACAAACCGAATCCTTGAGGTTAAGAGCATAGACCACAAAGAAAGGATGTGAAGTAGTTTGCAGATAACAGTCTGGCTTGGCATCAATTCAGAATTATGGATGAAGATTTGGCAAGGCATTTCCCAAGGGGACAACTTCATCTCTGCCAAATGAGATTATAATGGCAAAGGCTTTCATTATGAAGATGACAAGCCCCAACAATCATTTGGCTCCAAAGTTCAACTTTATTTATAGGTTCCTTAATTGGTGCATCTACCACTAGGTTTAAAATCCATTTTAATTCTCTCTGAATTAGACACTTGCTTCTTTAAAAAAAAATTGTGTATGTTCATCAAAAACTGGACAGAGATGAGTCAATGAAAATTCCCCATTGTTTCTTTCCAAGCAATGAAAAGAGCACTGAGGAAAGAGGATGGGAGTCAGAGCTGAAACAATTGGAAAGAGCCAATTACACAAAATACATTACCCACAAGTCACTGAAAGAGTAGCAGCTAACTCAAACCCAGTTCCTTTTTTAATTTCATGGTTAAGGGAAGAAGATTTTTCCAATATAGCATGATAGCCTTACAGAGGCAAAGTAATGAGAAAAATGCTGCAATTGGGCTATTGAAAATCCCACTAGTTTAAGCCAATATCTATCAAATCACTTTCTCAAACATTATGCTGCAATTTCCAAAAGGTTTCATACTCTGACCTTTTCTCAAATGATCACAGCGAACTCTTCTGGCTCTTAAAAGCATAGTAGCTTATTTCATTTGAATAGGTTTTTACAGTTTACCGAGTTATTTTACACATATTACCTCTGTGAGGTAGATACGATTATTTCCACTGTACAGATGAGGAGACGGACTAGGAGAACTTCAGGGTCTTCCAATGGACCCCTGGATGTTAGGTCTGCTGACTCAAAACCCTCTTCACTATACTGTACTGACCCTGAGTTGTCTTCCAATGTTCCAGAACTTTATTAATTAAGGAGAGAGACCAAAAATTATAGAAGATGATTACCTATAGTAAAACACATTTTACAGAGTACTTTTAGCAAGAAAGAGCTGCTGATGGCGAACCAACAAAATGTATAATGAACATGAGAGAATCCTTCTAGTCTGAACACGGGTTTGCTTTGTTTGGAGATTGGTCATCTTTCTTCCCTACTCCAAGATTTTGTTTCTCACTATTAAGAGTCATTTGATTCTCACTGACGCACAAGGAGTTGGGAGGGTTGTGTAATATTGCATGAGGCTGACCTTACCACTGGTGGAAAAATTGCCAGCCAGACACAACGTGTCAGCTCAGAATGACTCAGGGATGGGCTCAACAATATCAAAGACCTTTATATCAAATCCTTAACAAAGGAGGTTAGTGTAAACAGGACTTCAGGGCTGGGAAATGACACAAGAAGAGGACAGTCACTTCCTCATCAGAGGACATGGCTTTTGCCAAAATTTGCTGAAATGTGTCCACATTAGTTCCAAATAGACATGAATTAGAAGACTCATATCAATATATGCTATGTTCTACCAAGGACACAGAGAACAGTGTAGTGAAGGGCTGGGGTGGGGTGGGAACTGGGTGGAGGAGGGAAATGGAGAAAATGGGGGGACATCTGTAATATTCTCAACAATAAAGATTTTTTTAATATTTAAAAATGTGTGCTATGTTTCAGATCCAGATGAGGAAATATTTGAGGCCTGGCAAACTCTCTTTCCTACCCTCCATAAATAGTTCAATGCTATTTATACTTTTCAGTTAATATCACTTTTATATCAAAAAGAAGAAAAGAAAAAGATGATAACATTGGAAGAGTTAAGTGGAGATGGGAGAACTAAAAAGAAAAAATATCTGCATGTAAAACTACATAATAGATACAAAGGGAAAAAAATCTCATTGAATAATAATGGCAAGAGTAGGCTCATTGTAAGCGCATCCTCACTACCTTCTATTTTACAATAACTACTTCAACACCTCTTTCATTGTTGCCCCAGCTGTAACTCAAGTATATAACTTCAGCCCTCAGTTGACTATATAAACACAACCCATATGAATTAATTTAAATTTTTTTCAATTTTTTAAATATAGGTAGTGACATTTTCAATTACATTCATATGTTGCAGAATGGAGCCATTACTAGTAGAAAATTGAACTATGGATAGTAAGGACATTGAGTTAATAAATAATATGAAAAACTTTGGTAAATTAAATAGGCTTATCAGTATAAATGTTCTCCCAATCTATCCAAAAATAATCCAACAAGTCATTTTAAACTGTATACATGCTGTGTTGTCATTTCTTTACAGTGATGGATGAGAAGATTTAATTTGTTTAACCTAAGCAACCTCTGTATCAGGCAATGAATGATATAAAGTGTGTAGTAAAGAGGCTTCCCACTGTGGCACACAAAAAGATGGGTTTACTCATCAGTGCTGATCAGTAAAGGTGCACAGGAAAAATTGTGCTTGGCAGGAAAACTACAAATCCTATATAATAAGAGAGGAATATGCTAATTATCTGTTAAAACTGTAATGTCATGACCAATCTACAAGTGGTGAAGAGCTACTGGAGGGCGGGGCAGTGAGCTAGGAGTGCGAAGAGCTATAGGAGGGCAGGGCAGTGAGCTAGGAACAGCAGGAGAACTGCAGGGCAGGGCAGAGGGCAGAGAGCTACAGGAGGGCGTGGCAGTGAGTTACAAGCAGCCGAGAGCTACCAGCAGCGGTGGGTGGGTGGCCAGCTGAGGCAAGCAGCAGAGAGTTATTCGGGCATGGATTCGTGCACAGGGCTACTAGTATGAATATAAAAAGAATGCCAAATAAATTTAAGACATTAATTTATAACCCTCTAATGGCTAATTTGGTCGAACTTTGAAAGTAAACATTACATAAAAGGAACAACATGCTCTCTTAACATCCTAGAAGAAATTATTTCAATAGTAAGCTGTATGACTGGTGGTGGTACTGCATGGTCCAATGAACTCTGATGGAAAATAGAAAAAAATTCCTATGCAAGAAGGAGAAACCTGCTTTGATGTGTACCTCTCAAAGAAACACACAAATTGGGTTATCCATACGCCTGACTAGTTATAAAATATATTACCAATGAAATACCTATATATTGATTTCTATAATCATGACCAATAGCTCAGCAAAGTAAATAGAATATTGAGAATCAAAAGCTAACAATGAAATGTGACATACAATACACAAACATACTCAAAAGGAGGATATTCTTGAACATCAAATTATAATTTCTCTTTCAATTCTAATAGCACCCATCTATCTAAATCTGGGTTATAGATATGTAACATATAACATACAGTCACTCTCCTGAAACGTGCCTGCTGAAGCAGGGCAAAGACATGCAGCATTTCAGGGATCTAGGTCAGAGTTAAAAATACAAGCCATAAATTCACTAATGCTAGAGGTGAATGAATAGCAAAGAAGATGAGATAGTCTCTATTACTTTGTATTGAAGCTCATAAAAGGTTTGCAATTATCTTACATAATATGTCTGCTTTCTATCTTTTGTATTCTCTTTATTTCTGTCCATTATATGGCTAAATCCACTATACATCAAATAAGAGTGAATCATTTCTAATTTAATAGTGACACAAATCCTTTGGAACTCATACATTATTGACAATGACAGAGAATATTGACCTTGAGTGTATAAAATATTGACTCGCTTTTCTTCTTTTTTTTTTTTTTTTACATTTTTCCTAGATATGACATGATTAGAATGCGTTTTCCATAGGTCGTTTTGTTTTGCCCAGATGTATTCATAAACTATTACCTAGACGGACTGTTCTGCTGAGATTTTGTCTAAAACAACAAAATCAAAAGAATCAGTGGCATGCTACATAACAAAAGATTATTTTATTTAAATACATCACAACAAAGCTTCGTGGCAACATGGCCTTAAATTAAAAAGAAAATTGTGTAAGAGGTCCTAACAAATAATCTGCAAAGAGAGTAGAGAGTTCCAGAGAGAAACAAAGTGAGGCCCCATAGAGTTGCATGTGTGGTGGCTCCTGAGCAAGGAGGAGGAGGACCTGGGCTGACAGTTGGGCTCTTTCTTCTCTCTCTCTCATCAGCTACCTGGTCCTGAACAAATCTTCGATGTCCTCACCTGAAACATAATAATATTGACATTACCTTACAATGTTATGGGAAGAAACAGAGAGGGTATATGTAAAAGCATTCTGTACCCAACAAAATATTACAAACTGATAAACTACAAATGAGAACACTATACATATATAAGTTATAAACAAAGATACAGGCAAACTAGTGGGGCTGATTTGAAATTTACTCATTATAACACAGATGTGCAAAATTTAATTTAAAAAAAAAAAAAAAAACCCTGTGTTTCCAGCCCTGACCAGATTAAATTTAGTCATTAGAATATCAGCCCAGGGACCAAAGAATCATGGGTTTGATTCCTGGTCAAGGGCACGTACCTCGGTTGCAGGCTCGGTCCCCGACCTCAGTCGGGATGAGTGCCAGAGGCAACCAGTCTGTCTGTCTCTCTCACATCCATGTTTCTCTCTTTCTCTCTCCTTCCTCCTTCCCCTCCACTCAAAAAAAAAAAATCAATTGAAAAAATATCCTCAGGTGAGGATAAAAAAAAAATTGTTTCCCATCACATAACTGACCTCATCTTGCTCAAAAGTCTTCATTCTCACTTGGTATAAAAAGCAAAACAAAACAAAAAATGTAAAGCTTGTTCATTTGTTATGACTCAGGTTCTTCATTAAATAGTCAGTTTGGGGTACATTTTTACTCTTCCTGGGTTTTCTCTCCCTTCTTCCTTCTCCCTTCTCCTAACAGACTGGCATCTCCTCAAGAAGTTTGTGCAATATTGTAGTGGTGGGAGCGGAGCATCTACTTCCATTAGTGCCCTTCCTGGGTGGGCTGCTACATCCTGAGTAAGACAAACCTAATCCAGCCTTCTCCTTGGGTTTCGGTCTCTACCTTCACTATACCTGTTCTGAAGAGTTTGTGGTCCTTTCAGCATAGGCATGGGGCAATGATTGCTTCTGTCTGTCTTCCCTGATTGACCAGACTCTTCATCTCAGCGCTCACTCCTCAATCCTCATCTCAGAGACCTGTCTGTGTGCAGCTGGGACCCCAGGTGGAGAGGCAGTCTCTGCCAGATTTCCCTTCTCTGCGACACTGGGAGCCCTAGAAGGTGTGCTAACTCCTACTGAAAGCTCAGTTCAGTATCTCTGCCCCACCAGAACGTCTGAGCCAATTCTTAGACGTGAGGTACCTGGAGGAGAGGTGAGTAGAATGGCCATTTCTCAACAGGCCCTTTCAACTCTACTGCCCACACCAAGGTGGTTTAGAGACTCCCAGGAGCATTTCCTCTGAGCTGGGGGGAGGGACGTTGACAAGGCCTCTTTAGCTCTCATCTCCTTCCTTAACCTTCTTGTTTTCTTTTTAGATCAACGTCCTTTTTGTTCCTATTCCCAATCTCTCATCAAGCATTATTTGCACCACTGAAGGGGGGAGGGGTGGGGGAATGGATGTGGTTAGGTCCCACTTTTATAAGCTTTAGTCTTATACCCTCAGGCTTTCTTCTCAATATGTAAATGGCAGCTTTAGTATTTTCAACAAATCATAGCTTGTGTAAAAACTTTGGTGACAAATGCACAATGACACATTTGTTCTAGAATAGACTGTATCCACCCCACACCTAAAGCAATAAAGGCCACTGATTTTATGGCTGTGGCAGCTGCAGGGTAACAAGGTTTACAGGGAATTTTTTTTTTTTTAAGCATCACGACATACTTCAAGCTTTTTTTTTTTTTCTTACTATATAAACTAGGCAGTTTAAGATTATGGGAGATTTCAAGAGTTTCTGAATAAAGGGAGAAAAATGACTTTGTGAAATAGCAATTATGGAGATGTTACTAACCCAATTTAGAGATGACTATATGAAGGCTCAGGGAAGATAGATAATTTTCACAGCATGTGAGCAGTGAAGCAAAATTTAAACACAAGTATTTGTATGATAACTCCAGTGTTCTTTTTACTATCCTATATAATAAAAGGCTAATATGCAAATCCACCAAACGGTGGAACAACCAGTTGCTATGACGCGCACTGATCACCAGGGGGCAGATGCTCAAGGCAGGAGCTGCCCCCTGGTGGTCAGTGGACTCCCACAGGGGAAGTGCCGCTGAGCCAGAAGCTGGGTTCATGGCTGGCAAATGGCTGGCGAGCACAGTGGTGGTGGTGGTGGGAGCCTCTCCTGCCTCCATGGCAGTGCTAAGGACCCCTCGGGGGATGTCTGCCTCCCGGCTTAGGCCAGCTCTCCATGGGGAATGGGCCTAAGCTGGCAGGCAGACATCCCCTAAGGCAGCGGTTCTCAACCTATGGGTTGGGACTCCTTTGGGGGTGAAACGACCCTTTCACAGGGGTCGCCTAAGACCATCGGAAAACACATATATAATTACATATTGTTTTTGTGACTAATCACTATGCTTTAATTATGTTCAATTTGTAACAATGAAAATACATCCTGCATATCAGATATTTACATTACGATTCATAACAGTAGCAAAATTACAGTTATGAAGTAGCAACAAAAATAATTTTATGGTTGGGGGTCACCACAACATGAGGAACTGTATTAAAGGGTCGTGACATTAGGAAGGTTGAGAACCACTGCCCTAAGGGGTCCTGGACTGCAAGAGGGTGCAGGCTTGGCTGAGGGACCCCCCCTCCAGTGCATGAATGTCATACACCAGGCCTCCAGTAAATATAGAAGTCCTTGATAATGTCAGTCAACCCAAAAGGGAAACTATGCATATAAATTCCTGACACTTCCTATACAAACAATAAAACTTAATGACCTCAAAGAAGATTAAAAATGGAGAAATCCTGATGAGTCATTAAATTCTTCATTCATTATTTTCTTTTTTTTTCTTTTTTTTTTATTTATTAAATCTTTATTGTTCAGATTACATTTGTTCCTCTTCCCCACCCCCCATAACTCCCCTCCTCCCAGTTCCCGCCCCACCCTCTGCCCTCACTCCCCACCCACTGTCCTCATCCATAGGTGCACGATTTTTGTCCAGTCTCTTCCTGCATCTGCCATTCCCCTTTCCCCCCCAAGAATAGTCAGTCCATTCCCTTTCTATGTCCCTGATTCATTATAATCACCAGTTCATTCTGTACATCAGATTATTTATTCACTTGATTCTTAGATTCACTTGTTGATAGATGCATGTTTGTTGTTCACAATTTGTATCTTTACCTTTTTCTTCTTCCTCTTCTTAAAGGATACCTTTCAGCATTTCGTATAATACTGGTTTAGTGGTGATGAACTCCTTTAGCTTTTCCTTATCTGTGAAGCTCTTTATCTGACCTTCAATTCTGAATGATAGCTTTGCTGGATAAAGTAATCTTGGTTGTAGGTTCTTGGTATTCAGCACTTTGAATATTTCTTGCCATTCCCTTCTGGCCTGCAAAGTTTCTGTTGAGAAATCAGCTGACAGTCGTATGGGTATTCCCTTGTAGGTAATTGAGTCTCTTTCTCTTGCTGCTTTTAAGATTCTCTCTTTGTCTTTTGCTCTTGGCATTTTAATTATGATGTGTCTTGGTGCGGTCCTCTTTGGATTCCTTTTGTTTGGGGTTCTCTGCACTTCTTGGACCTGTAAGTCCATTTCTTTCACCAGGTGGGGGAAGTTTTCTGCCATTATATCTTCAAATAGGTTTTCAATATCTTGCTGTCTCTCATCTTCTGGCACCCCTATAATTCTGATATTAGTGCGCTTGAAGCTGTCCCAGAGGCTCCTTACACTATCTTCGTATTTTCGGATTCTTTTTTTCATTTTGCTTTTCTGGTTGGGTGTTTTTTGCTTCTTCGCATTTCAAATCTTTGACTTGATTCTTGCGCTCCTCTGGTCTGCTATTGGGTATAATATTCTTTATTTCAGTCAGTGTATGCTTAATTTCTAGTTGGTTCTTTATCATAGCATCGAGGGTCTCATTAGTTTTCGTGAGGCTCTCATCAAGTTTATTGCAAGCCCTCAAAATTGCGTTTTTTAGCTCTATATCCTCCATTTCTGTCATGTTTTTTTGTCTCCGCATTTTTTATGCTTTCTTGGTGCACCCCCTTGTGGTCTTTGTGCGCAGTCTTGTTCTAGTTAAGCCTTGATTGTTGTAGTTAATACTAGAGGGATTTGACCACCAGGCCGACTGGCTGTGAGAATCAGCTGTGTCTGCCCAGGAAAACTTCTGTCCTCTGGGGAGGTGCTAATCTAGCCTTTGCCTGAGGCGATCCGGCAAATGGCTCTGTGCAGGGCTTGGGCGGGGCGGGATCAACAGGGCGGGCGGAGGGAGCAGTTATGGCTGCTCTCAGTCCTGTTCCCAGAGGCTCTGCTTCTCAGGACCCCGGCAACCGCTGCAAACCTCGGAGAGAAAGCCGCCCTCACGTTCCAACTGATGCTAGACAATCCCGCTTCTCCCTTTTGAGTCTGAGTCCCTAGAGACTCGCCCGGATCTGGAGCTCAGAGTCTGAGACTCCCTCCTGATTGAAAACGACAACCACGCCCTCAGCCACCAGCCTGCTTTGCGCGCGCACCTCCGCACCTTTAAATTTTCCACACTGCGCCTCCTCTGAGCCTCGGTATGCTGTTGTCTTTCCTTCTAGTTGAAGAGTCTCTCCTCAGCCAGCCTTCCTGTGGTTCTGGGTGATGTCCGTTCCGTCTTTTAGTTGTATTTTTGAAGTGGTTGTTGCGGCAGCAGTCTCCGGTGTTTACCTATGCCGCCATCTTGGTGGTCCTCATTATTTTCTTGATTCAACTACCATTTAGTGAATACTTCTGAAATAATAAATATTGTACCATGTATTGGAAATCTTATAAAGGTAATTCTCCCTACTCTGAATTAAATTCCAATATAGTGGGGAAGACAGGCAGATGTAATTATAACACACCTAAGCAAATTCAGTGCTATATGAATTTTTTAAAATCCTATATAATAAAAGCCCAGCAACCATAATAGCAGAACAACCAGAGCGACTGCTCAACCAGTCACTATGCACTGACCAACTCTCAGTCCTTTTTCCCAGCCAGCAGGCTCCCATCACCTGATGGCGAACAGGGACCCGGGGGGGGGGGGGGGGGGCGGTGGGTGGGTGGTGGCAGGGGATGCGGGTGGCACCAGACCAAGGCCCCCACCTCATTGGTCACCCCACAAACAGAGGGCAACCTGCAGTGGGCATGGGGCTGGTGAGTAGGTGGGAACTGCTGACCTCACAGCCCCTCCCCCTGCCCACAGGCTCTGATCGCCCAATGGCAAATGGGGACCTGGGGTGGGTGGAAGGGAATGCAGGCGGCACTAAGCCAAGGCCCCTGCCTCGCTGGTTGCCCCACACACAGAGGGCAACCTGCAGCGGGGGTGGGGCCGGTGAGCAGGCAGGAATGGCCGACCTCTCAGTTCTTGCCCTGCCCAGCCATCAGGCTCCAATCACCCGGTGGCAAACTGGCAACCCAGGTGGGTGGCAGCAGGTGGCAGGGCTGACTGCTGGCAGCCAAGGAAGATGGCCCTGATCGCAGGATAGGCCTAGGGACCATGCCTGCACAAGAATTTGTGCACTGGGCCTCTAGTATACACCTGAGGATATGTTTTTATTCATTTTAGAGAGAGACAAGGGGGGAGAGAGAGAGAGAGAGAGAGAGAGAGAAGATCATTGTTTCAATACAAGTCAAGACTGGGGATTGAACCGCAACTTAGGTATGTGCCCTGACTGGGAATGAAACCCACAACATTTTGATGCACAGGAATGATGTTCCAACCAACTGGGCCACCTGGCCAGGGCAGTGCTATATGATTTTAAGTATCATGAGGCTCTCAGGTTCACACATTTTTTTATGCCTCAAATGTTTACTAGAATTTATAGTAATTCTACAGTGGATGTTTCATTATGTCCCAACACATGTTGAGATGTAAGGGATTACTTAGTTAAAAATGCTTCTCTCAATAAATCTGCAAATCACAAAGGGAAAGACAGAAATGTAGAGTGCACAGCAGCTCAGAAATCATGAAAGCCACCCATCTCCACTTCTTGCCTATTTCTCACTGGCCAATTTACTTTTCAACAATCTAAAGCACTACAAACAGTCCCTCTCTGGGGCACCTGCAGTTGCCTATACACACACATACTGCATTAAAAAAAAAATTGGTAAACTTCATTAAAACATCTTCCTCAAATATGACCTTTTCTAGTGATCTGAGAAGAGTGACAGGGAGAATCCCCCCAGAGGAATGTCGTGACTTTGAGTCAGCGTTTCGGTGTCTGGTTCTGTGAAGGTTTTATGAGAATAGTGCTAGATTTCCTTTGATAGCTAAGAGTGACAACAGTATTCAAATGCCAAATGTGGTGAAAGGAAAAAGTAAAAAATGTGTCAGAATTCTGTTCTTCCAAATCCCGAAACTCAAACACCTGCCCTGATAGATTAAAATCCTTGACTTAAAAATGGAACTTGCCCTAGCTGGTTTGGCTCAGTGGCTAGAGTGTCGGCCTGGGTTCGATTCTGGTCAAGGGCACATGCATGGGTTGCAGGCTCAATCCCCAGTAAGGGGTGTGCAGGAGGCAGCCAATCAATGATTCTCTCTCACCATTGATATTTCTATCTCTCTCTACCTCTCCCCTCATCTCTGAAATCAATAATATATATATTTTAAAAATGGAACTTATCAGGCAGCTGCAGCACTTAAAATTATTAACTCCATTTAAAAAGAAAAAGTGAAAATTATCCCCTAAATACTAAATAGTCTAGAAACATTTAGTAAGGAAAACAAAAACCCATACCGATTTTTCCTCTCTTGTAAAAGGGGATCATTTACATAGCCCACCATATATATATGCTAATTACATGCTAACATAAATATTTTAAAAATAATCTACAAAAACAGCCAGTCAAAGAACCACCAAAAATGCACAAAGGCAAAAAAATAGATCTGCTTGAAAACAAGTTCTGTCATCTTGCTTATTCATGTGTAAACATCCAATATGCTCAATGCTTTGACATCTCTATTCATTTCAGGGTTTGAATCAGCTATAACTATATGACCTTTAACTGTGTGATTGATTAATCAAAAATTCTGAAATATGTTACATAGGGGACTAACTTCATATGTGCAAAAATATTTTTATGGTGTCCCATTTTAAGTGACAACTTCCACAAGGAATTGAGAACCGCTAAAGAAAGAGAATGTTTTTATTTAATTCACATTTGTACAATCATTCATACCTAAAACTGTATTTTTTCACTACAAAGCTTATATTTAAAAATTATTTTGCACCTGTGTTCCCAAAAATGCTTGACAAGAATATTCTATAAAACTCCAGAGCTGATGAAAGGCAAAGAGAATTATTCTTCTATTTTTGCTCTACTGGTACAATCAGACCTCTCTAGGCAAGATCTAGGCAAAAGGAAAGACACCCCCTGGATTAAATGGCACAAGTTCCAAACTTTACCTCCAGGTTCCTGTGCCTCAAGCAATAAACTGGCTTTTGCATCTTGCAAACATATGCAGAAAACTAGGCCAAATATGATTGATAAACTTGTCCAAGTTCTTCCATGCAACCCACTGTGACAACCAAGTTAAAGTTCCCAATGTCAATTTTATTTCCAAATGAAAACTTTTTCATTAAAAAGTGTTAATATTAAAGATATACATAAGAGAAACCCACCTCACACGTTTGGAGTAAAAAGCAATGCATGTTTTAAAATAACAAATGTACTGTATTTGTCTTATTGAAGGAGTGAATGTTTAGAATAAGATGAATATTATAGAAACAGACCAGACCATACAATCGTATCCACACAGTCGAGTTTTTAGAAGCATGAGGAAGAATGTTTCCAGTGCCTGTGCCAGGTGAATGCCTTCTGGTTGACCAGAGCAATAGGCTGTCTTGACTAAATCTCTCAGACTGCATGGCTGTATTTGAAATTTCAGTATTTCTAGAAGTTCTACTAATTGTCAAATATAAGATTAAATAGGCATGTGCTTTAAAATGTTGATAACCGATTTATACAAATGTATTTCTCAATACATGTGACATTTTGTGGCTTCTGCTGCTGTACTAGGAATAATAATAAAGATGTGAATGTGCACAGTCTTTGTCCTCAAAGACATCACTGTAATAGTAGACACATAAACTCAGCCTACCTTGCTGTTTCGACCTGGTGCTTTGGGCTCTCCTTTTCCAAGCCATTTTCCATTTTGTCAAGTTAGATGGAATGATTGAGTTATCGTATCTGTTACATGTTTCCGTATTAGAGTGACAGTTGTTTATTGCACCATTACCAAAAGCTGTGTTCTGACAGAGTGCATATCACACATCAGTGAAGATGCAACAACTTTTTCCTGGCTAACTCATTCAAGAAAACCTATAAGAAAGATACATGTGAGATTAATATATGTGTCTATAAGAATAGATAAGTTTTTATCTCACATAACAAATAGATTGGAACTGTACCAATTATATATCTTTTAATATTTACATAAGGGTATTTGTATTCCTAGAAAACTCTCTCAATACATATCCCAGACCATCAACAAACCTTATACTACTTTATTTGTCTTATTTTTCTCTCTATTTATTATTTGCTATCTCTATTTGCTATCTGCTTCCCCTTGTCTTGTAAATAGGCTCAAATCACATTTATCCTTGAAAACCAACCATCTTCCCATGTCATTCATTACCTGTGCATCAATCTTCTTCTTATCCAAACTTTTTTGGGAAAGTGGGATATCTTTTTCACTCCGTATTCATTTCTGAATCCGGTGGATTCTGGTTTCAACATTTACCATTCTATTGAAACTACTTACTGCTAAAGTCAGATAATTTTCTAAATTGCCAAGTCCAGTGGAAACCTTCCATCCCTAACCTGGTTGATCAGCTCTGTTAAATTTGGTCTTGTTTATTGCACCCCTTTCTTAAAACCAGGTGTTCCCTTGAGCACTTTCCTCTATTCTGAATCAGCCAACCCTTCTGATTTTCCTCATTCCTCTCAACAATCCTCTGCAGGATTGCATAGCCCTTATGCGGACTTTGGAGCCAGATTATTTTGACTAAAATGTGTTTTTCCATTGATTGGCTGTGGGATTTGGGGCAACTCATTTAATTCTTCTTTTCCTAGTTTTTCCCACCTGTAACTTGGGAACTATACTAGCATTAGCCATTCAACACCTATTGGCCAAGTGGTGAGGTTTGGGGTGTGTTCTCTGTTGTTCTTATTAGTTAGGCAGACACTCTGTCCCTGGGTGTTGGAAATGGGACCTTCTGGGTACTGCTCCACTCTGACCTGCAGGTCTGGGCCCGAGATGTATTCCTGTCCCTTAGGACACTCTTTAAGCTGCAGCGAGCTTTCATGAGTGTCCTAAGAACAAGAGTTTATTGCTCTTCTCTATGTGGGGTTAGGTTTTTATTCCATGGGAGAGAGAGAACAATAGAGGCGGGACTTCCTGCTTTTCCCTCAACCACAGCTGATCCACTCTGCCAGGCCTGCTTACAAGAATGATTTCTCAGGACCCCTGTTTTCTATGCATATCCTATGCATCAGGAGAAGAGCCCGGAATACTGCAAATTTCCCTTATGTCTGCAGTTGGCAGTGGGCATTTTGTTAAAAATTTTAGTTGAGTTATTCTTACCAGTGTCCTCACACACTTGGTTCTGGTAAACAAGTGCTTGCCCCTCATTTCTCCTTGGAGGCACAAGTTGGTTTCCTTGGGCCCTCAGCTCTCTCATAGGTTCAAGGAAAAGCTATGCATTTGTAAACTTTCTACCAGGTTGCTGTAAAGGTGGGAACATTACTCTTTTTGTCTTTCTACTTCCTAAATAGAACCCAAAATATGATTTTTCAACCAAGGTCAAAAAGCATGTCTATAGGGAAAAGAAAATCTTCTCAACCAGTGATGTTAGAACAACTGGGTATTTATTTGGGGGGAGGAAATAAAGTTTTATCTATATCTAACATTTTCCACAAAAATGTACCCTAGATTACCAGAGATCTAAACATAAAAATTAAATTATAAAGTTTTGGAGGAAAATATAAGAGATATCTTTGTGATCCTGAGAAGGCAATCATTTCTTAGGGTAGAAAAATATTGGTAATTAAAGCAAAAAAAGTTGTAAAGTGGACTTAATCAAAATTAAACATTTTTTTCTTTGAAAGACATCTTTAGGAAAATAAGTGGGAAAGCTGCAGACTGGGAGAAAATATTCATAAGACAGATATCTGACAAAGGACTTCCATCTAATTCTAACATTCAATAATAAAACCACATGAGACATCATCATACACCCACTCAAAGGGCTAAAATTAAAAGACTGACAACACCATGTGTTGATGAGAATGTGAAAAAAAACAACAAAAATGGAACTCTCTTACATTGCTGGTGGAGGATAAAATAGGATGACCTCTTTAGAAACTAGTATGGAAGTTCCTTATAAAGTTAAACACTTACATGTTGCTCTTTACCTGAGAGAAATGTAAGCACATATACATATAAATCTGATATAAAAATGTTCCTAATAGCTTTATGTGAAATGTCCCCAAACTGGAAACAATCCAAGTATCCATCAGCAGGAGAATAGCTAAATAAATTCAGGTTCATCCAGACAGCAGAACACAATGAAAAGGAATGCACACAATAGAGCAATATCACGGATGATCTTCAAAAATCCTAACAGGAGGGAGAACCCAGCCACAAAAACTGCATACTGATGATTTCATTTACACAAAATTCCTGAACAGGAAATACTAATCTATAGCAAAGAGTCAGAACAGTGGTTGCCTTAGGTAAACACTATGATGATAGGACTAATGGGGAAGGGCAGGAGCAATTTTTTCTGGTGATAGAAATGTTCTATATATTGATGGGGGGCAGGTTACATTTATCAAACTTGTCAAATGTATGCTTGAGATTTGTGCAATTCTTCATCTGTGAACCTATAAATTACATCTCAATAAAAAGGTTAAATGTGGAAAAAATTAAATGTCCATGTACACATAGGTTTCTGACCACCCTACATGAAATAACACCGCTCTCTCTCTCTCTCTCTCTCTCTCTCTCTCTCTTCTTACACTTTTGCCTGCTTTAGTATTTTTGATAACATTTATTTATTAAAAATTGATATTCTACCATATGTGTATTTATCTGCATTGCCTCTTAGAATGTAGGATTCTTGAAGGTAAGGACCTTTTAAATTTGCCATTATATATCCAAGGGTAATGGCTATGACGAGAAAGCAATAATTAATCAAATTAGATGTTGAACTTTGATTTGTTTTCTTGGTTATTTTATTTTCTTCTCTGCTTGCCTAGTGGGTTTTTTTTTTTTTTTTTTTTAAATCAAAACAGCCCTAACCGGTTTGGCTCAGTGGATAGAGCATCAGCCTGTGGACTCAAGGGTCCCAGGTTCGATTCCGGTCAAGGGCATGTACCTTGGTTGCGGGCACATCCCCAGTAGGGAGTGTGCAGGAGGCAGCTGATCGATGTTTCTCTCTCATCAATGTTTCTAACTCTCTATCCCTTTCCTTTCCTCTCTATAAAAAATCAATAAAATACATTTAAAAAAAAATAAAAACAGATAAAGCATGGGGATAGCCCTTTGAAATCCATAAGCACTATACCACTTAAAGGATGATTAAATACAAAAAAAATTAGCTGTCAATGAAAGATACTCAATGTAAGATAGCTTAAATTTTTTCGGTAGAACAGTTTGTTGCGGTTTTAACTTTTCTTCTAAGAGATGCTTTCCAAAGCAAGAACAAGACTGGGAAAGCAGACAGCACACTGGCAAGGTAGAGCTTCTACCTAACTGGCTAAGTCACAGGGATTGCTTAGTTTCCTCAAGTTCATGACTTTGCCTTAACTCTGTGGCTAATGGGAATTCATTATAAGACAGCTTTCTGGGATTAGTGTGTTGTAGTAGTATCAGTCAGATGGAGAATTGCAAGCTAAGCCTCAGTTCAAGCATTTACAGATTTATAACTAATTAGATCCCGTCCACACCTCACCTGAAATCATGTTAGCAAGACCCATGTTAAAGCACATTTATAGCTAACAGAGGTGTAACACGGCCCTGTAGGCTATCCTGGGCAGCACTGTAACAAGATTTTTTTTTCCTATTTCAAGATTCTTTTTTAAAAAATAGAATAAATTAATTATTTTTAAGGAAGCCCCAGATTTAGTGCCAAGGTTCCAAAATGAAGGTACCTTGGTCACAGATCAAATGTATAACCTGTTGGAAAATCACACACAGACACACACACACACACACACACACACACACACTCACACAATCTCACCAGAGAACATAAGCACAGAGTTTCAATGTATATTCATTTTATAATAGGGTAAATGATTACCCAGCAATCTATTATAATCTAAATTTTAAACTGCTCTATGGTAGTGAATGCTACAGATATCTAAATTGGATTGAAGAAATCTCTTGAACTAACACAAACATAATTTATTTGAGTATAACAACCCAATGTTACTTATTTAATTTGGAACAGCATAATTTATTACATATATGTAGAAGTTGCCCCGACTCCTAGAACATATGAAATTGTTCAAATGTGAACAATTTGTGTTAATAAATTGTGTAGCCCTAACTGGTTTGGCTCAGTGGATAGAGCGTTGGACTGCAGACTGAAAGGTCCCAGGTTCAATTCCGGTCAAGGGCATGTACCTTGGTTGCGGGCACACCCCCAGTAGGAAGTGTGCAGAAGGCAGCTGATCGATGTTTCTCTCTCATCGATGTTTCTAACTCTCTATTCCTCTCCCTTCCTCTCTGTAAAAAAATCAATAAAATATATTTAAAAAAAATAAATTGTGTAATAATGCCATAATTCACCTGTTATATTACATGAACAAAAATACTATTAACCATCAGCGTACAATATTTTAATTTGGTTCAGAGAAGGAATGGAGTATTGTCAGGATCTCCTTTAATACTGGGTGGTAGGTTAGTGATAGAGCTGTGGAAAGAGTTTCCTATACTTATGGCGAGCAATTATGTAAAGGTCTGTGGACACATATTTTTTACATAAACTCTTGTGTTACTAATCAACTCTGAGATTCAGCTCAGATGAGGGAAGGGCACAATGGGATCTCTGTGAAGCACTAAGTTTAAAGAAACTAAATTAAGTCAGGAAAAAACCCTCAGCTCGGCAAACAATTTGACTCATTATTGCCTTTTATTCATGGTCACTGCCAAGGCTTACCCTCCATTAGGAGGATTTACCCAGACTCACCTGTTTACTCCAATCTGACTTCTATCTAAAATAAAGAAAGTCACTTGTAAAGCATCACATTTATGCACACACACACACACACACACAAAAGAGTATGTACTTATAGTTCAGAATAAAAAAAAGAAAAGAAAAAGACTTTGGTCTTTCCCCTTGTGAAGACTAGCAATCTCATGAACTATCCTTTTATGCTTTAGTAGACGCAGTTATCGTTTCTGCATTCATAAATGTTACCCACAAAGTTTTCATCACGCAGGACCTTCCTAGGAATTCCAGACAATGACAAGTCGTCCAACAATTTAAACAAAAACATTTGGTTTAAGAATCAAGCCACTGTCTGTCTATCTCTGTTTCTCACGGGCTTCCTTATTTAATTTTGGAAGGAAACAAAGACTTGGTGAAAACAGTTGTATTTTTAAAATAGGTAAATATCTACACGACAATAGTATTTTTCCTAATTATGCAACTTCCATCTTGAGAAGGAGCTGACTCTGGAGGCCTGAGGATCCAGCACAGAGTCAAATAGAAATGCCGTGTCCTCTAAGGTGCTTTTTCAGACCCACTGGGTGTCCCTACCCTTATTGCTGGTCTTTAACAAAAAACTAGTCATAATGACCTGGTCCTGCTCAGCATCAATTCAGACCCTGGGTGAGAATGCTAAACACGGTACCGGAGCCCACAAGCTGTGAGTACAAACTGACAGTCCCTGACAGTTTCGGTCTGGGCCAGGATCTGAACCAAGAGGCAGGGCAAAACTCCCATCTGCTGTCCATCTGCCATCCTGCCCCATCAAAAAAAGTTATGTCATGAACCACAGACAGATGGGCATTGCAAAGATCTATTAGGGGGAAAAGGGGGTTTTGAGACTATTAGAATTATGACCTTTGATTCAACATAAAAAATCCCAGTAGTAATGAAAATATGAATAATTTCAAGGTCTTTTAATTATGTAAAACAGATATTGCGTCTTTGGCCAACATTGAAAATAGATAAATAAAGTGTTTGTATTCTATGCACTAAGGTTTTAGGTTTATATAAACCTAAAAGCAAAGATGAATTTAGAATATATATGCATGTGTATATATATTTGCATGTGTACTAGTGTGTATATATATACATATATATATACATATATATACACATATATATCTTCACTAGAAATTATAACATGTATGTAGATATATGCATGTGTGTATATATATATTAATATCTTCACTTGAAGTCGTTTTCCTCAATGACACATCAGTTAATTATAACAATGTGATTAAACTAA
Organism: Myotis yumanensis; assembly: GCF_028538775.1. Lineage (NCBI taxonomy): Eukaryota > Metazoa > Chordata > Mammalia > Chiroptera > Vespertilionidae > Myotis > Myotis yumanensis. Next base: position 75,149,536 of record NW_027223753.1, read on the forward strand.
TTAAATGGAAATCTTTTGGTAGTGCATTTTCATCAAAAGCCTACCCTATATAAACAGGAAACTGGGATAAGTCAGCTCATGTTTTAAACAAAAAACTTAAGACATAAAGGGAACAGTAAACTCCTGAGCTAAACCTAAGTGCTGTTATGTTTCCATAGCAAAAAAAAAAAAAAGGCTTTTGCAAAGCAAATAAGCACTCCAGACAAAAGGCAGTTATTCAGTTCACTCAACATAAAATGTGTACCTACCGTGTGCCAGACAAAGTGCTAGACGCTACAGACAGAAAGACAGTGAGACACAGGTGGTTTTTGTCTCTAAGGAACTTTCAGTTTCATGCAAAGATGGACACATAAATTACTTACTATATACAGAGTAGTGGAGAAAAGTTATGGAGCCACATGAGTTAGTGTTAAAAAGTGAGATTTTGTATTTGCAGTGTGTTTTAAGTTTTATTTTATTTTATTTTTTTAAATATATTTTATTGATTTTTTACAGAGAGAAAGGGAGAGAGACAGAGAGTTAGAAACATCGATGAGAGAGAAACATCGATCAGCTGCCTCCTGCACATCTCCTACTGGGGATGTGCCTGCAACCCAGGTACATGCCCTTGACCGGAATCGAACCTGGGACCTTTCAGTCCACAGGCCAACGCTCTATCCACTGAGCCAAACCGGTTTTGGCAAGTTTTATATGCTTTTAATAGATTTACAAATTTTAATTTTTCTTTACAGTTTGTACAGGAGAATTGAATATTGGACTGCCTTTGCTTGGACAAGGGAAGAATAACCTTTCAAAAAATGTTAAAATTTTTGTGTAACTTTTATATCTTAGGACCATTGTTTCTTTTTATAGCAAAACTAGAGGCCCGATGCATGAAATTTGTGCAAGAGTAGGCCTTCCTTTCCCTGGCTGCCGGCACTGGCTTCCCTCTGGCACCCAGGACCTGGGCTTCCCTCACAGCCCCAACTTCGTCTAAAAGGTCATCCAGAAGGACATCCGGTCTAATTAGCATATTATGCTTTTATTATTATAGATATCTTCTAAAAGTTGACATGAAAAAGAAATTCAATACACATCCTATATAATAAAAGCCTAATATGCAAACCTACCAAACAGGCGGAACGACGGGTTGCTATGATGAGAACTGACCACCGGGGGGCAGACACTCAATGCAGGAGCTGTCCCCTGGTGGTCAGTGCGCTCCCACAGGGGAGCACCACTCAGCCAGAAGCCAGGCTCACAGCTGGCAAGTGCAGCAGCAGTGGCGGGAGCCTCTCCAGCCTCTGCAGCAGTGCTAAGGATGTCCGACTGCCTGTGCAGACCTAAGCCATCAATCAGACATCTCCCGAGGGCTTCCAGACTGGGAGAGGGTGCAGGCCAGGCTGAGGAACCCCTTCCCCAAGTGCATGAATTTCGTGCACTGGGCCTCTAGTATCACTATATTCAAAATAACTCATAATCAACTTTTCCAATATGAAAAATGTCAACTATATCCATTAAAAGACATGTATAAGAAAGTTCTAAGCCATGCCGGTTTGGCTCAGTGGATAGAGCGTCGGCCTGCGGACTGAAAAGTCCTGGGTTCGATTCCGGTCAAGGGCATGTACCTTGGTTGCAGGCACATCCCCAGTGGGAAGTGTGCAGGAGGCGGCTGATCGATGTTTCTCTCTCATTGATGTTTCTAACTCTCTATCTCTCTCCCTTCCTCTCTGTAAAAAATCAATAAAATATATTTTTTTAAAAAAGAAAGTTCTAAGTGTCTTTACTCATAATAGCCACAAAATAGAAGCCAGCCAGCAAGAGTAAAATGAATAATCAAACTGAGGTGCATTGATAGAATTTAATACTCCTTAAGAATGGAAAAGAAAGAACTACTAATGCACACAGCACATGGATCTCAAAACATTATGTAAAAGAGGACACACTGTAGGATTCTATTTATATGAAGTTTAAAGACAGGCAACTAATCTGTGCTGACAAAAGTCAAAAGTGATTAAGTCTGGCTGGGGGATGAGGGATATTGAAAGGAAAGGGCATGCAAGAAGTTTTAGGGTGACAGAATGTTCTGTATCTTGATCTGAGTTACATATATTTGTTAAAGGTGTATTTGTGAAAAGCCATTGAGTTTTACACATAAGATGTGTGCATTTTGTTGAATGCAAATTGTATCTCAATTTTTAAAATGTAAAACTTTCAAGTAATTTGATACAATGAAATAGAGAATAATCAGGTATTTTGTTGTCGTTAATCCTCACCCAAGAATATCTTTTCATTGATTTTTAGGGAGAATGGAAGAGAGAGGGAAAGACAGAGCAAAAACACTGATGTGAGAGAAAAATATCGATGGGTTGCCTCCTGCATGAGCCCTACCAGGGCCTGGGCTGGGGAGGAGCCTGCAACCAAGGTACATGCCCTTGACTGGAATCAAACTTGGGACCCCCCTTTGGTCTGCAGGCCAATGCTCTATCCACTGAGCAAAACCAGCTAGGGCTAATCAGGTATTTTAGTTCTTGTTGCCATGTAACAAAATATCTGACTAAATAGTGCATCATTTTACAAATAAGAATATAAATTCAGAGAATTGCTATTTTGGTAACCACAATTTCAAGGGGCAAATAAGAATAATAAATGCTTGGAAAGTGCCCATTAGGAAATTCTTTCACCTGAACTGCAATGTGCTCCTTATCTGGACTATACTTAAATAACTTTATCAAATTTAGGGTCAGAGGGTATCTTAAGCATATGGAAAATCTTGTGCTTTATCACATGTCCATACATCCTTTATTTTTTTAAAAAACATTTTGACTTTATTGTTACATAAAATGGCCTGCCTTCATTCTTTGTTTCCTTGAGCCAATTAATCACTATCAAAAAAAGTAGAACTACACATTACATGATTCATATCAGCTTCTGATTATTCTGAGAAACAAAAAAGAATACTATTTCCAAAGTGTACATCATTCAGACACAGTAATATACCCTTTAATTTTGACATTTTATCATTATATAAATACATCTTCATAAGGAAGTTGTCACTGATCTACTATACGTAATTCACAATAAGAAATATTATCACCAATGTTAATTTTTAGACTTTTTATTTTTAACTAAAATATATGTACTAAGTCACCACAAAGAATCAATCTTAACGGACTTAAACACTACCTAAGTATTAGTTATGCATTATAGTAAAAATACCACTTTAATTTACATATGGCTTGATTCTGATGGATCCAAGCACTTCACATATATAATCAATTTTACCTTTAATAACCCACTGGAGGAGGAAAACATAGTACTGTCTTCCATGCCCTTGAAATAATGACAAATGCAATGAATGTATAATCTAAAATATCACAACATGTAGTTTTTTAAAGTGTGTGTGTGTGTGTGTGTGTATGTATGTGTGTGTGAAATGGACACAATTCGACAATAACTCTTGCTCTTCTCGGCACAATTTACACATGAAGAGAGAACTTTCTTTGTCACAACAGTTTGGATAATTTTATGAGAAAAATTCTATACCTTGACATATAATTCTTTTTTTTTTCTGGGGGGAAAATTTCCATGTGTAACTAAAAATGGCGGAGTAAATCCACTATCATCCATTCCTCATGCTGATTACAACTAAAAACTTCAAATTATATAAATATATAAATACATAAATATATATACCAACCTTCTAAGAACTCTAAAAGCAGACAGATTATGTGAGAGAATAGAAAACCGAAAATGTAACCTGCATTGGGATGCTTCCCATTTTATTTTTTTAATATATTCTATTGATTTTTTACAGAGAGGAAGGGAGAGGGATAGAGAGTTAGAAACATCGATGAGAGAGAAACATTGATCAGCTGCCTCCTGCATACTCCCTACTGGGTATGTGCCCGCAACCAAGGTACATGCCCTTCACCGGAATCGAACCTGGGACCCTTGAGTCCACAGGCCGACGCTCTATCCATTGAGCCAAACCGGTTAGGGCCCATTTTAGTTTCTGTGTATTTTCTCCTGAGCAGTGTGATTCCAAGATTAGACCCCAGTGCAAAGTGGTGAGGCAATGGCCAATGCTGAAGCATGTAAACTCCATTTTTCTGACAAGAGGAACCAGAAATAAAAATTCTACAGGCCAGAGAGCTTGAGGAGAATCCCAGAAACGAGAGAATGAGAGGAAAGGGTTCCCTTAATTCTGTGAGTGAGTATTTTAATTCCTGAACTAGGCCCTGGCCAGATAGCTCAGTTGGTTAGAGCATCATCCCGATAAGCCAAGGTTTCAGGTTCAATCCCAGTCAGGGCTCATACAAGATTCACCCAATGAATACATAAATAAGTGGAACAACAAATGGATGTTTCTCTCTCTCTAAAATCAATCAATAAATAAAAATTAATTCCAGAACTAAGCGTGCATGAAACAGTCTCAAATGAAGATATTAAAGGCTTTGGAACTTAACAAAGATTTCAGCCTTCTGCACACATCTCATTCTAAATTCGAACTGCACATGCACTAGAAACACATAAACCATACAGTTTAGGCTTAGAAAACTAAACTGATCTGCAGCAGCTCCTAAAGAAGTTGAGACACAACTTACAGTTTGAACCTAAGTGGCTTAATTGCCTGCCAAAATAAACAACTTCATCTCCAGATGATTGTAATAGTATATTATAATTGACCTTATGAGACAGAATATTCACAACATCCAGAATGCAATGTTCAAAGAAATAGTAAAATATGACCAATTCTTCAAGTAAAAGACAAAAATAAATAAAACAATCAAAGAAAGAAACCAAAAGCACAAAATGATCTAAGTGATGGTGCTGTCAAAAATATTTAATCAGCTATTATAATTATGCTCCATGAGTAAAGGAAAACTCTCTTGAAATGAATGAAAATATAGATATTCTCAATAGAGAAAAATAAACTTTGAAAAATAAATAAAAATTTTGGAAGTGAAAAATACAATATTTAAAATGAATAAACTTGCTGGGTGGATTCAAAAGCACTATGGAAATAATACAAAAAATCAGGAAATTAGATATAGATTAATAAAATTATCCAATATGAAAAACAGAGTGAAACAAAGAGTAAAATTGATAAAAAAGAGCTTCAGAGACCTATGCAACAATTTCCAAAGATCTAACATATGTAATTGAAGTACCAAAAGAAGAGATAGTGAGAAAGAAATTTTTGTTTTTAATAATGCACACACACACACACACACACACACACACACACACTAAGTGGCCAGATTATTATGACCACCTGACATTTGTAGGCAAATTAGCTATAATTTCACGCTGAAGTTGCTAGAGGGCCAGACCATTATAACTAGGGAAGCAGGTTGTTTACCACGACAGTAGAAGTGATTTTTTCCTGAATATATGGGTAAACAACCCGATTTAACAGCCTTTGAACGTGGGATATATATATATTGAGTGACCAGATTATTATGTTATTATGGCCACCCCATCAGTACTTCGTTGGGCCACCTTTTGCCTTCAATACTGCGGCGATTCTTCTTGGCATTGACTCCATGAGATGTTGAAAGGTTATGCGAGGAATCTGACACCGTGCCTGATGAACAGCACTGTCCAGTTCTGTGAGATTTGATGGTTGTGGAACCAGCTGCCTGATGGCTCTTTTAACTTCCTCCCACAAATGCTCAATTGGATTGAGATCTGGTGATTGTGGGGGCCACCTAAGCAAGGTAAAGTCTCTCTCATGTTCTTGAAAGCACTCCTGCACAATATGAGCACTGTGGCATGGCGCATTGTCTTGTTGGAAGAAGCCATCTCCATTGGGATACACCATCAACATGATAGGATGAACTTGATCAGCAACGATACTTAGGTATGTTGTGCTATTCAGACTTTGTTCCACACGAATTAAAGGGCCCAAATCATGCCAGGAAAACATTCCCCAAAACATAACACTGCCCCCACCAGCTTGAAGGGTTGTACTCATGCATGTGGGGTACATGCTTTCATGCTGTTTCCGCCAAATTCTCACTCTGCCATCTGCATGATGCAACTGGAAACGTGATACATTGAACCACATGACTTTTTCCCAATGCTCAACTGTCCAATCTTTGTGTTCCTGTGCGAATTAGAGACGTTTTATCTTGGTAACTGCAGACAGCAAAGGTGTTTGAACAGTCAAATAGGCCTTCGGTTTCCATATCCCATATGATGCAGTGTATGGCTAATTTGCCTACAAACATCAGGTGGTCATAATCTGCCCACTCAGTGTGTGTGTGTGTGTGTGTGTGTGTGTACTACATCATAGTACAGTATTATGATTTGACATATACATACATTCAAGAGGACAGACCATATTCTGGTCATTAACAAAGTCTCAATATTAAAAACAATTAAAATCATACAGAGTACATTATCTGAGCATAATGTAGTTAAATTAGAAAACAGTAATAGCACCTAAATAAACACCAAATATCTATAAATTAAATAACACACTTCAAAATAATTGATGGATAAAAGACAAATGCACAAGACAATTAAAAATTATTGTGACCTACATAACAACAAACATACAACATACTCAAAGTTGTGGGATAAAGCTAAAAAGGGCTTAGTTAGAAACACAACTGTAAATTCTTATATTGAAAAGAAGGGAGATATAATAGTAAAGTGTAGTAACAATAAAAGATAAAACTGACAGACAAAATCTAGTAACTAGTTACCTGAAAAGATCAACAAAGTTGACAAAACTCTTACTGGGATACTAGAATGTTCAAGAAAATGAGAGGAACGACACAAATCAACAATATCAAGAATTTAAATGACATAATCACCCAGCAGACTTTAAAAGGATAAGAAGATATCCAACAACATTACACTAAAATATGTGAAAACCACATAAAATTGAAAAATTTCTTGAAAAAATATGTAACTAAATTTGATATAAGGAAAACAGAAAGATGGGATATATATGTAGAATTAAATTATCAAACACTTTTCCTAGAAGAAAAACCCAGGCGAAAATATTTTTACTGGTGAATCTTGGCAAAAACTTTCAGGAAGAAATAAGACTTATTTTACATAAATATTTTCAGAAAATAAAGAAGTTGGAATCATTTCCCAACTTTGTTTTTTCAAGGCCAGCATAACACTAATAACAAAACCTAGTAAAGATATCATAAAGAAATCATATTTCAATATCCCTCATATAGATGTAAAGGTCCTTAAATTATTAAATATTATCTAATTGTGTGTGTGTGTGTGTGTGTGTACAAGAAGACTTTTCCTAGAAATGTAAGGTTAATTTGACATACATAAACCAATTCAATTCAGCATATTAACCAAATAAAGGGGGGGGCGGGAACATACAATCATTTCAAAAACTGTGTGGGAAAAAAACATTTAAAATATTCAACACCCTTTCATAATTTAAAACAACAAAAAACTAAACACAACAACACCTTGTTAGCAAATTAGGAATAGTAGAAAACTTCTTTAAACCGATAAAGGGCATCTAGGAAAAACCAACAACCCAATATCACACTTGAGAGTAAAAAAATCTAATTTCAACAGATAAAAGAATGCCTGCCTGCTTCCAATACTCAAATCCGAGTCACTGTGCCCGGCAGGCATGGCTCAGTGGTTGAGGTCTGACCTATGAACCAGGAAGTCATGGTTAGATTCCAGGCCCAGGTTGCAGGCTCAATCCCCAGTGTGGGGTGTGCAGTGGTCAGCTAATCGCTGATGTTTCTCTCTCATCAATGTTTCTATCTTATTTCCCTTTCCTTTCCTCTCTCTCTAAAAATCAATTAAAATATATTTTAAAAAAGAAGTAAAACTGACAATATTTGCATGTTATATGGTTGTTTACCTAAAAATACTTTAAAAAACATAAAAACCTACACAGACTAATAAAAGATACATTAGTGGCAAGAAAAATTGAAGATAATTTTTTCTTTTTTTTTACATTAGCGGGAAAAAAGACTACATAGAAATAATTCTAAGCAAAGACATCTAAAACCTCTATACTAAAACTGCAGAAGGCTGCTGTATTACAGAATACATAAATAAATGGAGAGATGCACCATGTTCATGTATGGCAATGCTCCCCAAACTGATCTACAGATCCAATGTAAATCCAAACAAAATCTACCATACTTTAATTTTTTTAAATTTATTAACAACATAATTCTAAAGTTAATTTAGAAATACAAAAAACCTAGACTGTTGAAAGTTGAAGAGTCCCTCTCATTTCAAGATTTACTATAGGGAAGAGCAAAAGTAGGTTTACAACTGTGAGTACATAAAACACAGTTTATTCTTATATTATTATTTATTAATTATTGTATTATTTTCTACACAAACAACTGTAAACTTACTTTTGTCCCAACCTGTATATAGCTACAATAATCAAGAATGTGGGTTATTGGCAAAACTATGGAGATATTAATCTATGGAACAAAATAAAGTCTCCAGAAATAGAGCCATAAATGTATGTCTATTGAGTTTTAAGAACTGTGTCAAGGAAATCCAATGGGAAAATTAAAGTAATTTCAACAGATGAAGCTAGAACAACTAGAAATCAAAATTGGTGGGAAAATGATGATCCTTACCTCACATTCAATGCAAAATATTGACTCATAATGGATCATATACCTAAATGTACAACATAAAACTTTTAGAAGAAAATATTTATAATCTTATGATAGGCAAAGCTTTTGTAGATAGAACACACATAACACACACAAAAAAATATTAAAGCTAAAATTAATAAATCAAACTTCATCAAAATTTAAAACTTTTATTCTTGGAAAAACACCATGAAAAAAGTGAAAAGTCAAGCCATTCCTATTCAGGAAGAAAATATTCTCAACATAAATATCAGGTGAATGACTTGTACTTAAAATATAAGAAGAACTCTTGTAATTCAATAATAAGAAACAACCTTTTTTAAAGAAAATGTACAAAAGATTTGGACATAAACTTCATCAATGATATGTAAATGGCCCAAAGCACATGAAAAATGCAAGCATCATTAGTCCTCAGAGGAAAGCAAACTCAATACTATTACACATCAAACACTACAAGCAAAGGGGGAAAAAAAAGAATTCTTACACACAATAACAGACAAGATTGAAGGAAGTGTGTGGGGGGACAGATGAAGGAGATTAGGAGGTACAACCTTCCTCTAATAAAATAAGTCACAGGGATACAATGCACAGTATAGGGAATATAGTCAATAATAACGTAATTACTTTGTATGGTTACAGATAATTACTAGACTTGTCATGATGATCATTTCGTAATGTAAATGTTGAGTAATTATGTTGTACACCTTATATATGATGTAAATAACATAATGTAACCTAATATAATATTGTATGTCAACTATGCTTCAATTAAAACAACAACAACTTGCCCTAGCTGATTTGGCTCAGTGGATAGAGCATTGGCCTGTGGACTCAAGGGTCCCAGGTTCAATTCTGGTCAAGGGCACGTGCCTGAGTTGTGGGCTTGGTCCCCAGTGTGGGGCATGCAGGAGGCAGCTGATAAATGATTCTGTCATCATTGATGTTTCTATCTCTATCTCCCTCTCCTTTCCTCTCTGAAATCAATAAAAATATATTAAAAGCAAAACAAACAAACAAAAAACAACAACACATTCAGTGAAGTGGGCAGGCAAAAAAAAAAGTATACACTTAAGTTCTATTTATATAAAATTCTAGAAGATAGAAACTAATTACAGTGAAAAAAAAAAAAAAAAAGCAAGTCAATGGTTCCCTGGGGATGGAGTTGGAAGGAGGGAGAGATTGCAAAGGATTTCTGAGGAAAGTTTTTCTTTATCTTGATATGGTGATGGTTTCCCCAGTATAAATGATGTCAAAATTGATCAAATTATATTAAATGTTTAGTTTATTATACTTCAATTATACCTCAAAAAAAAGTGTAAAAGTCAGGCTGGTGTGGCTTGGTTTGAGCATCAGTCCATGAATTGGGAGGTCTTTGGTTTGATTCCCAGTCAGGGCAATGCCTGGGTTGTGGGCATGATCCCCAGCAGGGGTTGTGCAGGAGGCAGCTGATGGATGATGTTTCTCTCTCATCCATGTTTCTCTCTTTCCCTGTTCCTTCTTCTCTCTCAAAAAAGCAGTAAAAGCATATTTTTAAAAAGGTATTACATAAAATATGTAATACTATTGCATAAGTCTATAAAACACAAACACAAAATTTCAAAGCACATTTGGTTTAAAATATTTCATTTATTCTGTTTTACCTCAATATGTGGTGTGATTTTTGGGGGGTTTGTTTTTTTTGTTTTGTTTTGTTTTTGGTGTTTTAAGGATAAAAAGAAAATAATATGTTTGAAAATATGATATTATATTTAATTACAGTGTTGCAAAGTCCTATTATTTCACAAGGAAATACTGCAGAATGTTGTTTTATATATTTTTATTCAACCATGTCCCAATGGAACATCTAAAGTCTTATAGTTTATCACATATACTAAATATTATACTTAAAAATAATCTATAAGAAGGTGTGGCAATACAATCAGGGTAGTAATAAAAATGATGATTTTTTTCAAAGGGACCACTTCCCTACAGATAGATTATTATCTACACATGGCTTTATAGTTATAGATTTAACATAAAACCACAGTATACATATTATAATCCAGAAGACATAGTATCTAAGTAGAAATATGCATATAATACATGCCTTAATCTATCTATCTATACTATCTAATAATAGACAAACATGGTAATTGATCGTACCTTCGCCTCCCATTGGCTAATCAGCACAATATGCGAATTAACTGCCAACAAAGATGGCGGCTAATTTGCATACTGCAGGCAGGGCAGATCAGTGCCATCCCACCTGCCCCGCCACCATCCGGGCCTGCTATTTGCCACTCGGGGCAGTGGGGTGGGATAGAACCATCCCGCCTGCCCTGCCGCCATCCAGGCCTGCTATCTGCGACCCGGGGCGGCGGGTGTCCCGTGTGCAACCCGACCCGGAGCAGCCAGGGGGGGCAGCAGCGATTCGCCGGCCCGCCCGACCACCGTCCAGGTATCCCGTGTGCAACCCGACCCAGGGCAGCAGGGTGGGACAGCGTGGCGCCTCTGTCACCCCAGCTTCCTCATCACAGTTCCCTTGGGGGCCTAAGCCTTTAGTCAAACATCCCCAAGGGCTCCCTGGCTGCCAGAAGGATGTCTGACTCCAAGCTTAGTCATGATCCCCCAGGGAGTGGGCCTAAGTCGACAGGTGGACATCCCCCAAGGGGTCCTGGACTGCAAATGGGCGCAGGCCGGGATGAGGGCCCCCCCCCCCCCCCGTGCACAAATTTTTGTGCACCAGGCCTCTAGTATATATATAAAAGCCTGCTGAAACCGGTTTGGCTCAGTGGATAGAGCGTCGGCCTGCGGACTGAAGGGTCCCGGGTTCGATTCCGGTCAAGGGCATGTACCTTGGTTGCGAGCACGTCCCCAGTGGGGGATGTGCAGGAGGCAGCTGATCGATGTTTCTCTCTCATCGATGTTTCTGACTCTCTATCTCTCTCCCTTCCTCTCTGTAAAAAATCAATAAAATTAAAAAAAAAAAAAAAAAAAAAGATTCTCAAAAAAAAAAAAAAAAAAAAAAAAAAAAAAAAAAGCCTAATATGCAAACTGTTTCCTTGGGAGTTCAACCAGGAGACCTGGAGTTCAATCGCTCGCTATGATATGCGCTGACCACCAGGGGGTGGCACAGAATGAAGGGAGGCCCTGGCCAGCAGCCAGAAGGAAGGTCCCTGCCAGCAGCCAGAAGGCCCTGATCAGCCCTGATCACTGGCTAGGCCTAGGGATCCTACCTGTGCATGAATTTCATGCACTGGGCCTCTAGTAAATATATAACATCAACAATAACACTGTATTCCTATGGCTTACTTATCCTCAAAGTGCGTTCATTGGAATCACATGAAGGTAATTGTGATGGGGCAATTACACTAAACTCCACATCCGGAAAAGATTATTTTAAGACACAACTTGGCCTCTATTTGGCTCTGTTACCTTGAACAAACTACTAAGCTTCAATTTTCTCACCCTCATTGGTGAGAAATTTGAGGATGTTGGGCTTGACAGTGGTGAGAAATTATGAGGATATTGGGCTTGATTATCTTTTAACTCTCCTTCAACTTTGAAGTTTGCTTTATTTTTATCCACACACTAATAAGGAAAGCAGGATCAAAGGAAAATGCTGAGAAAGAGTAAGGGAGTTGTACAGAGTCACAGGACCAGTTAAGGTCAGACCTGGGATTAGAGACTGGGTCACCCACACCCAGATCTGCCCTCTTTCCACTGCCACACACTGCTCTGTGAGCTCCTGGTGGTTGTCTTCTCACTGGGACACAAGCCCATCATCTTCAGACTACTTCTTCTGAATTTCTGCTTGAATGAATGAAGAAACAAAATTCACAAGGGCATGATCTCATGACTCCAAGATACCTAGAATTTTATTTTTGAATCTAAAACTCCCAGTACTACTACATGCCTGAGCTTAGAAGGAATAAGATTTCTCTTATACTTGATTTTATATTGGTATTTATCTTTCGTGGATATTTAATAAAGGTGTGGTCAATATCCTTTCCTTCAAGAATAATTTTTGTTTTAAAAAATGGTCAATTTCTTAAGAAACTGGAGAGTAGCCACAGGGCCAAAAAGCAGTGCTGAGGCTTCACGCCCCTTCTTAGCTTTACCTGATGGGCTCTGGGTGTTTGGATCTAGAAATTGGTGCAGGAACAGAGAAGGAATATGGGTTGTAGGATTGTTAATACCAGCTATGCTGATTAATAACTTTAGATTTTGAAGAATTCGATTTCAATGCCTCCACTTGATTAAAAAAAAAAAAAGGAATCGCTTCTAGACTAGAAAGCTAGACTGAAGGCTAAAACAGAAAAACAGCCTCCTCCCCCAATACTGTATGGTGAAAATTTTCACATATACAGAAAAGTTGAGAGAATTATTACACAGTGAAAGCCCATTTCCCTCCACCTAGATTCTATATAATTAACATTTGGTCATATTTGCATTTTTATCAGCTACCTATGCATCTTTCCAACCCTCTCTTCTTGTCAATCTATTTTATTTTTTGATCCATTTCAAAGGTAGTGGCAAATGTAAATACACTTTACCACTAAAAACTTCAGCATGTATGAGACAGCCTTCAAACTCTTTATAGTCTTTCACTAGCAAAATTAATGTACAATGAACATAGATTTTAAAGGTACCACTCAGTAAGCTTTGACAAACATATATACCTGGATAACACAAACCTCCATTAAGACAGAATATTATCATCCCCCCTCATGCCCCTTCCTGCCTAATCACTGCACCATCCCTCCTATTCCGATATATTTTTATCCTAAATGAGTTTTGCCTGTTCAAGAACTTGTTATAAATGGAACCATACAGTTGGTCCTCTCTTGTGTAAGGCTTTTTATGTAGTATAAAGATTTTGGGCATTCATCTATGTTGTATGAATCAGTAGCTTTTTTCTATTTTATGGCTGAAAAGTATTCCATTTGTGAATCTCACAATTTATCTACTCCCCTCTTAATACACACCTCAGCTATTTCCACTTATAGTTATTCTAAATACAGTTGCTATGAATATTCTTCTGCAAGTCTTTTGGTGGACATGCTTTTATTTCTCTTGTAAGAATAACTAGGATTGAAACTGTAGGTCCCAGAGCACATTTATGTTTTACAAGAAATCACCATTTGTCCAAAGTGGCTGCATAACTGTACATGTCCATGAAAAATCTCAGTGAGAGCTTCTCCACATCCTCACCAACGGTTGCTGTTAGTCGTGGTAAATTTGGCCCTTCCAGTGAATGTGCCTCAGGTGTTTTAATTTGCATGTTCCTAATGCTTAATGATGCCAAGCATTTTTTCCATGCATTTAGTATCCATTTGTACTTCTTCCTTCGTGAAGTATCTGACCAAGTTCTTGCCTTTTTTCCTTTTTTATTGAATTTATTGGATGACACTGGTTAAAAAAGTATACAGGTTTCAGGTGCACAATTCTACAACACATCATCTACACACTGTATTGTGTGCTCAACACCCCAAGTCAAGTCTCCATCCATCACCATTTATTCCCCCTTTACCCTCCTCCATCTCCGTCCATTCCTCCTCCCCCTAGCACTCACCACACTTGCTGTGTCCATGAGTTTTTTTTCTTTTTTTGCTCAATCCCTCAAACCCACCCTCCACCCCGACACATGTCAGCCTGCACTCTATCTATGAGTCTGTCTCTATTTTGTTTGTTAGTTCATTTTGTTCAATAGACTCAATATATGAATGAAATCATACGGTACTTGTCTTTCTCTGGCTTATTTCAGAGCATAATGTTCTCCAGGTCCATCCATGCTGTCAAAAAGGGTAAGATCTCTTTCTTTTTTTATAGTTGAGTACTTTTTTGATATGTGAATATACAACGGTTTTGTTTTATAATACACATCCGTGGGTATTTTTCCCACTGATCTTTACAGAGAGAGTGGAATGGAGAGAGGAAGGGGAGAGAAAGAGAAATATTGATATGAAGAAGACATATTGACTGGCTGCCTTTCACAGGGGGATGAAACCTGCAACTGAGGTACTTGCCCTTGACCTGGAATTGAACCTGAGACTCTTTGGTCTGTGGGCGGCCACTCTAACCACTGAGCAAGCTGGCCAGGGTAGCACCACAGCTTTTTTATCCACTCAGCTACTGATAGGCACTTGGACTATTTCCAAATCTTGGCTATTGTAAATAATACTGCAATAAACTTAGCAGAGTTACTCAAAAAATAAAAACTGGAACTGCCTTATGACCCAGTAATTACACTTCTGGGAATTTATTTGAAGAAACCCAAAACACTAATTCGAAAGAATATTTGCTTCTTTTTTGTATTGAATTATTTGTCTTTTATTACCGAGTTGTAGAAGTGTTTGGTTGTTTTTTGTTATGTTTTTTATGTTCTGTGAAACAATCCTTTGTCAGACATGCATTTTGTAAATTTTTTAACAATGTCTTTTGATTAAAGTTTTCAATTTTGATGACATCTATGGTGTCAGATTTTAAGATTTTTGCTTTCTGTAGCCTAAGAAACCATTGCTTATCCCCAAATTGCAAAGATATTCTGTTGTTTTATTCTGGAAGCTTTACAATGTTAGCTTTCATTATTAGGTCTATGATTCATTTCAAATTAATTTTTTAGTGAATGATATAAAATAGGATTTAATGTTGTAGTTTTTTTTTACAGCATCATTTCTAAAAATAATTTCCTTTGTCCTTTGGCACTGATGTTGGAAACCAGTTGATTATATGAGTATGGATCAGTTCTGTTCCACTGACCTACCTGTTTCTTTTTCTGAATATATCACAAAGTCTTGATTACTGTAGTTTTATATTAAGTTATGAAGTCAGACTTTGTTCTTCAAACAAAAAGCCTGATGAGATTTCAGTTAGGATTACTTTGAATCTATACATCAATCTGAAAATAACTGATATCACAACATTATTGAGATTTCTGAGGAATAAACATGGTATCTCTTCCTATATATTGAGATCTTCTTTAATGACTTTAAGCAATGTTTTACAGTTTTCAGTGTGGATATTTTACATATGTTGTGCCAAAGTTATTCTTAAGTATTTTATGTTTAATCATGCTCTTGTAAGTGAAAATTTTAAAATTATTTTTCCAATTTTGGTACTAACATGTAAAAAAAAAAAACTTTGGTTTGTATGTTGACACTATACCCAGCACCCTTGTTAAATTCATTTATTAGTCCTGATAGTTGTTTTGTAGATTCTTTAGGTTATCCTGTGAATTCAACCATGTAATCTAAAAACAGAGTTTTGCTAATTTCTTTTCAATCTGTATTTCTTCTTCTTCTCTTATTTTACCAGCTAAAATCTCCAAATAATGAAAAGAGATCACAGTAGACACCCTTGCTTAGTTATCAATCTGAAGGTGAAAACATTCAGCATTTCACCATTAAGTATGAATGTCCTATTTTGTCAAATGATTTTTTCTATAATTATTTAAATCATCATATAATTTTTCTCCTTTATTCTGTGGTTCTGATGAGTTATGTAGATTAATTTTCAAATGCTTAGCTTTGCATTCCAGGGATAAACCCAACTTGATTGTGATATATTAGCACTTCTTTGCAGTGTTTCCTTCTGTTTCATATTTTGTTAAGTTCTCTACTTTTATTTATTTATTTATTTTTTATTTTTTATTTTTCGCTTAAAGTATTACAAAGGGTATTACATAAGTGTCCTTTTTTCCCCCCCACCCTTGACAAACCCCTACCCTCCCTTACCCCCCAGTGTCTTATGTCCATTAGTTATGCTTATATGCATGCATACAAGTCCTTCGGTTGATCTCTTACTCCCCTCCCTCCTTCCCCCCAACTCTCTCTGGCCTTCCCACTGCAGTTTGACAATCAGTTTGAGGCAGCTCTGCCTCTGTATCTATTATTGTTCAAAAGTTTGTAATGGTCTTTATTATCCATGAATGAGTGAGATCATGTGGTATTTTTCCTTCATTGACTGGCTTGTTTCACTTAGCATAATGCTCTCCAGTTCCATCCATGATGTTGCAAATGGTAGGAGTTCCTTCTTTTTAACAGCAGCATAGTATTCCATCGTGTAGATGTACCACAGCTTTCTAATCCATTCATCTACTGATGGGCACTTAGGCTGTTTCCAGATCTTAGCTATGGTGAATTGTGCTGCTATGAACATCTGGGTGCATATATCCTTTCTGATTGGTGTTTCTGGTTTCTTGGGATATATTCCTAGAAGTGGGATCACAGGGTCAAATGGGAGTTCCATTTCCAATTTTTTGAGGAACCTCCATACTGCCTTCCATAGTGGCTGCACCAGTCTGCATTCCCACCAGCAGTGCACAAGTGTTCCTTTTTCTCCACATCCTCTCCAGCACTTGTCGTTTGTTGATTTGTTGATGATGGCCATTCTGACAGGTGTGAGATGGTACCTCATTGTTGTTTTGATTTGCATCTCTCGGATGATTAGTGACTTTGAGCATGTTTTCATATGTCTCTTGGCTTTCTGAATGTCCTCTTTTGAAAGGTGTCTATTTAGATCCTTTGCCCATTTTTTGATTGGATTGTTTATCTTCTTTTTGTTAAGTTGTATGAGTTCCCTATAAATTTTGGAGATTAAGCCCTTATCAGATATGACGTTGGCAAATATGTTTTCCCACGAGGTGGGTTTTCTTGTTGTTTTGTTGATGGTTTCTTTTGCTGTGCAGAAGCTTTTTATTTTGATGTAGTCCCATTTGTTCATTTTCTCTTTAGTTTCAACTGCCCTAGGAGCTGTATCAGTGAAGAAATTGTTTTGGCATATGTCTGAGATTTTGTTGCCTTTGTATTCTTCTAGAATTTTTATAGTTTCCTGTCATACATTTAAGTCCTTTATCCATTTTGAGTTTATTCTTGTGTATGGTGTAAGTTGGTGGTCTAGTTTCATTTTCTTGCATATGTCTGTCCAATTTTCCCAACACCATTTATTGAAGAGACTATCTTGGCTCCATTGTATGTTCATGCCTCCTTTGTCAAAAATTAATTGAGCATATTGGTTCAGGCTAATTTCTGGACTCTCTATTCTATTCCACTGATCTATATGTCTGTTCTTGTGCCAGTACCAGGCAGTTTTGAGAACAGTGGCTTTGTAATACAGCTTGATATCTGGCATTGAGATCCCACCTACTTTGTTCTTTCTCAGGATCATTGCAGCTATTCGGGGTCTTTTTTTATTCCAGATGAATTTTTGGAGAGTTCGTTCTAGATCTTTGAAGAAGGCCATTGGTATTTTAATGGGAAGTGCGTTGAATGTATAGATTGCTTTGGGTAGTATGGACATTTTAATGATGTTGATTCTACCAATCCAAGAACATGGTATGTTCTTCCATCTGTTTATGTCTTCCTCTATCTCTTTTTTCAACGTCCTGTAGTTTTCTGAGTAGAGGTCTTTAACCTCTTTAGTTAAGTTTATTCCTAGGTATCTTGATTTTTTTGGTGCGATGGTAAATGGGATTGTTTTTCTGATCTCCCTTTCTGAAAGTTCACTATTGGTGTATAGAAATGCCTCAGATTTCTTGGGGTTAATTTTGTATCCTGCTACATTGCCAAATTCATGTATTAAGTCTAGTAGCTTTTTGATGGAGTCTCTAGGGTTTTGTATGTATAATATCATGTCATCTGCAAATAAGGACAGTTTTACTTCCTCTTTTCCAATTTGGATGCCTTTTATTTCTTCTTCTTGCCTAATTGCAATGGCTAATACTTCCAGTACTATGTTGAACAGGAGTGGTGAGAGTGGGCATCCCTGTCTTGTTCCTGTTCTTAGGGGAAATGGTGTTAGTTTTTGTCCATTGAGTATGATGTTGGCTGTGGGCCTGTCATATATGGCTTTTATTATGTTGAGGTATGATCCTTCTATTCCCACCTTTCTGAGAGTTTTTATCAAAAATGGGTGTTGGATTTTGTCGAATGCTTTTTCTGCATCAATTGATATGACCATGTGGTTTTTTTCTTTCAATTTGTTTATGTGATGTATCACATTTATTGATTTACGGATGTTGTACCATCCTTGCATCTCTGGGATAAATCCTACTTGGTCATGGTGTATGATCCTTCTGATGTACTGCTGGATCCGATTTGCTAAGATTTTGTTGAGGATTTTGGCATCTATGTTCATGAGGGATATTGGCCTGTAATTCTCTTTCATTGTGATGTCTTTACCTGGTTTTGGTGTTAGGGTGATGCTGGCTTCATAGAATGAGCTTGGAAGCGTTCCTTCCTCTTGAATTTTTTGTAGTAGTCTGAGGAGGGTAGGTTTTAGTTCTTCCTTGAATGTTTGGTAGAACTCCCCTGTGAAGCCGTCTGGCCCTGGGCTTTTGTTTGCTGGAAGCTTTCTGATGACTGCTTCAATTTCTTCCATAGTTATTGGCCTATTGAGGTTTTTAGATTCTTCCTGATTGAGTTTTGGAATGTTGTATTTTTCTAGGAATTTGTCCATTTCCTCCAGGTTGTCTAGTTTGTTGGAGTAGAGTTGCCCGTAGTATTGTTTAACAATCATTTGTATTTCTGTGGGGTCTGTTGTTATTTCGCCTCTATCATTTCTGATTTGGTTTATTTGGGACCTCTCTCTTTGCTTCTTGGTGAGCCTGGCTAGGGGTTTGTCAATCTTGTTTATCCTTTCAAAGAACCAGCTCTTGGTTTCATTGATTTTCTGTATTGTTTTTTTGGTCTCTATTTCATTGATTTCTGCTCTAATCTTTATTATCTCCTTCCTTCTGCTCACTCTGGGGTTTTCTTGTTGCTCTCTTTCTAATTCTTTGAGTTGTAGAGTTAGATGATTGACTACCATTTTTTCTTGTTTTTTGAGATAGGCCTGTAGAGCTATAAACTTTCCTCTCAGGACTGCTTTCATTGTGTCCCAGAGGTTTTGGATGGTTGTGTTTTCATTGTCATTAGTGTCCAGGATGTTTTTAATTTCTTCTTTGATGTCATCGGTAACCCAATCAATATTTAATAACATGCTATTCAGCTTCCAAGTGTTTGAGTATTTTGGGTTGTTTTTATTGTAGTTTATTTCTAACATTATGCCATCGTGGTCTGCGAAGAAGCTTTTTATGATTTCAATCTTCTTGAATTTGTGGAGACTTTGCCTGTGACCCAATATGTGGTCTATTTTTGAATATGTCCCATGAGCACCTGAGAGGAATGTATATTCCGCAGCTGTGGGGTGAAGTGTTCTGAAGATGTCAATTAAGTCCATCTGATCTAGTGAGTCATTTAGGATTGCTGTTTCTTTGCTGAGTTTTTGTCTAGCGGATTTATCCAGTGATGTCAGTGGTGTATTAAAGTCCCCTACTATGATTGTATTGTTGTCGATCTCTCCCCTGATATCTTCCAGAAGTTTTCTTATGTATGTGGGTGCTCCTGCATTAGGTGCATATATGTTTACCAGGGTTATATCTTCTTGTTGTATTGATCCCTTTAGTATTATGAAGTGGCCTTCCTTATCTCTGGTTATGGCCTTCACTTTGAGATGTATTTTGTCAGATATAAGTATTGCTACCCCAGCTTTCTTTTCCTTTCCATTTGCGTGAAAGATATTTTTCCATCCCTTCACTTTCAGTCTGTGTGAGTCCCTTCTAATGAGGTGGGTCTCTTGTAGACAGCAGATGTATGGGTCATGTTTTTTTATCCATTCAGCCACTCGATGTCTTTTTGTTGGAGCATTTAGTCCATTTACATTTAAAGTTATTATTGAAAGGTACTTGTTTGTAGCCATTTCTTTTTGTGTGTGTGTGTGTGGCTGTTTTCTTTCTGAGCTTGATATTTCTTCTTTTTACACCAGTCCCTTTAGCATTTCTTGCATGGCTGGCTTGGTGGTGATAAACTCCCTTAGCCCTTTTTTGTCTGTGAAGCTTCTTATTTCCCCTTTAATTTTGAATGATAGCCTTGCTGGGTAGAGTATTCTTGGATTCAGTCCTTTGCTTTGCATCACTTTGTAGATTTCCGTCCATTCTTTTCTGGCCTGATGTGTTTCTGTTGAGAAATCATTTGATAATCTAATGGGAGATCCCTTGTATGTTACTTTCCATCTCTCTCTTGCAGCCTGTAAGATTCTCTCTTTATCCTGAACATTTGCCATGGTAATTATGATGTGTCTTGGTGTGGGTCTTTTCGGGTTCACCTTGTTTGGGACTCTCTGGGCTTGTGTGACTTTTTTCTTCCCCAACTCAGGGAAGTTTTCTGATATTATTTCTTCGAATAGGTTTTCTAATCCATGTTCATCTTTCTGTTGTTCTGGCACCCCTATTATTCGTATGTTGTTTCGTTTCATGTTGTCCCAAAGCTCCCTTAGGCTCTCCTCCTGTCTTTTAATTTTTTTCTCCATTTGCCGTACAGTTTGAGTGTGTTTTGCTTCCTTGTCTTCTAATTCACTAATTTGGTCCTCCGCTTCTCCCAGTCTACTGTTGATACTTTCAATGGAGTTTTTTATTGAAGCTATGTCACTCTTCATTTCTTCTTGGGACTTACTTAAGTTGTTGATTTTTTCATCTGTTTCTTCTAGCTTCTTGCATAAGTAGTTGAGTTTTTCATCTGTTTCTTCTTGCTTCTTGAACATCTGGTGCATGTACTCTAGGAACCTTATTCTGAATTCTTTTTCCGTCATGTTGCATATCTCTGTCTCACTTAGCTGCTTTTCTGGCGAGTCCTCCTTTTCTTTCCTTTGGGGGTTTCTTTGCCTACCCATGTTTGATCTCGCTGACATATGTAGATGTTGAGATGTTCAGTGGCTGCTCCCTGGGTGGCAGGGGCTCCTTGGGTTGTGGTTGCTGCTCAGACGGTTGCGGTAGCAGCTGCTTTCCAGTTGGCAGCAGCTCCTCTGGTGGGTGTTGTTCACAGCTGTGTTGGCTCTTCTGGCTGGTGGGGGGAGGCTTCACGTACAGCTGCTGTTCCACAGACAGAGGGTGTGGTGATCAGGAGGCTGTGGTGATCAGGAGGCTGTGGTGATCAGGGGGCTGCTGTTGCTTGGATCTGTGGTCTGGGAAACGCTCCTCTCTTACCAGCACTGCATGGTCTGGGAAACGCTCCTCTCTTATGGGCACTGCATGGTCTGATCAGTTCCTCAGGATGCCCCCTTTAGTCTCAGTTCTCCGCAATCACAAAATCCAAATCTCAAATCTCCTGGCGCCAGCAAACCCGCGGAACTCCTTACCCTGGTCAGGGTCTGTGTCTGTCCCAAGAGACGCGGCTGTCTGCCATGCGGTCTCCCTCCGACCCTCTGGGCTCAGGTCTGGCAAACTTTCCTGCCCAGATCCCTGGTTTTTAACCTTTCCAGGGGAGGTCTGCCCTTCCCGGCTGCAAACCGTCTCACCAGCTGAGTAAATTTGCCAATTCGGGGTGGGTGTTATTAGTTTCAGCTGCTTACTCCGTTTGCTCCGGGACAAGACCTGGGACGCATCTGCCTATATCGCCGCCATCTTGCTTCCAAGTTCTCTACTTTTAAAAAATTCTTTGTGTGTGTGTGTGTGTGTGTGTGTGTGTGTGTTTGAATGGCACTGGGATTTGATAGCTATGTAAAATGTGTTCTCAAAATCTGACAGACTTTGAGTAAGATTAGTATTACTGCTTTCTTAATCTTTGATAGAATTTACTAGTGAAAACATCTGGGCTATAACTTACTGTATTTTCCGTGTATAAGACACCCCATGTATAAGATGCCCCCCACTTTTCCAATCCAAAATGAAGAAATCAATATTTTAAACATTTTGCTGGTTTTCCTCTTAAGGCCTTCTTTTTTGGCATCTTAAGGAGTTGTTCTTCCTGTTTTCTCCATTGTCTGATCATACACTCAGTGGGAGGAGGTCCAAATTGTCTCTCTGCAGCTCTATTTCCATGCCCTTTTGATTAGCTGATTACATTCAGTTTGAATTTTGCAGAGTAAGACAATTGCTTACCGGTATTTATCTTTTTATTTTTTGACATCTTTATGGGCTCAGAATGTTTTGGTCCCTGTTGCATCTACGCATTCTCCACCTCCATCTCCAATTACGGAATCAGCTGAAGTCAATAACAATAAGGCTAGTGATTAGAGGAAGCCTGTTTGACAAAGTATGGACAGCCCATCCGAGGGGCTCCCTCCTTGGCTGATTTCTGTGTGTAAGATGCCCTTTGATTTTCAGTCTAATGATTTTAGGAAAAAAATAGTGTCTTATACACGGAGAAATATGGTACTTTTAATAATCACTATGTCTTGGGCACTATGTAAGATATTTTATTTGCATTATTTCTCCTGTCTATACTAATAAAAGGGTAATATGCTAATTAGACTGGATAGACCAGACATCTTCTGAACATCCTTCCGGATATCCTTTCAGACAAAGCCATAGTAGTGGGGACCAAGGCAGAGGCCGTTAGGGGTGGTCATGCTGGCAAGGGAGCAGTTAGTGCATCAGGCAGGCAGGCAGAGTGGTTAGGGGTGATCAGGCAGGCAGAGTGTTTAGGGGCATTGTTGATGGTTTTATCTCTCCTTCTCCTTTCCTCTCTGAAATCCAGATAGATAGATAGATAGATAGATAGATAGATAGATAGATATAAAAGGTTATTTCTCAAAAATGTATTAAAGTCCAATTTCAGACATGCCACTAAACTAATTTTTAAAAGAAGACACATTAGGCAATAAAGTTAATTACAGTTAATTACAATTAATTACAATTAATATCACCCAGAGATTACAAAATTTTCACTCCATCCAGTTTTTGTTTCAAACATCTAATTATACAATTGTGTTTACCTTATTTAACAAGTATGCTAAATAAGTCACTAGCTATACTACTCCTTCACTAGTCGTTTTCCATCATATAAAGGGCATGACAATTATGTATAATGTATTATACAGGGCAGTGCTGATTAGGAAATAAATGGACCTCCTTAAAAATCATAGTTTTGTCACATAAATCTAACATGTTTATTTTATCTGCTACTGAAAACAAACAAACATCACAGATCTTTAGGTCCTTTATATTTCCCTAGTAACCCGAAAGAGGTAAATCATATTTGTTTCTCACGATGGGATATTTCATTTCCTAATGGGTTTAGAGTATGACTAAAAAAACAAACACAAAGCAAACAAGCAAACACCAATGGTACCAGGCATACAGACAAAGTGATTGTGAATTGATTTTGTTATGTATGAAAACAATGTGAGAAAAAGAATCAGAGATATGATTGCAACATACATTTTCTAAAATTATTTCCTTCATTTAGACTTAGCAAATAAGCAAAACAAGCTAGCTAACTACCTGGTCTGTATTTTAACAGCTCACCTTTTTCATTCATTTTTCTCATTCATCTCATAAATGTGAATTAGGAATACTGCAACTTTCTCAGCACACAGACCTAGGGAAAAATTAGGTTGACAGGGTTCAGTTTTGACAGTGTATCCAGCTGTTTATAGCTGTTCATTTTTTCCATAAACCTAACTGGTATCAGTATATGTAAAGTTTCAACACTTCCAACTCGGAAATGCTTCACAGAAGAAAAATGCTTTCCTTGGAGTTTACAAATGCCATTTGGTCTAATTTTTCAGCAAGGGTTTGTCTAGTTAGATTATGAGATTTTTCCTGAAGAGCAACAGCAAGAGATTGTCTCCCATGCTGTCAGAAAAGAAGTTATATTTTTGTTCCTTGGAAGAAACATATAATGTAATGGGCAAAATATCAAGTGGGTGGGGAGCCATTAGGCCACATAAACTTCCAGAGAGATCGCTAAGAAAATGGAATACGGAATAAGACATTACACTCATACACTTGGTTTCAAAATATAGTCCAAGAAAGCAGAGGGGATTGCGTTTTATAGGAGCAGGACTCACATGAGAGGTTCCTGCCCAGACAGCAAATGACTGCGAGGGTCTAAGGGCTGACCAAAGCCAGGAATTATTTAGGGAAAACTGAATTTCAAACCCTGGAAAGACTAACTGCAAAAAAACGAGCCCAGTGAGAGAAGGCAGGATCAACACTGAGACTGCATGATGTAAGTTACAGCTGGTTCAGAAAGAGCACAGAACAAAGGCAGAGCATCTAGGATTATGTCTGCAAGTTTTCCTCCACCTGAGTTTCTCATCGATCAGATGGGTGTGTCCATGAGAAGTGTCTTAAAAAGCTAAAAGCAAGACTGAAGATTCAATTCTTAACTGTGCACTCTACATTAGAGCATCTCCCGGCAATATAATTTTCTATTCCTTTATACTTCATTGACTACATACTTTTTGGGCAGCTCAAAGGTTTCCTTAGGACCTCTGTTTTAGGTAAGCCCAATATCTTAAAAGTCTATGTTTAAAAATGACTACACTTTAAGCTAATAATGCCCCAATGACACCATTTTTTTTTTTTTAAACCAGGCTTCACTGGAGGGCTGCATTATATTTCACACTCAACACATTTGTTTCAGGTATCCATTCATCATGCATTCAGGTATCCATGTACTTAGTGTGCTGATTAAGAGCAGGAACTGGGGAGTCAGGTTGTGTGGGCTCAAATTCCAGGTTCACCAGTTACTACTGTGTGACCTTGGACAAGTGATGAAACCCTTTGGAAATTAGTTTCCTCTACTGTACTATGGGGGAGGGAGTGATACCTACCTCTCCTGGTTGTTGTGAGCATGAGTTCTATATGAAGCATTTTAGAATAGTGTAGAGCCAGAGGTGGTGAGGGTAAGAACCAGTTGTTGCTGCTGGTGTGCTGTAAGAATACAAATAATACTGATATATATATATATATATATATATTTTAATTTTTACTGGATTCGAAAATGTTCTATTTCAAGAAATTCAAAAAAAAAAAAAGCATGAGGCCCTGCCCATTTCAAGTTCTGACAAACTCCTTCCTTAAAGAAAGTGAAATGATTTGGCCTGCAGTCAAGTTTAATGATTAAGATGGTATCTACAAATCCATAAAGATTTGGAAAAGGGACGACTTCATTATAACTCAAAGTTACTACAGTAGTTCCCTCTTACCCACAGTTTCACTTTTCACAATTTTAGTTAACCCCAGTCAACCAATATCTGAAAATATTAGACGGGAAATTCCAAAAAAGAAACAATTCATAAGTTTTAAATTGTGTGTCACTGGAGTACCTCACTTCGTTTCATCACATAGGCACTATATCATCTCACATCATCACAAGAAGTGTGGGTGCAGTACAATAAGATATTTTGAAAGAGAGACCACATTCACATAATTTTTATTATAGTACTAGAGGCCTGGTGCACAAAATTTGTGCACAGGTAGGGTCCCTAGGCCTGGCTGGCGATCAGGGCTGATCTGTGGGGCAACCAGCGGGGCGATCAAGGGCCCCTGCTGGCACCTGCCTTGGCTGGCCTGGGGCCTGTGGGAAGCTCCTGCATTCAGTGTCTGCCCCCTGGTGGTCACTGTGTGTCATAGCGACCGGTCATTCCACCAGCCGTTCCACCATTCGGTCGATTTGCATATTAGGCTTTTATTATATAGGATATTGTTACAACTGTTCTATTGTTAGTTATTTTTGTTAATATCTTACTGTTCCTAATTCATAAATTATACTTTACCATAGGTATGTATGTACAGGAAAAAACAATATATATATAGGTTCAGTTCTATCCACCTTGGGTCTTGGAATGTACCCTCCATGGAGAGGGGGGACTACCGTGTCTCAATTGCCTGGTTGTTCCTGAAAATAACTGAGCAAGTTGTAAATGCTTATGTGCCTGCCTCAAATATACCATGATAGCATCAGATATGTTGCGGAAACTCAACTCAGATTTTCCTAGTTCTCTTATCATCATCTCCTTCCTTGAATACTATGGCCAATTCTCTCTGTGAAAATCCCTGTGAACAGCACCGTGGACATTCCCACAACACAACAGCATGGGTCCCTACAGGGTGACAAAGCCAAAATGGCCATCTTTAGCAAAGCGAGCAAGGGTGCTGCCTCCGGGTGTCACAGGCCCACAGGCCATGGGAGGAGCCTGTCATAGGGCTGCAAGTTTCTATCTCAGAATTTTTAGACAAACAGCTCTGTAGGTTTTTATTTATAGCTTTTCTGCTGTTTCCCTAAACTCCAAAATTCAGTTTCCTCATATAGGCATTAAAAATAATTATGAAATATAGGTGTTTTTGCAGTTTATATAAAACTCTTTGTTTCTTAAGCAAATTCCAGATAATTTTGTCATGAGTGGGATCAGTTATAAATAAATGTTCACATATTGAAATTGTGGAGGATGAATATTACTCAGCTGCATTTAGGTTGGGCCTTTACCAGCCTCCACCTCCAAGTTCTATTTCACATTGAAATAACTGACAGAGTGCATAGAAGATTCAGTCCACGCAGTTTTAAAGTCTTACCAATGACCTTGGGATCAGTTGCTGACCTGGGGTGGGGGTAGGGTAGGGGTGGGAAATGGCCAAGGAAATTGACTTTTGCTATTTTCATGTTTATAATCAGCTATCTATAAGCATGTAAGAAACTTAAATAGAAAAAATAAGATTTAGAAAAAGAAAATACACCAAAAATGAGAAGTCCACCTTATATCATACTTTGCTGGTAATCACTGCTGATTAACCTAAGGGCAGCAATAAGGGCTTGGATCCCAACATTTCGAAAGTGGTCCACACCTATAATCTTTGAAGGAAAAAGTAAATTGATTTCACGAATTAGCTTAAAAATTATTGTTAGGTATTTATTTACAATAGCTAAAATCTGGAAACAGCCCAAGTGCCCGTCAATAGATGAGTGGATAAAAAAAGCTGTGGCACATTTATACCATGGAATACTATGCAGATGTGAAAAAGAAGAATCTCTTACCCTTTGAGACAGCATGGAGGGACCTGGAGAGTAGTATGCCAAGCAAAATAAGCCAGTTGGAGAAAGATAAGTATCCCATGATTTCACTTATATATGGAATCTAATAAACAAAATAATCTGACATGGAAGCATGCAACAGAATGAGGATTCTTGGAGGGAAAGGGGGGGAGGGAAGAGATCAACCAAAGAATATATATATATATATACATATATATATATATATATATCCCACTTTCAAAGGCTGTTAAGTCACGCTGTTTACCCATATCTTCAGAAAAAAATCACTCTACTGTCGTGGTAAACAACCTGCTTCCCTATTTATAATGGTGGTCTGGCCCTCTAGCAACTTCAGTGCGAAATTATAGCTAATTTGCCTGCATATGTCAGGTGGTCATAATAATCTGGCCACTCAGTGTATATAACCCATGGACATAGACAATAGTGGGGTGAAGGCCTAGGAGGGGAAGGGTGTGGGGAGGAGGGTCAGTGGAGGGGGGGAGGGGACTATCTGTAATACTTTCAACAATAAAGATACATTTTTTTAAAAAGTATTGTTAAGTTATCAGTGCTGCTATTGCTGGGAAAGCTGAGTTCTGAACCTTCTCTACTACCTGCAGGCCAGCACTGTCCAATACGGTGGTCACTAGCCACCAGTGGCTATGGAGGGGCTCCCAGACTGCAAGAGGGTGCAGGCCGGGCTGAGGGACAAATTTCATGCACAAATTTCGTGCACCAGGCCTCTAGTATATACATAAAAATGTGACTGAGGAATCCACTATTATTGTAATTGCATATAAGATAGTGAAATGTAGGCAAGATGTGATTCCTGCCTTAACTAGTAAGAAATATAATTAAATAATAAAAAGTGAATGCATCAAGCCATGGTTGGTGTGGCTCAGTTGGCTGGGCATCATCCATGCACCAGGAGGTTGCTTGTTCGACTCCTGGTTAAGGACACATGCCCAAGTTTTAGCTCAATCCCCGGTAGGAGGCAGCTTATTGTTTGTTAGGCTCTCACATAAATGTTTCTCTTTCCCTCTCCCTTCCTCTCTCTCTAAAAATCAATAAGCTATTCTTTAAAAAACAACAATGCATCAACATAAAGTAATAGACCAATGGAAATCCTATATAATAAAAGGCTAATATGCAAATTATCCCCTACTGAGTTTGACAGGATGACTGGGAGTTTGATCTTTCACTATGATGTGCGCTGACCAGCAGGGGGTGGCGTGGAACATGGCAGTTGACCAGAGGTGGCGGTAGGGTGCTGAGGGAGCAAGGGAAGGAGGAAGCGGGGAGGCTGGGAGGTGGGGGACCTGATCAGCCCTGATATCCAGCCAGGACTAGGACTATACCCATGTACAAATTTTGTGCACTGGGCCTCTAGTAATTATATATCCTTCTTTTCTTCCTTCCTTCCTATTTTTATACATCTGTCCATCAACCTAACCATCCACCTACCTAGTAGCAAAAACACTTTTAATAAGGGAAGCGTTAACTGCCTGAGGAAACTCCATCTCTGATTAATGTTGAAATGATTTTCAGAAATTTATTGTATAAACAGAAGCAAAACAATTGTCCACAGTGAGAAATGGAGGAAGGAAGATGACTCAGAATTTATGAGGACCTAGTTCAATGGTTTTTAAACTTGGTTTAGCAAATTTTTTTCTAATAGGAATTTTATAGAACTCAAATATGTAATTTAAAAGAGTGGGGTGAAGTATCCTCTTCTGAGAAGCCTAAAGACATTACCTTTCCTTTCTTTCCCCCATGATGTCAGAAGCATCTTTGTATTTAATTAAGACAACTTGAAAGTGACCAAATTCTAAAAATGGGACCTGAGTTTTCACATTTTTATAATTTAAAAAAATTACAAAAATTTTGGGAAATTAGGAAAGTAAGAATTGGGAAATCTGGCTTGATAAAATTAAAAAAACTTTGCCCATCAACAAACATAGATGATGCAATAGACTCATTTTCTAATAAAGAGATATCTGTGCTAAGCTCAGCTGCACCTCTAGCCTCACCTTAACCATTTGTCTTTTTTTTTAATTAAATAGAAGCCAAGATAAATGAAAATGTAGACATCAGCAGCAGTAACCCGATAAAGAACCTGATACCAGTGCTGCTGACACCGCAGATAGAGAGCAAGGCATGACAATGAGCTCTTCATTCAGTCTGACTGCAAGGAATGCTCCCAGAACAATCCTTATACAATTTCCCTTCCTGTTCTTCACTTCCTATTGCTAATATTTAGACATTTGCTTCTGAAAGACAGAGAGGTCCACTTTCTGTTGAATAGTTCAGTTGCTTATCATCATTTGGACCCACTTGAAAAGAGGAGTGATAAATCATTCTTATTACCATCCATCAGGGGGGAAAAGCAATCATGCAATATATCAGTATCATCCAACAAAGACTGTGACATAAAGTGATATGTAGTAAAGGAATATGTTTACACAAAGTTTCGAGGTC
The DNA here is from genome assembly GCF_028538775.1 of Myotis yumanensis. Classification (NCBI taxonomy): domain Eukaryota; kingdom Metazoa; phylum Chordata; class Mammalia; order Chiroptera; family Vespertilionidae; genus Myotis; species Myotis yumanensis. The sequence continues at coordinate 75,179,390 of NW_027223753.1, forward strand.
TCATATTGTATTGATTGCTTTAATCAAAGAAATACAAAGACATATAGATTTTCCCACATTTATATTGTACCTGAACAAATAATTCTATTTTTCTTGACTTAAAAAGTTAAACTGAATGAGTTGTTTCTCCAGGATTCTTAATTTGTGTGTCACAGGCCTTTTGACAGAGGGTACTTCAAGAGCCAGCAGCATTACATGCAAGACTACTAGTATAACTTTATCTTGGGCTTCAACCATCAGCAAAGGGTTTAGATATTAAGTACCTACAAGCTTAAGGTAATTCTGTTGGGTTAAATGTGAAACTAGGTATGATAAAAATGTAAGGATTGCAGCATAATATGAAGTTACCAATACTCAACAACAATAGAGTAGTTATCTTACTACTCTAGCTGCAGCCTAGTTTCTCATCCTAAAAACCCTAGTCAAATAGCTTTACTCTAAATTATCAAGTAATATGCATTTATATTTTCAGAATCAGTTCACCAAGAAATAAAACTTTTCATTGGTGGAAAACTGACAAACATAATGCCTAATTCTAAATGGTACAATATTTTCTTTAGTTTTCTTGAGCCAAAATATACTGACAGCCAAAATTTCAAAACTAAAAACAATTTAAGGATGGAAACTTAAAAATAGTAAGTAGAGCCAATTATTGTTCTCTTTGAATGAAATTGTCATTTTTTGTATAGTTTTTTAGAGAATTTTCAAAACAGAAGTAACACCATGATAAGCTGATTCAGTTAAGTCCCACTCTGATGCTAGGTTAAGAACCCCAGTCCTCAAACATGGTTCTCCTATTTCACATCAAGATATCCTTTAAACAACTCATGGAAATTAGTGTTCAGGAAAAAGTTCAAGAGTACAAACAGCTGCCCTCTGTTCTACAATTCAAGTCCTAAGTCAACAAAAGCTTCATTTACATTTCCTGCCATCTATGAACAGTGGCCTTAATGCTATTAATAAACTATTGTCTCTGATCAATAGTACGTAAAATATACATCCAACCACTTATTCAGAAAATGATCCCAGGTCATCATAAAACTGAGAAGATGTGTAGAAAACATTCAGACATAGGTTGGAATGGGCATAGTCTTATATCAATACTACAGGAAAGTAAGACTGAAGAAGTGGAAAGGGGAGAGAAAGAAGATAAGATGGAAGAGGAGGAGAAAGAAGAAGAGGGAAAGTAGCAGAAGAAAAAAAAATCTTTTGCGCAATAGGTATACTATGATTTACACATAAATGTCAGTGAATGATAAAATGTAGCATAATACTAATAAAATAATTCAAGCTAAAATAGTAAAGTGCCACTTGTCACAAATAATATGTTACTCGGCATTTTTTTTTAAAAAAAATACAGCATCCATTAGTAGTTATATTTTGGTAAATTTAATTTTGTGGTAGATGATGGATGGTTCTATAAATGGAGTATCAACATAAGTGTCAAAAGCAATAGTCTTCATCCAACAATTTGACTTTCTGTATCTCTCAACAAATAAATAAAATATAGGAAATCACCCTATCTGTACGAAGTGGTTCATTTTAGTTAAAAAAAAAAAAAAAACTACACTGGTTTATAACTCCATAATGTTATTCTTTATTTTTTTCAATATTTTTATTGATTTAAGAGAGGAAGGGCGAGGGGGAGAGAGAGAAACATCAATGATGAGAAAGAATCATTGATTGGCTGCCTCCTGCACACCCCCCACTGGGGATCAAGCCTGCAACCTGGGCATGTGCCCTGACTGGGGATCAAACCTTGAACTCCTGGTTCATAGTTCGTTGCTCTACCACTGAGACACACTGACCAGGCTTCTTTATTCTTTAAATGCTTTTTTCTTTTCTTTCAACTGAGCTATAAATGCCTTGAGGGTAGCAACTGTGCGTTCTTTCTCTGTCACTGCTGTTCAGTACTGATTATTAGTAAAGTAAATGTCAAATAAGATGGCCAATGAGCAACAGATACTGTTTTTGTTAGTGGTTAGATCATGAAACTGGATAGCAATTCTAGATGTATCTTCAAATACCCATAAGGAATTTTTATTTTTTAAAAAAATATATTTTATTGATTTTTTTTTACAGAGAGCAAGGGAGAGGGATAGAGAGTTAGAAACATCGATGAGAGAGAAACATCGATCAGCTGCCTCCTGCACACCCCCTACATGCCCTTGACCAGAATCGAACCTGGGACCCTTCAGTCCACAGGCCGATGATCTATCCACTGAGCCAAACTGGTTAGGGCAGAATTTTTATTTTATAATGTAGATCTTTATAATAAATGAATTCCTAGCAGAATGCTAGTGCTTTATATCATTGTTTTAATGTATTTCAAAATACGTGCCCCAAAAATAAAAGAATGAGCTCTTGAAAATTAAAATTCTGATTGCTAAGAAATATTTAAGGAAAAGGTTAGAAGATAGAATAAAAATTTCCCATAATGTAAGAACAAAGAAAAAGAAAAATGTAAAAGAAAGATAAAAGATGCAGAGGATCAAGTCAGGAGATCCAAAATCTGATTGACAGAATTTCCATTAAGAAGGTATAGAGAAAACCTAAGGAAAACATCAAAGTAATAAAAGAAAATCTCTCAGGGTCACAAGAGATATAGTTTCCTGATTACTCCAAGTACTGCTCACAATTAATAAGACACAAACATCATTATGAAATTAGAGAACACCAAGATTAAAAGAGACCCAAAAGTTTAATGAAGGAAAACATTGAAACTAGAAAGAAAACTCATTTTTTTCCCTGAGGTTTGTCATTTCTTCTCCCATCAAGAAAAGAACAAACAAAGATCAAACAGTTCAAAGTTAACAAATTGTATAAGAAGGTTTTGGTCCACTTTTGGAGCAAACTGAATGTTGTATGGTTTCAATGAGTTGATAAAATTAAGTAAGAAGTCTGCATTTGACCTTTCATAGAGAGATACAGGGGTTATGAAATTACAAGGGAATATAATCAGAGCATCTTAACTGACCCTGTAATGAACATTATTTTCATAGATATAGCATAAATTCTTGTTACTAGTTTTCAATTTTTAGTTATCAACCTAAATACTTAACATAGAAGATTTCAAAATAGTTACAGAATATAGTTGTTAACAACCTTAGCAATGTGAAAACAAAGTGTATTTTATGCATGTTGGAGAATAGAAGGCTCTAGAGCCCTGAAGGAAAAGATAATGTCTTGAAGTAGATTTTTAAATATACTATTATAAAGTTAGGCAAAGAAATCAGTACAGTTTTTTTAAGTGATATAGGTGCTAAAATATAGGATTGTATTAAGGAAAATTATAGGACACAGAAATATACATGTCCATTGTGAATGGTGTTGGGATTGTGTTTGCTTTTCTTTCTGTTTATATTTCATTCAAAGTCACTATATTAATAATTTACAATTAAAAATCAAGCAAAAAATCACATGTGATATATTAGTCTCGTTGATAAAAGGCATTACAAGAAACACATGAAGTACCATTTGGGGCCACATTGTGCAGAAGACAGATTGTGGCATTTAATTTACAGGCCAGATAAGATAATGCTCATCTTGGTAGTCTATCCCACAGTGATTTCTGAGGATCACGAAGACCCATTTTGGCACGCATGCATCTTTAGAGGGTGTCTGTACTCGACATGTACTTACTCATTTCAAATTAAGAGGAAACTGATGCAATGACTGTGACAGAGGGACCTCCTCAAAATGTTGGCCCTAGTGGAATGGGAACAACTGAAAGAGCTTATATCCCCATTTCTTTTCAAACTCTTTTAGTCTTCAATACAAAATGGTTTTCCTCTACTCCCATCTACCTATACTTTGAAGGACTTTTCTTCCAAAGATTCAGGCCACTTTATACATATTATCTTAATGGTCCTAGTGTGAAGAAATCATTTTGCAACTCCATGAGGAGTGGACAAGTGAGCACCATGAATCTCCCTTTTTTAAATGGACAAATAGGTAAAGAAATTAAATAGTCACATCACAATGTAGTAGCATCAAAATTCCTATCTTCTGACTGACTTCCTAGACCACTTCTTTTTGAGCCCCAGCAAAGTTATTTCATGGCATTTTAATGATTAGTGGAGGAGTTTGAAAATTCAGACCAGAACAGTTACACACAGCCCAGAGTACACGGTCATAATGGATTTCCAGCATCATACCGTGAAACTGCTTCTCAAAATGTTTCTCATTAACTTCCTGAGTATTTTGTGAACTCACTTGAATACAGGAGGATAGTAAACCGACACAGGATAAGGAAAAGATTAAAAATTTAGTAATGAAAGTATATAAACATAATTTAAAATAGCTGTATTCAAGTTTCAGGATTTACTGAGTATTTGTGCTGCTAAAGATTCTAAGGATTAAAAGTTTCAAGGGAAAACAACAAAACTCAAATGAATAATGGTTGTTGTTTGTGTGTGTGTGTGTGTGTGTGTGTGTTTGTTTTTTACCTTAGGAAATGTTTATTGTAAACAGAATTGTAAGGAACGGAAGAAGAACAAGAGGGGTGTTGAGAACAGTGTCTTTAAGGAGGCTCCTCACTAATTAAGCATGAATTCACCTTGGGTGTGGAGGCACTGGCTGACCCTGTCTACCCAAGTGTCAAGAGTGCCCTGGAAGAGTAGGTCCTCCCTGCAATTGAGCCAACTTGCCCACATAGAAAGTAGAGCCTGGGAACTATCCCCAAGAGAATAGAGCTTTGCTTACATTCCTACTAGCAAGCAGACGGGAAGCATTCTCAGCCTGACAAAGAGGCAAGCAGAAGCCAAGGCTAAAAGTAGACTGCGTTTCTGAGGTTCTAACATTGAAAGAACGGAAACCATATGGGGATTACTTTATTATTCAACTGAAGCCTTCAGGTGGCTTTAAATTAAAAGGAATATTGTCAACCACATCCCTGAGCCTTTTTTTGTTGTTGTTCTCTTTTCCATCCCCTCTTCCTCTTTTCAAAGTTTACAAGCTCTGTGATTTAGTAGTGGAAATTCCCTAAATATAAATTAAGCATTATGTCCACCCAAGAAATTCTTCCTGGCACTCAACCAGTAGTTTGGCATTAAAATCTCTCATATGACTCTTGGGAGTGTAAGTTAACAGTTAGTGTGTGTGTGTGTGTGTGTGTGTGTATACACACAATGATTTTTTTCTTCTTTAGAATTATTCTGTACTATGGAAATATATTTGTTGCAAAGTATACACTCTGTGTATACTGAAGAAATGTAGTGACTATAACTGAAATGTAAGTCATGCCTCTAAGAAATTACACCCAGTTTTTGTGCAACAGTGGCTATCAGATTTCCTGCCACCATCCTAACTGTGAATATCCCCTCCACAGCCCAAACATCTAGGCTTGATTCCACCAACTCTAAAGAGATAACAATGCTGACTGCATTAGTCAGGACAGGCTAATGTACAGCAACAGACCACCTGCACTACCACCCCCAAACCCTAATGACTTGTGAGCACCAAAATCATCTTCTTGCTCACACTATGTGTTCACCCTTCTTCAGGAAATGCTACCATAAGGGTCCCCACGAGACAAGATTGTACAGGCTCCATCTCAATGTGTGTTTCCATCAAAGTAGGAGGAAGGTAATGAAGCAAAGTCCACAGAGACTCTTCTGCTTCATCTGGGAAGCAACATAAGTGACCTCTGCTCACATTTCATGGGCCAAAGCCAGTCACATGGCCATGCCTAATCTCAAAGGGGGAAAGGAAGTACGACTGTCCTATGTGTCCCCAAGCAGGGCAGTTAATACATTCGTGATCATCCCTGATGACCATAGGAATTTTATGAATGTTTTAAAGAACAAAAAACCGTCTAGAACTCATCAAGACTGTCATTTAATTCTTAAGGTTCATAGATCCCACCTTATTCTTATTTATATGCCTAACCCCAAAGACAGGGAACTCAATTTCGGCTTGACAAAACTACAGAAAGAGAGTGGATAGTGTATCTATGATAGTTCCTACTCCTTTAAACCCCAGGGTTAATTTGGCAAGTTAAGTAAAAACTTTCTTTTTGCTGCTAATAACAGAAAATGGTACCATCTATGTGCTTCAAGTACTTCCCGGGTTCTCCACGGGCCAGGAAAGTGATGCTCAGTCTTGAATAAGCTTATTAAGACAGAAATTCACAAGGATATAAGGAAAGAATTTCCTTGTTAGTCTTTTAAAGACCAAAAGAATATTTCATTACTTACCTACTCTTAAGGCAGATGCAAATTTTCTTACCATTAAATACTCAGGGTCAGGGTATTCCATTTTAATATGAATAAGTATCTTTACTTAGTACATACAGAACACCAAAAGAATGTCTGCATAAATCTTCCGTTCCTAAGAATCAGTCCAAATTTTTTTTTTTTTTAATCTAAGAGAGACGCTGAAAGTCAAATAAGAAAGAATACATAGAAGTGGAACCTTATTTTCTCTAGCTCAGAAATACTTCCCGAGCATTCCTTCTCTGGTACATTAACCCTGCCCTACACCCTGAACTTTAAAATGGAAGGAGTAAAGGAAATTTATTGGAAGGAGATGCGGGAGGCTTTTAGTCATGTTAGAATACTGCTTACTGTTCACTAGATACATGGAGAGACTTAAATAAAAATTTCCTGCCAAACAGTATCTGTACAAGAAACCAGCTGTTGTTATTTATGGTTACACAGGACTCCAAACTCTATTATCTAAGCTCAGAGAACTACTCTAGCAACAATTGCATGGGCTTTGAAGCATTTCAGGTCGCAGAACAAGGCCCTTATTTTACAGAGAAGTGCTTTAACAGTTTATTCTAAGAACCCTAAAAGCTATCAAACCTGAGCAAGGGGGTGAGGGGAATCTTATCCTAATGTAGGCTCAGCTTCTAAATTACTTTCCTTCTCCCTGTCATGCCCAAGACTAGGCAGTCCCCTTCACCCCCATCCCCACTTCTCCATGCTCATCTTTAATGACTAACACCATCCCTTGAAATAGGACCAGATGCTGTTGATCCCAATTTAGCACTATATTTCGGTGGTGAAGCTTAAATGAATCCATATATCTCCATCCTAAAGTGCCTTTAAGTGCAATCATTTCACTTGAAAGGTTTGGAAGCATTAATTTTTTTATTTTTTTATCAACATCAATAAGTGACTGGGAACTGTAGAACTACAGGAAAGAAACTGACTGTTGGCGTTTAAGTATTGACAAGGACTAGTGTAAAAACAACAATTAAGGTAGCAGTTAACTGACATTTAATGAGTGTTTTCTAATCACTGTGTTAAGACCTCTATAATCTCATTTAAACCTTAAAACAACCCTATAAGTTGTGCCTAGTCACTTCCTTCCAAAGAGGACAGTATGGAAAGGGGGAGGGAAGAGTAACCTAACAGTGGGGAAACCTGGCAAACATGACCACAGCCAGGGGATCAAGGTCAATATCAATAGTGATAAGCCATGTGGACACTATACATCCTTGGTATGAAGTGTTGAGAATGAAAGTGCAACTTTGTGGTCTTCTCTCAAACACCTAAAACTCAGTCTAATCATGAGAAAGAACATCAAATAAATCCCAAATGAGGGACATTCTATAAAACGCTCTCCAGTAATCCTCAAAACTGTCAAAGTCATCAAAAACAAATTTGAGAAACAGATGAGAGGATTCTAAGTAGCCCTGACAACTAAATGTACTGTGGTATCCAGGATGAGAGTCCTGGAACAGAGAAAGGACATGAGGGGGAGACCCGTGAAATCCAAATAAACTCTAAAGTTTAGTTAATAATAAAGTACCAATGTCAGCTCCTTAGTTTAGACAAACATTCCATAGTAAGGTGATGTGGTAACAATGAGGAAAACCAGGTGATGGGTACATGAATACACTCTTTCCACCTTTGCAACTTTTCTGTTAATCTAAAACTATCCTACAATGAAGTTTATTTTAAAAACCCTCTGGGGATGGTGCTATTATCTCCCTTCTGGAGATAGAAAACTATAGGCTAAATAGCTTTCCAAACGTACAGGCTAAAAATAGAGCAAAAAACTTAAGATATGTTCATTTCACATTTAAGCAACCAGTGGACTAGGGCTGTAATATAAGCCCTGTAAACAACATTTATGAAAACAATTTTACCCCAGATACATGGTGAGAAAGTTAAACTAAAGGAATTTATTTCCTCGTGATGATGCACTTTTATTTTAGCACACACTTTAACAGAAAGGGGTTATAACATTACTTTTAAAGATTTCATTTTTATATTTTTGCCCTAGTCAGTTTTGTTCAGTGGATAGAGCATTGGCCTGTGGACCGAAGAGTCCCAGGTTAGATTCTGGTCAAGGGCATGTACCTTGGTTGGGTTGCAGGCTCCTACCCAGCTCGGGTCCCAGTCAGGGCACGTGCAGGAGGCAACCAATCGATGTGTTTCTCTTCTCTAACATTGATATTTCTCTCTGTATTTCCCTCTCTGTTCCACTCTCACTAAAAAAAAAAAAAAAAAAAAAAACAATGGAAAAATATCCTCGGGTAAGGATTAAAAATAATAAATATTTTATCTTTATTTTCATCACTAATTTCAATTACTCAGGAGGGCCATGTGATGATTACATCTAAACAAAATTAGCTTAAGATTTTGCCAAAATGTTAATGTTTCAACATTCCATAAGAGAAAAAAAGCATTAGCCAATGGAGACTTCACTCCGTAATCCTCTCTCTTTCAACTAGGCTCACTTGTTACTACCCACACCTTCTCTCCAGATGCTGGGTATTTTGGTGCCAGTGAGTTCAGCCTGTTGCTTTAACAGGAAGAGAGGGTTACAAGATAGAGTGCCCTTCAAGAGGAAATGACATCAACATAAGGAAAGACTAGCACACACTTTGGGTTTTTTCAGATCCTGAGATATAAGATCAGCTGTGGCTGCTCCAAAAACCTAAAGAAAACTAAATGCCCTCTAAAATATAAATTCTAACAGGATTATCTACTAAACCAGTGTTTCCCACAATGTGAAGCCAGCCCCTCTGGGAAAATGCCAATATCCTCCCAGAAAGACTCAAGCAGTCCAAGATATATTCTTTTTTTTTCCTTGGGATTTGCCAAAATCAGACAGTAGGACTCAACAACTATTTATAAATACTGTACTTAATATATTGTCTCCCGTGAGAATATAAAGTGGAAGTGATCCAGCAAAAAAGAAAACGGACTGCCTTCTGTGAGTGATTAGATTAGCTTGCCTACAGACATGTTTTTCTCAATCTTATTCTATTTACAAGTATTTTTTAAGGGCAAGTGATTCCTTGAATTATTGATTTATTTTATCACTCTGGGCTTGTCTCAGGAGTAGCTACCCCCTTTATACTTAAAGCTATCCCAAGGCAGTTCTTTAATGGCATCATATCTGTTTTAATGGAAGAGAAGGATGAAGAGAAAAAAGTAGAAGTAAATATGACACATTTTCCCACAATATCACAGCAAAACTGCAGTAGAGAAAGAGATGAACCTAACTTTCCCCCATTCATTGGACAATGGAAACAGAAACAAATCCAAAGTTTAACTTCTTCCTTTCACCAATGGGAAAGAAAGGAACCAAGTTCAAGAAGTCATAATTATTCCCCCAGACACACACACACACACACACACACACACACACACACACACACACAGACACACCCCACACACAACTTGGTGAATTGGTACTCATCCAAAAAAAACCCTTCTTCTCAAGAATCTTTGTTATTTTTATAACTGAACTCATGAAAATCTTTTCATTTTACAGCCCTGGGAGGTTTAGGCTGGAATTTTTAATTTCTAATCTCATACCAGTGTGAGAGGCCATGTGGAAGCTACACTGCTAGGATCACTGTGGTGAGACAGAGACTGCACATCAGAAGACTGCCCTTTGGGTAGATTCTTGGGGGCTCAGAGAAGCACTTAAGCCTCTAGATGAGTATCTCCAAGTCAGCCTGAATCCTGATCCTCCTCCAGTCAGACATCCCTAATCTAAACCTCCTATTTATATCCACCACAGTCTCAACATTCCAGATGGACAGGCACTGAATTCATTACACTAATCTCCCACCCTTCAAATCCTGTCCTAACTCCCCAAAGGACACCTGCTGAACATTAAACCCAGATTGAGTTTCAAAGCCCAAAACCTACAAAATAAGGAGAGGTTAGATTTTTCAAAGCTCTTGCCGATAAGCTTTTTCGTGTTCTTTCAAGTTTTCATGAATGGTGTCAAGTTCTCCCAATGATTCTCCTATCTGCTTTTGGCTCTCCGGGCATCTGAAGTTGCCAACAATCCACATGATAGGAAAAGTTTAACCATGTAAGACAGCATGGGGCAGATAAAACACATGTGCAAAAATATAAAGCGAAGGGTTACTGTTTATTCTTAATACTTACATGTCCATATTAGATTTTTCATATCAGTATTAACTGTTAGTAAAGCCATATACATCAGCATATCAAATAGACTTATCTAGCCATTTGCCATGTGAAAAACACATAGCAACATGACAAAGCCTTGTATAGTGCCTGGTATACACAGACATACATATATTGTTGAATTAATCATTAGCGTTTGACATCTGCTAAACAGTCATCCATTGAAAAAATGAAAAGCTCCTTCCCTTCCTGGTCTTCACAGAGATCTCTAGATAACCTTTATGCCTAAAATGCTATTTCCATGACTGCTCTATGCTGTATTTAATATGCAAGTAATACATACAAATATTAGAAAATTGTTAAGAACAGATAAAATAAATACATTTAATTACTCTCAAATCACCTAGAGATAATAATTCTTTTTTAAAAAATCTTCTCCTGAGGATATGTTTTATTGATTTGAGAGAGAGAGAGAGAGAGAGAGAAACATTAATTGGTTGCCTCCTTTATGTGCCCTGACCCAGGATAGAATTCACAACCTTTTGGTGTATGGGACGACACTCCAACTAACCAAGCCATCCCACCAGGGTGAAATAGTAACTTTTATGTTTGTTTATACATAACCTTCCAAATTTCCAATGCCTATCCATTCATATACACATGGAACACAGGTGTTTTTAAAAAATAAGGATTATACAAAAAACCATAACATTGTTTTAATGCCTCATTTGGTATTTTATTGTATACTAGAGGCCTGATGCACGAAATTTGTGCAGGAGTAGATCTTTGCAGGCGTGGCTGCCTCAATCCCTCCCTCGCAGCTGCAGCGGCTATAGCCCCGACTTCATCCTGGAAGGATGTCTGGTCTAATTAGCATATTATGCTTTTATTATTATAGATTTCTACTATAATTTATTTTATCACCTTATATTGTTTAGACATTTATAATACAACTAGAGGCCCAGCACACAAAATCATGTGCGGTTAGGATCCCTAGGCCTAGCCTGCAATCAGGGCCATTTGCCAGTCCCCAGTTCCACCCTGCCACCACCACCAATTGATTGGAGCCTGAGGGCTGGGAGGAGGGACCAAGAGGTCTGCCTTCCACCCGCTCGCCAGTCCCTGCCGCGCCACTCACCCCAGTTCCTCCATTAGCCATCTCCTGATGAAGGGCAGGCTGAAGGGAAGGACCAAGCAGTCTGCCTTCCTCCCGCTCGCCAGTCCCCAGTTCTGGCTCACTGCCACCACCAGTTAATCGGGGCCTGAGAGCCAGGGGGAGGGACTAAGAGGTCTGCCTTCCACCCGCTTGCCACCAATTGATTGGAGCCTGGCAGCCCTGATTGGGGTGTTGGGGCAATCCGGCCCAGATCAGACTGGTTCGCTGGCCACTTTGGGTGTCATAGCAACCGGTCATTAGGTTGTTATGGTCATGACGGCGTGACAGTATATAGATAGATAGATAGATAGATGATAGATAGATAGATAGATAGATTAAAATAAGTTTGTGATAAAGCATCCTTGTAGTAAAATCTTCTTACACATGTTCAGACATAGTCTTAGGATAAATATTCCTAGGAGCTGCATTGCCAGAACTATGAATATGCACATTTTGTGGCTTTGGATCTTTACCCTGAAACAACAGGGGTTTGAACTGCATGGTTCAACTTATATGCAGATTTTTTGCAATAAATACTGTAAGTGTATTTTCTCTTCCCTATGATTTTCTTAATAGCATTTTCTTTACACTAGCTTAAATTATTGTAAAAATACAGTATATGATACATACATATATCATACAAAATATGTGTTAATTGACTATATTATCAGTAACACTTCTAATCAACAGTAAACTATTAGCAATTAATTTTGGGAAAGTCAAAAAGCTTATATGTGGATTTTTGTCTGTGAAGGGGTTGAGGGGGTCAGAATTCCTAACCTTCATATTGTTCAAGGGCTAACTGTATTGCAAAATAATCTCCAGATAGTATATAAAATCTCACCTCATCCAAGTAGTATGTTTTTCCCTATACCTATAATAACACTAGATATTATATTTATTCTCAAATTTAGCCAATTTTGATGGTTAAAAAGTGTGTCTTGTTTTACTTTGCATTGCTTAAAGGGTGATGGTCCACATACTAGGATATAAATAATATGCATAACATTTTTAAGCATCAGCTCAAAGTGGATACTCATAACCAATAATACATATAACCATCTTTGGGGAACTAATAACTGTTTAAAATATATCAGGATGGTTCAACTTAGGATGAAATTTGTGTCTTCTTTTTTTAATAAGCAAATTCACCTTATTGTCAGACACTTAAGAATGTCTTAAATGTTCATATTCTCTCTTTATTTCATGGCCCACTCGAGCTTTGCTTTAAATGTGTGTGCACATGTGTACAGATGCATGTGTGTATACATATGCATATACATCCATCCATATACACATATCAATGTATATGTACACACACAGGCAGATAGTAGACCTTGCATTTTTCTCTAGTCTCAGTAAATCCGCTGAGATGCCATGAGTTACACTTGCTCTGTCCCATAAGTACGACAGGCTTGTTCTGGCTGTGTGAGGCGGGCACAGCCCACACAGCCATCATAACTGACATCTGTGGGCAAGGCGCCAAGGTACACCTCAGTCACGTGGGCCTGCTGGAGGATGCTCTCTCAGGCACCTGCTTCAACGGTGTGAGTTCAGCCTGTGGGTTTGCCTTGATTGATGTTGGTATAACTGCTCCACATTCTCTGTGGGTGAAGGGAAGTGGGCTCGGCTCACTACAGTTGTGGTCCCTTGCACTTCCACTTGATATCACACCAGGAAGAGCAAATTACAGAGGCAGGCGCATGCGCCTGCAGGCTCTCCACGCCCTCACTGACCCAACAAAGAGGCACCCAATCTTAAAATAAAACAACAAAAAAGGCTTTGAAAACCAGGAAGCTAGCAAGTGAAGGAAGCATCTGTCTCATTCATTCTGAAAAAATCTCTCCCATGAAGCACACACAAAGGCACACACACACATCACCACCACTGGAGGACTGCTGATGGTGCTACTTCCAGGACTTTTCAGAGACTTTTAATTTTTATTAACTAAGTGAATTTGTTTCTTGCCCAAACTATCACAGAATTCATAAAGTCATTCTGTCCCACAAAAAATGGGGGGAGGTGGAGAGGAAATGCCTACTTGAGTAAGCTTCACAACTTTCAACAAGGTTCAACCTACCATAAAAAATGTTGTAATAAATCATGTCCACGTGGATAGCTTTTCATCTTTCCACATCAATTTCTTATTTTCAAAACAAACATTAAGTCTGCTAAGGTAAAAACCCAATTTTGGATCTTTGCTACCCCACAGTCAAACCCAGTCGGCCATGCATGTCCCCAGATGAATGATCTGACAAGACTCCCAGCTTCAATCATCCTCATACTGACCTTACCTTTCATTCTCCTTTACCATGAAATTTGATGCAGAAACCATAATTTTAGAAAAAACTGATAGCGATAAAATTCAAGCAAAAAAAAAAAAAATACCTGTATATCTTATTTAACAAAGCATATGCAAAAAAATTCACCAATTGGATTCCAAAACATTCCTGTCTCTTAAAATTACCCCATACTACCCAGGGAAGGGAGCTGTAGAAATTCTAGAAAAAAAATGTAATCATTGTATTCAGTTGAACTATGAAAAATTGCCATTTTTGTACAACAACTGAAATACTGCCAACTTCACATGGATCATCCTAAATGTTTCCTTAGCTTTAAACATGCCACAATTCTTTTTGTGATTTGGACAAAAATGTTGATAAAATACAGAGAATCTTCATATTCTTCATCCTTCATTTTCACTTCCCCTCTTCACCTTCTTCCCTCTTTCACTTCATCCTACCTCCCAATGGTATTAGATGAGAGCAGGAATGAGAAGGGATCCTGAGCAATCACCTGGAACCAGAATCTGGGTTTGGGCCCAATTTCAAGGTCCAGAGGTAGACCTATACTTCTAGTTATAAATTGTTTCAAAAGTAGGACTCTAAAAATAATGTTTTCTTCTCGCATGTCTTGTGTTCAGGGACCATTTATCCTAATAGTGACATTCACTCATGCAAGGGGGGTTTAAGACAGCACTTGAAAATGCAATTTTTGAACACTATAACTGAGCTGATCACAACTCATTTGTTACATTTTACCCCAATTTTCTCCCACTGGTCCCAGAACTGCCTTCCCATTTTCTAGCCACCTTTCCTTCTTCTTTGTAAGAAGCTTTTCACTGGAACTCAGGAGTTTTCCAGACACCTGCATGAAGTATGAGAAGAAATTACTGAATTGCTACCCTTTACTATTTTGAGACAAGAGTGTGCATTTAAGTGCAATATCCACCCATCTTTGCAGGAAGTAGAAAAATAGGCGGAAAAACTTGCATTTCTCAACTACATATATATATAATAACCAGGAAGCCCCTGCCCCCCACATGGTGTGGCAGCCAAATGTGTGCTGGAACCCTCTGATGTCAAAGGTCAAACATCAGAGAGAAAAGATGCCAACTGAATGTAAAAATGTAGAAAAAATATCCTTTGAAATGTTAAAGAGTCTGTGAGCATAGAGTGCTTATTAACTGCTGCCTTCAATGACAATGAAAGCCTAACACAAATGAAATTTAAACCTACTTTCAAGAAAATGTATTAACTGATGTAGTGCTCTCATTCCTGTACCTTCCCTTCCATGTAGATTCTGAGTATCTTCAGTCCACAGGGTTATCATCATTCTGATTTTGAATGTACTTGGGATGGGAATAGGGCGACGGAAACTTTAGGAGCTTACATTCAAAATTACAAAATCATGACCCAGCCAAAAGAAAAGCAAGGGTTTACCTAATATGAACTAAATTACAAGATTTTTCTCTCTTTAGTAATGCCTCCCTTAACAGCTCAGTTTCTATTGCATTATTCCCTTACAGACACTGTAAATTGTATACTGCAAGACAGAAACAGGAATATGGGAACCCCAGACACAAGTGCCCTCATTGTCCTTAGTCACACAAGTGTCTATCTAATTTTATAACATGGCCAATGAGCCTTTAAATAATTGGTATCAATTCACCTATGATACAGAGCAACTGAAAATTACAATAATGGCTAATGTGTGTAGCAATTCCACTAGGTAAGTATTCAGCTCTCTTTTAAGAATGTCGGATATGCTATGTCACTTAATGCTCTTTCCAGCAACCACATGAGGTGAAGAACCACATTCCCATTTTACACATGAGGGAACTAAGACTCAGAAAAGTAACTTGCCCAAATTGACAAAGCTGGTGGTAAAGCTACGAGTCAAACCCAGTTCTTCCTCATCCCATCTTCCTCATCTACCTGTTCTCTCCTGAACTCCTCCTGTAGAGGCCAATCAAGAACTAACTGTAAGGATGGGAGGTATGGACTCTAGTAAGAGGTACATCCCCTGCCTTGGCCCACTCATGACAGATATGGGATAGCTGTTACTCAGCCTTAGCTGGTATCTACCCATGGGAACATGCAGTTCCAGGGAAGCCAGCACTTCTGGCTTATATGAAAAACCTAATCAGATTTTTATATAACTTTAAAAAAATATTGGTAGTTGGTTCTTTAAACATACAAACACACACATACACACAGACTGCCTTGTATGGGCAAACACAACATGTGTAACAGCTAGATCAGGCTCTGTGAGCCATCAGTTTATGGTATCTGCCCTACCCCACATCAGTTCCCATTTATTACAGCCACCAGGATGCCACACTATCAATCAAGTCCAAAAGTTCCAACAGAGTCTTTATTAATTTATATTAGGGTTCCATACACTTGGCAAGTCAAAATTTCAAAACTCTCCTTAACACTAGGAATAGTCTCAATGGACTGAAGAGAGGCATATGTTTTAACAACAGAAGCATCTATCTTATCACATGTTCAGTACCTGCAAATGAACAATAAAATACCCTCACAGCCAATAAACAGGCAAGTCCAATAGCAGTGCCAGGAGCCCCTGGGTGCCATTAGTCCATGCTTTCCCAGATCTACAAACCAGGAAACATTTCCAAAAGGTAGATCACTAAGGCCAAAAGGACCTGCGGGAACGGCTATCCCCATAACCTTTCCTGTCCCACTTTGCCCTTCAAGTCTGATGATCTGGCGGTTCTGGAACTCTTCCGAGAAGAGGTAAGACTCACTCTGCCAGCCCCAGCTGTTCAGAGCGCAGCCCAATCTGTTCCATACAGTTGGCTGTATTATAACAGTAATGCGACTGCAATTCACCTTCATTTGCTGCAAAGATCATTAACTATCCCTCGGAGAGATACGGCATTGAAGGAAGAGAGTGCCCGAGGCATAATAAATGGGAGTCTCTGGGTAACATAGTTCAAAAAGGTAAGATGATGCCAGCGAGGCCACCTGACACTTTCTATAGTAGAGAAAAGGGAAGAAAACAAGGGCAGGAGGGATGGGACATCAGAAAGAGAAAAGCAAAGCAAATGTGCCTGGCAAACATGTATGTTCAGGCGAAGAGAGAATAGAGAGTACAAAGAGAAAAAATTAAAATAAGGACAACAGGACATTTAGTGTTAAATCACAGTGGAGACATGATTCTACTTGCCTGGTAGCTCAAACATTCTACTATAGAACTGGAAATAAATTTTGGCTGAGAGTGAGAACAGAGAAAATGAATTACAATTCATTTCCTTACAGAGGAAAAATGCAATATTCTAGACAATTCTTAGTAATGTCACATACGGCAAATTCAGTGAAACCTGTCATGTATCTGAAACCAGATCATGTATCTGGCCTCCCATTCACAAACTGCTCAATTACAGTGTAGAGTAGGTGTGTTTCTTCATTCAATTCATAAATTCAGTTATTAAAGTCTTACGTGAGTCTCATTTGAATCTGTTCTCCAACCACTCACTCTATCTTTCCGCCCAATAAACCAGCACCATGAAAGCACCTAGGGATCAGGGAAAATGTTCCTTCATAAAAGTTCTGCATGTTACATAAATACCTGGAAGTTCTTCAGTGATAATGAGAGCATTGAAATCAATACTTGCTCTGAGTTACAATGGTTTGTACTAATCTAAACCAGATTCCAGTCAATAATGGATAGATAATTGGTGGCTAAGTGGGAATTGTATGGGCAGACCTGATCTCCTAAGAATTTACTTTCTTTTTCCATCACCACTTACCCCTATACCCTCTTCCACCTCCACCTACCACCTTGCCCTCCCCTCCAATCACTACCCTGTTGTCAGTGCTAATGAGTTTTCTTTTTTCCTCAATCCTTCCACCTCCCTCATCCACCCCCCCTCATCCGCCCCCAGCTGTCAGCCTGCTCTCTATCTATGGGTCTATCTCTATTTTGTTTATTAGTTCAGTTTGTTCATTAGTTTCCACATATGAGTGACTACAAAAATTTTTTTTAAAAACAAAACCAATAGGTCCATAATCTACATCTTCTTTACTGTTTTAAACTTCTTTTCCTTAAACTTATCTATCCGTAGAACAGTGGTTCCCAGCTGGAGGCAATTCTGTCTTCCATGGCACTTTTTTTATTGTACTCTGAGGATATGGGTGCTACTGGCAATTACTGGGGAGAAGTCAGAGTGCTACTACATTCCACAATACACAGGTAGCCCCTACAATACAGAATTAACAGCTCAGAATGTCAATAGTGCAGAGGCTGAGAAACCTGCCAGAGAGTTCTTTCAGGGATTGAACCACCTCTGTTGATATTCGCTATGGTTTTCACAAGTAGTAGAGCAGAAGGAGTTTCTAAATGACATCTTGCTATCATTAAAATACCTCTCTCCACGTAGTAACATTTGACATAAATGAAAAGAAAGGCAAGGGGCAGACATTTAAAACTAATTTAGAATTACATTGGAACCCTGGTAAATCCTATTATAGCACCAAACTTTGCATAAGGCTCCAACCAGTGATTCCATTACTAAAATGTCAAAAATGACTGCAATCGTCTAATTAAATTCACCTAGAACGTAGCTTTAAAGCATATGAACCCAAAGGCAGAAAAAAAAAGGATTCATATGTATAAAAAGGAAAAACAGCCTTTGCCACCCCTTGGGGACACACGTACACCCGTCCATACCCCAACCAGAAGACTACGTTAAAGCTGTTATGTTGGCTTTGAACAAAATAACCTCCTCACCTGATTTAGGGGGGACAGGGAGGAAGAGAGAGATTTGGGACTTAACCCTTTCCTGAAAGAAGAGAGACAATCCCCACAATCACACCTGGAGACTAATTAACATTCTTTGATGTATTCATCTGTCCTCAGCCCAAGGGCTCAGTGGAGTCATCCTAACATTTATAGAGCTTGGTAAAAAAATGATTTGCCGTGAGGTAATTTAGTGTGAGATCAGGTCACCTCCCCATCTTGCCAAATACACAGAACTGCCAAGGATCCCTTCCTGTTGCTTCAGCCTTCACACTGATGTGGTTGCTCACCTGGCTGGCTCTCTCCTTCCCATTGATCCTCACTCATTTCCTTGGGGTTTTAAGTGTGTGTGGCAGGTACAGGAAGGCCTGACGTGCTCGGGCTCTTTGGCTTTCCTGGATTCTTCTTGGCAGTCACACTTGGACTCAACAGCTCCCAGGAAGGAAAAAGCAACAGGGAGGTGCAGTCCTTAACAAGGATAGAGCTGTGCCTTCCCAGCCCAAGGAGAACATGCCCTGCCCTGTCAGGATGGGGAAATCACTTTTGAAGCTGAGCCCAGGCCTCCCCAGTGCAGACCATCCACCAGCTATTGTTCCGGTGCAGACTTCCACTTGACACAATAGAGACACAATGACAAAGGAATTCATTCACTGACTATTGAATGCTCGCCATACATAAGGTACTGGGAGCAGAGAAAATGGACTGGGGAAAGGTATTGTCCTCAGAGTAGAAGAAAATAGTCCAAAGGGAATTTGAGTTGAAAAGACTATTTGGGGGGGGGGGGGGGCTAAATGTTCCCTCTTATGTAGGAAACACAGAATATGAATTTGGTAACAATTTATTAAATTGTCCATGTGTATAATTGACAGGAAAACCACGGATTTGATGTTGTTACAGTCCTAGCCACTCCTGAGATCTAATCCCGAAGCTGCCTTTTAAAATCACTGTTGACAGAATCTCTCACTAGGGTGATGGAGATAACAGCAGGTTATTAATCTCTAGTTTTAAAAAGGAGAAAACTTAGGAGAAGGGGAACTGGATCATTTCTACTGTAACCAGATCAATTAAAGAAAGCTTTACTAGCCAATACACTTATACCACTGGAATGTATTAAAAAAGCAAAATCCTGTACAGTTCAATCCCGGAAGGAAAACAGCAGAATCAGCAATGGGCACTTGGAAGTAATTTAAAGCCTTGGCAGAATTCTAGAAATTACTAAATCAACCAATGATGTTATGTTGAATGGAATTCTCACCCTAAGTCTAATTATATTAAAACTCCTAAAGATTTCTCTCCTCAAAGTGCTTTTCTCTAATCAAAGGAGATTTAGAGTGAGAGGAAAGGATGTATGTGTGGATGGGGCTAAAAGAAGACAGGATGAGGGGGGAAAGGCCCACAAAATTCACATCCGTACCCACAATTCAGCAGTACATTTTGTAAAATAGATCACTTATGCACTTTTTTATTTACGAAACTAGATTCACTCATTATTCAACACTACCTTGTTTATTAGATTTATTGAACAAATGATAAATATTTACATGAAAAAGTGAATTATATAACAAAATGTGAAATTTTATTGTATGTCAAGAATGTCCTTTCTCAAGTAAAATATTCTAGAATAAATACAAAGTTGACCACCGTAACTCCAAATCATCCTATAGTTTCCCTGAATCAAAACATCATGAACAGTGTATTCAAATGTACCTCCGTGTGTGTGTGTGTGTGTGTGTGTGTGTGTGTACACAGGTATTTATTTTTGGCATCATGTTATGATAAAGTTTTAGCACTGTCCTCTTTTATCTTACACAATCATGTTTGGTACACCCAGCTAGTTTAACAAGAAAAGTTAACAAAATTAACTGATGTAGCTACAGTAACCAGTGTCAGGAAGATTATATTTAAGGATATATTTTTCTGAATAAATATGGTAGACACAACATTTTTGAGTTCCCTTGGAGAATATAAATAAAGTATCAGTGGATACCTGCCCATTGCAACCCTCCTGTAGTTTGTGGTACTTGTGATTTATGACAGGGAAGTCGTTCATTTTCCTAATGATCTTGGAGAAGTCTGCTGAGTTTTATATAATGTCATTGAAGAGACAGTAAGTCAAAACATATAAAACACCCTTCATACTTATCATAGCCATCTGCAAAGTTTCTTATAGGAACAAACTATTTAACATCATGTCAGGCAGATTTATGAGTTGCCCAGGAATTGTAAGTTATTTAAACATGAGCATTTGGCTGTCTCCGTATAGAACACCCATTAGCAAATTTAAGGTACTAAACAGAGGAAGTCTTCCCACTGGCATGCCATGCTTGTCCAGGATGGCGCCCAAAAAGGCTGAGAAGCAGTGACATGGACACAGTGATAAAGAGCCACATCCCAGTGGCACAGCAGAAACACAGAATTTCTTGAGAAAAAATAAATACGAAAATGACAGGCACAAATGGCCAAAAACTTTACATTCCATTGTGTCAGCAGGGAGCTTGGTGCCACCACCCCCGTCCCTCCCCAGCCCGCTTCATCAGTACGATTAAAGCCTGATACGGAACACACTTCCTTCTAATTCAAACCTATCCAGCTAATGAGGAAAAGTAAAAAACAAATAACAGCAGCAGGGGCAGGGGCAGTCCCATTTTAGCCAGTAATAGTAGTAGATGAAGACTGGACAGGGAAGTCCCTGAGCCTGAGTGTTGGTGGCAATTCCATCACAGGTAAACTACGCTGGTGACAATGTTCAGTTTTTTCTGCCTGTGAGATGCTGATAATTATCCCTGTCCTTCCAGTGCTCCAGGCTTCGGAGCATTGTAGTTTCCTGTGCCCTCCCTGCCCACCTGTGCCTGGCCAGCTCTGCTGTCACAGACTCAACTCAAATGCCTGCTGAGAACCACAGGAGGAATTACTGCCTCCCTCCTTTGTGCAAATGTAGCACTTCTTTTATTTTATTTTTATTACAGTTCATTTTTTAAAAAAAATCTTTTTATTGATCTTTTAGAGAGAGGAAGGGAAATGAGAGAGAGAGAGAAAAAGAGAGAGAGAGAGAGAAAGAGAAGCATTGATCAACTGCTGCCTGCACACTCCCCACCAGGGATCGAGCCTGCAACCGGAGCATGTGCCCTGACTATTAATTGAACTGGCAACCTTTTGGTACACAGGATGATGCCCAACCAAGAGAGCCATACTAGCCAGGACTAATGTAACACTTCTTTTTTAAAAAAATAATGTTTGTATTGATTTGAGAGAGAGAAGGGAGAGGGAAAGAGGGATAGAAACATTGATGAGCAAGAAACATCAACCAAATATCTGCTGCCTCCTATATGCCCCCCACTAGAGATTGAACCTGCAACCCAGGCATGTGCCCTGATCAGGAATCAAATCAGTGACTTCCTGGTGCATGGGATGATGCTCAATCCACTGAGCCACCCTGGCTGTGCTAATGTAGCACTTCTAAACCGCATTTGACTAGCTGAGTAATGGGCAGTTTCTCCCACCAAAACCCAAATGCCTTGAAGACAGGTTCAGCATCTCACCCATCTATTATCCCTAGAGTCTGGCAAAGGGTCTGGCATATAGTAGGTGTTCAATAAACATCTCTTGAATAAGTATGCCAGTGAACAAAGAAGCATTTAAATTATCCCAAAGACTAAATGAAAAAGAAAAATGGGCTAGACTGAAAAGAACCTAGTTTGTATATTTCTGCCCCCCAATCATTACACTTCAAAGGATTCTAAAGACAGGATATATTTTTTTTAATATAAAGGAAGACATTCTCAAACAGAAAAAGATAAACAATCCCATGTAAATTTTCACGAGGACAGTGGACATTATAAATTATAGCTATGAAATGTTAGCCCTTTGAAAGCTATGTGGTATTTACTTTAGTTCTCTTTCATCTTTCTGATATTTTTTTCCCTCGTGGAGTGGTTCTAACTGATGACCAAGATGACATAGCAACACCTACGTGCAAAATTTCCCATTCTCTCCAAACATTGAGTCCCTATCCCCAGATGAAACTTTAATTTCCTGGAAGGGTGCCCAGGGAGCTTTTCCTAACTCTTCCAAATGACTTAATCCTTGCCCACCCTCTAACTGTGCCTGGAGTTACACATTATGACTACTTTCCTAAAAAAGTGGGCACTCCATATAATTAATGAAAAAATGGGACAGGCTTGAAAATACATACACACAAAACCAATTTCTAAGTCAACTGAGGCCAAGTCAGGGTTCTCAGGGAGCCACAGTTACTAGCTCATCAGGCTAAGAAGTAGCATTGCAGAGAGGCTGTGGGGTCAGAGGACCTGGATTTGAAACCACACTAGTTTTGGGACGTTGGCAAGTTACGAATTCAACTGTGCCTCAACCTCTTTTCTCTCTCTCTCTCTCTCTCTCTCTCTCTCTCTCTCTCTCATCTCTCCTCTTTTCCTTATGGTTTTCTTTTTTATTTTTTAAAGATTTTTTTTCTTTCTTTATTGCTTAAGGTATTACATATGTGTCCTTATCCCCACATCCCCCCCCCCTACTCATACCCTCACCCCCTGGTGTCTGTGTCCATTGGCTATGCTTATACGCATGCATACAAGTCCTTTGGTTGATCTCTCCCCCTCCTCCCACCCTCCCCTACCTTTACAATAGCTAAGATTTGGAAACAGCCTAAGTGCCCATCAGCAGATGAATGGATTAAAAACTGTGGTACATCTACACAATGGAATACTATGCTGCTGTAAAAAGGAAGGAACTCCTACCATTTGCAACAGCATGGATGGACCTGGAGAGCATTATGCTAAGCAAAATAAGTCAGTCAGAGAAAGATAAATACCACATGATCTCACTCATTTGTGGAATGTAATGAACAACAAAAACTGATGAACAAAAACAGATCCAGACACAGAGAAGCATCAATCAGATGTGCCTCAATCTCTTCAACTGTAAATGGAAAAATAATGATGCCTACTTCACAGGAGCACTATGTGAAGAAAAAGAGTTAATACAGATAAAGCAAAGAGACATCTGTGGCTCACATTAAGCATTTAATAATAGCATTACTGCTATATGGTCATCTTCATATTCTCTAGTCTTTTACATGATTACTTGTAGAACATTCCAGATGATGAGCAAATGTTTCTCCTGAGCAAATCTCTGCCACAAAGACACTGCCATTCTGAGCAGATGGCATGGGCGGCAGTATAAAAACCGGATTCTAAAATACTATGTTTCTATAGGATATGAAATCATGAAGGTTTTAAAAGGAAATACAATGTAGCATTGGTTTTACTACAACCCATATGACTGCACAGAAAACATCTTTATTCTCCACATACAACTGAGTAAAGAAGGAAAGCACCCTGGTGTTACTAGCAATCTGTTTTGGACCAGATTACATGGCTCTATCAGTTGGCTTCCTTATCTGTCCAATGAGATTAGTCATTGTCACAATCATCTTTACCATAGAGAATGCTTTTGATAAAACTTAAATCATGTATATGAAAGCATCTAATATACAGAAGACGCATGTGAGTTTATTATTTTTATTCCTCCCAATTTCTATCAAAATCTGTGAACTTGCTGTGATTCACGTCAGTTTTTCAGGATTCTCTTGTTACTTTCTGTCCCTTTCACACTGAATCAGGTCCGAAATGGGGAGAAAAAATATGAAAGAAAGCAAAACAACTTTTTGTGTTTGAAAATCCCAATTAAGCATTCCTGATGAATGAGTTCCCTATTTATTTCAGCCAAGAATATCTGTTACAAAAGTATGTGAGAGGGGAAAGGAAAGTATTCAAGGGGGGCAAGAAAGGGTGAATGGTTATCACAAAACTGCGCAGAGAAGACAGATGATGGAATATGCAATGTTAGTACCAAGTCAGTTATAAAAAGAACAGTGACCTCTATCTCCTGACTTTGGACTTAGCAGCCAAAGGGCAATGGAGGTATATTATGATGCCCATTTTTCACTTTGAAAGCAGATGGTGAGCAGTATCTGAGAACATGGAATTGTATACCCTTCTAGATAATTCTGCAAGACTAGATAAGACCAAAAAATATAATTCTGAGCATATAAGTAATCCAATAAAATCAGATTTTATGGTCCCCCTCCTCTTCATAACTGAGCAACATATAAAATCAAAGATTCAACATAAATGTCGAAAAGATTTGTGTGTAGTTTTTTAAATGTATTAACATGTAAGTAGTTTATTTGTGCCCCAAATCTATTATTAAACTTATCCTTATTTGTAGCCAATGTGTTTCGATATTTGATAATAGGAAAAAAGAATTTACCACTAAATAGAAAACAAGAAAAAGAAGTATTTCTTAAATTCTAAATATCTTATATTCGTAGATTGCAAATCCAATTTAGCTACAATAAATAGTTCAGGGAATGGATCTAAATTTATGGCCCTACATGATATTTAACTACGTGGTATCACAGATAAAAACAAGAGTCAATTTATGTATTTATTTATCTTAGCCTTTAGAAGACTAAGATTCAGGTGGTGATGTAACTCGACAAAGTTCACAAAGCTAATAAGTGCAGCATAGGGATTTGAGTCCAGGGTTTTCTAAATTCAGCATGTCCGTCGCCTCATCAACGATGGCTCATCTGAGAATGTGTGTTCACAAAGGAGAGCTGCGAAGCCCACTACTAGAAAGGCAGAGTGAAGTCAACCAGTGGTAGTCACTGAGTGTTTGCTTTTTATTCAGTAGGGGTAAGGAGCCACTCAAATTGTGTACTAGGACAATGACCTGTTGAAGAAGACTGGGTTATTGTTACAGACAGATAACATTTTAAGAAAAGAAATGAAACCTTTCCTCCTCTAACAATTCATTCTGATCAACTGATGATCTTCTTGACCAACAGGTTCAGGTACACTGTTCAATGAAAGACTGGGCAACAAGTCGCTCTTTCAAATTTCCGAATTTCTAGGATATATCATATTTATCATGATTGTCTCCTATATCTGGATCATGCCTTCAAAAATCAGTTTCCTGTATTGTGAAAATCCAAGGCAGCTTTTATGAAATCTGCTAAATGCATCTAAAAAAATGAAATAACCCAGAATCGTTACAATTTTAAGGAAAAGGACAAAGTTGGAGGCCTAACATCGCCCAACTTCAAGACTTATTACAGTTTGTTATTGGTGAAGAAAAAGACAAACAGAACAGTGGAACAGAATGGACAACCCAGAAAAAGACCACATAAATATAGCCAACTGATCCTTGACAAAAAGGCAAGGCAATGTAATGAAGCCTGGACAGTCTTTTCAATAAATGGTGCTGGAACAACTGGTCACCCACATGCAAAAAAATTAATTTAGACACAGGCCTTATACTTTTCACAAAATTAACTCAAAATGGGTCCTATACCTAAATGAAAAACACAAAACTATAAAACCCCTAGAAGATAACAGGATAAAATCTAGGTGAATTTGTTTTGGCAATGACTTTTTAGATACAAATCCAAAGGCAACATCCATGAAAGAAATAATCAATAAGCTGGACTTCATTAAAGTTAAAAATTTCTGATATGCAAAAAATACTATCAAAAGAAAATATTTGCAAAACATATACCTGATAAAGGACTTGGTAGATCCAAAATGTACCAAAAAAAAAAACAAACACCTTAAAACTCAACAATAAGACAACAAAAACCCCAATAAAAAATGGGCCAAAGACCTTAACAGACACTCATCAAAGGAGATATATAATAAGCATGCAAAAAAAATGTGGCGGCACTAGGTTTATGAAAATTATCTGTATTTTCCTCTCAATTTTGTGTGAACCTAAAGCTGCTCTAAAAATAAAGTCTATTTAAAAAGAGAGAGAGAGCCAAAGATAAATAAAACATAGTCATACTGATTCTTATACATTTAATATTCTTGTAAAAAATGCATAGCATTTCTTATAGAGTCAAGAGAAAATATATTCATGGACAACAAAGCTCCATGAGATCCTCTATAGAAACATACTATTGCAGGTGGAGGGCAGTGACAGGTAAGGGTAAGATATAAATGAATGTGTAATACAAGCATTCACTTAAAGGCTACGCTTGTATGCATAGGTAGAAAATTGAAACAGCTTTAAAATACATACTCACTGACAGTGAGCCCTAATTAGAATAGAGTAATAAGTGCTATCCCTTGACAAGTGTAACATAGATAGCTCTGGCTTATGCCACTTCAGAATGTAAAAGATAACCTAGAACACCACTGTCAGGGAACATGGATGCCTAGCTTGCAGTCCAGATCAAACAAAAAGTAAGAGAAAAAGTTCCCACATGATGTTATGTATAAACTAGTATAAAAGTGATTTATGTAAGAGATACTGTTTATGTTGGAAAGGTATAACAAGGTTATAAACAGCTTTTATTCAGTTGGTTCAATACCAATGCAAAGCTCATGCCTTAAATGGCTCCATGAGTGGTTCATCGGGAGCCAACTACAAGTCTACAAATCTGTTTACTTTAAAACAAGACAAGAACAGGCTGGTTCATTGTTCATGCATCTTTCTGAGGAACAGATATAAAACTTTCTAAGGGAACATTTCTATCTTCCAACTGTAGCTTTGTTGGCTTTCCTAAGCACCTAGATAATTTTTCTAACTTTCTTCTGAAAAGATCCATAAACTATTAACAGAGGTTTATTTTAAAGAGAAGCATCTGCATAGGCTAAAGTTAAGACTCAGAATTTTGAAGGGCAATTAAAATCCTCTTATTATTTTTGTGGAATATATAAATAAATTCTGATTTGATTATTCCATTTTTAAAGATTCCATAGAAGTGATTCCCAGAGGAATATCTAGTCTTAAACTCAGCTTTTCAGATTTTTTAATTATATAGAGTTTCCTTTCTGAAGACCCAATAAAAGATATGACACTATGTCTTCTTTACTCCACAGTTTCTTCTGTTGCTTTTAACTGTCCTTGAACAGTCTCCCCTCACTGGGTAGAGCAGACTAGTTGGATTCACAGGAAACTTTTTTTATTTTATCTCCTGTGTACTTTGAGTGTTGAGTATGTTAATGGTGATGACCAATCTTGAATAACAGGTTATATAAAATACAAACATTGTAATCCTTAATAAGGTAAACTATAATCAGAAGTACTGGACTTAAAAACAGAATCATAACACTGAGAGAAGTCTTAATGATAATTTGGTCTAAAATCTTATTTCATACTAAATTGGAATATAAAATAATTTTATATTTGGATATGAGGTCCATTAAAATCAAGTAACTTTATCATCTTTACAATTCTAGTTACTGGCAAAGCCAAGACCAGATCCCCAATCTTGATTCCATTTCTTTTTATTACATTACTGGAATGCAGTGTAATATCCCTAATCCTATGTTTACCAGTTTTAATCAGACTACCAATTCTCCTCTTTTTCGTGGTTGGATGTAAATAACTTGTTTTCAGAATTCATAAGGATACCTGGTACCACAGAGTGTGTGCTTGGGACTAGGCTAGAGACAAGCCCTAGGAGAGCTGAGGGTACTGGCTGAGGCAGTAGAGTGTGCAGGCAGACTGCAGGGAGAGGCCATGTGAACTGCACCACCAACACACACACTGAAAGGGCAACTCTCCAATACTCTGAATGAAAACCGGTTGAGAGAGCAATAAGATGTTCATCCCACTCTTCAATGAAGAGAAGGGGGCTGGGGTGGAGGAATTAGGCAACGCTATTAGAAAAGAGTTGCTTAGAATAAGGCAAGGGTGATGGAAGGTAATGATAGATGTTCTTTATCTACGTTCCAGGTAGAGCCACGTCGAACAGAAACTCGGAGATATTGCAAAAGTCCTGAGCTCACAGGCTAAAGAAAACTGCCACTGTTCCTCTTCTCCCTCCAGAGTTCCAAATTTGATCCCTAGACTACCAATGTAAAAAAGGCCAATATTGGGAAGAAAGACATTCCTAGCTCCTACAACTTATGAAGATTGAAACTGATGATACAGGATTGAGAGATAGAGATGAGAGAGAGAGGGGGAGAGAGAGAAAGAGAGAGAGAGAGAGAGAGAGAGAGAGAGAGAGAGATTCATTTATTCCCCCAGGTCAGAACTAGGTAAATATCCCCCAAGTGATTATCATGGATGGGAAAAGGTGAACAAAAATTATATGGATGTGAATATGAATCTTGCTTTTAATTATATTTGCCTAATCAATAGCAATTCTTGGGCCTGAAACTTCTAATCCAAAGATTCTAACTCCAAGTTTCCCAAACCATGGGCACTCACTAAATATTAATATCTTAACCCTCTCACTCTCCCATCCTTTGCTGACATTTAAAAGCAGAGAAGTAAAAGAGGTTTTTAAATATTGGGTTTTAGTTTATAGATTTCAATTCTCCATGTTCTTTCTACCCCAAAATTATTACTGAAAATGTAGAGTTAGCTTTATATATCCCTTGGGTCTTTGGAGGGGAAAATAACCTAATGTTTAGAAATAAAACAAAACATGAGCTTACTTTAACACACATGGTGGGGGGTAGGTGGAGGTTAATAGTTTTTTCCAACCCTGTTCTAGAATCAAGAGGGCCAAATCCCCAATGGCAAAGGCAATACTATCTTCTAATCAAATAAATGAAAGCCTGCTGTGTTATTCCTTATACAAGAAAGATAAAAGCAATGGATTCAAGATCAATTTATGGAAGTTGGGGAAAGACACCACCTCTGCATTGAAAGTGAGTGTTTTGGCCCTGCCGGTGTGGCTCAGTGGTTAAACATCAACCTAGGAACCAGGAGGCTGCTATGCCAGATCAGGGCACGTGCCCAAGTTGCAGGCTAGATCCCCAGTGGGGGACACGCAGGAGGCAGTCAATCAATGATTCTCTCTCATCATTGTTGTTTTTTATTCTCTCTCTCCCTCTCTCTTCCTCTCTGAAATCAATAAAAAAGAAAGTTAATGTTTTGGGTTCCATGCAGGCTTTGGGAAAGTTAATATAAATCCTTTTGAAAGCAGAAATAGTAATCCAAACCAGTAATATTATTTCCCCCCCCCCCCCAAAAAAAATCTTTGGATAACTGGGATTGGAGAAGAATGGTGTTGCTTTCTGAATCTTGTGCCATTGTGGACATGCAATAATTAGCATTCGCTGTTGGAATTATGAAGCAATCCCTTTGCTATGTTACTCAAAAGCCTTGATTCCCTATTTTCAGATTAAAATGAAGACTAAAAGACTGAACTTGACCCTGCTTGAACGTCTGTGGGCTATTTTACCCTCAACCAATAACCTCACCTACACTCCCAACTTTTAAACGGCTAAAACCATGGAAACATTAATAATGACCCCCTTCATTAAACCTCAACTTCCCCTCCCACTTGTACTTTTGACCAGTTTACTCACTTCAAAGCAAGCAACAGCATCCTGTTCATCTACTCAGCGGGACCTCTGTATCTTCACCAACACCTTCAACCAAAAGCCACAAGAAACTCCATGATCTCCACATTCCTCCTCCTCCAGGGACGGCAATTATGTAACCTCCAATTTTTTAAATTTTATTTTTTTATGTTTTCAGTTGCCCATGGGAAAGACTGTGTTTGGTCAGCTCCATCAGCATGGGGTAATTACTGGCTTCTCCTACACATACACACCACACACCTGCAAGGCTGCAAAGAAAAATAATACATAATTAAAGACTTTTTCAAAAAGGCCAAGCAAGTGTCAACCAAACAATGTATTTCTCTGCTACTGGTAGAAATAAACAAGGGCAGCTATATATTGCCAGTTAAACTTGGCATTTTTAGTTTAAGTATTAAAAGCAATTAATATTTCCTCCTAATTTAATATTTGTCAGGAACTATGGACTAAACACTTTCAATGAGCCATCTTTATATGGGTAAGCTCCATAAATATAAATTTATAATTCTAATTTTCACAGAAAATTAATGAGGTTCAGAGAGGCTAAGTATCTAACACAGGGCTAATTAGTGGTGGAGCCAGGATTCAAACCCAGAGCCCACAGTCTTGCTGGCCTGGCTTGTCACTCGTGGTGTGTGACCACAGCCTGTGTTATAACTCCAGCTAGCTTCCAGGCTGGTCCATTGACCTGCTGAAGGGACTCAAACTATCACTCAAACATCTCATGAAGCTAAAAAGAAAAAAAGAAAAGAAAAAAAAATATTGTTGGTACCGAAATGCATAGGACCATAGGTCACAGCAGTCAAAAGGATTCTCTGTCATTATTCCAGTACCAAGTAAGTATGCATGTGTGACATTCAAATCGTGTGACCTTTTCCTTTGTCTTAATCTTTTCATTTCCTGGAGCTAACTTCTCGATGTTAGTTCTTGTTCATAAAAATACTCTCAGCTAAAGTACATCATAAAGTTAACTTTGAGTCTTAGCAGATTTGTGAGTTTAGAATAATGAGAAGAGCAGTTGATCTGCTTTCATTTACTTTATTTTCCTGGGAGAAGAAATATTTTACTTTGGCCTCCTTGTTAAATTAGGTAATTATTGAGATTCTTGTAATCCTTACACTGGGGATCTGATTCCTATGGGTGCAAGGTATAAACAAGTCCCAAAGAAATTTATGTTAATAGTGTAAAGTTTAAAATATTATTAAAAGAAATAGAGCCTTACAGTAGGCTGGCAATATTAATCGTTCTGTCTTTTAACATGTCAACATACACTAGCCCAGTTTTCGGAAGGGCCAGACTCATCCTGCCCCCTCCCCCAAAGTCCCTCATCTCCCTTAACGGCACCTATCACAGAAGACTCCAGACAGGGTAGAGCCCAAGGCCACCCCTTCTCCATCAGCATAGCAAGTCCGGCCGTCACAGTGCTGCCTGTGAGAGTTTGGTAAGACTCTGGCTCCCGGCCCTTGGCCTCATCTGACCTTGTCTTTCTGCCATATCACTCATCTCCTGGAAAGGAACCTATTTCCAAGCCTCTTCCACACCAGCAGCAGGAAAGGAATTTCGAGTCTCTTGAGTGTTAAGTAAACTGGGTAGAAAAAAGTCCAGCCTGGCTTCCTTAGGAGGGAGATGAGATGGAGGGCTGTGGGGGGGGGGGGGGGGGGAATACAATGATATACTTTCACTTTGCCAAATTCCCATCCCTTTTCTGGCCTTCGGCAATGCCAGGAGAGAAAGCCAAAAGGAGGTGGGAGGATAAGTGGAAACAGCTCCTCCTCTTCCCTTGTGCTTCCTGGCCGGCTCTCTGTAAACACGTCTTGGCCACCCTTCCTTCCCCACGCGGGAGCTGGGGAGCCGCACAGGCTTGTCTGGCTGCAGGGCCTCCAGAGCCGGTGCCTCTGGAGCTCCCTGAGGACCTGGGCATGAGGGTGGTCAGGGAGGCCACAGGGTGGATTCAGGGGAGCCCGTCCAAGGACATGACCTTCCCCTCAACAACTAGAGCTATTGGCGTCGCTTCCCAGAGGTGAGGGGAAGGGTGTTCAGATGAAGTCCTTCTCTCAGCACCACACTTTTGACCTTCTCCTGGGGAGCAGCTCAAAGGACTGAGGTGGAGTGCAGGCCAGCAGTGCCCAGAGAGGGGAGGGATTCCGCCTGTGGGAATGAAAGGCCGGCGGGAGAGCAGTGAGGTTGTGGTGCTAAAATCCCTGCTCACAGACCCAGGGCCAGAGCAGAGCTTATAATTAAAAGTAAACTTGGCAGCGGCTCTCTTAACACAGGAGGCAAAAAGTTAATGTCTGATGAGCTGGGGCCCATGCCAAACTCCAGCTCAGCGCCCGCCCCACAGGAGACTAGTTCAAAGGAATGAGGTCTAGGGGTGGCAGACCAACCTAATTCTGGGCTTGGGAGCCCCAATTCTGGGCTCGGTACCACTGTGCCCATCTCTTCCACAAGCTCTGGACACCATTATCAGTGCTTTACTGATACATCTTGCCCATGAGGCAGAGCTGAGGGCTGGCCTTTTCTGGGCTTCAGATATCCCTGGCTGGGTATGCTAGGTCTGTTCTGTCTAGTAAGCTGGCCACGAGAAACACGTGGCTCTCAAGCACTTGAAATGTGGCCAATCCAAATTGAGAAGGGCTCTGAGTTTAAAATGAGCAGCAGATTACCAAGACTTAGTGTGAAACATAAAGTAGACTATCTCTATTTTTCATATTCATTACGTATTGAAATGACAATGTTTTAGGTATGTCAGGTTCAATGAAATGTATTGTTAAAATTAACGTCACCTGTTTTCCTTCTTATTTTTTTTAACATGGCTACTAGAAAATATGTCACATCAAATATACAGCTTGCATTATGTTTCTATTGGACAGAATTGTCCTGGGTATTTCATTAATGCCGCTGAGTGAATCAAAGAAGGAATGCTGACTTTAGCTCAGCATTGATATTTTTTTAATCCACATAGAAGTAGTCCATAGAAATGGTTAAAAAAAGAGTGAGGCATCGTTGTTCTTTGAAATAACTCTGTATCTGGAGCTACATTTAATTCTGAGTCACTTGCTCTGAGAAAATGCTTACTAACCACCCAGGACTCCAAAAGGATGAGAGGGCGACGGACTGTCGGCCAGGCCACACCACTGAAGCCAAACTGGACCTCCAGGCCTAGGAGACAGCAGCGCAAAGGACAGCACACTCTTCCCAGCACACAGAGAACTGTCAGAGGAGATCAAACAACTCCTCTGGGAACCCCACGGTTTCCCAAGCTTCTCTCCATCCTAAACTAACTATTACCTCAGTCCGTCTGTTTGCTTTTAATATGCTCTTTAAAGCTGCTTTAAGAAACTTCATTACAAATCAAAATCACTATGATTTATCACCCCCCACACATCAGGATGGCCACTGTTACAAAAATTAAAATAGAAAAATAACAAGTGTTGATGAAGTTGTGGAGAAATTGGAAGCCTTGTGCACTGTTGGTGGGAATGCAAATTTTTACACTCCCACCAACAGTGCGGGGATGGCAAACAGTATGGAGGTTTCTCAAAAAGTTAAACATAGAATTAACATATGATCCAGTAATTCCACTTCTCCAAGAGATATCTGCGCACCTACAGTCACTGCAGCATTATTCACAATCGCTCAAATGTCCACTGGCAGATGAATACATTTAAAAAATGGGGTATATACAATGGAAAGTTGTTCAGCCCTAGAAAGGGAAAACCTGCCATATACTACAACATGGGTGAATCTGGAGGACATCATGCCGAGTGAAATCAGCCACTCACAAAAGGACAGACACTGTATCACCCCACCTATATGAGGCCCCTGGAGCAATCAAACCCATCATCCTGCAGTACTGAAACTCTGTACCCATTGCTGTTCACCACTGTACACCTAACAATGGTTTAAATGGTAAATTCTATGTTTTGTTTTTTACCACATTAAATAAAAGGAAAATGCATAGCATAATCAGTTTTACTGCTACTGAAGAATTCACAGTGAAGACCCTGATCCAGTCTCACATTTTATCATCTTTACCAGAATAAAAAGAAGAAAATGTACTCAAACAGATATTTGCACACCAGTGTTTATAGCAGCATTATTCAAAACAGCCAAAAGGTGCAAATAATCCAAAATGTCCATTGGCGATGAACAAGTAAAAAAAAAAAAAAAAAAATGTGGTGTGTGCATACAATGGGATATCATTTAGCCTTTGGAGAAATGAAATTCTAACACCTGCTACAACATGAATGAACCACGAAGACATCATCCTAAATGAAATAAGCCAGTCACAATGAGCAATACTGCACGATCCCACTACTATGAAGTATCTCGAGCAATCAAATTCATAGTGACTGAAAGAAGAGTGGTAGTTGACAAAGGTGGTGGGAAGCAGGCTTAGGAATTACTGCTTAATAGGTAGAGAGTTTTACCTTGGGAAGATGTAAAAAGTTCTGGAAATGGATGGTGGTGATGCTTGCACAACAGTGTGACAGTATATAATGCTACTAAACTGTACATTTAAAAAATGGTTAAAATGATATATTTTATGTTATGTATATTTCTTTTTTAAATATATTTTATTGATTTTTAGAGAGGAAGGGAGAGGGAGAAAGAGATAGAAACATCAATGATGAGAGAGAATCATTGATTGGCTGCCTCCTGCACGCCCCCTACTGGGGAGCAAGCCTGCAACCCAGGCATGTGCCCTTGGCCAGAATTGAATCTGGGGCCCTTCAGTCTGCAGGCTGGCGCTCTACCCATTGAGCCAAACCAGCTAGGGCTGTTATGTATATTTCACCACAATTTTAAAAAGAGAGAAAATGTTACAAGAGGAAGGATGAGGAGGCAAGAAGTCAGTTGAGGCAGGAAGATCAGAATGGCCCTTGCGTTATCGAATAGGAATTCACATTCATCCCCGCAAGGCTGCCTGGAAATGCTGGCGGGGCATCACTGCTCTCTCTCTAAACCAGACATTCTCTGTGGCAGCATTCTGTCTCCCAGGAAGTGTACAACCTTTTCATTTTGCTGTTTGAACTTGCAGTGAGATTCAAAAGACAGAACAAGAGTGCACACACGAATGACAGAGAGGGAATATGTGTGCACTATTTGGGGTAAGAATTATCTATTTCTTCCAATTCACCATTTACTAGTATATTCTTTGCCTGTGTCTACTCTCGCCTATGCCAAAGTCAATAACAACAATAAAAATCGGCAGTACTGATGGTGAGAATATTCTTTCAAATACTGTAAATGTTATTTATAAAATGACCTAGCAAGCTAATAATAACAAAGATATTAGGTCACAAGCTCTTTAAAAATCACAGCATTTATCGTTAAGACCATTTCACAAATGAGGAAACTGAGGTTGATAAAAACACTTGTCCAAGAACACAACGGAGATTTTCCCTCCGGTCTAACTGACTCCAAACTAGAGTTCCTGACTGCTGCGTGCGGGTGCACTTTGTAAATGAAGGCCACCTACTTAGGGCTATTAACAAATTAGAGGAAACAGAAGAATAAGTGGGTGGAAGGCAGGGCAGGTACTGGGGAGCTCATTCCATTGCCAAGGCAGGAGTGATACCTACCTACACCCACATAAGGTGTGAAACCGAATGTTTTAGGAGGACTGATTACCATGACAATTTCAACACCTTCTTTTTTAATTTCTAAAACTCTGCTGCATAAACAGGAACCAAGAGAAAATGACAACCTATGAAAGAGAAAGTCTGGCTGGGGGAGGAGGTGACTAGTCTGCTCTCTGCCAGGGCCCTTTCTCGCTAAGTTACTTATTAAAGGACTTAGACTAGAGGAAAAGAAAATATCAGAGGGAAAACAGAACTGTACTCCAGCCAGGGTACTGACCCCTCATGAGCGATAATTTCCACAAATTATTTGTGCTTCCTAAAAGATTACGCTTTATATCAAAGGCGAGCCCAGGAAAAAGTGTCATCGGAGGCCTGAATTCTTAGTTCACAGCTTTAATTGATGTTTCGCCTAAACCCAGGTCACAGCCCCAACATGCTCACCATGGAGCTGAGATTATTAGTCAATTCAGTGAACATGGGACAGAAAAACTCACTAAGGAACAACAGCTCCCTGAATCTGTTCACTCATATCCTATCTCACCCAGAAATCCAGAAAATTACCGTCAGACACACCACAGGATCAAAGCCTTTGCGTCCAGGAGAAGCTTAAAAGGACACAGACGTTTCCATTTGCTCCGCTCTTCCCTCCACAGGATTATCTTCTCAAATCCCCAAGCGTCTACCCCTGACACAGCTTCCTCACACACCACGGTGCCCACCCTCCCGTCTATCCCTATCCGTTTTTTAAGCGCCTGGCAAACACAAGAAGGGGAAACAAAGGGCAAATGCCAGTCTGTGACCTCTGTCTGGACTTAGCCAAGCATGATACGTGAATCAGGTGTGTGGAATGGAAGTTTCCATGGCAACGAGACTTCAAGGCAGGCAGGGGAGTCACATATTCTTTCTACCAAGGTAACAGAAACACGGAGGCCACCAGAGGGACGCTGAAGGGGGACACAGCGAGTTCAGAGTTCTCCGGTGACTGCAAGGACCTAGGTCCTCATTGTCTCCTCTCCCACCCTCTGCTGCTCCTTGAAATAATCCACCATCCCTCTTTAGGGGGAAAGGAAGGGACAAATTAAAGAAGTCTTCTCTAAAGGGAGTTGCTTACGAAAAAAAAATGTAGAAAGGACTACAAGAGAAAAGTGTTTTCTTTAGTAGAGAACGCAGCTCTATTAGTCAACAGGTTCAGGAGCCCTGGCAGGCTGAGCCCGCGCTGACTACCTACAGGGGCGCTTGCCTCTCCACCAAGCTTTGCAACATGGTCTTCTTGGTGAATCCAATCCGTAATGCAAAATTCCTGAGCCACATTGTGTTTTACAGATGGTTTTTTTTTTTAATTATATTTGTTGTAGATAGATACTTTAACATTATTCTAAACTTTTAGAAAAAGTGTATATTGCGGTTTTATTTTTTAAAGCTTGCTTTTTTAGACCCATGACTTGGAGGCAAAGAAAAAAGTAGTCAATTTTAATAAAATCAAAGTTAGCCTTGGTAACCTAGCTGGACAGAGGTAGTCTGAAGGTCAGGTCTATGTTGCCGTTAGGGCTTCTTAAGCTATTTTCCTAACTTGAGACCCAAGCCAGGTAAGACTTTCCACCTTGGTTAGCTCTGCCCTTCTGAGTCCTTCAGATGACTCCAGACACTGAACAAGAGAACTGCTGTCCTACCTCTGCTAAGGGCTCTACTATGGCTGATCATCCTCTCCATGGCACCTGAGAAACCCTTCTGCCCTGCCCGCTTGATCGTGCCACTCAGGTTCCAGACTTTTCAGATGAGTCCTCATTGCAAATCTCTTATCATAGTTTCCAAACCCACACATGGCCTGGCATCTGCCTACCTCTTTAGTCCCGTCTTCTGCCATTCTCCAATTTACACTCCGCATTCCAGGGAAATTCAACTATTCTTAATTCCCCAAAGTTACCATTATCCTCTCTTACCTTTAGCCCTTGATGTTGCTGATTACTGGGGGAGAGGGGAAGGACACCCCACTTACTTACTCCTATCTTAATATCTCAAATAAGATATCACTTACTCCAGGAAGCCTAAGTCCTTGCAACAATTTCAGCCTTAAAGTCCTTCTAGGTGCAACCGCAGCACCCAGGCTTTCCCAGCTCAGCATCGTCACCTAATTCTCTGTCAGCTTCGTGTCTATGCTCTCATCCAAATCAAAGAAGGAGCAAGAAGTGTGCCATGTTCAACTTGGGCTTAACTTGGAGCCCAGCATATAGGAGGTGATCATTCAAGATTTACCAAAAGCCATTGAATGAATGAATGATCACAACGGCAGGCATGGCATGATTGATCACAAAGAGCACCAACCACATCTGGGCTCAAGCCTCGCAGTCCAGTTCTGCTGCTTGTTAGTTCTGTGGCTTCAGTGAACCTCAGATTCCTGCTTTTCTTTTCTTTTTTTTCGGATTCCCGCTTTTCAAGTGATGTAGCAATGCTTGCCCGTGATTATTATAACCATAAAAGACGCACCAAATGAGTGTTTGTGAAATTCTTTGTGAACATTTTAATAAGTCTATGTGAAATGTCATTTCCAGGAGGAGGCTAAATAAGAAAGAGCAGAAAGGAGAAGGGCTATGAGAGGCAGAATAATTGCAGGGACAGAAACTGAAGAAGGAAACTGGGGGGCTATAGATATTCCTGGTATACTGCCATATATAGCATAGGTGGGCTTCTTTTTATATTTTTCTTTAAACTATGAGAACATATTTAGAAAGTCACAGAGGTAGAAGAAGTGAGTCATAGAAGAAATGGGCTCAGGAAATAAGTTACAGAGGCAACAGAAGGGCCCTTGGAGCTTAGGAGAGAGAAAGGTAAAGGTAATATGCCTAGGAAGAGGGGGATGGGGAGGGGAGAGGAAAGGCACGTGCCTGCTCCAGGGAGGAAGAGCGCCTACTTCTTTCTGACAGATAATTATGTTCCCCTCGTCCCCATTTTGGGCCCAGCCATTCTTATTAGCCTCAATTTTCCACTTACATACCATGTTCATTTCCACCAAATACTACTGTGTACTATTAACAGTTCTTGGGCCTTAGTTTATTCTCCTTCCAACTGTTAAATACCCTCTCTTTCCCCATGCTCCATGTGAACCTCACCAATACATCATTATCCATAATCATCCGCATCTATAAGGCCTTTCTTGAATAAAGTAACTCAGCCACCTCTTTCCTCCTGATCTTCTAGTGCAATAAGGGCCCACGTTTCACTATTCAGTGCTTTCTCTTTATTCTTCCACATATGTGCCACGCCCTTTCTAAAACGTGGGGAGGACCTCACACATCTGAAGAGCCAAGTCTGGGTTAAAAACACGTGGAGCTGGCAGAGGAGGTGAGAGGTAAGAAGTGTACTAAGAATTAGAAAATCACATTGACTAGTCTGCCAAGAAAACAAAATTATATAATGAAAAATGAGGAAATTAGCTAGCTAGCCAGTTTCTGAACTTCAAGATTCTGTGGTAGTTGAACATGACACATTACGAAGAGGGCATCAGGTAATGTTTCAGAGAGAAGGGAGCAAGTAGAGGACATGGTTTCCCAAGTAAATATACCAAGTGATTTCTTATCCTGAAGAAGAAAACCAATAAGAAGAAGAAATGAAAAAGCAAAAGGAAATGGAAACCAGATGGAAAAAGAACCACCAGAGTGATCAATCAACAACATTTTTCTGAGTACTGTTGTCCCATGCATGGGAAGCTGTTTTAGGTGTGTGCTTGGGGTACACAAGGCGGGAAGGTTCTATGCAGAGAATGAAACAACAGCATCTGTGCTTGCAGGGCCTGGCAGTCGACATAGGGTGACAAACATACAGAGATGGCAGCATAACTAAAGATTTAAGTCTGTGCATGAGAAGTGCCAAATGAGCACTGCAGAGTAAGGACAGATCACTGCATGCTGAAGTATTCAGGGGAGACTTTTCTAAAGAGGTGACCTAACTGCTCTATTTATTTTCTTTTCTTTTTATTAAATCTATTGGGATACATTGGTTAATAAAATTATATAGGTTTCAGGTGTACAGTGCTACAATACATCAACTGTATATTGTATTGTGTGTTCACCACCCCAAGTCAAGTCTCCTTCCATCACCATTTATCTCCCCTTTACCCTCTTCTACCTACCTCTCCCCGCTTTCCCTCTGGCATTCACCATACTGTTGTGTCTCTCAGTTGTTTGTTTTGCTTAATCCCTGTACCTTTTCACGCAGTCCCACACCCTCTCCCCCTCTGACAGCTTTCAGTCTGTTCTGTGCCTATGAGTATGTTTCTATTTTATTTATTAGTTTATTTTCTTCATTATATTCCACATATAAGTGAGATCATGTGATACTTGTCTTTCTTTGACTGGCTTATTTTATTTAGCATAATGCTCTCGAGATCCATCCATGTTGTCAAAAAGGGTAAGAATTCCTTCTTTTTTATAGCTGAGTAGTATTCCATGGTGTAGATGTGCCACAGCATTTTTATCCACTCATCTACTGATGGGCACTTGAGCTGTTTCCAGATCTTGGCTATTGTAAACAATGCTGCAATGAACATAGAGGTACATATATTCTTTTGAATTGGTGTTTCAGGTTTCTTCAGATATATTCCCTGAAGTGGAATTGCTAGGTCATAAGGCAGTTCCATTTTTAATTTTTTGAGGAAATTCCATCCTGTTTTCCACAGTGGCTGAACCAGTCTGCATTTCCACCAACAGTGCACAAGGAGTTCTCTTTTTTCCACATCCTCGTCATCACTTGTTGTTTGTTGATTTTTTTATGATAGCCATTCTGACAAGCATGAGGTGATATCTCATTGTGGTTTTTAATTTGCATTTCTCTGATGATTGGTGATGCTGAACATCTTATATGTGTACTAGAGGCCTGATGCACAAAATTCATGCACTCGGGGAGGCGGGGGGGTCCCTCAGCCCAGCCTGTGCCCTCTCGCAGTCCGGGAGCCCTCAGGGGATCTCCAACTGATGGCTTAGGCCTGCTCCTGAGCAGGATACTTAGCGCTGCTGCAGAGGCAGGAGAGGCTCCCGCCACTGCCACTGCACTTGCCAGCCATGAGCCCAGCTCAGAGCTTCTGGCTGAATGGTGCTCCCCCTGTGGGAGCACACTGACCACCAGGGGGAAGCTCCTGTGTTAAGCTTCTGCCCCTTGGTGGTCAGTGTGCATCATAGTGATTGGTCCTTCTGCCATTCAGTTGATTTGCATATTAGCCTTTTATTATATAGGGTGGAACTACCTGACAGTCAGTGTGCCCCACCGAGGAGTCCCAAATTGCAAGAGGGCACAGGCCAGGCTGAGGGACCCCATGGGTGAACAATTGGAGCGGGGGAGGGAAGCAGGAGGTTGGCCAGCCAGGGAGGGACCACAGGAGGGTGCTAGGGAGTGTCCAGCCCATCTCACTCAGTCTCGATCGGCTGGACCCCAGCAGCAAGCTAACATACTGGTCGGAGCATCTGCCCCCTGGTGGTCAGTGCACATCATAGCTACTGGTCGACCGGTTGAATGTCTGCTCCCTGGTGGTCAGTGCACGTCACAGCGAGTGGTTGACCAGCCTTAGCATATCACTAGCATATTATGCTTTGATTGGTTGAACAGACAACCAGACACTTAGCATATTAGGCTTTTATTATATAGGATTGGCATCTGTATGTTCTCTTTACAGAAGTGTCTATTCAGGTCCTTTGCCTATTTCTTTAACAAGATTTTTTGGGGGGAGTTTTTTGGTGTTGAGTTGTATAAGTTTTTTATGAATTTTGGATGTTCACCTCTTATGATTGGCAAATATGTTCTCCCATTCAGTGAGTTGTCTTTTCATTTTGGTGATGGTTTCCTTTGCTGTACAAAATTTTTTAGTATGATGTAGTCTCATTTGATTATTTTTTCTTTTATTTCTCTTGCCTGAGGAGAAATATCAGAAAAAAAATATTGCTGGGAAATATCTGAGATTTTACTGCCTATGTTTTAGAATTTTTATGGTTTTGAGTCTAATATTTAAGTATTTAATACATTTTGAGTTTATTCTTATGCATGGTGCAAGGAGGTGGTCTAGTTTAATTTTTTGTCCAATTTTCCCAACACCATTTATTGACTAGACTATTTTTACCCCATTTTATGTTTGCCTCCTTTGTCAAATATTAATTGACTATAACTAACTTCTCTGTTTTAAAAGGTAAGACAAAGAAAAGCCTGGGAAAGAATGCCAAGTGGTAGAAGCATGTGCACAGAGATGGAAGTGGAATTTCCAAGGCATATGGCAATAGTAAAGAAATCCCCATTAAGGACATTAATTTGGAAAAGTGGGCTGGAGAATTATAAAGACAAATTACATAGAAACGGAAATAAAATTCTGAAGAAATGCAGTAAAGCAAGAGAGACAAGAAAGAGAAGATCAAAACTAAAGGGGAAAAAAAGAAAAATGATGTTACAAAGTATTTATCACCAGACAAATTTTAAAATTTTAATGTCTGTGTAAAAAAAGAAATAAGTCAAACCACAAATAGCATTAGTATTATGAATATGTAAGAAGTCACACACAGAGATCAATAAAGTAATCATTAAAATCCCAATAGAAAAATAGAAATGTGCTTATAAAGAATTTATTTTAAAAAATCCAATAAGCAAATTGCCAATAAAACATAAGAATAAAATTTCTAACAATACAAATAATTCACAAAGAAATATTAATTAAAGTAATAAAGAAGATATTATTTTTCCTCCTGCCATATTAGGGAAATCTTTTTTAAAAAAGGGAGGTCAGTATCTAGCTGGGCATCTAGATGGGCATTCTGAAATGTCAATGTTGAGCTTGTACAACTTTCTTGGGAAGCAATTTGCCACTATTTGCAGGGGTCCATGTAGAACACTAATCTGATAAAATAGTCAGGATAATGAAAAAACTATTCATACTCAAAGATGCTCTTTATAACATTGCTTAACCCAACACAATAAACCACCACCAAGAACAACACAATTAGTATAGCAAAAAATCCATAGGAAATTATAAAATAAACTAGAGGCCCGGTGCACAAAAATTTGTGCACTCGAGGGGGGGGAAGGGGGGTCCCCCAGCCCGGCCTGTGCCCTCTCGCAGTTTGGGACCCCTCGGGAGATAACGACCTGCTGGCTTAGGCCTGCTCCCGGGTGGCAGAGGGCAGGCCCAATCCCTAGGTGCAGCCCCTGGTCAGGCTTAGAGCAGGGTGGATCGGGAGGTTGCGATGCCACCCTCAGTCACGCTCAGGGTAGGGCCGATTGAGGGATTGGGGCACCGCCCCCTGTCACACTCAAGGCAGGGTCGATGGGGAGGTTGTGGCGCCACCCCCTGTCATGCACAGAGCAGGGCCAATCAGGGGGTTGGGGAGCTGCCCCCAGTCACTCACAGAGCAGGGCCCATCAGGGGGGGTTGGGGCTCCTTACCCTGTCACACACAGAGCAGGGTCGATCAGGGGTTGGGGAGCTCCCCCTGTCACGCACAGAGCAGGGCCAATCAGGGGGTTGAGGAGCTCCCCCCTGTCACTCACAGAGTAGGGCCGATAGGGGAGCTGGGGCACTGCCCCCTGTCACACACAGAGCAGGGCGGATCAGGAGGTTGGGGCACTGCACCCTGTCACACTCAGGGCAGGGCCAATGGGGAGGTTATGGCTCTACCCTGTCACACACAGAGCAAGGCCCATGGAGGGGGGTTGGGGCGCCACCCTCTATCACCCACAGAGCAGGGCCGATCAGGGGATTGGGGCGCCGCCACTGTCACACTCGGGGCAGGGCCGATGGAGAGGTTATGGCTCTACCCTGTCACACACAGAGCAGGGCCCGTGGGGGGGGCGGGGGGGGGGGGGTTGGGGCGCCGCACCCTGTCACACACAGAGCCGCAGGGCAATCAGGGGATTGGGGAGCTCCCCCCATCAGGCACAGAGCAGGGCAGATAGGGAGGTTGTGGCCCTGCCCCCTGTCACACACAGAGCCGCAGGGCGATCAGGGGATTGGGGAGCTCCCCCCTATCAGGCACCGAGCAGGGCTGATCAGGGGGTTTGGGCGCTGCCCCCTGTCACACTGATCCGGTGCCGGGAGCCTCGCTGCTCCGCTGATCCCAGTGCTGGGAGGCATATTACCCTTTTACTATATAGAATAGAGGCCTGGTGCACGGGTGGGGGCTGGCTGGTTTGCCCTGAAGGGTGTCCTGGATCAGGGTGGGGGTTCCCACTGGGGTGCCTGGCCAGTCTGGGTGAGGGGCTGAGGGCTGTTTTCCAGAAGGGGGTGACTGAAGCTCCCAACCGCTCCTTTTTTTCTTTCTTTTTTTTTTATTCTGGGCCAGCTTTAGCTCTGAGGCCTCGCTGCTGAAAACATCGATACAATGTTGCGGTCCGGCTGGAGCAAGCAAGCCTCCCTGCTCGCTT
Organism: Myotis yumanensis; assembly: GCF_028538775.1. Lineage (NCBI taxonomy): Eukaryota > Metazoa > Chordata > Mammalia > Chiroptera > Vespertilionidae > Myotis > Myotis yumanensis. The sequence goes on from NW_027223753.1 coordinate 75,223,271, forward strand.
CAGTGCATGGCTGCCAGCCGCCATCTTGGCTGACAGTTAATTTGCATAAGGATATGCTGATTAGCCAATGGGAAGGGTAGTGGTTGTACGCTAATTACCATGTTTCTCTTTTATTAGTGTAAATTGTGATAAAGTCCCGCCAAGAATTACAATACAACCATCAAATGTCATCTTATTTTATTATGCAGAAAGAATTCAAAACTGTATACACTGTGATCCCACATATAAAAATGCATATAGATATAAGCACATAGAAATAAATATTAAATGGAAATATATTAAAATTCTCTCTAGCTTATATAATTACACTTCATTTTTATTTTATTTTGGAGGTCTTTCTGTATTTTACAAATTTTCTTCAATAAACATGGATCACTATATAATTCAAAATTATATTTGGATTTTAAAAGTAATATTAATATTTTAATTGCAAATAATATTTAGAGAGACCTGTCCATGGAAAACGAAAGGAATCCCCACTCTCAGCTGCTTAATGCTAAAGTCTTAATTCCTATTTGAGAGCAAACTTCCTTTCTAAACCGTGGATTCTGTATGACTTATAGAGATGACATATAGGATTGCTCCTTCCACATTTTATTGTCCACAAGAAATGACTTTTTGAAGTCCTTTCATCATTGTTTTTCATTGTTTTCTTCTAGGAAGGTTTTTATAAGAAGAGTAAATGTCAACTTTATTTTAGGTCTTAATTTTTCCAGAAGCCTAAACCTAACTTCTCTTCTTTCCTCTCCTCTCTATTCTCCTTCTCTCTCTCTCTCTCTCCCTCTCTCTCTCTCTCTCTCTCTCTCTCTCTCTCTCTCTCTCTCATTTTCTCTCTCTCTCCATCTCTCCCTCCCTCCTTCCCTCTATCTCTTTTATAATGTCTAGGTGTGTCTCTTAAATACTGCCCTCAGACCAAGATGGTAGCTCTTTCTTTGATTTCTTCTGTACTTTACATAAGGTTCAGAGTAGCACCCTCTGCTCAAAGATAACTAAGAAGCTTCAAAAATAAACTCAATTTCAGTTGCACTTTTAAGATATTTTCAAGAACCACAGGAAATAACTGCATGTGTGGTATTGCACACACAAAACAGTATGTAAGAAGCCAACATGATATTGGTTCCAAAGGACATGTGATGAACTCCTTTTTCAGACCCTGCTGGGGCTGGGGCAGGAAGTAGAAGCTGGCAGCAGCCCACCACTGGAGAGGGGGGCAAAAAAAATGGTGGTAACTCTAAATGAAAGAGAGAAGCTTGAAATTTTTCTATTACCAAACCAGGCAATTAAAACATTAAATGTGAAATCTGAGGCACTGTAAATTTCCTAATATGGTATAAGTGCTGAGTTTCCCAAATGATGTTTTCTCATCTTTCAACATATCAAAGAGCATGCCAAAACCCCAAAGAAGCGTTTCCATTTTGAAAACAAAAATAAACCACACACATCCACATTCTATTAATAGTGTTGTCTTGCCTTAAAGACTCTGCATCCTTAGTGAAAAACGCCATTGCAGTTTACATAAATTTTACCATTATTGGAAACTCCTGTCCAAAATAAACTGGATGTGTGTGGGTGAGTTAGGTGGGACTGAGGCAAGAGTAATCAAACCCCTTTCCATATTTTCCTTAGTGGAGACCAAATGTTATGTTCCTCGTCGTCACACCTAAGGACTGTGTAAATACATTCTCCATATTTAGCAGCATTTTTTAAGAGAGAGTATAAAGAAGGAAATTGGCAGAAGATATACAGGTTCATGCCAAATGCACAACATTTGAAGACCTAAGATAGAGGGACATAAGCTTAGAACTGAAAAGCCCAGCAGAAAGTGCTAGGACAAGCAAGGTCATGTCAAAAATCCCCAAATCCAGACCATAAACTCTTGATCCTGCCACCATGAAGAGGAAAAACAGCTGCCCTGTGTCACTCTATGTTTAGAGACAGAATAAAGCCATTAAAAGTGATCTTCTCCTTCCTCAATCCAAACACTCATGAGCTGTTACCTGTGTGCTCAGCAGGGAGCCCACTGCCTGGAATGAGGACAATGAGAGGTGAATGACAGAATTTGTTTGAAACAGGATTCTATTTTTGAGAACATAAAAGAACCAACACACAAAATAACAGTAAGAAACATCAAAGGGAAGGGCACTAGAGTTATGGTGGTGTATTTCATAAGGTACATAAATGTCTAATTATTATGTTGTACACCTGAAATTAATGTAATACTGTGTCAACTTATAATTGAAAAATAAATGTAAAAAAAAAATGAAACAAAGGGTCCATCCTTAAATCCTGAGCAACCCCAGAGATTTTTGGAAAATCTTTATCACCTGCCTACATGCACAGCCTTACATGTTTAAGCTCCGAGTCACAGGCCCTAGAATGTCCCTACCAAGACAAGGAAAAAAGGAAACCAGAGTTATATGGGGACCACAAAGCCACCCTGATCAGGTAAGGTGAGGGGGAATGAAGAGAACTGTTCATGTATCCATCCCTCTGGTTCTAGCCGGACTCAGAATCTGGGGACTCAAATGTAACTAGGAAGAAAAGAAAGGGAGAATGGTGGATGGTGAGGTGAAAAGATCACCTTTTTCAAGCCAACAAACGCAGGTCCCAATCCTAACCCAGCTACTTACTTATATGAACTGGGCAGGTTCATTAACCTATTTCTCTCTCTTTTATTTAACAAACACTGATCTTAATAGTACTGGGCAGGTGCTCTTCTAAGCACTTTATAATACTTCATTTACTTATCCCAACAACAAACAATTGAAGTTGGCTCTGTTACTATCCCCACTTCCCAATGGGGAAAGTGAAGCCCTGGGCTGCCACGTACTTTGAAGGTAGCAAAGTCAGGATTCAAACCCGAGATGTCTGGCCCCAACGTCTGACCCCTGAAGTTCTGTGTTGCATCATTTGTAAAGTAGTTCCTTGTCAAGGCTGTGGAACAGATTCAGTGAAATGTATGGACAGGACCCAGCACTGTGCCTGACATTTAGCAGAGGCTGAATTATCTCCCTCCTCCCTCGGCTCCCCACTCCCTCTCCCTGCACTGTGGGAGGCTGCAGGCAAGATGCTGCACAGGAAGGCCATTACCTCGGTCTGCAAAGGCTCCAGGGCTCCAGGGCAAGCTAGAAAACCAGCCTCTGTCTTTATCCCCTGAGGCCCGGAGCAAACGCTCTAACCTAAGCAGAGATGTCCAGCATTTCCACACAGAGCCTGCCTCTATTACCATCTGCACTCAAGGCACAAGCACAGGGAGGTGGGCCTTAGGGAAATTGAAAGGTTTCTGATTTTCGTACTAGGAGCTGTATATGTTTATGCCAAACACATCTAGAATTTATATCATACCTACCACCCAAGGGAACATGATCTACTTTCCATAACCTTCCATTGCCTAGACACTGGCAGAATATCTGTATCAGTCTGTGGCTTGTTTTAAGATGGTCTAGAAACGGATGGTTACCTAAAGAACAGTCCGTTTTGAAAATTATAAAGAATAATGAAGCCTAGGGTCCTGGGAGCTGTGTTGTAAAACATGAGAAAATGGTTTTCCAGCCCTTTTGAACTGAGGACAAGAATTTAGAGGACGGAGACTATTTTAAATCTTTATATTAGTCTAAAATATCATTGAGAAAGGTGTACATGTTATTGGTCAAGTAATTTATTTAGTTGGGCAAGTAGTGACCCACACAAAAGGGATCTGATATATTGGGAATTTTCTAAGTACACAATGAGTACATGTTACTAATAGTAGGAAGTTTATAATGCTACCATGTAGGAATGCTGTCTACACACTCTTTCGATTTTTCCTCAATGAATAAAAAGTCCTGTTTGTGCTAAAACAACATAAGAACATTATTTTTTTTATTGTTGACGCTATACAGATGTCCCCCATTTTTCTTCTTTTGCCCACCTCCACCCGCCCCCACCACCCCTCCCCTGGCCTTCACCACACTGTTGTCTGTGTCTATGTATCTATGCTCTTTGGCTACTCTCTTCACCTTCTCTGATCCAGTCCCATGCACCCCTCCCCCTTCTGACCTCTTTGAGACTGATCATATACCATTCCTCTGGTTCTAGTTTGAAGAACATTATTTTATTGCAAGAAAAAAAATCACTACAATGAAATATGTGAACTGTGTTCTGACCCTGAGAATGTGCTAACATGGTTTAAAAGTAATTAAGAAGGAGAGCTGACTTTCTCCATTTTCAGTCTTGGTCACTGTGGCTACTGGGTTCATTGATGGCCTGCCAAATCTTGCAAATTACAGTACTCCTATCCATGCGGTTTCTAAAACTATAAGCTTCTATTGTGAATAAGCTTGATTTTCTGCTTTAGAAATCCTGAGAGAGACTGCTAAGAGAGACTCCACAAAGAGTCCAGGTGCACACACCAGGAATCAAGTTCTTCATTCATTTTAATTACAGTTCAGCCCAAATGAGAGAGGTAGGTGAAGAAGTGTCTTTATAAAATATTCATTAGAAATGGGAAGTTTCTATTGGGGACACAAAAATGGCATCCTCCAACTTGTTCATCTACAAAGAGCCCCAATGTGAATGATGTGTCTGCAATCATATGTGAGCCACATTTAGGCTTGGGGCTCAGCCAGAATGTTTAAGGAGGGGAGACAGGAAAGGAAATAGAGTTCGCAGGGAAAGAGGAAGGCTGGATGAAGTTTTTCGTACTTTGTGGACCTGTGTGAACAGTTCCTTCTACTTACTGTTTAAGCCCTAGCAGGGAGATTTGTTATCTTCTGTTATTTCAAAAGCCATTAAATGGGGATGAGGGAGGGAAGAGGTGGGGGAGGGAGGGAGTTTTCATGTGTGTGTCTGTGAGTCAGCAGAAGCCGGAAGCCTAACAAAATGACTTCAAACAACAAGCTGGAAAGGAGGACAATAGCTTCCACCCCCAGACAGTGAGAAATGGCTTTATCCTAAGGGATCGTGACCACCCGTGTTCAGTGGAGATAAGTGAGAGCCTTCTCTGCTCTGGCCAATAGGAGACCTGCAGCCACAGCTGCTCCCAGAAGCTCTGGGTGGCCTCCATTCCAGCCGCTCCAAATGGTTTCAAGGCAAAAACACTGCAGCTGGGTGGTTCTCAGAAGCACAGGGGGTGGGAGGAGAGGATGACAAAGCGGAGGGGTGGCGCCTTGCATCCCCTCACCAGGTGCTCTAAATCCCCTCTCAGGGCTTAAGAAAATCGCAGAGTCTGGAGGCTGAGTCCTGAAGCAGCTGTGTAGGAGCCTGCATTACCACCATGCCACAGCAACAAACCAACCCTGTGCCTCAGACTCCAGAAACTGGGAGGTTTCCCTGCCAGGCAGCCCAGTGCTCTAGAAGCAGAAGGATAATTAATGCCACTTGGCAAAAGAGTGGGGCATTCCGAAGTCAGTCTTGAAGAAAAAAAAAAGCCTTGCACACACCCTACAACACAGACACAAAACCCCTTGAGACGTCCCTTTGAAGACTGGCAAATCTGACCAAAAACTTACATTTGCAGTAAACTTAACAGTAAAAAAAAATAAAAAATAAAAAATAAAAATGTATTAACTGCCCTCTGAAAGAGAGGAAAAAAATCCTAATATTTGAGGAAAAGTATATGGAAGTTATAGCATAAGCTCACTTTGGGGTAAATGTCCTTTGTATAAAAGCATTAAATTTTAAAACTTATTTCACTTATTAATGAGTACCTGCTGTTCAATTTATTGTATTTCTTACTTTCTTTCATTTTCCACTGTCAGGGGTTGTATGTTTTTTTAAATATTTTGATATCTCTAGCTAATACCTATAGTGTATGTTCAACTGACAAAAATGTTAGTCAAAACGTAATATAAGCTGATAAAATTGAAATTTCATATATATGCACATAGTCCCCTGACCAAGTAACTTCAAATTTGTATATAAATTATTCTGAGAGAGAGAGAGAGAGAGAGAGAGAGAGAATTAATCCTCTCTCAAGGATATACTCATCATTAATTCTAGATAGAGAGAGGAAGAGAGAAACATTGATATGAGAGAGAAACATTGATTAGTTCCCTTCTGAATGCACCTGACTGGGGATAGAACCAAAACCTGGGTATGTGCCCTGACAGGAATCGAACCTGTAACCCTTCGAAGCTCAGGGGGACCCTCTAACCAACTGAGCAACACCAGCCAGGGCGAAAGTATATTTTTGTTATACACACAAGGTATATTTATACACTTATTGTAAAAACAAAGTATCGTGTGTGTGTGTGTGTGTGTGTGTGTGTGTGTGTGTGTAACAAAAGAGAAGGGATTATAGGATGCAGAAGATGAAAAAATAATACTAAAATTGGACCACTGGCTTCCATATAAGTGCTGACAATAATATTTCATGCAAAAACAAAATGGAATAGGTGTTAAAATTAAAATTAAGTTATTTGATATCTCAGTCCCTGAAACGGAGGTTGAAAAAACTGAGGAGATGGTTTCCACTGGGCCCTGACCTGCTATGGGGCCTACATCAAGTTGTGTGATACCACTGTTATAGCACCTGCAAAATGGAGATAAAACTTCACGCCACCTACCTCAGAGAGCTGTTAGAAGATTAGATACCAAAAAAGAAAATCCGCAAAAGCCCTTTGAGTTTCCCATAAATATAAGACATGCAATGAAATAAAATACCGGCACTCTCTACAAAACTCCTAGAAATAGAAAACAGATGCCAGCAATGCAACAGGGCTAATAACTCACAGGGCAGTACTTTTAGGATCAGGGAGGTAGTGGGCAATTCTGCATGCAGCTTCCAGTGAAAAGGTACAAAAAATGATGCTGAAATTCCAATCTCCTCAAACCAAACAAAGCATCCAGGGAAAGGGGGGATTAAAAAAGCCCCAGTACGGTTTCAACACATAGCCAATGGCTCAAGAGAAGCAATCCTGACAAATAAAATTCCAGATTCCTGCTTAAATGTCTAAATCTACAAAAAGACAATAAAGTGTCAACATTATACTGGTAGTTTTTCCGTGTAGTAAAGTCTCATATTAAAGTAAACTGGTTTCCCCAGAGGATTAAGTGTAATGACCCCTTACAGTGAATACAATTTAAGCATAGAATATATAAATTAGAATATGTTAAACCAATTTGTACTGGGAACAAGAGCCAAAATGAACTGTACAAAGCCACCTAAAATAACCATTATTTGGAAGTTCATAGGAAATTGATAGATTATTAAATATCAATCTATCCTAAGATAGTCTAAATTATGGAAAATTTGAAACTGATCAAATACACACATTTATTATATTATATATTATATCAAGCATTTATTGTGGGTCATGTGTCAGGTTTAAATAAAAAAGATGAGAAATATCCTATTCCTGGTTCTCATGAAACTCAGTATAAGAAGAAGGAGACGTAGACACAATAAAGTAGAATAAAATGGGTTAAGAATTAAGCACAAACAGAGTGCTGAAGAAGAAGTGATGGAGTAATTGATTCTGCATGGAAAAGGAGAGAGGGGTGCAGTTCAAGAAATTTTCAGAAAATCTGAACAAGAAAATCTTGGACAAGACCTTACACGATGAGCACTATTTCACCACACACGGAAGAAGGAAAGAGGCTTTCTAGATAAGGAGGCAGCAGCCTATGTCTCAGGGCATGTCTCTATGTCCTAATCAGTATGTCCTACGTGAAGCACTATGGAGACAATCTTGTAGAGCCTGAATAGCAAGGTCTTTGTGGCAGAGAGAGGGAGCATCACAGGATGATATTTTGAAAAGAGACTTGATTTGTGGCAGAGAGAGGGAGCATCACAGGATGATATTTTGAAAAGAGACTTGATATTTCCTATAATTCAAGATATCAGACTGAGGCAAAATGAACAACGCAGGGGAGGTGATACCTGCCCCAGGCATGAGACAGGCTCTGGGGAAATGGACAGCATTGCTGAGGCCAATTCTCTATGGGTCGGTGAGGCCGATAGAAAACAGTTCTGCTAAAGGGGGTGACAAGCTTAACCATGATTCAGGAATGGTCAGGACCTGGGATTCCAGGAGAAATAGCAAGCCCAAATTAGGTATGTAAAACACAGTGCAGCAGACTGAGTAAGGGCCTCCAAAGATAACAGGTCCTAATCTCTGGAATCTGTAAATACTACCTTCAATGATCAAATTAAATTTTGAGATGGAGAGAGATTATTCTGGATTAGCCAGTTGGGCCCTACAAGCAGTAACAAGAATGCTTGTTAGAGGAAGGCAGAAGGGGAGTTGACTACAGAGAGAAGAGGAAAAGGCAATGTGACCATGGAGGTAGATATTGGAGTGATGTAGCCACAAGCCAAGGAATGTCAGCAGCAACCAGAAGGTGGGACAGACAAGGAACAGATTCTTCCCTAGGACTCTGGAGAGAGCTGATACCTAAATTTCTGTTGTCTTAAGCCCCCAAATTGGTGGTAATTTGTTACTGGGGTCATACAAAACTAATACACACAGGGAGCAAACAATCATCTCTCAGGTGCTCTTGGGTGTCACAATCACCAGTCCTGATAAAAATAATTCAGGCACCTCAACCATCAAGAAGTTGAAGTCCAAGTTGAAGCATTAAAGATATGCTAGACTACTAAACTGAGTAACTGGCCAAATTTTGGCAATAGGATCCCAATAAAAGCCCAGATTAGGTCAAGATAGATGGAAGAAATGCAAATCACAGCCACCAAATCACAGCACATGGGGAAAGGAAATTCACTCTGAATACTAGGGAGGAAATTAGTAGAGATTCAGCAAGTCAGAGGACATCACTGGGCCACTGAATTTCTGATCCAGGGTGGTGGCTTAACTTTAAGTGCCCATTGGACCTGGGAAGAGGGAAGAGGGGGATGGAAAACATTTACATGCATCCTGGCTCAATCAGGACTGACTCAGGAACTGGGATCATGACTAGACCATGAAATCAAAGACATTAGTGGACCCAGGTGTGGAAAGATTATGGAAATGAGACAGCTGGGACATGGAACGCTAAAAGCTTCAATTGTATTCATTAGCCCATAAGGGAAATAACTCAATGAGACCTTTTTTGAGAGAGTGGGAGTAGGGTAGGATTATCCACATCAGATTGTATGGCCCAGTAGGAAGGTAATTGAAACAGCCAAAGCTGGAGCTATAAGAATAAGAAAATGGGGATGGATTAGAAAAATATTTAGAAGACATGGCAGGATACTTGAATACGGAATGAGTGGCTGGTAGGGCATGAGGGCAAAGGTAAATGATAACACCAGTCTTTGAAGTACACAAAATAAAAGGTTACGGTAGAACAGAAAGAATGAGTTCGTCTTTGGCTATGCTGAGTTTAAGGTATCGATGGGTTATGCAATGGGTGACACTAGAAGTCAATGGAACTCAGATCTAAAACTCAGAATCTCCAAAATGGGAGATATTTGAAAAAGTTATCTATAATGTGCTCTTACATCTTCATCCTCCTGACCCACCACCATAAAAGGGATCCCCAAAAAGTTCCTAAACTTTTAATATCCTAAAAGCAACATTTTGAAATACCATCTACTCATAAGAAAAACCTTGCATTGGCAGCACTTAAAAGTAAATGTATTAGACATTTTCTAAGAGGGAAAAAAATTCTTACCATTAGCTATTTTCTTTTTCTGTCTGTTAGCTTTGAGGCCATCTGGTGGAATGGACATGAGAGAACAGCTATGCATGCATCAGGGGCAGTTGAGAAGGATGTTCGGGGAGGACACCGGGATGACCTGATGATGGAAAAGAGGGAATACTTCTGAGAGGACACCAAGTTAAACTATTCCAGAGCAGTAACTACAGATTTACAAAGAGAGCAACAAGCCCAATATGTTCACAAACATAGACACCTGAAAAAAAAGGATGAGAAAAAAATTAATAAGGACACAGATCTGTCTGGGAAGAAAATGTATGCTATACATCAGCTATAGATTCTGTATTCCTTTCTAACACAATGCTTAGGTGTACAGTGCTCTATTACAGAATGCAAGCAGCTCCCCTTCTAGCCTGTAATTTGTCATGGCTCGTACTAGCTGAAATGTGGAAATGGCTTAGAGGGGGAGCATCTGAAATTCCAGATTAGACAGTCTGGGAAGGATGACGTGTGGGAAGGCAGTGAGGTTTACTGTGAAGATGCAAAAGAGTCTGATATAATCTCAGTCCTCAACCAATGAGTTTAGAGATAAATAAGGTTCTTTAGCCCCATAATGAAGACCCCAAAGCAGGCAGAGGTGACAATAAAATAGCATGTCTCTCTTAAGAAGCTTTTAGACTCACAAATATCCAAATTGAATACATAAATGACCTAGTAAAATATATGTAAATAAACAAACATGAACAAATTAGATCTTATGTGTAAGACCTATTATGAAAACATATCTATCACAGTGTCTCTGTCTAAACTTCAAGGTCATGAGAAGTTCAGGGAGTGTTGATATTCCAGAATGGAGGACATTATCAACAAAAGCCAAAAACATACCCAGAATTAATCACACCACCTTACATTTGCATAGTACTGATATAATGCTGACTCATAACATCTCATCTGATCCCAAGCAAAGTCATGCATATGTTGACTCCCCCAAATATTAACCATGGATTCACTTCACATGTTTTTATATAGTACCTACTATATAAATCATTCTGAGAGAAAATATCCACATAAGCAATAATACCTGCCCTTGGGGAGTTAAGAACTGATTAAGTGAAAAACATAAAACATGGAAATATAAAAATGAAAAATATTAACTGGAAATTTTAAAAAATGGACAGTAACAGTTAGGTATTCTTACAAGGCAATAAATGAGAGAAAGATAAAAGAAGGGTTGCAGTGGTTCTCAACCTTCTGGCCCTTTAAATACAGTTCCTCATGTTGTGACCCCCAACCATAAAATTATTTTTGTTTCTACTTCATAACTGTAATTTTGCTACTGTTATGAATCGTAATGTAAATATCTGATATGCAGGATGGTCTTAGGCGACCCCTGTGAAAGGGTCGTTCGACCCCCAAAGGGGTCGCGACCCACAGGTTGAGAACCACTGGGTTATAGGCTTTTAAGTGCAGAAATATATCTGAAGGACAATGGGAAGACATGAACTGAAATGAAGCTCATGAGAAATGGATGAAAGATAGATGAGTGGAAATGTGGGAAGAGGAGATCCCAAATGATTAGAACAAAACAAGTTAAGAAAGAGACCGGTGTGATAAAGTTATGACACTAAGCATAAAAAAAAGTTCCTGCTGCAAAACAGAAGATGTTAATGGCAAATGGTGGTAGGGCCAAATGCAGATGAGCTGATTGAAGAGTCTGGGCTTTACTTCGAACCACTCTCAGTGTTAATCAGGAGTAAAACCTAATGGGCTTTAATCTGAAAGCTACACAGGTAAGAGAGTACTGAATATCTTTGTCTCAGAGGCTAGTTAGAAGGCTGTTTTAATAATATAGGCATGAAGCCATGAGGTCCTGACCAAGTAAGAGGAAATAAGATGAAAGACGGATGGTTGGGAAAAAAGAGTACCAATGAAGAATGAAAGGATTTGAGGGACTGTGTGGCTAAAAAGGATAAAGGGATAAAGGCTAGGCAAAGTTCAAAATTGTTGTGATCAGTAACCAGAAGAATAAGGATGTCATTACTAAGGCGCTGATGGGCAAGAAAGAAGATGGACATAGTTTGAGAAATTATTCTGTTTTGAAGACACTGAATTTGAGGTGGGGATAGTATAACATGGATGAAATGCCTTCTGGAGAGGAGAAAACAAATGTGAGCTCTGTAGACTGAAGATACAGGGTTAGATGTCATCACTTTGGGAAGAAACTGAAATAATAATACAGATGTAGAGAAACCATTTAGAGAAAGAATTTAGGCGCTATGGACTCAAAAGGTTTTGGAATGTCTCAAACACACATCACAGTTTCTGACTTAGTGGCAAACTATCAGGAAAAATTCTAAACCAAAAAACTTGGGAATACTTCAGAGATGAGATTGGACTTATATAGGGAACATATTTCTCAAACTATGTCAAAGACAAACATCTAACAAGCAAAAGTCATCCTAAAATATCAAACTCTCAATTTTATGGTCAGCAATGGCATTAAATACAGTTCTGTGGAATTTAGCTATGTAACTATATTATGGTTAACTAATAACCTGATTTTTAATCACTTAACACCATAACCAAAAAAGCACACACACAAAAAAAAAACCCAGTCACTGTCACCAACAGGGTCTGGAATTTATAGGGCTCCTTCCCCCTAATCACTGACAACCACAATAACAGCCATTGGCACACATGTTTATGGTTTGGGGGGACCATAAACATTGTACACTTTAGTGTCAAAAGCCACAGAAGGTTTCTCAAACTGGGAAGGTAAACTAAATGTTTTCTCAGGTTATTTTCAACCTTCTGAGGAAGGATAGTAACTAGTTGGGAAAATTCCTTAGCAAGTGGAATGGGGAAACTGAGACAGGTAGCTGAACAAACTGGCTGAGCAATTTACAGCCAGATACAGCAATTACCTCCCTAGAGATAACATCTAGGCCTCAGTTGTGTTTCAGCTCCAGGCCCAGAAAAGCAGCAAAACCAGGTGGGTGAAGCCAGGACTTACTGTAATGACTAATGACCCCCCTGCCCTGGCACTGACCAATTAGTGGAGACTAGGACCCTGAAAGAGCCCACCTGGAAAAGCTGATGACTATTCTATTGAGATATCCCCTAAGATCTCCCCTAAACTCTCAGCCTTTAAAAACCCTCAAAACAAAGAGCCCAGCCTGTGCTTTTTCTCTACCCGCCCTCCTCTTCTCCCACAGGCATGAGTCTCCTAAACTCTAAGGGTCCCATGAGACCTGCAACCAGGGGGCAATGGGCAGTGGCAGCTCCTCCCGGGCTAACCCTCCAAACCACCTCCAAGGCCCCCTTTTCTCTGACTTTTTAGAGAACCAAAGCAGCCCCACCTAAGTTCTCCTGTTGCTTCTTCTATCCTAGGCCCTCCCTTGTTTCACTGTCCCCAGCTTTAATAAACATACTCTCAAAATCACCTGGACTCATGTTGTGAAATCTTTCCTGCACAAAGTCAAGACCCCACACACTACCAGCCAGCCCTAGGCAGACCCACTCAGAGCCAGGTCCCCTTTCTAATAACACTTCTGGTAGAGAACACAAAGCTAGAAGTCACATCCACAGCTGCATAGAGTTCTGAAGCTTGCCATTATCTAGGGGAAAGTGATATGGCTTCTGCATACACATAAAAACGTAACACTCAAGTCCTATCTTCCAGTTAAAGATGTCCCAGTGTATTAAAAAAATAATAATTATACTGCCCTCCTGCCTAATTTCTTCCCCCTCCTGCAGTAACCCACCAAAAATAAGAAGGAAACCACCTTTTCAAATAATAAAATCTAAAAGTAATGCCTAACATTTATTAGTAATTTATTTAGTAATAATGGCCAACATTTATTTAATACTTATGTATCTGATACTATTCTAAGCTCTTAAATATCTACAAAAAAACATATGTGGTAAGTTCTATTATCACCAACCCCGTATTATAAAAGGAGAAACCAAGGTCCAGAGAGGCTGAGTGAGTTGCCCCAAATTACATCCTTAGTATGAAGTGGAGCCAGGCCTTGAATCTAAGCAGAAGGATTTCAGTGCCTCACCCTCGACCTCCATGCTGTCTGTCCTGTTTCTCAAATACATGCTCCAACACCACATGTCCCATTAACCAAAAAAAAAAAAAGTAAACTATTGTTGAAAGACAGTAAACAGTGTCTATGACATAAGTGTTTCTTGATTATTTCAAAAATCTCCAAGAGTACCAGATACAAACAAACCAAAGAAAATAGCAATACACCCTCAGACACACACTTTCTAAGGACAGTTTAATTAAAAAGGATTCCAGTTGGCTGTAGAAAAACTTTTGACCATTTAGGGTGACCAAAAAAAATAGAGTAAGTGATACTAAAAAACAAGTTGGAAACACTCACTCCTGGACACCTTTTTTCTTTTCTCCTGACACACATTTATCCACTTTTCAAAGTTGAGTTTGGTCTAAATGCAGTATTGCTTTTAAGAAAACTTCAGGATGTATTCTGCAATTCATCCTCCTGATTTTTCTCCCAATTTCCATGACTGCAGTCTAAATATGTGTTTAAAAGAATGATACAAATGTCTGGCTCGTGGTCCTTGGTAAGCATGACAATTTCTATCAGAAATTGATGTATCAACCTGTATTTGTAAAGAATACATTTTAATTGAAGGCCTTCCCGGCGAACTGAGTTCATTGTAGTTTCAATTCTGCTAACATTTGTCTGGATCAAATGTTCTCACATGGTTAATTCTACCTAAGACATTTACTTGCTACCTTATTTCAAAACATAGAGAACAAGATCCCAAAAACAGCTATTAAAGGCAGAGAAGAAAGCAACCAAGGGTATTGAAGAAATTCAATTGTCCATGTGATTCTACTTCAAAAAAGGAGGGAGCAGTTTTTGGATTCACTCTCCCATGATCCTGTGATCATCTGGAGTTGACAATGCAGAACACAAGTGCTAAGTGTGTCACATGGTTCAACCGGACCAAAGTGTCAGAGTGGAGTTTTAAGACCAGGGTGCCAGAAATGGCATTAAAAGCTTTATCAACAGCTGCCAGAGAGACTAGAAAGGGCCTCAGTCTCACCATGGCCTTATCTATCACATGAGGTCCTAGTAAATCCTTTCTTCATCACCAATGTGAAGAATGCTACAGGAAACCTGGGGTGGGGGGGTCATGTTTCTCTCCCTCCGTCTGCACCTCTCTTCCGTTCCTGATGCCCAAGGAAATGCTAATATTGAATAAATGAGATCAATAAGGAAACAGTCTTTCAAACTCGGTGTCAATAAGGAGAGCAACAGAAGCCAGAAGCTCGGCATTTAAAGTTTTAAAAACACTAAAGTAAAAAGAAATATCAAAATCCATTCTGATAAGTGACTCTGGGATTCCATGAAATTTTAGGACTTCTCTGTATTTATAAAAATTGGCTGCTTGGATCTGTGCCTAAGAGAATTAAAAACCGCAGGCAGTCTTAAGCAGCATAAAAGTTTAAGTCATACTTTCTCATTATTGTCTTCTTCAGAAATGTTTTTAATGTCTCATCCTGCACAGAACAGTCTGAGCCAGTGTTTTCCAACAGCACGAAACAGAACTAGCACGCAGAGTAGCTGTTCATGGGGATTCTGAGAAACAAAAGATTCTGTGCTCTGATTCTTCCTTCTGGGGAAAACACAGTATAAATTAGTAAATTCAAGACTGAGAAATTCGTACAAACTTTGCGAAGTGTTGCCTACATTTATTTGACCACAGAATGCATTTTCACAAGAAAGCTCCTGGGACACCAGGACTGCATAGAACACAGCTTGGGAAGCACTGCTCTAGACTCCTGAGCTCAGCATCCACGATTTAGGAATCTGACCCCAAATTTCCCTTAGTCACCATCAGCACACACAACTCTGATGAGCAATGCAGAACTGATGTCCCAGCTTCCCCCACACAAAGCCCCCCCCCCCCCCCAGGCAAGTTCACCTCCTCCAGGTCCCGAACAGACACTTGCTCCACTGCTCTGCTCAGACCATTCCCCGTGCTAGAATCTTCAATCTTTTATTCAGTTTAGTCTCTTGGCATTTGAAATAAAACCCCATCTCCTGTGGGACTCTTCCATATAGTGGCATCTTTCCTCTCCCCTGAATTTTGTTAACCCCAAATTAAACAATGCTTGTTTGGAACTCACTCTGACCTTTATCACTAGCATTCAAGCCTGTCCTGGAGAAGCAGCAAAGGGGATTGCTGAAAACCCTCCAGCAAGGGACCCCAATTCAAATGCCAGCTCCAGGATACTAGGTTCCCAGGAGAGGGTCAGGGGAAATTTCGTATCTGAGCTTCACTAGTTTCCTCATCTGACCATTGTGCTGTTGTGAAGTTTCAATGGAGGTAACTCCCATCACGCTCTTTCAACATCACTGAGTACAGAAAGCATGCAATATGCGTTAACTGTATTACATCCCCGTGATCTAAGTAAAAGACATACCCCAAACGCTGTGACTGCTGATAATTAGCACACATGCAAACCTCCACCATGTCCCCTTTGATGCGTACCCTTCAACACTATTCTATGCTGTCACTCGCTTACTCATAGCAAGAGCAACAGAAAAACCTTGCTCTGGTAGTTTATTAATAAGAAATACCTGAGGTCCCTAAGACAAATCATCACTGGGAAATCCATTAAGCAATCTAAATTACAATTTGATGTTGGCATGTCTGTGGAAGTTATGTGTGTGTTGCAGTGTCATTCATTTGTACATATTTATGTTTTTATCTAAACATGGTTTTAGCATCACATACATATATGCACAGGTCAGTCCATGTAGAATCACTTTGAACATGAAAGAAAGCAGTTTTTGTCTCTTAGTCAAAGGAATAAGTTGCTAAAGCAAAATCTAGATTCTAATTGTTCTTTCATTTCATTTAATCCATTAATGAATACTTTATGGGGAAGAGGGAGGAGCACACATTTTTATCCTATTCTAGCTGAAAATTTCTTGAAGTTCTTTCATTATAAAATAAATGTAAATTAGTTTAATGAAGTTTTAATGGGTGTCATTTAAGGAAAGATCTGAAACCTAAACCTACTTGGTGACATTTCCAGTTATTATCTGTGCTTTCTTTCCTGTATCTTCTCCTATACTTCAAACTCAACATCGCTTTCTTTTTTATCTTAGGATCTCATATTGGTTTCATACCTTCTAAAATATCTTTTTATTTTTTCGTTAGGTGACTGAATTTTTAAAAATATTTTATCGATTTTTAGAGAGAGAAACATCAATGAAAGAATGCAAGAGGCAAGAGGGAAGCATCTACTGCCCCTGCACCTCCCCCATCAAGCTGGGGGAGGGGGACTCATCAAACCAGCAACCCTGAGGTGGATGCATTATTGGATGATGCCCAACCGAGTAACACCAACCAGGGCAGCTGACTTAATTTCGTTGGGGTTAATTTAATTTCACATACAAATGATCAGTATTGTTACTTTCTCAAGTCTCATTTTCTCTTTTCCCCACTTCCTGCCCTATGCTTTTTTGTTGAGAAGCATTGCTTTTTGGTGTTTGATGCTGATATAAAATGGAAGTGACCATGTAAGCTGCAAACTAACTCCAGCTTCAGATCAAGTTGCTGAAGTCAACACTGTCCATGAGAACATAGTCTCCCTCCCATAAGATGGAAAGACTGGATTTTCACCCCCTGCAGCTCTTTCCGCCACAGAGTGGAACAAAATAGATAAAAAGGTAAACACACAAAATAAAAATAGTTTTTTATTGCGGTATGTATTGAAAACTTTCTCATTGTACATGTGATATTATGTATAAAACATAAGTTATTCATTATATATGTAATACACATGATAAAATATAAATACTTAAACACATACATAGAACCTTAAGCAATTTTACATCTTCAATGAAATCTAGTGGTAATTCTATTACTTATTCAACTAAGTGATTTTAAAAAAAATTTTTGGTCATATATAATTCTAGTATAATAAAAATGCCTTAGTTTTGCAGGATACATGTTTGATTAGGATACTAACGTGCCAAAAAGGCCCAGAAACCACAGCCTCTCCTGCTTTACTTCCTGCTGTCGTTGTTATTTTTACGTAGTACTATTTCATAGAGATAATCAGCGACATGTTAACTTTCTAACCTGTGTTTATTTTTAAAAACACTGGCATTTTTATTTAGACAGGGTTATACTTCTGTTAAATTAAAAGATGATAAGAACATTTATCTCAAGTTCCTTTCCTGCAAATATGTGTGAACTACGGGAGAACCTGGGGACACAATCCCTTTCTCAGAAATTGATAGAAAGCTGGTTCATCTCTGAATCCAACTAAAGGTGAGATTAGTTAGTGAAGAACTAAAAAGGAAATAGAAATAAAATTGCTTTATCTCAACAGCAGTGTAAACACAGGAATTCAGCATTAGCACAAGACTCTACCAAATACATGGGGTGTGGGAGTCACACTATTTGGTGGCCCCTCTGCCCTCCTGTCTAACTGTTGCTGATTCCATTTGCTCCCCATGCAAGTGTAAGACCCCACATCTGGCCTGTGGACCTGCCAGTAGCTAAATGGAAAGGATCTGACACCACTTCACCTTTCTTTATAGAAATCATTGACCTCAATTTTCATAATAAATCTCTTTAGAAATGCATTTGTTTTGAAATAATCCAGGAGAGAGATGTCAAATTATTTTGAGATAGCTCTTCCATCATTTAACAATTCCCGCAGAGTGCCTGCCATGGGCCAAATTATGACTTTGATCAAATTTGGGGGAGAACCTACTCAAATCCTGTTATAGGCCCCTTTTATTCATCCAGGACACCTACCAAAGAGCTTACCATAGCCTCTTCAACCCCAACCATCAAAGCTCTCATTCTAACCGCCCCGTCTCTTCCCAGGCCTCCTTCACCCTCACTCCAGCACTCATCCTGATGTGTTCTGCTACACACCAGGCCAGCATTTCTTAAGTTTGAGTAACCTACAAAAGTTTCCACATACTCCCAGACTTGACCTAAAATATTCTATTAGATCTTCAAAATATGTACACCAGACACAACCTCCTTAAGCTTCTAAGCCTTATACAATTACAAAGCCAAAGTAAATGTATAAGAAAATTTCAAGAAATGCTATAGAACACAATTTAACACTATTAATTGCATCTGATAGAGGAGGTTTGGCTACAATAAATGTGTCACTTGCAGCCTGACTATGGCACTCATGCTACAACCAAGATTCCTTTGATAAAAGGCGCTTACATTACTAGGGCAGCAGGATGGCTCAATTCTCTTGCCACTTTTTCTCTAACCTATACTAGAAAAGGGTGTCATCCAGCCTAAACCTGGTAGAAATTCTTCATTTATAAATCAATCATTAGCCAGAAACAAACACTACTACTTATGGGCCGGCACAAAGGTAAACACAGGTGCTGAAGTTTCCTGGGAAGATGTTGTTGTAACATTACCATTCAGATGCTTCAGAATGTGTTTACATCAGTTTACTATTATCAAAATGAAAACACAAAGTTCAGATACTCTGGAGAAAAGTGAAGTGAAGTCCCTGAGGGTATATGCTCTGGACAGAGGACTCCTGAGCCCAACCTATAGCCACCTCTCCAGATCTACTCCCCATCCTTACTCTCAATCCGGCTACCATATGGGAAAGCAATATGATGAATCGTTTCCTCATGTGGAGCAAGGTCTTACTTTCCAAGATGTTCAGCATATAAAAATAAATTCTTGGAAGAGACCACAGTGTCTTTAATCCAAATAGTACATTTTTAACTCTAGAATCTCAGGCATGAGGATGGGGAAAGAGAGAAAGGAAGAGAGAGGAAAGAGGAAGAAGAGAGATTTATTTACAAATTTCTAGAAAAATATTGGTCAATCCCCATTGCTCTTTAATAACAGCACATTCCACATGCAATTCTTTTCATCTCTCCATCAACAGCATTTTGACTATTAATGTCATTCCCTCCAAAAATGCCAATTTATATATGCCTGATGTTAAGTATGCACATACATGGGTGCGTGCGCACACGCGCGCACACACACACACACACACAGCCACTCAGGTCCATAAACTTAGATCTAAGTAACTCAACAGCACCAGCCTCTCCCTTCTTTTCCTTTCTTAACTTTCCCCAGGAAAAGTACCAGTGTGGTCCTAAAGGCAAAAGTAGCCCTGGAAGGAGAAATGTATCTCTCATTATCTGTAGCTGAAGGCAGAGACCATGATGGAGGTGGAGTTAGAACAGTCCATCCCCAAGAGGACACACAATCTCTCTCACTCCAAAATGTTTTAACCTCGGGCTAATAGGAAACAGCTATATTCTCAAATTTAACTCACTAACCTTTTCACAAGTTCTACTGTGTGAGATTCATTTTGGATCCTACACCTTTCAAGAAAGCTAAACTGCAATAAATAATCACAATATTGGCGGCAGCATTAGTAATAACACAGCTAATGTGTGTTGTACTGGCATGTGTCATAAGGGCTTTAGATTTTCTCATTTAGCTCACAACTTTGAGGTATGTAAAATTACCGCAAGTGACAATGTTGTCACATTTTAAATATTTACACACAGCTACTCCTGTAAGTTTAAATATTAAAACTGGGGTTCTGAAAATGTTATTAGCATGCTCTGACACAGAAAGGCAACCTTGGGCTCAATATATTATCCATTTATTCATTTATAATTTATTTATAAATTATTAAATAGATACAAAAATATTGAAGACAAGTGTAATAAAAAACGTTTTAAAACTATGGACACTATAGCCCTGGCCGGTGTCGCTCAGTTGGTTGAATGTCATCCCATGCACCAAAAGGTCTTCAGTTTGATTCCAGATTAGGGCACATGCCTAGGTTGTGGTCTCAATCCACATTGGGGATGTGCAAGAGGCAGCAGATCAATGTTTCTTTCACTCTCTCTCTCCCTTCACCTTCCTCTCTCTTTAAAATCAATAAAAACATATTTTAAAAATAATGGTCGGCCAGGGCTGCCATAACAAAGTACCATAGACAGGGTGTTGTAAATAACAGAAATTTATTTTCTCACGGTTCTGGAGGCTGGAAGATCAAGATTAATGTGCCTGCCGGGTTAGGTTTTTATGAGGCATCTCTCCTGGACTTGTAGAGGGCCATCCTCTAGCTACTTCTTTCAGGTGTTCATTCCTCTGTGCTTGTGTGTCACTGAATATCTTTTGTGTGCCCAAATTTCCTCTTCTTGTCAGGACACCAGATTGGATCAGGACCTACTCTAAAGGCCCCATTTCAACTTAATCATCCATATAAAGATCCTATTTCCAAATAGCATCACATGAGGTACTAATGGTGGGGACTTCAACATAAATATGGGGGATACAATTCAACCCATAATAGACACCCACATCACACTTCAGTTAAATAAATTGAACATGTGTAGTCCCTCCGTGGTATCCTCCTAGATCACAATCCTCCTCCCTCCCGGTAACCACTCTTCTGATTTTTGTTTTGAATTTCTTAATAGTTTTACCAACTATATTTGTATGTTCTTACAACTTTAGTTTGTTCTCAAAAAGAACCATTTAAAGCAATGCATTTCCCTCTAAATATTGCTTTGGCAGCATCTTCCAGAGACTTTGATATATTGGGTATAGTTTATTATTATTTCAAAATATATTCTGCTTTGACCAATGAGTTATTTAAAAGTGTGTGGTTCAATTTCCAAATGTGGAGGAATTTTCTAGAAGGCTTTTTATTATGAACTACTAATTTAATTTTGCTATTGTCAAAGAACATATCTTGTATGATTTCAACTCCTTTTAAATTACAGAGACTTATTTGATGACTCAGCATATGGTCTCACATTTGGAATTAAAATAAAGTTAACAATACCATCACTATGTTGATTCAAAATACCAGCCACTTATAGGATTGCTTATGTAAGTAGAAGCAAGCTGAAAACAAGTTTGTGTTTTTTTTTTAATTAGGTGAAAGTTTGACTACTACTTATGGAAAATGGACAGAGCATTTCTTTTCATGGACACAAAGTGCTGACTAAAAGAGGCTGATGATAGTATAATCATATCTTAGAACTACACCCTTAAAATATTTTTAATTATTTTTTATTGATTTCAGAGAAGGGAGAAGGAAAGAGAGATAGAAACATCAATGATGAGAGAGAATCATTGATTGGCTGCGTCCTGCATGCCCCTTACTGGGGATCGAGCCCACAACCTGGGCATATGTCCTTGACCGGATTTGAACTTGGGACCCTTCAGTCCACAGGCCAATGCTTTATCCACTAAGCCAAACTGGCTAGGGCAGAACTACACCACTTTTAAACAAATCGTACAATTTCTAAAACAAATACAAATCCCTTACTCTACCTCTAGGTGTCATGTACTGGGTAATATCAAGAGATCAACAAATTATCTTAAAACTTATCCTATGGCAAATTGAACTGAACCAGTATTTGAGATTTCTTTAAGAAATAGCCAGTAAAAGAGACTAACATCAAGGTTTATATAAAGGAGGATAATAAAGGGTAAAGGGGGGGGGGCAAATATATAGTGATAGAAGATGATTTGACTTTGGGTGGTGGGCACACAATGCAATATATGGATCTTGTGTCATAGAAATGTGCACTTGAAACCTATATGATCTTATTAATCAGCTAGAGGCCCAGTGCATGAAATTCGTGCATGGGTAGGGTCCCTAGGCCTGGCCAGTGATCAGAGCCGATCGGGGCCTTCCAGCTGCTGGCCGAGGCCTTCCTTCCAGCTGTCGACCGGGTCCTTCCTTCGTTCTGCACCGCCCCCTGATGGTCAGCACACGTCATAGTGAGCGATTGAACTCCCGGTTGAACTCCCGAGAGGACACTTTGCATATTAGCCTTTTACTAGTATATATATAGATGTCACCCCGATAAATATAAATTTTTAAAAAGATTTATATAATGGTTATATACCATAAAAATGTAAACTTTTTTTTGAAAGGTTTCCAAATACATCACAGGACAAACAAGCATATAAAACCACTGTTATATTTCTAAAAACTATGGTAACTTTAAAATATTTTCTTTAATTGAAAAAACAACACTCCAGGCTTACTTGTCTTACTATAAGTACTGTCATTTTGTTAAATACAGTTTCCCCAAAGCTATCTAAACACCAGGATTCAAAAGTAAACCTTATTTGGATGAGTTTCTAATAAAGGACTTGACCGACATATATTAAAAAAAAGAAAAGAAAAGAAAAAAGCTAGGCAATATCCTCAAAGGAAGGGGCTAAAAATGTTTTAAATTTTCAACCTGGGGATAAACATGAATTAGGAGAAACACAAATGTTTCCTAAATACTTTATATCATACAGCTAAGTAGAGAGGATTCTTAATGTCTAATCCTTAAACTTCTTTAAAAATAAATTTCCATAAGTACTATGGAAATAGCATACTCTAATTTTGGAAATAATCATGGTCACTACTCACATGTTTGCAATCACCCTTTCAAACAAGATTCCAAATATGCAGCTTCTGGGGTTGCTGCGTTCCAACATGCTATTGGTAATATTGTATGCATAGAGCTCTGGTTGGACTGTGCTCATACAGGTTCAAACATTCCTCTGTTGAGCCTGTGTTAATGAAAATTCTCCTTTGGACTACTATGACAGAAACCTGTGGCAGAGCCAGAAAGCAGCCTCATGCCTATCTGCAACTGTACATTTTTCAGGCATTACATTAGGTTTTCTTATACAGTCCCCTATTAAAATGGTTTAAATTCCAACCAAGCCTTGGGAAACAGAGCACACACTATCTCAAGCCTTTCCACAGCATCTGGCTATGAGACTGGAGTGGTCAAATGAAAAAACAAAAGTGGTTTCCACTCATGTTGGGGAGGCAAATTAAGCCTTCCTATGGGATCAAGGGGCAAAGCCTTTTGTTATCATCGATTGTGAAATTTCTTATGACAATTTTGATTTTACGAAATTAGGTTTAGGCCATAGCCTGCAGGTAATTCTCTATTGCATTCTGGATTAATTCACCTGTATGGCTAATTCCTGTCAAAATGACAAAGGACGATTGATTTCTTTTGGTGAGGTATCCTTATCAATTTCAATGTCGAGGGACTGATTGATGGGGTGTTAGAGGAAAGGACCATTAATTGATTTGTAATAAATAAAGCAGAATCTCTACTTATGACCAGCAATTGAAAAAAGGCAGCTCTTTATTCATTGGTAAATGTTTTTCATCTAAAATGTATAATGCAGTCCAACTCAACAATCACTCAACTTATTAATATAACAGCTTTATTAAAGCAATTCCCACTGACATGGCCCAAGTTAAAGGCCACTCAGCTCAGTCATCATAATATTAAATAAGAAAAAACTTAAAAGTCTCATGGAAAATGTCACTCAAAGTTACATTGTGGTGTAATGGAAAAACCTGCAACTCTGGAATCAGATGATTCAAATTCCAGCTTGGCACTTATTAAGCATTTTCCTAAAATTGTCTGAGTCTCAGTTCCCTCATTTCCAAAATTGGTAAACCCCTATTTTGCAGAGTAATTGTACTGAATGAGGTAATAAATGTAAAATGTCTAATACATAGCATAGAATATAATAGTTGCTTAATAGCCAGTTTTATTAGTATTATTGCTTTGAACAAAACCATAAGAGCAAATCATTTTATCCTTTGTCCATGTCCATATTAAATTAACAGGGAAAAGTAAAAAATTCATGTAATGGGCTTCAATTATGCTCTTCTTCACTTAAAATAAAAATAAAACAGCATTTTTTAGCAATAAAATTGTATTATTAAAATATCCTTAATAATATATATATTGGCTTTTTGTGTTGTTGATTTTGCTTTCATAAGGAAACTGAAAGCAATACTGGATTTTTAAATGCATTTATAATATTTAGGCATATGTTCCTAAGGTCTTCCAATTACATGGATTTTAACTATTCTTAACTTAACAATAGTAAGCGCAGCTCACGGCTGCTTGGGATCTACCACCACCTCAGCAAAGATGAGATAAGCCAATGTGACTGCAACCTGGACTCAAACAAAAAGTTGATTGCTCTTGAATTTCCCTCTTGTAAATACTGAGGGAGAAAGAGCATTCGTGCCAGCAGACTGGAGATGAGGAAAAGAAAAGGAAAGAAAAACACAAAGAGAGAAAGCCAGTGCCACACACCACCAGTGCATATAGTGCTGGTCCTGGAAAACACTCCTGGCAAACTGTTCAAAGAATGGTTGTAAAAACCAAGAAAAGAAAGCGGCAATCCTGGCACACAGTGTGGGCTCAACAGAGACAAGACAAGCCTCATTTCTTTCTCTGACAAGGCTAGTAGAATGGCAGATCAGGGATATTCGCTGGACAAAATATACTTGAACTCGAATAAGAAACCTAACAAAGGTTCTCATGCCAACACACAAAATGTAAAAATATGGGCTGCATGCTAGGGCGCTTGGTTACACGAAACATTTGAATCAATTGGCATCAACATCCAATAATTGCCATTCTATGCAAGTTCCCTAGAGATATTTTGTCTTTGGTCCTATTGCTTCACCATTTTTTAACCAATGACTCTGAAGCCTATGGAGGAATATTTATCATATTTTCAGATTGCATTATTGTTTTTTATCCCAACACCTATAGGCAATATTACTCTTATCTTCGTAACTATTCAATGAGGGAGTTTAAACATTTTATTTTCCATTTCACAAATGAGGAAACTTAGATATTGCAGTTATGTTACTCATTTCAAATAACAAAGCTAGAAAATAGTAGAGCTGGGATATAGCCTCAAGTTTTTTGACTTCACATTTTGACCAAAGCCTGGGACAAGAAACAACTACAGATGCAGGAATCAAACAGACCTTGACAAACAGAAGTGAGGGGAAATATTTGAGAAATGACATGAATAGAGTCCCAGATGGGTACCATTTTGTCATACAGATGCTCTGAATCATTCAACATAGTGAGATTTATGAAATGGTAAATTTGCTAATCCATGTTGAATTTCATATCTAGAGTAAAAAGAATTAGTTACCCCTTCACTCCGTTGGTCACAATCCACCTGGGCAACAGCATTCAACCTTTTGGGTAAATTGTAAGAGGGATAGAGGATAACTAGAAAGCATTTATCACAATGTTGAAGGAAGAAATCATATTTCTTCTATCAAGAATACTAGAAGAAATGATAGTTGTTAAATTAGAGAAATGGCAATAATGACTAGGAAAGATAAGAGACCAACAGCTATCTTCAAATATATGTCACATGTTAAACTATGTATGTCATGAGGGGGGAGAAATAGACCAATAATTTATTAGATTTTGTTAAGGAAGTGACGTATATCACTGTGGGTGATATGTGAAAAAAAATTATTAAAGGAGTTCATTCTTATACCAATTGTAGGAGCTGTGTCTGTTGTTTGGCCATAAATTGCTATAGTTCAAGCAGGTGAGCCATTAAGAAGAGGAGCTAGATATGAAGGGAGATGAAAAAGGAAAACATGTCTCTAACCAACTACATCTTGGGTGATGAGGTGGAAAAGGTGCCTTTACTGCAAATCTGCACACTTTGTCCAGGACCTGGAGAAGCCAACAGAGATGTACAGGACATGGAGGAGGGGAGACCCAAGGGCAGTCCCACACCTGCCCTGGGGCCCAGAAATAAATGATAATGCATGTGAGCTGCAAAGCACCTGGCTCCCTACTCCGATCTTCAGAGCATGAAAACAGGCTGGCCCTTCCCTTCTGCCTCTAACACACTGCACACATTTCTCTTGTGCCCCAAATTAGCCAAGGACTACACAAGGGAATTGTGTGAGAAAGGGATTCTGCAAATTATAGTTTTAGTTTAACTAAGTGGGTATAGTACAAAGTCGCCATAAATGGAAAATTGACAGATTTCTGACCAATATAAGCATGTGAAGTATCCAAAGACTAAATGGACTTAGGAAAGCAGTGGATTCTCTGTCATCAATTGTACTCAAATAGGATGACATTTGGAAGAGATGCTATCAGTACAAAAAGTGATTCACCCATCAGATGTGATAGAAGATCCTTTTCCACCTGGCAGGGGTAGATGGAACCATTATTCTTGTACAAGCCATACGATGTTTAAATGAACTATATGTTCATGGTTTGGACATGCAGCCATTATATGAGGAAACAAATCAGAGAACCTGAAATCCAGAATTATGATTTAGAGTTCATCCAGTAGTGAGTTATAAAATTCAAAAATGTTCACAATAGACATAAAGGAATATCATTTCTTTTTTAATTTAGTGTTATGTAGTTCAGACTCCCCGACCACATGGGTAGCACCTGTGAAAGGTATATTGTTGCTTAGGTTATAATATGAAAAACCCAATAACATCTCTGATACAAAAAGGTACCAATGGTGGCATCTTCCCGGGCTTTCAACTCATTGGGGCTGAGGCTAAAGCCCCCTTCTTCTTCTTTTACTCCCTCCAAAGAAACTCTAACAGGAAACATCTTTTCTTTCTCCTACCAGTACCCCCTGAATTAGACATAAGAGTACAACAACAGGAGGAATAATCATGGAGGCAGCTTGCATCTAGAACTTGTAAATCCTGCCAAGGGGCCTGCTCTTAGTTCTCACCCTGATCAAATGCCAATCAAGCCTGGACTTCCAAGATCCAAGGCAGGAGGTACCAGATCCAAGTCAACCAAATGGAGGGTTATGGCAGCCTACCAAAACAACAACACAAAAAACATGAAAAAGTCTCCAAATCACGAAGGAAAAATCCATATTTGAGCATATGTTCGATTGCCTAAGCCAATAATTTCTAAACTTGAGAAGCTGTACATGCCCTTTGGCATCTAAATATCATATTCTTGGATCAACTTTTATAACACAGTTTCTCCTTATCCAACTAATCCACAGCTACTGAAGTTTTTTTCCCCACAATATCTTAACTTCAGAACTTTTACAAACCATTTTACATGTTAGATGCCATCTTGCTTTTTCATTTTAAAATGTAACCCCTTCTTCTATTTCTTACCCTTTCCAATAAGTTTCTTTGTCCCAGCTTCCTTTGGTCAAAAACCAAAGGCAAAACTCACTAGGTAAACAGATATAGTGGGGAGGATGAGAATCTAACTTAAATCAATACTACCAAAATCTAGTTTGCGGTATTTTCCCACAAAATGTAGTCTAACAGCTTACACTGAAGCAGTTCAAATACCTCCTGCGGGTGGCATTGTACCAGTTAATGCTATATGTATAGAAGTCACCAGCTAATGCATTCAATGTTAGCTAGAATCTGCACATTAATGAAATTCCCTACTAATGCTGCAGACATGCCCACAGCTTTATTTCTTTTAGCATGATATAAATGCATTTCAGGCTCTGAGTTTATGACCTGTGCTGATTTTTTTTTTTTTTTTGATGGCTGAGTTACACCCACCAGGACAACATAACATCCAGGCAGCAACCCCAAGGGCAATGTGAGGAGGATTTTCTGATTATGTCATCAAACAGGAAACCTCATGGAGACTCTGGGATTAATGTATTTTCCACTGGAGCTGAAAGCAGGCAGGATGTAGTCATTGGAAGAGAGAGAGGGAGGGGAAAATGTTGGTAGCGGTGGAGGGAGTGTCTTTAATATGACATTCAAAGAAATCACTCATATTTATTTACATCTTAAGCCTTCAAGCAAATAAAGGTTTTAGAACTTCAGTAGAATGTGGTAATAAGCAAATTATATAAGCACTGGATATGAATGCACCCCACAAAGAGTTTCTCTAAACCATGGCACCATTCTTGCTCCAGATGGCATGGAAAATAATTCATAAATGACAAAAGTTCAATGGGTGGACGGCAGCTGTTCGGTCCCAGCTCTTTGGCCACCCACTTCAGTAGAACTGAAAGCTTTCAATCAACTCTTTTCTCTCACAGGGGCTTCAAACAGCATCAGAACATGTGTACAATATGTCCTCAGAAAGCAGTTGGCCAAATATGGAAGATTATAAAATCAAGTTAAGTAGAAATGAAAAATACAAATACATACTGTTTTCTCCAAAATCCATAATACCAGGCAGGGATTAATTACAAAGGATTTCGAGTTTTGGATGATATTCTTTTTCCCCTTGGACTCACAGCTTCCTTTCATGCAGAATGAGAAGCATCTAGAATTTTGACAGTATTATTTTAATAATAAATAGTCAATATTGTACTTGCCTCTCTCCCTTCATTTACTTCTAAACTCCTTACATGAAGAAAGCATTCCAGCTTAACATGGGCCAACTGCTACTTTGAAAGCCAGTGTCACTGATTTTATATTCTGGTTCTGAGCCTTCAAACGAGGCAAACACATTAGGACCACCATACAGCAAAATAAACACTTTCTATCCTTTTAGTCCAGAAAGATTGCTCAGTTGCCATTCAAGTCTAAGTACTATTTTATTTTATTTTATTTTTATTTTTATTTCAGAGAGAAAGGGAGAGGGAGAGAGAGAGAAATATCAATGACTAGAGAGAATCATCGATCAGCTGCCTGCTGCACACCCTCTAGTGGGCATCAAGGCATGTGCCCTGACCTGGAATGGAACTGTGACCTCCTGGTTTATAGGTCAATGCTCAACCACTGAGCAACACCGGCCAGGCCAAGTTTAAGTAAATCATTCACACACACACACACACACACACACACACACACACGTGCGCACGCGCACACATCCATGCCCATAAACAAAGGTGAATAGAAATAATTATATTAACTAAATTATTTGAGTTACTTAAAACCAAACCAGATTATAAAACAAATACAACCTAAACAATTTGCCACTTTTGAAAGAAACGATTTCAAGCATGGCATGCATAAGAGATGAGGTTATTATTTAAGCAGAGAAAAACGTTTAGGATAGCCAATATTGTGAAGCCATATGCTGGGTCAATTCTTTCACTCGCACTCTTCATCAACGATGGAAACTTTCTAACTGTTAACCTAACCAGTTTGAATTCGATAGAATGTGGAAGGATGAAAAACAGCTGACACCCTTGTAACCTCCCAAACACAGTCAGCTAAGATTACATCACTGAAGGCACCAACACACCCACTCACTCCTTCCTGCTTTTAAGCCCTCTCCATATACTAGTACAGATTTCTGAAAGGAGGCGGGTTGCTAGGGCACCAGAGGTGAGTAACATTTCCTTCACCCTTGTACTATGCATGGGACTGGTGGGGAAAAAAGGACAGAACAAAATCAGAACAATACCTTAATAAAGCAAAAGGTATCATATTAAGCTAACCTATAGTAAATAATTTTAAGTGAAGATGTTTATGATCACAAAAAAAATTTAAAGAACAACCAGCACTGGTTGAGAACAATTTGTTCTCCAAGTTCATGTTCCTTTTCATATAAGCTCTTGGAAGTCTGCTTTTCCAGCCATTTTTTTAAATTACCATTGAGATAATTGTGCATTATTATGCCTATTATTATGTGTAATAATTTGTCTATTATTTCTATACATTATTTTAGTCATTAATCAGTAAATGGGAAACATAAGAATTAGAGAAGATTGGTCAAATATTGTATGCTTGCAGGGAGCAAGATCAAGAGAAATAGTAAAACCAATAATCTTCTGTATCTTTTTTTAAATACATGTTTTCTATATTTCCTAGCTGTTACCAAGGATTAAAAAATCAGAAAGTAGAGTTTTATTCTCAAATAGTAAAGGCATTTGGACACCTACCCAGAGCTGGGCAGTAGATATGAAGATCTGAAAAGTGTTTAAATTATTCTGAAGATACTATAAGGATTAAATTTCATACCAAAGAAATTTTATTCACTGTGCAAAATATGTCTAGTTAAAAAAATTATTCAAAACCCAGGACTGAATACATTCAATCAAGCTGTCAAAGAACAAAGACCTGTTGTCTCTTTTCTTTGCCTCAAGGAACTTGGACAGACAGCCACCAGACAGTCTGCTGAACTCCATGCGGCCTTCAGGAGTGAATTTCTGTAGGACAATCTCTTGACTACAAAATGAACATAAACAAGTAGTTCGATAACTTAAGTCTCTCTGTGTTAGGGTTTTACACCAAATTAGTTTGAGTCTGTGGCTGCTCCTTACCGGGTCCACTCACCAAAGATACAATCTATCAAAACCAGCAGCACAATGATTTAATAAAATTACAGTTATTTAGAATACCAATTATGAAACAAGGTGAAATTACAGTGGCCAACGTTATTACATGCATTAAAGCAAACAACATAATACGTAGCTGGCTATGTGGAATTAGAACTCTCTCTCTCTCTCAGAGTTTACAAAGCACACTATCCATACCAGAACCTCTACTGGCTTTGAGATCTGGCTACCTTTTATGGCAATAACCTAATTCATGCTGTCTTAATCCAAATAAACAGATTAGTAAAAGCAGATCATCACTACGCACTTCAAGACTTACCATTAAGCTACAGTAATCAAGACAGTGTGGTGCTGGCAAAAGAAAAGAAAAATCAATGCAACAGAATAGAGAGTCCAGAAATAAACTCCCATAAATATAGTTAACTGATCTTTGACAAAGGAGAAAAGGCAATACAATAAAGCAAAGACAGTTTTTTAAACAAATGGTGCTGGAACAACTGGTCATCCACATTCAAAAAAGAAAAAAATGTAGACACAGATCTCACACCTTTCACAAAAATTAACTCAAAATGGATCACAGACCTAAATGTAATATACAAAACTATAAGGAGATAGGAGAAAATCTAGATGACCTTGGGTTCAGGAGTAAATATTTAGGCACAACACCAAAGGCACAATACATGAAAGAAATAATAAGCTTGACTTCAAAAACATTTGCTCTATGAAAGAAAATGTCAAGAGAATGAGAAAACAAGCCACAGACTGGGAGAAAAAAATTTGCAAAAGACATAACCAATAAAGAACTGTTATCCAAAATATGCCAAAAAGAAACAAACTCCACCCCTTAAAACTCAACAATAAGAAAACAAAATGATTAAAAACTTAAGACACCTCTCCAAAGAGGGTAAACAGATAGTATATAAGTATATGAAAAGATGCTCCACATCATCTGTCATGAAGGAAACATAAATGAAAGCAATGAATTAACATTATACATCTATTAAAATGGCCAAAATCCAGAACCACCAATTGCTGATAAGGCTGTGGAGCAACAGAAACTTTCAACCATTGCTAGTGGGAGTACAAAATGGTCCAGCCACTTTGGAAGACATTTTGGCAGTTTCTTATAAACCTAAACTTTCTCTTACTGTACAGAAGGGGTGCTCATTAATATTTACCCAAAGGGGTTTTAAAATTTATGTCCACACAAAAAAACTGCACACAGATGTTTATAGCAGCTTTATTCAAAATTGTCAAAACCTGGAAGCAACCAACATGTCCTTCTGTAGGAAAATGGATAATGAAATTGTGGTATGTCCAGACAATGGATTACTATTCAGGGCTAAAAAGAAAAGAGCTGTCAAGGCAAGAAAAGACATGGAGGACACTTAAATGCATATTACTAAATGAAATAGGCTAATTTGCAAAGGTTACATACTATATGATTCCAGCACTATAACATTCTGGAAACGACAAGACAAAACTATGGAAACAGTAAAAAGATCATGGGTTGCCAGTGACTGGAGGGGTGGAGAGAGAAGAAAAGGTGGAATGCAGAGGATTTTTAGGGCAGTGAAAATACTCTTTATCCCATAATGATGGGTACATATGATCATACATTTTTCAAAACTCATAAAACATCCAACACGAAGAATCTATATTAATAAAAGCATAATATGCTAATTAGACCAGACATCCTTCTGGATGTCCTTCCGGGCCACCTTCCGGGCAAAGCCGGGGCTGCGAGGGAAGCCCAGATCCCGGGTGCCAGAGGGAAGCCAGATGGTGCTGGCAGCTGGGGGAAGGAAGGCATACTCTTGCATGAATTTTGTGCATCGGGCCTCTAGTTACTAATAATATAGACTATGGCCTTTGGGTGATTATGATGTGTCAGGGTAGGCTCACTGATTGCAACAAAGGCACAGTCTTGTGGGTGATGGTGAGTGTTGAGAATGGGTGAGGCTGTGCATGTGTGGGGCAGAGCGTGCACAGGAAATCTCCACACCTGCCCCTAAGTTTTCTTTTTTGTTTGTTTGGGTATTTTTTGTTTGTTTGTTTTTTAAGATAGAAAGATTTTCTTTATTAATGACCGCCACCGTATTTCTTTAGATACAGGAGTTTTGAACTCAAATACTCGGGAGAAAACAAGTTAAGATTGCATTATCCTGCAGCTCATTACCAGTAACATATTGCAAAGCAAGAGAGCTTGGAAGGCGGGTGGAAGGCAAAGGGAGTGATGGCAGGAAGATAAAGAAAAGGAATTAAGTTGACCAAGTGGATTTCTTTTTTCCTTTTTTTTAATTTTTATTTAATTCTTGGGAACTATCAAGTCCTTGCAAGCACAGCTCGTTTCTGCAGATTATTTTCCAAACGTGTGCAAAATGGAACCAAAATGGAGAATCCCTTAAAAACCTGAAGAGGTGCAACATTAAAAGCTACGATTATCCTGTAGCAAGTGTTCCTGCCTTCAGTTGCCAGCCACTTCCCCTTCCTGTTCCCAAGAGTTAGTGGGATGAAAACGTCTTCCCTGGAATTGTTTTCATTTCTTTCTTCTCAGCATCTGAATGTGCACGGTTTGGCACCTTGAGGAAGTTGGATGTTTTTGCCTGCATACATGTGTGAATATAGGTCTTAGAGCACTTGATGTGATAGTGCATCAGTTGATGGAGTTGTCTGGAGCGCTGGCCTTGGTGTGGCGAGAAACAGCATAAAGGTAATGTAGCCAATGTTGTCACCCACAGCGGCATCGGTGTCTTTCAGCTCCAGAGGCTAAAGAGGACCCGTGGGGTCGTATGGCTGGCTCTGTGTCCTTCTTTGAACTCCTGCATGAACACCTTTCCAATGACCACATCGCCGTCACCCTTAAACACTGTGCTGAAGACTACCATGACTCTGTCCTTTTTAGACTCTACATACATGGTCTCATCGTCCCTATAATGGATAACTGCCCTGTTCTTTCCTTCCTTGCCCTCTTCTTAGAACTGGAAGTATTTCTCAAAAACAGAGACAAAGCAATTTCGTTTCAACATGCCAGCCTGATGCACCTGGAACCCTTGGGTGCAGGCAGAGTTTCACGGTCGTATAGCAAAGAGACATTGTATCCTGATTCTGGATTTATCAAGAAGTTCCCATACACTCTCTTTAGTAACTCATCAGCACCATGTGCCTGAAGTTCCTTGTAGAATTTCAAAGAAATACTGACCATCACTTTTGTCTCCATTAGGATTTAAAATACGATAGAGGGCCCTAACCGGTTTGGCTCAGTGATAGAGCGTCGGCCTATGGACTGAAGGGTCCCAGGTTTGATTCCAGTCAAGGGCATGTACCTTGGTTGCAGGCACATCCCCAGTAGGGAGTGTGCAGGAGGCAGCTGAATCGATGTTTCTCTCTCATCGATGTTTCTAACTCTCTATCCCTCTTCCTCTCCCTTCCTCTCTGAAAAAAAAAATCAATAAAATATATTTTTACAAATAAAATAAAATATGATAGAGGACCCCACCAAAATCTGCAAATGTTACTCGTGCTGCTTCTGGTTTCTTTCCGGTGGCCGCATCCTCAAACTTGAGCATGAGCATCTCCTTGATGATGCAGTTGCTCACCACCAGGATCAAGGTGGTGGCTGGCCCCAGATGCCTGAACCACTTGCAGAACCACCTCACCCACAAGCCCTGCCCCTAAGTTTTGCTATGAACCCGACTCTGCTCTAAAAATTAGTATTACTTTTTAATTATCATAAAAAATAAAAGTATTTTAAAAAAACAATTAAAGGACCCTAGATCATCACTGTCCAATAGGACTTTTGGGATGATAGAAATGCTATGCATCTACACTTTCCAACCTAGTAGTCTCTAGGACTCTGTAGCTAGTATTTAAAATGCAGTTGTTTTGACTGAGAAACTGAATTTTTATTTTGTTTAATGTTATATTTTATTTTAAATTGACATAACCTCATGTGGATAGTGACTTCCCTAGTGGACAGCACAGCTCTAGAAGGCTCACTCAGTAGAAAACAAGTCATTGCTTGAGTCTTGATTCAAAATATGTAATAGAAAAATAAATTTGCAACTGAAATTATGATTTAATTTTAACAGACCAAATATATAACGGGTTTTCTGAAGCAGCTACTTTAGGAGCAAAGGTAAAAATCATAATAGGGGGCATCAATCTTTAAAAAAGTCTGTATTCTAAAATGTTATGTCTATAATTTAAAATATTTTAAAATAAAATGATTTTTAAAAATAAACTACAGTATTTCTCATTCAATACTAAAATCTGCTAAGGAAAAAAAAAGGCAACAAAATATTGTAAAAATGATTATCAGGTTGCTCCATGATTATTTTAGGAAGGAAAAGTACAATTGAAAAAATATTCATTTCACACTATTGTTATTACTTGCCCCTGAATTTAAGAATAAGATGATAGAAAAGGCCTTTGTCTAGCACTTTGCAATTTGCATTCTTGTGCCTTGATAGACATAACAGTGAGTTGATTTTGTCAGGTGTAAACAGTGTGTTCACACTTCCAAGAGAAGTGTGCCTTCATTATTATTCAACATTTAATTAAGTCATAACACTGAAGAGATCTGGTAGTGAGTTTTAGCACGTGCAGAGCTTGAGCCTGTAAACCATACTCCAGCAGATTCTCTGGTCTTGATAGAAATGAGCCCAGTGGAAACAACCCAGGATCAGTGGTCAAATACAGTTAGACACAACTGGACAGTGGATCTACCAGTCTATGTGTGACCACTGGGAAGTCACATCTCCTAAATCTCAGTTTTCTTATCTCAAAAATGGGAATACTAATACTGATTTAACACTAAGTCATCCTGGAAGGAAGACCCGGCACATAGAAAATAACAAATGTCTATTTATTAGTCTAATTATGATAATAAGATTGACTTAGACTACTTCAAATTATAAAAGCTGTGGGACAGTTACCAGCCCGGTTCCAACTCACTCCTTAGCCATATCTGGATGGGTAGGATCCTATCATCCAGGTTTTGGGGATTTTTAACTTCTTATTACATAGAACAAGGAGTCCCTTTCATGCACCTTGTCCATTTCTTGACAATTAAGACATTGCTATCTTTAACAGAGTGAATAAAGTAACCCCTTCCTTACAACAGTCTTTCCAATGCTTACAAACATACTGTTTCTATTCCCTCAGATGTTGCCAGACACTAGGTTTTCTTTTGGAGGAGAGATCAATGAGAGCAGAAATGAACACAAAGTCATAGATTCTGAAAAATGTTAAGCCAAAGAGACCTTAGAGACCATCTCGTCTCAACGTCTAATTTTGTTTTTTGGAACTTAGACCCTAGGAGCGTTAACTGCCTGTGCCAAATATCAGAGAAATTATATTCCAATGCTCTTCCTGTCCCACAACATTGCATCAAACATTGACATCAGCGCTGGCCAGTGTAGCTAAATGGTTAGAGCCAGCTTGTGCACCAAAGTGTGGCAGGTTCAATTCCCCAGTCGAGAGCACATACCTGGGGTTGCAGGTTCATCCAGTAACCCAGGTCAGGGGCAAGTACGGGAGGCAACCAATTGACGTATCTCTCTCACATCGATGTTTCTTTCTCCCTTCCTCCCTCTCCGCCCTCCATCCCACTCTCTTGAAAAATGAATGGAAAAAATATCTTCCAGTGAGGGTTAACCCAAAAAATTTGACAGCAATATTTACTTAGCACTCAGAGGTTCTATGCATAAGGTGATGATATTAATAATTAAATTATAATAAACTAGAGGCCTGGTGCACAGATTCTTACACCCAGTGAGTCCCTTAGCCTGGCCTGCACCATCTCACAATCTGGGACCCCCTAAGGGAATGTCAGACTACCTGTTTCAGCCCGATCCCTGCAGGCCAGGCCGAGGGATCCCCACTAGTGCACGAATTCATGCACCGGGCCTCTAGTATGCATATAAGATCTTTGGTTAATCTCTTCCTGCCCTCCCCTCTCCCCCTTTCCCTCTGAAATTCATCAGTCTGTTCCATGTTTCCATGCCAGTGCATTGAGTGTCTGCACCCTGGTGGTCAGTCCATGTCATAGTTACTGGTCAAACGGTTGAATGGTCAAACCATCAGCTGGTTGCTTAGGTTTTTATATATATAGACTAGAGGCCCAGTGCATGAAATTACTGCATGGGTGCGGTCCCCTAAGCCTGGCCAGCAATCAAAGTGTGAGCGTCTGGTGTGGAAGGGCAGGTCCCAGCTTACCTCTGGGCCCTGGGCAGCACCTGGGCCCACAGGCCCCCACGCATCCTCCTCCACCTGAGTCATGGCACCCAAGTTCCCATACAGAGATGCAGTGAGCATGGCCATATACCGCAGGCCAGGGCACAGCGTGGGCCTCTGGGCCACCCAGCAGTGCCACAGGGAAGCCAGGGGGGCAGCATGCTCTCTCCCGGCCGGCCTCACAGACTGGCTCTTGCGTGAACCCACAGGGAGCCCAACCGGTCCCTGTGGTCCCGGTGGCTATGGTCCAACTCACCCAGAAGACACTGCATGGGTGCAAGGCGGGCTCCTCACTGGTGCCTGACACCTAAGCACAGGGGCTACCCCAGCACGTGAGCCCTGGCATACTGGGGGAGGGTAGCAGGAGGAGTGCGAGCGAGCTTGGAGGACACCCCACATTTTCACTGCACCTCTGTCCCAGTCACCCCCACCCCAGATAGCTGGTGAGAGGTTGCAGTGTGTCACCAACACCCTCCATGTTCCATGCCATCCCCTGGTGGTCAGCACACATCATAGCAAGTGGTTGAACTGGTCTCTCAGTTGAACTCCAGGTCGAGTGAACACCCAAGTTGACAATTTGCATATTAGGCTTTTATTATATAGGATGATAATGTGTATCCAAAAATTAATACCAACCACTGTTCTTACTAAGGTTATACTTAACCTTTTTAAACCTTTATTTATTTTTTTTCCCATAGGATGTAAGTGAATGTCCTATGTCAATCATTCCGATGAAAACATGGAAGAATGTAAAAAGCATACAAAAAAGGAAGAATGATATATCACCTGCTGGATGTTAAAAGACAAAGTCAAAGTCTGAGATTGTATTGCTTCAGTTTTCCAACAAATTATTTAGAAACTACACTCAGGTCCCTCTATGCTTATCCTATATAATAAAGAGGTAATATGAAAATTGACCATCACACCATCACACAAGATGGCCGCCCCCATGTGGTCCAAGATGGCTGCCACAAGATGGCTGGCAGGGGAGGGCAGTTGGGGGTGATCGGGCTAGCAGGGGAGGGCAGTTGGGGCAATCGGGCCAGCAGGGGAGGGCAGTTAGGGGTGATTGGCCAGCAGGGGAGCAGTTATGTGTCGATCAGGCTGGCAGGGGAGTGGTTAGGGGGTTATCAGGCTGGCAAGCAAAAGCAGTTAGGGGCAATCAGGCAGGCAGGCAGGCGAGCAGTTGGGAGCCAGCAGTTCCAGATTGTGAAAAGAATGTCCGACTGCCGTTTTAGGTGCGATCTCTGTGGGATCGGGCCTAAACCAGCAGTCGGACATCCCCTGAGAGTTCCCAGATTGGAGAGGGTGCAGGCTGGGCTGAGGGACACCCTCCCGCCCCCCGCCCCCTCCCCCTCCCCCCCCCCCCCCCCCCCCAGTGCACAAATTTCATTCACCGGGCCTCTAGTATTCAATATAAACTTAAACCCTTATGGACCTGCTGTAAAGCTGAGCTCCTTCCACTAAATAAGCTGGTTCCCAAGAAAGCATAGAAGAAAAAAAGTCAAAAATCAATTATTTTCTTACTTGTAAACATCTCTAGTGAAAAAAGTTTAAGAGAATGTTGAAAGCCAATGGCTAAAATACATTTCAGATATTACAAATGATATTGTCTCATCTATTTGCCAATGTTTCCCATGACCAACATTGAACTGGCTGCCCATTCATCTTCTGCTGGGTAAACAAGAATTTCATGTGTCGCTGTATTAGTCCCGCTGACAGGCTTTGAGTCTTTCCCTATCTTTACTACCCATTCTCAGTGGTAACACGATCCACAGTATTCAGATCACATTAGAAATCTCATTCTCCTTTTCTGATATCTATTGCAAAGTTTTAAGTACCTAAAATGTTGGGCCACCATCCTGGAGAGTGGGCAGAGCCCAAGCTTTCAAATCAGACAGACCTTTGAAACTAGACTCCCTCAACTATTAGCTGAATAAATTTGTCTTCCCTTGTAAAGTACATGTTTTATGTCACAGAGTAATTGGAAAATTAAGTGAGATAATACATGTAAACCATAGCACAATATGTGAAAGACAGTGCCTAGAGAAATGGCAAATATCATGATCATCTTCACAACAACTGAGAAGAATGATAATATTGTCAACATGTTTTTTAAAGGAAGAAAATCAGATTTCTTTCAAGCCAAAGGGCTTTCAAGCCCAGTGAGATGAGTGGTACTTTGAGAAGCAGGAGCTACCACTACATGAAGGGTACAGCAAGAAGAAAGAGAAGTTCAAGGGGAGGGAAGGTGAAGTTTACCAGGAAGAGTTGGATGTGCGTCCTCAAGCATCAGGACTTGAATTGTTCCCTAAAATACAGCTCAGTCTTGAAATGCATGAAGGAGTAGGAGGGTCATTCCAAACAGACATAGCTGTGACAAAGCAAAATATTTCAATGCAAACACATCTGGTGTGCCTGGGTAACGCAGGACAGAGTGATTAGGTTAATAATCATGATTGGAAACTGGGTGGAATCCAGGCTGGGCAAGCCTTGAACATCAGGCTGAGAAGTTCACGTTCATCCTACAGTAAATGGGAAAGCACTGAACTTTTCTCAGCAGCAGAGAAATATATCCACAGTGGCGGACTAGGAAGGTTCAGAGGCAGGGAAATGTGAATGTAGGTCTGGGAGGAGAGGTCATGGAGATGAGGAGAACAGAGTTTTCCCCCCGCACCACGGGCTGGGCCAGTGTTGCTATGTCCACTCTGATTTAATACACTGGAGTTGAAACGGGACAGTTTCATAATGTACAAATCACATGCTTTCTATTTGTCCACTGAATGGAG
Organism: Myotis yumanensis; assembly: GCF_028538775.1. Taxonomy (NCBI): domain Eukaryota; kingdom Metazoa; phylum Chordata; class Mammalia; order Chiroptera; family Vespertilionidae; genus Myotis; species Myotis yumanensis. Next base: position 75,262,975 of record NW_027223753.1, read on the forward strand.
AAAATGAGAGACTGATGGTGCGGGCCTTTTTCAGGTTACACAGATTGAGAATGAGGCTGGGAAGGAGCATCGGCCAGGAAGAAGCCAAGCATTCAGCAAGGTTGAATCTAGAGTCACTAAAAGCTGGGTTAAGTAGCCTGAAGTAGGATTATAAATAAGGATTGAGGTCCTCATAATGGATAAGGCAGGTGCATCCCGGGCAGGGATGAGGGCAAGGAAGAAGGAAATTCAAGGTCAGGAATGGGACAGCCATAAGAAAGTTTGTTTGATACAACAAAGGGAAAAAGTTAATTTTTTGAGGTTACTCGGTCTTTCTTTATACTCTCTACCCTACCCCTAGGGTGATTGTTCTAAGTATAAAACACAAAGGCCAATCAAGGCAGACAAATAAAAGGAACTGTTGTTTGTCTAGAAAAGAAATAAATCACTATTGCAAGAAACCAAGGCAGATGGTAATACAAGATGAGCACCTATTACACGATGCTTGGCACTTGGCATTTATTATCTCCTAATCTTCAAACTAATTCTTCAAGTTGTTACTGTTATTAGAAAATAAATTCATAAAAGTTGTAAAGTAAGCTGCCCAAGGAGAATAAATGGTCACATCCGATGCCAGGGAAGTTTTGAACTGGGAACTTGCAAGGCAGTTTGGTAAAAACACCGTAAGAAAAGCCCAGGCCTGCAGATGTGAGTGATTAGCCCTACACTAAGGGAGAGTGGCCGGCATGGAAAAAGACACAAACATGAGTGACACTACACAGCGTGGTGATCGGGACTTGGTAGACATGGAGGGGTAAGCCTACCAGCCTGGGAGAGTGCTTCTAACACTTCTGGAAAGAGAGGACTCGAAGCCAGCCTGGGTTTTAGCCAAAGACAATGAACTGGGTTTTAGATGTGTTGAGCTGATTTGGGGGTGGGGGGAGGTGGTCAGTAGGCAGGGAACAGCTGGGTAAAGAAATCCTGACAGGTGGGTGGGAATAAGAAACCAAAGTCCAGAAGAAAGGCTGAGCCCTAACATGTGGCTTTGGAATCGCTGGGCCATATGGCAATTCAGCAGCATTTCTACGGTTTCCTACGTGGGAGAGCACTGTCTATATTGGCTTCAAGAGCAGACTGACATCTTGCCAACCTTCAGAAAACATGCAAGAATTCTCTCTGCCACCACCTCTGTGACTAGCCCTAGAAACAACACACACACACACACACACACACACACACACACACACACACACACAATTTAGGGTTTTCAGTTAATGGCCCTTCTACACAAACTCAAAGCAAATGGCATGTTATTTAGCTTCAAATGTGCCAAGTTAAAATGCTATGAAATCATGTGGGCTTTGACTTTTTAATGTTATTCAATCGATGTCATTAAAACAGAGAATTTAGTCTTTTTGTTATTCCCTTGTAAGTTCTGCCGTCTGTCTGTCTGAAAAAATGAAGAGCACTCATTTATGTCGCCTAACCAACTTATTTGGGGGAACATTAGATGGGTTAAAGACAGCGAAACCCAAGTTTCAACGTGCATGTGGGGAGAAGAAGAAAGTGCATGTCAAGAGTGAATAATGCCCTGCCACTCAGCCTGAGCCCTGCCTCCACTGACTGTGCAGTCTGGCTGATGCAGGAGTGAAGACAGATCTTTTCTCTCCTTCTCCAGCGTGCCAGCCATGCTTAACACCCTAACACTTCATTAGCATGCTAATGTGTGACGATTATTTTGTGCAAGTACCACTGTATATGATTTTGAAAGGCTCTATCAACCACAGCTAGAATGCAGGGACCTAAGTGCTAACTCACTATCATTAATAAGAAAACAATATACTGCTCAAAAGGCGTGTGTGTGTGTGTGTGTGTTATCTGTCCTATGGCTTTTGCAGGTCAACCATTCTTTATGTGAGCATCAGTGAGAGAAAAAGCTGATTTCTCAGGATACATAAGCCAACTGTAACATTCATTCTACCAGGGGGGAATAATACACTAAATGTCAAGATGTCAGAGATAAATGGATATTATGGGCGTGGATTGTTGGGAAAAGTAATAAACTAGGAATCAGAAACCTGATTTCAATTTGAGGTTCTCTCATTGTCTCCCTCTGCAATTCTGAGTGAGTCATTTACTCATTGGGGACTATTTTCTTATTTATAGTATGTTGGGGTAACTACGATTTCTTAAAATTTCTTCTTGCACAAATACCCATGATCAAAGGATATTATTATGATAACAAATTGCTAAACCCTTAACTTCTATAACCATTTTAGAATAATTTTTCAGGTTATTTGTATTATTTATCTTCATCTTCTATTGACTCCAGTGTTAGCAAGAATACCTATATCTCTAAGGAGAATAATTCAAACTGTAATAAGGCTCATATAAGATGATAGGATAACTGGAGAGACAGTGAAAGCTCCTGCATGGAACAACTTACTAAAAAGATGTTAGTTTTTCTGTTTTAATTTATAAATTTAATATAATCCATGTTAAAATTTCAGTTGAATTTTGTGGAACTTAATAAATTCTTCAAAATTCATGTGTAAAGATAAAAGTTCACATATACTTTTGAAAATTAAAAACCAATAAGGACTTACTTTGCTTAGATATTGACATATACAACCAAGCTTTATTAACAAAATAGCATGAACTATGGCAAAGAATGAAGAGACCAAGGGAGCACAAGGGTGGTACCAACTTGTTGGGGAAACATGATACCACATGGAAACACAAAACTGGGCTGCTACCTACCACCATATATACATATGGGCTCCAGGTGGATTAAAGACCTAAATAAGAAAGATGTCAATATAATAGATAATAAAAAATAAATTCTGTAACAGAGGGACAAAAATAATTTATTTTACAAAGCTCTCAAAGTAAAATATTGATAAATTGAATTACATAAAAATTAAGATTTCTGTTCACATACACAAACAAAAAAACATAATGTACAAAGTTAATAGTAAAGTGACAGACTAACAAGATACTTGTCTAAAACCAGCTGACAACTATCTAGAATATTCAAAGAACTTCTGTGAATCAATAAAAATAAATAAATACACTTCCAGTGGACAAATATGCAATGAATTTGAAGGGGAATTTACAGAAGGGAAGAATCCGAAAGATAGCAAGCATATAAAAAGCTGACCAAATTCATCAGTAGTCAGATAAAAGTAAAATAAAACTAAAAAATATTATTTTATACCCATTAGACAGAAATGAGAAAAATCAGAAAACTTAATGCCAAATATCAGCAAGAGGTTGGTATATAAACACTCATACTGCTGGAGAGGGGGGGGTGATCTGGTGAATCCTTCTGGTGGTAATCTAAGAGGACTTCTGAAATTAGACAGTTTATGGTATCTGAGTTGCATACATATGCTCTACAGCCCAGCAATTCTGTTAGTCTGGATCCTAAATAAATGTCCTTTGGCATTTTCCAACAGGGGGCATGTCTAAGTTGTTCACAGAGCCTTGCTCGTGCTGAGACAATGTGAAGTCCTTCCATGGCAGAGAATATAAGTAAATTGTGTTCTAGGCACACTGTAACAGACCATGAGCAGCAATGGAGTAGATGTATATATAGCAATATTCATAGGCCTCAAAATACAATCCTGGGTAGAGAAAATAAAAACAAAAGAGGATATATAACACACATAAGTTAAAATGCAGGTACAATAAATCCAAAACATGAAACTGTATATTTTGTAAGAATATATTCACTGACAAGTGTATATACTCTGAAAATTAGGTTCCTGAATGACCAGAACTGTGGCTAAAAGGGGGGTCTGAAGCCAGCACGCACGCACGCACGCACGCACGCACAAACACAAGCAGGGCCCTATGAAAATTCATATTTCCATTATCTCGCATTTATGTAACATCAAACAAAAGTTTTACAAAACAACACATTCTTACTTCATACAATGCACTGTTTACAATTTCTATTTCCTTTTTTAAAAAATGCTGGTCTCTATTTATAAAGGTGATTGTATAACCTACCAATGGGTTACGACTTTCCATTTTAAAACACTGATCTAGGCAATAATAAGGGCATTATAGTCAGTTCCTGGAATAATAATAGTGCCACACACTCATTAAAAATTCAAGCACATAATGGAGAACTGAGAAAAAGACCCTCTGTGCTGCCTTCTCCAAGAAACACATCCACAGGGAATTCCCACCCGTTGGAGGCTGCTCCTCCTCACGTGATTCCGCCCTAAGTGGTACTTCCGGAGAGTGAACTTTTCACCCCTTCTTTAGCCCTGGCTTGTCAGACTAAGGCCAAAACTGAAGCAGGAAATGATATGCCACTTGCTAAAGCACAAAGAGGTATTTTAAAACATAAAGGAACATTTTTAAACATTCCTGAAACACATTTGAATAACATGGAGATATAAGGAAATATGGGCTGTCTCTTGAAAATGGAAAGCTGGAAAATCTAAAAAGGGTAGTTCTAAGGAAAAAAATAAAATGAAAAATGTGGAAATAGGGTAGATTACACAGACTTCAAGAGAGCAGTAAACTATATTAGAGTAGATGGGGAAGTTACGGAAGAGAGTAGGAAAGCCCACGGGCTCCTCCCAATCTGCAGCTCAGTAAATACAAATTTTAAAAAAAAACCCACAAATTCCTATTCCAAATCAACTGAAAATTGTCATTTGAGGACAGCTTTAGGTCCTCCTTATACCAGAAGATCTTACCAGAAAACACATTTATTGGGCCAATATAGAGAGTGGTCATTTTAAAGTATTTAAATAGAATTAGGCACTTCTGAGCTAAATAAAGAGAAAAGGTACAATAAAGAGCATTATTATGGCACTGAACCTTGTGCCTTTACAGCTATGCCCAAGCAGAGCAATGAGAATGTGTGGATGGGGTTAGAGACAGCACACCATTCCCTCTCTCTGCAGACACCAAGGCAGCAGCATCTAAAGCCCCATCACACCACTGGGAGCAATGTTCCTTGGAGGGCAACTTTTGTGAAAGGCTAACCAGGAGCTGGGTGTATGAGCTTGTGTTTGAAGTGAGCCTCTCTACCTAGGATTATAATCAACTACTTATAAAACAGAATTAAGTTAGGTGCTATTCAAATTTTTTTTAAAAAACCCACAAATTTCTAAAAATTGCTAGGTTACAGAGAATCCATATGACAAAAGGAATCCGGAGAAGGAATATAATTAGTATAATGAGAGGAATGACTTCTGGACTATGAGGTAGAAAAAGGTAGAGAGAGAGATGAGCTGGCTGTACAGGTAAGTTGAGGGGGAAGGGGCAGAAAGCCAATACACTATATAGCAGGTACATTAAAAAGAGATGAGCACAGAGGAACCATGAAGTTGTTCAAGTATACTACCAGTTACTGGTCCTTTAACTCACAGGTATTCATAAACTGCCAAAGTACACCTGTCACGTTAAAAATAATGACCAGCTACTTTCAATTGTGATGAAAACATGGCAAAAGAACATTAAGAGTGAAAACTAGCATTTCTTGAAAAGGCTCTTTAGCGCACACAACTGCCAATTCTTACGACAATTCTGCAAGGTAAATGATATCCCCTTGTACAGATGGAGAAACAGACTATCATAGATGCTAACAAAAGTCCTCAGTGTTACACAGGAATGAATAAGTGGCAGAGCCAAGATTTCATCCAAGACGTTCTTACTTCCAAATGTCTTTACACTAAGTGTGATGATTCTGCAGCTCAATTAAGTGAGAACTAAATAATTTCTCCTATTTAAAAAGAGTAGAATGGGTTAAGTTCTGAAAATCGCCTAGTTTTGATTATTTTACTATGGTTATTCAAGATACCATCATAGGGGAAGCTAGGAGAAGGCTACATGAGAACTCTATTCACTTTTGTGCTTTCTTGTGACCTAAACTTACTTTTAAGGAATTTTTTTTAAAAAATAAGGGGAATGAACTTTTTGGAAGCTTACCGCACTCCTTTCTCTTTGGAGATAAATGTATGATATATTAGAGATATGTCTTAAACATACCTATATATCTCTGATGTATTCCAAATATATATATCTGAGATATGTAGAAGATAAATATATATTTCTTCTGAAAATATATAGATATACTCATAATTATGTATTTTAAAAGGTTAATTCTCAGTTGTTTTCAGTGACCTAAATAGCACAAGAAATAAAATAATGGCTGCCTTTCACTAAATACATATACCTACATGGTATTGTACTATTTTGCCTATACAAGTTTATCTCCTCTAACACTCAAGGTTTTTCACTGTCTACCATGTTTATATATGGGAACTAGGAAAACAGAGCTACCATTTATATTTAAGTTGAACATCGTAAGAATTAAATGTCTAGCTGATATGAAAAAGATTGTTTGATAAGAATATTTACTTTTTTTCTAAGAATGGCTGAGTCGCTTTCTCCCCAATAAATAAGATAATTTTGAAACAGCTGTCATTTGTAGAGTGACTTCTGTTGTGTCATTAAATTCATGTACTATCCCAACACTATTAAATAAAAATTAATATGTCCACTTCACATATAAGGAAAGCTAGACAAATTAATTTGCAAAAGTCACACAACTATCTATCTGTATATAAAGAGCCAGTGTCCGTAACATCCAAAATGACCAAAGGCTTGCCCGAACGCCAGGCTGCGTGTGCAGCACGCCGAGCGGGCTGAACTGCTGACCTCTGGGGGGAGAGAGAGAGAGAGAGAGGCGAGGACTTGCAGTGGGGCCTTGCGTGAGGCTGCCTCATGGCACTCCGCATCCCCCACTGAATGACCACTGGAACTCCAAGCCAGTGAGGGCTGCCTCCAGGCCACAGCCCCAGGTCCCTCGCCCCCACCCCAGGCCCAAGAGTGCAGCGCCGGGCAGGGGCGCCTGGGGGGTCCGGGAATGTGGCGCGAGGGGCCGGCCGTGGCATCAGGGGGCTGTGTTTACACTGACAAGTTCCACGCTTCTGCCCCGGCCCATGCATTCCTCCTTCCTCCCTTCAGCAGCCCAGCTCCTGCCTATGTGCTTGCCGGGCAGGCCCAATTGCACCGGGGAGTGAGCCATGGCAATCGGGATGGCCACTTCCCAGGACAGGACGGCGGGGCCCAGGCAATTCATGAGGGCGACAAGACCTGCGGGGCATGCGCAGCCCTCGGGCGGCATGGGTGGCTGGCCAAGCCGAGTCTGGCTTCAGTGGGGCCAGCAGGAACCCGAGGCCATCCCAACCCCCACAGGTCCCAGGCCAGACAGTGGCTCAGCGGCAAGCAGTGTCTCCATGCATGGCGCCCGGGGACAGCCGCAAGCTGCTGCAACCCCGCCCCACGCTTCAGGGACGGGGAGGAGGCTCGTGGTCACCAGCGGCCTAGGCCCACTGCCTGCACTGCCGCCTGCCGGGCTGGCAGGGTCCATAGCGGGCGAGCTGCTCCCGCCCCCTGGTGGTAGAACAGGGAGGAGGGCGCTGGGTGCAGGAGGGGACCTCAGCTGGGATCCTCCTGGTGTGGGGAAGGGGCCTGGCCTGGGCCGGGTGGGCAGCTTAAGAAGTCTGGCTGAGCAGGTGCTGGTTCATACCAACTCTTACTCTGCCATCTTCCTCCAGCTCTCCAAGCTAGACCCCTGCCCCACCTGCCCAGGGGAATGGCTCTGGGCGACCTCCCCGATCACTGACTGTGTACCTGGAGATCTCGAGGAAGAAGTGCCTGGTGGGACCCGGGTGGGGGCCAATGCAGAACTACTAGGGCAGAGCTGCTTCGGTGTCTAGGTGAAATTTGCAACAGACCCAAGGAGGAAACCGAGAGGGGAAAGGCCAGTAGGCGTGAATTCCCAGTGCTTTAGCTACTTGAAAACAGTCCCACTTGGAATGTGAGGTGGCTGTACGTTCAGCTGAGAAGTGAGGGGGCTGAACCCCTCTGTTGCTGGGCTCCTGTCAGTCCAAGACCTGAGCTTCCACCATGACAAGGAAAAAATGGAGGGAGGGGCTGGAGGAAGGGAGAACAATATTAGGAAACTTGTCTAGACTTTCCCCAGCCCTCTCCCTCTTTATGCTGCCTACAAAAGCCCCAGGCCCGGCCACAGTTCTGTTTCCACCTTTTAGTCCCCTATTCTCCAACCACAGAGGAAAGAAATAAGGAAGGAGTCCATGCTGCCTTCAGAAAGTATACTCCTGATTGGCTGGTTGCCTCCCACAGAGGGAGGCCAAACTGCGGCTTAGGCCCGGAGCGGGCCTAAGCAATCAGTAGGACATACTGTGAGGGCTCCCAGACTGTGAGAGGGGACAGGCCGGGCTGAGGGACCCATCCCCCCAGTGCACAAATTTTTGTGCACCAGGCCACTAATATATATATATATATATATATATATATATATATATATATATATAATATGCAAAGTGTCCCCTCGGGAGTTCAACCAACTGGGAGCTCAATCGCTCGCTATAATGTGCACTGACCACCAAGGGGTGGTGCGGAATGAAGGGAGGCCCCATCTGGCATCCGGCAGCCACTTAGGGACCCTACCCATGCACGAATTTCAGGCACTGGGCCTCTAGTTAAGTGATAAATGTGGATTCAAACTCAGATCTACATGACACTGAAAATATTATTCCTTTTACTATCTTTGCCCCTGCACACTTTCATTTCTATGATTAAAATGCATCCACTGTATTATTGACCATTCACCCCTTAATAACAAAATATACAGTTTAAGTACATTTAGACAATTTTTTTAAAAAAAGACTCACTCTTCATTCCTGGCTCCTATTTGAAGTTAAAGTTTATTACTGAAGCTGAAGAGAAGTCTTTTAAGTATGAAAGAAATGCAAGTGGTATTCCAAGTTACAATATGTGTGTGCTCAAGTGGGAAACATGAGTAGAGCATCTGCCAAATTCATTTTGGCCTCATTTGATACTATCTCACTGATCTGGGGCCAGCTTACATTTGTTTCTCTCTCTCTCTTTCCTTCCTCCATTTCCTCTTCATTCCAGAAGCATACAAAAACCATAGCAAAGAAGCTGGATAAAGTTTCCAATAATATACTGAAAACACTATCAAATAAAGGAATGGCTATCTAGTCCAAGGATAACCTCATTTCAACTAAGAATAACCCAAAACACTAAAATAAAAAGAATCTTTATGGGATCATAAATAACAACTGGAGATAAAATTACTTAAGATATTCATTTTAAAGAAATAGATTTTTGGAGACAAATTCTCAAAAGAACTAATTCAATTCGTACTTATGCACAGGGCTTTATAATTTAGTATGAGTCAACCTTCAAATTGTACTTTTTAATTCAAACTTTTAAAAAAGTCTTTAATTATGTTAATTCTACTTCCAGCTTTTAACCCCAGCACTGATCCCTATCTGCTCAACCCTGATGCTAATGAATCCCAGATTTCTGATACTTATAACTAAACAGCATTAGAATTGAGCATTAGTTTTGAAGGTCTACAAATTTCATGAGAGTCTCCTGCACATCTATCTACATTTGCAATTGTTTTAGTCTAGTGTATGTAAGTGGTAGTAGTTTCTTTAAAGGACAGTCAATTCTCAATCAGTTATGCTTTTCAAAATGGTCAAAGTAAAAATGGCTAGTAGATTTATATTTTAAAGCCACCTAGGTGTTTCCCCTTATTGTGATATCGTCTGGTATCTTCAGTTCTTTGCTTCTAACTTCTTGGTAAATTAAAGAAGACTGTATTAACACAACAGTAAAGAAAAAATACCTTTCTAGATAACCAAACCTACAGACTAAAAAATCCTGTCTTCTCTCCTAGACCATTAAATATCAGCTAACAAATAGAGGAGTACCAATGAATATTTCCATTATCCTCCCAAGGAAAAATTAAAGAACTGCATCAGACACATATTAATGCTGAGATATACCACAGGAAATAATATTTTAGTACTCTCCCTAACACGTTCACATGTAACAGAGGAGATAAAGTTAACAGACAATTATAATTCAGTGTCATGAGGATATGAGGATAAGTGCATGGTCCTATGGAAATACATCAGAGGGATTTTCAACACCCCCAGAAGAGGGGAGAAGTTAGGAGTGTAAAGGATAGTTCCCCAAAAGAAGTGATGCCTAAAAGAGACTAAGAAGTAAGTATCCACTTTGCATTGGTTAAGATTGTTATAATAAAAAAAGACTGACAATAACAAGTGTTGGGGAGGATGTGGAAAATTGGAACCCACATACATTGCTAGTGGGAATGTAAAATGGTTCGGCCACTTTGGAAATCAATTTGACAGTTCCTTCAAAATGTTAAGCATAGAATTACCCTATGACCCGGTTATTTCACTCCAAGATATACACCCAAGAGAACTGAAAACATACATCCACAGTAATGTTCAAAGTGGTATTATTCAAAATAGCCAAAAAGTGGAAACAACCATTAATTGATGAATGTCCATCAATTGATGAATGAATAAACAGAATGTGCTACATTCCAAAATGGAGTATTATTCAGTCATAAAAAAGAAGCATTGATACATACTAAAAGAACAGAAGAACATGGATGAACCTTAAAAACAATACACTAAAAGAAGCTAGACACAAAAATCCACACATTGTATGATTCCATTTATATGAAACTAGAGGTCTGATGCATGAAATTCATGCAAGGGGCTCAGCCCTCACAGCCCCAGCTTCGTCCAGAAGGTCGTCTGGAAGATCATTTGGCTGTCTGATCTAATTAGCATATTACACTTTTATTATTGTAGATGTCCAAAAAAAGCAAATTTGTAGAGACAGAAAGTAGATTAGTGGTTTCCAGAGGCTGAGGAGAAAAGGGGAATGGAGAGTGACTATAAATGGGTAAGGTGATGGTGAAAATATTTTGTGGTGATGAAAATATTCTGGAATTACATCATGGTGATAGTACCCGTGGACAAAAGCCAATTCTGTGAGTATACTATTACTGAATTGTCACTTTAAAATGGAGAATTTTGAGACACATGCATTATATCTCAATTAAAAAGAAGAAATAAGAATGAGCAGATGGAAAGAAAGGAAAATGTGGCAAAAATGATAGGTGATAAGGAGGAGGGAGAGGTTGATGTAGGTTCCAGAGCATGGGAAGCAGGGAACGGAATGGAGTGGGACTGAGGGGTGGCCCATCTTCCATTTAGGGCAAAGGCACAGAGGCGGGCACTGCCTACTTGTGTGGCTGTAGATTCAGAAGCTAAGGGAATTGATATCTAATGCTTCTCTTCTGACCATGAGATAAGTAAGCAACAAGTTGGCAGGGCAGGAAGTCTGAGGTGAACAGAGGAGGTTAAGAACAACCTCTATAGAGAGGAGAAAAGAGATGTATTGAAAGTTCCCCAGATTTGATTTTTTAAAAAAGCTTCCATATTTGAGAGAATAGAGCAATCAACTTAGGCACCAAATGAACAGGTGTCTCAGGAAAGATGTTCTCTCAGTCAAGCCTCCGGAGTCCTCGGACTAGAGCAGAGGTTCTCAACTTGTGGGTCACGACCCTTTGGGGATCGAACACCCTAAGACCATCGGAAAACACATATATAATTACATATTGTTTTGTGATTAATCACTATGCTTTAATTATGTTCAATTTGTAACAATGAAATTGGGGGTCACCACAACATGAGGAACTGTATTAAAGGGTCGCGGCATTAGGAAGGTTGAGAACCCTGGAATAGAGTGTGAGAGGCTCTCCTCTCACTTCCTGCTACTGTGTACAGCCTCGTCTGCATCTCCAAGGTTCCCCTGGTCAGCTTATCACCTGTGTAGGTCATGCAGTAAGCAGCTTCTTGGTTTAGAATTTGTGGTCTCCTCATATTTACAGTATTCCAACAACTAGGTACTGGAGACTTCAAAAATTGATATGAAGATGCCTTTTATGAAGTTTTTCACAGCCTTAAGGGAAAACAAGTGTTTCCTCTTTATTCACGTATCTTATTTTTTAAATTGGTTTTCATAATTCTTTCAACTTTAAAAAACCAGAATCTAATTTGATATGCTCTCAGCAGTTCTCAACCTGTGGGTCGCGAACAATGAAAATACATCCTGCATACCAGATATTTACATTACGATCCATAACAGTAGCAAAATTACAGTTATGGAGTAGCAATGAAAATAATTTTATGGTTGGGGTTCACCACAACATGAAGAACTGTATTAAAGGGTCGCGGCATTAGGAAGGTTGAGAACCACTGAGAGTCTAGATCAAAACATATTAATACTTATTTTCTATGCTTTGAAATGAATAAACTTAACTTACCTTCACTGGTAATATTAATGTCAAGTCAGATGCTGATCATTTTGTCATAAACTTCCAAATCAAGATCTAGATCTCCATGGAATATAAACATGGAATAATGCCACCAGATGATAATACCTGTGGACAAAAGCCAATGATTTATTAGAACATTATGGGAAGGGGGGGGGAATGGTGTTGTATGGTTACTGCTGAGTCATATAAATGTCCCAAGTCTTCAAAAAGTACTAACGTGTTTAATTTCTACATATTAGACAAATATATACTAGTTATGTTAACATTTTTTGAAAGCTTTTTATGTAACAGGTACTTTTGCACATGTAACCTCATTTGCTTCTTCTTCCAACACTGTTATACAGATGAAAAAAATGTAACAGCTCATACATATCAGAGCCAGGATTTGAACCTGGGGATTCTGGTTGTAGGTTCTAAGTTCTTAATCACTACATGTACTGCCTTGACATACATCCAGGTACAATACTCCAAAGACTCTTAAAGTCTAGATGGTATGAGGAATTGTAGTTGATTTATTCCCCTGAGGTTGCTAGTCTTTCTCAAAATACATAAGTGTGATTCAAAATTTTAAATATTACAAGTCAGGATGAATTATAAAGAGGCTGAATTAAGGGGAGGAAAGGTAGGTTTAAATTTTAAGCAGAACTACAACTAATGGGCTATGTGTTAGGCCTGAGTTTGCTCAACTAGTTGATCACTAATGTGTGTATAGCTCTAAAATTCCCTAGCAATGAGAAAAGTGCATATATTCTGTGAAGCTCTCCCTTCTTCCACTGCAGCATGTTTTCGTCTATCTGATTAGGCATTCATTACCCAATCCTGTAGGCACTGCTCAGAGTCTCTCTCCTCTCACTCTGCCAATTGGTCTCTTCTTTCAATGTATACTTTGCTAATGCTGGTCTACCCTGGATAATTTGGCACTTATTAGGTTACTAGACCATTTTTTTTCAAACTCTTTTAGGAAAGAAGCAGAGCACAAATAAATAAAACTGCATAGTACTTAATTCTCTTAAGCATTATGTATGATATGTCATGAACTCGACTGGAAACCCTTTGGGGACAGGAAGTCCTTAAGAGCCTGGGGCAGGTGGCAGGATGCTGAGTATATTACGGACAATACTGCCAAGCAGTACAGTCCCCTCCATTCAGGGATAGTCTGTGTGAGCTGGCTCCATTTGGTGAATAAATTTACTTACATTTGCAAATGTGTAAACATGTTGAGATTCAATACGTGAACTTGAAATAAGACCTGCAGTCATTATATTTCCTAGGTATTTCTGCCAAAGTAAATATTTTTTATCTTGATTCTCTGATTTTCCAATCCTATTTTCTTTGATCCTGTTATTATTTCCACTTGGCTTTGTAAACATTTAAAATGTGTTGCCCCCCCCCCTTGTAAAACAGTAAAGAAATCCTAAGGGCAGGGGCTGGCTTTGGGGATCAAAGAAACATCGTAAGGGATGCGTACAAGATGTTAGTATTCACCTATGTGAAGAGAGAACAAATATTCAACTAATAAATGGCATATCTTTTAACTAACTTCTCTAGTATTTATATAAATTATAGATATTGTGGTAGCAGTAGCAACAGTAGCACTCAATAATACTTTAATAGCATTTACTCTGCACCAAATATCCTCTAAACACGTTACTGATAATAATAACATGCTCCTTACAATAACTCCATGACATAGGTCCTATTTTACCAAAAAGATGAGAAACAGAAAGGTTAGTTAACTTGCTCAATGTCAGATAGCTAGTAACTGACAGAGGCAGGATTTGCGCCCAGGTAGTCTGAGTCCAGAGCACCCACTCATAATCCCCTTAATATAAAATGCCTCTCCATTGTTGTGATTTTCAGTGTCAACCCTAAGACACTCTAATGTTCTGATTTTCTCTCAGTCAAAATTGAGTGCCTTTGTATAGGTATACAAATTATACCACACACCAGAGAAGCCCTGATTTCATGAAACTATACTATTCTCTATACAACAATTTCACAAAAATCCAAAACTATTAAGTCTGATTGAATGGTTAAACTCCATAAGATTCTTATACAAATAAAATAAAAAAATAAAATACATTTCAGAAACTATTTCTTTTAACTTGTAGCCTAAAGGAAAAAAACTAAAAGGTAGGCATTCCTGTACTAATATTTAACTTTTTATTTCAAAAGAATTTCAAACTTGCAGGAAAGTTATAGGAACTGCTCAAAAAAAAAATGTCCATGTTCTCTTCACCCAGACATTCCATTCAAGCTGAGCCCACCACTTAATAATGGTCGTTCTAGCCAAACATCTGGTCCAGGGTCACACTTTGTACTTAGCTGTCCTCTCTCTTCAGTCTCACTGTATCTGGAGCAAGACCAGCTCTTCCTTGACCTTCACTGTGCTTACATTATTAAAGGTTGCTGGTTAATTATTTTGCAGAATGCCCCTCATTGGTACTAGTCAGGTTTTCTCATGAGAAAATTCAAAGACTGTATTTTTGTGAACAAATGCTGTGTGCTTCTAATTACATCCCATCAAGTGACACATGATGTCAGTTTGTCACGTCACTGGTGACAGTAACTTTAATCACTTGACTAAGGTCGAATCTTCTCAGTTTCTCCAGTAGAGTTACTGTATTGCCCTCAATAATAAGGGTTGGTGGACAGATGCTTCGTGGTTATACAAATATCCTGATCCTCATCCAACTTTCACTGACTAGTTTTAGCATCCACTGACATTTCTTACCTGAATTATGATGATGATTGCCAAATTACCACCTTTCAAATCTCTAAATTCTTTCCATTTATCAGACAGCATCCTATTTTAAGAAAAGACTTTCTTTCCCCCACTTATTCATGCATTTATTTGTATCAGTACAGCCCCATGGGTGCCTGGTTTGGATAGACTATAACATCATTATTGTTTTGATATTTAGATACTCCCAGGCTTTTAGTGGGAATTCCTTCAAGCTAGCTGCTGTGTTTTTTGTCATCTTCCCATCATTCTTTGAAAGCATCTATATATTTGTACACAAGATTTCCAAAACTCATTTGTACCTTCTCTCCCCCAGCCCTAGAACCAAAATTTTTTTCAAAGATCTATGGTTCCTTTTAGCGAAGACTGGTATTTAGAGACTAAGATCTGGACAACAAATGTGCTTATGTTCACTGGGATGTCACCACATCCTGGGCCTTTCAGTGAGCAGAGTTAAGAAATACGTATGTTTCATTTGTGTATGTATATAGATGTACATACATATTCACATATACACATATACTATCACATTTCTATTTGTTTCTATATTGAAATTTCTATTTATATAATTTTTCCATATTGAAATTCTTGAGTTCAGACCAATTCCTCAAATCCCAGTTCATAGCACAGGGTTCACTCTAGCTTTCTCCCTTTTTATATTTGTAACTTTCTTCTCTGACAGCACGAGTCTGGCTCCCATTACCTTCAATATATTTGCTCATTGGCCTCATTGGGATTTCTTACTTAGACCTTCTTAATGACTTTCTGACTAAATTATTTAAAAAGAAAGAAAGAAATTAAGCAAGCAAGCAAGGAAGAATGGCTTGCAATACCAAATTTTTGAGATTTAGTAATCTGTTAAAGCCATAACATAGGCCCTAAGACTAAATATATCAACCTAGCACCTTGTTCCCTTGTCACAGAGAAAAGAGTTTAAAGCTGTTTTCCAATGGCTTCTCACCTGACTTTCACTGTGGGTAAGATATACATATTGATCCTATATTTATAACAAGAATTGACATCTGTAAATGTTGTATTATTAATAAAAATTTCAAGAACAAGGTGTCACTAACTTTTTCAAAACAGATAACAGAAATTCTAATATATCCTTACTGACCATCCCCTCCTATATAACAAAGAGGTAATATGCAAATTAACCCTCACACCCTCACAAGATGGCTGCCTATGACCAGGCCAGCAGGGTGTTAGTGAGAGACACCCAAATGACTGAACAAGCAGGTGTGTGGGGCGACCAGGCTAGCAGGGGGGTTAGTGAGGGATGACCAAATGACTGAACAGCAGGCTGTGTGGGGCAACCAGGCCGGGGGGGGGTGGGGGTAGTTGGGGGCAACCAGGCCAGCAGGTGGGGCAGTTAGGGACGATTAGGCTGGCAGAGGGGGCAGTAAGGGGCGACTAGGCTGGTGGAGGGGACAGTTGGGGGCGACTAGGCTGGCAGGGGAGGCAATAAGAGACAATCAGGCCAGTGGGGGGGGGGGGAGGGGGAGACAGTAAGGGGTGACCAGGCTGGTGGGGGGGGGCAGTTAGGAGCAACAAGGCTGGCAAGGAGGGGGCAGTTGGGGCAACCTGGCCAATGGTGGGGGGAGCAGTTAGGGGTAACTAGGTTGGCAGGGGGGGCAGTTAGGGGTGACCAGGCAGGCACGCCAGTGAGCAATTAGGAGCCAGCAGTCTAGGATTGTGAGAGGGACGTCCAACTGCCAGTTTAGGCCCAATCCCTGGGCCTAAACCGGCAGTCGGACATCCCCCAAGGCAGGGGTCCTCAAACTATGGCCCGCGGGCCACATGCAAATACAAATATTGTATTTGTTCCTGTTTTGTTTTTTTACTTCAAAATAAGATATGTGCAGTGTGCATAGGAATTTGTTCATAGTTTTTTTTTTAAACTATAGTCTGGCCCTCCAACGGTCTGAGGGACAGTGAACTGGCCCCGTTTAAAAAGTTTGAGGACTCCTGCCCCAAGGGGTCCCGGATTGGAGAGGGTTCAGGCTGGGCTGAGGGGACACTCCCACCTCGCACGAATTTTGCGCACTGGGCCTCTAGTCCTATATAATAAAAGGCTAATATACAAATTGTCCCCTGGACCGGGAGTTCACCTGGGAGTTTGACTGGAAGTTCGACCAGGGGTCAGGGCCAGCCAACCACCTGTGGCCCCTCCCCCAACTGGCCCCACCCCTGATCAGCCACCCCACCCCAATCGGGGTGGGCCAGCCGAACCCCACGCATGCACAAATTCGTGTACCAAGCCTCTAGTCTCCATAGAGTTAAGATGGGGAAAGTGGGCACACAAAGGTCACAGGCCTTACTCAAGGTCATGGAGCTAATCAGTAGTAGCTCCCAATCCCGCCTTTAGGTTCCTAAGTTTGCAAATCAATATGTCATGCTATGTTTGAAGCATCCTCCAAATAGCTAACATCCATTTTAAGATCTGTCCACTGAGAAACATATGGTACTGGGAGCCCTCGTGAGAAAAATGTATAGCTGTGAATGTAGCAAGCCTACTTTAAAAAATTGGAAGAGAACAATCTCTTCCATGGGAACATCAACAAAACACTCAAATGCTGAACTAAAAACAGAGTTCACATAACCAGGCACTATTCCTTACATTAATATTCCAAGATTCCTCCAAGACTCAGGGGTGGGGAACATCCAGCCTGCGGGCCATATAAGGCCCACAAAATCATTTGGGGGTGAGTTAATTACATGTTTGACCAAATATAGCAGGCTAATTTTTAAACTGATAGTTTTATATGGCCCGAGAATAATGCTATCCAAATGGCTCTTGGCAGAAAAAGGGTTCCATCCCTGCTCCAAGTCGTCATAACCCCCATCAATCACCACAGTGCCACACGTATGAAGACATGCAAAATAGGGATAATAAGGCCATCTACCTCATCAGCATACTGGAAAGATTAAGACCGTGCTTATAAAAATATTATGTAAATGGGGCTGGACTAGACTGTTCTAAGTGGCTCTTTTCCCCTTGATGTAAATAGCTTCTGTCAAAAAGCTGATTAAACCAACTTTGTGCAGCAAGGTATCGGCTCTGGCACCAAGCGTACATGAAGCACAGCGCTAAGCAGGTCATTCCAACTTCTGGTGGCCTAGTTTCCTGCTCTTCCTCTGCAAAATGGAGATGACAGCGCAGAGTTCTCGGAGCTGGTATGCAAATTCAGTGAGAGTCAAGTGTGTAAAGTGCTGAGCATGAAGCCTGGCACCAGTGCTCGGTTCACAAAGGACAGCTCCCCTCCGGCCCCAGCCTGGGCACAGCGCCGCCAGGCCAGCGAGCTCTCCCTTCCCAGAGCCCTCCTCATCACTCTCGGGCCCTAGCATCGCTGGCAGTGCACACTACCGGCGGGAATTGAAAGCTGCTTGAAATTTGCTACGGTTGTAAATAAAACAGAGCCCGTTTTATATTTGCAAAAGGACATTTAGGCAACTCCTAAATCACTTCACTGTTTTTCTGGATTTGGCCTCACACAATCCTTAAGGAGGGATCCCAGTTTCTAGCTTTCCCCCGCCCCTCCCCCAGGGTACTGGACATGGTCAGTTTACCCAAATATCTTGGTTCTGAAGATGTCATTTATCTTCCGTGATATATTGACACTTCACCACACACGGCTAATGAAGAATGGAATTTCAGACTAGGATAAACAAAATTAAAGAAATGAGATGAGTTTATGGAAAGGCAGCAAAAACGATAAAACCCTTAAAAGATTTAAAGGGGATCAGGGACAGAAACAGACTTCAGGCAGCCAAACACTGGTGGCTCTCTTTCCTTAGTACGTGACTGCTGGCCAACTAAGCTGGTTTATTACTTAAAGCTTAGCTTTTTTAAACTGTTTTTTTTTTCTCCTCCAGGAAAAAAAAAATGTCTAGTGTTCAATGAAATACCAGGTGCACTGTGGCTTTCCCTCTTGTTTAAAAGAAAAAAAAGAAAGAAAGAAAGAAAAAACACCCATTGTCGCTCATAGGCTTCAGCCTAGCCTGTCAAGCAGGAATTAAAATCTCTTTAAAAACAAGCTTTGCCTGGTCATGTGTCAGGCCGACATGAGCTGGATCAGCTTACAGCAGGGGCCTGAGGTAAGGCGGCCCAAAAAACGTTAGAAGGAAGCAGCCCCCAGAAAAATGTACGATTTCTTCACTCATCTCCCACACCTTCATTCCCTCCTGCCTCTCCCCTTTGTAAGAACTGGTGCCATGCGCAACACAGATGAAAGAGTAATTTCTCTCCCTCTATTAATGACAGCACTAGATTCTGAAATTAGCCCATCAGGGACTAATGTCTACCTCCCATTTCTAAAGATCTATTTTTCTTTTTAAAATCATGAAACGAAAAACATCACTGCAAAACCCACTATTGGGCCTTTGATTTCATTAGGTCCAAAGGTACAAAGCCTGCAGAGCGAGGAAGTTGGGTTTATTTTTAAAGAACACATCAAATATTAGCTGAAAATTGGTTGTAAATGGGGCCACTTAAGCCTCCATGGAAAGGAATTGCAGAGGCTTGGGATTAAAATTGCAGGAAGCCAAAAAGAAAATTGAGGACAAGGAAATGATGACTGATGGGCTTGGTGCTATTATCTCTGAGAATACTAAGGACACTGAAGCTTGGGGAAAAATTACATAGGTGACCTTGAGAACGAGTCCAGACTCAGAAGGCAGCTGGGTGTAGCTTCCTGCGGGGATGCAAGTGGAGCGGGCAGAATTCCTCCTTTCTAAATGGATGATGAAGATGTTTCAGATAAGCAGTTTTGATTTCCTTTTAGCATGCGGAGCTGCAAGCTTCATCTCCAAGAATAAATGCCATGTCCGCCTTATAAAAGGCTCTGTCTTCAGTACCTGTAGCTTGAAACTCTTAAATGGACCTAGAGCATTTCATGACTTTGAGACATAGGAGATTGGAGATTAAAAATGGACTCTATTGACTAAATTACTGTACTGTGTGTTTTTTTTTCTTCCTCCTCTGCCATTGCACACAGAATGGGAAGCCCTAAGCCATTAAGGAGACTCAATCTAAACTTCCTGCAGCCCCTTCAAAATGAGAACTCGATCTCAGGCAATGTAACTGCTACAGATTCTTCTACACTTAACTTTCTGAAGGTGCATTTGCTAACGCATTCCTTTAGATCAGAGGCTCTTAAAATGGTTAATATCAAGACCTCTTTATCAATCTTAACAATTGCTGTGGACTCCAAAGAGCTTTTTCCTAGATATAGATCACATCTAAAAATATTTACCATGTTACAACTAATAACCACTTAATATTTATTAATTTATTAAAATATATTCTAAAAACCCATTAGTACTAACATAAATGAAATTTTTATTAACAATGCTCAGATTTTCCCAAACTTGTAGTGAGATGGTGGTACTGTTTTACATTGTTGCAATTTTTTTTTCATGCCTGGCTTAATAGAAGACAGCTGAAGTCTCCTATCTGCTACATTCAATCTGTTGTGATATTTTGGTTAAAGTACATAAAGAAAACTATGCTAAGAGAAATAAGCCGGTCAGAGAAAGATAAATATCACATGATCTCACTCATATGTGGAATCTAATAAACAAAATAAACTGGTGAACAAAATAGATCCAGAAACATAGAGGCATGGAACAGACTATGGAATCTCAGAGGGAAGTTGGAGGTGGGTGGGTAGGTGGGAACAGATCAACCAAAGAACTTGTATGCATATATATGTAACCCATGGACATAGACAGTAGGGTGGTGAATGCCTGGGGTGGTGGACATGGATGGGCTACAAGGGCTCAGTGGGGGGGGGGGGCGGTATTTATACTTTCAACAATAAAGATTTAATTAAAAATTTTTAAAAAGAAACCCCATTCTTACACAGATATGGAGTTAAAAAAAAAAACCAGAGGAATAACATGATAGCCGTTTCAGATAATTTGTTTATTTTTTCCTTGGCACTACACTAAAATGCAACAACCGTAGTTTTTATAGGACTCTAGAGCCATATTAAAATTCACTGACCTATTTAGCACTTGATCTTTACCCATGTGCAATTTTGTAACAGCAATCATTGGTCATTTAGAAAATAATGATTCACTGAGTCATGCAGAGGTTCCAAATGTACAATGGAAAACTTCATGGTACACACGTGAGAGAAATAAGATGAAAAAAACAAATAACATCTTAGTGTTATTATAAGTTATTACAAATAGTGTTATTATATTTGACCTTGTAGATGCACTAAAAAGGTCACAGGGACCTCAGTGGCCTGTGAACCAAATTGAGAATTGCTGCTTTAGGCGATCAAGGCACCATCAAACAGTGACTCGAATTCAGTGACTTGGGGAGCAGTTTGCCAGGTCATTGCAGGGTCCTTTTAGGGCCAGTTAACATTAAAAAAGGTGTCTCCAAGTTGACTTTTCACCTGGAATTGGTCACAAAGGTCTAACTATGAGAGTTCTATAGGGTTTCTAAGCTGTCTGCTAGAAACTGGAAAAGACACAACCCAATGGCCTTGACATTGCCCTCTACTACAAAAGTACCTGAGTTTAAGTGATAACAACTATGCCTCACGTTGAAATCCAGATATGAAAAAAATGTTTTATGATGAATAAGCTGGAATCATTTACTATTGATTTTTTTCCCTTTGTGAAATTTGGAGGTTTAGTGATTCCTTCAACATTGTTATTTGTTAGTGGCCCAACTGCTATAAAGAAAATTTTAGACTTGAAGTCATTAGACTCTGGTAACCTACATTCTCAATCGTCAGCCTGCTCCTAGGACAGGGACCTTCACTGTCCTATCAATACTGTATCCCCAGTTCCACCATCTAAAACCAGTGTCTGTAATCTACTCAAAGCTCAATAAATATTTGTGAAATAAATGAATGACTTCACTTGTATTTGAATACCATCCAATATTTTAATGGCAAATATGACACTGTGTGTATCACACTGAAGAAATGAATAAGAAACACAGGTTCACTAATTCTACAGTATAATAGCATTTTAATAGATGAGAAAAAATAGATGAACTTTTTATCTGTAAGTATAGTCTGCTGTAATAAAAAAAACACTTTAATTCACAGGCATATTTTTAGTGAACACCTCATGAAATGCAGATTTCAAATTCAAACTCTAACAATTTTTGATTGAATGAAATGCAGAAAGTAGCTAAAGGAAAATTAAGTCCTGCTATGTTTCCAAGCAATCTGATTCTTCTTTTATTTTTAATATTAAAAACCTTAATATTGATTGGATTGGATTTATTTTTTATCAATCATTTTATTCCTTTCTTTAAAAAAACACAGTAATACTTAAATGAACTATTTTTCAATGTAATTCTTTTTTTTTTTTTTTGGTACCATCCAGTATGTACTTTTTGAATACCTACCATTTGCAAGGCTCTGAGTTAGACACAATGACAACTATGGAGATAACTAAAACATAGTCTATTGTGGGGACCATATAGAATTCCAGAAACCACACAGGAGAACAAATAAGCAGATAAACAATAACAGGCCCCAAGGAGACAGGAGGAGTTGGAAACAGAGATGAGATATTTGTTTGTTAGGCAGCTACAATAAAGTACCAACAAAACTTATTTTTTCCAAGTTCTGGAGGCTAGAAGTCAAGATCAAAGTGTCTGCAGACCTGGTTTCTTCCAAGACCTCTCCCCTTGGCTTGCAATAGTTGCTTTCTTGCTGTGTCCCTACATGGTAATCCCTTGGTCTGCATTATAATCTCTTTTTCTTTTTAAAAAAAAAATTACCTTTATTGTTCAATTATTTATTGATTTGAGAGAGGGGGGAAGAGATATAGTTTTGTTGTTCCATTTATTTATGCATTCATTGGTTGATTTTTATATGTTTCCTGACTAGAGATCGAACCCACAACCTTGGCATATCGAGTCAACACTCTAACCAACTGAGCTACCCAGCCAGGGCCAATCTGATACTTCTTTAAGCAGAAAAATTACTTTTCTTTGAATCCTTTAAAGACCAAAATTCTGGGCAAACTCTGGGCACACCTGGCCAGTGTGGCTCAATTCATTAAAGCATCACCACATACAGTGAAAGGTTTTCAGGTTTTAGTCCAGGTCAGGGCACATACCTAGGTTGCAGGTTTGACCCCAGTCAGGGTGAGTGCAGGAGGCAACCTATCCATGTTTCTTTCTCACATTGATGTTTTGCCCTCTCCCTCTCCCTTTCCATCTTCCTCTCCCTTCCCCTCTCTCTAAAAATCAATAAAAACATATCGATGGGTAAGGATTAAAAAAAAAAAAAAAAGCTGGACACAAAATAATACCGAGACTAAAATATTCATGTGTGGTATTTGCATGTACACAGATGAACATGTCATTTAAGTTCTCATTGATCTATATTATAGCTGCATAAATGGTGCTACTGTTCCTTAACTCATAATGGAAGACAGGGCCAAAGTATAGAGAGGAGATGCAGATAGGTAGAATTACAGTGCCCCAATATTTCAGAAGTTTTTATAATTTGGATTATGTAGGTTATTTTTTTTACAGTCCTGCTTGGGGAGAGAAAGTGGGCCTCCTCGGTAAACAGAAGTGACTGTTTGTGCAATAGAATTGATTATCTGTTCAGGATGGCTTATGCTTCAGGACTATAAAAAATTGCAGGTGGCTTTGGTTACAAGAGGAGCTATCAGTCATCCTGAACTATTGACACATTTTTATGTACTGTGGTCTCAAATCACTCCCTAAGGTTACCTATTCATCCATAAAATCTAAAATTTGGAGTCCTACCTGGGGGAAAAGGAGAGATTTAAACTGAAAAGTCGACTCTCCCTAGCCTTAGAGTAGCGTCACATTTTAAAACTAGACGGAAGGGCAAGACTAAGTTCTCTTAAGCTCACCACCCTAGGATAGCACAGATGTCCAGCTACCACCTTTGGTCAAATAATAACAGAAAGCTATGAATCCCAGGGATCGGAAGAGCTACTTAAACTCTTTTCACAGCTTTGATTTACGATTGGGCATGATCCAATAAAAATTATAGTCAATATTTATTTTCCTTCAACAGTGTGCTTGTCACTGGACAAATTGCAGATAAAATCAATTCCAGCCTAGTCCCAGGAGCTTAAAAATTATTAAGCACATGCTAACCTTCCTGCATTATTAGAGATAGGCAAATAACTAAACAGAGCTGAAAGAGACTCTCCAAGAGATGATAAAAATACTGCAGTTATGGCTGTGAATGTTCCCTACCACAGGCGAACCTACTGGGAAGGTTTGACTGCCGGCTAATGACCGCAGGGCCATAATTTTAAGCACATAATGCTGGATTTGAGATGAGGTGGCAAGAAGTTTTTACTGGAATTTCTTTCCTAATATAAAACTTCTCCAGCTAGATCTAAATGAATGAATTCTGTTACACCTTCATTCCATAGCTCTGCTCTTAAATTCCAAGCTCTGTGCAATCCCATTTGTGTCTACTTCCCAAAACTGGCAGTCATTTCCTGGGACTCTATTATATTCAACTCCATAGAGCAAATGAGTCATTCAATGAAGTGTTTCCTCTCTTTCTCTCCCTTCTACTGTCCAGTATCTGGGCATGTACAGTTCATCAGAACCTTTCCCAAGCAGAACCTTATCAAGCAAATATTTGGACAAAGGAAAGGAAGTTAATTAACACAGAGAATAGAAACCCATAGATAATAGTATGATATAGCCTGTTTTGCTGACTTTCTCTTTCTTAAATATTTTTGTCACAAAATATAGTTTGTGAAGTTGACTGTTATTCTATGGAGCAGTGACAGATGAAATACACTGAAACCCATGTGGGCTTTTATTTTGTAAAAATACAAAAAGAAGGATCACCACTTGGCAATGCTATCATTTACAGATGACTTCCATTCTATGTTGCTGTGAGCTTTGTTCATTTATATGTATTTCTACAACTAGCACCACAATTTCCCATTAGTTTACTCAGTTATTCAGTATGTAACACATATCCGACATATTAGATAATAGCAATAAAACCTTAAAGAAATCAATGTCCTTGAACCGAAAAAGCTCAATGTAGTGCTCAGTGAATACAGGGATGGGCAAAAGTAGGTTCATAGTTGTGAGTATGCAAAAGTTTTATTCTTGTATTATTGTTTATTAAATATTGTATTACTTATTGTTATTATTAACCTACTTTTGCTCATCACTATGTATTTTATTAAAAAGTAGCTTTGGGAAGGGTTGTTTGTTTGTTTTACAGAACACAGACGGGAGGAAAGAAGGGAAGAAATGAAGAGAGAACCTCACTACTGTATAGAAGTACAGCTTTCAAGGAAAGCTGCCACAGTAGAGATGAGCTACATCCTAGCGTGGGAGGAGGAGTGAGAGGTGGCAAGAAAGACTTGGCTAAGAGCAGGCATTTGAATGGAGTCTAAGGAAAGGAGTCATTCACTGAGAAGTTAGGAGAGTAGGAAAGCACAGAGGACATCACCAGGGGAAGAGCAGTAAGCAGGAGCTTCTGTCCCCAGGCTTAAAACCTTCTTTTTCACATTCTTCTCCTCCACCTTTCACAGCTTCAGTCACCGAGTCCTGACCTTTCTAGCTAAGAAATCTCAAAGCCACGCATCTTCTCTTCCTGCTGGTTCCATTTAGTAGAGGACTCTATTACACGACATGCTACGGAAGCAGCCCCAATGGTTCCCCCTGCCCCACTCTCTCCACCTTCCATCCAGCTCTCACTCACCCTTGATTGCCTATACAAGCTTCCAAAATATGCACTTTGCTTGGCCAATTGTGCTCAGGTTGAAATGCTAGGCATCGATCTCATGACCTCATGCTTCACCATTTGACTTCATTTAAGGTATTGGACCAACACCTGACATATGGACGAGGCTATAAAATGGAATCACAATGTAATTACCTAATAGCGTTCAAGATTAAATGAGAATATATATACAAACAAAGCAGGCACTTTGTAAGCCCTCAATAAATAGGACTTGGGGGGAAGAAGGAGGGGACAGAGAAGGAAAAGAGAGCTACTTTTGGCTCTCCCCCAACACTGCCCTGCCTCCTCCTCTTTTCCTTTCCTCATCCTTAACATGCCCAACAGCAATTTCACTCAACCATAGTAACTGCCCCCTTCTGGGAGCACAATTCAATACTAATTTTCTTTATTCATTATTGACCCTGCCAAACCTTAATTCTCCTCTTAATATAGTCTTTTTCTTTAAAGCAGAACCACCTTCTCAGTCTATCCAAAAAAAAATGGTCACTCCCTTCTCATTCCACAATCGGTTTGGTCACTAAGTCCTGTAAAATTCTAACTTTAAATTCCCCTCAAATACTCCCTTCTCTCTATCCCCATTTTCCGAAATATTTATTTCTCTAACTAGAGATAAATTAATATAGACTCAATTTAATGTTTGACACCATGTGGCTGTTGTAAAGATCAAGTGAGATTATAGAAGCAAAATTTATAAATGCGATCTTTAAATGCAAACATATGACATTGTGATGTTTTTATGACCACAAGAAAAATTTCCAATAACTTGATCAAAAACTTCTGACACATAAGGGCAGCCAGGTTCATGGCAAGCCAGCATTTGAAATTGTTGGAACAAAGTACCAAAGTATCAAAACCCCTAGAATTAGACCACCTTAAAGTATCTCGACTTCTACTTCAATATAATAAACCACGTTAGATCAGACCAACCTTCCAACACAGAACTAAATAACCAGGGGAAAGCATTACTACATAGACTCTGTTTGAAGGCAGGAGAGGACTAAGAAGGCACAAAGACCTGAAGGGCCATGACTGTGGATACAAGGGGGCCTGACATTGGCCTCCTCTTTAACACATTTGTGGATTCTATTGCAAAGACTCAAAAGACTAAGAAGTTGCACAGTCTCACAGAGCGGGGCAGGCAAAAATTGAAGGTCATGGCCTGCTAAGGAAAAGGGCTCCTGAAAACAACCCAGACCTTCTGTTGGGATCCCAAAGGTCTGAACCAAAGGAGTAAGCATAATAAACCAGATGCTGAGCCACTTCATGAAGACCATAGACCACCTTTGGAATAGTCGGATCCCTGCCTGTATCAGGGATGCTGCATCAAAGATCACTGGATGCTACATCAGGAGGAGGTGTCCAGATCAAAGCATAGAGAGAAAAAGGAAAAGCCACATCGGAAACCCAAGTTAATATATATGGAATTAGAATCCCAGAAGAAGTGAGGAGAGAATGGGGCAAAAGCAATATCTGAAGAGATAATGGCTGGGAATTTTCCAAAACTGATCAAAGAAATCCAGCCACGGATTCAAGATGTGCTGCACACCTTGAGTTAGGTAAATCTGAGGAAATTCACACCTAGACCATGAGAGTAAAACTGCTGAAAATCAAAGACAAAAATGAAACCTTCCAACTGCTGGAACACAAAGACAAAGTGAACACTATTAAAGCTGCAGGAAGGAGGAGGGGGTTAAAAGTGGAGGGGGGCGGGGGGAGACAGGGTATTTTAAAATGACAAAAATAAGACCAACAGACTCCCAATATAATCACGGTAAACCAGAAGACATGGTATCAGAAATGATATCATTAATGCACTGAAAGAAAATAACTGCCAAGAATTCTGTAGCCAGTGAAAATACCCTTTGGAAATACAGTCCTATAAATAAAATCTGAGCGATCTTATCACCAGAACACCTGAACTAATGAAATTCTAAAGGGAGCTCTTAGGCAGAAGGAAAATAATCCCAGATGAAAGCCTGCTGCGCAATGCTTCCCAGCGAGCATTTAAGCACATCTGAAAATATCAGATTGAAGATCTGAAGATTGAAGAGTATCTTTAGTCTCTGCTTGATCTGTCCTGCTCAATATTTATTCCCATGACTTGAATGGCATTAAGAGTAAATAAATGCAGAAAATGTGAAATTGCAAATATTATTTACAATTCAAACGCATGCCCCCAAAGACCACAAACACTAAGCAATTCATTTTTACTGAAGCTCTCTGATTTGGAGCTCTGTATTTACCTGTACCGGCCCTTAGAATATCTTACATTCCCATCCCATCATTTCTAAAACAACAAAATCTCTGACTTCTCTGACTTCCCTCAAGACCTATTTTAAAATTTCCCCTAAGACACTTGATCATCTATAATGTGCCTATTCTTGTCGATTTTGTATAAGCCACTGAAAGACAGAGTGTACCCATTGTTCGGTGTAGAGGTCATCTGGCTATCGTTCCTGACTGCACACAACTGAATATATTCTATCCCTCTTCTAACACAAACACACACCGAGATCATCCATGATGGCCATTTGGTTTTTGTTGTGTGATTTTATAACTTATTACTATCCCACACACTCCCTGAGACTCCCACACCAGTGACCTCTCTACATCCTTTAGCACAGTGTTCTGCACACCAGAGCCTTTACATACGTATCCACTGAATCAAGTCTTGAGACGAGAGAGCAATGGTCCTAACTTGCATAATGGAGTTTAGTAAAAACAAACAGAAAAGCCTTCGTTTATGATTTTAAAAATAAACTGCAGCAGCATTGGGTGGGGAAAAGCCTGACATGATATGAACAAAGTACCTCAGCATACTAGCTAATAAAAACCTTTTAATCTAGTTCATATGTCTTCTTTAGGTTGAATCTTGCTCTTAAAGGCTAGGTCAGATTTTGCACATATGAAGCCATCTTCCTTGTTCAAACACCCACAGAAACTGACTTTTCAAACTCATGGTCTTAAAAGTCTTCACACCAAAACACTACAAGGAAAAGCTACACACAATGAGAACTGGCTTTTAACCAAAAGTCTCTTAGCCATTTGGCCTCTGAGGTAAAGCTGTAACTGTACCTAACTCTTTTCTCCCGTGTTCTGGGCTTTGAAATCATGTAACTTTTCCCCAGGATTCTGCCATCCCAAAACAATTTTGAAGTTTCTATATTTGTTAAATTAAACTTTGCACTTGAGAGTCTTGGTTATTTACTTAACATTCAAGGGATAATAACTGTTCAAAAGGCAAGTCTGGATTTTACCATATGCTGTTCTAGCAAAAATGAGATTCATTGCAAAGGTCCAGACATATTAAGTCTCACCTCCCTCATGTCATCTTCCGATGCTAATTGTGTAACTCAAGCTTTAAAAAACATCATACAGACACTCCTCCATGTGACCTGGCACTCTTTGGTGTATGACCACAATATTATCACTTCTTTCTCTTGCCTTTTTATTCTTCCCCAAATGCTGTTTTCACTGTTTCTATCTATAAAAATAAAATTTGCTTTTAAGTACAGGTGAATCTCTCCTTAATAAATAAAAGAGAATCAATATAATAGAATAGGAGTCTTAGGCTGAAATTCGGCCTTAAGTCTACTCCCCAGTTAGTATTTAACACGTTGCCCAAAGTAGTTAACTTTCTCAGCCTCAGTTTCCTTATCTGCAAAATGGGGCTAATGATACTGAGTTGTCAGAATTGTTTTCAGAGTAGAACTAAATAATAAGCGGAACGCTCTAAACACAGTACCTGACATGGAAGAAAGATGTTTGCTCATACATACATACATGTGTGTGTGTATTCTTCCTTTCTATCTTCCCTCTTTCTACTACGGTATCCAAGAACAAGTACCTCTTTACTTCAGTACCACCTAGATAATTTACTTTACCTATCCAGGTTAATTTCCAATTCTCTTATTCTTTAAGCCATAATCTACATTCAGTTTAGATATCTGAGTCATAAATACTCATCTCCTTTCCCTAACATTTCTTTGAGGAATTGAGGTTGTTCTTCCTAGATCATTCTTGTTGCTTTCCCCATTCTTACAGTCTCCTTATGGTATCCCGTTCCCCAACTACCAACACAAATGTTAGCTTATGACCTTTAAGATCAAATTGATACCCCCTCTCAAGATGCATTCTTCTTGTTTCATCCCGAGACACATTCCATCCCTATCTATGACTCCACCATTTATGTATATAAAGTCCTAGTCTAGAAAACCAGGTCCTGTTTTTAGTATTATTTACAAAGACAATTGTTCCTCTCACACATCCTTTTTCCTCTACCAAAGTTATACTATTGTGTCTCCTTTGATCTTATCTCTCAAAAGTCCTCATATTACTTTGGTATCCCATTAGGGATATCTACATCACTGTAAGACAAAAACAAGAAGATCCTTTTAACTAGAGTCTCTTTCTTTTTATTTAGTGCTTACTATATGCTTGTGTTATAAGCACTTTACATGTATGAATGCGTCAATCTCACAATAACTCTACTATTAGTCAACTGCATTATTATCTCCACCTGATAAATAAGGAAAGTGAGATACAAAAATTAACTAAAAATGACTAGAGAACACCCAGCTACTAAATGACGGACCAAGTACTCAGACCCTGGTATTCCAGATCTACCTGGAAGCTCTAATCAACACTGCTCCCTGCAGAATGCTGGGGTTACAAGATCTAAACTCCGCTCCTGGGCTCCACACCGAAGAAGGTGCTAAGAAAACAGTGCTCCTTGTGAGGAGACAGACAGATGCCAGTGACTCTTTGGGAAAAAACAAAAACAAAAAACAAAAACCAAAAAATCCTCATGCCCCTCTGCGTCTCAGCTCAACCTTGGCCTTGAACTCTCCAGCCCTGTTTGGGGATGCATGGGGAAATGGTGAGGTTTGCATCGCTCTCATACCACTTCTCAAGTTCACGAGTGCGCTGGAAGAGAATCCCCCTCCTGTCTTCTCCAGAAAGCTTGCCCTTTTAGAGTCTGACAGGGACTCTTCCATCTCATCCTTCCTCTCCTGGCTCAGTACACAGACTGGTGTTTACAGTTCAGGCTCCAGGAAGCCCACCTACTCGTGACTTGTGCGGGAGTTACATATACGTTCACCTTGTCGTAATTCATCTAGCTGTGCGACGATGCATTGTGTATTTTTCTCTCTGAATGGTACACCTTAATCATAATTTTTAAAAAGTATAGTTGAGCCCCCAAACCACATGCAAACAACCACTTTTATATTTTTAATATTTCATCTTCAACTTAACCCATCCGATACTGATAATGGAATAATTAAGAGACAGATCTTAAAAAAGGTATTTTTATGCTGAAAAACATTAAATGAGCTAGCATATAAACAAGTCAGATCGTCCAAGTTCCTTAAATGACTCAATCCTCTGCCTCTCACAATTCACATACCCCAAGAGCCAGCATTCCTAGCTACTTGCTGCTGTCTGAATACATGTTTGTTTTTTTCACACCTGCATCTTCATCTAATTCATTCAACAAGTATGTCTTTCGTCAAGAAAAAAACTTGAACCAAAAGACCCAGTCTCTGCCTAGCGGGAAAAACAGATACTCAAATAACCATGCAAATAATGTGAAAGCGCAGCTGTGGTAACTGCTCAGAAGGAGAATGCGTGATGAGTGAGCACTCATAAGAGAGGGGATCTGACTTAGAAAGTCAGGCTTGCCAAGGAAGTGACACAGGAATTGGGATTTAAAGGACTGAACAGAGGAAGAGCGATGGGAGCAGCTTTCCAGACAGAGGGGAATGGATGTGCAAAGGCCCTGAGGTAAGAGGAGGCTGGTGAAGAAGAGGAGCCGAAAGAAGGCCACATCCTTCTCTGCTTTCGAAGTGACCCCTCCTCCATCAAATCCTGCTTAAATGTCACTTCCTGTGTGTAGCTGTTCCCTCCTTTCCATTTGCACTGCAAATGGATATACCCCTCATACCATCATAGCATTCCTTTTATCCTTCTGTTAGCACTTAGTTCACTGAATTGCAATTATCTGTTTATACATCTGTCTCCCTCACTAGGCTGGGAATTCATGGAGGACGGGAGCAGTAAAGTATGATCTCTGCGTCTCTCTGCATACATGTATAAGCATA
Organism: Myotis yumanensis; assembly: GCF_028538775.1. Classification (NCBI taxonomy): domain Eukaryota; kingdom Metazoa; phylum Chordata; class Mammalia; order Chiroptera; family Vespertilionidae; genus Myotis; species Myotis yumanensis. The sequence goes on from NW_027223753.1 coordinate 75,294,790, forward strand.
TTTTAGGTGCTCACTAAGTGTTTTACGAGTGAAATAGGACAACGTAGCCATGTCATGCACACGCAGACATAAACATTTTAACTTGAAACTGTATTACCTACTTTGTGAGCTGTCTCGATTTTTTTTTTTTTGCAAAGACTCAGCTGGAAAGTAGCAACTTTTTAAAAAGCCTCTTTGCCCCCAACCTTAATGAATCATAAGGTGTTATTTACTTCAGCATCAGAAACAGCTGTCCTGACTTTGTTAACACAACGTAATTCATTTTATAAATATCACACAATTATCTAATTTCTAAGTCTCTGCATGCTTTGAAAGGTGTTATTTTGGAAACAAGTCCTGGCCCATCCTAGGGAAATTCCCAAACCAGCATTGTCATGGCTAAGTATATCCTCAGAAGCCTAGCAAGGCCGGGGAGGAGGCATAAATCCCCTGCTGTGGACATTCAGAGCGCTGACAGCCGGGCAGGGGAGGGGTCTCCACACCCCCAGGTCTGGCTGCAGTGGCCTGGCCTGGTTGCACTCACAGGTAATAATTTCAGAGCCCAGCAAAGCCGACACTCAGTTTCCCTTCCCCAGAGCAGCACAGCGCCTCCGAGCAGCTGCCGGCCGGCCGGCCTGCCTGCCTTTGTAGGATTCGCCAGCAGAAGCGGGAAGGATTAGAAAACAGAGGCTGGCTTGTTCGCCGGCCCTTTTGCTGAGCCCTCCAAATGGGAGTAAGCAGCCTTGGAGGTTTTCCTTACATGGTGTCAGCAACTCCAGGGCCCACTCTCCAGCCACCTCCAAACCCAATCCCACCCTCTCAGGGAGAGGAAAAACAATGAGATCAAGATTAGGGTATTCCTGTTGCAACCCAATCCGCAGGCTCTCTGGCTATTCGATAGGGGGTTGTCAGAAAGGGCTCTCCCCGCCTGTCCCCCACCCAAGGTCTATCTGGGCCTGACATCTCTGCAGGATTAAGGGGGGAAGCGAGAGGGGGGAGCAGTGGTGGGAGTGGTAATTTAAAACCGCGCTTCTCGCAGCCGTGTTTATGAATACAAGGAGCTGTGTGCTGGCCCTTCCCATACTCACGGGCACGCTCCTGCAGCCCGGGCAGTGAGACCAGGTCCCTGAGAACCGCCCTCGCTCAGACCCAGGCCGCTGCACACCACTTCCTCCTCCGCTGTCCGCGCTGAAGGGCAGGATGTGGGCCTCCTGGGAAAAGAGCCCTTTGCCAGCGGGTCACGCGGCTGCCCTTTGATCTCTTCCCACCAGACTGGGTTTGCCTCCTGGGTTGGGGTTTTTTTTTGCATGCATTTTTTTTTAAAAAAAAACCTGGCATACATGGAAGTTAGTACTTATTACAGATTTCCTGCCTTTATCTCATTTAATTATAAAATCTCCTGGGAAGAAGGAAGAGAGTCTATGAAGGGCCAGGGCAAGGAGCAGAATCCATCCAAAACAGCGGGGGGGCTGAGGAGGGGGGCACTGTGATGGCTGGGGCGACCGGGTGTGTTTCACAGTGTATCCCTCCCCCTGCTTCATGCTTAGGATGGAAGCTGTCTGTCTTACACAACCTGTCCTTGCACATGTCTCGACCTCAGAGGCAGGGCCAGGCAGAGGAAAAAACTGTGCAGTTGGACTGTGGTGGGTGGAGACGCCCCAAGATCCTTCTGCCCCCACGCCTGTCCTAGAAGCCTGTATACGTGCTTTATACGTGTACTAGTTCCTGCTTATCTGCAGGACACATGTGCCAAGATGCCCAGTGGATGCCTGAATCTAAGGGCAATGCAGAACCTTATAAATGTTATGTTTTTTGGCTACACATATAAACCTACGATAAGTTTAATTTATAAATTAGGCACAGAAAGAGGTTACTAATGATAAAGTAGGACAATTATAACTGTGATAAATATACTGTAATAAAGGTTAGGTGATGTGGTCTCTCAAAATGTTTTATTGTACTGCACTCACTTCTTCACTTAAAGGACGTGCCTTATGGCTTCTCTGTGGTATATCCAAATTGCCAGCACCTCTGCTCTTGTGCTTTGGGGCAATATTAAGTAAAATAAGGATTACTGGGACACAGCACTTCCGCACAGAGACAGTCCATCTGATAACCAAGACAGCTCCGAACTGACAGGTGGGGGAGCGTATACAGTGTGGAGACACCAGACAAAGGGGTGAGTCACATCTCAGGCAGGATGGAGTGGGATGCGGGAGATTTAATCCCACTACTCAGCACAGAGTGCAATATAAACCTTATGAATTATTTCTAGAATTTTCCATTTAATGTTTTCAGACGGCAGCTGAGGGAGGGAAACTGAAACCACGGAAAGCAAAACCATGGATAAGGGGGGACGTCCCCACTGTATGTATTCCCTTCTAAAGAAAAGAATATCCCCAGTGATGAGTCAGAATACATTCTCCTGCTCTGGGAACCCTCTCAGAACAGCCCTGTCTCCATCCCCCTCCTCACCACATGCTTAGGGTCCAAGTGCATGCCTTATTGGGGCATCTCTTACTTTTTTAGGAGAGTATTTTACCTATCAGTCACTCCCAATAGAATGTAAGCCCCAAGAAGTCAGGAAATGTTTAGTGTATAAAGAGGCACTCGTTAAATGTTGATGAAGTAAACTAAGAATTTTCGGTAATATGGTTGTAAACGTGAAATCTCCAAAAAATGTTACGTTGGTTTACTTCAAATACCAGAGAGCCTGTACTTTAAATAAACCAAAATTTATTCAGAAATTATGTGCTAGGACGAGTCATAGGCAAATTTGAACCCATAAAAGCAGCGCTGCTGGATTCTAAAACTTCTTTATTTTCCCCTTAATGGGATGTATTCTGTTGTGGTAGACATGTGAATCCTTTCAAAATGAAGCTGAGATGTCTACACAACCCCTCCTGAGCCCCTGAGAAAATGCTGGGGAGCAACTCCAGAGGTCCTCCTCCGAGGGTGCTCAGCAGTCCTAGTTGTATAACATTGTGTTTACACTCCAGACCTGGGGCCTAGCCCTCTGGATGAATGGTCTGGATTGAGACTGAGGCCAGCTTTCTGAAATGTTGACTTCAGCACTCCTGTGGGCCAGACCCATCAGCCCTAAAGCCCCGAAAACTACACAGGAAAACTGTAGGAAAGATTATAACTGTATCTCTGAGTGCTTACGCACTGCTGAAATTTTCTCTAATCTCTCCTCACAGCTGAAATGTGAAGAAAGCAAGGATCTGAAGCTCCATAGGACCAATTGTTTAACAGAATAAAAATGCTGTAGCAATAAGGTTTCCCAGCTTTTAAAGTAAACAAGGCCACTGTGGATCCAACTCATGGAAACTAAAAGTCCCCCCCAAAAGATTAAAATTGTGGGGTATATAGTTATCAAATTCTGCTATCTCAAAAAAGTTACAAATTAACAAGGCTCATTTCTCACAAGCATACGGGGGCAGGGGGATATAAACTACGTTTCCTGAAAGAAAAAAAAAAGTATATAATGGTCACATACAACTTTAGGAGCTTGAGATTTTAAATTCTCCAAGTATATTCTATAATCCAGGCATCAGCAAACTTTCTATTAAAAATACTAAATATGCCCTGGCCTGGTAGCTCAGGTGGTTAGAGTGTTGTCCTGATAGGCCAAGGTGGTAGGTTTGATCCCTGGTCAGGGCACATACAAGAATCTACCAATGAAAACATAAAATAAGTGGAATAACAATTTGATCTCTCTCTCTCTCTCTCTCTCTCTCTCTTTCTCTCTCTCTGGTCATTGACTAAAATAAAATTTTTTTGAACACTAAAAAATTTTGGTTTTATGAGCCACACGGACCTTTTCCCACCTTCACAATTATGTCTGTATAGCCATAGATAATACGTAAAGAAGTATCCCAATAAACTTTATTTACAAAATCAGGTCATATAATCAATGGTTGAGTTCATCAGCATTACCAATAACATTAAATTGTGAACAACAACAAACTTTAACAACCCTATCCAAGCACAGTTTTGTTAGCACTGAATTTCAACTAAACACAACTCAACTGCCCTGGGCTAGTGTCTCGGCAGAATATTAATGACAATGATCCTTTGTGTTTGAAGATCAAGCTTCAAAACTGTTGAAATGTTCCCAGCAAAAATGGGAATCTATGCTTTCTCTTTAAAATAATGGTGAGTTTTCAGAAACTGCGTACATATGTTAACATTTAAACAGCTGGCACATACAAACGTGGGATATACTCAGAAAAAGTATATTTTCACATGGAAATGCAATCAATGACTCGGATCTGAATATACCTATCTAGTCAGAACTACCATATTCAGTCACTTGCTAGAACACCAAACTAAGTAAGCCGTGGGGATAAAAGGACCTATGTCATACTTTAAACAATAAAAATTAAAAGAAAATGGGGGGAAAATATGTATCCAGAAAATATTAGCTCTGAACAGGATCTTATGGGTCAACTGGGAGAAAAAAATAACATTTAATTTATACAAAGAAACTGAGGTAGAGAGAACTTGTCACTTGCCCAAGATCACAAAGCCCAATTGTAGAGGAGGCATGACTACACGACAGTCAACTATGTGCTCTAAGAAGGGACAATGTCAGCTATGGCTCAACACTGTATTCCCAGCCTTGAGAACAGATCCTGGCACACAGGAGGCAATTAAGAAATACTTGTTGAATAAACAACTACAGAATGAATGAATAAACAACAAATGAGCCCAACCAATATACTTTCCCATCAAAAGTTGTATGCACTTATAAAAACCTTATTCAAAAAGAACGTTCTATGTGTAACTTTCTTCCCAATGTTGAATTGTGCATTTAGTCCTTCAGACACCACCATAAACTGCAGAACTAATGTGAGCAGCCTCAAGGAGTCGAAGCACCACTCAAGGCAGCTGATTCCATCCTAAGGAATGATTTATGCATGATGAGAATCTGTCTGGAACATCAATGATGTCTTTATCTTCAACTACTACTCACGGAGGACTCAGCCTAAGTGTACTCATACTGTTTGCCCGGGGTTTCCCAGGACTTGTAAAATGCAAGCCTGATTGCTTGGAGGGGTTATGGCTTATTTCACATTATCTACACCCACTCATCCATCACCGTGGGACTTTGTGGCATACAAAGCAAGCTCTTCAAAGCAGGGGTTAGGAGGCACTCTCTAACTATTCCTGACTGTTGCCATATTTCCCCTTCCTGACAACAGACAGGACAGGTGCTGCCCCGGGAGACCTCGCTGTATAGAGTGGCACTCCTGCTCGACCACCATCAGATCTAAAGCACCTCGCCCAGCTCCATACTTGAAGGTCAAGTGGAAACAACCTGCATTCCTTCCACAGGTGTTGGCCTTTTAAAAGGAATGCAGACTTTGAGCTCCATTTATGTTTTCAAAATATTGCTTTTTCTTTGAACTTGGAATGTGTAACTTTATCCACAGACTGTGCAATTTTACATTCACCCAGACACTGCTTCTATGACATGACTCTTCAATAGCTCAACTATTTTTTAAAATCTTTAGAAAAATCCCACAATAGAGAGCTAGAAAATAGACTTTCTTCTTCTACATTTCCTTAGAAAATCCACATATAAATGTAAATGAACAAATACACACATGTGTGTATATACGTTTTAGGGGGGAAAGGGTGGCTGGCAGCCTTAAATAAAAGGTCCAGAAATTCAACAGCCACTTGGCCTTCCTTTCTAAGCCTTTAACAATGACTACTCAGCAGTAGCCCATTAGCGAACCAGAAGTAATTAAGGGTAGGAAAAGTCCTGCTCCTTAACCACTTAGTCTTTTAAAGAAAAACACTACCAAATATGTGTGGCTAATTTAAAAAAATTCTGCAAACTTTCCCAACTGTTGAAAAGGAACAACAAATAATATTATATAAATTTCAAAATAATTAAAAACATTTAAAATATATGAGCTCTGTAAATAAACTTTTTAGACAGCACTTTCCAATTCTTTGTGCTTTAATGACGTAATGCTCTCCTGGAAATACTATTAATAATGAACTTTTTAAAAATTTAATACTGAAAGCAACATACATATAGGTACTTTCATTTCATTTCACACACGCATAATTTTCCAGGGTGACACACATACAAGGCAGACACACCTTTATAGAACCGAAATGCCAGATTCAAAATAAATTCATAACATTTACAGCATAAATGCAGACATCTGAGGGGGGTTTCCCACAATTAAATTCACTGTGCTATCAACAAAATCGGTTTATTTTAAGATTGCCTGTCCAATATATAAATTTCCCTTTGTGTTTGAAATACTTTTATCAGATAAGATAGCTTTTGTTTGAACTGCTATTTTGAGAATTTGCTTTGGGGTTTTGAATACACACAGTGAAGTAACTTGAGATTTCCTACCCTGCTTTAAAATGTGTTTCTTCTGTCTGTTTGTATTTAGTAATTTCCTGTCAAATAACCTCACATAATTAACTTTCCTTGCTCCAACCTACTTTTTCCCCCCTATTCCTACTTCCTGAGAACGGTAATAAAATGCTGATTACACTTTGCTGTTATCTGCCTTTTCCTCCTCTATCCCCCTCCTTCACTCCCTTTGTCAGAGCCCACTCTCAGGTTTCAGCACTTGGTGGACTCCGGGAGACCTGGAACAGAAAGGAAGCAAATCCCATGACAGGAGTTCCTGTTCATCAGCATTTATTGGGGAGCCCCATTGTGAGCTGGCCCGATCAATTAGTGGGAGGTATGTCCGACTCTTTTCCCCAAATTCAGGGAAATCCATGGACCAAATCCCCCCTCAACTATTCCTGATGTGTATGTGAATGCCTCCCTCCCCATCAGTCCTGATTAAGAGTTGAGATGACTGGAAAGTTCTGTGGTCCTAAGAGGCTCAGGAGAGGAAAAATACCCACCAACGCTTACAAACTTTTATTTACAGGTATTAATAGAAATTAAACCTGGCTTTTTTCCTACAACTGAGTGGATCAGCCCATGTTACTTCTTGATAATTAATCTTTCATTTCACACTAATTGAACACTTCATTGAAATTATACAACTCATTCATTCGCTTTATTATGCAGACATTCCAAAGGCACACTTCCTAAGATGTGGCAGGAGAAAAAAAGCAAAAAATTTTGACTACATGAAATATTAGTGTTGGTACTTCCAGGACACAATGATGGATCACCATTATGTCCAGCAGGGTTTCTTACCTTTACCCTATTGATACATCTGCCCAATTAATTCTTTGTTGTGGGGGACTGTCCTGCTCATTGTCCTGTAGGATGTTTAGCAGCACCCATGACCTCCAGACACTAGATGCAAGTATTGTATTTCCTTTTTTATCTATTTTTTAAATTTCCTTATTGATTAAGGTATTACATATGTGTCCTTATCCCCCCATTACCCCCTCACTCATGCCCTCACCCCCCTGTTGTCTGTGTCCATTGGTTAGGCTTATATGCATGCATACAAGTCCTTTGGTTGATCTCTCCCTCTTACCCCCACCCTCCCCTGCCTTCCCTCTGAGGTTTGATGTTCTGATCAATGATTCTCTGTCTCTGGATCTGTTTTTGTTCATCAGTTTATGTTTGTATTTTCAACTGTTATTTGTGACCATCAGAAATGTCTCCAGACATTGGCAAATGTCCTAGAAACAAAATCACCCTCGGCTGAACAAAAGTGATATATACTTAACTCAGAATAGTAAAGCTGCTTCTCTTTATTCCTTACAAAAACACAGTTTGTGAAAACTCTAGCTACTTCACCATATGAAGGACACAACCTTATATTTCCAGAAAATGTCTCCACACCGACCACTTAACATGTAAGAAAAAAATGATCGTGAGTTCAAATCATGACAGGCCTTCAGTTCACAAGTGACACATCTCAGTGTTCCAAACCCATTGCAAAGAATAAAAAAAAACGTAAGTACCCAAGGACAAAAATCACAAACATTTTCATGGACCAGAAACAGACCAGAAATGCCAACTAGCAAGAAGGGCTAAGCCACAGGATGCTGGAATCCGAGCTCCCTAAGCCAATGGTGTTTGTGAGCTATGCCTGATGGCAGAGTTCACACCCAGCAGTTCCACTCCAAGGTGCCCTAGAGAAACCCTTGAATGTGTGCATCAGTTGGCTTGTACAAGAGTGTTCATAGCTGCACCACTATGGATGGCAAAAAGTAAACCACAAAAGTCCACTAGTTGGAGAATGGATAAATATACTGTCATGTATGACAATGATGTAATATTATTCACAGCTACAACAGAAAAATAGCTGCTCCAGATAACACTAGTGAATCTTAGAAACATGATCTTGAATAAAGAGCTAGTCACAAAAAGACTATCTATAATGTGATAATATTTTTTACATAATTCAAATACAAACAAATCTAAATATATTAAACTTATTTCTTAAAACCCAATGTGTGTTTCTTTAAAAGCAAAAGTGAGAAATACTAAATTCAGATTAGCGATTTTCTCTGGGGAGGAAGTAAGTGGTTTATATATACACAGGTAAAGTGAAGTGCATTGGAAATGCCTGTGGTGAATTAATTGGCATTCATTTACTATAGGTAAGTTATAACATACAACTTGCCTGTACAGTACATGTGCAGGTGTGTGTATTAATTGTATGTATCAAATATTGTATACCAATTTTTTAAAGTTCAATTTCAGGAAAAGGGGAAAAAGACCTAGGAAAGTGATGGTAAACAAAAAGCAAAATATTAAAGGATGTACTTCAGTAGCATAAAAAGTGACGTAAAGAATTTCTTTAAATGCATGGGAATATAAGAAACAACAAACAAAGAAACTGATAAAGTACCAGCAAATGTGATTAATCTACTGAGAACGTAACCAATTTTTTATGTTAAAAGGGGTAAAGTTAAAACTTTAGGCCACAAAACCAAGATGGGTTATTTAGTGGGTACTAATGCTACAGTCCTTTTCATAGTCAGGAGGATAGCACTAAACATACTGAATAACTATATATTTTATTAGAACAATTTATGTTTCCATAAAACATTGGATCTTAAACACTTAAAAGCAATCACTGAAAAACATTAGAAATTTCATTTGTGCCTTCCAATCCAGCAAGTGTGTGTGGGGGGTAAGAGGGAAATATTAGACAAAGTTTTATGGAACCATTATCAGGAAATGAGACATAAAGAAACTAGGAGAAAAAAAGGTAAATAGGACTCACTAAATATGTTGGAACAGGGTGGAAATAAATCAAAATACACATATAATCACAATAAGGTTAAATTCATAAAATGCACCTACTGAAAGAAAATCTCAGGGAGACTTTAAGAAGAGAAATGTAGCCCTGGATAGTGTGGCTCAGTTGGTTGGAGAACCGCCCCACACACCAAAAGGTCTTGGGTTCAATTCCTGATCAGGGCACATACCGAGCTGCAGGTTTGACCCCTAGTCCAGGAGCATAGATGAGGCAACTGATGGATGTTTCTCTCTCACTCTCTCAGTCTCTCAATATCAATGGGAAAAATATCCTTGGGTGAGAATTAACAACAACAACAAAATCAATGACCATGTCCCCAGGTGAGGAGAGGGAGAGGGAGAGAGAGAGAGAGAGAGAGAGAGAGAGAGAGAGAGAGAGAAAGAGAGAGAGAGAGAGAGAGAGAGAGAGAGAGTGAGAGAAATATCTAAAACATTCCATGAAAGACTAAATATAAAGGATTAAAAAAGATATGAGGCAAATAATAACTGAAAGTAAGGCTGTTGTAATATCAACATCAGAAAAAGTAGAATTTAAGGCAAAAACACCTAAAGGTTAAAGAACAACTTGCCATAACAATAAAAAATCCATGAATATGTAACCATCTATTGCTTGTGTATTTTAAATAATAAAGCCTTAAAAGTGAAAAACAGCCCTAACTGGTTTGGCTCAGTGGATAATGCATCGGCCTGCGGACTGAAGGGTCCCAGGTTCGATTCCGGTCAAGGGCATATGCCTGGGTTGCAGGCTTGATCCCCAGTAGGGGTGTGCAGGAGGCAGCTGATCGATGTTTCTAACTCTTGATCCCTCTCCCATCCTCTCTGTAAAAAATCAATAAAATGTAGTTTTTTTAAAAAAGTGAAAAACAAAAACTAATGGAATTAGGAGATTTTGTCAATCCAAAATTCTAATGAGATGTTCACACACCTATGTTGAACACTGTAAATCAAGAGGTAAAATATTAGTAATGATGTTGAGAATTAAACAAAATTAACTATTCAATAAATACATTTAGAAACTTGCAGTCAGCAAGTAGAGTGTATATGCGATTTTCTGATACACATAGAGCAGTTACTAAAATTGACTCTGTACTGTCATAAATGATGTCTTAATAAAAATTCGGAGTCCATTTCATGCAGAGCTTGTTCTCAAAATTTATTGTTAAAACAGAAAATAAAAAGTATTTATATGGGAAGAAAAGAATCCAACTTAATGAGCTAATTATCCAACTTAAGATGAAAAAGAAAATACTATTCACAAAGTAGAAGGAAGGAAATGATAAAGAAAAACTATGTGAGTAAAAACAATATTTGATGACTAATTAAGCCAATGTTATTTTTAAATATTAAGATATATAACCCTCTGAGAAGGTAATAAAAAAAAGAAAAAGAACAAACAACAATATCAGAAATGATAAAAGACACAGCAGAGATTACAAGTAAGAGGGTACCTGACCATTTATGCCAATAAAATTTAAAATTACATAGTTTCTCTTTATTGAAGTATCACAGCAAATAATTGAGGAATTAGTGCATCACCAGTTTGAAAACGCCAATGAAATAATGTATCTGGATAATGATCATCAGAGGCTGCTACAATTATAAAAAGAAAGATAACTGGACATCACAAGCCTTTGAATGGATGAACAAAATATCACAGATAAATAATTCTCACTCCTCGGGAAAAAGAAAAAATGAACCCAAATCCAAGCAAACCTCTAGACTACAGCTGTCCAACAGAACTTTCTAGAACAGTGATTTTCAACCGATGTGCCACAAGAATTTTTAAAGCATGCAACTCCTGACTATTTAGTCAGGGACACTGACCTCTTTTCCCTGAGATTGTCAACGAAAAAATCCCTACCACCATGCTGGGAATGGAACAGACACAGTGATTGAGAGTCAGGACCCGGAACTCCAATTCAGGATTTAAGAGTAGGGTATCTCAATCCACAAAAATCACCACCAGCAATATTATTATGTGGCACCACTGTGAAGCAGCAGGAACCCTAAAAGTGGAGTCAAAAGCATGGATTCATTTGCAGATGACATAATGCTAATAACAGAGGTGAAAAACATTTAGACTGAAAACAAGACAATGAAAGATTTTGAAGAAGACACAAATAAATGAGAAGCTACTGCATGCTCATGAATTAGAAGAAATAATGCTGTTAAATAGCCATACTGCCTAAAGCAATCTCCAAATTCAATGCAATCTCTATCAAAATTCCAATGGCATTTTCCACAGAACTAGAACAAATAATTCTAAAATTTGTAGGGATATACAAAAGACCCCGAGTTACCAAGCAGTTTTGAGAAAGAGGTATCACACTCCCTGATTTCAAACTATACCACAAAGCTATGTTAATTAAAATTACATCCTATATAATAAAAGCGTAGTATGCAAATTGTCCCCTCAACCGTGAGTTCTTCTGGGAGTTCAACCAGGGGGTGGGACCTGCTGGGGGAAGGGAGGGAGGCCCTCCGGCCAGCGGAGACAGCAGTGGCCGGGGGAAGAGAAGGAGTACCCGGCCAGGGGTCAGCAGCCAGCAGCCCCTAGGGACCCTACCAGTGCATGAATTTCATGCACTGGGCATCTAGTTATTGGTATAAAAACAGAAACAGAGGTTAATGGAACAGAATCAAAAGCCCAACAATTAACCCATCCATATATGTCAATTAATTTACAACAAAGGAGCCAAAAATATACAATAGGGAAAGAACAGTCTCTTCAATAAATGGTGTTGAGAAAAGTGGACAGCCACATTCAAGAGAATGAAAGTGGACCATGATCTTACACCATGTACAAATATTAACTCAAAATCGATTAAAGACTTGAATTTCAGTCCTAAATCCATAAAACTGCTAGAAGAAAACATAGGCAGTAAACACCTTGACATCGGTTTTGGTGACATTTTTTTTGTATTTAAGTCCAAATGCAAGGGCAACAAAAGCAAAAGTAAACCAATAGGACTACATCATACTGAAAAGTTCTGCACAGAAAAGGAAATTATAAGCAAACCAAAATGGCAACCTCCTGAAAAGGAGAATATATTTGCAAATCATCTTGAACAAGAGGTTAACATCCAAAGTATATTTTAAAATACATACAACCCAATAACAACAAAAAAAATCAGTCTAAAAAATGAACAGAGAATCTGAATATACATTTTTACAAAGAAGACACCCAGATGGCAAATAGGCACATGAAGAGATGCTCAACATCACTAATCATCAGGGAAATGAAAATCAAAACCATAAGGAGATATCACCTCACTGGCATCAAAAAGACAAGAAAGAAGTGTTGGTGAGGCTGTGGAGAAAAGAAAACCCTCATGCACTGCTGATGGGAATGTAAAATGGTGCAGCCACTATGGAAAACAGTATGGAGGTGCCTCAAAATGTTAAAAATAGAACTACCACACGATCCAGCAATTCCACTTCTGGGTACCTATCTGAAAAAAAAAGAAAAAAAAGAAGAAGAAAACACCCATTTGTAAAGATATATGCACCCTTATTTGTAAATATATATGCAGCATTATTTACAATAGCCAAGATATAGAAACAATCTGTGTCCATCAATGGATAAAGATGATGATGTAGTGTGTGTGTGTGTGTGTGTGTGTGTCACAGGAATACTACTCAGCAATACAAAGAATGAAATCTTGCGATTTGCGACAACATGGATGAACCTGGAGAGTATTATGCCAAGTGAAATAAGTGAGGCAGAAAAAGAAAAATGCCACATGATTTTGTTTATATGTAGAATCTAATAAACAAAATTAAACCAGACTCATTTCATAGATACAGGGAGCAGACTGGTGGTTGTGGGTGGAAGGTGGGTGATAAAATGTGTGAGAGGGATCAAGAGGTATGATCTTCCAGATATAAAGTAAGTCACGGAGATGTAATGCACAGCATGGGGAGTATAGTCCACTTTAGTGTATTAACTTCGTATGGTGACAAATGGTAACTAGACATTGTGGTGATCATTTCACAAGATACTCAAATGTTGAATCCCTATGCTGTACAGCGGAAACTAATACTACTGTAAGTTAATTATTCTTCAATTTTAAAAAATGCATGGGTCCCAGCCAGTTTAGAATAGTGGTATAGTCCAGGTTGGGTTTATATCCGCCTCTGCAGTTACCCAGGACCTTGGACTATGCTACTTATCTTCATGCCTCCATAACCCCATGGGTAAAACAGGGATAATAATAGTACCTCCCTAATAGAACTAATGTGAAGATTTAAAAATTTAATATGTGCAAAGCACTTAGGAAAGTTCTTAGAAAACAGAAAGCACTCAATAAACCTTCGATGTTGTTAGTAGGAGCTTTTCAGTTGATGCCTCTGGGCCCAAGTTCTTGAAAACTCTAAGCTTCTGCTTCCTTCTTTTCAAAAACATAATATCCCTGTCCTCGAAGCACTGCTATGCAGTTGTAGGAGCAAATAAAAGGCAAAACAGTGACATAAATTTCCAGGGTTATATCAATAGTAGTTGCAGAACTAAGTTCCTCTTCATTTCAAAGAATCAAGAGCTCTTTTTTTCTTTTCTCCTTGTACAGATTGGTATTTGTTCACTCCCTGGGTTACCAAGAATTTCATAGAGTAATTTTGTTTCATAAAATTAGCCACTCTCTGTGCATAATACACAATTAAAGGAATTTCCTCCAGAAACGTAGCACGTTAATCAGCTGGGTACATACCAGCATATGGATGTCCAACCATTAAAGATGTCTAAACAATTTAGTTAACCTTTAGCAAAAGTATGCGTGCACAGTGGCCGAACAGTTCTGAGTAAAAGATGTTAATGATTCTTTTTAAAGCACTATGTGCAATGTTTATCCCTGCTTCTATTTAATATCCCACATTATTTTTTAAATGTAGCAAATTCAGGACAATGTTTTGTTGTTGAAGCTTTGTTTTCAGGATATGAGAAGAAATGAAACATTAATTCTTGCTTGTGAGAAAGGCTACCTGAAGATTTCCAAAAGCAAAATGAGAGAATACAAAGATAGCCATGAAATAGATTAATTTTAATGTCAGTTTCATAAAATAAACCCTCCTTAGCATTCCTAACCTACTCTCAAAGCTGGCCAGAGCATATTTAAGGATAGGCTAATTATGTTGTGGGTTAGTCAAATTCTCTGCTCCTTTTCCTCACCAGCTGTTCACAAGGATCCCTTCCTCTTTCACTGTTGATAATTTTACTGACTGTGAACTGCCTTTAACAAACAAACCATGAAAAGAGGTAATGGGAAGGCACAATCACATTAAATTAGTCCATCTTTCTTCTTTGAGACAGTTCTGATGAAAAGTTGGTAGGGGGTCGGGGAGAGAAGTAACTAATAGCTAAGAATTATGACTTGAAATTTTTTGAGTCCCTACATGTATAATGAGTAATAAGAACTAATTTCAAGAATCACACAGCACACAGGTTACAGAACTGTTAAAGAAGCCTACTATGTTCATCATTTTTAGATAATACAGTGACATAACCTGAATGCAAGCAGAATTCAAAAGGAACCAGGCAGAAGTGGTAACACTACATATTTTGGGTCTGAGAGGTATGTACTGATATTCCAACTAAACTCCTGCAGTAAAACGTTGCAAAGATAACCAATGTATGGAGCCCAGCCGGAGGGCAGGAGAGCAGTAGAGATAACCAGCCTTTTGAGAAGTGAGTCATAAATAGCATTTCATGTGCTGCCCTGAGATGAGAAGGAGCCCACAAATATGGGAGGTTGATTTATGATGAAGGTAGCCCTGCAGGGCATTTGGGAAAGAATGGTATTTTCAACAAGCGTCTGGTTCGATTTTTATACCCATCTGGGGACAGCCCTTTATTTCCCAGCATGCGTAAAAGTCAATTCTGAGTGGATTGTACATCTACATGTGAAAGATAAAACAATAAAGTCTCCAGAAAACATCAGAGAATAGCTCTAGGATTTGGGAGTAGAAAAAAAAATTGCTTAAACAGCACACGAATGGCATTAATCACAAAGAAAAAGACTGATGAATTTGAGGACATTAATATTAATATCTCCCGTTCATCAAAAAGCACCATTATGAGAGCAGAAAGGCAAACTGGGGTGGGCAAAGATATTTGTAAAACACATAACTATCAAAGGGCTCACTTTCAAAGTAGACAAAGAACTCTTACAAGTCGAAAAAGTAAAATTAAATTCAATAAAAAATGGGCAAGAAATTTGAATAAGTTCTTCAGAGAGATGGTAATGAAATGTCTACTAAGCATAAGAAAAGGCTGTCAACTTCATTAGCTATTAGAGGGAAATGTAAATTAAATCAATGGTGAGATATTACTACACACCCACCAGAATGACTAAGATGAACAAGTCTGATAACGCCAAATGCTGACGAGGATGTAGAGCAATAGGAAACGTCATGGACTTTTAGTGCTAATAAAAAGGCACAACTAGCTTCCAAATCTGCTTGGTAATGCCTATAAAAATTGAATAGATGAGAACGTCATAACCCAGCAATTTCACTCATAGGGCATGTGTGTTTGTGTGGATGTGTACATATCTAACCAAACTGTGCATGCATATCTATCAAAATATATGTGTAAACATGTTCACAACATCATTACTCATGAAACCAAAAGCTAGAAACCATGTATGCCCATTAACAGTAGAGTGGATAATCTATATTCATATCATAGAACTTTATATAGTGACTAAAATAAATGTGATCCCACATCTTTAGACCTCTCAAACATGGTGTTGAGTGTGTGTGTGGTGGGAGGCAGGCTCCAAAAAATACAATGATATTCTATTTATTACACCTCAACATCTGGCAAAACTAGCATTATGGAAGGCATGAGGGTGGTCTCCAAGGTCCTGGCAATGATTCAGGTGCTGCCTATGAGGGAATTATACTCACTGAACTGCACACTTGCTTCTTTTACTTGATCCCAGTAGCTCTGCTTCTAGAACTTTGTCTTAAGGAAATAATGACCAACATGAAAGTTTTTAGGCACAATATGTCATAGAGTATTAATTATAATGGCAAAAAAAGAACTGATCACAATAGGGAATGTAATTCATGGTATATCTAATTAGTGAAATATTACACAGCAGTAAAAAGTTTCATGAAGATTCACTAATCTATGCAAACAAACCATACAGAAAAAGACTGAAAACAGGCCAGCTGGAAATATGCCAAATCTCTACAGTGTTTAAGTTGTCAGGTTTTATGTGACTTCTTTTGGTTTACATTTTTTAAAAATTATTTTTTATACTTAGAAATAAGAGGTTTTTTTGGTGTGTGTTTTTTTTAACTGCAGAATGCTTTGATTTTTTTTTTTTACTACTTCTGGGAGGGTGAGAAATAGTCACTTGGGAACTACTAATTGACCTAACTGTACATACTTTTGCCTCCAAAATCTTCATCTTGTAAGAAAGATAACTTTGTTCTTTAAAAAGTAGATAAATGGCCCTGACTGGTTTGGCTCAGTGGATAGAGCGTCGGCCTGCGGACTGAGGGGTCCCAGGTTCGATTCCAGTCAAGGGCATGTACCTTGGTTGCGGGCACATCCCTAGTGGGAGATGTGCAGGAGGCAGTCGATCGATGTTTCTCTCTCATCAATGTTTCTAACTCTCTATTCCTCTCCCCTCCTCTCTGTAAAAAAATCAATTATATATATATATATATATATATATATATATATATATATATATATAAAGTATATAAATGTGATATATACTGAATATCTATCTCAGGAGTCCATGGAACATAATCTTAAATTTCTCTGGCTTTTGCACCAGGGATTAAAGAGGGTGCCCACATTCTTTAGTTGATGGCTCTGGAACCAACCAGAGGTAAATAACATCACTCTTTCATTTGAAGGTGAAAAGAACACGAAGCAAGCACAGGTTCTACGCTATGCTTTGTGGAGTTGTAAAGAACATGAACCCAATTCCTAACCTCAAGCAGCATAGAATCTTGTTTACCAGACAACACGTTATACAATAAAGAGAAACTTTAAAATGTAAATCAACTAAACACGTATGTTCATTAGTCCCATCCCTATTTTTCTAAAGCTCTAACCCTATCATAGGGGCTTGAAGCCTGGGAACAACATTTCTCAGACTCCTTTGCCAGCAAGATTCTAGGTTTAGATTCTTTTCATGAGGGACACTGAGCTATAATAGGATGGTAGAATCCATTTGCCTTTGGCCACAATACCAGCAGCGGATTCCTGCAGAGTGCTAGAACACGGCCCCTGCAGTGACAGCAGCAGCGAGCCAGCTGCCCTGCAGTGACTGAACGGACAGCACTGGGACAGATGAGCACACACTCTGGCTGCGGCCATCGTATTTCCTGTAGTCCCTGATCTGGATTTGCTCCTCCAGGCCTTTTACCAATTGTAACCCAATTCCCTGTATGAAATCCTCTGCTTGACAAATATACATAAGTTCCGTTTCCTTGGCTGACCCATGACTATGAGTTTCAAAGCAGCAGAATCTCCCCTTCGAACCACTTCTGGAAATAGGCTGGAGTTTACTATTCACAACATAGTTTTCTTTTTTCTTATTTTTTAAAATATATTTTATTGATTTTTTACGGAGAGGAAAGGAGAGGGATAGAAAGTAAGAAACATCGATGAGAGAAACATCGATCAGCTGCCTCCTGCACACACCCTATTGGGGATGTGCCCACAACCAAGGTACATGCCCTTGACTGGAATTGAACCTGGGACCCTTCAGTCCGCAGGCCGACGCCCTATCCACTGAGCCAAACCGGCCAGGGCACACAACATAGTTTTCTAACTCTACCACCAACTCCTCTTAGCTAGTATTTTTTACCATTATTATGAGTTTCCTCTCTGCTAACTGTCAAGAAGATGGGACATGATGAAGTGGAAAAATTAAAGTTTTTGTCTCAAACATTTGACAGAGATTCATTTTTGGATTACTGATATTTAATCCTTTAGAATAGAATGACATATTAAGTACATCATGCCGCTCCTTGAGTTGAACACAATTAAATAATAACTGAAGGATTAGCCTGATTTTAAATTAAGCTCATCACAAGTATCATTACGTGTGTAGATGTGAGTGTATGTATTTATACACTTATATATGACATATTCCTTTAAAATTTTATGCCCTTATCTAGATAATCATATTCCTATAAATTCATAAAAAACCTAACTATAGTTCATGATCATTCAGATTACAAAACCATGTAAAACTAATGAATGGTACAGAAATTAAAACAGTCCTCACAATTTACATGCATGATCGCTTTAGTGTGGGAGGAAATAGATGCCATCCCCTATCTTTTTCAAAAGTCATTATGGGTTTGAGGTGAAAATTCTGGTTCTGGGTAAGATGCAGCAAGCATCAAGCATGTTTCACCCACCTCTCCCATTGAATAAAACTATAAAACTTAGACAAAAATGACAGAAAGCAGACATTTGAAAACTCTGCAAAGTAAAGAGCAGCAGGCAAATCGCAGACCACTGGAACCTGAAGTGGCAGTGGGTTTACACCATTTATTTTCCAGAAGTTTCCTCTAGCCTGAACTTAATGTGGCCGGAAACTTAGAAATGAGCACTGAGTTGAAAGAGAAATCTCCAGAAGCCTTCTAATACTGGTTCATGGAACAAAAGCTAGTACTTCTAACATTCCTGAGAATGTGGAAATCCCCCAATTTTGTTTTTTCTTTCTTCCCTCTTTTTTCATTTTTCTCATGTCCTCACCTCCAGGCAATTCCATAGCAGAAATGGCAGTGACCCTAAGGAAGGTCAGCAAGGATTGAACACTCTGAGGGAGGGGACTCTTCCCACCCATTTGGTAGATGTGTGATTACAAGAGATGGAGGCCAACCTCTGTGGCTTCTTTCATTCTCTTTGTCCTCCTGCTGCTTGGGCCCAGGGAAGTGCACAGCAGAGCCTATAGAACTGACAAGATAAACTCGAAGGACCTGAAATGTGCTAGGGAGAATGCAGAGAGGGTGCCGGGAGCCGGTCCATCCTTGCTGTTTCAAGGGACCTGGCGTATATGGCATACTGTTCTTAATATGTTTGCTCCTTTTAGCACTATGTGTTTTAACCAAGGTCACCTCTCCGAGAAAGGTTGTTTTCCCAGGTAGGGATTTTTCCCTGAAGTTAAGGAGGGGATAAAACCTCTTAAGTAAGTGCCAGGCGGGTAGTTAATCACTTTAACTACAAACAATCACCCTTAAGCTACATAATCTTTACTCCCTGGAATGGAGATAAGAAATGCCCTAACCTTTGCAATAGAAATTGACAGGATTAAAATCAACTGGTATAAATACAGATGTAACAAGACAACATGACAGAGAACCTAGAGAGAGAACCAAGAGACAGGACTTGGCTGGAGATCCTAGACAGAACCTAGAGACACAACCTAGCGAGAGAACATGGCAAAAGATCCTGGACAGAACCTGGCTACAGATCTTGGCTGGAGAACCTAGACAGAACATGGCGACCGAACCTGGCTAGAACCTGGCTGGAGAAGCTGGATGGAGAACCTAGCAAGAGAACATGGCTACAGAACCTGGCTGGAGATCCTGACCAGAACTTGGCTGGATCCTAACCAGAACTTCACTGGAGATCCTGACCAGAACTCAGCTGGAGTTCCTGGCTTGAGATCCTGGAGGGAGAACCTCGCCATGCTGATCAACTGAACGCTGACCCCATGCCATTCCTTCTTCGCCGACTCCGTCCACACCTTTGGGGACCCCTGGACCTGCTGGGGTTGGACCCCAGCAAGAGGGAGATGCTCAGGAAAGTGACTCTATAATATTGTTCATGAATTCCAGGGATCATCACCAAGCTAAAAATGTGTGGGTCAGACTGTAATTAGCATACCAAAGAGGTTGAGAACAGAACTAGCAGATGGGCCACTGGACAAATCAGGGACTGGCCACTGGATAAATCAGGGACTGACCACTGTGTGTGATGCACACCCAGAACCGAACCAGACTGCCACAATGACTTTGAAAAGTAAATTGATATTGAAACAATTGATACTGAAGGTAGGCTGGAACTTGCTGCCTTAACCTAACCAGTTCAATTGCCTACTGAAAAAAAAATTTTTTTTCATAGGATTTAAACACAACCCAAGTCTCATAATGTAATCCTCAAAATATCCAGAATAGATTCCAAAATTACTCAACATACCAAGAACCATGAGAAATTCAATTCGCACATGAAAAGATAGTCAACAGATACCATGCCAACATAATAGAGATGTTGAAATTATGTGACAAAGACTTTAAGACAGCAAGTATATAAATGCTGTAATGGCCAATCATGAACATTATTGAAGCAAATATTATAATAAAAGTCCCAGCAAAGAAATAGAAAATAAAGTAGAAACAAGTGGAAATACTAGAACTGGAAATTACAATAATCAAAATTAAAAGTTCATTGGATAAACTCAAGAGCAACTTGGAGATGGCAGATGAAAAATATCAGTGGACTTACAGATAAATCATTAGAAATTATCTAATCTGAACAATACAGAAAAAACAAAAACAGTTTGACAAACGAATGAAGATTCAGAGACATGTGATTCAATAACAGGAGGTCAAGTATTCATGTCATCGAAGTCCCTGGAGGATATAGGGGGTAAAAAAAAATGTGTGTTGCAAATATATTTAAAGAAACAAGAGTGAAAAATGTGCCAACTCTTGGGAAAAGAATAAACCTACCGATTCAAGAATTGAGCAAACTTTAAACAAAGTAAATCCCCAAAATTCATGCTAAGACAAACTGTTAAAGACAGTTTGGAATCTGTTTGGAATCTCTTTAGAGATTCCATTTGGGGTGTGGAACAAGAGAGTAGTGATGACTGCACAACTTTGCAGCTGTAACCAATGCCACTGAACTGTACACTTTAAAATGGATAAATTGGTAAATTTGTTATCTCTATTTTATCACTATTTAAAAAAAACACACAAAGAAATAACCTTCAAATTTGCCACAATAAAATGATAGGTTATATATAGGGAAACAATGACTAGAATAATTGCAGATATCTCATACAACTCATCAATGCAAGAAAGAAGTAGCACAAAAGGTTTTTTTTAAGTAAAACAACTGTAAAGTCGGATTTTATATCTAGTAACAACATCTATAGTAATAAGAATGAAATCAAGATATTCTCACATGAAGGGAAACTTTAAAAATCCACAGCAGACCTGCTCTAAAAGAAATACTAAAAAAGAAAACGTACTAGAGGGAAATATGATTAATAAGAACAAAGGACCCTGGCTGGTTTATCTCAGTGGTTAGAATGTCAGCTGTGGACAAAGGGTCATAGGTTCAATTCACAGCCAAGGGCACATACCTGGCTTATAGGTTCATCCCCAGCCCTGGCCGGGACATGTGCGAGAGGCAACCAATCAATGTGTCTCTCTCACCTCAAGGTCTCTCTCTCTCTCTTCCCCCACCCCTCTCTTCCAATCTCCTTAAAAATCAATGGAAAAAATATCCTCCTCAGGTGAAGATTTAAAAAAAAGAACACAGGAAAAACAACACAAATTGTAAATATTTGGATAAATATAATGGACTATTCCCCTCTTGAACAATTTGGTTGAAAGCAAAATGTCCCTGTTGGGATTTCAATGCATGTAGACCTTACACATAAGACAACAATGGCATCAAGGAGGAAGTGGAAAGGGACCTATAGGATAAGGGTTCTACATTGCAAATGAAGTGATAAGATAAGTATATGTTTAAAAGTTAAATATGTGTTTTTGTAATCCATGGAGCAACCACCAAAAAAGCTGCACAAAAAATTACAATTAATTAACATGGAATACTAAAAATGTTCAAATAATCCAAAATATAACAGGAAAAAGTAAAAATAAATAAGAAAAGAAACAACAACAACAACAAAAATAGGGAGCAAACAAAAAAGAAATAATGGAACCCTGGCCAGTGGGGTTAGAGCATCAGACTGCACACCAAAGGGTCATGAGTTTGATTCCCAGTCAAGGGCATGTACCTGGGGTTGCAGTTTTGCTCCCCACACCTGTCAGTAGGGGTGAGTGTGGGAGGGAACCAATCGATGTGTCTCTCACATCACTGTTTCTCCTCCCTCTCTCTTCCTCCCTCCCACCTTTCTACTCTCTCTGAAAAGCAATGTAAAAAATATCCTCAGGTGAGGATTAATAAACAATAACAAAAAATGGAAGTGTAAGCCTAAGTATCAATACATCAATAATTACACTAAATGTACAGGGTCTAAACACAACAGTTAAAATTCAGAGATTGTCAGATTAGATGTTTAAAATGGCTCAACTATACGCTATCTATGAGAGATTCACTTCCACTATATTTATATAAGTAAAAGGCTGAAAAAATACAATGCAAACAAAAAAGAAAACTGTGAAAGCAAGCGAAACCAATCATATAATAAGCAAAAGACAGAAAGACACATTTCACTAAAGAGGATATGCAGATAGCAAATAAGTACAAGCAAAGATCTTCACTGTCATTAGCCATCAGGGAAATCCAAACTAAAACCACAATGAGATATCACAACATACTCATCACAATGGTTACGATAACACATAGTGACAACATCACATTCTGAAAAAAAATGTAGAGACACTGGATCATTTGTATGTTGTTGATGGGAATATGAAATGATACAGCCACTCTGGAAAACACTAAACAGTTTAATTTCTTATAAAATTATACATTGGAATACTACTCAGCAATAAAACTGAACAAACTGTTGATAAAAACAACAAACTGAATGAATCTCCAGGGAACTATGCTGAGAGCCAATTCCCAGAAGTTATATGCTCTATGATTCAATTTATGTAACATTCTTGAAGTGGGGATTTTAGAAATGGGAAACAGTAGCGGTTCCTAGGTTTCAGGACTTCGGGGAGGGGAAGAAGTGTGGTTAGAAAAGGCCAAACTGAGGGATACTTTTGATCATGGAACTGCTCTGTATCTTAATTGTGGTGGTAAATACACAAACTTACATATGTCATATAACCACATTTAACTAAATATACACACAAGTAACATATAAAACTTAAGAAATCTGAATAAAATCAGTTATTTGTATCAATGTCAATTTCCTGGTTGTGTTATAGTCAAGAGAAGGTTACCATCAAGAGAAATTAGGTAAATAGTTTATTCCTACAACTTCATGTGAATCTACAATTACCTCAAAATAAAAAGTTTTTTTTAAAAAAAAGAAAAGAAAAGAAAAATGGAGTGAATGACTACATTGCTATTAGGCAAAGTAGACTTCAGAACAAAGAAAATTACCAAAAATAAAGATTAAATGCCACATAATAATAAAATAATTAATTCATCAAGAAGACATAAAAATCATACATGTATATGCACCTAACAACAGAACTTAAAACACACAAAGCAAAGGAGACAAATGTAAAAGCAGTAGATAACTTGGTAATTATAGTTGGAGACACCAATACTTCCCCCTCTCAGTAACGGGTCAAGCTGGTAGACAGAAAATCAATAAGGATAGCAAATAACTGAATAACATGTCAAGTGACTGGATCTAGCTGACATATAGAGAACGAACCATCCAACACCAGCAAAGAATTTACATTCTTTGGGAGTAAATTAAATATTCAACAAGAGAGACCATACCATAGGCCATAAAAAATACAACAACTCAATTTTCAAAGATTGCAATCATACTATGTATATTCTCCGATTATAATGCAATTAAGCTAAAAATCAATAATAGCAATTATCTTCAAATGTTTGAAAAGTAAAATTAAATATATATACTCTTAAACTAGATCATGTATATATATTTTATAATTTTGAAAATTTTTAAATGATCTATAATAAAGTCTCTTGTACATTAAAATCAGGAGAGAGTTAAGTCTCTAGAATTACTCAGTAATTAGGAATCACAAGTTAGATCTAGACTATGCCCACTGTATTATTCCCAGTACTGGTATGGAGCATTCAGAAACCACTTGGGCCATACTCTGAAACTACAAGCCCATTCCAAAGAAATGACTATTCTTTAATTAGCTGCTCATAAGTCACTAAAATGTATTAATATTGTCAATAGAATTTCTTTCATCCTAGCTTTCCTTTAATCATCTTGTAATTTGTTATTAACAGCAATATTTATTTAAAGCTTCCTTGCTAAGAAACATAATTAAATCAATGTTGTGATGCTATATGTCTTGATCTGATCCAGTGTGTTCAGGGTCCTCCTACCCTCAAGTAAGTTCAGACATTCTATGATTGAAAGGATCGCAGTTCCTGAAATGTGAATGGCTTTTACACACTTGAGACATTTAGGAGAATTTTAATCCTTGAGGAAATAAAGTTTGACACAGTAAGAACAGAGGGTAGGGCTGACATAGTCTGTCAAATGAAGGAGGAGTTGAGTATGGCATATTTAAAGTATATTATGTCAGTGTTGATGAATTTCCTAATTCCAAACCATGCTCTCATCTCCAGCAAGATATCAATTTGGCAATTTTAAAGGAAAATATGCCAATAAGTAAATAGTGTATTATTAATACACATAAAATATGCATTTTCACAATGATCCACATGAAAAGAAATAAAAGTTTAACACCCATAGCCTCCATCCTCAGCTTACATTCTTTCAACAAATATTTAACTATCTATTGAGTGCCAAACATTACATAGTCATTGTTCTTGAGAAATACCTAGTTCAGTAGAAAGAAAGACATATAAACAATTCCAATTTAAGATGACATCTGCTATAACAAAGAGGCCAAAGACAAAGGGATATTGACAGAGGCTTCACAGAGAAGACATTTGGGTTACATTTTTTCGTAAGTAGGACGGTTTCCAGGAGGAAGTGAGAAGAGGAGGAACTAATAAAAGGATGATGGATCCATGCACAGACAGAATATGAAAGAACATTATTTCCTAATAACACTAGAACTTAGGTCACCTGAAACATAGGATGAGGAAGGAAAAGGTGGGAGACGGACTTAGAAAGGCCAATTTGGGAAGAGTCTGTACACCGTGGAGGATTTGAGGCAGGAAACAGAAGGGATTAGAAGTTTCCTTATAAAGTTTAATGCTGGAGACAGGTAGTTTTTCATTGTCATTATCTAGCAAGAAAGGATGAGAATGAACAAGCACATTAGCCAAGGAAATAGAGAGGGGAGGACAGAGTACTGGGATATTTAGCAGATGCAACCAAAAAGACTTAGTGATCCAATTGAATGTGAAGAAGGAGTCAGGGTAAATCTCAGCATCTAATCTCGACACATTCTAAAGACAGAAAATACAAGAGGAAGAATTAGGAAAAGGAGAGGATGGATTCCTTTTGAACATGTTCGTGTTTAATGTGATGTACCTCTTGGACAGCTAGATGGAGACGTGAAGCAGTGCTGTGAAAACAGGAGTGTCGGTTTTAGAAGAGTCCAGAGGTTGGAGGCAAAGGGTTAGAAGTCAGTGATTTATATGAGTTGTTGAAGTCCCTGGGGATAGACACAATCAAACATGGAAAGTGTATTCTTATCATCGTTATCATATTATGTAAATGTTTCCTTGGTAAAAGAGCACTGAGTGAAGACTGATTTGAAAGTTTTACCGTACATAAAATTTCCTCTGTTTAAAGAAGTTTGCAAACCACTGTTTCAAAATGACCATCATAAAAGCCAATAATTATGCAGTGTTCTTCCATCAGCAATAAACTCCACTTCTGAAAGAGGAATCAGAAACAGGCCTGCCTCCTGCCTACTCCAGCCTGGATAGGATGCCAACAGCTGATGAACTAGAAGTCAAAGTCAGCAGACACTCTCCTACCAAAGTTCTAATCAAAACCCCCAAACCTCACTCCTACTGAGCATTCCTCTCCTCTATCCCCAACCACCGCCCCCCCGCCCAAAAAAAACAGCCTTTTTTTCTCCCCTCTCTTTTTTGTGTGACTATGTCTGTAAGCCACAAATAGGCTATTAACTCCTCTTGGGACAGGTGGTGTAAGGATAAAATACAGTATATTACTTCAGAAATAAATATGGTAACGAAAAATCATTTTGCTTTCAATATCTGTGAGGAAGCAGCTGAAGAGTCAGAACTAGGAAAGGGGCACGAATTTCAAAATCCAAGCAAAATGAAGGTTTCGTTGCTGATGATTACTTTGGGGCATTGAAGTCCAACTGGCTTATCTCTAAGTGGACAAAACTCCTGGCAGGAGTGAAGAAGGAGCATATGGGAAGACTGGCAAAGTTTAGCAGCTCATGAGTCAATGCAAGGTATGAGAGGCACCTGGCCAACGTTCTAGAAAAGTATTCAATCCCACTGCCAGAGACGAGGGAAAAAAATGTTACCAAAGCATCTGAAATGCAAATTATTAATAGTCTTCTTAGCAGAGATCTTTGATGGCAAAATATTGAAAAAGATGCTGAGGGGCCAGGAAATGGCAAAGAACAAAGGGTCTGGGAGCCCCAAATTCCCAGGCTGCCCTGAGCTTTGCAACTTCATTTATCATTAAGCAAAGGGATCCTGCACTACGCCGCTGCCCTGCTAAGACGGATGTACTTGGAGGAGGAAAACAATAAATACCTGGAGGATTTCACTCAGTTCTTCTCACATACAGTCCTAATGCTTTAATATTTGTGAGATCTCTCATTATCACTAGAGAAATCTCTAAAACTACAGAACTGCTGGTATCTGGTTAGGCCTGTCTTTCAGGGGCTGAGACGTTGCTTTGGGGGGCTTTCCTGACTTGCCCTAAAGGTTTTTTCAGACCGTTCTATAATAAAGATGATTGAAATGTACATTGTTTCAACAGACACCTCCTTGGAAGGAAATAAATAGGAGGACAGTACTTCACTCATCAGCAACCACCAGACATACCTCTCTAGAGTCTGCAAAGCAAAGCCAAAATACTCTTTCTTTTGTGTTTTGAAAAGGAAAAATAATTTAGTGCATATCTCCTGAAAAAAAGAAAAATGTGCCAGCAACACCCAAGATGATGTCATATCAGTTGCTAGCTTCAGGTCAACTACAGTGCAACAGGAAGCTTGGGACTGGAGACAAGCAGGACCCAGCCCATTGTCTCCTCCCCTGGACCAATCTACAGACTTCTAATGACCTACAGAAATAACACTTTCCACTCTGGAGAGTGAGATAGTAATTTGTGTTTCCAATTCTGGCATTTCAAAAACTAAGCCCAGAATATACATGGAAATAGTCTGCAAAGCATTCTATAGTTCAGAAGGTGCCATAAAGCATCACTTAAACACTTCATAATAAAGAAGTTAAATTCTTCTTAACCATTCCATTTCCATCAAGACCAACCCCAATTCTCAGATTATAAAGACTGAGGCCAGCAATGACTGTACCACTGCGTGAATCATGAATCAGCAGGAAAAGGCAGCAATGTGATTAGAAGACATTGGAAAGTTGGGGTTTGGGCTTTTTGTTTGAATGCTTACTCCTAGCCAATCCAATTCGCATCTACTTCTGTGCACAAAGCTCTTGTGTATGATGTAGTGTGTGTATGTGTGTGGGGGGCGGAGGGCACCATCACCACCCCAACAACAAAAGTATACATTTTTGCCCCCCAAAAGGCCACAATATTTTTTTCTTGGGAAATTTTGCTTATGTATTTACTGTTTCTCCTCTGCCTTCCTAAAACTATCACCACATAATAAGTATTTAAATACAACAACAGCAGCAGGAGGTCAAGGCTGCTCACAGACTTGGAAGACAGAGGGAGTTTAAAGCCCTGATCAACAGTTTTTTATCTTTCCATGGGAGAAAGATATTTGTGAATACAAGAGTGAGATACTAGGAAGAATGCAACCACTCTAATTTGTTATCATTTGTAAATTCCCTGCCTGATTCGATAACTAATATAACTTTTCCTTCAGTGCCACTGGCCAAAAAAAATCACTGTGATAACAAAGGTACCATTATTTCTGGTAGCATTTTCCTGGGTCCTGTTAATAATCACACTTGCAGTCAACTACTGCCCTAGGTTCTCACATCACTGAGTAAATATTGCCTGGTGGCAAATATTAGTATCCCCAACTTTGCATTCCAACGATGTCATGAAACCTATCAGAAAGGTCAGATCTCAGTAAATAAGGCCACAGGAAAAAAATTGTTTTAATTCCCCTATTTCCACTAGTCCCTAGTTTCAGCATAAATTCCTGTGTCTCTGGTTCTCAATGGAATTTCCTACCAGTCACTGTAATACCATCGTATATGGCATTATATATTTGGTTAGTAGAAGTTCATAAAAACATAATCCTAGAAGCGGCTTCTGAATCTGGACTCAACTCAAATGTACTACTTTCGATTTTTAAAAATCACATTCACTTTTTTTATAAGAAAAATCATAAAATTGGATTTAGCAACCTTCTTCCTACTCAGTCTCCTAAAAGCACCTTCTGAATTTCTTCTTTAACAGAAAAGGTTCACCATTTTCTGTAGCTCATATGCAGAAATTAATGCACCTCTGCATAAAAATCAGCCAAACCCTAATAGAAGAATTATATTTATAGGGGTACACCACAGTGGGTAAGTGATAGTGATAAATGCCTGATGAAGGTTACCTGACCCTTTCTTTCATCACGTGGGTGAGAAGTTCCTGATTGTCTTCTCTTTCTAACTGTTTTACTCTATTTTTAAATATCAAAACTAAGGACTAGAGCAGTGATGGCGAACCTTTTGAGCTCAGCGTGTTAGCATTTTGAAAAACCCTAACTTAATTCTGGTGCCATGCCACATATAGAAATTTTTTGATATCTGCAACCATAGTAAAACAAAGATTTATATCTTTGATATTTATTTTATATATATTTAAATGCAATTTAACAAAGAAAAATCAACCAAAAAAATGAGTTCACGTGTCACCTCTGACACACGTGTCATAGGTTCGCCATCCCTGGACTAGAGCATGACTGTCGCCACAAAGGGGGGTGTCAACAGCCAAGGCATCTCCTTTGCTTCTGGAAGGTACTTTCATATCCCAACCCAGGAAGGATAGGCCCTTCAACAGTAGATCAAATAACATGTATTTATCCTAACAGAAAAATGTTTAAAATGCAATTCAAGGTGAAGGAAAGAAAGAGGGGAAGGCGGGTGACTAGCTTTGTTAAACTTCACAATAAATTTACAGCCAGTTTCAGCAAGTGCTTTTCAGTGGCTTCACAGTAGCTGAGATAATTACACTACTGCCCTCTTGATGGATGAATCCCTGTTGAGAGAAGTCCACTGAATCCTAGGGACAGCATTCCGGGGTGACTGGAAGAATTCTTTCAGTCCACGCCCACCGTGCGGCTTGGTTCAGGCAGGCTTTCTCCCTGCCCCGCTGAAGGAGGCAGAGTAGACAGCAAAGGAGAGGAGCAGAGTTCACATTGTTGACAGGGACCCAGGCAGATCAGTAAAAATTGTTGACATTCAGGTGTTTATCGTACACCAAGAACGGCTCTCACGTTTTTATATATTACCTCCAGGAGATTATAAATTCCTAAGGGCTAAAGTCTCATCATGTTTAACCCCGCATAGAGCCTAGGAAGATCCCTTAAATACAATGGAGAATGAATAAACATGCATTGAAATGAAAAGGAACGAATTCCAGAATATGAGCTCCAAAGGGCATGAGTATTTCCTGCAGTTAACAGTGCTTCACACATATTAACACCAGACCCTTGTTCTATGACCACGCTTGCTTTCCCACCTACATCTCCCGGGGAGGCAGTGTGTCTAGTACTTGGGCACATTTACAAATATATGTATATGAATGAACAGAGAGTAAACCATCGTCAAGGAAACTACATATTTTACATATGTATCCTTTTATTGTCTGTTTCCTAATGTATCTGTTCTATGAAGACAGGAAGTGTGTCTGCTCACTACTATTACTAACATGTCTGGGATAATGCTTAGGAAAAAAAGAGGCAGCCGGTATTTACTTAATTGGTGTTATCAAATGAGGGAATTAAATGCTAAGTAAAAACAGAGTACTGAGCTAGGTCTTGGAGATAAAAGGCATGTAATGTATCATCCTATCTGGTAGATAACAGCTCTCACTCTCATCATTGCTAAACAGGGAGAGACTCAGCCTGAACTGGAGGCTGAGAATTTTCTGCTAGAAAAAATGTCTTTTCATATATATATATAATCTGAACACTTTATAAATGCCCAATCACATGTATTTTGCATTGAGTGCTGATTCCAGTCCTGTATACAGTGCCATCTTTAGTCCCAGGCAAAATGCCCAGCAATCCATGGTCACAAAAACATGCCCACCAGGAGCCCCAAATCCCCTCTGAATCATGCTCCAGGTCCTAAGACCTAAACGTTCCCTGTTCACACAGCCCAAGCTCACCGACGGGACTTTTGCAGAATTTTCCAGAGACTCTCACAAGGGTGGCCAGATCTTTAATCAGCAACCCTGAGGCCCAGAGGATGAGGTGTGGCTCAGCACAAACGTGTGGACTCAGATGTCCACAGGCATGCACACTAGGTCCATGCCTCTGCACATGCTACCTGGTCAGTCAGAGAACTCTGTGAAGAATTGGGAAACTCTTAGTTGCGGGCACATCCCCAAGTAGGAGGTGTGCAGGAGGCAGCTGATAGATGTTTCTCTCTCGTTGATGTTTCTAACTCTCTATCCCTCTCCCTTCCTCTCTGTAAAAAAAATCAATACAATATATTTTTTTTAAAAAAGAATTGAGAAACTCAAAATTCAAACCTGGCCTTCAAGGTTGTTATGAAGGTGTGATTTTTGCCAGAGTAGAAGAATTTCTGAACACATTTTGACTTTTTTTTTAGTTTGATTTATAACTCGTAAATATTACATGCACAGTATGTGGACCTGCATTCACATTCTAGCCCCGGGCATTACAGTAAATAAAGGTCCGTGTAAGGGAAACTGAGGATCAGTCCCCAACTTGCCTAAGGGCATAGGGCCAGCAACTGGAAGAGCCAGAATTCAAATCCAGTTCTTCACAATCTCAGTGTCAGTTCCCAGAGCAAACCCCCTCCTCCAACTCTACTGCTTCAAAGCACTTTTGTGCGTGCTCTCTCCTGTCATGATTACAGCGACCCAGAGGCTCCTAAGAAGTGAGGCCATGGATCCAAGAACCCACAGCCCATCCTCTCTCCTAACATCCTGGGCTTTCCTCTCAATGCCATAGAAGCCAAAGTGGTTGCTCCACGTGTGCAGGCATGTAGCTACCTGCCGTGTAGAGAGAATCTCTGCTAGAGGTAAGCAAGCAGTGACACATGCCTCAGGAACCTCACAAGATGCAGCCCGAGGCTTCTGAACGTACAGCTTTTACAACTCTAAACCCAGAAGTGCATTAGTGTTCTTGCAAAACAGGCTGTGCGACCGTTTACAAAGCCCACATATAATACCTTCATAAGACTTGTGCTTACAAAGATCCTTTCATCCAAGAAATTCAAAGCAGTTTACAAGTCCAGAGCCATTCACCCAAACACTCCAGGGAGGTATGCAGGTGGCCTGGGTTATACTTATTGATGAAGAAACTGAGGCATGCTGACAGCCTAAGAACCCTTCTTTAAAACAGACTTAACTTTTAAAAATGAATGACCTCCAACATCCACAAATGCATGCTACCGATACAGGGTGGGAATTTATTTTGCATTATTTTTCTAGAAATTAGATTGAATTCAATGAAATTGAATACCACGTTGCAGAAATCTATGCCTTGCTTCAATTCTTTCAACCATAAGGGCCATCCAAAATTTATGCTCAGTCCACTGCAAATAGTTTATCATTAAATTTGACTAGCACTGCCTTTCAAAATGTAAATTCTATAATCAAAAATTTTTAGACAGAAATTTCAATCCCTCCCCACCCCTCAAATAGAATTAGGCTTTTACACCTTTGGCCAAAAAGCATTTAGCAAAGGTAATTAGCATATCCTCTCTAGTCTAGATGGAATTGATTTCAAGCCAAAGAGATTAGCTTCATTTGCTTTTTAGTGGGAGGTAAAGGGCCCCAGGGAACTGTCTTGAGAGTAGTGGAGGAAGAGTCCTTTCATAAATAAGGAAAATTAAAACATATAAATCAGGAAGAATAAAACTATAATCAAAACACAAAGTCTGTGTTGGAAATATATATCTGACAATATGTTCATAACAATAGCCAACACTCGGTGCTTACTGCTTGCTAATAACTGTTCTTGGTGCTTATAAGTACCCATTTTATAGATGAGGTACTTATAAGACACATATAGTCTCAAAGAGCTTACAGTGAAGTTAGAAAAATTATCACTTGTTCATTCAATAAGCCGAAATACATAAACCTGAAATATGAACATGTATATAACTTTCTCTTAGGGAGTTCACCATCTAATGGAGGAATGCACAGGTAAAACAACTTTCAAGTAGGCATTTACAAGGCACAAGAGCAATGCAATGAAAGCTGACTGAACAGCTGGGCCAGAAAACAAAGACTTTTGCAGAGAGGATGTCTATTTCAACAGGCAGATCAAAGAAGAAAGGAATTTTAGGCTGATGGAAATGGCTTATGCAAATGCACCAAGACATAAGAGAACCTAAGCTGGGTCATTCTGGGTTGTCTGGTATGGTCGGAGAGAATGAGGATGCAGGAGATGAGCTAGGAAAAGGAAATCTTAGGCTGGACATCTATGGATAGATAAAGGTTGGATACAAAGAGTTAATTACTTTTACAATTGTGTATCTCAGCTCCTCCATCAAGACATAAGTCTCCTTCTGTGGGGGAGGGGAAGGGGGGAGGAACCTCCTCTAGATTCTAGCAGAGTAGTTTATGCCTGATATTGAATCTAAAGGATTATTTCTTTTATTTATTTATTTATTTATTTATTTATTTATTTATTTAACTTCTTTATTGTTGAAAGTATTACATATGTCTCCTTTTTCCCCCATTGACCTCTACCTGGCTGCCCCCCCCAACACATGTCCCCACCTCACTACTATCTGTGTCCTTTGGTTATGCTTATATACATAGAAATCCTTTGATTGATCTCTTACCGCACTCCCCCCCCCCCCACACACACACACACTTTCCTCTGAGGCTCTATGGTCTGTTCAATGCTTCTATGTCTCTGGATCTACTTTAGTTCATCAGTTTATGTTGTTCATTATATTCCACAAATGAGTGAGACCTTGGGACATTTATCATTCTCCAACTGGCTTATTGCACTTAGGAGAATAGTCTCCAGGTCCATCCGTGCTGTTGCAAATGGTAAGAGTTCTTTCTTTTTTATAGCAGCATAGTATTCCATTGTGTAGATGTACCTCTGCTTTTTAATCCACTCATCTGCTGATGGTCACTTAGGCTGTTTCCAAATCTTAGCTATTATAAATTGTGCTGCTATCAACATAGAGGTACATATATTCTTT
This sequence comes from Myotis yumanensis, assembly GCF_028538775.1. Classification (NCBI taxonomy): domain Eukaryota; kingdom Metazoa; phylum Chordata; class Mammalia; order Chiroptera; family Vespertilionidae; genus Myotis; species Myotis yumanensis. The sequence goes on from NW_027223753.1 coordinate 75,328,353, forward strand.
TTGATTGGTGTTTCTGATTTCTTGGGATAGATTCCTAGAAGTGGGATTACTGGGTCAAATGAGAGTTCCATTTTTAATTTTTCGAGGAAACTATACTGTTTTCCACAGTGGCTGCACCAGTCTGCATTCCCACCAGCAGTGCACGAAGGTTCCTTTTTCTCCACATCCTCGCCAGCACTTGTCATTGTTGATGATAGCCATTCTGACAGGTGTGAGATGGTACCTCATTGTCATCTTGATTTGCATCCCTCACATGATTAGTGACTTCGAGCATTTTTTCATATGTCTCTTGGCCTTCTGTATGTCCACTGACACAAGAACAGACATATAGACCAATGGGACAGAACAGAAAACCCAGAAATCGACCCAAGCCATTATGCTCAATTAATATTTGACAAAGGAGGCAAAAGCATATAATGGAGTCAAGACAGTCTCTTTAGTAAATGGTGCTGGGAAAATGGAACAGATACATGCAAAAAAAAAAATGAAACTAGACCACCAACTTACACCATACACAAAAATAAACTCAAAATGGATAAAAGACTTAAATTTAAGATGGGAAACCATAAAAGTCTTAGAAGAATCCATAGGCATCAAAATATCAGACATATGTTGTAGCAATATCTTTATCAGTACATCTCCTAGGACAATGGAAACTAAGGAGAAAATAAACAAATGGGACTACATCAAAATAAAACTTCTGCACAGCAAGAGAAACGATCAACAAAACAACAAGAAAGCCCACTGCATGGGAGAACATATTTGCCAATGTTACATACAATAAGGGTTCAATCTCCAAAATGTATAAGGAACTCATATGACTTAACAAAAGATAAACAATCCAATAAAAAAACTGGGCAAAGGACCTAAATAGACACTTTTTTAAAGTGTTATTTCTTTATCACCATCACTTAGATAATGGCTTACAAGCATCACTATTAGCACTTTGCTTATATTAACTTATTTAAACCTTATACCAAACCAATGAGGTAAATTCAATTACTATCACCATTTTCGAAACAGAGACTGAGGTGTAGTAGTGCAACCAGAACGAACACCTGCTAAATAGCACTTTATGGAATTCATGCCCCCAAAGCACACCTCAAACTGAAGGGATGATTTATTACTAGGGATTTCCTTTCTTTGTGATTACCAATGCTCTGCCCTCCTACCCATGCATCCTCATCACCATAAGTAAATACCACAGACTCCCCAGGAGATGACTGACTGACAACCTCACGAACACTATCTTCACCATCATATAGTATCTGCCACTGTCCCCCTCTCCTGCGGGGTGCCATCCAGTGATGTCTGCAAATGAGAACCACGGTCACAGGTGCTAATGCCCAAAGTACTAAAGTAGCTGCTGAGACACGAAGGAATGCATCTACCAAAGTTGCCTAAGCCACTTAATGGTATTGCTGCCAACCCTGTGCCTAACGGAGTCACTGGTGTCACGTCACATACTCAATGTAGCACACAGATTTTGGTAAATCATTTCTCTGCTTTCACTTTTTTAAAAAACTCACCTTTATTGTTGAAAGTATTGCAGATGTTCTCCTCCTCCACCCCTTGAACCACTCTACCATGCCCCACAAGGCCTTCACCACCCTATTGTCTGTGTCCATGGATTATGCGTATATGCATATAAATTCTTTGGTTAATCTCTTCCCAAGCCTCCGACACCCCTTTCACTTTTAACAGTCAGATCTCCCTAGCTTTCCAACAGGATTCCAGAAGGAGTTCAACTGAAAGGTACTCCAAGTGCTTGTCAGCATGCTCTCCTTGGACTCCTCCTCCCCTCCACTAACACATTTGGAAGTTCGGTTTACATACACACTTCTCCGTTTGATTGCAAGCACATTTGCTCAAACATAGGAGGTACATAAATTTTTATAATTCAGCTTATATGTAGTAGGCATTGAACTTGCTGAATGAATATGAAGCATTAATTTTTCATTTCCACCAGAAGCTCCTTGAGAATGTACATGTCTCTTGTCTATTCACCTCTGTTCTTTATTTCCTTGTCTGTGAAATAAGTGAATAATAGCACAAACTCCCAAGGGTTGCTGTGAAGATGTGTAAAGCACTTACAATGGTGTAAACATTCAATAACCATTAGTTTATCATGGACATTATTCTGAGACACACATATTAACATAGACGTATTGTCTTGATCATATGAGACACCAGCAAGGGCTGCTTGTCCTTTGGCTATCTCTTGTCCAATTCAACTGCACCTTCCCATAGAACAAGGTCTTTCCCAGGGATTCCTCAAACAATGATGAAAAGTGACTCCAGGAAACCAGGAAAGAACATCAGACCCCCACACTTGCCCAGACAAGTTTGAATGCAAGAGTGAACACAGATAAGGCCAGAGCCGTAATACCAGCTACAACTAAACATCATGTTTTCCACATGAATTTAAAACTATCTGCTGAAAAAGAAAAGACACACACATGCCCATGGATGGGACCTGCTTCTGAATGATTATGATTATACGAAGTATACAACTGGCCAACGAGCCGCTCCTGAGAAATGGCTGGAAAGGAATCGTGACAATGTGCCTTGCATTCTGATTGACACACTGACATAAACCCAAATAATGTCAGACTGTGTGACCTCATCCCAGGATGGGAGCCAGCGGTTTCACTGGAGATCTGTGCAGTTATCTGATCTGGAAAGTGTTTCACTTGCTTTTTCTTTTAGCAAAACAAAAGGTAACAGGGACAGAAGGAGGCAAGAAGGTAGAACCAGAAATCCTCCAGACTTCATTCCCCTAAATTACCTGATGATGAATCAAGAGTACTTGTTCCATGGTTTCAATAGAAGGTAAACTACAACTAAAAAATATCTGAGCTTCAACCAAGCTTTCAATCTCTTCATTTTCTCTTACACCAGAGAAAGAATATTCACGTTTACTGACCAAAGGGTAACCCTTTAACACAACCTCAAACAAACCCTATTTCCTTGTTCTATCTTCAAACCCTTTTTCTTTCACTCCCCAGTTGGTCCCCTTCAATCCATTAACCACAATAAACCCAGAACCCTATTATTAACTCCTACCTACTCCCCCCACTAGTATGCCTTAATGGAAAAGCCAAAAATGCACTGATTTTAGGTATTGCCCTGGCATTGTCATGGCTAAAGATCTTGAAATTTCTTCATATATCTGGGCTTCAGTTACTGCAGCTATAAAATGAAGTTGATTTCTGCAGCCCTGTCACCACCAAAACTCTCACAAACTCCCACAGGTTTTCAAGTGTACAGAGAAACAAAGAATCATGGGAAGCCAGACCCCACTCTTCCTATCTGGGTGAAAGAACTCTGTAGAAACTCTTGGGGGGGTGTGGCCACCTGGGGGGGAAATTAAGACAATCAAATATGGGGGGGAGAACACCTCATCTTATCCCCCAAGTGAAATTCAAAAGGGTGAGCACTCATAAATACAAAGAAGAAAAGCTGGCCAGGAGCCCAGTGGTGTGAAGTATACCCAAATCTTCCCTTTCTACCAGTGCAGAGCATTTTTACATCATTTTGGTGTAATTGGAAAAGGAGAATTAAGTAGATGGCGTGTTATATCAGCCATAGAGCAGTGTACTGGGTGCTAGGACACACAGGCAATCAATAAATAATATTTCAATCGGATTTAACATCTTTCTAGTGGTTCTCTTTAGGAAAGATCAAGCTGATGACACAACATTCCACTCTGCTCTCTATTCCTCATTTAGTGAATGGCCCATGAGTCACCCAAGTTTAGAAGGTTAGAACAGTGGAGGCCACAATTACGACTGCATAGCACTGAAGAACTTAATCAGTTAATGTTTCTACCCAAACACGAACAGCTCACAATCAATGGAAGAAGTTACTTTGTAAATTGGATTTTTCCCCCTTGAATTTGAGGATTAGAAACCTGCACTGCTTGACTTCCCTGGACATATTCCAGATTTGCACTTCAGTTTCAACCAAGATTGAGCTTGGTTTCCTAAAGACAATAGTGAATGGTGTTGCAACTGGCTGTTAAATCTGCTTTTAAGAGCAGTTTAGGCATTCTTTGCAAAGAGGCTTCCGTAATTTCCATCATGTTACTTTATTTTCAATTTTTCCTTTTTCTTCTCCATCTTAAACCCTCTTTCTCCATATGCCTAAGTGCTCAGGTAATATACATACAAATGCCCTGAAAGACAGATGGGTAAGCACCATCTCATGGTGCCTGTGCTTCTTAGTGAAAAAAGAAAGAAAGAAAGAAAGAAAAAAACCCAAAACAGAACGTAGTAATTCCATCCTCTCAAGTGCTATAATAATCGCTGCAGGGGGTTGTTCTGCAACTAAAACTGCAGCACAATGGATGTATAAATTAAGGCTACCAATAATGCTTGACAATACAATGAAGCAAGTATTCTAATACTCCCATGTCCATAAAGCCAGAAAAACTACTTTAAAACCATAGCGAAATAATACAACTTGTTAGACCATTTTTGCAAAGGCAGTGCTATATTCTCATTTTTTCCCAATATATAATTTTCATGTAACTGAATATGTACTCCAGGAGTGTGGACCTCCAAATGCATAGAAGATTTTCTTAAGCTGTAGGTTTTATCAGCTTTGTAGGTTAGTCTCTGCAGGCACAAACTACCTGAAAGCTTATTAATGACTAACATTTAAGAAATCTTTACTAATGTGCTCATCACAATAGGATAGCTCTTATGTAATTCTAATAAGTTATTATCCCCATTTTATAGCTGAGAGAAGAAAGGCTGAGAGAGGTTAAATCATTTTCCTAATGTAACATTACTAGTAAGTGGTAGAACCAGGATTTGAACCTGAAAACTATGTCTCCAGAGCCCAAACAATTAGCTACCTATACAATCACCCTGGCAGTAGTACTGAAGTCCTCAATTTTAATATATTTTGTTGATTTTTTACAGAGAGGAAGAGAGAGGGATAGAAAGTTAGAGCTGCCTGCTGCACACCCCCTACTGGGGATGTGCCCGAAACCAAGGTACATGCCCTTGACTGGAATCGAACCTGGGACCCTTCAGTCTGCAGGCCGACACTCTATCCACTGAGCCAAACCAGTTAGGGCTGAAGTCCTCAATTTTAAAGGGGAAAAAATCAAGTCACTTACATATTATTTCTCCTAGAAAACAACTTATAAAGCCAGATTACCTTGGGTCCAATCCAGAGAGAGTTGACTATAGAAATACCTAGAGGACATGAATTAGTAGATTATTTTGCCTTTGACATTCTCCTGGCCCAAAGTCCAGAAATAGGATTATGGCTAGGGCCCCTCTGAATTATGGGGATGGGTGAGGACCAGGGCTGTCTACCCACTCATCCACCTGCTTTGAGTTATCTTGAGAGACTGTGTCTTCTGAACTATGCATATACCAAGAAATGTCAAGGCCATCAATATTTACATCACACGAGCCTGAAGGTCAGTTCAAAAAGGTAACCAGTTATTTATGGAAACCTTTTAGTCACCTAGGGCAGATGGGAGAAAAGGAAGAGTTTGGAACTGTTCCCATTTTATCTTAATGATCTCTAATATAAGAAATCTACTGCCAACTGATAAGACATTCCACAGTGAAAGGTAAAATCAGTATTTTTAAAATATCACTTGTGGTATTCACTTTTCATAAACCTAATATCACCCACAATGAGAAGTTAAAAGATCCCATCACATTAAATAGCGCCTAAAACCTCTGAACAATAAGCAAATCCAAAGTGATGATATCTTCTAATTTTAGAAGGATTTTTCTTCTAAAGGCTATATCTGATATTTTCAAAATTCATGAAAATAAAAGCATAGAAGCCTGTATCTAGAGCCACTGGCAATGAAACAAACCATTTGAATATAACCAAATGCCCCGTTCAACTTTTCCTATGTTTGCTTGTAATATTTTTTTAAATCCCTGAATAAAGCTCTCTCCATAACCAGTTAAACCCTTCTTCCCTACACACACACACACACACACACACACACACACACACACACACACACCAGAGTTGGAGGAAAAACTCTTTATTCACCCAATCACCCATTTTATTACCTCAACACTGGAAAGAAGTCCATATAAATAAAAATGAAACATTCTAAGAATCTTAAACTAATAGCTTTTGATACGCTTCCCCCAACCCCACAAAAATTAAGAAATGTTGCTGAATTTGTCATTACACTCCTCATATTTGATAATTTGACCTTATAAAAAGAACCTGAGGACTATAATTGGACCACTAAGTTTCTTTGATGTTTCAACATTAGAATGTCAAGAAACAAAAAGCATGGAGGAAAGATATAGAAAATTTAAAGAGTACCTACATGATTTAACCAGTATTGACACACTAACCTTTTTAATGGAACTCTCCTTGAGAAAGTAAAACAAAAATTCTGAAGACTCTACTTCTTGCAAATAAGAAGTGTCCAGAGAGGATCAAAAGTTGTATGCTCCCAGTTGAAATCTGAGTTTTATCTTCCTGTTTTGACTAGAGGTCTCTTGACGAAGGGCCTGCGGTGTTATAAATTATCCCATTACTCACTCTCCTCGGCGATCCCCGCTGGAGCAGGAAGGAAGTAAATCTTGGAGTCCTGCACTTACATCCCTTAATCATACACACGCAGGCCCCCCAAAGCAGTAAATCACCGCCTTTCACTGTGTCACCATGATTCACACCTGAAACAGAGCAGAGAAGACAGGTACTCAGAAATGCCATTCCCAAAGAAAGGTATCTTAATACATTAAAAATAGTAATGTGTAGGCACCACAGTGTTGTTTTCTCAAATCAACATCACACCAGCAAGTCTACCATTCTGATTAAGAGTCATCAGCCATGTTAAAGACAACTTTTATAGAGCACAGCTTTGCAAACGGAACATTTCAGGACTCAGTACCCTCTCTAAGCTCTATTAAAACCAAACATCTATATCATGTTCACCCACTTGGGCATGAATTCAATTAGTGGAATTGGCTCTTTGTTAGGCCGACTTTCTTCTTCAACTCTGCAGGGCAGAAACATGACCCGTCATATGTGTTATGCCATCTAATTATATAAAAGACCTCATTTAACTTTACATAGAAGTGGGTAAGAATCAAAATATACCATCAGTCCTAAAGAAAAATATTTGAGGTTACCCCATTTTCTGAGATTATGTGCCCATTGATGTATTACATTTTAAAGAGAAAGAGGAAAAGAGATTTTTCAATAGTCAAAGAGCTTCCTTTTATTTTGATTACGAAAATGCAAATTGTTTTCAGGTTTATGTGAATGCTATATGTTTGGGTGAGTTTTCCTACTCAATATACAACTACATTGCTTTCATTTATCTGTCTTGTCAGGCACAGTCAATAACAGCAGTGCATACTCAATACTTTTAAGCACATTATAGTCTTCCTAGCCGGGGAGATAAGTTCCACACCTCCCTCTTGCCAAACAAAAGCCAACAGAATAGGCCAAATGATAGAAATACCTCCTGCAGATTTTACTCAAACTTTTTTGTTGAGTTTGCACCATTATTATCAGCTGCCCTTCACAAGGGCCAGAGTTTCATCAAATTTGTTATCAAGTCAGTATCAGCTCAGCAGTACAATGGTCTCCCCGCCCCCAATTTGAAATTGATGAGTGGATGCTAATGAGTGCTCTATCTGCAAAATTTATCTTTTACACTTAACTCTCTGACCTTAATTTGATTTCATTCAAAAATTTGGAAATAAAACCCATGTTGGGCAAAGAAATGCATTATGACACTCTTTCAGCAGAACAAGACCAGGCTGACAGGCTGCTGCCTTAGCTGCTTTTCAGCAAAATGGCCACCTCAAGGCTCAGGCTCTGAAGTGACGGAGAAGATGGATTCTTTAGAAGAAAACAACAAAAAAAAATGACATATTTTGGACTGCAGTGAATATATACATAGGATAAAAGCATTTCTTAAAATCCATTGTGGTACATTTAAAGAAAAATAATGTAATTGAAAATAGATTTTTTTTTAAAAAGCATGAATGCAATGCTACCACACTTTTAAGGTTGTTTTATTTTTTATTGATTTTAAAGGGCTTTTAATAGGATTATATACCCAACATTGAGGACCCAAAGCTCTTTGACTGCATATAAATGAATTGTGGTCTGTTCAACTTTCAAATGACTCTTATCCAGACTCCATTAAAATTATAATAAAACGAAAGTATCTCCTTTGACATTTTGGTTGTTTGTGCTGTGGAAAACACTGATAATAATGCCTTAGCCTGAATGCATACATACAAAAATCCTTTCCTCAATAACCCCTGTGAACTAACACCTGGCCTCCAGATTAAAGTACAGAGCACAATGTTACTAGACAAAAGGAATGCATCTTACTGAACAGTCCAGCACAAAGCATGAGTTCCTGGTATTCCTTCAACCTTACTACTGCCATGAATTACTTTTTGAGTGACAGCTTTTTTTTTTTTAACTACACTTGTGTTATGTTTTACTTCCAGCTTTAAAACTGTGCAAATGGAAAAGAAAACCAGTCTTAGTAAACATTCCCCTAACTATCATCAGATTTAGGAGAATGTTATTTGTAGACCTGAAGAACAATACAACATAAACCACAGATGCTGGTGCCTGTCAGCTACAAAGTGTCCAAAGATTAACCCACAGCAAACTAGCCCTGCACTGCATTCCAGGGTCACTTAAATACGAATGCAAGGAAGATGCCTTTTAGCTAAAAATGTAGATGTCAGGCAGCTGCAAGCCAGATTTTTAAAATGATCTTTGGGAAATCTCACAGGCTTATGCTATCCCTAAAATGGCAAATACTGACTCCTTTTTCTTAAAAATATGTAATGCCAGTAAACCACATTCAAGGTCAGAAAAAGTCTACTTGGCCACCTGAATAAATCTGCCATATTTGGTATCCAAAATTAAAAGGCAAAGATTTAAAAGTAGTAGTTAAATGCTAGATTTCAATATAAAAACTTAAACTTTGGGCAGGGCATAAGCCAAAATAAGGACAACTCATTTAATGGCATTTAGTCAGCTCACTTGTTAAATATACACTGATTCATACACACAGTCAAAAATAGTACTAAAGTTAACCAAAAATGGCTAATATCATAACCAGACACATATATTGAGCTATTATGTATGTTTGAAATAATCACAAAATTGTTAGGTCAGTCTCAAGTAGGCTAAGAAATAACTGAATATTGTTAAAATAGTAAAATATATGAAGAGACATGTATACCAAGGAGTGCACTCAGCAAAACATCACTAAATTATATCCTTAAACTCATCTTGCCTTTAAAATGCACCCCCATCAGACACATTCATCCACCACACAGAACAAAACCAGGAAGGAGTTCAGAGTCCGCAACCAAAATAACAGCCCAGGAGTTTGTGGGTTTTTTAAGTGGTGGTTTGAGATTTAGGTTTTGTTTCTCTATATAAATAAAATATCCATGGAAATATTCTCCTGACACTATGGAATCAAAGAAAAAAAGATTCATAAACCAAGTGGTTTACCAATTTCTTTTGATCAAAGCAGTTAGAGGATCATCTAGATCGGTAGTTTTTTCTACCTTCCACTTGATTAATTGTAGCGAGATATAAAGCTCTTTTTTATTGAGGTAACACTGATTTATAACATTATGTAACTTCCAGATGTACAACATTAAAATTTGACATGTATATACTACAATGTTCTCAACATCAAAGATCTAGTTTCCATCCATCACCTACATCTCACCCTGTTTACCCATTTTGCACACTCCCCACCCTCTTCCTCTCTAGTAACCACCAAGCTGTTGTCTGCATCTATGAGTTTGTCTGGTTGTTTTTGTGTATTTTCTTAAAATATATTTTATTGATTTCAGAGAGGAAGGAAGAGGGAGAAAGAGATAGAAACATCAATGATGAGAAAGAACAACTGATCGGCTACCTCTTGCACATCCCCCTTTGGGGATCGAGCCCGAAACCTGGGCATGTGCCCCGACCAGGAATTGAACTGTGACTTCCTGGTTCATAGGTTGACACTCAACCATTGAGCCACATTGGCTGGGCTCTATGAGTTTTTGTTTGTCCATTTGTTTTTACTCCAAAATATGAGTGAAATTATATAGTATTTGTCTTTCTCTAACTTATTTGTAATGTTATAGCCTCAAGGTCCATCCACGTTGTTGCAAAAAGCAAGATTTCATATTTTTTATGACCAAGTAGTATTCCATTTAGTGTGTGTGTGTGTGTGTGTGTGTGCGCGCGCGTGGGCGCATGCGTGTGAGTACACATATATACACAACACATCTTCTTTATCCATTCATCTGTCAATGGACACAGGTAGCTTCCATATCTTGCCTATTATAAATAACTAGAGGCCCGTTGCATGAAAAGATTCGTGCAATAGGCCTTCCCTTCCCCTGGCTATCGGCACCGGTTTTCCTCCGGCACCCAAGACCCAGGCCTTCGCTTCGGCCAGAGGCGCCTTCAAGCCTCTCACAGCTCCAGCGGCCAGAACCGCCTTCAGTCTTCGCTCCGCCACTTCGCGCCTATGTATGCAAATTAACCGCCATCTTTGTTGGCAGTTAATTTGCATATCTCACTGATTAGCCAATGGGAGGTGTAGTGAAGGTACGGTCAGTTTCAATCTTTGTCTATTATTAGATAGGATGCCTAAAGATGCTTTTATTGATTTACCAGCAAATGTTTCCTATATCAAGTTCAGTACTGAATAATAAACCACAGACATTCAATTTCAGTTAGATAGTAACAACCTTCCAAAGCATAAAACCGTATTTCTAACATCAACAATTTCAAGAGGGAGTTTGGAGGAGAGGTATTAGAGAAATACAAAAAAATAACTGTTGTTATGGAGAAGCAGAAGAGAGACTGAATTTTTTTCATTACCCTAAAGGTATTGTTTACGTTCAATTAAACTCAGATTGAAAAACAAGTGCAAGTCTAAGAGATTTATACTCCAGTTACCAATATGAAGAGTTTACTAGCCGAAAGGAACCTCTTCTGAAAATATTCATAGTTTACTGATGAGCATTTTGTACCAATGTCCAAAGAAAAAAGCTTTCTTATGTCCATCACTGATGTTACAAATGATCAATAATTACACAGGGAGGTATAAATGTCTTTATATCTTTGGTTGGATAACAAGAAGCTCTTGGAGCTAGAAGTTCAAAGAGGCAACTTGTTACCCCAGAACCCTAAATCTATAAATCTCAAAGCTGACATCTCCCAACCAGAGGTAGTAAGAAGATCAGGAGAAGCAATTCTATTCTTAAGGATCTGACCAGCAGCTGCTGTCCTCATTTGGAATACTTGGCTCATGCAAACTTGTTTATGCATTTGGTAAATTCATATAATTTGCCAATTTGCTAGTCTTGACACGAGTAAGATGGCTGAACATTTGCTGTTGTCCATTTGTTGACTCACACAAACTCAAGGCCTAAATGCCACCTGAAAAGAACTTGACCAGCTGGGAGGAGACAAAGTATTTGATGAAGAAAAAACACTAAGTCATGTCTCGATTTTCTCTGGGAAAAAAAGTCAAAAATGAGATATAATTTTCTAATAATCTTAATGACCCTTTTATTTATCCTTTCTTCTTATAAAAGCTAGATTTATTCCCAGCATGTTTCAATAAATGGTCACTACTACTAAAAAATCAGGCACTTTAGGTAAAATGGCTTTAAGTATGTAGCCCCAAATGAATGCCAGCTAAATAAACAATTAACCTGAGAACACAAACACATGGCCAATCTCATTCATCCTAGCAAGTCAGTGTGCCAGGCTTTTTTGCTAGTGAGATGCACATCTTCAGGAATTTTTTTCTCCTTCTTTCTCTCTTTTTCTTCCTCCCTTTCTCTCTTTTTTTCCCCTTCTCCCTTTCTTTCTCTCTTTCTTTCTTTCTTTCTTTCTTTCTTTCTTTCTTTCTTTCTTTCTTTCTTCCTTCCTTCCTTCCTTCCTTTCTCTTTCTCCCTTTCTTTCTTTCATTTCTTTAAACCTTCTCTGACCCCAAGCAATGACAACAGATCATACAGATATCAACTCACGAAAAAGATCTTTAGAATGAGACTGCTGTTATACTTTTTCAGCCCTAATATATAATGAAAACCTCTAAGGTGGAGTAATAGAAGACACTGTGTTTTTAAAAAAACATTCTTACCACATCGAGTGCATTTAAGTATGGCCAGAACCCCAAACTTCAAGAGCAGCAAGAGGCCCTACTATTCCAACACAATCTCTTCCAAGGCTGCTTCTCAGAATCCCCAAATCCCCACCAGTGCTTAGTGTCTTAGACATCAAATACCATTAATAAAATACCTGGGTACTAACTCCTTAGCATAAATTTGCTTAATATCAGGACCTAGTGACCAAGACCCAAAGAATGTCATCTGTTGAACAGGTAAACCACAGTAGAAGTGGGGAGTGAGGAAAAGTTTTATTTCGGGAGAAAAGCTTACAACTTGGTATGAACTGAGCCACCAAAGGTGGCAAAGAGATTGAGGAAGTAGAATAAGTTCCTACAGACCAACAAAATGTTAGTCCATTTTGAAGTAAAAAATGTTGAGACTTGGCTTCCCATAGCAGAGGTATCTCAAAATTTATTTTCTCATAATCTTCACTGTCACTCAGGTAAAACCATATTCACTGGAGAAAAGAGCAAAGTCTTGCTTTCTTGTCTTGCTTGGAATCCTGCCGTTCTCTCTCCCCCTGGCCTGGGTACCTGCCAACACTTTCCCTGTAAACACTGATACCTCCTTCTTCCTACTTGCTCTGCTTTCTCGCTTTCTTTTCTCCCATTCTTTCATAACATGCCAAGAGTAAGAATTAAAATTCTCTACCTAAGTAAGGGCAGGCACAATCCTTTTAAAACTCCATCCACCAAAACTGTTTACATTGAGGGAAAGTGTTGCTCTGTTTACTCAGAGAGCACAGAGATATTTGAGCAAGGAAAAATTCCCGGTCTATTGATTCTGTGTCTAGGCTTAATCCCCCAGGATCTGTTGTTTCTCACAGTTATTATTCTGAAAAAGTCACTTCTATTTAGTTTGCAGACCAACATTTCAAAGCCTACCAAAACATTAAAATACTAGCTTTTTGAGGGAATGACATCCAATCAGAACTGGGAGATTAGGTTGAGCATACATTCTTGTGGAGCAGGCATAGATCCTATGACATATCCAAATAGCATTTAACCTTTTGATATTAAAATTACAAAAGCCGCCCAGCTGATGTGGCTCAATAGTTGAGCGTCGACCTATGAACCAGGAGGTCATGATTTGATTCCCAGAGCATATGCCTGGGTTGTGGGTTCAATCCCCAGGAGGGGGCGTTTAGCAGGAAGCCAATCATATCTCTCTCTCTCTCTCTCTCTTTTCCTCTCTGAAATTAATAAAAATGTATATTTTTTAAAAATTACAAAACCCTTGGCAATGGAGCAGCAGATTCCTATGTCCTGAAGGTTATGCTTCCATCTTCAGTAGTAAAGAAAGCCAGCTTTCCTAAAAGGAGTCCATGGTTCTCACAGGAAGCAACTTCCCTCCGGCACCGAGAGCCCCCGTTTCACAGAGAATGGGACCAAGGCTCTGATGAGGCTGAACTCTAGTGACGTTGGAGCAAAAATGCCCAACATCCTTGACATAATTCAGCAGATTGTCACTTCTTTATGCATCTAGTGGCTACATCTAAAGGAAGCAAGGGCCAAGTAAGATAAAAGTTGAAAGGAGTTGGGACATGGCATAGGGCAGAAACAACTGGGAAGGGGATTCACAGGTGTGGCAGGAGACCCTCAGAGACTAAGGTGGAGACAGGAGAACATGGGGGGTGTTCCAAACAAATTTAAGTGGGAGAAGGAGGTAGGGAGGCAGTAGGTCATAAAGCTAGCATCAAGCTAAGGGATAATTTATCTTCTAAATAGGCGATAAAGAAATGTTTACATTTTTTCTACATTTCCCCCTTCTTCCTTTTTACTCCAAAACAACAGCCCCAATCTACTTCCTACACAGCTTTGCATTAACTTTCTCAACATCAAGTCACTTAAGGAAATTCCAAGATAATTTGCTCATAAAACTTTGACAAAGTTGAAGAGTAAATTGTGATATGACTATTTCTGGGATTACTATACTCCTTGGTAGATGAGCTAGGTTCTGGTCTGAAGCACTTCCTGGAATATAAACTCTTGCTAATAGGGTTCTACCTTTGATCAGGCAAAGAACTACCATCTCTGGAGATGGTCAGGACACATATAGTTTCTTTTCCTATAGGCTTAAAACAGCCACATGTTTTAATGTTCAGTAAAGACAACTAAAAGAGACAGCATTGCCCTAGCAGGTATGGCTCAGTGGATAGAGCATCGGCCTGCGGACTGGAGGGTCATGGGTTTGATTCCAATCAAGGGCACTTTGTACCTCGTTGCAGGCTTGATCCCTGGCCTCAAGCGTGCAAGAGGCAACCGTTCGACGTGTCTCTCTCACATTGATGTTTCTACTTCTATGTCTCTCCCCATCCCTTCCACTCTCTCTAAAAATCAATGAAGAAATATCCTTGGGTGAGGATTAACAACAACAAAAGACACAGCATCAATTTTTCCTCTTCTGCCATTACTTAGGGGGAATGGAGGAGACCAACAGCACAGAGGCCAGAGAACACCAGGAAGTGACCAGGCACAGTGGGGACTGCACTCCCCACTCCCAGTTTGTAGAGAAACACAATTTTGCAATTAATTCACAGCAAGAGTTCTCTGCTGTCTTCACCTGCCTAGGGTCCACCCATCTGGAACATACTTTAGTATGATTGTTCCTTGTAACACAAGCAGCAATAAATTGTACAGTAAAGAAAAATGTTTCTACAGCCCACTACACTGGCAGACACACTTGAGGCTCTCTAGCAACTAAAGTTTAAAAGAGGGATTGAAGATGGGCCCTTCCCTTCCCTCCTGGAAAGTGATACAACAAGCACAGCACTCAGGAACTGCACTTGGCAAGTTCAAGGGGAAAATGCCTTTCTGTCTCTGAGCTCTGCTCCCTTCCATCAGCAGTCGTCTGAACCTCTAACGATAGCCACTCCAACTCCCCTGCCGGGCCCCTGCGTGTACATGGCCTTGGAAAGCCTTGACTCATACACACAGGAAAAGAAGAGTGGATATCACTTATTTCTTGTTTTTCTGTTTTTTAAAAGAGATACCTATATACCCAGGTTTATAGCAGCATTATTCACAATAGCCAAGAGGTGAAAGAACACAAATATCGATCTAGAGATGAAATGATAAATAAAAACAGATATATCCATACAATGGGATGTTAGTCAGCCCTCAAAGAGAGTTTGAAATAAGGGAGGCAAGCCCATCACACAAAGACAAATACTGTAGGGTTCCACTCACAGGAGTTACCTGGAACCATCAACCTCTTAGAAACACAAAGTTAAATGGTAGTTTCCAAAAGCTGGAGGGAGGGGAAATGAGGAATATTCTTTAATGGGTACAGAATTTCAGTTTTGCAAGATGAAAAGATTATGGATATGTGTTGTACAGTGATGTGAATACACTTTAACACTACTGAACTGTACACTTAGAAAAAAATTAGATTGTAAATTTTACCTTTTAACCACAGTTGAAAATATGGAGCAGGAAATACAGGGTGGGCAAAAGGTTTACAGTTGTTCATATGGAAAATAATATATAATCCTATCTAATAAAAGACAAAAAGGGTAATTAACCGTATCTCCGCTATGCTTCCCATTGGCTAATCAGAGCCATATGCAAATTAACCGCCATCCAAGATGGCGGCTAACTTGCATACTGCAGGCAGGGCTGCCCAGCGCCAGATGCCACCCGGCCGGGTGCAGCCCTGGGCAGCCGGGCTTAGGCGGCGCAATCGAGTCACCTAAGCCCCGCCCCAGCCGGGACCCCCGTGTGCCACCTAAGCCCCCGCTGCCTAAGCCTCGCCCCCAGCCAGGCCTTTGTGTGCCGCCTAAGCCCTGCTGCCAGTCGGGACCCCATTGTGATCCCAGAGCAGGCAAGTGCGGAGGGCAGCGGGCCCCCTGGTGGGCCTGCTTTTGGGATGCCATGGCGATCCCAGAGCAGGCAAGTGCAGAGGGTGGCAGGCCCCCAAGTGGGCCTGCTCCTGGGATGCCATGGCGATCCCAGAGCAGGCAAGTGCAGAGGGCGGCGGGCTCCCAGGTGGGCCTGCTCCTGGGATCACCATGGTGATCCCAGAGCAGGAAAGTTCCCCACAGGCAGCACCCAGCAGGGCCTGCCCCTGGTCTCTAAAGTGATCCAGTGATCCATGAGCAGGAAAGTGCAGCCTGCAGGCAGCACCCCACCCTGGCCACAGCTCAAGGGAAAGAAAAACACACAGTGGAGGCTAGGATCCTGAGAGATCAACACAGAGGGGTGCCTGCTCCAAGCCTCCATGGTGTGGCTGGTGGCAGGCCCTCAGCAGACACACACACACACACACACACACACACACACACACAAACACAGCGCCTGCTCTGAGCCTCCAATGCAGCTGGGGGCAGGCCCCCAGCAGACACATACACACACACACACACACACACACACACACACGACGCCTGCTCCGAGCCTCTACTGCCAGACTGTGGCCGTCAGTAGGACATCCACTGAGGGCTCCCGGACTGTGAGAGGGGCAGGCTGGGCTGAAGGGAACCCCCCCCCCCCCCAGTGCATGAGTTTCATGCACTGGGCCTCTAGTAATTAATAAGTAAGGATATAAGAATAAGCTGTTTCAAGTACTCACAACTATACACCTACTTTTGCCCACCCCTGTAGGACTAGTCCATACTCTGTAAGCAACTGCCCTCTCTTCTAAATTACCACTACATTTTCACTGTATCTCTGGCATTGATCTAATGGGAATCCACTTAGTACTCAAGTAGTAACTTGTAGTATCAGCCTTTGTCTTACAGACAAGGAAATTGAGGCCCAGAGTGCTTAAATAACTGGTCCAAAATCACAATTACAAATTGATGGTAATGGTGGTGTCTGATTCTATGTCCTGTTCTTTACCTCTCATACCCACACCCCTTCTCTTTCAAAAGACTCCTCTTATAAGAAACTGCCTTTATTTTTATATTTTTTACTGATTTAGAAAAAGAGAAGAAGGGAGAGAGAAACATCAATTTGTTGTTCCACGTATTTATGCATTCACTGGTGGCTTCTTCTATATACCGTGACTAAAAACCAAACCCACAACCTTGGCATATGGGGACAACACTAACTGAGCTACCAGGCCAGGGCCTCTGCTTCTTAATTTCCCTCATCAACCCTCTACCAGCAGGCTTTCTCCTCACCACCCCCCTCAGCAGCTCCTCTGAAGGTTGCCAATTACCTCCACACCCTGCTGCTCAGTTTGTGAGCTTATCTTACTTGGATTCTCAGTGGCAAGTGATATGCTTGACGTACCATTTCCTTCTGGAAATTATCTTTCCCTTCAGTTTTCTGGACTCCTTTTTCTCCAGTGAATCCTCCTCCGTGTCTGACCACTCCTCCCTTATCATATTCTTAAGAAATTGATTTTCTTCCCCAATTCCTTCAAAACAATGGTTAATGGGTGACTGAATGAGTAGTTAAGTAAGACTTACCTTAAACTAATTTAACACATCCACAGGGTTCTTTTGAGGCTTCTAATAGGTTCGAGAGCCTTCAGGATGCAGGTCCTCCAGAGTTGTAAAAATCCAAGGATTCTACTTACTTATCTTAAACCTCTCAAGGTCTAGCATAATATTTGGTACATAATAAACCTTAACAGAGACTTGTTCAAGTTAATCTAAATATAACTAAATCCTCACATTCAAACTGCTTTCCCTTATAGGCCCTGCCAGTTTTTACTGAGAAAAGTTCCTAAACAACTCAACTATCCCCTTCATTCCAAGGCCAGTTAAAAATCCAACATGGGCTTCAGACAATCGCTAAAGCAGCAGGAAAATGCCTCCATTACGCTTACCATGTAGTTCTTGGGGCTCTACTGTGCCTCACAGTCTCTGAGCAACTCCAACCTATTTTGTAGGAATTTCCACAGGATGCTCTCTGGTCCCTAACTGTTGTGTCTCAGCCCACATTTCTGCCCTCAGCAGGTCTCACACCAATATAAATGCTTTAAATGAGGTTACCACATTCAAATGATTTCCCAGCATTTTCTAGTTCAATTAATTAAGCTAAATACTTGAAACCCTAATAAGAGAAAATTAAAGGAAGTTCAAAAGGTGTGTGCATGTTCCAGTCAGCTAGATTTGGGGTGAAGAGTAAATTAGGTGAGCGATATATTAAATTTGCCACTAATATTCCCCTGACTAGAAAGTGGCTGCGTTTTCTTTGTTATCTTCCCTTAAAGTCTCTGTTGCACCCACTGGCCTCTGTAGATGTTTTCCATCTCATCCCTTTTTGAACAGTACTTTCTGAAGTCTACTTCTGATCTCTGACTTCACAGACACTCCCTATTAGTTCTATGCTCAGCATAATGGAATGTTAATAGGCTGTTATGATTTACTCCACAAAAATCAATGGTGTAGATCCTGTTGGGTAAATAAGCTACTCTGGTGGGTATGACTATCCACACAGCATTAGGTGCCATTTGAAAAGTGATTGCCTCCAGGAGTGAAAATCTATCCTTGGGAATTCAGAGCATTCTTACACTGATTTTGTTTGCTTGCTTTTGTTATATATTGAAATTCATTTCCTATCTCATTCCATATGCCCAAAAAGCAGAGCGAGGTAACAGATCCTTATTAGCCTGTAAAATTACCATAGACCCAAATATGGCAAAATATTGATAAAAATTCAACAGAGAATGATGATCACTGAGTTTGAATTCTGGGAGGCAGATGGCTGGTACAGAGAGAGGTCAATTTTTTTTAGTCTAAAAATATATCATGAAACCCAGCACATAACTATAACCAACTGGTAGAATAAAATAGAACATTCAATAAAAATGGTAGAATTCTAAGATCAATTTTTGATAAAAATTAATTTTCAACAAATGAAAGGTCATTCTTTGATAACAGAAGTGTGATGGAACCTGAGGTTGACCCAAGAAAGTATCAATTTTTAAGATCAAGCAGATTTTTTAAAAGATCACGTTGGCTTTGAACAAATGAGAAAAGAAAAGCCTTCTTAGACTTCTGAGAGTTATAGAAAACATATTTTCTTTTTTACTGGGTTGTCTTGAATTATATGTGTATTCAGACTTAAGACTTTTTCAAAAAATATATATATATTTTATAGAACACATGTGTAAAATTATCATTACCGAGCCAGAAAGCTCTACTCTCAGAGAGACAATTGTCTCAGAAGCTCAAGTATCTCAAAGGGACAAACCCCACCCAGAGAAAGCTGGGGCACACTCAGGGAGGGTGGGGGCAGGCCTGAAGCTGCCCTGGGGGATGGAGTAGTTTACCAGTCTTCAGAATTGCCCACTACAGAGTAGTAAAATAAAAACTGACTTTTAGTCAGTTTTACTGTGTTAAAATTCTCTGCAGACAATCAACCCTTTTATTGCATGTATAAGTTGCTGGCATTCCCACTGGCCCTACTGTTGAATGTATAGGTTGTATAGGTAGCTGGCACTCCCCCAGGTCCCTACTGTTGAATTTATAGGTTGTATAGGTTGCTGGCACACCCCCTGGCCTCCACTGTTGAATGTATAGATTGTACAGGTTGCTGAGCACTCCCCCTGGCCCACACTGTTAAAGAAGAACACACTATATGGAATGTAATTATCACCACCACCTCCATGAAGTCCTCTTGAACAATACCTTCACCCAACTCCACTGGAGCACTTCTTACACATTATCATTTTCTGTTTATTTTTCTTTCTCCCTGCTACATGATAAGCTCTCTAAGGTCACTGACTCTGGATTTGCTTTTCCAACATTTCCAAATGTCTTACAGAGTGCCTAAAGGAAACACAAATGGCCTTGCCCTGGCCCGTGTGGCTCAGTAGCTAGAGTGTTGGCCCAAGAACCCAAGGGTCATGGGTTCAATTCCCAGTCAAGGTTGGGGCCTGCGCAGGAGGCAACCAATCAATGTGTCTCTCTCACATCAATGTTTCTCTCTCTTCCCCTCTCCCTTTCTCTCTCCCTAAAAAATCAATGGAAAAATATCATCAGGTGAGGATTAACAAAAACAAACAAACATACAACTGGCCCTCAACAGAGTCTTTTAAATCAATTTTATTCATATTAAGAGTATTCAATTAAAACCACATTGAGATACTATTTCTCAATCATCAGATTGGGAATAATTTTAAAGTTTGAAGACATAATATTTGTCAAGGCTGTAGGATGCAGTTACTCTCTTCATTGCTGGCAGAATTGCAATATGACACAATTCCAATGAATGAGAAGTTAGCATTCTCTAGAAAAATTCCATATATATTAACATTTTGATGCAGAATTTCCACTTCTGGGAACCCATCCCAACAATACCGTGGCAAACCTATGAAAGTAGGCATGTCCAAGAATGTATGCTGCAATCACTGCACTATTTGTGAAATAATAGAAATCCCCGACATATTCATCAGCAATCATCATGAATCAAACTGAATATACATCTTCCATGCTACAATATACTGATATAGAAAGAATAAGGCTTATATCTTTTTTATTGAATTTGTTGGGAATACATCTATAAATATAAAAGCCTAAGCAAACGAATGAACAAACGACTGACCAGTCGCTATGATGAACATTGACCACCATGGGCAGACGCTCAATGCAGGAGCTGCCTCCTGGTGGTCAGTGCACTCCCACAGTCAACCTCCCGCGGTTCCTCCCCCGGGGACGGCCGGCCTCCCTGGCCTCAATCACCGGCCAGGCAGAGGGACCCCACCCGTGCACAAATTCATGCACCAGGCCTCTAGTTGGTTAATAAAATTATATAGGTTTAAGGTGTACAAGTCTATAATACATCATCTGTATATTGTATTATGTTTTTACCACTGCAACTCATGTCTCTTTCTATAATTTTTGTGATATTATACTATGTTAGTACAGTTTTGGTAATATATTTAAAATCTTTTTCTCTTGAAATATTACTGTTTATTGCATGTAAATGGCTAATTATTTTGTATCTACAACCTGGTAATAGATTTAATTTGTATATTGTAAAAAATAAAATAAATTAAATAAACAAACAACAAATTTTTAAAAAGACAAAGCATGCCAAATATATATATATAACTTCCAAACCCAATATGATTCTCTCTTCTTAAGACTGCTTTCCTTATTTACACACACACACACACACACACACACACACGCAGAGACATATTCCCGCAATCCAGGAACCCATAGGCAAATCCACCAGTTACTAGTGATAAAGAGTATTCTCCTGCAGTAGTCAGATATTAAACCTTCCAGATAATTTACTCATATGTAGTCTATATAATTACTTCACTCATTTCGAAATCACTAAAGATGATCTTTTCCTCTTACTAAGTATATGATCAAAGACAGTAAAGCCCATCTGGAAGTTCCGAGAGGACCAGGATTGTGTCACATTCCCCTTTTATCCCCTGCCCTCAGCACATCTCTTGACAAGTAGCAGAGCACTCAGCAATACTCAATGAATCAATGAATGACGATACTACTGCACTAGCAACTGTGAATGTTGGTTGAAGGGCTATGGTTAATATTTTTTCTGCTTTTTCTTCCCAGTCTTTTATTAATTAGCTTTTGAGGCATGTAAAGGCAGAGATGCTCTGTCTTCCTGTATAAATCTTGTACAGAACCCCAGATGGTGTCATGTTCGTGTGGCATGTGTGTTGCATCAATATTTGCTCATTGATTTTAGGCTCAAATACCACCACTGAGTAGTGTGTGTCTGGCAAGTCATGTGATTTTAATAAATAGAGTCTGAAGTGGGAAATTGCCTTTTTATTTAAAAAAAAATTAGGGGTAAATGTGAAGTATTGAGAGTGAGACTGGTCTACTTTGAAGTATGCTGGATGCAAATATATTTCCCTAGCAAATAAATAAATAAACAAAATGAAAAATACAAGTAGATAAAATCTCTCAGAGTAACACCACATTTATTGTTTTTTTACAAATAATCACATGCAAAATGAAGGAAGCAAGTAGTACACGTACCTTCAACATTTCTGGGAGCCTGAGGAATCACTCTATTTACCCGCAATGTAAAAGCATCAACAATTGCTCCAGGAAATAAAAATGCCTCATTCCTCTTTCTACAATTACTAAACGTTAAAGATCCCTCTAACCAAAAGTACATGCACTAAACGTATTATTAGTTAGACTCATAGGTTGAATGAAATCTATATATATAAAAGCCTAAGTGACTGGCTGACCAGCCGACCGTCTGGTACCTATGATGTGCAATGACCACCAGGGTGCAGGCACTCAACACACAGGCATGGAAACATGGAACAGACTGATAAATCTCAGAGGGGAGGGGGGGAGGGGGAGGACGAAAGAGATTAACCAAAGATCTTATATGCATATTAGAGGCCCAGTGTATGGATTCCTGCATCAGTGGGGGTCCCTTGGCCTGGCCTGTGGGGATCGGGCTCTCTGACATCCCCTGAGGGGTCCCGGATTGCAAGAGGGTGCAGGCCAGGCCAAGGGACACCACCAGTAGACAAATCCATGCACCAGGCCCCTAGTGTTTTAATAAACTGAGTTTCTGATTCACTAAAAATTAAGCAGAAAACTATTTATGGTTCAGGCAGAGGGATCAGAGTTAGGAGGGACAGTACACATCATCTAATTAATCTCCCATCTAATAAAAGGGAGCCTTTCTGTAGTTATCACCAAGATCTTTAGGAAATACAGTAATTAGTCCATATTTCCATGTAATGAACTTAATTTCATCTGTCTTTGATAATAAAGAGCTTTCAAGTAGTGCAAGATTATGTTTTTGAATCAGAATGTTTAATGTAGTGAACTGTGATGATGTTGTCACAGAACACTGGGCCAATTGTATACAGATCCCAGGATATGCCTGGGAAAGGACACACAAAAATTGAACTCTTTGATATATCTTACTATCATATATCTTTCTCCTAAGAGAGATGGTCAAAGACAGCATATGTTGATTAAAGAGTTGAAATTGTTGCATTCTGGTTATCTGGGGTTTAATTTTATCTTTAAAAAAATAATTCAATATTCTTATGAGCTCAAGCAGTCAGATCACAGCCAAAGGAAATGTTGTTAATGCTTAACTGAAAACTCTTCTGAATTATTAATAATAGCATAATTTCTGCCTTCAGATGAATGCATATCTATTTCAACTGAAGTTTGTCCAAAGTAAGGTTATACTACAATGACAAACTAGTACACCCTTAAAAGGTACAATAGGTTCACATTATTTTATACAATAGATCTAGTCCTGAAAACTAGGATCTGTAAAAAGACTTTTCCTAAATCTCATTACATGTAAAATGCCCTGGATGAATTCACCTATTTTAAAAAGTTCTATAATAATAAGATCAAAATATCAACTGCCATCTAAATTATATTCCATTCACACTTCTAAATCTTTGAATGTTTACTTTTCCTAAAGAAAAGCACCACATTAGGGGACATCTTCTCCAAAAACAACTTTCAAAACACTTGTATATAATCAAAAGATACACAAATGCTAAGTAGGCCCTATCCTCACATAGATTATATTCCCATGAGAAACCCAGGCAAAGTCTAACTTAATGTGTATAATATCATAAGATATCTTGACAAAGTGGCTATAGCAAAGTGAGCAAAGAAAATGGTAGTAACTGAGTTTACAGAAGTGGTAGGAGTAAGTATTCAGATCATGCAAAGTCTCACAGGTCACGTGTCATGGGTACTATGACCTCCCATCCACATGCTCCTTGAGGACCAAGACACTTACTCCTCCAACTGCTGGAAATGCTGCTTGCTGATGGCTCCAGCTGAGTCCTTCTCAAGGCACTGCATGACAAAGGAAACTGCCTTATGGCAGTTTATACTCCTTGGATACATCCAGTGACTCGTCAATGAAGGGGAACAGGGATATGTCCGAAGGGTCATCCAAGCTTAGCAATCAGTGTAGTGTCAGCTGAGGCTTCTCTTGTAACTGCCTCACAGCTCAACCTCTCCCTCTAACCAACCCTGCTTCCCTCACCCCTCACAGGTGTTGTTCCCTAGAGCAGTGGTCGTCAACCAGTGGTCTGAGGACCACTGGTGGTCCGCGAAGTCTGAAAGGTTGGTGACCACTGCCCTAGAGCATTCCTCAATGAACCTCCTGCAAACAAATCTCAGACTCAAAATCCATGTCCTAGGGAACCCGAACTACAATTCTGGGGGTTGTTTGTTTGTTTTTACTTTCAGTGAAATGAGAAGTCATTGGAGGTTGAAGCAGAGAGTAGTATTACCTGATGTATGTTACAAAAGGGCCATCTTAGCTGCTTTGTAGAGAACAGACTATCAGGGGAGTGAGCAGGCTACACAATAGAACACTAAGAAGCAATCAGAAACTGAATATATTGCAAAGATAGAGCTGACAGGCTTTATAGTGCACTATATGTGGAAATTCCTCAAAATCATGAGAACAAGGCAGCTCCAATTCTCCTAAATTCATGTCTCTAGAATAAAGGCCCAATACATACAGTAATTCTTACAATCCTGAGTTTTCAAAGTCACTAGTGCCTGGCTTGAACGTATACATAAAGGAGAAGTAAAACTGACCCTAGCTAGATGCAGTTTGAGAATGTTTAGGAAATTTGTTAATGATACAAACTCACAATTGGTATCCCCACTTAACTGCTCTTCCTCTTTTGTTCTCAATTCCAGCTGGTGATATCTACCCAATCCTTTCAGCTGGAGAAAGGAGAGCCCCACCCCCCACCTGCTATCCCCTCACCCCCCACAAGCACCACACCATAACCACCAATCACAACGAACACAAAGCCCTGCAATTTCATCTCCAAGTATTTCTCACACCCTTCCCTCCCTTCCTGACTATCCTTAATGTCCCTGACTTATTTCAGGTCATCCTGTTTTGCATTAACCACCCAACTAAATTCCCAACTGCAAGTCTCTTCCCATTTCCCAATTCCATCTATTCTCTATACCACTGGAAGAGTAATCTACTATTATACACATATCATCAGCTATAAATATGGCCCCTACTTAAAAGACCTGACCCTGGCTTTGCTCTCAAGCCCTGCCTTCCCCCAGGCTCCCTTCCCCCTCTTAGAACTCACCAACACTGAACAATACAGGATGACTGTAGTTATCTGCCTATCCCATGATATTTAAAACTCAGATCACCCCTCTGATGAGAAAACATGCCACTCTTCATAGATTAGTTGAACTCCACCCCATTCTATAACATCCAGTGAGAGTATTTCCCCCAAAGTGCCCCGTACTAGCAGCCCCCAAGAATGGATTAGTTATACTCCCACAGCTCTTCCCATACTATACTAAAAACATCTATTTACATAAGCACTCAACACCACTAGACTCTAAGTTCTTTGAGGATACAGACCATTTCTTTCTCAACTTTGCGTTCCAGAAGGTAGCATAATACCCAGTATCTGATAAGCAGAAGACAAAAAAAGGCCGAACTTAGCTTTTATCATTACCTAATATTTATATAAAGAAGAGTGTGGCCAAGCCAGTGTGGCTCAGTGGTTGATCATCAACCTAAGAACAAGGAGGTCATAGTTGGATTCCCGGTCAGGGCATATGCCCGTGTTGCAGGCTCAAGGCCCATTAGGAGGCATGCAGGAGGCAGCCAATGGATGATTCTCTCTCATCATTGATGTTTCTATCTCTCTCTCCCTCTCCCCCTTCCTCTATGAAATTAATAAAAATATATTTTTAAAAAAGAAGGCTGTGGATGAATATTTTGTTGTTGTTGTTAATCCTCACCCAAGGATATTTTTTCCATTGATTTTTAGAGAGAATGGAAGGGAGAGGAAGAGACAGAGAGAAACACTGATGTGAGAGAGACATATCAATTGGTTGTCTCCTGCACGCCCCTGATTAGGGGTCAGGGATCGAGCCTGCAACCGAGGTACATATTCTTGACTGGAATCAAACCTGGGACCCTTCATTTCTCGGACGAACTCTCAATCCACTGAGCCAAACTGGCTGGGGTGATGAGTATTTTTTTAAACACTGACTGAGGCAAAAAGAGAAAAATTTATGAAGAACAGAATGGAGTTTTAAGGCAACAAAAACTTAAATAAATGCCAGAAGTATTTCCAACTGCAAATATTTAGGATAGCCTAGTCTCAATGCACCGTTTCCCCTTCTAAGGGATAATATAAATATCAGAGGGCCAAAGTGCATTATTAACCAGGGCCTATAAATATCTTCTCTCAGAAAATAACATTAGCAAGGCCCCATCTATGGATAAAAATGAAAAGTCTCTTGGATATTTATTCTGGGATTATGTGCAGTAAGGATATACATAGTAAGAAATACAAAATTCTTTTGGGGATCCATTTCCCTAAAGTTTTCAGGTATTTTTTTTTCTATGTCATTCACAGAATTAGAATACTTAGAATAGAATTGGTGGCCAATGTGGGTGTAAAAAGGGAGTTCTATTCAAAATAAAAGTACTAACCCAATGGAAGTTCCAGGGTTAATAAGCCCTCACCACTAGCTATGAACCTGGCCACAAAATTCCTATTGATTTTGGTTTGTTACAAATTATTTATACCAAAAGTACTAAGAGGGGGGGAAGGAGGAGAAAAGAGAGGGGAAAAAATAGAAAAAGACAAGGCTTTGGTCAAGTCCACGTGTGCGTGTGCCAGCCTAGCCATGCAGTCACATGTTTTCTGCTGGGCTCTTCCAGAAGGGCATGTCCTCAGGAACCTTCTCTGAGCTGTGGTGGGAGGAGGAGCCGGGCAGGAGCTGTGAAAGAGCAGGGCTGAGGGTGTTCGCGTGGAGTCAGCAGACACCACAGACAGCACAGACACAGCAAAGATTCCACAGGAGAAAACCACCAAGGGCAAAAGTGGCCCAAGTTCACGGAGACCCGGTAGTTAGAGGAAAGCCTTTTTTAAACTCAGTGGAAAAGGCATCCATAGAGCAGGCACCAGTATAATTACCAAAACCAGTAGGCCTGTCTGCCAAACTGGGTTGATGTGGCCACTTGACCAGGCTTTATTCTCGGCTTCTGCTGCCCTCTCGTTCCTCTGCTCTTCCTGCTCCCGCTACTAAAGAAACTAGAAGATGCTTGCTTCGTGAACTACAGACTCTCAGCTATCTGTCTTCTAGTTTGTTCTGGCATCCACTTCAAATGGCAGAGCATCTGTGAAGTGGACCAAAGCCCTCCAAAATTCTACTTCAGGGTTATTTTTGAAAATTTATTTCTTCATTTCCAAAGACTGTTATAAATTTTCCTAAACAACAAGAATGATCGTGATATAATCAATCACTAAGTAATTTTTGTTATTCATCCTCTCTAGGCAAATACACACCACTGTTCAAATACCAGAGTGGGAGGAGAATCCTAGTTTGCTTTTCATTCTCTACTGAATTTCAGTCACTCCCATTTCTCCTAGCTCTCTATACAACCTGACCCGCGTCTGAGGCTTCCTTACCAGCTATGTGTCAACAACTCCCCAACTTCTGAGAGCATTTGAGAGCTTGCTCCCCAGCATATGTCATCAGTATGGCTCAAATAAACTCTTGTAAAAGTTAAAAAAGAAAATCCTCAATTTCTCTCTCTACCCTAGACCTCCCTGCTCAAATCCTATCAGAGATATCCAAAGACTGAATGGACGTTTCGAGTACAAGCTGCTCACAATTGAACTCCTCACCTTCCTCTTGCCAGCGCATTTCATCATCTACCGATTTCTCCCACCTCCCCCTGGGGAGACATCCTGAGGTCTGTCTTCTTCCTCCTCACACCTGGTCCATGAAGCCATCCTGCCGAAGCTGTGCTCTACTGACCGAGAAGAGGGGTGCTTCTCTTAGAGTCACCTGTGCTTTCTGAGCGTCTGTCTTCCCGACTCTAGCGCACAATGCTGCATTTCAGTGTGCCCGCCCTGTTAGGTTAGCCAGTGCCCTGTTCTCTCAGCTCTTCCTCTGGGCTGTGCCCCTGTCTCCCAAAAGCACTAGCATGTATTGAACAGGGTCTGTTCCCTTCTATCTTTAGAGGGAAACAACTCGTTTCCTTTATGAAGCCGCTGCAAACTTTTCCAAAGTGACAGTTTAAAAAAGCAGCTTCACTTCATGACAGCAGCAACTCCAAGGGGAGTTCTTCAAGAAGGAAAACATCATCTTTTCCTAAAACAACCCAAAAGGAACTCAAAAAGTCAGTTAAATAGTAACGAGTTGCAGAGGATACTTAAATAGCACGTCTGTGCTCAGGAAGCATACAAAATAAAGTTGCAAATGGTGACAGTCCACCAGTGGAGGGAGGGACCCTCCGCAGTCAGACACCTGCACGTCTTCCATCTTCTATTCAACATCAGTATTGCTTCCCCCTTTCCTCATCCTCTTCCAGTACAGCTCAGATGGAGGCATCTCAGGAGGGTACGTTTCCTTAACACTGAACTTGCAATGCAATTGCAAGTAGAATTTTCAAAGACTAAAACATCTAATTCGGAAGAGCAGGCTTACAGTTTCAGCTCAGTTCAATGTTGCCCAGCCAATGTTTCAGACGAGGGCTCTATGTTAATGAGGGCCTTTCTTTCCCTATCTTAGGGAAGCAGTCACCATTCCTTGAGCTGAGCCACAAGGAGTGTTGATTATAAACTCTCAGGGCACCACTTGACAACCAGAAACCAGTGGCGGCTGGAAAGACAGAGGTCACGGATGCTGCTTTCTATAATAAAATTCTTTTTAGCCCTGGGTTAAGTTGATTACTCAGACACTAAAGACTACCCCCCTCCGCGCCCCGCCCCCCCCCCCCCCCCCACCCGAGAACCTTGCCTTTCCAGGCTACTCCCATTTTCCTTAGGCTGACTGACTCTAGGAAAACAAGTATTGCATTATGCTTGACTCCTTGGAATGAGATCAGTTCTAGTTTCAAATTCCCTTTCAGAGCAACCCCAAGGCCACAGACCCTGTAAAAATCCCAGCTGCTCAACGGTGCAGGAAGGCCTCAACAACGACAAGAAAGCATTACTGAAGTCACAATCAGCAAAGGCCTCCTAAACCGGACTGGCCTCCCCACCGCTCTATTCCAGCGGCACTGGGCAGGAACGAGTCTGTAAACAGCCCCGTCTCAGCTCCTCCTCCCCAGGCTGCCCGGCCAAGGCAAGGCTGCATTGCGGCGATCAGCAGTGATTTTCTCCAACTGGCACCATCTGTGCATGCCCTGCCAGACGTGCTGACAGAGCAGGCTGCGTAGACCATTACTAATCTGCCAGGGTCAGCGGGGTCAGGCCTGCAACGTGATGCCTATAGATTTCAAAGGCCAGTCTTCCCTCCATGCCAGCTAATCAATCTATGTTGAAAAGCAAGCACATTTTTATTCCACTTTCTTTTAAATTTCAAAGAAAAAATCTCATTTTTAAAGCTCTTAGTGTGGGGATTGCTTGCATGTAATCAGTGCCCTGATACCAGTGAAGTTGTATGAGCTCTTCGGGGCACCAGGCTTATCCGTTGATCCCTTGCCAAAATTGGGTAAGAAGGCCAGGAGGACAACGTTCCTCAGACAACAAAAGCCTTCAAAGTCGTGATACTGGGGGAAGGACAACAAGGATCAAGATTCAGACTCTACTGCAATGGCCCCCCTAAGCTGAGTCTGCAAAAGAACAGTAAATGCTTGCAGCTATCCTACCAGGATCATATTGTGTGAGCCTGTGCTGCGCGCTGTAACTTGGGCTGGTGAATAAAAAATTTAGCATCGCTCACCATCTACTTCAGAATTCATCCATGAGTGCTCCCACATACTATCAGCTGCCTATCAAGTGTCTACTAAATGCCTACTGTGTGCCAGGAGTTTTATGCCCTCTTGCATTTCCATAGTGCGTTTCACGGAGGAAGGGGGTGTTAGTCGGGTATTCAGCCATGCATTGGTAGGAGGAGACAAAGAGCCCCCCAAAAGCAGGAGGATGCCAATCTTGTCTTCAAAGTGCCAGTGATTTGCACAGTGAGTATTTCAGGCTTGCTGCAGTAAGTCATAAAAAAGCTTTCACATAATTTTGTTAACACAACTATTTGTGGGTCAAGTCCAATACTGTAGTCAAATCCTTGTAGGTGGTGTTTACTCTAGATCTTCAATTCAAAAGGATGACTCAAGTTGATAGAGTCAAAACTAATACTTCAGGACAAGCCCCAAAGTAACTAGCTCTTCTGTTTGCAATAATGATTTACAGAAATTTCTAGATAAGTGACTTCATGGTCTTATTCCTGCTTAGCTATCAATTTCTCCACTAACAGTTAAAATTGAGCTAAGAGGACTAAAATACAATGAATAATTTCTCTAACCCAGATCATTTTCCTTGTAAAACTGCAGGATTGTTAAGCAGCGAGCTGACATGGCCACTTCAGCATAATTTGAGGAACAGGTTTGCATAAGTTTGTATTGAGCAATGGCTTCTTCCAGTTTTTCCAAGCTTCAGGCAACTACAGATGACTCCAGGCTAACCTGGCTCGGAACACATGTACCCTTCCCAACTCTCCCCTCACAAGGTGGCTTTGTGTTGTCTGAAAATAAGTCACCCAATCAGTTAGATGCCCTTAAACGAGTCCATAGCAAGGAAACACTGCTGTCTCACAACAGGCCTTTTGTCAGCTTTTAGACTTCACATCTGGATATTATAAAACAAACCGAGCACATACAACAAATGGAAACGTTTAACGTGGGATCATGTTTCACATCTATTCTGTCTTGACCAACCCATCCTGGACCTCAGGTGCACCGAAGATTTAATTCTATTTAATTTATGAAACCCACACCTTCACATTCCAGGATGGCGCGTTTTGATCTTTCAGAAATAGTAAGATTTCACTAAACCTATATTCACATGTTAGGCTTTTCATGCAAAGCTTTATGATGTCTTTCTCCACCGCCAGGCTCTATCCTGCTTCGGTGGCGGTGGCTTGAGTTGTTGTAGACACCAGCATCTCCCCTTTTTAAACAAAGGCTGCTCGACTTCATTTCTCTCTGTCTGCTGCTGCAGGAACGAGAGATAAGAATCTAGACAGAGGCTTTCGTAGTGTTTTACCTGTAACTTGTCTAAACCACCAACTGACAAACACAGGCTTTGCCTCTAAGCACCAAAGATATCCAAGGCATAGAAATAACTACACAGATCTGTGTCTCTAGCATCAGTTCCAGCATAGAAGCAGCTAGTGGAATGATGAGAAGGGAAGATGCCTAGATGGTAGAGCGATAAACCCTTGAAAAGCCTAAAATTACCAAGTCAAGCAAGAGGGTGGCAAAGTAATGGCCAAAATACCACCATAGAACTTGCAGAAAAAGACCAAAGCAAGGAAGTTCTCAGTGTAGATGAGAACAAATTCTGTTGGTTTGTTTTTTAAACCACCTAATCATCTCCAAAAAGATAGAATAGATGTGGCCACACTCTCACCCGCTTTAAGCAACTCGTGGTCCTAACAAGGCAGCTACAGCATCTTGAATTTTGCCCTTTTCTTTGAATTCTAAAGATGTAATCAGACTTCACTAGCCTATACTGAAAGGTAGGATTTAATAGTATTTTTTATTCTCTCATCAACTAAGTGTGAATATTAAATCATAAACTTTTTAACACTTACTCAGAATTTACACAGTTTAAAAAACACCTAATTACTTGTTGTAAGGAGTGGGAGACCCTCATTTCTGAAGCTATAACAGGACAAAAGGGACAAGTTTCATGTTATTCTCTGCCTTCCCTAACCAAGGAAACTTTATAAAAATTCCAGACGAAGATTCCTGCAGGGTCCTCAGGAATCCAATCCAACAGGAAGCCCAACAAGAGGAAGTCCACACTATATTCCAAGCACTGCGTAGGGTCCTGGAATGCTAAAAACATGATGCCCGCCCTCGTCATCCTGGGACAAATAGGAAGAAAAGCTCCTAAATCCCTACTGCTAAAGTTTTTCTTAGCAAAGAGCTGCTTACAGGAGATATTGACAAAACAGACAACCTTCCATTCTAGAGAGAACGGAGAAACATGTTTGGTTTCTGATGATGTGTTGGTGTAATATTAAAAACCAGTTAGGAGTGATCAAAGCAACCTAAATGAAACACTGTAGTCACTTCTCTTTCATGTGCCATTAGCATTTGCTGAGGAGCGGCCCTGTGACAATTCAGAATGGCTTGCCCCAGGCTCTGCTTGCAGGAACCAGATTTCAGTCACAGTCCATGTCTGATTTTGA
This sequence comes from Myotis yumanensis, assembly GCF_028538775.1. Lineage (NCBI taxonomy): Eukaryota > Metazoa > Chordata > Mammalia > Chiroptera > Vespertilionidae > Myotis > Myotis yumanensis. The sequence continues at coordinate 75,360,618 of NW_027223753.1, forward strand.
AAACAAGTAAGATAAAGTGCCAATCATTTCGTAACATGTAATGAATTTTGTTCTCTATATAACCACCTTCTCTACAATGGTTATATGAGATCACCGTCTAATCCCCAATTCTCACTCAAGGAAACCAGTTAAGCACCCTGAATGGAAGTAACTCAGGACAACTAACTACCCCCAAAGAAGCTCTCACTGTATGTGGGGCAATGGATCACTAGAGAGGGAGAGCAGAGACAACCACCAAAAGATGTGAAAGAGAAACAAAAACAAAAATGGAAAGGACTGTTGTCTGAACTGGGGAGTTAGATGCAAAATGCCAACCTGTAGGAGTAAAAGATTCTCTTAGAAGCTGATTTCTAACACACAATCCAGAAACCACCAAAACGCCATTGGGCCCAATCCAAGTCCAAAATGATCCTAATGGGGCTAATTCAAGTAGTTAGCATTGCATTTAATGGCAGTATCGCCAATCTTTGTATATAATACACGGTGTCCCCAAAAATGTCTATACACTCTAACAGCTGATAGCTCAATTTTGAAAATGAAATGTACTTTACTAAGCACTGCCTTTATAATTATTCAAAGTGTGTGTATACATTTGTTTGGGACACCCTATATTTAAGGTGCTGAGGCATAGTCTCTGCCCATAAATTTTAAAAATATTTTCCAGATGCCCCATCTATTTTCCCAACCATATGCACAGTTCAATAAACAGGGCAATAAATAAGGACTAGCTTGTGAAAAGAGGCTCAGGATTGTATGCTATTTTTAGACCTTTATTGATCATTCCAGAACTTGCCACCTCCCCACTTCTATTGCAGAATAAATAGTATACTTTCTGCTTCATGTGATTCTCTTAAATACCAACTTTTCAATTCACAGAATTGCACAATCCTAGCATTTCAGAAGCGGGAGTCTGGGAACCAACTAGTGTATCTTCCCCATCACGAAGCTCAGAGTTAAGTGACTTGCCCAAAGTCACACAGTTGGAAACGCAGTCAAGCAGGTTTTACGGGACAAACTGAAAAAAAAAAAGTACCTTTTCACTTACTTTGTACAGCAATAAAATTATAAATAATCCAATGTTTTTTAAAGATATATGAATTAATACATTTTAAAGTTTAAAAATAAAAATAATCTATTGCAATCATTTCATGGGTTGGTCAAATGTAATGTTTTTAGAACCACCTTTGAAAGCTAAGCACATGTTGAAACTAACTGGACCACCCAAGTCAAGAATCTAGTTATGCTATTTAATGTTTATTTGGTTTGTTTCTAAAAGTATATTTAAGTGGAAAAGTCATAAAGGGAAGAATTAATGATAATCGATACCAGATCTGCAACTATAGAGCTTTTCTTGAGTTTACAGTATTTAGTGAAGTCAGCCAAGAAAAAAAAAAATGTTTTCTAAAATGAGAAAACTCTGTATAGCACTTTAAAAGCAAGTTCCCAGTTATACATTATATTCTGGAAGTGCAATTAGTCAAAGACCAAAACATGGTCTGAAAGACACCAGAAGGAAAATGTAGAGATCTTAGAAGCATGTGGAGGTAGCAAATGAGATGTAATGCCAGAAAAAAATATGCTCTTTGCCCTTTTGATATCTTCAAAACTATCTGCCACAACTCTACATTCTAAAAGGAAGTACAAACTTAACAAGACCTCGAAACAAAGGGTATATTTACTTACCTAGCTGTGCAGATGTTTCATATTCCTAAGGAATGTTCATAATTTATTTGGAACTCAGAATACAGCTTCTCATAGAAACAATATCATAAATGGTGATTAGGTTTCCAGACCAGCCTACAGAAACATATTTTTAATTCAATATATACCTGAGGTAATAACTGCTAGTAATTTATAGAAACCAGACAGGAAAGAGAAACTTGAAGGGCCTGAGGCAGTAAGGAGGAGGAAAGGGCCTTGTAGGGATGGAGAGGAAGCCTGCTTTCAGTTACCTGCTCCTAGTGCTTTTTAACATCCGGCTAAATTAATGGGTAATCATCACCCTTGCCTGCTCTGCCCCCTCTCCCTCTGGTTCTACACACAGCTCTCCATCTTCCCCTCCTCATCTTTAATGCCCTCCCTCCAGGGGGAGAAGAAAGTACCAGAGGCAAATGTGTTGTAATTCCCACCTGCCCATACCTCTCCTAGGCAATAAACCCAAATGAGCAACCGGTACCTGGGACCGGTGGGAGCAGAGAAGGAAATGAGTAACCCCAGAGGCTGTACAGGAAGGGCCAGTACAGGCAAATCAACAGCACAGACTCCTGGGCTAACACGCCTCAGGCAGTCAAACTGAGTGTGCTGGTTCCCCCACAGGCCTTTGAGAGATCAGGCACTCCATAGCAAAGCAACTGAAGCAAACCTTGGTTGGCCCCTTGAAAAATTAGGAACCACTGCTAAGGTCATGGGAGCTTTCTTTCCTAAGGATGGGTCAGGGCACAAAATTAGAGTGGGCAGTGACTGAGGCCTGTGTAACCCGAGAGGGGCTAGGGCACTTTATTCGAAAAGAAATTATTTTCCATGGCCGCTATTTGGATCCCTAAATGCAGTTAATTCTATGGATACGTCTGCATTGGTATGAGAATGAGAACATATGGAGGGTGACCCATCGCAACTGAGCAACTCCACATCCCGCAGAGCCTGGGAATTACTTGATGCAGTTCTGGCCTAACATGGTGTCGGTCCCCAGAAGCAATCACATGACATCACTGCAAGATTTAAATTCGGCTGCTTATCAATAAAATCCATTACAGTAAACCTGCCAGCCAGTCAGGTAAGCGGTGTCATGAATTTGAAGGGTCACGCCAATCTGACGGGAGAAAACACCCGGAAATCCTCATCTCATCACCGGAGGCCTGGGCAATACCCCTCCTTCTCCCTCTCAGAGCATGTCAAACAGGAGTCCTTAAAACGGAGTTGAGTCTGCCTTCCAACTACACCCTGGATTTTCAAAAACTATGTGGAGTCCACATGAACAGCGCTCAATGGGCTCACACTGGCTGGCCGGGCTCGGCTGCGTGCCTGTACACGTGTGCCGGCCTCCACCCCGCAGCCCCGGCCTTGGGACAAGTGCAGGCAGAGCCGTGCACACCGGCTGTGCGAGGAGCTGAGTCCAGGTGATTACACCCTCCAGGCACCCAATTCCGAGGCCACAGGAGTGACGATTTACCACGTGTGGCAGAAACAGGCTCACGGTTGAGACTGACGTGATGAGTTAATTCAGCTGTAGCCCGCAAATCCACATATGCACAAGCACGATGCCATCCTGTGGCTCCAGCAAATCTCAAGATAATGAGGGAAACAGTGTGACATCCAGGCAAAGGCACTGGGCTGCATCAGAAGACCCAGATTTTCCTGTCGACTCTGCCGGCTAATCTCAAGGGAAGGGGCAAATCGCTCCCTCTCTGGGACTAAATTTCCTCATCTGTAAAATAAAGAGCAGATGCGCTCTTTTAGCACAGAATTCGAGCTGACACGGAAACTGAAACTCGAGCCATTTATTTGTCCCCCCTCTGCCTGGCAGGGGAAGCATTCTGAACTTTTTAGTCAGCACATTCACGGGCTTCTAAGACTTAATTCAGTGGCATTAGCAATGCACCTACTTAAGCACACTTATGATCTCAACAAAATATGAGGGAGGGAGGGAGGGAGGGAGGGAGGGAAGGAGAGAGAGAGAGAGAGAGAGAGAGAAGGGAAGAAGGGAGGAAGGGAGGAAGGGAGGGAGGGAGGGAGGAAGGAAGGAAAGGAGGGAGGGAAGGAGGGGTGTAGGAGGGAGGAAAGGGAGGGAGGAGAGGGCAGGGGGAGAGGGGAAGGAGGAAGGAAGGAAGGAAGGAAGGAAGGAAGGAAGGAAGGAAGGAAGGAAGGAAGGAAGGAAGAAGGGGGAAGGAGGGAGGGGAGGGTGGAGGGAGAGGAGGAGGAAGGGAGAAGCAAGGGAGAGGGGAGGGGGGAATGAGGGGGGAGGGAAGAAGGAAGGATGGGAGGGAGGGAGGAAGGAGGAAAGGAAGGGAGGAAAGAAAGAAGGAAGGAAGGGGGAGGAAGGGGGAAGGAGGGAGGGAGGGGAGGAGGGAAAGAGGGGAGAAGGGAAGGAAGAAGGGAGGGGGAGGGATGAAGGGAGGGAAGAAAAACCACTTTAAATTACATTTTATCTCTAGTCTATCTTGAGAAACCTATGTTGAGAAGCAAGTCTCCCTCAAAATGTAGTACTGTGAGTACTACAGCCACATGGAAGTTCAAGTTTCTCCTCACCTGGTTTAACTCTTTGGCAAGGGACTCCCAGGAAGATAACATCATTCCAGCTGCAAAGCCACTTAATTGAATGACAGCAACACTGTTCTTCTGTGCTATAGGTACTTGTGTGTGTGTCAGTGTCTTCTTAACTAAGGCTCTCAGTAGCTTGGGGGCAAGGAGTAAGTCCATCTCCATATTAGGGATGACGTTTAACAAGGTGACTCAACGTTGTTAAGCAATAAAAACATTCGTCTGCACAGAGCCTGAGGTGGGCCTGCTGAGCTGTGCCAGTTCTCCCACGGAGACCTCTCATCTCCCGAGTGGGTGAAAACTGCTCTGATATGCTCTTCCTAAAAGAACCCTCAGTCAGATCGCCCCTCTTTCTGTTCTCTTACCTACGTCTTGTTCTGCCAGTATCTACATCCAACTTCCCGCTCGGCAAAGCACGGATGGGACAGCTCTTCATTCCTCCCTTTCTACCCTCACACCTGCTGTCTTTACTTCCAGGGGTAACTTCTACTCTGATTTACCCACCAGATATGGGACCTCGAATTGTGTGAAAAGAGAAAGAACCACTTTTTTTTACAAATACTTTTTTTTTGTTTGCAAGCCCCAAATCTCTAAAATCTGATGAAAGTTAAACTATTCCTTTCAGACCCAAAAGAAATGGGCAGTTGGCCAAGATAATAATAGTGCAGCCCTCGCAATCAGGGCACAGAGAGATAGATACTCCACAAGAGGGTCCCCAGGCTTTGTCAAAACTCAAGAAAACGCACTCAAGGGAAAATTGAGCTGGATCTGGAGAACCACTTGGTCCTACTAAAGAACCATTAGAGTAAGAGTCTGCACAGGCCTGCCACCTCCTCGCTGCCTTTATTTTCTAAACCTAGAGCAACTTCCCCTCCAGTTCACCAACCTATTATCCTCTCTCAGCTTCAAAAGCAACTGCCCCAAAGGTACATTTCCTCCATGAAGCCGATTCCTAATAGCATTCCCTAGGAGTGCTCCGCTTCCAAAACTTAAAAGGAGCCAAGCAATCTCAAGCCTCTGAGATTTAACAACTTTGTGTGGTATGCCTGAGCTGCCTGCTCTCTCTAACTCAAACCATAATCCCCCTTTAAAATCCTGACAGTAACAGAAAAAAGGGATTATATACATGATAAAGGTAATGGTGCTGATACATGAAATCCTGAATCTGCCTCTCCATTCACTGAGGGACCCTGGAAGACATTAGGAAAGACATGTTGTATCCGTTTCTCTCTTGATGAGGTAGTTTTGTAGTAAGCTGTGCTGACATATATAATGCTTGGTCTTCCTTAAGCAAATAAGGAGTAGGAGGCTCCTTCAACTCAACAGTTACGTACATCTCTGTATTATTCTGTCTAGTATCTGCCTTTTATATGTCTCAGGGATCTGCCCCACACACTATTGACAACAAAAACCCAATTCTTAAAAGGAAGACATTTATATTCCTATACAAAGATACCATCAAATCATCACAAATAATTTACTCGGCCCTGGCCAGGTAGCTCAGTTGGTTAGAGCACTGTCCTGATACACAAGGCTTTAGGTTCAAATTCTGGTCAGGGCACATATAAGAAGCAACCTATAAATGCATAAATAAGTGGAAGAACAAATCAAGTGTTTTTTTCCTCTCTCCCTCTAAAATAAATAAATAAAATCTTTTTTAATTATTTACTTAAGCAAACCAGTGCCTTGGGTCATAAGCACATCACACCATATGCAACCAGTGCCTTAGATCATCTTTTTATCTTCATACTAGAGGCCGAGTGCACAAATTTGTGCACAGGTGGGGTCCCTCGGGGTGGCCTGCAGAGATCGGCCCCAGCTCGCGCCCCCAGCTTCCCAGCCTTGCAGCCCAGCAGCCCCGCCTGCAGGATGATCATTCGGGGCCAGGCCCCAGCTGCCACCACTGGTCACTGTCTGCAGGGCAATCAGGCCCTTGCTCACACCCACCTTGGCCTGGTGCCGCCCACTCACATGCTCCACCATCCCAGCCCAGTCCTGCTCTCGTCGGGGTCCATCAGGGCCCGGTAGTACCTCCACTGCCACCCGCTGCAGCGCTGTGTCGCTAACACCTGCCATGTTCCCCACCGCACCCTCGTGGTCAGCGCATGTTATAGTGAGCATTCGAACTCCGGAGGGGACAATTTGCATATTAGGCTTTTATTATGCCAAGGATACACATCACACCATATACAACCAGTGCCTTGGATCATCTTTTAATCTTTATATATACACTAGAGGCCCAATGCATGAAGATTCATGCATGGGAGGGGGTCCCTCAGCCTGGCCTGCGCCCTCTTGCAATCCGGGACCCCTCGGGGAATGTCCAGCTGCCGGTTTAGAGGTTAGAAACTTTGTGAGAGAAAAAAACAAAACAAAACAGAGGCCACTCCAGCAAGGGTGGGTTCTGAGGAGCTAGGATTAACTTTCTGCATGAAGATTTGCCAGGCCAGGGAAGAAGGAAGGAAGGAGTGAGTGTGTGTGTGAGAGATCCCCCAAACACTCCAGACTCTTGCGTTCTAAAGCACAAAACTTTGCTTTCCCCACATTTATCGCATGCCTAAACACAAACCATTGCGTACTTCAAGCAACATGTATTAGGGAAGGAGAATGCAGTCTTAAAGCTAAGGGTGGAGGTGTCAGAAGTGAGTATCGCCTCTCATCCCAGCTGAAGCTCCTCGGGGGCCTGTCTCTTTGCAAATCCACATTTATCTCTTGGCACTAGGGAGGTTAGGGAGAGCAGCATTATCCTGGGAGGGGAAGGTCACGGGGACTGCACCCATGGTGCTCGCCCCAAGTTTCATTTCCTCACCCTTCCAGGTCGCTTTCCACCCCACCACTGATCCAGTTAATGGGGTCGGAGGTCTGCAGCTGGATGCCTCCAGGCGGAGAGCACGCTGGGGGCTGGGTGGTCCAGCTCTGAGGCCCTTGCATCCATACCCCACCCCCACCAGCTTCCCATCTATGGGCAGCAGCTCGGGGTGTTCCACCCTGCGGCACAACAGACTCAATTCGACTGGGTGCAGGGAGAGACTGGGTGGCTCCACAGCCTGCTCTCTCACTCTCCAGCCAGGCTTGGCGCACTGGGTCTGGGGCAACCCAGGACACCAAGCCTTCCCACTCACTCTCTGGCCGGCTCCGTGGCTCCGGCCCACCTCCATATTTGTGGTGTCAATTTGCATATTCCCTCCTTATTGGCTGTGGGCACCGCCATCTTTATCGTGAAGTGACAGTTAATTTGCATATTACGTTTTTATTAAATAGGATTACACCACATTCAATATGAAGAAGGGCTACAAGCTTAATAGCTGGAATTTATTTGGATATTGGAATGAATATTTGATATCATAATGACATAAGGAGGAAGAATTTGTGAAACTAAATTTATTGTGTATTGCCATCTCAGCAGGCAATTAACAGGTAATGGCTTTACTCACATCAGAGATTCCAGTTGATATTTTTTAAAACCCCTTTCCCATATTTAATGGCATCTTGGGCCAATCTCACAATCTTGGTTATTAAAACAATTAAAATTTTTATTCTCAAGTTTAAGCCCCCACCCTGACATAGGCAAAGTAGTGGCCTGGACTATAAACAAGGATGGCTGGGATCTATTATTTTATTCTTCCCCTGATCCATCCTCTGGGCTCCAGTTCACCCTTCTCCTCAAACAACCAGTAGGGAGAGAAAGGCAGATGTCTCCCTACACAATCAGCCATGATGGCTTCCCTAGCTAATGCGGCTGGTGTACTGTTGTCCACAGGAGAGTAAGTTATTATTGACAAATGATGTTTTTTATTTAAAAAAAGCAAACCTGAAAAACAAACAAACAAACAAAAAACACAGCTAATTCCTATCAGATGCTGCCCACTAAGTAACTAGCTTAATGTCAGGTACTTGACAGTTAATTTTACAATTCAATATACACAGGACACTGAGGCAGCTACTAGGTGTATCGGTTAATAATTTGGATTTTATAATCAAAGAAAACATGATAACTTCAAGAGGAACATCAAAAGTGCTTTATTCAAAGTAATGTCCCCCGCTAGCTACACATTTCCCCATCTTTAGGTAATTTATGGGTACCGTCCCAATAGAACTTTTCTTGTTTTGAGGCAAACTGTTCAGAGACCCAATTTTCCACTTCTTCATACGTTTTGAAGTGCTGCTCAGAAAGTGTGTGTGCCATCGATCCGAACTTAATCTGAAGGAACAAGGTCTGGTGAATACAGCGGGTGGGTTAATACTTCCCAGGCAAGATCTTTTAATGTGTCTTTAACTGGTTTTGAAGTGTGTGATGGTGCATCATCATGAAGCAAAATTACTTTGCCATGTCTTCTTGTCCATTCTGGTCGTTTCATGATCAAAGCGTGGTTCAAATTGATTATTTGTTGTCGTTAGTGATCACTATTAACGGTTTCACCTTGTTTTAGAAGCTCATAATACACCACACCTTCCTGATCCCACCAAATGCAGAGCATTGTCTTCTTTCCGAAGAGATTTGACCTTGCAGTCAATGTTGATGGTTGACCTGGATCAACCCATGATTTTGTGCATTTGGGATTCTCAAAATAAATCCACTTTTCATAGCCCATCACAATTCTGATGCAAAAACGACTTCCTTTCTTGCCATTGAAGCAACATTTTACTGATGACTTTTCGGTTTTCCATTTGTCTTTTGTTCAGTTGATGTGGCACCCATTTTCCTTCCTTTAAAATCTTTCCCATTGCTTGTAAATGATAGGAAATTGTTTGCTGAGCAAAGTTTAATCTTTCTACAAGTTGTTTTTGAGTTTGACATGCATCTTCATCCAATAATGCTTGTAATTGTTGGTCTTCAAAATTTTTCGGTTGACCTGGACGTTCTTTGTCTTTCACATTCAAATCATCACTTTTAAAGCTTTTTAAACCAGCGTTCACAAGTATCTTGAGATGGAGCATGTTCACCATAAGCTTCCCGAAGTATACGATAACTTTCAGCAGCACTTTTCTTCAAAATAAATCAATGGATTAAAACTTCCCGCAAATGCTCTTTTTTTGGCACGAAATTTGACATTTTTAAGCATAAAAATATCTATGATGTTAACACCTTCAGAAAATTTGACCTGTGAAGTTGTGAAGCTTGTTGTCAATACAACAAAACAACATACATATCAAATCGCATATATATCAACATATGTGTAACTCATCTATTGAAAAAAAGGTCTGCATTATTAACTGGTACACCTAGTATTCTTATACCCATTTTCCATAGAAAGAAACCAAGGCCTCCAAAGTGAAATAATTTGCTTAGAATTAGGGAAATAGTATTCAAACGTAAAACCTCAGGTGAAATCCCAGTTCCACTAAGCAAACAATAAATGGCCCCAGGTGGGAAGCCTTCCCATTATGTCAGGGAGACAGGAGGAGTCCTCCCAAAGGCAACAGTTTGAAGGGCCAGAGCCTTTGAAGAGGGTACACTGGTACATGGGTGCAGCTTGGAAGATATTAGCTATAGTTGTAGAACTCTGGAATTTAGAAACGTGGGAGGTTAGGCAAGCTGTAAAAGAAGATTGGTGCATTTATTTACAAATGGGTCACCAGAAATTTTGGACAAAGTTCAATACATAAGTATTCTAAGACCAATCACTTTTATTGATCTCTGGTCCCCTCAACTTTATAAGACAGAGATATGAAGGATGATAAAATTAAAGGTAAGCTTTAAATATTCAATAAAATTGTTGAAAGAATGGTTGAAGCTTAATTTGCAAGCACTTAACTCTTTGTCCAGTTCTGGCTAAGATGGAATGACAGCATGGTCAATGGGTGGCATGGCACATTCTGGCAAGACAGCATCCTCAAAAAATGAGGCCAACCATGAGAAGCCTGAGGTCTGGTCCTTGAACCACTCAGAAAATATGTCACTTCTACTAAGGTGAAGAATGGACAGGGAGAAAAACGAGACTACTGTTCCCAGAGTACCACTGCTTTGTACACTCTCAAACAGGCATCTACTCACATGAGGGGGAAGGGGTGCCTCCCTTCCCCCTCCCCACTATCCTCTGGTATTGTTTAAAAATGATAGAAGAGACAATAGTTGCTTGACAGCTATTTTCACAAGCCAAATGTCAAATGAGGACTGGCAAGTCTAGAGCACAATTGAAAGTGATGGAGGGTCACGTCTCACAAGACAGATCTGCTGAGGGTTCTGTGAGGGTGGAGGAGGTGCCCCTTGGGTGGAAGGGAGGGCTTCCTTAATGTCTATGATGGAGCCATGAATAATACAACTAAGGAATTTCCAACTCTGGCCTGTTTATCCTGTGTTTTTAAATTGGTAGGAGAGCAGCTCACAAGGTCATGTTTTTCAGTACGGCCATGTAGGCTGCTTTGTTTCCACGTGAAAGACACGCCTACAGGCTCCCGGCTTGCTGGGACATGGCTGAAAAGGAGGTCCCTTTCTAATGACTCTCAGACACTTTCCATCGTCTTCATGGTGGTTGAGCTGTTGGGTATTTTTTCCCTGTTAGAGTCCTATTTATGAAAACCAGCAGCTAGTTGATAGCAGGGAAAGAAGCTGCAGGTGTTGAAGGAAAGAAAACTCTCCAATTAGCATTTTCCCTTTGAAATATCATCAAATTCCAAGAACATTATAACCCAAGCATCCTTAATTTTCTGCAGATTTGTATTTCTCCAAGTGAAAAAGATCCTTAAGCCCAGGGAAGAATCCTCTCATAGAAGAAATTTGGGCAACTCAGAGAGCTCCAGGCTGCCACTTCCTTTAAGAGCCCAGCATTTAGACACTCAGACAGGTACACACATGACTAAATTCCAAGGACCATGCCCAGTGATGCACACAGAAGGCCTATGAGCCCATCCCAAAGGCTGTGGAAACACACCAAGAATGAATTCTGATGAGCAGGTGTTCCAGGCAGAGAAACTTCTAATCAGAATCACCCTAGGTTTCAAAAATAGATTTTAAAAATCAATTTCTAGTTGTACATTTTAAACATACAAAAAGGGAACCTCAGAATGTTAAGAATATGAGAACTGTTCATGGACATTAGTTTATTTAGAACTAGAACAGACCTTAGGCATTACTTTTTTCCCTGCTGAAGCTTTTTGGCAGAAACATCAGATTATTGTTATTCTGACATGGGAACATTTTTTGACTGGCCCTAAAAAAGAAACCCAAAAAATCTTCAGTTTTAAAGAAAATACTATAAAAAAAAAGACATGCAGAAGACACCCTCATTCTGTACCTAGTGGGTCAGGGCCAGGCTGGATTAAGGGAAGTTGTGGAAATGCTTGATAAATAAAACTAGTGGTTACATTGTGATGATATGCCATCTGGTCAACCTCTGCATTTTATAGATGAGGCCCAGAGACTTGCCTCAGCTAGAAAGTAAAAGAGCCAAAGCTTGCTCAGGTTTCCTCTCTCCAAATGTATGTTCTTTCCACTATAAGGTATTTCCTATGTTATCAGTGAAATTTTTAATTTCTATTAGCTTATTTTCACTGCTGCAGTTTGTACACTCTTCTTTAAATGCATTTGCACTCATATGTAATGTATATTAGTTTTCTGTTCCTGCATAACAAATTATCACAAACTTAGTACCTTAAATAACAAACATAAATTAGTCCAGTTCTTTAGGTAAAAAAGCCAGGACATTATGGCCAGGTTCTGTGTTTAGCATACTGCAAGGCTGAAATCTAGGTGTTGGTTGGACTAAATTCTCATCTAGAGGCTCAAGGAGGTGGGTGGGGGGAATCCACTTCCAAGCTGATTCTCTTCATTGGGAAAATCCAGCTCCTTGTTCTTGGACTGAGGTACTATTTCCTTGATAGCAGGCACTTTCCAAATACTGCAATCCTTGCCACACGGCCCTTCCATCTCCAAGCCATGCTCTCTTCAACCAGCAAGCAAAGCTCTGCTTTTAAAAATATATTTTCTTGATTTTTTACAGAGAGGAAGGGAGAGAGATAGAGAGCTAGAAACATCAATGAGAGAGAAACATCGATCAGCTGCCTCCTGCACATCTCCCACTGGGGATGTGCCCGCAACCCAGGTACATGCCCTTGACCGGAATCGAACCTGGGACCCTTCAGTCGGCAGGCCGACGCTCTATTCACCGAGCCAAACCGGTTTTGGCTAAAGCTCTGCTTTTAAAGAGCTGACTTGATTAGGTCAGGCTCACCTGAATAACATCCCTATCTTAAGGTCAACCATGCCATGTTGCATAACTTCAAATCCATCATATTCACAGTCCCAGGGATTATTCAAGGCACATGCGCAGTAGGGGTCAGGGAGGGGATCTTGAGGACCTATTCAAATTCTGCCTTACACATAATGCTATAAGGCCATTTCCCCTCAACACTGTCTAATTACAAAAATAATTATCTGAAGTTAGAAAGACCTTTCACAAAAACAAACGTATTTTTTTCCACTTTAAGAAACTGGAAAGGAGGATCATGTGAGGATGAGATTAAAGCAGAGAGGCAGTGATGAAGTAAACTCTAAAGAAGAAACTCTTGCCCTAGCCAGTTTGGCTCAGTGGATATTATGTCACCCTGCAGACTGAAGGGTCCTGGGTTCGATTTGGGTCAAGGGCACGTGCCAGGGCTGCGGGCTCAATCCCCAGTAGGGAGCCTGCAGGAGGCAGTCAATCAATGGTTCTCTCTCCTCATTGATGTTTCTACCTCTCTTCCTCTCCCTTCCTCTCTGAAATCAATAAAAATATTTCTTAAAAAAGAAAAAAAGAACAAAATCTTCATCACTTATGATGTAATTGTCACCTGAGCTCCCCTCCCTCCAGCTTTGGGTTCATACATCTCCAACTAGTTTCCTTAAGGCAGGAGCCATGTCTATCAACTCAGGTTACTCACAACACTCATCACATACTTTGCGCTTAATAAGTATTTATGCAAATCAACTTAGGTAAGAGGAGACTGTTGATATATTCTTCAGATCCCACTAAATTAATCAACTGTCTCCCGATTCCAAGCACAGAGCCACAAACAATGGAAAGGGAATTGGGAACTTCCTGTTAAAGAACTTCCTTTCACTTAAGGATCAACTAAAATAAAAGTAAATGAGTTCAGAATGCAGAAATCCACATGACTAAAAGAGTAGGATGACAACAGCAAGGATGTTGTGTAAATCAGAAAGCAGATTGAGGTGCAGTAAGGGAATGACCAGCACACCTTAGAAGGCCTCAATTAGCCTTTGGGACAGCAGACCATCCAAAGGCTTCCCAGTACCTCTGGAGGTGGAGTTCTTTAGAAAAGTAGAATCTCAGGTCCCAACCCAGATCCATAACTCAGAATATGCCTGTTAACAAATCCTCGGGTGTCTGAAATGCATATTGATTTTAAGTAGCATTCATTTAGTTCAATCCTGTGTCTTCAATCTGTATGTATTTTCAAGTATTCCAGGAATTCCAAATGCATAAATCAGAAGAGAACAATAGTAGCAAATTTATTTATCTTATGTCAGGAATCCAAATGAGAAAAATGTCTGTGCAGGAGACACCCAAATACCACAAATTAGAAAGTCTAATTGGACTTGGGTTTGTTTGAGGTGTTGTTGTTTTTTGTTTGTTTCTTACATAAAATGTAATAATTTTATTTAGTAAGGATTTTGTACATCTTTTATTTTTGAAAATGGGGTTGTAATGTTAAACATATTTGTAATTTATATTGCATGTGTACACATTGAATATTACCAAAAATGACACTTGTCTTACATTATTATAACTTGGAAATTTTTAAAACAATAGTTTTTCACTTTTGTTGTCATTAAAAAAATTTTAATTGTTGTAAAATATATAACATAAAACTTACCACTTTAACCATTTTTAAGTATATAGTTCAGTTGCATTATGTTCTGCTATTGTGCTACCACCACTGCCATCCAATCTCAGAATTCTTTAATTTTACAAAATTGAAACTGTACCCATTTAACATTAACTTCCCCATTTCCCCACCCCAGCCCCTGGCAACTACCAGCCACTCTACAGTCTCTCTGAGTTTGACTGTTCCAGGTACTACATGTAAATGGAATCATACAATATGTATTATTTTGTGACTGGCTTATTTCACTGGGTATAACGTTCTCAGGATCCCTCCATGATGTAGCACGTGTCAGAATTACCTCACTTTAAATCTGAATAATATGCCACTATATGTATGTAGCACATTTTGTCAATGGACATTTGGGTTGCTTCCACTTTGGGGCTATTGTGTGGACATATTTTTAAACTTTTTCCCATTATTTTTTTTTTAATCTGCCTTTTTGAGATGATGGAGACTTTAAATTTTAGGGGAAAGCATACATATCCTTTTCAGAAACACTGGGCTAGAGCTTGACTGCAGGAACTAAGAGGGAAAGGATTGCCATGCCTTTGAAACTAAAGGTCTTTAAGGACCAAGGCAATAAAAACAATCACATTCACCTACTAAGATAACCCACGTTTTCTTCCCCTAACATGGCTGGACCACCCTCATTTTCTCAGAAGTATTTAAAAATACATATTTCTTCTCATTACCTACCTAGGAGAAGAATGGAGAGAAAGCTCATCTGAATTAGTGAAAGTGCTGAATTGGATTTTTTAAAGCAAAGCGATTTTATTACTTTCAACCTATGGGAAGCTAACAAATTGTCAGTGGAGCCTCAGGCTCATATTTTAATGAACACAGGAGAATCATATATAATTAGCATATCAAGTGCTTCAGTGGAAATGGGGGCTTCTAAAGTATTTGAAGACACTTGAAAACAATTTATACTCTAGGATTTTTAAACACACCACCACAATCACATCTAAGACAATATCACTTAGCTATTAGTTTAAAACACTGATGAAGGTTTAGCAGGCAAAGATAAACCTTAGCCCAACATTTGAGATTAACAGGTTTTATTATATATCAATTTACGATGAAAATTCTTTACTATGAACAAATTTTAAAAGAAAACTGAGTGGACCTGGAGAACATTATGCTAAATGAAATAAGCCAGTCAGAGAAAGACAGGTACCTTATGATTTACTTACATGTGTAATCTAATGAACAAACTGAACTAACAAGCAAAATAGAGACAGACTCAGATAGAGAGCAGGCATACAGTTCTGGTAGGTGGTAGAAGGATTGAGCAAAAAAGAAAAAAAAAAGAGAAAGACCTCAAATAAATAAGTAAATGGATAGAGAGAGAGAGAGAGAGAGAGAGACAAAAATTAAGCATAAAACTGAAAACATTTGAAAGAAAAAAACAAAAGCAGATTTATAACTGACTCATATATTTAAACTATCTAGATCTAGATAAATACTTCATTTGAAACCAATGAAATCAATAAGAGAAAGAAAAAAAGGAAAAAAGTAATTCCCATCAGACAATATAAGCTTAGGGGAAAGAGGAAAGCAATAACATGACCAAATTTTTGTTAGAGGAGTGAGTGATCAAAGACAAAGGCAAGCTAGAAAACAATAAAATAAAATAAACGCACACACACACAATAAAATCCCTCAAGCTTGGTAATGTTTCATGTGGAAGAGTTGTCTATTATTCATTTCCAATCCCTACCTTCAAAAGTGGAGTAAGAAAGAAACGTCTGCAGCTCCACACCATTGAATAATAGCATATAAACATATCTATCCTCTCTTTCATTTGTTTTCCCTGAACATCTTCAAATTGACAAGTGCTAGAATCCATCAAGATCATTACTTCCCACCTGGATTTGGCATCCTTAAAGGAGAACAAAACACATTCCTCTTCTATCTCATGAATATTCTGCAGAGATGCAAACAAACCAGCAGTAAAAATAAGCACAAAGAAAGCTCTTAGAAACAGCACCTCTAGCCTGTGGATATGGGCCATTTAACATCTTATGTAGTCTGCGAAGGCCTCTCAGGGATAAAGATGGAGTGGGCAGGGAGCACAAGTGTTTAAAATCCTTCCATCCCCATGTCCGTGTGGCTCCAAGTTGGGAGCTGTGTGAAGAAAAACAGGCTAGTTCTAAGCCTTCTTGGTTCTACGGGTTATGCTCACTTTAAAATGTTACCAGAGGAGGCTGGGGTCCAGGGAGAAAGTCATCCATCCAACAGTGAGATAAGAAAAGAACGAAAGAATTATCAAGGGGGAAAAGGGAGAGCTAGCAGATTGCCCTTAATTATTTTATTTTATTTTTTATTAAAAGGAGAAATATAAAGCACACAAGTATCAGAGAAACTAATTATTCTGCTTAATGAGGCAAATATTAAACACCTTTTAATTAACCAAAGAGAAGTCATTCCTGCCAACTACATGTGCATGAAACCTTTGGATAAGTTTCTCTCCCTCAGAGGGCTTACAGTCTCTTAAAGACAAAACCCGCATACCTCTCCCTTCCGGATGGGAAGAAACGTGTTGTTTACAGTGTAAAATCCTGAACGTCTTACTCTAGCAAACAATGGCACAGTAGCTCCCCACTCTGATCTGTGGTTTCCCTTGCCATGGTTTCACCTACCCACAGTCTGAAATATTAAATGGAAAATTCCAGAAATAATTCATAAGTTTTCAATTGTGCACCTTTCTGAGTATCATGATGAAATCTCATGGTTCTTAATCCCTCCAGCTGGTATGTGAATCATCACTTTGTCCATCGTCTCCACACTGTAGGCACTCCCTGCTCGTTATTCACTGAGTAGCTGTATCGCAGTGCTTTTGCTCAAATAACTCTTTTTTTACTTAATGGCCCCAAAGCTCAAGAGTAGTGATGCAGGCAATTTGGAGATGCCAAAGAGAAGCTGTAAAGTACTTCCTTTAAGTCAGCGGTTCTCAACCTGTGGGCCGCGACCCCTTTGGCGGTCGAACCACCCTTTCACAAGGGTTGCCTAAGACCACCCTGCATATCAGATATTTACATTACGATTCATAACAGTAGCAACATTACAGTTATGAAGTAGCAACGAAAATAATTTTATGGTTGGGTCACAACATGAGGAACTGTATTTAAAGGGCCAGAAGGTTGAGAACCACTGCTTTAAGTGAAAAGGTGAGTAGGTGAGTACAGCATATGAAGACATTTTGAAAGACAGAGACTACATTCACATAACTTTTATTACAGTATATAGTTATAATTGTTCTATCATTGTTCACGTCTTACTGTGTCTAATTTATAAATTAAACTTTACTGTACATACGTATGTGTAGGAAAAAACATACTATATAAGGGTTTTGTACTACCTCCCATTTCAGGCATTTACTCAGGGTCTTGGAATGTACCCCCATGGATAAGGGGGAACTCCTACAGGGACAATAGGCATAGTTTTCGCCTCCAGTCACCCTTTGCTTTCCCCACCATTCCAGAACACCCTGTGCTCATTCTTACTCCCTGGACTTTGCACTTGCTCTTTCATCTGTCATCTTCCTCATCTCTCCTTTGGCTTTCCTACTCCTAGCAAAGCCCTATCATCTTTCAGACTGCCAGTTTAAATATCACCTCCACTGAAGCCTTCTTCAAATCCAGCTGTCATTTATACCTCCTCTGGGTTCCTGCAGTAACTGCGCTCAGAGGGCCATGACACACGAGACAAGTGACATTGAGATTCTGTGCAAGATAAGTCTGTGAAGCAGAAATGAGTTTTGTTTTGTGTATTTCTAAGACAATGTGTGATACAATGTGTTATGCTCAATAAATGTTTGCTGAATCAATTTAAAACCAAACTCAAAAAAAAGTGGCATCCTGACCGGTTTGGCTCAGTGGATAGAGTGTTGGCCTGCGGATTGAAGGGTCCTAGGTTTGATTCCAGTCAAGGGCATGTACCTTGGTTGTGGGCACATCCCCAGTACGGGGTGTGCAGGAGGCGGCTGATGGATGTTTCTCTCATCGATGTTTCTAACTCTCTATCCCTCTCCCTTCCTCTCTGTAAAAAAAATCAATAAAATATATTTTTAAAAAATGGTGTCGTTCCTTTGCTGTGTGGTGACAGAGCCTCACCATCACTGGTTCACGCTCTCCCAAGATGATCTCCATCTGCAGGTCCATTTGTCATCCCTGCCATTTCTGCTCTGCAGGCAAAGGCGGTGGTTCCCTCGCTGGGCATGAGAGATTCTGAAGGTTGCAGAAATTGGTTGGTTTGTTTTTAAAGAGCTCAGGAGATGACTCTGATGAGCAGCCAGGTTTGGAAACCACTGGAACTTTCCATACTTTGCATGTTTACCAGTTCTAGTAACCTTGCCCATCCGTTACTGCTTCTAGATATTCTGTGCTCACTTCGTGATAAGTGTTTTACTTCTAGGATGAGTCTAGAGCTTTTGGACTCATTCTGTTACTTTCTCATTAGGCAGTGAGAGGTGTGGAAAGTCATTCCTTTATTTTATTTGTTCAACAAGTGCAGTCATGCCCTGCAAAACAACTTTTTGCTAAGTGACAGACCACATATATGATGGTTGCCCATTATTATAATGGAGCTGGAAAATTCTTATCACCTAGTGATGTCACAGCCATGGTAACACATTTCTCATGTGTTTGTGGTGATGCTGGTGTAAACCTACTGTGCTGCCAGTCATATAAAAGTATAGCACACACAATCATGTATAGTACCTAATACTTGATAATAATAATAAGCGACTATGTTACTGGCTTATGTACTTAATATACTATACTTTATCATTATTTTACAGTGCACTCTTTCTGTTTATAAAAAAAATGCTGTAACAGTATATTGTGTTACATCAGCAGCAGCCTCATGCATCTCGACTCTCTTGATTGCATCATTTCTCTTGTGCTTGATTTGGTCTCGTTTTGCTTACCATATTCTCTAAGCATTCACACAATGATGAAACTGCCTAACAACACATTTTTCACAACATATCCCTCTCATTAATCGACACGACTGAATTTACTTAGCCTCTTCCAAGGGCTAAGTGACAACTGATTCATTTAAAGGATGGTTCCCTAACAACTTGATCTTGAACTCTTTCTTTAAAGGAAGATTAAGGCAAAGAGCAGTTGTATATGATTCCAATTCAGGACAAAGTGGGAGGGAACTTACATTTTTAGCTCTTAAGTGGGTGCTCATGGCCATATGTAGCCCCTGAGTGGAGATTATATACTAAATATAGAACAAGGCTCATCTATACAGTATAATTGTGGATTTCTACGTTTCAGTCGCCAAGCCACAAGAAATCAGGGAGCTTTTCAGAAAAGTGGACTAGTTTAGCAAATATCCCATACTGCCCCCAAGTCACTGTTTTCACAATGTTACTCTTATCTCTACGGATTTATATATGTGATACTTTCTGCAGTCCATACTCAACTATTGCTTGGGTTTTTTGGTTCCCCTCCTGGGGATTATCTTTTACTGAACTATTGTTATAGTTTTCCAAGCCCTTGGGTGTGACAAGCTTGTGCACCTGGAATTTCGATTTGTTGCAAGCAATATAAATAGAATAAAGTGGCCGTTGGTAATGGATGTGAAATGAAACGGCAGAGGGACAAGTTCTATAGAGTGAAAATAACAATGCCAGTGGTGAAAATAAGGAATCCTAACACCGGACGCAATCTCTCTCATTTGGCCTGTGCAGAGGAAAGCGTGGTCTGTAAACTCCAGACATATCTAACGCTGAGCACTTGTTCAGAAGCTCCAGTGAAACATCCGGCTTTTGTTCATGTCCACAAGCGCCTTTTAGAAAAAAGAACCCAAAGCACATACAGAGGAAGCTGCTAAAACACTGACTTCTAATTAGATCGCTAACATCATGGAGGAAAAGGAAAATGGATCTGTCTACTGTTTCCTTAAATCTGAAACCTATAAACAAACATCCTAATACTGCACTGTACTTGAGTTCAAAAGTTCAGCAGTATCTGGAGAAATGGCAGCACAACCGGGAAGAGAGGACGGTCTGGGGGCTGCAGATGGGAGAGTTACTGGATCTTGCTCCTCCCACTCAGACCATCTGCAAAAGCTTAGGCCTTAGCAACCATGCTGACCTTCAGGCCCAGAGTCGTTACTCAAACTGCACCTGCCCAAGATTAAGTTTCCTGCTAGTGAATGATTGTTTCTTTCCTTTAGTCTGCAAACAGCTTCCACGTGATCAAGTGGCAACTGAGCAGAGGGAGAGGGAGCCGGCCCCTTGCTAAAGGGCCGAACGGGACTGAACTTGGGTGATTCATCGCCTTTAAAAACCTATTCCTGAAAGACTTTTGCATGTTTATATCACTTCTTGTTTCAGCTCACAGATAATTAAAGCCTGTCAGAGACAGAGCTCTAACCTGGAAAATAGACTATCTCCATCGATGACTCATTAGAGCTCTTAAGAATGAATGGGCCTCATTGTCTTTCTCTTCTCTCTCTGACCCCAAAGGCTGCTAAATCTACGGTTTCTAACCTTGCTGAAAACAAGGGAAACTTTGAAAAGTAATGCGGTGTCTCCCTGGAAGGAGAGACAGTTGGATGGCAGAAATCAGTTACACCTGCTTGTTAGGCATTTTGCTAATCCAAGTAATATGTCCACAGCATGCGTAAAATCTCCTCGGACAGCCATTCCATCAGCCATGGGATAAACGCTCAGAAGCACGTTCACTATAAGTAACAGCTTCGGGAAAGGAGGGGTGCGTTTACCTAATATCCTTAAATGATTATTAGGAGATTCCACTCTAGAGTACACTGACAAAGAGTACACTGTTAATAGTTATTCACAAGGAACACTAAGTATAAGAAAGGATAAGATTATTCTAGCCAGTATTTCTCATGCTAAAGAATCATGGCTTTCCCTAAAAGGGCAGTTCTGTATTTCATTTTTTTAAAAAAGGCGTAGAGCTATGTTTACATAAAATACTTCCAATGGTTAATGGAAACTCAGTCCCCCACCTTCAATCAGAGTGGACCAGTAGGGAGGGAGGACTGTCAAGGCTTCGGAGACCCCCAGGGGTCGAGAATCAAGGCAGGGGTCAGAGTTGCTGGGCAGTGGCTTTCTCCTAAGAATTTCAAGTCTTGTGTAGCAAAGCATGCTATTGGATCTCACACACACACACACACACACACACACACACGCACACACACACACACAGCCTGGACATGCCACAAGTGTGATCCTCCTGCTCAAACACAATCATGAGCTTAGATGAGTGCAAATTAAGTGGAAAAGCAGGCCAGTTTAGATTTGATTACAGAGTTATCAGAGGTAAAGAAATAAAAGTAGGATTTAAGAATAGAAAGAACGCCCTTTTCATTACCCATTCACTTCCCTCCCGTAGCCAACCTGGGCTCCAAGCGCACCAGGACAGTTAAAGGCTGACAGGAAGTTCCCATCTACTGCGTTAGTGCTTAATGTGAGTAAATGTCAACTGTTGGATGTCCGGGTGTTGAAAAGTGTCCGCCTTGCTTTTCAGCAATAAGACAAGACAGGCTGAATACTTGTGGCTGATTATTGCAGCGTCCAAGTGGAGGCCCAAATGACTCTGAACACCTGAGAAATAGAATAATTCTTTCAAAATGCTCTGACTTCAGCGCCTTGTTTTAGATTACAAAATGGATTTTATACATTTCAGCTTTATTTAAAGAAAAAGAAAACAGGCAGATCAGTTTATTTTCTGAGCACAGTATTAATGACACGATGACGTCACCAACAGCCAATCAGAAAGCTCTCTGGTGTCTGGTGTTCTAACACCATTTCATATTTATGGATAAGCACCAGAAGGGTGTCAACCCTAAGCTGCATTTCCCTCCCTACTCACTTCTAAATAAAGTGCCTGCTTTCATTCAGCAGCCACACTGGGGGAGAAAAAACCCTCCCCGTCTCTCTCCCTCCTCATCCCAGCCTGTTTTGTGACAATCCTTAGACAATAGGGGGAAGGCGGGGGAGAGTGGCTGGAACCTGTGTCACCGCTTCCTGCAAAGCACTCTGCAGCTTCGAACAGTCCTTCACCGACAATCCAAAGCCAAGGCTCCATCTGCAAAACCCCTTGGAGCAGGAAGGAGACACTATTGCAAAAGAGAGGGTCAAGGCTCTCTACTCAAGAAATGAATGCAATCACTTTTCCCCTCCTATTTTTTTTTACTATTATCTATTCCCACCACTACCTCCCCCTCTAAGGTAACTGTAAAGAAAGGAGTGAGACGAGTTAACCCAGAAACGGTTCATCCTAAAGCAGTGCAGACAGAACAGTTCAGCTTCCCACTCGCCCAGACTGATGGAGGCCAAGCGTCACCAGTGGACCCCAGGAACAGGGCAATGGGACAAACCCTGCACATCTATGATGGTGAGCCTGTTCTCAAGGCTGATGCTAATTGCTGTGCTCCTGAGAGATGATGTGGCCGTCTTCAGTCTAAAATCAACAGTATGTATGAATAGAAATAGACATTGCAATTCAAATTTTGAGCAGCACAGAGATGTTCATGGCATCCCTGAAAAATCCCTGCCCTAGACAACTGCAACACACATCCTGCTCTCACACTTCTGCCCAAACCTTGACTAGAGATAGACACGCCCTTTTCCTCTTCCACACCCCTCACCATCTGATGTTAGATCAGAATTGCTGGATCGATTCCAAAACCAGAATTATAACATGTAATAAAAATGCTTGGCCATGCAGTGAAGATGACAGAATTTGGCATGCTGGCCTGCAGCCAGAGTGACAGATCTTGAACTGATGTTCCTTTTCTACAGATATAACAATGTACAAGGAGAAACAAATTTAATCATCTGCTCGAAGCAAATTCAATGCCTACAAGCTTCTTTAGCTTTAGTTCTGACAAGCCCCCCTTTCCCCACACACCTCCAGTACCTCCCTGGATGCCAAAAGCACACAAATAAAGTCACGGTAGTCTGTCCCTTTTCATATTTAACTTGGTTCAAAGGCAAACTACTAGGTAGATTCAAAGGGAAAAGAAGAGGAATTGGGTCCTCACTGTGGGGGTTATGTAATCAGAATCAGTCATTTCTCTGACATGCACCCATCTAAGACAAATCACAAAGATTCATCCTGCCTGCCTGGCTGGCATGGCTCAGTGGCTGAGCATCAACTTATGAACCAGGAGATCACAGTTTGGTTCCCGGTCAGAACACATGCCGGGGTTTCGGACTTGATCCCCAGTCTGGGAGTATAGGAAGCAGTTGCTCAATGATTCTCTCTCATTGTTGATGTTTCTATCTCTCTCTCCCTCTCCCTTCCTTTCTTAAATCAGTAAAAAATATATTTTTTTTATACAAGGTTCATCCTGCTGTATAGAAAACCTTATATTGTTATACACAACTCACATATACTCTTCTACTTACAGAGTCCCCATACAAATCAGAAGGATCTCGATATAAGGAAAAGAGTTGTGTGCAAAGCAAAGAAGAAAAGATCTGATCTAGAACCACTAAATTGTTAGGTCATCTGGGGCTAGGAGAAGGGGGACAAATGAAAACTTAAATGTTTTAGATGACTTGTTAAAAATAAAACACAAGGTGGGGGGAAGAGTTCCTTGCTAAATAATGGGTGTTGGCATTTTCCAAGTTATAAAAACTCACAAAGAAAAGTCAAAAGCAAGGCACAAAAACCTGAGCACTCGACCAAAAAGACATTAAAAAGGCAGCACACTGGAGCCATAAATCCAAAAATAAATATTTCTGAAGGGCATTTCTTCCATTGCCCTTTCCTAAGGCCCATGGAATCCTTTCCCAAACCCACCTATTAGAAGGCCCTGCTATTACTCTCTAATCTTGGTGCTCCATGCTGGTTGGCAGAAGGGAAAACTAATTTGTATCATCCGAAAAGCATTTACATTTGGTTTTAGTTGTATTATATGGAGGTAGCAAGTTGGCAACAAATGTCCCTTCCTAATTAAGTTTAGTTTAGAACAATTTTAGATTTTATACTCCCTCAGCATAAGCCAACTAACAACTGCAGACAGCAGTTGCCTGGCAAAAGGAAAAGGCCAATTATGGATTTTTTTTAATTCAAATAGATCAGTAATCCACATGTAGATAATCATGGTGACAGAATTAGCCTTGGCTCAGGGAGCAAGGGCTGGAAAGGCATCCAGAGACCTAGATTTGCCAATGACATCATGTATATACAAGCAAAGGTGTGACCAGATATGGCCAGTATGACAGGCACTTGATAAGACCCATCGAAAATATGTATTTTAATCATTATAATCACTCCCTTTTACTCAACGTTCCCATAACCCTGATCCTTCCCCCAGTTATTCACAGGTAAGGCTGTTGCTCATCTTTCTTAGGATCCCTAGTTACAATCCAACATACATATTCATAACACATACACTTATTAACGTCAGAAATGACATGTTGAATTGGACCCCAATTCTGATTCCAGAAGCTATGCGTTTTGACTACATCACATGACATAAGAATATTTGGAGAATAACTGCCCAATGATCTGATCCAGTAGACATAGGTAAACTCAGGCCAAGATTTATATTATTTATTTTTTAATAAAGTACAAAATGCTTCATGTCTTTTTATGTATCACAGTATTTGCTTCCTCTGCTATCTTTATTATGAATTCACTTTCATCACTATTACCAAGCAGTAGGAATGTAAGCTATCTCATGAGTTATCTTTTCCACCTCATTTTAGGCTTTTGCCTTTTCATTCAAATCAATCAAATTTTGTTTTCTTTTTGTGTAATCCCTTTGGGGAATGCAGAAGTATTGTGTCTGCTTCTGAAATTCATGAGAGAAAGTTTAGGAAAGGAATGCAGGCATGTGGGAAGGGTATTCCCCAAAGATGAGAAAAATATCATAAAAACAACCATCTTTCTTTTCCCGCCCCTCCTCCATCCCAAGTAAATTTCCTATAGACCCCAACAATAGGAAAAGAATACTGCTTGGGATAAATTAATGATCAAATGAAATGTGGGTATTATTTTTGTTATACATTTGAAATGGACAACAAAAATAAATAAGGGCTTGAGAGCTTAGTAAAGAAAAATGTTAACCTCATTTAAAGGCATTTTGAGATGCCTTGGGAATTTGTGTGGTGGGGAGTAAGGGATACACATTTCAGGTGCCATGAATCACACTCCTCTTCTTATACACAACCCAGAGGCAGTGTTAATCATTTTCACATATAGACAAGACAAACCGAAAGGCAATTGTATAAGGAGTAAAAGCCAAGGTCACAAGATGAAAAGATTATATGGATAAAAACACCACTAAAGCATTTTCTAAGAAATTTTCTAAGAATTTTCTAAGAAATTCTTCCAATTTCACAAGAGACAAATCTACTCCTTTAGATACACAATGTCCATTTGCAAAGCTAGTAGAGGGACACACATGGGCCTTCCCATTTATCCAACATCCTGTCACCCAAAACAGGAAGTGAACCACTGAGCTGAGGAACTATCCTCTCATTATCAAAGGAAAAAGACAGAACTCCAGAGTTAACTTTATATTCTGAAACAATATGCTCCAAGACAGTCAAATTGTTTATTCTGTTTATAATGCCCTAAGTTGGTTTTCATAAACATTTCATCCGGATGGTTTGCATCTCCCTTCATATGATTTGGTTTCTGTATAAAAATAAGGTCTCATGGTGGTAGCAGCAGATTCATAGTCACATTCCCAGGTAACAG
This sequence comes from Myotis yumanensis, assembly GCF_028538775.1. Lineage (NCBI taxonomy): Eukaryota > Metazoa > Chordata > Mammalia > Chiroptera > Vespertilionidae > Myotis > Myotis yumanensis. Next base: position 75,386,405 of record NW_027223753.1, read on the forward strand.
GTTGTGTCAGCATAGAGTGCAACATCAACAGATGGAGATTAAAGGAGGACATAGTTATATCAGCATTATGGGCCATGTTTTCCACAAATAGGAGAGAGGTAGAAAATGAGTGAGTATGAAAAGGACCAGGCATGGTGAAGGTGGGGTTAATAAGCCCATTTTTTAAGATGCACTCAGTGATCCTAAAGCAGTTCTCCTGGTTTCTCTATTTACTGGGTTCGTTAGTTCTTACCTTTTATCTAATTATAGTTAAGCCACTGGATTTGAAGAGAAGGCCAGGATATGAATTTCATAAAAAACAAAACAATTACCAAGATACTTATTTATCCAGGCATATAATTCCAATTGACAACCATGACACTTTAGGGATCTAAGGGGCCTAGCCCTAGCCTTCATAGTACTTAACTGTTCAGTACAAAATAAAATGCCTATGCTTGAAACGTATCTTCTAAATTACTGGGCCGGGGGGGGGGGGGGGTTGGGGGAGGGGACGATAACCACAGGTTATACCAAGTAGACTGACTAATCCTTGCCTGCAAGGCATCACACTATACAAAGTATGAACAGCCAGATCTACACAAATAATTTGTTAGACCATTTGCCTATATAAATAATCCAAAAATTCTGATACATCCTCCTATATGTAATGAATGTTGCATTGCATTAACAATACTTTGTTATCCCTTGAGTACTTATGACATTTTTCTTAAAATTGGGGTCATACTTTGAGTAACAGAAAGAACTCACACATTGGAAAGAGGATTAATACCAATTAATGACATTCTCTGGACCACCCCATAGGGGTGTGTAAGCTCTGCCCTACCTGACTGTACCCTACGAAGAGGGTGAGTGGGAACACGCAGCCAAGCCCTCACCTGCTGGCCAACCACACGCTCTAGAGCAGGGGTGGGCAAACTTTTTGACTCGAGGGCCACAATGGGTTCTTAAACTGGACCAGAGGGCCGGAACAAAAGCATGGATGGAGTGTTTGTGTGAACTAATATAAATTCAAAGTAAACATCATTACATAAAAGGGTACGGTCTTTTTTTTTTTTTTTTTTTTTTTTTAGTTTTATTCATTTCAAACGGGCCGGATCCGGCCCGCGGGCCGTAGTTTGCCCACGGCTGCTCTAGAGTCAGAAGATGGATTTTCTAATCCATTAAAGGGTTGTTTTTTGCAACCCTGTAATCTACCTAGCATAACTTGGTATGTTATTTAATTGCAGAGATTATCAGGAGTCAGATTACAAATACTTATACTATTTAATAAACCAAATAACAGACAGCAGGCCCAAACTGGAGTCACTTATGCTAAGCCCCACATTACCTCAATGGGACTTAAGTTAGTTTCAGCTCTTCCACAACAGGAATCTTAAGCCAGTCAGTCAGGAGTCACCTGATCAGCACCAGTTAGGTAATCTGCCTGACAGACCCCTTCCATCCCCTAAGGGAGAGCCACCTTACAATAACCAACCCACCTTTTTGCCCAGTTGAATTTCCTTGTTCCTGCTCCCTTCTGCCTACAGAAGTCTGTCATTTTGTACAGCTCCTCGGAGTTCATTTCCATCTGCTAGATGGGATGCTGCCTGATGCAAATCAATTTTTTTGTTCAAATAAAGTCATTTAAAACTTTAACGTGCCTCAGTTTATCTTGTAACCACATATACATACATACAGTATATGTGTGTATACATGCATACATATATATATATGCATATCATTTCAATATCAATAAATTGGAGTCTATCAGTCGAATTTTGTAATGAATATATGTGAAAACATTGGGCTCATCACCTAGTACAGTACTTAGTAGTATCTCTACAAATAGTTCCCAAAATCTATATTATTTGCAGGAAGGAAGAGGGAAGATAAGCTCCACCAAGAGGAGACGAAGAAAATGAGGAGATGAGTCAATACAAGGTAAAAAGAAGAAAAGCAGAATGAATGTCTATCAACAACATAGAGAGAGGACAAGACTAGCAGGACTTGACCCCCACCACAAAGTAATCTTTAGCTTTCATTCCATTAACCCATGGGCTAAGTAATTTAGGTGATTTAGAGTTAGAGGGGCCAGAGTCATGAGTTCATCCATATGTGAATTATACTGTTTGTGTTCCAGGGCCATAGATTTTGTGCTTAACTCAAATTAGCATCTTGCATATGCTTCCAACTAGTCACAGGGGAGGTCAGAGCATGGGGGTATAGTCACACAAATCCATCATCATTACTGAAAAGGAAAAAAAAAAAACCTCAAGGCATCTGCTCTCCCTGCAAGGTCCTGCAGAGTCAAGCTTACCTGGGAATGAAAGCACATTATTGAATCAAGAAAGCCCCAACTCTATGGCAGACCAAGTGGCACCACGCCCTCATCAGTGTGTCATTGCTCTCCTCCTAGGTTGGGAGAAAGAGGCTTGGCCTGAGGTCCCAAGCATCTGTGTATTACTATCAAGTTTATCATTATGAGCCCCAAGCAATTTTATTTCCCCAGAAGACAATTAGATAAACAAGCCTTGGAAATTATGCTAAAATTGAGAGAAAAATTGGTTTCAATTGTTCAAAGAGACACCCTTCAAAATTAAATATGACCCACATTCATGGTCTTTTCCCCAAACTCCTGTAGTGATTGGTTTATATTACAGACTAATGTAGCTGCAGTATTAAATAAACCACTCAATTTGGGTACCGTAATAACAATAATCACTAGCTTTGCTTTCTTATAAGTGACTTTATAGAGAAGCTGCATTTTTTTTTAATGAAAAGTTTGCTTCAGGCTCAACTCGTGCATACCAAACTTCAGTTTGTGGTGAAACTTAACAGTCTTCTTATAAACCCTCGAATGTTGGGAATTATGATGATGGAAATGCTGACACAACATTAGCCACAGCTGGCACTGCAAAACGCTCTGAAGTATGTTGACTCTCCTCTCCCCTATGAAGTCAGTCCCCAGAGCCCACGACTCTGTGCCTTTAAACTGTAAAGTGGAGCTTACCAGCAGTGAAAGCCATAGTAAGGGCTAGAGTTCTCGGACTTCTAACTAAAGGAATTTGGTGTTGACTAAGAAACACTTAAAACTACTTGCCCAATGTGTTACTAAACTATCAGAGACAGGAGAGAACTGTGCAGATTTCACATAAGAAATCGCTTTATACCCACCATGCTTCATAACGAGAGAGAGAAAGGAGGACCAACTAGAAAGAAGCTGTGATTTCAGACATGCAGAGGTGAAGGCTTAACCAAGCCATCAGTCTATCTGGTTAATTTTACTTCCCATCTGAAAGCTCAAAAGTGAATTCCTTCCCTGGGAAATGACTTAGTAGATAACAAAGCGAGACTCTCCTTACGGAAGGTACCTCAACCCAAATTATGATAATTTCCAAGGCTAGAGTGTATATATTTTCAAAGGGAAAGAAAACACAAAAGCAAGTTTAAAAAAAAAAACCAACTAGCATGGAGGTGGGGGATGGTCTTAATGACCAATAGATCTCACAGATTTAATTTCCATAAACTGCACTGATTTTGTAGACCGGCAGCTGTTTTCAGTACAACCTTCCTTACCATGGCATTAGTCTCTCTCAGGAAAATCCTTGATGTTGATGCCAAGGCTGGACTGCACAACTGAACAAGAGGCAAACTGCTTATCAGAAGGTGTATGGGTTTCCTTTGCTACACCCCAATTAAGCTTATTCAGCAAAGATGTAACTGTATCCCCTTAATTTGATTTTTCAAGTCATTCTGTTTTCAATAATCAAAATCACCATGCCTAAAAAGAGTCTTGAATACTCCAGGAGTAAGATTTGTTTAGAAATGGAGAAAAACAAGCCCATGTAAAAGTTCCATTAAAGTATATATACATGGAAACAACCTCTACCAACGATCAGCTTCAGCTACCACCTGTCTATGAATGATTCCCTCATTCCCATCTCTGACTGCGCTCCTAGACTGAATCACATCTGTATAGTCTCATATCTGCACTCACAGGTAAGACAGGAAACTGTGTCAGCATGCCTACCCGGAACTCACAGCCTAGCAACCCACCTTCCTGTATTCCTCCGCTTGATCAATGATCCTACCATCTACCCGAGGGAAAGCATTTCTAATCATTGTTTACCCCTTTTTATTCTTTTATTCCCCATATGCAGTCACTACTCAGGATCATTTTACTTTTTAATAACTCCCCTCTTCCATGTCTACCACTTTTTTCCATCAACATTTTTCATCTAGTCATTAAAATATACACCTCATTTGTTCATGGCCGATATTCAACCAACTACTTCAACCAACTAGTAAAGTCCCTTGGGAGTATTATTTTTATCCCCCAAACCTGCTTCTGTGCCTCTGTTTCTTTCAATTCTTAAATGATTGTCCCTGCCTACAGGAGTGAGTTCTCAAACATTTGTGGAATAAGAATCATATCCATGTGAAGAGGGGAGAAATAAAATACAGATTCCAGAGTCTTTCACAGGAATTCAGTAGTTCTAGAGTGGGCCCAGGTACCTGCATTGTATGCCCTCCAGGTGATTCTGATTGGAGGGAGTACAGATCATACTTTAAGGAACAATAGACTACAAGATACACAGTCTCTTTCAATGGTGTATAAGGTGCTTCAAGATCTGGCCAGGGTTTGATAGGCTGGAAAATCCTAAGTCCCTTCTACATCACACTTTTTTATCCTGAAATACAAATCTAAGTAGTATAACCTACCAGCATAAGAATTTCCAAAAAGAAAATCACTATAATTTCCTAAATGTAGAGTGATGGAATGGGAAAAAAGGTAGATACTTTAAATTAATTTTGCTTACTTAATTTAAACATGTGTGCAGAACTATACTAGAGCATATAATGAAGTATACAAAAGTGCTTGCATCTATACACAAAATCACCATGAACATAACAGCTACGAACACTGATACTGATTGGCAGTGTTTTTACTGATAACTCAGATTCCACAAGTGAATATGGACCCTGATAACACAATTTTCCTAAATTGTGAACAAAACTCAGTAAAGATCTACACAGAATAGGGTATACTCTTCACCCCCTTTAACAAATTAGTTTTATTCATGGAAAATCCAGTGTGCATATAAACCTAACCAAAAATACTTTACGCCTATATGAAAAGCAAAGTTAGGTTCCAGTCAAATACTTGAAAGTTTTGTTTTTAATGTCACATAAAGGCCTATGGAGACATATGAGGACTATGTTACACACTGAACAGTTCTTCGTGTGCAGGACTATTGTGTGCATTGCAAGACACCAGCATCCTGGGCTCACTCACTAAATGCCGGCAGTGTCCTCCAATCATGGATGACCCAAAAATTATCACACGAATTTCCAAAACACCCCAGAGCAAAAGCCTTATCTCTCAGCCTTGCTTCCACCCCAATCACTCCACAGAAACAACCCTAATTAAAGCAACAGTGACCTTCATGTCTCTCAATCCAGTAGACATTGGCTTTCTTCAACTTCTAGCTGCAGTTGGTCTCTTCTCCTTAATACTATTTTCCTTTGACTTGTAGTAACACACTCTCCTGATTTTTTTTATCATGTCTTCCATTCCTTATTCTTAGTAGCCTTTATGTGCTCATCCCTCCACATGGCCATGAAATGTTGTGGTTCAGTGACCCTGGCTCATAGAACTTCTTCCTTTCTTATTCTCTGCTCTTTCTCTAGTCAATCTCACCCAAAGTATCAATTATCATCTACATACTTTTATCTCCACAAGTTTCTATTTCCCACCTAGATCCCTGTTTTGAAATCCACAGCTGTAAACCCACCCACCCACTTAACATATCCCTTAGATATGTCAAAGGAGCTTAGCCAAATTGCTGCATCATTTGCCACCCACCCTTGTTCCTCCTCAAAGCTTGGTCCTCCTTCTCACTCAGTAAATGGACCACTATTAATCTAGTTGTACGTGTCAGGCTCCTTAAGACCTCTTCCCACATCCAGTCCATCACAAAACTGTACCTAACACAGCACTTGGTACAAAGATAATACACAAATATGCATTAAATGAACAAGTGAATGACCACAGTGAGCTACTTGTGGACATATCCCTTCATCCCCCATACCATTTTCCATGATATTCCTTCTACATGAAGACCCTAGTTTCACTCCAAAATCTTGCAAACATATATTCACTCTGTAATTCTCAGCCAAAATGGCACTTCCTCAACAGTTTCCCTTGGCCTCCCCAGGACACACACTGGGCTATCAGTATGTTTTCCCTCTGCTGTTATGGCTCTGTATATACAGCACCATGGCAACAACATCACTGCCTTGCAATGACTTGGCATGAGGACATTCTTCCTTCCTTTGGATATTAACACATGACAAATAGTAGGTACGCTCAGCAAATATTTTGAAAGATTTAATTAACATTTAAAACTGTCTCCATCTGGCTTACCCTACCCTCTCCTATCCTGGCAAGGGAGGACAGGGCAAAACACAGTTAAGAGAAAGAGGGATGGCCAACCCTGCCATGTTCTCATGGCTACATGGACCCAGACACCACTGTCTTTTCTCATTCTTCTATTAGTAATAACAGCTTTTGTTCCTTCCATTCTCCAAATGTGATGAAGGCCATGTCGGGACCCGAGGAAGAGGCGTGAATGTTCACAGGTCCGCCATTTCCTCTGAGTTGGTGGCCAGAGCCTTTCAGGTAAGGATCACCAGTGCAGAGGCGCGTGTTCCTGACTGTGGGAAAAGTTGTTAGCAAAAGACTGTGTACACAAAGCTCTTCGACCACAAGGCTGGAAGATGATCAAAACAAGCCAAAGCTTAATTAGAGCTGAAGATTTCCCAGCTGGGATCCATGTTAGGGACTGAGTTCCAAAAGCCATCACTGAGGAGGCAATTCCATCTCAAGTAGTACAGGCCTCTGAGACCACCAAAGGCAGTGCTGGGGATTTTTTAACTTTTCATGTAATACAGCATTGTGTGTGTGTGTGTGTGTGTGTGTGTGCATGTGTTCCCCTAACCTAAACTCCAGCACTCTTGAAACCTCATGATTCCTCTTTGCTCCCTAACTCCTCTCCCCTTCCATAAATTAAATTAATGAGGAGTTTTCTAAAAGAGTACATTCTCTTAAAGGCTCTGTTATTCTGAAGCTAATGTCTCTGACATGCAGCCAGGCCAAACAGTTGCAGGCAGCAATAACTCTTGCAACAGCTCCAAAACTTAGCCTCAAATGTCACCGAGTCCTACCCTGATCTTTCTTCCCCTTTGATTATCACTGGTTGCCTTCCTTCCTCCCCCAACATTTTATAACAAACTCAAATGCATCAAAGAAACCAGTTAAGGATGTGAAGATTGAGAAACGCATTCAATCTTAATGTTATGATCTTGTCTTTTCCTTCCCACAACTTGTCTCTAAGAGAAAAGGACAAGTGTAAATTTGATGCCACACAGAACAAAACAACAAAATACATCTAAGGCAACAAGAAGGGGATGAGCATTTCTAAATGCCAGCATGCTAATCGAATACTTAGCACACGCCTACTGCAAGGATTGTGTTACATTTGTGAGGTTAATCATTTTTACTTGAGAAATAAGTGGACATGTACATAATGAAGCGATCAAGCAAATTTGACAGAAGCAATTGCTTCCAATCACCTTCCTAAACTAACATCCAGTGAGGTGATGATAAAAAAAAAACACACAACATACAAATGCAAACAAAATTGCAGGAGAACCTATCCTTAATGGGTACAAGGTCAAAATAAACAGTGATATTTATTCAAGTTCTTAAGCCTCAAATGCAAAAAATAATTTAGGCATATGTTTATAATTCGGCTCATCTATCTTGCAAATAATATGTAAAATAACATATTCTAGATAAAATTGGTCCAAATTCCTGTAATCACAATTTGATCTAAAAATCTGGACAATTATGTCAAAATTTTTAGTATATATGTTCCAAAAAGTTGTGAGGGAGAGGAAAGAAGGAAAAAGTAAAAGGGAAAAACATAAGAATTTGGATTTGCTTTCTCAACTGACCATGGCTTATCTGAACCAGCAATAATTTTCAAACAATTTGTCAGTGTACTCCATAAAACAGTGAGTCTTTCATGTAATGGCTACAAGTTCCAAAATAAGAGATACAGTGATAAGACAGGTAAATGGAGCCCCTAACATATGAGGCAGAGATCTAGAAGAGGGAACTTTTCTCAGTAAGTATATATTTATGAAATAAATAACTTAATCTTGGAGAAAAGCAGCATGCATGCTGGTCTGCGTAGTCTGTGCTGCCTTTCTCTATGCATAATCAAATCCTATTTATAAACAATTTTAAAGTCTCCAAAGCATTTCCACATACATCTATCTCATTTGATCCCACAGCAATCCATCAAGTAGGCATGCCCATTTTACAGATGAGAAAGGTGTGATTCAGGAAAGTTAAGGGACTTTTCCCAAAGTGATTCAAATAACAAGTGACCAGAGAGCCACAATACATACCTTCTGATTCCTTAGTAATAGATCATATTTTTATATTATTAACTTCAAATTGACAATAATAAGGAATAAAAGAAATAAAAGGAAAATGAACACCTGTAGTGGATTTCCAACTATTCCACAAATCAGGACTATCACAGGCAAAAATATATCCAGATAAGTAGATGCCAAGCTTGCTTAAAGATTGATGTAAATTTATTTTCACTTAATTTTCTTTTGAATCTATCTCCAGACCCTATTCCATTTCCTAACATCACAAATATTTGTCTAGGCTATGGTAGAGAGTTTATTCTGACCCTGATTTTGTGATGTTATTGGCTGTTATTTCAACTGAAAACATACTTACCGGAGTACAGAGTGTTCCTTACCAATCCATCTTGCCCTGAGTTGAAAATGCCCAGCACTCAAAAGAATGGTCTGGTAATATTTAATATGAACACAGACATTTCTCTTCGAGTGTAATTCATTGTGCACACATCATTAAGGATCAAAGCACAGGCAAACCAAAGAATGGGAGAAGGAATTCGAAAACATCAAAGTTAATTATATTTGGTTGTCCCAATAGCTGTTACTCGTTCAATTAAGATGCTGCTTTGGCTAATCTTAAGTCAAGCTGTGCCTCTAAAAAGTCCAAGCAATAAAAGCAGAAGTCAAAACACCCACAGCTGAATCACTGTGTTTCCTAACGAGCCCTCTGCATTTCCTAGGGCCTGCACAGTTCCTATCAATGTGCAATTGTCTGCTCATCCTTCACCACCAGATCCAGCTCTCCGCACCTAGCACCCAGGCAAATCCTCAATAAACAGGTGGTCAATAACACCTGCATAACTGCTTCTTCATGCATTCTGTAACTTTTTCAAAGCCAATACAGAGTAAGAGGGTGAAAAACTAAACCAAACAATGAGCCTGCTCTGTTGAAATGCCTGAGGTTATAGGGGGCTTTTTGGTTCTTGGTTTACTGGGAATAAACAGACTCTCATCACACCCTGACTGTGCTTATTCTTACACTGTCCCGGGTAGAAAGCACATAAGTTCTGTCACTTAGTGACTATGGTCTCTGCCTCATTATCCCCACTTCCAAACCCTGAGGGCTAGAATATTCCTTGATCAATATGCTCAATGGTACCATCTATGGCAGTGATGGCGAACCTGTGACACGTGAACTCATTTTTTTGGTTGATTTTTCTTTGTTAAATGGCATTTAAATATATAAAATAAATATCAAAAATATAAGTCTTTGTTTTACTATGGTTGCAAATATCAAAAAATTTCTATATGTGACACGGCACCAGAGTTAAGTTAGGGTTTTTCAAAATGCTGACATGTCGAGCTCAAAAGGTTCGCCATCACTGATCTATGGTTTAAAAAACTCCTACAAAAGGAGGGAAATCTAGCTTTCCTACCCAGGAATTGCAGTTACTGTTAAAAGGGACAAGTTCATTTTAGTGTTGTTTCCAGTAAACACTGGTAGAAAGAAAAAAAAATGTTAGAAGGCTACTGGCAGCAACAATGCTTTATCATCTATGGAATAATTCTTTTTCCTCCATTAATATATTTTTTTCATGGGGGTGGGGGTGCCTGAGGGAACCTCAATTTGCCAAGTATTTATTGTACACCAGGAACTGGATGGAAACTTTCTAAATATTGTCCAATGTAATCCTTCCCACAATCCTGCAGAAGAGGGAAGAATCTAAGTTGAGCTGGAACTCAGTAAAGTGCATTCCAAATGCAGCTGCAGGAATTTAAGTCAGCATGGGAGCTCATGAAAGTCTGTGAATCTCTCCTAAAAGCGTGACTTTCCCAAATCCCCACGTCTTGGATGAGTTCTGAAATGAGAAATGAATGCGACCACCAGCATCCATCTGCCCAGTGTGCAAGCCCAGTTTGAATCCACTTCACAGCTCTTCAAACGACTCAGCCATGCTCTTCGTTTGCCCTACAGTTTAATTTTATATGTCTTGTCACGTCAATAGAGAACACATACCTTGTCTCTTCCCAGGTCTCTTCAGGGCCTTTAATTTATTTAAACACACACACACAACACTTAATCTACTGTAGTTCATTAAAGCATTTCAACACATTTTCATGGCCTTGCCATCTGCCTGTATCCACTGTACTCTCCATACTGTGCTCTGACTTCTCAATCTCCCCCAAATTGGTGATGGTTAGGAGGAGCATCGAGAATGCTCAGTATCTTAATCACTCTCTGCATCACAGCACGCAGGAAACCTGACTTGCAGAGTTCCCATACCAACTCTCTATATGAATGATGTCATGGAGGGTGGGCACATGTCTGACTTAAATAAACCCAGGAAACTTCTTTTTCTCTTTTCTACAAAGATGCCCAATGTAAGACAAGGAAGCTCCGTTTTCGCATGACTAGTCAAAAACTCTAGAATTCCTTCCTGATATATTTGAAAAGTGTGTTCCCCGGTCAAAAGTCTGGGGGAGACTGTATTCTTACACTAGATGGGCTGTACTTCACATGTTAGGAAACTGAAAGTCTCTTATGGAGAGTCTACATAAAACAAACATCACAAAGCGTGCGACCACACATATTCCAATGCAAAACCTCTAGCATGACTTCCACTCAGATCCCTCTCTCAAGATCTGCTCTGTGCTGCTATACCAATCACATGTGATAAGTCCTCAATGTCATCCAGAACTGAAATTTCAGCCCCAACTCAACCTGAATATTGAATGCACCTGGCCTGGTCTTCACGATGGTTATCCTGATCCAAGTGGTCATATGGGCCAATGGGTATGATCTCGCTGAGCTAATCATTTCTCATTTATGCCTGCAGATGTTTTCCTTGTGAATATACATCTATCTATGAAAATCTAGTAGATATAGGATATCCGACTAAAGATATCTTAAAGAAATGAGAATATGAGTTCTCGGTTCCTCCCACAAATTAAGAAATGAATCCAGAAGAAAAAATTGGTCTTTCTTTGTATCTCAGTTTTCTCCCTTCCATCCACAGCATAACATGGTCCAGAAGAAGACAGAAAACCAACTGCTTCCTTAAATAAATTAAAGGGGCAAGGCTAAGAGTAGATCGGTGGAGCTCAAACTAGAATGTGCCTGAGAATCACCTCAAAGGTGCTTGTTAAAAGGACTTCAAAATGAATTCTTCCCCAGTGGTTTCTGATTCAGCATGTTTCCAGTTGAAGCCAGGAATTAGTACTTTTATCAAGTGCCACAAGGATGGACCTCCAGGGGCGCCGCCGTCCAGGATCCCCAGCAAGAGGGGTGAGTTCAGGGGAGAGTCGGTGGGAGAGGGAGCTGAGTCAGGCCTCTGGAATTCTGAAATGGTTGTAGCTTTTGTTTATGGCCTAGTCCATTGCTCCCATTGTACAGCCTGCTCAGTTAAAAATTCACCAAACACACCAGACAGAAAGAAGCCTGCCATAAAAGCTCTGATAACACTAATGGTGTTAAATGAGGTTGCTTATTTAAATAAGGGCACCTGGTTTGTGCCTAGTTAGCTGCCTTCTTTCAAGATGTATCAAGGTCCAGCCTCTTTGCTTTCTTTGCTTTGGAGAAGGAGGCTCTCATCTTTGGTTATTTCCATTTGCAACAACATCCCCCATCCCCATCAAACGCTGTCCAGTTTATCTTTATTGTTGTTTTTACTTGGTAAATTACCATTTGCTGCAATGGGCACAGTAATACGATTTTGTATTTACAAGTATTTTATAAATAGCACAGCTTGTGTTGTTTTTTTTTTGTTTTTTGGTTGTTGTTTTTTTCCTTCAGGTGAGCCTTAAACAAAAGTGAGGTAAAAATATATTAATGAGGGACTGATAAGATGGAATCAGGCTCCCCCAAAAAACACACACATGCAAGGGTGGGGGCCTTTGCAGGTTTAAAAAAAAAACAACCTTAAGAACAGACTAGCAGAACTTCAATAAAGCCAGAGCCACTGAAGCACAAAATGTCTAAGTACTATAAAAGTATTATTCTTAAAGGAGTTAATGCTGTCCCATTGAACATCTTATTCAACAGAGACATTTTGTGAAGCGCTGGCAAGAGCAGGAATGGAAACAGAACCCAGGACTCGAAACATCCAGCTCTCGTCAATAAATCAGGCCATTTCCCACCACAATCCGAAATAGCTGCACTGCTCTGGTTATTTTCTAACATATGGCTTAAATATTTATATTTTAACTGCTTTCAGCTTATAGTCCACATTATAAACATTCATTACCATGTATGCAACTTCATAAGTGACTTTTAACTCCAAGGTCAGACCAAATACACATCTGAACAAAATAAACATTCCCAATCAGAGGGTAAAATTGTTCCAATATTTACTTGATAACCTGACACCCATACTCATTTGGCTTCCTTTCTCCCAAAATAATGTTTATTAGGAAGTTCTCCAGCACAAAAAAACAGTGTTAGAAGCCAAGGGGAGAAACACAGTTCTAAAGATAGCAAGTTTTGAACCTGAAATAATGTAAACATTAGGAGAATCTATCTCATGAGTTTGTTGTGGTTCATGGGATTATTATACTAATTGATTTAACAAATACTTGTGCGTGTGTGCGTGCGTGTGTGTGTGTGTGTGTGCCCTGCACAGTCCTAGTCTGAATGGACAGAGTCAAAGCGCTTGCCATATAGTGCTTAGTTCTAGTAGAAAGACGGGCAATCAACCAGTCAGCAAATATCCATTTACTATATCTGCCGTTCCTAAAGGGCAGCATGCAATCAGCCACAAATGGAAAAGTGAGAAATCCATGCAAAGCCATTGCTGAAAAAATTCCTTTAGAGTTCTCCATTGGGGGGCAAGAATTGAACATAATACTGCTCATAGCATCCTATCTAATAAAGAGGAACTATTCAAATTGACCGTCACACCATCACAAAGATGGCAGCACCCGTAGCCACAAGATGGCAGTGCCCAGTCCCTCAGCCACGCCGGAGTCCCCCAGTCCTTTCAGCCCCACTGGGGGTGGGGGGTGGGCATGCGGTGCGGCCGGACCCACCCTCAGCCCCCAGCCACCCAGGGCCAGCCCAAGGTGCAGGCAAGCCTCAGATGTCAGCTGCCCAGCTGCCCAGGGCGGGCCTGAGGGTAAGGCAAGCCTTGGATGGTGGCTGCCCAGACGCCCAGGGCTGCCCAAGGTTCAAGTAACCAGGGACAGCTGAGGCTTGTACTGCCGGCACTGGCAGCAACAGAGGTGTGATGGGGGCATCACCTTCCCCTGATCACCGGGTCGCCTACCGCCCCCGAGGGCTCCCGGACTGTGAGAGGGGGCAGGCCGGGCTGAGGGACCCCCACTCTAGTGCATAAATTTCCATGCACTGGGTCTCTAGTAAGATATAAGTAACATAAATATCAGTAATAAGGTTTTGCAAAGGTTAGATCATTGCATTTATGACCAGACACAATTTTTCATTCTTAACAAAGGAAAGACATGTGCAAATGAATTCCTGATGCAATACTCATTTAAGATATGCACTGTTTAAAAATATTTTTTATTGATTTCAGAGAAGAAGGAAAAGAGAGAGACAGCTGCCTCCTGCATGCTCCCTACTGAGGATGGAGCCCGCAACCCAGGCATGTGCCCTTGACCAGAATTGAACCCAGGATCCTTCAGTCCACAGGCCAATGCTCTATCCACTGAGCCAAACCACCTATGGCAAGCCATGCACATTTTCAAAGATACAAAAACATCTATTAAAAGACAGGAAGCAACAGCCTCAGAAATTTGTAAAGAGAGTGAAATATACCCTTGTATTTAAAAGAAAATAAGTATTTGAAGTGTGATACTACAGAAAAACCATAATTTATTTCAGATTAAAGGACATTAAAAAGTCATGGCTTTCGAGTAGCTGGGATTAGAGTTTGGTCAGAGCTTCAATCATTCATGCTTTTAAGCTGAAATTGGTCCTTAAATGCTGTAATGAACTAAACAATATACCACCCCCAGAATCAACTGTAAAAATATACTGTAACTAAAAGCATAATGACTCCGTTCACTTCCTTCCTCATCTTCCCATAATCCATTTGACCTCCTTCCTTCCTGTCACCTAATCTAATCACTGGCTGGGTTTCCATTGAATTAAAATTCTCCCTGTTGTGCTCTCTTAAGTCATTGCACTGGTTCCCAGATTTAAGGGATGATTTTTTAAACGTCATCACCTACAACTGAATTGTTAAAATGCAGACACTGATTCAGGATGTGGCTATGTATTCCAAGAGGAGGGTATTGCTACACATGGAGTCTAGAATGAAGTTTAAGTTTCTTTCCAATGCCACCAATAACTGGAAATATCCTTAGACAAGTTTTCAAGCTTGATGATCCCATTTGCTGCTCACACCCCTCTCTGTTACTACCACCCCCTCCTCTGTGGCCTCCACAACTGACAACAAAGTCTGCCTAGCACATGACAATCCCCAAAGCGCTTTCACATACAGTGACCTCACTGATCCTCACCATCACCTTGAGACCTTTTAATTATCCTACATCACAAAAGTAAATTGCCCAAATTAAGATATGGGGTAACGAACTGCATGCGTGCAAACTGGCTTTTATGTTTCCTCCATTCCTAAACTGGTTGTCACCGATCACCTTTTTTAGGATGAAATCATTTTGCAACTTTGTGACCTTTTCTCTGAATTTCGATTTATAGACAGGGTTACCAACTACACTGTGTCTATTTTACCTAAAAGTATCCAAAATTATTATTTAAAGGCAGATGTTCAGATAATTTGCCACCTACCTCATCAGTTAACAATTTCATCTGAATCTATATTATGGATGAAGAGAGGAATCTAATCTTTCATCCAAGGTCATACACAGTTAATAACACTCTTTGTACAAACCTGGATCTGCCTGGCTTCTCCACCACAAGGTGATGATTAAGGACAAGATTGGAGGGAAATAGGACCCCAGGTAAGGCTTTGACTGGCAAGTTGATGAATAGCCCATCTTTAAAACTAGAACTTAAATGGGTAAGATCAGAATACCCCTAAAGTAACTCCATTTTCATTCCCATAGCAGCTTGGCTCAGTGGCCTAAGTGAAGTGCAATTATTGCCGATTGATTGATTCTTTTAGCATTTTCTTGCCTACCAAACAAAATTAAGATCATATTTAAGAAAATAATAAACCTTGGGGGGGTTTTCCCCTGTTAGGAAACTTACAGTGATCATTTGACCACATTCTGTTGAAAATGACCGTTTCTCTCCCAGGTTGTGTTTCTGTTTGTGTTACTGGTGGGGAGGAGGAGTATAATTATTAGAAACGTAATAGCAGCTTACCTTTATATAGCACTTTGTCGCTCACAAATGCATTACATTATCCTATTTGATACTTATAACTCACTGTGGACATAGTATGGGAATTATTACCCATTTATACAAATAATTAAGTGGAGGCTCAGAGAGGTTAAGTAATCTGATCAATGTCACTAAATTAGAGCAGAGCAAGGTCACAAATCCAGGTCCTTTTATCTGCAAGCCTTCGGCTCTTTTCTACCTTATTACTTGGTCAGAAATGCATCATCTAAGAAAATGTTCTGATGACCCGTATATGTCACTCGACAGTAAATTCATTACCACGCACACTAGGAAAGCTTTCCTGCTCTGTGTCTAGATGGCTTCTTCCTTATCCTCCCATCAAGATAACTCTGTTACATCTTCCTCTGCCCAACAGAGGCAAACACTACAGAAATGTGCAAACAGAGGCCATCTCAAATGACCAAGTCCTATCGGAAAAATAAAAAAGGAATAATAATTTGGGCCACAAGCCCTGTTTCAGGAATCCATCAATATGCTTCAGAATTGTATTCAAAGGTGTGAATCTGTCACCCAAGCTTGTCATAGAGAAAAGGAAAAGAGAATATAAGGCCTGGGGCAGAGCAGCAAGAAAGCCCAGAACCTAAAAATATGGGAGGAATTGGAAGCCCAAGCTACTCACATGAGAATCATGGGAAGCACAGAAAGTTGACAATTCTTTTCACACATTTGTAGCAAAACATCCATTTATATCCATCAGGTGATTCACTGCATCTACTTATTCAGCTACTAATAGCATCTCTCAAGCCAAATGAGATATTTCTTGGAATATTTTTCTTAAATTTCTTGAAAGCTAGTTGGGTTGTCTTTTTTCCATCTATTTAAGCATATATTTTTAAAAATCAATTAGAAAATGGGAAAAGGCACAAGCAGACATTTCATCAAAGAGAATATGCGGATGGCAAATAAGCACATGAAAAAGTGTTCAACATCATTAGCTATCAGAGAAATGCAAATTAAATCTATAAGAAGATATCATGTCATACCTATCAGAATGGCAAAAACAAAAAAATAATGACAACACCAAATGCTGGTGAGGACACAGAAACTAGGCCATACATACACTGCTAGTAGTATGAAATGGCACGGCTACTCTGGAAAATGGTTTGGCAGTTTCTTTTAAAACTAAACATGTAATTGCTGCCTAGCGGGTGTAGCTCAGTGGGTGAGCGTTCACCTATGAACCAGAAGGTCACGGTTCCATTCCCAGCCAGGGCACACACCTGGGTGGGGCAAGCAGGAGGCAGCCGATCCATGATTCTCTCTCATTATTGCTGTTTCTCTCTATCCCTCTCTCTTGCTCTCTGAAAGCAATAAAAATATCTTTTTTGTAATTAAGCTCATGAGTGAAAGAAGCCTTGAGTATATATTGTGAGATTCATTTGCATAAAGCTGTAAAATAGGCAAATCTAATTTATGAAGAAGAGGAAGAAAAAAAAAAACAAAACAGAGGCTGCCTGCTGATACAGCCAGGGAGTAGTAGGGAAAGGAGCAAGCAAGAATTAGCTGGAGTTTTAACAATGTTCTATATCTTGATAGGAGTCCAAATTACACCACTGTATGCACTTCTCAAACAAAACTCAAACATACCAGCAAGATTCGTATACTTCATTGTAGGTGACTTTTACATTAAAACCTGTAAACAAAGTGAATTAGGTTTAAATTACTGATTATCTTCACAATAAGATACCATACCTTTAAATAGATACAGGGTCACCGAACTAAATGGTGAAAAAGAAGTTTATAACTATCCCGTCTTGAATACATTCTTCTCAGGCAAAGGAAATTGCAATCAACAGAATAACCATGAAGCAAATTCACATAAAAAATACCATTAAATCAGACTAAATTAAATAAAAACAGATGTGATTAGGGCCCTCTGAAAGCAATTTTGGCTAATACTTTGTTTACATGCACTATTGATGCAGCAACTACTGACCTCAGGCACTTTCAGCTGCTTTTATATTAATTATTACATGTGCTTTATGTATTATACATAAAAATATCCTTTACAGGTCTAAGTAGCTAATATTCTTCTGCCAAGGTTATTTTAAATGAGTCTCAGATCCCACAGGGCGGGGGAGAGGGGGTGGTGAAATCTTATCAAGTCCACACATTGATATAGATGTAACATCATTTGGCCTGCAATAGAGTAGGAACAGTTACAGGTTTTGCTTTGCTTCACCATGATTTTCTCCTATTTAGGATACTTACTTAGTTAGGTAAAATTACAAGAGGGATGGTGGGCTATCCTTCCTTACAATTATATGCAATAGGACCCAACCTTTTCACTTAATAGGTTTACACTGCAGAGACATGCCTGCTTAATTGGCCAGACAAGTCAAGACGCTGATGAAATTATTCCTTGACCCTACCAGCGATTCATAGAGAAGATAATGTAAGAAACATCTAGTGCCTACTATTCATTTCGGTCTTAAACTTTGCTTGTGATCCAGGCTCCATCACTACTCCATTTCAGGTCAAATTACTCTCAGATTGGTGGCATATACATAATTGTCAATTTGTAGCCATGAGTCTATCACCAAAAATATGAAGGTACATTTTTTAATTATTCCATGAAATGAAGCAAAAAATCTTGGAAACATACACAATTCTCAAACTAGTTCAGCCATAAATTTTGGCTTGTTTCACACTAGTTGCTTAAAAAATTAAAATAATAATAAAATATGATAATATGCAAGATTTTAGTTTCATCTCTGGGAAAATAAGTGGAGATAAGCAGCAAAACTGGAGAAAGTAAAAGTAAAGGAAGACAATAAGAAGTTGCAGCTAGAAGAGCAGGTTCCCAGGTGAGAGTCAAGGAAGAGGCAGGAAGAGGAAGAAGATAACGATCTGTTGTGAGCACATGTCAATTAGCAAGACGCAGAAGATGAGCAGAAGGCTTCTGCACATGGGATCCAGGCGTGCACAACCTCTATTCAAAGCCAAGTGGTGCTTCCCTCCTTCCCTGCTCAAACTGTGAGCAACTGCCCTTTCATCTTTCATTAAACCTGACCACCAATTGTCCTGGGTTTCCACGGCTAGGGGCAAGGTGCCAGACCCAGTAGGTTGCAAGAGAGTCAAACAGAAAGTCTTCCTCTATCTCTAGTTATCAGAACTAGCCACATTGTCAGACTTAATGCAGAACCACCCAGGTGCATGAAAGAGTGCCCAAATCTCTCATCTGGCAGATGGATTTGACGAGGACCATCAGATACACATTTGGCCCTCTTTATTCCTGTCCATCAAAGAGGCTTCCATACTAAGATTTATTAAATCAAAAGGGCATAAAATACCAGAAAGGCAGGATGTTATTCTATTTACCATACAAAACTGAATCTGCCATTTTAGGTTCTAACAACCCTAAAATTCACCTGGGCAATATTAAATGGTCTTATTCTTCCCTTTTTAAAGTAGTTATTTTCACACAATTTGTTTCAGAATGTTACTACCAGCTTGAATCCTCAGGTTCATTCCATTCCTTCTCCTGGTATAAGTAGGCTCTTCAGTACCACAAACCCTGTTTAGTAAGATCTAGCAATTTTTGCTTCCTGAATAACAGAACAGGCCAGAGAATAGCTTTGTTTATGAAGAATCCTGCAATCTTGTCCTAAAAACGTTGATCCAAGAACTGTATATATCTTGAAACCAAGCGAGCAATTCCTTCCAAATAAGAGATGTAAATATGATAAGGATTGGCATGTTCAAATATCATGTGATCGTTACCAGTTAGGATAAGACACACCTCCCTCCTCTCTACAAACACCTCTAAATGCTCTTGACAGCAGTTATATTTTTGGAAGGCATATGCCCATTCACAGTGGGTAAAGCAGTGCCTTGCACTATGAATGCTTATTTTTAAAACTCAGCATTTCTTCACTGAAAATCTATTCAGAAATCCCTTCCTCGTTTGGCCACAGAGCTTTATGCATTGGGGTGGGGGGGCAACAAATGCTGATATTTCAAGAAATCTAATCTCTTAATGACTGTTGTCAGAGAAGAGAGAAGGACTCTGAAAGAGTCATCTTGAAATAAGCCTCATCTCAGGTACATGTGAGCCCACAAACGCTAGCAGAGAGTCAGGACTGCCACCAAACACGGTGTCAATTTATTTGATCTGTCCACCCAGGATGTTCTGTGCAGAGATGAGGATCTGTCCCTTCTGACACACTCTCATGGTCCACACCCCCCATTCTTCCATCATATAAAAGCACACTCATTATCTAAGCATAAACCTGGACTTCTGGGGGTTCCAAACAGAGCAAGCCAAAGTCAGTCCAGAGTCCATCAGTGGTGGAAGTAAGAAGTAGAAAAGATGACCTAGGTCATCATAGATGGACCACTCACTGAAGGTATCTGAGAAAGTTTAGGTTTTGAGCTAGACGTATGTCAGTAATTGCAACTATAAACTGGAGAGGGAAAGGAGGGCAGTCTAAGCAGAGGGAAGAATTCATGCACCGGGACAATGAAAACGTGTGCAAAAAACAGCAAAGAGATTCACGTGGCTTCAGCAGGTTTTCAAGGACTGTGATGCTGGCAAAGGGTGCAAAGCAGAGGATGAGACAAGATTTAGGGAAGGCATTCCTTTATCCATTAATTCATTCGACACAGGTTTACTGGGCATTAAGTATACACAAGTCACTGTTCTAAGGTATTGGAACACAAAACATAAGACCTCTCTTTTTAAAGGGAAACCATACTCAGTTACAGAATAGATTCAAACGAGATTCTAAACGTCAACTCTGTCACTGTTAAGTCCTTCTCCCCAAACAATGCATAGAGGTTTTCTATTCTTCAAGTTAGAAAATATGACCTGAAAGACATGGATAGAGTTTAGGTGGATTGAAGAAATCCTCCCCCTCTTATTCCTTTATCTTGACACTGACAAGTTAAGATGCTACATGAGATTGGTGTGAACGGGCAGAGCAAGACAAACTTGGTAGGCTCAAAATAAAGTCTCTTTTCTGTGCTGAGGAAGAGTGACTTCCCCTGCTTTTCACAAGTAATAAAATCACATAGGTAGGGACTAAGAAGGAAGAAGGTGATTTGGAACCAAGGAAGTTAGTTTATTGTCCTCCTCCGTTTAGGTTGTTAAGGGTGGCAGTTAACACCATACACTTCACAGCCAACACAGGGAAGATGCCATGTGTCCCTGTCACCCCCACTCTCACCCCTTCAATAGGGCTAATAGTATCAAAAGAGGGACTTGGACTTGGAGAAATGGCACTGCCCAATCTCCAGATATGGCCTTCATTACAAGGAACCCCTTACCCTCCCCAGAATCAGACTGTTAGACCCATGGTTTGGGTCAAAGAGGTTTAAGGGGAAGGATCACACAGCACCACCATCATCTCATTCCATCTGGGAAGTCACTGAAGTCAGAGAGGCTAAAATGACTGGCTCAAGACAGGTGGTAACCAGACCAAGGGCTGGTGTCTGCAGGCCAGCTGGGAGAGCCATGAGTGTGAGCTGGCACGGGTTGCCTGAATCACCTGAGGAGAGAATTCACAACAACCCTGTGGGATAAAGGCAACTAAAGCACAGAAAGGTGACTCAGCAAGTTTGATTTCAGTGTGTGTACTTTTCTGCCTCCTCTAGGAATCTACTTTCTGTTAATGGGAAGTCACAAGGTTCTCATCATAGATTCTCTGAGCTTCCCTGCTGGCCTTGAAAGTTTCATGCTCATTTACATTTTCATTTCAGAAAAAAAATGCATCCATGTGCCACATAACCAGATGGTCAATGCTATGCCACACAGCCTACATGTGTAGGAGGCTACCGCATCTAGGCTTCTGTAAGGGTGCTCTACGATGTTCACACACAGATGAAATCACCTACGTTCTCAGAACGCATCCTCGGTGTTAAGAGGTGCATGACTGCACACTACAGGGTGGGTCAAAAGTAGGTTTACAGCTGTGAGTATGCAAAACACAGAGTTTATTTTTGTACTATTATTTATTGTACTAGAGGCCCGGTGCACGAAATTCAGGAACTGAGGGGTGGGGTTCCCTCAGCCCAGCCTGCCCCACTCACAGTCCGGGAGCCCTCAGTGGATGTCCTACTGATGGCCACAGTCTGGCAGCAGAGGCTCAGAGCAGGCGTCCCGTGTGTGTGTGTGTGTGTGTGTGTGTGTCTGTCTGCTATGGCCTGCCCCCAGCCGTGCCACGTAGGCTCAAAGCAGTTGCTGTGTGTGTGTATGTGTGTGTGTGTGTGTGTGTGTCCCCACTGGGGGTCTGCCCCCAGCCACACTGGAGGCTCAGAGCAGGCACTGTGTGTGTGTGTGTGTGTGTGTGTGTGTCTGCTGGGGGCCTGCCCCCAGCCACACCATGGAGGCTTGGAGCAGGAGCCCCTCTGTGTTGATCTCTCAGGCTCCTGGCCTCCACTGCATGTTGTACTCTCCCTTCAGCTATGGCCAGGATGGGGGTGCTGCTTGCAAGCTGGGCTTTCCTGCTCCCGGATCGCCATGGCAACCAGGGAGCAGGCCCAGCTGGGGGCTGCCCACAGGATGGGCTTTCCTGCTCCCATTTCAGGCCCAGCTTGGGGCTGCCTGCAGGCCAGGATTGCTTTCCTTCTCCCGGATCAGGCACAGCTGGGGGCTGCCTGCAGGCCGGGCTTGCTTTCCTGCTCCCGGATCAGGTGCAGCTGGGGGCTGCCTACAGGCCGCACTTTTCTACTTACTGATGGCCGGATCACCACAGCAACTCAGGGCCCAGCGGCACTTTCCTGCTCTCCAATAGTCATAGGGTCCCGGCTGGGGGCAGGGCTTAGCAGTGCGGGGCTTAGGCGGCACGGGGGTCCCAGCTGGGGGCTTATGCCCCGCTGCCCAGGCTGCACATGGGGCCCAGATGGCAGCTTGCGCTGTCCCGCCCTGCCTGTAGTATAGGATAGAGGCCTGGTGCACGGGTGGGGGCTGGCTGGTTTGCCCTGAAAGTGTCCCAGATCAGGGTGGGGGTCCAGCTTGGGTGCCTGGCCAGCCTGGATGACGGGCTGATGGCTGTTTGCAGCTGGTCACACCCCCTTCAGGGTGGGGGTCCCCACAGGGGTGCCTGGACAGTCTGGGTGAGGGCCTGAGAGCCGTTTTCAGGCTGGAGGGCAACTTAAGCTCCCAGCCTCTCCTTTTTTTTCTTTTTTTTTTTATCCTGGGATTTATTTACCTTCTATAGCTGTCACTGGAGCTGAGAGCCGGCTCCAGCTCTGAGGGCTGAAAGCAGGTTCTGGGTCTGTTTGGTTTCTATAATTGAAACTCTGTTGCCATCACTGCAGCTCTAAGCTCTGAGGCTGAAGCTGGCTGAAAGCAGGTCTCTGGAGCTTGTTTAACTTCTATAATTGAAACATTGTTTCTTAGAGTGTAGCTTAGAGCAGGCCGGCAGGCAGGGAACCTTGGCTTCCTCCATCACTGGAGCAAGCAAGCCTCCTGTTCGCATCAGCTGCGTGGCTGCCGGCCGCCATCTTGGTTGGCAGTTAATTTGCATATCCTGCTGATTAGCCAATGGGAAGGGTGTCAGGGTTATGGTCAATTTGCATGTTTCTCTTTTATTAGATAGGATTATTTTCCATACAAACAACTGTAAACCTGCTTTTGCCCAACACTTTATGTTGTGTTTACATGCCACAAACAATCTACCGATTAACGCAGAGGGACTCCAAAACCCACTCCCCAAATCAGCTGAATTTGTTAGGTTTCAGAGGATGGTTACCAATGCAATTAGTTGGATTAACAATGCAGTGTTTCTTAAGTTCCCTTCCAGGTACAAAGTACTGAAGATCCTACCCAAGATGTCTTTATTCGGCCTGAAACACCACCGATTACACATGCACTAAGAAAGAATACTTTTTTATGACCAAGGCTAGCTACAGATGGCCTCTCTATTACAAATATTTAGCCTTAACAATAATCTCAGATATTTACTGATATTCACCCTTGAGATGTGGAGATAGGGCAGGTTGGAGGGGACATCTAGAAATACGAGGACAAAGCTTAAAGTGCAGATCTTATATAATAAAAGCCTAATATGCTAAGTGTCAGGTCATTGGGTTGGCAGTTCAACCAATCAAAGCATAATATGCTAATGATATGCTAAGGTCGCTCAGCCGCTCACTATGACGTGCACTGACCACTAGGGGGCAGATGCTCTGACCAGTAGGTTAGCTTGCTGCTGGGGTCCGGTTGATCCGGACTGAACAGGACGGGCCGGACACACCCTGGAGCCCTCCCTCGGTCCCTCCCCTTCTGGCCAACCTCCTGCATCCCTCCCTTGCCCCAATTGTGCACCAGTGGGGTCCCTCAGCCTGGCCTGTGCCCTCTTGCAATCCAGGACCCCTCAGAGATGTCAGAGAGCCAGTTTCAGCTCGATCCCGCAGGCCAGGCCAAGGGACCCCACTGGTGCACGGACTCATACACCAGGCCTCTAGTATTGGCAATAAAAAACATACACCCAAAATGTACCATATGAGCCCAGTAGTGGAAACCTGACACCTGGAGACTTTTCCCCCCTTAACCTTTGGAAATTAGGAAAACAAAAAAGGAGGAGAGATTTTCATCATAGATTCTAATTTCCATTGTGTGCCCTTTTAAGATAAAAAGGAGTGGGGCACAGGGGGAAACTAGGGAGAATTCATTTAAATAGTTTGCATTTCATTTTCCTTAGGTAGTATGTAAAGGTGGTATGTATTTTCTTAGGTAGGTCAAGTCCAGGGATAAAATACATCAATAGCAAAAGGCTTTATTCATTTCACCAGCCTAGGTGGTGCTACTTCTACTTCCAATGTTCTCTCAGACCAGCTATGGAAAGCTGGCAGTCTGAGAAACATGTACCTCTGCACCGCATGTCAAGTACAGCCTGATCATTTCAGACTGCAGATGCTCAAGCCAACAGTCACGTGTCGCTGTTGAACAGAAAAGCACTTTCTAGGGAGTACCTTTTTGGTAAGAAAAAAAATCTCAGCAGCTCATAAGCAATTTTAATTTGCCACACTATATTTTTATAGACATCTCTGAACAATTAAGACACTGTGTGGCAAATTGAAATTGCTCATACCTAGTTGCAAATTTTATTGCCACAAACGGGGTCCTTAAGAAGCACTATTAACTTTAATGGTGACTTGTTGCTCCCCAATTATGAGTCATCCCCAATAAAGAGATACAGGGATCATCTCCACAGGGGTGGGAAGGGAATGTACTCCACCAACAACAAAAAGGAGCAGGGGCAAGATCCCAGAAGAAAAAGCCGAAACATAATATAAACTGGGAAGAACGCGTCCTTGACATCAAAGAAAAAGAATCACACACACATTGAGCAGCAAGATGGCAGCCTAACAGGGAAGATGTGTCCTAGTCTCTTCCTGGAGACCTGGAGATAAATCGCCTGCCCTAGGATTGCCCTGCAGTGGTGAGTCGCACATAAGATTGAAAGCCTTGCCCTGGCCAGTTTGACTCAATGGTTAGAGCATCAGCCCATGCACCGAAGGGTTGTGGGGTTGATTCTCTATCAAGGGCACATACCTGGGTTGCAGGCTAAATCCCCAACCCTGTAGGGATGTGTGCGGGAGGCAACCAATCAATGTGTCTCTCTCACATCTCTCCCTCTCTGTCTGTCTGTCTCTCCCCTCTCCCCTCCCCCCATTTTCCTTCCACTCTATCTCACAGTAATGGGAAAATATCCTCAGGTAAGGATTAAAAAAGACTGAAAGCCTTGCAAATATGAATAGACTTAAAGCAATAACTTTTTTCAAGTTTTACCATTCATAGACTCATCTAAACCCTCTCAGCAAAATAAACACAGAGAAAGCCAATTCTCATGGTTATTCATTAAAGTATGCTAACAAGCCCTAGCCAGTTTGGCTCAGTGGATAGAGCGTCAGCCTGTGGACTGAAGGATCCCAAGTTCGATTCTGGTCAAGAGCACATGCCAGGTTGTGGGCTTGATCCCCAGTAGGGGGCATACAGGAGGCAGCTAATCAATGATTCTCTCTCATCATTGATGTTTCTCTCTCTCTCTCTCCCTCTCCCTTCCTCTTTGAAATCAATAAAAATATATTTATTTTTTAAAGTATGCTAGTAAATGTTGGATGTTCTACTTATCAGACTTGCTTACTCACTGTAAAAAAACTGAGTAGAGAGAATGTTGAAGATCATTTTAAATGCTCATAATCCTTATGCAACTATACTGTTAATATTTTGCTATAGTTCCTTCTAAACATTTGAAAGTACATTTTTACATAGATAATATTGTATATGCAATCTTATATTTTCCTTTTACATTTTCTAATGTAATTTATAAACAATGCCTAACTAGTTTCAATGTTTCATATTTTTCCCCTGTACTTTCACTTATGTAATTATTTCTCTACTGGTATATGATAGGAATGTTATCACATTTTTCCCTTTTAAACTGCTTTTTGCATAGATTTCTTGTGTCTCTGAATGATAAAGATAGAAACAGGCATGCACATCTTGAGGTATGTAAGACATGCATTCCTGGAAAAGTAATCTGAATATGTAGTGCATTCTGTCATTAATCACTTAAGCAACTTTCATTAATGATAATTACTTTAATCATTGAGGTTAGCTTTGGCCCTTTTAATCCTGCAGTTTCTCATGGCTCCCAGACTCCACTGTGCTCTTTTTAGAGAGAGACTTTACTTTCTACAACATGTCTAAGTATGTTTTGTTTAGCAGTTCCACTGTAAAAGCAAATGCACGTGGGAGGATAGACAGAAAATACTGGGGGAAAGGGGAGGAGAGGGAGGGAGGGAGAGAGGGAGAGGGAAGAGAAGAACAATTTCTTAACCACACCCCAGGGCCTACACCATTAGTGAATTTTACGTACATTATGATTCATTTCAGGATTTACCCTCAAAAACTCTATTCTGGCACGTTAAGTGAAGCAAGAAAGCGAGTTCACATTTCACAGAGCGCAAAGGCGAAGGGTGAGCATGGGTCCAAGAGTTCAGAGCCAGGAGAGGGCCAAGTGCAGTTAATGAGAGGGAAAGGCAGAAGAAACATCATTTTTCTGTGACATTCCCCTCCTTTTCAGTTCTTCAACTCCAGTTCTGAGGTGTGGGACCCGCCCAGAGCCAGCAGAACTCTTGCAGCCCTGCCGGGCACCCCGCCTGGAGCCCCCAGGGTCAGGCTGTGCAGCAGCTCCAGGCATCATAAGGTCATTGCCAGGTTTGGCACAAAACCCTCACCCTCAGCGAACACAGGCCTCTGAAGAAGAATGAAGCAACAGCCAGGAAAGAACCACTTTGCAAACAGACTTCCAAGGAGAATTAGCCTCTTGAAATCCTCTGTGCAAAAGTTCACACCATAAAACAGCTGCTGCTTAATGTCTCGGGTTCTAATTAGCCCCGAGCTCCTGATTTGCACAGAACTTCTGGCCAATGGAGTCCAAGCTCCTTTGCTCTTCCCTGCACCGTTCAATCCCAGAAGTGCCCTTGGTCAAAAACTAGGTCATAGACTTATCCACTGAGAAGCATTCACCGTCATTTCAAATGGTGTGCTCTGTTCAAGAGGTTATGATAATAAAGGAAGAGCAGCAAACGGGCTTCGAGTCCTGGCATGCACGGGCCGGCTTGGAAGACTGCCTGCTACCTTATCTTACTCGGGCTCTTTTCGAGTCAAAGCACTGAACTCTGACCCTTTTCTGGATGCATGAAGATCATTTCTAGAATGTGCATACAAACCATTTCTAGAATGACTGTATCCAATTTCATGTGTGCTTTTTTCCCAGCTTTCACCTAACAGCTCTAGGCCAAAAATAAAAATAAAAAATTCCCCTTTCAAGAAGCATTTACGTGCTTCACTTCTGCCAAAGTTTACAGCAGAGTTATATCCTGCCTCAGAAAGAAGGATGGGCGGGTGGAAGGGGAAATGGAGCAGGACAGCTGTTTTTTCAATAAACTCCTGCAGAAAACCTCCCACTTCCCCCACTGCTTCTTCCACACCCCCAGCAAAGAGGCGGGGGGAGGAGGCATGAGAAATCCCATTTCTCCAAGGAGGATCAAACTGGCTCCCTGGCTTCCTAAACGCCCCCACACTTGCCGGAGGTCCGTCATCATTCACCCGGGAGCATCAGGGCATAAGGCTCAAGTTTTGTCTCTGCTTCTTCCCTTGTTGACTCCCATGCTGATGGAGCCCGAGAGGCTGCAGCCTCCCTCCCATCCATCCCCACCCAATCTCCATCCACACCCCGGCAGGCCCGAGGCACACGTGGCATTGTGACAGAAGCAGCCAACGAAAAGGTGGGAATTTTTAGCCCCTTCCGGAAATATGCTGAAACTCCTTCCCACAAAAAGACACAGCTGCTGTCAGCCATCCCGTGCTCTGCAACTAGCTGCCTCCAAGCTCAGCAGTTGGGCTCCTTGCTCTTCTGGAGTGGGGCGAGGAAGGGAACCTGAGACGCAGGCAGAGCGGCTGAGGGTCCGCCCCTCCTCGGCAGGCTGGAAAGCTCTAATTTGTTAACCTAGAAAACCCTGGGGCTTTGAGATCTAAGAGTGGCTCCACCCAAGCACTACCTCAGATTCTTTTTTTCCCTCCTAGTGGGCAAGCAGAGCAAAGGGAAAATGAGGACAAATGTGTTCAAAACAGAAATACTGCACAACCCTAACTTGGCTACGGGCAAGGCCCGGATTACAACCCAACACCTCCATTTCGGTCCAAGTGGAAAGAGAAACTACAGGGTGCAGCCTTCATCCAGCTGTGAGAGCTCTGCTGCCCAGACACTCTGCCAGCCCCCAGAGGACCAACATAACCCCAGATTGCTCCTCAGTTCCCAGCTGCTCCCCCCACCTTTTTTTTTTTCTTCAAAGTTTGTTCGTTCTTTTTGGTAAACTGATTCTTTTTCATGCCATGGTGATTGTAATTACTGTGGAATGGTCTCTTCACTTCAAGACTCACATCCTTGGTAGGAAATGGTTCAGTCTTAAAGAAGTCAGTACATGCAGATGAATTTTTCAAAGTCCCTAAAACCTTTCTCCAATGACTGAACTGTAACCAAGGAATGTGAATTGAGGTTGATGTCACAGTTCAGTTAACCATTTCAAAAAAATAAAATAAAAAACCCAGGTTGAGGTAGCATTCATCTAAGACCGATGTCATAACATGTTGCCCATCACCTATTTTAACATGAGTAATGAGTTGGCACGTCCTGGGCACTAATTGAAGTCATCTTACATCTCTCAGTGCAGGTTCAACATAACCTAATTCACATTAATTGCCTTGAAGGCCCCTTTCAATTCTACAATTTTTTTTAAATGGACTGCTTTGAAAGGCATAATAAATTTTTTACAGTTTTAGCCTAGTAAAAATATATAATTAGCATAACAAGTGTTGGTATAAAAATTGTATTTCTAAAATACACTTAGTCTCATATAGATGTCACATACCCTTGTTACAATTTAGGTCACACTAATTATTTATAATTCCCCACACACCCTCTGTTTTTCCTCAAGTTAAGAGAAACTAAGGTAAAATCTAATCAAGCCAGTTCCTGATTCCAAACCAATGAAATCTAAACTAGAAATCTGATTCTTTCTTCTGGCTCTTCCTCTCCATTTCCAGGTCTATCTAAGCATAAATGGGGGGTGGGGCATAACAGAATCAAGGAAGAGTTGGAAATGCCCATCTGTTGTGAACTTTAATTTCCCAATCTAAGGCCTAGGCCCGTGGTCGGCAAACCGCGACTCGCGAGCCACATGCAGCTCTTTGGCCCCTTGAGTGTGGCTCTTCCACAAAACACCACGTGCGGGCATGCACATACAGTGCGATTGAAACTTCACGGCCCATGAGCAGAAGTCGGTATTTTGTGGAAGAGCCACACTCAAGGGGCCAAAGAGCCGCATGTGGCTCACGAGACACAGTTTGCCAAGCCGCAGTTTGCCGACCACTGGTAGGCTGTGGGCTTTAGTAGCAGTGACGGCTGTCAGTCAAATAAATCATCCCAGGAATAAAACAAATCAATTTCTGTAGCCTTGATAGTAGAACTGAACCAAGTTGTGGAAAATCGGAAATGTATCTACATGGATTTAGAGCTCCCTCTCCCATTCTCCCTACCCTTGGCCTGGCCCAATGTTTGCTCACCTCCATCACCACCTGTAAGGAATTATTTGTAACCAATCAAGAATACTTATTAACTTGATTAAAACTCTATTTGCTGTCTTGCTGCTAAGAAACCAGAATATAAATCTCTTATCTCAATGAGCCTCTAGAGCAGTGATGACGAACCTTTTGAGCTCGGCGTGTCAGCATTTTGAAAAACCCTAACTTAACTCTGGTGCCGTGTCACATATAGAAATTTTTTGATATTTGCAACCATAGTAAAACAAAGACTTGTATTTTTGATATTTGTTTTATATATTTAAATGCCATTTAACAAAGAAAAATCAACCAAAAAAATGAGTTCACGTGTTACCTCTGACACGCGTGTCATAGGTTCGCCATCACTGCCCTAGATCATCAGGAGACATGAACTCAAAAAAGAAAAGGGAACAGATTCCCAAATTTATATTTATATAGACATGTGTTTCATGTCTTATTATTAGAGACACATGGCCTTTATGTGCCAAGCACCATAGGATTATGCTTGGAATGTCCAACTGCTTATCCATAGGATTAGATTCACAAATAAAGATGACTAATACTTCCGATTTTCTAAAATTATTGGCACAGCTGTAACAGCCTTAGGCAGCCAATCAGAAACCTCCATGTAAAGTCAATATCCTTGCTAATTTAAAATAGTGATTCAGCCAAAACCGGTTTGGCTCAGTGGATAGAGCGTCGGCCTGCGGACTGAAGGGTCCCAGGTTCGATTCCGGTCAAGGGCATGTACCTGGGTTGCGGGCACATCTCCAGTGGGAGATGTGCAGGAGGCAGCTGGTCAATGTTTCTCTCTCATCGATGTTTCTAACTCTCTATCTCTCTCCCTTCCTCTCTGTAAAAAATCAATAAAATATATATTTAAAAAAATAAATAAATAAAATAAAATAAAATAAAATAGTGATTCATTCTCTGCCTATCTGACCACAAATGATTTACAGTGTCTGTTAATCCTAACTGCAACAACCAAACAACCCATCAATGGAGCAGTATCACATTCTCCCAACATGCAGAGAATTCTTAAATACCTTGTCCTGAATGGGGAAAGACCTAATGAAAGAATTTTTATCCTAAGCCCAAAAGAGATCGTTCTTCTGTGAAGAATGAACCACTCAAAATACTTTAGAAGAGAATGGTAAGATGAAACAAGTTCTAAACATACAAAGTTAAATATCATTGCTAAAGAACCACAGGGCACGTGCTCCATGGCTCAGAGTTACCCAAGGATACATTCCGTTCCAACATAGCTTCATGTTTGCCAAAAAACAGTGGTGCCACACGTTTCCACTTTCCAGATATGGAGCTTTCCTCAATCCACCTTCTTGGCCTGCATGCAAGAAGGAACTAGAAAATAGGGACCTATGAAAAGCCTGCTTCTCTCCACCTCTGGGCCTGTCCAGTCAGGGAGAGACATGTGGTTTTTCAAGAAATAGCTGTCTCTAGCAAGGAGGGACCTGGAGAGTATTATACTAAGTGAAATAAGCCTGTCAGAGACAGACAAGTATCACATGATCTCACTCACATATGGAATCTAATAAACTGATCAACAAAATAGATCTAGAGACATAGAAACATGGAATAGACAGCGGCATCTCAGAGAGGAGGGGAGTTGCAGGGTGAGTGGAGAAAGGTTAATTGGGGAACTTATATGCGTATGTTATATACATAGCCCATGGACACGGACAATAATGTAGTGAAGGCCTGGGAGGGGCGGATGGAGAGGGTCAATGGGGAAAAACGGGGGCCACGGGTGGGGGGAAACATCTGTAATATTTTCAACAATAAAGATAAAATTTTTTAAAAAAAGAATGGCTGTCTCTAGAGTAAATTTCAGAAGACATGAAAACACACAAGATCAAAGGAATATAGCAGAAGAGGCAGAAGCAAATATTGCCTCACTGGATCCCATATTTGCCAAAGTCATCCAATTCTCAGATACAATTTTATTGTTACTTTTTTAAAAACTGTCAAGGTACATCAAAGCACATTTTGCTGCTGTTTTAGATGGACTCAGGACTCCCCTTGGTCACTCATTAACTTCTCCACTTGACAAGAATGCGCCCTGAGTTCTTACAATTAAAACTAGAAAATTTAAATACTGATCTCTCTCTCTCACACACAACGTTAAAAAATAAGAATAATCTTACATTAAATAAAAATGCTTACACTGTGAGAAATACTACTGGGAAATGACAATTTTTAAGTCTTTTACAATGTGATTATGGCTATCTGCATAAAAAGGGATTATTTTCTACTCCAGTGAAGAAAAAAGGAGCAAAACTCTAGGTAAGACAAAATACAAAGCAAGCCGGCAGCATTTCCCTGCCTGAAAAGCACTCATCAATCATTCGGGCTGTCTCATGATAATGCTTCAACAAACCCACCAGTGAAATGAGATTGTTGCCGATTCCTATGCATTTAAAAGAGGACAGATATGTCACACTATGCAAAACATGGCGTCATGTGATCAGGAAGACATTTAACGATTTGAAGCAGGACGATAAATGTCAGTGAACACTTTGAAATGCAGCGCCTCTACAACAGACCCCTTCGGACGTTTCTACACTCAAACCAGTTTTTCATTCCCTCAGCAGTTCCCATTTGCAAAAGGGCCTGGGATGTACCAAAGCAACGTGAGTGACATCATGCTTGGACATGAAGCTCAGGGGATAAAAAAACACATATGATGGAGGAAAAAAAAACAGACAAAACAGCAATGTATTTCCCAGGACTTCCCTAGAAAGACAGCCACTGGATCACTGGATCACAGCAAATCTAAAGCTTTGGCCTCTGGGAACCTTTATTACAGCTCCTATCGAAGGGAGGAGAGGGGGCAGCTTTCCAGTCTTCACAGGAAAAGAGTGATTTCCAAATTATGACTTTTGAGAGCTCAAGAGAGGGAATGACTTATTCGTAGTAAATGAGAAACACATGGTTTGCTCAGAGGGTTTCTGTCCACCCTGCTCAGTTATTTCTCTTACATGAAAAAGACAAATTATTAAGATTTAAACACAATATCCCTTAGAATGTACCATACATTTGTGCTTCAAGCCTGAAGGCTGAGGCTTTAAGTTTAAGTGAAAATGACTCTCGGGGTAACATGGGGAACATTGGCTCCTCATTCCAGAGACAAGCAGAGCTACTGTCCCGCACACCAAGAAATACAGTTGAATGGGCACAGCAGTCAACAGGATACCTGCCCACTGCACCCACTTTCAGAATCAGCCAACTGAAAAGGCCAGTGTCCTCACCGAAAACTATGGGGACCCATCCACCCAACGTTGGGTGGGGAGGTTTTCTTTTTCTTTTTTTGCCCTTTTGTCATTTTGTCACCATGCTTTCTCCTTATCCCAGTGGCTCTTAACCCCAGTTATACAGTAGAATTATCTGGAAGGTTATAAAAGATACCCAGCCCTTCTAATATGCATCTGGATTTAAGAATCACTGTTGCATCCTCATCTGATTGCAACCTCACTAACTCAGCCTTACACTGTATCGTTTAGACTTTTGAAGAGATCTGCCAAGCAATCTCTTTTATTATCTCTTTTTTTTTTTTTTGAGAAGTCCAAGAGGCTCTCAAGGGAACATTGGTACATTTTCCATGGTGTGCAGAGAGCCACTAAGTATAGAGACATTATACATGGTATTGGAATTGCAGCTCACTCCCATGGAGCCCAGGGCTCGCCAACCACCCTCCCCCCCACCCACCCCCGCCACTGCCTTCCTAATGTATGTCACAGACTTGTCCTGAGGGAAGGGGTGGGATAGCGTTTCTCAGGAGGTTCTATCCAATTTCCTAGCAATCTCAACACAGGAAAGAGCTCTGTGCAGTCTGTGGCTGTGATAGAAACGCTTCTCACAGATCTCTCGCCCTAGACAAACAAACATCCCGCTAAGCGGAGCTCAGCACATTCCCTGAACAACTCCAAGGATGGGACTGTATGGCAGCGCCCGTGGAGTGCACTTAGTTATCTTTCATTACAGAAGCTGCATACCATGAGTACCCCTCACTGCCCATCAAACACGCCCACCCACAGCACTGCCTGCCTCTCCACTTCTCAGGTAATGAGCATGTCCACGACTCTACAGGCGTTAGATGACCAGAACGTCGGTCAGAGCCAAACCACCAAGTTCTCCCACAGTTTGTCCTACATGATAAATACAACTCCTTCATTTCTAGAAAATCTACTCATTCACAGACTAAAACCAATAACTTGGGGGGGGAGGGGAGGGAGTATAGCAGCTTTACATTTGAACATACAGCAACTTCAATGATAAATTTAACTGTCTAGGCCAGGGGTGGGCAAACTTTTTGACTCGAGGGCCACAATGGGCTCTTAAACTGGACAGGAGGGCCGGAACAAAAGCATGGATGGAGTGTTTGTGTGAACTAATATAAATTCAAAGTAAACATCATTACATAAAAGGGTACGGTCTTTTTTTTTTTTTTTTTTTTAGTTTTATTCATTTCAAACGGCTAGATCCGGCTGGTGGGCCGTAGTTTGCCCACGGCTGGTCTAGGCAAAATGGCATTCTCAATTTCTATAAGTTTTTTTAAGTTTAAAATTTTAAATCACTGTATAGCAACATTAATTCTATCAATAGTGTGCTGTTTTCTGCACATAACACAATATTTGCTTATAATTTGATTTTAGAAGTGAAAAGTCCTAAAAGTGAAGACTCGTGCATGCTAATAGCTGCTGTTTATTGAATGAGTGGTAGGTACCAGGCCCTATGCTCAGTGTTTTATTGCATTTAATTCCCTCCACCCGATGGAGGAACTACCAGTGTCTCCACTTACAGATGAGTACGTGACTCTACAATAAATAAAACATTTCCGTAGTCAGCAAAACCAGAGGAGGCTGAGCTGGGATCTGGACAGAAGTCAAGCTGACTCCAAAGCCCGTAACCATTTCTAGAAACTATCCCAGCAGTATGTATCTTTTATAAGAGAGCAATGTGCTAAAATACCACTTCCACCACCATTTTCAAATAAGAAGAGAGGGAATCTGAATTCTTACTTGGCTTTTACCCTAAGGAAAGTATTTGTGTGGAGTAGTGATGAGTGTGGGGCTTGGAATCTTGTCTCTGATACAAAGTGACAAACTTCTGAATCTCTGAGCACCATGTTCTCGTCCACACAAGAACTCTGACCTCGGAATTGTTGGGGGGACTAAAGGAAACAGCCTATTAGGCTCAGAGCCTGCTAGCTTTCTTCCTTCTCTCACCTCCCATTCACTTGACTAGGGAAAATAGCCCTTATCATACCACTATGACAGAGGTCCTCACAGAAAAAATTACTTAAAACATGATTTGAAAAGTGAAAAGGTATGCTCTAGAGAAGCTCTGTTTCTGGTCGTTAACCCTTTGCTGTTTCCCGAGTCCTGAAAGAAATGTGATCACTGAAGTCACACCGAGGACCTCCGATTAGGAAAGTGAACCTTTTTGTTATTTGGAAAGCATCATCCTGACTCATCTGTTTTACAGCTCTGCAATTTCTATTTGGCTTGGCTTTATTTTGGTTTTGACTCTTATACTTCCACAAGTCATTATCACACACCCGTGAAGTGCTCAGGCCTGTAGGGAATTTTTATTTTGTTATTGTTATTCTGAAGATCAGATTCCTACCCTTAAGAAAGGTATACTATTTTGGTTGAATTTTCTTGAAAGTAACACATATAAAAATCTGTGGATGAATTGATTATTCAGCACTTGCCAGTGGCTAGGATTGGGAGGAGGGTGTGACTATTAAAAAAGTAGCAGAAAGGAGTTCCTTTAGGGTAAGGAAACAGCTCTGTACCCTGATTGTGATGATTACTTGAATGCACCAGGATAAAATTTCACAGAAATACAAACACATGCAAACACACACACACACACACACACACACACACCAAAAAAGAATGCGTGTAATAACTGGTAAAAATCCAAAGAAGGTCTCTACTATATCAAGGTCAATTTCCTGGTTTTGATGGTCTGCTGTGGCAGGGGTGGGAAATGTCCAACCCGTGGGCTATATACAGCCCTCAAAATCATTTGGTCTGGCCCTGCCAAGGCAACCCCAGGGCCAGACTTATCAAAATTCAATAAATCTAGGAGCTTTTTTCATAGCAACATACATTTATATTAAGTGAATTATATTAAGCGAATGATGCTATAAATACCCAAATGGCCCTTGGCAGAGAAAAGGTTTCCAACTCCTGTGCTATGGTTTTGCAAGATTATCTGTCGGGGAAAACTGAGCGAAGGGCACATAGAAACTCTGTACTGTTGTTGCAATTTTTTGCGAGTGAAGCTATTTTAAAATAAACTAGCATTTAAAAACAAAAGCATGAGAAAGATCTGTATAAAATTAAATGGGAAGATCTCTAAGATGCACTGTTAAGCTAAAAAAAGGGGGGGGGTGCACACTGTGTGTAATATGCTACCTTTGGGGGAAAAGCAGGAAGTACAGAATTGCTATCACATTTCCTTGTGCAGCATAAAGAGCCTAGGAAAGGATACATAAGACACCAAGGACAGTGGTTTCCTGTGAGGACTGCACAGGAGGGACTCAGAGATGAGCACAAGGATGGAAGGGAGGCTTATATACTTTTGGTTTTGAACCATGTAATTGTGATATTACTTAAACCAAAAAAATAAAAAGACAAAAATGAAAAAAAAATATCGTAACTTAATAAATGATAATATCAATGTAGAAACCTATGTCAAGTTCTTTACTGAACAATTTACATACATTATTTTTAATCCTCAAAAACATGTCAAAATGAATGATCTCTCTTTTTTACAGAGACTAAAACCAAGACTTAAGGGAAGTTTTTAAATCTTTGGGCTAGGCCTATGATCTTTACACTATAATCAACTCCCTTCCTATTTAAGGTTTGCTGAACTATCGTGCTGCTTTTTTTAAAAATTAAATTTATTGGGATAACATTACTTAGTAATATTACACAAGTTTTAAGTGTACAATTCTATGATACATCATATGTGTATTGTATTGTGGGGTCACAATTGTCTGGTCTCCTTCTGTCACCATATGTTTGACTACCTTAGCCTCTCCATCCTCCTTTCATTCCCCTTCTCCTCTGGTAACCACCCTAATTTGTCTGTTCATTTGTTGCTTTCTGCTTTACATCCCACATATGAGTGAAATCATATGATTCTTGTCCTTTTCTGCCTACCTATAAGGGAAATGCAAATCAAAACCACAATGAGATACCACCTCATACCTGTTAAAATGACGACTATCAATATAATAAGAAATAAGTGTTGGAGAGATTAGAAGAAAAAGGAACAATCACATACTGCTGGTGCGAATGTAAATTGGTTTAGCCTCTATGAAAAACAGTACGGAGGCTCCTCTAAATATTAAGAATAGAGCTACCATTATGACCCAGAAATCCCTCTTCTGGGTATCTACAGAAACATTTGAAAACACATATTTGTAAACATATATGTCCCCCTATGTTCATCGCATCATTATTCACTGTAGCCAAGACGTATTAACAAAGTGTTTTTTAATGGATAACCTGATAGAGATGTGGTACATATACAGTGGGGCCTTGACTTACGAGTTTAATTCATTCCTTATGAGTTTAATTCATTCCGAGACCAAGCTTGTTAAGGAGCTCGTTAACTCAAATTACTCTGTCAACTCAATGCAAAAAATCGGCCGAGAGACAGCTGGTATCTCAAAAAACTCGTTAGTCAGGACACTCGTAAGTCAAGGCCCCACTGTACTATGGAATACTACTCAGCCATAAAAAATGATGAAATATCACCATTTGCAATAACATGGATGAACCTTGAGTGTATCGTGTTAAATGAAATAAGTCAGGTGGAAAAGGCTAAGAATCATATGATTTCACCCATGGTGCTTATCTCAGTGCCCTCATGTATGGCTTTTCCTTTGCCCAAAACCACTCACCTCTCTCACCCTACTTTGTCTGCCAGAAAACTCCTATTCAAGCATTAAAACTAAGTTCTTGCCCAGTAAAGTTTTCTTCAAACCACTTTCCCCACGGAATAAATATTTCTCTTCTTGGTCTTCTATATTTCATACTTGGTTAAGAATATCTTAAAAGTATATAACTGTCTTTAAATCCCCAGCATCTAGCAAAATGCCTGGCAACTATAACTGATGCTCAACAAATGTTCCTTTAGCTATAGAACACTTCATAAACCTCACCATGAGAGGAATTAAGAGGTCTTCAGAAGAAATAAGACCTGTCATTACAAAGATTCATATTCACTTCACTTGCTAACTACTAAAATGGTAGCCATATTATTTTTAAACAAAAGTGGCTACAAGTAATTTTGAAAATACTAATTATCTTATATTAAGAGAAGTATCTCAATAATAAGTGGACATAAAAATATATTCCTTACAAACCCTTCAATGCCAAATTTCTGAGTGAGGCTAATTCCTAATACATTTTATAAATTCTTTATGAAATATGAATTCATTAAAAAGTAACACCTTTTATTTTAAAATGTATTAAATTTCTCTAAGCATGGTCTTTTTAATTTCCTTTTCTATGTAATGCATTTGCCTTTAAAGGTGAAATGAAGGACACTGTGTTCAGAAGAAAACTTGGTCCTTTGGTGCTGAACTTCTAAACTTCGTGATCATTGACTATGGCATGGGTTTCAAGAGACACACACAGAACTGACTTTCAACGCTCTGTTATTCTCCTCAAAAAGAATCTGTCTTGAAGATGACATTGTCCACGTGGTTCATAAGTTAAACCAACAATCAAGTGCCAGGTATGGCAGAGTGGTCAAAGATTCCCAAGTTCAAGTCTTGGCTCTCACAATTCCTATGTCCTTGATCCAGTTAAGTCCTCTCATTTTCCACATTTGTAAAATGAGGTTATATTGGTATCAAACACATCAAGATGCTGGGAAGATTGAATAACTTTTGACACATATAAAGAGCTCAAAACAGTGCCTAATATGTGCCAAGGATTGAATACATATTAACTACTAATAATATATAACTCTGACATACGGTGCATGCCAAATAAATAGCATTAATTCAAGAAGGAACTTGTCTCTGTTTAATTAAGCTTAAGGTATCTGAAATAATTATTATCTCAGGGTCACTTTAGAAGATAGAGAAGACTTCAAAAACACTAAAAATGTAAGGATAGAATGTATGTGCTAGCAATATGAGTGGTTAATCCACTTTCTGAGAGATAAGCCTGACTCTCTAGAGAAGGAGACTCACATCCCAAACCCCAAATTGCCTTTGCTTTGAGGACTGATTGACCAGAAAGTTTAATTTTCCCAGATGTTTTGTAGCAACATTTCTTTAACGAATATTCCAAAATACAGGTCTTTACAATAAAACAGATTTTTTTTAAAAAAAGAAAGTCTATTCCAATGGGGTCTCTACCAGAGAAAGTGGGTCATAGTATCTAGTTGGGCGTGTTTAAAAGGGTTTTCGTTGCCATTTGTTTAGCTGTCCTCTCATGCTTTGAGGGGACGGACCCTTCATAACCCAGACCCAACATACTAATTACGATTATGCTATATAAAAGGCTTTCCTTGTTATCAACGATATTTAAGTCTTTATAATCAGTATCAAAATCAGCAACTGGGTGTATTAAATAATCAGAAAAACACCTTTTTTTCAAGCAATTCAAAAATATTGAAGAACTTGAACAGATATTTGTAGTCCCATATTCTTACTGGTATTATTCACAATAGCCAAAAAGGAGTATTATTCTGTCTTAAAAAGGAAATTCTGATACATGCTACATGGATGAACCTTGAGAACATTAAGTGAAATAAGCCAGTCACAAAAAGACAAATACTGTATAATTTCATTTATGATATACCTATTGTAGTCAAATTCACCCAAACTGTATACTCAACATGATTAAAAATGGTGAATTTTGTTATGTATATTTTAATACAATAAAAAAAATATTATTGGGCTCCTGCAATACATAACATAGAAAAAGGAGAAACAGGTAGTAGTTACCAATGGACTTGGCGTGAAGGAACAGTTCAGCTAGAAAATTGAGCAAGAGAGACCCTCAAAAACTATCAACACTCCTTTAATTCTCTTTTTAAAATGGGGGGCTCCTCTTTGTTTTAAAGCAGAGATGGGGGACATTCAGCCCACAGACCGTATAAGGCCCTTGAAATAATTTGGTCTGGCCCTGCCAAGGCATTATGGGTAAAGTAATTAAATGTTTGACCAAATATAGCTAAATAAATTTTTAAGCTGATAATTTTGTATGGCCCACAAATTATGTTATAAATATCCAAATGGCCTTTGGTAGAAAAAAGGTTCCTCACTCCTGCTTTAAAGAGACCTCACTTTAGACTGAAAAAGGTAAAAACAAATCCTCAAAAATAGTTAAAGAGGAAAATATTGAAAGTCTACTCATAGTCCAGCTCTCAATCCCAACATTCAAGCTTTGCTTGGTAGCTTGGATATTTTCAGCACAGCAACAGCAAAAATCACAGGAATCAAAGCTACCATCTCAAAATGGAATTTGAGCCATCCATAATCTTTACTGTCAAAGCAATTCCTAATAAATTTCAGTTAGGTTAATCCCATTAAGATTTAACATTGTTATCCTTTTTAAGTGAAAACACATTTAATTAGTTCATAGGAACGAAGAGGCAGTCTGGTTCTGCCACTTCAATATCCGTTTCTCAGACCCTATGGACATGACATGAATATGGATAGGACTATTTGCTTCTGGTATTTCATTTTTCTTTCTTTCTCTTTCCCTCTCCCTGCAGCCCTACTTATTGAAATTTTACAGTACCTTGCTACCAAAGTGCTTGCAAGGGGAGGGTAGCTCTTCAGAAATACATCATATGATACATCATATGTGTATTGTATTGTGTGCTCACAATTGTCTGGTCTCCTTCTGACTACCTTAGCCTCTCCATCCTCAGGAAGATCAGTGAATTATTTCCTGTTACCACCGCATCCTTCATGACACAACTTCAATAATGCTGGTTCAAACAAGGAGCCTTTCTGTAGTGAGCCCCAAAAAGCCAGTCTGCTACAGATCTGACCATCTATTTATTTTGAAATACTAAATAAAAGCTACCGGGCCAGCTATCTTCATCCCTAGACACTAGTAGGAATATACATTGTAAATTTGATCTCAGAGTTGAACAGGAATAGAAAATAGAAAATGATTTCATGGGCAGAAAGATGGCTAAGACAGCTGAAAGTCCTGTATTGGTTTTGATAAAGCAGATGCTTTATTATGACAGGTTACACACAAATAGTCATTGTCACAATAAAAAAAATAGAAAATAGAAGGTAGTATGATATACAATTGTTAAAGTTGGAGAGTGCTAGAAACTAGGA
This sequence comes from Myotis yumanensis, assembly GCF_028538775.1. Taxonomy (NCBI): domain Eukaryota; kingdom Metazoa; phylum Chordata; class Mammalia; order Chiroptera; family Vespertilionidae; genus Myotis; species Myotis yumanensis. The sequence continues at coordinate 75,427,604 of NW_027223753.1, forward strand.
TCAGCTTATGGGAAGTCTAGCAGGTCTTTAACTCAATTCATTCACCTGCATGAAATGTATCTACTTGGTAGAGTCAACCCCTTGGCATTTATGTCCTCATCTGTTGTAGTATGATCTGGAAGGATAAGCACAAAACGTTTCAATAAATTTGAATTACTTTTCTGATTCGTCAAAGGTAAGGTATTTTTAATTTCATTCTAATTATAGGTTTTGCAGGAATTAAAAACAGGTGGCACATGAATATTGGGTATTGCTGGCAGCGAGTCTGCATATCAATAGAAAACAAATTTTCTAATCACATAAGTCATATATTGTAATCACATGAAAAATAGCTCTTTCAATTTGTCTTAGTGAGCAATGTTTTTTTAAAAGCTTTAAGAATCAGAAAACCTCAAGCCCAATACCTCAATAACCTGCTATGCAGTGATGAGTCCACAAGAGGTTTGGTAAATACATCAATGTATATTTATTTTCCTAAAAGGCACATTAAATAGTCAACCGTGACCAATCAGGTTTTAAACGTCTGCTGCCAATTAAGAATAAATTCCTGAATTGATTAAATTTTTCCCATTTTGGAAAATGAAATTGGGTCTTTATTTCTGCCACATCTGCCATCAGCAAGGAGAAGGAAAGGGCATGAAATAAAATAAGCACTGGCATCCAGAGAAGCTTACCTCCTCCCCATATTTTTTTATTGGAAAAATAAAATTTGTTTTCCAGTGAGATATTTCATTTTTTTTAAAAATCTGTTTCCACTCAAGGCTAGAGTTCTATTTATTTTTAAATGAGGCCCGAGATACCTCCCAAGTGCGACTTAGATTTACATCTGGCTAATCCTCCAAATGTGAGGACCAAGTTCATGCTGTTTATTTCTAATGAGTTCTGTGATTTTTGGATAACACGAGTGAGAGATAGCAAATTAACTACTGCTAGTCAGCAGCAAGCAAGCAAAAGATGTCTTGGGAAGCTAGTGTGAGCAAATCCTACAAGTCAATTTCTAATCACACTTGCCAGAAACTTGGGGGGCGGTGGGAGGGGAAGGGAGGTGATAAAACCTGCCAAGAAAAACAAGTAGAACTTGTTTCCCTTTCCTTTTTCCATGGAATTTTTCAACACTCAACCAACGAATACAGCTCAATCTTTCCTTTCCATACGTCGGGACTGCAAGGAAGGCTCTGGTCCCATTGATAGTCTTAGAAAAATTAAAATGCCTCTCACTGCAAAAGGTACCCTCAGTCTCTGGAAGTTCCCTTACTGGAGCTGTATCCACTTACATAAAGGGAACTGCAGAGGTGCGGGGGGAGGTCACTTGCAAGCTATAGACACAAATATATTCCCCCAAGACACCTACAGGTGAGTAGACAAATGGTAGTCAAATCTCCTCACCTAGAGCTGGTCAGCAATATTGCGCAACATGCCTGCACCAGCTGAAAACCAAGCAACAAACAGGTAAAGGAAGAAATGGCAGAAAAAACACTCCCCCATGTCCAGTCACTAGTAGCCTGGGAAGCACAGTTCTAAAAGCATTTACTCATGTGCAGGGTAAGACCCAGAGGGTACACTCTTGCAATATATGTCCACCTTATTTCTCATCTGAATCCCAAACCAAACACAAGTCTTAACTAGTGGTTTTGAACCATGGCTATAGTTAGAATCACCTGGAGAGCCTGTAAGCCATACTAATGCTGGGACCCAACCCTTTCACCACCCCTGCTACTACCCCTCACACCCCCACACACACACCCAACTCAAATGAAACTGGAATCCCTGGGAGTCAGACCAAGTGACCAGTGTTTTTTAAAAAGCCACCCAGGCAATTCCACGGTGCAGCCAGGAGTTGAGAACCACCCTATTAGAAGCACAGGCATGCCTCACTTGATTGCGCTTTGCTTTATTGCACTTCACAGCTGTTTCTTTTTTCACAAATGGAAGGCAAGAACCTACCCAGCAAAAAGTTTTTGACTCGTTTCATTGTGATACTTGCTTTATTGCAGTGGTCTGGAACCAAACCCACAATATATCTGAGGTGTGTCTGAATGCTCTTTTAAAAAACAAACCAGTTTCTCTAGCAAGTACATTAAATCTCTCATTTCACTCAGTCTGTCCTGTCCCAGAAAGTCCTGGTCCTGACCTCCACCACCAGCCCACACAGGCTTCCAGATTCGGCAGCAGGCTGAGCGGGAGGCCCTCTGCAGTTAGGGGTGGAGGCACACTTGAGACAGGCCCCACCAGGCACAGAAAGCTTGACTCCATCTCGGTAATTAAAAGCAAAAACTCCCCTTTTCCTCTACTCAACACTTCTGACATCAAATGTGTGGGTTTTTTGACACCAAGCAATTTTCCGATTCAATTCTGACACTCACTGTCCAAAGCCAGTACAGACCCCACTGGATAGGGGCTCAGTCCTACAGGATTGCTCCCCACTTCAAATGCTAAATGCAGCCCCACTGGCTAGCTCAATTGGTTGAGCATCATCCCGTGCACTGAAGGGTTGCCGGTTGGATTCCGGGTTGGGCACATGCTGCGCTGGGAATGTGCAGAAGGCAGCAGATCGATGTTTCTCTCTCACATCAATGTCTCTCTCTCTCTCTCTCTCTCTCTCCATGTCCTCGGGTGAGGATCAAAATATATATACACACAAATGCCAACTGGAAGTCCAGATGGTCTTCCTGAACCTCCGACCAACCAGCTGTACTAAGTCAGGGATTTCCACAACCCCTCCCTCCAGTTCTATAATCTACTAGAACAGATCTCAGGATTCAGGAAAACAATTTACTTACCAGACTACTGGCTTATTATAAAGGATAGAACTCAGGAACAGCCAAATGGAGGAGACGCCCAGGGCAAGTCGTGTGGAGCCTCCACGCTCTCTCCAGGCACACCAACCTCCCGTTCGACCCGGAAGCTCTCCAAACTGCTTCTCACAGGGTTTTTATGGTGGCTCATTAAGTGGGCATAATTGATTAAAGCATTGGCCACTGAGGATTAACTCAGATTCCAGCTCCTCTACCCTCCCTGGAAGTCAGGGCTGAAAAGTTTCAATCCTCTAATCACAGGGTTGGTTCCCACAGCAACTAGACCTCATATTTAGGAGCTTCCAAAAGTCAACTTATTCACATAAACTCAGGTGTGGTTGAAAGGGGCTTATTGTAATTAACAAAAGATGATCTTCGCACCTTTATCACTACAGAGCTGTGTCAGGAGCTAGGGACAATAACCAAATATTACAACAAAAGGTACTCCTATTGCTCTAAGAAATTATAAGGGTTTTAGGGACTCTAGCCAGGAGCCAGGGACAAAGACCAAAATATATATTTCATAGTATGTCACAGTAATCCAGGTGTTAAGTATTTTGAGTGTCTCGGGATTATGTGGTTGTGTTTAACACAAAGACAAGTGTAAAATAGGGTGTGTAGTGAGCATAACATTTTGGTTTTCTTTAGGCCAGTGGCTCCTTAACCCTACTGTGCATTAGAATCACCTGGAGGGCTTGTTAAACCACCCCCCAGAATCTCTGATTCAGTCCATCTGGGAGAGGGTCCAACTATTTGCATTTCTAACAAGTTTCCCGATAATGCAGATGCTACTGATCTCAGGACCACACCTTGGCAATCAGTGCTCTAGACCAGTGGTCGGCAAACTGTGGCTCTCGAGCCACATGCGGCTCTTTGGCCCCTTGAGTGTGGCCACGAAGTTTCAATCGCATTGTACGTGCGTACCCGCACGTGGTATTTTGCGGAAGAGCCACACTCAAGGGGCTGCAGTTTTCCGACCACTGCTCTAGACTGAACTGCTAGCATCTTCAAACATTGGAAATACCAAATGGAGATTTGTTTTTCTTTTCCCCAAATTTTATTGAGATGTAATTAGCATACAGCACTGTATAAGCTTGAAGTGTACCACATAATAATTTGACTTACATACTGTATATTGCAAAAACGATTACCACAGTAAGTTAATATCCATCATCTCATATAGGTACAAAAAGGAAGAAAAAGAGGAAAACAATGTGGTTTTTCTTTTCCTTGTGATGAGAATTCTTGGGATCTACTCTCTTCACAACATTCAAGTATACCATGGAGCAGTGCTAACTATAGTCATCATGTTGTCCATTACATCCCTAAGAGATCTGTCTCTACAAATGGGAGTACTGAACACAAACTGGGCATTTGATTTGAAGGCATTATAGTTTTAGATGTGAACATAGTATTATCTTCAAAAAACAAGGAGCTCTTACCTTTAAGAGATAAACATTGAAAAAAATTTAAACAGGACAGATAGAATTGACATCTGTCATAAACCCAGCCTCCCTCCAGGGAGGCAAGGAGAGAAGAACCAGGGGAACAGTGACCAGTAGGATCTTTGGGGAAGCCCAGGAAAGAATAACCATCAGGCTATACCCACAAAGGGAATCCCATCCAGAAAGTTTCTTACCTGAACATGCTGGGTGTCAATGCTTCTGTAGGCTCCTGAGAGTACTAGGAGAGAAGAGGAAAGTGAGTCAAAAGTTGTAAGAGTGTACAGAAGGACACAGTAGAATGCAGTTTCAGTACACATCACCGTCTACCTACAGGCAGTTTTGGAAAATTGTTTGCTTATTAAAGCCTGGCCTGGAACTTCATGGCTCTGGAGCCAGATGAGGGACTCACTACAGAACGGTGAGCCGTCCTCTGACCTGGAGAAAACTGGAAGCATCTAGAGATGCATGGTTTCAGCACCAGCGCTGCCACTCTTATTCTAAGGCACTGCAAGCTTGTCATTCTCCCTTTCTGGGTCTAGACTTCTTCTCTGGAAGGTGAAGTGTTTTAGATAGTCTCCATAGTGACTCCCAAAGCTAAGAGAATAGTATGACATTTGGAAAAATACTTGTTCTAGGATGTAATCAGAAGAAAAGAAAGGGATCTAACACAAATTTATATGCCAGAGCCTAGTTATTTCTGTAGCTTATTTTACTTAACCTCTAAAACAGATTTATAAAGTTCATCTCAATAGCAACAGAAGGCTATGGACAAAGAGACTGTGGCTGACACTGTGCAGTAACGTGCCCAAGGTCACAGAACTAGCTGCAGCAGAGCCACAGATCAAAGCCAGAAGCTGGCTGATGCTAAGGAAGAAGTAAGCTCCGCCCACTACACCAGGGCAATTTATACATCGCAGCCCTACAGCTGGTACAGTCACATTAAAGCTGTGGTGAACTCTGACTCCAAGATCTTATCAAGGATTAAGTTTGTTTTCTGTGCCCAGGCTTATCTTATTTAAAATTCTGATATTTTGTGAGCATGTATAGGGTATCCACAAAAAAAAATGTATGCACATTTAGCAGCTGATAGCTCAATTGATGTTTCTTTTCACATTTAACCCACTGGAATTAATAATTATTCAAAGGGTGTACACATTTTTTGGGACACCCTGTATTTGATTATAAAATAACTGCCCAATAGAATACCCAGCAAAGTTAGCTTATAACAGTTCAACCTTTTTATTCAAAATATTTATATTTGCCTCTCTATAGAATTTTGAAAAAAAAAAAAGTTGATAACAACAGGTTATGTCTGCATACAAGGACAAAGCTTAGAGGTTTTGCTCTCTCTTACAATCTGTAGAGGCTAAACCCCCAAATGCTCATTTTCTAAGCACCTGGTTCCAAAGTTCTTGGCAAGTCATGAAAGATTTCGCCTCCTTCACACAGAGGCCATTTCTTTCTTTAAGGAGAAATCTGTGCCAAGGCCCAGCACTAGACCACATTCCTGTTAGGCCCAGCCAGAGGCACAGCCTCCGTGGATGAGCACATTGCATCAGGCCACGGTCTGGCTCACAGGGGCTCAAGGTCATCTTTCTCTCATATAGGAATTCACATAATTGGCTGCGCACATTCATCCCGTGAATCAGGTGACAAGACAGCCTATTAGATAGATCAGTCCTCTGATCCGGGACACAGCTGCTCTGCTCCCTCCAGGCTCCAAATAAGTCAGCACTATCAACCTCCCCCATTAAGTACGATTAATTGTATGAAATGGAGAGAATGAGCGTGGGTAAATAAAATGGCTGACACACTTCGCACAGCAGAAAACACCGACCGTGCACACTGCGCCAGCTGACTCCCAGGTGCTGATGAGGGCGCTCTGGGAAGCCTGCATTAAATGGTAGCCTCCATTCAGCCAGCCCTAACCCCAACCCAAACTTTTCTCCCGCATCCCACACCGCAGCAGGAGGGCCTCCCTAATTGGAATGTGCTGAGCAGAGGCCTGGAACATGTTTCTGGGCAGCACATACCTCAGAGCATCCTGGATGTCTCTCTCTCTCTCTCTCTCTCTCTCTCTCTCTCTTTCACATACACACACACACACCACTCAGATTTCTTAGCTCTTAAAAAATCTAGTGTACAATCAGAAATGTGGTTTTAGAAGTTAAAGTGCATGTTCCTGCAATGGTTTAAAAAACAACCCAGGTGGAGATTGCTTTTATAACACATTTCCCCTTAAGACCGGCGGTAATGACCAGACAACGAAATGACAAAGGTGCCTGGTGAAAGAATCACATTAGCTCGCGGTTCTAAAGGAAGATGGTTGCTCTGAATTTCCCTTTATACATAGCAACTTCAAAAAAAATCCCTATTTTTTTTACTACATCTTTTTGTAGAGAAGCCTGCGTGACTTTGAAGCCTCAACACAAAACAAACAAGAGTCTTTACAAGTCCTGTCTGACCACCCAGCGAGAATCAAATAGTATTTTTTTTCTCCAGTAGGCCACCCCAGGATACCACGAATAAAAAGGAAAATGAGGAATTCATCATGTAACTGGGATGTATTTTTCTAGTGTAGCTACTACCCTGCTTTAATCTAAATATTATGGTATATTATTCACTAGCAAGGCCAAAGGAGAACTAATTATTTGTTTATTGAGCAGAACTTTTGAAATAGCAGAAAACTGGTGAAAACCAAGGGATCAGTGGAGAAAAGGAAGAGTAGGAACTTTTTTCTCGAAGTCCCAAGGCCTGAGCAGGGATTTCTAAAGTGCTGATGCCCAGGATGGTGGTCCCAGGGCTCAGTGCTCTTTAGTGCAAACGCCTGGATGGACCTCTCCGAGGCCTAGACCACAGGAGACATTGGGGAGGCGTTTGCTCAGCATCACAGTAAAGTGCTGAGTTCCATGAAAGTATTCTTACAGCCATAAACATCCTGAAATGTATCCCTCTAATCATGCCCCGTCTCTGCACAAAATCTCCACGTGGGCCTAATAAAGACCAGATCCTGTCGAGCCAGGCTCTGGGAGCCTCTCCTTCAAACCCCAGGCTGCCTTCCCAGGCTCGGTTCCTGCTATTACCATGGGGCACGGTGCTCCAGGCCCCCTGACACCCCTGGGGCAGGCACTTCCCCCTGGCCCTGCCAGTGCAGAAGGGCTTTTATTCACCTTGGATGCCCCACGTCTTCGTCTCTTTACCGTCTTCATCTCTTTACCGACTCAACCTTCAAGAGGTAAGGATGAAATGGGATTAACAGACCTCCTCCTGAATCACAGCTCTGCCGAGAAACAGTTGGGGACTTTGGACATTCCCTGCCTCAGTTTCTTCATCTGCTGAATGGAGATAATTAAGCCTATCTCACTGTTGTGAACTTTAAATGAGACAAAGAGGATAATCAACTGATTCTCATCAACTTAATGTGTTACTTCCCTCCACTCAAATGAAATGCCGTCTTCCCCCAACCCCGAAGCCTTCCTTCCTTAACACTGCAGCTAAAAAGAATCTGCCCCTTCTCTAAATTCCCCTCCCCGGTTCACTCTCTAGCTGCATTATTGCTGGCCCTCCAGATATCAGCACACCTACCAGACTGTGTGCCTTCTGGAGGCAGGACTCGGGTTTCATTCATGCGGGCATTCTTCCCAATGTCTTACACACAATCAAACTGTAAGAATCTCAGAAATCTAGCATTAATATGACCCTTTATATAACCTGGACAAAACCCATTATTCTATAGATAAGAAAACTGCATCCCTCTGAGACGAATGACCACACTGCCGGTAAGTAATAGAACCTCTTCCTACCTGACAAACACGAATTGGTGGATGGATGGAAGACAGATGGACAAATGGACATACGGACAGACCAGCCAGCAATGAGCTACAGAATCCAAGATACTGTCAGCAATTCAAACTCTGACCCACCCTATATTGGCCACCTCACCGTTCATGTTTTCTTCATCAACTGTAATTTTTCTTAATACCATGTCTTTAAAATCCATGATGAAATCCAGATAAGGAAATTCACCATGCAAAAGGATTTGTAATAATATGCCTCTTCAACAACAGGAGCTCTTAACTTAAAATGTAATTTTAAATAAAGTATTCAAAACTTCCAAATAAACAGCAGCTCACCTTCACCTTGTATAGCTCATTCATGCCCCAACTTTTACTGAAAGCCAATACCATGTGCCAGTCACCCTGTGCCCACCGGAAGCTCACAGACAGACCATCCCTGTGAAGAGCTCACAGTTCCATGTCACTCACTTATTCTCCTCCTCCATTCTGTCCCCTCCATCTGTCCCACCGTTTATTCAGTAATGTGCTGTACCAACATGATAAACCCTATCACAGACATGATGAGGGAACCCTGGGAAGGCAGATTGCAAAGCACTTGGCAAACACTTCAGTCTGAAGGTTTTGGATCCAGGAGCCCATTTCCCTTCGCCCTAAGGTTCAGGAAGTGTTGCAATCCTCTCAGATGGCAGGTAGCTCCAAAGACTTGGGACATGGGAAGAACTTCCCAGGATGCCTCCCTACAGAGCTGCACGACTGACAGGAAATGGCCTCTAGTGTTGCTACATGTTCAAAAATGCCCACCTCTCTCCAGACCTCTTAGAGCTTTGAAACTGACTGGAAATGCAATGTGCATAGCGCACCACACAGAAAATGACGGTGTGGGATTGTTGGGACTGGAGATAAAATGTGAAAGCAAGTTCACAGCCGTTGAAGACAACACACAAAACAAACTGCCGTAGCATTGTGCCAGGCATTGTCCTCGTCCTGGACAGCTTCCAGGGCACGCCCGGGGCATCTGGGGTAATTCAGGGAGGGCTGCCCTGTGGTACAGATCTGTCTGGGTTGACTATGAGGATGGTTCAAATGTCACTTCCTCAGAAGTGGCCTCTGACATCCCGTCTAAAACAGTACTTCTGGCAGCATCTCTATCACCACACTCTGCTTTATTTCTCTATAGCAATTACGATGACCAAACATTAAATTATATCCCTTTTTTCATCATTGCCAGTCTCTCCTCCCAAAACAGAAGCTTCCTGAGGGCAATGACTGTTTTCTTCACGTCTCTATTCCCAATACCTACAACTGTACCTGACACAAAGTAGGTGATCATGAATATCGATCGATGAGTAACTGATATCCACTTCCCAGATAGAAACCGATGACTGGAGACACGGTGTCATTAACAATGGTTCCTCTTCTCTGATACAACAGCATTGGGTATAAAGTAACACCCAGTGTGAGCCTGGCCTCTCTCTACTAAAACCAGAGGTAACTTGGGAAGAAACCCGGAGAATGAAAGAGGTGCTTCTAATACTTACCCTGGGACAGCAGGTGTGCAATGCTAGTGTCCTGGGCAAGCTGGAGAGTAGAGTCACTTTAATCCTGAAGCAAAACCAAATTGGAGGAGGGACACCACTGACTAGAGTCACTGGGCCGCTGCAGATGCAAAGGGCACGGCCTGTTGCTGGGAACCAATGGGCTGGAACTGAAGGATGCCCTCCTGCCGACGGCAGCAAGCCAGCTGCCAGGGGTGACATTTTCTATCTGTGGCCACAAGGGCCTCACAGCCATGCACAGTGTAGGACAAAGCCAAAATTGTCCTAAGAAAGACTACACTGGGGACAGAGGCAAAAATCAGGTTGGAGGCCTTCACTTTAGCCAAAAGTGTGCTCCTTCATCAACATACAAAGTAAAAAGCCCTCACTGAACAGAGCTCTATGAAGCAAATGAGGGGAAAAAAAGAACATTTTTAAAATAGGAATGTCTAAAATCACAGTCATTTTTGCGTGCGACATACTTTGTGTATCTTTCCTTCCTATTAGTAAATCCTCTTTTCTGCAAAAACTAGAACCAGCAATATACATGCTTTTCAATTCTAAATTAAGTTAACTTTTGACAAGTACATTTGTGCAGAGTAGAAGTTCAGTTCAGTTGCAATATACTTTCTGAGAGAAGTTCTTTATTTTTCTTGCTAATTCAAGAATGATTCAACAATATAACAATTGCATACTAGATTCTATTCTCTATCTTTTTCCAAACTGAAAATTTTCCTCAACAAAAATGCTTTTGAATGAATACATTTTTAACAATAATAACGAACTGTGATACTTCTAGAGTTCCTATTCATCCTATAGACAGGGTGGTCTGTTTTCGTGCTTTCCCACCATACACGTGGCAAAAGGCAATATGCACATTAGAAAGAGTCGTATTCTCTGTACATAGCAAGCCTCACCTTCCGCTCGCCTGAGAAGGCTGATATGAAGTACTCCCACCTGGTCTGAAATGGTCTCCAGCTATGGGAAGGATAAGAGTGAGATCTTTACAGTACAGCCTAGAGGAGAAACACACACGAAAGAAGTAGTTGAGGAAAAAGGAAAGGGAGGGATGGAAAAAAGGAGATGGAAAGGGACCGAAACAAAAGCCTAAGCAGGGTAGGCAGACAGCAAAGCCAAGATAGAATTCAGCCACAAAACACCCTTTGCACGTTAGTCACAGTGGACATCAGACACCTTCCAGCCAGGAGCCAGTTTGCCAGCAGGGGGCCAGGACACTTCTGGAAGATCATTCGAGCCATTTTTTTATTTTTCTTAAAGAACAGCAGCAGCATCTGCCAAAATATGTCCTTGACCTGCCCATCTATCTTTTTCTTCCTTCATATGAACTCTCCCTCCATCTAGCAGGGTGAACAAGCCCGTCTGTTCCTCATGCTGCCCCGTTTCAACCATCAACATCAAAGACTTTATGAGGGCTTGCCCACCCGTGGCCCCATGCTCCCCATTATACAAACAGAAGTTAACTGACGCAGTCTCATCTTGGAAGGACTTCCCAAAGAGATTACCATTTGGTTTTATAAATTTTACCACCAGAAACACTCGAGGTACATGTCCTATTAACAGCAGGCCTGTGGCTCTGGGTACCCAGGGCAGCACATTTTATAAGTCCCTGTAAATCCCAGCGAGTTCTCTCTCACTCAGGCACTGTCTGTCAGTGCAAGCATGAAATAGATTCCTAAACCATGAAACCAAATTTTCTTGAGGAATGCCCTCCTTTCTTCTTGGTCCAAGGCATCGGAGTTGCTTTTGCAGTCCTGAAAAAGCACAGTCTTGCTCAGGACACAGCCAACCAGAGCTCAATAAATATCCGAACCATGTCTGACTCACATTAAGTAATTATGTCCCAGGGTAATTATGCCAGACACATCACTTCACGCAGGGAGGTGTTCAGGTGCAAAAAATACTAAATGGAAAACAGAAAGGGGCCCTATGGTTTCTGCTTTTCAAGGGCAGAGGAAGCCTTCCTTTCAGGAAATGCATATGTTCAAAGTTCATTTTTCTTCAACACATTGCTATTCCCCGGTTTTAAAATGCCGTGAGCTCGGAATTATCTTAGTCTAGAAAATAAAATTTTCTGGGATTTTTCTTGTGGGGAAGTTCAAATGATAGAAGCACATTTGATATGTACGGTTTTCCTGAAGATCAGAAGGACTTTCAGAATAATGCATTTTTTTCCCTCTACAAAGGCCATCTGCAAAGCTTAGTCTGCTGAAAAGAATCATTCTGACAGTCTTAATGTATTCTTTTCAGGAAAGCCCTGTTCAGAGAATTCCACAGAAAAAAACACATCAGTACCCCAGGACAGCAGCAATGTGAATCATTACAGCTTCTCGTAAATAAATGAGGACGAAGTATTTTCAATATAGTCTAGATATTAGATTGAGGGGGGCATGGGAGTGATAATCTTGAATATTATATATTTTTTCATTTTCCCTTGATGGATCAATATTAAAACAAATATTTGAAAGATCTGCCAGTGTTTCAAAGGACATCTCACAGGCAAGGCACTTTCAGAATCCTGCTGGAAGACAAAAATACCCCTAAAGTCGGAAATACAACAGTAGGTCATCACTGTTAACTGAGAACAATAACCACAATAAAAAATAATGACAGTATGATACTAATATACCCACGTACCTTTCATCCAGGACTCAGAAAGTTTTACAAACATTCTCTCTTGCTGAGATGACACAACTAGGAAATTCAAATATGAGGAATTTTAATGACTTGTCTGGGTCACTGGTCAGCTGGAGTGTTAGACCAAAATGCAAATACTTTATAGTGGTCTACTGATCTAAAAGAGTAATCACAAAACTTGTAATTGCGAATTTAGAGAATCCTATTTCAGAACTATTTCCATATTAGTCCTTCCATTAAATTCTGATTTTTCCCCTTTTTCTGTTTCCATTCCCCCCACCAGACCACACGTATGGTATAAGGACACTGAGGAAAGTTAATCTCACTGCCTGGAATCTATACTATCTACTATCTATCTATCTATCTATCTATCATCTATCATTTATCTATCATCTATTTACCTATTATCTATTTATCTATCCTCTATCACTATCTCCTGTATCTGACCAGCACAGGAAAAAAAAGCAAACTTCCTCAAACACTGATTCTATCATATTCTGCCCCTGGACAAGAAGCAAGATTGTTCCCATTGCCTATCAGAATATTTAAATTTCTCATCATCCACCTCATGTTTTGGTCATTTCTCAGCACACACAACACAAAGACATCGGTCCCCGAATGTGTTGTCCCTGCTGTAGTTAATCTGCCTATAAAGCCACTGTATTTTTTCTTGCCTGAGTGATGGAGAGACTAAATTGAAAAGAACCTTGGAGCCCACTTAGTCCAACCCTGCCACTCTCTCCACACAGCCGGCGTTAAAGACACCCCACTTCTCCTCCACACTTGTAGGGATGAGGAATTCACCACTAGGAAAAAGAGCGCTCTGTCAAACATTTAAGTTATGAGACAAAGCTTATTTGAATTCTGAATTCTTAGTCTTGTATGCCTATTGGTCTGCTCCATCCACCCAACAGGTCCAGTACTGCACCCTAGATTGATCTGTAACGAATCAACTTCTTCTATAACAAAATGGCCCTTAATCTTCTCGGCTCCAAACACAGTTGCTGCTGCCCTTCAACTATTCCTCACGGGACTGGTTTCGAGACCCTTCACCGTCCAATAAAACCCTCTAATTTGGTGCTGCCTAACTGCTACTCATATCATGTGAAAGGAGAAAATGGTCATATCTGTACAGCATCTGGGGAAAATAAGACACAGGTTTTGGACAGCAGGCTCAGGCCCCTGCCCAAGGTTGTAGGGATGGATTGAAAGCGTTTTGCTAATTTTTTAAGTTACTCTTAAAATCTGGCACCCAAAATTGAACATATTCTCCACAGACCACCTAACATCCTATTTATATCATCAAACTGTTCCCCAATAACTAAAGCCAAGACTCACTTTTCCTCTAGCTGATTACTAAGTGGGTAATATCTGCTTGAACTGAACTTGAGATTTGACATCATGACATTTGACTATACAGTATTTACTTTAGGGTTTTCCTAAATGAGCATCTTATTTCATGTGTGTCAGATTCACTTCCTCAGCATGACCACATAAGGGGCTGTATACAATCACCATCATCATTATGCCTACAAGTACACAGGACTGGCCTGGGCTCATATAGTAGGGCCTCCTTTAGATATTTGCAAAACTGATTATGCAGCCTCTGGACCGGAAAGCCATTGCTTAGGCTATGGTCTGGTTCAAAAGATATAAACCTCACCTGAAGAGGAAGTTTATCATTCTGCCTGTTTATTCAGGCAGAATCTAAACAATGACACAGACTTGCAGACTGGAAAACTTAGTACAAATAAACGCTTCCAGACAGGTCCAGATTGGGAAGGAGGGCCGCGGATTCCTTATCCTATCTGTGTTATTAGGCCCAGACACTCGTCACTCAACTTGTAAACACTTTTAAATGACACGGCATAGTTTTATTTAAAGCTATGTTTGCTTTCAGATTAGACTTTAACATTTAATAAATTTCCCACCAGAGTAGGGGAAGAGTGGAGAGCATTTTGATTTAAGCTTTACTTCAAGTATGAAACTCAAGCTGTGCTAGTTAAAACAGGCTCTAGTTATAACGCAGCCACTCAGTAAGGTCAAGACTCTTGGATTCCCCTAATCCTCTTCCTCTAGGGCTAAAATGCCTGGGAATTCAGTTAATTTACATATTCTTCCTTACCCACAAAGCTGAATCCCAAGGTCCTAGCCAAACTCCCCACTCACTCCTCTGGACTCAAGCCCACGCAGCCCCATACCACCCAGCCCAGAATTCACCTTGGAGAGAGCGCACCTTAAGGACACCATCCTGCCCCAGAAGCAGAGGCAGGGCCTCCCTTTCCTGCACGTGAGACCTCACTCTTTTCCTCCCCTCTCCCACCTCGCGGTGCAAGCCTGTGGATGTGAAACTCCGATAGATTAATGAGAAGTCAGCACTGGTCCCTCTGGACGCGATCCATTTTTAAGTGAGCTATGAGAACTTGGACAGTTTACAGATCCTGGGAGAGTGAAATATGAGGAGAGAAAGGGAAGCTTGACACATGCAGAGAGACTGATCTCTGGGGCTGGGGAGAAGCTAAGAGAAGAGAAATATTGAGGCAGGATGCATAATACAAACCGAATTGACTGATCGTGCCACTGAAGAAGAAAGACTGGCTTCTCCATTGAAGTTGGAAAGCTGAGTAGTTAATGTAAACTTATAATTTCATGCAAAGAAAAAACAATCTCGTGGCTAAGGGCAGACGGAGGACTTTAGTGCTGCCCTTGAATTCATCTTCACGTTCGTTCCCTCTCCTTGTCCTGTCTATGCACGGGTGTTAGGATAAGAGGAAAAGGGAATTTTACATGGAAGGTAAAAGATGAGATTAAAATAGTTATACTGTGAAACAGACCAAGTTTGCCCTTCCTGCCTTTGTGAATCCCAAGCAGGAAAAAAGTGATAATTCTGGGATGACCTGGGGGTAAGGGCAGAAGAGGCCTGAGGCAAATCTTTAAGCAGATCTTCGGGGGGAAATTAAATCCCAACTCTGATTCTATCTCTAAAAACAGAATTTCTACACAAACCTCTTCTATTCCCTAGAAGCCAACATTATCCTCAAGTGCCACCAAACCATGAGTTTGGCCAGTACTGAAGGGTCTACTAATTTTAATTCCATAGTGGTGCCTTTAAAAGTCAGAAGGGTAGATACCCAGCTGGTGTGGCTCAGTGGTTGAGCTTGGACCTATGAACCAGGAGGTCAGAGTTCAATTCCCTGATGGCACATGCCCAGGATGCAGGCTGGATGGGAGGGAAGGGAGGGGCGCACGTGCAGGAGGCAGCTAGTCAATGATTTTCTCTCATCATTGATGTTTCTGTCTCTCTCTCTCCCTTCTCCCTTCCTCTCTCTGAAATCACTAAAAACATATTTTTTAAAATGTCAAAATGGTAGAGGGTGTGGAGACAACAAAATTGTTTAGTCCACATTAATATAAGCATTAAGCAACTGGTCAACAAAAATCTCCATTCTGTCTACATTAATATGTGTTTTTTTAAAAATCAGTAAATAACATAATTTG
This sequence comes from Myotis yumanensis, assembly GCF_028538775.1. Lineage (NCBI taxonomy): Eukaryota > Metazoa > Chordata > Mammalia > Chiroptera > Vespertilionidae > Myotis > Myotis yumanensis. The sequence goes on from NW_027223753.1 coordinate 75,443,329, forward strand.
AAAGAAATGAAAATAATGTCAGGTTAACACTGAGCAAACCACTGATTTCTTAAAAACATAAGAATTTACTAAATAAAGACAGTTCCTCTTCATGAGTAAGGAATAAAGAAAAAAAGAAGAAATCAAAATTATATTAACACTGAAATCTCTCACAGGACCATGACCATGGGTACTGAGAATCTAAAATAGTAATAAAAACAGTTCATGACTCACAGTACTTATGCTGCATCTCTTTCAAATTAACTGATTCTGTAACTGGTTACATCACCACTGAAATGCAAATGGCTCAGGAAGATAAATGGACCTTGTGTGAGCTGAACCAAAATGGTGAGGCAAAGTTCTTTTGAAACAGTGGGCAGGTGGTATAAGTGCTATACGATAACCCAAGAGAAATGTCTTCAAGCAGGCCACCTAGTATGAACTGCTGCTGTCCGTACGGGGTTTTTCTGAGAACGCATAATTCTCAAATTGTCTCCACTCCCTACCAGGACTAAGATTAGCTCCCTCTTCTTGCCTTTCCACAATCTGTTTTTACTGATTATTGTCTACGGGGCCTGGTTTATAATTTTTTATTGTTTTCTACAGACATCCTCCTTCATGCGTATATCTTGGTGGGGATATCATTTTACATTTAGAAATAAAGCAATCTTTTCTAAATTACTTAGCTACACATCCATGGAAATATCTCCGCTGAGGTAAGCACTTTATAGTTTTCTCAAGTTCCACTATTTAAAAGAAATTAAATTTTTATCTTCTCACTGACCCACTTTAATTTTTTTAAGGCACGGGAGTTGTGCTGTATAGGGTTGCACTGTGCTGTCTAATGATGTCAAACAAAATAAGGCCAAGTGCATTTCAGACAAAAGTATCAGACTTCACCTGTGTTTTAAACAAAACAAAACAACAACAAAAAACCCTCTCCCATTAAAATAATTCAAAAGGTAAGATTAGTTCTGTATATCTCCGAAAGGCTGTATTTCTCAAATCACAAAAGTGACTCTGGTAAATTCCTAAACAGATGACATACACCACATTTCCTTCTCAGCAAGGCGTGCATTGGATTTCCCAATAAATCCATTTTGTTAAAACACTTCTCATTCATTTCAACTTTGGGGCTGAAAATAAAGATAAGATATATTGCTCTTTATTACATGAAAAAAACAATCTTCAAATCACTTTTACATAATGATGTTTACATAGATTCGAATAAATGAATTTGAAATTTCTGGTTCACTTAGGTAAAATAAAGTAAATCAAAATCATCAGGTTCAGGCAGACCAAGTCACCAAGGTGTTCAGTGTGGTCAAGAAAGCAAGGATCGAATATTCTCTGAAAATAGGACCACGTCTTTTATCAAACCTTCTAGAAGAATGGCTCCAGTTCTATACACAATAAAATAGCAAACTCTGTCTTAATGGAAGATGCCCCGGTGGGCAGGCTTCCTCAGACCTTCAGGACACTAAACACACCCAGGAAGCCTGCTGGCTCTGAGAGCCTAGGGAGGGATGTGCTCCCTCAGCGACTAGGGAGAACCATCAGGGAGCAAGAGCCCCCTAGGAGTGAAGACAGAGATGAAGGGCAATGGACCATCTAAAGCAGATTCCTCCTTACAGAGAACGGCCTATAGGCCTGCCCAAGCCACAGAGGACTGTGGGGCAGCCCATAGAATGCTTTGTCTTGTCACTGTGTGTGGACCTGTGAAGACAGAAAGAATTTTGTCCTTCTGGGGTGCTGTTCACTTCAGATTTTCTATTTGAAAAATGTTACATGCCATATCTAATCCATACACACAAGACCCCCTAGGGCTTGTGGAATTCTTTAAATAAATCAACTAAATCAAATATTAAACAACTTCTCTGACTCTAATTTAATTGGGAGAACTGGTCAGTTCTGCTGCATTTTTTAAAAAGAAACTCCTTGAATAAGTTATGATGCATCCATTCTGTTCCATCAAGAACTACACTGCCATCTGGAAGAAGGAGGAAGATCTAGATGTTTTGTCTTGGAAAGATAATCGTAGTATAATATATGGACATGTGGGGGAAAGGCGAGTGTCACAAGAAGAGGATGAGCCACCCACATACACCCAGCATGCCTTACATGGTAAGTAGGTGTAAACATTTGGAGGGAGGGAGGGAGGGAGGGAGGGAGGGAAGGAGGGAGGGAGGGAGGGAGGGAAGATGGATGGATGATGTTTTAAGCAACTGCTTTATAAGTTGAATAACTGGTTCTCCTGTGAACAATTTGAAGTGTGAATTTGGTCAGTAGTGGAAGAAAAATAGTATGACTGAACACTGCATTGCAAAAACTCCTTCACAAACAAGTTTAACCTGCTCAGCGTACCATTTCTTTACAATTGACAAAAAGATTCTTCTTTATTTTTTACTTATTCTATGACACAAGTAGAAGAGCTGGGGGTCTTCTCCCCTTTCTGGCCCCTCGACACTATAATTCTTAGGCAACTTTCCCATACAAACTAATTTTCAAAATTCATCTGAAGAATTTTTTCAGACCAGCACATTCCAGAAAGAAACAAGAATTTAGTCCTGCTTCTTTATAAGCATTTAAAATAGGAAAGCCCAGGCCCCCTGGCCCACAGGAACTCAAAATCACAGTTTTATGTCGTTTCCATTGTAGGCCCTAAAGCAATTCTGAGGAGAAAAAGAAAATAAATAACCTCTAAGTAGGTGCTCTGAGTTGGGGTGAGAAGGGAAGTGGACAAACCTTATTTCTTTTCTCATCAATCAGAACTTGCAGCTTGTCTAACAAGATAAATAGTCATAAAAGTACCCCAAGTATTTCCCTTCCAAAAAGGTGTTGGCTATAAACAAATAAAATATTTATAGGGTCTTAAGATTCATATTATTTCCATTTTTGCTCTCTTGGTAGCAACAATTTTGAGACACTTAGTCTTCATTATCGGAACAATAACCCCCATCTGAACAGCTAACACACAATCCTTTGCCAATATTTAGTGAATAAATTATGCTGGATCATTTTACACTAGAGTTATGCCAACATCATTGATCATTTCTTCTTTATCTCATCCTCTCATTAAAATAAACAAAATTTTACTTAGACAAACTCTTAGTTCTAATGTTTACTTATCTTCTGGAAGGTACGTATTTTCTTTTAAAAACAAGCCTTTTCTTACACTAAACTTTTAGCACTCTGCCAGAATCCCCAGTTTCAGTGCTATCTCACTTTTAACTGTTCGGAATCCTACCTATCTTTCAAGGACCAGCTTAAATTATACCTTACTCCCTAACAAGGCTCCCTGACCCTGAGCACCCTTTTAGAGGAATTCCTGTTTTATTGGTGTTATCTGTTATTTTGGCACTTAACTATAAACTCTTTTATCCATAACTTCAATGCTTTAAGTATCCAAGGATTGTCTTTCCATTCGACTCTAGGTTCCACAGTTTCTGGAAGGAGCAACTATCTTTTTTCCCTTTCTTTTCTTACCACATACCAGGCATTAAGCCAACACTTCTTCAATGAATGAGTGAATGAAAAAAAAATATAATGATCACACACCATGCCTTTTGAAGACGAGCTTTGGATTTAACCAACCATGTGTTAAGGTGATTTTTCCCACAGATGTTCCAAAGTCCCTTTAAATTAACCAGCTAATTAAAAGGAGCAATGACTAGTATGTTTAAAAAATGATAAAAAAAATAAATGCAAAAGATTGTTATATGTTAATATAGTGCATTTAGAAATATAACCATCAAATATAATGCAGTAATACTCATGTTGTAGGGTAGGCTTTTGGTTTTGTATTTTTAGAGTTCCATAGTTGGAGGTGATACAACTTAATGCAATATATATTTAACTATACAAAAAAACTGCACATCTCCTTAAAGTGCCGCATGTCCCAAACAGGAACTTTTGGCCCAAACAGATGAGTTGCTGCTTTGATTTTCCTTGGCTTGAGTGAGGCTAGCGTCTTCCAGAGCTTCCCAACAGGTAGCTATCCGATGTTTATAGCTGTGCTTCAATGTTTATCTGTGTGCTTCCCTACTGATCTCCTCAGTCCTGGCTGCCCGAGGCCTGATTGGCCAGAGCCCGGGGAACGGCTGAAGCTGCTAAGCCAGTCATCTTTGCCCACATACAACCTTATCCATTCACTCCTGCACGTGTGCCTTACAAATATTTTCTGTGTGCCATCATGTGGAAAACATGAGAGGCTCCCATTTTGCCATGGGCTGGTTGGTACCTGTGCCTTCCCTCTTGGCATAAATGGTCAAAGTCATCAAAGCCTGCTGTACTATGAAACAAAACACTACAGACTGCTGCAAGACAGAGACATATACACAGAAAGCTAGCTAAAGGGCTTAGGATTTGAGAATATCCTGCACAAGTGTATTTGTTGTGAGGAAAATAAGTATTAGAATAGCTAATCCCAGGTCTCTCTTGGGAAGGGAATTGCCTTTATTTAGGAAATATGTCTATGAGCCACTTAGGGCAAGGGGAGACAAGAGGAGGCTAGTCAACTTGCAAAACCCAGAGTCTGTGGATAAAGGATAGCCAGTAAGTTGTTAAAGAAAAGGGATGTTTACTATGAATTTTAAATTACTGTGATTCGAAACTCCCTCCATAACACCACATTTTCATTAAAATGCCTAACCTCAGAATGCATTGTGTAATTTTCTTTTTCTGTGAAAATCATGGAAAGGAGCCTGCAGCTCATGCCTGAGTTTGTGCAGAGAGAAGAGGAAAGCTCTGGAGGGGGTGAGATAAATGAGATTAAGAGTTTAGTAGGATAAGGAGCTCAAAACAAGAAATGGCCAGAAGGTCCCTGGAAATTCAAAGACATCTTGACAGGGGGTGATATGGAAAGTGGGTTCAAACTTTTCAAAATCTATGGAAGAAGGATACGAGGAAATCTTAACTAAATCTTAAGAAGCAAGTCAACAGCTATTCTGGGAGCTACAAAGTAATAGATGAAGATATGATGTAAATGAATGTGCAGTAAGAGATGTGGTTGGTGATATATGATGTTCCTATCATGCATATGAGTGTGCATATTATAAAAATGAGGCTAAATTTAGCTCCAGGCAACCTCCTTTTAAATAGGCTCCCTTGGCTCCTCAAATTTAAAATTTTCTAAAGTCCAGATGTGACTTTTTTGTCTGTGTTTGCTGTAAGGTCTGTAAGGTCACCAATTACCCAGATGCTGACCCTCAGAGCACTATAAAAAGCCCATACCACTGAGTTTGCATGTCTACCAACATAATGACAAATGAATAAACACTTGCTTGTCAAAGGTGTAATAGTTCATAAAATTATCCCATTATTAATCATGGAAACGGCCTCTACCTTCGTGCACACTGGGTTAGCATATGGATTTGATCTTCTCATATAACTAAGAAATTACTATTCGTGACCTATACATTCTAAGTTGCTTTTCCAATCTGGCACTGAATTATTCCCATTTTCTCAACATAAACAATGTCCCCAATGATTGGCATGTGGCAGACAGCTGAGCATAGACAGAGCCAGTTTCCTGTCTAGTCCATGATCCCAAGCTTTGTCCATCACACAACTGAGAAGGCTGTGTTCTAATCTTCTTGCAAGTGCGGGGTGGTTTACAAAGACATTCATCTCATCAATGTGTTCAAGCTGGGCTTTCTCTTCTGGGGTTTAAAACCAAGGTAAAAAAAAATTGTGTGTGTGTGTGTGTGTGTGTTTTCCAGAAACAAATTAAGCGCAGAAAATTTTGACTGGAGTAAAATATTTCTTGGTACCTGTATTTTTAGAGTTCTCCAAGAAGAAAATCTTTTGCTAAATTAGTCTATTGTCTGATCCTGCTAAACTCAACCACAGCTGGTGGTGTCGAAATCCAGCAGTGAAGTAGTTAAAAGCTCTACCTCCATCTTTAATTATGTATAAAATGAATTTTAGAATGCAGACTTAGAGTGTTCACAGAGCTATGGAATAATCTACAAGTCTAAGAAACACTACTTCTTAATTGACACAGTAGTTTTTAATTGTATTTTCATAGTGTTTAGCAAAAACATTCAGATTGTTGTTATTTGTTTTTTCAAAGGCCTATCATATGAAGTTATAATTAAAGAAATCAACTGAGATCTATTTAGAACAGATTTTTTCTCCCTGAAAAGTCACTCATCCTCACATTTGGAAAACACAATGATGATTTTCAGAGCATGGGCACATTTGAAAACTTTCCTAAAGGAAAGAAACCTATTTATGATAACATGTTCCTTCTTAGATAAATATGTCAGTCATATCACTGGATATATTAGATTCCATGGCTTTTCAGGTGTGTTTTTTTTAAGTGTCTTATACACCATATATTGTACTAAATCTGGAATTTGCATGCAGACAAATGGAAGCCATCTTGAAAAGTACAAGAAATAAATTACTTCTGTAGAAAAAGGAATTATAGAACACAGCTATGCGGAAAACAATAGCTATAGGCAGAAAAAAATGACAAGACATATAGCAGCTCATTAAAAATTCAGAGGATATTGGAAAAGGCAAATTTAACTCTCCCACCTTCACTAAATATGCTGAAGGATGTTTGACAAATACAACATACATAGTGTGTGCTATGAAATTTAAAAACTCACAAATTCTATCATCCTCCGTCTCTGCTTCTTTACAGAATTGAAGAGCTGAATGCAATCATTTACTAAAAGCTTATCTAGACAGGGATTAAAGGCAATACAGATAACTAGGGAAAATATTGGTTAATGTGGCATCAAAGGCTCAAAGCTGACATTCTGAGTTACCGACATGCCTGCAGGTAGTGAAGTATAGACATTTTTATGTTTACCTGGCCACATTCCCAAAGGGTTTGAGCTAGTTAAACTGCTCTAGGACCATCATAAAGCCATGGGTATTTTGATATATCAAGATCTTCACCGTTCTTCTGGTCCAGCCCTTTGTTATTTGTATAAATACAGTCCCTTGCTAAGAGAAAACTCAGACCTGGGGCATTAAGGTAACTTTTACTCGTGACAGCACTGCCCACCTCCTCCTCCCCCACCCCAACCCCCACCACCCACTCAACTCTTCTGCCATCACCCATTCATATTTCCCTCTCATACACAATGGGCCCAGGATGAAGAAAAGGTCACAGCCCCAGAATACAAAAGCTCAGTGTCATTCAACACATAGAGGGAATACAGTGTCTAGGGCACCAAGAGAGAATAAAGAAGCACAAACTGACCCCTACCCTGAGGAAGTGTGATGGTGAGCATTTTAAAAATGCTTTAACGCTGACAGAGAAATATACCAAACGTCACTCATGGAGAGCAAGTGGAGTAAGAGTGCTCAGGAAATGCAGAGCAAAGCAGTGGTCGGGGTCGGTGCTTCTAACCAGGGAAGGACTCCCAGGCCAGGATTTATTGGAAAAGCAAGGAAAGTCACTCACAGGGTGAAAGACTTGTGCAAGGGGAGAACTGGGAAAAATTGAATTTTCCAGGACATACATTAAATAGCTGATCTGATTAGGACACAGTTCCTCAAAGCTTCACAGGCAGCTCCAAACTGACCTTCAGTAGTACAAACATTGTAATCATCCCGTGGGTCCCAGTGCACTTAGCATCAAATCCTTCCCCCTCACCCCTCCCCCTTGCCCACAGGCCCTAGAGACCTCCCAGCCAGTCTCTCTCCCACTCCTCAGCAATCACACTGGCCTTCGTGGGATCCCTCACTCCAAACTCTTTCCTGTCTTGAGACCTTTGCTCTGCCTCTTCCCCCACCTCAAATGCCATTCCCTCTGATCTTCACAGGACAGCATCTTCTTGCAGTTCAGACCACAGTTTACATCCTAGGCCTTGTCACAGACGCCTCACCTGACCTCCCGGCAGCAGCACTGCCCTGGAGCCTCCCGAGGGCTCTATGTTCATTCTCTGCACAGCCCCACCTGGTATCTCAATATTTTATTATTGAAATGAGTTCAGTCCATCTCCATTAGTCACAGCTTTTCCACTGACTAACTTGCTAAAATTTGTTTGTAATCCTCAAATCAATACTCCTGACGCTTTCGTGTTCACTCGTGGGCAAGTAAAGAGCAGCGGAAACTTTTGAGTTGCCCAACACGTGCGTTCCCAGCTGAAGTCCCACAAGGTGATGCTCTGCTTCCCTGTGTCAGCTCATCCGGCCAACAGTGTCTTTCTGTGGTCTAGTTAGTGCCCATTTCCCACATTTTTGTGCTTTTTGTCTGTGATTTTACTGTTTAGAATGTCCCCAAGGGTGGTGCTGGAAAAGGCAGGAAGGCTATGGTGCCTTAGAGAAAAAATACACATGTCAGATAAGCTCACTTAGCCATGAGTTACAGTGCTGCTGGCCATGAGCTCAATGTAAAGAAATCAACAATATATATTAACTAAATTAACAGAAACACACATGTAAAAAAGGTATGTGTTTTCAGTTGACAAAAATGTGACCAGAGACTCACAGGAACCTAACCCTGTATTTCCCTTAGGAGCAATGGTTCCATATCCACTAATTCAGCGTTCACAGTGATTTTAAAGAGCAAATTTACCACAAATAACAAGAATTAGATGCATTTCTTTTTAATGTACGTACTGTATGCATTTTTGGAGTTCTCAAAGGCATCTTGCTAAATTCATCTATTTTGCTCCTGCTAACCCAGACAACGGCTGGCAGCAACAAAAGTAGCAGAAAATGATTGAAAGCTTCACTTTTGTCCTTATTTAGGTTTCAAATAAATTTGTGCACACAGATGAAGTGGGTTTACACAGCTATGGCATAATTTATTTTCCCCTTCAAGCAGGAACCATGTATGTCTTGTCCAGGGCAGGATCACCATGCCTAGCACAAAGCGAGCTCTCATTAAAATTTTAACGAATAAAAAAATACTTCACATCAAACAAACCCCTATATCTTATAAGTGGGCTCATTAAAAATCTAATGAATGAAATATTCAAACAAAATCCTATTTCTTATACTTATTTCCATTGCAAAAAATAGATAGCATGTCTGAGGTACTAAATTCTTGCACCCACTTAACTTAGATGGGATAAAAATTTGGAAGCAATTATGCCATAGTGAAAAGATCAACAACTTCAACAACAGTGACTTGAAGTTAAATTCTAACTCTAAATTCCTACCTGCGTGAGCTTGGATAGTTCATTTTAACTCTCAGAGCCTCATTTTTCTTGTACTCAGCAAGCATTGTTTAATAACAGGGCTACATCCTGAGAAAGGCATTGTGAGGCTATTTCGTCACTGTATGATCATCACAGAGTGCACTTACACAGCCCTCTGTGTAAGTGGTACAGTCCACTACACACCTAGGTCAGATGGTATAGCCTATTGCTCCTAGGCTACAAACCTGCACAGCATGTTGCTGTACTGAATAGTGTAGGCAACTGTAACACAATGATAAGTATTTGTGTATCTAAACATAGAAAAGGTGCAGTAAAAATAGATTATAAAAGATTTAAACAGGGGCACACCTGTACAGGACACTTACCATGAATGGAGCTTTTATAGGACTGGAAGTTGCTCTGGGTGAGTCAGTGAGTGAAAGTGAAGGCCTAGGACATCATGTGCACTACTGTAGACTTTATAAACACTGTCCCACAAGCCCTCCCCCTGCTTCCTTCTGACAGGATCGGAAATAAAACATCAAAGCTGTCCATGCTGCTCCATGAACAGGGATGTGGGCTGGTCTTATTGGAACTATCCAGGAGACACTGGCTGGGTCAGGCCCCAGATCACCACAATAGCGACTGTCAGAGAGAGGGAAAGGTGGCCAGAGGATCGGTAGGAATAAGAAATCAAGATGGAGACATAAAGGAACATAGAAGATTGTCATGACAATGTGGTTTTGGCTACTGCATGTTGGAACACTGGTCAGATTAAGGAACTTTGCGGTATTCATTAAAAAAAAAAGAAAAGAAAAGAAAAGAAAAGAAAAGAAAAGAAAAGAAAAGAAAAGAAAAGAAAAGAAAAGAAAAAGAGGGTGTTTAACATGGAAAGGGTGTAGAACTGAGGATGCAATATTTTGACTTTGGAAATTTGTTTTTTGGTTCCATTAACCCTATCTGACACAAGGGGCTCTCTTTGGCATTGATTAGATGGAAGAAATAAAACTTATCTATGCTTCATATCATTATAAGCACAGAGGCAGACAGAGGCACACTGTCAGGGAAAGCTTTTACTGAAGTGGCAGTGGCCCTTAATACTTGCTAAGGTGGGTCCTGGGGACCTGTGCCCTTGTACAGGATCCTAGGTCCTTACCAAAGTTTATGGCAGTGTACTCTGAAGACCATCACGCTAGATCTGGAAGGGCTGTGGCACCATCTGCATATGGAGTGCTGGGGGCGCAGGCTCCTCTGTGCTGAAACAGGTCAGTGGCTGGCTGAATGGGATGTAATCTATGCACTCAAAATTGGGTTCTATGAATGAGAGGGAATCTATTGCCAAACCTCATAGATACTGCTCCCATCGGAGAAAAAGAAATTTCCCCCGAATCACAAATCCTTCCATTTCTTACAGGAAACTCAGCTCCATTGTGATCTTATGAGACCACCATGGCATACATGATCTATTGTTGACCAAAACATTGTTATGCAGCCCATGACTGTATAAAATAGGAATAATACCACCTTCAGCACATGGTTGGGATAGACAACAGTGATAATGCACACACAATTTCTAGCACGTTGCCTCACACAACAGATACTGAATAAATACCATCCCTTCAAGTTTGCATGGAATCATGAGCCATTCAGACTAGCATGGCCAGAGGGAAAGAAATGAAGTCTTCTTTGATACCGCAGCAAGAGAAGAGGGTTGGGCGGCTATCCTAACTTTTGTGGATGAACCCCTCAGGTCTACTTTCAAAAGAGTGGAGGGCTCCCCTCAGGAAGTCACAGAAGTTACAACCATGAAAACCTACCTTCCCTCTTATCCAAGGAACTAGAAAAAATGGTGTGAATCCACAACCTACACTTTTTTAAAAATATATTTTTATTGATTTCGGAGAGGAAGGGAGAGGGAGAGAGATAGAAACATTAATGATGAGAGAGAATCATTGATTGGCTAACTCCTGCATGCCCCACACTGGGAATTGAGCCTGCAACCCAGGCATGTGCCCTTGACTGGGATCAAACCCAGAAAGAACCCTTCAGTCCACAGGCCAATGTTCTATCCACTGAGCCAAACCATTCAGGGCCACAGCCTACACTTTTTTAATTTGCATTTTTTACTGTGATAAAATTTACAAAACATAAAATCTACCATTTTAACCATTTTTTAAGTGCCCCGCTTTCTTAAGCAATCACTGACAAGGGGTGCACTGAGATATGCATACATGAGATTTGGCCTTCAGTATATTATGTGATGGGATATAATACTCCTAACTTAGATCTATGATTCCTAGCCCATTCCCCACCACTGTCCAATGAATGTGTCAGTCAAGAAATAGACATTTTCCTGAAACGTAGCTTGTATTCCTCATTCTTGAAACTTCAGTTACTTTCTGAATTAAAGGAGATGACAGTTAAAAGAAAAATATTTGTAAGTTGTTTTATAAATTAATGACTAACCACTAATACATTTTGGGGATGAATCTCTATTTTACATGATGTACCTAGATTTCATAATCGGCATGAGTGAAGTGAGTTTTTTAAATTTCTCTGGGCCTATTTCTTTTTCTTTAAAGTGAAAGAGTTGAATGACCTCTAAGACCCATTTCAGATCTCATACATGATATCACAGGGACGACTACATACCACACTCTCTACACACAGAGTAATGTGGCTTCAACAGTACAGAGCAAAAAATTGCACGATTATCGTCTCACACATTCTCAAGCAAAGCATATCACGCAGCATATAACTGCCACTGAAATAGCTGCAAGAAAAACAAACACCATTTCCCTGACCTCACACAACCTCATTTTATAAACATTATGAACACTGGTCTTCGCTAAGCTGTTTAAAGCAGTAAGACTTAAGCTGACTGATAAAGCTTGCTTGTGTCATTTCAATTAGATTTTTAAAAACAAAAAGATTTTTGCTGAACTTCTTGGCAGATAAATGTAGAAAAGCTGAGCAAGGAGCTTCCCTTTGTTGATGAACAAGGCAGGCCATGGCTTTAGGTCTCTTGCGTGGAACTTTTGATGTGAGAATAACTTGGCCATGGACCTAATGAGTTCCACACAGATATTCCTCTAAATTCCTCTTTATGTTGCCCACCATTTGTCTCACATGATCTTTGAAAGTAAGTATCGTGTTCAATTGTTCGATGTTGCTCGCATATTTGGCTGGTTCTGTGGCATTTCAAGAACCACCTTATTAGCAATGTCATCCACTGAATGTGGCCCAAAAACTCACACTCCATACTTTTTACTCTGTGAGCGATGTCCAAACCCATTCTGTCAGAGACACTTTATTCCAGATATCCACCACATAGCTGGCATTTCCAGCATAGAAAGGAATCCTCCACTTGTAGACATGATAGAAATGCTGTTAAAATCTTAATATATTGGCCCTGGCTGGTTTGGCTCAGTGGATAGAATGCCAGCCTGTGGACTGAAGGGTCCCCGGTTCGACTGCCGATCAGAGCACATGCCTGGGTTGCAGGCTCGATCCCTACATCAATGATTCTCTCTTTTCATTGATATTTCTATCTCTCTCTCCCTCTCCCTTCTTCTCTAAAATCAATAAAAATATGTTTTTTTCTAAGAATCTTAATGTATTGGATTTCTGATTCTATGTATGAATCATTAAATACAACAAGAAATAAAAAGAGAAGGAAGAGAAGAAGAAGAAGGAAGAAAGGGAGGAAGAAGAAAGGAAATAACAAAAAATTTTATATAATAAAAGCCTAATATACAAATTGACAGAACGGCAGAACAACCGGTCACTATGACGCACACTGACCACACAGGTGGCAGATGCTCAATGCAGGAGCTGCCCCCAGCCCGCAGACCCCAGGCCAGCCAAGGCGGGTGCCAGTGGGAGCCCTCCTGATGGCCCCACCAGTCGCCCCACAGATCGGCCCTGATCGTCGCCAGGCCTAGGTACCCTACCTGTGCAAGAATTTCGTGCACCGAGCCTCTAGTAGAAAATAAATAAAATGGTAGATTTATACCCAATCATATCGATAATTACATTATATACAAATGATTTAAACATTCCAATTAAAAGAGCAAGAAAAACATACAAATAATATCATATTTGTGAAATACTTAATTCTTTCTTCTGAATTCATCTATTTAAATTAATAAGTTTGTTCATGAAAAGTGTTCATAAGAAAGTGAGCTGACAAGCCACAAGTTAGAAAGGATATCTTTAAAGCCCATAAACACTAGTACCTAGAATATATAAAAAGCTCCTCAAAGAAAACCTACAGGCCAATAGAAAAAGAGACAAAAGATACAAATATGCATTTTGCAGAAGAGAAATACAAATGGTCAATACGCTATATAAAGATGCATAATCTCACTAATTATTCTAAAATGCAATGAAACCATGAGAAACTATGCTCATCACAATATCAAATGTAAGTTAGTGTTGATGTTAAATAATAGGAATATTTATTTACTACTCATGAGTGTTGGTTACTTCTTAGAAAACACTTGGGAATATCCCAGAGAAACACCAGGACATATTCAAGAATGTCCTCCGCAGTATTATTTGCAATGACCAAAGCTGCAAGCAACCTGTTTTACTTTAGTTTCTGTCTGAAACAGAGGTAAGGGCATTTAGAAAGAAAAATAAACAGGAAAGCTGGAATGACTAGAGGAAGGTGGGTATTTAGACCCCAACTCTCAAGAGTCACTGGTTCCGAGCTGCTCCCGTGGGCAGGTCTAGTCTGCTGCCCTGAGCACAGGCCCTGAGCTTGGGCTGCGGAGAGAAGGGGAAAGAGTCCTCAGGCACAGACGCAGATAACGGCATCTGGAAGCTGGTGAGAGCACCAAGAAGATGTGACGGTCACCGACAGAATCTGCTCCGTAACTAAAACCCAAATATCTGGTGATAGAAAATGGATAAGCTGTGGTACATTCATACAAAATAGTAGTTGACAGTAGTAAGAATCAAAGTACTACGGCCGCACACATCACAAAAAAAACATAATGTTGATCAAAAGAAAAGTAAGTTGTAATAGAGTAGATACAGTTCAATTTGATTTATTTGAAGATTTTAAACATACAAAATAAGGCTATTATTATTCAGGGGAGGGGAGGGAATGTCTGGCCCGAGGGCCGTATAAGGCCTGAGAAATCATTTGATCTGGCGCTGCCAAGGCAACTGCAGGCAGAACTCAAAATTCAGTAAATCTAGGAGTTTTTTCATAGCAACATACGTTTATATTAAGTGAATTATATTAAGCGAATGATGCTATAAATATCCAAATGGCCCTTGGCAGAAAAAAGGTTCCCCACCCCTGATCCAGGGATACATGTGTGAGGTGAAACGATGAAGGAACACTAGAAACTGATAAAGGCCAGGATACTAAATTATTTAAAACATATTGGGGCTTAATGTGTTTATAATAATCACAATAACAGTTTTAGTTTGAAAAACAAATTTTAATTGAAAAGGAAAAACTGTATCTGGGCTCAAGCGAGGGGGTGGAGGGGGACAAGATGGCTATTGTTCCACTGAGCTGGACAGTGGACGCACAAGTGGGCAGTGCACTACTTTCTTATAGAAATATGTGTATGCTTTTTACATATAAAATGTTTCAAAAAGTATGACTGAGATATATGATATTAAAATGTTCATTTCACTGTATCTGAGTGGAAGAATATGGATTTTCTTTTCTCCCTTTTACTTTTTCATATTTCCTACAATAAATATATATTCCTTTTACATTAATGAAACACTGTGAACTCGGTCGTGTCCCCCCTAATCCCCTATTTCTCAATCCCAGATCTACCGCCTTACATACATAGCCAATCTAGAAAAGGACAGCAATCAGTTACTTGATTCCCTATTGTAGTTATTAATTTATACAGAGATCCCAGTTTGTTAATTCCACTACAAATTTACATTTGCCCACAGGCACTGAAGTCAGAAAAAAAAAAAAGTAGGCCAATTCTGAAAGAAATCATCTGGTGGGCAATTAAAAACTTGATAAAAATTGAAGGGAAGAGAGAATCAGAACACTACAGGTTAAATCCTATCATAAATTTCATATCATTGTTTCCTCCTCTCATGAAGGGATTTTGAATCAGGTTACATCAAACATTGCTCAAAACAGTTGAGGTATTTAAAATATATTAAGAGAATCTATTTATAATACTCATAATAATTTTTATTCTGAAAGACAAAACTGAAAAAGAGAATAATCTCCATAACTTCTGAATATGGGAAGATCGAAGCTCCGAAATGTTGGAAATCACCTACTTGGGTATTCACCAAACGCCTTGTATAGTTTGTCAAAGTATAAAAAAACTAAAATCATTGCTGCTGGCTCTCAGAAGTTACATCCATCATACAATACCGGTTCCACTATTTGAATGCAAATTTATAATCAATATCAACCATCCTATCAATGCTAACATAGAATAAATGCTTTTCACGTGTTAGAAAAATTGACTACTATATTCTCCACTGGAATCCAGTACATTTGTGATACCCTAAGATGTATTTGTTCGTTCGATTAGCAGAATCATGTTTTGATGATGCTCTAGTTAGTATGTCTTCCTTTAGGATTCCACAATCATTAAGGTTTATGTATTCATAATCTGAGAGGCCGATGTGAATAGGCTGGAGGGCCCCAGGAGCACTTAAAAGCTAGATGGGAAGAAAAGTGCTGCTCAAATAGCCTTTGCAGAGCAACAGACCGTGAATCTCCTTTGTGAGCTCAGATAAGCTTGGACTGAAGGGGGCTCCCATTACTCCCACGGACCCAAGCTGCACTGTCTGACTCTATGGGTTTCCTGTCTTGACCCCTGGCAGCCCATTCCATTGACCCTGTTCTATTAGCAGAACTGTGGATAACAAAGGTTGTATGGGAATGTCCCCTGCCCAACATTGCTGATGTCAATCCAAAACTCTCTTTTTTAAATTATTTTTTTTCAATTACAGTTGACATACAATATTATATTAGGTATACGACATGGGGATTAGACATTTATGTAACTTACGAAGTGATCACCCCATAAGTCTAGCCCCCATGTGACAAACTTGTGAGTGGCAGGACAGGCTTTGCACCAAAGAATGAATAGATGATGGAGAAGAGAAGGTGGGAAAGGGGTAGAGGCCCTGCAGATTCTGAGGCATGACCGTGTGTATGGTAACTGCATATCATTTACAAAAGCAGCATGCACATAATGCTAAGAGTCTGAACTCAGAAAAATCCTGAAACCCACAAAGGCTGAAAGATTAAATATCAGAGTCAGTCACAAAAATAACCAGTAGATTTTTTTCCCTAAGCATTTTACGAAAACTCTGGTCCATGTATTACTTTCTGGTTAATAAAAGAAGACAGGAAAACTGTTTTCTGGTTTTCCAATATAAAAAGCCAACTTCAAAGGAGTTTTATAAGTACCATAAGGTAGTATTGTCACCCAGACAATTTCAAAAGGCCTCTACAAACCACTCTCAGATAACTAATCTGCTATCTGGCCACTCTTATGAGAAAACATTTTTAAAGAGTCCATAAACAATCATTATCTTTAAACAGCATCCTTAAAAACTAAACACATCCGGAATAACATAGATTTGTTTTTCATTTTTATCTCCCTCAGACTCTACTTCAGACCTCCTTCTCAACCTTTCTAATAATTAAAAAAAGAAGTCTTTAAACCAAAGGCTAACAATGAAACAAGTATTACAATAGATTCAAGAAAAATTCACTTTGCAAAAATGGGTTTGAAATAAAATGTATCTTTGCATTTAGAGAAAAGGCAAAGAGACAATAAGAGGATAGAAACCTAAATGAAGAAAATCGTTACATAATCATTTACTTTTCCATTTTAATTAAACTTGAATTCCAAATGATGCTGAGTTTATTAACAAGATAAGTCTTTATAAGGCACTACTGAGCAGGCTCCGTAAGACTTTTATGGTTTGTCAATATCAAATGCTGGAGCGTAATCTAAGAATTGAGTGAGTCAATAAAATAAAAGGCGATCACAATACGCCTACACAGTCGTCACCTGAGAACTCCTTTGCAGACTGAAAAGGGGGTTTCCAGTTACTTTCAGCATCACCAATGAAAGCGAAATCTTCAGCCCTGAATATCCCATTTGCTCCTCAGTCAACCTCACATCCATTCTCCAACCAACAGACAACAGGCAGCTCCCTTATGCAGAGCTATGCATTTCGAGAAATGAAATTAGAATTTTTATAAGTGGAAAATAGTCACAGATCACATAAATACTGATCCATATCAGATAATCAAAATAAAGTGTGAATCATCAAATTCAAAATTCACTGTAGCCCACTGAATTCTATTCCCTACCTACTATTTATAAGGCACCATTTTCTTTCAGGCTAAGACCTTTACTAAACCATAGTGGGAGGATTCCTGACTTCCAAAGTCCTGAAGCAAATGTTAACCTATTTAGGTTAAGTGCAAAGGAGTGAGTGTGTGAGTGTGTGTGATGTGTGTAGATGGGGAGAGAGGGTTGAGGGGGTGTGCAGGAAGAAGCAGGGTATATTGAAAGGAAATTCCTCTGAATTTAACATAAGAAATTTGGAAATTCAGGAGGCAGTCCAACCTAGTCTGAAGTATCACTTGAGTCAGAACATGTCTGAAACACTTATCTTGGAATTCCCCATATTCTTGAATAAAATATAACTTTAAGATGGCAGAAATTAAAGAATCTGAGAATTATAACCCAATTTTCAGCACTGCAAAGCTGGGTCATGCTTTACTTCTTCTAGCAATCTATTATTTTAATTCAATATTTACAAAAAAGGAAAGTGAATCAACTAGCACAACTCAACATTCTGAAATGTTTAGAGAGAAAGAGTCCTGTCAAGTAGGAAAATAGCCCTGCGTGGCTCTTTCTCCTCTGAAATTACATTCATGCTGACCTCTCCTCTTCTATAGAGGAACTCGACCCCTGCAGGCCGGAATCGAGTTCACTGAATATGTGAATAATTCCCACTGTGCGGGCGTTAATGCAAATCTGGCAACTGCTACAACCATTTACACTAACACCGTCTTTTACACAACTGCTATTACTTGTGCTAAAATCCCAGCTGTCACGTCTACATTTTTTTTAAGATAATAATCCTTCTAGTTGAGTAGTGGAAGGACGATGGCAGAACCACCAAGTGCAGAGGGCACCGAGGGTTGAATAAGCCCATTGTCTGCTTTTGAACAAGAGGGCTGTATTCACGAGGAAACCAGAGTATAAACTAGATTAAAACAAAGACTTAAAATTCAGAAACGAGTCAAAAGTAGCTGAAAACCCACCCATTTTTTTTTAAACTACAATTTCCATGCTTGCCATCATTTTGTTTGTTTCTATTACAAAATTTTTAAAAATGTGGAGATGATACAAATGTATGGGGACAGCTCTTTGGATAAAAGAATTACTTCGTTTTCTCCATTTCTCCTGAATATTTAAAATGCCTCTTGGGGAAGTAGAATAGCCTTCCTATTTTAAAAACCTCTCAAGTAAAATTAGAGATTAGTCAATTTATTAAGCACTTGATTTTGCACACCTCAATCAAAACTAGAAATCATAGTAAAAGAATATACAACATTCATTCTTTTGGGGAAGGCTTGTCTGGGCAAGAAACCTTTAGGCTGATTTATAAAGGATGCATAAGATTCAACCAAGCAAAACTGTGAGGAAAGGGGAATGGCATTCTAGACTCAGGGCCTAGCAGTGCAAAGGACCTGTGGTAGAAAAGAAGACCAATGAGTCCTGAATGGGGTGGAGAAGAAAATGAAATAAGGTGTGTAGGTGGGCCCAGGCCAGAGCACAAGGATGGCGTAGGCCATGTTCTACCCCAGCCCTACATATCCAAAAAGAAAAAACGTCGTCTTTATTACACCAAAATAAAAGTACACATAAGCAATGCACATTTGAAGCTTCACCTTGAGAAGTTTCAGAGTAAAAGTAACTAATAACCTTTCACGCCTGTAAAGACAGTGATCATCTTCCTCACATATCTTTGCTTTTCCCTGATGAAATAGCTCCAGATTCTTCAAATGCCCACTGGTAACACAGCCGTAATAGTCTAGTGATGAACACATGGATTTGGATTAAAGAAATTTGAGACCTGATCCTAGACTTACTGGATCCATGATTTTAGGGATATCACTTATGTTATCAAGAAAGGTTGCCCAAACCCATCAAATACAGAAGAGTCTGCTGCACTCCATATCTCAGAGAATTACTGTAAAGTTCAAATGAGCTAAGAGATGTAGAAAATCTAAACAAAACCAGGTATTGTTAGTAGGGAGTATTGGTGATGATGATAACAATAGTTATTACTATTATAATATGGCCTCCTAACGGTAAATAGGAATGTCAATACGTTGCCAGTTGTCCACATCCCTAGAGTGTCCAGAACTGAATGCAGTATTTGAAAAGTAGGTTGTCACAGGGGGGAAATCACAACTATGTGAGGTGATAGACATTAACTCATTGTGGTAATCATTTTACAATTTGTACATCCTCAAATCATTATGCTGTACACCTTAAACTTAGACAATGTTATATGTCAATTATATTTCAATAAAACTTGAAAAAAACCTCAGCAATGATCAATCTTTTAGCATGATGCTCTATCCTTCTCTGGACCTCCCCATTAAATAGTTTTCAATGAAAAGGACACATATGTAATAACTTACTCAATAAAGAAATTTTTAAAAAGTAGCTAACAGAGCAACATTGAAAGTAAATGTCCTGATAATAATAGGTGGGTTTTTTGTTTTCTGTGTCAGAAACTGCTAAATGTCAACAAATATTTAAAAATAAAAGTTTTTACCAATACAAAGCACTTTTTGATGTACCTTTCTGATTATAAACTATTTCAGGTTAAGTAAGTCAAATGAACTTACTATCTAGAAGACATAAATATACTGCAGCATAATGCATTATTATAAAAGATAAAGGATCATTTCAGAAGGACAGAAGTGTTGTCTTAATTATCTCTGTATCACTAGAATCTAGTGCTAACATCTGATATATAATAGGCAAGAAATAAATTGATGGTTGCTTGACTGCACATGTGATGTGTGCGTTGTCATATAAAAGCACAGAAAACACAAAACAACTTTCTATTATAAAATAAAAAGTATAAATATAAAAAATAAACATTATATTAAAGATGTTCAAATAATAGTGATAGCTGACATTAATGAGTGCACTTACATGGTCCTAGACACTATGCTCAATGTTTTATGCAGATCATCTCAGGTAGTAACTAATGCCTGGACAGTGGGGTGGGGTGTTGGGGAAGATGTCACAGGGAAAGTGGTGAGTTTTTGTGGATAACTTGTCCAACACAGTTTTTAAGAAGGTAATGTTTACCTTCTTCATCTTCAGCTAGCCAAATCATTCCCCCAATAGGAATTTTAAGGATAACTTCATAAACTACAAAGTGAGTTCTAAAAAAAACAACCTAGGTTGGCACCTGTGCAATCAAATACATGATAACCGAGTTTAAAATGGTTCATCTTATCTTGAGTATATTTCACCACAGAACAAGATGGAGATGGTGGATTTAAAGTTACATTTAATAAAATTGCCTTGCCTTCCTTCACTAATGGAGGTGGGCCATTCTGCAACATCCAGCAGCAACAACTCTGGGACTCACCAGGGTTTAGAAGCAAACTTGAGAGATTTGCCTAAGCCATGCAAATCCATCACACTCAGTAAAAAAGCAATTCCACAGCCCACCTCTGAGGGACATGCCAATGCTTAACAGCTTTCCCAGCCTGTGAGGCAAGCCATTTTGAACACAAA
Organism: Myotis yumanensis; assembly: GCF_028538775.1. Lineage (NCBI taxonomy): Eukaryota > Metazoa > Chordata > Mammalia > Chiroptera > Vespertilionidae > Myotis > Myotis yumanensis. The sequence continues at coordinate 75,464,222 of NW_027223753.1, forward strand.
GAGGTGGGCATGAGTTTCCAGAAAGCAAAATAGTCTGTAAGTTAAAAGCAAACATTGAGCCAACACTTGAAAGTAGAAGACAGTATTAAGAAATGACAGCAATATCAAGACTTACTGTCAGAAAGAGAAGCAGTTCCAAGAACTGTTTAATCTGTTAAACTGATACCCAACTATTCAACTATACTCAGAACTTAATTTGATGACACCCTGATCTCCCTCTACATTTTAATTAAGATTAATTGAGCATGCAAATGAGTTTTGAGCACAATATCCTAGAGTGAACAAGACTGGAAAGAATGGGAATAGGTCCACCAGAGAAGGAAACAGGAAAGTCAATCCTTGGGGACTCCTTGATCCTTAAGGTGAAAGCACCAGAAAGGTGGCTAAGGCGCATGGAGTTAAGAAGTCAGCTGGAAACACTTTCCATTTAGACTCTTCCTTGGAAGTGCCCATTCGTGGTGACGGCAAGGGAATGCAGCAAGTGCGAGCAGGACTTTAATAGTGTTCTCTTTCTCAACTCTAACCAGCAGTCCTCCAGCTTCTGCATTCTGGTGTCATTCCTTTTTTTAAAAAAAAAAAAAAAAAAGATGCAGTCGTGACTCACACTTGTTACCTAGGATATCCCTAGATTCTAATTTGCCTAATTTGCATAGAGCTTGTCATTCACCACTTTGCAATCTTTTGAGTCCTTTTCTTCCTGTTTACACTGCCCTTCACTTTTCCTTGATTACTGAATTTGTGTGAATATATGTGCGTATAAAACTACTATATGTATATTCATGCAATCTAAGATGGAATCTTATTCTAGTGTTTTGAAGTTAGGTAAACGCAACATTAAGTACCAGGTCTGCAGACTACTAAACTGAAATATTTTTACTAGTTCAGTGACTGAATTATCACAATTACAATTATTTTCAAACTTTAAATATCCTTAATTTTCCACGATTTTTCCCAAACTCATTATTTTCTACCATCATTATAGTTGTGAGCTCTCATAAGATCCATCTGTAAGTCAAAGGCTCTTCTAATCAACATCAACCACAGGCCATTTATTTCTAAGAAAAACCTCAGTTAATATTTATTTTATTCATTAGTTCAAGTGGTAGAGCTAAGATATAATACTCAGAAGCCAAACTCTGCAATCTACAGAGAAATGATTTTATATCCATACAACTGCTTCCTGCCAGTGGATTCTGGAGTACAGCCTTGGGAATTTCAATGACCGATTTACCCAGGGAAAGAAAGCTTATTTTTAGTAAGTAGGGAAAGAAAATGTTGATTTAACTTATTTCAGTGCCTGTGAATCTACTTTGGAAAGGAGAGGCAGAGTTTGATTAATTAGATTAGCAAATTCAGTAAGTTGTTTATTCAGTCGGGTGAATCAATGTTTCCCTGAGTTCAGTTTAGCTTTATTTTATGCTTTCAAATCTATCCAGTAGGTGAGATGTGGAAAGCCAAAAGCTATTCTATCCCACAGCTCTTTCAAATATCTTTTCACATGTTAATTTGATCTTTTTGTGACTGGAGGCAAACATCTTTCACAGTCCTTCTCTCTCCTCTTCCATCCCCCCAACACCAACACATGAATACACGCATGTAGATGACAGAAAATTAGAGGTAGTAGAAAAACTCACTATACTGCTAGGTTCCTATGTTTTATGCATCTCAATTTTTAGTATTTCTCCTTTCCTGCTGGCTTTAGTTTTAAATTTTCTTTCCACACCAAATTAAAATCCAAAAGGAAATAAGGAGCTTTCTCAATTAATGAAAGCACATGTTAAGATTATTAGAAAAGACTTAATAGAGCAAATTGCTTTATTTTTTTAATAGTTGCTACATTTCTCAAATGTTGGCTAGATTTTCTTCCTTCATTCTTTTAATGCCCTGGTTTAGGAAGTTTCTTTCATCTTGACTTGCTACATAAAATCATTCCTGAATCATTTGTTACTGAGCTTCACAGGAGTACAGCTGTTCAAACAAAGTACTTGCCTAGGAAAAGCCTGGGAAGACCCGAGAAGGTAATCAAATTAAAATTCCAACTATACATTCTTTTCAGGGAGTGCAGACAACTTGGATATTTTATATTTGAAAGGTTTTAAAATAAAAAAGACAAGCTCTGCAGCACCATAGACTACATTTTCCCATTAATGACCCGGATGACATGTTCAGACGGAGATAAACTTAATTCAGCAACAAATCAAATATACTTCTCTAGAAGAGATTATTTTATTTTAATTAAAAAACATTTTTTGAAGATCTGAGGAGTGGGGAGCTTGAGATTCTAACAGTGGGGGCCAAGGGAGCTTATCTGTCTCAATGTGACGGGCATAAGCAATGAGAGCTGGTGGCCTGGACGCAGGAGTGTTGGATGGCTTCTGATAAACACCAGATTCCACTATTTATCAACTAAAGGCGGAACTGCAGTGCTTTTATTCAAAGGCTGCAAGAATCACCTTCTCCAGGAAAGCTGACATCTCTCTAGTTCTCTGAAGAAGATTTTCAGATCACAGTCTCCCTCCAGCTAATGAGCCATATTCGATTGGCCTTGAAATTCAAAAGCAAACAGAGACCAATCAAAATTAGAGTATGTTCACCCTTTTGAATTTATTCCTTTTGTGTCTCCAATGCATCTATACTGGCTGAGCTAGCAGAGAATGTCTTAGATCAAACAGTTTAATACTTTTTAAATTACACTAAAATTAATGTCCACCCCCCTCATCTCCAGCCCCCATACATAAGCATTATGTTTCCCAGCTGAAGGAAGAACATCCTCTTTTTACCAGCTGCCCAAGACCACCACCTCCAGGCAGTCACCAAGTCCATTTAAAATCTGTCTCCTAAATATCTTTGGACTCCATCCACTTTTCAGCATTCCTGAAGCCAGACTCTTAGTTAGGGCTACTGTTATTTTCCAACTGAATTACGGAAGAAACCACCCAGCTGTCTTCACCCCACACACTGACAGTGGTTCTCAACCTTGGCTGCACATTAGAATCACCTGGGAATCTTTCTAAAATCCTGATTTCTGGGCCTCATCCTCCGGAAATTCTGTTTCTTTGTTATGGGGTGAGGCCACAACATTAGTAACAAAGAAACAGAATTTCCGGAGGATGGGGCCCAGAAATCAGGATTTTAGAAAGATTCCCAGGTGATTCTAATGTGCAGCCAAGGTTGAGAACCACTGGGCTAGATAGACTGATCTTTCTATGAAGTAAATCTCCTATTGGCATTAGAATGAATTCCAAACACCTGAAAATAACAGCTCAACGCCTGATCAGGTTCCATGCAATGCTCTGGCCCAATTCAATGTCTCTGTTTCCACCTCATACGCTACAGTGTAAGTAGGCTTTGGTGTACACTCTTATAAAAGGCCTGCAACACCCTCCCTGGGCCATCATCCCTGTCCCTCTCTCTCCCTTCCATTGACTCACTCTTGCTCTTCTCAAAGTCTCTGTTTAGATATCACTTTCTCCAAGAAGTCGTTCACCTAAATCTGGGCTATGTAACCCACCGGTCCTGTCCTGTGCCACCCCATTTCTATACTGAAAGAGCATTTCTCAGGTTACACTCCAATGCCATTATTATTTGTTCACACGCCCTAGAATGGAAACTCCATGAAGACAAGGGAAGAACCTGCCGAGTTCATCATCAAATTCCCAATGCCAGTGCCTAGCAGAGTGCCTGGCACTTTGTTAGTATTCACAATAAGAGTCTACTGAATAAGTACATTAATTAATTAATTAATGACAGTTTTCACTCAAAGAGTTCCTGAAGTCCCCGTGGCCAGTATTTTTCTGAAAATGGGCTCCAAAGGGGGTCTTTAAAAAAAAGTTTCCTAAAATTTAACCTATAAAAGCAGCATTTTCTAGTTGCTCAATGAATATTTGTTACTGGAATTGGATAAAGGAATGAACAGGGCAACAAATGAACAAGGCTACTAAGTGTATAACAAAGTGGGTTTTTTTTTTTTTTTACTAAAACTACTTCTCAGATACTAGATAGGGGCCAGAACATGGAAATCCAGTCCATGCAGGTTACACAGGGACTGGGTCTAAGTGGTTTTCTTACTCCACCAAGTGCAAGGCAACCTGGATTGGATATTTTAATTGTTTGCTGTCAGTCTGATTTCATTCACACTACTGGCCACTACCCTTTGGCATCAGCCTCAGTTTAGAAAGAACAGCACTGGTGGGACATTAGTCTTATTTATGTCTCCAAGTCAAATGCTGAAATGAGAAACCCTTCAAGTTCACACTTATTCCACTTAATTCTAAGCAAGCAAATAAACTTATATTCAAGAGGATGTCCCCACTCTCTCTAATGATTCTGTGCTCATTTAGTCACTCTGCACTACTGAATTTTGTTTAAGCTTCCCTAATAATTTGTTGGCGTGTGATGAAATAGCTACTCCGGCCAATTACAGTCCCTAGTTACTCTTTACCCCAGGCAAAAACTGAGATCTGGGTGTAGATCTTCATTATAAAAATAATAAATAAATAAAACTGGTAGTTAGAACCTACTTTCACCTATTCAAAAGCACCCAGTGCTATAAGCAAAAATCCAAACTACTCTGCAGGAAGGGAGTGGGGGACAAGGGGGGACCCATCTAGATCTCTACACACCACCTGTCATCTCATTCCCACCCAGCCTTCCAGGCCCTCGAATCCTACACCCCAGGCACACCACTCAGCCGTCTCCAAACCTCCCTTTGTGCTTTACACAGGCTCTTCTCTCTGCTTGAAATATCTCCATTCCAGTCTCATTCCTCATCCTGTCCTTGCGCCTGGCACATCCTCCCTACCCCCAAGCAGAATCAATTAGTGCCTCCTTTGTCCTTCCTTGCCTCACCTCTCTCAGGCCACTTAACACATTAGATATTGCAATTAATATTTATGCATCTATCTTCCCTACCAAGTTGAGAGCTGCTTGTAAGAAGATACCACATCTTACTCATATTTAGGTCAACGGTGCATGAAATAATACCTAGCATATGGTAGTCAACGAATGGCTATTTAATGAATGAATCTGCTTCATCCCTGCCTGTAACTGAGGCCATATATTAAAATTATCAGAATCTGACTGTAATTCCATCCATTATGATTCTATACATCATAAACATCAATGGAAAAACAAAAAAAAATCAAGGACTACAATTTACTTGCTATAGAGATGTAGGGTGAGTTACAGACTAATTATCATAATGACAAGCAAATGGCTCAGCTCCTGACAACATCACCTTGAATTGCTGTTCCAACTTGATCACGAGTTGGAAACGATTCAAAAGAGAATGTTTAGAGATTTTAACTGACGCTAGCTATCTGGCCTTTTTAATATTTGCTCTATCTGCTGAATACCAATATGCTTGGCTTGCTTTGGTAGGAAAAGAACTACCGAGTTGTGTTAGAAAAGATCCCTGACTTTAATTTAAGGGCTTTTCAGCCTGGTAAACAAACTGAGGCACCGTAAGGCATTACTTACAGATGCCATGTGCGTGGTGTAAACGGGGTGATTGGCCTTTACAGGAGGATGTTTGTGGCCTTTTTTATATAATGCTGGTAGCCTGGTACATGTGGTCTAAGATGACCACTGACTCCTTTTAGGCCAGGGTTTGCACAAGTTTAGCTGCAGTTGTCTCCATGGCAATCAGGGGCTGGAGAGTTAAGTTGCCTCTACCATGAAGAGAAAGGAGGTTAAGAAGGCCTTGCAACTCTTCCAGGTTTTCCTTCCATGCTAGGCGCTTTATCCTGGAGATGCCTTGGGGAAATAGTTTAAATCCAATAAGCTTCAGGATAAAGCTCTGACCCAAACCTCATCTCCTCCCAGAAAATCTCTAATGAGTACTGGCCTCTCCCACTCCCAGAGCCAATTATTTACTCACACACAGAAGTTACTGGGATATGGTTTCTGCCTTCAAGAATCTTCGTCCTTCATTCTCAAGGTCTAATGTAACTGTAAATATTTACCTTTATTTGTCTTCATTGAACTTGTTATTGTAAATTCTCATAGTCTATGTTCTAAGTTAAAAAAAACCTAAGCTCTTAATTATGCTTTCTAATATTTGTCTAGTACCATTTCTCGTCAATCCAACATTCCCATGATCCACACTGTCAAACTAAGGCTCTCTCTTTGCCTCCTATAATGTGTCTGATTGTGTATTTGCTTGTAATCTAGAAATATCTAAATTTCCTACCAAGTCTCATACAACCTCAAAAGACCACCTTTCTCTGGGGACCACACAACTAGCCAGTGCCCAAATCCAAGTAACATTCAAAATTACTTTTGATATTTCAGAACAAAGGATTCAAACCAGGAGTTCAGGCATAAATCCATGATTTGAAAATATATGAAAAACATCTTCTGTGCATGTGAATATATTGGATCTTTTTCTTGGGGGGAGTTTTCATTGCTTTCAAGCCATTCTCACAGGGGCCTATGAGACACACACACGCACACACACACACACACACACACTCCTAAATATATGAAATCCTGCTAGCTTCAATGAAGAAAACATCTTTGTATACAAAGATGACAGAATTTCCATTTGTCTAATAAATTATGTCAAAATCTTTCCATGCTTTTTAATTGAAAATGTGATGAAAAGCTCCACATCATAGGTGAGTGCAGGAGCACAAAGATCTGTGAGAAGAGGCAGCAAAGGAAGAGAACAAGCCCCCCAATAACATATGCCTGAAAAACTTGAATCATGGGAAAGATAAGCAAAACAGAAGCAGGTCATTGTGACTTGACATTTAGAAATAAGCAACATTTTATTCCTCCTGACCTATAAATCACCCTCCAGTCCTGATTTTCATCACTACCCTACAAAAGGTTATTGAACTGCCTCAGCATTTCTAAATACTACAATATAGCTAGAGAACATCATTGTGTCTGTCATATAATCTCTTTAAAAATATTTTATTGATTGATTTGGTGTTAGAGAGAGAGGAAGAAGAAGAGATTTGTTGTTCCATTTATTTATGCATTCATTGGTTGGTTCTTATATGTGCCCTGACCGGGGATTGAACCTGCAACCTTGGTGTATTGGGACAACATAATAAACCAACTGAGCTACCTGGCCAGGGCCTGTCATATAATCTCTTAAAACTAACATTGGGAAATAATATTAAGAACAAAATTCCTACATTTCTTTCCACAAATTAACTAGGAAAATGTATGCCTAACAATAAAGGGGTATAATATTCCGTGGAAAGAAGTGCCTGGGTTTTAAAAAATAAATACATAAGGCTGAAACAGGTCTTTACCTACAACATAATTTATATGGCATTGGGTGCCTCAAAATAGGAATATGCATGAGAAAAACCCATTTTAAATTTGTCCTGCACTTTGATCTGACAGAACCAGGGGTGATTTATTTGCTTTCATTGTTATAATTCTCCAACATCCTTTTCTGAATGAATCCAGATGGAAATGTCTCTCTTCTGGATTCTGTTATTTGCTGCTGCAGTTTCCATCTGTGGTGTTAAGAGCCAGCCCTTATTTTATCCGGGACACCAAGCAACCTTCCTTTCTTCACACTCCTTGGTGTCTTCTCAACAGCTCCACATGGAAATAAATCTCTGGGTTGCTTCAAATGCATCCAACACTTCTTCCCTATTATTTATGTTGGTGACAAACTCTTTCTCACCAACTGTCTAGGGTCACTCAGAGGCACTTGATTTGAAAAAGCACCCGGCTTCTCATCCAATATTTTGGTAGCTCGACAGCTCCCCACTTCAGCTCTGCCAGAGTTAGCACATTGTGAAGCGGAACGAAGTTCTTACATTTCATCTGAGATTGTCTTTAACATCCATATGCTTAAGTTGCTTCCACATGGATTCTCAAGTCTAAAGAACATTAATATCAGCAACAATCCTGGAAAAACGGATGTTGCTTTTTCAAAATCCTGAGCAGTGCTGTCACAGAATAGACACAATCCCAGATCTGCATTTATTATCACTGAGACCTCTGCTTAAGTCTCTTAACCTCTCGGAACCTCACTTTCCTCATCGGTCACGTGGGGAGCAGACAGCCTTCCTCACCGGGGTATAATTATATGTGATAACGTATGTGAAAGGTTCAGCAGAGACACTGGCTGCTCCAAAGCCAGTCCTTGCAAGTGTCAGGTGTTTGTTCTGACAGCAAAGTCTTAATTATCTGTGAACATTATTAGCATGAAATTTTTGTGCATTTTTTTATGGGAATCAAAATAATTCACATTTTTTAAAAGCAAGCAAGCATTTCCTGTTCGAAAATATCAAGAGCTTATATGACAAGCCCCTGGTCTGGAGGGACAGTGAACTCTTCCTGCTCATTCCTTCTCCGGGTCTTGTTTGGTCTTCCCCCTCTCTCTGTAAATTAAAATAGCACATGAGAGAAGGCTCTGTAAACACTATTTATCTAGCAAGGCTACTACTGATAACAGCCCTAGATGAAGTCCTAGGGCAAACTGGTTGCTACGCCTAATCTCTTGAAAAGACTGATTAAAGATTCAAGTTGTGGCGGCCATGTGAGAAACACACATGTGGTTTGAAAAGATCTGAATTCCATTGTGCTGTTCTTGGTGAAAATCCATGCAGAGCAAGGGAGCTGACACATTCAATAGAGCACATGAGCCTCCATTGTATGTAAGGCCCTCCAGGTATTTTAAGCACCAGAATGAAACTATACAAATAAAAACAAACAAAACCCCACTATCTGTCCATGCTCCATCCTGCCAAAAAATAAAATAAAATAGATTCTTTTTTTTTTAAGTAAGCCTGTTGTAAGATGATTGTGGAATTATTTAGACCATCCAGCAAGATTTTTCACTAAGCTACAATGCAAAAGATTTATTTTGTCATTGTCCGACACAAACAATTGAAGAAACTCAGCCCAGCGAAACATCCCCAGGAGAAACAATCTGAAATTTAATTAGTGAATAATGGAAGCAATTTAAATACAATTCCAGGCATTTTTTAAAGTAATATTTGAATAGACATCTGCTGCATCTACTAAGTGTTTGGGCAAGGCACAAGAATCCTTGATCTGATGCAATGCCCAAGGTTATGAACAAGACTATCTGCTGTCAGGCCAAGACCCACAATTTAAAACAAATCTCCAGAAATCAACCTTCTCCTGCTCAACATCTACCCTACCCCCACCAAATACAGAGAGCTAGGTAGATGAAGAAAGGAAACATTAGTCCCAGTCTGAAGTGCAGTATAAGGTAAACAGAAAGGATTTAAGGATCATTGCCCTAAGCTGGTATTCCGACCTCTAATTACCTCTGCTCTATGACCACTTCAACTTTCTCCTTTATGAAATGGGAATATTAATGTCCCCTTCCCAAAAGTTTTGAATATTAAATGAAACTATAATCAGACACTATACAAATGTTGGTTGAAGTATTGAAGAAATAGAGAATACAAATCAAATTAGTGCTATATCACTACTGTACTTTCTGCCATAAGAATTTTATTATTTCAGCTTAATAGATTTACTCATACATACAAAAGTTTGATCACGCAGAGTTTCAGTTTTGCAAGATGGAAAGAGATGCAGAGATGGATGGTAGTAACTGTTGAACATATGAATGTTCTTAATGCCACTGAGCTGCGCACTTAAAAATAGTTAAAATGGCAGATAAATTTTATAGTATGTGCATTTCAACACAATTTTTTTAAAATTCCTTAAAACTATTTAAAGAGTATAAGCTTTTGGAAGCAGAAAAGAAATCATCTTCCTTTAATTTTTAATTTGGTCAATTGAAGCAAAGTGGGCTCTCTCCTCTTTTGGGACACAGATTAAACTGGTAATAATTCAAAATAATCAGGTGAAGGGAGAATGTGTAATGTAGAGAAGGTCCATATTACACAATGGTTTATCGTGAAACAATTTTTCTTTACATACTCTGTTTTAAATTAAGGTGTTAATAATGCTGTAGAATAATTATTTAATCCAGTTCAAAATGGAACATATCATAATACCAAAGAGGACTATCAGAGCCTTTACAATATAACAATTAACTGAGACACTTAAAAGTTAATGTTAAACTGAAGGATTCTTTCATCTGAGACTCTACTGCCTTCATGTGAAATTTCAAACTCTGAAAGTCATTAGAAAAGACATTATTTTAAATTGGTTAGAATTGCCTACTAATGTCTAAATGATCACAAATTACAGTTTTGTAAAATCATCTATAAAATTTTTTTAAGTTCCAGGTAAAATGATAAAATAGTAAAGTGTCTGAGACTTTTCATTCCCAGCTTCCTATAAAATACTCATGAAAACATACCAAGAGAGGGGGGAAATCTTTTCATGGGGAACAAAGACAGGAAGCAAGCATGACTACATCTGGAGAAATTTTCTACCCTTGCACTGATTGTGGCTCGATTCAGAAACATAATTTTGCAATCCACCTCCCTAGTTACAGTGTGGGGAATGGAAGTGAAAGGTCTTCATTGATAGCAACTGAGCAAGAAACTACATTATCCTGAGAAAATGGACAGGTTGGTGACCCAAATTTGCACTTCTCGAATTTCCTTTGTCCATGCCTAATAATACTATTAGAAACTACCCAGCAGATTGTTTTCAAAGCCCGAGACCTATCTCTTACAAGGTGAGCCACACAAGATAGTGAAACAAACAGTAGACAGAGACAAAAGAGCAATACTAGTTCAAACTAAAACATGGAGGGAGGGAGATGACAGAGAAATGTTTCTTGAACATTTCTTTTACCTTAGTAGGGCCTCGAGACTATTTTGCCTTAGTCATCCAATTTTCAAAGCTGCAATCCCATTGCAAATGTCTCCTATACCTAACCCTAAGCCTGGACTGGAATGACCATCCATGCATTCCTGAGAAGAGTGAATGAGGCCCACACACACACAAAGAAATAGCACTTAGTAAATACATTGCCAGACATCATAAATTGGGCTCATTACAATGCAGGTCGAGCTGCCCTGCAAAGAAAGAAAGAGGGATTTTGCCAGAATCCAAGGGAACGTGAGTCCAATGGGGAATCCAACATCAAGTCAGTATAGATGCCTGAGTCCCAAGTGTAGTAGGAGACAAGATCAGATATCTGGAGCAAGATGTGACAGGAGAAAGAAAACATTTTTCCGCCATCATCACTCCACTGAGCTCCAAGTCTTAGGGCAGGTGCCTCAGAGAAGTTTCCATCTTGCAAAGACTGCTGGGAGGAAGAGATATGTGTGGTTAGAGGATTTCAAACCTCGTTAAATTTTGGCTTTAAGATCTCCAAAATCCTACCGGTCTGTAAAAAACTATCTTTGTTCCAGAAAGATCAGCCAAATAGGCAGTTTAATTATGCAAAGGCCTCTTATGAAATGAAGGTTATGACAAGGCCATGGCTGTAAAAACCTCGGCAGAATTTCATCTCGGCGGGCTCTGTGAAATCTGGAGAAATGCTTCTTGTCTAAGAACAGAGTTGGACAATACAGTTCCTACAAAAGGCTCTGTGGAGTGGTAGATCTGTTTGAGCTGTGGTTTGTAGAAGATCAGAAGCAGAGACACAAATATTTGGAGAGAAGATATGAAAGCTCTATCTTCATGTGCTGATGGAGGAAGGGCCATAGGTGAAGCCCTACCTAAATGAAACTATGGTTATCTTACCTAATTAATTTAAACTTGAAGCAATGACCAGATATTAAACTACTGAAGTAGTTCTTAATCTTTTGGGGACACCACTTTCCTATTTTGTTAAAAGTTGTGGTGTTGCTCTTCAGAAGGCGGCATACACCCACAGTTCCATGGGGTACGTGGTCACTCAAAGCCTGTGTACACAAAGCTAAAAACGTATGGAATGGTTGTTTGGTGGAGCTGTCAGTTAAGCTAATAACACTCTAGGTAACTGTGTCATGTCTTTCGATGGAAATCAGTATTTCTTCATCAGTCATCCTTGGAAAGGTAGATCCTGAAAGGGGAAATAAGTTAGGATGAGAAAGAAACTCCCATTTTTCTCCAATTCTAGTGAGATTTTGGGCTGGCCTCTCAAGAGTCTAGAATGACTTACTAGTATAGGTGCCCACAAATGGTAGGGAATACTAACTTCCACCCCCATGAAAGGCAGCCAGAGCCTGGGTGATCTGGGCCTATGGGTCCCTAAAACAATGAAGCCTCTCAGTTGTAAATTATTCTCTGTACTGCAATTTTATTGTATTACCCTAAAATTTTAATAATGTCATGCCAAAATGTTATAGCCCCAATTTAGAAATCATTGAGGAACTATGGGAAGGGTCTATGACCAAGCTCGGACTAGAGTAACAAAGAAAGCAGCCCCTTGTTAAAGCGGACACAGTGATAGTGGCTGTAAACCGTGGGACCCTGGCCAACAATGACACTGACAAAAAAAGGCAGATAGATGTGCAGGGAACCACCCAACAGACACAAAAAGCCATGAGTTCTTACATCCTTCAACAGGAGAATGAAGGAGAAAGAGAACCATTATGGAGGCAAAGGACTTCTGTTCCCAGAACAGGGCTACAGGCCCAGTGGACTTCAGGTTGACTTGTGAATGGGATCCCACCTGATATCAGAATGGGGGCCCTTGGAATACAGGAGGAAAGCTGGAGGAGAACGGAAGGCTAAAGATCCCATGGAAAGTAAATAGAAACCCAGAAAGCCCTAGAATAAATAAGAGAATCTAGGAGCTGGATGTTGTGGGGGAAGAACATACAGACCTAATAAAAGAAAACAAATAAAATTATAAAAAACTATGTGTTTACATTTGTGTTAAGTAAATTAATATTATCTAATATATAATTTCATGGTAAAAGTTTGGTTCTTTTCCCAGCTTTACTGAGATGTGACTGACATACAACATTGTGTAAGTTTATGTGTACAGTGTGATGATTTGATACACATACATATTGCAAAACAATTCATGGTCAAATTTAAAATCTTAATTCAGCGACGGTTTTCTGCATAAATTTCAATTCTCAAAAGTAAACCAATAACATAGAAGAAATTAAGAAATGTATAAAGTAATTTACTCCAACAAAAACACTCAAATGCCCGTTTTTTTGTTTTTTTGTTTTCAATTTTCAAGGACCGTGCCATATAAACTGCTATGGAACTTTTTTTAAAAAAGGAATTCTCTAAAAAGATGCAACAGCAATACATAAGTTATACCTACACCTATATTACAGAGTGTAAAATAAAAATATAAATATGAAAGGTAAGCCAGTGCTTTTGTTCTTCTGAGTTGCCTTGGAGCCATCATGATAACCTAAAATGAGATTACAAAATGGAATTTTTTAAAGCATCAAATTTCTGAACATAAAATTCAACCCTCATAAATATCTACATTCCTTAACCTCTCATGAATGTACTTCACTCTGTTAGTATAGCTGAGATATGTAGAGTAACTGAACCACAGCTAGCTTAGACGCAATGGCTATACTCATATTTCCACTACATCCTATCCTTTTACTTTAGGTAAGTCTGGGATGTGTATTTAGTTCCAAAGTCTTTGATAAAATGCTTTGCCATTCAATGTTTTAAATGTAAATAAACTACTGCATCATGTATTGATTTCATTTCAGATGCAGTTTCTCCAATGACTTAAAAATAGTAAAGTCTATATTACATGTCATTCTCTTAAAGATCATTTGCTTGGAGAGGAAAAAGTAGTCAAAAGTGTGATGGATTTTCTTCTTCTGTGGATACGGGGCAACTGCTGTTGATAGATCTATGTCGCTGAAGCATTCTCAAGTGAAAGAAATAATAATGGGCCATCACATCGTTCCACATTGTGGTTGCTACAAGGTTTGGATTGGCAGAGACTAGGCTGAAAAAACAACCTTGTGACTAATAACCTGATTTCTGTCTCTTTTTAGTGGCTTAAACGTTAGTTCCCATAAATATTATACATTCCACACAAATTCTATAAGAAAGAATTATGGAATTGCAAGCTGGAAAGAATCTTCAGTGCACCTCCTGATTTTACAGATTAGAAAACTAAGGCTCAAAAGGCTGACAACTTTTATTTTGTCTACTGAGCTATCGGGGCCACAGTAAGAGACATTTAGTAGTGGTTGTAAAAATGCCTAGAACTTTCCATTTCCTCCACGCTGTCTGCATTAGACTAAGAAAGAGGAACAATTGGTAAAGGGACCCACAAATCATTCCATTTCAAAATATAGTAACGCATACACCACAGACAACAAACAGCCCCTAGTTTCACATGATTAAAAATTGAGGACTTAATTCAGAAAGATTTTTAGACCCACACTCTTAAAGAAATCTTTATGGGTTTCTGACGAAGCTGATACTATGATATAAATTATTTATCCACCCTCACCAGCTCAACATCAGTGGGCACTGCAGGCAGGAAGGAAGGCGACAGTTAGAAATGGGGGAGGCGTGCATTTACCCTGAACTCTGTCACAGTATCTGGGGAGGCCAACAAGCCGGTTTCTCAGCATCTGTTCTTGGACCCAAGCGATTGCCTCCTAGTCGCACAGAAAAATACTTACTCTTCTTTTTTTTTTTTTTTTTTAAATATATTTTATTGATTTTTTACAGAGAGGAAGGGAGAGAGATAGAGAGTTAGAAACATCGATGAGAGAGAAACATCGACCAGCTGCCTCCTGCACATCCCCCACTGGGGATGTGCCCGCAACCGAGGTACATGCCCTTGACCGGAATCGAACCTGGGATCCCGCAGTCCGCAGACCGACGCTCTATCCACTGAGCCAAACCGGTTTCGGCAATACTTACTCTTCTTAGTGAGGCTTCCACTTGCTTCAAAAAGAAGGGATTATTACCCAACATGATAAAATGGAATGCTGCTACCCTTATTTTTCACATTTTTAACTCTGGATATTATGTAATTGCAAACCTCAGTGGCTCACCAATTATTAGATGAGGTAAAAAAAAAAAAAAAATTAAGCATGTAGGGCTTTATCGCACAAAACCAGGTGAAAATAAAATTGTGAACCAGATCTTGAACAAATATATCTGAATGCCAAGTCCTTGTTTAATTCACCTTCATTATTAATAAGATTTACAGGGAATTTGGATGAATTAAAAGCCACAAAAGGGAAAAAACTTACTCAAAAATTATATATTGTGCTTCACAAGAACATTTAAATATGTGGTCTTACAATTTACCCCTAAGATTAACAATAAACACTTTTAATTCAGCAAATTCATAGTAAATTACTCTATTTTAAACTATGAGTGTGCATCCACGCATAGTCACATACACACATGTATACATAAAAGGAATTAGGTCAGTGGTTCTCAACCTTCCTAATGCCGAGACCCTTTAATACAGTTCCTCATGTCGTGGTGACTCCCAACCATAAAATTATTTTCATTGCTACTTCATAACTGTAATTTTGCTATTGTTATGAATCGTAATGTAAATATCTGATATGCAGGATGTATTTTCATTGTTACAAATTGAACATAATTAAATCATAGTGATTAATCACAAAAACAATATGTATATATGTGTTTTCCGATGGTCTTAGGCGACTCCTGTGAAAGGGTCGTTCGACCCTCAAAGGGTTGTGACCCACAGGTTGAGAACCGCTGAATTAGGTAACCATTCCTAGAATGTAAACTATGGTTTTTCCATAAAATGAAGAGAAAGTTGCTTTGACATCATGAACCAAAATCTAAGTGCTGAAGCTTTTCACCCTAAATACCTCTTTTTATCCTATTGCTAATCTGCCATTGAACTGTGGTAAGCAACTTAATTCTGTATTTTTATTACCCTCTACTTTATACCCTCTCAGGGTGAAATGCCTATAGGGTCCTCTCAGCCTGCTGAGGGGTCAGTTGTCAGTCCTCCTGGTCATACAATCCAGCTATGTGCTAGACCTCCAGGAATACAATAAAGTGCGGTCTTCCTCCCACTGTTTAAGCTGTTTTAATAATAAAAAGTAGAAGTGGGGGGGGAAGGTAGAAGGTAAAAGAAAAAGAAGAGAGAGAGGAAAGGGAAGAAGAGCAGGAGGTCACAGAAAAGTAGAGAGGGGTGAGCTGTTCAAACTCAAGATGGCAACATTGACGAGGGGAATACCATACCCCCCTCATCCACAGCTTCTCTTTTCATGATTTCAGTTACCCATGGTCAACCACAGTCTGAAAATATTACATAAAAAATTCCAGAAATAAACAATTCATAAGTTTTAAATTTCACATCATTCTAAGTAGTGTGATGAAATCTTAACCAATACCTCTCCATCCCACCCAGGCATTGAATTACCTTTGTTGAGATCATAGTATAAGCTCCCCACCTATTACTTGGTAGAACCTTGGTTATCAGAGAGAGAGAGGGAGACCACATTCGCATAACTTTTATTATAGTTTATTTTTATAATTGCTCTGTTATTATGAGTTATTATTGTTAATCTCTTACTGCGCCTAACTTATAAATTTTATCGTAAGTATGTATGTATAGGAAAAACATAATATATGTAGGGTTTGGTACTATCCGCAGTTTCAGGCATCCCCTGGGGGTCCTGGAATGTATCCTTTGTGGATAAGGTGGGGGGAGGGGGAGACTACTATAATCCCAGGAAAGAGAGGAAGAAAAGTGTGAGGAAAGACACCCAGATGAGTAGGACTGAGCAAAGGGGAGGATGTCACAGCCCAGCAGGCGGTGAGGTAGATTAGTACCAAGGGAGAAGGAAGGAAGGTGCAGACTAAGGGAGGCCTGCTTCAGGCCACGATGGATGTTAGCCCATAAGTGACGCCAGCCATCTGGGTGACTTAGGTATGGGTGGGAAAAACAGATAACACTGGTAAAGCACCTACTGAGTGCCTGGCCTGCTTTGAGTGCTTTACATACTAGTATACTAACTCACCCAAAACTCACAACATGATGAGGTGCCTGAGGCGCGGAGAGGTGAGGTAACTGCCTCAGGCCACACAGCTCCTGAGAATCTTAAAATGTTTCACCAGAAGCAGCCAGGATGAGTGGAAGGGTGAGGAAGATGGGTTTAGGTTGTACTGCGAGAAAGCCCTGGATGTGTCCCTAAGGGTGGAAACCCACATGCAAACATTAAGAGGACAAAATCAACGGATTATAGACTAGACTTGAAGGGCACGTGGGTGAGAGAGGAAGAGAGAGAGAAATCGTCACTGGATGTCTACAAAATTGGCCCTGTTCTTACTACTGAAATCAGTTCAATCCATTCCTTGGGGCAAAACTTCCACCTAAGGGCTTTTCTTTATTGTGAAAGGAAGTAAAATATTGCTCATTATGACTGCGAAGAGAGCACCTCCCTGAAAGAACAGGAAGGTGGTCCAAGAGCTGAATTTTTCCCATTCCTCCCACTGTGTTCGCCAGCCCAGAGCCACCACTCCCTTATTCTGGCCCCAGGACAGAGGCCAGTGGGAATGTTGGGGGAAGGGGAAACTCAGCACATCCCATGCCTAGCCTCCCACCAACACCCAAGCCCAAGCCATCATGGAGAAAGTGGCCCCTGAGGTGGGCTTACCCAAGGGCATTGCTGCACGAGATGGATCCACTGTCCAGGACCAAATTTGCACAATCCCACCACGCTGAGCAATCTTAAACCACACCCTTCCTCTAATTTAGAATATATTCCATAAATATCTCCATTCCTTCCCAAGAAAGGTTCTCACACAACTTTTTAAATTATTTTCTTTCTAAATCTGAAATGCATTGGTAAAAGGTAAGAATATACATCTCCCCTCCCCCCAAAAGTGATATCCACTGGAGATCAATCAAAGCATTAAGAACACACACAGAAAATTACCCTCCAAGAGATTTCTTCCATTTGCTGAAGACCAATTTGTAAGCTCAAGTTCAGTCATTGTATATATAAGTAAAGAAGGGCATAGAAAATTCCGGGTGATTTTTATTGATGGTCAAATACATCTTTCCTGATATCCAAATAAAAATAAGACTCTGCTTCTAAAACCTCTAATATTCTTTCAAATGTAAAGCTTAAAAGAAGCAATAGTAGTGAAGAGTGGAGTCAGGATCCAGGACTCGCAGCTTCAGCTGCCCATGCGGGCAGGTGACTTCATCCCCAAAGCTCCAGGGTCTGGGTGAGCTAACACTGAGCAATATAGGCAGGTGGAATGCTCTTCCATCGACACTAATTCATCTAAAAGACCACCCTGTGTGGAGAACTTGAACTCTTACTACACTTTTTCCACATAGATTTTTCCAGCCATCACATTCTAAAATAAAAATGTAACAGCTTGCAACCACTGCAATATACTTAAGATGTAATAATGGAAAATGAGATGTTATTGATTGGAGAGGGAGGAGAAGTAACCACAATGGTGTCATCAAGTCAGAGAAAGAAAGAAATTAACAGATGAATTCTTCAAGACTGAGATTTGGTTGCCACCCACTACAGATGGCAGAGTTCTGAGGAGCAGTCCCCAGACAAAACGAGCTGTACATTCAATATGTGAGGCAGCTCTCAAAAGAATGCTCCACATCCTTTCAATCATAGGGGAATTCCACATGCTAGAGTACATCACTACTAAAAGCGTATGTGCTGGATCCATTCTGTTCGGCAATAACGCATACAAACACTCAACTGTGTCTTACAGTTGTGAGCAAGGCAGGTTCCCTTTTATTCCCAATGAAACCATCAAAGTGGACAATGGAGACACAATTTTGTAAATGCTTAAATAAAACAGTGTGTTTTTAAAGGGGTAATATTAGAAGTGGCGTGGCATGCCATAACGAGTCTAATATTGAACGTGGCATGCCATGCCCTCAAAAAGAAGGCGCTCAAGTATTACTAAATTAAAAACAAAGCACCTCTCTATTCTTTGACTTTATACCCAAAGAGTAGGGATGAAAACTTGAGAGATGCCTGTAGAATAGTAGGAGGAGGAAATACTCTCTTGGTAAGTGTTTTCTGCTAGTGATTCTTGTCATTTTATTAGTTTGTCAAAACATGCAACTTATCAAGCGGATTGCTAGCTCCACATTGTATTACAGCAATGCAGTAAATTGAGATAATATCAGACTCTAAATTCTTAAAAGAAAAACAATACCTTTAGGAAGGATGATTACTGAAAATTATCTCATCCTTTTTTTAAAATTATTTTTTAAATATTTAAGTTCCAAGGTTTTCTTCCCAGAGTAAAATAAATTACCTTTTCTTGACAACAGGCTAATACGTTTGCATCTATGAAAACTGACTTGATGGTTGACCAGGGATTCAAGAAAACAAAGGTGTTTTTTTCCCCCAAGCAAGCCCTATGTGAAGACACAATTGTGACCCAGGCAAGTGTGTATCCAATCATTCAAGGAAGAAGCAGGAAACAGTGGTAGGAACAGTATTGTTTTAGAGAACTTTAAAATTCTGCTATTTCAGCGCTTGCCCTCACTTAGAGCGCGGCATGACCGATTTTATCAGCATCTTGTAGGAGTGTAGGATGTGCAGTAGCAGATGGCGACTTGCTTTGGACCAAAGAGCATTTGTTAGAGTCAAAGTGACCTGGGCTAACCTTGAATCTAGCTGTGGCCCTTGGACAGGTTATCTAAACCTCAAATGCGGAGTTTCCACATTTTTCTCACAGGGTTGTGCTAAGCAGTGAGTGAAAGAAGTACCTTGCCCAGAGACTGGCAAATAAAAAAAGGAGTAACTCATAAATGGAACGTCTTATCATAAACTTACTTCCCCTGGAGAAGATTAAGTTAATTTTGTGAGCACCCTAAGGGGCGGGTGGCTGCCTTACTCATACCCCCTGCTCCCAAGCCCAGGAGAGTGCCTAACACATAACTGAGATCCAGTCGATGTTTGCTGCACTGTGAATAAACGTTCCCCAAAGGCCCTGTCTCCGATTTTCCCTTAAGGCGCTCAGATCTCTGATGCTGAGCCAACCTCTGTTTCAGGCTGAACAAGTGAAAAGGTGAGCCTGCGGATTCCTAAGGAGCTGCAGTAGCAGGTGTTTCCGGTTGTCTTCCTGAAGGCGCACTGCCTCTCTCTATGATGTCTCCAGGCTGGAGAGGTTTCCTCTGCCACCATCCCAGGCTACACGTGTGTGGATGTGCAATGCACTGGAGAAAGAGATTGCGTTCACTGAGGCCAATGTCAACACAGGCAGAGTCAGCGTGCAAAATTACAGGCCAAAGCACTTTCAAACACAGAAAGGCATTCTGGTGCCAATGAGTAGTGTCAGCCTCAGAGGGAGTGACTAAGGCAAAAAGCCCTTTTCTATCTTTGTCTAAACTAGACAGGGGCAGTGCCAGGCTTGCGGTCACCCTGCGAGAATCCCCCTTACCAGAAGCTTCAAAGGGCACTCGGAAACTCAATCAAAAGAGCCAAAGGAAAATGCCACCTTTGGAAACTGACTTCAGTACTTTCTCAATAGCAAACTCTTTTCTGGTAGTTAGTTCACTCTAGAAAGAGAATTGTCACTGTTTCTGGAGGGAGCCACTCCAGATAGAATGAGGGAAACGCGTAATACTCTTTTAGTGAAACAGACAGCAAATCCTGCCCCAACACTGTCAGCAGGCATGCACTCCACAACAGGGCCTTAAGCTCTGACTACACACCAGTGATGCTTTAGATAATGGGACGCTGCAATCCACAAAACGGCATCTGCCTTGCTTCACCTTTCACCCTTGACCCATTCAGCTTTCCACAAAGATGCCCTTTCCCTAAATGGGCCCGCCATCCTTCACAAATCTGACCTCTCCACATCTGACTCCGGAATGTGTAGTTTGCCAAAGAACAAAAGGCTCCCTTCTGTTCACTGAAACAGAGTCTGCAATTCTGTAAGGAGAAGCTCACTTCTGGGGTTTTGCATGGAATTAGACATGACCTCCTAGGGCAGCCCCCACGCTGATGGAGGCACAACCCCCTCCCATCCACCTTACCAGCCTGGCGACACCTCTTTAGGCCCAAAGCTTCACTTTCCCTGTTTTCTCTTTGACCTCTGCCCTTCTTTCTCCTGTGCCAATTGACAAGAATGTCTTCTTTGTATTATCTATATATTCCAGGGTTCTTTTCAGTGGGGGAAAGAGTTCAGGAACTTGGGATGGAGAAGGGATGGTCTTTTCATTTCCCCTCCCCTCATTCAACAAGCATCTGAGTATCTGCCTAATTCATTCGACCACAGCCATCTGTGCTTCAATGGAAGGCACTGTTTCACAGATAATGGACAGGGTGCATTCTCTTAAATAGTTTATAGCATAGTTGGAGTGACAGCATACAACAGCGCTCTAAGACACTGTACCAAAGCCGCTGCTCCATATTACTTTCTTAGAGGTGGATCCTATCCCCCTTAACCAAGAATATTGAGAAATATGCATTTAGTTTCATGTGAACACCCTTCAGCTCCTATCCAGTATTAAGTCTGTAAACCATGCAGATGCTTCCTGTCAAAGGGCACCAGGGTTGCACGTCAGGGTAAGGCGCCTTCATCAGGAGACCACTGCACATGTTAAGTCTACTATCCACCAGGGCTGCACTCAGTTAGCAGTACTTATTCTAATTCTTGTAGTTATTTATCAATTCCCAGACTTTCACCCCTGGAAGTTGCAAATCACATTTTTAAAAAGGCATCCCTGTGGGGTGATTGCGGGGTGGGGGTGGCGGGTGGGGGGTGGGGGTGAGGGGTGAGGGGTGGAAGAGAGTATAGGGGAGATAAATGGTGATGGGGAAAAAAATGTTAAAGTCATCCCTGCCTTATGCAAAGCTACCAGTAGCTAAAAGGAGACATCTGAAGGAAGGAGAAAAGAGCCACACCATGCATTTATAAGGTGAGCATTTTCAAAAGAGACCCCAAACAACCCTGCAGCAATCTAAGTGAGAAAGAGGAGATGGTAAGGGACATAAATGGTGACTCAGGGTCAACAGGAAACCCTGCCCAGAAAATAAAATGTCTTGAGTGACAACCCAGTACTACCATTCTTCTTATGGTTTCACCTATTCTATCTTGCCAAAAAGGTTCTGTCTGCCAAAATGCCTTCCCTTTGATGGAATAGCCAGCAGAATTAACACAAAAAAGTCATGTGTATCATCACAGACAGCAATAAAAAAATACAGTCCCCAGGTGGACATCACATGCTTCATTTTTTTGGTATATAAACACAAACAAACACGGCATCCAGTACTTTGGCAAGGGATCCAAAGAACTTGAAAAATACAAATGCAGTAATGTCCTACAGTGTATTTAAACGAGGCCTGCAGCCCACCAGCCGCGAGTTTAACATGCTTGTCACACTATACTCCCATAAAATGCCAATTTTCTTACCATAAATACAAATAATATACGGTCCTTAAAAATCAATCCCAGAAATATAATGATGTTGATACCAATGATAATTCTTGTTATGTAACATCACCTTTTAGATGCATGCTTGGTCCTGGTTCTAAAAATAAATCCCTTACACACTATCCCAAAAATGTTAGAAAATTTCTCTCGGTCTCCAAACTTAGCTCTTTTCCCCTTAATATTACAGCACACTTAACATGTAGAATTTAAACATTGAAAGAAACAAGTTATTCCAGGATGGCTCGTGTGGCATTTTAGTAATTGTGATCTTGCAAGTTCAGAACAAGCTGTTAGGTGTTTTGAGTGCAAAAGGAAGGGAGCATTATGTCCCATTTAATCCTTCTCACTGGGGTGAACTTCAGTAAAGGCCACTCCTGGGTGTTTGTACCCCTTTTAGTTTCCCTCCTGTACTTGTGCAGACAACTCCCCTATAGCATTTGTGGTTTGCTGATGGGATTACTTTATCTACCCTAAGTCAATTTTCATTCCCAGTTATACTCTTACTTTAGCTAGAACTACCCATATATTAGTCTTTCATTATAAAATAATGCCCAGCTTTCAAACTCTCGCTCTATTTTGGTACATCCTTTTAAAGTAAAATGCATGCCATTAAAATACATTTGTTCCATTGAGTCAGATTTTTAGACTCATTATGATGCTCATTGTTGACACAATAGCTCCTTCAGATACACAACAATCTGTCATAAAAGAGCCATGCTTGGATGGGTGACAAAAGTGTTTTGCAAAGGCTGTCTTCTCAATGCAGTTGCTGTCAAAGACATATATTAATATCGTCCCAGTTAAAGAGTATTTATTCTAAAAAGTGCAGACCATTTAAATAGAAAATGACTTCATGAGCTATTTCTGCAAGTTCAGTTACTTCTGAAAAGAGCGTTATTAGATATGCTCAGTGGTAGAAATGAAAAACTAATAGCAGTTCATAATCCTGAGCACCGCCCCCCCCCCCCCGCCCCCCCGCAAGGAGCACATTCTCTGCTCAATTTGACTGTGACATGGATTCCCAAAGTCATTAATTTTCTATTATTTCTCATAATCAATAAGCACTGCAGATTTCAACTTAAGTGAACTCATTTCTTGTATCAGTAGAAAGGAAACACCTATGTGAAAACGCTACCAACTTTAAAACACTAAAGTTGGGTCATTGATTATAAAAATAAACCTTAAAATAAAAATGTGTTCTCCCACTCAGAAGTGTTAAAAAATGCATCTAAAATAGAGCGGTGACATATCCTTCCAAGTGAGGTCATACTTTATTCTTAATCACACTTGATAGACTTGGGGCACAAGCTAATATTCCGAGCAATAAAATTGCCAAGTTGAGCCTATACTGGGTAAATAGAAAGAGTAGGAAACACAGAATATATTTCCAAATTTTCTTAACATTTTATTTGCTATGCTACCATTTAAATTCTGATTTCCCTCTCTCTAGATCACAAATTGTGAGGCTAAAATATTATTGTAAGGGTCCATTATCCTATATAATAAAAGCCTAATATGCTAAGTGTTCTGTTGACCATTCAACCAATCAAAGCATAATATGCTAATAATATGTTGAGGCTGCTCAACCGCTTGCTATGATGTGCACTGACCACCAAGGAACAGAAAGTCGACCGGTTGACCAGTCACTATGATGTGCACTGACCACCAGGGGCAGATGCTCCCGACAGGTAGGTTAGCTTGCTGCTGGGGTCCAGCCAATCAGGACTGAGCAAGACAGGCCAGACATGCCCTGGAGCCCTCCCTCGGTCCCTCCCTGGCTGGCCAACCTCCCATGTCCCTCCCCAGCCCCGATCGTGCACTGGTGGGGTCCCTCAGCCTGGCCTGCACCCTCTCGCAATCCGGGCTGAGTAACACCTCCCCCTGAGTGTATGAATTTCGTGCACCGGGCCTCTAGCATATTTATAAAGGTAGAACTAGAAAGAACTATAGAGAAAAACAAAGTCCAGAAAGGTCAAGTGATTTACCTAAGATCACACAACCAGTTGATGACAAAGCAGACACCAGAGTTTAATGTTCTGTATCCCTTATTCAAAGATCACTGCACTACATAAAACCTGCTTGCTGTCTTGAAAATCAATATGGAACAGCAGGCAGTCAGTATCACCCTTAAAAGGATAAAATAGGAAACTAAAAGTAGTATTAAGGCCATATGTATACTTTGTGCCTAATAGTTAGATCAGCTTTCAAAAGAAGTCCAAAAATAGTATACATCTCAATAAAATTGTTACATTTTTGTGATGCTTATCACAATAACATCACCAAATATAAAAAAACCTAGGAATTAACAAGAAAGATTCAGGGCCTATACAAATCTTTATCTAAAAAACATACCAGAATACTGTGAATAATGATTCATTACTGGATGGGAAGAATGGCTAATTTAAAAATATCCAATTTCTCCTCAATAGGTCTAATATCATCCTACTCAAAATCACAAGAACATTCTTTTTGGACCTTAACAAGAGTAAGAAAGCCATTTGGAAGATTAAGAGAGGAGGAAAGGCCAGGTATTTCTTCCTAACAGAATAAAGTGAAAAAAAGTGTATTGATACTATATAGTTTTAAAAACCTATAAAGCTGCAAGTCTTAAAATTCTGGCTCAAGATTAGATAGAATGGCATTGAAAGGGTATGGAAAGTCCACATACAAAAGATCTTCATATATGAGGCAGAGAGTACTTTAAATCAGAGAGAAAAATTGTGCAATTTCTGGGACAATTGATCACTACTAGAAAAATCATGTTAGATTTCTATTCTAAATAATATAGCAAAATAAGTTATATGTGAGTTAAAGACTCAAATGTAGAAGTAAAACAATAAGGGAAAAAAGTCAAATATAGCAATTTTGAAATGATAAGGATTTCATAATACCAAAGAGAGAATCCATGAACAAAAAGAGTAATCAAGCTGAAAATATAAAAATACAAAGAAATTTATACCTGAAAATACCATGAATTTAAAAATATGTAGGGAAAATTGTTGCAATATGGCTAACAAAATGATACTTCCCTAAATATGTGAAGATTATGTACAATCAATAATGAAAAGAATGTACAAATAGAAAATTGTACAAAGGACACATCTGGTAATTGAAAGACTAATATAGTAATGAATAAATGTTTGAGCTCAATGGTAATCAGAGAAATGCAAATTAAAGCAATTTAATACCATTTTTCATCAACAAACTGGCCCAAAAAATTACAGAAATATTCAGAGTTGATGAAGGCACAGAAAAAAACAAGCATTCTCATACACAACTTACAGGGGGGAGAGGGGGGTCACAAGCAAGTATGTGTCAACATTTGGTAAGGCTATGTATCAAGTGCTATAAAAATACATGCTTATTGACCCAGCTATTCAATTATAGGAATTTCCTCTAAGGAAGTGATCGCAAAGATATATCTATCAGGCTTTTCATTAGAGCATCATTTACACAGTAAGAATTTAAAAATAAATAAACCACACAAAACTAAATGTCCAATAAGAGGGAACTTATTAATTAAATGTTTACCATTAATGTCTATATGATGTAGTAATGACCACTAAAATTTGCTTATAAAAAAATTTCTAATGCCTTGGGAAAATATTATTTGTATATATTTTTTTCTCAATGTGACTGAATACCCCAAAATACCAACTATAAACTATAGCCCTTCCAGGGTGATGGAATTATCAGTGCTATTTATTGCATTTATTAGATTTATTTCAAATATCCAAATTTTTCACAATTAACACTATTAATTTTCCAAAAGATTAAGCTCCTAATGGGCATTAAAATATACTAATATATCAAGATATTAAAATTAAAATGTCAATATATTAATAATTAAAATGTGAACAGTTGATAAAATTTCCACATGGACATACACTAAGGACTTGACTTGGGAGGGGAAGGGAAAAAGTCAAACCCAGGACAATCTCTTGCCCCCCCCCCCAATATCTTTTCAAAACCTTTTATAATGAAAAATGTCAAGTACAAACAAAAGTAGAAAGAAAGGTAAAATGAATTAACATGGACCCATCACTCATATTCAACATTTAGCCACTTGTACTCCCCCTTGGAAGCAAATCCCAGATCATTCATTTTCATAAATATTTCAGTGTGTATCTTTAAAAGATAGGACTCTGTTGTTCTTTAAACATAATCAAAGTAACATTGTATAATAAGAATAATTCATAATAATCCCTCAATACCCTTAAATATCCAGCCAGTGTTCAAATTATCCCAACTGCCTGCTAAATGCTTTGTTTTAAATGTGTTCAAATCAGAATCCAAATAGGGTCTACACATTTATGTAAATTTTTTAATCTATAGGTTTCCCCTCCACCTCTTTTTTCCCCTCCTTGCAATTTCTTTGTTGAAATAATCCAAGTTGTCCGTGCTATAGAATTTTCCAAGATCTCTACTTTACTTATTGCATCTCCATGGTGATGTGGGTAGTACATTCCTCTGTCCCTCCCATTTCCTGAAAATATGGTATGTTAGTCAGGCCTAGAAGCTTGGTCAGATTCAGGTTTGATTTTTTGATAAGTTTACCAAATAGCGGTATTGTATTCTTCCAGTAATCACATAATATCTGCTTATCTCTCTTTTTGTGATGTTAACAGCTACTGATAATTATTGACTGGACACATAATTCATTAAGGACTTCAAAAAGCTGGTATCCTATCACTCCTCCTCATGTGTTAGCTGGAACACTCCTACAGAGAAACTTCCCTTCCTGTGTTATTCAGTTGCTCTGAGATAGATTATATAGCAAAGTGAGAATAAATATTTGATTTTTTTCCCTTTACTTTTGCAAAATAATGAGAACAGAGTGATCCTTATAAAGTGCAAATCTGATCACAGCACTCCTAAATCTCCCATACAGCCATTAAAATGCTAACCACTGCTCTTAGAGAACAGCAGCATCAATGAAGCCTGCTAGGCCATGAATAGTCTAATCATGACCTGCCTTCCCAGGTTTACCTTTTCTGGAAATCTCTGTGGTCCAGCACACCATGTTCCCTCCCACCACACAGCCTTTGCCCAGGCCATTTTCTCAGCCTGAGATGCTTTCCTTTCTGCCCCACCGCCTGGCTCTGGTGAATCCCTCTTCATCCTTCAGCTATCAAGTGCTACTTTCTTTGGGGAGCCTTCCCAGCCCCCAAATCCAGGCCAGGCTTATTTGTCACATGCTTCTTTGTTTCGAAGCATTTATCTCAATTGGTAACTAAACACTGTTTTATGTGATTCCTTAATCACTGTCTGCTCCTCACCCCCAATTCTAAGCCTATTGGAGCAGTTTGCTTGTCTGTTTGGGGCCACACTTACCCAGCCCAAGTGCCTAGCTCTGTGCCAGGCACTCTACAGTTTTCTAATAATTATATGTGGGAAGAATGAATGAATGAGTGTGTTTGGGTTCTAATGTTATTTGCTTATCCTCATTCATTTACTGGTCAGAACACCTAACTTTATTGGGCATCATGCCAGGTACCAGGAATTTTGTCTTGATCACAATCTAATCTAGGAAGTGGACAAGTAAACAGACAACTCCAAGGCAGTGTTTACAATTCAGTCACACAGGAGAGCTGAGCACCTGGGCAGATGTGACAACAGGACACATTGAAATTAAAGCAGCATTCCTGTTAGGTAAGAGGCAGTATTAGATTGCCTTTTTAACACAGCTGGATCCAACTGAATGAGGACATAGGGACCAGAATGGTTATTTTAAAAAGACGTTTAGTTCAGCTCATTAAGACAAGTTTCTCTTCCCATAACTCAAAGGTTTAAAGCTTGTGCCCACAACATGAGTTCTCTGAAGCAATTGAAGATAGAATTATCTGGCCATAAATATACAACACAGATTAAGATCTTGAGACAAATGGAATGCCAAGAGGGGTATTTTTTAAGCTATTGCCTTCACAAGGCTAGAGGAAAACATATAATGAATTTTCTCAGTGATTTAGACCAAATATAATTGCTAAGCCACTAATAGTAGCATAAAACATATTGTAAATCATCAACACAAGCTACTGGGTATAACAAATCATTTCATTAGCATAGATATTCTTCTTGTAGAAATCTAGCTCCACTGGAATTTAGAGTTATGATTGCAGAGCTATGATTAAATCGTGTAAAATTGTTCTTTTATACTCTCTTCCTTCCACAATACTTAGGACCTTCAAGGTAGGGACACCTTATGTATCTTTATATCCCCAGTACTTATTCCAACTACTTCACATAGAGTAAGAGCTCAGCAACCATACACTAAATGAATGAGTGACTTCAGATAGAAAACTTTTAAATAATTCAGAAAAGATGGTGGGTATAAATAAGGTGACCATAAATTTATTGCCCAACTGGGTCCATAAATTTATTATCCAAACTTCTTAAGAGTGAATGAGGATTCAGTTATTAAATGTAAACCTAGACTCCCCTAGCAAATCAACTCCTTCACCTTAGCAATAAAGAACCAAAATTTGCAGAAAAATCAATTCATTACCTACTTAAGACTTAGAAGAGTTTTGGGGACATGAGGGATGGTTCAATTGCTAGAATTACTTTAAACAACTTCACAAATGAAGATATTTGAATGATCAAAACAGATAACAAGATATTCAAACATATTTGTCATCAGGGAAATCCTATATAATAAAAGGGTAATATTAAAATAGACCAAACAGCAGAACAACCGAACAACCAATCAAAGCATAATATGCTAATGATATGCTAAGGCTGCTGAACCACTCACTATGACATGCACTGACCATCAGGGGGCAGATGCTCCAACCAGTAGGTTAGCTTGCTGCTGGGGTCCGGCGGATCGAGACTGAGCGAGATGGGCCAGACATGCCCTGGAGTCCTCCCGCAATCTCCCTCAACCTGGCCTGCACCCTCTCACAATGCAGGACCCCTCGAGGGATGTCGGAGAGCCAGTTTCAGCCCGATCCAGCAGGCCACTCCCCTTGGGAAGGCACCAGACACAGGGCTCATGGCTGATGTGCACTGCTGCTACAGCGCGAGCCTCTCCCAATTGGGACTGATTGGGTGTGAGCCTGTGGCAGGCAGAGTGGGGCCAGGATGAGCGGGAGCAGTAGGTAGGAGCTGCAGGCGGCGTTGGACTGCGGGTTTCAGTCCGATCCCTGCAGGCCACACAGAGGGATCCCACCATGCACAAATTTGTGCACTGGGCCTCTAGTCTATATATATAAAAGCCCAGAAACCAGAATAGCAGAATGACCAGAATGATCGGTGGCTATGACATGCACTGCAGCAGCCAACCAGCCTGATTCGGGCCCCAATCGGCCCCCAACATCCTGATCAGGGACAGAGCTGGCCGCCAACCGCCCTCGACCCTCTCCCCCACCGGCCCGGCCCAATGGGCCCCCATCGGGGTGGGCCGGCCAGACCCCACCTGTGCACAAATTTGTGCACTGGTCCTCTAGTTTAAAATAAAATCCCAAAGAGATCCCACTACTCACCCAAGAGAATGGCCAAAATCTAAAAACTGATGATGGTAGTAGCAAGTATTAGCAAAGCTATGATAATAAGCAGAACTCTCATATACTGATGGAAGTGTAAACTGATACAAGCATTTTTAGAAAACTGACAGTGTCACTGTTGTAATTAGTCAGTTTTTAATATTAATCATAGAAAAACGGCAAAGGGAAGGCCAGACATTATAATCATGGTCATCTGGGAAGCCTCACCAGGAAGCTGCAACTTCATGCTCCCCAGGGAACCAAGGGGCCATTCCCCGCAAATCCCTGGGGGAAATGATCCAACAAAGGGCAAGATGGACGCATGTGAAGTAAAGTCTAAAGTCTGGTGATGTAGGGAAATCACTGGCCTGTCAGTCTAACCTGCAAAAAATCTAATTGGCTATAGGGGGTGGAGCCACTTAAACTCCTGAAATCTGAGAAGGTTAAATTCTTCAAGCAAAGGAATATTCTCTCTCTCTCTCTCTCTCTCTCTCTCTCTCTCTCTCTCCCTCCTCTTGCTTTGCTCCCTTCACAGCCATGCATTCCTAGAAGCACACACAATGGACTGCAGCTGGGCCACAAGCTAAGCTAGCCTGATGCTGGACTGGACTGTGCAAATATGGAGCAGAGGCTCTGGACAGTGGCTTGAATCCTAGCTCTGCTGAAGACAGAATGGGACATTTTTCTTGGCCAGATGGAAAAAGATGGGGCCGTGGGAAATCAGGGGTTTATTCCACAGATGTAAAACTTGCCCTAACCAGTTCGGCTCAGTGGATAGAGCATCGGCCTGCAGACTGAAGGGTCCCGGGTTTGATTCCGGTCAAGGGCATGTACCTTGGTTGCGGGTACATCCCCAGTAGGGGGTGTGCAGGAGGCAGCTGATCAATGTTTCTCTCTCATCGATGTTTCTGGCTCTCTATCCCTCTCCCTTCCTCTCTGTAAAACATCAATAAAATATATTTTAAAAAAAACTTTCCACAATACTTCATCCTCCCATGAGGGCCTTTGGAAATTCTTATTCCAGCAGCACTCCAAGAAGCCCAATTCCACCAGCAACAGGTGCAGCACAGAGAGCACCCCATCAATAACAAAAATATCTATCAAAGGTTAATATATGCTATAACCCAGCAACTCTATCTCACAAAAGAACTACACACATATGTTCAATAAGTGACATTTTTAAGAATGTTCAGAACAGTGCTATTCATAACAGTCAAAAACTGGAAATGACCCAATGTCCACTAACAGTAGAATAAACACAGTGTGGCATATTCAAACAACTGAAAACTGTACAGCAATGAAAATAAAGAAACTACTGCTACCTCAGCAACATGGCTGAATCTCACAAAAAAATGTTGAGCAAAAGAAGTCAAATACAATAGAGTACATAGTGTATGATTCCATTTATATTAATGGAAAACAGTAGAAAACTCCTATCTATGGCAATAAAAGTATTGACATTAGTTACGCTTGGGAAGAACAGTAACTTAGAAGTACAGAAAGGGATGCCTGGCTGGCATGGCTCAGTGGTTGAGAGTCGACCTATGAACTGGAGGTCAGGGTTCGATTCCAGGTCAGGGCACATGCCCAGGTTACAGGCTTGATCCCCAGTGTTGGGTGTGCAAGAGGCAACCAATCAATGATTCTCTCTCATCATTGATATTTCTATCTCTCTCTCCCTCTCCCTTCCTCTCTGAAATAAAAAAATATATATATATTTTAAAGTACAGAAGAGGAGCTTACTTTGTGATAATTCTTAAATCATACACTTAAGATTGGTGTTCTTTTTTTTATGTATATTATACTTAACAAAATTTATGAACAAATATATCCAAGAGAAGATATTCTCATGCCTTCTTCTTCTCCAGAGAATTCTTAATTCAGCAGGCATGCTGAGAAAAATAATCCATTGACCTCAGAACTATCTGCAAAGGCTCAGATGACAGGTATTCAATAAATGTTTGATGATGATGATGTTCCTTAAATAAGGACTGACCAATATTTTCTCCTTCAAATATTTTCTATTTTATTCACTGTTTCATTCAATACCAGACCAATAAAGTTTACCAGAAAATAAGAAATAAGAAGTCACCCCATGATAAGCACTGTAATAGAATTTTATAATTTGTTGAGAAAGCAATGTTCAGATAATTAGCACAGAAGAGTTGAAGAGAAATCACTGAAAATTCTCGACTTCTTAGATCCTTGAAAGAACAGTCGAAAGAAATGAGCAAAGAAGTATGCGTGTTAATATCAAGTGTAAATATTTGTTATGGGTTGAAGTGTGTCCCCCAAAATTTATATGTTGAAGTCCTAACTCCCAGTACCTGAGAATGTGACTGTATTTGGAGAGAGGGCCTTTCAGAAGTAACTAAGTTAAAATGAGGCCATTAGTGTGGGCCCTGATTCAGTATGACTGGTGTTCTTATAGGAAGAGGAAATTGGAACACAGATACATACAGAGAAGAAGATGTTGAAGAGAAGACAGCCGTCTATAAGCCAAGGAGAGGGGCACTGAATAGACCCTTTCTTTACAGCCCTCAGAAGAAACCAACCTTACCAACACCTTGATCTCGGATTTCCAACTTCCAGACTATGAGATAATATATTTCAATTGTTTGAGCCACCAGTTTGTGGTACTTTGTTAGAGGAAAGGAATACTCCATTCATCATGGAAAGCTCTGAAACCTCAACACACTTAAGAGTTGCTGTCCCAGCCCTAACCGGTTTGGCTCAGTATATAGAGCATCGCCCTGTGGACTGAAAGGTCCCAGGTTCGATTCCGGTCAAGGGCATGTACCTTGGTTGTGGGCACATAAAAAAAGAGTTGCTGTTCCATCCTGTCGTGTGTGTGTGTGTGTGTGTGTGTGTGTGTGTGTGTGTTTCGACTGTAAGCTCCTCTAAGGCCGGGGCTGCATCTACATTATTTATCACTTCCACTTATCAAGCCATCCCTTGGAGTTATATGTTCTCTACTTTTATTTTTTTGTTTGTCTGAAACACTAATTTATATTCCTCTCTCAAGGCCCACTTTTGTCTCATTCTCTCTTTGTGTCTGTGACCCAGAAGGCAGAGACATGAGAAAAGGTCCTCCTGTTTCTAGAAACAATGGGTATGAGCAGTGCCTGTCATGAAAACACAAAGAAAACTTCCTTCCAGAAGATAAATGAATAGGGGTTTTACCTTCCCACTAAAAAGAGAAACTGAAGAGAGAAAAAAGTCACAAAGACAGAAATAAAAGGATTATACTAGGAGTAGAGTGCTGCAGTGAGGAATACTGAAGCGCTAATGTAACCTTCCACAAACATCATTTATCTGCACAGGAGGGCAAAGATCCTGGTCCCACTGTGAGCATCCCTTGTCTCCTGGTTCTACTTTTACCACAGAAAATGAGAAAATCCTTCTTCAAATGTACGTGTAGCCACACATAGTATAGAATTAATTCAACTGCACCTATAGCAAACCTTCCAGAAATGATTTACAACAATTTGTCAGGATTAACCTTTTGATAAAACATAAATTTGTCTAAATTCAAAGCACTTTAAAGAGGTGCAGAGGTCCATTTTTATTATACGAATGCTGTATCAGCAAGGTGATGGAGG
This sequence comes from Myotis yumanensis, assembly GCF_028538775.1. NCBI lineage: Eukaryota > Metazoa > Chordata > Mammalia > Chiroptera > Vespertilionidae > Myotis > Myotis yumanensis. Next base: position 75,497,541 of record NW_027223753.1, read on the forward strand.
CCAAAAATAGCGATGCTGAGAATAGCAGCTGCTCGGCTGGACAGCATCTTTAGTGCTATAAAGCAGAAGCTTGGCATTTCGGCATGGGAAGAAGTGATTCACAACTGCATCTTCCTTGGTTAGTCCTAGAAATGCCAAGCCTGTAATTAAGGAGGGACCCTTGCAGCTACACACACCCAGTATGCAATGGCCAAGGAGTCTACATCGCAGCATTCTAAAATGTTTGCAGACATATGTTTTTAATATTCAATAGCCACTATCTGTAGAATTAGAGGCTATCAGACATTCCTAGAAACCATCCACTATAACACAGAAGAGTCCAAATTGCTTAGGAGATAAAAGCTTTCAGTGTTGGAAGTAGTTCAGGTACACTCAGTTACTAGTACTTTCTAACACTGGCCAATAGCCCACACCCATACTGTCCTTTCTTAAAAGTGGCGGGGAAGGGTAAAACCACCCTGTTATTCTGGATATTTGCTTGCATAGATTACTTTGCCAATGTGGTTTTTTAAAATTAAATATATAATCAAATTTTGTATAACCAAATATTAATCAAAATTAATCCAGTGCTCCTGCTAATAGAGTTTCTATTTTAGGAACACAGACCGTCTATGCCAGACGACAAAGGTCTTAAGGGCTGAGTTGCCTTCTGGAAGCCAGGGTCTTCCTGAAGGCACTACTATGCTGTGTGGTGGCCCTTCTATGCCTGTAAGAAGCCCTAATAATTAATGGAGTTTGAGTGCTTTGTTTGTACTGCATGCAGCGATAACTACAAAAACGTTAGCACATTGGAATGCACTTATAGGATATTCAACATTTGTAAGCTATTTTATTGCAAGTCTCCGGTGCTCAAAAAGATAATTACCTGACCAGTTCTTCCATGATAAACTGTAGCAGGGGTGGAGACTCTGTTTTCTGCCAAGGGCATTTGGATATTTATAACATCATTCGAGGGCCATACAAAATTATCAACTTAAAAATTAGCCTGCTTGCACGGAAAGGGCTGGCAACTGAGGACGAGGTTGTCTTTTTCAATCGGGAGGGAGACACAAGCTCCCGACTGCTCTGAACTCCAGTTTCGGGCAAGTCTCTGGGGACCCAGACTCACACGAGGAGAAACTGGACTGTCTGGCATCGGGCAGAACTCGAGGGCAGCTTTCTCTCAGAAGTGCTGGCAGCGATTACCTCGGGACATTGAGACCTGGGACCTCTTAGGGCAGGACTGAGGATCAGCCAGAGCTGTTTGCTCTGCCCTGTTGATTCTCTGAGACCCTCCCCCACCCAAGCGGTGCGCAGAGGCTTTTGCATATGAATGACCTAGCCCTTTGCAATCTAAAATTACCTAACAAACTTCAGCTGGGTCAGAGAGACTCAGAACATCCAAAAGAAAGCCAAGGACCCACAGCAGCTTGCATGGCTTCACAGCTGGGCCTCATCTGGGCACCTCCAAATCCCAAACAAAGAAGAGGAATCTGCAGATCTCTCGACAGCTCCTGCTGGGTAGCCTCAGGCAGAGACTAAATTAGCATCTCCTTAGAGATCCAAGTGCCAGTGTACCCAGTGGTCAGAGTGGGACCATCCAGATTACAACACCTCAGATCCATAAGGGACACACTCAGGGGGCAGACTCAGTGAGCACCAAAGCCCCACTGAAGCAAGACTTGCCCCAGAAGGGTGTCTTCAGCACAGAAGTTCTCCCACTGCAGACACAGCTGATTCTCACAGCCAATTGGCCTGGAGGTCAATTCCTCCCAGTGATTCCAACTACAATCAAGGCTTAACCACAACAAGACTGTGCACACAGCCCACAAAGGGGTGCACCATGAGTGTCCACCTCAGGTAATTGGGAAGGCTGAGCCACTGGGCCCTATAGGACACCTAGCACAGAAAGCCACTCTATCAACACAGGGAAGCATAAAAAATGCAGAGACAAAGAAACAGGTCATAAATGACAGAAATGGAGGAAAGCAAACTACTGGATATAGAGTTCAAAACCACAGTTATAAGGTTTTTCAAGAATTTTCTAGAAACCGCCGATAAATTTAGTGAGACCCTCGAGGATATGAAAAAGGACCAACTAGAAATTAAGCATACACTGACTGAAATAAAGAATATTATACAGAGATCCAACAGCAGACTAGAGGATCGCAAGAATCAAGTCAAAGGTTTGAAGTACGAAGAAGCAAAAAACACCCAACAGGAAAAGCAAAATGAAAAAATAATCCAAAAATATGAAGATAGTGTAAGGAGCCTCTGGGACAACTTCAAGCGTACCAACATCTAAATTATGGGGGTGCCAGAAGAAGAGAGAGAGCAAGATATTGAAAACCTATTTGAAGAAATAATGACAGAAAACTTCCCCCACCTGGTGAAAGAAATAGACTTACAAGTCCAGTAAGCACAGAGAACCCCAAACAAAAGGAATCCAAAGAGGACCACACCAAGACACATCATAATTAAAATGCCAAGAGCAAAAGACAAAGAGAGAATCTTAAAAGCAGCAAGAGAAAGACAGTCAGTTACCTACAAGGGAGTACCCATATGATTGTCAGCTGATTTCTCAACAGAAACTATGCAGGCCAGAAGGGAGTGGCAAGAAATATTCAAAGTGATGAATAGCAAGAACCTACAACCAAGATTACTTTACCCAGCAAAGCTATCATTCAGAATTGAAGGTCAGATAAAGAGCTTCACAGATAAGAAAAAGCTAAAGGAGTTCATCACCACCAAACCAGTATTACATGAAATGCTGAAAGGTATAGAAGAAGGAGAAGAAGGAGAAGGAGAAGGAGAAGGAGAAGGAGAAGGAGAAAAAGAAGAAGAAGAAGAAGAAGAAGAAGAAGAAGAAGAAGAAGAAGAAGAAGAAGAAGAAGGTAAAGATAAAAACTATGAACAACAAATACATATCTATCAACAAGCGAATCTAAAAATCAAGTGAATAAAAAATCTGATGAACAGAATAAATTGGTGAATATAATAGAATCAGGGGCATAGAAAGGGAGTGGACTGACAATTCTCGGGGGTAAAAGGGTGTGGGGGCGGGAAGAGACTGGACAAAAATCGTACACCTATGGATGAGGACAGTGCGGGGGGGAGGGGTAAGGGCAGAGGGTGGAGTGGGAACCGGGTGGAGGGGACCTATGGGGGGAAAAAAGAGGAACGACTGTAATAATCTGAACAATAAAGATTAAAAAAATAATAATAAAAATAAAATAAAAAAGAAGGAACTTTAAAAAAATAAAAAATAAAAATAAAATAAAAATTAGCCTGCTATAATTGGTCAAACATTTCATTAACTCACCTCTAATGCCTTGGCAGGGACATACCAAATGATTTCTCAGGCTTTATACGGCCCATGGGTTGGATGTTCCCCACCCTTAAGAGGAGCCAAGCCTTTCAGGGAAATTTCAACTCTACTAATCAGAAATATTACCCAATGCTCCAGTTGCTGGGGTCCTTCTGTGGGCACTGATAAGATTGAGCAGTGAAAAGGGGCTCTCTTTTCCTCCCTGGATACTTGAATGTTGGCTGCCATCATGAACAACTCAATAAATATCTGAATCAAGATGTTCATGACCAACGGACTACTCCAACAGAAACAAATGGTCATCAATGTCCTTCATCCTGGGAAGGGAACAGTACCTAAGACAGATTTCAGGGAAAACTAATCAACATGTACAAGACCACCCCAAGATGTTATCTTTGTGTTTGGATTCAGAACCCATTTTGATGGTGTCAAGACCACTGGCTTTGGCATGATTTATGATTCCTTGGATTAGACAGAGAAAAACGAACTCAAACATCAACTTGCAAGACATGGCCTGTATGAGAAGAAGACCTCAAGAAAACAGCGAAAGGAACATAAGAGCAAAAGGAAAAGTCAGGGGGACTACAAGAGCCAATGTTGGTGCTGGTAAAAGTGAGCTAAGGATTGGACAACAGAGAAATAAAAATTCCTCAGGGACTTTACGAGGTAATTGTGCAGATTTTTCATTAGAAGATCAATAAATTAAGAACTTATAAAAACAACCTGATGGCCCTTGCCAGTTTTGCTCAGTGGTTAGAGCGTCGGCCAATGGACTAAAGGGTCCCAGGTTCGTTTCTGGCCAAGGGCACATGCCCGGCTTGCGGGCTCGATCCTCCCCAGTAGGGGACATGCAGGAGGCAGCCAATCAATGATTCTCTCTCATCATTGATATTTCTATCTCTCTATCCCTCTCCCTTACTCTCTGAAATCAATTTTAAAAATATATTTTAAAAAAACAACAACCTGATGCCCTGGCCAGTGTGGCTCAGTTTGTTGAGTGCTGTCCCATGCACTGAAAGTTCACTAGTTTGATTCCCGGTCAGGGCACATACCCAGGTTCCAAGTTCGATCCCTGATCAGGGTGCATTTGGGAGGCAACCAATCAAAGTTTCTCCCTCACGTCTATGTTTCTCTCTCTCTGTCTCTCTCTTTCTCTTTCTCTTTAGTCAGTAAAAATATATTTGATAAAAAACTGATTCCACTTTCCCTTGAATGATCATGCAAATCACAAAGGCAAGAAGGGCACAGTCTGCATAGTAGGGTCAAGCCCTATAACTAACCCTTTTGGCAAATCACTCAGCTATGGTGGAAAGAACCATTCACCTCTCTCAAATCCAAGAAGCTGTTCCAGAATGAACCATTTCTGAGAGTGACAAGCAATGTTATTAACATCAACTGAAATGCTTTCATAGCTCATCGCCAGTAGTAAATAAATTGGCCCTTGACTCATTTCAAAGAAAAATATTTGAAATCTGTGTTAAATCTCTTTAGCCACCCTACTGTTAGGGCTTTTGAAGCAAACTTTTAAGAGCAAGTAAATAAAACTTTATTGGCTCAATAAAAACTGATGTCCAGGGCTCTATACTCACAGTTACTATTGTTAAATTATGAAATACACCAGGTATCCCTAAATATTCAACATCATCATTTAGAATAAAAAGTGAATCTTCAATCCAGAGTCAGTAATCACAAAATGAAAACAAAAGCTCTCTAGAAAAGTGATTGAGATACAGTTTCTCATTAGCATAAAGGAAATTATCTTATCCCAGGATTTCCTGCTAACCTATCAGTTAAAATATTTCATACAATAAATATTTCCTGGGATTGAAAATATTGGCTAGACCTGCCTCTTGCTTCCTTGATGAAAGGTGTTAAGCTCTTATCAAATGATTAAGAGCTTAGGCCAACAGAGGAAAATTACTCTATTCCCAGCAACTGTCCTAACAGAGTTAAAACAAAGGTTTAAAAAGCACAATCTCAAAATGGGACAGTAGTTCACACATTTTAGGTTTCCTTTTTTTTAATGTTGGTTCATATGCCATTTAATTTTTTGCACTATCTAGTATGAGTAGCCGAATACTAAATATAAAAATAAATCTGAATACCCACCCATTCCACTTTGCTGTTTTTTTATTATTTTTATTTTTATTGAATTTATTGGAGTGACATTGGTTAATAAAATTATATAGGTTTCAGGTATACAATTCTATAATATATCATCTGTATATTGTATTGTGTGTTCACCACCCCAAGCCCATTAGGTTTCTTTACAAACAAAGTTAATGAAACACTAGATTTTTATGTAGACAGAGAAAAACAAATATTTCTATTTTCAAGTCACCACCTCTTCTTTCTCATTTTCCCCCTAAATAAACTAGCTCACTTTTCTTAAGCTAGATATGATATCTATCACTTTGTAACTGCTTCCTCACGCAGAGAAACACTACAGGGTGATTATCTTATTTCCACAGGAGGGAAAATATGCACCCACCTCATCCACCCTCAACACTATAGGGATACAACTTGTTCCAGAAGTTCTACACAGATAAAGTGTAGTGCAAAACCAGACAGACTGTATCCTCTGTCAGAGAACAGTTTCCAACATTTCCTTTAAGGACCACTAGGTCAAAGTCAAGATCAGAAAATATGTCCAATGCCCTTAATCTCACAGCAAATGGTCCCTCAGACTGATCTCCCTCAAAGGAAATACATTAGGTTTGCCAACTTTCACCTATTAAAAATTAAACCAAATATATGGCTTTTACAATCAATGATTCAGAGAAAAGGGAAATCATTGCATTCATAGTGATCTAGACTCACCATCATTAGTACCCAAATATTTTCACAGCAACATTTTATTTTTTATGTTTTTATTGATTTTAGAGCAAGAGGAAGGGAGAGGGAGGGAGAGAGAAACATCAATGTGAGAGAGAAAATATTGATCAGTTGCCTCCTGCATGCACCCTGACCAGGGATCGAACCCACAACCTGGGTTTGTGCCCTGACTGCGAATTGAACTGGTGACCTTTCAGTACATGGGACAATGCTCAACCAACTGAGCTGCACTGGCCAGGGTTTCACAGCAACATTTTGAGAAAGCCTAAAAGTGGCTCCATTTTCTCCATTTAAATGAATGTTTGTTTCAACTAAATAGTTATCTGTGTTATGCAACATAGAATATACAAGGTCCAGTTTTGTGTATTTTTTTTTCAATTTACATAAGGATGAAAACAAGGAAAAGAATTCTATTTATTTACTTATTTGAAAATATAATATTTAGCTAAAGTATCTTGCTTTTACTAAGGCATTTTAGAGCTCTGTTTTCAACCACAGAGTTAACAATTCTTTTCCAAAGTATAACTGTGTATGAGCCAAAGTTTGATACAACCCAAACAAAGGTTTTTCTAAAAATGGGAAATAGAAGAATCTTAATCAACACCAGCCTCAATAATTATAACATTCTCACTAAGTCTGTCATGGTTTTGTCAAGTATTATTGAAATTATAAATTCTTCCCTTGATAAGTATTTTTCTGCCAACAATTAAAGGAGTATAAAACACTGCTTAATTAATAGTGAAAGCAACAGCAAACTGACTTTGGATTCCCAAGAACAGACATCTGGTGGTCACTCACTTTTATCACAAAGATCATCACACTTAGAATCAATGATCACAAGTCCATAAAGATACTTAAGTTACACAAAATTTTTTAGCAAGTGTAAGAGGAAGTCTATATACTCCATACAATTTATCCTATATAATAAAGAGGTAATATGCAAATTGACCCTCACTCCATCATGCCATCACAAGATGGCTGCGCCCACAGTGGAGGCAGGGTTCCCGTAAGAAGTCGTAAGGAGCGATCAGCAGGGACCTAAGGCTGCGTGGCACCGGGCCAGGGCAGGGCACCTGAGGCTTCACCCCCCCTCCTGGTGGGGCTTGACAGGGGACCTCAGGCTGCACCACCCCCTGCCCCGGCGCTGGGCCGGGGAACCTGAGGCCATGCCCTCTGCCCCAGTGCCAGGCCAGGGGACCTGAAGCCATGCCCCTGGCCCAGCGGGGCTTAACAGGGGACCTGAGGCAGTGCCCCCCACCCTGGCACCAGGCCGGAGGACCTGAGGGTGCACCAGGGGACCTGAAGCTGCACCACCCACCAGCGGGGCTTGATAGGGGATGTGAGGTTGCGCCTCCCACCCAGTGGGGCTTGACGGGGGCCCTGAGGCTGTGCCCCCCACCTGGCAGGGCTTGACGGGGACCTGAGGCTATGCCCCCCTCCCGGCAGGGCTTGAGGGGATTGGGGCTGGCCAGGTCTGGATCTCACCAATGGGGATAGGGCCAGCCGGGTCTGGGTCTCGCACGATTTTGAGGTGCACACGGGTGGGTGGGGACTTGGCTCTGGTTCCCGTGGTGAGCCCCAGACTCTGACAGGAGGAAGATTTTCATATACATTTTACTAATTTTCTTTCACCTCTGACACTTCTATTATAGAGAAAGGGCAAATAGCAATATTAAAATATTTCCTCTAATTAATTCCCTTTTAATGTGCATGAATTCCATGCACTGGGCCACTAGTATTATTTATAAACAGAAAAAACAAGTATTTGGCCAAGCTTAGATGGTAGGATACTGAAAAAAAAATTTTTAGCTAATATCTCCAATGATTTCTTATTATTTGTTTCATCCTTACCCAAAGCAAGGTAAACAAACAATGGTTAAGAACAATTTTCTATCATAAATTTCATATTCCCCAAATTTATAAAATCAGCAGAGGGTGAAATAGGCCTTAGGAAGAATGATCCACCTAGCTGTATCTGTAATCAATTTTCTATCATAATCACCTTTCCCCACTAGATCATAGATATTGGCTTGATATTGGTATATGTTTAATGGAAATGCACTAATGGAGTGTGCAAATTCAGTTCATAGAAAGTTAACTAAGGCCCTAGTTAGTTTGGCTCAGTGGATAGAGTGTCAGCCTGCAGACCAAAGGGTCCCAGTTTCGATTCCAGTCAAGGACACATGCCCTGGTTGTGGGCTCGATCCCCAATAGGGGGCATGCAGGAGGCAGCCAATCAGTGATTCTCTCTCATCATTGATGTTTCTATCTCTCTCTCCCTTCCTTTCCGATATCAATAAAAAATATATTTATAAAAAGTTAACTAAGGGTCTCCCAAATTTGCCTACATGTTCATGCTAGTCTTGTATTTCTTGACACCTTCCACACCCCCTTATACAGGAGCTACCTGGAACAGCCCATGTTGAACTGATTTTTTTAAATGTCAATTATCTTATTTTCATCAATAATCACATCAAGTTCTTAACACAAGGAGAGTTGACTTTGGGGAAAAAACATTATGAAAAGATTAGCAAATATAGGAGAGAATCACCCACTTTTTCCGGAGTTTTGGATGCAAAAGAAAATACTAACTAAGAACTAATTCCAGCTAACAATGAGAACTGAGTGTTAAACCTTTGCAAAGATTATTGCTATACATTGAAGCAAATTTATCCCATTTTACAGAAGAGGAAGCTGAGGCCTAAGAAAAGTTAAGTAACTTGCCCCACAATAGCACAGGAGAAAAATCTAAATCCTGGATTAATGGAAGCTTGATCATAGACCCTAAAATTTAGAGGGTATTACATATCTCTAAATGATGAACTTTTATTTTATCAATTTTATTTCAGTTGCATAGCTGATACAATTTTTGTACCAGTTCACTGACAAGATTATACATGTATCCTACTCAACAGCTTATAAAGAATAATGTTTTAAAATAGGAGCCTCCAGGAGGTACAAACATGCACTATCCAATATGGTAGCCCCTAGCCACATGTGGCTTTTGAGCACTTAAAATGAGGCTAGGCCAAATTGAGATGTGCTGTCAGTCGAAGATACACACAGGATTTTAGAGAGTAAAGAATGTAAAATATATCATTAATAATTTTTATTTTGATCACATGTTGAAATTATATTTCAATACTTTGAGTTAAATAAAATATATCACTATAAATAATTTACTGTGGCTACTAAAAAGTTAAAATTACATATGTGGCTTATTTTTGTGACTCTCATCCTATTTCTCTTAGAGAGCACTGGAAAGTGTTAGGAACACTCTTCTGTGCTCGTCTTCACCACAAGAGGAGTTACAACACTGATGTGAGCCCAGGACACCTAAATTGCTAGTTAAGGCTTTGATAACATTAAAACTTGTGGATTTTAATCATTATTGAATTACTAATTCATTCAGTCAAATAATTATTTATTGAGCAACTGCTATGTCTCCGGTAAAATAATACCATGTCGGGTACATGGGCCTGTCTCTTTTATAGTGAACCTTTTAGGTAAGATCTCAATCACACCACTTAATATACTTTGGTGATGTGGCTGTAGCCATTATCAGTAAGAACTACAGATGCTCCTCAATCCATCAGGTTATGTCTCAATAAACTCATGGTAAACTGAAATATCATAAGTAAAAAATGTACGACTCCTAACCTACCAAACATGGTAGCTTAGCCTTGCCTACCTTAAACATGCCCAGAACACTTACATTAGCCTACAATTGGGCAGTGGAGTTTCATCAATCTTCTTCTTCCCACCTGAAGCAGGAGACACTAATGGGCATTTTGTAGACATGACGGGATGTGAAAACACAGAACACAATATCCAAACAATACTGGCAACACAGTAGAATATCAATTGTACTATTTCTGAATGTGTCGATTTTGCACCATCTCAAAGTCAAAAAATCTTAGGTCAAAACATCGTAAGTTAGGGACTATCTGTAAATGATATCTTCAGAGCATATTTAAAATATGACAGAGAGAGAAGGGGACGGTGCCAACAACAATCCAAGGATTTCATTAATTAGGCATATGAGGTGGGTTGTCTTAAAGTTAACAGTGTCTAATGTCAATTTCAACCTTAATCAAAAGATATGGTAATCATGCAAATACAAGTTCAATTCAATGGAGGGAGGAGGTTAAATGTTCTAGCAATTTATTTTAACTCCTACTTGTTTTACAAAGGAACAGATCTTAGAGGAATGGTCTAGAGGAGACCATGTTTCCCTGTGAGAGAAAAACAAAATGCCCATAAGAAATGCCATAATATTGGAAAGAATAATGTTCACCACCAGGCCCATCTACTAAGCCGGGATTCCAGATTATTTTATGCAGCTTCTATGTAAAAACAAACGTTATGTTTCCCATAGAACACGATCCTGCAGTTCCCAGTCAGCTAGTCCCAGTTAATGCACTAAGGGTTCTGCTTGAGTAAGAATCAAGCTCATAGTTTCAAAATTGCATTTCATGGAAGATTTGAGCAGAAGACATCTTGTGTTTGATCCAGAAATCCCAGTACACTGTCATTTAGATACTGTCAGTGGAAAGAAGAGAAAGGAAGCAGCCAGGTCGTGCTAATTAAGATGTCAAACCACTGCCTGGAATGACTCACTTTTCTTGTTCTGCTAGATAAAGTCTTCTTAGTGGTATTAATATCCCAGCAAAGCAGAGGAATTGTTACATTAAAAGGTGGCATAAATCTAAGCTTCAAGATGCAATAAACTCATGAGAGAGTAAGCCTCGGGGGCATTAATTTCTTCTTTCACAAATGAATACCCAGATCTTGCTGGTCTCACTTCTCTTCGAATAAAATTTTAAATACAAATCTTCAAGCTCTGAATTGCTAGACTAGTGAAGAAGTCAGTTTGAGCACTCAAGTAGCTGAGTGCATACCGAGTACTGGCCAAGTACAGAGGAGACCTCGACGGGCCCTCAGAGACTACATACCTGTGTTAGTGTCTTAGGGCTGCTGTGACAAATCATCACAAACTCCATGGCTTAAAACTACAGAAACGTATTCTCTCATGATCTGAAGGCCAGATGTCCAGAGTCAAGGTGTCGACAGGCCTTCAGAGGCTCTGAGACAAGCATGTCAAACTCGTGGCCCACAGGCTGCATGCCTTGTTTATTTGGCCTGTGTTCGCCTTTGAGTTTGGCGTGCTTGCTCTGGGGGAAGAATCCGTTCTTGTCTCTTCTGGCTTGTGGTGGCTGCTGGGATTCCTTGGCATGTGGCCACATCACTCCAATCTCCGTCATCATGTTCACATCACCATCTGCACTGCTCTGTAGGGATGATCCCCCCGCTTCTACATCTCTCTTATAAGGTCACGTGTGATTGGATTTAGGGCCCAAGGGATAATTTCCATGTCAAGATTCTTAATTTAATCACACAGGCAAAGACCAGTTTCCTTAATTGTTAACATTTAGTTTTCACATATTAGGGTCTAATCTCTTTGGGGTGCCACCATCCAGCCCTAGACACCTAGTCTCCTTGGGGAGGCAGAGCAATCAGGGATGAAACTGGACTGACTGAAAACCAGCCAAGCCGCCTAAGTAGGTGTTAAACTGTGTGGCATCAAAAAAGCCTTCAGAGAACGTGGTCTCTGTTGCCTGAGTCGGAACTGGATGAGGCTCTCCTGACTTCTCTCAGATGCTCTCAAATGATTTTGTGCGCTTCTGAAGGGCCACTCTCAGCCCAACAGTATTTATCTTTCTAGCTGCTCTTCATAGCCTTCTGCTTACATTGTCTTCATTTTACTGCACTTTTTCACATTGCTGTTCCACTTCATTATGATCCTATGTTTTTTGTTTTTATTGTTATTGTCATTGTTTGTGTTGGGCCAGTCTTTTCAGGGCTGATGTAAACTACTACCTTACATGACGTGAGAGACACAGAAAGGTTTCTGCTGCACCAATTCTTACACTGCAGATCACGTCACAATGTCTACAATCCCTCAAATTTCTTCTTTGGACTAAAGCTCACCATTTAAATTCAAATATTATTTTGAAGCAGATTACACATTTAATTGTGAAGTTACTGAATTTTCATGAAAGAAATCTTTAGAATCATTATTTCCAAAATAAATCTTTGTCCAAAGATTTGCTCTGTGAGGTTTGTTAATGAATGTTCTGAGTTTCCAAAAACAAACAAAATTTAAAAACATACACACACACACACACACACACACACACACACACACAAGGGACAATGATTCCATATTCAAGAAGTTAAAAAACAAAACAAAAAAACTCTGACCACCAGGTATCTCAGGGAACTTAGAAAGGCTGGTGAGCCTACAAAAGGGACCTGAGAATAGTTTGTAGAGTTCCCTAAACGTATTTATACACAGACACCTTTTTTCTTCTTAAAATATGTGATGGCAGGAACCATGTCCATTTTGTTTAACTTTGTATCCCCAGCACCCAATCCAGTCCTGACATGTAATAGGTGCTCAATGATATCTGAATGAGGAGTGCATAGTAGGTAGGTAAATGGAAGGATCAGTGGGTGGATGGTTTGGTGGATGGTTGGATGGATGGATGGATGGATGTATAGAATAATATTTTGAAAGCTTCAATGGCTTTTGTAGACCACGAAAAAAAAGAGGACAAAAGGAAGGAGAGAACATGGCAACGGGAGGGAAGGGGAATGAGAGGATGGAAACTATAGACTGGCGCAGTCAAATTTCCTGTACCCAGCAATTTTGCTCAGGGCCAGTTCTGATCAGTAAGTTAATATTAGAGAATATTTATGGTTCTTTATGCCATATCTTTGATGGAGAGGCAGTGATATGAACTGAATGTACCCCAAAATCCATATGTTGAAGCCCTAATCTCCAATCTAATCTAATAAAAGACAAACATGCAAATTGACCATACCTTCGCTATGCCTTAAGCCACACCTACCAGCCAATCAGAGCAACAATATGCAAATTAACCCAACCAAGATGGCGGCCGGCAGCCACGGAGCTGGAGCGAGCAGGAGGCTTGGTTACTCCAGTGAAAGAGGAAGTCAAGCTTCCTGCCTGCCGTAGCTGGCTCTGAACTCCACTGAAGGCAACAAAGTTTCAATTATAGAAGATAAATAAACTCCAGATACCTGCTTTCAGCCGGCCATGGCCACGGAGCTGGGCGAGCAGGTTTGGTTGCTCCAGTGATGGAGGAAGCCAAGCTTCCCGCCTGCCGTGGCCGGCACTGAGCTCCACTGAAGGCAACAAAGTTTCAATTATAGAAGGTAAATAAATCCCAGAATAAAAAAGAAAAAGAACAAAAAGAGAGGCTGGGAGCTTCCATCACCTGGGGGGCTTGGCCAGCCTGAAAACAGCCATCAGCCCCTCACCCAGACTGGCCAGGCACCCCAGTGGGGATCCCCATCCTGAAGGGGGTGTGACCAGCTGCAAACAGCCATCAGCCCCTCACCCAGACTGGCCAGGCACCCCAGCGGGACCCCCACCCTGATTTGGGACACCTTTAAGGGCAAACCAGCCGGCCTCCACCCATGCACCAGGCCTCTATCCTATATAATAAAAGGGTAATATGCAAACTGACCCTAACAGCAGAACGACTGGGAATGACTGGTCACTATGACACACACTGACCACCAGGGGGCAGACGCTCAATGCAGGAGCTGCCCCCTGGTGGTCAGTGCGCTCCCACAGGGGGAGCTCTGCTCAGCCACAAGCCAGGCTGATGGCTGCCAGTACAGCAGTGGTGGTGGGAGCCTCTCCCACCTCATCAGCAGCACTAAGGATGTCTGACTGCAGCTTAGGCCTGCTCCCTGCTAGCAAGTATACATCCCCGAGGGCTCCCAGGCTGCCAGAGGGATGTCTGATTGCCAGCTTAGGCCCAAACCCCTGGGGAGCAGGCCTAAGCCAGCAGGTGGTCATCCCCCAAGGGGTCCCAGACTGCGAGAGGGCACAGGCCGGGCTGAGTGACCCACACAAGTGCACAAATTTTTGTGCACCGGGCCTCTAGTGTGATTATATTTGGAGGTAGAGCCTTTGAGAGGTAATTGGGCTTGAGGGAGATCATGAGCGTAGAGTTCCCATGATGGGATAGGTGCTCTTATAAGGGGGTGAAGAGAGCAGATGTCTCGATATCTCTCTCCCTCTCTCTCTCTCTCTCTCTCTCTTCCTCCCTCCCTCCCTTTCCTAAGTGAGGATATAGTAAGAAGGCAGCCATCTACAAACCATGAAGAGGAACCTTACCAGACACTGAATCTGCCCATGCCTTGTTATTGGATTTCCCAGCCTCTAGAACTATGAGAAATGTTTGTTATTTAAGCCACACAATCTGCAGTATTTTGTTATAGCAGCCCAAGCCAACCAAGATTGGCAGCATGGCATAGTGTTAGTCAGACACACTTGGGCCAACTTCCAGCTTTACCATTAACAGCTTCCATTATTTCACCTATAAAGTGTGGACAGTAATCCTACTTTATGGAGTTGTTGAAGAGCCACGTATAGGAATCCCTGAAGAGTTCCTTTCACATATACTTTTATCTCCCAAGCAATTTGCAAAGTACTTTATAGAAGCAAATGACTTAGAAATATTACTTAATTGATGTATTGTTCCCTATAAGTGTTTCTTTCCTCCCTCCCTTTCTTCTTTCCATTCATTGTCCTGTTTCCACTAGGTAAAATACAGTCACATAGTTCCAAGTTTAAAAGATACACTGAAAATACCTTGAAAATTCTTCTTTTTTTCACTGGACCCAAGCATCCAGTTCCCCTTTACAGCTGTTTGTAAATTAGGCTCAGAATTAAATATTGTTCATAGTGGGTTTAAGCAACTCAAAACAAAATGCCCTCCTCTTATTCATCGCTCCAGAAGGTCTCCCAGCAAGGCTAAACTGTTTTAGCCAGTTTATTACAATTCTTATGTGGATTAATCAAACAGTCTAGTTAATAAAGAATAAGCACATATATTATTCATCCATCACCAGTTTTCCAAGAATCAGAATACTAAGCTATATTAGACATAAAATGGAACTCAGCACAGCTTAAATTCCTCGTAGATGACTGAGAGGCTCTGCATTTCACCATACTTCAGGGATGTCATTGTTGGTATCAGAATCAATGCAATGTCCTGAAGAAGGGCAGAAGTGATAGCAAAGGAAGAGTTCATTTTTTGGAAATTTGTTGGGTGAATTATTTTTTTACTAACATGTTAGTACCCAATATTAATCCATAAGCACAGGAGGTCGAACCTGAGACCACTGTGGTTGGCCAGCACCCACTGAAACTGGCGAGCTCTGAGAATAGAAATGTAAAGAAGATGTGAATCAAGTACAAGAAGGCACTGCAGATTAGGACCAGACAGAGTTAATGCCAGCAACAAAACAACCGGGGAACACAAAAGACCCGGATATGCAAAGAGATACTATTTGAATCTGCACACCAAGTCCTGGGATTTGCATAACAAGTTGAATCAGTAGGTAAATCATGACTTACATTGATGCAGAACTGAAAGTCAGACAATAAGATGGGACCACTGATGCTCAGACTCTGCGACCCTTTTATGGGCCCCTGGATCGACTCCTATGTTCCAAAGGTGATCTGACTAACAAGCCAGAGTTAGCCCAGCCAATTTCTGGCTTTGGAAGCCTCAGCAGGCACAAGCCCTGGGAACTCAGAAGACCACACCACAGAACAAGGATCTGGCATGAGGATAACGATAACGTGATGTATCCTGTTCCTATTTGTTTGCGTGCAACCCGAATACACTCATATCCACTTAGCTAGAAACCTACACAATATATTTAGGAATAGTAGTTTCATCATTACAGTCAAGTGAGATTTTTTTTAATTTGGCTGCACAATCAGCCAGAATTCAACAGAAATTTCTAAAGAAAAACATTCTATGAACTTTCACCCAAATTCCCACGCTGAGACAAAAGCTGAAATTTTATTATGCTAGACCCAAGGTTTATTTATCCCAATGACAGAGTGACAAGAAGTGAATTTTATTTATTATTTGAACTATACCCTGTGAAAAAATAAAAGAAGCTGAAAACATATGCTAGCAACTTTTGTTACATTACCATCTCTTTTTTTCCAATTGCTAAGGGCCAACCAAATACAATAGGAAGTATTTTATCAGGGTTGTCACATGTGCCAACCCCTAGTGGGCTCTCCATTCCACATTGATCTACCATTAGGAACTAATATCCTGGGTGTGCTAGTGCAGTGTGATATTTTTCCAGAGGAAGGGAGCAGACAAGAAGGGACAGCTTTCAGACTGTCAGTTTGTGGTGAGGGCTAAAGAGAAAGAGGAGTGGAAACATGGAGTCACCACACAAGGTCAGAGAGCCAAGACTGCCCAGCTTTGGGTGTTAACGTTTTTTAGACTTCTTTCTTCTACATATTACTTGCATCCAATGAAAGGATCTCAATGTGAATGGATCTCAATTATGCACTCTATTAGCTTAGCTCACTCACTGTAATATTGAGGGTTCACCCTTCAATCCAAACAGGAACTGTGAAGCCATAAGCCCAGGCCAAAATGAGTCTCAGAAACAAAAAATGAGGGCCACAAAAAGTGGAGGCAATGTAAAGTGTGGTGTTGAGTTTTGAGCAGGGGTCCTCAAACTATGGCCCGCGGACCACATGCAAATACAAATATTGTATTTGTTCCCGTTTTTGTTTTGTTTTTTACTTCAAAATAAGATATGTGCAGTGTGCATAGGAATTTGTTCATAGTTTTTTTTTTTAAAACTATAGTCCGGCCCTCCAACGGTCTGAGGGACAGTGAACTGGCCCACTGTTTAAAAAGTTTGAGGACCCCTGGTTTTGAGGGAGCTTCATAGTCTCTTCTTCATTCCAGGTCAGTATTGAAAAGCAGCAACTCAGGAAATCTCCCAGTTAGATACTTAGTCCACTGGAAGGCCAAGTTCAAAGGAGGTATACTTACTTTAAGCAATAAAACAATTAAAAAATAAAAAAAAAAAGGAGGTATACTCAGATGCAGGGGAAAGGAAGCAAAACAGGTGCATCTGGGCCAAGTTCTGATCTAGGTTTTTAGAGAAGACATCCCATACCCTCTATTGGAATGGAAAGATCCAGAAGGCTAGTAAGACCCAATCCTGGGATGGAGGAAAGAAGGCATGGACCAGGTCAATCAGGCCTAACTCTGACCTAAGCCCAGTGGAAAAGGACAAGAGAGTCCCTAAAAGCTCATTATAGTCCAGAGCAGCTGCTCACCAAGTAGACTGCCCAGAATAGGAGCTAGAATTATGAATAAAGGGCATGTCAAGTCCCTTCAGATAGATAGGTAGGATGATAGATAGGCAGATAGATAGATGATAGATAGTTAGATAGATAGATAGACAGATGGATAGGTAGATAGACAGATGGATAGGTAGATAGACAGATGGATAGGTAGATAAATAGTTAGACCTAAGCTCAGGGACAAAGCAAAGTCAAGTCACAGGGAAGTCTTCTATTCAGAGTTTCAATTCAGTAATTGTAAGTCTGCCCAAAGCTTCCTTGCACACCTGACTCAAAGGAATAATAAGATGAAAAGATGATCCAAAAATCTTTTTTTTTTTTGCTATAGAATGGGGATTCTATGAATATTGTTATGTATCATCCTCTGGGAGTTTCTTACAAAGAATGATAGCATCCCATTGAAACCTAACAAGTAAAACTCTTGAACACTGACTTGTTTCACCATCATGCAGCCTCTCAACTGTTCCTAGCAACACAATCTCTTAGGAATCTAAAACACCAGCAGAGCTGACCATCCTCTTTTGAAGCATGATCAAAAGTGTGGGTCTCAAATATATTTTCAGAATAAGAATAAATCATATCAACCTGAAAGTAGAAGAACTATCACTTTGAGTAGGACCTCTTCAGGGAACATTCTCTCATCCTCCTCCACATTGCTGGTCCCTAATTAATGGATTTGCATTGTTCCACTAACTAGTCCAATTTCTTGGGCCAGGTACTTCTCTGAATTCCAGTTTCCTTACCTGTAATGCTGAGAATGTTACGAATACTTACTGCTTGGGATTCAAGTGAGAATCAAGTAAGAAGATGTATAAGTAATCACTGCACAAATGTCAGAGGTTTCTGTAATAGTTGTTTCTTCTCTGAGAAACAGAACACTGAACTATCAATCTTAAGATGTATACTTCATTCCCACTAAGACTAATAAAAGAAACTTAAATTTCTCTTCTCTTCTTGGTTTTCTCTATCTATGGAATGAAATTACCCATTATGAGAGAACTACTAGGAGTTGTTTGAATATTTTTTAAGTTATTGCTTAGTTCAAATTATTAGTATTAAAATGACAGTTACAAATTTCTAGGTATCATAGTCTATACTGGTACCTACTCTAAGATTTGAAGAAAAAAAACAAAATAGTTTTAAGAGTAGGAATGTCACAGAAGACAATTTTAAATATAATTCCTGCCCCCCAATTCTCTGTAACTATTGCTTAAATTATCAGAATTATCTATGGATGCATTCTAATTACCAAAAAATTTGCTTCAGATTTTCAGAGACTTTCAAGCATGAGTCATTTGAAACTCCATCATTCTGCTGAAATAAACATGCTGATCTACATGTTCTGGATCTTGCAACAGAGGGTAGCATCCATATCCTACACATATAGTGGATTTATGTGTCCTTATGTATGTTATACCTCACAATAAAAAAATATATATTTAAAAGGAGTCAATAAAAGAATAAGGTAGAACTATGAGAATAGAGCCCTGTTGATTTTTTTTCCATCCAAGCTCAAATAATTTTGTCAAGATGTCCAGCACTTAACAGTCTAAATATCTTTCTATATGTTACGGATTGGTGGCTGTTCATTTACACTTAACCAAGGTTATAAAAAACTATAACTGGGAAGCCAAAAAAGTTAATTTTACTTCACCAGAAAGGAATGTTGGGGCTTAACAACTGCCCGCAGAGTCACTCACCAGGGCTGTGCTTGTTTTGCTATTCGTTTGGACAGATTAATTTTCAGAAATTCTTAATGTGATAAGCAGAGAATAACCTGAATTTCAATAGGATGGCTTACTTCTGTTCGAGTATGTGGCTACCTTTTAAACCATAATTGCCAAATAAATACAGCACTTGGCTCTCTTTTGTATGTTTAAATTAATAATACGTCCTAAGCCTGATACAGGGACATATGCTGACTCTGTGGGTTACCTACCTAAGAACCAGACTCCTTCAATTTGGTTCTGACACTGGGCACCCATGGGCATTTTGGGCCAGGGTGTTGGTTGATCAGTCTAAGCCTCTCAGAGTAATCTCATTTCCCTTGTTACTGTACTGTCTAGATTGTCATAGGCTTCTGTAGTTATCCGGGGAAGACTTCTTTTGGAGGTTTTACTCACCCTTAAAAAGATATGAGGCCAGGATTTGGAGAAACTGGAACCTTCATACATTATGAGTGGAACCCTCAAACCTGGAAAACAGTTTGGCAGTTTCTTGAAAAGTTTTAATTTACCATACAATACAGCGATTTGTCTCCTACATATCTACCTCAGAGAAATGAAAATACATGTCCATGAAAAAAGTTATGCAAAAATATTCACAACAGCATTATTCATGATAGCTTAGAAATGGAAACAACCCACATGTCTGTCATCTGGTGAACAGAAAAGCAACACGTAACACATCCATATAATGGAACACTACGCAGGGAATAAAAGGAACAAGGTACTGATTCATGCTACTGCATGGATGAGCAGAAACTTTATAGTATGAAAAAAAAGCCAGACCAAAAAAAACAAACAAAAACCCACTCTTGCACAATTCCATTTATGTATGAAAAAGTCCAGGGAAAATAACTCCATAGAGAGAGAAAGTACATTAGTGGTTGCCTGAGACCAGTGGGTGAGAACAGAAATTAACTGCAAATGGGCACCGGAGAAATTTTTGGGGTGATAGAAAGTTCTAAAAGTGGCGAAGGTTGCACAACTCTGTACATTTACCCAAAGAAATCATTGAATAGAGTACATTTAAAAGAAATAATATATGTATATAAATATATGGCAAAGATTCAACCCTTTCTGGCTTTCTATCCTGGGTTCCCAAGTGGAGACACGCTGCTTGAAGCTGCAGCTCAAGACCAGAAGGAGAAAGTCAGCTAACCAGGAACCGTGACATTGCTGAGCCGCTAAATTGGCCAGTCCTGGAATAGTCCAATTCCAGGTTTCTTTAATGTGAAGCCAAAGAATAAAATAAAATAAAAGTCCTTACTTTCTAAGCCACTTGGTTAAGAATTCTCTTACTTGATGCCAAAAGGTCCTGACTGACATAGACTAGAAACAATAGACTAGAAATGGCCACCAGAGTTCCTTCAGTGGTGTTCAATCCACATGCACATATACTTTTAAAGGGAGAATAGAATTTTGAAAATATACCTGCTATAAATTGAATGTTTGTATGCTCCCAAAATTCATCAAAATCCTTGTGTTCAAAACTAATTTCCAATATGATGGCATTTGGAGGTGGGACCTTTGGGCAGTGGGTAGGTCACCAGAGTGGCACCCTCTTGAGTGGAATTAGCGCCCTTATAGAAGAGACCACAGAGAGCTCCCGTGGCCCTTCCGCCATGTGAGGGCACTGCAGGAAGACAGCTGTTTATGGACCAGGAAGCAGGCCCTCACCAGACACTGAATCTGCCGGCACTCAGCCTCCAGCACCATCAGAAGTAAATTTTTGTTGTTTCTAAGCCACCCGGCCTATGCTACTTGTTTACAGCAGCCTGAACTAAGATAGTGCATTTGTGATGATGTATCTATGTCCAGGCATCTCTAGCACGTTGTGTATAACTACCATATATGACATGATGGACACTGTGTGTAACTATCTTATGTGACATGAGAGACATTTAAGATGACACTTAGTAGTTTTATTGAAACCATATTTCAATCCAACCTTGAACTAGCATCACTCTGGCCTATCTTTCATCCACTCTCCTTAAAGTTCAACATGAATCCTATGACTTAGGCATCCCAAATGCATTCCAGTTTTCATCCCATGTTTCATCCCTCCATGTTTTTGCATATATTTCCCAAGCCTAGACTTTGGCCACCTGTTAAAATGCATCTTTTAAATCCTTTTGAAGTCTCCCCTGACTCCAAAAGGTAATCACTCCCTTCCCTGATATAATCCCATACTTTGTACACACCACTATTATCACCTCTATCCCCTTATATTGGAATTGGTTTTATTATTATTATCCCTCCTGTCGTGAATGACAAAGGGTTTGAAGTTAAAAGAGCTCTGCCTCCTATTTGGGTGACTTTGGACAAATCACTTTACTTCTGAGTCTTAATTTCTTCTTCTATAAGATAAACATAGACACTATCATCCCATCTCTCTTAGACTCTAAGATAACATATGGGAAAGCATTTTATCAATTAGAAAGTCATGACTAATTTTAGTTAAGACTAGATAAGATTCTCTAAAGTTATGTAATGGACCACACAAATGAGGGAAAAGATATAATCTCTCATCATCTACCAAAAGTACTCTAGCCAAGACTACCAATGAGCATTGATCTCCCATATACTTAAAACCAAAGATCTTTCTTAATAGTCATCTGGCTCAATCTATCAGCAGCACTTGACACAGAGGATCTTTCTTCCTCCTGAAGACACTTTCTTCACTGGGCCTCAACTTCCCGCTATTCTTTATCTGCCCTTTCTCATCTTCCCCACTTCTAAACCTGGAGGGCCCCAAGGCTTAGTATCTAGACCTCCTGTCTTTCTATACTCATTCCCTTAGTGATCTCATCTAGGCTCATGGCTTTAAAGAGCATTTAATTTCTTCCAACTCACTAATTCGTATCTCTAGATTTCTTCCCTGAAAACCAGACTTGTGTATTAACCTGTCTAGATGCTTAAAATATATCTTAATATTAATGTGTCCAAACTGAGCTCTGGTCTCTTGTACCCCAAGACCCCATTTCATCTCAGTTAATGGGCATTCTGTCTATTTAGGTGCTCATACCAAAAGTCTCAGAATCATACTTGACTCTGCTTCTTTCTTTCATAATTCCTATCCACTTCTCCAGAAAATCCTCCAGCCAAAATATCTTCAGAATTCAACCCCTTCTCACTACCTCCGTGCTACTTTACCCTCATCCAAGTAGCTGTCACCTCTCACTTGATAGCTGAAACAGCTCCCTAAATGATCTCCCTGTTTCTGTCCTTGTCCACTCTGATGATCTCAATCCACCAGCCAGAGCCACCATGTTACAACATGACTTACATCAGAACAATCATTGTTTAAACCTTCAATGGAATCCCCTATCCCTGAGTGAAAAATCCGAAGTCCTCACAATGGCCTTTAAAGATCCATGTGATCTGCTCACCATATTCCTATTTCCTCTATGACCACATCTCTTACCACCGTCCCTTTTGCTCATTCCACTCCAGCCAATGTGCCCTCCTTGCTTTTCCATTGATTTACTAGGCACATGCCATGCCTCTGCCTGAATGTTCTTCTACCCAATATCTCGTAGCTCATTATTCACTTCTCTCATGGCATTCCTGAAGTGTCACCTTCTCCATGAAGTCATCACTGGCCATCCCTCTGAAAATTACAACTCCTTCCCCCCCACTCCCTATCTCCCTTTCCTGCTTTATTTTATTCAATAGTAGTTGCTGCCTTTTAATATATATTTTATTGTCACTAGTAAAAGCTCCAAGAGTGCAGGGATTTTTAGTTCTTGTGCGTCCTCAGTGCTTAGAACAAGTCCCAGCACATAGAAGCCACTAAATAAATATTATTTAAAAGAAAGAATAAGGAAAAAGTGATTAAACAGAGTTGGTTTCATAGTTTCATGATATCTGTTTCTAGACAATGATAAGCAGAACTACCATCAAAGTACTTAGAAATGACTGGAATTTAAAAATCATCGAATTTGAAGCTATGAAGAAGAAATCAATGTGAATTTGGGAACACCTATTATACCTAAACAAACTCATAGCAAATAATTAAGTAGAAATGGTACTCAAAATATAACAAAATATTCAGGTGATCACCTCCTAGACTTAATATAAAGTTCAAAGACAATAAGTGCTTTTTTATTTACTTATTAAATGTTTAGTATGTATTGTATTCATCATTTTTAGATGGCACATATGAATGTTTAGATTTGCTTCCTATGTAAATTAAGTGCAAATACTTTGGTAGATTGTTCTGATTTCAGTAATTCAAATTAATCCACATCACTGAGCAGTTTTAAATAACCAAGACTGTAAAATTTGGTATTTACAGTAAAGTTATTAAGCATATTTGGTTATAATTTAAGAATTAGCATGACATATCAAAATGTAAAGGAATTTATCACTTTAAAATCTATAACTACAAATCATTATATTAGTAGGTGCTATACTAATAATATAATCTTCTGATTAAAATACATGTGGTCCACAAACAAAGTTTTGGATACATCTGGGGGGGGGGGGAATATTTTCTCATTTAAACATTAACTGATTTCATATTTTTCTTCTTAACATTTCCGGACAATTCTTGGCTGGTAGATTACAAATGAGAAGAAGCAATACCTTAACATTCCCATCAGAAACTTCCTAAGAGTAAATGAATATAATTTTCATCAAACTAAATAATCACTCAGAGAAGGCAATGTATCTTGCTAAATTACAAATCTAGAAAATGAAAACCCAGGACTTAAACTTCATTTCACGGTGATAATGCTAGTCTCTTAAGTGTTGTTTATACTAACTGTGAGTTTTCTATTTAAATAAAGACCATTCTATAAAACCAATATCAGAAAATGTTCGATAGTTTTTCATTTCCTCATCAAGAAACCACTGAATCGCCACTTTATATGATAGCTGAAAAGTGAATAACAAAAATTTTAAAACTATATTATATCTAAACCTACTCATCATGGAAAGCATTGAAAATAGAGAAATTGAGTAAATCCATTCTAGAAACTTGCTATTATCTCAATTCACAGAAATTTCTATAAGGAAACAGAAGGACCCAGAATCCCAAGATGAAGCTATGACCTTCAGCAACATGCTTACACTTGAGCTATGTTATATGATCTCAAAACAGCCAGCCAGAACCACCATGTTACAACACTAATTACATCAGAGCAATCATTGTTTAAACCCCCCAATGGAATCTCCTACCCCTGAGTGAAAACTCCCAAGTCTTCACAATGGCCTTTAAGGATCCATGTGAATTGCTCACCATATTCCCATTTCCTCTTTGACCACATCTCCTACCACATGCTTACACTTCATAAATGTTTGTCAAAGTGAATTAATCTACACTTAACCGGATAAAAGACTTGAACCGAACCTATTTTCAGAGAAAAACATTTAAATATGTGAAAAATTCTATCCAAATTGACTTCGAATATTTCAGTGAATATTTTTGGTTAATGTGGCTTGAAATCTGTAAGGCAGTCAACAAAGAAAGTTGGGAGTACCAAAATGTCACTAATTTATTCCAAAAGGCAATGATTGTACCTTTTATTACATGACTAGAGATACTTAGCCCTCTGTTACGTTTTTTTCTTACATATATTCGTTAAAAAATGAGATAAGTGTTATGCTCCCCACTTACAAGTCAGGAGACTGAGACCCAAGGAAGCCAAGTACCCTGGCAAATGGATCATGGTAAGTAGTTGCCTTGGCTGGGATTCAAATTCAGGTCTTTTTATCCCAAAGTCTATTTCTAAACCTCGGAGCCTAACTCTGGATGGCCATTAGAACAAATTCAAACATACTCACTTTAGACATTTGTAGGCAAAACACTTGAGGAGAAATAATACTGCACTATCTACCCCCCAAAAAAATATTCCAGCAGATAAACTTCTGTTGAAAACATTTGAAGAACTCTGACATTTCCATACAGCACACTTTGCCAAAAGTATACTTTACAGAAAATGTAAAACATATTTTCTTAACTAATATTCCGAGTTATGAATTCACACAAAATAATTATTAACACACATGAAATTATCCACCTCAGTAACTCTATTGTTCAATAATTTAAAAAAGAAACTTCACAAGAGAGGATACACCTTAATTATAGGAGTAATGAGCAAATCACATAACCTTAAAGGTAAAATATGTCTTAAAGTTTCTTTTCCTTAATCTTCATTTTATAGTTGATAAGTTAAAGTTCAAGAAGATTAAGTAGCTTGCCCAAGTTTATACAACTAAAAAGAAATCCTAATAGTTTTTTACTTGTAACAGGGTAAAAGTATTTCTGATTCTTAATTGTCTTCTTTTACCAGACCTGAACATTTGTCAAAGTAATATATTAGTGACAGTTGCCATCTATACCATTTAAAATATCCTTTAAATTGAGTCATTTTGAGAATCAAATCTTACAACTTCAATCATTTCAAAGTAACGTATTTTAAACAAAAGAAAACTCTCACTTTCCATGGCAAACAAGGAAAGTAAATACTGCATCGAAACACTTATATTACCAACAGTACTTATGTGAACTTTTAATTGCTTTCTCATAGAGGTAGACAAAAATGAATTGTAAGACTTAGAAGTGGGACTAGAAGACTCTTAATGAATGTTATAAAAACTTGATGTATTCCATTAAGACTAAACATACTCACAGGCTCTTTGTTATTACACTGTCAAGTTTTCATTCTGTGAGAACTTGTACTTAATATTGACTCCTAGTTATTAGGAATTCATTTACTTCTGGTTAGCTTTGGATTTTGTTTACCAGAATGAAATATCAAAAGTGAAAAAAAAAATAATAATGCAACCCCCCAAAGTTCTGCTAACGTAGACACATCACTACCATATTTAAAGACAAAACCAGTCATAGACAAAATAAGACATTTGCATATTGGACCCATCATTGTTACATAACTTTCCTTAGTGACAACATAATCCACATTCATTTGTGTGCTAATGGTGAAGAGCACACTGTAAAACTGATAAAATTCCATCGAAAGTACTCGAATCCTCATTCCAAATGAAAAAGAACCTACCAACACCAGTTCAAAACAAGGGAATCTGAAGTCATAAATCACTGTGATCGGGCAAAACTCAAAATAACTCGGCAAGGCTCTAATGGCATTAGCACCAGCCCCACAATGAAGCACTTGTGGGGCATTTAAAAAGAAAAGTACCTTTCAGGTGGAGAATTCCCAGTGACCACGCTGCAGTAATCCACATGGGGAAGGCATCCTAGAAATTCCAACATTTTAACTTTTAAGTAACGCCAAACAAAGAAGTGTGATAACTTTTCCTCCAGGAGTGGCGTGACGTTGTGTTGGTACTTCCATAATGTTCACTGATAGGAAGATCCCGAAGGAGCAATGCACTGCGTGGTGCTTTCTAGATGCTGATAATAATAATTACACCTGTACAATTAAAGTTAATTAATGTTAGCTTCCAGGTCATTCAACACAGATTCTTTAAAAAATGTAACCGTACAATTATATTTCAGTCTTTGACATGAAAATTCAAAACTACATAGTTCTGGTGCTTGAATCCTTTCTGGCTGCAAGTTTTAAATGATGGGTACTTCTCTACAAAAGCATGACTTTAAGAAGTGAAAATAGACTGTGTTTGGATGTTTCATTTGTCACGTCTAAGTGCAAAGGTGGGGAAGTCCAAGGCTGTGAGGAAAGCTCTGGTTCTAGGGTGGGGACAGGAGAGGAAAGTGGAGCCGGTGATAAATTACCTTGGTGTTTGGAATGATCGCATTAAACATACCTGAAGGTAATGACCTCAATTTGCATTGTTGGATCCAAGAAACCTGTTCCGCACATTCCCAATATTTCAACCCTTCCTAAAAGCTAAACTGTACTACATTTGCCCCCTTTCAACAAACTCCCAACTGCTGTCCCTGAATGTTTTTTCTATTTACCAAGTGACAGGACCAATAAACAACTTTTGTGGTAAAGCGAGAAAGCGCTGAAAGAAATTTCATATAAAGTGGAGATGTTTACTAGCTGCAGAGCGGTTGCTTCATCTGAGCAAGAACCAACCTGGAAACACTGCAAAGGGAGGCTACTTGGAAACAAAGTTACTGAGTCTCCCTTTGCCTATAAACACGGAGGAGCTTGCGCTGCCCCGGCCCCCGCAGGAGCAGCCACAGCCATCCCTCTTTGGGGCGGGCGTGGCAGATAGAAACAAAAGGTTAAAACACAAAAGGCGGGCGGAGGGCAGGGTCTGAGGATCTTCCAGGGCTCACGTTCTACTTTCAGTTCAAACACATTGAAATGGAGGGGGACGACGGAGGGGGAGTGAGAGAGTTGGTGACGGGTCCCAAGGACAGCATAGGTTATTCTGGGTGGGTGGCGAAACTCAGGGGCGCAGGGGATGGCCGACTCTAACTAGTGGTCCAGGCCCCATCCCTCCATCCCTGCATCTCTGACAGTCTGGAACCTGTGGCTTCCCCCACCTACCCCAGCCCCAAATAAATCTTCCCAGAACTCTTACCTGTTTGCTCTAACCCCTGGACCACAAACACAAGAGTCCACACCCCTCCAACCCAAATCTTTTCTGCATTCTATTGTTGCAGCTTTGGCATTGTGCGTTAGATCTCCTGGCGCTCCGCAGACAGTTAAGTTATAAAACGGTGAGAAAGGACCCTCCCCCGCCCCCCCCCCCCCAGCTCCATATCTTTTTCTTTTGCATGACAAAGTCTGGGCGAGGTGGGGGTGAGACTGGACAGACCCCATCCATTTCAGCGCGTTTTCTCCCGTGTGCGCGCAACTGGGGGAAGGCGAGGCAATGCCCCCTTGTTTGCTATTCCCTTCCACCCACCCCCCCAGCTCCTCATAGAAAGAGGCACTTGGGATAAATGCCTGCTTGGCTTCTGCCTATTAAAAATGAACAAATAAAACCATCTCTGCAAGTTCGTTAAAGAACAAAAGAGAAGGGTGCGCGGAAAGGAGGCACAACTTTCCAGCCAAACTTCTTCACTGGACGACTCCTCTGTCCTCCAAGGGCGGGGAGCCGGACGCATTAAGGAGAAGAGAGGTAAACAAGACAACAGTCTTCCACTCACCTTCCTCTCACTTGGTCACAATTTTCAGAGACGTTCCCCTGTTGCAGTCCGAGAGGCGCGCGGACACTTTCGTGTGGCCTGACAGCGCAGAAAGTCGTGGCGGCAAAGTTGTGAGAGGGAGATACCCGGGCGTCCGGGGCGAGGGGAGGAGAGTTCATCAGAGTTCCCCCCTTTGTTCCCAGTCCCGGAGCAGACAAAGAGGCGGCGAGCGGCGGCAGGTTCTCCCTCTCACCCCTTCTTCCTCTCCCCTCCCCTCCCTCCCTCCCTCCCTCCCCGCCCCCTCCCTCCCCGCATCTCCCGCCCAGCTCTCGAACCTCCGAGACGCTGGGGCCGCGCAGTCCCCAGCTCCACGCCATTCGACCCGACCCAATCCTCCCACCACCCCGCTCCAACTTTCCCCGGAGATGCCGGTCCCGGTCCCCTCCCTCCGCACCGCCTCCTCCCGAACCCGCTCAAGTCTGCGAAGGGGAATCTCCAAAATCATTGTTTCCGGGAGATGCGCCTCTTTGTTCGCACTTTCCCTGCCAATCAACGTGAACAATCCACTTTGGCATCGAGTTTCCGTCAGTTTTTTCATCATCCCAGTAGACAAAATGCGAAGGGCAGAGGGTCAACCCCAGAAGATACAGGCGGTTTACACAATCAGAGGTGTGGCGCACCCCAGGCTCTCCATCCTTGTTCTTCCCCCCGCATTCACCCCTCCACCCAGCACACCAAAACAACCCAGAGGGGTTCCAGGCGTTGGAACGCACTCCTCCCCCGCGCACCCCACCACGCAGTCCCTTGGGAGAGCCCACTCATCCTCGGGACAAAGCCCGGCTCCAGGGTACTTGTTGCTGCTGGCGCTGCGCAGCTCGGTCCAGGGACTGGAGAGCGGATCCCCACCTGGACGTCGCGCCCACCTCTCAGACTCAGATTGGCCTGAGCCTCGATCCGCGACGGCAACGCTCTGGATGGCCCCCACGTTCCTTCTGACCCTGGAGCCAAGCGCTCCTCTCCTGCTTCCTTCCCTACGCCATTGCCTTGTCCTCACCCCAAAGATCTGACTCTGGGCCCCTGGCCGCCTCCCATCCGGTACCCCTGGCGCGGCCCAGGCGAGCATCCCCTCTTTCCGTCCCCTCCCTCAGCTCCGGGGAAATCAGGTGACCGGAC
Source organism: Myotis yumanensis (assembly GCF_028538775.1). Classification (NCBI taxonomy): domain Eukaryota; kingdom Metazoa; phylum Chordata; class Mammalia; order Chiroptera; family Vespertilionidae; genus Myotis; species Myotis yumanensis. The sequence continues at coordinate 75,526,844 of NW_027223753.1, forward strand.
CAGGGACAGCTACAGACCCTTCCTCAGGTCCCTTACCAGTCGTTACCGGAACTCCAGGATTGGGGACCCCACCCTCACCTCCCCCCATCTTTTAGAGCCTCATCCCGAGTGTGACCCACAGCACTGGCTCTCTGAGTGACTCAGAGCAGCGCCAATAGTTCTTATATGAACATCTCACTAGAACTGAAAAGGGGAAAAGCCGAGAGGTGGGGAAAATAGGAGAGAATGGGGGCCCGGGTGGGGAAACAGTTTGAGGGCAAAGGAAAAACCCAACTTCCCGAAGCAAATACCCACCCTCCAGGGGGTAACGCAGAGCGCACCTTCGCTTAAACCCTCTTTCTCATCCTAGACGTGGGATCTTGGTGGGATGGTGAAGTTTGGGGGTAATGGGTTGGGGTAGAGGAAGGAGGCTTGGGGCCTTGGGAGCAGTGCCAGGGTAGGGGTGGGGGTGGGGGAGATGCCTGAAGGAGGAGGTGGGGGAGGAAGCAGAGAGCCCCTGCTGCGTCCGGAATGTCGCGGCTGGCGGTCCCCTCTCTCGCCTGGCGACTCCTGGCCAGGTCAGTCCCCCAGCGCAGAACAAAGGAGCCGCGAGGAGGGCTTCTGTCCTCGCCTCCGGCGATAGCCCCAGCCCTGAGCCCCGCTGGCGAGAGCCCACTCCTCGCTCAGAAACTTTGCAACCAACTTCTCCCGGAGTGAGCGCGCGGGGCGCGGGGTACAGAAGGACAAACGGGGTCTACCGCATCCCGAGACCAGAGATGCCCGCTAGCTCGTCCTCCAGCCGGCCCGCCGGGCGACCCCTGGTGCAGGGGTAGGGGGCCACGCGCTCTCCCCGCTCCCCTAGAAGAACGAAACGAGTTTCTTTAGTTTGGCCGCGCGCAGCACTGGGCAGTGGGGTCGAGAGAAACAGGCGGCAGACAGAAGCGGGTGTGGGGAAGGATCAGGGCAGCGATTCGGACCTGGGTGTCAGGCTCGGTGCGGCAGCGAGCGCGCGTGGGAGCCGCGCCCGTCGGGCCGGGTTCCTGCGCGCGCGTCCCGCCCTCCGATCTCGGCGAGCAGCCGCCAGGCCTCCGAGTCCGGACTCCCGGCCCGCCCGGCCCGCCTCCGTGAGCTTGAGCCTTCTCAGCTGCGGGGCCCAGGCACCTGCGCCCCTCTTCCTGGAGCCCTGGGTCTCCTGGGCAGCTACTCACCTATTGGAAGTCCAGAAGCCTCGTCTTGGGTTAGGGATCCTGAACGCACCACACCAACCACAAAGACAAAACAGCCCCCACCCACTCTCGTCTGGCACATTTTCCTCTTTGTTTAATTATGACTTCCAGAATTCTCTGTTGAGAAGAACTGTACCCTCCCCCAAAGAAAACCTCACTTTCCCCTATCCTCAGGGATCTGCTTTCTAGACAATTTTATTCTGCTACCTCTGGAAAATACTCGAGTTTAGGGTCAATCAACCAAGAGCCGCTGACTTCTAAATAATACTCAATACTCCACTTCCTGATGTATTATACTACTTGAACCTTAAGGAATGAGGAGTAAGGCCCATCTGCTAGGTGAAAAGTCCAGGTGGCTTGAAGAAGGCTTTCCCCCTGCTTCCTGACACACACCTGCCAGCTGCCGAGGCACCTCCCTTTCCCAGCCAGCTTGTGAACAGTCACTTCTCCCAGGAACCTTGGTCCTTAACGGCTCAGAGCTCCCCCACCTCCACTCTTGGGCCACTCTGTGGGTGACCTACCCACTGCTACTTTTTAAAAGATGGCATCTTTTCTCAGATGCCAGCACATTTTAAATATTTCTTCAAAAGTTAACGTCTAGGCTCAAAGATGGATGTGTCAGAGAAAATGGGCTTAGAAGCCCAAGTACCGGCACTGACAATGTTGGAGCCTCACTTGGGGCTCCACCCTCTGTCATTCCTACCCACAGACCAGTGGCATCTTATGGCAAGTCTCTCCCCTCTCTGCTTCTCTGTTCAAGGGCTTCTTCTGGCTGCCAGACCCCACTTTACCAGTCCAGGGGTGCCAGCTGAAAATGCCAGGTAGTTTCCGGCTTCAAGGAATCGAGGACGGGAGTGGGTTTAAAATTTCCCTAGCCGAGCTGGGTTGGCTCAGTGGTTGAGTGTCGACCTAAGAACCAGGAGGTCATGGTTCGATTCCCCGTCAAGGCATATGCCCAGGTTGCTGGCTTGATCCCCAGTGTGGGGCGTGCAAGAGGCAGCCTACCAATGATTTTCTCTCATCATTGCTGTTTCTCTCTCTCTCTCTCTCTCTCTCTCTCTCTCTCTCCTTCTCCCGTCCTCTCTGAAATCAATAAAATAAATAAATAAAAATAAAATCTCCCCAGATTCCCTGCCTATAGGTAGGACTATACAGGCAAAGATCATTACCTTGCACTTCACAGCTCTTGCCTTTATTTTTACAAAGTGAAGGCAAGACCCTCCACCAGCAAAATGGTTAAGACGCACTTTACTGTGTTGGCCTGGAACTGAACCTACAATAAAGCCAGTGTGCTTGTATTCAGTTGTATTCTACACGGTAAACCAGAGGTCCCCAGCTTAGAGCTTCGGTTGCCTACAGCAGTAACCTGCTCTTTAAGGAACCTCGTGCTGGTCTCTTCCTTACCTGTCTCAGTCTCCTTCCGGTGCCTTCTGGGATCACATCCTAACCAGACTACAGTACTTGCCCTCCATTCCTGGTCTCACCATCAGCTTCTGGGGAAACTCAACCTGAAACCTCTCACATATGTGCTTTCTAAAGGGAGGGATCTGTTCTATTTGGAGACTGCAGTTATGAGGTCAGATTTCCCCTAGAAAGGATGTTATTTCTGTAATGAAGAAAGTTTGAGTTATCTAGTTCATTTTCTATAAAATCGTTTAAAATTAGATATTTTACTGAATAAAGTACAGAAGCAGCAATATGTTGAGTTGTATCTCATGTGTGACATTTTTGTACACAAATTCATAATGAAAGTTCCTTAGGTCCAATGCCAGCAAACAGCAGTGAAACTGCAAATAGGACTAGAACAGCCGTGGGCAAACTACGGCCCACAGGCCGGATCCGGCCCATTTGAAATGAATAAAACTAAAAAAAAAAAAGACCGTACCCTTTTATGTAATGATGTTTACTTTGATTTTATATTAGTTCACACAAACACTCCATCCATGCTTTTGTTCCGGCCCTCCGGTCCAGTTTAAGAACCCATTGTGGCCCTCGAGTCAAAAAGTTTGCCCACCCCTGGACTAGAATCACCTAAAATGAGTTAGAAGTAACAAAATGGGCTTTGATTGAGCCTTCAATGAGAATGGAAGAGGATGATAAACAACACATCCCATACAAAGCCCTGGTGTGACCTTGTCAATACTATATTAAATTGTATTCTCCTTAGTCACTATTGTGAATAAGTCATCAAGTGTTCACATAATTATAAGCTCCTAATGCCACCCCATAGCTCTAGAACCTTCCCTGTCTTAGGTTGCTTCCACTGATGTTTTTCTTAAGATCTCGCTGTGGTAGTCAGTCATGTTGTTCACCAAATTTTTGTTGTTCTCCCTCTGGATACGTGGTTGGAATGCAATTCCCTACTCCCCTTGAATCAGATGTGGCCATGTGATTCGTTCTGGCCAATGAAATGTGAGCAGAAATTATATGTTTCTTCCATGTGGCAGCTTTAAGAGCCAGTGTGTGATTTCATGTGCTACACTGCTGGATAGAGTTGCTGGTTTAGTCCAGTACCAGAGTGAGCCCCCCAGCCAAACCTCAGTGGTCAGTTAGTGTGAACAAAAAATAACCCTTTCTTGTCATAAGCCGCTGAGATTTTAGGGTTATTTATAATCACAGCCTAATCTGCTAGTTCTCACTTGTTCAGATACTCTCAGTCATTTATCTTTCCATAGGTATAGCTCTGGTTTCCTTATGGGTTTTATATCTTGGAAAGTATATGCAGTAGCTCACATGAACTTCTCACTGTATTTTCTAGCTGGACCTCAAGTTTAATGGTATTGTGGGGGGTAAATTGTTTTCTTTATGAAAGATTAGTTTGTTTTCTTATTCAAGAAGAAGAAAAAGAGCCCTAACTGGTTTGGATCAGTGGATAGAGCATCACCTGCGGACTGAAGGCTCCCAGGTTCGATTCTAGTCAAGGGCATGTACCTTGGTTGCAGGCACATCCCCAGTGGGGCGGGGGGGGGGGGGGGGGGGGGGTGCAGAAGGCAACTGATCGATGTTTCTAAGTCTCTATCCCTCTCCCTTCCTCTCTGTAAAAAAAAATCAAAAAGTATATTAAAATTAAAATAAATAGAAGAAGAAGAAGAAGAAGAAGAAGAAGAAGAAGAAGAAGCAGCTACCAACAGATTATTGAGGGGTAGTATTTTGTGGAGTCTGATATACTTCATTTTTACATCTGCATCTGCCATAGAAAGAGTTAACTCTTCCTAGTCTTTGTCGTTGGCTTACCAAATTTCAGGGCCTCTTCAACCAACATCTTAAGTTCAGTGAGTCTTTATCATGCTACTTTTTAAATTATTATTACAGTTGACATCTGGTATTATTTAATAGTAGTTTCAGGTGTACAGCATAGTGGTTAGACAATCATATACTTGACAAAGTGTTCCCCCTGATATTTCCAGTACTCACCTGGCACCATACATAGTTGAAAGGTTAACATAGTTATTACAATATTTTTTTAATCTTATTTATTGATTTTAGGGAGAGGAAGGGAGAGAGAAACATCAATTTATTGCTTCACTTATTCTCAAGCAATCATTGCTTGCTTCCGGTGTGTGTCCTGACCAGAGATTGAACCTGAAACCTTGGTGTACGGGATGATGCTCTAACCAAGTGAGCTACCTGTCCAGGGCGAATATTATTGGCTATATTTCCTATGCTGTATTTTACATCCTCATGACTATTTTTTGTCTACCAATTTATACTCCTTAATCCTTCGCCTTTTTACATCCAGCCCACAATCCCCGCCCCCCAATTCATCAGCTTTTTCTCTTATCTATGAGTCTGTTTCTGTTTTGTTTGACTGGGGTTTTTTTGGTTCTTCAGATTCCACATATAAGTGAAATCATATGGTATTTGTCTTTCTCTGTCTGACTTACTTCAGTTAGCATAATACCCTCTAGGTCCATCCATGTTGTCACAAATGGTAAGGTTTCATTCTATTTTATGGTCAAATAATATTCCATTGTATATATGTACCACATCTTCTTTATCCAATTGTCTCTTGATGAACACTTAGGTTGCTTCTATATCTTGGCTATTGTAAATAACACTGCAATGAACATAGGGGTGCATATATCTTTTTAAATTAGTTGTTTGGATTTCTTCAAATAAATACCCAGAAGTGGAATTGCAAGGTCACAAGGTAGTTATTTTTAAGTTTTGAGGAAACTCCACACTGTTTTCCACAGTGGCTGCACCAATTTGCAATCCCACCAGTAGTACACAAGGTTCCCTTTTCTCCACATCCTGCCCATATGTGTTTGTTGTATCACACTACATTTTAAACTAGATTTCTGTGGACAAGACACTTTGCTTTTGGTGAAGTTTTTTTTATTGGTTTTGCTTACCTAATACAACTGAAAAGTCATCACCTACTTCATAGGATTGTTATGGGGATTAAATGTGATACAAAATAAAGTCCTTAATCAAGGGGATAAACATAGTAATGGCTGCCATTCAATTTCAAATACTTCATAGTTTCCCTAATAATTTCTCTGGTCAAAAACATTACAAACTAGACTTGCCTGTTTTGAAATTGTTTTTATTAATTTCCAAGCAATAATCAATGTATTGTAAAAAAGTTAAATACAGCAAACAGCTCATCTTTTTTATATCTGGAAAGTTGAAATCCTGTTTTATTTCTAAGCCCTACTGATGACTGGTTTTCCTTGTACTCTTATTGTTGCTCCTGTTACTGTTTCTAACTATTTCAATTTCCTAAGGTAACATTCAATCTCCATAATGACCATATAGGGTCCTCTAACTATATAAAGTCTCCCCTCCTCCCTCTCCATCTGGATTTCCCATCGATCAGACTCACACTATACACACTGACAACACTAAAATGTTTGTAGCAATGCTCTCACACTCATGGGCTTTTACTCATGCTGTTCTCTCTGAAAATATTTGTCCCACCTTTTCCTGTTTCTAACTCTTACTCACTTTTCAGATCCTTCTACAACAGCGTGTTCAGTAGGAAGCGCTTCCAGAATCCATAGGTTGGACTAGTGTCCCTCCTGAGTCCCACTGCCTGCCTCTATCCTCAGGAGGTAGTGCAATTTTTAATGAAGAATGTGTATTTTGAAATCCTCAGCTTGGTTTCACCTGAGTCTGCCACTCACTAGCTCTGTGACTGTAATCAAGTCACTTCACCTTTTTTACTTCAGTTACCACCTCTAGAACAGCATAACACTACCCGCATCACCAGATTGCATGGATAAAATGTCATCAAACATGTGAAGGGCTTAGCATATAAGCCTGACAATAATAAAAACTGTGAGCATCTATTAAGTGCTGATTATATCTAGTAGGTGTAAAGAAAGTTAAAATAGTAGATGACAACTTTCATTTTGATTCTCAGTTATAAAGGATTGAAACTTCAGGCCCTGACCGGGTAGTTCAGTTGATGAGAGTATCATCCCCGTGCACCAAGGTTGTGCCAAGGTTGCGGGTTCTATCACCAGTCAGGGCATATACAAGAATCAACCAGTGAATGCATAAACAAGTGGAACAACAAATTGATGTTTCTCTCTCTCTCTCTCTCTATATATATATATATATGTGTGTGTGTGTGTGTGTGTGTGTTTTTATCAATTTCAGAGGGAGGAAGGGAGAGGGAGAGACAAAAGCATCAATGATGAGAGAGAATCACTGATTGGCTGCCTCCTGCACACCCCACCCCTGACTGGGGATCAAGCCCTGCAACCTGGGCATGTGCCCTGACCGGGAATCAAACCATGACCTGGTTAATAGGTTGATGCTCAACCATTTAGCCACACAGGGCGGGTGCCTGCTCGTGTTCTCTCTCTCTCTCTCTCTCTCTCTCTCTCTCTCTCCCCCCCTTTCTAAAATCAATTTAAAAAAATATTTTTTAAAAAGGATTGGAACTTCAGGAAATGATCTTTCTTAAGGATGATGGACACTGAAAACAAAAGCGACTCAAACTCCCAAGAGAAACTGCTGCGCTGTAGAAGTTATACCAGAAACTAGGTTTCCTGGTCAACAGCCCTTCAGTCTTTGTTCAATATACATAGGCCACAGCAGACCATCAGAAGGTTCAGAAAGAGCAAGGAATCCAATGTATTCAGTCCAATGCATGGTGTTTAGTCCAGGCTACAATGGAGTGTGAGGACCTCTCTCCGCCCTATGTACTGTATGTGACTGAATAATATAAGGTAACCCCCATTTTGCCAATAAGATTTTTTTTTAAGTTTTTCACCAACTTGAATAGACACACTTTTAGTTCATATGTCTGCTTATTTAATGTGGTTACATATTTTAGTCACATTAATAAATTTAGAAAGAATAATTTGAAAATATTTCTTATTTCTTTCTCTTTTTTTTGCCATTCACAGTTCATGAAACTATTTTGTTTTCTCTTCACACTCACCTTTGTCAATACCATAGCCAATATAGTTCACTTATCTCCCTTTATCAGAGCCCATCATCTTTATTTCTATTTAAATTATTTAAAGCACAGCTCCTCTTGAGCACATGATACTGACACTGGAAATTTTATCCCAACCCACAAATAGTCATTCACATGATATTAAAATCATTCATCCTACAGATGTATAGCTGTGCTAGTGACAATACCACACTTGCTTTACTTTTAAAAAATGTATTTACAAAGACAGCAAAACTTGGTGATTATGAAATCATATTCTTAGGAAACAAATTCTTTTTCAAAAAGTCTATAAAATGTTTGTAGCCTCTTTTATTTCCAGTTTGTCAGGTGAAACTAGCTTGAGGTTCAAAGATTGAAGCAAAGTGGCTTCCCTAAGTATAGTGTTTTGTTCCCAAAGTAATTCAGAACCTGAGATATTATATCATAAGAACTTTTGTGTAAGGCAAACTCCTTAACTGAGGATAATTTTGGGAGAAGCCCCTTACGTTTAGGGACATACCGGTACAGATCTGTCCTGTCACGGAACTGTCACATGTCACAGGCAGCATGCTCTATATTAGCGAAGGAGAGATCTCACCCAATGCCACCCTCTCTCTCCAACACAGTGCATCAGCCTCCTGCTTGCATTTCTCAGTGCACTGCAACTCTTTACATCCTTTCTTCCCACCTGAACAAAAGATGTCCCCATGTCGTTATTCTAGAAGATGTAAACATTTCAAAAACAGGTTTAAATCTCCCTCTGTTGAGGTTTATCTCCTTCCCCTCTACTCCCTCCAGCACTTTCTGCTTTTGCTCTCCCAGTTCCTATCACATAACCAGCCTCCATTTGTGTTATTACCATGCAGCCTTCCCTGTGGAATCAGGGCTCTATCATTATAGAGTTTTCTGTGAAACCTTCTCTATTAATTAGCTGGATGGTACTTTTTTAGTAAAACGTACCTCACAACTTTTTTTAAAAATCTATTTTATTGATTTTTTACAGAGAGGAAGGGAGAGAGATAGAGAGTTAGGCACATTGACAAGAGAGAAACATCGATCAGCTGCCTCCTGCACACCCCCCACTGGGGATGTGCCCACAATCAAGGTACATACCCTTGACTAGAATGGAACCTGGGACTCTTCAGTCCACAGGCCGACGCTCTATCCACTGGGCCAAACCCGTTAGGCCATACCTCACACCTTTTGACTACAACTGAAAAGTTCCTGGAAGACTACCCTAAGTATAAAGCAGTCCTTTGGGCTAACATGATTACGCAACAGCAATATCTTCAACCTCAAAGGTGGGATCAAGGAATCTGATTCTGTTCTGTGTTAAATGGTATAATTTTGGGGTTTAATTCCTGATTTTCTATTTCATAACATTTATTCCTTATATCTAACTTAGATAAAATTTATAACCCAAAGGCAGCCCAATTTAATAAAAATGGTCTTACCTGTTTTCTTCCAATTTTTCAATATTTGTAGGCTCCACATTCATGTAAGTTGCCATTGCTCTTTATTTCCTGTGGAAATACTTGAGATGATAACAGCCTTAAACAAAAATAGAACTGATGAATATTTTGCTTTGTGGAAATGGGTATTATTAGACTTTCTCCTCTAGGCAAAAAAAAAAAAAAAAAATCAAGGCCATTCTAGTTATAGAAGTTTCTCAGAGACTTTTTTGTATCCTCACCCAAGGATATGTTTATTGATTTGAGAGAGAGAGAGGAAGCAGAAGAGAGAGACAGAGAAAGAAAGACATTGATGTGAGAGAAAAACATGGATCAGATACCTCCCGTACCCACCCAGACTTGGAATGGAACCCACAACCCAGGTATGTGCCCTAACCGGGAATCAAACCCGCAATCTTTTTGGCATGGGGGACAACGCTCCAGTCAACTGAGCCACCAGGCCAGGGCTCAGAGAGGCATTTTTAGTGTAGCTTTGACTTAATCCAAGAAGCTTATCACTAATAAATACAATTAAAAAGCCTAAGGGATAAACAAACAAACAAAAAACAGTCACTTGCTTTCTCTCCCAGGCTTTCCATTTTATTGCCCTGCATGTCCATGGTGACACTTTCTCCACCACCGTTTGGATGGCATAGGCCATCTTGTGCTTTGCATGGGTTATCACCTGCTTTGGGATACTAGGCTCTAAACACTCAGTTTTACTATTCATTTTTCATTTCAGTTTATGTTCGCTCATAAGAGATTTCCTTCAGTTTTATGGTATTTTCTTCTCTCATTATTGATTTGGTTTGCTTTTCATTTGCTGGCGAGCTCAGCCCTCATAAAAAGAGACAGATCCCTTGACCCAGTGCACAGGCAGGAACTCTTATGCCCTTCCCACCTGTAAGAGGCACCACTTGGCCCTCATAACAGCCCTGAACACCTCAGGCCTCATAAATGCCTGGAAGTAGCCTCTGCAGAGCAGACCCTCGCCTGTAAGGAGCTGCGCGCAGCCATCGTCCTGTGCAAACTCGGGCAAAGAGGCAACCATTTGTCTTCTCCTTAAGACCCAGCAACTTTCCCCTGTAATAAATTACTTCATTCCGCAGCTGGAGTTACAGAAGTTAAATTTATAGCTAAGCACAATCCTTTACTCATTACACCACCTTCCAGAAGATTCTCTTTTATTAGCAAAAAAATCACTTTGGGTCAGCAATAAAGGTGGGGATGTACTCATACAAAATTACTAAGAATAAGGGTGATGCCTGCCTGCTGGTGTAGCTCAGTGGTTGAGCCTTCACCTATGAACCAGGAGCTCATGGTTCAATTCCCGGTTAGGGCACAGGCCTAGGTTGTGGGCTCAATCCCCAGTGTGGGACATGCAAGAGGCAGCTGATGATTGATTCTCTCTCATCATTGATGTTTCATTTCTCTCTCCCTCACCCCTCTCCCTCTTCCTCTCTGAAATCAATAAAAATACACCCCAAAATTAAAATAAAATAAGGGTAAGAGTCTAATGTTGGAAATTATTAAATCAAAAGTATTCTATTTTTTCTCCTAACTTTTAAATAAAATAATAAGACATTTAGCAAGGGTTTTTGTTGTTTTTGCTTTGGGGTTTTGTTTGTTTGCTTGCTTGTTTTGGGGTTGCCATGCCTAGTTTCTTCATACAAATCAATCCTTGAGCCTCTTCTCTTCTTGTTCTACACCTGCCTGTCCATGCTGACCCTATCACTATGGCTCTGAATGCTGATGACCCCACCCTTATATATCCAGCAAGATTATTCTTACTTGAATCAAACACCTATAAATCCAGCTGCTCACTGGACATTATTTTGCCCACAGGTCCCACAGATACTTCACACTCAACATCCTAAACTAATTTTACCAGCTTTTTCACACAATCAGAATCTCTCCCCCATAATATTTATTCTTATTAGCAGTGCTACCATCTAATCAGTTGTGATGGTTAATTCTGTGTCACTTTGACTGAGCTAAGGGATGCCCAGATCTAGCTGGTAAAACCTTATTTCTGGGTGTGTCTTCGGATGTTTCTGGAACTGATTGGCATTTGAATGGGTAGGCTGAGTAAAGAAGATCACCCTCACCACTGTGGGTGGGCATCGTCCAGCATGTTGAGGGCCTAAGGAGAACTAAAAGGCAGAGGAGGGGTGAATTGCTCTCTGCTGAGCTAGGCCATCCGTCTTCTCCTGCCCTCAGACATTGGTTCTCCTGGTTCTCAGAACTTTGGATTCAGCAGAATTACACATGGCATTCTTGATTCTCCAGCTTATAGTCAGCAGATCCTCAGACTTCCCAGCTGTCTCAGATGATTAAGGAGGCTAAGGCATCTTGTGACATACATACATACACACATACACACACACACACACACACACACACACACTCTAGAGAACCAGAACCAATACTATCTTAGACCTATTCGACCAATATGTTCTGTTTCTCCAGAGAACTCTGGTAAGGGGAACAACAACAAAATATGTAGGAATGCCCTGGCCATCTTACTGGTTGGGCATCATACTGTGATCTAAGGGTTGCCGGTTCGTTTCCTAGTTGGGGCACATGCCCAGGTTGCAGCCTCAATCTCTTATAAGGGCCAGGCAGGAGGCAGCCAATTTATGATGGATATTTCACTTTCACATCACATCGATGTTTTTTCTACCCCCCCCTTTCTTTCTAAAAGTCAATAAAAATATATATATTAAAAAAATGTAGGAGTTACCCAAACTTTCTCCCTCTTCTCACTCCACACCTAAACACCTAAACAGTCACAAAGAACTGTCCTTTTTTACCCAAACTTTCCCCTTCTCCCCTCACTCCATACCTAAACAAATAAATAGTCACATGATGCCCCATGGCTACTACTCATTTCATGCTCTCATTATCTCTTAACAGAACAGCTGTAATAGTATGTTGTGGACTAAATGTCTGCATCTTCCTAAAATTCATATGATGCTCCTAAAGTGGTTGTTTTTGGAGATGAGACCACTAAGGAAGTAATTAAGGTTGAATGAGGTCATAAGGGTGGGGTCCTGATCTCATAGGATTAGTGTCCTTATAAGAAGAGACATCAGGGAGCTCTCACTGTCTCTCCACATGCACACATTGGAAAGGCTATATGAGGACACAATGGGAAGGTGGCCATCTGCAAGCCAGTAAGAGAATCCTTACACAGAATAGAATTGGCCAGCCCCTTGGTCTAAAACTTGTGGCCTCCAGATTGTGAGAAAAATAAATGTTCTGTTGTTTGTGAGAAAAATGTTCTGTTGTTTAAGCCACCCAGTCTGTGTTGTTTTGTTATGGTGGCCTGAGCAGAGTAATCCAGTCTCCAGTAATGGTCTCCTCCTCTAGTATCACCCAGCATCATGTCCAAATAATTTGAAGCTCTGTTCCCAGAGTGACCTTTATAAAAATGTCACATTATTCCTTTCCTTAAGAAAAAAACAAATGTATCAATGGCTGCCTCCATTTCCAGAGTCCAAATTCAGTTTTCTTGGTGATCTAGCTTTATCTACTTGCCTCACATCCTTTCCTACCAACTTTCCTTCCCACACATAAATATCTCCATTCATATTAAAAATCCTATAGCTCCTTGAACATGCCTATCCTGTGTCCTTCTATGTTACTCTGACCCTATGACTTTCCCCAAGTCCTAGAACTACTAAAAATCTATTCTTAAACAAAAAAGTGTTTTTGTTTGTTTTGTTTTACTGATTTTTAGAGAGAGAGAGAGGGAGGGAGATGGATAGAGACATAGAAACATTGATGAGAGAGAAACATTATCAATTGGCTGCCCCTTATGTGCCCCCTACATGCCCCCTACTGGGGATTGAGCCTGCAACCTGGGCATGAGCCCTGACAGGGAATTGAACTGGTGACCTTTCGGCTCTTGGGTCAATGCTCAACCATGGAGCTGCACCAACCAGGCTAAAGATCTATTCTTTAGTCTGGGTTCCATTCTCATTAGACTCTTCCCTGATCTTCAATGTGCAGTGAATTGAACAATCCGCATGCTTCATACAACCATTGTTCCTAATTCATATCTCTGACCAACACATACTGCTTGGCAGTGTTTATACATGTCTTTCCTACTAGGCCCTGTGCCTCATTTATCATTGCATTTTTAGTGCCTAGTGTGCCTGGCACACAACAGGTACTCGATGTTTGCTTAATTGGAAGAATGATGCAAAAAAGGCTGGAAAAATATAAGGACAGTATTTTCCCTCCTACTACATCAAAATCATAGGACCTTATTTCATCTTACCTTATCAAAGATGACTTTATCTTACCAGAATTATCTCACCACTCGAATCTGTCAAGATTTGGGTGGGAGGGAGGGGATCTATCTAATAGGTTAGATCCACCAATTCCAAATTCTGTACATTAAACTAAGTCACTGATTTCATAAAGGGATTAATAAGTCCTGGTGAGAGCCTGAGAAAGGAAATTAAAAGTTTCCCTCTACTTTGAGGTCATTCATTATCTACTTTTACATTTTACCTGCTTCCTTGTCCACCTAATTCTACTGCCATCCAGTCCACTAAAACCTTTCCCCTCAACCATATTGGCCTAAGGGTAAGCCTGAAAATAAGAATGTCCCACCCATTGTGTTATGCTTTAATTGGTAAGGTTCTTGCTTCTTCCTCTACTCCCTTCCTTACTGATTCTGATATACGCCACTACTTAACCTGCATACCCTTGCATTGATAAAGTTTACTATAAATTCTTTAATACCTTGAAATTGAATTTGTGCTCAAGTTATATTCTATTTCCATTATTTTTACTAGATGTGAAATTGAGACTTTGGAACAGATTCTCAGTGATTCCTTATAGAACATGTTTGGTCTTATTCATCAGCTCTTATTCTTTGAAGGCTATCAAAGAATCATAGACATGAAAGCTATTTTTGTATCTACTGTATCCATGTTTCGAAGGACATTTTCCACTGCATCATACCATGTCCTCTTTATGTGAACCTACAGGAAAAATGTTTCACAGGTTTTAATCTTAGGCATAATCTGGAAATTAAAGCAGGTTCCCTATTTGCTTTGTTCCTTAGAAATGTAAAGTCCAACTTGCTGTTCTTCTCTAGCATCTCCTCAAGGTGAAAAAGTAAACATCATTGTGCATGTAACCTTATCCCTGGCTTTATTAATTTAGTTTCTCTACCCAACAAAGTTATTTCAAAAATTCAGTTCGCATTTATATATAACATAGCACATGAATCAGGGCATAATTATGCAAGGTGAATGCCTTGATTAGGTAGTAAGTTTCAGTAAAGGTATTTAAGACTGATTAACCCCATGATAGATAGCTTTGCAGATTATTTATTTATTTATTTATTTTTTGCATTTGCTAGCTATAACAATAAGTATGGCCTGGCTTACTGAAATCATTTTGATCCAATATTTGTATTAACTTCTTTTTATATTCAGGGTATCTAATCTAATAAAAGAGAAACATGCAAATTGACCACATCTCCGCTATGCCCCCAAGCCACGCCCACCAGCCAATCAGAAGCGACTATATGGAAATTAACCCAACCAAGATGGCGGCCAGCAGCCACAGAGCTGGAGCAAGCAGGAGGCTTGGTTGCCCCGGGGCTGGAGGAAGCCAAGTTTCCCGCCTGCCCTGGCCGACTGTGGCCTTCGCTCAAGGCAACAAAGTTTCAATTATAGAAGATAAATAAATCCCAGATACCTGCTTCCAGCCAGCCTCCTCTGGGAGCTTGGGTGACTGGGAGCCGTGGCCAGCCTGCAAACAGCCATATCAGCCCCTCACCCAGGATGGCCACACCCTCATGGGGTGAGGGTCCCCGCTGGGGAGCTTGGCCAACCTGCAAACAGCCATCAGACCCTCACCCAGGCTGGCCAGGCACCCCAGCGGGAATCCCCACCCTGATCCGGGACACCCTTCAGGGCAAACCAGCTGGCCCCCACCCGTGCACCAGGCCTTTATCTATAATAAAAGGGTAATATGCAAATTGACCCTAACAGCAGAATGACTTGGAATGACTGGTCACTATGACACACACTGACCACCAGGGGGCAGATGCTCAATGCAGGAGCTGCCCCCTGGTGGTTAGTGCGCTTCCACAGGGGGAGCTCTGCTCAGCCACAAGCCAGGCTGATGGCTGCCAGTACAGCAGTGGTGGTGGGAGCCTTTCCCGCCTCCTCAGCAGTGCTAAGGATGTCCGACTACAGCTTAGACCTGCTCCCCACTGGCAAGTGGACATCCCCGGAGGGCTCCCGGGTTACCAGAGGGATGTCTGACTGCCAGCTTAGGCCCAATCCCCTGGGGAGCAGGCCTAAGCCAGCAGGTGGTCATCCCCCGAGGGGTCCCAGACTGCGAGAGGGCACAGGCAGGGCTGAGGGGCTTCCCCCCCACCCCCCCACCCCGAGTGCACAAATTTTTGTGCACCGGACCTCTAGTGACTATATAATCCCAAAGTCTTTGTCTAGAAAGTAAAAATTTCAATTATCTTGGTGTTGGTCTTACTTTTTATTACTGATTACTTCCAGAAAAGGCAAACATTGATGTGATTGACCATGGTTTTCTTTACTCTTCACACATACCTGTAAAATGAAAGTCCCATTGTCATGAGTCTAAAGAATGTTAACTCAGTACCCGTATGCTCAGGTTCTAGTCCTGCTGATGACTATAGTGAGGCCTTAATCTCTATGTATTTCCACTTTGTCAAATCTATAAAACAAAGGTAATACCTTCTGAGTTCTGCAGATCAGTTCAGATAATAGATATAAAAGTGCGTTGAGAAATATGAAGAATTGTATGATTATTAGAGAATGGCTTTGAGTCAGAAAATATATCATTACCATCTCTACATAATAATAGTTCCTATATAAAGCTCCTGACTGCTCTTAAGTAGAGAAGGCTACAGGAAGCATAAATATACATCCACATGCAGGTTCACAAGTAAAAAAAAAAAAAAGTGCAGTGCCTTAGCATTTTAGCTATAGAAATAAGGAAGTGAAATGGTTTCTTAGAGAAGCCTGAGATTCAACCAGACAACTTCCACTTTTCTGAGGAGGACTATATTTCCATTGTTTGTATGTATGTATGTATATATTGTTGTGGCAAAATAGAGATAACATAAATCTTACCATTTTAATCCTTTTTAAGTGCACAAAATTCAGTGTGGTTAGGTGGAGTCATACTCCTGTGCAACCGTCACTGCTATTCATTTCCAGGACTTGTTCATCATCCCAAACAGAAACTCTTTACCCATTAAACAACAACTCCACATTCAATTTCCACTTTTGAAGATTCCATCTATTGGTCTTTGGCCACACATAGTATTTTTGCCCATCACATAGAGGGTTAAACTTCCTTCTGTATAGACTTCTCATTTTCCCTTCCTTGAACAGTTGCTTCTCATCCAGGTAATGGGTTATTTTTGTCCTATGCTACTAATTTTTTTTAATACCTAAACTTAAATGTGTTTTTTTGCTTGGGTTGATGTTTTGGACATAAGTGAAAATGTAGCATCAGAATTCAGTCCTTAGGTTGGCCCTTTATATGCCCCGCTGGCATACTATTTAACCTCATAACCTGGACTACCAGCACCCCAGGAGGCACTGGCTTTGCTTACTCCATAGTGAAGCTCTGCTTTGACTTTGGTCCTGTCCACTCTGAAGTACATGTGACCTGGGTCACATGGAGAACAAAGTGAAACACTGTGGATAAATCAATACAAACCCACTTGAAACATAAGTTCATTTATAAAGACTAATGCATTAAACAGAGATGAATCAATCTCAGGAACAGTCTACTCTTGTATTATTTACTCTTGTGCAGCATGAGCTGACAGATAAAAGTTACCTATTAAATGTTTGTTGAGACAAGTTCAGAATAAAACTTTTCTTTTGGACAGATTTGATAGTAATGTCTGAATGTATACAAAAGCTAGGAACTATGACATAAATATCATGGGGGACAAGTATTCACTATGCCCTAGCCAGTGTGGCTCGGTTGGAGCATCCTCCTGTACACCAAAAGGTAGCGGGTTTGATTTCAGGTCAGGGCACATACCCAGGGTGTGGGTTTGATCTTTGGTCAGGGCACGTGTGGCTTTTACTATGATGTTATTATATGCCAGATAATGGTGATGTCTTAACACTTATGATTTAATGTAATCTTTACATTAACCCAGAAAGGTAGGCAATAGTAATCATGTCTACTTCTTGGAGAGGCTAAATTTGTTCAAGCTTATAGACTAATAAGAAATAAACCTAGAATTCAAACCCAGACATAGTTCACTCCAATTCTCATCTATTTTTCATTGCTATATTGAGATCACTAAAACCATTCTAAGTATAAACTGACAGTATGTTATTTAATCTTTTTTTGTTCTGTGAAATGGGTAGTTGAACATTGAGCCCTAGACCGAAATCTATTTGATGAAATATGTAGAAAAGTTAGCAAAATGGATGGTGGATTAGAAAATTCAGAAATCTCCCAGCAGGGGTGGCTCAGTGGTTGAGCATCGACCTATGATCCAGGAGGTCATGGTTCCATTCCCAGTCAGGGCCCATGCTCAGATTACAAGTTCGACCCTTAGTAGGGGGCATGCAGGAGGCAACTGATCAATGATTCTCTCTCATCACTGATGTTTCTATTTCTCTCTCCCTCTTTCTTCCTCTATGAAATCAATAAAAATGGTTTTTTTTAAAAAGAAAATTCTGAAATGATCTGAGATACTTCAAACAAGTACCACTTAGACATCCTTTGGAGCCTCTATCTTCAGGCTTTATATATTTCACTACCATTCTAGGAAGTGGTACCACTTATTAACATTTAATATTGTTCTGCACCCTTTGTTGGTGTTTTTCAAGATTTACTTCAATGTAGTTAATAAATATCTTCCATATTCTAGGGAGAAACAATTCCCTGAGGCTCTGGAATTTATAATGGAAGACTATTAAGATTTCCTGAGAACCAACCTGTAATAATAACATTGTCATAATTTAGATACACTGGCTTCAAAATGGAGCTGGTGATTAAAAATAATTTTAGCACATATAATATAGAATATGGGCATAAGGTATATTAAGAAACAAGTGAGTTTTAAGCTTTTACAATATATGTTTTAGAAAACCATTATTTAAAATATACACTGAGTGGCCAGGTTATTATGACCACCTGATATTTGTAGGCAAATTAGCTATAATTTCGCACTGAAGTTGCTATAGGGCCAGACCATTATAAATAGGGAAGCAGGTTGTTTACCACGACAGTAGAGGTGATTTTTTTTCTGAAGATATGGGTAAACAACACGATTTAACAGCCTTTGAACGTGGGATGATTGTTGGTGCTCAGAGCCATGGAGCGAGTATCAGCAAAACAGCAGAAGGCCTGTTCGAACACCTTTGCTGTCTGCAGTTACCAAGATAAAACATCTGCAATTCACACAGGAACACAAGGATTGGACAGTCGAACATTGGAAAAAAGTCATGTGGTCCGATGAATCACGTTTCCAATTGCATTATGCAGATGGCAGAGTGAGAATTTGGCGGAAACAGCATGAAAGCATGTACCCCACATGCATGAATACAACCCTTCAAGTTGCTGGGGGCAGTGTTATGGTTTGGGGCATGGTTTCCTGGCATGATTTGGGCCCTTTAATTCGTGTGGAACAACTTCTGAATAGCACAACATACCTAAGTATCGTTGCTGATCAAGTTCATCCTATCATATTGATGGCATATCCCAATGGAGACGGCTTCTTCCAACAAGACAACGCGCCATGCCACGGTGCTGGTATTGTACAGGAGTGGTTTCAAGAACATGAGGGAGACTTTACCTTGCTTAGGTGGCCCCCACAATGACCAGATCTCAACCCAACTGAGCATTTGTGAGACAAAGTTAAAAGAGCCATCAGGCAGTTGGTTCCACAACCATCAAATCTCACAGAACTGGACAGTGCTAGTCATCAGGCATGGTGTTAGTTTCCTCGCATCACCTTTCAACATCTCCTGGAGTCAATGCCAAGAAGAACTGCCGCAGTATTGAAGGCAAAAGGTGGCCCAACGAAGTGCTGATGTAGTGGTCATAATAATCTGGTCACTCAGTATATATATATATATATATATATATATATATATATATATATATATATATTCCATGTTCAAAGGCTGTTAAGTCGTGTTGTTTACCCATATCTTCAGAAAAAAATCATTTCTACTGTCGTGGTAAACAACCTGCTTCCCTATTTATAATGGTCTGGCCCTCTAGCAACTTCAGCGCGAAATTATAGCTAATTTGCCTACAAACATCAGGTGGTCATAATAATCTGGCCACTCAGTGAATAGTTAATTGAAGAAATAGAAGACTCTATTAAGTACCTATTGTCATTATTACATCAATTGAAAATGTCTGGACTTCCCTGACAGTAGAAAATACAACATTGAACATAGAACCCTAAAAATTTATGGATTTAAAGACGTGAATACATTTGCTCACAAAGTTTTACAAAGAATTAATCAATATGCTTGTGGTTTCATACAAGACAAATATTCATGCAATTTTTTAAAATGATCTTTGTATTTATAAGGAAATTCTGTGGATGTGCAGTTAAGGGTGTATCAAATATAACTTACCTTTCATTGTATTTTCAACTGCAAGAACTATAAAGAAAGACTAAGCAGCCACAGCCCTTTTGAAAAGATGTATCATTGTGCCCTGATTTCTCTTGCAAAACCTTTTCCTCATAAATGTTTCTTTTAACTTATAAATCTGGAATTTTTCCTTATCGGAGAGGAAATGCCTTTGTTCCATTAAGGATTTTATCCCCTGGCCAGTGTTCTCAGTGATTAGAGCAGTGGCCCAAGCACTGAAGTGTCAAGAGTTCAATTCCCCATCCAGGGCATGTACCTGGGTTGCAGGTCTGGGTTGCAGGTTTGACCCTGGTGGGGTTGGGGTGGGAGTCAACCAACTGATATGTCTCTCTCACATTGATGTTTCTCTCTCTCTCTCTTTTTCACTCTCTCTCTCCTCCTCCCTCCTCCCTTCCATTCTACAAATTAATGAAAAAACCATCCTTGTTAACAACAACAACAAAAAATTCTGAGATTTTAAACACATTTCTCCCCATTCGTTATAACCCGTACCTCTATCTGTGCATGGCATGGAGTATACCACCGAGGACCCCACAGCCACTGCAGCATTTCACAGCTCAGGGGATTACACAATCACTATGCACAAGGAACCATGGAAAATCACTCCGCAGTGGCCGCAATGGCAACCTGTGTCACAAATAGAGGATATCAAAATTTCAACAATATAGCAGACTGGGCTACCAACCTGATATTAGATGCCCTTTACCCATCACATTCCAAACACATAGAAACATTGCATTCAGACACACTTGAAAGAAAACGGGAAACTCCTAGGTGCCAGAGAGAACTTCGAACGGAGCAGTAAAAATATAACCCCAAAACACAAGGACTCAGAATAACAGCACACACCAAAAGAGGCCCCAGTGCACAGGGCTTTGTTGTGCTATGACAGCGGATGTGATCCTTGCCATGCAATGCAGTAGCTACAGCTGATCCCTGCACACACCTGCCCATAATGAAAGAAAAGGCAAAAGAACTCCCCTCTCCCACTAAGGGACACACCAGAGAAGTTTTTCAGCAGCCCACAGATCTGGTGTGTAAAGTCTTATGAGGAACCAAAATGCCAAGACTGTCCACATTTTTATTATGTATTGTCTCAGGTATTTCACAAAATTAACACAGACTGGGTGACTCAAATAACAAATATTTATATCTCCGGTTCTGGAGGCTGGAAGTCAAGTTCGGTGTCTGATGAGAGTCACTTCCTGGTTCACAGACAGCCATCTTCTTGCTGAGTCCTCATGTCATGAAGAGTGAGAAAGCAAGCTCTGGTGCCTCTTTTAAAAAGGCACTATTATGAGGGCCCCAACCTCATAATTTAACTACTTCCAAAAGGCCCCACCTCCAAATACCATCACTTTCGGGTGGTGTTAGAATTTCAATGTGTGAATTTGTGGGGACAAAAACATTCAGTCCATAACACTCATATGATTCCAAGCTGAGAAATGAACATAAAATGAGTGCCAACTCAGTGAAAACCCTGGGACTGTGGCATAAACAATCACAAACACTCTTTTTATTTTAAATTAAATTTATTGTGGTGACATTGGTTAATGACAAGCACTCTTTAGAGATGCTCACAAACCATGCACACTGAACTCTCACAGACAATACATGAGCTCCTTGCTAAACATGAGCTCACCAACAAAAAGAGGCTATACATTGAGACGGTCTAACATAAAACTATAAAAGAAGGAACTGAAACCATAAAGAACAAATGGAACAGTAAGGGGGGAAATAGGCAGATTGGAAAATAATCATAAAGAATTGGTAAAAGTGAAAAATTATGGTTGGATGCCTTGGTTTGAGTTTTCCCAGAAGCAGACTCTCACAGAAAAATGCCAGACCTGGCAGTTTATTAGAGAAGTGCATGGAACGACAGGAAAGTGGAAAAGTGATACCAGCAGGGAAAGGAAGCCAATAAAGGACATGCTGCTAAGCCAGCTTCCAAAGCAGGCTGCTCAGCTCAAGCACAAGCAGAACCACTAAAATGTGGTGCAGAACATAAGTCTGAGAATTATCCCACCTGAGCGGCGAGGGAGTTGGGTATTTAAACAGCAATTTTGGAGTTATGTAAAGTGGTCCGGGGGAAGGGGTGCTTATTTTCAACCTTTCCAGCTTGCTGATGCAAATAAAGAAATACTGGCAGTTGAAAGTCTGCCAAAAAAAGCTGAAAGGTCCTAGGGAGAGCATGGGCCACTGACACTGCACTTAGGTAAGGAGCAGATGGGAACACAGCTAAAGATGGACATTATAACCTGGAAAAACACACCAAAGGAGATACCCTAGAATGAAACAGGAAAATAAAAATAAAATAGGTGAAAGAGAAACAAAAAGATTTAGAGGCAAAAATGAGAAAGATATTATTCATTAAATAATTGTCTAAAAGAAAATATAGAGAGAAATGGGAGAGGCAAGATATATATTATATGAATTATAAATTTATAAGCTTATAAATATACTATAGGCTCGGTGCATGGATTCGTGCACGGGTGGGGTCCCTTGGCCTGGCCTGTACCCTCTCGCAATCCGGGACCCCTCGGGGGATGTCGGATAGCTGGTTTGGGCCTGATCCCCGCAGGCCCTATCCAGACAGGAGGGAGCCTGATCCTGTGCGTTGAATGTCTGTTCCCTGGTGGTCACTGAGCATCATAGCCACCTGTCGACAGGTCGTTCAGTCGCTTAAGCTTTTATATATATATTTTATGTAACTATATATTTATATAAATAAGTGTTATAAGTACCTGAGAATTAGTTTTGATGAAAGACATGAATCAACAGATTGAAGAATCAAGTTCTCGAAATTAAATAAAAATAAGTCCAGACACAACAAAGTGGGGGAAGGAGAAGTATTAAAGTAACCAGAGGATGCCGAAACTGGTTTGGCTCAGTGGATAGAGTGTTGGCCTGCGGACTGAAGGGTCCCGGGTTTGATTCCGGTCAAGGGCATGTATCTGGGTTGCGGGCACATCCCCAATGGGAGATGTGCAGGAGGCGGCTGGTTGATGTTTCTCTCTCATCGATGTTTCTGACTCTCTGTCTCTCTCCCTTCCTCTCTGTAAAAAATCAATAAAATATATAAAAAATAAAAAAAAATAAAGTAACCTGAGGAAATAGCATAAATATGTATACACAAAGTAATGACAATAAGAGGAATAGCAAACTTCTCATTAGCAACAATCTAGGCCAAAGAACTAAAAGATATAATACATCAAAGTGCTCAGGGAAAATAACATAGAATACTCAGTTTAACTATTATTCAAGAATGAGGTAGCATAAAGACATTTAATATTTTTTATTACTTATTATTGATTTCAGAGAAGAAAGGAGAGGGAGAGAGAGATAGCAACATAAATGATTAGAGAAAACCATTGATCAGCTGTTTCCTGCACGCCCCCCAATGAGGATCAAGCCCACAGCCTGGGCATGTGCCCCAACTGGAATTGAACCATGACCTCCTGGTTCATAGGTCAAAGCTCAACCACTGAGCTATGCTAGTCAGGCAAAAGCTGAATCTTCTATAAACAATTCCTAAATTTTAAAAAGTGAGCAAGCTTCTCACTTCCTTTTATAAAACTATATTGCTTTAATATCAACATTGATAAAGGACAGTGTAAGAAAGGAAAACAATAGTTCAATCTCATTTCTTAAAATAGATCTATAATTCCTAATGAAATATTAGAAGATTTAATTTTCCACTGTATTTTAAATAGTGGTGACAGGGTGTACTTGAAGAATACATGAATCATTTAGCATTAGAAAAATCTGTTAAAGTTATTTAACAAAAAAAGAGAGAAATAATTATCAATATTTTTAACAATTTCAGGAAAACAGTTACTAAAATTGTAGATCCATTCATGATAAAATCAAACAATTTAGCAAATTAGGAATGAATTCGTCCTTCCTTAACATGATAAAGTATATCTTTAAAAAAAAACCCCACAAAACTATAGTTAATATCATACTTACGATAACATGTCAGAAGTTTTTTCTTAATTGTCAGAAAAAATAAGATGAAATAGTGATTTCACAGTTTCTTTTTAAGGAAATTCTACATCAAAAGATGAAAAAAAATACTGAGGACATGGAATTTGATCTTGGCGTCCACTACTATCAATACAAGAGAATGAATGGCTACATGAGACATCATCAGTGTCTTTGTATTGGAGAGTCCCTTGCTAAACACTAATGGGGAGATGAAGGCTTGGGCCAACAGAAGCCATGATAATGAAAATAGGTAGCTCCTCACCTCTTTGTTTAAAATTATGAATATTTGGGTCTCAGAAAATGAGACTGGAGAGAGAGGAGAGGATGGGAGAGCATTATTGGTAGAGGTCAACACCCATATTTAGAAAGGAGCAAAGGATCTTTGGACCAGGTGTTCTTAACATTCCATTCTAAGATATTTGACCTTTCTTGATTAAGTCTCTGCCATTATAAAATACTAGAGGCCTGGTGCACGGATTCGTGCACTGGTGGGATCCCTTGGCATGGCCTGTGAGGATTGGGCCAAAACCAGTAGCCCAATGCCTCCTGCCGCTCCTGCCTGCTGCTCCTGCACATCCTGGCCCCACTGCACCTGCCACGGGCTCACGTCCAGTCAGTCCCAATTAGGAGAGGCTTGCACCACTGCAGCAGTGCTTGCCAGCCAATAGCCCTGTGTCTGGCGCCCACTGGTCAGCTGAGCAGCGCTCCCCCTGTGGGAGTGCAATGACCACCAGCTCCTGCATTGAGCATCTGCCCCCTGGTGGTCAGTGTGCATCATAGTGACTGGTCAACTGGTCATTCCTGTCATTCAGTTGTAATGGTCACTTAGGCTTTTATATATATGGATAGATTCAGTAGGACTTCTACATATGGTAATGCTTTCTGGGATTGATATTTTTAAATGGAACTTTAAAAAGAAAAGAATAAATTCCCTACCTGGCTCAACATGATGCAGAGAAGGGAAAACATTAAGAACATTTTCAAATATAAAATAACTCAGCAGAGAAAGGAGCCCAGACCAGACAGACCATGATAACTTAAGACCTCTGAGAAGACAGAAAAATCTGACACATTGTAGATTAGCTGATATGGCTCAGTGGTTGAGCGTGAACCCATGATCCAAGAGGTCACTGGTTCAATTCCCAGTCAGAGCACATGCCCGCGTTGCTGTGGGCTTCATCCCCAGTGGGGAGCCTGCTGGAGGCAGCCAGTTGATGTTTCTATCTCTCTGTCCTTCTCACTTCCTCTCGCTCTCAAAAAAGAATCAATAAAAACACTTTTTTAAAAATCTGACACATTATATAGCAAGGAACAGAGAATAAGGTTTCCAGCAATTTTAGGGAAACTTTAAGGATCTAGAAAACCATGGTGCTGTAGCAGCAAAAGATTCTAGAAAAAAATTGCGAAGTAAATATAAAAAAATTTACAATCCAATTCCTACTGATTGTGAGGTTGATTACTTATATAATCTGTTGCTTTGTTACATGCACACCACGAAAAGGGAAATTTTTGAAACGTGTTTAAAAGATTTCACTGTAAACACTAGAATTCATTTATAGAGAAAGTTCTTTTCTCTTATGCTTTTGAAATATTTCGTCTGAGGGAAAACTGGCTAGAGAATATGAAAGATGAAAAGGGAAAACAATTTCTTTTGGGACTTCTAATTTCTCAGTGACTAAATATTTTATACAAGATATACCTGTGCAGTCAAACTAATGTCAAAGTATAAATTAGTTATCTCCAAAAGTGAATTCCACAGTAATCATTTTGCTTGAATACCGAATAACTTAAAGATATTAATATGAATTACAAATAGTTCTCATTATGGTCAGAAGAGACTATTGTTATGTTGCTATTTTTAGCATTCAAATCCATAATTCTATAAAATTAGATTATAACAGTAGAAGTATCAGCTTTATTTAAATCAACTTTAGCAATATAAATATTCTAGAGTTATAGCAAGTGTTTAAATAAACTGCTTTTTAAATTATTGCCCAAATATGGAGGATATGCTGGTTCCATATACTGTGTTCCTATTATTTATGAAATCTGATCATTTACTAACATAACTTTTCTGTTTATATTTTGTTTAACTTCTCTGTCAATGTTGCATTGTATTTTGTTTTGTTGTGTGTGTGCAATAAGTAGTATTGCTACATCAATAAGCCCATTGCTTATTATCATCTATATATATAAAAGCCCAGTGACTGTTAAGGCGGAATGACCGAAACGACCAGAACGACCATTCGCTATGACATGCACTGACCACCAGGGGGCAGACGCTCAATGCAGGAGCTGCCCCCTGGTGTTCAGTGCACTCCCACAGCGGGAGCGCCACTCAGCCAGAAGCCAGGTTCATGGCTGGTGAGCACAGTGATGGTGATGGGAGCCTCTCCTGCCTCCATGGCAGTGCTAAGAATCGGCAAGCCAAGTGGTAAGGAGTGAGCAGGCAGGTGGTAAGGAGCTAGCAGGAGGGGTGGTTAGGAGTGAGGGGTCCCAGATTGCAAGAGGGCGCAGGCCAGGCTGAGGGACCCCCAACCCCCATGCATGAATTTTGTGCATCAAACCTCTAGTATTTTTATAATATAAAATAAAATGTTTCGTTTTTTAGCCTAGATTTTCTCGTATGTTGTTGTAGTTTAATTCCAGAACATTCCTAAAACAGCTGAAAAAAATTTCTTCCATTAACACAGCTAATAAAAGTTATCTCGAACAGAGAAACCAAGATAGCGGCATAGGTAAACACCAGAAATTGCTGCCTCCCACAACTTCAAAAATACAACGAAAAGACAAAACAGACATCATCCAGAACTACAGGAAGGCTGGACGAGTGGAAATTCTACAACTAGAAGGAAAGAGAAAAGCACACTGAGACTCAGAAGAGCTGCAGAAGTAAAGTGCAGAGGTACGGAGGCTCGAGCGCGTGCGGAAAGGTGCTGGCACCTGAGGATGCGGCTGTCTTTTTTAATCGGGAGGGAGTCACAAGCTCCTGACTGCTCTGAACTACAGTTCCAGGCAAGTCTCCGGGGACCCAGGACTCATACAGAGAGAAACTGGACTGTCTGGCAGCAGGCAGAACTCGGAACTTGAGGGCGGTTTTCCCTCAGAGGTGCTTGCAGCAATTACCCGGACACTGAGACTTGGGGCCCCTTAGGGCAGGGCTGAGGATCAGCCACAGCTACTTGCTCCACCCTGTTGATTCCCTGAGACCCCGCCCCACCCAGGCTGCAGCAGAGGCTTTTGCATATGAATGCCCTGGCCCTTTGCAATCTGAAAATTACCTAACAAATTGAAGCTAGGCCAGACAGACCCAGAACTTCCAAGAGAAGGCCCAAGGCCCCACAGCAGCTTGCATTGCTTCACAGCTGGGCCTCATCTGGGCACCTCCAAACCCCAAAAAAGGAAGGGAAATCTGCAGATCTCTTCATAGCTCCTGCTGGGTAGCCTCAGGCTGAGGCTAAATTAGCACCTCCTTAGATCCAAGAGCCAGTGTACCCAGTGGTCAGAGTGGGACCATCCAGATTACAACTCCTCAGATCCATAAGGGACACACTCAGGGGGCAGACTCAGTGAGCACCAAAACCCCACTGAAGCAAGACTTGCCCCAGAAGGGTGTCTTCAGCACAGAAGTTCTCCTACTGCAGACACAGCTGATTCTCACAGCCAATTGGCCTGGAGGTCAATTCCTCCCAGTGATACCTACAACAATCAAGGCTTAACTACAACAAGACTACAAGACTGTGCACAAAGCCCACAAAGGGGTGCACCAAGAGTGTCCACCTCCAGTAATTGGGGAGGCTGAGCCACTGGGCCCTATAGGACACCTAGCACAGAAAGCCACTCTATCAATGCAGGGAAGCATAAAAATGCGGAGACAAGGAAACAGGTCACAAATGACAGAAATGGAGGAAAGCAAACGACTGGATATAGAGTTCAAAACCATAGTTATAAGGTTTTTCAAGAATTTTCTGGAAACCACCGATAAATTTAGTGAGACCCTGGAGATATGAAAAAAAGACCAACTAGAAATTAAGCATACACTGACTGAAATAAAGAATAATATACAGAGATCCAACAGCAGACAAGAGGATCCCAAGAATCAAGTCAAAGATTTGAAATACAAAGAAACAGAAAATACCCAACTGGAAAAGCAAAAAGAAAAAAGAATCCAAAAATATGAAGATAGTGTAAGGAGCCTCAGGGACAACTTCAAGTATACCAACATCCGAATTATAGGGGTGCCAGAAGAAGAGAGAGAGCAAGATATTGAAAACCTATTTGAAGAAATAATGACAGAAAATTTCCCCTACCTGGTGAAAGAAATAGACTTACAAGTCCAGGAAGCACAGAGAACCCCAAACAAAAGGAATCCAAAGAGGACCACACCAAGACACATCATAATTAAAATGCCAAGAGCAAAAGACAAAGAGAGAATCTTAAAAGCAGCAAGAGAAAAACAGTCAGTTACCTACAAGGGAGTACCCATACGACTGTCAGCTGATTTCTCAACAGAAACTATGCAGGCCAGAAGGGAGTGGCAAGAAATATTCAAAGTGATGAATGCCAAAAACCTACAACCAAGATTACTTTACCCAGCAAAGCTATCATTCAGAATTGAAGGTCAGTTAAAGAGCTTCACAGATAAGAAAAAGCTAAAGGAGTTCATCACCACCAAACCAGCATTATATGAAATGCTGAAAGGTTTTCTTTAAGAAGAGGAAGAAGAAAAAGGTAAAGATAAAAATTATGAACAGCAAATACATATCTATCAACAAGTGAATCTAAAAATTAAGTGAATAAAAAATCTGATGAACAGAGTAAACTGGTGAATATAATAGAACCAGGGGCATGGAAAGGGAGTGGACTGACAATTCTTGGGGGGAAAGGGGTGTGGGGTGTGCAGGAAGAGACTGAACAAAAATCGTACACCTATGGATAAGGACAGTGGGAGGGGTAAGGGCAGAGGGTGGGATGGGAACTGAGTGGAGGAGAGCTATGGGGGGAAAAAAAAGAGGGACAACTGTAATAATCTGAACAATAAAGATTTAATTTAAAGAAAACAGTTATCTCATTCTTCCTATTACATGTAAACCACTAAGTTAGTCACAGTTTCTGTACTAAAGTTCTTTCCAATAAAAATGGACGTTCCATGCAGCAAGGAATCACATAAAATAAATACCTTATGATGATGAGTGAAGTGACTTTTATATAAATGTTTTAAATGCATTACTGTGATTTTTTAGAAGAGCAAGCAACCAGCACTTTCTTCTAGTGTAAATCTTTCAGGAATTTGTTCCCTTTCTCATTTCTCCTGCATTAAGTCAACTGAGTAGCACTTTAAAGACTTCCCAGACTGCAATCACTAATAAAGGATGATAATCTTGATGTTGCCAAATGCTCCTGACTCAGTGTTCATGATCAGTGAAAAATCCAAATATCAATTTAAGTCTCAATAAATTCCTCATTGCCACTAAACCATGATATTTTCTACACTTTATCATTGAATACATCATTTCATAGTTCCAATCCTTTTGACAACTAATCCCTCTGTGGCAACCTTACAAGATAGACCTTGAATGGCATCTGTTCCTACCAGCAATTACTCTGAAAATACTGAAAAAACTCAAGAGTTATTGGACTTCCCACAAGAATGTGTGTCAAATTAAACTAATTTGGGAAAATGCAACAACAACAACAAAAAAAGAATGTACCTAGAAGAAGACAGGTTTAAACTGACTTTAGGCAAAGACTTTACTTCCTGGTATTTCCAAATCCCATTCCCCATCACTTTGCCTAGATGCCCTTAGGTTGACACTGCAGTTTGAGCTCCTTATCTAAGACCAGTAATCATGGTGTCATACAATCCACTTTGCGTCTGCCTTCCTCCTTAGTGGAGCAGGCAAACAAATGCATTTCTCCCGGAACTGGATCAGACAACCCTTTCAAAATAACCAGATGAATCATGCCTACTTCATATCCTGAACAAATCTAGGTCTACTTCCAACAGTCTATCAACAATAACCAGAAAATCATGAGCCCTCCTGTTAACTGTTTCAATCCCAGAGGATAATTTAAATTCCATGCCAATGAAATAGACACAACAAAACAACAACAACACAAATCTCTAGCTCTGTAGCCTTCATCTACTAAAAATATTTAGAAGAACTCATAAATTAATCTTTAAAAAAGAACGGATTACTTAAGGTGTTTTTTTTTTTTTCTTAAGCTCTAAGCTCTTTCACCATTATTTGGGTAGAAGTACTGGAAAAGTAACAGTATATTAAATTTTCTAATAGCTATTCTTTTTCTCAGTTTGGGGATTCATACAACAGAAAAATAAAACCTATGTAAATGAAGAAGAATATAGAAAACCAATATAATTACTGTGATTGTATATTAAATTCATCTCTGATTTTCCCAGAAAAAAAAACCCCACAAAAAAACAAAAACAACCCATGAGGTATATAACAGAATGTGTTATGTAACTCTCCTTGTCTGATTGAAAGAATCAAAGGAAGCGTATCAGTTCTTAAGAAGAAAATCTTTTCCTGGAACTAAATTCCAAAGAAAAGCTTTACAGATCTATATTCAAAGAGATTTTGAACTATATACAGGACAATATTAACAGTCATTGACAATTTCTTAGTAAACTTTTATAGGCCTCATTTTTTAGTAACTTAACTTAATAAGAGAAGCAAGAGCTTGAACTTGTTTGGGAATGGAGAGGAAAGAATAACAAGAATTAGTAGTGACTATTTGGAAATAGGATTTCAAAAAGGAGACATTGCAATTGATCCATCCTTAAATACTGACCTTGCCCCAGCCTGTACCCTTTCTCTAGGCCAGTGTTACTCAGACTGTGGTCCATGGACTGACTGTCAATCTCAAACTGTTAGCAGTATGCAAAAAAGCCAGTTCTGAAATTGAGAGTAGAAATTTGACAGAATTTATTTTATGAGGGTTGAATCTTATAATTTAAAATTTAGGCTTGTCCTTTGATGTCTTTTTTACTTTTACTTTTCTAGTAATTAATTGTTATTGTATTTTATAAAAGCATCCTGCAGTGAACTGAAAGTTTAGGAAACAAAACTTATCCTTTACCACAGAGAGAAACACTACTCGAGATAGACCTCTGGTTCTCCAGCTTCAGTTGCCATTTACCATCCTCATGATCCTGCCATATGCAAATGCCTACTTGAGATGTTAGTCTCATCCAGATGGGTTGCCTGTGTCCACATATAGCCAAAGTTTTCAAATCTTAACTCTATCTGGTCCTGGGCCTAACTTTGTCACTTATTCAAAGCTTTCTTTAAAGAAAAGCCCTTTTTACAACATAAATTTATTTTAAAATAATACTATATTATCACCATACGCACTTTCTCTAAACTTTTTTTTGAGAAGGATAATATATTTACTCAAACATATAAATTCCACTGTTTGACTTTGTAAACAGAAAATAACTATAGAAGCAAATACTATGAAAACAAAGAAATACTACCCAATTTAAAAAATGAATAACGATCTTCAAGCAATGACAAAGCTAATAGATTTGCAAAAGTGCACACATGAAAATAAGAAAAAACTTATCTTCATTCTCATCAGTCAATTGAAAATGAATACTGTATTCAGCTCAATATTTCATAGTTCAAAACAAAGATGAGCTGAATATCCAAAAGGTATGGTAATGATCTTCTCAAGAAAGGTTAGATACTGAGAATTAATTCCTAATCAAAATGATATAGGTGTTGCCCAGCCTTTGAGTGGCTCAATGTGTGGTTAAGCATTGACCTATGAACCAGGAGGTCATGGTACAGGAGGCAGCCAATCAATGATTCTCTCTCATCATTGATGTTTCTATCTCTCCCTCTCGCTTCCTCTCTCTGAAATCAATAAAAACATATTTTTTAAAACAAGTGTTTTAAAATTATTTTCCCCAATAGCCTGCTGAATGGACTTCCAAATTTTCTGAGTGGATCAGAAAATTTGGTAAAAGTAGGACAGTGATCTCCAAAGGGTTTCTTTCCCCTGAGTCATTGCCATCTGGTTTGCGAAAATATTTATGAAGACCTGCTAACAAGTGGCCTCCTCATAAGTTTGAAAATGTTTAACCAGTTCTTCTGATGAAATTTCTGAGAAACTACAAGTTTTTCAATAAGCATTGTCAGCTGAATGAATTTAATATCAGAACTTGTCCCTAGGATCCTGAGTTTCTCATGTCTTATGCATGGAAAATATAACACCTATCATTTATTGCACTGAATATGGCCAGGCCTTTTGCTTAGTGCCAGAAAGACATAGATACAAATATAGAGGTAGATACAGATAGAGATCTGACATCTGTATATAGTCTCAATTTATGTATATATTATATATAATGAGATTATATGTGTAAATGGTTTCCCCCCACATCCCGCGTGGTTCAGGGTTCAGGATCTGGAAGAGGGCCGCACGCAAATGAAAGAGACAAGACAAGAAATAATAATTTGGAAATGTTGGGGGGCCAGGCGGGCAAGTCCAACTCAAGGGGAAGGACTTCCACTGGTGCTCAGGCCTCACCAACCTTTTATTGGTTTGGGCTCCACCCATAGCCCTTAGGCAGGCAATTTCCAGTAACAGCAGACCAGCCCATCAGCAAGGATTTACATAATAGTAAATAGGGAAGTTGCTTCAGCTATCATTGTCTGGACTAACAGTGGCTGCACAGCTCTGACCACCAGCTTCAAGGATCACCAGCCTTCCAGGTTTCTTGTCCACACCTCTCTGCTAGTGTAGATAATAAATAGACAGCTTCCCACAATTATATATTATATATTCAATGATATTATATAATACTACTATCGCTTCTCGGCCTTTTGGCTAAGATCAAGTGTAGTATCTGTTCTTATCAGTTTAATATAATACTAGAGGCCTGGTACACGAAATTCGTGCACAGGTGGGTGGGTGGGCGGGGGGGGGGGGGGGGGCGGGGGGTACCTCAGCCTGGCCTGCACCCTCTCCAACCCGAACCTCTCGGGGAATGTCTGACTGCCAGTTTAGGCCTGATCCCAGGGGCCTAAACCAGAAGTTGGACATCCCTCTTGCAATCCAGGACTGCTGGCTCCCAACCACTCGCCTGCCTGCCTGCCTGATTGCCCCTAACTGCCTCTGCTTGCTGGCCTGGTCACCCCCTAACTGGTCCCCTGCTGACCTGTCACCCCCTAACAGCTCCCCTGCCGGCCTGATTGTTCCAAACTGCCTTTGCCTTGGCCCCCGCCACTGTGGCTTTGTCAGGAAGGAAGTCAGAAATCCAGAAGATGTCTGGTTGACCCAGTCTAATTAGCATAATACCCTTTTATTAGAATAGATAGAATAGATACCATATATATATGTAATGTATATAAAATCTCATTTTATTCTCTCTCACTGGAAATTCTGGTCTCAAAGAGATGTACTGAGCTTATTCATTCAATAATCAAGCAACATTTGTTGACTATTTACTGTATGCCAGCCATCATTCTAGGCATTGAGATAACAAAGACAAACAGAATAAACATAGTCAGATCACGTATGTCCTAGCAATGGCTGGGGCAAGAATAAACAGTATAATCTCTGATAGTAATAAGCTATGAAGGAAGTAAGTTATGTACCAGAGATGTGTTTAGGGGAAGTGAGTTATGTACCACATAAGTATTAGGAGCTGGTGGGGGAGAGGAGTAGGGGTTGTTTAAGCAGGGTCTGGTCTGTGAAGGGACATTTGAGCTGATATCTGAAAGGCATAAGAAACAGCTATTGCAAAGTCCTTAAGACAAGAACAAGCTTGGCACGTACAGGGAAAACAGAGAAATCGGAATGGGGAACAATTATATTCCATGTCAAATAAGGCCTTTCGCTATGCTTAAGTTTTTGGAAATTATACTCTGCAATGGAAAGAAAAATTGTAGGGTTTTAATTAGGAAAGAACATTAACCTGATTTCATTTCAAAGATATCATGCCCGCCCGGTGCTCTATGACGAATAGTGTCTAAATGGCAAAAGAAGGAAAGGACACAAAATTTGAAGCTTGTACCTTAGCCCAGCAAGAAGTGATGGTGGCCTGGACCACAGTGGTAGTGGAGAGTAGATGGATTTGGGGATAGAGTTGGCAGGCCTTGCTGCTGAGTGTGGGAAGATTCGTGGTGAGTGAGAAGAAGCAGGAAAGACTCCTTGGCTTGATATGAGAAGATTTCCTCTGGTTTCATAGCTAGTAAGTGACAGAGCTCAATTTAAATCTAATGTCTGGTTCCAGAGCTACTCCTCACCCCATTCTTTCTTTTGGTGGCTGCTGAATTGAAACCCAAGGCTACAGTCCCCCATCTTCCCCAACCACTTTATCCCAAGCTCCCAGCGTTGGACCTTGGTGTAGCCTGAGCTGTCCTCAAGCCCTGGCCCTCAAGTCTGAGGTTACAGATTCTCAGAGCAACCAGAGAGGAAGATGTCTGGGCTGTTGTTTGAGGACCTGCAAAGGGAACAACCACTGAAGGGCTGGTGTCAGAGAAACCTCCACCCTTTCTTGTCCCCATTCTTTTTTTTAAATTTTGTTTTATTGCTTAAAGTATTACAAAGAGTATTACATATGTCTCCTTTTTTTTTTTTCTCCCCTTGATCTTCCCCTGGCCTCCCCTACTCTCCAATGTCTTGTGTCCATTGGTTATGCTTATATGCATGCATACAAGTCCTTTGGTTGATCTCTTACACCCACCCACCCCCAGCCTTGCCACTGTAGTTTGACAGTCTGCCTCTGTATCTATTTTTGGTCATCAGTTTATAATGGTCTTAATTATCCATAAATGAGTGACATCATGTGGCATTTTTCTTCCATTGACTGGCTTATTTCACTTAGCATAATGCTCTCTAGTTCCATCTATGCTGTTGCAAATGGTAAGAATTCCTTCTTTTTAACAGAAGCATAGTATTCCATTGTGTAGATGTACCACAGTTTTCTAATCCATTCATCTGTTGATGGGCACTTAGGCTGTTTCCAGATCTTAGCTATTGTAAATTGTGCTGCAATAAACATAGGGGTGCATATATCCTTTCTGATTGGTGTTTCTGTTTTCTTGGGATATATTCCTAGAAGTGGGAACAATGGGTCAAATGGAAGTTCCACTTTTAACTTTTTGAGGAAACTCCATACTATTCTCCATAGTGGCTGCACCAGTCTACATTCCCACCAGCAGTGCACCAGTGTTCCTTTTTCTCCGCATCCTCTCCAGCACTTGTCATTTGTTGATTTGTTGATGATAACCATTCTGACAGGTGTGAGGTGGTACCTCATTGTTGTTCTGATTTGCATTTCTTGGGTGATGATTAGTGACTGAGCATGTTTTCATATGTCTCTTGACTTTCTGAATGTCCTCTTTTGAAAAGTGTCTATTTAGGTCCTTTGCCCATTTTTTGATTAGATTGTTTATCTTCCTTTTGTTAAGTTGTATGAGTTCCCTATAAATTTTGGAGATTAAACCCTTATCAGTTATAACATTGGCAAATATGTTCTCCCATGCAGTGGGCTTTCTTGTTGTTTTCTTGATGGTTTCTTTTGCTGTGCAGAAGCTTTTTATTTTGATGTAGTTCCATTTGTTTATTTTCTCTTTAGTTTTCAATGCCCCTAGGAGCTGTATCGGTGAAGAAATTGCTTCGGCATATGTCTGAGATTTTGTTGCCTTTGGATTCCTCTAGTATTTTTATGGTTTCCCATCTTACATTTAAGTCCTTTATCCATTTTGAGTTTATTTTTGTGTATGGTGTAAGTTGGTGGTCTAGTTTTATTTTTTTGCATGTATCTGTCCAATTTTCTGAACATCATTTATTGAAGAGACTGTATTGACTCTATTGTATGTTCTTGCTTCCTTTGTCAAATATTAATTGAGCATATTGGTTTGGGTCAATATCTGGGTTTTCTATTCTATTCCATTGACCTATATGTCTGTTCTTATGCCAGTACCAGGCAGTTTTGAGAAGAGTGGCTTTGTAATACAGCTTGATATCTGGTATTGAGATCACTCCTACTTTGTTCTTCTTTCTCAGGATTGCTGCAGATATTTGGGGTCTTTTTTATTCCAGATGAATTTTTTGAGAGTTCATTCTAGGTCTGTGAAATATGCCATTGGTATTATAATGGGGAGTGCATTGAATTTATAGATTGCTTTGGGTAGTATGGACATTTTGATGATGTTGATTCTACCAATCCATGAACATGGTATGTTCTTCCATCTGTTTATGTCTTCCTCTATCTCTTTTATCAATGTCCTGTAGTTTTCTGAGTAGAGGTCTTTTACCTCTTTAGTTAAGTTTATTCCTAGATATTTTAATTTTTTTGGTGTGATGGTAAATGGGATTGCTTTTTTAGTCGCTCTTTCTGTAAGTTCACTATTGGTGTATAGAAATGTAATAGATTTCTTGGTGTTAATTTTGTATCCTGCTACATTGCCAAATTCATTTATTAAGTCTAATACTTTTCTGATGGAGTCTTTAGGGTTCTCTATGTACAGTATCATGTCATCTGCAAATAAGGACAGTTTTACTTCTTCTTTTCCAAATTGGATGCCTTTTATTTCTTCTTCTTGTGTAATTGCAATGGCTAATACTTCCAGGACTATCTTGAACAGGAGTGGTGAGAGTGGGCATCCCTGTCTTGTTCCTGTTCTTAGGGGAAATGGTTTTAGTTTTTGCCCATTGAGTATGCTGTTGGCTGTGGGTTTGTCATATATGGCTTTCATTATGTTGAGGTATGATCCTTCTATTCCCACCTTGCTGAGAGTTTTTATCAAAAATGGGTGTTGGATTTTGTCAAATGCTTTTTCTGCATCAATTGATATGCTATGTGTTTTTTCCTCTCAATTTGTTTATGAGATGTATCACATTTATTGATTTGCAGATATTGTACCATCCTTGCATCTTTGGGATAAATCCTACTTGGTCATGGTGTATGATCTTTCTGATGTACTGCTGGATCCGATTTGCTAGGATTTTGTTGAGGATTTTGGCATCTATGTTCATGAGGGATATTGGCCTGTAATTCTCTTTCATTGTGTTGTCTTTATCTGGTTTTGGTATTTGGGTGATGCTGGCTTCATAGAATGAGCTTGGAAGTGTTCCTTCCTCTTGAATTTTTTGGAATAGTTTGAGGAGGATAGGTTTTAGTTCTTCCTTGAATGTTTGGTAAAACTCCCCTGTGAAGCCGTCGGCCCCGGGCTTTTGTTTGCTGGAAGCTTTTTGATGACTGCTTCAAATTCTTCCATAGTTATTGGCCTATTGAGATTTTTAGATTCTTCCTGGTTGAGTTTTGGAATGTTTTATTTTTCTAGGAATATGTCCATTTCCTTCAGGTTGTCTAGTTTGTTGGAGTAGAGTTGTTCATAGTATTTTTTTAACAATCATTTGTATTTCTGTGGGGTCTGTCGTTATTTCGCCTCTATCATTTCTGATTTTGTTTATTTGGGTCCTCTCTCTTTGCTTCCTGGTGAGCCTGGCTAGAGGTTCATCAATCTTGTTTATCCTTTCAAAGAATCAATCAGCTCTTGGTTTCATTAATCTTTTGTATT
The DNA here is from genome assembly GCF_028538775.1 of Myotis yumanensis. NCBI lineage: Eukaryota > Metazoa > Chordata > Mammalia > Chiroptera > Vespertilionidae > Myotis > Myotis yumanensis. The sequence continues at coordinate 75,564,095 of NW_027223753.1, forward strand.
GTTTTTTTTTTGGTCTCTAAGTCATTTATTTCTGCTCTGATCTTTATTATCTCCTTCCTTCTGCTCACTCGGGGCTTTTCTTGTTGCTCTCTTTCTAATTCTTTGAGTTGTAGAGTTAGATGATTTACTATCATTTTTTCTTGTTTGTTGAGGTAGGCCTGTAGAGCTATAAACTTCCCTCTCAGGACTGCTTTCATTGTGTCCCATAGATTTTGGAATGCTGTGTTTTCATTGCCATTAGTTTCCAGGATGTTTTTAATTTCTTCTTTGATCTCATTGGTAACCCAACCAATATTTAATAACATGCTATTCAGCTTCCAAGTGTTTGAGTGTTTTGGATTGTTTTTATTGTCATTTATTTCTACTATTATGCCATTTTTGGTCTGAAAAGATGCTTGGTATGATTTCAATCTTCTTAAATTTGGGGATACTTTGCTTGTGACCCAATATGTGGTCTATTTTTGAAAATGTCCCATGAGCACTTGAGAAGAACGTATATTCTGCGGCTTTGAGGTGAAATGTTCTGAAGATGTCAATTAAGTCCATCTGATCTAGTGAGTCATTTAGGATTGCTGTTTCTTTGCTGATTTTTTTTGTCTAGAGTATTTATCCAGTGATGTCAGTGGTGTATTAAAGTCCCCTACTATGATTGTATTGTTGTCGATCTCTTTCTTGATATCTTCCAGGGAGTTTTTTTATGTATTTGGGTGCTCCTGCATTGGGTGCATATATGTTTATCAGGGTTATATCCTCTTGTTGTATCGATCCCTTTACTATTGTGAAGTGGCCTTCCTTATCTCTTGTTATGGCATTCACTTTGAGGTCTATTTTGTCAGATATAAGTATTGCTACCCTAGCTTTTTTTCATTTCCATTTGCCTGAAAGATATTTTCCATCCCATTACTTTCAGTCTGTGTGAGTCCCTTGTTCTGAGATGGATTTCTTGTAGACAGCAAATATATGGGTCATGTTTTTTTATCCATTCAGCTACTTGATATCTTTTGATTGGAGCATTTAGTCCATTTATGATTAAAGTTATTATTGAAAAGTACTTGCTTGTAGCCATTTTTATTTTTTGTGCCTAAGTTCTTTCTTACCTTTTTATTTCTTCTTTTTACACCAGTCCCTTTAGCATTTCTTACATTGCTGGTTTGGTAGTGATAAACTCCCTTAGCCTTTTTTTTTGTCTGTGAAGCTCCTTATTTCCCCTTCAATTTTGAATGATAGCCTTGCTGGATAGAGTATTCTTGGATTCAATCCCTTGCTTTGCATCACTTTGTAAATTTCCTTCCATTCTTTTCTGACCTGATATGTTTCTATTGAGAAATCGTTTGATAATCTAATGGGAGATCCCTTGTACGTAACTTTCTGTCTCTCTCTTGCAGCCTTTAAGATTCTCTCTTTGCCCTGACGATTTGCCATCATAATTATGATGTGTCTTGGTATGGGTCTTTTTGGGTTCATCTTGTTTGGGACTCCCTATGCTTCTGTGACTTTTTTCTCTCCCACCTCAGGGAAGTTTTCTGACATTATTTCTTAAAATAGGTTTTCTAACCCTTGTTCCTCTTCCTGTTGTTCTGGCACCCCTATTATTCGTATGTTGCTTCATTTCACGTTGTCCCATAGCTCCCTTAGGCTCTCCTCCTGTCTTTTAACTTTTTTCTCCAATTGCAGTTCAGTTTGGGTGTGTTTTGCTTCCCTGTCTTCTGATTCACTAATTTGGTCCTCCGCTTCTCCTAGTCTGCTGTTGAAACTTCCTTTTTTTTTTTTTTATTGCAGCTATATCACTCTTCATTTCTTCTTGATTCTTACATAAGTTGTTGTTTTTTTCATCCATTTCTTCTTAATTCTTGCATAAGTTGTTGATTTTTTTCCTCCATCAGGTTTATGCACTCTAGGACCCTTATTCTGAATTCTTTTTCTGACATATTGCATGCCTCTGTTTCACTTAGCTGCTTTTCTGGCAAGTCCTCCTTTTCTTTCCTTTGGGGGTTTCTTTGTCTACCCATGTTTGATCTCACCGACAGATCTAGAAGTTGAGTACTTTAGGGGCTGCTCCTTGGGTGGCAGTGGCTCCTCGGGCTGCAGTTGCTCCTTGGGCAGTTGCGTTAGCAGCTGCTCCTCAGTTGGCAGCAGCTTCTCTGGTGGGTGCTGTTCGGAGCCATGGTGGCTCCTCTGGCTGGTGGGGTGAGGCTTTTCGCACAGCTGCTGTTCCTCAGACAGAGGGTGTGCTGATCACGAGGTTGCTGTTCTTTGGATAGGGGCATGCTGCACGCAGCTGCTACTCCTTGGACTGGGGCACACTGCTCACGTGGCTGCTGTTCCTTGGATGGGGGCTGGCTGCACGCTGCTGTTGTTCCTCTGATGGGGCAGGCTGCCTGTGAGGCTAATGCTCCTTGGACAGGATGCAGGTTGATTGCAAGGCTACTAATCCTCAGACGGGGGTGGGCTTGCTCCCGTGGCTGCTGCTCTTTGGATGGGAGTGAGCTGCACACATGGCTGCTCCTCCTCGGACGAGAACAGGCCACTCACCTGACTGCTGCTTGTTGGACAGGTGCAGGCTGTGTGTGGCTCTGCTCCTCAAACTGGTGCGGGCTGTTCAGTGCTGCCGTTCCTTGGACGTGGGTGGTCTACTCGTGTGGCTGCTGCTCCTCGGACTGGGGTGGGCTGCTGCTGTTCCTCAAGAGGGGATGGGCTGCTCATAGAACTGCTGCTCCTCGGATTGGGGCAGGCTGCTTGTGCGGCTGCTGCTGCTTGGACAAAGGCAGGTTGCTTGCACAGCTGCTGCTCCTCGGACTGGTGCAGGTGCCTGCTGTGCACAGCTGCTGCTCCTCGGATGGGGGTGGGCTGCGCAGGGCTGCCACTCCTCAGAAGTGGGCAGACTGCTCATGTGGCTGCTGCTCCTTTGACGGGTTGGGCTGCTCTCGTGGTTGCTGCTCCTTGGACTGGGGAGCGGGCCGCTCACACAGCTGCTGCTCCTTGGACAGGGGCAGGCCACGTGAGGCTGCTGCTCTTAGGCCTGGGGCGGGCTGCTCTCAGGGCTGATGCTTCTTGGACAGGAGTGTGCTGCTCACGTGTCTGCTGCTCACGTGGTTGCAGTGCCCTGGGCAGCTGAGTCTCCTCTGCCAATTCGGGGTGGATGTTATTTGTTTCAGCTGCTCATTCTATTTGCTCCGGGACAAGCCTTGGGACACGTCTGCCTATTCCACTGCCAACTTGTCTCCCCCTGTCCCCATTCTTATTTTCTTAAAATTTTCACTTTATAAAACCCTCCTCATTCCTCTATCCTTTGAGATTTCCCTGACAGATACTCCCACCTCTGTGGGGGCCCATGTACCATGTAAAGCCATCTTATTATCCCAGGGGCAGCTAGGAGTATACCTACCACTTTGGAGAACACTGTTCTAGGCAAGTCCTTCCACCTAATATGAAAGAGACAAAGGAGAAGCAGCAGAAAGTGGTATTAGGGAAGTCATTGGAGTAGAGTGTTTCAAAAATAGTTTCTGGTGTCAACCAGGACAGAGAGCTCCAGTGGTAAGAGAAACGAAGATATCATTGAATTTGGGTATTGGGGGAAAGCTTTGTGAGGTTAAATAGACAAAATTGTATGACAGTGGAGTGAGAGCCTAAAGAAATGAGAAACAATGGATACATGAGTATACAGGATGGGGCAAAAGTAGGCTTAGAGCTGTGAGTATGCAAAATGCAGAGTTTATTCTTGCACTATTATTTATTAATGATTGTATTATGTTCCATACAAACAACTGTAGACCTACTTTTGCTCCACCTTATGTATTAGACTTTTAGGCAATCGGAGAGAATAACTGCAAAAAAGAGAGGCATATCCCCGCCCTCTCCAGTCCTGCCTCTGTCCCCAGATCTATCAGAGCCTGCTTCTGCGGGGCCTGTCTTGGTGGGCTGGTACCACAGCCACCCACATAGCCCAGCGCTGCCATCGCTGCAGGACATTGACACGCAGATGGACTACCAGCTGCTGCTGCAGGGCTCCAGCAATGGCTTCCAGCCCTGCCTCGCCCTGCTCCGCTCCCGTTACTACTCTGGCAACCAGGGCCCAGAGTCCAAGATCTCCCCATTCTGGGTGATGCCACTCCCTGAGCAAAGGCCCAGTGACTACCATATCCCCATGGACGTGGAGATGGCTTACGTCCAGGACAGCTTCCTGACGAATGACATCCTCCATGAGATGCTGCTGCTGGTGAAGTTCTACAAGGGTGCCCTGGACCTGGTAAGGTTCCAGGAGCCCTGGAACCAGGAGCACACCTACCTTGACAAGCTCAAGATCTCCCTGGCCAGCAGGATGCCCAAGGACCAGGGCCTATGCCATGTGCTGGAGCAGGTGTACAACGTCCTTAAGCAAATGAACTGAGAGTATCGACCTCTGAGGACCTGGGAGGCCTCCTGGGCAGACTCGGCACCCCCCAACCCTGGGTGAGGTGAGCAGGTCAAGAGGTTTCGTTCACAACTGTGTTGCTGTGTTCCTGCGGGACTGAGTTGTTCGATGCAGGTGCTCATAGAATAAAGGAGAGAAGCAAATAAAAATTAAAAAAGGGAGGTATATCTGTAGCTTAAGGGGAAAGCCGGACAAAGAAGAATAATTTTAATATATGAGAGCACTTTTAAAATGTTATGCAAATATAAGAGTTATTAATATTTGACCTTATCACATGCTGCTCTTTACTTATTTTTACCTCAATACCCTTTTACTCTGAGAAAATTTTAAGTGAAATAATAAATCATGTTTAATACTTACTATTATCAACACACTGTCCTACACAGAGAGATCAGTGAAAACTTGATTACTAAAATATAAATTCAAGATATATGGAAGTGTCCAGAGCATTGTCATGCATGCATATATTTTTCCCAATTAATTTGCTTACACTATGTTTCTTTGTATTTGTCATAATATGTACCCAGAGCCTGGAACATAGTAGGTACTCAATATTTCTTGGTAGATTTTATTTCTTTATGTGAGTTATCCTCCAGTTTCTTCCTTCGGGTGGCAAATTGTCTTTTGGCAACAATCAAAATTGCAATGTAATATATTAAACTGCATTCAAATATATGGATTATTTCACCCCTTTCCCAATGAAATCCAGATGTGCTACTTCACCAATGAAACCAGCCCTTTATCAAAGTTCCATTAATCTCTTGAAGGTACCACTGTGCTCATTAACTAAATGTCAGGTAGGCACAGAAACTACTTTGGATTTCACTTAATAAACCGGAACAATTTAAAGTAATTACTTATATCTTGTGAAAAGAAGCCAATGAGTAGCCAGTTTAACCTGCTAGAGACCTGTGGGGGAAAGAACCCATAAAGTGAGGGGGGTTGGGAATAGCAGCTTTATTCCCTTTGCCAAGGCTTTCAAGTCAAGCAATTATTTACCTTGAAAAGGTACAGAGTTGACTTTAGGAAAACCTTTAATAATAATTTCAAATGTTTGTGGAATACTTAAAAATGTTAAATTGCCCAATTGACTGCCTAGATTTAGCTTATTTATCTGAAAACTTATTTTAGTAACTACCCGAATTATAGTCTCCCTTTTAATCCAATTTCCCACATTAATGTGATTTACTTTCCAGAATTATGAACAGTGCTTTATGCCACTTGCAAGAGCAAAGAAATAAATTATTAAATGTATGACTTTGCACACAGTAATTTTAATATATGGATTATCATTTGGACTTATTTTAACTCTGCACACTTATACATTATTTAGTATACTTTAAAATGCTTTCAAGAAAGGACTAAAATTAGGCCACTTTTGTCAATATAATAGACTAGTTATAATAGATAATTAAGAAAATTATAGATATTTCTATATTGTTATACAGAAAAAGATAATTTATATAATATTAATTACTATAAAGTGAGTTTATTCCACAACTTACAACGCTACCATAATTAAAGAATTGAACAAGTAGATCCAATTTTTAAGTACTTAGATTCTATAATCCATATTATCACTTGGATTGCGGGAAACGAGTTAAGTCGGCTCGCGTGAATTGCGCGTACTCCGCGGGAGCCGTCTTAACTCGGTCCATATAGATTTGCGGTGGAGTGCCGGAAACGTGTAAACTTGGGCCGATTGTAACTGCGTATTACCAAATATTTGTTTGTTTGCCGTTCACAAAGATACCTACCTGCGTATGCGAACCGTTTCATACCCATTGGGGTAATAGGTATCATAAAAATCCCTTGTAAGTAGAGAACACCATGCAGGCTATCGATGGACATGAGAAAGCATACGTTACAGGCAATTGTCGGAAGTGGAAAAAAGAAAAACATTTTGAGAAGGTGTCGCGTATGTTCCGTTCATAAATTGCGCAGTGAGACACGCTACATGTGCAAATTTTGCAATATACCTCTACATAAAGGGGCATGTTTTGAAAAATATCATACGCTAAAAAACTATTAATTTCTATTTGTTTTGATTTATTATGAAAATTTTATTTTAAACTTTAAAAATATGTGTATATTTTTAGGTAATAAGTATTTTTTGGGTTTTTCGTATTTAGTTTATATATATCGAATTATTTATGTACTGAATAGATAAAAAAATGTCTGTGATTGAATAAATTTTCATTTTTTACACAAGAAACCGAAAATTTCATTTCAATCGAACCCATACTTCAAAAGATATAGGCATTTTAAACTAACTCTGATTTTGCGCAGGAAACCTAAATAATTGCCCGCGCCATCTTATATTTTGGCGGGAAATTCACCCGACACCGTAGTGTTATCTGAAGGTCAAATGATGTATTTCCTTCATCTGAAAATGACATCATCCACTAACCTATTAGGTTAATAAGCTACTCAAAGAAAGTGAAAGATAATCAATATCTACTGAACACTTAACATATCCAGATACTTTTCATATAAGTCTATTTAAACCTTCACAACAAACTTCCAAGGTGAATACCTTCCCATTTTGCAGATGAGGAAAATGCATTTTCAGAGCATAAGTTGACTCACCCAGAACAAACACTTAGAGGAGCCTTGACTGGTGTTTGAAGACGTGTGCTCATCACCAACGTCCAGACATCTCCCTCAACCAAAGGTCTTTGGTTAAACAAACAGAAAAAGCAAAATAATGTTTCTACTATAATCACAATGTCCATATTCCCTACCAAAATATGACCTCAAATGGTCCCTTATAAATATCTTTAAGGTTTTATTTTATTTTTATTTTGTTATTGTTTAAAGTGTTACAAATAGTAGTACAATATGTCTCCTTTTCCCCCCATTGACCTCCCCCTGGCTTCTCCCACCCCCTGGCCCATGCCCTAACCTCCCTCCCACCCCGCCCGACCCCAGTGTCTGTGTCCATTGGTTATGCTTATATGCATGCATACAAGTCCTTTGGTTGATCTCTTACTGCTCCCCCCTGCCCCCAACCCTCCCCTACCTTCCCACTGTAGTTTGACAGTCTGTTCATCTTTAAGGGTTTTTTTTTTTCCCCATTTTCTCTAAAAAAGTCACAAAAATTACCTTCTACCTGCACTGGTTGCCTCATTTAGGCCACATTCAGTGAGCATATATTAAAGGCCCATTCAAATTGGGGTGCTTCCAAGGACCAATAAGATACCGTTGCTCCCACAAAAATGCTTTGGTAAGTAAGAACAATAGGCAAACAGATGGTATAAAATAAGGGCTTTGATATTTACAGAGTAATAGGGATCACATCAGAGGTGGCCTAAATCAGACTGGTGTGGGCAAGGTCTCTTCAAACAGAGAAGCCTATGCTGATTCTTAAAGGAAGAGTATTAGCCAAGTGACAAGTTAGAGAAGGCATTTCAGGAAGCCGGAAAATCATACCAGCAGCACTAAAGTGAGAAAGCGTGGTATATTCTGGTAATGGGAAATATCTTAGTACTGCTGGGCTATGGAGAATAGATGGCTAAAGGAGAGAGAGGGGTGGTAATAAATGACACTCGGCAGCTAAGTCAGGACCAGCTCCTAAGGTACAGTAAACCTTCTGGAAGGCGATGCAGACGCACGAAAGGATTTCATTCAACCAGGGGGAATGACTGGGTTTATATTTTAAATAGTTCATGCTGGGGAGAGTGTGAGGAATGGACTAGATAGGAGAACATTTCGAAGACTGCCACAATAGCCAAGACGAGAAAATAAGGCCTTTGACTACATTTGTGGCTGCAGGGATGGAGGTAAATTCCAGAGACATGGAAAACGTGAACTTGGAGAAAGCTTAGTGAGGGTGAAACAAAGCTCAAAAAGGAATCTGAAATTGTTCCCTGGAATGACCTGCACCAGTAAGTTGACAGTCGTGCCATTCATCAAAAAGAGTGACCATTCAAGAAAGAGCAATCTTGAGAGGAAACCCATGGGTTCATAATTAAACATGTGAGCTGTTTAGTAGGTCTTGCTTGAGTGCAGGAGAGAGGTCAGGGCACTTAAACACAGATTCCAGTTTGTATATCATTTTAAAGCCATGGATGTGAATAAGAACATGTTAGTTGGGTGCTCTTACTTCCTGGAGAAGGTGGGAGGTAGGGTGAGAAGAGAGAACCACAGAGCACCGATATTTAAGGTGTGGTCAGCAGCAGAAGAGCCAGGGTAAGTAAACATGGAGCAACGGACACCCAGGAGAATCTGGTGTCATAGAAACCATGGGAGGACAGCTTCCCAAAGGAGGACATGGTCAGCAGTGTGTAATACTTCAGAGAGCACCGGTCAGATCAACATCGAGCCAAACACAATGGATTTAGCAACAGAGATGATGTTGACAAATATTATGAGAGCTGGGTCAGTGGAGTTATGGGAATGGAAGCCAGACTAACACTCTCATCTGATAGAATTTCCTGAATGAAACAAAGAAATAATCCATAACTCTTATTTGCTAAAGGCTTTGTGCCAAGTATAAAGTTTAAAAATTTTTTTTCTTTTGTTTTTGAAATATAGCATTATTATATTTTATTTTTAATGATCTTAGAGAGAAGGAGGGAGACACACACACACACACACACACACACACACACACACACACACAGGGAGCAACATCAGTGTAAGAGAGAAACATCGATCTGTTGCCTCCTGCACATGCCTGACTGGGAATCGAACCAGAAACGTTTTGGTGTACAAGATGACACTCCAACTGACTGAGCCACACCAGCCAGGGCAAAGTTTAAACTTTCTTCAAGCACCTTCATTTAATTGGCAATTAAATAAGCAAAGTATACATGCCCTTTCCTTAATTGCAGCTTTCATAATCTATTCACTTTCATGTACAAACAGGCTCATCTGTTAAAGCTGGGCTTACATGCAAAAATTAATGTTAACTCAAACCAATTGACACAGATTTGCATAGGGAGTATGGTTAGAAGAAACCTAGAACATAATTCCAATTCTGGTCATTTGCAGACACAGCACAGGGATTCATTTAAAGCTAAGTCCTAAAATATTCTGTTGTCTTCCTTATATACATACAAATCAGAAGGTTATTTTAATAGAATTCACTGTTTATTTGTTTTTTAATAGTGGTACTAGAAGTTAGAATTAACCCCTAATCTATAGTTAATCGTATCACATTAGGTTTTTACTGGTGGAGTTTTCTTTCAGAGACTGTGATTTATCAACAAACATGCCTAAATCTGAGTAATAATGATTCTCATCTCCATTATTTTTTTAAAAGATATCTTCCTCTTTCTCCGTTTACTTATCTAATTTATTAAACAATGAGGGCAAGTGGAGTTAATTTTTCTTGCCTTAATAATGTTCAAAGACAGCACTTAAATTGTAGCCTGTTTATAAATTTCAATAATATAGTAAATACATGTATATAAGGCAAAAATATATGTAATATGTGTTTAAGTGTGTGTGCAAAGTGTTGCAAAATGTTTTGAATGAAGTTTTTCCTGGGGGGGGGGGGGGGGGGGGCGGCGTTGAGAGAGAGAGAGAAAGGCAGAGGAGAAACTCTCCTCTCTGCCTGATCCCGGGTGTTATTTAGCGAGAATGAGGTGTCCGGAGCTGCTAAACCCATTGATTTGGTCTAGTGATGGCAGAGCAGTAAAAAGGAAAGAGCCTGTGTCTGTGATGACACTGTGAAGCTATTCAGCCAACCAGGAACTGCTCCCTCGACTTCTTGTTAGGTATGATAGTGGCCCTAATGGTTAAACTCATTTTTAAATAGGGTGTTTGTTCCCTTTCATCAAGAGGACAGATTTTATAGACAACACACACATTCACAGTGCATTATGTACTGCAAGATTCTACATTTGGTTCTCTAAGATAGAATTTCCTTTATAACTTATTCATTTATAACTTATTAATAAATAAAGGAGGTTTTAGCCACACCATTTAGATGCATCATTTAGTCAAAACTGATCTGTTGTAAAAGTCTGGAAAAGGCTACCCTGTTCAAACACGAAAGTAGCAAAAGCTACTCTGATGAAAATTAGGATTGAAAACAGGCTTCATTAAAAAAAAAGTAATAATAATAATTAGTAGGAAACAATCAAGTTTGGATTGTTAAAAATAAACATGATTTTTGGCCACCGTACAATTAAGTTATGACATTTTTAAAAGAATCAGTTATAACTAATAGCAAAAGATACATCAAGTTTTAAATCTCTGTGTCCAGGGAATATTAAAATAAGAAAAAAAAGTTACTTTAAAATCTTTCAATTAAATCAACACAGCTGTGCATGATTTTTGACCCACCATTATAAATTATAACACCCCAAGAGAAATACATCATATTAACTCTAGTAAAGAGGATAATATGGAATTGCATTAAGAATAAATACATTTTGTTCCTTATTCAGAGATTTCAATTAATTTTGAAATTTCCTTTCTACTTTGGAATTTGAATAAATTATAATTTAAAGGGGGAATTTGAATGCTCTTTCTGGACTTGATTCTTGTGAGGGGAAATTATCTTTTACTACCGTGGAAATGACGAAAAACTTGGAGAGGAGGTAGAAAGGAAACCCATGGAGTCATAATGCTCTCACAAAAGAAAGCTAGGTTGAGTCCAACAAACTCACCTGAGGGATTAGGAAAGCAGATTTCCAATAGTCAAAGATGGGCACAAGTAAAAATGACAAATAGTGTAAGAGAACACAATACTCTCAATATTGGAATTATTTGCAACTGCAGTATTAGAACTTGAATGAGGAAGAAAAGCAAGCTGTGTGCAAAGCTCTCTGGCGTGCTCAGATTTAAAAGGGCAGGAGCTGGAGATGAAAGCACGGACAAGGCCAGGGTGATGAGGGAAGGGCACCCACCTGACACCGGTTCAGAGAGTTAGATGCACAGAGGCCTCTGAAGCATATCCCTGAAAGCAAAAAGGTCTGTGGCTCAGCAGTGAAGCACAGGAAGAAAGGGATAGGACCATTGCATGCTCTAGTAGAGAAAACTCAGAACCATTGTGCTTCCATTTTGTTTCCATCTTCGCCATCAGGAGACTTCACTCTGGAAAGAGGAGAGCCTGCTGGCTGAGAGCAACCAAGGTCCCATATGGGGGACCTAATGAGAGCTTGCTCTGTTGTCATCCCAGGGTGGAGTCTCTGATGCCCCACGAGAATACTTCCCAGAGACCAAAGAGGCTTACAGATGACGGAGGACCATCCTTGGGCATTTTTGAGTAACCATGGCGACACACACAGAAGGGCCTAAGCTACCTGGCGAGGGCTCTTATTTTGTTTTGTTTTGTTTTAATAGAGGCTACTACTCTGGTATATAAGAATATTATATTTAAGGTAAATTCTGACTTCAACAAAACATCCTTCTTTTTCAAGAGGGAAGGGAAGTTAGTAATATTAACCACAGGCCAAGTGCTTTACAGCACACTTCAGGAAAATTTAAGATTTTCGGTATGATTATTGAGAAATTAATTCAGCAAATTACATGGAACCAACCTAAATTTAATAAAGTCACTACATGCTGGGTGTTTTTTACATTGATTTTGAGAGAGAGAGAGAAACATTGATTTGTTGTTCCACTTACTTTTTTTTTAATTCAGTCTCCATAGAGACTGTCAAAAATTACCAAAGCCAACTATATTTCAAGTTGTCATGCTGGGTATTGGGAAAAGTTTTCAATTAGCAATAAGCATGACTCCGATAACCTCATTGGTTATGATATTTATGCATTCCTTGGTTGCCTCCTGTATGGGCCCTGACTGGAGACCAAACCCACAACATTGGTGTATGGGGACGAAGCCCTAACCAACTAAGCTACCCGGCCAGGATTCCTTTTTTGTTGTGGTTTGTTTTGTTTTAATAGAGGGTACTACTCTGGTATATAAGAATATTTAAGGTGAGTTCTGACATCAGCAAAACATTTCACAAAGTCACATGGCATTCTCTGTCTTTCAAACCTAAGATTTGATGATGCTTCGAAAGTGCCTTTTGTTTTCTTTCATCACTTCATTCTTGGCAAACTTTTATTATTTCAGAAACATATTGTAAATTAATTCTAATTAAACTGCTATTCAAAATAATTGTAGAAATGGGCATGTTGATCAATGTCAATGTTATGTTAAGTGAATGCTGTTACATATGAGCAACACATATAACTAACCACTTTTTAAAATTTACCTTAAAACATAGACCATACTTTATTTTTAAAATGTATTTTTATATATATATTTTTTATTGATTTTTTACAGAGAGGAAGGGAGAGGGATAGAGAGTTAGAAACATCGATGAGAGAGAAACATCACTCAGCTGCCTCCTGCACACCCCTTACTGGGGATGTGCCTGCAACCAAGGTACATGCCCTTGACCGGAATTGAACCTGGGACCCTTCAGTCCGCAGGCCGATGCTCAATCCACTGAGCCAAACCGATTAGGGCTAAAATGTATTTTTAATGTCCCTTTTTTTCCCCCATTGACCTACTCCACCCCACTCCCACCCCCTCCCCAGGCCTTCACTGAACTATTGTCTGTGTCCATGGGTTATGCATATATGCATATACATTCTTTGGTTAATCTCTTCCTACCCTACCCTGTTCCCTCTGAAATACATCAGTCTGTTGCATGCTTTAATGTCTCTGGATCTATTTTGTTCATCTGTTTATTTTGTTCATTAAATTCCTTATTCAGAGATTTCAATTAATTTTGAAATTTCTCACATATAAGTGAGATCATGTGATACATGTCTTTCTCTGACTGGTTTATTTCACTTAGCATAATACTTTCCAGGTCCCTCCATACTGTCTCAGAGGGTAATATCCTTTTTTTTTTTTTTTTTTTTACAGCTGCATAGTATTCCACAGCTTTTTTATCTACTCATCAACTGTAAATCTTAGCTATTGTAAATAAGACCACTATGAACATAGGGGTGCATATATTATTTCTGATTGGTGTTTCAGGCTTCTTAGGATATATTCATAGAACTGGAATCACTGAGTCAAATGGAAGTTCCATTTTTAATTTTTTGAGGAAACTCCACATGGTTTTCCATAGTGGCTGCACCAGTCTGCATTCCCACCAGCATCATGTTAGGGTTTCTTTTTCTCCACGTCTTGACTAGCACTTATTGTTTTTTGGTTTATTGATGATAGCCATTCTGGTAGGTGTGAGGTGGTACTTCATTGTAGTTTTAATTTGCATCTCTTTGAAAATTAGTGACATTGAGCATGTCTCTTGGCCATCTCTATGTCCTCTGTGGAGAAGTGTCTATTCAGGTCTTCTGCCCATTTTTTAATTAGACTGTCTTCCTTTTGTTGAGTTGTAGTTTATATACCGTATTTTGGAAAGTAACCCTTTATCACATGTATCATTGGCAAATATGTTCGCATGCTGTGGGTTCCCTTTTCATTTTGATGCTGGAGTCCTTTGCTGTGCAGAGCTTTTAAGTTTGATGTAGTCCCATTTGTTTACTTTTTCCTTTGTTTCTCTTGCCCTTTGTTTCTCTGTGGAAATTCTGATATGTGAGATGTCTGATATTTTGCTGCCTATGTTTTCTTCTAGGATTTTTATGGTTTCACGACTTACACGTCTTTTACCCATTTTGAGTTTATTCTTGTGTATGCTATAAGTTGGTGTTCTAGTTTCATTTTTGCAGTTACCTGCCCAATTTTCCCAACACCATTTATTGAAGAGACTGTCTTTACTCCATTGTATGATCTTGCAAAGGCCATACTTTAAATTTTCACCTTATGCCTAATGGAAAAGAGGGTCAGTTGTGGAAATACATGGCCTAAATTCAGTTCTACTTTTTATTGTACCTGGGGCAAATTACTTAACCTATCTGAACTTTACTTTCTTATCTATAGAATGGGGATAATAGCCCTGGACAGTGCTGCTAAATGATTAGAGGATCAGTCTGTGCCCCAAAGGGTTGTGGGTTCCATTCCTGGTCCAGGGCATGGTTCAAACCTGGTCCCGGTAAGAGTACAAGGGCAACTAATCAATATGTCTCTCACATCAATATTTCTGTCTCTCTCTCTTTTTCTCCCCCTCTTTCTCCCTCCCTCCCTTCCACTCTCTCTAAAAAAAATAACCAATGGAGAAATATTCTTAAGTGAGGATTTAAAAAAATGGAGATAGCCCTAATCAGTTTGGCTCAGTGGATAGAGTGTCGGCCTGCGGACTCAAGGGTCCCGGGTTCGATTCCAGTCAAGGGCATGTACCTTGGTTGCAGACACATCCCCAGTGGGGAGTGTGCAGGAGGCAGCTGATTGATGTTTCTCTCTCATCGATGTTTCTAACTTTCTAGCCTCTCCCTTCCTCTCTGTAAAAAATCAATAAAATATATTTTTTTAAAATGGAGATAATAATATCTATCTCAAAGGGCAGTATTAATTTAAACAATATATATTAAGCACAAATATTTAAAATCCTTAATAAATATCATTGTTGATGCCATTAACAGTGGTAATACTTTCAAATTAATTTCATTTGCAAGAGAAAATGGTCTCCATCTCTTTGGGTAAGATTTTGTTTGCAAGCAGTAGCCCACCTGACTACAAGTGGCTTGGTCAATGTACGTTTGTTTTCTTCATATAACAAGGTCAGCCAAGCTGGTCTTGAATTGGTCCATAGTTCACCACATCATGGCTTTGGGTCAGCATTGCCATGATTCTCTTGAGCTTTCTCTCATGGCCACAGGATAAGCCATTGCAGCTGCTCCAAACAGGAAGGAAACAGGAACAGGCACTCATCAGAGGCCTCTCGCCCATGATCTGGCAGGAAAATCATTCTCAGACATCCTCCCTCCTGTCCTGCAACCTTTCCTTAGGTCATCTTGTGGGACACATGGCCATCCCTGGCCACAAAAGAGGCTGTGAATGGAGTACCTGCCATTTTCAGCCACAAGAGTGGGAAAGGGATCTGCAACAAGGGAAAACGTAAACCAGTGTTTGCCACCTTATTTTCCCTTTGTTTTTCCTTTTCATGATCAACCAGATACATTTTTTTCAAAGGCTCAGTTCAGATCCCTAAGCCCAAATATAATAATACCTTACCTCACTCCACACAAATGATTATTGTCAGAGCTAAATACATAAATAAATACACCACTCCCATCTCCCTAATGAAGAAAAACAGGTAACTGTTAACCAATTTAGAAATTACAAATATCCCCCCACCCCACCCCCCAAATTGGGCAGCACTGAGGATTGCTTCTGGCCTGATGACTCACTCTTTTGTCCCTTGTGTTTCACACTTTCTTTCCCAGAAATCCTTCTGATCTCATCTCCCTGATTTCTTCCTCTTCCATTAGCTGGATCAAATATCTTTCAAAATATCACCTTCCTCTTTAGCAATGCAACAGGAACAGAATGACATAAGGGATTGAGTGAGTGTGTATGTGTGTGTGTGCCATGTAGAGAATGTGGGCAGAGAAACTAGATTTGCCTTTGAACTTCACCCTCTTAACCTTCAAACATAAAATAAAAAAATCCATCCACAGCTTTCTGATTATTCCCAGACTTGGCTCTCTTTCCATCCTCCCCCATACCTGTCACTCCCTGGCCGATGCACTCCCTGCTTCCCACCCCCTCAAAAAAGAAAAAAGTCAGGATTCTGGAAAGATCTCCATCTGCTGAAGAAGAAAAACAGAAATGATCAGAACTAGAAGCCTCCTCGCTCTCTACTGCACCCCGTGCAGCAGGTTATGGAAACCTCTTCTGCTGCCTGCCTTTCACAGAAGCATTTTGTTCCTTCTCCCTCATTGTAGGACTCGCCTAACCAGCTGCCCTGGGCCAGTCTTGTTTCAGAAAGATAACAAAGACTCCCAAACACAGAGCAGGGCCTCACCCACAGCCAGTATGGGCCAGTAAAATGGAGCTGAGTTGGAGAAGTCAATGCTTGTGTACCACTGAAGAAAAAGAATCAAAATTGTTCTACTCCGGGCAAAAGCAATACAAAATAAAATTCTAGTGGGATAATTGGTGGGTCCCTCTGCATCAGATAAGGATGTTGAGGCTTGTCAGGCACATCAGAGAAAGCCCACATCGTCCAGGGTAGGGAGCTCTAAGCCAGCAGCAGAGTGACCAACCTCCAAGAAGATGGGCATTTTTAGGAAGATGTGGGACATCCAGAACCTGTGAGTTTTATTCTGAATGATGAGGTCCTCAATCTTTAAAGGCCCTTCACAAATATGAAATAGCTAACAGAGAACTAAGGTGGACGGGTCACCTGAAATACTGTCCAGGGAAGAAGTGTTGATAAACTGGTTGGGAATATATTACCCAAAAGAGAAAGGCACTTAAACTCACAGGACCAAGGCCCCTAGCACTGCTAGCGCTAGCTATAGTGGAGTGGGTAAGGACTGTTTCTGGTGTCCTACTTCCTGAGTTCAGATTCTGCTGGTGTTGATTTTGGATGAAGTCCCTGCCATTCTGAGAGAACTGGGTGCAGAAGATGACCCATGTGCATGCACAGAACCGGCCCATACTAACTGTGAGAGTCAGCTTCTGATACGGAGTTCCTCCCACCTTGATTCAGATAACACTGCAACTTTTCACAAAGGCCTGAGGCTATGAAGAAGCCTTTTTAAGGAGAGCCAGATACCGTTTTTTTTTTAAGGAAAAGTCACCTGATCATTCGTGGATTGCATAATAAATAGGTGGTCTTCAGAACTCAATTTGAGAAATACCACTAAAGCTTTCCATTAGGAGATAATCCTATTAAATTTAAAAAATTTTGGCTAAATGGGGATTTGTAATGTTCTGTGGAAAGTCTCAAGTGTCTCTGATAACACTGAATGAATGTAATAACAATGACTCCTTGCATTTATGAGCCGCTTCTTAGCTATCAAGTGCTTACACATGTGTTGTTTTATTCAATGTCTGCTGGATTATCAGTAAGTCCTACCTGCTGGAGATTGCCACCAGTCTACTGTAACAGAAGTTTCTGGCTTTGGGTCTTGGTTCCTTATAGGGTTGGCTTGGAAAGTTAACTTTGTTATTGTTACTTTTATTGTGGTGATTCCGTAGGCAGCTGCCATTCTCCAACAATCCCCTTTGTCCCTCGTGGATCAGGGCACACCCACAAAATATTACCATTTATATATTATAAAATAATATAAATGCCCTGAAACAGAGGCTTTTAAACATATTTGTCATAGATATTCCAAGTGTGGCTTGTCAAGTACCTGCATCAGAAACATTTTTATGTAAAAACGCAAACATGCAGAGATCAAAATTCCATCTTGGCATAGTAAATCCACATTTCTGGGCATGAGGACTATAAATCCATGGTTTAAACAAGCACCTTAGACAACCCTTAGACACACTAACAATTAAGCATAATTGTTTTAATGTCTCAAGAACTCACTAAAAAGTTAAATTCTGCCCAGCTGCTTGCTGGGCAAATGGCATATATATATATATATATATATATATATATATATATATATATATATGGCAGGCATAATATTATGAGGACTCAGATGTGTGGACCAGTCACTAACCCAGTAAAAATCACACCAAATCAGCCCTAAGGAACCCAGGGCCAGGGAGAGAGTGAGGCACTCACAAGGCATAAAATTTAAGGGTTGCCAAAAGTCTCAGTAATCAAGATAAATAATATCTTTAAAAAATTTTTTTTCATCGATTTTAGAGAGACGAAGGCAGAGGTGTGTGTGTGTGTGTGTGTGTGCGCGTGTGTGCGTGTGTGCGTGTGTGTGTGTGTGTGTGTGTGAGAGAGAGAGAGAGAGAGAGAGAGAGAGAGAGAGAGAAACGTTGATGTGAGAGAGAAATATCAATGGGTTGTTGCCTTCCACACCCAGACTTCAGATAACCTGGCAACCTAGGCATGTGCCCTGACTGAGAATCAAACCTGCCACCTTTTGATGTACAGGATGGCACTTCAACCAACTGAGCCACACTGGCCAGGGCAAGATAAGTAATATCTTAAATAAAAACTTTCAAATGAAATTTAATGCAAAAAAAAAAAAATCCAAGATGAACAAAGTTTCAAAATTTTAAATAAAGACAGAATCAGTATTACTCCATTTTTCTTTTTGCCTCAGGCTCAGATATGGCTGAGCCTGGAGCTGAGGATGGCTCTTTGCTCTATGGGTCAGCACGCTGGCTAGATGGTCCTGGTCCTGCCTGTTATTATATCTAAAGGTGGAGCCTGGGACAAGGGGAGTGCCAACTTCTCCTCATGTTGTGGTTCAGAGGATTTGAGGTCAAAACCTAATTTCATTAACTTGGACCCATTGTTTTTTCCTTTGAAAATAAAAGTTAGATGGAGTTCTGTGGTCCTTAACCAAGCGGAATTTTATTCCGGTGACAAAATTAATTTGCCTAAGACATATAGGCTCATAAGAAGCCTTACGGACTGCTGACGCTCAATTTAAGGGACTCAGCAGCAATTTGGATGGCCAAATAGGCCCCTCTGTGGGGTGTCCCTCTGCCTCAGATGCTGCTTTCTGATAGACTTCTGGGAGTGTAAAATTTTAAATCCTTTCTAAACATCAATGATTGGCATAATTGGTGTAATTATAGGTATCTGAAAGGCAGAAAATGCCTATGTAACAGCTGCCAATAGATGGTTTCAGGAAACATGCAGTCACTTGTGGAGAGCCAGGCTCGGGTATAAACGCTTGGGTAATATTACTTCCAGATGGACCAACTTGAATCAGAGATGGCACAGAGATAGAAAGAAAAGAGCTCTCTCCGCTGGGACTGAGCCATGCAGGAACCCAGGGGCAGGAAGTGCGTGTGCGGGAGGAGGGCTTTCCCTGACTGTATGGTGAGAGTGTGCAGGTTTGAGAACCACAGTAAGCTCCATCCACTTAGGACAGGGGGGACTAGAAATAAATAGCTTTAGTTATCTTTCCTTGGGCTTATTTTTAAATGTCCCACCGTTTTTAAGGCCTCTGTTCATGGTAGCAAAATGGAAAAAGCAATAGGCAGTCCCCACTTGCAAAGGTCTGTCTTTTTTATAAATGGCCGTGGAGAAAATGGGAATACCTTGGATTTCTCTACTCCCTAAATATGTGGGGCTAGGTTTCATTCATAAAATGCTTGTGGGCTATGGAGAAGTTCTTTAAGCCAGTTTTGTTAGTAATAGGCATTGGAACCTGCAACTTTTGAACACTGCCCTTAATACCCTCCCACTTTTAGAGAACATGTGGGTTTGGAAGGGGAAGAGGAATTATTTGGGAGAAGTTGAAACAACTTAGAGGAATTGCTCCTCCTGCAGATTCCCAAGGCCAACTACCAGTTAGCCTGCCAAAATGGCGACCAAATGCTAACCTGCAGCTAAAGAATTCTTCCCCCACATTTCCTAAAGGTTTTCACTTCATTAGGTCAAATTACTCCTCTTCCCTTTTCTCTCTCTCTCTCCCTCTCTTCAGCAGAACTTCTATAAATGAATGGCTTTATTGAACTTAACTAGCATCTTCCTTTTAAATGTAAATATGTTGCCCTAGCTGGTTTGACTCAGCGGATAGAGCATCAGCCTGTGGGCTGAAGGGTCCGGGGTTCGATTCTGTTCAAGGGCACATGCCCAGGTTGCAGGCTCCATCTCCAGTGGGGGTTGTGCAGGAGGCAGCTGATCAATGGTTCTCTCTCATCATTGATGTTTCTATCTCTCTCTCCCTCTCTCTTCCTCTCTGAAATCAATAAAAATATATAAAAAATGTAAATACGTCCAAGAAACTGAGGATCATTTAATTAAAAAGCTTCAAGCCTATTAGTGTTCTTCTAACACCTCTCTAACAGTAGTCCTAAAGGAAAGACACTGGGTTTCATTTTGTTTTGAGGAATCGGGAGTTTTATTTACAGTTTTTAACATAATGGTTAATGTGGGAGAATGGACTGCTTTCCAGGGTTAGGTGAAGGGGGGTTTGGTAGGATTCATCTAGAGAAAGGGTCAAAAGGCCTCTAAAGTGTTTTTTGTAATCTAAAAAGTTTAAAATTTTATGCTATTCTTCAGCAGACACTTCTCATCCAGCAGACATCGTAGAAGAATAATGACCTCGGCCTGACCCACTGCATGCATTCCCTTGATTGTGAAACACCCGCACTTCTGTTCAGATAATTTACAATTTTAAACATTGACAACACATTTGCATTTAAAACAAATACAAGTGGGTCAAGGCCACCATCCTCCATCTGTCGTGTTACTGAAATCTGTGATGGTTTCTCTTCCACAGCATTGTCTCCTTTTACACCAGTGGAGATGGGAATGGGAGGAAGGCCATCCTCATGAATAAGGTGCATTGCACTCCCAACAGGACTTCCAACCTGAGTTATATTCCCAGAGAAACAGAGAAATATCTGTCTCTGCTGTTAGAGGACTGGTAGTTACTGGCTTGACTGGGTTATGAGACAATGCCAGGGTTCCTGCAGAGGAAGTTCCGTGCATTGTTCATTTGGCTGCATCGGCAACTTCTCCTTTAGGCAAGATCCCATCAGCAAACCAAACTCACCTCTGCTCTCTGGGCTGAGCCACTTCTGCTCCAGGGTGCTTTCAAACTCCCACAGGTACAGGCACCGTGGGAGGTGGAGAGCTCAGTGACTCTATGATCATACCCTAAAACAGTAGTGTTTTTTTTGTTTGTTTTTTCATATTTTTAAGCAGAAATTTTAATGTAAAATAGATAAAAGAGGAACTGTTCAGGTTGTGTGTTTGTGTGTGGATTTTCTTTGAGCACATCTGTCTAAAGGAAAGAGTAGTGAATCTTGGACTTTATGATGACTAGATAATGGACTCTCTCTCTTATATCTAAAGCAGCCTTATGTTCAGCCCAAAATACATTTTGTCATTTGGTACAAGGATATTCCACCAATAGAATATAGTGGAGCAGGAAAAAATAAAGCATCGAATGACATTGCAGTATGATTCCATAACTTTCTGGCCACTTCCAACTGTTGTTCTCCAGTGCATACGAACTGGTCATTGCTAGCCTTCTGAGGCTCTGTGATCGCAAGACCAAATTAATGGGTTTAGCAGCTCCAGGCATCTCATCCCGGAATCAGGAAGGAAGGAGAGTTTATCCTCTTCCCTTTTCTCTCTCTCCCTCTCCAGCAGAACAACTCCACTCCCTAAGCTGGTGGCCAAATAGAATGCCAATCTCCCTTCTTAAGAGCAACCCTCCTCTCTGGGAGAAGCCCCAGAATTGTACCACCAATTCACTTCAGAATGGGGTGAGGATGCGCTGCTCCCCTCGAGGATATTTCAGGACTCTGACGGTTTTGCATCCTTTCCCAGTTGTCTGCTCATTTGGATTTGGGCAAGGGAGGGGGTGGGTGGGGTGGGATTAGAGGATGGAATTGATTAGATTAGGGTCAATTTTGCTCTGGATTGGGGTAGGGGTTTTGTCTGGCTCCTGATATTGGGCACTCTCTATAGAGTCTGGTATGCTTAACCACTGCTGTTTATATCTCTAGACATTATGCCAAAATTAAGGCTACAGGGGAAAAAAGTTGTTATATTAAATAGAAAGAAACCAAACTGTTTTAAGTAAGGATATTATGTATGGTGGGGGAGGAAGGGTAGATGTTCCTTGGCCCTTGAGCTTATACCCTGAGGCCAAAGAATGTTAAGAGGAAGTGCAAGAGCTTCCAGACCTCAGGAGCAAATGTAAAAAAGAGAGATGGGATTTAAGAATATACCCAACTAATCAGTAGGTAAATACTCAATGACTGATCCAGAAGTAGGCACGTGACACAGAAGCAGCCAATGTAATGCCTGACTCATGGCTGGTGAGGTAACAGGGCATGCAAAATTCTATCATAAAAGGGAATTTGAAAAATAACATCTGGAGAAAAAATTCAAGAATTTGGTATTGGGAGAAAGTCAAGACACATTAGGAAAACCAAGTGAATACATGATCGATATTAATACCTACGTGGTCTTGATGCTAAATTATGCAACCACTAGAGTTTTGGATTTTTAATTATATTTCTCCCAGGACTCTCATGAAATTTCTAGGTCCCTTATAGTCATGTGTTTCTTTGCAATAAAACCCCTTGATTTCAGTTTACTTCCGTGAGTCTGTTTCTTGCAATCATAGAGCCTAACACTAGTAAAGCCAATAACAAGTAATGAGAACATCCTGGTGAGTTCTGATGAAAAAAGAACAAGACCAAAGACAATTGATCTCTGTTCTCAAGTTCATTTCAGTAGTGTTAAAATCCCTATATGCTTTGTCACCATGTAGGGGTCAAGGCTATTTCTGTAATTGCTGTTTTTTAACTCATGTATGTAGGCAGAGACTTGGGATAAGATAATCATCTCAGAATGATTTGCAGATGTCCCCATTTACATGCTAATATCTATTTACACTCTTGGGGTGGGTTGGGGGGGGGGTGTAAAATGATTATTTCAAAGTTTCGTTTAATTTTTAATCTTAGTTCACTTAGACCTGTGGCTAATTTCCCCCCACATTTTACACCTAACCAGCTCCAGGGTGGAAAAGCTGTCACAAGCCTTCATCTATAACACCAGGACCCAGCAATTCCACATCTAGGAACTACTCAAGAAAAACGCTCACGTTTTTAAACAGACATGTAGGAAAATGCATCGTTATTACAATAAAAATTGAAAATCTTCTTAACCAGCACTTCTTTAATTTACTTGAACAAGATACTTGTTCACAGAACACCTAGCAATAATCTTGAAAGACACTATTTGGGAAAAGGCCTTGGGCGACACTATTTGAGAAATGCAAAGTACTTTTCACCTTCAGCAACACCTTTCCCCCATCCCCCCTTCCCCCCAGGGTTTTTTGTTTTGTTTTGCCTTGTTTTTGCTCCAACTTTTGGATTCATTGGGTGCTCACCCAAAAATTAAATAAAAACTGTTAGCAAATTCCCAAATGTACTTACAGCCCTCTTTCAAAAACAGGCTTCTGGACCTACTTCTGCCAAGTGAGGAACAAAGTATAATGTGTTTGGAGACTACAATCCCACAGGATCCCAGGAACTTCAGATAAATTATTCAAAGTCTCCGGGGATTGGCAAACAAGAGAGATAAAAGGCCCACATTGAGAGTGTGGGAAAGGGGAAGGAAAAAGCAGAGGCTGAGACCGAAGGTCAGGCATTCCAGAAGAGACTGTTTTCACAGGTTTTAGGTGTTTGGAGCTGGGGAAGTTAGGACAAGCACTGGTAAGAAAGTGACAATTAACCACACATACAAGGGGAGCTAATTGGTCGTTAAACAGGGCCTGGCAGCTCAGCTCTTCTAAAAGCAGTTACAGGCACCATACACTTTAGCCAATCATCACACTACACTGCTGGGCATTCACTGCCCAGAGAGCCAACTAAAGATAAAGTGTTTTCGTTTGCCTACTGCCTTTCAACTGCCTGTTGTGTCAGGAAACTGCACATTTATTATATGTTTAAGAACTAGTCCAAAGAATTACATATTTGTGGAAAAAAATCTAAGGAACCAACAGCCTAAGTAAATGATGATACTTCATTTGTTTCTTAAGTACTACCTTTAAAAGGTAAAAAAAAAAAAAAACCACAACAACACAAAAAACAAAAAACCCAACCCTCAAATGGAATATCATTTGAATGTCTTTTGTGTGATGCAAAGCAAGTTTGTGTACTGGTGCACAAATGAGTTGCAACTTTGTCTTTAAACAAAACGTCTGCAGGGTAAAAGAAGGCCCTGCATGCAGCTTCTTGCCCTGACTTGACTGAGGCCTGGCCTGTTTGGCAGCACTCCATATACCACTTGCCCTGAATTGAAACTGTCAGAAGAAAATAAAATGGGCTAAATTTATCATCACCTGTACCCACTGACACATACACACGGAGGTGCATTGCTAACTAAGACACAAACCAAAACGCAGCAGCCTGGCCAAACAGCCTCCTGGGAAATGCCGTTTGGTGATGTGAGCCTTTTTTTCTTCTTCTTTTCAGCATTGAGAAGGAAAACAACACATGCAGGAAACCATAAAACCCTTCAAGTTAACTGTAGCTAACGGTCACTCTCATTAGGATGTAATGGGTAGGTTGTAGCCCTCCCAATAAAGGTTGAATGTGCTCCTCTGAATCATTTCCAGTTTTCTCACGTGCTGGGATGTCTCTTGAACAACCAGCAGAAGTTCTACTCACGTCCAAAGCTGGTGCCTGAGTTCATCTTTTATGTTAGAATACATTTGTTGAACTGGGAGATATATATAGGTTTATATGTACATTTCAACCAAGTTAATCACTTATACATAAGGGCATCCTTGGGAAATGGATAGGAAGTGGGAGGGCTGAGGGAAGTGAGGACAGGCAATCCTGGCCTATGGGCCTAAGGCTTTGGTTAAATCAGTATCTCTGTTTGGGAAGTGAAGACATCTATTTCTGCAAATCCCTACTAGGGCTCAAGAGAATGGGTTCCAGTGCCTTTTCTCTTGTGACCTCAGATCAGTTACTGAACTGGGCAGGGTCAGTGGGCAGTGATTCTCCCCCTTCAGTGAGCACTGGAAATACATGGGGAAGGGGTTTTTTAGGACCCCACCCCCAGAGTCTGTGATAATCTTTATAAACTTTGCTGCTAACAAGAATCTCTAGGTAATTGATGCAAGAATTCATGTTCCAGACTGGGAGACACAGATTCTAGGGACTAATTGTTCAGAACCAAGTAGCTTTTATGTTGCTTCCACTGTGCGAGGCTTGTACACTAAATTCCCCTTTGCTTCCACTGTGTGAGGCTTTTTGCAACCATCCATGAGGTAAGGAACCAGTATTTCATGAGCCCATACAGTAGGCCAGGTATTCTGCATGTGTAATTTTACTCACAATAGCTTTCCATGTTAGAAAGCATTATTTCCATTTAACATTTTAGAACACTGAGGCTTAAAGAGGCTAAGAAATTTTACCAACATCCTTCACAGCTAGTTGGTCTAAGAGACACTTTCCAACTAGACAAGATAATACCACAGCTAAGATAACACAGGCAGCATAATATGCAAAA
Organism: Myotis yumanensis; assembly: GCF_028538775.1. Classification (NCBI taxonomy): domain Eukaryota; kingdom Metazoa; phylum Chordata; class Mammalia; order Chiroptera; family Vespertilionidae; genus Myotis; species Myotis yumanensis. The sequence goes on from NW_027223753.1 coordinate 75,589,463, forward strand.
GTATGTTTGAAAGCTCTTAAGGTGTCTTTGAAACAATAAAGTCAACAAATAAGAATTAAACATTCATTATATGCAAGGCAACAGGGAAGGCAAATTTGGGGAAATAAGAGTATTTAAGGCCTAGTTCCTGTCCTCTAAGAATTCCAGTCTCATGAGAGAGACCACTTTGGCTATATTAGAATTTGGAGAACTGGGAAGATGGACTAAAATTATTGTGTGCAGGGCTTTAAATGGCAGGCAGCATGTGAATTTTGTGCAAAGGGGAATCTAGTAGATTTTTAGCAGAGTGACTCCACCCAGATGCCTGGAGATGCTTCTCTCCCCCAGAAGCCCTCCACTTTAGCTTTCAAATGATAGCCAGAGCAGAGATACAGAAATGCATATGGAGATAATTTTTCAGAATGAATTAAAAGGGTATGGGTCAACAAACATTAACATGGGTTAGGAAGGTATTGTGTAGGCCTTAAAGGAGAAAAAAAAGGGCCTTATGTTAATTCCACTAGAGAAAAACCATGAATAACAACCTTCCACCTTAAGAAATCCAAATGGATAAAATAGATTTGAATTCCTAGGTAATTTTTTTTTTTTTTTAATCTAGATCTTTCCAAATGCCTCCTTGGGAGCCTTAAATTATTTTAAATTTATGATTAAACATTCTGACCCATAGCATTACCCAAACTGTGTTTTCTAATTCATGAGCACTCTATAAACACAGGAAATACAGTACTCACAAATGTTGATGTCCACTTCCTAATCCCTTGCTTTCTCTCGTTTTCTCCAGAATCCTTTAATGCCTCTAGTACCCCACCCCCACAGGGAGTCAAATCAAGGAAGCCCTCCACATCCGCTTACATGCTCTTTATTTTTTGCTTGGCACTTATAGGTATTCAATTAGGAATTGACAAACCTTGCGTAAGCAACTCTGATGGTGCACAGGGCCAGAAGCAATGTCCTTAAAGAAAAATGGGTTGATATTCTTAAAAGAGAATCTGAAATTTGTTCTTTTCTATTGATCCAAATTATCTGAAAGAAAAAGTCATACTAAACTGTTTGGTTTCTCAGGTTTATTATGCCTTGTACCACCTAACACGTGAGTATCTCTTATGAATGAAAATTGATTCAGAGGAAGAAAAGTACAAAAATGTTTCTTACATTTACTCTGTCACCTCCTAGGACAGACACGCACATTTAAGCTTTTATTTTTAAAGCAACATTATCAAAATCATTAAAGAAAATATTTAAAGCATCCACCCTTACATGGAAAGTCAATGGGAAAATAAACATAGTTCTAGCACGAGAACCTTACAAAATAAAATATACTTCATATAGGCTTATTTATGTCAAGGTTTTGATACCTAGATCTGAAAAAACTAAACAATCATACTATCAGTACAATGAACAAAATTAAATTGAAGCACTTTATAGAAGAGTTCTTTCTCCTTTTGCAAAGATCTTTGAAGAGATTTAAGACACCATGTTGTTTTAAGGTCTTTGAAAAACAACAAGATACTACAATTGCAGAACACAAATACAATTAAAATGAAATATATTAGCAAATACGCAAAAGAAAAATTTGGAAATTAGTAGCTATAATGATCTTTAAAAGGTGAAATTATATTGAAACACGGCAATTCTATTATTTTGGAGGGGGGAATTATTGCTTTTCATTGACCCCAAAAAATTGTTTGTTTTGGACCACAGGCTCCAAAAATGTCTTCTAGCTGGGCACTCCAGGATAGTCACTCCCTTACCTATAAGCAATCCTGGATGACTAAAGGGTTATTTCCAAAGACTCCTTTTAACCCCTCCTCTCCAGTGCTGAAAAATTATAAGAAATATAAAGCACACATTTTTAATTAACAAACATTTGGAAAATGAAGAGGGGTTTTGTGAATGGCAATTGTTAACCCTCAAAATAAATAATAGTGCTACTTAGTTAAGTTGCAGATTCCAAACCAAATACTAATGAGCCTCAGGACATCCAAGGCATGCATGTCTCAATAATACTGGTGGGCCTGATGCTTATAAAAAGTGTAAGTCTCCACTAGCTCAGCGTGTGCTACTCACAAATTCGGAGGGGGAGAGCTCGCCTCCTTGCCCTCAGGGAGCCAGCTTCTCCCAGGTCATCCTTATTGCTGCATTTCACTTACATTAATAACCATGTTGGGCTTGACACAAAAATGGAGATTTTAGCACCAAATGAACCTTCCTGCTTTTGAGGGGAAAATAATCATTCAACTTTCACATTTCTTAATTGGTAATGGCTTTCTCCTCCACAATATATTAATAATTTAACAGGCTTGTTTGTTCTTAATCTGAGGAAAATAATTCTAGCCCTGCTAGGTGGTGACCACGGGCAAGTCAAGGAGAAAAGCAGCTTTAGGAACATAAAAGTTAAGAAAAGATCAGCCAGCCAGTTTTGTCTTTAAAGAATTCGGTCCACGCTGCCCCTCCCCCCTTTTAAAATTTCAAGACAAAGGGCGATTTAAAAAATGTGGTAAACTCAGAAAATTCCTAGAAAGCGTGTAGAGTTGACACATATTCAGCCGATGCCATCATTTCAGGGTCAAGGCCTGCCACATTTGGCCGAGAGGAACTAAATATTTATTCCTCAATAAGATGGCATTTAACAGTCTCCTCTGGAGAGGCTCACTGGTTTCAATGCTAAGGCAGATGGTGAAGTTTCCACACACTGTAGGGCGCTCCTAATCTTAGGCTTCAGGCATAATAATGACAAAAGTCAAGATTTAGGGTTCAGTTCCAGCTGATTTTATTTCCTTCTCAAAAAAAGTTATTTACAGAAGGTATATATCAACAATCTGACAGGCAGTGAACTTGACATGATTAGCTGGCATGATTTTTTTCTTTCCCCCCAAACATTGTTTTTGTGGCCTTAAATTTTAAGACAAATATTCTACACGGCATATTGCACAGGATGGATGGCAAAAAAAAAAAAAAAAAAAAGTTTAAAAACAAAAACCCTTAACGGAACTGCCTTAAAAGGCAGACGTCCTAGTGCCTGTCATGTTATATTAAACATACATACACACAATCTTTTTGCTTATTATAATACAGACTTAAATGTACAAAGATGTTTTCCACTTTTTTCAATCTTTAAACACAACAGCTATAAACCTGAACACATATGCTATCATCATGCCATAAGACTAAAACAATTATATTTAGCGACAAGTAGAAAGGATTAAATAGTCAAATACAAGAATGAAAAACGCAGTACATAGTGTCGCGAACTCAAATCGGCATTTAGATAGATCCAGTGGTTTAAACGGCACGTTTTTGCTTATAAAAAAAGTGCAAAAAAGATGTGGTTTACAAATTAAAGCTACAGGATCCCTTTTTGCTGTAAATGCACCAGTTTTAAAGCCTTTGCACAGAACAGTATTTTGTTTAAAAAATGTGTTTTTCTTAAAAGCATACAGTGTTTGGCTAATTCTCCTCCCCTTTTCATAAGACTGGGGTGGAGGGGTGAATACTGGTGGCAGGTTAAGGGATACTGTCACTTTAAGAAGCCTGCAGATTGAAGTGTAAACATGGAGAAATTAGGGGCTGATTTTTTTAAAACTGTGAGATATTAACCAGCCGCCCTATTATAAAATCAGGAAATCCAAACAGCGATTTACACCGATTAACACCCCCTTTATATATTTTTTACAAAAATACACTGAGAAAATAATCAAACGTTTTCATCTCTCTTGTCTTTTTTTGTTTTTTAAAAGTGTCAAAAGTCTACATTTAAATATAAAAAATTAAAAGTTAAAACTCTAGCCCTTCAGTGAAGGAGACGTAAAATGGCGTGGGTAACAACAACTACAAAAAAGAAAAAAAAGGAAAAAAAGAAAGAACGAAAGAAAAAAAATAGAAAAAGGAAGGAATAAGTAAAATAAGAAAGAAAAAAAAAGGGACAAAAAATAAGAAAAAAAAAATGTTTGGCCAGTATAAATACGTCCACATATAAAATGGCATCTGATTACATTTACAAGAAAAAGAAATACGAGGATGGAGCATCGGTGAGGGGAAAAAAAAACACGTCTTCTCATTTACACCTAGAAGGAATAAACACATACACACTGAGAAAAAATTTGGTCCTGAATTGTTTTTTTTAAAAGTCCAGCACAGATTTGAGTTGCGTTTGAATCCTTTAAACAGTTAAGAATGAAAAAAAGCTGGTGATAATTTTGTTGTAGGAGTCAAACAGAGCGCCATCTATCTGCTTTTTATATTATCCTACACTATTTCAAAAACTGCTCAACAGTCTCATACAGAAATCTTTAAAAGATAGACAGGAGAACATGCTATAGTAACCCCACCAGTGAAATAATCCAACACCATCACGATTCCAATTAAGAGAAGAAAAAAACCTTTTTCCCCCCCGAAACCACTCGCCCTCCACTGCCCGGGACCGCAGCCAACAGTCGCCTCTCCTCCCGCGGGCGCAGGAGGTCCCCTCGCTGGTTTCATCCACGTGGAAGGCGGGGGGCCCCGGAGCCGCCGCCGCCTTCTCCCCAACGTGCAAATCCGTCTCAGTTTGTTATGCGCCCCTTTCCAGTTCTTGTCCTGGTCGCCCCCGCCCCTGCTTCTTCCAACCAGGTTCTCGGGTCATTTCCGAGTGCCGGTCACTCCCCATCTCCTCCGGCTGCAGGGGCAAGGGGGGCAAAAAAAAAAAAAAAAAAAAAGAGGAAAAAAGACGGGCATTGGCCAGCGTGGAGTCTCAGTCTTGGCTCTGGAGCCAGCGCGGCCCCCAAACATCTGCCATCGGTCAAACTCGCCTCCCCGCGCCTTGTCTTCTTCAGGAAAAGTGGGGGTTGGGGGGGGGGGGGCGCGGAGTGCTAAGGACAAAGTCCCCAGAGGCGCGCTGGATATTTTTATTCCCCCCTCCCCCCCCACTCCTCTCTTGATCAAGAAACAAAACGACAAAAAATAAAATCACTAACGGGGCGAAGAGAGAGGGGCGAGATTCCTCCAGTCTCCAGACAATTCCCAACTCGGCTTCTCGCAGAGGCGCAGACCAGTCCGGAAGCCCGGGGGGGGGAGGGGGGGGGATGGGATGGGGGGGTCTCTTCACGCAAAGGGGAGGACATTCAAAGGAGCTTTTTTTTTTTTTGCCATCACAACAACATCCACAACAACAATAAAAGGTGGCCCGTGTCCCTCGGCTCCACCGCGTCCCCGGAGGGGTGGGGGATGGGAGCGTGGGTCCCCAATCGCCGTGCGCGCTCCTCTTCCGCGACCCCGAGGCGGGCAAACCGGCCGCGCTCGTCACTTCTAATTCTTCTTCTTCTTTTTTTTTTCTTCTTTTTTTTCCTTTTTCTGGTTTCCCTCCCCTTTTCTTCTTTCTACTCTCCCTGTCCACCTTTTCTCCCTCGGTCACCCCGGCCCACCTCTCCAGCGCGCGCCGTTAGTAGGTGAAGACCAGGTTGGAGATGCTGGACTCGAGCCAGTCCCCCGAGATCATCTCGCTGACCTCGGGCGTGCAGTAGTCCGGGAACTCGAAGTGCGATCCCGAGCCGGGCTCCAGGGTGAAGTCCAGGTCCCGGTCCAGCGCCGACGACGAGCTGAAACTGCCCAGGGACATGCTCTCAAAGTTTGAGCTGGGGTTCAGGTCGAGCAGGTCGTCCTCGAACTCGTCGTCGGAGGCCGAGGAGCCCGCGGAGGAGGCCGACGAGGAGTGGGACGAGGCCGACGAGGACGCGTGCGAGGGCGCACTGGACGGCGCGGGCGAGGCGGCGCGCAGGCTGGCGTAGCCGCGGTGATCGGCGGGCGAGCGGCCGGCGGCGGGCGACGAGGCGGCGCTGCTGCGGCCGCTGAGGCTCGGCCCGTCGGGCGGGCAGCCCGGGCCCCCCTCCTCGTACAGGCCCAGGGGGTCGCTGGGATCGGCGGCCGCGCCCACGCCCGCGGGCGACGCCGCCGCCGCGCTCAGACCGCCGAACAGGTAGACCCGCTTCACCTTCTTCTCGGCCGGGGGCTTGCCCGCGGCGGCGAGCGAGGCGGGGGCCGAGGCCGCCGCCGAGGCCGTGGCGCCGGGAGTCCGCGCCTTGTACAGCGAGTGGTGGTCGGCGGCCGCGGCGCCCAGGGGCAGCAGGGCGGCAGCCCCCGCCTGCTCCGCGGCGAAGGAGGAGGCGGCCGCCGCTTTCCCGCCGCCGCCGCCGCCCGTCAGGATGAGCTTGGCGTGCGGCTTGCTGCCCCCGCCGCCCGCCACCTTGGAGCCACAGCTCTTTTTCTGCGCCGGTTTGGAGTTGGCGCCGCCGCCGCTCGCGCCGCCGCCTCCGCCCCCCGCGCTGCTGCTGCTCCCGCCGCCGCCCCCGTGGCCGCCCCCGCCGCTGCCACCGACCTTATCGCCCTTCTCCCCCGGCTTGGAGGCGGCGGCGGCCGAGGAGCTGGCGTTGGCGTTGCCGGACTTCACCTTCTTCCTGGGCCGGTACTTGTAGTCGGGGTAGTCAGCCATGTGCTTGAGGCGCAGCCGCTCCGCCTCCCGAATGAAAGGAATCTTGTCGGTGTCTTTGAGCAGCTTCCAGCGTTTGCCCAGCCGCTTGGAGATCTCGGCGTTGTGCATGTCGGGCGACTGTTCCATGATCTTGCGCCTCTCGATCTGCGACCACACCATGAAGGCGTTCATGGGCCGCTTGATGTGCCCGCTGGGCGTCTTGCACCAGCTCGGGTCGTCGGCCTTGCCGCCCGTGGAAGCGGTGGAGCCGGGCGTGGGGGACGAGGCGATGCCCAGCTCGAGGCCGGCGCCCGAGTCCGAGCTCTCGCCGGCCAGCAGCGCTTCCGTGTTCTCGGCGTTGTTCGTCTGCTGCACCATGGCCCCGGCTCGGCGAGCGCCCACGCGCGCTCACAGCCTCGCGGCGGCGGCGGCAGCACGATCGCCGGGCCCTCCCGGCCGAGCGCACGCCGAGCGGGAGGACGCTCGCGGCGGCCGAGCGGGCCCCTCCACTCCCGGTCGGGGCGGAAGGTGGGCGAGAGGAAAGTCTCCCAAAGCGGAGGGGAAGGAGTCCTGCGCCTCTTGCAGAGGAGTTATAGTTCCCAGGCTGGTGAGTCTCTCCCTCCCTCTTTCTCTCTCTCACCGCGCCGCAGTTTGCTCTGTCTCTTGGCTCCGAGTCTGGAGACCGTGCTAAAGTGGAGAGGAGTTTCTTGAAGGCTGGTTGCTGAAGCTTCCAAGGCAAGTTTCTCGCCGCCTCCCAGGCAAGTCTTTTTTTTTTTTTTTCTCTTCCCCTGAAGCAGTTGATTCCAGTTCACTAGCGCTCTCGGGAGCTCAGGAAAGCGACATCGTCTGTATCACTTAGTGCCTTTCTTACAATGCAAAGCAAAAGAGACTGGCTCCAGGACTCTGTGGGCGGAATCGGCACTAAGGAGTTTGTGTAATTATTTTGTTGCAAGGTAGGAAGCCAAAAAGCCTTCATGCAACAGACTGGCATGAATAAATGTATGTTTTCCCCTCCCTTCTGCAAGAAGGGAGCTGGTAATGGTAGAGTTCCTCCAGTGCAGACTCTTAAAGAGCGTGCAAGAACTAGAGACCCTGGAGCGAATCCGGCCTCTTCCCCTCACACACTGTTTCTCTTGCTGCAGCTTAGAGCAGACCCCAATTCCGCCTCGCGCCTCTTTATCCTTTCACAGTCTTGGCCCGGGCCAATCAGCTGCTGTAACCAACGCTTCCTCGTGCCAAGCCCCACCCCCGGGCTTCCCATTGGCTTGGAACCCGATGCAATAATAATCTCCGCGTGCAATGAGAAGCTCCAAATCTGACCTCATTCCAATTTACAGAGCAAACTTTTTAAAAGGGCTAGAGAAGTACAGCTGAGATTTCTGCTGCCTCTTTTTTCCTTTTGCTGTGTGTGTGTGTGTGTGTGTGTGTGTTCGCGCGCGCTTGTGTGCGGGCGTGTGTGTGTGTGTGTGTGTGTGTGTGTGTGAAGAGGATGTTAATGCATGAAATTATTAAAGGGAGAGACGGAAATGTATTCTAACCATTATGTTAGATAACAAGGGGCTTGGAGTGGGGTGGGGGTAAGGGTGAAATACTGTAAATGGAAGCTTTCTGCTTAAAAGCCAAGTGATTATTTTTATTAGTTCTTTTCACGATTGGAATAAAGAATCAGCCTCTAGTGCAAAATCTGTTCCTAGGCTCCTTCATAAAGCCAGCGATGTAAAAGGGGGAGGGAAAGCTACAACAGTAAATCAATGGATATTGAAAACCATTAAGAAAGTGGTACCTAGACACCTGTCATCACAATTATTTTAACTCTAGGTACAGCACAGATGTTGATGTATTGTGTAAGTCCCTTCAGAGTAATTTTTGTGCTGTTTGTGGACGGCAAAAAAAGAGGAATTTCTGCAGTAATTACTTGCTCTCTTAACCAAACGGGTTATTTAATGATTTAAACACCTATAAATCCTAGATAGCCCAAACAGAGGAGCTTTCTATTGGAACACACTAGGCAGTGTGCTATAATTAGTTCAATGGGAGAAATTCCATAGGGTTATAGGATGATAATGGCGAGTAAAGGATGGGAATCTATTGTATTTTCTAAATACTTGTTTTCCTCATTTTCAAAATTAAACAATACATCACTCTCTGCCCTCTCCCCAAACCCTCCTGCATATATTTTTCCTGTATATTCCTCCTATATATTTGTTACTTGAATCAAATTGAACTGAAAGGCCAGGGCAAAGAAAAACTGTAGACGAAGGTGGTAACTGGCAGTGGAAGAGAATGGAGCCTCTGGATTTGTATCAGACCTGGCTGTTGGTCTTTCTTACTGGTTTTGTAACCCTGGGGATGTGGCCAAGTCTGTTTTCCTCATCTGATACTGGAACACTAGGAGCTACGTTATATATGGTTGGTGTGAGGGTTCAATGAGTTTGATGTATAGTAAGCCCTCAGTGAATGCTATTATCCTTCCCTTGATAATTCAAATGCTTGAGATACTCCTCCACATAGAAGCAGCCTATTGTTCAAGAGACTAAAAGATGGCCACTGATGTGAAAAAATAATCACAGATCATGGATGTGAACCATCCAAGGACAATAGTGGCAATCCTATGGTCTCAATGATTTTAAAAGAAAGGGACTTTGTGAAAGCACTGTGGCAAAGAAAAGGTGCCAACTTAGTCAGAACACATGTTAATGTGGCCACAAAAATTACCTTTGTTCCAAAGTGTGAAAATTAGAATTCTAGTAAAAATTGGTCCTTCCTAACACCATAATAGTAAACTGTTTTTCTACAGGCCAATGATGGGTGGTTGGGGAGGGCCAACTCAACATAATTAAGTCAGCTTTCGATTCAGACCAAACTAGTGCTAGGCAGCAAATTTCTATTTATCTTGTCAAACTTTTAAAGTATGTAGGCTGGCGAGAGGCCCAGATTGTCAGATTTAGAATTTTACTGGAAAGAACACCCTTTGGAGACATGTGAGTGGATCGCTAAGGATCAACCACAAGTAAGAATGTTTTTGTGGGTAAAAGCAAACAATTTTTGACTATTAGTTACCCATGTTATATGCTTTTTCTTTTAGAAGGAGAAACAGATCTTAAAAAAAATAAATACCCATAGACACTCTTTTTGCACATAACAAAGATGGTGTGTTATCATGCACTTAAATTTCTTTGGTATGTACACCAGAATACACCCTTAAATATTATCAATCTGACATTAAAGTTGCTCTAAGAACACTGCTTTTTTGTAGAATCTATACTGTCACTAAAATAAAAAAGAATAAATACTTTATTTTGGAATTTGTACCAACAAATAATTTTTTTTAAAAATATTTTTTATTGATTTTTTACAGAGAGGAAAGGAGAGAGATAGAGAGTTAGAAACATTGATGAGAAAGAAACATCGATCAGCTGCCTCTTGCACACCTCCTGCTGGGGGTGTGCCCGCAACCCAGGTACATGCCCTTGACCGGAATCGAACCTGGGACCTTTCAGTCCGCAGGCCAACGCTCTATCCACTGAGCCAAACCGGTTTCGGCCCAACAAATAATTTGAGAGTAGCTCTTTTGTGAAAATTCAGTCAAGGTGAGTATCAATATAATGGTTTATATTTCTAAAACCATTTATGCTCCTACCACTGAATATGAAAAGTAGAAGTTAATCAAAGCAGTCATAGTAATTTTGTTTATCTTTAAAGCACAAAATTTTTTTTTTTAATGTATGTACCACCCCCCCCCCCCAAAAAAAATGAAAAAAGCCCCTGGCCTATTTCTGTTGTTCAATGTATTACAACAAATCCAACAAATGTTTAAAAACACCACTGTTACATGCCACCAAGGAAGAAAAACTGCCAATGAAACTGTGACATCCCCCAGTCTAGGACATAGACCTATTTCAGAGATGTTGAGAATGAAAATGTTCTTAGAATAGAACTTTTGTTAGTATTTTATTTAATATTTTAATTAGTATTAGTCATTTCCAATGACTTTGTAAGATTATTATAGTATATATGAATGCTTAGACTTCTGAAGTAGGTTTGTTCTTATGTCAGTAATTTTCTTAAAATGTAAGAAAACATGTGATAAACAACCTTTTATTAAAGTCAACCTTTCTGGCCAACTGACTGAGTATGTGCACACTGCAGTGTGTTAGGCCTCTGACTAATAAATAATGAGAAAAGATTGCTGTGTTCTCATTACTTAATTACACGTGCTTTATAACCAGTTCTCCATTACTGACATTTTTTCCCCCAAATACAGATATTTGGTGGCCCCTGCTAAATCAGTACTCAGTGTTCCCTCTGCTGGCTTTGCAGTACATGAAGTAATTCTTGATAATGCTGCTCTTTAAGTCATATTAAGAGTAAACCAAGATAATTTTGCAAAATAATTTTTTTTTCTGTTTTAGGATAATAGACTATCTTTGTTAGCAATGATGTTAGACATTTACAATTTTGAATTAAGGGAAATATTTTATCTTATTTATTTTCCATTAAGTAATGGAATTCTATTTGAGATGTAGTGTGATATCTGCTAATTCATTTCTTCTGCTCTCACACACCTGCACAACATAAAATCTCACAACATCCATAAAATAGCATGGGGTATAGATGGAAATAAGATTCTATCCCATTCTATCTCACTGCTTAATATATTCCTATAGTATAGAGGGGGTGGGGTGGGACCTGAAGGGAAATTAGTTTAACAATTCTAGATGTGCACTGCTTTGCACGATTTGCCTTGCCTTGGTTATGGAAACTATGATTGTAAGAGCTGGGCTAACCTGACATGTATTCAGGTAAAATATAAATAAAGGGGTTAAGCAATATATATGGGGGAAAAAACCCTGTCTTTGTTACTTTAGCAGACAGGGAAGAAACCCTGGGAAATTTGATGTCATTGACCTTTGTCAACTGAAAGGTCCCCAGGCTTTTCAGTTCTACACTTTCTGGAACTGAAAAACTTAACTTACACTTGTAGACAAACATAACTTACACTTCATCCTTTTGGGTTGATGAAGTTGTACTGGACTTCCTTTTGGTGGGTTGCATTGAAAATGAGTAATCAAAATAAGATGGAAGTATTTCTTACTTGCAAAATATCAAAATAGGATTCTGGAGTAAAATAAAACCCATGATATATTTTTACTCTTAGAATAAACTAAGAAATAAGAACCCTGCTTTTCTACTAATTTTTACCATTTTCTCTCCCCTTCTAACCAGCCACTAGCATCTGATGGGCTTAAATCGAATTTCATATCAATGCCAACTCATTTTCCTTTCCCCTCAATTTTCTAATGAGAACAAGGAGAAAACGAGTGTTTGTGTGGGTCACGTAGATTGGAAGCATGAATAGGAGCCTTTGCTCCATTTCACCAGGCCCAGGCCAGGCACACCCACGGGGAGCCAGGGTTTGCTCTGCCTCCAGCCGGCTCCCAACTTGGGGAGGAACCGCCGCCAGGTGGCATCGCTGAGCCTCCCTGCGCCCTGGAGGAGACCTGGGAAAACGTGGGGATCCACAGACTTCTTTCTTTTCCCCCTTCCTCCGCTCCCGAACTCTTATCATCCTCCACTACTCTATCTCCTTTAGCGGTTTAAACAATCAGCGGTTAATAGTGTGTGACGGTGAATTTTAATGATTTTTAAATTTTTTTTTCATAAATCAAAGTTTAGAGCAACCGATCGCCGCCTCCTGCTCACTTGTCAGAAGCTCCCCGATGTGGGGGAAGCCTGGTCGGCTATTTGGATCTAGCGACGGAACCCGGGAGATGATCAGTTGACCGCGTGCGTATCTGGCTGAAGCGGGAGCGAGTCAGAACGCGGTTTCTCCGCCAGCAGCCCTCCGCTTCCGAGAGCCGAGTAGAGAAGCGGCGCGCCTGCCTCGGGGACGAGCGAAGGCCACTCCTCCTGCCAACATGGTTCCCTGGCCGGACGCAGGCCCGCTCCGCCCGTCCCGAGCTCCGAGCGGCTTCGGCAGGAGGAGCGGTGCTCTGCCTGGTCCCGCCTCGGCGGCCGCACCTCGCCTTTCCATTCCAGATACCGGGACGGAAAAAAAATTGGAATCGACTCAGGCTGTCCTTTTTGGAGGAGAGTCTTTCCTACTGTAAACGTGTTTCAGGCTATCCTGTCAGCAGCACTTGAACACCCGCCTTCCGTTTAGGCTTTACGACCGTGGAAGAAGCTGAAGACACGCGCACACGCGCAGCCCAAGTGAAGACACCCCCGCATCGTCACGAGCCCTTAGCCCCCCTTTAGCTGCAACCGGCCGCGGCTGCCTGGGGGTCGTTCCCAGGGCGCCCGGCTCCGCCATCCCCCACCTCCCTCCCGAAGCCAGCGCAGCCCTTGGCTGGGGTGCCCAGTTCCGTCACTGACCGGAACTGCCAACCTCTCGGCCCCCTCCCTCTGGGCGCCCACAGTCTGCGTTCTGGTCGCCTCAATGCCCTCGGAGCGCGGCGCGTCCAGGCCCCCACGTTCCGGCCACCAGGCTGCATTCGGATCCCAGCTGGGCACCCTCCCCGGGCCTGTGGCTGCCTGGCTTTTCAGGAGGACAGAGTGGTGGTGGTGGTGGAGGTGGGGGGTGGGGGGTGGGTTGAGGGCAGGAAAAAGCCACGGGGGGAGGAGATTGACAATTTGGGGGGGGGGGGGGTCGAGGGCAGGAAAAAGCCATGGGAGGAGGAGAATGACAATTTGTTGCACCCAAATCCTCAAGCGCCCCTTCCCCGGGGACTTCATAAGGGTAAGCGTGCTGAGCGCCCTCCCTTGCCCCATGCTCCCATGAGGAAGGCAAGGTGGGGTGGGGAGTCCGCAAAGGGCGCGGAGGCGCCCCAAGGTACCAGGGGCTCGCGGGACGTTCCAGTGATTGGACTCTGGTTTCAGGTCTGAGAGGAGGGAGCTTATGGCGGGTAAATAGAGCCTGCGCCCCAGGCGTGGTTCCTTAGAAGCAAAGCTTTATGGAGGGGTTCGGCTCGCAGTGCACCCCCTCCCCCACCCCCCATCCCCCGCCAACATTCGTGAGTCTCTTTCTGCCTGCCCCACCCCGGGGCGTCCCGAGACCGTCCCAGTGACCCCAGCACGCAGTGTGGATGCGAGCGCGCCCCCACAGGATCCCCTCCGCCACCTCCACAGCCGAGTAGAAGCGGTTCCAGTTGGAGCCCAGTGGGGGAGCGCGGCTGATGTCACTTTTGGAAAAGCCCTTGAACAAGAGCAAACCTAAGCCCACGTTCACATACGGGTTGACCTACAATCGGAGGGTGTGCGAGGGTGGGCTGGGGCGGCGCGTCTGCGGGGAGGAAAACCCGCTGGAGAGTGGGCAGAGGAAGCAAAGCAAAATGTCAGATAAGAGAAGAGGGGCGAGGGAGGAAGAAAGGCGCTTGATCGCAGAGAGGGAGGTGGGAAGGCGCGGAGCAGGCACCGGCTGCCAGGTGACTCGAAGGCAAAGGAGAAAAGAGGCGGGCGCGTGGCGGGCACCCGATCTCCAGGCGCCCAGCCCACCCCTCCCGGGATCCCGATGCGACCAGACACCACGAGTGGCAGAGACGGCGCGGAGCTGGGGGGTGGGGTGGGTGGGAGGGAGCGGGGAGGGGTGGGGCGGGAGGGGGGCACGGGGACCAAAGAACTCAGCGCCCCAGACCGCGCCTGGCGTGCTGCACACCTGGCATCCAGGACTCGCCATCTGCTAGGAGCTCACCGCCGCTCCGGCCAGGGGTGTGGGCTTGGAGAGCGATAAGGACACGGCCAGCGGAGTGGATGGCTTCTGTCAACCGCCGCAATGAATTCTATGAAGGTTTAAGGTGCTCCTACTGTGTGCTGAGCGCAGCCTCCAGCTGCTGGGCTCAGGAACGGCACCGGTACCGCACTGACTTTGTTAGATTGCACCCTCAAACTAGGAAATAATCCTGTGTATATTGTTGTATAATAAATCAACAATAGGGACAATCTTCGCAAATTCGCCGTGCCTGGGAGGGTGGTTGAAGCAGTCTGGGTTCTGGAGAGGCTGGGTCTGGCTGAGAGAGCTCCAGATGGACGTTGGGTGATTTTCCACGGCTTCCTGGTGCATGAATGACCACCCCCAATTCCTGTCCCACAGTCTCACAACACAGAGATCAAAATGAACAATAACAATTTAAAATGTAGTTTAGTGATACTTCATTTGGGCTAGAACGGTTTGCAAATAACTGAAGGCTGTCCTTAAACACTCAAATCATTAATTTCACAAATGTCAGACCTGGAACACTGCCTTATTGAAACAAGTGTTTTGTAATGTAACTTGTTGTTGTTGTTAATCCTCACTGGAGGATATTTTTTCCATTGATTTTTAGAGAGAGTGGAAGGGATGGAGGAGGGAGGGAGAGAGAGAGAGAGAGAGAGAGAGAGAGAGAGAGAGAAACATTGATGTGACACATGGATTGGTTGCCTCCTGGGTGGAATCTGCAACCAAGGTATGTGCCCTTGAACAGGAATGGAACTCACAGGCTGATGCTCTAACCACTGACCAACAAATCAGGGCTGTAATGTACCTTTATATTATTCTGAGAGAAAATTCATGAATATAACTTACTACGCATTGTTATGAGAACCACGCACCATTGTTTTAAATCTCCATAATGCTCAAACTATAATATAAAGGAGAAATACAAGTTACAAAATTAATAATAAAGTAATATACATTTCAAATGTGCATGCTCAGGCTATATTTCATGGAAATACCCAAAAATATTGTCTAAAATGTTTAAAATTCTCCCTAGGGAGTACTACTGCGCAGATGTGAATTATGCATTATGCGTTCCAGGCAAGTACTAAGTAGTAGGAATGCTATTGATAGTCTGAATTCTTAAATTCGAAGTAGATGTGGGTATTCTTGTCTTGATGTGGACCCTCTCCCATTGACTGGATTTGGTCAGGTGACTTGCTCCGGCTAATAGCACATTGGCAAGCATGGCCAGGCAGAGGCTTGACAAGTCCCACATATGCAGGTTTGTGCACCTGAAACCTTGAGAACATGGGGTTGGAAAAAAGCCAGTCTAACTTAGTGGAAGATGAAAGGCTTTACAGGGAGAGCCAAGATGCCTTGCCAACACGAGGGTCCCAGGCATGTGACATGCTATCTTGGACTTCAGTAGGAGCATCAGTTGGGGACAGCCACCTGATTGATCCCAGATGAGTCCAGCAGAAGAATCACTCAGATTGACAACCAACGGAATTATGAGAATAATGCACCATTGTTGTAGATCACTATATTTTGGGTGGTTTGTTGCATAGTAATAGAGGATGGAGAAGTATTAATTACAATGCCATGTGATAGATGCCAAAATAAAAATCTACCCAAGAAGGTTATCTTTGCTTACTGACTCCAGATCTTCATTATGAGTTCAATCAAAAATATTCATCTATGCCTCCGGTGAATATAAGCGTGAATTAGACTTCAGTAACCCCAGACATCCTATCTACTCTAGTTGCAAGTTGTGCTTCTTTCCATTTCCCAGATGTTCCTGAAATTCTTTCTCCCCTCAGGAGGCCTGCAGCTCACCAGCATTGTGTTGTTTCCTCTCTGTGGCCTTTCTTGGCCAGCTCTTTTCTCTCTTCTTTTTATTTTTATTTTTCCTTCTTCCTCGTCTCATTTCTCTCCATTTTTTTCTGCTATTGCTTCAACACTTATTTACTTATGGTCAGTAAACATATCAACCATCTTAAGCCTTCAATAATTTGCTTTGTTAGTGTATCTTTTTTTTTTTTTTTTTTTTCCATTGCTTCTGCTTGTAAATTTCTTTCAGTCAAGTGTTGGGGGTGGGATGACAATCAACTCTCTAGACTCTTGAAAAGTGTGGTGTTCACATACAGGTTGTAATTCTAATGTCCTGGGATGGTGTATTAGTCAAGGTTCTCCAGGGAAACAGAACCAGCAGGAGATAGGTAGATAGATCTCAATTATGGAGAGAAGTCCCAAGATTTGTAATCAGCAAGCTGGAGAGCCAATAGTGTGGTTTCAGTCTAAACCCCCAGGAAGTTTGAGGCCAGGAAAAGCTGATGTTTCAGTTGGGAGTTCTAAGGCAAGGGGAAAAAAATGATATCCCAGCAGGCAGGCAGGCAGGCAGGCAGGGGGAATTCTTCTGGCTTGGGGAAGAGTCAGCCTTTTTGTCCTATTCAGGTCTTCAACTGATTGGATGAGGCCCAGCCACATTAGGGAGGGCAATCTGCTTTCTCAGTTTATTGATTTAAATGTTAATCTCATGAAAAACACCTTCACAGAAACACTCACAATACTATTTAAAAAATTATCTGAGCAACTGTGGCCCAGTCAAATTGACATGTAAAATTATAACACATATTTTTCAAATTAAAGTGCAGACTATCCAAGAAGGTACTGTATTGAGCTACTATTAGGCAATAATAGCTTACAGTACAGGTCTTTATTGTAGCTTTTCTAGTAGGTTCAAGTAGGTTTTAGCATGAGTGGGAGGGGCTGTGGAGAGGGAAAGAGCAGATCACTTTGAGAAAGGGAGGTCTGAATGTAGTGGTCTCAGCTGAAGGGTATAGTGTGATAGATGAGAAAAGGAAAAACTAATGGCTAAAATGTGTTGCTCTCTTTAAACATATAGGTTTAATTCTTGAGACTGGAAAGTCCCTATTCTTAATATGCTGGATGGTATCAGTAAAATCACTTCAAGTTTAAGGTATGATATAGCTTAGCTCAGAATTGATATAGCTATCCTTTTCATGTACACACTTCAAGAATGAAATGAAAAAGAAAAAAAAAAAGATCCCTAAAATTCCATACTGTGTAATTAAAGGATATGCTCACTAACCTTCCTTTAGAAGTAATTTCATTATGATAAACATTGCCTATAATATCTAGTAGTCTATACAACAGTTTCTAAATTTGAGTCCAGCAACTCTCCAAACTAGGCTGAATGGTTCCATTTCTAAACATGTGACCTTCACGGTTGCATGAAAAGGGAAGTGTAGAGAAATCTTTTTTTTTTTTTTTTTTTTTTAAATATATTTTATTGACTTTTTACAGAGAGGAAGGGAGAGGGATAGAGAGTTTAGAAACACCGATGAGAGAGAAACATCGATCAGCCGCCTCCCGCACAGCCCCCACTGGGGATGTGCCCACAACCAAGGTACGTGCCTTTGACTGGAATCGAACCTGGGACCCTTCAGTCCGCAGGCCGACGCTCTATCCACTGAGCCAAACCGGTCAGGGCGTAGAGAAATCTTACTCATTCTTAAAGGTCTCTTCCTGAAAGTGACACACATTATCTGTGCTCACAGCCCAGTGGACAAAACTAGGCACATGGCTCCATGTGAAGGCTTGGAAATATGGCTCTACTCTGTGCCCAGGAAACAAGGAGAATGGGTATGGGGGAATCGTAGAAATCTGTTCATATTACTTATGGAATTGATATACCTCATCTACATGTGCTATAAAGTGAATTCATTTTAAGTGAATCCTATTTTCCTTTCAGCTGCATGTAGAAATCGGTGATGTTTTACCAGGAAAAATTTTTACCTTGACTAATACTGTAGGATATTGTTCTTTTTTAAAATGACATTAAGGCTTAAAATAATCATTAGAGACATGAACACTTCTGCTTTTGATGGTGATGTGGTAGCAGCAGAAAGCATCACAAGCAGAAAAAAAGAAAGATTCAAATGTCATATTTTACAAGGTATTGCATTTAATAGATAGTTCTTCTAGCATATAAGACTAGAAGAAATAAATTTAAAGAGAGAAGCTAAAACTGCTAGCCATCTTCTTGCCTGGCAGCATTTGCTAAGTCTGGACACAGGTTGTCATAGGAAAAATAAAATATTTTATATCCATGTTGGTCAGCATGGATAGATTGGAATCCACAGGGTCATCAAAGAGCTATTTTCCCCAACAGGATATTTGCTGAGTGCTACAAAGACACAGAAATGAGTTGTAGACCAACTCATGCTAAAGCAGTGGTTCTCAACCTTCCTAATGCCACAAACCTTTAATACAGTTCCTCATGTTGTGGTGACCCCCAATGATAAAATTATTTTCGTTGCTACTTCATAACTGTAATTTTGCTCCTGTTATGAATCGTGATGTAAATATCTGATATGCAGGATGTATTTTCATTGTTACAAATTGAACATAATTAAAGCATAGTGATTAATCACAAAAACAATATGTAATTATATGTGTTTTCCGATGGTCTTAGGCGACCCCTATGAAAGGGTCGTTCGACCCCCAAAGGGGTCACTATCGACAGGTTGAGAACCGCTGTGCTAGAGATAAGGACATGCACACAACAAGAAACAACAACCGTGTGTGTGTGTGTGTGTGTGTGTGTGTGTGTGTGTGTGTATCCTCTCTAATAAAAGAGAAACATGGTAATTAGCCATACGGCCGCTACCCTTCCCATTGGCTAATCAGGGAGATATGCAAATTAACTGACAGCCAAGATGGCAGCCGGCAGCCAGGCAGCTGATGCGAACAGGGAGGCTTGCTTGCTCCAGTGACGGAGGAAGCCAAGCTTCCCTGCCTGCCTTGCCGGCCTCTGAGCTTGCAGTTTGAAACATTGTAACAAATATAGAAGCTAAACAAAACCCCAGAAACCTCCTTTCAGTCAGCCAGGCTTCAGCCAGCAAGACCGCAACATTGTTTCAAATACAGAAGGTAAAAAAAGGCCAGAAACCTGCTTTCAGCAGCCGAGCCTCAGAGAGAAAGCCGGCTCTCAGCTCCAGTGACAGGCATAGAAGGTAAATAAATGCCAGAATAAAAGAAAAAAAGAAAAAAAAGGAGAGGTTTGGAGCTTCAGTCACCCGCCAGCTTGAAAACAGCCCTCAGCCCCTCACCCAGACTGGCCAGGCACCCCAGTAGGGACCCCCACCCTGAAGCAACAAGATGGTGGCTAATTTGCATACTGAAGGCAGGCAGCAGCAGGCAAGGCTGTCTGCGGTCTGGGACCCGGATCTGTGACCCTGCTGGGCGGGGCGGCAGTGCTTGAGGCTGTCCACAGTCCCAGGACCCAGATCTGTGACCCTGCCAGATGGGCGGCACCGTGGGAGGCTGTCCTCAGTCCAGGACTCGGATCTGTGACCCTGCCAGGCGGGGCGGCAGTGCTTGAGGCTGTCTGTGGTCCCGGGACGATCCATGACCTGGTAAGCAGGGGAGCAGCACGGGAGGCTGTCCGCAGTCCAGGACCTGGATCTGTGACCCTGCCAGGCGGGGGGCAGCGCTTGAGGCTGTCCGCTGTCCCAGGACCCAGATATGTGACCCTGCCAGGCGGAGGGAAGTGCTTGAGGCTGTCCGCAGTCTGGGACCTGGATCCATGTCCTTGCAAGTGGAGCGGCAGTGATTGAGGCTGTCCGCAGTCCCAGGACCTGGATCTGTGACCCTGCTGGGCGGGGGGCACCTCGGGAGGCTGCCTGCAGTCCAGGACTCGGATCTGTGACCCTGCCGGGTTGGGGGCAGTGCTTGAGGCTGTCCGTGGTCCCGGGACCCGGATCCATGACCTGGTGGGCAGGGGGGCAGCACGGGAGGCTGTGTACAGTCCGGGACCCAAATCTGTGACTCTGCTGGGTGGGGGTCAGTGCTTGAGGCTGTCCACGGGACCAAGACACGGATCTGTGACCCTGCCAGGCGGGGGGCAGTGCTTGAGGCTGTGCACGGTCCTGGGACTCAGATCTGTGACCCTTCACGGCAGGGAGGCAGCCATCAGTGCCCAGGAGTGACTGCGCAAGATCCACCTCCTGGCCCAGAAGGTGCAGGATCGCAGGGACAGCCATCATGGTGGGCCAGACTGACGTCCTCCTGGCCGCACCATGGGGGTTTGCGGATCTGCAAAGCCAGAGGCTTCCGGTGTGTACATACCCCCCTGGCGTGCGAACATCCCCCAGCACACTGTCACCCTCCCACACCTGCAACAGTTGCAAACCAAGGTGTGTACAAGTTCCCCCCGCCTCTCCACCGCACTTCCATCAACCCGGCATGCCTAACACCCCCAAAGGATGTGCACACATCCCCTCTGATGCGCTCACATCCTTTGGAGAGTGTCTGGGTGTTCTGGGTGCTGAGAGTGGGCGCCTGTGAGATGACAGTGAGAGGGCAGAGTGGTGATGCCCTGTTCCCACGGAGGCCAGTGCAGCTAGGAGATCACCTCTGGGGAGTTAATGCAGGTGCTGAGGCAGGAGCAGGTGCAGACAGACACACCTGCTGGGCGTGGGCGGCCCTCTCTGAGGTGCCTTTGGTCAGCGTTCAAGATCAAGAGCCCAGAGGCAGAGAGGAATTCTGTCCTCTCAGTGAAACAGTGGGATAGTCGGGGCGACTGTAGAGGAGGAATGTGCACTTTGGGTGCCAGCACCCATGAGTGAAGGCTGCCCTGACTGAGCCTTGCTTGCTTGGGGCCTAGCTCCCTCCTGCCAGGCAACGGGTGACAGGACGTGCTTTTCCGAATTAATGAGAGAAAACATTGATTCTCCTGCTACCCAGGAAGGTGGAAGTGAAGTGGGGAGACATGTGGGGAATGAGCACGGTTCCCTGTCTGGGGGTTCCAAATCTGCTGTTGGTTTCTTTCACCACTGACTAGAGATATACAGGGTGTCCCCCCAAAATGTATACACACTTTGAATACCTACTAAATCCAATGGTTTTAAGCATAAGAAAGGAACAACAATGGAGCTGTTATCTGTTAAAAGTGTGAGCACAAACAGGTAGTTGGACATTCCCTGAGGGGTCTCAGATTGGAGAGGGTGAAGGCCAGACTGAGGGGCCCCTTCTCCCCCCACACCCCAGTGCACAAATTTCGTGCACTGGGCTACTAGTATATAATATATATATATATGTATATATATATATATATATATATATGTGTGTGTGTGTGTGTGTGTGTGTGTGTGTGTCTTACCAATGGGATATGTTATGAGAAATGCAATTCTGTCATTATGCAAATGTCATAGAGTGCATTTACAAAAGGCTGGATAGTATAACCTACTACACACACCTAGGATATATATATACTAGAGGCCTGATGCACGAAATTTGACCCTCATGTTGTCCAGAAGGTCTTTGGCTGTCTGGTCTAATTAGCATATTATGCTTTTATTATTATAGACAGCTTATTGCTCTAGGCTACAAAAATTACTATGCTGAATACAGTAGACAACTGTAACACAATGGTATTTGTATATCTAAGCATATCTAAACATAGAAAAACTACAGTAAAAATATGGTAGACAGTACTTTTCATACAATTGGCAGTACAGTAGATGTGTTTACACTAGCATCACTGTAAACATGAGTAATGGGTTGTGTTAGTACTTTATAATGGCACTAGGTGACAGGAAATTTTCAGCTCCATTTTAATCATGTGGGAGTTTTTTTTCAAATTAAAAAGAACTGAATTAAGAGGAATACCTTGTTTGTGGATTGGTAAAGATTTTGATTTTTCAAAAATTGATTTATAGTTTAAATGTAATTCCAAACAAACTTTTAGTTTTTTGTTTATTTTGTAGATATAGTCAAGCTGATTCAAAATTGATGTGATCTAGCCAAGCTAATTATAAAATTAAATGGAAATGCAAATGACCTATTAGTCAAAAACATCCTGAAGAAGAAAAACAAAGGTGGAGAATTCATTACACTACCAGATTTTAAGAACTTCAATAACTAATACAGTGTAGTATTGGTGTAAGATTAGACAAATTATAGACCAAATGAATAAAAAAGAGTCAAAAATAGACTTACATCAATAGAATTACTTGATTTATAATAAAAACAGCACTCGAATTTTGTGAGGAAAGGAAAGTAGACTTATTCCTCCCCTTTACCCCCTCAACATATGGTATAGGGCAACTGTATATCCACAAGGAAAAAATAAAAAAGAATCTTGACCTCTAATTCATACCATATACAAAAATCAATTTATCATATATCACAGTCATAAATGTGCAGAGAAAACTTAGGAGAATATATTTATGACCTTGAAGTAGGCAAAGATTTCTTACACAGGACACAAAAACATTAAGCAGAGAAGAAACCAAACACTGGTATAAAATATTTGTAATACATAAATCTGATAAATGACCCACAAGAATAACTAAAATTAAAATAGTAACAAAGTAAGAAGAGATATGGAACATCTGAAATTCTCATATATTTGGTGGGTATGTACATTGGTATAATCACTACTTACTAACCTAACATGTCCAGCAAACCTACCCCTAGATATATACTCAAAAGAAATGAGTGTATATATGCTCACCAAAGAGCACATACAAGAATGCTCATGCCCCAAATCTGTCAGCAATGCAAATGTCCATTAACAGAAGAATAGATAAATATCTTATGAAATTTTCACCTGATGAAATACTGCACAGAAACAAAAGAACAAAAAAGAAATTAGCCCAAACGAGTATGTGTTGTATGATTTCCATTTGCATGATGTTATCTCAAGAACAGGCAAATCTAACTGTTAGTCATAGAAGTTAGAGACGTGGTTGTCTGTCCATGAGGGCTTGACTGGAAATGGCCATGACTGAACCTTCTAGAATACTTGAAATGTTCACTATATATATATTTTTTAATATATTTTATTGAATTTTTACAGAGAGGAAGGGAGAGAGATAGAGAGTTAGAAACATCGATGAGAGAGAAACATCAATCAACTGCCTCCTGCACATCTCCCACTGGGGATGTGCCGGCAACCCAGGTACATGCCCTTGACCGGAATCGAACCTGGGACCGTTGAGTCTGTAGGCCGACGCTCTATCCACTGAGCCAAACCGGTTTCGGCCACTATATTAATCTGAGTAATCCTTGCATGGGTGTATACCTGTATAAAAATTTATCAAGCAGTACACTAAAGATCAGTGCTGTTTTTGCCGCTAATATATGTATACCTCAAGAAAAAGATGAATCAGAGAAAGACAAAGATATTTAAAGGAAACCTACTTTTCAATATTTAAAAGCAGGAGTCAGCAAACATTATCTGTAAAGGGCCAGACAGCAAATAGTTCAGGCTTGTAGGTTCTGTCATGACTACTTAACTCTTCTGCTATAGTGCAAAAGCAGATATAGACAGTAAATAGACAATGACCATGGCTGTGTTCAAATAAACTTTATTTACAAAAATAGTGCTGGCCTGATTGGGCCTGCCAGCCATGGTTTACCAACTCCTGCTTTAAAGTATTAGCAAAGATGTCACCTATAGTTAAAACATCACAAAATAGAATTCCTTTTTCTACAATATGAGGTGATTGTAGTAAGGCCTCTTCGAGCCCAAGTACCGCATGATTGCTTTTGAAATACTGGAAGTGGGGTGTGTGTGAGTGTGTGAGAGAGGTGTGAGTGAAGACATAAAGGGGGGGCCAGTAATCATACCAAAGTAGTTATAAATGACCCTCCCACCTTTCTCTTTTTCTATACCTTCATCCTTCTTCTTATTGAATCAGGAATGGACTTTCATGCAACATGAACAAATACTTGTGGGACATTCATTACACAGTACACACAAGACTTTTGTGGTCACCCAGCCTAGAGGTAGTGATGGTGCCACAGCTAGTATATAGTGGAAATCAATTTAGATATGGTTCCTGCCCTCAAGGACCTATATGATGAAAGAGTAAAAAATTAAGTAAATACAGATAGAAAGAAGTAACTATGTAAGTTTTGTACAGAAAAATAAATTGGCATGTGAGAAGGAATAAAAGGGGCATAATTTACAAATGGAATTGGTCAGGGCAGACTTCTCTGGGGCTGGGTCATTAAAAGTCAGACCTAAGGAATGAATAGAAGTTGGATAGGTGAAGAAAGGTGTGATATGTAGGAGGCAGGGAGAGAACAGCAAGCAGAAGAAACAGAATGTGTCAAGGCAGGAGAAGGGAAAGCTTAGCACATGAAACTAGTGCAGCTAGAATGTAAGGAGCATGGGAAAAAAAGTGGCACAGAAGAGAAAGGAGTGGTGAGTAAAACCCAGACTGTACAGGGTACTGGTTTATATTAAGGAGTTTAGATGTTTTTGTTGTTGCTGTTAATCCTCACCCTACAATATTTTCCCACTGATTTTTGGAGAGAGTGGAAGGGAGGAGGAGAGACACACAGAGAGAGAAACATTGATGTGAGAGAGAAACATCGATTGGTTGCCTCCCACATGAGCCAGGGATCAAGCCTGCAACTGAGGTACATGCCGTTGACCAGAATCAAACCTGGGACCCTTCGGTCTGAAGGTTGACATTCTGTCAACTGACCCAAACTGGCTCGGGCTAGATTTTGTTTTAAATGCCATGGGAAGTCATGGACTGATTTTAAATAAGTGAATGGCATGGCCTGATTAACATGTTAAAAACATCACTCTAATTGCTGTGTAGAGAATTCATAGAGAGAGCAACATGATCTTTCCAAGACTACTGTGGTGCCCCCACCCCTCACATTCTACCCCCTGGAGATGATGATGGTTTGGGCAGCAGTGAAGGAAAGAAATGAATGGTTTGGGGATACATTTTGGAGGTAAAACTGATAGAACTTAGTAATGGACTGTTTTAGGGAAATGACAGAGAAAAAGATTTGAGAAGAGTAGGGAAGTACAAAATGATCATTTAGGAAAGTAATCAACTGAGTTTTCTGGAGATACCTAGTTAGGTTGCCAAGCAATGTTTAGGTCAGATGTTGGCTTTTCATTGACACCGATGAGTTCAGTTGTGTGTTTTCTCCAGTTTGGGTGCAAGAACAAAAAAATGATTGGGTTCATCTGGGGTTGGGGTTTGATGTGTTTGCCAGGGTAGAAAGAAGCATGGCAATTACTATAGTATTTTCAAAGGAGTTATTCTACTGAGGGATTGTGAGAATCTAAACAAATAGAGAAGTAAAGGAAAGGGACTGACGGGGAGAGTGGTGCTGACATGGTTGTGGAATGGAAGTCGTAATAAGACAGAAGATGGTGGGAGAGTGGGGTGATGGATTGAATATGCTGAAAGTAAAAGTTTTATTTAAGAATGGGATGTTTGATTTTACAGTTGTTTATTTTTTAAAAATGTATTTTATTGATTTCAGAGAGGAAGAGTGAGGGAGAGAGAAATAGAAATATCAATGATGAGAGAGAATCATTGATCAGCTGCCTCCTGCACGCCCCATAGTGGGGATCAAGCCCACAACCCGGGCATATGCACTGACCAGGAATCAAACCATGACCTCCTGGTTCATAGGTCAACACTCAACCATGGAGACACATCAAGATTTTACAGTTGGCCCTAACCAGTTTGGCTCAGTGGATGGAGCGTCGGCCTGTGGACTCAAGGGTCCCAGGTTCGATTCCAGTCAAGGGCATGTACCTTGATTGCAGGCACATCCCCAGTGGGGAGTGTGCAGGAGGCAGCTGATCGATGTTTCTAACTCTCTATCCCTCTCCCTTCCTCTCTGTAAAAAATCAATAAAATATATTTAAAAAAAAAGATTTTACAGTTGTTTAGAGTTCAATGATCCAACAGCTCAGCCTTTGGGACAGGTCATCCAATATATGTTGAAGTTGTCTAATATGATGACAGGAGGTAAGTTGGACTTGAAGATTGGAAGCCAGTGTTGAAATTGAAAGTCAATGAAGAGAAGTGACAGCAGATGACAGCAATAAGGAGGAAAGTGCAATTTAGCTGAATGATATGAGTCTCAAAGGACAGGAGAGCCATACAAGGGGGAGCAGGCAAACATTGACCCACTACCAAACCTGAGGTGAGAATAAGTAGTTTCCACTTAAGAGGCCTACAGGAGAAATGATATTCTCAGATTGGCCTTAGGTGCCATTGAGGCCTGTGAGTAGGTGGAAAGAGAAGGGAGAATAGAGGTAGAGAGTATAAGAAAGTTTGTTGAACACAGAACAACCATTTTCAAGAGCAAAAGAGGTTCAGCGTTGGGTCGCATGGAGTGATGGATCCAGTAAGCAGGTTGGAGCCGAGAGTTGATAAGATAAAGGATTTCTGGAGAGGCTCTTGTATCTGGCAGAGGATTTACTCCTGAAAGGTTTTAGGAAGAAGGCAAGTATTTAGCCTAACAGAAGTCTGAGAGGTTCTTTTCTTTCTTTTTAAACAATAAGTATAGTAATTGTTTGGGACATTTTTATTTTAAAGTTGATAATAAAAATCCACAACAAATTAATGAGAATGGGGTTTCTGTTTGGGATGATAAAAATATTCTGGAGACAAATGGTGGTGATGGTGGCACAACATTGTGAACATACTTCATGCTGAACTGCACACTGAAAAATCACTAAGATGGTGAATTGTACATTATGTATCTTTACCACAATAAAAAAATATGTAACCATTAGCAACAGCTATAAATTACCAGCCCATTTGGGAAATTTGTTCTCAGACATATTTTATTTGTCTTCAAACTGTTTTGGCCATCATTGTGTGTAAAAAACAATAGTTTCTAACACTTAGAAATCTGGAGATTTTGTATAAAAGACCTTTGAAAACTGAGCTAGCTAATAATGTGGGCACACATCCCTACCTGGGTCTGACCAGTGGGAGCCCAGGGGGCCTGCTCCCCTCCGCCATGTTTGCCCCTCTCCTATGCCTGCTGTGTTCTTGTCAGCACAGAGGCCCACGTGCTCCGGCCATTGAGACTGGTGCTGCCCTATTGTTTTCAGAATTCATAGGATGGTGAAATAGTTGTATAGCTGTGCTTCTAGAAAGGTGAGAAAGTGAAAGGAAGACTGAGCAGGAAGTTTCAAGAAAAGTGGGAGAAAACATAGTTCTTGGTGGAAATGAATTTGGGTGTTTTAATGTATAAACAAAATTGGTCCCAAGAATATAATCTGGCCAACATCAGTTATTTTTATTACCTGAGAGCAGTTTTGTTTGCCTCCCTGATTTATATAAACTGTTTATAAGTTTTAAATAATTTGTGTAAAACTGAAAAATGAAGGGAACTTGAAGGTCATAGGAAAAAAATCTCTGCTTTCACCAAATCTTTCTTTGACTAATGAAACTACCCTGAATTTGAGCCTTTCGGGAACAATCCATAGGGCGGTAATTAATTAATTAATTAATTAAACTATTGTTCTCAATATTTGTTCAGAAAAAAAAAACCCCAATGGTGCATTTTCTGTTTTGTGTGTGTGTGTGTGTGTGTGTGTGTGTGTGTGTGTGTGTGTGAGAGAGAGAGAGAGAGAGAGAGAGAGAGAGAAAGGGGTCATGTATATCTATCTTATTTGTTGGCACAACAACATACTGTTTGTGCCAAACCAATAAGTAGATTCAGGAACATTAAATCATTGTGTGTCAACATTACTGCGAATAAAACTCCTATACACAAAATGGGCACATACTATCACCAGAAAGAGTGCACTGACTTCTTTTGAAAGTAAAAATGTATTAAACTCCATATCTTGCACTGACTGACTCTAGTCTAAAATATTCTAACACTTCTAAATTTACAAAGATGGCATTTTGCCTTTTTTTTTTTTAGATCTCTTTCAATTGGATGAACTTAACCTTCAGATAGCTTTGCATTGAATTACCATATCTCTGGGTGAGAGATGAAAAAACCATTTAATGAGAATGAAAATGTCCAATTTCTACTTAGAAATGGAGGGTTGCCTCAGTGAATGTTGATTACAGCCTGACATGTGTTGTTGTGCTATGGCATCAGGAAATATCCCCAAGACCCAGGCCAAATCATATATAAATAGCATAGTGGGTATATTAGTTTTCCAAATACCACAGACAGGATGGCCTCATTCTCTCCAGATCTGGATACTAGAGTCTAAAAGCAAGATGTTGGCAGGGCCCTGGTCTCTCTGAAGGCTCCCAGGCAGAATCTATGCCATGCCTTTCTCTAAGCTTCTGGTGTTGCCAGCAATTGTTGGCATCCCTTGGCTTGTAGACACATCACTACAATCTCTGCCTCCATTGTCACATGGTGTATGCCTGTGTGTCTTTATCTGTCTCTTATTTTAAGGACAGTCATATTGGCTTAGGGCCCTCCCAAATGAGCTCATCTTCACTTGATTACATCTATAAAGACCCCATTTCCAAATAAGGTCACATTCACAGGAACCAGGTATTGGGACTTCAACATGTATTTTTCGGGTACACAATTCAACCCATACTAGAGGGACAGAAGGACGGACAGACCATGATCATTGAATTAGCTTTTTAGTTAGACTCTGGCCCAGCCACATCTCATCTCAACTATGGCTGCCCTGTTTCCTTCCCTCACTCTGGTTTTGGGGCCATCTCTTGTGTTTTCCTCCTAGTGTGACGAACTAGTTAATATCTGTCACCTTTCATCAATTTACACACGTTTCTGTCAGTGACTAGTCCCTCTGGTAGCATGGTGTCTCCTTACCTTATACCCTGGAAATAGAATCCCTTGATTGGAACCTAGAATGCCATTCCTATGAATCACTCCTATCGATCACTTCCCTCTTGTCTTTAATTCTTCCCTATGCTGCTTAGATTTTTTTTATTGTCATCACTTTCATTACCTTGCAACTCTCTTCCCGATCATCCTACTCTTTCATGTACTTTTTGAAACTCAATCTTGAATAACTCTATTATTTAGCCTGGGTAGCTGAGCACTGTCAGAGGAAATCATACAACCATTCACCTAGTCGGCTTTCTCTAGGTTCTCTGCAGAGGCATTTCATTCTATCCAAAAGCTCCTTGATCCTGTGGCATCAATGATTTCCCCTCATTCACAGCTTTCTCTTCAACTCTTTCTTCTTATTTTTTAAAAATCTCTACCCAAGGATATTTTCTCCATTAAAAGGAGGGAGTGAGGGAAAGGGACAGAATGAGGGGGAAAGATAGAGAGAAAGAGAGAAACATTGATATGAGGGAAACACATTGATGGGTTGCCTCCTGCATGTGCCCTGACTGAGGCTGGGGATCAAATCTGCAACACAGGAATTGAACTGGCAACTTTTTGGTTCACTGGACAATGCCCAAACAACCGGGGCACACCGGTCAGGGCCACACAGGTACCTCCTTAATTTCAGAACACCAAATCTACAAATTAGCCTTGATCTGCAACCATCACTTTTCTCCTTCCCACCTGCAACAAAGGAAGCAGAGTCCATCTAAGGTCTTACATTCTGCTCTTGGCCACTTTTGTTCCTCATGCTATACAATCTCCATGGGATTTCTGTCACTCTCGTGAATTTACATGCTGATAA
Source organism: Myotis yumanensis (assembly GCF_028538775.1). Lineage (NCBI taxonomy): Eukaryota > Metazoa > Chordata > Mammalia > Chiroptera > Vespertilionidae > Myotis > Myotis yumanensis. The sequence continues at coordinate 75,619,049 of NW_027223753.1, forward strand.
TTTCCAAACCTGTAACTCTAGATTATATCATTCTCCAAAGACTCATTCACATATCGTACCTGGGTACTAGACAGCTCACTTAGATATCCTGTGGGCACCTTCAATCACCATGTCAAAATTCAACTTTATAATCTCTACTCCTCAGCACTCCTCTAACTACTTTGACTCCCGAGTTCCCTGACTCAGTTAATCCTTACCACATTTTTTCACCTCAGAGACTGGGTGTTATCTGTAGCAGATTCCTTTGGGCCTGACCACTCCATATGCTCCTGTCCATTTCCAATGGCCAGTATCTGTATCTTTTATTATTGAGGTCCTTTTTGGAAGCAACAAGGAAGAACAGGCTGGAAAAGCTGCAAAATTAAAGCCATCAACCAATGACTTACGGAAATTGGTTCATAAATCCCCCAGCTTGTCAACCTCTTGGGTGGGATAACTGAATCATTTGTTTCATGCCATTTCCCAGAATTTTTCCATGACATTTACAACATAGTTGACTTGATAAAGCATTCTATCTTGGCTGACTTCCCTCCATATAACTTACTCACCGTTCTACCCATATTCCCTGTTCTTCTCGAATGAACTACTTGTCCTTGAATCCTAGCCTTGAAGTCTGTTTCTGGAGGAAACCAAAGTAAGACATTATCCTTCTTTCTATGCCCTTCCTGTCTTCTTCCAGCCAATTACCAAATCCTATAAATTCTACTTCATTATCATCTTGGTAAGGAAGCCATTTTTCTTCAGCCTCACTGTCATCACCTGGGCCACTGTCATCTTCTAGCAACAGTCTCCTACCTGCCTTCCTTCAGTGTTGTCCCCTTTAATCCTTTCTCTTCTCTTCAGGGAGTGATCTTTCAAATATGCAGATTTCATAGTATCACCACCACACCGAACTTTTCAGGTCTCAATTTACAGTTAAGAAGCTTTCCTTGATCTTTCAATTCTAGGAACCAGGAAAAGGAGCACCCTAGTATTTCCCGTTAGAGAATGAATATAAATTGCCTCTTCATTGAGCTGTGTTCCTCACTAGACTGTAAACTTTTTAAGGATAGGAATGTTGTTTTTGTCTTCCCTTTCCTTCCCTTCCCTTCCCTTCCCTTCCCTTCCCTTCCCTTCCTTTCCCTTATCCACCCCCACACCCTTGTTGTTGTTGTGCTCCTTCATTGTAACTCAACATAGGGTACAGAGTAGAAACTCAAATATTTGTTGAATAAATACATGCTTAACAGGTTCTTCCTGCCTTGCCCATCTTGGCCTGTTTCTGAAGGGCCAGAATCAGAAAGCTAGTGAACACATTTGCAGTTTGTACCTGTGTTTACTCTTATGTCTCAATTTAAGTTTTCCCCCCCTATAAATGATGACTAGTGATCTCATTAGGGGATGAGGTCATTAGGCAATGGTGAGTCAGGCATAGGACTGATTTTGTTTAAACCTTAAAAGGTAATTCTTCCTGTTACTTTGTATAAAAAGAAATAAGGACAAGACGGTAGTTTGAAATTTCCAAATTCCTTACATTTAAGGACTTTCATTAACCCTTAACATTTATTCTTGCCTAAGAACTTATTTCAAAGAATTTATTCCATAAAAATGTGTTTTAAATGTATTCTTTCAAAGAAGAAATTTCATCAGAATAAATTCATGTCAATTCATTACTGCCTGTTATCATTTGAATTCTGTTAATTGAACTTCTGTTCAAGTAGTTTTGTTTGTATTTAAAAAGAAAAAAGCTACCATTATAATTCCTATCCAATTTGACAAAATTCAAACTTCAAAACTTTTGATTCTTATCCATGCCTCTAATCTAGACGCTTTCTTCTCCCACTTAAAAGTATCTGAAATTGCAGTTATTTATTCTAATTACCTAAATGAAGTGACTAACCTATGCTGTAAATCATATTACTTATAATATAGGATTTCAACTACAGCACACAAACCACTTTATTTTTCTCTCTCCTTTTGTTGTTGTTAGTATAAGGTAGTTGTTAAAAGCACAAGTTTTAGAATGTGACAGGCAGGCTAGAGTCCTTATTCTGCCAGTTATTAAGCTGTGTGAGCAGAAGTAGTTTACTTTCTCTCTCCAGGCCTCAGTTTCTTCATCTTTTTTCTTAATATTTTTATTGATTTACAGAGAATGGAAGAGGGAGCGAGAGAAAAATCAATGATGAGAGAGAATCACTAATTAGCTGCCTCCTGCACACCCCCTACTGGGAATCGAACCCAAAACCCAGGCATGTGCCCTGACCAGGAATCAAACCACAACCTCCTGGGTGGGTGGCTCAGTAAGTTAGAGTTATGTCCCATGAACCAAAGCATTGTGGGTTCAATTCCCAGTCAGGGAACATACCTAGGTTGCAAGTGCAATCTCTGGTCAGGGTGCATATGGGAGGCAACTGATAGATGTTTCTCACATTGATGTTCTTCTCTCTCTCTCCTCTCTCCTCTTCCTCTCTCTCTAAAATCAATAAAAACATATCCTTGGGTAAGGATTAAAAACAAACAAACCAGCTCTTAGGCTTGCTGTAAAACAAGTGAGACAATATCATTAGCATTGTTATTTATTATCTGTTAGTTGGAGAGTAAACCTTATATTAATTAACTTAGCCCTCATATCAATACTGTGATGTGGGCAATGCTGTCATCTCTAGCTTAAAAATAAAGAAATTAAAGCCTAGAGAAGGTAAGGAAACTTGCCTTATAATAGTAGTAGTAGTAGTTGGAGAGAAACCAAGATGGCGGCATAGGTAAACACCGGAAATTGCTGCCTTGCACAACCACTTCAAAAATACAACTAAAAGACAAAACGGACATCATCCAGAACCACAGGAAGGCTGGCTGAGTGGAAATTCTACAACTAGAAGGAAAGAGAGAAGCACACTGAGACTCAGAGGAGGTGCGGAAGTAAAGTGCAGAGGTATGGAGGCACACGCGGAAAGGGCTGGCAGCTGAGGACCTGGTTATCTTTTTCAATCAGGAGGGAGTCTCAAGCTCCCGACTGCTCTGAACTCCAGTTCCAGGCGAGTCTCTAGGGACCCAGACTCATACGGGGAGAAACTGGACTGTCTGGCATCGGTTGGAACTCGAGGGTGGCTTTCTATCAGAGGTGCTTGCAGCGGTTACCGGGACACTGAGAAGCAGGGCCTCTTAGGGTAGGACTGAGGAGCAGCCATAACTGCTTGCTCTGCCCTGTTGATCCCCTGAGACCCCGCCCCACCCAAGCTGTGCCCAGAGGCTTTTGCATATGAAAGGCTTGGCCCTTTGCAATCTGAAAATTACCTAACAAACTGCAGCTGGGTCAGAGAAACCCAGAATATCCAAAAGAAGGCCCAAGGCCCCACAGCAGCTTGCATTGCTTCACAGCTGGGCTCCTGCTGGGTAGCCTCAGGCTGAGGCTAAATTAGCACCTCCTTAGAGATCCAAGAGCCAGTGTACCCAGTGGTCAGAGTGGGACCATCCAGATTACAACTCCTCAGATCCATAAGGGACACACTCAGGGGGCAGACTCAGTGAGCACCAAAGCCCCACTGAAGCAAGTCTTGCCCTAGAAGGGTGTCTCCAGCACAGAAGTTCTCCCACTGCAGACACAGCTGATTCTCACAGCCAATTGGCCTGGAGGTCAAATCCTCCCAGTGATACCTACAACAATCAAGGCTTAACTACAACAAGACTGCACAAAGCCCACAAAGGGGTGCACCAAGAGTGTCCATCTCCGGTAATTGGGGAGGCTGAGCCACTGGGACCTATAGGACATGTAGCACACAAAGCCACTCTATCAACACAGGGAAGCATAAAAAATGCGGAGACAAGGAAACAGGTCACAAATGACAGAAATGAAGGAAAGCAAACTACTGGATATAGAGTTCAAAACCACACTTTTAAGGTTTTTCAAGAATTTTCTAGAAATCGCTGATAAACTTAGTGGGACCCTCAAGAAATCTAGTGAGACCCTCGAGGTTATGAAAAAGGACCAACTAGAAATTAAGCATACACTGACTGAAGTAAAGAATATTATACAGAGTTCCAACAGCAGACTAGAGGATCGCAAGAATCAAGTCAAAGATTTGAAATACGAAGAAGCAAAAAACACCCAACCGGAAAAGCAAAAAGAAAAAAGAATCCAAAAATATGAAGATAGTGTAAGGAGCCTCTGGGACAACTTCAAGCATACCAACATCCGAATTATGGGGGTGCTAGAAGAAGAGAGAGAGCAAGATATTGAAAACCTATTTGAAGAAATAATGACAGAAAACTTCCCCTACCTGGTGAAAGAATTAGACTAACAAGCCCAGGAAGCGCAGAGAACCCCAAACAAAAGGAATCCAAAGAGGACCACACCAAGACACATCATCATTAAAATGCCAAGAGCAAAAGACAAAGAGAGAATCTTAAAAGCAGCAAGAGAAAAACAGTCAGTTACCTACAAGGGAGTACCCATACGACTGTCAGCTGATTTCTCAACAGAAACTTTGCAGGCCAGAAGGGAGTGGCAAGAAATATTCAAAGTGATGAATAGCAAGAACCTACAACCAAGATTACTTTACCCAGCAAAGCTATCATTCAGAATTGAAGGTCAGATAAAGAGCTTCACAGATAAGGAAAAGCTAAAGGAGTTCATCACCACCAAACCAGTATTATATGAAATGCTGAAAGGTATCCTTTAAGAAGAGGAAGAAGAAGAAAAAGGTAAAGATACAAATTATGAACAACAAATACATATCTATCAACAAGTGAATCTAAAAATCAAGTGAATAAATAATCTGATGAACAGAATAAATTGGTGAATATAATAGAATCAGGGGCATAGAAAGGGAGTGGACTGACTATTCTGGGGGGGGGGGAGGGTGTGGGGGGTGTGGGAAGAGACTGGACAAAAATCGTACACCTATGGATGAGGACAGTGGAGGGGGGGTGGTAAGGGCAGAGGGTGGGGTGGGAACCGGGTGGAGGGGAGCTATTGGGGGAAAAAAAGAGGAACAATTGTAATAATCTGAACAATAAAGATTTAATTAAAAAAATAGTAGTAGTAGTAGTAATAATAGTACTAGCAATAATAATTATTATTATTCACCATGTATCAGGCACCATTATAAACTGTTTACATATGAACTCAATTATTCCTCAATCCTAAAAGGTAGGTCTTATTGTTATCCCCAATTTGTAGAAGGAGACTAAGACCCAGAGCTATGAAGTATTGTAACTTGTTCAAGATAACATAGCTTCTATGCAGTAAAACCAGGATTCAAATCCAGGAAATCTGGCTTTGGAGAATGTATGCTAAGACTTGTTTTGTGGCCAAACACACAGTCTGTCCTGGAGAATGTTCCCGTGGGCTTGAGAAGGATATGTATTCTGCTGCTGTTGGATAGAATTGTCTGTTAGTGTCTGTTAGGTACTTTGGTCTAAAGTGTAATTCGAGTCCAAAATTTCCTGACTTTCTGCTTGGAAGATCAATCCAGTATTGAAAGTGGAGTATTGAATACCCCTACTCATTATTGTTATATGTGTCTCTCTTCAGATGGGGGGGGGGGATGTTGGTGGTGTTTTTTGATTTAGTATTTGCTTAATATATATGTAGGTACACCAATGTTGGGTGTACATATATTTATAGTTCTTATATATTTTTGATGAATTTACCCCTTTATAATTATAACATGACCTTCTTTGTCTCTTATTATAGTTTTTGATTTAAAGTCTGTTTTGTCTGATATAATTATAGCTACTCCTGGTTTCTTTAGGTTTTCATTTGCATGAAATATGAGCCTATTTGTGCCATTAACGCTGAAGTGAGTCTCTTGTAGGCAGCACATAGTTGGGTTTTCGTTTTTATCAGTTCAGCCACTCTATGTCTTTAGATTGGAGAATTTAATCCATTTACATTTAAAGTAATTATCAGTAAGTAAAAGCTTAATGTCATCTTGTCAATTATTTCCTGGCTGTTTTTCAGTTCCTTTGTTCCTTCCTCTCTTGCTGTCTTCCTTGGTGAATTGACAATTTTCTCTAGTGGTATGTTTGATTCCTTTCTCTTTATCTTTGTGTATCTATTATAGGCTTTTGCTTTCTGGTTACTATGAGGCTTACATAGATATCTTATAGTTATAACAGTCTTTTTTAAAACTGATAACTTTGCACACTAAAACTCTACCCTCTTACCCCCCCCTCATTTTATGTTTTTAATGTTACAACTTATAGCTTTTTTATATTGTGCATCCATTAACAAATTATTGCAGCTATAGTTATTTTTAATACCTTTGTCCTTTAATTTTCAATCTGGAGTTAAATGAATAACATAACACCATATTACAGTGTTGGAATGTTCAGAATTTGACTATATAGTTATCTTTACCAATGTGTCTTATATTTTCACATTACTAATTAATATCCTGTTATTTCTGCATGATAAACTCCTTTTAGCATTTCTTATAAGGCAGGTCTAGTGGTGAGGAACTCTTTTAGCTTTTGTTTGGGAAACTCTTAACTTGCCTTCATTTCTGGACAGATTTGCTGGGTCAAGTATTTTTGGTTGGCAATTTTTTCCCAGCACTTTGAATATATCATTTTATTCTCTACTGACCTGCAAGGTTTCTGCTAAGAAATCCACTGATAGTCTTATAAGGGTTCCTTTTAATGTGAGGTATATATATATATATATATAATCTCCTTTCTGACTGGTGTTGCCCAGTGGTTATCCTATGAACCAGCAGGTTCGATTCCCAGTCAGGGCACATGCCCTGGTTGTGGGCTCAATCCCCAGGAAAGGGTGGTCAGAGGCAGCTAATCAATGATTCTCTCTCATCATTGATGTTTCTCTCTCTCTTTCCCACTTCCTTCCTTTCTAAAAATCAACAAAAAATAAATAAAATTTAAAAAATATATATTTCTTGGTTTTAAACTTCTCTCTTTGTCTTTCATTTCAGACACCTTTATTACAATCTGCCTTGGAGAAGACCTTTTGGGTTGATTCTTTTTGGTGACTTATGAGCTTTATGAACTTGGATATCCAAATCTCTTCTGAGATTTGAGAAAAATTCACAGCTATTATTTCTTTAAACAATTTTTTCCTGCCCCTTTCTTTCTCTCTTCTCCTTCTGGCACTCCACTATTACATAGTTTTTCTTGATGGTATCCCATAATTCACATAGGCTTTCTTCGATCTTTTTTTCACTCTTCTTTTTATCTCCTCTGACTAGATAATTTTAAATGACCTGTATTTGACTTCACGGCTTCTTTCTTCTGCTCTATCAAGTCTACTGTTAATGTTCTTTATTGCATTTTTTATTTCATTAATTTTATTCTTCAACTCACGACTTTCTTTTTAGTCCTTTTCAATCATTTCTATAGATGTGTTAAACTAATTTTGTTTGTGTTTGTTATCCTGATTACATTAAATTGTCTTTCTGTGTTTTCTAATAACATATTGAGCTTTCTTAAAAAACTATTTTGAATTCTTTATTGAGAAAATTGCAAATCTCTTTCCTTTAGGGATGGTTGGTTATTGGAAAACTACTGTGTTCTTTTGGTGGTGTCATGTTTCCTTGATGTTTCATGTTCCTCAAAGTCTTCTGTTGCTGACTTCACATTTGAAGAAGTAGTTACCTCCTACAGTCCCTGCTGACTGGCTTTGGGAGAGAAATACCTTCTGTCAGTCCTGCTGAGTATTCTGAGACTTTCTCAGACATTTTCTCTGGCTCCACATGCTCCACACTTCTTGTTCCCTCTTGAGGGGAAATGCTTAATATGCAATTCTTTCTCTTGATACTGCAAAGCCTGGCTGAGCTACCCAGAGTATTGGAGATGCCTGTGGCCCAGTGGCCTGGGAGGTTGGGGCAGCCATAGGTGAGGTATCCCCAGAGGTTTGTGGTTGAGCTATCTGATGGAGTCCAAAAGGGATCTGCATCCCTTTCTGCCCTCCGATAGCAATGGCTTCTCTTCTCTAAGCCCCTCCTCACCTCTCAGTCATGCAGCACATCTCAGCATTCTGGAATGGGCAAGAAGAAAGTGGGCTTCTTTGGCAGTGGCCAGTACAGCTGGGGAAGCCAGGTACTTACTTACATGCTCCCACGTCCCCCTTGGAGAAATCGCAGGCATAGCAGGTCTCTTAGCACTGAGCTATGCTGGCTTGGCGGAGGGGTGTCCAGGAAAAGTGAAAGTGTTCCTCTTACCCTCTTCAATGTGTTCAGTCTCAAGTTTGTTTTCCAACAGTGTGTTGGAACTTCTTTTTTTAAAAAAATATATTTTATTGATTTTTTACAGAGAGGAAGGGAGAGAGATAGAGAGTTAGAAACATCGATGAGAGAGAAACATCGACCAGCTGCCTCCTGCACATCTCCCGCTGGAGATGTGCCCGCAACCCAGGTACATGCCCTTGACCGGAATCGAACCTGGGACCCTTCAGTCCGCAGGCCGATGCTCTATCCACTGAGCCAAACCGGTTTTGGCGGAACTTCTTGTTATACTCCTGGACATGCACAAAGGCACTTTTGAGAGTGATTGTCAAATTCACCATTCTTTGGGGGTGAAGACAGTTGGGAAACTCTTGTTTCCTTCATTTTGCTGTCATCACTCCCAAATTTTATGTTTGGTAATACAAATTGCCACAAATATCTAAGCCTTTTGGAAGAAAATAATTTTAATTTCAGTGTAATAGACAACTACGAATTTTGTGTCGTTTTGTTCAACACAGACTAAGGCTCAGAACCTTTGCTCCTTAGAAATATGCTTGGAACTCTGCTGGAAAATGTTACACTTCTCTTTTCTCTATAATATTGATATACCTGTCACATTCAAGCAGGGCCCATGATTAATCTTAATGTGCAGGTGTTCCTAACTGAGGCCCGATGTTTGAATTTGCTTCATTCTATGCAGTCTGTTTTAATTTTGATTAATTGCCATCAGAAATAATAATTCCTCAGGGCAGATCATTAGGAAGCTACAAAATCGATTACGTTTAGCTACAGAATATGTAAAACTAGTCACCACCACTGAAATGATCAGAGATACCTTTTATGCTCCATGCACAAGGAATACGTAGGTCATTGCAACTGGATTTCAGAAGCAAATTAAAATGGAATTGGAAATGCTTTTTAATAAATAAGTTAGCTTTCAAATTTGTCCTTTTTTCCCACCCTGAATAGATTTTCCTAATTCTGACATGAATATTAGTGACCACAGCTGGTAGTCATAGATAATAGCAATAATATGCTTTAGGGCTTAGACTAGGGAATATATCTCAGTACAGATTTGCAATAATTAATTGGCAGAATCATGAGCTCCTGAAGTATAAAAAAGACACAAGCTTACCTGCTATCCCAAGCCCTAGACACTGACTTGCTTGAAGTACTGATTGCTTACTTTGTGGCTAATGCACTAGCTTCTTAACCTCCTTATCTCTGGTGGGGTTTCTTCTTGGGCCACCCATAGGCAACAATTTTCTCAGACCTTTACATGATTCTCCCTATTTGTGGAACACTCTGACTCTCCTTGTTCATCTGGCTGTGTCACCTTCACATTTCAGGACTTCTCTTAAATGCCACCTGTTCTCGGAAGCTTTGCTTGTTTCATTAGTCCCTTAGTTGGCTCTTCCTCGTGCCCCATTGCATCTTAAACCCATTTTTCCATAACTGCGATTATATTCTATTGTCACAAAATGTTCATTTCCTCTATTAGACTGTGAGGTCTTTGAGGACAAAATTTCTGTCTTGTGTCTCTATAGCCTTAATTCAATGGGTCCTAACCATTTTTGTTTCACACACATCCTTTGAGAATCTGACAAAGACTGTAGTCTTCACTAGAAAAATTTTGCCAATAGTTTAAAGGAGTTTGGGACACTCTAAATCCATCTGTAGACCCCAGGATTCCATGGACCGCTGGTTAATAATCCTTGCACAAGCTCCTAGAAATATCAAAATAGTTCTCACTTAACAAATGTTTACTGCTTGTCAGACACTTTTCTGAGCACTTCATGTAATCTGCCCCATTTATTTCTTATGACAACCCTATGAGGTAGATACTATAATTATTCCCAATTTATAGATGAGGAAACTGAGGAACAGCAAGTAACATGCTCGAGGATATTCCTGAGCCTGCTCGGTTAACCACAAGACTATATTGCCTCTTGACCTCACTATGGGGCTGTTCATAGTACCCTAACTAAAAGGCACCTCATACATGTCCATTGAATAAACATAAGCAGTAGTGTTATATACCAGGAACTAGACATAAGGCTGGGATCATGCAGAAAATAAAGAGGCTTAGCACTGAAATGGTTTGTAAGTGCTATGAACTTTTTCAGTGAAGTAAATAACATAGGATATAAGCTGCATCCAACCTTCATTTTGCTTTAAGGATAAGGGATGGGATGGTAAGGAATTTTTACGGAATACTTGATACATGCCTGACATTTAATTTGGTGCTTCCTAAACAAACCATATCATATAATAGTTCTAATACACCTTTGACCCCAGGGAAGAACTGAATGGGAAAATACAGTGTCACTTTTTTAAAAAAGCAAACATTAGTAAAGCGTAGTTTGTAAAAGCCCAAATGTTGGGTCTCTGTGACATCAATGAATCAAATTTTTACTGTTAGAAAGGAGAAGGGTTAAGGAGGTAGGGGTGGGGTTTTTCTTTCTTCTAATGAAGATAAGCCTTTCAAGTCTTTTGTGATAAGAATTTTACAATTACAGTTAGATGTGAATAGGACCTTCACTCAAGTACGCACACAGAGATTTCTGCTCTGGCTTCAGAAAGGCAGGAAGGGAAGGTGGGAAAGAGAGGAAGAAAGGCCAATATGTGATTATCATGTGCCAATAATCACATTAAATGATTTCAACTAGAACCTCTCAGCTGATCTAGCTTACTGTTTCTACTATGGTCAATGGTTCAAAGGTCCAATATCAGGTAATTGGTTGGGGCAGGGGCCTGGCTGGAGAAAAGCTGGGAGGCTTTTCTTGCTCAAAAAAACCCTGCAGTCTTCTGCGCCACCCCTGAGTTCCTGCCCAGATGCCAGACAACCCAGCTCCGCCCCGTGTGTCCCTGGACCCCCAAAGCCGCTGCCCGGTGCTGGAGCTCAGAGGAAGCAGGACTGTGTTCCAGTTACGGTTTTATTAAGCAAGACTTTGACTGGGATGCCATAACGGAGAGATAAATGCCAGGACTCTGGATGTCCCCTAAAAGCCTTGCGGAATAAAAGATTGACTTTACAGCCAATAGGAGCACCTTAGAAAAACAGCCTGGTACCTTCCTGGTTCACATGGTTCATGGCAGTCTTTCCAGGTAAGGAAAAATGGCAAGGAAAGGGCCTCAGGACCTTATGGGGACCTTAAGGACTTGAGGAATCCACCCAAACCTTTGCAGGCAAAGCCAAATGGCAACTGTGCAGCTTGGCTTCTTGCCCTGAGGGGCTGACTAAAACTCAATCTGAATATTCCTTGTAAGTGAAATTCCAGCAAAGTGGATTTGGAAGAGCCGACATGGTCAATTGTTATTTTTGTGTCTATACAAATAATCAGGCCAAGTTAAAACTGGACCTAAGCAGTCTCTTTGTCAAAAAGGAGGTTGATGTTAGGGAGGGAAATTCTGTTTCTGAAAACCACAATGCCCAATTGTGAATGTTGGACTCTAGCACAGTTCATTGTCTTCAGAGTTTAAAGTTCTGTTTTTCCCTGTGAGCTGAACTAATTTCTGAATTCTTCTAGCTATCTTCAGCCCTCCAAGCTATTTATCACCCATTCTTTGATTTAGAATTTTAAAAAACCACCGATGCAGTATCAACGGTACAGACTTTACCTAAGCATCTGATGACATCACCAGAGATACTTAAACTGCAGATAAAGAGGATCTGTCAGATTGTTATTACCTGCTTTTATTCCAGCAAAATAAACTCTAAGCCTTGTCGACTGACAGTCTTGCAGACTCAGAAACTGGTTTGTGATTTGCTATGTTGATTAATCTTTGTGTTCTTCATAGGGTATATGCCTACAACATTTTAAAATACCTATTTACATGTTTACACAATATGGGTCTCACTTAAACCTATTTCTTTTATTATTATTATTATTATTATTATTGATTTTCAGAGAGAAAGGAAGGGAGAGAGAGAGAGAGAGAGAGAGAGAGAGAGAGAGAGAACAATTGATGAGAGAGAGACATCATCGACCAGCTGCCTCCTGCACACCCCCAACTGGGGATTAAGCCTGAAACCTGGGCATGTGCCCTGACTGGGAATCAAACAAGCAACCTCTTGGTTCATGGGTTGAAGCTCAACCACTGAGCTACACTGGCCAGGCTAACCTATTTCTTCTTTTTTTTAAAACACCTCACCTAATGATATTTTTCCCATTGGTTTTTAGAGAGAGAAGAAGAGAGAGGTAGAGATGAGAAAGAAACATCTATGTGAGAGAGACATATTGATTGGTTTCCTCCCACACATGCCCTGACGAGGGCCAGGGATTGAGCCTGCAACCAAGGTATGTGCCCTTGACCAGAATTGAACACAGGACCCTTTAGTCTGCAGGCCAATGCTCTTTCCACTGGGCCAAACCAGGTAGAGCTAAATGATTTCTTGTAAGTCCCCACAAGAAACTCAACCGGATACCTACTCTTGTGAACCCATTGAGGACCTCAAGCTCTGCTTCAAGAAACAAAAACCTATTATAGATAAATGATATAGTGACTGGACATTAATATAATTGTTCTCAACTCCTTATGGCACAGTCACCCTCCTGCCACTACACTGCCCTTCAGAAGTGTCCATTACCAGCCCCTCCCTCCAGGTAACTCCTATTTGGACTCACAGTCAGGGACAGCTCAATGCCCCTAACTGAGTAGGAAGCAGTTACAGAAAATTGACCTTCGTCCAATTTCCTTAGCTCCAAGTAATTGTTAGGAATAACAATTTTTATATTAAGAGGGGGAAATTTTAAGAACAGAAAACAGGCCTCTCCTTTTATTTTGTTGTGGCCTTTCCACAATTTGTGAAAAGCACCTGATAATTAAATCCCAAGATTGTTGGCGCCTCTGATTCAGACGGCCCCTCTATTCAAGGGCTCTGCGCAAGACTGCAATCCTCCCACCCCCTCCTCCCTGCTGTTTTAACAACTCGGGGATGATTTGCACTAAGGAGTCCCTAGTTTGTAGGAAGTTTCCTTCCCCTGCCCCTTCAGACAAACCTCTTTTGAACTCTTTATAACTTTTGTTCTAAGTTTTCCTTACAGGCTTGGGAAAAATACTGATAAGACATCTCCTTAGTACATCTCCCGAACTGTCTCCTGGAAAGCAAAAGAACTGTAACATTTCTTTAAAAAAAAATTTTTTTTTATTGATTTCAGAGGGGAAGGGAGAGGGAGAGAGCAATAGAAACATCAATGATGGGAGAGAATCATTGATTGGCTGCCTCCTGCATGCCCCACAATGGGGATGGAGCCCACAACCCTGGCATATGCCCTGCCTGAAACAGTGACCTCCTGGTTCATAGGTCAACACTCAACCACTGGGCCACACCTTCAGGGCCAAACTGTACCTTTTCAAAGACAACTCCTGGTATCTGGTCACAACGGAACTTCTAACTTAGCCCCCGCCCTTCCTTGTCGCTTAGCAACAGCAACTGCTTGCTCTTTAAAAGTGCAAGCCAGTCTTTCTTCCCTACCCTGTGTTGACTAGCAACACAATGGCCCTTTCTTTCTTTGGGAAGTAAAATAAATTTCCTCACTGAAAACAAAACAAACAAAAACTTGCAGTCTTCTTCAGAATAGTATGAAAATTCATTAGCGATTCTAATCATTGTCCATGGACAATTTTAACCACACATGGTGAGACCTCATAGCAAGGAAATGCTATTGGCATCATTCATCACCCGTGGTTACTAAGGCTGATCATCCTGTGCTCTGCTGATTCAGGAGCTCCATCTCCAGGTAAGTCTTGAACCACTTTGAGCCTGTGTGTAGAGGCGGCTCAGGTCTGGGCAAGGCCAATGTATAACCCTAAAGCTTTTGAGGATATGAATCTACATGTCTGGTGGGGAAAGGAGCTCAAGATAAACTCCAGGGATCAAGGTATATAACATCGGTCATTGTCCACGCTTGTGTCCTCACTGTGGATCCCCTCAATAATCAAAGTGTTACCCGAAAGACAACAAGATCTCAGTTCTTGTCTTCTTAAGGGAAAGATTTCAACCAAGAAACAAAGTGTTGAAAAGCAAGCAATGTTGGGAAAATTGGACAGATACATGCAAAAAAAGGGAAACTAGACCACCAACTTATACCATACACAAAAATAAACTCAAAATGGATAAAGGACTTAAACGTAAGATGGGAAACCATAAAAATTTTAGAAGGATTCATAGGCAGCAAAATAGTAGACATATGTTGTAGCAATATTTTTACCAATATAGCTCCTAGGACAGGGGTGGGCAAGCTTTTTGTGAGTGTGTGCCAAAACCAGCAAAATCTCTGACTCAAAATTCTTCTGCGTGCCAACCCTAATTTTTTGAGAACATGTTATGCCTACTTGATATCTCTTAAGGTGTACGTATGTGAAGAACCTTGAAGAAATAATAAAATTCATTTGAGTGACAAAAACACAGTATATGATGATGAAAAATACATTTATTTTTTAATGTATACATGTACACTGATAGTCCAACAGAAAGCTTTATGACTCTGTTTGATATTATCAGTGGGACTTTTGCTGCTGCATCACTGATGACAGAGATTTTACATCAGGTTTATATTTCGGGAACTTCAGAGATATGCACGAGCTACTACTTTCATCCATCAGGCTACTCCTATTACGAGACTTAAGAAAATTCATCACAGAGAACAAAGATTCACAAGTGTATGTGGATAAAACCAAAACACTGGTCGGATCTAGGAAGGCAGGGAGAGTTAAGGCAGAGGCATAGAAATTGCTCTTCCCCTCTCTCGTCAATCTCTGGTCTTTAAGATAACTTGTTATGTAAAATTATTTATTTATCTAAGATGTACCTACACTGAATTTATCTGAAAAATAAAACAAGTTGATATTAAGAAAAAAATTGTAAATGGAAGATTACAAGAGAGGGTTCTGTGTGCCAGCAAAAGTTACTGGCGTGCCATGTTTGACACGCATGCCAGGGGTTGCCCACCCCTGTCCTAGGACAATGGAAATTAAGGAGAAAATAAACAAATGGGACTACATCAAAATAAAAAGCTTCTGCACAGCAAAAGAAACCATCAACAAAACAACAAGAAGGCCCACTGCATGGGAGAACAAATTTGCCTATGTTATCATCAATAAGGGTTTGATCTCCAAAATTTACAGGGAATTCATACAACTTAACAAAAGGAAGATAAACAATCCAATAAAAAAATGGGCAAAGGACGTAAATAGACACTTTCGAAAGAGGACATGCAAAAGGTCCAGAGACATATGAAAACATGCTCAAAGTCACTAATCATCCGAGAGATGCAAATCAAAACAACAATGAGGTACCACCTCACACCTGTCAGAATGGCTATCATCAACAAATCAACAAACGACAAGTGCTGGCAAGGATGTGGAGAAAAAGGAACACTCGTGCACTGTTGATGGGAATGCAGACTGGTGCAGCCACTGTGGAAGACAGTATGGAGTTTCTTCAAAAAATTAAAAATGGAACTCCCCAGTAATCCCACTTCTAGGAATATATCCCAAGAAATCAGAAACACCAATTAGAAAGGACATATGCACTCCTATGTTCATAGCAGCACAATTTACAATAGCTAAGATTTGGAAACAGCCTAAGTGCCCATCAGTAGATGAGTGGATTAAAAAACTGTGGTGCATCTACACAATGGAATACTACACTGCTGTAAAAAAGAAGGAATGCTTACCATTTGCAACAGCATGAATGGACCTGGAGAGCATTATGCTAAGTGAAATAAAGCCAGTCAGAGAAAGATAAATATCACATGATCTCACTCATTTGTGGAATATAATGAACAACATAAACTGATGAACAAAAATAGAGGCAGTAAAAAAAAATGTTTTAGAATATAATACAAGTAATCTTGTTATTTGCAGATTTTTAATATTTCCTACAACTTTTATATTATACTATCAGTACAGTTTGTTAATATTATATTTAAAATAGTTTTTCTTGAAATATTAATGTTTATTACACGTAAAAAACCTTATATTTGATATCTTTTTATTATGCATTTATGCATGCATGTTGCTATGCACATATGATTAATTTACATGAAGTATTTAAGACAAATATGTTTCTAATCAAAATTCTCAGTGCCAAGTTTTGCACTACTGTTAACATAATGATAATGTCAAGATTATCAGGAAACATATTTAATATTTTCACATTGTGAATAAAGGCATTAAATTAAAAAAAAAGACTTTTAAAACTACAAAGCAGTTTATGGGGGGTAGTCATGTCATAGGCTGGTATCTTCCTTGACAAAGGTCAATCTTTACTTTAACTGGGCCTATTGTCTTTTTGCATCTATGAGAACATATCATTGGAATGTCAAAGTAATTTTCCTTTTTCTGGACCCCTCAAAGCACAGATACTGCTCCACGGAGACCACAAATCCCCATATTGTTATTGTTAATTGTTGACTATTAACCACCTAAGTAAAAGCTGTGTCTATCATTTTACTTTTTACAATTCCAGAGGTCTCCCCACTTTGCTTTCTCCCACCTCCCTAACCTATCACCAGTGGATTTCATGTAACCCACTTATGTCTCCTCTTTTGATTGTAATGTATAAAATGAAGTGCAAAACTGCCATTCTCTCAAGCATTAGCTCAAGCCGTTGAGATTCTACTTTCTGGCAATTGTTTGGCTCAAATAAACTCACAAAAAGTCAAAAAAAGAAAGAAAGAAAGAAAGAAAGAAAGAAAGAAAGAAAGAAAGAAAGAAAGAAAGAAAGAAAGAGAGAGAGAAAAGCAAGAGTTTATTGATCGCAGCAAAAATATACTTAGGCTGGGCTGCTTTGGCTCCCTGGGAAGTCAGAGAAAAGGGGGCATTGGAGACAGGTTCAGGGGTTAGCTCTGGAGGAGCTGCCACTGCCCATTGCTCCCGATTGCAAGTCTCATGGGGCCCCTTAGATCATGCATGTCAAACTCAAAGGCGAGCACAGGCCAAATAAACAAGGTTTAAGATTATGTGGGCCGCAAAAAAACAAAAGCTTCAATTTTCATAGAAATGTAGGTTTATTTCTATAGAGACATCTGAATACAAAGGGCTGAAATAAATGAGTAATCATTAACATAAAATAATAGAACATTTTAATAAAAATTAATATTTTTTCTTGAACATTAGCTTACCAGACACTGAATAACTGCACAAATTAATAAGTGTAATGCAAATAAACCTATTTTTCTTGTTCTCCGAAAGTGAAATATTTCCTGTTGCGCACACCGAACAAGTCAGTCCAAGACTAATGACATGGCAATCAGCTGCTAAAATAATCGCTGCTAGTATTAGTGGAGAGAAACGGTGTGCCTGCGAGTAAGGCGCGTAAGGGAAATGAATGCAACACGATTATAGTAATCAGTCATTAGTGAACGTTGTAGTTTGTTATTAATAACTAGAGGCCCGATGCACAAAATTCATGCAAGGGGCTCTGCCCTTGAAGCCGCAACAGCTTGCCTCGGCCCTCGCAGCCTCAGCTTTGTCCAGAAGGACGTCTGATCTAATTAGCATATTATGCTTTTATTATTATAGATTATGTATAACAGGATATTGTAAAAATTAAGTTACAAAATTTTTATTAAAATGTTTCTTACATACTGTTATATTGGCTGGGCTGCAAAAATATTCGTTGTGGGCCACATGAGGCCCACGCGCTCGAGTTTGACATGCTTGCCTTAGATGTTAGGGGATATGTGCCTGTGGGGGTAGGAGAGGGGAAAGGGAAGGCAGGGGCATGGTCCCTGGAGGGAGAGCACCCTGGGGCATTCACTTTCAGGGGTTTTAAAGGTGGGCCTTTTAGGGATGGATCAATAGATTATTCATTAGCTTTATGCCAATGTACCAAAATGAGATTTATTCTCTTATTTGTCTGTCCTTGAGTGGGGTTGGCAAATGGCACTTAGTTGGATTTTTTCATAAGCAAATTCATATTTTTATCCACTTATTTATTTTTAATCTTTATTATTGAAAGTATTACATATGTCCCTCTCTTCCCCCCATTGACCCCTTGGATTTCTGTTAGCTATCTCCCTGAGGAGGGTGATGTAAGCTATTTACCCTTTGGTTGGGAAGAGAATTGCAAACCATTTGCTCTTTAGTGTCTTTGGTTTAGGAAAGATAGAATTTTCTAGGTGGCTGCAAACTGCTGTTTAACTCTCTGTCTTAGTTTCCCTATTCCGCTTGTCCCAGAATTTTCCTAGCTTCTTACTATGCTATAACCAAAGTCCTTTCAACTTTTCCTATCAGTTGTTTTAATTGCCCTCACGTTCATCCACAACAGGGACTCTAGATACCTTGGGTTTTCAGGGTCAATATATTTGGATGAGAAAGGATGATATAAAAAACTAACACAGGATTTTTTGGAACTAAATTTAGGGAAATTTTCTGGGTTTATTTTTTTATAATACACAAATATTGTCTTAAAATGTAATAGCAAGTCATTTAAAATATTTGGTTGGAAATGTTTTAAAGTTTTTCTAATATTAGCTTGAACATTTTTTTATAACTTAGCTGTCTGAAACTAAAAGCAATGTAGAACTCTTACAGTTGAAATACAGTCATTTTTTTTTTTTTAACAGATCCTCTGAAGGGGCTAAATCAAGCCAGCTTTCCACTGAGTTACAATAATGAAGACTCTAATTATTCAGTCTGCATTTCAAGTTTGGTTGTAATTCATTAAAATTATTTCTGCCCCTTTTCAGTTGGATGCATTTCAGCATTCTAAATTCTAGTCTCTTCCTGTTTCAAAAATTTAGACAGTTAAAGAGTATATTTGTATCTCATTTGTTTGTTAATTTGATTTTGTAATGATCTCTTTGTCCCTTCATTTCTATAACCCATAGCTGTGCTTATATTAGCAGTCAAAATGCAAATTTTCTTAGAGGCTGGCCCCTACAGTCCATAGCAAAAGAATTTTGATCTTTCAAAATGATTTGCATTTGGATGAAGAATTCCAACCACATGTATGAATTTGCACCTGGATGCAAATCCAGGCAGAGTGGGCAAGGTGGAGAGGCGTTGGGGTCTTTGGGGTAAAGGAAGGTGTAGCCAGCCTGTGCTACAGAACAGGACTGAGAGTGAAGCCTTTGATTTTGCCCTTTTGGAAGGTCTGCATAGGTGTATAGCCATAGGATACTGGCAGGTCAACTGCATATTGTCAGGGCACTTGAATTGATGTCAGGAGTCTGCCCTTTGGCTTTCAAAGATCTCTCTGGGCAGCTCAACCAGGAGAGGTTATCAGGTCTCCTGCCTGTTTGGTGGGGGATCACTCTGTAACTTGTATGAACTCTGCATGGAAATGTATATCTCCTCACCAGGAGCCATATCATTTTTGTAATTAGGAACCCAGGGAAGTCTTGAAGTATCCTCCCTAGGGATGACTGGCTTTGGAGCTGCCCATGTGAAGTTTATCTCTGTTTGTTCTACTGTTTGCTATCTGCAGAGGATTACCCAGGGGCTAGTTTAGCTTGGGTGTGAGGTTGATCCTTTCATTTCTTCTCAGCCAGTGAAAATATGGGGTCTTTAGATTTCAAATAAAATGTAATTCCATCAAGAGGAGTAGACTTCAAGGAGAAAATAGGAGCAGTTGAGGATTACTGAGAAATGAGAGGCAGTGTTGTTTTTGCACTATTTAGAGAAGCAAGGAGAATAATTTACACTAGAATTCTGCATTGTGTTTTAGGATATGAATTGGAGAATATTTTACAAACCATTGCTTGCCCCAAATTAAAGGGAAAATGAAGCTGGAATTAACATTTAATACATACCCAATTACCTGAATATTATTTTACAGTTCTTAATAAAGAAAGAGAACATGATTTTAGATTACATCTGATAGCTCAATATTTGTTAATAATCTCATATAAAAATTAATTCAGATGATACATCATGTACTCTGTATTTTTACTAAATAGGTATTTTTCAAGCATAGTTCACTATTGTTAATGCACAGTGATTATACTGGTTAAGGGTGATGCGCTAAAAACATAAACATTTTTGAGCTGATTAGGAATTTTATGTAATTACATTGATCCATTAAAAAAATACAGTATTCATACAGTGGCTAACCCAGTCACAATGCAGATTTTCTAGGAGACTGGCTCCTACATCCATCGCAAAAGAATTTTGATCTTGTGAAATGATTTGCATTTGGATGAGGCATAACATCTCATGTTATTGCTGGAAACTCAAAAGCTATCTTCCCAGCTTTCTCTTTTGTCCTATGGGACATGGTGAACCAAAGATCTTATTCTGTAAGTTTTTTCAAGGTGCTTTTAACAGCCTTCCCTCTAAATTCCTTCTGCAAAAGTCATTTCCTCTTTGGAAGCGTGACTATATTTACAATTTGGGCTTTGAACTCCTGGGAACCCTTAGAGCTACTTTAAGAAGTACTAGAATCTATACTTATACCAAGTATTATAAAGGACAGCATAAATAATGAATTGTAATATATGTACTACCATTTTTCATCTGTGAGTAGCTGTTGTAATGATTAATACATACAAAATATGCTGCTTTCATGGTAGCTTTCGTTATTCTCAATCAACAGAGACTAAAACAAAACTACTATTATTAGGTAAAAAATGGGCTCTCACACTTGAAAAGTTTGGAAACTATAGAAAATAAGAGTAGAATGTGTCACCGATATGGCAAGTTTCCATTTCAACTAAAGTTCCTGTGTGCCTCTAACCTCCACATGGTCAAAGGAGTTATTCAGTTTTAAGAATGAATTATGCTTATATAACATACTTGTAACAAAATTGTAGAGCATTAGAATTTTTGAGGAAAAAAAACACGCAAAATACAGGAACACATGAAAATGATCTGCTAATATGGAGTCTGTTGGTTTAAAAGAAATGCTCTCAAATAACTACATTGTGGCTAAGTAGATGACAGCTGACTGGAGAGGTCTATAAACTCATTTTAATCATGCTTTCAGCCATCCAGGATCTACTGAATCATAATTAAGGAAAGAACTCCATGAAATACATCCAATTCCACCCCATTTCTCAAGCTGAGCTCCACTTCCCCACTTCAGGATCAATGCTGAGTCAGGAAAACTATAGTGGTGAGGGTAGAGGCCAGCTGGAGGCAGATGGACCAGAAAGAACCCAGGCAAAGTCAGGAAGAGATAAGATCCTGCTTTTTCAAGGGTAGAATCACTAGCTAACTGATGGAGCACACAATCAATGAGTCCGCTCCTACCCCTGTGACAGAAACAAAACTGCTAGCCTGACATTTGAATAAAGGACAAGGGGAAGAAGGGGCATGAATAACCACAGCCCAAAGTGTTCACCAGCCAGGAAAACGTGCCTCCGCTCTGAGTAGGTGAATAAATCCATTCATTTTGTGCGTTCCACAGAAATTTTTATTGTTCCTAAATAATTATAGCTCTCTTTCATGTTTCCACTTTCTGGGTCTACGGAGAGAGGGGACTTGAGCCTACTAACCTTCCTAGGCAACTAAGAGGCAGTTTATGGCTGGCCAGGTGCAAATGCCATATCTAATCTCTCCCTGTGTCTGTTGTGTAGCAGCTGCAGCAGTTGGAAGGAGTTGTTAAGTATCAAGGAACTGTTTGTGCCAATATTGTTCCACTTCGGGGTGGTAAGAGAAATTAGCAATTGTTTTCCATTTAGAAAGCATGACCATCGTCAGTGGGGGAAAGCCATTTTTACTGAGATTCCAACATTGGGGGAAGGCAGAGTGGCCCATCCCAAGTCCAAAGGAAAACTTGAGACCCTCTTTCAGTCTGTTTCCTTTCTGGCCCTGTGGCTCCTACAGTTGCAAAAGCCTTTAAGGGGACTTTCCTACTGCCACCGGTTCTCAGGGATTGTGGACCAGACACTCAAGTGCTTAGAGCCAAAGTATATTCAAAACTTTCTTTAATCCCTCATTAATGCCTGAGGATATTTAAAAGGCTACTAGTACAATTTTGGGTAAAGTAAGGTGAGATCCTGAAGATAGGGTATGAGACAAAAGGAAGGTTTGTGTAAATTATTCAAATGGGGTGGTGCAGTGCAATGAACACTGGATGTGAGCATATGAGGGTCAGTGCGGACTCTAGGACTCGCTGCAAACCTGAGTTTTGACATGACATCTGAGCCCCAGTTTCCTTACCTGTACCATGAAAAGTTGATCATTGCAAGATCCCTTTTAGTTTTACAAATCTGTAGTGAATGGGTGCCAGCCATTCAGGAAAAGGCTAGGCACTGTGTCAAGTTGAAAGGAAATAAGACACAATTTATATAATCTAATAATGGCCACAAGACTAACACAGGTAGCCGGCCAGTGTGGCTCCGTGGTTGAGCATCGTCCCATGAACCAGGAGGTCACAGTTTGATTCTCAGTCAGGGCACATGCCCGGGTTGCGGACTTGATCCCTGATAGGGAGCCTGCAGGAGGCAGCCGATCAATGATTTTCTCTCATCATTGATGTTTCTATCTCTCTCTCTCTTTCCCTTCCTCTCTCTGAAATCAATAAAAACATTAAAAAAAAGACTAACACAGGTAAAACAATGATCTGTTTACATGACATTTTATACAAAGTAGGATATTAATGTAAAAACAATCCATATGTATATCAAATTATCATGTTGTATACCTTAAACTTATATGACGTTATATGTCAATTATATCTCAATCAATCTGGAAAAGAAAAACAATGCTGGAGGATGGTTGATAATGACATGTTCTATCTTTAGCTCTGTTCTGTTTAGATGGCATCTATAACTGGTAGAAATTGCTTTTGATAAATGTAATAGAAAGCTGATGACAGAGGCTTAACCAAATAGTTGTTTTTGTCACATGTCAAGGAGTCTGGTGATACGCAGTGAAGAGTTTACGCAGATGCTGCACAATGGCATCTAGCCCCCAGGTTACCTTTCTTTCCTCTCCATTACTCATAGAATCTGGCTTTCACTTTCATGGATGTGGCCTCTTTGATAAGCTTACATGGAAGCCTGCCCAGTGATTTTTGCTTTTACCTCATTGGTCAGAACTGTATCACATGACCAACCTAGCTGTAAGTGATGCTGGGAGATAAGAGTACTTTCAATGAGCTTATTGCTATAATTGAACCAAACCAAGCATTTGTCAGTAAGGAAGAAGGTGAAAAGGGATATAGGGTATGTAAAGCCATCAGTGTCACAGGATTCTCATTAGATTCACAGGTCAGACAGGCTGAGGACAATAAATACATTGAATGATGGAGTCAGGACTCAGAAAGATCTGAGGGAAATGGAATAATAAAATGAATCTAACATGCAGAATTTAATAGGTGTTAGTCTTTCCCAAATCTAAAATGTTAACTATACACAGAATTGGGGAAATATTTCTTATTGTACCCTATAAAACTATCTACTAATTTTACTTTACCACAAGAGTAGAGACAGTGATCAAATAATATCTAACATTTCTTGAATGTTTACTATTAGTCATCTCATTTAATGCTCACAGTAATTCTCTGACATAAATATATTATTATTACCCCTATTTTACTTTTGAGAAAGCTAAGAATTATAAGTGACTTGACTAATGTCCTATAGCTAGTAAATAGGTAGGTCATGATTTGAACATAAGGCTAGAGCCCTTATTATTTCCCCAAGGAAAAGTGATCTATTGTCTAAAAAAGCTAATTCAGTCTTGGATGGCATACATTAGTATTACAATATGTATGTCTAGGGAGATAATAGTCTCTGTCTTTTCTAATTAGAAAAATACTTGCAACATTGCTCTTAATTCTGGGGTCCACATTCAGGAAGGCAGGAACCAGTAGCTTCTTCCTCCTACCACCCCACCTTTCCTTCAGTTTCATAGGCTCAAGGCCAACTCTGCCACCTTGGTTCTTAACCTATCCCATGTCTTCTCTGGAACTCCATCAACTTATCCTTCTATCTCCCGTAACTCCAACATGTCACTTTCTACTAATTTTTTTCCTCAGCCAATAAAATTATTTTAAACCTCTACTCTAAATAAATAAATAACTCTTCCAAAACCCCATTTGTAGAAATATGTACCTTTTAAACTACTAATTCTAATCAGTCCTTGTTAACCACACTTCTTAACATACGCTGTGTTCACCTTCTTAATCTCCTTCCTCAATTTTTAACAGTTTTGAACATCCCAAAAAGTGCAAAATACAAATCTGTCCTCAATGGCAGCTATTTCTATAAGTCAAAGAAGTTGACAAACTGGATGCTTGTTGGATGCTTGTATCTTAAGGGCTGATCATTTATCTGATGTGCATCCAGAAAGCATTCATAAATCTGTTAAGAAGTCTAGTTTTCACAAATGTGTTGTTCTCCTGTTAAATCGCTTTAATGCACTACGAAACTCTGAACTTAAACTCCGCCTGATTTTACTACCTCTCTCTTGATTTTCTCAATATATTATTCTTAATATAACAATGCTGACTATTTCTGCTCTTTTATACTTAGGAAATGACTTTTGGTGGCTGTAACAGTATTTAACTTATCATGGAAACAGTGGTATGTTGAGTGATAAAGCAAATGCAAAATGGTTGGTTCCATTTTGACTTACTGGTGGAATAAGCAGTGGTGACACAAAGGCCTTGAGAAAAGAAACCCTTTTGGGGGTCTGCTCCTCCCTGAGATGGTCATTCCCCAGCACCATATCCTCTGAGACGGGAAGAGAACTCAGTCACTCAGGCAAAACACTTTGGAAGCAGGTAATTTCACAAAGGCATGGAGAACCATACATTTCAACTGCTAGTGTAACAATTATATTTCTAAAGTTCACTATCTAGACTATATTAAGAACACTGGTGGTGTTGGAAAGTTCTAATTCTTGCCAATTTTCACTCTTAGACCACTTCTGTATCCAGTGGATTGTAGCAAGTAATATCCTTCACAGAAAAATCCTAAACTTTCCTAAGTGTAGAAGTGAAACAATAATTATCTTTATTAAGACATAGAATAATTTTTCTACCAGATACATATTTGGCTTTTTCAAGTTTTTTTGTTGTTGTTGTTGTTCTTGACCAGTTTTAAAGCATAATTAGAACAACAAATTGTCAAAGACAAGATAGAATGAGAGGCAGGGTCTAGGTGCAGGGGGCGGGGGCGGGGAGAGGAGCAGTGGCATACAAGTAGATCATTTTGTATTTCTAAAATTACTAAAAAAAATAAGGAATGCAATTATATTAGTGCTTATGTTCAAAAATAGCACTTCAAACTTTTCAAAGGATATTTGCATGCATTATTCATTTGTGTGCACTACTCACAAAATGTTTTTATTCCTAGCTTAAATTAGTAAGTCTAGAGAAGGTGATATGCCCAGTCTTCTATGTCCTAGCTCAAATATCTCTTCCCCATGCCACATACATGTATTTACTTTTATCTCTGACCTTTATTAGTTCCATTCCTTAAGTGAGAGGAGAGAGGGAGGGAGAGAGAGAGAGAGAGAGAGAGAGAGAGAGAGAAGCCAGACTTGTTATTGGAATGAAATGGCATACAAACTTGGTGATACTTCAAAAGCATTTTGCAAGCACATACAGATGCTAGACAGAGTCCTACAAGCAACAAACAAACAAGAAACTGTCACCACTATATATTTTTCCTAAATGGATTTTATTTAATGACCAACTTTTAAAAGCAAAGACACTTTTACTAGCATTAGGGAAATGCAAATCAAAACCACAATGAGATACCACCTCACACCTGTTAGAATAGCTGTTATCAAAAAGATAGGTGAAAAGTGTTGGGGAGGTTGTGGAGAAAAAACCCATCATATACTGCTGGTGGGAGTCTAAACTGGTAAAGCCACTATGGAAAATAGTGTAGAGGTTCCTAAAACAAACACTAAGAATAGAGTTAGAATTTTAACCCAGCAATCTGTCTTTTGGGTATCTGGCTAAAACATTTGAAAATATTTATTTGAAATATATATGTACCTCTATGTTCATTGCATCATTATTCATGATGGCCGAGACATGGAAACAACTGAAGTGTCCTTCCATAAATGATTAGATAAAGAAGATGTAGTATTCTTTGGCTGGTGTGGCTCAGTTGGTTAAGCATTATTCTGTGTACCAAAAGGTCGCTGGTTTGATTCCTAGTCAGGACACATGCCCAGGTTGCAGGTTTGATCCCTGGTAGGGGTGAGTATGGGAGGCAACTGATCGATATTTCTCTCTCACATCAATGTTTCTCTCTCTATCTCCCTTCCTTACTCTCTAAAATAAATTAAACATATATATTTAAAAATATTTTTTTTATTGATTTCAGAGAGGAAGGAGGGGGGAGAGAGAAAAAAAAGAGAGGGAGAGAAAGGGAGAGAGAGAGAGAGAGAGAGAGAGAAACATTAATGATGAGAAAGAATCATTGATCAGCTGCCTCCTACATGCCCCACAATGGGGATTGAGCTCATGTGCCCTTTTGGGGAATCAAACTGGTGGCCTCTTGATTCCTAGGTTGATGCTTAACCTCTGAGAACACCAGCTAGGTTATAAAAACATATTTTTTTAAAAATTAAAGAAAAGATATGGTATGTATATGCAATGGAATACTACTTGGCCATTAAAAAGATGAAATACTGCCATTTGTGACATCATGGATGGGTCTTGAGAACATCACACTAAATGAAATAAGTCAGACAGAAAAGTCAAGAACCACATAATTTCACTCATATGTGGGATATAAAACTGAAAGCAACAAATGAACAAACAAGATAAATAAACAACCCAAAACTTATAAACACAGACAATAGTGTGATTGTTTCCAGAGGAAAAGTGAGGTGGGAGAGGTAGATAGGATAAAGGGGGTCAAATATATGGTGACAGAAGGAGACTTGGCTTTGGGTGGTGAACATACAATGCAATGTACAGGTGAAGTATTATAGAGTTATACACTTGAAACATATAATTTTATTAACCAGTGTCACCACAATAAATTTAATAAAATTAAAAAATAAAAATAATAAAAGCAAAGAAATGTATGTAATGTAGGGGAGAGGAAATCAAGTTTCATACCAAATTTCTAACTTACACCTACAGTCTACACTTTACTATATTTTACCAAATATTATTATTAAAAGAGCATTAAATAGAACTAAGAAAAAAGAATAACCTTAAAATGTTCCGCAGGTACAAGAAAAAGTTTAAAGGAATATTCGATTAAATGTGTTTTCATGGAGGGATCAAATAGCATGCAATTATTTTGTAATTACCTTTTAGCCCTTTGCTATGTAATTATTCATTTGGTTATATGTGCTTTACAAATTAGTACCCCCAAAGATCTAAAAAAAAATTACACAGAACATGGTGATTATCTTTAGAGTTACATGGTTTCTCAAAGGGTAATTGTCATTTAATTTGCTAGGTCAAATTCATATCATGACCTCATGATAATTCATATACTTATGAGTGACTTGTATGGTTGTTGGGGCCTCAAAACATTGTGCATGGCTAGAGTATGAGAAAGTACAGGTGTAAATCCTGGTGAGTGCTATGTATTTGTACATGTCCCTGGCTTTGCAGAGTTTGCAATAAATATTGTTGATTGCGCCTGTGTTTGTGTGCACAACATGCATAAACATACACCTGCAGGTTCCTTGGGTCTCCCAAAGACTAGCCAACTTCATTTTACCCAATTAAGAGTCACTTTTAAAAAGCCACATACATTTGTTAGATTTGTTAAATGGTCAACATAAGAGAAACAGAAATGTCTCACCTTTCTTTTAAAATCAAGAACAACAGTAAAACCAACTTTCATTAAATACAAGTAAAAGCACACAGTTTAGGAGGGAGAGTATGAAAGATACAGGAGACTACATAAGGTCCTGCCACATCAGAGAGCCCTGTGTTTAATATGAAGTCTGCCCTGAATGTGTAGGTGTTATACAATAGTCAGCCATGACAGGAGTATTTACACCATGGAAATTGGCAAAAACACTACAAGGCAAGGTTTCCCCCTCTGACTCAGAAAGCCAATTTACCAGCATTCAAATGCTGAATTTAAATATCATTAAAAGAATACTTTAATGAAAAGCTTAGTTTTCTAATAATCCCTAGTTCTCTAATAATAATTCTTTCTACTCACCAACTCTTAGACTGTAAGCCTTCCCCTGGGTAATTCCAAGTCTAGTTTCTAATTTTCCTTCTTTCACTAGGCTCTTGCAATCCATGCAAAGACTACTGCCACTGAACACTAATTTGTAAATAGCCCATATTTTAATATTAATAGTTAAGAGCACAGTTTTTCATTTGAATCCCGATCAGACAATCTGGGCTTGAATCCACAGGCCTGTATTTACTGGATATGAGATTTGAATAATACTTACTTTTCCACATTTTTGTTTCCCTGTTTGTGAAAGGGGCATAAAGTTTCCACCTAATGGTGTGTTGTGAGAGTAATAATGTCTTCTCTACAGGGTTGTTGTAGGGATTAAATGGGTTATTATATGCAAAGCATTTGGAACTCTGAACATAGAAAACTCCATGCATGTATTTAGGAATGGGAAGATGGTCATGTCCACCTGGTACACTGTAGACATTCACTAAATGGTAATTGTTTCTGTTCTTTTCACAGTTCTGTGAAACTAGAGGCCCGGTGCACGAATTTGTGCACGGGTGGGGTCCTTCAGCGTGGCCTGCAAGGATTGGGCTGAAACCGGCAGTCCAATGCCACCTGCAGCTCCTGCCTGCTGCTCCCACTCATTCCGGCTCTGCTGTGCCTGCCATGGGCTCACACCCAGTCAGTCCTGATCAGGAAAGGCTTGCCCCGCCACAGTGGCGCTTGCCAGCTGTGAGCCCTGTGTCTGGCACCCATTCAGAGGGGGCCAGGACACAATCGACCCTCCGGGTGGGTGGTGGAACACCCTGGTGGGCCCGGGATTCATCCCGCTGACGTTCACACAGGTTGTTGGGAGCCACTTGGCAGCCACTTTTATATCATTTCTTCCTTGCAGAATGTCTAGGGAGGGAAAGTGGCTGCAGTGCCTGAGGCCAACTTCCAGGAGGCCAGCGGCACTGTCGGGATCATGTTGGTGGCACCGGTGGCGCTGGTCTGTCAGTGCCTGGCCCGTTCTCTGGAGATTGAACCTGCAGGACTACTGAGGGAGTGAGTGGCTGCAGCTGGGCTGGTGGGTTGCCGGGCTGGGTTGGTCAGCTGAGTGGCACTCCTGTTGTGGAAGTGCACTGACCATCAGGGGGTAGCTCCTTCATTGAGCGTCTGCCCCCTGCTGGAGAGTGCACATCATAGTGACCAGATGTCTGGTCCTCCGGTCATTCGGTCGCTTAGGCTTTTATATATATAGATGGTACTTGGGTTAAAACACTCTTTTTTCCAGAGTCAGGAAGACTGATGTCTCCTAGGCTACAGCCTAGCTATTTAGACAAGTTACTGTTGTCACATCTGATGCCATTTTCTGGGAGTGAACCTTTAGCTTCAAAAATGAGCAAGAACGAAGTAGGTGGGCCAGGTGACCTACAACCTATGGAAGGAGGCAGAACAAGGAGAGGTGGGAGACCTGACCTCTCTTTGGACTGATAGAATGCTGCCTATAACACTCAGTGTGTGAACGCTGCACGACTTCATTTTTGTATTTCCTTGAGCCTAGGGTACTATGGTGATAGCATTACAGTACTCTGTTGTGATTTGGCTGGGATGGGGGGTAGTGAGATTGGTTCTGGCCCATCACTTCTCAGCTGCTTCTCTAGCCTCTCTCTATAACAGTGGTCCTATGTTCAATAGCATTCTGATTGCAGAGAGGCCCAAGAATGGGACAGAATCCATGGGACCCATTCCATATACATGCCAATGCCAACAGAAAGGGGGAGAGAAGACAACTCACTGGCTTACATTCAGTGGACAGAGCCAACTTGACATTCCAAATCCTTGGCCTCTGTAGATTAAGTCCTCCAGGACTTCTGGGTAAAGCTTCTCCCCCCAAAGCTCAATCTCATTAATAGAGGAATTCTTAGCTCTGAAAAATACAGTATATCCCAGCAGGTGTACAAATTGGCCATTAGGATCCATAAGTGAAAACATATTCACGAGTGAGGCTATGTAACCACAGAAACATGAGGCCTGATTATATGTTTTGCATACAGTGGCTCCTAATACAATGTATGGTTTTAATTTGGTTTCTTGAAAATGTCTAAAATCACGCAGAAACTATGTTCATCAATAATTTCTCTGCTGAATTGTGATGCTCTCTTAGATTATGGAATTTATGCAAAAAATCTCTATTATCCATAAGAATCGGGGAACCACAAGGTAATAAACATTTCATTCTCTAAAATCCCAAGTGGCTTATAGTTTTTTATTTCTGTTTTTTGTCTGTAATTTCTTTTAAAAATCTTTATTTGTTTTAGTACAAATCATGTCAATCTTCCAGGATGTCTAATTGAATAAGAAAAAGAAGGAGGAGGAGGATAGAGAGGAAAAGAATCATGGCTCACACCCAGTGGGAGCTTAGCATGTGTGAGAATCCATGCTAGTGTTCATATGCACCAATTCATGAATATACATAACAACCTGTGAGCATACTGTATTCATAAGCCCTGTTTTACAGAATAGGAAGTTGAATTCCAGATGGTCACAGAGATAATCAGTGGTATAGAATCCAAAGGGAAGCCCTCTGACCTAAGAGCTTTATGCTTAACCAATGTGCTTTATATTCTGGATTATGGGGTAGATATAAAGGGACACATGATTACAAATTGGTATCATTAAGTATATTACAACATGTAAACCATGTCTCCAGAAAAAAAAAAAAAACAGCCCTGATTTTCAGTGTTTGTTCATTTCCATGGTGTAAATATTCCCACTATGGTTCATTTCAATCTGCCAGTGGTACCCAGCCTCTACCCACTGCTGCAAATCATTGACTAAATATGTAATAGGATGTGGCCTGATGTATGTTTAAGAGACTTGTATCCTGGCTCTAGGACCTTTTTGCTAACATGCTCAATATTTTTTGAGCTTCAATTTCCTCCCTCACAACAAAACTTGAGAGAATAAATTGCCTTACTTTCCCCCCACCGCCCCTCAAAGTATTAGGAAGGGTAAAATGAGACTTGTAGTTTTGAAAGTATAGCATGTTTTATTAAACTAGAGGCCTGGTGCATGAAAATTTGTGCACTGGAGGGGTCCCTCAGCCA
This sequence comes from Myotis yumanensis, assembly GCF_028538775.1. NCBI lineage: Eukaryota > Metazoa > Chordata > Mammalia > Chiroptera > Vespertilionidae > Myotis > Myotis yumanensis. The sequence continues at coordinate 75,650,327 of NW_027223753.1, forward strand.
GGCCTGCCCCCTCTCACAGTCCAGGAGCCCTCAGGGGATGTCCTACTGATGGCTTAGGGGCGACCGGCCAATCAGGGGAAGGCACCACCCCCATCACGCCTCTGCTGCTGCTACTGCTGGCCGCCCTGGCTGCCTGAGCCTTGGCCCTCACATCCACCGCGGCTTGCCAGAACCTCAGGCAGCTGCTGCGGCTTTGTCCGGAAGGATATCCAGAAGACATCTGCCCTAATTAGCATATTACCCTTTTATTAGTATAGATGTGAAGATGGGGAATCTGCTGGTCACTGAATTTATCACTTTTTGAGAAGAAACATTACATTTCAAGTTTACTGAAATTCAGTAAACACAGTCATCTATTTCCTTTCTTAGCTCTTTATCTTGTCTAAGCTCTTCTTGAACTAATTTTCTTTTCATAATAGTTGGAACAGGACAACTAAAGTTACTTCGCAATTTCACTTTGGAAGAATTTTTATTTTCCTATGGCAAAGTTTTTAAAGCTAGGATGTTTAATACAATTAACTTCCTTTGCAATCCTATTTAATAGGTACACATCCTATGTATTGCATTTGCATATAAAGGCATTATTGAGAAGTGACCCAACTTCACAAGACTGCCAGAGAATACAGGATAAAAAAAGAAAAGAAAAAGAAAAACAAAGATGTGTAGTATAAAATGGAGATTTCAGAGGGCTTAGGAACAGAATTTGTTTTCCTTGTCTCTGCTATAGAGGGCAGCTTTCTAGCAAAGGCACAGAGAGCCACCACTTCACTGGCCTCAGTCTCCAAAATGCAAAGAATGTCTCATTTTTCTAAAAAATATCTAAAATTATATGAAATTGATTAGCCATTAAATACATATAGAGTTTTCACTAACTTTCAAAAGCACATCCCTCATTTTTTTCATATGCATGCCCTTTTAAAATTATTTGCTACATAGGCTTTAAGTCAACATTTATAGTTGAGAATTAGCATTTTTTCGTCACTGGGAAGCATGTTATTTCAGTATAGTCTACAGTGCAAGAAAAGCTTGATGCTCTCATGTTGGAAGCTTGGATATCTCTGCGCTTTCTCCTCCAACAGGAAGACGCCCTTTAGCATTCCCCCATTCCTTTCACAAATACTGAAGACGTGCCACCTGCCAGGCCGTCAAGAGGAATGTGGTGTGCCCTTGCCCTGGAAGAGCCCACAGGTCCACTGAGGAGGACACTGGGGAACAAAAGGTCACAAACACAAGGTGGTCAGTGCTGTAAGAGAGCAAGAAACCAGAATCTGTGGGTGGGCAGGACTACCTCGCTGGCTACACTGTCCCCAATTGCAGAGGACATGTGGGTGTATCACAACTGTATAGATTTTCTCTATTTTTTTAAAAACATGTTTTTATTGATTTCAGAAAGAGGGAGAGAGAGATAGAAACATCAATGATGAAAGAGAATCATTGATTGGCTGCTTCCTGCACACCCCCTACTGGGGATCGAGCTCACAACCCAGGTATGTGCCCTGACTGGGAATTGAATAGTGACCTCGTGGTTCATGGGTTGAGGTTCAACCACTGAGCAACACCGGCTGGACTAGATTTTCTCTATTAAAAAAATCATTTCCTTTTTATTGATTTGTACAGAATCATAACAGTACAGATAGATACATTTAAGAACTTATTATTTTTTTATTCTTGAGTTCAACAAAAATGCATACAGTATTTTTGAATTTCTAACCACAAATTCACATGTGCAAAAGGAATATTGCATATTTCGTCATTAGTTGTCCATCCTGGGTACTAGAATTAATTACCTGGGGGTGCTTTTAAAAAATCCTCTCCTGAGAATATGTTTTTTTAATTTTAGAGAGAAAGGAAGGGAGAGAGGGAGAAACATATGCCTCTCAAATGTTGCTCAACCAGGGATCTAACTCAAAACCTGGGTATGTGCCCTGACCAGGACAATGCTCCAACCAATTGAGCCATACCAGCCAGGCATATATATAATTTTAAGATCTCCTCCTCCTACTTCTTCTCCTCCTCCTCTTCCTCCTCCTCCTTCTGTTAATTTTCACCCAAGGATATTTTTTTCCATTGATTTTTTTAGAGAGAATGGAAAGGAGAGAGTGAGGGAGAGAGAAATATTGATGTGAGAGAGATACATCAATTGGTTGCTTCCTGCACCCAACTTGACTGGGACCAGGGATAGAACCTTCAACCCTTCCATATGAGGGCCTACACTCTAACCACTGGCAGCACTTTAAAAATTGAGTTTAAAGAGAGGAAGGGATAGACACACACACAGAGAGAGACATTGATGAGATAGAACTGGAAACTTAGGTATGTGCCCTGACTGGGAATCAAACCCACCACCTTTTGGTGTTTGGGCCAACGCTCCAGCAAATTGAGCCACACTGGCCAGGGCTTTTAAAAAATACCAATGTTTGGCCACTTTTTCCTCGGTGGGCAAGACCTGAGACAATTCACAATCAAAGGTGGAATGTACCACCACATTTGTGGGGTATGCTGGCTTTAGGGGGTTCTAGGCTAAGCCTTACCTACAACACTGGGAGTTCGGCACCATGAGCCCAGACCACCTGCCATATGATGAAGGAGAGGAGCTCCCCTAAAAGGTCCCCTTGAAATGATTTCCCTCAGAAATGATTTCCCACCTGGAAAGTTGGTGCTTGAAATTCCCCAATTAGACAGCTGTGCCTTTTTGGGAAGCTTCGTTTTCTTAAAAAATAGAAGTACTTCTGAGGAATCACACTGTTATCTAAAGAAATCCAAAGCACTAATTTGAAAAGATATATGCACACCTATGTTCAGTGCAGCATTATTTACAATAGCCAAGATACAGAAACAACTTAAGTGTCCATCCACAGACGAATGGCTAAGGAAGATGTGGTACGTATATACAAGTGGAATATTACTTGGTCATAAAAAAGAATGAAAGATTACCATTTGGGACAACATGGATGGACCTAGAGGCTATTATGCAGAGTGAAAACAAGCCAGACAGAGAGAGACAAATACCCATATGTGGAATCTAAAGAACAAAATAAACGAACAAACAAATTTGAAACAGACTCATAGACATAGAAAACAGACTGATGGTTGCTAGAGAGGAGAGTGCTTGGGGACTGTGTGAAAACAGTGAAGAGATTAAGAAGTATAAATTGGCAGTTACAAAATAAGCGTGCAGATGTAAAGTACAGCATCGGGAATATAGTCAGTAATATTGTAGTAACTATGTATGGTGCCAGGGTGGGTACTAGACTTCCCGGGATGTCACTTTGTAAGTTATCAAAATGTCTAACCTTTATACTGTACACCTGAAGCTAATGTAATATTGAATGTAAACTGTAATAAAAAAAATTTAGTTATTGGTTATTTGTATCATTTGGGACTCATTTCCTCACAGCAGGCTTTGAAAGGCAGATTTATGAGCCTTGGGTTCTCTAAGGAGAGCTGGAAAAGGTGTAGAAGAGCAGCCTATGAGGGGTCCTCTCCAGGGACCATCCCTCAGCCAGGGCCTAAGCTCACTCCTGAAGCCTACCACCTCTAAGTAGATCAGACCTTTCTTTAAATGTCACTTAACACTCACAGAACTTCTATCATTCTGCAAACGATGCTCTTTCATCTAGTCCTGACCTCTCTGTTTGCCATCTACAAACTTCTTCTTTGGAGCAGGATTCATGTCAAGAGAACCAAATAAGAAGCAAACAGAAAAATTCATAAAATCCATAAAGCACAAATGGGAAAAAGCATCCCTGAAGCCACAGAGTGACGGGCCTAGGTCAATGTGGTCATCCTCTGTATGCTAGTCACACAATTCATGCCATCCAGGCTCAGATCATAAGCTCCTGCCCATGGATGGCTCTGTGGAGCACTTGGCGCGTTCTGAGTGCCCTGGACGTGTGGAGGATGTGAGCCTGCCTTCAGAGGATGTCTCCTAGGAGGAAGGTGCTATGCAAATTCTGGTATTGTTATTCTTTTAGCACAAATTTATAATTGACTTTCCGTTAAATATTGCAGCAAGTTAAATTAATTCCGTATGATTACAGTCATTAAACAAGTGCCTGGTAATGACTGCCTTCTTATTTTAGCATTCCTCAACTCACTGGGGTAATACCATCTAAGGCTTTCGCTCCATTGTTAGATTAATTGGGATGCACAACCTACGTTTTGCAACAGAGCATGCACACTGCGTTAGAGCAACCAGACCATGATTGAAGGTTACTTCTGGACTAATTTACCTGTCCGTTTTTTCCTATTGCTCTTGCCATTCCATTAGGCACAATTTACCAGTTCATTACAGCATGCTGGTAGCTTAAGGCAATTTCTACCTGTTAAAAAAAGAAGTGTGCTTTTAAAGCAACAACGTGGACAGGCATTCATTCTCCCCTGATTCTTCTTCTGACACTGAAACTAACCCAAAACGATAGGGACTGTGATGATTTTAACCTGTTTTCCCATTGGTGTGGCCACCCCCAGAATGACCTGCCATCTTAGCAAGCAGGACAGAAATAGTTAAGTCCTGAGGCTGTGAGTTAAACACTCTGCCTGAGAGAGAAGCCATGGAAGATGTCCCAGCCAGGAGTGCAGGATCGCTGCCACGTGTGGATGGAGAGAGGCTGCCCTCCTGCAGCCACGCTTCACAATCCAGGTCATCTGTCTGCTGCCACCGTAGCCACTGGCCTGATTCTGTGGAGTACACTGCAGGGGAACACCCTGCCAGTCAGCTGACTGCCGTGTCAGAGCTGCTGCGGTCTGCAGTATCTCAACTGCCGGAGCTCCGGTCCTGCAGTTTCCTGGTCGCAATGCGACAGAGCCAAGGCAGACAGCGAGGCACAAAGCGCCAGAGTTTTAAAGTGTTCTTTTCCTGCTACCGCTTAGCATTTCTTGCATGAGGAGTATTTACCTTTGTGTAGCCAGCAGCAGAGAAGCAGTCTGCATGCACGCGGCGGCTTCTAACTTGGCAGCGTGAATTGTCAGCAGAGCAGGTACTGCTCGGAGCCTTGTAGCCAAGCTGCCTGGCGGAGCGCGGCTGGTTTCCCACCACCGGTGGGAATGGTCTGGGGGCTCCTTATGCCAGGCCACCAGACCTGCAGGAATAAAGCTAGGACGAAGGAGACGCTGCTTGCCCACTGCTTGCCACGGTGGGTCTGGCCGGGGCCTGTGCGGGCAACTCCACCGAAGTGACGCTCGCCGTGCGACCCTCCCAGCTCACAGTTAAGGCTGGTCCGGGAGCTGGCGCAGATCCCCAGTCCTCAGTTAGAACACGGTGTCAAGGCGAAGCCAGACTCACTGACCTAAGTCACTCCCGGTCCTGTCTGGATGCAGGGACAGCTGTCGACTAGCAGTGACCCAACCAGCCATCAAGTGGACAATGCCTGTGATGCAGCCTGGGTGCAGGTGGAGCCTGGGAGAATGCAGTCTAATTTCGGTCATCCGATGGCTTCTTCTTATTTTCCTAACTAATCGTGCTCGCTAAGTATACAGTTGTCTGGATTAGGCTGCCTTCCGTGCAGGCTTCATCTGCTCTGGCTGTGAATCAGGGTGCCAGGCAAGCCTGCTTTAGTCCTGGCTCCTGTCTGCGTGATGCTCGCTATGCACTAGGATGGGTCACACTGACAACAAAGAAGGAAGCAGAAAGCATCACTTTATCTTCTCTTGTGGTGTTAGCGGAACCTAACTCTTCTTCGCAGTGCTGCCCGTGTGTGTGTGTGTGTGTGTGTGTGTGTGTGTGTGTGTTTTAATTCATCTGATCGAACAGCCTCACAGATATCATCATGGATGTGGTTTTAATGATTTGGGAAAAAAAGACAGCCTGTGGAGACAGCGATTCGAGACTGCAGCACATTTAGGTTATTGCCAATTCGAGCTACTTTGGTTTGTGAAGCTGAGCCCTCAGGGACGAGCTGGGTAACTGAGAAGGAGATGGTAGATAAAGAAATAAAAATGACAAGCGTAATGGAGGCTCTGTGAAGGGACTGTCAGAGCATCGGTTCATGGATGGCAATTTCACCAGGCTGAGACTGAATAATTCATAGAGTGAAATTACCCTGCTTTCACCTTCCCATCCAAACCGGCATGACCCGAATCTCTAATAAATTTTCAAGATAAAGTAAAATGCCAATTTGAAACTGAAGAGCTTTTAAAGCCAGATGCTGCATCCCTGCATCTTTCGGTATCTTTCACAATTATCCTGTGAGAACTGCACTTCATCACGAAGCATCATTACCAGGGAGAATGACTGTGATTATAATAGCAACAATAGGATACCATCAAATGATCTCTAATTTACCTAATTTGCTAAGACTGGCTGTGTGGTGTTAGCGCCCATTGTCTGTCACCACGCCTAGCCCCCCTGGATCTTTCTCGCACCGGAACAACAGTGCGGCAGCGTGTGTGATACCTTCCGTCTGAAAGCCCAGCTAAGAACGTTCTCCTAGGTTACTGTGTCTCTTTCGTTTGGTCTGCATTTTTTTGCATTCTTGTGTGTTTGTTTTTTCCCCAAAGTCTGTACCCCAAATGCCTGTTTGGGGAAATGGTGAGCCTGTCGTGAGTTTGGGGTTGATTCGCTTATAACGAGAGAGCATCCTCTTGCTAATTTATACACCCTCTTTATTTTAATGTATACAAGCATGTGTTTACCGGAAGGGAGGAAAGATTCTATTCTGGGAGAGTAGCTTTAAAATGCAGCCAAGGTGCAAGTGGTGTCCTTGTGTCTTTTTTGAAACCCCTGGTGTGATGTGTTACAAACTTCTCTGATGGCAACGTCACATCCAGTAATAGCTCTCGTGCAGCCTTTATTAAAAGCGTGTACGTTCGTTCGACTGAGTGGTTAAACGATGCTTTCGCTGTTTGTGTCTGATTGCTCTCTAGCAGAAGTTGAACCTAAAGAGAACTTTTTCTCTGGCAGGCTGCACACTTCATCTCGGGGCAGTTCTGCCATCCTGAGAAAGAGGCATGGTTCATAGAGCCTCTCTGGGAACAGACTGTAAACATTTAATGGGCACGGTGACTTCTGGAATTACTCTCAGTAGCATGAAGACAGTCTGTGGGTTCCCACTAGTCAAGTGATTGAAGTTTGAATATCTCAGGTGGGATTTCTGAGAGATGAAGATCCTTGGGGAGAAGGTAGGTCTGAAACATACCTGTCTCATATGGAGAGTTTTTTGCTTGGGACTCCGAGCTCTGATAGGCTCCTTAATCTGTTATCTGGCTTTCCCCCTTCCTGCATCCCCACAAATGCTTTTGTCAGAGGAGGTAAGTTGTATTTCTAATCATTTGTATAACTGATTGTGCTCTTCATTGTCTTGTTTCAAGGGGTATAAGCTTTCTGTGCTATATTTTCTGCCCGCTTACTTTTATTCTCACTACCCTCAGGGAAACAAACAACTTTTTCCCTCCTGTGTTTTCTAAATACAAATGAAAATGTGGCATTTTAAAAAGTGGTTTAACTATAGTTTTTGTTCTCTTTATCGAAATACATTCAAGGTCTTAATGTTTTTCCAAGGAAATGGGAAAACAGTTTTACTTAGTAAATAGTTTGTTCAAAAATAGTAGGCAATTCGCTAAATACCAATAATGTTACCATGTTGTTTTCTTTAGATAGCTCACATTTCTAATAACTGAAACTGTTATTCTTATCTTTCCAGAAAGAGGCTTGGCTGTTAGTGACAAAGGGCTTTTCACAAGCCCACTGTCTATGTGCCAAAAATGTTTTCTTTTTTTCTTAGAAAAAACAACATAGCCTGGATATTCTGCAAAGGGTTTTTAGAATTCTGGCATTTTAAATCTCTTCAGTAGTTAAAGTTTGAGCAGGGTAATTAATCACTGAGTGAGCAAGCTGTTTTACATGTTTGATATTTAAGTGATAATGGCATCCTAAAATTATCTAAGAATAATTGGAAATCAGATGTTTGTTACTTTTGGGGGACTCAGAAACTAATTGCATTCACTTGATAATAGCAAATTTGAAGCTGATAGTTCTTATGATTCAAGCCTTTATACTTTCCATTTTTGGAAAATAAGGGGTTTGTTTTATTTCTTTAGAATGTAAGTGCCACTACCACTTATCATGTGTTTAGTACTTGCTAATATTGAAATTCACTTGTTTTACCATAAAAAAGAAGAAAAATTATCATACAGAGCTGCTAACTTAAAAATTTTAAGCTCCAATAGTTCCCTGAAACTAAATATACTTTCCTTTTCAAACTCTAAGCAATTGAATGTAAATGAACATAGTATGTTTAAATAAGTTCATTAGATAACTTGTAATCTATTATTAACAACTATTTCTACTATTTATGGACATATCTTACTTATAATGCTCTAGATAACCATAGGTGCAAAAATCTACAAAGAGCACTGCAGTTGCAGGTAATTTTGAAAAATAACCAACTGTGAAAGTATACTATTAGGGGTTAATTTGGATGAATCTCAGACAATCATGGCTTAACAGCATTCTGTAGCTCATGATGTTTTGTTTGAGGTTCTTTTGGGAGGGGTGGGGTGGGTATGAAAGAGATAGGTAAAAATTATCTCCTCCTTCCTTATTCCAAACTCCCAACACTGCAGAGCACTAACTGCAGCTATGAGGAGTGATTTAGAATTAAAACGCCCATAACCACACTCATGGGATCCACAAGAACGCCTCCCACTTTAAGATAGAATGTGTACACTTGATCATTTAATAATTGCAGTTTTTTCTGGACATTAGTGTATTTTAGATATCATCTCATTATTAAGGTCCAGCTTAGAGAAATAAACTTCTTGAGAGAGTCTCTCTCTCTCTCTCTCTCTCTCTCTCTATATATATATATATATATATATACATATATACTTAATATTTGTTAACTAGTTAACAAGTACTGTGGTGAATAGATGTATTTCACATAGTCAACTGGAATATTCATAGTTGATATGGGATTTTTCTAATTAGCATATGTTACAAGACCAATGGCATATAGTATTAATTCCCCCTAAGTTTCAAGTATGGAGTAACGAAACATGCCTTTATGAAGTACCAATATTTGTGCTATACTAGACTGTCAAAGAGAAAAAGGAAGGTGAGACAAAAGAAATGGGTACAAATAAAAGAAAGCAATCTCATTATTCAGTGAGCTTTTTTTAAATGGCATGATCAAAAAGGTTGAAAATCTTGTGTCTGTATACTGTCTTTTTAAAGAGCTTCCTTTCTCCAGTAAGAAAATCTTTCAATAGTTTCTTATGAAAATTTACAAACATGCAGAAAGAATGAAAAGTTGTGAATACCCATATAACAATAACTGAGACCCTAGGAGTAACATTTTACTATTCTTGTTTGATCATATATACCATATCCAACTATCTACCCCTCTGTTCCTCCATTTAAAAAAATATTTTATTGCTTTTAATATGTTTTTTAAATTGATTTCAGAGAGAGGAAGGGAGAGGGAGAGAGAGATAGAAACATCAATGATGAGAGAGAATCATTGATTGGCTACCTCCTGCTCACACACCCTCAATGGGGATCGAGACAGTACCTGGGCATGTGCACTGACCAGAAATTGAACCATGACCTCCTTGTTCATAGGTCGATGCCACACCAGCCGGGCTCTGTTCCTCCATTAATACATCTTAATATTTTGATGCATTTCACATCAGTACACTTTAGTACAAGATATTAGTATACTTTAGTACAAGTCATTCTACAACATTACCTCTAAGGCTATGCCTGCTGAAGTATTTAAATTCAATATTTGTTTATTTACAGTGCTTCCCTTTAAGTAACTTTATATATGATAAAAACAGAATTTTGAAAAACAGTAGGCATTCACTATTTCTTTAACATGTGTTGCTGAATGCAAACTCCCACGATCCTAAGTTCTAATTTGGAAGGTACAATTTCTGTGTTTATGGTGGAGGGATATGAACCCTTCCCAGCCTCAATCCCCATCCCTCAGGTGAGTCTTCAGCATGGAGCAGGGGACCACTGGTAACTCAGCACCAGCACTGGGATGGAAGAGGTGTCGGGGCACACATCATTAATTCCCGAGGTCTCTTCCCATTCCTAGAACCAGTTTCACTTTCTTTCTCCTGCAGGCCCATGAAAAGTAACACATTTGCTTTTGCACAATCACCAACTATTTTTCTACTTGGGTTCTTCTCTTCCTCTTCCCTTTCCTCCCCTACTTTGCCCAATCAGCCTTCTCTTTTCTACTTCCACCAGACTCCTATTTTTTTTTTCTCAGAACAAGAGAACAAATCTCTTCATTTTTCAAATCATTCTATAAGATTCAATTTCAGGGAAATGGTTATGGAAAGCAAAGATGGGGACTTAAAGAATCATAAGAACTCTTCAAGACCTTAGTTTTTCTTGGTCTTAACAAAAAACGAGTTAAGAATTGCCCTCTCACAACCTCTTCTTGAATCCATCTCTTGGATCCAGTCTTGTGGATGTGATTTATCCATTACTTTCTCAACTGAACCCTAGACCAAGCTCCTCTAAGATTTTTATTGGGATAGTCTTAGGAATGAGGACATTCTCCATGCTTCCAAAATCTGCTAAGTTTGGACTATAGCATCCAGTCACCAGCTCTGGTCCATTGCACTTCCACCCAGTAGCAGCACAAGGCCTACCTTTTAAGTTATACCCCTGACCCTGGCCCTGGCCCTCACCCTGGTTAAGGAAATTCTCAAAGCTTTCTTTCCCCAGGCTTTGGTCCAAGTGTATATGGCAATTGCTTTCTAGGTGGTGTCTCCCTCAGGCCATCTCTCTTCATTCAGTTCAGCATGCCTAAAGCTTTCATCAGATAGTAGGTAAAGATATCATTACGTAGTTATGGCTGAGTCTATCTTTGGCTGGAATTCTGCCAACTTGCCTATTTTTATAAAGCACTAATTGGCAATAACAGACTGGTTAAGATTTAGGCTCTATAGGAAGACTAACCATTCAACCAATGCATTATTCCAGGCCAAGTTACTGAACCATTTGAAGCTTCACTTCTTCAAGACTTTCTGTATTACATTACATTTGTATATGTTATATAATAGGTAAGTTGTATATACATAAAATGTATGTTATACAACATATATAATTATATTACATTTTATTCAGTATATATAATGTATTTGGCACAGTGCCTGGCACCTACTTGGTACTCATTGTATGTTAGTGTCATTACTATCATCATCATCATCAGCAGCAGCAGCATATGTACTAACAGAAGGTGCCATCATCATAGAATTCAACTGGCCCTCAGTTGGGATCATCTAACAGATTCTAGCAGACTGACCTCTCTTCCTATGTCCACATTTGCTTATCTTGATGGACGTCCCATTAAAGTCCCTGCCCCCCCCCCCCGCCCACGCACACACTTTTTCAAAATACCTTTTTATTGATTTCAGAGAGGAAGGGAGAGGGAGAAAGAGAGATAGAAACATCAATGATGACAGAGAATCATTGATTGACTACTTCTTACATGCCCCCTACAGGGGATTGAGCCTGCAACCCAGGCATGTGCTCTGACTGGGAATTGAACCGTGACTTTTTGGTTCATGGGTCAACACTCAACCACTGAGCTACACTGGCCCGACATGTTCCCCATTTTTAAGGTCTAAAAAGCCCTCAGCTTTTAGCGCCTGGTGGAGCAGAAATGACCACTAGAACTCAGTGAATGATTAAGCTCTTCTATGTGAGTGCTCCAGGGTTTCCTTCAGTGTCCCCATGACACTACCCTCCTTCTTTCAGAATTCTATTACTATAAAATCAATAGTGGAATATATACAAGCGTAAGTTTAATTTAATTTTAACAAAAGGGGAGAAAAGAGGGATTTTCCCTTTAGGAGGGCCAAAGACCAGCTTCACGGAAGATTAATTCCTTCCACATCATCTCCTAACCCTTTCTATCCCACAAAGCATAGCAGGTGACCGAGGATCTACCAGAGAAACACAGTTTTCAGCAAGAGAGGCTCTTCCCTGGTCCCCTTCCCCCTTCTTGAGAGCTGCATTTCAGAGGACCCTGCTCTGCCCCTCCATTGTCATTCCCTGTCCCAGCCCTCCCAATGGGACAGGAAGTCAATGGGTAGAGGAGACATGTTCACCCAGAGCCTGTGCCTCACCTTGTTCCTAGAACATCCCGACTCTGGTGCCCTCTATGCCCACACACACATCTCTGCACCTCCAACCTGCATGGCTGAGGGTGAAGAGTGCTGCCAGTTGCATGCACTCCTAGACCTCAGAGGTGAACAGAGGAGGCTGCTGGGGAGAAGCCTCAGGTGGGCTGGAGTATCCACGTGTGTGGGAGAAGCTGTGTCTAATGCAAGAAAGAGCTGGGAGTGGGCAGAGGAGGGAGTCAGGCCAGAGGTAACTGTCCACACTGTGCCACATTCAGGCACGGAACTCCAGAGCAGGGGAGAACCCTAAGTTCAATCCTGGTCTTAGGAAGGTGTATTTGTCAAGGAAAGAGAGTAGAATTTATTTTCGTTAACACCATGTTGGCTTGATTTGTATCTTTTAAATATTTAGAAATATGGTATTGGAGGCCTCCACATGTACTTTGCCCAGGCCCTGCAATGGCTGGGTAAGGCCTGCAACTGAGCTAGGGTTTGTGAAGGTCTCAGTTCTCCAAAAACCTGGTTGGTTGGTCATGGTTATATATTAGTGGCCAAGTAAATCTTTTCCATTAGTACAAAGGGAAGAAGGGTGTTTGGTCACTAAAATCTAGGAAGCCCATTCTCTAGTTGACATTTTTAATTTAAAATTTTTCTTAAAATTAGTAAATTCTAGAAATTTGAAGTTCATATTTTCATATAGAACATTCTATATGTAAAAATGTAAAATTAGTTCTCTTTTCCTCTTCCTCCTCCCCCCCCCCCCCACACCCCCTGCCCCCCCCCCCCCCTCCCCCCGGCTGACCCCTGAACTCCCTCTTATCTTTCTTTTTCTCTTTCCTTCTGGCATATCAAAGAGGTAAACTGTTGTTGTTTTTTGTACTTAAACTAGCCAGAAAGCCAGCAGCTAGCTGTATTAGGTAGGCTATAGTTAGGATGGCCACAGTGAAGGCTATGGACCCATTTTATTGAGCTGCCTGAAGACACAGTCTCTCTTTCACTGCACTAAATTTAGTATTTAGTACTGAAGAGGTGATTAGAAAACAGAGAAGTTAAAAAATTGATACCCAAGGAAAGGAGAGTCATTGTTTCATAAAATAAATTCTGGAATAAATAGGATAATTTTCTAATTGGGTTATACAAAAGAAAATTCACGGGACAAAAAGAGATTCCGGAAGTATGTTGAGGGAATGTGCCTGGGCTGTGCAGGTGTTTTACACACAAGAAATGGCGGGCATATTAATGTCATTTAGTTCAGCACAAAAAAAAAACACAGGGGAGAATATAACAAAGTCTAGCATTTGAATCTTGATTTTGTTGCTCACTATGTGTGTGACCTTTGATGCACTTTTAATCCCTCTTTGGGTCTCAGTTTTCTCATACATAAAGTAGGGACAAACCTGCCCTTCTCATAAGGTAGGAATGAAGATCAATTCAGTTAATGTTTACAAAACACTTAGGAGAGTGGCTGGTGTGTAGTAGCTGCTGTAGAAGCATTTGTTAAATATCAGAATAAAAATGAAAGAGGAGAAAATTAAAGTTCAGAGAGGTGGTTGAGTTGTGCCCAATCACTCAGTGAATTAATAAAAGATCTTCCATCCAACACAGATGTTAAAATATCCTTATTTCAGAAGGTTGCACAGTGCCTAAGAGCTGATTTTGGCCAAAATAAAAATATATTTATGTCTTTTATTATATTTCTAAAGAAGAAACAAACAGAACTTAAAAGAAATATTACAGTACAGTTGTCCTGATAAATGTTTACGTTTTTGTCCTGCCCCTTCTGTATGTTAGATGTTGTTTTTCACATTGTTATTCCCTTTGAAAGTTAACTTCTTATTCTCAGACAATAAGTCTGTCAAGATAGGTCATTACTGAAGTGAGTTCACTGCTACAGAAAAGGGGCCAATCCTCCTTGCCCCCGCCCCCTCACACACCATCATTGCACTGCGCACTGTCATTACAGAAGTATTGCAAATAAATGAAGGAAATTGGGAAATGTGCAGAGCATACAAAGAAAAATAAACCTCAATCACAATTCCACTACTCTTGAGACAAGCACTGATTGTCCATGATATAACTGTGTATGGTGTGTGTAAATAAATTCTAAAGAGTGGACTTCAATTGCATATTCTGCTTTGCAACCTACTTTTAAAAAATAAGTATATCAAGAGTGTCTTTCCAAGTCACTGTAATGGTTTTTAAAAACAGAGCCCTTTAATTGCTGTATATTATTTCAATATATAACCCCATTAGTGGGACATTTAAGCTTTTCCAGATTTTCACTATTATAGGTGTAATTGAATGATGTTAAAATTTGAATGTGGCAGAATACATTGAGAATAAACGGGGCTTGTTTTCTAGGCCATGGGTTCATTATAAAATAACAAGTCTTTCTTTCCTTCTCTCCCCAAGGACCTGCAGGGGACTCTGAGTCCTGGCCATCTGGACTTTCCTTGGTCCCAGGGGCAAGTCAACAGGCCCTTGTTTTCAAGTGTGTCCTCAGGGAGGTGAGTCGACTGGGAGTTCTAGGTAGGGAAGGGTTAGAGGCTGTGGACATCTAGAGTCATGAGGGAAAAGGGCCAGTCTAGAAGTAGGAGGAAGGGTAGGATATTCTCACTCTGAGAATGAGGTGGGGATTTCTCAGGAGGGAAGAAATCCTCGGGAGGTGGGGGTGGCAGGAAGCTGGTGGCGGCATCCTGGAGGTGGCAGAACTTGGAATGGGGGCTGTGTGATGTCTTGGAACTACTCTACATTCCTGTGACTGAGTTTGGTCCGGAGGGCTTGCCATCACCAACAGAGGTGCTAGGCTTTCCAATATGTATCAAGTATAGAGAGCAAAACTCCTAGGAACTACCTTTCCTAAATCTTGTACTATTTAAGCCCAAGGATTCCCCACAATTTCAAGGGATGAAAGAAGAAAACCAGGACTCAGAAAAATGATTGAGCCTCCCACCAACCCTAGCTGGTGGTAATAAGCCAGACTTAATTTGTTTGGAAAAGTTCCATGGTGCCCATGTATCAGGAGGACTTCACTATTTGTGTATGTGTAACCTAGTATGCTTGAGCATCTGCTTAGGATAAATTCTTACAAATGAAATCACTAGGAAAGGAGTCCAAATAGCTTAAGGCTTTTGTACATATTGTGCCTTATTTATAAGTTTCTGTATTTTTCAAGTCTACTGATTCTTCTAGGTATCCCTCAGAAAAGATTGTTAGGGAAAAGGAAGAAAAGTAAAATTAGCCAAGCTAATTGATCATTAAGTATAATCCATCATTAAGTCTAAATTTCCATTTATGATCTACCCCATCCCAGAAGACTTCAATTACTGGATTACTTTATTGATAAACTCAAGAGACAGTTAATCATGATGTAAGCAAATAACATAAATTTCCACATGATATATTGACATATACTTTATCATTTATGCAAATTGCCAAGAAATTGCTTAAAAGACTGGAAACGGGCACTAGAATAAATAGAAGTAAACCGAAACCAGCCCCTCCAAACCTGCTGAAAATATCTTAAGTGGCTATTTAGTCATCTTAGGGCAAAACCTAACTGGTTGGCAAACTCCCCAGTTGTATAACCTTGGGCAAATTACTTAGCTTATCTGAGCTTTGATTTCCTCTTCCATAGCAAGGGGTAATAATAGAACTGACTTCATGCGTTGTTGGCAGAATTAAAAGAGTTAATAAATGTGATATACTAGAAAAGTACCTGGCACCTCATGAGCACTGTAGATATCACCATGAGCGGGCAGCATGCCACCCAAGGCGTGCCTCCCTCCTGACCCTCCAGGGTCAGCGCCCGCGCTCCCGTCACCCTAGGCCCCAGCTACACTGAGATACTTGCAACACTCTAACCTTTCCTCGCTTTCATTTTTTCAGTTTTTGTACCCTGGAAAGACCTTTAACACCCGCCCCCCCTCCCCGCTGCCCCTTTCCTAGTGAATTCTATCATCCTTCCAGATTTAGCTCCTCTGTTATCTATCACCCTGCAAAACCCTCCATCTGAGCTGGGCACATTTCTGATGTTCACTTATGAGATTTAGCAGAGTATATTTTAATTGTCCATTTACATGCTGAACTCAGGGAACAGGCCAGATTTATTGTTGTAGCTCCAGACCTCAGCCCCGTGTGCCCATCACAAATATTCAATAATCATTGGCTCAATGACTGCATTTGTCATAGGAACATTGGGGTGGGAACAGGACTGTTGATATTTGTAGTGTATTCAAGCAGTTCCACAAACATCACATTCGATTTGTATGGAACAAACAAACAAGGCTAATTCTCACTTTTACGGAGGTGGAAACTGCTCAGGGAAGTAAAAGCCTTGCCTAAGACGTCATAGAAAGCCAGAACAGAAGCCCAGTTCCTCTTACCCGCTCCTGGCACCACTCTTTTCTTGTTTTCCTTTTTTGCATTACAGGGCTCTGTCTTTCTAGAGCAGTCTCTCGAAGACTCTGGGTGCCTTTGGCTAAGGGCTGATCTCTCCAAGTAGGAGTTATAAGAAAGTTAGAAATGATAGCATAAAACCTGGAGATAAATGAGCTGGTTGGAAATGTGGAGTAGGCTGAGGAGGGGAAGGAATAAAGGCCAGGTTTTGGACAGGTGCTTTGGGAAGATGAGCAAATGGCCTGGGGAGGCACCCTGCCTTTCGGCTGGAGCGGCGGATCAGAGGGTTCTTATGCCATTTACTAGGACTTTAGGGCAACACCACTCATTCTGGCCTCTTTCCTACCTGTCTTCCTCCCTGGGCCTCAGAACATTTCAAAACCTGCCTCTGTAATTCTGGTCCACCGCACATGGAGGTGATTCAGGGCTCACCAAGCACGCGGAAACTGGCTGCCCTCCACTTTCCTCCGACCCACTGCACACTTTCCATTCAGAAACTGTGCTCGATGTCTCACCTGATATTTTTCTCTGCTAAGTCATCATACTTGGGTTTTAGAAGACTGGGAGGCAAGAAGGATCCACTCTTAACCATGGTTGTGTTTATGCTCAAGGAGAATGAACACTCTTCAGAATCTCATGCCTCAGATACCAGGAAGAAAGGGGCTGTGACAGCGCTTAATTTCATCGCACCTCCCTGGAGTCTTTAATTAAATGACGTTTTTAGGATTTTGGAGAGTTGAGCTGAAGTGCTCTTTCGTGCTGCCTTTAATTTTCAGTCCCTTCTGCTTTGTGAGCTAGATAACAGTCATCCTTGATACATTACTGTCCAATTTCAAATGGCTCTCAGATCGTGTCTCATTGTTTCTCACACCCATATGCTTGGAGCACTCGGGATTTAAGTCAGGCAGCCGGGGAGCCAGCAGATCAGTGCCGGGAGCTGGTCCATTCTTGCTGCTTGACACAGTCACTGCAGAGAAGAAACATCTGCACAACATATGTTTCAAGGGACCTGGCGTATATGGCATACTGTTCTTAATATGTTTGCTCCCCTTCTTGGTGCTATGTGTTTTAACCAAGGTCACCTCTCCGAGAAAGGTTGTTTCCCCAGGTAGGAATTTTTCCCTGAAGTTAGGGAGGGAATAAAACCCCTTAACTAAGTGTCAGGCGGTAGTTAATCACTTTAGCTAAGAACAATCATGCTTAAGCTACATAATCTTTACTCCCTGGAATGGAGATAAGAAACAACACCCTAACCTTTGGAATAGAAATTGACAGTATTAAAATCAACTGGTATAAATACAGATGTAACAAGACAACAGAAGACAGAACCTAGAAACAGAACCTAGCGAGAGAACCTGGCTGAAGAACCTAAAGACAGAACCTAGAGACAGAACCTAGAGACAGAACCTAGCAAGAAAACATGGCAAAAGATCCTGGACAGAACCTGGCTACAGAACTTGCCTGGAGGACCCAGACAGAACATGGTTGGAGACCCTGGCTAGAACCTGAGCAGAACTTGGCTGGAGATCCTGGCTAGGCTGCTGATCAACTGAATGCTACCTCCATGTCATTCCTTCTTCGCTGACTCCGTCCACACCTTTGGGGACCCCTGGACCTGTTGGGGTTGGACCCCAGCAGATCAGAAACTCAGCTCCTGACTGCAGACTCGGGTTCTTTCCTCACCCCTCTGAGGATATTCCTCCCAGGACCTACCTAACTCCCAGGCCGAGGCCAGCCTGGGGGACAATTAGTGGAAGCGTGGGTTAGCATTTCTACAACATACAGGTTTCTGAAGTCAAATTTTGAAGATAAATGGTTTAGGGAGGAAAGACTGAGTGAACTTTTATACCAAGTTATCAAAAGCAGAGTCCCCATTTGAATTCTCATCCCATCAGCATGAACTGTTTTGGCAGAGTAATTGTAAATGATCACGCATTGTAGTCTCAGAAAAGATTTCATGCCATAGCCTGTTTGGCTCAGTGGATAGAGCGTTGACCCACAGACTGAAGAATCCCTGGTTCCATTCTGGTCACAGGCATGTCCCTGGGTTGCAGGCTCCATCCCCATGTAGGAGGCAACCAATCAATGTGATGCGTCTCTCTCACATTGATGTTTCTCTCTCTCTCTTTTCCTCTCCCTTCCACTCTCTCTAAAAACAAAATTAATGGAAAAATATCCTGGGGTGAGGACTAAAACAACAACAAAAAGATTCCATGCATTTACAATGATGGGCCGTTACAATAAGGCCAGCTGATATCAGGAAGGCAGGGAGATACTGGGTAAAAAGTGTGGACTATGGAATGAAAAAGACCTGGCTCTCAACCCAGCTTTGCCATGGACGGTCTGTGTGACCTTGAGAAGTTGTTTATTTCTCTGGGCCTAAGTTTCTTAATTTTTGCAATGCAGATAATAACTACTACTTTGTAATGTTGAAGGGTTCACAATACCATATATCTCCAACACTTAGAATACCAGCTCATAAGCAGGTGTTCAGTAGAAATCTGTTGAATGGATGAAATGAGTTTGAGATAACTTGTGGTTTACCTCGCATAGAGCCTGGTGCATGGTGACAAGAGCTTTCAGCTATCAAAATTCTACAGAAGCACTAAGAAGCAGATATGTTTCCCTAAACTAATCTAGCAATGGAATAAAAATCAATGTGTGTGAAAGAAAGAGATTATTTGTTTGGTTATTGTGAAACCAATTCTCACTGTGGTCATTTCAAAGACCAGAGGGGAAGAAAGTATCTTTTAGATCATCTTTAAACGTGGTTAAGAAAAGGGAATTTACCTCAATCTTCCTCATGCTTTCTGGCTGACAGGTTTAGGCTAGCTGGAACCTCTGGTGAGTTTGTGAAGGTCAGGCCATTGGTACATCAAAATTGCATCACATTTGCACATCTTGTGTAAGTTCACAATGGGCCATTGTCTTCTTTGCCCCAGGGCATGAAGGCTTGTCTGGAAAAGGTTAGTTGTTGCCATTAGGGAACCTTGTGTAGCCAAGACTACAGTGCAATGTGAAGCAGAAATAAACCCTGGGCTCTCCAAACGTTTGCCAAGCAATTCACAAATGTGTTTACTTAAGAGGTAAGCATAACACATAATCTTGTATAATATTATGTCTAGGAAAGTTCTGTGACTCTGCTGTAAAATGCCCACATCGTATTCGAGTAATTGCTTCACATTCACCTAATAGGGTCTTAGATCAATTTTCAGCTTTATCCAAATGCATTTTGGTAAACTAAACAAATCTTGATTTCCTGATCTTTTAGTTATACCTCATTTATCCAGTTCTGTTTGCCTATTAAAATATATTATTATTTTTTATTGATTTCAGAGAGGAAGGGAGAGAGAATCATTCATCAGCTGCCTCTTACACGCCTCCTACTGGGAATTGAGCCTGTAAACAGGGCATGCGCCCTGACCCATGACCTCCTGGTTCATAGGTTGATGCTCAACCATGGAACCATACTGGCCTGGCTTTCTTTTTTCTTGGCATACCTGAAACTAGTTTTAATTAAGAGAAACAGCATTAGCCTTAGAACCTCTACAAGCAAAAGGTGCCATTGGCATTTCTCCAGTGAAGTGGATGGAGCAGGGAGAAGGACCGATGAAAAAGGAGTAACCTTCTGTATTGATTTGTATTTCACAGTGTTTCAAGAGCTAGGAAATGTAAAGCTTTGAAATAGTGAATCCAATAATCATAGACCTAACAAAACCACCCGATTCAGGCTTTAGGCAACTGAATGTCTAAATCTTCTAAGATACGTAATATTGAGTATTTCTCAACTTGAAGGTCTTCAGGGATAGAGGCATCACTGTCTGCCTCAGTAACCGACTGGAGGGTTAAAAACTTTTTTCTATCTCCAACTAAAACTTCTTTTATCTTCAAAATGGTAAATGGAAACTAATCAATCAATCTTCTCGTGGCAGACAAATAGATTGTTTGGCCTCGACCCCCAATCACCTTTTCCCGTCTTGTCCCCACCACAGGAGCTGGGAAAGTTAATGACTCACTTTTCCAGCTTTCCTTGCAGAAAGAAGTGATGATGTGAAAATTCTAGCTGATGTGCAGTGGTTGGATATCTGCTGAGGGTGGCGATGGAGCAGGGTTCTGGATAACCTTTTGTTTTTCTGATAAAGATTGATAAATACGTCTTGAGACACCACTTTTCCTTTCTTCCTGTCCTAAATGCAGATGTGATGCCTAGAGCTATAATAGCCACCTCGGAGCCATGAAGGAAAAGGCCAAGAGAATCACAGACATTGATCCCACATTTGTGAGCTATTGAACCACTGCCAGCAACCACTAACCTCCAAACTCCTAATAAGAAAAATCCATTCCTATCCCTTTAAGTCACTGCCGTTGGGTTTTCTATTCTATTTACAATTGATCTCAGTGCTATCTGAAATGCATCATCTAAAAGGCTTCGTGGCCGGAGAGTCATAAATCCATTCAATTTCTCCAGGCAGGCTCTGTTCTCTGACTGCACTTTCCTAAGTCCCTCCCTTCCCCAATCAAATCCTGCTCTTGGAGGCATTGGCTTCTTTGTTGCTTTTCTCTATTTATCCTGAAGTTAGCTCTCTCTCTGCCACCTCATCCCAAGATCTGCTTCATCTTTAAGGCACACACTTGTCTGTAGTCTCTCTTGTAGACCCGGCTCTACACGGTTCCCCAGTTAGAAACATGTGTGTTTCTGTGCAGCCTAGATTTTCCTGTGTGGTCTCATTGTAGTTTCCTTTCCCATCACTCTGTAAACGCATTTACACTTGTTACATCACATGTCCTGTTTTGTTGTGTTTGTTACATCACATGTCCTGTTTTGGGGGACAGTAATAAAATTAATTCAGTGTCTCTTAGTTTTATATTAGTTTATAGAATAATGCCAGTGCCCCTTCCTGCTTTAGCTTCTCACAAAACAAATTTTCCAGCTATAATGCAGTTCACTGGCTTCTCCAAGTCCCTCTGCTAGAAATGCAAAGCAGGGGCAGAAGAAATGCATTGAATGGAATGAAGAAATTACATAAATAGCCATGGATTACTTAAAAATGCTACATAGCATTAGTTCTTCCATCATTTCAGGTAACCATGGACCTTCTATAAATAAAAAGGAATTTCTATAAAGCAGTTTTGATTCTAGAAGTTTCTTTATAATCACAGCTCCAATGCAAAAGTTTTTTTTAAAAAATCTTTTATTGATTTCAGAGAGGAAGGGAGAGAGAGAGAGAGAGAGAGAGAGAGAAACATCAATGATGATAGAGAATCATTGATCGGCTGCCTCCTGCACACCACACACTGGGAATCATGTGCCCCAACCAGAAATTGAACAGTGACCTTCTGGTTCATAAGTTGAAGCTCAACCACTGAGCCACACCAGGTGGGCCAAAAGTTTTTTGTTTTATTTAATAAGACTCAATTTCTCTTTAGTCAAAGTAAGAAAATTTACCCCTAGAAATTGAATAATTATTAAATAAAATAAGATGGTTGAATTAGATTACCTTTAAGGCTCCTTCCAGCTTCAAATATGTGATTAGAAAACACTTTTCAGACTTTCATTTGATAAAGCTCATCTCTCCAAATGATCAAGTGATAATTTAGGGAAGTAAAGAAATCTATTTCCTTCTCTTCCTGAACAATTGGTCCCAAAGCCATTAGATGAAGAAGACAAAAGTAGAATTTCACAGTATGTGTGTGTGGGGGGGGGGGGGGGAAGGGGGGGGGAGGGAGTGAGACATGATGATGACATCTCAGAATGGGATGTCAGAGCCCAAGTAAGCTGAGGAGGTTGTCCCCATGGAAGGGTGGCTCAGTGTGGAGGGTTGGAACCTAAATGAGGGAGAACAGTCAGATAACTAAGTATATTAAGAGTAATGGAAACCACGTGTATTAGTCAGCTTGGGCTGCCGTAATGAAATACCATAGACGAAGTAGCTGAAACAACCTAATATTCTATTTTCATGGTTCTGGAGGCTGAGATCGGCATGTCAGCATGCTCTAGCTGAGTGGGGAAATGGGGGAGGGGCTCTTCCTGGCTTCTGTGCCTTCACCTGGTGGGGAGTCTGGGCACTGCCGGCACTAAATCCGTCAGGAGGGTACCACCTCCCTGACCTCACCCCAACCTATTCAGCTCCCAAAAGCCTGTCAGCAAATGCCATTGCGTAGGGGTTAGGGCTTCAACATATGGATTTTGGGAGAAACAATTCAGTTTACAGTTCACATGTTTTTTCACTATCACAAAAGGGAGGTATGAATTAGAAATACATAATAGGAGAAAAGTAGAATAAACCTATGGGGTTGGATTGGAAGTGGAGAAATTAGTATGAATTAATGATTTTCAACCTATAGGTAGATATAGAATAAATATAAACAAAGTGTGTGTAAACATGTGTGTTTGCATCTATACTGAGTGGCCAGATTATTATGACTTCGTTGGGCCACCTTTTGCCTTCAATACTGCTGCAAGATTCTTCTTGGCATTGACTCCAGGAGATGTTGAAAGGTGATGCCAGGAATCTGTCACCATGCCTGATGAATAGCACTGTCCAGTTCTGTGAGATTTGATGGTTGTGGAACCAGTTGCCTGATGGTTCTTTTAACTTCGTCCTACAAATGCTCAATTGGATTGAGATCTGGTGATTGTGGGGACCACCTAAGCAAGGTAAAGTCTCCCTCATGTTCTTGAAACCACTCCTGCACAATATGAGCACCTTGGCATGGCGCATTGTCTTGTTGGAAGAAGCCATCTCCATTGGGATACACCATCAACATGATAGGATGAACTTGATCAGCAACAATACTTAGGTATGTTGTGCTATTCAGACATTGTTCCACACAAATTAAAGGGCCCAAATCATGCCAGGAAAACATGCCCCAAACCATAACACTGCCCCCACCAGCTTGAAGGGTTGTACTCATGCATGTGGGGTGCATGCTTTCATGCTGTTTCCGCCAAATTCTCACTCTGCATCTGCATGATGCAACTGGAAACCTGATTCATCGGACCACATGACTTTTTTCCAATGCTCGACTGTCCAATCCTTGTGTTCCTGTGCGAATTGGAGATGTTTTATCTTGGTAACTGCAGACAGAAAAGGTGTTCGAACAGGCCTTCGGATGTTTTGCTGATACTCGTTCTATGGCTCCGAGCGCCAACAATCATCCCACGTTCAAAAGCTGTTAAATTGTGTTGTTTACCCATATCTTCAGAAAAAAATCACTTCTACTGTCGTGGTAAACAACCTGCTTCCCTATTTATAATGGTCTGGCCCTCTAGCAACTTCAGTGCGAAATTATAGTTAATTTGCCTACAAACGTCAGGTGGCCATAATAATCTGGCCACTCAGTGTATATTCACTAGCTCTGTCCACCAAGAGTGCTTGGGAGCAGTCCTGTTGGCAGAAATGAACACATTTAGGGGCCAGATATTGGCTTCTCCACTAAATGGAACCAGGGCTCCTCAGAGCAATGGCTAATTCCAGGGTTGGGGCAGGCGAAGCACGCCATGAGCCTGAAGCACATTTCTGTGCCAGAAACCAAGGAAGTGCTCAAGGAATGATGGATGGAGTCCTATAAAAAAGCACAGACTCACGCTTGAATGAGTTTCTACTGCCAAATGCAGGATAATTTCAGCACGAAGAGAAATAATTTTATAAATAGATTTAACAGAGCAAATAAAATAGGAACTTATGAATCCGTACATTTTCATAAATAAAGTGAAACTTGGGTGAGAAATGGGATATTTGCATAGTTACAAAATACCACCCCACAGAAGATGTATTCCTTAGAAAGCAAAAAGCAGTAACTTGGCAGGAGAGAAGCCCAGCGAACATTACCTGAAGCAATGGAACAGCACAGCGCCTCTAAGGGGACAAACTGAAATTGTGTACTACCTGTCAGGGCGTAAAGAGGACGGAGCACCACTTCTGTGTTATTCTTGCCAAAGATGTAGAACCTGAATCAAATCACGAGAGAGGAGCAATAAATCCAAACTGAGGGATGTTCTACAGAGTAACTATCCTGTACCCTTCAAAGGATGTCAGGCTCATGAAAACCAAAGAAAGATTGAAGAGCTGTTTCCAACAGAAGAAAGAGAAGATGGGCGCTAATGCAATGTGTGATTGCAGACTGGATCCTTTCACTATAAAGGTGAGACAGTGATGAGAAAATAGGAGAAACCCGAATAGGCTCTGAGGATTAGAGGGCAGCAGTGTGTTAATGTTAATCTTCTGACTTTGATGGTGATGCTGGGGTCACGTAGGAGACTACCCATGATCATAGAAGAGAACCTACACTGAAGATTTCAAGGTGATGGGGCAGCACTCACCCTCCAATGGTTCAGAAAAGAAAAGGTCTTTGTATTGTAGCTCTAATTTTTCTGTAAATTTGTGATTATTTTGAAATTTAAACATTTTGAAAATTAAGCATTTTTCATAATGAGTCTGAAACAAAACCCAATGAAATTTAAAAGCAAAATCAACAAGTTTCCATTATAAAAAATCTGCCAGCCCAAAGCCATAGAATGTACAACACCAACAGTGAACTGAAGTAAACTATAGACCCTGGGTGATTATGATGTGTCAGTGTAGGTTCATCTGCTGTAACAAATGTGCCACTCTGGTGGGGAATGTTGATCATGTGGGAGGCTATGCTTGTGTGGGGGCAGGAAGCATATGGAAACATTTCTGTACTTTGCTCTCAATTTTACTGTGAACCTAAAAGTGCTTTAAAAAAATAGCCTTTAATAAAGAAAAAAAGGACAGCAACCTATTTGTTGTAGAGTTTGCACAAACATAAACTGAGCCTTATTATATGATACAAGTATACACTTAGCCTACTTGACAGGCACTTACTAGACACCTATGTAATGCAAGACCAAGTGCTGTAAGGATTTTTAAAACCTAGTCTGATGTGGACGCTGCCTGCAAGGAACTCACAGGTGGTTATTTATATATGCATGCCCCTTTATGACTCTAGTGGACAAAGCATTTATTTAAACCTCTCCTTAAAACTACACACATTAACAACTAACTGCAGAAAAGGAAGGAAACTAAGCTAGGAGTTCGGAGTCACCTTAATAACACAAAAGAAAGCAGTCACATTCAGAGCGAGTTGTAGATTCCTGGAGCCAAACTCTCATGGCATACAAATAATATAAACCACCTCGGTTTATATATACTTGATTAAATCTCTCTGGTGACGTTTATCTTTTACCTTCACTATGAAATGATGATACATGCATTGAAATTAGACTAACCTAATAAAGAACTGTTTATTTTTTAAAGCAATGGATATTTCTAGCAGTCCAGTTGCCAGAGGGTGAGGGTGAGGGCAGGCGGTATTGTTGAGCCAGGTGATGACCTTCAAAGAGGAATATGTGCTTCTTCGAACGGCCTCTTACAACTTTGACATCTTGCTTTGCAGAGCATGTCCACTGCTCATTCAACTGAACTTTTGTTTCCAATTGCAAATGCCAAGTCCAAGTGCTAGCACATCCCCAATCAAAATTCTCCAAAAGTTCCCAATTTAAATTTCTTCCTTCACCAAAGGAATGTATTGGAAATAGTAATAGAATTCTTATTAATATTGATGTGCACAATTAGAAAAACCTAAGGTTCAGCTTAAATAGCCTTTTAATCATTTTCCATTTTTAAATTTAGATTTCAGATAAACCTATACAACTTATAGTTGCAAACTCAGATCTTAGGCAACAATCCTTCATGTGATTGGCTCAATCAAGCCACATATCCTATATAATAAAACCCTAATATGCAAATCGACCAAATGGCAGAACTATCGGCGGAACGACTGGTCGCTATGATGCGCATTGACCACCAGGGGGCAGACACTCAATGCAAGAGTTGCCCCCTGGTGGTCAGTGTGCTCCCTGGAGTGCCACTCAGCCTGAAACAGGCTCACAGCTGGCGAGCACAGTGGCGGTGGTGGAAGCCTCTCACACCTCCACGGCAGCACTAAGGAGCAGTGAGCCGAGCAGTAAGGAGCAGCAACCAGGCAGGCAGTAAGTAGCAAGGGGTCCCGGACTGTGAGAGGGATCCTGGACTGAGAGAGGGATGTCTGACTGCTGACATAGGCCCAGGGATCGGGCCTCAGCTGGCAGGTAGACATCCCCTGAGAGGTCCCAGACTGAGAGAGCGCACAGGCTGGGCTGAGGGACACACCCCCTCCCCACCCCCAGTGCACAGATTTAATGCACTGGGCCTCAAGTATATATATATTTTAGAGAGGAAGGGAGAGGGAGAGAGAGAGATAGAAACATCAATGAGAGAGAATCATTGATCAGCTGCTTCCTCACAATCCATAGTGGGGAATTGAACCTGGGACCCTTCAGTTCTCAGGTCGATGTGCTATCTACTGAGCCAAACTGGCTAGGGCTAAAACAAATATTTTTTCTCATTTTGGTAAACCACATTCTTATTTCTGTGTTGTTTTGTAACCTTTGTCAGTAGTCAAGGGTTCTTTAATTTATCTATGTAGCAAACAACTCCAACAGCTTACTGCTTCTAGCATCATACTAGGCACAGAGACACATCAGTTAACAAGACTGTCATGGTCCCTGCCCTCACACAGCTTCACTGTTCTGTGTGTAGCCCAATGGTGGACTGCAAGGCCATATGCAAATTTGGAGAGTTTAACCATAGTCAGGGGTACAAGCAAAACAAATTATGACATTAAATACATTGTGAAAGCTTTATTGGGGATCATGAAGTTAGAGGACTGATAAACACTTAACTTGGTTTAGTTGCAACCACCTTTTCTAGAAAAAGAGGAGAGTGGACAACATTTTTAGAGTTTTAGAAATTCTTTTTTTGTTTGTTTATTTGGTTTATGTATTACATAAAAGTCTTGCTTGGTTTTCATACATAATGATGACTTGTTGGCCAATTATCTGGTTTGATTTTTCCAAAAGTTGGGATAGATTTGCCCCATTTAGTCCACATTTTTCTGTCTGGTTTCTTTGACACTGATATCATTAGACACGATTCAGAACTCAGGTGAGAATGAGAGTAGAGATCATTGAAAAAAAGGGAAGCTAATTAACTGGTCCAGGTGGGCTTTAGCTTTCGTGAATATGTATAAAATATACAACTACAAGGGACCAGTCATGATAAGCAGCCTGGAAGGCAGAGAGGATAAAGGAAAGAACCTGGGCTTTGGCACCAACTGGCCACTTTCATGTGATCCTGGGCAAGCTGCTTGAACTCTGTAATTCTCGTCTGTGGAATGCAAGGAGTAATATCTATCACATAGTGCTGCTGTGAGAATTAAAATGAGTTAAATTATGTGACTGTTGCAGGCCTACATGTAAAGGTCCTTCGCGTGCATAGGAATGCCTTGAGATGACTCCTGTTTGTCAATCCTACCTAGGGTGTGTGTGATCTAATCTACTCCAGTCTCTAACAGGTGAACAGTTAATAATGTCTAATCAGGTGCTGCATTAGTTAGGATGGCTAGGTTATACTGCAGTAACATGCAACCCCTAAATCTCAATGGCTTTCAAAGAAATTAAAAAGGTTGTTCTTTTTTGTTTTTCACTTAAGCAGAGGCCATTGTAGGTCTGTCTGACTCTTTAGGGAAGCTAACCTCCTTTGAAGGGCTCAGCAAGATACCTCCTTATGCAAATGGGCTCCTGTGAAGCTGAGTCTGGAGAGGGTTGTGCAATGAGGATGTGATGCTTTGGCTCAGATAAGAAATGCCATTTCTACGTACTTTTCATTGGTAAAAGCAAGACATATGACCATGCCTAAACTAAGGAACTATAGAAGTGTAATCCTCTGTGTTCCCAGATAGATGCAGAAATATTGGTGCCAAACACTGGGGCCTACTAGTCTACCACAGTCAATGATCTCTAATCAAAAGAGGAACAGGGGTGGTGGTATCTGTGGGGGTGTTAAAAGGTACTAGAAAAGTTATTAGAATTCTAAACTTTGCAAAATACACACAAAACTTATTGGCCACTCTAGTGATTTCTGAAAATGATACTCTGCTTTAAAATAAGGCTGTTCCTTTACTTATATATTGCCATCAGCATATTTTCTATTCCCTATTTTTCATCTTTTCTGCACTTTTGTGACTCCAAGAAGTGGCAATGAATAGTACCAAGCACATAGTAAGTGCTTACAACTCATTTGTTGATTGATTAACACCATCCCAAAGAAACCACATTTGTCAAGGCAATGAATTGATATATTATGTCCAAAGTCACAAGGCAGCGAGGGAGCCAGAAAGAGACTTTCATGCTTACTGCCATTGGCCACAAGACTACCTTTATTACTTCCTTGAGAAAAGTTGGCACCAGGAGAGTTATTCATGTTTGTTGGCAGTTTTCAAAGGTGATTACCGAGAGTAGCCTTGGACTGTAGTCCTGCCTAGAATGTCGGGAGCAGTAATGGTGTAAACACTGTCAGGCACAATTAAAGAAAAGTCCCGACTGCAGGTCACTTCACAGCATCTGCCCAGAGAGAGAAGTACAAACTGCCACTCATCTTCCAAAACTCAGCTCATATGCCACTTCCTCTGTAAAGTCACTGCTAATGCCCACTCAGAATTAGTAGTCTCTGTGGATTTTTATACTTCTGGAGCTAGAGGGTCAAATTTATATTCATAGCATTTCCAGGTCCTTTTCTGGATTTTTTTCTACCCCCCTGAAGACACAGATCTGAGATTGTTCAGATTTACTGCCCCAGCCTCTGAGATTCTTCTTAGACAAAAGGGGACAAAAAGAACTCTTTGCTGAACGAAATAGAAGCCCCACACTCACTTAAAAAACCCAAACGGCAGAACTTGCCTCAGCCCTTGCTGCGTTTTACAAACCAACATCTCCATGCAAAGAAGGAAGGTGGGGACGTCACGTTTGCATGCTCAGTTCATGCCAGAGAGAGAAATTGGTTCCATCGAGAGCCAAGGTCTCCTGTACAATTCAATTTGATCCCCAATGGCCAAGCTGCTTAATTGTCAGCTCCAGCCTTTCTTCGCAGTAAACCTTAATCCCTCATAATTTGCCATGAAATTAGTGGGAGTTGGCTGTTGCAGGCGTGAATAACAGAGGTCTAGTTCAAAGCTCCCCAGGCCTATTTAGGCGAGGTGGGGATGGGGCTGCGCCCTGAAGAGGAGCAGGTGGAATGAGGATTAGGTCACATGGTGGAAAGGGGCTGCAGTGGGCAGGCAGCTGGTGAAGTCCCAGGTGTGTGTGAGTTGGCAGGGGTACAAAGAGAGGAGAGCTGCAAACAGCTCAAAGTCCCTGGGCTGTGCAGCTGCTTGTTTGGCACTTTCGTAGGACCCACCTGTAGTGTTGATGGACACAACCCACCGCTAGGAGCTGGGAACAAAAAGGTGTGGCGGCCCCACCCCTCCCGGCAGAAGGCAAGAAGCAAGCTTGCTCACGGGCTACCGAGGGAAGGATCTCTCTTCTGATGACAGGGCCGGTCTGGCTTTTCTTCTCAAAAGGTGGCCTTTGGGGGACTAAGATATAGATATTTATTTTCTTTCCAATCCGGGGCCTATTCCCAAGTACACGTAGAAAGTGAAAAACTCCCTGAGCTGGAGAGTTAAGTCAACAGGCAGAGATGCTCAGGGAGA
This sequence comes from Myotis yumanensis, assembly GCF_028538775.1. NCBI lineage: Eukaryota > Metazoa > Chordata > Mammalia > Chiroptera > Vespertilionidae > Myotis > Myotis yumanensis. The sequence continues at coordinate 75,680,399 of NW_027223753.1, forward strand.
AAACACAGGCTCAAGGCCGAGAGCAAAAATAAATGATGATCCCTTGTCCTGGGATGCGGGGAGTTCATGTAAACAAACTCATCATAACAAGCCCTCCGTAATCTGTTTCTGTCCCACTGCTAATCGCTTCTGTGGTTTCTGCAGAGTGGAACGCATTCTCCGTGCGGAGGCTAGTATTTCAGATTTAGTTACTGTGAATTATGGAACTTCTGTTGATCCCCGAGGACAAAAGGGAACTGCTGGCCACAAATCCAAACAACTGCTGTTCCTGCCGGTGAAACAGCAATCTTTCTCGGGTGCGCGGGATTGTAAAGAGCGGTGATCTCTTCTCTCCCATTAAGGCCAGCCTCCAGAACAATCCGGGAGCAGGTTAAGTCCATTCCTCACCACTTACTGCTCTATTTTAGCGTCTCCCATCTCTGCCTTTAAATGCAATTCGTAGAGCCTGCTGATCTGCCCACGCGCAACATCAATCCACCCATTCTTCTTACTTAGAATCCCAGTGTGTGTTTGGAAGGGGGGCGGGGAGACATGAGAACAAGGGCATCACGTGCAGGACTCACTCACAGACGGAAGCATCTGGGTATGGCTGTGACATTGATTGTCAAGAAGATGTAAGCAAAGAACGTGTGGGAAAGACTTTTGTTTTCCCTATTCAAGCCCCACCCACTCTAGATCAGCCTTCTTTCCTACCTGGAGTGAAGACGTGGCGTCTAGAGTACCTCTTGCTCCCATGAAGATGAAAGCTTTCCGCAAAGGGGTCGGAGCAGGGGGAGAGAAGGAGGCGGGCCCTCAGTGGCATCGCTGAGCCATACCACCAGCCCCCACTGCTTGACCCTCAGCTTCCTGTTATAGAGGAGAACCCGGTGGTTCCCAAACTCCAGTGGGCATTGGAATCACCTGGAGGGCTCATTAAGCCCAGGTTTCTGAGCTCCCCCTCCAGAGAATCTGATTCAGAATGTCTAGATGGGGGCCGGAAGCAAGTTCCCAGGGGATGCTGCTGCCCATGGCCGGAGACCATGCTTTGAGAACTACTTAGTAAATTGTTTAGACTGCCGTCTGTTGAAACCACCGTTTTCCTAGAGTGATACCGTTCCCACTGATACACTCTAACTCTAACACCTCAACAGCTGTCCGGCTCACCTAATCCTTTAACTCCAGAAAGGGGCTGAAAAAGCATTTAACCACAAGGAGTAAATAACGAATGAGGCTTATAATATACTGGAGGCCCAGTGCCTGGCCTGTGGGATCGGGCTGAAACCGGCTCTCCGACTTCCCCCGAGTGGTCTGGGATTGTGAGAGGATGCAGGCCAGGCCGAGGGACCCCACCGGTGCACAATCGGGCAGGGAAGGGATGTGGGAGGTTGGCTAGCCAGGGAGGGATCCTGGGAGGGCTCCAGGGTGTGTCCAGCCTGTCTTGCTCAGTCTCCATTGCTGGACCCCAGCAGCAAGCTAACCTACTGGTCATTGACCGACTGGTCGAGAGGTCGACTCTCTGCCCCCTGGTGGTCAGTGCAGGTCATAGTGAGTGGTTGAGCGACCTTAGCATATCATTAGCATATTATGCTTTGATTGGTTGAACGGCCGACCAGTTGACCAGACATTTAGCATATTAGTCTTTTATTATATAGGATTTGGGTTCTGATCAGAGAGGAATCATTAATTCAAAGAAAAGAATCTCTGTGTTTAACTTTGGGGCATCATTGCAGCTGAATGCAAGGATGAGACATTTTGGAGTGGGAGGACTTACCTGGAACCTCTGAAATCATACCAGAGAGACACTCACCTTTTATACTTATGGTGGATTTTCTCTGGCACACTTTCCTTCTTTCTAGAGGCAGTAGAATACATTAGCTATTGGACTTGGGGCAAATGTTTAAACTTCTCTGAACCTCAGTTTTCTCATCTGTAAAATTGGAACGATACTCATCACAGGGGCTTATTGTAAGACATAAGTGATGTGGGGGAACTAGAAGCCACCTGAGTGTTCATAATTGGGAGGATGAGCCAGTAAGGTGTGTGAGTGAATATGACAGATGATTATGTAGTAGTCAGAAGCAAGACAATAGTGCACAACAGCAACACAGACATTAAAAACACAGTGCTTAGTGAATACAGACATATGATGCAAATTTTATAAGTTAAAAAAATAAAAATAGGTGCATACTCAAAAATATTCATTAAGCACAATATAAACAAAGATATATATTAAATATATTATATTGGTTGTCTGTGAGGGGTGAAGGAATGGGAGTAGGACATGGATATAAAACTGTTTTTAAAAAAGTAAACACATGTCTATGAGGTTGGCAAAAATCAAAGTGTCTGATGATACCAAATTTTAATGGAAACATGGAGAAAAGGGGGCTCTCCTGCCCTGTTAATAGGAGTGCAAATTAGTGCAAATCTGTGCTACAGCTTACTATTATTCCCAATATCCATTTCCCTTCTTCTATGAAGTTGAACCCTGATTCTATAACCTGGCACATGGCCACTCAGAATAACTCTCCATTTCCCAGACTCCTTTGAAGCTAGATGTGTCTATGTGAATAAGATCTAGCCAATGGTAGATGATTGGAAGTGTCATTTGAAGTTTCCGGGGCTTATCCTTAAATCAGGGGAACGTCCGGTCTGAGGGCCATATAAGGCCTGAGAAATCATTTGGTCTGGCCCTCATTAAGGGTGAGTTAATTAAAAGTTTGACCAAATAGAGCAGGCTAATTTTTAAGTTGATAATTTTGTATAGCCCTTGAATGATACTATAATATCCAAATGGCCCTTGGCAGAAAAAAATGTTCCCATCCTTGTTTAAATGCCGGGGTCTCCATAAATAAGTGGGGACAAAAGGGATGGCAGAGTGAGATGGAAATGATCAGTCATGTCTAAAGTCTCCCCATTAGCTGACCCAGCCCAAAATGCACAACAACTAGTAAATAAAAAATGCTTATGCTTTCCTGGAAAGAAGAGGAAAATAGCCGTGGAATACACAAAATACATTATATAACTTGACATTGGCATTGCTGTACTCTAAGAGCATGAAACTGTTGGGAGCCGGTAGCCTTAAACAAATATGAAGCGTTAGCACAGCGGTAAGAGAAGTTTTTATAATTACTCTCTAAACCTCTGCTTCAACCCCCAGATAATATATTAACAAAAACAGTGTCCCCTGTTTGTGCACTATTCAACACACGCATACATAAATATCTCAGAGCTTGTTTTTGATAATTGGGCGGTCTCTTGAAGAAAAAGATTATGAATTGAATTTGTTAAGATTTCTCTTTCCTAAAAAAATAGCTATATGGTTCTTAGTCAGCTGCTTGTTTCAATAACAGCTTGTCTACCACTAAAAGCCGCAGCTCCACATCTGTTCCTAATAAAAATCTATAATCAGCAATGCCCATTGCCTTTCAAAACTTATTTTCTTCATCCCCAAACTATGCACAGACCTGGCCAAAGCTTATTTCTGTTGTCACCAAGACATAATGGCATTGCATTTATTCCAGGATAAATAAATCAGCTGTGATTCCAAGTAGAATCAGTGTCAGCCACTTAGGCGAGTGAAAATTTGAGCCTTAATTGCAAATTGACGTTTTCACTTATTAAAATGCTGGAGTATGCAGGTTTTTTGTTTTTTAAGTTTACGACATTCAAACCTTTGTGATACTTTGTTTCAGGTCACAAGGCGAACAGACATTTGATAATAAAAACAGTCCCCATTTTCTGGAAAAACAGACTCTGGAGGCAGCAACCTTACAACACCCTCTCCACAAGAAACATTTATTTATAAAAATGGTAGACTTTGAATTGAGCCTGGAAGACAACAGACCAGGCCACGATCTAGCAAAGAACTTCAGCCGGACCTGGCCCGGGGCCTGCAGGCTCCTGGATAAGAGAATTCGGAGTGGTCTGCAGGCCCAGTGGTGCAGACTGCGATGTGAGAACCAGCCCCCTAGGAAAGGATAATATATAACTCTGGGTGAAAGTTTAGTGCCACTTTTCCTGGCAGGGACAAACCCTCTGTATTTTCTTTTTCCTCTGAGAACAGTTGATTTTCAATGTTTTCTCAGCTTTGAGTCATTTACAAAGAGAAGCACGTGTTGGGAGCTTCAGGAAATTTCTGTTTGTCCTAAAGCTATAGCAAAATAGGGTAAGTGTGCAGAGCAGTGGCGTGAAGCAACAGGAGGCTCGGCGGGCACAGTGCACGGTGACACAGGCAGAGAGAGGAGGGGTCCGGAGCGGCTGTGAGACCCCGCAGCCTCAGGAGCAGCTCTGAGAGCTCCCTGCTCAGAATTTGTAACTCCAGGACGACTAGCTTCACGGGTCAGAGGTGGACAGCAACCTTCGGTCACTTCGGACAATGATATTCCTAGTTCTACCCCTTACATCTAATAGACATTTTTTAGCTACAACTGAATCATTAAAAGATGCTGAAAACAGCATATTCTCTTGTGAAGGATGTGCATTTTTTATTAAAAACCATAGTTTTTAAACCCAAGGCCTATAGAGTGTGACATTTTGACAAAGGCTTTGTGTGGGTGAAAGGAGAGGGCACCAAAAGGGCTATTTGATATCATAGGTAAGGGAAGATACCATGGGAGAATGACTTCAGGATTCTTTTTTTTCTACCAGGAAACTCTTTTTTTTTTTAAAAAAAAATATACTTTATTGATTTTTTACAGAGAGGAAAGGAGAGGGATAGAGAGTTAGAAACATCGATGAGAGAGAAACATCGATCAGCTGCCTCCTGCACACCCCCTATTGGAGATGTGCCTGCAACCAAGGTCCCTTTACCGGAATCAAACCTGGGACCCTTCAGTCCACAGGCTGACACTCTATCCACTGAGCCAAACTGGTTAGGGCCAGGAAACTTCTTTGTGATGTGTAAGAACACTACTTTAGCCCTAAATCCATTAGGGCTGTGCTGGTTTGTGATCCTTTCAATGAGTTTATGTATAAAGAAAGAAATAATTGGGCTTTGTGCGCAGGCGTCTGCAGCAGATTGTCCCAGAAACCCCTGAGCAAACTGGGATTGTGTTCCCAGGAGGGCAGAGTTAGAATTGCCTCCTGATCCACCATGAACTGAAGAGTCGAAAACAGACAGTGGGCTGCCACACTACGGGACCCCCAGGATAGAATGAGGAAGGTGTCCTGTGAGGTCAGAGACGGGAAGCTCCTGGCCCATGCTGACAATTCCAGAGCCCCATCCCTCATGTCCGTTTGCACAGGGACATCTGTGTTGGGTGCATGAGGTGAAGGGTGTTATTTTGCATGAGCACCTGGAAGGAGAAGGGGAAGAAAAGGAGGAGAGGATCCAAGTTCTCGACTCCCCACCACCCTGAGGGTTTGCCCAGAAACCGTAAAATCCAAACCACGTGCAGACCCAGGCCCAGAAGCAGCTGTGGTCACTAAAGTCTCGAGGAGAAACAGAGCTGCTTGCCCTCCTTCCCTCACTCCCAGAGCCCACAGGAATCTGCGGTGCTGAGAAGAGGAGACTCCAAGGTGGCTCAGGTGCTGGGCCTGGTGGGACCTTTCTCAAGAGGACACTGGCAGCAGGAATGTTGGGCAAGGGCCTTGGCAAAGCTGACATGGAAGAATGTAAACAGAAATAAATTTAGGGAGATGTGTAGAGATCCTGCAATTATAGCAAGTGGGAGGTGGTAGAAGCTAAGACCCCTTATGGTTTCTATTTCAATGTAAATATAATCTTGTTTGTATCCATAGGAGGGTGAAGCTTGATGTATTCAACTTATGCATATAAAGAACCAAGAAATACCTGTTGCACCCCCAGCCGAGTCCCTGCCCAATGAAGAGACAATCCAGCAGGCTCCAGGCTTTCAGGGGCCAACCAGAGTCTGTGGAGGTTCCATGACTGAGAACTACACGGCCCTTGGAGAAGGACGAGCTGGGCGTCCTTGGCCGAGGGCAGTCTGGAATGGCAGTGAATGGCCCTGGGCCTGCTCTCTGTCTTCATTAATGCACTCACTTATTCAACAAATGTTCACTGGGCACCTAACACGTACCATGCACTATTCTAGGTGCCAGAGATACTGGAATGAACAAAAAGGATGAAAGCTCCTGCCATGATGGGGCTTACGTTTTAAAAAGCAGGCAGGTAATAGGGTATGTTTTCAAACTGCATAGTGCATTAGACAGGAATGAGTGATAAGGATAAAAATAAAGCAGAGAAGGTGGATGGGAAGGTGTGATCTCAGAAAGGGTGGTCAGGAAAGGCGTCACGTAAGGGAGGTGGCATTTGAGTGGAGCATGGAGTGGGCTATGTAGACCCATGCATTCACCAGCCTCGAATTGGGGTTCTGCTGTAGAGTCTGCAGGGTCCACACCTTGACCTCAGGTTGCCAGTCTCACTGCAGCGGGAAAACGCTAATGTCTGTGGGACCCCAGAGTCCTCCCACCCTGGAGACAGGCCCAGGCTCAGCAAACTTCAAAGGGGCCCATGAAAAGGCGCTTGTTACAAAGTAAGAGACCTTTACAATATGGGATATTTCCATTAAAACAATCCTTTTTACTAGAAAAGCAAACAATTTTGGGGAAACTGTGTTGCTGATACAAAGGCAAAAGAGATTGGGCTGTTTAGGATTAACTAACGTGTACTAAGAAGCAGGATGAAACTTGCCTTTTGGGAGGGGGAGTTGAAGGTGAAAAGGTAATGTGCGCCTGCAGGTTGAGATTTGCACACAGAATTGGCGGGGTGCTGGCTTTCAGCAGGGTGACGGCGAAGAAGCTGGGACACATCTCCTGCGAACTTTTCAGGTGAATAGGGCTGGCTCGCTGAGACTTTGCTGATAAGTGACAAAAATTATGTGGGTAATGATTTGACATTTTTAGTGTTAAAGCCTCTACTGAAACAGAATGCATAAATTAGCACTCTTAGGAGAACTGTTTAGAGAAAAAACAAAATGGGGATCATGAACCCAATTAAGTGACATCTTTCAGGCCTCTGATGAGAAATTCCCGAGGGAATGGGGAATGAGTAGGATGCTCTGAGTGTACAGAAACTTTGTGAAGCTGACAAGTGTGTGCTTTGTGAAGCTGTGTAGCAGAATCCTCAGCTGATTTTATAACTGAGATTTATGTCTCTAACAAAATAAGATCCAAGCAAAAGAATGACTCTGCTGGTCTTTTCTGAGAGGGATTAGTTCTCCGAAGATACTGTTTAGTTTGCCACATTTTCTATTTTTTTTTCTAAATTATCCACATCGCCCCAAGTGGGAACTCCAAATCCAGTGTCCCCATCAAATCCATTTCCCCACTGAATGAAGAATGCAGTAATACTCTGCTTACACTTCATTGCTATCTGTGAAGAACCCAGTAAGAATCATCGACATTAAGAAGGTCTATGTAGGGAAGGTAGAGAGAATGCATAGAAAAAAAAAAGAATCTCACATTGATTATTTCCTTCCCTGCCCCCCAACATCACCAAATAATGTATTTGGAATCAGAATAAAAGAATATTTGACAGTTGTTGAAATGTATGTTTATTCTGATATTTCTGATCAGTTGTACAACTTATCTAGGACACATTACCAGATAAGATGTACACTTCTTTAAGAATGGGGTTTTTCAATGACTTCCAATTTGGGCTCTTCGAGTCTGAAGTCAGGGAACACAGTCATGTCTGCCTTACCATACATTTGCTTCTACGCTTGCCGATACTCGGGGCCAGTACCAGCAGGTCCCCCAGCTGACTGTCGCTTAGTTCTGTGTCCTCTAACCTTGTCCACAAAGAGTTTCTGTACAGGATCAAGCTCCTTATTAAATGCCACTGCTGTAACACCAACATTCCTCCTCAAATGGGCCGAGACTGCAGACTGAGTGACGGAGGAGAGCAGGGACAGCCTCTGAAGAATCCTGCCGATTCTGTCGCTCACACTCATCCCAAGCTGCCCGGGCCACTGCCAATGCCATCATTCTCCTGATGACTTTCTAATAAAACTGTTCATTCTACCGGAAAGTTGAGGAAATTAAGCAGAAACAGACAGATTTATTTAAACCCAACTTCTCTACTATTGTGTAGGTTGCTTTAACCCTATTTTGACATTAGTTATTAAATAAATGGTGACATTTTTCACAGCTATGAAACAACTGAGCTGAAGTTCCCCATATCTACAGGATTATTCTGTATTTAATTTTAATGTACAAGGGTTGAAAAAATTATATGGCTATAGAACAGATTCACAGATTGCACGGGTTCCGTTCAACAAAGTGGCTATTTGTCAGGAAGTGTAACAGAGTTTTTAAAAAATTAAAATAGAAAATAACAATAATAGCAACAATTTGTTGAGTGCTTACTATGTGACAGGGACTTTATGGGTAGTTTATATCTCTAATACTTCCAACAATTCTGCAGAATTGTTGTTCCACTTATTCATGTATTCATTGCCTGATTTTTATATATGTGCCCTGACTGGGGTCGAACCACAGCCTGAGCGTGCTGGGAAGATGCTCTAACCGACTGAACTACCCGGCCAGGGCAAACCCACATGACAGTTAACCAATAATGCAACAAAAAAGAGCATTTTTTATGTTGTGTGTGTTTTTTTTTTTTTCAAAAACGCATTTTTATGGCATTTTTGATATTCCTAAGAGTTATAAATTAAAAGTGAAAAATCATTGGGTGAGAGGCCAGCTCTGCTCTACACCCACATTATGACTGACCTCTGAGTCTGTTTCTCCATGTAGAAGAATGGGGGCGGTAACAACTCTCTCACAGGCTGTTGCTCAGACTCTTTAGCACAATATCTTAGAACCTTATGATCTCCATTCCAGTCCAATCTACTGTTCTTTCTATCACGCCGAGTACCTGGCATCTTGCCTCTTTGAGGTTATTTTTTTTCCCCTCCAACAGAGCAAACAGCTCTGGCTCTGTTTTGTTCCTTATCCAGGTTGACCCAGCACTGCCTCGCCTATGGGCCTCTCCTCCACTTGGAAACCTTTTCCTGCATCCGCAGCCTGAACTAAGAGTTCCCCCCTCACTTTTACTTGAACTATAGTTTCTCATCTGGACCATGTCTTAATCCTGTGATTCCTCACTGTGCTCTATGTGGAGTGGTACTCAATAAATGCTGAATGAGATTACTGGGTCAAATGGAAGTTCCATTTTTAATTTTTTGAAGAAACTCCATACTGTCTTCCACAGTGGCTGCACCAGTCTGCATTCCCACCAGCAGTGCACGAGTGTTCCTTTTTCTCTGCATCCTCGCCAGCACTTGTCATTTGTTGATTTGTGGATGATAGCCATTCTGACAGGTGTGAGGTGGTACCTCATTGTTGTTTTGATTTGCGTCTCTTGGATGATTAGTGACTTTGAGCATGTTTGCATATGTCTCTTGGACTTCTCTATGTCCTCTTTTGAAAAGTGTCTACTTAAGTCCTTTGCCCATTTTTTGATTGGATTGTTGATCTTCCTTTTGTTAAGATGTATGAGTTCCCTATAAATTTTGGAGATTAGGCTCTTATCAGATATAACATTGGTAAATATGTCCTCCCATGTAGTGGGCTTTCTTGTTGTTTTGTTGATGGTTTCTTTTGCTGTGCAGAAGCTTTTTATTTTTATGTAATCCCATTTGTTTATTTTCTCCTTAGTTTCCATTGCCCTAAGTGCTGTATTGGTAAAAATATTGCTACGACATATGTCTGATATTTTGCTGCCTATGGATTATTCTAAGATTTTTATGGTTTCCCGTCTTACATTTAAGTCCTTTATTCATTTTGAGTTTATTTTGTGTATGGTGTAATTTGGTGGTCTAGTTAAAAATGAAACTCCCATTTGACCCAGTAATCTCACTTCTAGGAATATATCCTAAGAAATCAGAAACACCGATCAGAAAGGACATATGCACCCCTATGTTCATAGCAGCACAATGTATAATAGCTAAGATTTGGAAACAGCTTAAGTGCCCATAGCAGATGAGTGGATTAAAAAACAGTGGTACATCTACACAATAGAATACTACACTGCTGTAAAAAAGAAAGAACTCTTACCATTCGCAACAGCATGGATGGACCAGGAGAGCACTATGCTAAGTGAAATAAGCCAGTCAGAGAAAGATAAATATCATATGATCTCACTCATTTGTGGGAAAAAATGCACAACATAAACTGATGAATCTTGGTTCAAAAATAGATCCAGAGACAGAGAAGCATCGAACAGACCGTCAAACTTCAGAGGGAAAGCAGGGGAGAGGAGAGGGGTGGGGTGAGAGATCAACCTAAGGACTTGTATGCATGCATATTAAGCATAACCAATGGACACAGACACTAGGGAGGTGAGGTCTTAATGCTGGGGGGTGGGAGTGGCTGGGTAGAGGTCAATGGGGGGGGGGGAAGGAGACATATATAATACTATATGTAATACTTTAAACAATAAAGAATTAAAGCAAAACAAAACAAAACAAAACAAAATAAAAATAAATGCTGAATGAAGGAATGGACCTTCCAGATTAGCACAAGGAAGGGGTTGGGGAAGGTTTTTTTTCCTTAGCTAGACTCTACTCAGTAATTAGTTTCATTGCCAGAAAGACATATATAAAACGTCATTTTAAACACTGCCTTTTCCAGTGAGGATCTGAGACTCCACCGCTTAAAATCTCTTGCAAAACTCCAGTAAAGACATGATTTGGAGGAAAAGTAAACAGTAATCTCCACATGTTTTGATTGTGTACTCTTATGATGAAAAAGGTTTTTAAAAAATATTGTTTTAAAAAATATGTTATATTTTTTGTGTAAATACACTTGAAATTTTAGATAGCCCCAATATACATCTACTTACTGGTATTTATTTATAAAGTATGTATGTATCCTACTGTATTAATTAATATAATATATAAGTCATATACAGTAAATGATTTTTTTAAGTACAGAAAGAAAAATAAAGTTTTAATATTTTATTTTTATAGCCTAATAAATGGTTTGGCACGAGAAAGACTAATCTTGGCTGAGCAGCTATATTTTCTGGTGCAAGAAAGGAAATCATGTTTTCTTTTCCTAGGCTATTCCCTGATGCTGGCCACTTCCTCTCTCTATTCAGGTTCTCGTACAAGACCACCAACGTTCTTCAAACGTTAGTGAAATAAAACAGGAGGAGCTCTGGATGCTCCATCTGCAAATGTCACAGTTTAATCTTTTCAAAGGTTTGCCGTGAAGTAGAAAACATGGCCATGTGACACTCAAGAGATTATTCTTGAATTCCTTGTTTGTTTTCATTGTGACCTGACTCAAAATTTATCTTTATTTTTCCTTCAAAACTCCTAGGATATGTGGTCATATGATTTAAATGGAGAAAGGCATTGTTAAAACATTTATCAAGGAGTTACCACTTTTACAAGAGTCTAATACTATAGTCATTCTCTGCAACTTAAAGAAAAATTCAATAAATTTTAAAACAAAAAGTTTGTTTTGAAAATGTATGCAATGCCCACCATGTTAAAACTATTTTAATTGTGTATATATGTGTGCAACCCCCCCCCCCCCCCCCCCCCCCCCGCCACACACACACACACATACACAGGAGGAAACATCAGATGAATATTCTCTGAAAAGTTAACAAGGTATATCCCAGGATGGTGAGATTGAGGCTAATTTTTTTTCTTCCTTGTGCATTTCTATAATTTTTCAAACATCCTATAATGACCAAGTGTTTATTTGTTTAAAACAAGATTATACATATAACCAATTGTAAATAATTTACATGGATTTCTGTATTATAAACTTCCAATGGAAAATTTTAAAATACCTTTTGCAGTTATTAATATTGAGAAGAAAATTGTATATCATTTCCATTTTATAATACATTTAAAAACAATTTTTAATGTTATTTTGGTTTCACATAAGAATATTGCATTTAAATCTACTGATTCACAATGGAGCCTCATATTTTAGATTGGGGATAAAAAGGCAGCCAGAGAATGGAACCAGAAGAACTTGCAAAATAATGGAATCAAGGCAGAAAGGAAGATCCTAAATCAGAAGGTGGGTGTATCTGGAGAAGATTAAGGTTGTAGGAAATCCCATGCAATCCAAGTATGTGATAGTCCTTGTAAGGAAAACCATCACTATAAATAAACTAGAGGCCTGACGCACGAAATTCATGCAATAGTAAGCCTTCCTTCCCCTGGCTGCTGGCACCAGCTTCCCTCCGGCACCCGGGATCCAGGCTTCCCTCGCAGCCCTGGCTTCTTCTGGAAGAACATCCGGTCTAATTAGCATATTATGCTTTTATTATTATAGATACTCTGGAATTCTAGTCTTCCATTTTTTTTTTTTTCTGGCAGAGTCTCAATTTGGTTCAGATGCCCATCCTCCCATGTGCCCAAGTTGATCTAAACTATGTGTGATGGTTTCCTTCCTCTTGTCACTGACTTTTTTTTTTTTAAATTGATTTCAGAGAGGAAGGGAGAGAGAAAGAAACATCAGTGATGAGAGAGAATCATCAATAGGCTGCCTTCTGCACGCCCCTCACTGGGGACTGAGCCCACAACATGGGCATGTGCTCGGACCAGAAATCGAACTGTGATCTCCTGGTTTATAGGTCGATACTCAACCACTGAGCTTTGCAGGCTGGGCATCATTGACTCTTTTAAGCAATCTCTGTCATGGGACCTAAGGGGAATTCTGTGGGGATATTCTGGATAAATATAGATTTTTCCCTCCTTATGAGGTGTAAATAAAATAAAACAACTATTGAAAGGCATAAAAGAACAACCAAGGCAGACAGGATTTGAGTGGTCAAAATCCTGTAGAGAATCCTGGAAAGATGCCCCACACTTGCCTTTAGCTCTACCCATTAATGGTGTGGGGAGTACAGCTGGAGGAAAATGTGACTGTGGAGAACAGGGACCATCTCACTGGGTGGGGAGAAGTTGGGGTTTACCATTTCCATTGGATGAACAGATAGAGGCTGAAGTTTGGGGTCCAACAAGATTGAAGGCTCTTGGTACAGTGGAGACTCCCAAGGACTCTGCCATGGGAATAAGAACAAACGATAAAAAGGTCAAACCTGGAGGAATCGAAGATGGCGGCATAGGTAAACACCGGAGATTGCCGCCGTGGACAACCACTTCAAAAATACAACTAAAAGTCGGAGCGGACATCAACCAGAACCACAGGAAGGCTGGCTGAGGAGAGACTCTTCAACTAGAAGCAAAAACAACAGCATTCCGACGCTCAGCGGAGGCGCAGTGTGGAAAATTTAAAGGTACGGCGGTGCAGTGTGAGGGTGCGCGCGCAAAGCGGGCTGGCGGCTGAGGGCGCGATTGTCGTTTTCAATCAGGAGTGAGTCTCAGACTCTGGGCTCCAGATCCGGGCGAGTCTCTAGGGACCCAGACTCAAACGGGAGAAGCGGGACTGTCTGGCTACGGCCCCTCCGAGGTTTGCAGCGATTGCTGGGACAGAGAGGCAGAGCCCCTGGGGACGGACTGAGAGCGGCCATAGCTGCTCCCTCCCCCCGCCCTGTTGAGCCCGCCCCGCCCAAACCCTGCCCACAGCCATTTGCCGATCGCCTCAGGCAAGGGCTGGACTAGCGCCTCCCCTGAGGACTGAAGTTTTCCCACAGCTGATTTCCACAGCCAGTCGGCCTGGTGGTCAAATCCCTCTAGTGTTAACTACAACAATTAAGGCTTGGCTAGAACAAGACTGCGCACAGAGACCTCAAGGGGGTGCACCAAGAAAGCATAAAAGATGCGGAGACAAAAAAACATGACAGAAATGGAGGATATGGAGCTAAGAATCACAATTTTGAGGGCTTGCCATAAATTTGTGCAGAGCCTCACAAAAACTAATGAGACCCTCGATGCTACGATAAAGAAATTAGAAAGTAAGCATACACGGACTGAAATAAAGAATATTATACCCAATAGCAGACCAGAGGAGCACAAGAATCAAACCAAAGATTCGACAAAAAACACCCAATTGGAAAAGCAAAATGAAAAAAGAATCCGAAAGTGTGAAGATAGTGTAAGGAGCCTCTGGGACAGCTTTAAGCGGACTAATATCAGAGTCATTGGAGTGCCAGAAGATGAGAGACAGCAAGATATTGAAAACCTATTTCAAGAAATAATGGCAGAAAACTTCCCCCACCTGGAGAAAGAAATGGACTTACAGGTCCAAGAAGCGCAGAGAACCCCAAACAAAAGGAATCCAAAGAGGACCACACCAAGACACATCATCATTAAAATGCCAAGAGCAAAAGACAAAGAGAAAATCTTAAAAGCAGCAAGAGAAAGAGGCTCAATTACCTACAAGGGAATACCCATACGACTGTCAGCTGATTTCTCAACAGAAACTTTGCAGGCCAGAAGGGAATGGCAAGAAATATTCAAAGTGCTGAATACCAAGAACCTACAACCAAGATTACTTTATCCAGCAAAGCTATCATTCAGAATTGAAGGTCAGATAAAGAGCTTCACAGATAAGGAAAAGCTAAAGGAGTTCATCACCGCCAAACCAGTATTATATGAAATGCTGAAAGGTATCCTTTAAGAAGAGGAAGAAGAAGAAAAAGGTAAAGATACAAATTATGAACAACAAATATGCATCTATCAACAAATGAATCTAAGAATCAAGTGAATAAATAACCTGATGTACAGAATGAATTGGTGACTATAATGAATCAGGGACATAGAAAGGGAATGGACTGACTATTCTTGGGGGAAAAGGGGTGTGGGAGATGCGGGAAGTGACTGGACAAAAATCATGCACCTATGGATGAACACAGTGGGTGGGGAGTGAGGGTGGAGGGTGGGGTGGGAGCTGGAAGGAGGGGAGTTATGGGGGGAAAAAAGAGGAACAAATGTAATAATCTGAACAATAAAGATTTATAAAAAAAAAAAAAAAAAAAAAAAGGTCAAACCTAACAAAACCTAAAACCCACCCTCAACCAGATCAAATGGATCTGAAAATACCAGTATTCTATTTGCCTTCCAGACAGAATTAAATCCCCTTTGGATGAAAATATCATCAACCAGTGCCTTATAATTTTTCATACACAATGTCTGACATTCAATAAAAATTTTACCAGTATATGAACAAATGGGGTCAAATGACAGAAACCAAAAGAAGAAACATACAATATACTTAGACCTCAGGGTGATTATTAGACAAGAACGTAAAAGTAACTCTGATTAACATGCTTAAGAAAATAAAGATAAGTGGAGAATTTATTTCATCAGAAAAATTATGGGAATCTTGGAGGGGGTATAAGGTGCCAGTAATGTTCTATATCTTGATCTGTGTAGTGATTAACTGGGTATTATGAAAAAAAAATCTATCAAGCTGTATATCAAGCTGAACATTTAAGATGTGTGTGTTTACATCACACTTCTTTTGTTATTGTTGTTAATCTTCACCTGAGGACATTTTCCCATTGATTTTCATTGAGAGTAGAGAAGGGGGGGAAGGAGGGAGAGAGAGAGAGAGAGAGAGAGAGAGAGAGAGAGAGAGAGAGAGAGAGAGAGAGAAACAATGATGTGAAAGAGACACATCGAATGGTTGCTTCCTGCACATACCCCAACAGGAGCCAGGGATGGAGTCTGTAACCTAGGTATGTGCCCTTGACTGGAATCAAACCCGAGACCCTTCAGTCCACGGGCCAAGGCTCTATCCACTGAGCCAAACCAGTTAGGGCTATACATTATACTTTTAAGAGGTTAAGTTAAAAAAAAGTGCTAGAGAGAGAGATAGAGTCCTCTTTGCTGGATGGCAAGCATCAAACTTTCACATGTGATCCTTCAAATTAATGAACTTCCCTCACCAGGAAGGAAGACACTGTTGGTGTGATGAAGACGGCAAAGTTGAAAGTTTGAAATTACCTAGGTCCAGGGGTGAAATTACCTAGGTCCAAATGTTTAAACCAGTACCCTACAGGCACCAACCAATCAGAATGGACGCACATTGTTAATCAGTTGGTGTGATTGAACAGATGTTTTCCATTCTTTCTGAAGGTATGGAACCACTCAATTAACTATGTGAGAATAGTCCTACTATAATGTTAAAAGAGTAGGGTTTAAATTCTAGATCTTCCACCTATTAGATTACACCTAATATTTGTGCAAGCTTTAACAAATTATTAAACTCTTCATGCCTGAGTTGCCTCATCTCAAGTAGGGGACATATCATGAGGTTTATATAAAAGAGTACATGAGTTAATACATGTTAAGAGTGTAGAGAATACTTGGGACTTGGTTCCTGTTATTTATTAAATTAAGTATTACTATTCTTTTTTGTGTGTGTGTGTGTGTGTGTGTGTGTGTTCTTTTTTTATTTTTATTTTTTATTTTATTTTATTTTTTAATTAAATCTTTATTGTTCAGATTATTACATTTGTTCCTCTTTTTTTCCCCCCATAACTCCCCTCCTTCCAGCTCCCACCCCACCCTCCACCCTCACTCCCCACCCACTGTGTTCATCCATAGGTGCATGATTTTTGTCCAGTCACTTCCCGCATCTCCCACACCCCTTTTTCCCCCAAGAATAGTCAGTCTATTCCCTTTCTATGTCCCTGATTCTATTATAATCACCAGTTCATTCTGTACATCAGGTTATTTATTCACTTGATTCTTAGATTCATTTGTTGATAGATGCATGTTTGTTGTTCATAATTTGTATCTTTACCTTTTTCTTCTTCTTCCTCTTCTTAAAGGATACCTTTCAGCATTTCATATAATACTGGTTTGGCGGTGATGAACTCCTTTAGCTTTTCCTTATCTGTGAAGCTCTTTATCTGACCTTCAATTCTGAATGATAGCTTTGCTGGATAAAGTAATCTTGGTTGTAGGTTCTTGGTATTCAGCACTTTGAATATTTCTTGCCATTCCCTTCTGGCCTGCAAAGTTTCTGTTGAGAAATCAGCTGACAGTCGTATGGGTATTCCCTTGTAGGTAATTGAGCCTCTTTCTCTTGCTGCTTTTAAGATTTTCTCTTTGTCTTTTGCTCTTGGCATTTTAATGATGATGTGTCTTGGTGTGGTCCTCTTTGGATTCCTTTTGTTTGGGGTTCTCTGCGCTTCTTGGACCTGTAAGTCCATTTCTTTCACCAAGTGGGGGAAGTTTTCTGCCATTATTTCTTGAAATAGGTTTTCAATATCTTGCTGTCTCTCATCTTCTGGCACTCCAATGACTCTGATATTAGACCGCTTAAAGCTGTCCCAGAGGCTCCTTACACTATCTTCACACTTTCGGATTCTTTTTTCATTTTGCTTTTCCAATTGGGTGTTTTTTGTTGGATCTTTGGTTTGATTATTGTACTCCTCTGGTCTGCTATTGGGTATAATATTCTTTATTTCAGTCCGTGTATGCTTACTTTCTAATTTCTTTATCGTAGCATCGAGGGTCTCATTAGTTTTTGTGAGGCTCTGCACAAATTTATGGCAAGCCCTCAAAATTGCGATTCTTAGCTCCATATCCTCCATTTCTGTCATGTTTTTTTGTCTCCGCATCTTTTATGCTTTCTTGGTGCACCCCCTTGTGGTCTCTGTGCGCAGTCTTGTTCTAGCCAAGCCTTAATTGTTGTAGTTAACACTAGAGGGATTTGACCCCCAGGTCGACTGGCTATAGGATTCAGCTGTATGGAAAACGTCTGCCTTCTGGGGGAGCGCTAATCCAGCCTTTGCCTGAGGCGATCGGCAAATGGCTGTGCGCAGGCTTTGGGCGGGGCGGGATCAACAGGGCGGGCGGAGGGAGCAGTTATGGCCACGCTCAGTCCCGTTCCCAGAGGCTCTGCTTCTCAGAACCCCGGCAGCCGCTGCAAACCTCGGAGAGAAAGCTGCCCTCAGGTTCCAACTGATGCCGGATAATCCCGCTTCTCCCGTTTGAGTCTGGGTCCCTAGAGACTCGCCCGGATCTGGAGCCCAGAGTCTGAGACTCACTCCCGACAGAAAACGACAACCGCGCCCTCAGCCACCAGCCCGCTTTGCGCGCGCACCTCGGTACCTTTGTATTTTCCACACTGCGCCGCCTCTGAGCCTCGATTTGCTGTTCTCTTTCCTTCTAGTTGTAGAGTCTCTCTTCAGCCAGCCTTCCTGTGGTTCTGGGTGATGTCCGTTCAGTCTTTTAGTTGTATTTTTGAAATGGTTGTTTGCGGCAGCGGTCTCCGGTGTTTACCTACGCCGCCATCTTGGTCTCCCCTCAAGTATTACTATTCTTATTTATGAAAATTTTCCAAGTGAAATAGTAAACCCCTTCCTTCTTAGGTTTTAATTTGAGTTTTCTGTTATTTGTCACAATCATCACAATGCATTCATATGACCTCCAGTAAAGACAGAAGTATTAGGCAATAGGCCATTTGCCTTAAGGCAAAAATCCTTTCTGGATGAATACTTTTCTAAGAATTCTCTCAGGCTAGTTCTTTTCCCTTCTCCCTCCCAAAAATGAACCTGAACATAGGTGTACTGCTTCCATGATACAGATTTCCCCACATATTTGCCATATTTCAACGATGATGCATGTACACTTTCACATGACCTTATTTGGAACGTTGCAAAGCTCTGGTTACCCGTGTGCAGTGGTGCCTGTCCTTGAGAAGGCAGCAGCAGGGCTGCGCAACTTTTCCCTAGCCCAGCACCACTCATCTCTAGGGGTCATGCCAACTGGTTTCCAAGTTGCTCTCGGTTGCTGCCTATGGCTACCAATACCCATCCACAATTTTCCTTTTCTAAGTCTTCTTTTTAAATTGCTACTTCTATGTAATTCCACTTCCAGGATTCCAAAGAATATAATCCCAAGACAAGCAATTAAGCAAACAAAAGCTATGTTCAAGAAGATGTTCATTGTAGGGTTATCGTAATAGTAAAAATTTGAAAATAATCTAAATTACAATAACAAGAAAATAGTTAAGGAAACAATTAATAGTTACTCAGTGGAATATTTCGTAGTCATTAAAAGGATAGCTATACAGATATACAGCAATAAGGAAAATAATTACAAGATACTGCATTTTATAAACAGGATATAAACTTGTATAGAAGAGGGCAGTATAACTATGTTTGCAAAAGCACATAGAGGGAAAAATATCAAAAAAGGTATACAAAAGTGTGGCCATGTTAGGGGATGGTCAGCCTTTTTTCTCTGTATAAATTATGATCTATAATAGAAGTATATTCATTTTGTTAGTGGAATTAAATTAATTAAAAATAAATATGATTTTAACATATGGTATCATTTGGAAAATATAAAATTAAAAGCCAAAAAATTGAAATAAGGTCATGTATAATCTGAGCATCTCATGTAACTCTCTATCAGATCCCTAAATACTATGCTATAAATTGATCTGGAATTAATTTCAGTCATAACCCAAATCTCTTGAATGTTGTCAAGAAACAGCTAAAGGTAAAAAGTAAAAGGATTCTAGCAAGTAAAAATGAATGTCACAGCTCGGGCACTCTACTCAGAGCTCCCATTAAAGGCTAGTTAGGCCCATTCTTGCCACAGTTCTAACAAGCTAAAATTTTTAGGCCTATAGCACATGAGAAGCAGGAAATTAAAAAGTGATGGGGTTGCAAAAAGTGACATCTGCCAGCCTGACAGTATAGTCCAGAAGTAGAGAAAACTACCCCAAAGTGTACCAAAACATTTTGAAAATGATTTACTATCTGTGCCAAGCATAACTATCTTCCAGTATTTTATATGGCAGTTGGCTCTAACAATTACACTGGAGCCCTAAATAGCAAGACACTTACCTTCCTTGGGACGCTGTCTACTCAAAGGAGCATATGGAATATACACTTTAGAAAGATTACACTTAATATGGTTTCTTTTAAATATATATATTTTTGTATTTGTTTTGCTTTATAAAACACACACACACAAACACACACACACACACACACACACACACACACTCCTTCAAGGAATTGCTCACTCCTCCATTACAGGCAATAGATGAAGAGTTATACTTGAACTTTCCTGGAAAAAAGTGGCAATTTATTGAAGCAACCTCTCTTCATATTTCCCTCATTTTGCCCTGTTACTAAAGAAACACTAAGAGAACATTTTCAACCTCAAGGCTTGCAATGTGTCCTTTTGTCCCCTATCCTTCCCCTCCTCCACCCACGCCTTTTCCACTCTATGCTTGTCCCCCCCCCCCCCCCCCCCCCCAACTGGCTTATCACAGACTTGGGCTGCACCAGTCTCCGAGGAATTAACATTGAGATATGTAAATGTCAGTTTCTATTATAGTTAACAAGGAACTCTTCCGCCAGGCGCGCACCATTAGCCCTGGGAGATGCGTTCCACAGGGTCTGGGCTGCCTGCAGATCGCAACAGTCAGGCTGTTTGGAAAGTTTTAAGGTTGTTTGCTTTAGTGGATTTGTTCCAAGTGAGGCACATGTTTTTCAAATATGAATGCCAAAGATAACAAAAAATGCAAAGGAGAGGGGAAAGGGAGACCTCTCCAGAATATACTGGTCAACTCGGATAAGACTTACTAAACAGCAGAATGTTCACGGGCGCTTGGCCCTCCACCACATTTGGAATGACCCAGAAACACTGAGGTCAAAAACAATGTACATAATCACTTGGAAGACAGTGATTTGGGGCCCTGAAAGTGTTTTACGTCTTCTTCTTGTTGCTTGGGGCAAAGGCCACTGCATTATTCTGTTATTTAGGCTGTTTACAGCTATATTGGAGTGGGCTTTGTTGACAATTTTGTTTCCAAGTAATTTTCTAAAAACATCCTAATTACTGTTCCCTGTCATTAGTTTCTGTAATTTGTTTTCAGGGCTGATGGTCAGCACTGTAATTGCGTTTAGAACACTGAATGGGTTTGCACCATCATTTACTGCACCGCCCTGTTCAGCTTACTGCTGCTTCTTGAACCTACTTTAGATTAAAAAGAGTATGCTATTTACATCTTTAAAGGAGATAATAAAAGATGATTATTTTTGTATTATTCAAATTTAGCATTTACATAGCACTTTGATTTCCCAAGGCATTACAATCATTTATTAATTATCCAGCCCTTGAGCTCTAAGCCATTTGGAGTCTCTGTGATTTCCAGATAAGCCACCGAGACTGGGAAGGAGGGTTGGCTGGTGAGAGCTTCCTCCCTTCCTGTCAGGGTTCCCACCCTTTTTCCAGGCCACCCCACCCACCTGGGATCCGCACAGGCTGGCTTCATTGCTGTGTTTGAAGATTTGTGTTTGATGTTTTCTGAATGTGTGTGTAGAATACATTCCAAAGTCACATATAGATTATTTTTGGATTATTTCATCTTTTGGATTTTCCCTATTATGATATACTTCCATGCAATCATTTTCCCAACATCACTTACACCTGTATTGAGATTCTGTCTATGTCAGGCAGTGAGCAAGGCTCTGGGGAGAGGAGAGCTACAGTCTCACCATGCAGATAGTCAAGAGAACAATGAAAAATGCTGCCAGGTGAGGTGTGTGATGGCATCTGAAGAAAGTAGCATGGGAGAACCAGCTTGTTTCTTCTTGGAAGGCCAGCAGTGGTATTTTCTGAGCTTACTTTGGAAACTCCAGTGTGTACCTTGGGTAGGAAGTGGAGAGGGAAGGGTGAAGAAGACATGGAGATAAATAAATTTTTTCCTGGGAGACAAAACAACATGGAAAATAGAATTCGGGAGGAGAGTAAGTCACTTGTCTGCCCTGATTAGAGGGTTTGTTGCAAGGAATGATGGAAAATGAGACAGGAAAAATGGCAAAGATGAATATTCTGGATAGTTTTGAATTGTCTGATGGTCGCAGTGGACTGCTCCAATAAATCGACATCTCTCTAGTTGGACTATAAGCAATTAGAAATAGTCAGAAATACAGAAAAAGTTATGGGAAAAAGTTATACAGACATTAATTATATGAATGAAAAACCAATGACCAAACCACCAAGAGAATCAAAGCAAGACCCAGAGAATGGGCTACAGGAAGGATAATTGATAATTAAGTAAGGGATAAGTTATATTGAACAATGTTGAAAGCAACAAGATTGAAGAGAGTTTTCTGATTTTATATCAATAGATAAATCATATATTAACCAACATGGGCTTCACTCACTCATTTGTTCATTTATTTGTAGATAAAGGACTTAATACTCTGAGTTTTAGATTTTAATTACTCATAGTTTCCTTTGTGCCTGCTCCCTTCTATCTCCACCCTGTACTCTATCCCAGATTTGTGGCAGACTCCATTTCATGCCAACTTCCTCACGAAATCCAATCACATCAACGATATTGTGACTTTGCAGTTTATAGAGATGTGTGGGATGTTGGGAGTATGGGTCATATCAAACCCTTTTATGATTCCCTCTCCTCAGCATCACCCTGCATCTAAAGCCTCCCTCAGACTCAGAAAGCTCTCCTTCATGACAAGTGGCCCTCCCCACCTGCTCTCAGACTGTAAATGCTGCATACTTGGCCCCTGAGCCACAATCTTGGCATAAAATGATACAAAAATATGATAATAAAGTAGGAGGAAACACCATTTATTGACCATCTACTATGTGCCATGCCCCAAACTAAGAGCTCACCCACATTATTTCATCTGAGTCTCAACTCTGTAAGGCAGGTATTATTAAGGAAACAGAAACAGAGAGGTTAAGTGATGTGCCCAAAGTAATCCAAATTCTAAGAGGTAGATGATCAGTCCCCAAGGTGTGCTGTCTTAACAAAGTGTCACATTAAAATTGCCTTCAGTCATTCAATGCTAAAGACACATTGTCCTAGACATCCTCTGTATAAGAATGAAATAGGCCACAATGCAATTTTAAGTACAGAAACCTCAGCTATTCATAAGGAAAACTTAGTGATTGAGGTATCCTATCTAATAAAAGAGAAACATGGTAATTAGCCGTACATCTGCTACCCTTCCCATTGGCTAATCAGGGTGATATGCAAATTAACTGCAAGCCAAGATGGCGGCCGGCAGCCATGCACTGAAGCGAACAGGGAGGCTTGCTTGCTCCAGTGACGGCGGACTCCAACGTTCCCCGCCTGACTTGCCGGCCTCTCAGCTGCAACTCTAAGCAACTATGTTGTAAATATAGAAGCTAAACAAAACCCCAGAAACCTGCTTTAGTCAGCCGGGCTTCAGCCAGCTGGACCGCAACATTGTATCAAATACAGAAGGTAAACAAAGGCCAGAAACCTGCTTTCAGCAGCTGAGGCCTCAGAGCTAAAGCTGGCCCAGAATAAAAAAAAGAAAAAAAGAAAAAAAGGAGCGGTTGAGAGCTTCAGTCACCCGCCAGGCTGAAAACGGCCCTCAGCCCCTCAGCCAGGCTGGCCAGGCACCCCAGTGGGGACCCCCACCCTGATCCAGGACACCCTTCAGGGCAAACCAGCCAGGCACCACCTGTGCACCAGGCCTCTATTCTATATAGTAAAAGGGTAATATGCCTCCCAGCACCAGGATCAGCGGAGCAGCGAGGCCTCCCGGCACCAGGATCAGCGTGACGGGGCAGCGCCCAAACCCCCTGATTGCCCTGTGGCTCTGTGTGTGACAGGGGGTGGGGCCACAACCTCCCTATCTGCCCTGCTCTGTTCGTGACAGGGGAAGGCGCCCCAACCCCCTGATCAGCCCTGCTCTGTGCCTGATAGGGGGGAGCTCCTCAACCCCCTGATCGCCCTGCGGCTCTGTGTGTGACAGGGTGCAGCGCCCTAACCCCCTGATCGGCCCTGCTCTGTGTGTGACAGGGTGCAGCGCCCCAACCCCCTGATCAGCCCTGCTCTGTGGGTGACAGGGGTCGGTGCCCCAACTCCCCTATTGGTCCTACTCTGTGAGTGACAGGGGGGAGCTCCCCAACCCCCTGATCAGCCCTGCTCTGTGGGTGATAGAGGGCGGCGTCCTAACCCCCTGATCCGCCCTGCTCTGTGTGTGACAGGGGGCGGTGCCCCAACTCCCCTATCGGTCCTACTCTGTGAGTGACAGGGGGGAGGTCCCCAACCCCCTGATGGGCCCTGCTCTGTGCCTGATAGGGGGTGGTGCCGCAACTTCCCTATCCACCCTGCCTTGAGTGTGACAGGGGGCGGTGCCCCAACCCCCCAATCGGCTGTACCCTGAGCGTGACTAGGGGTGGCATCGCAACCTCCCGATCCGCCCTGCTCTGTGCATGACAGGGGGCAGCGTCCTAACTCCTCAGTCGGCCCTGCTCTGAACCCAACCAGGGGCTGCACTTAGGGATTGGGCCTGCCCTCTGCCACCTGGGAGCAGGCCTAAGCCAGCAGATCATTATCTCCTGAGGGGTCCCAGACTGCGAGAGGGCACAGGATGGGCTGAGGACCCCCTCTCCCCCCCCGAGTGCACAAATTTTTGTGCACCGGGCCTCTAGTTCATATATAAGTTAATAACTCTGTGATAATTAAAATGATGGTTCTTCAAATATGGAGCTTTTTCACTCTTTTTTTTTTAGTACTCACCCTAGAATATGTTTTTTTAAATTGATTTTCAAAGAGAGAGGAAGGGAGAGAGAGAGAGAGAGAGAGAGAGAGAGAGAGAGAGAAACAACAACATAGACATGAGAGAGAAACATGGATCAGTTGCCTCCTGTACACTGTCTGACCAGGGATCAAACCTACAACCTAGGTATGTGCCCTGACCAGAAATGGAATCCACAGGTTTTTGGTGTAGGGGAGGATGCTCCAGCCAACTGAACCACCTGTCCAGGGCTCATTCTTTACACATTTTGGTGAAAATCTTTCCAAAAGGTATTGGATACTTTAGTGCATTGTTAGCTAACAGAATACAGTGAACTTAACCTGACTGCTTCTAGGAGGTTTGCATTTTAGACATTGAAAGCATTTGTCATTATATCGAGTGTAATTGTGAGGCCACCAGGATCAATGCCTTTACAGCAGTGGGGGGTTCTTACATGGGTTTTCACTAACTGCCACGCCCCCACCTACTCTGGGTTGAATTTTGTCCCCCCAAAATTCATTGGCTGAAGTCCTCATACCTAATAGCTTAGAATGTGACCTGATTTGGAGACAGGGCCTTTTCAGAGGTAATTAAGTTAAAATGAGGTCATATGGTGGGTCCTAATGCAATATGTTTGGCGTCCTTATAAAAGAGGAAATTTGGACACAGAGACACTCACGGAGGGAAAATGCAGGGAGAAGATTGCCATCTGCAAGCCAAGGAGAGAGTCCTGGATTCTCCCTCACAGCCCTTAGGAGGAACCAACCCTGCTGACACCTTGATCTTTGACATCCCAGCCTCCAGAGCTGTGAGACAATACATTTCTGTTGTTTAAGCTGCCCAGGGTGTAGTACTTTGTTCCTGCAACCCTAGCGAACTAATATACCCCACCCCCAGTGCCATGGTGGTTGGAATTTCCTCTCCCTTCCTCATATTCACCAACATGAATAAGAACCAAGAGAACTGACAGGGCTTTGATGAGCTGCCACATTTTCCACAAGGTACTACATAAGGACCTGCCCTAAAATAGTTTCCTTTGAGTTCATCTGTTCAAATGATTGCATTTATAAGAAGAAGCATTTGAATATTACTTTTCCTGAATTAAAGAAAAAAGAAATGAGTTACTTTAGAGTCTGTGACACTTTCCAGCCTGACCCACCCTGTGGCAGGGCTGATGCTAACGCAGATGGGCTCTTGGGTAAGCTTCCTGGAGCCCCAGTAGTATTCCAGACGGATCTGAAAACAAGTACATGCAGCTTCCTGTTTAAGACGTGCAAATAAACTGGCAGCCAAGGCAGCAGCCCCTGGTCTATCCCTTTTTTAAGTAATTTTCAAGACAAGCTCAAACATAACTCTCACAGTTGGTTACTGGAGGAGTTAATGACTCCAAGCTCAAAAGGAATGACTTTTTAAAATTATCCATTTGACGAAAGTCTCCCTAAGGGGACACTTTTTACCCCCACCCCCACCCCCCCCATGTTGGCTCCCCTGGTTGAAGTTAGAGACTATGTATTAATTAGTTGAAGCTGGCTCTCAGGAAGCACTAACCCAGGTGTTTTCTCTCTGAGAATCCTGAGTTCACATTGGACGACAAGCAATTCTAAATCACCTGGAAGCTTCTTGTTAGGTGAATGGAATGTTTCCTGGTAAATATTTTCTCCAAATTACTCAAGCTCAGGTCTTTTCATTGCAGGGGGACTGACTTGCTACGAAGGCAGTTAGTTGCCTACGTGAGATGATTCAAGTTCACAGAAATGCGCTCCTCTCCAAGGCTTTTCCTTCACCGGCTTGTGGCAAATGTCTGAATTTTACAACAAACACATCAGCTTTAAAGTTAATTATGGGCTTCGCCTCTGCATCAAAAAGTAATACTCTTAGAAGAAGTAAGTTCTGGTTCCTACCGGAACCCACCTACATGGATGGGGGCCCAGCAGACACAGGTCCTAAGGGCTGTACGAGGCCCTGGAGAATGAGGCTTAGTTGTGCAGGGAGCACTGGGAGCACTGGGACCGCTGGTAGCAGAAGGACCCACCATGCTGTGTCCTGCCAGGAGAGGGCTGGAAGGTAAATCGCAGCTGCCATCTCTTTTATGAACAGGATTGGGCTTCCTCCTGTTGGGAGTCAACTACAAATAGTTTATAGTTCAGTGGTACTACCTGGGTAAGAAATACATTATCGGATGGACTGGTAACATTTCAAATTGCTTACACATTAGTAAGAATTAGGCTTTTGTGTCTAATTTTCTATGTGACCAAAATGATGCCAGCTGGGGCCTACCTGGGCAGAGTCACCAAAAAGGATAAAAGGAGAAATTGAAGACAAGCTTCTAGCCTCCGGAACTGTGGGAAAATAAATTTCTGTTGTTTAAGATGTGTGAATAAACCAGCAGCTGTCCAGTTTGTGGTACTTAGTTATGTCAGCCCTAGCAAACGAATGCATTTGCCTTGTTTCGGTCTCTTTGTGTGAAGTTCTACAAAAGATTGGAAATGCCCTTTCCCAAATATCTTGCTGCTTTTTGTGGTGAGCTACAACTATTAACTCAGTCCACATTCCATCCTCCTGGAACACTCGAAATATATTAAACTCTATCTGTTAAGTCTTGTTCTTGATAAGACTCCCGGGGAATAACTCAGCCCACCATTGAAAACATATGCCAAGGGGAGATGATGAGATAGTTCTAAAGCAAGTTCATGTAAGTTCAAATGTAAGGAGATGGGGATGATGATAGCTGGTAATCGATGCTTACTGGGTGCCAGCACTGTAAATGCAAAGACTCGATTCCTATGACAGTTCAATGATTTGAAATTTAATGCACACGAATGAAGTAGCTGCTATTCTATTCCTCTTCACAGATGAGGAAGGTGAGACATAGAGAATTAGGAACCTTCTTCATGATCACACACGTAGCAACTGAAAAAGAGGGATTTAAAACCCAGCAGTTGGACTCAAGAGCCTGAGTTTGTAATCCCTCTGTTATTCTGCCAAGGCATTTAACTTGAGCAATAGAAAAACGAAGTTGAAACCCTACCTCGCACTATATAAAAATGGATTAAAGACCTAAATATAATAACAAATTATAAAACTCTGAGAAGAACTTACAGACATAAATTTTTTTTTTCAACCTGGGATTAGGCAATGGATTATTAGACGTGATACCAAAGGCATAAACAACAAAAGAAAAATTAAATAAGTTGGATTTTATTAAAATTAAAAACTTTCGTGTTTTAAAGGACAATATCAAGAAAGTGAAAAGACAGTCCTCATAATAGGAGGAAACATTTGTAAATTAGATATTACATAAGGCTCTAGTATCCAGAATCTAGAAAGAATTCTTAAAACTCAACAACAGCCCTAGCTGGTTTTGCTCAGTGGACAGAGCATTGGCCTGCGGACTGAAGGGTCCCAGGTTTGATTCCAGTCAAGGGCACATGCCTGGGTTGCAGGCTCGATCCCTAGTAGGGGATGTGCAGGAGGCAGCCAATCAATGATTCTCATCATTGATGTTTCTCTCTCTCTCTCCCTCTCCCTTCTTCCCTAAAATCAATGAAAATATATTTCAAAACAAACAAAAAACCCACCACAACAACAAAAAGACAAACATCCTAATATAAAAATGTGCAAAGGACCTGAATAGACATTTCTCCAAAGAAAATATACAACAGCCAACAAGCACTTGTAAAGATGATAAATATCATTACTCATTTAGGAAAT
Organism: Myotis yumanensis; assembly: GCF_028538775.1. Taxonomy (NCBI): domain Eukaryota; kingdom Metazoa; phylum Chordata; class Mammalia; order Chiroptera; family Vespertilionidae; genus Myotis; species Myotis yumanensis. The sequence continues at coordinate 75,708,486 of NW_027223753.1, forward strand.
GCAAATCAAAACCACATGAGATATCATCTCACACCCATCAGGGTGGCTATATTTAATGAGGAAAATTAAAAACCCAATAACAAGTACTAGGAGGTTGTGGAGAAAGTAAAACTTCATACATTACTGGTGGGAATATAAGGTGGTACAGCTGCTGTAGAAAACAGTGTGGCAATTCTTCATAAAGTTAAACATAGTTACTACATAAACCAACCAATTTTATTCCTAAGTGCCTATGTGAGAGAATTGAAAACATATTTCCACACAAAAACATAATGAGTGTTCATAGCAGGTTTATTCATAATAGTCAGAAAGTAGAAGCAAAGGAAGTGTTCAAAACTGATGAAAATATGACATATATATATATTCATATAATTGAATATAATCAACCATAAAAAGGAATTAATTACTTACACATCTAGAACACAGATGAACCTTGAAAACAATATGCTATGTGAAAAAAGCCAGACACAAAAAGCCACTTATTGTAAGATTCCATTTATAGGAATGTTAAAAATAGGCAAATCTATTGGTTGCCAAAGCTTGAGGCCCAGAGGAGGAATGGAGTTCGGGTTTCTTTTTGGGACAGTGAAAAATGTGAGGGTTGCACAACTTTGTGAATATACTAAAAACCACTGAATTGTATATTTTAAAAGGGTGGATTTAATGGTATATGAACTAAACCCCTCTAAAATTTTCAGGTCCCTCAAATAATATTTTTACCCAAGATAAAAATTAAATAATTTTATATATACTTTATTTGTTTGTTAGGAAGTGTCTTTGCAAAACAAAATGTTTGTCCCTTGCCATTAATATATATAACACATTAATTTTGTGTTAAAGTAGAGGAACCAAGAGAGAAGGGAGTCTCAGAAACCAAGTGAAAATACTGTTTAAGAAGGAGGAGGTATCCAATTATACTGCCAGGGTGATAGTTCAAGCATAATAAACACTAGTATGTAATTATGGTATTATACAGGTACAGCTCATTTGTGACCCTAAAAACACTAAGTACAGTGGGGAAAGCCTGAATGAAATAGAATCAAGAGAAAATATTTGACTATGTAAATCCAAATGTATCTACACATCCTCAAAAAAGCATATAGATCAACAGAAGAGCAAATTAAACCACATATAATTCACTTTCCATCACAAGGAGAAGACAGAGAATACTGCAAATATCAAATTACAAAGGGAAATATGTGACAATTATCTATCAGAATCATGTCAGACATCACTTTAGTTAAGAGCGATGCTATTACCAAAAATGTGTAACATGGATGTAGTTATAAGGACTCATCCGAAAACCCCAAAGCAAATTCTACAAAATTTCTGGCCTGTACTCTTCAAATATGTAGTAAAGTTGAATAAAAATCATGTAAAAATGAGAAACTTGTCTAGATGAAAGTAAATCCAATGCATTGATTCAGAATTGGGTCCTGGAATGGAAAAAAGAAATACCTATAAAAGGCATTAGGGAGTCAATTGGTGAAATTTGGATATAGACTGTGCACTAGAAAACAGTATTTTATGATGTTAAATATCCTTTTTCTGATAATCATATTGTGGTTATATAAGAGAATGTCTTCATTCTTAGCAAATACACATTGAAGTATTTTGAGATAAAAGAAGATAATTTCACCAAAAAGATAATAATTATTTTAAAGCTCCAAAGGTAACTTCCAAAATGACTTAACATAGCTCTCACAATACTGATAATATGGTTCTATGGGCATAGTTGGAGAAAGCTTCTAAGTTGTTTTGTGGAAAAAGGAAATTTCAGCCTTGTTTTGGACTAAAACATCCTCAAAATAATACAGAACTAAAACTAACAAGATTTCACATAGATTTTAAAGAACTCAGTAAATAGCTGTGTTGCCTATTTGAGCCAGGACAATTGTCTGGGATTCTGACCACCTGATTTGAATTTCTGTTCATTGAACAATGTGAGGTAAATGGAAAATCAGTCATCTTGGTCTTGATTCTAGTTAGGGAAGACTGGTAAAACAAAGGGCCCAGAAATCCCTTTAATTGCCCCATAGTTCAACAATCCATGTTTCATGTAAACAAATGTGCTTACGCTTTTATGCACAGACATTTAATATGCCACATTGCTAGGGCTGTATGGTCACACCTGGGCTTTTTCTCTTTTGACTCTGCCACTGATAAAAGGCTTTGGGTAAGTTTCTTAATCTCTTTGAACGTGAGTTTTCCTACTTGTAAACTGAGCAAAATAATTTCTCATTTGCAGGGGATTTGCCAACATTCAACAAAATAACAAATTCAAAGTGCCTGACATCTATGTCATTACATTAGGCGCATGCTGCTGCTGTTGGTGGTGACCATGAGTGATGCAAGGATCCCCAATGAGATACATCCCTGCAGACCTAAACATTCGAACACAGGGCTAGATGTGAAGAAGATCCTAAAGAAATACACGTGAGTTGATTAGATATTTCCTACTGGGAACTACAGGGACAAAAACAATTGTCTTTTGACTCGTTGTCTCTTCCCAAATGACATCCCACCCCTTGAGCTTCACTTGTCCTCCTTAACTAGCAAATGCGCCTTCTCCATTCATAACTACTGGCTGCAGGAAGCCTGCTCTAGGACATTATTTTCTTTTGATTATATTTTCCCCATCTAAGAAAGTTTACTCATTCTGCATTTTGCCAAACCGCATAATCTGGAAGTACGAACTACAACTCCAAATGGAAAGACCTAATTGGGTTGCAGCCATCGCTGGGAAAGTTGTAGACCTTATTTAAAATTATTATTTTAACTGGCCAAATGCCTTTGTTCCTAGATCAATAATCTCTGCATTGTGCCAGAAACTGATGTTATTTGCACTTATATCCTAAATTTCACCAGATTTTTTTTAAAGCACACGCTTAATTTCAGGAGCCAAAATTGTGGTGAGTTTTTCAAATTTCCTATTTCAAAGGCATAAGCTTTTTTTTTTCCAGAGAGGAAGGCAAAGAGAGAGAGAAATTGAAACATCAATGATGAGAAAGAATCATTGATCAGTTGCCTCCTTGTACGCTCTACACTGGGGACTGAGCCCACAACCAAGGCATGTGCCCTTACTGGGAATTGAACCATGACCTCCTGGTTCATAGGTTGTTGCTTAACCACTGAGCAACACTGGCAGGGCAGAGGCCTAAGCTTTTGAAAAGAAATCTACCCAACTCGGTTTTCGTTTTCTTTAGCCCTTCCATCTAGGCAGCTACTTTCACTGGCAAAAGTAAGCAATATTTGGTTATTGTTCACTTGTTTGTTTCAGAGGAACTTGGTACTGTTCCTGTTTAAACCATACATACTAACATTAGCAAAGAATGCAATATTTTGGGGCCAAATCAGTTTCAACAGTTGCATTGGGATCTTACAGTAGATTGAATTATATACAACAGACAAGCTAATACTGCCCTTCCCTCACAAATTCTAAATTACTACAAAGTCTAAAAGTAAAGACTTAAGCTAAACTCAAAGCATTAAATGGAAGTGTTATTTTTGCAATGGATATTTAATCAAATACAGTTTTGAAACCATCCAGCAAATTCTCAAATGTTCACTATTAATTAACTGGGCTATTAAAAACCTAAAGTAATCCCCAAACTTTACTTCTGCCTCCTCCAAGTTAATCTTAGAATCCATCCTTGGTAACCAGGGAAATACTTTATTGGTTGTCATGCTTTTCTCTCTGTCGCCCTCTCACCCCCAAGTTCCTAAATAGCCAAAAGTCAAGAATATGTTAATCCCTGACCCAAGGGCAAGTTCATTTATAGCTTGTAAAACTAGCCTCTGAAAACCTGCAGGACTGCAATTCCAGGAAGATTTCTGAGGAATTGACAGTCGTAGGTCAATGGAGGGGGCTGCAGTTAACATGTCACCATGGGGCCCACCCTTGGCCAATCAGCCCAGTGCCTGCCCCATTGAGGGACATTGGTGTGAGAGGATGTAATGGACCTCGGATGTTAACGCTTCTCTCCAGCTTCCTCTCAACAGCCTGTTATTGATTTATTGTCTGTATATTTGTCTAAACCCTAAAGCTATTTATCTCCTCACCAGGGTAACAAGTTCTGTATGTACCCAATATACTACATAAAATAAAACTTCTTTTTATTTTCCCCTTAAACTAGCTCTTTTAAGCTTCAAAAAGATTCTGAGACTTGGGGAACAAGTTTGTACACAGATTTCCCCCTGTCTCTCATGATTTTATGAACTTTCATCAGTCCCCTTCAGCTTTAGTTTTTTTTTTTATCACCAATACTTTCATCCCAGCAAGCATCAAGAAAGCAGTAGGAGAGGAGATGGTGAACTGTGAGGGGGGAGGAACTGGAATGAAAGGCACTTGGTTGGGGGCCTGGGAGAAAGATGAAGGCTTGAAGGATTGGCCATCGCACAAGAAAAGGATTCTGGTAAAATGTCAGTGATAACTTGGAAGGAAGTTCTTCACATTAATTGCTTTGACGTTTTCAAGTGGTGTGCAACTGAAAGATACAGGTTAAACCCATTGCTACACATGCTTATATGTTTAAAAACAGAGTATTGCTGTAAATAAAGACTTTCTGAGTCACATGTATTAAAAGCTCATTGACAAAAAGGTTCCATATTACATGATTCCATTTATAGGAAACTAGTAGCCCGGTTCATGAAATTCATGCACATTAAAAGGGAATTAATTGCCCTAACCGGTTTGGCTCAGTGGATAGAGCATCGGCCTGCAGACTCAAGGGTCCTGGGTTCGATTCTGGTCAATGGCATGTACCTTGGTTGCGGGCACATCCCCTGTAGGGGGTGTGCAAGAGGCAGCTGATCGATGTTTCTCTCTCATCGATGTTTCTAACTCTCTATCCCTCTCCCTTCCCCTCTGTAAAAAATCAATAAAATATATATATTTTTAAAAAGGGAATTAATTAGTGGAGATATTTTAATATTGCTATTTGCCCTTTCTCTATAATAGAAATGTGAGAGATGAAAGGAAATTAGTAAAATGTATATGAAAATAATACATAAATTTATTAATAAATAAACAGTAATAAAAGGATATAACAACAACAGAGGCATGGTATAAAAATGACAAAAACATGATATAAAAACAACAAAAACATGATATAAAAACAACAGTGATGCAAACAATGACTGATAAAGTGATTAAACTTATTCTAATATCTCCCTGCACACCACATTAAGAGTGAAAACACTTTCAGAGTGCTTGACTAATTTCCCTTGTGATGAAGTACTTAGAACTTTAAGTGTAACATCACATGTTCTTCAAACTTGAGAGAAAGCAACATATAACTGACCATGTGCAAAAACGGGTTCAGGTAGGAACATGCCTACTCTTTCTAGAGTTTGTCCTTGTGATTTATTAATAGTTATCACAAATGCTGGCATCACGGGAAACCGTCGTCAAATCAATTTAAATGGGAGGCCTATGTCAGATAGGGACAAATTAATTCTTGGAATCAGAACAGCCTCTCCCTCTGCAGATCCTGTTAATACTTCAGCTTCGATAATGTTAGGTTGTAATCTTTTGATAATAAATCTGGTACCATTACAAAGACCCCATTTACTATTGAGATTTCTCAATAGCATGATGATTGCACCCACTTTCAATTTTAATTTATGACACGGCATTCCCGAAGGAGTAATACTATTCAGAAATTCGATGGGGAAATTTTCCTTTGTTTCTTTGTTATGGGGTGGGGCCACAACATTAGTAACAAAGAAACAGAATTAAAACTTTATTGTGGGGAGCCACTACAGTGTTTTGGACAGGTTCAAGCCTTGGACTGATGAGAGGGCACAGTCCTCTCATTGCCAAGTGCAAGTCCCAGCTTGGAGGGCAGGGCCTTCCCAGCATAATTATAGCCAACAGCTGTAGTTGTAAGCTTGAACCTATGGTCTGAACACATGGCCCCACGTGCCTGAGTGATGTGGGCTTGATAGAGTTCAGGTGCATGTAGTTGAGTAGGATTGAAACCCAGGAGAATGTTTGTAAACATCTTGGTCACGCCCTTACTTTGCCTCATAGCATCTGCTATAAACTAAAGGCATGGCTGTGGGCATGGTCGCTGTCTCTCAGAGAAGCAGCATCCCACTGAGACCTGGCTTTCATTCTCTTGTCTGTCATTTCTAAGCCTTTCAGCCGCCCCACTCAGGTTCACACTTTAGAAAGATCTGCCTCCACGCTCCCAGGGCGGGTTCCTGCCTCAAACTCCGCCCTTACAGGAAACAGCTCTGGGAAACAGCTTGGGGGAGGGCGCAGCCATTGCCAAGACAACCCCTGTAGGACTGACTTCCTTCTGCTCGGTTGCTGTTCATCTGTATGTGACAAACACCACCCATCGTTTTTATATAAGTAGATATCCAAAATAGGTAAATCCATAGAGACAGAAGGATAGGATTTACCTATTCTATTTCCATAGAATAGAAAGCAGATTAATGGTTGCCAGGGATTGGGATGATGTGAAGTATGTGGAGTGACTACTAAGTGGGTATGGGGTTTCCTTTTGGGTAGATGAAAGTGCTTGGAAAGTGGAAAGAGGTGATGATTGGACAATATTGTGAGTGTACAAAAAGTATACTTGAAAATAGTTGATTTTATATTATGTGAATTTAAACTCAATAAATAATAACTCTGTGTCAATATAAATACACTAGAGGCCTGGTGCACAAAAATTTGTGCACTCGGGGGTGAGGGGGGTCCCTCAGCCCAGCCTGTGCCCTCTCGCAGTCTGAGACCCCTCGGGAGATAATGACCTGCTGGCTTAGGCCTGCTCCCTGGTGGCAGAGGGCAGGCCCAATCCCTAGGTGCAGCCCCTAGTCGGGCTCAGAGCAGGGCTGATTGGGGAGTTGGGGCGCCACCCCCTGTCATGCACAGAGCAGGGTGGATCGAGTGGTTGCGATGCCACCCTCAGTCACGCTCAGGGTAGGGCCGATTGGGGGGTTGGGGCACTGCCCCCTGTCACACTCAAGGCAGGGTCAATGGGGAGGTTATGGCTCTACCCCGTCACACACAGAGCAGGGCCCGTGGGGGGGGGGGGGGTTGGGGTGCCACACCCTGTCACACACAGAGCAGGGTGATCAGGGGGTTGGGGAGCTCCCCCTTATCAGGCACAGAGCAGGGACCACCAGGGGAGTTGGGGCTCCATACCCTGTCACACACAGAGCAGGGTCGATCAGGGGGTTGAGGAGCACCCTCCTGTCACTCACAGAGTAGGGCCAATAGGGGAGTTAGGGCACCGCCCCCTGTCACAGGGCAGGGCCGATGGGGAGGTTATGGCTCTATCCCGTCACACACAGAGCAGGGCCCGTGGGGGGGGGGGGGGTTGGGGTGCCACACCCTGTCACACACAGAGCAGGGCGATCAGGGGGTTGGGGAGCTCCCCCTTATCAGGCACAGAGCAGGGCTGATCAGGGGTTTGGGATGCTGCCCCCTGTCACTCACAGAGCAGGGCCCACCAGAGGAGTTGGGGCTCCGTACCCTGTCACACACAGAGCAGGGTCGATCAGGGGGTTGGGGAGCTCCCCCCTGTCATGCACAGAGCAGGGCCGATCAGGGGGTTGAGGAGCACCCCCCTGTCACTCACAGAGTAGGGCCAATAGGGGAGTTAGGGCACCGCCCCCTGTCACACTCAGGGCAGGGCCGATGGGGAGGTTATGGCTCTACCCCATCACACACAGAGCAGGGCCCATGGGGGGGGGGTTGGGGTGCCACACCCTGTCACACACAGAGCAGGGCGATCAGGGGGTTGGGGAGCTCCCCCTTATCAGGCACAGAGCAGGGCTGATCAGGGTGTTGGGGCGCCTTCCCCTGTCACAAACAGAGCAGGGCGGATAGGGAGGTTGTGGCCCCGCCCCCTGTCACACACAGAGCCGCAGGGCAATCAGGGGGTTTGGGCACTGGCCCCTGTCACGCTGATCCTGGTGCCAGGAGGCCTCGCGGCTCTGCTGATCCCGGTGCTGGGAGGCATATTACCCTTTTACTATATAGGATAGAGGCCTGGTGCACAGGTGGGGGCCGGCTGGTTTGCCCTGAAGGGTGTCCTGGATCAGGGTGGGGGTCCTGCTTGGGTGCCTGGCCAGCCTGGGTGAGGGGCTGATGGCTGTTTGCATCTGGTCACACCTCCTTCAGGGTGGGGGTCCCCACTGGGGTGCCTGGCCAGTCTGGGTGAGGGGCTGAGAGCTGTTTTCAGGCTGGCAGGTGACTGAAGCTCCCAACCGCTCCTTTTTTTCTTTTTTTTTTATTCTGGGCCAGCTTTAGCTCTGAGGCTTGGCTCCAGCTCTGAGGCCTCTGCTGCTGAAAGCAGGTATCTGGTTTGTTTGGGTTCTATAATCGAAACACTGTTTCTACTCCAGCTCTGAGATCCCGGCTGGCTGAAAGCAGGTTTCTGGGGTTTTGTTTAGCTTCTATATTTGTAACAATGTTTCAAACTGCAAGCTCAGAGGCTGGCAGCGGCAGGCGGGGAACGTTGGCTTCCTCCGTCACTGAAACAAGCAAGCCTCATGTTCGCTTCAAGCTGCCTGGCTGCCGGCCGCCATCTTGGCTGGCAGTTAATTTGCATATCACCCTGATTAGCCAATGGGAAGGGTAGCGGAGGTATGGCTAATTACCATGTTTATCTTTTATTAGATAGGATATTCAATTTAACAAATATTTGAGTGCCAATGGCCACCTTGCAACTATTTGGGATTCATCATTAAAAAAATAAACTTATTCCAGCTCTTATGGAGCTCATATAAGTTATCCATGAACATAGTATAGTTTGAGAATCTTTGTAATAGGAAAAGCACAGACATCTGTGGAAGGGATGTTTAACCTAGACTTGGAGGATCATCGAAGGTTTCCTACAAAAGTAACACATAAATGAAATTTAAAGGTGCCGGTCATTCCACACATGTGTTCTAAGCAATTGGAATGTACTGGTCACTGGTACTGGTCCTAGGAAGTCCTATCCTCATAAACATACATCACTGTAGTGAGAGACAAAGGAAACAAGTAAGTATAAAAGTAAAAGTGATGAATGCCACAGACAAAAATAACATAGGGTTGCCAGATAGAGAGGTGTGGGGACAGGGAGGAAAGGTCCAAGTGCTGCTTTAGTTGAGTAAAGGGCTCCCTCACTGGAAAGCTGACATTTGAGCAGAAACTCAGTGTTAGTGAGAGAGGAAGCCAGAATGCTAACTGGGCAACCAGTAGTCTGGGCCCGCCATAGCAAGTGCAAAAACCCAGACGCAGGAGAATTCTTGGTGGACTCAAGGAAAAACAGGACAATGACCCTGGAGCATTGTGAGTGAGAGGAAGAGGAAATGCAGTTGGAAGGATCACATGTGGCCTTAGTTTGATTCTAAGATGGGAAGACTTTGGGTGATTTTAAGCAGAGCAGTGATTTTAAAAGGACCACTCTAGCTACTGTACTGAGAAAACAGAATATAAAGGCACAGTGAGGAATAGGAAGATGAGTTAGAAAACTGGCATTTGACCAGACAACAAATGGGGGAGGTGTGGGTGGGGCAGGGAGGTCTTAGGCCAGATATAGACATGTAGGCAGTAAGAAATGACTAAATTCTGGGTAGGTGTTCTTTGAAGGTGGAGCCAACAATTTCATTGATGGCTTGGGTGTGATGAGATGGGAGATGAGATGACACCCGGGGATTTGGCCCGATTGAAGAGAAGAGCAGAACTGACATTTGCTGAGATGGGAAAGATTGTGGGAAGAACAGCTTTACCAGATAGAAATCAGGACTTAGGTTCTGCACATGTTAGGTTTGAGATGCCTGTGGGACATCCAAGTGGTGACTTTGAATAAGAAGCAGTCCAGGTAGAAGTCTGGACTGGGAGACAACAGCAATTTGGGAGATGTCAGCAAGCAGACAGAATTTAAGCCATGAAATGGAGTGAGATCACCTAGGAGTTAGTTACCCAATATTTGAAAGTCAACTAAAAAAATAGCCCTAAGTCTTAACACTAAGCAGATCATTTCTGTGGGGAAGGAAACAGTCATTACTGAGCTTAGAAACTCAGCAGGCATTTATATGCCAGATCCAGTTTTCACCAGACATCTCAAAATGGTCCAGGAATGAGAGTCAACACATATGTACAGACAGGAAAGACAGCATGTCTCTGAAGACAGATGGGAGATGATTTGAAAGGGACAGGCCTGACAGTCACTGATCACAGCTTGCTTGCCACAGTGCCTCCTCTCCTCTTCACATTTCAGGTACTTAACAAGAGCAGCACACTCAAGAAAGCTAGAAGCATGGAATGGATTGCCCATGAGTTTATCCCATTTGTTTCATTTCATTATTTTTAAATGTTTTTAATTGCCTTTTTTTTAAGAGAGAGAGAGGAAGGGAGAGGGAGAAAGAGAACCATCGATGTTAGAGACATTGATTGGTTGCCTTCCGTACCCACCTGGACAGGGGATCAAACATGCAATCTGAGTATGTGCCCTGATTGGAATCGAGCCAGCAACCTTTTGGTGCATGGGACGACGTTCAACCAACTGAGCCACACTGGCTAGGACTCATTATGTTGATTGAATAAACATTTCTACTAAGACAATTGAAGGAACTTTTCATGATATATAGCATGAGAATCCTTTGAACAGAGGTCCTCTCTAACATGTACCTGATGATCAAATATAGCTTTGCATCATGATGCTAATACCCGTTCTCATAAAGTGTCCAAGAATAGTTCTGTATGGTTACCCTACAGTTGTTGTTGGTTTGTCTTACCAACTTTTCTTTGGCTCTTACTCATCCAAATTCCCCATTATAAGCCCAGAACTCTCACATTTACTGGTAACCTTATTGCCGTTAGACTCTGCATTTCATAATCTCTGATGGTAGCACTTGGTTCAATTTGCTGACACACTTAACCTGACCAAAATTACTTGGGCAAAGAGCTCTGTAAGAACCATTGATTACATTTATTCCTTTCCTGGGGCAAAAAGCTTCCATTTCCTTTGAGCCAAGATCCTTCTTTTCAGAGCAGATGTAGTTCCCAGCAAAGCTACCCAAAACTCTACTATTGCCAGTGGTTAGTGGACACTAACAACATGGTCTGCTCTGAGAGCCAAGTGTACAAACAGAGGGATTTGGTGGCCTCTGCCTGGTATGATTTAAGGACAGTGGAGAGGCTCCCCTCCAGAACTTTCTCCCAGACTACCTGAGCCCTGCTGCCTGAAACTCCACCACCAGGGAATCATTTCTTTACATGAAGCATTGCCTTCTAGAAAACATTCTTCAAAGAGGTATCATATCTAAGTCAGTTGGTGGTCAAGAGGCTGGGAGATGGACACAACAAAGAGGAAAAGGGAAGAGAGATGAAATAAAGGCGGAACGTAAGCTTTATGCTGAGAGTTTTATTAAGGACCACATTGCAACATTAGTGCAAATAGAGCAGGTAACGACTATGAGAGTGTGACTTTAGTATGGCCCAAAGCCACAGGCACATGCCTAAGATGGTCTTATTATTTACGTACAGGAAAGCTTAATAAGTAAGTGCAGATTCAACCTGACATAATTGGCCTACTAATTCCATATAAATTATTGGTTTCTTTGGAACAGTGATTCTCAATTGTGGGCAATTTTGCCCCACTCTCCCAGAGGTTATTGGCAATATCTGGAGATATTTTTGGTTGTCACAATTTGGGGGGAGGGGATTTGCTACTGGCACTGAGTGGGTAGAGGCCAGGGATGCTGCTAAACATTCTAAGATGCACAGGAAGGCCTCTTCCCAAAAAAGAATTGTCTAGCCCCAAATGTCGATTGTGCCATAGTTGAGAAACTCCACTTTAGGGTTATAGGCAAGTGGCCAGGGTTGAAGAAATAAAGGAGGCATAATGTAGCGATTTCCAGTTCTACCTTGCACATGCGCATAGATATAAAGCATGAATGCAAAAAAGTAGTGCTTGAATGTTATTCAGCTTCAGAAATTCATTGTTATGTTCAGCCCCACACAGCCTGCTACTTGGAGAATTGGCTTTTGGTCCCTACATTTGATCTTCATCACCATCTCAGTAACCAGAAAGAGGAGGTGAGGCATCTTAGTCAACTCATTTTAAGAGGCCCTGGCCCCTTGTTACAGTGATAGCTCTAATCAGTAAGCTCCATGGGAGAAAATTTTCTATAAATAAATCACTCAACATATCTTGATGAGTGGCAAGAATGCCTCAGTTCCCAGTTTCTAATTGTTCAGAGAGATGCTACGTGAGCCCATCTTCTCCTTGGCCTCCTCTACATTTCTTTTCCTCTGATGGGAGTAATTCCCTCCTACCTGGCCTCCAGCTCAGTGTGCCCTCTTCAGCCCTCACGTGTTCACCTTCTTCTTCATTCCACCCCCTCTTCCCCAAGTGCAAGGGCTGGTGACTAAGAGCTGGTAGAGAAAGGCCTGCCATCACGTGCTTCCCTTTACTGATCGATGCACTTTAATGGCAACTCATACACAGAAAAGATTACCTCATAGGGTATTTGTGGAATAAAAGGGTTTCTCCTTCTACCCTCTACTTTGGCAAAGCCACCCCAGATCTTAAAAGCAGTAGAGAGATGTAAGGTGAGGACAAACCGAAACCGGAAATTTCACTAAGCCTATTGCTTTGTCTAAAGGTAACTCTGATTGAGTCTTAAAAACTCATTTGGGAAAGGAGAGAGGTGTTATAATAGGTAAATGTTAAAGAGGGACCCAAGCCTATGTGCCTTTGTTACCTAACACCCCTCCTCACTTAGGGACAACCTGCCAACTTAGCCGACTTGGGAGTAGATTTTTTCAATCTTTCCTGAACCGGAACCAACCATATCCTTAAGCCTCTGCTGGTAATCCTCTCCCTGCAGGCTTTCCTCTGGTTTCTGACCATCAATCAGTCAAGCAAGCAAGCAACTGATCAATCAAGTCTTCTTAGCACCAAGGTTTCTAGACTCCTATTCCATATCTTTTTGCACAGACCTACTAGAACCTGCGTTAATATTAGAAGACACACTCTTTTAGAACCAGAAGCACCCTTATGTAGCACATGGAATCCTCCTTTAGCCTTCCTATATTTTGACTCTGATTATGGAGTGTCTGATAATTGTGCCTGGAATGCATCCTCTTGGCTAATGGAAGCACCATAGTACTGCAGTCATGATCCCTGGTCTGGAGGCTCTGCTTTTACCCCGATTGGAACCTGACTGGTATCTGTAGGATAAAAGAGAAATGTTGCTGAGTAGTGAAGAGAATATGTCCAGACCTCCAGCCAGAGGGAGAAAAGGAAGGAGGGTGGGCGGGAACTGAACTAATCTTCATTCTTCCAGCAGAGATACAGAGGCTGGGAACCATCTCCTCCATAACAACCAAGTCAAGGCTCACTCCCTTTCATGCTCCTCTCCACAAGGCACTTAGAGGAAAAAAGAATTAAGTCCCTCTTTTCCCCTAACCTTTATTCTTTCAGCCAAGTTGTGATAAGCCACTGATTTCTACCCTGTAAATTATTTAAAATTCCACCTTCACATTGGGATTGGAAAATCAATCTCCCTGATTAAAAAGTGACCAGCTTCACATTTCCAAACGTCTCTTTAATCTTTTAATTATGTCTGGTTACAGACATTGAGAGTCTCAAAGAAGCAGAGAAATGCACTCTGTGCTAACTGAGCTCAAACGATCTACAAGTCCATCAGCCTTTTCACTTAACCAGCTGACATTGTTACTGTCAGGACTGCTTTTAGAAATACTGCCGGAAGACTATAATCTTTTATTTTATTGATTTCAGAGAGGAAGGGGGAGGGAGGGAGAGATAGAAACATCAATGAGGAGAGAGAATCATTGATTGGCTGCCTCCTGTATGCCCCCTCACTAGAGATTGAGCTCACAACCTGGGCATTTGCCCTGACCAGGAATTGAATCATGAACTCCTGACTCATAGGTCGGTGCTCAACCACTGAGCCATGCCACCCGGGCAAGACTGGAATCTTAATACACTCCCATTTCAATGTCACATGTAAATTTTTGTTCTAATTTTCCAGCTACATTAAATATTAGAGGAGCTAACTGGAGATTCTGTAGACACAAATGCCAATTTAATAGAAAACACTGAGGCAGGTGAATGCTCATGGACAGCCCTGAGAATTCAATCCAAACCCACCAGCATGAATAGAGGGAGCAAAGTAACCCCACTGTATGTACACATTTATACATGGATTCTGGGTGCCAAGATTTTTGGAAGAAGAATTACAATCACTTCAACAACCCACTTCTTCATCAAAAACTGCTCCTCTCTATTCAGCTAGATAAAAAATGTTCTCTAGAAGGCTTTTAACTGCAGGCAACAGATTACTGATTGCAAAACAAGGAGAGAGGAATCCAGGTAAGCCTTATCGTGATTCTTGGAGGAGTCATTTATTATGTGCATTGCTCGAAAGTTCAGTGAAGTCTGTGATAATATGGCCCAAGAAACCAAAGCATTTCAAAACACAAACACAAACATGCAGCCAGCTCATCCTAACTCTATATCCCAAGGACCGTTAACAGAAATACCTGCTGACTAATCAGTTTGCTTACATACTGTAATGTAAACCACTGTTTTAAAATAGTCTTGCCATGGTATGAATTGCACTGTAAATTTCACAGCCCCCTTTACAAGTGCCTACTGGAGAAAAAGCACCATCTTCAGTATTTTAAGATCCAGTCTAAACAGAGACAAGATTAGAGGCTCCAGAGAGACACCCAGAGCTGAAATGGCAGGTCCTGAGTCCCTCACTGTGTGTCTTTCCGAGGTTGGGCTGGTTGGGCAGATAAAACAGCAGTGAGCCTGAACTGCCACACAGATGACTGCAAGGCAAGAGGAGATTCACTGGGACGTCTCAGTGCAGTAAACCATCTGAGCAGTTCAAATTCCCTTCTGCCTGGCCAGTTCTATGGGCTTTCCTCCATCTAATCAAGGTGGGGCATTGATCGTATCCCCTGGTCTTGCCACCATGTACCTGTGCCAATTGTCCAAGCTAGGACAATGCTGACAGGTACATAACTCTTGAACTTAAAGGACAACCTCCTATCCATCCTTGCATTTCAATGACTACACCTAGAATTTCTTAGAAATAATAAAAACGTGTATCGCTCAAGACTATTCTGAGAAATATGATTTAACTCATGTCTCTTATAAGAGTGTACAAAATTTTTCTAATCTCAGAACTAGATGACTCAAAAAATCCAACCTTGAGCTATTTTAGACACTCCAGTTTAGCTGATAAGATGTTAACAGTTTTATTTATAAAATCAGTTTATAAATGTTGTGTATTTATGTCCTTATATTTTTTTTTGTCTGAAGCCCTATAATCTTCTCTGAAGAACACACTGGACCTGTTCCTGCTTATGGGATTGAAAGGATCTTCAGCTCAAAACACTGCCCTTCTGACCTAACCTTGTTTAAATATAAAGTTAACCAAGATAAGCCATCATTCATTAGGCATCTACATAGGCCAAGTGACAGAGGGCTATAGGGATAAACACACATAGAGATAGACACTGATATAGACATATTTAGATCACTAGGTATAATTGAAGAGAGGGAGTTTAAAATAAAGAGAAACTACTAAAGTAACGAAATAAAAACAAGGTAGAATAAATAAATTCCAAAGAGAGGGAATCTAATTTGTGCAAAAAGGTAATACATTTCCTTTTAGGTATATTGATTATGAACTTGCTACAAGATGGAAATGAGTGTGTAGATTGGTTGTCATTAGCATAGAAGTCATGATTAGAGCCCTGGGAGTAAGATGAGATTCCCCTGGGAAAACATGAAAGAAAAAGACAATAATACTGGAGAATCAAAAAGCAAAGGCTCAAATAAGTCTTTGTGAAAGACTTTGATTTAAAAAAGTGTTTCAAAGAGTCGGGTGTTGCAGAGACCTTAGGAAACACTAACAGATAAGAGGCATTGGTTGGTAGATCCCTTCGGAGAAAGATGTATAACAATCACAGTGGTGAGTAAAAGAGGAAGGCTTGGTCTCCGCCCACAACTTCCAACAGGACTGGGAGGACAGTGCTGACCAAAGAGTTGTATTAAAACTCAGTGCTAAATTGTGTGATGCCAATTAGGTAGCTGGGGTGTTCTGTGATGGTCCAAGATGTGTTGCCAAGGGAGCTTTGACCCCACAGGGAGCAGAGGCTGATGTAGTCCAGATTGCTACAGTAAGGAAGACATTGAAGCTAGGACTCTTTTTGTTGTTGTTGTTGTTTGTTTTGCAATAATCTAATATCTATATATATAAAAGCCTAAGCGAAGTGACCAAATGACTGAACAACCAAATGGCTGGTCGACCAGTCACTATGATGCGCACTGACCACCAGGGGGCAGATGTTCAATGCAGGAGCTGTCCCTTGGTTGTCAGTACGCTCTCACAGTGGGAGTGCCGCTCAGTTGACCGACGGGCGCCAGGTGCAAGGCTCACGGCTGGCCGCAGCAGCCCAGAGACCGCAGCAGAATGGCAGCAAGCCTACTGAGCAGCAGTGGCAGCAGGCACAGCGGGGCCAGGATGAGCAGGAGCTGCAGGCAGGAGCAGCAGGTGGCGTTGGACTGCGGGTTTCAGCCTGATCCCCGCAGGCTATGTCGAGGGATCCCACCGGTGCATGAATCTGTGCACCAGGCCTCTAGTAATGATATAATGTAATTGTCCAAGCTAGAAAATGATGAAGGATGGTTTAGCCAAACATTGCTCTTGCATTCATGATGGAATAGTGAATGGAAGATATGACCAGAAAATGCCACACTTGAACTCTGTGGATGAAAACTTCAAACCCATGAAAAAAATGCATGAACTCTTCATCACACAATCTCTTTCATTGTCATTGCAGCGCCTCAGCCAAAGACTTGGAATCTGTGGGGCTGCCAAAGGAAATGATTGCCAAATGGTCTTTGAAACTACAAATGGAGGCAATCTGCTGCTTCAGCTACCTCATTTACCTCAGGGCCACTTCTTATATTCCATACCTTAGTGTACATAAGCAGGATTGAATTTGAAGTGTTATTTGGGCATTTAAAAATAATGTTAGTGTTCCTTAGCTCTATTTGCAGCACATGCAATAGAGCTCAAAAAAAGAATGCTGACTTATTAGTAGCAGCAAATAGTTAAGGAATTACAGTCTGTAGGGGAAAAGCAGCAAATAATGATTCATATATCAAAAAATACCTCAACCTGGTTAATCCAAACATTATTTTTTGTTGTTGTTAATACTCAAGGATATTTTTTCCAACAATTTTTAGAGAGAGTAGAATGAAGAGAGAGAGAGAGAGAGAGAGAGAGATGTGAGAGAGACACATTGATTGGTTGCCCTCCAAATGTGCCCTGACTGGGGCTTGGGGATCAAACCTGCAACCCAGGTACTTGCCCTTGACCAGGAATCAAACCCAAGACCCTTCAGTGCACAAGCTAATATTCTAACCACTGAGTTACACTGGCCAGGGCCCAACATTCTTTTATATATTCATCCTTTCAGTAAATATACATTAGGTTGCTAACTTCATGGCCAGCATTGCACTAAGAGTGGGGTTACATGTGAGAATAGCATATATGGTCTCTCTGCATTTAAGATGTTCACTGCTTCATGGTGAAAGAAGGAAAAATAATATCACCATTTATTCTTGATTACTTCCCATCAAGAACTACCCTTGGCACTTTATCTAGTTTGGTTCATTTAATACAACAAATATGTGAGTTAGGTATTATTACCTCAGTCTCACATAATAGGAAATTTAGGTGTAGCAAGATTAAGACCAAGTCACACAGCCAATACTCAGAATTCAAACCCAGCTCTTTGCACTGTACCATAGGACCTTCCTGAAGTGAATAAGAACTTCAACCTGCCCTCAAAGATTACACAGACATGTTCACAAATAATAACAATGATACAATTACTGTAATAATAACATCATTTTCAAGGCTTACCCAGGGCTCTTGTCAGCACTGAGGAGCATTTTTGAACCCTTGCACACCACTGAATCAACTTTGAAGGGCAAAGTCTGGGGAGCCTCCTGAGGAGAAGTATTTAGAGCTTCTGCCCATCTCTAGTGATGCTTTTCTAATGACAGAGCCTGCTCACATATAACATTTATTATCTATCTATCTATCTATCTATCTATCATCTATCTATCTATCTATCTATCTATCTATCTATCTACCTACCTATCTATATCATCTATCTATATCATCTATCTAAAGCATATGGCTACATGTCTAAGATACAGCATATAGCTATATGATCTCATTTCCAACCTTTACACTAGCCAGAGCTTTGGATTCTTACATGAAGAGCAGCAAGAAAACATCACCTAGGCGTTTTTATCACCTCCAGAGGGAACAGTACTCCCATTGTATTGGGTGCATATTTTTAAACTAAGATGAATTATAATGCATAATATTTATCTGTTTTCTTGTCAGTCTCTCTCACTTGAATGTGAAGTTATCCAGGCTAAGGACTCTGTCTCATTCACCATGATATCTCTAGATCACACAGCAATTCATTGCACTCAACAGATGATCATCAAAATGTTTATTGAAAAAAAAATTCATTGTTGTTGTTCTTAAGTTTATTTTCAAAATTCTGTGTTAAGTCCTAGGAGAATGGGCCATACAAAACTGAAAAAGACAAATCCTGGCCCTGGTCTTAACCTGGTGAGCAAAACTGACTTTCATGTAGTACTGGTTTAGTTTATGATGGAACTCTCAGTCTCTGCAGGTATCAATGATGACATAAATGCTATGTAGTATGGTTTATAAATTCCCACTCTGATTTTACTTGTCAATATTTTAAGGTCTAACATCTCTTAAAAAACAAGCTATATTTCAGAAGTAATCAATCAAATTAAAAAACTTAGCCATAACCGGTTTGGCTCAGTGGATAGAGCGTCGGCTTGTGGACTGAAGGGTCCCGGGTTCGATTCCGGTCAAGGGCATGTACCTTGGTTGTGGGCACATCCCCAGTGGGGGGTGTGCAGGAGGCAGCTGATCAATGTTTCTCTCTCATCGATGTTTCTAACTCTCTATCCCTCTTCCTTCCTCTCTGTAAAAAAATCAATAAAATATATATATTTTTTAAATTAAAAAACTTATATTCACTTAAATGTGAGACAATGAATATATATTTATATATCTACTAGAGGCCTGGTGCATGGATTTGTGCACTGGTGGGGTCCCTCGGCCTGACCTGTGCCCTCTTGCAATCTGGGACCCCTCGGAGGATGTCGGAGGCCTAGTGCATGAATTCAGCCTGATTCCTGCAGGCCAGGCCGAGGGACCCCACCAGTGCACAAATCTGTGCACCGGGCCTCTAGTATGCATATAAGATTGTTGGTTAATCTCTCCCCTCCCTCCCTCCTTCCTTCTGAGATTCATCAGTCTGTTACATGTTTTCATGCCTGTGCATTGAGCATCTGCCCCCCTGGTGGTCAGTTCATGTCATAGCTACCGGTTGAATGGTCTAATGGTCACTTAGGCTTTTATATATAGAGAGGTTTATCTCCACTCTCTCCTGGAAACCCACTTCTGTGTCAATAAAAGAACACAAAATTATAAACCTATAGGATAGCAAAGAGGATAATAGTAAACAAGAATGTCAACAAATATTTGTCATTTACAAGCTGTTGGGGGAGCTTTAAGCATTTAAATATTTTAAGCATTTAAGCATTTTAAGCAGAACAGAAATATGCCTATAAAAACATCCCAATAAGAAACAAGCTAGTCATCCTTCAGAATTCTGGGATGGCTCAGGAATTGAAAGCACAGAACCCGCAGAAGGTACTGGCATGAGGTGAATGGTGGATCAAAAATCAACATAAAGCACAGTTGACTCCTTATATCTTTCTGTCATCATCACCTACCACCCCCAGAGATATTATCTCAAAAAACTGAACCAGACAGAGAAACAAGGACTGTTTAAAAAGGCCTGATTTCAAACTCTTCTAGGCTCCTCTTCAACCTACCACCCAGAAGGCCACGGCTAGGCTTATAGTCCCCAAGAAGATATTTAGAAGATCTTTCTGTGGAGAAAGTAAAGGGCTTTAAGGAAAAGACCTGCAGAATTCAGGGGTACCCTTGTAAAAACTCTGGCTCACTGCTCCATACTTCTGTTGACTCCTTCAGTCAATGAGCCTCATATGTGCACACAGAACAGTCAGTTGGTATGTGATTTCCTCACAGCCAAGGATCACAAGATTGAAGAATAGCCTCCATCATGAAAGACAGAGACAAGACAAGAAATCAGGGGAAAGAAAGGGCACTGAATATGTAATTGTGAGATAAGAACACTTCCAATAAAGTATGATGAATTTCCACAGACAGGTTATAAAAACAGATTGAATCCTTTAAACAGCACTGAGAATAGATCCTATGAAAATGGAACAATACCAGAACAGGAAAGATTCCCTGGAAATTAAAAATATGAGCCCTGACATATTCTTTTAAAAAATCAACAGAAAGTTGGGAAGATAAAGTAGATGAAGTCATTCAGAAAATAAAACAAAAAGACAGAGCAGGTATTAGGAGGGGGAAAAAAATAAGAAAATGTGAGATTAGTCCAGGAGGCTCAATAGTTGATCAATAAGAGATCTATAAGAGAAATCAAGGTAGGGTCAAACCATATCGATGAAACAGTGCAAGAACATTTTATAGAACTGAAGGATATAGATCTTTAGATTAAAAGGACGAGTGAATGCCCTACACAATAAGTAAGAAAAGCCTCAACCAGGGCATATTATTTTAAAACTTCAGAACTCCGGAGAAAACACAATGCTCACATAAAAATCATGGGGAATTAGAATGACATTGGACTTGTAAACAAAAACACTGAAAGCTAAAAAATAATGGTGTAATACCTTTAAATTCAGAATGGGAATTATTTTTAACCTAGAACTCAAATTCTCAAGCCAAATGACCAAACAAATGCAAGGGTAGAATAAAGATATTTTCAGGCAGGAAATTTCTCAGTAAATTTACCTCACATGCACCCTTTCTCAGGAAGGGTGTGCCACCAAAATGAGTGAATAAAGAAAGAAAGGAAAACAGAGAAGAGAGGCTCCAATACAAGAAGCAGGTGAAGAAAATCACCAAGAATCCCGGCATAAGGAAGTCCTGGGATAACAGTGATACAGTGGCCTCAAAGCAAAACCAGTCCAGGTTGGAAAAGAAAAAATGAGGCCCCAAGAAGGAGGTCCTTAGATTCTGATAGATTATCTGTTCTATATTATTATATGGAAAGTTTTTGGAAGACTGTCAGAAGTTTTGGCAGAACGTAGGGATAGTTATACAAAGCCAGGCTGGTGAAAGAAAAAACAAGGCAATTATTAACTCCAAGAAAAACAAAAAGCTGTACAAGAAAGGAAAGGTAATTACAGTGTAGTGTTAGCTCAGTAGAGAACATTATTTACATAGTTATAATAATATCAACCCTGAATATTGATTTAACCAAAAAGAGGAACAAAAGGAAGCAGTGTTGTGGGATAAGAGGCTTAAATCCTCCCCAACTGTAATAGTCACTAAGTAATGATCTAGTAGGACATATATGTTACTTAGTAATATGCAGGCAAATACAAGAACTACTCGCATTAATTAAAAGTGGCTGCCTGTAGGAGCTGATTCTCAGGAGGGTGGAGCAAAATTGCTATGGGCTTTTCCCTTTATTTTTAAAAGCCCTTTAGTAATGTTTGATTCTGAAAATGCATACATTTCTTTGGATAAATTTGCAGTTATTTTTTAAAAAACATTAAGTTGCCATAACTCTGATTCTAAGGTCAACAAATTGGATACATTTCTGCCATGAAAGATCACACAATTGAAACACAAATCTCAGAAAAACCATGCAGACTATTTTCAAATGTAACAAAGCTTAGGAGATTTAAAAAAACAATCTGAATGCATTTGCTCTTTCTCCTCTGAAATCAGTAGAAATTCTTAAAGTGTGAAAAAGTTACATGAGCAGATACTCCCATATTTTTTCCAAGATGTTTAAGAGGTTAATCACAAAACCTAAACCACAATCTGGGTGAATATTGTACACGGCAGGCCTTGCTAATCAAAGCAGGGAACCCCGTTGATGATGGCAGAATGTACAGGGTCTTTATCTGAGTATAAATTCAGAGAAGACACCCTGGATAGATGGGGTTTGCGCCAATTCATAATGGATGTGCAATCAATGGATAGGAGATGGTTCCATTTCTGATTCACATAGAACAGCTTGGAAAGGAGGAAAGTTGTAGATCGAATCAAGAGTCAGTATGGCCCTGGGGCTTCTCAGAAACCTGCAAGGTTTGGGGAAACGAGACACTCCAGAGTCACAGAGAATGTAACCTCCTAACTCATCCCCAAATTGTAATTTTATCATCACAGCAGAAATCCCTGGTAGACTAATAAAGACTTTTCCCCTAGAGCAGCATCTCCGAGACCAAGCAATAGCTAGCCTCCTCACAATAATAACAACGTGTTAATGACTTTGATAAGGGGATACATATCATTATCGCCTCTTAATTACCTTATGGGCCCTGGGAAAGCAGCTGTAGAATACACAAATCAAGGAGCGCGGGAGGAACTTTTCCGGAAAGTGGTCCCTGTGATTGTTGATTTAGTATTATTCTGCCTCCAGTAATTATTTTGTTTTCTTTAAAGGTTACCGGCCATTAGTCAAGAAGCAAAGTTTAGGTTTGTGGTTGATTAGGTTCCAGTGACAAACATGGTGTTAACCTATAGGAAGATTCTTTCCTTCAGGCTTAAAGCTTAGAGTTTTGTCTTGTTGATTTCCCTCCCCATCTTTTCGTTCACGGGACACAATCCTACACATTTACGTGGCAAACCGAGAACCAGGGATGCTTTGCTGGGCTACGATTTCTTAAGGAGAAGGCAAGCCCCACTTTTGATTCACCAACGCCCCTTGCACCATGCACTGCAGGTAACGGCCCCACAGTAAATGGTAATTGAAGAAAATATATGTCTATTCCAGAGATTCCACTATTCGGAGTTGGATGTTGCTTTTGAAACCCCTATTAATACACTGTGTTTGTGTGGACAAATCTAGAGTAGTCGCACTGCAGTCACCCAGACGTCCTAAGTAGGAATGGGATTAAAACTTGCTCCAGCAAGTCACACACCTTTCCAGGTCGGGGGACAAATGTCTTGGGTTCTTATTTCCCATGATACTCCTCAAATTCCTGTGTATCCTTTATAGACATGGAATGTGGAGTCCCCAAAACTTCAGCCCTGAGATGTCCTGTCCCCTCAAACTCTTCCCAATGGCCAGCCAGAGAATGAGTGATTCTTTTGCAGTAAGAAATATCAATAACCTTTTCCTTTCCACACAAAGATAGTCATCAACTTCACTCTTTCTTTGGAAATGGTCTCTGGGAGTTCAAGGTTACCGGAACACAATTCCCACGACCACTTCAGGATTTCTTTGTCTCAGTATTAGCTAGCCCTCAATGGATTTGTTTTCCAGCTGTATAAAATGTGTGTCCAATTCCCTGTTTATCTTTCACTGTTATCTCTCTATAAAAAACCCTAATATGCAAATAGAGCGAACAGCAGAACAACCGAACAACTGAACAATCGGTTGCTATGACATGCGCTGACCACCAGGGAGCACACGAAGAATATGGCGGGCGTCGGCAGCAGGCGGCGGAGCAGGCAACATGGTGGGCGTCGGCCACGGTGGGATGGTGAAGCAGGTGAGAGGGGGCGCCAGACCAAGGCGGGGCACAGGATGCTGTCATCTGGGCGTGCCTCTGGTGGTTACTGAAAATTCTTTGCTCCCATGCACTGAGGTCCCGCCCAGCCCATGAACCTGCTGCCAGCGCCAGCCCGCGTCAGGCCTCATCACTCGGCACCATTAGTGGGTGCGAGCGGTGGCTGCCAGCCCCGATTGCCCCTGAGGGCTTCTCCACCTCCCCCTGTTCCTGAGGGGTAATCAGGGCCAGCAGCCACCTCCCACACATGCTGACAGTGCCAGCCCCGCTCGCATCTGCTGCTGACGCTGGCCATAATCACTCTGTGCCATCAGTGGGTGTGAGCAGACCGGCACCATCAGCACATGGGAGCAGCGGTGGCAGGAGCAGGGCTGCTGGCAGAGAGGGGGCCAGGGGTGCAACAGGAGGGGCCAGGCAAGGGCTTGGAGGATGGGCTGAGACCCGCCCCTGTGCCCACTGCAGCTTCACGGCCCACAGTTCCTTTCAAGGTGCATGAATTCATGCACTGGGCCCCTAGTCAGTTATAATACTTACTGCTCTTGAGACAACTTACTTCTCTCTTGTTTTCCTCCCTTTGCCATGTCCCTTCTTCTATTCTGGAAATCATTCCCCAGGGGGTGAAGAGGGAGGGAGCACAAGAAGAAAAGGGAGACGGGGAGGGAGAGGGAGAGGGAGAGGGAAGGAAGGAAGAAAGAAACTGGGCTCTGAGTACATTTAGTTTGAAAAATTAAATTGGTGATTCTTAAAATAATTTGCATTGCCTTGCTTTTTTTTTTTGCTTTTTTCTTTCTTCTTTTTTTAAAACAGATTTTATTCTACTTTCTGGATTTAGCCTGGACTAGAAGTAAAGGAGTTACTGAAGTCCTTCATATCCACAAAGCCAGGGTAATCTAAATCTAAGATTATCCCTCAAATCTGAAGTGAGCATAAAACCACAAATGATGAGTGGGCAGCTGAGATGATCACAGATTCTGTCATTTAAATGGGATAAAGAGAGAGTAGAAAAAGTGCTGTCTGCATTGTGTCTAATTTTTAAAAGTTCAATGGGTCATGTATATTTTGTGGGGGGAGGGAGGATAGTGCAGGCAAGTCCACTTCACTGGGCTGGTTTACATCTATTCTTTGCACATAGCAGACCTAACAGCTGCCCCAGCCCTTGCCTTCACCACTCTCCGGCTGCCGCAGGAGGCACCACCCTCATCTTGCAGGGGCTGAGCAAGGGCAGCATCTGTGACATCAGAACAGAAGGAGGGACATGGCAAAGAGAGGAAAGCAAGAGAGAAGCCAGACACTCCTTCCTTTCCTACCCCACCTGCAGTGGTGCCCATCCCACAGCCCCGCTTCCTAAAGCCACTGATGTTGCTCTTCATCTGTTCTAGAAACCAGTCCTGAGGGTGCCCTGGGCTGGTGTTTTACTAGAGCAAAGAGTAATTTTTACTACAGACAATGGTGTTTGGGAAGAACCTGCTGCTAGTGTTTTACTACCTAGTGAATCTATATCTCTGTCCTTGGTTAAAATTGAAGATGAAGGAGGAGGGGGTGGCAAAGCCCCCACTGCCAGGTCTGCTGGAAGATGGCAAAACAAGAAAACTGGGAGATCAAAGAAAAAAGGAGCCCTGATCTCTAAAAGCCATGTGTGTGGAAAGTGGAGGTGTAATAACAGGCCATAGGTAGAGGACGGAGGGAGTGGCCTCGGAGCTCCAAGTGCCAGGAAAGGGCATGGAAGTTGGCGGGTGCGGCAGTGTGCACAGAAGGGCGGAGATTGGGGACAGATGGTGCTGGCCCACCGGCTCTCCTCTCAGCCTCCTCAGACTTTAACCCGTGATCCTCGCCCCCCTCCTTAGCCCACCCACTGGAAACCACCAGGAGCATGTGTTCTGAATTTTCTAAGACCATCCTTTTTTCTAAAATCTGGTGTATTTTACATGTCTGTTCTATTGGCCCAACCAAGAATAACGTCAAAAGCCAGAGTTCTGGGCTCTGGCGTCAGCCTCATCGGTTTGAAGCTCAGCTTGCCACTGATCTACTGAGGGGCCTTCCTTCCCCTTGTAGGTCTCAGTTTCTCATCCCTAAATTGGCTATAATAGTACATTGGTGATAATATAATAAATAGCAATAGTAAGCTCCCAATAAATGCTATGTTTATTTTACTTAAAATTGTTATTACTACACAAGTAGATACTTTACATGCATCATCTCTAATCCTCTGAACAACCCAGGATCGGATAAAGTGTCTTGGAAATTCCAGAAATTGGTGACAGAATAACATCTCTTAGATAGCTTCTTCTACCAAGAAAAGGATCCAAACATCTTTTGTTAGACTCCTTACCTCCATTTTTCAATGAGAAAATATGGTTATGGTACACGGAGCTCATTCCTCTTCTCCCATGTTCTCTGGGCTCCACCTTGAAAGTTTGGTCCCAGCTGCCATGAGAGAGGCTGGCCGACAACTCATTCCAAGGTTGTTTACGTGGGCGACATAGTGAGGAGGGTGCCCCCTCCCTCTGAATGGTAAGGTGAGGGGAGCCGAGGAAACAGGGGGGAGAGGGCAGGGTGTCCTGGTTCCAAGGTACAAAGTTGGAACTCGATTGCTTCCTGAAACAATGCCTTTACATATGGTGAGATTATATTAAGCTGTGCTAAACTTTAGGTACATAGTGGATATAATGGGCTTTTCTGTGCTCGCCCAAGGGCATCATCACTACGCAAAATTGTGTTTGAATTAGAACAAGGTGCTCCACAGTTGCAAAGACTATTCTTAGTAATGAACTGGTAGGACACAACTGCTACATAATTTGCAAACTTCCTGTATAATTTTAGGTCAGGCTTAGTCATTTCTCTCCTATGAATCTGTCTTCACAGTCGAATCGATGGTAGTTAAGTCCTAGTAGGATCTGTTTGGACCTTACAGGACTGCAAAGCTGAGATGCCCTCTCAGCCATTTCAAACCTTCCTGCAGTATCATTCTCTTCACACTGTATCATGTGCAGACAGCCCGGTTGTAGTCGCTTTATACCCGCAGAGCTTAGCAAGAACCTTTGTTGAATGAATACCTTAATAAAAGTGATAGTTGGAAAGATTTTAACTGTGCATGAAGGTGGAAGCAAGGGAAGGAGGGAAAAAGGAAGGGAGGGGGAGGGAGGATGGAAGGAAAGAGCAAAGGGCTACGGAAGTGGTTATCTCTCTAACATAGTAGAGTTTATTTGCCCAATTATTAACTGGATTTAAAAGTTCCAACTCTAAGACTGTATGAATTATTGAACACCTATTATGGACTTAGCACTCCGATAGGAACTGGAGGAAAGAGAAAGTGAGGAGAGTTTAGCAAATAGACACTGGTCAAAAATCTTATTCGAAGGACTTTACAATTTGATTGGGGAACTAAATTTAACCCAGGAAGCAATCAAAGGACATCACACCCTAGTATATAATTAGGCTCTAAATTCCTCGTTACAGGTGAAATTGTGAGGTCAGAGGGAAGAACAGCCGTGTGCGCTGGAGGAATCAGGGGAGACAGCTGTGAGATTTGAGACTTGGGCCACCCCTGGAAGCAGAAAGGGAAGAGCAACAACCTCAATAAAGAGAGAGGCATAGAGGAGTCTGTTCATGGATGAGTGAGACCCATTTGGCTGGAGAGAAATTGACAGGGTGGAGCCTGGAAGTCGCCTGAGGCTTTCATGCAGGATGTGGCGGCAAGCAGAAACAGCCCAGAGGTTTTCGGGCAGGACTCACTCCCTATTACTTCTCTTCCTCTTCCCAATGGACAAGGTGACTGTCATTGGTTAGAGTCCCTCCCTGGGTGACGAATTTCTGAGAAGGTGACAGATGAAAGTGGTGGTGGCAGCACCAGGCATCCCTTTCTGGTTCCCAGATGGTGATAAATCCAGGCCAGGAAGCATCACTGTTTCCCCGAGTCCTGTGACTTCACAGCAGTTGCAGGAAATGGGGTGGAGATGGGAATAAAGAGCTTTTCCCCACCGCCTCGGAGGGTGGTATTTTACAAGAGGCATATGGTGCTGGCTCCAATCGGAGATGGTTTCCACATGTGTGCCACTCCTCACGATAAATAAGAAACCGATCAGAGGAGTATCCTTTTGGCAACACAGCCCAATGTTGGCTGATACCACCCTCCATCTTTCTAGATCATTGAGATTTTATATAGATAGGTAAGAATGTGTTTTTAATTTTTCCCTGAAGACAAACCCTAAGAGCACCCTATGGCTTATATAATGGCTGTCCATGAAAATATAAATTAAACACAAAACTTGAGCTATCATTGTAATATCTTGATTACCTCACAACGATGACTATTTGGAGCCATTGTGATATTCATAAAGTACCAGAGCTCTAACAAAACGAAAACATGTCATAGCCTAAATACCCATCAAAATTTATGCAAATTACTCGATCTGAATAAAATAAATATTAATTAAGTTTACATATGCAGATTAATTCTAACTAGCCCATGTTTTCATACTTAGTTATTAGCCCCAGTTTTCTTTTATGTCTCATTGAAATTAGCCCTATTATTTAGAAAATAGTAACAAAAGAATGCTTCAAATTTCTATGCATCAAATATGAAATAGTATCCCCATGAGAAAAAAATGTACCCTCATAGATTTGAAAATGTACTATGAAACAATAAGAAATAATTTTATGGAACTACTGTTATGTTAATTAGCAATTTTATTTGAGATCAGAGAAACTGTGTACTATTATATATCTATGGTCCTACTGTGTTTGTCTGTTTCTCCATCAGACTGAGTCTTACGATGTTTTCTTACGGGAACAATAAAAAGGATTTTCTACCAATGAAAAAGGTAGCAAGAAAATGTTTGGGAGGAAATACTAAGAAGCAAGTCCAATCTTTTGTTTTGTATGTCAATGAATAATCATAATAGTTTTAATTAATGTATCCTTTGCAGCCAAAATTCACATTTTTCAACAA
This sequence comes from Myotis yumanensis, assembly GCF_028538775.1. Classification (NCBI taxonomy): domain Eukaryota; kingdom Metazoa; phylum Chordata; class Mammalia; order Chiroptera; family Vespertilionidae; genus Myotis; species Myotis yumanensis. Next base: position 75,737,136 of record NW_027223753.1, read on the forward strand.
ACATAAAGGGTCACTGCTTACAAAAATCCACTTTTCAGGCAGAAAACTGGTTACTAGGAAAATTGACTTGTATAAAGACAGGTTGTCAGTAACGGATAAAATCAAATTTAGCTATCTTCACTTACAGCTCCAAGTACTTTTCATTAACCCTCATTGAGGTTCAGCATGTTAGTCACCACTGGACATGATCTTATTTAGTCCGGAGAAGGGCTCACAAGAGAAAAGCAAAGGATCTTAGGATCCTCCCTCTTTTAATTCATACAGGAAATCACTGGTTCCCAAACATGGTTGATCATCAAAATCACTCGAGAGGCTTAAAAACATGCAACAGTCAGGCCCCACACCAGAGCGGATGAAGTATCACCGCTGGGGGCAGGGTCCTTTTGGACTTAGAAAAATAACATGTGCTTACTAACCAACTGCCTGACCTCTTTACTATTTGTTGTCATTTTCATTTTCATTTTCTGCCCCTTTGGGTTTTTTAAAAAGCTCCCCCAAAGGCTTTTGATGATCCTGCAGATTTGGAAAGCAGATGGTATTAGATTTCAAAAAAACACTCTGTTTTAGAATGAAAAAATTAAAGAAAAATACTTTGGGTGGGGGTGCCTTACTCCTCACCTTGTCAGCATTTCTGGAGATGGTTGCCAGGGCAAGAAGATGTACGAAGGAAACAGCACAAAGGAAAATACTCACAAAGAAGAGGAGATCACTCTGAGGAAGAAAGAAACAGGCCTAGCTACACTAGCTTATATTCAAGTGTTACTCTGCCAGCTCTTTTAATTCTCTAAATGGTAGTCTGGGATGAAAAAAGGGCTCTTGACAGAGAAGAATGGCCATGACTGAGGTTTCTTTTATTTTCTATTAACCAGTGCTATAATAGGATTCATGCAAAAACCTAATACAATGAAAAAAAAAAACACACAACAAAATTGCAAACTTACTCCCTCCCCGCCCCCTGCAGTATGCTTGCTAGAGAATTTTAATTAACCCAACATTGCAATAAATTGGCCATTAAGATGTTTACCATTTCACATAATGTATTTAATAGTAAACATAGCCTAAATTTAATGTTTTTTGAGAAATCAAAGAACTTGGTAGACAGTCAGTCACATCTTTAGTTCTCATCGTGCAATTCTTGAGGTGAAAATGTACCCCCACAAAATTGGCATGAAGTGATTAAGCAGAAATACCTGTGTCCTATCTGCCCTTTTCATCCACACAGCAAACAAGAGGATGCAGTAGACACAGAGAGAGAAGGCATCATGCATGGGTGCGTGTGTACACTCAAGAGTCATTCAACACAGGTGCTGATTTTGTGTCAGGTGTGGCGCTGGGCAATGGATTTATAGCTGTGAGCATGACAAGTTATGGTCCCTGCCTTTCCAGAATTTACATTCTAGCTATGGAGAGAAAGAACCTCAACATTCAAATCTCAATAAGCAAAACAAGCAGCATTTTGTCAGAAATACTGGAAAAAAGCAAATCTACTGTCTTAGCTTGAGCGGCTATAACAGAATACCACAGAGGAGTGGCTTAAATAACAAGTGTTTATATCTCACAGTTCTGGAACCTGAAGTCCAAGCTTAAGGCTTTGGCAGATCTGGTGTCTGGTGGAGGCCCTCTACCTGGTTTGTATCCTCACATGGCCCAGAGACCAAACTCTAGTCTATTCCTATAAGGACACTAATCTTGTCATGAGGGCTCCACAGTCATGACCTCATCCTATATAATAAAAGCCTAATATGCTAAGTGTCTGGTTGACTGGTTGGCTGTTCAGCCAATCAAAGCATAATATGCTAATGATACGCTAAGGCTGCTCATCTGCTCACTATAACATGCACTGACCACCACGGGGAAGACAGTTGACAGGTCAACCAGTCGCTATGACATGCACTGACCACCAGGGAGCAGATGCTCCGACCAGTAGGTTAGCTTGCTGCTGGGGTCTGGCTGATCAAGACTGAGCAAGACACGGGCCAGACACACCTTGGAGCCCTCCCGTGGTCCCTTCCTGGCTGGCTAACCTCCCACATCCCTCCCTGGCCCCGATTGTGCACCGGTGGAGTCCCTCGGCCTTGCCTGTGCCCTCTCGCAATCTGGGACCCCTCGGGGGACGTCAAAGAGCCAGTTTTGGCCTGATCTCGCAGGCCAGGCCGAGGGACCCCACTGGTGCACAAATTTGTGCACTGGGGCCCTAGTTTGAACATAATTACCTCTGAAACCTACTTCCTAATACCATTCATTAGGGATTAGGTTTTCAACATACAAATTTTGGAGGGACAAAAACATAGAGTCCATAACAGCTATCTAGATTTACACTGTCCAATAAGTAGCCACTAGTCACACGTGGTTACTGGGCCTTTGAAGTGAGGCTCATCCAAATTGAGATGTGCTTGAGTGTAAAGTACACATCAGATTTTGAAGATTTAGTAATGTGGGGAGGGGGGGAGGGAGGAAAAGAAAACAATAACAACAAAAAACTATGGAAAATATCTCATGAATAATTTTTTTATATTGTTAGATGTTGAAATGATAGTATTTTGGATATACTGGGTTAAATAAAAAAATCACTATAATTTATTTTGTTAGTTTCTTTTTACTTTAGTGTAGCTACTAGAAAGTGTAAAATTTAAAATTCTGAGACTTGAACTTATGTTTGCATTATATTTCTATTGGATAGTAATAGTCTAACTTGGTGGTTCTCAAATGTGGGAGATTTTGGCCTCCAAGGGACATTTGACAATGTCTGAGGACATTTTTATTTGTTGCAACTGGAGGGACATCTAATTGGTAGAGGCCTGGGATGCTGTTAACCAGCTTACAATGCAAGGACAGCCTTCCCCATAACAAAGAATTACCCACCCTAAATGTCAACAGTGCCAAGTTTGAGAAACTCTGATTTAGAGAAATCAATTAATAAAGTAAAAAAGTGCTTAAAGTGAATAATCTACAAATCTACAGAATAGGATATATATGATATAATAATCTTTACCCAATAAATTTCTATTTACAATATAAAGGGTTCTGAGGCCAGAAGTATCCCGTACATGTAGCATAGGACAAAAGAGCAGACAGCTCAGGTCACTCCTTCCAACTCCTGGTCATCACATGCCACCAGCTTGTCAGAGAGTAGAACTAAACGACACTCCCAGAATCCTTAATAGACCTTTTGAAGTTCATGGAACCTACTCATGGATGTTAGTATTAGGACCTCAAACGGATCTCATTAGGTCCCCTGTTAAAGACCTTAATACTTATAATTCAGACCAGTTGGAACCTTCCATAATAAAGACTTTCGAGTTCAAAATGAGGATAGTTATGTGGTGCATCTCAGTAAAGTTTATTTCGACCTGATGCACCACGTGTTGTAGAGAAGCTAACAAATTGGCTGAAATCAGTCTTAACTTTGTAACATTCTTCGTTACGAAGGAAATTGCTTTTTTCCTGAAGGTATGCCTGATTTCAACTGATTTACTCGCCATGTGTTTTCATTACTTCAATGCGATGAACACTTGTGATTTTTTAGCTTCCTGGTTGTTTGGCTTTTAGCGAGGAGGTGTAACTATACTTGGATTAGACACATAATGTATTTGAAGTTGTGGGATCAAAGGGTTTTGAGGCATTCGCTAAATATTTGGAATCCCTTCCTCTCTATTTCCATTTTTATGCAAGAGAGAAGCCCGGTGCTTATCACTGAAGTTCTTCACAAATAACTGCAGAAAAATAAGTTTCTTTCCTTCGTCCCCAGAGGTGGAAATCCACCCTGCTCCTTCCCCACTCCACAGGGTCTCACCTGAAAGCTATACTTCTTTGAACCTCCGGATCTGCAGGTTCTGCTCGTCTTAACCTCTGCTTCTCAAAGCGCAACTTTTGCTTTGGAATTTAGATAAAGTTTTATCACTGGTGCATTTGCATTTTTATTTCCAGGCAGAGAGTAGTGTTCTGTTAAACTCATAATTTTCAAAATTTAGGCCAAAAGGAGACTTCACTTGGAGGCAAAAATAAATTGGTTAGTGATCGGGTGATCTTGTTACAGCAGCCACTTAAAGAAAGAGCAGGATTGGTCTGCAAATACAGTGCTGCATCATGAAACCGCAGGAAGAAAAAAGGAAACCACATTAGTTTACATAACTTTCGTACCTCGCGTAACCTCCCAGGCCCTCCCCTTTAGCCAGACTCATCATCTGCTTTTACTGCATAATCATTTTCTGGGAGCAAAACACATCTAGGAAAAGTTCCCATACTTTGGACAAAATAAATAAAACTAATGTATATCCTGTGTGTTGTCTGACTACGTTGAGCAGCAGAGAGAGCACTAGACTGAGTTGGAGTATGTCACAAATACTTCCGTTCTTCTGAGTACATGGAAGGATTGTGTTTTCCCACCATTTTGAATGTAGGCACGGCCACATGAGTGGCGCTGGCTAATGAAATATGACCAGAAGTGATGCCCGGCACCGCTGGTGAGCTTTGAGGGGGAGTGATAGTAGCAGCATATGTCAGCCTGGATCTCCGAGTTACTCAGACAGCAGAGTCCTTCTGAAGACCCATCTTTGGCTATGTGGTCTGAGCTATTCAGTCACACAGATTTGGGGTTTTTCATTACTATGACACACACTAGCCTATCCTAACTAATAAATACGTTGCTTAGTGTCATATTTTTACTCCCTGTGTCTTTTCTAAATACTGCTTACTTGTTTCCAACCTCACATGGGAGAGGGAATTTAATAGACATATGTTAAAATAATAATTATACAGAGAAAAATACAGTTAAAGCACAGAGAGTAGTATCAGGAAAGAAGGCAGTGATCATCTAGCAACAACTACACTCACTGCCATTGTGTGTGTGTGTGTGTGTGTGTGTTGTTTTCACAGTGCCACTTCACATGTTGAATATGGTGATTTGCTCCACTTTTTATCCATGCCAAGTCAACAATGTTACCACAGAATAATTTTTAATGACCGATTTTTCCATGCCCTGATTTTGGTTGCAGCCAGTTTTCCATTATTTTTGATGTTTGCGGTCCTTATTTGACTCTATTAGAATGGAAACTAGCAACTTGGAGAACACCTGCAGTGTCTGAGATTGCATCCAACTTCGCCATGTGCTTCTTTTCAGTTCTCCCACTGTGTACTAACCACAAGCATGCAAGCATAAAGACTGAATACTAATCAAAAGGCAAAATTGGGTTGGTTGTGGCCGTGTCTTAGTCGGAAATTCCTCTAGCCACCAGGGCATGTGTTGAACACATGACTAGTGCTGGCGGTGGCAGATGCTCTACACCAGCGAACTATCAATAATTTGAAAGTTTAGTTATTTTTCTTTCTTTTTCCACTTAATTTGCAATTTTATCAAAATGAAATGTGTACATCATTTTTGAAAAATAATTCTACAAAGCGTATAATGAAAATTTCAGTCCTCTACTTTGCCCCTTCTGACCTCAAATAGCCACTTTAAAATGTATTCATTGTTTTTGTCTCCATGTTTCTAAATAACCTGCTTCTACTGCATTGCTTGATTTTTCATATTTAGATAAACATATTGATTTCCCATCACAGAACACAAAAACGTACCATTATTGCATTAACAGCTTCCTGTAGACATATATAAACACAGTATCAACTAGTTTTTGCTGTATAACAAATCAAGTTGGCTTAAAGCACCTATTTATTCACTCACCATTCTGTGGCTCAACAATTTGGGCTGGGCTGGGTGAACCTTTCAGTCGTGGCTGAGCTCACGTATGCAGCTGTGGCCAGTGACTGGGTTGGTTGGGGGCTGACTGGTCTAAGTGGCTTCAGCTGGGTGGCTCTTCTATGCTCCATGTGGTCTTTCATCCGCTGGCAAGCCGGGCCAGGCTTGTTCACACAGGGGGTGGGCAAACTTCCAGGGGTGCGAGTGGAAGCATGTGGAGCTTCTTGAGGCCCAGGCCCAGGACTGGCTCGCTGGTACGCCCACTGCATTCTTCACAAGGCCAGCTGGGTTTCAGGGGAGGAGAGAAGTGGGCCCCATCTCTTGATGGGAGATGCCATACAGTCACATTGTGAAAGATGCAGGGAGAAGAGAATAATGGCCATCTTTGCAATCTGCCACACACGAATAGTATGTACACACGTGCGCTTCCCCTTGCCGCCCTTGTCTTTTTATAGCCGTTGCACACCATACGTCACCAATGGGACTCAATCAGAATTCAGTGTTTACCCTGTTATAATGATGGACATTCATTTATAACCAGATTTCATAGTGAACTAGGATTGCATTTTCTTTCTTATACTAGTATAAGGATTTCAGTTCTGATCCTAAAGGTAAATAATTGAATCATGTTTTCAGTTGTTTGCAGAGTTTTTCTATGCACTTTCCGCAAATATAGCTATAAACTCTCAGCAGTTAAGTGTACATTTCCTACAAACAAGCACATCAGGTGGCTTGTCAGTTTCTTCATCCACCTCCATGGACTCATCCCGCTGGAGTCTTGGGCCCTTCTATTCCTAAATGGACCGGACTTCTTTGGGCTGCTACATAGTAACTGTGAGGTTCCCTTGGCTACTTTCTTATGCCCTGTTTCCTAATTAATAGCATGGACTTTCTGAGTTTTCTCCTCATCTTGGAAGAGCATATCCTCTAGTAGATTCCTGAAAAACAACAACAACAACAAAACGGTGTATAGGAGGCAACTTTATGAGACTTTGAGTGCCCTCAGCTGTGCCCTGTGTTCCCTAGTCTAGAACCTTGCCACTCAACCTTTGTTGAGCATGAACCTGCAGCCCTGTCCTGGGTCAGGGAGGGATAGCTGCTGGCCATGCAGGACACAGTAGGGAATCTCAGTGGAACTAGTCCTTGAATTGACTTTTAACCCGTCTTCCTGGTTCAGTCCTGCCCACATCCCTTCACAGGTAGTGGGTACCCCTATTAATGAGACTCTACAGTGCCTCCATTAAGCCTGATTTTCACTATACTTCTTTTTAAAATATATATATATTTTTATTGATATCAGAGAGTATGGGAGAGATAGATAGAAACATCAATGATGAGAGAGAATCACTGATTGGCTGCCTCCTGCAGGACCCACACTGGGGATTGAGCCTGCAACCCGGGCATGTGCCCTGACTGGGAATCAAACCGTGACCTCCTGGTTCATAGGTCGACGCTCAACAACTGATCCATGCCGGCCGCTTCACTTTACTTCTTACAGGCTCTTGCCATTCTTTCTCCTCTCTGGCAAGTGAGTTATCACCCATCCATCTGCTCTCTGACATTCAAAATATTGCTATTTCCTCTTTTGTTCTCATAGTCCATATTGATGGGGGCTATTCCCTTCTCTTACTGTCATCTTAGTGGGACACTGAGAGGAACTGGAGGTATCATCATGGTTTTTTATCTGCCATGTTTAGCTAGAAGTCCCTGTGGTTTGTTTTTAGGGGAATTAAGTAATTGTGAAACCAATATGTCCCCTGTGTTCTGCATGACAATCAGTTTCTATTAGTTTTCATTAAACACCAGTGACACGAGTTCAGAAATTTTTTTATTCCCTGTGGAGGGGGCAGGGGGAATAGAGTGAAGGTGGCATTTACCAAGTGGCAATCTCAAAATAGTAATGTCAAAACAGCCTTCTTTGCCTGGTCCAGCAAAGGTACTCAATAGGCTATTTGTATGAATTACATGATGCCTAAAATGTACTCCAAGAATCGTGTGGGTCCAAACTTTAATCCCAATATCGCTAAACACACGCAAATTGAGTAGATGCTGAATACATACTTCATGAATTCATTAGTTGTTTTTTTCTGAGTTGAAACTAGGAAAGCAAGCTCACTTCTCATTCTAAATGCCTGAAATGAAAAGTGAAAAGTGCTAGCTCCTAATCAATTTCGAGGAAGGTAAAATATTGAATTCCCTGGAATGCATTAAGCTTTGATATGTTATATACTAGTGATACTGTCGCTCAAATAAATTATGTATAGAAGATGTGAATTTATCACCTCCTAGTTATCTTATTTTAATATGTTCTTATCGCTACTCCCCTTAAAGCGTGCTATTTCATTAATTGATTCTACTCTTTCCTGATAACTTTTGTCCACGGACTGACAGTTCGGCCAAATACTATTTTGACAAATGCAGGAGGGTAGGTTGGGAACATTACCCAGTTAGAGGCAGTGTGGTGGCTACAACCTCAGACTCTTTCTCTGAACACAATGGCTCTTTTCACAAGTATTTGCTGCCCCTTTGGGTGCCAGTAGCTTGTTCCATGTGAGTATCTGTAAGAGGTGTTATGAGCTAGGCCTGGGTACCAGGGGCCTTCAGGCATCTAGCTACTTGGCTGGCTCCATAGGGGGACATTGGCTGCTCTGAGCAGCTCACTCCTGGCCCTGGGCTAATGCCTGTTCTGTGTTGGGCTTTGCTGATACTTGACAGCAGCAGCTGCACCCAGCACCCCATGACGCAGAAACTTGGTGTGTTAGCAAGGTCTCCTTCTGCTCTGAAATGCTACTAATTAACTGTTGCTACATCACACACACACACACACACACACACACACACCCCTCAGTGCAAAGAACAGCCAGTTCAACCCATGCATGAAAAGCTGACAACAAAAGGGAGAAGAAGGAATAGTTATGATACATTTTACTCCTTCAGAGTAAAAAAAAATTATTTGATAAATTGTATATAGTAGTTTTTTGTTGTATCATATTTGTGATTCCAAACTTGGGACTTCATCTGGAATGTTGGGTGGGTAAGAAAACAGAGGGGAAGAAAAATATTTCTTTTTAATCTGCAAAGATATAAAAGGAATTGAAGAAATTCCTTTTATTAAACCTCAACTAGTTTTGTGACCTTGGCCAAAATATTTCTTCTCTAGGACCTCAATTTTTTCACACTTATAAATAAGGGATTGGATTGCTTATATATTGAACTAATGTTCAATATTAAAAACCTGATATTCTAAGATGGGCCACTTTCCTGAAGCTGTAGGGATAAGACCCCAAGAGAAAGCACACCTCCCATTATATACAGATTTGTTATATCCACCTCACATTTAGCACCTTTATACACATACAGGTATTAGAGAATTGTAATGAGTATGAAATATGCTGAAAGATTTAATAGAAAGAAACACATATCAGGGGTTTTATATTGAATAGCAATATTATTGTTTGAAGAGCTCTGTACTTTGGGAAATTATTGTGTAGTACCAAATAAAACGTTAGTCATATTTTATTTCATTTCATTATCTCAAGTACAGTTTCATAACTACAATATGACTGGTCCACCTGAAAGTCTTGAGACCTGGAGATTTCTAACTCCTTGAGAGAGACATCAGAGTGTTGTCTTATACTGTACTTCTCAGCATACAAACTGCTCTATTACATATTACCTCATGCAAAACTCATTTCTTACAACCAGAAAAAAAAACACAACCTGAAGGAATGTCTTTTGTAAACATTTTGAAAGCAAAATTTCTCTTTTGCAGGTGGTAGATGAAAGATCAATGTGTGATTACCCATGACCTTATGGCAAAGATGAATATTCCACTCCACTTCAGCCCAGTTTTCCAGGGCACAACCACTTTTCCTGATGGAGAGTAGCTTAAGTGGGTGGTGCGAGTTCAAGGTCCCAGAATTCAAGGAAGCAGAGTTCAAAGCTGGGTGATTTAGGATGAATCACTTTTCCTTCCTGGACCTTGGTTTCTCCACCAGTGTATAATGGCCATGTCACTGCATTCTTGGCAAGATCCTCCTTGAGTCGTTAGCTCTGTGAAATAATGCCAGGCTAGAATTCTTTGCTCCTTTCTTTCAAATTCCTAAGGATAGCTTCAATAAGAGGAGGTATTATTACTTCAAAGTTATTTTAATATGTTAGTCACCATAAACAAAAATTAGTTCTGTGGTTGAGAAATAAAGATACTATCCCACCAAATTCCACATCTCTCATCTATTGAACCCAGCTATTGATAACCTAAAGTGCCAGTATTTATTACATTCCAGCTTCTTCTTGTTCATATTTCAGTTCTCAGGTACTTCCTGCCCTTCCAGAATCTTCAAACTGCATATGGGGATATTCTCTGCTCTCACCAAGGAGAAGGAAATATGCCCTGTAGCATACATGTTTTATCTTTTCCTATTCCCTTTTAATGATTTATTATTATTATTATTATTATTATTATTATTGATCGATCATCAGTTTGGGTTTTGTTTGAAGGCTGTTGATGATTCTCGAGGCCCTGTTCTTTTCTATCACTATATTCAGTTAGGATTAGGCTTGGCCATGAATAATGAAACTCTAAATAATGAAAACCTAGACCAGACTTCTCTTTCAAGTAAAAGGAGTCTGGAGGTAGGTCTAGAAGTGTATCTTCAGAAAGTCATCATCAACTCAGGCTCTTTCTGTCATTTTTAGCATAATGATTCCACTTCATAGTCTAATACGGTTGCTCAAACTTCCTCCATTACCTTGGCATCCCTTTCAGCTGGAAGGAGAAAGCACCACAAAGAGGGCAACTTTTTACTTTAGAAAACATTTCTGGAGTTACATGTGGCACTTCTGCTTACATCTCATTGACCAGAACTTAGAACAAGGCCAACACCTAGCTGCAAGGGAGGCTGGAAAAGGTCCTCACTCCAGCCAGTCATGGGCAGAGCTAACGGAGAGTGCTATAGGGCAAGATCAACAGGATTTGACCCAGATCACATATCCTGAAGAGTTCTTTCACTATCACATAATCATAAACTATTTCTCTGGAAAGGCTACAAGATTAAATTAGAAAGTACTATCAGGAAAGACAACACAAAAAAGAGATAAAGATGGGCAAAAGACACCTCAAATATATTAGACTTCTTCAATAATGCCTAAACACATCCATGCAGAATGTGTTATCCTATCAGTGTGATACCAGGCAGCTGGTGGTTATGGGTTAACTAGAAAAATTTCATGGGTAAATTTTATCCAAAATAAAAAAGATGGGAAAGATATAATTTGGCAGGATAATGAGACAGGTTGTTGCAGGAATTAGCAGAGATGCTCTTTTGGAAAAACCATAAAGTAAAAAAATGTTATTTTCAGTGCCTTTACTTGTAACCTCTACATACTTCTCCTCCCTTTCAACACTATTCCCCTCTCATGAGCATGTAATGATGCACACACACACACACACACACACACGTGCACACTATGTTTTCATGGACCAATAAGGACAGGCTAGACTATTTGGGGCTTGTAGGAAATACTGAAAATACTGAAAAATGGTTTTATTTTTATCCTAAGATCAATGAGAAACTATTGAAGGGTTTTAAGCAGACAGACAGAAGGTAGTCTGGGGAAGTTCGTAATGTATTCAGGAAATTATGCACAGCCACTGAAGACTATAGAGGAAAGGTCTGGTGCGATCACTCTACTTGTTCTTAAAAAGAATCGTCAATCCCACCATCTCCCATATTCACCTGTAAAATCACATGCAATGCTTGCTAATAACATTTCATGTATTTCAATTATGATCCATCAGTTGCTATTTGCAAAAAAATTACACAAATTGCATAAAGGATAAAGTTGTTATATTCTAATTTACATTGGAACTTATCTTTGTTTCTAGGCAACATCATTGCACTGGATAATGATGGCTCCTGTCTTCAGAATCTTTCACAATCTGGTAAGTGAAGTGAACGAGGAAACCAATTTCTGTGTGTTCAGACCAGTATCTCAGCCTAATAGACCCAGCTTGGGAATAAAACCCATTTTTAATGCACCATTTGATAAGAACACTTAACCTCAGTATGTATTATAATTAGAGAGATAATTAGAACTTCAGTAGAACCTCTTAAGACTAGGAATACATTGGAAATTCACCTAGAATGAAAATTACATTCTCTCAGACCAATCCAAGGTATATTTTCTTCCAACTTTACCTTGCCTCCTCCCCCCAACCCCAAAGCTCTTGCAGCCTAAGAAGTCTGAAAAGATAAGAATTTTACAGGTAGTGCATATCACAGAAGGGTAATGGATTTAGTTGAAAATTGCTTTATAGTTATTTGAAAAGGGAAAAAAAGCACCTTAATTTTGAAAATAAGCTTCAGAGGCCGAGTATGAAGAGGACTGAGTATGGCTCATGTATGCAGAGAAAGAACTGCTCTTGCATGAATCCACTCATAAAATGTTAATATATGCATAAAAAACTGTGTGCCTTAATCTCTGAAGAAACACTTATCACTAAGAACCCTTTAATTCTTTTCCTGTACTTGATTTATTAGCTTATGAAATTATGTTAATAACCTTCATGTTAATGGTTTAGGGGCTCAAATGACCTGATTTTAATAATGAAGTAATTTATGCAATAAATGCAATCAGCATCTATGAATCTCACTTAACAGACCATATTGGTGATTAGCCAATGCTAAAACGACTGCCTGTCAGCATGAGGCAATGTCTGTGCTTCTGCAGAGAAAATAGATGTGGCTGCAGAGCACAGATGCGGGGGCTGCTCAAGGCACGTGATCTGAGCTGCAGCTCTTGGCTGCAGAAGCTTTGCAGACAGGTTGAGACGGAATTGGAAATTAATTTACAGTCACATGAGTCTGACATTTCAGTAACTGCGGGGTAAATCTACATATGAAGTGTATCCATGACAAGGAACGATTGTGTCTTTGTTGGAGTGGAGTGATTTCCTGGAAGAAAATAAACTGGGGAGTACAGGAAACAGCGGATGCAGGAGTAGCCAACCTCTTCCTGGGAGAGAGCAGAGCACCGGAGAGGAAGGCCTGGGAGGAGGGTGGGTGGCCACCTAGGAGCAGTGCAGGGTTCCAATCTTGTCCAATGTTGTCTTCGTAAAATCCACATCCTAAACCCCTGGGTGCTAGTGTTTCTCAACTCTGGCTCTTGAGAGTATTATGTGAATTTCCTTTTTTGCTTTACTTAGTTTTTTTGTTTGTTTGTTTTACTTTTTTCCCATTCCCTATAAAGCTTAGAAATAACTAATTTACACAGTTTAGCCATGCTAGATAGAGATTTTTTTCTCATTTCTTTCTCCAGAGATCACTAGGAAACAGGTTTCCTTTTCTTCTTTTATCTTATTATTTAAATATTCCCCCTAGGAATTCCATCTCCCTCACAACCAAAATCTACTAAACCATTCTCTGGCTTCCTAGAAATAAAGACAGGTGTGGCCATCTCCCCTCCTACTAACTACAAGACCCGGTGGAGGAGAGCCTGCCCTTTTGCAATAACTAGTGTTTCCGGTGGGATCCAGGTACCGCAGTACAAACATCCAGCATCCCTGATCTTCACCCTACACCGACTTTCCACAAGGTGTTTTTTTAAATGTTTGAAAACACTATTGGAATGCTTGATAGAACATTATACTCCCCCTGAGAGAGTTTAACATCAAATATGCTTTTGGTACAATATTAAGTGAAAAAAAAAAGGAATTTTAAATTAGCTAAACTCTGAACTGTGATGTAGTAAAGATAATATTGGCTTCAACATCAGAGTCCTGGTTTCCTAACTAGGCTTCTACCTCTCACTACTTGTGGAATAGGTCAAGGTGCTTGACCCTTTAAGAGAAGTTTAGATTTATTTATATTTTTATATATTTTAATGAATGGGTATTAAATTCATGATATAATCATAAAGTGTATAATTTTGGGAAATATATACAAGAATATACAGGTGGGGCAAATTAGGTTTACAGTTGTGAGAACACAAAATACAGAGTTTATTCTTGTATTATTATTTATTAATTATTGTATTATTTTTCATAGAACAACTGTAAACCTACTTTTGCCCCACCCTATACATTGCAAGAATATAAATCTTCAATAGAATTTTAATTTTTCATCCAAATTTTAAATTGGCATTGCATTGGCTATATTAGAAATGAGGGCCATTTTTAACTGGCATGGCTCATATGAAACCTGATTAAAACTCTCCTCTTTCTTTGGGTTTGCATAAAATTGATCATAATTTTAGCATACCATAAGCATGAAGTAAAATGCCTCTGAGCAGCTTCATGTGCAATCTGCAATAAGAGCTGCTATATATAGTATACTTCCAAAATTTGAAACATTACAAGTGATAATGATGCTTTGCACGTTGTAGCACCTAAAGGTCTCAAATCTCTCCTCACAGCTTGTCGAGCCCAGCACTGCGTAGGTGCTGAATGATTGTTCAACACCACCATCTCATTAGTCCCCATCACTGAGGAGCAACTAGCAGTGTTGTCCCATTTCACAACTAGAAATATCTGCTGAGAGGGCTTGTACCGGCTTCGCCCAAGTCTCCAAGCACAAATTCTGGGTTCTTAGTCCACTGTAACAATCCCTGTATTATCAGGTTTTCAGTCATCAAGATTCTCATCAAATATGGGCAAAACCTATGATCTAACAAATAAATTAATAAAATTGCAAGGATACTATCTCTTTGCAAAAGAGATAACTCCTCATTTATTTGTCATCTCTCCTCATGAAATATTTTGAGAAAGTTTTTTTCACATAGCCAGAAAACAGGAAAAAAGAAAGAAACAAAACATCTCCCTAATATGAGTGTGGAAAGCAGTTATCTAAGCTCACTCCACACCTCACTGTCCTCTCTTCGGCAGCGCAAAAACTGAGCTAAGCCTTCCTTTGACTCTGAGCGATGGCATCCGAGATGCACAGCTATTGCTGTTAAGTTTTGATGGAATTCCATGGCTCTTTATAATTTTTCTAGATTCTAACCACTCTTACGTTAAGCCTTTCCTCCCATCAGTTTGATCTCTCAAACTCACATAGGCACTTTCTTCCACTTTTGTGGCAGACATGGTACTTTGCAAAGCAGGAAGGAAAAGGTGATGGGAGTAAGAGCAGTTGGGTGACCATCCTGGGCTTCTCCTTTTGTCTTCTTTCAGAGTTCCCAGTTTTGCACAGCCCTCCCCTTCATCTGGCAGGCTAATTTCTGCCTCTTTGCTTCCAACACCCTCTCTATTTTGCTCCACATGCACTTTCCACCCTTCAAGGAACATTGGCCAGCTTATAGCCACTTCAACTATGTTTAAATTAGCCTTTGGGTGGAAAAAAGAGATGCTATTCCTAACCCCACGGTGCTGAGATATCCATCAGATTAAGACACACGTGCTTCCTATTGCTCTGAGGGGTGTAGTGGCCAACTCTTTCTTTATTCTAAGAGTACCTCTGCTCCTGGTGACTCACCTTCTAACTTCTCAAGCTTCTAACTTCAGGGTTCAAAACTCGTTCTTTCTTCTACACTCGTAATTAAGCATTCCTTTTATCACTCACTGCTGCTAGGTCATTTAAACCAGCCATTATGTCAAAGGAAATAAAATTAATTTAAAAAATAAAAATCAGTTGTTTAAATTATATCTTCATATTTTTTTCAAAGAAATCCCATTTAACTTGATCCCATTCCGGCCAGGGAGGTAATACAAAGTCCATGTCCTTCTCTTGCTCACTAACACCTTTCTGTACTCCCTTCAGCAGGGCAAAAACTTTGACTTGTTTTGTATTTAAACTCATTTTATGAGATGACTGAGTAACAGAAAAGAGACTTCCTCTTGCTAACATAACTATTCCTGGAATAAACAAATCTATTTTTCCACCAGTGGTCAGAAATAAATTATTTTTAAAATCTCAGTGTCTTTATATAACACAGAACCACAGTGTCGAGGTGGAAAGTATGGATTCTGGAGCCAGAACAACTTGGATATGAATCCTGCCTCTTGTAATAGCTGTGTGACCTCAGGCAATGACTGAATCCCTCTGCAGCTCACTGTTCTCATCTTTATAATGGGGATGATCATAATACCTACCGCTGTGCTGAAGACAACTGAATTTATACATTTACAGCCCTTAGAACAGTGCCTGGCACAGAGTGAGTGTTCAGTTACTGTATTCTATTCTTCCTGCGATGACTGTGCACCACACCCAGCCCCACTCACCCACTGGGACTCTGGGACAGATTCTGGGAATCTCTAGGCAGAATCAGGAACAAAGGAATTGTTTCACATCTACTTTCTCTAAAACACTCTCCTCTTTACTGTTAAACATTCTTTTGATTCAGCACAACCTTAATAAATACTTATCAAGATAACAGTCCCAAGGAGTAGATGCTTTAAATATGATCATTGGAGTCAGTCAGGTAAGTATTTGACTCAGAATGTTTAAAACTCTTTAGCCCTATATACTCCCAAACAATCCAGGTGGTGGCTCTGTCAGCTTCTCCACAGAAACAAAAAGCAATCGGAGGCCAGAGGAAGTTAAGATATTAGCTTTTTTTCATTGCAAGACTCTCTCATTTCACATGTAAAATACAGATGGCTGTCACTGCATCAAATTTGTTTTTTTGTTTTGTTTTTTTATTTTTTACAGAGAGGAAGGGAGAGGGTTAGAGAGTTAGAAACATCGATGAAAGAGAAACGTACCATTATAATTCCTATCTAATTTGACAAAATTCAAACTTCAAAACTTTTGATTCTTATCCATGCCTCTAATCTAGACACTTTCTTCTCCCACTTAAAAGTATCTGAAATTGCAGTTATTTATTCTAATTACCTAAATGAAGTGAGTAACCTATGCTGTAAATCATATTACTTGCAATATAGGATTTCAACTACAGCACACAAACCACTTTATTTTTCTCTCTCCTTTTGTTGTTGTTAGTATAAGGTAGTTGTTAAAAGCACAAGTTTTAGAATGTGACAGGCAGGCTAGAGTCCTTATTCTGCCAGTTATTAAGCTGTGTGAGCAGAAGTAGTTTACTTTCTCTCTCCAGGCCTCAGTTTCTTCATCTTTTGTCTTAATATTTTCATTGATTTACAGAGAATGGAAGAGGGAGCGAGAGAGAGAAACATCAATGATGAGAGAGAATCACTAATTAGCTGCCTCCTGCACACCCCCTACTGGGGATGTGCCCGCAACTAAGGTACATGCCCTTGACTGGAATCGAACCTGGGACCCTTCAGTCCACAGGCCAACGCTCTATCCACTGAGCCAAACCAGTTAGGGCACTGCATCAAGTTTTAAGAAAATTAGAATAATGCTTATGGAAAGGAGTAAAAATTATTAATCCAAAGAAGTTTTGCAATGCCCTATGTGTGGGGGTGGGGAGGGCGGGGGGTGAGGGAGGAAGGTCACTGTTTCTCTTACTTCTACCCCATCTAGATTATCCTCCAATCTCACATTTCCTAATCTGAGTTTATTTTCCAGGTCATTAATCTTATTTCTCAATGTTTCATAGCCTTTAAAATTCTCCGTTAAAACAGCATCATGTTAAAACATCAACATTAATCATCATTTTCACTTCTCCCTTATTTTTTCCTTTTCTCCTGCCATCTTGTTCTTTTTAAAAATCCTTTTCCATCACTATTTTTGAGTAGTCTCTGACCTTTCTTTGCATCAATCCAAGCTGATCCAAATTAATAAATCAATTTTGAGTTTCCCAAGGGAGACAAATGGAAAACCAGGCAGGCCTATATCCTGGACATGGAAACCAAAAGAATAGCAACATGGAGTCATATGCTTATCTTGCAGTATTTCCAAAAAAAAGCCACACACAACAACCCAAGCTACCGACCAAACAGAAAACATTACCAATGAAAAGCAGATCTCTTAAGTCAGCGGTTCTCAACCTGTGGATCGCGACCCCTTTGGGGGTCAAAAGACCCTTTCACAGGGGTTGCCTAAGACCATTGGAAAACACATATATAATTACATATTGTTTTTTTTATTAATCACTATGCTTTAATTATGTTCAATTTGTAACAATGAAATTGGGGGTTACCACAACATGAGGAACTGTATTAAAGGGTCATGGCATTAGGAAGGTTGAGATCCACTGTCCTAAGTCCTACAGAGAGAGGTACCTATCACCCCAACTTCTCTTTTAGCTCTCTTCAGTATTTTATTGCTGAACTATGCAAATGTTTCTCTCACTACTGATCATGCTCTGTTCTGGTTATAAATATAGAGAGCTTCTTTTACACCTATTTTAAGCAAATCAGATATCCCAGAATACAGAAGCCCCTGGGTGAACTAGGATTTAAATTCAGAAGGGGAAAAATAAGAAGAGGAGGTAAATTCCAGGAATTTTACTGACCCATTATCTGAAACAAGTTAAATTAGTTCAAGTGAATGTACTTAAGTCTTAATATTGCAACTTAATGGTTTTATTGCCCAGAGCAACAAGTTGAGGGCATATGTGCACATTTGTTTAGTTAATACTCTGTCTGGGTACATGTAGAACGTTGGCCACCTGGCCAAGAATAAGTTTATTGGGATTTTCTTAAGGACACTCTCAGCTCTGGAATTGCTCACAACTCTTCATTATTCGTATTGTCTGGCATCAGGACAGCCTGGTGTTTCTAACACTCAACTGGAGGTTTGGTGACTGCTCCCTGAAGACTATTCCAAAGCATTTCCAGGACTTTCCAAAACAAACTAGCTGCTTTCCTCTGCTATATATCCAGAGGCTTGCTCACCATTCTTCAGCCATTCAAAAGCTCCCTTTCTAAAGAGAATCCTTCATAGGAATTGCCGGTGTGTTGAGTCATTTTGAGTTTGAGTGATGATATATATATATGATCTAGGTAGAAATAGAAAGGCGGATTAAGTTATAAAATACCTTTGTAATATTTTGTTTGTTTTCATATCCAGAATGCATTCGTTTTTTGTTAAATACTGAATTCTTTAGGTAATTAGGTCTCCAGGCCTGTCTCTAAAAATTTATGTAAACTTTAGGGCAGTTAAATTGGAATGTTAAAATTATTTCCCATGGGAAAGACAATGAAATAGTCCTAACAGAGATATTGAAAGATAAGAATTATCTGCCTTTGCTATAGTCCCAGTCTCCAGAGTTGAATTTCCTTTCTATTTCTCTCTTCCTCTTCCACTCAAGTTACTGTGAGCATCAAATGTGGTGATGGATGTGAGCATGTTTTGTAATTGGTAAGTTAACATACAATGGAATGCATGATTTTTTTCTTCCTTTTCCCCCTCTCTCCCAGGAAGTGAGAGTAGATTTCATCTTCACTTTCATGCTTCCCTCAGAAAAACAGTACCCTCCAGGGGTACTGCCCAGCAGCCAGACAGAGAATCCAATATTGGACAGTGACAACAGGGGTCAAGAGAGCATCTTCCCACAGCCCATCCTTAAACAGAAAATGGCCTATGTGTAGTCCCTGGGGACCACTGGTGATAAAGGATACCCACAGTAAAACTATGGAAACAGTAAAAACACCAGTTGCCAGGGGTTGAGGAAGGAGGGATGAATAGACAGAGCACAGAGGATTTTCAGAGTAAAAATCCTCTGTATGGTACTACATGTCATTATACATTTGCTCAAACCCATGGAATGTACAACACCAAGAGAGAACCTTGATGTAAACTATGGACTTTGGATGATAATGATATGCCAGTTATAACATATGCACCACTCAGGTGGAAGATGTTAATATTGGGGAAGGCTGTCCATGTGTGGGGCAGGGAGTACATGGGAAATCTCTGTACCTTCCTCAAAACATCAGTTTTGTTATGAACTGAAGACTACTCTTAAAAAAAAGTCTTTTGAAAAAAGGGGGATACAGTGTAGCAACTCTGGGGGGGAGAGGGGGGAGAATAGGTACTAAGGTTGTATGTTAACTTAACCATTTACAAAACATGCTCACATCCATCACCACATTTGATGCTCACACTAACCTTGCAAAGTAGGTATGATTTCCACCCAATTTTATAGTGAAAGTAAATGAAGCTCCAAGTGGATAAGTGATTTAAACAAGGTTATGTGAAAAATGAATGGTAGAGAAAAGATTTTAAGTTCTTATCACTTCACAATATTAACTCAGTCTTTAATATGCATTTATCTAAGAAGCACAAGTAGAGAAATGCTGTATAAATTTATTTTACTACTAGAAACCTGGTGCACAAAATTCGTGCACTGGGGCGGGGGGGAGGAGAGGTCCCTCAGTCCAGCCTATGCCCTCTCGTGGTCTGGGAGGCCTTGGGGGATGTCCAAGTGATGTCCACCCGTCAGCTGGACATCTTTAGCGCTGCTATGGAGGTGGGAGAGGCTCCCACGATTGCCATTGCACTCGCTGGCTATGAGCCCGGCTTCTGGCTGAGCAGTGCTCACCCTGTGGAAGCGCACTGACCACCAGGGGGCAGCTCCTGCGTTGAGCGTCTGCCCTCTGGTTGTCAGTGCATGTCATAGAGACTGGTCATTCAGCTATTCGGACAATTTGCATACTAGCCTTTTATTATATAGGATTATTAATCAAATTGCCTTTGTAGATTTAAGTAAAATAAAGTAATTGAAACATAATAAGCATTTTTCTTGTTTTTTAAACACCCATTTAATAATATTTTAAAACTTATTATTCTGTTTTAGTAATTTAAATGTTAAGGACCTAAAAATTTGAAAATTGTGCCTAACAATATAATAAATAAGAATTTATTACAGAAATCCAAGAATGACAGAACATTAAGAATTTTATCAGCAGAATTCACCCATTAATCAATTAAGGGGAGCCTGGCCAGTGTGACTCAGTGGTTGAGCATCAACCCATGAACCAGGAGGTCATGGCTTGATTCCCTGTTGAGGCACATGCCCAGGTTGCAGGCTCAATCCCTAGTAGGGGGTATGCAAGAAGCAGTCGATCACTGATTCTCTCTCATCATTGATGTTTCTATCCCTCTCTCACTCTCCCTTCCTCTCTCTGAAATCAATAAAAACATTTAAAAATAAATTAAATTAATTAATGGGAAAATATAGGATTATATTAATATATGATGAAGAAATAATTGATACAATTCACTGGGCATTCATGGTAAAAATCTTTAAGGAAAATAAAAATAGAAGAAAATTCTTAAACACAATAGTGTTTTTCAGAAACCAACAAATAATGAAATGAAATACTAAAGAAATGTCCATAAAATGAGAAACAAAATAGAGCTGCCTAATACTATCACTTTTATTTTTTAGAAAAACTGTTTTAAAGGCAGCCAGAATTGATGGGCCTATGGCCAGAGAAAGGAGAGAGCTATATAAAGTTGGGCCCCAAGAAATCTGCATCGAGAGTCCCCATAGATCCTGGACCAAGATCTGAGAAGCTCATGTACAGGGCCTGTGAATACTGCTGTTGGAAGGCTGAGAGCTAAACAAATATATTAGAGATCACAAGAGTTTTGAGACATTGGGATTGTGGCCCAGCCAGGGTGATGAACTCTTATGAAAACATAGGGCATTGGATTAAGACTCTAGAAAAGCCACATTTTACAAGTATTATCTATGTTCCAGAGTAAGGGTCATATACTAGGACTCAGGACACAAATGGTACTAGAGCAACCTAAGAAAGCAAAAGACATGCTCAAAGTCACTAATCATCTGAGAGATGAAAATCAAAACGACAATGAGGTACCATCTCACACCTGTCAGAATGGCCATCATCCACAAATCAACAAATGACAAGTGCTGGCGAGGTTGCAAAGAAAAAGGAACCCTTGTGCACTGCTTGTGGGAATAGACTGGTGCAGCCACTGTGGAGAACAGTATGGAGTAGTTTCCTCAAAAAACTAAAAATGGAACTTCCATTTGACCCAGTGATCCCACTTCTAGAAATATATCCCAAGAAACTAGAAACACCAATCAGAAAGGATATATGTACCCCTATGTTCATTGCAGCACAATTTACAATAGCTAAGATTTGGAAACAGCCTAAGTGACCATCAGCAGATGAGTGGATTAAAAAAAACTGTGGTACATCTACACAATGGAATACTGCACTGCTGTAAAAAGGAAGGAACTCCTATCATTTGCAACAGCATGGATGGACCTGTAGAGAATTATGCTAAGCAAAATAAGTCAGTTGGAGAAAGATAAATATCACATGATCTCACTTATTTGTGGAATATAATGAACAACATATACTGATGAACAAAAACACATCCAGAGACAGTGAAGCATTGATCAGACCATCAAACCTCAGAGGGAAAGCAGGGGAGGGTGGGGTAATGGAAAGAGATCAACCAAAGGACGTGTATGCATGCATATAAGCATAACCAATGGACACAGACACCAGGGGGTGAGGGTATGAGTGGGGGGGGGGGGCAGGTGGCAATGGAGGGATAAGGACACATATGTAATACCTTAATCAATAAAGAAAAAACCCCACAAAGTTTGACTGGATCGAAATCTATCTATTATATATCTGCTATCAAAATAAAACTCAACACCCTTCAAAGGAAGACAATATAATCAATTCTCCCTACAATGTATCACTAACAATGTCTAGCATGTAATAAAAAATTGCTAGGATGCTGGGATTAGCAGATAAGAATTTTAAAACACTTATTATAAATATGC
Organism: Myotis yumanensis; assembly: GCF_028538775.1. Taxonomy (NCBI): domain Eukaryota; kingdom Metazoa; phylum Chordata; class Mammalia; order Chiroptera; family Vespertilionidae; genus Myotis; species Myotis yumanensis. Next base: position 75,759,466 of record NW_027223753.1, read on the forward strand.
TTAAGGATGTGAAATAAAACATGAATGAATGTGAAGTAAGAGATGGTAATCTCAGGCAAAATATAAAAACTATAAAAAGAGCCAATTAAATGCTAAGTTGAAAAATATAAAATCTGAAATAAAAGATCCCCTGGATAAGCATAACAGCAGACTGGGGCACTACGGAAGAAAGTGTCAGTGACCTTGAAGATAGTTCAATAGAAGTTTTCCAAATTGATGAACACAGAAAAATAAGATTGAAACAAAATTAAACAAGGCCTCCATGACCTGTGGGACAATATAAGGTTATCAGTGTAAATGGAGATATAAAAGAAGAAGAGAGAAGAGAGAGAAAAAAATGTTAAGCTATAATAGTACCTGAGTTTTCTGAAAGTGTTGAAAGATATCAATCATCAACAAAATTATACCTGGGGATATCAGTCAAAGTACTGAAGAACAAAGATAAAATTACAAAAAATTCAGAGGGGAAAAAAGATACCTTGTATATCAGGTGGCGAAAATAAGAATTATGAATGACTACTACTCATGAAAAACCATGTAGGTCAGAAAAAATAAACTGATATAAAACAGAGATATAAAACTATCAATCTAGAATTCTATAGCCAGATAAAATAGCCTTCAATAAATCAGGTTTAAATAAAGTTATGGATAAAAGAAAGCTCTGCAAATGTATAAGCAGCAGAATCTCACTTCAAAAAATGCTAACAAAAGCTCTTTAAGCTGAAGGGAAATGATAACAGATGGAAACACACTTAGTTATATAGAAAGAAATCAATGCCATCAATCATAGTAAATATGTGGGTAAATTAAAAAAACTGCCCTTAATTTTTTTTAATTTCTTTAAAATAAAATGGACTCTTGCCTTGGCCATTGTGGCTCAACTGGTCGGGGTATCATCCCACACACTGAAGGATTGCAGGTTTGATTCCAAGTCAGGGCACATATGCAGTTTGTGGGTTTGATATGATGGGAGGCAACCTATCACTGTTTCTCTCTCTCCCTCTTCCTTCCCCTCTCTCTAAAATCAATTTTTTAAAAAAGAAAAAGAAATGGACTAATAACATTGTGTAACAGATTTTATAACATATATAGAAGTAAAACATATGATGATTCATAAAGAATGAAGTGGGGGTTATATGGAATTATACTATTGCAAGATTCTCATATTTTACATGAAGTAATATAATGTTAATTTAAGCAGATTGTGATAAATTAAGAGTGAATAGTGTAAAACTCTATAGCAACATGAAAAAAATACAAAGAGGGATTTCTAAAAGGTCAATAGATGTTCAACAACTATTGCTCTCAAAATTGGATAGTCATATGCAAAAAAAATGACCTTCAATCAATACCTTGTAGCATATAGAAAATTTAATTCAAAGTGGATCATAGACCTAAATGTCAAACCCCAAACTCTAAAATTATGGAAGAAAACATAGAAGAAAATCCATGACTTGGGTAAGGCAAAGGTTTCGTAAAATATGACACCAAAAGTAAAACCATACAAGAACAAATTGATAAATTAGACTTAATCAGAATTAGAAATTCTGTATATGAGAAAAAGAATGAAGATGAAAGACTAGTTACAAATTGGGAGAAATGTTTGCAAATCATATGTCTGATAAAAGACTTATATCCAGAAAATATAAAGAGCTCCCAAATTCAATAATAAGAAAACAACTCAATTTTTAAATATGGTCAAAAGAGTTGAACAGACACATCACCAAAGAAGATATACAGCCCTAGCTGGTTTTGCTCAGTGGATAGAGCATCGGCCTGCAGACCAAAGGGTCCCAGGTTCAATTCTGGCCAATAGCACATGCCTGGGTTGCAGGCTCAACCCCCAGTAGGGGGTGTGCAGGAGGCAGCCCATCAATGATTCTCTCTTATCATTGATGTTTCTCTCTCTCTCCCTTCCTTTTTGAAATCAATAAAAATATTTTAAAAAGAAGATATACATATGGAAAATAAGCAGATAGAAAAAAATGTTCGATCTTAGTCACTAGGGATATGCAAATTAAAACCACAATGAGATGCCACCAAACATTTACTGAAATGGCTAAAGTTACAATGCCCAAATCAGTGCTGGTGAAGCTGTGAACCAACTACAACATTCATACACTGTGGTGACAATATAAAATGATACAACCCCTTGGGAAAAACAGTTTGATGGTTTTCTTGAATGTTAATCAGATACCTATCATAAGATTCAGCCATTCCACCAGATATTTACCTAAGGGAAAAGAAAGCATATGCCAATACAAAGATTTACACACAAATTTTCATAGAAGTTTAATATATAATATCCCCAAATTGAACACAATTAAAATGTCCATCAGTAGATGAATAGATAAATAAATTGAATCATTAATAATAGAAAGGAATGAAGTACTGATATGTTCAACAGCAAAGACAAATCAAAATTTATTATGCTGATGAAAGAAGTCGGAGGAAAATGAGTATATGTAGTATGATTCCATTTGTATAAAATTCTAAAAAATGCAAAGTATTCTACAGTCAGAGAAAGCAGATCAGTATTCAATGCAAGGGGATTTTTAAAAATGGGGAGGAGAGAAAAGACAGGGAAGAAAGATTAGAAAGGAGTATTGAAGAAAATCCATTTGGGAATGGCGGTTGTTTATTATCTTGGTTATGGTAATGGTTTTACAAGTGTATACATATGACAAAACTTATCAATTGCATACTTTAAATATGTGTAGTTTATTGTCAACTATGCCTTAATAAAGCTATTTTTATAAAGTCATTACAGGAAATAAAGTAAAATGCTAAAAATATTTTATTAATGAAAAAGAAAGCAGGAAATGAGAAATCAAAATTAAACATTTCTACTAATTAAAATATTTACCATTAAGAAAATGCAAAGCAAGTCACAAGAAAAGGAGAAAATTTTTCAATACATCTATATAACAAGGAGCTTAAATTCAGAATACATTTTAAAAATCCTAAAAATTTTAAAAAAGAAAATTCATTTTCAGGTGGGCAAAATACTTAGATAATTCATCAAAGTAGATTAGTATGGTAAAAACAAAACTCATGAAAGGACACTTGATATCTTTATTTATCAAGGAAATGCAAATTAAAACCACAATGAGAAACCACTTTATTTGCACTAAAACAATTACAATTTAAAAGTCTAATAAAATCAAATGTTGGCAAGAATGTGCAGCAATTGTCATTTTCATACATTGCATGAAATATAGAATGGTGCAACTACTATGAAAAACATTTGTCAGCTTTTATAACATTAAAAATGTACCTTCCCATGTCTCACCAATTCCATTCTCGGTATTTATCTCAAGAAAATAAAAACGTATACCCACAAAAAGAATTTTCATCACAACCCTATTCATAATCCCAAATTGGAAACAACCCTAAAGTCCATCAACAGAGAATGGATAAGGAAACCATAGTAGAGTCACACAACTGAATACCACTAATTAACATAAAGATGCAATAGCATGGATGAATATTAAACCCATTATGTTGTTTCAAAGGAGTCAGATACAAAAGAGTGCATACCATGTGGTTTCATTTAAATGACTTTTAAGAACAGGCAAAAATTATCTATTGTGATAGAACAGAATTTGCTCCTGAAGGGGGCTGACTACAACATAGCACAACTGAACTTTTTAGAGTGACGGAAATGAACATTTTTTATTGGATTGTTTTTCACAGGTGTATGTCTGTCAAAAGTCACTGGAGCTACATTTATTAACTGTACATTCAGCTCTCTATATAAATTTTACCTAAATTAAAAAATAAAGGAAATCATAATGAATTAGTGAACTCAAAATTTGAGTAAAAATTTATTCTGAGTATCACACAAAAGGATGAGATATATAAAATATAAAATAAATATTGCAAATGTGGCAAAATATTAGCATCTTAAATCAGGATGCTGGGTATATAGCATTTCTAATATTAATTTCTGTGCTTCATCTGTGCGTATCAAATCTTTCAAATTAACTAAAATAAACAAAATGAAGTTAAAATGTCTCTGCCTTCATAATAGTATCCTTATAGTGAGACTTGAGTCAGAGATCAGCAAATAATATCAATGCTTTAAAAGATCCCATAAAAGAGAAATGCAGCTTCAAGACCCAAGATTTCTGAGACTAAAGAGTTGTTATTCTGTTGCCACTTCGGAGTGTAGTCCATAACCTTCATCTCAAATCAAGATGGCGATCTCCTGATTTGTTAAGCTTACCACAGTGTTGTAAATCTTACTAGCCAGCATTTCATCAGCTGAAGTGGGAGCATAATTTCGGCACTGACTTTTGTTTCCACTTTGCTGTCAATTTGCTTTTGAAATTTGGGCATCTGTTCCATTCAACTGAGAGACCACAGCCAGGCTCTCGAGGTGATTCACTCTCGCATCTTCAATGTGAACAGCTTTGCAAGTGAACTGATACTGCTCTTTACCATGTCATTCAATGTTATCATTAAGTTTCACTCAATCAGACCTACTGGAGAGACCCTATTCTTAAATATTCGTTATTTCATTTCTCACAGGGAGTTAGCTTTTTGAAAAATCGACTGCTTAATTAGTTGTTTTTATTTTCATTTCCATGTAACTGGTAAGGCCTCGCTCCCCCATTTTCACTTGGGGTTCTCAACGTGGCATCTAGGCCCTTCATCCAGACACACAGTGACATCCTTGCTGCTCTGCACCAGGGGGAGTGACATTATTTAAATGTATTTTTATTTCTTAATCACATCTCTGAACTCGCTTTAGGAGTCAGTATTTTTATCTTTTGCCACGAGGCCTTGAAAGGGTACAAAATATCACATGGTGAAAGTTAGATCTTATAGGTCATTAAAGATGCTCAAATATTGACAAACAGAAAAGGCCTCAAGAAATGATTTGTTAACACATTTCTGAGTGGTGAGTAACTGTGTTAAAATACTATTTTGAATGCATCTGACTTTCTTACTTGCAGTTTGAGATTTGTCAGTTTCATCTCCCGTACATCCTATAGTTTTATTTCTCTTTTCCATAATGGCTCTTGCCCTGGGCCAATCCCAACTGCGAATTCACCACTGTGACCTCCCTAAGAGAGAAGGGGAGTGGGGAGTGAAAGCAGGTCTAGCAGGAACCCTTTTTACCCTTTCCCATGTCCCCTGAACAATTGCACAAGCATCTGTGTGCTCACTGGTCATGTGAGGAAAAGGCTTGTGGTGTTTCCAAGGGGACAAACCCTGGGGCGTAGGGAATGAGTGATGACAGTGGGAAGAGATGCTGGAGGGCTAAACCCAAGGTCCATGAAATGAAAGCTTACCTAGGGAACTGGGGGCTTTTTCTGGGCCAAGGCCTGGCTTCAGGATTTGCAAACGCAGGACAACCCCAAAACTGCCTCACACTGCTCTTCAGGCCTTGTAAACAAACCCTGGCCCCCCACCCCCACCCCCAGCAGCAGGCAGAGCAGGAGGATGGTCCCACCCAGGGCCACAGCCCGGTGGGCAGTGTATTCCTACCATCCATATCAGGCTTTTGAATAGATTTCCCCCAATGGAAGATGCTACATGGAAAGGTAGGGTTGTTGTTCTTCTGAAACTGGGCTGTACTGAGGTACACAGGGATTAGAAGTGGAAACCCGGCCCCCCCAAACCACACACCACTTTCATTTCAGATCTGGACTAGAACCCAGTTTCCCAACTCCCAGGCCAGCGTTCCTTTACGACTCCTCCGTTCAGAGTGAACCACTTTTCAGAGGGAACCGGAGGTCCTGAACACTTCTGCCTACATCATGTATACGAGAGGAAAAGCACTGGGATTTCAAACGATCAGCTCATTGTTAGCACGGGACATCCCGTACTGGGCTTCAAGCTTTCTTTGTCAGCCTTTTCCTCTAAATGCCTCTAGCTGCATGTCTTCCCAGTATTGAACAAACGTCAGTTCTGCCTACGTCATGGATTTTGTCAATACGAACTGAAAATGTGCTGGCTTTCTTCTCATCACCAGCGGCTTCTTAATTAACCTGCGCATCGAGTCAACAGCACAGTTCGCTGTTTGCGCTCCAGCCACTGCGAGTCAAGATGCTCTCTGGGAAGTACAGAACACTCGCCTGAGGTTGTTTTGTTTTCCAGAAAGAAAGAGACGGGAAAATAAAAAGCCCTTGCAACCACAGTGAATTTGACTTAATTGCTAAAACTTCCTTCTGATTGTTTTGCCCCGAGTAACAGCCCTTCCATAACTAATAACTTCAATTATAGCAACCACTAGTTAGAAAAGTGTACATTTGCTCTTGACTTGGTCTGTTCCTGCAAACTTCTAATTATGAAACCAGGGACCAGGGAGTCGGGTTCCTAGATTTTCATTAGGTGGGCCGGTGGGTTCTGGAGCGGCGCGCATGCGTGTTTCTTGCTGTGTGCATCAGTGTGGTAGGGCTGAACTCAACCTGCGGGATGCGCTTTAAGATCTGCCTGGCAACATGGGATGAGTATGAAGCAAAAACAGGATTCCAATTCTCAAAGAGCTCATCTGGAGAGAAGAAGAAAGGTGAATCTTTGTTGAAGATGTTTACAACCTTTAAAATAAATGTAGATTTACACACACACACACACACACACACATCCAAATTCTTCATTTTATCTCAAAAAGTTTATGAGGATGGTGCAATTAATATAAAAAAAATACAACTGCTTAAATTTAAGGCACTAAAAAAACATCCAATCCAAGTATATTCTCTGGCTCTGTACCCACAACATTTTTCATCTGATTATGAAAACAATAAAATTTTCCTGCACTTTGGGCTATTATGTCAGTATTCTTATTATGGGATGGTTATCAGTTAAAGGCCATGTTGGCCTCAGTAATAATCAAAAACGACATCAGTGATCTATTTCAGCTGTGTTGTTGCCAGGTAAGGATGATCTCATGTTTGATGACACATATTCAGTGGTTGATTGTGCAAGCATGGTGTTTTTCTCACTTGTTTTGCCTCCTTATGCATCAGTCTAGCTTGCTTTCCCCATGCTGCCTTGCAAAGCTGCCCTTTCGCTTGGAAAATCACTCAGCAGCCTCAAAGGCCCTCCCACTTTGCTGGCTCAGCGTAGCCCACTCCTCTGTGATGCCTCCAGGCGGACATTCTCACCCCCAGCCCCACGCCCACCCCTACCCCCCCGGCAGTCATATCCAGGCTGGGAGAAGCAGGGAGGGCGGTTCACAGCATGTGGCCGCCATATGTAGAGGGCTGGTCGCTGGGTGGGTGGTGGCGCAGGACCCATCCTTCCTATCATGATGACGGACACCCTCCTACCCACACACCACAAGCATTTCCCACAGCCTCAGCTGAGAAGTTGGATCCTGGCAGATGATTTCCAACCAGTGACTGTGTCTGCTTAATGGGATGCCAACTGACAAATGTTCCACTTCTCACCCTTCTTGCCTGGTCTCTCCTTTCATGTTCTTATTCTTATTGTTGCTCCTTGCTTGTTCATAGAGACATAGAATGTTAAATGGATACCTGCTTAATCAGAATTGTTGACATTTATTTTTCAATGAAAGTAGGTAGTTATTTGAGATTCGCAGTCATGTCTCTATCCTAGAGATGGCAAGCCCTCTTGGAGGTTACCCTGGTGGTGGGAAGAGTAGCTCTAACATAAAGGAGGCAGCTCTAATGTAAAGTCTCAGGTGGACTGCAGTAAGCTGATGCAGGTCTGTGGCAGGAAAAGACACCAGGGGCCCCCAAAAGCAGACTCACCACGATGGCAAAGGGAAGGTCTAGAAACATAACCCCAACTCCAGTGCAGTGAGGAGAGACAGTCCTGGAGTAGGGCAGACAGTGTGGGTGTGCTGGCAGGGGGGACAGCCAAGCAAGGACATGCCAACCAAGAGCTGTGGGCCTGGAGACTGAGAGCATCATCCTGCCCTAAAGAGCCACTCAGCACAAAGGTCTGGGCCAGCAATGGCATCGTCAGGGGAGAGGATGGGAACACTGAGCTGTGACTGTGACGGACACAGGCAGCCACAGGCGGGCTGCCTACGGGATTGGTTGAATATGGCAGGTTTCTCTCCAAGAGGTGTTTATTCCCAGAACAGCATAATCTGGACAATTCAGAGAGAGGGATTGGATACCCTGCCAATCTCTGGAGGCCTGAGCTAGACTTAATTTGAAAAACAAGAGTGTGTGGCTTCATATGTAGCCCAGGTGGGACTCCAGTCATTCAGGCTAGTTTAGAACCAAAAGAGACTGCAGAGGTCATTTAGTTCTTATCTTTCGGAGAAGAACTAACCAAGTCCAGATTAATTGACCCCCAGGACAAAGCAAGTCATGGGTAGAATCTGTATAGAACACACAGAGCTAACTGCCAACCCGGCATCTTCTCCATTGTCACAACTTGCAACACCCCCAAAATGCAGTATCACTTGCTTTTTCTTCTTATTATTATTGTTTAAAAATATATTTTATTGATTTTTTACAGAGAGGAAGGGAGAAGGATAGAGAGTTAGAAACATCGATGAGAGAGAAACATTGATCAGCTGCCTCCTGCACACCTCCTACTGGGGATATGCCCGCAACCAAGGTACATGCCCTTGACCGGAATTGAACCTGGGACCGTTCAGTCCGCAGGCCGATGCTCTATCCACTGAGCCAAACTGGTCAGGGCAGTATCACTTGCTTTTAAGAGCTGGGATTTAGGAGAGGGAAAACTTTAGCTGCTTCTTTGGAATATGGAAACTAAGCCTGACTTCTCCAGTTTCGCACTTTGGGACAAATGTTATTAGGTTTCCTCCAGTCACTAGGGGAGCCTAGAGATTTCTTTGCTAGGTAACCATAGAGACAAACCTCTTATTGACCCGAACCCCAGATATCTCTCCCGAGTGCTCATCCTTGATAGGCATCCAACACTAAAACTCCACCTGCCATAAATGATGGACAGGGTGAAAGCCTACTTGTTATCTTAGGCTCCACGCTGCCAGGCCTGTCTCCCCCAACAAAATCTTGTAACTATTTTCAGTTCTCTGTTTGGGGACAGGCACTGCCAGCCTTCCCTTTAGCTACACAAAATCCTTCAAAACCCAGCTCCTAAAACATTATTTCCTCCTTTCCATTCCAACCGCTACTGCAGCACAATACTGTAGGGTCTTACCTCTGCCACCTGGACTGTGATAATTTCCTCACTGCTCCCTGTTTTTTTACTCCATTCCAGATCTTTTCCTCACTGCCACCAGAGTGATCTTTCGAAAATATAAATCTGATCATGTTATTCCTTCGGCAGCTCTGTAGTCCATCAAGATAAGCTCCAAACCCCTTTGCACACAACCTCCAAAGGCAGGACCTCCATGACCTGCCTTTCACTTCATTTCATCTAGTCCTTATTCCATATCGTCCACCTGCACCCTCATCCACCATCCTCCCAGACACTATGTCCCAGCCATTCCAGGCTCACAGGGTTCCTCTGACCAGCCACTCCCATTTCATGCTCCCCTTCTCTCATAGTGAGTGCCCCCTCACTAGGGAATGTCCCTTTGTATTTTAGTCATGACCATTTACATCTTTAAAGACTCCATTCAAGTGCCACCTTCTCAATGAAGCTTTTCCTAACCTCTCAGTTCCTCAGGGTAAAGAAGAACACCACCTTTTGTTCCTCAGAGAATTCTGTTTCACGTTCTATCCTAGCACCTCTCCTGCAGGACAGTTGTTTGTTCCATGTCTGTCTCTCCCTCATGACGTTAGGGACGACTTGATGGTAAAGAATAAGTCTTATTTATCTTTGATTTTCTGCTACCAAGTACAGTGCCTGGCATATAACAGGCATTTGATAAGTGTTTTCAGAAGGAAGAAAAATAGGAAGGAAGGAAGGAAGGAAGGAAGGAAGGAAGGAAGGAAGGACGGAAGAAAGGAAGGAAAGGAGGGAGGGAGGGAGGAAAGGAGGGAAACATATTGTTGTAATATATGATTGTGGTTTTTTGTTTGGAAAACTGTTTTTATTTATTTTATTTTATTTTTTCCATTACCATTTATCCCCTCTATGCCCTCTTCTACCTCTACCCACTCCTCCCCCATCCCCACAATCACCACACTTGTCCATGTCCACAAGTTCTCTTTTTTTGTCCTTTTTGCTCAATCCCTCCACACACTCTTTTGTTTTTCAAATTAAGTCTAGCTTGGCAGGATATCCAATCCCTCTCTCTGAATTGTCCAGATCATGCCATTCTGGGAATTAACACCTCTTGGAGAGACACCTGCCGTATTCAACCAGTCCCATAGGCAGCCACTGCCTCACCTGGGCCCACACAGTCACCGCTCAGTGTTCCCATCCTCTCCCATGACGATGCCATTGCTGGCCCAGACCTTTGTGCCGAGTGGCTCTGTAGGGCAGGATGATGCTCTCACTCTCCAGGCCCACAGGAAAAGATCCCCCTAACATCCCCCACCACCATTTTTATTATTTCCAGAAAGAAAAATATGTGGTAAAACTTGGACCACTATTTCTATGAAACACTTGAAGCAATTTACCCAAGGCAGTTCAGGAATTCAATTAGTATTGTTAGAAAAGATAAATATCATTGTCATATAGTACTATGCTGCCATTGGTGAAATACCACAATTCTAAGATTAAAAAAATATTAACCTTATAGTGGAAATTGGTCACATTTTTGGTGGTCCAAATGGCCTTCCTATGTTTGGAGAACTCCCCTCTGTATGAGACCTTCTGTAGAGGTAGTGTACTCACATTCCCAGCACCCCTTCCAAGTAGAGCACAGACTTATGTGTGCACTGGGCTCACCAATTATATGTAGTCATGGGAACAGGAGCTGATGACAGTGAGGTATGAAGTAGAGGATAATTCTTCTCTAGTGGCGGTAATGTTGCCAGAAGTATCAAAGTTCAGCACCAGCAGCCATGCCGACCACAGTGACGAGTGGGCAGCAACAGTATCCCCACTGGCCCATTCTGCAAAGGGTTGCTAGCCAAGGATTTGGTGCATTGCCTCCCTCTGTTTCTGCCCAACTCCTGAGCCTGGTCTCCCAGCTGTCCTGGAGGTTCTCTGAGGTCACTAATCTTCAGTAAATTCATTTTGCTTATCATCCTTTCTGTTGCAAACCCAAAAGATCCAAACTCCCTGGTGATTCATAAATGCTTCCGGCTTCAATGAGTTGGTCTACCAGTGTGCATGATTTATATGAGTCTGGCTGATAAAATATCTCATCCACTGGTGAGTCAATGGTTACTTCATTCCACATTATTAGAGGAATTTTCCTGGGCAGATAAAACCCTACAGAAAGAAGCTGACAAACTAGATGGTCTTTAAAGAACCTCTTCCTACATGTGAGTTGATAATGAACTCACTCAAGAGTCATACTTGCAGATATCCTAGCAACTAGTTTAATTCACAAATATTTATTGATCCTTATTGATCCTTTCTTGGAACTGTTCTAGGTGTTCATGCTCCAGTTATGGCTCCCCCAACTGTTATCTGTGACCCTTTGCCAAACTTAATCTCTATGACCCTCAGTTTCCTCATCAGTAAAATGGAGCTAATAATCCTTTTTCAAAGGTTGTTACCAAAATCAGAACGTTATCAATGCCCACTTCTTTTTGCCTTTATTATTTTTGTTTCTGTTCTCAGTATCTTTTCTTAAATTTAGCTCAAAAATCCTCATGAACACTTTCTCCGTTCCATGCACTGCATAAGTCACTGTGAATATGAAGTTGAATAGGGCATGCTCTGAATCATGATGAAGTTACAGTGCAGTCAAGGAAATGGATGGGCCCAAGCAAAGTCAGGAAAGATGGTGAGGGCAGTGATAGAGTCAAACAGGGCATCGCTAAGGAAGTACCAGGAAGGGCCGTTCATGGAGAGAGAGACAGCAAATGTGATAGGACTCCTGGAGGAGATGTCCTTGAGGGGAGTCTCCTAGGGAAAGTCAGAGGAAAGAGAAAGGACTGGACTTCCAAGAGCAATGAACTGTGTGAGAAAAGGCAAACATGGAAAACAGCCTTTCAGCATTTCTGAAAGTGAAGTTCAAGATGGGTTTGGAAAGAAGGCAAGTCTGCAGAGGAAGGCCAGTCAGAGCACAGATGACTATATAAGTTAGTCAAGGTCCATGGGACTCTGGGTAACAGGAAGGCCCTAGAGCAGCGGTTCTCAACCTGTGGGTCGCGACCCTTTGGGGGTCGAACGACCCTTTCACAAGGGTCGCCTAAGAACATTGGAAAACACATATATAATTACATATTGTTTTGTGATTAATCACTATGCTTTAATTATGTTCAATTTGTAACAATGAAATTGGGGGTCACCACAACATGAGGAACTGTATTAAAGGGTCGCGGCATTAGGAAGGTTGAGAATCACTGCCCTAGAGGATTGTAAATAAGAAGGCCTTTTCAAAATCTCAGTCAAGAAATGGTGTGGAGGGTGCATATTGGAAGCCACAAGACTGAGAGAGGAGGCCCCGTAGGAAGTCATTACCCTGGTCCTAATGAATGATTGTGAGGGATCAGACTGGGAAAATGGTAGAAGAGGGATAATGAAGGGAGTCAGCAATGTTTAGAAGACATTGCACATGCTATAGGAAGGCCTTGTAGTCTCCTCAGAGTTTACCTTTGTTCTGTTACCTAAATATTGTCATGGATAAATGATTCATCATCACTGAATTGGTGGTGAACGACACATACATTCCTCACCCCTCCATCCTGAAATAGGATGGAATTATAGCCTATCAGACACTGTGCCCAGCACCAGGCTGTGACAGCATGGTTCCAACCATCTTTCATCTGTATTCAAAGATCACACAAGTCATAGAGAGGCTTCTACTATTTTGCAAGCCAGGAGACATTTTTGATGTGGTGTAAGTTATCCGTCTTTCTGGAATTCCTTATAAAATGTTTTACATTTTTCAAACAATCCTATTCAGAAGTTCAAATGGATTTTTAGCTAGGATTTCTTTTCTTATTTTCACCAAACAGCCTACCCACATTTAAATCAAATAGGAAAAAAAAGAAGCAAATAGGATATTAGGATAATAACACATGATAACATTGACCAAAAATGTAAGGAATGACTGCCCCATTCTGTCAAATAGAAATAAGGCCAGACAGCTATTTCATTAGAATTTACATTCTCTGTCCCCCAAACAAATCTAATCTCATTCTGGTGTTCACAGGCCAGGCGGGCAGGAAGACAGTCTAAATGTGGAGCACAGAGATGCAGATATACTGGCTCCGTTCCCAGGAGGCCAGGTCAGGATGAGAATCAATATTTCAATAGCTCAGGATTAGGAAATACACATATCAAATCTTGTCCATTAAGGAAACAAACAGACAGGCTGTATCTTATGCAGACTGATAGGGATGAAGCATTTGACTCATCTGCAGAAATGTACCATTATTCTTGTACTTGGGGACTAGTACAAGTTGTGTAAAAAATTCTTAGAAGAACACCATAAATAAGATCTTAGAGTCCCTGATAAGCAGCTTTTCCGGGTTAAAGGGAAGACCGAGCAGGGCTCGAAATGCAGTTTGGGTAGTTCTATGCTGTTTAGAAAATAAAAGTCACAGCAATCAAGAGGCAGAGTTTGGCTTGGGTATGCAGCAGCTTTTGCTCAGGTTTGACCGACTGCCCCTGAGTCCCTCCCCCCCCCCCCCCAACGCCCCCAAAGTCAGTCCCAGCTAATTGGTACCTTTCCTGTTTGTATCAAAGGAAAAGCATGGAAACCACAGGATGATTAATATCAGCTCACACACTGGGACAGGCATCTGCAGGAGTAACTGGGGGGATTTCACATTTATCTTTTTTCCCCTAAAAATAAGGAATGACAGCAACTGTGTTTAGAAAAGGGATTTTCCTCCAGGAGAGAGGATAGCTCTCATGTCCTAGGGCATACTCAGATTTCCCTTAGCCACTCGGCTGTTTCTAGGGCAAGCCTTGGTCTAGCATTTCCAGGTGTCCATGAAAAGAGAAATGTGAAGAAGGCGGGTAGACAAGTGCAGAGTATCAAAGATCTAATTGCAACTCTGACAAGCATCAGATCAAAGGAGTCTCTCCCGGGTACTTTGATCTCTTGATAACCACATTTAGCACCCTCCCCTGGCTGTGCCTGGGGCCGGCAGCCCTCCCTTCTAACTCCCTCATCTCTTTCTAGTTTAAATAATGCAACTCCTAAATGTTTTCAAAGGAGTGGAAATAAGCAAATGCTTTAAGATCTAACCCATTTGCTAGGTTCGGTGAAGTCATGTTACCATACTGACACCAGACTGGCAAATAAAAATAAGCACCATAGGATCCTAAAAAGAACAGTTATTGCTTTTAATACCATATCTGACTTACAGTTGTGCAAGTGGTGAGTGCCTGGAGTGGGGGAGGAAAGGGAAGAGGGGATTCCGTCCTTCTGCTAATGGAGGCAATTCTGCTAGTGGAGGCAAGAACCGGAGGTGCATCGACCGTCATCATCAGTCCTCCACCCTCTTTTCCTCCCTCCCACCCAATTCCCAAGACAGTGAGATGGGCCTTCCCTTCAGCCCTACATCACCCATGTCTTCCAGTGCTGGGTTTCCTCATCAGGTGTGCCCAGTGTGTTCTGATCAGGAATGGCCTTTATTAAAACGTTAGGGACTGGGGAGAAAAGCCTTGCCTTGGAACTTGCTTCTACCCTATTTAGCAGTGAATAAAAATATGAGCCAGCCAGTTAAATTTGAATTTTAGATAAATGATGAATAATTTTCTTAGCAGAGGGATGTCCTAAATATTGCACGGGACACACTAATACCAACTAAAATAGTATCCATATTCTATCTGAAGTTCAAATTTAACTGAGTGTCCTATATTTTTATCAGGCAACCCTATCAGGATCCCTCTGTCACAAAACCTTGCTGGAATACCACGGGTAGACTAGCCTCAGAGTACAACAAAAACAGATTGTGCTCTATCCTTAAACCCCCTGTGAGTGTGGTCCGGACAGGCCTTTACCAGGTGGTGGGAGAAGGGAAAGGGACTCCCATTTGCTAAGCAACTGCATACTGTGTGTCGCATTTGACCCTCCCAACACTCTGATAGGACAGGAACTATTATTAGCCTTTCACGTGGAACTCTGTGAAAGTCAAGGCGTGTGTCATCTTCTAAGTGTTGGGGGTACAATTCTAACCCAGGCGTCCCTACCTTCAAAGCCTGATATGTCCACTGTCTGCCGCTGCCTCCTTCCCTCTCCCCAGTGAGGCATGACCGATTCTGAGACTGGTGGACCTGTTCCAACACAAACAGGCCTTTTTTGTTTCAGATAGATCTTGTTGTGTTGATCTACAGTCCTAGATCTTACCCTCTAGAACTCTTTGTTCTGCCTTTAGAAACAGAGGGGTGGGAAATTCAGTCTAAGAAAGAAGAGTCGATCTGAACAGGGTCTTGGGCACTTGAGTAAATTGAAGAACGTCACTGGGGGATTTCCTCACACTGTGAGCCCGTGGAAACTCATTCACTTGCACCGAATCCAGCTAGGACACCAGCATATTGTGAAATCCTGACTTCCTATTCCCTAGGGCAGTGGTTCACAAATGTGGTTTAGAATCACCTGGAGGACCTGCTACAGAGGAGATGCCTGGGCCCCACTCCAGAGTTTCTGTCTCAGTAGGTCTGGGGCGGGGCCCAAGAATTTGTGTTTCTGACAAGTTCTCAGATAACTTTGATGCTGCTGGTCTTTGAGAACCAGCTCTAGGACTAAAAAGAGGGCTTCTCTAAAAATAGTAGATAGTGTTTGGAACTTAAATCCATGTATACTTTGGAACTCAAGGCCATTCTACATTTCTCAGTGTCAACTTGATGGCAGATGCGGGTGGGGGTGAATGGAGGGGAGCTCAGTAGGCAGGTCATGCTGGGAGGCTTGGCTTCCTTTTCTTTTAGGACAATGAGGCATTGGGTGGTTTTAGGGGAGGGTGACATAGTCAGGCCGGTAACTTGAGAAGGTTATCTGAGTGCACATAGTGGGACCCACCAGAGAGGTCAGGGTGGGACCTCTCTGAGTTGAAGGGAGAAGCGAATTCCAGTGGTCTGAACACAGCACCTTCCTGTCCACTCCTGCAGCTCTCCACTGCCAAAAGGATCTAACTAACCTGGGGGGGAATAAGATGCAAATAGTTTATGTGTTTTTGTACTGCTATCTTAGTAAGTCTGTATCTTACACTGTGCATTTCTGTTCTAGTAATCACCACCCTTTTTACAAGTGCTTTAACTCATTAATAATTGTTCAATTGTACTCTCGTTCCCATTCCCAGATATTTACTCATCCAAAATCGTTTTGTAGCTCACTGGTTGGTAGAGGAGACCAGCAAATAAAAGGGTAGGTAAAATTCAATGTAGCCTGGCTGGCATGGCTCAGTGGTTGAGAATCAACCTATGAACCTGGAGGTCACGGTTCAATTCCTGGTCAGGGCACATATCCGAGCTGTGGGCTTGATCTCCAGTGTGCTGCATGCAGGCGGCAGCTGGTCAATGATTCTCTCTCATCATTGATGTCTCTCTATTCCTCTCCCTTCCTCTCTGAAATGAATATAAATATGTTTTAAAATAAATAAATAAATAAATAAATTCAATGTGGCACATGAATGGAGGCATCTATAAGACTACAGAAGAAGGAAACATGAACCTAAAAACAGTTGATTGCACAAAAATTAATTTTCAAATCACTTTGAAATTACTTCTGTGAAATTGAAAAAAATATACAAATTCATTTCCTAGATTGAAAACTACTTCTTCTCTAGCATAGCACTTGATTAACATATTTTGGTAATTGAAGACTTAATTAAACTGTTTTAACATATTAATCTCACTAGAATATCAAAGTTCTAACATAAATAGAACTATCCTCATTATCTGTCTTTTGCTCAATAAAAATATTTTTATTTAAAAAATATTTTATTTCATTAAAAATTTAATTTTTTACTTGTAGTAAACAAGGATGAGAGTATACCATCAAATTGTCAGGTACAAAAATCCTAGCCTTGAAGAGAGGGCTTGATTTTAAAGGAGGAATGGGTGATTCATGCAATCAGAGCTCATTACTGAGTACATAGGAGAAGAATACACCAACGTTCAAGAATTACAACTTTAGGAGATAAAAGCATTTTCATAAATCATTCTTGTTTGCATACTGGGAATCCGAAGTAGCAGCAGTAGCAGGAGAAATCAATAGAATCTTTTTAAATACGGCAAGTTTAAAAAATCATCTTCCAGCAATTTGATGCCAAATGCTTGAGGTGAAGATGATAGAAGTTACACCAAAGGGCAAACCCATCTCTGGGCTTGCCGTGGGCTGTGAGGCCACCTGGGAGTCCCGAAGACAGCAGCTTCTCCCTGGCTCCGTAAGTGACCTTTGGCGAGTCACCCACTGTGGTGTCTACAGAAAATCCCGAGCGGCCCCAGCTCTATCTATCTATCGACCAGGAGAGCAAGAATGTAGACCCCTCTCCAAGCCCAGTGCCTTGACCTCCGAGTGGGGAGGGGGGAAATCCATGCCTTTGCAGCCAAAGAGACTTCCAAGATGAAAGTGAAATAAAAGTAAGTGGAAAAGTGAGAGAAAAGAAATTAAATGGAATGATTCAGAGCCTCCCCTCCTTTTGGCTCTTTCTGCTGAGCTAATTCATAATTGGTCTTGTTCTTGACAGATTAATTCAAGATAGGCCCTTAGTGCAGGAGCTTCCAGCGTCATCATGGCTCCACACCTCAGAGGGCATATAGCTCAGGTGATGAGGCTGCAATGACCTAAGGCCCCAAGGCCTGCTCCTGATGTCCCCACCTGCAGGCCTGGCAGTGCTGCATGCTGCCAGCATCTTTCTTAATCCCCTAGAAAGGGTCCTGGGTGTTTTTTTTCGTTGTGTGGTGTGTTTTTAGAGCAGGCATCTGTGAAGTTAGGTTTGTGTGGCAAAATAAAAGAAAAGGCATCGGAGAAGATTTTTAGCAAATGGTACTTCAGAAAAGTCAATCGTGGAAAATTACAAAATAAATCAGGTCATTGCTGCCATCCAATCCTACCGTTCTCACCCCTGGCCCCTCACCTGGCCCTACTGTCTCTGTGGACCCCAGAACCTCTGGCTATCGTCTATCTATACTACCAGCTGCACTTTGAACTCCTCAGAAACCTGTCTTCTTAAAGTACACAATACATTGACACTATCCTTCCTTTCCTCACTTTGGGTCTATTTTCATCCTATATACCTGCCAAGGTTCCTTTCTTGTAGTGTAACTGATTTCAGCTAAAAAGCAAAGTGATCAGTTATTTACACTAAGGTGTGAACAGCAGCAGATATAACTGGCTCACCCCATTCTCTCTTCCTCTCGCTATAAGCCCAGCTGACTGACTTGTTTTCCCAGCCTCCTTTTCGGCTCAGAGTGGCCCTAAGTCATGGTTCTGGTCAACAATACAGCTGGGAATGTCCTTCAAAGTGTTTTTCTGATAGAAGGGGACAGATACCTCTGGCACCTTTCTTTATCCTTCTACTTGGAAGCAGGCATGTCGGCTGGAAGTGGAGAAGCCATGCTGCAAACAGGAGGCCACCAGCAAGAGGGGAAGGGCGAGAGAATCACGGGTGACAGCTACTGGCCTGTTTCCAGGGGTGGAACCTGGATCCCTCTAGTACTCTCTCTCCAGCGCCTCCATTCCCTTGCATCCTCCTCTCATCCCTTGCCTCTCTAAGTCCACCTCTCAGGCTCCATCTAATCACTGACTTTCTCTACCACTGCCTGTCCCCAAACCCCATCCTATGGCTAGAAAAAGTGGATAGGCTCCATCACCCATTTGAGGTTGCTTTTTGATGTTTTTATTGTGGTAAGAGCACTTCACATGAGATTTACCCTCTTAACAGATTTTTAAATGTACAATACAGTATTGTTAACTATATACACAACATTGTAGAGCAGATCTCTAGAAATTATACATCTTGCAAAACTGAGATTCTATATTTGTTAAACAGCAACTTCACCCCAACACCCAGTCCCTAGCAACCACCACTTACTCTCTGTTTCTATGAGTTTGGCTACTTTAGCTTCCTATTTAACTGGAATCAGTCAGTATTTGTCCTTCTGTCACTGGCTTATTTTACTAGGCATATTCTGCAAGTTCATCCATGTTGTCATGTATGGCAAGATTCCCTTTTTATTTTTTAAGGCTGAATAATATTCCATTGCATGTATACATGTGGTATTTAAGCCTCAGTTCTAAGATTTTCCCAGGCCTCATCTGTAGTCAGAATCACACTCATCTCTCCCCATGGCTGAAGGAGAATGGAAAATACTGGAACTGATGACTTTCCCTAGCACTTTCCACTTCTGAACCTGGAGTAACTCTGCTTTCAGGGTCATGTAAGTCACCTCTGCCTCCCTGTCCTCCGGCTGCTTTCCCCACTCCTATTAGATGGAGAGTAATGGTTGTTTTGGTCAGACACACCCAAGTTCCTTTCCCAACCCTGTCAGAGAGAGAGCTGAGCAACTTGTGAAGTAATTTTATTTCTTCACCCTCAAAGGCCTCTCTTATAAAATGAAACAATTTTATTATGGATTGTTATCAAACACAAACAATTTAACATATGCACACATAATAAGTGTTTAATAAATATTTGTCATTATTATTTAAAATATTTTTATTGACTTTTCTGAGAGAGAGAGAGAGAGAGAGAGAGAGAAATATCTATTAGCTGTCTCCTGCACACCCTGTACCGGGGCTCGAGCACAAAACCCAGGCATGTGCCCTGACTGGGAATCAAACTAGCAACCTTTCTGTGCAAGGGATGATGCCCAACCAACTGAGCGGCATCAGCCAGGGTTATTAGTTATTATTCTTAATTTTTTTATTTTATCTTTTTATTTCAGAAAAGAAAAGAGAGGGAGAGAGAGAGAGAAAGAGAGAAACATCAATGATGAGAGAGAATCTTTTTTTTTTTTTTTTTTAAATATATTTTATTGGTTTTTTACAGAGAGGAAGGGAGAGAGATAGATAGTTAGAAACATCGATGGGAGAGAGACATCAATCAGCTGCCTCCTGCACATCTCCCACTGGGGATGTGCCCGCAACCCAGGTACATGCCCTTGACCGGAATCGAACCCGGGACCTTTCAGTCCTCAGGCCGACGCTCTATCCACTGAGCCAAACCGGTTTCGGCGAGAGAGAATCTTTGATCAGCTGCCTCCTGCACACTCCCTCCTGGGGATCAAGCCCATAACCTGGGCATGTGCCCTGACCGGGATCAAACTGGGACCTCCTGGTTCATAGGTCCAGGCTCAACCACTGAGACACACCAGCCAGACTATTAGTCATTATTCCTAACAGGGTTGGTGCCACTAGGCAGACACCTTTGCCACCCTGAAGCCATTTTACCCAACACCAATAGCAATTCATTCCTGTGTCAAGCATCTCCTTGTCCCCAAGCTCCCTTTATCCTTGAGAGGGAAAAACACGTTACAAAGACATTATATTAAATGTGTTTGCTAAATTTCTTTGTTTTAGTGAAAGAAGCTGGGGTAGAATTAGAACTCCCGAGCTACACCACGGGAGACAAAGATAGAGTAGCTGAGAGCATTGGGATGGGGTGAAGAAAATAGTGGGAAAGTAGGAGGAACTGTGACAAATGGGCACTTGCCCCAGAGACGGTTCTAATTAGGCTCTTTTCTTCTCTGTTGCTGTTTTTGCATCTTTTGGTTTAAAAATAAAGTGTCCTGTTTTTAGCTTTAATCATGCCTCTTATTTTCATATTTTTAAGATTAAAATTGCATAACCTGCTCAGGAAAAACTGTAATCTAAGGCATTTGATGTGTGTTAGAGACAGAAGGGAAAAAGGCCCCAAGCCCAGCCCAAGGAGGCAAAATGCTTATGTAGTATGAGAACCTTATTGATTTAAGCTTCGGGATTGCTCTCCCAGGCAAGGAAAACCATCTTAGAAAACAAACAAACTTGCATTGGGGGGCATTTCCCAGAAAAGACGCAGGTATGGTTTGTTAAGATGGGATTGGGATTTGTTTTTCGAGCTTCAGCTGGGTGGGAAAAGGTCAGTGCTGTGTTGTAATCCACGCTGTGCCTTTCTCCCGTAATCCTAACCACAGCCCCATAAAAGCCATGCAGCATGGCAATTAGTGAAATGAAATGTCATTTTCTAAACATCTTCTCCTTGATACCTTAAAAAGTTACTGCTGAGTTTTAGAATGTTCTGGAAAAACTCTGGTGGTCAAAATTTTAGAATTTTCCTAAGAGAAACAAATCTGTTACAACTATTTCCCCTAAAATAAGTGAATGAGATGGAAAGATGGGGCAAAGTAGCGTGTCTAACATGACTGAGGTCTGAGAATGGGTTAGAAGGTGAGGTAGTGGTGTTTGGGAAGAAAGAAGTGTTCCTTGTGTGTGTTTTTTTAAAATATGTTTTTACTGATTTCAGAGAGAAAGGGAGAGGGAGAGAGAGATCGAACCATCAATGACGAGAGAACATCAATCATGGATTGCCTGCCTCTGCATGCTCCCTACTAGGGATGGAGCCCCAAACCCGGGCATGGTCCCTGACTGGCAATAGAACTGTGACCGTCTGGCTCTTAGGTTGACGCTCAACCGCTGAGCCACACTGGGCGGGCAAGAGGTGGCTTGTTTGTTTGTTTGTTTGTGTGTTTGTTTGTTTTGAAATAAGAGCCGCATCACATTTTGACCAGCAAACAAGCATGTCTGTTGATATGAAGCCCGCCAGACTGCCCTAGTCTGTTCAGTGCACCACCACCTGCTTGAGAACCAACAGCACTGCCCCAGGTCCTGGGCCCCCAGGCAGGGATGCTCCAGCTCTGTCCCCTGGGCGTCCTGAGGTCAGCCCAGAGCAGAACCTGCCACCTGGACACACCTTAGGAAGGTCTCACAAACACCACAGTGAGCACTGTCAGAAGAAGACATTTAACATTGTGGCTCCCGACTTCCGGTTGGATTATAATCCTAACTCCATCGTGGTCATTTATAGTGAAGTCTGGTGTTCTCTACTTAATTCAACCCCCACCCCAATATCTATCTTGGTGACAGGAAGCCACCTACTCACACCATGAACTAAAAGCCTCATTTTGAGCCCCATCCTGTCATCAAAGTTTAGTGCAACAGAGTGAGATACTTTGGCTTGAACTTTATTTTATAACTTTTATTATAAGAAACTGGGCAGCAAAAAAAGTAGAAAGGAGACATCAAGAGCCTCTATAATATAGCCCCAGCCGGTGTGGCTCAGTTGGTTGGGCGTCGTCCCATACACTGAAAGGTTGCCACTTGGATTCCTGGTCACGGCAAATGACCATGTTTTCGGGCTCGATTCCCAGTAGGGGACACATAGGAGGCAGCTGATGGATGTTTCACTTTCACATCGATGTTTCTCTCTCTCCCTCTCCCTTCCTCCCTCTCTAAAAATCTATAAAAAATAAAAATAAAAGAGCCTATATAATCTATAAACTCATTCATCGTCTCCTATATGGGTTGAGTTGTGTTTCCCAAAAATTGATATGGTAAAGTTCTAACTGACAGCACCTCAGAATATGATCTTATTTGCAAATAAGGTCATTGCAGAGATAATTCGTTAAGATATCACACTGGAGTACAGTGGCCCCTAAGCCAATACGACCGGGGGCCTTACAAAAGGAGAAATATGGACACATGCACACAAGGAGAACGCCACATCCAAATGAAGGCAGAGGTGAGGGTGGCGCTTCCACAAGCCAAAGAACACCAACGATTCCCAGCAACCACCAGAAGCTAGAGGAAGGCCTAGAACACCCTCCCGCACAGCCCTGGGAGGAGCCAACCCTGCCGACACCTTGACCTCAGACTCTGGCTTCCAGAACTGTGAGAAAATAACTCTCTGCTGCTGAAGCCTCTCAGTGTGTGGTACTTTGCTCTGGCAGCCCTGGGAAACGAGCCCATCTTTGAATTAAAAACCCTAAGATTTGTAAACAGGGCCCTCTAATCATGAATGGAAGAGAGTAGGCGCCCACTTGAACTTGAGGCAGCTTCCCACAGGTTTCACGATCAACTTCGTGTTTACACCATAATGAATATAAATGGTCATTGTTTATGATTAAATGCAAAATGTTGGGTAGGTCTGGTTCACCTCAGGTTTTTAACAAGCTAACTTCTTCCCCACGCAGCCGGGGTCTCACGGGGAGGACAGTGGTTCTTAGGACTGTTTCAGCCTACGCTCCCCTCACAGCCATCTTCCTTGGAGCCCCACTGTTGGCTTAATCTGCTCGGAGTGCGCTGCCCCCTCTCCCACAGCCACACAGATGTCAATGAAAATAAGAAAACATAATTCATGCAGCCGTAACATCAACACTGCCTCTGCCATGCTCAGCCGTGCTGCACTAACCCCTTAAGTATGTTAATATCTTTATTACTGATAAAACCATTTGCTCAGGGCTCAGCACGAGTCAGGAAAGGAAGCAGAAATCTCTGGAAGCACCAGTTAATTTCTTCTGGCCCATGTCTATTACTGCCGGGTCTGAGAAAGACCCTCGCAGGTCCCAGATGGAACTGTCTCTCCACTGCCCAGCGGAGGCTGATTTGGGAAGGCAAGCCGCCCAGGATCGCACCCTCTGTGTGGCTTATGAGCGCTCGCTTTTGCTGGAAAATACTGACATCAACAGGAAGACGAAGCAGGTTGAATGAATATTATCAAACAGATTTTCTGAACTCACTTTTGCCAAAATAATACAATTGGTGGGCTATTTACATGTGAGCCAGTCACGAAAATACACTTCTCCTTGGAAATCTGCTGTCAGATAGACTGGCGATTCATCATCCCCTCCAGGCCCATCCCCTAATATTTACATTTCCTCACATTACCTCATTTTGATCTTACTTCCTCCTCCCAAGCTCCCAAGCTAAAATTTCAACAGAACTCCACCCCAAAAGCTGCTACTCCCTATACTATTGGCCCTAATAATTTTTATAAACAGGAAACTAAAATCTGGTACAGCATTAAGCAGGGCAGAAAATGATGGTCTTCACTCTATGCCCCTGAAGGCAACACCTTCTGTCCAATCTGCAAGGTGCCAAAGACAGCATTTGGTGCTTAAAAGGGGGAGAAAGGATGACTGTGGATGGGACTCAGTGTGTGGTGCTTCCAGGGGCTTTCCAATCAAGGAATCACTGAAGGGGGCACTCCGGGCAAGGTGTGTGTGTGTGTGTGTGTGTGTTTGTGTGTGTGTTTTGTGTGTGTGTGTTGTGTGTGTGTGTTTGTGTGTGTGTTGTGTGTGTGTTTTGTGTGTGTGTGTTTGTGTTTTGTGTGTGTGTGTTTTGTGTGTGTGTGTGTTTTGTGTGTGTGTGTTTTGTGTGTGTGTGTGTGTTTTGTGTGTGTGTGTTTAAAAAATAGTTTACTAATTTTTAAAGATAGAGGAAGGGAGAGAAACATCAATATGAGAGTACAACATGGATCGGCTGCCTCCTGCACGCCCCCTACCGAGGATCAAGCCCCAAACCTGGGATGTGCCCTGACTGGGAATTGAACCAGCAACCTCCAGGTGCATGGGAGGATGCCCAACTGAGCCACACTGGCAAGCACTGGGCAAGGTGTTTTTGAACAGTCCTTCGCAAAAGAAAAGATTTTAAGCCCACATGCGAGTAATTTGGTAATTAAATGTTGTGTCAGAGACCAGCTATTTGTCTCACATGAGCACATAGAAGATATGCCTTCTGTCAGCCTTCTGAGGGTTTGACCTTCATTTGCAGTCCTCTCTGCAATTCCTTTGGGCTGTCATCTACTTAATAGCAGTGACCACGATTGTTAGACCCTGCGCACTTGGTGATCATCGAGGCAGGGGAAGCCATGTCTGTAGACAGAGGCTTGAGTTGAACGGGGGCTCTGCCACTTGGCTCATTGTCTGACCTTCAGAAAAATCACTTACCAGAGAGGTTTGTGAGGATGCCATGAGCTAATGTGTAAACTGCAAGCACTGATTTGAAGCAAGTGCACAATAGTAGCTTTCACTGCTGCTTATGTTTCAGACAGTGATGCGCACTCAGGAAATCCGGGTGGGACTCTAACGGGCTCTCGGGCATGACCACCCTCTATTGCTGTGCAGACCACAAACACACACCTCGTCCTTGTTTGGGCACGTTCATCTCAATCCATCTCTGCAAGGTCTCAGGGGGTTCATGCATCCATTTGTTTTTGAATCTGGAAAGTTCCCCTGCCCTCAACTTCCCACACGTGTTGCTGCATACAAGCGCCATTACAGCACTAGACGTGCAGAATGTTCTCCATCAGGAAGTCTCTGCTCACTGAGGTGACTTTCCTAACCCAGCCCGTCTCCCTACCCCCACCTCTTGCTTCATTACTTCCATTTCCAGCTTACACTTCAGAATCCATCATTTATTAGTAGTGTTCTTCCTAATGTCCCATAGGTTTTTTTTTTTACCCACCCCCACCTATCCTTCCCAGTTCTATGTAATCACCACTCCCTACTTTTTTTTTTTTCAATCTCATGCCCAGGCTGCTGGGCTTTGTTGCAAAAAGCAAAGAAATTGATCTATTTATTCATTCAACAAATCTTTACTGAGTTCCTACTACATGTGGAAAGCACAAATCTGGTGGTCCTAACGCCCATCACAGGCTAGTGGAGAGACAGCAAACAAACAAGACAACACACACATGCCTACCCTGCCCCACAATGACAAGTGCTAGGAAGGAAGGGACCCAGCGCTATGATCGAGGACAGTGGCGGAGGGGAGGCGCATTCAAACTGAAGGATGAGGGGGACAATCAGAGCCCACAACGCAGGCAAATGCCCTGGGCAGGGAAGTGTCTGGCACGTCTGAGAGGGGCTGTGTGGCTCAGGAGTTTGAGGGGAAGTGTGGTGTGGATCAGGGATAGTGAGGCAAGGAGGGTTCAGCTCATGCCAGGCCTGGGAAGTCCTGGCAGAGTTAGAATTTTATCCTCAGAGAAATGGGAAATTATTGACAAATTATAAGCAATGGATGGACATAGTAAGATTAAGATTTACTAAGAGAAAGAAACTCACTCACATCAGCCCTAAAACTGGGCCATCTGGCGTTCAGTTCTCGTGGGCTTCTGGTGGGGTTGCCTGACACGGGTGCTCTTCTCCCTACAACTCCCACTCCGAGGCCCCCACCTCAGGTCCACCTCTCAGCACTTGGCCCTCCCGTCTACTTAACTGAAAGATGAAGGCTATCCCTTCTGTGTCTGTTTTTTTTGTTTTTGTTTTTTTTAAAATGTATTTTATTGATTTTTTACAGAGAGGAAGGGAGAGAGATAGAGTTAGAAACATCGATGAGAGAGAAACATCGATCAGCTGCCTCCTGCACATCTCCCACTGGGGATGTGCCCGCAACCCAGGTACATGCCCTTGACCGGAATTGAACCTGGGACCCTTCAGTCCGCAGGCCGACGCTCTATCCACTGAGCCAAACCGGTTTCGGCAGTGTGTCTGTTTTATTGTGGGGAAATACACCTAGCATCACATTTACCATTTTCACCATTTAAAAAATATTTGTATTGATTTTTTGGAGAGGAGGGAGAAAAGCATTGACATATGATCGAAACATCAATCTGCTGCCTCCTGTCTGGCCCCTACTGGGGATCAAGCCCGAAACCCAGGCGTGTGGGTCACTCCCTGACCAGAAATCAAACTGGCAACCTTTTGGTGCAGGGGATGATGCCCAACCCACTGAGCCACACCAGCCAGGGACATTGGCACCATTCTTAAGTGTACAGTTCAGTGGCACGAAGTACATCCATAATGTTGTGCAACCATCACGGCTATTCATTTCCAGAGCTTTTTCATCATCCCAAACGAAACTAAACAACATTCTTTGTCTTTTAACTTCGCTCCTCTGTACTGTCACCAGCAACTTCCATCCTGTCCTAAAGGAAAAGCGGCCTCTCTGTGCCAAGGCGTGTGCTCTCTGCTGTTCTTCATTCCGCCCTCCCTGACATTCTTAGAGGCACTTCTGTGGACCCAGCCTGCTCACATTTCATTCTCCGTGCTCTCTCCTCAGACTTCCCTGGTACGCAGGCCTGTCTTTCCTACAGTAACGAAATTAATGCATGTATATTTTTAAGATCCTTCCTTCCAAGCCTAGGTTCCGAGGTATTCTGTCCTCTGCCTGCATTACTAGCACCAACTACACCCCCATCCCCAGAATCATGAGCCCAAGAACACTGTTTACTGCTCCCTCCTCTGCAATCCTTCCATTCCTTGGCTTCCTTCGGCTGCGTCCCTCACACATGGATGCCCCCTCTTCCACCTCTTTCCCTCACTCCTCTCTCTCCTCCTGACCCTAAAAACACAGGCAGCTCCATAGGTTCTGTGCTTCTACCATCAGGTTTGTGTTTCCAGCTGTCAGCTGGACATGCCCCTGGGGACAGCCTGCCAGCCGCTCAAATGCAATAGGTCCAAAACCAAACTCATAATTTTCCCTGACCAGGCCCAGCTTCACTTCCAGTCCATGTGTCCCAAAGGCCATAATTGCTACTGCCCTTGTCCAGGCCCTCATTAACACTTCCCTTTACGATGGCAAGAATTTCATTATGTCACTGACTCCATTCCTGCCCTGCGTGAATCCACCCTGTCTGCTGCTTCCAGATTAATCTTCCTAGTAACTGGGCTTGACCCAGCCGGCGTGGCTCAGTGGTTGAGCGTCGATCTATGAACCAGGAGGTCATGGTTTGATTCCTGGTCAGCGCATATACCTGGGTTGGGTTGTGGGCTCGATCCCAAGTGTAGGGTGTGCAGGAGGCAGCCCATGCATGATTCTCTCTCATCATTAATGTTTCTATCACTCTCTCCCTCTCCCTTCCTCTCTGAAATCAATACAAATATATTTTAAAAGATTAAAAAAAAACCACTGGGCTTGATCATAGTACACACTTGTTTAAGAACATTAGTAGCACACACTGACACACCTTTAGCTTGGCATACAATGGTCTCTAGCCGCCTTTCAGCCTTATCTATGCACCACAAGTCTCAAGCATTCCACAGCTTCTGGCTCCTGCTCCTCCCTTGCTTCCCCATCTGACTTCTATATCCCTTTCTTTCTTCTAGGTCCTTCCAGCTGGTATTCCCTCCTAACACCTTCTCTGAGTCCCTCTACCCAAAGTGGTTCCTCCCTAGAGCACTGTGCAGCAGCTCTCCTGCTGACACTAATCCTGCTCCCAGTTGCTCTTCCTAATGGCAGTTTCTCCCCTTCCCTCTCTTCTCCAACCCCATAGCTGTGTTTGTAAAATTAGGACCAAAAGTCTGGATGATTTCCCCATGTCTTCTCCATCAATCATCTGTGGCTTCAGCAGGAGGCCTCCTGAGGCAGCAGGAGGAGCGTGGCTCGGAGTCCAGCATCTGAGCTCTGTCAGCTGTTCTATCTGAACAAATCACAAACCCGTGTTGACTTCTTCATCTTTGAGACTAATGTTCAGATGAGGAAGATCTTTTAAACCTTTTCCACTAATCACCTTTTAATTCCCATTTCTCCCAGCACCTAAGACAATGCCTGCTGTCCACAGAACAAGTTAACCATTTTCTCCTATCAGGCCGTTTACTTCTTAAACCAAAGAAGTTACTTACAGGGTATGATAGCCTCATCAAAAGGAAAAGTTAATTTTTCCCACTTTTTTATAATTGGACCCAACTCTGATTTCAAACGTATAATCAGCTGAGTGCTTTACAATACGTTATGTGAACAAGTAAGAGATTTTTACACGTAAACCAAATGAGGCCTGTTGGTACAACCATAGCATACAAACCGCTGGTGTTAGCGTTGGAGTAAACGTATCAGAGGACACCCCATTTTGTTCCACTGGAGCACTTAGTGGCAACTGGGAGCGTACATGGGTACCGACGCAGGCTCCAGGTAGACCCAAGAGCTCCCTGTGCCAGGAGTGAGGTCCGCGCCCACTCCCCTCTGGCTGAGATACCCCCTCTACTTTCCAGGGAAGGGCCCCAAATCTTCTCCCAGGTGATCCCTCACTCAAGATCATCCAGCTTTCAGTTCTTCCTGGGACCTCAACCTTGGCCAGGGAGGGCCGTTCCTCCCGACCCAGGACCAACCCATGTTCTGAGGCCCTCACCACTCCCAGAAAGTCTCCCCGGCAGACTTCCCAAACTCTCGGCCACAAGTTCAACCACAATCTTCCTCGCAGAGAAGTGTCTGCGCCCTCAGAACTCGGAGGGTGGGTGCTCCTGGTGAAGAATGGATGAGCGGTGGGGGCCCCCAGCTATCCAGGGAGGTTGTTCTGCTGCCCATCTCCATTCTCCAGAACAAACACCAGGGATGTTTATTCACTGAGTTATAAACGTAAAGGCTTCAAACCCTCCTCCTCCGGTAAAAAGCAATCCCACCCTGTGATCTTGCCCACGCTGCCCTTAAGAAGGTGAAGAGCTTGCTCTGTTCTGTGTCATGTGTTTCTATAGTTTAAACATCTGCCCAGTTCAGATGATGGTTAGAGGCCAATCCTGGGAAGAGGAGTGAAGGAGGTGGTGTTACACCCCAGTATCCATATTCCCTGCACTTCCCATGAGTGATGGGCCCAGGGCTCCCTCTCCTTCTGGGGAAGTTTTGGACCCAGGCATGCATACCAATGTAGAAGGGCTCGAACTGCACTCCAGGTGCCACCCCATCAGGAAGCCCTTGGGTTAGAATGATTGCTAAAATGCACAGGCCTGGCTTCACCCAGACCCACTGAATAAGAATATTAGGAGGTAAGGTCTGAGGTCTCTTTCTTGGGCTTAGTTAGCATGACTGCAGTCCATGTGCTAACGTATCTCATGGACTTTTTTTTTTTTTTAAGTGGAAGGCAATGTCCTCATTATAGGAACTTGAGGATTTATGACCAATTTGTAGAAAGTGTAGGAGGCTGCAGGTGGATGGGGGACCATTTTGAAAACCAAGGGTCTTATTTATAATGTACAAGTCAATGCCTCTGGGTCCCACCACCTGAGTCTATTAATATATCCTTGCTTCTCTAACTAGCTGGCACTTCAAATCTACTCCAGTTTAGAAATTCTGAAAATAGGACTGCTGCTGCTGAGCTTTTGAAATGAGATGTTGGTGTCAAGAATGTGACACCTCTCTTTCGGGGGCTTTAACTTCCTCCCACACACAGTTATAACAATCGTACTTTGTGCACTGATGGAGGAGTGAATGGCCAAATTAAAACTATGCGAAGCTCTGTTCCTTCTCCTCTCCCATTTATATACACAACCTATATATTCCTTGCAGTCACACACTTTCTTATATGCATACAACAGGAAGACTTTCTGCCATAAAAAAATCTTTTTTTTATTTGAAAAATAAAGTATTTGAATGATTTTTTAAATCTAGCTAAAAGAATTTGAGAAACAGTCCCCTGATGGATTTTTTCCCCAAAAAATAGTTCTCATGTGGTACAAAAATAATTCTACAAAGGAGCATTAATATTTTCCAACTTTAAATAAAATCTGTCTATATATAACAAATTTATATGTAAATACAATTAAAAATTTAAGTACATATGGCTGCAGACCCATTAATCCTCAAGACTAGCTTTCAGCGCATGGACTCTGAGCAAATCTCATCAGTGGGGGGTCCATCTCTCCTGCCTAACATTTTCTTAACAAATGAAACTTGGTGTAAATGAGGACAGCATTGATAGGTTGCATCTAGAAACCATTGGTGTTCATAAAAAGGCAGATTCCTGGGCCCTGCATCTTACTAACCAAATCAGAACCTCAGGGGATGAAGTGCATTTTTAACAAGCTCCCCAAGAAACTTTGGTCATTGTGATGCCTACTCAGTCAAAGGTAGACTTGTTCTTTCTTTTTTCTTAAATATTTTTTTATACTAGAGGCCCAGTGCATGAAATTCGTGCAGGGGGGGGGGGGGGCGGTTCCCCTCAGCCCAGCCTGCACCCTCTCCAATCTGGGACCCCTTGGGGGACATCCCTCTCACAATTCAGGACCGCTGGCTCCTAACTGCTCATCTGCCTGCCTGCCTGATCGCCCCCAACTGCCCCTCCTGCCGGCCTGGCTGCCCCTAACTGCCCCCCGCTGGCCTGGTCACCCCTTACTGCTGCCCCCCCTGCCAGCCTGGTCGCCCACAACTGCCGCCCCCACCAGCCTGGTCACCCCTAACTGCCCCTCCCCCCCGCCAGCATGGTCACCCCTTACTGTCCCCGCTGCCGGCCTGGTCTCCCCCAACTGCCACCCCACTGCTGGCCTGGTTGCCCCATGCAGCCTGCTGTTGTCGTTTGGTTGTTCCTCACTATCCCCCCTGCGGGCCTGGTCACCTCACTCAGCCTGTTGTTCCGTCATTACTGTTACTGTGATGGCGTCCCAGACAATTTGCATATTCCTCTATTATTAGTATAGATTGATTTCAGAGAGGAAGGGAGAGGGAGAGAGAGAGAAAAACATCAATGATGAGAGAGAATCATTGATGGCTGCCTCCTGCATATCCCACACTGGGGATTGAGCCCACAACCTGGGCTTGTGCCCTGACCGAGAATGGAACCATGACCTCCTGCCTCACAGGTCAATACTCAACCACTGAGCCACACAGGCTGGGCGGAGGACTTGTTCTTGCCAGGCTCCAGGTTTACCTGAACTTAGATCAGCTCTCTGGCTGACAAGGTAAGAATCCAGTCTTTACCTTTTGAAATATCTCACAGCTTATAATAGGTGTTCAATATATGTATTTGTTTGGTTGTTTCTTCTGCTTTTGCTGGAGAGAAGAGGGGTCATGAAATTACTCATTGACTCATTTTACCAGTCAGCTAATAGTGATTTCACTCCATACTCTAAAGGTCCTCAGACATTGCATCTGGAAAGAAGCTTCATTCTACCCTTCCACCGTCCCTGTACCAACAGCAGACAACTTTACCCAGAGTCTGAATTTAAGCCCTGAAGATTTTTTTAAAATATATTTTTATTGATTTCAGAGAGGAAGGGTGAGGGAGAGGGATAGAAACATCAATGATGAGAGAGAATCATTGATCAGCTGCCTCCTGCATACCCCCTACTGGGGATCGAGCCCACAAACCGGGCATGTGCCCTTGACCAGAATCGAAGCTGGAACCCTTCAGTCCACAGGCCAATGCTCTATCCACTGAGCTAAACTTGCTAGGGCAGCCCTGCAGATTTTTATTTCACATTTCATATTGGCTAAAGACTCTGATCTCAGACTGATATATAAATTCTTTCTGGAAATCAAACAACACCTTGGAAGGTAAGTGTAACAGTATAAGTTGATGAAAGAGAGAGAGAGAGAGAGAGAGAGAGAGAGAATACTATTTCTATGGTGCTTGGAATCATGACCATTTTTAATAAACCCTCCACAGCCCATGGAATTAAAAGTTTGAAAAATCAATATCACAATATATTTAGTGACTGAAAATGCCCTTCAGAATTGAGAAGGGAGTGGGACGATAGAGAAGAGAGAGACTAAATAAATCACAAAGTAGCTTTTCATATTAGTGATATTAAGAACCATCATCATTACTAAAAAAAATTTAGGATTTGAGTCTAGGATCTGTGTACTATGAAAAACACTGGATTTATTATTATTTTATGATTTTTTGAAGTCTACTTCCATACACCATCTAAAGCTACATATTTTAAAATAATAATGCTAGAGACAATTTTTTTAGCAAAAGAAATTCTTTAAAATATTCATTTTGAGTAAACCTATTGACAATGCCTTATTCCAATAAAAATTTCATTTTGGCTTCCCATTGTTGCAAGATTCCAGACTTGGCTGGAGCTAACATTTTCCTTCCCTGAGATGGTGGAATTTCCATGGAGGTCAGAGTTTATCCCTGCAGCAAAGGTTAGACAGGTCAGTGATTTGGCAGCAGAATAAAGGACTTGAGAGGGACCGAAAAGCAAGATTAAAGAGAATATTAAAATACAGTCTACAACCCCAAATGTAAAACAATCTAGCACAACAATCACATACATGGTACCAATGAACAGAAATGCTTAGAAACCAAGGAAAGGAAAATTGTTTCCTTGTGTTGCCTTTTTCCCAAAGATCTTTGCGTCTGCATAGACACACCCAAAACATTTGGCTTGTTCCCAAAACTCCAGGCTGCAGCACTGCAGTAAAAATAGCTGTGACCCAGAAGGACTGAAGGGTGGCAAAAAATCTATTTCTGAAAGGGGCCTTGTTTGGCCTCCGCCTCGAGGATTTTTGCGTGTACAAACTCATCTGTCCACGTGGATTACTGTGGTCACACCAATAATCACATTTACAGGGCAGATAGTCACATGAAGTAAGAGTCTCTGACAGTGTTCACGCTTCGAGGGAAAAGAGAGAGTCATTCCAGATGTTGCTAGATAATGCTGAGCGGTTTCCATGAAGAGCTGGAGGAATGGCATTAGCTCACATGGAAATAATGTTTTAACTAGCTGGGAGTGGTTCCTGGAGCTCGCTCAGATCCTGCCCAGATCCAACCCACCCTGGGCCACTGCAAAAACTAGACCCAGGTACTGAACCGGTAGGAACAGTTCAGCAGGACTCTGGGAGAAATAACCTCTGGTCAAAAAAGACGAGGCATTTATCACTGCCAGCCTGGGCAGGGGTGGAAATGCCGCTGAGGACCAAGAACAGAGCTCTTAGGGCTCCAGGTCATAAGAAATGCTGAGATAACAGCTCAGAGATCACCAGGGAGAGCAGCTTCTGAGTGACTTGGGAAAATTAAGTATCAGTAGGGAAGGAAGTGTCTTTTCCTCTCCATACCCGGTGGGTGAAATCTGCCACTGCTTGGTTGCATTTTTTTAATTCCTTCTCTATAATAAGCAATATTGGTGACACAGATTGATTTTACATGATTTCAGTGCTAATGAAATGTTGAGTGTGTCAGCTCAGATTAAAATCTTTTTATTTCAGGGTGAATAGATATGAAAGCGTTCTTTGGAATTAGGCTTTGAGCTTGAGTCTAGAGCTCCTAAGAAAATTGTGCAATGCCTCTCCCCACAAATCCTAGTATTGATAAAATCAAGTAGTGTAAAAATACTCTTCAATGTATCTCTGCCTTTAACCAGGTGATGCCTAAAACTGAAAGGGGCCTTGTTTGGCCTCAGCCTCGAGGATTTGTACCTGTACAAACTCATTACATGGCACCTCACTCCCTGCAGGGCCTGCCCAAGCACCCATCACTGTGAACACCTTGCGCAACTCAGCCTTAAAGAAACAGTGCTCCGTAAGAGGAACTTCTTCCCTCATCTGTATTACCTTGGGCATACAATTCTTGACTGGAATAGTTAGACAGGGTCTATGAGATCTGTCTGTCTTGCTAATTGGAGTAAGTAGGATGCATAACACTGTGTTGGCCATGATCCTCAAAGTTGGCTGTAACTTGGAAGTGGGAGATGCTGGCTCCCAGGTGTGAGGTATGAAGCAGAGGAAATCTGCCAATGAGAGGAAGGTTACCTTGGAAAGCAAGCGACTATCTGAAAAGCCAAGTGGTAAGGAATTGGGTAGAGGGAAGAGAAAAAAAACTTGAAGAAAAGGGTTAACAATAGAAAAAGATATACAATGTCTAGCAGGTTTGGGAGATGAGAATCCGTTGGTATACGAGGGAATGGAGACTATAGAAAAATTAGACTACAAACAACTTGGTGGACATACTGAGGACACCAAGTCAGTTCAGAGGATAGCAGCAGTCCCCAGAGGGCCAACCTCAGTCCTTGTGAGGAGAACAGTAGGTTTTGTTGAGATGTTGAATATGACTCTAATGCGAATTAGATTCAGTTTACGATTGTCCTATAAAATACAGGATGACTATTGCATGGGACGGACATACACTAAATCCATTATTTATTGTTTATCTAAAATGTAGCTAGGCAGCCTGTTTTTTTATTTTTTATTTGCTAAGTCTGGCAACCCAGATTAGGTTTACAGTACATGCTATGATTATTTATACAAAATGAACTATAAAGTTTACATAGTGGGTTTTGACACATGCCTCCAATTCTTTTTCCTCTAAGGAACTGGGGGAAGGGCAGGAAGGGGATAACCTCTAACTGGTATGGCTTCAGAAACAGTCTCCCTTCATCTCAAGTCTCAATCCCACTGTATATACCACATGTGGTTTGTGAACCACAAATCACACCAACTGTGCTATGGCGGCCCTTATTGTTTCCAGGCCGTTATTGCTAAGTCTTTATCTCCCTTATGCATTTACTCTAAGTGCAGTTGTTCAGTACCAAGTCTATAAATCTTTATAAATTAGCTCCTGCAGAAGGCTTTGTTTGCCTCCAGAATGCTCTTCAAAAGGCGTAATAACCCGTATTCCTCATTAACTCAGGAAAAGCTGCACAAAACTGCATCACATCCTTGTTCTATGCTATACGCATTCTCTATGTGGTGTGGCTTCCCAACTGCTCTCCCCCACTTTCCCCCCCACACCCCACCTCCCATGCAGGAGACCAGGCCTTACCTTTAGAGGATTCAGGGAGCTGTGGAATTTTGTTTCCATTTTTCCATCTCATTGGCTGACAATCTTACTCTTTGCAATGATGTCAGCGAATAGCTCCATGGGGATGATTAAAACCCATGTCTCCAGCTGTGATCTCTCAGTTCCAGACCTACATATTCAACTGCAAGCTCAACCTGGCACCAGGGTGCTTCATCAAAAGAGCCAGAAAAACATCTTGGACCCACTGATTGCAGGCAACTCCTAAAAATGCATGATGAAAGGTGAGGCACCCTGTAAGCACAGGAACCAGTTTTACACTGGAAAGGAAGAGTGCTCTGCAGGTGGTCTCCCTCTCAGGGGGCCTTTGAAGCATAAAAGCCCATGGAATCATGGAAGGGAGTTCCACTTTGAAGGGTAGATGCAGGGCTAATACCCCATTTCCAGAGACGTTGGGGCCAACGGAGATTATCTGTGATTCAAGAAAAGTAAGAAAAGCTGCCCAAGGCCAGATGGAAGATGGAGGGAGAAAAGGGGGAGCTGCTCTGTGTGTGCGGGGGCGGGGGCGGGGGGTGGCGGGGAGGGGGTAGATGCCTATGTTAAACTAGAGCTGAGTTTGGCTGAGAAGGAGCCTTTCCTCCCTTCTTCTGTTATGTCAGCTTAGAGTTTTGTGTTTTTCCACAAAGTCTTATGGAAGCCAACATTTCATGGGTGGGTACTATAAACTCAATGGCACCCTCATTAAAGATAAGAGCAGCAGCATTTAGCCAATAGTAAAGCTTAGATAGCTGGCCACCTCCATGGGGTAAGCACCTGAAAAGGCAGTCTGTTCTCAAGTGCATTGTTCTCACATTAGAGCTTCAAATTAGATTATTGACTCGGTTAATTTTCCATGGGATATAGGATTTGGTTTGCATTCCCAAATCTGAGTTCATTTCATTTGCATTGCAGTTGATTATCTTTCATTACAAAGTTTCATTACTGGGAAATGTATATGTGTTGACATCTCCTGAGCTCCAAAGCTCAGAATGCAAATATAGGAGCTTCCTATTGATTTCATTGACTTTCACTAGGCAGCCTAAAGCCATATTTTATTTTAAATCCCCATTCCAGTGTCTTGAAAAATTAGCCTCACCACCCTACCAGTAACTACGAAGGGGTGGGGGGCAAGTCTAGAAAACTATTATAAATTGTATAATGAACAAAAAATTTAATGAACCAAGCTGCTTTAAATAATATTTCTGTTTAAGATAGCAAATGCATGATTCAATACCTTTTGAGGACATCTTTACTTATAAATGTACTTGAAAGTTAGGTTGTGTTCATCGTGTTGTGTTTTTTTTTCCAAATGCAGGTTTTTAGGGTTATATTTAAGATTAATAACCTAGGGTGGTACATCAGATTGCAGAATCTGAGCTCTGGGAAAACATCAATCTATACTGCAAAAACGTTTTAAAAAGAAATAATTCTACGAAACACCAAGTGTGCTTTGCAGAACTGAACATTTCTCCCAATCAGCCCTGGCTTTGGGTAATATAGGTGACTCTCCTCTTCAAGGCAAAAGAATATGTTCAAAGGCAAATGAATTTCAAAGGAAGATTTCACAACTTCTAAACTTTTCTTAAACCTCTCACTTGCAAGAGACCAGGACTCCTGAAGGTTTTAACCAAAGTTGTTAAGATGTGGAAAGTTCTTACCCCCACCTTTTTTTTTGTTTATTTTAACTGCATTGCCCAGGACGGTGCCTGAGGATAAAAGAGATTGAGTGGCAAAGGTATTTGTGAGGTCTAATAAAAGTTTATGAGCATTCTACCTTGTTTCTAAATTCCATTGTAAGCCACAAATTGTCCTTTCTGTTTCCTCAACCATGAAATGAAGTTCAGACAAGACAAAGGAGTCCCTCAGTACAGGATAGACACTTCAGAAACCAAACTTTGTCTCCACTGGTAGTACATTTCACTAAGACCAAGTGTGAACTCTGATCAGCCGGTCTATCCACCTGTCCGAAGTGTATAAAGTTTGGTGCTGACTCTGAGCTGGGGAACTTTAGAGCCACACACCCCTTCCAGCTCCCTCTTGGATCCAGAGCCCTAGGACCCATGGAGATGGCAAGAAGCCTGAAGACCTGCTGTTACCTCATGGGGTTGTGATCCCAGATGCTCCCACAGCTACATGTTCTCTTTGTGTAGTGTCTCAGCCAGAAACTGAAGAAGAAACCAGAACATCATGCCCTGGTCACTAGAAGCAAAGGTTCCACACTAAAATGCCTTTTGACATGATTGGGCTTTTCTCTGGAAAAGCCATATTCAAGAAGGCTTGTGTAGGAGAATGCAAGTTTTAGAGGCCAAGGAGGCAGTATGTTAGGAGACAAGACAACTAATTATCCAAGATCAGAACCCAGGCAAAATGGAGAGTCAATACAATAGAAGTCCATACAGTAGAAGGGTAAGATAAACCTTACACAGAACCCAGATACAGATTCAGCTTAGAAATGACCCTCAACATTAGCAATACATTAGGATCACCTGGGCTATGCATTAATCTAATTCCAATCAACCATTTCCATACCAGCTGAGTCCACATTAGAAGTATAGAGATCGTTATGTTTAAAATCCTCCCCTGGTGACTCTAATTCTCAGTCAGAATTGAGAAACGCTGAGTTAAAGCTTTCTTAGACAAGTCTACTGCGACAGGTAGTAGTCTAGTATCAGGGACAAGAGCTCAACCACAGGGAAGGAAATGGGTCATACCTGGTTAGGAAAGGGAGCAGGAGAAAGCAGATGAAGGTAGAACTTGATATAGATGCTTGGGTAGCTGTTTAACTACCCTGGTTATAAAGCATGTCTTTGGGCCCGGGGAAGATGGAAGAGAACCTGATCCTCAGTCTGTAGTCAGTCAAGTTACTGTTATTCCCCGTTCTACATAATCCCCTCAAAGTGTCATAGGGATCATGGTGCTGTGGTCTTCTACAAAACACTCCCCCCCAGCCCCACCACCCTGCAATGCCCTGCCGCCTCAGAGTCCCTGAATATGGTGGACTCAACTATCCACGGCTTGAAGTACCTTGATTCCCCCCATCGTCTCTCCTAGTCTCCGTGGATCCAACACAAAGGTGTTTCAGTTTGCCCCACATCTAGCAGAAGAGAAATTCAGTACCTACATGTTTCTCTCAAAAGCATCTTTGAACATTGTACTAAAATCTTGGCACCTCTTTCTTGTCTGATTATGAATACACTTAAAAGCTATAAGTCCTATCACAGCCATCTTGGAGAAAATGGTAACAAAAAAGAGATGTATGCTTTTCTGGCCCAAGTTCAAAGTACTTAGCAGATGTCATGACTTCCTCTCAGCATGATTCGATCTGTCTTCTAACCATAAACCCAGTGGATGCCCAGGTAATTTCTGTTTCTATAATAATCTTCCAGGATTACTAGATTGTGAGTACTTTCCCACATGACTAGAACTGTCTGTCACTATTATGCCTTCTGAGCATCACTCTGATTAAACTGGTCTAGTAGTTGAAGTTTTTTTGTGTGATCACTCTGGATTCTATTATTAAATCAGTTTAGAAACCACCATCTGTTTTGAGTGTTGATGTCAGCAATTTCTGGGTTAGAGTATAATATATCCACCGGAGGGGTTCTTCTGGCTGTAATAATATTCCCAAAATTGACCATTACAGTTAAAAAAAAAACAACAGCAGCACTAATCAAATTAGTTTTCCTTTGACAATCATATTCTCTTTCATGCTTCTCTCTTGCCTTCACTCTCCTAAACCAATGTTCTCAGAGAAACCATAATGAAAACACAGCCTCTCTCACACATCACTTTTAACTAAAAACCTTTGATATATTTATTGGAAAGAAAGGCTTTCAGATGTCTCTTCTATTTTCCTTTCCTCTTCCTTCTTCCTCCTCCTTCTCCTTCCTACTCTTCCTCGTCCTCCTCCCTCTCCTCTTCCTCTTTCTCCTTTCCCCCTCCCTCTCTTCTTCCTTCCCTCCTTCCTTCCTTCCTTCCTTCCTTCCTTCCTTCCTTCCTTCCTTCCTTCCTCCCTTCCTCCCTTAAGCAACACTCCCTCTCTTCTTCCTTCCTTCCTTCCTTCCTTCCTTCCTTCCTTCTTTCCTTCCTTCCTTCCTTCCTTCCTTCCTTCCTTCCTTCCTTCCTTCCTTCCTTCCATTCTTCCTCCCTTCCTTCCATCCTTCCTTCCTTCCTTTTCCTTTATTTTTTAATGACTCCAGGTCCAGCACATACCCAAATACATACTACTCAGGGCCTGGCATTCCAGGTGCCTGCCAGAAATGTCACAGCCCAGGCATTTCATTTGTCCCATCATGGTAATGGTTCCTTAGAACATGAAATCTTTTAATTTTTTTAGAGCAGTTCCCAACAAAATTGAGGGGAAAGCACATAAAATTACCATATACCCATTGCCCACACACGCACAGCCTCCCCAGTATGAACACTGCACCAGAGGGGCACATTTATTGCAACTGAGGAACCTACATTGACACATCATAACCACTCAGAGGCCACAGTTTACATAGGGTTCACTCTTGGTGAATGAAAGCACTTTAGCAAGGGTTTTATAACACCTGCTCTGCGATTTGGCTCTCCTAGGTCTTATAAATCAATGCATACCCTATATCCTTCATCAGAAGGCAGAGAACATGAGGGCAGGGACCTCAACTCTGAGTTCTGTATAATTCCAACAGCCTCGAATATTGTTATGCTATTGTTAGGGACTTACATTCATCTTGAAGTTCTGGAACAGAAAAATTATACATAGCTTAAAGGTCTGAAATAGGCACAAACATGACTCTAAATAAGCCATCAGGGCTGTTTCCATGGCCTCTTGTGGGTGAGCTTCAGGACCGGGATGATCGTCCTGCCTACGGCTGGCCAGTTGGATATATTGCTATTACTTAAGCAGTGCCAGGTACAGGGTGTTCAACCCAAACCTATAGTGTGACAGCATCAAAATGTGGGGTAACAAGTTACAAGTGTTGCTTAATAAGAAGAGTCTTGTCTCTGCTTCTTCTATTACATTTGGATCCTTAATTTCTTTCTAAAATAGTCTTGTTTCCAAAGCAAACACATCTCAATGTGTGCTTCTTATCCCAAGCAGATCCTGACAGTTGCACTTTGTGGATACTCAAATGCACCCCAATTATTGCTGACTTTCTCGTGGTGCAGCTGGAATAGGTCTTTGTGTTTAAATGATTCCAAGGACTGAACTCATTTCAGAGGACAGTTTCTCAGGGAGCTCATATGGAGGAAACTGTAGCTTATTATTTCATAACCCCTAAAGCGCCAGCTAATACACTGAAGTAGCAAATATCATAACTTTTTGGATACTGGAATCTCAGACAAGGGGAGGGCAACTGGCACTTTGTTTTCTTTGTGGACACCATGACTAATTTAAGTGATCATGAGAGCCTGAAAATTAACCTTTTTAACTGGCCTTCCGCAAGGATAGGGTCATCTCAATGTAATTAAGAAGACCAGGTCTTTTTTTTTTTTTTTTTTTTTTTTACTTTCTTTAAACTTGGTTAAGTAACTTCCTAAAATTATATTTTAGCCCTAACTGGTTTGGCTCAGTGGACAGAGCGTCAGCCTGCAGACTGAAAGGTCCCAGGTTCTATTCCTGTCAAGGGAATGTACCTTGGTTGCGGGCACATCCCCAGTAGGGGGTGTAAAGGAGGCAGCTGATCAATGTTTTGCTCTCATCGATGTTTCTAACTCTCTATACCTCTCCCTTCCTCTCTGTAAAAAATCAATAAAATATATTAAAAAATTATATTTTAAAACTTATTACCTTTGGAGGGTAGAACTAAGGGTGAGTGTTTTTTCAGCATTTTTGCCTCTCTGTATTGTCTTATTCTCTAATAAGTGTGTGCTGTTTTTTCATTTTTACACTTTGTTTGTAAATACACACACACACACACACACACACACACCCCTTATAGTTCTTATAAGACATATTAAAGCCTTTCTGGAGCATCATCATGGACTAAAAATAGGAGCAAGCAGGTTGATTTATCTTAGTGATATTGTAAACCATCCTAAACCAATCTGGCCATTCTCAATCAGCCTCCACAGACCACAGGCAGGAGTGTGTAGATAAATGTTTAATGACCAGCTTTTCCCAGGAAAAATGAAAGTCCTGATTTACAGCATTTGCTTATCTTCATGGTGCATTTTAAGTGACTCTGTGACATCACTGCATGCCAAGCGGTGCCGCTGACCTTCCTTCAGCCTATAAGGACCAGTGGGGACGATAGGTACACAAACACCCACGTGCATGCACACTCACCACCCAGGGTATGTTATAATGAAAGGAGATCTGAGACTGATGCTGTAAACATTTGGCAATCAGGCACATATGCAGTCACAGCACATGTTCCCAGATCTCTGCCATGTTGGACAATCCAACCAGCACTTTCTGAGAAAGGCTCATGTGAAGCACATATTCCCAAACCCTAGCAGCACGATTCGGTTTCCTTTCCCGTGGGTATCAAGGAATGGAATCAGGGTGTAAATGACAGACTCACAATATCCTTAACCTTGTCTGTGTGAG
The DNA here is from genome assembly GCF_028538775.1 of Myotis yumanensis. Classification (NCBI taxonomy): domain Eukaryota; kingdom Metazoa; phylum Chordata; class Mammalia; order Chiroptera; family Vespertilionidae; genus Myotis; species Myotis yumanensis. The sequence goes on from NW_027223753.1 coordinate 75,801,406, forward strand.
GGCAGAGGTGCCTTAGGCTAGTGCTAGCCAACCCATGCATATTGAACATCACTTGTGTCGGCAAAAAAACATATTTGGAACATCTCCTATGCTGAAGCACACAGCCTCTGCTGCTGATGGAGAGAGCCCAGAAGGGGAGCCTGGGAGGAGCGTCCTTTGAATGTGGCACAAAGGACTGCAAATGCCAATGGCCCACCCCTGGCAGTGGGTGCTCCTGATCAGAGTACATAGAAACCACGCCAGAGTAGAGATGAAAACTAATGCCTGTATATTTCATATTCCTTTTGGAACATGGAAGGCCTTAGGGTTCAGAAAAGCCGATGCCAGCCTGGTCCCACTCATCGCCCAGGGTTTCTCCTCAGAGGCAGCATCGCTCCCGCCCTCTACATGGGAAGGGAAAGCCAGGAACTGAGAAGGCTTTGAGTCCTCCGACTGGTCCATGGCCATGCTGACCTAATCTCCGGGTCTCAGATTGGCCTGTAGGACCGTCTCTTTCCTGAGTCTGTTCTGTGAGCCTGGGAAGTAGTGAAGGCTTTGAAAGCACAGAAAGCTGTAGGGCACAGCACAAGGGGCGTCTTCTTGGGAAAAGGGGAGGGTAACCATGAGAGAGAGCAGCCACAGAACACCAAGGCTTGTGCACCAACATTCAAGATACATATTTGCAGCAGCTCATTTCACCATAGCCATAGCATGGCTAATCTCCGGTAGTCACGAGTCATGTGATCTTGGTAAGTAAGTCATGGGGTCTTTAGAAGCTCTGTTTTCTCATCAGTGAAACAGGGAATGCTACCCCTCCTCAGAGAGATGGTGTGGTTAATTGAATAGTTAATGAAAAAGAGCTGCTACCATGATGCCACATATAATACAGGCCACTCAGATAGTCAATATTACTACCAATCTTGACTCACTGACACCAGACCAAAAATCACAGCCAACTTCATGTGACAAGAAACTCTAAGAGCATGAAAATATGTTTTATATCCCTAAAGTTTCCTCCTTCCTTCTCCTTCATTCCTAACATTTATTCTGAACCCAACTTGTTGAATCAAGTTATCACTCTCTCAAATAATGATATCATTTTTTGTTTTTGTTTTTTTTTTACATTATATTGACTCCAGAGTTCAGGAATAGGGGAAACTCTGGGAAGGAACTGGGAGAAAAGGCAATGTTCTCATCATTTTGACCCACACACACAAAATGAATAAAGTAAAAGCTAAAAATAACTCATGGATTATTCAGAAACAGAAGATCCAGATTCAGCCATCTCAGGCTGTCGTTTTTATTTCTGCAAGACTATCATGCCTCCTACTGTTTTAGCATCGTTTTTAAAATTTATTTTACACAGCCCAGCGGCATCCTGACTGTCATGAGTAGTTTTTATTGCTATGCAATCTCATGCTAAGAGATTTGTTGCCAATGAGAACATCTCCAGGGGCTCACGTGACTTAATGATTCCGCCTCTGTAAGTAAATATGAAAGACATACGCATGCAAGAACATAGCACCCATAGACGCTCTCGTGTTAACAAGGCTTTTTCAATTCCTGACAATCAGCCCCAATCTCAGGACTTTCCTTTGTCCTTCCTGTTTGTCTAGTTCCCTACGATGCCCTGATTATCCACTTCGCAAAAGCGGCAAGTGGGGTCTGGCTGGCAGGCTTGTGACCACAGCAGCCTTTTCCACTTGTCAGCGCCAGCGCCTAGGGCCTGGTGACAAGGAGCTGAGCGAGGGCACAGCGCAGAGCCAGGCTGACCAGGGAGGGGAAGGGTGAGCTCATTTCTTCCCTGCTCCCTCCACCCCGTGGAGAAGGCTGTGACAGCAGCGGAGGCTCAGGTTTCAGTCACAAGGTCCCCAGAGGCCTGGCTCTGCAGGATCTGCTGGGGCTGTGGTTGCTGCAGATGCAAGCCTGCCTTTGCAGCTGCCCTCAGGAGCGCCTCCTGGGAGACACCTGGGGCGGGCCGGTCCCAATCAACAGACTGCTTTCTAACCCGGGGTTTTCCCCAAGCACCCAAGTAGGGCCTCAAAACAGAAAGGCAGATAGTAGTCTAATTCCCATTTATGTCAGAAAAGATGAGAGAACAACCAAATAAAAAGGGTGTGAGAGAGCTCACTGTGGACATTTAAAAGTCCGCCCAGCCAAAGGCAGGTACATAGGGTTCTAACCCACCACCCAGTTCTGAGGGGACGGGGAGTGTGGGTGAGGGTAGGGAGGGGTGGACAGAGCTGTCACAGTCAGAGGGTATTTGTGTTACTTGGAGCATCTTAGGATCTCTACCCTCTGCCCATTGAGGGGGTGAGAGAGTGAGAGATCAGGAGGGCTTCACACAGAAACTGCTCTCTCCAGGTAAAGCTGCAAGGGGCTACCTCGCCCACAGCATGGATGGGGCAGATTAGAGATCACTCTGAATCTGGAAGGGAGAAGAGACCACGGCCCCCCTCAGCGAATTCATCCTCAAGCACATGCCATCTTCATTCTCAGAGGCAAAGATACCCTCCTTGAGAACTGCACAATCCGACACAGAGCCGGTAGAGCTATAAAGACATAGAGACACCCTCTAAAAGAGGAAGTGGTTTCTTTTCCTCCTTAAATAAAATGGCTTGCCCACCTCCTGGAATGAGGAAGAAAAGGTGGAAGGTGAGGCGGAGACATCAGGGATTGGGAGAGGTGAGGAGACAGGAGACCCCTCTACAGAGGAAAGGGCTTGGAGGTGGGGAGAGAGGTCTGAAGCAGGGAGGAAAGGGGGTGGGGCGGGGGAAGAGCTCTACTCACAATCTCTGCTCAGTGGTGGGTTTGACTTCCCTCGGGAGCACTTAGGGACAGTCCTCTAATTCTCGCCCCCACTGCCTTCCTGCTGCAGGTGAGGATGGACCAGGCTGCCCATCAGGTTCCACCAGGTTCCAGGCTCAAGGGGAGAACTCCACCAGGACCTCACTTGTACAGACACTCTCTGATTTACGACGGTTCAACTTATGATTTTCGACTTTACGATAGTGTGAAAGCGATCCGCATTTAGTAGAAACTGTCCTTCAAATAATTTTGAATTTTGATCTTCTCCCGGGCTAGGACATGCACTCGCTATTCTCTAGTGAGGCTGGGCGGTGGCAGCGAGCACAGCTCCTGGTTAGCCACGTGATCACCAAGGTGGTAGGTGAAGTTGCCAGCTGTTATGAACACGTTTAAGGAAGGCTCGACTGAGTTAGGATGTTTGGAAGTTTAGCTGTATTAAGCGCAGGTATAATCAAGTTAAAATGAGGTGATTAGGCTGGACTCTTAATCCAGTACAACTGCTGTCCTTTTTTTTTTCAATCCTCACCCAAGGATATGCTTTTATTGATTTTTAGAGAGAAACATTGATATGAGAGAGATATATATTGATCAGTTGCCTCCTGTACCTGCCCCGACGGAGATCAAACCCACAACCTTTTGGTGTAAGGGATGACACTCCAACCAACTGAGCCAGCTGGCCAGGCTATAACTGCTGTCTGTGTAAGGGAGAGAATGGCATCTGAAGACATGCACACACACGGGGAAGGTGACCATCTGAAGACAGAATCATCCCCTCTGTACCTAAGGCTTTGTCCAAATATCCAGACCCTTTACTCTCTCCTCCCTGAGGGTGAGTTCCTTCCCAAGTAACTCCTTGGATCACATGTAGAAAGGCTTACCTGGGCTTTCCAGATGCCTCTGAGTCCTAGGATGAATGCAGCTAACTCTCATAAGCTGAACTTCCACTATATCTCTCTGAGATGTGTCAGTATTTCTAAATGTACTAGACAAAGGGGCCCCCTCCCCTGAAACCTACTTTCAAAATTCTCATTTTCAATAGCATTTATTGACAAACTATTATAGGCTAACACTAGGTCAGAGGGGTAGGCTCAAATGAAGTAGATGGTCTCTGCCTTCAAGAAGCTGATGTTCTTGCTGGAGAGAAGAGAGTGAAATATACTTTTTAAAGTGTACTCTAGATATTAGTATCAACTAAACAGTAAACTTAATTTAAACAGCACACAGCTTAAGTTCTGAGGGAGTTCAGAGAAAATAGAGAAGTCAGGAAAGGCCTCATGAAAATGAGTGGGAGCGTGAGGTGAAGGGAATGGCATGAGTGAAGGAGCAGGGTGAGGCCAGGAGCAGGGTGGGGGTGGAATACTTTGGGGCAGTCATGCATCCACCTGCCTGCAGTGGAGAGCCAGAGGCATGGGGAATAAAACTGCTCCCAGATTGCAGAGGGACTTGACATCCAAGCAGGGGCAAAATCCATTTGCCTCTAAATTGCTAAGGGAAGTTGACTGCTCTGCAGGGTAAAATAGGCAGAATGATAATTAGCTGGTCCAACCCCAAGTTGTGATTTTTACTCTGTTTCTATGAGTTCTAAAATCCGTAGGGACCAGCAGTAAGTATTCACTTGGAAGAGCAATTCTCAAAAGATTAACAGAGCATTGAAATGTCATGGTGACTCTCCAAAACATTTCATCCCTCCCCGTCATAAACATAATCGCAGCCTACACCCCCACGCGCGGTGGGGAGGAAGGCTGGAAATATATGAGGTGTCTTAAGTGTGTTCTCAGAGATAGGCTCCACAAATAGCCCTGCAAGCATTCCTCAACCAAGAGTTATGGATGCCAGATGCTGTTAGCAGCTCGCAACTGCAAAGACCAGAAACAGGGGCCTTAGCGATACCACCACAATCTAAGTGCTGGCATGAAGGCTGTTATCATGCTACTCATCCACCTACTAAGTGGAGGACATTCTTCTTTCCAGGAACTGCCCACTTATTTTGGGGTTTCGCTGTTTGCGTACTTGGTCTGTGAATGTGAAGCAGCTGAGTTTAGAGTGCTGAGCTTCAGAAAAGCACTGAGGTGGTGTTCAGAGAACTGATCTCACTGTGCTCTGGCCAGTCTGAGAGTGGAGACCCAGTGGTCCTGAACACCAGGCCGCACTCCAGAGGGGACCTAAGGATGCAACGTTTGGAAGTGTCACAGTGATGGTTCAATGCTCTGTTAATCTTCTGAGAATTGCTCTTGCAAGTGAATACCTGTCTTTGGACCCTAATGATTTTCAAAACTCAGAAACTCTATGCTCTCAGCTACAATTTTCCATAATGCGTTTGAGACAAACTGTCACTCTGCCCCTTCCAAAGGCTGGAGCTGCATGCTCTTTGGCTCCTCTTTCTACTCGGGGTGGACTGGGCAACCTTCCAGGATTTTGCTACAAGTGTCCAGGCATGTTCATCACCCAAGTTATTATGTAGAGAAAGTCTGGGTGTAATTATTTCCCACCTCCCTGTTAGGCCTGGAGACCTTACCACCTGATCCCCCTGAGACAAGAATCCAGGTCAGGGCTTTGCCCGATGTCCACTTCACACTTTCCCAAGTGAAGCACATCTGTCATCTCTGCTACCACAGACAGAACATATCCTGGAATGTAAATGATTTCTTATTACAAATCAGGGGTAGAGGACAAAATCATATACATTTTGGGCTTTCTGAGCCACATGGTGTCTGTCAAAATGACTCAATTCCCCATGGTAGTCCAACAGCAGCCATAGATGATATGTGAACAAATAAACATAGCTTTGATACAATAAAACTTTTATTTACAAAATCAGGCAGTGGGACAGAGTCAGTCTGTGGGCCATGTTCCGTTACAGATGCACATATACTTAACTATTTTGAGCAGCCTGTTATTATTTTAGAAGTGCTTTCACAGACATCTCGGTTTCTCCCAACCCTGGTAGACATGGGCCAGTGTTTTGTACCCATTTTATATACAACACCATTGAGGCTCACTAATAACGTATCCAATGCCAACAGTTAGAAAAGTACAGAGTGGGGAGTCAGACACAGGCCTTCTGTTTCAAAGTCTAACACATCTTCTACTTTGCCATATTTTCCAGAATGTCTCTCTCTATTAATTGGTATTATATGAAAGAGTAGTTCTAGAGTCAAATTAGTTTGGGAAACTCCACATTAATCAAGGTTAAGGAGGCTTTTAATGTTTATTATAAATTTCCAAGAGGGAGTTATAGTATGCTTTAGTTTTACAAATATATTAGACACTACATACACCTTTTATTCTTCTTGTCAAAGCAGCTCTCGGGATGCATGCTTCTTGTATGTAAGTCTAGGAGATACTTCACTAAGCATAAGCTTCAGAGAAGACATTTCTGAGAAAAAGTGTCAGACTGGGATATCAGACAGGTTAATGGCACAGGGAAGCCCACCTAAAACAGACTATGGATTTTTTTTTTTTATCAAACCTTGACCCAGCAGACAATCACACCCTAAACCTAAGTTCCATTCAACCAATGCAACTGAAAGAAATGGAGAGGGAAATGTACTTTGCCCTTTCCTGACTGTGCCTGCCTCTGCTTTTTCTCATTCCTAGAAGGACCTGATAATCTGATTGTTACAACCCAAGTTGAAGGTCGGGCCTCTTTTCCCTTGCAACCTCTGAGCAGAGGACACAGGACTTAGCCAAGATACAGGATGGGGTTTGGTTATAGGTTCTGAAGCAGTATAGTCCATGGTTTCTGAAGAAATACTCCTTTTATGATACCAGATGCCAATTATAAATAGTCTATTTCATTGAGCCAATCAAAGAAGTGAGTGACCCTGAGAGAGGTTTTGATGATTTAATGTAGGCATTTTGATTGGGAACCCAAGAATGTCTGCACCCTGAATGCAAATTGCTCAAGGCCTCAATAAGGGCTCCACTCACCCTTTATCACCAAACCCAAGAATCAGGACCAGCACACCAGAACACGGTTGTGGGGAGCTAGAGTTAAAAATATGACTTTGCCCTAAGTGGGATCCTGACTCAGTTTATTAATATGCTTTCCTTTGTGGAAGAAAATGTACAAGAGAGACAGAGAGTTGAAGAGGGACTGGATGAAAAGATGTGAAGATATTAGTAAAAAAACATATCTGCCCAATCCATAGACACAGACAACAGTGTGGTGATGGCCAGAGGGAAGGGGAACAGGGGCTGAGTGAAGACAGGCAAATAGGAGGCAAATGGGTACATCTGTAATAATGTCAACAATAAAAATAAAGTTAAAAAGGAAAAAAAAGACGTACAAGAGAGGAATGGCATCAAGCTTCAGGGAATAGGGGCAAGAAGCACATGGAAGAGGGGACTATGGTTCTCGTTTACACCTTAGTCACCATGTTTCACTTAAGTTTGCCAGCTGTACTGCCTATTGCAAGGCAAAGGAGCATAAGCTGGTCAGTTGAAGTCCTTTGTCTCTTCGTCTTTGGTCACGTAGCCAGGGAAAATTCTGGGATGTTGAGGACATTTCTCCGCTTCACCTCCTTTAAGGAACATGAATCATCAAGGCATTAATGAGTGTCTACAATTTCGGGAAGACTGAGAATCATTGCTTTGAAAGAGCTTGTGGGAGCTGCTTACCAGAAGATGAGGCAAAACTGAGATGACGAGGTCCTTGATAGAACACGGGCAAGACAAGCAGAACTATCCTCTCCTTCCTCCTGCGGCTGGGCACTCCCTGTGCCGGGAGGTAACAGCAAAGGGTGTGCAACCCCCAGAGACCATAGAGTGTATCTGCAAGAACAGTACCAATCTAGAGGACACATCATTTCTCTTCATAAATAATGTATGACCTTATGCATCTATCCTAAAACATTTCTGGGACAAATTAAGGCACATAAAAGAAAGAAATATGTTTATAATGCATCTATTTACAAATCTCTTCCTATGAGCAAACAATCAGATTAGGGTACTCTGGTGGGCTTGATGGTGCCCCGCCCAAGTATGTCCACACCCTAATCCCCAGAACCTTTGAATGTGACCTCATTTGAAAAAGGGTTTTGAAGATGTAATTAAATTAAAACTTTTGAGATGGGGAGATCATGTGGATTATGTGGGTGTACCCTAGGTTCAACGACAAGTATCCCGAATAGAGACACACAGAGGAAAAGGTGATGTGAAGATGGAGTCGGAGATTAGAGTGGTGCAGCCACAAGCCACGGGATGCCAATGGCCACCAGAAGCTGAAAGAGGCAAAGAACAGATGCTCCCCTAGAGTGTTCAGAGTGAGTACAGCGTCACTGACGTCTTGGTTTTAGATTTTTAGCCTCCAGAACTGTGAGGGAACGAAGTACTGTTGTTTTAGCCACCAGGATGTGCAGAAAATGCACACACATTAACTTAATTTTTTAAATGTATTTTTGTTAAATTTCAAATGCATGTACTCACACACACACAGAGGGAAGGGGGAGGGAGGGAGGGAGGGAGGGAGAGAGAGAGAGAGAGAGAGAGAGAGAGAGAGAGAGAGAGAATCACTCATATTGAGCTACCACAGTTCTATACTTCCATGTACCAAGACCTGATAGCAGGCTCCCTAAACAGACCTGATTTGGGCTCCTCTCCTGAATTGGAACAGGCATAAAACACCCCCCTTGCTTGCAGAGAAGAGCATTGTTGGGGTGGAGGAGGGACTGCAGGTGGAGAGGAAGAGAATCTTCTCATGGAACCAACCAACCAACCCAATTAAATGGAGCTGGAGGTGATCACAAACTTTCACCTGGGATTTGGTTTGTGTTTCACGGAGAAAGAATTGAGGTGATGCTATCATGCTTAGCTTCGTTCTCTCACTGTGCTCACAACAGTGGGAACCCCTATCTCTTTGAACATCTCTTGGTTTCTGAGCTGCTTAAGGGAGATTCCATCTGGCTAAACTCTTGCATCTGTAATATAAAGTGCAAACCTCCTCTCTTCCTCTCTCCCCATTAATCTTGTACAATATTTTAATTCTGTCTCAGTTTCATCACCTTCAAAAAAGCTGCCTGTGCCCCGCTGGTGTGGTTCTGTGGATGAGCGTGAACCTATGAACCAGGAGGTCATGGTTCAATTCCCAGTGAGGGCACATGCCTGGGTTTTGGGCTGGATCCCCAATAGGGGGCATGCTGGAGGCAGCCGATCAGTGATTCTCTCTCTCCCCTCTCCCTTCATCTCTGAAATCAACTTATACTTGTTTATTAAAAGTTGACTTCTGTCTCACTTGAGAAATGACAAGGGAAAGGCTGAACCCTGAAGGAGGTGTGAGGAGAACAATTTGGTTGAGAAAATTATCTGGGTTCCTGACTTGCACATTTTTTTTTTTTCGCTTAAAGTATTACAAAGGGTATTACATAAGTGTCCTTTTTTCCCCCCTGCCCTTGACAAACCCCTACCCTCCCTTACCCCCCAGTGTCTTATGTCCATTATTTATGCTTATATGCATGCATACAAGTCCTTCGGTTGATCTCTTACTCCCCTCCCTCCTGCCCCCCAACTCTCTCTGGCCTTCCCACTGCAGTTTGACAATCAGTTTGAGGCAGCTCTGCCTCTGTATCTATTATTGTTCAAAAGTTTGTAATGGTCTTTATTATCCATGAATGAGTGAGATCATGTGGTATTTTTCCTTCATTGACTGGCTTGTTTCACTTAGCATAATGCTCTCCAGTTCCATCCATGATGTTGCAAATGGTAGGAGTTCCTTCTTTTTAACAGCAGCATAGTATTCCATCGTGTAGATGTACCACAGTTTTCTAATCCATTCATCTACTGATGGGCACTTAGGCTGTTTCCAGATCTTAGCTATGGTGAATTGTGCTGCTATGAACATCTGGGTGCATATATCCTTTCTGATTGGTGTTTCTGGTTTCTTGTGATATATTCCTAGAAGTGGGATCACAGGGTCAAATGGGAGTTCCATTTCCAATTTTTTGAGGAACCTCCATACTGCCTTCCATAGTGGCTGCACTAGTCTGCATTCCCACCAGCAGTGCACAAGTGTTCCTTTTTCTCCACATCCTCTCCAGCACTTGTCGTTGGTTGATTTGTTGATGATAGCCATTCTGACAGGTGTGAGATGGTACCTCATTGTTGTTTTGATTTGCATCTCTCGGATGATTAGTGACTTTGAGCATGTTTTCATATGTCTCTTGGCTTTCTGAATGTCCTCTTTTGAAAGGTGTCTATTTAGATCCTTTGCCCATTTTTTGATTGGATTGTTTATCTTCTTTTTGTTAAGTTGTATGAGTTCCCTATAAATTTTGGAGATTAAGCCCTTATCAGATATGACGTTGGCAAATATGTTTTCCCACGAGGTGGGTTTTCTTGTTGTTTTGTTGATGGTTTCTTTTTCTGTGCAGAAGCTTTTTATTTTGATGTAGTCCCATTTGTTCATTTTCTCTTTAGTTTCAACTGCCCTGACTTGCACAATTACATGGAGGGCTTTTTTGTTTTAATAAATGATGTCAAAAGGCACAGCACAACCCTGGCTGGTGTGGCTCAGTCGGGTGGAGCATCATCCTGTACACCAAAAGGTTGTGGGTTCAATTCCCAGTTGGGGAGCATGCAGGAGGCAATTGATTAATGTTTCTCACGTGGATGTTCCTCTCTCTCTCTCTCTCTCTCTCTCTCTCTCTCTCTCTCCCCCACACCCACCTTCCTCTCTCTAAAATCAATTTTTGAAAGAAAGGCACAGCACATTTTAAAGAAATGAAATGACCAAAATGTACCTTCCCCCCAGGATTTGAATAATCCCAATTCAATTAAATTTCTGACAGGAAAGCATTTAATTTTGCTAATAAACAGGTAAGAAAGCAATAAGCAAAGTTCTCAGTGGCCACTTTCTCAACTTTCAAGGCCTTGTGCTGTAGTTTTCCATTATAAACAGAAAAAAAAAAATGCCTATGCATAGAAAAAAAAAGGAAGCTGGAAATTACAGCCAAAACAGATCAGTTCCACCAAAAATGCACCAAAGAGCACTCTTTTCTCTGCCCTGGAAATTATGTGGCTCTCTCCACCCTTCTAAATTACACTGTCTTGATAGACTCTATTTTCCCACTAAACGTACAAAATGGATATATTAGGTGATAACATGCCCTGTGCTACTTTTAGCGGAACATGTCTCTCTCCTCTTGCCCCCCAAGAACAGACCCACGTTCTGGATCACACGGCCTTTAGAATAATGGCCAGCATTTCTTCATCCTTTGCAAAACATGGTGCCCATCTCTTGTTCCGTAGCATGGTGGGACCCATAGGCTTCGGCAAGAGTGTACATGTCACAGTTTTGTAGGAATCAGAGCTGAAAAAGAGGTACATTAATATTGCATTTGGATTGTGCCCAATATGTGTGTCTCCCTCCCTCTGTGCCTTCATAAATATTTTAGAGCCTTAGACAGAGAAAACAGTGACAGTGGAATCAGTTTCTGAGTTAAAAGCAATCACAGCCTTGGTGTAAAAACAGCAGCCAACAGCCACAAGATTTTGGTTTAGGTTGGCCTGCTAAGAAATCCACCAATGTGAGAACCCTAGCTGGTCCCAACACTTACGTCCCACTGAAATGAAAGCATTCGACTTCTAAATGGTAGTTTCGAATAAAGGCAATAATTTGTTTCCAGCTGATACAATTGTTTAATAAAATGCCTGCTGGGCCTCCAGAAGTAATATTCCCCTCTCCTCGGCAACAATGAAAATTACCCCGCCTTGGGAACCACTAAATCAATCCACACAAAATGTTCTCAACTTGAAGTATAAGATTGTCAATGACAGTAATTTGCCATATGGAGAAGTAAAAAAAAAAAAAAAAAGTTTCAGGGATACATGGTAAACTGGAGGAGAAACAAAATCTTAACAGAAGGCCGAAGCCATCTCACTATTGTAATAATTATTCTTCTAATGTTTTAATCAAAGGCAGCAAGCAGCCTGTCTCTCTCTCTCCTCATCTATATTCCAGCCACCACACTCCGTAGGTGTTAATCTCCATGCCTTCAGGCTGTTAGGAAGGAGCAGAAATTGGCAGTCCCTGAACTGCAGAGACTGTATGATAACAGTACCTGGCACTGCCCTTAATTATCTCAATTATGGAAATGTGTGTTGTTTGTCAACAGCTAGAAAGAGATGAGACTGTCAGGCAGTTGGGGAGATCGGTTTTTGGGTGTAGGTTTGGGCAATAAAGGTTTCCTTTTCGTTATAATATTTTTGATTTTACTTTTTCTTTTTAAAGGGATTTTATATTTATGAGAGTGAAAGAAGAAACTAAAGTCACCCATAATCTCAACGAGGATGATTATCTTAACGTCATCGGTCCAATGTGGTTTCCATAGGTTTTATTCTTCTTCCTCTTAATGATCAAAAGTATATAAATATATAAAAACTAGAAATCAATAAATACAAATGATATTCACATAGAATACAGGGGATGCAAGTGATTTACTTTCTAGGAGTTAAACAAATAAATACAAATTAATTAAGATATCAAATCAGTAGACAGATTTTCAAATGCAACAGGAAAACATTGTGGGCTATCCAGGTAATACTAGTATTGACAACCCTAACATCAGCTGGTCTTTTTCAGAGAAATATGGCGAAGCTTGTATAGTAAGAATCCTGGTCAATTTTCCAGTTTTCTGGCACAAACAACCCCTGGAACCCAGTCCAGTCTATCCATCCAGAGAAGTGAATTCGACCACTGGCAGTTGAATTATTACTAGTCACCAATCAAACACACACAGAGCAGGTTCCCATATCCACATCAGGAGAAAGGAGAGTGTGTGTTGTTTTTCTTAAGACACTACCAGGGATGGGAGTGCTCTTTATCACCTACTCTGACCCAGCTCTTCCGAGCATTTCCCAGCCCCCAGGGCTGAGCACAGCCAGCCTCATCACTGGAGGGAGAGGAAGCCATCAGTGGCTTGCCTGAATGTCTAGGCTCTAATTTCACCAATCTGTGCCGCAGTCTCCTCTGTTGAAATAAGGCGAATCAGACTGGTTGGCTTCTACCAGCCCGCTCTCAAGGCCTGTGCTGTGGCTGCTGGAGAGGCCTAGAGAGTAGGAGAGCCAAAAGGAGACTGAGCAGAGACTCACATGTTACCATTCTGCCAAAGCATGGAGAGGCATTGGGGCTTTCTTTCTAGACTCTTTGCAGGATGGTTCTGGAAGAGAGTCCTCACACAGCGGGGCAGCCGATAGAGAGTACCGTAACTGTGTTAAGAAGCTGATTCTTCTACTGACTAGCTGGGGGATTGGCGTGTGCCTCTGTTTCCTAGCTGGGGAAATGGGATAAGAAACAACAGTTCTCGGGCAGATTTCTTACCCATAAAATGGAACTAATACAACAATGTTTTATTGGGTTATTCGTAAAAATTAAATCAAACACCATAAGAAAAAAAAATGTATAAGCTATCAAATGCTGTGCAGAAGTGATTTCCCCCCATCGCTTGTTAAGGTAAATCCTGATTCTTGAGTCAGAGGCATCTTCTGTTCACTGAATGTTGAATCTGCAACCCTCATAGAGCAAATTTTCTTCTCCTGAACACAACGCCCAAGAGTTTTTGTTGAGGAGAAACCTACTTTCTGGGCCATGTGTTAGCATTTAATTCCATGGAAAAAGAAAAAGAATTATCTCCTTGTAGTGAAAGGGAGTTTTGTTTTGTTTTAACGCTGATTGGAAACAAGATCAAATCAAATATGTTTTGAGCTTTTCTGCCCAAAAAGAACTGAAGAGGATTGAGTTTGCCATGTCCCTGCTCAGAGAAGAGCTGCTTGGGACAGTGGGGCCCTTTCCTCACCTGGGAGAGCCATGAGATGGGCTGAGGGGAGCGGGGCGTGGGAGGGGAGGTGGCAGGGCGATGGGAGGGACCATCCTCACAGGCCTCTTCTTCTTGCCCTGCCTTGGCGCCCAGCGAGGGCCAGAGCCAGGGTTATCTGCTCTCCTCCCAACAACATTTAACTGTTGTAGGATTGCCAGATACAAGACAGAACACCCAGTTAACATTGAATTTCAGATAAACAACGAATGCTTTTCTAGAATGAGTATGTCTCAAATATTGCTAAATCTGGTGATCCTAACCTGTTATCCGAGGCAGCAGAATCGTGGAATCCCAGAGTTTTTTTAAGAACCATAAAATTCTCTAATTCAATCTTTACTTTTTTTTCTTTTCTTTCTTTTCTTTTCTTTTTTTTTTTGTATGAGAAAAAGGAGGCCTGGGGGGGTGAAGCTGCATGCCCTCTTAAACAGCAGCAAAAGCAGACCTAGAATCACCCAAAGGAGCTGCCTTTCTACCTATAGCAATTGTGTGACTGAAGATTTTTAAAGCGATTAAATACACAGTACCCCCAATTTTTGTGTGACTATATGTTCACACACACCCAGGAAACTATTGAGCTGTGATTGGTGGCTGCTATTTCTCCACCAAAGCCTTGTGTATGTGGCAACGGAACAGCCAGCACTGAAAAGTTAATGAGTGACTACAGCTACCTCTGCTGACCAGGGGAGGTGCGAACAGCAGGGGATTTGGGGTAAGGTCACTTATTTACCAGAATTCCACCATGACCTCACTTGATTAGGTCATCAAGCAAGGAAGGGGAGGATTAAAGGGGAGTAAGTAATGAGGCTGAGCAGCACAAGACTTTTACCTCAGAACACAAAACCAAAGCACACTGCATATGTTTTGGCCACAGTCTCAGTCTTTGACCTTTGACCTTTGACTTTGACCTACCTACAGACCAAAGGTGCCCTAGCCTCATTTGCATTCCATAGCTGGTGTCCACGTGGGTGCACCCAGCCATCACAGGAGCTCCATTTCTTCTCTCAGAAGAACTGGGACTGGAAATTGTTTGCAGATTTCTACCTCAAGGTCAAAGCATATAACAACCAAAATTGCGCAGCATAATTACAGCTGGATTTGACAAAAGCTCGAACGCTTACTGTGTTTTAGGTGGATTCAGGGGGAAAGAGGTAATATTCTAAGGTTTCATTTTCATGAATATAAATGAGTACTTTGTTTCCTTTTCAAGTATTTTCACCTTGTGCTGTGAGACACTTGGTACACACAGAACATTCTAAAAAGAGTGCTCGGAGACAAGCGTTGTCTCATCACTTTTCTCCCCACACTTCAGAGCTGGCCAAACACTCGGAGTCTAATTGGCCAAGTCTCAATGCCTGCGAAGTGTTTCTGGAACTGATATTGATTGTACCCTCTTCTGTGACTTGCCTTTAACAGCACACACGGCCCACCGAGGGACTTTCCCCTGTGTTCGGCAGTTAACACTGAATCTCCTTGGCAAGGCTCTGGGTGACTGCACAATCTCACACCTGCCAGCACTGGAAAGTTCTGGAAATAAGGACTCTGTGCCAGACATTCTTTTGGAGCACTTCACCCAGTGCCTTAGTCTCCCGGCCGTGAGATGAGTAACCAATTTCTTGAACTTGGTGAAACCGTTCACAGCGATAATATGCAAAGGGCTTATCCAAGAACTGAGGTGCATGCCAAGGCCCCCGGGTTCTCACAGGGGCGCTCTCGCTGCCTTTCTTATTGCCTCACTTTTGTGTCACACCTCACACGTTCCAAGGCGCCCTCACATCTGTTCCCCTTTGTTCTTTATGACAGCTCTGTGAGGCTGAGTGGGCAGATCCAGACCAGCGAACAGGGTGGGAGGGCTTGCCTTTTGCCGGGTTTTCTGCTGGGCATTTTCATGTATTTTATCTCATGGGGGCCTGCTGAGAACTCTGCAGCGTGGGTAAAGGGAAGGTGCCCACCATACCGATGAAGGACTTGAGGATCAGAGGGTGGAATGCTCCAGAGCTGAAAGCTGACCCCTTTTCTGCTCTACATATGATGTTCTAAATCTGTGGCTCTGCCAGAATTATTTCAACTAGTGACCCCAGAAACCTGCAATATATGAAGTAAATAATATCTCGCAGTCTAGAAATGATGACCAGTAGTTATGGTCACTTGTTACACCTGCCCATTCATGGCCTCCTTATTCCTGGACAAGGATCTGGCCTATGACTAGCCCTTCAGATGGGTAACACATGTCGAAGTTAAGCTCCTGGAACACTCTCGATCTTCCCTGTGCTATTTTATTAGTATTAAACTGCTAAATGTTAAAATTCTCTTTATTTGAAACTTTATGGAAGTAACACACAATAAGTCATAAGAGAAAGAAGCTAACCATCGATCCAATCCCATCTCCCAAAGCAACCAGCATTAATACTGTGCTAAGTATCTGCACATACATTTCTCCTTGATCATATAAATATAAGAGTTTTCTGCTTGTTTATCACTGAAAGAGAATCATTCCTTTTTATTACTCTAAAACATTTTTCTCCTTCTCCTCCTTCACATATCTACATACATAAAAGCTTAAGTGACCATTCAACTGTTCAATCCTTTGACCATTCAACCAGTAGCTATGACGCACACTGACCACCAGGGGGAAGATGTTCAATGCCAAGGCATGGAAACATGGAACAGACTGATGAATCTCAGAGAGAAGGGGAAGGGGGGAGGGTGGGAAGAAAGTAACCAAAGATCTTATATGTATACTAGAGGCCTAGTGCATGGATTCATGCATCAGTGGGGTCCCTCAGCCTGGCCTGAGGAGATTGGGCCAAAACCGGCAGTCTGACATCCCCTGAGGGGTCCTGGATTGCGAGAGGGCACAGGCCAGGCTGAGGGACCCCACCTGTGCACAAATCTGTGCACAGGGCCTCTAGTGTGGGATAATGTCATATGAGAAATGATGAATGCATAAAAATTTCCATTTTTAAAAAATATATTTTAAATATATTTTTATTTATTTCAGAGAGGAAGGGAGAGGGAGAGAGAGAGATAGAAACATCAATGATGAGAGAGAATCATGATTGGCTGCCTCCCGCACGCCCCACACTGGCATGTGCCCTGAGGTATAGAACCATGACCTCCTGGTCCATAGTTTGACACTCAACCACTGAGCCATGCCAGCCAGGCATATAATTCTTTTTTTGATCTCTTTGTTTTCAGTTCTTTGCAACTATGAGCAGCATTGTAATAAATACTGTTGAAAGTGTAGAGGAGAAAAAAAAACAACCTTTTCCTCTACCTTCAGGTTCAGTTCCTGGGGCCTGCAAATGAAACTGATAAAAGACAAATTAACAGGAGGAAAAGTTTATTACACAAGCACACAGGAGTTTCACAGTAATGAAGGGGAAACCCAAAGAGGTGGTTAGGTCCCAGGGCTTACATACCATTTTAACAAGGGGGTGTTAAGTGACAAGATAGACGAAAGGGGGTTTTGGCTTCTAGGGGTGATAGATTGTAGGAAGGTAAGTATATAGGAGAAATTAATAAAAGATAATGATTATCTTAGTAAAATGGACTGTGCCGACTCCAGTTCAGTCTCCAGTGCTGAGTCATCTCTTCTCCCTGCCATGGGGGGAGTTGGGTGCCTTTACAAAGGGAAATGTATGCCCTGATACAAGGCAGAAAAGGGGAGGGCAGAGTTCCTCCTATGACTTCTCCAGCTCAGAATAATCCTCAGGCCCAAGTGTCATATTTTGGGGTGGTATATTCTGATCCCCTTCAAAAGCATGTTCTTAAATACTACCTCTATGGATAAATCCCCTGAAGTGCTGAGTTAAAGTATATGTGTATTTTATTTTATTTTATTTTATTTTATTTTATTTTATTTTATGTTTATAGCTTACTTTTTATTATGACTTTCAAAATTATTTTTTCTTTTGTGCATTTTATTTTTTTATTTAAATATTTTTCTTTATTGATTTCAGAGAGAAAGGAAGAAGGAAAGAAAGGTAGAAACATCAATGATGAAAGAGAATCATTGATCACCTGCCTCCTGCACGCCCCCCCACACTGGGGAGAGAGCCCACAACCCAGGCATGTGCCCTTGGCCGGAATCAAACTGGGGACCCTTCAGTCCAAAGGTTAATGCTTTATCCACTGAGCCAAGCTGGCTAGGGCGTGCATTTTAGTTTTTATAGATGTGGCTAGACTACTTTTCTGAAAGGCTGTAACAATAATTCACATTTCAGCCAGTAATATGAATCCATGAACACCCATCTCTTCTCCATCCTAGCTGGACATTGGTGTTTGTTAGTTTGTTTTGTCAATTGAATGAATGTAAGGTGGCATCACATTGTTATTTTAATTTGCATTTTCCTTCCTACTAGGGAGGTTAAATATCTTTTCTATAGTTTATTAACCAAATTTGCTTTTTTTTTTAGTTCATTGTAACTGTGAGATTGTTTTCTCTCCACCAGAGCAGGTACCAAGTGTGTCTTGTTCTCCTGCTGGTTATTTCTGGGTCCTAAGGTAGTTGCTGATAAACGGTGAAGGCCCAACTGGTTTGGCTCAGTGGATAGAGCATCAGCCTGTGGACTGAAGGGTCCCAAGTTCAATTCCAGTCAAGGGCACATGCCCGGGTTGCGGGCTCTCTCCCCAGTGTGGGGTGTGCAGGAGGCAGCTGATCAATGATTCCCTTTCATCGTTGATGTTTCCGTCTCTCTCCCTCTCCCTTCCTCTCTGAAATCAATAAAAAAAAAAGTATATTTTTAAAATAGTTGTTTAAAGAATAAGTGAATACCTTTTGACTCAGCAATCCTCCTCCCAGGAATTATAATAAAAAAATTAATAATGGCTGTGTGAAAGGCTTTATCCATAATAATATTCATTATAGGATTGCTTAAAACTATAAATAGAATAAGTGATGATATTTGATATAGAAAGAAAATAATAATGACTATCATAGTTAACATTTATTTAGTGGATACTACTGAATAGTATATTTAAATTTTTTAAAAAATAAAGTATCCTGTTTAAACCTCACAGTGTATTAAGCTTATAAAAGTGACTGTAACACTGTGTGCACAATTGCTTAAAGAAATGGCTCTGCATGCGTCAACAAATAACTGGAAAGGTATATACCAAATTGTTAAAAGCAGTTTACTTATGTAATTAAAGAAACACAGATTCTTTTTATTTTCTTTTGTGCTTATACCTTTTATCTAAGTCTTCACCTTTTGTAATAAGAAAAATAATATAAGAAAAGCTATCCCTGAGTAATATTCTAGTATCGAGTGCTTTCTTCTTGTGTCTTTTTTAAAAATAAAGTGTGTATATATACTAAAATAGGGATATACATATAAGTATATATGTACATAAATACCAAATAAAGTCCTACAATAAAGAATAAAGCTCATAAATACCCAATGAAGTAGCTCCCTGGCCATCTCATTTGTCCCAGATAATGTATGTCCTGGGGCTTGTTTCCCCTGAATGAGGTATATTTGTCTCCCCAGTCTTGTAGGGTTGGCCCACAGGACCATTCATCATTGTGTCCGGAGCTCAGAGAGAACCCTCTGGAGCAGGGAGAGGGTAACAAGCCCACCCAGCCTCCGCAGCAGTGATGAAGGTGCCCAGCTGCTGGGATGAAACCAGGTAGAAGCGCAGAAGGAACGATGAAGAGGGTCACTTCCCGCCTCCCTGGCCTGCACTGCAGGTGAGGCCCCACCCACCCCACGCACACCCTCAAATCAGTTCTTGCCCCTCGTGTCATAGGAAACCATTAGAAGTTTTTCTCTCAGTGGGAACCAAGACTGGGATCCAGAGAGCAGAGCTGAAACGCGGCCCTGTGAGCCATATAACATGAAAACAGAAGTAAGTGATAGAACACAAGGACGATTTCCCCTTTGCAGAAAACACCCCCTAAAACAAACAAATCACAAGTAAAATAAACAATTTTAAAGCCTACTCTGGTTTTCTCATGTGTTTCAGCCCAAATTCCCTCTCTGTGTAGCAACGACCTTGTAGCCCTCACAGAAGCTGCCACAGGAATCGCCATTCCCTGCCCGCAGAAAACTCAGGGCTGATTCCCTCTGTGTTGATGTCAGCTATTTCTAAGGATGGCGTGGACATCAACCAAAATTACAGCCCAGTCCAGGGGTTCCAGGAAAGCTATACTGAGATGCAGTGTGAGTGCCACAAGGCCAATCCCCAAAGAATCAAAGTCAGAGCCTTAACCTAAGTAAGGAAACTGGTCAGACCCGGGTGTCCTTCATGGAGCCTTGGTCAAAGAGGCCCTCCTTGTTTCCTGCTGTGGGCCTCTCTCAGAGCTCAACACCAGTGAGCTAAGGTCCGGTATGGATGAAAATCAGCCTGCAGGGTGAGGGTGTATTCACACACCGCCCTAAAAATACTTGTAAAGCCAGTTCCTTAGGTCATTCCCACTGAGCCCCGGTCCTCACCTAGAGAAGGAGGGATGGACACACTCTCCCTCCAAAGAGGTTGCGTTCGTTTTCCTGCGTCTCGTTTGCCTGAGCACGCGGCCCCATCCTCCTACCTGACCTCACAGTGTGCCTCCCCTCCTGCTGCTGACTCTGGGCCCAGCATGAACGTCATGAAGGGAGAGGCTCCAGGGTCAGTGACGGCAGGAGGCAGCGCCAAAGCAGCCAGTTCTCCCTGGACAGTCTCCCTGGATGTCCAGTCGTGGGACTGTTTGTCATGGTGGCCGCACCCAGCACGCAGACTGTCCCTCAGGTGTTGCTGGTGGAAATAGAGAGATGCGATGCAGAGCCGGCTCATGGGGGCCGAGGATTCCATATTCAGAAGTTTGGGAGTCAGGTGAGTTGAAATCAGCCAGCGAGTAATGGGCCATGGATGTTAGCGAGGGCTGCTAACAATGACTCTCTTGTTGTTTGGTTGAGAACCGGTTGTTAAACTTCCCCAGCACAACACTGCCAGGCCCACGGGCAGCGAGTCCAGTGTGCGGGATGAGGGTGAGGCCTGGGTTCCCTGCCCAGCTCTTCCACTCGCCACCTGGAAAACACTGGGGCAGTTCCCTAGTCACCTGTGCCTCTGCTCCTTTCTGCAGGATGATGACAGGAACTATAGCAGGACGGAATGAGTCACTGACTTAAAAGGCTAAGGATTGTGCCGGCACAATGTCATGTACTTTCCAGTATTATCTGCTTTTAATACCCAAAGGCATGAATGGATCGAGAAGTACTTATCAAAGTATAAAAACAGGAAAACCCCAAAACAAGAGTGCTTAACAAACCAGTTTCAGGGGTCCAAAGTGGCTGGCAATTCAAAGACATCTAGGTGCTAGAACTTCTCAAGGTGAGGCAAGAAAATGAGCAGAAACACAAAAACAAGGACTCACCAAGTAGGTAAAAGAGTATGTGTAGCCTGGACAGCATGGCTTAGTGGTTAAGCATTGACCTATGGACGAGGTGGTCACAGTTTGATTCCTGGTCAGGGCACATGCCTGAGTTTCAAGCTCCATCCCCAGTGGATGTGTGCAGGAGGCAGCCGATCAATGATTCTCTCTCATCATTGATGTTTCTCTCTCTCTCTCTCTCTCTCTCTCTCTCTCTCTCTCCCTCCCCCCCTCTCCGTCCTCTCTCTAAAATCAGTAAAAACATACCTTTTTTTAAAAAAAAAAGAGTGTGTGTAAAAATACAGGATGCATACAGTGGCTTCATCTGCTGATTTCCTCTCCAATGCACGTAAGTAGGAATGAAAAGACGAGGAATCCTGGGAAGCTAATAGACATTTAAAGTACATCTGAGAAGCCAAATTTCTTCATAGCAATTATTCAGATGATGTTTTCGCTGTGTTTGGAAAAACCTCCGGGAGTATTTAATTTGCAGATGCAGAAACCTCTGTAAGTTCTCATGCATTTGCAAAGCTGCTGTTGGAGCCAAGCACTGCTGTGAGGTAAGCAGTTACCAACAAATACCTGGCTTTTTTTTTTTTCCATCTGAGGAAAGTACAATTTTGTCCAAGGCTTCACTCACCCAGGTGATCACAGGCAAATACTCACATTTGGATTTCTGTTTCCGCTTTACTTCCTGGTGCTCTGGGCCCCCTGCCTTCTTTTGGACTCCATGACTTAAGATATTCATCATTTCAGGGACAGACTTTGCCAGGAGCATTCTGGTCTCAGACAGAAAACAAAAATAGATGCACTTCAAACAGGATCCAAGTGTTGTTGTGTTTCTGAGCTTTGGATGCCCCCAGCCACTTTATAAGAAACCCCTGCTGTTGGAAATAATCACCTGACTCTCCCGAGAAGCTTTAAATCACGTTAGACAATTAAACAGATTCCTGGCATAGCGAGAGCCAGCGGTGTGTGCGGGTAGCACACAAGCACCCGGGGAAGCCAGAGGTACTTACGGAAGGGCATGCGGCAGGTGCAAGCAGCGTCTTTTCCCTGAAAGAGGCCGAATCTCAGAGCTGCTTGATAATCTCCCCATGATTTCTTGTCAGCAGGATGCTTTCAGCACAGTTTTGTTGAGAAATGCCTTCTGTGCTGACAGGACCACATCATCTTTGACCTCCACCTTGTTTTCTCATATTTAATAAATTCCAAGAAAAGAGACCCAGAGGACATTACTCCAAAGACATAAACTTTTTTGCCATGATTATCCACAGCGTAGCCTGCGCCCCAGAATTCATACGGGGGTGCTACTGTGATGGGTAATCCTGGCAACAAGGAGCCGGGAGGAGCCGGGAGGAGCCGGGAGGAGCCGGGAGGAGCCGGGAGGAGCCGGGAGGAGCCGTCAGCCCTGAGCATCCGCGTCTGTCTGCACAGGGCTCCTTTGAGGCACTGAGAGCTGAGAAAGAAGCAGCGCCATACGAACACAAAAAGAACCCTGTGGCCTTACATACATAACTGCGATTGTAGCTCTGTGGCCACGAAAACCACTTAAGCACATAGAAGCAAATGTGGATGTTGTATACCATCATCAGATGGACAAATGGAATGGTGGAAATGTAGCTGACATATGCAGGGTGGGACAGAAGTAGGTTTACAGTGGTTCCTATGGAAAGTAATACAATACCTAGTAAATAGTAATACAAGAATAAACTCTGTGTTTTGCGTACTCACAAACCATAAGTAGTCTTGTTAGAAAAGGGATTTGGGCATTGCAAAACCTTTTTCTTTTATTTTCTTTTTTATCCTTGCCCAAGGATGTTTGTTGATTTTTAGACAGAGAAACAACAATGTGAGAGAGAACATCAAATGGTTGCCTTCCATGTACACCCCAACTGGGGATTGAACCCACAACCTAGGTATGTGCCCTGATCAGGAATCAAGCCTGCAGCCATTTGGTGTATGGGGCAGTGCTCCAACCAACTGAGCCAACGTGGCCAGGGCAAGGGCAGCTCAAATGCTTTACAGAAAAACTATATACAATCTAAGATAAATTGTTTGAAGTTTTCTTTTCACTGTGGTAAAATACACAGAACATAAATTTACCATCCTGCCATAGCCGGTTGCTCAGTGGTTAGAGCATCGGCCCTTGGACTTAAGAGTCCTGGGTTCAGTTCCAGTCAAGGACAGGTACCTCAGTTTCAGGTTTGATTCCCTGCCCTGCTCAGGGCAAATCCATGTGTCTTTTTCACATCAATGTTTCTCTGTCTTTCCCTCTTCCTTACACTCTCTCTAAAAATCAATGGGAAAAGTATCCTTGGGTGAGGATTAAAAAAGTTTTTAGCGTCTTAACCATTTTTAAGTGTACAGTTTAGTAGTGTTAAGTATATTCACATTGTTGTGCAACTAATCTCCAGAACTTTCTCATTTTGCAAAACAGAAACTCTATACTCATTAACAACTCATTAACAAGTTTTTCAAAAATATATATTTTTATTGATTTTTTACAGAGAGGAAGGGAGAGAGATAGAGAGTTAGAAACATCAATGAGAGAGAAACATCGATCAGCTGCCTCCTGCACATCTCCTACTGGGGATGTGCCTGCAACCAAGGTACATGCCCTTGACTGGAATCGAACCTGGGACCCTTCAGTCCGCAGGCTGACGCTCTATCCACTGAGCCAAACCAGTCAGGGCTAACAAGTTGTTTTTAATAACAAATTTGTTAATAGTTAATGAAAATAAAAAATACTTTAAAAATTAAGAAATGGAAGAGGACACAAATAAAGGAAGCCTATACCATGCTCATGAATTGGAAGCGTTAGTATAGTCAAAATGTCCATATAACCTGCTCTGGCTGATGTGGCTCAATTGATTGAGTGTTGTCCAGGCACAAACAGGTCGCTGGTTCGATTCCCAGTCAGGGTACATATTCAGGTTGAGGTTTGGTCCCCAGACTGAAGGCAACCAATCAATGTTTCTCTCTCTCCCTGTCTCTCTAAAATCAATAAAACATATATTTTTTAAATATCCATATTACCTGAAGAGATATATAGATTTAATACAATCCCTATTAAAATACCAATGCCATTCTTCTCAGAAATAGAAAAAAAATCCTAAAATTTACATCAAACCACAGAAGACCGCGAATAGCCAAAGCAAACTTGAGACAGATATCAATGTTCTCTGATTTCAAATTATATTACAAAGTTATAATAATAAAAATAGTATGGTTACTGGAATAAAAATAGATACATAGGTCAATGAAACATAATGGAGAGCCCAGAATATAGTCAGTTAGTCACAACAAAGGAGGCAAGAATATACAATAGAAAAATGACAGTCTCTTCAATAAGTAATGTTGGGAAAACTGGACAGATACGTGCAAAAAAAAAAAATTGAAACTGAACCACTCTCTCACTCCATATACTAAAATAAACTCAAAATGGATTAAATACTTAGATGTAAGGCCTGAAACCATAAGATTTCTATAAGAAAACATATGTAGTAAACTCTTTTACATCACTCTTAGTGATATCTTTTTTGGAAGTGTTCCCTCTAGTCAGAGAAACAAAAGCAAAAATAAACAAGTTGGAGTCCATCAAACAAAAAATTCTCTGCCTAGCAAAGATAACCACCAACAAAACAAAAAGGCAACCTACAGAATGGGAGAAGATATTCACAAGTGATGTATCTAATAGATAGTTCTCCAAGGAAGACATACAGATGGCTACCAGATATATGAAAGATGTTCAACATCACTAATCATCAGGGGGTTGCAAATCAAAACCACAATGAGACACCAGTTCACACCTGTCAGAACGACTATCATCAAAATGTCAACAAATGACAACTATTGGTGTGGATGTGAAGAAAAGGGAAGCCTCGCGCACTGTAGGTGGGATTGTAACTTGATGTAGCCACTATGGAAAACAGTATGGAGATCCCTCAAAAACAAAACAAAACAACAACAACAAAAAAACACAGAAATAGAACTACCATATGACCGAGCAAAAATGCACTTCTGGATATTTATCTGAAGAAAACAAAAACACTAATTTGAAAAGATATATGCACCCCTATGTTAATTGCAGCATTATTTACAACCTCCAAGATATGGAAGCAACCCAGATGTCCATCAGTAGATAAGTGGATAAAGAAGATGTCACACACACACACACACACACACACACACACACACACAATGGAATATTACTCAGCCATAAAAAGAATGAGATCTTGTCACTTTTGACAACATGAATGGACCTAGAGAGAATTATGCTAAGTGAAATAAAGCATATGATTTCACTTATATGTGGAACCTAAAAACAAAACAGACTCATAAGATCAGATATCAAAGTGATGGTTGCCAAAGAGAGGATAAAGATGGGTGAAAAAGGTGAAGGGGAATATAATCAATATTTTGATAACTTTGCATGGTGATAGATGGCTATTAGACTTAGTGTGATAATCACATAATAAGGTATATAAATGTCAAATCACTATATTATACACCTGAAATTAATATAATTTTGTATGGCAACTATACTTAGATAAAAATAAAGAAAAAAACAAAATAAATAATATCCCATATTTTTAAAAATAAGCAAAATCTAATGACCTTTGCTATTCATTAAGGAAAGCTTTTGACGTGGAAACATTTTGCCTACGAGTCTGACAATTCTTTCTGACAGCATGAAAAAGGCTGACAAGGGAATTGGAACTGAATTGCGTGAGGGTAGGGAACAGTAGGAAGAAGTTTATAACTTTAGTACATAAAAGCCATGTGATAAAGTCCAGTACATCGCAAAAGCCGGGCCACAAATTTCCAGCAGCCGACGTGAAGAAAGAGTACAGCTACAGGAATCAGAAGCAAATCCACTCCTGCTCTCT
Source organism: Myotis yumanensis (assembly GCF_028538775.1). Taxonomy (NCBI): domain Eukaryota; kingdom Metazoa; phylum Chordata; class Mammalia; order Chiroptera; family Vespertilionidae; genus Myotis; species Myotis yumanensis. The sequence goes on from NW_027223753.1 coordinate 75,827,244, forward strand.
CGAGACCAGCCAGGATATGAGTCTCAGGAAAGGCAGTGTCTGAAGGGTGTGGACAAGAAGTGTACATGAGATTAAGACAAAAACGGCTGGAGATGAATGGAAATGGGATGAACCAGGGCAGAAATTGAAAGGGTCTAAATGAAACTAGAGAATCCTTCTGGAGTTCTTGGATGGAAGGATAGTATGCAATTTACTTGACCTGGGCTGGGGGTGAGGGATGAAGACAGATCAAAAGATCCTAATTATAGAATGCAGAGCGGCTAGGTCATGAGAGAATGTTATCTCAGTGTGGAAAAGTTCCTCTCCAGAAAGGACCTACGTTATACCCAAGCCTGTGGGTATAAGAAGAAAATTCACCTTAGAGTCTATTTCTAGGTTGAGCACCTGGAATCTGTATGCAAATGAATAAGTTATATTTCAGTATTCTCCATTCCATATAATACACATTGCACTCTGGGGGGCTCCAACATTGTATCCTAAAGAGGAAAATCCTTTGAGTGTTGGCACCAGAACGCACTAGAAGAAAACAGAGAGAATGTCTGCTGAATTTCAAGCATAAACAGAGATGAAAATCTGTCCTTCGGGATGGATGGCAAGGATGGTGTGGAAGAGAACATTTTCTCAGATTCTCGAAAGATGCTTTTAGTTACAGAAGAGAAACAGTCAAATGTGGATGTTTCTGACAGCATCTCACAGCTTTGCTTAGGAGAATTTTAGCAGTATTTTCTGAAATTTGGAGAGTTTTCAAGCATATACTATGGCTTTTTAAAAATAAAGCTCTATCCTATAGAGCTAGAATATCACCCATACTTTATAGAAAGGCTCAATTGCACTTCGGCTATACTAGGTGCCAGGGAGCACTGGTCGGTTTCAGGACAAGTTCCCTTATTTGTGAGCTATGCAACCGTTGAGGAAGCCAATGAAACTCTCTGGCCTGTAGGTTTCCGTCTGTAACCTGAGGGTGATAAGACAGTCGTATGAAAACCACTGGAGAAATGTGAATCAAACTGGATGAAAGAAAATGTTAAATGAATTTGAGAACGTAATGTTGAACTTCTAGCAACCTGGTGCGGCCTGGATTCCTCTGACTATTGGATAACATCTTACATTTAAACACGTTGAAGGAGAGCTGAACTTCAAGGAAAATATGGGACACCTCCAGGTGCCAGAAATGAAAGAACTCAAAGCCAGAAGAGTGAGTAGGAGCTGGTGAGAAGCCGTCCCCGGGGTTTCCACTGGGTTTCCAAAGCTCCCAGATGCAGAGTGATGAGTTTCTGGTGCCCCCAGATAAGCGGTGGAGCCTACGTCTTTAGATGCTGATGAGAAGATAAAGTCCCAAGAGAGGAGTTACCCAGCCACTAAAAGGGGCTGCACAGGCTCCAACAATGAAACACCACAGACGGGATAGCTTATGAGAAATTTGTTTCCTCAGAGCTGGGGAGGCTGGATGTTCAAGGTCAAGTTCCTCCGGCGACCTCTCTTCCTGGATTGCAAATGGCCCCTTTTTCCCGTGTCCTCACATGGCCGTTCCTCTATACGCACATCCCAGGTGTCTCTTCCTCTTCTTATAAGGACATCAGTCCTATGGGATCAGGGCCCTGCCCATAAGACCTCCTTTAACCCTAATTACCTCTTTCAAGGCCCTATCTCCAAATACAGTCACATTCGGGTACTGAGTAGTGGGCCTTTAATATATGAATTTGGGGAGACACAAGTCAGTCCATAATAGGGGCTGACAAAACTCTACAAAAGCTTACAGAAGCTCGCCATTAATCAGGGGCCTTAGATGGGAAGCGGGGAGATCGCCAGCGAGAAATAAAAGCCCAAGCTTGTCATATGGACAGATGTGGGCTTTGAACTTAACCTCCCTTTGTGTTGTGGGAGCTGGAAACTAAGGAACTAACATAAAACTGTTTCAGGGACACTAACATTTCGAAAACCCCGCCAGAAACTTTAAAAAGTAGCTAATCCAAGCAATAATTTTTACAACGTAGGACAAGACACAGATTTTTTTAATCCTGATGAAAATTTATTCGTTACATAAAAAACAACAACAAATCACATAAAGAAACTGCAATGAGAGTCATCCAATGCTATCTACCAACGGTTCTCAGAGTGTGTTCCCTGGGCCAGCCACCTTAGCATCACCTGGGAACTTGTTAGAATGCAAATATTGGGGCCCCACCCAGACCTTCTGAATCAGAAACCCTGGGAGTGGCGCCCAGAAATCTATGTTTTAACAAACCCTCCCTGGGATGCTGATGGCTGATGAAGTGTGAGAAGCCTTGAAATAGAGAACGAGCATTCCAGCGGCTGCGGGATATGACACTTCCAAGCAACAGCCTCTGCCCTCTCCCTAGAAGTCACTGGCTCGGACACTCATGCCATCAAACACACCACCCATCGCCCCTCCCTGTTGGCATATCCCCAAATCCTAGGTCATGCCCTTCAGTCCTAAAAAACTTTCTCCCTCGCTCACTAACCCTCCCTGTTCTCTCCCTGGGGCTTAGCGCAGAGCTGGTGCTCAGTACATTTTTATTGAATGAAAAAATAAATGAGAACTGCATGTGTTATTGGGCTATGCGCTTTTAAAAAGCCTCAGTCCTACATTTGATATTTAAGATGGAGATGATGGGCTGCTTTCTCCCAAATGGTTAGTTCTTGATTCTAGAAAGCATGTCTATGAGGCAAAGAAAGCCGCCCTGCAGAAGGGCACTGTGTTCGTTTGCTCGGGCTGAGTACCACAGACCAAGTGGCTCAAGTAACAAAAATGTATTATCTCATAGGTTTTTTAAATTTTATTTCCCAATTACAGTTTATATTCAATATTATTTTGTATTGGTTTCAAGTGCATAGCATAATGATTAGACAATCATAAACTTTACAACATGTCTCCTCCCTCCACCCCCCCAATATTTCCAGTTCCTCCCTGGCTCTGTACATAGTTATTACAGTATTATTGACTATATTCCCTATGCTGTCCTTTATATCCTGTGACTATGTTGTAGCTACCAATTTGTACTTCTTAAGGTCTTCACCTTTTTCACCCTCCCCTATGGCAACCATAAACTGTTCTCTGTATTTTCTCCTAGTTTTGGAGACTGGGAGTCCAAGATCAAGATGCAGGCAGGGTGGCTCCTTCTGAATATGGTGAGGGAGAGTCGGCCTCATGCCTCTCTCCTCGCTCCTGGTACCTCAGGGGTTTCCTCATTATGATGATGTCTTCACATCATCTTCCCCCTGTAGGTGTTTCTGTTTCTTCCCACGGCATCCCTTCTACAAGAACACCAGGCACAGGGACTCACCCTGCTGCAGTAAATCCGTGCTGTAACTCAACTAATTATACCTGCAACAGCTCTTTTTCCCATCCTATGGTACTGGGGTTAGGACTTCCAGACATGAATTTAGAAGGACAAAATTCAGCCCATAACAGATCCATTTAGCATAATACGTAACAACATATAAAATTTTAAAGCAGTGTGGTATATAATATTTGGATGCCTAAATACTGATGAAAGTATAAAAGCATGATGGGAGGGAAAAGACCGATTTCATGGTGCTTCCCTCCGAGGGGGGAGAAAAGGCGGGACTGGTACAAGAAGGGATCTGGAAAGGGGATTCAACTGCATCTGCACTACTCAGTTCTTTTAGAAGATGAAGCAAATACAGCTCAATGCCAATATTTGTTAAAGGTCCATGGTGGGTATTATTTGCTTTGCATGTTAGAACAAAATAGTTTGTTTGTGTATTTGAGAAAGTAGCAGTGGGAAGAAACGTTCCTTGCTCCAATAAACACAATGTTAAGATAAGCCCAACTACAGGGTAATATTAAGTGTGTGCAGGTGAAGACATCAAGGAGTGCCAAGTGGCAGGTGGCGGTATAAAAGGACAACTACAAAGAACTGAAACCAAGAGCCAGGCCAGGCTGCAGGGGGGTGGACACGTCCCTGGTTGGGCCACCAGTCACAGGAGACAGGGCATCAGGCAGGTGACTACAGGCCAAATCCACATGCAAGCAGGGAAGGCAAGGCTGTGGCAAAGGTATAGGTGAGATCCAGGTGAGCCAGGTCCAGAAACGCAGTCCAAACAGACAAGCATCCAAGAGTCAAACCTGCTCCAGGCAGTAAGCTAAGATTGGTTGCCAGAATGGGAATTCCTTTCTGTCAGGCAGGACTGAATGAGGGAGGAGGTTAGATGCCCACAGCATCACAAGAGAAGCTTGGGAAGTGAATGGCTGCAGTTTAGCAGAGACCCCACAGCCGGCACATGGGGGGTTAGCTTTCCCGGCACCCGCGAGCAACTGCCCGGAGAAAACTGACCTAAGGGTGTGAGCCTGGACCCACCTCCACTCAGCTGGGTGGGACGAAGCACTTTACGTACATTATCTCATTGAATCCTCTCGACAACCCTGTGAAGTTGTTTCTATTACCCCCATTTACAGATGAAGACACTGAGGCGTAGGAAGTGACCTAACTTGCCAGTAACAAGTAGATGGCAACCCTGGGATCCAATCCCAGTTTGTCTGATCTCAGAGCTCACACCCTCAGTGCCTGTGTTCTATGGATTCCTTTCACTCCCATCAAACATACTGGCCTGAGTGCATCCCAGGTGCTGGGGATACAGCACTGAGTAAGTCAGACAGTCTGTCTTCATGGTGCTTCTGTTCTGGTCAGTAGCTCACCACCCCTATCTTACATAGCACATGTAGGAAGAGACATTCTCAGACCATGCCCCATTGGTCTGACATTTTTAAAAAAGAATGGGGGTAGGGCCTGGCTGTTTGCTCAGTGGTTAGAGCATCGGCCCATGGACCAAAGGGTCCTGGGTTTGATTCCCAGTTTCAGGCTTGATCTTTGGCCCCGGTGGGGGCACGTGCGGGAGGCAACCAATCAAGGGGTCTCTCTCATATTGATATTTCTCTCTCTCTCTCTCTCTCTCTCTCTCTCTCTCTCTCTCTCCCTCCTCCCTCCCTTCCACTCTCTCTAGAAATCATTGGGGGAAAAATCCTCAGGTGAGGATTTAAAAAAAAAGAATGTGAGTAGGGGATAATTTGGGGAAAAGGAATTGTAAGTAAGAGATTGTACAGGCAGGAGCCCTGCTACACAGAAAGGCCAGGATTTCGAAGACACTTCTAATCGTTTTTCATGTGACAAAACTGTAGTGATGACCTTTGAGCTATAAGGAAAAGAAGGAGCCTTGTCCCAATGGAATGCCCCCGGACAAGGAGACCCTGGCCTGGCCAAGGCGCCCTGTGATTACGATTCTCGCCTGGGGAGAAAAAAATCAATTCAAGAATTGCTTGTTCATGTCACGGTAAATCCTTAATGCTTTTAATGAAAATTCTTCTCCTTCATGAAATATTTTCTATTTTAAAGAAGAACAGCAAATTAATACAACGTTTCCAATAGCCTTTAAGTCAGGTTTAATTGGTGCAATTCCCTCCAGTGAATCGAGAGAAGACATTCATCTTCATCGCCTGGGTGGAATGTTAAACTGGAAGCAGGGATGAAATGTCAAGGTAAAATAATGCTAATAATTATTCTGAATGTTACATTCTCCTTGACCTTGGAATTTAAAGGGCCAAAATGAAGGCTTTTTGTCAAAAGTCAAGAAGTCATCTAGAGACACTGCTGACATTTATGATTAATGTAAGCTGGTATTATTAGGAGAGAAATGCAGAATATGATTAGTTTTTAGTGTCCTAGTAATTCATTTTATAGCATTATAGAAACCATATAGTACAGGGGACATAAAAAGAGCCGGCGTGCTGTGGATAATCTTAATCTCTAGAAATTTAAAAAGGAAACCTCTAAAGATAAGTAAGACTTTTTAATTAAAGCAGCAGTGGCCGAATAATTAAATGTATAGGTCTGTAGCGAAAGAGGGAAGAAAATGACCCCAGTCGAAGGAAAAATAATGATTTCTTATGCATAACACACATGCACACAAAAGAAATCAAGCCTCTGGCTGCTGGGTCCTGTCGCTTCAGAGAATTTTCTGGTTCATTTGCAGTGACAAGAGAGAGTGTGGCAGGGGGAGGGCTCCCCCGGGCACTGGGCCTGGGCGGGCAACTCAAGCGGCCCCTGAAAAATGAGAGGCTGGGTGAGAGCAAGGCACCTCTGCAACGGGAAAGATGGCTTTCAATATTTGTTGAGAAAAACACAGCTCCTGCTTTAATAAATAAATTAAATAAAGCTTTTGGTCCAAAAGTCTATCTGGAAAAGGGGGGAAGGTAAAGGGGCATCCAGCCACTCACGTGACCTGGTTTCCATGGCGGCGGCCCCTCCTCCTCATTCCTCGCCCCTGTTCTCGCTCAGCCTGAAGCAGCAAGGCAGCAGGGGTGGGAAATTGATTCCTGGAAAGAAAAATAAGTACGAAACACTCACATACAAGGGAAAAGCACAGCAAAAAGGAAATAAGCCTTTTGATAGAGAAATAGAAAATATTTAACCTACCCATTTTAAATTTAAAAACTGGAAATATGCAGCTTGACACCAAGCAATATGTATATTTAAGCAATATATGCTTCTGTTATACATACAAACCACATATCATATGTATGTCATGTATAATATATTATATGTATCTGAATGATTTTCTCCATCTTTCTCCCAGCAGGGACAGATGAGAGGTAGTGAGCAAACAGAGAAAAAGGAGGTGAAAAAAAGTGGGTAGGGAATCTAGGGAGTGAAATGCAGAAGGGAGAGGAAGGCAGAAAGTGAAAGCCTGAAGGAGAGACCCACGTGCAGGGGCTGTCCTCCCAGCCTAGTGTCTGTCACAGTGTTTTTGATTGTCCTTGATTAGCTCTTTGGTAATTGAGAGCAGATTCTCTGATTTAAAGTCTCATTCTCTTTATCTCACCAGTCTAGTCCTAAGTACTGGTAGATTTCTTTACTGGTGCAGAAATCAATACATTCCTCAATTTACAATGGGCTTATGTCCCAATAAACCCCTTGTAACTAAACAATGCATTTAATACACCTAACCTACCAAACATCATAGCTTAGTTCAGCCTACCTTAACCATGCTCAGAACACTTGCATCAGCCTATGGTTGGCAAACCCATCTAGCACAATGCATACACTGTAGAGGATCATTGTTGCCTTTGTAATCATGGGGCTGATGGGGAGCTGTGCTCACTGCCACTGCCCAGCGCCACAAAAGAGTAGCTACCGCATATCCTAGCCCAGGAAAAGATCTAAATTCACAATTCGAAGTATGATTTCTGCTGAATGTGTGCTGCTTTTACATCAGTCAAAAAATCATTAAGTCGAACTATTGTTAAGTCGGGCACCGTCTGTACAAAATCTGTGTAGGCCAGGAGAAGGGCTCCATTTTCTCTGGGTCTGTAATGGTCTGCATTACCATACAGGAATTTAGCATCATAATAAATAATGATGCAGGGGCCATTACGAGAGGCACATTTTGAAATGAATTCATATGGGCACTTAATGTTGTACTGAAGATACTTGTGAAAACAAATGAAAGTAACGTACTTGCAAAATCCCAATCAGGCTGAGAAAATTGTGATTGAAAATCTTGCTAAAACAACAGAGCCAATAGGAGGACATGAGGAGCCCTTGAAGCATCTGGGACCTAAGATGTGGCAATAATCACAATTCCCTCTCCTCATGCCAAGCCCTCAGATGTTGTTCTAAATAAACACATTTACACAGATGTCACCAGCACCTTAAAAGGCACAGCCATGGTCAACGTTGAAAAGATAAAAATGGAAAATTTCTCTAAATGTCAAAACTTATTGCCAAGTGGCAGCTGGGAGGCATAATGGCGACCACTAAAACCACGCAAGTCGCTTCATTTCGTTTCAGCAAACATTTGTTGTGGACCATGTGCAGACACTGTTCTAGCCTGAAATATGGGGATGAGTAAGCCACCGTGCTTGCCATCCTTATGGTCTAATGGGGGAGACAGACCAGCCAACCAGCCATGAAAGGACAGTGTTGTGAGTGCACAGGCATACACACGGCGTGCGAGGGAAGTGTGAGTGCATAGGCATACACACGGCGTGCCAGGGAAGTGTGAGTGCACAGGCATATACACGGCGTGCCAGGGAAGTGCTGTGAGTGCACAGGCGTACACACGGCGTGCCAGGGAAGTGTTGTGAGTGCACAGGCGTACACACGGCGTGCCAGGGAAGTGTAGAGGACAGTATGTCTCTGGGTGGGAGAAGGGGTGATAAGACTTCTCTGAGGAGCTAACTCTTGAGCTGAAGATTTAAAGAAAGAGCAGGAGTTAGCCAGAACCATATGTAAGAGTGGGGTGTCTCAGCAGGTGTTGGGGTGGGTAGACTGTGGGTATGTATGAATGGGAACTCCTGACACAGGGACACACTCCGCCCAAAGGTATAGCAGCCCGTTTCTCTGCAAATGGCACCATTGTCCACCCAGTGGCTCCAGCTAGAGCCAAGCAGTCACCTTTGGTCCCTTTTCCTTTCCTCACTGCTCACCTCTGATCATTAAGTCATGTTGACTTTGCTCCAAAATATATTCCAAATCTGCCTAGTTCTATCTTCCCATGACCTCCTAGTAGAGGCCCTGTCCTTCTCCTCTGGACTCTGCAGTAGCTTTCTGCTTTGTTGTTATGGGCTGGATTGTGTCCTCCATCCCCCACCAAATTCATATGTTGAAGTTCTAACTCCTCATACATCACAATGTGACTGTAGCCCTGACCAGTTTGGCTCAGTGGATAGAGCGTCGGCCTGCGGACTCAAGGGTTCCAGGTTCGATTCTGGTCAAGGGTATATACCTTGGTTGTGGGCACATCCCCGGTGGGGGCGTGCAGGAGGCAGCTGATCGATGTTTCTCTCTCATCAATGTTTCTGACTCTCTATCCCTCTCCCTTCCTCTCTGTAAAAAATCAATAAAATATATTTTAAAAAATAAAAAAGTGACTGTATTTTAAGATAGGGTCTTAATTGATTATGTTCAAGTGAGGCCGTCAGGGTGAGCCCTAATCCAGTCTGACTGGTGCCCTTATAAGAGGAGGTTTGGACACACAAAGAGATATCAGGGATGCACATAGACAGAGCAAAAGCCATGTGAGGACACAGCAAGAAGGTGGCTGTCTGAAAGCCAAGGGAAGAGGCCTCAGAAGAAATCAACCCTGTTAATACCTTGGTCTTGAACTTCCAGCCTCCAGAACCATGAGAAATAAATTTTTGTTATTTCAGCCACCCAGTCTGTGATATTTTGTTACAGCTGTCCTGGCAAATTAATACACTTGTCTTCCTGCTTCTACTCATGCCTTCTAAAATCCAATATCTAGCAGCAAAATTATATTTCATCATAATCCTGCTTAAAATCCTTCAGTGACTTCCCTTATATTTAGAATAAAATACTAACTCTTTGTCCTGGTCCAAGAGGTGCCAAGGTGAGCTGACATCTTTCTGATTTCAGATTAAACATCACTTCCTTGGTCCCCGAAGTGAAGAGCCCACCAGACACTCTCTAGCATGTCAGTGTGCTTTCTTTTCTTCAGGACATCCATTACTATATGATATTTTCTTATTTATGTGATCGTTTATTTGTGTGCCTCCCCCACCATAATGGAAGCTCCTTCATTCTACCTACAGAACCTTCATCTGTCACATCTGTTTCTTGAGCTCAGAAAAAAGTAGATGCTCAAACATATTTTTTGAAAGAATGAATGAGAGCAGAGTGCATGACCTAAAACCAAGTGCATGTAGTTCAGGTTAATTGGTGGATGGAAAGGGAGGAGAAGTAGACAGGAATCAGAACATAAACATTCTTTTTTTTTTTTTTAAATATATTTTATTGATTTTTACAGACAGGAAGGGAGAGGGATAGAGAGCCAGAAACATCAATGAGGGAGAAACATTGATCAGCTGCCTCCTGCACGCCCCCCACTGGGGATGTGCCCACAACCAAGGTACATGCCCTTGACCGGAATCGAACCCGGGACCCTTAAGTCCGCAGTCCGACGCTCTATCCACTGAGCCAAACCGGTTCTGGCCATAAACATTCTTATATGAGGTGTGCCAGCAATATCGTGGCTGAGCAGAGTTAATACCCACCCACCACACAGGGTCTACTGTGCATTCTGGTCAATGTCTCTGTAATTGCTATAGAGTGTTCAGGAACAATTGAACAGTTATCCACTCACAAGGGGGCCTAATTAGGGGGCTCAGGAGCCCTATAGAAAGAACGGAAACCCTGTTTACAATTGGGGATGAACACTCACTAATATAAGGGTTCCTTTTTCTACACATCCTCTCCAACACTTTCATTATCTGTTTGATAATAGACATTCTAACAGGTGTGAGGTGATATCTCATTGTGGTTTTGATTTGCATTTCCCTAATAACTAATGATGTTGAACACCTTTTCATATGTCTATTGACTATCTGTATGTCTTCCTTGGAAAAATGTCTATTCAGGTCCTCTACCCATTTTTTAATCAGTTGTTGTTTTTTGTTATTGACTTGTAGGTATTTTTAATATATCTTGGCTGTTAATCCCTTGTCAGATATATGATTTGCAAATATTTCTTGATAGTTTTACCAAGAAGACTTCTCCATGAATATCTAACCTCAAGGAATTGTTGTTGTTGTTGTTGTTGTTTTAAAAAAAGCTCTGGTAGGTACAATTTACATAAAATTCATCTACTGTAAATGGAAAATTTGATGATCTTCAGCACATTTGTGTTATTGTATAATAATCACACCACACCATGATCCAGTTCTAGAACATTTCTAAAAAGTTCTCTTGTGCCTACTACTGTCAATCCTCATTCCCAATCCCAGTCCCAGGCAACCACTGACCTGTTTTTGGTCTCTGCAGATTATCCTCTATTTTTACATTTCATATAACATTGAACCATGTAGTCTTTTCTGCTTGGCTTTTTTCACTTAGCATAATGTTTTTAAAGTTCATTCATGGCCCTGGCAAGGGCAAGTGCCTGGATTGCAGGATTGTTTTCCCACCCTGGTTGGGGCATGTACAGGGAGCAACCAATCGATGTGTCTCTTTCACATCCCTGCCTCTCTCTCTCTCTCTCTCTCTCTCTCTCTCTCTCTTTTTCTCCCCAACCCTTCCTCCCTTTCATTCTCTCTAAAAATCTATGGGAAAAATATCATTTGGTGAGGATTAGCCAATAAATAAATAAAGTTCATTCATGTTGTCATGTGTAACAGTAGTTCATTTTTTTAAATTTCTGAGTTGTATGGATATGACACATTTTGTCTATCTCTTTACCAGTGGATGGACATTTGGGTTGTTTCTAGTTTGGGGCTATTATAAATAATGATGTTATAAATATTTACATTCAAGTCTTTGTGTAGCCATATGTTTTCATTTCTCTTGGGTAAATACCTTAGAGTATTATCGCTGAGTTGTATTTTAAGTCTGTGTTTAGTCTTTTAAGAAAATGCCAAATTGTTTACTCAAGTAGCGGTACCATCTTACATATCCACCAACAGTATATTAGGGTTCCAGTTTCTGCACATCCTCATCACTCGGAATTATTAGACTTTTTTATTCTAGCCATTCAAGTGGGTGTGTAGTGGTATCTTACTATGGTTTTAATTTGTATTTCCCCATGAACTAGTGAAGTTGAGCACCTTTTCAAGTACTTATTAGTCATTTGCATATCTTCTTTGGTGAAATGACTATTTAAATCTTCTGTCAATTTTTAATTGGGTTATTGACCTATTATTTAGTTTTAAGAGAATTTAAAAATATATATAGTCCAGGAGAAGACAAAATGGTGGTGGAATAGACGGACTTGTCCCAAGCCTTGTCCTGGAGCAGATAGAACGAATAACTAAATTGAATAACATCCATCCCGAATAGGTGAAGTAGACACAGCTGATGAGACAATTCTCAGCCAGGAAGGGCAGAGGATACCTGGAGAATGGTACAATCAGGGATCTGGACTGGAGAGAACTGCGAGACCTCTGAGCCCAGAGGGTCAGAGGGAAACCACACGGCACCAAGGCACGACCCTTGGGACAGGCACAGTGTCTGACTGTGGAAAGCAGGTCCTCAGGTCTGCTGGTGGCAGTGGAGTCTAGATCAGGGTCCACAGCCATGAAAGACTGAGCCCAGAGCGGGCAGCCTGGACGGCTGCCCAGGCCATGCCATGCCAGGGGGAAAGTGGCTCACAGTGGCGCAGATATTTCCCCTCTTTTTGGTCTTTGCTTTTGTTCACTGAACCTAGTTCATAAGACCTTTCAAATACAGACACTCACCCATGTCTTAGGTGCAGGTGGAGGTGTGGACTTGTGGAATCTGGGGAGAGGCTGGGGAGAGGAGAGGGTCAGGGAGAGGTGGCCACAAATCTGGCGCTGAGTCATACCTGACAGGGTGGACCTAGGCAGGCATTTTCTCCTGAAGAGATAGCCCCTCCCTGCAGTCTCCAGACAACCAATACAGCCACACCCAGACTACACTCTGAGTGGTATAAAGGATACAAAAAAAAAAATTCTGAATAGTCCCTAAGAGCCCTCAGGAACTGTCCTTCACTCTCAGCAACAGGAAACTGAGAAGCAGCAGACAATATAGAAGAGTGGGATCTTAAACCAGCCCTCACAGGAATTAAAAAATCGGCGAAAAGGAATGACATTTCACTTTTTCATTTTTATTTTATTTTATTATTATTTTGTTATCTTCTTTTATTTTCCTTTTTTCATTTGTTTCTTTTATTTTCCATTTCTTTTTGCATTATTTTATCATCATTCCATTTTTTTTATTTTACCCTATTTTTTGATCTTTTTAAAATTTATTATTATTATTTCTTCTCTTTCTCTTTCTTCTTATACACTCATCCTCTTTCTACTTCCCCTATACTGAATTGAGGTCCTCCCCATATTCATCCAATTCCTTAACCTTACTTTCTGTATATAAGATTCTGCCCCCACCCTCTTTACTGGGTATTTAGTGTTTGTATGTTTTCATTTATCTGTTTGTTCTCTGGTGTTTTCTCCATATATATTTTTTTTCCTTTTTCTTCTTTTTCCTTTCTCTCATACCATTTTTTCCCTCTTCTATACCATTTGTGCTCTCTTTTCTCTCCCCTAGTTCTCTTTTCTCTGATGGTCACTTATATTGGGGTTATCGGTGTCGTGAGTACATTCGTGTTTTGTTCCCTTTGTGTCGTGTCTTGTTGAAGTGAATTTCATCCTGTTTGGCCAGTGTGGTAGAGAGTGAGCCACATAACCAGACACCCAGAGAGGAGACTCCATCCATGAATGTGTGAATAACACTCCAGACCCAACTACAGAGGCAGGAAGAAGGCGGCAGTGAGGGAGCAAAAGAGGAGAGTGTGGATGTGTGAGGTGTGTGTGTGTGGCACAGTTAGATCCCACAGGACCTTTGTGGCCAGGCTGACTATGCTCACCTAACCAGGCAGCCTCTGCTACCATTGCAAACTGTCCCAGAGCAGCCGTCTCTTCCACAGAGGCCACGCCTTTTTGAAGGGGAGAGCTCCTGTGACTGGGAGCCCAGCTTCACCTCCACCCAGGGTGCCCTTAGATAATACCTGGGACTCTATAGCCACCCCAACCAAGGACCTTCTGCCTCAGCTGTGGTCCTACTTAGAAGCTGAATACCATGCTATTAAACAATGATTGGGTTACCAAAATGATCAAAGAGGAAATTAAAGACATCCTGGAAATGAATGACAATGAAAACACAACAATGCAAAATCTATTGGACACATTGCAAGCAGCCCTGAGAGGGAAGTTTATAGCTCTACAGGCCTACCTCAAAAATAAAAAAACAAGAAAAAATGGTAATAAAGCATCTACCTCTACAACTTAAAGCATTAGAAAGAGAGCAACAAGAAAAGCCCAGAATGAGCAGAAGGAAAGAGATAATAAAGATCAGAGCAGAAATAAATGACACAGAGATCAAAAAAACAATACATAATATCAATAAAACCAAGAGCTGGTTCTTTGAAAAGATAAACAAGATTGATGAACCTCTAGCCAGGCTCACCAAGAAGCAAAGAGAGAGGACCCAAATAAACAAAATCAGAAATGAAAGAGGAGAAATAACAACAGACCCCACAGAAATACAAAGGATTGTTAAAAAATACTATGAACAACTCTATTCCAACAAACTAGACAACCTAGAGGAAATGGACATATTCATAGAAAAATACAACCTTCCAAAACTCAATCAGGAAGAATCTAAAAATCTCAATAGGCCAATAACTAAAGAGGAAATTGGGGCAGTCATCAAAAAGCTTCCAGCAAACAAAAGCCCAGGGCCAGACGGCTTCACAGGGGAGTTTTACAAAACATTCAAGGAAGAACTAAAACCTGTCCTCCTCAGACTATTCCAAAAAATTCAAGATGAAGGAACACTTCCAAGCTCATTCTATGAAGCCAGCATCACCCTAATAACAAAACCAGATAAAGACAACACAATGAAAGAGAACTACAGGCCAATATCCCTCATGAACATAGATGCCAAAATCCTCAACAAAATCCTAGCAAATCGGATCTAGCAGTACATCAGAAAGATCATACACCATGACCAAGTAGGATTTATCCGAGGGATGCAAGGATGGTACAACATCTGCAAATCAATAAATGTAATACATCACATAAACAAATTGAGAGATAAAAATCACATAGTCATATCAATTGACAGAGAAAAAGCATTTGACAAAATCCGACACACTTTCTTGACAAAAACCTTAAGCAAAATGGGAATAGAGGGATCATACCTCAACATAATAAACGTCTTATATGACAAGCCTACAGCCAACATCATACTCAATGGGCAAAAACTAAAACCATTTCACCTAAGAACAGGAACAAGACAGGGATGCCCACTTTAACAACTCCTGTTCGACACAGTTCTGGAAGTGCTAGCCATAGCAATTAGACAAGAAGAAGAAATAAATGGTATCCAAATTGGAAAAGAAGATGTAAAACTGTCATTATTTGCAGATGACATGATACTGTACATAGAAAACCCTAAAGACTCCATAAAAAAAATTATTAGACTTAATAAATGAATTTGGCAATGTAGCAGGATACAAAATTAATGCCAAGAAATATATGGCATTTTTATACACCAATAATGAACTTATAGAAAGACAGACTAAAAAAACAATCCCATTTACCATTGCACCAAAAAAAAAAATAAGATACCTAGGAATAAACTTAACTAAAGAGGTAAAAGATCTGTACTTGGAAAACTACAGGACACTGAAAAAAAAAAGATAGAGGAAGACATAAATAAATGGAAGAACATACCGTGTTCATGGATTGGTAGAATCAACATCATTAAAATGTCCATACTACTCAAAGCCACCTATAGATTCAATGTACTCCCCATTAAAATACCAATGGCATATTTCACAGACCTAGAACGAACTGTCCAAAAATTCATATGGAATAAAAAAGACCCTGAATAGCTGCAGCAATCTGAGCAAGAAGAATGAAGTAGTAGGGATCTCAATACCAGATATCAATGTCTATTACAAAGCCACTGTTCTCAAAACTTCCTGGTACTGACACAAGAACAGACATATAGACCAATGGAATAGAATAGAGAACCCAGAAATCAACCCAAACCACTAGGCTCAATTAATATTTGACAAAGGAGGCAAGAGCATACAATGGAGTCAAGACAGTGTCTTCAATAAATGGTGTTGGGAAAATTGGACATATACATGAAAAAAAATGAAACTAGACCACCAACTTACACCATACACAAAAATAAACTCAAAATGGATAAAGGACTTAAACATAAGACATGAAACCATAAAAACATTAAAGAAATCCACCGGCAGCAAAATCTCAGACATATGTTGAAGCAATATCTTCACTGATACAGCTCCTAAGGCAATGGATACTAAGGAAAAAATAAACAAATGGGATTATGTCAAATTAAAAAGCTTCTGCACAGCAAAAGAAACCATCAACAAAACAACAAGAAAGCCCACTGAATGGGAGGACATATTTGCCAATGTTATCACCGATAAGGGTTTAATCTCCAACATTTACAGGGAACTCATACAACTTAACAAAAAGAAGATAAACAACCCAGTCAAGAAATGGGCAATGGACCTAAAGAGATACTTTTCAAAGAGGACATACAAAAGGCCCAGAGACATATGAAAACATGATCAAAGTCACTAATCAGCCGAGAGATGCAATCAAAACAACAATGAGGTACCATCTCACACCTGTCAGAATGGCTATCATCAGCAAATCAACAAATGACAAGTGCTGGAGAGGATGTGGAGAAAAAGGAACACTTGTGCACTGCTGGTGGGAATGCAGACTGGTGCAGCCACTGTGGAGAACAGTATGGAGTTTCCTCAAAAAACTAAAAATGGAACTCTCATTTGACCCAGTGATCCCACTTCTAGGAATATATTCCAAGAAACTAGAAATACCAATCAGAAAGGATATATGCATCCCTATGTTCATAGCAGCACAATTTACCATAGCTAAGATTTGGAAACAGCCTAAGTGCCCATCAGCAGATGAGTGGATTAGAAAACTGTGGTACATCTACACAATGGAATATTATGCTGCCATAAAAAAGAAGTAATTCTTACCATTCGCAACAGCATGGATGGACCTGGAGAGCATTATGCTAAGCAAAATAAGCCAGCCAGAGAAAAGGAAATATCACATGATCTCACTCATTTGTGGAATATAATGAACAACATAAACTGATGAACAAAAACAGATCCAGAGACAGAGAAGCATCGATCAGACTGTCAAACCTCAGAGGGAAGGTAGGGGAGGGTGGAGGTAAGGGGGAGAGACCAAAGGACTTGTATGCATGCACATAAGCCTAACTAATGGACACAGACACCAGGGGGTTGAGGGCATGAGTGGAGGAGTAGGGGTGGGGGGGCAATGGGAGGGTAAGGACACATATGTAATACAATAAAGAAAAAAATAAAGAAATCAATAAAAAAATATTTTAAATATATATATAGTTTATATATGAGCTCTCTATCAGATATTATAAATATATAATTCCCAGTAATATATATATTTATATGTGTGTGTGTATATATATATATATATATATATATATAAATATATTTATATTCTCTGTGTGTGTGTATTTTCTGTGTACAATTCCTTTATCAGATTTGCAAATCATTTGTCTTAATCTGTGGCTTGTCTTTTTATTTTCTTAATGTATCTTTTGAAGAGCAAAGGTTTTTAAATTTGATGGAGTTCAATTTATCGATTTTTTTTAATGAAAGGTAACTTTGGTGTCTATTAAGAAACCATTGGCTAACTCAAGGTAACAAAGGTTTTCTCTTATTTTTTCTTCTAGAAGTTTTAGAGCTTTAAGTTTTACATCTGAATCTATGATCTATTTTAAGTTCATTTTGTGTATGGTGTATAATTTTGGTGACTGTTTATTTTTTCCCTATGGAAAAAAATGCCTATTGTTCCAACACCATTTGTTGGGAAGACTGTCCTTTCTCCCACTAACCTTCCTTTGTACTCTCGCCAAAAATCAGTAAACCATAAATGTAAGGGTTTATTTCTGCATGATAAATTGTGTTCCATTGATCTATATGTTTTTCCTATGCTAATACTATAGTCTTAGTTGATATACATTTATTTTGAATTTTGAAGTTGGTAGGGTAAGTTGTCTAAATTAGTTCTTTTTCAAAATTGTTTTGGCTATTCTAGGTCCTTTGCATTTTCATATACATTTAGGATCCATTTGCCAATTCCTCTAAAAAAAAAAAAAAAAAGCCTGCTGATATTTCAACATCAATAATGTTGAGTCTATGGATGAATTTGGGGAGAATTATCAAGTTAACAACAATAAATGTTCCAATTCATAAACATGGTTATCTCCCTATTTATTTAGACCTTCTTAGTTATCAATGTTTTTCAATTTTCAGTGTTATCAATGTTTTGCCCTTCTTTTGTTAATTTTTTTATAAGTATTTTATGTGCGTTTTTCATGAGTTTTAGGTGAATACCAAAATTTATTTCTGTTGTTGATTTCTACATTGATTCTGTTATGGTTTAAGGGTTTCAATCCTTTTAAATGCATTAAGATTTGTCTTATGGCATAACATATAGTCTGTCCTGGAAACTATTCCTTTTGTACTTAAAAAGAATATATATTATGCTACTGTTAGGTATAGTGTTCTATAAATGTCATTTTATTCAATTTAAGAAAAGTTTTACAATGTCATTCATGTCTTCTTATCTTTACTGATTCTATATTTAGTTATTCTCTCAATTATTGAAAGGGAAGTTTTGAAATCCCCATCTCATATTGTTGAATTTGACATTTCTCCTTTCCTTCTGTCAGATTTTGGTTCATATATTTTGGAAGCACTGGTATGCTTGTATCTTCATGTATTGATTCTTTCATCATTGTAAAATGTCCCTCTCTGTGTCTAATAATACTTTTTGACTAAAGTCTATTTATTCTGATCTATATTATAAAAGGCCGGTGGCCGTAATGACATAACGACCAAACGACAGGTCACCAGGAGGTGCATTGATGGGTCTCACAGCGGAGCAGGTCTGGGGCCTCCCTCGATTTCGCTCGCTGGGCCTCTAGTATTAATATAACCACTCAAGCTCTATTATGGTTACTATTTGCATGGTATAGTTTTTCTATCTTTTCACATTCAGTTTATTTGTCCTTAGACCCTAAAGTGTATTTGTTGCAGACAGCATTTTACTAGATCTTGCTTCTTATCCATTCCAGCAATCTCTGCCTATTTTTTCCATTCTTTTTTGCCCACCCGCCCCTCCCCGTTTCTCTTTTACTACTTTATTTTGTGTTAAATATATATTTTGTAGTGTGCTAATTTAATTTCTCTTTATTTCTTATCTCTCTTTTTAAGTCTGTTTTCTTAATGACTACTCTAGGGGTTACAATATGAATCTTAAAAATAACAATCTACTTAAGTTTGAATCTGACTTATTTCTGATAAAATACAAACATTTTGCTTCAATAGCTCCATTTCTTCCTCCTCCTTCATATTACTGTTGCCACACATATCACATGTACAGTAAGTCCTCACCTAATGTCATTGATGACTTTAAGCAAAATGATGTATAATAAAACCAATTTTACCATAGGCTAACTGATACCCTACAGTATCTTATCAATGTCATAACACAATGACATTGAATGAAACAATGTTATTAGAGGACCTGCTGTATGCATATCATAAACCCAGTAATTCAGTGAATAATTATTGCTTTATACAATGGTAAATGTGCTTTGAAGAACTAAAGTTAAATTTATATAATCTTTTATATTTAACCATATATTTGTCATTTCTAACCTTTAGTTTTATTTTCTTTCCCTATATTTCTTATCTCAACCTTCTCATATATTTTTCTCAAAGTAGTTCAGCCACAGGAAAACATGGTGATACCACAGAAAATATCCTACTGTTTCACATTCTTCTGTTTTGAGAGTAACTTACTACAACGCATGAACCTCACCCTTGAATAGTTGCTGGTTTATTCCTTCCCAGACATATTCTTGGCAATCCTATTTGCTGTACAGTTCTAAAATCTAGATGCCTCCTTTTACCTCTCCATGAGCTGGTTCATTTGCTAGATGTAATTACTTGGAATATTATTCCTAGATACAGTATTTTTGAATTGAAGGGGTTAGCTAAAGGATACCTTTCTAGCCTGCAGCAATTGACTCCAGACTTAAATCAACCTTCACACCATC
Organism: Myotis yumanensis; assembly: GCF_028538775.1. Classification (NCBI taxonomy): domain Eukaryota; kingdom Metazoa; phylum Chordata; class Mammalia; order Chiroptera; family Vespertilionidae; genus Myotis; species Myotis yumanensis. Next base: position 75,846,938 of record NW_027223753.1, read on the forward strand.
CTGGAAAAACAATTCCTTCTTCATTCAAACTGTTTCAACGAAGATAATTAATTGAACTCTTTGACTTCTAAGTTCACATTCCAAAAAGAACAGTAAAATAATTATTCTTGGACCTGTTAAAACATGACTAAATATTTTATTAAGATATAATTATAGGACATCACTAAGAAAATATTTCAATATGTCATGTTTGTTTAATTATATGTATAAACTGATGTATGCAATTACTTCCTAAACATAAACACATATTCTCTTTTTATGTTTGTTTTGTTCTTGCTGTTTCTGCTGGTAGTTTGGAGGCTCTTAAAATACTTCCCATATAGCTTCTCACTATTTAAAAACAGGGATATAATGTTATAGGTATGAGATCTGTGACAGTAGGATTTGCTTAAGTCACAGTGGAAGAAAGGAAGGAAGGAAGGAAGGAAGGAAGGAAGGAAGGAAGGAAGGAAGGAAGGAAGGAAGGAAGGAAGGGAGGGAGGGAGGGAGGGAGGGAGGGAGGGAGGGAGGGAGGGAAGGAGGGAAGGAAGGAGAAAGGAAAGAAGAAAGGAGAGAGAGATAAAGGTTGGGAAAGAGAGAGATGGAGGAAGAAGAAGGAAAGAAAGAAAACAGAAAATATAAGGTAAGAAATGCTAGTGAGAGTTATCTATATTATAAAAAAAATAAACTGTGTCTGAGTCCCTTGATTGATCTAATCATTACCTGAGAGAGCAAAACCTGGGAACCTTGAAGAGAAGAAAGTATGGAGAATGGAATTCAGAGGAAAGTTTAAAGAAATTGTATATTAGTCGGCAAGGTGCTTTAATTAAAAAAGGTAAAAAAGACATTCTTCTCCCTCTGAACAAAAGGTCCATTGAAATGGACACTAATGATGTCTTCAGGAAAATAGAAAGGGTTTGACGCGGAAAATAACTAACATCCTACAGAGTAATATTTTGTTATTGGCGAACAGAAAGCAATAGTTCAGGATTTATCAAGCTTATCAGTTCCACCTAATTAAGAATATAGCCAGAGGATATAGTAAACAAAACTCTCATAACTCACTTCGGAGCTCCTGGCCCCAGCGAAATCTAATATCCTTCTTGAATTGTTCTTGGTGGTCTCTGCTCATCTTGACCTTCTTCCGAAAGGCAGCCACATGGAAACACTCTGCTCTGTTAAGGCCAAGGATGGAATTATTTAGAGATCACATTCATGTCAATGACAGATTCTGTGTCCAACCACCACATTGCTAGAGGATGCATGAAATTTGTATGTGAGTCTTTAAAGGGATAGGTCTATAGAATCTGGAGGAGGATAATTAAAGAATTTCTATTTCAATTGCTGCCACCAACTCCACTCCATTTGATTCCAAATGAAGCCCCGCATTTCCCCAGAAACCCTCTCCTCTCAACTTAGAAGATGTTCTAGTGTGAAAATTACACGTTCATCAGGGTGCTTGGGTGAAGGTCAAGAAATGTTCTCTAAAGCTAAAATTAAAAACAGTGGAAACAGTTGACAAATGAAAATTCAAAGATTCTCAGGCTCCTTACTTCTCTTCATCTTCTACCCTTGCCCCAAATTCTCTATCTTTCCCTTTGACAGTCACTTCTTATCCCTTTTGTCTATGGTCAGAGATGAGAGTGTTGTGTCCCTCCCAAATCCACATGTTGAAGCCCTTAACGCCCAATGTGATGGCGTTTGGAGATGGAGCCTTTGAGAGAGAATTAGGACTAGATGAGGTCATGAGGGTGGGGCCCCCATGATGAGAATGGTATTCTTATAAGAAAAGGGGAAACCAGATTACCCCCTCCCTCTCCACCATGACACACAGTGAAAAGGTGGCCATCTGCAAGCCAGAAGGAGAGCTTTCACCAGAACCCGACCATGCTGGCACCCTGATCTGACTTCCCGCTTCCAGAACTGAGAGAAATAAATGTCAGTTAAGTCCTCCAGTCTGTGAATTCTGTTATGGAAGTCCAAGCAGACGAAGAAAGAGAGATGCCCTTAAGGAGAAATGGTCATCCTCAGACCATATCATCCTCGGGCCATAGCTATATGTCATATTGAGATAAAGGTGACCAGAGGAGCCAGCAGCCAAAGGAGCCAGGCAAGATGAGTCATGCAGGCAAGACATCTCTGCCAAGAGTGGATATGACTGGAAGGGCCAGGTGGATAAGTGAATTGGAGGCAGGAAATCTACTTCTCCACACTTGATCTTAGCCAAAAGGCCGAGAAGCGATGAAATCTACTTCTCAAAGGAAGCATGCCGAAACCGGTTTGGCTCAGTGGATAGAGCGTCGGCCTGCGGACTGAAAGGTCCCAGGTTCGATTCCGGTCAAGGGCATGTACCTGGGTTGCGGGCACATCCCCACTGGGAGATGTGCAGGAGGCAGCTGATCGATGTTTCTCTCTCATCGATGTTTCTAACTCTCTATCTCTCTCCCTTCTTCTCTGTAAAAAATCAATAAAATATATTTAAAAAAAAAAAAAAGGAAGCAAATGCAGGGAGGTCAGGGATGGGAAAACTGGTGAAGGGACCAAGAAGTACAAATTGCCAGTTAATAAAATAGTCATGAGGATGTAAAGTACAGCATAAGGAATATAGTCAGTAATATTGTAATAACCATGTATGCCGTCAGACGGGGACTAGACTTATTAGGGTGATTACTTCATAAGGTATATCAATGTCTAATCACTGTGTTGGAATCTAAATTAATATAATAATGTATGTCAACTATAGTTTAAAAACACATGTTAAGGGAACCCACACAAAAAGAAGAAGTGAATGCGGCAGGGAGTAAGCAAATGCTGGGATGTCAGTGGTTACACTTTGACCAAGAACTCAAAGAACCAGAGAAAGGGACCCAGAAGAGGGGAGAATTAGAGATAGACACTGACTTGCCATAGAAGTTGTTCATACTCAAAACATCCTGGACCTGCCTCTGGACAAGGTTGTCAGGGCCCTGTACCCTACAGTGTGGAATCCTCTACAATGTCTTCGCATCGTAAGTAGTCTAATAAACGATTCCTGGGGGTGGGTCTTGCCCTATGAGGTGGTGATAACCTGGAATCATAAAGTCTAGAAACTCAAAGGGAAGAGAAATGAGAGAGATCACTGAACCATCCTTAGTCATGCAGATGAGGAAATTGATGCCCCAAAAGAATAAATGATATCCCCCCACCCCGAATTACACAATTAAGAGTTACAAAACTGGTTAAATGACAGAACTTAATGCCCACTTCAGCATTTCACATACTACCTCATGATATCTTCCCGTACATAGTGTCTGGGGACTATTACACATCACTTTGGCTTAGAATTCAGCCTGCTCGCCAGGCACTATCTTGCATCATAGAATAATTCCTTAATGGAGAAGCACCTTGGGGCTAGATTATGAAAGATCTAGATGAAAGTTTATGGAATTGAAATTTGTCCTGTAGATCAAGTTCTTTTGTAAAGATTTTTTTTAAATTAATTTCAGAGAGGAAAGGAGAGATAGAAACATCAATGCTGAGGGAGAATCATTAATTGGCTGCTTCCTGCATGCCCCTACTGGGAATCCAGCCAATAATCCAGGCATGTGCCCTGATTGGGAATCAAACCGTGACCTCCTGGTTCATGGGTCAACACCCAACCACTGAGCTACTCCAGCTGGGCAGATCAAGTTCTTTATATGAAAATGTTAAAGGCCCCTAAAAGTTATAAGTAAAGAGTGTACACGTGTGTGTGCATGCATACACATTTGCCAGGGAAAAACTTTTAAAAAAAAAATCAGTCTCATATATGTAAAGAACTACCATTGTAGGAAAAGGGGAGTTCTTTTTTTTATTTTTTTTAAGGGGAGTTCTTAAAGAAAAACTTGAAGCTGGAGAATGTCATGACCTAGAATCTTTTTTCCTGGATTACAAAGAAGTTGGGATTCTGCTTCTCAAGTAATACTTTTTAACAGCCATCCTTACTTACTTTTCAAGAATCTGAGAACTTTTTGTCCCTTTCACCCTCTCAAAACAATAAATATTACCTAACTAAGTGTTAGAAACTCTGTGTGAGCAGATACTTCTAGGAATTCTTCCTGACTGGAGCCATACTGTCAAGATGAGGAGTCCCATTCTCAGGCCCCAGTGTGCCGAGGAACTTGCTCTGGGCAGGCAGAGGGGACAGCAGAGTTCAGATTTCACCTGATGTTCTGAGAAACCACACTCCAGGGACTGGTTGCTTGCTACCTGTCATCTGAATTTTCACCATGTGTGACAGGAAAGTTTCCTGTTCCTAGTTCATCTGCAAAGCTTGCCCTCAGCACAATTTACAAGTAGGAGAAGTTTGCCTTCCTTAGTCTCTGTGGCCTTTCTGGCTGCAGGCTTTTAAAAATTGAGTCTGACAGCTAAGTAGTTTGTGGTCTTCGAATCATACTGCTTTTCTCACTATAAAATCCTCCTTTTAACCAAGCCCTTTCCTCCTGCTTTATTGACATCTCCTGCTCCTCCTCTCTGTCATTTACATGCAGAGAAGTAGATTCCCCATCAGGTCTGGGATATTTGTGCCTTTGGAAATTTACATCAATGTGTTTCCTTTCCCAAGGGGGCCGAGGCTAAATTTATCTCTAGATGTAGAATAAAAATCTTTATCAGGAGGTAATATTGTCAATGAACTATTTGGAGAGGTGGGACATTTTCTGAGTGCTTAAAATCATACCGGAGGGTCTGCCTCTAGGAAAAAGCTGTCTTGCCCAGATGCACCTGTTCACTGAACTACCGGGAATTTTCCTGTAACAAAAAACAATGTTTGGAAGGAAAGCGGGGAACCATAACTCTAAAAGAGTTACACAGCAATCACCACAGAATCTCCTCAAGTACATATTTTAAATCTGTTGACAATCCTTCTCTAAGTACTAGTGTGTATAGATGATGAATCAGTCTACTTAGCACTATTAAAAGGCTGAAGAAGAAAATTTCAGTTCTATAAGAAAATGTTTATTAAAAAATGCAGATGTTGCTTGGCTCACAGTTCCAACCAGGCATGTAGAAGATCATTTTACACCAGGACTCCCACAAGGAACCCTCAAGAGCCAGGACTCGCAGGGCCATTTTTCATACAAGCAGAGAATTGTTTTAAATCCCTTCCACACAATTTGCAGAAGTCCTGCTAATGTGAACCATACTCGTTTGAGTTCAGTAAATAGCAAACATAAAACAACTAAGCCTCTTCAAAAACATTATTCCTTCACTAACCTTGAATACCATTTCAAACCCTGGAGAAGCCCAAAGCCAAGCCCCAGATAATTCTCCTTGATCACTGGGGAATGCTAGACTTCACCTTGATTGTTTTTTTTAAAAGTGGCAGTCTTCTGCCACCCCCAATTTAAATCTGACATGGTTATTCCCATGTTACTTTCTCCTGGCCAGAGAGTATGGCCAAGTTTTCTGTTTTTCTGAAGGCTGAACTAGTATGGCTTACAAAAATTCAGTTCGATGAAGGACTTCAAATCACTTTGTATGTCTTACTGTAGATTTCTGACATTGTAATAAAAACATAATGTTTCTGTGAAATCTAATTTTGACAAACTAGTTACAAGCAGCAGGCATTATCAAACAGGGAATTCCCTCATTCAAATAGACCATTTGCCCATTTTTGGCACTTTGGAAAAATCCTCAATGGAATTGAGTTTTTCCAGTTTTCCTCTACATCCATTGATCTGCTGTGTGACGTGCAAAGGCCCTCTCCATTAAAAGCTTTAAACTCCATTATCTTGACAAAGGCCTCAGAAGGCTGCCCTTCCCTCGGGGAAGTAGAAAGACATTCTAAAATGGTCTTGTGTGTTGTTGGATTCAAGATGGCAGAGTAGACATGATTGTGGGCCCTTCTCTTGAAAATAATCTCTAAAACCACCCCAAACAAGAAAGATGTGGAAAGACACGTCTGCTTACTGAGACTGGAGGACATCTGTTGCAGAAACAACCGTGCAAAAAGACAGAAGGAAACAGAGGAATGGGGAGTACTTCACAGTGGAGGGTGAATTCAAACTTAATGTTGATAGGGATGATCATGCTAAGCAATAAGCCATTTTGCAGGTGAGAAACCCAGGAAAGTTCAGGTTTTGAAGACATCAGTTTCAGCATGAAGGAGGTACACGTGAGACAGGAGATAAATGCAGGAAACTTTCTGGAGTTCTGTGTGGAAAACAAGCTGACCCTGATCTTCTCAATCTCTATTGAGGAAAAACTCCTAAATGGAGAAAACTGCAAACAAGTACTCTTCCCCCCACAAAGAAACCTCAGAGGAAATAAAAACAATGCAGAAAGCAGACGAAAACTTCAAGATGAAACAAGAAAAATATTCTGTTTAATAATTATCATAATTGGCATTTAAGAGCTCCTGGAAGTTAAAAATATGAGAGTCAAATGTAAATTCAATAAAGTAATTGGAAAGATAAAGCCGACTTTAAAAAAATGTTAAAGATGAACAATAGGAAGAAAAGGCAAGATAATAAAGGGTTAGACAAAAATGTCCAAAACCTCCCTGACTGGTTTGGCTCAGTGGATAGAGTGTCGGCCTGCGGACTGAAGGGTCCCAAGTTCCATTCCGGTCAAGGGCATGTACCTTGGTTGCAGGCTCATACCCAGTGGGAGGTGTGCAGGAGGCAGCTGATCGATGCTTCTCTCTCATCGATGTTTCTAACTCTCTATCCCTCTCCCTTCCTCTCTGTGAAAAATCAATAAAATATATTTTTAAAAATGTCCAAAACCCAAATAATAAGAGTTCCAGAAAAAGAAAACATTGGGAGAACATTATATTAACACAAGAAAAATAATCTAGACCTGAGGTAAATAAAGCTGAATCTTCAAGTTCAAAATGTCCGTCGAGTGAACATTTTTAAAAATGACCTATATCAAGATACATTATCATATTTCAGAACACTAGAAACAAAGAACAGACCTAAACCCTCAGAGAGGGAACCTAGGATACCTGTAAAAGACTCAGAGCAGCATTGGGCACAGTGTTAGTCTGCTCAGGCTGCCACAAAAAATCCACTGACTGAGTGACTTAAATAATAGAAACTTATTTTCTCACAGTTCTGGAGGCTAAAAGTCCAAGATCAGCATGCTAGCATGGCCAGGTTCCTGTGAGAGCTCTCTTCCTGGCTTACAGACAGCCACCTTTTTGCTGTGCCCCCACTCCTTCTGGGCATGTGGAGAAAAAGAGTTCTCTCTCTCTCTCTCTCTCCCTCCCCACCCACCCTCAGGACTTGTCTAACTAAGAGCCATGTCTCCAAGTACAGGCATGTTTGAGTGTAGTGCTTCCACATATGAATTCTGGACAATTTAGTCTATAGCAGGCATCTCAACAGCAACATTAAAAGCTAGAAGATAATGGAGAAATGCAAAGGGAACATTAGGCAGATAATTCCTCACAATTGTGTTCAATGGAGACTGCAGTTTACAAAATATGGCAGATGTCCACCACCCACAAATTTACATAAAATAGTAACAAAGCCTTCCTACAAGGCTTTAATTTTGTTAAAAAGTGATGTGATTAAAGTGAGAGGGGAGAGAAGAGAAGAGGAGGAGAGGTATAAGAGCTAAAATACTATGTATCAAGAAAGGAGCTCAGTAATTTCTAAAATTGATTGATCAGGTATAACTTTATAGGTTGTGGCAGATATACTCTAAGCAGCAGTTCTCAACCTGTGGGTCTCGACCCCTTATCTGACATCCTGCATATCAGATATTTACATTACGATTCATAACAGTAGCAAAATTACAGTTATGAAGTAGCAACGAAAATAATTTTATGGTTGGGGGTCACCACAACATGAGGAACTGTATTAAAGGGTCGAGGCATTAGGAAGGTCGAGAACCACTTAGAGTCTAAGGTGACCTCAGTACTCATGTCCTTGTATACTCTCCTCCCCTTAAGGGTGGGTGAAAACTGACTTGCAGATGTAGTGAAGGTCACAGATTAGTTTATTTCAAGGTAAACAAAAGGGAGATTATCCTTGTGATATAGAATAAACAGGTGAAAGTCTTTAAAGAGAGATATTCTGGTGAAAGAAGTGAGAGGACCAGGTGGCAAAGAACACTGAGTAACCTTCAGGAGCTGAGAACAGGCCACGGCTGACAGCCAGCAAAAAAAAAAAAAACCAACAACAACCAAAAAACACCAAGGTACCTCAGTCCTACAACATTAAGGAACTGAAATTAACCAATAAGCACATGAGCTTGGAAGAGAATCCTGAGATCAAGAATGCAATTCAACTTAGCTGACATTTTGGTTGCCCTGAACCAAGGACACAGTGAAGCTGGACTCCTGACCTGCAGAAGTAATGAGCTAAGAAATGCATGCTAGGTTAATCCATTAAGTTTGCAGCAACTTATTATGCAGTGGTAGAGTTGGTCCTGGAATGAGTTAAGACTTTGGGGCTGTTGGGAAGAAATGAATGTATTTTGCATGTGATAAGGATATGGATTTAGGGCAGACAGGGTCAGAATGCTATGAACTGAATGTTTCACCCTCCTCATTCCTATACTGAAGCTCTAACTCCCAGTATGGCTGTATTTGGAGATGGGAGTCTCTAAGGAAGTAATTAAGGTTAAATGAGGTCATAAGGGTGGGGCCCTGATCCATCAGGATTAGTGTCCTTATAAGAAGAGATACCAAAGAGCTCACTTTCTCTCCAGGAGTGTGCAGGAACCAAGGAAAGGGCATGTGAAAACACAGCGAGAAGGCAGCTGTCTGAAAGCCCTGGAGAAAGTCCTCACCAGAATCTGAATTGACCAGAACTTTGACCTTAAACTTCTAGCCTCCAGGACTGTGAGAAAATACTAAATATCTCTGGTTTAAGTCACCAGTCTATGGTATTTTGTTATGGCAGCCCAAGACGATTAACACATAGTCCCATGCTCAAGTGTGTTTTGTAGTTGAATATAATAATTTTAAGTTCATTCTAGTTAGTTAAATTTAAGAAATGCTTTTAAAAGAGGAAATACACTTGGCTTCATGGAAGCGAGCAAAGAAAACAAGATCTCCCCTAATATAATACAGGAGTACCACTTAAAATTGCTATTGCTAAGTGAATACACATGTATCGAGAAAAGAGCTAAAATAGGGACAAGAGCTCAACAAAGCAATTATCTGATAAGGATGTGCACTAACAGTTTCACACAAGGATGCTGATTGTGGCATTACTTATCATGGCAAAAAACTGGAGACAAGCTAAATGTCCAATAATTAGATTAGTTAGACAAAATATGTCACAGCCATACAATGAAATACTATGCAGTCATTTAAAAATCAGTTTTAGAAGAATAAATAACACCTTAAGAAAACATTAACAATATTGTTAAGGGGGAAATGTCCCAAAACAGTATGAGCAATACAATTCCAATTGGGAGTGTGTATATTTCTGAATAATATATGTCAAAATGCCAATGGTTATCTCTAAGTGTTAGAATTAGAAGTAGTTTTAGTCTCTTTTAGGGCTTTTCTGCAAGTTCTAAATAGTCTACCATAAACATTTCTGCTTTTGTACTGCATATGTATATATGTTTTTATGTGGAGCCCACATTATGATAATTTGCTATCATAAGTTGTCAGATAATTTGACAAGTCAGTTCCTATATTTTAATACGGCAGATAAATCCTGATTTCACGGTTCTATCCAGCACAGTCCTTTCTTCTGGTAGATGAGAAGTGCCAGTGGGCACTAAATCTTGCTAATCACAAAAGCAAAGGGAGTGGTGGTCACAAGCGATGCAATGGAAAGAGCAGGAATCCATGCTGGGGCTGCACTAAACTGCCCACCAAGTCCATCCTACTGTGAATTGCTTCTAAGGCTGGAAAGTATGTTAACACACAGAAAATTGTTCCAGTGTGAACCCCCTTGTTCTTTCAGGGAAACCTAAGGGTTTGGGCAATGCTTTCTTCCCATGATTTAAATGAAATTCCCAAAGAAGAGAAAAGTATACCCCGGCTTTCCCAGCCTTCCTGATCCCTCATCCCATTTCTTCTTGTTCCTTCTCCTTACAGCCAAGGGCTGACTTCACTGAAAGAAGAATAGCAAGTGGCTAAAGAGCTGTCTATAAGGAAGGTAGTTCCCAGGAGTTGGTAAAACTGTGAAACTGTAACAATAATAACCCATTTGTTTTTAAATTTTATCTCACCAGTGTTAGCTGAAACTATTCCAATAACCACAGATTTGACTCATTAATTCACAGTTATTTAAAAAATTTGATACTACTTTAATACCTATTGAAAACCATCTAGCCCCATGGTCGGCAAACCACGGCTCGCGAGCCACATGCGGCTCTTTGGCCCCTTGAGTGTGGCTCTTCCACAAAATACCACGTGTGGGCGTGCATGTACAGTGCGATTGAAACTTCGTGGCCTATGGGCCGAAGTCGGTATTTTGTGGAAGAGCCACACTCAAGGGGCCAAAGAGCCGCATGTGGCTTGCGAGCATCAGTTTGCCGACCACTGAGTCCTGTTAAGAAGGGTAGGTAAGTAGTATAGACAGTAACCAATAAGCCTGCAGTCAACTGGAAGTGGTGTGTTTATCTCACAAACAAGGAAGGTGAGGGTGCTGTACTAGTGATACCGGAAAGCTTCTGTGTGAACCATCAAATAAATGATGTCTGTCTCTAGACCTTCTCACTTCCCAGTGTCCCCCTGCCACCCGCATTGGGACTATTTCTTTCCAATCCATCTGGAGACCAAGAATCCTACCACAGGACTGCCTGGCAAATAATCCAGGAGATGGGGATATGGGAGTGCTCAGTGTCTCTCAACTCAGGTAGCTCCAGGAATAATCCTGATGAGGAAGGCAATCTTCCCTGCTCCTCACCCCCACCTCCAGCTCAACTGCCCCTCTCGCTTTCTCACCCCCAGTCACCTCTTACAAAGCAGCAACCTTAACTAACCTTGCAGAGCACCTGTCCTCAGATGTAGGATAGACTGTTACGTTGAGGTGCAGAAGAGGGTCATGAGCAGCCCTTCAACAAGCTCTGTGCTCACAGCCCTCTCAACCACAGCAGCATATATCCCCGCAGCAAACCTCAAGGGAGAGAGGAGGAGCATGCCCGCCCACCCCCCTCAGAAGAAGGCTTCAGAATACAGAGACCAGACATGTGTAGCTGGCAAGCATGTTGCATTGATCTAACGTCTATTGACAGAAACTCCAAAAGCAAAGCTCAATAAAATTGGTTTAGCTGGTGGGGATACACAGAGGATAAAGTAAAAAAGTATTATATGGGTTTGAAAAGGTTGACAAATACAGCAGCATTGCAACTCAAATTGAACAAAAGAAAATCTAATAACTCATAGGGAATAAAATCATAACACACACTGAGCAATCATTTAATAGCAATGTTGTATCTTTCTGTAAACCTTCAGTGATACCACTGGGTATAAGAACTCCAGGTAACATCTTCACAGCTCCCCAGTTCTGAATGCTTCTCTCTGGGGACTCAGTGGGGCTGAGCCCCTTTATTTGTTTATTTTTGAACATGGAAAAACATTGAATGGTGTGATGGGTTGAATTGTTTCCTTCCAGAGATATGCTGAAGTCCTAACACCCAGTACCTCAGATTGTAATCATCTTTAGCAGTAGGGCCACTGCAGATGTCATAAGGTTAGAATGAGGTCCCATTGGGGTATCATGGGACTTTAATCCAAAATGACAGGTGTCTCTGTAAGACAAGAAGAGACATGGACTCACAAACACACAGAGGAGAAGCCATGTGACTCCAGAGGCAGGGACGGAAGTGCTGCATCTGTAAGCCAAGGAACAGCAAGGTCTATCAGAAGCTGAGGAAGACGCCTTCCCCAGAGCCTGCAGAGAGCATGGCATTGCCAACTCCCGGCCTCTGATGTCCAGCCTTAGAACTGTGAGACAATGCATTTCTGCTGTTTTAAGCCACCCAGTTTGTGGTTTTAGGAAACTAATAACAAATGGTAAAAAAAAACTTATAAGCAACTTTTCTCCAACAATTTATAATTAATGCAATCCATCCATCATGCAATTACTCTGAGAATTATGAGGAATAACGGCAGCTGGTGAGCTTCCTGTGCAAAAAGTATAAATGAGGCAAGTGTTCCATTTTCAGAAATAAGAGTAGTGAGATCCTCTGGTGATGATGTTCAAACAGATGGATGCCCACTCAGCAGAGATGCTGGAAACGATTTAAGATTTTTCTATGAAGAGCTGGACTCTAGAAACTCCCTGAAATGTCTCACCAACTTCTATGTCTCTGTCCAGGAACTCCCCCCACAAGAGGTGTGCAGAACCCAGGTGGAATCAGCCCAAACCTTTCTGGTCATGTCTCAAAGAAAAATACAAATGTTTGGCAGGTCGTGCCAAAAAGCCTGGCATATGCCTTAGTCATTTATATCATTTCCACCTGGAAAATATTCTAGGCCTCCGACATAGATCTTTTCCAAATGAACAGTCGTGGATTGTGCACTTGCCATGTTCCAGATTCCGTGTTAGTTTCCTTTCACACTAATAGTCATGTTTAATATATGCATTTACTCCAGGATGTGCTGTGTTATCATGAGCAAGGTACTATGATAATAACCTTCCTCGAAAGACAATGCAGCTTCCCTCGAAAGCCATCCTGCATAGGTAGATAAATTATGCTCAGGTTCGTGAATCGCTTCGACTTTGACCCACATGGATGTTCACTTGCAGACACGAGCCAACCTGGGATCTTATCCTAATGACTGCAGAGGGAGGCCAGGGAGAAGTTCCAATACCAGAAATTGGAGTGGTGCTGGCAGACCACATCTGGGACCTGCAGTGGTGGAGGATGCAGGACATTATTATTCAATCTCCCTCATGTAGACTTTCCAGCAAGTACCATGCAAACAGATGCTGTGCGGAATACACAGTGATTTAATTAAGGGCATGGGCTGTTTTTCTAAAAGGAAAAGCTATTATTATCCATTTTAATTGTAACTGCTTGGCTTGTGTAGGACATTTTAAGAATTTCTTACAAAATCAGAAGATACACAGGATTTTTTATAAAACTATAGACAGTATAAAGAATCATGCAATTACTAACACCTGTGTTCCCACTTCCCCAGTTTAACAAGCAGCTGGCATTTTCTCCTCCTCTGATGTAACTGCCAGGGTTTTAGCAGGATCCTGAAAAGAGACTCTACTGTAAGTCTCCAAATATACTAGTACAAGGCTGAGTTGACTAAAACTGGCCAAAGCCTGTGGAAACTATAGAACAAAATGTGTCTCCATTCTTCTCGTCTGTGATACCTACCTACCCTCAGAAGTTCCCAAATCACAAGGTTTAAACACAAGGCTTCTGATGACTTAGCAGAACAGCCTTCGTCCTCATGTGACTACGGGTTAGAGACCCCTCTGTCCACCCACCCAACCTCTCTGAGATCCATGGCCAGGTGCTCTGCCTGTGGGTTCTCCCATCCTGCATTCCATCCCCTTCTCCAAGCTCAGCAGTACCAAGTGTAGAAGTAATCCTGGGAGTAAAGGTGAAACACTGGAGTAACAGAAGCCTCAAACCCAGGGCATGTCTCCTGGGTGCTGATCATTTACATGCCTGAAGTAGAATCATTCATGAATACTGACAACATTCTAGCCAGAATGGCACGGGAACAGAGCTCCACATACACCCTAAGAGAGCTCCTGGACTGGGACCTCCCAAAAGGCTCTATAATCATGCTACTGGGACCAACTTTCCCCCATTGGAGCTGCAGCCTGCCAATGCTAGGACCAGTAAAAATATTCTATAGCATTCAGTAGTTACATTTTCTCAGGATAATCACCTCTTTCAAATACCTTTCTGTCTGTTGAACATTCTAGAAGATAAAGATAAATCATGAATCTTTGCTTTCAGAAAAAGGAGTCTATTCCTGTGATCTGATGACTAAGAAAGTACTCTGTTTTATGTTTAATTTGAAATGATCAATATTACTAATATGGTCATCTATTAATTGGTCATAGATACTTAAAATACTTTTCGTTAATGTTGCTGATGTTACAACATTTAACCTGTGTCCATTAACTGATGATGGATAAATAAAATGTGGTATATCCATATAATGGAATATTATTCAGTCATTAAAAGGGAATGAAATACTGATAGGAGCAGAGACAAAAGGCCATATGTTATATGATTCCATTTATATGATATGTACTAAATAGACAAACCCCTAAAGAGAGAAAGCAGATTAGTGGTTTCCAGGTGCTGACAGAAGGAATGGGGAGTGCCTGCTTAATGGGTTAGGGGTTTCCTCTTGGAGTGATGAAAAGTTCTGATTTAGATGGTGGTAATGGTCACACACACATTATGACTGTACCGAATGCTACAAAATTGCATACTTTAAGATGGCTTAAATAGTCAATTTTACATTACAATAAAAAAAGATTTAACCTCTGGGTTTCCATTTCCTCAACCATATTTTTAGATCTATGTTCTTTGGTATGTTACAGGAAATATATAATAAACTTTTAAATGAGAATATTTGCAAATGGAAATGTGCATGTAAGTGGAATATAAGAACCACCACACTGAGCACACACTCACGGCTGAAACTGTCCCTGACACCCAGCTACTGGGACGAGACAGTAAAGGTGACAGCTGCACTCCCCTCGCCTGACAATCCCCTCCACTTCTCTCGTTCTCTCCACCTCCACACCCAGCGAAAAACAGGTCCGAAGTTAAATTGCTAGTCACAGCTTGCATCAAACACTATTTAGAAGCACAAATAGCGCTTGTTCCTAATGTATTCTAGGGACTTGATATGCTGAGAGCACAGGATGATTTTTTCACACAATTCAATTCTTTAGGGTCTGTCTTCGAGACTATTTTGTTGGCTTAAAATACACCATTGCTCAAGCATTGTGAAGTCTGCTGGAGTGCCTGGTGGAGAAAGAAGGGCAATTTAGTTCACTGTGCTGAGATTTGTCTTTTCTTTAAATCACTTAAATTTCAAACTACATCTTTTACTTCTTTCAACAACAGCAAGCCTTAGCATCTCACTTGCTTCTCTGTTCCTAGGAATGAAGACTAGAAACCTTAATACAAAACATTAACTCAACTGAGCTGGCCGGGGAGAGGAATAGATCTTCGAAACTGCAGTGGCAAGATCTTGTCTGAGTTTCCTCAAGTCACAATACAGCACAGCAATTATTATATTGAACAAGTCATAAATATATCTACGCAGAAAGCAATGGTGGCAGCTCCTCAAATAGATGACTTAAGGAACCACTCACTCAGCTGATGGGCCCTGGTGCTAAAGGTCAAAATAATAGGTTAAATTAGAAAGAAGGGCCCAGATGCAGAGCAATCACTGACACCTCAGAATTGCTTATTAGAGCTGCAACGGCTCTTATTTCACATGCAAAGAAAAATACATTAGCAACCAGATGGTGGATTTTTTCCTGCTGGACTTCCTAGGGTTTCCAAAGACTCTCGCCTAAATTAGTTCACTTTCTCTGGCCAGCCTAATAAGGTTTCAGCTAGCTGACAAGTCTGAGTACTAGGAAAAATGGACCCCAACAGATAAGCACAACTATTTATTGGTTTTAATAGGACCAGAGGAGAAAGAAAAAGAAAGAACAGCTTAGACTTTAATATAGTTGATACCTTTGAATCTCATTTTCTTAACCCCTGAAAACATAAAATCCTAGGTCTGGGAGGGATATCAGAGGTCAGCTGTTCAACATGCTGGATTTGTTATCTGCTGCTATGCAACAAATTATTCCATAACGTAGTGGCTTGAAATGGAAGACTTTATTATCTCACAGCTTCTGTAGGTCAGGAATCCAGGTGCAGTTTACCTGGCTCCTCTGCCTCTCACAGGCTGTAATCCCAGTATTGGCCAGGGCTGCAGTCATCTGAAGGCTGGAGTGGGGAAGGATCTGCTTCCACATCCACTCCAGACATTGTTGGCAGGAGTCCGTTCCCCCTGGGCTGCTGGGCTATTGGACCGAGGGTCTCAATTCCTCCTGAGCTGTTGGCCATAGGTCTTACTCCATTCCTCACCACATGAGCCTCTCTATCTACAAGTTCACAATATGGCAGTGGACCTCACCAAGCAAGCAAAGGAGAGGGCAAGGGAGGAAGTGTGAACCAAACAGAAGTCACATTCTTTTGCAAACTAATATCAGAAGCAACATCCCATTTTTTCTATTTATTAGAAGTCACCAGGTCCATCTCACACTTAAGAGGAGCAAATTGCACAGGACATGCATCCTAAGAGGTGGAGTCGGTAGTGCTGTCTCAGAGGCTGCCTGCCACCTGTGAGCACCAGATAGTTCTATCTTCTCCGCAGAATCCTTGCCGGCCTATGCTTTAACTGCTGCCACAAGGAGCTAACACACTGTCTCTTGGGGTGCTCACCTCATTTTCTATTTCAAAATCTGAACTACTTAAACAGTTCTAATAGTTAACTGGCTTGCCACTGCTTGGACCCCGAGATTCCATTAAATCCCCAGACACTGTTAAGAGACACTTGAGTTCAGATATTTGTAGAGGAGAGGTTTAGAAATGGTCATTTGGATGATGAGATCAGATCTGGGAAGAGAAGCCATTCAGTTATAAGGGGAAGTGCTCACACAACCATTATCGGCAATCTCTAGCCCCTCGAGTATTAGGGGCAGCTGGGTAAGGGGAGGGCAAGCACCACACAAGCCCCACAGCCAAGTCCCCCCTAACCAGCCGTGTGCTGGATTTTCCAGACCACTTTGCAGATGCATACAGGTCTGTCTCTTTTGTCTTAAAGCTCCTGGGGATGCTTAACTCTGGACTGTGCTGTCCTTACAGAGCTTCTCAGGAAGGGTGCCAAGAACAGTTGCCTGGTTCCGAAGCACCCCAGAGCAATCTGCAAAAGACAGGGAGACAGCTCTGGGGATGAGTGGGGTAAGGACTTCCAATCAATCAGAAAAGAAAAAAGCCAAAGGAGCACAACCTGAGGGCACAGTCACATGGTAAGCCTCAGAGGCCTTGATTTCCCAAGAGGATGGGTTGCTGTCCAGGATGGGTAGACAAGTGTACATGTGGAGTGGAGACAGGCAGCTGGAAGGGCAATAGGGGTTAAGGGGCCTGTGCTCCAAATGCATCCTATTCATCCCATTTCAAAGGTCCTATTAATATTTTTTTTTGTCACACAGACACATTTAAAATGAAGAATACACGTGGGAGATGGGTCAGGGTGGGTAGGAGAGGGAAGACTAAAGAGAATCTCATCATGAGCTTATTTCTTATTCCATCTCTTGGATGTTGTCAAAATTCTGTGAACTGCATCCTGAGGCCTAAATGAGTGGACAGTAACATGACTCATTAGTTAAGAGTGTGTGTGGCTAAAATCTAACAAACTTTTAAAAATTCATCTAATGAGTTAGTAAGAATTGATTCAGGTAGACAAGGGTTTGAGATGGAAAACTGTAGGACTTGTAACCGAGGAGCAGTTAAAATACCACCTGAGTCAAACCGCTGGAAAGATTATTTTCGATCAGAACAATGTAAGATGGTTGTTTGTGGATGTGCTAACTGGTTTCTGCCAGTTTTACTTTTTAGTGTCTCTCTCTGCCATTAACACTCTTCTCAGGAGTGAACCATGACCTGACCGCTCCACTCTGTGTAGTTGTCCTGAGCTGCTGGGGTGACGGTCAGCACCCCCCATGGGGGTTCAATTTTTGTGTTTGGCTGAATCATAAGGATAAGTAACAAGAACCACTCTGGTGGTTGTCCCCATACCCTGTAGCACATTCATGGTGCTCATTTGGTCTCAAATGCTGAGTCACCAGTAGACAATGATCACAAATCCCACCCAGTGTTAGAAATACCATCACAGGACTGCTGAGGGCGCACAAGGGTGTGTTTCTTCAAGATATTCGGTTGGGAACCTGTCAGCTTTTGCTCTTTAGAGACATAAATGGTAGTGTGTGCAGGGATATAACAAACGTGAACCCAAACTTGCACTCAGACTCCGGTGGTGCTTTTCAGCAAATCTAAAGTTGTTTGGGAGTACAGAATGATTTGCAAATAAACCTAAGTTAACACATGAGCTGTAGGCTGAGTTTTCTAGAACCCAAGGGGCCTCCAGGCCAGCCAACTGTCATCTCCAGTCAAAAGGGCCAATCTACATTCATACCATCCACCCTGCAGAGCAGGTCTGCAATAGAGGTCAAAAATTCAAAATCAGAAAATTGTGTTTCAAGTTTGAATTTAAAGGAAAATTAAGGTGCCTTCCACCAGTCCAATGTTCACTCGTCTACAACTTCAATATTTCTTTTATGGGCACTATACTCTGGTTCACAAGCAACTAATGAAAATAAAGCATTTTATACTTTGTGAAAAAAATATTTGCTTTTTAAATGAAAAACCTATCAGCAAACAAGGAGCAGGGGGTCACAGATTGGTTTCTTCATGTTTTTCCTACTAGAAGAAAGTGCATGGTGGGCTTCTCCAAATGGGGGCCAAATAAATCCTCCACGTGGTTCGTCAGCTGGTTTCTCGTGCAGTTCGAGATTATAATAAAATCAATCTATGCTTCTGTCCCTGCCTGACTTAGTCAGTTACTAATTGCAATTGACTAAACACCAGGCATCGACTCACACATGTCAAGACTCATTTTTATCACCATCTTGGATCTATTGTGTTCTACAGAGAAGCACGCCGGGAAATGTCCAATGAGTCACCAAAACATGGCAGACCTGAGGTCGATCTCATGATCCAGTATATGAAGCCAGATGGTCTGAGGGCCAAGGGACAGGAGCAGGGAGCTGAGGTCAAGCAGGCGCTGCAGGATGAATGAATGAGGTCACTGAGTCTGGTCACTGTGACTAAATGTTTTTAGTGATGAGTGAGCACAGCTCGTTTGAAGAGCCAGAATTGGGCCATTTATGGGGCGGGGAGGTGTTAAAACAGGTTTGATCTCACACATCGGCCAACCACACAAACCCTCTGAATATCTTCATTTCTGATGTTTCTGGTCTTTCTAATTCCCATCATTGCTGTTCATTGCTTTGGGGGATGAGGGAAGGAGGGGTAGGAGACAATCTAACCACATGACTATCAAACAGGATCTTCTTGAGAAACTGGCATGGAGAGAAGTTAAGTATCTTGGCAAAGAATCTTCCGTATTTAAAAGGCAGACAACAAATAGACCCCAGGACTTCTGATTCCTAATCCCATGCTTTTTCCAAGGATATCTAACTATCTTTGTATGCACATTTTTAAGATACGTTGTCCTAACGTGTTCTTTCCATTGCCTTTCAGTGACAAATGTGAGATTGTGTCATTTAGGAGCATCTACAAAACTAGGTCCAAGAAACACTGCTAAGTAGCGTTCTATGTACCAGGGACTATTTGAAGACCTAGAAAGACAAAGGCAACTAAGAGATTGTCCTTGTGATCAAGAAGCTTGCTCTGAGGGGCAAGACACCCCTTAACCAGCCCCTGCATGAAGATACATTTTCATATGTTCTCCACAGCATCCAGTTTCCCTTGGCTTCTCTTGAACTGCCATGTTGTTAACCCTTCCACTACAGGAAGTCTAGTTTTTTATGAGCTTAGTATCTTTTCCTCAACCCCTTCCCCTCCCCAGCTCACATAGAAGGGCACTGGGCCCAACCAACAACCTTTGTCTCAAATCTCTGCAAGAGGGAAGTGGCTGTTAGCAGAGCCTGTCCCTGTCCCCATGAATCCGCTAGGACAGATTTCTTCTCTCAACACTGTATTTATTACCGGGGCGTGAAACACAAATCTGCAGATGCCTTTTCCACTTGCCTGCTGTTGAGAGCCTGCTCAATAATTTAGCGCTCTCTCCCTTAAGGACATTTGGTTTCTGTTGGCTATTGCATAAGACCGTGCAGATGAGTTCTGAGGTCTCCTGGATCCCTCCCACCCTCACTGCCTCCCTTGCAGTTGTCTTTTGCAAGTGTTGGTTTGCAGCTGCAGGAGCAGCAAGCAGCTCCTTAACTCTTGGGCAGCAACAACCATTACTGCTCTTTCACAGACAGTCCTATTCTCTCTCCCCATTCGATTATCACAGCAAATTGATGGTTACTTAAAAACAACAACAACAAAAAAAAAACCTGTCACAATAGGAGGCCAAACACTGGCAACAGATAAAACAAAAGGAGGCACCAAGCTCTTTAATTAAGGTTCAGGAAGGCATGTGGATCTAGCTTTCAGTTACCCTGCTGTGCCTCTGCCTGATTAGCTGCAATGCATCTGCTCGGTTTCCTGGTATCCATCTGCACTGCTAGAGAGCAATGTATTCGGCCGCCCTGATTCTCAATAAGATGGCTCAAAGGCATCAGCTGTAGATAGAATAATGGTTATGCATGTCGACACAGTGTTTCTTGCTGTGTTGACATGCAAGATCACTCCACCTTACACGTACCTGGGAGTAACCCATATGCACACAGATGGCCCAAGTAGAATGCTTACTCCCAGGCAATCTAAAGTCTGAGGATGACTCATTTTGCTGCTATAGGGTTGAAAGCTGGAAATATGCCTCATCACACCCTTCTTCATAAGCCCCACCTATCTGTTCTTCAATGACTCAGGCCACAGAATCCCTCCTTTAATAGATTAAAAGGACCATGAAAATTTGGATCTTTCTGCACATGACAACATAAGGGACTTCTCATTTCAAGGTGTCATGAACGTGCGTCTGTGTGTACAAGGATTCTTTCTCACCAGGAAAAGAGCAGCCCAGACTGAAGCGGCCACGAGTCGGCGCCGTTTGGACAGAGCGTGCTGCGCAGTGAAAGTGACGTTGGCCCTGTGTGATTTTAGTTTCCCCAAAATGCTTATTTGCCTTGTCTGTAAAAATTCATTAGCACTATGTGGATCCTAAAATTCTTTACTAATGTGCCATTCTGTGATTCAATTACACTGATCCCATAAACTCGGGTCCATAGGATTTGAGTCAGCTAAGCTGACCCCTATACAGAAAAACTCAGACATCTGAAACTTGAAAATATTTTCCTAAAACTGGTAAAATCTAAATAAAGTCTAGAGTGTAGTTAATAGTATTGTATCAGTGTTGGCTTGTTAGGATTGACAGATGTCCGATAATAATATAAGATGTTACCATTAGAGGGAACTGGGTAAGGGGTGTATAGGAACTTTCTGTATTATCTTTGCAACTTTTCTATAATTGTTCCAAAATAAAAATTTATTTTAAAATTAAAAAATATATATTTTCTTCAGGTGAGTGTAAATACAAGCAACATTTAGTTTAAACTGGATGTTACAACGTAACATCTTGCGAGCCACCAGCTTTCAGAATAGATAAGGTAAGAGAGAGACATGGGTGAAAATTCTGCAGCAACCATGAATTAATGCCCATTCTCATTGGATCAATTCGTCACAGCCTGAACACGTTGCCTTTCCACTGTCTTAGGAAGGACCTCGGCCGCAGAAGAATTTCTCGTTCTTTGGAGAATTCCAGATTGCATGCCTTGAATTAGGAGGACAGTGATTAGTATAAAATGCCAGGGATAAGATAAACTGCAGGAGGAATTTCCCTTCTACAAAGCAACCAAACCAGGAAACCTAGATGCAAAGCTTTATAAAAATCTGAGAGCTTATTGGCAAGCATGGACCAAGAATTGCTTGTCACTGCATGCTAGATTTCCTACTACTTGTTCACACCAGCATATCAATTAGGGTTCAATTTGGTGCAATTATCACCAGCCAAGCCCCCCCGCTCCCACCCCCGCCTCACTTAACCACCTTATAGAACTCATAGTGGTAGCTCCAAAAGAGACTTAGAAATGGCCTGACCCATTCTCCTCCTGAGGCCCAGAGGTAGGTTTTCAATTAAAGGAGGACACACAGGCAGAAGTACTTTGAATACATTGCTGCATGATTATAAGGTATAATTACGAATAATATCATGACCAGCCACTTGTCCAAGATCACCCAGCTGCTTAGACCATAGAAGATTCTAAACTCCAAAGAGCCTGCCTGGGTCTGTGTAATTTAATTATGGACGGGACTGAAGCCCACATGAGGAAGTGTTTAATCAATAGGCAACCCATTGCAGTGCGGATGCTTTAATCCCAAGCCAGCGCAGGCTCACTTTCTTCTTTGGCAAGAGGGCAGCCCGAAGAGAGAGCATTTGTTTACCAGTTTGCAAAGGGAGCACAGAGAAGCCTGCATTTAGTCCTGGGGGATGATAATGTAAGTGTGATAAGCTACTGTGTCACATCAATTTAAAAGTAATTTTTCTGAATTAAGAGAAAATTGAGTGGGGAAAATGCTTCCTTTTGGAAATGTAATTCCCAGCTGAGTATTTATGCTGGTACTCTTCACAAGTATGCAAGCAATAAGCTGCTTCGTGGGCCAGCGACATCAACCAGGACAGGGAGAAGTCAATCTTAAGGCAGTCATCTTCCCCCTGGTCTTACCCTTCTCCTCACCCTGCCCCCACGCCTCCTGATCTCACCAAAACCCAAGCCATCTCCTTTAAAAACAGATAGGCATAAAATAATCAAGTTCCATGCTGAATATCAACAAAATCCATGGTGATGAATGGGAATAAGAAGAACATTTCATTTCATATTTAAAATGTTAAATTGGGTGCTTATAATTCCCCTGATTTAGCTTTTTTAATTAAAAAATTCAAGCTTTACTCAACATTTGCATATTCATGCCTCTATAATGTGCACTGATTGCATTAAAGGCGGAGAAAAAGCATGTAAGTGCAGCACAAATCTAGTTACTCATCAAGTGCACCATCTATGTATGCATAGATAAATATTTCCAAACAAATTAGCATACACCCGGCACAGGTGCTCTGGCCCCACAGCTCTGCCAGCTATTTCAGTCCTACTTTTCCGTCCATCAAGTTTCAAAAGCCAGAGCATCAGTTTAGAAATTTTATAATTTGTAGAATTAGTGGGTCCCTTTGCCAAAGTCACTGATCAGTGACTAACTTCTACCAGCAATAGCCAGGGGTGGGCGGTGGGGGGGGAACATTCAACAGCACACTTTATTAAAAAACAAGAGGGCAGCTTCCATCAGTCAACAAGACCTCCAACAGGTTGTGGTTGTTAGTCATAGAAGGGACAGCCCCCCTGACTGAGGAGTAAATATCACTGACCAGGCATGGGAGACACTTTTAATAGCCCACCAATAGCCAGTCCCCTCTGGCTTCTTGATGAAATAATTATGACTACGTTTGAAGGTACGGTGTGCCCAGCTCTTAGAAGTAGGCCATGTTTTGTCTAGCCAGAGGTAAAAAAAACAAAACAAAACAAAACAAAACAAAACAAAACTACCCCTGGGCCAAATCTAGCTCCACCACCGGATTTTATAAATAGAATTTTATTAGAACATAAACATGTCCACTCATTTACCTGTTGTCTATGGCTGCTTTCACAGTCCAAGAACAGATTTAAGTAGCTGCAACAGAGACTATATGGCCTGCAAAGCCTTAAATACTTAACTACCTGGCCCTTTACAAAAAGCATTTGCCAAACCTGGCCCAAGCCAACTGCAGCCAACTTCCCAGCCTCCCTTGCAGCTAGGAAGATGTTACCAAGGGCTACTCTGGGATACAGAATAAATAATATATATAGTCATTGAAATAAGAATCATGAAAAAGGATCAGATTTGGGGAGTGAAGTACAGGAGGGAAGATGTAAGTGCAGGACATTTGAATATATGATTTGAGGTACTTTTGGGGAAGCCAAGTAAACACTTCAGTATTCAAGTCTAGATGGAAGACCTCTAAGGTCAACTGCTTCTTTAACTTCAATTCAAACAGACTCTTCTTGCATCTTACTCCTTGTAAATTGATAACTTTAATAAATCCCCTTGACCACTACTTCCT
Organism: Myotis yumanensis; assembly: GCF_028538775.1. NCBI lineage: Eukaryota > Metazoa > Chordata > Mammalia > Chiroptera > Vespertilionidae > Myotis > Myotis yumanensis. Next base: position 75,870,741 of record NW_027223753.1, read on the forward strand.
TATAACTCCATCATAACTTTGTTTCTATGGCACTAGCATATCCTGGTTCTATTACCACCTCTCTCACTGATCCTCCTCTCTTTTGCCTTCCCACATTTGTCCTTCACTCCCTAAATTGGGAAATTCCTTCAGTATTTATCATCAAGTTTTTTTACTTCCCTCAATATTGTCTCACTGAACATTTTTTCATCAGTCTCATAACTTTCAAGTATACAGCTCCCAAGTTGGCATTTCTAGCCAAGGCTTTTCTCTAGCTCTTGGCCCATTGTTACCTATTGGGAATCCCCAAATAGGTGCCATGTTGGCAAATCAAGCTCTATGTACTTAAAATATTTATGTCTCTTTTCCCCAAACAGAGAAAAGGCATGGAGTGGGAATTACTTGTTTTGAGTCCTGATTTTGAGCCTTACTAGCTGTGTGACCTTTAGCAAATTTCTTCATTTCTCTGAACCACAGTTTCATCATTTCCATGTAATTCAAAAGAGGTACAAAGTCCCATTCATGGGTGTACACAAGAAGAAACTGCTGATTTGGAATAAATGGTGAGGGAAAGCTGGGAAGGCTTTGAGGAGATGATAGTATTTGAGCTTGGAAAGTATGGAAACTTCAGGGATGCATGTCCTTGTTTTACAGGGCCCATGTAATTTAAATATGAGAGTATGCATGGTGAGCACACTCTGGCTTGTGGCCTCCTGCTGGGGAGGAGAGAAGAACTGAAAACCATCTTTGCTTTTGTTCTATGCTCCCAGCTGCATTGCACACTGGCTCCGTTCCAGCCTCTGCACCAGTGTCCATGGCCTGTGGTAACTGGTGTGTATCAGACTCCCTTTATCCTCTGGCTGTTCCTAAAACCTGGGGTTCCCAGTTAGCTCAGATTTGATCTCAGGTTTGCATCTGTTTTTCTTAGGTTTTAACTTCTCTGATTTAAAAAAAAAAACAAACCACCAACAAGAACAACTGTAAATGAGCTTTACAGAGAGGCAGACATTTAGAGTGGGTTTGCATCCAGTAAATCCGAGAATACAGACAAAGCAATGGGAACAACTCTCAGAGGTGTGCACCTAGGCAGCGGCCAGGACGCTGTACCCTGGCCCTTCCCTGCGGTGGTGCAGCTCCTGCTGCTCACCCTGAGACACCACGCTGAAAAGGTAATGGAAATGAGCTTATCTGGCCTCGTTTCTGTTTTCTATACCACATTTCTACTTAGTATTTACTGAAGAGCTTTGTGCTTCCACATCTGACCTGAGATGAATCCTGTACTAAAGAAAGCCTTTTCTGACTTCACAGGCACTTCATGGCCAGATTCGGAATACTTTATTCATCCCCCTTTAAAAATCTTTTCAAGGGGGCTATCATTTCAGAGACCTGTGATGTGGTCTATCTATTCCTCCTCCTCATAAACATGATCGGAGAAAGAACAAGCTCAGAGAAAGAAAAAACAAACAATTGCCAAGCCAGTGGAGTTCTGAGAAGCAGAAAATAGAGATGGAATTCCTTGTCACTCTCGCTGGACTGATGCTTTAGGACTGGGAGCTGCCCAGGAAGATTTCGTTAATGCAGAAGCCAAACTCCTCCACCAGAGTCTTAGGGCAGAGTTCTTTCTTTGTAGCGATGAGTAGATAGCTCTGCCAGTTAGTGTGGGGCCGCAAGCCTGGCATTTGAACAGAAAGGGAGGCCAATCCTAAATGAAATCAAACTGTGAATAAAGGAGGATTAAAATAAAAATTGACAGCATCGCTCACAGAGCTAGTGCATGGCTCGGCTGCCTGAAAGTTGCTGCCATGATACGTCTTGGAGATGAGACAAGAAAAATTGCCTAGTTGGCGATTGGCGGAGGAGGTTGCGAGAAGCGTGTTTGTCTGCACTTTGTCGTGCCTATGACGCTGGGTAGGTAAGAGGGGCTGGTGAGAATGCTGACAGGCTGATAAGTTTCTTTGAAAACAGCCTGTAAAGGCTGCCAGGAATGCAGGAAGCTTAATGTTACAATCCAAAAGCTCTACTCCTCATGCTTTACGAACTCAGCAAGATGATTTTAAAATAACTATTTCAGAAAAGACATTGGATTAGAAATCTGGAACTCTGAGCTCCAACCCTGCCTCTAAATAATTTGTTGCATGACCTTGACTAAATGCTTCACTTCTCCAGACCCATGTGTTTAAAAGGGCATTTTCTGCTTGGAGGGGAGAGGACAGGAGGTGGTAGGAATTGAGGAAGGAAGCAAGTCTCATCTCTTCCTGAGATCCTGGGCCTAGGCTGGGAGGCCTGGGGCCCAGAGAACAGAGAAACGCAGAGCAGGACTCAGCCAACATGCTCCAAAGAGGTGTTAGCTTATTGCTCATCATCTCAGCTGAAAGAGTTCTACCTTCAGTGGGTTGAATAGTGGCTTTCCGAAAGATATGTCCAAGTTCTAAGCACTAGAACTTGTTAATGTGATCATCTTTAGAGGAAAGATCTTTGCAGATATAGACCAAGGATCTCAAGATCAGATTATCCTGGACTTGGCTTGGTTTTTATAAGAAAAAAGCAGACGGCAGTTTGAGACATTCACACACACAGGAGAGAAGGCCACGTGGAGACAGAGGGAGAGACTGGATTCTGTAACCCTGAGCCAAAGAACACCTGGAGCTCCAGGAGCTGGAACAGGTGTGGAAGGTGCACCCGTAGAGACTACAAAGAGAGTGCAGCCCTGCCAACACCACTTCAGACTTTTGGCCACCAGAACTAAGAGAGACTAAGTTTCTGCTATTTTAAGCCACATAATTTGCAGTGATTTGCCCCAGCAGACCCAGGAAACTAAAATTACATCCTTGTGTACAGGACAGCCTAGCATCCCTTTAAAAAGACTTCCTTCCCTTAAAGTCTTGAAGATGTTCCTTTAAACCACCTCTGAGCCCCAATTCAAACATGGGTATAGGGTTGGGATGTCTCTCTAACCCAATCCAATGCCATGTTATTCCAAAAAAGAAGAGAACTCACTGCTTTTGTTCAACTCTTAGATGAACACCAGATGGCAGAGGTGCTTGAAGCTGTTTGGCGATGGCGTTGGGAGAAGACAGCTTTCCCGCAGGTACTTCCTGGAAGAAGATGAGAGTTATGCCGACAGGACAGGAAAGGCCAGTAAGGAGTTGTTGGCAATGGGTCATTTTGGTGTGAGGGCCAGCACAGGCCCATGTTATATAATTAAAACTGCCACTTTATGACCAATTATGAGGGTGCTGTAGGACTCCCTATAGGTCAGTGTTACTACCCGTCCTTCACGTGGGTGTGAGATTCATCGAGTCTCATTCATGACTTTGATTCATTAATGCAACACATATTTTCTGAGCCCCTATGGTTGGCCCTGCCTAACTAATGCTGACCACCCCACAGGCTCACCCAGTTGCCCCCTGTTGCCCATGATATGATCTACAAAAGTACTTGACAAGTATGTGACAGTAGTAGGGGAAATGAGTGTAGCCCTAGCGTAACTTGAAGTTAACTGGTTGATCAGAGATGGGAGAGAGAGAGAGAGAGAGAGAGAGAGAGAAAGAGAGAGAAAGAGAGACTGCAGTGTGAAGTTGCAAATAAAGATGTTTCAATTTGTCAGAAAGCTGAGATGATTATTGATGTAAATTACCCACTAGGCTTTCATTACTGAACTTATTCTCTGTGTATCAGGACCAAGAGAACTTCTGCAGAGACCTTCATTCAGGTAGAACGATTTTTATAGAAAGTTCTCAGGAGAGAGTACTGAGAGGACTCACATGTGGGTCACAATTTCATTGAACTTAAATAGTTTGGGAAAAGGGAACTACAGAGATATTTTTAGAGGCATTTTCCTTCACCATAGAAACAAGTTATTGCAATGTTTTATGTCGATTATATATCAATAAAGCTGGAAAAGGAATAACATTAGTCTCATTCATGAGGGCTCTGTCCTTGTGGCCTAATTGCCTCCACAAAGCCCCACATCCAAATGCCATCAGCATATGAATCTTGGGGGCCACATTCAAACCCTAGCAGTGAGCAAGACTGAAAACAGAGGAATTACAAAGACCCTGAAATATGTCTGGCATAAGGACCCATCTTGTCTGGGTGTCAATAGTGCCAATCTGTGGTATGCCATCTGTAGATGGAAGGCTGTTTGCTAAGCCACACGGGGTTAAGGAAGAATGAAGCACCAGCCACAAAGCCCTTTCCTTGATATATCCTCCATACAATGCCTTGTCCCACATTAGCCTGACAATTGAGTTCTAGAAAAATAAACAAAGTGCTAAGTCCTCTGTTGCTAAGCCTCCTGTCTCAACAGTCTGGTCATTTATGTATGACCAGACTTCCTGCTATTCCTCCTGCTAGCCCCTCCCACTAATTCTCAATGGGTACCCTAAGCTGGGCCTTCCCTTATCTTTTATGTAAACAGACTTGAAGGGTAATAAAAGAAAGATGTTGGCTTTTATGGCTCATAAAGCTGCTCGCAGATAGCCAACTTAGCGCCATTAACTGTATAGTTTAACACGTCTTTCACACCTCGGCCAACTTAAATTTCAATAGCCAATGATGAACCTAAAAGAGGCTGTAATGTGAAGAGGCACGCTTGTAAGTCATAGGTTTGTGTCCCACACCCGAAACCTGACACCTTTTGAAAATGACAAGGGTCGCCTTTTGAGTGTCACCACAGAAGAGCCCTGGAGATTTGTGTCTTCCGAGGTGCAATGAAACTGTGAGGCTGACAGAAAATCCCTCTTGGCCTCTGTTTATTCATTTGTAAAATAATAGGGTTGGAATAGTTGGCCATCCAGTACTTTCTGACTCTTACACACTATGATTCTGCTAGTACTGGAGCTTCCATGGGGTTACCAATCCTTTCCAAATCCAGATGAAGGAGGGGAATTGGCCCAAATACTCCAGCCTACGTTTTGACTTGATGCAATGGGGCTTGACAGATAATTGACTCATTCCAGCCCCAATGGGTCCTGCCTCATCTTCCAGAGACTTCTCTTCTAACCATCTTTAAGCACGACTACCTCTCCAACACAGCCACATGACCTTTCCACAGGGCTGGTGCCCCAGAGCTACAGGCCTGAGAGTCAGCCCTGCTCTGCCCACACACCATCAGCTCCCACAGCCCATTCACTGCCCCTCTCTTCATCTTTCTGCACCAGCTGCACGGGCTTCTGACACCCGCTGGGCCCCCAAACACACCTTTTACTCAGCATGTCTGTACAAAGATTATTATTCCCACTCCACCTTCTGCCCACATTTGGACAGAGGAGAAAGGAATGAACCCCATTGGGGCGAACACTGGTGGCCCCTGTTTCTATACCCTGCTCATCCCTCCAGAAGAGAAGAGTCTCATAGCTGACTGGGAAGATGGTGGCCCTGGTGGGAGGTGTCATTATGGTTCCGGAGGAAGAAGGAGGCAGCCTTCCCCACCCCGCTCTCCCCCATGTCACCCCCCGACTGTGAGGATGGCAGAGAGCTGCTTCCCTTCTGGGTCCCTGAGCTCCTCACTCTGGTGCAGGGTAGAGGGTATGGCTTCTAGAAGCATCCGCAGGAGCCCACAGTTCTCTCCTCCACCCTCTGGCTCATCTGCTGATGGGCATTTAGGCTGTTTCTAGATCTTAGCTATGGTGAATTGTGCTGCTATGAACATAGGGTTGCATATATCCTTTCTGATTGGTGTTTCTAGTTTCTTGGGATATATTCCTAGAAGTGGGATCACTAGGTCAAATGGGAGTTCCATTTTTAGTTTTTTGAGGAAACTCCATACTGTTCTCCACAGTGGCTGCACCAATATGCATTCCCACCAGCAGTGCACGAGGGTTCCGTTTCTCCGAATCCTCGCCAGCACTTGTCGTTTGTTGATTTGTGATGATAGCCATTCTGACAGGTGTGAGATGGTACCTCGTTGTTGTTTTGATTTGCATCTCTCAGATGATTATAGACTTTGAGCATGTTTTCATATGTCTCACAAAACAACAAGAAAGCCCACTGCATGGGAGAACATTTGCCAATGTTATCTCCAATAAGGGTTTAATCTCCAACATTTACAGGGAACTCATACAACTTAACAAAAGGAAGATAAACAACACAATCAAAAAATGGGCGATGGACCTAAATAGATACTTTTCAAAAGAGGACATAAGGAAGGCCAAGACATATGAAAACATGATCACTTTTCCAAATCTTAGCGGACATTGATTATTCAAGCAATGAATATAAAGATGGTACCACAATGATACAAAGAGAAGTTATTTTTCTCAAAGAGAAAGCTCTGTGCTGGTAGCTGCTGCCCACAGATACTCAGCACTGTGAAAACTGCGCACAGACAGGTGGCTACCGTGCTCCCCGGGATGGAGCACACCTGCCTCGGTCCCACTCGCTCTCCCTAGCAGCTGAGGATAAGCCACGTTCGTGCATTCAGTTCCTACTTAGCCAGGGCCTGGCCTGACTCCCTGTATTTCATGGCTGATGAAATGACTAGCTCATCTCTAGGAGTAAATGTGGAGGAAGAGTTATCAGATAGAAATACTTTGAAAAATTAGGAAGTGAGGTAACACTTCCTCAGATTTCTTTTCCCTCCTCCCTCTCCTTTCTTCAAACACTGCAAGTAAGGAAGCCCTTAAGGTGAGACGTAGTTTCAAATGCCAGCTCTGTTACTTACTCACTTGTGAGCTCAGTCAAGTTACTTTATTCCTCTAAACCTGTTGTTTCTCTTTAAAATGGGCTGTTCTACAAATTAGATAATGGGTAGAAAGGGCCTAGAATAGCATCTATACAAAATAAGTTCTTCAAACATAGTGCCTATTAATATAACAAACTTGCCATGCTACTCTAATCTCTAAAACCTTTGATGAATTCCAAGAAGGGCCAGTGTACATATACAGTGTGTCAGGGGACATTTTTGGGAATTATCCAGGAAACTCCCTCTTTAGATTTGGTTGCAACTTGACTCTGACAGCCAGATCTATGTTCTCAATGTAAAAATGTCCTTTCCTAGTAATTATCAGTGAGTCTCCAGCTTTATTATCTTATTCATCTTTGCTGGAAAACTGACTGTGTTTCCCCAAAGTGACCTTAGCTTAGCCTATCCCTAACACAAGTGTTTGGGCCAATGGTCAAGCTCTAGAAACGCTTTAAAAGTATTTAAAATCACTAACAAATCCTCTGAAATGACATATTCTGCCATAGATGAAATCATCCAGCTCAAATCTACATGAAGCAATAATTTTAATTTCTATTCATTATCAGTGAGTGGACAAAATAATCTCATATTTGTCCTGACCTCTTTTTAAATTCAAAGCCTGCAGGTTGCGAACACAACATGCTCTCTCACCCTTCCAGAAATGGCAGGATACCAGGACCACAGACAGGATTCATCGAAAACAAAATCCCTTGTTAGAGTTTGAACAACGCACAGACCATCCCTGGGAAGAAAACTCATTAAATCCAGAAGGGCCGCTCCCTCACCCTCCCCACAGCACCCTCATACCCCACTGCCCACAATTAAAATGTGCAAATCTCGCCCAGCTGCTGAGAGGGCCCTCACACAGAGAGGGGATGGAAGATGTAAAAATGCTGAAGGTTGGAAAATTCCTCACAAAGTCCTTCACAAATCTACGTCAATTACTGGTATTTTACAAGCCTGTAGGGATGAAATTATTCCTCTTTCTTAATCGTTGTCTTTGAACAGCTTCCTCTCTGTGGTTTGTCTACGGGGCCAAGTGATTTGAACTCCAAAATTCCAGCTGTTAAGAGCAAGCAGGGCTGCCACATTGCTCCCAGCCCAGCACCAAGGAGCTTTCTGCTAAGACGAAGGCTTGCCCTGATAGAGTGGTTCCAAGTCTTGGCTGCACGTGGAATCACCTTGCGGGTGTTAAAAACTACTGACGGCTAGGTCTTACTTGCAGAACAGTGGTTTCCAAACTTTGCTACATGTTAGACCAGTGATGGCGAACCTTTTGAGCTCGGCGCGTCAGCATTTTGAAAAACCCTAACTTAACTCTGGTGCTGTGTCACATATAGAAATTTTTTGATATTTGCAACCATAGTAAAACGAAGATTTATATTTTTGATATTTATTTTATATATTTAAATGTCATTTAACAAAGAAAAATCAACCAAAAAAATGAGTTCTCATGCCACCTCTGACACGCGTGTCATAGGTTCACCATCACTGTATTTAGACTAATCTGGGGAGCTTTTAAGAGTCCTAAGGCCAAGGTTTCACCCCAGACCAATGACGTTTTCCCCGGAGGTGTCACCGAGTATTCTTCACCTGCCCCCCTCCCCTAGCCCCCAAGATAGAAATCAAGAGAGGAGGCTAAACAGATGCAAAAGAAGGGGATTGCTGAAACAAAGTGGAGGGAAAGGAGACAAGGAGAGAGTTTGATGCATCACTAACAAAGAAAGAATATGGCTCCGAGTGCTGCCGGGGTCTGGCTTACCTAGGGCTCCGTTCTTCGAGCAGGTGCAGAGTAGATTTCTCTGCTTCCCAGGTTCCCTGTGAGCTGGTATCCACCATGCATGCACGAGTGGAGCTCTTTGGGGCATGCCTGAAGAGAAACTTTTAACTTATCCAGGAAAGGCTCAAAAAATAAAATAAAATAAAATAAATAAAAAGCATTCCCCTCCCCTTAAGAGAGGCCAACCTGTCTCAGTATCTGTATTTCTTAAATGTTTTTCTCCGGTGGTTCCCTGGTGCAGCCAGTTGAGAACCAGTGTGCTACAGATTCTGATGGGAATGTCAGGGTGTGAGCTGGCAGTGAGATTTTTAAAGTTCCCTAGGAGATTCCCATGGGCTGAGCCCTGCCCTTTTGAAGCCCTGAGCAGTGGGATCAAACAAGGATGAAGGAGATGCGTCCATCAAGGACACGCTCATACGAAGGGATTCTGTAAAAGGACTTAGATACAATCTTGGCATCCACTGCTAGTTGCCTGCATCATATACACGCTTCTCTTTATTGTTTACTAATAGAATACCAATTTTGTTCTGGTGACAATATGCCCAGTTTTAAAACACCACATTTCCCAGCTTTTTTCAGCTATGAGTCAACATGAAAAACTTCTGACCAATGAGTTGAATGGAGGTCCGAGAGCGAGGGTTCTGGAAAGACTCCCTAAAAGGAGCAAACTCAATTGGAGGTGCTTTGGCCTTTGGCCTTCGCCTTATTCCTGCCTGAAGCACAAATGGGAGGCTGGAGATTAGATAGCCATCTCACAACTTCCCAAGAGGGCACAACGAGCACACGCTAAGGATGTTGGAGCAGAAAGCTAGAAAGGATCTGGGGTTCTGCAGCCATAGAGAGCCACCACCCAGCCTATCTACAGACTTCTTGTATGTGAGACAATTACCCCCAAATTCGTTTAAGCTCTCCACCATTCATATTTCTGTACCGGATGATATACCGTCCAAAGAAGAAAGGAGCAAGATAGGAGAAGAAGGTAGCCACAGCAAAAGTAACAAGGGATTTGAGGTGAAAAGTGTGAATTAAAAACAAAGAGGGAAGAGACAGAGGTAGTCTGGCAGAGAACACGTGTCTTTGAAGGATAATGCCATTACTTGGAAATGTCATTACTTTCTTCATCTTGGTTTGTCACTTGTTAGTCCCATGACTCTTTGTAGTTTTCTTGAATTTGACTGCTTGTCAATTTTCATGGCTCTAGAATTAAGGACTGTGCCATTTATTATATGCATATGTATAATAATATATAGATGCAAAACAAGTAAAGCCATTGGTTTTCTAACATTTTTGAGCACAGAACATTTTCTTTAATCCCTATGCCTGAATAGTAGTTTGTAGAATTTTCCTTTTTTAAATTAATCCTCACCCACAGATATGTTTTATTGATTTGGGAGAGAGAGAGAGAGAGAGAGAGAGAGAGAGAAACATCCATCAGTTGCCTCCTGGGGGGCATTCCAACTGGGGGTTAAACCCACTACGTAGGTATGTGCCCTGACTGGGAATCGAACCCACCACCTTTTGGTGTAGGAGACAACACTCCAACCAATGACCAACTGACAAGGCTACAATATTATTGGCTATATTCCCTATGCTATACTTTACATTCCCATGACTATTTTGCAACAACCCATCTATACCGCTCAGTTCCTTCACCATTTTCTCCCATCCCCTCCCCTCTGGCAACCATCAGTCTGTTCTCTGTATCTATAAGTCTGTTTCTGTTTTGTTTGTTCATTTACATTGATCTTTAGTGGAGTCATCTTTTTTGTATAAACCACATCCATAACCCTATATTCAATTTCCTGCTTCTGTTTCTTTAATGAGGAGTGAGAATTAGATCAGTTGTGAAGAAATCTGGGTGCAAGGTCCTTCTACCCTTGAACAACTTTTTCCTCTATTATAAGAATCACCATCTTTGTTAGCAACTCACTTTTACCATGTCTTTACAAAGCATTCAACTTAGTTTCCACTGAAATCACAAGCACACCTTGCCTTCTTTCAAAATCACATTTCACTTCCCTAATTTGATTTAAGTGAATTACATAGTTATGATAAGTAAAATGTCATTTGGGGACAACTCACCCACGTATTAGGAGCAGAAGTCGCAGCCTCTCGCGCACATACAATGTCCGCTGTTCCATGGCGCTGGGGGAAGGAGAGCTGGCCAGCGGTGTCTGCTCAGTGGGGGCTTGCTATGGGAGCTGCTACCGAGCTTCCCAGTTTGGATATGTGTATTTTGATAAGTGGTGTTTATTGCGTTGGGACTTTGTGTTCCATGTGTTTCCTTCTCTTTTGATGTTTTAAATTTTTGCCTCAGTGTACAGATGATAGAATGATTTGTACTGTAATTGCTTAGAGTGTGCAGACTGGGAAACTGGGCAGGGCTGGGAGAGCTCTGCTGTCTGCTGAGCGGTCCAGTGTTTCCCAGCATTTACCTGCATGATCTGTTATGTGTCACAGCACCAGAGCCTTATGGGAATTGCTATCTAGACAGGCTAAAGGGAACACTATGGGCTTTTGTGAGTCTGGGTGATCTGTGAAATAGGACTATTCTCTCTCATTGGCTACTATGATTTTTGCTAATAGAATGTTTGCCATTTCCCATGCATACTCGATAATAAGTCTCAATAAGAAGTTTTCCTGGTGCTGAGAGTTCTCCTCCCTTTGTGTTGTTTGGGGTGTGAGAGGTGAGAGAAGGAGGGCTGTGTGTGGGTCACCTTCATATTGATTCACTTTGCAGAGCTCATGAATTCTGCTGTGCTCTATGAGACCAGAACAATTCTGAGTTGTTTCTCTGTTTTTAAGAAATCCATTAAAACAGCAACGAGATGCCATGATACAACTATTAGAATGGCTAAATTCCAAAATAAAACAAAACAAAAACCACCCTGATAATACCAATCACAGGGGATAATGAGGAGCAACAGGAACTTTCTTTCATTGCTGGTGGGAATGTAAATGGCACAGCCCCTTGGCAAATAGTTTGACAGTTTTCACAAAACTAAACATACTCATATACACAGGGTATAATAGTCGACACATACATTTCCTTGCTCTCTATGATCCAGAAATTGTGCTCCTTGGATCACCCAATGAGTTCAAAACTTAAATCCATGTGAAAACCTGTATGAAAGTATTTATAGCACCCTAACATGTAATTGCCAAAATCTGGAAGCAAACAAGATGTTCTTTAATAGGTAAATGTATAAACAAACTGTGGTATATCCATACAATGAAATATTATTCAGTGATTTAAAAAACAAAAAGACATGGGTAAACTTAAATGCTTATTGCAAAGCGAGAGAAGCCAGTCTGAGAGGCTACATATTATGTGATTTCAATTTTATAACATTCTAGAAGAAACATATAGAGATGACAAGCAGATCAGCGGTTGCCAGGGGTTCAGGAAGTAGAGGTCAGGGTTGAACAGATGAAGCATAGGGATTTTTAGGGCAGTGAAGCTATTTTGTATAATATTGTAACATTGAAGACATAAAACATTAAGCATTTTGACAAAGCTTGTAGAAAGATACAGCACAAATAGTAAACCTTAATGAATGCAAATTTAAGAAAATCATTCTGGAACTCAGAGAATGCAAAAGTAGGATGCAAGAGTGACAGAAAGGAATCTGAGTGCATCCCAAATGTATGAAGCAATCTCACTGAAGGTGTTGGTGGAGTAATTAGGGAGTTCCTACCTGATTAACTTTAGAAATGAGTGGATTCTTTAAGACTAAGTTTATGGGAACTCTACCAAAGAGCTGAACTCTGGTTGATAAAGTGGCTTCCCACAGGGGCACAGGCTAACAATTCTGCTACTGCTGTAAATGTATTCTGGAACTGGACAGTTAAGTTAATGGATAGCTCATAGATGGTGGGAGCCAGGTTTCTCACTGCTAGAGTGAGAATTTACATATAAGCAAGGAAAGGAGGCTGGGATAATGCATGTGGTAATAGTTTAGAGTTGAAGACAAGAGTATGAACTCATACTTTTTAGTTTAATTTAGACACAGATTATTGCATATGGAATATCTGTAGAAATTCATATATACAAGGTATAATAGTCTACACATGTATTTCCTTGCTCTGTCAGCTGAGAGAGTCTAAAAGCAATGATAGCTCAATAGCAAGGAACAGACTCAGCACCTAGATCTCGGTTTTAAATACCATTCTCCAAGGAAAGAAACTAGGGCTCCTTGGAGAAATGGCTGGTTCAAGGCTGGTTCGAGGCCTGGGGCAAGAAATATACACAATGAGCCTGGAGCACCTTGTAGTCCCACAAGGTGCCGCAATCTGAGCAAGAAAGTAAGTTAAATAGTATTGGGTTTTTGCCCCAAATATAAAGTAAGTATCCATGAGCCCATACTGAATAAATAAATAAATGGAGAGAAAGAATTCCAGAAGAAGAACCCCAAGTTATTCATGCAGATACTCTGCTCTCACGCAGTTGGGGTGTGACTGCCTCTATTTTACTGTGGGCTGTGCACAGTGGGGCTGTGCACAGTGACTTCCTTCCAAAGATGCCCTTCATCCCAGGGATGGAAGCCCCCTGGTTGGTTAACACATCATCGGAATGACCTCCAGCTGAGCTGGCCAACGTTGGCCAAATGTGGAGAGGGTGAAATCTGTTTTTGTCTTTTCCACTGGGCTTCTAGGACACCCTTCAGCAGAACAGAGGGGTTTCTCTCATCACGGAGCTGATAAAACTCCATCACATCAGGGAGGTGATTCTATCTTGTAGTAGGGGCCGCCAGCATTCAAACTGCCTGAGGAGCTTGCTAAATACGGTGAATGTTTCTGGGCTGCATCCCATACCTCCTCAGTTAGATGGATGGGGGTCGGAGAGAGTGGAGGGGAGTCAGGGGCACAGGGGCCAGGAATCTGCATTTTAAAAAAGTATCAGGTTATTTCTATCATTGGTATTAAAGCTTGAGAGGACAGCTATAGAAATTGGCTATATCGCTACCACATCAATAAAATGTTAAATTTAAGAGAGGATATATTGCCCTAACCGGTTTGGCTCGGTGGATAAAGCGTCGGTCTGCGGACTGAAGGGTCCCAGGTTCGATTCCGGTCAGGGGCATGTACCTTGGTTGCGGGCACATCCCCAGTGGGGGGTGTGCAGGAGGCAGCTGATCAATGTTTCTCTCTCATTGATGTTTCTAACTCTCTATCCCTCTCCCTTCTGCTCTGTAAAAAATCAATAAAATATATATTTTTTAAAAAAGAGAGGATATAAACAACATCACAGGGGAAAATATCAGTCTATTTCAGAATGGGGACATTCTACAACACACCTCACCTGATTTCTTTCACTAGACAATGACATAGATAAAAGGAAGAGAGATGAAAACTGACTTTAAGGACACTTCCAATATAAATGAATTCAACACCATGGATCTTGTTTGGATCCTGATGCACACAGATCAGAGGCAAGACATGATCTTAAGACTATTGTGGAAAAGTAAACATAGACTATTGGCTAACACCAAATAGTGTTAATTTTGTTAAGGGGGTTATGTAAGAAGATGCTGCTCCCTATTTTTAGTTGTACACTTAAGATTTTTGGGGGGAAATTGCATGATATCTGGTAATGGTTTTAAAATGCTCCAGCAAAAATTTAAAAGTGGAGCAGTCAGTGTGGGGAAATAGATGAAACAGGTGTGGTGGAAGGTTGATGGCTATTGAAATGGGTAGTAGGTACATGGGGTTTGTTGTATTCTAAGCTTCCAATTATGTTTGCAAACTTTTAAAGCAAATTGTTATGAGGATCTAAGGAAATGGAAATGCAACAGAATCAGTTGCCAAAGGTGGACTTCTAGGAAGGAAAGCAGCTTGACAGTGCTTCAAAAAGTTAAACAGGATCAGCATATGACCCAGCAATTTCACTCTTATGTACATACCCAAAATACTGACACCAGGGACTCAAACAAATACATGCACACTCATAACAGAACTAGTCACAATAGCCAAAAGAGATAAACAGCTCAAATATCCATCAACAGATAGATGAATAAACAAAGTGTGGCAGATACATACATTATTATTATTATACATTAATATTATTATTAATATTATTCAGCCATAAAAGTTATGAAGTTCTGGTACATGTTTCAACATGGATTGAAAACATTATGCTAGCCTGGCCGATGTGGTCAGTAGTTGAGTGTCAACCTATGAACTAGGAGGTCACAGTTCGATTCCCGGTCAAGGCACATGCCGGGGTTGCAGGCTTGATCCCCAGTAGGGAGCGTGCAGGAAGCAGACAATTGATGGTTCTTTCTCATTATTGATGTTTCTCTCTCTCTCTCTCCCTCTCTCTCTCTCTTCCTTTCCGAAATCAATACAAGTTTTTTTTTTTTTAAAGAAAACATTATGATAAGTGAAATAAACCAGACACAAAAGGACAAAGATTGTACAATTTCACTGATATGGGGCATGTAGAATGGGCAAATTTATAGAGACAGAAGGTAGGCTAGAAGTTACTAGCGGCTGGGGAAGAGAGAATGAAAATTCATCGCTCAATGGGTACAGAGTTTCTGTCTCTGTGATGAAAAGTTTTGGAAGGACAGGTGGTGGTTGTACAACAGTGATGTACTAAATGCCACTGAAATGTTTCATTTAATGGTTAATTTTATAAAATAGTTACTTTTACATTTATGTGTATTTCACCTCAACTAAAAGGTGAATACTAGCCAGCTCGAGGAGGAAAGATTTTGAGGGGCAATGTCAGGGTCCCTCCCACGACCTCTTGCAAGCATCCGGTGAACTGCAGCTCTAAATTTAGCTACTCTCTCCATGACCAATGGAAATGGTGTATGAACAAGGGAAAATGTAACAATGACTCCTTGCACTCATAGGACCCTGTGTTTTATAAGCCTGCACAACATTTTACCAACACGAGCTTCTTTGATTCCTTGGAGGGAAATTTTGCGTGTGATTAAATTAACTCAGGTCCAGAGTCCTTACTCAGGAAATACTCCTGTTGAGGATTAATTGAATTAAACCCAGAGAATCAGACTGAATTTTAATACATTGTAGAGTCTCATTGACACCATTATGCTGTTTAACAATTAGATCTGTCAGATAGTGGCATAGGGGTAGCAAGAACTGTCAGCATAAATGCCTTCCCCAATACAACTAAGGCCTCGTCAACGTCCGGAGAATGTCTTGACACTAAGTCGGCTAAAAAGACATTGAAAAATAAAAGGTGCTCTACCTCTGTGCTCACTGAAACCCCTGGCCCACATCTCTGCCTGGTGTTAAGGGATAATTCTACATAAAAGATGGATCCAAAGATTACATTCCATCGATAACTTAATTTCAGTCATTTCTTTGTCATTGTATGCAATTTTGCAGGACAACTTTATTATCTTTTCCCCCTTCTAAATCTAATTTTTATTCAATGTCCCAAATTATTTGCATAATTATTTCCCCCTGGATTCACTTTGCGGTCAGAGTGTGGATAATAGCAGTGAGAATGGTACTTTCTCAGGGGTTGGCTGTCGTTGGTAACCTGGGGTGTCTGAGCTGTTGGAGCGTGCCGACAGGTGACCACATGAGCTAGATGGAAAGGTTGTCTAAGAAATTTAACATTCTCATCATCTGAATCCTCCTTAGTCCCTGGAATACTGAGATAGTCATTCTAAAGCTAGCCTTGGATTTGGGGCAGTAGATGATCTTTTTATTAAATAGTTTGTTTGTTTTTCTAATGTAGCTGAAACAGATTCACTATTCCCAGCATGGACATGGGTTTAGTGAGGAAATTATAGAAAAACTCGTTCATAAAAAAAAAAAGGCTAAATGGGAAAATAAGATAATAAAATCACACAGTGTGATATGGTAACTATAGAGAAAAGACCTACTTTATAATTTTCCTCTGGAAAATTGGTCAGAGTGAAACCAGCCCGGTATAATCAATTGCACAATATGAAAATGAATGAGAAAAAAAGAAGAAGAAGAAAATGAGTGAGAAGCTTCAGCGTCCAGGCCTGTGCCGCAGAGCTGGGCACGTAGAGGGAGGGAATGAACCCGGATCCGGGGGAGAGTCTCCTGCCTGCCCCCTCAAGGCCCCGGACCAGTAAGAAATTCGGGAGTGGAACGGGCGTTCCTGCTTACTACCAACTCTCACTCGTAGGTGCTGCACATTTCTTCATCAGGAAGAAAGAAAATGCGTTTGCTCAGGTGTTTTCATGTGTCAACTCACATCAGGGTCCAGGGAGTTCAGTTAAAGAAAAACTCCACGGGGCTGACACACGTCTCTGCTAGATGACATCTCTCCCTAATTTCAAATGCGAGAATGAGGCCACCGGAAACGGAACAGGCTGTCTGATGGACACTGACCAGGCCCTACATGCAGGCGGGTGGGCAGCTGGTGAGGAAGGTGGGCTGAGCCCGCAGCGGAGGGGAAGGCTCGCTCTGGGGCAAGTTGGCTTTGATGCCACCACCTTTTCTCTGACTCCTCTTTTTTTGGTTTTGGTTTTTAACTGACTCCTGTAAACCTCAAGTCCAGAGACTTCTTCAAGCAGTGCTAAGTGGAATTTGTTAACATTTTTTAAAATGGCAATCTTCTTTGTATGGAAAGTGATAGAGATTTTCCATTTGTGATATAAAGTGTTGTTTTAAAATAGATGAATTTAAGTTTCCAAAGTGGTTGGGTGAAAGCAAACTATTTTTTTTTTTTTTTTCGAGAGAGAGAGAGAGAGAGAGAGAGAGAGAGATTTGTTGTTCCATTTATTTATGCATTCATTGGTCGATTCTTGTATGTGCCCCGACCAGGGATTGAACATAAAACCTTGATGTATCAGGATGGCGTTCTAACCAACTGAGCTACCGGGCCAGGGCGAACTATTAAGTAAGCAATTCTGTGATGGTGCTTGGCTGTGAGACAAAGCCTGCTTGTCCATCACGGCTGATACCAAATCAGCAGCACTGAGCCATCACCGCCCTGCAAGGGGCGTGTTAGGAGCCCCAGTTGACAGAAAAGGAAGCTGACTCTTCGGGTTAAATTCTGTTGTGAAAGATCACTCAGCGAGAGAAGCCAGCATCGGGGTCAGATCTAGCGCCCGAAGCTCTGTGCTCTGCTGCATATAGCACATGGCGCCCGGGGCCTTCCCTGCAGAGCGGGGCTGCCCCGTCCGCGCTGAGGGCCGGGCACTGCCCTCTGTGTCCTCCAGGTTAGAGCTCGGGCGTTTCCCGCTTCCTTCTCTCCTCATTTGGTGCCTACAAGAGCTAGGACCCGTTCTCATGATCTCCATCCCCCGCCTGAACACCTCTTCCTCCCGGACCCGACGTCACCTCCATCATTAAGGAAACACCCGCCTCCCACAACCCAGTGCTGTAACAGGATTTGCTGGGGGGGGGAGGCGGTACCTGCTGATCTCAGAGCGAGTTAAAATATAGCAGAGGGTCCCAGTTTTAAAGTTGCCAGACCTCTGCAACCACGAGGAGGAACTCCATTTGCAGCCGGGCCCCAGCCAGAGATTAGCAGCTTGCAATCACGCTGACAGCGTCAGTAGTTCTATTGCATACCACGGGGACCTCTAATTTCAGCCTGTGAAATCGTAATTGCTTCTCAAGGAGGAGCGGGGAATCCTGGGTAATGGCCACCACCGGGCTCCGTGTCAGCGTTGCCAGTGGCTGCCACATCAGATTTTTCTTGCTGTTACTCAAAAATCACTCCCGCTTTCCATATGGGCAGTGGAACTGGGGAGAGAAAGTAAATTAACAGAAACTGTCAGCGGCTCGGAAGAGCCCAGACATCAGTGTGACAGAGGTGGGCGACCTCCCATCAAAAAAGGTAACTTTTCCTCTTTTTTTTTTTTTCTCGTTAAGATAAAGAGTTTCACAAACAAATTTCATTACTTAGGGTATGCAGCTAAATGATGTCATTATTAAGCAAAAAAAAAAAAAAATGATCTGGTTCATGGCACGATAAGATTAAAAGCTGCCAATTCCTATTCATTCTTTCCTGGAAAGAGTTGGGGGTGTGGGGGTGGGTGGTGGAAAGTGGCCCGAAAGAGTAATTAAAATAATGAAGATCGCAAGTCCATGCCAGGTTGATGTTCCCAGTGGATTAAAATTACCTGCTATCAAAGTTAAACTGTCTGAGAAATTGCTTCCTGCTATGTTTGGAATAAAGAGAATTTGGAGCTACCGCATCTGATCACAAAACATGTAGAGATGAGAAAAGTATCTGCAAAGGAAAGGACCCCCGCCACCTGCCACCTGCAGAGAGGGGACTTTCTGACAAGTACTAAGTGGTTCTGAAATTATTTTTTTTCTACTGAGGGTCCGAAAGGAAAGAGAAGGGGCTAAATATAATTGCTTAAGAAAATACAGTTGTTGTTGTTTTAAACAGAGACATTTCAGACTGGGGTTTTACATATCCTCAATTGACATTTTTGGGGCAAATTTCATGTATCAGAAATTTCACGTCATCTCTCCCCCAATCCTCTCCCCCCGTCTCCCCAGGACTCGGGCCCATCTCTCACCTGGCTGAACCCAGGCCTCTGTTGGCAACCTGGTTTATAGCCCTTGCTTGCCCCATAATCTCATGACACCTGCCCCTCTCAATGCACTTAGTATGCTTTGCCTCCATCTTCTCTGGACTCCCCTTCCCGTAGAACGCTTCCATGGACCTGTGCGGTCTGGTGAGATGCCCTTGCTACGCTCTGATAATTCCCTGCGTTCCCTGCCTTGAGTACCTGTGTTACCATTGCCTCCAATGTCCGTCTTGTCAATTTATTTTAAATCCCAATGCCAAGCACAGTGTTTGGCACATAGCAAGTGCTTACCAAACATGCACCGAGTGTCTCTCCTCTTCAAAAGTCTCGGCCAGAGTCCTCCAGGACTTGCTACGCCCAGTGCCCTCACACGACCTTGAGCACCTCCTAACTGCTGAGCTACCTATGTTCACTGACTCAGTGCATCTGCTGATGCCCTGGCCATGCCCTCGTCCGCCTGCTGACCCCGTGGTATGTGCATGGCACACCCCACAGACTCTAGCTGAGAGCAGTAAAGCAAACTGGTGAAGAGCACAGGGTTCTAGAACCACAGGCCTGGGTTATCATCTTGACCTTGGACAAGACACCTCTCTCTGCCTTCGTTTCCTCCTCTAGAATAATGGTTCTTTCTCCAGGGAGGCTATGAGGGTTAGAGAAGCTCACCTGTTTAAAGCGCTTGGGAAAGTCCCTGGCTCTCTGTAGATGGCAGCTGCTGTGAGGAGGGCGAGATGGTGGGTCACCAGGAGCGGAGGACGTAACTATTTGCTGTTGCTGTTACTACTACAGCATCAACAGTATGTTTGGCTGCTGCTTCAGTTGGCCTTGACTCTTGTGCCGACCCAATCAACCTTCACACATGGTTTCTAAAACCGACAATGGCGAATCACCGTGACTTCAGCTCGCTCGGAAGTGGTCATCCAGGACCCGCTCCGTGTTTCTGTTCTTTTCCGGGTCCTCCCATCATCTCCATTCCTGGGTTTTAGCATTGGCTCCCTGTTTCTGCTCTAACCACGGAATACACACACCAATACCACGGCCTAGACCTGCCTTCTCCTTGCCTCAGACAGTGCTTCCTGCTCCAGTCACAGCCCCAAATCTTAACCCAACTAGTAAGTGTTGAGAAAGTGTCCCCACTGATAGAGGATGAGCTAGGATGTCTTATCTTTCAATGCTGTATAGAATGAAAGGCACCATGGATGCTAGCAGAATTAGGGAGTGAGATGACCAGCCCTGAGACACTGGGCAGTCCCGGCCCTGGGGGCTGTTGGTGACAGCGGGGGGGGGGGGGGGGGGGGGAGGGGGGGGCGGGGAGAAGGGGGGGTTGGGTTCACAGCCTGCTGCACTGAGCGACCACAGCAGCTGCAGGGAGTCCTGCCCAGTCAGAGGTTCCAAACCCGGTGGAGAGTAAATGGGGCCATAGGGTCAGTCAAAGGGGGAGAAGAGGAAGGTGTGCACTGTCCTGGGCGTGGAGGAGGCAGGGATCCCAGATCTGGTGCCTAAAATCAAGAGCAATGATCACCACATTGCAAAACACAACACAGTTGTAAGAAGATCTATAAACTCAGGAGTGTAAGGAATGTGAATTTTTGTGAGAACCCCACTGAAGTTTCTGTATCTAGCTCAGCTTTTTCTAACCGCATGCCAGTAGGGAGGTAGTCAATCTGGGTCAATTCCATCCCGCACCAGCACTGCCTTCTCTTTGGGGTTTGGACTAAGAACTCAGGAGACGGAGGCAGCTGCAAGGACACCTCAGCCTAGCTGGCACCTGGCGGCACAGGCCTTGTCTTAATGTGAGGGGAGCCTCGGGAGCTGCACAGAGTTAGGATACAGTTCTGGACACAGGTCTCCACCCCAAAGCATCTCCACACCACGGAGAACAGTTGGGATCCTTGTTTAGAAATGCTGCAAACTAGAGCGATAGCTTTAGAACATCACTCAACTCTTCCTAACCTGTTTCTCCATCTACAACATCAGAGGGTTCACCCTCCCGGTCTCTTTGAGCCCCTCTTGCTCTTGTTCTAGGCTGACCCGTAGGGCTTGTCGCCCCTGCCTTTTCAGCTGAGCTCTGGTCCCAGGTGAAGAGGAGAGACACACATTGATTCCCCTCTGACCAGCACTGAGGAAGAGCAGTCTATCTATGCAACCTCCTCAGATCTCAACTCAAATAGCAAATGTCATTGTAGGAAAGTTTAGACTCCCTGACACATTCCCGAGAAACAGGCTGCTTAGGATTGATTACCAGAAGGCAGCCGGTGGTGACTTTCTGGGAATTTATATTTGTGACTTCAATGTTGGGCCACCACAGGTTTTGCTTTTAATATTAATTGGAGTTACTGCCATTCCTCAGATAGATTGCTTGACTTTGCCACATAGCAGGAGGGAAAGCTGCTGTTAAATCACTCCCCCCCACACACCACTTTCCTTTGTATGTCTGAAGGCATTAAAAATATTTTTCAAACTGAAATACAACAGTTTTAGCTGCTGAACTTATAGCTTGTGTAATTCTTACTGCCCAAGGCAAGCTGGTTTGATAAGATTAAATTTTTTAGATTGGCATCTAACCAACTTTTACTTTGTGTAAGATTGTTTTGGAACTTTGAACCTTTCTGATATCAAATATCTGGAGGATGTTGTGTTAGAGGGAAAAAGAGAAGAGGGTCTTAATTGGAAGCCCGAGAATCTTACCCTACATGGATGGGGTTAGGGATCTTAAACTTAGGAGGAATGTGTGAGAAGGGAAACTGTTAGAGAATCAGAGATAGAAAAGATATGGAACCATGAAAACTGAGAAGTGGCCAAGGGCAACAGCCACAGCCAACTTTCCTTTGAAAGTTTGCAGATCACTCTCTTCAGTGACACAAAACCCAACCCATCTTGAATGTTTCTCCTTTTAAAAGTATATTTCAGAGGGAAGGGGGTGGATAGGAAGAGATTAGCGACTGAACTTATATGCATGTATATGCATAGCCCATGGACAGACAATAGTGCCAGGGGAAGGGGAGGGAGTGAGGTGGAGGGGCTAAAGGGGTGGGCATCTGTAATACTTTCAACAATAAAGATAAAATTTTTAAAAAGTATATATTTTTTATTTATTTATTTATTTATTTATTTATTTATTTATTATCAGAAACACCTTTAAGTTTGAAAAGCTGTCAAGCTCACCATGGCAGATACAACTTTTTTTTTTTTTTTACATTTTTTCTTTTTTCTTATTCTTTTAAAAAAAATATTATAATAAGTATTACAAACGGTATTACATATGTGTCCTTCCCCCCCACACCCGCCCTTGACAATCCCCTGCCCTCCCTTACCCCGCAGTGTCTTATGTCCATTAGTTATGCTTATATGCATGCATTCAAGTCCTTCGGTTGAACTCTTACTCCCCTCCCTTCTGCCCTCCAACCCTCTCTGGCCTTCCCACTGCAGTTTGACAATCAGTTTGAGGCAGCTCTGCCTCTGTATCTATTATTGTTCAAAAGTTTGTAATGGTCTTTATTATCCATGAATGAGTGAGATCATGTGGTATTTTTCCTTCATTGACTGGCTTATTTCACTTAGCATAATGCTCTCCAGTTCCATCCATGCTTTTGCAAATGGTAAGAGTTCCTTCTTTTTTACAGCAGCATAGTATTCCATCGTGTAGATGTACCACAGTTTTCTAATCCATTCATCTACTGATGGGCACTTAGGCTGTTTCCAGATCTTAGCTATGGTGAATTGTGCTGCTATGAACATCTGGGTGCATATATCCTTTCTAATTGGTGTTTCTGGTTTCTTGGGATATATTCCTAGAAGTGGGATTACAGGGTCAAATGGGAGTTCCATTTCCAGCTTTTTGAGGAAACTCCATACTGTCTTCCATAGTGGTTGCACCAGTCTGCATTCCCACCAGCAGTGCACAAGTGTTCCTTTTTCTCCACTTCCTCTCCAGCACTTGTCGTTTGTTGATTTGTTGATGATGGCCATTCTGACAGGTGTGAGATGGTACCTCATTGTTGTTTTGATTTGCATCTCTCGGATGATTAGTGACTTTGAGCATGTTTTCATATGTCTCTTGGCTTTCTGGATGTCCTCTTTTGAAAGGTGTCTATTTAGATCCTTTGCCCATTTTTTGATTGGATTGTTTATCTTCTTTTTGTTAAGTTGTATGAGTTCCCTATAAATTTTGGAGATTAGGCCCTTATCAGATATGACGTTGGCAAATATGTTTTCCCACGAGGTGGGTTTTCTTGTTGTTTTGTTGATGGTTTCTTTTTCTGTGCAGAAGCTTTTTATTTTGATGTAGTCCCATTTGTTCATTTTCTCTTTAGTTTCAACTGCCCTAGGAGCTGTATCAGTGAAGAAATTGCTTTGGCATATGTCTGAGATTTTGTTGCCTTTGGATTCTTCTAGAATTTTTATGGTTTCCTGTCATACATTTAAGTCCTTTATCCATTTTGAGTTTATTCTTGTGTATGGTGTAAGTTGGTGGTCTAATTTCATTTTCTTGCATGTATCTGTCCAATTTTCCCAACACCATTTATTGAAGAGACTATCTTGGCTCCATTGTATGTTCTTGCCTCCTTTGTCAAATATTAATTGAGCATATTGGTTCGGGCTAATTTCTGGACTCTCTATTCTATTTCACTGATCTATATGTCTGTTCTTGTGCCAGTACCAGGCAGTTTTGAGAACAGTGGCTTTGTAATACAGCTTGATATCTGGCATTGAGATCCCACCTACTTTGTTCTTTCTCAGGATCGCTGCAGCTATTCGGGGTCTTTTTTTATTCCAGATGAATTTTTGGAGAGTTCGTTCTAGATCTTTGAAGTAGGCCATTGGTATTTTAATGGGAAGTGCGTTGAATTTATAGATTGCTTTGGGTAGTATGGACATTTTAATGATGTTGATTCTACCAATCCAAGAACATGGTATGTTCTTCCATCTGTTTATGTCTTCCTCTATCTCTTTTTTCAACGTCCTGTAGTTTTCTGAGTAGAGGTCTTTAACCTCTTTAGTTAAATTTATTCCTAGGTATCTTAATTTTTTTGGTGCGATGGTAAATGGGATTGTTTTTATAATCTCTCTTTCTGCAAGTTCACTATTGGTGTATAGAAATGCCTCAGATTTCTTGGGGTTAATTTTGTATCCTGCTACATTGCCAAATTCATGTATTAAGTCTAGTAGTTTTTTGATGGAGTCTCTAGGGTTTTGTATGTATAATATCATGTCGTCTGCAAATAAGGACAGTTTCACTTCCTCTTTTCCGATTTGGATGCCTTTTATTTCTTCTTCTTGTCTAATTGCAATGGCTAATACTTCCAGGACTATGTTGAACAGGAGTGGTGAGAGTGGGCATCCCTGTCTTGTTCCTGTTCTTAGGGGAAATGGTGTTAGTTTTTGTCCATTGAGTATGATGTTGGCTGTGAGCTAAAAAGTATATTTTAAAAGATCCTTTACTCTCTCTAGATGGGAGCAGACTCCATAAGCTCCATCTTTGGGTTATGTTTGACTCTGATTTTACCCTTGGATATGGGACCCAATGAGACAGGATATTGACTGTCCTCCATTGTTTCCCGGGTGAGAGACTAGGCTATGTCAGGTTTACTTACTGGGGCTCAAAACATAATGTTGAGACCAAATTAAAGTCTGGCTTTTCTGGTCTTGTAGGCATGACAAGTTTTAACACCTCAATGAGCCAATAGTCAGGACGTTAGAGTTGTCCTGTGAAGTTTGGAGTCGAGGATAGTGGATCATGAATCAGTTCTTGAGCAGCAGAAGCCCTCCCCTTTCATCTCAACCAGGGAAGGTGGCAGAAATCACACTGGCTAAAAAACACCAAAATAAATAAATAATCAAACAAACAAATCCACAAAATAAACCCACCAACGGACATTAAAAACAAAAAGCTGGTAGCATCTGCTCTCTAAGATCAGGCCTGGGATAATTATCCCTGGTGGCTTTTTGGTTAAGTTTCAAAACCATTCATCAAGAATAGAGCACACCAATTCTTTTTTTTTTTTTTTTTTTTGAGCATACCAATTCTTAACTGAACAGGTGTATTAATAGAATCTGAGATACAGGAGATCAAAGTCAGAAAGCTGAGCCACTCATTTGAATTGCAGCCGATAAGCAGGGAAGGTAGCAGGTGCAGGGGGATGGAGGGTTGCTAGGTCCCCAGAATCTACTCAGTGTGAACGTGACAAAGCAAAGATTAAGGATCAAAGATGCTGAACTATATAGATAGGAGCTTGACTCCTACTGAAGCACTTTCTTAATTAAAGTAATGATGGGGATCCACACATCGGGTCTTAGTTATGTTACAGCAACAACTGTAAAACAAACCCTCAGTATCGGCAATACTCGTGTCAGTAACAAAATGACAAAAACCACCACCAGCTGGCTACGCTGAGGCTTGCTAACAGCTCTCCCGGAAATGGACAGATTTACAAGCTTGGCAGCATTTAAAAACTCAGATGCAAGGGCAGAGATTTAACTCTCCCGGAAACTTGCTTCACGGTTCCCGAGAAAGTGATTACTACATTGTATGTTTCCAAAAGTGTCAGTTTAGGGGAAGGTGAGGGGAGCCCCTGGGTCTGGAGCATCAAAAGGAGAAGAGCCATCTCCACAGAGTCACTGCTTATCTTTCCAGGCAGGAACCTCTTCAGGGCCTGAGGAGTTAAGAAGCCTCTTTAGAACAATAAAGAAAGTCTCCATTCCTCAGAGTGGCATCAAAACCTTTCACAATATGGCCTGAGCTTATTTCTTAGTCTAATTTCCAGTTACTTCTCTTATAGATCCTTCACTCTAGCTACACTGTTCCTCAAATCCACCATGCAGCCCTGACCAGTTTGGCTCAGTGGCTAGAGTGTCGGCCTGTGGACTGAAGAGTCCCAGGTTCAATTCCGGTCAAGGGCATGTACCTTGGTTGCGGGCACATCCCCAGTAGGGGGTGTGCAGGAGGCAGCTGATCCATGTTTCTCTCTCATGGATGTTTCTAACTCTCTATCCCTCTCCCTTCCTCTCTGTAAAAAATCTATAAAATATATTTTTAAAAAATCCACCATGCAATTCTATACTATACTATAATGACTTTTTTATTTTGGTAAAATATGCATAACATAACATTTATCATCTTAACCATTTGGAAGTATAAAGTACAGTAGCATCAAATACATTTACAATGTTATGTAACCATCACCATTATCTATACATAAAACCTTTTTATCATATCTAACATAAACTGTACCCATTAAAAAAATAACTACCCCGTTCCTCCTCCTCAGCTCCAGGTAACCCCTATTCTACTTTCTCTCTCTGTAAACTTGTCTATTCTAGGTACCTCATACAGGAGGTATCATTCCATATTTGTCTTTCTATGTATGGCATATTTTATGAAGCATAGTGTTTTCAAAATTCATCCACATTGTAGCATGTACCAGAGCTTCACTCCTTTTTAAGGCTGAGTAATATTCTATTGTAAATATGTACTACACTTTATATATGCATTCTTCCATAAATTGACATTTAGGTTGTTTCCACCTTGTGGCTATTGTGAATAATGCTGCTGTGAATGTTGGTGTACAGATGTCCATTCAAGTCCCTTCCTGCTTGCTTGCTTGCTTCCTTCCTTCCTTCCTTCCTTCCTTCCTTCCTTCCTTCCTTTCTTCCTTTCTTTCTTTTGTGGTATATAACTAGGAGTAAAATTGCTGAGCCATATGGTAGGCTTAAATTTTGAAGAACTGCCAAACTATTTTCCACAGTGGCTGCACCGTTTTACATTTTCACCAACAATGTATAAGGGTTCCAACTTCACATCCTCGTCAACATCTATTTCTGTTACATTCTGATTTTTATTTATGGCAGACATCCTAATGGGTGTGAAGTAATATCTCACTGTGATTTGATTTGCATGTCCCAAATGAATAATAATGTTGAGCATCTTTTCATATGCTTTTTGGCCATGTGTGTATCTTTGAAGAAATGTCTAATAAAGTCCTTTAGACATTTTTAAATTGGCTCGTTTGTTTTTGGGTTGTGGAGTTATAAGAGTCCTTTATATGGGTGGGCTAAGTGGGCTTACAGTTGTGAGCATGCAAAACACAGAGTTAATTCTTGTATTATTTATTAACTATTGAATTGTTTTCCATACAAATAACTGCAAACCTTTTGCCCACTCCTGTATATTCTGATATTAATCTCTTGTTAGAGATACAAATTGCAAATATTTTCTTGCATTATGTATTTTTGCTTTCTTGAGGTTGTCCTTTCTACACAAAGTCCTTAATTTTAATGAAGTTCCATTTATTTATATTTTTCTTTTGCTGCCTGTACTTTTGGTGTCACATCTATGAAATTGTTGTCAAATCCAATGTTGTGAACACTTTCCACAATGTTTTCTTCTAAGAGGTTTATAATTTTAGATCTCAAGTTTACTTAGGTATTTTATCTATTTCAAGTTAATTTTTATGTGATGTAAGGTAAGGGTCCAACTTTATCTTTTTGTAAGTGGATATCCAGTTTTCCCAACACTATTAGTTAAAAAGACTGTCTTTTTGCTTTGAATAGTCTTGGTTTGGCATTGTTTGACCCAGTGGTCCCACTTCTAGGAATGTATCTTAAGACTACTGAAACACCAATCAGAAATAATATATGCACCCCTATGTTGGTAGCAGCATTATTTACAATAGCTAAAATCTAGAAACAGCCTGAGTTCCATCTGTAAATGAGTGAATAAAAAAAGATAAGGTACATTTACATGGTGGAATACTATGCAGCTGTAAAAAAGAAGGATCATTTACCTTTTGAGACAGCATGGAGAGGTCTGGAGAATATTATGCTAAGCAAAATAAGCAGTCAGAGAAAGACAAATACCACATGATCTCACTTATCTGTGAAATCCAATGAACAAAATAAATTGACTAACAAAATAGGTCTAGAGACATAGGTCTAGACTGATGAATCTCAGAGGAAAAGGGGAAGGGGGCGAGGGAAGAGATTAACCAAAGAACTTATATATATACTAGAGGCCCGGTGCACAAAAATTTGTGCACTCAGGGAGGGGGGGTCCCTCAGCCCGGCCTGTGCCCTCTCGCAGTCTGGGACCCCTCAGGAGATAACGACCTGCTGGCTTAGGCCTGCTCCCAGGTGGCAGAGGGCAGGCCGAATCCCTAGGTGCAGCCCCTGGTCAGGCTCAGAGCAGGGCCGATTGGGGAGTTGGGGCGCTGCCCCTTGTCATGCACAGAGCAGGGCAGATCGGGAGGTTGTGATGCCACCCTCAGTCACGCTCAGGGTAGGGCCAATTGGGGGGTTGGGGCGCCGCCCCTTGTCATGCACAGAGCAGGGCGGATTGGGAGGTTGCGATGCCACCCATAGTCACGATCAGGGTAGGGCCAATTGGAGGGTTGGGGCACCGCCCCCTGTCACACTCAAGACAGGGTTGATGGGGAGGTGGCGGCGCCACTCCCTGTCACTCACAGAGCAGGGCCGATCAGGGGTTTGGGGCTCCGCACCCTGTCACACACAGAGCAGGGTCGATCAGGGGGTTGAGGAGCTCCCCCCTGTCACTCACAGAGTAGGGCCGATAGGGGAGTTGGGGCACTGCCCCCTGTCACACACAGAGCAGGGTGGATCAGGAGGTTGGGGCACTGCCCTCTATCACCCACAGAGCAAGGCCGATCAGGGGGTTGGGGCTCCACACCCTGTCACACACAGAGCCGCAGGGCGATCAGGGGGTTGGGGAGCTCCCCCCTATCAGGCACAGAGCAGGGCTGATCAGAGGGTTGGGGTGCCTTCCCCTGTCACGAACAGAGCAGGGCGGATAAGGAGGTTGTGGCCCCGCCCCCTGTCACACACAGAGCCACAGGGCAATCAGGGGGTTTGGGCGCTGCCTCCTGTCACGCTGATCCCCGTGCCGGGAGGCCTCGCGGCTCCTCTGATCCCAGAGCTGGGAGGCCTTGTGGCTCCGCTGATCCCCGTGCCGGGAGGCATATTACCCTTTTACTATATAGGATAGAGGTCTGGTGCACAGGTGGGGGCTGGCTGGTTTGCCCTGAAGGGTGTCCTGGATCAGGGTGGGGGTCCCGCTTGGGTGCCTGGCCAGCCTGGGTGAGGGGCTGATGGCTGTTTGCAGCTGGTCACACACCCTTCAGGGTGGGGGTCCCCACTGAGGTGCCTGGCCAGTCTGGCTGAGGGCCATTTTCAGGCTGGTGGGTGACTGAAGCTCCCAACTGCTCCTTTTTTTCTTTTTTCTTTTTTTTTATTCTGGGCCAGCTTTAGCTCTGAGGCTTGGCTCCAGTTCTGAGGCCTCGGCTGCTGAAAACAGGTATCTGGTTTGTTTGGGTTCTATAATCAAAACACTGTTTCAACTCCAGCTCTGAGATCCCGGCTGGCTGAAAGCAGGTTTCTGGGGTTTTGTTTAGCTTCTATATTTGTAACAATGTTTCAAACTGCAAGCTCAGAGGCCAGCAGCGGCAGGCGGGGAACGTTGGCTTCCTCCATCACTGGAGCAAGCAAGCCTCCTCTTTGCTTCAGTGCCTGGCTGCCGGCCGCCATCTTGGCTGGCAGTTAATTTGCATATCGCCCTGATTAGCCAATGGGAAGGGTAGCGGAGGTATGGCTAATTACCAAGTTTCTCTTTTATTAGATAGGATATGCATAACCCATGGACACAGACAATAGTGCAGTGAAGGCCTAGGGTGGGGTGGGAGCTGGGTGAAAGGGGTAATGGGGAGGAAATGGGGGGCATTTGTAATACTCTCAACAATAAAGATAAATATTTTTTAAAATGAAAAAAATAAAATGATTATATGTGAATATTTATTTCTGGAATTTCTATTCTTTTCTGTTAGTCTTTATGTCTATTCTTATGCCGGTACCACATTGTTTTAATTATTGTAGTCTTGTACATTTTGACCTTGGGAAGTGTTTGGGAGCCTTTCCACTTTCTTCTATTTTGGGTCCCTTGCGATTCCATATAAATTTGAGGGTTGGCTTTTCCACTTTTGTGGAAAAGGCTGTTTCAATAGAGATTGTGTTGAATCAGTAGTTTGCGTTGGGTAGTATCGACATTTTAACAATGTTAAGTCTTCCTATCCATGAACATGAGACACCTTTTTATTTAAGTATTTTAAAATTTCTTTAACCAAGATTTTGTAATTTTGAGCATATGAGTCTTTCAGTCCTTTTGTTAGCCTTATTCCTCAATATTAATTATTTTAGATGGTATTGTAAATAAAATTGCTTTCTGAAATTTTTTTGATTGTTCATTTTTTTGATCAGTTCACACACCTGATTTTTGTGTGTTGATCTTATAATCAATTTTGCTGAATTTATTAGCTTTAGTAGCTTTCTTATGAGTTCTTTGTAACTGGGTCTCTCTCAGACCATGCCATCTGCAAGTATAATTTTACTTCATTTCCAATTTGGATGCCTTTTATTTCTTTTTCTTGGTTAAAAGTTCTCACTAGAATTTTCAATATAATGTCAAATAGTAGCAGTAAGAGCAAGCATCTTTGCCTTGTTCCTGATCTTAGGGAATAAACATCCAGCCTCTCACTTCTTGAATATGGTATTAGCTGTGGGTTTTTCATAAATACCCTTTATTGTGTTGAGGAATTTCCCCTCTGTTCCTATTTTATTTTTCATGAAAGGTTGTTTGATTTTGTCAAATGCCTTTGCTGTATCAATTGAGGTAATCACACTTTCCCCCCTTCATTCTATCAATGTGTTTGTATTATGTTGGTTTTATGTTGAACCAGCCTTGAATTCCTGTGATAAATCCCACTTGGTCATGGTTGATAATTATTTTAATATGCTTTTGAAATCAATTTGCTAATAATTTGTTATGTATTTTTCATTTACGCTCATATAGAATATTTGGTTTCTAATTTTTTCTTGTAGTACCAGTATATTTATCTGGCTCTGATATCAGGCCTAATAGAATGAGTTAGGAAGTGTCCCTCCCTCTTCAATTTTTTGAGAGTTTGAAAAGGACTGATGTTTATTATTCTTTAAATGTTTTGCAGAATTCACCTGGAAGCCATCTGTTCCAGGACTTTTCTTTGTTCATACTGTTTAGGGAAAAGTCTAGTGTTTAAGGGAAGAAGGTCTTGCTGCAAGGCATTTTCTTAAAAGGACCAAGCTCGACAAAAGAATTTTCCTGGGGATCCCTACCAATACACCTAGTTTAATGTTATGCTTCACTCACCAGATATGGTTAAATTACTTCTGGTAATTTCAAAACAAATTACACCTCTAAGAGTAGAGATTATCACACAAATTCCTCCTGTAAGGGCAAAGATTCACAGGATTGCAAGAGGAATTACTTTCAGGATTGTCACCACAGACATTCCAAAGTGACTCTTTGCGGGAGATAACACTCAACTTAAGATGGAGCTGCAGATTATAATTAGGCTCTTTACTTATGTGAATGGTATGTTTTAGTTCACAAAGGTGAAGTCCAAGTAAAATGAGTCATAAATGAACAACATGCTTTATAGCTACAGTATTTGAAAAGCTTTTGGTCTGTTTAAAAACCACATGCATTTTATTCCTCTTCATGGAAATTGGGGGTAAAAACAGAAGTTAAGAGCTTAAACCTTGGAATCAGACAGTCTGGGATAACATCTATAGTTGTTATGATTAATTAGACATATTAAAAGCAGATGAGATAAACCCAAAAGTAAAATTCCTAGCTCTTTAGGCCTCTAACTTGAACTTTTCCTTTACTTTGATCTAAGTTTTTTTCATATATATATATATATATATATATATATATATATATTCATATATTTATTTGTTCTGGGCACTTTCCTCATCAGTACACATAAATGCATTCAGATGCCCATAAACTAGGAAGACCATAGAGACCAAATGAAACCCTTTGATTTAACTACTACACAGTCCACAGTTGGGGTATTTTGGCTATAGAACTCTAGGAAATAGTACTGGTAGGAAGTAATTGACAGAAAACTAATGAAGAATAATAATGTCTGCATTTCCTTTTACCCCCAAGGCAGGATGGGGGAGGGCATGACTTCTAGGCCTGCCTATTAATCTATTTGCTCTTTTCATCTTTGGGCATGGAAAACCTCCTTCTTGATCTAAGATCGGCCACCCAAATCTGCTCTATGCCATTCATTAATTTGGTCTCCTCAAATACAGCTGCAATCTATTTTCTTTGAATTTTTCTTCCTTTGCTGCATTTGTTAGAATTAGACTCTAAGTCCTTGAAGCAGGAATCTTTTTATTTCATATATATAATTCTTTTTGGTAGTCATGTGCTAATATCAGAATTTAAAACACCTAACTTTATTTGTAGAATTGGTTTCCAGGCTTAAATGGCTAAAGTAAATATGAAAAGGGGAGAAATGATGTGTGCCAAAGACACAGGACTTGACATATGATAAGCTGATTTAGTCTTCCAACGATCCTGCAATGGAATCATGCCCTTATTTTACAGATGAGAAAGAGAAAGTGGCCTGGCTGCCATTGAAACCAAACCTTTGCTGATGTCAAAAATCTCATGCTTTTTCCCTATCTACCTCAAATTTGTATTGGAAACAACTGAAATATGAATCCAGTTGAATCAGGTCCTTAGCGCCTTCACAGTTCCTTAACCCAAATTTATGGTTTGAACACCATAAAAACCAAGCTCTGTGGTAAGGCAAGTACAAATTTATCAAAGTTTGGCATGAATTCTCTAAATTAGGTTGTATCATAAAGTAGAAGTTCTCAAGTTTTCTTGATTCATGGCACCCCAAGGCCAAAACAGCTACCCATTCTGTTCATTAAGTAGGCAGGCCCTAACAACTTAATTAATATGTATGTCCTCTTATCTCATAAAAAGTTTTAAAAAGTAATACATGTAATTTGAAAAAAATATTTTATTTCAGTCTAAAATTGTCATTACTTATTAATAGAAACTGTGCATCTGTTGGGCCCTGCACAACTCTCAAATCTTGGAATAAGATCACCTTCATGTCTTGTTCCACATCCATTTTCACTTGATACATCAAAGCAACTGCTGAAAATCCACTCACAAACACAGGGCATCAACAAAAAATGTTGTGAATTCTAATGTTGAAATTATGAACTATTTTGAGCTAGTAGTAGTTTGCATGAATCTAACAGATGTTGCTGTGCTGATCTTGAACATTTAAGATATCGATGGCATTCCTGTGAGTGCACTGCAGCACCCTCGGGTGCCTCGGGTGCCTCGGGTGCCAAGCAAGTCTTAAGAATATCTTTTTTCTTTTCCTTTTTCTTCTTTCCTGCCCTTCTCTTCTTTTCTCCATTTTTTTCTAGTTTAATAATTATAAAACCTCTTGAAGCTCCATTTATAACTCAAATTCTCTCTTCATGACATAATATATACTGAAATTTCAACCAGAAATGAAGTCAGTAGAAAAGCATATGTTTTGACTGAACAACATATGGAAATCTGATGTTTGTAGACACATTTTCCCAGCAAAAAAGTTTTTAGAAAAGAATTCTTTACATTCTCCTATTGACTATCTCACATTTGATAAAGAAGACAGAAAGAAAAAGGGAGGGAGAGGGAAAGTGAGAAGGGAAGGGAGGGAGGGAGGGAGGAAGGCAAAACTTGATTAATAAATCTTTATTAAGTGCATTCAGTACACACACATTCTTGGAGCAACACAACACTGAGAGAAGGACAGAGCTGCCCAGAATCCAGGCATCCACACAGTCCCTCCCAGATACAGCTCTGTTGGTTCAGTCAAGCTCAGGTGGAAGACAGGGTACAGGGGAGCAGAACGAGTGGACAGTGTAGAAACATGGGCTTTAGAGTCAGGCTGTGTTCAAGTTCTGTCTCTATAACTTAGTAGCTCTGAGTCCCTTGGAAGTTACTTAATCTTGTGAATTTTAGATTTTTTTTTTCAGTAAAATAGGAATAATAATACTTATCCCAAAGTTGTTTTTTATTTGGGACTGATTAACACTTGTAAAGTGCACTTCATAATATCTGGCACATTTAAGGGCTAGATAGTTTTCAATATTATTATTACTACTAGAGGCTGGTGCACAAAATTTGTGCATGGGGTAGGGGGGTCTCTCAGCCCATCCTGCACCCTCTCCAATCCTGGACCCCTCGGGGTATGTCTGACTGCTGCAGAGATCGGGCCTAAACCGGCAGCCGGACATCCCTCTCACAATCCAGGACCACTGGCTCCTAACCGCTCACCTGCCTGCCTGCCTGATCACCTTCAACTGCTCTCCCTGGCAGGCCTGATCACTACTCTCCCCAGCCGGCCTGATTGCCCCCAACTGCTCTTCCCCGCCGGCCTGTTGGCCCCTAACTGCTCTCCTCCACTGCTGGCCTGATTGCTCCTAACCACCTCTGCCTCGGCTCCCACCACCGTGGCTTTGTCCGGAAGTATGTATGGAAGACATCTGGTCTAATTAGCATGTTACCCTTTTATTAGTATAGATAGGGCCAACCCACAGGTAGGAGAAGGCAGAGGTAAGGTCTGCCAAAAAATGGCAAGGGTACAGAGAGAAGTAGTAGTGGGGAGAATGGTGGAGTTCATGTCAATAAATGGATTGCATCCAGAACTCTGCTGGTGGGAATGTAAATTGGTACAACCAACCAAGAAAACCACTTGACAGTATTTACTAAAGCTGAGCATATGCATATGACCCAACTAAGCAATCTGAGTTCTGGATATATGTTCAGCACACAAGTGATTACACATGTGCACCAAAACACAAGTTTAGAGCAGCACTATTCATGATAGCCGGAAAATTAGAAACAACCCACCTGTAGGATGGCTAAATACAATGTGGTATGTTCATACAGTAGAATTCTATTCAGCAACGCAAGTGATACTGCTACATACAACAACCTGGATGCAACTCACAAGTAATGTTGGGTAATGGCAGACAGGGAATAGTACATGCTTATGGTGCCATTTATATAAAGTTCATGAACAGGGACCCCCCTACCCCATACCATACAATCTATGGTATTATAAATATGGGTAATGGTTACCTTTTTGGGGCAGAATTAGTGTCTGGGAAGGTGCATGGGGAGTCTACTGGGGCTGGTTATGTGTATTTACTTTTTGAAAATCCATCAAGCTGTCCCCTATGATTTATGTACATTTTCATCTGTATGTTTTCCTCTAAGAGTTTACCGTTAGAAACAAAATGGGCCAAAGTACTGAAAAATATTTTGCTGTAGATTGAATGTTTGTGTTCCCCCACCCCCAATTCATATGTTGAAACCCAAGTCCCAATATGATGGTGGGAGGTGGGGCCTTCAGGTGGTGATTAGGTCATGTGGGTGGAACCCTCCTGAATGGGGTTAGTCCCTTTATAAGAAGAGACCCAGAGAGCTCCCCTGCCCCTTCCACCATGTGCAGATGCAGCCAGAAAACAGCATCCATGAATCACAATGCACCACATCTGCTGGCACCTTGATCCTGGATTTCCCAGCCTCCAGAACTGTGAGAAATATCTACTATTTATAAGCCACCCACTCTATGGCATTATTATAGCAGCCTGAGACAGACCTCTTTATAACTTTCCTTTTAGACAGAGAGGGCCACGAAGAAAGGAAGGAAGGAAGGAAGGAAGGAAGGAAGGAAGGAAGGAAGGAAGGAAGGGAGGGAGGGAGGGAGGGAGGGAGGGAGGGAGGGAGGGAGGGAGGGAGGGAGGGGTTACAAAAGGATTTTGACCCTAAGAGAAAACATGAAAAGACAATGTGAGGCACAACAGCAGCTATATTTACAAAGTGCAGGTCAACTGTCCTATGGTGACGGACTCTGTATGAATCAGGATAGGCTAGGTTATAACTCCCAAATCTCAGTGGCTTAACACAACTGAGCGCCTTCTTGTTCTACACACGCTGACAGGGACTCTGCTCCTCAGGCTTACTTGGGGACCCCACCTGAAGGGGACTTCATCTTGGCAGGCATATTAAATTAATTGGGGTGACATTGGTCAATAGGAGCATATAGGTTTCAGATGTGGATCTCTGTGTTACAAGATCTGTATACTGCACCGTGTGCCCACCACCCAAAGTCAAATCTTCTGTCACTGTCACCACATATTAGGCCCCCTACACTCCCCACCCCCCAAGACTTTGTTTTTTAAATGTGATTTCTTCTTAGACTCACATATCAGTTTCGGGAGAAATGTGCAAACTCACCAACTGATGACATAATTAAATCTTAATTCGGATTCCTTACAAGACACATAAAAGGCTGAAACATTTTGTGATAAAGGGAAGAGCTGAACAAGGGTGTGGGTTTAAAGAGGAAAAATGTCCTATGGTAACCACAGGGCACCTGATTTCCCTGTGCTGATACAATCCAAATAGGTTCTTCAAATTCTGATGATTTCTTATTACGCCAATTCCTTTCATTATGAAAGAAGCCACTTCCTTCAGTAAAGGCCAACGATGGCAGGTAGAAATAAACCTCTGATGCAATCAAGCAAAAATGCCCGAAAAGGGGCACAGTGTGAACCGGACTAATCCCGTTTTTGAAAGTGCATGGGCGCTAAGGAACTGGTACTTCCTCACTTCTCCCCCGCTGCTGAGAGTCCTTTCAGTGGCAGAGTCGTCCACCACCCCCCTCCCCCACACATTCCGAAAGGATTGAAGGTCCAAAAGTAGGCTTTGCTATAAACTTTTCAGGAACACATCTGCTGCGAGAAATAAGATGTCTGTAGCATCAGGACTCCGGACAAAGCATAAAGAAGGAGATGCATTTAAAAATGTTTATTCAAGGTTGAAAAGTCTTCCCACATGAGGAAGAGGTGACCAGGCCCACTCCTGTATGTCAGGTTCTGACCTGAAGATTGACGATTTAAAGACGATGCAGCCACTTGCATTTCTTGCTAAAAATAAACCAAAAGGAGCTTAATGTGAAAGACAGGCTACGGCAGCTGTTATGAAGTTTGAGCTCAAATAACCAGTGGGCCCCACTCCACGTGAGACAGGGTGAGCTTCATCAAAAAGTGTGGCTAAAAGGCGGCCAGGAGGCCAGTATAAATGACTGCCCTTTGAGAACTGATGTGGTTGCTTCCTGTTCACTGAAGACTTTAATTAGGAATTTATTCTTCTTCGCAGATGCTTCATTTAGTTGTGTTTTAATTATAGAGCTTGACAAAAAGAGCCAAAAGAAGAGCAAAGAGGGCGAGGCCCACAGACACCGTCAGTGCTCCGTCCTGACGGAGGCTTCGCAGCCACAGCTCCACTCTGGAACCCACAGAGTCGCGCTGGGACATGGAGCTCAGGGGACCCCCACGCCTGCTTCTGAATTCCTAGAAAGAGAGAGACACAGGAGAAAATAATTTTAAAATGCAAAGGAAGCCCCATTATGCTATCAATCAAGTAATGGGTCCCAAGAAGGAACTTTAAAAAAACAAAAACAAAAAAACACACATTGAGATATAACTGACATATAATCTTGTCTTAGTTTCAGGTGTACAGCCTAATGCTCGAAGTCTGTATACACCGTGAATGACCACCACTGTAAGACCACTTAACATCTATCACCATGCCGAGTCATACATTTATTTGTCTTGTGATGAGAAGTTTCAGTGCATATATCCTTTTGAGTTAGTGTTTTTGAATATTTGGAAATATTCCTATAAGTGGAATAGCTGGATCACATAGTAGTTCTATTTTGAATTTTGTAAGGAACTTCCATACCTCTTTCCACAGTGGCTGGACCAATTTACATTCCTACCAACAGTGCACAAGGGTTCCCTTATCCACATCCTTGCCAACACTTACGTCTTGTCTTTTTAAGAATAGTGATTCTGACAGGTGTAAGGTGATACCTTCCTGTTGTCTGATTTGCATTTCCCTGAGGATAGTGATGTTGAGCATCGTTTTATGTACCTGCTAGCCATCTATATGTCTTCTTTGGAAAAATGTCTATTCGGAGCCTCTGTTCATTTTTTTTTTTTTTTGCTATTGAATTGTATGAGTTCTTTATGTATTTTGGATATTAACCCCTTATTAGATATCAGATATATAATTTGCAAATATTTTCTCCCATTTAGTACGTTGCCTTTTCATTTTGTTGATGTGTTACAGTAGAACCAAGTATATAAACCAAAAAAAACTTTCATGTTCAGAAACTGTAGGGATCAGATTTCAATCAATTAAAGATAAATGAAGACAGTGGAGAAAGCTTAGTCTGGTTAGATGGTAACAAAAGTCCATCTCTAATTATTGCCCCTTCTCTAACAGTTACATACTTATTGTTGGGGAAGGGAAAGACAGGCTTTTTACCCTGAGCACATGTAACACCCACAGGCACAACTGGGACCAGTTCTAGGAATCCTAAGTGCCTGGGCTCTGGGCTTTAACTCGAACCCTAACCCTACCCCAACCCTAACCCTTATCCTCTCTTTGCTGCCATACAAAATCACCTGTAAAATGGAGATGCTGTTAGTATTTGCACATCAATGGGTTGTATGGGAATCAAATGAGAGAGTGTCTTAAACATTTAAAACTCAAATAAGGTATCTTGTGGTTCTCATGGAATATGTAAACTGCAGACATTCCTTTAACACAATTGCAAAGTCACTATTTTATTTGTTTTTCAAATGTGATTCATTGATTTAAGCTATATTTGTCCCTTAAACATACCATCAGGAGGCACACAGCATAATGAATGAGCAGACCAGAAACTGAGCCCAAGTTCAGACCTTCATCAGCCTTGTGACCTTGGGCAAGTGGTTTAAACTCTCTAACCCTAACCAGCTCCTCTGTGAAGTAAGGAGACCAATATGTACCTTAAGATGTTGTTGAAAGGCTCAGAAATGACATGCCCAGAGCCCAGGCAGAGAACCTGGAATATAGGTTTAAAATATACTTTTATTGATTTCAGAGAGGGAGAGAGAGATAAACATCAGTGATGAGAATCATTGATTGGCTGCCTCCTGCACACCCCACAATGGGGATTGTGCCCTGAACGGGAATCGAACCATGACCTCCTGGTTCATAGGTCAATGCTCAACCACTGAGCCATGCTGGCCAGCATATAGGTTTAAATTAAGGGCTGCTATTTTTTACATTCCAGTAGTGTGGCTTGGAAAACACTTGCACCACAGCACTCATCAATAGTCCCAACATGACAACGCCCTGTCCTGGGTACCACCCTCATAGCACTCGCCCACAGGGAGAAGCTATGCCCACTGGGAAGTCAGCACCTCTTATTCCCAGCCCCTCAGTGAGTGAACCTTCTGGAAAGGCGCTTTATGAAACCATCTGATGTGAGAAGGGGAGACTGGGTTCCACAAGCTATGAAGTGGGATTCAACTCTCAGATGTGCTAGGGTCCACTTTTATCTGCTTTTTCTTCAATATCTAATATTATGGTAATGCTGTTGTCAAGGAAACTACAAAGGAAAGAAAAATGTCACTGTAACCCCATAACTCTACCTAAAACACTTTGCCCCAGTTCTGTGCCCTACCTGAACCAGCCACCTCCCCTCTACTCACTATCTGCCCTCTGCCTTCT
Source organism: Myotis yumanensis (assembly GCF_028538775.1). Taxonomy (NCBI): domain Eukaryota; kingdom Metazoa; phylum Chordata; class Mammalia; order Chiroptera; family Vespertilionidae; genus Myotis; species Myotis yumanensis. Next base: position 75,910,172 of record NW_027223753.1, read on the forward strand.
GTTCTTATGTTCTTGAAGGACACCCCAGCAGGAAAGCTGCCCTCCACTGGTGCACAGCAGGAAGGGTTAGGTGCACCCCTCTCGGGCTGAGCGTCCCGTTGGCTGGCTCCCATCACGGCACCTATCAACAGTAGTGCAAGGCCTGTCTCTTGCTGTCTCCTGCATGATCCCGAGTGTGCTCCTGAAAGGGGGGCTGGCTTGGCTCTCCCATGGATGCCCAGGGCCCGGCATGGGGGGAGGGGACAGGTGAATTGAAAGGATATTCCTTGGAGATATATATATATATATATATATATATATATATATATATATATACACACACACACATATATAAATAGTCTTTCCATATGAATTGCCATTTACCTATTCTTGTATTTCTTATTAGACTGTAAGGTAAATGGGACAAAGAATCAAATATCACCAGTGCTACATACACAGTATAAATATAAAACAGCATCATTGGAGGGAGACAACAATTTACTAGCAGAGAAGTAGCAAACTAACACGCTTTGTATTGCTACTCTAACACATTGCCACAAACCCCAGGTCTGCCATTTGGCTTCTAGGACAATCCCAACTTTAAGTACTCACCCAGTTTCCCCCACTTTCAAGGCCACTAGCACTGGCTTTTTGATAAGTACCCTGACGATTTCCATTGGACCCCATGTATAATCTCAAGATCTTTAACTTAAACACATCCTCAAAATCCCTTTTGCCAGGTAGGGTAACCTTCACAGGTTCCCAGGATTAGGACATGAACATCTCGGGGGTACATCACTGCCTGCTACTCATGGCACATGTGATCCCCAAATGATCTCGTTATCCCACCAGAAAGTGTGCTCAGTTCAGCAGAGCTGTACCAGCCGCACAAAAGAACGCTTTCCAACAGAAGCCTAACGCTCTACATGTTTACACGGCAGGGTGCACGGGGCCCCCCTACCCCTGGTGACTGTATGGCTAGTGACCCTGAAGCTTCCTGGTGGAGGAAGAGGGGGCCTCCAGCGCTGGGCTTCTGCTAAATCCTTTTCCTTTCTCTGAGCTCATGTAGGCCGTCCCAGGTAGCTGCTTGCTGAGCAAATGGTCCTCCAGGGCCACACGTATTTGTCCTACTCATAGCTCTTTCATCCAAAAGAAACAGGGACCTGAAGGAGAGGGCACCTAGGAGATGGTGGATCAATGTTCTCTGAAGGGATATTTGCATTTCTACTTTTTCCTTTGCGTTCCAGTTACAATCTCATACAGTTGCAAGTATCCTTCTCTGGGAGCTGGATGGGCTTGGCCTTCCAATGGAAGAAATTCGTGCTGTTCAGAAGAGGCTTCTCCCGCAGTTCCTCCTCCTTCTCATAAAAACTATTTGCATATTGTTGCCCTGGCCAATTTTTCTCAGTGGTTGGAGCGTTGGTCCTCAGACTGAAGGGTTACACGTTTGATTCCCAGTCAAGGGCATGTACTAGTACCTAGGTGCAGGCTTGATCCCTAGCCCCGGTCAGGGTGTGTACAAGAGGCAACCAATCAATGTGTCTCTCTCACATCGATGTTTTTCTCTGTCTCTCCCCCTCCCTTCCATTCTCTTTAAAAGTCAATGGGGGGAAATATCCTCAAGTGAGAATTAACAAAAATAAATAAATAAATAAAAATGTTTGCATATTATAATATGTACTAGAGGCCCGGTGCACGGATTCGTGCACCCGTGGGGTCCCTCAGCCTGGCCTGTGCCCTTGCGCAATCTGGGACCCCTTGGGGGATATCGGACTGCTGGTTTCGGCCCGATCCTGGGAATCAGGCCAAAACTGAAAGTCCGAATCCCCCGAGTGATGTAGTAGTGTGTGAAGCCGGGCGGCCCGGGGAGGAGCCTGAGCCTGGGATGGACAGATGCACCGTGCAGCTCCCACTCATCCCGGCCCTGCTGCGCCTGCCGCTGCCATCCTTCCTAGCAATGCTGCGGAGGCAGGAGAGGCTTGCATCGCTGCAGCTGCGCTTGGCAGCTGTGAGGCCGGTGTCTGGCACCCTCAAGTCAGCTGAGCAGTGTGCCTGCTGTGGGAGCACACTGACCACCAGGGGCAGCTCCTGCATTGAGCATCTGCCCCCTGGTGGTCAGTGTGCGTCAAAGCAACCAGTCGACTGGTCTTTTGGTCGCTTAGGCATATATATACATAAGGCATATATATATATATACTAGAGGCCCGGTGCACAAAAATTTGTGCACTCGGGGGGGGAAGGGGATTAATCAGCCCATCCTGTGCCCTCTCCCAGTCTGGGACCCCTCGGGAGATAATGACCTGCTGGCTTAGGCCTGCTCCCGGGTGGCAGAGGGCAGGCCCAATCCCTGGATGCAGCCCCTGGTCGGGCTCAGAGCAGGGCCGATTGGAGAGTTGGGGTGCCGCCCCCTGATACGCACAGAACAGGGCCCATCAGGGGGGTTGGGGCTCCATACCCTGTCACACACAGAGCAGGGCCCAACAGGGGGTTGAGGAGCTCCCCCCTCTCACTCACAGAGTAGGGCCAACAGGGGAGTTGGGGCACCGCCCCCTGTCACAGAGCAGGGCGGATCAGAGGGTTGGGGCACTGCCCCCTGTCATGCACAGAGCAGGGCCCATCAGGGGGGTTGAGGCTCCATACCCTATCACCCACAGAGCAGGGCCCATCAGGGGGTTGGGGAGCTCACCCCTGTCACACACAGAGCAGGGACCATCAGGGGGTTGAGGAGCTCCCCTCTGTCACTCACAGAGTAGGGCCAATAGGGAAGTTGGGGCACCGCCCCCTGTCACACACACAGCAGGGCGGATCAGGGGGTTGGGACGCCACCCTCTATCACCCACAGAGCAGGGCCGATCAGGGGGTTTGGGTGCTGCCCCCTGTCACGCCGATCCGGTGCCAGGAGGCCTCGCGGCTCCGCTGATCCCGGTGCTGGGAGGCATATTACCCTTTTACTATATAGGATAGAGGCCTGGGGGCCGGCTGGTTTGCCCTGAAGGGTGTCCTGGATCAGGGTGGGGGTCCCCACTGGGGTGCCTGGCCAGCCTGGATGAGGGGATGATGGCTGTTTGCAGCTGGTCACACACCCTTCAGGGTGGGGGTCCCCACTGGGGTGCCTGGCCAGTCTGGGTGAGGGGCTGAGGGCTTCTTTCAGGCTGGCGGTTGTTGACTGAAGCTCCCAACGGCTCCTTTTTTTTATTTTATTCTGGGCCAGCTTTAGCTCTGGCTCTAGCTCTGAGAGCAGGTATCTGGTTTGTTTCGGTTCTATAATCGAAACAATGTATAACTTCAGCTCTGAGATCCCAGCCTATATTTGTTAGAATGTTTCAAACTGCCAGCTCAGAGGCCGGCAAGTCAGGCGGGGAACGTTGCAGTCTGCAGTCACTGGAGCAAGCAAGCCTCATGTTCGCTTCCAGCTGCCTGGCTGCCGGCCGCCATCTTGGCTGACAGTTAATTTGCATAAGGATATGCTGATTAGCCAATGGGAAGGGTAGCGGTCGTACGCCAATTACCATGTTTCTCTTTTATTAGTGTAGATATATATATATACTAGAGGCCCGTTGCAGGAAGATTCCTGCAAGAATAGGGCTTCCTGCGGCTGGAGCAAAGCAGAGAAGGGAGCAAAACCCGCTGAGTCGGGCTTCGATCCCGCTCCCCGCCACGCGGCTGGTTTGTTTCCCCTCCCACTCCCCGGCGCCCGGTTGGGTTTCCCTCCTGCTCCGCCACCCAGCTGGGTTTCCCTCCTGCCTCCGACGCCTCTACTTTGCTCCCTTCTGTAGCGCTTTGCTCCCAGCCAGTATATGCAAATTAACCGCCATCTTGGTTGGGTTAATTTGCATATAGTCACTCTGATTGGCTGGTGGGCATGGCTTAAGGCATAGCGAAAGTACGGTCAATTTGCATGTTTGTCTTTTATTAGTGTGTGTATATATATATATATAGAGAGAGAGAGAGAGAAAGAGAGGGGGGGGGGAGGCCCAGTGCACAAAATTAGTGCACTGGGCAGGGGGATGTCCCTCAGCCCAGCCTGCACCCTCTCCAATCTGGGAACCCTTGGGGGATGTCCGACTGCCGGACATCCCTCTCACAATCCAGGACTGCTGGCTCCCAACCACTCGCCTGCCTACCTGCCTGATTGCCCCTAACCACTTCTGCCTGCCAGCCTGATCACCCCCTAAAAATTCCCCTGCCAGCCTCATCAATGCCTAACTGCTCCCCTGCCAGCCTGATTGGCCCCAACTGCCCTCCCCTGCAGGCCTGATCTCGCCCCCAATTGCCCTCCCCTGCCGGCCTGATCTCGCCCCCAACTGCCCTCCCCTGCCGCCCTGGTTACCCCCAACTGCCCTCTCCTGCCAGCCTGATCTTGCTCCCAACGGCCCTCCCCTGCCTTCCTGATCTCTCCCCTAACTGTCCTACCCTGCCGGCCTGATTGCCCCTAACTGCTTCATCACCCCTAACTGCCCTCCCCTGCCAGCCTGATCGCCCCTAACGGCCTCTGTCTCAGCCCCCACTACCATGGCTTTGTCCAGAAGGAAGCTTGATGTCCAGAAGATGGCCGGTTGACCTGGTCTAATTAGCATATTACCCTTTTATTAGTGTAGATAGATTATATAGGATAGGATTGCTTAAATAGGGGGGGCGGGGGAGGCCTTTTTCAGCAGGAGGAGATGCTCTTGGCAGACAAAAACACATAATCCCTATATCTGGACTGATAGCCAGCCATATGCACTATACTGCCAAAGTGGTCATTAAAAAATTGAACTGCTTTCTTATACCTTATACCAAACAGCTGTTGCCCTTAAAACCCCTCCTCAGCCCCCATGTTAGGTTCTGCCTTCGCAGTTCACCCAGATTAGGTTCTGATTGGTCGGTTTCTATGCCAGACAGCATCTCTGGGCCTATCTCTGGGCCTGATCAAAGAGGCAGGGCTGATTAGCAGACCCCAAGGAGGCCTAGAGAGAAACCGAGACATGGCTGCTGGGGAAGCCCGGAGAGAAAGAGAGAGGCAATAGCTGATCAACGGCTGCCACAGAGGCTGCAGATCAGACCCTGCCTCTCTCTCTGCAGTTCTGTCTCCAGGCCTGATCCGCAGCCCCCTCGGCAGTCAGTGCTGGATCACTGTGCCAGCACCAGATGCAGTCAGTCCTGGGTCACCACGGCAACCCAGCACTGACTTCGGGTGTTTGGTCGAGCCTTCGGTCGTTACGGACCCTGGCTCTTTATATATAAGATTAAGGCCACAGAACCAGAAGCATAAGGATCCAGTAAGAAAAGTGGAGGACAGGCTCTATGCAAAAATTCTAAGTAGCATATTTATGGACACACCATGTGCCCACAGTGCTCTAAATACTCTACATCCCTCTCTCCTTTATACCACCCAACCTCCTAGGGAGATAGTTCACATGAACAAATCCCAACTTTAAGTACTCACCCAGTTTAGAGATAGTAGGAATAAATGGTGAAGTGGATGAGAGGCTGGGCCTTAATCATGCTAAGGTTAGCCTTGGTAGTAACCTATCATTGATAATGCAATATAAAGAAATAAGAAAAATCATGGCAGTACCTAATTATTAAAATGACTATCAAGATCAAGACCAAACAGACATCCCCCTTTCTCTGCTACACAACCTCAGGAAGGCAATGGTGTTATTTTGTGTTTCTCTACAGAAGGACTGTCCAGGAGAGCCAGCCTCAGGTCGGGCGCACTCTGCACACCTGCCTTGCAGTTCTGAGCCTTGTTGAGAGTTTGCAAATGTGACCTGTAGATGGCACATTCCCGAGTATTCTCTGAACATACGCACACATACGTGATCTGCTCGCATTAGAACATGTTGCAAAATGTGTTTTAATGAGGAACAGTTGGTCTGGTTCTGCTCAAATAAAAGATATCTCTGTAAGAGAGTTGCCACCTGTCTTCCCATCTTGCAGTGCAGCTTCTAAATGAGCTCTTCTGTCCCCGACACCTGCAGGTGTCACAGGGCCCTGAAATCATAGGCCATGTGCCAGCTCCCTTCCTGAAATTGACAGGCAACCTCGGTCCTGTGCTCGGTGTCACTGCCAGAGAGCAAGCACCGAGGGGAGTGAGGGTGCCAAGCTACCTTTCTCCACTATTCTTTAAATATGCCTCAAATTGGGACCATCTTAATATCATATAACCAGGATTGCCTAATTATCTCCAAACCGAAGATGTTAGTATTTCCTAGCTTTTATAGTCTATGTAAATAATGTCCTATGCATTGTCCATGAGCATTACTGGTACGCTGGCATTTAATGGCCACAGCAATTAAACGTGGAATCAATTACATGTTTTCATTTGTTTTGAGAGGGCATTTACATTTTAAAACCTCTGTCACAGAGTTACATGATGACAGCACCGTATTGTCAAGCCCTTCTGTATCACTTTTGGGCATGAGCAATTATAAATCAGACATTATCCTTATGTAATTTTTCCTCCCCCTCTCACCTCAAATGCATAATTGCTGTCATTAGAAAGGCAAAGAAAATATTTTAAACTGGAACACACATACATACATACACACGCACATCACTATAACCTTGATTTTTTATCTTATTTTGGTGATAGCACAGTAAACACAAGGCTTTGCTAATAAGGCCAGACATGAATTATTAAACTATCTACCGTATGATCAAATGCATTTCAGATTACATTCTGAATAATTTTGCCTTGACGTTCACCAAAGGAAAAGATCTGACGTGCCCTCCATGAGCCTCTCTTTCAGAGTGCCCAACCCTCTGACTCCAACTGCACCAAATAGAAAAAAGAAATAATTATATCAAGCACCAAAGCTCGCATCAGCCTGTCACTTAATTATGGCTTTATATAAGACCTCGCTTCATCCGACTCACATATGAAAACAACTCAGCTCCCCATGTTTTTTACTGGATTCAAAATATTTCTCATGTATAAAATTTTCTCATGGCTCAGAGGCACTGTTAGAGCTTGAAGTAGAATCTAACAGCGATGAAGAGAAATAATTAGATGGCTCATAACTCAAGATAAATTAGAGTTTAGGATCTTTATTTTTAACAAAGCCTGGACATATGGCCTGTGCAGGAAATCTATCAAAACCAAATATGTGATCAATGAGAGGAAGTTTTCTTAAAATGTACATTATGCGGTGTAGCATACTATCAGAAAAGAACCTCAAAATCTCCTGATTTTGAAAGATTTACTTTAAATACAAAGTTACCTTCGTATCCAAAAGCTATCTTGATCACAATTGCATTTTACACTGCAAAATATAACACCTCCTAAGGTAAGCTTCCCTAATGCAAACTGCTGCGTGAGTCCCAGGTAACAAGGAGTGGACAAAGGTGGCCACTCAGCATTTGCGATGCCTTCCTAACCCTCTAGCTGTGGGAGTCTATCTGAATACCCTCAGTTTCTTTGAAGTTCTTAATCTTTAACTTAGCACCAATGTGCATTCAAATGAGCTTACATATTCCTAATTTTTGACTTGTTACATTGATGAAAATAAGGGGGATGTTGCAGGACAAAAGAATCAGATCTAGAATTAATAACATGGTATAGAAATCTTTGCCAACAGTACTGCAAGTACTGCATTGTCATTTGTTTATACATAACTTCTCTAGTTCTACAAAAAATGAGAGGTTGCAAGCTTTGCCAAAGGTATGCTATCAGAGATCTGGAATCTTAGCTGGAAATACATTTATTTTTATTTCTTTATTGTTACTAAATATTTTTTTCCCAAAAGAGGAGGTTTTCTTATTAGCCATACTTAAGAAAATTATTCTAGAACTTATGTAGGTCTCTCTTTTGCCAACTAAGTATCAGCCATAGATGTATAGATGCGTATAGACACACACACACACACACACACACACACACACACACACACACACAACCTTAAAATAAAGAAGGAACCAGGAGGCTCACATAGAACTATGCAGTTTCTAATTGCAATGTTCATACAGTGCCAGAAATCTGAACTCATCTATTCCAAATTATTGGCTGGAGCTAGGCATTAGTACAAACTAAAGCTGCTCCACAGGTGTGACAAAGCTGAAAGAAGAAAGAAAAAGTTAACCGGGTCAAGATGCTCTACTGATGATGAAGTCCTTTTAATAATCTCTTCAACCACAACTAAAACCATCCTCCTTCCATGGAGTGTACACAGGAAGCTGTGAACTAGGATGCTGAGGAACATAACAATTGCGTGTATTAAAGTTAATCTTTAAGTAATCAATTCAACTCAAAATAATTACTCCTAAGAATTTCTTTCAACTAGGTAACCATGAAAGTGTGTTGGCAGATGTTTGTGCTTTAAATGAAAAAGAAGCCATGCTGTTAACAGCTATTACAATGCAACCCTCTCATCCTGTTCCAAGTACCATTTTCAATGACACCGGAGATATGGTTTTAGCATCATTGAGCTCCATGAACTGCATAAAATGAATAAAGGAGATGGCAGGTACTTTGTTTTGTCTTAAAGAGTCTCATAAATGATGAGCTAACATGTAAAAATGTTTCCTATAATACACCATGATATTCAGTTTGGAAAATTGTCATAAACTAGTTAAGAACATGGCACATTCTAACTATAATTACACTGAACTCAGTCACCTGGAGAATGTTCACATCTCTACCTTTTTTCCTATCACTTCCAAAGTTCCATTATGTGTACTTCCAAAAATCCACTCCAAGGAATGCCTGTTTTCTCTTTCTATTTTTATTTTGAATACGGACAGTTTTTAAAAAGAAAGAACAACAATCCTATGAAAGTCACTTAAAATAACTGGAAGATTAATATTAAGAAACTTAATAATTTATATGACTAAAAAAGTGTGGTGGGCAGCCTCTAAAACAGCCCCCAATGATCCCTACCTCCTGATATTCACGTACTTGTGTAATACCTTTCCCTTGACTATGGGCTAAGCTTACTGACATGCTTCTAATTAACACTTGACATAAATGATGGGGTGTCACTCCTGAAATTAGGTTACAAAAAAACTGTGGCTTCTCTCTTCCTCACTCTGTTTGCTTGCTCTGTGGGAAGCCAGCTGCCAAGTGTGGGCTGCCCTAAGCGGAGCCCCCATGAGAAGTCACAGAGGGAGACCTCTGATCAACAGCCAACAAAGGACCAAGACCTTGATTTAATAACCCATGAGAGACAGAATGTTGGCATCAACTCACAGATGGACTCAGAAGCATGCCCTTCCCCAGCTGAGCTCTCAGCTGAGACAGCACCCCTGGCTGACACCCTGACTGCAACTTCATGACAGGCATCAATCCAGAGCACCCAGCTAAGCAGTATCCAGATTTCTGACTCACTGAAGCTCTCGGATAATAAATGTTTATTGTTTTAAGCTGCTAAATTTTGAGGTAATTTGTTATACAGCAAGACATAACTAACAAAAAATATGCCAGGTAGAGGGCTAGACACTGATTCACATGTAAGTTTAAACATTATTTATAACAGAGGCATTGCAGACCAGGGAAAGATAGGCTTTCAATAAAATTTTCTGGATCAATTCATTATACACTCATAAAACAATGAATTTAGCCCCTACCTACCATGCTTAAAAATCTATTACAGATAGATTGATTTCTTACCTAGCAAAGGCAAAACTGGAAAAATTTAGAAGATAATATGGGCTGAAAATCTGTCTAATCCACAAGGATAGGAAAATAGTTCTTAAATCACAAAAATACACACAGTCCTATGGCCACCAAAAAGAAGTTAAAATACAAGCCAGAAACTGGGAGAAGACATTTGTTTCACATATAGCTGATTTTATATAAAGAAATCCTAATAATCAATAAGATGGTGTCAATTCAATAGAAGGAAAATGAGCAAAAGATTTACACAGACTCTTTATTGAAGAGGAAATCTGAATAAATATATAAAGAAACCAATCAATATATTAAAATGTGTCCAACCTCATTCATAATTAAGAGAAAAACAAGTTAAAAACACAGTGAGATAACAATTCTCCACCAGGTTGGCAAAAAGTAAGAAGTCTACCAATGTAAGTGTGGATGAGAATGCAGAGGCAACCAGACCACGCCAACACCGCTGCGGGTGGGGATCTAAATAAACTAACATAACCATCTTGGGAAACAGTGGGGCAGTATCTGGTAAAGTGGGAGTGGTGCACACCTGACAATCCCACAATCCCACTTTTGGGTGTGTCACCAAGACTACACGGAAGCCATTGCAAGTACGGGTCAATCTCAAGTCCCCATCATGGCTGATGGGATTTGAGTTAGAAGCTCTACCATGGTTTAGAGTAGAGAGGGAGGTGGGGGAGGGTCTGGTCAAAGGTAGAATGAAGTAGCCCTGGGATGTGAGGCTCAAGCTGTGGGGCCGGGGCTTCCTGAGAACATTAGCTTTCCAAGCTGTTGCCCTAATAACCGGTTTCTTTTTTAATATGGGTCCCAGTAACTAACCTACCTCTTCTCCTTTAACACTTCTCCTTTTCTTTCAATTCCTAAGGTGTTCCTCACCACCTTTAAAAAGATTACTGGCCAACGTGGAAAATAGATGGGACATAAAGGGCCACTCAGTTGCCAATAACACATCTCATTTTTCACTTGGGTTATATGGGATAAGATCAGTTCCTGTATTCATTTCCTAAGGTTGCTGTAACAAATTACCACAAACCCAGTGGCTTAAAACAACACAAACTTACCATGTTACAATTGTGGAGCTCAGCAGCCTGAAAGGGGTCTCACTGGACTACCATGAAATGAGGTGCCGTCCTCCTTCTGGAGGCTCTAGGGGAGATCCACTTCCTTGCCTTTTCCAGCTTGCATTCCTTGCTCCTGACCCTCGCGCCCCCCTCCCCACCCTTTCCATGGCCATAAGTCAGAAATCTCTTCACTCTGACCTCTGATTCTCCTGCTGCCCTCTACTTTTAAGGACTATCTTGATTACACTGGGCCCACGTGGATAATCTCCTTAATCTAAGGTCAACTGATTAGCAAATTTAATTCCATGTACAACATAACCCCTGGGTCACCATGGAACCTAGCACATTCACAGGTTCTGGGAACTAGACGTGGACATCTTGGGGGCTGTTTTCCTGCTTACCACAGGCCCCAAGGGTGATAATGTTGAGTTGAGCCATGGGGTACACACATCTCAGAGAACAACACCATACTCTAGCGTACTTAATGTTTCCCAATAGAGGACCATGAGAAAACCCCTTAACTTCTACTAACTTTCACATTTTGGATTCCTTATGTGAAAATGAGGTTTTTGTTTTTTTTCTAAAAACTAGATCCAACCCTTCTAGTTCTACGACTCAATATCTAAAAATAAGACATTGAGTTGTAGAGCTGGAGTGACTGGATCTAAGGCTCAAGCAGATGTGAATACTTGTGGGGCTACAGAAAGAGGGTGGAGAGATGTGCAGCCCACAAGCAAAAAAGCCAGGATTTCACAGCGTGTGGCAGAATGAATATATTCATGGTCCCAGTTCTTCAGACTGCCTGTGTCTGTGCCTTCTATCACATAGCTATGTAATGCTCTCCCTGGTCTTGACCATGTGACTTACTTTGGCCAGTGGGATGCAATAAAAAATAATGCATGCTGTGAAACTGAGCATTTCTGTGTGTTGTTCTTCTTCCTCTAACTTCACCATGAGAACATGCCCAATAGCCTGTTATAGGATGAGATCCATGGTGCAGGACAGACTCATCCAAGTCATCCTCGCTGAGGCCAGCTAGATCTGTCAGCGGAAGTACTGGGCATGTCAGCCAGCCCACCAAGATGAGAAGAGCTGCTCAGATACCCTACAGCTGACTGCAGACACATGAGTGAGCCTCGTCGAGATTAGCTGAACTCTACTAAGGTTTTGTGGTTGTCTGTCACGAGGCATTTATAGTATAGCTAACTGATAACATAGAATGACAAGATATTCGGCCTTCCACTCCTTTTTAGTAAGAGATGTACATATGTCTCCAGCACAAATACATTCACTCAATGGACATTTACTAAATATCTGCTCCATGCCAGGCACTGTTCTAGACATTAAGGGCAAAGAAGTTAATGAAGCACAACATACCAGCCCTCATGGATGGGCTTCCATTTTAATAACTGGAGACAAGGAAACACATACATATTTGATGTGTCTGATGATGAGCTGTATCATGGAGAAAAATAGCGTATGAATAGGGGTACTAGGCTGTGACAGATGATGGGGGTGGCATTTTACAGAGGGTTACTCAGGAAGGTCTCACTGATAAGGCAGTCTTTCAGCAGAGACCTGCATGAAGGAGACAGCAGACATGTCACACAGGCATCTGAGAGAAGCACCTTCTAAGTAGAGGGACTAGCAAGGGGAAAGTTCCTCTTGAGGGAGGGTACCTGGTGTGTTTAATTCAAGGAGCAGCATGAAGGCCAGTGTGGCTAGTCCAGCGTATTTCAGGGGGAGATGGTCAATGAAGCAATGAGGGGTCAGGACACTAGGTCTCATGGGCCATTTCAGGACACTGGCTTCCACTCTGAGCATGAGTGGAAAACCCCACAGGTTTTTCTTTTTAATTTTTTATTGTGTTCAGATATATGTAACATAAAATATATTGTTTTTGTAATTTTTAAGTGCACAATTCAGTGGCAGTAATTACAGTCCTCATGTTGTAGAGCCATCATCACTGTCGATTCTTAACATTTTTTTAACACTTCAAACAGAAACACTGTAACCAGTAAGAAATAACTCCTCATCTCCAAACTTAGCCCCTGACAAGCTCTAATCTACTTCCTGTTTCTATGAATTTGCCTATTCCAGATCTTCCATATAAGTGAAATCATAAATATTTGTCCTTTTTTTGTGTCTGGCTTATTTAACTTAGCATAATGTTTTCAAGGTTCATCCATGTGGTTGAATTATGTATCAGAATTTCATTCCTTTTTATGGATGAATGAAATTCTACTGTATGTATATATCATATATTATGTACTCATTGGTTGATAGACACTTGGGTTGTTTCTACCTTTTGATTATTATGAATAATGCTGCTATGGACATTAGTATACTAGTACAAGTACCCATTTGAATGCCTGTTTCAATTTTTTGGGTACATGTGCTGGGTCATATGGAATCCTTGATGGGTGTGAGCTGAAGAGAGACATGATCTGATCTACATGGGCAGGAACAGGGAGACTGATTAGGTAGGTTGTGTTTATTTTCAGATAATATAGAAAAGAAAAAATCACCTCCTCAAGAATATTTAAAAGAAAAAGATCTGTAGCAAATAATGCTACCGTGCTCCATAGATGCCCTGTGGTTGTTTAGAGGAACTAGCCTCTTCTGAGGGATAACAGAAAAGACAAAGCAACTCAGTCAATCAAAAAGGGGAACTTAATCACAATCACAAAGTATTCATTTTAGGCAACTAGACTTCACAAATGCTGTTGCTGGTTATAAATGTGCCTGAAAAGACCAGTGACCAGTCCTCTTCTCGCGGTGTATATGTGATGTGGGTAGAACCCATGCCCATAGACGTGATATTACCAGTACCTTGATTCACTAGGCCTAGATAAAACTTCACAGGCTATCACCATGCCACCAATTTCACACCACATATTCACTGATCCCTTCCTATATGCCAGGTACTGCTCTGAATGTTTTCCATGCTTTATCTCACTTCACTGTCAAGATCACTCTATCAAATAGATTCGATTCGATTGCCCCTAATTTATAAAGATAGTGACCAGCCAATGACCCCAGTTAGTAAGGGATAGAAGCAAAATTCCAAATCCACACAGCATGACCCCCAAGCTCCTGTGCTCAAGGGGAAACTTGATTCTTTTGAAATGGATGTTTGCAAGAAAGAAGTCCTTGGAGCCAGGGCCTCTAGGAGAAAAGGCCGATGATGATAAAATATACTTGCAATAGTCTTTGCTTTTCTGGCCCCTGAATTTCTTGCAAGTGGTGGCAAATGTGAAAGGCACTGCATCCTGTTTTTATAGATTGACTTCCTACCAGGTAACTGTCAACTTGACATATGGCTTGAATATTTACGTTTCTCAGTAATTTTGTAGAATTGTACTGAGGAGACAGAGGGACAGGAGAAAATTTGTTTCTCCAAGGCCCTTTAAATTTAAAACACTGAAACTATGTTAGAAAACAAAGATATTCATGGTTCTATTATTTTAGGCACAACTCAAAGTCAATACCCTGAATATGACAGGAGAAACATGCTATCACTTTCATCACGAGAAAGTAAAAGGAAAGAAAACTAAAATTTATGGTTAGAAGCATGCCCGGCTGTAAAGTACACATCCTTACAGTTCCCATGAAAAGAATTTAAATTTGCAAGATTACTATCAGTTTAAAACGGGGCTTTTGCAATCTGCTTATCGAGATGTCAAATGACTTCAAAGAGCAGGTTGGGTGGCTTGCCTACAACGATTTTAGCTCTTGAAAAATATTTTAATTTCCTAGGTTGAAGTAACAGAAGATTTTAACCTATTTTTGTATTCTCAACTTTCTAGCCTCTGGTTGAGAAACCATCTCATACACTCTGCATACCATTGAAAGCCAAGTTCATTCAACAAATATGTACTGAGCACCACATCTGAGCCTGGAGCTGGTGATGAAACAAACAGGTAGCCCTACTCTTATGAGCTTTTCTTCACTGTTACACTCGGGCTCAAAAACTTTCCAACATGCACGGTAGAAACTTCTAGTATTCATTCTTATGTTCTTATTCATACAGGAGTATGTATTTCCCAAGTTCTTGAAATTAGGTGGGTCCATGTGAATAGTTCTGGCCAATGGATGTGAAAAGAAATACCACATGCCATTCCAGTACCGAGGTGATGAAAAGCCTGGTTCTTTAGCAATTCCCTTCTTGCAGTCAACCTGGGGCCCGGAGCGACTGTATGGAACAGACAGTCTCCGATTCCAAACTGCCCACTAAATGCTACAGATGTGCTGTAGTATGAGCAGGAAATAAACCTTTGTTATGTCAAGCCTGAGATTTCAGAGCTATTTGGTTATTGCACGACATTTTAAAAGCTGGGCCCTAACTTATCACGGACTAATACATGTGTTTTATTGTCTAATGCAGTGGTCGGCAAACTTCGGCCCCTTGAGTGTGGCTCTTCCACAAAATACCATGTGCAGGCGCGCACGTACAGTGTGATTGAAACTTCGTGGCCACACTCAAGGGGCCAAAGAGCCGAATGTGGCTCATGAGCTGCAGTTTGCCGACCACTGGTCTAAAGTATTAGCTATACGTTTTCTATTTGACTTCAACATCCAAAGGCTCCGCTCTTTAGAGAACATGATTTTCCACTGCCTTCCCATTTGCTGAGGGATGCCCAAATAAAGTCAGATTTATTCCTATGCATTGTGTCACTTTGTGAACAATTACTTTCTCATTGAGAAAAATGTCCTTCTTATTTGCCTGATTACCCTCAAAGTCCAGTTCTAATCTCGCCACGTCCATGAAACTTTCTGTAGTAGAAATTGTTTGCTCTCTCCACACAGACAGTTCTCCACAGAATGAACATAGATTCCGAGGAACATTTCCCATCCTCCTTTGTCCCTGAGGGTGCAAACTTGAGACCCAGGTTCCATATTCAGATGCAACACATGTGAGACACTGATTATGAAGCAAGATCCATGAGGAAGCAGACAGGGCTTGGGACCTCTGCTTGCTAGGCAGGGGGCAGAGGTAACATCTCCTACCAGCAGCCTCTATGTGGTTATGGGTATTATTTTCTGAAAAACTCAGAGAGTCTACTTCACAGCCCTTCTAACAATTCTGTGAACTATCTAGTACCTCTTTTTAAACCCCTTCTGTTTAAACTCACTGAACTGTTCTCTGTTGTCTGTAAAGAATGTGGACACATACATTTCCTGAGACCACAAGCATTCAGAGGTCGCCTATCTTCCAATCGCTTATGATCTGATGTCATCTAATTTGGCACTTGATATATTATAGATTTTGTTTCATACACACCTATCTTTTCTCCCCAGCCAGACTGGCATATCCTTGAGGGCAAGAATCACATCCCAGGCCACCTGTATCCCAGGCCACCTGTATCCCAGGCCGCCTGTATCCTAGGCCGCCTGTGCTTAGCACAGCACTGGCCCTACTTTAGGAAATTGATGGGATGACCATATAATTCATCATCCAAACTAGGACACTTTGGGGAGTGGAAAAAAGGGCACTGTTATTAATTAGATCAGGACAAAGGGTATAAACCAGTCCTGTCCTGGACAAACCAAGACACACTGCCATACCTGGCATTATAATTTTTGACTGAGTGAAAATGAAAGACATTTGAAGGAAAAGTAATATAGTAAAAATCAGGCATGAAAGACACCTGGCACCTGGTTACATCATCACAGGGATAACATTCTCCTGGAGTATCCCTAGACCCAGCCACCAGGACACCGGCTCAGATGACCGTTCAGGTCTGGAGGTTTTGAAATATGGCGTTGCTTTTCATAAGGAAGCTTTTTCCATTTGGCGCTTTTATGATGAAGAATAACTTTTGTTTCCAATAAATTCGTTTAGATTTGGTAAAAATCACCCATAAAACTAACTACAAGAGCAATTATGCTGCACAGGGTGGCTACTGAACCTACATAAGACCCTCTCTCTAAACCCAATCCCTCTTAAAAGTGTCACAATTACCAGAAGAACATCCAGACTAAAATCTCCTCAACAGTCAAGAATCGCTTTCATTATTTCTATCTCCAATATTTAGTCTAGTGCCTAGAAAATATTAGGTTGAATAAATGCTGACACTAATTGTAGGAAGCCAGGCATTACCTGCATGCTGTATGTGTCAGCAATTCAGGCTCAGGTGGCCTGATTCTCTTCTCTTGCCCTCAGCCCTTCCTTACTCTGGGCATCTGATCATGCCTTTGTGCGGCTTGCTATTCCTTCTATCCCCACCACCCCCCAATGTGGGCAGAGCACAGAGAGGCGGGAAGATGCCTCTTTGTGAGTGTGCACAGCAATGTAATGAATACTTCATGTGTTCTAGGTGCCTTCCCCCAGGCTAGAATAAAAAGTTGAGACAATACAGGTAGAAAGCCTTAAAACTAAGCACATAGTAGAGGCTCACTAAATGTAGCTATTATCATCCCCTCTAAGATGCCTCTTTGTGAGTGTGCACAGCAATGTAATGAATACTTCATGTGTTCTAGGTGCCTTCCCCCAGGCTAGAATAAAAAGTTGAGACAATACAGGTAGAAAGCCTTAAAACTAAGCACATAGTAGAGGCTCACTAAATGTAGCTATTATTATCAAGTCAGAATTAGTTCCTAGGTGCAGGCAATTCCCCTCACCAAGCCTCAGCTACGAGTCTCAGGAGGAGGGAAATTATCATCAGTGATTGTACAATTAGTGAGGGAAGTGAAATGAAAGCTAATTGTTTAGCATCAGCTAGCTCTGCTGATACTTTGGATGGCACTCAAATTGCTACATGAAAGGTACTGCAAACATAGCAAACACGTTTTGAACTGACATAATCATACTAGTTCGGCTGTAATGCCCAATTAAAACATAGCTCAGCAGCACAGAACAAAAGCTATGCATCTAGACTGTGAAACCCAAATATTTCCTAATGGGCCTACAAAAGAGACTAATTAGATACAATATGAAATAAATGCACTAAATGTACTGTGGTATTAATTGTTGGTGACACTACTTTAACATATGGGCAGTGAAGAAGAAAAAGACACTAGGAAAACTGCTTGGGATTGGAGCCAGTATTTTTGGGGTGGGAGGAAAATAGGAAGGAACACACCCTCATTTTCGCTAACACGGTTAGCTGATCTGTTTGAAATTAGATCCACTTTCAACTGTTTTAACTTAATTATTAAGCCATTTCTTAACCTCATGGATGCAGTTTTCATGTGCTTTCAAATCTGGCCCTGAACTAATAGACCCTTTCACTTCAATGGTTTTGGAAATGAACGTGAGATGGAGAGGAAAGCATTTTAACGGTGTTTTTCTAAGGGTCAAAGCTCTGAAAATATAGTATAGCCTGTACATAAAACTCAGCACACCTGCATATCCTGCTGGCCTTTGTCTGGTAATGAGGCGAACCATGCCACCCTGGCAGACTTGTGCTTCCTTTCCGAGCGCAGTGGGCTGTGCTGGTGCTGAGCTATCTAACTGCTCAAGTGAATCCATCATTAGGATCAAAGTCCCATAGATGAGGAACAGGAGGCAGCCAGGCACCCCAGGGCGCCTTCCTTTCTTTGTGAGGAACAGAAAGATAGGCCCAGCTCTCATTCTACAATAACTCTCTTAAAAAGGGGCATAAAGCATAAGAGGAAGAAATGTCTGTCAGAAGAACAGCCAAGGCTGTAAGGTTGTTCTTGAGTCTCTGTTACTGTGTCACTCTCATTATGTGGAGGAACCTCCTAAGATGGCCTGTTTCACCTGACATTCTGTAGGAAATCATGGCTGACAATTGTAGCATTTGAATAAGGGGTTGTACAGTTTTTACCTTCATTGCTTACAGTAAAACAACACCTTAACATATATCAAAAATTAATAATGATAATATTAGTAGTAGCCAACAATTATTCACTGCTAAGCCATTTCCATGTAAATCCTACAAAGTAGGTAGTATCATCCCTATTTACAGAAGAGAGAACAGGGTGAGAGAGATTGAGTAACTTGCCCAAGGTCATATTTCTTGTAAGTGTTGAAACAAGTATTCAAACCCAGAAAATCAGAACCTAGAATCCATGTTCTTTTTTCATAAATATTTTTATTGATTTCAGAGAGAAAGAGAGATAGAAACATCAATGATGAGAGACAATCACTGACCAGCTGCCTCCTGCATGCCCCCTATCCGGGGGTTGAGGTGGGGAGGGAATCACGCACAGCCCAACCACTGAGCCACACCATCCAGGTTAGAATCCATGTTCTTAAGTGCTATATTACTCTACAGAGTGAAAACCAATGAAAGCAAAGTATTTTTTAAAGTAAAGAAAAAAATCAAAATAAAAGCCAGGAAATCACTGGTTTTTAAAGCTATACTTATTGAACCCCTTCATCAAGTATTAATACAACAACTTTGCACCAGGCACTTTGTCCACATTATCTAATTTAATCCTCTGTGAAAAGTTATGTCCATTTCACAAATGAAGAATCTGTGATTCAATAAGTCATCTGTGCAACATCACAGGAATTGTTATTGCAATTTGAACCCAAAGCTGACAGACTCCAAATCTTGAGCTCTTTGCACAAAGCCATCCTACTTCTTCTTTCTTAAAAGCAATTCTTTATTACTAGAAATAAATTCAAAAAGAGAAAAACTTTGGAGTAAAACTGACTACTTATAAGTTTAGAATTGGGTGAGAATTTTCTTTTCTTTTTTTTTGTCTCTTTCTACCAGGCACAAAATAGCTCTGACCTTTTAAGTACTGATTTTAGAAATTGTAGTACTCAAGTGATTTGTTAGAACATGGGCCATACAAGGAGAAAGAACACCAGGAGTGAAATGAGTCAGGCTTTATGAATGGTCAGTGTTCCTGTTCTCTCGTTTTCCTCAGGCAGACATGCAGCTCGAGTAGCACTTGTAACAGAACACAGAGAAGGTTCCTCCACATAATGAGAGTGACAAAGTAACAGACTCAAGAACAACCTTGCAGCATTGGCTGTAAGATGATTAATACTGTCCATTCTCTCGTCATTTTAATTTTCTTCTCTCTCTCTTTTTTTGTGTGTGTATACCTGGTATAAGCTTATTTTGGTATATAAAAGAAAACTACCATCCAGGTCTGATCAAATAAGACTCTTGCAATTCAAAAGGCAAGGGGTATAGGCCTGGACTTAAAAACCCAGGCTAACCTCACACTCATCAGGATGGCTACTACCAAAACCAACAAATAAAACCCACCAGAAAATAACAAGTGTTGGCAAGAATGTGGAGGAATTGGAACCCTTGTGTACTGTTTGTGGGAATATGAAAATTGTACAGCCACTGTGGGAAATAGTATGGTGGTTCCTAAAATAAAATAAAAATTGTAACTACCAAATGATCTAGTAGTTTCACTTCTGGTTATGTACCCAAAAGAATTGAAAGCAGGATCTCAAAGAGATATTTGTAGAACCACATTCATACGAGCATTATTACTAAGAGCCAAAAGGTGAAGGAACCCCAGTGTTCACTGACAGATAAATGGATAAACACAATGTGGCATATACAGACAATGGAGTATTACTCAGCCTTTGTAAGGAAGGAAATTCTGAAAAGTGCTACAACACAGATGAACTTTAAGAAAGTTAAGCTAAGTGAAAAAGCCAGTCAGAAAAAGACAAATACTGTATGATTCCTCTCATATGAGGTATCCAGAATAGGGGCTGGGAGAGGGGTGAATGGGGAGCTATTTAATGGGTACAAAGTTTCAGTTTTGCAGGATGAAAAAGTTATGGAGAGGGTTGCACACCAGTGTGAATGTTCTTAACATTCCTAAACTGTACACTTAAAAATGCAATGTTGCCCTAACCGGTTTGGCTCAGTGGATAGAGCGTTGGCCTGCGGACTCAAGGGTCCCGGGTTCAATTCCAGCCAAGGGCATGTACCTTGGTTGTGGGCACATACCCAGTAGGGAGTGTGCAGGAGGCAGGTAATCGATGTTTCTCTCTCATCGATGTTTCTAACTCTCTATCCCTCTCCCTTCCTCTCTGTGAAAAATCAATAAAATATATTTTTAAAAACTGTGATGTTATGTATATTTTATCACAATTCAAAAATAAAAACACAAGCTTGAAAGTTGCTAAGACCTGGATATAAATCCTGGCTTGCCTTTCCTACCTTCTAATTTTGTGACTCTGGATAAGTTATTTATTGAGTTACTAATGCTCAGATTCCTCATTTGTGAAATAGAGATAATAGTACCATCCTCATAGGGTTATGAGGGTGACATGAGAGCATGCATGCAGATATTTAGCGTAGTACTTAGCCCGTAATAAGAACCACATAAGTGGCGTTGAGTCATAGCAGTAGGCTTGGGGTATGTAGCCAATGGCAGAGTGGTACTGAGGGAGGAAAAAATCCCTTGCTATCTCTCAAGAGGTCACATGAGGAGGGAAATCCCCCTTGGGTTTGGCTCTCAGCCTTGAAAGCTCAGAAACTAAAATGCACCCACAGAAGAGGCCACATTGATAGGACATAGAAAACCAACTTATTAACAACACACTTAGGGCTGAACGACCGTTCTCTTCCTGCAAGCAGATTTGCGTAGGAAAGCAAATTATGATTAGAAGGTTGCCTGGTAAGCATGAACTCAACAAAGGGAAGTAAATGCAAGAAAGCTCTAATGGCACCAGGCTAAGGTAAATGAATGCCATCATTTCCAAACTGAAATGGTCTTCAGACTTTTTGAAGTCAATTGGCAAAGGTGTCCTCTCTTCTGGGCTGCAGGTGATCGCTGCCAATGTGAGCTTCTGGACCTTCTTTGTTTTGCTTACATGACTGACCACTCCTACTTTCAAATGTCCTAAATGTTGCAGTCAATTCTTGCAGGCCCAGGGGCTAATTAATTCTGTCTTTTCTTTGATCAAAAAGATGTTGGATCTCATACAGGGCAATATTATTCATCTCAAATACTAGAGCAATATAGACTTTCATGTATTTTGTTTAATAGCCTAATAAAAATCATTAAAAATATTCACTGAGTTTCTATATACTGCCAGGCAGTAACCATCAAAATATATTGTTCAGTGAAATAGCAAAAGTATGTACAATTTATCTCAGAAGGAGGTGAAAAACATATGTACATGTATTTATTTATATTGTTAAAACAAACCATTGAGAGAATAAACTGAAAACTAAAACCAAAAAATGCTTAAATAGATAAGGGAGGTAACCAGGTGGAGAGGGAACAGTAGAAGTAGAAGGTAGACTCCTCAGAACATACCTTTGTAGATTTAAATTTGTAAAAGATTTTACATAATTATGAAACAAATTTAATTTTAAAAATTCTAAAAATCGGAAACAAAGCAAAACAAATGATCCTAACTGTGTATTGCTTTGTTGGTATAACCATAGGGAGAGGAACAATCTCAGATGACTTTAAAACCATTATTTGCCTATACATCCTTGGAGGGATAAACCCTAAGAACAAAAACAACTTTGAAACCACTATGACAGTTTGAAGTATTTTTAGCAATCACATATTGGTGGTCATATTGGTATGGTTATTATGAGACAGTTATATGAGTATTACAAGATAAAGCAAGTGAGTGATTAAGTTACATTATTGGGAACTGGGATTTTCAATGTGAAAGAAGAAATTACAGATGTAAGACAGAAACTTCCTGAAGATGACTTGGATGACAGCATGAATTGGGGGGAAAAAGAGGATATTATCAACTATCAGAGACTTCAGGACCTACATCAAAAGTATTGAGGAACCAATCTGATGCGCCTCCACTGTCTAAAAATGCAACCATTTGAGCACCAATTACCAATATAATAACAGAAATGGATAAAAACACATAAAATATACAGAAACCTATACGTTCATAGTGACACTCAAAAAACCTTCACTGGTTAGTGTTGGAAGATGCTAGACAATCAACTCAACTTTTGAAAACTGGTAAATAGAGAGAAAGAATCAAGCTCTTTCCTCACCATTCCTTTAGGAACTGTACATCACGGTGAACAAAAATTGTAAGAGAAAGTTAGTCTTCATAGCAGTACGTTTAGCTAATACATGAGGAAGGAATGACAGAATCGGGATGCCACTAGTTGCAACCCCTCGTGCCTTAATGAATCTCGGCCAACCACTAACACCATAAAGGGAGACAACCAGACATTGTCATATGCCACATAATGGAAATGCACAGCATCATATGGAATAATCTTGTAAAAAACTCCAATCTGAATCTGATTAAGCCTCAAATATAACAACTTATTTGTAAAACAAACAGGCAACGCAGAACCCCGTTAAACTGTATGGGAGGATGCAATTAGCAAATTCCACACTGTGAGAAATGCCACAGTACAAACAACCTGGTTTCCTCCACAAATAAACTGCAATTCAAGAAGGGAAACAAGAGAGCAGACAGATTAAAAATGACTTCGAAGACACACCAAGTAATTGCAATGAATGGGGCTTATTTGCATCCTGATTCAAATAAACTGTTTTAAAAAACTGCAAAACTTGAATATTGCTGGATAAAGAATTAATGTTAATTATTTTTAGATGTAATAATACATTGTGGCTATGTTTTTATTAAGGGAAACCTCATTTCTTAGAGATATTTTCTGATATATTTAGATGAAATGAAGTGATAAATGAGATTTCCTGGAAAATAGCCGGGAGGATGGGCTGAATAAGAGCACAGGTGACATAAGATCAGCTATGAGTCGACAATTATTAAAAGTGGATGACGGCTGAGATCCTTGTATTATTCTCTCTACTTTTGTATACGCTTGAAAATTTTAAGAATAGAACATTTCCATAATAGAGATAAAAAAAATTCACTGATCCCAATCTTTGATAATGGTCATGGATTTGGTACAATTGATGTTAGGCCCTGATTACACATAGGTTTTCTTTAGATGAAATGAATGACTGGATAGAATAACAATTTTCTAAGGGAACTTCGGTTATATATAAAGATCATCATGTTGAACAGGCTATTTTATCACAAATTTAGGTTCTACGAGAAAGCATGGTAAAGATATCAATGCTCTTAACATCTTCAAACTGTGTTTTTCTCAAGGTTCCTATTCCTCTGACACCTTTCACTAATAAATTCCTGCCCCACTCCCCCGACACCCACCAACACCCACCCACATCCACATACAGCTTTTGCCTATCTCCACCACCATTTTTATAATAACCTTCTTAAGAATTACTGCTTCCCATTCCCTTCTTCCTCCTAAGTCTCCTGACAGTTTCCAGACAAAAGTTTTTGACCTATCCTTTCTTTGATTTTTATGCATATTTAAAATATTTTATTGATTTTTAGAGAAAGAGGAAAGGAGAAAGAGAGAGAAACACTGATCATCTGCCTCCTGCATACCCCTACCCGGGATTGAACCAGCAACCCGGGCATGTGCCCTGACCTGGAATCAAACCGGCAACCTTTCGGTGCACAGCACAACACCCAACCAACTGAGCCACACCCACCAGGGCTCTCTGATTTATATGTAGCCCTTTGAACTCTATGAGCCGTCCATTGGATAACTTTTATATAACCTTTTTCTAAAATGAATTATCCTTAAAAGATACTTATTCAGAAATGTTCCCTATCAGGTTGGAGGTGGCATTTTCGCTCCCATCTTCCCTACTGTTATTCAGACTAATTTCATCTATTTTTCCTATTCTCTCCTTCTTCTATTCCTCCATTCCTCTACCCAAACTGAAAAGAAGAACAGTAATAATCATAAAAAGATGTCACTATGTATTGTTTCCACTAGAATATCATTTCTTAGAGGGCAGCAACCTTTTGACTTTATTATGGCTTTCTTTTTCCATCATGTTCTGGGCAACTATTATTATTTGGAAATACAAGGTCTGTTTTCTATTAATATTTATAGAATCTAAAGTCCTGCCACAGGGTAGGCATTCAATCCATTTTTATCAAATGCAATATTTCAATCACAGAATCTCAGAGACAACTGAGGTTCAGGGAACCTGTGAGATGTGCGAAAGGTCACAAAAAACCGTTACAGCAAATGCGAGGATTCTATAGTCCGGAGCTCGTGACCCGCCCGGGCTGGGCTTCTCCCCCATCTGCTAGTCTCACCATCTGATGAAAAACATCACAGGGCCTAAAGTCAGACTAAAGAAGCCCAACGTAGCAGGGACTAAATACTTAAAGATTAATCATAACATTCCCAATTAAGAAAATGCATTTACTAAGGAAAATAATTTGTAACACAATATTTTGCTTTAGGTGCTTTGGCCTCTCCAGAATTCTTTACGACGTGTGTAGGGAAGGTTATCATACCAGAAAACTCAGGCAAGCCTAGAAAATTCAGAAAGACAGAAATTCAGCTGGGATTGGTTTTCAAGCGCTGAGTAGATGATCCTCACAGAGAAATTCACTCCCTCTCCTGCCTCTGCATACCATGTTCAGGGTAAAATAATGAACAAAACCGATTATGTCAGAACCAGGTCATCTGCAGAGTCTGTTCTTTCCAGATAGGACTAGGTGTGAGGGAAAGGGACAATGACCACTTAGTAACTCCTGACCACGTTCCAGGAATAGGATTTGGTGGCTTATACACACAACTGAATGTATTCCTTTCAACAACCCCATGAGAGAGACATCATCATCCCACTTAACAGACTAACGCTCAGGAGCCACGTGCCTCGGGTCCACTGGCAAGTCTAGATGCAAACCCAGGTCCAGCTGAGCCTAAGGCCATGCTCCATCCACACGGTTAAGCTGGTTCTTTTCATCCAAGAGTGCCAGCACCTTTATCAAGTTCAAAGAGCCCCAAAATGTCTGAGACATGATTATAACCTCTACTACCTACTTCTCAAGCCTACAAAAACAGAATCTGTTCTCTTCTTGCTTAATTTACTTTAATTCCTATCATCAGCCAAAACATTTTAACATCAGGACAAATTCACTGAAGAAGGCTTTTAGACCCTGAGTTTGGCATATTTTTAAAGTCTTTAAAGTTGACAAATAATGAAGCATAAAGCTATGTTCCTTAATTTATATGAAGTCACACATGGTGATAACGGACTTGCCTGGTATTTCCCTTAATGTTAGCACCCAATTCAATATTCCTGACCCTGGGGCCTCATGCACACTGTAAGGCCATTCCCAGGCCTCTTCTGGACCATCTCAGCTCAGAGGAGGGCCAGTGGCAGCAGTGCTGACAGCACCATTGCACAGGCGGGAGGTGGAAGAGTAGAATAGAAAAGGCTGCCCCATGGAATTTAAGTAGGGCTACTCTTCTAGAGAGGAACACAATAGTAAAAAAAAAACGAATAAAATGGTACTGCTTTTCCTGATTTCTGTATTATTAATGATGATGTCTTAAAACTCCATCCTTTTTAATAGGCATACATGAAAGAGTTAAATCAGGCAGGGCCCTTGGAATAATAATTTGCCGTCTATTACCATTTGTTGTGATCTTTTTTTTATTGTAGCAATTTAAAATCAAGCTTGTAAAACACACTGTGTAGAACAACAAAAGATAAGCCAATTTTCTTTAAGCATTTCTGATGTAAAAGCCACATTTCTAGCAATATCATTTAAATGCTGGGTTTCACTGTTCCCTCTTGGCCATCCACCCCAACTCCAAGTATGATTTCTTTTCAAAATAACAGCAAACATTAGTGGTTATGCTTATCGAGTTTTCCAGTTCACTCCTGGCCGAGCAGGATGACACACTTGGCAGGGTCCGGACAAAGGCGAGTCTGCGTCATTCTGTTATCAGTCACATGCGATGCACACAGTTCTCACATGTACTTGTCAAGCTCCTGAGGGGTCACTCAGATTGGGACACCAGAGTGTGTCACATTCTAAGTGAGAGTATAGATAATGGTACCCTCTTTGTCCCTACTCTCAAAGTCTAATTAACATACCTGGCAGTATATTTTGAGGGAAAAGATAATACATATATTAAAACAATTTTGGAATTATATGGCCAGATAAATACCACTTATCTTTTTTCCGTACATGAAGTCATTGCTATATACTTTTCTTGGAGTGTTTAACAATTGTGCTAGAGAAAGGACATCAAATGATGCTTAGAAATGTGATACACATTTTCATTTCACACTCCATCAGCTTTTACAACTGTAGCTCAATGAAATGTAAGAGAGAGCTTGGCAAACAGCCATATTTACCAAGGTATAAAATAGTGGTCAGGTTACTGTTTTATAGAAATAAAAAAAAGTTTCGTTTTCAGTCCACATGACTAAAGCAGATATTCAGCTAACACCCTAGAGCAGTGATTTTCAACCCGCGTGCCATCTCAGGTACTGTAGAATTTTTAAAACATGCAATACCTGACTATTTAGTCAGGGCACTGACCTCTTTTCCCTTAGATTGTCAAATAAAAAATTGACAACAGTCTGCCCGGCCAGCATGTCTCGGTGGTTGAGCAATGATCTATGAACCAGGAGGTCATAGTTCGATTCCTGGGCAGGGCACATGCCCGGGTTCCAGGCAGCCAATCAACGATTCTCTCTCTCATTATTGATGTTTCTTTCTCTCTCTCCCTCTCCCTTCCTTTCTGAAATCAATACAAATATATTTAAAAAATTATACCTATTTTTTGCGAGGTTGACATAAAATATGTTTTTTGTGCCCCACAGGATTTTAGTAATTAGTTTATGTGTGCCATGAGATGAAAAAGGTTGAAAATTGCTGCCTGAGAGAAAGGCACCATAAGCACATATACTGACATGGTTTAGTGCCTGTTTAACTAAAGGTTTTACTATATTATAACGAGTTTCATAAAGAAAGAAACTATGTCTTCCCTCAGCCGGTTCCACTCAGGATTTACTGACACAGACACACCGGATCTGACCATCTTTGGTGTTATATCTTTCACTTGAAAATAAATGGCATTTGCCTTCTGCATCTAGACCAGAAGCAGAAACAGCTTATTCCCTTAACAGGCAGAGAAGGAAAAAAAAAAAAAAAGCTAAAGGCATCAGCAGAACTGCATCTTTCCATTTCAGATTTCAATCTGCGGGAAAGGACTGCAGCCTCCTGCAGGCACAGAGAGGGGGCTGTGAATTACAGAGCCACGGAGCCACGGTCTGCACCCTGCGCCTCCCCAGCTGCTTCTTACTGGCAGGGTGGAGGGGAGCACCTTTTACTCACCGCGGTCAAGCCTGAGACTTCTCCTTTGGCTAATGGTTTGCTGATGGATGGTGTGTAGACTTTGGCGTCTGCTACTGGCTGCCCTTTCATAAAATGCTTTCCGGATTCATAAATGTCCACTTCGACCATTTTCCCCATGAATGTGGGGTTCTTTGGCACTAAAACCTTAAAAAAAGGTTCAGAAGGCTCAATTTTAAAATAAACTTTTAATTTTAGAGCAGTTTTAAATTTATAGAATTGCTGCAAAGGGAGCACAGAGTTCCTGTATAGCCCATACTCAGTTTCCCCAGGAAAACACTGCACACCAGTCTGCCAGACTTGTCACAGTGAATGAGCCATTATTAGTGTCTGACTATTAAGTAAAGTCCCACTTTATTCAGAATTCCTCAGCTGTCAACTAATGTCCTTTTCTATTCTGAGATCCACCCCAAGTGGGCTCTATCTTCCAGCTGCTCCAGGACCTGGGTGGGGACCTGGGGGGAAGGGCTGGCACTCTGGGAGGAGCTGCTGCAGACAGCCTCCTGCATTGCAGGACGCCTGCTGTCCTCAGGCATGTGGGAGGCAGACCTGGGAAATCCCAGCAGGCAGCCAGTCACTTTTGGACAGGCCTTTGATATTCTGCTCTTGGCTGTCCCATGCAATGAGGGAAACCAAGACAACGCTGATGAAAGCCCCCTACTTTTAATACCTTCCAAGTTAGCTATCAAAGTTCTGGTTTGAGCAGACACTTCAAATAAAGGCCTGCATGTTTGTGTGCATGTATATGTGTGCGTGCGTGCACGAGCGTGTGTTTTGGGGAACGAGAAAGAACACTTAAAAGCAACCTTTTCAATATTCTAAACATGGGTAACACGGAGGTAAATAGCTCCTCTAACTGGATACCATTCAGTTCTATTGCTCTGTAATAAAACGCGTGTATTTGCGAGCTCTAACTCCACATAGAACCAGCTACTTTGGAAGGGTACTCTGGCTGGTTCACAGGAAACTGTCCTATGGTCTCTTTCTACTAGATTTCGGGTAAAAGCACTTGTTTATCTCGAGCAAATCTCTCCCCTGCTTTGGGACTTAGAGGTAGTCTGTATGCATTATGTCTCCCTCTATTTTAAGACTAGCTACTGGCCAATCTTTTAAAGTTGGGATCCAGAATAAAGAGACTAATTCTAACCCAGCAAGACTTTGATATCTTGATGCAATCTTTCCTTCTGGAACTCATCTCAGTAGGAAAATAATTCCTGTGAAATCTCTGGAACTTAGTTGTAGAGACAAAAAGGTCAGAGGAGGCAGAGGCTGCACAGCCGGTTTCTCAGAGGCCGCGGTGGATCTCGGTCCTTCTGAGTCTGATTTTCATGACCACGGAGTCCACCGCTTCATCAAAGTGTAGCAAGGTCACCTGGGTGGCGAGTTACTCACGGTAAGCAGACGGACTAAGAGGGCTTTAGTATCAGAATATGAAAGCCCTTTTAAATCAACTTTTATAAGACGAGAAAATCTCCAGAGTAAACTATCCTGGGGAGATCTGGTGTGATTCTGGGGGAAAATAACTCCCCTTGATCTGCTGCCTTGATCTGAATGAAGGGCTCAGTGTTTTTCCCCCTCCGGTTTTAATAATTGGAAAAAGCCCGGCTGCTTTAAATTGGAGGAAACAGCTAATGAGGCATGCCATTGCCTTTAAAATGAAGGGGGAAAAAGTTCCCCGCTGAGGCAGAAACCCAGATGGCAAGAGAAAGGAGAGGGAAGAGGCAATGAAAACACAATCAAGCTCCTCCCCAGGCTGAGCAGAGAGAGGGCCTGGGTAGGAAAGCCGCCCTCTGGAGTCAATTAATGAGATGGAAAGTGGGGAGAGACTCAGCTCAAACACGAGTGGTGGAAATCCTTCCTCCACAGGTACCGGACAGGGCTTGTTTAGTCTGGGTCTGGAAAAGCTCCCCACCTTTCCTGAGGACCCAGGCCTGTCTGAGATGGCTCCTGGTGGCACATCGGTGCCCGAGGCCTCTTAGCTACTGCCTCCCCGCTCACAGGCGCAGTGGGCTGCCTTTGACTGTCCCCTGCATGACTTGCCCACAGTGGTCTTAAGAGCCTTCCCAAGCTCTCTAATTCTGGCCATGACCCATAGAAAAAAAAGATCCACTTCTCTTTGATCTTGAAAGTTAGTACAATCCAGGATGACCCATGAAATCCCTGTCCCCATGCAAGTCCCCCTCCTGAGAGGGCATATCCCATCTCCATATCCGGATGCCCCTCAAGGAGGCATGCTGTTTCCTTCCGTCACTTTCCAATGGCTTTACCTCCTGGGCAAGTGGAGTCCCAAATGCTGAGGCAGAATCTGGCTACTGGGGAGGCAAGGGAGGCTTGCTGGGAAAGAGCCCTTGGGGTTGGGTTTGGAGAAAATTCTCAAAGTCAAGTCATTTTGACCCTTACACTGCTCTCCTCACACAATCGGAGTTGAATCCAAGGAACAGACTCTTGTTCCTTTGCTCCCAGCATTTTTATCAAGGTGGGAGTTATAAAAACAAATTCTAAAACTAAACAGAACTAAAAAACCAACCAACCATGAAACCTGCATGAGTGCCTTGACAGTGAGAGGAAATCCCTGCCCTTCCCCGCTGATGTCGCCGGTGCAGACATCCTTCCTGCCTCTGGACAGGACTCTGCCAGGCTGTGGGGATGCTGGCAGGGACAGCTGCCTGTTCCAAACTCCCCAAAGCCTAAGGCTGGCCCCCGCAAAGACTAGTGAGGACTGAAATACATGTATTCCTTTATAAAGAATGTTCTGCAGACTAAGCCACGAAGATAAGGCCCATGCCAGTCCGCCTAGCTGGATGCTATAAAATGCCTTGCTGCACAAGATTCTACAACCCTCCCCACTTTTAAGTTCCTTTTGCTTAAGCAGACTTACTTTCGGAACTCTTTTTCATTTTGGAGAAAATTTAAGAACACAGAAATATCTCTTACCTGCTCATAGAATCGATTGTGTGCAACATAAAACTTGGAATCAAAGGATTCTTCTGTTACTAGCACTTGTTGTCTTTCACCAATCTGGGAAGAGGAGAAAAAAGGAATGATATGGGCAAACACCTAAGAATTCAAAACAAATGCCAGCCCAGTAAGTAGCATCCTCTTGAATTTAAAGTAGGCTCTAAATTGCTAGTTACTTAACAGGTAATAAAAGAATCACCCATTCAAATTTCCTGAAAGACTTTATTAACTATTTGGTAATAAAAATGAGCCCAGTATGAAATCTTATATTCTTAACTATGAAACAAAACTTGATTTTATTTCCTCCTTCAGCATAAGATAATTAAGGCTTCTAAGACTTACAAATATCTTCTAAATATCACTTTGTTTCTTGAAACAAGGCTGCAAAACAAGCCAGAACAAGCTGCTTCTAATCCAAATTCATGAAAATATTTTGGCAATATGAAAGAGTAGTAATAAACATTAATTTGAGTTATGGGGAATATAACACTAAAGAAAATGCTTCCAAAAACTAGTCATTAAGAGCTTGCATCTAAACATTTCACATACTATTCTGAAATTACTAATTAATTCACACAGCTATTTATTTGTCATATACATTTTCTCTGTCACAAGCAACCGTCTCCTCTATGTTGCAGCCATGACCCCATATTCATATTTTTTAAGAGAAATACAGCAAAAATAGGGGACTGTTAATTCTCTACAGGATCAACCTATATGTATCTATATTTATTATCTAAGCATGCATTTTCAGTAACCAAGAAGTTAAATCAGACAAAATATGGGATAAAGAAATGTGACTTCTAAAATATTCTACCATTTCTAAGTTTATCCCACTGTGAAATGTAACATTTAAAGTATCAATTACTGATTTTTACAAGGTTGTCAAAATGTCTGATGTAGCAAATATTGGATGACTGTATTGAATGACTGTGCCCGGAACTACATTTGCCTTTGTTACTTGGTAAATATGACCCTCCATATTAAAGCACGCTGGCATGAAGATTTAAAAAAGCAATCCCCAGTTTCATAGGTAGGGACTTGCCAACACATTCAGGCAATTCCCATTTAGGAAACATAAACACAGCTGCACTAAATAGACCACCAATACAATTTAAAAACACACCCTCTTCTATGTACAATGCCAATACCTAAATGCACCGTAATTTACTATTTTTTTTTACTATCTCATTCAAAAGGTAACCTCCTAAGTCAAAGATTGTAAGGTTTCTAGCATGATACTTATCAAAGACTTAGTTCACTTTCTGAAAATTAGTAATAGTTCCTGCAACACTAATTTCTTTTAAAAATCAGATGGCAACAAAAGTAAGTTCCTGCAACTTCTACTTTGAGCTTTATTAAAAAAAAAAACACAACCTGATGAATACTGGGTTTCACTGAAGTATATTTTTCTGTAAAAAAAACCTTAGAATGTTTGCATACATTTCACAGTGTGAGTTGCTTATAAGTTAGGATAAGTGTCTCTCGATGGTTCTTAAGGAAATTTGCAATTACACTCCATGTAACATTAAGTTTTCAGGAAATTAGTCTAACAATAATATGGGATAGTAGAGACACTGAAACTGTATGGTGGTTCTTTCCTCTTGTTAGAGTGAATGTGGTCATCGTTTTGGGGCTGTCCTATTTTATCTGGACATAATGATGATAATATACATATACACAGAGTTAGAAGACTTGCCATGTTTATACAGTAGAGTGCAGGGCTTTCGATCAACCATCAGAGAACTATTTGTAGGTGAGTATTTAACTATTATTTGCCAAAGGGATTCAGGAAAACTGCTACGTGCAGTCATTTATAGTGGCAAACAACTCTCCAGTCACCCTTTTTGTCCGCTCAGCTATGGATATTTCATCTCACTGGTGAGGCTCTTAAAATTCCTCAGAGAATACTGGGCAAAAATGAGCATAAGAAAGCTAAGGCCTTGATCAAAAGCTGCTACAATCTATCCCCACCCCCTAAAATACCAACAAAAACTAATACACGTCCTCAATATTTTTGTAAGGATAAAGTTTCAATGAAATGAATATAAAATACAACCTTTAAGATAATCAGCTATTTCAAATAACCTTAAAACAACAATGATGTTAAGGAAGGGAACTCTGGAAGATGTAACTTTGCCTTAGTGACAGTGAGGAATCTTAGGGCTAAGAACATGTATAATAAACCTCACTTTTTTTTTTTAATGAGCTATCTCCCCTTATACTTTCCAACTGTTTTCTCCTTTAACCTCGTGTGGTTAAAGAACTGCATTTAACAAGAGTGAGGATGGTCATCCAGCTTTGCCTACCAATGTCTCTGTTATCTAGCAAGAAATCCCAGTCTAAGAGGAAAAAGGCAGGGTATCCGAAGAAAAAAAGGCCACATATATCCTAAGACAACAGGACAACAAGCACCCATCCATGTATTATGCTAATGACTGAGATAATCCCCTAGAAGTGATCAGAACAGTCTGTTTTACAGATAATGATGGAGATGAGCTGTGTCTCACATGACCTTCTGATATTTCCCTGGGAAGGAGCTTCTATGGCTACCTCACTACCATTGATAGAACCTTCTCTACCAACTGGATCCACTGACAGAAATGCAAGTTTACACCACGGGCTTAAAACAAACCTTTTTCAGAACAAGATAACAAAAAGAATGCTGTGTAATTTTTAAAATGAACCAACTCCTACAAATGTATAAAGTTGAAAATGATGTTTTTATGAACTTTGTGACTAATAGCAAAATATGACTGTTCAGCAGAGATGATTAAGATAAAAGTGGAATTGTAAACCTAAAAAATGGTCTAGAAGGTGGCTTTAAGGTAACCAGAATAGTCAAGGCCAGGGAGAAAGGGGAAGAAGGAACATACCTCAATGTAATGAAGGTTATATGTGACAAACCCACAGCTGTATCATACTCAATAGGCAAAAACTACAAGCATTTCTCTTAAGATCAGGAACAAGACAGTACTGGAAGTACTAGCCACAGCAATCAGACAAGAAGAGGAAATACAAGGCATCCAAATTGGAAAGGAAGAAGTAAAACTGTCAAATTTGCAGATGACACGATATTGTATATAGAGAATCCTAAAGATTCCACCCCCCCCCCCAAAAAAATACTAGAACTGATAAGTGAATTCAGTAAAGTAGCAGGATACAAAATTAATATCCAGAAATCATTTGCATTTTTTACACTAATAATGAACTATCAGAAAGGAAAACTAAGAAAACAATTCCATTCACAACTGATTAAAACCAATACCTAGGAATAAATTTAGCCAAGGGGGTAAAAGGCTTGTACTTGCAAAATTATAACACACTGAAGAAAGAAATTAAAGAAGATACAAATAAGTGGAAGAATTCACATCATTAAAATGTGCAAACTACCCAAAGCAATCTACAAATTCAACGTAATTCCTATCAAGACATCAATGGCATATTTCACAGAACTAGAACAATATTACAAAAATTTATATAGAACCACAAAAAAGCTAACTAGCCATGGCAATCTTGAGAAAGAAGAATAAAATTGGAGGAATCATGCTATCTGGTATCAAACTATACTATACGACCATTGTAATCAAAACAGCATGGTACTGGCATAAAAACAGATATATAGATCAATGGAATACAATAGGGGTGCTTGAAATAAACCCACAACTTTATGGTCAATTAATATTTGACAAAGGAGGCAAAAACATACAATGGGGTAAAGATAGTCTATTCAATAAATGGTGTTGAGAAAATCTGACAGATACATGCAAAAAATTGAAACTAGACGACCTTCTTACAGCATACACAAGAATACACTTAAAATGGATTAATGACTTAAATGTTAAACCATAAAAATCCTAGAAGAAAAAAAACATAGGCAGCAAAATCTCAGACATTACTGGTAGCATTATTTTTTCTGATATATCATCTTGGGCAAGAGAAACAAAAGAAAAAGTAAACAAATGGAACTACATCAAACTAAAAAATTTTTGCGCAGCAAAGGAAACCATGAACAAAATTAAAAGACAAGCCAATGAATGGGAGAACATATTTGCCAATGATAAATCTGATAAAGGGTTAATATCCAAAGAACTTATAAAACTCAATACCAAAAAACCAAACAATCCAATTAAAATATGAGCAAAAGACCTAAGTAGACAATTCTTCAAAGAGGACATACAGATGGCCAAGAGACATATGAAAAGAGCTCAGTGTCACCAATCATCAGAGAAATGCAAATTAAAATGACAGTGAGATATGTCCTCATTGGGAGGAGGGTTCTGGGCTGGGTGAAAAAGGTGAAGGGATTAAGTAATGAAAAAACAACTCATAGACAAAGACAATAGTATGATGAGTACCAGAGGGAAAGCGGGGTAAGGGAGGTTGAAAAGAGTATAGGGAGGATAAATGGTGCTGGAAGGAGACTTGACTTGGGGTGCTAAACACACAATACAATACCCCCACCCCCCTCCCCCAAAGAAAGGAAGAAAGGGGAAAGTGATGAGGCAGGAGAAGGAATGGCCAGAAGCAGAAATGCATAGTTCTAGCGGAAACTGAGGGAGAAGAAGTGTTATTCAAAACACCCTATTCCACATATTTGAATTGGACAGAAGAGTGGGAAGACTCAGGGTTTGGGGAGATTATTTTTAAGATAAAAAAGATTTGACTACATTTTGGGCCTTCACATTCCTCATCCAAAAAGTGAGTTTGGTAGAAGTGACATGCCGGTGGAGAGAGGAGAGTAGGACTGAACCGGAAGTGGGTTATAATATTTAAAGGACCTCTCAGTTCCAAAACTGTAAGTCATCGTTGATGGCAGATCTGTAGGTTAGGGGCTGGTGTTCTCGCAAGGTTTCAGATAAGGAAATACTTTAAATCCAGACTCCTTTTTCTGACAGTAAATGTATGCTTAAAGCCCTCCGTAAATTGCAGCTAATTTCTTGCTGCCCTTAAAGTAACAACATAATCCTTAATACCCATCAAGAAACCTGAACCTAAAGAAGCCTGTCAAAATCTTTCCAATGAGAGAGAGAGACACTGATTTTGTTACTCCACTTATTTATGGATTTATTGGTTGCTTCTTGTATGTGCCCTGAGTGGGGATCGAACCCTCAACATTGGCCTTTCAGAACAATGCTCTAACCAACTGAGCTACTCGGCCAGGGCACCCTTTTCCTTTTGATTTGCTTTAGAGATATATAATTTATAGTTGACAGCTTAAAATGCCTATTTAATTTCTACAACATTAAAGAGCTTGGGGTGGGAATACAACCCTCCTGCTATAGTATTTCTAATGGTACACTCAGTTTCCACTGGCAAAATTTGACCTTCAGGACATCAGTCAGGACTTGTGAAAAGTGGCTGTCTGTCCTCGTGCCTGCTTTCACAAGCTAGGCATACTCTCCTACACTCATCAAATGTCAGTGGAGAAAGCAATGTTTCCTAGGATGTGCAGAACTTCAGTTAGTCCATCTAAAACTGACTTTAAAAGACATTTCATGAAAATGAATTATAAAAATAGTCTTTTAAAACCACCCATCCATTTCACAGAATGGGTCACTGAAGTGAGGGAAGGTGCAGGACCCCGCCACCCCTGGTCCCACATTACTGGTGACTTGGAGTTCCTGGGAACTGGGGCCTGGCTATGAAAAAAGGAGGTGGTACAACTTTCTACGACTTGCTGAAAAAGTATGAGGAAAGCTCTTAAGCGTTTCTTTAAGCCACAAAGGCAGAAAATAAAGACACTAGTTCCCTAACTTGACAAAGAAGGTAAAAACCTGAAGGGGGCTTTGCACTGTCTGATTTCACGGGGGGGAAACTGAGGTCCCACAAAATGTGGAGATTCGCACAGAGGCAGAGAGAAGAAAAGGAAGTCTGGGGCGATTCCCTCTACTTGAGCCTTCTATTTAACTGCTAGCTGTAGAGAACATACAACATCATGGATCTAATTCTGCAGCACATGACTTTTCTTTGAGTAGAGAAACATCTGTGACAAACAAAAAGCAATGTTTTTTTAAATTCAATTTTTGGGTAGATTTTTCAGTACTATTACATAATCAGCTAAGCTGTGTTATTTGTGTCACATCTCTGCTTAAATTTTCCCGAGTGTCTGAAGTTGTGAGAAACATCACTAACCATATGGCAGATAACACACACAAAACACATTAGCGTTAAAAAGCAGTGGTTTCCAACAGAATTTGGTCCCTGAATGAATGCTCATTCAAGTACACTCTACTTCTCCATTTGTCCTAAAACAAACAGTATTCAGCATGGCTATATAAGGATTTCAAGAGAGAAACTAAAAAGAATTGCTTCAAGACAAGCAAACAATACCAAAATTAAACAAAAACATTACAGTATCTGGGCCTTCACTTCTAACCCAGTAAGAAATGTTACTGGTATAAATACTCCTTGGACAGGAAGAAACAAAAAGTTTATTTTAAAGTTACATATGACTTAATATATAAACTTTACTTCAAATTTACTTTTCTCTACTATTCCCCCCTTTTCACTTTTGTTTTCCTTTAAACAGAAAAGCTGAGACGTGGTTTTGGAAAATAATTTCAATTCAATTTCTACTCTGAATGGTTAGATGAGGTTAGAGTTCAATATTTCAGTATAACTGCCCAGGGTATCTGAAAAACATTCACAAAGGACAGATATATATTTGAGAACTAGTGTAAGAGAAATATTTATTTCTTCAAAACACTTATAAGAAGGTAAAGAAATTATTTGCTTCCCATGAAAAGTTTCTAGCAATTAATTTTTCTGTCCAATTGCCTGAGGGAAAAATGGAGATTAAAACACACATATCAAAAAGCTCTCATAATTATTTACATCAAGTTCCTAATAAACTTGAATTCTATCTCTGTTTATCCTACAATACAAGATATTCTGACATGCTACTTCTGTATAATCCTAAGAAAGATATCCCTTTTCCTTTTCAAAAATTGTTTATTGATTGATTTGAGAGAGAGAGAGAAAGAGAGGGAGAGAGAGAGAGAGAGAGAGAGAGAGATGTGTGCTTTTTTTATTGCAGGTAATAAAAAACAATTTTTCTACCTGACTGGTTTCTGAATACATGACTTTGGGAAATAACAAATGTCCTTTAGTTCCAGTCAAATTAGTTTTTTATTTTTATTTCCCTCCCAAAGCTGCATGGAACATGTTAAACACAAGGCTGTGACCTTAAACTCTGAAATAATATTTCTAGTGTCTGTGCAAGAGCCTGCCCTCACATACACCTTTAGACTAATTACTGCAGTGTAATGTTGCCAGTGAACTACCGTAATTACACTCGGAAAAAAGTATGGTCTTGTTCTTTCCTGGCTAATGAAAATGATAACCTTTCCATTTTGATCCATCATTCACAGCAGGCAGAGCACGTGATGCAGGGTCTCCAGGGTATACAGTCATTTTCCTGACTGTTTATGTACACTTCTGTTTTCTGGCCCTGCAAAGCTAGAATTAAAGAACCAGCACACTTATGCTAAAAACAGTCAACAGTAATAATAGCAATAACATTAAAATTTAATATCCTTACTCCACAATGCGATTCAATAATGAAACAGGGCCATGACACAGGAATGTGTGTCAAAAATGATGATAGCTCAGAAAACAAGTAATGAGACTCGTAGGCCATCGTACTCAAAATGCTTGCCATTAGTTTACTGCTCTAGTTAAGGATTTTTGAGAGATGTTGGACAGTTTATTGTCAAAGTGGCTGGCCTTGTATGTGACTTTTAAACTATGTCAGAAAATACATTCTATTAGATTTTTAAATAGATTTTAAACAGTATCTTCTGTGTTAAACCACCTTCTTCAGCTTTACTTATTAATACAATTAAATACATTCCAAATGGAAAGAATGTTCCTTTAAGTATTTAGCCTATATGTATTTATTAATTGCCAGGAGCATCTTAGTGGCCCTATTATTACTTCCTCATATTTCAGAAATAACGTAAACATGAAGGACAACTGAAAAATAATTTGGCTTTTTAAAGTCCTTCCACCCAAAGCAATGACATGAGATATAAAGACCAGAGCCAAGGTGGTTCAGTTGGATCGAGTCAGACTATGACATTTCTTCTGACAACAGCCAGGTGTGCTGTTTTCTTCAAACACCGGCTAATATTTTTTCTAGCCATGTGCTCAACCCAGTCAGAGAAAGACAACCCAAGGGAGTCTCTTCCCAGTTGGAGGCAAAATCCCATCCTTAATGATAAAACTATTCCATCTGCTGGCTGAGAGCTGACGGTAAAGCACAGGAACAGTGCTTTGTTGGTCTGGCTGCAATAATTCTTAACAGCAAGTTATATGACAAAGGCCAACCTGATCCCTTTTCAGCATCAGAGACCTATAGCTGAGTGCTGACTGAATGTCCAGTTCAAAAAACAGAAACTCTGAGCCACCTGCTTGGACATTTTTGGTATTCCAGAACATTCTAAGGGCTACCTACATGGCTTTGGTGGAATTTTAAAAAATCCTGGTAAGAATACATTACATGAGGTCTACTCTCTCTTAACAAACCCAAGCAAGTTGCCCTTCCTTATCACAGGCCTGGTGCAAGTATGTTAGAGCTATTTTTTCCACACCAGGGAAAATCTAGGCAGTATAGGCAAGTGCTCAACCTTATAACTATCCAAAGTGCTATGGGCAGTAGTATCATCTATGAGAGCCTAATTATGGAATGGCTAAGTGGGGCCAATGTGGGACTACATGTGGAACCCTTTTTTACTAAAAGCTCAATTTTGAGATTGAACAACTGTCTCCATCACTCCCACCTTCCTGGTCTTTTTCTCATTGGTCTCCATCAGTCATTCCTCAGAAGCATGTGCCAATCTCCTTTCATGAGCTTCTCAACAAGGCACAAAGGTGACCACGTACAGCTCAGAACGACTGACAGACTGCCTTCCTGGAAAGCGTGTTTAGAATTTTTGTTTCACTGATGACACAATAAATGAGCTAGATTACAAAGAGACAGACAACTGACTTTTAGAGATTTAGTGTTCATGTAATCTGGTAACATAAAGAATTAGTTGCCAATTCTCCTCAACCTTTGCTCAAAGCTCTCATTCCAACAGCACTGGGAGATGATTGCTGAGAGCCAGGTACCTGCAGTCTCCTACACACCAAACACTTCATCAAAACAGTAGAAGAACCCAAAGAAAGATTCAGACATTCGGAAGAAAGAAGGTGTGGGTGTGGTGAGGACACTCCAGTTTTCTTTGTGGGGAAAGAAGGCTCCTTTTCAAACATTAAATTATAGAAGAGGATGGATCAGTTGCAGCTCACCCAGCCTCTAAATGTGAATTTTTTGGAACCATGAATTCAGAGCTGGCAAGGGTGGAGGAATTAATAAGTCATTAAGTTGGAAAGCTTCATTTTACAGATGAGGAGACCAAGGCCCGTTAGAGATTAAGTGATGTGGTCAAAGTCACACAACTCATGGATTTTATCCTGACATTGGTTTTTGAGCAAGTGCATTACTGATTGACTCTAAGTTTGCACCATCTAGTGCAGTGGCCATTAGCAACACGTGGCTGTTGAGCACTTAAAATGTGGCAAATCCCAGTGGAGATGAGCTGCAAAATACTCTCCAGTGTGAAACACACACCAGATTTCAAAAAGTTAACATGAATAAAAGAATGAGAACTATTTATTAATTTTATTTTGATACACATTGAAATATTTTTGATACATTGGGTTAAATACAGTATATTATTAAAATTAATGTCACTTCTT
The DNA here is from genome assembly GCF_028538775.1 of Myotis yumanensis. Classification (NCBI taxonomy): domain Eukaryota; kingdom Metazoa; phylum Chordata; class Mammalia; order Chiroptera; family Vespertilionidae; genus Myotis; species Myotis yumanensis. The sequence goes on from NW_027223753.1 coordinate 75,950,649, forward strand.
TCTTTTCACCTTTTTAGTGTAGCTACCAGAAAACTTTAAAAAAAAAAAGCTGTGGTTCACACTATATTTCTATTGGACAGGCTGCTCTAAAACATTACTATCTAGATTTAACAGAAACTTTCCATTTCATTATTTAGAAGGAATCATATTTATCATTTAAAAATACTTTTAACTTATCACCATCTACTCTTAATTGCAATGATCATGTAAATGAAACACTTTAATTTTAGGAAAGAATGCATAAATGTCTATAAATTGTAAAGGCAGGAATTTTGAATTGCTAAATTTTTCTTTTTGACCTTTAAATTATTGCTTCCATCTTTCTGGTTGACCACAGCCTCCCCAAAAGCTAAGCCATGACAAAATGCTTGTTATTTTTAGGAAAATCTAGGCACCCAATGAGAGGATATCTAAATTTTCCAATCTGTCATTTCCCATTCTGTATAGCTACAAAAGCAACCATATAAAAAGCAATGTTATTTGGACTAAACACGCAGAAATCGATCATTCTCAAATTCATTTTTTTCAAAAGCCCCAAAAGGATGTCCAAAACACGTACCGCCATTGGTAAGATAAATCTTTCATTATCAACCCTGTTACCAAAGAACTCAGCATAGATGCGAGCAATAAATAACACATGCAGTACACACCATCTTTCAACCATTTGCCAGTCGGGATTGAGGCTGAGGAAGAAGAAAGGATTAAGCCGAAATCAAAGACAGCCCAGCTCTAAGGGCGTCTAATTAGCATAACAAAAGACACTGCCACAGTCTTTGGGCAGTGGGCAATACATCTCATTAAGAAGACTGAATAACAATTATTCTCTCGGCTCCCTCTCCCCACCCCCACACTTCTTGGCTCAGCTCTGGGAGACCCTGAGAGCTCAGCTTGAGAGCTTCTGCTTTATTGGCCTGGCATTCAGGCTGCAGGCTGAAGAGCCCACTTGTGTTCCTGTGCACCTGCATCTCAAAGCTTGATCCCGATTTCCTCTCCTGCTGAGAAAATGTAGCTTCTTCAAGCACACACAAGTCCTGCTATGCAGTTTATAGGTATATAATATTGAGAAATGGCAATGATGACCTACATAAAGGAATATGAGTTCCCCCTAAAATGTCTTTATTTAAAGAAAATTGATCTATTTGCTTCTCTTTATCTATTCTGTTTTTCCCTTTTAACATTACTTCAGTCTCAGAGTTAATGAAGCTAAATTAAAATTCTATGAAATTTTATTGTACCCAGTAATTAGCTGTGAGCACATGCATGCACAAACGCATGCACACACACACAGAGACACACACATACATACACACATGATGCAATTTACTGGTAATGGGAGTAAGTGTGATTCAGTCTTATCCTCTCTCCCTATTTCCTCTTGATGCGAGACAATTGAAAAAACATGGAACTCAACAAAAGAAAATTGAGGTTGCAGGTAAACATGTGGGCAGTTTTCATATAAATTTTAACCAAGAATAAAAGAACATTCTTCTAGAGTGATTACTAAGGAAGATGAAAGCTTCCAGTAATCCTCTGCACTTTTCCATATCAATCCACTTTGGGGGAAGGACTGACTGAGAGGGCAGGGGAGAGAAACGGATGAAGTTATTTAATCCAAACAATTTCCAATTCTGCACGATATTCTTTGGTCAGTAACAAAAGGAATCTAGTTATGAGGGCTGCTTTGATATTTTTTAAAACCCTCTTCTGCCAAACACAATATCACATAGCCTCCTTAAACCTGAAGACTGCCAGGTCTGCAAGCTGCTCTAGGAAAGTTTGTTTATTACAGATGTAGACGGGAACCTCTGCAATGGTTACTGAGACTAAATGCAAAAAACGAGCCAACTCACTTGAGTAGCTGGGGAAACCTACTGAACCTGTTTAGGAAGCCTGGATTTTCCAAACTGCTGTAAAGTTACAGCACTGCAGGAACGTAGAGACCTTGAGAATATTCGAGTCTTTAACATTATAGACTGGAGGCCTAGTGTGAGACATTGTAATGCTGTACACACTCTGCATGTAGCATTATACAATTAAAATAAAACTCGGGACATCACCCAAATCCTAAAAGCCTTTCTCTATGTGGCGACCTACTCAGAATTTAAAAGCCAGCCGGTTTCTGCCTTCCATCCTACAAGTAGAGGGATTTCCTTTTCATCCTCTCTCCTAGTGAATTTCTCCTGTTTAACAGATAAATCACACTGTAATTTTTAAAAAAATTCTTGCCTATTTCCACCCTAAAGTTTTACCAACAGTAGTATCCAGATGTAACACATTAATAGAAACTCTATTCTGCATACACTGCATTATATTTTAAAACACACTAATTTTGATAAGAATGCCCAGTCAGTGACAGACCTTTCAGGCTATGGCCTTCTATTTTACATAAGGGCTTCTGGGTCCTTTGGTGCAGGCTCCTTCCCTTTAAGACAGAACCTCAGCCCATAGAAGAGCTTGAAGAGCATTAATTAGGGGGTCAAGATGCCTTCAGTTCATCTCTGCCACTAACTAGCTCTTTGACTCCGAGCAAATCATTTCACTTTGGGGCCCCAGTTTCCTCATTTGAAATCAATAACGTATAAGGCCACTTGAGACTCACACGTCCTGTGTTTCTACATTAAGTGTTCCATCCGGAGGCAGGGCCAGCAGGGTGTCCTGCAGCGCGCACTGGCCCCATGGGGAAGGGAGGGTCTGCTGCCAGCGGCTGTGGTGTCCCAAGGACAGGCCAGGCCTGTCACTGTCTCATCACCACTGGTCCTGCCTTTCATTCCGGACCTGCCACGGTCTGGGATTAATGATGGCTGCTGAGTGCAAGGATGAATGAAAGAAGGAATAGAGCAACATTTCAGGGATTCAGTTTACCTGTCTGAAAGAAATAATTAAAATAATCGCCAGGCTTGAATCTGGAGTTGTCTTCAGATTATAACCCCGCATTCCGGAGTCAGTGTAGGTACTGGGAAAGCTTGACTACTGTTGGTAAAGACAGCTGAGAGCACTCCTACTATCAGGGGTAAACTTCAAAATTTCACGCATCTTCCATTTACTCAGAAGCTAGCGCTGTGAGCTGAAGCACATTCCTACTGGATATCTTGATTCAAGTAGTCAGGGGAAAATTTTAATTTCAAGTAGAAAACTGTCTTGGGGCTCTATCTAATTACTGCTTCAGAACTGTTAGAAAGCAACACTGGATGGATATGAGTACAGACCAGGCCGTTGCTAACCAGCTAACAAAGTGGAGGCTGTGGGAGGAATGTGGCCGGGCGTGGGGAGCATGCTCAGCAGTCCTGCTGGGCTGCGCTGTCCCTGGAGGAATCTTGCCTGAAAAGCAGAGATAACTCTTGTATTCCCTTTTCAAAGCCATGACTCAAAAGGGTTTCAGAGAAGTAAGACAAAGCATATTTAATGGGGAGAAAGGAGGAAAATGGCCAATATTGATAAACCTACAATTCATTTTTCAGTAGCTATTGGAAAGATGAATCATGCTGGAAAAAAAAGCCTGAGCCGCTTCTTGTCATTCCTAAAATATGATCCTGCGCCTGCCTGAAAGAGTTAAGGGTGTATAAATATTTATCATTCTTCTTTCAGAAAGATAAGAAAAATTCCTTTTGCATACATGAATTTCAGATTCCTGAGCAAGCATTAGGATATGGTCAGGGGCCCATCATCTTAATGAGGATATGATAATATGTGTGTGTGTGTGTGTGTGTGTGTGTGTGTGTGTTTAAACTTGCTTATATGTGATTAAAAAAAAATCAAACCCTACAGATTTTGATTTTATACTTAGGCACACACAGACCCAAGAACAGTTACTGCTTTTGGAAGCATACTGATGGGATGGATGACAGGAACCAGTGGGACCAGGGTGAAAGGTTCATTGAGAGTGATAAATAGGATATGCTTTTCCTTAATGTTTTGCAATTGCATATTCAATACTGCAGGCCAGTGAATATGCATTTTAACTGCATTTTTAAGAGAGCTTCCAGATTTTAATTACAGATTAAACAGTTATTTGTAAATCAGTACCGCTTCATTAGCATATCAGAATCACAATAAACAATGATTCTCTGTCACCAACCGTACATAGGACAGTGTGAATTTAAGAACAGTCCATGGCCTGGCACTACAGCAGGGCAAAACATCATACCCTAAATATTTTTAAGGGAAATATTTTACCCTAAAATATCATACCCTAAAATATTTTAAGGGAAACATTCTAGATGAAAGCTCACAATATTCTAAATTCTATGAGACTAGAGATTTTATTTCTTTTATTTGTAGCTATATCCCTAGTGCTGAACACCATGCCTGACTCACAGATTTTTCAATAAAGATTTGTTGAATAGCCGAAACCAGTTTGGCTCAGTGGATGGAGCGTCGGCCTGCGGACTGAAGGGTCCCGGGTTCGATTCCGGTCAAGGGCATGTACCTGGGTTGCGGGCACATCCCCAGTAGGAGATGTGCAGGAGGCAGCTGATCGATGTTTCTCTCTCATCGATGTTTCTAACTCTCTATCTCTCTCCCTTCCTCTCTGTAAAAAAATCAATAAAATATATTAAAAAAAAAAAGATTTGTTGAATAAATGAATGAAACAACCAGCCTTTTTACAAGCATATAGTTATATTTTTGTACTTATATGATCATGCATTGATATTTTTTGACAAATTGCCAAATTGGAATAAAATCATCAGTGAGGATATTTTCAAAGGATTTAATTTTGTAATTTCTTCTAAGGGACCTAGAAGAAATGCATTTTTTTTTGTTACCACCTTCATAACAAACAGTAGCTGTAATAACCTTATTTCACATAGTAATTCGTTTATTTGTTTTTACCAAAGACTAAGTTTTAGAGCAGTTTTAAGTTCACAACAAACGGGAGAGGAGGGTGCAGAGATTTCCCATATTCCTCTTGCCCCTGCGCATGCCCAGCCTCCCCCACTGCGTCTCAACGTAGGTTCATTAACGGTAACAAATGTACCACTCTGGTGAGGGATGTTGATAATAGTCGCTTGTTTTTCATCTCCACAGATACTTTTGTTATTCTCACCTTATAGATGAAGAACACAGAGAATTTAGGTAACTTGCTCCCGGCTACTTTGTGAGTTTGACATGGCTCCCGGGAGCCCAGCTCCTAGCCGTGTTTTCTGCAGCATGCAGGGCTGCGCTACCTCTTTCCTACTTATTTTGTGTCTGGTATAAAGCACAAAACAAGCTCCTAAGAGAAAAAAAGGAGCAGTATGATAACCACACAACACAGTTAAGCAGGAAAATATAGGAAATGGAAAAGGAATTTTCATTATCATCATTCACTAATCAATAGAGGAAGAAGGAAAAGAATTAAAATCTTTTCCCAAAATAGCCACCTAGAGTTCTCTGCTTTGTGTTAGATTACAACATATCAAATATAGAACTGCTAATGTCAAACTGCAGATTAAGAAAACTGTCTTAAAAAATCAGCTTATGTTTTTTTGTGAGCTGATTTCTAAACTGACTTCATAATATGAAGATGCACTGGACTTTCACAGAAACTAGGAGATTTGGGGGAAAAGAAAGTCAGGTGTGTGGTACATGCTTGTTTACCAAATCACAGAAGACAAAACCATGGGAGGTTTTTAAAAGATGCACTTGTTCCCTTTATGGGAACACACAAGCTGAATAAAAATTCATAAAGCAAAATTGAGAGCCCCACGGACCATTCACAACCAGGCAAAAATTACTTGGGAAGAAGTTTTAAATCCAAAATGAAAATCCAGTTTCCTTAACAGTTATTTCAGGATGGTTGAGGGTTTCTAGAAATCAGTGCAAGATTAGATAATTGCAACTGGGACCAGACAGCTAACTTCTGCTTGCTTCTAACAACTTTTGGAGTGGTAAAGACCTAGCTTGACCAAGCTATTGGTGTATTCCAGTTGATATATTCTTTGGTATCACAAGGACTAGCAAGTGTTATAAAACTTAAAGGCTGCAAATTTACTGTTTCAAATAATGGTAGTGGTGGGAAGGATTCATAAGAAAGGCCAAGCAAAAAATTCAAGCAACAGATGGAGAAAATTTGATTCTACTATTTATTTCTATTAACCATAGTGGCTATGAGCACAGGCATCCCTACCACTACTTTGTTTCTGTGATAAAATGGTTTACTTATTCTTCACCAAATACTGTATGGGGTAGGTACTGACTTATCTTCACTCCATAGATAAGAAAACTAAAACCCACTGAGTACTCTTAGCTAACGTTACATAGTTTATAACAATGAGGTTGAGTGATTTCATTTAAAATAAATTCTAAAGTTCAGAGTGACAGACATCTGTTACTTGAAGTATACATAGACAGACTTGTATAGCAAATTAAAAATGCTGTTTTATGAACCTGGCTGGTTTTGCTCAATGGTTAGATTGTCAGCCTGCATACCAAAGGGACTAGGGTTCGATTCCAAGTCTACGATATGCACCTGGGATGTAGGTTTGATCTCTGGCTTCAGCTGGGGCATGTGTGGGAGGCAACCAGTTGATGCGTCTCTATCGCATCCATGTTTCTCTCTCTCTCCCTCTCCCTCCCTCCCTTCCACTCTCTCTAAAAAAGTCAGTGCAAAAAATATCCTCGAGTGAGCATTAACAACAACAACAACAACTTGTTGTTTTTTGAAGTTGATTGTTAATAGCTTAAATATTCAGTCACAAAATTTTGTTTGTTTTAAATAAATACAAAGATATATTATTATGAATAAGTGATTATTTCCAAATTCTTGAGCTTGCCAGAAAGACAGTTGGTAAAAAAAAAAAGCATGAAATGAATTTAATGCTAAGCATATTAAAATACATCCCTCAACCCCAGCATTTCCTAGAAAACACAAGGGAAATGTCCCTGAGGAATACTTGCCCCCAACTAAGCATCTTTGTTGAGCATTATTCTTGAGGTTAAATAAGGCCCCACACTGATACACTGACTATTAACAAGCAAACTCATGATAATGAATTGTTGAGTCAGGGCAACTGGAAAGCCTATTGCAAGTGATGTTTCCATTATGGCCCTATTTGTCCCCACGCCTCACTTCATAGTAGCAGCACATTCAGGTTTGCTCCACTTTTAGTGGAGCTCCAACATAAAGGGTGAAGGATTTACAAAGAAACAATAGGCACTGGCTTTGTGCAAGAATTTTATCTTATAAAAGATCCTTAAATGTATATACCCTGTCATATTGTTTAGAATGATGATAAGAAATGTAGTTTCATGACTATTTCCTTTTCTCTCATCTTACTCTTTCCCAGCACACCACCCTGGCCTTGGGTGCTGCTATATGACTGTCACTTGAATCTCCATTTCTCATCCTCTCTACTGCCCTATGCTTGCGACACTGGCCTATACTATCCTTTAAATCGCATTTTCTTATTTAGTTGACAGAGCAAAATACTGAAGGCTGATAAAACAGGTTGAGTGCAAGTGAGATTCTGACTTTTATTTACACAAACTATTCACTTTTTCCATCTATGAAACAGGAAAAGCATATATCTAATTACCTTAGAATTAGAGAAACATATATAAAATATCAACTAAAGTACTATAGAATACATTTAAAAATTTTACTTCTCACATTGGTTAATTCACCATTTCTGGTTAGGTTGCTAGGCTTTGATACTTTTTAAATATAAAAAATAAACTATTACTCTAGCCCTGGCCAGGAGCCTCAGTTGGTTGGAGCATCGACCCATATACCAAAAGGTCAAGGGTTCCATTCCAGGTCAGGCACGTGCCCAAGTCAGGGAACCTATAGGAGGCAGCATATCAATGTTCTCTCACATCTCTCTCCCTTTCTCCCCTCCCTCTCTCTCTCCCTCTCACCTTCCTTCCCTCACCTGGGTGAGGATTAAAAAATAAAAATAAACTATTACTCTATGTATTTTCATTATCTTTTTGGAAAATCATCAAATATATCTGTAAATGATGATTCTTCAATTTCCTTATACAAAAATGATGGAGTAGATCCGACAGTCATTTTTGAGACAATGTATCTTCTTGCTAAAAAAAAAAAATCAGTTGAAAACCTTAAGTACTACCTAGACAGGTTGATGAGCATATGATACTCTTTAAATCAAGCTCTCATTTTGTAAATCAAGTGCCCTGGTTTTGTTCAAAACACCTGCTGTCCTCATGTATTCATTTTAATTGTTAATAGAAAGAGGGAGAAAAATCATATAAATTGAAGTTTTCAAACAGAATTAGGCTGTTAAATCAAATCTATGAAAAATTCATAATCATTACAAACTAGAACCAGTTCTTTTATATACTTGGTAACAGACATATTCTCTACAAAATGAAGTGTTTGTGTATGTGTGTATGGGTGATGTTCAATTTATCAAAAAATAATTATCATGATATATAAAAGTATCATAAAAATGGAAATAAGCCAGTATATTAAAGTAGAAGGGAAGAGACCTAACTTTAAAAACAAATGCAGTATTTTATAGATCTTCATTTTATTCAAGTCTACCTAAATTAACTGAGAATACCAAAATATCTAAAAAGGCATATTTCAGTATGATTCTAATTTAAGGAGAACCGGTGCTTATGTAAATAACTTAAATGAAGAGTTGTGGATTTTAAATCATAATTCTCTAATAGTCAGGGGACTGAGCCTTGCTTTCCAGGAATGAACCCCACCCTGTGAAGACTTTTCAGACTTAGGGGCAGAAGACCCTTCACCGCAGCTGTCTGTGCCTAAGACTTCACATCTAGTGCACGCGCCATCCTTCAAGTACAGGCAGCTACCTACACATATGAATTCAAAGCAATGTTTTCACTCCTTTCTTTAGACTATAATTTACCAAAACAAAACAGCCCAAGCCTATTAAAAATTTCACCACTGGGGACATGAGTTGTGTATTTAGCATGTTTGCCATATCTGCACGTTGTGTTAAATGCCAGCCTTTCGCTGCTCTGTTTCACTCTTTGGCCTTGCAACAGAAACCCCAACTTCATTACCACAGACGCAATACACAATCTTCAATTTTAAATCAATTAATATATAGAAAAACGGTCCTCTCTTTTAGAAGTATTTTACATGCATGAAAAACCCAAATCAAAGCTTTACACTTTTAATGCTCCTCTTATCACGGAGTCTGAAGTGAAATACACATCCATTCCATCTAAAGATGCATGCTATTCATTTCTTTTTTTCTTTTTTTTACTTAAATATCTATAGCAAGCGCTCTGCAAATATTGCTAGCTCAATGCTCAAAACAACCGCATGCAAGCAAGGACTTCTTCATAGGAGTCTGAGGCCCAGCGATGCCAACCCCTTGGCCACGGTCCCACAGCTGGGAGGTGACAGGCATAGTCGGAGTTCAAACCCCGCAGTCTGGCTCCAGAATCTGAGCTACTATGCTACATACCTCTTCAACCTTAAAGTCAAGTTACAGTTTTAAAGTGATGTTACAAGTGCTTAATTAATCTAAGCAAGTTGTTAACTACCATGCAATCTGCTATGGAGTTAAAGTGGTCCCTTTTTCATTAAAAGAACTTTGCTAAACCAATATGAAATCTTCACAACTTTAAGAGAAAAGTCAAATGATACCTTTAAAGTCACCAAGGGATCTTACAGCATGGATGGACCTGGAGAGCATTACGCTAAGTGAAATAAGCCAGTCAGAGAAAGACGAGTACAATATGATTTCACTCATATGTGGAATCAAATGAACAAAATGAACTGACAAGTAAAATAGAGGCAGATTCACAGATAGAGATCAGGCAGACAGCTGTCCAGGGAGTGGAGGGATTGAGCAAAAAAGAAAATAAAACAGAAAAAACTCAAGGACATAGTCAACAGTGTGGTGATTGTGGGGTGTGGGGTGTGGGTGGAGGAGGGTATAGGGGGTATAGATGATGATGGAAGGAGACTTGACTTGGGATGGTGAACACACAGTACAGTGTACAGGTGAAGTGTTGTGGAATTGTGCACCTGAAACCAGTGTCATCCCAGTAAAGTCCATAAAAAAAAAAGTCACCAAGAGACCAAAGAGACTATGTGGCTAAATGATAACTTTACTATTCCTTTATTTATTAGTAATTCTAAACCTGTCAAGTTTTTAAAATGGATAATCAGTGCCCAATAAAAGATACATATAACCATGCAGCTTTTGAGAATGAAAAAAATAAAATAGATTAAGTCTATGGAGGAAAATGTAGAGGCTAATTACAGTAGTGCCCCATCCTTCATTTGTGGTTTTGCTTTCTGTGGTTTTAGTTATCTGTGGTCAACCATGGCCTGAAAATATTAAATGAAAGTTTTCAGAAACAAACAATAAGTTTTAAAGCAAGCACCATTCTGAGTAGCATGATGAGATCCTGAGCCTTTCCGCTTCATCCCCACTGGAATGTGAATTACCCCTTTGCCAATGTCTCCACAAAGTATACTCTCCCTGACCCTTAGTTACTTAGGGGCAGTCTTAGTTATGAGAGAGCGAGACAACATTCACATAAATGTTATTATAGTACATTGTTATAACTGTTCTATTTTATACTCAGTTATTGTTAATTTTTTACTGTGTCTAATTTATAAATTAAATTTTATCGTAAGTATGTATGTATAGGAAAAAAACATAATGTATATATGATTCAGTACTATCCGCAATTTCAGGCGTTCACTGGGAGTCTTGGAACCATGTCCTGTGGATAAGGGGGGACTACTGTATACCCTAAACCGAAGCTATATGGTCACTGCAGTTGGACACTGAATTTGTCTCTGAGCTTTCTGAAAGTCAAGCAAAAAAACTAGCATGGTTGCCTACTAGTAGATGAGCTCCATTGCTTCAAAAATGGGAGGTGTAAGGCCTCATCTGTAAGGAAAACTTAATAAAACAAATAGATTTATCATTTTAGTAAATTTATACTTTTAGTAAAGATTAGTAAATAGATCTTACAGTCAGGAAATCCATCTTATCACCTGTGCCTAGGAAAGTGCTTTGTATCAAGGAGCTGCCCAACAAATGTCCTCTAAAATACAATGCAAAAATATATTGCCACATGAGAGTAATTTTTGGTTGTGTAACAACAGTTTCAGGGCCACCATCAATGCTCGACTGGATTAACAGCCAATTGTAATGGAATTCTTGCCTCTATTTTATGTCTCTCTAGTCCATTTCCCATAATACATCTAGAGAGAGATTTTAAAAACTCAAGTCTGGTCATGTCATGTCTCCACTTAAAACACCACAATAATTCCCCATGGCTCTCAGGGGAAAGTTGCCACATAAAGCCCTACTTTATTATTATTTTTAAGTTAGCATACAGGAGGCTATATAATGAATATGTCAAAATTTACTTAACTTCTTTCCCATTAATAGACATTTGGCTTGTTTCCAATTTTTGGCTATTAACAATAACAATCTCTTTGGACACATGGGTAAGCATGTGTCTAAATAGAATTACTTAGGTCGAAGGAAGGATATTTATTTATGATTTTCATATATACAACTAAATTGCCCTCCAAAATGGCTTTATCAATTTATATGTTCCCACTTAGCACGTGAGGGTTTTCTTTCCTACTCTCATCAACACTGTATATTATCAGTGGGAAAAAAACTTTGCCAACAGACAAGATGAATAAATATTTTTGTAATTTTAATTTTCCTAATTGCCAGTGAGATGGAACACCTTTCATGTTTATTGAGTGCCTTTGCCATTTTTCTCTTTAGTTACAATTACTGAATTACAATTATTGCAAATATTTTTTCCTGGTATGTTGGTTATCTTTGAACTTTGTTTATCATGACATTCATTATATTGAAGTGTTTACTGTTTGGCAGTAAAATTTATCAAAAGCCCTATAGGGCTTTTGATTAAGATGATATTGACCACAGAATAATATAGGGAGAATTGACATTATCATTATATTAAGTGTCCTATCTGAGAATGTGTTATGGTTTGTAATTTCAATATATCTTTTATATTCTTCAAAAAATAATCAGTTTCATTAAGATCTTAAACATTTCTTGTTAAATTTATTTGTAGGTATATATTTGCTTTGTTTCTACTGTGAATGATATTTTTCTATTATATTTATCTATCATTTACCTTAAAACTTATTTACTTTAGTTATCTCTCAGTCAGGAAAACAAATAAATATATTCTGTATATTTAAAAAACCAGAGAGGGATAGTAGGAAACAATTTAGAAATGTGTTTAATCTTTTTATAACTAAAGTGTAATAGTATTGAAGAAAGAAGGGAGGCTAGAGTTAAAAGAGGCTAATTTATAATTTTGATTTTAAAAAATTCCAGAGAATGACACTGTCTAGTTTTTAAAGAAAACAGCCTAAGGGTGTTCCAGGTCTAGCTTCTTACTTGTCATCTTTATATTTTCTAAAATCTTAAAAAAGCAAAGTGGTTATACAACTTTCTTTAATTGCTAGTTTAGCTTTAAACAGTCTTCGCTGTCAAAATAATTCTTTATCAGGTCTCATCAGGGATCCCCAAACGAAGCTATATTCAGCTTGTTTGGTTTAGCTTCTCCCCAAGAATAGCTCAGACATTCCTGCAGCTAAACCAAGTTCTATATGCTATCAGATAAACTGTGCAAGTGGTTTTTTTTCAGTGTGTTTTTTGTTGTTGTTGTTTGCTTGTATGTTTTTTAAGAACAGTATAATGAACCTAATTTGATAGTACTTAGTTTCAACAATTAACTCATGGCTAATATTGCTTCATGTATTAGCACCTCTTACCTCCCCAGATTTTTTTCTTTTTACCTTTCGATGCCCTTCACTCATCTGTCCCACCGCGCCCACCCCTGCTTCTGGCACCCACCATTGCACTTGGCTGCAATGAACATGCGTGTATCTTTTCAAATTACTGTTTTCATTTTCATCAGATAAATAACCAGAAGTGGGATTGCTGGATCATATAGTAGTTCTATTTTTTACTTTTTGAGGAACCTCCATATTGCTTACCATAGTGATTGCACCAATTTACATCTCTACCAACAGTGCACAAGCTTCTCTTTACTCTCTACATCATCACCAACACGTATTTTTCGATGATAGCCATTCTGACAGGTGTAAGGTGACACCTTACTGTGGTTTTGATTTGCATTTCCCTGGTGATTGAGCATCTTTTCATGTATCTGGTTAGCCATCTCTATGTCTTCTTTGGAAAAATGTCTAGATCTTCTGTCCATTTAAAAAATTAGATTGTTTGTCTTTTGCTGTTGAGATGTATGAGTTCTTTCGATTATTTTGTATTAGCCCCTTATCAGATATATGATTTGCAAATATTTTCTCCCATTCAGTAGTTGCCATGGTATTTTGCTGATGGTTCCTGTGCTGTGCAGGAGCATTTTAGTTTGCTATGGTCCCACTTTTTTTATTTTTGCTTTATCTTTTGGTGTCAGATAAAAAATATCATTGCCAAGACCTCTGCCAAGGAGTTTCCCACCTATATTTTCTTCTAGGAGTTTCATGATATCAGGTCTTCTAGTCTTTAATCCATTTTGAGTTAATCTTTATGTATGGTGTAGGAGAGTTATCCAGTTTTCCCAATACAATTTATTGAAGAGACCGTCCTTTCCCCATTGCATACTATTGGCTCCTGTGATATAAATTAACTGGTGGGTTTATTTCTGGGCTGTCTATTCTGATCCATTGATCTATGTGTCTATTTTTATGTTAGTATTGCTTTAATTACTACAGCTTTGTAATATGGTTTAAAACCAGGGAGCATGATGCCTCCAGCTTTATTCTTCTTTCTCAAGATAGCTTTGGCTATTCAGGATCTTTAATGGTTCCATATAAATTTTAGGATTATTTGTTCTATTACTGTGAAAAGTACCTTTGGAATTTTGATAGAGACTGCACTGAATATGTAGATTACTATGGATAGTATGGGTATTTTAACAAGATTGATTTTTCCAATCCATAAGCATAGAATATCTCTCCTTTTATTTCTTATTTAATTTCTTTCATTAATGTCTTATAGTTTTTAATATAGATGATCCCTGACTTATAATAGTTTGACTTAGAATTTTCAACTTTACAGTGGTGTGAAAGTGATATGAATTCAGTAGAAACCGTACTTTGATTCTGAATTGTGATCTTTTATGGGGCTAGCAGAATGTGGTACAATAGTCTCTCGTGATGCTGGGCAGGGGCAGTGAGCTGCAGATCCCAGTCAGCTACTTTATAGCCGAAGGTTAAAACGGTGTATCCATTGTGTTAGATGATTTTGCCCAACTGTACACTAATTTAAGTGATTGAGCACATATAAGGTAGGCTAGGCTAAGCTATTATGTACCGTAGTTTGACTTGCCATACTTTCACCTTATGATGCGTTTATTGGGACACAACCACATCGTAAATTGAGAAGCACCTTTCACTTTCTCAGTTAAATTTATTCCTACAATATAGTATTCTTTTTGATGCAACTGTAGATGGGATTATTGTCTTAATTATTTTTTCTGAGAGTTCATTATTAGTGTATAGAAACACAACAGATATTCATGCATGGATTGCATCCTGTGACCACTATATTTGATTATTAGTTTTTACAGTTTTTGATGGAATATTTAGGAATATATATTATATATATATATGTATGCATGTGTACATATATTTACTAGTAGCCCTGCGTACAAATCCGTGTGTGAATAGCTCACTGCTGCTTGCCTCAGCTGGCAACCCTGCCCACCACCGCTGGTAGCTCTCCGCTACTCATAGCTCACTGCCCCACCCTCCTGTAGCTCTCCGCCTGCTACCCTGCCTTCCTGTAGTTCTCCCCACTCTCAGCTCACTGCCCTGCTCTCCTATAGCTCTCTGCTGCTTATAGATCGGTCGTGATGTTATGGCATCCTGATTAATTTGCATATTCTCCTATTATTATATTAGATCAGTTGTTCTCAACCTTCTGGCCCTTTAAATACAGTTCCTCATGTTGTGACCCAACCATAAAATTATTTTCGTTGCTACTTCATAACTGTAATGTTGCTACTGTTATGAATCATAATGTAAATATCTGATATGCAGGATGGTCTTAGGCGACCCCTGTGAAAGGGTCATTCGACCGCCAAAGGGGTCGCGACCCTCAGGTTGAGAACTGCTGTATTAGATAATCATGTAATCAGTGAATAGTGACAATTTTACTCCTTCCTTTTTCATTTGAATGCCTTTTATTTATATTTCTTGCCTGACTTCTCAGGCAAAGTCTTCCAGTACTATGCTGAGTAATAGCGGCAAGAGAGGCACTTCCTTGATTTGTTCCTGATCTTAGACAAAAAGCTTTCAGCATTTCATTATTGAGTATGATGTTAGCTGTGGGCTTGTTATATATGGTCTTTATTATATTGTGGTATCTTCTCTCTACTCCCACTTTGTTGAGAGTTTTTATCATAAATGATTGTTGAATACTGTCAAATGCTTATCCTGCATCTATTGAAAGTTCATATAATTTTTATCCTCCATTTCGTTAATGTGGTATATATCTCATTGACTTATTTGTGAATGTTGAACCATCCTTATATCCCTGGAATAAATTCTACTTGAAAATAGTATATGATCCTTTTAAATGTATTATTGAGTTTGATTTACTAATATTTTGTTGAGGATTTTTATGTCTATGTTCATTAGGAATACTGGCCTATAATTGTCTTTTCTTATGGCATCCTTTTCTAGTTTTGGTATCAGAATAATGATGGCCTCATGAATGGATTTGAAAGAGTGATCTCCTCTTCTATTTTATGGAAGAGCTTGCGAAGGATTGGTATTAATTCTTTGAATGTGTAGTAGAATCCACCAGTGAAGCCATCTGGTCCTGTACTTTGGTCTTTTTGGAGTTTTTTGATTACTGATTCAATCTCCTACTAGCAATCTGTCTGTTCAGATTTTCTATTTTATCATTTAAAGTGTCATTTTCTGTTTAGTTTTGATGGGATCTTGGAGCTGGATTGTAATCAGTTGCCTTGTTAGTTTTTTAGTTACTTCTCTTATATTTCCAATACTTGTTTGTATACTTGTCTGTATTATTGACTAGACTAAAATTTTCATGACAAAGGAGACTAGTTCTACCTTTTCACTGTCATAGTCCCACTACCTGGCACAGCTCTTGGAACACAGTGGGAAACCAATAAATATTTGTTGAACTGAATGGAATTAAAATGTAAATCCAGGTTTCACTTTTCATATATGGGTATCAATGCATGTTCATTTCTTTCTACAATGGTCAAACTTCTTAAAGGAATTAACTTAGGATTCTACAATCCCAAAACTTAATGATTACCCTAAGAAAACACACATACACAAATTAAAAACCCTTTCCTCAATAATTAGTGGATCAAAGATAAAAGAAAAACTCCAAATAAGTTAACTTAAAAATAAAAAATATCAGAACACTACACATTTGACATAGAATAACCAATATTCACGTTATCAATTGGAAAATTAAGAACAACAATGCCAACACAGCCACACTCTAAGAGATGCAGAAGAAAAAATACAATTGAAAACAGAAATAGAGCCTGGCTGGTGTGGCTCAGTGGCTGAGTGTCGACCTATGAACCAGAAGGAGATAGTTTGATTCTGGTCAGGGCACCTGACTGGGTTGTGGGCCTGATCCCCAGTGTGGGGTGTGCAGGAGGCAGCCCATCAATAATTCTCTCGCATCATTGATGTTTCTATCTCTTCCTCCCTCTCCATCCCTCTCTGAAATCAATAAAAATATATTAAAAAAAACAGAAATAGAAAGTACAAAAAGAGGAACAATTAAAGAGCATATTTGTGGGGTTCACAAAAACGAAACACAACAAATCAATACTGACAAAACTTGAGTAAAACCAATCAAGAAAAAAGAAAAATAACAGACAAAATGAGGAATGGAAGTGGTATGCTAATAACAAAGGAAATATTATATACAACTCTATGCTAAAAATGAGAAAAAGAAAATCAATGAAATGGGTAGTTATTGTAGAGATGTATTATAAACAATAAAATAAAAACCAAAATGCATACAAGGAATTGAAAAGGTTATAAAACAAATAAAAATAAAAACCAAAATGCATACAAGGAATTGAAAAGGTTATAAAACAATTTCCTCTTAAAAGGTTCTAGGCAAGAAGCTTCTTAGCAGTGAACTCATTTAAACTTTAAAGAAATAGAAAACCTCATGCGACAGAAACCGATCCAGAGCATAGAAAAAATAGTGCAAATTCTCCCATTAGGTTTTAGGAAGCCAGCATTACTATGACTGGAAAAATATGAATAATAAAGACAAAGGTTTCTTAATCTCAAAGTGGTGTAATTTCATGGGTAAGAGAGAACAGGTTGTGGAGTGCGAATCTCTGCTTTCTTAATCACTAGCTATACCACTTTCCTCGGGGAAGCTCTGGATGGTGAGGATTAAATGACATAATTCATGTAAAGCATTTAGCATCATCTGAGCAACAATATTTGAAGAGGAGGACTGTCCACAGTTTCCTTAAAATATGTAACAGTTGCACTGTGCCAGTATGCTCACTTTTCAGAGGGGAAGGGTCATGGCTTCCCTGAGATTCTTAAGTAAATCACGGCCCCCAAGGTTAAGACCCCACTGCCATACACTGACCTTACCTCCGAGTGCAGATGCAGAACCAAAGGCTAATGGAACATAAGGAAAATAACTACAACAGCAACAACATGGAAAGGATCATTCATCAATACAAAAAAACTAATCTTTGAGACTGAAGGCTACTCTGGGTGAGTGTACACTGGGCAGCTTTTCTAGAAAGCAATTTGTTGAATCTATCAGGAACCCGTAATCTAATAATATCTGTACTCTTTAACCTAATAATTGTGCTTCCAGGAATACATCTTAAGGGAATGGCCACTGAGACAAAAAATGTGTATAGATGCTCATTATGGGGCAATTTATAATAACAAAACAGAAACAATCTGAATGTCCAACGACAGAGAGATAGTTAACAAAATGATGCATCCATTCAATGGTGTAGTATGTAGCCATTAAATGCAGGTTTTTTGACAACTTCAATGACACAAAACAATGCTCACAATGTTTTTTTAAAGTAAGTTAACCAGTACATGCAGTATAATGCCAGCATTGTAGAATAAAATACATGAACATAGCAACATAGTGTAAAGGAAGGAAATACATGAAAAAGTGCATAATGGTTAACTCTGGGTGGTGACCTTATGAGTGATACATAATCCTATATAATAAAAGGCTAATATGCAAATCGACCAAACGGTGGAATGACCGGTTACTATGACGTGCACTGACCACCAGGGGGGCAGACCCTCAATGCAGGAGCTGTCCCCTAGTGGTCAGTGCACTCCTACAGGGGGAGCACCGCTTAGCCAGAAGCCGGGCTCACGGCTAGCGAGTGCAGTGGTGGTGGTGGGAGTCTTTCTTGCCTCCGCAGCAGCAGTAAGGATAACCAACTGACAGCTTAGGGCTCCCAGACTGCGAGAGGGTGCAGGTTGGGTTGAGGGACCCCACTCCCCCAAGTGCACAAATTTCGTGCACCATGCCTCTAGTATAATATAACATAATACAATATAATATAATACATTATAATTATGTATCTTTTATGTATTTTATAAAGTAATATATCTTTTTTCTCAGATATCCTAAAATGAGCATTTTAAAAACAATCATGTAGAAGATATTTTAAAAATCTTACTAATAAAGGTGGGTAATTGAAAGGCTCCTCAGAACCACTGCTCTCCACATTGTAATTTCTGCTTATAACACTGTTTCACCTTTCTGTTTAGTATTAAGGTAACTTACAAGTACTGACGATCAATGACAGAGCTGTAAACAGACTAGCACTTTACAAGCACTCTACAACTAAGTGGTGCCGTCCAGCAATGTAATGTTTTGGGAGGTTAGGCTACTATCTTTCTCAGCCTCTGGAAATGGCATGAAGTTTTCCCTACCTTCCATATGAAAAGAGCAGTGAGAAACGTTCATTGCACCAATAACATTTTTAGAAACAGTGTCAGATTTTTTATTCCAAATTTTATAAAGGGAGAATACCTTAAAAAAATCATTAGGTAGATCATACATATGAAATAAAAAGACTAATTTCCCCTTAAACTCCATTATTGCATGATGTTACATGACTTTCCCAGTCAACCACTCCATCTTCTGATACAGTAAAATATGGTCCAGGTGATCATGTTGGGTGGCATGCTTTAGGCATCTTATCAGACTGAGCTGAAGACAGCACACACTAAACTTCACTACATATGCCACGGATCATTACTGTCTTCACTATTACTTCGCTTGTCTCACTGGTAGGCATGAATTCATCTACATTCATCAAAAATTTGATGGCTTTTCTATCATTTCTCGTCATCCTGTCAGAAAACTGACAAATCCACCGAGGGTTACACTGGTCAGTAAATATCATTTTTAAATTACACAGGTTTTCAGTGGGGACACAGGTGCACAGCATTTGTAATATCTGCTTAGCTCTGTTACTGTTGTGAGGTGGACTTTCTAAAATATGCTGTGTTTTTTAATGTCCAACTGGTAGACCATCTTATTTTGCTTCTTCCATATTCCTTTCATCTGAATAAGATTTTCCTGCTACTTTCTCTAAAAAAATAACTTCTTCCTTCCCTGCGCATGAATGCTCACGTCTTCACTGCCCGCGAACTTTGTCTTGTAACACAAGAGGCCTATCAACATTAAATCAGCTCCTGGCGTGGGCAGAAAATAATACACTTGCATATTTATGTTTTGGTGCAGGAGGATATTTATAAAGATCGAGGAGAAAGAGGTGTATGAAAAAGAGAGAGGGAATAATAAGCAAGATAGAGAATTACAGAAAAATATTGAAGTGCCATTGGTTTGGAGATAAACATATTACCTAAAATAAAACTGTTAAAAGCCTGTTATTAACCTGGGCTATGGGTACATTAAAAATTGTTTTTATAGCTTTTTGAATTGATTTTCAGAATATTTCCTTTCGCTCTTGAAAATAGATTGAATGCTTTTTATTTTGCAATCACCCCTATCAATTCCTCCCAATTGTGGAATATTACTTTCTGATTTGTAAAACAACAGCTCTGAGTCCAAGGATATATCCAATTACAGATGAAAATTTTTCCTCATGTGTAGCTATGTCAGTTAAGTATCAAATGTTCTTCCCAGTAGTGAATCAAAATGAATCTCTGTAGCTTCCATGTTACCTGCAGAGCACCTGCTCAAATGAGTTGTTTTTCCAGGCTGGTTGATGTTTTAGGACCCTGATGAAGATCCCTTGTTGCTTTAATCCAGTGGTTCTCAACCTTGGCTGCACATTAGAATCACCTAGGAATCTTTTTAAAATCCTGATTTCTGGGCCTCATCCTCCGGAAATTCTGTTTCTTTGTTACTAATGTTATGGCCTCACCCCATAAGAAAGAAACAGAATTTCCAGAGGATGAGGCCCAGAAATCAGGATTTTAAAAAGATTCCCAGGTGATTCTAATGTGCAGCCAAGGTTGAGAACCACTGCTTTAATCTCTAATGCTCTGTCCACACTGATGGAGCAGCTGGAGCGCCCAGATGTGACCTGCCTGGAATCTGGTTCTCGCCAGGAGTAGAAAGCTGAGTTCATCGGTGATGGAAGTTGTCTATCGCCTTTCCAAGGGATACACTGATTCGCGGACTTCACTTTCTGCTTCTGTACTCAAGTCACTAGTCAGTATGCCCCTTGGAGTCAACTGCAATCTTTGGCCACATACAGGATCCCCAAACACACCCTGGAACAGAACCTCATCATCTCTCAGGCTTGCTGTCAAACAAGGATGCTCTGCCAACTCTGCAGCCATTTGAAATCTAGTCTACTTTCTTGGGTATGCGTGTCTTGAGTCTATTTATCGGCAGGCAACAGTTTCAAGGGTTTCTAAAGACATCTGTAGAATTAAATGAATGAAGGCCTCAGAGGCTTAGACATATATTCTGACATCAGCGTGCAGGCCCTTGTGTCTCCTTGAGAAATGCTTATGAAGCCTCATGGTAAACACATTTTATTCAATTACATAAAATGGGATCTATGACAATCCTAATTCACTTCAATGGCAATGAAGAATATGTTAGACAAGGTGCTGTCAAGTTGCCATCATGTGTAATGTACTTAGAATTTTGGTCACTTAATTAATTTACAAGCTTTGCAGTAGTCACCTGAGAGTGGGTATTCTCATTGTGTCAAAGGAAGGTCACAGAATTTATTTTTATTTTCACCCTTCCCTTGGCAACTATTAGCTAGTTCTCTATGTCTATGGGTCTGTTTCTATTTTGTTTTACATATATTTTAGATTCCACATATAGGTGAAATCATACGGTATTCGTCTTTCTCTTATTTCACTCAGCATTATACCTTCTAGGTCATCCATGTTGTTGCAAATGGCAGAATGTCATTCCTTTCTATTGCTGAATAATAATCCATTGTATATATGTGCCACATCTTCTTTATCCATTTATCTATTGATGGACATTTAGGTTGCTTCCATATCTTAGTTATTACTAGTAGTGCTGTGATGAACATAGGAGTGCATATATGTTTTAGAACTAGTGTTCTTTTCCTCCCAATAAATACCCAGAGGTGGAATTAATTGCTGGATCACACAGAAGTTCTATTTTTAAATTTTTGAGGAAATCTCCATTCTGTTTTCCATAATGGCTGAACTAATTTACAACCCCACCAACAGTGTGCTTGGGTTCCCTTTTCTCTACATCCTTGCCAACACTTGTAATTTGTTGATTTATTAATGATAGCCATTCTGACAGGTGTGAAGTGATATCTCATTGTGCTTTTGATTTGCATTTCCTTGATGATTAGTCATGATGAGCATCTTTTCATATGTCTTTTGGCCATCTTTTTTTGTGTGTCCTCTTTGGAGAAAAGTCTCTTTAGGTCCTCTGCTCATTTTTTATTGGATTATATTTCTTTTGGTGTTAAGTTTCATGAGTTCCTTATGTATTATGGGTATTAATCCCTTATCAGATGTATCATTTATAAATACCTTTTCCCATTCACTTGTTGTCTTTTGTTTTGTTGATAGTTCAGAGTGTATATTGTTGACCACAATGAGGCCAAAAGTTCTTAAATAATCCTGGTGACACAGACAAAATGATAAAGTTGAGTAGCTATTGCTAGAAAAGGTCCTCATGTCTATTGTCAGCTAGTTGTTGTCTTTGTTTCTAAGGTAACTAAATATTTTCTGGTTTTTATTATCTAGCCCTTCCATGGTTCATATGAATCAGTCACGGTTACTTTTGGAGGAACTGTCATTAAAAGTCATTAAGTCAATCAACTATCCACTTTGACAGTGCATTTGGCAGAAACATTTTAGAAAAGCAAGCCGAAAATTAAAATTTAACAGCAAGGCTACTCAAACTCCTTCTTACCTGGCTTAAAAACACCACAAAATGAAGTCCAAATTCAAAAGCATTAGAGGGTAAACAAAAAGCTTAACATAGCCCATGTTAGACACGCAGCTTGTGCAGCCATGGCGCCTACGCTGCTCTTCTGATTTCACGTCACTCTCACCTATATTCGCATGTGTTCCTCACGACAACTATCGGAAGTATTATCTCCGGAGTACAGACAAGAAACCGAGGCTCCCGGAGCTGAAGCAACTGCAAGTCTCCCAGCAGTT
Source organism: Myotis yumanensis (assembly GCF_028538775.1). NCBI lineage: Eukaryota > Metazoa > Chordata > Mammalia > Chiroptera > Vespertilionidae > Myotis > Myotis yumanensis. The sequence continues at coordinate 75,973,267 of NW_027223753.1, forward strand.
TGGGCTTCCCGTTTCCCACTTTCACACCCACCCTCCTACTGCACAAGCACTGACGGAGATATAACCCGATGTTCAGGAGCAGTGCCCAAGGCAAAGTGGGGTACAATGTATTTAGTAGCTCCTCCCAGTTGAAAAAATCCAAGTTCCAAATACCTTGCAGTAGGTCTAAAATTTTCCCTTTCAAGAAAAATTTCCAATTCTGCTCTCTTTGATTAATCTAATAAGAGCGAAGCCTTTGTCCATAAAGGCTTTCAATACAGGCATACCTCATTTTATTGCCGTTTGCTTTACTGCACCCCGCAAGTGCTGCGTTTTTTACAAACGGAAAGCAAGCACCTCCACCAGCAAAAAGATTACAACTCACTTTATCACAGCGCCTGAAACCAAACCTGCAATATCTCTGAGGTGCACCTGCATCTAAATCTGAGAGGAGCATGACATGCCTGTGTTAATGTTTGATTGGGTTGACGACTAGTGCCCCAAAGGACCTGGCCTATCAAAAAGGTTTTAAAGCAATCAGCCTTAACAAGTCTGCAGGTAGTATCCCCTCCCCCCCACTCCCGAAGGCCCACTTCATTTCTTGCCTGGCATGCTCTAGTGCAGGGGTGGGCAAACTTTTTGACTCGAGGGCCACAATGGGTTCTTAAACTGGACCGGAGGGCCGGAACAAAAGCATGGATGGAGTGCTTGTGTGAACTAATATAAATTCAAAGTAAACATCATTACATAAAAGGGTACGGTCTTTTTTTTTTTTTAGTTTTATTCATTTCAAAAGGGCCAAATCCGGCCCGCGGGCCGTAGTTTGCCCACGGCTGCTCTAGTGTCTATGTTGTCCTCATTCTCTCCCTATCTTTCCCTTTTTCAGCCTGGACACTGGTAGGAGGCTATTCTTTACAAATCTACTTGCCTGACACCTTTTAATGGGTCCTCTGCCACCCACGGGATAAAGTCCGAATCCCATCTGCTTGCACATATCTCACCTCTTTTTACTCTGCTATGTGATACCTCCTTGGGGCAACACTGAAGAAGTACACGAAGTTCTCTGAACACACATCTCTCTCATACATCTGTGCGCCCACATCTGGACTCCTTTTTCCTAATTCAATTATAGGGCCAACTCCCAATAACAGTGTCAGGTAGATCTGCACTAGGCACTGGACAATGCGGGCCTCCTCATGGAACAAAGTGGAAGGAAGGGAAAATGAGGTTATCCTTGCTGCGGCCAAAGCTGCGGTCAGCTACTTTGTAACGAGATTTTAGTCAGGAAGGTGGTCTGTTCCTCTGAAGAGATGCTTGGGGAGGAGGAGAAAGTCATAGCTTCCACCCTGATTAACCCCAGGGGAGCTGTCCACGCCTTTCCTTTCAGTTCCATCTTCAGTGTGTGCTAAGGTCCTGAGGATGAATAAGCCAGATGCCTTACCTGGTAGCACTTTCTAGGGTCAGCAATGCAACAGACCGAGGAGAGAGATTCTCTCCAACACAATGTGCTTATGATGCTGATGAGAGCAGCAAGCCCGGAGACAGGGCAGAGACGGGCACACTGACGGGGGGCTGGGGGATGCGCACACATTTCAGGGATGAGCACAAGTTAATCAGGTTTATAAGGTGGGGGGCTGGTTCAAGCAGAAAAAAGCCTGAAAGAGGACAGGGCACTGTGATTTCATCTTAGATGCTGAGGATTTTTTGTCTCCATATTTATGAATATAAACTTCTGGGTTTACACGATACCATCGTGGCTTTTACCTGGCTAGTACTTTTAGAAATGAATGCCATCAAGCCAGTTTAGCTCCAGGATAGGGGATGGTAGGAGATGATGATGGAAAGTAGACAGGGGCCAGCTCCTGGCCTTTGTGTGTTACAGTGAAGGCTCTGGAGCTGTGTTAGTAGCTAATGGTGGGTGCTGCCGAGGGTAAGATGTGGTTACAGCTGTGTTCTGGTGAGATCATGGTTCCTAGACTTTTGGATTCTGAACACTAGTAAAATGGGGGTGGTGGTGGAGGCAAGGTAAAGCTGTTTTTTTCTTTTAAAATACCCAGTTTGTGTATAAGATTAACACTTTTTATTTTACAAGTAGGGGCATACTGCTTTGAAATTTTAGTATCTATGATCACAGTCACTTTATAATAGGGAAGGATATTAAAAAAGAATCTTTTATATAGCAAATTTAAACTTACTGTATTGTATTGCCCTTATTTTTAGGCCAGATTGCTGAAAACGTCATCCTGGTCCAGCTGGCATGTAATAGTCCAATTGTTGGGCCCACTGGGATAGATCATTCTGGGATATAATTTACACAGAGCTTCAGGGGCAAGACTGGGGGCAGGGAGCCCAATTAATAATTAAAATGACAGCATTAGCCCTAGCTAGTTTGGCTCAGTGGATAAAGCGTCGGCCTATGGACTGAAGGGTCCCAGGTTTGATTCCGGTCAAGGGTACATGTCTGGATTGTGGGTTCAATCCCCAGTAGATGGTGTTCAGGAAGCAGCCAATCAATGATTCTCTCTCACCATTGATGTTTCTATCTCTCTCTCCCTTTCCCTTCCTCTCTGAAATTATATATATAAAAGATTTTTTAAAATGATAGCATTATTTTAAGACTACAAAGTTTAGATAAGATTTGCTTAGAACTCAATTCCATAAACCCTTTTCTGATTTTCCTCCAAATGTCTGTGGTTTAGGAGCCTCCACACGTGGAGAGTGGCCACAGTGTTTGGACAGGTTCAAGCCTCGGACTAATGAGAGGGCACAGTCCTCTCATGGCCACGTGCAAGTCCCAGCTTGGAGGGCAGAACCCTCCCAGCCCAATTATAGCCAAAAGCCATAGTTGTAAGCTTGAACCTATGGTCCCAACACGTGGTCCCACGTGCCTGAGTGATGTGGGCTTGACAGAGTTCAGGTGCATGTAATTGAGTAGGCTCGAAACCCACGAGAATGTTGTAAACAGCTTGACCACACCCTTACTTTGCCTCGTGGAATCTGTCTATAAAATAAAGACACGGCTTGTAGTCCGTGGCGCTCTCTCTCCATCCAGGAGCAGCATCCCACCCAGACCCAGCTTTCTTCTCTTGTCTGTCTTTTCTCCATCCTTCACCGCCCCCTCTCAGGGTCACTGAACCTGGCTGAGCTGGCGTGGCACATAAGGCGCCCTGGGGCTGAGTATGCCATGGCCATGCCAGCTCACCACATCCACGGAATAAGGATTTTGGCTAACTGGTTAGAGAGCCCTTGAAAGAGAATGGAAATGACAAGGGCATAAAAGAGACACACAAACAAAAGGGGAGAAGCAGCAATTGAACTGAAGATAGTAAAGCTACTCCATCCCCCAACTATGGAGATTCTCTCTGTGGCCCCAGATTGATGTCTGTTTTGAATTATTGTGAAGCCTAAGAGGCTAGGACCCAGCTTATGAGACCAGTAATGAACACCAGGCCTCTGCATCACTGAGAGGTATCAAGTAGAGCAGGGTATTAACCAACCCCCAGGAAGGGGCTGACACACCTAGAGCCCCGAAACCACCACTCATTTCATCCATCTCAGGAGAAGCAACCTTCTCCCACGGCAGCCCTGAGCAGAGTCTGGGAGGTGAAAAGACCATTTGGTACTTCATACAGCAGGCATGACTTTAAAGCCAAATTCTGAGTGCTGTGAGGTGACATCCTGGCAGCGTTCTGTGTGTGAGGTAAATGCGCCCGGGCGGATTAGAACACATGGGTTCAGGTGTGATGCTAGTAAATGAGATATCAACTCAGCCTTAGTCCAGGTCCTTAAGAGCAAACAAGAGGCAGAGAAACTACAAATTTGATGCTAAGCCTGCCTGCGCCAGGTGGTTTTTGTTTTTATTTTCAACATTGGGACAAAATCTCCATTCACTGGAATCCATCCAACTCAAACCTGCGCCTCAGCAAATTGTGGAATGAGCCTCACAGTGTTGGGCCCCATGAACCCTTTTTCCATCAAAGGCACAGCTTTCAGTACTAGGGTCTCTTAAACTTAAAAACATTGCTTCTGTTGGGGAAATGCTCATTTTTATGACCCCAACGAGATGAAGCTTTATGGAGAAATAGGAGTCAATGTGGAGAGAAGATGGAGGTGTAGCCTATCTGTTGTCCTGACAACCACACCACCAGGAAATACTACTGGATATTCCTAGACTTTGGGAGAAAGCAGTAAATTAAAGCCCATAATCAGGGATATTTTTAAAGGCAAAATGTCAAGGAATTTTGTGTTGTCAGTAAAGTTCAATACCTTATAGTATCCATAAACAGAAGTACCAAACAAATTAATATTCACACAAAAAAGATTCTAAAGAATCAAAGATACTGTACTCACTAATACATTTCAGGCAGAATTTTAAAAACAAAGCTTAAAATGGAAAGGACGCCCTGTTTGACCAGAAGACAGCTGTCCAATGTTACAAACCATCCAGAACCCACCACTGAGGCCTGGAACTGTCGTAATATGTTTCCTGAGTCAATAATCAAATTGAAAACCTTTCTAAGATTTAATTTGATCTGGCAAATTGGTCACTTACGTTTTCGGAGTTTGAAACCAATCTCTCCCTTCTTACCCAGGCATATCTCAACCTCAAACTTCTACTTCCTGCAATTAACACTGTTTCAAGAAAATATTAGTACAAATAAACTCATAGAAGCAGTGTCTGCATTACTCATTAAAAGCCTCGTGACAGGCACGATAGATCCTAGCATGCAAGCGCTGAATTAATGAAAATGGCACTTCGTACTCTTCATCCAAACATGCCTTTCCTTAGCACCGTAGTTTAACTTCTTTCCAAATGTAGCTTTTAGTAGAAAATGTCAACAGTTATGAGCCCTTTGAGATTTAAAATCTGAAACTCAAATTATCAAGCCTTAATAGAAGCCTAATAAATTCCTCTATGTGTTATATTATGTCTGCTTAATTACTCCAAGCCCATAAAGGAAGCAATGCAGAGGCAGAGCCTACATGGTAGCTTTACAGAAGAGTGATTTTTGAGACTCTTTCCTCTAAAATTCATTTTTATGTGTGCACTTAAAAACATAGATTCAGAAACATTATAAATCTGAAACATAGATCACGCCTATAAATGTATTCAATGGATAAATTCTTTCGGGAGGCTAAAAGTGATTAAAACCACCAAAAAAGTTCTTTATCGCAAACATTATATTATCAGTTCAGTGGGCATCTCTTTATTATTGCTAACAGTTTATCTCTTACACTGATCGGAAAGAGACACAACTTACTTGTTGAAATTACCATTCCAATACTGTTTCTACGGAACATAAATAATCTTTTAATGAAGCATGGAGTCACTGTTACTTAGAAAATGGTCTTTGCTTATCTGCTGCTGTTTAGAAAAAAAAATAGCAAGTAACATTATTTTTATTCTGATAATGTTAATCTTAAATAGTATCTTTGGAGGGGAAGCAAAAAATGTTCCCTTGTCAAGCACACAAGGAGGAGGGGCCCATCTATATATATAAAAAGCTAAGTGACCGACCCTATGTACATCCGACTGTCTGACTGACTGACCGGCCAGTACATATGACTTGCACTGGCAATTTAAAAATAAATGTTGACTCGCACATGCACGATACATGTAAAGCTCTTGCTGGCACCTATCGCACGCATGTTTCAATCTGTCATTGTTGATCGTGAATTTGGTTGTTCTTTTTTTAAAAGAATATATTTCTTTATTGATTTCAGATAGGAAGGAAGAGGGAGAGAGAGAAATAGAAACATCAATGATGAGAGAGAATCATTGATTGGCTGCCTCCTGCACGCCTCCTACTGGGGACCAAGCCCACAACCCCGGCATGTACCCTTGGCCAGAATTGAACCTGGGACCCTTCAGTCTGCAGGCTGACGCTCTATCTACTGAGCCCAACTAGTTAGGGCTGAATTTGGTTGTTTTCGTTGACATTCTGAAGCTGAAAGAAAGCAGAGTCCTTGACAGGATATGTCTCAAGACCAACTATTGGCACAATGTACCTCTGAAGCTCTGCGATGACTATTAATAAATCACAAGGACAAACTTTAGACAGAGTAGGAATATTTCTACCTGAACCTGTTTTCACAGATGGTCAGTTATATGTTGCTTTCTCTCGAGTTTGAAGAGCGTGTGACATTGAAATGGAAGTTGTAAATACTTCATCACAAGGGAAATTAGTCAAGCACTCTGAAAGTGTTTTTACTATTAATGTGGTATACAGAGAGGTAGTAGAATAAGTTTAATCAATTTATCAGTCATTGTTTTTATCAATGTTGTTTTTTATATCATGTTTTTGTTGTTTTTATATCATGTCTTTGTTGTTATTTTTATTTATCAATCAATTTATATATTATTTTCATATACATTTTGCCATTTTTCATTCATCTCTGATACTTCTATTATAGAGAAAGGGCAAATAGCAATATTAAAATATTTCTTCTAATTAACTTCCTTTCAATGTGCATGAATCTGTGCAATGGGCCACTAGTACAATATAAGGCTGCCATAATGTCTGTACCTCAGAGGAGCAGGGTACTTACTCTGGACTGACATGGAAGGTCAGCCTGGCATCACCAGGAGATCATTTTCCCGTACACTTTGACCCTACCTTCACCGCACCTCCAGCAAACAAAAAGGGCTTCCTGTGTTATGATCAACTCTTATTTTTCTTAATATGCATTTTATAATTTTTCAGTAGCTAGTTTCTTGACTGAGTTGGCCACTTATAAAGTAAAAATGTGTTCTAAAATTATAGTAAATAAAAATCACTTTTTCCATCAAAAGACAAAAGATAGAATGAAAACAAAAAGGTAGGAAACTCAGATGCCATTTCTTTTCTTTAAAATTGAATTTATTGGAGTGACAATTACTCCATCCAGGTTTCAAGTGTACAACTCAACAAAACACCATCTGCACACTGCACTGTGTGCCCATAGCCCAAAGCAAAGTCTCTTTGTGTCCCCATGTATCCCCCCGTTGCCCACCTCCACCCATCCCCTTTCCCTCTGGCTATCACCACACTGTTGTCTGTGTCAAACGCAATTTCAAAGCCAAAAAATTCCTATTGATCTTTCTCTGAAACTTTCATACTGGGTAGATGTGGTTTAAAGTGGACTGCACAAGTATTGACAGACCATGAATATGCTACACACACTGCCCAAATCAGCAAGGTGCTTCCTTAGAGAACTATCACAAGTGGACAAAAGCAAAAGGTGATCCCAAATCACAAATCCTAAATACATCTGGTGCCTCGTTTTGTGGGTTTTTTGTTTTTGTTTTTGTGTGTGTGTTTTTTTTTACATCTTTTGTTATGGAAATATGTGTTATTTAAAATAATCAGGCTTATTGCAAAGATCTTTTTCAAGGGTAGCCAGGGAGTCAATAATCTTCCCCTTTAGTCTCTTAAGTATCCTCACACCCAACCACAGCTGGTGGAACCAGAGGGAAGGTTTTGAATCCCAAACCCTGCCTGTAGCAGGTGTCTACACTGAAGACCACAAAACAAATGCACAAAGGTAAGATCTTCACAGAGCGTAATAAAGAGAACTAGGTGTCACTGCTAAGAGTGAATATCTGTGAGGACTGTATAAACCGCTGAGGACATGCTTTCATAAAATGGAATATATTACAGATATGCACTAGGCTGGGCTCTGCTGATGTCATGGTGAGTAGAACCAGATATGGTCCCTGTCCTGATGAAACTAGTCTAATGAGGGAGATGAACCATGATCCAGTGATCACACAAATGTAAACTGGTAATTTCAATGTGTGTTAAATGAATGTCACTTGCTGCTATGGGAGTGCACATGTGCTGATTTGGCCTAGTCAGAGAAGCCCGGAAAAGGTTCTCTGAAAAGCTCTGGGGGTGAGATATGCAAAGTGACCAGGAGCTAACGGGGTAGAGAGGGTGTGAGGGAACAGAATAAGGCCAGGTGTACCTGGAGCAGAAAGAGCAAGAGGGAGTGTGGGAGTCAGCCTCACACAAGGAAGGGTTTTGCCTTTTCCCCAAAAGAATGGAAAGCCATTGAAGAGTTTTAAGAAGAGAAATGATATAATTATAGTTGTTGGCATAAAGACCATTCTAGCTGCCCTTTGGCAAACATATCTCAGAGGGAAACAACAATGAATGCTTAGGAGCCAGTGAGAAGGTGATGGCTATACAGTAGGCAAGAGCAGAGGGGCCAGAGTTGATTCGAAATAGAAACATACAAGGATTTCCTAGTCTGTAATCAGTGGGGTGTTTCACTATTAGCAGATACTCTCTTATACACTGAAAAAGAGAAGCGGCATTCTATCCTAGAAATGAAACCATCTTTTGCCCTGTTGACCTTTTCCCTGGAAAGACAAATCATATGTAATTATATATACATGACGATAATTATCTAAAACTAAAATACATAATTAGATACACAGATGTAAAGGTTAAAAGTTGAAGATTTAAGAAATTAAATGGGAAATTCATGTGCATGTTTAGTTATTCTGGACTGAGTTTTAAAGGATACAATATTTCTACTTATCTAAATTAAATCACTCAGATTATAGGCCACATACTTGTAGTTAGTGATGAAATTCACACTAAGTTCCCAGATCTAACCTGTCAACACTTCTAGGAATGCTAACATACATGATTTGCATGTAGTTATTCATGTCTCAAAAGAAGAGAAATGGAAACATGTAAGCAACTAACATACGACAGTGCACACGGCAGTGGTCCAGGAAGGGAAACGGTGGGGCACAAACCCAGCCCAGACTTTAGGGGAGAAGTTCTCTGGTGCCTGCAGTTATCTGGCTCATAGCCTTCATCGCCATCCTCTGAGCTGAGCCCCCGAGGAAAGCAGGAACAGCATATCAGATCCCTGCAGATGCTGAAAGCTGAAGGCGGCGGAGAGGAAAGCTTTGACGTCTGTCACTGGAATGACAGGACAAAATGGACTGCAATAAACAACAGTGTGAGCAGGATAATTTGATACAGTGGGACCTTAAGCTTCTCCAGATGCTGAGCTCAGCTTGGGACGTGAGATAAGAAGACAGCATTTACCCTCTTGAATAAAGTAAGGGTGGGTAAGAGCAGGAAAAAAGAAACCTCCTCGTGTAAATAGAAACCAGTTCACTCACATGCATGCCCTCAGATACACACATCAACTCACATATGGGATAACAGAATACATACAGTACTCACATATGTTACAAACACATGTAAAACATCATACTTATACATATGTATAAAATATAACTTTTCTGCTGGTCTAATGTTAAATGAGGAAGGCCAGAAAGAAAAACAAGTGCTTGTGAGGAATCTTACTGTAGAAACAGCACTAGACCAATATTGAGCTCACTTAATATCATATTGCTCTACAACTATTACAAATAGAATGCCTCTGAATAACATTTCTTTCCCAAATAAACAAGCACATGCAGACACAGATTTTGACTGTGAAGATTTAATTCACAACAGAAGGATGTTGCTTATGGAGTGAGAAGTGAAATCACAGTCCCCCTGGGCACATCCAGGTGCCTGCCAGTTTTCTGTAACGAGGCTGAGTGATGTGCTCACATTCCTCAAAGACTGTTTTGTCCCAATAAAGCGAGCATAGGTGACTGGTGGATGTCACAATGAAACAGAAGCGCCACCACAATACTGAACTCACAAAGCAGCTTGCTTTCCTGGTGAAGATTCTGACCTAGCTTTTCTTTACTTAAGTCAAAAATTTACGATAAACAAAACAAGACACCAACACACGCATATGATTTTGTAATTATAAGATATATTGTGCTTGCATAATCAAGAACAATGAGAACAGACCATCTTAAGAACAAGCGCTAACATTTATTAGCTATTATGTTACTGTAAAAGGCATTAAGCTGGAGACGCTACATTTATCTTAAGACCCTGCAAGGTGATTGTTATTAGCCTCATTTAACAAGACTAGCTCAGAGCACGGAAGCAGAATTTGTCCAAGGTCACAGAGCTTGCAAGTGATAGAGCAGGGATCAAGCTCATATCTGTTGAATTCTGCTCAGCTCAAAAGCCCATCTCTTCCCACCCCACCCACTGTCTTTCAAAATATTACTGCAGAAACAAAGAACCATGTTCAGAAAAAAAAATCCATAAACACATACCAAGAGCCAATGGGATACATGACTAAAATGCATTGAGTCCCATGCTGAAAAACCCACCCAGGCAGACAGGAGACCTTCCCCTTGGCAGAGCTTATAAGGCCTCCAGGATTCTGTTTTCTAGAACCTTCTTCATTGGGCTTGATACTTTTAGAAGATTCCATGCCAAGGCAACCACAAAGGCATGCCTACCAATCTTGCTGCCCAGGATCCTGGGATCTCTCTGAACCTTTCCAGCTATTTGAACTCTATTAATCCCAGCATACAAATTCCTTTGTGGCTGCTACTCTTAACTGATGAGCCATCTCTTTACAAAGACATTAAATGCTTTACAAATTTTCAAAAACTGAGAAAGGCACAAAAAAAGAATATAAAATCACCAGGGAATCACTTAGAGATCATTACTGTGGTATATATTTTTTCTAAGCAAATGTATAATTTTAAAAAATACAATTGAATATCATATATACATCTTATCTTATAAAACTTTTGAAATTTTTTAAATATCAATGAACATTTCCTATCATTAAATATTCTTCTATGCCATGCTTTTCAGGGGCTGATTGGCATTATATCCATAGGAATGTAGCATATTTATCTAAATCATCACCTGTTATTGGATATTTAGTTTGTTTTGAACATTTTTGTATTGGACATCCTGCAATAAACATCCTCATAGATTTGTTTTTACCCAGATTCATGGCTGTTTCTTTATAATATACTAGAGGCCCAGTGCATGAAATTCATGCACTTGGGGAGTATCTCAGTCTGGCCTGTGCCCTCTCGTAGTCTGGGACCCCTGGGGGATGTCCACCTGCCAGCTTAGGCTCAATCCCCCCAGGTGGCGGACATCCCTCTCGCAGTCCGGGACCCCTTACTCCTTACCTTCTGCCTGCAGTGGAGGTGGGAGAGGCTCCTGCCACTGCTGCTGCACTTGCCAGTCGTGAGCCCGGCTTCTGGCTGAGTGGCACTCGCCCTGTGGGAGCGCACTGACCACCAGGGTGCAGCTCCTGCATTGAGCGTCTGCTCCCTGGTGGTCAGTGCACGCCATAGCAACCGGTTGTTCTGCCATTCAGTCGATTTGCATATTAGGGTTTTATTATATACTAGAAGCTCAGTGCATGAAATTCATGCATGGGTAGCGGCTGCCAGCTGGGGCCTCCCTTCCCCAGCTGCTGGCCAGGCCTTCCTTCATTCCGCACCACCCCCTGGTGGTCAACACACGTCATAGCGAGCAATCGAACTCCTGGTTGGTCGAACTCCTGAGGGGACACTTTGCATATTAGGCTTTTATATATAGAGAGAGGATTCCTCCACACATTTGCAAGTCCTTGATACATGCTGCCAGGCTGCCTTTTCACAGATTTTATGAAATTTCATTCCTAGCAAGAGTAATAAGTACTAATGCATGTGAAATGTGTCTCTTGAATACAATAATCACCAACTTGCAAAGTAACTTATAAGTGAATTAACCCAATCAACAAATACTTATTAACCTTATAAATGTGCCAGATTCTGGGGGGATAGCAAGCAGGTACAGTCCTTGCTCTTACAGAGCTTTCTTTGTATTAAGACAGAAAATGAAGGGAGTAATAATAATAAATTGTTCAAAATGCAAACATGGGGCATCATGTCATCATGGGACATCATGAGAATGACTAGGCTGGAACAGTATCCAGAGGTGGAACTGCAAATCTTGGGACTGATGAGGGTCTTTGGGACTGATGAGTGTCTTGGGCAAGGTCATGCTTTTCCGTGAGCTCCTCAATCTAAGTGCTGCCACCACAACATTCCGCTTACCTCCTACATTTGTTTCTAGCTTGAGTGGAAGTAAAACGGAATAGAGCTGACCCTTGAACAACAGCATTGAACTGGGTCCACTTATGTTCGGATTTTTTTCAACAAATACAGTAAACGTATTTTCTCATGTTTATGATTTTCTTAATAACACCTTCTGTTCTCTAATTTATTTTATTCAAAGAATACGCTATGTAATACCTATAACATACAAAATATATGTTAATTTTCTGTTTATACTATCAGTAAGGGTTCTAGTCAACAGTAGGGTATTAGAAGTTAAGTGTTTGGGTAGTCAAAAGTTATACGTGAATTTTTGACTATGCAGGGGTCAGTGCTCCTTACCACAATGTTCAAGGGTCAAGTGTATTTTATTTAAAAAGGCCCCTCCCAACTATAAAAGAAATTACTACTAAATATAAGTTCTTCAAGTTAACTCCCACCCTTCATACACACATATACACAATGATTAAAACCAGAACAATTCTGTAAAATAAAGCAATTACTTAGGAAAAATATTTTTCTAGATGATTATGCAGATTTGAATTATAGTGTTTTTCATAACTAAATTTCTAGATATTATAATCAATATGGTACATAATTCTTAGGAACATAAATGGCTACCAAAAGTGCTCAGCAGTAAGTGGCCTAAAGAATTTAAAAGGAAGCAATCAAAACGCAAAGTAATTGCATTATCAACATAACATCATCCCTGCATTTTGGTATTTTACACAGTATAGAATTTAGTAACCACTGAAGCTCATCTCTACATAGTAAGCCACTTTTCCATTTCATGTAGACAAGACCCAAAAACTTTAACAATTATATCTAATGAGTATATAGTTACACCGTTGTCTTAGAAACAGCACTACGTTTTTCTTTCTCAAATGTATGAGGATATGAAAATATATCAGGACTTGATAAAATTCTGGTCCTTATTAGGTGTTATAAAGAAGGAATACTTAAATCAATTTTTATTTCTTAGAATGAGTTTTACATGTATAATTTCTTTGTAATTAAGTTGTAAGCATATATATAAAAAAGCAAACCCAAATCTATCCTATATGTTTGCATGAGTATAGGTAATGTATGGCATTTATCCAGTGCTCACTACATGATTTTTTAATATCTTCACATGTGTTAATTCATTTCATTATTAAGACAAACCATTGAAAAATATATTTCCATTTAATGGATGAGAAAACTTAAGCACAAAGCAATAACGTATCAACCCTTTTCCAAGGGTACACAGCTAGTAAAAGGCAGAGCTGAGAATCAAAGCCAGGAATGAATACATATGAAATTCAGGTGTCATCTGGGGTCTCCCTGCCCTGTTAGCTCTAAGCTCCAACCTTCCACATCTTATCCAATGAAAAAGTTCAGTGCGCTTCTTGCCCTGGTAGGTGTGGCTCAGTTGGTTGGGTGTCATCCCGTGCACCGAAGAGTTGCTGGTTAGATTCCCATTGCAGGCTTGATCCTGGGGTGGGGGAGGGTGCAGGAGGCGGCCAATCAATGCTTCTCTCTCACATCAATGTGTCTCTCTCTCCCTCTCCCTTCCTCTCTCTAAAAATCAATAAAATATTCTTTAAAAGGAAAAAAAAGTTCAGTGCCCTTCTCCAAATGACTTTAAATATCTAGGGTACTTGCATTCTCAATGTCATATCTAGCTCCTAACTTACCGTCTTCTGACTTTCTTTTTAAATTAAGTGCGGGTGGAAAACATGCAAACTGAGTATCAATTCCCTCCATTTCTCCCCTCTTTTATCACCCTTTCTCTCTTTTATACTAAAAGAATTTCCTTTATTATTCTACTAGAGACCCAGTGCATGAAAATTCATGCACTGGAGGGGGTGGTCCCTCAGCCCGGCCTGCCCTCTCTCACAATCCAGAAGCCCTCAGGGGTGGGAGGCGACCCAGTGATCAGGGGAAGATGATGCCCTCATCACACCTCTGCTGCTGCCACTGCTGGCAGCGCAAGCCTCGGCCGGCCCTGGTTACCTGAGCCTCGGGCGGCCCTGGGCAGCTGGGCAGCCGCCATCCAAGGCTTGCCAGCGCCATGGGCTGGCCCTGGGCGGCTGGGGGGCTGAGGGGACTGGGGGGCTGAGAGGACTGGGCACCACCATCTTGTGGCTGTGGGCGCCACCATCTTTGAGGGTGGGGCAGTCATTTAGCATATTCCCTCCTTATTGGCTGTGGGTGCCGCCATCTTTGAGGGCATGGTAGTCAATTAGCATATTCCCTCCTTATTAGCTGTGGGCTCCACCATCTCTGAGGGCAGGGCAGCAATTAGTATATTCCCTCCTTATTGGCTCTGGGCGCTGCCATCTCTGAGGGCGGGACAGTCATTTAGCATATTCCCTCCTTATTGGCTGTGGGCACCACCATCTTTGCGACAGCGTGAGGGTCATTTAGCATATTCCCTATTTATTAGATAGGAGGATTGCAGAGCAGTAGGTTCTATCTTTCATGGCATTCTAAGTCATGGCCTCAGGTTCTACTTCCTTTTTTAAGAGGATTTCTGTTGCTAGCTAAGAGAATATCTTTCTCCCCATACTGCACACAAATATGGATGTGAGATGACCTATATTAACATTGATATAAAATATTGCTACAGATGATCATGCAGCTGCCATAATAGAACAAATCTGACATATACTCACTGAATGATCAGAATAGAGACATAGGCAATCCAAGTTCAAATGACATTAGGTTAATTCATTAAAGGTTTAAATAAATCCATACAGGAGTAATTATTTTTCTTTGTATTTGAGAATCCGTGGTTAGAAATGAGACTGTTTAATGATGAAACGAAATCACATACCTTCACCCTGCCAATGAGGCTGTCAATGTATGTATATAACAAGTGCTAGAAAGTCATGTCAAAACACTATTAGAAAAAGCAGGTAGGGATATAATTGGAGGCATATATAAATTACTAAATCATGTGTATCTAATACATATAAAAATGCATTTTCAAAACATCACCTACTCTGGCACAGCAAATATAAATTATTCACATGCCTTTCTACACTAGGGGGGAATTAAAAGGAGTTGGAGAAAGAAATAATTCAGAAATAAATTTTAGAAAATGAAACAATGTTTCATAAATTACTGATGTCCTAAGAGTCAAACAAAAATGTTTCTTGAGCAATGTTCTGCAAGGCCAACTAGATGGCAGTGTGTCCGGACCCCTGGAGCTGGGCAGTGCCCAGCCCGAGTGGCCGTGTGAGCTGGTCTCTGTTGAGGGTACTCTGTCAGATGACCATGAAAGATAAAACGTTTTTGCAAACCAGCCTTTTCCTTCAAAATGTCTTCACAGTAACTGAAGAACAACTGCATTAAGCATTATGAAATATATATATATATACACACATATATATATGTATATATAAAACTTACTTCATAATTTGGGGCAGGAAATAATTAAAAGTTCAAAATGAGCAGTCTAGCTGGTGTGGGCTCTAAGAAGGGCATACACGGTTGCACCTTGAGAGCAAGGACTGTCATTAGTAGTCATCATGCCCCTGATTTTGACTTACTAAATGTTTGCTGAATGAACATTTGTGGAGGTGATAGGCCAGGTTACCTGTTGAATAAGTCTGGCAGGTGCCAGCTTATTAAGAGAAGGAAATCCATCTTATTCAAGAGTATACCCTTATTACTTGGCTCGATGCTTGGTACCTATTGAGTGCTCAGTTCATGGTTAGCAATTTTATAGAAATGAGAGAAGACAGCAGATCAAAGTGGAAACTATTACTACGCCCATCTGAAAGCAAGAAGAAGGGAGTCCCAGAAAAGGGGAGACATCACAACTACTGGGGACAACTGAAAGCCTTGAGGCCTGACTGAGAGTTGAGGGGAAGGAAGAGCTTCCTGAAGGTAGAGAGCAGCCTCTTCTGGGACAGGAAGGAAGGAAAAGATCATGAACGAAGCACAGAATTATTTGTTAGGGGAAAGAAAAGAACATCAAATAAGTCACAGATGAAAATGATAATGAAAATCATCTCACTTAATGAAAATGAAAATACCCATTTACAAAGCACAGGGGCAACTGTCAGCAAAGACTACCCCTATTCCTCAACAGGAGCGAGGATGAAGTGAGTAGGACCTGGACTTTGGGAATGGCAAGGGCTGCAAATAATCAGGGTGTGTGTTTGGGGTGTGAGCGGCATGCTAGGGAGAGCTGGGAAGTTAAAAAATATTATTAGATAGGAACCATATTTCTCAAACCAATGCTTTGATTGTTCAATAATTTTATCAAGAACTGTGCTAGGCACTGTGGAGGATTTAGAGAAATTTAAGATAAAGCCGTTGTCCCTGAAAAGTTAAATTACAACCCAGAGACACTTCATGGTAGAATGTGAATATATGAGAAAAAAAAAAGTGGAAGAGATAAAGGCAAAACATTCCATAACGAGAACTATATTCTTTCATTGTTATTTCTCTTATATTAAATTATAATAATTATTTGCTCTACTTTTTCTTATTGTTTATTTTGTTGTTTACAGTTCACAGAGTCATTTTCTGGCTTTCATAAAGGAAGTTATTTTGGTATTTCAGTTCTTTGTTTTGTGAAAAAACGGCTTCTCCTCAAGGTTTACTGAACAAAACAGATCACAAAGCTCTGGCGAAGCCCAGGGTGGCTTCGTAGGTAGACAGACTAGACTCTCTTTAGAAACATTCTTTGTGCAAATGCAGGACTGCTCCCCGGAGTCACCCAACCAACACAAACTGTTATTACCACCCATCCACACCGAGCTGGCCCTGAGAGGGTTAAACTAAAAATCAAGTTATTGTTGCTTCTCTTTTGGTTTAGTACAGCCTTTCCGTAATTCTCTAGAGCTAGGCAGCTGACAGCATGGATTTTTATTGAAGAAATGCTGTGACATTTGTTCTAAATGTCACATTTCTCCCCCACAAACTAAAAATAGCACGTCACCATACCCCTACCCCTAATAAAATTGTTGGCTTGGAAATGACATTGATAAGCAAAATGAAGCATATAACCTTTTCTACCCTTCTCTATAAATGTTTTATTTATTCCTGAGTAACATTTGGTATCTTTTGTAGGCTGAGATCAAAGGGACAAATCAGTTAATTTCACCACTGAAGTTGTCTTTACAGTATGGAATTGTCACTTTTAAAGCATGTTCCAGGCAGGCACTGCTGTCATTTGAGCAGTGATCTAGTGACTGACAGAAAGTGTGTGTAGAAATAATGTGTGCTCTCATAGTAATGTGACATTTTATGAGCAGTTTGACTGTTTTCATTACTCTGATTTCAGGCTGGTGAAGAGCAAGCTAGAAAGCCAGCGATGGAATATGGAAGGCCTGTCAGGATGAAGTTGATAGGACAACCTTGAAATCAGGCTGCTGTATTTAATAAGACGGTGGCAATTATCTGAAAGCACTTTAAATATTAAGTTGACTTGAATGCTTAATCTGATCAATCCCAAGGTCACTGGTTTTATTGACAAGAGTGGCTACCTGACACGAAGAGCCGTTTCAAGCAAACTTTATGGATGCTTTGGGTACACTTGCCGTCATTATCCAACTAGGTTTTGCTTTAAGGGTGAAGATTTAGTTACCAGGTAACTTTCACCGCAACAAACTTTATCTCTGAACTGTTCTGTTCAGTCATGGGATGCTGTTAGAAAGAATGCATTGCTGGCAAACACAGCAACGTTCTCTGAGGAATCGCCAGGAATTTTGCTTTCTAGTATGGCAAATAAGGAATACCTGTGTACCTTGCTTCTGAATACCCAACACTCACTCAATGCACGCTGTTTGGTAAATGTGCAGTTAATGTGGGGATTCTACAGATCCTCACTACTCATTTGAACTGGGATGTTCAGGACATGTATCTATTTGGTGACACACAATTTGGAATCCCCAAATTACTTCAAGATTGGTAGATAGAATGGACTCACTTAAAGAGTGAATTTAGCCAAGTTCCCAGTATTTTAATCTTTACACAGCTTCCTTACTGAAGTGTACACAGTCACTTTCAGGAAGGCCTGAAGGTGTCATTCTAAATTTTCAATTACATTTATTGGCCTAAATTAGGGCTGCAGCTATAAACTATAAGGTTTCTTGGGAACTTGAGAGTTCACAAAGTAAGGTTTAGAATGTATAGTCAACAAAATTGCAAATGTCAAAGACTGCTATCTAAAAATTATTGCATCCAGGTAAGTTGAGTGCTATTTCCACTGTATAATACCAAAATAATGTTACTAGTATATAAATACCACTTGAAAATATTTTTTTGTAAGCAAATTACTACATTTCTGTAACTCCTAATTCCCTGAATGCTTAATTACACTGTAAGCTCCTCAAGGGAAGCTTCTGGCCTAAATGTTTGTATCCCTAAGCACCCAGCATGTAGCAGGCACACAATATATGCTGCTATTTCCTTCACAATACTAAAGCTAATGTCTCTTATAATTACAGATGTAAGTAAAACTTCATCCTAGTAATCTAGTACTTAATTAAAATTTTAGTCTTCATTTCACATAGTTTATTATTTTTTATTCATGGATGGTAATCTTTTCCATCTGAAAAGTAGATGTACTTACTTTTGGTCAATAGTCTGCAGCTTGCATCGTGTCCTGCCACCCCACCCTACCCCATCCCCTCAATAATATTTTCTATTTCTGTATTTTTATCAGTATAGCACCACACTTTGAAATGACAATCAAATGCTTCAAAAATTGCAGTTGCATCAAAAAGAATAAAATTTCCAGGAATAAATTTAACTAAAGAGATGAAAGACCTGTACTCTGGAAACTATAAAACAATGATGAAAGAAATTAAAGAAGACACAAATAAATTGAAGGATAGATCATGCTCATTTACTGGAAGAATTAACATTGTTAAAATGTCCATACTACCCAAAGCAATCTACAGATTCACTGCAATCCCTATCAAAATACCAAAGCCATTTTTCACAGAACTAAAGTAAATAATCTTAAAATTTATAGGGAACCACAAAAGACCCTGAAGAGCTAAAGCGATCTTGAGAAAGATGAACAAAGTTTGAGGTATCATGCTCTCAGATTTCAAACTATATTACAAAGCAATAGTAATCAAAATAGACACATAAATCAATGAAATATAATAGAGAGCCCAGGAATAAACTCATGTTTATATAGTCAATTAATCTACAACAAAGGAGACAATAATATACAATAAATGGTGTTGGGAAACTGAACAGGAATGTGCAAAGAAAAAAAGAAAAAGAAAAAGACTGGACCACTTCCTTATACCATATAAAAAATAAACTCAAATGAATTAAAGATTTAAATTTAAGACCACAAACCATAAAACTCCTAAAAGAAAACATGGAAGTAAACTCTTTGACATTAGTCTTAGCAATAGTTTTTGGCTATCCCCTCAGGAAAGGGCAATAAAAGCACAAATAAATAAATGGAACTACATCAAACTGAAAAGCTTTTGCATAGTGAAGAAAACTATCAACAGAATGAAAAGACAACCTACTGAATAGGAAAAGATAATTGCAAATAAAAAACTCATATAATTCAATGTCAAAAATATAAACAATCTGATTAAAAAATGGGCAGTAAACTTAGATAGACATTTCTCTAAATAAGATAAACAGATGGCCATGAAAAGATGCTCAAAATCACTAATCATCAGGGAAATGCAAATCAAAACCACAATGAGATAGCACATAGCACCTGTCAGAGTGGCTCTGATAAGACAAGGAGTGAATATAAGAGAACCCTCATACACTACTATTGGGATTGCAAACTGGTACAGCCACTGGAAAACAGTATGGAGGTTCTTAAAAAAATTAAAAATGGAACTACCATACAACTCAGCAATTTCCACTTCTGGTTATCTGAAGAAAACAAAAACACTAATTCAAAAAGACACATGCCCATGTTAAACACAGTATTATTTACAATAGCCAAGATATGAAAGCAACCCAGGCGTTGCCTTTACCTGAGGGGACATCAATAGACAAATGTATAAAGAACATGTGGTACATATAATCAGTGGAATATTACCTAGCCATAAAAAAATGAATTCTTGCCATTTCAACCTCATAGATGGACCTAGACGGGAACTATACTAAATGAAATAAGTCAGATAAACAAAGATATATGCCCTCATTTATATGTGGAATCTAAAAACAACAAGGACAAATGAACAAATAAAAGGAAACAGAATCAGATACAAGAACAAACTGATGGTTGCCGGAGGGGAGGTGGGTAAGGGGATGGATGAGAAACGTGAAGGGGATTAAGAGGTACAAATTTCTGGTTATAAAGTAAATAAGTGATGTGGATGTAACATATAGCACAGGGAATATAAGCAATAATATTATAATAACTATGTGTGGTGACAGATGGTTGGTTACTGGACTTATCATGGTGATCACTTTGTAAGGTATATAAATGTCAAATCATGCGGTACACCTGAAACTAATATAATATTGCATGTCAACTACACTTTAATTTAAAAAATATATGAATTAAATCGCTCAAAAATCAGAAACTCAAGCCAATAAACTCCTAAGTCAAAAGGAATGCCCTGAAAACAAGCAAACACACTGACCATTCTCTCCAGTTTTGAAAACATAATCAGTGTACTTTTAAAAAGCCCGAAGTAGTTTTAAAAAAACAAACAAAACCCTGTAATTATTTTAAAGGTACAAATAATTTGTTTAAAACTTCAGTGTTTTGTATGTCCTGTGCATTGTTCAGGACATACAAAACACTGAAAAACAGGTGCTTCTGAATCTCACAAAATAATTACATACCCTATATATATTTTGTATATATGAATGAGATTATTGAGGTATGAAACTAGCTGGTGGTTGTATATTCTATTAATTCAGATTATCTTAAAAAAAGAGACAGAGAATGAATGAAGACTATGTTCCCATGTAAATGTAGCTACAACGTAGGGCACAAAAGGGCAACACCACGTCCGCAGTGGTGAAGTCTGGAATTGCTCATGGCCCCTCAGTTAAGGTACAGTCTTTTCCTTGGGTTCATTCATAAACACTCTGATCTTCTTGTCTGCCTTCCCATCCCCCTCCAAAGCAAAACATTTATTAACTGAAGCTTCCAACTGTGACAGAAATTACAGTCATGTTAATGGTACAGATGGTGTAAGAAATGCAATCTGAAAACATGATTAGAAAACTCAGGAGCTAGGTAACCCAAGTTCATCTCGGATATGGCTGACCAGACCTCTATGAGGAAGGAAATAGACATTTTTGGATAATTAGTTTGCTTTTATCCATCCCTGTAATTAGAACATGCTTTTTCCCCTTCTTAATCCTAAAACAGTCATTAGATTTAATAAACCTTTCTAGATTGCCACAAATGAGAAAATGAATTAGTTAAAAAGCAAGCATTAAGCTGGTATTAGCAATATGATTGTAACATTATGTGAATAAAAATGTTTTGTTTAATTATTCAAGATTAAATATATTGTTTTATTACTTGTTACAAAAGAATATACAGATTTTTTCCTTCTTCCTTATGTTGGTTCATAAGGTAGTAAAATATTAATGCTGTCTCCACAGATTACATCCCACCAAATGGAAGTGATTATTAATCATTCTTTCAAAAGAAAAAAATCAACCCTAATTAGCTTCTTCTCAAGTCAAAATAGAGTCAGAATCCCACAAGACTGAAGGAGAAAGGGTGGTTGCAGGGTACTAACTGGGAAGCTTGGCTATATAACTTTCAAGGCTCCTGTGAATTGGCTCTGGAAACAGACCTGCAGGTGAGCCTTTGTTATTCTTATTATTCTAACTTCTAAGCCTTTGCGTGATGGTATGATTTCTCAGGGAATCCAGTATGGACTCCTAACTCCACAGGCCTCATTAATCCCGTCACACTCTACTGCCAATATGGTTAGAAAACCAGTTACTCACAAGATGCTACTGCTCAGATGATTAAAAGTGAAAAACATTTTTTAAAAATATTCTCATTGGTTTCATGGAAGAAGGGAGAGGGGAAGAGAGATAGAAACATCAATGATGAAAGAGAATCATTGATCGGCTGTCTCCTGCACACCCCCCACTGGGGATGAAGCCCACAACCCGGGCATGTGCCCTGACCAGGAATAGAACCGTGATCTCCAGGTTCATAGGTTGATGCTCTACTATTGAGCCATGCTGGCCAGGCTAAAATCATTTTTTAAAAGTGAAACCAATCTATATATATAAAAGGCTAATTCGCAAAGTGTCCCCTCAGGAGTTCGACCGGGAGCTCGATCGCTCGCTATGATGTGTGCTGACCACCAGGGGGGCGACACGGAATGAAGGCAGCCGGAAGGCCCTGATCAGCCCTGATCTCCGGCCAGGCCTAGGGACCCTATCCGTGCATGAATTTCATGCACTGGGCCTCCAGTATAATATAAAGCTGAGGATCCAAGCTTTCCAGTCTTTCATCATGTTGAACATTCTCTGTGCTAAATAAAGTTACTCTTTGTTGTATGCCAAGAAGCATTTCAATAAAATGACTTCATGAATTAAAAAAAATAACCCAAGTTGGACCTCATTTGGATCTTGTGATACACTTACAGCAAAACACTATCATTGGACTATCATTGGATGGTAGGTTCTAGGGCATCTGTGTTTCCTCCCACCACCCGCAGCCCGTGCTGCTACAGCAGCAATGGGTCATGGCCTCCAGGGCCCCTGCTGCTGCCTGGCTTCCAAAAGAGCAGATTCTGGCATGAATCAGATAGGAAAGTGCAAAGGAGAGGTTTACTTTGATCATCCTGCAGAGGGAGGCCCAGGCCACCGGCCATCAGGGTGATCGATCAATCTGGGGGCTCCATGATTGCCCCAAAGAGGGAGGCCCAGGTCACTGTCTGGTGGGCTGCAGCAGGTGGGCTGGGCTTCCCTCTGCGGGGGCATGGGGTGATCCATTGCGGATCCCCAGCTGGTGGGCAGGGCCTACCTCTTTGGGGCAATCAATAGCGGAGCCCCGTGATCGATCGCCCTAAAGAGGAAGGCCCAGGCTACCCAGCAGCAGCGCTATGGTGGGTGGGTGGGGCCTACCACTTTGGTGCGATTGATTGCAGGGCTCCTGGACTGTGAGAGGGCACAGGCTGGGCTGAGGGACCCCCCAACCCCAAGAGCACGAATTTCGTGCACCAGGCATCTAGTAAAGAATAACAAACAAATAAACAAACAAACAAAATAATGTCTTAGAGAAATCAGTCTATCTCAGGAATACACTAGAGGCTCTAGAAATGAATGTACATATTTCACTCCTCACTCCAACATTGATAAGGTTAAGAGGGAAGGAAACCGAGTCCAGTTGGGTCATCCCACATTTGTTTTGAGCTGGACCTACCTTGGAATCTGTGGAATACACTAGAAAGGTTAGGAACAGACATCGAAAACATTTTTCCCTCCGGACTATGGGACATAAAATAAATTTTTGGTAATATTTATGGAAGAATGATGCTCTGTGGAGCTATTAGTTGGTCAAGTCAGCCATGTTATTATTTTAAGTTCAGAGTAGGGAAAAAGCCCAAGACCCAGCAAGTCCATGCTGGAGCTCAGGCAAAGGCCTGGTCCCTGAGCCCCAAAGCCCTATCTGAGGATACATTTTCTTTTATGAGGCAACAGTACTGCATACCGTTCAGACCCCTTAGGATTGCAAAAGGACACAACAGGATACCAGCAGTTTAGAAGTGACCATCTCTAAGCCAATTTCCATGTGCATTTATTTGAATAAAATGTTGCATAGCCTTTAGGAAATATCACTCTTGATGTTGTCTAGTGCCAAACACTGCACCATAGGATCAGCCACAGATCAGCCATGGTTTTAGGTAGACACTCAGCTTCCGGGGCTGTGGCTGCCACATTGCAAAATGAAGTGGTTAGATAAGATGACCTCTATGAGTCTGTAAATGACTTGATTTCACTCTATTTCCTAATATCACACATCACAAATCTGATTTACTGTTCTTGGTTGAGATTAACTTCGAATGCTCCCTAAAAAGAAGCTGGGAATTAAGTTAAGAATAAACTGCTTCTTTATAAATGAGGTGGAATAAAAAAGGCGTGTGTCAAGATGGATGCTTGACCTGAAGGTTAATAGAGAATTCCAGTTTTCTGGGATGTTGCTAACACAGCTTCACAGGAGACAAAAAAAAACAAACAAAAAAAAAACCCAAAACAAAATAAACAAACAAAAAAAACAACACACACACGCAAAAAAGAAACAAAAACACAACCTCTTCCTCACAATAACATTACAAAAATTTTGGAATTTTTTTTTAAAGGAGTTACTACAAAGGAGTCACATTTATTTATTCTAAATGTGAAAAGATCAGCTTAGTAAATAAAACATTTACATTATTACTTTAAAATTTTTATAGGCTTTCTGCTCTTCATCATTAAGAACAAACATGAACATCTGCACACTTTCAGCACTTAGGATGCTGTTCTGAGAGCACATGTGACTGTCCGGAAGGAAGGAGAGGCCGGGAAGCCTGGGCATGCCGACGAGCTGCCTCCCTGCCGGGCAGACCTGCCAGAAGCTCGGGGAGACATCAAAATCCTGCAGCTCCAGGTACCCTGACCTGACCACCTAGCAAAACGGGAGAACTCACTTTGGACATTTGATGAAGTTGAAGCCACCTTGTGTAAATCTCAGATGTAGAACAAATAAGAATGGTTCAAAGAGGACATCTTGGAAAACATGTGCAGTTATGGCATTCTCCTGTCTGCCTCCTCACCCCAGTCCCAGCTTGCCTGGTCTCATTTCCTTCATTTTCAAGAACGAACAGGTGATTCAGTATGAACGGCCCCATTGCAGAATCCATTCCCAGTGCGTGATATGAGGCTTCCTGCTACAGTACTGTACACACCACACGGTAGTCGCTTTCAAGACTGTTGTTGATAAATGTGTGTGCCTTTCCTCTAGTGAAGGGAAAATCTAACATTTGCTTGCTTCAGTCCATGTCATTTGACCTTCCCAATTCTATAGGCTTAGTAGGACAAAAATTATAATTGTATGCTCATTATCCCAGATCAGAACACTGAGGATCAAGGAAATTAAACATGCTCAAGAGAACATAGCTTGGCAGTAAGAAGATTCAGATGGAAAGTGCTTTGCATTAAGTACTGTACCAATGGAAGTCATTAATATGTTGATTTTGGCATATCTCTATAAATCGAGACAAAATTTAAAACTTCACTATAAAATGGTACTTTAGACTTTTCTGAATACAATATGCCCATTTTGGTGTTTTTCACCTTCAAACTCCCTTCTCTTAACCACAAAGGAGGACATGCTGCTCCTTTATCCCTGAACAGCAGGGGTTCGCAGGGTGAAGTGCACTGTTCTGTGACCTGAGCTGTTCCAGACAGGCTGTCACTGGGCGCTCAGCACAGAGCAGCAAGATATACAATCACTCTGCTGCCCGGGTCCCCAGAGACACGGGGCTAGAGAATTATGGCGCTGAGAAACGGTGTTTGGTACAATCAATAGTCTTTCAGGTTGACTTAATGTGGAAGGAAAACAGTATGAAACAATTATGCCGCACATGAGCACTGTGTGTAAGAGTGCATAGTTGATCATTTTTATGGTCTAATAAAAATGGATTTGCTTTTGTTTATACATCAGGAAACTGAAACACCTAACACAGACTGGCAGTTGGTTAGCAAGACCCAGCTAAAAAATAAAACCCGAACAAATTTTAAAAATAAAATATCAATTTCTAATTTAAATAACATCGAGCCAATTTTGTTTAAAAATAAACAAACACGAAGTTTTTGTTTGAGGCTGTTAGTTACCTTCATTTTCTTTCAGTGGAAAAATTAGTGGAAGAGCTTTTGTCGTGAAAAGCTAATATTAAAGGTTATATGGTCCTGCTTTTCATAGATGAGATTTATTATTAGTATTACAGATACATTTGCTTTGATGAGTCAACACTCAAATAGAAAAGAAAAAAACCCCTACAAAACAGAGAAATGTGGACAGAAAAACAAACTTTTTGAAATTTACTATGGTGTATTTTTAACTTTCCTAATTCAGGGTATACTGACCTATACTTGGTTGCTTTTATTTTTGACCTAGCAACATCATGTTTTCAGCTTCTAAGAAATAAAATATGATTAAATGAAATATAAACTTACAGATATGTTTCACCATCTGAGAATAAGGATTAAGCTGAGTCAGCAAATTAATTATGTTCCCTACATTTTGAACCTGATGGAGTGATTAGTTGGCTACATGCTGCATAGATCATGCATTCTTCTCTGTAACAAGGCAAATTAGAAATTTATGCTTCTATTCCAAACAAAACAGACAGGCTGTCTGGCAGGAGTTTTTTTCTACATTAGTTATAACTCCTGCAAGTAAAGCTTAGGAGTTTCATCACGTGGCACAAACAATCTTTAGGAGAGTCAAATTGTTTCTTATTTAACAGTCAATAAATGCACTATTCTCATTATCACCTCTAACTTCTTGTAATAATTTTGTAAAAATAATGTTTCCATGCTTGAATTAGCACAAACTCGTTCACA
Organism: Myotis yumanensis; assembly: GCF_028538775.1. NCBI lineage: Eukaryota > Metazoa > Chordata > Mammalia > Chiroptera > Vespertilionidae > Myotis > Myotis yumanensis. The sequence goes on from NW_027223753.1 coordinate 75,999,698, forward strand.
TTCATTCTTTTAAGTTGCCCTGCTACAATCTGTATTTGCCTTTTCTCCTAAAGCATTCTTTTTGTATTCTTCCCTCTCTTTTGGTTCAAACTATCAACCCAATGGCTCATCTCTAAATCTTCATCATGCCTGGCACAATGTTCCTTATATCCGAGGTGTGTTGGCTACTGCCTCCCATAGCTGGCTCAGCGGCTGCCAATGAGGGTCCCCCTACTAAGAACCCAGTGGCTTCATTTAGGTGGATAGTACATTGGTGGCCACCAGCTCACCATGAGGTTGGTGCTAGAACTGGTTGTGCTACCACAAACCCTGCTGCTGAAAGTGGAAACTGGGCACCCCAGTATCTGTGGAGTCCCAACTCTCCGAAAACTCCTGACAGGCTGGCTTCATCCACACAAGTAGATATTTTTGGGTTATTTTTGCTTGGCACTGTAGCTCAGGGCAGGTGAGAACTGCAGTTCTGTCTTACTTAGAACTCTAGGTACTCAGAAAGGACCTTCATTCTAACTACCTTCTCTTTCTCAAGTTAGCCATTCCCTTGCGAGGAGCGGAGAACAGGAAGGGGAGGAGCAGCAGTACATTCTCGCTTCCTCAGCACCCAGCCTGGAGTCTGGTGGGAAAGGAACTCATCACCATACAAAGATTGCCCACACCAGGGATGCTCAGACTACCTGTGGTAAAGACCAGCTTTATAAACAATGTATCCTCCTTCTGCTCTCCCTTCCCTTCCCTTCCCTTCCCTTCCCTTCCCTTCCCTTCCCTTCCCTTCCCTTCCCTTCCCTTCTCTTCCCTTCCCTTTCCTTCCTTTACTTCCTTTCCTTTCCAAAAAGTGATTCAGATGCACCAGTAACCAATCCTATATAATAAAAGCGTAGTATGCAAATTGTCCCCTTGACTGGGGACAATTGTCCGAGAGTTTGACCAGGGGGCAGGGCTGGCCAGGAGAAGAGAGGAAGGCCCTGGCAGTGGCAGATGGCTGGCAGCCAGCAGCCGGCAGCTGCTAGGAACCCTACCAGTGCATGAATTTCATGCACCGGACCTCTAGTTTACTTATAAAATACAATAAAAATTAGTCACTAGAAAAATGAAATGAAAAAGACAAAGTATAAGCCCCAATAAGGTTCAAGAGACATAAAATTATTCTGTCAAATTCCTAAATGCTCACTCCAGCTCCTGTAGTCACTTTATTGGAGATCAATACGTTTGTGGACTGACTGTGTCTGAGGACCATGCTTAGAACAGCTCTGGCAGGGCCCCTCCTGCTGACATGTCCCAGGGAGTGAACCAGCCCGAGCTAGCCCACTCTGAGGGGAATTATCTACCCTTGCACAGGGTTCCTCCCCATCCACAGTGCCAGGCTTGCTGACATCCTAGCATGCCTCATGCCAAGGCTCTTCCTGGTTATGAAAAGAACACAATAAATATTTGCTGAAAGAACTAATTCCTGTCTGAAAATGTCACTGGTTCATCCAACCAAAAAATAATTTATTCAGTGCTCAGTATGTGTCAGGCACTGGGAGAGTTCCTGGGACACCCACCTTGTTCTTAGGTAGCTCCTAGTTTAGTGAAAGAGACAGAAAGCACACAATTAACCAAAAGCACATAAAGGTGCCACTTATCCCCGTCTGAGTTTGTAAGGAGCTAAGGCTCCTTGGAGGCGACGGGGCCTGAGCTGAGTCCTGAAGGATGAGGAGACGTTCACTAGGAGGAAAGAGCAGGACAAGAGTAGAGGAAACATAACCTACAAAGAGAAAGACATAGACAGAGTGTAGCATGATCAAGAATCAAGAAGCTCTGTAAAGCTTAAATACAAAGGGAAGACAGGGAGTGGTGAATATGAGGTTTGAGTTGTAGGAAAGGCAAAGGTTTCAAGAAACGTATTGTTTCTTAGCAAGGTTACCAGTAGTACCGTGAACACAACCATCTTTTTGTGAAGGACTGTGCAACATTTAGGATGTTTAGCATCTCTGGTCCCAGGCACACTGTGACGGTAACAGTAACCCTGGTTGAGAACCTTGAGTAGATGGATGATTTTGTAAAAAAATGGACAAGTCTCTTAGAAAGAAACTGTGGTATCAATTTGCCTAAATTAAAGTGCTATCCCGTGCAGAGAAAACCACATCAGCCATGTCCAAGGAATTTCCAAAGAAAATCACATCAGACTCCTAGTGTTTACATCTGGCTTCTACATAAGTAATTTGTAAGTGACTTTACCATAAATTCAATTCCACTCAGCAAGTATTTACTTAGAACCTATTAAAAATGTCAACTTCTAGCCTCGTTTCCTTTAAGGCCACTTGAAAATATAAGACATAGTCTCTACCCATGAGAAATTTATAACCTAGTTGCTAAAACATAATTAAGCAAACACACAAGGCTGTATATAACACAGGGTGACAGTGTATTACTCACATGCTTCATGGAAACATTTAGTAATTATGCGGATTCCTCTTTTTTCCTTTTCCTTGATTTGTCATATCTGACCCACATCCACTATCAGAAGAGTTCAACGAAGAAACATAGTCAGAAGAAAGCTGAGATGACCAACAATCACCTATGAGTCTTCCTAGTCTCTCTTTTATTAGGGATTCTGTAGAAAATACTATTTTAATGTACTTGAGAGAAACAAAGATATTCCTACTTGAAATATATACTCTAATAAATAATAAGATTTTCACTTACTTTCATATGTTTTCTATAAGTGAAGATGTTAAGGAAAGTCACAATAATACAGACTGTTGAATCTCAGAGGGAAGGTGGGGGTGGGTGGGTGGGTGGGAAGAGATTAACCAACGAACTTGTATGCGTATATGCATAACCCATGGACACAGACAATAGTGTGTTGAAGGCCTGGGGAGGGGGACAGAAGGCAAGGGCCCACTAGAAGAGGTTAATGGGGAAAAAAAGGAGACATATATAATACTTTTAATAATAAATATTTTAAAAAATAATAATGATTTTGCACTGAAGGTGCCAGTTGTTTTTCTCCAGCTACATTAGTCTTTCTTAAGCTATGTCGATGACCAGCTGTTACCACATCTGGTAACTGGGTTGTAGGTGCCATCCTCTGCTCTGCCCCCATCCCCTTCCTTGGTGACACGGTGCATTTTATAGGACCATGTGGGCAAAAGTGTAAAGGACTTCTGCTTAAGCAAGAACAGTTCCCAGTGACCTGTGTAACATACACATATGCTCAGATAAGGATCTCTTTGCTGGGGTCACAAGTCATCAAAAGTTGCATCTCAAAGGGGAAAAAAGCCAATTCTCAGTCATAATTTTCAGGGATGCTATACATCGACAAGTTCCAGAAAGTCTGTTAGAAAATGGGAAGTTTCACTAAGATATGGGATCAATAATTAGCAGTGAATACTTTGGCTGAAATCCTGGTCTCTTCTGTTAGAATGAAAAGAGCCTGGGAGATACTCATCTTGACCTTTTTCAATAATTTATACCTTGTAATGGATGTGTTTATCACATTCTTTTCTGAAAGCTGGCTTGACTGTGGATGACTGGAGACAGCAAGGGGCTGTGGGGTTCATAAGCAACGAAAAGGTCATGAAAAGGGAAAGGGAGGAGCTGGCTGCTAGCAGAGGCAAACTTCACAATTTTCCCAAGGGTTGGGCCTGACTTGCAATTTATGTATAAAAATGGGCCTGGCCGACTGAGCTAATCTATGATGTGTGTTTCCATTATAATGTATTTTTCTCAACTGCCTGGAAAGAGGTGAGAAATAATACACAAACATACAGGGTGGGACAAAAGTAGGTTTACAGTTGTTCGTATGGAAAATAATACAATGATTAATAAATCATAAATAAATAGTAAGCCCTGTGTTCCAAGTGATCACAACTGTAAAATGACTTTTGCCCCACCCTGTATTTAATAATTTAATATTTCCAAGTATCTAGACTACTGAGCATATTAAATTGTAATTGTTTAGAAGGAAGGAAAAAGAAATGGGTAAGATATTTTATGAGTACTTACAATGAATCAGTTTTCAGAGGTTTATTTCTCACAAAAAAAAGACATACAATTTTCCCTATTTGAGGTGACAAATATGAGGGTCAAATAGATTAGGAAATGTGCCCAAGTTTCACAGCTGGTGAATGAGAGAGTGCACACTGCAAGCCAGGCTCACTTGCACTGCAAAGCATTTGCTCACTTGCAAAGCAAAGTATATACACCACGCTGCCTACATGTTGTAGCAAATCTGGATTACAGAAATGTTAGAAATTAAGTTTTGTTTGTTAAAGGATGTGCATTTAGAAAGCTTTAGGCTGTGACTGTCTGTGGTTGAAATGATAAAGTCATGGTTTCCCCCAAAACTCTCTCTCTCTCTCACACACACACACACACACACACACACACACACACGCCCTGATAATGTTGGTTATTATGGCATATGGCTGAGCCACTGAATTTATTTGGAGAAATCATTTTCTTGTGCACAACAAAATATAGATGGCAAAATCTATTTATCCAGATCTGTTGGTGTTGAAGGCCACAAGCATCATTTGAAACACAAATATGACCCTACTAATATGTGGGAATGAATTGTTTTTTTCTAATTTTAAATATATAAAACAGCAATAAAAAACTGAAATGAGAGAGAAAGGAGGAAGGAGGAAACTCTGAGTATGAGGCATATGTGTATGTTACAGAGAGCTTCTCTAGAAATGTTTATAAATAATAGAGGTAGAATGCAAGTTGAATAGTTGTGATATTAAGACTTTCCACTCTTGGGAAAAATATGGACACCATGGTCTGTAAATTATTTGATTCCGACAAGCATCCTCCTACCTCTTCTAACATTTAGGTATATTGACCATGCAAGAGGCTTGAATGTTATCATTCCGTGTTTCTGCCATATGAAGTTAACAAGCTTAAACAAGCATTCACACTGTCATTTTACCCTGTGTATAGATTCATTTAATGAAGAATTGTAATGAAATAACTGTTTTAGAAAAGAAATCCAATTCATATTTGTACATGTGTTTTATAAAAAAAACACCTAAATCATAAAAATACTCTTCCAAAAGATAAGGATCTCATATATTTAGAAGAAGATTTTAGCCTTTTTATCATTTCAAGGCTTCTTCATGCTTTAATCACCTTTTGGAAACTGTAACAGGCTGTGGGAAAGGAAGTGAAGGAAGAGGAGTTCCTTTCTTCAAACCATGAATCTGCCTTTGGCTAAAAGGCTAAGTAGAGACCGTACATAATAAAATTAACTTATAACTAGTAACACACAGGTTGACCAACCTCATGAAACATAAATCGCTTTTTTAGCAAGAACAGTATCTTCAACCTGAAAATAATTGCAGCATACAAGGTTAACCATGGAAGGAGGAATTCTGAGAAGCACACTTTTGCTCCCCATTATAAATGTGATGAGTCTTGGTGACCCTTTGTTCACATTAATGCTGACAAAGTCTACATAATGCATGACTGTCCCATCCTCCAGCCCCTCCTGATAGGGTTTCCTGCTTTTATTCCCACCAGCATATCCTACAGCTCTGGATGTGGGGCAGGCCACATTAGTACGGGGGTGGTGGTGGTGGTGAATGGCAAAGGCAGACATCAGTCTGGACTATCCATAACCTTGGATGCCTTTGGGAAGAGCAGAGGGCAAATAATTTATTGCAGTAGAGGAGAGAGAGCTAGGAAGTAATTTCTCAGTAGTATCTTTATGATCTGAGATAGAGTCAAAAGCAATCAGACATGAGAGTGCAGTCCTATTAAGGAAAAAGCACTGGACATTATTTGGACAGGTATGTGCTCTGTTTCCTGGTTGTAATTTAAGCCAGATGTGAAACCCAACACGGTGCGTTGGGACCATTATGCTCTTGGTGAACTGGCACAAGGGTCACAGCAATGTAGACAAACCTCTAAACACGGGTTTAGGGAGGGAAATGTGGGCATTTTTAGGTCTCAGGGGAATGAGAAATACCATTTTCTGAGACAAGTAATAAGTGAGTCTTGGTTCCTACAACTGATTCCAGGCACGAGGCTAGCACCGAATTCCTTCTGCTTTCAAAGTTCCAAATGGCCTTCAGTTAAACTTTTATAATGTGATTCCTTTAAAATATATTTATGCTTTGCTACTAATACCATTCCCAATAACACAGTAGTTAATAATAATGGTGTTAGTGGCATTACGCGATACTGTTAAAATTAAAATTAGCTGCTCACCTCCATCCTCCCCAGCACACTGCGGGGGCACTGAAGCACAGGACCCAACAATATGTTATTCTTTGTCTTCCTGGTGCCTTGCACACAGTGACTGAATAAACAAATGCGAGTTTTATAAAATTTCATGCAATCACTACTGAGTCTCATTTGTAATGCTGGTATGAGGGGAGACCTACTGCTTACAGACCAAAACCTGCTCTATGATACCAGCTACCGTGTACGGAGGACATCTGATCCCACCTAAAGTCAGAGTGAACACAAAACACAGCCTAGGGTGCAAGTTACTTTACGGATGTGGAGAACCATACGTATGTCTGGTTGTCCTTCAGATAAGCTGGCAACATTAAAAAGTGCTTAAAATTCAGTCATGATGTAAACGTTCATATATTCATGATAATGCAAAAACATAATAGCGTAGATTCAGTAAAATGTTACACATTTTGAAATCTCTTGTGTTTTCATATTTCCATATTTGAAAGAGGTCTCTTTGGCATTGGGGGAGCTGACTGCATTTTGCATCCAAGTCTAACCAGGACCGTGGAGGAAGGGAAAGCTGTCTAGTTTGCTAACTTGCCCATCTGTTCGTGCCCTCCCTTCTGCATGGCACAGTTCTCCAATCAAAGTGAAGCACTGGCCTTTGAAAGCTGTCTTTCTGGCAGGCCTCCCTGCACTAATACATGTTTTGGTTTAAAATTCCTCCCCCTTTCAGTCCTGTCCGAGCTTCAGGATGAATGTCCTTAATTTTCAAGAAGCTCAGTCCAATAGTTTATATGTTGCTCGAAGACAGAAATTAAATTATGTTGTATTTCACTGGCATATGGTCCTTTACAGGGGAAAAAAATAGTTTTCAGCCACTGCTGTAAACTCCAGAGGGAACTTATGCAAGAAGAGGAGCTTAGGCACCAGGAAACGCATGTGTTCATCATTTCCCTGGTTCTTCAATTTACGGCGGCACAGGAAGAGAATGTATCACTGTGCAAACTCTTATGAGTATAACAGATGAATTTCAGGAAAGTTTAATCAACGAAAATGACAGTACGTATATTTTTATAGCATCTCAAAGTTTATAACACATGCACGTTATCTCATTTGACCCTCCCAACTAAATGCAGTTGGAGCAGGGATAATCTCCATTTTCAAGATAAGAAGCCAGATTTGAGATATTTCTTTTTCAGATAGGAGTCTCGCTAATACCATATATCTTAGAAAGAGGGTTAATCTGGAAAGAGGCCAGCCAGTTTGAACCCATTTTCAATAGCATCCAGCTGGTTGAGTGGCAGAGCCAAGACGTGAACCCTGCCTTACCATACACAGCAAAATCAGTGCAGCTCACAGAGCCCTAGAATTACACCCACAGTCTCCTTGGCCACACGCCTGTGTAGTGTAGAGTTCCTAGTCTCTAGTTTGTCAATGCAGTGTTCTTGCAGGAAGTGTATTTTTAAAAAATCAATTAATAGAGTGAACTAAGCCATAATGGGATCTAGTTTATTAGAGGAAACAGCTAAAAATAGCTTTAAAATAAAAATAATGGATGGGCTGAATACTTAATTTTACTGATTTTACTCCTAAGATGACTTTTCCATTTTTATTTCTTAAACTCTTGAGATGTCAGATTGTACACATATAGTTGCTATTGGTATTGTTCATAGTGCTTATGTGACTAAACCTCAGTGACATCACATTTCAGATAGAAGCTGTAGCTTACTGATTTCTCAACAAAAGCTATGATCACCTGCCCCATTTCCCAGGCATTATTTCACGATGGATCACTGCTGCAGTGTGGATTACACTGTGCGCTCTGCAGCACACAAGCACTAATCTCCATTTATTCTGCAACAGTAAAATTCATTAAAATGCATGCTTTGAAATTGGGACCCATACAAGAAGATGTAACCACTGAGGAATATGTGCTGTTACGACAAAACATAATTAATAAAGCGTAAAACGTGTGTTATGAAGTTATGGTTTTAATGTGCTACCTGAAGAAATACACTCTAGCAATTTTGTACAAGGTAACCTCCCTTGTACAATTTAAACCCGTACCCCTCCCTCCTCTAAGTACTGAAGGGTTATGATTAATGCACACTAAATCTCGTTCAACTGGAAAAGGTCCTAGCAAATTTCCAAAAGCAGATTGAAGCTACTGATACATATGATGGTCCTATACCTGGAGCAAACTTGGTTTGACTTGTGAATTCCTATCCTGCCTCTCCTGGCCTCTCTCTTTTCCTTTCTGGACCTTATTACACAGCAGGGGAGAGAGTGTGTCAAAGTGGGCCCAGCCGAGGAGCACAAAAGAGCAGGGCCACATACACCCCAGAGACCCCAGCAAACGGATGACCTACATTTGAGGCAAGTGGTTCACATGAGAAAAAGTGAGTCTGTGCTGCAGCTTGCATTTAACCTGTATTTTAAACGGCAATTAGAGAATAAAGCAAATACGGGTAAGTATTACGGACATACATCACTCTAAATTCATGAGACATCAGCCAAACTATATATGTTCATGTAAATGTGCACATGGTCTTCTTTCTCTTAATTCCTCAATCTTCGTAAACAAATGTACTAGGGGGAGGTTAGCACAAGTGAAAACAGCATTAATGGGCCGCATATTAATATTTATGTTTTACTATATAAAGACCTTGCATACATTATGACTCTGTTCTGCAGGCTGAATGAATAACTAATGCTACATTATGTATGGGCACATATTAAACAGACATGTCTACACTTTCTTAGTTCAGGATATGATTAATGCAGCCTATCAGAAGCCAGATGGTGCAGAACCAGAACCATCAATCAAAGTGAAAAGACCACTGCATGCTATCCACAATGAGGTTCTCACAAATGGAGATTCTGTTCACAGACCCTCACTGGTAATAGGCAGAAAACGCCAAGAACATAGCTGCACTGTCCCCCTGGGATGGAAAGTCGTGGCTCGGGCGTGGCTAGATAGAAAACCTGGCGCAGGAACACTCATGGCTGGAGCCCCAAGCTGCAGAGCTGGGGAAGCATGGACAAACCAAACAGCCTGTTCTTAAGATTAAAAAAAAGAAGAATTAGAAGCTTTTTAATTATTTTAAAATAATGTTTGCACTGATGGCAGGATCTGTCAAACAGAACCCATTTCCCATTTGATTTAGGATGGGACAGTGCCACGTAGTAACCAAGCAGCTGCCACTGTCTGCCCGACACGTGAGCTGGCGTCTCGCTTCTCTCGCACAGGCTTTATTATAAATAACCCCAAATGCTTCGGTGTTACTTTGCAGCCTTTCTCCACAGATCCGTGGGAAACAAGTTTAGTCTCTGTTATGTTTAATACTAATGACTAATTTCGGGGCGGTTGTAGGGAGAAAGGTGGTCAAAAGTGTTTCCTGCTCCTTTAATAGCTTTACATAAAAATAACTACAGAAACACAAGGTGCTTTGTCTTTGTAAATGGATCATGTGTGTTTAGAAAATGTTAAATAATCCACATAAGCTGTAGGACCTCAAAACATTAAAACAAATGTATAAGTTCAAAATCGCAACAGCCACTGAAATACCATTTCAAAATTCTAATTTTGTGGTGTTTTGGGAGGTAGACAGCTGTGCGGGTATGGAGAAAATTCCAGGAAATACAAACTTCTTCCTGAAGAGTTATAGTACAGCAAAATGAAATACTTAAATAATACATTAAAAACCACAAATATAAAAGGCTAATGAAAATGAAAACATTTGGAAAACCTAAATGTGTTATCAAAAGATATTCCTGCTTTAAGGTAAAAATTATATTATGAACCTCAAAACTTGGCATATGAGATAATTTGGAATGAGAACAGCCTACATTTAAAAAAAAATTTTTGTAGTGCTAATGAAAAAAGAAGTGACTATGCATATTGCTATAGATAACACTGTAAGTAGAATGGTTGAGTTTAAGAAAAAATTTTAAATTTTGGTATTTCTTTCTACATTATTATATTATTTTAAAATAGGAATGACATCCTAACATATTTTAAAATTTTATTACCATCTCTTCTTTAATAATGTGACCATTTTCCACATTGTATAATTTCTACCAAATATATATTTATCACTTGGGTATTATTCCACTGCATTATTATGGTTTACTTATATAAGTAATTTCATTATTGGTGGACATTTAAATTTTTTCCTCTCCTATTATTAATAATAATACAGTGAAATTTTGGTGAAAAGTGTTATTTCTGTCTTTAAGGTTATTTCCGTCCAATAGATTTCCAGAAGCTCAATTGCTGAGCTTAATGATATTAACTTTAAGACTCTCAAATTTATATTCTCACCACTTATATCCTCACCTAACACTTAACTAAAATTAGTCTCAATGAAAAAATATTTAGAAATTTTATAGATGAAAGTAACACTTTATTGCAATTTAAATTTGTATTATTTTAATTACCAGCTAGGTTAAGAATTTTTCTGTGGTTAAACAGCTACCTTTCCTTTTTATAGTCTTATTGATATCTAATATATGTCATCTTACCTATTCATAAAAAGAATCACAAAGTACTCCTCCTTGAAAAACTACATTTCTCTAATTATTTGAAAATAATAAACTATATTTCTTAAAATTATTTAAAAATAAATATTTTCCCTAATTCAGATCTTGCATACATTATGACTGCTCTGTAGTCTGAATGAATAACTAATGCTACATTATGTATGGGCACATATTAAGCAGACATGGCTACACTCTCTTAGATCAGGATATGATTAATGCAGTTTCAGGTCTCCCTTGAAACTACTCAAATCAGTGAAAATTTAACATAAATAACTAAATGCTCTAAGCTAAGCAGTGCTAGAATAGCCACCTAGTTTTTATGCCCACCCACCCCCCAAGCTCCAAGTGTTAGGAATGTTAAATGACAGCTTTCTCAGTACTCCCTCCCATGAAATGTATCCCTGTCTTACTTTCTCCAAAACTTTGATATTGGGTGGTTAGCATGAAGTTCCTTTTGACTTGTTTATGCTGACTTTTCTGACAGATATGTAACAATATGGACCACACCACAGTAATGAAGAGGCCTTGTAGGAAAGAAAAGTTGTGATCAAAACACAAGACCACACGATCAAAATGGCCGAACAAGAAAGTGGAAATTAACTGACACAGAAACTATATATCTTTCTAGAACTAGATGTAATTCAGACAAATATCCAATAAGGCAGCACCTGTCATGAAGAACTGGTATATCCAAAAATTTTAAGCAAGCAATACAGTAAAATAATTAATAAAAATTATTGTTGTTATAATTATCAGAGCCAACCAGATTTTGAAAAATCCAGAGTCATCCAAATTTACTCTGGCCCAGCCATAGCCTTTTAAAAAGAAAGTAATATTTACTTCTTTTATTCCTTTCTATGGAAACTGTATTAAATAAAAGGTAGATAACTCAGAAGCACAAATACATAACATTGGCTGACTACAGTGCTTTGTGACTGCCCTTTAAACTCTGGCATATCATAAGCACTATTCTGAGTCATTACTTAGTCTTTTAGTCCCACTGGGGCAGTCCATGCAGAGGGAAACCAGGGCTGAGGACTACAGCACTGCTGTCAAAAGAGAAGCCAGTTCACTCCCCCTGGCAAGTCCCTTCTGTCTAGGCCAGGGGTGGGCAAACTTTTTGACTCGAGGGCCACAATGGGTTCTTAAACTGGACCGGAGGGCCGGAACAAAAGCATGGATGGAGTGTTTGTGTGAACTAATATAAATTCAAAGTAAACATCATTACATAAAAGGGTACGGTCTTTTTATTTTATTTTAGTTTTATTCATTTCAAACGGGCCGGATCCGGCCCGCGGGCCGTAGTTTGCCCACGGCTGGTCTAGGCACTGCTGGTCTCTGTCATACCTTCCTCTCACCACGATGTTTCTCCAACCCCAGCTACTTTTCCTTTGGTTGCTGACTATGGAGAGGTCTGCCAGGCAGCAAAGGAGCCCAGCCTGGCCAATTCTGTGGCTTTCGGTCAATAGACCCAGCAGGTGTATATAACCACAAGCAGTGCTGTACTATGCTGTCCACTGTAACTGCTCCCGTGGTCTGCATGTGTGGACTCTGATAAGAGCCAACCAAGTCACCCGGAAATTCATGTTTAGGTGAGCGGGTCAAGTTCCAATCAATCTCAGAGGTTTAAAACGTTAAATTCAGCCTGGCCAGTGTGGCTCAGTTGTAGAGCGTTGACCCATGAACTGAGAGGTCACTGGTTCAATTCCCAGTCAGGGCACATGCCCGGCTTGCAGGCTCCATCCCCAGTGAGAGCATGCAGGAGGAAGCCGATCAATGATGGATATATCTCTCTCATGGATGTATCTATTTCTCTATAGCTTCCTCTCTCTCTAAAAATCAATGAAAACATTTTAAAATGTCAAGTTCAGGGTGCTAAAAGGTGGAGTGTACTGGAGTTTTCATTCCCAGAATAATCTACACTAATAAAAGACAAAGATGCTAATTGACTGTACCTTTGCTATGCCGAAGCCACACCCACCAGCCAATCAGAGCGACTATATGCAAATTAACCCAACCAAGATGGCGGCCAGCAGCCACGGAGCTGGAGCAAGCAGGAGACTTGGTTGCCCCAGCGATGGAGAAAGCCAAGCTTCCTGCCTGCCCTGGCTGGCTGTGGCCTCCACAAAAGGCAACAAAGTTTCAATCATAGAAGCTAAATAAATCCCAGATACCTGCTTCTAGCCAGCCTCCACTGGGAGCTTGGGTGGCTGTGGGCTGTGGCCAGCCTGCAAACAGCCATCAGCCCCTCACTCAGGCTGGCCAGGCACCCAAGTGGGGACCCCTACCCTGAAGGGGCTGTGGCCAGCCTGCAAACAGCCATCAGCCCCTCACCCAGACTGGCCAGGGACCCCAGCAGGACCCTCCACCATGAAGGGGGTGTGGCCAGCCTGAAAATGGCCCTCAGCCCCTCACCCAGGTTGGCCAGGCACCACAGTAGGGACCCCTACCCTGAAGGGGCTGTGGCCAGTCTGAAAACGGCCCTCAGCCCCTCACCCAGGCTGGCCAGGCACCCCAGCGGGACCCCCACCCTGATCTGGGACACCTTTCAGGGCAAACCAGCCAGTCCCCACCCATGCACCAGGCCTCTATCCTATATAATAAAAGGGTAATATGCAAATTGACCCTAACAGCAGAGCGACTGGGAATGACTGGTCACTATGACACACACTGACCACCAAGAGGCAGACACTCAATGCAGGAGCTGCCCCCTGGTGGTTAGTGTGCTCCCACAGGGGGAGCTCTGCTCAGCCACAAGCCAGGCTGAGGGCTGCCAGTACAGCGGTGGTGGTGGGAGCCTCTCCCGCCTCCTCAGCAGCGCTAAGGATGTCTGACTGCAGCTTAGGCCTGCTCCGGCTGGCAAGTGAACTTCCCCTGAGGATTCCCGGGCTGCCAGAGAGATGTCTGACTGCCAACTTAGGCCCAATCCCCCAGGGAGTGGGCCTAAGCCAGCAGGTGGTCATTCCCCAAGGGGTCCCAGACTGCAAGAGGGCACAGGCCAGGCTGAGGGACCCTCCCGAGTGTACAAATTTTTGTGCACTGGGCCTCTAGTTGTAAATAAAATTAGAGTACAAATACAGTGGAATCTCAGTTCTCAAACTTAATTTGTTCCAGAAGTTGTTCAAGAAGTGATTTGTTTGAAAACTGAGTAATTTTTCCCCATTAGAAAGTTAAGTGAATTAATCCATTCTAGAGCCCCAAATGATTCCCTGTTTTAACCTTTCTCAATTGCCTATCGTTGTTTAGTGATCATTTTCTTTTTCTAAAAAATATATCTTATTGATTTTTTTACAGAGAGGAAGGGAGAAGGATAGAGAGTTAGAAACATTGATGAGAGAGAAACATTGATCAGCTGCCTCCTGCACACCCCCTACTGGGGATGTGCCCGCAACCAAGGTACATACCCTTGATGGGAATCGAACCTGGGACCTTTCAGTCTGCAGACCAACGCTCTATCCACTGAGCCAAACTGGTTAGGGCATAGTGATCACTTTAACACCCTTACCAACATCAGCACTCTTGATGGCCTCTTTATGTTTTAAAATTGTGCTGCCCTAGCCGGTTTAGCTCAGTGGATAGAATGTCAGCCTGTGGACTAAAGGGTCTCTCCTGGGTCTGATTCTGGTCAAGGGCATGTACCTTGTTTGTAGGCTCCTTCTGGGACCAGGCCCTGGTTAGGGGCTCGTGTAGGAGGCAACCAATAGATGTGTTTCTCTCACATAGATGTTTCTCTCTGTCTTTCCCTCTCTCTTCCACTCTCCCTAAAAATCAATGGAAAAATATCCTTGGGTGAGGATTAACAAAACAAAACAAAACAAAACAAAATATTGTACTAATCATCAATTTAGTCATGTCATACTTGGTAACCAGATCAGACATGTGAACACCTCTATGATACTGTACAATTATTTCTTTTTAAAGTTCTATTTTTCTCACTACTTTCCTATTTTTCTCACTGTTATCATTAACCTTTGAGGACCCATGGTGACTTACTGTATATATTTAATATAATAATAAGAGCAACAAAAGCAAAAAACATGAAAATATTCACAGCACAATTTCCTGAGATTTTTAACAACACGAGGTTTAGTGGTAAACTGACTCATACTCATGCATTCTCTCCTTTGTTTGTTGCCTGAGAGTCTCGTGACTGATCATACAAGCATCAGCACAAAAGAATTGTTGGGTGAAGAACCGAAATTTGGTTGGACAACTGAGACCAGCAATGCCCTCCCCCTCGCCCCGCCCACCGTTAACAATTTAATGGAGAACTGAATTGTTCCAGATGGAAGATGTTCGAGAACCAGGTTTGACTGTATTCAAAATCAACAATAGTTACAAAAAATTAAATAAATAAACAATGACACCCCCCCTCCGCAAAACAAAACAAAACAAAAAACAACACAGAAAAAAATATCTTGTGGTGAAGGTTAGGAATCAGAAAATCTGACTTTGAGGTTCAGTTGTATTATTAATTTAGACAACTGCCTGTGGAACTTAACTTCTGTGAGCTCAGGTTTCCACATCTAAATTGAAAAAAAGAAACTGTCATAAGCTGACCTTACATTCCCCTCAGTGCTAACTTTTAATTATTCTAAATATCTATCCTATTACTTTGATTATTTAAGGGACAAATGTAAAAACCTATCTTCTCCAACTTACTAGTATGTAAAATATCCTAGGTAATCTTATTTTGGGTTATGGCAGTGATGGCGAACCTTTTGAGCTCGGTGTGTTAGCATTTTGAAAAACCCTAACTTAATTCTGGTGCCGTGTCACATATAGAAATTTTTTGATATTTGCAACTATAGTAAAACAAAGATTTATATTTTTGATATTTATTTTATATATTTAAATGCCATTTAACAAAGAAAAATCAACCAAAAAAATGAGTTCGCGTGTCACCTCTGACAAGCATGTCATAGGTTCGCCATCACTGGTTTAGAGTCATCAGTATAATTATTCTACTTTTTCTGCAGAGTTAGAATTTAAAGACAGTTTCCTGCAGGACAATACTGTTTATGTAAGGAAATGACTACACCCCATCAACACCCCATAGTCTACGATATGCTAATGAGTCCACACACATCTAAGTAGAATTGGAAGGTGCAGGTGCTGTCAGTGAAAGTGTGAATAAGGTTTGCTCTGGCTTCACACATTAGTTACCTTTATGACCCTCCCTGGCACATGTTTTTCACCGTCATGATAACTTGGAGTGCCTTGGTGCCATTCTAAAGTGACACTTTTAAAAAAATAAATAACAGAAAAATGTAATCAGCTCAGAGAAAAGCAGGGCAATATTTTCATTTTTCTCCTTTAGATTTCCATCAGGTTAGATTTTTATCAAGTTGAGGGACCTTGATGATACTTTCTATTATCTAATCACATGCGTGCTTTAGTCACAAAATGACCTCCCTGCTGATATTCTTTTACAGAAACACAATTATAGTAGTAAATGTTTATTGATGGAATTTTTAATAATAACTGTTATAACAACTAACATTTATTAAGCACTTACTAAATGCAGAACACTGTACCAATCTCTTCAACATACATTCTCTCTCTTATTCCTTATAATAACCACATGGGGAGGGAACTACTTTCTATCTCCATTTTAGAGATGAGAAAGCTGAGCTCAGAGAAGTTTAAGCAAATCACCTACAATACACAGCTAATAAACGACACATTAAAACCCAAGCTAGAGTGCTTCTCTATTGAAAACTATCCAAAATCGTTGCAAAGCTTATTGGGTTTTGTAAGTTTTATGGTACGATGGGCCATTATGCTGTTCAATGCCCCTTAACAGAGAGATTGATGAGACATAGTCTATTTTGAGATTTGCCTTAAGAAAAGGCAAGTCCTTTTGAATGATACACTTTCCCTTATTACAGAATGAAAGCTGTGCATTTAGCTGCTTATCTATTTGCCTCTGCTTCCCAGGAGCCGGGGCTGTTATTCTCAGCTGGAGTAGTGACTCATCTTGCGAGCAAACAACAGAGCTCTTCTTATTTTGCCCTAAAACATCTTACTGTGGACTTTTTATATAAGCCACTCTGAGGCTTCAGACAAAAACAAAACTAAAAACAAAGCTTCTTTTAAATCATGAAGGCAATGTGTTAGTAAAACAGAATTACATTTTAACTGTAATATTTTCTTTGGTCTGGAAAACTCAACCGGATGAGGTAATGGAAAAAAATAACAAGTGTGTCTTTTATTATAGGTTTTAACATATATAATCTCATGTGATACAGTGACTCCATGAGATACATAAGACAGGCATTATTTATATCTGCATCTAGCAGATAATAAAATAAGTGATCAGAGAAAATAACTTTATCTAAAGTTAAGTGACAAAACAATAATCTGAAGACAGTTCTTCAGACTCTATTATACCATACTTCTAATGCTTAGTGGTTACATTTCATTATTTGTGAAAAAAATAAACATAAATTCAATGACAGTGATTTCTTAGATTGCTTATAAAAATAGAACATATTATGATTACTTTTTTGCATTCACTTCACTAGAGATTCAAATGTTCCAATATGACACAGCCATTTTAATATATATATATATACATATATATATATTATACACACACAGACATGTATGGCACTTCAAATTAAATATATATTGCTCAAATGTTGATGAAATTCTACAAACGGTAACAGTATGATAGCATGCATCCTTGTAAACATTTGTCTGTCCTTTCTGCATTCCTTCTTCACTCCTGGGGACTCACCAGCCCAGCAGCCCTCACACTCTAGCCAGTGTGGTCTGAGTGGGTTACTGCACACCCAGCATATGGGATGAGAGCCCTGACTGGCTTAAATCAATAACATATTAAGTCCCAACCCGGGGAAGTGCACACAACCTGAGCCAGTCAGGTTGGACCTTCCAGGACAGTGGACTTCTCTCTTCTGTATCCTGGCTAGTATGGTGCGTGAAGAGGGGACACTGCAGCAGTCTTTGCTAACACCAAGGAGGGGAGCCTGAGAAGAGCTGACACAGCAAAGCTTGCCAAGTGACATGGCAGAGAGCGCTGCTGATGACTCCACCGGAGTCCTGACTGCAGCCGTGCTTAATGCAAAATCTACCTTGACAGTTCAATTAAGGAGGCCAATAAATTACAAATATAAATGATCTTTTTAAGCCAGCATGAGTTGGGTTATTCACAACAGAGCCCTAAATAAAATATCTAATGAGTCCATTAGAATCCTTAGGGATATGTCACATTACCAGATTAAGTATAATATGGGTAAAACTAGAATTCAAAATGGTATACTCAAGTCTGCCACTGGAGCAATATAAGCAGAAGACCAATTCATGAGGGGGCTGTGTGTGTGTGTGTACATGCATGAAGTACAGGTAAGGGTGAGGAAAGAAGAGGACTGAGGAAATTGAGAAAGGTTTAGAAAAACTGCCAGGAGAAAAGGGACAAGGAGCTGACTACAGATGCAAAAAAAGGATTAGGGATGAGGGCTCAGCTGAGATGGAAGTGCACAAATTTAAAATGAAGCCCATTTGCTCATTTAAAATATTTGGAAGCAATGCAACACACACACACACACACACACACACGCACACACACATTGTGCAGACATGTGGGACCCATGCAGGATATTTTAAACCACCCCCAGCAATTCCAAAGTTTGTGTGAACCTCTGGTAGAGAAGCGGCCGCTCCATTAGGAGGAGCCTGCACACTCTTCAGATAGCTGCAAATCATTCTCCTTAATTTTATGTAAATGTAATGTAACTGGCAATGGAAAAGATGCATTCAATCAGAAATACAGAAATCCTGTGGAACCACTGCTTGTCCACACGAGCCTTTTAATTTCCCATGTGTGCATGGGGTATAGAAAATGTTTCAGAGATACGTATCCAAGAGCACCTGTATAAAGGGCCAGACCTTAAACAATATCACGTTCACTCCTTAAATTAACTTTTATTGAACATCTCTGCGTCAGCCCCTGGACTAGTCCTCAGAGCTATAGACCTGCCCCTGTCCTTACCTACACAATCCCTGTCCTTCAAACATCCAGTCATCCAGGGGGGCAGAAAGGCAAGGAGGCCGGGGAGCACAGGAAAGGGACACCTAACCCTGGAGCGGGTGGGGAGTACAGGAAGACAGGGATGGCTTCCCCAAGGGAGTGGCTGCCTCTCAGGTCTGAAGAGGAAAGATGAAACAGGTGAATGAAATAACAGAGGCTTCCAGAAACAGGAAACAGCCTGTACGCAGACACGGAGCACAAAGAGCGTGCAGCATGTGGGAAAGGCATCTCCTTCGGTAAGCTGGAGTACAAGGTAAAAGAAAGGAGCTCCTACCATACAGGGCCTTATCTGCCGTGCTGGGGCTTTCTTCGGTGGGTACCTGAGGGTGGTGGAAGTATTTTACGCAGGGGATTCACACACTCTGAATTGCATTTTATAATTATCCCCCTCAGAGCATGAGAGAATGACTTGGGGGTTGGGAGGACAGTGAAAATGGAAATAGGAAAACCAGCTGGTGACAGAGGAAGAAATCCAGGAGAGAACTGCCAAAGGCCTGCATAAGGCAAGTGAGATGGAGACAACAAGTCACCTCCAGAGAAGTCAGGAGCAGACTGAGAAATACTTGACCATCAAAAGCAGTGGGAAAAGGGAGGGAGGAGTCCAGGATGACGTTCTGATTTGCAGCTGGAAGGGTCCTCAATGTCCTCAGTGCAGAGCCTATGTGTTGGGGAGGGGGTGGAGCAGACAGGGAGGACGAGTTTCATACCGCACACAGGGGACTGAGGTGCCGCCCAAAAGTTAATGCCTGGGAGCGTGTTGCATGTATGTGCTGGATGCACAGGAGCACCTGTGGGCCCTGAGGAACCGAACACTATTGTGAATGGGGAACAGCAACATCAAAGAGACCCAATGAGGAGAATCCTGGAGGGAGAGACCAGCGAGGGGGCCAGAAAGCTTGGTAGTGAGTAATATATTAACATGCATGCATTACTATTAACCTATTACCCATTATTATAAAATTATATACTTGAGTATCTTACAAACCTTGAGGAGAGTTTTAAATACATGTCTGTTACATATTCAAAGTTTATTATGAATACTTAATTTGAAAAAGATTTTTCATCCATGAGTTAAGACCATTTGTCTTTATTTAGAAATGAGTACATTTGCAAATTATAACTGAAGTGAAGACTGGTGAATGTTTAAACCTATCAAAGTACAAGAGGGATCACTAATCAGACCTGAAGTGGTAGCAGCTGCCGATCCTCTGGGGCACGGGTGTAGTGATAGCCTGGCAGCATTCTAACCTGTTGTTCTCTAGCCTCACTGCAGACTGCGAGAGTACTTCCGTAGGCCATATTAGGTTTGTCACTATTTTCGTAGCAAACTTTCAGTGCTGACCTTAAGTTCTTCGTATCAGTAAGGGGTGAGTGACTGTAAAGTCAGATAAACTCATGGACAAAGGGTAGCTACATGAACTCAAAGACCAAATTATTTGATTTTTGTGGTCATTTCTAACAACTGAATGGCTACACTCAAACAAGAAACATAAATTAAAACTATAAGAAGATCCCTTTCCCCTACCAGGAAAGGATTTGAA
The DNA here is from genome assembly GCF_028538775.1 of Myotis yumanensis. Lineage (NCBI taxonomy): Eukaryota > Metazoa > Chordata > Mammalia > Chiroptera > Vespertilionidae > Myotis > Myotis yumanensis. Next base: position 76,020,002 of record NW_027223753.1, read on the forward strand.
AGGCAGGGAGGTGTGGGGAACAGCACTGTTTTACACGCTGATGGGAGGGGGCATCAGAGCATCCGGCCTAGTGGGCATCTGGCACTTCTGATCATGACTTAAAATGCACGCACCGTAATCCAGCCATTCTACTTTGAGAAATGTATCCTATGGTTAATATTTATGCAGGCACAACATGGCATGTCTGTGAGATTATACACTGCAGCTCTGCCTGTAAGATCAAAGGTCAGAAGCCACCCAAAGACCCAACAGGAAGAGTCTAGTTAAATAAAGATGGCAAACATCTGCTATGGAACATACACATCTGTTTAAAACAAACAGAACAAGGTGGTTCTTTAGGTCCAGATTCATAGTATCTCTAAAATACACCATAAAGTGAAAAAGAAACAGAAGAGTTTGTAGTATGTGAACATTTGAATTAAAAAGCATAAATCTATATAAAAACACACATGTAGGTATGTGTGAGTGTGTATGAAAAAAATAACTCTTGAGGTATATACAAACCAGAACCAGGGCTTGCCTCTCAAAAGAGGAGCAGGGTCTGTAAGGGAGGGTTAGGATGGAGTCTGTCTTAGAATACGGCATTAAGTGCAGGCATTACCCATTTTATAATTAAAACCCCAAAACAAACTTAGTACACCTCCCATAGCTGTGGTCATTACACTGGAACATTGCAACTATGAAATGACATGGACAGAGCCCAAACTGGGAATTGAAGTACTGGATTTCAACCCTGCATTTGCTGTGGGATAATGGGCAAGTTCTTTATATAGTTAGGGTATGCAGATCAAAAGAAAAGTAAAACACACTTCATATATACAACACATTAAATCCTAGGCCATAATTGAGGGTTTTTTTCCCTAGAGGGGGAGAAACACACAAATAAGATAGGATTCCCTCCTAAAGACATTCACAGTGTCACAGGATGGAGTGAATATGTCAATAATAAATATATAACAGCAAAATAATTGCAGTATTTGTTGCCATCTTGCCCTACTGCCTCCTGGATTATATGGTGTCTTATCCCAGTTATTGTGCCTCTCCCCTAGGAAAAAATACACGTTTCCTGAATGGACCTGAATTCTGAGAGCAAAAGTCAAGTCATAGACATACGCTTGCCATTTGGTAGCAGAGAACAATTCTCTGTGTGCATCAGAAGGTGAAATTAAACTGGGTCTTAGAGGATGACAATTGGGATGGGGAGAGCGGTAAGTTACGTGAGCTCTGAGGGCCTTCCCAGCTCTATGGTTTAAGACTGGGAGAGGGAATGGACGAACCCAGTGTGAGCTTTATATCACTGTCTCCAAAGGAGGGGAAGCAGAAACAAAAGGTACCAGGTAGAAGACCCTAAGAATTAAACCCACAGGCAGAAACATAATAGAGTGTATAAAGCAAGAACATCTAAGAAATTGTGCAGAGAAATGCAAAAGGAAGTGGAATAGTAATAAATATGACTACAAAGAATGGAAGATCATCCATCTGGTGGGAAGATAATCAGCTGGTGTTGAGACAAACCGAAAAAGCAATAGAAAGTAAGTGCCCCTGTAGGAGGCAGGGCCAAGCCAAACAACCTCCACTACATCAACTTAAATGTTGCTTTAAGTTAAATTAGAAAACGAGTGTTGATAAGAAGTAAAAAGTGAGAAAAGACAAACAAGCAGCTTTAAAACGATCCCCGCCCAAAAAAGTCTACACTGAATTAGAGGGATTTCTGGTTTATGCATAGCAGCTGTATTATTATACTTTACAGTAATTAAAAGTGAAAGTCTCCCTTCTTACCCATGTGTTCCATATAATAATTGTATTAAATTAAAAAAAAACAAAACTTGAGTTTTTAAAACTCCTTTATTTTCATTTGACACATGTGGATTTAAAATACCTCTGGAATTCTGAAAGGCACCCAAAGGTAGAGTGTTAAATAATGGAAAATATTAACAACCATAAAAAGAAGCTGGTAACTTATTTTCTTCCCAGATGCTAAAACTCTCTCCCTTTCCAATTTCAAGGGAAGAGTGTTAATGCGCACATTTAAAAAGCACAATAGATGCTAACTGGAATCACGTCTTCTTAATCTTGCACAAAAACCCTAGAGAGAATGAATTATTGGCCCATGGAAATACTTTCATTTCACTATTCTTTGTCAGGAGAATTGTGGAAATTGTGCAAGTCAGAGTCTGTATGGAAGGCTGGTAATCATGTGAGATGACAGGGAGACTGGAGCTTTTCAGCTGCCTTCATAATGTGCTGAGGAAGACACAGGCCAGGCCTGGGAGCCCGTCCTCAGTCTGCATCAGCCCACACTCCACCAATCACAGGACTCCCGACAGCCTTAAACTGGAGCCCAGAGCTGGAGAAGAGAAACGGCAGTAATAGCTTCCTCATTCCTAATGGATGCCTCCATTATGTGCTTTAAGCACCACCAGCACGACTGTTCTCAGCGCATCTCAATAAAAATAACTTCAGCTACACACAAGTCATGAATTATATTTTATGATAATGTGCTGCCGAGAAACAAAGTGTATTTTTCAGGGGGAACATAAAAATTCTTCTTGCTTGAAGATAAGGTATGGGCACTTTTTAATTTAACTGCTTGGTGCCTTCCAAGCAACTCTCCTGACAGACTCCCTAGGTGAAAATGCTATCATCAGATTTTAGAGAACCAAAGTCAAATGAGTAAATTGTTTCATCTTTTCAAGTGAAATAGGAAATGTCTGAAGAACTACATCTGACAGGTGTCAGCCTTGGACGGGAGGCCAGGCACACTATATCAGGATGGAGGGAGGCCTAGGAACCAACTGTCTCAGGTCCTTCACATTAAACACAGCAGAAGATTTAAGATAATTTTTTATTTCTCTCCATTTTGGCTGTTTTCCTTTTCATCTTTCTGTCTCAATGCACCCAAGTGAAATATGTAGTAGACATATAACTAGGGTTGCCAGATGATAACAAGACATCGGTTACACATGGATTTCAGATAAATGAATAAATTTTTAGTATAAATATGTCACACATGTTGTAGTGATCATATATTAAAACAAAATATTATTTACCTGAAATTCAAACTGAACTGGGTGTCTTGTATTTTTCTTTGCTCACTAACATATCAAGTGGATTGTATTCCAGGCAAATCTGTTGTCCCAATGGGGATGGGAAGGGTTGGTCCGTGGTAGTGTACATAAGTGGGGAGACACAGGAAATGGGCATGAGTATGGTGATACATTTCAACTGGGTGCAAAGATTTATAACAGAGGATGAGCAGGGGGAGGCATTCGCCTAGGGGAGGTGGTGCCTACATGTTCTCTGGTCTTGGTTCCATGCAGGTCCTCTGCTCTCTCTGCTGGGCTCTTCCTCATCCCAGGGAGTTTCGTAGCGGCAGTGTATCACCACTAACAGTAGGAACTGAGACATTTTTAGATTTGATTAATACTTTGAAAATACAGTAACTGCCATGTCTATGTAGATCTTCTTTGACTATTTTTAAATCAGTGCTTTTATACTAAACTAGAGGCCCGGTACATGAAATTCATGCGGGGGTGGGGGGGTGGGGAGATATGGGTCTCCGGATATCTCATTCAGCCCGGCCTGCAATGACACCAGTGTCCCTCGCACTGGGCTCCCATTGCTGGGGCGCTGCCACCAGTGTCCCGCATCGGCCACTATGGTGCCGCAATCTTTATGGTGGAGTGACAGTTAATTTACATTACTCTTTTATTAGATAGGGTGTTTGCAAAGGATTTGATCATGAGCTTTGCTTTCCCCTATTCCTAATATTCCTGGGAGTGCCTGGGTGGGGAGGAGGAGGGGAGAGAAAATGCTACTAGATAGGACATTCTTAAATAATCACCTGGCAAACGTTCTGTCTTCTGTCATGACCCCACCTGCCCGTAAAGAGAAGTTCCAGATGCTCCCTGGTGTCCTGTTGAATGGAACACGGCAGGTTTCTCCCTGTTTCTAGCCTGCCTGATGCTACTTTCTCATTTCTAGGTATCGTGACTTCGGCTGGTTCTCTCCTCAACAATTCTCTGTGCTTTAGGTTTTAGGTTCAGAGTCACCCTATTCCTCTGGCATGAGCACACCCTGTTGTGTTGGTAAAAGGAGTCCAATCCTTTGGCTGGAACCATGGTGCCACCAACATACCCCACACCCACCCCACTGAGGGGCTGGGGAGGAAAGCCAGTTAGACCGGGCTCTGTTCGAAGCCCAGTGCCCAGCCGTGCCTGATCTTCATTCATTAGTCTCTGATGATATTAGCCTTGATGTCCAGCTTAAATCAATCGAGTTTCCTCTGCCCCAGGCTGGTGGTGAATGAAGCAAGTGGGAGAAGAGTGGAGGTGAGGGGGGACATTTTTAGGATAAGCTTAGCTGCTTAATTATCTGCTTTACAGGCAGGTCATTCAGTGAATCCTCAGTGCTCTTCCCCTATTGCTGTCCTCTGTCTCTCCTTATTCCTTTTCACATACTGTTTCTATTTCTACCAAATGTTCGCCTACTTAGAATGAGAGTTGAGGTTAGACAAGAGAGGCAGGGTAAGAAGGCCACTTCAGCCCTGAGCCTGAGGCGTGTTGGTTAGTCCTCCTTTGGTTAGAGCATCTTATGCTGCGGGTATTTAGTTCCATGTGGCACAGAAGTGGTGGGCATAGGCTCTGGAGTTACACATCTCTATAACTTGTCAGGTGTGTGACCTTGAGCAGTTACTTAATCTCTCCATGTCTCAGTTTCTTTATCTGTAAAATGGGAGATAATAAGAGTACTCGTCTTATAGGTTGGTATAAAGCTTAATCAGTCACGTGTGCATGTAAAGCTTTGGGGATGGTGCCAGTTACACGGTGTGCTTTAAACATGTGAAGAGTAACAACAACAATAACAATAATAATAATCCAGTTGGATTCAATTCTCCTTGTCAATCCTCAGGGTAACTGGCAGAGCCAAATTCTGGCATCTATGGGTCTCCGGATATCTCATTTTAACAACACTAAAATCTCTGCCATTTACACATCCATCTAATACCACCCATCCCTGCAGTTATAGTAACAAAATAAATTAAACTAACATGTAAAAATGTTTAATTTTTAGAACAATGTCACGGTGGAAGGAAAAGAGAAAAAGATAAATATAATATCAAAGTTAGGCTCACAAAACATGATCTGCTACTGAACTTGAATCACAAGCGGAGGAGTGTTAAAAACTGAGGACAAAGCTTTGGGTCAGGTTGGCAGAGGCCGGGAAGCACAAGGTGGTTACAGATCTTGACTGGGGAGCTGAGTCTGCACCTTCTGTGACAACTGCAAGGTCACCCTGAGAAACAAGGTGCTCTAACAAATGAAAGCAAAGTTTTTGCACCCAGAGCTCCTTTATTTAGTTCGTCCTTTATTTTGAGGCTGAGTTATCCATTTGGCTTTAGAGCGGAGTTGATGGCGACAATAAATGGGTTTAGTATTCACTAAAGTGCTCACTTCCCGAGCATGGTTTTAGTATGACATGTAAAAATGTAACAGGAAGGGAACTCAATCAATTAGACATTTATCCAATCGTTCCCGATATTTAGCAACATCCCTAAAATTACTTTTTAAACATTTTTTCGTCTTTGCCAAAGATGGGGAATAGAGTTAAGTGCACAAATGGCTTTGGACAATCTGCTGCCGAGGACTGTTTTAAGCATGGCGTAAACATGCCAAATCAATAACTGGTTTCTTTATCTGCATGTGCCATGAAAATCTGGCTATCATAGAGTGCCGGATCCATTAAAAACTGAATTTGCTATTTCCAGACAGCAGATAGCTCAAAGCTCAACAGGGCCAGCAGGCAACAATCCAAATTCCCATCTCCTCTCTAGAACAACTCAAAGCACTCTGTTGCTACATTATGTTATTCAAAGCCCAGGAGATAATGAAGGCTTGACAATGCTGCGGCTGCCTCAGGATTGAGTCAAATGGCCATTATTCTTCAAACATAAAGAGCTGGGTAAAGTGACTTTTATCTTAAATCGCCAGACAAATCTGATTAATGGAGAAATGTAAATCAATACATGGTTTCCAAAATAAAACTGTTCTTTTCCCTTTAGGTATGATATATGTATTTATGAAACAATGTCACAGAGACTATTAGGCTCTTAGAAAAGAAAGGACAGTGGTAGAAACCAAGACTTCCCCACCCCCTAGACTTTTGAAATAGATTTTTGCTATGTATGCTTCTGTCCAAACAAAGCTGCAGAGAAGGTTCTGTTTTTTTTTTGTTTTTGTTTTGTTTTTGTTTTTTTTTACTGTATATCACTGTATACTAGTGGATATGAATTCCCAGACATGTTTGTATTAATAACAGTTCTTAAGGTAGTCTTAAATGTGTAGATTATGGAAATACATATGAATTTTTTTGTATTTTAATGTTGCAATCGAAATGCATATACTGTTACCTTAACTTACTATTATTCCATTCCAGTTATGCCTAGAATAATCTATTTTTTAAAAAATATGTTTTTATTGATTTTAGCAAGAGAGAAAAGGAGAAGGAAAAAGAGAGAGAAATATCTATGTGAGAGAGAAACATTGATTGGCTGCCTCCCACATACAACCATACTGGGGATCGAGCTAACAACCTGGGAATGTGTCTAGACCGAGAGTCGAACTGGCCACCTTTCAGTGCACAGGATGATGCTCAACCAACAGAGCCACACCAGCCAGGGAAATGCTTGGAGTAATCTTAAAGATAAAAATACTTTATAGTAATTCTCAAAAACATCAATATCTTTACAGTATCTAATTATATAATGAACTAGAGGCCCAGTGCACAAAAAATTCATGCACTCGGGAGGAGTCCCTCAGCCCAGCCTGTGCCCACTTGCAGTCCAGGACCCCTCAGGGGATGTCTGCCTGTGGCAGTCGGACATCCCTCTCGCAGTTCGGGAGCCCTCACTCCTTACTGCCCGCCTGCTCGCTGCTCCTTAGCGCTGCCCTGGAGGCGGGAGAGGCTCCTGCTACTGCCATTGCACTCACCAGACATGAGCCTGGCTTCCGGCTGAGCAGCGCTCCCTCTATGGGAGCGCACTGACCACCAGGAGGCAGCCCCTGCATTGAGCATCTGCCCCTGGTGGTCAGTGTGCGTCATAGCGACTGGTCATTCTGCCGTTTGGTCAATTTGCATATTAGACTTTTATTATATAGGATAATATGGTAGAATATTGATTTTACTCTCCTCATCTTTTATGCTCAGACACACTTTTTGTCCTTTACCCAACTACCAACACATGTTCAACCACTCTTTCACTATTTCTCGCTTATTAAACCACTCTCCATAGTAATACTTCATTTATCCAGCTGTTCCTAAGAGAATTTTCAAGATAAACTTTATTCTTAAAATATTGATGTTTGTAAAAGTAGGTTATACACATCTCTACTATTTTAAAATAAAACATCTGTTTCTTGATGCAATTTAGGCCAATTATTTTACCCTGGAACTACTAAAATGTATAGGGATATTTGGGTATCTGGGTCCAAATTAAGTGGTTGTGGGCAGCTGCACTTCTAGAGTTCCTCTGTTAATGACTTACAGTTTTTATGGCCTTGGCCTTGCCTTCATTTAGCATGCTGCCACTTCTTAATGGAGCTCTGACTTCTTGAAGCAATAACCACTCTCTTTTTAACTGCTGCTAGGGTTGACTGTGGTTTGGGAAACCAGGCATCTTTGTTTGTTAGGACTGTTTTTGTAAAAAAGTGGGCTGTTTGTAGATGGGGGACTAAAGAAGTAATGAAGTGGGGAAGGAGAATTAAACAATAATTTTGCCAGGCTGGGTCCAGGCTAGCTTATCTGAAGGTTCTGAGCTGAGATTACTGCATAAAAGACCCCAGTTGAGTAAAGTACTCATGTTCCTTTTCTATCTTACTCATCGGCTAACTAATCAAGTGTCTTCATACATAGCTGTTTGTTTTTTTGACACATATGAATTTGTTTACAGTTCAACTGATATATGTCTATGCATGTAGAAAGTTTATTAAAATGAGACTAGTCATCAAAAGAAAAAGAAAAGCTTACTTCACCAATACATGAGCTGTATAATAATGTTGCTTCTCATGTGTGTCCACTGATATATATCTTTAAGAGTGGAAAATTATTAAAATAACAATAGTCACTAAAAGAAAATAAGAAGCCCTCTTCACACAATACAGAAACTATAACAGTGACAACCTGTTAAGGACTCACTCACCTTTAATAGTCTAGGACCGTGGTTGGCAAACTGCGGTTCCCGAGCCACATGCGGCTTTTTGGCCCCTTGAGTGTGGCTCTTCCTAAGCCTTGGGAGTACCCTAATTAAGTTAATAACAATGTACCTACCTATATAGTTTAAGTTAAAAAAATTTGGCTCTCAAAAGAAATTTCAATCGTTGTACTGTTGATATTGGGCTCTGTTGACTAATGAGTTTGCCGACCACTGGTCTAGGATATGTGCATTCATACAGGTTAACTGTGTTTAGGATCTTAGTCAACTGTGCACATGTTAAGAACCACTGTAAACCCAAACAGAATTTTGGAACTTTTTCTTTCCAAGCATTTTCATATTTTATAATAGCTTTCTACATGAGCAGATTATTAACACCTGTGTTTGGCTAATAAATCTAGATTTCCCCCTAAACACATAATTCTGATAAAATCTAACAAGAAAGAAAAGAAAGGAAGGAAATAAGAAAGAAACATCTTTTATATGCATAGCAATATTTTCTTTAAGCCAAAGACAGAAAGCACTCGCTAATTCGCATAGCTTCCATAAAATTGTTCTAATTATACCCTACTCTACTTACCTCTGACTTATCCAAAGAAAAACTCAACTCCAAGCTGGCTTTCTGTGACCTCGAAGGCCTGTGACCCTGAACCTTTCCTGGTAGTCAGTATGATGTGTTTCCAGAAATTACAAGCTATGTTTATTATGATTCTTAAAATAACAGAAGAAATACATGAACAAAATACCATCAGATTACCTCCTTTTTTGAATTCCCTTTACCAATGTTACCATTTATTAGGACAGATAAATAGGAATTAGCTTTGGTGAAAGCCTTTCTGCATTGGTCTATATTATAAGAACTCCTGAAAAATATATATATTTTTAAATAGACACAGAATCAGAGATTATAGTCCGGAATGAAATTCTTCCAGTCTACAGGAAAATTTGTCTTGGAGTATAAAAAAAATGAATCAGGTATTTCCCTTGAGGCTCATTCTGAGTGCACATTTTGTTCTAAGCTTTGTTTGCTTTTTGCAACAGTATTTAAGAGAAAACCAACTGACCATTTACAACCCAAACAATGGCTTTAGAGCAGCACCATTAAGGACCGCACCTGGCCAGACTCAAACAACACGTCTGTTTAACCTGGTGACTTTCCTGTGTCTGGGGTCAGGCAGGAGCAATCTTGGTTGGGGGGAAGGAAAGAAGAGCAAATATAACTGACTGACTGAGAACAAAACAGTTGCACCAACTATACTTTGTAATTACAACTGTTTCAACAGTTGTTAGTAGGCAAGGCTGTCATTTAAGTGACCCACTATAATTTGGGACAAAGCCCCCGGAAATTATGGCACTTCAGAACAGGAGTGCATTTCTGAGTTTACTGAGCATAACACGCCCACTGAAATGCGGCGTAGTCCTTCTTTGGTACACATTTACATCAAGGGAAACATTAGTAATAAAAGGAATTTAGCTAGAGAGGAAAAGAATATCATAACATTCACGTTTGGGAGCAGACCATAGTTTATTTTACTTTTGCATCTTTTTCATTATGTACTATTTCAATCATATAGAAAATATACAGGAAATAGAACCATTAGCCCACAAACCCATCATTCAGTTTCAATAATCAACATTTGGCCAATCTTATTTTACTCTATCCTACCCACTCCCCTCCTTGAATTCCTTTTGAAAACAAATCCAACACAGCCTATATTTTATTTTATAAAAGCTTTAATTTACGATTTATGTACATATTTAACCTAAAGATCACTCCACAAATTATATTAAGCATGGCAAGTTTTAACCAACTTTAACTATCCCTTTAAGTATTTTACACTAAAACCTATCTGCCTAGAAAACGAATTTGTTTGAATATAATTGGTTAATTAAAATGATAAAGTAACTTGAATCATAACCCTCTATTATTTTATTTATGGGGGGTTGGGGGGGGGAGAAAGAAACATTCTGAGGTTGAGAAATAGTGCATGTCATGCAGTCCCTGTGATTTTCATCTTTGTGGACACTGATCAACAAGAGACAAGGTTAAAAGTAATACAGCTGGACTTGTCTGGATGGAGCTTAGAAAAATGGGAGGAGGCTACTGAGGGGCAGGAGAGCTGCCTAGCAGGAAACTTTTCCCTTTTCCTTCACCACACAGACAGAATTAATCAGAATGCCAATAGGCCAAACCTTGGAAGCTTCAAAAATCACTCATAGGCAGTCCAGTTACTTATAATAATTTATTACAGATCTTAAAGCAAAGATCAAAAGGAACTCCATCTAGCATTTATATTCAATTCCTCGTTGCCTGATGACTAATTTGTAGAGGAATGAAGTCTTCACAAGGGAAGCCAAAATAATCTGAGGTGACTTTGATACAATGCCACAAAGGATATGAAGAGGAAGCCGGTAGAAGCTGCAAATGGCCAAGTTCCATTAAGAGTTCTAATAAAAGAATAATGGAATTTCCCTTAACTATGAATTAAAAAATGTTAGAAGTGGGCAAAATTTAGACAAGTCAGGCAAAACATTTGTCACAGCCTTTTGTTGTTAAATGTTAACTTTAGCCACTGTTGCATTTATGTTCATTACATGGCTTCATCTAAAAAAATGCAACTTTCCCATCAGAAATCTGGCCAATCACATTCCTTTTGCTTTTGTATATTACTTATCAGCCTGCACCTTCCACCTGCATTGTCAGATACTATGTGCTCTCTCAACCTCTTTCAAACAAATGGCCATATTCTGTGAACTGATTGATTTAACTTCAAAAAAGCAACTTGAAATGATATAATTTTTAGTCACGTATATAGCTATGGTCACGTGGAGGAGCATAAACATCTCTTTTAAAAATTTTTGGTGCTTAAGTCAAATTGGTCATGATAGAAACACTAGAAGCTATTGAAATCCTTTCAACTTCTATGAACAACTGGCATGATTTTCCCCTCCTGAATCCAGACATCTTCATATTCTGAGCTGAGGAAAGTAGTTTTCACACTACTTATTTTGGCTAGTTAAAAAATCCCCAACACATGTCTCCCTGTAAATTCATAGATAAAGATTTAAGTTTATATTAGCAATTCGACTGTGCAAATTTTTTGTTTGCTTCTGAAGTCACCTCAAATTGACAGATTTACTGGAATCTTACGTGATAAAGAAGTTTTACACAACTCTCAGAAATCTCACAATGTATTTCCCTATGAAGATGTGATATTGAGCATTTTCTTTAAAAACAGTCATACGTGTGTTTTTTAAAAAAGAGTCTGTATCTTTTACAAATATAGTGAAATACTTATAAGTAAAAAGATGGCTGGGAATTCTTCAAATACAGGCAGTGGAGAGCTGGGGTTTTAAAGAATCAGAGCTGGCCATGGGCACATAAAGCTGTGGGACGGATGCGTAGGGGTCCCTACACAATTTGGTCTTCTGTGTAGCAAAACTATTGGCAGTGGATATTTCACATATAATGCTATGCACTGTTTTTCGTTAGGGTTTTTATTCGGAAAATAGCTTTCCATCAGGAGCAATGGAGAACCAAGAATTGGCAGTTAATATTTCAACTATCTGTACCAATCAAAAAGCCAAGTCCATCACGACATTATTTGGTAAGAAAAGAAAAAAAACAACCAAACAAAGAAACACCCCAAAACCTATCTTTGCAGTCTTTGAGATTTCAGTGACAATATGTAACTAGATTTTAATGTGAATAAAATACAATTATTTTAGCTCAAAATACACATTTTCTGGTTTCTTTTAAAGGCATAGAGTTGGAAATTAAGATAGAAATAGAAATGGAACTGGTAAGTATACTTTAAAATCACTACATACCAGGGGACATTGTGCCATACATTCAGAAAGACTTCTCTACCACCCAATACGCTAATCACATGCATCTCTTACCTTATGATCATACGGACTGTAAGAGTGAAATACCCGAGAAAGATCTTTTGTTCTTTGCTTTTTCTGTGGAAGAAAACACAGACATCTGAGTTGATAGGTGGCAAAACATACATGTGCATATGTACCTATATGTATATCTACCTCTCTGCATTTATTTCTCTGTCTCTCTATCTGCATTAAGATAATGTGTATTGAGATATTCTCCCTTGTGCAAGGTGAGGGGCTCCAGTGTCAACATGGGACATGTGGATGAAATTAGAAACCAAAGCCACTTGATGGTTATGTGGGTCATTGTCACAGGCCAGCCAGGCCACTTCTTAGAAGGTTGCATAATTACAACATTAAGCATCAAAAACTCTATTTATAGACACATAACTTAGAGACTAAAATGAAAAAAAAAAAAAAGGAAAGAAACCTCTGAATTTCATTGTAATATAAATTGCTGTTACTCTAAATCGGGCACTTCATTGTCTATTTAAACAATATACCTCCTTCAGGCCCCAGGTCACAGCTTGGGTCTGTCACTGTTATCTAGTTCAGGTGCCTTGCATGGTTTTCTCATTAATTTAACAAATATTTATTGAGTGCCTGAAATTGGAACTTTTTTCTTGCAATTCATTTCAATTTTTAAATATAATGATGAGCTTTGCACAAATATCTGCCAGACTGAGAATGAAAGTTTTTGTTTTTTCTTAATCCTCACCCAAGGCTATATAATTTTCCTACTGATTTTTAAAAAGACTGGAAAAGATGGAGGGGGGGGGGGAGAGAGAGAGAGAGAGAGAGAGAGAGAGAGATGAAAGAGACACATGGATGAGTTGCCCACTGCACATGCCCCGACCCAGGCTGGGATTGGGCCTGCAACCCAGGTACATACCCTTCCCCAGGAATCCTTGGGCCAACGCTCTAACCACTGAACAACTGGCCAGGGCATGAGAGTGGAAGGTTGTTTTTTTAAAAAATATATTTCATTGTTTTTTTACAGAGAGGAAGGGAAAGGTATAGAGAGAAACATCAATCAGCTGCCTCCTGCACACCCCCTATTGTGGATGTGCCCGCAACCAAGGTTCATGCCCTTGAATGGAATCGAACCTAGGACCCTTCAGTCCGCAGGCCGACGCTCTACCCACTGAGCAAAACCGGTTAGGGTGAGTGGAAGATATTTAAAGGATAAATTATGAAAATCCAGTTGCAGAATCAAACAGTATGCATGTTTATTACATTAATAGATACAGCCATACTGCTCCCTTCCCCAAAACACCGTAATTTGCCTTCTCACCCAGAGTGAGTGGAAATTACAGCTTAAGTTGGAACTTCTTAATTTCTTTTTTCCATTTAAAGGTTGTAACATTTCTAAATTTATAGAACAGATAAAACATTTTTAAAACAGATATTGAACATCTCCACAGGTGCCTATTATAGAATTTATTTCTTGTACATCATAGAGTTAGAAACTACCACATACTAACATTCCGTCATGAGATTGACCAGTTTGCCCTTAATTCTATCCCTGTGTTGCTTCTGGTTCTACTTTGTTGATTTTAATCCCACTACCAGGTAAATGAGTTCTATCTTCACTTGCCTGGAACCCATTTCCTAGGAAAGTATTTCCTTCCTTTAAATTCCAGTGTCTACCTGAGCGTGTCTGTGATCCCTCCCCAATGCCAGGGAACTAAGGAGATCTCCTAGGTTCCACAGGATCTGCTGCAACCCTTGGCTAAGTATTCAAGTCTGCTATTAATTAAGACCTTGTATCAGAGTCATTTGTACACACTCACAGTTTTCCCATAGATTAGTTTCCCTATTTCAGAACTGTCTTTGGAGCCACAACTCCCCTTGGCAGTCTGTCAAATCACTTGGCCTTGTTTCCACATTCTGAGACCCACTGAGAGTTATCCTCCCTGCCGCTCAGCCAGAATTCCCACCTCCTCTGGTCTATCTCTCAGCTGTGCTTATGACCATCAAACTCTAAAGTAATTTAACAGTCCTTTTCCCCAGACAGCAGAGATGGATCTCTAACTGATCGGAAACAGTCCTTTGGCTCTAGGAGCTCTGGAATCTGTTCTGAACAGGTCACTTGCCACCAAAGTTTTCATTAGTTTATAATTTTCCCTTTCATTCCCATATATCCACTTAGTTGGTATAACAGTTCTTGGCTTATATTTTAATCAGGAGAAAAATGATGGATACTAACACTTCCTTTGGTAAGAAACTTAATTAAAACATGGGAATTTTTTTTTTTTTTTTCAGAAAGGAAATTATGCTAGAGAAGATAAACTAGGGAGCAAAGCAGTCTTAAACTTAGGCCGTGTCCCCAGGTCTGTTCAGTCCCAGAGATGGTTGAGCTACCAGCTTGAGTTGGCAATGGGTATGGAACATTCGGAGTTTGTTTTGTGTGCCTTTGTTTGTGGGTTTTGAACCTATTTAGATAGCTAAAGATGCATTTTATTATAAGCTACCTCAAATTATTTTTGGAAGGAAATGGGGTATAAATGATAAATAAACGCACTATTCAGGTTAGCCCCCAAAGAAGCCAGAGAGGAAAGAATGTTCTTCTTTCTGACAACAATATATTATATACAAATACAGTGAAGTCTTGGCTCTGACTATTGAAGGCTGTATGTATTAGTCCAGCTTACTGAAAATTAGTGCTCTTTTTCCTGTGATGTTAGAGTCATATAGCCCAGTGGCATATCTTCTGGGATCCAGAAGAGGAGTTGACAAATGATGGACCATGGGCCAATCCAGCTCACCACCTGTTTCTGTAAACATAGTTTTATTGATACATAGCCACAGACATTCAGTTATGTATTATCTATGAACTAGAGGCCTGGTGCATGAATTCATGCACCAGCGGGGTCCCTCGGCCTGGCCTGCGGGATCGGGCCAAAACCGCCTCTCCGACATCCTCCGGGGGTTCCCGGATTGCAAGAGGGCGCAGGCCAGGCTGAGGGACCCACCAGTGCACGATCGGGGCCAGGGAAGGATGCAGAAGGTTGGCCAGTGGGAAGAGACCATGGGAGGGCTCCAGGGTGTGTCCGGCCTGTCTCGCTCAGTCCTGATTGGCTGGACCCCAGCAGCAAGCTAACCTACTGGTTGGAGCATCTGCCCCCTGGTGGTCAGTGCACGTCAAGCAACTGGTCAACAGGTCGACTGTCTGCCCCCTGGTGGTCAGTGCATGTCATAGTGAGCAGTTGAACGGCCTTAGCATATTATTAGCATATTACTCTTTGATTGGTTGAATGGACGAACAGACGACCGGACACTTAGCATATTAGGCTTTTATTATATAGGATGCTTTCATTCTACCACAGCAGAATTGAGTGGTTACAACAGAGATTGTATGACTCATAAATGCTAAAGTATTTACTATCTAGCCCCTTACAGGAAAAGTTAGCCATCCCTGATCTTGAATGTCTATCTTTGATCATGTCTATGTCTGCTGGTAAGCTCCCCAAACCAAATGAACAACCAATTATCCAGTAAAATTCCTTGTTCTTTTTAATTGCTTAATGAAGACAGTTCAAGAAAGAATCAAAACCTATATCCTGACACATCAAGATAAACAACCAGCAAAATAACCATTAGCTGTCTTGTTTTCAGGATTTTACCTTCTGAGCATTCTATGTTCAGACAGAAAACATAAGTTGGCTGGTGTCTACAGCATGCTGAAATAGACAGGGAACTTTAAGAGCCCTCTGTATTCACATTTCAACTGCTGATGACAGATACTCTGAAAGGAGACCCTTTACTAAGTTCTAGCACTAAAGCCATGTAGAGGGTTTCATGTACAAATAACTATAGAGTGTGACCATTATTGCCAGTGAGTCAGTTTCTCATATGAAGACAATGTTAAGTTTACTATGCTACAAAATAGGCTTGTTGAGCCTTGCTAGTTTTAACTGAAACCAAAAGCTGAGCCAAAAACAGAATAATTAGGTATTTTCCTATTGCATCATAGAGTGTGTCTAAATTACCTCCCACTTTTTAGCCTGTTAAAACAAACAGCTCAGTCATGCAACCACCTGTTAATTCTCCAAGTGTTTAAAAAGTAAACATGTTAAACAAGTTGTGTGATGAACCTGTAACGAGGGTGGCCAAAGTACAGTGAGTACATCAGACATCCCTCCCAGAGCTGTCTGAGGCACCTTCAAGTCACCTTGATCATCAATCCCCAGGCCACAGAGATGAGAACTTTTATTAAAAAAGTAACTACATGCCAAGTCCTGAAGTTACGTGGGTTGCAGTTTGGTTTAACAGATGAGGCAGTATGCAAATTTGGTGAAACTTCTAGATTTCTGACAAGCTAACCCTCTGCAGATCTCCATCCTACAAGTACTTCCTCAATTGCTTTTGTACTTCACTCTTCAAGGACAGAGCACACGGCTGACCCCTTCTATACCCATGCTTATACTCCTTTTCAGACAAACCTAAACAAAACTAAAGGCCCCAATCAATGGAGCAGTTCTAATAGTTCAGGGTTCCAGACAATGTAATCATTTTACTTTTAATCAAAGGTATGCATATCTCAGATCTGAAAAAGGCTCTGCATGTGATGAGAATAGACACTTTGAAGATGAGGTTATACCATCAATTAAATTGTAACAATATCCTCCAATTTAACTTCTCCTGGTTCCCCAAACTAATTCAATGCTTTCTGTGCTCATTCTCTACTTGTAGATTAAAACTTTCTCAAATAAAATAGTATTGTAAGGCAAAACAATAACACTATGGACTTCATTTCTACATATGGATTTTCAAAAAGTGATAAAACCTACATATGAGCTTTCAGAGAGTTTGATATGCTTACACTATATTATTATAATAAAATATAAAGGTTTCAGCAAGCCTTCATCATACTTGGTGGTAAGCAGCCAAAATAGCAGGATTGAGTTTCATTGTACTAACTTCCAGTTTTCTGCTGCACATGTCAGAGGCATGGAAGTCACCATTCTGTCCCAACAACAAGTGACAAACTGAACAGCCTGAAAAGCAACAGCTCTTCCTGGATCCAGGAGTGAGGGGCAGGCACAGGGAAAACTGCAGGCCCAGCCCTGGAGACTAACAGGTGAATGCAGGGAATGTAGCTGCCTGGAGCAGAGATGCAGGATGAAGCTGCCGCCGGAACCAGTGTTCAGGTGGGAAAACCTGAACTGCAGTTAAGGGAATGCTGGAGCTCAGTGCAGACAGCTCAGGAAGTGAAGAACTCCAGGAGAACCCAGTTGTTGGGGAGGCGAGGGAAAAAGGGGCACAATATTGTGAAATTTATCTGCAGGAGCTCAACCAGGTTCCCATAGTAAATATTAAAGAAAAATTCCTGGGCTTCCTTCTGGCAGAGGGAGGGGGAAAAGGAAGCATTCTGAAATATACCAGAGTCCTCTGTTCTTCTTAACAAGGCCTGCCCTCAGGTGTATAATAATCAGAACAGAACTGACCTGGGGAAGGGAAATCCTGAACTGCAGCCCAACCAACCCCCCTGTCCCAGCTAAGGCTGGGGGAGGGAAAACCTGAGGAGCGCTTGCTAAGATCACAATCCAGAGGCACAGGCTCTTTAAAGGACTGAGATCTAGTCACAGGAATAGAGAGAAGGCTTCCTCTACCCTCCACTCACCACCACATTGCTCACCTCACCACCACATTGCTCAAAACTAATTTATAGCAGTTCCTTTCAACCAGAATATCATGTCTAGCTATCAAGAAAAAGTACAAGGTGTAACAAAAGGCAAAAAACACAATTTGAAGAGACAGGGCAAGTATCAGAACCAGACATGGCAGAGATGTTGGAATTATCTGACTGGAAATTTAAAACAATTATGATTAATATGCTAAGGGCTCTAATGGATAAAGCAGACAACAGGCAGGAACAGATGGGCAGTGTAAGCACAGAGATGGAAATCCTAAGAAAGACCCTCCCTGCCCCTCTCCCTGAAAGCTATAGCTAAAAAAAACCTAACAGACACGATAAATGCCTTTACGGGCTTATTCGTAAAAGCCAGAAAACCTTAAGAGGTAACTGAAGTAACTACCAAGGACGTGAGCTGATACTCAGGTAGGTCTGAGTTTGCTTGTGGCGTCTTCTATTATACTTCCTGCAGGGGCAGGCTCCAGGTGTCAGGGGACAGGCATTGCTTGCCCCGTTAAGTTCTGTTTAGAGGGAACATACTATACCGTAGCTTACTGAAGAGTTCAGTTTTTGACAAAAGCCAAAATAAAAGAATTGAGTATGTAGACAGATTATGCATCTATATAAACTGTAAGAAAGTAGCGTGAGTACAGGCACACAGAGACAGGGAGGAAAGGTGGGAGCTTTGTTGAATCAAAGAAATGATTAAATGAGTAGTGCACATGATGCAAAATATATGACAGTTTCATCAAAATGATCAAATTTGTGTTTCAGAAAGAGCTTCCTACTGGTATTAGAGACGAAGCGTGGAAACAAGGCTAGAGGCCGAAGATGGTGTGAGAGGATGCTGCAGTGGTTCAGAAAAAATAAAAACACACCACATTAAGCTCGGGGCAAGGAAGGCAGGTGGGATGGGTGAGAGAAGCAGCTGGGAGGTAGGATGGACAGCACTTGGTGACCAACTGGACAGGCACACAGGGAGGGAAGAGCAGAGGAAGGCACCACGATTTCTGGCTGAGATTTCACAGGGGAGAAAAGTACCCTGTGCTGATGGAAGGAACCTAAAGAAATCAGATTTGAGGACTGGTCTGAGGAGGGGAATTCAGTTTTGAATATAATGAGTGTGAGGTGGCTGCTGTGAAACATTTGGAGAGAGAATGAGAAGGAAGGTAGAGAGAAGGGGAGGGATGGTGCTAGAAGAGAGACGTGGATCTATTTGTATAATTAAAAGCAGGAGCGGGGATATGATCACCCAGGAGGCAGATACAGTGAATGAGATAAGAAGAGAAGACAGAGGTTAAATCCAAGCAAATAGCAGCTCTCTGACCTTGGGCCAGGTGTCTGCTCCGGTATCTTCATAGGTAAAATGAGGCCGTTGGATTAGGCCAGTAGTGCTCAGCTCTGGTTGCAGGTTAGAATCAGTAGGGCATCTTTAAAATATACCAGTCCTAGTCCCCGGTGGCACTGATTTAACGGGCAAGTCCATTATTTAAATGCTCTTGTGTTTTCCATGAGGCTGAGTGGCCAAGAGGATTCCTAAGTTCTCTTCCCATGTCAACCTTTATTGTTCTGGATGGGAACCCACGCCTTTTAGCTCCTGCCATCCTAGATTCTGAATTCTATCAGGCATTTTCCTTCTCAATCTCTGCTTTATGTGTGAAGCTTTGCCTTATTTCCTAACCTCTTCCTCTGCTCAAAAATGGACTCTGAGCAGGAATTCCTCTGGGGCACCCGGGGGCGTTGGCTGAAGAGAACGGCTGCTGTTATCTATGTAGCTCCCTACTTGGTGAGTGCTTCTGAAAAATAAATGGAAAGCTAATTTAATAAGCCTGCACCTTTATTTTGTTATCAATGTCTAAAACATCAGAAGCTTAATTAAAAGCACTTGACATTATCGGCACTCAATCACAACCCTGCTCGTATAGTGTGAATATTTGGGTTGTGTCCCTGCGGTGATAATGATTCAACATCACCGAGAGAAGGAAGAACAGGTCCCTGGAATTAAAACAAACTTCAAGATTTAGAAATCAATTTAAAAAGTCAATGATGTGAAATATGTTTGGTGATCAAATAACCAAAAATATTTGGGAAAGCAGACAAACCCTTCAAAATTTCATCTGCTTTTGCGTTATAAGGCACATGCACCATGTACTTTCACGTTCTCTGGGAAAGAACTGAGGATGGTAGACAAAACTTTGGAAAGTCTGCTCTAACTCTACACATGTTTACACCTCTTCCTTTCTAGTAAGATCTGCGAGATAACGGAAACGACCATACTTGCTGCTGACTCGGATTGTGGTCTTGAATCTCCTTTCCCCTCCAGTTACAGCAAACTCAAGGAGAGTTAGCAGGCTCTTTATTTTCTCAAATCTGCACTGGAGGGGAGTGAGGTGGGGGGTAGTGAGTGTGGTATGAAAGCATTTCTTAGAGGACATTAAAACAGCAGAATTCTAAGAGTGGAAGTTAGAAAACAGATAAAGTGAATCTGTTCTCCCAACTATAATGGTTTTCACATAAAATAAAGAAGGCAAAGTGGAAATGTACCACTTGTTCTCAAACACGGCGGACATCAGTGGGAGACACTTCTTTGCAGCCTTCTGGTTTCTAAAATCACCGTAGTGGCGTTGAAGGTGTACAATCAGCCTCTCATTTTCACAGTGGGGGTGGCAGGTCCCTAACCAGGCAACACAAGCTGCAAGGAAATGCAAAAAGGAAATTCTGCCTGCATTCATTCAGGGACAGCCCATAAGGGCAACGTAGGCAGCCTATCTTCCTATATCAAACTCCCCTTGTTGTCTTAAAGAGAGCATTTGTTTGCAAGGAAAGGTCATTTTTTGGCGACAAAGGCAAGGCTGCCACAAGAAAGGAAGGAGACTTAACTACTTGGTAGCAACAGATGTTGCTAAAATGAATAGCCTTCACAAAAAGTTAGAAAAGAAGCAGCCTTTCAATATAAAACAGAACCCTGCAAAGTGAAAAGACAAAGTCCACGGTACCGAGTACTAGATGTGCACAATGGTTCATCCCAAGTTCCTTTGTGTGACAACTTTGGGGTGCTCGGAAGTCGCACACAAGAACAAGAGTTGCTATAAATATCAAGTCAGTATCACTTATTTCTCACTCTGCCCTTATAACGGGCCACAAAAGAGAGTTAGCACTACTTCTCATCTGGATTATGGTAGTAATATTTTTTTTCCCCTGAACTACCTGGGTTCAATTTTTACCCTCTACAGTAAGAGCTGGCAAAATTGACCTGTGGGCCAATTACAGCTGGCCACCTCTTTTTTTATATATTCTGTTATTTGTTTTTTACATTTTTAAATGGCTGGGGGCGGGGGGGAACCAAACCAAAAGAACAAGATTTACTGGTGACATGTGAAAATGATATGAATTTCAACTTCTGTAAAGTTTACTGGAATATAGCCATGCTCACTGCTTCATGCATTGTCTGCGGCTGCTTTTGTGCCACTGTGGCCGAGCTGAATGACTGCAACAGGAACAGCATGGCCTGTGAAGCCAGAGGTATGGACTATCTGGCCCTTTACACCACGAGTTTTCCAGCCCCTGCTCTAAACCTTTGGTGTGCAACTCTGGCTGCACATTGAAATCGCCTTGTGATTTAAATAATAATCATGTCTGGGTTCCACTCACATCGATTCTAATTTAATTGATCTGTGCTGCAGCCTCGGATTTGAAATTCTTAAAAATCTTTGCAGGTGATGCTAAAGGGAAGCGAGGGTTTAGAAGCATTGTTTAACCGAGGCTCTGTGCTGAGGCCAGAGTTTCTAGTGCGTGGTCATCCAATGTCATGCTCCTCTTTTAAAGCCTTCAAGGGTTCCCTAATACTCAGAGGATCAAATTTTAGGTACTGCATTAGGGCTTGGCCACATTTCCCCACTAACACCAAAGGCAACATCTTGTTCCTAGCAGATCCTGTGTTTTCTTGAGGCCACATCTTGCCAATGCTATCTCCTTTGCCTGGCATGCCTTCCCAACCATCTTCAAGTATTAAATTCATTCTGAAGAGCCCGGTCAGAGATCACCTCTTTCATGATGGATCCCCCAAACAGAAAGAACTTTTTGACTGTGTATTTATACAGAACTCTACTGTTTTCACAGTGTGCCAACCCTCTTTTGAGGGCAGAAACCACATCCTGGTCATCTGGGTGGCACCTCCTCCCTCCACAACACTGTATTACAGTGCCTTGCAAATGGGAGCTGTTCGAGAAATGCTGACATCCCCTTGATCCCTCAACATTTTGGATTTACCTTCATCAAACCTTCTGATCCTTCAAACTATCCACCAAGTCACCTTTCCCTCCAAACTCTCAGTTTATGACACACTTCAGCTCTAGTAACCTCCATTTCCCTATTTTTGTCCTTCCTTCTCCCTACAGGCTCTTGCTACCCACCCTATGTTAATCCAGTCCTGTGCCCTGAGGCATTTGGACACCTTCTGTGCACTGAGGCCACCTCAGCATTCCTTGGTCACTCCTCCCTTATTAGTCAGCTGGTGTTCTGATTCCTCCTATGTTTTTCTGTCCCTGTCCTCAGCCTCTATATCTAAAATCTATTCTCCAAGCTCTAAAACTTAGTTATTAATTGAATGACACATTCATTCATTTGACGAAATTACTGCCCATCATGCTGCAGGGACCATGCTCTGCCCTGGTGAGATGGAAAGCAGGTCACTGGACTCAACAGACCTTACAGTCAATCTGGTGGCAAGAATAAATTACTGTACGGGTGGGCAAAATTAGGTTTACAGTTGTGAGTATGGGACACGGAGTTTATTCTTGTATTATTATTAATTACTAGAGGCCGGATGCACAAAATTTGTGCACGGGTAGGGTCCCTAGGCCTGGCAGGCGATCAGGGCCGATCTGTGGGGTGACCGGCAGGGCAATTGGGGGCCCTCCACTGGCACCTGCCTTGGCTGGCTTGGGGCCTGTGAGCTGGGGGAAGCTCCTGTGTTGAGCATCTGCCCCCTGGTGATCAGTGCGTGTCATGGCAACTGGTCGTTCCACCAGTTATTCCACTGTTTGGTCAATTTGCATATTAGGCTTTTATTATATAGGACTGTATCATTTTCCATACAAACTACTGTAAACCTATTTTTGCCCCATCCTGTACTTAACCAGGTACCAGCACACACTAAGTACTCAAATGTTTATTGAATAAATTCTTAAAACTCTGGGTATTAACCTATGGTATTAATGCTGCTCACTAAGTGGTTGTGTCAATGAGTGACCTGTTTATGATTCTTACACAGATAACTAAATCAAATACAACTTTATGCTAAAATTATTTTTATAACTAGAATTGGTATTTTAAGATGATAATTGTAATAACTCCAGAAATTGAAACTTGTTTCCCATAGGGTTCTGCTTTTGCATCAATTTCTATTTTATGCATAATTTTTTTTTACATATCTGCTCCCTCATAAAGCTTTCTGAGAAGTTATGTACAGGATAGGGGCATGACAACATTCAGTATCTTTTGGGGGATGGAAGAATACCAGGAAAGAACAAAATCAATAGCTATAGATCATGGGTTATCCTTAGCTTTAAAATCAATGAGTAAAGATAATAATAACCAGTAGCAGTTTAGAATGTAGTCAGATTCCTGATTTGCTGTCCAAATACTAGACACTAGGTTTTATGACATATAAACCCCCAACAGCATAAGAATAAACATGTTCTCCTCCCTTTAGTTACTTTGAAGCTAAGAAGTTTGACAAAGCAAAACAAACAGGTTTTAATCTAATTCCTGTTATATTGTCTTTCTCATAATTGTAGTACATCTAGACCAACTCATAGACACAAGTATTACCCATGCATGAAGAGGTTTCACTTTTATTTCTCAAATTTAAAACATTTCTTTAACATATGACAACATAACTGTTTTCACAGTGATATTTTCAAAAGATTAGCAGTTACTGTGTTAAAACTCAAATTTTCTTCTCTCTAGGTGCTGCAGTTTTTATTTTTGTCTTCAAAGTCTTACTGTGCTATAAATTATTTGAAACTAGGGAGAGGCTTGAAACAAGTGGTTTTCTTTACCTTTTCCTACTTGCTTAATAGTCATGTCTGATACCTGTAAATTATTTTAGTAAGTTTAATTTTTACAATTAAACAAAAATCAAAAGTAGGAAGTCATATTAGAGACATAACTATGAGAGTAATATTTTGCAAGTGGATAAAATAAATGCAGTGTGGGGTTTTCTAATTAGTACCCTGGACTTATATGTGTTTCTGCATTGTTATTAATACTTCTCTTTCTCTTACATATAGAGAGAGATGGGAATATGCCTTTACTGAATCTAACATTCAGTGAGAATGAGTTTGGCACTCAACATTGCGAAAGACAGGGTTGTGCAGGCTGGATCTGCACGAACTCTGTTAGCACTCGGAGCCTCATACCAGCTTCCAGAGGCTAATCTACAGAGCCCTCAAGGGGAAAGAACGAAGAAAGAATGGAGAAAACGAAATTTCTCTGACCCACAGATAAGCTGCTATAGAGTTCTAAAAACTGATCAAAACCAATGCATCTCCTTCATGGCTGCGAATAACCCCTGGTGTCACCCCATTTGAAGAGAAGCTCGAAAATTGTTCTGTGCCAGTTATTGCTGCATCTCTAGATAAGCCCACAACTCGTTTTTATTATGATTCCACGACTGGGACCTGGAAGGTCAGACGTGACAATGTAGGCTTGATAACTCTCCTACTTTCTACATCTAATTTAGCACCTACTGTAAAAAATCATTTCTATCAGCAATGCAACCATCACTGATATCTCTCTCCGTCCCATCACACCAATAATAAGAGTCTAAAATTCATTTCAGGGGTGGCTGGGCTTTTTGACCTATCTTCTCCTCAAGCACTATGTCAAAAACAGACTTATTTTCGTTCCATATATTAAACATACACATTTCCTTTTTCATCTTTGGCCTTTATGATAAAGGAGTCTTTATTTGATAACCAGAAGACAATTTAATATACAGCTCAATCTTCTCCACTCGCCCTTCCTCATGTCACTGCAGACATCGCTCGATTCTTTTTTATGTTGTAGGGCAAGTTTACTACACAGAGGATGAAAATTTCTGAGTTTGGCTCAAAGCCAGCAATCTGTGCAGCAACTGGCAGGAAGGGGACAGGAACGCACGTGTGGGATGTGGGGGGAGGGATGGTGGTTGAGGGCCTAGGAAATTAGAAAAAGGGCAGGCAGGAGGAACACGGATAGCTGAGGTTTCCCCTGTGCCCATTCCAACACCTCAGACAACTCTACTTATTTATAATTCATGTTACAGAAGAGCTTTCAGAGAAATTAACCCATGTTCACGAAGTAGAGAAAAAAATGCACCAAGTATAGATATCATATGACAGGCCTGGACACTCTAACGAATGAGAAAATAGGTAGGCCTTCTTGGGGGCTAAAGTACTGCTACCCCACCATCCAGGCTCTCCATTCTATGGAGGTCTATGCCCATCTAATTCCTGAGAGGGCTGTCCATCAGCCCTGGGATCCTGCCCTCACAGCCCCGTCAATCTTCCTCTCCCCTCCCATCCCCTTCCCTCCCATCCCCTCCCCTCCCTTCCCTTCCCCTCCCCTCCCCTCCCATCTCCTCCCCTCCCTTCCCTTCCCTTCCCGCTTTAGCAGTGAAGAGCTAAGCATCTTATTGTGTATGTTGTATGCTTTCTGCTTTAAATTGGGAGAAGAGCCTAAGGTATTTAAAAAAGACCTGTAGGTTTAACATACATGCAAAATGATAAGTGTCTTAGAAAAAGCTGAATACACCACCTGACCGTGATCATATTAAAGGAATTATGCTAAAAGTAACTTGAATCAATGTCAACATCCAAACATTTTTTGACATTTATATAGTGCTTCACATTTTCAAAGTGTTCATAACTATAGTTTAATGATAAGCATTCATCCATTCACTCAAAGATTTACTGAATGTCTGCGCTATACATTTTATTAGCAATTACAGTTGACCCTCGAACAATGTGGATTTGAACGTGCTTTAACACAAGTTATTTTTTAAAAAAGCCCTACTTTTTATTTTCTTAAACGGAAACATCAAATAATGGGTTCTGAACCTTTCGTGGGATTAAAATCCCATAAAAACCAATGAGTCCCTCCCCCAGGAAACACATTTGTATAGAGTCCAGCCGTGGGCAAACTACGGCCCACGGGCTGCAGCCCGTTTGAAATGAATAAAACTAAAAAAAAAAAAAAGACCGTACCCTTTTATGTAATGATGTTTACTTTGAATTTATATTAGTTCACACAAACATTCCATCCATGCTTTTGTTCCGGCCCTCCGGTCCAGTTTAAGAACCCATTGTGGCCCTCGAGTCAAAAAGTTTGCCCAGCCCTGGATAGACTCTTCCACTGTCCGCACAACCCCAGCTGGTTGCCAGAGCCTTGGAAACCTATGGATGGGCTGAACCAGGTGCAGAAACTCCTGGGTAGCTTTACATTCCTTCAAGACTCTCCTCAAGCCTGCGGATTTGGGAACATTCATCTTAGCACTTAATGAATTTACAAAGAATGCTGGTTACTCTTTTTTGTTTTTATCCTTTTAAAAGTATTAAAAAAAAAACCAACAACCCTAAATGCTACAATTTTAATTCCCAGCAGCGCCATATGTAGTCAGGATGCATAAAGCATATCATTTGACACTCTGTAATCATATTGTTGAGACTGAGTAACATATTCCAATCCTAGCCAAAAACAGTGTTGTAGAGCCACGCATTAATGAAAGAAATTAGTAAGCAGTAACACAGTCCCTAACCTTTAAACAAGTTATACTCTATATCTTGCTCTTAGGTTGGTTGTTTGGAATCAGGCTGCACTTCTTTCACTATAAATAATGACTATATTCTGATAGAACTTACATTCTCCCAAAACCCCAACCAATAAAAAAAAATGCAACCAATTATTTAATCTAGATCATGTGTGTTCCTTCAACTGTACTTAAGTACCATTTATGAACTGCTTTCATGAATCCTTTTCCAGTTTCATGTCACATGGCGTTAATCTGTAGCATTCTCTTTTGTTCTGCCCCAGATTTCTATGAGCACAGGTTCTGGAAGTACTATCTTGGTTCTTGACCTGTTTTTCTCTCTCAGGTTTATATGAAGCATATACACTAATCAGATATTCAAGTTCTCATGAATAAGCCAACTTCTCAAAGTTAGTGTGTTTTCCAGCTTCTTCTGCAATTAAGTGGTCAGCCTATAGTTAATCTTTTATTCCCTTCCACAAGCACTCATTGTTGGAATCTGCTGTCTACAAGGAAATGTCCTAAAATGGCTGTCCTACTGTGGACAGGAAGTAGGCCAGTCAGGTGACACTAATCACTGTGCACATGGATCCTACGAAGGGCCAGGGATGGCTTTAGGATATCTATGTACGCAAAAAACATATTACCATTTGGGGGAAAATTAGGTTTTAGCTTGAGAGTGCGTGTGTGTGTGTGATAAATATTATATACATACAAAAATCAGATTCTTATAAAAAGGTTAAGAAGCACTGGCCTAGATTAGGGATAAATGAAGGTCTCTTATAAACTACTCATTTTGTGTCCATGGAAGCTAACATTCTTTAAGTATTTGGTGTGTTGGGAGGACCGGCTTAGCACTCTGTGGGAGGGAGCAGACAGTAACAAGTAGTGGTTTCCTAGCCTGCTCACTCCACCACGCAAACCAAAAGACCTGAGGAGACCTGGGCGCCCCTCTCCAAAACGCAGTGCATCAAGCATATCCTTCGGGGCTCTGAAGCCCCATTTCAGGTAGCTTCTCACAGAGCTAGTTACAAGCCGCATACAGTCCCGCTCCCTTGAAGCGTTCTAATAAAAAGTGGTCCCCATCTCAATTAATGAGCAAGAGAGTCAGAAGGCCAGAGGTTCAGAATACCATCCCAATCAATGCCTGACGCATACATCTTTCCTGAAAAGGATTTTTGAGGACAATGACTTCCAGGTCTAGCAAGATAGTTAAGAATTAAAGATGAGTGACTATGATATTCTTAAACATTTGTAAATTTCCTCAAAGTTTTCGTTCTTTTCTACTCCTGTTTCCAATAGAGATTAGCCAAAAAATCAAAGTGAAAAAGGACTTTGGGCACAGCAAGGAAGAGCTAAAACCCTACACCTTATTTGTAGCCAGTCTTGAAATGAAAAAACAAAACAAAACATGGGGACTGTTGGGAAAGCAAAGTGGAATGCTTGGGAGCAGGCTAGACCCTAAACACTTACAGACACCCCTTCAAACAGCTGGAACAGGACTGGTGTTTGCCAATGGTGCCCTGTGTGTTCACCCCTTTTGGCCCAACCATGGATGAAACACTGGGGAAATCATTTTACCTCACCAAACCTCAGTGAGCACAGATTTCTACATCTTTAAAGTTGCCATGCTGGTTAAAGCATTTTGCCTTTAAATGAATAAAATTTTGGCTCTAAAATTCTACACATTTAAAATAGGAATTGAGGATTCTGTATTTTAATGAAGGCTCTTACAGCTTTATTTTAGGCACTGCTTTCCTTTCTCCTTTGCCACCATAGTTTATTATAGACAGAGTAGCTAGGAGTCAGAGTATAGACACAGAATGCTCGATTTTAGCTCGGAACTCCACCACTGGCTGTGTGATGGAGCAGTTATTTACACTCTTTGTGTTTTAGTTTCCTCTAGTGTAAAATGGGCATAAGAATAATTATTATCCAGGGCTGTTATTAAGATTAAATGAATCAATATATCTGAAGCACCAAGAGAATGCCGGGCACCTGGTGAGTACTACATATGGTGGAAACTACAGCTCCATCGAGTCGACACGTCACAGGAGTCTTCCCTCCAAGTCCCTCACTCATTCTTTCCCGCAGTCTCTCATATCTGCCATCAGTGCGTAGACCTCTTGACCTCATGGACACACTATTTTTACCCTCTCAGTTCCTGCCTGCACCTTCTTCTACTTTGATGCATCCTTCACACTGTTCCAATTTCATCTTCCTAAAATACTACTGAAATTGTGTCACTCTAGAAGAGACAGCTCAACAGTGGATGCTGCCTACGGAGTACAGTAATATGCTTCCGGTGGCTCAGCGTGTGGTCATTATCTAGGAACAGGCCCAAGGGCTAATGAGGTTGTGAGTCCTGATGTGATTACAGAGTCCATATTCCCCTGACTGGCCCCAAACCACCTGATAAAGGTCTTTCCCATTATTCACTGCGAACCCTGCATCTCAGAAGAGTGAAACTTCTTCACATTTTCTAGAAACCATCCTATTTTTCATACAGTGAAAAGCTAAGCTTTTTAAAAGTTCCTTTTTTGGACAGTGGCCTTGACCGTCTCACTCATGAGCCTCTAAGTTTTACAGCCCTTTGTGTCACTCTTACAGCATTGGAAACACACTGCCATTTATATCATCTTTTTCTTCCTTCCTGGAGTACCTGCTGAGAGTAAGGAACACTTAGGAGTCATCCTGACACATCGTGGTGTAGCAGCCAGTCCCGGCCCTTGCATAGAGGGGCTGATCTGATACTAGGTAAATTAATTAATGTTATCCTAACTGTAGTTTTAACTATGATTTTTAACATTGCAGTAGTTCTGATTTCCAAAATGATCAAGAGACTTAAATTGCTCCCCAAAACCATGTTTTTGGTCCTTATGGGCACCAGGATTTCTGTGGTTATAAACGCAGGTGAGACGTGCTAGCTGAGTCTTCTTCCAACTTCCAATCTACCCCGTATTGCCTCTAACAGAAGATAAAATAAAATTAAACTACTTCACGGTGGTCTTTAATTTCCTTGATGGGATAGCAAATTATCTATTTGGAAAAACTTTTAAACCTTGAGGGAACACACTGATTTTCATTTTAATAACATTTCACTGATCTCCATTAACTTGGTAGGAAGAATGAGGAGGGCAGCTCCTTGCGGCCTCTGGCTCCTGGGGATCTCTGACACTTAACATCAGCTACTGGGAGGAGATCATCAATTACTGCTTTGCATTAACTTTGTAATGGCCTAGTGATACCAATAATGTTTTTGTGTTAGATTCCAAAACCAACTGCAATTTACACGTGGACTTCCTCCTCCATAATTTTTATATTTGTTTGTCCTAAAGTAACAAGTTCAAAGCTCCCAGAAAGTAGTTTGAGAGGCTACTTTGTGGTGTTCCCAGATAATAAAGGTTAAGAGGAAAGGCAGTATAAGAATATAGACTGCATGGAAAATATTTTTTACTCCAATAGTGTGCCTTGATACTGAGTAATATCCAGATAGAGTTGGTGAGGATCATAGTGTTTTAGAATAAATATTAAGTTCATGATCTATGAATTACTCCTAAAATTAGATATTTCATCCATGAGTTTTCCTAGCTGCTCTTGACACAACACAAGTTTTTGATCTGCATACTTTTTGAAGATGAAACTTCTACATGTACTACCTGCTGTGTAAATATTACAGGGACTTCAGTGAAATAAATTTCTGCCTTTCCAATTTCAGTTTCCCATGTCACTGCACTCAATTTAAAGTATCTTATTTAAAAATATATAGTCTAAGAATGAAAAACTGTTAAGATAATTCAAAGATTTAGAATAGATTAAAACAAAGATATAAAAAATCATTTAGGCTATGTAGTTGTGTCAGTTTAAGCCATCATAAAATTGAAAATGTCAACTAAATCACTAAGATTTTTGAGTTTTCAAGGCCTATGTTTTCTTTCTTCTATGATCCAATTAAATACTTGGGATTAAAAGTTATGCTAAAAATGGATAACTATACAGTGGAGAAACCAGATAATGCCTTAACCAAATGATAAAAATTAACATCACCAATAAGGGGCAAAAGTGCATGTGCCTCCAGATGTGGTATCATTTATTTAGTTTCCCAGGGAAAAGCATATAATATAAATCAAATCATAAAAACTAAAGCCCAAATTAAGGGTCATTTCATAAAATAACTGGCCAGTATTCTCAAAAAATGTCAATATATCATGAAAGATAAAGCTCAGGTGAAGATTCTGTACTTCTCAGACCATCTTGGGAGAGCGAGGAATTGTTGCTGTGGGTTTGACAGCCAGATTTTGGAAGCAAGGCAAGTGTAAGAAATTGAACTTGTACAGGTTGTCAAAAAAAATAAAAGGGCTCGCTCCCCCATCCAAGGAGCAGCAACCACGCGAGCAGCCCGAACTGTCCGAGGAGCAGCAGCTGCACGAGCAGTCTGCCCACGTCTGAGGAGCGGCAGCCCCGTGCAGCCCACTCCCATCCAAGGAGCAGCAGCTGTGCACAGCCCGCACCCTGCATCAGTCCGAGGAGCAGCAGCTGCGCAAGCAACTTGCACTTGTACAAGCAGCAGCAGCCGCACGAGCAGCCTGCCCAATCTGAGAAGCAGCAGCTGTGTGAGCAGCCCGCCCCCATCTGAGGAGCAGCAGTTCTGCAAGCAGCCCGTCCCCACTCGAGGAGCAGCAGCAGCCCAACCCAGTCTGAAGAGCAGCAGCCACATGAGCAGACCGCCCATGTCCGAGGAGCGGCAGCCCTGCGCAGCCCACACCGGTCCGAGGAGCAGACCCACACACAGCCTGCACCTGGCCGACGAGCAGCAGTCGGGTGAGTGGCCCACCCCCGACTGAGGAGCAGCAGCCTTGCAATCAACCTGCCCCTGTCCAAGGAGCAGTAGCCTCACAAGTAGCCCGCCCCATGAGAGGAACAAGAGCAGCGTGCAGCCAGCCCCCATCCAAGGAACAGCAGCCACATGAGCAGTCTGCCCTAGTTCAAGGAGTAGCAACTGCGTGCAGCCTGCCCCCATCCAAGGAACAGCAGCCTCGCGATCAGCACACCCTCTGTCTGAGGAACAGCAGCTGTGTGAGAAGCCTCTCCCCACCAGCCAGAGGAGCCACCACGGCTGTGAACAGCACCCACCAGAGGAGCTGCTGCCAACTGAGGAGCAGCTGCTATCGCAACCGCCCAAGGAGCCACTGCACCCCAAGGGGCAGCCCCTGAACAATTCAACGTCTAGATCTGTCAGTGAGATCAAACATGGGTAGACAAAGAAACCTCCAAAGGAAAGCAAAGGAGGCATTTCCAGAAAAGCAGCTGAGTAAAACAGAGGCATGCAATATGTCAGAAAAAGAATTCAGAATAAGGGTCCTAGAGTGCATAAACTGATTGGAGGAAAAAATCAACTATTTATGTAAGAATCAAGAAGAAATGGGTGAAAAAAATCAATAACTTATGTAAGAATCAAGAAGAAATAAAGAGTGATATAGCTGCAATAAAAAACACCATGGAAAGTTTCAACAGTAGACTAGGAGAAGCGGAGGACTGAATTAGTGAATTAGAAGACAGGGAAACAAAACACACCCAAACTGAACTGCAACTGGAGAAACAAATAAATGACAGGAGGAGAGCCTAAGGGAGCTTTGGGACAACATGAAACGAAGCAACATACGAATAATAGGGGTGCCAGAACAACAGGAAGAGGAAAAAGGCTTAGAAAACCTATTTAAAGAAATACTGTCCGAAAACTTCCCTGAGGTGGGGAAGAAAAAAGTCACACAAGCACAGAGAGTCCCAAACAAGATGAACCTGAAAAGACCCACACCAAGACACATCATAATTACGATGGCAAATGTTCAGGACAAAGAGATAATCTTAAAGGCTGCAAGAGAGAGACAGAAAGTTACATTCAAGCAATTTCCCATTAGATTATCAAATGATTTTTCAAGAGAAACACATCAGGCTAGAAAAGAATGGATGGAAATTTACAAATTGATGCAAAGCAAGGGACTGAATCCAAGAATACTCTATTCAGCAAGGCTATCATTCAGAATTGAAGGGGAAATAAGGAGCTTCACAGAAAAAAAAAAAAAAAAGGCTAAGGGAGTTTATCACCACCAAACCAACAATGCAAGAAATGCTAAAGGGACTGGTGTAAAAAGAAGAAATAAAAAGGTAAGAAAGAACTTAGGCACAAAAAATAAAAATGGCTACAAACAAGTACTTTTCAATAATAACTTTACATATAAATGGACTAAATGCTCCAATCAAAAGACATCAAGTGGCTGAATGGATAAAAAAACATGACCCATATATATGCTGTCTACAAGAAAACCACATCAGAACAAGGGACTCACACAGACTGAAAGTGAAGGGATGGAAAAATATCTTTCAGGCAAATGGAAATGAAAAAAAAGCTGGGGTAGCAATACTTATATTGGACAAAATAGACCTCAAAGTGAAGGCCATAACAAGAGATAAGGAAGGCCACTTCACAATAGTAAAGGGATCGATACAACAAGAGGATATAACCTTGATAAACATATATGCACCCAATGCAGGAGCACACAAATACATAAAAAAACTCCTGGAAGATATCAAGGGAGAGATCAACAACTATACAATCATAGTAGGGGACTTTAATACACCACTGACATCACTGGATAAATCCTCTCGACAAAAAATCAGCAAAGAAACAGCAATCCTAAAAGACTCACTAGATCAGATGGACTTAATTGACATCTTCAGAATATTTCACCCCAAAGCCGCAGAATATACATTCTTCTCAAGTGCACATGGGACATTTTCAAAAATAGACCACATATTGGGTCACAAACAAAGTCTCCCCAAATTTAAGATGATTGAAATCATACCAAGCATCTTCTCAGACCACAATGGCATAATATTAGAAATAAACTACAATAAAAACAATCCAAAACACTCAAACATTGGAAGCTGAACAGCATGTTATTAAATATTGATTGGGTTACCAATGAGATCAAAGAAGAAATTAAAAACATCCTGGAAACTAATGATAATGAAAACACAACAATCCAAAACCTATGGGACATGATGAAAGCAGTCCTGAGAGGGAAGTTTATAGCTCTACAGGCCTACCTCAGAAAACAAGAAAAAATGGTAGTAAATCATCTAACTCTACAACTCAAAGAATTAGAAAGAGAGCAACAAGAAAACCCCAGAGTGAGCAGAAGGAAGGAGGTAATAAAGATCAGAGTAGAAATAAATTACATAGAGACAAAAAAAAAACAACAAAAAAAACAATACAAGAGATCAATGAAACCAAGAGCTGGTTCTTTGAATAAATAAACAAGACTGATGAACCTCTAGCCAGGCTCACCAAGAAGCAAAGAGAGAGGACCCAAATAAACAAAATCAGAAATGATAGAGGCGAAATAACAACAGACCCCACAGAAATACAAAGGATTGTTAAAAAAAATACTATGAACAACTCTATTCCAACAAACTAGACAACCTAGAGGAAATTGACATATTCCTAGAAAAATACAACATTCCAAAACTCAATAAAGAAGAATCTAAAAATCTCAATAGGCCAATAACTATGGAAGAAATTGAAGCAGTAATCAAAAAGCTTCCAGCAAAAAAAAAAGACCGGGGCCAGATGGCTTCACAGGGGAGTTTTACCAAACACTCAAGGATGAACTAAAACCCATCCTCCTCAGACTATTCCAAAAAATTCAAGACGAAGGAACACTTCCAAGCTCATTCTATGAAGCCAGTATCACCCTAATACCAAAACCAGATAAAGACAACACAAGGAAAGAGAATTATAGGCCAATATCTCTCATGAATATAGATGCCAAAATCCTCAACAAATTCCTAGCAAATCAGATCCAGCAGTGCATCAGAAAGATCATACACCATAACCAAGTAAGATTTATCACAGGGATGCAAGGATGGTACAATATCCACAAATCAATAAACATGATACATCACATTAACAAATTGCAAGAAATAAACCACAGTCATATCAATTGATGTAGAAAAAGCATTTGACAAAATCCAACACCCATTTCTGATAAAAACTCTCAGCAAGGTGGGAATAGAAGGATCATACCTCAACATAATAAAAGCCATATGTTACAAATCCACAGCCAACATCATACTCAATGGACAAAAAACTAAAACCATTTTCCCTAAGAGCAGGAACAAGACAGGGATGCCCACTTTCACCACTCCTGTTTGACATAGTTCTGGAAGTGCTAGCCATAGCAATTAGACAAGAAGAAGAAATAAAAGGCATCCAAATTGGAAAAAAAAAGAAGTAAAACTGTCCTTACTCGCAGATGGCATGATATTGTACATAAAAAACCCTAAAGACTCCATCAAAAAACTATTAGACTTAATAAATGAATTCGGCAATGTAGCAGGATACAAAATTAACGCCAAGAAATCTATGGCATTTCTATACACCAATAGTGAACTTACAGAAAGACAGACTAAAAAAGCAATCCCATTTACCATCACACCAAAAAATTAAGATACCTAGGAATAAACTTAACTAAAGAGGTAAAAGACCTCTACTCAGAAAATTACAGGACAATGAAAAAGAGATAGAGCAAGACATAAAGAGATGGGAGAACATACCATGTTCATGGATTGGTAGCATAAACATCATTAAAATGTCCATACTACCCAAAGCAATCTATAAATTCAACACACTTCCCATTAAAATACCAACGGCATATTTCACAGACCTAGAACGAACTCTCCAAAAATTCATCTGGAATAAAAAAAGACCCCGAATAGCTGCAGCGATCCTGAGAAAGAAGAACAAAGTAGGTGGGATCTCAATACCAGATATCAAGCTGTATTACAAAGCCACTCATCTCAAAACTGCCTGGTACTGGCACAAGAACAGTCATATAGGTCAATGGAATAGAATAGAAAACCCAGAAATGGACCCGAACCAATATGCTCAATTAATATTTGACAAAGGAGGCAAGAGCATACAATGGAGTCAAGACAATCTCTTCAATAAATAGTGTTGGGAAAATTGGAAAGATACATGCAAAAAAATGAAACTAGACCACCGATTTACACCATACACAAAAATAAAGTCAAAATGGATAAAGGACTTAAATGTAAGATGGGAAACCATAAAAATACTAGAAGAATCCAAAGGCAACAAAATCTCAGACATATGCCAAAGCAATTTCTTCACCGATACAGCTCCTAGGGCATTGGAAACTAAAGAGAAAATAAACAAATGGGACTACATCAAAATAAAAAGCTTCTGCACAGCAAAAGAAACCATCAACAAAACAACAAGAAAGCCTACTGCATGGGAGAACATACTGCCAACGTTATCACCGATAAGGGTTTAATCTCCAACATTTATAGTGAACTCATACAACTTAACAAAAGGAAGATAAACAATCCAATCAAAAAATGGGTAAAGGACCTAAATAGACACTTTTCAAAAGAGGACATTCAGAAAGCCAAGAGACATATGAAAGCATGCTCAAAGTCACTAATCATCTGAGAGATGCAAATCAAAACAACAATGAGGTACCATCTCACACCTGTCAGAATGGCTATCATCAACAAATCCACAAAAGACAAGTGCTGGAGAGGAAGTGGAGAAAAAGGAACACTCGTGCACTGCTGGTGGGAATGCAGACTGGTGCAGCCAGTACGAAAGACAGTATGGAGCTTCCTCAAAAAGTTAAAAATGGAACTCCCATTTGACCCTGTGATCCAACTTCTAGGAATATATCCCAAGAAACCAGGAACACCAATCAGAAAGGATACATGCACCCCTATATTCATAGCAGCACAATTTACAATTGCTAAGATCTGGAAACAGCCTAAGTGCCCATCAGCAGATGAATGGATTAGAAAACTGTGGTACATCTACACAATGGAATACTATGCTGCTGTAAAAAAGAAGGAATTCTTACCATTTGCAACAACATGGATGGAACTGGAGAGCATTATGCTAAGTGAAATAAGCTAGTCAATGAAAGAAAAATACCACATGATCTCACTCATTTATGGATAATTAAGACCATTATAAACTGATGAACAAAAATAGATACAGAGGCAGAGCAACATCGAACAGACTGTCAAACTACAGCGGGAAGGCTGGGGCGGGTTGGGGGGGCGGGGCTGGTAAGAGATCAACCGAAGGACTTGTATGCATGCATAGAAGCATAACCAATGGACACAAGACACTGGGGGATAGGGGAGATCAGGGGAAGGTCAAGGGGAGGAAAAAAAGGAGACATATGTAATACTCTTTGTAATACTTTAAGCAATAAAACAAAATTTAAAAAAATAAATAAATAAAAGGGCTCAGAAAAGCAAAAAAAAAAAAAAAAAAAAAAAAAGAAAAAGAAAAGATAAAACTCAGGAATGTCCAGATAGAGAGAGAGATATAACAATTAAATATAAGACCTGATCCTGAGCTGAGTCCAATATAAAAACACACACACACACAAAAACAATAGCTATAAAGGACACTGTCGGAACTCTTGACAAAATTGGAAAGAACTGTTGATTGGGTAAAGCACTGTATCAATGATAAATCTTCTGAATTTGACAACAATATTGTGGTTACATAAGATACTCATTCTTAGGAAAGTGCACACTAAATGTTAAATCTCTGTAATCTGTATTTCTGTAATCTACACTGAAATTGTGCAGGGGAAAAATATCTATGTATAAGTCTGTCTGTCTATCTTTTGAGAAAGAGCAAATTAAGCAAAACATTAAAAACTGATAAATTTTAGTAAAGGCTTTACTGGAGATATACTATTTTTACAACTTTCCTATAAGTTTAAAATCATTTTTGGGGTTGAGGTAGGCGTAGGCTAGAAGAGGGTCAATGGGGGAAAAGGGGGACATATGTATTACTTTCAATAATAAAGTTTTTTTTTTAAAAAATGGTTAAGATGGTAATAAATAAATGGATAAATAAATAAATATCTGGGAGGGGGAGGAAGAAGTTCAAAAAAATTTCTAGGGCCTATAAAACATCACTGCTATAATAGAAAAACAACTTTGGAAACCAACAGTTTTTTGATCATAAAGTTCTAGAATTATTTTGAATTTCTGGGATAAATGTCTGTTCTACTGTTTATATGAGTGTGGAGCAGAGGAAGAATGGAGTCTAAGTCTCAGGCATCTAACTTAGTCATGTAACCTTGGGCAAATGTACTTCTTTGAGGCTCAGTGAAAATATTAGCAGATACCTGGAAGAATAACATGAGACAAAGCACATGAAAAAGAACAGACTATGCTTGCTTCTGGCACATGTTAACTTTCAAACAATGGAAGCTTCATTTTCCTGCCCTTATAAACTTCTAATCTTATGTACCACTTCTATAAAGGTACTTTTATTATGAGTAGCAAAAATAAAGCATCAAGATATTCATCTTAGATATAAGATTTCAGATAGAACATAATTAATAGAGTACATTTTATTATTATCCATTTAAATGCTTATCTGATTATATTTGACTTGTTAGTCCTTAATTATAAAATAAATAAGAGGCAAGAGTTTAGAAAAGTGTCATGTTAAATATTACTAAATATATTATGTTGGCCTAAATACACATTTAACAGTAGCTCTAATACTTGGAACTATAAGTCCCTTGGAAGGTAATAAACATGGAGTAATTAATGAATCATATTTATAGAAAAAATAGCAGAAGATCAAAAAATAAGATACAGCATTATAAGGTTCTTTATCTTTAGAAGTAGCTCCAAGAGTCTTCTCATGTCTCAAGTTGTTATTAAAGTAATAAAAAGTGAGTTCAAATTGAATATTTTGAATTGAATACAATTTTAATAAACCAAGTTCATAAGAAAGATATATAAGAATTAAGTAAATCCTTGCAATTTTTCTTAAACTTATATAAAACAAGGCATGTAATCACTACTGAAAAAAATTAGATTGAAATATAATAAAGATGACTTGCCAAGGAATGGAATTTATATTCTCTTTATTTAATATAAATTCACTCAGTCCTTCTCAACCCTAGTACCCATCACCATTCACCATCAGAGAGAATAACTTATAACCACACCTATTCCTACTGTTTTGATAATTATACATTTATAAAAGAAACAGGATAAAAAATTGACAAAAGGAAAGCAAAAAAATTAAATAATCATAAGAAACAAGCTGAGTGTAGTTTTTCTACATGATTTTTAAAAAGATTTTCTATGGGCTGACTATGAAGTACAAATTAAGACTGCAACCATTGAACTGAAAGCTCTCATCATATCTGACTCTTTGCTGTCCTAAAGTTGGTTTATTTTAGAACACTTGAAATACTAAGATTCCCAAGACAAACCATGATCCCAAAATATAGTCAACCCTGATTTTTTTCTTTCAGTAACTTATAATTAACAGAATAATCACATGAAAGGGCTCTAGATATCAACAAAAATCTGTGTTTTCCTTTTCTTATCTTTACCATCCTGAACAGAAACCAATCCCACAAAACCAAGGCTCCATCCTGCAGTTACAGCCTACACATGTCTAGTACACGTCTTGTCCTGTGGGTCTGACTACATGAAGCTGATTTATGTGATAATGGAATTCAGTTCATCAACGTCACTTCAGGACTTAATAAAAAGTTAGGCAGTGCTCAATGGCAGCAGACAAGAGGTCAGATTCAGAAGGCGGGGAACTAGGGGGTCAGTAAGGGTTGGGGTTTTCTGAAGGAGTGATTCAGGCTGAAAAGATTCAGGAGGGTGCTCTTAAAAAAAAAAGTCACTCTGGCAATGAAAATGGAAGAGGTCTCTCAGGCAACACCTCTCTCCTGTGCTGTCCACTAGGCCCTGTGCACAGGTCGCAGGGTGGTGAGGTCCTGCATCAGCCATATCATGCATACTGTTTATGCCCCCAGGAGCACTTCCTTCTTAGAAAGAGCACTTATTTTCTTTCATGAGATTCTGATAAGATACTCTGCTTCTGGTTACTCCAAATAAATTACAATTTTTAAATTCTCTAACATTCCAGGTTCAAGTTGGTAGACAATCAAAGGGCTTGACAGTACTGGCAAGGCCAACACATTATCGACATTGAACTTCCCTCTGCACAGCTGAGACTTAACAATTCTTGTCATTTTCATTCTTCAAAGCTCCAAATGATAACACCCCCCCCCACCCCTTTCCTTCAGTCTTTTAGAGTGAGAGCAGGACAAAAGGGAATTTCCCTACTCAAAAAGATAAAAGAAAAAAGAATGATCCAGCTTCTTCCAATGTTCCCAAATCCAGACTTTTCTACAGGTGTGTGCGCGCGGGAGCACACACACACACACACACACACAGTTGATAAGCTTATCTTATGGTGCTTAGAAAAACAGAAACACAAAGAAAGATAAAGAGGCTACAAGGAAAAAGCTAATTCTGTAACTGCCTGTAGACACCGTTTGGGCAGAGATAAAGGAGAGCAGACAAGGGCAGGGGTCTGGAGGGGCTGGCATTTCTCCCTTGAAGTACAAGTGACCCCAGGCTGGTCCAGGAGCAATCTCATGGCCATCAGGAAACAGAACATCAACAGCACCAGGAGGAGCAAAGGCAGAGACAAGCTGTAATGCCCTGAATGTCAGGCATGGTTAAGGTCCTTATAAAATGTCCACCAAAACTTGACCTGTGAGCCCAGAGTCCATCACAAGCCAATTAAGTGACCTTCTGTCAAGTAAATACTCTCCACTGAACACAGAAGCACTTTGCTGACATGGACAAGGCCTGGGACTTAGAGTAATTAAGTCCAAAAGAAGAGTATTTATTGAAGGTCTCACAAATAAGTCACCTGTTAGTCTCCACACCTGTCTTGCACCATCTCCTTTTGGGGCTTTCTGACTTTTTATTCCCACTCCACCCCACCCAGAATGAGTTTTCAAAACAAACACATGATCACTGCTATTCAGTAGCTTCCTCCATCCCACAGGACAGTATAAAGCTATTTAACTTAGAAGGGCATCTTATTCTAGGCTTTGCCTACAGCTCCTGACAATAACCTACACCTGCAGGTTGCCCCCCACCCCAGTAAAATCAAGCAAAAACTGCAACATATCTTACTGCCCCAAATATCATGCATTTTATGTTCCATGTTCTCTTTATTCTCAGGTTTCTTCCCACGCTGATCCCTCTAGGAAACTGGAGGTAGAGAAGATAAACACAAAGGCACGTGGGGAACCATATGCAGCCAGGTGTTGTGGGTGCATCGAATGTGTTAGAAGGAGTGGCAGGATCTAAGAGTGGAGAAGGAGGCAGGAACGTTTCTCTGTGATCTTAAGCAAGGTATTCATTACTCTTAGCCTCTGCTTCCTCATGGGCAAAACGACTATAATAGTGGTGCTTACTTCACAAAGTTGTGAGAATGAAATTAGGTAATAGATATGAAGTGCTCAGAAAATGTCTAACATACACTGATTGCTAAATAAATGTTAATTGTTATTGTTATTTTTGTTGTGTCATTATTAGGATTAGGGCTACAGATTATTGGGCCTGCGGTGGCATCAAGCATAAGCTTTCACAGACCCAGGAATGACCATGTGTCATCGAGTGGCACAGCAAACTCTGAGTGGCATACAGGGCTGAAAGCTCAATTACCTTAGCTGTATCAAAAAGCCAGACAATGCTCTCAGATCAAATACTCCACAGTTAGTGTACTAGTTTCCTATTGTTGCAATAAAGATTATCACTAACTTAGTGGCTTAAAACAACACAAACTTGTTTTCTTACAGTTTTAAAGGTCAGACATCTGAAATGCATTTTATGGTCAAAAATCAAGGTATGGCAGGGCTGCACTCCCTTCTTAGGCTCCCAGGGAGAACCTGTTCCTTGCCCTTTCCAGTTTCTAGAGGCCTACCTGCATTCTTTTTAGTCTTCCCCCCAGGATATAGTTTCCCCCTCTAGGTATGTGCCCTGACTGGGAAGTGAACACACAACCTTTTGGTGTATGAACAGCACTCCAACCACTGAGCAATCTGGCCGGGCAGCTGCCTGCAGTCTTTACTCACATTCCTATCCTTGATCTCTGTTTCCGTCCTGACAAGTCCTCCCTCTAATTTAAAACCTCCTGCGTCCCTCTTCTGAGAACTTTCGTGATTACCTTGAGGCCAACCAGATAATTCATTATAATCCCCCCATTTCAAATGGCTTTAACTTAATCATATCTGCACAGTCCTTTTTACTATGTAAGGTAGCACATTCACAGGCTTTGAGATTAGGACATAGAAATCTTTGGGGGCCCATATTCTCTCCACCACTGAGGGTCTCATTGCTGCCATTTTCAGTCCCCATCAACAACAAATTTAACTAGGTTACAGAATTCCTAGTTCATATTCCAGAAAAAAAAGTGAGTAAAGTGATTAAACAAAAGTCAGCAGATTTATAATAGAGTAAAAGGTGAAAAAATTGGAAAGTTTAGATAACATATTTAGGCCAATGATATAGAAAAACAAAAAACAAATTAAATTCAATTCTCCATTTGTCAAATGAACACCACCTATATTAAAACTCATCAACCAAAAAAATGAGTTCGCGTGTCATCTCTGACATGCGTGTCATAGGTTCACCATCACTGCTCTAGATTATACTCTAGTTCTTACTTCCCTGCTGTTACTACAGTCATCTGAAAGACTGTTATATGATCTGCTGAAATCTACATACAAAACTATGGTCAGAAAAAACAAACAAACAACAACAACAAAAAACTCCATCAAAAATAAAAATAAGAAGAGAAATGATATGTCCTGAAATGAGGAATTAAAAAGACTAACTGGAGGGACTATATACAATTAATTGCATAAGATTCACAAAATATTCATTCTAAAAGAGAAGTCAAAATAAAAAAAAGATATTGAGAAAAGGGGGCTTCCCAAAAGGTGTGTTTGGGAATCAATCTAGAATAAAATGTCCTGACAATCTAGCAGGGGTCCTCAAACTTTTTAAACAGGGGGCCAGTTCACTGTCCCTTAGACCGTTGGAGGGCCGGACTATAGTTTAAAAAAAAACTATGAACAAATTCCTATGCACACTGCACATATCTTATTTTGAAGTAAAAAAACAAAATGGGAACAAATACAATATTTGTATTTGCATGTGGCCTGCGGGCCGTAGTTTGAGGACCCCTGATAGAGTATAAAACTCTTGAAAATATTTTTTTCCTCTCCCCCAAAGACAAAAAGTTTAGTTTGAAAATCAGGGACTGTGTAAATAATATAATTATGTTATCTAGTAAAGTGTCAGGATTTCTTCCTTTAAGGCAAATTATACACTAAAATACTGAGTTGTTAAACTTTAGAATCGTGCTCAGAAACAACAAAAAGGTTCAAAAACATTTAGAGAGAGCAGCAAAGTTCTTTTTATATAGTATGTTTCTCTATTTTACTTTTTAAAATAAAGTGTGTCCTGGACTCACAGGTAGCTAGATTTGGGAGAGCCATTATATAAATAAGCTTCTGATTGCCATTTAAGAACATTCCTGATTCAACATCTATTCCAAGTGGTCACCTTGCCTTCATTTGAATACCTCTAACAAAAATTCATTTCTTCACAGGGAAGACTACTGTGGACAGTTTCAGCGAAAATGCCTGTATCTATCTGCCCCAAGGATGGCCCTCCAGCCCTCTCAGGAACACAACCCCCCTTTCCTCAGGGTTGAGGCAGGAAGTACTATTGTGGCCTCATTATCTTTAGGATAAATAGCCTAGAAATTGCAAGTAAGCGTGTCATGATTTTTTCATGCTGACATCTGTTTAAAGTTATTATTTTTACACTCTGTTTCCAAGACTTAAGATGAGCAAGCAGGTGGAGTTAATATCACAATTTTACATTTTAGACCGATATGAACATTCCAACAGCCACTCTCCTTGTCTAAAGACATTTTCTTCAAGTCATGGATCTCTTACAATAAAGATTTCATCATGCTATTATTTTTCATCAACATTTTCTTAAAAACAAAGTCAGAAGAGATAAGGATCAAAAAACTTTTTAAACTTAAGGACATTTTCTAGGCAGATTAAGAATCTTAACCACAATTTAAAAATACTATTGGAATTATTTATGATTAATGAAGACTAATGAAGGAAGACTCAATGGAATAGAAAATATAAACATGCAAATTTGACCCGTCAATTAAGTCAAAGGCCACTCTCATCTGGTTTAGGTGATTCACTATTAAATCGCTTATGTAAATAATCTTGCAAAAGCTAAGAAAAAATAAATTTTAGTTTATCCTGTTCATGAAAATATATTGCCTAATTTATTTTCATTATAAATTTAAGAAAGCTATAACTCTTTTTTAGCAGGATTAGCAAAAAATCTACTCCGCCCATCTATGTTAGTGTCAAACTCAACTGAATGATGCTTTATCCATTTGGTGATTTAAATGATTATGAAAAACACATACGTTAGTTCATTTACCAGAGCTCTACTATAAAACATTAAATATAATGAAATTATGTATATTAATACTAGTATTTATGTAAAAGTAGTTATAAAGAAAGGAAAAAGTATATTGCAATTATTTCATGTAATTCATATGGGACACATTTTTTTGGGGCGGGGGGCTTGATTTTAGTAGAAATAAAATATATCTAAGGAAACAATATATTTCCACTAAGAGGCATTCTAAAGCCAGAATAAAAAGCTGTTGTTTGAAAGAAAATGGTATTGGGCTCTTCTTCTAATAATGGGTTAGATGCTACTTTCATTGTTGATTTTGTTGGGCAAGGAACTGGGAAATATATTAGATAAGAAAGAATTGCTACCCATTTGGTTCCAATGCTTTATTTTGGTGAAGTCTAGTTGCTAAGCAGCTTCATAATCTACCTGAGACAGTTAGCCAGTATTAATATTTTATAAATTTAGGAGAACAAAGAAGACCAAATGCATATTACATATCCTCTTTCATGGCAGCTCTATAGTTTATTATTAATGCTTGTTTCTTTATTTAAGGTTCAAAATATTACAAAGATAAAATTCTTCCAGGCTTCAGTTTTTACCTTGAGCCTAATTACAGAAATGAGAGAGTACTATGGATTGAATTGTATCTCCCCAAAAAGAAATATATTAAAGTCTTACCTCCATATCTCAAAATGTGACCTTATTTGGAAACAAGGTCACTGCAGATGTAACAAGTTAAGATGAGGAGTAGGGTGGGTCCCTAATGTAATATGACTGGGGTTCTTACAAGAAC
Source organism: Myotis yumanensis (assembly GCF_028538775.1). Taxonomy (NCBI): domain Eukaryota; kingdom Metazoa; phylum Chordata; class Mammalia; order Chiroptera; family Vespertilionidae; genus Myotis; species Myotis yumanensis. The sequence goes on from NW_027223753.1 coordinate 76,064,721, forward strand.
ACAGCCATGTGAAGACAGAGAAACATAGGGACACCCTGTGACAATGAAGGCAGAGATTGGAATTATGCAGCTGCAAGCGAAAGACAAAGATTACCAGCAAACCACACAGGTTGGAAGAGGCAAGGAAGGACTCCTGTTCATGGTGCAGAGGAAGCAGGGGCCTGCCTTTGGAATTCCAGTCTCAAAAACTATGAGACAATACATTTGTGTTGTTTTAAAATGAAATGAGCTATCAAGCCATGTAAAGACATAGGAATATTACTCAAATGCCTATTACTAAGTGAAATAAGCCAGTATGAAAAGAATACATACTGTATGATTCCAACTATATGATACTCTGGAAAAGGCAAGACTATAGAGACAGTAAAAATATCAGTGGTTTCCAGGTGTTATGGAAGAGGGAGGGATGAACAGGTGAAACACAGAGGGCTCTTAGAGCAGTGAAGGTATTCTATATGGTACTATAAATAGTGGGTACATGTCATTACACATTTGTCCAAACCTATAGAATGTGCAACACCAAAAGTGAAATGTAATGTAAATTATGGGCTTTGGGTGATAATGATGTGTCAGTGTAGGTTCATTAATGTAACAAATGGACCACTCTGAGGTGGGATGATACTGGGAAGGCTGAACGTGTGTGTGAGTCGGGAATATATGGAAACTCTATGTACTTCCTGCTCAGTTTTGTTGTCAACTTAACACAGCTCTAAAATATAAAATCCAAAAAAAGAAATAAAGAAGGTTCCACTATGCCAGGACTGGGTGTCTAAAGTCTAAACATGTAAGGAAGATGCTAAGGGCTATGTTTACAAGATAAAAGACTAGAACAACAACAAAGCATCTGCAGCTGATTCAAGGAGATGAGCTCTGCTCTGCTTCTGGCCAAGGCAAACTAGCTTGTGTCAGACCAAAATCTTGCCAAAAACAATAAGAAAAGGTGAATCGAATTTATAATATGTACTGTTTGAACATCAAAAATCACGAAGGCAGTGATGACCTGAGGGACCAAGATCCATTACCTCAACACTTGGAGCCACTCTTCCCTTCCAGGAACTCATTAATTTGTAAGTAGTTGCTGGGAGGCTGAGTAGCCATGCAAAAGCTAAGAGGCTGGAAAACTATGCAGAGGCTTCCGCATTCTTATGAGCCCAGGGAGACAAAAATTAGTATTGAAGACCCACCATAAAGAAAGGCCCTGGTTCCCACTACAGAAGAGCTCTACTCAGTGGTATGTAGGATCCAGCTTATACCACCTGACTGTGTGCATCTCTTCCCAGTTCCATGTCTAGGGATGGCAGACGGGTAGTTTGAAACTGATACAGTGGAAGTGTTTATACCACGGAAATTGGCAAATGCTACAACTCGGAACACTTCCTACTGAGAGTCAGTTTTAAACACCAGCATACCACAGGCTGCATTAAAAAGGTAAGGCAAACCAGAAATAAACCAATCCTATGTACTACTATTTGTAATACCTTAAACAATAAAATAAATTTTAAGAAAAAAGAAATAAACCAATCCTGAGACAGACTGAGAAACAGTTCCAAAGGTCAATCTCAGACAAATTAAAGTAACCAGTCTTTACCTTAGAGCCTGGTAGAAGCAAAATTAAATCCTCCTAGAAGATTATAGTCTAGGAAACCAAGATGGCGGTATAGGTAAACACCGGAGTTTGCTGCCTTGAACAACCACTTCAAAAATACAACTAAAAGATGGAACGGACATCATCCAGAACCACAGGAAAGCTGGCTGAGTGGAAGTTCTACAACTAGGAGGAAAGAGAAAAGCATACTGAGGCTCAGAGGAGGCGCAGTGCTAAAGTAAAATACTAAGGTTCGGAGTGCATGCAGAGCGGGCTGGCGGCTGAGGGCTCGGTTGTCGTTTTCAATCGGGAGGGAGTCTCAGGCTCTGAGCTCCAGTTCTGGGCAAGTCTCTAGGGACCCAGACTCATACGGGAGAAGCGGGACTGTCTGGCATCGCTCAGAACCCTAGGGCAGCTTTCTCTCCGTGGGTCTTGCAGCGACTACTGGGACACTGAGAAGCAGAGCCTCTGAGGGCAAGACTGAGAGCAGCCATAATTGCTAACCCCATCCTGTTGATCCCGTGGGACCCACCCCGCCCAAGCCCTGCAGGGAGGCTTTTGCTGGATAGCCTCAGGCAAAGGCTAGATTAGCACCTCCCTAGAGATCCAGGAGCCAGGAAGCCCAGAGGTCAGAGTGGGACCATCCAGCTTGCAGCTCCATGGAACCATAAAAGACACACTCAGGGGGCAGACTCAGTGAGCACCAAAGCCCCATCGAAGCAAGTCTAGCCCCAGAGGGGTATCTCCAGCACAGAAGTTCTCCCACCGCAGACACAGCTGATTCTCACAGCCAACTGGCCTGAAGGTCAATTCCTCACAGTGATAACTATAACAATCAAAGCTTAACCACAACAAGACTGTGCACAAAGCCCACAAGGAGGTGCACCAAGAGTGTCTACCTCAGGTAATTGGGACACTTAGCACAGAAAGGCACTCTATCGACACAGTGAAGCATAAAAAATGCCGAGACAAAGAAACAGGACACAAAGACAGAATTGGAGGAAAGCAAACTGTTGGATACAGAGTTCAAAACCACACTTTTAAGGTCTTTAAAGAACTGTTTAGAAGTTGCCGATAAATTGAGTAAGGCCCTCGAAAAGACTGGTGAGACCGCCGATAAATGTAGTGAGATCCTCAAGAAATCTAATGAGACCCTCGATGTAGTGATAAAGGACTAACTAGAAATTAAGCATACACCGACTGAAATAAAGAATATTCTACAGACTCCCAACAGCAGACCAGAGGGTCGCAAGGATCAAGTCAAAGATTTGAAATACGAAGAAGCAAAAAACACCCAACCGGAAAAGCAAAATGAAAAAAGAATCCGAAAATATGAAGATAGTGTAAGGAGCCTCTGGGACAGCTTCAAGCGTACCAACATCCGAATTATAGGGGTGCCAGAAGATGAGAGAGAGCAAGATATTGAAAACCTATTTGAAGAAATAATGACAGAAAACTTCCCCTACCTGGTGAAAGGAATAGACTTCCAAGTCCAGGAAGCGCAGAGAACCCCAAACAAAAGGAATTCAAAGAGGACCACACTAAGACACATCATAATTAAAATGCCAAGAGCAAAAGACAAAGAGAGAATCCTAAAAGCAGCAAGAGAAAGAAAATCAGTTACCTACAAGGGAGTACCCATACGACTGTCAGCTGATTTCTCAACAGAAACTTTGCAGGCCAGAAGGGAATGGCAAGAAATATTCAAAGTGATGAATACCAAGAACCTACAACCAAGACTACTTTATCCAGCAAAGCTATCATTCAGAAGTGAAGGCCAGATAAAGAGCTTCACAGATAAGAAAAAGCTAAAGGAGTTCATCACCACCAAACCAGTATTATATGAAATGCTGAAAGGTATCCTGTAAGAAGAGGAAGAAGAAGAAAAAGGTAAAGATACAAATTATGAACAACAAATACACATCTATCAACAAGTGAATCTAAAAATCAAGTGAATAAATAATCTGATGAACTGGTGATTGTAATAGAATCAGGGACATAGAAAGGGAATGGACTGACTATTCTTGGGGGGGGAGGGAGAATGGGGTGTGGGGGTGAGTGAAGAGATTAGACAACAATCGTGCACCTATGGATGAGGACAGTGGGTGGGGAGTGAGGTCAGAGGGTGGGGTTGGAACTGGGTGGAGGGGAGTTATGGTGGAAAAAAAAAGAGTAACTAATGTAATAATCTGAACAATAAAGATTTAATAAAAAAAAAGAAGTTTTTTTTTTTTAAAAAAAAAGAAGATTATAGTCTAGATCAGCGGTTCTCAACCTGTGGGTCGTGACCCCTTTGGGGGTCGAACGACCCTTTCACAAGGGTCGCCTAAGACCATCAGAAAACATATTTATAATTACATATTGTTTTGTGATTAATCACTATGCTTTAATTATGTTCAATTTGTAACAACGAAATTGGGGTCACCACAACATGAGGAACTGTATTAAAGGGTTGTGGCATTAGGAAGGTTTAGAACCACTGGTCTAGATGCTATAGTTTTTTAAATTTATTTTATTTATTTATTATTAATCCTCACCTGAGGATATATTTTTATTGATTTTTTATAAAGAGAGAAAGAGAGAGAGAAACATCAATTGGTTGCCTACAGAACTCGCCCTCTGACCTGGATCAGGAATCAAACCCAAACCTGGATATCCAGACCAGGAAAGAAACCCACAACCCTTTGGTATATAGGGTGACCTTCCAATCAACTGAGCCACACTGACCAGGGCCCTATAATTTTTTTTTAAATGAAAAATGCTCATCACTTACTAAAAATAATCAGATGCATAGAAAGGGAAGACAACTGGTCAAAGTCAAGGAAAAAAAAAAAGAGAAACCAAGACAAGGCCTACATACTGGAGAATTCAGAATGAACTTTAAGATAACTAAGTAATATATTAAAAAATACAAAAGAAAATATGAGGATTTCATTAGAAATCTCAAACCAATGAACAAGAATCAAGTTATAATTATAGAAGTTAAAAATAGACTAAAGTTTGAGATTTTATAGATAGTTTGACAGCAGGTTAAAAACAGATAAACAGGCAATTAGTGAACTACAACAGTACTTCACAAACTTCGATGTATACATAAGTCACTGGAGATTCAGATTATGATCAGCAATAGGATGAATAAATTGGGATTTACATGCAATGGAATACTATATAGCCATGAAAATGGAAAGACAGCTACTTGTAAAAATACAAGGTATCCATAAAAATGTATACACACTTTAACAGCTGATAACTCAAAGTTTCATTGCTTTTCAGATTTAACTTATTTAAAATAATGGGTGAGACCAGACTAAGCTTTGAACAAAGAAAATTTATTCACTAGACTTTTTTATAGGAATACATAAAAGATAAGAGTTTATGGTACAAAACCAGCAACAGTTGACAATTGAGGGCACACAAATACTGAATGAAATGATTCTTGATGTTTGCAATTCCATTGCTTTGCATTATCAGCAGTGACTGGACCAGGACAGTCATCAGTTTGAAAACAGGTGTTGAGAAAAATAAATTATTCATTTCTGTAGATTCTTTTAAATTTTGAAAATGAAGTGCATGTTAATAAACACTGACTTTATAATGATTCAAAGTATGTATACAATTTTTGGGAAACCCTGTATTTTTTATCCTTGTATACAAGGAAACTTGTAAAATAAAAATGAAGAAAAGTTTGAGAAAACAAAGAATGATACTGACTTCTGTTTTACTGGGAAAAAAGACACACACACACACATATACATATATACATATGCATATAAACAATAAGCTTTGGGTTATACTTTTTAGTATTTATTCATGAAAGAATTTGAAGAAAATTAATGGCAGGGCACAATATTTTTTAGTTATTAGAAACAAAGTAGAAAATTTTCAGTTAAAAAATTCTACTTCCTCTTAAGGCTCTACGTTTTTCCATGTTTAGCTACAGAACGTAGAAACTAAATATTTGTTTGAGACTATTACTTTCTCGGGCATTCTGGGAAACAGTTTGCCTTTACTGGATCTCAAACTTTTTTACATTTATTTTAAGTCATCTTACTGTACTATATCTATGATCATGTAAGAATAAAATTATATTGTTTTATTGCAAAAGCAACACATACCTGAGATAGATAGATAGGTAGATAGTAAACATCAAATCTATACCATGGAAAACATAGGAAAACCGTAAGCATATTATGAAAGGGTCTCTTAAAAAGTAGTGAAAATATGATGTCTTCTTTGCTCACAGATATTTAAATGTTGCCTGATTTTGAAACAACCAAGACTTTATTTTATAAACACAGGCAAATACTACTAGTTAAAATGTTCCTTCCCAGTGTCACCAGAACCTTATTCTTCAAAAGAAAAAGAGGTGACACTTTAGTTGCCTAAGGTCATTTAACTTACCTAAGGTCCCCACCCTGACTCCAACTTGGAAAATTCTCCATCTTTTATAACGTAAGCCAAGTGTGCTAAGATAGGCAACACAGATGCATTTTTATAGCTATTGGCTAAATACAATACCTTACAGAAAACGATCTTACCACTTGTGCTGGAACTTGTTCCATTTTTGCAGCAGGAGTTCCTGGTCTTGGGTAAAACTGGTTAATAAAGAGGCTTGGAAATTTGTACTCTTCAACAAGTTTCACTGTTTCTTGAAAATCTTGATCTGTTTCTCCAGGAAAACCACAGATAATATCTGTAGCAATAGTTATTCCAGGAACTCTAAAAAATAATGAGACAAAAATGTAAAAACTCTATTGCAATCTATAATTATTGTACTTCCCTAATATTTTAAATACCATTGTTCCTTTTAGAATTAAATTTTACTTTCAGGAAAGAGATATTTGCAAATACTTTTAAAAGAGTCCTAAATACTAAGAATTTATGAAAAACAGTGGACCCCTGTCATCTGCAAGAGATACCCATTTTTAATTTTTTAAGATGTTTCTTTGTTTTCTATTTTAAGATACTTATTCTACTATTTCTAGATTTACTTATTTTAATGTAATATTTACTGACTTCTCTATTAAGATAAATGATGATTTAGCTCTTTAAACTACTCTATCCTTCCCTTCACTATACAATCATGCACAATTTTTGGTGAAATTAATAGTATTTTCATTGGTATAACTGCAAAGATATTGTTCATTGCAGAGCCAACTGGTATACTATCATGAAGTTTCTTTTGTCACAATATTGAATTTTTCATAAAGTTAATAGTTGTCTCTTTTTAAAATTTTTCCCCAATATTCTAAATATTCTATGTATCTATGCTAATGTTTCCAGAAGCTCCATCAAGTCTATCAAAAACCAATACTATTTTCTAAACATTCAATATCTATAATAATAAAAGCATAATATGCAAATTGACCGAACAGCTGAACCACCGTCCAGATGACCTTCCAGATGAAGCCAGGGCTGCGAGGGCCGAGACGGTCGCTGGGGCTGCTGCCTCGGCCCAAGGCAGCCAGGGCTGCAAAGGCCTACTCTTGCACTAACTTCGTGCATCAGGCCTCTAGTATTATATAATTGACCAGTTCAATTCCACCCCCCTGTCCCCTCTAGAAATGCCACTCTTACTTTCTTCAAGTGTGTGTTGCATTCATAATAAAGCAGCTGTAATACTTGAATGTTACTCCTTGGTCTCCTTTTTTCAATCTAGTTTTTTTCCTGGATCCCATGTCCTCTTAATTCTTTATTATTCTATTCTCCATAATTTTGCAGAAGCATTCTTTCAGAAGTGTCATTAAAAAAGAGAGCTAACAAAATTTTGTTACTGTCCTAGGATGCCTGAACTCTCAATTCATGACTGATCATGGCTATACATAGCACTCCAAAATGAAAAGTATTAGCCACCTGAATTTCATAATCTTCTCCCCTCCCTTTTTTTTTAAGCTGGCAAGGTTGATAAGGTGTCCAGATTTACTCTGAGGCACACTTCTTCATTTGTGCCCCACTCTCTTTTTGAAAGCTTTTAGGATATTAAAGTCATTCTTATTGATTTTAAATTTTATAATAGACCTTGCGTTAGGTATTTAAGTTTTTGTAAAGGATAAAATCTAGAGAGTCATGTTCTTTAGGTCTATGTTTTTTTTTAAATCATTTCTTCTTTCTTTTTTTAAAAAAATATATTTTTGTTGATTTCAGAGAGGAAGGGAGAGGGAAAGAGAGACAGAAACATCAATGATGAGAGAGAATAATTCATTGGCTGCCTCCTTCATGATCCCTAGTGGGGATAGAGCCTGCAACCTGGGCATGTGGCCTGACAGGGCATTGACCTCCTGGTTCATAGGCTGACACTCAACCACTGAGCAACACTGGCTGGGTTAAAGTCATTTTTTTCTGTCTCTGGGATGCCTCTCCTTCAAATGTTGAAACTGGTGAATTGAGTCTCTAAGCTTTTCCACTGCCATTTTCAATCTTTGTCCTTTTATTCCACTTTCTGGAAGATTTAGTTGATTTTATCTTCCAACTCTCCTATTGAAAAAATTTTTATTGAATATCTTATTTTAATTTCTCTCCTTCTCCAAGTTTCCTTTTCAAAGCATAGTGATTTCATTTTAGAGTTGCAACATATTTTCTTTTTTCTGAGGATACCCAAATTATTTTTTACAGTTTTCCCTCAGCTCAATGCAATTATGTCTATTTCCTCCAGGTTTATTTTTTTATTTATTTTTTGTCCCTCTCAAAAAAAAAGATATTGTTCATTGCAGAGCCAACTGAAGGCTTTCCATCAATAAACAATTTTTGTTATCCTTTTTTATTTAAAAGTAAATCACTAAACACTTTCCATTATAGAGTGGTTAGGTAAACAAGCTGCCTTTGCTTTTGATAGGTCTAATATTAGCATCCTAAAAATCATTCTTCTGTGGCTATTGAGTTTCTCAAGTATGCTACAATAGTTTATTGTATACTGACAGTATAAGAACAACAAAATAACATTAACAGCATTCAAAACAGAATCAATAAAACAATAGGAAAAATTTCAAATCACAGAATACCTAGCTATAAAGATTGTTCTACCACCTAAATGCAGTTCTATAAGAATGAATAGGACAGCTTATCTCATCAAGATATATTAAATATTTGGGGGCATAAGTGAGAACAAAAGAATGTAACAAGGGAAAAAAAATCAAATTACTGGATGCCTAATACAAGTAGCTTCATTATTCCATACCTAGTTTGTATAATCCTTTAAAGCCTGTGTGGAAGAAGAATGATAAATTTATTTTAAAAAATATTTTCTTGATTCCTTAGTCTCATTTAGCTATTTGGCTGAACTTTAATCAATAAGATAAGTTACAAAGACAGGAACTTTTCTCTGTGATGATAAATAGAAAAAGATACAATAGGCATAGAGAAAAATAAAATGGTATATTAAAAAACAATTTTTATTTTATTGTAATATAAAAACATATTTTCTTCATTAAGGGTGATTATTAAAATTATGTTGGAAAGTCATAAAAACATGCTTTTACAGTAAGCTACAGATAGTAAGACCATTTCCTATACTTATTAAAGCATGTGGAATAGAAAAATTATGTCCATTGCTTCAATTAGCTAATTTTTACACTTATAACTACTCCTAAACAAAGGTAAAAGTAATGGATCACATTAGAAATGACAGAGAAGAGTCTATCTCTCCTAGGAAATTAAAAAAAAATCTTAGAAACTGTCTGTGAAATACTGCAGACACAAATACAATTCCTTATTGTCCTAGGCTGTGAATTAGAATGAACTTGGCACTAGATTATGGGGTATTCCCACAGGAAAGTACCTTACTGATTTTTCCCCACCCCCCAATCCTTCTTGATCCAGGATAGTTGAGCTCAGTATTATGCAACACCTGCTTACTTTGGCTTCAAGGCCCACAGTGAAAAAGGAAAGACAAACCTTTGCACTAGTCATCATAAATGTTAAGGAAGGAAATGTCCAATGCGTGGATATATTTGATAATCTACACAACAAGTTGACTGATAACAGGGGAGGGAGCAGACCACCATGAATTAGTGAAAGACCTATGTTAGTCAGAACTTAAAACTAAAAGTAGTTTAATTGGTTTAAAGTTTATAAGAATATAAACTGATTGCCTATAAAATGTTTTCAAAGTAGAAACTGCATTTTAATATTTGATGAGGCTCATTTATACATTAATTTTATATCTGCAAATGACGCTATATATGCTCTTAAAAATAATTCAGTTCCTTAACTGAACCAACAACAAAAAGCACCTCATAATTACAGTGTTAATTTGCTCAGTAAATAATTCTCTACAGTATATGAGAAAATCAAATTTTGTAGTGAACCAAGTTCTAAATTACATATGATTTAAGTGCTAAGAGGAAATCATATGAGGTGTAAAAAACAATATTAATCCAAATATTTATTATGCTAATTATGACTAAATGCTGTTTTTGAGAAGCCTTGAATTTTCAAAATATTAAAAATATTAAAATGCATTTCCATGAATTTATTAAAACTGTGAGTCTAATGAATATAATTACTAGGTATTATGTGTTTTTAAAATTTAAAAGACCTTCTATATCTATATTTTCATAGTAGCATTAGAGAATAATTCTGAAAGAAGAATATAGAAATGTTTAATTATATTAAAGATAGACATTTTGACCCATTATTGTTTCTGACTTACACAAGCTATTTACTGGCAAAATGGGTTCATTAAATTACTTGGAAATGGAATTAATGAAAAAGATTCAAATTATGCATCTGCCTTGGCAGAAGCAGTGCTATGTATGATCAGTTACGAAATCTATCAGGACATGTGAGGAGAGTACTACCTATTTGCTGGTCTGACACTAGGATTTTTAAAAGCCCCAATATTTTTAGACTTATTTACCTTGATTAAAACTACATATATCCTATATTATATTTGAAATACTATTAAATGTAGTACTTTAATTCGTCTCAAGATTTTCACTTGCAATTTGGTGTTACACTGGCAAAAATAGGAAAAAGGTTGATTCGAGTTCATTCTTTAGATAAAAAAATCATTAGCTTCAAATTCCACATGTGAAAAAACTAAAAATAACATATATTCTATTACCTCAGAAAAAGAATCAGACCTATTAAAATTATTAGGCATAAGCTAAACACATGGTTGAAAAATATATTTTAGTTCTATGGATATTAATTCCAGGACAATTACTCAATACTTCCAGGAAAAGCAAACTAGACCGAAGCAGGGGAAAAAATATCTTGAACTGAATGGAAATCAATATATCTAAATATATGGGATTCAGCTGAAGCAGTGTTTAGAGAGAAATTTATAGATTTAAATGTCTGTGTTAAATAATCTAAGCTTCCACCTCAAGAAGCTAAAAAAAAAAAAAAAAAAAAAAAAAGAGCAAAGTAGGACAAAGAAAGGAAATAAGGTATAAGAAGTCAATAAAATAGAAAATAGAGAACAAGATGCCTCTTTATAAAACAACAACAAAATTACTAAACTACTAGCTAGACTGAGAAGAAAAAGAAGACACAAATTACCAACTTCAGGTATAAAGGAGACAGCACTACAGTCAGGATCAACACTAAAAGTATACTAAAATTAACTAACCATATATATGGGTGTTTACTATTATTTTGGGGCTCTCTATTCTATTCCATTGATCTATGTGTCTATTTTCTTTCCAGTACCATATTGTTTTGAATACTATAGCTTTCTAGTATAGTTTGAAATCAGGGAGCATGATGCTCCACTTTTGCTCTTTCTCAAGACTGCTTTGATCAGACAGAGAAAATTTAGGATTATGTTCTAGTTCTATGAAACAATTCATAGATATTTTGATGGGGACTGCATTGAATCTGTGGGTTGCATTGGGGATTATGGACATTTTAACAATATTACTTCTTTCAATTTATGAAAATGATCTATCTATCCATTTATTCATATCGTCTTTAATTTGCAGCCACTGTGGAAAACAGTATGGAGGTTCCTTAAAAAATAAAAAACAGAACTACCACAAAATCCTCCAATTCTACTTCTGGGTATTTATCCAAAGAAAACAAAAACACTAATTTGAAGAGATATATGCACCCCAATATTCAGTGCAGTATTATTTACAATAGTAAATATATGGAAGCAACCTAAGTGCCCATGAATAGATGAGTGGATAAAGATGATGTGGCATATATTGCACATCTATAGTCACCCATAGATATGCCTTGTGGAACGCAGATTATTTTAAGCTAAAGGCAACTGAGACCCTGTGGGCTCAAGAGAAACTTCTGCCCCTCTATAATTACTCAGAAGAATTTAAATTAGAGGTCTCGTCCATAATAAGAGATTATCAGAGAGAACCTTTTTTGACTTATCTATAGGGCAGGGCAAACTACTAATTATTGAATATTTGCTCTTCTAATCATCCTGAAAAGATCTTCTTCCTCTCTCATCCCCCAAGGTGCCTTACCTCATCCTTAGCTCAGAATGCCATACATACCTCATTTTAACTTACTGTACCTGAACCTCTTATATGTGGCATCTCTGACTCTCTCTTTTATGTGAGGTTCCCATACATATATATGAAATGAAATTTGGTTATTCTCTCTTGTTAATCTGTCTCATGTAGATTTAATTATTAGATGAGCTGATAAAACCTTCAAGGGTAGAAAAATGTTTTCTTTTCTCACACAATACGTTCAATGGAATATTATTCAGCCGTTAAAAAGAAGAAAATCCTGCCATTTGCAACAACATGGATACATCTAGAGCAGGGGTGGGCAAACTTTTTGACTCGAGGGCCACAATGGGTTCTTAAACTGGACCGGAGGGCCGGAACAAAAGCATGGATGGAGTGTTTGTGTGAACTAATATAAATTCAAAGTAAACATCATTACATAAAAGGGTACGGTCTTTTTTTTTTTTTTTTTTTTTTTAGTTTTATTCATTTCAAACGGGCTGGATCCGGCCCACGGGCCGTAGTTTGCCCATGGCTGAAGAGGGTATTATGCTAAGTGAATTAAGTTAGAGAAAGACACATGTGGTATGATTTCACTTATAAGTAGAATCAAAAAGTAAATAAACATACAAAACAAAACAGAAACCTATTCATAGATACAGGAAACAAACTGGTGGTTATCAGAGTGGGGAGAGGTTAGAGGGTGGGTAAAATGGGTGAAGGGGATTAAGAGATATAAACATCCGGTTACAAAATAAGTCATAGAGATATAATGTACAACATAAGGAATATAATTAATAATATTGTAGTAACTTTGTAAGGTGACAGATTGTAATTAAATTTATTGTGGGGATCATTTCATAATGTATATAAATATTGAATCACTATGATGAACACCTGAAACTAATAGGATTTTATACTTCAACTAGAGGCCTGGTGCACGAATTCGTGCATGGGTAGGATCCCTCGGCCTGGCTGGTGATCAGACTGATTGGGGCCGATTGGGACCGGCCAGCTGGGGGGAGGGACCGTGGGAGGTTGGCCGGCCATGAGAGGTTGGATGTGGGAGTGCACTGACAACCTGCTGGCCTGGGGAGGGACCACGGGAGCTTGGCTGTGGGAGTGTACTGACCACCAGGGGGCAGCTCCTACATTGAGCATCTGCCCCCTGGTGGTTAGTGCGTTGTCCTAGTGACCAGTAGACCGGTCATTTGGTCAACTGGTCGTAACAGTCGCTTAGGCTTTTATATATATAGATTATATGTCCAAAGAGATACTAAGGGTAATGGGCTAATTATTTGAAAGACATAAATTATAACAAGTGACTCAAGAAGAAATAGAAAATTTGATTAGTTATTTATCTATTACAAAAATTGAATTTGTAATTAAAAAATCTTGCCAACAAAAGAAAACACAGAACAACCCAGGCCCACCCAGATGGCTTCCCTGGTGAATTCTATGAAACATTTAACAAAGAATAAAACTAGTTCTACAGAAACCATTTCAAAGATAGATGAGAAAGGGACTAATTTTATGAGTCCAGCAGTAGCCTATAGGAAAACAAGAGAAAGAAATTAAAAATAAATTCTAGACTAATATCCATTATGAACACAGAGACAAAATTTCTTAACAAAATATTAGCAAACTGAACCCAGAAACATATAAAGATGACTGCATATCTCAACCAAGTTTTTAATCACAGGAACACAAGGTTGGTTTGATATACAAATATCGATTAATGCAATAAATCATATTAAAAGAATGGACTATTCTTAATAGATACAGAAAGCTAGGTTAACAATTCCAATGCCCATTTATGATAAAAATTCTCATGATAAAAAACAAGGAATAGGAGGAAATTACCTCAACCTGATAAAGGGTCTACAGCTATTATCACACTTATTGGTGAAAGACTGAATGTGTCCCCACTAAGATTTCTGTATCTTTTCAATTTGTCATATCACTGGAGGTTTTTCTCAGAGTAGGTGAGTGAGAAAAAAAATATAAATTTAAGGAGAAAGAACAGGACATTTTTGAATACATTTAAGACAATTTTCAGCAGTTTTAAATTTATTTTCATAATTTTATGAAAAATTCTCTTAAGGATATTAGGCTGAAAACAGAAAAAGCACTAAAACATTTAGGTAAGGTTGAAAAACCCTCCCTCCCTCCACCCATCCATTTATGTCTCTAACTGTGGTATTCACTGTCTACCTAGAATTACTGAAAACTCCCCTCTGGAAATCATGAGAGGGTGGTATATATTTATACTATACATTTAAGGTAGCCATGCTTAAGATGAATACAGATTAAAGAAACAAACAAAAAAATGCCAATGCCAAGAATGCCCTTTCTTTATGTCAATCTAGGGTTTCTTTTCTTAGAGTCCGTGGACTCCCTAAAATTGCATCTAAAATTGTATGTATATATTTCAGAAAGAAGTGACCATTGTTTCATTCTGATTTGTAAAGCCTTCGGTGACCCAAATAAGAGTAGGAAACATTTCTGTGACTGCTTTTGAATCAGCTATATATATATATTAGGAAAAAATGGAAAATAGGCAATATTTGACACAGTCTGTGTATTAGAGAAAGTTCATCTAACCAATGTGAGTGAAATTATCATCATGAGCCCAGCCGGCATGGCTCAGTGGTTGAGTGTCAACCTATGAACCAGGAGCTCATGGTTCAATTCCCAGTCAGGGCACATGCCCAGGTTGCCGGCTTGATCCCCAGTGTGGGCCGCACAGAAGGCAGCCGGTCAATGATTCTCTCTCATCATTGATGTTTCTATGTCTCTCTCTCCCCCTCTCCTTTCCTCTCTGAAATCAATAAAAATATATTTTTAAAAAATTATTATCATGGCAAGGGTAGATTTAATAGAATCTGAAAGTTGAGTCATATGATATTCTTGTTTTATTTGTTGGTTTTGGGGGTTGTTTTGGTGTGTGTTTTTTTTCAAATAAAAAATGGTCAGGTATCATCAATTTCATAAATTTTAACCTAATACAAAATCAGTAATATAAAATGAGTCCCACTCTGTCCATTACTTGAGAGAGAGAAAAACTGGTGTTATTCTTGCTGTCTCTTAGTCTCACACGCATATATGTACAGCAGGTAATATGGGGCTAGAAGTCTCAAAAGTCCATTTGGTTCCTTTGGCAGTGGCTTCCCATTAGGTCCCATTAGGAGATCAAAAGGTGAGAGCAGAAAGAAGCTGATGGGGTCTGGAAGTGGTTACCTTCTGTTTCTGAGGCAGCAATACCACAATCCTTGCTCCTAGATTCCAGTAACACAACCTCTTGTTTTTGTCCCCTTAGCCCGAGTGGCAGTGACTGCTTTCAGCAGTTATTATTCTCTGGTTACCTCAACTCTCAATCTTTACTTTTAAAAATAGTCTATATAGTAAATTTCCTATATTAAATAACATCTGGTAGAAATACCACACATAGCTTTTCTTCCTAACAGGACACTAATCAAAACAATCAACTTCACCAGTGCACACATTTACTACCTTAAAGAGATCACATTTACACAGACCAAATTCTTTTAGAATAAAGTAATAAAATTGGAAATAAATGGTAAAAAGATAGCTTAAAAAAAAACCCCAACACTATTTGTTTGGAAGCTAAATACAATAAGAATACAAATGTATTCCTACAAATGAATAGCCATGATCTTTTTCAAAGTAGAACTCAAATTTCTGACCTTTTGAGAGAAATTTAAAAGGAATTATTTTCAAATAGTAACCAAAATCTACTTCCTAACATAAAATTCACTTATTAACTTTAAGTGATATTTATAATCAAAGATAGCTTTTCAAGGCCTCTTCATGAAAAAAATTTAGTAGCAATTAGTTTTTAAAACTATTCCCTCTCTTTAAAAGTAATAAAATGGTTTTTATTAAGCTAAAAAAATCCAGATGACCTATTTAGTTTAAATTTGGTACAATTTTACATTTTTGAAGTAAAAAATTAGTATGTATGGGACAGGGAGAGAAGAATATGGATAAAATGTAAAAAGATTTGCTAAAGCTTTGGAAATTTCTGGATATCCTGAGAAACCAGAATTTAAAATGGCAAAAAAATAAATAATTGTTACATACATGTAGTAAAAACTGGTCAAGTATATGGGAAACATGTTTCTAAAATGCAAAAAGAAAAGTGGTTGTCAAATAAGCCAAAAATAAGAGAGGGGACCAACCAGAAGCAGATACTACCAGAGAATGTGGTGGTGTCATCCATTACATTCCTAAACCTGCTATAAACCCAAAATATACAGTTTGACTTTAAGAAAAAATCAAAAGAATTATCACTATTAAAAATTAAATAAATACTATGTAGAGTGTTTTTTAACCTATAACACTATGCTTGTATTCCACAGCGAATATTTGGAAATAAGCACAAAGCCTTACATAAGACCAAATATATTGCTTTAAAGATTAAATATAAGCATACTGAATAATATTGTTATAACATTTAAAAAGAAACCATATTAAAAGTCACAGAATTTTTGCACATCTGTTATTAAGATCATTTTATGATATTGCTGGTTAAAGTGAAGGTATTTACTATCTATGGTACTGTTAACATAATTCTTATATGAGTTTTTCTGTTTCTATGGTAACATGAATTATAAGGTTCAATGAAGCCAGATTCAGTAATGTGTAGTTTTCTGTTATTCAAGGTGAAAAGGAAATGAAACATTTCTAACATTCATAAACTGCAGCAAATGCCTGAATTCCATTTAGCGATAAGACGATAATTACTAAAGTAATTAGAATTCTTCCTGGATGGAATTATTTTGCACACAGTGGAAATTTAGACTTGGGAATGAAAGCAGGGGCCAGAGTATATTCAGCATCAGTAATTAATTACAACCAAAACGAATATGCTATTCTGATACCTTGGAACAGACTATACCTTCTGTCTATTTTTGCTACAATATGAAAGAAACTGGTCCCCCACCCCCATCCCTTAAGTCAAAAATATAGAGTGGGTGAAATCATTTTATTCAAAAGAAAATCCAATTACAGAAATAATCAACTTTTCCCTCTTGCTTTATTTTTTTTTTCATATTTGAAAGGGCATTCACATTAGCAGAACCAATTAAATGAATATCAGGACAGGGCAAAAACTACAAACTTGGACAAGTTTCCTAATCTTTTAAAATTAAACTCTGGGGAAAAAAAAAACACTTATGGAAATTTTAGAGACTCAAAACCAGATCATAGCATTCTTTAAAGGGACAGCATAATTGGAAGGTAACTAAACATCAGGTCTCAGGAAGAATAATTATAAAGTTGTTCAATCATAATGCCTCTAATATCCAGTCCACTACAAGTAAGAAATTAGGCAATTTTTACTTTTAATGGGAGTGTTGTCATCATCAAGATATGGTAGTCAGAGGCATTACATTTCGTATCTTACGCTATCCTAAGATGTAATGTGTATAGTCACTGTAGACATAATGTTGAAAAAAAATACACATGCAGAAAGAGCATGCGAGTATGGGAGTGCCTGCCCCAGAAACCGTCAAATCAAAACGCAGAATTATTCACAATTACTTTCTTTATTCCTTATTAGTTGAACGCATGTGTTATTTAAATTCAGTTTAGGCTAAAAACTAGATCAAGGGTTGGCAAACTATGGCTTTTGGGCCAAATTCAGCCATTGCCTCTTTTAGTAAATAAAGTTTTATTGGAACACAGCCACACCCATTCATTTATATAGTGGCTATGCTGCTTTGGCTGTAAGAGCAGAGTTAAATAATTATGAGAGTTGCAACAGAGATTGTTTACACAAAGCCAAAAACATTTATTATCTTCAGAGAATCTAACAAAGTGGGCCCATTACTGAGTTTTGTTAAGTACTCCCAAGGACACCGAACTGAGTTTGAGGGGACAGTGGCATATGATGCTCTCCAAAACGTAGCCCTAAATCAACCTTCCCATTGTCACAGAATTCTCATTCATATGATTCAAATCAGAATACTTCCTCCCTGAGCAAACCATGGTCCACAATCTATTAGCGCCTATCCACACTATTCATCCCCCGTGGCCACCTTTCTGATGAAAATTTTCCTGATTTTCTCTCCGTATCTCAACTCATTCAAGTTCTTCCTTTACACCTCTGATGATGGCCCTATGTCCTGCTGGCACCTTTCACATTTGTCTGTCTTAAGCCTCCTAGTAAATCACAAATGCCTGATGGATTAGGGTGGGGCCATATTCATATGCTTACACTGCAGCAATGAGGTGACAGCCTCACAGCTAGTGGAGGCTCAGCAAAGGTGCTTATTGAATTGAAGGTGACGAGCAAGGGAGAACCGGGAAACCGATAGGGGCAGTGAATAAATGAACAATAAGGCAATAGACCTGATTCACACCTTCTAATGATTAATCCCTGTGTTGACTAATACAAGTATCAGCATTCTACTTTCAAGTCCAAGAAGTGCGCTTGTGGCCCTAATCTGTCTGGCAGGGGAAGAGCAGGGTGACCCGAGGCTCTGTGACAGGCTTCTCTCTGGGCTAAAGGCCGCTGGGCTGGCTTGTCGTGCTTACAATGAGGGTATCACTTCTCAAATGAGTACTTAAAAATAAAATTGTATTAGTTAAGTTTTTTTTTCATCTTAAGTTCATTTATTTAGAAAAATTAAAACACTGACACAGGGAGAATAATTATTTTAAATAACCTGAGGTCCTTTGCAGCTTTCAATTTAATTGGGGGAAAGGGGTTTAAACTGGAATCCTTGAAATTGAAGCAAGAGTTATGAGACTCAAAGAGGAGTTTTCATTCCAATTTTTCATTACAGTTGCTCTCTTCTACTTTTGAAGATAGGTCCCATCATTCAAAAACTGCTTATTAACTGGATGGTATGTTCTTGGCAACCTTCTAGCTAGTCAACATCTATGAGGGCAGCTATGGCAGACAGGCAGCAAGTGGCCCGGAGTCCTTTCCATACGAAACCTCATGCAACATGTGTGTTCATTAGACACGGCAGCCTTTATGTGAAGGGCCTGTCACTTTTTATGACACTGCCTGTTGGATCCCCTTTTGGCCCAAATCTCTACCTCTGAGAGGGGGATTCTGTTGTGTCTCACCCACGCCTGGCTGGCCTGTCAGCTGGGACAACAGCCACACAGCACTGCCTGAGACCTGCAAACACTCCCAGGCTCTTCCTGAATGTGAGGAGCCCAATTAGTTCTTGCCACACAGCAGTCCCTGGAGGCCGCCTGCTTCTGACACAGCTGGCTCGGCAACACTGGGACGCTGGGCATTGCTTTCATGCTGGTGGTGGCTGATCCTAAACCAAGAACAAAGCCACCACATCAGGAATCATCAGGACGCTACAGCAACCCCCAAAGTCATCGTTTATGGAAGGAAACAAGTGAAACAGTCACACGTGAACTAGCTCAGTATCGGGTTGATACTGTGGTATTTTCTGCCACCAGCCTCTGTGAACCTCCCTGAGAGCTCACCCTGTGCTAGACACACTTTCAAGTGCTCTTCATATACTGACACATGTACCCCCGAGGCAGCTAATGAGACAAGTACTATTTTCTCCATTTTATAGATGCGGCAGGGAAAGCACAGAGAGAGTACGTACCTATCCTAAGGTCACACAGCAATAAACAGTAGAGTCTGGATCTGAATCCTAATTGTCTGGTTTCAGAGTCTGTGATCTTACATGCCTCCCACTGACGAGGACAGTGTGTATCAAGTATATACACACTTGCTCCCAAAAGGCCTCTGTTTTTAGACATAAGAATATCAGGCGTCATCGTGAAGCCACTAGTTTGAGACACTCATTTAGAAGCATGAGTGTCATCTCATGATTCCACAACTACTAAATAACAGAAAGACCCACGTCACACGATCTTTTCAGCCATTCCTCAGTTGTTTGATGATTCCTCTTTGTTAAAGGACAAGGACACTGGGATTAGGTCATTTGTCCACGGTTACAGAGATGGTGAACAGGAGAGGAAGCAGGGGTTGTGTGTTCTGACTCCTCATGCTTTACTCATGTGCTTCTCCTTTTATCCAAGGAAAAGAAATGCAGGAAAAAATCCTCACCAGATACCACAGGAGAGCTCAGATCTTATCACACACATTCTCACTGGTGCCAAAATTACAGAAAGAGAGATAGGATCCCCTGAGACTAGAAACATTAATAGACATAACTAGCCCTTGGCTCAGAGAGGCAGTGAGAAAACAAAAAATCTTGTTAATTTTTAACACTTCACTTCATGTCCCCCACCATGCAAGGTCTAGGAAGTAGTCCTGATTACATCATTGTCAGCAAACAAATCGCAGGAATTTAGATAACTATGTGCTGCTTGACACCGAATCCTGGGCAGTTCACAGCCTGGCACAAAAACCAAAGTATCTCTGTCTTTCACATAATTCAGATCCAATTAATGGCTATAGAGACCCACAAAGACACACATGCTGATATTCTTTTTTCTATGCTATTTCACAGACATCAAAACAGCCCTGCGAGGAGGGGGTGAAATGTCTACTGTGCAGAGGTTCAGAAAGGTGAAGTATTTGCACAGAGGAAACAGAATTTGAACACTCGCCACTGCCTCTCAAACTTGCTAAACTGAGTTAATTCCTAAGCACAACAGCCCATTCAAGAGGGCTATGATTTAGAGAGAAACACAGGACAAATATCTGTCTGTGACCACCAATGTATAGCAAGTGTGTACATGTGTGATGCTGTCTACTAGATAGGCATCAAGGTACTAAGTTCTACGAGATGAAAGCCTGAATTAAAAACAATTTGAATCAACTCAACCAATGATAACTGAATACCTACAAGTAAGGGTACAAGAAACAGAATCAGAGTATACCGTGGTTTGCACAGAATTTACAGCCACCAGTGGAGGTAAACAATGACAGGCTCAATAGCATACAAAGGTGAAGGTGGCCCTAGCCATTTTGACGCATTAGATAGAGCATCGGATCCTGGACTGAAGGATCCCAGGTCCAATTCCAATCAAGGTTAGGTACCTCAGTTGCAGGCTCGATCCATGGCCAAGGCCCATGTGGGAGACAACCAATCAATGTGTCTCTCTCTCTCATATAGATGTTTATCTCTCTGTCTCTCCCCCTCCCTTCCATTCTTGCTAAAAATCAATGGAAAAATATCCTCTGGTGAGGATTAACAAAACAGCAACAACAAAAAGGTAAAAGGTGGGATAAGAGGGGGTGGTGGAAGAAATGGGACTATGAGCCTTAGAGAAGATGAAACTAGGAAAAACACCTTACGGGGAGTGGGAGGTGAGGAGAGAAAAGACACACACAAAAAAGCTGCAAAGGTTTGTGGACATGACAAGATACAGAGCTGCAGGTTGCCACCTCCTCATGGAGAATCTGCTGAAATTAACTGCAACAAAGTGTAACATCACTAGAATTTATATTCCACTTCAGTCTAAGTGTGTAGCTCCAATCACAGCAACTGCTTCCTTTAGCAAACAGCTTTAACAAAATCAATTTCTGATCAAAAAAGAAAATGAAGAAACCCCAGGTGGTAAAATACAAGTAACGACTATTTCATCAGAGCTGAAGTCCAAGACACAGGGCTACGTTGTCCATGACAACAGGCTTCCTGCACAAAGCCACCTCCTGATGACAAAGGCACATGGTCCAGGCAGCCCTGAATAAGAGTTGTTCTTAATTGCGTGATGATCCTTTTATAAAATGTGTATATAAATAAGGAAAATCACAAGAAAAAATGACACCAAGAGAGCCAAATGCAGAGGCAGGTACTACCACTAAAGCAAGGATGATGAATGGAATAGTTTTCAGATGTATGAAAGGGCAAAGCAAATCGAGAAATTGTGGACATGACAGACTCTTAAGAGATCTTAACATGCTCTATGAAAGGGGGGAGGGCAGTCTGCATGTGGCTCTAGGAGTCCTGCCCAGGAAGCATCCACAGGACAGTAAAAACAGGATGAATAAAGAACCACTAGCATACACATCTGGGGGCTGAAAGAATCTTATTTTTTTAAAAATATATTTTTATTGATTTCAGAGAAGAAGGGAGAGGAAGAGAGAGATAGAAACATTAATGAATGAAAGAGAATCATTGATTGGCTGTCTCCTGCACACCCCACGCTGGGGATTGAGCCCGCACCCGGGCATGTGCCCTGACCGGGAATCGAACCGTGACCTCTTGGTTCATAGGTTGACACTCAACCACTGAGCCATTCTGGCCGGGCTGCAGGAATCTTAATGTTCACATAGCTCACCCCTATATTGAAATAATTTTTGGAAAATGTGGAGAGAGAAGTCACTTTGGGCTTTGATGTCTTCCCAAGGAAAATTCAATTCAATCAACATTATTAATGAACTTGATAAGCAATATAATCAATATGTTATTTAGTAAATATCATAGAAGGTAGGCCTCTATGCCCTAGTACTACGCTATATGAAGAGTTAGATGCTACACCTGCCCTCAAAGTCCGCAGAGATAAATCAGGTATTCACCACTAGTGGCAGAATATTAGCAGTTACAGAAAACACTTACATAGCATATTGCACCAGGCAAGACTCTAAGTGCTTTCCATATATTAACTCATTTAATTCTCAAATATTCCTGTCAGACACTCCTATCATCTCCATTTTACAGATGAGGACACTGAAGCTGAGAAAGGTTAAATACCTTCCACCAGGTCACAGTTAGCTAGGAGTCCCCCTTATCTGTGGTTTCACATTCCGTGGTTTCAGTTACCCACAAATTGTGTGCCATTATGAGCAGCATGATCAAGTCTCACATCACCCCGTTCCATCCCACCCAGGACCTGAACCATCTTCAGTTCAGCATCTCCACACTGTAGGTGCTCCCCGCCTGTTAGTCACTTAGTAGCCTCCTTGGTTATCAGATCATCTGACGTGGAATCCCAGTGCTTGTGTTCAGGTAACCTACGCTGTGAGAGTAGTGCTGCTGGATATGCCAAAGAGAAACTGCAAAGTGCTTCCTTTCAGTGAAAAGTGAGTACAGTACAATATGGTATTGTGAGAGAGACCACCTTCACATAACTGTGATTACAGTATATTGTTATATTTGTCTTATATTATTACTAGAGGCCTGATGCATGAAATTTGTGCAAGAGTAGGCTTTCCTCCCCCCAGCTGCCGGCACCGGTTTCCCTCTGGCACCTGGGACCCGGGTTTCCCTCCGACTGTTGGCAGGCACCCAGGACCCAGGCTTCCTTCACAGCCCTGGCTTTGTCCGGAAGGTCGTCCAGAAGAATGTCTGGTCTAACTAGCATATTACATCTTTATTATTATAGATTGTTGTTAATCTCTTATTGTGCCTCATATACAAATTAAATTTTGTTATGAATATGTATTTAGGAAAAACGACAGATGTAGAGGGTTCGGTACTATCTGCTGTTTCGGGTATTCGCGGGGTATCTTGGAGCATTCCCCCATGATAAAAGGGGTACTCTTGTGTCAGAACTATTATGTGAACCCAGATTTGTTGGTCCCAAATCCTGAGCTCTTCACTCAGCGTTCCTATCTCTTGATAAATAACTATAATGAAGGCCCGATGAATAAGTGCTCCATGAGCATTGTGAATGAATCCCATGGTAATGCAGTGCAGAGGGGAAAGATACACAGGAAGCCTTCAGGAAAGGGCATATGAACTCACACAACAGAGGCAAACAGTGTAGGGCAGTGTTATCCAATAAGAACACAATGTGAGCGACATGTCGTTTTAAGGTTTTTAGTCGTTACATTAAAAAAAGAAACAAATGAAATGAACAATATTTTCTTTAACCAGATGTACACAAATGGTATCGTTTCAGCAGGTAATCAATATAAAAATTAATGATATGTATTTTATTTTATTTTATTTATTGTCTAAAGTTTTACATATGTCTCCTTTTTCCCCAATTGACACCCCCCCCCCCACTCAGCCATTCCCACCCCAGGGAAGCCCCCACTGCCCCAGTATCTGTGTCCATTGGTTAAGCTAATATGTATGCATACAAGTCCTTTGGTTGCTCTGTAACCACCCCCGTCCTCCCCTGCCATTTGTCTCTGGATCTATTCTTGTTCATCAAATTATGTTAATCATTATATCCCACATATGAGTGAGATCATGTGATATTTATCTTTCTCCAACTGGCTTATTTTGCTTAATATAATGCTCTCCAGTTTCGTCCATGTTGTTGCAAGTGATAAAAGTTTCTTCTTTTTTTATGGCAGCATAGTATTCCATTGTGTAGACATACCAGTATTTTTGTGTTTTTTTTTTGTTCAAAGTGTTACAAATAGTATTACATATGTCTTTTTTTTTCTCTCCAATTGACCTTCCCCCAGCCTCTCCTACCCCCCGGCACATGTCCTCACCCCCCTCACAGTGTCTTGCGTCCACTGGTTATGCTTATATGCATGCATACAGGTCCGTCGGTTGATCTCTTACCCCCCACCCCTCAACTCTCCCCAGCCTTCACACTGTAGTTTGGCAGTCTGTTCAATGGCTCTGTATCTATTTTTGTTCATCAGTTTATAATGTTTTTTTTATTATCCATAAATGAGTGAGATCATGTGGTATTTTTCTTTCACCGACTGTCTTCACTTAGCATAATGCTCTCCAGTTCCATCCATGCTGTTGCAAATGGTAAGAATTCCTTCGTTTTTATAGCAGCGTAGTATTCCATTGTGTAGATGTACCACAGTTTTCTAATCTACTCATCTGCTGATGGGCACTTAGGTTGTTTCCAAATCTTAGCTATTGTAAATTGAGCTGCTATGAACACAGGGGTGCATATATCCTTTATGACTGGTGTTTCTGTTTTCTTGGGATATATTCCTAGAAGTGGTATTACTGGGTCAAATGGCAGTTCCATTTTTAATTTTTTGAGGAAAACGCCATACTATTTTCCACAATGGCTGCACCAGTCTGCATTCCCACCAGCAGTGAAGGAGGGTTCCTTTTTCTTTGCATCCTCTCCAGCATTTGTCATTTGTTGATTCGTTGATGATAGCCATTCTGACAGGTGTGAGGTGGTACCTCATTGTTGTTTTGATTTGCATCTCTTGGATGATTAGTGACTTTGAGCATGATTTCATATGTCTCTTGGCTTTCTGAATGTCTTCTTTTGAAAAGTGTCTATTTAGGTCCTTTGTCCACATTTTTTTAATCCACTATCTGCTGATGGGCACTTAGGTTATTTCCAAATCTTAGTATTGTAAATTGTGTTGCTATGAACATAGGGATGCATACATCCTTTCTGATTGGTGTTTCTGGTTTCTTGGGATATATTCCTAGAAGTGGGATTACTGGGTCAAATGGGAGTTCCATTTTTAACTTTTCGATGAAACTCCATACTGTCTTCCACAGTGGCTGCACCAGTCTGCCTTCCTATCAGCAGTGCATGAGGGTTCCTTTTTCTCCACATCCTCGCCAGCACTTGTCCTTTGTTGATTTGTTGATGTTTGCCATTTTGACAGGTGTGAGGTGGTACCTTAGTGTTGTTTTGATTTGCATCTCTCGGATGATTAGTGACTTTGAGCATGTTTTCTTGGCTTTCTGAATGTCCTCTTCCAAAAAGTGTCTATTTAGGTCCTTTGCCCATTTTATGGATTAGATCGTTTATCTTTCTTTTGTTAAGTTGTATGAATTCTCTGTAAATTTTGGAGATTAAACCCTTATCTGAAATATCATTGGCAAATATGTTCTCCCATGCAGTGGGCTTTCTTGTTGTTTTGTTGATGGTTTCTTTAGCTGTGCAGAAGCTTTTTTTGGCACATCTCAATGTGAAGTTGCTACAGAAGACAGATGTGGCTCCTGTATTGGACAGCACAGACATGGACAGAATGCGAATAAACACTCTCAACAGAAGGAAAAACAAGAGCAAAGGCATTCAGGCAGAAAAGAAACAAGCAGCAAACACCACAGGTTGGGGTATGCATGAAAGGGTAGGTTGGAACTTCCAGTTCAAAAGGAGGTTAGGGCCAGCATGGGGAGTGTGGCAAGGAGGACTACCAAAGGTTCTTGTGGGGAGCGACATCTTTAAAACTGTGCACCAGTAAGAGGACCCTGGCAACATTTAGTTGAGAGAGAAATGACACAGAGGTGACAGAGCACAGGTAAGGATAGCCCAGGACCCTGAATATACTATGTTTTTTCCTATACACACATACCTACAATTATGATCAACTAGAACAGCAAGAGGGGATAGAATGGGCAGTGGTGTAAGAGATGGTAGAATCAGTGGAACTGTGAGAGATGAGGTGACTGACCTGAGTGGCAGGTGGGGGTGGAAGGGAGTGGAGACAGTGAAGAAAGGGAATCAATACGAATCTGGGGTGTTCAGCCTGGAAGGGGAGTGAGGCCATTCATCCAGACATTTCACAGAGGATCAGTGTCACTGTACAAGTGCTCGCTGCATAACTGGTGAACTCTAAGTACAATGAGGGCAGGACCATGTTACATCTAGTTTTTCTCTCCTGAGTGCACAGTGAGGTTCTAAGAAAGCATTTGCTAAGTGAAATAAGCCAGTCAGAAAAAGACAAATGTCATATGATCTCACTTATATGTGGCATCTAATGAACAGGGGGCTGGATGAAAAAAAAATAGTGAAGGGATTAAGCAAAACACACACACACACACGCACACACACACACACAGAAAACAGACACAGACAACAGTATAGTGATAGCCAGAGGGATGCGGGTATGGCGGTAAATGGAGGTGGGCAAAGTGCAGATAAAAGGGGATGAAAGAGACTTTACTTTGAGCGATGGGTTCACGATGCAGTGTGCAGATGGTGTTTAATTGAATTGTACAGTTGAAACCTGCATGGTTTTATAAACCAATGGCACCCCAATAAATTCAATTTAAAAAAAAGAAAAGTATTTGTTAGCAGAGGAGCAGGGATAGGGGTGAATGGTGGTATTGGTAGTGGAGGAGGATGGGTGGGAAATGAGTTTACAGTTAAAAGACAAGCAAAAGTACCAAGTGATAAGAAAAGTTGGGGAGGAAGCTGCAGCTGATTCAAGTGGATTAGGAATTGCACTTTGACTCTACATTGTCCCTGATAGTTAAATATATTAAATGGATAAAAATAGTGCAGAACAGGAATAAAAGGAAAACACTTTCACTAGAAAGCAAATTGCACTCTAGATGAGTTTATTTAAAACTAAAATCATGTTATGTATATAGTTTATTGTATTAAAATCAGTTTTACTGATGAACATGAAACAAAAAAGAAACATGTCTTTGCACACTTTCTATATTAATGTGATATTTACAAGTCTGTATATTACTAACCATAAAAATTATAACCGAGAAATACATAAAACATCAACTCCCTATTCATCAAAAAATAAAAATGCTACAAAAACCTTTATCAAATTACTCCATGGACAAATAAAATATAATAGGCAATTATTGGATGTTAAAGTATTTTTTTTTAAATCAGAAATACCAAGAAAAATACGATTTTCAAAGTAATAGTGAAAAATCTAAGATAGGAAGATAACAATACAAAAACTGTACTTTATTAAATTTGAAATTCAGTTTAAAGAAGTTACATGATTTTAAGCTTGAGTTTTTTATTCAAACCTTCTGTTTCAATTACTTCTTACAAATTTCAATCTGCTGCTGGTGTGCGCATTTCCAATAACTACAACAGCATGAGATGCCACACTAGCAGGACACCTGCTAACATCTTTTATTCATGTACGTGTTCCCAGTGCAAAGCAATTATATTATTTCAAATATTTTAAAATGTTTTCTATTACTGCCTAACATAACTGCAGGTTACCTCACAAATCATCACTTTCCCTTTGCACTCCCTCTGTCTAAATCTTCTGAAAAAAAGGCTTAATTTGTGGTGTTGTTTGTAGAAGTCAATAATAGCTCACAAGTAATCTGTCTGGTTTACACGAATCTGATTGTAGACATGAGAATATAGCTGCCTATCAAATGCAAGAAAAAGGCGTGCATATATAGATTGTGTTTCTGATCCTTGATTTAGCTCGTTGGAACTGGTTCCCAGTGCTATAAATTCTGGAGAAGAAAATAAGTGTAAAAACTAGTTATTACAGCTCTGAAACCCTGCAACAGTCACTGGTCACCCATCTAGGGCTCATCACACAGGCAACTTCAGTCTTGTCAGCTTCTCTGCTACAGGTGTGGCTAAAGGTGCACAGGGGGCGGGCTGCTTGAAAAAGAGAGGGGTGTGAACCACTAGGGAAAGAGCAATGCATGTTTGTGCCATATTTCTCTATATTCGCTGAAAGGACAATCATATTTTAAAAATATATATTTTATTGATTTTTTACAGAGAGGAAGGGAGAGGGATAGAGAGTTAGAAACATCGATGAGAGAGAAACATCGATCAGCTGCCTCTTGCACACCCCCTACTGGGGATGTGCCACAACCAAGGTACATGCCCTTGACCGGAATTGAACCTGGGACTCTTGAGTCTGCAGGCTGACACTCTATCCACTGAGCCAAACCAGTTAGGGCAAGGACAATCATTAAGGTGCAGCTCACAACTGAAAATGGCAAATCTGAGGCAATGAGTTTCTGCATATTAATTTTAGGTCACTGTAGTATGATTCTATTATGTCATTTATTCTCAGTACAAGTACTTGGGGGGAAAAGGGTTGCATTGGAGATTAATAAAGAGATCTTACTTTAGGCATTGAAATAATGACCCCAAAGATTAAGAATATTTTTAATACATATAAAACTATTCATTGACATATGCCTTTTAGTGAAGCCATTCAAGGTATTTAAAACTATTATTTACATGACTTCTAAAGTATTAATTGTAGCTAATATCTAATTGTTAGTTGCCTATTATGTACTCTATCCCTTTCTCCTTTAACTTTCTCAGTAATGGTGACTACTCAACATAAAAATAGTTTTAACCTCCACTTGACTGAGAGACATTCATGTAAAAGAGAACAATCTCACATGAAGCGTTATCATAGGGGACAGGTCATCAGACCATTATTGTGCTATGACTAAGAAATGAGTGACTTAAGACAAAAAGCTCGATATCCTTAAACTTCATTTCTATTCATTCTCTAATAAATACCATCTGGTGTGTACTTTAGGGATATAATAATACCCATCAAA
The DNA here is from genome assembly GCF_028538775.1 of Myotis yumanensis. NCBI lineage: Eukaryota > Metazoa > Chordata > Mammalia > Chiroptera > Vespertilionidae > Myotis > Myotis yumanensis. The sequence continues at coordinate 76,093,832 of NW_027223753.1, forward strand.
AACTCCATCGCATTATGAGAACCGGCACCAAGTTGATCTGAAATGCATATTTGAACAGATGTGTTTAAATTACATCTCCATCTATCCACATGCATAAATTCAGAGCAAGTGTGTGTTGATTTAAAATGCATAAAAAAGGGATTTGGAGATGCATCAAAAGTGAACAGCATCTCAATGGATCAAGGCTCACATTACAAAAGGTCATTACTAAAAATAAAGTTTGCATTTATTAAGGTTTGCACCAGGAGGCTGTTCATGAGAACTGACTTAATGTTTGCAGCACAAAATCAGCCACTGAAACTACACTAATTTTTTACAAGTCCTCCATGTAAAACATTAAAACTGTCATGCATGAACAGGAAAAAATGGAATAGCAGACATCACAACAGAGAAAATTATATGGTGTGTCTACTGAGTGACATTGGTTGATATGACTCAGTCCCCCATTTCAACCATATTTTGCATTTCTCTAGGAAAAAATATCTGAGTGATTTCTGTTGTCACAATACTGTTCTGACTCCATTTTTTGCAGATATGCTTTAAGAAGTTAAAATTAAGTAAATACTTTTGGAATTACGAAGTTCATCAGTGTTTAGCAAGAAATTAAATATACAAAAATCCAAGTACAAAGGTACAGACCTTAAATGTTCTCTATATTCCACAAGTTGCTAATTTCTATGCAGATTTTTCACTATTATTATAAACCTTATTGGTGAGCTGCTGAGAGTAGAGCCTGTTGTCCATTAGGTTAACAGTATAAAAAGAAGAAAACTAATTGCTGAGCAAAATTCTTGGTTATTAATATCATCAACAAATATTTAATTAATTCATACTATCTTATATGATACACATGTATAAGCAGCTTCTGTAGACTTGGCTCTCGATGAAGAAGTTGAAGAATAAATGTATAACACTCATTCATGAATATTCATTCTTAGGTAGTTCTATTACCGAAACCAGTTAATATTTCCTTTATTCATAGGGGAGGGAAATGAGGATTTAAGGTAAAACAGATAGAGGACAAGCTGTGTATACCAACCATCTTTCAAGTTAACGTTTAAGGCTTTATGATATGCTGGGGTGGTTTACTAAAAAAAGGAATGACCATTTCCAAAGGAACTTCAGATTTGTACAAAAAAGAGATCTCTGAAGCGCAAGAGGAACGCCAGCTTTTTCTGAGTATATCTAGTTACTTAAAGGTATAGATTTATAGTTGTTCTTACTGATAGATCCAGAAAATTCACTGAAGCTTAAATCAATTAACGAGGGGTAGCAGTGAGAGTAGCCATTCATGTCCTCTTGGCCCTGCATTCTATGGAAAGCTAACCTCTACAGATGCTCCACATCTCACACGACAGTCCAGCCCAACTGCACCTCCATTCTCTTCTTTGAAGCCCCATGCTTTCTAGCCTGACTTTTTAAGCAAAACAACTTCAGATTTAATTATTACAGATGGGGTTTTTCCTTACAATTTTTTAATATTTTTCCAATAAAAGACAGTGAGGCCAAGCAAACAAATAAAAAAAATGAAAAGAATAAAACAAACAAACCAAAAACATACACACCAAAAAAAAAAAAAAATGCACACAATGTTCCAGAAGATACATTGTCAGCATTTATGAGTGACAAGCAAGTAAGGCCCATCATAATCTAACTCTAGTTCCTCTCCTCCCACTACCTTCTTCTCAATGTTCTACCAACAGTGAGTTGAGGACAGTGGGACCAACATCAACAGTCAATTAGAAAACACTTCAATAATACTGTAATAACTACGCATGATGCCAGTTGAGTACTGGAAATATAAGGGAAACACTTTGTAAAGGAAATGATCATATTTTAAAATCCATTAAACTGTGTGGTTGAGGAGCTTCCACTAACCTTCAATTAGAAGTGATCAAAGACAAATACTGAGAGAAGAATCTAATAGAATTCTATAAATGCCTTCCAAGTGATAAATATGTTCAATTAGAACCAATACACTGGTATGAATTGATATCTATATTTGGTATTATGTATCTGGATGAAAAGACATTTTCCAAAAAGAAATACATGAAATCTCATTACATATCAGCAATGACAAATGAACATTAGTAATTGACTCTGATGATAGGGAATATTAAACTTTGAACCCAGTAAGTGAAATGTTGTCCAAATAAAGTAATTCCATTATTCTTATTAGTAGAACTATATTTTAAATATTATACTACATTATTATTATATTTTGAATTTCATCCGTGAGAAATTTGTTTTCCAGATAGATAGATAGTAGATAGATAATTCTTGATTTTGTTTCTTGGCCTACAAAGTCTAAAATACTATTTGGCTCTTGACCAAAAAAGCTTGCTGATCCCTAGACTATATGCTTCTCTAATGACCCCAAATAGTTTAAAATATATAAAACAAGGAAAGTTTTCCTCTCAAATATGAATTATGCTCAAATCAAAATCTATGGCTACTATATAATTTTTTTAAATAGTAGAGTTCAGAGTACAGGAACTAGGCAAGATGTGCCTAAGGGGTTGCCTGTGCTTTATCCTGAATAATTCTATAAAGAGAATTTCAGTGGATTTTAAACAAGCCCAGTCTCCAATCATGGGTCTGAGAATCTTGCCATTGAGAACTCAACTCTTGAGGCCATAAATAATGTTAATTAAATATATGCTCCTGTTATTGCCTAAGATAGCTGTTGATAAATATGCTGAAATAAAATGCATACTGAATCACAACCACAAACATCAACATGCACAAACATTTCAAGAATGAATATTTTAATATGAAAAGTTCTTAATATGCTATTTAAATTTTGTTCTATTTCACTAAAATGCAGTAAAAGACATTGTCTTTATACATGACATGTAGGCACTTCACCACATTGTAAAACTTATAGACTAAAAGATTTTAAAAGTAATTGAGTTTACAATTCACAAATAAAATTCCTAAAATAAATTTTTGTACCCTGTGGTACCTTTGTTTAGGTAGGAAAAATGTCATACATGAATTGCTCATATTTGATTTCATTATATTTATCAAGTCAACCCAAAATTGGTTATTTTAAAAATAACAACAAAAATAATTTGCTGAGATTAGATTACCCATTTTTTGCTTGGATGAACAAACAGCTGTACTAAACTAACCCTATGTTCACATGTACATGTCTTTCATGTGTTGAACTTGAAGGCAGTTTGTGTTGGCCTGATAACAAAACAGATGTTTTCCTTAGTGATTTGGCTAGCTTTATTAGGTCTTGGGATCAGCTACGTGTATGCTTTAAAAAACTGTATTCAATCTGTAAAATAAAACCCATCAGACTAGCTCATCCACGAGCTGATGTAATTGGCCACTATTTGCAATTAAACAGGTGTAATTCCACACACTGATTTTTATTTTAAATTTTTTAAAATTAAAAATACTTAGAGGATGTCATGATCTCCAGAGATATGACAGTGATGGCTTAAAGGTACAGCTGGGGACTCACAAGAGTCAGAGCTGCAAAGCCAACAAGTGGTGACAGAAGATAACACTGGCTCCTTAACTAAGAAGACAGAGACCATCTGGCAACACTAGAATTTTGTCTGCATCCACACATTTCAATATAGTTTGATTTAATTTTCAGTATCTCCCTCCGAGATTCTGAGGAACACATCTGCTGCTTTCTCCATAACTTGCTCTAGATTCCATTTTTCTAGAACCCTTTATGGACTTTCTTGTCCGTAATGCTTCTTTTTCTAGGACACTGCCGTATCTTCCCTTGCAAGTCAGGCTTACCTATATACTAAGGGGCAAGACAACCTTGCCTGTCTTGCCTAAGTCCTCCATCCCCTTCCAAATATTTTTTCCTCTTCCCTTCCCTTCCAGACTTTTAGAAGAACAGTCTCTTTCTGCTGCTTATGCTTCCTTGTTATTAACTTCCTGGTAAGCCCTCTATAACCTGGCTCTTGCCCCACACAGTGATGAAATTCTGATCTCATCACTGGCAAATCCACACATTTTCTTTTCTGTCCTAATTCCACTTGACTTACATACTGTACTTGACACTATTAATCATCCTTTCCATACTTTTCATTTGACAAATGATGTGATGGGGTGAGTTTAAAGTCCATGGGTTAAATAAAACTAGGAGTAGAAAGAGGACCTAAGGAAGATGGGACTTACAGGGGTCTAATAGCACGGGCAGTGTGTGAATTGTTTATCCCCCAAACACAGACACTGTTGCGTGAAAGTGGGTGCTATAAGTAAATATGCTAGGACAACAGGTTAAATCAGGATGATCCTGGGCAAACAAAACCAAAAAAAAAAAAGGTCACCCTAGATCAGTGATGGCGAACCTATGACACGCGTGTCAGAGGTGACACGCGAACTCATTTTTTTTGGTTGATTTTTCTTTGTTAAGTGGCATTTAAGTATATAAAATAAATATCAAAAATATAAGTCTTTGTTTTACTATGGTTGCAAATATCAAAAAATTTCTATATGTAATACAGCACCAGAGTTAAGTTAGGGTTTTTCAAAATGCTGACATGCTGAGCTCAAAAGGTTTGCCATCACTGTCCTAGATAAAGGAGGAATAAAAGGCTAGATGACTCCATACTTTGGGAAACCTTGGGACATTAAAGCATTTTCCAAATAGTGTTCAAAAGCCACGCAAATAATACACTGGAAGAGATTGGGCCTTGGTGTGGATATAAAAGCACAGTATTTAAAGGAGTTGTTCAACCTCTAAAGCATGAGGCTGACTTACATATGTACCACTTACAGTTATGGGAATAATCAACTTCATTGGGTTCCACCACCCTCACCCCCAATTCTGACTTCTATCCAAGATGGTGTTTTCCACCCTATATTCTAATGTAACCTAAGACAAAGCACAAAGCAGAGCGTGGTAGGCAGAATTCTAACATGGTCCCCAAATTCCCAGCCCCTGGTGGGCAGATACCTTCTTTAGGTACTCAACCAAACATTACTAGGTGTTTCTGTGAAGAGATCTTGCAGCTATAATTAAGATGCCAAATCAACTGACCTTATGATGTGATTATCCTGAGGGGCCTGACCTAATTAGGAAAGTGCTCTGGCTGGCCTGGAAGAAAGCAAACGTGCGTGCTGTAAACTGGGTAGCTCAAGGAGCTGAAAATGGTGCCAAGACAAGTTAGCAGGATATGAGGACCTCTCATACAATGGCCGGGAAATGAATTTTATCAGTAACCAGTAAGGTTCGAAGCAGATCCCAGGCCCCTAATGAGAACACAGCCTTCTGCCAATATCTGGATTTCAGCCTAGTGACAGCCCACAATGAGGACCCAGCCACACTGCGCCAGACTGTGAGGTGATACATTTGTGCTATTTTAATCCATTAAGTTTGTGGTAATTTGTTACACAGTAATAGAAAATGAATACACAAAGAATGAGAAGAGGGAAGTACTGGACATCCACCACTACTCCTGCTAGCATTAATGAAAAGAGAATGGGCCATAAGAGTAATTAAATCAACTCTTCTCCCAATTAAGAACACCCCAGAGAAGGAGGAACTGAGTGGCTGTAATGAAAGACCTACTTTTCAATGTGCCCCTGTATGATTTTTGAACTTTTTCCCTATGTGCATGCATTCCCTATTATAAAATCTACACTAATGAAAGATAAACATGCAAATTGACCGTGCCTTCACTACGTCTTAAGCCACGCCCACCAGCCAATCAGAGTGACTATATGCAAATTAACCCAACCAAGATGGTGGCTGGCAGCCACAGAGCTGAAGTGAGCAGGAGGCTTGGTTGCTCCAGTGATGGAGGAAGCCAAGCTTCCCAGCCGGCTCTGAGCTCCACTGAAGACAACAAAGTTTCAATTATAGAAGTTAAATAAACCCCAGATACCTGCTTTCAGCTGGCCGTGGCCATAGAGCTAGAGCGAGCAGGAGCCGGCTCTGAGCTCCACTGAAGGCAACAAAGTTTCAATTATAGAAGGTAAATAAATCCCAGAATAAAAAAAAAGAAAAAAAGGAGAGGCTGGGAGCTTCCATTGCCAGGGGGCTTGGCCAGCCTGAAAATGGCCCTCAACCCCTCACCCAGACTGGCCAGGCACCCCAGTGGGGACCCCCACCCTGAAGGGGGTGTGACCAGCTGCAAACACCCATCAGCCCCTCACCCAGGCTGGCCAGACACCCCAGCAGGACCCCCACCCTGATCCGGGACACCCTTCAGAGCAAACCAGCCGGCCCCCACCCGTGCACCAGGCCTCTATCCTATATAATAAAAAGGTAATATGCAAACTGACCCTAACAGCAGAACCACTGGGAATGACTGGTCACTATGACACACACTGACCACCAAGAGGCAGACACTCAATGCAGGAGCTGCCCCCTGGTTGTCAGTGCGCTCCCACAGGGGGAGCTCTGCTCAGTCACAAACCAGGCTGATGGATACCAGTACAGCGGTGGTGGTGGGAGCCTCTCCTGCCTCCTCAGCAGCGCTAAGGATGTCTGACTGCAGCTTAGGCCTGCTCCCGCTGGCAAGTGGACTTGCCCTGAGGGCTCCCGGGCTGCCAGAGTGATGTTTGACTGCCAGCTTAGGCCCAATTCCCCAGGGAGCAGGCCTAAACCAGCAGGTGGTCATCCCCCAAGGGGTCCCAGACTGTAAGAAGGCACAGGCCAGGCTGAGGGAACCCCCACCCCCGAGTGCACAAATTTTTGTGCACCGGGCCTCTAGTAAATGAAAATAAAATTCATCATGATATGTCAGCACAAAATTTCAGGGGAGCATCAGAAGAAGGGGTTTATTGGAAAACTGATGGTTATACTGTCACACAACCTTGAATTAGGACAACCAAGCTGTTAGACTTCCCGGAGCAAGGACGATGGGCCAGGTGCAGAAACTCACCAGGGCAGAAAGCTCTGGATGCCTAGCAAGGGGGAAAACTGGGAAAACAAGAACCTCACCACCAGGTACCTATCTTCTCCTAGCATATCACTGAACATGAGGTTTGGACCATGGATCTTTCATATTGCTTGTCAGGCGGTTTATACCCCCTGACCTTTCCCTCCATAAAGATAACATCTAGGCCACAGTTGTATTTCAGCTCCAGGCCCAGAAAAGCAGCAAAACCAGACAAGTGGTACCATGGCTGTCTCAGGACCAGCTACATTGATTAATGACACCCTGCCCTGGCACCGACCAAACAGCGGAGACCACGACCCTAAAAGAGCACACCTGGAATACTGATGAACATCTTGTGAGATTCCCCTCCCACCCTCGCCCGAGACCTCCTCCTAAGATTTCCACCTGCAAGAAAGAGATATATACACACAGGTCAAAGGACCCAGTGTGCTCTCCCTCCAAGGAGCACACCCTTGCTATTCTCCCACAGAAACATATCCCCCAACCTCTAAGGGACCCTTTGAGACTTGCAACCAGGGGAGCAATGGGCAGTGGCAGCTCATCACTGGCTTCCTCCTGAACCTGTCTCTAAGGCCCCCTTTTCTCCATGTAGCCCTTCCTTTTGGTAATCCACTCCCATCCCCCTTTCCTTAAATGAATTCAATTTTTCTTATATAGTCATCTGAGATGGCTATTCAGCCTGCTGGTGGCACACCACCATGGTAACCTTTCACATCCTACATGCCATACCCTAAGGGGCAAACCCTAATAGCAGTTTTGAAGAAAATCTCCAAGGAAACAGTGCTTCCCCATGACCATCTCCATCACCTTGACTCCTAACACTTTCTCCTACTTTTACTTTTATCTTATCTCCCTTTTCTCTCTTATTCATTCAGAGAGTGAGCAACATTATTTAAAAAAAAGAGTTAGTGACAACAAGTTAGATGTTGGATACAGGAAACAAGAAGAATAGCATTAAGCTCAGTATGTACAAATTTTAACTTGTGGCAACTTTAAAAACATAAGTACAGTGAAGAGAAATAATAGAGCCTTACAGTAGTGAGGTTGGCTTGAGGAAGGGAACATAAATTCTGTCATAGCTGAATTTGAAGCATCAATGGGATATCCAGAACAAAAAGTATAGTAGGCACTTGGTAACTAGCTATATGATCTGGAGCCTCTATAAGCCTCAGTCTAAAACTGAGGACAATACCTAACTAGCTGAATGCTGGCAGATGAAATGAGATTAACATCTATTCAGTTTTAAGATACAGCCCAGCACAGAGCCAACCTTTAAATAGGAACTATTATTACTATTGGAAATGTGGCAGGTGAGTCAGAGTCAGACAAAAGACCTATAGGAGTTTCTTTCCATAGTGCAGACGAGATATTTTATTGACACACTCCTGGGTTTACCATCATCACAGTGACTCCATCCTGCCCAGATCCACTGGTTCACACCAGCTTCCTTCAGAGTCCCTACTCTGCGACCTGTCCCCAATTCCTGTGTTTAGTCCACTTGTATTTCTTCCTCTCTTGGCCCTTATTCAGCACCCAACGCCTAGTTGTCTCCATCTCAGAATGATGGGCCCCATTGATTTCAAAACATTGCCAACACTGGCCACTCCAGAACCTGGCACGGCCCCTCCCCTCACTTCCCTGCCCATCAGGTATGAAGGAAGAGTGACAATTCTTAGGCAGGAAGGATACAGAAACTGCCAGAATATAACTGCATTCAGAGCTTGATGAAAAAGAAAACACTGATGAACAGCAAAGCGGTTTAATGAGATTACATAATATGCCTCATTTAGTAAGGTTAAGGCAGGCTCCCACAGACACACTGAGCAATCTGGAGGGGAAAGTGGGTGCTGGTGGTAGGGCCATACCTGGGTGTGGGTGGAGTAGAGGTAAAAGAATGCCAAAGCTGTTATGAGCGAACATCACTAACAGAAAAACATGGAGTCCAAGCCAAGTGGAAGCCAGAAGATTCGAGAATTAGGAGAGCTCACTAAAGAGTTACAGACAAAATAATGTATAAATTCATGTCCAGTAACAGATCAAGAGGTCTCTTGAAATGAAACCATTTTCTCTGATAACATTTTAGGACAACAGGTCTATCTGGTTTCACACATGGGCCGTCTTCACTTTTCTCCACAATCAATTCCTGGAAAATGCATGTCAGCCTTTTCTCAAAGGAATAATAGTCATTGGTTGCTGCCCTTTTGGTTGTCACTCAGCATTAAGTAAATTACAGATAATACGAAGAATATATCATAAAAGCAAAGATATGATAATAAACATGCACAACAATTTAAAACAGCAAAACTGTTCCAAGTTATTAAAATTCTAGAATTTTAGAGCAAAAGTGAACATTAGATTTTGTTTAGTCTAATCCTCTCAGTCAAAACAAGAGACTCAAATTGAAACTACAAAGATTAAACCCGTTTTCCCAATTCAACACAAACATATTTCTTGACTCCCAGTCAAATAAATGCCTTCACAGCTTATTTCAAAATCCCATAAAATGAGCAAAATTATACAACATATTTTTAACATATAGGAATATACAATTTACTTGCAGTAAATCTACAAAACAAAAAATACAACTATACTGTATCATAGTTTTATATTACATGTGTGAATAATTAATTTTAACTTGCTTCTATGTTCTCCACTTCAAAAAAGTAAAGTTAGAGAGAGAAAACAATCCAAATGTTGAAGAATGAGGAATAACTAAACAAAGACTGAAATATAAATTTAATAAAATATTATATAATGTCTAAAAATGATAAGTATATGAACAACCTTGGATCACAGCAATGTTTTTTTATTCAAAATAATGAGACAGAAATGAATACAAATTAATAGGTGTTAAGTTGTAAATTCGGAGAATATAAGTAGTTGGATTTACCTTCATTGTATTCTTTTATTCTATAAAGTCATGTGCAATGTCCACATAAACCAACAAAAAGCAAACAGATGAATAAGTGGTCAGGGAAGTTTGGAATGAAGCTTTCTTTCTCTTGATAGATTTCTTTGCAACTAGAAATAGGAACAGGGGTTTATAAAATCACCTGACCATTTATTTCAAAGGGAATTTTTAGAGCATTCAAATATTCAAAGAATTTCTAAAAACTTTAACTTCCAGGCCTAGCAAAAATAGTTTTTTTTGTTCATCTTCATTTCATTGCTCACACCTTCCTACCCTCAATAAACAAACAAATCAAAATCTATGTCTCCAAAAAGAGAAACAAGTCAGAAGGGGTGGCCTGAAACTTCTAGAGGAAGAACAAAAATAGGAATATTCATTCATCTTTGCATTTCTTTAAAACTTGCTTAAATTTATAATAAAAATAAAGCTAGACCGAATCAAAACATAAAACTAGAGCAGACATGTACACCTTTAAGAGAAATTGAACTGAGAACACTAAAAAACATAGAGTGTGCTTAATCAGAAAAAAAGTATGCCTATTAATTACACTGAAAAAAGATACTATCCTACCCCATTTTTATAATCTAAAAAGCAAAAAGAATTTTGGAGAGGGGAATGGAAGGGTGGCTGATTGCAGAGGCGACAATGAACTGAATTTTAAAATGATTTCTTACACATAACTTTATAAGGATTAAAGTCATATCAGACAATTGGATTTTTTAAAGCCTGTGGATCTATCTTTCATTGGCAACAAAATACAACCCTATTCTATGTATTGTTCAGATAATACAATATCAAACTTTCTGCTATCCAATATTTATCGAAAACCTAGTCAAATAGCAGAGCACTGGTTGAAGGATGTACAGGCCACCCATTCCGCTATGGCCTAAGCTTATGGTTGTATTAAGCCGCACAGGGAGAAGACTACTTCTGAACTGTGGTTTGGTGTTCTCTCACTTATACTGAGGAGGAAAGGAAAACAACTCCCGTATGGTCACTAATGAGGACATGGTATGTTACAAGAAGGGTCTCATGCAGAGTTTTTGCTTTAGTCTCAATACTAAGCATAAATAGCTGTGTCTCTGAGGACAGACATTTTGAATTCCACAGACTTTGTATAAATCATGGACCTGACAATATTTCCCCCTTTGCATTAGCATCTAGAAAGCCTGTGGTCAACCAAGCAGCCCAAGTGTAATAAGCATTTGAGACTGGAGGGCATGGCTCTTTGACGGTAACCTTACCATTAGCATCATCTGGGTTTTCCTACATGATTTTTCTCCTTTCTCTGGATTTCTTCAACTACATTTTAAACATTTCGGCATGAGCATGTTTCTCTGTAAACTACTAAATTCCTGAGTGCAGGTATAAAGAAATAAGTTATTTTAATGCTTAAAAAACACACTTATGTTACCTATCAAACTGTCTATACTTTGTCCCAGGAAAGAAAATTGCTTCCCAATGTTTACACTTTTATTGTTTCATCTCTGAAGTTAATCCCCACAGTCAAGTATAACCTAGCAGACATAAACATAAGAAAATATGTACATCTTATTATTTTCTTGGCTAAAATATAACTGCCAAGTCTTGTTATTTTACTATATTTATTACATATTTATTTTAAAAATCACATATAAGGAAATGCCACAAATGAAAATTCATGAAACATTCTTCAAATGAGGACAATTTCCCCTCATGTGAAGACACGATGTAAACCAAAGAAAACAATCACACCTCTCCGCCTCGCTGTCACAGCCCGTGAGAAACTGGCGTGCCCGTGAGAGAGGGACACAGGCGAAAAGGAGGAGGAGCCCTGGTGGATTTGCTCCCATTCCGCCATGGAGGAGCTAAATGGAGATGATCTCTGGTGAATAAAAACACATCGTGCCAGTCTGTTTATTGTTGCTATCCTCATGAAAATGTGCACTCTGTTCTAATACAGATAAACACTAAACTGGAAACTAAAATATAAACCAGTGAAATTTTAGCAGACATTCTCTAGGAGACAAAATTCTCCTCATTAGGAAAATGGAACCATCTAGAACTGAGAAGCAAATCATTCCATTGATTTGGAGACTTTCAACATTATCAGAGGAAGGAGAATAAGGAATGAAGTTCGATAAGGGTAAGGAAGAAGAAAATCTCTTGACGTATGTACTTAAAGGATTGGGCTTTCTGGCTTTATATACCAAAAACGAATGTGCTGAAAGAACACAAAGGCAACTCTTATCAACACACTGCCCTCAAAGTTTCCTGAGACTCAGAGCCAGGTACAAACAGGAGGGTGTGAGGTAACAGTCACCTTGGAACGCCCTCCGAGGTTCAGTTTCCTCCTAGGACCTCACCATTCAATTTAGGTGTCCTCTCATGGACCCACTGAAACAAGCATACGATGCATGGGCTTTCAATCACCTCAGAGTAAATACACTTAAACTGGTATCCAGGGGTGACAAGTTTCCATTTGTGTGTGTGTCTAAATTTTAAATTGCTACTGCTTATTTTCAAAGGCTAATGGTAGAAAAAAAATGAGTTATGAATTGAGAAATATTTACCTTCAATCTTACAAAAAAACTTCACATTAAACAAACTGCTGTTTTGCTGTATTTATCATTATGCTTTCAACCTTAGATCACTCTTCCAAGCAGTATTTAAGCTGAATGATCTCATCAAAAGGTAACAAGAATGATTAATGCTGATGCAATGTAATTCCTGCCCTGTCCTAGCCTAAAATATATGAACTCCCAATGAAAACCATGAAGTGCTATATAGATGTGGGGTATGATAAAGTGAATACTAATGCATTTCTAATTAAGTATCACGAACAAAACTTGAAATGAACAGAAATTACATACAGCACACAGCATATTGGCAGCTCCCTCCGGCATGTGGCTAGAAAACCAGTGATGAGCAGGCCTGGTATAAAGAACTGAAGCCTGAGCTTAGTCAGAAAGGGGTCCCAGCCAGGCTGTGAGGCTGCAGTGAGCTGGAGGAGGTGGGAAATGACCAGAGGGGCCGTCCTGTGCCCTCCTCACACAAAAGAAACACAGTGTACTGGTAATGGTTTAGAGGTAAGCCAGCTGACCCAAACTGGTATCAAGTCTGAGTATGAGTCAAGCTCTCTTGACAACTTAAATCAACAGTTTGGGTGCGGTCAACCCGCCACTTACCTGAGTTCCCGCCACTCTATTGTTTAGAATTAACTGAACCTGATTAATCTCCCAGGACTCTGGGCAGCAGCCAGGCCATGCCAGTATTGAAGATAACTGAACCCCTGTAAATAATGCTCAAAAATACATCTGACCTGAAACTGTGGAATAACTACAGCCAATATTTTTATGTATTTATTCTTAAACAAAAAAGTGAAACAAGACAATGTTTTATACTATCCAAAGGCCAGAGAACTGATTCTGATTTTAAATGCAACTAAATTCTATCCTGGGAACCTACTAAAAAGGAGGCACTGCTGGGAGTGAGTGCCATTCCATAGACTGGTAGCTTCTCCAAAGTGCCCTGGTGGGTCCATTATAAAAACATACAACTTCTGCTCAGGGGCAACCGGTGCTGAAATTTCTCCCTGAACAAAAATAGTTTGCATATTGGCCCTTTAGAGTTCCTAACAGATTCTCTGTTATTTCTTCTTTTTCTTTAAGACATTAAAGACCCCAGCCAAATGCAAATTTTTTAGAAAAGAAGTTTTCTGGCATTATCAACCAACAATACTTCAAGAGGAATGAGTTCATACAAAATTAACCACCAGTGACAATGGCTGTGAGGTCTTCCAGGAAAGCAAAGGTTTACAAGGAGGAGGGTAGACTGAACTGTTTAGAGGACTGGCTCTACTGGGGGTTGAATTAGGGTGCGGAGTGAATACAGGAAAATGTCTAGAAATGGTGATGTGAACTCTGGTCCTGAAAAAATGTCTATTTATGACCCAGTTGATAGCACCATTCTTAGAAACATTAGTGGACCTTGATCAACATGTAACTGATGCATAATCACTCTGTTTGCTCAATCTTTTAGATGAGTCCTGCCAACTACTAGTAAACTATAATTTTAACCTAAGAGGACATTTTATAAAATTTTATGGAAAGAAAATAAAACAGAAAAATATTTTCAATGTGTTTTTCTTCACCTAAACTGATTTTTTTTTTTGGTGTATTTTATATTAAACTAGAGGCCTGGTGCACGAAATTTGTGCACGGGTTGGGGGTGTCCCTCATCCCAGCCTGCATCCTCTCCAATCTGGGACCCCCTCGGGGTTTAAAACAGCAGTTGGATATCCCTCTCACAATTCAGGACTGCTGGCTCCCAACCGCTCCCTGCCTGCCTGCCTGCCTGATTGCCCCTAACTGCTTCTGCCTGCCAGCCTGATCACCCCTTAACTACTCCCCTGCCAGCCTGATCGACACCTAACTGCTCCCCTGCTGGCCCAATTGCCACCAACTGCCCTCCCCTGCCAGCCTGGTCACTCCCAAATGCCCTCCCCTGCCAGCTTGGTTGTCATTAACTGCCCTCCCCTGCCGGCCTGGTCCCCTCCCCCGACTACCCTCCCCTGCAGGCCTGATCACCCACAATTGCCCTCCCCTGCCGGCCATCTGGTGACCACATGGCAGCAGCCATCTTGTGCGAGGGTGTGATAGTCAATTTGCATATCACCTCTTTATTATATAGGATTGCCTGTGCATTGGTTTCTACCTATCATGCACCAAGTTTTTTATTTTTTATTTGTTAGGTTTCACTGACTGTGTTCTGCATTGAAAGTAGCAGCAATCATCTAATGAGTGCTTACCAAGCAATTTTCTAAGCCTATCATAATTTCTACCATCTAATTTAATTCTCACAACAACCTTTAAATAAGGGTATTATTATCTTCACTTTACAGAAAAGAAAAACCAAGGTCAAAGAGGGTAAGTAATTTGGTCAATATTACAAAAATACTAATAGATGGGATTTAAATTGGTTTATTTGACCCTACACCTGTGCTCTCAATTACTGGGCTAAATTAAAATTCTGTCATCAATATTCTGAGTCTGATTACTCCTACACAAAAGTTCTTGCTTGGCAGAAAATTATGACAGCACCTCATCTGAATATCTTACCCAAAGTGGCTGGATTCTTAAGAAACTCATCTTCAGCATTCTTTCGCATTGGCTTTAAATTTTTTAAAATTATTTATTGCATTTATTGGGGTTACATTGGTTAATAAAACTGTATAGGTTCAAGGTGTACGATTCTGTATAGTATTGTGTTCATCACCCCCAAGTCATGTCTCTTTTCATCACCATTTATTCTCCCTTTACCCTCTCCTGCCCCCCACCTCCATTTCAACCATACTGTTGTATGTCTATGAGGGTTGATTTTTTCCCCCCTGAATCTCTTCACCTTTTTTCTAACATCATAATGTCTGTGAATCTGCTAAAGTTCTTTTCTGTCAAAACAGCAAAAACTAGTTAAAGCTATGAGGCTATTTCTTCTTCTTTCTTAATATGTTCTTACTGATTTCAGAGAGAGGAAGGGCAAGGGAAAGATAGAAACATCAAAACATCTATCGGAGCTTCCTGTACCACCCCCTGCTGGGGATGAAGCCTCCAATGGGGCATGTGCCCTGACCCAGAATCGAACTGGCAACCTCTTGGTACATGGGGTGACACTCAACTTGCTGAGCCACACTGGCCAGGCAAGGCTATTTCTAATATAACCAACTTATATAATTATCTCTGACATTTTGAGAGAAGCAACTTACATATTTCTAACATTTTGAAACAATGAGCCTTGTATGGTAGCCGAGGAGTATCAAGGAAAACTAGACTGACCTGGCCATTAAGTGTATGTGAAATAAATTTTTAAAAAATTAACTTCTCTGGGCTTTGGTTGAAAATGAGGAAAGGCAGACTATGATTTTGAAACTGCCTTCTAACTTCATATCTTCATGATAACATTAATTAAACTGGCAAAAAACACACATTTAATCCCTTAATTTTTCTTTCTTTTCTTTTGGAGGAAAGATGGGGGAGAAAAGAAAAGAGAAAGATTAGCACACAGCTTCTAAAACTTGGGATATTGGTGTTAGAGAAGCATTTTTACTTTGGAGATAAAATATTTATTGGGTAAAGAAGAAAAGAAAATGAGCTAATGGCCACTGTAAAAATACAATACTTTGAAAAAAGGTAAAAATTAAGCTAAAAGCAACTTTTAAGATTCTTTCCTCAATGCTAGTTGAAACAAGAAAATTACATGGCCATACTGTTATTTAGCATCTCCTAGTGGCCTGCTGGCATATGAAACATTTTGCAGGATGGACTTAAATAGGTTATGTTTTGCCTACTGCTGTATGGATGATGATTCCTATGTATATTAAATTAATTGCGTAAGGAAAATAAAAAACAAAAGAACTCCCTGTAATACCCAGTGCTCAAGACACAACAGCAGAACCACAAGCTGCTGCTATAACTGAGTGACTTCTAAGGCTTCAAGAAAAAAGGTAATATTTAAATTTCATATATCTTATCATAGCCCAAACCACTAATATTTATGTTATATGGCCTCCAGTCTACTTTAAATGCAAAACAAAACTCCTTTAGGAACTCTAATTCTACACTCAGCACCTGACACAGCAATAGAAAGAATACCACCTGGGATCCTCATTAGGGAAAACTTTCATAGTGTTGCAACAAATGGCCGCCCGTAAAAATAGTTTCTTTTAAAAATAGGAAAGAAAAGAAAAAACTCAATGATGAGGCAACAGAAACCAATTTGTTAAAAACAACAACAACAACAACAACAAAAACACCCAACATGATGTATGTGACAGATGACAAAGCAAAGAGATGAAATAAAGTGAGCTTGGTAAACCTGCCGTTTGCCACTAAGAAGAACCCAGTTTATACGTGGATATAACTTCATTTCAATGCTGTGAGGAACTGCAGAATGGAAAGAGTTCACTTCCTACCTTCACAAAGAAAAACCTCACCACAGTAAGTAACAAAAAGTATAATGACTGGAAACAAAGAAATAATGTAGGCACTTACATTATTTAATTTTAGGCCCTTAAAGATTTGCTTGACCTAAGAGTTAATCTGTATGAAAAGCACCCAATATCATAATATTCCCAAAAGAGTACACAATTCTTACATTTTATATCTAAATGTAACTTTTATTACTTATAAAGAAGCTTATTCCAATACTTAGCATATGGTAATTTCATTTTTATAAGAATACATTTTATTAAGGCAAGATGAAATAAACACCAGTAAAAATTGTAATATATACATATATATTTTTTAAAGATCATTTTTGGTTTTTAATACTTTGTTTTAGGTAATTAGCACCAAATTACTTTGTGTGGAATCAACTTTATTTTTCTCAGCAGCTCTTATAGCAAAACACAGAAATATAAAACCCTGTCTTGAAACATACAGTGTGGAGCCTGTCTGCATATCCCTTGGCTTGATATTATTTCTAGAAAAATAATCTTGGGCTCTATGTCTAGCTGTCCCTGAAGAGGCAAATATCCCAGCAATTTGCTGAAGGAGGAAACCACTCTGCCCTTGCTGCTGGTGCACTGAAGACTGCCTGGCTTACCCAAGGGAGGCGTTCAGAGAAAGCAGACTCCTGTTTGACCCCTGCTGGCAATCAATTTATGGCCTCAAGCACAGAGCTTGATAGCCCTTGCAATTCTATATTAGCTTTTGTAACTCTTGATATTATTCTTATTCATATAAATGTCAAATTCCTCTTGGTAACCCCGACCTAAAAGTGTTCATAACCTTAGTTTACACCTTTAAAACATCTCAGAAATAGAGGGATTAAATTAAATTTTATATTTTTTAAATTAAACACCCAAGAAAGGGAATTAAAAAGAACAGATTTTGCTGCTAAATATAGGATAGCATGCTGTGTGAAGGTCGATCATTTAGGAAAGAGAGAATAGCTTGGAAGAACAGCTATCTTACAACAGTAACAATGAAATCCCTGTCTTTCAGTGAGGATGGTCAGAGGTGAAGAATTAGACAAACTAGAGCTAGAAAGGAAGCTGACTTTCCAAGGCTATTTTTACACAATACAATCACTGTGCTAAAACATGGTGCATGTAGGTGTGAGGCTGGCTGTATGCACTGAACCAAGCCACAGGGATAGTCATTGTTGCCGCTTCCCCAGTCCTGCTGCTGTCGGGTGCTAATACAGCCTAAGGACTGGAAAGAGGGGGTGGTGCTGGGTAACAGGGCCCTGGCTCCCTTGACCTAGGACTAATCTCTGCCCAAGTCAGCAGTCTTTGGGTCTTTCCCATGAGCTTTTCTACCAGAGGATCCTGAAATCTGCATGTCCTATGACAACAACAGAAATCCTTCATTCAACAAAGATGGAATGGGTTTATGTTTTAGGCGCTGTAATAGGTGAAGATACACACATGAAAAGACTCATGAAGTTACATGGGGGAGGGTGAATCTCTGGAGGGAGACATATACAGAAACACAGAGCAGTGTGGTAAGTACCACCATGGAGATAGACTGTAAGGAAGTTAGGTAAGGTACTTTACACAGCTCCTGCCAGCTGGTACAAATCAGGGAGGTAGATGGTGTAACTGCTGTTGTTATTTTTTCATGTACTGAAGGTACTGGGGAGCTAGGGAGGAATCTGATCAAAGAAATACAAGGTTTGTATTTTAAAAAGAACATTTCTGGCACTGAAGGGTGGATTGAAGGGAATGAGCCTACAGTTAGGGAAGGGATTTAGGTAGAATTCAAGAGAACCTTCTCAACGAGGCAGAGACAGTGGGGATGAGGAGGCAGACCTGATCCATTGGTAGATCAAATTCATGGAACCTGGTGGCAGATTGGATTGGGTGGGTGAAGGTTAGAAATCAGTCCAAAAAACTGCTTCTGATTTGGTTAGATGGGTAATGGGGTCTTTTACTAAGATAAAAAGGAGGGCAGGAAGAATAAGTGGGAAAGGTGAGGACTGGGCTTGAAGAACGCACAGATGGAGACTTCTCATTCAACAGCCAGATAGATCAGATATCTGTATGTGAGGGGAGAGGGTGGGAAAGGAGGGAAGGAAGGAGGGAGGAAGGGAAAGACTGAAACTGATTCAAGGAGGTGGGGGTTGGCTAATGTAAGAAAAAAAAAAAAAAAAAAAGGAAGACTGCCTGGAGTCCACCATTAGGAATTTAACAGTAGTCATGATGAAGGAGAGTGAGCAGAAACTAGATTACAGCTGACCAAGAAAGGATGGAAAGTGGAGAAGGTGGGACAGGCAGCAGGGGTCATACTTTAGAGAAAATGGGCCACAAGGAGGAATGAAGTGCAGTTGTAACAGAGCAAGGTAAGGATTTCTGGAGGACAGAGATAACTGGAAAATAGAAAAGGAAAGGCTAAGCAAAGGAAAATACCAGCATTTTTTAGTTAGACTGGAATTAAAATAGTTTAGCTCACTTTTTATTTTACAGATGAGGACACTGAGGGACTGCTAAATCACAGTCTGCCATTACAATTAGAAGCTGCAGCAAAAACATCTGAATTTCCCATTCTAAGAAATACTTGCTAATAGGTGGAACTACGGTAGCCAATAAACATATAAAGTTAAAAACCATCTCTAAGAAGTCATAAAAATAATGTCTTAACAAAGAAGTAATAAATGACTATGTTGTATCTTTCCTTTTAGGTTTAATGAGATAATTTTTTATTAAAAAAATTTACTTATTCAATCTAACTTCTCATTTATAAAGGTAACTGGCAAAAAGAAAAAATGTCTTAAAAGGTTTTAACAAATTTAAATAGGTAAATAGATGTTCCAATATGAATGTTACCAGGGACAGAAATATGTTTCTATGTGTTACAGAATAAAAAGCAGGCTTTGAATTCCAAATCCACCACATATATACCTTCTCTGATCTTTAGTTTCTCAACCTAAAACACAGGACTAGCAACACACCCTCTGGAGGGTTTCTGTGAGAACTGAATAAAATTATGAATTTAAAAGCACCTAACAGCAAAAAAAGGCACTCTATTTAGAGCAGTGCTTCTTGAGTAACCAGTTTTCCCTCCAATTCATTATGGACTGACATTTCTGAAACAGGACTGAAGTGAATTTCTAAAAAACACACCATAAATTGATGTTTTGGAAATGTCAAATAATTTTGTTGTACACTGACAGCAAAGAGTGTACAGGCATGTGGTCTCTGAGCCAGTGTTGGGGTAGCACTCATTAGAGCAGAGTGTGCGTGATATGACAGCCTGCAGAACGCACTGGAGTATGCACCAGGCAGCCTACTACCTATGCACCTTCAGGTCTCTGTGTCTTAGTTGTCTCTCATGTAAAGTATCAATGAAACCTGTCTTCTAGAGTCACTGTAAGGATTCAATGAGTTTAGTAGTATATATATAAACCTATCTGAAGAGTGACTGGGGCATTGTAAGTGTGCAATAAATATTAGTAATCAATATAGTTATTATTTGAGGGCAGTGAGTATTAATATACAGTAAGTCCTCATTTAACACCATGGATAGGTTCTTGGAAACCACACCTTAAGTGAAACAATATATAACAAAACCAATTCTACCCTAGGCTAATTGATAGAAACAAGAGTTAGGTTCATGGGCATAATTCTGGTCACAAAAACATCGCCAATCTTTTAGTAGAGACCTAAAACACTTCTAATATTAAACACTGAACTAAATGTGAGCTTTAAGACATTTGAGAAGGGTTAATAAAAACAAGTCAGACAAAGATTTTCCAACCTGCTTATTCAGTTCAGGGTCTTGCTGGGCAGAGCCTCTCCCAGCAGCTCAGAGTGTAAGATGCCCACCCCACCCCCACCCCCATTTCTCACTGCAGGGCCACTCCCACCCACACCCATACCCACACCCACACCCACACCCACACTCACACCCACACCCACAGAACCATGTGAACATGCCAATTCACCGAACTGTGCATGTTTGGGATGTGGGAGGAAACTGGAGCACCTGAGAAAACCCACATAGACATGGGAAGAATATTCACACTCCACAGGGACAGTGGCCTCTGCTGGGAATCGTTATTTTTTTCTTCATCAATGTTATAAACGTAACTAGTGGCCCAGTATACGAATCCGTGCACACAGAAAGCAAATTAATTAGAATAAATATTTTAATATCGCTATTTGCCCTTTCTCTATACTAGAAGTGTCAACCAAATTCATGATCGACAATGACAGATCGAAACACACACGTGCGATTGGTGCCAGCAAGAGCTTTATATGTATCGTGCATGCGTGAGTCAACTTGGCCTTTTATATCTTATATAATAAAGAGGTAACATACAGATTGACCGTCATGCCCACACAAGATGGCGGCACCCACGGGGGTGGGGGGCAGGCCTGGCGCCTGCCACTGGAGTCCCTTCAGCCCTGCCGGAGGCCTCGGGTCCTCTTGCACCCCTACTGACTGACAGCTCTCCAAGACTCCTCCAACAAGCTGCCCATCCCTCTCTTCCTCCCTCCCCTGAAGCTGAAGCCCAACTGTGGTGTCCAACAAATTGGAAGTTATAACTCATGTCGTTGAGAGTATGCTCCATTCGTCAGCTGGGGCCGACCGCGCCACGTGCATGCTGCTGGAGTCCCCTCAGCCCCACTGGGGGCCTCGGGTCCTCCTGCACCCCCCCATTGACTGAGGCTCAGGCAAGCAGGGCCGGCCGAGGCCCAGGTAACCAGGGCCGGTCGAGGCTTGAGTTGCTGGTAGTAGCAGCAGCAGAGGTGTGATGGGGGCATTGCCTTCCCCTGATTGCCGGGTCACCTCCTGCTCCTGAGGGCTCCCGGACTGTGAAAGGGGACAGGCCGGGCTGAGGGACGCCCCCTCCAGTGCATGAATTTTCAGTCCCAGGCCTCTAGTATATACGTGTGTGTGTGTGTGTGTGTGTGTGTGTGTGTGTGTGTGTGTGTATATATATATATATATAGAGAGAGAGAGAGAGAGAGAGAGAGAATAAACTTGCTTAATTAGACTTGCTTTCTGATGTAAACTTTTTCCAGCCCAGTAAAGCACCTCAAATTCTCTTTCAGGTAATTATAAGCAACATAGCAGTAAATATCAACATGAAGCAGATTATTATTGTAGATCACGCAGGGAGAACAAAGGGTAAAATATTTAACTGCAACAGTGTTTGACTATATTCTGCACAGCGAGAAAACCTGGAGTCATTTTCAAGGTCCACCATTTCTTCTTTTCAGTCGGGTCAAGTTTCTAAACTTTCTAAATCTCCATTTTCTGGCTAATGAAAAGAAAATAGGATTCTACCAAGTCTCCTATCTACCTAATCCAGGACTTCTGTGAGAATCAAATGAGATGAGGCATGGGAAAACACTTCACAGACATTTAGTTACAGTGTGAAATATTTCCACCTGGCTATAAAGCAAGTAGTGTTCCTGGGCTGAAGAAACTCCTGGGCTCGTCACTAGGGAGAGGAAGCTGGGCATTGCTACGTGATGCCATTACCCAGGCGAACATTTAGCATATTAGCCTTTTATATATAGATGACATTATTCAAGGACCTGCTGTACACACAAAAAGTCATAATTCTAAGGCTATTTTATGCTAATGCTGTTTTTTTATTAGTATATTTTGGGATTTCAAATTTATTTTAGCCTATAGAAAGAGAAAACATACTTATATTATTCATGTACAAGAAATACTATTTTTGCCGAAACCGGTTTGGCTCAGTGGATAGAGCGTTGGCCTGCAGACTGAAGGGTCCCAGGTTCGATTCCAGTCAAGGGCATGTACCTGGGTTGTGGGCACATCCCCAGTGGGAGATGTGCAGGAGGCAGCTGATCGATGTTTCTCTCTCATCGATGTTTCTAACTCTCTATCTCTCTCCCTTCCTCTCTGTAAAAAATCAATAAAATATATTTAAAAAAAAGAAATACTATTTTAAAATTCATTACAATTTAAGCAACAGTTTTTCTTAAACTCCCTATGTACCAGGATTATGCCTTTTTTACAAGTATAAAAACACTCTTAAATTTTTAAAATTTTTAATTGCATCATGATTCTTAAAAGTACAAATTATTTAAAAGAGAGAAATAAAAAAATGAAATCAAATTAGAACAGTGGATAAGAATTAGAACAAATTGGACAATGAGAAAAAATTTTCTGGAAAAAACCCTCAAAAGAATAATATATTTTTCAAGATGCAATTAAAAGATTCAATCACAACAAATAAGCGAAAAGTATATAAAAAAAGATTCATTATTGAACAGTGGAGTGAAAATGGCATTTTCCAAGGAGTTTGATGCTTGGTCTTATTTACACGATTAGACCAAAAACAATTAGTCTAATAAATAAGGGAAGAGAAGTCTGTTCACTTTAAAGGCTTTTTTAACAAGAAACTACTGATTCCACTCAGAAAAATAAATTAGTTTATAAGGAGAAAATTCTTTTAAGAATTTAAGACACAAATTAAAGGAGAAGCGTATCATGCAAGTAACCCCATGCCAATCAGAGGAAATACTGGGTTGGAAATAAGCCTGCACAGACAAAAGATAAACATGAGCTATTTCTGTTCCTACGTGAAAACAGTAATTCTGGCAGCAAGCCAACTGCAATGTACTGGGCATCTTGAGTTGGAAATGGTGGCAGAAGAAATATATGTAAGAACTTGTCTCTATTTTTTAATGTAGTGTGATGGAATCAGGGGGGATGGGAGGATCAGCTGTAAGAAAGGACTTACCCTGAGGCTGAGGCAACTGCTACATACACACCACAGAAAGAAAATCAAGAACAAAACAAAAAAATTGAGGTAACACTGATTCTTGTTTGATATTAGAAAAAAATAAAATCTAGGAGTTAAATTTCTTTGTCTTTCATAAAATGGTATTTTCTGATAACTGTTCAAAATAGACAACCAATAATATGCCAAAATACTGTTTTAGTTTGTGAGATTGTTTTAGTAGAAATAATTCGTTTTACAAAATGAAAACATCACCAGCAAAAAAAAAAAAAAAAAAAATAAGAAAAAGAGTATAAATTGGCTTGTGTGCAAAACCAGGTATGACACCTAAGAGAAAACAACTAGGTACTTAGGAGCAGATGCTTAGAGGGGATTATAAATTCAATTCTTTATAGGAGTAGCTATCAAATGGTAACATCAAAACTTTTAAAAAGCTTTTGTATATTTATGTACATAAAAGTTATAGTTTGGTTTGTCTTCAAGTGACAGAAATAAAAAGAATGGCATAAAGAAAGTAGAAGTTTATTTTTCAGTAGTGTAAGTGAAGTCCAGATCAGGAAGGAGAGCTGCTTTAGGCATATCAGGGATGCAAGGCGCAGCTTTCATCGTGTGCAAGGTGGCCTATGTGAGCGCCAGCCATCAAGTTTGCATTCCAGTCTGTAGGAAGGTGAAGGGCAATGAAGGGTATGTATTCCTCCCCTTTAAATACTTTCTGCAAATCACACCTGTCACTTTGATTACATCCAATTGGTCAGAACCTAGCCACATGTCAAAGTTAGCTGAAAGAAAGGCTAAGCAAGGTAGTCTTTAGTTTGAGTGGCCTGTGCCCATCTGAAAACAAACGGTGCTGCTGAAAATGAAGGGAGGTGGGTTGGAGGGGGACAACTCGTAGTCTCTGCCACAGTCTCTGTTGTGTGGTGATGCCGACCGCTACATGCAGGATTTACCATTTGCCTAAGAGGGATAACCCAAGCCTATCCTCTTAACCTGTCCTGTTGTCCATCCATGACCTCAACTGAATGCACTGGCCTTTTCAGGTCTAAACGTGGCTTTAAGAGGACTGATGGCTATAAACTGAAGGGCAGTCCCAAGTTCCCAATTTAAAACAGAGTATATATGAGATAGTTAGAATTTTTGAAACTTCCATTTGAGAAACGGGAGAATGGGAAACCCACATAAGCGACTACTGGATAGGAATTTCAAGACCTGCTTTGTAGGAGGCATGAAGACTTTCTGCCCTGGCACGGAGGAGTTCTTACCATACTGATGAGCCCTGACTTTCCTGAGTGGGTGAAACTCTCCAGTGCACTGTTTTCCATTGCCCCTGTCCTCTATGGCCCCTCATGGCCAGGCATTAAGGGACATGCTCTTCTAAGAGGGTTCCATGACTGCTTCCTTCTGGTGCTGATCTGAGGCCTGGAACTTGCTTTAAGAGTTGTAGCCACAGGTTATGCAGACAATCCTGGTGAATTTTAGGCAACCCAATTCCCTTAAAATCTTAGTATGCTCCCACTCTATTTCTTATCAGTTTCATGTAGAATGTAGTAAAAATTCATGTCTGGACATAGTTTTGAACTTGAGGACTCTATCTTTTATCACTGTCCTCTGTCCTCTGTTCTATCCACCACCCATACTGCCTCTGAATTTACTCTTGACCTCCTTGAGGCCATATAAAACACTCTTAATCCCATCACTGCCAGAAAACTGCAACCGTGTATGAGGGGGAACAGATTCTACCTTCTCCAGTGGCTGTGGCATTGTAGCCAATGCTTGTAATTGTTTTACTTGGCTTTTGCAAGCCTGCAAACCTCAAAATTACAGGGGTCTCAATCAAATTAGGTTGTAATTAGATTGTAATTCACAAACAGAGATTGATTTTCTTAGCAAAGTTTGTTTTTTTAAATCTCAGTGTGCAATTGGCTAGCCCTTGTCTGAGTTCCTTGTTGCTAAGATCACTAAGGAACCAGCTGATATTTAACATTCTGAATTTTTGGTGACACTTCTGCTACAGACTTAGTTAACACTTGGTCTATCTTCCAAGATTCAGCAGGTGACAATTTGATCAAATAAATTACTAACGTATAATATTAATTAGCTTCATAACCTGCAATGAGTCCTTCCTACCTGCTGCCCAACTAAACTAGTTCTGTACTTTTAGGTCCTATCACATGTAGTACTCCACATAGGATCAAACCAGTATTTCTTTCTTATCCATGGAAAGCCTATAATAAACATTTATGCTCCTCCCACCCCAATAAGTATGTCAATCACTAAAAGACAGTTACCAAGTTTTACTAATCTCTTAATATTCTATACCTAACAATGCCTATATAGTCTATAAGCAACAAATATTGAGTAAATGTAAGACTTTGGCTCCTTTGAAATTCATATTAATTCACAGTGATTTTGAGGGGTCTTATTTCCAGAATTCAAGTTGGTCAGATCTTAATAGTCTGAGATTCAATCTTTAAAGACAATGATGGGGAAGGAAGGGAAATGAGGGAGAAATACTTTCAACAATAAAGATAAATTAAAAATAAAAAAACAATTATGGGTACATTACCCAATTTTCCTCACTGTTTGATGCTGACTTAGTTATAATACCTTTCAGATATTACTGCAAAGTCTAGTAGAACATTCAAATCACATGCACTACACCTGCTCCCTTGAGTTCTTCCTGGTTCAGGAACATAAGGTCCTAGATGTAATAATGCAGATTCAGTAAATGTCCCTCAGAGAATAATGTTGAGTACAGGAGGCAAGAGTGACCAATAACTGACTCACTCCTTGTGCCAGCAGCAAGTGATAAAATGAATCAGTGCTAGGGGTTGAGGCTTTTAGAAGCAGGAGGTTGGGCTGAGGAATTAATATATTTGGCTCTAGGAAAGAAAGATAAACAGGAGGCAGAAATGAGGACTTACAAAGGTTTAGAAACACAGCCGATTATGTAGGATAATAGCTTTGCAACATATAATAGCCAGAAATACAACACTTTTATTTTAAAACGTGTACTTGTACACACACTTCTCACAGAAACTGCAGTTCACAGTTAAAGACGTTGGTACAGATAAACTACTCATTACTTCTATTTGTAGTTTTTCACCATGTGGTCATGTTCAAAAACAGCTTTCTATCACCCCCTTACCCAGTGCCTCTCCACCTGCATGGAAAGTGAGAGAAGAAAACAAGTGACACTGACTATAGGAAGATACATTAAAATTTAAGAGAAAGTACGTATAATTTAAAATTTCCTATAGAACTATTTTTAATTGGAAAAGTATGATCATCCCTAATATTTCCAAATATCACTCTATCTGGAAGGCTAAATGCCTTAATAGCAATTAATAAAGTTCGGTGGTTACCAGGCTGGTGCTTGAATCTGAACTGTTCCAGTTAATAGGCAGTGATTGCACAAGTCACTAAGCTCTACGTGCCTTCACTTTCTCGCCTATAAAATGGGGTAATAATATCTCCTTTTTAGTATGTGCTATTGTGAAAATTAGCACATCCATGTAAAGTACTGACCATATTACATTCAACATATTATATACTCAATACATGTTACCTAATAAATACTGTTAGCTATTAACCAGCAGGGATTCACAGAACACAGACTCTAAGAAGACAGAGTATTATGTTTCATTAAAGGTAATATATCAGCTTCTCTGCAAAGAGCAAGGGATTTTCTTGATTACGAAAAGAGGACTTTAATTAAAACAGACTGAGAAATACTGTTCTAAGCCTTAATTTTATTGGCTCCAGAGTAAGTGGCATTCGTTGAACAAGTACATACTATCCTGCCTCTTGCTCTTGTGTCCCTCGATACTGTGGATACAGGATGGTGATGGGTACAAAAGGGGATCTATCCCTCGATGCTGTGTATCCAGGAATTGAGGAGCACAAACCCAGCACTGTGCTAAAAACTGGGGATGCAGCAGTCAACAGAGATCCATGGAGACTTGCTCTGATCTGAGACATCACTACATCTCAACAGCCTTTGACCACTTACAGTACTTGGGAAAGTAATCCAACAATACTTTTCATAAAACCCAGAGCACCTAGCCCCATGTCTACTTACAGGAGGCAACTCTAGTTGACATTTGACCCTTACCATTTTCATTTTCCTAAAACTGCCAATGTCATTTGGCTTTTGTAGTGTCATTTCTTCTTGGATATCCTCCTATGTTGGCCTGACCATGCCTCTTTAACCTCTGCCACAGGATCCTTTCTCCTTTTCCATCACTCCAATGTTGGTGATTCCTAGACTTCTGTTCCTAGCCTTCCACTTTATTTCTTCTGGATGATCGCATCAACACAGCTTTATCTACTACAGAAATGCTGGCTACTCCCAAGCATTTATCCCTCAATCTTCAGCTCCCTCCTGGGCTCTTGACCCAGTTTTTCTACAGCTTAGGGGCCCTCTCCTCAATTTTCTACACAAGCATTTCAAATTCAATACATCCATAAGTAAACTCATTACCACTTCCACCCAAATTCCTCCTTGTTCTCATTCTCCTATCTGGGTTAAGTACATCATCTTCTACTATGGCTTGAGCTAAGACACCAGGGAGCCATCTTTGACACTCATGTCTATGTTCCTCATCCTTCCTTCCAAGATCATAGTGAAAATTCTATCTCCTCAACATTGTTGAGTCCATATTATTGTTTCCATCGCTAGAGCAACATGCCTTAGATTAGCATAACAGTACAGCACATTGGTTCAGTATTGACTGGCTCAGGAATCATATGGCCTGAGTTTTCATCAAGGTTCTATCACTAACTGCACGGCCACGGGGAAATTGCTGACATCCTTGAGCTTTAAGGTGTAAATAAACTAATATATGCAATGCTGTCACAGCAGTGCTTGGCAGGAAAGTAAAACTAAAAATATTAGCCATTGATTTTATTACTATTACCATATTATTATTGGTATTTTACTGTCCCACTTATTACAGTGCTGGGCACAAAACTGATAAATGAAAAAAAAGAAAAAAGAAAAAAAGAATCACTGCCCGGCTGGGGTGGCTCAGTGGGTGAGCATCGACCTATGAATGAGGAGGTCAGGGTTCAATTCCCAGTTGGGGCACATGCCCAGGTTGTGGGTTCAATCCCAGTGTGGGGTGTGCTGGAGCAGCTGATTGATGATTCTCTCTCATAACTGATGATTCTATCTCTCCATCTCCCTTCCTCTCTGAAATCAATAAAAATATTTATAATAACAAAAGGGTAAAATGCTAATTAGACCAGACATCCTTCCTTCCGGATGAAGCCACAGCAGGTGGGGGCCACCGCAGAGGCAGCAGAGGCTCCCAGCCTCAGTGGTGGCAGGTGGGGGGCTGGGGCCAAGGCCCTTGCACGAATTTCGTGCATTAGGCCTCTAGTATATATTTAAAGAGAATCATTAATATGTATTACAAGAATTGGTAGGAAAATTGTTATAGAGCAGAAACCGAGCATCTAGTCCCATTACACATTAAAACAGTCTGGGCTTTTTACCCAGTCTTTTTCAGCATTGTGAATCCTGACATTTTTTTATAGGAGCAAATTAAAAAAACTCACATTACATATTTGGCTAGGTTTTTGTGACAATATCATGACAATACGTTAGTCCCCCAGAGTAGGAAAAGCACTCTGAACGGAAAAATGCTTACCATTAGTACATGACTTCATAGATAGAAGGTTTGACCCTTATGTTTACAACCAATGTTGAGGTAGAGAAAGATGTACAAATGGTTAAAGGAACATAGCGTCTCAGTTTCTGAAAGAAATAACACAATCATACTATACAGGAAGGATATAAAATAGAAGGAGATTAGGAATGATGAGATTTCTCTCTTGACCAGACTAGAAGAAAAACAGAGAAATCAATAGAAAATTTACTTGTCTTCACACTACTGAATCAAATTTGGGGTAATCCCAAAATCATAAGGAATTTAGCAGATAATGTCAAAATCTTCCAAATATAAATGTAACATGTTGCAAAAGAAAAAACGCCATTTTTTTCTGTTGTATAAGTGTTCCAATGATATGTATTAATTCTCCTGAAAAAACTGAAAAGTAGCAAGGGACAGAAGGGAAAATAAAAGAACTTCACTACCTCAGAAAGAAATATAAGAAAAGATAAAACAGTGAACAAGATCTTAGGGACACCCAAAATAACAACATAGAGATATTAGAAGTGATGAAATAAAGCCAGAAAATATCTTTGAGGGAAGTATTTTCCCTAATTATTTTGGAGGTGGTTATTTGGTGAACAAAAACCCATCTGGGAATGCATCTGAAAGAAACCTTAATTATCTAATCCTTGCTCAATCATTCTTTTTAAATTTCAATTTCTTTTTCTTCTTTCTTCACAAATATTGCTACTCGTGTCTCCAAGACACAGGACTAAAACAAGATAGAAGAAAAAAACAGAATAAAATACAACTTGAACATAACTTGTCTTTTATCAGATTGTGTTCCAGGACACATGGGTGATGGGGACTAATGAAAGGAAGAAAAATAACTCAGGATGTTAATGATTTCGCGTCCTTTTCTGCAGATAGACTGGGAAAGTATGTCATAAGATAGGCTGGACAACATGAGCTAAGTCAGTGACTCACTTACAGAAGTCATCCTGCCAAGTGACCTAGCCCCTTGGCCTTGGGCCTCTTCACCGTCTGAGTACACAGTGGACAGGTCAGAGAACAAACCTTTCTCCGCAGGGCTGCTACTTCCCTCTAGTTCTCCCCACGAAAAGATCCCCCTCTCCCTCAGTGCTCGTTTGTTATTGGTTGTTGCACTTCACTAGGAAATCTCTGGGTACAATAAACTCAAGGGTATGCGAATAGACGCCGTGATGCTAAAAGGGTTAATATTCTATCCACTGTAGATTGTACATTAACAATGACATTGGCAAATCCTGAGCTGGATAATGTCATGGAATTAGAAGCCAACACACAGATGCTACAGTAAGGTGTAACTTTCCCTCTATGCTACTTGCAGGTAAAAACATAGTGCCCATGAATTCACAGTGTAGTTACTGAGTGAGGGAGATGGATCTGGTCTCTCAAGTTTAAGGTCTAGTTAACACAGACCAAAGGCCACACTGGACTTCCAACAAAACGATGTGTGTAAACAGTTAGGTCCGAATAGATAAACTGTTCCATTTCTTGTCATTCTTACATACTGCTTTCCCACAGTCCTGTGTGGATCTGTAGACTTGGAGATCTTTTACTTAGCATTAGAACATATAGTGAGAGAACTCTGCATGTTGTCATTTTTTAACATATGTGAATATATGGTTTATTTTGGAGAGTAATTGTGTAAAGACAATACTGCTCCACCGAGGTGGACAAATATGGTCTATGTCCAAGGCCCCAAGGTCCTGGGAACCCAAATTACATCATCCTGACCATATCAAAGTGAAAATTCCTCTCACTGGGAAATAACTCTTTCAAAATTACACAAGAAAATAAAAATAATTCAAGCTTTTTACTCTTTTTATTCCAGTTATATGCTTAAAAGATCAAAGAAGAGGCAGTTAAGTGGCAGGTAATTAAAAAAATAAATTTCTGAGGTATTTATTAAAAATTATAAAAACATATAAATCTAAAACTAGAATTGCACCTCTTGCTTTGTTTTAGGTAGGTTTTTTTTTTCATATCCCTACAAATCCCCTTATATATTTCCAGAAATCATCTTATCCACTTAAATAAAAACAGCAAATTTCTTAGTTAATTTTCTGACTGGATTAATGAATCTGAATAGCATAATTTAAGTCATATGATTGTCTGCTCTGGACTGCTGTCTTAAATTAGTGTATTAAGTAATTTAGACACTTTTCTTTGCAAAGGTTGCACGATTTAATAAACTCCCATAGGCCTCAACATGTGCCAGCTCTGCTAGGTTATCTCCAATCCAGCTGCTGTTATGATAACAGTTGCCAACTTTCAAACAAATGAAGGGAATAATGAATCAGCTTCAAGTTGGCTCGTATGTAAACTTATATTGCTCCCAGTAATAACTCGGGCCAATTTCAACTATAAAGAAAATTAATTAAAAAGATTTCACCTCCACTGTTTGAGAAACATGGCACCAGGCATGCTGCTGAATTAGCGTTTATGAGCCCGCGGCTTCAGGGAAACTCCCATAGTTTGGATTTTAGTCTTAAGTGCTACAAGTTTTTTTTAAGACTGGATTTTTTGAGGAAACAGATTAGAAAATACCTGGTCCTTAATTCATAACATGAATATTTAAGAAGCCTCACACTGCTGAGAAAAATAAGGGCTTATCACAAAAAAAGGCTTGAAAGACTTCTGAGGAGGAAAGAGGTTGAGCTCCATTTATACAGGAGGGAGAGCACCCCTCACCTGGCTGTAGGCCAGGCCCGCTGCAGGGCACAGTGTTAAGCATAAAACAGGGCGACATGTGAGTGCTGGACCCTTTTTCTAAGAAGGACAATACTGTATTGAATTTCAATAAACTGGACAAAACAATTTTTGTGCTGGAGCTGTTATCCCAACTAGTGGTTCTATAGAACCACTGAAACTCTGGTGTTTCCAATTAGCACTAATCTGTTTGGCATAAAGCTGTATTCTTACAGAAAGAAATAAGTGGAATATCAGACCAGAGGTCTGTTTAAAATATGCAATTTATTTCTAAATGTCCATTCTAGTTGAAAATTATTCCCTGGGTGGGTTCACTTCCTCGAGAGGACAGGGAAGCTCTTTCACTAGCAAGCAAAGCTGGATGATAGTGTCCTCACAGGAGTGAGGGTGTGTTACAAGCAACAACGGGGTGGACTGAACTAAATATACAGTTTTATGGCTGATGAACTGTATAAAACTAGTCAAGGATTAGCATATTGGTAGTGATAATATGATTTCTTATTTTTTTCCCCCAAAGGGTCCCAGTAATTATTCTGTCATCAGCTCTCTATATCAGATATATTTTATTGGCTGCATGCTACAGTCTTTCAATACATCTTATAGATTATAAAATTACAACTAAGTGTGAAATTGTATACCATGATTGCTTCTGCCCTCACTGCACATACATAATACAGAGTTGAAAGAAAAAAAAAAAGCCCCCTTGGGGATGTTAAGTGGTTAGACCATACTCTACAATTCCAGTGATTCACAGCACTTGAAACTGAAACCGTGGATCAATGGGTGTAGGATGGGTGTCTTCTCTAGGCATCTCCAATATCCTCTCCTGGGATCGTTAGAGCTGGAAACACTGGAGATGCCTAAGTGGAGTACTTGGTTCTAAGATCTTCCAGCCAGTTGAAATGGTTCAAGAAAAGCTCCATGTATGCCTCAGGGTAACTTGGAATCCAAAGAAAGGACTACAAGCTTAGCCCATGAATAAAACTATTTTCTAATACTTTGACGTGATCATCATTGACCTCTATATAGCTCATGGATGCTATTGAAACTGTTCAAGATGCAACAAATTTAACAGGTCCATCTTTGGAGCAACATAAAAGGCTAGAACTTGTTGTGAAATTGTTGCCCAGTGAAGTAGCCACAGTAGTTCCCCAAACAACTGAGTCAGCACTCGCCCAAATGGAGGTAAAAGAGAGGTGCTGATTCCTTAACCTCACTGAATCATATGAATACAACAAACCATTTGGAAAGTGTTCTAGTCTATTCTGCACAACAGGATGCATGTCTGCACTTGGCAAAACCTTGTGCAACAGGTATGAATTGTGCACATTATTTACTACTGCTCTGGTAAGCAAGAGGCAAGAAATGTCACAGGTGCAAGGATTTTTTTTTTCAATTTCAAAAACATTCTATTCACTGGTGCTGTTGTGCCCAAAAGGACTCTTACACGAAACAAGTTTACCTATAATAAGCAGGAATAAATGTAAAAATGAGATACAGGCCAACAACAGACAGATCTAATATAAAAATCCTATTCTTTAGCCTTGACCTCAGTTCTGTTCAAGATCAGAAAGTATGAGAGGCGCTAGAGATCAGTCATTCTTCCATATTCTAACTTTGGAGGTTGTATATACTTAGTGATCATTATTCTGGAATCCTAGAATATATATACCTTCTACTCACTGGATTGAATATTCAAACAATTAGCTGTATTTGTCTGAATGCACACTAAGTGTCTTTATTTCAGGTGGTTAGAATAATCAAGAAATGATTTGAGGCTAAAAATATTAGACAGACACATGAAGGAAGGAAGGAAGGAGAAAGAAAACAGAAGCAAAAGATTTTAAAAGATGTGTTTGTAGTCAGGATAAGTGACTAATGGACGATGGAAAAAATAATTGCTTGCAATTTATATAAAACCATCGTAACCATAAAATACATGGTACAAAGGTACATAATTATAAACAAGAAGATGGAAATAAAAGTTGTCTTAATTAAGAAAAACAACAGAAGAAAAAAATATGAAGAAAATTATGGAAAGTAGGAAGATGCATGCCACAAATATGCCAGATAAATGACATATCCCCAGAGGGAGAACAATGCCCTCCACTTGAGAAAGTTCTATGACCTTGGCTGGCACTGCTGTCTCCTTGTACAATCACAGAAGGCATTCAATGTTGGTGATGATGAGGAGGAGTTTTGAAGAATATAATCATGGACTGCAAGTGGTTTTGTGGAAACAAAATGATCATTCATGCCTGAGATTGTGTAAAATGCCTTAATTTTGGTCAACAACAATTTGAACTTTAAAAAAATAGAATCCCCAAACCTCCTTATAAATTCACAATTCTTCAAGTAAAGCACAGGGCTAGCATGTAAAAGCAAAGGCGTTCCAGAGACTCTTCAAGAAATGCTACTTAGTAGAAAATTATTGATTGTGTAGTGACATGATGTGGCCTACCTCCATGTCAAAACCAGCCTGCAAATTCAAAAAGCCACATGAAAGGAGATTTTAAGTAGAGCAAAGCATAAAGCAGTTTTCCTCTAGTGGGTCAGGTATAAAAATGATCACAATACACATTACCTAGGAAGCACTAGCAATCCTACACAAATTAACACTATTTGATGTACAGATGGAAGGTGGAGAGAAAGCAAAAAACCACATCAAGGTGCCTAAGGATGCAAAGGCTCTGAAAGCTTCAAAAGTCTCACCTTTTCTCTGGTGCCTTTAATTGTGGCTACAATAAGTGCATTTTGCCACATGCTTTTAAAAGAAAAAAAAGAAATGGTCATTTTCTTAAGTGCTAAGAGACTTACTTCTCTTTCAGAAAATCCACCACTCTCCTGAAGTCAGCCACGCAGTATTCTCTCTTCATTGCCATGAGCACGGCGTCCGAGGCGGACTGCACCGGTATGTGCAGGAAAGCATACACACGGGGGTGATTAAGGACTTTCGCCATCTCCTTTAAAAATAGGGAAGGAGAAAACATTAATCACCTTAACATATCAGGGAATGGTTTCCCTCAGATCAGCACTCACAAGTGGAAGCAAATAAACACAGCTGAACACAGACGAGTCATGTAGGCTCTCAAAGTGAATGTCACCTGCGGTGTGCTCTGATGACATTTAGGAATTTAATATTCCTTTTGGATGGTTCCACTTCAGAGTTATTTCCTCACATGCACCATTTCTCTTAGGTGACAAAACAGAGATAAACTCATGTAATGCCTAAAGTGTAAAAATAATTTTGATATTTCAAAATAAACACTTCTCCTTTGCCTCATAGCAGCTTTATATTCTGCCTGTTGTATTAGCAGGAGAAACAGCAATACAGGGGTGGTTTAATAGCAAAAGTAGGTTTACAGTTGTGAGTATGTGAAACAAGTTTATTTTATTCCTGTATTATTATTAACTAGAGGCCCAGTGCACAAAATTTGTGCATGGGGGGCGGTCCCTCAGCCCGGCCTGCAACCTCTCCAATCTGGGACCCCTCAGGGGATGTCCGGCATTTGGACAACCCTCTTGCAATCCAGGACCACTGGCTCCTAACCATTCACCTGCCTGCCTGTCTGATCACCCCTAACTGCCTCTGCCTGCTGGCCTGATCGTCCCTAATCGCCTCTTGCCTCAGCCCCCACCACCATCGTGGCTTTGTCCAGAAGGACGTCTGGAAGATGCCAGGTCTAATTAGCATATTACCCTTTTATTAGTATAGATTACTGTATCATTTTCCAGATGAACAACTGTAAACCTGCTTTTGCCCCATACTGTATTTAAGACAAACAGTTGGTGCCATATAATCCTGTGTACTTGAATAAAGTTTCCAAATTCAGGACACATCAACACTTTATTTTTTTAAACAATGAAGGAGAAAAATTAATCTATAACTCACCTGTTTCTTTTCTAGCTAGTTAATGAACACATTTTGTGAGAATTTACTATGCAAAAGGCAGAGAACCAGACAATTACCCTTGCCCTAGTCACTACTGACATCTGCCTTTTAAAATGCCACCAAGTTTCAGCGAAGAGAAATAAGGGGAGAACAGGATGAAGAATTTATCTTGCAAAGTTAAGGAGAGCAAATTCGAGTGAAACAAATTAGAAAACCCAGAGATTGTTTTAAAATTTCTCCAAGGATACAAAGGGAGGAGGAAAAGGAGTAATGAAAGGAAAGTTGTAATATAACCGTCTCTGCAAACAATGAGAAATATGGCTGATTTAGCCCAACTCCACTGTTCCAAGCAGTGTCCTCATCAATGGGAGGACAGGAAAGGAGGTGGAGGTGAAGGGGAAAAGGAGGGATGGAGGGAGGGAGAGGACAAAAAGAATGCAAAGAATCCAATAGAGATACAAATGTTAAGAAAGGACCTTCTTTTTAATAACTTGCATGTGTCCAATGGTTTTCAGTTCTCAAAGTCCTGTACTTTGATATGTTATTTCATTTTACCCTTAGAACAATATTTTGAGGGACTTTATGGAGCCAAAGAGTCAGCTAATTCCATATGGTCATCTCCTAGTTATTCAGGGGTAAGTCATGCATATATATCAAGCATGCCCTCTGTTTCTCCATTTTCTTTCCATTGACTATGAAAATTGGCATTTTTACCAAAGTGGAAGAGCTATTAAATCAGTCACCTTCTTGGTAGCAGCTTAGTTGTTTTAAAAAATCTGTTTGGCTAAGAAATTCAAATAACCAGACAATATTACTCATGGATATCCTTTATCTACCTTCACTACCAGACTTTATATATATGTATAAATGCCTCACTATATTTGGTTACTATTTGTTTAATTTATTGGAACTGGAGTTGAAGAATTTATTTAGCAGAAAAATAACTGATCAACATATTATCAGAAACTTCCCTTCGCAGAACTGTTACAATCCTTGGCTGGATATTTAGTCAGCAGGCCTTAGGGTAACACCGATCATGATGTACCCTATAGTAACTATGTTGGCCTTCTGCTATGGTTCTCTGCCTTTCACGTACTTCACACCTGAATATCAACATTCCCAAATAGTGGGGGGAAAACAAAACAAAAAACTTGAGAAATAAAATTTCAC
The DNA here is from genome assembly GCF_028538775.1 of Myotis yumanensis. Lineage (NCBI taxonomy): Eukaryota > Metazoa > Chordata > Mammalia > Chiroptera > Vespertilionidae > Myotis > Myotis yumanensis. The sequence goes on from NW_027223753.1 coordinate 76,130,762, forward strand.
TCTCAATATCTATGCCTTGGTTTTCTCATCTGTAAAATGGAAAATAGTGGTAATCTCTACCTCAGAGGGCTACTGGACTACTGTGAAAATAAAATAATCCAGTATATGCTTATATGTAACACTTAATATATAAATGATCTAATCTTGCCCTAGATGGTTTGGCTCAGTGGATAGAGCATCACTTGGGGACTGTGGGGACTGAAGGGTCCTGGGTTCAATTCCGGTCAAGGCACAAACCTTGGTTGCAGGCTCCTCCCTAGCCTGGGCCCTGGTCAGGGTGTGCGTAGGAAGAAACCAATCGATGTATTTCTCTCACATCAATGTTTCTCTCTGTTTTTCCCTCTCTCTTCCACTCTCTCTAAAAGTCAATGGAGAAATATCCTTGGGTGAGGAGTAAAACAAACTAAAAATGATCTAATCTTCTTATTTCTTGGAGCGTATGTAAAATTCATGGGAACACATTTTCATACAGATTAATGGAAACCCATCAATAAGTAGAACAGCTTTTCAATAAGCTAGTTCCCTTAAATAGTAAGTGAAGGAGAGGTCATTTGTATTGATCTACATAAAATAAATTTGAAGGGTGTACCCAGCAAACATGACCACAACCAGAAAGGGTAGTATAGTTTCTCTAGAAAGACACAGGGTGGCCTACGGCTATGAACAGGAACTCATTGGAGGAAGCCTGCCCTCTCACAGTATGACCATTTACAAACTACACCGTTAATAGGAAACAAGGAGGGTGAATGTGGTGGGTTTCCCCTTTGGATCTCAAAATAAGACTTCCCACTCATAACTTTATAATGGTAGGCACCAGAACAGAAAATAAAAATAAACTTTCCCTTCATTAAAGCCTATATTTTACCTACTAAAAGAATCATGACTGAACATAATGTACCTGAAAGAAACAATATTTTTGTTTTGTTTTTTCTTCTATCCTGATCTCATTCAGCACTGTTGGTTCCAGATAACCTTTAATCTCTTCACCTGTCCAAATTCTTTTGTTTGTAGGTTCAGCTTATAGCTAAGGTTCTTTCACACAAGGGATGACTTTTCCTCTGTGATTCCTCTCATATAAGAGGATGACTTTTCCTTTGGGATTCCTCTCATGCAAGGGATGCCTTCTCCTCTGTGATTCCTCCTGTGTAACCTGTTCCTAGAGCAGCCATGGGCAAACTACGGCCCACGGGCCGGATCTGGCCCGTTTGAAATGAATAAAACTAAAAAAAAAAAAAAAAAAAAAAAAAAGACCGTACCCTTTTATGTAATGATGTTTACTTTGAATTTATATTAGTTCACACAAACACTCCATCCATGCTTTTGTTCCGGCCCTCCGGTCCAGTTTAAGAACCCATTGTGGCCCTCGAGTCAAAAAGTTTGCCCACCCCTGTCCTAGAGTTACTAAGAGCTCCCTTGCTTCTGCTCTGCAGTATGATTGATTTCTAAGATGGAGCAGGGGTTATGCTTTCGTCCTCTCTCTGGATCTCTATAATGGGTGGGACTGTGTCAAGTGCAACCCCAAACTTATAAGATATATAGGTTAGAACCACATAAGTATACATAGAGAGAGGTCTAAAATATAATTGCTATTTGATAGGACGACAAATTTTCAATTAGTAATTGGCTAAAGCAGGTAAACAAGCACATATCCAAGCCAGTAAATAAGCATGCAATCAGCCTGTCTTGATTTTTGGAATAAGTTAAAAATCATATGTAAATATACAAGTCAATGTATACATAAGTAAAACTCAGACACTTTATTGGTTCTATTTCTAAAAGGAGCTTCAGATTGGATTCACAGTGTACTATCGTATGAAAATGATATATGGGGTCCAGGTTCATCAGAAAGAAAGGGGCACTTAGTTCAAGTGTGGCTAACAGAAGAATGGCAGCCCTGAGCAACCTGAGCTCTGACCTGGGCGAGAGAGTCTGAGTACACAGATAAGTGTGCATGCAAACAGCATCTATTTTAATATAAAGACATTTATAATTTAAGGGTTGATGTATCAAGGCTGCTTAGAATACAGATGGTGACCATTTTCTATGTAGGGACCAGAGAATGGCTAACCAGATTACCAAAATAGTAGTGTTTCTACCTGGTGCTTTTACATGGAGCTCTCCTATTACAAACTAGTAACGATCTCAAGATTTGCCACATTTTTATAAACTTAAAAAGCAAAGAAAAAATAACGAATTAAATGAAAACAGGCTTAATTTTAAAAAGCAACCCTGTGTATGGGGACATTTTTCTTTAAATGTTAAGTTTCATTTTTATTGCCCTCATCAAATTAATCATATTTGACCTAGCTTCGAATACGAACACTACCAGCTTAACAAAGTCCCTCAGTGTGTGAGAGTTATAAAATATATTAATACTTGCATTCAGATGTCTCTGCATTCACATTGATAATTACCAATCAGAAAGCCCTCTCAGATGATAGCTTTGTTAGGAAGTATATGCATATTTAAAATGCTGAACTTTAAATATAAAATGCTCTCATGTTGTTTTCAAGAAACCTAAGGTACATGACTAAGAAAGAAAGTACTTCAAAAAACAGAAACATCATTACCTTTAAGCATTTTAAAAATAGCTTGAGATAAAATTTGCATATCATAAAATTCACCCATAAAAAGTATTCAATTAAATTAAACTACATTTACAGGATGACACAACCCTTACCACAATCTAATTTTAGAATATTTTCATTCCCCCAAAACAAACCCTGTAGCCCCTCGCAGTCTCTTATAGATGTCCCTCAGTCTACAATTCCTTTCTCCCAGCCCTAAACAACCAACCACTAGTTTACTTTCTAGCTCTATAAAGTGCTATTCTGGACATTTCATATAAATAGAATCATACAATATGTCTTTTGTATCTGGCTTCTTTTACTTATAATGTTTTCAAGGGTCACCCATGTTAAACTATGTAATTTATTTTTTTTCAATTAAATAGAACAGGATTTTAGAATTTATTAAATATGGCATTTCATGCAAAACTATTAGCTTGATTAGAAGAATGGGGGTAAGGCTATAAATGAAAAAGTCTCATGGTTCCCATTGTTTTTTGTTTTATTGTGGTAAAATATATGTAACATAAAATTCACCATTTTGATTGTTTTGGGGTATATAATTCAGTGACATTAAGTACATACAGAAGTTGTGCAATCACCACTACCATTCATATCCAGAACTTTTTCATCATCCCAAATTGAAACTCTCTATCCATTAAACAATAACTCCCAACGCCTGCTTCTTCTTAGCTCTTTACTTTCTGTCTCTCTGAATGTCGCTATTCTAGGTACCTCCTATAAATGAAGTCATACAATATTTATCCTTTTGTGTCTGGCTTATTTCACTTAGCGTGTTTTCAAAGTTCATCCCTGCTGTAGCAATATTATTATTTTAAATATCACTTTTCCAGGCAGTTGGTAGGCAGTTCTATTCTCAATGCCAGAGCACTTACACTTCTATTAGCACTTATTTCCCCATCCTGCAATTTCACTGTACATGCTCATATCCCAAGGGTATACTTGTCTGTCTGTCTCTCCCCATTTCATTGATCAATGCCTTGTCCTTAAAATACTTAAATTATATAGTTGAATGAATGAATGACTGCAAGACCCAATCACTTACTCAACATAGAGGAAGTTCTACAAAGACTTCTAGCTAAAGGTCTAAGTAGCACAAAATGCTTGTGCTCCAGGACATCCTATTGCTGGAGACACTTTCAACACTCCCAGAGTCATACAAGTCAAGATAAAGTAAGTCATATTTCAACCATTATTTCATTAATGACACTGCAACCGCCACTAAGTGAATTGCCAACACCTACATTTACTCTGAGCAATCTAAAAATATATGATTAGTGGCATCAGGAAGTGAATTAGGAGCATGAGAAGAGAGTATTTCCAATCCTATGTTCCAAATGAAAAGGGTTAGATATTGTGAACAGAAGCCAATTTAAAGGTCTATAACTTTATTATAACAGAAAATTCACTTCCAAACTGCAAAGAGTTAACATTTTCAGTTATCTGCATTAAAGTAAGTTGAGACAAATGTTATATTAGCTTTCACAGAAATGCTAAAAGGATTTCGATGTTTCTTTACCATCATCACTTCACCTCAGTGTCAGAGTCAATAAGCAGACACTATATTATGAAGATAAAAGTACACATTAATACTAATGTCCAAATCCTAAGAGTTGTAATTATACACACATTTATTTTCATCTGATATTATTCGTTTTAGTTTTAAATTCTGAGTCTGCTCAGCTAAGGCCAGGAAATCAGGAGAGTTTCTGTACCTGCTTATTATGGTCATAGTTACATGAATCTATACATGCAAAAACTCATGAAACTGAACACACATAAAAGAGTCAACTTTACTGTCTTAATTTTAAAATGAAAGGGAAAACAGTAACATTGGTGGTGACTCAAACATTATATAATATGAGCACGTACATGTATAGTAAACATATAGTTGCCTTTTTTCTCATTAAAAAAAAAAAAAAGAATGAATCTACCAAACACTAAAAGAACAAATTAAAAAAAAAAAAAAACCCATACACTTCCAATTACCTGGTCAATTTAATGGGGAAAGTACAACCCAGTTAGACTAAGCATTCAGCTCAGATAATTCTGTTGGCTTCTCTTAAACATTGTATAATTAAGGAATCTAATGGAAAGGCAGATAATTAAGATTTATTTTAAAATACTTAAAAATAAAATACTTAACTCATTTATCTATTGTATGATTATCCACAATGAGGTTAGTTTTTGATAACTTTTTTTTCATGTGTTAGGCAGTACACAGTAGAAAAATGTTCTAGTACTGTAACTGCCCTAATTAGGGTTGTTTGGTATGTAAAATTATGCAGCTAAGCAAATATTTATTAAACATTAAACTATGTTTCTGGGATTGGGAATACAAAGAGATCAACTTCCTCTGCATTTTATAAACATGCAAACATTCTGTGGGGCAATTTCTATATATCTCTCCTGACCCCTCACTTGATGATCTAGGATATTTTTATTCTTTCAGTGGTAGCCTGTATCAATGTTTGCCAACTATTCTGGTTTATCTTCTTGTGGGAGTGTTAGAATCACTGCCACCTTATACTCAGGAGTAGCTGTGTGACATGCAACAGCCAATGAAATGTGGGCAGAAGTGACAGTCTCTATTTCTGGGCAGAAGGTTTAAAGCCTGTGGTTCTCCATGTCTCTTTTCCTCCCTCTTCCACAGTCTAGGTTCTGAAGTGGAGACAACTTAAACAGAGCTTCAACCAACCCATGACAGATATGTGGCATGAGCAAGACATACATTATTGTTGTCATAGCCACTGAGAATTTTAAGATCACTTGCTATCCAGCATAACCTAAGGCATTCTACAAATTCATTGTCCGTTTATGGAAGATGAAACTAACTTTCACAGGCGTTGAAAACACTATGTGCAATGAAGGGCAATAAGTGGAGTAACTGGATTAGAACCTATGTCTATCAGACTGCAGCGTCCTTTTTCTTAACCAACTTTCAATAAATACTGGAAGGAAATGCATGTTGATTACAAAGAACAGGGAGGAAGAAATTTACTCTTATATGGACAACAGGAGGTTCCACCCCAAATGGTATTAAATTCTAAATGATAAAAAATTTCCAGGCAAACTACAACAGGCTACACATAACATACCCTAGTATGTGAGATACAAGACTGTATATTTTGTAAAATAAACCAGTGACCTGTCATATCAGTTCTGACCTTTTTTTGCCTAATAATATCAATTATATATAGAATGAGAAAAACTAATCATAATTAAGACAGTCACTATCAAAAGAAAAATTCATTGCTCTCACTGTCGCCTTGGAACAATTACATTATAAAATTATATCTGATACTATCTAGTGGGTTTAGAAAAAGTGAGATGATTTTCAAAGAACAAAATATTAAGCTAATAATATTTCCTGACAATACATCTTTCAATGCAAGCTCAATTTCTTGAAAAATAAAAGAAAACCTTTCTTCTAAGCAGGTCCCAAATTTCCCAGGCACTTACTCTCAAGGGGCTCATAATGCTGCCATATTAACATAACAGGAGAAAAAAATCTGAATATGAAAACAACAAACAAAGGAGAACCAGAGATAAAAATCATCAAAACATCTGAGAATCACTCCTGAAGAAGTTATTACTATTAGAGCAATGTTGTCCCTGGAGCTAAAATGAGAGTGGGAAAAACAGACATGAAAGAAATGTCTTTGTTCAAAAAGAACATAAAATGAGAATAAAATTAAAAGGGGCGGAAAAAGGATGGGCTATTCTTTCCCCACTCCCAAATTCATTGTTATGAAGGAATTCTTAAAAGCCCTTTAAGAATTTGGTCTTAAAAGCATGGACCATAAGCAGTCATTTAATTAGAAAGATTATTTCAGGAACCACCAAAGCTCCCAGCGCTTTCCAAATCACATTAGTGGTGCAATAGTAATAGTAATCCTATATAATAAAAGCGTAATATTCTAAGTGTCCGGTTGTCCAGTCATCCATTCAATCAATCAAAGTGTAATATGCTAAGATATGCTAAGACTGCTCAACCGCTCTCTATGATGTGCACTGACCACTAGGGGGTAGATGCTCTGACTGGTATGTTAGCTTGCTGCTGGGGTCTGGCCGATTGGGACTGAGCGAGATGGGGCCGGACACACCCTGGGGCCCTCTCACGGTCCCTCCCCGGCTGGCCAACCTCCCACATCCCTCCCTAGTCCTGATCATGCACCGGTGGGATCCCTCGGCCCAGCCTGCACCCTCCCACTATCCAGGACCCCTCGAGAGATGTCGGAGAGCCGGTTTCAGCCCTGCAAGACCCCACTCGTGCACAAATTCATGCACCGGGCCTCTAGTAATAACTAATAATAATGAGAGGTTAGCATCCTTATGTGTTAGACACTGCTGCGTCGTACTCATTATTTCACTTAAATTCCTAAACAAAGCTAGGAAGTAGTTTTGTTATTGTCATAAAAAGCTAGTTAATATTAATATAGGAAGAGAACAAAGGGGAGGCCAGGCATTATAAGCATGGTCATCTGGGCAGCTTTGCCAGGAAGCTACAGCCAACCACTGGTCCATTCCCTGCAGATCACTGAGGGGAGGTGTCCAACAAAGGGGACATGGGCACATATGCGGTGAAGTCAGGGTGAAGTAGGGAAGGTACTAGTATGTCAGTCTGGCCTGGGGAACAATGAATTGGCTAGGGGGTGGACCCCATCAGAAGCTTGCAAAGGAAGTTCCAGGTTGAAATCACCAAAGAATACCCTCTCTCTTGTTGTTCACTCTTGTATTCTCTTGCTCTGTGACCTGCACATACCTGTTCTCTCCATAGGTATATGGCATTAAGCAGCCACATGGTACATGACTGTGCAGACCTCACACACAATGGACTGTAGCTGGTAACATGAACTAAAGTTACCCAGATGCTGGACTGGACTTTAATATGAAGCAGAAACTGGGCAGTGGCCTTAATTCTGGCCCTGCTGCAGACAAGATTGGACTTCTTCCATGGTCAGACAGACAGAGATGGGACCTTGGAGGGAAACCACCTTAATTTTACATTACTAAAACTTTCTTTTTTTTTTTTTTTTTTTTAAATATATTTTATTGATTTTTTACAGAGAGGAAGGGAGAGAGATAGAGAGTTAGAAACATCGATGAGAGAGAAACATCGACCAGCTGCCTCCTGCACATCTCCCACTGGGGATGTGCCCGCAACCCAGGTACATGCCCTTGACGGGAATCGAACCTGGGACCTTTTGGTCCGCAGGCCGACGCTCTATCCACTGAGCTAAACCGGTTTCGGCAATTTTACATTACTAAAACTTTCCACAAAAGCCCATCCTCCCGTGGGGGCCTCAGGAAATTCTTTTCCTTGCGGCACCCCAAGAATTCCACTTCCACTGATAACAGTTTTACTCTCAGACTCCGAGAAGGTAACTACCTTACCCAAGGCACAATGGTAGAACTGAAATGTAAACATAGTCACCTTGACTCTGGAAAGGTACCAGAATATGCCACCCTAAAATATGCCTCACTGGCTTATGAATCATTTTGAGCTAAAGGCCATTGGGAACCAACAGGCCCAGAAAAAGCTTTAAAAACAGGGCTTGTTTTCCTTCTGTAAAAAATAATAATAATAGTATTTAAAAATGGAATTTTTGGGTAAAGATGAATATATGAAAATTCCAAATTAGAAATGGGGGAGGGGGGTACTTTTTACAACTCTTACCAATGATGAAGTCAAGACTAAGTCTGCATGACAAACCTTAATAAACATTCTTGTTTACCATGTTCTTCCTGGTCACCTTCCTGTAACTTGTCTCCCTGACCTTAAAGCCTCAAGTGCCTTTTTTTTTGTTTTAGAATAAAATGGTATATGAACCCAAGTTCAAAACACCACTTTATGTTACTGATATCTGGGTGCAATCGCTGTGTGATGCACATGTCAAAAATCTCCAGCTTTTCTCTTATTAATCTGTTTTGATCAGTCTAATTTACAGAATCCCACCTGGAGAACGTAAGAAAGGTAGAAGAAATTTTTTTTCTTCCTGACACTGCTCCATCAACGTGTCAAACAACAGCATCCTCCTCCTGAAACCTAAAGTCATTCCTGAGGAACTGCACAAACTAGTTCACGTGAGATTTACAACCGATCATTCTGGGAGCAGGGTTGGAAAGAAGCAGCAGAGAATAGTTTCCCCAAAAGAAGACATAAACAAACAAACAAATAAGTATCAAGCACAATTTAAAATTTTGCTAGTTTTCAAAATTCCCCTTATGGTGGATTTATTATAAATGTGTGGATTTTTTCAAATGTCTCAAAATGCATGAATTGTAAGGCTTTTTTTTACTTTACTTGAAATTAGAAAATAAATTAATAGGATCTCTGCAGTCTTTTGCCACTGAAAACTATGGATTTTCAATTTTTATATGGCAACAAAGAGGGACATATTGACTCCTTCTACTTTAATTGTTTCCACTTGGTAAAGTTGGCTTCACATGTCAGTTCTTTAATTGGAACTGAAATTAAAACATTACTGCACGGTAGGCTAGTTTGCCTAAGAACACCTTGTCAGAATATTTCTGAGATTCTAACCTGCTGCTTTTTAAACACTATGACTTCAAGGTTATAGGATTAGGTACTCAGCTAGCATGTAAAGCGAGATCAGGAAAAATTTCCAGTTGATGAGCCAAATTTACATTTTAGGACTTGAGCTACTTTTAAAACGTTCTGCTATTTTTTAATCAAATGAAAGTTAGAATTACATGCAAAATATGTGGCCTCTACAAATACAAAAATCTGTTGCAATTTTTGTGTGCACAATTCTGTCTAATATAACAGAATCAATCATTTATACATAAGTGTTTTCAGATCTTAAATTTTTCCATTTTATAAGACTGAAAGATTTTTTTTAAAAGATAGCAGAGTAGGCTTTGAACTTCATCTTTCCAATTATCAGATGTGTTATACATTATTAATGCTTGATGCTAACCTCACATCAGAACTGGATAAAGACAGGTCTAAATAATAATGATTAAGAAAATATGTACCATATTAGATGCTAAGAATTTCCTTCTGTCTTAGGTATGAAAAATGACTTCAAAATCAAACATTGTCTTTTAAGTATTTCCAAATTAGCTACAGATTGAGAATAGTAAAAATAGGTAGGAAAAGAAAGAATGTGTCAAAGCTGAGTTGAACAAAATGTGCAATATGCTGAAGTGAACCAGGACGGAGGGTGTGGGTAATCATGAATAGCTCTCTATATAATGTGTGGCTTGTTTCTTTTGTCCCATCCTCACAGGACACTAATTAAGCTCTCCAAAGAATTAAACAAATGGGCACAGTTTATAGAGAGTATCTAAAAAAAAATTGGGTACTATTCTGAAACGGTGTCCCTGAAGAAATGGTATCAAGGAGTGGGAGAAGATAGTCCGGATGAGGAAATGTATTCCAAGTACAGAGGCTGCTCTGAGTAAAATTAATACTCTGAAATGTCTTCAGCTGAGTGAAATGATGAAAGAAAAATCCAATCCTTTAAAGGTATAAAAATTATATATTAAAACTACTCATTAAAGTGTAAAACAGCCCTAGCTGGTTTGGCTCAGTGGATAGAGCTTTGGCCTGCAAACTGAAGGGTCCTTGGTTTGATTCCGGTCAAAGAGCACATGCCCGGGTTGTGGGCTCGATCCCCAGTAGGACGCGTGCAGGAGGAAGTCAACCAATGATTCTCTCTCATTATTGATGTTTCTATCTCTCCCTCTCCCTTTCTCTCTAAAATCAATATATTTTTTAAAAGTGTAAAATAAATGAGATACTCCCATTTGGATGTTTAACTTTTTTTCCCTTACTAAACTATAGAATGACTGTCTATAATCAATGAATACACACACACACATATAAACAAACTCAGTATGGTTGAATGAAAAAAGCAAATGTGGTAATACAATGGAATATTATTCAGCCATAAAAAAGAATAAATTCCTGCCATTTGCAAGAACCTGGATAGAGCTTCAGGATATAATGCTAAGTGAAATAAGTCAATTATAGAAAGACAAATATTGTATGATCTTACTTAAATGTGGACCTAAAACAAAACAAGAAAAAATCAAACTCACAGGTACAGAGAACAGATTGGTGGTTGCCAGATGAAGTGGTATGGGAAGTGGGCAAATGGGTGAAGATGGTCAAAGATAAAAACTTCCAGTTATGAAATAAGTAAGTCCTGGGATTGTAATGTATAGCATACAGACTAGAGTTAAGAACACTATTGTGCATATTTGAAAGAGGCTAAAAGAATAGATCTTAAAGTCCTCATCGCAAGAAAAATAAATTTATAAATATGTGTGGTGAGGTATGTTAACTAGACATTGTGGTAATCATACTATATAATAAAAAGCCAATATGGAAATCAACCAAACAGCAGAACAAATGGTCGCGATGACGCGCACTGACTACCAGGGGCAGACGCTAAACTCAGGAGCTGCCCCCGGGTGGTCAGTGTGCTCTCACAGGGGGAACACCACTCAGCCAGAAATCCTGAGCCAGGCTCACGGGTGGTGAGCGCAGCGGTGGTGGCGGAAGCTTCTCCTGCCTCCGTGGCAGCACTAAGGATGTCCGACTGATGGCCCTAAGCCATCAGTCGGACATCCCCCAAGGGCTCCCAGACTGCAAGAAGACACAGGCTGGGCTGAGGGACCCACCCTGAGTGCACGAATTTCATGCCCTGGGTCTCTAATCTCTCTATATAAAAGCCTAAGTGACCGTTCGACCGATAGCTATGACGCGCACTGACCACAGGGGGCAGATGCTCAACGCACAGTCATGGAAACATGGAAAAGACTGATGAATCTGAGGGAAAGGGGAGGAAGGAGAGTGGGAAGAGATTAACCAAAGATCTTATATGCATACTAGAGGCCTAGTACACTGATTCGTGCACTGGTGGGGTCCCTCGGCCTGGCCTGCGGGGATCAGGCCAAAACCAGCCTGCTGCATGGATTTGTGCACCGGTGGGGGGTCCCTTGTCCTGGCTGTGGGGATCGGGCCAAAACCAGCCTGGTGGTGCACCGGTTGGGTCCCTTGGCCTGGTCTGCGGGGATTGGGCCGAAACTGGCAGTCTGACATCCCCCAAGGGGTCCCAGATTGTGAGAGGGTGCAGACCAGGCCGAGGGACCCCACCAGTGCACGAATCCATGCACCAAGCCTCAAGTTTAAAAATATATACAAATACAAAATTATTATGTTATACACCTGAAACTAATATAATGTGATATCAATTAAAAAATATAAACTCAGTATTTCTTTGCCAAAGTACTGTAATCATTTTCTGATTAGTTACAGAGTTTTAAAAATCTCTCACTTACTCATGATTTAGTAGCTACGTGCTTCTTATTTTAGTTAACCCTCAGAAGCCTCTGATATTTTGCCAAAACTACCTCCTGAATGTAACTTTGCACTGCCCAGGTCACATGCTTCTTTTTTACAAACCACAGGGTAGATGTGGGTCTTTGAGGGGGAGTAGAATATTCCTGGAAGTATATAGACTAGCAGGCAAGGGTCATTTAAAAAAGAATTCATTTCCAGATCTTCAATTTCCATTTGTACTCTTTCCTAAAATTGATGTATCTGTGGTAAAAGGCTTCATGGTGAGTATTCTTTCACACTCCCTCTCACCTTCACCAAACAAATAATTACTGAAGCTGCCCTTTACAAAGCAACTTTATATTCCCATGCCTGTCACCCTCACCTTCCATTCCATTAAAGATTCCATGTAAAATAAATGTTTATATGTATGCTTAATAAACATTCTTACTATTTTGATAATATCTACACTAATAAAAGAGAAACATGGTAATTAGCGTACGACCGCTACCCTTCCCATTGGCTAATCAGCATATCCTTATGCAAATTAACTGTCAGCCAAGATGGCGGCCGGCAGCCAGGCAGCTGGAAGCGAACATGAGGCTTGCTTGCTCCAGTGACTGCAGACTCCAACGTTCCCTGCCTGACTTGCCGGCCTCTGAGCTGCAACTCTAAGAAACTTTGTAACAAATATAGAAGCTAAACAAAACCCCAGAAACCAGCTTTCAGCCGGCCAGGATCTCAGAGCTGGAGTTATACATTGTTTCGATTATAGAACGCAATCAGCAGCGGAAGCCTCAGAGCTAGAGCCAGAGCTAAAGCTGGCCCAGAATAAAAAAAGAAAAAAAAAGAAAAAAAGGAGCGGTTGGGAGCATCAGTCAACAACCACCAGCCTGAAAGCAGCCCTCAGCCTCTCATCCAGACTGGCCAGGCACCCCAGTGGGGACCCCCACCCTGATCCAGGACACCCTTCAGGGCAAACCAGCTGGCCCCCAGGCCTCTATCCTATATAGTAAAAGGGTAATATGCCTCCCAGCACCGGGATCAGTGGAGCCACGAGGCCTCCTGGCACCGGATCAGCGTGACAGGGGGCAGCGCCCAAACCTCCTGATTGCCCTGCAGCTGTGTGTGTGACAGGGTGCGGCGCCCCCCCCCCCTCCCCCCCCGACAGGCCCTGCTCTGTGTGTGACAGGGTAGAGCCATAACCTCCCCATTGGCCCTGCCCTGAGTGTGACAGTGGCGGCGCCCCAACCCCAGATCAGCCCTGCTCTGTGGGTGATAGAGGGCGGCGCCCCAACCCCCTGATCCCTGCCCTGCTCTGTGTGTGACAGGGGGCGGTGCCCTAACTCCCCTATCAGCCCTACTCTGTGCCTGACAGGGGGCAGTGCCCAACCCCCTGATGGGCCCTGCTCTGTGCGTGAAAGGGTAGAGCCATAACCTCCCCATCGGCCCTGCCCTGAGTGTGACAGTGGCAGCACTCCAACCCCCTGATCGGCCCTGCTCTGTGGGTGATAGAGGGCAGCGCCCCAACCCCCTGATCCGCCCTGCTCTGTGTGTGACAGGGGGCGGTGTCCTAACTCCCCAATCGGCCCTACTCTGTGCGTGACAGGGGGGAGCTCCTCAACCCCCTGATCGGCCCTGCTCTGTGCGTGACAGGGAGCAGTGCCCCAACCCCGATTGGCCCTGCTCTGTGCATGACAGGGGGTGGCGCCGCAACCTTCCCATCGACCCTGCCTTGAGTGTGACAGGGGGTGGTGCCCCAACCCCCCAATCGGCCCTACCCTGAGCATGACTGAGGGTGGCATCGCAACCTCCCGATCCGCCCTGCTCTGTGCATGACAGGGGGCGGTGCCCCAACTCCCCAATCAGCCCTGCTCTGAGCCCGACCAGGGGCTGCACCTAGAGATTGTGCCTGCCCTCTGCCACCCAGGAGCAGGCCTAAGCCAGCAGGTTGTTATCTCCCGAGGGGTCCCAGACTGCAAGAGGGCACAGGCCGGGCTGAGGGACCCCCCCTCCCCCCCACCGAGTGCACACATTTTTGTGCACCGGGCCTCTAGTCTATATATATATAAAAACCTAAGTGACCGTTCAACCGGTTGCTATGACACGCACTGACCACCAGGGCGAAGATGCTCAACACAGGAGATGTCCCCTGGTGGTCAGTGTGCTCCCACAGCGGGAGCGCTGCTCAGCTGAGCGATGGGCACCAGACGCTGGGCTCATGGCTGGCAAAGCACCACTACAGCGGCATGAACTTCTCCCGCAGACACTCCCTCTGCGCACCCCTCCCTCACCTGGACCGGGACCAGGATCAGTACCGGCATCAGGACTGACTGAGTACGAGTCCATGGCTTCTTCTTGGTCATGGGCGCACCGGTATTGCCCTAGGACAGGCACGCAGAGACCTCAGCGGAGTGGCAGTGAGCCTATCAAGTGGCTGGGGCTGGGATGAGCAGGAGTGGCACGGTGCCCAGCCTGGGCTCAGGCTCCTCCCTGGCTGCCTGCCACTTCTTGCCCTACTACATCCCTTGGGGGATGTTGGACTGCTGGTTTCGGCCCAATCCCTGCAGGCTACACTGAAGGACCCCACTGGTGCACGATTCCGTGCACTCGGCCTCTAGTAAATAATAATTCAATAAAAAGCACTTTTAAAAATAGTTACCAGCCAGTGTTGCTCAGTGGTTGTGTGTCAACCCATGAACCAGGAGGTGGAGGTTTGATTCCCAGGTCAGGGCACATGCTTGGGTTGCAAGCTCAATATCCATTAGGGAGCATGCAAGAGGCTGCTGATTGATGATTCTCTCTCATCACTGATGTTTCTATCTCTCTCCCCATGTCCCTTCCTCACTCTGAAATCAATAAAAACATATAAAATATTTTTTTAAAAGTGGTCATAATATTGTTTTTCAATGTCAATAAAAATGTATAAAGTGGCACATGTCTTCAAATATTATTTTGGGGTAACACCAAGCAAAAGTTTAATACTACTCACTGGTCTACCACACAAAGTTCCAACACCTCAGCCTGGCACTGTTGCTCCTAGAATTCAGGCTTTCCAATCTTGTTTCCCATTAATGGCTTTCCTCCCTCTTATCATTTACCAATTCCAAGGAAATATATTTCCACTTAAAAGAGACCTATTGTTTGCCCAGCCAGGCTTAGACTTTCACCCTAATGCCATCCTCAGCCTAGAATGCAGCTCCCCACTCTAAGCTACCACTGCCTACTACACCCATCCGCACCGCAATCATTAATTCTACCTGTGTTCTCCAATGTACACAAAGAACTAATCATTTCTTTCTGATTCCATTTACAGTGCCTTGTACCTCTACTAGGCAATTATAACATTCTACATCTTAATTAATACCACCCCCCATTCCCTCACTACATTGTACATAAAAAATATCTGGTATCTTTTTGTTGAATTGAATTGAAAAAAGCTCATTTCACTGAGAGCCAATGTATTTAAATGAGACAAAGAGTCAGCATTCACAATTCTCATTTTGGGATTTTTAATGACCTGGTATGTGCGTCCAGGTAAACCTCAACTTTAGATAGTTTATACCTAAATTTCTGCAATTTAAGCTTGAAAACCATACCCCTATTTTTTCAAGTGTAGAGCTGATAATTTTTGGTAAATTTGTATAGTAGTACAACTATCAACAAAATTCAAATTTCAAAGTTATTTCTTAAAAATTGAGATATAACTGACATATAACAATATATTAATTTATTTTTTTTTTTATTTTTTATTTTTTTTTTTATTTTTCGCTTAAAGTATTACAAAGGGTATTACATAAGTGTCCTTTCCCCCCCCCCCCCCGCCCTTGACAAACCCCTACCTTCCCTTACCCCCCAGTGTCTTATGTCCATTAGTTATGCTTATATGCATGCATACAAGTCCTTCGGTTGATCTCTTACTCCCCTCCCTCCTGCCCCCCAACTCTCTCTGGCCTTCCCACTGCAGTTTGACAATCAGTTTGAGGCAGCTCTGCCTCTGTATCTATTATTGTTCAAAAGTTTGTAATGGTCTTTATTATCCATGAATGAGTGAGATCATGTGGTATTTTTCCTTCATTGACTGGCTTGTTTCACTTAGCATTATGCTCTCCAGTTCCATCCATGATGTTGCAAATGGTAGGAGTTCCTTCTTTTTAACAGCAGCATAGTATTCCATCGTGTAGATGTACCACAGTTTTCTAATCCATTCATCTACTGATGGGCACTTAGGCTGTTTCCAGATCTTAGCTATGGTGAATTGTGCTGCTATGAACATCTGGTTACATATATCCTTTCTGATAGGTGTTTCTGGTTTCTTGGGATATATTCCTAGTAGTGGGATCACAGGGTCAAATGGGAGTTCCATTTCCAATTTTTTGAGGAACCTCCATACTGCCTTCCATAGTGGCTGCACCAGTCTGCATTCCCACCAGCAGTGCACAAGTGTTCCTTTTTCTCCACATCCTCTCCAGCACTTGTCGTTTGTTGATTTGTTGATGATGGCCATTCTGACAGGTGTGAGATGGTACCTCATTGTTGTTTTGATTTGCATCTCTCGGATGATTAGTGACTTTGAGCATGTTTTCATATGCCTCTTGGCTTTCTGAATGTCCTCTTTTGAAAGGTGTCTATTTAGATCCTTTGCCCATTTTTTGATTGGATTGTTTATCTTCTTTTTGTTAAGTTGTATGAGTTCCCTATAAATTTTGGAGATTAAGCCCTTATCAGATATGACGTTGGCAAATATGTTTTCCCAAGAGGTGGGTTTTCTTGTTGTTTTGTTGATGGTTTCTTTTGCTGTGCAGAAGCTTTTTATTTTGATGTAGTCCCATTTGTTCAGTTTCTCTTTAGTTTCAACTGCCCTAGGAGCTGTATCAGTGAAGAAATTGTTTTGGCATAAGTCTGAGATTTTGTTGCCTTTGTATTCTTCTAGAATTTTTATGGTTTCCTGTCATACATTTAAGTCCTTTATCCATTTTGAGTTTATTCTTGTGTATGGTGTAAGTTGGTGGTCTAGTTTCATTTTCTTGCATATATCTATCCAATTTTCCCAACACCATTTATTGAAGAGACTATCTTGGCTCCATTGTATGTTCATGCCTCCTTTGTCAAAAATTAATTGAGCATATTGGTTCGGGCTAATTTCTGGACTCTCTATTCTATTCCACTGGTCTATATGTCTGTTCTTGTGCCAGTACCAGGCAGTTTTGAGAACAGTGGCTTTGTAATACAGTTTGATATCTGGCATTGAGATCCCACCTACTTTGTTCTTTCTCAGGATCGCTGCAGCTATTCGGGGTCTTTTTTTATTCCAGATGAATTTTTGGAGAGTTCGTTCTAGATCTTTGAAGAAGGCCATTGGTATTTTAATGGGAAGTGCGTTGAATGTATAGATTGCTTTGGGTAGTATGGACATTTTAATGATGTTGATTCTACCAATCCAAGAACATGGTATGTTCTTCCATCTGTTTATGTCTTCCTCTATCTCTTTTTTCAACGTCCTGTAGTTTTCTGAGTAGAGGTCTTTAACCTCTTTAGTTAAGTTTATTCCTAGGTATCTTAATTTTTTTGGTGCGATGGTAAATGGGATTGTTTTTCTAATCTCTCTTTCTGAAAGTTCACTATTGGTGTATAGAAATGCCTCAGATTTCTTGGGGTTAATTTTGTATCCTGCTACATTGCCAAATTCATGTATTAAGTCTAGTAGCTTTTTCATGGAGTCTCTAGGGTTTTGTATGTATAATATCATGTCATCTGCAAATAAGGACAGTTTTACTTCCTCTTTTCCAATTTGGATGCCTTTTATTTCTTCTTCTTGTCTAATTGCAATGGCTAATACTTCCAGTACTATGTTGAACAGGAGTGGTGAGAGTGGGCATCCCTGTCTTGTTCCTGTTCTTAGGGGAAATGGTGTTAGTTTTTGTCCATTGAGTATGATGTTGGCTGTGGGCCTGTCATATATGGCTTTTATTATGTTGAGGTATGATCCTTCTATTCCCACCTTTCTGAGAGTTTTTATCAAAAATGGGTGTTGGATTTTGTCGAATGCTTTTTCTGCATCAATTGATATGACCATGTGGTTTTTTTCTTTCAATTTGTTTATGTGATGTATCACATTTATTGATTTACGGATGTTGTACCATCCTTGCATCTCTGGGATAAATCCTACTTGGTCATGGTGTATGATCCTTCTGATGTACTGCTGGATCCGATTTGCTAAGATTTTGTTGAGGATTTTGGCATCTATGTTCATGAGGGATATTGGCCTGTAATGCTCTTTCATTGTGATGTCTTTACCTGGTTTTGGTATTAGGGTGATGCTGGCTTCATAGAATGAGCTTGGAAGTGTTCCTTCCTCTTGAATTTTTTGTAGTAGTCTGAGGAGGGTAGGTTTTAGTTCTTCCTTGAATGTTTGGTAGAACTCCCCTGTGAAGCCGTCTGGCCCTGGGCTTTTGTTTGCTGGAAGCTTTCTGATGACTGCTTCAATTTCTTCCATAGTTATTGGCCTATTGAGGTTTTTAGATTCTTCCTGATTGAGTTTTGGAATGTTGTATTTTTCTAGAATTTGTCCATTTCCTCCAGGTTGTCTAGTTTGTTGGAGTAGAGTTGCCCGTAGTATTGTTTAACAATCATTTGTATTTCTGTGGGGTCTGTTGTTATTTCGCCTCTATCATTTCTGATTTGGTTTATTTGGGACCTTTCTCTTTGCTTCTTGGTGAGCCTGGCGAGGGGTTTGTCAATCTTGTTTATCCTTTCAAAGAACCAGCTCTTGGTTTCATTGATTTTCTGTATTGTTTTTTTGGTCTCTATGTCATTGATTTCTGCTCTAATCTTTATTATCTCCTTCCTTCTGCTCACTCTGGGGTTTTCTTGTTGCTCTCTTTCTAATTCTTTGAGTTGTAGAGTTAGATGATTAACTACCATTTTTTCTTGTTTTTTGAGATAGGCCTGTAGAGCTATAAACTTCCCTCTCAGGACTGCTTTCATTGTGTCCCAGAGGTTTTGGATTGTTGTGTTTTCATTGTCATTAGTGTCCAGGATGTTTTTAATTTCTTCTTTGATGTCATCGGTAACCCAATCAATATTTAATAACATGCTATTCAGCTTCCAAGTGTTTGAGTATTTTGGGTTGTTTTTATTGTAGTTTATTTCTAACATTATGCCATCGTGGTCTGAGAAGATGCTTTTTATGATCTCAATCTTCTTGAATTTGTGGAGACTTTGCTTGTGACCCAATATGTGGTCTATTTTTGAATATGTCCCATGAGCACCTGAGAGGAATGTATATTCCGCAGCTGTGGGGTGTAGAGTTCTGAAGATGTCAATTAAGTCCATCTGATCTAGTGAGTCATTTAGGATTGCTGTTTCTTTGCTGATTGTTTGTCTAGCGGATTTATCCAGTGATGTCAGTGGTGTATTAAAGTCCCCTACTATGATTGTGTTATTGTCGATATCTCCCCTGATATCTTCCAGAAGTTTTCTTATGTATGTGGGTGCTCCTGCATTGGGTGCATATATGTTTACCAGGGTTATATCTTCTTGTTGTATTGATCCCTTTAGTATTATGAAGTGGCCTTCCTTATCTCTGGTTATGGCCTTCACTTTGAGATGTATTTTGTCAGATATAAGTATTGCTACCCCAGCTTTCTTTTCCTTTCCATTTGCGTGAAAGATATTTTTCCATCCCTTCACTTTGAGTCTGTGTGAGTCCTTTCCAATGAGGTGGGTCTCTTGTAGACAGCAGATGTATGGGTCATGTTTTTTTATCCATTCAGCCACTCGATGTCTTTTATTTGGAGCATTTAGTCCATTTACATTTAAAGTTATTATTGAAAGGTACTTGTTTGTAGCCATTTCTTTTTTTGTGTGTGTGTGTGGCTGATTTCTTTCTGAGCTTGATATTTCTTCTTTTACACCAGTCCCTTTAGCATTTCTTGCATGGCTGGCTTGGTGGTGATAAACTCCCTTAGCCCTTTTTTGTCTGTGAAGCTTCTTATTTCCCCTTCAATTTTGAATGATAGCCTTGCTGGATAGAGTATTCTTGGATTCAGTCCTTTGCTTTGCATCACTTTGTAGATTTCCGTCCATTCTTTTCTGGCCTGATGTGTTTCTGTTGAGAAATCATTTGATAATCGAATGGGAGATCCCTTGTATGTTACTTTCCGCCTCTCTCTTGCAGCCTGTAAGATTCTCTCTTTATCCTGAACATTTGCCATGGTAATTATGATGTGTCTTGGTGTGGGTCTTTTCGGGTTCACCTTGTTTGGGACTCTCTGGGCTTGTGTGACTTTTTTCTTCCCCACCTCAGGGAAGTTTTCTGATATTATTTCTTCGAATAGGTTTTCTAATCCATGTTCATCTTTCTGTTGTTCTGGCACCCCTATTATTCGTATGTTGCTTCGTTTCATGTTGTCCCAAAGTTCCCTTAGGCTCTCCTCCTGTCTTTTAATTTTTTTCTCCATTTGCAGTACAGTTTGAGTGGTTTTGCTTCCTTGTCTTCTAATTCACTGATTCGGTCCTCCGCTTCTCCCAGTCTACTGTTGATACTTTCAATGGTGTTTTTTATTGCAGCTATGTCGCTCTTCATTTCTTCTTGGGACTTACTTAAGTTGTTGATTTTTTCATCTGTTTCTTCTAGCTTCTTGCATACGTAGTTGAGTTTTTCATCTGTTTCTTCTTGCTTCTTGAACATCCGGTGCATGTACTCTAGGAACCTTATTCTGAATTCTTTTTCCGTCATGTTGCATATCTCTGTCTCACTTAGCTGCTTTTCTGGCGAGTCCTCCTTTTCTTTCCTTTGGGGGTTTCTTTGTCTACCCATGTTTGATCTCACTGACATTGCTTGTTGTTGAATCGTTCAGTGGCTGGACCCTGGGTGGCAGTGGCTGCTCCCTGGGTGGCAGTGGCTCCTCGGTCTGTGGTTGCTCCTTGGGCGGTTGTGGTAGCAGCGGCTCCTCTGTTGATAGCAGAGCCTCTGATGGGTGCTGTTCACAGTTGTGGTGGCTCTTCTGGCTGGTGGAGGGTGGCTTCAGACTCAGCAACTGTTCCCCAGGCAGAGCGTGTGGTGATCAGGAGGCCGCTGTTGCTTGAATATTTCCGTGGAGGGGTGCAGGTCTCCCCTTGGCTCTTGCAGTCGCGCTGTTTGCGAATCGTTGCCTCCGGGTCAGTAGCCGATCTCTGGATGCCGGTGAACGCTGCCTGAGATGGCGCGGTCTCGCCGCTGCGCTGGCGCCCAGGGGGAGGTTTCAGCCTCAATCTCTAACCATCCGCATTTTTTAGGAGTTTTCTGTCTTTCCTGGCTGCAGACTGTCTCTCAGCTGAACCTCCCCAGCTTGATCGGGCCGATTGTTACCCGTTTCAGCTGCTCGCCCCTATCTGGTCCGGGACAAAGCACCAACACGTCTGTCTAAGCCTCCGCCATTTTTCACAATATATTAATTTAATATAATAAGACTAAAGGCCCGGTGCACGAATTCGTGCACAGGTGGGGTCCAGCTGTCCTGTCCCAATCAGGGCCAATCGGGGGTGGGGCTGGCAGGGGGGAGGGGCTGCAGTTGATTGGCCAGCTGGCCCTGCCCCCTGGTTGAACTTCCAGTTGAGGGGGCAATTTGCATATTAGCTTTTTATTATATAGGCTAATAATTTGATATTTGAATATATTGCAAAATGATTGCCATAGTCCAATGAACATCCCTCACCACAAATAGTGAGAAATTTTAAGATCTACTCTCTTAGCAGCTTTCTAATATACAATATGGTGTTGTTAACTATAGTCTCCATGCTGTACATTATATCCTCAGAACTTATTCATTTTATAACAGGAAGTTTGTAACTTTGACCACCTTTACCTATTTTGCTCGCCCCCAAAAGCCCACCTGTGGTAACCAAATCTGTTCTCTCTATAAGCTCTTTCCCTCCCCCGCCCCCCAGTAATCCCACATATAAATGAGATCATATAGTATTTGTCCTTTTCTGCCTGATTTATTGTATGCAGCATAATACCCTCTACACCCATCCAGGTTGTCAAAAATGGCAAGATTCCTTCTTTTATATGGCTAACTAGTATTTCATTAGATATATATACCACATCCCCTTTACCCATTTATCCACCGATGGACATCTTAACATTTTATACAAAAAAATTTTAATGAAAGGTTAACCAAAATAATTTATCATAATTTGTAAATATGAAAGACTAATTATGAGTACTCCTAAATTATTGTAGCCTAAAATCAAAACCCTTAAGATAAATAAGATACTAACTAGGAAATTATATAACAAAGCAAATTAGTTGAGGAGTGAAGGATATTGCTCAAACACTATGGAAGTCTAGTCCTTGAACTTATCTTAGCTTCCTGCCAAATAAGATTTTCTAAACAAATAAAATATATAAATATTTAAAATATTTACTACTTTTGTCTCTACAACCTACAACAACCAATAATAAAATGATTACATTCACTTTAATTTTTTAATGAACACTAAAATATGTAACATGACAGAGAAACACCCATTGCCTACTTCAAAAAGAATCTGTACTTATAATAGAGTAATATGCAAATTGGTCAGGATACCATCATGTAATTACTGATCAGCAGGAGAGCCGGGCAGCAAACTACATGCGGTGGACAGCTGTAAGCAGCGGTGGGTGGGGCAGCCAGCTGAGGCAAGCAGCAGCGAGCTACTCACGCATGGATTTGTGCGCAGGGCCACTAGTCCTATATAATAAAAGCCTAATATGCCAAGTGTCCAGTCCACCAGTCAGCTGTTCAACCAATCAAAGTGTAGTATGCTAATTATATGCTAAGGCCACTCAACCGCTCGCTATGATGTGCACTGACCACCAGGGGACAGAAGTTGACCAGTCGCTATGATGTACACTGACCACCAGGGGACAGACGATCCAACCGGTAGGTTAGCTTGCTGCTGGAGTCGCCCAATCTGGACTGAGCTAGACGGGCTGGACACGCCCTGGAGCCCTCCTGCGGCCCTTTCCCGACTGGCCAACCTCCCACGTTCCTCCTTGGTCCCAATCATGCACTGGTGGGGTCCTTGGGCCTGGCCTGTGCCCTCTTGCAATCTGGGACCCCTCAGGGGATGTCAGAGGGCCTGATCCCGCAGGCCAGGGTGAGGGACACCACTGGTGCATGAATTTGTGCACTGGGCCTCTAGTATACTATATTTCATCATTCAGTAATAAAACTATTAACTAACATCTATTTCCTTTTTATATTTTCACAAAGCATTTTGCATTACCAGAAAATTATATATTCTGCAATAAGAAGACATACAATATAGGGCCTCCTGTAGTCCCATCTGGATGTAATAAAGGAATCAAATTTTGAAATGGCAAGACTGTGAAAGGAAACTTCTACCTTTAATCATAACAGAAACAGCTGATTGCCCTTTTTCCTACACTGTGGCACCTACTAATAAATGTAAGAAAAACACCAGCCACATGTGAAACTCTGAATCAGTGCAGGATCTGAAGAGCCACAAACTGGCTGAATTTGTTTCAAGCTGACTACAAAAACCATTCCAAAGTTGAACCTTTGCAACATTATATGTGGAATGTCCTTTAGGATTTTGATTACGTAGTGGCAGAGTAACCACATCTGTGATACATTACAAAATCAAAGTAGTTGCCAGTGAAGTTTCAGTATTTTACTTTTTAAGAACATAATATTTTTGGTTTAGTAAATCCTATATTGTATCCATAGTATAAAATTTAGACTCACTTCATGTCTTTGAATCTGTAACTACTTATTTTTCTTTGGAATAAATTAATTTATTAATTAGACATGTAAGGAAGTAAGACATATTAATTAAATTTAAATGCCTTCTTTAAAAAATCGCAGAAGAAAAACTTGGAAAGAAGCTAAAAGAAATACAGATTAAACTCCCCTCCCACCAATGCTCGGTTCAGACAAAGATTTAGAAGGACCACATGACTCACCCCAGGTCACAGTTATACAGCACTAGAATTAGGGTTAGAACCCAGGTCTTCAGAGTAACAGAACAGTGCCCTCTTAAACCCAACACATAAGAATTTATAATAAAATCTTTTCCTTATAGAATTAACTAAATTATACCAGAATGCATTGTAACAGAATATGTGGTTCAATTATTCAATCTGCCATCATAAAAACACATCTAACATAAATAAAACCTCTATATTCTGAACTCTTTCATTCTCTTGAATAGCCATTACATCAACTACCCATTGGAAAAACTGACTCACAATCAATCCCAAACACTTCCCTTTCTCAGGAGAATATTATAACTGGGTCATCTGTTGAAGGGTATTTACTACTTCACATTCAAAAGTCTATTTAAGAGAATCTCTCACACAAGACTGGCAATTTTATTAAAGCCAGACATATGCCTACCCTATGGCCCAGCAATTCCACTCCTAAAAATATACCCCAGAGAAATGACTATACATGTCCACAAAAGGACACACATGATAATGTTCACGTAAGCTTTCCTCATAATAATTGAAATTTGGAAATCATCCTAATGTTTACCAGGAGAATGGCTGAACAAACAAAAGAACAGAAGCGAATTCCCAATAAACAGAACAAAGTGGATGACTCTCACAGACATTCTGTTGGGCAAAAGACAAGACAGCAGCACTACACCAGAGTCCCAGGTGAACACTGGCTACCTCCAGCTCTACCCACAGTCTTTGGTTGCCTGTGTGCCCCTCTCCTACCATAGCTTTGGAAAGTCTCACTTGTACCATGAGATCCACTTCACGGCCTCACTAGATAGCTTCCTCCTTCCCTGTGAGGAGTCGGGACTTCAGTTTGCTCTATTAATCATGAGATTTCTGATGAGAAAATATTTAAAAGTTGGAAAGCTCTAACCAAAAGACACCTTCGCATAGAAAATAACAAACAGATTCTGTACTTTCTGATGTGATGCAGTTTATATAAAATTCCAAAATCCTTATATAATAACAATAATAATAGCTAGTAACCACTGAGCACCACCTATGTGCCAGGTACTATTCTAAGCATTCTACATATATTACTTCATTATCCTACCAATGTTACTCTATTCCAGGCTAAAACAAAATCTTAAATTAGTATTATAGAGCATTGGCCCATGGACTAAAGGGTCATGGGTTTGATTCTAGTCAAGGGCTCATACCTCAGTTGCAGGCTTGATCCTCGCCCCGGTCAGGGCTCGTGCGGGAGGCAACCAATCAATGTGTCTCTCTCACATTGATATTATTCTCTCTCTGTATCTTCCCATTTCTTTCACACTCTAAAAATCAATTGAAAAATAACTTCGGGTGAGGATTAACAACAACAAAATAGGCCCTGGCTGGGCCAGGGTGGTTCAGTGGTTGAGCATCAACCCATGAACCAGGAAGTCACAGTTCGATTCCCAGTCAAAGCACATGCCCAGGTTGCCGGCTCAATCCCTGTAGGGGATGTGCAGGAGGCAGCCGATCAATGATTCTCTCTCTCCCTCTCCCCTCCTCTTTTAAATCCACAACAAAATTTTTTTTTAAATGGCCATGACAATCAGAAATGCCCAGTTGTGTTTTCATGATTCTTTTTAAAGTTCTAAAATCAAGAATGCTTTCTTAAGACAAAAGAGGCCCAATAAGATATGTCACACTGAGATCCATGTATTAACTCACTGATAAAATGTACCTGAAAGTGAGGAAATAAACGGAAGTGAAGGTAGGCTAGGTTTATGGTAAGAGCAAGAGGAACAGAAGTTATTGTTTATCCTGCTTTCTTTTGAAAACTTCTTTCTAGATATAGTAAGGACTCTGAGAGAGAGAGAGACACAAGAAACTGATTGGCTTCCACTGATAAAACAGTATACAAAGAAAGAGTAGCTGGTGCCTAGGAGACTTACAAAGGCAAAGAGAGTGCACCAAGCCCAGAATGATGGAGGGTGATGCTACAGGGATGTGTTTGAGGCCTCCTGGAGTCAGCCACCAACATGATCTCCAATTGCTCTCCAGAGCCATAGGTGGGAAACAAGAAGAGTCTATATGCAGAACAATCTTTCCTTGAACAACGGAGAGATCTTTGCAAAAGGGTTTTCTGTAAATTTCACTTTTATACTGCACCATTTACAATATGAAAAGCATTCGCAAGTGTGGAGGGCCATGATTTCCAAAAGAAATGTGATTCTCTCAAGTGTTGGGTAGAAGATACAAGTCAAGCAAGTGATTCCCTGTGCTCCCAATAGAAATAGAAAGGCTTTCTGTTCCAGGGCTCTCTGACACAGGGTTATATAATGTGATACAACAACTGTCAATCTAAGATTTCACACCAAATACCAGATCATGAAATAGCACAACAATTTTTTGAAAAGTATTTTTTTATTTTTATTTTAAGTTCTAAGTCACATCAAGTAAAATGAGTTTGGAAAGATTTTAAAAGGCTCAGAATTAGAGTTCAAATGGAAAATTTAAAAACTCTCTCATTCAGCTCAATCTCTTCAAAATGGTGTTCCCTTTTCAGAAAAACTCAGATGTGGAGGGAATGATCATGAGTCAACAAATTTGCCAGATTAATGACAAAACTGATTCAGACTTAGGTCTTTTATTTCTATGAACACTTCATGACTCATTCAGTTAGAAGGATAACAAATAAAAACACCATAAAGATATTTTTAACAAAAATGTTGGTAATAAAACTGAAGCACTTTAAAATCTGTATTTCTTTCATGATAGTAAAACAAATTTACTGCAGAATTTGAAATGACTCTTTAATTCCAGGAATTAAATATTCTTGCAATAACAATATTTTTGAGTAGTTTAATGCAAATTTTAGAGTTTATAACTGTTAATTGCAAGTTTGGTAACTTTTTAATTTAGTAAAACAGCATCAACAGCAAACACCTACTTCCTGAATAACAAATGCCTAATCTACTGATGTACAAAGACTATACAGATAATAGAACACAGCACAGTAAAGGGGATATCATCTATCAAGAAAACAAGAATTTTTATGATCTCAGACCAATAGCAGCATCAACAACATAAAAGATAGTAATCAGGGAAGTTGAATTATCCATCAGAATAGAAATGACAAAATAATATTTAATATGGTTTTGAATTTTTCAAAATCAGTTAAAAGACACAGGAAGGCAACTATTATCTTCTATGTGGTGCCCAGAGCTTTGAGTATCTAATGAGGCAGACATTTTAGTTCATAAATACCTGTGCTTTCTGTGAGGGTGATGTTTGTGATAGGTCACTGAGAGACTCAATTAATAGTGATCTTTTGATCTTTTGCTGTCCATCTCTGCTAATGACATGAGCTCTTCCTCAAAAGCTTTATGAGGGCAGATGGCTCATAAGTGACTGATGGCACCTTTGACATGGAACACAAAAATTCAGCAAGAAAACTGACTCAACCCCACACTAATGACCTGACATATAGAGGCAGCTCATTTCAAGGCACAGATAACCTTTACTGTCCTGGCTGGCGTGACTCAGTTGGTTGGGCATCACCCCATGTACCAAAAGGTTGCTGGTTTGATTCCTGTTCAGGACACGTGCCTGGATTGCAGGCTTGATCCCATGTATGAGGTGTGCAGGAGGCAGCCAATAGATGGTCTGCTCTCACATCAATGTTTCTCTTTCTCTCTCTTTTTCTCTCCCCCCGCTTCCTCTCCTTCTAAAAAATTCAATTTTAAAAAATCCTTAAAACATAATATTTACTAGCTTCAGCAGGAATGGCAGAATAATGATCTAAGAAAATCTCCTCCTCCATAAGAGCAATGAGGTCAGTGACAAAAATGGTTAGAATCAATTTTTTCAGAACTCTGAATATTAACTAAAGGCTTGCAGCAATCTGGAGAGCATTTTTTAAAATGGAGGATCTAAGGACAGTGGGCTCTGTGTCATTTCAAACCTGCCCTTTTCTCACCTCTCACTCACCAGTTCTCTGGTAGCCTTAAAAACCAACAGCCTCCAATTATGGTGAAAATCAACAACCTGGCAGCCACTGGAGAGGGCAGAAGGGGGTTGGAGCTCCCTCTGGGCCCCAGTCTTAGAAAACTGGCATTATTTGACCTGGTTCCATGCAAGACTTCACACATGGGGCTTGCTTGTTTAACTTGACCTGGCACCCAATGAGAACAGCTTTTTCCCCAGGAGTAATTGTCAAAAATAATCAGCTGTAATTGTTTAACATCATGGCCGCCTGAGGCTATGAATAACAGGGCAAATAATAAGCAAACAAAAAGCTTACAGAGAAAAGCTAAGGAATGTGATGTCCAGAGGGGGCTTTGAAAAACACAGCCATATCCCTGGAAATCTAGATGGCCTTGTGTATACTTAGGGCTGTGTGTATATCCAGGTTGTACACATGCTGTGTAAAGACCTGAGCCCTTGGCTTTCACCTCTGGCTAAACCTAAGGTTTTGCACAAGCAAGAAGTGAAGGTAAGGATAGAGTGTAAGCAACCTGGCTGAGCATTGAAGGCACGCTCCAATATGTGCCTAGGGCAAAGACTGAGAAACCTATTGGTTCCAGCCATTGAAGGAAATCTCTGTCCCATCATTAGCTGACCACTAAGCTATTTGTATAAGACTTCACTGGCCACATATAACAAAGACTACAGATTTTACTGAACTAAGAAAAGTCACTGATTAAACAACAAACAAAACCCTGAAGAGGGAGAAGTATCTGATTTCCAGAGCTGCCATGTTATATTCAAAGGTATATTCAATGGTCTAGTTTTCAACAAAAAATTATAAAACGCAGTCAATAGAAACTGTCATGGCAAAAGCTCAGATATTGGACTGATCAGACAACATCTTTATGTCGTCATTTTAAATATGTCTAAAGAAATAAAGAAAACCATGCTTAAAGAATGAAAGGAAAGCATAAAAGTGATGTCTCATCCAATAAAGACTATCAATGAGATAGAAATTAGAAAATAACCAGATAATAATTCTAGTATAAAAAGTACAAGAATTAAAATTTAAAAATTCACTAGATGGGCTGAGCAAAAGATGTAGGCAGGAAGAACAGAGTCAATAACCTTGAAGGCAGGTCAATTGAGGTTACTTGGTCTGAGGAACAGAAACAAAAAAGAATGAATAAAAATGAACAGTATATCAGAAAGCTGTGGGACACCATAAAGTATAACAACATACATATAATGTGTACTCCAGAAGGAGAGGAAAGAAAAAGGCAGAAAAAATATTTGAAGAATAGCCAAAACTCACAAATATAAAGAAAAACATTAATCTACATACATCCCAGAAGCTCTATGGACTCTACGTAGGATAAACTGAAAGAGATCTACATCTAGACATTTCACAATCAAACTGTTGAAAGACAAAGAAAAAATCCTGATAGCAACAAGAGAGAAGCAGTGTATCATGTGTCCTCAATAACATCAACAGTTTGTTTTTCATCAGAAATCAGAGAGGCCAGAAGGCAGTAGGATAACATACAGAGATGCCTCATTTTATTGGTCTTTGCTTTTTTAGACCTCAGAAGTTGACTTCTTTTAAAAAATAAATTAAAGGCAAAATCCATCACCAGCAAAAAGAGTATGTCTCACCTTAATGTGATACTTGCTTTATTGGGATAGTCTACAACCAAACATGCAAAATCTTTGATATTTCCAAAAAAAAACGTATTATTTTAAATAGGGTCTTTGTAGGTGTAATAAAGTTTAAATGAGGTCATGCTGAATTAGGTTGGGCCCTAATCCAATCCAATTATTCATATCCTTATAAGAAGAGAAAGTCTGAACCCAGAGACAGAAAAACAAACAAAAAAAACACCAAAAAAATAGCAACAACATATGAAAACTAAAACAGAGATTGCAGTCATGTGTCCATCAGCAAAGAATGCCAAAGATGGCCAGCAACCATCAGAAGCTAGGAGAGAAAAATTGAACAGGTTCTTCTTAGAGCCTCAAGAAAGGAACTACCCTAGCCAACAATGTGATTTTGGACCTCTGGCCTCCAAAACTGTGAAAGAACAAATTTCTGTTTGTTACTTTAAGCCCCTTGGTTTGTGGTACTTTGTTAGAGCCACCTGAGAAAACAAGTATAGAGGCAGTGATAGAGGAATAAAGAAACAAAAGTAACTAGGATCCGTAGAAGTAGAAAAAAATGAAGGCTGAAAATATAGTAGCAGATCAATTAAGAGATTAATGTCTGAAATTTCAATTGATCAAAATGTAGGCTGATATTCCATATGACACTATAATAACAACTTATATAAAAGTTACTTTTATCTATTTTAACATGTAACTCTAAAAGTTAATTATTTGTTGCCATATATTAGAGACAGACTTATCCACAATATTTTCTCTAATCAAACAATGCTTTCTATATAGCAAAATTTTTACAGTGTTTTTAAAAACATACAAATACATGTTATAAAAAGAGAGAGAATAGAATTTCCACCACCCTCCAAATAATGAGTAATTGGAGAACTTTCTATATTACTCTTAACAGCTCACTTTTCTCTGGCCCACATGTAGCACCTTCTGATGCTAACAATGATTTACAGGCCCTGGTGGGGTAGCTCATTTGGTTAGAACGTCATTCCAATATGACAAGGTTGCAAGTTAGATCCCTGGTCAGGGCACATACAAGAATCAACCAATGGATGCATAAATAAGTAGAAAAACAAATCGTTGTCTCTCTCTCTCTCTCTCTCTCTCTCTCTCTCTCTCTCTCTCTCTCTCCTTTTCTCTCTGTCTTTAAAATCAATCAAAATTTTTTTAAAAAGATTTAGTATACATGGTCCATTCATGCCCATTATATTCTATTCAATAATTCTTCTACAACTCATGCAAATAAAGGAGTTTTTAACAATATTTTAAAACATTTATGTTTCCCAGTTAGGATATAATCATTTCCTGTTAAATGACATTAAAGAATTCTGAACTTAAATTTTGAAACCTTAACATCTTCAGTGGATTATTTTTATGGCGGGCAAAGGAAGCTGTGGGGGAAAGGACAGATGCACATTGTGCCTGAAAACAGCAAACAATTTAGTAGGTTAGAAATGAATAGAAGCAAACTAAGAAACTGCACTTTACTTTCTGAAAAACATGCAGAATGTACCTCAACTATTCTATGAACCATTAACTTCATTACCAACCTTTCTGTTCTACACCATGAATCACCTGAAAATTCCATTACGGACCTGATATAAAATATGAGAATTTCATTTTACTAAGTGCTGAATTAGCAAGTGCCTCCGGTAACCCTTCATAGGCTATCAGAGCAAAGAAATCAATACAGAAACAATCCTAGAATCGGAAGAAAAGTGTAAAGGAAACTATGCTGATTGCCTCATGTGTTAGCCATCCTCTGTGCTTATGAAGGAAAGTCAAAGGCAGCTTTTCAATGCCTTGAGCAGAACTGACTTCCTAAATTAACGAGAAAGATAAAACCCACAGCTGGTGTACTGTGGAGTCTGAACTATACTAATTTTGACAGGTGACACCGAAACCTTCTCAGTCACTCCTGTAAAAAAATGAAGGATTCAGGGGAATGGCAAGGTGAAATGCCTTTTAAGATGAAAATTAAGCCACATACATATCTAATGCCCTCCTTTATAAACAGAAATGCACCCTAGAATTCAACAAGATGAAATAGGAATATTTGTATGCCACAGCTGGGATATGTAAATTTCCAGACTTCTCAAGTATTCTAGAATTACATTAGAATTACATACGTGTGTGTGTGTGTGTGTGTGTGTGTTCTGCTTTGTTAAAAAATATATATACACAGAGAGACATGGCTCCAGATATTTGACTATGACATCAGTTTCTTTAGATATTTTTTACTGATTTCAGAGAGGAAGGGAGAAGGAGAGAGAGATAGAAACATCAATGATGAGAGAGAATCATCGATCAGCTGCTTCCTGCACACACACACACTCGGGGATCAAAACCATACTTGGGCATGTGCCCTGACCAAGAACCAAATAGTGACCTCCTGTTTCATAGGTCGATGCTCAACACTGAGCCATACTGGCCGCACTGACATTGGTTTCTTTATAAAGCACTTGCAGAGTCTTTTTCACTCATCATCTTGACACACGTTTTATCTCTCTGTGTTTTTCCTCTCAGAAAAATGACCATCTCTTTTAGGAATGAATATCCATATGTCACTGGATTTCATGAACAATATTCAATAACTTAGGTCAATGGCAAGAGAAAAAAATTATATTAGTGATTAAGAAATTCAGACAGTTTTTTTTTTTACCACAAAGTGGACTAAAATACTCTACGATAACCAAAGGTGATTTAACCATTTATATTCTTGCACAGTTAGTAATTTAGAAATTGGAACTGAGAGTACAATGAAGCCCACAGGGTAGGTCCCTGTATAAATTATTGATGGTCATATAAAAAATATTCTTAAAAGGCATTTTCCATTGTGCTCCCCAGGAAGACAGAGGTACTCAATATGTTCAACGTGAGACCCATTAATCCACAAAATAATTCATTTACCCTGAAAACATATCTGGGATGATAAAAATAAAGTTCCTGATGAAGCGGAGACTGTGTCTGTGAGGGCAGCAACAACGAGTAATCTCTTGAGATTGAGTCTATCTCTTTATGATTTCTATTCTGGGTCCTATGGCCTGCATGTAATCAGGAGGCTTTGAGGCTCAGAAATAAGAAGTAATAAGTCAGAGAGAGACACATGACATGTGATCTCACTTATATGTGGAATCTAATGAACAAAATAAACTGACAAAGTAGAAACAGAGGTATGGATACATGGAACAGACCGATAGCTTTCAGAAGGTATGGGGGTTGGGTGGCTGGATGAAAGAAGGTGAAGGAATTAGCCAAAAAACATGTACAAATAACACAACATGTATACATAGACAACATGGTGGTGATAGCTAGAGGGAAAAGTGGTGGGGCCTGGGTGGAGGTGGGCAAAGGGAGAAAATGGGGACAGAAAGACTTTGCTTAGGGTGATGGGTGCACGATGCAGTGTACGGATGATGTTTCATTGAGTTGCACACTTGAAATTTGTAAGGTCACCCCAATAAATTCAATTAAAAAAAAGAAGCAATAAACTTTGTAAATTTTTCTGAGGGCTGCTGAGTTCAAGAACAGTTTAGGCTTTTTGAGCAAAGCTAGGGTTGGGGCTGAACAAATGAACAAGTAAGTAAGGATTAAAGGAGCGAACAGACTGCAGAGTTGGAATGGGGGCCGGAGCCTGCAAGCATGCTTATGAAGAGCAGCATGTTAATTTCATCTTTTATCACAAATAGTCAAGTCATTGGACAAACAGGGCTGGGCATTTCTTCCATCCTTATCTTAGCTTCCAGAGGAGCTGCTCCCGGATCTCAGAATTAGGCTCCCAGTTAAGCCTGAGAAACTTTTTATTATGGATATGGATATCCTTTTAATACTTGATGAAGGGTTTCTCCCCCGAATTTTCAGAAAGGTACAAACTTTGGTTTCCAGTTTCAGAGGTTCACTTGAAATCTATTCAGAAATGCCAGGTTAAGAATTAAGTAAAGTGCTAATGATTATAATCAGCAAGAAACCCGGTGCCAACAGTCTGATCAAAAGATACACTGACATATCCCAAAAGCTCTATGTGGACGGAAGAAATAAAGCATTTTTCCTTTCCGTTTCCTTGCTCAACATAAATCATCTAGCATTTCCTTCTATGCATCAAAGCGGGGAAATAGTTTGTATACAGCAACACAAAATCAGTTTGCATATTTTACTATTATTCTGGAAAGTATAAACCTTAAGGGGAAAAAATGAAAGACCCCATGCGAACCACTG
This sequence comes from Myotis yumanensis, assembly GCF_028538775.1. NCBI lineage: Eukaryota > Metazoa > Chordata > Mammalia > Chiroptera > Vespertilionidae > Myotis > Myotis yumanensis. The sequence goes on from NW_027223753.1 coordinate 76,164,438, forward strand.
ACTTCAGTTTGGAAATGCTATATTGCTTTGATGAAACATAAGCACAGCAGGGACAGAGTTTGTTCTTATTTTAAAACTATGAGGCATTTTTTAGGTCTGCCAAGCCAAACATACTATTAATGATCATAAATAACCATGCAGCAAAAGTCCTTGACAGATATTATTGTCTTTTGCCCGATAAATTAATTTTGCTAAATATACACTTAGGTTACAGTATAAGGTCAATTAACTAGAAGTAAACATACAAAAATCAAGGCTAGTGAGAAACTGATTTGTTGTAGTTATTACAAGACTGCCCAACCAAAAACAGATGGAACATTTAAAATATCACTATTTATGGTTAACCTTATATAAAACACACACACACACACACACACACACACACACACATAGTATAAATATACTTAATATAAATCTTGTAGAAAACTACATATTTTAATTCACGCTAAATAAAATATAGTATAATACTACTGTGAATGTTTTTAATATGTTTTTTTTTTAACTTCAGAGAGAAGAAGGGAGAGGAAGAGAGCAACATCAAAGAAAGAAATATCAATCGGCTGCCTCCTGTACGCCCCCTACTGGGGATTGAGCCCACAACCGGGGCATGTATCCGGACCTGGCATCAAACCTGGATCACCAGGTGCATGGGACGATGCTCAACCAAATGAGCCACACCAGTTGGGGTCAATGCAAATATAAGTGTCAATATTTTTCAACCATATTTTACAGGGTAATGTAAATTTAAAAATAAACAATTTGCTTTATTCATAATTTGAAATAAAAGTCCTTAATAACAAGCATTTGCGCTCCAGATTAAGCAACTTGTTTCTGTGTACCTGGTTGTTCATTACACACTGAAGCTCTGACAAGATTTTAAGACATACAGGAATCTTAAAGGGAAATAACAGCTATTTTCAATTATTCAATCACAGGGAAAATCCGAATAGCTTAGAGAAATAAAATCCTCAGATACTTCCCATATGCCTTACTGGTCAACAGCTTCACTATCTTTTTCTTACTATCCAATACTAAAAGCAAGACAAGAAGCCTGGTTTTCACTTCTCCTCCTTGACCATTCACTGCTGACTTTTCTGATGGAGATTATAGAAAGCAGTGAACACTAAGAAGCAGAGCAATGAAGAAGCTACGGGCCTAGATAACCTACAACTTTGATAATCATACGATGAACTCAGCTGCTCTAGGTAGTCTGAAAGATAATCTCTACCACTGATACTTTAGCAGAGCAAATAAATAAAACGCATCCCTTAGTCACAGAAGTGTGACTCAAAATTGAGAAACACTTATGACAACCATCCACAAATTCCTCCCAAACTAGATCTTCAGCACAGATATGAGGATACTTCACTATAAAAGTATGCAGTCAAGAAATAGCTAAAGTTAGAGCTACCGTATCATTTAATATACATTTAGTAAGTGCACATTATCACAGGCACTGAAATGTGGAGATGACCAAGACAGTCTCTCCCCAAGATGACCACAGTTTTGTTGAATGTACATGTAAGTAAGTGATCATGGCTCCCCATGAGGAGTGCAGCAGTGATATCTGGGACAGAGTGAAAAAGCAGGAAAGGAATCTGGGAGCATCTGGGAAGGCTTCATGGAAGAAATGGTGTAATAGAAACATTTTAGAGACAGATGAGATTAGAAACAATTCAGCTGCTACCTATTTATGTAATTTGGCCAATTATCAAAGCTTTCTAAGACAAGGCTTCTTAATCAACAAAATGAGGATAATAATATCTCTGCAGCTAGTTTATTATATGAAGGGAAAGAGATATTGTGTGTAAAGCAATCAACATGGTTTCTTGATTATAATAAGCACTCAATATATTGTACTGATATTATTATTGTTGTTGTTGTTGTTGTTCAGTCTTGAAGAAAGTTGCCAGTGAAGTCTGGTGCCCAGTTAGCAATAGCCATTGTATCACTGTCACTGGCCTCATCACACCTTGTTGGGTTCATGTGTATTATAATCAGTCTCAATTAAACCTCAGCTATGTGCTACCTACAACTGGGAGGGGAATACTAAGCAATGTCATTTCAAGAGTAGTCAAATTCATAAGCCATCTACTTTCTAAAAGGTCAGAGATCATTGAAGAAAAGTATGCCAGGGTTTTTACCTTAGTTATATCATTAGGAAGGCAAACACAAAGGGAAAATATCTCTTATTTGCCACTAAATGACAATTATATTAGCCTATACACTTAATAGCAATTATTAGTATATCTGATTAACACATTATTACCAACTGTTAACATGTGGAATGAGAAAAAGTTGAAGTAAAACTTTCAGGAGTATAAAATGGCAAAAAAAAAAAAAAACCCACAAAAAAACCACCACCACCACACACACACACACACACACACACACACACACACACACACAAACACACATGGCATCATCAGGGTACTAAAGGGAGGAGAGCTGAGATGTGATAGAAGAAACATCCTAAGGACCTGGATTTCATGCTAAAGAGCTTACCTTTAGCCTGTGGGTAATAGAGAGGCTTTAAGATGAGACAAACTATTTTAATCTATTATTTTACCTACTAGAGGCCCCGTGCATGGATTCATGCATTGGTGGGGTCCCTGGGCCTAGCCTGTGGGTATGGGGTGAAACCAGCTCTCCTACATCCCCTGAGGGGTCCCTGATTGCAAGAGGGTGCAGGCCAGGCAGAGAGACCCCATAGGTGCATGGATCCAGGCCTCTAGTATGCATATAAGATCTTTGGTTAATCTCTTCCTGCCCTTCCCCCACCCCCTTTCTTCTGAGATTCATCAGTTTGTTCCATGTTTCCATGCCTGTGCCCTGGGCGTCTGCTCCCTGGTGGTCAGTGTGCGTCATAGCTACCGATGAAAAGGTCAAGCAGTCTAACAGTTGCTTAGGCTTTTAGATACATAGATTGCTTCTACTTTATACCCAAATTTAATAAGTGTTACATAAGCTCATTATTATGTCTCTTCAATTCCAGGGAGTTTTTCATATTTGCTTGATATATCTCTTTGTCAGCTATGTAGTCATTTAAAATGAATCCCATGTTGTTACACACAGTGATATGTTAACAATAGGTTTTGTAGATGTTCCTGACACTTGACTACTTGCCTGCCTGTTAGGGAGTAAGAATTCTCTCTCCCTTCCATTTATTCACTACACATTTATTTAAGACCTACTATATAATATGCCACATATAATATTAGACTCTTGATAAAACCTTAAAAGTGCATCCTATAATGCTGGGGTCCAATCCCAGCAGGTCCAGGGGTCCCCAAAGGTGTGGACGGAGTCGGCGAAGAAGGAATGGCACAGGGTCAGCGTTCAGTTGATCAGCATAGCGAGGTTCTCCCTCCAGGATCTCAAGCCAGGAACTCCAGCCGAGTTCTGGTCAGGATCTCCAGCGAAGTTCGGGTCTCCAGCGAAGTTCTGGTCTCCAGCGAAGTTCTGGTTAGGATCTCTAGCCAGGTTCTATAGCCATGTTCTCTTGCTAGGTTCTCCATCCAGCTTCTCCAGCCAGGTTCTCCAGCCAGGTTCTAGCCAGGTTCGGTTGCCATGTTCTGTCTAGGTTCTCCAGCCGAGATCTGTAGCCAGGTTCTGTCCAGGATCTTTTGCCATGTTCTCTCGCTAGGTTCTGTCTCTAGGTTCTGTCTAGGATCTCCAGCCAAGTCCTGTCTCTTGGTTCTCTCTCTAGGTTCTCTTTTAAAAACTTATGCTCTACATTCGGCATCGCACATACTACAGGAATACCTTACAATCCTCAAGGCCAAGCAATAGTAGAAAGGGCTCACCAAACTTTAAAAACACAAATTAAAAAATTACAAGAAAATGAGTTTAAATATTCCTCTCCTCATCATGTTCTACAACATACTCTATTTGTAATTAATATACTAAATGTAGATTCTGAGGGAAATTCCCCGATGTACAGGCATTGGAACCCTGATCTAACTAAACCTAAAGTCCTCGTCAAATGGAGAGACTTGCTTACAGGAGCCTGGAAGGGACCTGATGTACTTTTAACCCGGGGGAGAGGATATGCTTGTATATTTCCACAGGACACAGACTCACCTGTGTGGATTCCAGACCGTCTAGTCCGACCTTATGTCTCACCGCCCTCCATCTCCGCCTCAACCTAGCACACCTGACCAGTGCCCGTCTGCAGCAGATGTGCAGCCCTGAGCTGGAACAATCTGTCCATTAGGAGGATCACATGTGCCTCCATATGTCCCAGCTTGGCCCCACATCTTCTTTCCTTTTTCCTTTTTTTTTTTTTTAAATCTAACTACTTGTTTGCTGGTTTTTCAGCCTTTCTCCTTCCCTCCTGAACACAGCCTTTTCTAGAATCTCCCTACTCTACTGTTCCAGGAAGGACACCTCCCTTTTATGCCGTGACTAGCGGTGTCTGGTATATGTCCCATACATGGAGTTGTCTTGTGCCAAGAGCCTGACATCCTGGGCTGAGAAAGCCCTGTCCCAGGACTCTCCTTTTTCCTGTATTGGCCCCTCTGACCCTTGTGTCAAGAGGGACCCTCTTCTTACAATCCAATTGCCCACAGCTGTTGCCTGAGTTCTCTGTTAATGCTGAGGTCACGGTGACTGGTACCATGGATATGTCTCTCGCCCAATGGAGTGAGCTGGGCTCTCTCTGGAGAAGAAATCTGGGTTCCCCAAGATATGTGATCAATGCCGGGACCCCGCCAGCAGGCGAGGGGATCCAAAGGCAGTTGCTGGGCATGGAGGCCAGAGGGACATAGACTACCAAGGAGACAGAACTGAACCTCACATTACCCTGCTTGGCCCCGGAGCTTGGCTGGTTAGTCAAAGACGGGTAAGATTCCTCAGGGAGGAACAACCTAAGACAGGCACAGTCACAGAGGGGCCAGTAGGAGAGAACTTGGGGTTCAACAGAGGTGGGGCACAGATCCTCACCCCCCCAATGGTGCAGGGGCTTGAACACTCGCCCCTTCTGAGGAAGGTCTCCTTCCCCCATGGCTGCTTCTCGCTTCCCATGTCCAGCCCAGATAGGGACCCAGATAACGAATAGAGACTTGGCCCAGTTCAGATCGGGAACAGAAAGAGACTTGGTCCAGCTGAGATCAGTACCTAGATAAGAGACCTGGCTGACAGCAGCTTCCCTCTCACTGCAACAGGACTTGTCTCCCATTTCTACCTTGGACCACAGGGAAAGGGGCAGATGAAGGAAAGGGCTGTGTCAGGATGCTGCCTTCTTCCCTTTCTTCTCCTTCTTTTTTCTAAACACTTCCATGCCTTGTAGTTCTTTTGCTTTCTTTTCTTTTTCTCTCTACTACCCTCCATCCTCCATAACAGCTGACCCAGAGGACACAGCTTACTCCTCCTTGGACACCGACACCACCATCAAGCACGGCCCTGATGGACCCTTTGATGCAGCGCTTCCACTCGCTGACACGTCAGGAAGCCCGTCGCCAGTGATGCCGCCCGCTAGCCAGACCAACAAGGACAACCAAACCAACAACTTGAGGACAGCTGAAATCTCTTGACTGAAGAGGCCGGCAACCTCCTAAGGAACAGGGCTCCTTGTGCGCTCCATCCACTATGTTTATAGCTATGCTTGTTGTCATTGCTTGCCAGTCTTCTTCCAAGTCTTAAACAGCCCAATCTGAGAGGTGGCCGCTGATTTGCATGTGCTATCATTTAAAAAATAAAAAAGGGGGAATTTGCCGGAAGCCGGTCCATCCTTGCTGCTTGACACAGTCGCTGAAGGAAAGAAACATCTGCACAGCATATGTTTCAATGGACCTGGCATATATAGCATACTGTTCTTAATATGTTTGCTCCCTTTAGTGCCATGTGTTTTAACCAAGGTCACCTCTCGGAGAAAGGTTGTTTCCCCAGGTGGGGATCTTTCCCTGAGGTTAGGGAGGGGATAAAACCCCTTAATTAAGTGCCAGGCAGGTAGTTAAGCTACATAATCTTTACTCCCTGGAATGGAGATAAGAAACGCCCTAACCTTTGTAATAGAATTGACAGGATTAAAATCGGCTGGTATAAATACGAATGTAACAAGACAATAATCATCAGATCCTGATCAGTTCCTAACCAGAACTCCGACCAGAACTTTGGCTGGAGATCCTGGCTAGAGGTCCTGACTAGGCTGCTGATCAACTGAAGGCTGTCTTCGTGTCATTCCTTCTTCGCCGACTCCGTCCACACCTTTGGGGACCCCTGGACCCGCTGGGATTGGACCCCAGCACTATAATATGCATATAACTATAGTATGCATTTTCTGTTCCTATAAAGATGTAACAATGTGTATTATCAACAGATCTATTTTTTCTACACTACTCTTAAAACGGTGATAGAAACTGGTATTTTTCTTTAAATGATTACACCTTTAAACTGTTCAATAAAAAAAAGAAAGTAAGCTGGTAAAAGGGTTTTAAAAACATCTCAAGAGTCAGGTGAATGGGAAGGGAACAGAATGAAGCAGGAAAACAGCCCAGTGAAGTGCCCTATAATTAACGTCTGAGCATGAAGCATCTTCCAGAAACACCAATGTAATTCTCAAGGAAGCCTCCCTGTAAGGGCATTAAAGCACCAGTAGTTATTTCAAAAGTGGGTTTCTTCTTTCTTCCCTACAGGTCAACATAATCACCACCTGTCACTCACTGGTGTTATTTTATTTTTTTGTTTTGTTTTCATCTTGTCTCCTTTTTTTTTCTTTTCTTATTGGTGAACTCTCTTCAGCGCTTTTTAGATAAGCCGGGTAATTTCTTTAGAGTGGTCTAAGCTTAGCAAGAGGAAAACGAGGAAATATAATGTATTGGTGGTGCAAGCCCAGGTTCATCAGGCTGGGCTCCCTTCCCTAACGTCCTTGCTCGATGGGAAGCCGGTGAAGCCTCTGGTGACTGGTGACCTGCCCCATCAGGTAGAATGTGTCTGTGAACATGGAAAACTCTGGGCTCTTCCACTCTGAGGAGGAGAACACCAAGGTGGGAAGGTTTCCTCAAAGCTCTGACTTCCCATTGGTGGACACTGGGAAGTCAGCTTCGCTTGTTTCATTTTCATTTGTCTCCTTTGGATAGCTTTCTCCCTAGGTGTGGCACACGGAACTGCTTATAAAGTACACAAGAATGGGTGGCTTTTTTTGGACAAACTCTCACCCTTGGAGCTCATTTACTTTGTCATCTTCTGTTGCCTCTTCTGGCCAGAATGTTAAGGCCTCACAATTTATTTTATGAAGAAGGCTCTTCTTTTGTTCTTTCGTTTATTCACTCATTTATTGAACCATTCCTGGGCAGGGTAGAACCAGAGATTGATACGACAAGGCCCTTGACCCAGGCAAATGACAACATACGAGGAAAGGCCAACGTTATAAATATCTTACAGCAAGAATTTAAAAAAGGGTAACGTCACGGCAATCAGAGCTGATCATTCTAACCACAGTCCATGAATTAAACATCTGGTGTTTTTCCAGGTAAAATGTAAGGCTGTAGTTATCATCTTCTGTTGATTTTTAAGACACTCTCCTGAAGCATCTATCCAGAGGTCAACAACTAGCACTACTTTAGATGCTGAGCTATAAATATGCTATCGGTTTCTGCAATCTTGCAATTAATTAAAGTGCTGGATTTACTCCAAGAGGTATTTGGTTAGTCATCTCAGAGCCAATAAACAATGTTCCCCCTGTGTTTACTCCTTACCTGAACTTCTCTGATGAGGTACTATGGTTCCCTTGATCCTTGACAAAAACTGTTTATTGACTATGTAATGGCAGGGCTTAATTCCCTTCCTTTCCACCACAGATCTAGCTCATGTCTTGGTTTTCATGAAGCATGTTTCATATCTACTGCAAACACAGCAAGACTGCAGTAGTCTCAGCATATTTGATTCTTACAGATAATTACTTGCTTTTTCAAGTGTTGAATCAAAGAGTTAAGTTAAAATTGACATGCCTGTGACTTATTTGAAAATAGCAAATTATATTTGCCCTACATTGTCCAAAGTACCAAAGTTAACGTATAAATTGCACACCTTTACTTAAAAATCTGGCTAGGAACATGTAAACAGCAAAACTGAAATTGCTAAATTTCTTCATGACAATTTATAATTAACAATCAGGTTGCTAGCAACTGTTTTCAGAATATCTAAAATCCGCTGTTGATAATCAGAGAGGCTTTTCAGCAACAACCTTAACAAGTATGGGTCTCAAATCAAATCAACAGAAACAATCTTTGAATATTCATTTGCATTTATGCATTAAATTTCAGCACCTACACTAGCTTTTAAATTAGGGAAATGTTATTTTTCTGCATAAACTAACTGCAAAAATTAAAATATGATTAAAAATATGTGACTTGTGTTTATACTTTGCACATGACTTTCCAACAGCAATTATTAAATTTCTTATCCATAACTTTAGGCCTAATAGAATTATTTTATTCACTACATTAGTCATGGATCCTAGCATGTGCCTTTTCATTGAATGATTGCTTCCTGTCCATATTAATTGCTCATGTATCGTGGCATTTGTCATCAGGAACCACAGCTACTTGTGCACACGTCGTTTTCTAGTTTGACAGTAAGCAACTTGAAGGGAGGCATCCTGATCCATGAAGGTATAAAAATGAAACCAGGTCTCTCACTTTATCACAACTCCCTTTTTCACAGTGATTACAAGAGAAGCAAATGGAAGACCACCAACTCCATGTCTCTTTGACGCTACTCACCCCTAACTGTCTCCTGACAAAGGGATGAAATTCCTAACACCCTCAGACTTACAGTACAGTATCCGTACTGACAGGGCTAAGAGTTGTAACATAGGCAATGTGGGGTTCGCTGTTGGCTGCAAAATTAATGCAATGTATTAGCAGCCCTGAACTAGACAAGGGTTCTAAATGGAGGAATTGAGGCAAATTTAAAAAATGGAAAACTGAAGGGCTGCAAAAAAGAAACCAAGGCCTGTGACAAGTGCTGGAAAAGCCAGGCAACAGTAATTAACGGGGAGGAAGCAAAACAAGATGTGCAGAATGACAAAGAAGGGGACTTGACATTCTCAATTCATCCTTGGAAACGTGGGACCACACACACAAAAAATGAGAAAGTGGTTTTAAATGAAGCTCATGTGATAATGCCGAGGCTGCCACACTGTCTGGGTTGATTTTTGTCGGTGTCGGCATGGAAATGGGGTGCTTTTCCTTACCTCCAGATGCTCTAAAATATAGGGCGGATTTGTCATGCCCAGCCTCAGCATTGCTCCCTCAGGAATCACTTCAACCAGCTTCCACAGCAGTGTGGGGAGATCAGTGCCAATATCTCTGCCATAAGCCCCCGTGTCTTCACTGGTCAACCATATCTCGCAAACACCCTCTGTGAATCAAAGGAGATAATGAACAAATCTGTTGCAGAGCTGTTTCCTTCATCATACAGCTGCTCACTCTTTTTAATGCACTATTTCTCAGCATTATTATGCAGGCAGTCTGGGTATTCAGTTGCAGGGGAAAAAAGCAGCTTATCCCATGGTAGCACTGGCTTATTAAGTTCATTTTATGAACACCGGAGAGTTACAACAATGCTGTAAATTATCAGCGCGTCCTATGGAGTGATTAACATTCACAGCCAATCAGTTCAACCCTGTTTCCTCCAAAGCACTTTGATCAAGACTAAGGCTGCAGTCCCATCACAGAGAAAACCTACTTTATTGAACAACAGAAGCCCCAGAACTGAACAGTCGCTCTACAGAATAGGTACTATCAGCAGTTACCTCACTAATCAGCCTGTCACCAACCCAAGGAAAAATGTCAAGTGTGGTTAAGGTTTAGCTCACAAATTATTAATTATGAGGCATCCATTTCTCCTGTAGTAACTATTCTAATTTGACTTCTTTAGTCAATTAAGAACAGAATGCAGGGCTTTGTTCAAAGAAGTTGGTTGCTGTATAAGTATTTGTGTCGGAAAACCTGCTTACTGACAGGTTGCATCCTATTTCCCATCCATGGGACCTCAGGCAGGAAAATGTCTCCATGTTTTGTTGCTGTTGTTGTTGTAAACAATCCTGACTTCAAATAACACAACCTACATTAACTTTCTTCTAAAAATCGAAAGGAAATACTTTTGGATAACCTAGTATTAAATAAAATGAATAAAACAGAGTTAGCAAGAGTTCCCCAGGTTTGCATGGCACACAGAGTGCTTCTGAATGCACATTCAATTAAAGGATTAGCCTATTTGAAAAGGCTAAATGATTCACAAGTCTCAACAAACAATAAAATGGGCCTGTGAAATGTGTTCACGCTGAAGTGATTTGTTGCTTCTGAAGAACCTCAACACACGCACAAGGCACACAAAGAAAGACCACAGCCTCAACCAGAAGTATACGTTTCTGGTAAGAATCTTAAAATTATAATTTTAAATCGTTTTTAGTTGATGGAACAGAAGAGTTTCAAACATACATTAAATATTCCTAGCCAAGAGAGACAACAAATAAAACACATGGCTTTTATGTGAATGTAAACTGAAAACTAACAGAATATAGGAGCAAAAAGCAAAGAACTTCCCTTCCTTAATGTGTTCCACAGAGGGAGAAACATACATGAAGTTAAGATCTCCAATCACTAAGAGATGTAGTTATTAATCAAAAAACTAGCCAACCCACACAAAAACATGTTCCCTTTTCCCCACTTGTCTTTCTGAGACATGCACATCCTCACCCACACCTAAACAACACAGGAAATACAAGGATAGAAATAGGATTTTCGTTTCCTGAAATTAAAGAAACAACTATCACAGAAAACAGGATATAACAAAACATAAAAGCTCCATTTAAGAAGCTGTCGATGTTTGTAGTATTGGAAAAGCAGTGGTGTTATGAATATATGGGTTTTCTTAAATTAAATTAAATAATAGTTCCAGAAAGTAATACACCTTTGTTTCGTTTTACTCATATAATAAAGAAAATGTATCCTCAGAAGAAACAGTCTAACATGTGTATAGGTTCCCTGTGTAGTCTTATAATTTTATAAATATTCTTTGTCCATGGAGTAAATACTGTTCTATTTTTTTAAAAAAACGGATTGCAATTAATGGCAACATCTTTACTTGAATATTACATATGCCATCAGACACTGGACTCATACAACCTTTTTTCTTTTAAATCTTATCACAAAATCCACTCCAGGAAAAGAGATGGCTAAGTAACAACATAAACAGATTTTAAAACACTCTGAAAGAGGTTATAAAAACAGGACATTATCCATGATTTTCCAGTTACTGGCATTTGAGCAACACAATATGAATATTTTAAAATGAACAGAATAATTTTAATTTATAATTTTTCCATCCAAATGGTTCCACGTTACGCCTTATGTAGAGCGAGCAAGTTCCTGGAACAGTGCCTTGCTGTTGCTAGATGAATATAGAAGGGGAAAAATCACTATGAATAGGAATGGAAATAACATCCAAGCAGAAACAGCAGCCAGCTCTCAAGCTGCATAGGTGGGGACCAATAGCCCCCTGGTGGGCTGAAACTTCAAATTAAATCACATAAAGAGGAAGCAGCTGTAACACTAAATCAGCAACAACAGGAATAATGGTCTTGATGTCTCCAAGATCAAGGCTGCTAAAGTGCTCTATATAATAGCAACCTGGCTTAAAACACAATGAAATGGGAGAACGTGTGCAAAATGTGAAACCCGTGGACTTAGGGAGAACTGTGCCTGGCCAATTCAATCCAAAAATTTGTCAAAGATGATTTTGCTCTTAATCAATGTGAGAGAGTACAGATTTTGTAAGGTTATATTTCAAGCATGAATGCTAATGAGAGCTGATCCCTCAAATACTTAGGATAGAGAGAGTCATTTCACACTAAAGGTGAAGCTAAATATGGAACCCCATCTGACATCCTTTTCCCTGGGAAGTCTTGTGATTACTCACAGGGCAAGCAGTTCCTGTCAGGTCAGCTTGCATATGAATTCACCAGGGAAACCGAAGGCTGGAGTCTGTAATCACTAATGGATATGGGGACACATGCATGCTTCTATCTGCACACTTAATTGGCTATACTGTGGACAGAAGTGCTTGCCTAAACAGCTTCATTCCTTAAGGACTTCAGTTATGAGCTCTATTCCTTCGCACATTCATTTCTTTATTCATCCATCAGACATTTATTAGGCCGTTACCTACTATGTGCCCTGCAGCAATTCCAGCTCATGACAGATATGGATTCATCATTAAACTTCTGTGATCTAAGATTGGCTGTTATCCAGGAGCTGGCAAGGGGACAGTGACAGACAACCTGGGGACTTCACATACATCACTAATGGAGATGGTGGAGGGGGGTGGGTATTGAAGAACACAGTCTTAGAAACCAAAATGAAGGGCGAGCTGGAAGTGGATATGACATCAGCCCCAATGAGTTAGGCCCCGTCTGCAATATAATGTGGACTTTGATTAATACATGTCAGAAAAACAAACACATGGAAATGAAAAAGAGAAGCAAGCAGGAAGAACTGAGATAAGAGAAGTGAATGCCCAGTAAAACCTCCCATGCCTGTAAAAATAAATATATGCCAAAAAAAGAGAGAAAGTAATGGCTGGAAAAAGTGGGAGACAAAAATTAGCTTTTAAAGCATCCAAGGGGAAATTTTTACTTTTTCCTAAAATTGTTCATCTGCCTGCATTTTGTTCATTTTCCTTAAATTGTTCAGTCTCTGACTTCTAAGGAACCTTAGGTTCATCTGATCCTTTATCCTTTTGTTGTGTTAATTTTGGTAAAAGAAAAGCAAATACTCTGAAGAAATGAAATGCATCTTGCAAGGTAAAAAAACAACAACACAAAAAGCCTTTAAAAAGTTTACTTATTAGGATCAGTTATCATTTTACCCATGAATTTACTGATCAGCCTAGAGTTGAAACACATAGCTATTTCCCCCTGAACAGAGAGCAACCTCAACAGCTGGATTCTGATCTTTGCTCCATAGTAATTTGAGATGACAGAGGATGGAAAAGTAGGAGACATAAAATACAATTTTCTCAACAAAATAGTCTCACAACAAAGAAAATCCTTTTTGAAAAATCAAGCTTTGCCAAAACTCAATTTCAAAAGATCATGATTCACTATAATTTCCCTGTGTATGAGCTTCATTGTAATAAATTAAAATACTGGTAAAGACTGATTTCATCTGGTCCAAGGAGTGATATTTTCCTAGTAGCTCTTGCTCTATCATGGGGGAAAATTTCTACCATAATAAGTTGCTTCAAATGTTTCATCATGAGTAGAGTCTAAAAATAAAGATTACAAAAATATGAAAACTATAAATTATGATTAATGGGATCAATCATTAAAGAACACTAGATGGCAAGAAAATTACATCAACTAAACATAATTAAAGAAAAACACCCCCAAATCTGTTAAACCTTTCTTCCTCAGAAGATGTGTTGCCCCCTTCTCCTGTCTTTTGCTCCGCCTGCCCCCTGCCCTCCCCTTTCTCCTCTCAATTCCACCTACTATTCCTTCTCCACCACCCCAGTACAGTCTTTATGCTCCATTTTCTTCAAAGGCCAATAAGGAACATAAATTAAACATACATTATGTTATATTTATGCATGTGCATTAAATTTTCAGCTCTTAATTCCTGATGCTTTTTTTAAAGGGTCACAGTGCATATTAACTAGATTTTTATAGGCTCATTCTTCTTAAAAATAATCTTAGAAAATTCAGAAATAAATATGACCCTCTGTTTAAACACTTCAAAGGTCATGAAAATTTATTCAATGGAGATGTTTCAAATAATAATATCTATTTATAGGCAGCTTCTAGTTATATAGCTTATTTATTTAATAGCAAATTAGACAATGGTCCCTTCTAATCCTATTACTAGATATCAAGAGTTTTATGTTTTCCTGTCAGATAAAAAAGGATTTAAATGACAATTTAATTAAAGATTGCCTCTTAAGAGGACCAACTAGGGCTATCTTATACATATATAACAATGACATATCACTGATAAAACCCAATTAATAGGCCACCATATGAGATAATTATTCATTACCTAATTCTTCAATTATATCATGTTTACACTATTTCTACAAATTTGAAAGAATTATTAGTGACCCGAAGTATTTTTCTCTCTAATGTTTTCTTTTGAACAATGTTGAATTTAGAGGAAAGTTTCAAGAGTCCAACATGAATAGCCATCCCTCCTTCACTCGGACTCATGTATAGCATTTTGTCACATTTGTGAGCACTCAATCTCTCCACACTCACAAGCACATGGTATTTTGTATGTTCTTCCCCCCTGAACGCTTTGAGAATTAGTTGTAGACATGATAGCACTTTAAATCTAAATAAATCAGTGCATATATCTTCTAAGATTAGGAACATTCTCACCCATAATCACAATATAATTACTGTTCTTGACTATCTTTGAACAACACTTTCACTGTAGTCAGACTGACTCAATTTTATTTCCTTGTGCAATTCACTTAGGCAATGAGGAAATAATCCTGTTAGGCAATGAGAAAATGAATTTTCTTTAGACAATATGGAAATGCAGCTTGAATTTTGCAAGGTGTGTCCCATGGTCTCCTTTAACTTCTGCACAAGATGAATGTAGAAGTTACCCTACAGGACTAGCTGGAGAGCACAGCAAATGAACACAAGTCTCTTTTTATTTAGAAGTAAGACTTCCCAATTACAGATAAATTCAGAAAGAGCAATCACTCATAAAATAATTAAACTTTAAAATTATCCTTTTTATTGCTTTAATAACAAGAGTTAACAAAGAGACAGAATTTCCAGAGCATCTGACATCTGTGATTATAGTGATACAAAGAAACAAACTTGTTGGCATAATTGATAATGTTGTAACTAAACAAAAACAACCTGTTTAAATTATTTCTTTTGAAAGGTCATAATTAGGAAGAATATTGTTTATTTCCATGCTTCTACAAGAATTTGGAAATAATGGAAAACAAAACAAACACCACAAAAGGAAGACACACTTTCTGGAAACAAGGCGTCTGATTCTTCAGCGTCCAAAATCTGCAACAAGCCTCGATGAGGCAGATTATCCTGAACACCACAGTGTGTTGGTTCCATACATGGGAGAAATACAGACAATGGCGTCTATGAATGGGCCCTCTGATGTTTCAGCAGGATGCGGGAAGAGATGATATTTTGTCTTTTAAAAAATCACAAGCTCAACTACCAACAGACCCAGCATTACAGATACAAAAGGACGTAGGAAGAAGAAAAAAGAAAATAGCTGGAAACTTGCAGCGCAGTGCCTTTTCCTCAGAAAAGATAAATATTGTTGATCATGGCAATTATAGTAATTTATCTAGATTCCAAGACTAACTTAGAGAGATATAGAATAGTTTAGAGGGTAAAGAAGCTAAGGGTTTTGCATTGTTTGAGCCACTGAACTCAACTACAGAATAAAGAACAAACAGAACTTAAATATTAAAAGAACACATTACTTTAATTAATGACTAACACTTTATGATCCTAAAGATCTTTCTCAAAAGTGAACTCCACAAAACCTACAGTCAAATATGACCTGAAAATCTTAGTTCTGATTAGGGAAATTTAACTTTGAACATAAAACTTGTAAATAATTATTGCAAGTATTTAAACAGCAAATACAGTTTTCAACTTTTACATTATATTCTCATGTTCAGTTGGAAGGTGCATCATAGATATAGTTTAGTTGTTCTAATACAAAGAAAACATCATTCATTCATTTGTTATTACTTTGTGCCAGTATTTGTTATTACTTTGTGCCAGATATGTTCTAGGTCTTGGAGACAAGGTGTCAGCTCTCGTGAAATTTATTCAAGTTAGAGAGACAATAAACTAAGATAAATAATATAGATCAAGTAAAAATAAGTGCTAATAAAATTTTTTAAAGCGGGATAAAAGGAATGAGTAATAAAGTGGTTGAGAAAGGACACTGCTATTTTTGACACATTATAATCGAGGAAGACTCACAACAGCATGACACCTGAATGAACCAAGGTAGTAAGCCACAAAGATCAGTATGAGAAGGAGGAGCGCTGGAAGCAGAGGGAATATAAGTACAAAGATGCAGCATGAGCCTGATTATAGTTCCCACGAAACCACAAAGAGGTCATTGTGGTTGGGATGAGGTGAGCAAGAGGTGAAAAAGAATTATAAGATGGGAGCCAGTGGTGACAAAAGTTGTTGCAAGAGGGCAGAGCTTTATGAGAACAAGAATTACATGTTGACAACCTAGTCACTGTCATATGTGATGCATATGCAATATGTATATTATATTTACTAGTGAAAGCTCTCAAAACTCCATGTTTTAAGATACTCTCATGCTTAAGCTCAAGAATATTTAATACAGTTTTAGAATCCTCAAAGCACTACATTTGGTATATAAGAAGGAACAGAAAAAGAAATAACAGAACATAAAATTGTCCAGTCTTTCTAAAATAAATTCATTTCTTTCACTCTTTTTTGAAGGGGAATATATTACAATTGACTAAAATGAGTGAAACAAGACTAACAAATTTAAGTAGAAACAAGTAAAAGAAATCCGAGACCATTAAACATTTATGCTTTCTAGTTGGTAGCACCAATAGGGAACTGAAGTGGTACCAGTCTTTTATACCTCCTCCTTTTACTTCTTCCTTCTTTACACCCAACAGAACTTAAGTACTATTCTTGGGCCCCAACTTCTCACTTAGCATCAATTAAGTTGACATCCAAAAAACTAACATTTGCAACAAACTCAAAGAGTCTTTGAAGAGGTTGAACCACTGCTATACCTTCTGAAGGAAGGACAAATAGGAATAAGTAAGATAGAAACCTCTTATGAGGCAGGAAGAGGAAATAAAAAGTCATTAAAGTTCATTGAAGAAAAAGGTATCTCACCCTCAAGGATCTACTATGCACGCATCAACTGACTATAATAATAGACAGAATAATTCAGAACAGTTTTACTCCTTTTAACTACTATAATTGGCAACTGACCCAAAAGTAGGTTAGTTAAAATAGTCTTGTAAGGATAACCTGTGCCCTTTAAAAGTTTGGAAGTCTTATGAAGATGGTAGTTGTGCCTTGACAAAAATTAGAATAATCAGAATAGAAAGTTCTGATACATACCTTAGATATCAATAATTTAATAATCAGCTCCTTCTTCAATTTAAAATTTCTGTGAACAAAGCACTACAAACACTTGTAGGTTGTATTAATAAAAGGTGATTTTAATATTGATTACAATAGAATAACATATACCAATAACCAACTCTGTAACTTGGTTACCCAGCTATGGTAATCAAAATTATATGTACCAACAGGTTTGTTTCTGAGGAGGAATGTGTAATATCCAGTAAAAATTATGGACTCTGGCCATGTTAATGACAACACAAAATTTTAATTAAAAGGAAATATTGTGAGGACTTCCATTTCTGCATACAAAGGATTAACTGTTACAGAAATTGCCTTAATGCTGTAAACAACTAGAAAATTTGACTAAATATATAGGAAGCCATGAGACAGGAATAACAGGCAGTGCAGGGCTGTGATTTTTTAGAGAAGCAAACAAGGTGAGTCCTATGATTGCCCATTTTACTACCTGGAGGCATTTTCTAAGGCCACAGTGCAGAAGAGAGGAACCAAACAGAGCCTGATGATCTTGCTAAGTTGAGGAGATAGAGATTGTAGTACAAAAAGCTATAATTTACAGGATTAAATATCTAAGAGGCAAAAGTTGCACAGAGATGAGCAGAGGGTTCCACCCATTTTTAGTTGAGTACTATCTGGGCATGCATAAGAGGAAACTAAATCCCATGGCTGATGAAAGAATCACAGGAAAGTAGTGGACCAAACAATTCCTAAAAGTCATACAGGACCACGAGTTTGTTTTTCTTCAAGACAAGAGAAAGACGTAGAATACATGAGTCATTAGACAGAGTCCTTAGGAGTGTATATGCCTTAGTGGTGGAGGGAAATTCATGTTAAACTAGAAGCTTCTCTGAACACATACTAACAGATCTTACAAGAAAGCCTCAAAAAAAAAAATCAAACTAATTTCAAATAACTCTATAACAGAACAAAGTCTAAAACTCTTTAAAGGAACAAAACAAAATCCAATGTTCAACAAGATAAAATTCAAAATGCCTGCCATCCAAACAACACTTCACAGGCATTCAGACAAGAAAGAAAATATTGACTATGGTTATGATCAGGAGAAAATTCAATCAGTCGGAACAGAGTCATAAGTGACAGAAATGATGAAATTAGCAGAAAAGGATATCAAAAGAGGTACTGTAAATGTGGTCCATGTGTTCATAAAATATGAATGTGATGAGAAAAGAAATAGATGTTTGAAAAAAGACACCATTCAGGAGATAAAATTAAAGACCCAGTAATAGAAATTATCCAAAATGAAGCAAAGAAAGAAAGAATACTGAGAATAAGAATGAACAGAGAAGAATAATATCAAGCCAACCAACACATGCTTTAGATTCCCTAAAATAATGGTTGAATTTTCCAAATTTGATAAAAACTATAAACCATAAATTCAAGGAAATCAAACTCAGTAGAATAAACAAAAATAAAACTACCTCCAAACACATTATACACAAATGGCTTTTTTTAAAAAAAGCAATAAAGAGAAAATTTTAAAAGCAATTGGGGTGGAGAAGACATTGTACACAGGCACAAAGATAAGAATAACAGAAACTTCTTGTGAGAAACTATGCAAACCAGAATGGAATGGAGAGACATCCTGAAAACACTGAAAAACTGTCCTAGAACTTTGTATTCCATGAAAATAGGAAAATAGCTATTCAATTTGAGGGGAAAATAAAAAAGTGAGACAAACAAAACAGAGATTTCTTACTGACAGATCACTACTGTAAATAATAAGGAAGAAAAGTCTTTAAATACAAGAAAACGTATTCTAGATGGGAGAAGGGGGGAAGCACTAGATGATACAAAAAGGGAAGAGCAAGACCAGAAATGTTAAATGTGTGGGTATATATAAAAGCTATTTTTTCTCACTTTTTATCTCTTTAAAATATATTAACTATTTTAGGCAAAAACCAACAACAATAACAATATACTTGGGGGTATACAATTTATTCAAAAAATTGACAATAGTATAAAGAATATGAGGAAGGAGGAAATGAAAGTATACAACTATAAGATTAAGTTACTGTTATTTGAAGGTGGGTTGTAATAAGTTAAGCATGTATATTTAAACCCCAGAGCAACTATGAATGCACGCATGAATGAATGAATGAATCAGTCAATAAAACAGAGAGGTATAGCTAACAAGGCAATAGTGAAGACAAAATGGAATCACAATACTCAATCTGGAAGAAGGGAGAAAAAGAGGAGAGAATAAGCAATGAAATGCTGGGAATTATAATGAATCACTAACTCTAGAGCAGACAGGAAGTGGAATAGAATCATAGAGGCTTCAACATTATCTTTAATTCTTTTTTTATTAAAAAAAAAGTCTGAATTAAATGTGATAAAATATTAGTTCTTAATACAGTTGGTAAATTTTTTAAATGATGCTGGTTTCTATAGATTTTTATATTTTGAAAACATACTTTAAAATTTGAATGACAATAATTCCTGTAATTAAATAAATATTGGTAAAGTCTCTCTTTTTTATTTTAGAAAGAAGCTAAATCAACCAATGAAGTCTGTGTGTTTTAAAATAAGTGGTTCTTGCCCTGCTGGTGTGGCTCAGTGGTTGAGCATCGACCTACAGACCAGGAGGTCACGATTTGATTCCCAGTCAGGGCACATGCCTGGGTGGTAGGCTTGATTCCCAGCAGCGGCCATGCAGGAGGTAGCCAATCAATAATTATTTCTCATCATTGATGTTTCTGTCTTTCTCTCCCTCTCCCTTCCTCTCTGAAATCAATAAAGAAATATATTTAAAATAAGTGGTTCTATAAGAGTAATTAAGTGCAATGACCTTTATTAAATTTTGTTATGTGAGGCTAATCTAGATAGCTGATATTAGGTATTTAAAAGTAGAATGCTAATTCTCCTCTGGCCTGAGGGAAAAACAATGACATTTAAAAATAACTGTGGTACATCTACACAATGGAATACTATGCTGTGGTAAAAAAGAAGGAATTCTTACCATTTGCAACAGCATGGATGGAACTGGAGAGCATTATGCTAAGCGAAATAAGCCAGAGAAAGATAAATATCACATGATCTCACTCATTTGTGGAATATAATGAACATAAACTGATGAACAAAAACAGATCCAGAGACAGAGAAGCATCGATCAGACCATCAAACCTCAGAGGATAGGTAGGGGAGGATTGGGGAGGGGGAGAGATCAAACCAAAGGACTTGTATGCATGCATATAAGCCTAACCAATGAACACAGATACCAGGGGGGCGAGGGCATGAATGGGGGGGGAGAGGGGGCAATGAGGGGATAAGGACACATATGTAATAACTTAATCAATAAAGAAAAAAAATTAAATAAATAAATAAAACACACACAAAAAAAACTCAAAGAGGGAAAATTATTATTTCTTACCATCAATAATTCAACTTTTCAAAGAAAGAGAAAATAGAGTTGGTTGTGACACTGAGGAAAACAATAAACCAATAGCTCTGTTGCCTTGCCTTTTCCATTGCCTCCATTATTCCAACTCAGGGCTCTCAATTAGGAACCAGATACAACGTAAGACTTTAATAATTCTCCACCTGAGAGTGAATTAAGGCTATTTTTCTCTCTCTTCATTGTCTATCAGCAGACCACTCACTACAGTTCACTAAAAATAGATTACACTAGATCTTTTTTGTTTTTGGTAGTACAACGAACACAATGCACTTTAGGGTAATTAATCAATGTAATACTTGAATAACAAATACAAGATAATTTTAAGAATCAAAACTTTCTAGCCAGAAAATGTCAAAATACTTTATTACTTCGTTTTACAAACATAGACTTGAAGATTAGAAAGGTTAAACAACTTGTCCAAAGTTATACAATAACTAATAGCAGAACAAGGATAAGATTTAATCTCTTCCAAAAAAGGAACTCCAACAAAACTCTTTGATGTCAATTTAATGGCCCAAAAAGAACACCTATAATACTGTGGCAGTCCTTATGGCAAAAAGAGAACTACCAACCAAAATTTCAAGATAGAATTCTTTCGTAGCATTAGAAAGAAAACCAAAACAATGCACAAATAACATGTGAGATGCATTAAGAATAAAAAACTTCATTATCCTATATAATAAAGAGGTAATATGAAAATTAACCCTCATGTCCTCACAAGATGGCTGCCTACAGCTAGGCCGGCAGGGGGGTTAGTGAGGGACGACCAAACAACTGAACGAGCAGGCTGCGTGGGGTGACCAGGCCGGCGGAGGGGCCATGAGGGGCGACCAGGCTGGCAGGGGTGGGCAGTTGAGGGTGACCAGGCTGGCAGGGGGAACAGTAAGAGGTAACCAGGCCGGCGGGGGGGGGGGGGGGGGGAGGGTAAGGGGCGACCAGGCCGGCAGGGGGGGAAGTTGGGGGTGATCAGGCTGGGAGGGGGCTGTGAGGGGCGACTAGGCCAGCAGGGAGGGGGCAGTTGGGGGTGACCAGACTGGTATGGGGGGAAGTTAGGGGCGACCAGACCGGCAGAGGGGGGAAGTTTGGGGCGACCAGGCCAGCAGGGGGTTCAGTAAGGGGTGACCAGCCAGGCAGGCAGGTGAGCGATTAGGAGCCAGAGGTCCAGGATTGTGAGAGGGATGTCTGACTGCTGGGGATCGGGCCTAAACCGGCAGTTGGACATCCCCTGAGGGGTCCTGGATTGGAGAGGGTGCAGGCTGGGCTGAGGGGACCCCCACCCCGTGCACAAACTTCATGCACCGGGCCTCTGGTCCAATATAATAGCCACAAGCACATGTGGCGACTGAGCACTTAAAATGTGATTAGTCCCAATTGAGATGTTCTATAAAGGACACAGATTTTAAAGACTGAGTATGAAAGAAGAAAATAAATATCAAGATTTTTATATTGAATATAAGTTGAAATGATTATATTTTAAAATCTTAGAAAATAAACTGAACCTGTATTTTTTTACTTAATGTGGCTACTAGAAAGTTTTAAATTACACACACGGCCCACGTATTTTATTTTTAAAAAAATATATTTTATTGATTTTTTCCAGAGAGGAAAGGAGAGGGATAGAGAGTTAGAAACATTGATGAGAGAGAAACATCGACCAGATGCCTCCTGCACACCCCCTACTGGGGATGTGCCTGCAACCAAGGTACATGCCCTTGACCGGAATTGAACCTTGGACCCTTCAGTCCACAGGCCGACGCTCTATCCACTGAGCCAAACAGGTTAGGGCTGGCCCACATATTTTTATTGGATAGCACTGTAATCCTATCTAATAAAGCATTAATATGCAAATTGACCATCACTCCAACACACAAGATGGCCGCCCCCATGTGGATACAAGATGGCC
The DNA here is from genome assembly GCF_028538775.1 of Myotis yumanensis. NCBI lineage: Eukaryota > Metazoa > Chordata > Mammalia > Chiroptera > Vespertilionidae > Myotis > Myotis yumanensis. Next base: position 76,186,905 of record NW_027223753.1, read on the forward strand.
AGCAGGGGAGGGCAGTTGCGGGGGGACCAGGCCAGCAGGGAGGGCAGTTGGAGGCGACCAGCCCTGCAGGGGAGGGCAGTTGTGGGTGATCAGGCCTGCAGGGGAGGGCAGTTGGTGGGAACCAGCCCTGCAGGGGAGGGCAGTTGGGGGGGACGAGGCCCACAGAGGAGGGCAGTTGGGGGGACCAGCCCTTCAGGGGAGGGCAGTTGTGGGGGAATCAGGCCAGCAGGGGAGGGCAGTTAGGGGTGACCAGGCTGGCAGGGGAGGGCAGTTAGGGGCTATCAGGCCAGCAGGGGAGGGCAGTTGTGGGTGACCAGGCCCACCGGGATTAGGTCTAAATGGGCAGTCTGACATCCCTCGAGGGGTCGCAGATTGGAGAGAGTGCAGGCTGGGCTGAGGGACACCCCCCGCCCCCCCCCCCCCCCCCCCCGCATGAATTTCATCCACTGGGCCTCTAGTATAGACTATAGAACTGTCTGAGATGAAGAACTGAAAGAACTAGCATAAACTTTAAGTCAAATTGTACTTTCTTCTAAATAATTAATCAAGAGAAACTGAAAATTCTTTAAATAACATGATTGACAAATGTAAGATGCTTTATCTTATACACTTTATACTTTAACATCAGGCAAACCCAATTGAGAAAGGACCTATAAAACAACTGTCCGGTCCACTTCAAAAATATCCCAGTTACATACACAAAGGAAGACAGTGGTCCTGTCCCAGATTGGAGGTGAAGAGACTGAGGAGACAAGATAACTAACTGTAATATGGGATCCTGGACTGCCTCCTGGACCAGAGAAAGGATATTATGGAAGAATGGATGAAATCTGAATAGGGTCTGTAGGTTACATAATAGTATTATATCAATGCTAATTTTTCTGACATTGATCATTGTACTATGGTCGTATAATAGATTAACATTTGAAATAGTTGGATAAAGGGTAAATGTGAATTCTTTGTATTATTTTTGCGACATTTTTGTAAGTCTGGACTTATTTCAAAATATAAGTTAAAAAGAAAGACCAAGGCAGGGCACTGGTTACCAGGACAAGAGACAGCGCTGCATATGTGAAACCTTTGCTTCCTGTGAAGTTTAAGTAGGGCAGGCCCAGGCTTATGTCTAATGCAAATCAATAACCTATTTCCCTCAACACTGAGTAGAGCTTCCTGATTTAAAGTAGCGATTACCAGGGTGCTTCTAAACATTATCAACTTATTGTAAAAATCCACCAAATGAATGCATGCTTCTGAAAATAAACTTCAAACACTACATAAACACAAATATTATATGCATATTTGCAATTAGAAAGTGAAAGACTGCCTTTTGCAACATGTCACAGTGCTGCTGTTCTCATCACCAAGCAGTATTTGTTAAGTAGTCACCACCAACCCCTACATGAAGTTTCCCAAGGCACATATACACAAAACTGAACACAGAGCTATGAAAGAGAAATAAAGAAACTAAATGTACAGAAAAGATTTGAGGTAACTATTCACAAAATAGGCAAATATGACCCTAAGGAGTAGGCCAGGGAGATGTGAAAACGATTTCATCAGCAGGCTATGGGCAAGAATATGTTTTTGAGGCATTAAGCTTAAATATAATAAAGACACAGTACATTGCATCTGTACTTATTATGCATATATGCACTAATATAAAGCTGAAACAATAGGATGAGGTGTAGTGGTGTAAAGGAATCGACATAACATTTATATCTGAAAAAGAGAAGCCATTCACCGGCAGGGAACTCAGTCTTCTACAGAATAGGGCCGGGAAGCAGGTCTAGTGTGCGGCTAGAAAAGTCCAGTTCTGCACAACACACAGGGCAGCTTTAACTGCTGGAACAAAAACAGTGGGATGAATGAGGGGGAAATTATCTGGCTTCCCAATCAATATATTACAAATTAGCCTTAGAAAACCATGCCTTTTATCAGTTACCACTTAGAAGACCAAAGTTAAGATATATTCATGATCAATTGTATCTTTTTAAAAGTCATTACCAATAAGCAATGATGTTATATACTTAAACTTAATAAAAAGTATGTATGACACAGAATTAAAGGTGTTTCGTTTTTTTTAAATCCAATGGCTTTATAGTATGCCTTGATGGTCAGAAGACAGTCTCTCTATCCAACTAAGCATATGAGAAAGGAAAATTCACAAATGAAGATAATCTGCAGAATATGATCTCAATTAACTTTTAGTCATCATATTACTCATAGTAATTCTACAAATATTATCTAATTGAATCCATGTGTGTTATTCTGAGAAGAAGACATCCCAGAAACACACTGTCTAGTGTTGTGTAGCAGCAGAAGCAACTTGCATTTAAAAAAACAAAACAAGCAGCAGCGTAGTATTCCATTGTGTAGATGTACCAGTTTTTTAATCCACTCATCTGCTGATGGGCACTTAGGCTGTTTCCAAATCTTAGCTATTGTAAATTGTGCTGCTATGAACATAGGGATGCATATGTCCTTTCTGACTGGTGTTTCTGATTTCTTGGGATATATTCCTAGAAGTGGGATCACTGGGTCAAAAGGGAGTTCCGTTTTTAGTTTTTTGAGGAAACTCCATACTGTTCTCCACAATGGCTGCACCAGTCTGCATTCCCACCAGCAGTGCACATACCATTTGCAACAGCATGGATGGAACTGGACAGCATTGTGCTAAGTGAAATAAACCAGTCAGAGAAAGATAAATATCACATGATCTCACTCATTTGTGGATTATAAGGAACAACATAAACTGATGAACAAAAATAGATCCAGAGACGGAGAAGCATCGATCAGACCGTCAAACCTCAGAGGCAAGGTAGGGGAGGGTGGGGGTAAAGGGGAGAGATCAAACCAAAGGACTTGTATGCATGCATATAAGCCTAACCAATGGACACAGATACCAGGGGGGTGAGGGCATGAGTGGGGGTGAGGGGGTGGAGAGGGAAATGGGGGGATAAGGACACATATGTAATACCTTAATGAATAAAAAAAAAGAATTCCATTTTTTAAAAAAAGCAAACAAAGAACATGTTTTGAATGGGTGTCTACATCAAAATTCTACTCTCACCACGAGATGAAACATCTCTAGCCCTAACTCTAGAAATGCCGGTGAGACCTGCTACTGTGTGTCAAGTAGTCACAGCCATGCCTAGAACCACAATGCTGTCCCATACTGAGACTCCGAAACTCTGAAAGCTATGTATTTATTTTACCCGTGTCACTGGGAATAGCCAGTTTTTAATCCACTTACTGATTGTTGGTTTTTTTTCAGACTACTGTGACCAGTACCACAGTCCATATAATGTTTTGAACACTACTAGCATTCAGTAAATAACAACCAGCTTTACTATTAAAAGTAAATTTAAAAACAAGCAATAAATCTAGACTATGGAAATCTCCATTGACCATAGAACTGCTGTCAGTGACACTAAAAGCTATTTACATAAAAGGCCCTCAAATTACAAAATATGCAAATTATCTTTATGCAAGAAATGTATCAAATATTCTAAGATTCAGAGTGCTTAAAAATATTCACCCAACTGGGATGATTTCAGATTAAAGAAAATAAGGACTGTGTAATTATATACACTTACCTTGACAAATAGAAAGCAATCTGTGATTAGAACATAGCAATTAGTTACAAAATGCTTCACATGGATTTAATTACCCATCAGTCTACATGTAGCTTAATTACTTTTATCTCATTGCATCAGTAAAAGATTTCTGCCTGAGGCAACTGCCAGTCATATATTTATAAGGCTTCTAGACTTTACAGTGAATACATTATAACATGCAGGCAAATGTGCTAAAGTTACAGTTGCAGAGGCATTCTTCATTTTGAGTCTCTGGTTTTATCCATAAATATCTCATTGCTTTCCTAGAGTCCACTATCATCTAGCTTTCACAGTGACGGTGTCACCTATATGGCTAAATAACATTGTTGACATAAACATCACCTCTGTTTATCCTAATCTTGTAAGAGCTAGAAGGAAAGACCTTTAAAACCAAAACAATTATTTTATTGCCCTGGAGCAAAGGGTACTATATTCTCATGGGTAAGGTAAACACTGAAATTCAGAAAGGAGATGAGCCCTTTTCAGACAGCTGTAAGTTCAGAAAGACGGTAGGTTAACCGGATGGATGTTCAGTGATTCAGAGTGGGAATTTTTCTCTCCTTAGGAAGACAACTCCATAGTCTTAAAATTCAGCCACCCAAGGTTTGATTCCTAGCTCCTTTGGGAAGTTATTTAATTGACCTGAGAATAAATAATGACCATCTTAATTTAACATAATTGCTAAATTCAATAACACAAAAAATACAGCTAATGGAGGATGGCTCATAGCAAATCCTACATAATAAAAGGTGAATATGCAAATCGACCAAATGGCAGAACTACCGGTTGCTATGACACCCACTCACCACCAGGGGGCAGATGCTCAATGCAGGAACTGTTCCCTGGTGGTCAGGGTGCTCCCATGGGGGAGCACCGCTCAGCTAGAAGCCGGGCTCAGGGCTGGCGAGTGCAGCGATGGTGGCAGGTGCCTCTCCTGCCTCTGAGGCAGCGCTAAGGATGTCCGACTAACGGCTTAGGCCTGTTCCCTTAGTCAGACATTCCCCGAGGGCTCCTGGACTTCCAAAGGGATATCTGACTGCCAGCGTAGGCCCAATCCCCCAGGGAGCAGGCCTAAGCTGTCAATCGGACATCCCCTGAGGCATCCTGGACTGCGAGAGGGCGCAGGCTGGGTTGAGGGATCCACCCGAGTGCACGAATTTGTGTGCATTGGGCCTCTAGTATAAAATAAAAATTAAAAGAGTTTGCTGGGTTCCTCCAGAAGGGGCCTGTGAGGATTACTTGATTTCATCAGAAAAAGGGGTTCTTTGGATGGAGCTCAGTAGAAAATACTCTCCCTCCATTTTTCTTTAGAGAAACACTTTTGGTGTTGATTGGGAAATTAGATTCTCTAAGAAGTGAGAGTTTTGGCATTAGGGGAATCTGACTTCATCCTACTTAAACCATTTTTAAAAACCCTTCTGTAAAATAGGCAGGTCTCTGAGCCAGGTGGCGTTGTGTCAACTGAGCTTACAGAGATCTATGGAGCGTTCCTTTAGGGCTCATAAGTCATCAGGAGTCTCTCTGGAATTTTTTTACCCAAACCAGAGTTGCTTTTGTTTCTGTTCAATATAAACAGAATTGATAAGAAAAAGAGTCTCAAGTAGTACTGTGCTTAAGAATCACCTAGAAAGCATTTAAAAAGTCAGGTGAGAGGCAGGGTGGGCAAGATTCTAATAAAGCATTCTGCAGTGATATCCAAGACTGTGTAACCTGGTCATACTGATAACGACACTAAGAGAAACGCTAGGTGAGGGCTCACGAAAATGTATGGCAACAAGTTAAACATATTTAACTATTAAAATCCTAAAACAAAAACAAAAAAAACCAGAAAATATTTTTACACCTTAAAAATTTGTCAAATTCCTCCTTGAATTTAGTTAACACTCACATTATGATTTTGAGCTCCCCAATTACTGATCCCCCAAAGGAGTACAGGTTCCACATTCTTATAAAGAGCTTGCAAATGACTCAAGTATCACAGGAACACGAGGAACCGAAGTCACACCTGATGGTCTCAAGGGTCCAGCTTTTGAGGTGAGCCTAGCTAATCTGCAGAATGATGAATTTGCACTTAGAAAACTCAAGCTAATTACTGAGGATGTTTAGGGCAAAAATTGCCTGACTAATTCCCACGGCATGGATCTTACGGTGACAAGATGTGCTCCATGGTCAAAATATGGCAGACCATGCCCTGACCAGTGTAGCTCAGTTGGCTAGAGCATCATCCTGTGCACCGAAGGGTCATGGGTTTGATTCCTGGCGAGGGTACATACCCAGGTTGTGGGTTCAATCACCAGTCAGGGCACATATGGTAGGCAACAGATGGAGGTTTCTCACATTGACGTTTCTCTCTCTCTCCCTTCCTCTCTCTTCCAAATTAATGAAAACATATAATCAGGTAAAGATTTTTTAAAAAGGCACACCATGATTGAAGCTCATGTTGAAGTCAAGACTACCAATGGTTTATTTGCTTTGTCTATTCTGTGTTGATTTTACTAAAAAATACAACAATATGATTCGGAAGACATCTTAGGCTCAGCGTTAACAGGTCCGCCAAATGCATAAGATGATGGGAATCATGACTGAGAGGTGCAAACAAAATGATTCCAGTTAGCAGTGGGAAGATATAGGAAGGCTGGCCGATCTATTTATCTAATCCATGTTTTTGTTAAAAAGGTCAAAATGCTGAAGAAGTCCAAGTCTGAACTGGGAAAACTCATGGAACTTCAAGGTGAAGGTAGCAGTTCTGGAAAAGCTAATGGGGATGAAGCAGGTGCCAATGCTGAGTGAACTGATGGATATGAGCCCCCAGCCCAAGAATCTGTTTAAAATTCAGATACAATGATGACAAATAAAAAACCTACTTGCAATTATGTTTTATTCATGTAGATGCCTCCAGCTCTTCACACAAAGACTATATAGCACATAATAAATACTCAATTAATATTTGCTAAAGGAAGGAAAGGGATGGGGCAGGAAGGAGGGAAATGCTTCAAATGTTTAACCTAGGCAAAGCCAAATTATTTTCAAAAAATATTTTTCTACTGTTCTTGTAGGTAGGAAATCATTTTTCAGAAAGTTTTCTAAATATAATCAAATGCCACAGACAGATACCACCACACATTTTCAGAAAGAACGTACTTGCTCTTTCATCCCTTTCTGTAGCTTGTCCCAGTAGTTCACACCCAGCTACAGAACAGCTTTGTCTGCAGAGGGCCAGCTGCCAGACCAGGGTTGGCCTCTCACTGGCCAGCGACAATGAGCACAGTAATGGCTCTTGGGCCTTGTCTGTAAAATGGCCATAGTGACACTGGATGGTTCCAATTCAATGACAGGAAATTTTCCACTGAAAAAACAACAACATAGGACCTGATACCTGGCACAAGGGCAATTACCACACACACTTACTTCTCTAACTTGAAGTCGCTCCAAAGATTAACTACAACTAGAACGATATTAAATATACATCAATAAATGTATGAACAGAATGGTGGCTCATGTAAGAGAAAGCTTTCGAGTCAGCTTGGTTAGAATTCTCGCTCCACCATCCATTAGCTAGGTCGCCGTGGGGGAGTTACCTACATCTCTGAGCTTAGGTTTTCTCAGCCGTAAGATGAAGACAATCATTCCATACCTCAGAGGGCTGATGAAATAAGAGAACCCATACAAAGCAGTTCCCACTCTGCCTGGCACACAGTAAACAACAAACACTAGCAACTGTTACTATTTTGCCAGACACCAAAGTAACAATGAGGAGATATGGATCCATCCCAGGTCTCAACATGGATTTTTTTGTTTGTTTTTTTGCTGGAGCAGGCACCGTTGCTTTTGGAAATTGGAAATAACAGTATGTGTAGTAAGACATTAGAGTTACTCTGGAATTTCCATTTGGAGAAGAAAACTACTTCTGTGATAGTAAAGTTACAATAAAAAGGATAATTGTGGCATAGCCTGTTCAGACCTATATGCAGAAATTGCCCCGTTTGCAAATGGGAACTACCCAAGCACAGAAATAGAGCTTGATGCAGGGCTTTAAAAACAATAAAGTTAATTAAAAGAAAAAAAAAATACTTTTTATAGAGTTCAAAAACAAGTTAATTTTTTTCTCAAATTCACGTTTATAGTGTTAACAGTCAAGGAGTTAAAAAGTAATGAAATAAATGCTTAAAACCACTTCAACCAATTTCTATTATAAGAAGCTTTCTGAGTCTGCTTTTTAACTCATTAAGTGTTTTTCAAGTTAGGTTTGTTGTCTCAATGCAGCTTTTCGTGGTGATTTTTGTCAAGAAAGAAGTCCAAAAGTCACTTACACTTTTGATTTGGAAAATCTAAATCATCTTGATGAATTTTTTTTCTTATAAGCCAACATTATGAAGATGAGTTAAAATTAAAGAAAAATAAAAAATATAGTTTAAGTATTAAAACAAGTACTAAAATCATAAACCAGGAGCTAACACCCTTTAAAAGAACCACTGTGCCAAATCCCTGAGCCTTTTTCCTTTAAATTTTTTGGGGTCGAAGGCGGAGACGTTGACGTGAATTGGCTTTCGGATGGTGTGCAGAACGGGGCCATCAGCAGCCCATCTGCCAGTGGCGAGAACACACCTGCCACTGACCTCGGATGTGGACAGGGGCAGATCTTCAGGGTTGGTGCCAGCCAACAAAAATTAAACATAAAAAAACTCAGCCCAGGTACCGCTTCCTACACACACACACACACACACACACACACACACACACATACACACACTTTTGACAATTATGAATGGGAAAGAAAAAGCCACACATAAAGCAAAAATCACTGCTACGAACATCAAAATACAGAAAGATTATTAAAGATTAAACAGGAAATATCCCAGTTGGCATTCCTTTCGGAGTGCCTTCCCTTTACAAGCATCTCCATCTCACTGCCTTCTTGCCTCCATTTCTTTCCCTACTACTGCTCTTGTTTGGGGAGCCATTTCTGCTCTTCTGGGTTCTCCTTTCCATTTTCTCCTCCACTGTGCTGCACTAGAGACTGCTTTCATTGCCACAGAGGCTAGTCTTTATTACCAGGAAAGTGGGATAGTACCTTTATATGCCCCCTCCCCGGAGAAGACCTGAAGTACCCCCAAAGAAAACCCAGCAAATGAGTGGCTGCATACATTAAAGCCATCTGTTGTCACCATCTGCCCAGGAAAGTTATCCCACTAAGCCTGGCCCTTGAAGTGATGATCCTCTCTATGTCTACTGGGAACCCTCCATATTGTCTGGAACTGTCAGGGTTTATTCTAACAAATGTTAGGAGAAGGAGAGGCTGCATTTCCACTGTATAGTGTTAAAACTGGGCAGGGGGAGGAGGCATTGCTTTCACTTACAAGATGGAATGAATATCGACTGGCTTCTATAAATAATTTCTTCAAGTGAAGATGGAACTCAAAACAATATTCCTGAGATATTATGAATCCAGGACTCTAGTTATATGTATTTTGGGTTGAATATATTTTTGCATGGAAAAGATTCATAATTTTTTCAACTCCAGATTCTGAACTTCCAACTTCTAAAAAATATTGGAAACCTCAGGGACAGTCTATAGTAGATGAAAAGATTTTAACTGTAGCACTTCCAATGTTGTCTCACTTTAAATAAGTCACTTGATTTTGCTGAATCGCAGTTTCTTTATCTGGAAAACGGGAGATGAGACCAGATTATTTCACTCAACTTTTGGGGTTAGAGATCTCCTTTGACACTGATGGAAGTCATGGATCCCTTTCCAAAGATAAGGCACATGCAACATTTTACTTGATGTATCAGGGGATTCATAGATTCTTAGATATGCATCGGTGGAGAAATTCCTGGACTTTACGCTAAAATATGATGCTCACTCAATGCACACAACAAACCATTTTCTTAAATGAAGACACATAATTTTTACTACTAGAAAATCAATTTATTCACACCCCCACTTAATAGCTATTGGATAATTCCTTGAAAAATATAAGTTTAATGAGATTCTGAAATTACACACCTGCCCATGGAACCCACACATACCCATTCATTTGGTATAATTGTAAAATAATCACTCTATCAGCCAAGTATGGCCACTTTTGATTGGCAAGTGACGTAAGTACAACAAGAGTCATAATTTCTCTGGCTTGAGACTTTCAAAGTTTTCACTAAACATTAATGAAATTGTTATTCTAAGCAACCATCTCTGAAAAGAGATTTTCAAAAATAATAATTTCCCTTTTACATCAAACATAGGCTGTTCACTTAGAAAAACAGAATAAAACTGGTTAAGAAAGAAGCATCTCAACTGTCAACAGTCAAGTGATAGTTTATATATAATCTTGCAAGATTTTAATAAAATTAATGTATTTAATTTTTATATTAAAAAAAACTCTTATTAAAAACAGTAGCTTTTATGAGGACTATCAAAGAAGGTAATATAATTAAAGATGTATAGTTCTTTGAAGTTTTACTAAAAGACCCCATTCTGAGGGGGTTAGACATAATCATCATTCCTGGATTCAGGCTTATTAGTTACCAAGACAAGTAGAAAAAAGTAAAGCCAAAAGCACATCCCTCATTTAGGAACTCTAGGACATGATTCCCAAAGTACCTTCCACGTTCTAGAATTCTAGCGTCTAGGACATATCTTCCTGTCAACATAAGTCAAAAATTTTAGTTTCTACTTATCTTTGCTACTATGGGTAAAAATCGATGAAAAAGCAATAGTAATGCAAAAGAGGTATACTCCTATTGAATTATTAATAGGCAATACAACTGTAAATGTTTTTGTTCACCATTCTTCACTGCCCTCGCAAACAATTTCAAAATGGGAGCTGCTGAAGCATGAAGATTGTTTGCAGCCATTGCTTTCTGAAATCACAGCGCTGGGAATTGGTAGAATTCTTACCTCCTTGGTTATTATCGGGCATTGTGAACTTTCTGTGAAAGCAGACTATAAATTCACAAGGGGGGTCCTTTTCCTTCAATCAAGGAAATGTTTAAAATGACCCCCATCTGCCATTTTAATATATTCTTCTCAGAGACTGTCATAAATATTTAATATAAAAAGGCACCGTTTAAGCACAATGAATAGCTTATGAAATTAAAGTTGGCTGATGAATTACATTGTGTAAATATAATACACTGTAAATAATGACAAAAAATATGAGCAGCATTACTAATTTCACTTGCTTCTCTTGACATTTCTTAAGAAATATTAAAAAAAATACTTAGATATGAAGGTCAACTTAATTGGCATGAAAGAGTGACTAACTCTATAGAAGCATTAAACTCTTGACTCTATATCTAACATCTAGGTACAGTACACCCACTGAAACAATAGCATATTGATTTTCCATTTCTCAAGAAGTCTCACTTAACCTGCTAACTACTTTCACAAAAAGTCACAGAACTAGGAGGATACCTTGTATCTAGTCCCTGGCTTAGTCTTTTGTATTCAAACAGGAATCAACACCTAACAGTGGACTTTTCTATGGAAGACATTCAGTACGGATTTATTAAATGAGTGCACACAGTTATTAGCAGATGCATATACTGCATTCAAAATTGCTAAGAAAATATGCTTTTTCTTTCTGGTACTATTATAACAACAAACCTGCATATTTTCCACTCTCATTAATAGCCAGAAAAAAATCCTTTATTCTTGGTTTTTTGAAAAAAAAAAAAAAATGAATAGCTGTTACCTCTTCCCCTCATAACTCCTAATCTCTCAATTCTTCCATTTAAATCAAACAATTTCAATTTCTTTTAATTTTTCTCAGAGGTCTCTTTTTCTAACACATTTTTAATGAATTTCTCCAGAGTGTAATAGAAGTATTATTTCTCAATACTTACAAAGTTTAGCCCAAAGTAATGTTAACTCTTACAAGAACAACATATCCTTGACATAATAAGTGTGCTGCCCAGATTCCCTGGTGGGGTTAGGCCCAAGCCTCAAATCTTTACATAAACAACTTCATAGGTTCAACATACTATATACCTATGGATGTTTTTGACCAAACCGTACACAGTTAAACCAATTTCTCTCATATTGATGTCATGCATCAATACCCTTTGTATGTTTTTACTAAGTAAAATGCAATATTGTTCCACACTAAGTGTATCATCTGTATAAAACCATCCGCAGGTTATAAACAGAGCTCTGTAGATTATTCTTCAATATGAATGCATTTTCCTAAAATTCTTATGGGAAAAGTACACTGGAAATTACCAACATTTTCATTTATGTAATGATAGTCAATTTAATGGTTTCCCTGTTTTTATATGAACAGTTCTATCATAAAAGAGAGAAACAAAATTGATTGGAAGTATTCTTCCAAATGTCATAGTACTCACTAATTAATATAATTTGCTTGGTATTTTGACAACTGGTTGAGGTTCTACTATCTCCTCAATCCTTATCATTAGTGTGATTTATAGATGTGTCTATTTAAAAGATGATTACTGTTTATAATGGAATCTAAGACATCTAAATACCTTTTAAAATCACTTTTTTAATAACTTTTAGTTTGCCTTAATAAGATATTTACTCAAACACCATCCCACCCAATAAGCATTCTTATGCCTAACACTTAAGATATATAACAAACATAAATTATGCTATTCATTCATTTTAATAGATATCTCAAATGGTATATAGCTACAGCTTAAATTACAAACCATCTGATAAATGATGGAAGTTTCTGTGCATTATTTAGACTCACTAAACCAAACTTTGTGATGAACAAAAGCTTTCTAAGTGAGAGCTCTTGCCTGAATAAAGTCAAAATAGAAACCTCAACCCCTATTTTTCTATTCTCACCTCAATCTTAAGTCAGACTTTATAAAACACAGACTATTGTTCTGAAAAAGCATGGAGTTGTTTAAATCAAACAATTAAAGTCTTATGTTGAATGAGATGAATGTAATGCACAAGGAAAATAAGCAATCCTCAGTTTACCCTCGCCATTCTTTCACTATAGCAGCTTGCCTGTTCTTTTTCACAATCTCTCTCTCTCTCTCTCTCTCTCTCTCTCTCTCTCTCTCTCTCACACACACACACACACACACACACACACACACACACACACGCGCGCGCGCTACTAGATATACAAAGACTCAAAATCTTCCATTTAGATACGGTCCCCTCCTTGAGGCTCCTGTATTTCTCGGGTGAGATAATTGTTTTGTTAAGTTCTTCCCTCATCCCCACATGACCTTCCCAGCAATCAGGATTACTGTAAGAGAGTAAAGAAAGAAAAATTTCAAAATGGGAATTTCTTTATAGCCTAAAATATTTAAAAGACTTTACATCTGCATGTTGAATATGTGACTCACTACAGCAAGTACAAAGGGCATTTTGAATGTTGGTGAGGCAATGACTTATTCAGGATGGGCCACAGGGCCACTCTACTTAGACTCTGAAATCAGGATTAGGATAAGCAATTAAAGATTCCTAAGAAAGATACCTTAGTCTCCTTTAGTTTTATTTAAAATTAGTCTGAAACATCAACTTGAAACAGACCTAAAAAGCCATGAGCAAGTCTCCTAACTCAGCCTTATGCCCTTTCTAAGACAGGGATAACAACTTGTCTCCCTGGGTGTTGTAAGGCTTAAGATCATTCATGTAAAACATCTAACACAATGACAGGAAATAGTCATCATTACATAAATGAAAACTATTTTACTATCACCATTTTATTTAATAGAACATTTTGAGAAGGAACCTTTCCATTACAGATGGATGAGGGGGCTTTGACTAAGACAACCTTCTGAATCTCGAGAAACAGCACATACAGTTTACTCCTTATTATTAAAACAACACTGTCTCCTGATTGCCATATTCCCTAACTACTGGGTAAGTAAAACTCTCAATATTCCTATAAATCTACCAAGCCAAGAGTGTCTGGAAAAAAATGTCATAGGTCCACAGTTTCTGGAGGTATATTTTCATACTAAGTGCTTTCTGAGGCATAAAACTCACTAGTAATTGGAAAGTTAGCATCATTATTTTAATACTAACTAAATGGAAGTGTGGATGGCAGTATATAATCCTAAAAACAATAAAAAATATTTTTATTTGGTCAATTTTATACATAATAGACAAAACCTGATTCTTTGAAAGTTTTTAAGATAATCTGGAAATATGACAAAGGGAAGTCAGAAACAGAAAATAGTACTGAATACTCTCAACAATAAAGATAAATGAAAAATTTCTAAAACAACAAAAAAATTACATATATTTCAGCTTGTCAATCAAGCATGAATCTAACCTATTCTGACTTCACTACCTTTGATCACTATCCTCACCTTGTCTTGGAGTTAGCTTTTCCTAGAGTGGCTCAAACCTTCATCTTGAACTCAGTCTTCACTTCACATTTATAGACCTACATTTCTAGCTCTAGTCCTAAAACCGCTATCAGTCATTCAATTTTGAGCCCAGACCCTGCCCTCTGCTCTTACATGTCACTAAAAAAATACAGTCAGGCCAAATTTAGTCTGGACATCCTAATAGCATATTCCACAGTGCTGAGAATTGATACCATTTGAGCTTGCAGCTTTAAGGAATGGCAGCAGATTCTGAGTAATCACACAGAAAAGTAATTTATTAAAGAAATACTGAGAATGAGCTTAATACTAAGCTTTCAGATACAAAGAAGTACAAAACAGGCCTGAAGAGAAAACAGTGCTTCTGCTGCAAATGCAGCTCCTCAACAGTTGGCTGCAGCTGCTGCAACTCAGGCTAGCAAACATGGATTCTGGGTGGAGCCTCCTTCCTCAGCTTGCTCACTTCTGAACTGGTTTATTGATGGGATCTAGGTCACATGCCTGTGCCCTATGACAAAGGAGCTAGTTTTCTGAGTTCCATCTTGGAGAGGTGATTATCATGATGGTAGAAGTGCCCTGGATTACAGGGAAAGTGTTCAAAGGTGCTGGGCAGCCAAAAAAAAACACAACAAAGGCCAACTGTAGAAAGTTCTAAATTGCTAAAACCCAATTAACACCCAAGTAGAGAAGAAAATTACTAATCTCCATCCTTTGATCCTGGAAAAGAGATGTGCTTTTAAAATAATTAAATCATGAGTATAGTAACCAAATATGGTTTGGCTACAGCAATGTCTCCAATTAAGATTTAAGTCTACAAATAGTAAAGATGAAAACTCTGTAATGTTCCTAACTGCCTCATGCCAACTTCTGCAATCTCTACTCTCTATGCTTTACCTTTTCAAATTGTGTAGGCACAGCTGATGCTTTAGGCCCCCATACTGACTTATGACACACCTTGATTAATTCTGCCCCCTATTACCTCCCTTTTCTTTCCTCCTTTTCCTTCTAGCTTCAGTAGCGCAATGGCTACTGACATGTTAGTTATTCCTGAGTTCTCATAGAAAACCACTTTCATCATTAACCATGTGTATTTAAGTAGAACCACCTTTGTCATATAAACGTTGTTCTGACTCAAAAAAGGAAGAATTCCAGGATATGTTATACACAACATTGCTATTGGACAATACTGAAGGGCAGGGATATCCATGAAATATAAGTATTGGAAGTCTTGCTTAGATAAACAACTTGTATGGATAAACACAATGAAGAAGATGGGCGGATCACTGTTTCTTAATGTCTCATTTAGCATCATTTTATGTAGCTGCCCATGTGCAAACTATATTTAGGATAGAAAGAGGCATAAAGAGACTGAAAAGTGAAGTAAAAGAAATATCACTTCCAAGCTAAAGTCCCAAAACAAATAATATGCAATTATATGCCTTAAAAATTATTAGAAGGATAAACAAAAACTTCACAGTATTTATAGAGAATGAGCATGTTTTATACTTCTCCAATTAAGAAGAAAATAAGCAGACTTGCTTATTGAAGAATAGTCTCCCAAATATAACTAAACCCATAATCATGTCCCAACAAAATTCAATTCAAAATTATTATGATTCTAATTTTATAATACCATATTTCAAGTACCTTTTACTGAAATAAGGTTTAAATAAGATAAAGCTTGTGGTATTTGAATGGCATATTAAATCTCTTTTAAAAATATGTGTGGTCAGGTATAGGCAACCTCTTTCCCCACTGCTTTTCAACCCTGTATTGGAAGTACTAGCTAATGCAATAAGTCAAGAAAAGGAAATAATCACAGCATTAATTATTAAGACTAAGAAATTGACATTGTTATTTTTCTATTAACACAACTATAGCTCTTATCTGGACTCCACCAGTTTTTCCATGAACTCACTTTTTTTCGGGATAAGGGGTAGGAGTAAGAGGAAAATTCTATAAATTTCACTACATAGATCCAGTAACCACCACCACAATCAACATGCAGATTTGCTCCATCACACCCAAAATAACCCTCTGATGTTATCCCTTTAGTCATTATTCCTCCCACCCCTAACTCCTGGCAATCATTAATCTATTCTCCATCTCTATAATTTTGTCATTTCAGGAATGTTCTGTATAGACTCACATGGCATGTAATCATTTGAGACTGGCTTAAAAAAAAAAAACCTCAACATAATGTTCTTGAGATTCAATCAAGTTGCTGCATATATCAATACTGTGCTCTTTTTTTTATTGCTCAGCAGCATTCCACTGTATGGATATACCGCAATCTGTTCATTTATTCACTTGTTGAAAGACATTTGGGTTGTTTCCAGCTTGGGGATATACAGCCACCATGAACATTCATGTACAGTTTTTTGTGTAAATTTAAATTTTCATAAATACCCAGAAGAGGGGCTACTGAGTCATACGTTATTTATAATGATTAGTTCCTATGTGTCAACTTAGCTAGTCTATGGTACACAGTTGTTTCACAGTCTAGATGTTGCTGTGAAAATATATTTTTTAGATGTGATTAACATTTAAAGCAGTAGCTTTTACTAGTAAGTAAAGCAGATCACCCTCCATAATATGGATGGGTCTCTACCAATCAGTTAATGGCCTTAAGACAAAAATCTGAAGTTTCCAGAAAACTAAGCGATTCTACTGACAGACTGTCTTTAGATTCAAGACTGCAACAGTGATTCCTGCGGGAATTTCTAGCCTGCTCTACAGAGTTCAGGCTTGTCAGTCCCCACAATCATGTGAGCCAATTCCTTAAAATAAACAATCAGTGTGTATGTGTGTGTGTGTAATTTGCTCTATTTCTCTGGAGACCTCTGACTAATACAATACCCTATGATTGGGAAGTAGGCAGGGATATCTGTTCTTAGCATTGCTTTTTAATTTTTCCCATTACTCAATAATCTGATTTTCAAAATATGAATCAATTTATAATATATTCAATTCTTTATGTATAAATACATAAATATATAAATATATTTATAATAAATATAGATACAGGCATATTGGCTAGCCAAGGATTAATAATTTAATAGATTTAGTAAGTATGATATGAAAACATCTTATAAAGTCCATTAGTATTTCAGCAGGTAAATTCTGTAAGAAGTAAAACAGACCACCCTTTCTCCAATTTTATACCCACCATGGTAAATTAAGTAGAAATATGTCCAGGCACATTGTGTGAGTTTGGAAGTGAGCAATACCTTAGATATACAAATGATATGCAAATT
This sequence comes from Myotis yumanensis, assembly GCF_028538775.1. Lineage (NCBI taxonomy): Eukaryota > Metazoa > Chordata > Mammalia > Chiroptera > Vespertilionidae > Myotis > Myotis yumanensis. Next base: position 76,204,096 of record NW_027223753.1, read on the forward strand.
GTGTCAATGTGGGTCCATAGTCATGAGAAAATCTACACTTTAAAAAGGTGGGAAAATTGACTATTACTTCAAATAACTATTAAAGACCTTTTTAGGGAACACTAGAAAACTAGAGAATATTGTTAGGTTCTAAGCAGTAATAGCAGACAAATTTTAAAACCACTTTAAATAGTAGTGTTTTAGAAAATAATGCAGGAATAGACAGGTAGCCTTAATATCTCTGTCATGAAGACAGCCATTAAAAAATTCAACAAGTTTCTACTGAGCATCCATTAAGTTTTAGGCTCTTAGGAAACACCAATAAAGAAAACATATAGTCTAAACTTTCATGGAATATACAATGGGTTGGTGTGGGGTGGAAGGAGAGAAGTAAAAAAATATGTAATAAGTCAAATCATAATAAATCCTATGAAGAAGTAGATCTGGGAAAGCAATTACAAGATGGAGGTGTGGGTGGAGGTAGGTGCTATTTTAGAGAGGATGGACAGAGAAGATATCTCCGATAAGGTGACATTTGGGTGAAACATGGGCTATTTAAAACTGGGGTGACCTGGGAAGATGAAAAGAGAGATCCTCAGATTTCATTCTTGATTACCTGCCTCATTCAGCTATTCCTGGATCAAGACTGTATCTAGAATCCTTCATGCCCTTTCCTTGGTTAGCAACTGAAGTCCTGACCAACACAACACGTTCCTCATAAAACTACTCATCTGCAGAAATGAGACGACCAGCCTCACCTCAAGAGGAGCTGGACTCTACCCCAAGCACAGTCCAGGAAAGCAAGCTCTTCCCCACCCAGGCAGTGAAAAGCAATAGGGTTACCAACAGATGAAGTAAGAAGAAACAAATAGCAGCTACATAGAAGGTGGACGTTAAAGAGAGAACACTGAAAATTTTTATAAATTTGAAAGAAATAATAATAATAATAAAGTTTTCAAATAGTGTCCTGGTAAAACATCAACAACAGAAACGGGGCTTCTTCATGCGCTTTCATTCAAAAGAAAATGGGAGTGGATCATGGGTATATCAATCACCGTGAGGTAGAAAATACAACTATCAAACTATTGGGTGGTCCTCTCAGAGGAAAGTTGTCAAATGCATCTGACTTTGATCTCTCATTCACAGAAATAGCCTGGAGAAACTTCTCCACCCCATAAAAATAATAAATCTCAAAAGCCACATACTGTGGAGGCCAGAAACCACCTCTGGTGAGAAATCCTGGTTTTCAACGTACTAAGCAAACATTAACTGTTAAAATGCTGAACCAGAAACATTACAGTGAAACCCAAAGGAATAAAAGTCTGTAACAAAAAATCTCTGGGGTTGAGAAAGATACAGAAGACAAAGAGGGTGGTAGAATCTATATAATTTCCTACATCAGAAACATTTAGGGAAGCTATTAAGCATTAATAAGAATGTAATATTCAGAAATTAAATTTGACTATGTCTACTCTAAGTTAAGGTCAAAATAAAAAAGAGCCTCGCCCTAGCCGGTTTGGCTCAGTGAATAGAGCGTCGGCCTGCGGACTCAAGGGTCCCAGGTTCGATTCCGGTCAAGGGCATGTACCTTGGTTGCGGGCACATCCCCAGGAGGGGGTGTGCAGGAGGCAGCTGGTTGATGTTACTCTCTCGTCGATGTTTCAAACTCTCTATCCCTCTCCCTTCTTCTCTGTAAAAAATCAATAAGATATATTAAAAAATAATAAAAAATTTAAAAAAGCCTAAATAAAAATGTCTATACTAATATAAAAATCTTACTTATATGAATTCTTTTAATTTTTGGTAAAACCCATGAACAATGACAATTTGGGTGATTTGCCCACATAAAAGATTACTGATTCATGTACACATATACAAAATTAGTATGTGAACCAATAGATAATTTTAGAGCAACAATAATTCCAACAAAATAGCCTCTTTTCACTCATTGAGTTCTCTGTGAAGTTATACAACTGGCTAGCATCTCTCTTGTCAAGAAATAGTATAGAGCAGTGCTAGGAACCAGAGGACTTGGACTTGATTTTTGGTTCCACCACTTGGTAGCTACTATTTGACAATGCCAAGACTCTCTTACTGAGCTTTGGATTTCATCCATAAAGTACCTACATGAATAGTACCTAACTCACTGGTTATCCTAAAGGTTAACTTAGATATACATAAAGTGTCAAAGGTTGTTATTATAAATATGATAAGGATTACATATATTTCATTTTTATATATCAATTTTATATGTGTATGTTCCATATAGTCCATACGTATATATAATAAATATTGTTAAATGTCAGCTCCTTCATCAATGACTCACTGTGTCAGCTAGGTAAGTCATTTAATCACTCTTGAGCTTTAATTTTTACATTTGTGAAGTGGAGATCATGCTACCTGTCCAGCCTAAGAGATTATCCACCCAAATCAGCGAGGGAACTCATCAGCCCAATTTCTGTACTGCCACCTTTATCAGTTTGGGAGGGTTGCCTTTCAAGTACTATAAACTGGTGGTTTAAACAACAGCAGTTCCTGTTCCGGAAGCTAGAGATTCAAGACCAGGTGTTGGCAGCATTGGTTCCTTCAACAGCTGTCAGGAAAATCTGATGCCTTGCTCCTAGCTTCTGGTGGGTTGCTGGCAATCTCTGGGGTCCTTGTGGAAGCATCGCCCTGGTGGCTGCCTTTACCTTTGTATGGCATTCTCCATATTTGAGTGTTGTCAACAACATTGTACTAGTATAAGGACAGCAGTCATATTGGATGACAGTCCATTCTAATAACTTCACTTTAACTCCATTACCTCTGTAAAGACACCATCACCAAATAAGGTCACGCATATTCTGAGAAATTGGGAGTTAGGACTTCAACATAAGAAATTTAGGGGGGCACAATTTAACCCATATCACTATGCTTCATTTAAAAGGCTGCAAATCAGGGCACACACAGGGGGTGTGACGTACCTACATTGGAAGTCCAAGAGAACTCTAACTCTTGGCTAGAATTCATTGGACCCCCAGGCTACAAAGTTCAAATACATGTAGCTATACCTGCAACACAAATCTATTTTCTGCCACATAGAACACCCAGCTAAATTTGAATTTCAGATAAACAATGAACAAATTTTCAGTTATGTCCCATGAGCCTCCTATATCTTTATTTGGTAAAAGGGGCACTCTACCCACTGGTGGATTGCTGGTACATGCAGCACTGAGCTAGCTACTCAAGCTGGCTACTTAAAGTTCCCCCATAAGAACTGCCTGAGTTATCTGTTAAGCGCAGAAATTCCCAGGTTCCATCCCAGACCCACAAAATCAGACCCTCCACGGAAGGAGTCTGGAAAGCTATAGGTTTAACCAGGAGCCAGGATGATTCTTATAAAAGACACTTGGTAAACAATGGGTTAGATGAGGACAAAAAAACTGTTGAAGAACTATTAGTACAAAGAAGAATAAAGTAAAAACGGAATCGAGAAATAAACAGCTGGGAATAACAAACATCTTTCTAATTTAGTATATGTAAGTGTAGGAAATAGGACTAGATAACCACAAATATTTAATGCTTACCTTCTGGGGAGGTGGAGTTTGTGTGGTAATTGCATTAGTCAGACTGTTTTCCCCTGTGCTTACTCCACCAGGTAGGGCCCTGCTAAACCTCCAGTGCCCTGCAACCATGGCCACCTCTCGGTGGAAATGAGCACCTGCTCTTCCGCCCTCCTGGCACTGTCTTCTGGCTCTACCTGAGGCCTGCCCAGGAGCAAACTTCCACTGCCTCGGGATTCTCAGCCTCCCTAAGACAGGGAAGTCATCTTTCTCACTACAAGTGAGAATGTGAGCGCAAAACCCTGCCTGGTTTATGGGTGGTCTGGCTACAGCTCAAAGTTTTGAAATATGTTTCAAATGCTGGGTGGGGGGGTGTGGGGAGGAATAACAAGCAAAAGCAAAGCAAGTACCACATTAAAATAAAATCTCTGTTTTAAGTTTATTTTAAATAAAGCACCTAAAGCATTTAAATCAACCTCATTGACTGCATTTGCATTAATAGTTTAGACATGTCTAACGGCCATTTAAAGCAAAGTATATTGGTTTACAAAACTAAATTATAGTAAGTAAATAAACACGTTGGATTAATTCTAAAAGGGGCTGAACTGTGATATATTCTTCGGACAATCCAACCTGTTTTGAGTCCTTTCATCAATTCTGATTACCTAATCCCAAGCTACTTCTTGTAGTAGATAGTTGAAAAGATTTCTGAGCTCTGTGTAATTTAAACTCTGTCCTGTGGAGGCTTAAGTTCAACAAAAGCATTATACATATCATATCATAGACACAAATCACACAGTAACACACACATTTTTATAATATTACAGGTTATTTTAGCTTTTGGATTTTAATGTACAGAGTTTGACTTTTTACTTAATATAGTTTGGTTTATTAGGAAAGGATGTAGCAACAACAAAGGAGAAACAACCAGGAAACTTGAGAATTCATGAAAACAGATCCAATGTCTAGTATTCTTTCAGATACATTATAGTGAGATACCCAAGGATATAATGACAAAAATGAATAATATTCTTATTACTGAGGCTAAACCAGCATTTTAACTGAAAATACAACTGATGATTCCTCTTAGGAAAATAACCAAGAAAAAAGAGTATTTACATTTTAATAAAAATATTCTGTCACATTATAATTGCATTGAGACAGACGTCAATGAAATCAGACTTAATATGTGATGCAGGGAGTCTATTTCATTACAAGGTTACTTAGGATAAAAGTGTTTATTATATAAGTTAACTTCTCGTCAATTGAAGGAAACTTTTTTCCCTCAAGCAGCAATTTTCAACTGGTGAGCTACAAACATTTTTAAAACATGAAATACCTGACTATTTACCCAGGAGCACTGACTTCTTTTCCCTTAGATTGTCAAACAGAAAATGACAACAGCCAATACAACAAGAGCCGTCCAGGGTGAATGAATCAAAGTTATACCTTTTCTTTTTGGGGGCAGATTAGCAAAAAAAATGATATATTTTGGTGTGTACAGAATTTTAGTAACTATTTTAAGTGTGCCATAGATGAAAAAGTTTGAAAACCGCTGTCCTAAAGACCTGGTAATATCTGAAGGTTGAATAATGCTTCATAGTTTCTACATGTATTATTTCCTTTAATTTTCATCAGTAAAGAATGAGAAAAATTAAATATTGACGTAAATATTTCTGACAAAGCAGTGTTAAAATCCAGACTGAGTAGTGACGTCTGTGCTGCGTGCCTTGTCATTGGTCCACCAATGAAGATTCAGGAAAGAATTCACTATAATTGTTTGATTAAATTTGTATTTATAATTCCTATCTTAAGTAAAATATGATATTTTTAATCAATACTAAATATTTTCAAGTAATTATACTTAGACCCATCCAAATCTGATAAATATAGACAGGACTCAATCCTGATTAAATTGATCTTACATATTCCAGACTGTCATATGTCTTCTAATGAAAAAAGACATTAACATTTCTTTTGTCTCCATTCAATAATTCTGGTATTTGAAGCAGTAGGGAAAAATATCAACTTTCAGGAGCCCTGGTTGTTCAGATTCCATATTCTGATAGCTGTTCTGTGTCAAAGGGCTCAGCTAGAATCCCCAGAGTGTCCTTCCTGCATGGTTCTGAGTTAAAGCTGGCAGAGCAGGGATTCACATGAGATTTGCAAGCAGGAGTGAAGCTGCAGCCACTGCTCTCTGAATGAAGATCATCAAGATTAGAGGTGGTGACAGAAGATGTGGGCGGCTTCCAGCTTATCCTCACTATCTTCACTGTGCTTCCAGCAATTCTGTCCCTGTTATCAAGGCCCAAGGCTCAAGGCCCACCACCAAAAGCCTGGCAGCAAACCCACAGAGGCAGCTGCTACACAGAAGCACAGCTGCTCACAGCCCTCCATAAGCTTCCCTTTCACCGTCCACCTGGGTGGCTGGCCATCCTTAGCTTCTGACTCTCTCTGCTCCTCCAACTCCCACCTGGACCGCACCTGCCCCCACACTGGAGTTCTAATTCCTACAGTAAATCCCTTATCCCACAGCGCACAATGGTTCCACTTCCCTTGATCGACCATTGACTAATACACACCCCTTCTATACCACAACTGTGAGAGAATTAGCCAGTTTTCTTTTTTTCTAATTATGATTTTTTTCTTCATAATCACTTTTAAGACTAAAACTCTAATCCTAAAAGGATGTATGTTTATCATGACAAATAAAGCAAGCCCAATTCTGCCCAGTGATATAACTGAATAGGGGTTTCAAAGTTTATATGTTCCTAAAGGGTGGTTGTAAGCTCTTTCAAAATTTTTTTCTATCTAGAAGCAGCACCTCTGTTACCAGAATTATCTCTTCTTCTCAGTTACTATGCGCAAGTATATGGAATATACAGTCATGATTGAGCAATCAAACTAAAGCATATAGGAGCAAAAAAACACACACCATCTTATCGTTTCCAATAATTATGCAAGGGCACTGTAAAAGCAGTGAAGTTAAAAAAAGAAACATCAAGATCGATCTCTGAAGACTTCTAAAATGATGCATATTACTAATGCTCAATTATAAAGTCTCAAAGGAACTCAGGCTGAGTAAAGTAATGAACATGCATTTACCAATTCGAGCAGCACTTTATTCAAGAACACATTTCCAAATAATGTTGCTTGGCAGATTAAAGGAGATAGTGTTTCAAAGACTAATATTCACAGAAAAGCTTTGAAATCAAAATTAAGATATTTAGCATTAAAGGTGTCTCTACATGTGTGTATAACAGGGGGGAGAGAGGAGGGGCAGCATTTGGTTATTCAAATATAGAATATAGGCATAGTCTTTGGTGAACCGAACTAACAGATATGTTAAAAATAATTTGCTTTTTCCATCTACACATTCAAATTTGATCACTTTTCCTCAAAAAAAAAATAGTGACTTGCTATTAGAACTACAGGCCATTTAGCCTATAGAATATAGTGACAACCACAGCACAAGATAGAGAAATGGCTTGTGGGCAGAAAGCCCTGGTTCACTGAACAAATCACTACTTTCCTGCACCCCTGGGAGGGTTTCACCTCAGCACATCCTTCATCCATCCTCTGCTCAGACTGCCTAAATGGCCTGCTGTCATCCATTGCCAGTGCCATTCTTCTGTTATTGCCATTTGGATTGCTTCTTCTTTTCGGTACCTCCCAATTTCGTATCCCACACCTTTTAAAATATTATCATTTCTTTTCACTCGATACTCCATTTCTTAGAGATTTCATCAATATCCATGGTTTTAATGTAATCTAAATGTCAACAATTCTCAAAATTAGATGTCTTGCTCCAGTTCTTTTTCAAACTTCAGGTACGGCTATATATTTAACTGGCTCCTTAATAATTCCCTTTGATGTTTTACTGAGATTTCAAAATAACATATCTGAACTTGAATCACAGAACTTCTTAGCCAGATGTGTGCTTCTTCCAGTCTTCCACATTCAGTACAGTATACCTTATCCATAAACCTGGGAACAATTAATGCCTCCCCTTCTTTGTCCTCACTCCTTATATCTAAATTCTGTTTGATTTCATCAACATGCAGATCAGTGCATTTATCTGTATCTTATGAATGTTTGTATGTGTGCATGTATGTATATCTGGAATCTGTCCACTTCTCTCCCTCTCCACTGCTATCGCACCAGGTCAAATCATCACATGATTTCATCAAATAGCTTCTTTTGCAAAAAAGATTCTGACCCCCCCCCCCACACACACACACACACACACTGAGGGAAGGGATTTGATCATGGCATTTTGTTTATTTACTAGAGGCCCGGTGCACAAATTTGTGCACAGGTGGGGGCCGGACCGGCGGGGCAGAGGGAGGGAACTCGGGATGTTGGCTGGTCAGGGGAAGGGACCATGGGCGGTTGGCGGGGGCGGGGGGCGGGGGGGCGGGCTCGATTGGGGCCCCGATTGGGCCGGTTGGCCGCCACAGTGTGCATCATAGCAACCAGTCATTCCGTCGTTCCAGTTGCTTGGCTTTTATATATATATATTTATTTATCTATTTATAATTTTTTCAATCACAGTTTACATTCACTATTATTCTGTATTAATTTCAGGTGTACTGCACTTGGGTTGCTGCTTTAGCTTGGCTATTATAAATAACACTGAAATGAACATAGGAGTGCATATGTTCTTTCAAATTAGTGTTTTGGGTTTTTTTCATATATACCCAGATGTAGAATCTCTGGGTCATAAGGCAGTTTCATTTTTAATTTTTTAAGGAACCTCCATACTGTTTTCCCCAACGGCTGTACCAAGCTGCACTCCCACCAGTACTACATCTTCACCAATAGTTGCTGTTCGTTGATTTATTGATGAAAGCCATTCTGATAGGTGTGCCAGATAGCTTCTTATCTTGTCCCTTCACTCACACTCTGGACCCCAACAATATGTTCTCTACACTGCAGCTACCAATCTTTCAGAAATGCAAATCAGATGACATCACCTCACTGACTCAAACCTTTTGTTGTCACTCTTAATCATCACGCAAGGATATTTTTTCCATTGATTTTTTTTTTTTTTTTTTTTTTTTAGAGAGTGGTAGGGAGAGAGGGAGAGGGAAAAAGAGAGAAAAATCCATGTGAGAGAGATACAGCGATTGTTTGACTGGGGCTGGGGATAGAACCTGCAACCCAGGTATGTGCCCTTGACTGGAAATCAAACCCATGACCCTTCAGTGGGTAGGCTGACACTCTAACACTGACCAGTGCTCATACCTTTTGATATAACTTCCCATTGTTCTTAGGATGAAGTTCAAAATCCTTAACCTGGCCATTCATAATGGAAAACCTAATCCATTTAGAAGTCTGGATAGTGCTTCCTCTAGGTCTGGGGTGGAGAATGTTGGGTCCGGGAAATCATTTGGTCTGGCCCTGCCAAGGCATTAGGGGTGAGTTAATTAAATATTTGACCAAATATAGCAGGCTAATTTTTAAGTTGATAATTTTGTATGACCTGAGAATGATGTTATAAATATCCAAATGGCCCCTGGCAGAATAAAGGCTCCCCACCCCTGGGCTGTAGGTGAATGACCAGGGGATAGACCAGCCGTAGGCAAACTACGGCCCGCGGGCCGGATCCGGCCCGTTTGAAATGAATAAAACTAAAAAATAAAAAGACCGTACCCTTTTATGTAATGATGTTTACTTTGAATTTATATTAGTTCACACAAACACTCCATCCATGCTTTTGTTCCAGCCCTCCGGTCCAGTTTAAGAACCCATTGTGGCCCTCGAGTCAAAAAGTTTGCCCACCCCTGGATAGACACTGGTTTCTGAGTTGTTGGAATGGCCGGTTTCTTAATCTTGGTGCTGTTACATGCTTCCTAATTTTTATTTCAGTTTATAAAAAAATTATCAAACTACACACTTAAGATCTGTGCATTTTTTTGTATATGTTACACTTGAATAAAAATATTAAACAAAAATTCAAGAAAAAAAACAGACTCTGCAAATAAGGTAACAATCACAAATAAAAGCTCCACTTTCAATCTGTGCATCACTGAAAGGGCTACTGGACATGCATTCTCATAGAGGCAGTCCAGTCACACACTAGTCTGTCTGCCTTCCCTCCCGCTCTTCCTCCCACACAAAGCAACCGCTAGTGAGGCTGTCCCCTCTGATTTCAAAGCCCACCTCGGTGCTCAGATTTTAATATGTGAGTTCCAATGGACATTACCTCCTCATGAATATTATTAAAGAGGGCACATCCCATTGAAACTACTATAAATTACACAAACCCTTTAGGATAATAAGTTTTCATTTAATATTTAACTTCTAGGAAAAAGATAAGATCTACACAAATGATGAAATACTCTATCATGCCCTGGCTGGTGTTTCCAAGTGGGTAGAGCATCAGCCCAAGGACTGAAGTGTCTTGGGTTTGATTCCCAATCAAGCACACATACAGGGTTGCAGGTTTGATCCCAGGCCTTCGTCAGTGAGGTGTGTGCAGAGGCAACCAATCGATGTGTCTCTCTTACATCAATGTTTCTCTCTTTCTCTCTTTGGCCCTTTCCTTCCTCCCTTCCACTCTCTGTAAAAAAAATAAAGCAATGAAAAAAATAGCCTCGGGTAAGGATTAACCAAATGGGAAGAAGTTAGCTTTCTAAGGAAAAAACAACAAAAACAAAACAAAAAAATATACATTCTATCACATGTTCATAAAAGATTTCCTTAAGTAATGTTGCCCATTTTCTTACATTTTATAGCACATTATTTAGCCAGAAATACTATAGTAAGATTCTGAAAGGGAGAGTTTGTGTTTTTCTTCTTTACCAAGAAATCCATGAGCAAAAACAAGGTGATTCAACGAAGAGAAAGTTGGAAATGACTCTAACCTACAGGTGTTGGTTAGAAGTGACATTTCTGAGAGGGGAGCAGATGTTTAGGGGAAGCTCTTTGAATAAGCACACAGTTAATGACACTCAGCCTCATCATTAAATTTAACAGCAGCCTTTTGCACTCAAGTAGCCTATTTGTGATGTGCCCCGAGCAATATCTACTATGGTGCTGGTGCTTTAATTTGCATATTGCATTAGAGCATGCAATATTTAAAGTGAAAACATGGGAGGCCTCGTGACATTGCTGATTAGGATACAGGCTTTGAACCTCTCACAATTTACTAAAGAAGCAAAATTATTAGTACTGAAGTATATTACTACAACAGTTTGGAGACCATCTTTTAAACAGTAAAAGATATCAAAAAATTGTTCTCATAATATCACTTTACCTGCAGTGTCTTGAAATCTGGCTTTAGTGTGATTTTAGGCATATGTTTATTACCATTTTGCCTGAGGGCTGGGCCAAACACTCAATATCTGAGCTAGAATGCCAAACTCTATAGAGGTAAAAATTAAAAAGGGAAGAGCTATTTAATCTCAAAGTTCCTCTACATAAAAGTTACTGCAGGTAAAATTTAAGGACTAGAATACTGCCAGAGCCAAGCATAATCTTAAACTGTGTCCTAGGGTATTCAGAGCAGCATCTCTAGTCAGTTATCAGTGCTTAAAGAGAACACAGCTTGGTCCTAAAGAGTCAATACATTACACTGGTCAAATCTCCGAGGAACTCTTTGCCTCCGTTTCCTTGTCAATAAAATGTGAATATCAATAACAACTCCACAGGGTTATTGTGAGGATATAACTGAAATTAACAATATGTAAACTGCTTAGCACAGTACCTGGCAAATATTATAGCTCTGATAAAGGGTTTGAAAAAGCAGCATCATTCTATTGACAAGACTACTGCGGCAGGAACAAGACACACTCTGCTCTGAAAATAGCACCCCTTTGATGGGGTGAAGAATGATGTGGGAGTTAAAGAATCAGAAGAGGAAGGAGTCCAGGGTCAGTGTCTGGGTTGTGCTGAGTTACCAGACTAGTTGTATAACACAGGCCAGTCATTAGCCCCTCCTGCTCCCTATTTCTATACAAATAAAATGTGAAATTTCATAAGATGATGTCCAAAATACTCCTTGGCACTAATATTTTCATAAGGAAAACTCTGGGAGCCATTGAATCTTAGTTTAAGCTACTTTGAGCAAACATAAATTAGGTGGAAATTGTTTTTAAAAGTTTCATCACAAGACTATTATACAGAACTTTGTTGTTTATGATATGACAAAATATTTACATGATTCATTTTATAAAACATTATTTTATGTAATAATTCTCATATTACTTAACGAAAATGTTTAGTTTATCAGTACTCTCATTTACTATTCCTAATCCTACTGCATACATAGTACTTAGAAAGAGGAATTGGGTATCTAGCTCTTAGATTTCAAATGCCAAGGAACATAGTCATTAGACAAGAGGAAGCCACTTTAAACAATTACAGTGTTTCTATTAAAAAGAAGAACCTGAGAAGAACCTAAGGAAGCTGAAATTCCAGGCCACTCTCAGAATGAGAGTCATTTAGTGAATCTGCTCCAGTCATTCCTGTCTAGTCTGCCTAAAAATCTCATTCAGAATATCCCACTAGAGAGGGCTACAAAGAGGAACAAGAGGCAGAGGGAAATTGAGAAGGTGAGGCAGAGGCAGAGGCAGAAGGAGAGAGAGAGGGAGAGGAGAGGAGAAAACAGATTCAGAAATTTAATTTCATCAGTTCTTCAGACCTTCATTCATATAATCCAATTGCAAATGGATTGATTTATCAGTTCTGAAGCTATTTGACAGAAAAATGAATAAACACACAACAAAAACATCACAGCTACCAACATACCCTCCTACTATCTGTGTAGTACAGATAGTACCACTAAGTGCTTTAACCATATATTTTTAATTATTTTACATTTGGGGGGAGTTAATTCATGTCGATTTAGGAAGGAAAGATTATGTACATTCACTGTAAAAATTCCATATAATATAAAATAAGAACAACTAAATCCCTCTACTGAGAGATAACCACTTATATATTTTATTTCAATCAAGTCTTTTTTTCTATACACATATAGATACATCATTTTCCCCCTAAAGAATTGGGATAAGATTGTGGTCCCTTAATGTAAAAGTAGACTTATCTAACTAGAAAACTGAAGATTTGGTAAAAAAGAGACACAAAATTAGAGTTATTTCTATGAAGAGTTTCCTAACAAATATTTGCTTTTTCTATGTTGTAGATGTATGTTAGTTGAGGCAGCTGACTGCTTCTAGACGCCAAAGGTCAAAGAGGCCATAACCTGTGGCCTCACTCAATCTGGTTGGAGCAAGGTTGACAGCCTCCTTTTAAGGGGCATGGCATGCTGATGAATTCCTCATGTGAGCAAGCATCTCGCCATCCCACTGTGGGTTCTTCATTTCGAAGAGGTTAGGAAATACAGCTGCTGTTCTGGTGGTGCTCCACCTGACTTTAACTCGTTTCTGAATAACCCTCCACAGTTGAATCATCTGTAATGGAAGAGTATAGACTGTGGTCTTCTTAGAAACCAAGGCTCCAACCAGTGATATACAATCAACTACCTAATGTGTCTCCCCTCCTCTCTTAAGGCTGATGGCATTAGGAGATTAGAAATATATGATCAATCTTCATCCTCATATGCCCTTTATTTCTCCGTTTGGGGCTAAGGTCATCTTTTCCATAAAGAGAACCATGTCACCAGTGGAGGGCTGGTTGGTTGTTTAACACTTCAAGTTAATTGTCTGGGACCATTTTGAATCAATATCACCAGTGTAGGAATCCTGGGAACAATAAACTTAATAATTAGTTTCCAAATTATTAGATACATTTAGTCAAGACAGCCACACTTCTCAAAACTCTACCTGGCAGATCACAAGCTTTTATACTTAAGTCTCAAACAGAAACTTAAAAATTAACTTTTACCCACAGAAATTCTACGTCTGAAGTCTTTTCTATTTTCCCTTGGACAGCAGGACTGAGGAAACAGTAATTTCTAAGACTATCCTCTGAACTCAAGAATATTTTGTCCTGATGAGATGCACACAGTAGAGTCCAAAGCCACGGCTCTCTTTGAAGGAGAGGTTTATTTTGAGAAAGATGTGGAGACAGAGGAGGAGAGAATTTTCATCCTAGAGATCCCTCCCACACACCAAACTCATCTCAGTAACATCTAGGAGCCTCGGTCTCCAACAATGGGATGCGGGAAGCTAAACAAAACGGAAATGTTAACTGTAAAAATGAAAGAACATTAATTTGATGATTCACATAACAAACCCAATTATACCTATTTTATTTTTAAACCACAAAACTCAATACATGGCTTTCCTTATTGATTTAAAATAATCTTTACTTTTTAACAGTAAAAACCACTCATGTAAGCAACTGTGAAAACATGCATTTTACAACAAATGGACATAATATAAATAAATGTTTTACTTACTGATATGTTTGTATCAAGACTTTATTATCTACTAGAGGCCCAGTGCATGAAATTCATGCACTGGGGGGTGGGGTTCCCTCAGCCCAGCCTGCCTCTCTCAGTCTGGGAGCCCTCAGTGGATGTCCTACTGACGGCCACAGTCTGACAGCAGAGGCTCGGAGCAGGCGTCCTGTGTGTGTGTGTGTGTGTGTGTGTGTGTGTATGTCCACTGGGGGCCTGCCCCCAGCGGCATTGGAGGCTCAGAGCAGGCGCTGTGTGTGTGTGTGTGTGTGTGTGTGTGTGAGTGTGTGTGTCTGCTGGGGGCCTGCCCCGAGCCACACCGTGGAGGCTTGGAGCAGGCGCCCCTCTGTGTTGATCTCTCAGGCTCCTGGCCTCCACTGTGTGTTTTTCTCTCCCTTGAGCTGTGGTCAGGGTGGGGTGCTGCCTGCAGGCTGCGCTTTCCTGCTCATGGATCACCAGATCACTGCAGAGACCGGGGACAGGCCCTGCTTGGTGCTGCCTGTGGGGAACTTTCCTGCTCTGGGATTGCCATGGGGTCCCAGCTGGCAGCAGGGCTTAGGTGGCACACAGGGGTCGCAGCTGGGGGTGGGACTTAGGCGCATGGGGTTTAGGCGGCACATGGGGGTCCCGGCTGGGGGCGGGGCTTAGGCGCACTGGGCTTAGGTGGCACATGGGGGTCCCGGCTGGGGGTGGGGTTTAGGCGGCACATGGGGGTCCGGCTGGGGCGGGGCTTAGGTGACGCTATCATGCTGCCTGGCCCGGATGGCTCTGGCGCTGGCCAGCCCTGCCTGCAGTATGCAAATTAGCCAATGGGAAGCGTAACAAAGGTACTGTCAATTACCCTTTTTGTCTTTTATTAGATAGGATTCCTCTATAACCCACTTTCCCACTTTTAAATTGCGTAAAGTGATTTCAAAAGAAAAAGAGCCACTTCCAAACCCTGAGCTCTTAAATGTCATTTGTCGGTGTCCCTTTCCCGCCACTGCCCAGAGCCCAGTTCTCTCTGACAGCTCCAGGGATGTGGGAACCATGCTATAAGGGGCAGCATGCCAGAAGCTGCCGTGGAGCAAAGGAAATCAGACTTTCTGCTTCCTTCAAAAGGCCACTGGATTTAGAAAGTTGAGGAACACAATTTTAAGGAGTGGCTATCAATGAAAACATGCACATTTCCCAGGGTAATCATGTACCCGAGTGTGTGCTTGGACACAGTGCTACTTGCATTAGGGTGGATTATTAAGGGAAGCCATTCTCTTTCTTTCCAGGAATAATCATAAACAGTAGCAGTTAAACAAAGCTAAGGAGACAGAGACTTGACAGACCTCTCAGAACTGCCAATGTGAGATGTTACTTGGAAATCCTGAAATCTATTAATAGAAATTTTCAACACAATGACGATAAACACCCATTGAACAAATGCATCTCTAGCTGTCTAGCTGTCTCTGTATCTTATCATCTTACACAAACAAAGACAAAAGAATACAAGGTCTCTGTGTTCATTCTTCTGATAGACATTTTAGATTCTGATTTCCAAAGATAAGTAACTAAGAATATGGGGAAATGAAAATACTTAACATTTGTGGAAGGAGTGCATGAGAGCATTTAGGTAATATCCAACAAAGTTTAAAAATAAGCATATTTATTAACCCAAAATTTCACATAAAGGCAATATACCTTGAAGTAACTCTCACATGTGTATCCAAGAAATAAACTCAAAGATCTTCACTGCAATTAGATTGTTTGTAATTGGAAACAACTCAAATACCCATCACCAGATGAATAAGTTATAAATTCATATAATGTAATACTACAGAGATATTCAAATGAGTGAAACAGATAAGATACATGGACCAACATGGATAGCTCTATAAAATGAATATTGAGCCCTAGATGTGTGGCTCAGTTGGTTGGAGCATCCTCCTATGCACTAATAGATTGCACGTTCAATTCCCGGTCCGGGCACATAACTTGGGTTGGGGATTCAATCTCTAGTCTGGATGACTATGGGAGGATCAATCAATGTTTTTCTCTCTCCTCTCTCTCTCTCTCTCTCTCTCTCTCTCTCTCTCTCCTTCTTCTCTCTCAGGAAACATATCCTCGAGTGAGAATAAAAAAAATGTTGAGTGAAAATACAAAAGTTGAAAAATATTTACAGTATGAAACAATTTTTAATATTATAAACCTACAAAACATGTGCCCCCAACACACACACACACACACACACACACACACACACACGACAAACACCAAATTCATGATGGTAGTTACTTCTGGTAAAGAAGCAAGAACATTAAACCTGGTAGATGACAGAAAATTCTGACTTTATCTATAAAGTATTTATTTTTGGAAAAATAAATTCTAAAGAGCATGTGACAATACTAACTGTTCATTTTCGGTGGAAAATTCACCAGTTTTTGCTATATTATGCATTTTATCTGTTTTTGTCAAAACAAAAGTTAAAAATATGTAACAGTGTAAAACTAAAAATCGTGGTTATTTCTATAATTCAAGGGTTTATCTCTATACAGTGAGGTCAGTTATTACACATGTAACACTTAAACATGAAATAAAATCCTCCTCAAACTTTCCCAAATGGAAAAGTCTCATTCAGAAGAAGAGTCTTTACAGATTGATACTCAAAATTCTTCTTAAAAAGCTGCTTAAATTTAAGTCTTTAAAAATTTAAGGCGTTAATAAGTGCTTTTTTCCCTGATGCCACTTGATGAATTACTTACTATATGTTTAAAGTACAACAAAAAAAAGAGTGCATAATGCAAGATCAGAGGTTAAGTCTCCAAAGTTCTCATGATGACAAATTTACTACTGTCAAGTTAGAAAGACTATTTAAATATAAGAAAAAAAAATTTGACTATATATACTAATTTACAAAATAATACTTGACTAAAAATAGTTAAGCTGACTTTTTAAAGAATTAAATAGTTGAGGTCAATAATACACTGAATGGGAAATTACTGCATGAGGCTTATGGCAAAATAACATTTTAGTTACTCTGTATGTAACCAATAAGCAGATAAACTACCAATATTCTTAATAATTCCAAACTCCCCTTGATAAAAATGCATACATATGCCATTTTAAATGTCAAAACTACATGTCAAAATGATTGACACATGTTTCTTTCCTATATATTTATATTTCATTTATAACTATACTACTTGAATGCTTTGATAAAGACTATTGCTATCATTAAATGTTAATTTCTGTTCTAGTAAGAAATGTTCAAAGTTATATACCCGAACTTTTTGCTCACATACTATACTATTACTAATATTAACCACTGACTCATTTGAGCATTTATCACATGCCCAGCCTTTGCTAAAATCCCTTTGCATACGTTTGTTCATTTGATTCCCACCACAACTCTATGAAATGAGTTCTGTCATGATCCTCCCTTTACAGATAGGCAACCAGGAATAGAGATGTTGAATAACTTATCAAAGTCATGTCGAATTATCAAGTAGAACAGTGATGCAGCTGACTGCACAAATCAAGAACTTACTTATCTATTATATTCTACATGCTATCAGAAAGAAAACCTTAGAAACAATATAGGTAAGTGTAGTTATGTGCTCAATAAAAAACTATGCAATAAGGCTAATCACACTTAAAGATTTACATTAACTCCCCAGCCCCTCCCACTCAAATAGTCCAGCCTTAACATATCCGGTACACATCCTATAACACATATTTCTATCATAAATATTGACAAACAGTTCCTACAGGCATGAGATCCAAACTGAATGTGCCAGGAACCATTTAGCTACATGGCGGGGAGGCAGGTGCACTGAACCCTACTGTTCTCTTGCTCTGAGGCCAGCAAAAGGCCAGCAAACACTGCAGGCAGCAGGCTGCAAACTGCATCCAGTACAGCGACTTCAATGAATCATGATCATCCACTGACTGCAGTCAAGTCCCAAAGAATTTAGTACCTTATTAAGATGTCCTAATTCACTTCTTTGGTGATGCCAAGTTCAAAACAACAGCTATTAAAAATGAGGCTGCACAAAGAGCTGCATATTTGGGATCATTCCAGACCCACTACAGGGTAATGTTATTCTGCTTCCAACAGCTGTTTCTCCTTACCTGAGGTGAGGCAGGTGCAGGACAAAAGAAGCAAATGACTCTGCACCTGCTCCTCAAATTCGACTCAGGTCCATCAGCAAAGCTGACCTCGCTGAGCCTGTCACCAGGAGCAGATGTTTCGTGGAGGACCAGGAGGTGCTCATCCACTTGACTTGGCCCCAGGTGAATACATTCAATTTCACCAATCTGATCAGACTCTATTGACACATGCTTAATGCAACTGCTTCCTGAAAGTATGGTTTAACCAGAAAACCTGTCAGAAAATACTGGAACAAAATCTTAGCAGGACAACATAAAAGTGGATAGTTAGTATGAGGTAAAACTCCTCAGAAGGAATCAATTTTTTAAATGTTTTTATTTATCTCAGAGAGAAATGGAGAGGGAGAGAGAGATAGAAACATCAATGATGAGAATCATTGATCGGCTACCTCCTGGGGTTCGAGTCTGCAACCTGGGCATGTGCCCTTGACCGGAATCGAACCTGGGACCCTCCAGTCCGCAGGCCAGCGCTCTAGCCACTGAGCCAAAACAGCTAGGGCAAAAATAATAAATTTTAAAGTAAGAACTGCTTTATTCATGCTGGAGGTTTGTAAAGATGAAGTGTGATACAACACATATTTTTGTTTTAACTTTTCATTATAGGAAATTTCAAGCATAGACACATGTAGACAGTACAGTATAATGAATCCTCATGAACCAGCTTCAACAAAGACATATAGCTCATGACCATCTATCTGCATGCCCTCCACCCTCCCCCACCCCTGCCAGAGATTTTTGAAGCAAATCATAGATATGTCATTTCAGCTATAAACATTTCATTATTACCACAATCTAAAAAGTTTTAAAATAATTTTTAAATATCATCAGTATTCTTCAGCTTTCCATTTTTTTAAGTTTGTTTGAATCAGGATCCATATACAGTCCACACACAGGAATTTTCTTTTAAAATCTTTTCATCTGTAAGGTTCCCTTCTGTCTGTCCCCCTACCATTCCCTTCTTCCACCACCTCTCCTTTGTGGAAGAAACTCTATCTTGGATTCTGTAAAGTTTCCCATAGCCTGAATTTTGCTACCTGCCTCCCTAAAGTGGAGTTTAGCATGTCCCCATGTCCTCTGTGTTATCTTAATCAAATTTGAGTACAACTTTTTCGTAAGGTTTCCTCATAGGTGGTGGTTATAACAGAGATACACAACCAACAAAGTTGCAAAAGTGCTAAAGAAGAGGAAAGACACAAGCCAACAGCAACTCCAAGGATGCTACAGTAGCTGAAAGTGGAGGGAAAAATATCTCTGGAGATAAGACTAAATTTAATACCAGAAAAATAAACAGCCACTAAAAGCAAAGGAGCCCCCAAAGCACATGAGAAACAAGCAGGATGTGTGGCAAGGGGTAAGGTGGGACAGGAGCACAAATGACAAACACCCCATGGGGAGTGTCATTAACTCGCAAGAATGACAGGCTCGGTTTGTCCAGTGCTTGTGTCACAGCTGAAGCCAAAGCCTTCCAACACTACACAACTGAAGATCTAGTGCTAGAGTTGGCCGGGAGATGAGAGGGGAAGGCTGTGATACTGGACCGCCATTGCACCTCATTACTCTACTGCAGAAAAATCCCTTCCGACCCTCAAATAGCAGCCATTCTTCCTGTAACCCATATGGCAGCCAAGCAAATGACTGGGTCGAGCACGGGCTTTGTAACCAGACCTCTAGTTTAAAGAAAGACTGGCCTTGTCACCTTCTATCTTTGTAAGTGAGGGCAAGTTATTTGTCCTCCCCTGGCCTGTTTTGTCATCTGTCATATGAGATAATAATACCACCACCTTCTTTTGTGAGGATTCAACAAAGTAACACAAACAAAGCATTCAGAAGAGTGACTAGACTACAGTAACTGTATTAAATATTTAATATTAGCTCATTGTTTTTATTATCATTATGTTGAATTATTAAGCTACTAGAGGCCCGGTGCACGACATTCATGCACTGGGGATGGCGGGGGGGGGGGGGGGGGGGGGGGGAGGGGCGCGTCCCCTCAGCCCAGCCTGCGACCTCTCACAGTCTGGGAACCCTCAGGGGATGTCTGACTGCCAGCCTGCCAGCTTAGGGAGCAGGTCTAAGCTGGCAGTCGGACATCCCCTGAGGGGTCCTTAGCACTGCCACAGAGGCAGGAGAGGCTCCTGCCACTGCTACTGCACTCGCCAGCCATAGCCCGGCTTCTGATATCTATATTTCTTTTCCATCTGATGGCCTGAAATTACAATGGACATTAATGGAAAAAACATGCTTTTATCCCCCTGTGGGGGCGCACTGACCACCAGAGGGCAGCTTCTGTGTTGAGCGTCTGCCCCCTGGTGGTCAGTGTGCGTCACAGTGGCCGGTAGTTCCACCATTTGGTCAATTTGCATATTAGCCTTTTATTATATAGGATTAGCGGTCACCACGAAGAATTACAAGAGTACTTCTTTTCTGAAGCCTTTACCTACAATCTGAAAGCAATGTTTCCAAAAAATTTGGATACAAACTACCTGATTTACTTGTTAGAAAGACACATTTCATGATCTCCATCCCAGACCCATGCAGGCAGACTCTCCAAGACAGGAGTGAAATATATTTTGAACCACACTCCAGATAACCTTTTTTTTAACAAGGTTGAAGAAACACTGGAGAGCGCAGAAGAAAAAAAAAATTAGATATAACCAGAAGGTTCTGATATCTATATTTCTTTTCCATCTGATGGCTTGAAATTACAATGGACATTAATGGAAAAAACATGCTTTTATCAATACTCTTTCATTCCTGAATAAATATATATATATATATATATATATATATATATATATATATATATATTGATCTACTGCACAGGATTTCTTCCACATACATCACTGAGCACGTTTTTCTTCACAGCTGCTTACAGTGTTCAAATCTAGACACCACAGATTTCACCACTGGAGGGAAGTTCTTGAGAAAGGAAAGCTTCTGGGAACAACACAGTGCAGCTTGCTTAGAGTCTACAAGTTGATAACTAAGCAATAAGAAACACCAAGAGTAGCTTAAAGCACTACTTATTCATATACATAGTGAGCACATTGCAAAATATCAGGCTGTAACTGCTCAAGGCCAGTGGTAACAGTCCCATGAAACAGTTGTTTTATGCCATCGTGTGATATCTTTGAAACCTAGAATTATTTTTTTTCTTTTATATCATTAACTATAGTTTTTTATTTGATGCAAATTTTACATGAAATGAAATCCACAGATTTTAGGTGAGTTTTGACAAATACAACCAAAACTTCTCTCAAGATATAGCGCATTAGCACCCGTATGAAAAGTGACCCCATGCACTTATCAATCTCCACCATCCCTGTTAGCCCCCGCTCCTGTCACATCCCTGCAGCAAGAAATATATTGAGCATATTTCCACCACAGATTAGTTTTACTTGTTCTAGAGACTCATATAAGTGGAATCATATCCTGTGTATTTTTATATAATGCTTCTTTCACTCAGCATGTTTTTGAGATAGATCTGTTATTGCTTACATCAGTAATGCATTCCTCTTAATTGCTAAAATTATACTCCATTTTGTTTATCCATGCTTCTATTGAGGACAAATGTGCTATTTCCAATTTCTATGGCTATTATGAAACAAACTAGTGACCCAGTGCATGGATTTGTGCACACTGAAAGGAAATAAATTAGAAGGTGGCTGGTGGGGCGGGACTGGGCGAGATGGGCTGGACACGCCCTGGAGCCAAACTCCTGAGGTCCCTCCTGGTATCTGCAGAGTGAGCAGGAGGCGGGGGGGAGGGGGGGGGTTTCCCTCAGGCAGATGGGGTCCCTCAGCCTGGCCTGCGGGGATTGGTCTGAAACTGGCTCTCCAACATCCCCCGAGGGGTCCTGGAGTGCGAGAGGGCACTCTGCAAAGTTGCTGTCCTACAGGGTGTGGAACGCAAACACAAGTGTGCAGTATACCAGATTCAGGGCTGACAATGCCCCAACAACAACATAACCCATGGCCAAAGGTAGAATTGTGCAGTCCAGCGAGGAATCGAGCTCCCTCCTCTCTGGTTTCATGGTATGTCACCCAAGAACCACTGCTGCCAAGTCACTGCAGCTAGGCATTGAGTGTCTGCCCCCTGGTGGTCAGTGTGCGTCATAGTGACCAGTCAGATGGTTGGACACTTAGCATATTAGCCCTTTATATATATACTAGGGGCCCAGTGCACGAATTCGTGCACCTTGAAAGGAACTGTGGGCTGTGAGGCTGTGATGGATACAGGGGCGGATCTAGGCCCATCCTTCGCGCCCCTACCCTGCCCCTCCTGCCATGGCTCCTGGTTCCCTGTCTGCTAGCAGCCCTGCTCCTGCCACTGCCACTCCCATGTGCTGACGACACCGGCCCCGCTTGTACCTGCTGACAGCGCGGAGCAATTGGGGCCAGCGCCATCAGTGGGTGTGAGTGGAGGCTGCTGCCCCAATTGCCCTTCAGGAACAGGGGGAGGTGGAGAAGCCCTGAGGGGTGATCAGAGCTGGCAGCCGCCACTTGCACCTGCTGATGGTGCTGAGTGATTGGGGCCAGCTCTGGGCACCGGCAGTGAGTGTGAGCAGTGGCTCTGGCGCCGGAAGTGGGTGCAAGTGAGGCTGGCGCTGGCAGCAGGAGCAAAGAATTTTCAGTAACCACCAGAGGCTTGCCCCAATGACAGCAACCAGTGCCCCGCCTTGGTCTGATGCCCCCACTCAACTGCTCCACCATCCTGCTGTGGCTGACGCCCACCATGTTCTGTGTTCTGCCACCTGCTGCAGACACCCACCATGTTCCACGCACGCCCCCTGGTGGTCAGTGCACATCATAGTGACCAGTTATTCGGTTGTTCTGCTGTTCGGTCTATTTGCATATTAGCCTTTTATTATATAGGATAGATAAGTATAAAGAGCTCCTTACAAGTGTTTTGTGACCATTTCTTTTTCATTTCTCTTCAGTAAACAAGTAGAATTACTGGGACATAAGACAAGTGTATGTTTACTTTTATAAGAAACTGTAGGGCCTTTTCCTAAGTGCTGGGAAACCCTAATACCCTGCAACAATGTATGAACATTCCAGTTTCTCCCCAACCTTGCTAACAGTTAGTGCTGTCAATCTTTTAGATTTTGGCAATTGTACTGAATATATAACAGTAACTTATTGTAACTTGAGTTTGCATTTCCCTGGTGACTAATGATATTGAACACTTTGTAGTGGACTGATCGGTCCTATGTATGTCTTCTTTTGTGAAGTATCTGTCCAAATACTTTGTCCATTTTAGAATTCAGTTGTCTTTGTATTATCGATATTTAAGAATTCTTATATGTTGGATATCAAACCTTTGCCAAATAAATGTATTGTAAATATTTTATCCCAGTCTATGGATTGATTATTCATTTTAATAGTGTTTTAAATTTTTTTTTTTACATTTCAGTGATATTTATTATATTCACAACATTGTGCAACTATTCCCACTGTCTATTTTCAAAAGTTTTCATTACCCCAAACAGAAACTGCATCCATTAAGCAATAACTCCCTATTCCTCCATCCCCTCAGCCCCTGGTAACCTGTAACCTACGCATTGTCACTATGAATTTGTCTATTCTAGATATTTCATATAAGTGGCATCATATAATAGTTGTCCTTTGGGGTCTATCTTATTTCACTTAGCTTAATGTTCTCAAGGTTCATCATGCTGTAGCATGTATCAGAACTTCATTCCTTTTTATGGCTGAAAAATATTGAATTGTATACATGTCACATTTTGTTTATCCATTCATCTATTGATGAACATTTAAGTTGTTTCCACCTTTTAACTATTGTGAAAAATGCTGCAATTAACCTTGGTATACAAGTAGCTATTTGAGTTCCTGTTTTCAATTCTTTTGGATACATACCTAGGAACAAAATTGCTGGGTCATGTGGTAATTCTGTTTAACTTACTGAGGAAGAGCCACAGTACCTGCACCATTTTACATTCCCACCCAACAATGTATGAATGTTACCTTATCCCCATGTCCTTACCAACACTTATTATTTTCCATTTTACATATTACAGACCTAATAGCTGGTGTGAAATAACTCACTGTGGTTTTAATTTGCATTTTGCTAATGACTAATGTTTTAAGCATCTTTTCATGGGCTTATCTTCTTTAATGAAATGTCTATTCAAGTCCTTTGCCCATTTTCTGCTCAGCTTGTCTGTATATTGTTCAGTTGTAGGAGTTCTTTATATATTCTAGATATTAAACTCTTATCAATTTTATGATTTGAATATATTTTCTCCCATTCTATTAATTGTCTTTTCAGTTTCTCAAGAATGCCCTTTAATGCATGAAAGTTTTAAATTTTGATGAAATCTAACTTACTTTTTTTTTCTTTTGCTGCTTATGCTTTTGGTGACATATCTAAGAATCCATTGCTAAATCCAAGGTCATGAAGATTTATCTTTATGTTTTCTTCTAAGAGTCTTACTGTTTTAGCTCTTTTTACATATGGCATGAGGTCTAACTTTATTCTTTCGTGTGAGGAAATCTAGTTTTCCCAGGACCATTTGGTGAAGAGACTATTCTTTCCCTATTGAATGGACTTGGTACCCTTGTCAAAAATCAGTTGGCCATAGAAGTATGGGTTGATTTCTGGGCTATCAATTCTATTCCATTGACCAATATCTATCTGTATTCAGGTATCACACTGTTCTGATCACTGTAGCTCTATAGTAAGTTTTGAAGTTGAAAAGTGTGAGCTTTCCAAATTGTTCTTTTTAAGATTTTTTTAGCTATGTTGGGCCCCTTACAATTCCACAAGAATTTGAGGACCAGCTTTTCCATTTCTACAAAAAAGGCTCTTGGACTATTGATACACATTGTGTTGTATCTGTACATTGCTTTGGCTAATACCATCTTTATAATGTTAAGTCATTCTATACATGAACACTAATATCTTCCCATTTAGGTCTTCTTTAATTTCTTAATATTTTATAGTTTTCAGTGCATAATTCTTTCACTTCCTTAGTTAAATTTATTCCTAGGTTATTTAATCTTTTTAGATTGAAACTGTAAATGGAGTTGCTTTCTTTTTATTCTTTGTTAATCCTCAACTGAGGATATTTTTTCCATTGATTTTTAGAGAGGAAAGAAGGGAGAGAGGGAGGGAGGGAGGGAGGGAAGGTGAAAGAGAGAGAGCACGTGCAACATTGATGTGAGAAAGATACATCGATTGGTTGCCTACCACATGCACCCTGACTAGGGCCAGGATCGAACCTGCAACCAGCTACATGCCCTTGACCAGGAATAGAACCCGTAACTCTCTGGTGAGAGGGCCAATGTCCCAACCACTGATCCATACCAGCCAGGGCTGAAGTTACTTTCTTAATTTACCTTTTGGATTCCTCATGGCTAGTGCAAAGAAAAAAAACACAAACTCTTTATTTGTGTGTTCTTGTAACCTACACCTTCCCTGAGTTCCTTTCTTAGCTTTCTTATAGATTCTTTGGGATAGTCTGTATATAGAAACATGTTATCTGTGAACATGTTTTATTTCTTCCTTTCCAATTCTAATGCATTTTGCTTCCTTATCCTGTCTAATTGCTCTGACTAGAGCCTCCAGTACAATGTCAAGGAGCAGTGGTGGAAGTGGGAATCCTTGTCTTATTCCTGTTCTTATGGGGAAAAGCTTTCAGTCTTTCATCATTGAATATGATGTTAGTTGAGGGTTTTTCGTAAATACCTTTTATCATGTCGAGGAAGTTCTCTTTTATTTTTATGGTTTTTTTTAAGTGTTTTTAACCATAAAGAGGTGTTCTATTTTGTCAAATACCTTTTCTGAAACAATTGAGATGATCATGTGTGTGTTTTTTCCTTCATTATTTACTGTTATGTATTACATTGATCGATTTTCTATGTTTAACCACCATTGCATTCCTGGGATAAATCTCACTTGGTGGTGGTGCATAATCCTTTTAATATGCTATGAGATTTAACCAGCTACTATTTTTGCTGAGGATTTTTGCATCCATATTCTTAAGAGATACTCATCTATATTTCTAATATCTTTTTCTGGCTTTGGTATTGGAGTAATTCTGGCCTCAGAGAATGAGTTAGAGTCCAAGATCTCTCCACTTCTATTTTCTGAAAGAGTGTGAGAAGGGTTGTATTAATTTTTCTTTAGATGTTTGGTAGAATTCACAGTGAAGCCCTTTCATCTCAGCCTTACTTTACTGTGTATAATTAATTTTCCAATAAAGCCCTTTGAAAGATTTCCTCCTATTATATTATAAAACTTTTCAAATATACAGAAAAAAATGATATAACTTTCAAATGAACCCCATATAACCACCACCTAGATTCTATGATAAACATTTTACTACAATTGCTTTAACACATAACTTTATCTTATTTTTTATGCATTTCAAAGAGGCACACATTAGTACACTTCACTCCAAATACTTCAGTAAGTACACTATTAACTCAAGCTGCCACTGGCTACATGTGGCTATTTATTTTAAATTAATTAAAATTAAATAAGTTATTAAAACATTCCATTTCCAGTTGCATTAGCCACATTTCAATATTCAACAGGCACATGTGGCTGGTGGCTACAAAAATCAGTGGAGGAACAGATTCTGTCCGCACTCAAGGAGAGGGAAGCACATGAGGTATGCACTGCAGAGAATGAGAATCCTGCGGACGGACCACATTTCAATTCTGCCTGCCAGATATGGGGAGGGGGAGCTGCTGGACTTAGTCACACTCATTTTGACTAAAATGTAACAACTGGGCAAAAAACACTTGCAATAAAACGAGAAGAGGTTCATGTCTGTCGCTCAAACCCAATTCCTCACAGCTCCATTTGCCATCCCGCCACCAACTGTGAGCTGGGTTTTATCATTTCCTTCAGTAGGGATTTGGGAAGGTCCTTTTGGAAGAGTTACAGGTGAGGCCCCATATCAATCTCTGTCAGAACTCAAGGTGATTTTGTCTAAACCTCTCAAATGACTGTAGACTTCTCTCTTACCAAGGGTGAGCAAAGAAAACAAGAGCATATAAAAATTTCAGCAGCAAAAGAGAAAAGAAATCAAAATATCACACATGCACTAATTCTTATCAATGTAAAATGTAATCTTGGTCAACACACAAAAGGACAGACTTGAGAAATCAGAGGAAGCTACTGTGAGATGAAAATGCATCAAGATAATTAAAGACCACATGAAAATAAAAAAAACTGGGGTGGAAAATCAGAAACTACCTTGGAAGTGTTCTCCCAGAAATCTGAATGTGAATGTATACAGTGGCTTTATTCACAACTGCCAAAATCTGTAAACAATCTAGAGGTCATTCAACTGCTGAACAGATAATCTAATCTTGGTACATTCACACAGTGAACACTACTCAGCAATAAAAAGTAATGGACATGCAACCATATGGATGAATCTCAAACACATAATGATAAGTGAAAGATGCCAAGTTCACATGGCTACAGACTATATCATTGCGCTTATATGACATTCTGGTAAAGGCAGAACTACAGGAACATAACGAAAATCCCTGGCACCCTGGCTGGTTTGGCTCAGTGGATAGAGCATCGGACTGAAGGGTCCCAGGTTCAATTCTGGTCAAGGGCACATGCCTGGGTTGCAGGCTCGATCCCCAGTTGGGTGCGTGCAGGAGGCAGCTAATCAATGATTCTTTCTCACCATTCATGTTTCTATCTCTCTCTCTCCCTCTCCCTTCCTCTCTGAAATCAATAAAAATATATTTAAAATAATTCCTGGCTATTAGCACTTGCAGTGAGAAGAGGGTTTGATTACAAAGGGACAAGGACGTCTTTGTGGGTGGTACAACCATTTGGTATCTTGACTGTAGTGGCAGTTACAACTTTCAAAAAGAATGAATCTTAAAGTATGTAAATAAAAGAATGTTTATGTACCTTGGAGGCAGAAATGGGATATTTGAGATTGTATAAAAATGAGTTAAAGGGGGCAGAGTTAAGAAATAAAGCCACAATAAAAAGAGAAAAAACATCAACATGCTAGCAATAGGAAAAACATTTCACAGAGAGTCGTCTTAAGAATAAGCAGAGTTCACAGAGAAAAACAGGAATAATATGGTTGTTTACCTAGAAACCCAAAAGGAGCAACTAAAAAGCTACCGGATTAATAATTAATAAGAAAGTTCAATAAAATGTCTGGATAAACATAGCAAAGTCAATAGCTTGCCCATCGACACGTGATAAAATTAGAAAATAAAACCAATAGAATAGATTCATAAGAAGAAGCTAAAAATAAATTCTTTTTTTAAAGGATTGTAGAAAAGTTTATAATGACAAAAATATGTTGATGATATAGTTAAAGTGGGAGAAAAGCAGGTTATAAAATATGTATAGTATAATCTAATATTTATTATTAAATTATGCAAAAAAAGAGCTGGAAGGATATTTAGCAAAATGTTTGCAAGAGTTACTTCTGGGTGGTAAAATTACAAATATTTTCCTCTTTTTTTGTATTTTTTTATTGCTTAAAATATTACGAAGAGTAGTACATTTGTCTCCTTTTTTTTCCCCTTGACCTTCCCCCAGCCTCCCCTACCCCCCAGTGTCTGTGTCCATTGGTTATGCTTATATGCATGCATACAAGTCCTTTCGTTGATCTCTTAACCCCCCCAACCCTCCCCAACCTTCCTGCTGTAGTTTGACAGTCTGTTTAATGCTGCTCTGCCTCTGTATCTATTTTTGTTCATCAGTTTATAATGCTCTTTATTATCCATAAATGAGTGAGATCATGTGGTATTTTTCTTTCATTGACTGGCTTATTTCACTTAGCATAATGCTCTCTAGTTCCATCCATGCTGTTGCAAATGGTAAGAATTCCTTCTTTTATACAGCAGCACAGTATTCCATTGTGTATATGTACCACAGTTTTCTAATCCATTCATCCGTTGATGGGCACTTAGGCTGTTTCCAAAACTTAGCTATGGTAAATTGTGCTGCTATGAACATAGGGATGCATTGTGCACTGCTGGTGGGAATGCAGACTGGTGCAGCCACTATGGAAGACAGTATGGAGTTTCCTCAAAAAGTTAAAAATGGAACTCCCATTTGACCCATTGATCTCACTGCTAGGAATATATCCCAAGAAACCAGAAACACCAATCAGAAAGAATATATGCATCCCTATGTTCATAAAAATAAATTCTTGATAAGAAATTTGCAGGCTATAGAATATATAATTAAAGCTTATATATTTATGTATCGTATACATAGAATATATGCTTATAAATATATACAGTAGAGAAGGGATTATACACCAACAGAGAAAGGAGGTCTTGTTTCAGGGTTTCTGAAAGTATAGTACTGGGCCAGCAGCATCATTACCATTTTAGAAATTATGAAATCATGAAAAGAAATGCAAATACTCCAGCTCTACTCCAGACCCACTGACTCTCAGATTCTGGGAATGGGGCCCAGGAGTCTGTTTTTCACAAGCCCTCCAGGTGATGGTGATGTTCCTGAAAGTTTGAGAACCAAGATGCTGATGTTGTTGGTTTGAGGCCACCAGTCTATTTAATGAACAGTGATGGGACAAAGGCTTAGCTATCTGGAAGGATACCATATTCAATTTATCCAGAGGGATAAAGCATAGTTACGATGTCTGAATAGTGTCCCCAATCCTGCTGGCGATCCCTTGTCAAGGAAGTTCCCAATCTACTCAGCTAAGTCATCTGTGAATGCTCTCCCCCACTCAGTTGTTCAGGTGTGCATGCATCAATAATAACACATTTTACATTTTTTTAAGCCTGTGGGGAACTTATTTAGGAATCCTCCCCCATTATAAGATATAACTCAATTATTCAACTTTTAGATATTCAACTTTCAAGTACATCTTCAGAACCACATTATATGAATTTTGGGGTTTTGTGTATACTATATAAGCTATAAGTCACAGAGAAATGTGTAAATAACAAACAAGACAATATCCTATATAATAAAAGGCTAACATGCAAATTGTCCCCTTGACCGGGAGGAGTTCTACTGGGAGTTCAACCAGGAGTTTGACCAGGGGGCGGGGCCGGCCAGCCAACCGCCCATGGCCCCTCCCTCTGGCCAGCCCGGCCCGATTGGCCCTGGCCACCCAGAGCCCACCTGTGCATGAATTCGTGCACCAGGCCTCTAGTTATAATATATTGGTTTTATACTGAAATATTGCAAAAACTGAAAGAATTTAGTTTCTTTGATGGGATTAAAGAAACTCACAAGATGAAATATGTAGAACTATTACCTCATATTCCTAGGCTAAGTATCTGAGGTCCTTGGCAAATTTCTTCAGATTGATGCATTAAGGGAATTATTTATAGACATTTCAATATAAAAAACCATGCCCCTGAGTCCTTCTCTGTGTGTGATGTGGAAGCATAGAATGTGTTTATAAAAAATATAAAATAATAACAATGATTAAAGTCACAACCTCTGAGAAAATGAAAACTACTATCTTGGCAAACAAAACACTGTTTTCTGACAGGAAACCAATGGCAAAAACAGGGCAGACAGCCCTGCTCAGAACACCCAGGGAGACTGAAAGTGAGCAAGGCAAGAGGTGCACATTTCAAATGCAGTGAGACAGAAAAGGAGGGAAGGCTGAAAATAGAACACAGATCATCAGTATCAAAGTGTCATACTGTCATTCCAAAATGGACAGTCAGGGTAAACCTTTGATTGACTGTAGGAAAAGGCTCCGTTTAAACTTTGGTCCCCTTCTTGGTTTTGGTAGGCTGGTTTCTCTCGCTGAATATTACTCCAGATACGGGCAAATAGCAGGGATCACTGCTCAGAACAGCAGCCAGTAGTCCAGGGATTCAGAGGTGACTTTCAGAACCGGAGAGGTAAGAAAAGTCAGAAGAGGTCAGGAGCGAGATGTCTAGGAATCCAGCAAAGATAGGAAGAAATTTGCTGATATCAGTGTTAAAGAAGAATGAAGTTTACATTTCAAAATACGAGGCAGAGGCAACAGGAGGCCTAACCCCAAAATGTACACTTTTGCTTCCTGCACAAATCTCTGAGTTTCAGGTTCTTCAACTATAAAAGCTGGAAAAAATGATTACCCCAAAAGGTTGTTTTGAATATTAAGTAGCATAAAAATGGCTAAAATGCCTTGTACTTAACAGGCAAAGTATATTATTTATGGAGTTTTTTAAAGCATATTTGAGCAATTTTAAACCCAAGAGGAGTAGTCTGCTCCTCCTAACCAGGGAGGACCAATACTGTAAACCCATCGGAGATTCTTTCTGCACATTCCTCCCAGCATCACCGGGTTTTCTGCCCTTTTAGAGGCAGGTTCTGCCTAAGGGACCAGGGGCTTTCTGGTCACTGCACGGGAAGACGGCCCACATGAAAACCAGTCTTAAGACTCTGAAGAAACCTCTCTATCCTCTTGGTACTGCAGCAATCACTGAGGAAAGAGGTTTATTTAAGAACTGACAGCGTTGCTATGGTTGGCTTTAACGGTGATTGATTGATTTAACACCTGAAGGCGTCCAGGACAATAGTGTGAAGCTGATGTGTGTGGGAATAAGGGCAGGTAGGTTCTAAGGAGGGTTAACATAGAAAGGGCAGCTGCAGATCAAAGTCGGAGGAGAAGAGGGAGCAGCTTATTAAGTAAGAACAATAAGGATGTTCAATCTTGCTGTTCTCAGCTCCTGTCTAAGTCTGGGTCTCCTCTCTCTTTTCCACTATCAAAATTTTACTTAGAACCTATATAGCTGATATACTACATGGGATATGGACAAAAATATCTTCTGATCTAGCAGGGGTAACAAAACATAATATAAATAACTACAGTGCAAAATGGAAAATGTGGAATATAATTAAATTCATGATAGCATCGAGTAGGGAGAAATCATTTCGGGAAAGAGAAATCACTGCAAGTTCCAAAACCAACATGCAATTTGAGCATGGCCTGGAGGAAGGACAGATCAGCAAAGAGCCATCATCTTGGTAGGAAAGCCTGAGACACAGGGAAAATGTAGGTAGGTGAGTTTGACAGGAGCAGCAGGAAGTGGGGTGGTTAGGGCTAAGGCTGGAAATAGAGACCACAAATGGCCTAAATTTCCAGGCTCAGGATCTGGGATTATAGCCACACAGAGCCAAACACAGACACTTCAAACATTCAAGGCTGAGTCAAAACAGGATAAGTAGAGATTCTGCTCCTAAGAGAAGGAAGGCTCAATTAACAGTAACCCCAATGTGCACATTTAAAATGAGAAACGAGGCATGAGTCACGGGTGGATGAGTAACAGTAAGAAATGCCCACAGAACCCATCCAGGGTCACAAGCAGGTCCTCTGAGTTCATACTGCAGTGCAGATGAGGAAGCAGAATCGAGCCAGCCAGGGCCATCCACAGTGAGTCACTAGCAAATCAATGACACAGGTCTTAGTCCTGGGCAGTGAGCTCAGGCTGGCTGCACACTGGCTGGACAGGTACATGGTAGGCTGGGCCGGCCTGTCAGGAGACCTGAAAGTTCTATGACGGTGGAACCAGTACAGCAATTTTAAGCAAAGAAAAATCTGAAAATTTCCAAATACTTTCACTATATTTGACTAAAAATTCCTTAACTCTGGTCAGGTCATAGATTGCAAAGGCTTGAACATGACATGCACAAATATGCCAGGGTCAGAATTGCTATGCTCAATTCACAGTTGAGGCATTTGCATATCCCTGAGTCATAACTATTGTTACAAATACATTTTTGGTGATGTGTTTTGTATTCTGCACCACTGCCTGCAGGAAAGCTTCCCTAACCACACAGGTCTTCTCTATCGCACACAGATCAGACCACAATGCAAATGCCATTTATTGTCCTGTATTCACCGAGGTCCACCCCATCCTCCTCCATCCCCATTAGAATGTCAGTTCTGCAAGGCCAGAAATATAACTGTCTCCACTATGTCTTCCAATGCCTAGCACCTACTACATGCTAAATAGATGGATTAATTGATTAAGTGTACTGACTCTGCTAGTATGTAAACTTATATCTAAAACTCTAATTCACTCATATGTGGGATATAAAACTAAAACTTGTGAATGCAAACAACAGTGTGGTGGTTGCCAGAGGGAAGGGAGTGGGGGAAGAAAGGGGTTCTAATACATGGAGAAGATCTGACTTTGGGTGATCGGTACACGGTGTAAAATACACATCTTGTAACATGGAAACCCGTTACCTAAAATCTATATGATCATGTTGACCAATGTCACCCCAATAAATGTAATTTAAAAATAAAATAAAAACAAAACTCTAATTTGCATGGCACAGGCAATGTAAAATTTAAGACACCAAAATGTTTCAATTCTGAAGCAAATAACAAATTTTTATTAAAACTTGTTGTTTTTTTGTTAAGTCTATACCTATAGAAAAAGTGATAAAACTATACTAACCACAAAAGTAATTTCATATCTGTGAAATGAATCTACTACCATTTGGACACATTATTACACAGCAAATGCTAAACCTTCATATCTGTCTGTTGGTCACTATTCGCAGTATCACAGATCTCAACATGGTGAAATAACAGACTCCTGGATAGACTCATTCCCTCAGAGAGGCAGTGACCAAAACCGGGCCATTGGTTTTCGCCATTTATTTTCCTATTATTATCAGGCCTATAGAAACTGTATCACACTCAGGCGGCTTTCCAATAAGTATGCATTGCCTTATCAATTCTACCAGGTACACAGTATCCCTACTTTGCAGATGAAGGAACTAAGGCTCAGAAAATTTAAGTAATTTGTTTGGCAAGATTACTCACCTAAGAAGTGACAGTCTGGATTCACATATAGGTATGTGTGACTTCAAAGTTCAAATTCTTTCCAAGAATTTATCTCCTCTATGCTCACAATAAAAAGCTTTGAAAACTAAATGCAAGAGGAAAACATACTAATGAATTTAACCTATAAAGTTTCTCAACAATGTACAAATATTGCCGTTTTGCCTGAAATATGTCTGCTAGAGAAGATTACTAGTTTTGTTTTGTTTTCTTTCTCAAGGATGACTCCCCACTCAACAGTTGTGACATCCTGAATGTTCTGACACCTCAGCAGCAAGTAGTAGCGCCCAAGCTCCTCTTGTATTGGCAACATCTGTATATAGAGTACCTCGTTACTTCCTGCCCCAAGTGAAAGAATCTCTGCTGCTTAAAATTGCAGTGACTTTTCTAATCACCAGTTCAGCCCTGTCAGTTTAAACTACAGGTTCTTCTATTTATCAGCAGCAACTCGCCAGTGTGCTCAGATCCTGAGTCAGCTTCAAAAACCCCAGCAGCAGCTGGTAAAAATGGAACGCTAATTCATTACAGATGGCAAAACACTGCCTACATTTTAATTTATTTACATTTTCAGAAATTTTGAATCTACAGTTAGATTGCCAAATTATTTCAACATCTAAGTTTAGGCTTTTTCAATTCAGTCTGTGCTCAATAAAAATTAATGTTTATATGTTAAAAATTCTTTCAACAAGCCCAATTATTCCTATATTTTCAAAGTTTTATTTTAAAAGCTTTTTAAACTAGTGAGCTTTCTTTAAATTTCTTATTTCACAGGTCACATGTAGAGATGGAACAATATTAGGCCTAAATCATAGCAAAAATTTTCTAACAGGACTCTGATATATAAAAATAATTTTCAGTATCTTTGTTATTATCCGCAATTACTGTCTAGTAATGTGAAACTAATAAGTTATAAGATTATTAAACAGCTTTATAGACCCTATTTTTCATTAGTTAAGATAAAAAGGACAGAAAACACATTATTACTTAATTTTTAAAAGTTATGTGATCAGAGAAATACCCAAATTAAATGCTTACAGTGTTGCTGCCCCCTCCTGGAATCAACCATCTAACCCCTACCCCTTCTCACCCCTAACCTCCCCACACATACTTCTCAAACAATAGTGAAGATGAAATATTTTAAATTTAAATACTGAAACATCTTCTAAGAGCTTCTATTCTTCGTTTTTTTTCTCTCTCTCTAAAAAAGACATAATTATCAGGTGATATACCATCATTCTCCTCAAATCCCCGGTGCTTCCTGGGAGCAAATGACCTTGCAACCTACTTATTAAAAGAGCTAGAGAACACTCATTTTGAAAGTCTTTAACCCTCTTCCCATCACTTCAAAACTTCTCACTTTTTTGGACACTAACTCTCCTTTTCCCTTTTTGCATCAGAGTAGGAAGTATCCCAACCTTACTATCCTCTCCTGTCCCCTTTGAAAGGGTTCCCCATCATACAGGATCCATCTTTTTTTCTACTTTGGTTTTCCTGGTTGTGTGGAAATCTGCAAGCCCCTAATGTAAAAATATTGCACCCTCCATACAATTTCATCATCCACCACACTATTTTCCTTCTTCTTCCCATAGTTGGGGGCACTAGATCTACTTTATGGGTCTTAAGCAATCTTCCCCTGACCTGACTCACAACCCCAATTATATCCTCTGCCCAATGCTCTTCAAAGCAATACAAACACACAAAACTTTAAGTGGAATCAGTGCTTGCTTTTAAACTACAGCTCTTTCATCTGGGGCTGCCACCCTCAAGACCCTTCTACATGGAGTTCGGGATCTACTACTCCTCTTGAATCTGCACACCCCAGCTACTTTGATTCCCCAGCCTCCCCTTTTCCTGCTCATTCATTTACAATCCAACTTCCTCTTCAGTCACTGACCAGGGACCTCTTCAAAGTTAAGAGAAGCCTGGTCACTTACATTTTTTAAGGTTTAAAGAATGTTAGAAATTAAGCAAGGTCAAAGCAGTGTTACAAGAATTGTAACATCAAACAAACCCACAGAAATAAATGTAATGACTAAGGACCTTGGTATATGGGGGCTGAGTCAACAGTCCTCCCACACCTACCTTTGATGGGCCCTGCTCGAAGCTACTGGTTGCAGTTCCCAACTGGGAGTAACACACAGTGGTCAAGATCATGGGCTGCCGTCTCCATTTCCTGACTAAGTAAATTGGGCAAGTTATTTACCAATTCTGTGATTCAGTCTTCTCATTTGTAAAAGGTTCTTATGAGATCTTAATTATAAATATAATCAACTTAAAACAGTGTCTGGCATATAATAAGTTATGGATGTATAACATTATATATTAGTTACCATTATTTATACATCTAACAAGTTATATACATCAGTTGCTATTATCATCATCATCCTGGAAGCCCATAATAAAAAACTCCCAAATCTAATTTTTTACTACCTTCCTAGGGCACTCTATGCACACTGACGTCTGGGAATGACTACTCTCATGAAATTCTCTTAGGATATTCAGTGAATTCCTAACTGTCACAGCAATGATTTTTTCTTAAACCTTATGTTGTCCAACCTCTGCAAGACAGCTGACACCTCTTCAGCTTTTAGCTCCTATGTTTGACTCCCAAATCTCCATTTAAACTTGAACCTAAATGAGCTTTAGATGAAAATTTGGAAATGATGGCTATATTTCTCTACAAAGAAAGATTTCCAACACTGAGCCCAAGCCTAACACAACCCTTCCCTCTAGCAAGCTGCTCCCTAAAAACTCCACTTCCATTACTGACCAACCTTTTCCAATCAGTTGGACTACAAATCTATCATTTGCAACTGTGGGGTGTGTGTGTGTGTGTGTGTGCTCATTCTCCAATTTTCCAAAATCTGTGTTCTAAAATACCCTTTAGTTCTAAATCACACTTTCCAGAGTTTCCAATGCCAGAGTTTACGTCTCTCACCTGGGACATTTGAACAGCATTTAATGGTCTCTAGTGTCTCTAACATTTCAAACCCTTTTCTAATCGTCTGTCATATTACAACCTAAATTATTTCCCTAAAATACAGATTTGTTCCTGTGTTCTCCTTAATTAAAAAAGAAAAGGGAAGTTTATCTATTTCAAAAGAAATCATGGCTAAGCTTCTTAGCTGTGGACCCATCGTACACTGCTGTGCCCAACTATTTAGACTGCACAGTGTTCCCGAATAAGCATGCATGTTCATCTCTCAGTATGTGGTCGTATTGTTTCTCCAGCCTAGAATGCAAATGTCCTGTCTCACATTAACATCTACCAAATCCTACATGTCTTTTGAAACCCAGCTTAAAGGCATCTCCTTTATGATTCTGAACCATCTTCAAAGCCAAAATTAACCTTCCTCTGCACTCTGATGACTCTTGCTAAATTAAGTTGTAATTCCTACAAAGCTTAATTTAATTGTTAGAAGAAAAATTTTGATAATCAAAACTATAATAATGAATTAGAATTTTAAAGAGATAATCAGAAAAGTGCATAGTAGGAAAAGTAAGCTTTTCAGAGTATTAAAAAAAGCACTGTTGTTTTTAAAATACACATTTTAAATTAAAATATTTTCAATAATACAAGTTGCCAAATATGTTTTTAAAACATGATGTTTTTGTGACTACTCCCTTCTATAATTAAAGATATATAAAACTTTGCAACTGTAATCTCTAAGGAATATGCTTGAGTCTTTCCTGTTGCTCCAACTTTAGACAAAATAAATTCTAGATTTTAATTTAGGCACCTACTCAAGCTCAGGGCACATCATTTGAGAACTCCACTACTATTATGTTCTTAAGCATTCTCTGCTCACAGGTAAAGGGATATTTTATTTGTAAACTAAGTGAATCTTATAGATCTGTGACACATATATATTAGTATTCAACAGAAAATTATATTAATATAATGGAAAATTTGTACTCTAATTCAAATAAAACAGTAAGTGGATTTGGAAGCATCATCAAGTAACAAGGAACTGTTTGGTATAAAATTCAAAGTCAAAGCTAATCTTAAAGGAGAGGATAAACATAGGATTAACATTGATGAGTCCACCAGCCAGGGATCTTGGTTAAGGGCCAATACAACACAAATTTGCTTGTCGGAATAACTTTTGGATTATTTTGTTGATGTTGATAAATGTGTTTATTAGCTTCTGTCGTTATTATGTTGTTCTTCTGATGATTATTAGACATATAGCTGCATCTTGTTATTTAATACAGTGATAAAGAAACACATATATTACTATATCACAAAAATGTCCTTTCCATACACTGAAAATGACATTTTAATATAATTTGTTTTCTTTTAATCACATATATTTTATTTTATACATTTTTAAAACATATTTTATTGATTTTTTTTTTTTTTTACAGAGAGGAAGAGAGGGATAGAGAGTTAGAAACATCGATGAGAGAGAAACATTGATCAGCTGCCTCCTGCACACCTCCTACTGGGAATGTGCCCGCAACTAAGGTACATGCCCTTGACCGGAATCGAACCTGGGACCCTTGAGTCCGCAGGCCGACACTCTATCCACTGAGCCAAACCAGTTAGGGCTTATTTTATACATTTAAAAATATCATCCTGAGAAAGGATTTATAGGTATTTCTGTCCATTAAATATTTTAAGAACATGTGGGCCCAGCTGGCATGGCTCAGTGGTTGAGCATCGACCTATGTACCAGGAAGTCATGGTTGGATTCCCAGTTAGGGTACATGCTCAAGTTGCGCATTAGATCCCGTGTGGGGCATGTAGGTGGCAGCTGAGCAATGATTCTCTCTCATCATTGATGATTCTCTCTCTCCCTTCCTTTAAGAAATCAATAAAAAATATATATTAAAAAGTTTTAAAAGAACATGTTGTACTAGTAAATATAGGATAATTACTTATTCTCATGTTTTCCTGTGTAACGGTTTCTGTGAAGAGAATCTAAATAATAGAGTATAGGTCCTTCATCATATTTGTTGGTAAAAATAACTAACATCAGCAACCATCTACTGAGCGTCTGTGCACAGGCCCTGTGCTAGGAATGCATTATCATGAATTCTCTCAACTTATGCAAGGTTATTACTTTTAGGTTATTGATAAGAAAACTAAGGCTTGGAAAGGTTAAGTTACTTGTTCAGAGTCACATAGATAGCTCGTGGCCAAGCCAGGATTCAAATGTTTGACCTCACTACCCAGGCTTTTGCTAGCTCACAGCCTGGTAAATAGGTAAGCTAGCGAATGTCTATTGAATATATGAAAAAAAAAAATCCTGATATTTAAAGGCTCTGAACACAAATGAGTAAACTTTAGGAGAGAAATAAAGTACTGCTGACATATTTTCTGTCCACCACTACACTATATATTAAAAATATAATAACACTATCTCTCAAGAGATAACTTAGAAGGAATTTCAACCTCTTCTCATTTATTGCCCAAAATGAATTTATATAAACAGAAAGGAGAGGAAAATAAGATACATTTTATCAAATTTTTAGGAGCCTTATTCAGGTAAATGTGGAAAAAATTATTTGGACACTTTAAAATAGTAAATTGCTTATAAACTCTCTCCTTTTGTGGAACCAGAGGTATCTGGACACCAGGCTGGAAATCACAGAAGGGACGACAGGATGGCAGCGCTGGCATGGACAGAAAAGCTCTCCAAGGCGCTATGCTACCACCCGGACAAATGCTGATGTGGGGACAGCACTGTTCCTGTCGTTTTTGGAAGAAGCTAACATGTTTTCCTCTCATTTTCCATTGAAGGAAAATCCATGGAAATTAAATGACAAAAGGCATGGGGATTCTCTTGGTGGAAAATTTTAATAAAGGTATTTCTACTTAGACTGTACAAATATTGTATTTGCATTTACTAAAGAGATTGTGAAATCACAAAACTAACATCAGTTGAATGCAACGAGACTGCAGAAGAATGCCCAAATCATTCTGATGCACTGCACTGTTACAAAGCATATAGTATAAAAAGTCAGCTCTCAGATGAGCCACTTTGTTACCATTTGTGTTCTATAAATATATACTATAGACGCCATTAAAAATTCATATTAATAAAGAAAGCAGCCATATGTAAACTACCTACAGACCTTATGCTAGGTGCCTTAAATATATGATTCTTAATATTACGTGAAAATATTCATAAAAAGTAAGCAAGTTTAAAGCATTTTACTTTCTTATAAAATATACAATCTCAAATACCATTTTCTTATTCCTTTTTCAAAAACCATGTTAACCATTCTCGAGCGTGCATTAAGTATATTTATACTGTTGTGTAACATAACCATCATTATCATTTCCTTATTCTTAAGCTTGACTGAAAAAATCAGTTTTTGTTATATTTGAGGCAAAAACTACATCAGCCTATAGAAATAAAACATACAATTTTTTAACTGACCAAAAAAATATACTTCTTAACTATTTACTCTTTTAGATTTACATTATATTTTATTTATAATTATTTTGGAGGTTAATGCACATTTGGCCAATTTGAACGGTTTCTTCTCTTTTTTATTAAAACATAACTGCAAAAGTGGTGAATCATTTAGAATCAGATGGTCATGTAGACACTTAGCTTTTCTTTCCCTCCCCACCCCAAGAAAAAAAACAAAAAAAACGCTCAATGATTTAATACAGTTCACATAGCTGATTGTGATTACATTACATCAGTACTACTGTTGAAAGCAACTCCCAACTAAAATGAGATGAGATACTGAACAGATGAAGTGCTGTTCAAAGTCAATGTAGCCCAGACTTAGGGGACAGAATTAATGAGAAAATGAGAATCTACCAGATGGTGCTGCAGGATTCCTCGCTGCACATCCGCCACCTCAAGCAGCTTCTATACATGCAAAGCCCCAGGGCCCCACCTGGTAGCAGCATAATTACCCTAAATGTGCACTTATGTTTCATTACACCTTGGCCATTACTATGTGCACTGATTACAAGTATCAATCCCTTTCATTTTCATACACCTCTGCAGTTCCATAGCATTCAACTGTGAAAACTCAGCACTCTAGCTGCTTCTAACATGCGGCCCATGCTGATAAAACCGCAGAGGGTAAATTATTTGTCACTCTACAGGGTGCCAATTCAGTCTGATAAGAATGACATCATCCCCATTTTACCAATAACAATGGCACTAACAAGAACTTGTAATCAACAAACCTCAGTCCTCTGCTAGCCCTGGCAGGTGCAACTCTTTTTATGCTAAAAATAAGCCAACATTAGCTTCCAGCTCAAAACTATTTCTTTTATCACAATGCTAAGCAGAAGTTGGCTTCCACAGGCAGTGCAGCTGCTGCCGCCGCCGCTTCTGCAGATGCCTGCATTAATTGTATCAAGGACATACTGAAATAAGTGCTTATTCAGCACAATGGCTATTGGGGAGCAGCTGGAGGCGCAAGACAAACTGTCTTGAAGAGAATGCACTAACCCAGTGTGTAAATTACAATGATGAAGCACAAAGAGAGTCTAAGTTTAAGGATCTAATATAGCTGCAGAACAGCATGAAACTTTAGTGTTATCAATGAAGTCCGAACCAAAGTGTGTTCTAAATAAGGACAGACCGGTTCAGAGTGCACTGAAACCACTTTTAGAATGGGGGAGGGGGCCGGGCAATATTTGCTACCCATTCCACACAGCAGAAATAGGAAAGTCATCATTAAAAATGTCAACAGAGTTAACAGTGCTCTTCTTTGTGTAAATTATAATGTAATTCCCCATGTGTGTGCGTGTGTGTGTATTTCAAACAATTAGCAACATAGGAATAACATTGTTTATTATACAGAAGCAACATGTGGCTCAACAGAGAAGACTGATTTGGCTAGCTTTCTTCCACATCTCCTCACTACTCATTCATGCCACTCTATACACCAGTGTTAGGTTCTTTAGTTGTCCCTTCCATTTTCTAACCTTGGCATTAGTGAGCTGAAATGAATTAATGGTGATTAAAGGCTATTCCAGGTGATAGGTAATTTTAGAGCATTCAATCATGCCACTTTGGGTGGGGGCAGGTGAAATGGATCAATAAAGACACTGCTGAAACAAAGTGTACTCCTGGAGAGGAGTGTAATGTGAGGTGGGAAAAAGAGGCTAGGGCTGGATCAAGAAGTCCCAGACTCTGTCAGCCTGCACCGTAGCCTCCCCAGGGATCCTCTCTAGGAGTATCCTCTCTAGAGGGGCTGAGAAGGCCAGGCTCCTGCACTGGCTCTGAAACCCGCCTGAAAACGGATAGTGGGCCCAGTAATACGTCAATATACCTAACCTACGTGGCTTCTCGTTGTGAGCATGACCAAACTTCTTTATATTTGCACCACAGACATCACTCCCTACAAAGGGAACACTTCAACCATGCACGTATTTTTTGAACTTTCACAAAATGACCCATACTCCTGGTAAAGAATCACAGTTTTACAAATTTAAAATGACCTCAAATCAAAACTACTAAGTACTTTTCAAATTTTTCAAATATTCAATTAATACAGTAGATCCTCATCATTTACAAATCTCCAAACTCACAAAGGTTATACCACTAATAACTCTTGCTCTCCTTCAGATGACATCTTGGACACAGAAACAAAGATTTAGTAATTTATAACTAAAAAATTGCAAGAGACTTACTCTATATGACACTAAGATATAAATGCTGAGCTCATGACTAAACTGGCTCATCAGATAAATGACTTGAGCCTCAGAATACCCTGTTCTACCACAAATTCAAGCCTCAGAAAATCAAATTGCTTCTTTCCACACATTTGTGGTATCAAGAAATAATTAAAAATACAAATGGCAAGTTTTGAAGATCAAAGGTCTACGATATGTCATTAATACATGGCAAGTACAGTTTGCTTTCATTTTAGCTAAGTGCAAAAATAGGGTATTTTATTTACATGGAGAAATCAGGATGGATTTGTAGAAACAGTGTCAAGCACTTGTAGGCAATAATAACTGTACTTGTAACCAGTGCCAGGAACCAACACATCACTGCTTCAGTAATAACTTCCTTTTTTATGCAGCATTTCCTAACACAATTGCCATGATACTAAAATGTTATTACTGTCATAGTCAAACCATTATATCATCTGCAAGCCAATAAAATAACAATTAACAGCGTGTCTTCATTCAAATGTATGTAGGTGAACTTTAAAAGTATCTAACCAATTTAATCACAATAGGCACACCTCAGCAAAACACATTCACTTACCCATGCCTTTGCAATCTATAAAACAATATCCGTATGAATATTAGAAGAGTTAGAAAATATAAACTTTTAAAAGAATAAGAACAAAATTCTGGTGAAAACCACAAAGCAAGATAGCCATGCCCCAAAGAGTTTTTTCTGAAACTGTTTTTTCCTTGAGTGTATTTGGTATTTGACAGATATATTAGCTCTCGAGCATCATTTATCATGTTTATTTTAATAGGTTTCCCTTAGAACAGCTGCCTAAGATGCTAATCTTTTCTTTTTTCTTGGCCTTTTGTAAATATTTGAAATAGCTATTCATTAACAGTTGAACATTTATTCAGCCCTGTTGTACGGCTGGTGAACTGGAATTAGCTTTTCTTTTACTTTTTCTATCTGTTGGCCAGTCTAGAGAAACCCTGCTGTTTGGGTTCAATCTGTCAAGGTTCAAATTGTCCTCCAACCAAGAGCTAATCAAGGGTGTCTGACCTGGTTAGCAAATAAACTAGGAACAAAAGTGGGTTTATTTTTTCTTTCTTGGGAGCACTGGTTCTCAGAAAGTAAAGCAAAACAAGTGCGTGACACAAATGCAAGGGCCTGATATTAAAAACAGGCGCAACTGGCAACTACAGATGAACTGGATTAGCTTGGCATCTCCAGTGTTCAAGCTATAAGTGCATTTTTTATAGGAACTGGTTTTCAAATGCATTTCAGATTTAAATTCAGTCCTTTGAATACAAGTCTGTGGCATGAGAACACAGGTTTTAGGTGATTAAGCTACTCTGGTTGGCACGCTAGTAGAAATCTGACATTTCTTCATG
Source organism: Myotis yumanensis (assembly GCF_028538775.1). NCBI lineage: Eukaryota > Metazoa > Chordata > Mammalia > Chiroptera > Vespertilionidae > Myotis > Myotis yumanensis. The sequence goes on from NW_027223753.1 coordinate 76,247,919, forward strand.
GATCCCAAGCCTCTGGTTGATAGATACACATCACAGAAGTCACCTTTCTGCGTCACTGACATCATTACTATCTCCATTTCATGTACATTTCTAAAATATGAAATACAATTTTATTTTAAACACTTTATATTTCCACACTTGAAGAGAATAGGTATTTTTATATATTATCAGTTAGTTTTAAATGTGTCTTTAGGAACTATTTAATGAATATACTTAAATGTATTCTAGTTTAATAATACACATATTAAAACACGTTCTCTTAGTACAATAAGGTTCCTAGACCCTAAACTTATTGCTTGGATCTGATTTTTAGCATTCTGTTGCTTTTAATAAATATCTAGTCTTTTGAACAACGACCAATGAAACTGAAAACCTGTGAAATGTGTGGTGCCACCATTCAAGAGCATTACGCTTGCAATTCTACTCAGGGCTTCTCTCAAAATGTCCCAACTGATGAAATAAATTGCTACCATTATAAACTAAATTGCACTATAGCAGCCAATGCATTTGCAATATCAGGTATTTGAGCACAGCACTCGCCCTGAGGGGCAGCATGCTACAGTGCAAAGTGCACCGGCCCATCAGCCAGGAAATCTCTATTCCAACACTCCTCCTCAGATCTGCAGTGCAACCTCTCTGTGCTTCAGTACAACAGGAACAAACACCAGCAGCTATAATTCATTCAGTGACTGTGAAGATGAAATGAGAAGCTAGAGGTGAAAGCACATTCTCACTTCTTAGATAATGTTATTAATATTTAAGGGCTCATAAAATAGCATATTGTCTCAATCATATTTATAATCACCCCTGTATTCATTTAAAAAATCACTCACAAATAAGAATAAAAATAAAATAAGGGATATGATCAGTAGCATGTAAAGGTTCTATTTTATGTTTTTTTGGTGGCAGAATATAATAAATACTCTGCAGCATATAAAACACATTTTTATTTACTCAGGGATAGCAATTCTGCTTCTTGGAGTCCATGTTTAAGAATAATCGGCAATATGGTGACTGATTATATAATTATGTGATTAGATGTCAAGAATTAGCTGATTCCCAATTTGAGAAATATCTTACCTAATATACATTGATTCAAGTCTCCATTTACTTTTCCTTTTATTTAAATTATTCTAAACATGCCAGCTATCTTTAAGCAGCACCTTATGTTTTAGTAAATACTATATTATAGTGAAGAAAAATATATATTTGTTTCATAACTTGCTCTGAAGTAAGAATTATAAATTACAAATTGTTTCTTTTAATGTTCCAGCAGTCACTACAGAAAATATAAAATGTAAACAGCATTTCATTCTCACAAATCCTCCACTTTATAGGTACTTGAAAGATGTTTGTTAAATAAACAAATAATAGTAATAATAATAAGATTAAATTACATACTAACCTTGGCTAATGTACTAGGGAAAAATTCAACCATTCTCCTCTATTTACTCAAAGTAAACTATTTTAAAAGTCATCATTTTAAGAAATATACAATAAAAATGCAAAATGTTAATCAATCTGGGCAAAAACATTAAAGATTTTCAAAATTCACAGGGAGATGTATATTTTTATATGATTGCAATATTTACAAACTTATATAAAGCACTTACTGCTTGGGAATCTAGCTGCAAAGATAATATTGCTGAGAACATTCAAATGCTGGGGCTAATGCAGTTAGAGAAATTATTTTTTCAATCTTTATTCCATTTATTCTCTACTTAACATAGTGCCAAGTTTCTCCTATCCCCCTTTCGTTACTAAAACTAATTACATAGTGAATTACATCTTCAAGTGGGTACTACTTTAAATGAAGGTCAGATCATCTACACTAATAAAAGAGAAACATGGTAATTAGCATACGACCGCTACCCTTTTCATTGGCTAATCAGTGAGTATATGCAAATTAACTGTCAGCCAAGATGGCGGCCGGCAGCCAGGCAGCTGGAAGCGAACATGAGGCTTGCTTGCTGCGGACTCCAACGTTCCCCGCCTCACTTTCCGGCCTCTCAGTTGCAACTCTAAGCAACTATGTACTATGTTGCAAATAAGAAGCTAAACAAAAGCCCAGAAACCGGCTTTCATTCAGCCGGGCTTTAGCAACATTGTATCGATGTTTTCAGCGGCGAGGCCTCAGAGCTAAAGCTGGCCCAGAATAAAAGAAAAAAAAAAAGAAAAAAGAAAACAAGGAGCGGTTGGAAGCTTCAGTCACTCGCTTCCGGAAAACAGCCCTCAGCCCCTCACCCAGACTGGCCAGGCACCCCAGTGGGGACTCCCACCCTGATCCAGGACACCCTTCAGGGCAAACCAGCCAGCCCTTACCCATGCACTAGGCCTCTATTCTATATAGTAAAAGGGTAATATGTCTCCCGGCACAGGGATCAGCGTGACAGGGGGCAGCGCCCAAAACCCCTGATCGCCCTGTGGCTCTGTGTGTTACAGGGGGCGGGGCCAAACCCTCCCTATCTGTCCTGCTCTGTTCATGACAGGGGAAGGTGCCCCAACCCCCTGATCAGCCCTGCTCTGTGCCTGAGAGGGGGGAGCTCCCCAATCCCCTGAATGCCCTGCAGCTCTGTGTTTGACAGGGTGCAGCGCACCAACCCCCTGATCCGCCCTGCTCTGTGTGTGACAGGGTGCGGCGCCCGAACCCCCCCCACCCCCCACGGACCCTGCTCTGTGTGTGACAGGGTAGAGCCATAACCTCTCCATCGGCCCTGCCCCGAGCGTGACAGTGGCGGCGCCCCAACCACCTGATTGACCCTGCTCTGTGGGTGATAGAGGGTGGCGCCCAACCCCCCTCCACAGGCCTTGCTCTGTGTGTGACAGGGGACAGCACCCCAACCCCCTGATGGGCCCTGCTCTGTGCGTGACAGGGTATGGAGCCCCAACACCCCTGATGGGCCCTGCTCTGTGAGTGACAAGGGGGAGCTCCCCAACCCCCTGATCGGCCCTGCTCTGTGCGTGGCAGGGGGTGGCGCCGCAACCTCCCCATCGACCCTACCTTGAGTGTGACAGGGGGCGGTGCCCCAACCCCCCAATAGGCCCTACCCTGAGCGTGACTGAGGGTGGCATTGCAACCTCCCGATCCGCCCTGCTCTGTGCATGATGGGGCGGTGCCCCAACTCCCCAATCGGCCCTGCTCTGAGCCTGACCAGGGGCTGCACCTAGGGATTGGGCCTGCCCTCTGCCACCCAGGAGCAGGCCTAAGCCAGCAGGTCGTTATCTCCCGAGGGGTCCCAGACTTCGAGAGGGCACAGGCCGGGTTGGGGGACCCCCCCCCCCAGCCCCAAGTGCACAAATTTTTGTGCACTGGGCCTCTAGTTGTATATAAAATTATTTCAAGTCAAAAAATAAAGCATGCATGTAGCCAGAATGAACAAGTACAGATGCAAAAACAGAAATAAATTCACATACATTTTCTTCAACATTTCCTAAGTAAAGCATTTATTTTGTTTCAAATATTATCTAGTTTGTCATTGTGTGTGTGTATATGTGTGTGTGTGTGTGTGTGAGTGTGTGTATATATATAATGGTGTACATCAATATTCACAAAAAAATAGTTTTTTGCTGTGCCCAATCCACATTATCCTCGCCTAAATTACTTCACACCTGTGAACAATCTGTTTTCTCTCATTACCAATCAAGGGTACTGGCTGACTATTCCTTCGAACTCCAGGATCCACAGCCAGAAATTTAGAAGGTTCATTCTGAGAACATTCACTACTTGCAGTTGGTAAAGAGAAAGTTTCCGATTTTTGGTTTTGAGGATAATAAGGGCATGCATGCATGTAAAGCACACTTACTTGAACATTAATTGTGATATCACAATAAGTAAGACCCAAGCAGTCCTTATTAGAGGAGGTAAAGTCAAGGATATGAACATTTAAACAAATCACCTTAAACCTGGCAAGCACTATCACAGTTGTAAGAAGAAAAAATGCTGTCACTGGAGAACAAATGTGGCGCAGAATGGTGAGAGATGAGGGCTGAAAAAGAGATTTAAGCCAAAATATGAAGGGTCATGAGTATCATGCCACCTCCAGGCCCTTTCCACTCAGTATCAGCATGACCTGCGGCTCAGAATACAGATTCACAGGCCCCACCCAAGACCTAGGAAACAAAATGTTAACAAATCCCCAGGTTATCCACATGCACTTTAAGTGTGAGAAGCACATTTATAGTCCAGTGTTTCTTTGCAGCAGCCCAGGCACAGGCATGTGAAAGCATGTGGATGTGCACACAAATGCATAGAAGCGTTGGAAAGAAAAATAAGTTAATTAAAATGGCAACAGCATTTTCTTAGGTAGTAACTTATTTTCTCCTGTTCCTCCTCCTCCTTCTTGCCCTCTTATTATTATTCTTAATATCAACAATAAGCAACCATTTATTAAGTATTCTCAAAGTATCACAGACTTAGCATTAAGTTATTTTGTTTAATATTCATGCTATTTATCTGATAAGTATGCTTTATCCCCATTTTCCAGATGGGAAAGTTGAGGCTGAGAGAGAATAAACAGCTTTCGTAAAGCCACAGAGCTAATGAACTATGGAAGCAGAATTGGACCCATTCTGCTCTTAACCAAAATGCCATAGCATTTTAGATTTTATCTGAATGACTGCTCTTAACACCCAGTGATATAATTGCTTACTGACTGGATTATAGACAATAAAGTACCCTTAATAGTTCCTGGTGAAATGCCAGCAATTGTTTAAACCATAATCCTATTACTTCCACCAGATTTAGTTTAATGAAAAACAATCCTGACTATATTTGGTTAATCTTTATTATAATCTGTAAATATAATAAAGGCATTGTGACATTTTAATATTAAAATACATTTTTTAAAATATCTAATATTCTTGTTGCTGCACAATACACAAAAATTAAAGGCTTAAAACAATGATTGAGTATTGTTCACAATTATTCAATCGAGATAGTTCTGATCAATGTAGCAGCTGGAAAATTCACTATGACTTCTTCACATCTCAGCTGGGCAGCTGGAATATCTGTGGGCTGTCTATGCACCTCTCTTTGTCCATATGATACTGCCAGACCTCCTTACATGGTGGCTCAGGACTCCAACTAACACCCCATGTGAATAAGCCCCACTGTGCAAGGGCTTATCAAACCTCTGCTTACATCATGTTTTATAATGTCCCACTGGTCAAAGCAAGACAAGTGGTCAACCTGACAGTCAATGTGGCAGGGGTATGCACAGAGCATGAATACTGGGAGACATGATTCAATAGAGGCCACCACGTAATAGACCACAAGGATTTTTCAATAGTTTATCCACATGCTATTTTTTTTAAATATATTTTATTGATTTTTTACAGAGAGAAAGGGAGAGAGATAGAGAGTTAGAAACATCGATGAGAGAGAAACATCGATCAGCTGCCTCCTGCACATCTCCTACTGGGGATGTGCCCACAACCCAGGTACATGCCCTTGACCGGAATCGAACCTGGGACCTTTCAGTCCGCAGGCCGACGCTCTATCCACTGAGCCAAACGGTCTCGGCAATCCACATGCTATTATAAGAGAAGAAAACTGGAAATGTTGATTCTCCAAATCTGTTAAATCTTAGATTATTTTTAAATGTTTATAAAATTTATAAGCAGTCAACTAAGCTTAAATAGTTCAAATATATTTAATGCCAAAAGTAGACTTGTCCATTGCACAAATAGACTTTAAACCCTGAGTCAAGTCCAACACTTTTCAAGTGATAAGCAACATGGCCCCATTCTAACTAACTAGCTGGGATTTTCTCCCATTTATTCTCCATGTGGTTAGGGTTATTTTCTCCCCATTTTTCTGGTTTAATGCTCTAGCTTTGAATTCTGCCTCAGATCTCTGTTTTGATGACTCTCTGGGCTTTTCTTCTGGGTTTGGATTTTAGGTTCACCATATTTCTTGGGCCCTGAGAATCCTACTTATCAGGTAACACAGGTATGCACATGTGTGCATGCTTGAGCACGTGCGCGTGCATACACACACACACACACACACACACACGCAGTATCAAGCATGGCTCCTGAAACATTGCTACTATCCCTATTCCCAGTACTGAAGTCTGTCACTTCACACCCACTGGAGAAGGTGTTTAAGAAAAGCAAATATGTTTTTCCTAATAAGATGAAAATGTAGAAAGGCATTTCTGTAGCTTATGTTGTTTATGCTTTGCTCTAAAACAGCAGACCTCATTATGAAGAATGTTTTTAAACAAATCTAAATTTCATAGAATTCTATCCTATCTAATAAAAGACAAAAAGGGTAATTAACCGTACCTCCGCTACGCTTCCCATTGGCTAATCAGGGCGATATGCAAATTAACTGCCAAGAAAGAGGATCAGCAACCGGAGATCCCACAGCAGGAAAGGGCGGCCTCTAGCCAGCCCCCATGTGCGCCTGTCCGTGGGATTGCCGCAGCGATCACGGAGCAGGAAAGGGCAGCCTCTATGTGCGCCTGCCCGTGGGATCGCCACGGCAATCCCAGAGCAGGAAAGGGTGGCCTGCAGCCAGCCCCCGTGTGCGCCTGCCCCTGGGTCACCGCAGCGATCCCAGAGCAGGAAAGGGCGGTCTCTAGCCAGCCCCCATGTGAGCCTGCCCGTGGGATCGCCGCGGCAATCATGGAGCAGGAAAGGGCCGCCTGCAGCCAGCCCCCATGTGCGCCTGCCAGTGGGTCACCGCTGCGATACCAGAGCAGGAAAGAGCGGCTTGCAGCCAGCCCCCGTGTGCTCCTGCTGGTGGGATCACCGCTGCAATCCCAGAGCAGGAAAGGGTGGCCTGCAGCCAGCCCCCCTGTGCGCCTGTCCCTGGGTCGCCCCAGTGACCCCACAGCAGGAAAGGGTGCCCCACCCTGGCCACAGCTCAAGGGAGAGTACAACATGCAGTGGAGGCCAGGAGCCTGAGAGATCAACAGAGAGGGGCGCCTGCTCCAAGCCTCCAGGGTGTGGCTGGGGGCAGGCCCCCAGCAGACACACACACACACACACACACACACACACACACACACAGCGCCTACTCTGGGCCTCCAATGTGGCTGGGAGCAGACCACCAGTGGGGACAAACACAAGGCAACTGCTCGGAGCCTATGTGGCGCGGCTGGGGGCAGGCCCCAGCAGACACATACACACACACACATACACACACACACACACACACACACACACACACACACACACGAGACGCCTGCTCCAAGCCTCTGCTGCCAGACTGTGGCCATCAGTAGGACATCCACTGAGGGCTCCCAGACTGAGGGGCAGGCTTGGCTGAGGGAACCCCATCCTCAGGTGCATGAATTTCATGCACCGGGCCTCTAGTTAATTTATAAGCTCTAATTTTTATTCATGTATTTTTTTCAACAAATATTTATTATGGGCCCACTATATGCCCTGTGCTGTGCCAAACTCTAAACTCCAGTGATGAATTAAACAGGCATTCTCACTAACTTCTCAGAATAAAGAGGAATAAAGACAAAGGTGAAGGGATTGAGAAGTACAGATTGGTAGTTACAAAATAGTCATGGGGATGTCAAGTACAGCAACAGCATAGGGAATATAGCCAGTAATATTGTAATAACTGTGTATGATGCCAGTTGGGTACTGCAAAGATCACAGAGAACACTTAGTAAAGTATATGATTGTCTAACCACTATGCTGTACACCTTAACCTAATACAAAATAATATTGAATGTAAACTAATTGAAATTTTTTTTAAAATTTTTAAAGAAATGAAGAAACAAGTAGCTCTAAAGTAAAGATTACTATAAGTGCTTTGGAGGAAATAAACAGTGTGATATGGTAGAGAATAAAAGGGAAGAGACTCCCTTAAAAGTTTGGTCAGAGAAGGGCCCCTGTGAGGTGATATTTAAGCTGGTACTTTAATATGAAAGAGACAGGTGAAAACTTTCAGAAAAAAAGGGGAAGAGCAGGTGCTGCGTTCAAAGCACTACGGAAGAATAGCTTGGTGATAAGAGGTTGGGGACAGAGTGAGCAGGTGAGAGTGGCATGGAGAGTGCAGCAGTCCCGTGGGGCCTCATGGACTTGGATCCAAAGTGGAATTGTATTTTCCTACAAATGCAAACCACCCTTCCTGGACTGAAGCCTCTCCTCTTCTGAGAGGCCACCACTTAGTCTTCCAGCCCACAACTTTTCTTTCTACTCACATGTCCTCCCCCCGCCCCTCCCCGCAATATGCCCTGAGCTGTCTTTCCCAGCAGTGGTAAGAGATTTTTGGGTGGTGGACAGGAGCTTAGTGGTGTCACTTATCCTCTTTAGGTTTCATGATCCTCATCTGGAAATGAAGGGCTAAAGATAATAGCAAAAGTGTCCTCCTAGGATGCAATTCTTTGATTTACTCATAAAGTTGTAACTGAAACTACAGGGCTAGGAAGGAAACAAAAGAGGGAAAACCAGGTGGCTTCCAGATTTCTCATGAAGAAGTCTTCATGGTATAATTTATTATGTTAAAAGTAAATTCTCAGAATATCAGGCTATTGTATGATCAAACAAAATTGATCAATTCAAACTTAGGAACAAATCAGTTTTAGTTTATCAAATGTTTCAAGTAGTGATGTATCTTTTTCCCATATCTTAGTTAAGTAACAGTGTGACACTCTTTCTTCATTGAAAGGCCCAACTCAAACTGCACAAAATAAAAGTGATACTGAAAAGGGAGAAAATCTATATAAATGTACAGATCAAAAAGAACTAGACTGCTGCCCTGGCTGGTATGCTCAGTGGTTAGAGTGTCGGCCCACACATGCACACAGAAGGGTTTTGGGATTTATTCCCGGTCAAGGGTCAAGGGCATATACCTGGGTTGCAGGTTTCATCCCCTACCCTGTCGGGGTGCATGCAGGAGGCAAGCAATCGACATGTCTTTCTCTCATAGATGTTTCTATCTCTCTATCTCTCTATCTCCTCCCTCCTTTCCACTCTCTAAAAATCAATGGAAAAAAATCCTTGGGTAAAAAACAAAGAAAGAAAGAACAAGGTTGCTTTAAAAAAATACACAACATTGCCAGTTTTCAGCCTACCTCACAGAATCAGAATACCTTGAGGTGGAGCCTAGGAAACTGTACCTGAAGCACCCCAACGTAACCTAATGAAAGGCCTCACGTCATCTATTACGTGAAAAAACAAGCCCAAGTTTTTACTTTATTTCCTCACATAAATAGTACATTTCTTCTCCACTTCCACTGACTATTTTGATCAAATGACTTAGTGTATTTAATCCAAGAAAGTTGTCTAGACAAAAGTTTCTAGAATGGTCCTCACATACCTGCATCTGAGTTGTTATTTGCAGTGATTCATTTGAACATACAAATTCCTGGGCCTATGGCAGAACTACTGAATTGGGAATTTGGCCAGATGTCTGTATTTTGAACATACACCCCAGAGGTCTAGAGATTATTCATAGAAAAAGTAAAATTTAAGACTCACATCCAATAAATGATTACCACCTCACCATTGTTCACCTTCCTTAACTAAAATTCAACAAACCAAACAAATCTATGTGGAGTGGATGGTCATCTAATTATTCATTCCTTCCCTTATTCATTCAATTCATTACTTCATCAGATCTTTCTCATTATTCTCCAATTACATTTTCACTGGTTAATCCCTCACCCCCAGGTTCTCACCCTTCTATTGTTGACAGTACCAGAAATGATTAACTAAAGGGCATATTTTTTAAAGTCAGCAATCTAAATCAAAATTTTCTTTCTTATATTACAAATAACAAGAAACGTGCTGGAACTCACCAAGAGAAATATAAATATATATATATATATATATATATATATATATATATATATATATACTGAGAGCACCAAATAAAAAGAAATAAAAAAATTTATAACCTCTGCAGAACAGCCAAGGTCTCACTAACAAACATTTTTTTTCATGCAGAAAATTGTGCTCACCGTACCTGACATTGTGCAAGTGTTTACTGCAATTTAATATCCACACAACCAAGAGAAGAAATTTAATAATTTTTCAGCTGGAATGAATTGACAGCCAGTGTTAGAAAACTGCAGACTCTGCAGAATCAATAAAAGCTGCTGGCATCATAAAGTAGTACTTTTGCCCAGAAAACATCTCACAAAGGTCAGGTTTACAAACCACCAGGTAGCGGTATCACTTTTACATCTTTCCAGGACTATTAAAATTCCATTACACAACCTTCCAAAACTAACATGCAGCCTTTAAACTTCACCAAAATAATCCCAGAGACAGACCAGCCTCAGTTCAAACTCTGAAAGCAAACCCTTGGTTAACTTTTGTCCCCTTGTCACAAAAAAACCATTTGTAGAATTCTGTTTTGTAAAAAAATATCAAAGCAAATACATATATATTTACTTATAACTATAAACATAGCTCTAAGTGGATATACCCATTTAGTGAATTGAAAGGTACCTGTTAACATCAGGAAATAATTTCCAAAAGTAATAATTTTTCTGTTGCAAATCTTGGAAAACCACCACCACTAAATATCTGATGTCATAAAATCAAGGCTGTGTTATAAGACCCAGTACTCAATTGTGCCTAAAGAGCAGCTGACATGAAGCAAGATCTCCTGCCCACTTTAGACATATAGCTTTTCAGGCTGTGTTTTCATTAGAGGTTCCCAGTTGCACATGGAATTTCATCAGGCATAATCAATTCAGGATTAGCTACTCATTCCACATTTATTGAGCACCTACTAAACCCATCTACACACTGTCACAGATGCCTGATCCAGTGCCCTCTGGCTCAGTCCTCCAGTGACCTAAACCCAGATGGAAGGGAAGGGGAACATGTGCTGGGAGGGTAATCTCTCCGCCTCTGAGCAGAGATGCATGGCAAGCCTCCCTCAGTACTTCAGTTTTCCTCCAAAGGGCATAAACTTCATTATCTGCTTATTTGATCTCAAACGCAGATGGATTTGCACTCAATCAAAACAGAATACAGGCACCTTGGGACCTTGACAGAGAGCAAAGACCTCTGCTGCCCTACTCAGTCCATGCCTGGCTGAAAGAACTAGGTTCACAGTGGAAAACAGGCAGGCTATTTGCTCTCTAAGTCAGTGATCTCCATGTTTTGAAAAGTCACTTTCCTGAATCTGTAAAAAATATTAAGAATAAGTATATTTTCTCAAACTCTGTTTACTTAAAAATGTATGGAATGACGTAATTAATAAGCAATAAAAGCTTCATCACATGTAATAAAAATAATTTAATAATACATCTGAACACATAGTTATACTCTATACTAGTGTACTAATAGATTATGTACAATACAAAATATATAAAAAAGAAAGACAATTTTAAAGGAAGAGAAATACATACAAAGACAAATTCTAGTATCTTTGTCCTGTACCCCGAAGTGTTACTTCACTGAATGACCTAGTGTATGTGAGCAAACGCCTTGGCTATTATCAGCCTGTGTAACAGGACTCCTTTCTGGTGCCCGATGGCTAAAGAAGTGAGGCCGGATCACTAGAGAGCCACAAATACTTAGAATGTACTCCCAAGAAATCCTTTCAGAGTATTATGCTTTTCCGGGCACGGGTACAAGTTTTAACAAGGAATGCCAAAATATACAACTCTGAGAAACACAGTACGCGAATTTGAGTGCTAAAAGGATGCTGCTGAGACCTACTTACTAAATCTCTCAGTATTCACTATATGAGTCCATGTGAAAATTTTCTTTCAAATCTAATGCCAAGCTGTTTTGTTTGTTTGTTTTTCCTTATAGAGAATAAACTTTCAAAAAGTTCAGAGTCAAAACTGCCTATGTGACTATAGCCTAATTTTCTGTTTTCCCAGGTCTCATTATTTTATTATAATAACTAAATATATATTAAACTTATTTGCATATTTGGAAGTTGTTTTGTAGAACAAATAGAGGGAAAGAATAGCAATCTCCAGTAACAGTGGGGTGTTAATTACTCTAGTTTTCCTAAGGATGCATACAAGAAGGTATTCCCGGAAGCCCCAAATTTGCTGTACTTTAGATTACATGTACTCTAAACTATGAAAACTCAGAGAATTTTGAGCAAATGTCATTCTGTAAAACAGCCTTAGGACTTAATCTTTGTTTCCCACAGCAAAGACAAGCTGTTTACTCAATTATCAGCAAACATTACCCACTGGCCTATCTTATTTAGAAGAAGTAATCAAAGGTTGATTATAATAATGTACCCTTATCCTTACTTTTTTTTTAAATTTGTTTTTATTGATTTCAGAGAGGAAAGGAGAGGGAGAAACATTAGTTGGCTGCCTCCTGCACACCCCCTATTGGGGATTGAGCCCAGAACCCAGGCATGTGCCCTGACCGGGAATCGAACCATGACCTCCTGGTTCATGGGTCAACATTCAACCACTGAGCCACACCAGCTGGACCTTATCCCTACTTTTCTAAAGAATGTGCCTATTAGCAGAAATATGAACTGTTTTTAAATAAAGACTTAATAAGTATTTGTTGAATGAATGGAAAAATAACAACTATATAATCCAATAGTTACTTCAGTTAAAGAGTCATTATTTGATTTCTTTCTTTCATAGACCTCCAGAAACATACCAACCTCAAGATTCAGAATGGCAAAAAGATTTCATCAGGAATATTCATTGTAACCACATGGCAGTAGCTAACAAGAACTATGTATTGAGAGGGAATCCGAGGAAGAGCTCTGGTTGACTAGAAAAAGAAACTAGGAGCTAGGGAAGGTGGAGAGGCAACATAGTGTTGTCGGTTTGCCGACACCACCCTAGACAGATAGGGGGTGTTTTCAAAATCCAAAGGTGCTTGTTTATGTTAAAAGGCTCAGTGATTTTTATCTGAAGACTTGCTTCCTGCTTCTGTGTACTTAATAATCATCAGTGTGATTTACTTACTCTCTCCTTCTAAACCAGGAGGAATTCCTTGAAGACAAGGACCATGTGATTTTCATTTTTTCATTCCCACACAGCACACTAAATACTCCTAAATGGCAGTTGACCCTTTTGTGATAACTTGGGGATAACAAAATCATTGAGCCTTTTAACTTAATCAAGTACCTTTGGATTTCAAACCCATCCATTAACTACCAGGTAGGTCAGCAACTGACAACACTGTTGCCCCTCCAACCTCCCTAGCCTGGCTCATTTTTTACTAGTCAGCCAGGGCTTCTTCCTGACAATCCCTTCAATAAAGGTTGAAAGGACCAGTTCATTTTATAGCTTCAACCAAAAATTTGTCTGAACTAGTAGTTCTCAATTCTAGTTTTCCAACCTGGATATACATTAGAATCTCCTACAGAGTATTTTAGAAAATGAAGCCCCCCACCCTGACCACTCCATCCACAGAAATTGTTTGGTTTTGGTTTTATAAAATTGCCAAGTGACTACAATGAATAACCCAACTGTTCTTTTCTAGATCAACATTAGTTCCTAAAGACTACATCCTTCTCTTATGGATTTATGATCTACATTAGCATATTAGAGACAACAGAAAGTTCTGCCATAAAGAGTCTTATTTAAGTCAGCCTTTCTCAAAACTGACCATTGAACCATTTCATCATAATTCCTATCCTATATAATAAAAACCTAGGTGGTGTCACGCGCGACATCACCACAAGATGGCCGGCAGGGGAGGGTAGTTGTGGGTGATCAGGCCTGCAGGGGAGGGCAGTTGGGGGCAACTGGGCCAGCAGGGGAGGGCAGTTGGGGGCAATCGAGCCAGCAGGGGAGCAGTTAGGAGGCAATCAGGCCAGCAGGGGAGGGCAGTTGTGGGCGATCGGGCTGGCAGGGGAGCAGATGGGGGCAATCAGGCTGGCAGGCAGAAGTGGTTAGGAGCCAGCAGTCCCGGATTGTGAGAGGGATTGGGCCTAAACTGGCAGTCAGACATCCCCTGAGGGGTCCCAGATTGGAGAGGGTGCAGGCTGGGCTGAGAGACGCCACCCCCCATGCACAAATTTCGTGCACCAGGCCTCTAATATATATATATATATATATATCTACACTAATAAAAGAGAAACATGGTAATTGGTGTATGACCGCTACCCTTTTCATTGGCTAATCAGTGAGTATATGCAAATTAACTGTCAGCCAAGATGGCGGCCGGCAGCCAGGCAGCTGGAAGCGAACATGAGGCTTGCTTGCTGCAGTGAAGGAAGACTCCAACATTCCCCGCCTGCGCTGCTGGCCTCTGAGCCTTTGTAACAAAAACCCGGGATCTCAGAGCTGGAGTTATACTTTGTTTCGATTATAGAACGCAAACAAACCAGCAGAAGCCTCAAAGCTAGAGCCAGAGTTAAAGCTGGCCCAGAATAAAATTTAAAAAAAGAGAAAAAAAAGGAGGGGTTGGGAGCTTCAGTCAACAATCGCCAGCCTGAAAGCAGTCCTCAGCCCCTCACCCAGACTGGCCAGGCACCCCAGTGGGGACCCCCACCCTGAAGGGTGTGTGACCAGCTGCAAACAGCCATCATCCCCTCATCCAGGCTGGCCAGGCACCCCAGTGGGGACCCCCACCCTGATACAGGTCACCCTTCAGGGCAAACCAGCCGGCCCCCAGGCCTCTATCCTATATAGTAAAAGGGTAATATGCCTCCCAGCACCGGGATCAGCAGAGCCTTGAGGCCTCCTGGCACCGGATCAGCGTGACAGGGGGCAACGCCCAAACCCCCTGATCGCCCTGCGGCTCTGTGTGTGACAGGGTGCGGCGTCCCAACCTCCCCCCCCCCCCCCCCACAGGCCCTGCTCTGTGTGTGACAAGGTAGAGCCATAACCTCCCCATCAGCCCTGCCCTGAGTGTGACAGTGGCAGCGCCCCAACCCCCTGATCGGCCCTGCTCTGTGGGTGATAGAGGGCAGTGCCCCAACCCCCCCCCCCCCCACCCCACGGGCCTTGCTCTGTGTGTGATGGGGTAGAGCCATAACCTCCCCATTGGCCCTGCCCTGAGTGTGACAGTGGTGGCGCCCCAACCCCCTGATAGGCCCTGCTCTGTGTGTGACAGGGGGCGGTGCCCTAATTCCCCTATTGGCCCTACTCTGTGAGTGACGGGGGGAGCTCCTCAACCCCCTGATTGGCCCTGCTCTGTGAGTGACAGGGGGGAGCTCCCAAACCCCCTGGTGGGACCTGCTCTGTGCATGACAGGGGGAGTTCCCCAACCCCCTGATGGGCCCTGCTCTGTGCATGACAGGGGGCAGTGCCCAACCCTCTGATTGTCCCTGCTCTGTGAGTGACAGGGGGCAATGCTCCAACCCCTTGATCGACCCTGCTCTGTGCGTGACAGAGGGTGGCGCCGCAACCTCCCCATCAACCTTGCCTTGAGTGTGACATGGGGCGGTGCCCCAACCCCCCAATCGGCCCCACCCTGAGTGTGACTGAGGGTGGCATCGCAACCTCTCAATCCGCCCTGCTCTGTGCATGACAGGGGGCGGTGCCCCAACTCCCCAATCAGCCCTGCTCAGAGCCCGACCAGGGGCTGCACCTAGGGATTGGGCCTGCCCTCTGCCACGCAGGAGCAGGCCTAAGCTAGCAGGTCATTATCTCCTGAGGGGTCCCAGACTGCGAGAGGGCACAGGCCGGGCTGAGGGACCCCACTCTTCCCCCCCGAGTGCACAAATTTTTGTGCACCGGGCCTCTAGTATATATATAAAAGCCTAAGCAACCATTCAACGGTTCGACTGGTAGCTATCATGCACACTGACCACCGGGGGCAGACACTCAACGCACAGGCATGGAAACATGGAACAGACTAATGAATCTCAGAGGGAAGGGGTGAGAGGGGAGGGCAGGAAGAGATTAACCAAAGATCTTAATGCATACTAGAGGCCTGATGCATGGATTCATGCACCGGTGGGGTGCCTAGGCCTGGCCTGCCAGGATCAGGCCAAATCCATGCACCGGGCCTCCAACATCCCCTGAGGGGTCCTGGATTGTGAGAGGGCGCAGGCCAGGCCAAGGGACCTCACCAGTGAGTGCATGGGCCTCTAGTTATAAATAAATCTTTATTGGAACACAGCCACAACTATTATGTATTGTCTATTGCTATTTGCATGCTACAAGGGCAGAAATGAACAGTTGCAACAAAGACCCTATGCTCCACATAGCCTAAAATATTTACTATCAGACCTTTAAGAAAATGTTAAGGAATACACCACAGAAATACTAATCTAAACTGGCCAATTCAGATGGAATCCTAAAGGTTCCAAGGAAAGGCCTCAGAGGGTAAAAAATAAAATAAA
The DNA here is from genome assembly GCF_028538775.1 of Myotis yumanensis. NCBI lineage: Eukaryota > Metazoa > Chordata > Mammalia > Chiroptera > Vespertilionidae > Myotis > Myotis yumanensis. The sequence goes on from NW_027223753.1 coordinate 76,264,132, forward strand.
AGGGGGGGAGCTCATTAAATAGGGCTCCATATCTACTCTAACCATGGCTGTACTGCTTTGACTTTTCAAATTTCATTTGAAGAGAGGTTTGAACACCAATGACTTAGAAACTAAGAGATTGAATAAATAAAAGGCAGTAAATTATACTCTGTTTTGCCAGGGAAAGCTTTAACCAACTTTGTCCAAAATCAAATTGATGAATCCCAGCTTATTTAAACTGAGTATCTGAGAAACAGCTATTTAGGCACTATGTCCCCTATCAAGTTATATACATTCATGCATTTATTTAGCTTGCCCATTAAAATTCTTTTATAATTTATATTTTAATATTATATTTTTGGATTTTGTAAGTCAAAACAGAAGAAGAGGCCATATAGAGACTATATCGCGAATTTCTATATATTAGCAGCTAAAGGCATTTCTAATTCATTATTCAATGTCTCTTAGAAAAGGATGTGTAACAAGAATTCTTAGTGTTAATGGCCTAGAAACATGTACATTTCTCATTATAAACTACATACTTCCTTTTACACATGCATTTCAAATTCTATAAATCATACTATTTCATTATTCCTCTGAAGAGGCAGAATTTATCAGTTGGTAAAATCATCTTCCCTCATTCCAAACACAATACAGCATTTCATACAGCTTTTATTTTCATGATGAACTATTACATACAATCACTTAATGTAAGCTGCCTGAAATCCTTTTTTTGGAAGTTGACAATATACAAAAAAAACATGTAAATTAACATTAGTAATCCTTTAGAAGAAATAAGATTTTTCAATTTTATTTGAACATAGCACAAATGAAAAGTTAAAGGAATAAAAGATATTTAAATAACTGCCTTATAAATTAATAGGATGCAATTATGGATCTCTTTTTTATTTTAGATCAAAATCAATGTATACTAACCCTTGCTAATGATGATCAGTCAAATTTGGCATGATGCAAACCATACAACTCAACAATCTGAAGTTTGCACAACAGAAAACCAAATATTGCTCATATTTCTTCAGATTTAAAAGAGCAGGAAGCAATGTTTTCCAGTTGCATTTCATAATTAATCTTATACACAATTGATGGTATCTTTGTAAGCCTTGAAATAAAACAGAATTCATTTTTTTAAATTTCAGCATTAATACTAAAATTACTACGCATCAAGAAATTTTCTCTCTGCTTTGAATATTTCACCTTAATTTCTTTACCTTCCTATAACCTGCTTACGCCACTAATCCTGCAGGGCTTTTTCAGATTTGTGAGGGACAAAAAAGTAGCAACACACAAATAAGATCTAGAAAAGCACAGGAGAGCTATGAAAACAGCTCATCCATCATCTCTACATTTTGATTCCAGAGACAGCAATGAAAGGTGTTGTTTCCACACCACTCACCCAGCACACTTAAAAAGGTTTGTTCCATCACTTAGACCACTGAAACTGATTGATTAGCTGCTAGAGAAAAATCAATACAAATATGCTAGAAAACACTAGCTTGTAAATTCATTCTGGCCTCAACAAAGTCCTGGTCACTGCTTGACATGTTTTTCTAGATATCGAAAATGCAACCATGTCAAACCTCAGCCCCCAGACACTGCCATGCCCAGGAATTTTTAAAGCCTAAATCTCGGCAGAGGTGGGGAAGTAGGGGGGAAAGTTTCCCAGCAGTCGGTTAAAACAGTGATATGATACCCAGAAGTCACCTGGTAAATCTTATAACTCATATGCAGAACTGTCCACAAAAATGATAAACACACCAAGAAGGTAAAAACAGTCAAAGAAAATGTCAAGGGGACTAGGTTCAGTGAGAGAAAAAGCAAAAAAGCCGGAAAATCAAACACACACACAAACACATATGTAAATGGTAAACAAAAATTTCTATTTCAAAATATAAATGATTGTGACTTCAATGCTATCCATTCAAAAGTTAATAAGTTGCCTTTCTCACTTTTCGGCACCTGAATGTATACTATTTTTAATGCTCTGGGAAATCACTTTACATTCAGAATGATTTCACAAATCTCTTCTCAACACTCTCTTTGCCTTTGGGTTAGCTCTCAGTCTCTTCACATTCGTTAGACTACTAAGAAATACATTTTATGAATATAAAATATTTCATAAATATGCTATTCATAAAGAAATTGTGATCTCACTGCATCATGGCAGGCAATCTGGGTTCTAATCCCCATTCCACAATTGGTTTAGAGCTTTTAAAAAACACTTTATATTTCTACACAGTCATTAAAAATTTTAAGTTACAGAAAGAAAGCAAATGTAATTTTCAGGACGGGAAATTTAATTTCCACTGACTTTAAACATAGTGCTAAAATTTAGTGGCAGCATACTTAACCTTTACATTTAGCATAATCTTTCAAAGAGTAATATTTATTCTTCTTTATTCATTATAGGTCAGATGATTTCATAATGACATAATGAAGAATTTATGGGGTTGTGGTTCAAAAACAATTCCTAACACCTGAGTTATGAAAGGAACTAAATATGCAAACACTATAAAACTATGAAAATGGGTTATTTCTTCTGTTTACCTTCACAATTATTCTTCACAATTTTAAAGCTCCAACATAGAAATTCAGTAAGACCATTAAAATCCCACTGTCCTTTGCAGAAAACAAAAGATAATAAACTAACTCAATGTCTTTAAAATGTGAGGTACAGACTGCTATTTACTATAGTAGAAAGGGGTTATTAGGCCATTCTTTGCATGAATTTATTTTTCTAAAATTAAGAAAATGAAAGGTAGTTGTCAAACTAAATAATTTCTATCTATAGATACATTTTTCAGAGAATATATTTTTGAAAATCTGTCATTTGATTCTAGTCATTAATGTTTGCTGTGGATGTTCCAATATTCTCACTCAAAATGAAGACTTCTCTTTCTGAATTAATTTTAAATTCCTTCAGTTTAAGTAATGTCTAAGGACACAGGCAATTACTTCGCATAAATTATCTCAAACGACACTAAACAGCATAGTAATAAGAAGAACATGGCGCGGAGAGGTCATGTACCTTGTCAGATCATGTGGCTAGTAAGTAGCACACCACCATTTCAAATTCTAACTCTATTAAGCAAAGAGCATCAAATACTTGATAACTTAAAATTTTCCTAAATACAATAGCTTATCTAGAAAGTTATGACCTCAATATTTTAGAAACAGTACCACATATCAAGCAAATGAGCTCACCAGTTCAAAAACTAGCATTCAGTTTCAACTTTAATTTACAGATAACAAGACAACAGAAAAACCTTACATTGCAAACATTCTATGATTGCAAATAAAAAGGCACATACATACCTACTGATGATGATTATGAAAGTAATACTAAATAAATATTTTCTAACACTTTCTCTAAAAATAGCCACTAAGTCACTCCCAACTTCTGATATATAGTCTTTGAACCACTCACCTTAATTAGCCAAGATCACTTGGATGTGTCAATGCTAACTGCCAATCAAGTCTGACAGAACTAACACACTGTGTCTCTACTGCTCAGAGGGCATTTCTAAAGATAACCAGAGAGCTAAGTTTGTTGGATATGTTCAGAGTAATTCTATAAGCATTTTATAAATATTATGTTCACCCCTTCCTTTTTTTCCCCTCAAGTCAGATATAATACATAAATGTGTCCATACTAAGTCATGAGGCAATCATATCAAAGCATTAGTATAGGTTATAGGTGAGGATAGATATGAGGGAGCCCAGAGAATACTTTCACTTCCTACATGGTGATTTAACTGTTTTATATTTTTCAAACAAATTTTCAAAGTAAAATGAGAAAATTTTTCAGTTATATGTAGTTGTACTTAGAAATGTATAATGTTGAAAAAGTGCCGCAAAGAAACTAATTTGTATGCCTTCCAATTTGTAGTGTTTGATGGATATATAATATAGTTTTAATATCTCCATTAACCAACAGATACATAAAAAAAACACCATGTAAGAATGCCAGAAAAGGCATCATTTTTCAAATATATTAGGTTTCTTTGCAAATTTTTGCCATTTTTGAAAAATCCTTAGGGTAGTTGTGTTACGGAAGACAATTGCCCAGACATTTTCTTAGATTAGGTATCTAGTCTCACCCTAAAACAGAACACTGGCAAGAGTCAGTGAGTTGCCTTTCATTTCTTGTTGAATGGAAATAGAAGAGTGGACTAAGCTAAGAATATAAAAATAGAAAAAAATTATTGGGAGGTGTTAACAAACCAACCAAGGTTATATTTTTCTCTATTTTTAAGAGCATTCCAAATTCATGTTGATAAAAGCTTTACATAGACTAAATAAAGAAATGTGTTTGGAACTCATACTTGCTAGAATTCAGGGTGTGAAGTACTGAAAATAGCACTCAAAGTTACTCCCTCAAAGAAAAGTACATTGCCAATAACTATTAACCCACAAGATTATGAGGCCATGCATTATCTCATGTTGGGTGTAAAAGCACTGATGTTATATTACACATATCATAAACAGAGACAAAAGGGAAGTTTATAGTTTAAGCAGTTATGTGTCAAACAACACAACTGTGACTCATGTAAAAGATAAGTCTTATTTTGTACAGAGAGATACCTAGACAATCACATTTTTCAGCAAGTGTTGAGTCAGAAGTAGCTGGCCACTCACACAGCAAATCGTTCTCTGCAGGGCTCCCTACCAGTACCCCTCCTTACTGACCCAATAGACCTATGAATAAGAAAGGCTATCTTTACTGGATGATAGTAAAATCTACCTTCTCCTTTCAAGACTCTGGGAAACCTTTATTAGTTCAATTTTCTAATGGTCCAGAAATGACCAAAGAAATGCGTAGAAATCTTAAAAAGTGTATTACTCAGTTCACAAAACTCTTAACACACATCAAAAGGTCATGGATTTCATTTTCATTTTTATTTTTTGTCTTTTCCATGGAATCTACAATAGGTGATAAAATTCAAATCATGTCACTTACCTTAGAGTCATAAAAAAATGAAAGAGTGGCTAGTAATGTGAATATTATAACCTGATTGAATCTATCAGATAAGCTGAAATATTTGTAAACTCTTCAGAAAGCTAAAGAAGCATGTATGGAAAGTAAAACAAATTAGAAGACTACTATAATTTATTAAGAAGACTAAACTTGTACACAATTATAGACACTCTTACCTTGAAAAGACTGTTTGGCTCTGTCTACTAGTTCATCAATTGGATAACTGGCCAAGTTTCCTCTGGCGTGTTTAGTTTTGCAGTAGGTACAAGCATTGAGACACCTGTTCAAATGACAGCAATAAGTAAAGCTGGAATTTTAAAGACAGTGCACACTTAACACAAAGAAAACACACCAAAGTGCTATTTTAGTAACATTTGCAGTTTATAGAGGAGATATAAGAAGCAAATATCTACCATACTTCATATTTATGTTATTTCTACCAGGCATTGAAATTTCCAATTATGTTCCAACCATTCAAAAATGATTGTACAGCCAAGCTGGCATAGCTCAGTGGTTGAGCACTGACCTATGAACAAGAGGTCACGGTTCAATTCCTGGGTTGTGCGCTCGACCTCCAGTGTGGGGTGTGCAGGAGGCAGCTGATTAATGATTCTCTCTCATCACTGATGTTTCTATTTATCTCTCCCTCTCCCTGTCTAAAATCAATAAAAAAAAAAAATTTTAAGAATAATTATACAAATCACATAATATTACCTTCAAATGCAAATATCCATGTGGAACAAAGTTTACAAAGATTACTCAAAAGAAATTCAAGATCCACACTGTTTGTAAACCACTGACATTTCTTTGGCTATTGTAACACTTTAAAATTTTAGTATCTCCTAAATATGCCATATTAATTGGAAATGAAAAAGCATATGCATTTATCTTTTAACTGACATAATAATAAAGTGAACATGGCATTTTCATAAAAAAATACATTCTTGGAAATTTTCACATATGTTTCACTATTTGAAATCAGAAAGAAATATTTAAACATATCCAATGTTTAGTTTTTCTCGCTTTGAAATTTTAAAGCATTTTAAAATGATCTTTTAAAATTTTGTTATTCATTATAGCAATTATTTGTCATGTCTAAAGACTATTGAAAAATATTTCTATTTATTAATTTTTCCAAACTAATGTTGTAATTCTACTTTTATTTAATTTTTAATTAAATTTATCATCCTAGAGCAACTGAATCACCGAAGAGATTTGTGTTGCTTTTTGTTAAATGTTGAGCCTTATTTTGTTTTTTTAAATTCTCATCAAAGGATATGTTTTTATTTAATTAAGAGAGAGAGGAAGAGAGAGAAAGAGACAGAGAAACATCAGTATGAGAGAGAAACTTCAATCAATTGCCTCCCATACTGCCCTGACCTGGGATCAAACCTAAAACCTTTTCGTATATGGGATGATGCTCCAACCAACTAAGTCACTTGATTAGGGCTTGAGCCTTATCTTTTTTACATAGGTCTATCTTCTATCCTATATAATAAAAGCCTAATATGCTAAGTGTCCAGTCGTCCATTCAGCCAATCAAAGTGTAATATGCTAATGATATGCTAAGGCCACCCAACTGCTCACTATGACATGCACTGACCACCAGGGGGAAGAGAGTCGACCTGTCGACCAGTCACTATGACGTGCACTGACCACCAGGGGGCAGATGCTCTGAACAGTAGGTTACCTTGCTCCTGGGGTCCAGCTGATCAGGACTGAGCGAAGATGGGCCGGACATACCCTGGGGCCCTCCCACGGTCCCTCCCCAGCTAGCCAACCTCCCGCATCCCTCCCTGGCCCCAATCGTGCATCGGTAGGGTGCCTCAGCCTGGCCTGAGCCCTCTCACAATTTGGGACCCCTTGGGGTATGTTGGAGAACTGGTTTCGGCCTGATCCCACAGGCCAGGCCAAGGGACCCTACCGATGCATGAATTCGTACACTGGGACTCTAGTATGTATATATTAAAGACTAATATGCACAGTGTCCCCTCAGGAGCTCAACTGGGAGAATGGGAGTTCGATCACTCACTATGACCTGCACCGACAACCAGGGGGCAGCGTGGAACATGGCAGGCGACCAGCAGTGGCAATGAAGCGCTGAGGGAGCGAGGGAAGGAGGAGGGGGGGAGGTGGGGAACCTGATAAGCCCTGATCGCCACCAGGCCTAGGGACCCTACCCATGCACAAATTTCATGCACCGTGCCTCTAGTTTTATTATAAGTGTTTCTTTTATCTTATAATAAGAAAACTTATTTAAATGATATTTTTAAATTACAAGAGTAAAACCAACCTTTTAGTTTTTAAAATACTAACTCAAGGGGAGTTTAACCCCCTCCCTACCTGGGAGTCCATTCTGTGGGACTCTTCCCTCTCCCCACCTGTACTTATTCTTCAATAAATCTCCACCTTTGCTATACGAAAAATAAAAATTAAATAAATAAAATTAAATTAAATTAAATACTAACTCAAAAGAATATATGTTGGAGAAACCAAGATGGCGGCATAGGTAAACATCTGAAATTGCTACCTCGCACAACCACTTCAAAACTACAACTAAAAGACAAAACGGACATCATCCAGAACCACAGGGAGGCTGGATGAGTGGAAATTCTACAACTAGAAGGAAAGAGAAAAGCACACTGAGACTCAGAGGAGGTGCAGAAGTAAAGTTCAGAGGCACGGAGGAGCACGCGGAAAGGGCTGGCAACTGAGGACACAGTTGTCTTTTTCAATCGTGAGGGAGACACAAGCTCCTGACTGCTCTGAACTCCAGTTCCCGGCAAGTCTCTGGAGACCCAGACTCATACAGGGAGAAACTGGACTGTCTGGCATCGGGCGGAACTTGAGGGTGGCTTTCTTTCAGAGGTGCTTACAGCGATTGCTGGGGGACACTGAGACCCAGGCCCTCATAGGGCAGGGCTGAGGATCAGCCATAGCTGTTTGCTCCGCCCTGTTGATTCCCTGAGACTCCACCCCACCCAAGCTGTGCACAAAGGCTTTTCCATATGAATGGCCCGGCCCTTTGCAATCTAAAATTACCTAACAAACTGCAGCTGGGTCAGAGAGACCCAGAACATCCAAAAGAGGGCACAAGGCCCCACAGAAGCTTGCACTGCTTCACAGCTGGGCCTCATCTGGGCACCTCCAAACCCCAAACAAAGAAGAGGAATCTGCAGATCTCTCTGTAGCTCCTGCTGGGTAGCCTCAGGCAGAGGCTAAATTAGCACCTCCTTCGAGATCCAAGAGCCAGTGTACCCAGTGATCAGAGTGGGACCATCCAGATTATAACTCCTCAGATCCATAAGGGACACACTCAGGAGGCAGACTCAGTGAGCACCAAAGCCCCACTGAAGCAACTCTTGCCCCATAAGGGTGTCTCCAGCACAGAAGGTCTCCCATTGCAGACACAGCTGATTCTCACAGCCAATTGGCCAGGAGGTCAATTCCTCCCAGTAATACCAACAACAATCAAGGCTTAACTACAACAAGACTGTGCACAAAGCCCACAAAGGGGTGCACCAAGAGTGTCCACCTCAGGTAATTGGGGAGGCTGAGCTACTGGGCCCTATAGGACACCTAGCACACAAAGCCACTCTATCAACACAGGGAAGCAGCCAAAATGCGGAGACAAAGAAACAGGTCACAAATGACAGAAATGGAGGAAAGCAAACTACTGGATATAGAGTTCAAAACCACACTTATAAGGTTTTTCAAGAATTTCCTAGAAACTGCCGATAAATTTGGTGAGACCCTCGATAAATCTAGTGAGACCCTCGAGGATATGAAAAAGGACCAACTAGAAATTAAGCATACACTGACTGAAATAAAGAATAATATACAGAGATCCAACAGCAGACTAGAGTATCACAAGAATCAAGTCAAAGATTTGAAATACGAAGAAGCAAAAAAACACCCAACTGGAAAAGCAAAAAAAAAAAAAAAGAATCTAAAAATATGAAAATAGTATAAGGAGCCTCTGGGACAACTTCAAGTGTACCAACATCTGAATTATGGGGGTGCCAGAAGAAGAGAGAGAGCAAGATATTGAAAACCTATTTGAAGAAATAATGACAGAAAACTTCCCCTACCTGGTGAAAGAAATAGACTTACAAGTCCAGGAAGCGCAGAGAACCCCAAACAAAAGGAATCCAAAGAGGACCACACCAAGAAACATCATAATTAAAATGCCAAGAGCAAAAGACAGAGAGAGAATCTTAAAAGCAGCAAGAGAAAAACAGTTAGTTACCGACAAGGGAATACCCATACGATTGTCAGCTGATTTCTCAACAGAAATTATGCAGGACATAAGGGAGTGGCAAAAAATATTCAAAGTGATGAATAGCAAGAACCTACAACCAAGATTACTTTACCCAGCAAAGCTATCGTTCAGAATTGAAGGTCGGATAAAGAGCTTTACAGATAAGAAAAAGCTAAAGGAGTTCATCACCACCAAACCAGTATTATATGAAATGCTGAAAGGTAACCTTTAAGAAGAGAAAGAAAAATAAAGGTAAAGATAAAAATTATGAACAACAAATACATATCTATCAACAAGTGAATCTAAAAATCAAGTGAATAAAAAAATCTGATGAACAGAATAAACTGGTGAATATAATAGAATCAGGGGCATAGAAAGGGAGTGGACTGACAATTTTTGGGGGGAAAGGGGTGTGGGGGGTGTGGGAAGAGCCTGGACAAAAATCATACACCTATGGATGAGGACAGTGGGGGGGTGGGTAAGGGCAGATGGTGGGGTGGGAACCGGGTAGAGGGGAGCTATGGGGAGAAAAAAGAGGAACAACTGTAATAATCTGAACAATAAAGATTTAATAATAAAAAATAAAAAATAATATATGTTCACTGTAGCATTATTTACAATAGCCAAGATATGGAAATAACTTAAGTGTCCATATATGGATGCATGGATAAAAAAAATATGTGGTTTATTTATATATACAATGGAATATTATTGAGCCATAAAAAAAGAAGGAAATCCCGCCATTTGTGACAACATGGAAGGACCTCAAGAGCAATATGCTTAGTGAAGTAAGTCAGATAGACAAAGATAAATACTATATAATCTTTCTTACATGTGGAATTTTAAAAACCTCATAGAAATAGAGAATATATTAGTGGTAGCCAGAGGGTGGAATTGGGGGGGGGGGGGGCAAATGGGTGAAGTTGGTCTAAAGGTACAAATTTCCACTTACAAGATAAATAAGTTCTGGGGATGTAACGTATAGTATGGTAACTATCGTTATCAATACCATATTATATTTGAAAGGTGCTAAGAGATCTTAAAAATTCTTATCACAAGGGGAAAAATTGTAAGTATGTAGAGTGATAGATGTTAACTAAACTTATTATGGTAAACATTGCACAACATATACATATCTCAAATCATAATGTTGTACACCTTAAACTTATGCAATGTCATATGTCAACTATATCTCTGTAGAACTAGGGGTGGAGGTGAAAGTAGCTTACTCAAGGCCTGTAACTCAAATCTCAAGAGCTGAAATTCAAACCTGAGCCTATCAAATTTCAAATTCCATTCTGTTTTCATACTAAGCTGCCTCCCCAGAATTAATGTGTATCAAACATCCTATCTACATAAAAATGGAGATAAGATAAGCAATCATCTGACATGAGACATAAAGTAACACAGCATATTTATTCAAAGATATGGCCAATACTTATCATCCTATGTATGAAGCTCTTTGTTTAAAACATGTATTTCTCTCTTTTATTCTTTGGAAATCTAAGACTAGGCTTCTTGTCTATTGGCTGACCCAAACCAGTTATTCCAACCTTGCTGTTTACAAGTTCTGGTTTTCATCCTCCTGCTGGCTCTTTGGTAAATTGTATCACCTTGTTTGGCTTGCCATGTTTCTGAAATTCTATCGCTCAGGTTCTCAAAGCTGACTGCTCTCTCTGCCCTTCTCCTCAGCTCAAGTAGCACTGTGTTCTGCTGGATGCAGCAGACCCCACCATTCATTCACCTGTGATTCCCCATTGTGATTGGCATTCACTCAAGTTACCTCAGCACCCATCCAGGGAATCTCTTGATACTACTTAGCTACGTCGCCTAATTCCTAATGGAGAGCTCCATAAGTTAGGTGGACAATAGAAACTACTCCCATTTCTGACTTGGGCTATTTTTTAAACGTAACTGTCTTAAGAGACATCAGCCTGGAGAGGGGAAAAGAAATAGGAAGAGAAGGGAACAAAATGTAACATAAATTAATTAACACATGCAAAGCACTTAGAATATAGTCTGCACCTAGTAAGTGATCAGTAGATGCTCTCTAATACTTGTTTAATGTGACTTTCTAAACAATTCTGTAAAGAAATAATTATACAGTATCATGTTCCAGGTGTACTTAACTTTACAAAACAGATGTGTTACTGATAGTTTGGCTGAAATCAACTGTGGAAAAGAAATCATATTTTCCTACTGGCTCGCTTAATAAAAGTGGAAATATATCCCCCATGGAAAATCACTCATGAAAGTGTACTAAAAAGTTTAAATAAAACAAAGTGATACCCGGAAACATTTATAATAACGAAAATAAGCCACCAAGTATAACTATTACATTAAGAATTCAAAGTATTCTTCACTAAACTGTTCCCTTGACGTTAATTAGGGTTTGTTGATGTGATATGTTTTTGAAGTTCTAAACTCTTTATTGTATAAAATGAGTTCACCCTTACTTGCAGTTATCAAAATATTTTATATTATTTCAATAAAGTAAAATTTTCTCAAAAATAAGTTTCTTTAAGCATGTTAAAACAGTACTAACCATGCATTAAATCAGCTATGTCTTACGTTTAAAAAGGAAAGAGATTTGTTGTAATACAAAATTATATGCAGTACAAAATCAGAAAAGAATAAGGTTTTTGATGCTATTTGGTTTAAAAATGTTTTCTCAATCATTAAAAATTATGATGACCAATCATTTCAACATGACAAGCCTTCACTAAAATAAAGAGATTCACCACAGAAACCACCTCCGAGAGTTTCAGTTATCTGTAAACAATTAAATAATTGTCTACGAGTAACACTGAGCCAGTTTCTTCAACCGTCAGAAAACAAAAGATCTTTGAAGGTAGACTGTTGAAAGCCAAAACCAAAAAAGAGAATGGCTGTTGAGCTGTAAGGAAGATGCAAAATCCTGAACTGCCTTAGAGTGCTCTGATGGAAGAATAAAGCTAGTGCACCACTCTAATCTTTGCACCGGTGATTATATGGCCACAGGCCAAGAAATAACTGAAAACCTCAAAAGCAGAGGCAGATTAGGCATTCAATTTAGAAATTTAACTCTGGAACCTTAAAAAGCATCTGTGGTGGAATATTTTTAAATTACAGAACCTAAACAAATAAAATAACAATGAATTTTCACAAATTAAAATATTTCAAAGGGTTCAAATGCGTAATACATATAAACTTAACTGAACTACAGAAAAAAATGAAAACAACGTTTTAATAAATTCAGTTTTGTGTTTTTTTCTTTTAAAGAGCATCTTCAGATATCAGTTTTGGAATAATTTAAAAATCACAATTAAACTTTTAAAAATTCACCCATACTGATTTTTTTTCCAGGAGAAAAAACCCCGATTACTGTACCAGTGAATTGTACTGAGCATATAGAGAAAAACAAATGCTAAACATTCTCACACTTTTACAAAAGTTGAAGAGGAAGAAACACTTTGTAACTCATTCTATAAAGGCAGAATTACCTTAACACCAAAGCCAGATAAAGACACTGCAAGTACAGACCAATATCTCTTATGAACACTGATTTGAAAATCCTCAACAAAATACTAACAAAAAGAATGTGGAAGCACATTAAAACAATCAGACACCAAGACCAAGTGAGAGTACTCTTGGAATGCAAGAATGGTTCAAAGTACAAAAATTGTTCAATGTAATATGCCACATTAACAATATTAATGCAGAAAAAGAATTTGACAAAATTCAACAGCCTTTCAATATAAAAATAATCAAACTAGAAATACTAAGAAACATCCTCAACTTAATAAAAGCAATATATAAAAAACCCACAGTGAACATCATACTCAATGACAAATGACTGAAGGCTTTTCCTCTAAGATCAGAAACAAAGCAAAGATGCCAACTTTCACCACTTCTACTCAACATAGTATCGGAAATTCTAGCCTGAGTAATTAGAAATAAAAAGAAACAAAATGCATTTAAATTAAAAAGACTTAAACTTATCTCTTTGCAAATGATATGCTCCTATATGTAGAAAAATCCATAATTATTTTTAAAAACCTGTTAGAATAAATGAATATACAGAGTAAATACACACACACACACACACACACACACAAATTTGTATTTCTATTCACGATCAATGAAATACATATAAAAAGAAAGTCACAAAAGCAATTTCATTTAAAATAGTATTAAAGAGAAAATAGTGCTTAGAAGTTAACAAAGAGGTGAAAATCTTCTACAATAAAAACTACAAAGCACTGCTGAAAGAAATTGACATTGTGAAGACATAAATACATGGAAACACATCCCATATCCAATGACTGAGAGACAATACTGTTAAAATGTCAGTATTTCCCAAAGCAATCTATAAATTCTTGAGATACCTATCAAAATTCTAATGATGTTTCTTGAAGAAATAGAAAAGTGCATCCTAAAATTAATATAAAATCTGAAGAGACCCAAATAGCCAAAACAATATTGGAAAACAAAACAAAACTGGAGGATTTGCATTTCCTGACTTCAATGCTTTCTATAAAGCTACATTAATCAAAACAGTGTGATAATGGCCTAAACAGACATATAAGTCAATGAAATAAAATGGAGAGGCCTAAAATAAACCCTCAAGTACATGGTCAAATGACTTTTGACAAGGGTGCCAAGATCATTTAATGAGATAAGGAGAGTCTTTTTAATAAATGATGCTAGAAAAACTGTATATTCACATGTAAAAGAGTAAAATTTGACCCTTATCTAATACCATATATAAAAATTAACTCAAAATGGATCAAGAATCTATATGTAAGATCTAAAAATAACAAAATTCTTATAAAACATATAGGATAAAATTTCTATGACACTGGACTTGGCACAGGAAACAAAAGGAAAAACAGATATACTGGACTTCAGGAAAATTTTTAAGTTTTTTACACCAAAAGACACTATAAAATACAGTAAAAACACAACCCACAGAATCAGAGCTAATGTTCGTAAATCATATTATCTGATAAGGAATAATATCGAGAATACACAGAGAACTTCAAAACTCACCAACAAAGATACAAATAATCAGACTCAAAAATGGGCCAAAGACTTGAATAGACATTTCTCTAAAGAAGATATATGAATAGTCATATGCACATGAAAACTTATACAACAGCACTAATAATTAAGGAAATACAAATCAAAACTACAATCAGATACCACCTCATACTTATTAGGATGGCAAGTATCAAAATATAAACTAAGCCCTGGCTGGTGTGGCTATATGGTTAGAGCACTGGCCCAAGCACCAAGGGTGTGGGTTCAATTCCAGGTCAAGGGCACATACCCGGGTTGCAGGTTTGATCCTTGCCCCAGTTGGGGCATGTGCAGGAGGCAACCAATGGATCTCTCTCTCCCTTCCCTTCCTTTCTACTCTCTATAAAAATCAATGGAAACATTTTCCTTGGGTGAGGATTAACACACACACACAACAGAAGAATTGGCGAATGTGTGGAAAAACTGGAACCCCTGTGCAGTGCTGGTGGGAATATAAAATGGTAAAGCAGCTGTGGAAAATAGTATGGTGCTTCCTCAAGAAATTAAAAGTAAAATTACCATATGATCCAGCTATTCAAATTCTTGGTATATAACCTAAAGAACTGAAAGCAGAGTCTTTAAGAGATATTTGTATAGTCATATTCATAGCAACAGTAGCATTAGCTAAAAGGTAGAATCAATCCAAGTGTCTACTGATGAATGAATGGATAAGCAAAACCAATGGAGTATCATTACGCCATTAAAATGAAGGAAATTATGCAATATACTACTTTGGAACTTTGAGGATATTGTGCTAAGTGAAATACACCAATCATGAAAAGACAAAGACTTTGTGATTCCACTTCTGTGAGGTATCTGGAGTCATCCAATTCAGAGACAGAAAATAGAATGGTGGCTGCCAGGGTCTTGAGGGAGGGACAAATGGGAAGTCATTGTTGAATGGGTATAAAGTTTCAGTTTTACAAGATGAAAAGACTCATGGAATGGATGTTGGTGATGGTTGCACAACAATGTAAATGTACTGTATTTACTCATTCATTCATTTGTTTATTTATTTTTAATATATTTTTATTGATTTCACAGAGGAAGGGAAAGGGAGAGAGAAAAACATCAATGATGAGAGAGAAATCATTGATTGGCTGCCTCCTGCACACCCCGCAATGGGGATCGAGCCTGCAACCCAGGCATGTGCCCTTGACTGGAATCAAACCTGGGACCCTTTAGTCTGCAGGTCGATGCTTTACCCACTAAGCCAAACCAGCTAGGGCTAAATGTACTGTATTTAATACCCCTGAACTGTACACTTACAAATGGTTAAGATGGCAACTTTTGCTATGTGTGTTTTACCAAAATTTTTTAAAGTGGGAAAAAAATCTATAATAATAAAAGGGTAATATGTTAATTAGACCTGATGTCTTCTGGACATCATTCCAGATGTCCTTCCTGATGAAGCCGGGGCCAGAGGGAAGCCAGTCTGGGTCCCAGGTGCCTGTGGGTGGCCCTGGGGAAGCCAGCCCGGGCCCTGGGTGCCTACCGGCGGTCGGAGGAGGGAAGCCGGGGTCCTGGGTGCCGGAGGGAAGCTGGTGCTGGCAGACAGAGAAAGGAAGGCCTACTCTTGCACAAATTTTCATGCATTGGGCCTCTATGTATAACTATGTATGTGCTTAATATTCTTAGTAGATTACAATTTACTTAAAGAACAGGCATACATATTACTATCTGCTATAGCGTCTAACACAGTGCCTTATATACTAATAAAATATCAATAAATACTCAAAGTTATTAGTGATTTCAGAGCAGACCAGACAAGACATCAAGAAAATACTTGGTTAGAGATCCAGGAGCCGTTATAATTGTATCTTCTTGTGGGGAAAATCCAGTAAGATACAATGAGATAGGGAAAGGGAAGTCAGGAAGGAAGAAGGCGCAGGGCAATAATATGGATCTGCCAGGCAAAAGGATCGGCACTCTTGCCTTCCAGGCAGCTGGAAATAGGAAACTAAAGCTAAAAAACTAAAACTATAAAGCCAGGGACCTTACACAGAATATACACACAATACAGTGTGTACACCATGTCAAATGGACTACCCAACAAGAGAAATCAAAGGGCCATAGTATCCATCAAGAACATCCATTTTTATTATAACTGTCTGTACTTTTTCCATCAGTAGTTCCCAGACTCTAAGATGTCACAGAGCAATAAATTTAAAATGCACATACTTAAAACTGATCACCAAATAGGGTGCCAACTTTTTATTTTGGAGAAGTTAAATTACCCTGTAGTGCAATTATTTTAACAAACAGCTTATTTTAACACCAAAATGGCAGAAGAATCTTGATGAAGGACCACACATGTAGCTTCAGAAAAACTCACTTATTTTCCTTATATTTGTCACTTCACCAGAAGCCAGCAAAAATTCCATCAAATTCTACAAAAATTACTATAGCAGATGATTCTATAATATCTACCCAAGTTTCCTCATATTTCTATAACCTTTATAGAAAAATGGAAATAAAATAGCTTTGACTGAATATTAGCCTAAATCACTTAACATACCAATTGATACAGACACAGAAGAAACATAATTAATAAGTAACAATAATAATTCCAGTTGAATTTTCAAAGCGTTCTATTTGTAGCTAGTGGTTTACTCCATGGGAGACAAAGTCCCACACCCATAATAGCAACAACTGTTTCTGAATATGTTTACCAAAATAGCATGGTGAAAGATGATGAAATTCTGTCAGCCATAAAGCACACACTTTTCTAAAAATGTTCTATTCCACCTACATTCTTATTTTTAGTATTATAAAATAATGACAGTGGTACAAAAAATTAATGCTAACCTACTGTTTATACCTTGCAAAGACAGCAGTAGAGATAGCTGCATGCAATCACCAAATAATAGTTGCTAGTGAAACAAAAATACTTGATTGGCCATTAGAGCTTGAGACCCCATACAAAATGACTTTGTGCTACAGATTTGAATTAACTTATAAATATCCAAGCTGAAAAAGAAACAGGGACTCTGAAGGCAACTACATATCTCCAACTGTGGTATAAATCATATATACACAAAAATACATGATTTATCCCTAAAAATATAATTCTGCCATGTAAGGCATATTCCCAATATACTATAAAGTTTAAAACACAGTAACAAATACCCTTTCAAAAGTAAAATAGCCACCAGGCCAGTGGTTGAACCAAAAGGTCACGGTTTGGTTCCCTGTCAGGGCACATGCCTGTGTTTCAGGTTCAACCCCCAGTAGGGGGTTTGCAGGAGGCAGCAGATAAATGATTCTCTCTCGTCATTGACGTTTCTATATTTCTCTCCCTCTCAAATCAATAAAAACATTTTTAAAGTGGTACTTTTATTATATGCCTTGTAATAAAGCCAAATTTATGTAATGGTGATATTAAAAATAACATTTACTTACTTCCTATGCCTTACAGTTAATACTTATCTGCTATTAAATTAAAGACTTACCTAAGAGTTAATTTCCTGAAGGTTTGATTAACCACATGCTAAATATACCAACCAAAAAACTCTAACTATAGTTTAAAAGTAAAGGAGTCTTAGTGAGGAGAACTATTGTTCTTGCTTCCTCGGTGGTTTTGGAAGCTGACTTCTGCTGGGTAAAATCTCACAGGAAACACTGGCCAAAGCTAATTCTATAACATAGAACAGGTACCACATTTTGGCGCCTGGGATAAAGGGTATTGTTTTAACATTGGTCAAAACATCCTGAGAAAAGTAAAAAAAAAAAAAAAATCTCACATTTCAATTATGTTGAAACTAGAAAGCAAATTTCAGATAATTTTCTAACCTGTGTGGGGAAAATAAATTGTTTGGGTCGAATAATGGTGTAATTACATAATGAAAAGAGAGGGGGTGTTTTAAACTGAAATGGAAAAGTAGTGCCTAAGCATTTATGCAATTACCCACCATTTTAATTTCAACAAATTCTCCAATTTTGAGAGCTATAATTCTAATTAACATTATAATAATCTAAATAAAATTCAACCCTGTCTTTACCTTTAGAAAATTACTACCAAAAGCAAGGCCAAGAGAAAATACCACTTATCAGAGCTAAAATGAGGGAGCTAGCAGGTCCTTAACGCATAGCCAGTGGCAATCAAGCTGACTACCTAAACCTCCATAGAGGAAAGCTTTTACTCAGGCCTCAGGTGCACAGTGGTTTAGTGTATCTTCTCCTTCATACACCTTACACTTTATTACTTGACTGATTGTAAGAATACCTATTGATTCCATAATAGCTCTTTATTGGGATGGGGGGGGGTGAGATAAAGCCACTATACCCCATTAAATATAGAATTCAGTCCTTTATAAAGAACCATGATGTTTTCAGAAACATTAGGAAGGAAAAGATAAACACTGATCACAAATGGAGACAATATGTCAATGTAAGAACTCAAACAGGAACACGAATGTTTCAGAGATGAGCAATACACCCAGTCGAGAAGAACTTCCTTCCCAAAAGGTGGTGATGTTTACTGGGTATAACCCTGAAGGAAATCCCCTTTCATGGAGGCAAAAGTGAATTGGAAGAAACCTCTGGCTCCCCAGTAGGGCTAGACATGCCAGCATACATCAAGGAATGAAAAGTTTCTTTCATTTAAAAGAATCAGCCAGTGTAATACACTAAGAAAGTTTATCAAGCTTTCAAATAAGATCAGGCCAGTACCTAAGTGCCCACAGTTCCCAAACAATACAAAACAAATGATAGGAAATACTACTTATTAGCATTTCCAGGGTAGATTATTTTCCTACACTTAAATGTTATTTTATTGTTTTTCAACAGATCCTATTGAAAAATTCTTCCTCATAATTCCAAATATCTCCTGTCCTATTTGACTTTTGTTCTAGATTACAGAAAATAATTTCATTTAAGATTTATCAAGATAAAATCATTCTAGCCTTAGCTGGTTTTGCTCAGTGGGTAGAGCATCAGCCTGTGGACTGAAGGGTCCCGGATTCGATTCAGGTCAAGGGCACATGCCAGGGTTGTGGGCTCGACCCCCAGTAGGTGGCATGCAGGAAGCAGTCAATCAGTGATTCTCTCTCATCACTGATGTTTCTATCTCTTTCTCCCTCTCCCTCCCTTAAATCAATAAAAAATATATATATTTTAAAATCTTTTAAAAAGCCTTAGCCGGTTTGGCTCACTGGATAGAGCGTCGGCCTGGGGACTGAAGGGTCCCAGGTTCAATTCCGGTCAAGGGCATGTACCTTGGTTGCGGGCACATCCCCAGTGGGGGGTGTGCAGGAGGCAGCTGATCGATGCTTCTCTCTCATCGATGTTTCTAACTCTCTATCCCTCTCCCTTCCTCTCTGTAAAAAATCAATAAAATATATATTTTTAAAAAATAATAAAATAAAATCTTTTAAAAAAGATAAAATCATTCCAATTTGGCCTAATAATTCAATTTCTAGGGATTCTCATAGATTGCTGATGACAGTTATAACTTTATCAAAGACAAACCTGCTAATATGTGTTAAAAGCCTCACAATGTTTTCTCCAATAACTCTATTTCCAATATAATAAATAAACATTTATTTTAAAAATAATCAATTTTTATACAATGTATGAAGAAATAATTTTTCCAAGTCCAGAGTCTTAAAAACAAAACACTCTTGCTGGCATAATAACAAATGGTAAGCTAATAGTTACACAATGCTTACTGTGTTCAAGGCACTATTTTAAGCACTTTTCATGTATTAAATCACTTTTAATTCTTCCAGCAACCTCATAAATTGTTTTTATTGTCCTTCTTTTACAGATAAAGAAACTGAAACAGAATGAAACTGAGTAACTTATTTAGGGCTAGAAATGATTACTGGGGTTAGGATTTGAAACTAAAAAGCCCTATATCATACTATTTCAATATACAAAAATAAAATAAAATTCTATATTAATACATAATTTCATTTTTGTCCTGAGATCCATGACCAAGTAGAAGATCCTAAGGCATCTAAATTTCACTATTATAAATGTGTGTGTGTGTGTGTATATATATATATATACATAAACATATTAAATAAAACATACATAACACATGGTAAATTCTCAAAGAAACTATATTTTTAGATCCTTTTATTGCTGAGAAAATAACTTTTCCCTTCACTTGTTAGCTACAAAAAAAGAAAGTTAACTTGAAACAGCTGTAGATGCATCTTCCCCCCCGCCCCCTCCATGGTAACTATTCATGAGATGCACAATCCAATTCTATTTCTTATCAACTGGAATGCCAGTCAACTTGCCAAAGAACATCTGCAGTTTAAGCTGTGTTTCTAGATAAGATTACCTTAGTAGTGCTGCCTTATAAAGAGGAAATATTTTTATTTATAATATGTAAATTTATTACATTTGTAGAATATAATGACTTAAATTCAGCATAACAAACAGTCTTTGTAACTCATTAATCTGATTTACTTCAAGGCTTTTCTTTTCCCACTGCCATTTCTTAAGAGCACCTCCAAATTCATGACACAGTTGTTCAACTGATTCACTACCAAAATATGCAAGTGTGGCCTATCCATAAGAGACACACTCTCACTTTTTCTTTCAATCTGCTATTGGTGGTGTTCTTGGGGTGCCACGAGGAAAAGAATTTCCTGAAACCACCCAAATGAGGATGGGGTTTCATGCAAAGCTTTATTGTAAAATTAAGGGGTTCCCCTCCAAGTTCCCATGCCCATCCATTCCACAATGGAAGAAGTTCAATCTTGTCTTCACAGAGCCAGAATTAAGGCCACTATCCAGTATTTATGCTCCATATTAAAGTTCAGCATCCTGCTAGCTTAGCTTGTGTCCAACAGCTGCAGTCCATTGTGTGTGGGGTCTGCATGGCCATTGGCCAGAAGGATGCTTAAGGCCACATGGCTCTGGAGAGAGAATAGGGGAGTGCATGGGTGAGTGCGAGTGATGCAGCAAGAGCAAGATATAGGAGACTCCAAGGGGATTTTTAGATTTACAAGATTTTGCATGCTTCTGATGGGGTCCACCTCCTAGCCATCCCATTGCTCCCAGGCTAGGCTAACAAGCAAGCACCTGCCCTACATCACCCAACTTCACTGGCAGGTGCTCATTTCTCCCTTTGTTCTATCCCTTCCCCCAGTGAACTGCAGGGAATAGACTGATCTAATACATAGAAACAATCACAAAGGAACGGCAAAAATGGGGAGGCAAAGATATAACCCCCATTCGAAAGAAAAGGAAGAATCACCAGAAAAGGAAATAAACAAAATGGAGGCAAGCAATTTGTCAGAGAAAGAATTCAGAGCAATGGTTATAAGGACGCTGAAAAGGATGGAAGACAAATTCAACATGTGTAAGAATCTAGAGGAAATGAAGAATGACATAGCTGCAATAAAGAACACAATGCAAAGTTTCAACAATAGACTAGAAGAAGCTGAGGCCGGCATCAGTGAGTTGCAAGACAAGGTAGTAAAAACCACCCAAGCACAGCAGCAACTGGAAAGAAACTAAAAAGCAGAAGGAGAGCATAAGGGAGCTTTGGGACAACACAAACAAAACAACATCCGCATAATAGGGATGCCAGAAGGAGAGAAAGTGGAGTAAGGAATATAAAACCTGTTTGAAGAAATAATGACAGAAAACTTCCCTGATGTTGGAAGAAAAAAGCCACATAAGTCCAAGAAGCACACAGAGTCCCAAACAAGATGAACCCAAAAAGTCCAACACCAAGACACATCATAATTAAATTGGCAAACATCAGTGAAAAAGTAAGAATCTTAAAAGCTGCCAGAGAGAGACAGAAAGTTACCTATAAGGGATCTCCCATTAGACTATTAATTGATTTCTCAACAGAAACACATCAGGCCAGAAGAGAATAGAATGCAATATATAAAGTAATGCAAAGCAAGGGACTGAATCCAAGAATACTATACCCAGCAAGGCTATCATTCAAAATTGAAGGTGAAATCAGGAGCTTCACATACAAAAAAGGGCTAAGAAAGTTTATTACCACCAAGCCAGCAATAGAAGAAATGCTAAAGAGACTGTTGTAAAAAGAAGAAATAGAAAGAGAATAAGGAACACAGGCATAAATAATAATAATGGTGACAAACCATTATTAAAGTACCTATCTATATATATAAAAGTGTAAGCGACCATTATGACTGGTCAACCAAATGACCGGAGGACCAGTCGCTATGATGCACACTGACCACCAGAGGGCAGACACTCAATGCAGGAGCTGCCCCCTGGTAGTCAGTGTGTTCCCACAGCCAACCTCACTCATTCCATCCCCGCAGCCGGCCAGCCCCGATAGGCCACAATCAGGACTGGGCGAGACAGCCCCAATCAGCCCCAATCACCGGCCTGGCCGAGAGACCCCACCAGTGCACAAATTTGTGCACTGGCCTCTAGTCAATAATAACCTTAAACGCAAATGGATTAAATGCTACCAATCAAAAGACATAGGGTAGCTGAATGGATAAGAAAACATGACCCATATATTTTCTGTCTACAAGAAACCCACCTCAGAACAAAGGACTCATACAGACTAATAGTGAAGGGATGGGAAAAAACTTTTTAGGCAAATGGAAATGAGAAAAAAGCTGAGGTAGCAATATTTATATCTGACAAAATAGAACCCAAAGTGAAGGCCATAACAAGAGATAAGGAGTACCATTTCATGATATTAAAGGGAGCAATTCAGCAAAAGGATATGCAGTAGCAATATCTTTACAAATACAGCTCCTAGGACAATGAAAACTAAGGAGAAAATAAACAAATGGGACTATCTATATATATAAAAGCGTAAGAGACCTTTACAACTGAACAACTGAATGACCGGTCGCTATGATGCACACTGACCACCAGGGGGCAGACGCTCAACACAGGCAGCTGCCCACTGGTGGTCAGTGCACACCCACAGCCAACCTCCTGCAGCCAGCCAACCTCCTGCGGTCCCTCCCCCTGGCTGGCTGGCCCCTAGATCAGCCCGATGGGGGGTGGGTGGCCAACTTCCCACAGTCCCTCCCCCCCAGCTAGCCAGCCCCAATCAGCCCAGATCACTGGCCAGGCCAAGGGACCCCACCCATGCACGAATTCATGCACTGGGCCTCTAGTATCAAAATAAAAAGCTTCTGCACAGCAAAAGAAATCATCAACAAAACAATAAGAGAGCCCACTGCATGGGAGAACATATTTATCAATGGTATCTCTGATAAGAGTTTAATCTCCAAAATTTATAGGGAACTTATACAACTTAACAAAAGGAAGATAAACAATCCAATAAAAAAAAAAAATGGGCTAAGGACCTAAATAGACACTTTTCAAAAGAGGACATACAGAAGGCCAAGAGACATATAAAAACATGCTCAAGGTCACTAATCATCCGAGAGATGCACTCAACGCAATAACCTTGCGTTGCAAAGGTGAGTTGCAAGACAAGGTAGTAAAAACCACTCAAGAACAGCAGCAACTGGAAAGAAACTAAAAAGCAGAAGGAGAGCATAAGGGAGCTTCGTGTCCACAGCTGCAGTCCATTGTGTGTGGGGTCTGCATGGCCATTGGCCAGAAGGATGCTTAAGGCCACATGGCTCTGGAGATATATAGCCCTTCATGCAAAGGGCTCAGCTCCCGCCGCCAAACAAACAACAATGAGGTACCATTTCATACCTGTCAGAATGGCTATCATCAACAAAACAACAAACGACAAGTGCTGGCAAGGATGTGGAGAAAAAGGAACCCTTGTGCACTGCTGGTGGGAATGCAGACTGGTGCAGCCACTGTGGAGAATAATATGGAGTTTCCTCAAAAAACTAAAAATGGAACTTCCATTGACCCAGTGATCTCACTTCTAGGAATATATCCCAAGAAAACAGAAACACCAATCAGAAAGGATATATGCAACCCTATGTTCATAGCAGCACAATTTACCATAGCTAAGATTTGGAATCAGCCTAAGTGCCCATCAGCAGATGAGTGGATTAAAAATGATGATACATCGACACAAAGGAATGCTATGCTGCTGTAAAGAAGAAGGAACTCTTACCATTTGTAACAGCATGATGGACCCGGAGAGCATTATGCTAAGTGAAATAAGCCAGTCGGAGAAAGATAAATATCACATAATCTCACTCATTTGTGGAATATAAATAACATAATAAACTGATGAACAAAAATAGAGCCAGAGACATAGAAGCATCAAACTGACCGTCCAACCTAAGAGGGAAGGCAGGGAAGAGGGGGAAGGGGTAAGAGATCAACCAAAGGACTTGTATGCATGCATATGTGCATAAGCAATGGACACAGACTGTAGGGGGGTGAGGGCATGTGCTGGGAGGTGGGAGCAGCTTGGAAGAGGTCAATGGGGGAAAAGGGAAACATGTAATACTTTAAACAACAAAGAATTTAAATTTTTTAAAAAGTGGATTACTTTGAGGTTTTAATGAAATGTAATACCTGATTCTCAAGAAAAAGGTACACAACACAAAATTCTACAGACATAATTCTGGGACTATAAAATGGTTTAGCCACTGAGAAAAACAGTATACCAGTTCCTCAAAAACATAGAATTATAATATGATGTAGCAATTACACTTCTGGGTATATACACAAAAGAACTGAAAGCAGAGGCTGAAACAGATATTTGTATATCAATGTTCATAGCAGTATTCTGTATAGTATTCAAAATAGCCTAAAAGTAAAAATAACCCAAATGTCCCTCAATAGGGAATACATATACAAAATGTAGTAGATATGTATAATAGAATGTTACTCAGACTTAAAAAATTAATCTCTGATACATGCTTCATGGTTGAACTGGAGAAACAAATATTATAATATCCCACTTATATGAGATACCTAGAGTAGTCAAGTTCATAAAGACAGAAAATAGAATGGCGTTTGCCAGGGGCTGGAGGGGGTGAGACGGGAATGGGGAGAGATACTGTTTAATGGATACAGAGAGGTTGAGATGATAAAGAAGTTCTAGAGATGGACGGTGGTGATGATTGCACAAAAATATGAATGTACTTAATGCCCCTAAACTGTATACTTGAAATTGTTAAAATGATAAATTTTATGTTATACTAGAGGCCCGATACACGAAATTCATACAAAGGGCTCAGCTCCCGCCGCCAATGCAGCTGCCTCTGCCTTGGCCCTTGCCAACTCGGCTTCGTCTGGAAGGTCATCAGGGAGGACATCTGGTCTAATTAGCATATCATGCTTTTATTATTATAGATGTATTTTATTACAATTAAAAGTAAAAGATTAGTTAATTATAATAATGTATCATAAAAGCTTCAATATGAAAGTAAAGTTCTAGACAATTGCAAGAGTTCAAAGATCACCTAAAGGTCAACAATGAATCCCAATTTATAAATTCCTGCCAAATCTCAACACAAATATAATGAAATAGGAACCACAGTAATTTTATAGAAATTAGCTTTCTGTGATCCCTAAAATGATTGCCAACAAAATCCCATGCTTAAATATAATAAAAGTTTATTTAAAAAGCAGAAATTTTCTCCCACTCTGAAGTTGTCTTTCCCACACTAAAATAGACCAACAGCAATTCCACATTTGTTGTTTGTATTTCATCACTGTTTTCAGACAGAACAAGAGATCTGCTGCCTACACACCATTTCTCAGCATCAACACCCATTTTCTTATGCAATTTTAAGTTCTGTTGGCAGGTTAAGGACATTTTTTCCAACCACAAACAAAAACTTCTTTTGATACTCTAGTGAATGTTCAAGAAAATGTTCCCAATAAAAAAAATAAGACTATTTAAAACAATAATGTGGAAGTGTATCAACAGTCAAAAAAACTTAATAAAAAATTAAGTTCTCTATATAAGACATATAACACTTGGTAGCTACTTTGTTGATAATCAGCTGTCCTTATGTCTTCAACTAGGAATTTATTATTAGCAAATGCTAAAAGAATACAGAATGAGAAAAAGTTAGAAACCACATTATTTAGGCTTCCATAACTCCATGGACAACTTTCTTATTTTCTAATGATTAAAATACTATTTTGCAATATAATGAAAAGTGCTTAGCTTCAATTGTCCATTTCTTTAAAATTATATATAAAAAGTGATTTGTACTGGAAATTTTTAGCTTTAAAAAATGTAAATTCTAGTATTTACTTTTAATATGTACTAGGATTATCTGTAATAATAAAAGCATAATATGCTAATTAGACTGGACAGCTGATGACCTTCCAGACATCCTTCCGGATGAAGCCAGGCTGCGATGGCCAAGCCCCTTGCACGAATTTTGTGCATCAGGCCTCTAGTCATTAATAAAATTTTGTGATTATTAACAAACCATTTGTCAATCAGACAATCACAAGGATGACCAGTGATAACTAAGTCTTGTCAGGTGCTATTGTATGGACTCTTCATATATTAAGTTAATCCTGAAAACGAACTTATGCAGTAGGTACTCCTATTATTCCCTATATTACAGAGAGGAAAATGAGGCACACAGAAATAATGTAACTTCACAAACATCACACACTCAGTTAAGCGGCGGAGCTAATATATAAGCCCAGACAGTCCGGCTCCCACATCTATTCCCCTAGCCATTACACATACTACTGGTCATAATACATTGGGGAAATGAAGATTATTTTGATAATGCTGAGCAAGCTCTTCAGTAACAGAAAACATTTCAGTTGTCTTTTTGATCATACAATTGTTTTTAAATTTTAAAAAAAATGAGACACTGCACTCAAGAGTGTAATTCACAGGATTAAGCACATTAATGTACTATCCATGATCAAGGAGGAAGTAAGTCACAGAGACTGAGGGCTACAGTTTATCTTTTTCTAAATCTGCAACCAATGTACAAGTATAAAAACAAAATTATTAATCCTATAGGACTGGTGGTTTACCCAACTAAAATATAATTATATGAGCCTGTAAAGGAATGAAAAGTACAGATGACTAATCAACCTTTATAAACAGACACACAGTTGAGATTTTTAACACATTAGCTTGCAGATGCGGAGGTATAGGTAAGTTGTCCAAAACAATTAGAGGTTTGGAGGGAGGACATAGTTCATGATAGCATGACTCATATGTGTCTCACAGCAAAATAAAAACCACCAGACGTTTATCTCTTAAAAACAAAAGACACTGAGTCTGGCACCAGCCTGCCAAGCAAGAAATACCACGTGCGAGTCAGACACTCATGTGCTGGTTAAAAATAAAAAAGAGAGATAGGCACATGATGAGTGATGGCTTCTAAACCTGACCTTCTCTAAAATAAACAATTCCATTTATAACTCCTACACACACACCAAAAAATCAAAACACCTGGGGAAAAAAAGTTTCTCAAAAGATTCAAGAAAGATAAACAAAAAGGAAACTTTATAAGTAAGAGCATAAAATATCTTTCAGAAACTACTGTATTTAGGAAGGGAAAAAGTAATAGCTTTTGTCACCCTGCCTGGATTCGTTCAGCAGGTTTCCCTCTTCTCTGTATTAACATGAGCCCAATGAGGCCAACCACTCTCTCCTCAAAGCTGACTGGCCACATCCACTGGTATGGCCAACGGGCTTTGCATGCATGTCAAACTCGAGGCCGGCAGCCCACATGCTGCTAGTTTGACATGCTTCAATAGAGTCTTACTCCAAACTCCAGCTCCTATTGGAAAGGAGAAAGACTGCCCGATAGAAGGAAGGTTGCTACATCTATTTAAATGTGAATTCTATTTGAAGAGGAGGACATTAAATAATTACATGTAGCAAGAACAACTCTTCTGGTCCTATCTGTGAATAAAGATAAATTAATCCCCCACAAATTTAATACAATGAAATGTAGTAATCTCCCCAAAATAATCAAAAAAAAAAAAAAAATAGAACGAAGAGACGCTATAAACCCAACAAAGAAATGCCATACATTAGACTGCAGAGGGCCTGAGGGTGTCTGCCTATGCAGCTGCCCATATTTACCATTTGGCAATACTTTCATTAAGTCACAACTAATAGTCAACTTGAGTTAGTATCAGTAAACTGGGACCATTTAAAAATTCATTAATTACACTTGTATTGTAAGCAACAGTTTTTAAAGTATTTACCGTAAATACAGCCTGTCACTAAGGAATATGCTTTCATGTCACGAATACTGCCAAGAAGAATCAAGCCACACTTTAAAAGTTTGTGAGAACTGTCATAAAAGCACTGGGTGTGACACACGTAATATTACTTACAACTAAAGTACCCAAACCAAAAACAAAACAAAACAACCAACCCGACAAAAGTTTCTAAGTACTTACTCTATGTCTGTGTATCTTGTTTTAGACCAAATCCTTAACAAGGCAGCTCTGGTCACATTTGAGCAGCAGATTTACAGTTCTACCTCTATCTACTCACTTATAACCCCAAGAACCCTGCAGTCTCATCAGAACCCAGTTTGAAAACCTCCGGCTTACTGAATCATGTTCAGAATTACTATCCTGTCATTTAAATCATACACACTTGCTGAGCATATAAAAGGTATACGAAGAATAAAAGTAATTTAACTACAATAATAAAAAAGAAAATGATCCAGGAGAGGAGGAATGGCAAGGATCAAATTAAAGGAAGAGGAGACCAAGAAGAGGACCAATCTGGAAGCTAAGGAAAAGGTGATAAAAAATGGAAGAAACAATCAACAACTTCAGATTCTATCAAGAGGTCAAGATTTGATTCATCCTCTCTCTACCCTATTCATTAGAAGAAATGGTAGGAAACAGCAGAAATATAACATGAAATTCAGCTAGAACTACTAATTTATTACAATCTATCTGCTAGAAGAGCTTAATTCATCTTGCTCCTTTTAACAATTATCAAATAACAGACCATTTTAATAGCCAAGAGTTTTTAAACCAGTTCTCTTCTTGATAGATGTCTCCAATAAATGCATTATACTTGTACATATGGGCCTCTTGATAACAGATTGTAATGTGGGCCCATAATCTGTCTCCTGGTACTCATGGTCTTGTATCATCTCTTCCCCTTAAGTGTGGTGGGATTGATAACTTACTTCTAATCAATTAAATATGGCAAAAGTAATAAGTGATATCTTATACTTATTACATTAATAACATTATACAGGAGTGGGCAAAATTAGGTCTATAGTTGTTCATATGGAAAATAATACAATAAATAATAATAACACAAGCATAAACTGTGTTTCGTGTACTCACTACGGTAAATCTACTTTTACCCACCACTGTATGACACCTATCTTGCTGGCTTTGAAAAAGCTGCCACATTGTAAGTTCCCTATGAAGAGGGACACATGGCCAGGAACTGAGAGTGGCCTTTCACTAGCAGCCAGCAATCCAGGGCCTTCAAGGAACTCAATGCTCCCAACAATTATGTGAGCTTAGAAGACAATCCTTCCCCAGTCAAACTTTCAGATGGAAACTCAGCCCTCACAGACACCTTGATCACAGCCTTTCCGAGGATATTAAACTGTGCCCAGACTCCTGACTCCTGACTTTCAAACATGGTGAAATGATAAATGTGTGCTATTTTAAGTGGCTATGTTTGCGGTTGATAGGTCATACAGTCACCCATGGTGTCTGTAGGGGACTGGTTCCAGGATACTGCACAGACACCAAAATCCACGAATGCTCAAGCCCCTTATACAAAATGGCATTATATTTGCATATAACTTATGCACATCCTCCTACATACTTTAAATCACCTCTCGATTAACTTATAATACCTTAAAAATGTGTTATGTAAATAGTTGTTACATTGTATTGTTTAGAGATAATAACCAAAAAAAGTCTCTGGTATAGAGGCAACCATCACAGGCCTAAATACATAGTACATGTCAGCAACAATGTAACTCCTACTCTCCCCCACCCCCCGAATATTTTCAATCTGAGGTTGGTCAACTTCACAGTTGCAGAACACAGGGCCAACTGTTCAGCAATAGAGAACTAATATAGGGCCTTTAGAATTTTCAAACCATCTATTTACATATTCACTTGGTAAAAGAACATGGCCTTTCCGCTTCACATACTTTTAGCTACACCACAGACCACAGAACCTAAAACATTAGCAAGAGCAGCAGCAGCAGTGGATGCATCCCTTTTGGTCAATCTATCCCATGCTTGGCTCCACTTGAGGGTAGACTCAGAGGCAATCTCAAAATTTACATAATAATCATCTATCTCAGACAACCACAAAAGTACCTTAAAGCACAGTTTTCTAAATTGTGGGTTGAATTAGCACTTTATTTTGTAATTATCAAAGTAGGATAGAAAATGCTAAAGTGCATCACATGTAAACATTTGTTAGATCAAATGAATTTAATTGTATAATTATTGAGGACCTATTTTGCATAAAATATTATGTCATCAGTTAGAAGAGTCTAATAGGAAAGAATAAGACAAGTGCACAAGTAATCTATATATATAAAACCCTAATATGCAAATAGACCAAATGGTGGAACAACCAAACAACCAGTCGCTATGACATGCACTGACCACCAGAGGGCAGGTGTGGAACATGGTGGGCGTCGGCCGCAGTGGGATGGTGGAGCAGGTGAGCAGGGGTGCCAGACCAAGGAGGGGTGCTGGTCGCTGTCATCAGGGCGAGCCTCTGGTGGTTACTGAAAATTCTTTGTTCTCATGTGTCGCGGTCCCGCCCGGCGCTCACACCTGCTGCTGGCACTGGCCCTGCTCGAACCCACTGCCAGTGTCGGCGCCATCGCTTGCACCTGCTGCCGGCGCCCTGTGCCAGCCCTGATCGCTTGGTGCCATCAACCGGTTATGAGCGGCAGTTGCTGGCCCGGATCGCCCCTCAGGGCTTCTCTACCTCACCCTGCTCCTGAGGGGCAATCAGAGCTGGCAGCCTTTTGCACCCACTGCTGGCACTGGCCCCACTCACACCGATGGCCGGCACTGGAGCTGCCGCTCACACCCGCTGCCGGCACCCAGCGCTGGTCTCGAACACCCCTGAGGGCTTCTTCACCGCCCCCTGCTCCTGAGGGGCGATCAGGGCAGCAGCTGCCATTCGCACTGTCTGCTGGTGCCGGCCCCAATCTCTCTGTGCCGTCAGTGGGTGCAAGCAGGGCCAGGGCTGTCAGCACATGGGAGCGGAGGTGGCGGGAGCAGGGCTGCCAGCAGAAAAGGGACTGGAGGCCATGGCAGGAGGGGCCGGGCGGGGGCGCAGAGAATGGGCTGAGGCCCGCCCGTGTGCCTAACGCAGCCTTGCAGCCCACAATTCCTTTCAAGGTGCACAAATTCGTGCACTGGGCCCCTAGTCTATAAAGATATGAAGGCTAATATGCTAAGTGTCTCTCCGCCCATCCAACCAGTCGCTATGACATACACTGACCACCAGGGGAGAGATGCTAAATGCAGGAGCTGCCGTGACATGCACTGACCATTTACAGAGAAACGGCACCGTGGACCTGGTGCCCACAAAGCAACACTCGGCTTCCCTCAAGTGGGACACAGGCTCTGCCACCACTCCGGAGCAACAGCCCACCAAATCGCAGCAAATGCTGCCAAGACCCCATGGCACAAAATGCGGGCCACAGCCCAGACCAGCCCAGAAATGGTGGCTATGGGTGCCAGGTAATGATGTCACGTAGCAACACCCAGCTTCCTCTCCCTAGCGATTGGCCTCCTTGGAGTTTCTTCAGCCCAGGAACACTACTTGCTTTATAGCCAGGTGCAAACATTTTACACTTTAACCAAATGTCTGTGAAGTGTTTTCCCATGCCTCATCTAATTCGATCCTCACAGAAGTCCAGAAGTAGGTAGATAGGAGACTCGGTGGAATCCTATTTTCTTTTCATTAGCAGAAAAACGGAGATTTAGAAAGTTTAGAAACTTGACCCAACTGAAAAGAAGTGAGAAATGGTGAACCTTGAAAATGACTTCAGGTTTTCTCACTGCACAGAATACAGTCAAACACTGCTGCAGTTAAATATTTTACCCTTTGTTCTCCCTGAATGATCTACAATAATAATCTACTTCATGTTAATATTTACTGCTGTGTGGCTGACAACTACCTGAAAGAGAAGTTGGGGTGCTTCACTGGGCTGGAAAAAGTTTAGCTATATCAGTTCTAATTAAGCAAGTTTATTTTATATCTATAAAAGGCTAAGTTGATTCGCACATGCACGATACATATAAAGCTCTCACTGGCGCCAATCACACGCGTGTGTTCCGATCTGTCATTGTCGATTGTGAATTTGGTTGACAATTCTATTATAGAGAAAGGGTGAATAGCGACATTAAAATATTTCTTCTAATTAATTTCCTTTCAATATGCATGAATTCGTGCACCAGGCCACTAGTGTATATAAGGAACAAGATGAGAAGAAACATGGGAATGGCCAAATCAAAGGAGGGAAGACCATAACTGGAAAGGGGAACCAGGAAAGCTCTCATGGACTTTCCCGTCCAGCATTTTAGAACAGGCTATTCGTATGGAGGCAGGATTTTACAAGTGTGTACTGGGGGCAGAGAGAAGAATGACACTTTCTCTAGAGCAGTGGTTCTCAACCTGTGGGTCGCGACCCTTTGGCGGTCGAACGACCCTTTCACAGGGGTCGCCTAAGACCATCCTGCATATCAGATATTTACATTACGATTCATAACAGTAGCAACATTACAGTTATGAAGTAGCAACGAAAACAATTTTATGGTTGGGTCACAACATGAGGAACTGTATTTAAAGGGCCAGAAGGTTGAGAACCACTGCTCTAGAGGGAAAGAACAGCAAACTGCCCAGGGAGACTAGGGGAGGGGAGAGGGGGAGAATCATAGTGTGAGTGTGCTGTGCGGAAAAGCAGGGATGGTTAAGATAGAGTCAGGCTGAGAGAAGACGGAGCACCCTGTTGAGAAGTTTGCATTTTATTTTATTAGAGATACATAGTAAAATTTTAAATACTGGGTCAGAAAAAATGATGCTCTTTGACTTTCGGCCCTGTTATGTGATTCTGTAATGCTACCTGAGAAGCAGTCTAGGGCTAGGATGTTATGGATGGAGAGAGGGACTGAATGGGGGCCTAAAATACTGGGTGATACTTCAATTCCATGAATCGCTTGTAGAACTTGCTTCTCAATTCTGCCAGTTTATATTCTATAAATAAATTAATTCTGTCAAGATAAGTCAATACTGATTCATGACTAAACACGTTCTTATTGTTCAACATTATTTCATTGTAACAACTTTTGAAATGGTATTATGAGCTATAATGTAAAACACATAACACCATAAACTGGGTTTAGTGCTCTACATCAAACTGGCAAACTTTTCCTGAAGACTCATAGTGTACGTATTTTAGGCTTTAAGGGCCACACAGTTCTCAACCACTCAGTTCTGCTGCTCCTCAGGAATTAGCCACAGACATTCCACAGAGAATTGCGGCTGTGCCGCAATTAAATTCTATTCACAAAATGGGTCAACAGGCTGGGGTTGGCCTATAGGCCACTGATTGCTGACCTGGATCTGTATTTTCTTTCATTAATTTATTTTCACATAAAAAAGTAAAATGTGCCCTGGCCAGTTTGGCGCAGTGGATAGAGCGTCGGCCTGCGGACTGAAAGGTCCCGGGTTCGATTCTGGCCAAGGGCACATGCCCGAGCTGCGGGCTTGGTCCCCAGTGGGGGCCATGCAGAAGGCAGCCAATCAATGACTCTCTCATCATTGATGTTTCTATCTCTTCCTCCTTCTCCCTTCCTCTCTTAAATCAATAAAGAAATATATTTTTTTAAAAAAAGAGTAAAATGTAACTCTTTCCCGAATATTGGAGTTATAATGGTATAATTTTATCAATGCTTACTGAAGTTATATCATGTTAGGTACCAAGCTAAGTTTATTACCTCCAACCTATCAGAATAATTTCCATAAATGCATGTGATTACCCAGAAGAAAATCCCATCAGTTTCATCTTCAAAATGCTCCCAAATCCAACTTCTTTTCACCTTTCCCATCACCACTTGAGCCAACCATTCAGTTATTACCCACCAAGCTCACACACTGAGCCGGGCTCTGTCCAAGGCACCTGGGAAATATTACAGAGAAAAACCGAGATAAATCCTTGCCCTTGGGAAGCTCACATTCTTGCAAGTGATGAATGTCAATAAATAATAAACCTAATAAGCAAGTAAAGGATACCGTATGTTAGAAAGTGAGACATGCTACAGAGAAAAGAAATACACACACACACACACACACACACACACACACACACGAGGCACAGGGATGCCAGGGCAGGGTAACAGCAGCAATTTTAAATAGTGTGGCCAGTTGAGGCCTAGGATATCTGTTCCAGATCGGAATCCTCCAGGAGGGGCTCACACCAGGAATGTGCAGCCATCACCTCTCACCTGGACAATTACAGCAGCTTCCTATTCTCTCTTCTTCCATCCTGGCTCCACTTCAAGAGATTCCCCACACCACAGCCAAGCAATTCTTCTCAAATGTCCCTCAGGTCACTCAATACCCTGCTCATGCCAGTGCACACAGTGAGTCCAATCCAAAGCCTGACTTGGTTCATGATTACCCAACCTCATGCCTGCCCTCTCCACTCCACCCAAACCGGCTTCCTTTCGGTTCCAGGTCACACTCCTGCCATCCCAAGGCCTCCTGCCTCTGCCTGAGATGCTCTTGTCCAATATCTGCATGGCTCTCTCTCCCTCCATCGGCTCTGCGTCTCCTCAACCTGTTTGATTTCCCTCGTTATACTTATCACTAATGATTTTACACAGAATAGCCTTTTGTTTCCCTGTTTCTCTCACTAGGAACTAAACTTCATGAAGACAGGGATTTCGTCCCCAACATGACTTCCCTAACGCCTCAAACAGTGTCTGGCACATAAACATTCGGAATGAACACCTGAACACGGTACAATTTTATAAAAGAGGAATCAGAGCTTTCCCAAGGACACAGTAAAAGGGTGACTAACCAGGACTTGAGCCTAAGACTGTTGGAAACCAGAGGCAGCACTTCTCACATACAGCCTCTTAGGTCACGTCCTGGTGGAACATGAAACAGAGCAGTCAATAATAAAGCCACACATACAGACAGCGCTAACTCACGTTAGAGCAAGTTATCCTTGAGGTTAGAAACACCAGCCTGGTGTTTCACTAGCTTTGTGCCCTTAAGCAAATGAATTACTTAATCATTCTTTGCCTCATCTATAAATTCAGAATGAGTCCCTACCTCACAACACTGGTGGGAGGAATAAACAAGTTAACATCTGTAACTTACTTAGAAAAGGCCTGCAATAGTACAATACTCATTAAGTGCTTGTTTGTCTTTTATTTTTTTAAACATTTTAATAAATATACTCCTTCACCCATCTCTCCCACCTCCACCCCCTGCTCTGGCAAACACCAATTTGTTCTCTGTATCTATGAGTTTGTTTTTTTAGATTCCACATATAGGCGAAATCATACAGTATTTATCTTTCCCTGCCTGACTTATTTCATTTAACATAATGTCCTCAAGGTTTCATTCTTTTTACGGCTGAATAATATTCCATTCTATATATATACACCACATTTTCTTTTTCATTCATCTACTGATAGACACTTAAATTGTTTCCATAACTTCACTATTATGAATAATGTTGCAATAACATAACGGTGCAAATGTATTTTCAAGTTAGTGTTTCATTTTCTTCAGATAAATACCCAGAAGTGGGATTGCTGGATCACATGGTAGTTATACTTTTAATTTTTTTGAGGAACCTCCATACTGTTTTCCATAGTGGCTGCATCATTTTACATTCCCACCAATATTATACATGGGTATCATCATCATCATCATCATCATCATCATCCTGGAACAAATGGCTTCCAGGCACAAACACTTGATTCCAACTAGATTGAATACACTGATGCAATCATGGCAGCAAAAAGAAGTGTGATTAGTCAGAAGCCTACACCCTCTTGTGAAGAGATGAGAAGGTGATAATGCTGTCAATACATTTTTAGGCCTATGACCTTGTGCTTATTTTGGGAATTCTGGGGAGCACCAAGAAGAAGCATGTACAGCTCTTGGAGGGAATCCACTGTCCCCCTATGTCAGGCTGCCCCCTGGACTTTGGCCCTGTGAAGTGGCATTCCCCAGGCAGAGGAAGCCTCTTCTGGATGGGGAGGCTGGAGGTACAAAGCAGCCACCATATCTGATGAGGAATCACCGATAGGGTCAGGTATGGCCGGTACTTGTGCAGATGGCCCAGAGGTATCTTGTTAAATATTAAACAAAAATAGTGACTTAATTTTTTTGACATGATATTTACTCTTCCCTTCCTATTTCTATAATTAAATAATCCATTTTGAAGCAGAATATAAATATAATATTCATATACATTTTAAAAAGTCTTCAAATTTTATTTTCAAGTACAGAAAAGAATCTCATTTGTTTAAAAGTATCTCAAAGCTTTCAATATAGCATAAGATGAATGTGTGTCATGATTTTTAGATCACTTCATGCTTGAATACCTTAAGATATCTACTTAGGTGATGTTTTCTGTCACTAAAGGCGTGAAGCAAAGCTCAGGTATCAGTGTGAACATCAGGAATACAGGAGACAGAAGCCTAAATGTATAAAAACAAATATACGGTGGCCAAAAATTAATTTAACACCACTTCTTTTTAAAAATTGAAAATCATGGTATTCATAGAGGCTTAGGTCAGAAAAAACCTACAAGGCACACCTATCAGATGCTCAAAAATTACACTCTAATTCTTTTATCTATCAAGTTAAAAGAGATGTATACTTATAAGCCACCTGAAACTGTTTAGAATAGACCAACAGACTGTCATCTTGACCAAACTATCCATTACTACAGGCAAAAAGTATGGACTATAGATAAACATTTAAGCATAAAAATGTGGTAAAATAAAAAGGAAAACATATAAATCAAAGTTCTGTAACAATGTGTGCTACCTACATGGATGGAGCAAAAATTGAAAACACCATTTAAAAAGGATACCATCAGAAATTGGTCTAAACAACCAGATCCACTGAATAACTTGTAAACATAAATAACTCTAGTTCAACCAAATGATTGGGGTTTTTTAAAAATATATTTTTATTGATTTCAGATAGGAAGAGAGAGATAGAAACATCAATGATGAGATAGAATCTGATCATTGGCTGCCTCCTGCACTCCCCCATCTGGGGATCCAGCCTGCAACCCAGGCATGTGCCCTGACCAGGAATCAAACCATGACCTCCTGGTTCAAAGGTTGAGCCACACCAATAGGGCCCAAATGATTGTTTTAATATAGAGTATAAACCTACCATGCACTTGCATCATACATAAACTGAAGAAACACATACTCCTAAATCAGTCAATAATATTCAGAGAATGAAGAGATTTTAAAAACATTCTGTAAAACCTAAGTTATACAAATATGCAATAATCTAAATGTATTACAAGAGGGTGGACAAAGAGCCTCCCTCACTGCTCTTAGGGTACCACACGATCTCCAATTGACTGCATAGCAACAGCGGCTCTTTAAAAAATATATGCCATACTGGTGTAGCATAACATATTTATGAGAATTTTACTATGAACTGTGAAATGTTTATGCAAGTTGAATGCCTCTGCTCTAACAAAGCCTACTCTTTCATTCTCAATGAAGCCTTATAGAGCTGATGCCCTCGGTGGGCAATTACATGATTGTTCTTCACTTTCAGTCGTCATAATACAGAGCTACAATTTTTTAAAGTTATTAATTTCACAAATAGGAGACGGAGAGGTAACATTAGCTTAAATTAAATAATAAGAACTTTATCACTCATCTTAAAGACAAAACACTCAGACAAAAAAGATAAGTGGTTGATCCTGGGATGCTGGGAATCTGATGTTATAATACTTTGAGTTTATTGCTCCACAGTCTGAGAGTAATGACTGAGGCACAAATGTGAGACACATGACATTACTACTAGAGAAGTTTATAGGATTCAATCCAGAAACATGTCCTCAGGTGAAAAATAACAATCACAATAACAAGCTAACCCTGATTGTGACATCGTGACAGTGTAACATTTGGTCCCACAAAACCAAACAAGAGATTGGAAAGCTCTGAAATAAGCCATCAACACAGAATGATGCACTAGTCTGAGGAAGGCACCTGTGGGGAAAGCTGACACCATGACACGCACAATGATGTAAATGACCACTTCATAAAGAGGACAGATGGGACGGGGCGTAGGGAGGCAGGGCCCGGAGCAGAGCTGCTGTGGGAGCCAGGCACCTCAGGTTGTGCGCATGTCCATCCTATCTGCCATTCTTTTCACACAGTGTTCTACACTTCAAGTGATCTTTCTTCACAAAAAGCCTATGATAGAGTCCTGTTGATGTAAACCATAAAAATCCTTACTATAACAGTTCTTCCCTGGATCACACAGCTGATGAGAGAAATGGTGCGCTTGTGTGCTAGCGGGAGATGGAGGGCAACTTTGCCTTCAGACAACAATAGCTAGTCAATTCTTTTTAGATAGGTTTTAAAACCCCTAAAAGTCCCCATATTATCTAATCCAATAACATAAAACACATCAGTAGCAGTTTGAGAATAAGCATGACATCTACTTTCTCTGATCTTCTGACAAATAGAACTGTTTAAAACCTGAAATTGCTATGAAAAAAATGGTGTATAGCTGACAATTTAAATAATTAAAAGAAAAATAAACTATTAGGAAAAATTCTATTTTGCCTTCTCAGCCTGGGTTGTCTCACAGGAGACTTTATAGAAGGTGTTTATACTGTCTCTACACTGAAGCCCACATGTACATGTATCAATAAAAAGATCTAGTGTTCTAAGAAAAACCCTGGAAAGTAGGGCCTAAATTCTAGTTCCAATTACGGCAAAAACTAGTGATATGATTTTGTTTTTATTTTTCCAATATTTAAAATGGGTGTAATACTTACCTTCCAGAGTTTTACGGAATTAAGCAAAAATAACATAAGTAATGTAACAACATGAATTATACATAATATCCTCAATGAATGTTGCATTGTGGCCCATATCCTGCCTTCCATAACCTTTTATCTAGATTAGTGATTTTCAACCAGTGTGGTACAATAATTTTTCAACGTTTCTTATCTGAATATCTTAAGGTATGATTTTCCCTTAGATTATCAAATCAAATAATGCCAACAGTCAACACAACAATAGCCGTCAGGTATGCATGAATCAAAATTGTACCTAATTTTTGTCAGATCAGCAAAAATATATTTTTTGTTGTGCTGCAGAATTTTAGTAATTAGTTTATGTGTGCCATGAGATAAGAATGGTTGAAAATTGCTGACCTAGACTAATGAAATGTAAAGTGTTGAACAGTAAATACTCATTAATTGATCATAGTAAGGAATCACCATTGATTCTTGATATATAAAAAATAGCACTGGAGATGATAAATCAACATTTCTTAAAGAATTACAGAGATGACTAGAGAATGTTATAGGATATGTGAGGGCCAGAATGGATATCATGAAGAAGGTCTAGGAATAGCTTGTTAATCAAACAACAAGGACCCACTCAAGCCACCAGTATATTTTTTTAGCTTTCTGATGACATGATTTGATTAACTCTATTTGCTTTCCTATAATTCTTAATTTAGGTTTGAAAAACACCACTTTCATGAAATTCACTTATATCTAATACAGTTAAATGATTTTCAAAAGTGGTATAAGAAAGATCATTCTCATCTTCTAAAATTATCTGAGGTCTGCTCTAGCTGGTTTGACTCAGAGGATAGAGCATCAGTCTACGGAATGAAGGGGTCCTGGGTTTGATTCCGGTCAAGAGCACGTGCCTGGGTTGTAGGCTTGATCCCCAGGAGGGGGCGTGCAGGAGGCAGCCGATTGATGATTCTCATCATTGAAGTTTCTCTCTCTCTCTATCCCTTCCTCTCTGAAATCAATAAAAATATATTTTAAAAAAATTGATTGAGGTCTAAGCTTTAAAAAAAATTTAATGAGCTCTGCTTCTCTTTTCTACAATGATGCTTCAGTAGGTAATGATGGAAATTTGTGTTTATGGGTAAACTGTAAGTATAGCTAGCTGCTAGCACATCACAATGCTGACATACTCTAGTAGGGATTCTGCCCAGCAGCAGATCCTAACATTAAAAGAAATAAAAATACAAAAAAAGGCCGTGAAATAAATAGAAGGGGGAATAACAATAGAATACTGAAGTGGGTTAAATAGTGTATTCCCAAAATTCATGCCCACCAGAAACCTGTGAGGGTGACCTTATTTGAAAACAGAATCTTTGCAGATATAATCAAGTTAAAATAAAGTCAAACTGGGTTAGGATGGGTCCTCGTAAGAACAGAAACGTGTAGACATAAACACAAAGGAAAAAAGGCCCTGTGAAGGTGAATGCAGGGATTCGAGTTATGTTCAGAGGGATATGGCCCTGCCTACACTTTGATTTTAGATTTCTTGCCTCTGGAACTGCGAGAGAGAAATTTCTGTTATTTTAAGCCACCAGTTTGTGGTACTTTGTTATGACAGCCCTAGGAAACTAATACAAGTATGAACCCAGAATTTGATCTCGACTGTGTTAAATTCAATGCAATTATATGCATACCAACACTGAAATGTTACCAGACTGTTAACAATAGCTATCTCAGGGTGGTACCCTCGCTGATTTTTATCCTATTATTTGTGCTTCTTCCAAATTTCTAAGCCCTTCTCAAATAAACATGTTTGCTTTTAAAATCAGAAAAAAAGAAGCCAATAAAGACGACTTTATAAAAACTGTACAAACACTAAGCTAATCAGGAAGCAAGGCATAAAGTAAAAACATGCAAAATTTGAAAGGGCAAGGAGGAAATAACCACCAAAACAGAAAAGTTTTAAAAATTCGAAACTACTCTCCACCAAGTTATGTAAATGATTTTGGAAATCTAGATGCAATGGATACTTTTCCAGAAAAATACACTTTACCAAACTGACCCCTGAAAAGACAGGAAGACAAAAATATTCAATTACTAGATCAAAATTGGGAATCTAAAGTACTCCTTCCTCTACTGAAGCTTTAAGATCAGATGGTACTATACAAACTACTCCAAAAACAGAATAACAAGAAAATTAGCCAATGCTTTTCTTAGTAAACAAACATAACAGTAATTCTGTAATCTAAGAAAGAATCCTACAACCATTCTCAGGAATACCAATGAAAAAATACTACATAAAACACTAGAAAGACTTTTGCTTCCAGCCAAATGGACTGGTAGGAAATCATATGTATTATGTGGTTTACATTATATAAAACACTAAAATGTAGAACAATTGAGTCAAGAAGGAAAGGGGGATTTAATAATAGAATACTGCTATAAGGTTCTGAAACTGTAAATAAAGTGGTATAATATTACTTGAAGGTAAAATGAAGTAACTTAAATATAAATACTATAAGCTGTAGAGCAGCTACTAAGAAAATAAACCAAAATAATGAAAGAGAATAATAAAAATTCACATTTCAGGAAAAAGAAAAGGAAAAAGGAAACCAAAAGCACATGGGATGAATAGAAAAGAGCAAATGCAAGAATTAAATCTAATACACCAATAACCACTTTAAATGTAAATGGTCTAAACACACCAATAAAAAGATGAGGTCAGCATTTCCCTGATATAAAAGCTACTCTTCAAGAAAACTATGGACCAACATTTCCCATGAACATATATTTAAAAATTATTTGCAAAATTTTAGCAAATTAAATTTAAAAAATGGATAAAATAGTACATCAAAATCAAGTGGAATTTATAACAGCAACTCAAAGTTGAATTAACATTTAAAAATCTATCAATGAAATTTGCCATATTACCACACTAAAAAAAGAAGATGCATATGATCAGCTCAATAAATAAAGAAAAGGCATTTAACAAAACTAATTTATGGTTAAAATTCTTAGCAAATTAGTAACAAAATCAAACTTCCTCAATCACATAAGACCCACAATTAACATCATACTAAATGGAGAAAAACCAATATTTACTACCTGATATCAGAATGCTAGATAGCATTCCTATCTTTCTATTCCACTCTAGTCTGGAGGTCCTAGCCAGCCCAATAAGGCAAGAAAAATAATCTAAACCCATAGAGATCATAAATAAAGTAAAACATTCTTTATGTGCAGACAACATATCTATGTAAGAAAGTGTAAGAAATATATAAATAAACACTAAACCTAATAATTTTAGCAAAGTGGTAAGATACATACAGAGATAAACTAAGTATCTATATAACAGTAAAGAACATATGGAAATTGACATTTTTTAAAATACCATTTATAATAACATCATCAAAAAAATAAATACTTAAGGACAATGTAACAAAAGATGTGTTAAGACCTGTTGACAAAAACTATAAAACACCATCGACATTTACAAAGATCTAATTCAATGGAGAAATATACCATGATTGTGGATAAGAAAACTCATATTGTAAAGACATCAATTCTCCCCCAAATGATCTATAAATGCAATATAATCTTATTGACAATCATAAAAAGGCCTTTTTCAGTAAAAACAGAAAAGGTGATTCTAAAACTTATAGATATGAAATTAATTTATGAGCATATAACTGATTTTTGAAAACAAGAATAAAGTTAGAAGACAAATTATGTGATTTCAAGCAATACTAATGAACACAATGTGGCACTGGTGCAAAGAAAGACTATATAAATTTTTAGGAGAAGAAAATAAATAAATTATATATATATGGCTAAGCGACCATTCGACCGTTTGACCAGTAGCTATGACTTGTACTGACCACCAGGGGGCAGATGCTTAACGCACAGGCATAGAAACAGACTGATGAATCTCAGAGGGAAGGGGGAAGGGTGGGAAGAGATTAATCAAAGATCTTATATGCATACTAGTGCCCCGGTGCACCGATTCATGCACTGGTGGGGTCCCTCAGCCTGGCCTGTGGGGATCGGGCCGAAACATCCCCCAAGGGGTCCCAGATTGTCAGAGGGTGCAGGCCAGGCCGAGGGACCCCACCGGTGCACGAATCCATTCACCGGGCCTCTGGTATGAATAATAAAATGGCAATAAATATATATCTATCAAAAATTGAATCTAAAAATCAAAATAAACGAACAAGGAATCTAATGAACAAAATAAACTGATGAGTAAAATAGAACCAGAGGCATGGAAACATGGAACAGACTGATAAATCTTGGAGGGAAGAGATTAACCAGAGGAATTATATGCATATATGCATAACCCATAGACATAGACAATAGGGTGGTAAAGGCCTGGGAGGTGAGGGGTGCAGGAACCAGGTGGAAGGGGAGCATTTGTAATACTCTCAACAATAAAGATTTTTTTGAAGGACTATATAATTTTATTTATAAGAATCTCAAGTAAATACAAACTATAGTGACAGAAAGCAGACTGGCTATCTGCAGATGGGCATGGATTATAAAGAAGCATGAGGACACTTCTGGAGTAAAATGCTTGTTATTGTGATTGTTATTGTTATTGTTACTGTGATTGATATGTCAAACTCTGTACCTGGTACACAAGAA
Organism: Myotis yumanensis; assembly: GCF_028538775.1. Lineage (NCBI taxonomy): Eukaryota > Metazoa > Chordata > Mammalia > Chiroptera > Vespertilionidae > Myotis > Myotis yumanensis. The sequence continues at coordinate 76,307,924 of NW_027223753.1, forward strand.
AGACTGAGACCATGACAAAAGATCCAGGAGCCAACTTGAAGGAGACCCCACTAGCCAATATACATGGTTTGAAACACATCAGAAGTATGTGCTTTTTAAGAAATACAGTAAGTGTGTGATGATTCTTGGTGAAAAATTAAAAAGAAAGCAAAACAGTAATTAATTTTGGAGAACACAAGGGAACCAACTGATTTTTTTCAATAACAGTGACTAAAAGGGGCAGAATCAGGCATTCATCCTGCTTTTTCATAGGAACTGCACATCATTGTACTAAATAATTGGGAAAAATATTATTTTCTGAGGAATCACAATTAAAAGATAAAATAGTAGGTGGCTAGACCATGAGGGTGGAGCCCTGGTGAATGGAGTTAGTGCTCTTACACTTTTGAGGCTCCGGAGAGATCCCTTGGACCTTCGACCATGTGAGGACACAACAAGGAGATGGCCCTAAACAGAGGAAGTTCTCACCAGAGGTGACCATGCCTTAATCTTGAACTTCTAGCCTCATGAGCAGTGAGCAATAAATTTATGTTGTTTAAAAGTTTTCCAGTCTGTGATGTTTTATTATAGCAGCCCAAACACACTAAGACAGCACATGTTAACAAAAGTAACATGAGCCTGGACATGAGCTTTCTGATATGATGCAATAAGTAGTAAGCCTGCTATGAAGTATTCCTACCAAAACTCTGAACTCTGATCAAGTCTCTAGATCTAATTTCCATTTTAGAGCAGAAACTGGGAATAAAGGAACACATTAAATAACACTGTAAAGATACAATCAGCAAAATCGGAATGTGAGAAACTTTAGGACAAATAAAATGGTTTCCTAAAATAAACTGTAAAAATAAATAAATAAATACCTAGAAAAAACAAACAACAGATGGGAAAATACTTAAGAGACCATATTGGCCTGGGCTGATGCAGACTTCCCTGGGAATGACCTCAGTATCCTTCTCCTCACATTTGTTTCCTTGGAAATACCAGAACTGCCCTGAATTGAGTACATTGTAAAATGGTATGCAGGCCTTTGGCCCACAAAACAGAATGCTATAATTTAAAAAGTAGTGAAAAATAGAGGTTAATGTTGCATCCACTCTCCTTGGCTCTGGACCACAGCTGTTAAAATGCCTAATACAGGTGAGGGTAAAAAGAAGCTATATATTAGGGTAGGTAGGGTAGGCTTCCTGATAAGATGAAGATGTTGTGCCTGCTATGTCCCTTGCCCCTAATCCTTCTCTGAATCAAAATAAAAGCAGTATTAGACTAAAGTTAGTTGAGTCTTTTGAGTCTAACTAGGACACATGACCAGTGCTGTGGTGGTGCATACATCAACCAAAAGCAACGTGTAGCACTCGTTTGGGTCCTGAATCAAAAGAACCAATTGTAAAGATGGTGGTAGAAGGAGGAGAGGGAGAAAATGAATGAGCAAGAGCATTAACCATGAAAGTTTGGAACCTGGGTGTTTATTGACAGTAAGGAAATCTATTAAATTTTAGGTATGGCAATGGTATTGGGTCTTCCCTCCCCTTCCCCTCCTACCCCTCCTCCTCTTCCCCCCCCCTCCTTCTTCTCTCCTCCTCCTCCTCCTCCTCCTCTTCTTATCCTTCTCCTCCTCCTCCTCTTCCTCCTCCTACTCCTTCCTCCTCTCCTCCTCCACTTTCTTCTTTCTCTTCCTCTTTCTCTCTCCCTTCTCTCTCTCTCTCTCTCTCTCTCTCTCTCTCTCTCTCTCTCTCTCCATAAAGGAAAAATAACAGCCAAGATTTTTTTCTGCAGGTATACATAACTGATGTATTCACCAATTAAATAATACAATGTCTCAAATTTGCTTTGAAATAATCCAGCTGTGCTATGGCAAGAAAGGCATAGTGGATGGTGGAAGACAGATGAAATAATATGGATTGCTCATCAGTTGGTAATTATGGCAGTCTGGTGAGTACTGGAGGGTTCATGACACTATCCTCTCTTTTCTATATATTTAAAGGCTTCCATAATTAAAAAATGTAGAAGATTAAAATATATAAAAATAGGATACAAAATAAAGGATAACTATCAGTCTGTCAGGATGTCCACTGTAAGTTTACATCCATCTTTAAAGTGACTTGCAGCTTCCCTTCCTATCTTATATTTATTAAACTTTTTATATTATAAAATTGGAATACTAAACATACTAAATATTCCTGAGTGATTTCTATTCCTGAGACCTCAAAAATAAAAGCATCTTTCTTCAGGGAGTTACATGTATCTTAACAGAAAAAAAATCAGCTAAGAATAAAATAAAAAGTATGAATGAGCCAAACAAATCCCCACTTTTTTGTCGCTTTTATAATCTTCAAAAAGTAGAACGACTCACTTGTGTCTTCTACCTCCCTTTATAAATTCATTTATTCTCCAACTGATAACTCTCTATTTTGCTGATTTTATTGAGACCAACTGAAAAAATATTTACTGAGTATTCACTAGAATGAAGTATTCTTGTGAGAACAACCAAACACAGAAAGCAGAGAAGTATGTTGCCTCTTCAGGCCAATGCTTCATCCCTATGTACTCCAGACACAAAAAGTATTCCTGATATACTAAAACATCACACATAAATTCTCTGCTGAGTTAGCTAACAAAGAGACATACCTATTCAGCATATTGGTTTTCTAAACTTGGTTTCACAAAAAGTCAAAACTCATTAGTAATATGAAGTTAGACATCTTTATCATATTATTTTAAACTAAAAAAAAATAAATAAATGGCCCCTGCATGCTGACTAATAACTTGAAATACACACTGTACTAAGGAAGGGGTGTGTGTGTGTGTGTGTGTGTGTGTGTGTAAAGAAGGAATGGCCCTGAGTGGTGGTTGGGACTGGAAGCTCCAGCTGAATAATCTTAATTAGGAAATACTGACCTTAGATGTCTGTTACAGTAAGTTGTTTTGGAAAGAGTCCTCAGGCAAAAAGATCACAGATTTTGTTATGCTTTCCACTGTAAACAAGTTTTTGCTTTCCCCCTGATAAAAACACTGTGGTTTCTACAAGCAACACTGATGGAGCCAAAGTGCATGGATGCTTTTTGCCCTCAAAACAAATCTTCTGAATTCTACTTCAAGTTGTGTAGTTGAGAATTAAAGTTATACACAGTGAGAGGGAATTATATCATGCAGTCAAGAAGAGAATGTGAAATAACCCCCTTAGTATAAAATCAAAGAACAGAAGTTAGTTACTTAGTGACTAGAGTCTGTATTTCAGGAACTCTGTGAAAAACAGCTTTGCTTCACAACAGAAAACATAGAAAAAAACACACACACATTTATTTTCTAAAGGAATACAGAATGCACTAAAAACCACACCCATGGTTTCTATTCCTATCTCATGCTAATGACAGCACTCTAGCCATAGTTTCTCTTCTAAAGGCCAGACTCAAATTTTCAACTGACTGCTGAAACTTTCCCATAGGCATCTCAAACACAAGTCCAGAATCCAACTACTCACCCTTGCCTCGCCATCAGTCTCTTCTAACTCCCCGTCTATAAGAAGAGTGCCACAATATCCCAGCCCAAACTGGGCATAATTCCTCCCAGTTTCCTTCACATTTCTGCATTTGATCAATTTCAAAGGCGTGGCAAACTTTTTCTATGAAGGGCTAGATAGTAAATATTTTTCCAGGTCGGGCTTTCCAACAAAGTTATTATGTATTTATATAATGAGAGAAAACAAATTTCCATAACCTTTTTCTTGACAAAATTCAAAATATAATAATAACAAAAGTACTATTGTTTCTGTAATATAAGTTTATTAATGAGAATAATATTTTACTTAACTTGGGTTCAAAGTTAATGTTCCCTATCATCAATATTAGTTACAAATGTTCCTCTGTTAATACTGAAATGTAATGAGATTTTACTTATTTCATCTTTGAAATGTCTTTTCATACAGATGGGTAATGGCAAATACTGATGGCAGCACGTGAGTGTGTGATCTTAACTGAGCGGGCATCACTGGGAAAGGTCTACAGAACTCTTTCCTGGTATTTGCCTTTTAGCAGCCCATCACAGTGCAGATAACCACTGCCTAGGATGGTTAGGTAGAAGTTCGTCACTGTACACGTGGACTCTGAAGTAGGAAAATTTCCTTTGCTCTGGCATTGAGGTTTAAAAGGTGCTGCTAGAACTGGTTTGAGCTCAAAAAAATGTATCTGCTTCAAATCTGGTGAGGATGAAGAGCTTGCTTCTTGGTGTAAGCTTTGACAGCACAAGAAGTGCAGAGAGTAAGCTGACATTACTTGTGATGCAAACATTAGTTACTATCGAAATGACTTTACGGCAACATGCGTTTTACATATAAATTCCATTTCATCGTTTCATTTTAGGTTAACTTTATTAAGAAATATTACCAAATCTTTAGCAAAACCTAACTTCCAAAGCCATTTAGTGTCCAGTTACAGTAACTGAAAGTGGTTCTTCTCATTCAGGAAGATTTTAATTCTAAACCCTGACTCAAAAAAAAAAAAAAATCACAGTAAAATTCTGATACTGCTAAATCACCAGCTGCTGTGTAATAAGGAAAGTCAAGAAACTTAGCTTCAGTTTCTGACAAAAATTCATGAAACTGACAATGGCTAAGTCTGTGAGGAAAAAAATTAAGTTCACCAATGACACCACTGGTTCAATAAAATATTACAAATTTAAATTTTTTCCTCAAAGTATCAGCTGATGAATAATACAATGAATAACTATACAATTTAAACATCCTACATTTTCCCAATTTTAAATTTGTCTAAGACTTTTTCCAGTTTTACACATATTTTTATCATCATCAGTTGTAACACATCTTAGCAGATTCCACTTCAGCTTGTATTGAATGCCACACAGGCTATTCAGAGAGGCTAATTCTTCTGTCACTTCCTACTCATCATTAATTACTTTAATAAACAACAATTGAGTAGTATTGGAAACATCTGTTGACTAATAAAAAAACAAAGAAAACCACTTGAAATAATTGTTGTTTTATTTTTTTAAATAGCTACTAATGTTGCTTTCCATGTCCCCAACCCTTTGAGCAACTGATCTTACCTAATGTCTAATAAAGAAGTTTCCTTTGACTGGACACAACTTTTTTAGCAGGTACAATCAAACCATGATTTAATTAAAACACTACTGATAAGTGGCTTTTCTTGCTTGGCTAACAGAATTGCCAATCAGAAACTCAATTTAGTTGCAGCCTTATTTTCATTTTTCACTTTTGTAAAGACATTCTTCTTTGAACAAATATTCCATTTAAACTGTCTAATTTTCCTGTGAATTGGGAATACTGTGATGAATTCTTAGTCTAAAATGTCAAGGCATTTTGTATTATTTCAACACAGTTAGGCATGTCATTGCATAGTAAACAGAATGCTTTGCCATATAATTTGATAACAAAATAATCCACACTCCACTCTGCCTTAAAAATGACATGTTCAAAATATACTTTGTCTTCTTTTGTTTTGTAATGATGGGTAATAAAAAGTAAAGTAAAATAAGAACAGCAATACACATCCACTCAAAACACTGTTGAGTTAGTTATCACTACAATTTTAATGTGTTGAACAGCAATGCGATCATTGCAATCGCCTGTTCCAGGGCCCCAAGATCACCCACATATTTGCTGACTCACTAGGATTTGCAGTAGTCAGGAGACCGCTGTGCTCCTGGCTACAGTTCATACACAGTCTGCAAGAAACAAGGACGTAACCAGTAACCAGGGGAAGACCTGAGGAACCATTCACAGGTTTCCTAGGTTCTTCCCTCCCCGCAGGGGCCATACAAACCACAATCCTTTCTCCAGCAGTGAAGTGCAGTAACACACAGGTAGTGTGTTGGACTAGGACAGTCTGCTTGAGACTCAGACTGCAGAGCTGTTATTCTGGGCTGGTCACAGAGGCACAAGGACTAGTCACAACTATCAAAACTGCAGACTTCCAGAAGGAAAAAATACAAGTGTTAATGACCCCTGGCAGACAAAACATTCTTATGAACACAAGTAAAATTCTAAAGCCAGGTTTACAGATGCCAGAAGAGGGTCAACCCACTCTCATTACCCCAACCCCAACCAGGCCCTTCTAAAGAGGGCAGCCCGGACTCCTATGTTAACTCATTCTTGCTCGATGCCACATATACTCTCTGTCACAACTGTTCAACTCCACCCCTGTAGCATGAAATGCAGTCACAGACAATATAAAAAATTGAGTATGGCTCTTTCCCAGTGAAACTTTATTTATGGCATTGATATCTGAATTTCATATAATTTTTATGTGTCACAAAATATTACTCTCCTTTGGTTATTTTCCCCAGCTGTTTAAAAATGCAGAAACCATTCTTGGATCACAGCTATACCAATAAAGTAGTGGCCAGATTGGCCTGCAGGCTGCAGTTTCCTAATTCCCAAACTAACCAACCACCTCGTTCTTAATCCCAATTACTCTTGCCTCGCTTCTTTCAGTGTCTCTCCCTGAGTTTGTACTACCATATTTCTTCTCTAAATTATTACAATTTACTCCCAAATGCTTCTTTTTGCATCACTGTACCCTTAGGATACCTAGCATATCGTAGCTGGCACACAGTATGCAGTCCAGACATTTTTTACTGAATGACTTTATGCAATTCCCAAACCTTACGGTAATTCAGCCCAACTGGTTTATCAATGAGGAGTTACTAGCATTAAAGGTATTTTCCAAATAAGTGGTCACTATATAATGGTATGGTGTAGTTCTATACAAAGCTTTAACAGGATACAAGACACATAAATAGAGTGGAAAATATAATCCTGGAAAATTTTTCCACAAATGGTCTAAATATGACATTTCATTTTTTCCAAAACAAGACTAAAAAACTGAAGTTCATTCACCTTCTTCTAGCACTCAATTGCCTTTGAGGTAGAGGAGATACATTTTTTCTTCTAAGTGCTTCCACTCTATGTTCTTGAGCCCATATGCACCAGAAATTTATTCTACCAAATAGCCTTGCTTCTCCTTAAGTTTCTCTTTTTCCAGTAGCTGTTTCTCCAGAATATAAAATTATCTCCTATCTCCCTTATAAGAATATTTTAGGAAGTAATTTTTTCATTTCCTGTTTGTTTATTGTATAGGCTGTATAAGATGTCATGTATAGATTATAAATATGCTTTATCAGTATTTTAGAAGGTGAATAGAATGACCTGTTAAAGAAAAATAACTCATTCATACTTTTTAAGAGTTAACAGCAAGTACTGCAGTGGAAAAGAAACATATCTCTAAAGAAAATATTATTTTACTAAGTATATTGTGTAAGAGCACACTTAAAATCCATAACACATTTAAGAATAAAACCACAAAATTGGCTAAAGTAATCTATCATTTTCATCACTCCATGGAGAGAGAAAAAGAGGAGAGGGAGGAGGAGAGAGCGAGAGAGAAGTTTACAGCTTTTTTCTTAATACAGCAAATAAAAATATTTACCTACCAACACTTCCTTATAAATCAAGGGGGTTACTATACTTGCTTTAAGAATATTTATGTATTCTCTAGGCCAAAGTTTTTTAATAGAAATTCACAGGTAAGAAATCACTGACTAAAATGTATTCAGAGATGAAGGTATATTACATAATAAGATATTTATGAGGACAATGCGAGTAACTCCTTATTAATAAACCAGTTGGGCTGAATAACCCGTAATGTTAATTTTCTACATTGTATCTTCCACTGTCTTCCTTGTACCCCACGACAAGCATTTCAGAGCACTACATGGATTATAAATGATATCTGTGCAGAGTCAGTTAATGTGTGAAACTAGGTGATTCAGAATAAAGAATGATAGATATGTTAGCCATAAGTGTGTATCACATCCCAATAACTGCCATAGGAGGCCTGGATTAAAAAAAAAAAAAAAGAGGAGGAGGAGGAGAAGGAGGAGAGGAGGAGGAGAAGGAGGAGAGGAGGAGGAGAAGGAGGAGAGAGGAGGGGAGAGGAGGGGAGAGGAAAGCAAATAAGATGTTCTCTGGAAGCCTGTTAGCAAAATGGCTAACAGTTTATTCTTGTATTATTACTTAGTAATTATTGTATTTTCCATATGAACAACTGTAAACCTATTTTTGCCTACCCTGTGTGTGTTATGGGGTGTTTGCCAAGCAGCTATTGCTGCCATTAAAAAAAAAATCAAATGATCAAAGAAGCTTTCTTAGTAATAACCAAAAACTGGAATCAGCACTGTTTGTCACCAGACAAAAGGACAAACAAATCATGACACAGGCATGCAGTAGAATACTACTCAGCAAAATAAAGGAATTAGCTTTTGGTACATGCAAAAGCACAGATGAAAATAAAAATAAAAATGCAAATCCAAGGAACCCCAACAAAACCATTACAAACTGCATTATATCATCAATGTAAAATGACAGAAAATGCACACAAATCTATAGGGAAAGAAAGCAGATCAGTGGTTACCTGAGGCAAGAGGGTCTGAGAGTGGGAAAGGGAGGAATTTCACAGGTATACAAAGAAAGTTTGAGGGTGACATACATGTTCATCATATTCAGTGCAGTGATGTTTTCACATATATGATGAAACACTTCTCAAATGCTCCTGCCTGGCTTCTTTCATTCTTTTAGTGCTTAATAGGAAATTAACCATGTTTTAAGCATGTCATTCTTTTTTCTTCCCTTTTCCCCTAAAAATTTTTCTATTTTCATCCACCATCCTTGCATCTTCCTTAGAATATAAAGGAAAGAAAAGTCAGACGGGAGAAGAAAGACAAGAAAGGTAGGAGAGAGTATAAAATATATATATATTGGGCCAACAGCTCCAGCAGGGCTGAATGCTCCTAGATACTGTAGGAATCCATGCTGTTGATTTCCCACCACTACATATGTTCATAGTCAGCCCCTGTGAAAGAGAGATTTGCAATTCTTCCAAATATACAGTTAAGATTATTAAATATTGAAAATGAGGACCTGATTACAACTGGCAGTATATGTATGGAAAATTAAATTTAAACAAATCATTATGACAGTCAAAGTAGCTATACATAGTTAGACTTCTGCAGTTTTTATAGGCACAAGTTCCAAAGCGATAATTATTTCTTTATGCAAAAAGTAGCAAGAAAAATGAGTGAGCTTGGTGTGCATGTGTGCATAAAGGTAAGGAGAGCACACAGGCATCAGCTTAATTATAAGCCAAAGCCTCTTCTGTGACTGTGGCACTTTTGTTCTAACCAGATGCCACCCTTGCCCATTCCCACATCCAGCACAACAGCATACGTCAGAAGTTGTCTTCTGATCAGCAAGTGGCAACTGGCAGCAATAGTGCAAAAGTCTTTAATAGGAAGTGACACCAGGTAATTAAAAGTTTTATTTAATAAATCACACCACGACATAATCCTGCCATTTAACTATCTTATCATTTATCTCATATTACCTGGAGGTGACAATATTCCATTCACCACTGAGGATAATTTCAGTAATGCTTCATTTGCCCTCAGCAACTGTTCTAATGCTCAGTTCTCCAATTTATTGACCCAAACCCATTTCCCTCTACATATGTCCAGACAACTTTGCTTCCTACTTAAATGAGGTGTAAACCTTTTCTTCTAAACTTCAATCTCCTACCTTAGTTCTCCACCTTAAAATTTCTTAACTTTTAAAGTAATTGGCACATCGTGAAACCGATATTTTGGGGAGTGTACAGTGCTATGAATTCAGCACATGTATAGATATAGGGAACAATCAGACCATAAGAATATAGAAGGATTCCATCACTCCGACAGTTTTGCTTGTCATTCCTTTACAGGCACACTCTCCTCATCTCACCACTGGAAACCACTGAGCGCTTCTCCATCACTACATTCAAGTTTTCCCCTTTCTTGAATGTTATATAAATAAATCATACAGTATATAACCTTTTATTTCCGGCTTCTTTCAGTCAGCACATGCTTTTGAGACTCATCTAAGATGACAAGAATATCAATTATTCATTCATTTTTATTGCTCAGTACTATCCCATAGATTTAATATAACAGTTTGTTTATCCATTCACACCCCTAAAGGGCATATGAACTGTTTTCATATTTGAACAATTAGGAAGGGAGCTATTATAAACATTTGTATACAGGTTTTTCTATGAACTTAAGTCTTCATTTCTCATACCCAGAAGTGGGATTATTGGTCACGTGATAAGTTTATGGTTAACTTTTTAAGGAAACTACAAAACTGTTTTTACAACATGGTTGTATCATCTAGCATCCCCATCAACAACGTATAAGAGTTCTAGTTGCTCCATAACCCCGCCAATACCTGGTACTATCATTGTTTCTTAATTTCCGCTACTGTTGGGCTGCAGTATCCCTAGTGGTGACAGCACAGAAAACTTTATTGTACTTACCTGCCATTTGGAGCAGTGTCTGTTCAAGTCTTTTGTCCATTTTTAATTGGGTTGTTTTAATGATGAGTTTGGAGAGTTCCCTATATATTCTAAATATAAATCCTACGCTTAGGTATGTACATATTTTCTCCCAGTCTGTAGCTTGGATTTTGTTCTCTTAATAGTATCATTCACAGAGCAAAAGTTGTTCATTTTGATGAAATCCATCATTTGTCCTTTTATGGACTGTGCTTTGGGTAGCATGTCTGAGAACTCTGCCTAACCACAGGTCACAAAAACTTCTATTTTCTTCTATAAATTTTATACTTTAAAATTCTGCATCTGGATCTTTGATCCTCTAGGGTTAATTTTCATGATTATGTGAGGTTTAGGTAAATGATTTTTCCCTTTTAATATGGATATCCCATTGTTCCGGCACAATTTGATGAAAACACTCCTTATTTCTTGAATAGATTTGGTGCTTTTGTTAAAAATTAATTGGCCAATTTGTGCAGGTCTATTTCTGAACATGCTATTCTGTTTCCAATGACTTATGTGCCTATTTCTTTCTTCACCACTACCACACTGTCTTGATTACTGCTACTTTACAATAAGTTTTAAAATAGGGTGGTGTGATCCTCTAATTTAATTCTTTTTCAAAACTATTTTTATAACTTTAGTTCCTCTGTCCTTCATATAAAATTTAGAATCAGGTCGTCCATATCCACACAAAAAAATAACTGGAAATCATACTGAAATTAGTTTAAATCTATAGATGAGTTAGGGAAGAACTGATACTTTATTATGTTAAGTCTTCCAATTCATAAACATCATATATCGCTCTATTTTTTTAGGTCTACTTTGATTTCTTATGTTTGCAGTTTACAACATACAGATACTATACAGGATTTGTTAGAGTTAAACCTAAGAATTTATGCATAAGTAAATTTTCTTAGAGTTACTATGTAAAGTTTTTTTAAATTTCAATTTCCAATCACACATTGCTAGTACATATAAATATGATTAACTTTGTGGTTTACATTGTATCCTTGATAATCATGTCATCTATGAAAAGGTATAGTGTTATTTCCATGTAACTGAGCCCTGACACAGCCAATATGGACTTCTTTAGAAATAAGAATTCAGAAGGTTACAGTCTTAGATGCCATGCCTGAAAACAGGGCTGACTCTCAAGGGTCAGCTATACTGGCAGAGTCAGTGATAACTGGACTCAATCTACTAGTTTCAGTCTCCTTCCTTTGCCCTTGGATCTCATGCTGTCATGGTCCTAGTATGTCTCACATATAAACCCACCCAAGTAATGACAGTTTGACAATCAAGTAGTAGACGCTTTACATGAGAAAAATACAGGAATATGGAAGTTCTATTACATACTTATTGCTTATTTTTCTTTTTAGAAAATAAGCCACATTTACTGTAACTTTGTCACCATAATTGAAACTTAGCAACAACCCTTAGTAAAAACAAAGTCTATGCAAAATAAGGAATGTGGGGTAAAAAAACAACTGACATCAAAATGAAGTCAATCAATCAATGAGGATGTTCCTTAGAAAAGTAAGCTTTAGGGAGGTCTGATGAAGTAAATAAATCAGCCTTTCTCAACCAGTGTTCCAAAATAATTAAGTACTACAGAAAATCGTCTAAGTCAGTGGTTCTCAACCTTCTGGCCCTTTAAATACAGTTCCTCATGTTGTGACCCAATCATAAAATTGTTTTTGTTGCTACTTCATAACTGTAATGTTGCTACTGTTATGAATCATGATGTAAATATCTGATATGCAGGATGATCTTAGGCGACCCCTGTGAAAGGGTCCTTCGACCGCCAAAGGGTTCATGGCCCACAGGTTGAGAACCGCTTAGGCTCTAAGTGATTATTTTCTCAAGTCTCCCAAAAATGATACACAGCTATTTACCAACCTAAATACTGAGGAGAGAGTTATAGGGAGATAAACACTGATGGAAGACTTGACTTGGGGTGGTGAATACATGATACAATATACAGATGATGTGTTATATAATTGTACACCTGAAACCTATATAATTTTATCAACTAATGTCACCCCAATAAATTCAATAAAAATTTTAAATAAATACATACATACATATCTAGGAGAGAAGTTAATTCATTATATATAATGAACTGCCTTAAAACATTCAGGTGTAATTCAGAGAACACAAACTGAGAAAGGCTGAAAATATAAGGTCAACACTCAGGAAACAGTAAGAGAGACTTTAGAATGAAAACATACAACTAGCATTTACAAATTGAGTCATAAAAACTTTTTTTATTTATTGAGATACTAGAGGCCCAGTGCACAAAAACTTGTGCACTCGGGGGGTGGGGGAGGGGGGTCCCTCACCCCGGCCTGTGCCCTCTCGCAGTCTGGGATCTCTCGGGGGATGACCACCTGTAGGCTTAGGCCTGCTCCCCGGGGGATTGGGCCTAAGCTGGCAATCAGACATGCCTCTGGCAGCCCGGCAGCCCTTGGGGGATGTCCACTTGCCAGCAGGGAGCAGACCTAAGCTCCAGTCGGACATCCTTAGCGCTGCTGAGGAGGCAGGAGAGGCTCCCACCACCACTGCTGTACTGGCAGCCGTCTGCCTGGCCTGTGGCTGAGCAGAGCTCCCCCATGTGGGAGTGCACTGACCACTAGAGGGCAGCTCCTGCATTGAGCCTCTGCCCCCTGGTGGTCAGTGTGTGTCATAGTGACCAGTCATTCCCAGTCTTTCTGCTGTTAGGGTCAGTTTGTATATTACCCTTTTATTATATAGGATAGAGGCCTGGTGCACGGGTGGGGGTTAGCTGGTTTGCCCTGAAGGGTGTCCCGGATCAGGGTGGGGGTCCTGCTTGGGTGCCTGGCCAGCCTGGGTGAGGGGCTGATGGCTGTTTGCAGCTGGTCACACCCCCTTCAGGTTGGGGGTCCCCACTGGGGTGCCTGGCCAGCCTGGATGAGGGGCTGAGGGCTGTTTTCAGGCTGGCCTGCGACTGAAGCTCCCAGCCTGTCCTTTTTTTCTTTTTTGTTTTTAATTCTGGGATTTATTTACCTTCTATAATTGAAACTTTGTTGCTGTCCTGCTCACTCCAGCTCTAAGGCTGCGGCTGGCTGAAAGCAGGTAACTGGGATTTGTTTAGCTTCTATAATTGAAACTTTGCTGCCTTTGGAGCTGTTGCTTTCGGAGCTCAGAGCCAGGCCACGGCAGGCGGGGAACCTTGGCTTCCTCCATCACTGGAGCAAGCGAGCCTCATGTTCGCTTCAGCTGCATGGCTGCCAGCCGCCATCTTTGTTGGCAGTTAATTTGCATATCTCGCTGATTAGCCAATGGGATGCGTAGCGGAGGTACGGTTAATTACCCCTTTTGTCTTTTATTAGATAGGATTCCATACGCTAGTCACTTTTAGGTGCTAAGGATATTAAAAACATAAACTTACAGGAATAAAAGAAAGTATAGCATAGAACCAGAAATATGGATGGGAAAGGCAAATAATTAGGGAACAGAAGAATACAGAGAGATATAAACCTGGAGTTCTTGTGAAGATTCTCACAGGTCCAAAGAGAAGTCTTATGTCTCAAGGGCCTCTTTATCCGATGTAATCCAATTCACTTAACAGAAAGACCATTTCACTGTTTTCCACTGTTTACTCACCAAACATTGGCCAAAGTAATACCATTTACTATTTCCTAGTGTTCTGACCTATATATACTTCAATACAAGCTAACACAAAATATTATTCTTATGATGCCTTGCAGACCATAAAAGCTTAATCCTTCCACCAACCTCTAAAACCCTAAAGGTCAAGGTGTACCACCTGTCAGAACAGCCTCTTTCTGTCATGAACCACATTCTCCTAGAAGTGAGCACACAACTTTGGGTGATTAGGCCCAGTGGGCCTCAGCCTCATCACCTATGAAAAGATCTTAAATCTCTAAAATCCTTTCCAGCTCCAACTATTTCTGTACATATAAATCTTTCAAAAGGGTTTTTAATTATCCAAAAATAGATCTGTGCTAAGAAGGTGTCTGGACAATTGATATTTGGCTATAGAGCTACGAATAATATAGGTACATATAAAATAGTTTGCTAAGTGTATCCTAATTAAGAGGGCTTTTTTTTCCTATCCCTTAGAAAAAAAGGCCCCAGTCCATTCTCATTAGTTGACAAAAGATCTTAGGCATTATAAGCCATTAATAAAAAGCTCAAATCAAACTGCTGCCCATTCTACAAACTACCATTCTGCTCTACTATCCACCCAAACATTTGTCAAGAAATTATTACAAGTGGCAATTCCATATATTTACAATAGATATACTTAAATTCAACTAGTTCTTTCTTACCTACCACACAAAAGAATGAGGCTTTTAATAAAACATTATATATATATATATATATTTATATATAAATATATATATTAATATATATATATTAATATATAAATAGTCATATATATATATATATATATATATGACTAATATGTAAAGTGTCCCCTCAGGAATTCGACCGGGAGACCAAGAATTCGATCGCTCTCTATGACATGTGCTGACCACCAGGGGTCGGCAGGGAATAAAGAAATGCCCCAGCTGTCAGCCAGAAGGTCCCGATCAGCCCTGATCACCAGCCAGGCCTAGGGACCATACCCATGCAAGAATTTTGTGCACCAGGCCTCTAATAATTGCATAAGAGTGAAACATGTGGGTTCCAGGTTTTCTCCTTTCTTTTCTTTCTTTCTTCCTCTTTCATTCATTCACTCACACAAGCATTTAAATGGTTCAATAATTTGATTACCCAAAATGTCTATGTTGTTTAAGAAAGAAAAAACATTCTATGTGGATAAAAAAATAAAGAGAACATAGTCTAATTAATAATGATGATAATGACAGCAATCATGTATATACAGGGGTGGAAAAAGTAGGTTTACAGTTGTAAGTTCAAAAAACAGTTAATAAAGCTATTGTAATAATCATAACCCACATGTCTTTTTCCATATGAACCACTGTAAACCTACTCTTGGCCACTCCTGTAGTAACTATTATTTGTCATGTTATTCGAAGCTATACATCGATATACTTTATCCTTATAACAACCCAATGAAACAGATGTTATTATAATTACCACTTTAGAGATGAGAAAACTTATACACAAAGAAACTTTCCCAAAGTTACACAGTAAGCACTGCAGCCAGGATTGAGATCCAAGCAGGTTAGCTCCAAAATTACGTTGTTAGCACTAGGCCAAAAGGCCTCCCATATTCAAAATTTAGCAAATTTTAGCTAAATTTACTAAGATGGTAGCTACATTTCTACTAAGATGGGAGCTTATCAATCTAAGTTTCCATAAAATGGGAATAATAATGAAGACTTTATAGGGGAACAAAACATGTATCCTCCTAACTGTTAGCGTTATAAGGCAATGTTTGGGAAAGCATTTTGAGTTCACAGTCTAAGACACATAAAAAGATTCTTGACATAATAATTCAATTTCTGTGAATTCATCCTATTGAAATATATTCGAAAGTCTATGCTTTATAATATGTAGTACATGTTAGACATGACAAGGTTAACTGCAGTTAAAACCATCAGAACAGAAAGAAAATAAAAAGACAAAGGTAAATTTATAAAGTAGTGTATTCTAAAAAGAATGAATAATCTAGTCCAGATCATAAAAGTTGCTTTTTGGCTGTTGTCAATATATCTCAATTCAGAAACAAAGCTCTTCCACGTTCAACTCTTCGAAAGAAAAGAAAACCCTTTATCATTCTCTATCAGACAAAGGAGAACACAGCACACTGGGGGTACTGAAGACCAACGTTTTCTAGCAAAGTATTCTGATGATAATGGCACCTCATGAAAAGACAGGAGGCATAGAAGATGAAGGAATGGGCAGGAAACAAAACAATAATTTAAAGAAGATAAAAAGACTGTAAGATAGGATAAATAAGAAAATACAGAATATTCTTTTTTTAAAAAAACAATTCCTTCTTTTATAATTTTTACTGAAATTTTTGAGTGATATTGGTTAATAAAATTATATAAATTTCAAGTATACAATTTTATAATACATCATCTGTATATTGTATTATGTGTTCACCACCCTTAAGTCTCTTTCCATAACCATTTATCCTCCCCTTTACCCTCTTCTACCTCCCCCATGCCCCTTTCACTCTGGCAATCACCATACTGTTGTCTGTGTCTATGAGTTTGTTTTTGTTTTTGCCTAATCCTTTCACCCAGCTTTCGAACCCCTTCCCTTCTGACAGCTGTCAGTCTATTCTCTGTATCCATTAGTCAGTCTCTACTTTGTTAGTCTATATCGGTCATTAGATTCCACATAAAAGTGAAATAATATGGTACTTGGCTTTCTCTGACTGGCTTATTTCACTTAGTATAATACTCTCAGGGTCTATCCATGCTGTCATCAAGGTTAAGGTTTTTTTCTTTTATAAAGCCAAATAGTATTCCTTTGTGTATATAGATGAACCACAGCTTTTTTTCCAAATAAAGTATTTGGACAATAAAGCCACAATAAAATTAAGAAAATTAACCATTTGATATATAACTATAAAAGCAAAATATGTAAGTGCAAGTCAACTCAGTTACACAGAAAACTCACATTATGCCAACTACCATGTAGCCACTCTTGGACATCATTATACACATCACAAAATTTGCTTTCAGCAGCAGCAGACCTTAATCCCCACTCTCTCTTCATAGGCATCTGACATCCCTTTTTTGAAAATGTGTTCAATGTGTCAACATCAGTGCTGCGATGGTCACCCTGTCTTCATTGCTTTGCTTCTTGTTTTGAATGTAATTGAGAATTGAGGTAGGAAAACAGAGAAAAGACAAAAAAGCCAATAGTAGAGATAAGAATGAAGCTAGAGCCCTGCCTGGCTGGTGTGGCTCAGTTGGTTGGGCAATGTCGCATGCACTGAAAGGTTGCTGGTTCAATTCCCAGTCAGGGAACATGCCCGGGTTGCAGGCTCAATCCCTGGTAGGGGGTGTGCAGGAGGCAGCCAATTGATGTTTCTCTGTCACACCGATGTTTCTCTCTCCCTCTACCCTCCTCTCTCTGTAAAAATCAATTTAAAAATCTTAAAAAAAAAAAAAAAAAAAGAATGAAGCTAGAATGGCAAAAAAGGGGTCTTAACAATTTCATTCTTTGGAAATGAAATCAGAGGTGTTTCATTTAATAGAGTAAGTGTGGAATCAACATTCAGAGGAGTCATGGGTTGCCTGAATTCCAGAATATTAACAATATGTGACAATGATGAATGAATTTTCAACAGTAATCAGTTACCAAGAGGATCACACTACCTAACATGCTATATATGTTGTACATACCCATGTGCAGCCATTATATTTTATACAAGCCCTATTTTATTCATTCTTTATATTTGGGGTCATTTCTAAGTACAAAACTTTCAGTCTCACACATATAAAAAGAACTGACATTAATTATATCCGATGAAGACTAAAACTGAATTATTTACTGGTTAACTAAACTACACTAGACTGTGAGACTCTCAAAGGCAATGATAAAATAGGTAAGCCCTGTTTCTTATATTGCACTTAGCAGGGTACCTGATACATAGAGTCATTCTGCAAATGTTCGTTGAATCAATTAGTGAATGAGTACAAAGAATAAACAAATGACTGTGTGAACAAACCACTGAATAAAGTAGACCACCTATCTTGATTGGGTATATATCTTCCAGTCACAAGTGGCTAAATAAACAAATCTATCCTAACATAGCTTGTTCCCATAAATTTGTAGAGATGTGGGGGAGGGGTGGCTGATGTGGGGGAGAGAAAACAGAGATGAGGGAGGTAGGGAGAACAGACTAGAAATCCCACTTCAGAAATCTCAAGAGCAGTACTCAATCCATAAAAGGTACTTTACAAGATAGATTTTCCTAAACCCATAATGTCTCTCACAATTAACACTTATTTTAAGGATAACCTAAAAATAACCACGGAAATATACATTGCAAATCACAAAGTTACATACATTGTTTAAAAACACATACAAGAATTTTAAATAATGACCTTGACTTAAACCCAGTTTCCTTAGTGGATTTACAGAAAAATAGACATTCTTCAGAGACTACATCATCAGAGTAAAGTAAATGAGGTCTTAACTACATGCACTATTGCCTTTATAAAAGCCAAACAAAACACTCTGCTTTGTCAGGGTTAGAAAAAATAAAACAAATGTTGCTACCATGCTGAGATGTAGTAAAATCAGGGCAAAGTGGTTTCAGAAATAAATATGAGATATATATTATTTTTGTATTGAAAAAACTGAGCAGCCTTTATCCACAATCACATGTGTATCCAATTATACTTCATTAAAGTTGGGCTACACAATTTTGGGATTTTTTTCCCCCCCTTCCAGATGGGGCTGGAAAATAAGTTTTCCTGAAGCAACAGGAAAATTGACAGATGGTAACTCTTTGGACACATACAGCCTCCCTTCCATCCTCTCTCTGTGTCCTCCAAGTGCAACTCATCTTTATGCACCTTAACTCAACTCCTGGATTAAAAAAAAGAAAAAAGAAAAAAACAGAAGGGTACAATGGTCATCTATCTCTAAATCTAAATGATTTAGGAGTCCCATCCTTCAAACATCATAATAGGAAAATTCAAATGCCATTCAACTGGATAAAGTTAATGCATCTCAAGAGGCATCTAATATAGTACAAGTATACAGCAGAAATTTTATATTCTCTTAGTAAAATTTGGGGCCCACAACATCTTTCTCAGGTTTAGTAGTCTGTCTTCTACACTAGTCTCAAACTTCATCTCTAACTGGCTTTCTTTTCAACTAACTAAATAACTACAATTCCAATTCAAGGATAGCAAACTGGGCTAAAAGCCACTTGTGTTTTATAGAAGGAAGAACTGGTCAGAAACTGTGATTCAATTCATGACTCTGCCACTCACTGCTCCCTGGTCTTAAGCAAACTGCAATCTAATTAAGCCTAAGGTTTGTCTTTTGCATAACTGTAATAGTAATAAACTTAATAGTAATAATATTGCCCTGGCTGGTGTGGCTCAGTTGATTGGGTGTCGTCCTATGCATCGAAAGGTTACCAGTTCTATTCCTGGTCAGGGCACATGCCCAGGTTGCAGGCTGATTCCAGGTAAGGGGAGTGCAGGAGGCAGCTGATCAATGTTTTGCCACCACATTGATGTTTCTCTCTCAAAAAAATCAATTTTTAAAAAATAGTGATTATATTAAACAGGTAGTCTGAGCCAGGCTTTATCTTGATTACTTTTAACAGATGACCTCTTTTAATTCTCACAACACTAATCTAATATTATCCCCATTTATAGGTGAGAACATTGAGACCTATAGAGAGGTTGAATAACTTATACAATGTCTCACAGCAAATGATGAAATGATGAGGCTCAGTTTGAACTCAAGCAATCTCAAGCTACTTCATTCTAAGCTTCCTCTTACCATACCATTTCATTATTCACAACATGACTCACACTGACCCACACTCATCCTTCTGTGTAAGAGAAGGCCTTTCACAATTCAATACCACTATTCATGGAAGGGTGGAGTTCCCCCACGCTTAAATTGCCTTTGAACCGACCTATGAGATAAACTTTTAGACATGGCCTAAATATCTACTTTCTATGAGAGTCCATCCTAACTCATTCAAACAATCCACCGTGGTCCTAAGATAACTTTGTTTATTCCTGTACTATTGTGTTTACAATGTTATAATTCAATTGCTTTGTGCTTCTTTCCCTCTCTACCCTGTGGGATTCTCAATGGCAGACACCAAATGAATGCATCTTTCTATCCTCCAAACTTAACAAATGTTCAACCACATTTGTTGAATAAATCAATGTCCGGACATGGATTAGTTTTTGCTTAGTTTTTGTAAAGGGCAAACCTAAAAGTCTTGTACACATTAAATAAAACAATAAATTTTATAAACTGTAAGAGCACCTATTACTATTTATAATTAATGTATATCCTTATCATATAATCTATGAACTGACTTGAGGAAAATGTTAACCATCCTATTCAATTAACTTTAATCTAAGGTTTCTCTAATTGTGTGCTTAAATATGAGTATTGAAATTTTTGCTTTTTAATCCAAATTCAAAGTTATTCTCCCTTCCCTAAACTAAACAATTTTGTTTATCAGAAAAGTGGTAAGACACACTTTTTTTTGGTAGCACAATGATATATCCTATAGCTTCCCAGAATTTGAAATGATTTTTTTAAACCAGCCATTTCTTTATATATAATTACTAGGAAAGTTATTTATTCATTTCAAAGTTTATATAAAATAATGATTACATAAAGAAGAATTTACAAGATTTAAGATTAAATCCCCTCCTAATACTACCTAAAATTTTTAACTGGGCCACATACTTAAAGGCACTTAGTAAACCAGCATTGGAAAGTTCTGCAACTTAACAATAATTACTTCACAGGTATGAGCCAATAGTGCCATCCACTGTTCTTATGAATGATCTTTCCCGAATAGTTTTATAGTGCATTAAAAGTAAGATTACTTTAAAATTTCATTTGTACAATACTTAAGTAAAAATAAGGTATTTGGGGATTTCATTGAATACATCAAAAAAGCTGAAAATTTCAAAATAACTAGTTTTTGGATAAAAGTAAAAATGTAACAAGTTCAAAATTGCCACAAATACTTCATTTTCACACATTTAATTGTTTGAGATAAGTCTGACTTCAGTCATAGTCCACATTAACATATTCTTTTTTCTATAAAATAATCATCTATAGCAAAAGAGAAGTAATTAGAATTATATTCCTGCTCAGCCAGAAATTTTTTTCTGCATTTAAATAACACTGCTGTCACTGAAATACTAAAATATTTATGGAGTAAATACTGTGAGCAAGGCACTGTACCAAAAGTTATGGGATAGACTAAGATTAATTTTAAGTTTGTTTTTCATTCACTTAAAATGTAGAAGATTGACAAGCTGATGATAAATGTAAAGTCTAGTACCAGCAACTTTCTTGACTAAACAGTACAAAGGATGAAAAGAAAGGAAAGGGTCTTGGAGAACTTGGTAGACTATAGAGTACAACAACATCAAAATTCTAAGCAAAACACTTATGAAAGTGCCCATAATGTGTTAGCCTCCACACACTGTAGGCAGTATGTGTCCATGTTAGAAAAAAGGTCATAAGAGATGATCCAATACATCCTGTCACACAGCTAGAAAATAACAGTGTCTGTGACTCCAAACCCAAGCACAGAGTTCTCTTCCATGTACCAGGGACTCCAGTACCTTCTGCAGAATAGGCTGGGGCCACACTCCAGGCCCATGACTAAGAGACAAGGTTCCTGGCCTCCACAAGCTTATAGAACAAGAATAATAACAATAGGATTCTACTCAACTTAGTGATGCGTCAAAGGAACAGTTATAACCTCTAGATTAAAGTGTCACATTCGCCATGTTAGGATGTCTATAATTGACTTTTGAAAAGAATTTAAGATAGAAACCGTGATATAGAATGCGTGAGGTGTTTGTTTTTTCAACCCTCACCTGAGGACATGCTTAGAGAGAGGAAGGGCAGGGGTGGTGGAGGGCGAGGGGCGGGGGGAGAGAGAGAGAGAGAGAGAGAGAAACATTGATATGAGAGAGAAACACTGATGGGTTGCCTCCTGTATGCGCCCCGACTAGGGATCCAAACTGCAACCTAGGTATGGGCCCTGACAGGGACTCGAACTCACAACCTTTTGGCATACGGGACAAAGCTCCAACCAACTGAGCCATCCAGCCAGGGAACATATGTTATTTTAAGCTGTAACCCTAAGAACAGTCTCTCTTTGCTAGTTTTTAATCAGAAATTCTACCTTACAAAAATCACTGGTTAAGTTTTAGCTATCTTTCTTTTATCTTTAGTCATAAGCAGAGGCTTTGCAAATTAACATAATAAATGACAAAAATAAGTTTTCATTTGTGAAAGTAGTACTTAACTACTAACCACAAGTGATTAAATAATAACATAAAAGACAGTAGAAATGGAATCTCATTAGTGAAATCAGTGTCAGTAAAAGTAAGCAAATTGGCTAAAATATTTTCCAAAATAAGGTAAAGAACCTTGCAACAGTACACTGGCCAAGACCAGTGCTTCTCAAACTATCTATAGTGATGGAAGGATTTTTATTTGCAACCAAAAATTTTTGGGGGTAAAATATAATGAAATAACTTACAAGACACTGCAGTAATGTTAAACTGCCTTAAGAGTTTCTAAAATATTTGCTCTCAATTTTTATACTTGTCACAGACCAGCCATCAGAACTTAATACCTGCACTAGTCCACAGACCACAGGTTGGGTCACACTGGCTTGAACCATGGATACAGAGGCAGAGAAGCATAGAACAGACTCAAATTACACCGGAAAGGCTGGGGAGTGTTGAGGGGGAGGAGAGGTAAGAGATCAAGGAAGGAGTTGTATGCATGCATATAAGCATAACGAATGGACACAAGACACTGGGGAGGTGGGGTGAGGGCATGTGCCGGGCGGGCAGTGGAGGCCTGGGGAAGGTCGATGGGGAAAAAAAGGAGACATATGTACTACTATTTTTAATACTTTAAACAATAAAATTAAATTAAAAAATAATAATATTATTGTGGCTTAGTCCCTCCCCTCCCCTCACTCTAAGCCTTGTGTAGAGGATTTTGGTTGCCTAAAGCTGACAGTTTTGTATCATCTGGTTAAAGTGAACCTTTCATGCAAGGTTTGATTTAACCACCTACACAAGAGAGAATTAGGACTTCACTAAGCTTACAAGCACAGCTGGACGGTGCCACCTTGTTTAATAAATTCTTATTGCAGATTTTGGACTGGGACTTGCTTTCATTATAATTTGACAGCTGGGCTATAGGGAAGCAACTAATTCTCATTGGTAGCTATTATTCTCTATTAAAAAAAAAAAAAAAACACCTAAGAGCTATGCATGGCAAAATTGGCTTAGGTTAATTTGCAAAGTATTATTAAGCTATAATTTTAAAATAAGTGAATGACTATAAAGTGTGTTGAATTACTTTTGGAAGATGTTTTATCTGGAGATAGTGCCTGTTAGCAAGAGGTGTCATGATGTCTAACAGCTGTCGGTGGGGATGGCACTGGGGCTGGAGAAGCTATTCTCAGGAGGAGCAGATTCAGCACAGGACCATGGCTTATATAATCATGATGTGTGAACAACAGTATAGCATGAGCTGAAAAAATATGAATATCTTTTTCTTGACACCATGCAAAGATATTAAGGACTCAAGAGTCATTACTGAATATAGTAATATAGAGCCATGCCAAAGAGATTATTATATAAAACATCCCACATTTTATCTACTCAAAGTGTTAAAAAAATTCACTTTAGTATAAGGATGATCCCACATATATTCAAACCTCAAGCAGGATCTCTTTGGATCCTTATTTCAAGCTTTTTAAGAGCACTTTTAGTTAAATATCTTTAAAGTTGTTTTTATAGAACATACTTTTCTGAAAAGCTGTAATTTAAGAGTAACATAAAAGATAGCATTTGAGGCTTCTACTTCCCACTGTGTGCTGGTAATGGCAGAAGAGCTTTCCACTGTGGTGCTGCCACTGTAGCTTCTAGAGGCGCTGTGAGGGACATCTGTGCCTCAAAGCTCTGAAATTCAGAGGGCAGAGGAGTCACCGCCTGGAAAGGGTGCCACGCTCAGACCCAACTGCACTGGATATGGAATAAGTGAGCTCCGAATCTCCTCACACAGGAGCTGCAACTGACCCTGAGTTCATAGTCGCCTGTTTTGGATTATTCCAGTCGATGTTAGTTACTTATTGATTCGGGAAATGTTTATCTTTGTATATATCATAATATCTAACACAATGTCTGGTAATATGGTAAGCACATAATAATTATATTTTCACATGCATTATGATTATATGTAGTTAATAACTACTTCATATTTAATCATTAGAACCAGAAAGATAACAAAAAGCTATTAGTAATAACTATATTCCTCTAAAAACACTGATGTAAAATAAATTTGCATTCCTCTTTGTTCATTTGTTCATTTATTGATTCATTCACTCATTCATTCATTCATTCAAATATTTAGCACCTATCTATCTAGCACTAGAATAGGGACTGATAAATTCTGGACATTACAGAAAGAAAGTGAAAACAAATAAGTTAGTTTGTTTTCCAAGAGCTAATAAGATATTATTAGGGGGCCAGGGTAAATGTAAAAATGATAATAAGCTTTAGGTACATAATCTCAAAGAAAATTAGATTCCCCTTAAAGGTCCCCAAAAACCATTATTTTATGTCTGACAGATAGAAAATAACAAGACAAGATAAATTTTAAAAGAAAAAGTATTGATAAAGTATTACAGTGTTAAACACTATTTTCTAAAATGTGTTTAGCCCAGGGGAGGATTACCCTTCAAACTGGACATAATAGGATAGTAGCATCTAAAAAATGACATAACTTATATCAGAACTGCTAAGCAGCACTCAACTCTTGGTTTGGAAGAACAAAAAACTGTCAAGGTATTGTCAAAAATGATGACTTTAGTAATGACAGAGAAGGCATAATAAAGCACAGATTTTCTTTATGGCCCAATATCTGATTTTTTTACTGTGTGTCCCCTACATTACCTTCTGTCTCCACACTCCAGTCTCAGTACCAGAAAAAATTAGCAATTACATACATGGGACACCCTGACAAAAGTGAGCTTTTTTCAGCCTCAGCTCACCTCTTTTGTGTATGTGTTGCCTCCCTGCTGTCCTGACCACAGCACTTGGTTGGTACTTCTCTATGTAAATAACCACACGTACTCGCTGAGAGAGAAACATCGATCTGGTGGCTACTGTCCATGCCCCAACCGGAGACTGGGGATCAAACCCGCAACCTTTTGGTGTACAGGAGGATGCTCCAACCAACTGAGCCACCTGGTTAGGGCACAAAGCCCCATGTTCTAAATCATTCCGAAAACTTGATGCTATTCTTGCTTTCCATTCCCACAACCACCACTCAGGCTCTCACTCCCTCCTGGCTGGGGCACTAAGGGCCTAAGTGCGCTCTATGTATCCAGCAATCTCCCAGCCCCAATCTCCATTACAACCTTGCGCCAGAATACCCTCCCTAATGCCTCACTATGATTATTCTCACCTCTGCACCAGACTTCAGGGGCTCTCCTTTCCCTTTATCACTCAATTAAGTGTAATTAGATTCTTCACACAAAAGGTAATTTATCACTCTTTTCCTTACACACACTGAAAACTCCAGACAAACTGAACAAAATTATCTACTTCATAAACAATTACATGGTCCACTCCTATGCCTCTGTTGATTCTTTTCCCAACCTACAATTTTCTTTTATACTACCCTAACCCTTGGAGCCTCACAGGCTAAACGAGATTAAGGTTGCAAATATTAAGGTTGCAAATCAACTGACATTAAAATAGGGAGAGTATCCTGTATCATTCAGGGGTCCCCAATGAATCACAATATAATCACTTAAAAGTGGGAGAATCAGAATCAGAGGGAATGTGACTATGGAATATACAAAGAAATACAATGCGCTGGCTTTGAAGATGGAAGGAGGAGACCATAAGCAAAAAATGTGCATAGCCTATAGACGCTGAACAAAGCAAGTAAACGGATTTCTCCCCGAGAACCTTGGCTTTAGCAGAGTAAGACGTGTGTTAGACTTCTGACCTCCAGAACTCTAAGAGTAACATATTTCAAATATGTATTTCAGATAGTTAATAATCAAAGAATGCTTAGTACCTTGGGTAATATTTACTATAACCCTACAGACAAAACAATCCACAATGATGAGCATGTTAACCATTCTCCACAATAAAATGATCTCTTTAAAAAGATTTTAACCAAGGGCATAGCTGTAAAATGAAATCCGTGTTTATTACCAAAAATGAGAAGTTAGAATAATATTAATCAAAGATATAAAAGCTTGCTGCAAATGTAAGTATAATTTGCATACAGGGAGCATTTTAGAGGGCACTATAATCACGTGCTTCACAGCTTTTTCATTTTCCTTTCTCATGAAAATGTACAACTACTTTTCTATATCGCATGTCCAAGAAAAAAATCACACCTGAATTCATGAAATGTATTGAATATTTTATGAGGAAGTTGGAGAGCAGCTTACCCAGTATTGATGGAAATGATTTCTATCAGTGGATTCTTTCTAATCTTCGGCAAATCCAACGGTGCTCCCCCCAACCGTTTCCCATTATCCTTCTTCTGACCCAGCAGTCTCACAGAGTGACCTTCAAATAAAGCACACAGACCTGCATTAGCATGAGTCACACAATTTCACTTTAATTTACTGCTCTCAACAAATGTGTTAATATTTTCATTTAACTTTTTTTTTTGTGAGAAAAAAAAAAGAAAGAAAACCTAGAGATGTGATCGTTGAACCTAAGAAATATTGCCAAAGGGAAAAACAGCTGTGCTCATGTCCTACAGTGGAAAGTGCTTTGCTTATAATAGTGGCACATTTTACTGCACAGATGAGGGAAACAAAAATATCTTCAGAATGTCTTTCTACAGGTATGAATGCTCATTAGCATAGACCTAATACTTATATGAAGCAGGAAGGGTTCACTTGAACACTAGGCCTGCTGGCCAAGTTTGCACTGTGTCGGGGTAGGAAGTGGGGAGAGAAAGCAAATGCAGATTATCTGGTCAAAGCAATTAGCAAATCAAAGAAGTAAAGAATGAACAAACTGATTTTTTTAAAAAACCCACTTTAGAACTGAGTTTTTTAAAACAAATGTTTTTTAACATTTTTTTAAAAAATACGAAAGAAAATTAGACCATTTCTAAAACCATTAAAATTTCAATAATTTTGAACTTTGAATTAATTATAAGTTGTAGAAAAGAGGAAACAGTACAAAGAATTCCGTCCCCTCAGATTCCCTAATTATTTTGGGTTTACATTGTCATTTGCTCATTATATACATACATATTATTTTTATAAGATACATCCTATAAAATTTAACCACTGTAAATAAACAATTCAGTTATCTATAATAATAAAAGCATAATATGCTAATTAGACCGGACAGCCTAATGACCTTCCAGACGTCCTTCCGGACGAAACCGCGGCAGTAGGGGCAAAGGCAGAGGCAGTTAGGGGCGATCAGGCAGGCAAGCAGTTAGGGGTGATCAGGCAGGCAGGTGAGTGGTTAGGGACGATCAAGCAGGCAGGCAAGTGGTTAAGGGTGATCACACAGGCAGGCAGAGGGGTTAGGGGCGATCAGGAAGGCAGGCAGAGAGGTAGGGGCGATGAGGCAGGCAGGCGAGTGGTTAGGGTGATGAGGCAGGCAGGCAGAGGGGTCAGGAGTGATGAGGCAGGCAGGCAGAGTGGTTAGGGGTGATCAGGCAGGCAGGGAGAGGGGTTAGGGGCAATGAGGCAGGCAGGTAGAGTGGTTAGGGGCGATCAGGCAGGCAAGCGGTTAGGAGCCAGTGGTCCTGGATTGCGAGAGGGTGCAGGCCAGGCTGAGGAAACCCCCCCTCCCCGTTCATGAATTTCATGCACCGAGCCTCTAGTCCTATCTAATAAGAGACAAAGATTGAAATTAACTGTACCTCTGCTATGCTTCCCACTGGCTAATCAGCAGGATATGCAAATTAACCGCCAACAAAGATGGCGGCCAGCAGCCACGCAGCTGAAGCGAGCAGGAGGCTTGCTTGCTCCAGTGATGGAGGAAGCCAAGCTTCCTCCCTGCTGCAGCCGGGCTCTGAGCTCCACTCTAAGCAACAAAGTTGCAATTATAGAAGCAAAACAAACCCCAGATACCTGCTTTCAGCAGGCCGTGGCCTCGGAGCTGGAGCGGCAACAAAGTTTCAATTATAGAAGGTAAATAAATCCCAGAATAAGAAAAAAAAAAGGAGAGGCTGGGAGCTTCAGTCGCCAGCGGGCTTGGCCAGCCTGAAAACCCTCAGCCCCTCATCCAAACTGGCCAGGCACCCCAGTGGGGACCCCCACCCTAAAGGGGGTGCAGGCAGCCTGAAAACAGCCATCAGCCCCTCATCCAGGCTGGCCAGGCACCCCAGTGGGGATCCCCACCCTGAAGGGGGTGTGACCAGCTACAAACAGCCATCAGCCCCTCACCCAGGCTGGCCAAGCACCCAAGCGGGACCTCCACCCTGACCCGGGACACCCTTCAGGGCAAACCAGCTGGCCCCCACCCGTGCACCAGGCCTCTATATAATAAAAGGGTAATATGCAAACTGACCCTAACAGCAGAAGGACTGGGAATGACTGGTCACTATGACACACACTGACCACCAGGGGGCAGACGCTCAATGCAGGAGCTGCCCTCTAGTGGTCAGTGTGCTCCCACAGGGGGAGCTCTGCTCAGCCACAAGCCAGGCTGACGGCTGCCAGTACAGCAGTGGTGGTGGGAGCCTCTCCTGCCTCCTCAGCAGCGCTAAGGATGTCCGACTGCAGCTTAGGTCTGCTCCCCGCTGGCAAGTGGACATCCCCCGAGGGCTGCCGGGCTGCCAGAGGCATGTCTGATTGCCAGCTTAGGCCCAATCCCCTGGGGAGCAGGCCTAAGCCAGCAGGTGGTCATCCCCCGAGGGATCCCAGACTGCAAGAGGGCACAGGCCGGGCTGAGGGACCTCCCCCCCCCCCCCCCCCCACCGAGTGCACAAATTTTTGTGCACCGGGCCTCTAGTCTATATATAAAAGCCTAAGTGACCGTTAGAACTGAAAGACTGGTTGACATGTCACTATGATGAGCACTGACCACCTAGGGGCAGATGCTCAATGCAGGAGCTGCCCCCTGGTGGTCAGGGAGCTTGTTCAGCCACAAGCCGGTCTGGCCTGAGGGGATTGGGCCGAAACCAGCAATCCAACATACCCCCGAGGGGTCCCAGATTGCGAGAGGGGGGAGGCCAGGCTGAGGGTCCCCACCTGTGCACGAATCTGTGCACCAGGCCCCTAGTTATAAATAAACATAGACAGTGGGGCCTTGACTTACGAGTGTCCCGACTAACGAGTTTTTTGAGATACAAGCCGTCTCTCGGCCGATTTTTTGCTTTGAGTTGCGAGCTAAAATTCGGATTACGAGCCAGCTTCAGATACCCCACCGCTAGTTGGCGCAGCGAACGTCACAGTGAACGCCACAACATCAGCCCAGCATCACGTGTCTCACTCGTTCACAATTGATTTGACATACGAGTAATTTGAGTTACGATCTCTGTCACTGAACGAATTAAACTCGGAAGTCAAGGCCCCACTGTACAGTCATACAATCACCACAAGAACAGTTTTAGAACATGTCTATTGCCCCCAAATTCCCTCAAGCTTATTTACGGTCTATCCCTGTGCCCATACCAAATATACCACACTTTATTAATCTGCTGACCAGCTGATGACACTTGATTGTTTCCAATTAATACCTATTATAATAATGTTTCTATGAACATTTGCATTCAAGGCTTCATGAGGATGTATGTATTCATTTCTTTTGGATAGATTCCTACAAGTGGAATCGCTGGGTCATGTGGTAAATTTATGTTTAACTTTATAAGAAAAAACCTGTTTTATAAAGTGGTGATACCACTTTATATCCCACCAGCAATGTAGGCAGGTTTCTCATAATGTAATTTTTTTTTGGCAACAACCATTCTTGCGGTCATGTAGTGGTATATTATTGTGGTTTGAATTACTATGTATTTCTATAATTAATTATGATGTTGAGTACCTTTTCATGTGATTATTAGCCAACTGTATGTCCTTTTGGTAAAATGTTGTACTAGTTAATTTATGTGTCAACTTGAAAGGGCCACAGGATGCCCAGACATTTAGCCAAATATTACTTGAAGTGCATCTGTGATGTTGTTTCTGGATGAGATTGACATTTGAATCAGCAGACTAAGTAAAGCAAATTGCTCTCCCCAACACTGATGAGCCTTACCCCACCAATAGAAGACCCAGATAGAACAAAAGTGCTGAATAGGAGGGAACTCCTCCTCCTCTTGCCTATAGAGCTGGGTCATGGGTCTCTGCCAACCTTCATACTCAGACTGAAATATCAACTCCTCTTAGTTCTCATAGCTGCCCAGTTGCAGACCCCATCAGCTCTCCTGATTCTCGGTCCTTTCAATTTGGACTAAAACCATATACCAGCTCTCCTGGGTTTTCAGCTTGCTCACTTCAGATCTTGGGAAATTCTCAGCGTCCATAATTGTGAGCCAATTCCTTATAATACATCTCTTTATAAATACACACACACACACACACACACACACACACACACTATTGGTTCTGTTCCTCACTAATAAAAATGTCTACTCCAGTATTTTGCCAAAATTTTAACCGGAGGATTAGTCTTATTACTGAGTTCTAAGAATTACTTATATATTTGGCTTATTATAACTTAGACATATGATTTTATTTTTCTCTCAGTTTACAGCTTATAGTTTCACATTCATGATTATACCTTCTGAAAAAGTATAAATGTTTTTCAATTGAATGAAGTTCACTTTATAAATTTTATCTTTTATAGCTCATGCTTTTGTCTTATACCTAAGAATTCTTTGCCTAGCCAGAGGGCACAAAAATTTCTCCTACATTTTCTAATAGAAGTTTCACTGTTTTCACTCTTATGTTAGGTCTAGGATCATCTTTGTTACTTTTTGTTTATAGTAAAGGTCTAAGTTCATTTTTTCTATATGGATGTTCAATTGTCCAAGGGCCATTTCTTTTCCCTCCTCTTCCTTTGTGTTCTATGTTGTCACACATATAAATACATAGTTGTGTAAATCCAAAAATATACTGCTAAAAACTATATCTGTATGTTTTTAAACAGAAAAATATCTATTTATAAAATACTTTACTTACATTTACTCACATAATTACCATTTCTAGCACTCTTCATTTCCTCCTGAGAATTCTAGTTATCACTTGGTACCACTTCCTTTCTGCCTGGAGAACTTTTACTATTTCTTGTAAAGGAAATTTTATAGTTACAAATTATTTATTTGGAAATATTTTCATTCCCCTTCATTTGTGAAGGATACCTTTGCTGGATGTAGAATTATTAGTTGACAGGTTTTTTTTTCCTATGAGCACAAAAAATTCCACTGCCTTTGACCTCTCTTAGGTCTGATGAGAAGCCAATCATTAATTTTACTGTTGTTCGCCTGTATATAAAGTGTCACTTTTTTCTTATGCTTCCAAAATGTTCTCCATCTTTCAATAGTATGAGTATGATGTGTCTAGGTGTGGATCTCTGTGATTCTCCTACATGCAATTCACGAAGCTTTTTGGATCCATGATGTTTTTCATAAAGTTTGGCAAGTTTTCATCCAGTAGTCTTTATTTTTTTTCCTGTGTCCTCTCCTTCTGTGACTTCCATAATACACTTGTTGTTGTGCTACAAGTTGTCCCACAGGTTGTCCTGTTCATGTTCTTCTGTTTTTCAGATGGTTAATTTTGTCCTGGTCTATCCTCAAATTTATTGCTTTCTTGTGCCACAACAAATCTGCAATTGAGCCCCTTTAATGACTATTTCATTTCAGTTATGTACTTTTTAACTCTAGATTTCTTTTTATAATTTCTACCTTTTTGTCAATCTGTATTCAAGTCACTTTCCTTAAATGACTTAGCATGGCTACACTTAGTGCTAAATCCAATAATTTTGGTCAAAGACAATTGGTACTGACTGAATTTTTTTCTCTCAAAATGGTTATACTTTGTTTCTTTGGATGTATCATCACACTTTGTTGAATAGTGGACATTTCAGTTAATATATTGTAGCAACTCAATTCAGATTTCCCCACCTACTCCAAAAGGTTGTTTTTGTTTAGTACTTAACTGGACTAGATCTATGAAGCCTATCTCTCCACAATATGAATGATCGTTAATGTCCTTTCTTAATTTTATTAGGTTTGGTTTTTCCCCCAAACATGACTTCCCAGTGGTCAACTCTGTATCTGCATAGCTGTTTGCTGAGTAAGACTGGTCACACATTTGTTCCAACACCATGAACCAGTGAGATTTCTCCTATCTACTGATGGATCTCTGTATGAGCTGGCAAGGGCATTTAGAGCTAGGATCATTTTCAAGTCTGACCCAACTTCTACCTTCTATTGGGCTTTCCTGGGTCCTCTTCCATCTCCTCTGATGTGCACGCAGGCTACAGAGGCAGGTAAGTGTGGGTGGGGTGGGCACACTCCAATCTCTGCTGTGCATGTGCACAACCTCCAGTCAACTTACAGTCTATAAAGATTTCTATCAAGCTTTCCATCACTGTCTCACCTCCCACAAGTCCCTGTTAAATCCCTGGCTAGTCCACCTGTCCACTCTGTGCCAAACAGGCCCACAATATCAGTGGGGTAGAAACACGACCCTCAGTCACTTGCCATCAAAATCTCCACTTTGACCGTTCTCCAGATGTCTTGAGAGCAGCAGTAAAGCTGTTGGTTTTCATAGCCTGCTCTGCCCTGTTGAACATTCTTGCCCACAGGACTGAGTAAAGGAAGGAAGGAAAATGCGAGAAGCCCAAGGAATAAACACCACAAGCTCACACTGTTCTTACTCAAAGTTCAGGGGTTTTCACGAATAAACACTTCTCAGTTTGCTGAATTCTTTCGGTTGATTTCCAAAGTGCTGAAATGGTTTGTTTTTTGTTTTGGTTTGGTTTTTGTTAATCTTCACCCAAGGATATTTTTCCATTGATTTTTAGAGAAAGTGGAAGGGAGGGGGAGAGACAGAGAGAGAGAGAAACGTCGATGTGAGACACATTGATTAGTTGCCTCTGGCATCCGCCCAGACCACACACACCTGGACCAGGGCCAAGGATCAAGCCTGCAACCAAGGCACATTCCCTTGACCGGAATCGAACCTGGGACCCTTCAGTACTCGGGCCGACACTCTATCCACTGAGCCAAACTACCTAGGGCTGAAGTGGTTCGTCTTAACCATTTATCCAGCTTGATCACTACTTGTGAAGAGATGTGTTGACCTCCACACAATCATGCCACAGCAAATCAAAGCCACCTTTTTAAAAGCAATTATTTAAAATAACTTCAAATACATAATTACTACAGATATAAGATACTAAGCAATTATATGCATCTTTCTTCGCCCCTTATTTCAGAAAGATACAGTGCTTAAACATCTCTTATATACACAGCTTTTCATGACCAGAAGTAATAAAACCATCAGTCATAGCCCTTTTGCACTACTCACTTTAATAAGAAACATTACAGCCTTCATTCAATCTGAAAATTCTTGCTCTGATGTAGAAACATAGCTACAGTCAAGCAAGCATTTGGCATACCAGATTTCACAGATTTTCAAGATAAGTTGAACTCTTCAATCAGAAGTCCAGTTAATGAAGAGGTGAGCAAGATTGGCACTGATAACATAATAGTTCTCTGAGAAATGCCAAAAGTTCAATAATGACTATGCAAAGGCATGCTATTTTCATAGGAGCGTGAGACAAGTTTCATTATATCCTGCTGTGACCAGTATTACGCATCCTGCACTAATAACATTTGATAAATTATTCATCTTCACTATCTACATGCAAATAAAGGAACATATCTCTGTCTGATGATATAATGAATTATTTTCCAATCCAATGATTCATTAAAGAGTGGCAGGCCTAACAAGACTGCGTGTTTTTTAAAAATTTGAAAATATAGTACAAAGTAGGAAACAACAGAAAAGTCCCTCATTATATCTGGCCAACAATGAAAGGAAAGAAACTGAAGCAACCACAGACACAGAACAATTATCTTTTCTTTAAATAGACTAGCAAAATAAAACTTTTATTGTTATATCTAAAAAAATTATTTATATTATTAACCAATGTTACCCCAATAAGTTTAATAAATAAATATACACATAAAAATTCTTTTTCAAACAGAATTCCTGTTTCAAATTAACTCGATAACTCTATAGACCACAGAAAAACACATATATACTGAAAATCATTACCTATTCTATGTGCAGTTAGAAATATTGTTACTATCTAGAACAAACTTGAATTTGACAAAATAAAGAATAAACTGAAAAAGACGTCTCCACGATGACATATCTTTGGGAAGCCAAGGAGAGGAACTAAGGACTGCGGAGGGGAAACGAGCTGAAGTGGACACGCTGTGTTTATGGAGGGACTGTGAGGCAGGGGCCACAGTTGCACTTGCAGACTGTCTCTTTGTTTGGTCCCTTCTGGTTAGCACCGATGCCTGGCGCTGTGATGAAAAAGAATGGCTCCTCAATGAATACTGATTTATTTTGTGGCTACTATGAATTTCATCACCTTTTGCGGCTGGATTGAAGAGAAAGGAAGGAAAAAAAGAAACCACAACAACAGAGTTTGAAAGAAAAAGAGAGTGAAAACATTAGTTTTTACATCATTTCACTCCACATAACAAGAAATTAAAGGAGGAAGCATTAATAGAACAGATGGGAAGAAAGATGCTCAGTGTGACCAGATCAACTGATAATAACATTACACCACCGAAGAGACAGTGATAAAGATGCAGTGATTAAGACAGAGATATGCAATTTTAATACTAGAATGAAAAAGAAGATTGCCTATTGTATAGAATGAGGCATACTCAAACGTTCTATTTCTGATATCTTTTATCTTTTCCTTTTTAAATGTAAATTCACATTTCATTTCCTCTAAATAATAGTCAAATATGTCTCAGTGGGTTTATTAACCATCTTTAATAAACATCTAAGTTGTTACTTACAAGTGCCACAAAAAATTCAGCCCTGTTAAAACAAATTCGATTTTAAGCCTGAGGCTTTCAGCACTTATTTATAAATCAGCTACAAAAAAAAACTGCTTCCGAGCTGGGTTTTACATTTGATCTAATCCACTGAAGAATGTTAGTAAATGATTTCATTAGTTAAAACAATCATATATTACGAAGTTTGAACCAAAAGCTAGTTTTTTATATGATTCACTATTAAATGCATATAGTGAATTCATAATAATGAATAGCCTATGTGAAAAAAACAGTCATGTTTTGTACAGTAATTGCTATACTAGTTGAATCAATATTCAATGTGTTTTGAATGTTCAACAGCAAAAAATCTTTTCCAAGCCCCACAGTGCTAACTGTATTGCATATCATTAGAGCTGAGGGCAAAACATCCCATCCACATAGAGAGCCCAGTCAGTCAGCAAGTCAAGAAGCCAATGAAAATGGTCATTCACAAACAGAAAAGAACCAACCCTGAAACACAAGCACATATGTTAACTGACAGAAATAAACCCACCTACAAAATATGTATTTATTAATTACGTTTCTACACACACACCAATCTGTTCTCCTTCGGCTCCTAAAACTAAAGTGGACTGTACAAATCAGCCTTAGAATATCACACAGGCAGCAGTGGGCCGGCAACTCGGGACACCTATTGTTTATCCCCGCCCCCCCCTTAATTGCTTTTTGTTCTAAAGGCGCCATAAACAGCAAGATTTTCCCTCAACACTCATTCCTCACACCTGATTTTAATGGCCGTTCATTGTTTCTTTAACATGTGACCAACCACCTCTGTCACCACCAGAGGAAGCATCATGCCAAGGTTTCTTGGTCCCTTACTAACTGCTTTCACTTCACAAAGTCTCAATCCTATAAGGACACA
Source organism: Myotis yumanensis (assembly GCF_028538775.1). Taxonomy (NCBI): domain Eukaryota; kingdom Metazoa; phylum Chordata; class Mammalia; order Chiroptera; family Vespertilionidae; genus Myotis; species Myotis yumanensis. The sequence goes on from NW_027223753.1 coordinate 76,343,945, forward strand.
TTCAGAAGACCTGTCTGAACCCTAAACTTTGAGTCTGCCTCCGGGAAAACTTCCTAGTAGATCAATCTAACATGACGTTGGGGACTAGGGGCAGAGGGCAGAAGACTGGCAGAAATTCAAGCAAGAAGAAAAAAAGAGCAAATGCTCTGCAGATAACCTCACTTGAGAAATGTAGTCACATCAATTGTAGTATCATTTAAGAATATCAGAAAGGAATGGTCAATAAATCTGTTTTTCAACAAAAATGCTTGGAGCTATTACTTGACATATCCTCCATAGGTATTTTAATGACTTAATTACAAAGAAAAACAAAAATGTAGTCAGAAGTTTGTCTCTACGACATTCAATATCATTCCTCATGTGTGGGTACCTGTCAAGAAAGCAAGGATTCTCTAAAATTCACACTAAAATGTGGGCCTGCCTTGAAATATTTTCATTTTAAAAGAAGAAAGCAAAGTAAAATAAAGAAATTGGGTTCAATGTTAGAAGCAGCTTTGTCACAAGTCTAGGTTGGAAAATGTTAGGGGAAATACTAGAATTGACTCAAAAACACAAAATCATTACAATTCAAGTGCCAATTTTAGCTACTAAGATTTCATCAAGTAGTAAGAATTTAAAAGTTACCTCCAACAATGATACCTAGAAAAGATATTAAAATACAGAAAGAGCCCTGACCGGTTTGGCTCAGTGGATAGAGCGTCGGCCTGCGGACTCAAGGGTCCCAGGTTTGATTCCGGTCAAGGGCATGTACCTTGCTTGCGGGCACATCCCCAGTGCGGGGTGTGCAGGAGGCAGCTGATCGATGTTTCTCTCTCATTGATGTTTCTAACTCTCTATCCCTCTCCCTTCCTCTCTGTAAAAAATCAATAAAATATAAAAAAAATACAGAAAGAATGTTAAGAATCACTGTCCAAAAAGATAGAATTCAGTCCTGGCTGGTGTGCTCAATGGTTAGAGTTTCAACCTGTGCACTGAGGGTTGCAGGTTCAATCCCCAGCCCCAGCTGGGCTGTGTGCAGGAGGCAACCAATCAATGTAACAAATCAATGTTTCTCTCTCACTCTCCCCTCATCTTCCACCCTCTTTAAAAATAAATGGAAAAAATATCCTCCAATGAGGATTAATAAGAACAAAAAGACAGATTCAAAGCATGAATCAAATCGTTAACAGAGGCTACAAAGGTACTGACGCCATCAGCATGCATGTCCAGAGTTTAACAAAGCATGAAGAACCCAACACCTTACCTGATAGTCAGGTGGGTTGGACAGGAAGCTAAAATAGGGTCATAATACAAAGTTTAAGTCCCTAGATGTGTAAGGATAATTTAATAGCAAAACTCTTACTGCACAAAAACAGGTTCTACATTATAATTATGATGATGTAAAACTTATGTGTGATCCAGAATTCTGGAAGACAGAAAGTTGAAAGCATTTGCTGAAATACACTTTTGAAAACATTTGTTGGAATAAACATTCTTGGGCAACTTTTTCTTCCATTTGCACAGCATTTCTGGTACAACAAATAATGGCAATTATTTTAAGGTCATCATATTAAACAAAGGCTACATATAACAAATAATCCACATCATATTAAACAAAGGCTACATATAACAAATAATCCACATGTCTTCTTACCCTAATAGAGAAATCTTCTGGAGGCAAATTACCATAAGCATTTAATTTTATGTTTTAACTGAATCTTTTGTAGGCAGATATACTTTTTATGACAGTGAGAGACTTGTTTGGTGTCAATTTATTTTTCACAATGTATACCAAGTGTACATCAAAACACTCAAAGGTCAAGGCAGTCTCACATCAATGACTCCACATTAGCACAGACCCTTAAGAGAACTCCTCAGGTCACTGGCTGTCTTGCTAGGACAGGCATTCCTGAACTCTAAATTTGTTAAGCAGCTCCAAGGCTTTAGTGTTTACACATACAGCTATGCCTGCTTCGGGTTTCAGTATGTAAAGCAACCATGGCAGCAATGAAGAACTTAATCGTTGCTCAGGCTCAAACCACTCTTCCCAAGATTACTGCACCAGGGAATGGAAGCAGAGACAACATACCTGGCAATAGATTCAAGTTGCTATAAAATAACATTAAAATACATGACATAAGGACCTTGTAAGCCACATTTAACTTTTAAAAACTGAAGCTCAAATACCACTTTAAATCAGGAATGAAAATTTCAAGTGTCCTCCTGCCATTATTCACATGGGAGGCAGAGAAAGTTAAAGAGTTGTCCCATCTGTGGACTTTAAAATATGTCTACCGGTCCTTATTGTGTTTCATCTCGTCACAATGGTGAGCTGAACACATCTGCACTGCAGGCAGCACAAACCGAAATGGAGGCTGTTCTGGAAGGGGGCATCTGGAGCTTCCTTATTGGCTTTAAATTCACACTCTCTTACATAGGCGCTACCATTGCCCTTCTGTACAAATGGCAACAATAAATTCCGTGTAAAAATCCTATATAGCCGAAACCGGTTTGGCTCAGTGGATAGAGCGTCAGCCTGCGGACTGAAAGGTCCCGGGTTCGATTCCGGTCAAGGGCATGTACCTGGGTTGCGGGCACATACCCAGTGGGAGATGTGCAGGAGGCAGCTGATCGATGTTTCTAACTCTCTATCTCTCTCCCTTCCTCTCTGTAAAAAACCAATAAAATATATTTTAAAAAAAAATCCTATATAATAAAAGCCTAATATGCAAATTGTCCCCTCGACCGGGAGTTCAACCAGGAGTTCGACTGCTCACTATGACGTGCGCTGACCACCAGGAGGCAGTGCATAACATAGCGGGCAGCAGTGGAGGCACTGCCAGCCCAGGTGGGCCCTGAAGAGAGCAAGACCACAGTGGGATAGTGGATCAGGTGGGCAGGCGATGCCAGGCCAAGGCAGGTGCAAGCAGGGCCAGATAGCCCTGCAGATGGCGACCAGTGGTGGCAGTTGCGGGGTGGGAGGCGGGGGCCGCTGCCTAGCTCCCAGTCACTGAGGGAGCCGGGCGGGGGCCCGATAACTCAGGCGGAGAAGGGTGTGCGAGGGCCCGGGAGCCCAGGTGCTGCCCAGGACCCAGAGGTCAGCTGGGACCTGCCCTTCCACGCCAGACGCTTGCGCTTCGGTCGCTGGCCAGGCCTAGGGACTGCACTTGTGCATGAATTTCATGAACCAGGCCTCTAGTGTTTAATAAAAACAAGGAAAACGACACTTGATAAGCACAACCCAATACATTAATGTCAGTGCCTATGCCTAACTCAAACAAGAGCTTCACATGGCTCTAGATGAGTTTAAATGGTATATGAAATACAATTTTATCAATATTTATTATCACATAAAGATTTCCAAAATAATTCCCTGGGGGAAAAAAAGATTTTGTCCTGAGCCACCATATCACTGTTGCCCTAAAAAGGAACTTAAGGTCTCAAGGAAAACAGACTTGTAAAGAAATACCTGGGCACAAGTGTCCCAGGTGGTATGGTCAATGTTTCTAGGAACAGTGGGAAACCATAGAGGGTGGTCAGCTTTCCTGGAAAGATCAGGAAAGGCTTCATGGAGGGGTGACACTAGTATGGGGAGGCTGAGAAAGCAGGATACACTTTATATACATGAATATATATATATATAATCTCAATACATTCGACACAATACTATTAACACAACAAGCACAGTTCTTAGCTAAATTTCCTGCTTGTTGTTCATTTTCCACTTCTTCGAACCAGCCTATCACTAAAACTAAATTTCACTGAAAAGACTTATTAAGACCTGGCATAAAGGTGACCCACTTGAAAAACTATACCTTCAAAAATGATTCTAAATATATAGTAAGAGGTAAAAATTATGTGGGCTTGAGATGCATTCTTACTTTTAATCCAAAGACTGGTCAAACATTATTTTTAGAACTTAGTTTTAGGAAATTACAATTAATGTTGGTTAAGAAATGTTAAAATCTGAAAGTTACCTACATCAGAATCCTTCTAGTTACCACTTCAATATTTATCTGGTCTACATACAAAACTAGGATTTAGAACATGGGCCATATCCTTAAAAATGTGGAAGAATTCTCTTAACCTAACCATTGTAAAAACTGTATGAATTGTGTTTCACATTAAAACCTTCAAAAATTACCCTTTGAAAAATACCCAAAACAATTTTCCTATAATATTATCTTCCTCAGCTTTTTACTGGTTAGACCAGCTTTTTATTGGTTGTTTACAGTTAAGGAATACTTTTCTTTACTCCTTTCCTAAATTAAGCACTTTTATAACAAGGTAAGCCTACCCATGATTTTTTAAAAATATAAAAATTTGTATTAACTCCTTCCAATAAAAGTTCTTATGTTGACACAAAATAAAATGGCAAGTAAAACTGAGAGAAGGAGGGGGCGGGGGGAAGAGGTAAAAAAGGAAAAAAGAAATGTGAAGGACCAAAACCTATAAGCAAGAATATGAATGAGAACTAGAGAATGGGTGAGCAGTGACCAGAAACAATAGACATGAGGAAAGGAAATAATAATAAATGAGTCTCACTTTCTCACTTCCCTCCATTCAAGGTAAGCAGCTTAACCAAATGTAAAGAACATGGGATTAGAAGACTTGCTTTGAGATTACAGGACACTGCAGCCTGACTGTGCAATCAGTGATGTCAGGGTTCCTGTGGATTTCAAGGAATTAATGTACAGAAAAAGGTAAGTTACAAAGAGCTAGGGAGAAGTTAATTACAAATGTTACTATAATTAATGCAACTATAATCCTATTAAGAACTATAGTCCTAATGACGTTTCTCCAAACTAAGAAGGCCAGGTTTTCAAAAATTTCAAACACTGTAAGTTAAAGTTAGATCCCATTAATTTTTAAAGCTCTGGAGGACTGGGACATAGGTCACAAATAATTGCACTAATATGATAAATTTGCAAATGATTTTTAAATGTATGAGCTAAAGTAGATTCAAGGGCATCCCTATTGCATCACTCACTTGCATTCTTATACAATCCTTGAATGTGAGGAAGAGGAAGAAAGCAGTAGTGTTCCAGGAACTGCATATGATCCTGCGTAAATCGGACCATAAGTGCCTAGGGAGCCAAGGTGGAGAACTATGGCTGTTTCCCATCCCAGGACACCTGAGTGACATGCCTCTAACCCAGCTGTCACAGGGGCTCACAATGGCAACGAATCTAGGTGAAGGGCCACAAGGCAAAACTGCCACCCCCCTGCTTTCCCAGGCTGTGACAGACCACCCTGCCATCTCCCTTTCAGCTACCATTCCTCTCCCAGGGAACACCCTTGAGAATCATTACTCCAAGCGATGTTTTTATTTTACATTAAATCCTCTCCATGTTTTTTCTCCAGCAACCCCAAGTCGAAAACTGCCTGTCTCAAAGTCCTGAAAGTAAACATGCCCCAGGGTAGAAATAAATGTTGCCTCAGAGAAGCACAGCACTCTTAGCACTGGGAAGTAGTGTCTATCACAGTGATGGCGAACCTATGACACTCATTTTTTTGGTTGATTTTTCTTAAAAAATAAATATTAAAAATATAAGTCTTTGTTTTACTATGGTTGCAAATATCAAAAAATTTCTATATGAACAGGGCACCAGGAGTTAAGTTAAGGTTCTTCAAAATGCTGACACGCCGAGCTCAAAAGGTTCGCCATCACTGGTCTATCATCATGTAGGGTGGCATAAGAACTGAGTGAATAAAGGCGAAGGAGTCAGAGACCCTCCTCCCTGGAGAACAGAGAGATAAAGAAAAGTGCATGGTATGTCTGACACGAACATCTTCAACTTCATTTTGTAGGCAAGGGGAAAGAAAAATAAAATGTGGCATGTGGAGATTAGAATGCGAGGAAAAGCTAGTCCCATTCAAATAACTTTTGTCAGAGATCACTGTCCAAAATGTCAGTACCTCATTCGAATGACAGACTCTGAAGCTCAGTTTTATATTGCAGACTCAAATATTCCTGGAATTTCTGAGTTGAAGGGACCTTCCATGTCAGAACAATTTACCACACAGGAAACAGAACCACTGAGATGGTGTGGGTTGTCAAACATGACCTGTTAGCAGGAAAACAAGCCTTTCAGCTCAGCTCTGCATATTCTCAGTCTAGGACTCTTACCCATCTCAGCAGGCTTCAGTGCAGCTTAAAGTTATATGCACTTGAATTTTCAGTTACAATGAAGATTTAATGTGTTAGAAACCATGTTTTATAAGGACATTTCAATTACTGTTTCTTTATTACTCAAGAAAATATATGCTTTGTTAGAAAACAGCAGTACTGATAAACTTCTTAAAAATCTATCCATAGTTGATATCCTAACTGGAGATTCTGCAAATGAGTTTTCCTCCCTCAGACTAATGAGGAAATGAAATTGGTATTTACTAGGTGTACCGGATAATAATGGCGGATTTTGTAATCAAAGAAAACACAATAATTTCAAGAGAAACATCAAAAGTGCTTTATTCAAAGTAATGCCCACCACTAGCTACACATTTCCCCATCTTTCAGGTAATTTGTGGATACTGTCCCAATAGAACTTTTCTTGTTTGGAAGCAAACTATTCAGAGACCCAATTTTCCACTACTTCTTATGTTTTGAAGTGCTGCTCAGAAAGTGTGTGTGCCATTGATCGGAACAAGTGGTAATCTGACGGAGCAAGGTTTGGTGAATATGGTGGGTGGGTTAATACTTCCCAGGCAAGATCTTTTAATGTGTCTTTAACTGGTTTTGAAGTGTGTGATGGTTCCTCATCATGAAGCAAAATTACTTTGCTGTATCTTCTGGCACATTCTGGTCGTTTCACGATCAAAGTGTGGTTCAAATTGATTATTTGTTTTCAGTAGTGATCAGTATTAATGGTTTCACCTGGTTTTAGAAGCTCATAATACACCACACCTTCCTGATCCCACCAAATGCAGAACATTGTCTTTCCAAAGCGATTTGGCCTTGCAGTCGATGTTGATGATTGACCTGGATCAATCCACGATTTTGTGCATTTGAGATTCTCAAAATAAATCCACTTTTCATTGCCAGTCACAATTCAATGCAAAAAAGACTTTCTTTCGTGCAGTTGAAGCAACATTTTACTGATGACTTTTTCGACTTTCTGTCTTTTGTTCAGTTGATGTGGCACCCATTTTCCTTCCCTTAAAATCTTTCCCATTGCTTGTAAACAATCAGAAATTGTTTGTTGAGCAACATTTAATCTTTCTGCAAGTTGTTTTTGAGTTTGACACGCATATTCATACAATAATGCTTGTAATTGTTGGTCTTCAAACTTTTTCAGTTGACCTGGATGTTCTTTGTCTTTCATATCGAAATCATCACTTTTAAAGCATTTAAGCTGGCGTTCACAGGTATCTTGAGATGGAGTATGATCACCATAAGTTTCCTGAAGTTTACGATAACTTTTTCTTCAAAATAAAGAATTAAAACTTACCGCAAATGCTCTTTTTTTGGCACAAAATTCAACATTTTTAAGCGTAAAAATATCTATGATGCTAACACCTTCATCAAATTTGACATATGAATTTTTGAAGCTTGTCAATACAACATAATAGCATACATATCAAATCGCATATATATCAACATATGCGTAACTCCATCTATTGAAAAAAATCCACATTAACTAGTACACCTAGTATTCTCTCAGTCTCAGAAGTAATCCCATATAATAAAAGCCTAGGTGGCATCATGGCCATGCACACAGCAGAGGCAGTTCCCGGTGGCAGCTCCGCGTGGTGAGGCCTGGGGGTCCCGTGGCTCTGCACGGCATGGAGGAGGCCAGTCCCAGTGTCTCCACCACCTCATGCGGAGGAGGCGGGTCCCGGCGGAAGAAGCAGGTCACAGCAGGGGAGGGCAGTTGTGGGCGATCAGGCCAGTAGGGGAGCAGTTAGTTGTCAATCAGGCTGGCAGGGGAGCGATTATGGAGCCATCAGGCTGGCAGGCAGAAGTGGTTAGGGGCAATCAGGCAGGCGAGCGGTTAAGAGCCAGCAGTCCCAGATTGTGAGAAGGATGTCTGGACATCCCCCGAGGGGTCCCAGATTGAAGAGGGTGCAAGCCGAATTGAGGGACACCCCTCTCCCCCGCATGAATTTCGTGCATCGGCCCCCTAGTTACTAAATATGCGCTGTATGCTCTGTAGACTGTTACAGAATAAACTTTTTTTTTAAATGTACATCTCCAAATATTAGGTACAAATCAATCCAGCATTCTTTCTCTACACCAAGTACTGACAATGTTAGGTTTTCTGAGGAAAGGTCGCATCACCTAGTAAACGACATCCTACTGATAAAGTAAATTTTTCAAATTGTCAAACAAATTTTTCAAGAAAATCAGATTTAAATTTTTTGTGTAGTCACATCTGAGCCATCAAGTTGCTCTTTGTTATCAATTTTCTCACTTGGCTGTGGTATATAATTTTGCTGACAACAAAATATTTGTCTTTAAATCAATTTTTCAAGGATGATGATAACTTTTCTGTTTTGGGGGGTTTTGCTGTTGAATTTTGGATACTGTCTCTGTAAGATGACCTTGTTTCCACTTTATATTTCTATTTTTAGGGAATCCAACTATAAAGTACTAAAGGAGAATTACCAATATACACACCTTACTATGTGTTAGGAACAGTCAAGCCAAAACAGAAAGTACCACAATTAACCTACAACCTAATCTTCTATTAGAAACATGCAATGAAGCTTCTAATATTATTTTCTCTAAGTTTATAGCTCCAATTCTTCTCACTGAATTTTACTAAACAAACACAGTAGCTTCTTTCAACGAAGACTAAAGCTTTTCCAGACAGACACGAAAGCACATAATATGCACACAGAGCATAAAAGTAGTATGCCACATGCCAATTCTCTTAAAGTTAGTCATAATAAAGAAAGAACATCATAGGGAAAAAAATTCTATTTGTAAATATATTAAAATTTTCTTTATTTATATTAATTTTCATGTTTTCTATGTGAGACTCACAAAACAGGGTTAATTGATCTATTTGGCTTTTTTTTACTAAATAACTCCTATTAGTGTAAATAGAAATTAGAACCTTGAGACTCAGAATTGTTATATCTGAGAATACCAAACACCTGGTGAAAATGATTAATATATAAACTTTAAAATCAGGATGTTCAAACTTTATAAACCACTTTACATTAATGGTTTGCACAAAGGCCTAGACTACAGTAATATGTTTTTAGAGAATTCAGCAATACGTGTAGTCTCACCTTCAGGCAGTCTGCCAAGGCACTATCAAGATTTGCAAGAGTTAACATGGAAGCCAAATTTCACAGGAGGCAAGTCCTTGTTAATATTTAAACAAGGAAGGATGGGGCTACTTTACCAGATAGATCAGTGGACCACTAACAGCAGGGCTGGGTCATGGGAAGACTGAGAGGTTCAAACTTAAAGTAATTTCCTTTCCTGTTTTGAACAATCAAATCCAATGAACCATTATAACTGTGTGTTATGTGAAAACAATAAGATCATCAACCTTAGAAACTATTCAACAGTATGCATCCTCCCCACCCCAGAATAAAGAAATCAAAAGTTAATGAAATACCCAAGTCTTCATATAAATAAACCCCACTAATAATAAAAGGTGGTTTCAAACCATAAGAAAAGGTATATTTAAATAGAAAAGGAAATATAAGTGATGAACATGTTAAAGCAGTGCATTTAAATATAAGACAAACCAAAATATAAAACATTCTGAAGCCACCATAAAGCAGCAGAATCCACTGAGGGGTATACTTAAGCATTCATTTGATTTTTTAAAACTTTAATGGCTGAAAAATATTACACAAACTTAAAGTTACTTAAATACTTTTTAAAAACCACAGTAAACATGGTAACATTGACCACAATTAAAAATACTCAATACTGTTGCTGCTCAGTATGCGTGTGGCTGGAAACAGGACTGTCAATTTGGCTAATAAAGTTATGTGTCATAAAAATGCAGACAAGAGATGACATGCTGGTTTCGCTAACAGACAGTCCTTTCCAGCCGTCATTCCAAACCAAGATACAGAATAAAGCGATGTGAAAATCAAGTTTAAAGTCCTATGGTAGAACTTTACTGTTTGGGTATAAAGAAATTTATCCATTCTCATTTCTGAAAATATTATGTTTATTGAAAACATACTGACAAAGCCAGTGTGCTGCTGTAGTACAGTACTGTGGCAGATGTGAAATGCTCCACAACCAAGCTCCATTCCCTTATCCATTACACTGGGCAAACTTCCCCACATCAGTCTCCACTGGACTCCGTAGGGCAGTTCCTCATGATTAACACTGACAAAACCACGCTTTATATGCTTCTGCCCTCCAGTCTCAATTTACAGACTTTATGCTCTGAATTAACATCAAATGCAAAACACAAAATCTGACAGAGTGAAGATTAATGTGTTAAATAAAATTTAAAAAAAGAGCTATTTGGTGAAGTACCCTGGGAATTTAGATAAGTCTAATCCAAGACTGCATCAATTACCGAGAAGTTGGAGAAAACAGAAAATCAATTAAACTTGCAGATTGTACCATATTGGGAAAGTCTTGAATTACCAACACTGGAGGCATTTGGAATTAGACTGACTAAAATACTAGCAAACGTATTAATAACAATAGAGGCCTGTTTTATTAGAGATTGACTAGAGAAGAAATATGACTTACTAGTAAAAACATTTTTCTAATTTCAATAGGCAATATTTACTTGCATTCATTTGTCTTAAGTTATATAGTTAGACTACCTTTTACAAAGGATTAAAATCTTTTCTTGTTTTGAGGATGTCATGTACACATATCAGAAGAAGTGCAGATTTATATTCCCATCAGAGCTTTCATGCAGAAAGTATTAATGACCTCATAAACGGAGACTAAGGTCCATATGAGTATTTTTAAAACAAATGAATTTAAATCCTTTAAACATTGTATTTATTCCTTTAGATTTAGTTACACATCTTCTTGCATTTTCAAGATGTTAACAGAGAAAATACTGAATCCATATAATCTGGCCTCTCCCAAAGCACATGCTAGAAAATGAAATTTTCAGGCCACTATTAAAATAATGAGGTTTCATTTAATGTAACTTGAAATTTTCCATTTTGTTCCAACTAAGACAGATGCAAATGAAATATGCTTTGCACAGTTTTATGTTAATTATAAGATTTAAATGCTTTCAGCATCAGTGTATCTTATTAATACATTTTTAAAAACATTACTTGGTATAGCATAAGGATAGCGATAAAAAGAGTGCAAACAGGCTGTGGCAGAGGCTGTCTGTCCAAACCCCCTTCAAGGAAGAAATATGAAAAGAGCCCAACAGGAATCAAATGTGGAAACAAGAGAATTATGGCAAAATCCTCTTGTCAGGCTGTATTCCATCTGGCCCTTCTGGGCAGAATCTTGCTTCTCCATGGAGCATTTATCAATCAGGGTCCCAGCAAAGCAGATGGCACACTGCATAATTGAAGAGATTTTAATAAAGGGACTATTGACTAAAGTTTGGCAAAGTTAGCAAAACCAACAAGAGACAATGCGATACTCTAAGGTGAGCAACAATGGGGAGTTGTTTCTACTCCTGGGCCTGCAAAATCAAAGGAAGGAAATAGTTACAGGAACCTGGTAAATAGATGAATAGAGGGAGCCACCTGACAGAGGCTATGGCCTTCAAGTGAGAGAAGCAACCAATAGAGGATGAGCAGGAGGGAGGGGTGAGCAGATAAGACATACTCCTATCTCCTGTGCTAGTCACACCTCCAACCTCTAATGGACTAAATCCATCTAGATGCCAGACAGCAAGGATCTACTGATGCAGTCACACAGGTCAGCCTCCAGGGACATGCAACAGGTGGAGAAGGGTGGGGAATTAATCTAGAGGGGCAAATAGACCCTATCCAGGACCCTAACATGAATGTGAAGCAAACTACAAATAACAGAGAAAGAACAACAAATAAATAGTTGATCAGAGCAAAAGGTATTTGTATAAAATTAATGGGTGGGAGGGACGGTGAAGATGGCAGAATGGGGTAGAAGATCATTAAAATCACACTAAGAAGTCCCCCATTAATTTAGTGGGTAACAGGCAACCACTAAAGACACAGATGAAGGAGAGTAAATAATTTGAGGATAATAGTATATACAGTCCGATTGAAAACAGAGTCATTGGTAGCAGAGGTCAGTCAAGTTATACCAGCAGTCTAGGTATTAAGGAGAAAGTAAGAAATAAACATTAATATGAGTTGTGTTCTGGGTAACTCAAAAGTATTACCCATTAAATCCTCTCCATTTTAAACAGAAAATTGAGCCTCAGAAAAGTAACATGCTGACAGACACAAACAACTCGTTAAATGCTAAAGACAACATTATATCACTAACTTATGCTGTCTACATGAAGTATTGGCAACAGAAATAGAAAGTAAAGAACAGAAGTTCACAGAGAGACCTCATTTTCTATTAACCAGTAGATCTCAGATGTGTCATCTAATCTCTGCCTACCTCAGCTTCCTCATCTGAAAACTAAGGACACCTACAAAATTATTTCTTCCATATCTAAAATTGTTTCGTTGCATTACTAAGACTTAATTCGCCAGCCTTCCTACCCTAAACCTAACCTGCCAATGAACATCCCCATCAATTTCATCTTCAACTCAACTCTTGCTGTTAATTCTTACAATTGAATCAAATGCAATCTCTCCAATAAGTCCACTCAAGCCCAAACTCCTCAGTGAGAAGCCATCCCTAATTAACCCAACCATGGAGATCAGAAGCCTTCTGTGATATTGTGATAGAATAATATATGTATGGTCTTCACCCATGATAGAGTTCCTAAAACTCATAATTTCCTGAGTGACAGGAGCGACTAGAGCATTTTTTGTTATTCATAATAAGCCCCTTTCTGAATTTATGCTAATTAGTTTATGCTAAACATATGAGTTTATGCTAATGAGGACATTCTTGAAGGGTGGGTGTGGTGACCATAGGAGCCAATCATGTTTAGGAGCTTGGAACTTTCAGCCACACAGACCCTACCTCCAGAGAGGGGAGAGGGGCTGGACATTAAACTCAATCACCAAAGGGCAATGATTTAGTCAATCATGTCTATGTAATATAGCTTCCAGAAAAAAAAAATGATGGGGTTTGGAGAGCTTCCAAGTTGGTAAAAGCATTGGGGTGCTGGGAGAGTGGTGCACCCAGAGAGCATAGAAGCTCTGTATTCCTTCCACACACCCTGCCCTATGCAATTCTTCATTTGGATGTTCGTGACTTGTCTCTTTTATAATAAACCAGTAATAGTAAGTAAAGGGCTTTCCTAAGTTCTCTGAGCTATTCTAGCAAATTATCAAATCTAAGGAGGGGGTCATAGAAACCCGATTTATAATTGGTCTGTCAGAAGTATAGGTGACAATCTGGACTTGCGATTGCCCACTGAAGGTGTGGGCAGTCTTGTAAGACGGAGGCCTTAGCCTATGACAACTGCCCTAACTCTGGGTAGCTAGTGTAAGAACTGCTTAGTGTAGAAAATGTATACATTTGGTGTCAGAATTATTGTATTAAAAAACATAGTTAACCTTTACCTTCTATGATTTCCTATAGCAATTATATCTCTGCAAGCCATTTGGCAGCCTCCTGAGCACAATGTTATTTACTATTCATTGTTTTTTAACAGACTATTTTCTATAGCAGCTTTAGGTTTACAACGAAAATGAGCAGAAAATAAGAGTTCCCATACACCCCTTTCCCTCCAGCACACACACACAGCCCACCCATTATCAACATCGCTCACCAGAGTGGTATATTTGTTATAATCTGAATAAAACTGCTGTAAACATCTGTGTGCAGGTTTTTGTGTGGACATAAGTTTTCAACTTCTTTGGATAAATACCAAGGAGTATAACGGCTGGATCACATGGAAAGAGTATGTTTAGTTTTGTAAGAAACTGCCAAATGTTTTGTATTCCTAACAGCAATGAATGAGAGTCCCTGTTGCTCCACATTCTCGTCAGCACTTGGTGTTGTCAGTGTTTCAGAATTTGGCCATTCTAATATGTGGGCAGTGGTAGCTCATTGTTGTTTCAATTTACAACTGACTAATGGCATATATTTATCATCTTTTCATATGCTTATTCGCCATTTGTATATGTACTTTTGTGAAGTTTCTATTCAGGTTGTTAGCCCATTTTAAAAATCAGGTTGCTTATTTTGTTATTGAACATTAAAAGTTCTTGAATATTTTGGGTAAGAATACTTTATCAGATATGTCTTTTCAAAATATATTTCTCACAGTCTGTGACTTGTCTTCTCATTCTCTTAACAGTGTCTTTTGCACAGAAGTTTTTAATTTTAATGAAGTCTAGCTTATCAATTATTTCTTTCATGGATCATGCCTTGAGTGTTGGATCTAAAAAGTCACTGTGTAGATTTTCTCCTGTGTTACCTTCATTACCATTAACTACTTTAACAAATTACTGAGTGGATAGTATGTGCCTCCTACTCAAACGGAGGATAAATAAGGCAACAACATGCTCAGATACCCCGAAGCCCTCCTTTAACAAGCTGATCAAGCATAAAGCAGTGACTCTCAGTTGGAAGAGAGCAGAGACATCACAGCACCATAGAGCCAGGAATGATTCAAATCCTAACTCTGCCACTTACCAGCCATGTGGCCTGTGTCTCACATTTTTTATCTGAAAAATGAGAATGATATTTATATCACCTCACTTCACAGGACTTCTGTGAAGATAAAATGATTTAATGCATGTGAAGTGCTTAGCACAGTGCCTGTGACACTCTAAGTGCTCAATACATGATAGTACTTCTGAATTCTCCAAGAAAGAGTTGAGGTACAGTTTAAAGAAAACATTCAAATTACCACTGCTAAAAATCTGTGATCATGATATTTCATTTTATTTTGGAATTTCAAGAAAAGATTAAGTTATGGCCTCATTATCATATTCTGTGGTTATCAATCTCTTAATAAATCAAAGATTCAAAATTAATAAGCATTATTCACAGCATGTGGAAGGTAGCAGATAAATGCCAGCAGAAAAAAAAAATGTGGTTTTAAAAAATTTCAATTTGAGGAAAGTAATATATTTGGTTGTTGTTGTTTTTAAGTAAATTTCTCATTACAAGAAGATAGTTAAATTTAAGTGAGACCTTTAATTCATTTAACTTAATATTTCAATATCATATTATTAGTTTAATTTGTGCTAATCTAACCACGGAAAAAGAAGTTACAAATATTTATGAATTAAACTACAGAACTAAGAATGGCTTATTTCTCAGTGACACAAATAAAAATCTGTTTCAAAGAACATTGGCTGATGAAATAAGCAAAGAATAATTCTATTTTCTAGTGAAACTACAAAAATTACACTCTAGGAAACCAAAACACTAATTTGAAGGAATATATGCTCCCCTATGTTGTAGTGTTATTTACAATGGCCAAGATTTGGAAGTAGCCCAAGTGTCCATAAGTAGATGACTGAATAAAAGAGCTCTTGCACATAGAATACTACTCTGTATAAAAAAGAAGAAAATCTTACCCTTTGCAAAAGAATGGATGGACCTGGAGATTATTATACTAAGTGAAATAATCCAGCCAGAGAAAAGGCAACTATACATGATGTCACTTAAAAAGTAACAAACAAAAGAGAAACAGACCCATAGGCAGAGAACAGGCTGACAGCTACCAGAGAGGAGTGGGGAGGGGTGCTGGGTGAAAGGGGTGAAGGGATTAAGCAAAAGCAAAAAAAAGTTAAAAAATAACAACACATAGATACAGATAACAGTATGGTGATTACCAGAGGAAAAGGGGGTTGGAGGGATAGAAAAGGATAAAGGGGAGTTAAACAGAGATGTAAGGAGACTTGGCTTGGGGTGGTGAACATACGATATACAGATGATGTGTTATAGAATTATACACTTGAAACCTATAAAATTTTATTAACCAATGTCACCCCAATAAATTCAATTAAAAATAAAAATACAGAAAATAAAAGAACTATGAACTAACTCCCTGATAAGCTAATCAAATATATGCCTCTTTTATGGGATCAGTCAATGCATGAAGCAGTCGGGGACAAAATTTTATCTAAAACAAAAATTTTCACAAAGATGCTCAATAAATATTAACTAAGTAGTATTTTTATAAATATATACCTTGGATGCTGTAAAGCCTCAAAAATCATTGCAACACCTGCGATGAAGCAAGAGGAGACTGCTATGGTGGATGACTCTTTTTTATAATATGTCTAAGAAGAGAATAGTAAACTATAAAGAAATAGCTAAGAAGATGGAAACCATGGAAGATGGTGACTGGCCCTCCTTCTTGGAACAAGCTGAGAGGAACGGGGCGCATTGTCCATCCCCTGTCTCTGCACCCCGTCCAAGTTAACCTCTGTCAGGCAGTTTTATATACAAAATATACCTCTGCTTATCTTTCTTTCAAGAATTACCTTTAATTGTTTCCTCCACAACTTCTACTACACGATCTATCTGTTGAACCTAGAAAGAAAACAAACTGTTAGACAAGGACCTTACCCAAAGAAGAAATATTAATTTGTTTATCCTTCCACTTGAGTCAATGTTACACATTTTCTAAGCCCAGGAATGCAGGTTTTATTTAATTAATGCATTTGACAGTATTATAAAAAATATTCTATATTGAGATTTTGTTATAATAAAATATGAAATTATCACTCTCCTGTCCTCTAATGACAATTAAAGAAATCATACTACATTTAAATAAACTTCCTGGAGTTGTTAGAAGAGCTTATCAACATAAACTCAAAAAGTCCTGAGATATAAACTAAAGTTTAATTAAAACATGTCTCTTCACACAGAGCTTCAAAAACAATGACAACCTACACAAAAGGGCATGCTGATATTAAGAGGATCGACCCCAAATTCTCTGTTTTATTAGTTTAACACTGAAACCCCTTTTAATGAATTTCTATCCTGTGCTGGATACTGTGCTCAAGCCCATAGACTACAAAGTCAAATAATAACAGCTCCTGCCCTAGACATGAGTGACTAAGAAAGATTTCCCAGGGCATCAGGAGATCACAGAGGAAAGGTAATAAAATCTGATTGAGTGACCCAGGAATGCTTCTTGAGGATAAGCAGGATTAGATTAGAAGAGGCCCACTAGGGAAACTGAGTTAGAGTGGCTGGAGTTTAGACAGAAAATGGAAAAAGCAAAGATTGTAGTCCAAGAAGCTAAAGGAATAGAGAAAGTTAACTTAGATCATAAGTGATATCCAGTTAATTGTTTTATTGCAAAAGAAATTTGTTCACTGAATAAATTCAAACAAAACAGAAATATAAAGCAGAAATAAAGTAACCTATAACATCCTCCATGCTCCATTTCCACTCCTCAGATGAATCACTCATAATTATCTGATGAGTAGATACCAAGACATTTCCAAATGCTAAACATTTATATACAGGGCAGATAAGAGTTAATTATTGTATTATTATTTATTAATTATTATATTACTTTCCATATGAATAGACCTGTCCTTGATTTGTCTTACATCTGCCTCACCCTTTATACAGTAGCCCCCTTTATCCATGAGATATATGTTCCAAGACCACCCCCAATGGGTACCTGAAATCAAAGATAGTAACAAATTCCATATATATTGTCTTCTCCTATACACATATACCTATAATAACGTTTAAATTATAAATTAGAGACAGTAAGAGATTAACAACAATAACCAATAATAAGTGGCTAGAGGGTGGGTGGCATATACAGCATGAATACTAGGGACAAAGGGATGATTCACATCCCAGGAGGGCACAGAGTAGAACAGCGCAGGATGGCATGAGATTTATTCAAGAACCACACAATTTACAACTTAAGAGTTGCTTATTTCTGGAAATTTCTATTTAATGTTCAGTGTTTAACCATAGGTAACTGAAACTGCAGAAAGCAAAACCATGCATAAAGGGGTCTAATCTATAATAATAAAAGCATAATATGCTAATTAGACCGGATGTCCTTCTGGACACCTTCCGGACGAAGCCGTAGCTGCAAGGGAAGCCTGGGTACCAGGTGCCTGCTGGTGGCCAGACGGAAGCCTGGGTCCTGGGTGCTGGAGGAAAGACAGTGCCGGCAGCCAGGGTAAGGAAGGCCTACTCTTTTTTTTCTTTTTTAAATATATTTTTATTGATTTTTTACAGAGAGGAAGGGAGAGAGATAGAGAGTTAGAAACATCAATGAGAGAGAAACATTGATCAGCTGCCTCCTGCACATCTCCTACTGGGGATGTGCCTGCAACCCAGGCACATGCCCTTGACCGGAATCGAACCTGGGACCTTTCAGTCCACAGGCCGACGCTCTATCCACTGAGCCAAACCAGTTTCAGCAGGAAGGCCTACTCTTGCAAGAATTTCATGCATCGGGCCTCTAGTATAATTATCCTATATAATAAAAGCCTAATATGCTAAGTGTCCGACCGTTCGCTATGACGCACACTGACCACCAAGGGGTGGATGCTCAACACAGGAGCTGCCCCCTGGTGGTCAGTGCGCTCCCACAGGGGGAGCGCAGCTCAGCCAGAAGCCACAGTTCATGGCTGGTGAGCGCAGCAGCGGTGGTGGGAGCCTCTCCCACCTCCATGGTAGCCCTAAGGATGTCCAACTGACGGACATTCCCCGAGTTCTCCCGGACTGCAATAGGGTGCAGGCCAGGTTTAGGGACCCCACATCCCGCTCCCCCTGAGTGCATGAATTTCGTGATCCAGGCCTCTAGTATTCTATAGTTTTTTCTTCTTTTTTTTTAGTTATGAGACATAGATATATGACATATAAAGTAGACCTGTCCTTGATTTGTTTTCTATACATCATCAGTATATAGGCCTACTTCATTCATTTTACTAGCTCCCAGAGTCTCCTGTATAGATATACCATAACAAACATTAATCTCATTGCATTAATGGGCCTTTATGTTATTTCTAATTTTCCCTATACAATAATGCTGCAATGACCTCAACTGAGACCCAAAAAATAACCTTTAAAAAAAAAACTTTACTAAAAATGCAATGGCAAATCTCTTTAAAATATTCCTTTGCCTTAGTGCAGCGGTTCTCAACCTATGGGTCACGACCCCTTTGGCGGTCGAACGACCTTTTCACAGGGGTCGCTAAGACCATCCCTGCATATCAGATATTTACATTACGATTCATAACAGTATCAGCAGATCCTCAAATGGTTAAACGTAAAGTTATCATATGATCCAGTAATTCCAATCCTAGATACACATCCAAGAGAAATGAAAACATATTTCCACACAAAAACTTGTAGACAAATGTTCATAGCAGTATTATTCCTAACAGCAACAACCAAAAGTCCCATCAACTGACAGATACAAGTGGTATATAAATACAATGAAATATCATTAAACCATAAAAGAGAAAGAAGTATTAATATATGCTAAAATATTATGGTAAATAAAAGAAGCCAGACTAAAAAAGTCAAATATTAAGTTATTCTATGTATATGAAATGGCCAGAATAGAAAAATCTTCAGAAACAAAGATTAGTAATTGCCTATGGATAGGTGGTGAAAGAAATGGGAGAAACTGCTAAGGAGTACAGAGTTTCCTTTGGAGTGATGGAATATATTCTAGAATTGATGGTGGTGACTGTGACTGTACTAACAAACACTGAATTAAGCATTTTAAATGGTAAAATTGTATGGTGTGTGAATTATATTACCAAAAAGCCAAAAAGCTGTTATTTACCAAAAAAGTGTTGAGGGTAGTCTAATGTTGTAATGTAAAGGTCATGAAACTCAATGGAAAACTAAGGAAATGTTCCAAATCAAAGAAGTCTAAAGAGACCTGACAGCTGAATGCAGCTTTGGATCTGGATTCTTTTCCTATTAAGGATATTATTGGGACAACTGCAAGATATGAATATAGTCCCTCCCTCCTTTTCTCTAAGCATGTACTTCTCAGGTGAGGATACAAAAGAAAAAGAATCAGAAAAATGTGTATATATAAAAAGAGAATTACCAAATTTGTTAAAATTAACATTTGGGGAATCTGAATAATGAGTAGTATATGGTAATTATTTTTGCAGCTTTTCTGTGAATATAAAATTACGTCAAAATAAAAAAAGTTTTTAAGTGAAATACATGTGCATGTCTAACAGAGATTGTCTTTCACTCGGATGGTCTCATAGAATTTGCATGAATGTATACAGCTCAAAATATAACCTCTGATTTATACCAGTAAAAGTAATTGATTACATTTGCCTTTGTGGCAGAAAAATAAATACTGGCCACACATGATTATTTAATCACTGGGTGATATGAGGAAACTCTAAAACAGTGGTTCTCAACCTTCCTAATGCCACGACCCTTTAATATAGTTCCTCATGTCGTGGTGAGCCCCTACCATAAAATTATTTTCGTTGCTACTTCATAACTGTAATTTTGCTACTGTGATGAATCGTAATGTAAATATCTGATATGCAGGATGTATTTTCATTGTTACAAATTGAACATAATTAAAGCATAGTGATTAATCACAAAAACAATAAGTAATTATATATGTGTTTTCCAATGGTCTTAGGCGACCCCTGTGAAAGAGTCGTTCGACCCCCAAAGGGGTCGCGACCCACAGATTGAGAACTGCTGCTCTAAAACTTTAAAAATAAGGGTCTACCAAATTTGAAGCAAAATATTTTAAAGTATTTGATTACAAACAAGCATTCTCTGAAAATATTGTGTTATTTCCATTTTTGTAAGGATGAAATTGGAGGAATGGATGATAGGGAGGAAAAAAAGAAGGGGAGACAGAAAAGACAGAGAAGAGTGGGAGTTAAATGGAAAAGGGAGAAGTTAGGAACCAAAATAAAAAGCATGGGATAAGAGACAAGTAGAGAAGATAAAACAATCATGAGAGAAAGAATAAACTCCAGATTCACATATAGTAAAGAAGAATACATTGAATACTTTCTGGGAATAAAAGAAAAGCTGTTCTTAATTAATACTATAAATTGTAGTCCTCAATGCACAAGAGCTTAGTCTCTGGCATATAATTCAAATAAAATAAATAAAACAGTATCTTGTGTCCTCCAGGCACTTAGTTATAAATATACAGAAAAAAAAGACACACAGTATGTTCTATTACTGACTCCATATGTTCTCCACAATGAAAAAAGGAGTTGGTGAATAAACAATTCATGAATAATATTAATGAGTCATTCTGCTGTAGAACTTTTAAAAGAAATCCATAAAAATATTTTATTCAGCTATTATGAACCATTCCACATTTATAACTAAACATATATTGAAGAAACAAACCTATAGAAAGTCATCTAAAGCAAATAAAGGTGCTATTCAGAAATTCCCTATTGTTTAGAGCAGTGCTATCAAAAAGAATTTTCTACGGTGATGGAAATGATTATATGCTGTGTGTTGTCCAACATGGTAGCCACACTGACTGGGTATTTGAAATGTGGCTACTGTGACTAAGGCACTAAATTTTAACTTTAATTAATTTAAATAGTCATGTGTGGCTGACAACCACACTGGAAAGTGGAGCTCTGGAGTATGGCTAAATTGACCCCCAGTTTGTGGTAATTTGTTATGGCAGCCCTAGGAAGTAATACATATCCTAAGAACAATTTTGCCATGTTGGCTAAAAAAAAGGTCAGTCAGGAAGCAAACTGATACTATTCTGCAGAGGTTCTTAGTATACTAGTATAATTGAAGTATCTTTTTGTCTGAACAACCAGTAGCTAGATAAGTTGATGACTGGTAATAACACAGTGATAGCTAACATTTCTTAAGCAATTACTATGTCCTAGGCTCTGTGATAACACAACACATGCACTTTCTCATTAACCCTCAGAACATTCCTAGGCTAACCATTACCATACTCCTGAGGCTTAGGGAACTGAAGTGCAGGAATATCCAACACAATTCTTGCCTAGTAGATCTCATCCAGGAATGGCACATACGTGACACATTTCATGAATCTCCCTTTTCCTATATACATGAAGGCCATTACTAAACAAGCACGGAATGCTAGCCAGTGAACCTGGACTTTCAAGAGACCCAGGCAACAACTATTCCCCCAAACTCTCCCCGACACATCACTACTGGCATGCATGCATTCCCTTGACAAATATCTATTAACCACCAACTGTTCTAGGAATTGGGGATAGAATGATGAAAAATACCACATCCATGCTTCAAAGAACTTATATTTTAATCATGGAGACAAACATGTAAATAACTGAAAATGTTCATATCCTATCATGACAGAGGCTATGAAGAAAAAAAATAAATTTTAAAAAAGGAAAAAAAAAAGTCTGGGAGTGGCAGGAGGTGGAGAGAGCAATTTTGCAATAGTGGTCCAGGTAAACCTCGGAGTAGGTAGCATTAATCCTGGGACCGGGACCCTAAGACAGAAGCATCAACATGTACCTCCAGGGGGAAGAACACATAAAAGAGAAATGATGGGAAGTGAGGTGCAGAATGTAAGGAGATGGAGTCAAACAATTAAGGGAAGATATCAGGGGTGGGCAAAAGTAGGTTTTAGTTGTATGTAAAACACAGACTTTATTCTTGTATAATTGATTCTTGTATTATATTGTTTTTCATATGAACAACTGCAGACCTACTTTTGCCCACCCCCTGTATATGAGACCTTGTAGTTCATGCTATGCATTTTAGATTTTATTCTACTAACAAAAGGAAGTCACCAGAGGGTTAAAGAACAATCTTAACAGCATTGCTGTGGCTAATCCTATGGAAAATGTGCAGAGACTACTCTTTATCCACATTTCTCTGTTCCCTGATGTGAGTCTTTTTATACTTACCTGAATCGGGTTGGGGTTTTACTATCCCTTGATTGTATCCCAAGACATCTCAAATCCTTCCACAAGTAAGAGTATATCTACATTAAATATACACATAAACCTAGATGCAAAGGAACTTTCTCATTAGCTCTCTTAATTTTGATTGTATATAAATAACTTAGGGCAACCTGACATCATTCAAATTAGGAAGTATCAGATCAAAACTTTAAAACTACTAACCTTTAACAAAAAAGTTTATTTTTCTATAAGAACAATACACATAAAGAGCCTTTTCTATCATGTGTTTTTCAAATTTTTCACTTTTACAATAATGAAAGATTGATCCAATAATCAGCATCTAACAGGTTAAAGTTCAGTACTGGCATCTCCATAAAAATATTTTTCTCTCTAAAAATTTCTCTCCAAAAACTTTTCTCCAAGCTGTTAA
The DNA here is from genome assembly GCF_028538775.1 of Myotis yumanensis. Taxonomy (NCBI): domain Eukaryota; kingdom Metazoa; phylum Chordata; class Mammalia; order Chiroptera; family Vespertilionidae; genus Myotis; species Myotis yumanensis. The sequence continues at coordinate 76,367,202 of NW_027223753.1, forward strand.
GAAAAATCCTTACCTCTAAAAATGATATTTACTAGTATTGGAAGAGAGCTCAATTTCCACATCTCTTCAATTTGGGGAAATCCATAGCAGTCACCAAACTAACAATATCTTTAACTCTACTAGATGAAAAGATTTCCTGAATTCACAAGTCTGTGAACAATTTGCTAATGAGCTAAACAAAAGAGCACTTGATACTATGCTACATGGGGTTTAACTCTTTGAACATAACTTTCTCATCTCCTTTCATCTTCTTTCATCTCTTCTCTGAGAAAAATTCTTCCCCAATAGTAGAAACAGCCCTTTCATCAAAAATTACATGACAGTACATTCCACACATGGCTAAAAGCATATTTTCTATCTGAATGGTACCAGTGAGTGACTAACACTTAGTAAGAGATAAAAATTACTAATTGAAAGATGAGGCCAGGCTAGATGATGCCAGCAAAATGAGTATCAGTACCAGAAATTTCTTTCTCATAAATCCAATTAAAATACTTATAAAACTTTCTATAGTGCGAAAAAAATATTTAAACATTTATAAGAAAATTCAACATGCTAAACTCAATTATATAGAGAAACAATATTTGGAACATCAGAATATTATCATATTACATAATAGAGCATGTTATAAAGTAAAAAGTTATTTTTGAAGTGATACTAAAGTTAAAAACAGTAATATTAGAACTAAAACAGAAATATACATGAGAGATATAAAACATCCTATATAATAAAGGCTAATATGCAAATCGACCAAACAGCAGAACACCAGTCTCTATGATGCGCACTGACCACCAGGGGGCAGACACTCAATGCAGGAGCTGCCCCTGGTGGTCAGTGCATTCCCACAGGAGGAGCACAGTTCAGCCAGAAGTTGGGCTCACGGCTAGCAAGTGCAGCGGCAGTGGTGGGAGCCTCGGACATCCTCCAAGGGCTCCTGGACTGCGAGAGGGCACAGGCCAGGCAGAGGGACCCCCCCACCACCACCACCACCAGTGCACGAATTTCATGCACCGGGCCTCTAGTCAACTAATAAGCACGCTATATGTAGCAGGCAGAATAATGTTCAGACATCCTAACCTCAGAAATAGTGAATATGTTACCTGACATGGCAAATGGATTTTTCAGGTGTAACTAAGAACCTGGAGACGATGAGATCAGCCTAGATTATCCAATGGGCCACATCTATTCCCAGGAGTCCTTAAAGGCTGAGGGATGGCATTGTTCCCTTAGGTTGGGAGGAGGCCACAAGTCAAAGAATGTGAGTGGCCTCTAAAAGCTGGAAAAGGGAAGAACAAGGACTCTCCCCTAGAGCATCCAGGAAAGAATGCATCACTGTCTTGACTTTAGTCCAGTAAAACCCATGTCCAACTTGTGATCTCCAAAATATGTGTTGTTCTAAACAACTGTGCCTATGGTAATTTGTTATGGGGCTTACAAAAATAATATACCAATTAACAAACAAACTCATGGTAGTTAGCATCATAAAAGAGGGAAAGGAAAAATTTAAAAACAAATGCTGCTGGAATACCTAGGAACAATATGGAAAAATTAAGTATAATGTATGCATACATTATATTTAACAAACATTTACTCAACAATTATTGAGTCAGACACTGTACTGAGTATGGAAAGTAATGTAAAAATGTAAAATAACAGCAAAAAAAATCTCTGGGTTTATAGAGCCTGTAAGTGTCCTTCATAGTAAACTGCAAGTAGATTGAAGAGTTGAATAAATCATTTCTATTCTTTAAAAAACAGTTTTTAAAAACAGATTTAGAGGAATAGGATACTTTATCAGACCGCTCCTAGATCCTGGGAATATAACTTTTAAGTTTTGAAACCACAAAAAAAAATTACCCACTTATGCCCCAACAAAATATTCAGGCTTTCTACTATACCAAAAATTTGAAAGACAATGAAAAACGTTGATAAAAAGACAGACAAATCTTTCTTCAAGTTGAAAAAGACTGATTTTTCTACTGTTGAGTTGTAGGAGTCCCTTATATATTCTGTATACAAACCCTTTTAGGAGCTCTGTGTTTTGCAAATATTTTCTCTCAGTCCATGGCTTGTCTTTTGTTTTTCTTAATAGCATCTTCTGAGAGGCAAAAGTATGTCATTTTGATGAAGTCCAATTTATTAATTTCTTTTATTTCATGTCCTAAGAAATAGTTTCATATCTGTGTGTGTGTCCTACCTAAGAAAGTTTCCTAACTCAAGTTCCAAAATAGAGGGTGTGTGTGTGTGGGGGGGGGGGGGGGGGGGGGCAGGAGTAGTAAAAGACTTGAACACTTTACCAAAGACATGGATGGCAGATAATCACACAAAATATGCTCAACAGCACTAGTCAACAGAGAAAAGCAAATTCAGACCACTACATACTCAGTACAATTGCTAACATTGAAAAACTGGCAATACCAAATTTTGGTGAGAATGTGAAGAAAGTGGAATTGCTGGTGGAAATACTTCAGCAGTTCCTTAAAAGGTTAAGCAGATGTCCCTAGCTGGTTTTTCTCAGTGGTTAGAGCGTCAGCCCTGGACTGAAAGGTCTCGGGTTCAATTCCGTCAAGGGCACAAACCTCGGTTGCAGGCTTGATCCCTGGCCCCAGTAGGGGTGCGTGCAGGAGGCAACCAATTGATGTGTCTCTCTCACACGAATGCTTCTCTCTTTTCTACCCTTCCCTTCCACTCTCTATAAAATTCAATGGAAAAAAATATCCTCGGGTGAGGCTTAACAAAACAAACAAACAAAAAAAGGTTGAGCAGATGCTTACTATGTGACCATACAATGCCACTCCTAGGATTTACCCAAGGTAATGCAAACATACCCACACAAAGACCTATCTATGAATGTTTATAGGAGCTTTATTTTTAATAGCCAAAACCCAGAAACAACACAAATTTCCACCAACTGGTGAACAGATGAACAAACTGTGGTTCATCACACAGTGAAATAATTCTCGGCAAAAAAAAGTGGTGATTAACAATTACAACAACATGGATGAATACTGACTGCACTATGCTAAGTGAAAAAAAAGCAAGAAACAGGTAATATACGATTCCATTTATATGACATTCTGAAAGAGGCAAAACTACAGGGACAGAAATCAGAACAGTCACTGCTGAGGACTGTGGGTATGTGCGTTTGGTCGGGGGATGGGACTGAGTACAAAAGACACAATGGAACTTTCCAGGACAAGGGAAATGTTCTAGGTCTTAATTTGGGTGGTACTTACACAACAGTATGCATTTGTTAAAATTCATTGCAGGCAAATTCACTGTATGCTAATCATAGCTCAATAAATCTGACTTAAAATAAGAAAATAGATTACTATCAATGACTTATAAGAAAATAATTAACAGTTAATAAATGGCATACAGAAATAACTGCTAGATTACACCATTTCTAACCCCATCCAGTCCTTCACCCTCTCCTGTTGAGTCTGAGTTAAGCATTACACTGAATGTAAACTCCACCTCTTCACCTTGCACTACTCTATCACTCACCTGCACAACTCCAAACTAGGCCTCTTACAACTACTGCCTCCAAGTTACACTCCTTCTCTCTTCCAGGCATTCCTAAACACCCAAGCTTTTCCTTAGACATGCTGATATTGCTGCTCAAAAGCCCTTTCTCCATTCATCAAACCACCACTCAGATATGTTTTATTCAGCTCTATTTCTCTAGAAAATAGTTTCATTCTAGGCACATAGTGGATTCCACATAGCTTCATCCCCATGCTCAATTCTACTTGTACATGAATCAATGTTTTTTAAAAAGCTAATACTGAACCACTTAACTATGCATGCTAACCACATTACAGATATTACCTCATTTAATCCTTACAAAATTCAGGTTCTATTATTATCTCCATTCTACAAATGAGGAAACTAAGGCACAGAGAGGATAAGTAACTTATACAAGGATAAACAGCTAGTAAGTGGTGCGGCAGGGATATGAACCTATGTAATCTAGCTCCTGAATTCAACTTAACTACTCTTTTTATAATTCAATAGGTGAAAAATGTGTACACATATAGGTAGATGCATTAGAAGAGGCCTTTAAAAAGATAACAGATCTAGAAAGGTATAAACATGAATGGGCTTTTAAATGTATATGTCATTCTGTTATGATATTGCATTTTTTATAACAAGTTAAAAACAAACACAATATCAAAAGAAGAAATATTAGGAGACATGAAGTCGTGAAAGACAGGAACGGCCCTGTTTCTCAAGCTTCGCACTCGATATCAATGCCACTATTATTGTGACACTGTTTCACTTTTACAATATGGTATATAACAGAAAATTCCTCAAATATAGCCTCTTTCAAATGCTGCTTTAATTATACTTATAATTATACATAAAATTTCAAAATAAAGTGTTTACATTTGAAATGGTCATCATGCTGCTTGATTTTTCAGTATCAGAGCAGCATTCCTGAAAAGATGCTTAAACCACTGCAAATCAACCAAATTAGAGGCCCTGAGATAAACGGACACCTGCGTTAAGCCACATTTTTCTTCAGCTCTCCAAAGAAAATGCACCTGCTTGCAGGGCTCACAGATGGCACATCAGGAAGTTTTGACAGTTACAAATTTTCAACATCGTATATTCTGCTGTGAACTGCATGTTTTAGAATATTACAGCATGTGCATTAATTTGCAATTTATTTAGGATTTCTAGAGAAATTATACAATTACTACAAAGATAAGCCTAATGAATCAATACCAAGATCAAGTTCAAATGCAGTCCTTGCTTATTAGCACAGAGAAATTTATACAAAATGTACAGGTTCTGTAAACATGCTTTCCTGTAATAGTAAAAACCCCACCTTCCTAATAAATGTCATGCCTATTAATACAGGCTACTGTAATAATTGAGAAATAGCTTAAGAAAAACTCAAGAGAATAAATACTATTTCACCCATATGCCCTGAACACAACTCCTAACCAATGAACACAAACTGTATTTCCATCAGAGCCTTACTGAGAGTCTCCCAACTAATCAACCTCCCTGAGGTCTAGGACCCATCCCACCACATTCTCCAGGAGGCTGGGAATAATCTAGGCTCAAACCACATGTCTCTCCCAAAACTGGAATGTGAGCTCTCTGAAGACAGGGATCTCTGATTTTACCGACTGCTGCACTCCTACCGCCGGAAAGGTACCTTGACCATAGTAAGCACTCAGTACATACTTCTGAATGGAAATAAGAAGATGCAGCAGCCCTAGGATCTGAAGCCAAACTTTCTGAGTCCTGAAATCTACTATTTTTTTTCTACCAGACTTTATCAGAGAACAATTGCTTTCTGGTTGTTTTAAAAGAAACTTTCCTGCCAACAAATGAGCTGAAGAGAAAGAGAGGAATATTCAATAGGTACAGTCACAAGATCATGACATTACTACCTAGTTAGACACCAGTAGCCAATTTAAACATAATCTTTATATATATAAAAACCCTAATAGGCAAACAGACCAAACAGTGGAACAACCAAACAAACCGCTAGGATGTGCACTGACCACTAAGGGGCCCGTGCGGAACATGGTGGGCATCAGCAGCAGCCAGCAGAGTGCAGAAAATTGCGGGCGTCGGCTGCGGCGGGATGGTGGAGCAGGTGAGTAGGGGCATCAGACAGAGGCGGGGCACTGGTCACTGTCACCAGGACGAGCCTCTGGTGGTTACTGAAAATGCTTTGCTCCTGCGTGCCACAGTCCCGCCTGACCCTCGCACCTGTTGCTGGCACCGGCCCTGCTCGCACCCGCTACTGGCACCCAGCGCCATTCCCAATCTCCGCTCAGGGCTTCTCCATCTCCCCCTGCTCCTGAGGGGCGATCTGGACAGCAGCCATGGCTCGCACACACTGACAGTGCTGGCCCTGCTCACACCCGCTACTGGCTTCGGCCCCAATCGTTCTGCACTATCAGCGGGTGCGAGCAGGGCTGGCAGTCAGCGTGTGGGAGCAGCGGCAGCGGGAGCGGGGCTGCCAGCAGACAGAGGACCAGGGGCCATGGCAGGAGGGACCAGGCAGGGGCACAGAGGATGGGCCAAGACCCGCCCCTGTGCCCACTGCAGCCTCATGGCCCACAGTTCCTTTTAAGGTGCACGAATTCATGCACTGGGTCCCTAGTAGAAAATAATAAGAAAAAGATGACACTGCATGAAAACTCATTCCAAGGTGGATAGCTAACCATAACTATCTGACAAAAGGGAAATAAAATTTTTCACTGTAAGGTAAAATGTTCCAATAGTGAAAAAATTTAAAAGATCTTGACTGGTTACCTACAAATACATACATTTTAGACAGAAAAATAAAAAATTCATTTAATCATTCTAGGAAAACTGCTTCAGTTTTTCTCTTTTCTTTTTCCTCTCCCAATGTGAAAAAAAAATTAGACAGCTCTGTGCTCTAGGTTACTGCCACCAAAGCCAGGTCTGGGCCTAGAAGTTGACAGGTTTTACTTCCATTTCCTTTCCGGGCACCACCACACAAATAATATTAATCACAACTAGATAGTTTCAGGAGGCAACAAGACAGATAATGAAAAAGACCCAGGGGTCAAATCACCAATTATTATGTGCCCTCACCACATTGCTATCTCTGATTATGAAAACAAATTAAATGCCCCATTTCTAAAGGTTGATATTGATGGAAATTAACATGTTACAATGGTGTCTTTCTTACTTATCAAATCTCTTCTCAAATGCTATGAGCATTTGCAAACATGGGATAGTATGTCTTTTTAACGCAGGTGTGCAATAAGTAGCTTGCTCACTCACTGATGCCCACCTAAAGGCAGCTTTTTATTTCAATCACTTGGTCAGCAGAACTGACACATCCTCCCTGAATTGTGGGGTGACAGAGACAAATCCCAGCAGGAGGGGAAAGCACAGAACGCAGTTACAGCTGTTCTTCCTTCCTCCTCTATTAACACTCTCTATCAGAGAAATTCTGTGAGGGAAATTCTGTGAATAACAGTTTTCATCCAGTCTGTAAATCAAATGTGCAATACAATTCCAAACACTCTCCAAGAAATAGTTTCCGAAATCACTGAATTTAAACATCTTCATATTTTTTCACACTTCAGAATTGTTTTTCCTTTGTATAAACCAATATAACTCATTTTTTTTATTTCAATGTAGCTCATTTTATTTCAGAAGGTTTCTGATTTTATAACAATTCTAACATTCTATTCAGAAACAGTCTCTATAAATACCAATTTTAGATTATTTTGGTTTCCTATTCCAGATTTTATCCCCTGAAATTTTTGGTTCTGTGGACATAATTTTTATATAGAGTCAGTTATGATAGATGTGTCATATCACTATTATATGCTCTATAAAATGATGTTGACAAAGAATAATCTTATAGTTAAATAATAAATACTAAAAATAAAATTAAACTGTGAACCATTTCTATTGATAGTGTGATTCAGCTTTTGGAGACTTTTCACAATACACTGATTTTAATCTAAAATAAAAACCCCTTTGTGAGTATTAATGTGTGATGTATATTTCCTAAAAACCAGAAAATACTGATATCCAAAAATTAAGAATAATTAAGTATATTATGATATATCCTTCAATAGAATAGTAATGAAGAATTTAAAATAGTTTAAAAACCTCCTGGAATAAAAGCTTGCGGAAAATAAGCAAAATAGTTTGGAGATTATAATTAACTAAAATATGCAAATATTAGAAGTCTGAAGAGGATAAGCAAGGTTATAATTATTGTGTTAGGGTGATGGAGTTATGGATTTTCTTTCTATTCACTTTTTAAAACATGTGTTCTTAAGTTATTTTTCCAATTATAAAGGAGCCAAATAAAATAAATCTAAAGAAGTTTAAAGGTAATGCAATAAGACCAGGTGACAGAACAAAGAGGGTGCTAGATTAAATAGAAAAACAAAGTTTAGCTGTTACAGCCATGGGTTTACATTATCCCTGAAAATCGTCTTCCACATTAACAGCAATATCTTGAGAATCTCCCCTGCCTCTTAACAGACACTAAGCTCTTTACTGCACACAATGGAGTTCAGGAAAACGTTACCATATGTACATAGAGAAGAGGCTTTTGCCATACGAAAGAAATTCTACTATTCTGGTAACTTAATTCCTTGAGATGAAATCTAAGATGAATCCCAAGCTTTTACCACATTCCATCTCTAAAACAAAATTCTAACTAGTTTCCTATTTCCCTAACACAGCAGGATTATGTTTACGAAGAAAGTTAGACTGACATGAAAAGATAACTCCGGAGTCCATATTCATTTCAATCCTTAAACCAAGAGAAATCAAAATGTAAACAGAAAAATGATGAAAACAAACTAAGTTCCCAAACATTCAGGTTCTGTTTGTTTAACATGAGAATGTTTGCTCAAAGATTATTAAATCTGCTAGTGGGGCAAGGACCTCACAGCAGAAAACAAGTTTATTACACTAAGAATATGGTATAAGAACCTGTCATTGGTACATCAAATCAGGAAAAAAACAATAAATCTCAATCCAGGTGACAATTATTCATATAAATTTTTTCTACAAACATACAATATTTTTATGTTTTTTGAAACCTAAAGACTGTAAAAGATCATTGATGAGCACACTGAATGATGGGAAGATGAACCACCACCACATGATCAACAAATAGTGACTGAATGGGCATCCTGTGAATGACAATAGCCACAAGAATAAGAGATAGTAGGTAGCAATCTTCTGGTTTCCCAAACTGACTGCCGGACAGCGGGAAAAGTATGCCAACAACACAGGTACAAGGGAAGATTCCTTCATTCAGTCGGTCAGTCACCCAACGTTTACAGAGGGCCCACTGCATGTCAGGCATCATGGGAAAGCTGAAGAAACACGTGATGGTTTTAAAACAAAAATTGAACAGCTGTCATCATGAAGCTAATAATTTAAACAGAGAGGTATGCTTTAATCAAAAAATCATGTACGTTAACCCCAAAATCACAACTCTGCAAAAGGCTGAGAGAGCAAATGGCAAGTAACTGCACAGTAAGCAAAGGGAGCCCCAACACAGGCTAATCGAGGACTGCACAGAATTGTCAGCAAAGGCTTGACAGAATGGTAATGTTGAAGCCAAGACTTCCAGAGGGTGACTGTAGGGAAGTGGGGCATTCCAAAAAAGGCATGTAGGTGTACCCAGATATACTGGGAGATGACAAGTAGTTTAGTGGGGTTAGAAAATTATAATGATACTAGAGGCCCAGTGCACAAAAATTTGTGCACTCGGCGAGGGGGGGGGGGGGTCCGGGGGGGTCCCCCTCAGCCAGGCCTGTGCCTTCTCGCAGTCTGGGACCCCTCAGGGGATGACCACCCGCTGGCTTAGGCCCGCTCCCTGGGGGGATTGGGCCTAAGATGGCAATCAGACATCCCTCTGGCAGCCCAGAAGCCCTCGGGGGATGTCCACTTGCCAGCGGGGAGCAGGCCCTAACTGCAGTCGGACATCCTTAGCGCTGCTGAGGAGGCAGGAGAGGCTCCCACCACCACCACTGTACTGGCAGCCATCAGCCTGGCTTGTGGCTGAGCAGAGCTCCCCATGTGAGAGCGCCCTGACCACCAGAGGGCAGCTCCTGCATTGAGCGTCTGCCCCCTGGTGGTCAGTGTGTGTCATAGTGACCAGTCATTCCCAGTCCTTCTGCTGTTAGGGTCAGTTTGCATATTACCCTTTTACTATATAGGATAGATGCCTGGTGCACGGGTTTGGGCCAGCTGGTTTGCCCTAAAGGGTGTCCCGGATCAGGGTGGGGGTCCCACTTGGGTGCCTGGCCAGCCTGGATGAGGGGATGATGGCTGTTTGCAGCTGGTCATACCCCCTTCAGGGTAGGAGTCCCCACTGGGGTGCCTGGCCAGTCTGGGTGAGGGGCTGAGGGCCATTTTCAGGCTGGCGGGTGACTGAAGCTCCCAACCTCTCCTTTTTTTCTTTTTTTTTTATTCTGGGATTTATTTACCTTCTATGGCTGTCACTGGAACTGAGAGCCGGCTTTAGGTCTGAGGCTTGGCTCCAGCTCTGAGACCTCGGCTGCTGAAAGCAGGTATCTGGGTTTGGCTTCTATAATTGAAACACTGTTGCAGCTCTAGCTCTGAGGCCCGGCTGGCTGAAAGCAGGTTTCTGGGGTTTGTTTAGCTTCTATAATTGCAACATTGTTTCTTAGAGTGCAGCTCAGAGGCCAGCAGCGGCAGGCGGGGAACCTTGGCTTCCTCTATCACTGGAGCAAGCAAGCCTCCTGTTCACTTCAGCTGCCTGGCTGCCGGCCGCCATCTTGGTTGGCAGTTAATTTGCATATCGCCCTGATTAGCCAATGGGAAGTGTGTCGGAGGTACGGTTAATTACCATGTTTGTCTATTATTAGATAGGATGGCAATATCGAACAGGCATGCAAAGACCAGGTTATTATTAAGGGACTTAAATTCCATGCTATGACTTATTTATTTTGTTAGTTGTATGTGTGTGTATGTGTGTTTTTGTTTTTGTTTCATGAGATAATCTAGAACATGTTTTTGGTGCTACAATGAAAAAGTTACACAGATATGACAAAATTTCACGCAATCGGGAAAGTATATAGAGGACACTCATAACTATAACACAGCATGTAAGTAAAGTAGAAACAGAAAATGGAATATGGAGTTATTTCATGTTTTAACAACATAAGACTTTCCTTTTTCCCCATCAGGTATAAGCTTACCCCTATGACACTCAGTCCTTGCAGGTAGTCCTGGCGCGGCTGGGCTTGAGGAACACATCCAGCCAGCACTATCTTCTTGTTCTCCTCTTGAGCTCTTCTAAAGATTGAAGAGAAGACAGTGTGAACTCCTTTTCTGATAGGTATATCTGTGCAAACTGATGGTAATGCATATGGGATTCACTAAATAATAACAAGCCAGTCTAGCATGAAACTGGATTTTCTTACAACTGTTTAAAAAAAAACATAGTAAGACTTCTGTATGTGTCTATCATACCATAGAAGAGATAGTATAGGAAGTATTCAGAGAACGATTAAATGAATAAATGAATAGGCAGAACATAAAATATTATTTTAACAGCACCTATAAGTGTTTCATTTCAATAACTTAGAGTACTTCGGTACAATTTTTCCACTTGGAATCCTGAAAAAACTTGTTAACAAAATCAAAAAGATCTGACTTTTGTAGATTGCTTAACATATATCCAAGAAAATAATTGCCTCCTTCAACCACCTGGTTTTACCTTTTTATCAGTACCAAGCACATCATTGCACACAAATAGTTTTCTTGTAATAAATGTGAAATACCTTATCAAACAAAAAAATCTTTCCATTTACTTTAACAATCTGTAAAAGGAGTAACATCTGGTTTCCACAAGAACTGCAGCTGTAACATGGAAGATCATTGCCAAACATCCAAGAAAGCCTGTGAGGTCACCAATAATTAAATGCAAATAAAAAGCCTGCTTCCTATAAAGTGAATAAGTTACTTAATTATTATGTACATCTAAGACATGAGGTATTTAAGGAAATAGAGTAAAAAGGAACATGTGCCTTGTATTCAACAAGCCTATAGTTTATAATAGATGAGTTATAAAAGGACATAAGCAACACAGCATCAAATAAAATGCCCTTAGTGACAAAAGATGTACACACAACATATCATGGAGAGAAAAGAATGTGCACCTCGAAAAAGACAGCAAAAAAGCTTCTCAAAACAACTGGGTGAAGTTTAAGGGGAAACAGAAGTTGGGGGGGGTGGGAATGGAGGCAGAGAAAACTTCGCGAGTTGTTATATCATGGACAAAGACAAGGAGGAAGAAAGAAAGGAGAAAATATCTCATTATAGAAAGAATTTCTGTATAAGGGAGACTAATGGGATGTATATTGCAGAAGGAGCCTTAAGAAAGAGAATGGGTAGTATTTAATTTAGTGGACAATGGAGAAATCTCTTAAGGAGGTGGGGAAATTAATTGAATACCCTTGGCAAAGGGATGTGAAGACCTGAATGCATGTGGAATAGGAGAGAGAGAGAGAGAGAGAGAGAGAGAGAGAGAGAGAGAGAGAGAAGAAAGAGAGAGAGGAAGACGGGGAGAGGAAGAGGTAGGGGGGGCAATGAGGGAGGGGAGAGAGAGGGAGGAGGAGATGATTAAAGAAAAGGAGATTAGTTCTTTTGCTAAAATTTACTTGCGAAACCCCAAGAAAGAATCAAAGGATAAGGTTTTGAGTTTAAGGTAGGAGTTAGCAAACATCTATATATACAAAAGGCTAAGCAACCATCCAACCGGTAGCTATGATGCGCAATATGAGCGTCTGACCACCAGGGGGCAGACTCTCAAGCAGGAGCTGCCAAGCTGCAGTGACTTGGCAGAGCGATTCTCAGGTGATGCACCTCAGAACCAGAGAGGAGGGAGCCTGATTCTGGAGGGCATCACCTAAGAACCTCCCTCTCGCAATCCAGGACCCCTTGGGGGATATCAGAGAGCCAGTTTCGACCCATCCCCACAGGCCAGGCCAAGGGACCCCACCTGCTGGAGGGACCCCCACTCACTCGGCAGACACCAAGGAGGGACGGCGCGAGGTTGGCTCCAGGGCATGTCCGGCCCGTCTCACCCAGTCCCACCCTGCCAGCCACCTTCTAATTAATTTCCTTTCAATGTGCACGAATCTGTGCACCAGGGCACTAGTTTTCTATAAAAGGCAGAGAGTAAATACTTTTTAGGCTTTGCTGGTCATAAGTCTCTATTGCAACTCAATTCTGCCCCATTAGAGCAAAAGCAGCCATACACAATACTTAAATAAATGGGTATGTCTGTGTTCCAATAAAACTTCATTTCAAAAACAAGCAGAAGGTCACATTTGGCCCAAAAGCCAGAGTTTGCTGAAGCCTAGCCTAAGAAATAAAAATGCAGCCATTGGCTGTCAGGAGAAGCTGGATGAGAATTGGAATAGAAGGTAAGAAACTCACATGGGACACACTAAATCTGAGGATCCACTAATGCCTATCAAGTCTCTGGAAATGCAAGTCACCTGGCTGGGAGTGAAACTTGGGGTAGATTTTAGATTCCAATGTCGGAATCCATTTGAGTACCGAGCTTTAAGGTTGTTTAGAGAGGTGGAAGCATTTCTATAAGATAAAAATATTGGTGTGGAAGACAAAAAAGAGGTAACATCACCACCAACAATAATATGGTACCAACAATAATCATGGTTAGCATTTATATGGCACTTTGTCAAGGTAACCATTATGTAGTTAGGTATGTACCACATATGAAAACAGTATAGCCAATATATAACACCCTAGGAAAATGTTCTGGTGACAGTATAAACATCAGACCAGGCATAAAACAGTCCAAGGACGATTTTAAGGAGGTATGCAGAACAGCAGAAATAAAGAGGAAAAGTTCAAAACAGAGATGCTTGACTAAGAAATTTATTTAAAATATTATTCATGCTTTTACTAAATTTGGCTTTAAAATGAGAAAGTAGACCAGACTAAGCCAAAATTCACACCCTAGTTACAAAATCTTAATGCCACACTTTACGTGACCCAATAAAATAGCAAAAGCTTTAAGGCTATTTCTCAGAGTATTTTTGCTCTAAACATTCCTTTCTTATATCCTATTCTTTTTGCTTAGTGAGTTCTGTTCATAAAAGCCTAAAAAAAAATCTTTAGAAATGTATCCAGCACAGGCATATTTATAAAAGCTTTATCTTTCAAAATATGAATGTTGATAAAAATAATATCTTGAGAAATTTTTAAATAGTATGAATTTCCTTGTCTTCATTTTAGATAGCCTTGACATGCTAATTAAAATGAAAATTGAATGTAAAGTTAATTCAAAATAATCATGAATATTTTCTTGAAACATATTTCTAAATTAAAAGACATAGTCTTGTCTAGAGCATTAACTTGAGCAACATAGAAAACATAAAGAAATCTCCCCCTTTTTTCTGCCAAGCACCAAATGCAAATAATAATTTGTACAGAATCTTAAAATTCACAGTATCATAGAAAACACATAAAGATGACAGTATCATTCCTTATTTAACAAATGAGAAATTAAGATGCGAAAAGATGCAATGATCAAGACCCAAAGTTCCACACTTTGTGGAATTAGTGCTGGAGCTAGGATGAGTCCCCAGTATCTACTGGGCCCTTGAGTATTACATTTTTATTATATTTCAGAACATATATCAAATGAGTTTGATTGTGTAATAAACACTGGAACAAACATTTCTTGATTAAAACAGCATAGACATTTATAAATATTATAATATATTAAAGGTCTTCAAAGTAGAAACAAAATTTAATATTTGATAGTCTTGTTTTCCTATGTCTTGTGAACAAAATAATAATCTACTAGAAAAAGAAGAAATTCGTACATATATATAGAAAAACCTAGTGCTCTACACTATGCATGTAGCAGGGAGGGAGAAAATGTTGCTTCTCTGTGTTCATTTCTCTTATTCTTTATTTCTTTCCTGCAAATTGATATTTAATTTACATAAAATATTATTATGTGTCTTCAACCAAAATTTGCATTCATGAAGGTGTTTTAAAATATATATCTGCTTTTTAATTTCTAAATGTATATTAATAAAAACTTCCTCACAACACCACCACAAAGGGTCAAATCAGTCTGCTGCCATACAAAGCAAGCAGAATATTAACTACTCTGCATGTGATTACTGTTTACATTCAAATATTCAAGTGAGAGGATACCTATTTATAGTGTTTATTTGTGTGTAGGCATGTAGCCATGTGAAATGCATAAAAACAACTTTGCAAATAATGCAAGAGAAAACAACTAAGGATCTGGGGCGGTGATATACTTCAAAAACTATGATGCCCTTCCTAAACTCTGGAGCAACCAGCCAAGGAGGACATAGCTTGTCGTGGCAACACAACTCTGTCCTGCTACGACTACTGTCAGGGCTAATGACTTAGGCAGGCAGCTGCCAAACATTGAAAATAAAGTCACTCTAAGGCTTGATGGGATTTATTAATCTGAAAAAATAATCCAAGCAGATATATTCAGATGTGTAACTGGGGATGTCTAGGGACATTCAAATCCAAAGCACTAGAGCACAATATAATCTCAGACTCACAAGACTGAATATTCTTTTAACCAACAAAACTAAAACATATTGCACATTTTATGTCCCATGAGGAGAAAGAATGTAGTCATCATTGCACCTAGAAAAGAGGAGTCCAAAGTACAGATAAGAACCACTTAAGAAATTCCCATTTGATTCCAAGGTTCAATAGGTTTCCATTATTGTGCTTACTGCCAATACAAGTTCTTGGCTACACCTATAAAAATCACTGTCTATTAGAAAGTCAATAATTCAGCATTTTGTTTTTTCATTGTCATTCATTCACTCACCACATGTCAGACACACACACACACACACACACACATACACACACACAATAAAGAGTCACTGATCTCAAGGAGTTCACAGTCCAGTGAGAAATGAAAGATATGGGCCTTAGAACCAAGGTTTTTACATAAAGGGGAAGAATAGAGATCTGGAGGTAATAAAGGATGCTGAGAACAGCCCTGTGGGAGAACCAGCATGCACTACTATAAAGAGACCCAAGGGTACCAGATTATGAAGGAGAGATGGCTTTCTCTGATAGCAGGGCTGTGTAACCCTGATGCCAGAAGCGGTGCCTAAGGAACCAGATCAGGGTCACAGGGGAGGATGAGCAAGGGAGACCAGAATAGTCATCATTATCCTGCTCCGCTCCCCTATTGCATCCTGTCCCTGTGCTTTCATCTGCTTTATGGACCAAGAGTCTATGAATGGTTTTGTTTGAAGAAAGGATTCTGTGACTTTAAGAAGAAAAAACAACAACTGAGAATAGGACATACAGACCTTTTTCTCCCAGTTTCATTGTGGTATAAACGACAAGGGTGTAGACTTCCGTGAAGAGGTTAAGGATTTAAGGAAAGTTGGTTCACTTTGGAAAGGGAATTTCAATGAGAAGTATAAAAAAGTTTTTAAAAGAAGCTACAGGGAATATAAGTGATGACGGAAAGGGGTGAGACCAAAGACAGGAGGTATGGCAGTACCTCCTACAGAAATCTCAAAATGGGGGACTGCTGCCTGCATGCTCGTTAGAAAGTAAGGAACAGCAAAAAGCACCAGGTAGGCCTAACTAGCCTCATGGCTTTAAAGGGAACCAAGTGCAGAGAATTTTGATTCTTCTCTTTCTTTTGTGTCAGCTATTCTCAATATGTTATTTAACATTTTAACTCAATCTACTGCCACCATTTCTAACTGTTATGCAATAAATCTATAAAAATTTCTGGAATAAATGATGACAATCACCAACTTCACAAATTTATTTACAAAATATTCTGTGCCTATTATGTGTACAATATATACTTAGAGGCCTATCAAATATAAAGAGGACTTTGTGTTTCAAGGAATACACATGAAGCTGAAAAAGCTAAGAAAATAAATATGCAATTTGAAGAGAAGCATAAATATACACTGTAAGTAAATGGTTAGTTCCTTAATAAGTAAAAGTAATTTTACAGACTAGTGGATACCAAACTCTTTATCAAGTCACCCACCAGTAAAAAAAAGAGGGTAATGTACCCAAATACAAAAACATATACAATTATATGTAACTCATACTCATATATTGTATACATTATAAAGCATACCTTAATATTAATGTTTTTAAATAAAATACTGCAAAAGAAAATAAGTGCTCTGAGTTCGAATAGGGAGGAAACCACTACAGACTCTAATGAATGATTAGTAGAATCTTCTGTTCTCACTGAAAGGCACCAGAATATGACACCCTAAAATACACCACTTTGCCATAAAGATTATTTTGAGCTGAAAGCATTTTAGAAACAGCAGACTCAACTCAGGGGGAAAAAGCTCTCTCCCCTCTGCCATCTAGCTAAAAGCAGGACACAAATTTCCATTTGGAAAGTTACCTCTCTCTCCAGTACCAGAAAGACAACTACTCCAGAGACAACTCTGACCTGTGTAGCAAACCCTACTACACAACCCTTATTTACCATGTACGTCCTAATCACCTTCCCATAACTCACCCCTGCCCAAGAATCCCAAACTTTCCTTTGTCTAAAGCAGCGGTTCTCAACCTGTGGGTCGCGACCCCTTTGGCAGTCAAACAACCCTTTCACAGAGGTCGCCTAAGACCATCCTGCATATCAGATATTTATATTATGATTCATAACAGTAGCAACATTACAGTTATGAAGTAGCAACGAAAATAATTTTATGGTTGGGTCACAACATGAGGAACTGTATTTAAAGGGCCAGAAGGTTGAGAACCACTAGTCTAAAGTCTTCTCTACTCTTTATCCCCTTTATTAAAATGGTGTATGATTTCCAAATTCTAATTGCCTACTGGAGTCACATTTCTTTGTGAACTCCCATGCTTACTTCAATCTGTGTGTTGTTTTTTCTGTTTTCCTATCATCCATGTTTTATCAGTTTGATTCCCAGGCCCCAATTGTTGAACCTAAGAGGTTGTTTTTTTCCTCTCCCTTATATCATGAAGTATAAGGTTCACTGGTATTTTTATGTCACTTCCAGATCCAAGGCAAAGTAAGATGAGTAAAAATTAGTGAAAAGCAGACCCTGTACATTTGATAACTCACTACATTTAAAACTGCATTGAAGACTCGCACAGCACAGAGCATTTGAATCAATCATTTCCTTCTTGTTAAAGTAAAACACCCCTTCCTTAAAAGGATTAACATAAAAATTAACCTAAAGTTATGAGATATACATCACTATTATAAAGAATATCCCTATAAAATATAAAGCAAAAATCTGTAATTAGTTCACCTCCCCTAAGATCACTATCCTGACACTCTACGTTAGGAGATAATAACCTCAACAGAGCAAAGAACAAAGAGTGGAAGGAAAAAGAAATGAAGGGGGGGGAGGGGATTCAAGAGTATATCAGTATATCAGACCTTAATAAAGTGACATTAAGAAGAGACAACCTGATCAGCTGTTACATTTATGCAATTCACCATCCAATTTGCACATCTCATTATACTTTACTCTAATTATCACATGCACCAAGAAACACTAAAATTAAATTACAACATGAATCTATGTTATGATTTGAGGAACAAATGAGGAAAATTTACTGTTCGGTTTTGAACTAAAAAATGAATTAAAGAGAAAAACATTCTGAAGGAAAATGCATACTTGGGCTCTATCCTGAATAAAATTTGAGCTGGAGTACTGTTAGAACCCAACCTGATTTCTGGTGGGAGACCCAGACAAATTTAGAATTCAGAATTAGCTAAATAGTCTGAATATTTTAAATAAACACTTAACTTATAACAGGTTTCTAAACAAAATTTTTTAGTGTTTTACATCTTTTTCAAAGTCACTTTCCCAAAGAGACATTAATTAATATAAAAACTGATCTCTTGGAGCGGGTAACAGAAAAGCACTTTGTTATTTAAAAAAAAAAATACAGTAAGAAGTGGCCAAGCAAAAGACATTCAGAACTGGGAAAGGTAAGAGTCTGCAAGGGTAATCTCCTTGGCTAATTTACATGATCATGCAATTGTCAGCTAGAGGACAAAGAGGCAACAAGAACAGATTCATTTCCTTCAAAGCTGCCATAACGGGGTTTCAGCAAGCACTAACTCCTATGTGATCAAGAGGTTTCATAGGAGGAGCAAGGACAGAGAATATCTGTATTTTAGGGCAGTATAAAACACTCATGTTTAACATACTCTTGTTGAATCACTGTCCCTAATTACCTCTACTGTTCTTATGCCACTGGCTGTTAATACTGCAGTTCTTTCAATAGACATCTCTTCCCTACCAGAAGATAAGCTTCTTGAGGACAATGCCTAGATATGATTCACTTTATAAACCAAAATTAATTTCAGATTATAACAAAGAATAAGAAATCATTTATTTGAGCAAAAGAAGTGCAGCCCAGGAGACACAGATTCAGGTAGCAAACTAAATTGTGCTCTGCTGAGACAAAGGGGAGGTCACTTTTAATAGCGAAAGTTCCCACTTAAGTTCCCAATATTGTCTGTTTTACGTAAATGAGGTATCCAAAATCATCACTTCTGATTGACCCAAATCACACATTCCTGATTGGCCAGCATTATGGTCCTGATTGGTAGTTATGGAGTAGTTCTGATTCGATGGAGCAAGTACCATTGGCTGAAAAACTAAAGTTGGAACTCCCTTATAATAGTACTCAGAAGGCTTAAAAGAGCAGGGCATAGCATGGGAAGCAGACAGTTCAGTCTAAGGTTCTTACCAATAAACAAAAGTACATGAGAAGCCCCTGTCAGCAAATGGTTGTTAGGTTCTTATTATTTATAAAATGTGGGCCCTTCTTGACCATGGGGAATCCACCTCAGCAGATAAATTCCTTCTCAAAGTGCTCAACAAATCAATCTTTCTTCTCAGGGTCCACATATCTCAGGGCACATTAAAAAATATATATATATAGAAATTTAATAAATGAAACAAAAGCCAATACCAGAACATAACATCGATCATTACAGTGGTGATTAAAAGCCATGCTTTTGTCTGTTAAAATGTAATAAGGAATCATTAAACAGGAATCTATCTCGTCCATCAACAGAATTCTAGATAACCAATCAGAGGAGCTATATTTGATTGGTGTCAACACCATTTATCTATATTTAAATTTTATGGTAAGTCATCACAAGATTTTCACTCTCACAAATCATATAGACAATTTTTAAGGCCCTGGCCAGTTTGTCTCAGTGGATAGAGTGCTGGCCTACAGACTGAAGGGTCCCAGTCAAGGTTTGATTCCAGTCAAGGGCACATGCCCAGGTTGTAGGCTCCACTGGGGATCATGCAGGAGACAGCCGATCAATGATTCTTTTCATCACTGACGTTCTCTCTCTCCCTCTCCCTTCCTCTCTGAAATCAATAAAAATATATATTTTTTAAAAAGAATTACTATCGTAGTCTTTATTATTTTCTTAGTGTTTAAAAAAACATAATTTTCCTCTCACCTCTCTCCTTCACCCCTCTAGCACTTCTTCCTAAAAACAAAGTCTATGTCCATTTCTTCAAAAACGTAATAGAGCTCTTGGTTATAATTAATCTGACCTCTGATCAAAAAGGTATTTATCATAAATGCAACATTAAACTTCCCAAGGGCAAAAAAATTTTTTTGCAACAGCAATAAACAACTGATCACAGACAAATCTTGGAACTACTATTCACTCCTAGTCCAAAAAGAAAAGCAATTTCAGTGAAACACATTGCCCTCTATTATTCTATGAAAATGCCCTAATGCCAACATAAATGGACAAAATAGAAACCATTTGGGGGAAGGACTGTTTCTATTGTTTGCAATGGCAGCCAAAAAATAAACTTCATTACGTTAACATCAACTGCATTAGCATCTATTCAAGTTATCAACTGAAACAACCAAACAAATGACACAATTTAGTAACAAAACTTAAACAAACCATAATATATCATAATATACAACAAAAAAAGAGGTTTTCTACCTTATTACCATTGTCTATTATGAAGAAATTAAAGTTAAACAGACTCACATGAAAAGGAACTATGAGCTCCCATATTAAAGAAAAACCTGCTTAAAATGCCTCATCTATGTTCACTGTTGTCATCATAAGGTACAGCAACAACAAAGACTGTAGATATACATGAAAAACAATACGTAGGACTGCCACAATTAAGAAATTTTTATATAATAAACTAATAATTATTTAACAGTCACTATGAAGCAATATGAAATACCTGGGGTCAAAAATTATATATACTTAGGCTGAAAAGAAAAAATTTGGTTGGCTTTAACTACATAATCCCATATAATTATCCATTTCACTTCATCTGTACAAAGCATGTTATTCTCTGGATTTTTTTTTAATTATTAAGATTACCCCATATCTGGGGTTAATTTAAAAGCTCCATTTCCTTCTAAAGATTTTTGTCTGAATTCTACTAAAATTAATCTATCAATTAGTCCTTTAAGTAATGATATATGTTATTAATGCTCACAAGTGCACAAACACACACACACACACACACACAGAAAATCAACTTTATTAGGTTGATGTTACCATTTTAACCTCAGAACTAATTAACAAAGTACTACATATCTATATATTTGTAAATATATTTTTATTGATTTCAGAGTGAAAGGGAGCGGAGGAAAGAGATAGAAACATCAATGATGAGAGAGAATCATTGATTAGCTGCCTCTTGCACACTCCACACTAGGGATCAAGCCCACAACCCAGGCATATGCACTGACCAGGAATCAAACCATGACTTCTGAGCCATATTGGCTGGGCTTTCGCTATATTTTTATATAGTAAAAAATGGAAACTGTATGTTCACAGAAATAACATAAAATTCCTAATTTGAAGCTAGAAAAAAAAAAGAAATGGGACCTGAAAGAAATAAGAGAATTAAATTCAGAATTGCTGCAGAAAAATTGCTATGGAGGAACAAGTTATAAGTGGAGCCATGGCAGCTGCTGTTATCAGTGCTTTAATTAAAATTTTAAAATAAGATGTGTGAATGTACTACCTTCTCAGTCCTTCTAAAACATAAAGTCAAATTATGTAGTTTGATCCCAGTAGAGGGGTGTGAAGACTAAGTGAACAGAAACACATATTTCTGTTTCTTCCCCAAAATCCACAGAGAACACAAATATACATGTAAATGAGAGTAAATCCAGATGATTGATGGAAAACTAGAAGGACCATGAGCAACCCAAATCATGGAGAAATTTGCATAAAAAGGAAAAGTGACTTTTCTATAGAAAACCCAATCAATCACAGATGAAAGGAGCTGAGAAAAGCTGACCTACATAATCAAAGATGGACAATGATTTGACTCTCCTTGCCCTCAGAGCAGTTGGCTTCCTGAGTTATCTATAAGTTAAAGCCACAGTACAGTTCAAATATAAAAGTAGGAGGTCTTGTAAATGGGCCTGTAAGCAAACAGTCAAGCAGAGCAGTGCCACCAAATGACAAAGCACCACAGGGTCCCAAAATCCGCACACTTCAAAGACCAGCAACTCCCCTATTCCCAAAAGAAATCTATTTCTCAGCCAATTGTAATCTTGTGGTCCTTTTTATCACTCCTTAAGCAAACAACTGGTAAAGCTCCTAAAACAGAACCACATTTAGACGTAACAAACTGAAAAAGAAAAGCTAAATGATCATCTCAATCATATCAATAGAAACAGAAAAGGCATTTGACAAAATTCAACATCTATTCATGAAAAAACTCTCAGCAAACTAAAATTAGAGAACTTCTTCAAACCCACAAAGAAATGTGTAATAAAACTACAGCTAATATAATGTTTTTCTCCCTAAAATGAGGAACAAGGGAAGGATGTCCACCCTCATCACTTTTATTCATAATTGTCCTAGAGGCCTTAGCTAGTGCAATAAGGAAAGAAAAGGTATATAGTTGGAACAAAAAGAAATTAAAAGGGTTTCTTCACAAATAAAATGATTGAGCATATATAAAATCCTAAAGGAATTTAATAAAAAGCTATTACTGATAAGTTAATTTAGCAAGACAACAGGATGCAAGAGAAAATGACAAATATTGAAGATAGGCAAAGACTCCCTCTATAAGAGGAGTACCTGAGGAAGAAGAAAGTACCCTAAAGCAGTGATTTCAAACCTTTTTCATCTCATGGCACACATAAACTAATTACTAAAATTCTGCAGCACACCAAAAAATATATTTTTGTCGTATAATTTTGACTTATTCACACCAGGTGGCTATCATGGTGTTGGCTAAAGTCATTTTTTTATTTGGCAATGTAAGGCAAAAGAGGTCAGTGCCCCTGACCATATAAATAGTCTGGTATTGCCTGTTCTAAAAATTCTTGTGACACACCTGTTGAAAAATCACTGTTCTAAATCAATGGAACAGGACAAACCATTAAAAATTATAATTCAAGCAAACTGATAAATCTTTTTAAATATCTGACTATATATTAAAAGATTACCAGGGGTCCTCAAACTTTTTAAACAGGGGGCCAGTTCACTGTCCCTCAGACTGTTAGAGGGCCAGACTATAGTTTAAAAAAAAAAAAACTATGAACAAATTCCTATGCACACTGCACATATCTTATTTTGAAGTAAAAAAACAAAACGGGAACAAATACAATATTTGTATTTGCATGTGTCCCACGGGCCGTAGTTTGAGGACCCCTGGATTATACTATGTATGATTATTGCCCCAGAACAATCAACACCAAGATACATTATAATAAAATTGCTGAACTCTAAGGAAAAATAAAAAATTCCTTTGGTCAGCTAGACAAAATGAACACATGACTTATAAGGGGAGAAAACTATCCTGTCACCAGAATTAAAGAAAATGTGACCCAAGGATTTTATATCCATAAAAACTGACTTTCAAGTATAAAGGGCACTAACTGTGAAGATGACACAACTACGGGGCTGTTGTTCCCAGGAGCCCTGCCTAAGGAACCTAGTAAGAATGGCTTCAACATCAAAAGTAAATAGAAGGCTATTTACATAATATATGTAAACCAGTAAATATGTAGTTATTTGTGAGATTGAATACCATTATAAAGGAGAAACTGAGTATGTACTGGCTCTTTGATTTGACAACGTAAAATACAGAACTCCCATTAAAAATATTTGGGAGGAGGACAGGGATAGTATTTGTAAAAAAAATGTTTACTTCTTTGGTAATCATGATTGGTGGTGAATGTACATGTCTTATTATAATTCTGAAAATACTGTACATGTAAAGTGGAATAAAGCTAATAAGGACTATGGGATATTCTAATTCTATCTTCCCCTAGGTTCTTGAGAACTAGGATTCTTGGTGAAGTACCCAGATGTGAACATGAAATGCCATTTCCCTTTTTTAAAAATCTTTACTGTTGGAAGTATTACATATGTCCTCCTTTTTCCCCCAATGATTCCTTATAGCCCACCCCCAACCCCCACATACACACTCCCCAAGCCTTTACCACACTATCGTCTGTGTCCCTGGGTTATGCATATTGCATAGAAGTTCTTTGGTTGATCTCTTCCTGCCCACCCTTCCACCCCTACCTTCCCTCTGAAACAAAACTTCTTAGGAAATGGCTAATACCAAGTCTGGGGCAGGAAATGCAGAGGATGAACTTAGAACACCTTATGCCACCTGAGAGTAACAAAGCTATCAAAGAGTAACAGAGTCATGTCAAAAAGAATTCAGAAGCCAGCCTGAAGGAGTCCACAATAACCAGATACAGGCGATTTGAACTTGGATAAGAACTTGCAATTGACTGAAGTCCAAGTATGTTTAAATTAATGAGCTTCTAATCATATTTTTTAAAATATTTTTAATCCTCACACAAGGATACATTTTTATTGATTTCAGAGAGAGAGGAAGGGAGAGAGATAGGAAAAAAAACATCTATGTAAGACAGAAACATCAATTGGTTGCCTCCAGTACACACCTGGACCAGGAATGAAGCCGGAACCTAGGTATGTACCCTGACTGGGAATTGAACCAACAACCTTTCAGTGCATGGGATGATGCTCCAACCAACTAAGCCACACTGGCCAGGCCTAGTCATGTGTGTGTGGTTTGTTGTTGTTGTTGTTGTTGTTTTAAAAAAAGAGGTTTTCAGAAACCTTCTGAAAATGACAGGAAAATAACTGCTTATTTTAGGAACCGGGTAAATAAAAGAATTTAAAATTTATTCTGCCTTTCTCTATGAACTCTACCAATGAGTTGCTAGCAGATGAAGGGAAACATCTCCTTATAAAATTATTACAGCTAATTTATGACAATAAGATGATAAAACTGAATATCACCATTGTCCAAAATCCACAGAATTAGTAAATCTGGGCATTAAGCATCAATGGCTGGTAGCATCATAAAACAAGAAACAACCACTCATTATGAGCCTTTTGATAAAGGATGCAATACAACACAACACGACACAAAATTCTGACAAGGCTTTTTGGTCAATCTGCAGGGAAAACAGAGGACAAAGGAACACACTGAACTGCAGCAAAATCTAGACTATGGAGAGCCCACAGGTTAAAAGGCCCAGGTTCTTCAACATGTAAATCACAAGGAAAAGAAAGAGATGGAGGGGGAAGAGCTACAGGGTAAGAGAGATTTAAAATACAAATCGGGTTTTTTTTTAAATGGGCAAGATTTGGCTTTATTTCTCTAAGAACAAACCTAGGGTAATAAAGCCATAAGGGAACATAAAAAAGTGATTCTTATAAAACTCAAGACAATGGTGGAAGTGAAGAGAGAGTTGTGATGGTGATGGGGACCATAAAGGGGTCTCCAAAGTGGCTAAGAAACATTTTATTTCTTGAACTGGGTGGCAGTTACAAAGGTGCTTGACTTAAAATAGCTCACTCACATACATTTTTCTATTATTTTTAATTTTTTACTGTATTTTACAAAAAAAGGAGTTAAAAGTAAATATCTTCATAAAAAATACCCTACAACTAAATAACCAGAGATTTCCCAGTAAACAAAAAGGGGAAGAGAAGTAAAACTGTGGTAGCCATCACTTTAAGTCTTTTGACACCTCCGTATATATCTCAGAACCCACATGAAAGTGGTTTTAGCCCATGGTATATAAATAGGATGTCACAGTTAGCTGGAAGAACCCCAATGAATGATTGTAGAATCAAAACTGTATTCTGTCCTCTGACCATCCTTGTCTGAAGGAACTAGAATGACAATGAAAAGAATAATTCAGAATTATTATTGAAGAGATTTCAAAAGGAGCACCACAAAAGAGCTCATTTGTTTGCTATATTTTATGGCAATTAATTAAACTTAACACCTATACCATTAAAAGGGCGGAATGGAAAATGAAAAGCATGAAGAGTGCCTGGAACACGCCCCTGCCTGCTCCCCTTCTGTGTGTGTAGGGGCAACTTCCCTCGTTCTTTCTGAGAACACAAGTGTATTAAAAGGCAGGCTGGTCCAAGAAGGAAAACCCTACACTGACTGCCCAGAGACCTAGTCAGGTCTTGGCTGTGCCATGGGTTGGCAGTTAGGTAATCCTTCCTCTCTGAGCCTGAATTTTCTCACATATACATGAATGTGGTTAAACAAGATGAATTCTGAGGCTTATTGTAACACTTAAAATCTATGTGATAGCTATTATTTGTCCCCAAAAGTAGCACTTGCCACCAAAATCCACCCAAGGTTAAGAAGAAATTTATAGCAGCAAATGACATCATTAGAAATTATTTTCTTTTCCAAATAATAACTTTATTTTACATTTTTAATTAGAAAAAAATGTAAAATTTCTTTGAAAACTGCCCCTAAAAGCTGCAATCTATAATTAATTTTAAACACTCAGCCAATACGAGAAGAAACTATCTTTAGTGGATTTCAAAATTAGCAAGTGGAAATATAATAAAGTTCATTTTCAATATTTAAATTCTAGTTCATTCTTTCATATATCCATTTGTAAAACTGTGAAGAGAAAGTTTGTGGTTTTAAACAGTCAGAATAATACATTAACAGATGGTTTTTAAAAGTTAAAATAATACATTAATAGAAAACAAGCAATACATCAGCTTCTTTTCTTCTTTTTTTTAATCCTCGTCTGAGGATATTTTTGCATTGATTTTTAGATAGAGTGGAAGAGAGAGGGAAAGACAGAGAGAAATGTCAATGTGAGAGAAACATTGACATTTGGTTGCCTCCTGCACGCGCCCAACAGGGCCAGGGCTGGGGAGGAGCCTGCAACTGAGGTACGTACCCTTGACTGGAATCGAACCCAGGACCCTTAGGTCTGCAGGCCGACGCTCTATCCACTGAGCCAAACCAGCTAGGGCTCAGCTTCCTTTCTGTCACCTCCAGTTTGTAGTGTTCAAAAATTACAACTGCACACATCAAAATCCTGAATAATGACCAAGTCACTTACATTAAAGCCTCTAATAGAAAAAAATCAAAAATAAGTCAAGAACTAAAAGACTCTGTAAGATGAAAGAAGTTTAAGGGGTGGTTCTGAGCAACTGCCCATGTCTTCTAAAGAATAACAAAACTCATGATCATGACAGTAGGACTTTGCTTTTTACACTATTTAGGCCTTTCCAGAGCAACTTTCACACGTATCATAGGCTGCCCTGTGATCCGCAGGAAGAACCTATGAGTTAAAGGTGGGATTCTTACTTTAAAAATAAGGAGGAGGTTCAGAGAAGCAAACTGGAAAATAGGATACAAGAATGAGATTGGTCTCTACCACTTAGCAAAAAGGTATACCCTAGAGTACTCCCTTAAAAAACAGAATACATGTAGGAGATCTGTGCCTGCTGACGAAGAATGAGACCTCACTTTAAAATCTGAACCCTAAAAAAGTCTCAACTCGGTTCGCCTTCATTAGAGTGGTAGGCCTAGTGTCGCACACAAGCTGAACTATTTCACACTAGAAGGAATAAGTGTACAACTTCTCTCCAGTACTGGAAGCCACTGGATGCTGAAGACAGGTGATGAGGACACTGGAATAAGTAGAACCATCCTCTCTCTCTACTATGTCAGTTAAAAAATAAGAGAACTAAACAAGTCCAAGGTGTAAGATTTCTAAATTTCAAATCATTATACTCAAAGGAGGGGTGGGTGATGTATTCTGATTTATGCCATACAAGGCTCAGTGAAATCAACTCTCCCTATTTACATAAAATATATTTGAGCATAGATTGCTAGACACCATAACAAAAATAATAGCTAAGGAAAAAATATATTTCTTAAGTATTATTTAGAAAATAAACAGTTTATATTTCTCCAACATGGCTTCTCCCCATTAAGATTCTCAGCAGATGATCTTGTTTCTTATTCCACTGAAAAAGAGAAGAAATCAGGACAGAGCAGCTGTTTCTTTCCACCACCATATCTATCAAACTACCTGCTCTGTATCAACATACAGTCATGCCCTGCATAACGATCAACTGCATTCATGACGGTGGTCCTGTAAAATTACAATGGGACTAAAATATTCCATCACCTGGTGATGGCGTAGCTCAACCACTGCTCACGTGTCTGTGGTGATGCTGGTGTAAACACACCTATGGCTGCCAGCTGTATAAAAGTACTTCACATACCATTATGGAAATACTACTTGATGATAATGAATGACTGCAATGGTTTATGTATTTACTCTTCTATATTTTTTAATTTTTCCACTGTCTCATTAACTTTTTCAGTTTATTTATTCAAATCTGAATACAAATAGGTTCATAAACTGCAACTAGTCAATATGCTCTTAAGTCTTTTTAATCACTAGGTTCCCATTCTATCTATCTATCTATCTATCTATCTATCTTCTTAAAAAAAAAAAATTTACTTACTGAAGAAACTGAGTTGGTTTGTTCTATAAAGTTTCCTAGAATCTGGAATTTTCAAATTACATTCCTATGGTACCATTTACCCTATTTCACCCCTCACCTTATGCTATACTATAGTTGTATTATTATTTTAGAATGCACTCTTTCTACTATTAAAAAATATAGTTTGCTGTAAAACCGTGTGCCATGTTAGGCCAGCAGCAGCCTCACACCTGTCGTGTTTACTGCATCTCTTGACTGCATCATTTTCTTTTGTGCTTGATTTAATCTCATGTTGTTTTGTACATCAGATGCTGTACAGGTGTGTAGCCTGGGAGCAACAGGCTATACCATGCAGCTAGGTGTGTAGTAGCCTATGACATCTAGGTTTGTATACTAGTAAGTGCACTCAATAATGTTCACACAATGATAAAATTAACTAATGATACATTTCTCAGAACATAGCCACATTGTTAAAATGTGAATAACTGTGCTTGTCTACCCCCCTGTGAAAACAGATCAACTGCCCTTACTCTCATGTAAATCTATTACTTCTGCCTGTGTGCTAGCATCCCAGTCCCTCTTGAGTACCCTCCTCCTGTAATAACCCTTTGTAATTACCCTTTCCTTCTACTAAGCAATTTTCCCTCTATAGTGGATCATATCCAATAGCATACAAATATGCAGTGACATCCCATCTTAAAAATACAAAACAAGAACTCTTATTTGATTCTATACCCTCCCCCACTCTGCTCTAGCTCCATTTCTGCTCCCCTTTATAACAAACCTCCTATAAAATGCAATTTGTACTGTCTCACTTCCTTGCCTCTCATTTTGTTTTAAATCCACTCAAATAAGTTTTATATCCCCTTCTCTTCACTGAAACTGCTCATCAAGAACAACCACGAGTTCCCTCAACAAATGCAATGGATCAATTCTCAGTCTTCATCTGGCTCAGTCTCTGAGCAGCATTTACACAGCTGATTACTCCCTCTTCTTGAAACACATCCTTCCCTTGGCTTCTGAGACAAAACAATCCTGGTTGCTTCTACCTCGACTGAGCCTCCTCCGCTGGCTCCTATTCCTTGGTTTTGTACTTCTCTGTATTCCCTAATTCTGTAGGTGATCCTCATTAGTCCCATAGCTTTATATACCAGGAGGATGACTCACAGCTTCATATCTCAAGCCCTAACTGCATATATACCACATATCAAGTCAGGTATCCTGCAAACATCTCAAGTTAAGCATGATTCAAACAGAATTTCTGATTTCTTACTCCCATACCCATCCTACACAAAACAAACGGAAGAAAAACTCCTCTATTCTTTCTCATCTCAGATAAATGATACCAATATATGCCTGATTATCAACCCCTCTTCTAACCAAGCCCTACAAAACAAAAACTAGGAGTACCCTTGATCACTCTTTTTTTCCTCACATTCCATGTTCAATCTACCAAAATAAAGGGTACTGATTCGGCTTTTAAAACACAATTTAATGCCAAAACCGGTTTGGCTCAGTGGATAGAGCGTCGGCCTGCGGACTGAAAGGTCCCGGGTTTGATTCCGGTCAAGGGCATGTACCTGGGTTGTGGGCACATCCCCAGTGGGAGATGTGCAGGAGGCAGCTGATCAATGTTTCTCTCACATCGATGTTTCTATCTATCTATCTCTCTCCCTTCCTCTCTGTAAAAAAATCAATAAAATATATTTTTAAAAAATAATAAAAAAATAAATAAAACACAATTTAAACCCTTGCTTGTACTTCTGTCCACAGCATAATAATTTTAAGGCTCATCTGCCAGCAGTTCACAAAGTTTTGCACCGGCACAAATGTTACCTTTTCCAAAAGGCTTTCCTTACCATCCTACTCTACTCTTCCTATTATCTTACTAAAATCGTGCACTTGGGGGGGGGGGGGGGGGGGTGGAGAGGGAGGAGGGCTTCAGCCCAGCCTGTGCCCTCTCACAAGAGGGCCTAAGCTGGCAGACAGACATCCCCCGAGGGGTCCTTAGTGCTGCCACAGAGGCGGGAGAGGCTCCCACCATTGCCGCTGCACTTGCCAGCCATGAGCCCAGCTTCTGACTGAGCGGGGCTCCCGCTGGTGGGAGCGCACTGACCACCAGGAGGCAGCTCCTGCGTTGAGCATCTGCCCCCTGGGGTCAGTGCACATCATAGCAACTGGTCGTTCTGCCATTCAGTCAATTTGCATATTAGGGTTTTATTATATAGGATGCCTGCCATATTTTCTCATCATCAAATCTATTAAAACCTGAAATACAGTCTTCTATTTTCTAATTTTTATTTATTTACTTCCTACTCCCCCTCTACAAAGCTGAGAAACTCTCTTAATCAACAAGGGCTGACCACTGCAAATTTAGATCTTAGGTTTTCCTCTTATTGTCCCTATAGTAGCCAATATGTTTCCCCATCGTAGACTGTATTATATTTATCACTGTTCTCAATTTCTCTTGGTTTATGTGCAGCTCCTCCTACTAGATTCTAAGCAACATGGTGTTTTCACTATTGCTGGCCAACTCAGATCCCTCCTCTCTACCCACCTCTTATATTCTTGCTAGCAGAAACCTGATTTTGATTGTCATTCATCCTATAAGGCATTATGCTCCGGAAAGAGCCTCTTCACCCCAAAGTCCCAGAGTAGGTAACAAATAGTCTGAGTCAGTTATGATATCCTCATTCTCCTTGCTAGTGAATAACTTTTAGATCTCAGTTTGGGACCCAATTCTAGTCAATGGTATGTAGCAGACCTTTTGGGAACGGTTCTCCTCCCTACTAAAAAGAGAATTATGAGAATTAGTCCTCTCACTACCAGCTGTCATCATGCCTGCATATCATATCAGAAACTATTGCTACAGCAAGAATGTTGCCAGGAACAAACAGAATTGCAGCATGAAACGGTGGAAGGCCCCTGTGTCATAGAAGACATGCTAAATCATGAAATTAATTAACCTAAACTGTCCTTGTCCATCTCCAGACCTCTTGTTATGTGAGAGACTAGAGGCCCGGTGCATGGGACTCATGCACTGGTGATGGGGCATGGCCTGCAGGAATCGGCCCGCTGTGGGAGCGCTGCTCATCCCGGTCAGCCGAGTGGCTGTGGACCTTCCCTCTGAGTGGCTGCTCCCGCTGTGGGAGCACAACTCATCCTGGTCAGCAGAGTGGCGCTCCCATTGTGGGAGCACACTGACCACCAGGGAGCAGCTCCTACGTTGAGCACCTGCCCCCTGGTGGTCAGTGCGTGTCATAGCAACTGGTCGACCAGTCGTACTGCCGTTCAGTCGCTGGGCTTTTATTATATAGGATGATAAAACCCTTATGGTTCAACTAACTTTTGGCTGAGTCTTCTACTACTTATAGCCAAAGGTATCCAAACAGAAATAGCTCCATTCATCAAAACATCCTATATAATAAAAGGCTAATAAGCAAATTGTCCCCTCAACGAGGAGTTCGACCAGGAGTTCAACTGGGAGTTCGATCAGGGGGCAGGGCCGACCAGCCAACCACCCACAGCCCCTCCCCCTGGCCGGCCCCACCCCTGATTGGCCCCAATTGGCCACCCCACCCCGATCGGGGGCGGGGCTGGCCTTCCAACTCCCCCCGGCCCCTCCCCCCAGCCAGCCCTGCCCCCGATCAGTCCCCCACCCCAATCGGGGGCAGAGTCAGCCAGCCAACCACCCATAGCCCCTCCGCAGGCCGAACCCCGTATTGGCCCCCCCCACCCTGATTGTGGGCAGGGCCGATCAGCCCACTGTCCACGGCCCCTCCCCCTGGCCCAATCGGCCCCAATCAGGTGGGCCAGCAGGACCCCACCCATGCACGAATTCATGTATCGAGCCTCTGGTATTAGTATAAATGGTAAAGCCAAACATATTTCCTGCTTCTATTTGACTCCAGTGTCCATATTATCATTACACTATACTACCAGAATTTCAACCCACTCTTTTAATGAATTACAGGTGGCCTAGGGAATCTATGCTTATGCATTTTATCTACAAACTTATTAGTCTGACACCATTCCAAATGCCCAATGCCAAAGACACTCATCTTTGGCTAATGGGGTACTAGAAGTATTGGGGAAATGTTATATGCTTATATCTGCAAAATATCTGCCTCTCTTATGATTAACATGCATAATTCAAAACAGAAATAGTCTTTTCTACAGTCGCTACATGTACTGAGAACAGAATATTCATTTGTGTCTCACAATTTAACAATTCTTTTTAGCTCCCCTCCTTGCTCAAGTAATTTATATCACATATAATCTTAATTCTACTAAAAAGCCAGACCTCAAAAAGAGGTATGACACTAAATTCCCAGGAAAGGAGTAGTTACAACCTAAAGAACAAAAGACATTTTCAGAAACCTAAAGGGGAACTCTTTTACAAATAAAGAAGTAAGGGCCACAGAGGTTGAATATTCTATTAGAAATCACACAGTAAGGGCCAGAACAAGAACCAATTCCTAATTCTCTGCTTTCTCTGCAATTTCATAATGCTTCCAGGGTGCTTATCAAACATTTACTGAGAATTCTTAGCCAAACAAAAATAATCCATTACTGTATGTTCAAGTAAATCAAAAACCTTTTAGTAAGTTAAGGTGACAGATGCACATTACCTTATATATTGACTTTTTATTTTTTAAGTAAGCTTCACTATGTCCTAGCTATCATTTCTACTTTTCCAGTCAACAAGATTTCATTTTATTTAAATAATTTAAGTATACCGGTTGTTATCAGTACAAACACACTTAAGGGGGAGTGATAGTTCTTATTTTTACATATCTACATTCTACTTTATAAGAACAATGTAGCATATCATATTTATTAAAAACTTGGGCAAAAAAGTTGTCACTTTTTTTATTTCAATGTTGTATTTTCTCTAATGAAGCAATTATCATGATAATGTTGACTTCATCCAGCATCCTCTTGGTTATGAACCTAATTATTCTAGGAAGTCTTAGCTTGGAGCTCAGGAAATCAACAATCTTTAATAAATTTATTTATAAAGGTTAATCACGTGGGATTTAGCAAGTGTTGGTTTAATGTCAACATCTATTTCACTTGAGATGATTAGTCCAAACCAATTGCTATAATTCCACCTCCTATGCCAATATTAAGGAAAGAGTAATCCAAAGCCAATTTGGATCAATGATACACAAAGAAAGTCTTGCTCGGGTCTTCAAAGAAAGAAAAGGCAGTCTCTTTCCAACTGTATGTAAACAATGAAAATATGGACTCAATTGTTGTTCCTGTGCTCATAACCACAGAAAAGAACCAGCTTTAAAGATGAAGCCAAGAGAGGAAAAGAATGAACAAAAAACTGGGTCTCTTATGGCAACACTGAATTCAATCAACCCACTCTAAAGCCTTTTTGGACTTGTGAGAATAATCCACTTCCTTATTGTATAAGTGAGCTTCAATTGAGATTTTTGTTACTTGCAGCAAAAAGAATCTTCACTGATAAAGTAGTAAAATCAAGTCTAAGGGACAACAAGAACCATAAAGGGGAGAGATTATAAACCTTCAGTATTATAAGAAGAAACACTCCAAAACACTTTCTCTCTCATTAAATGGTTCAATTACCACCCAAGATTCAGGGATTGTCTACAGAGCAAAAGAACCACAAGACTCTCCCTAACTAAGATCTGATTTTGTAAACTACCAGGAGACTAAAGCATTTCTATTTATTTCTTAAAAACAATTATTAAGCCCAATCAATTTAATAATATAAAAACTTTTTTAAAAAATCAGTTACTAGGCACCCAACACACTTCCAGACTCTGTGGACATGACTAAACAAAGCAGAATGCCTGTCCTTGAAGCTACATTGCAATATGGAGAGAAAAATAATTAACAAGTAAGTACATATCTTCCTCCTAGATTTAGTTCTACAGTATAAAAATCATGAAATACCCAAGCAAGTTATATCATGACCAGTATCTGAACATTATGAACATCTAGGGTAGAAACAAACAAGACTTCATGAAATGCTTTCACTCAAGTGAAAACAAAGTTTGAGGCAAGACCTGAGAACATGAAGAAAAACTAAATGTATGCATATATGCATAACCCATGGACACAGACAATTGGGTGGTAAAGGCCTGGAGTGGGGGTTGGGCTAGAAGAGATCAATGGGGGAAGAGAGGGGGTCGGAATGGGACATATGTAATGCTCTCAACAATAAAGATTATAAAAATTTTACAAAAGAAGGAGGAGGAGGAGGAGGAGGAGGAGGAGGCGGCGGCGAAGGAGATGATGATGATCAAAAGAAAGAAACTGGACCAAAATTGTAGAAGAGAAAAAAGAAAGGGTACAGAAAAAAAAAAAAACAAGATTATGAAATCATCAGGACACATACACTCAGAATGAAAAATAGGAATTTAAACAGCATCTTTTTCAACTCTTTCTCATTAGAAACAAGACAGAACAAATGGGATGATAAGCCAATTAACAAGGTCTAGACCCCAAAATCTTTTAACACCTCTTTTTTTAAAAACATATCTCAGACTAGAAAAAAACACCAAAGTTCCCAGCCCACATCATATACCAGTAGTCCCTCTAAACCACAGATGACGTTCCAAAACCCACCACACTGTAACCCCTGATCCAGGTTTGAGCTAAATTCAAGACTCATGAGATGGCCACAAGGGCAAGAAATACTTTTTATGACCTCATATACAAAAGGAGATAAATTCCTGTTGCCTTTTCTGTCTCTTATATGTAATTAATTAGGACTTGTAAAGAGAGGGAAAATTTTTTAAAAGAAAGAAAATATTAAAGTGATAAACACAAAATTTGTATTTAGCATTACAAGTTATCCAAAACTTCAATATTTCCTTAGTAGGAAAGTCTCTGACTAGGTACTATCAGACAACTGAACTGAATGCCATGGCTTATTTTCCCAGAAGAAATATAAAGAATTGCTAAGTAGCTATTGAAGTATTTAACAGTTTCAAGTAACAAAGAAAAGTAAGTAAGTTACTGGGATAAGTCATAAGCACTTGACTAAATGGCTCACTCTTTTATAGTATGTAATTTAAATTATTTTAGACACAATCAACAATTACAATTTTCAAGTGTTTTCCCTACCCTTATAGTACATTATATATTAAAATGGTTTCAGAATGCACATCACTTCAGGAAAGCCAGAAACTTCGCCTATAGAGAATTTTTAACCCCAAAATGCTTTAAAATGAACATATTAAAAGATCTTTGGTAGGAAGCTTTAAGGTTTTTTTTTAATACAAATAGTAATTCAATTTTTAAATATTGAGTTTTTATTTTGTATGAGGCACCATACTGGCCACAGTTAATGCGATTTAAATACAGGAATCATCCTTAAATATATATGAAATTCTTGGCTATCCTTGATCATAGAGGAGAGTAAAAATGGTCATGCCTTATAAACAGAGTGACCATATGTCTTTGTCTACGCCTCTTATGCCAGCATAATTATTACGGGCTCTCTGTCACACTCAAAAGTGTCCCTGGTTAGTCACTGAATTACAGTTACCCCACCAGAGTGAGTAAGCAGACAGGTGCTATGTGGTAGCTAGTTACCATAATGCCAAATACTACTAGATTTCTTTTTTATGTTGTAGATAAGAATAGGCTCCTGCCAGATAAAATGTAAAGACTCAGATGTTATATCAACACGATAAAAGCATTCTGTGATTGCTGAATAATAACTTTAAAAGGGATTTGTTTTCTTAATTCAAACACCCAGTAGTCAAATACTCCATCATTCTGTGCTCCCAGATTAATGGTCGCAACTAACCCAAGCAGATCTCAACAGCCACATGACCAACGAAAGAACCAAAACACGGGGGCCACTTGCCAGACTGTCACAAGAACAAAGGCCTAGCAGGTGGCCATCCACTGCTCCAAATTAAATCATGCTGCACAGAACATTATCTTCATCATTGTATAATGTTGTTTTTGTGTAATGTTACTCCTCATATCCAATTTTCAAAATTAAGACAAAATTGTTTTCAACGACAGGCCAACCACAATAGGAAATAGCACAATGATCCAAATAACATTGTTCAAGACTGAGTGAAAAGGGCCCTTCCCAGGTCACAGAAGTAATCACCGAACCCTACCCACCCGTCACCCCAATATTTGTTCAATGAAGCACTGCAGTATCTGGAACAAATCCTGAGGCCTAGTTAAACACCAGGTGGTATACTAGGGTAATTTTTTTAAGTAACAGATGGCTCAAACTTTTCATCTTTATGACATGCAGTGCAGGACTTATGCAAGTAAAACTGTCTTCCAAGTACTTTATACAAGCAATACAATTACTCATGTGACTCATCGCTTCACATCATAGAGAGCAGCAGGGGAGACAGATGCTGTGCTCCTGGGTTATTTATTACTTTGTACAACAGATAGATAAATGACACATATAAACACAGATATACATATATATTTAAATATAGCTATAGATTTGATGGTATTGTTTCCTCTGTTGTAAAATTAGGGGGCTAAGTTAACTAAGTCAAACACTTTGGTTTGAGTAAATAAAAGTAAAATGTTGCAAATCTGAAATAAAGTCAGAGTAAGGGAGAAGGTGTGCCCAGTTTCATTAAAATTTGAAGTGTAGAATATTTAGAAATTTAAAAGTAGAAAATAGACAGAAGCTGGTTGGGTCAGCCTATCAGCATCTGATCACTACCTCAAATTCTCACACACACACACACACACACACACACACTAATGTAAAGCAAAGGAAGTTAGAATAAGTGATTTTTCCCCCCTTTCCTTCCTATTTTCCCTCATCACACAACCCTCCAGCCAATGTCCAGCAACAAAGAGCCCCACATTAGGTACAGCTAGTGAGAGAGTGGGTATCACTAGATACAGCACCACAATTAAGGCAAAGGAAGCCTCACAGGAAGCAGCATGTGGTTTTAGGTAGAGAAAGTCCACCTGTCCCAAATGGTATTTCCTGGCCTTCACCACCTCCTACTGCCCTGTAAAGTGAGGAGCAAATGGGTGGTCAGGGACATGACTTTCCCCACTACATCAGCTTTCCTGTGGCTGATAATTATGGACATGAGTACCCTCAGGTAAGACTTGCTGCCCTGGAAGAGCTGGTGACAAGATTAAATGTTTGGCAACACCAATAACTGTCTCACCTGTAGATCCAAATTATAAAACAACTCTATGATCACAGACTGTCTTACCCACCACAGGGGACAAAGGGACACAGGTAGCAAATAGAAAAGTAATTCTAAGCTGACTCAAGAAGGGTGTGCTGCTGAAACAAGTGTACCAAGGAAAATAAACAGGATAGATAGATTTTTACTGGAAATTAGATCTGCTCAAAACTTCCACCAGAGTCCTCTGAGATCCATGAAATATATAGAGACTCCTAATACATTTTAATTTTGCCTGAAAATCAAATTACCGTGTATATTATTGCTCCTGAGTAAAAATGAGTCCTGAATTTTAGCAAATTCTGCAGAAGAACTTTTTAAACCCAACCTATTTACGTGAGGGGTCCTTCCTGGTGAAATACTTGTCTGAATGCTACACATTTAATTTGTCTTGTCTTTCTATGGCATATCAATAATCATTACTAACTGCTGCATCTCAAAAAACCTGTACTATTTCAAATACAGTAGCTTTAATAGTTGTGATTGATGGTGTTCTTTATATAATGTGTATTTTCGTGTAATATTATTAAGCCAGAAACAAATTTTCACTTATTGATACCTACCTGTGTTAA
Source organism: Myotis yumanensis (assembly GCF_028538775.1). Classification (NCBI taxonomy): domain Eukaryota; kingdom Metazoa; phylum Chordata; class Mammalia; order Chiroptera; family Vespertilionidae; genus Myotis; species Myotis yumanensis. The sequence continues at coordinate 76,405,283 of NW_027223753.1, forward strand.
AAGTAAATCACCATAAAAATATGCTCAGTGATAAAATAAAGTACCATATAAATATTGTCATTTATAAAATAAAAAATAAGTCAATTATTTTTAAATATGTACTTTTGTTAAAGCATATTATATAAGCCCTTAGTTAATTAGTTCATACTTGATGTCAGCTACCTAACATTCCTCACAATTATAAATACCATGATCAGTGTTCCTACAATTTCAGGAACTTGATCGTTTTGTACAACACTTCCAGGAAAAATTAACAGTTAGAATACAGCTGACTTTTAAATTTACAAGTATTAATTATCATTCTGCTTCTATCCTCCCCTTAACCCTAGTACAATGAAAAAATATTGAAGGCCATTCACATTTTAATTGAATGTGAATTGTTATTTTCATTTTAGTCAAGCTTCTGACCCATTTATTTTAAACCTGATATTCGCTGCAAATTAACCAAATGGCCACCCTGTAATGGGTAGGGGCACACCATAAATTCAATGACTTATACAGGTCTCAGGGCACTAGACTATACTATGTAGAATTCCATTTTGAAAGAGAAAATCGTAAGGTGATTCACAGAAGTGATATTTAATTTGAGGAACAATGAACAAATTAACTCTATTATATCCTGAGTTCTGGTTTAGAGAAATCTTCCATAGATTCTTATATTCTGGTCTACACTGCTGCCACTTCATATAGAATTTACCTGGTCCTATGTGGCTTTACCTCTATTATACATTCAGAGCCATCCATTAGGCAAAAAGCAAACTTATCTCCTACCATTCTCCCTCTGGCTCCTACACCAACCACACAGCCTCTCTTTGCTATTCCCTGGACAACCAAGCACACTACTACCCCTGTGCTTTTTCAATGCTATTTCCTCTGCTGGGGATATTCTTTCCTCAAATATGCCCACTGCTCATTACTGTACTCATTCAGGGCTCTGCTCAAATTTGATTTTATCAGAGAAATTTTTCTTGAACATGCTTTCCAAAATAGCATCCCCCATCTCTCCAAAGACCTTGCTTTCATTTTCTTCATAGCATTTGTTAACCAACTTACATGTTATCTCTCTTTTCCAACTAATGTTGGATAAGCTATGTGTAAAGCTACATTTAAATGTAAGCTCCATAAAAGACGAAAATTTGCTTTATTCACTGCTTTATCCCCATGACTTAAAAGAGCACTTGGTACAGCTCACTAAATAATTAAGCCCATGAATGTTTGTTTATTGTTTTTCCCCTTGCCATGTCAGCTCACTAAGTATTCTGTTTTATTCAGTGCTGAACTCCCAGTGCTGAGAACAGTGTTAACTCTTGAAGACACTCACCATGCTGAATGAACCTCACAATACACACCTGCTTTTTTCAAATGTTATCAAAATTAAAAGCAATAAAGACATAAGTTTATTCATGTTTAAGTTGATCATTAAATGAAAGTTCACTATTTCCCCAATAACTAAAACTTTTAGCAGTCTTCAAAATTTAAATTAATAATGAAATGGACCATATGTACACATTTGTTCATTAAATATATTCCCAAAAATATTGTGTAAAATTAATTAAATAACATTATACTCTTCCCTCCAAAAAGCTGTAGCCCAAAACATAACAAAATTTTTATTTTACTAATTTTTACTATTACATCATGTTTTACCAACTATATTACTTCATACTATAACTTGAATAAAATTTAAGTACTCAACCAACTATATTACTTCATATTTTCCTGTTAACTTATTATAATCCGCACCAGAAATAGCTATAGTCAATGGCATAATAAAATTGTAGACCAACTGTAATCTTTATAAACATTATAAACTTTCATTCCATTCAAATGAAACAATAACTCTATAAATACTTGCAAAATAACCAAAATATATATATATTTTTTTTGAAAACCAATCATATGTCTAATTCCCTTTGTTTTAAATAAAAATAACTTAGAGTACATAGAGGGCTGTTTTTTCTCTTTTGGATAAAATCACCTATACCAAGAGTCAGCATATTTTTTTCTATAAAGTATCAGATAATAAATATTTCAAGTTTTGAGGGCCATATGATCTCTGTCACAACTATTCAACTCTGCCCTTACACTGTGAAAGCAGCCATGGAAAGTATATGTAAACTAATGGGTGCAACTATGTTCCAATAAAACTTCATTTACAAAAACAAGCAGCATGCTAGATTTGTCCTGCAGGCCATAGTTTGCAAACCCCTGGTCTACTCCACTCCTTTTCTAATAACTTTATTTAACAAAGCTCAGAACCACCCAACTTATAAGTAAGCTATGTGCCAAAAGTCAACTTACAATGGAGGTGGGTGTTTTTTATTAATTTTTCATATATTTTACTAGTGAGATTCTTAGACAAATTCAATTCAACTCTACTCCAGTTCTTCTCTCTCCTCCTATCTAGAAACAAAGAAAGAGCATACTTATTCCATAGATTCTGGGTCATAAGAATTGAAACACCAGAGTACAAAGGCATGTGAGAGAAGGAGGAAGAAGAGAACCATTCCTTTTGTCCTATCTAGGAAAATTTTAATTTCTGGGATCCTCCTACTTCCTTTGTCCATTTTGTCAAGGGTCTCATTGCCATCAGTCCCTCTTAAGTCACCTACTATGACACTATATCATGATTTGCCCTCTTTTTTCTTTGTTCTCCCTGTCAGGAAATAAAACCTTAAATATTTTAAAGCCCAACAGTAAGTCCTGTAGCTCTTTCTCTTCATATGCCCAGAGCTTTAAAAATGTCTATATTCCTTTTGTTTGTTTGTTTGTTTGTTTTATTAATCCTTACCCAATATTTTTCCATTGATTTTTAGAAAGAGTGGAAGGGAGGAGGAGAGACAGAGAGAAACATTGCTTGGTTTCCTCCCACATGTGCAGGATCAAACCTGCAACCAGGTATGTGTTCCTGACCAGAATCCCCATGCCCTTGACCAGAAACCCAGACCCTTCCGTCCGCAGGCCGATGCTCTATCCACTGAGCCAAACGGGCTAGGTCTCTATATTTCTTTTTTAATCAAACTCTCATCTTTCAATAAAGCTGATTTCTACAAAAAAAAAAAAAAATGATGAGAAAAACTGATTAAACTAAAACATATTAATATGTAAGTTAAAGGACTAGTAATCATTCAGAAAATTCCTAAACTATTCCAGGTCCTGGGATATTTACTTTACTAAGGGTGGTTGAGGGACCATAACTCTAAGTTCTAGTGGATATAGTTCTCATAATAGTGAAGAGAAAACACAGGCACTAGGAGAAATAAGAGGTAGAGAGCATGGAGGGAACATAGCACAAGGCAAATCAATGGTAACTGGATCAAGGCTCCACAAATCTCTCCTAAAAACTGTCCTTTTCTCCAGGTTTGTCCACTCTTAAACCCACACATCTTCTAGTCCAAGGGTCATTAACTCAAATGTCTACAGGCAAGTAAGGGAAGTGAATAAACAACAGAGAATAATAAGGACTGGAGAAAGCCTAGTAGAAAGGGGCAGCTGCTACTCAGTTCCAGCCAATTGCAGGAATACAGGCCCAGGGTTGCCTTATCATCAGATTTTCCAAAAAAGTCAGAAATACATTTTTAAATTTAAAATTGTCAAAATTTTAAAATACTATGCAAGCCAAAGAAACCCCATCTATAGGTTAGATTGGGCCCACAAGTCATCAGCCTTTTAATTCTGCCCTAGCAGAACCCTGTCCTTTGTAAACTTTCCAGGGTAACAATATGGTATGTGGAGGGGCTATGGCAGCAGGCAGCCTTCTTTATAGAGCAGCAACAAATCAGGTCATTTTGAGTTAGGGAACTGCCTAATGGAATCTGAAGGTGATAAAATGTCATTAGAAATTGCATTACTCTCCATAAAGACCTAGAAAAGTACAATTCAGGTATTCCCAAGATATAAATAATTAAATTGCTTTCCTCTTCACAAAAGTCAGATATGCTCATAAGATTAAAAGTTAAAATGTTTTACAAGTAGATGTCATATGTAACAAAAACAAAAAAAAACCAGACCACCCTCCTTAGGTATTATTGCTGTATACCATTTGGTGTTGAGTGATTTATTTCAGTCAACATGTGAGTCCATTTTAAAACTCATCAACACAAGTTCCATCTGGCCCTGAAGCTGTACAAAAGGTGACTCAATGGGCAGTTTTCTTTCTCAATATTCTGTATACGTTTCTCCCTTTGCAGCTGATATCTAGTCTCAATCAGTAGAATCTTTCTGTAATAGAGGTGAATTTCATACTATAAAACAAATCTGAGCTTGCCAGAAAAGTAAGGCTACTTAACCCAGGTCTGACCTGCCACAGGCCAGGCCTGCCAGCTGCTGTGCAACTCCTGTTCTAGTTTCTGCCCAGGCCTGTAATTATTTACAGTTTTGCACCTGTCAAAATCTTGAAACAATGGCTTTCCTTGTTTCTCAGGGTTTATAGACAGTTAAATCTACTCAGCTTAAAAACTGAACGCGTAAAGCACACATGTTAAAGGGGTCATTATCCGTGAGTTTTTACAATTTTTAACGTAAGTAAAATAGAAATGAAGGGGGAAACATAAATTAGGTTTTGATGGTTAATAAATAAAACATTAAAGTAGCTATTCTCAATCTTCATGAATATAGGAATTATCTATGTGTTGTTAAAAAAAATGCTTAATACAAAAGCCAGGCCTCCAATATCAGAACTTAGAAATTGAGTGACGACTTCATCTTTAACATTTGATTTGGAAAATATGTTTTCAAAAATATCAAGTAAAAATAACACAATAATATAATGAACCATCACCATCATATTAAAAGACTGATCAGTATTACTACAATTCAATCTATATTTGGGGGGAGGGGCTATTAAATAATTTAGTAGACAGGTAAGATTAAACTACTAAGTAAGTCAAAAGAAGGAAAGATAAATGATGCTGAAAGTAGTTCTCTGGGCTACCCTACCACTCACTAAGAGACATGAGTCTTCTCACTACAGCTGATTCTGCAACTGAGAGAGACTGAGAGCTGTGGCTGGCTGAGCTTTTATTTCTTCTCCTAAGTTATGCAACTCTATCCAGAAGGTGTATATTTCTTTAAGAAATCAGCAGCTCTGAGTAAACAGGGTACATCTGGTGAACACATGTCCACGTACAGGTAAACACATGATTTCAGTAATTACTTCCAACACCATCTGTCAAGCAGGTAGTTCAAAACCTACTCAACAGGAAAGGCAGTTTAAAGTAATTTTTAAGCAAGTACTCTTCTCATCTGCTTAATAAAAGTAAAGATCAAAATATAACCTAAAAGCCTGTCTGCTCTATCCCGAACTTACCCAGGGCAGAGGCAGGCAGGTTCATTCTTGTTACTAAAAAAGATGATAATCCTACATTGGCTAAGAAATACATGAATCTGATTAATTATCCTCCAAAGAAAGTTTCCTATGATTAAAAATGGCAGTAATTTATTCATTACTAATCAATAACTAACAAGACTAGTCTCTGTAACACATTAAAGTGTGCCACCTGTCTGCAAAACACATCACCATTAATTAAGGAATAAACTATTCTAGTGACAAATGCTTTCAAGTGTTTCTCAGTATCATTAACTCAGCTTGAAAAACATAAACCTTAATGCAAAAGAGCACAGGGAAAGAAAAAATATAGCAGCAGAGGAAAAGAAAAAAATATCCAATTAAAAATTTTTCTGACTTCTAAAGATTGGTTGAGAGACTTTGAAAAGATTATTGCAATTTGACCTTGATGAATATCTATATACCATTGGCCTGTTCATTTCTCTGATTTATATCAGTCAAATGTTAAAATAAAGTAAATACAACCAACTCTCAAACATCCAAAGTGATGTATGACAGGAAAACCAAAGGCTGAATTCCCCCAAATAAATTTAAATTTTTCTTTTAGATTCAGTTCCCTCGCCTAATCTTTACCACAATTTTTACCATGGCAGAAGTGACTGACTTAAATTCCACCTTCTTGTTCTCCCCATTTCTCCCTTCTGAGATCAAAATATTAAAAGCAAAATTATTTGTATCTACTCCTGATGTGATATAGTAAGAATGGTACTTCTCCTCTGAAATCTTCCTCCTAAAAACCCATAACCCTACTCTAAATATGAGAAAAACATCAGAGAAACGCAAACTAAAGGACATTCCACTAAACAGCTGATATTCTACAAAACAGTATTCCTTAAAAGTGTCAAAAACAAGGATCATCTGACAAACTGTCACAGACTAGATGGGACAAAGAAGACAGGACAATTAAGTGCACTGCAGTACCCTGGATGAGATCTTGGAACAGAAAAAGGACATTAGGGACGTGCTTGCTTCGGCAGCACATATACTAAAATTGGAAAGATACTGAGAAGATTAGCATGGCTGTGCAGAAGGATGACATGCAAATTCGTGAAGCGTTCCATAATTGAAAAAAAGAATAAGGACATTAGGGGAAAACTAGTGAAATCTGAATGAAGTGCGGTATTTACCAGTAGTTAACAGTAATGTACCAATGTTAATTTCTTAGATGGTACAAATGTAATATCCTATACAATAAAAGCCTAATATTCTAAGTGTCTGATCAACCGGTTGGCCGTTCAACCAATCAAAGCGTAATATGCTAATGATATGCTAAGGCCGCTCAACCACTCGCTTTAACATGCACTGACCACCAGGGGCAGACAGTTGATCAGTCAAACAGTCGTTATGACGTGCACTGACCACCAGGGGCAGAGGCTCCGACTAGTACTGGCCAATTGGGACTGAGCGAGAAGGGTCGGACATGCCCTGGAGCCCTCCCAGGGTCCCTCCCTGGCTGGCCAACCTTCCGTGTCCCTCCCTGGCCCCGATCATTCACCAGTGGGGTCCCTCAGCCTGGCCTGTGCCCTCTCACAATCCAGGACCCCTCAGGGGATATCAGAGAGCCAGTTTCAGCCTGATCCTGCAGGCCAGGAAAAGGGACCCCAATGGTGCACGAGTTTGTGCACCAGGCTTCTAGCCTATATAATAAAGGCCTAAGCGACTGTTACGGCAGAACAACCAGAACGACCAGTTGCTATGATGCGCGCTGACCACCAGGGGGCAGACACTCAAATGCAGGAGCTGCCCCCTGGTGTTCAGTGCGCTTCCACAGGGGGAGCATCGCTCAGCCAGAAGCCATGCTCACAGCTGGTGAGCACAGGTGCCACGGCGGGAGCCTCTCCCGACTCTGCAGCAGCAGACACAGTGGGCCAGATTAAGCATGAGCAGCGCCCGGCCCTGTTTCGGACTCTTCCCTGGCCGCCTGCTGCTTGGCACACTGCTACATCCCCCAAGGGGCCCAGACTATGAGAGGGCTCAGGCCAGGCTGAGGGACAACCCCCCGCCCAGTGCACAAATTTCGTGCACCAGGCCTCTAGTAGTAATATAAGATGTTAACAGTAGAGGAAAGTAGGTAAAGGGTATAAAGAAACTCTTACATTATCTTTGTGACTTTTCTGTAAATTTAAATTATTCTAAAATAAAATGTTTGTCTAAGATTTTGTTCAATAGGGATTCTGAATGTTCATTTGTTCAACCAAAATTCGTTTACCAGACACTATATTACAGCCATGCACAATGTAATACACTGGGGACCCCACCATGAGATAGTCAATGGTGAATACACTCTAGGACAGCAATTCTCAACCTGTGGGTCTCGACCCCTTTGGGGGTCGAACTACCCTTTCACAGGGGTCGCCTAAGACCATTGGAAAACACATATATAATTACATATTGTTTTTGTGATTAATCACTATGCTTTAATTATGTTCAATTTGTAACAATGAAATTGGAGGTCACCAGAACATGAGGAACTGTATTAAAGGGTCGCAGCATTAGGAAGGTTGAGAACCACTGCTCTAGGACAGTGGTCGGCAAACTGCAGCTAGGCAAACAGCAGCTCGAGAGCCACATGCGGCTCTTTGGCCCCTTCAGTGTGGCTCTTCCACAAAATACCGGCTCTTCCACAAAATACCGACTTCTGTGCATGGACCACGAAGTTTCAATCGCACTATACGTGCGCGCCCACACGTGGTATTTTGTGGAATAGCCACACTCAAGGGGCCAAAGAGCTGCATGTGGCTCGCGAACCGCTGTTTGCCGACCATGGCTCTAGGACATCACAAAATTGGGACTAAAATCCACCACTGATAGGAAGATGAATGAAAAGCAGGTGAGTATGAAACAAGGTAACTCACTGATATAAAGCATACAAATAATTACTCCAAGAGTCACAAGTTTGATCCCTGGCCCTACAAATAATTACTCCAAGAGTCACAAGTTTGATCCCTGGCCCTATTCAAGGCAGCCAGTCGATGGCTCTCTCTCTCCTCTCTCTCTCTCCTCTCTCTATCTCTCTCTCTGTTTCTCCTCTCTCTATCTCTCTCCCTCCCTCCCTCCCTCCTTCCCTGCCTCCTTCCTTCCATTCCACCCTCCCACGCTCTCTAAAAAGCAATGGAAAAACTATCCCCCAGTGAAGATTAACAAAAAAATAATAAATAAATCCTTGACCATAAAGAATGAGATATGGCCCTAAACAGTTTGTCTCAGTGAATAGAGCATCAGCCTGCGGACTGAAGGGTCCCAGGTTCGATTCCGGTCAAGGGCATGTACCTTGGTTGTGGGCACATCCCCAGTAGGGAATGTGCAGGAGGCAGCTGATCGATGTTTCTCTCTCATCGATGTTTCTAACTCTCTACCCTTCTCCCTTCCTCTCTGTAAAAAATCAATAAAATATATATTTTTTAAAAAGAATGAAACATGTTTATGTAGTTCAAATTTCAATTCTAAGAGTATCCAGCAGCCCTACTCAAGAATGCAAAGACCAAGGCACTCTAACAAGAATCCCAATTCCATAGACAGTACCTATAAATACTTCTATGATAAATATCTCAAGTAACAACTTAAGGTTTGTTAATTAGCATATTAAACTTCAGAAATTAGTTTTATTGGTAAAAACCATGGCTTGTTCACTGGCAGGATTCTTGCTAGAAACGGTTTTTCACCTATTGAAAGTACAGTATTCAAGAAATGTAGACTGACTACAAAATTTAAAGACGCTACAAGACACTTGTGAATGAACAGAATCAATGAGGCCTGCAGCCTTTACCCTCAGAGATAGCTCTCAAAACTTAATCTCCACAAGGTCCCCGGTCCAGTCATGGGTTTAGAAGGATTCTTTGCTACCTTATGTTGAATGTAAAGGTAACTGAATCCTATTTCTAAAATGTCACTGTGTCTGCCTGGATGAAACTTTCATACAAAGTGACGGTCAAGGCACCTGAGAGGATGGAGAGCTGAACCTTCATCGAGCATATGTAACACACTGCAGTAACCATTTTGAGCCTGCTTCACTAATGAGAGATAATATACACCTGTGTGTGGCAGAATGTGATTTGAGTCTTGTAGGGAAGTAGCTCCTCTACCTTAGACCTGTTTGGCAAAAGCTGTGTTGTGAATGACAAATGTGACATGTGAATTCATTATAGCCCTTGGAAGAAAAGTTATGGCCTTATAGAAATCCAACTGAAATTTCAGAAAAGCGTTTCTCATGTTTGTGAATGTGCTTCTCTTTGGTAGGGGAGAGTGTCTTTAGCTTTTGTTAAAGTATTAAAATGGCTTCTATGACTCAGAAATCATTAAGAACCAAAGCCCTGAGTAACCAACAGTCAACCAACAGTTACTGTTTTTTCCCGTTAAAATCAGTTTTTCCTTAAATTGCACAATTTATATTTCCCCCCCCCCAAAAAAGTGGCCTTCTTGTTTGACCTATCATATGCCTTCAGAAACAGATAAAATTTTAACAATTAGGAAATACAATTAAATTAATTCACTTGACATTACAGATATCACACCCAAAGCAGAAACCAAAATTTAAAGCCATTATTTTCAAACAATGAGGCACAATGCCCACTTTTGGATTTCAAACAATTTTACTTAAAGATGGAAATGATCTGCATATGTCAGTGAAGTTTGGTTTTGTTTTTAAAATGAAATCCGTTTATTTCAGCCATGTTTTACAGGATCTTTCCACTAGTTTTTGTACTACATCTTGTAGCTCCCAATCCATCAAACCCTGGAGCACAGTGGCCAACTGAAATTTTCTTCCCTTTGCATCCCTCTAATGATTTTTTTTTTTTTCCATCTTGAATGAAATGGCACAAGAAAATAACATTCTATATAGCCATGAGAAATACTGCTACAGGTCAGATTATCATCTCAGTAGTCAAGTTTCTGGTGAAGCAATATACAGAAATATTTTTAATCCTCATGAGGAAACATGGAAAATGCTGAATTTATTACAAATGAACATTATGAAAAATAACTGCTGAGTATCCACTTCATGCAAAATATTCAATACATACTGCTTGAATCAAGTCCTACGTGGGGAAAACTGGAAAGAAAGTGAGCAGCAGACAGGGTAGGGTCATGGACTACTTATTTAAAAATTAATGAGTCCTCGCTGGTGTTGCTTGGTGTTTAGGGTGCAGGCCTGCACACCGGACGGATTCCTGACCCCAGACAGGGTGGAATGAGGAAAGCAACTAATAGATGTGTTTCTCTCACATTGATGTTTCTCTCCTCTCTCCTCTCTCCTCTTCTCTCTCTCTCTTCCTCTCTCTCTTTCTCTTCCTCTCTCCCTCCCCCCTTCCCTTTCACTCTCTGAAAATCAATAGAGAAAATATATGAGGATTAACAAGAAAAAAAAAGTCAATGAAAGGGTTATCTCCCATTGACACAAATGCTATCATCTTTCAGTTTAACATCCATTATATTTTTTAGAAATTTAAGAGATATTTTGTCATTAATTTTGTTAAAACATGTATTTTTAAACTATTAAATATAAAAACTCTAACACTGTTCTCTAATCCAAGCATGAAATAATGAATAGATTAAAAAAAGTTCAAAGTAAAAATGTCTGTATACTAGCTTCAGAGAGACAACCAAAGCAAAGTGTCTTTCTAATTGTTAGGCTACCTTCTAATTTTTGTTTGCTAAAGGACTGATCTTATTTCCTATACTAATTTCACATAGCTTTAGCTATCTGATTTCTTAAAGAATTCATAGTCTAACCTTAAAATCTCTAGAGCCTTGGAACTCTAGATAATCTCTCAAAATCAGTCTGTATGAAAAGGAGGAGGGCCCATCATTTTGGGGGTCTCCCAAAGTTTTGCTCCCTTGCTCCTAGCTGGCCAGTAAATTCGAATGCCTTTGGGGCCACAGCTGAAAAGAAGAAATGCAAACTTAGCTGCACTCAAGAAATGTGGCAGTGGCCTTTTCAGGTCTATTTTTAAAATATCAATAAATCCAAATCCACTTATATGAGGAACCTGGAAGTTAAATTCAGAAAGACAGAAAGTAAAATAGTGACTATCAGGGACTAGGGGGAGGGGAAGTTATTGCTTCATGGGTACAGAGTTTTAGTTCTGAATGATGAAAAAGTTCTGGAGATGGACAGTAGTGATGGCTGCACAGCAATGTGAATGTACCTAATGACACTGAACTGTATACTTAAAAATGGTTAAAATAGCAAATTTTATATTATGTACATTTTACCACAAGAGAAAAAAATACTTCCTCTGTCCCATAATAATAGCAGCAAGTGAATATTTAAGCGGGAATTATTGGCGAATGCAGCTGTAAGTTATGTTGTAGCGCAAAATTGCGAAGCCTTCAATCAAAATCAATGTTTCATGACATCTGTCATTTGTTTTGACACATCTTTCAATTTTTAGGTTAATCTAATTATTACAAATTATAACTATTTTTTCTAATTTCATCCACTGATCAAAATCAATTGTTTTATTTCAGTTGAATTATCAACCCACTGTAAAAGTAAAATAAAATAAAAAGAGAGTTTTCAAGCAAAGATCGGGTTGCAATTGTCCAGTTCTTGATGCATCAAAAGAAAAAGGAAAAGTTGCAGAAAGGTGCAATTACGTTAGCTGCAAAACAATTTAAGTGCAATAGAATGACCATATCAAGAATTTGGAAATGTGCTTCCGAAAATAATTGTCAAGGAGAATCTTATGCTAATGTTGATTCTTTGAAAAAACAAAGCTGTGGACATAAATGCAAAGATTATGGAGAACAACTTGAAAAACTTAGACATATTCCTCTTAGCAGAAGAGGCACCATATTAGCCTTTGATAATATTTCTCCCGAAATACTGGATAATACGTTTCTGTCACTTCAACAAGTTATGCTGGAAGCAATGAAGAATGATGGCTCCAATATTTTTAAGCTCATGCATATAGGGAAAGCAAAGCTTCGCAGCCAAGGGATCCTACCTACAAGTTTAAAATGCAGTAATGAAATTATTGAAAAATCCAGAAACTATCTGAACACTCAAAAATTAGGAGTACTATTTTTAACTTATTGTTTAATTTAATATAGTTTTTTTATAATAAATGTTGCGTTCTACATTTAATTTCTTTTGCTACTATTATTATGGGACAAATTACATTCATCAACTGCTACTATTATTATGGGACAGAAGGAGTATATATATATATATCAATGAAAACCAAGATGGCTGCCCACAGCACCTTGCAGATGGGTGGCATCCCACAGTATATCGGCATGGCCAGAGAAAAGGAAAAGAACCAAAGAATGATGGAAGTAGCAGGAACAGATATCAAGAAACTGGTACAGCTGATTTAGCAAACATGGAGAAACCAATGTAGTGATGTAGAAAATCACTTCCTCTGATCATAAACGGACATCTGAGCTCAGCCCTAAAGGAGAAAACAGTGTGTCTTTATGAACATCTGGATGGACCTATAACCTCCGCAGTCCTACAGGATGATTTTGATAGGAAGTCCTGCACCCATGTGGGGAAAAAGGGGGAATTTACAAAGAAGAAATCCATCAGATGGCCCACTTTCCTAGATGCCTTTTAAGAAACAATTCTGGGTATTACTATCAGTATCCAATTTTGAGGCGCTGGACAACTTGGCTCTTTCCCCCGAAAGACACAGTCCTAGAAAATATACACTACAAATATATCTTTCAAAATTACTGGCTGGAAAAGGAGCAGCCCTGCATTCCAGCCATTGTGTACTTTTCACTAGAGGTGAAAGCAGTGAAACAGCCATTATTCTGATTTTTCTGTATTTCAGAACATTGGGATCATGACATACCTCATTACCTTCATGGGCTGTTTAGAGATTGGGAGAAGGGACTGTCATCAATGTAGCTATGGTTCCTGTAACCTCTGCAGAGTTGATGCTTCCTAGCAAAATTAATATAAACAAGACAATATGCAAAAGATGTTGGAACAGAACCTTCTCTGCACAACTCAGAGAATGGCACCTGGATGCACAGGTAGAGATGTCCATTCTTCTCCTTCTGTGAAATAGAACTGAAGGAGGTCTTCCTGGACCCAGAATGAAAACTTTGACTCTCATAAAAGTAGCCAGCAGGTGCTCAGAAAGACTTGTGTCAAACATAACAAGTCACAAGTTATTTAAACTAAGAATCTTTCTGAATCAAGCAACCCCAAGTTCAACTATAACTAGGTCTCATAAGAAGCTTTTATTATTAGACTTTATTCATCCTTATTAAATGGCAAAACATGACAAGTGAAGGCAGAATATTCTTATGGTCCTGACCTTCCAGAAAGCCATAGGCAAGAAAGTAAGGCTGCTGTTGTGGACAGTGCTGGGTATATGAAATATATTAACTAAGAAGAACATCTGTTAATGAAGAACGCATCTATCTGAAAAGAGAGTTTGGTCATTTGTCCTGTTCTTCACTCTGTTTCTGGGAAAGATGAAAATGACTGTTCGTCCTCTTGATAAAACACACAAAAAAGTTCATATAGTTGAAGCTCTGAAAGTTGAGTCTCAAAGGGATTTCAGTGACCTAGAATTGAATAACAAGAATTACTTTGTCCTAGCTGGTTTGGCTCCGTAGATAGAGTGTCAGCCTGAAGGGTCCCAGGTTTGATTCTGGTCAAGGGCACATGCCTGGGTTGCGGGCTCAATCCCCAGTGTGGGGTGTGCAGGAGGCAGCCGATCAGTGATTGTCTCTCATCATAGATGTTTCTATCTCTCTCCCTCTCCCTTCCTCTCTGAAATTAATAAAAAATATATTTTTTTAAAAAAGAATTACCTTAACTGGGTAAATTATCAGAAATGATAAGTATTTCTGACTAACAAGAAAATACAATAAATAAATGCACAATCTATACATATAAAAAGCCAGCCACCGCCATAATGACTGGAACAACTGGTTGCTATGACGCACGGCCCTGCCCCTGATCACCCCCTCTACCCCAATAGAGTGCAAGGCCGGCCGACCAACCTCCTGCAGCCCCTCCCCAAGGCCGGCCTCACCCCCGATGGGCCCCCACCACCCTAATCAGCCCCCAGCCCCTCCCCCCAGACAGCCCCGCCCCTGATTGTCCCCGCATGCCAATTAGGGGTGGGGCCCACCAGCCCAACTCCCCGTAGCCAGCCTAGCCCTGGTCAGGCCCTGATCAGGCGGGCTGGCTGGACCCACCCATGCATGAATTCGTGCACTGGGCCTCTAGTTAAAATATAATTGTCAAGTAAATGAAAAGGGAGGAAGAAAAGTGTGAGGCTGTCTTTAGAATCTGAAGGCCACCCCCTCTGGCAGCAGCTGAGACATGACCTCTTGCTCCAGAGAAAGTTCTGGCTCTCTCTCAACTTCTCAACACTACTGAGAGCTCCCATCCTCACTTAATTTTGGCCCCTCAAAACACTGGTTTTCCACATTTATCCAAAAGGTTTGGTTATTCTTTCATATGTTCTACAATGCTAACAAACTAAAAATAAAGCCTCAAAAAATGTACCCTAAGGGGAAAATGCAAAAATGATGACTATAAATTCTCATAGTTGAAATTCCCATCAGTAAGCTTTCTACAGTGGTTTCACGATTTTTGAACCACAAGAATAATAAAATTTCAGAGTTCCAAAAAAATAATCCCTCTGTGACCCAGGCAGAAATTCTGTGGAATACCAAATTAGAAGCCCAAAATGGTCTTAATCATTATAAAAAACTTTTAAAAGAAGTAAAGATGAAGCAAACCAAGGACAAGTTATAATCATTACACTCATTTATTAGTTATAAGCAGAATTCACAAGATCTCATGATGTTTGGGGTTCCAAGCAGAAAGCTGCCCAAAATAGTTATAAAACCCCAAGTGAACTCTGAGGTTAAATAACAACTGAAAATACTTCTGTGCTAGTCATCTCTAAAATCCTTAGTCATTTGATAGTTTCAAATTCAGAATAAAATCCCGGCTAAAAAAACAAGTGAGAATTGTCCTTGACTTCATGTTCTTCATATGTACTCCAGTAAGTCTATTAAGCATTCTTGTTACTCAGAGGAAAAAAGACACAAAAACTCTTAATAGATAAACAGTAACCTATGTTAATGTCCTAGTTTCCTACTAGTAAGAATAAGTAAAAGCTGCCATACCTCTACAACAAAGCTCATAAGACAAAGTCCTAGAAAATGTAAAACCACACACATGCTGAGAAAACACAGTTAAAAATCAAAAACTTTCGAATATACCTCCCCAAAATACACTTATAAATTATATACTTGCATTACTATTACAAATTAATTATAAACATGAAAGATACATACAAATGGAAATTTTAAAAGAATGTGATAAAAATGAAGGTTTTAGTGTTTCCTTCCAACCCAAATCCCAATGCATTGTTTTATCTACCGTAGGGGTATGTACACCCCATTTTGGAAACAACCACTAGAAAAGACAAATGCCAGACTTTGATACATAACAAGGTCCCTTCACTGCACACTGCCTGGAGTCCACCCTAAGCTATGTAAGCATTAACAACTGAACACCATATCCAACTCAGGATGGCTGCTTGCAGCCCTTTTTGTGTCTATCATCACCACCTCCCTAAAAAGATACAGAACAAGAGAGGAGGCAAGGAGAGAAAACTGCAAGCACCAAGGCCACTGGTTAAGAGCACTAATAAGGAAGTTTAACAAAACTACAAATGAAATTAAGTGCGTGTGTTTATCCTGCCAGCTCTGACTTTCATTCAGCCTGGTACTCTTGCTCCCCTTGCCTCAGACCATTATGTGGAGTAAACTGTATTATCAATCACCTTCTGCAGCACCACCAAGCAGAAGGCAGGCTGGCCCCACCACGCCATCTGCACGTGCACCTGCTCTCGGCAGCAGTGGCTGCTTAGGGTCTGCTGGCCCGGAGATGCCCTGGCCCAGAGGGCACCACTGTGAACTCACAATTTTGTAGGAACCAGTCCAAGGACTCAGGAAGGAAAACTGGAGAGAGCCAAAGAGAAAGAAACAGGACAATGAATGGCAGCTTATCAATGTGAGCCACAAAACCTCTTCGGAAAAAGGTCACAAAGCACCTTACCCAACCCATAGTACCTAAAGAATTTCAGTCATTATTGCCTTTTTCCCCACTTTAAGAAAATCTTTTAAAATAGCTTTTGTTGCATGAAATATATACTTCAGTTTATTTTTTAAATATATTCATCATTATTAGCAAAATAATTAACATAGCATATCATAATCTCAATTTCCTTTTTTTAATACTCAAAGTACTCAAGCAGACAATGGTGGGTACATAGGAATATCATTAAATCAATTCACAGTAGACCTGCAAAACCTGTCAAGATTTAAATGTTTAATTATTCCCTGATTATTGCTTTTATGAGCCTGGTAAAGCAGTTCTGACTTTAAAAGTTTTCCTAGAGCTAATTCTCAATATACAAGAAGCTCAAGTGAGTATACTGGAAAGACATAAAATCTATAATAAAGGCAATGCAAATGGTAACTAACCCAAATAAATGTAGAAATACTCAATTTTATTTATAATCAAAGAAATACATATTAAAACAATGAGCTATCATCCCAATTACTATTAAATTGAACAAGGAAAATGCTAGCTCTAAAAGCACATGAGGGAAAGTGTGTCTCTGTCACTCATACACTAATTGATATATTATTTTAGAGAACAACGTGGCCAAAAAAATGCAGAATCTTTAAAATGCTCATTCTTTTACCCAAATTCTATCTTCATGAACCTGCTCTACATTTTAAAATAATCACAGAAATCAACACAAAGACTTATTCCCAAAGATGTTCATTTATTTGATATTTATAGTAATCAATATATTTATAGTAGTGAATAATAAATTGAATAAAATTTAAGTACTCAACCAAAGAATGTATATGTTATCGTATAGCCACAAAATGAACTATCACACAGCCATTTAAAATTAATATCTATAATAATAAAAGGGTAATATGCTAATTAGACCGGACATCCAACGTCCTCCTGGACATCCTTCTTCCCAGGCAAAGCCACAGCAGGCGGGGGCCGAGGCAGAGGCAGCAGAAGCCCCCCAGCCACAGCCACAGCGAGCAAGGGCCAGGGACAAGGCTTTTGCACAAATTTCATGCATTGGGCCTCTAGTATCATATAATAAACCTAAATGTTTTTAAGTAGGATACAAAAATAGCACAAACATTTCATCCATGAAAAAGAGACCAATACAGAAAAATATTGGAAAGATATATGCCAACATGTTAACCATGGTAACCACTACATAAGGGCGGTACAGGTGACTTTTAATTATATTTCCAAATGCTCTACAATCTGCAAGCTATTTTTTTATTACAATTGGAAAGAATAATAGTTTTTAAAGTCTACAGATCAACAATCAATGATATTTCTGAAAATCAGCTATTTTTTAACACTAAGACCAGCCTTATGAAACATAAGCCTAATACAATAAAAATAGAATTCCTTATCATTTAATTCTGAATAATTCTTAAAGTGTCTATGACTATGATAATCAATGTCACAACATAAACCTTTACCAAACAACAATCAATAGCAAAGAAAACATCATTTATCCCCAGGTGGAATTATACAATAGGTTTTAAATAGACATTATGGTGTATCCCCCTGGTGATTTTCTTCCCCTAAAAATCACTGTGTGAAAGATGAAAGAATAATTTTATTAATCCCAATTTTGAAGAATACAAAACACTATAAAAGCAATTTTTTCTAATAGATAAATATCTAAGTATAAATAAAACTAGGAATTTTTAACCAAATATTGGTTTACAATGGTAATCTAATGAATCTATGCTAACTACAATGAAAATAAATAAACAATAAAAACATACCAAAAAAAGAGAAACATAAAAAACATGTTTATGTCCAGGCATCCATCCATCGGCGGTCTTAGAACACATCCCCCATGGACAATGGATGACTACTGCATATTGTAATAGGATAATATAGCTATGGTAAATAAATACAATATGCTTTAAGGGAGTACAAGTTAGGAAATGTAACTTGGGCTGGGAGTTTAGGGAAGGATTCTAGAAAGAAGTGCTGTTATATCTGGATAATGAAAGATAAATGTTATCCAGTCAGAGAAGGAATGGAAGACCAGAGAGCAAATTGTGTGGTACACTGGAACCAGTGTTTCTTGAGGGAAATGGCCTACGGTGTCACTGGATAGGAGGCAGGACCTATACTGTCACATGAGCTTCACCAGGTGCTCCACACACCCACACCTGGCTCCTGCGGAGACTGAAGAAGGAAGGAGCACTGGAATCAGGAAGAGAAGTGCTTTCCTGCCGCTATCACGTTGCACTTTCCCTCCAGCACCCTTCACTGACAAAGCTAACGTTGCAGCTGCTAACAAAGGAGAACTATTACAGGGCCAGTTCCAGTCTCATGAAGTAAAGCAAGAAATGCTGGATTTGAGGCTGAGAAACAATAAATTAATAACTGGCACACTGTCTTTCCTATCAAATAAGACAGGAATCTGTGTGTTTTTATCCTTGGCCCCTAACACACTGCCCGGCATAAAGTAGGAATTCAATAAATTTGTAAACCATGGTAAAATGGAAGGAACACAGAATTTAGACCCAGGCAGATACTGGTTCAATCCAGCCCAATCATGAGGACCAGGGATGGGGTGACACACGATTAACAGCAAGAAAGGACTGGGTTTCCCAAAGGTCAGCTCACATAGGATTGTGGCTGCCTGGGAGCATTTTAGACTCCAGGTCCCATTTCGGAGCTTTATGACAACTTCCTATGGGGCTCTTTATAGGGATTCATCTTCAGAGAGAGGCCATCTTTTAAAAGAACTTCAGCCTGGAAGCTGTGGTTCAGTGGATTGAGTGTCATCCCATGCACCGAGAGGTCACCTGTTCAATTCCTGGTCATGGCACACGCCCAGGTTTTTGGCTTGATCTCCCCAGTAGGGAGCCGATTGATGTTTCTCTCTCATCATCAATGTTTCTATCTCTCTCTATCTCTTCCTTCCTCTTTCTAAAATTAATACAAACATATTTTAAAAATAAAGAAATAAAAGAACTTCATGCATTTATGACAACAATGAAACAACTGAGTTGAAGCAGGCCAATAGGAAATGTCCCCAACTAATGTGAGGCAACAACAAATCTGACACCATGTATTCTTCCTAACCTGTTTTTTCATTTCTCACAAAATACTGATTGTTCATTGAAGGCATTACATTCTATATTATCATTAGTATCAAAACCTCTTATTTTTCTGTTCTTAAAATCATATTCTGATGTCGCAAAACTTTGATGATAAAACAAGATACCTCTTTGCAGGATAGCACACAAGAAACACGGGTTTAAATGTGCCCTGTTATAAACAGCCTTGCCTTGCTGAAAAAAAACAACATTGTTAAATTACATTTTGAAATGTTTTTTTAAGGCTCAAGATTTGATCCAAAAGTGCCCTGTTGTGCCAGATTTCTATATAAAGCTATACACAGAAAGTAAAGATTTTCTTTCAATCAGAATAAAAAGAATCGCAGCTGTAGACAATGACAGACAACATTCAGTCTTAGTAAAGTCTTGCTAATTGAGAAAACAATTCCAGACAAGTGACAACCTGTCCTAGTTTTAACCATCTTTGAAAAAAAAAGGAGATTAAACACTACTAACAGTGCTTTCACTGTCACGAAATTCATCCTGTTTTCCTTAATCTGGCACATATTTATAAAAAAAACTAACTTCAAATATAAAGTCACATCTTGAAAAACCACCACTTGGGAATCCATCCTATATAATAAAGAGATAATATGCAAATTGACCCTCATGCCCTCGTGTCACAAGATGGCCACCCAATGTCATCACAAGATGGCCAGCAGGGGGGGCAGTTAGGGCAACCAGGCAGGCAGGCAAGTGAGCAATTAGGAGCCAGCGGTCCAGGATAGTGAGAGGGATGTCCAACTGCAGGTTTAGGCCCGATCCCCGGGACATCCCCTGAGGGGTCCCAGATTGGAGAGGGTGCAGGCTGGGCTGAGGGGACCCCCCCACCCACTCAAATTTCGTGCACCAGGCCTCTAGTTTAATATGAAATTGGTGGGGGGGGTAGGGGCAGGCAAAAGATAAAATAATGAACAAAGGCAAACAAACTTAACTAGCATTCCAGTTATCTAAAACAAAATACAACTCAAGGCAACAATGCAGCTACATTTTTAAGAAATTCAATGAAAGTATAAATAATGAATTTTATATCAAACCGAGCTGTCCTTTTAAGTATCAATGCTACACAAAAACATTTTAAACTTACAAAAATCTAAGAAGCCATTTTAAAGAATATGCTGCAGGATGAGCTAATATAATCAAAAAAAAATTTTTTTTTAATTTAGCAAAAAAAGTGATAAGCCCATTCATACATATAATTGTAAATATAAGACTAAAAATAAAGGTGAGGACATTAATCTTTGAAATTGGAATATTAATGTGCAAATGCTGTATGTTGTGACAAAACAGAAATAATGCAAAAAATGTGAAGAAATGAGAATAAAATAAGTTCATTGGTTGGCAAAAGGCAAAAATTCAAGGAAACCATTTAAACTCTAACAAAATGATGATAAACGATTAAATAGATAACAATACAGGCATTTAAAATGTATAAAGACAAAGGTAACCAGTAGAATAAAAATACAAACATTCCTAAACAACATTTCATTAACTTAAAGAAAAATATATGTCATATGAAATATAAAGCAACTTAGATAATTATAAAATACTAGAGGCCCGGTGCACAAAATTACTACATTGGAGGGCAGGGGGTTCCTTAGCCCAGCCTGTGCCCTCTTGCAATCCAGGACCCCTCACTCCTTACTGCCCGCCTGCTCGCTGCTCCTTAGCGCTGCTGCAGAGGCGGGAGAGGTTCCCGCCGCCACCATTCCGCTTCCTAGGCATGAGCCCAGATTCCGGCTGAGTGGTGCTCCCCCTGTGGGAGCGCACTGACCACCAGGGGACAGCTCCTGCATTGAGCATCTGCCCTTGGTGATCAATGTGCACCATTGCGACCAGTCATTCTGGTTGTTCCACCATAAAGGTCGCTTAGGCTTTTATTATATAGATGATCATGTGCCACTTGACAGGGATACATTCTGAAAAATGTGTTGGTGGACAAGTTCGTCTATGTGGAAACATCATAAAGTACACTTACACAAAATAAGATGGTGTAACCTACTTTTAGCCTATGACTTAGCCATGACTCAAAATCCAAGAGAAATAGGAAAAAAAAATGCATAAATGTAATAACAAATTATTTTATATGTCCAAAAAACACCATAAGCAAAGTCAAAAAGTAATTGAAAAATTGAAAGAGCATGTTTTTTACATATATCCATAATACATAAGAAAACTCATATTATTAAAAGACAACTGATAAAAAATAACAAAAAGATATGAACGATTTACAAAAAGGTATAAAATCGCCAAACACATAAAAAAGATGTTCTAACTCATTCACAATTAGAGAAATGAAAATTAAAACCCTGAGATATCATTTAACTTTACTAATGGTGAAATATAATGGATAACTACAACATTCTGTTTGAAAGCTTTAGAGGAAACATGCAATTTTTATACATTCCCAGTAAGAAGCAAATTATTACTTCTTTTGGAGAATGCTTTGGTAATATTTATGTATGAAAATTTATCCTGAAGATACACTTCCAACAATACAAAAATACACATGCAAATTTTACTCATTACAGCACTATTAGGAACAGCAAAATGCTGGAAACAACCTAAATGCCCACAGATAGGAAAGTAGTTGAATAAACCATGATACGGCCACTCAATGGAATACTATACAGCCACAACAAAAATAGGATATTCACTACCAACTGAAGCAGATTCTGGACCATATTATAAAAAAATAAAAGGATATCCTATCTAATAATAGACATACATGGTAATTACCAATACCTCCGACATGCTTCCCATTGGCTAATCAGGGCTATATGCAAATTAACTGCCAACCAAGATGGCGGCCGGCAGCCAGGCAGCTGAAGCAAACAGGAGGCTTGCTTACTCCAGTGATGGAGGAAGCTAAGGTTCCCTGTCTGCCGCTGCTGGGATCTGAGCTGCACTCTAAGAAACAATGTTGCAATTATAGAAGCTAAACAAACCCCAGAAACCTGCTTTCAGCCAGCGGGGCCTCAGAGCTGGAGCTGCAACAGTGTTTCAATTATAGAAGCCAAACAAACCCAGATACCTGCTTTCAGCAGCCGAGGTCTCAGAGCTGGAGCTGAGCCTCAGAGCTAAAGCCGGCTCTCAGTTCCAGTGACAGCCATAGAAGGTAAATAAATGCCAGAATTAAAAAAAAAAAAAGAAAAAAAGGAGAGGTTGGGAGCTTCAGTCACCCACCAGCCTGAAAACGGCCCTCAGCCCCTCACCCAGACTGGCCAGGCACCCCAGTGGGGACCCCCACCCTGAAGGGGGTGTGACCAGCTGCAAACAGCAATCATCCCCTCATCCAGGCTGGCCAGGCACCCAAGGGGGACCCCCACCCTGATCCGGGACACCCTTCAGGGCAAACCAGCCGGCCCCCACCCGTGAACCAGGCCTCTATCCTATATAGTAAAAGGGTAATATGCAAACTGACCCTAACAGCAGAAGGACTGGGAATGACTGGTCACTATGACACACACTGACCACCAGGGGGCAGACGCTCAATGCAGGAGCTGCCCTCTGGTGGTCATGGGAGGAGCTCTGCTCAGCCACAAACCAGGCTGATGGCTGCCAGTACAGCGGTGGTGGTGGGAGCCTCTCCTGCCTCCTCAGCAGCGCTAAGGATGTCCGACTGCAGTTAGGGCCTGCTCCCCGCTGGCAAGTGGACATGCCCGAGGGCTGCTGGGCTGCCAGAGGGATGTCTGATTGCCATCTTAGGCCCAATCCCCCAGGGAGTGGGCCTAAGCCAGCAGGTGGTTATTCCCTGAGGGGTCCCAGACTGCGAGAGGGCACAGGCCAGGCTGAGGGACCCTCCCTCTCCCCCCCCCCCCCCCGTGCACAAATTTTTGTGCACCGGGCCTCTAGTGTATAATATGCTATCATTTAGGGAAACTTTAATAATATACATGAATTCTGCATACACACTCTTTATATTTATTCTGTGGGCTTCAACCCACAGAATATATAACCTTGAGTCTATATTGATATAAATAAATGAATAAAAATTGAGGAAAAAATAGTTCTTCCTCATAGTAAAATTCCAATTAATAAATGTAAAAGGCAGGATAGAAATAGAAAAATCAAGACTGGATTTGTGCTCATACATATAGAAAAGAAAGAACAAACTGGAAGCTAATGGGAGACAGGTAGGATGAAGATGAAAAGGATACAGTAATGAGGACGCTAAAAAGAATGAATGGTCAGTGATACTTCTCTGAGAAAACTATTTAGTATAGTTTTGACTTTGCGAATTGTGCTAATGTTTCACATACTCAAAACAAAATTGACATCATAGAGGAAGTGAGCAGAATCCATAATGGAATACAAGTGGTAACAAGTTAACCTAATTGAATTACAAATTAATAGCATAACCAGATTGAATGAGGTGGCAAAGTTACATAATCTATGTAACTTTGTTCCCTTAAGATTGAGAACAACACAGGATGTCTGTTTTCAACACTCTTATTCAACACAGTACTGGAAGACCTAGCCACAGTAATCAGACAAGAAGAAATAAAAAACATCCAAATTGGAAAGGAAGAAGTAAAGCTGTCGTTATTTAGAGATGACATGATACTGTATACAGAGAACCCTAAAGATTCCACCAAAAAACTCCTAGAACTGATAAATGAATTTGATACTGTTGTAATTAACTTGTTATTAATAACAGGAAAGGAGCAAAGGGAAGGAAAATACTATAAGCATGTCATTTAGGCAGCTTCACCAGGAAGCTCAAGCTTTACACTCGCCAGGGAGCCACCTGTCTATTTCCCACAAATTGCTGGGGAAAGGGGTTGGACAGGGGGAAGAATAGACACATGCCCAGTAAACTTAAGTCATACTGGGAAGGTATTTTCTTGTCAGTTACACCTGGGAACAGGTCATTAGCCAGAATGGGCGTGGCCACTACAAGGACCTAAAATTTGTTATATTTAATTCCCTAAATAAAGCAGTCCACTCTCTTGGCAGGTTGCCCTTGACTCCTGGCTTGTGTGGCTCTCTCACCCCTGCTTCCTATCATTCTCCCATGTGGCCCACAGCCATGTAGACCCCCACACATAATGGACTAATGAAATACAACTAGCCTGATGCTGAACTTGACCCGGCTGCAACATGTAACGGAAACTTTGGATACTGGCTTTGCTTTTAGCTTTACTGAAACATCAGCTACACTTCTATGACTGGAATGGGACTTTGGAACCCAGGGATGTAATTTCACGCAAATAAAAATCACTCATTTTAACATGGGAGTCTCAGAAATTTCTTTTTCTCAAGATATCATAAGGACCCCAGCCCCAACACCAAGTGGGGAAAATGACACATAAATTTCCTCAATAACAAATTCAGTAAAGTGGCAAGACACAAAATAAATAACCAGAAATCAGTTGTATTTTTATTCACCAATAATGAACTATCAGAAAGAGAAACTAAGAAAACAATCCCATTTACAAATGCTTCAGAAAAAAACAAAAATACATAGGAATAAATTTAAACAAAGATGTAAAAGATCTGTACTCAGATAATGATAAAGCAATGCAGAAATAAATTAAAGATACAATTATGTGGAAACATATACTGTGTTCATGAAGAAGAATTAACATCATTAAAATGTCCATATTATCCAAAGCAATCTATAGATTCAACGCAACTCCTATAGCAAGACACCATAGAAAAACAAATATTCCAAAACTTTATATGGAACCACAAAAGACCCCAAATAGCCACAACAATCTTGGGGGAAAAAAGAACAAAATTGAAAGAATCATGCTACCTACTACCAAACTATACTATAAGGCCATAGTAATCAAAACAGCATGGTACTGACATAAAAAAAAGACATATAGATCAATGGAACAGAATAGAGAGCCCAGAAATAAGGTCACTCTGTATAGTTCAATGAATCCATTTTGAGTTTATTCTTATGTACGGTATAAGAAGGTGGTCTAGTTTCCTTTTTTTTTGCACATATAGGTCCAATTTTTCCAACACCATTTATTGAATAGACTGTCTTTACCCCATTGTATGTTTTTTGCCTTTTTGGAATACTACTAGACAGAGTATGGATACAGAGAACAGACTGACAACTGTCAGAGGGGAGGGGAGTGGGGGCTGGGTAGAAGGGTGAAGGGATTAAGCAAAGAAAAAAAGAAAGACTGAGGGCTGGGTGGAGGGAGGCAAAGAGGGGAGAAATGGGGGACATCTGTAATACTGTCAGCAATAAATTTTTAAAAAGAAACTCATGGACACAGATAACAGTATGGTGACTGCCGGAGGGAAGGGAGGTTTGGGGGAGTAAAAGAAGGTAAAGGGAGAATGAATGATGATGGAAGGACACTTGACTTGGGTGGTAAATATTTAATACAATATATAGATGATGTATTGTAGAATTATATACCTAAAACTGGTATAATTTTATTAACCAATGTCACCCCAATAAATTCAATTTAAAAATAAATAAACAAAATTAACACCAGACAGGAAGTGGGCAGAATCCATAATGGAATACAAGTAGTAACAAGTTAACCTAATTGAATTACAAATTAATAACATAACAACATTAAATGGGGTGGCAAAGTAAATAACTAACCTATGTAACTTTGGAAAGCAACATTTTGACTACATTCTATAAAATGAAAGACAAAAAAAAAACTTAAACATTATCTTCTATTTAGAAAATGTCTTTTCACGGGGTGATCGGTAATTTTGAAACTAAACTATTTGTTTACTTGAATTGAACAAATAACATTAATACACTGTAGAAAATGAGAGCTGTGTTTCTCGCTGTTACAGAATGGAGTTAGGTATATGAAAAGGAGGAAAGCCTGAAATGAATCCTTTGCAGTATACATATAGAAATAGATACAGCTTTCCGTCTGGCCGCAGCCATCAGGTAAACCAAGATGGGCGCTTACAAGTACACCCAGGAGCTATGGAGGAAGAAGCAGTGGGATGTAATGCGCTTCCTTCTCCAGGTGCGCTGCTTGCAGTACCGCCACCTCTCTGCGCTCCACAGGGCCCTCGCCCCACGGGGCCTGACAAAGCGCGCAGGCTGAGCTACAAGGCCAAGCAAGATTATGTGATATATCGGATTCGTGTGCGCCGTGGTGGCGCAAGCGCCCTGTTCCTAAGGGTGCGACCTAAGGCAAGCCTGTCCATCATGGTGTTAACCAGCTGAAGTTTGCTCGAAGTCTTCAGTCTGTTGCCGAGGAGCGAGCTGGACGCCACTGTGGGGCTCTGAGAGTCCTGAATTCTTACTGGGTTGGTGAAGATTCCACGTACAAATTCTTTGAGGTTATCCTCATTCCATAAAGCTATCAGAAGAAATCCTGACACCCAGTGGATCACCGAACCAGTCCACAAGCACAGGGAGATGCTGGGGCTGACATCTGTGGGCGCCAAGAGCCGTGGCCTTGGGAAGGGCCACAAGTTCCACCACACTATTGGTGGTTCTCGCCGTGCAGCTTGGAGAAGGCGCAATACTCTCCAGCTCCACCGTTACCACTAATATAAGTAATGTTTGTAAAATCCTTACCTAATACACAATTTAGGACAGTCAAAAAAAAAAAAAAGAAAGAAATAGATACAGATGTTTGTGTACATATACACATTTCCTAGCTCTATCTACTAACAGTGCCTAAAAGCAACGACTTCCCAGTAGCAAGGAACATACCTGGTACTCAGATTAGGTTTCTTTATACCACTCTCAATGAAAAGACTAAGGCAAGGAAAGTATCAGATGAGCCTAAACTACCAGAAAGTAAGAAGTCAATTTAGAGTTTCCATTGACCTAATCCAGAATAATTTAAGCAATAAAATAGTAGTAGTGATTACATCACACAGAATAAAATAAAAATACCTGGGCTCCATCATGAAATAAATGAATGAATAAATAAATAAACAAACTAATAAAGGAGACGAGTCTGCTCTTCCTTACAGTAAGATTTTAATCATTATTGTCAATGGCTTGATAAAAGTAGAAAAATCACCACCTGATAAATAACACAGTTTTAACTGTTTCAAGCAGGAATGATCAGTGGATGCTAAATTTAATGGTAAAAGCATGATGAGAAACAGAATATTTTCAATAATAAATGTATCACAAAAAAATTATTAATTCCAAAGGGGGAGATAGTAATTTTACTATGGAGAAAGCTGAAAGCCACCACCTTAATTAAGTAAATTTAACACCTTGTTACTACATGTTAAAGTTGATTAAAAAGATATGTAACACCCTGACTCTCCTTGGTATGACACACTGAGAAGGACACATATCTATCACTCCCACACACATTCTTAATAAAATGCAGAACCTCTGAATCTAATCTAGAGGAAATATCTGAGGAAAACCACAAATAAGGCAATATTCTACAACAGAGCCAATACTCTTCAAAAGTGTCAATGTCATACCAGTAAAAGTCAAAGACAGACTGAGGAACCATCCCAGATTGGAAGCAATTGTGACATGACAACCACATAAAATGTAAGATCTTAAACTGGATCCTAGACCAGAAAAAAGACAAAATTTGAATAAGGTCTGTATAATACTTAATAGTGCTGTATCATTCTTAATTTCCTGTTTTTATTATTGCACTAGAGGCCCGGTGCACAAAATTCGTGCACTCAGGTGGGAGGGTCCCTCAGCCTAGCCTGCGTCCTCTCGCAGTCCAAGAGCCCTCAGGGGATGTCCGACTCACCAGCTGCTCCACACACCATACGTGAGCCCAGCTTCTGGCTGAGTGGCGCTCCCCCTGTGGGGGCGCACTGACCACCAGGGGGCAGCTCCTGCATTGACTGTCTGCCCCTGGAGGTCAGTGCGCAAAACAGCAATAAGTTGTTCTGCTGTTCGGTCGATTTGCATATCAGCCTTTTAATATATAGGAATATGGTCATGTAAGGCATCTGACCATTAAAGGAAGCTAGGCAAAAGGTCTATGGAGATTAACTGCATTATTTTTGCAACTTTCCAATAGTACATTATTTCAAGATGCAAGTTAAAAATGTTTAACTCTATGAAGTTCCAGTGAAAACATATTTATAAGTAATATTTATAATGGCCATTAGGGAAAAAACTAAATGTTCGTCAATAGGTGAGTAGTTAAATAAAATGTCATGTAGATAAAATTGAATGCTATCCTATCTAATAAAGAGCAAATATGCTAATTAGACTGGACGGCGGAATGAGCTTCCGGAATGACCAGTGGGTGGGGGGGGGCAGGGCCGCAGGGCCACGAGGCAGCCAGGGCTTCGAAGGCCTACCCTTGCATGCATTTCGTGCATCGGGCCTCTAGTAAATCCATAAAGAAATAAGACAACAAAGAAGTATTCTATGAATCCACACATAAAAAAGAATGAGGAAGCCTTAGATATGCCTTTATGAAATTATTCCAGAATATGTGGTTTGGGGGGGGGGGGGGGGGGGAGGGGAGGGAGAAGAGAGAGAGTCAAGAGAGATAAGAGGAGGGAGAGAGAAAGGGAGGGAGGGAGAGAAGAGTAAGATTTGTTGTAATCCCTTCTGCTGTTATAAACAATAGCACAATAAGTGACTTTATATTACCCTTCCAGAGAAGTGTTTCTAATCTGTAGGAAAGGGTCATAAAACACAGACTTGCTAAATAAAGAGATATATATTTTTCTAATGTTTACAGCTATCAAAAAATTACTTTCCTAGAAAAAATTAATAATTAAAACTCCCACCAGCAATGTATCTGAGTAAACATTTCCTAGCATCTTAGAAACACTGGATTTACTAAAAAAAAAAAAAAAAAAAAAAAAAAAATTCAATCTACTTGGGAAAAAATAGTATCTCATTTTAATTTGTATTTCTCTGACCACTGGTAAGAATGAAAATTTTTTCATATTATTTTGCCACTTGCATTTCTTCTTCTATAAATTGCTTGTTCATACCCTTTGGAAGTTTTCAATAAGACAATCTTATTTAAGGCACTTTTTCACATTATTCATTCATATATAAATGATACACTACGTGTGTGTGTGTGTGTGTGTGTGTGTGTGTGTGTGTGTGAGACTATAGTTTTTTGGGTTTTTTTTAGATTTTTTAATCTTGTTTTGGGTGCTTCAGGCCATAAGCAATTTAAAACATTAACAGGTTAAATCTGTCAAATCTTTCTGGTTTTTAGTGGCCATTTATGGGACAAAAGCCAGAGGTGCTAGATGTCCTCTTTGCATAAATCTGTCTATACAAAGACTTTCACATGTCCCACATGATTTCTGATCATCCCATTAACATTCATGCATGTAAAGAATATATTTACAATACCTGTTCCTAGAATCTGACTCTATTTTACATATAAACACAATGTACCTCTTAATTTCAGGAATTGAACTTTTGTGCAATTGGAGGGAAAAGCATACTTTGTTTGATTAAGAATTTTACCAAGAGTTGTCATCCATTCTGGAAAGGCACGTGTCATTCTTGGTATTTAAGCTGTTAAGGCTACACAAATATCAGAATGCATTCATTACTCCACATTCAATGTGATTCTATACATATATAGGCAATTCCATCAAGTCTTCCAGTATATTTGTCTGAGCATTTATATTTTGAAATATATATTACATTATTGTTTGTTTTCCCTTATTTTAATTATATTACTTGCATTATTTGTCATTGTGTGTAGTAGATTGTATTATTCATGAATTCCACTTCAGAATAAAAGATACACTGCAAAACATTTGTTATACAAAAGAACCATTGGGGTTGATAAGGTTCAGAAATAGTGCCCTAGGTCTACTGGAGAAGACTCCCTGGATTCTAGGTCTTTGATATCCTCTCATCCCCACCAGAACTACAGATAAGCCCCCTTCTCTAATCCGAACGACACAGGGACTTATTCCCAAGACCCAGGGACTCAGCTGCATCTGTGTTCTCCCCTAACACTCAGTTCTGAGGCTCTAACAGTTGCCCAAAGTTAATTAGGCAGTGGGACAATGAAGGGATCAGAAACATATACACAAGGTACCATGTGCCCAGGATTTGCACAATGTAATACCCATCAGTTCTATTTTCATGGTTTTTTAATTACCCTTTTAAATTCAAATGACACCAAAACCTTTGTTATTAAAATAATATCAAAACAGTAAATTAATCAGTGTTTCAGCTGTGGATGTCCAAAAGCCTATTTTTAAAAAGGTGACTCAAAGCATTTCTCAATTAAAGCAAAACAAGTCTTTCCCTTCCCTTCAGTAACCATCATAAAATATTCACAGACTCTTAAGGAAAGCATCAAATTAAACGTTTAAGTTTTGTCATAAACTTGCTTATCTGATCCTGCTTATAATAGAAAATAAATTTATGATCTAGAAAGCATATCACCGGCTGGCACAAAGGATAAGCTGTTGATTTCTAAAATATATTGTAAAAGAGGTCCTGACATATACCTTAATTTGTATTTGTCACAAAACAGTTTCTATCATATGATTCTGTCACTTTGGGGTTTTTGGGGTTTTTTTTGGTGTGTTTTTTTGGTTTTTGGTTTTGGCAAGTCTTCATTTTATTCAGTCTTTATTAGGTGGGAATTGGCCTGCATTAACATTCATATATAAGATACAATGTCCCTTTATTGTACATTGAGAAAGTCTCTCTCTCTCTCTCCTCTCTCTCTCCCTCTCTCTCTCTCTCTCTTTCTCTCACCATAAGAAAAAACAACACTAAACAATGAGCCATTAGTTTATTTTTTCCTTACTTTCCATTGCCCTAGGAGCTGTAAAGATATTGCTACAACAAATGTCTGCTATTTTGCTGCCTATGGCTTCTAAGATTTTTATGGGTTTTCCATCTTACGTTCAAGTCCTTTATCCATTTTGAGTTTATTTTTGTGTATGGTGTAAGTTGGTGGTCTAGTTTCATTTTTTTGCATGTATCTGTCCAATTTTCCCAACCATTTGTTGAAGAGACTGTCTTGACTCCATTGTATGCTCTTGCCTCCTTTGTCAAATATTAATTGAGCATAGTGGCTTGGGTCAATTTCTGGGTTCTCTGTTCTGTTTCATTGGTCTATACATCTGTTCTTGTGCCAGTATCAGGCAGTTTTGAGAACAGTGGCTTTGTAATATAGCTTGATATCTGGTATTGTGATCCCTCCAACTTTGTTCTTCTTTCTCAAGATTTCTGCAGCTATTTGGGGTCACTACATCAAAATAAAAAGCTTCTGCACAGCAAAAGAAACCATCAACAAAGAAACAAGAAATCCCACTGCATGGGAGAACATATTTGTCAATGTTATCTCCGATAAGGATTTAATCTCCAACATTTACAGGGAACTCATACAACTTAACAAAAGGAAGATAAACAATCCAATCAAAAAATGGGCTAAGGACCTAAATACAGGTCCTTATTTTGAAAGAGGACATACAGAAGGCCAAGAGACATATAAAAACATGCTCAAAGTCACTAATCATCCAAGAGATGAAAATCAAAATGACAATGTGGTACCATCTCACACCTATCAGAATGGCTATCATCAATAAATCAACAAACGACAAGTGCTGGAGAGGATGCGGAGAAAAAGGAACCCTCTTGCACTGCTGGTGGGAATGCAGACTGGTCAAACCAATGTGGAAAACAGTATGGCGTTTCCTCAAAAAATTAAAAATGGAACTCCCATTTGACCCAATAAACCCACTTCCAGGAATATATCCCAAGAAAACAGAAACACCAATCAGAAAGGATATATGCACCACTATGTTCATAGCAGCACAATTTACAATAGCTAATATTTGGAAACAGCCTAAGTGCCCATCAGCAGATGAGAAGATTAGAAAACCATGGTACATCTACACAAAGGAATACTACACTGCTATAAAAAAGAAGGAATTCTTACCATTTGCAACAGCATGGATGGAACTGGAGAGCATTATGCTAAGTGAAATAAGCCAGTCAGAGAAAAATAAATATAACATGATCTCACTCATTTGTGGAATATGACGAACATTATAAACTGATGAACAAAAATAGATAGAGATAAAGAAGCACTGAACAGACAAACTTCAGCAGGAAGGCAGGGGAGGAACGAGGGTGCCGGGGGGTAAGAAATCAACCAAAGGACTGGTATGCATGCATATAAACATAATCAATGGACACAGACACCAGGGAGGTGAGGGCATGTGCAGGGGGGTGGGGAAGGCCAGGGGAAGGTCAATGGGGAAAACGGAGACACATGTACACCTATTTGTAAAAAAAAAAAGGTAAAAAATAGTACTTTTAAAACCTAAAAATAAAAGAATTAACTCAGGAACCAAAAAAAATTGCATTGTAACAGAAAAAAAAAAAAAAAGAATGAGGCAAACAAGACAAAAACATGCTTGGGTAGTCCTGACAATGGTTCAGCAGGGTATCTCTTCAGGAACACAAAAACACCTATTGTAGAATGTTCAGGCTAGATTCTAGAATGGGAATTAGATATTCTAACCTTTCTTCTAATAATATCCAATGTCACCAACCTACAGAAAATCTACAGCAATTTTTGTAGGACTGCTTCCCATTGCTTAGATTTTCACTGGTTACATCTAACTTTTCATTTTTTTCAAGGTAAATGTAAAACACTGCATTTCCATCTTTGTGAAAAGAAGCATTGTTCTCCAGCTGAAACAAATTTTTTAGAGTTATATAAAATACTATTTTCTCACAATGAATTATAGTATAAATTTAACTCTCAACCTGTGTTTCAGTTTGTTAAGACCTTTTCTAATCTACAATTTTAAATTCTGCTTTTTTAAAATAAAATATTTTACAATTTCTAGCCCAGCCAGCATGGCTCAGTGTTGAGCATCAACCTATGAACCAGGAGGTCACAGTTCGATTCCCAGTCAGGGTACAGATGCCCAGTTTGCGGGCTCAATCCCCAGTATGGGGCGTGCAAGAGGCAGCCAATCAATGATTCTCTTTCATCACTGATGTTTCTCTCTCTCTCTCCCTCTCCCTTCCTCTCTGAAATAAATAAAAATATATTTCATATGTATTTTTTTGTCTTTTACAATTTCTAGTTTCTAAACCAGGTTTACAATATGTTACAAAACTGAATCTTAGAACCAATGAAATATTTTCCTTATAGATTCCATTTCAAATATGTTCATTGCAGATCTTAAGACTAGAAAGTAAGTATGTGAAAATCCTAATTACACTAAGTCCTCACTTAACATTGTGGGTAGTTTATTGGAAGCCAAAACTTTAAGCCAAATGATGACAACAAAACCAATTTTACCCTAGGCTAATGGATAGAAACAAGAGTTAAGTTCCTACCGCATATTACTGGTCACAAAAAACATTATCAAACTTGTAAATAAGACCCAAAACACTTCCAATATTAAACAGTGAAGTAAATGAGAGCTCTACATACATGTAAGAAAGACGAATAAAAACAAGATAACGATTTTCCACCCCACTGATTCCATTCCTGGTCTTGGGTGACCAGAGTCTCTCCTAGCAGGTCAGGATGCAAGGTGGGACCCACCTTGGCCAGGATGCCCTTCCATCATCACAGGGCCACTCACACCCACACTCACTTAGACTCACTTCGTCAGGCCAATTCACCTCACATGCACAGCTTTGGGAGATGGGAGGAAACCAGAGCCCACAGAGTCCAGACATGGGGAAAACTTGACACAGAAAAGTGGCCTTGTCCAGGAAGCAATTTTTTTTCTTCTCATCTACTATATGTATAAAACCCTAATATGCAAATAAACCAAACAGCGGAACAACTGAAAAACCAAAGAATTGGTCACTATGACGTGCACTGACCACCAGGGGGCGAGCACAAAACATGGCAGACGTTGGCCGTGGCAGGGTGGTGGAGCAGGTGAGCCTGGGTGCCAGACCAAGGCGGGGCGTCGTCACTGTCATCAGAGCAAGCCTCTGGTGGTTACTGAAAATCCTTTGCTCCTGTGTGCCACAGTCCTGGTGGGTGCTCACACCTGCTGCCGAGTCTCGCACCTGCTGCCGGCTCCAGCCCCACTCACATCCACTGCCACTACCATAGTGCTGGCACCGATCGCTTGGCACTGTCAGCAGGTGCGAGCAGCAGCTGCCAGCCCCGATCGTCCCTCAGGGTTTCTCTACCTCCCCCTGCTTCTGAGGAGCAACCAGAGCTGGCAGCTGCCTCTCACACCCACTGCTGGCGCCTGACGCTGGTCCTGATCACTCGGCACCATCAGCTGGTGTGAGCAGTAGCTGCTGGCCCCAATCACCCCTGAGGACTTCTCCACCTCCCCCTGCTCCTGAGGGGCAATCGGGGCAGCAGCCGCCACTCGCACCCACTGACGGTGCCAGCCCCACTCACACCTGCTGCTGGCACTGGCCCCAATCACTCTGCGCCATCCGTGGGTGCGAGCGGGGCCAGCACTGTCAGCGCATGGGAGCGGCGGCAGCAGGGGCTGCTGGCAGACAGGTGACCAGAAACCACAGGGGGAGGGCTCGGGTGGGGGCGCAGAGGATGGGCCAAGATCCACCCTTGTGCCCACCGCAGCCTCGCTGCCCATAGTTCCTTTCAAGGTGCACAAATTTGTGCACTGGACCCCTAGTTGTTATAGATCAAAATGATGTTTTTCAAGTACCTACTGTATTCTTTTTTTCTTTATTATTATTTGGGTGTGCAACATCTAAGCCATGAGCCTCTCCTGTGTATTTTGTTATTACTTCATCAGAGACAGCTCAGAGTAACCAAAAAAAGAAAAGTTCTCAACTGTCAACTATGTGGTTTCTTAACATTCTGAATAAACAGGAGAAAGAAGGGTTGTTTGTCTCACCCACTGACAAGTGAGAAAAATAAATGAAATAGTATTTTGCTCTAAAATGACAACCTGCAGCAAAGACATGGTTAGCCCCCAGCTCCTTTTCCTCCTTAGTAACAGAACTCCAGTTCTGCTGGGAATAACAATGTGACCAGTCTTAACCAAATGATAATATACTACATTTCCCAGCCTCCCTTACCAATAGAGTTAGTCATGTGATATGGTTCCAGGCAATGAGATGTAAACACAGGTTTTGAATGAGACTTCCTATAAGCTCCTCTAAAGGAGGGACAAAATCAACTGGCACTGTCCCCTTTGGTACTTCCTCTACTTTGGAAAATACATGTGATGGCTGGAGATTAACCACCATTTTACACCATCATGCAAAGACCATAAAACTGCAGACTTAGCTTTCACCTTCTATGAATTGGTGAATCAAAGCCAGCAACTTTCTAACTATGTACTTTGCATTATATAAAGAAAAATAAAACCCCTATCTTATTTAAGCCTCCACTTTTTGGGTTTTCTATGACATGCAGCTGAATTTAATTCAAAGTAATACAATGTAATAGGAAAGAGAGATACCGAAAATGTTCTATAAAAAGCCACAAAAGAAGACTCTAATTCTGACAAAGGCTGTATGGGAGTCCAAAGGATAAATATATAGAGAATGCAAACATGAGTTGGTTCATTCCTTTGTTCAACTATCATTGTCAACCACTGTACTAGGTGCTGGGATAAAAACATAGTGGCTGCCCCTTAGGAACTTTGAAATGGGGTACAGACAAATAGAAATGATTAAATACAGGGTTATTCACATGGGGCAGCCACACACAGCCATTCTGGGTCTTACAAGGAATGGCATCTTTTTCTAACACCCATAAAGGAGCCATCCAATCATCAAAGACTGTACTCAAAGGCCTCAGCCCTTCAACTATAAAAACAGTAACACAAGTAAACACAGGGTACTTTGAGCAGGATTTGTACCCACAGGTAAGGCTATTAGCTAAAAGCACAGTTGCATATTACCCGTGGATTTGATTTCTCCTTCACTGCCACCTCATCCCAATTTTTCATGATCATAGACAACCATGCTTTAGTGTAGTCTAATATCAAAGTAATTTCTTTAAAATGGCCGAGAGGACAACTAAACCTAAGGGAAACCATAGTAAGAAACAGAAACAGTTTTAGTATCATGTCCTATGGTTGAAAGGTAATGCATTTTTTATTTCATTTGTTATCAGTTAATTCAACAACACTACTGAGTGACTAAAAATTAAGCAAGATTGTGTTTTCCACACTTAGAGCATAGAGTAAAGGGAGAATTAAACAGAAGAGTCTTTTTTTTCCTCTGCTGTTGTATAAACACACACACACCAAGAATAAGTAGAATATCTTTCAAAACAAAACAATAGGAAATCACTCTTGGCTGAAAGCACAGGCTTAGATCATGTTGATCTCTTCTTTAATCCTGCTGAAGCAAGTTTCTGCATGCTTTCTGGAGCCTCCACCTACAGAGCTGTTAGGACAACAGCCAACACATATATTTAATTATGTAAGTATTCAATGCTATCAGCCAGCTGTTGCTAGTACATAATACACTGACCTCTTTCACTCACTCTCTTGCTTAAAATGGCAAAAACAAAGCAACTGTTGATGTAACAGTAATCATAAAATATGCAAAATACTGTTCTCCAAAAAGATTTTAGATAACTACAAAACTAAGTTTTGCATTTTAAAATGACTTACTACATCTGAACTGCTTTTTCTGTTTCTGATTTGCAAATTAAGAAATCTTTCAACTGTAAATGTAACTGTTCCTTCATTTGTGGATTTTTTTTAATTCAACCAGCATTTCAACCCTCAAATATACTTTTTCCTTTATTTCCCATCAAATTTCTCACTGGGATATGTCACATAATAATCTCCTTGCATTCCCATTCATCTCCATGTGTTTCCATGGTTAGGGGATAAGCAACTGAAGCCTGTAACAGGAAATTGGTCAAAATCTGCTCTGAATTATATAACTCGTCCCCCTCACTTTAGGAATCAACAGAGAGCTCTTCATTTATGTTTCCAGAAAGCATGTTACTCCAATACCATTATTAACCCCAGACTAGCCAATGGGGGGCGGGGGGGGGGGGGGGGGAGAGAATAATACCAAAGTCCTAGCAACAACAGAAAGTAGACTAAACAAAACCATGACTTAAGTCTTGAATAATATTAATTCACATGTGGTACAAAAGAAGAAGACCTAACACATAAACAGCAACTTTTGCAGAGCAGTTTGGTCTTCATCAAAGCAGCTTTCCATTCACTGAATAACTCAGGGCCAACTGTTTACCAGGCACTGTTCTAGAGACAAGGAGTCCTTCAGTAAACAGCAAGACCATGTCATTGTCTGCATACATCTTACTGTTTGACTCATTCCACAGAGATCCTACACTTAACCTTTCTAACACTTCTACTTCTTCCCCCACGACAGCCATGTTGATTTTTCCCCCACTTTGGTCATATATCTGCTATTCTTTGCTCATTCATCAAAACTGAATTTAATACTCAAAGGTAAGGTAAGTGCTGTGATAATAATATAACTGTATAGTTTATAATATACTTAACATAAAATATATATACTTAACATAACATATATTAACAATGACCTGCTGATGCATGTGCAGCAGAGTGATGCTAAACTCTCTTCCAAAAAGAAAAGAATAGGTTCAATCTAACTATACAAACATGTA
The DNA here is from genome assembly GCF_028538775.1 of Myotis yumanensis. Lineage (NCBI taxonomy): Eukaryota > Metazoa > Chordata > Mammalia > Chiroptera > Vespertilionidae > Myotis > Myotis yumanensis. The sequence continues at coordinate 76,443,287 of NW_027223753.1, forward strand.
TCGAGTGATTACAGCTATTTGACAAATTCAAGGCCAAACATGACAAGGTTTTTATCTACAACTTTCTTACCCTCAGGATGAGATGCCTCAATTAATCTAATGGCCAAGATCCTGAAGCTGGCTAAGCTCACTTAGGCTGGCAGGAAAAACAGGGTCCTGCCATTCACAGCTGAGCTTCAGCCAGCATGACCAAGTGACTACTCCAAGAAAGGAGAAAAATTCTTACCCCTTTTATTACTTCCCTCTGGAAAGAAACTGTAGACCAACATTGATAAATAGAAGTTTCTAACCTCATTTAGAACAACAAGGGACAGGTTTCTTCCCAGTCCATAAGCAAAACATAAAAAGCAAAACAGCATATTTCTAAAGAGGGTCCTTTAAATACAATATTTGAGCTGGCCAGCATGGCTCAGTGGTTGAGTGTTGACCTGTGAACCAGAAGGTCACAGTTCAATTCCTGGTCAGGGCACATGCCCGGGTTGTTGGTTCAATCCCCAGGGTGTGGCATGCAGGAGACAGCCAATCAATGATTCTCTTTCATCATTGGTGTTTCTCCCTCTCACTGCCTCTCCCTTACTCTCTCAAATCAATAAAAATATGTTTTTAAAAAATTAAAAATACAATATTTGAAAATTAGAATGTTCTTTCCCCTTTTGTAAATATACAGCCTGTTACTAACTAGGGATTCAAACTGGCTTTGGGGCACCATTCTTAGAATAATTGACAAGCAGTCTTTACTAATAGTATCTGTTTCCCAAGAAAAGAAAAATCATTACATGGTAGAGTCTCCATAAAAAAGGATTTTCCTGAGGTCAATAACCTGACCTCAAGACTCAATCTAGTAAAGAGGCAAATATGTAAACAAATAATAAAATGTAATATGCAACAATAGATGTTTGTATGGGATAAAGAGGAGCACAGAACAGAGGGTGATTACCTCTGTGGATCTTGGTGGTAAGGGGTTGGAGTTAGAAGGGAGATAACCTTTGATTTGAGTTCCAAAAGATTAACTGGTTGCCAGGCAGAATTCCATGAGGTATGTGAGTGTGTGTGTGTGCGCATGCGCGCGCATGCACACATGCATTTGGGGGAAAGGGAGAGCATGTTCCAGGGGAAAGAATATATGCAAACACATTATGTGTTTGAAAAATCACATAATATAAGGGAGAAGTAAAATTCTATAGATTAGCGAGAAATGAGGTTAGAAAAGTAGACAAGGAACAGATTTTTTTAAATACCTTGTTACAAAAAATATATATATACCTTTCTACACTAATATGTTTATCTATATGTATCCTGTGGATGAGAAGGAATTGTTACAGGAGAGGAAAGCATGGAGGAGAGGAAAACATGAAGTAGAAAAAAAAAAGAAGCTGAGAAAAGCTAAAAGTCTACTGTAATATTAAGAGCAAGAGATAATGAGGACCATAACTAAGACATTAACAATAGATATGGAAAGAAAGGATTAAATTCAAAAGATATGGTCTAGTTCAGTGGTCAGCAAACTCATTAGTCAACAGAGCCAAATATCAACAGCACAACGATTGAAATTTCTTTTGAGAGCCAAATTTTTTAAACTTAAACTATATAGGTAGGTACATTGTTATTAACTTAATTAGGGTACTCCTAAACTGGCCTTTGCTAAAAACGCCCTCAATCTGACTGAGGAACGTTCGTTCGCTGAGGTCGACCCCTTCCAACTCTCCCATCCACACTCGTCTTGTATACTTGTTTCATCTATCTCCTTTCGTTCATCTTCTCTATATGTCCAAACCATCTCAACATACCTTTCTCAATCCTCGACACTACATCTTCTTTCACTCCACAACGTCTCCCGTCGCCCGCCCGACCGACACCCCCCACTTCTTCTAACGCCACTTCTTCAAAATAGACTCGCCCAGGCCGAAAACTGACTTTTGCGCATGGGCCACAAAGTTTCAATCACACTGTACGTGCGTGCCCGCACATGGAATTTTGTGGAAGAGCCACACTCAAGGGGCCAAAGAGCCACATGTGGCTCGCAAGCCGCAGTTTGCCGACCACTGGTCTAGTTTATGGCAATTTGATGAAACATGAGAACACAGTGGTTCACTGCAAGTGCCAAGAGGAACATTTTATTACCACACTAGAGGCCCAGTGCACAAAATTCGTAAATGGATAGGGTCCCTAGGCCTGGCCAGCGATCAGGGCTGATCAGGGCCTTCCGGCTACCAGCCGGGGCCTTCATTCATTCCGCCCCGCCCCCTGGTGGTCAGCACATGTCATAGCGAGCAATCGAACTCCTGGTCCCCTGATAGAACTCCCGAGGGGACACTTTGCATATTATCCATTTAAATATCTACACTAATAAAAGAGAAACATGGTAATTGGCGTACGACCGCTACCCTTCCCATTGGCTAATCAGCGTATCCTATGCAAATTAACTGTCAGCCAATATGGCGGCCGGCAGCCAGGCAGCTGGAAGCGAACATGAGGCTTGCTTGCTGCAGGGACTGCAGACTCCAACTCTCAGCCGACAGTTTGAAACTTTGTAACAAATATAGCCAGCCGGGATCTCAGAGCTGAAGTTATACATTGTTTCGATTATAGAACAGCAAACAAACCAGCAGCAGAGGCCTCAGAGCTAGAGCCAGAGCTAAAGCCGGCCCAGAATAAAAAAAAAGAAAAAAAGGAGCGGTTGGGAGATTCGGTCAATCGCCAGCCTGAAGGCAGCCCTCAGCCCCTCACCCAGACTGGCCAGGCACCCCAGTGGGGACCCCCACCCTGATCCAGGACACCCTTCAGGGCAAACCAGCCGGCCCCCAGGCCTCTATCCTATATAGTAAAAGGGTAATATGCCTCCCAGCACTGGGATCAGCGGAGCCGGGAGGCCTCCTGGCACCGGATCAGCGTGACAGGGGGCAGTACCCAAACCCCCTGATCGCCCTGCGGCTCTGTGTGTGACAGGGGGCGGCGTCCCAACCCCCTGATCCGCCCTGTTCTGTGTGTGACAGTGGCGGCGCCCCAACCCCCTGATCCGCCCTGCTCTGTGTGTGACAGGGGGCAGTGCCCTAACTCCCCTATCGGCCCTACTCTGTGCGTGACAGGGGGGAGCTCCCCAACCTCCTAATGGGCCCTGCTCTGTGCATGACAGGGGGGAGCTCCCCAACCCCCTGATGGGCCCTGCTCTGTGCGTGACAGGGTACGGAGCCCCAACCCCCCTGATGGGCCCTGCTCTGTGCGTGACAGGGGGCAGCGCCCCAACCCCCTGATTTGCCCTGCTCTGTGCGTGACAGTGGGTGGCACTGCAACCTCCCCATCAACCCTGCCTTGAGTGTGACAGGGGGCGGTGCCCCAACTCCCAATCAGCCCTACCCTGAGCGTGACCAGGGGCTGCACCTAGGGATTGGGCCTGCCCTCTGCCACCCGGGGGCAGGCCTAAGCCAGCAGGTCGTTATCTCCCGAGGGGTCCCAGACTGCGAGAGGGCACAGGACGGGCTGAGGGACCCCCCCTTCCTCCCCGAGTGCACAAATTTTTGTGCACCAGGCCTCTAGTATAAGATAAGCAATAAAACATTGGGCAAAAGGAAAGAGAAGAGAGAAGTCAAGAGGAGGAAGGAAAAGATATGTTAGAAGTAGAGTCAGTCCTTCAGTCCACAGAGAAAAACAGGGGAAAGAAACAGGGAACCAAGAAAAATTCCCCATCTATATGATGGATGACTATGCAACCAAAGAAGATAAGCAATAGGAATGGAAACACTAGCTAGGGAAAGGGAGAGGTAATGAAGAGATTCTGATGATTTGAAGTGCCAATGAGTCATCTAAATAAAGAAGTATAGGTAACAGTGGGATACACAAGTCTGGATATTAGAAGGAGAGACTAAGGTCTGAAACAGAAATTTGGGAATAATCAGCATATAGACAGGATCTACACAATGGAAGTATATAGATGAGAAATGGTCAGGGGTAGTGTAAACTCATATTAAAGACAGCACTATTTGGGGGGGTGGATCACATTGGACAGTACCTGATCAATAATACATATTAAGTCAAACAGTAAAATATTTTGAACTTTGCAAATAGAGGGAAACTTGAGGGTGGGCAAGGATAGCTGAAACAATGAGACTGTGACTGGAAAAGCATACAATGATCCACTGTATGTGCTATTGACATTTTAAAAAATAACATAAAACTGATATTGAATTAAAGCTATTTCATACAACTAGAAAAGCTAAAATTAAAATATCTAAGTTTAAAGAAAATTCCACAACCTAAAGTATTAAAAAATAAGTTTAACAAAACAACTTGTGTTACCTAACTTGTTTCTTGCAAAAGGCCAAACTAATCCCAATGTTTTATCTTCCAATGCCAAATTTTTTAATTAAAAAAGAAAAAGACAACCTGATCACCAACAAATCTAGTTAAAATAGAACCAGTCAAGTTCTGGCCAGTGTGGCTCAGCTGGTTGAGCATCCTCCCTTGCACCAAAAGGTTGCAGGTTCGATTCCTGGTCAGGGCACATGCACAGCTGTGGGCTTGATCCCTTGTAGGAAGTGTGCAGCCATTCAACGCTTCACTATTCTTTTAAAAAAAATAGAACCAGTCAAACCTTTTATTTTATTTTTAACTGATAATGACTAATGAAAGGGAAAGTTTTTCTCTATTCTTAAGTCAGCTTTTTTGAAGGCAATTTATTTTATAAATTCAAGTTGAAATAATATTCTGGTACCTCCCCCAACTTCAATTTATGATGAAGAACTCTTCAAGTTAAATCTACATGAAGCAAAAAAAATATTTTCATAATAGGAATAGCTATCCAATAATGAGGATGATCAACAGAATTCTATATAAGGAGCTTTCCCATAGAATAGACAGAAGATATACAAAGCAGGCTTCCTCTGTCTCAAAACACACTTCTTTGTCCATTTCTCTTTATATTTCCAATTGTTCTTTCCAGTAACTTCACTCAGATTCCATCTATATTACCATGCATTTCTACAAGCAAAGGTGGTTCAAAGAACTGGTGACTCTTGTCTATCTACTATCAGTATGGCTAAGCCACAATGCCCATTTGGGTTAATAATGCACAAGGTCAAACAGAGGTTGACAGTCCATGATCAAAGCAAGCTGGCTATTCTTTCTGTCATTTATATAGAACACACAAGATGTGTTTATTTTCACCAGCCTCTGCATGACCTCCTTTAGGTGGCATGGAAAAGATCCCACATTTCTATAAAGCATTAACTAAAGCAGTTTTCTTATTTGATACTCTCATTAAGAGCAAATTTTATTTTTTGAAACTTTTGATCTCTTTCAAAAACATCTTTGTCTGCTCAAGAACCCCTCAAGTTAAAGGCCATATGTCTAAATCAAATTGGCATAATGGATAAAACAAGGACAAGGCAACCACAAATGCCTCAGAGGAAAAGAGATGCATGCAATAGGCTGCCATCACCAATCATGGGCTGAGCAAGTTTTCCAAAATTAGTAAAGGCAATAGCACTTAAGATCTGAAAGTCATGAGGCAGCAAAAAAAAAAATATTTTAACTGCATTTTTGCTATTTAGAACTCCTACTCTTTTATCAATCTGAACATCAATTATACAAACACTGTAAACCTTTAGTAATTAGATCACTAGTAGAAAGCCAGTAGAAATACTGAGCAGTACACCCTACAGATTAATACAGATATGCTTTTTCATACCAGATATTTTAATCATATTAAGGAATTATTTAAAGATAGAGTGATCTGTTATCAGCACTAGTTTATAAAATGAAGATTTCCCATTAATTTTAAGCCATTATTCTCTCTGACCAAGATTAAATAATATTCTTCCCAATATTGTTTATACTGTGCAGTTGCAAAACTAATATTTTGACCACCACCAGGAGAAATAGCCCACACTCCCCCTCCTCCACCCCGCACAAAGAAATCTGTCCATGGCCATCTTGTCAGAAATTCACAATCAATTCATGGGTCTTCATCAATGAAAATGGATTAATCATATGGAAGACAGTAAATCCCTCAGAGTCATTTTTCTTTACTCCTGTTAAAATAAGATGGTCTAGCCCTGGCTAGTGTAGTGCAGTTGCTTGGAGCACTGTCCCGTACATCAGGGTGGGGGGTTTGATTCCTGATCAGGGAACATACCGAGGTTGCGGGTTCAATCCCTGGCCTGCCTGTCTATCTATCTATCTATCTATCTATCTATCTATCTATCTATCTCCCCCCTTCCCGCCTCCATCCCTTCCACTCTTTCTAAAAATCAATGGAAAAAAGATCTTCAGGTGAGGATTAAATTAACAAAACAAAACAAAAAACAGATGACAAACACTGGGGATGAGTGGCAAAGTGAAGCAATCATTATTTATAGGTGGTCCCAGTAAGAAAAAAATAGGTCCTAGCTCTTCCTTGTAATCTTTGCATTTGAGCATATGGGACTGAGTGCAACAAAACAAGGAGAAAGGAAATCCTTATCAGACTCTCCTTGAATTTGTATCTTGCCTTACTAACCTGGGGTGGAATGCATGCAATAGAGGAGGGTGAAGGGAAAGGATAGAGCTGGAAACTGAGAGAAGGTTCAATTCCAGTCAAGGGCATGTACCTTGATTGCGGGCACATCCCCAGTGGGGGGTGTGCAGGAGGCAGCTGATCGATGTTTCTCTCTCATCGATGTTTCTAACTCCCTATCCCTCTCCCTTCCTCTCTGTAAAAAATAAAAAAAGATAAATAGGTAGCATGATAAGGTATAATGAGTTTAAGAACTATTCATCTTTGTTTTTCTTTGTTAGGAGATGATGACAAGGGGGAAAGCAGCTAAATAAAGCAAAATGCTTGACAAGAGTAGGTAATCTATTACTGAAAGTTTTTAAATGTATAAATGTCACTTGAATTTGATGTTTTCTCAATGTCAATTTATTACTGTGCTTTTTTTACAGCATTGTATTTATTTTGGAAACAAACCAAATGTTAGCTTAGGTGTTAACAAGAACTAGTTGCAATTATCAAATGTCTTCAAAGCCATAATTTTTAAAAATACTTAATCAACTCTAATATTGTTTTTAAATTATCTTCCAATCAAGCAGAATAGTGCACTAAAGGAATCTGTGCTTGCCTGCACTGGCTCTGTAGTGTTTAAATGACAACCTTTCTCATATGGTTACCTCACTTAATCATTCAAACACCAATCATTACTCTGAGCCACATTCACAACACAGTTTACGTGCATAACAAAATCCATTAACACAAGTTATATTTGAGTTTTTAAACTAATAAAAACAATCTAGAAGTATATCCATTAACCCTATATAATAAAAGCCTAATATTATGCTAAGTGTCCAGCAGACAGGTCGGCTGTTCAACCAATCAAAGCATAATATGCTAATGATATGCTAAGGCTGCTCAACCGCTAGCTATGACATGCACTGACCACCAGAGGGCAGACAGTCAACCAGTGGACCAGTCACTATAACATGCACTTACCACCAGGGGGCAGATGCTCCAACCGGTAGGTTGGCTTGCTGCTGGGGTCCAGCCAATCGGGACTGAGCGAAGATGGACCAGACACACCCTGGAGCCCTCCCGCAGTCCCTCCCTTGTTGGCCAATCTCCCGTGTCCCTCCCCGGCCCCGATTGTGCACCTGTGGGGTCCCTCAGCCTGGCCTGTGCCCTTTCACAATCCAGGACCCCTTGGGGGATGTCAGAGAGCCAGTTTCGGCCCAATCCCGCAAGCCAGGACAAGGGACCCTACTGGTGCACGAATTTGTGCACCGGGCCTCTAGTTAAGATTATAAAAGTACCAATTACAGAAACTAAATCTCTGGGGTCTTAGGGATATCAGTAGCACTAAAATACCTTTATATCTTATTTACTTTCCTAAAGGAGGAAAAATGGATAATCTGAGAACATAAAATCAAAAGCATTCTTTGAAAATGAGCAGCATCTGATAAACATAACCCTTTGCTCCTGGCTTAATTCCTCCTTCTCCTGCTCCTAAACATGACCCACATTACACTGTTCCATCCCACATCACGACCACCTCCTCTGCATCCCACCACAGTTCTGGAAAGAACTCTTCTCTGCTCCTTCTGTAATTTCTGACTTGAGGATGCCATTACATTCAACTATGACAATTTCTATGCAAACAATATAAAATCCATATCACTACAGTGATATCTACCTCAATTCTACAACTGCTTACCTGACATCTTTATCTGGAAAGCAGAGTAATAAAATGACTAAACATACAGACTCCTAGTCAGACTGCCTACATTAAAATCCCACCTAAACCCATTTATGAACCGAACAGTCTTAGAAACTTCATATATGAAAGAGAGGCTCTTCATCTGTCAAATAGAAATAAAATTGAAATCTACAATGTGACAGCCTGCAAAAATTAAGCTAGATAATATCCAATTGATGTGAAGCACTTTGAGTAGTCTGCCACAAGGAATACAATCAATAAAGATAAAAGACGGTCCATTATTTTAATATAATATTTAGCTGTGACTTCAAATACAACATGATTAAAACCAAAACATGTCTTCCCTCTAACTGAACCCCCTTTCTGGAATTCCATATATCATTCTAGTCAAAAATCTAGATGTCATATTCAATAATGCTAAAAGTGTAAAGAATTCTTCTTTCTCAAGTCGACTCCTTCCTTTCAACTCTGAATGCGGCCACCAGAAAGGAGGCATCAGTACCTGGACTACTGCAACTCTGTCCTAGGGACTCCTGATCTAGACTCATTTATACCCAACCATCCTTCACACTGCTGCATGATATAACTCCCTGAGACCAAGAGAGTAGGCACATTTAGAAAATTATTTTTTTTAATTTACCTTTTACAATAGCATAAAGATAAAAAAAAGTACTGCACAGGTAAAAGGAGAAAGAATAGAATACTTTTTAAATTAGTGATACTGGAACAATTCAGTACCTATATACACTTTTAGGGAAAAAATTCTAAAAGATTCACAGGAATGCCCTGGCTGGCTCAACTCAGTGATGAGAGTGTCAGCCTGTGGACCAAAAGGCCTCTGGTTCAGCTGCAGATGGATCCCTGGCAAGATCGGGGTGCATGCAGGAACCATCCAATGGATGTGTCTCTCATATCAGTTTCTCTCTCTCTTTGCCTCCCTCCCTCCATCCCTCCTCTCTTTCAATTTGTCTCCCTCTCCTCCTTCCCTTCCACTCTATCTAAAAAAAATCAATGGAAAAATATTGTCAGGTGAGGATTAACAAAACAAAAAAAAAGAAGACAACTCAATGTAGTCAAAATCAAAATCACTTGAAATTATAGGGAAGGGCAAAGAAAAGCCAAGACACCCTTAAAGAAAAACAAAAACACATAAACATTCTCAAATATCCAGACTTAATATAAATCTATACTAATTATGACTGTGTACAATAAGTATCATAATAAAGAAATAGAATAATAAAAAATAAATAAAACCCAGAGATAGACCCAAGCATCTATGGACACTCAATATGACAGAGTGGGTAATCTATATATATAAAAAGCCAGTGACTGGAACGCCATAACAACCAGAATGACCGGTCACTATGATGCCCATTGCGGCCAGTGAACCAGCCAGATCCGGGGGTGGAGCCGGCAGCCAACCCCCCCTCGGCCCCTCCACCCAGCCAGCCCTGCCCCTGATCGACCTCTCCCACCCCAATCAAGGGCAGGGTGGCTGGCCAAGGCCCCCAAAGCCCTTCCCCCCAGCCGGCCCCACACCAGATTGGTCCACCCCATCCCAATAGCCCACAGCTCCTCTCCCCAGCTGGCCCTGCCCCTGATCACCGCCCAACCCCAAAAGCGGGCAGGACCGGCCAGCCAACCTCCTGCAGCCCTTCCCCCCGGCTGGCCCCACCCCCAATGTGTCCCCACCACCCTGATCAGCCCAAAGCCCCTCCCCCTGCTAGGCCCGTCCCTGATTGCCCCCCTACCCCAACAGGGGGTGGGGCCAACCAGCCAACTGCCTGTGGCCCCTCCCCCTGGCTGGCCCAACCCCCGATCTTCCCCCCCCCCCACTCCAATAAGGGGCCGGGCCGGCGACCAACCACCCATGACCCCTCCCGAAGGCCACTGGCCCCTGATCGGCCCCCCCCACCCCAATCAGGGGCAGGGCCCGCCAGCCACTTGCCCTTGGCCCACCCCCCGAGCCGGCCCAGCCCTGATCGGGCCCCAATCGGGGCAGGCCAGCCAGCCGGCCAACCTCCCGTCATCTCCTCCTCCCAACAGGCCCAGCCCCAATCTGCCCCAATTGGGGCTGGGCCAGCCGGACCCCACCCGTGCATGAATTCGTGCACTGGGCCACTAGTTCATAGCTAAGGGGAGAAAGGATAAATCTTTTAAAAACAAAAACAAAATAATAAATGATACTAGAAAAAGTTGGATCCTACATGAAAAATAATAAAACTTTTTTGAAATTTAAAATAAACTGGACCCCTTTCTAGCACCATATAAGCAAACAAAAAAGTCAACTCCAGACAGATTATAAATCTGTGCAAGGAGTAAAAACCGTAAGACTTTTAGAAGAAAATACTGGAGAATACCTTAACTTCAGGGTAAGGAAAGAGTTCTTAAACAATAATAGCATACACTCAAAGGAAAGACATAAATGTTAAGCCAAAATTTATCTCCAGCACTAAAGAAAGTGAAAAGATAAGCCACAATTGATATCTGCAACATGTGTAACATGTAATGATTAGTATCTAGTCTACATGTAACATATTCCCACAAATAAATAAAAGACAATTCAACAGGAAAAAAATTTTAAAGCCATTTCACAAAAAAGGAAAATCCAAATGGCCAATAAACATAAAAGATGCTCAACATCATTAGTAACCATGGGAATGCAAATTAAAACCACACTGAGATACCATCTCCACCACTAGATTGTCAAAAGTTAGACCTCTGGCCATATCAAGTAACAGCAAGAATTGAAAACAACTACCCGCATCCATTACTGGTGGGAGTGAATGACACATGCATTTGGGAAGAGTTTGGCATTATCTATTAAAGTTTGACTATGTACATATCCATGACCCAATAATTCAACTCCCAGTTACACATCCTAAAATAAGTCTTGCACATGTGCACCAGAAACCATGTTCAAAATATTCATAGTAGCAGTCTTCATTCATACAAGGAAAGTCCTGGAAAACCTCAACTCTATAAATAATAAAATGGATAAATTGTGGCAAACTCATGCAACAAGGGACCAGAAAAATTTTAAATCCATCAACATGGATAAATCATGGATTTGCTTAGGAAAAGAAGCAAATCTCAGAACATCAAAAGTTTAAGTCCAATAAATAAGGTCTAAAACAGGGCAAAACTAAACAACCAATTGTTTAGAGATATACTTAACAGATGATAAATTTACTAATAAAGCAATGGAATGACACACAGAAACCAGGATAAAATTTTCTTTTTAGGGTGTGACTGAAAGAGGGACACACGAGAATTTCTAAGGTCTTGACAACATCATATTGCTTATGCTGGGTGGTGGACATATTAATGGCAATATTATTATTATTTAAACTATAGGTTTCATAAATCTTATATATGTATATTTCATAATAAAACCAATTTGGAAAGAGAGGGGAATGAGTTTTAGATTGAAGTTAGGAGGTGAAGAATCTCAAGTCTGGCTAGGAAGGCAAGAAGAAAAATCCGACAATAGCTAACATGGATACATGGGGTGATTAGACCTGAGCATATTTAAATGTCAATGGCAAGGCACCAATGAGACTGCAGAGGTAGAAAACATAGGAGAATGAGGAAATAGTTTATGAAATGAGATTTCTAAGAAGGTGGGTAGGCTAAAATTCAGAGCACATGTGAACAGAAGATATTCTTTCACTTTAAACTTGAGGAAACAAAGCAAGAACCAAGGGCTTACATGCTCATCTCCCCCAACAATCTGCATTTCCCTAGCGTTACTAGCACCTAGAACAGTGCTAATGGGCATGGGAGAAAAAAGAGGCTAAGGACTGCTCTGGGTAGGTTCAGAAAGTACAGAATGGATTACCTGAGAAAAGTACATTTTTAATACTTAACAAATATTCCAATCACCTATTAGCTAACTTCGCAAATATACAAATCACCTATTACAGTGGTCGGCAAACTGCGGCCCTTTGAGTGTGGCTCTTCCACAAAATACCACGTGCAGGCGCACAGGTACAGTGCAATTGAAACTTCGTGGCCACACTCAAGGGGCCAAAGAGCCGCATGTGGCTCGCGAGCCGCAGTTTGCTGACCACTGACCTATTAGAAAAGTCTACATTAACATTTCCTTCTTTAGCAGATAAATGCAAAAACAATATATTAAAATCCAATTTATACTTTTTTGATGCATACCGAATGTTGATATTATTAGCAATCTTTTAAAAGCTAATTTCCTTAAATCAAGTCTTACCTCACTTGTAAAAAAATTAACTTCTACTTACTTAATTGAATTTCTAAAGTGGTCTTCCGCTGGGTTTTTTACAGTGCAACTATTCAGGAGCCATAAATCTGCATCTGATGCATTTTCTGTTAAAAAAAAAAAAAAGAAAGAAAGAAAAGTGTCACATTTAATCGGTCAGAAATATCCAAGTGCTTATTTAAATAGCACTGGAACTGGTGGTGGAGAGCAGAGAGAGGTAGAGAAGAAAGGCAAGTAAACAGGCAATTACAATACAGTAGGTAACTGCTGTAATTTGGAAATATTCATGAGAAATAGATATTTTAAATGTATAACCTCTGCTATTATCTTTTCATTTAAAATATCAAGAGGATCAACATTTGCTTCCTGTATTTTCAATACTTGAGAGTATTTAATAACTTCCAAAAACTAAAGTAAAACTGTCTTAAACTTGCCTCTGAATAGAAAATTGCCCCTTTGGGACTGCACGGTAATATTTTTCAAGCACATGTATTATCATACACTGAATATTCTTCAGTTTGAGAAGTTATTAAAAATATAATTTGTCCTCCTTGTAAACATTAAAGACTAACCTTAAACTGAGGCTTTTATTCCTCTCAACAATTTGATTAGATATTGTTACATACTATAATAAACTCACCAGCAGTGCAACAAATCACCCAAACCCATTGTGTTTATAGACATGAATTTACAAATGCCTCAAGAGCTTGACGCTATTCCAACTATCTTGCTGCCTAAAAGGACTTACACTTTAAAATAGGATTACCACAATGAAAGGAAAAGCAAAATTGAAAACTGCAGTACCTTCAATGGTATTTTAGTAAGAAACAAAGCTGAGGTCAGAAAACATGAAGAACTAAGAGGACTAAGGGATGCCTGTATGTACAACCTCCATGCTAGAAGGGGGCTTCACGTGCAAACATTACATGAGAGGGTGGGGGAGCACATCAAAGCTTTAGTAACTTGGCAAAAACTTTTCGCCCAAAATTTTATTATAAAAAATGATAAAATGTTTCTATAAGGATCCAAAAATTCTTGAAATGCTAAAAAGGCAAGGGAAGCTCCTTATTACTATACTCATCTCACTCCTCCTATTCATCCCCGCCCCGCATCACCACCAGAGTGTATGTCCCACTCAACAGTAGAGTGGCCTTTCATAAAACATAAATTTGATTATGTCACTTTCCTGCTTAAACTTGGAAATGATGGGCATTCACCTACCTCCTCTAGTTCCCTCCAAATGATTCCCCACAATGCCATCTGAAAGATACTCCTCTAATATCGATCTGACTGTAGCACTCTTGAAATCTTCCAATGATTTCACGGTGATACTCAAGGCCTATCCAGATCTTCAACTTCAATATTCATTTCTCCCTAAATTCATCCGTCTCTCCAGCCACACCAAACCACCTGAAATTCCTAAACCTTGTGCTATGCCATCTGCCTAGAATACCTTTATTTTCTTCAGACTGGCAACTCAGATAGCCCTTCACCTGCCCATCCACCTTCAGTTTCTTAGATGCCTCTTCTCTGCATTCCCACAGTAGACTGCATAAAGCATTCTGGCACTTCATAATTGCGTATTAAAATAACTCATTTTTCCAGCCTGTACTTATTACTAGTTAAGAAATACTGAAGACAACATTTTTATCTGAATGTCCAGGACCTAACACAGTAATGGCACAGAACAGACATTCGAGTAACCATGGAACACTAAACAGTATACAAGTAGGTTCAAGAAGAAAGATGACAGAGGCATAATGTGTGAGATTACATACCAACCTCCTTAAGCTCTGAGGTCATGCTAATTTTTTGAAATGAGCTTCAAGTAAGTCACCAATTTATTTAACAACAATTTAGAGCTGACACTTTAACATACTCATAGCTATATCCCCAGCACTTATGACAGTGCCTGGTACATAGTGGGTACTCATTAATTTACTAAATGAATGTGGAGTTTTGAAAGACAAAGCAAAACTATGAGCAATGTATTATATCTGTTATCTCATGGCAAAAATATAAAGACTGTGGATTTATTTAAAACAAATAGCCCAGCCAGCATGGCTCAGGGTTGAGCATTGATCTATGAACCAGGAGGTAATGGTTCAATTCCTGGTCAGGGCACATGCCCGGGTTGCAGACTTGATCCCCAGTGTGGGGCATGCAGAAGGAAGCCGATCAATGATTATCTCTCTTCATCGATGTTTCTATCTCTCTCTCCCTCTCTCTTCCTCTCTGAAATCAATAAAAACATTTTATTATAAAAAATGATAAAATGTTTCTATAAGGATCCAAAAATTCTTGAAATGCTAAAAAGGCAAGGGAAGCTCCTTATTACTATACCCATCTCACTCCTCCTATTCATCCCCGCCCCGCATCACCACCAGAGTGTATGTCCCACTCAACAGTAGAGTGGCCTTTCATAAAACATAAATTTGATTATGTCACTTTCCTGCTTAAACTTGGAAATGATGGGCATTCACCTACCTCCTCTAGTTCCCTCCAAATGATTCCCCACAATGCCATCTGAAAGATACTCCACTGTGTGTCAGGATCTGAGAGATACCTGAATCTATAGGAATGGATGAGCTCACCTAAGAAGACAGATAGGGGTAGAGGGGAAGGGAAGAAAGGAGAGAAAAAAGTAGAAGACTGGGTCTTTCAGAGGTCTGGTAGAAAAGTTGAGATGAGAAAAGGACACTGAAAAAGAGCAGCCAATACCAGGTAAGATAAGAGGATAAAAACTAGGCACATTGAAACATGAGTAATCAATTATGTTAAATGCTGAGAGTTCAAATCCCATAAAACAAACAAACAAAAACCTAAAGGCAGAACTACTTGTGCCAGATGTCATGTTGGTATCCTGGTACATTCTTCGATTCAGTCACCGTAAAGCCACCAGATAACTCAACAAAAGCTGCTCAAGGAGAACTTCAGCAATATATAAGGCAAATCATTCCTCTTGGTCTGGAATTCTGTCAATGTTGGGATGTGCTGACTTTCAAAATAAAGTGAATACTATGCTGGTGACCCAGTAGTTACAATCAACAGAAAACCTGTGAATATACCAAAATGCCCACAAAATTACCAACTGAATAGTAACTATCCCACAAAAGAGAAGTCTCTCCTCCAATAAACACAGTTTCTTATCCAATTACTTCTTAACTCAGTTTTGTGTTAATGTATCTTACTTATTATTGTCAAAAGATTGCTCTACTTACAAGCATAAAACAGTCAGTCAACAACCACAACACAATGAAGATCCACTGTGTGTCAGGGCTATGTTCTAGGTTATGGGGATAGAGCTGTGGCAAGAGTTTCTACCCTCAAGGAGTTTACAGTCTTAAGGAGGAAGTGTGATAAAAAAAACAAAAATAGGGAAACAAGCTAATTTCAGTCAATGATATTAGCACAATAAAAGAGGGTAATGGACAAAGAATAACTGGGGGTGGGGAGTGTTGCTAGTCAAAATAAGTCTCCCTCAGAAGTTCAAATCTGAACTGGGACTTACATAATGGGAAAGAATCTGCAAAGATCAGAAGATCTTTCTGAGAGATACCACAAAAGCAAAGCCTTAGAAAGAGGACCAAGCTTGCCATGTTCTAGTGACAGAGAGACAAACAGAGTGACTGGACATAGGGAGAACAGGAGGAGAAAGGTCAGGGAGCAGGAACCAGATTATGCTGGCAATTGTTTCAAACATGAGCTAATTTCTACTTCAGAAAGCCCCTTCTGGAAGCACTGTGAAGACTGTAGATACGGCAAATGGAAAAGCAATGGCAAAAAAATGCAGGCAAGATAACCAGATGGAAGCTGACACATTGGTCTAAGAGTAATTGAAAGATTATGGTAACCTGGACCTGGGTTATGGCATGGCAAGAGTGAGAAGCAAATGGAGGCATATTTTGAAGGTAGAAACAAGATAACTCACTGAGAGAATAGATATAAGTCATACAAGAGTAATCAAGTAGGATTCCTACGTACATGGGAAGTATTTTGGCCTGAGCATCAGTTGTTTGTGGTGCCATTTATTGAGACAGGAAAGCTTTACAAAGAAAAACAGATTTGGGAAATGAGAGAATCAATAGGGGGTCTTCTGAACATGCTTATTTGAGATCCCTATTATTCAACTAGAAATAATGATCAGCCATTTGTATAGAAGATACACAAATGGGAGAATCAAAACCATATAGAAGATACCTGAATCTATAGGAATGGATGAGCTCACCTAAGAAGACAGATAGGGGTAGAGGGGAAGGGAAAAAAGGAGAGAAAAAAGTAGAAGACTGGGTCTTTCAGAGGTCTGGTAGAAAAGTTGAGATGAGAAAAGGACACTGAAAAAGAGCAGCCAATACCAGGTAAGATAAGAGGATAAAAACTAGGCACATGATGTCATTGAAATCCAGAGAAGAGAGTATTTGAAACATGAGTAATCAATTATGTTAAATGCTGAGAGTTCAAGAAAGGTATCTCTATAAATATCAGATGCAATCTAGACCTCAAGATATGATTAGTATTTCATTATCAAACCATAGTGCTGCCATGAAATCACTGTGCATATATCAATCTATATTCTTCCCAGGTTATCTTTGGACCAAATCCAAAAAAGCAGGATTGACAGGTTACCTAAATTCATAGGTAACTGCATTATATACTGTCACATTCTCCTCCCTAAGGCATGTCTCACTTTGCACTCCCATGAGCAACGCAAGACACTGCCTGTTATCCATAGCATCACCCACAGAGTGTGCTATCAAACCTGTGAACTTTTGCCAATCAGGAGAGAAACAGAAAGCCAACTGAGGTTTAACGTGCATTTCTCTTATTATGAGTAAGTTGAGTAGCTTCTCATATGTTTACGGACCATTTGCAGGATTCGGGTTTGTTTTTTTCCCGTTTTCAGTCTGTTCGTATCTTTTGCTAACTTTTCTATCAGATAGTCATCTTCATTTCAATTTTTAATTTAGTTACACACATAAACATCCTATATAATAAAAGCCTAGGTGGTGTTGCGTGACATCATCACAAGATGGCCACCATGATGTCATCACAAGATGGCCACCCCACGTCACCACAAGATGGCTGCCACAAGACAGCTGCCACAAGACAGCTGCCACAAGATGGTCACCTTAAGATGGCCAGCAGGGGAGGGCAATTGTGGGAGATTGGGCCAGCAGGGGAGGGCAGTTGAGGGCAGTCAGGCCTGCAGGGGAGGGCAGTTGGAAGCAATCAGGTGGCAGGGGAGGGCAGTTGGGGGTGATCTGGCCAGGAGGGGAGGGCAGTTGGGAGCAATCAGGCAGGCAGGGGAGGGCAGTTGACGGCAATCGGGCCAGCAGGGAAAGGCAGTTGGGGGCGATTAGACCGACAGGGGAGCAGTTAGGCATCAATCAGCCCAACAAGGGAGTGGTTAGGGGGCCATCAGACAGGCAGGCAGGCGAGCGGTTAGGAGCCAGCAGTCCCGGATTGTGACAGGGATGTTCCCCAAGGGGTCCCAGAGGGTGCAGGCCGGACTTAGGGACATCCCCCAGGCATGAATTTCGTGCACTGGGCCTCTAGTACTATATATGAGAAAATATTTCTTGTCTATATTAGTTATAATATTTTTCCCCAGTTTGTCACTTTACTTTTTTATAGTTTCTTCATACTTTTTTATTTCTAGGATATCAAATTTATCTACTTCTCCTCTTATTGCTTCTGGATTTTAAGTCATTATTAGAAAGTTTTCTGTACTCCTAAGTTACCAAGGAATTTACCCATATTTTCTCCTAATACACATATGAATTAATATTTAGATCTTTGATCTATTAGGAATTTATCCTGATACATCAATCTTACTGAATTTTTAAAGCAGAAGATGAAATAAGATACTACATTCTCATATCAAATTGGAAAATAATAAAAAATATGATACTACCTAATGCTAGCAAAGGAATGGGGAACTGGCAACCTCGTCCTCTGCTGATGGCAGGAGACATAGGAAACTCTTTGGAATGCAATGTAGGGATAGCTATCAAAAATTCAGATGCTGCCCTGGCCAGGTGGCTCAGTTGTTTGAAGTATTGTCTCATGCATCAAAAGGTGGCAGGTTCGATTCCCAATCAGAGCATATACCCAGGCTATGGTTCCATCCCAGGTTGAGGTTGGAGCATGTGCAGGAGGCAACCAATCAATGTT
This sequence comes from Myotis yumanensis, assembly GCF_028538775.1. Classification (NCBI taxonomy): domain Eukaryota; kingdom Metazoa; phylum Chordata; class Mammalia; order Chiroptera; family Vespertilionidae; genus Myotis; species Myotis yumanensis. The sequence goes on from NW_027223753.1 coordinate 76,461,881, forward strand.
TCTCTCACATTGATGTTTCTTTCTGTCTCTTTCTCTCTCTCTCCCTCTCCCTCTCTCTTTCTCTCTCTCTCTTTCTCTCTCCTCCCCTCCCTCTCTCTAAAATCAATTTTTAAAAATGTAAACGTGCATCAGAATTTCTCCTACACATTTGTAGCATATTTGCACCACACACATGCATATTTATATGCATACACACATACATGCACACAAATATATAGATATATAAAAATATATATAATTATACACATAAATTATTAAATTCTCACTGAAGATTACTGATAAAGCAAAAGACCTAGAAAGCCTATAAGTTGACTATAGGAGACTGACTAAATAAATTATGAGACTGCAGCTAAAATACCATTTAGTTGTTTAAAAAAGGCAAGATAAATCTGTAAGTGCTAATTTATAATAATCTTTGATACAACATCAGATAAAACAAAGCAAGGTGCAAAAGAGTAGGTCTTGTATTTCACTTGTGTTTAAAAAGGAAAAGAGAAAAGGGGAAATTCTGTTGTAAGCAAAGAAGATTTCTAAAAATATACATATGAAATTGCTGGAGGTGTCCATCCTTGGAAGTAAGATGAAAGTTCAGCTGTCCTCCAATATAGTGTTCATGTGTGCATCTAACATTCTTTCTCTTTTCTTTTTATAATTTTATAAAATTTAATCCTGAGAAGGAACACATCACTATTTAATTTATATTCATCTGTATTGTTTTAATTATTAAAAGCAGGTATTGATTTTGTTCACTTAAGAAAACTAATCAAGCTTTTTACTTCTTTTTAATGTTTCCTTTTCCACAGAGCCTGGCATCAGTACTAAGGTGAGAACATAAACTATTTTCCTGTTGTGATCCATCATAAAAACTGACTTGATACACATTTTCTAAGGGACTTTTCTCCCCACTGCTAGAGCCTTTGTACTCACTGGACCAAGAAAATGAAGGCCATTGGCACACCACCCACTTTGAGTGGGGGAATAGAAAAATAAACTATTATTTGTTCTAATCGAATCACATTCACTTTTCAAACTATTTCTTTATATACACAAAATAAATTACTTTTAAGCCTAAAGTAATAAAAATCTGATTAGCAATAATGATAATAGCTAACATTACTGGGTACATATTATGTGTCCAGCAATGAGTCATGCTCATCATATCCTTCTTTTTTTCCATTTAATCCTCCAAATTTGTGGTGGGTTCATTTTTACTCAAATTTTATAGAGGGGGGAATCTGTGGCTTAGAAAGGAAAAGTAACTTGCCTAAAATCACAGAGAGAGAGAGTGGCCAGGATTAGAGATCCAGACAAACTGACTCCAGGGACTGACAGTCTAAAAAAATTAGAATGCCTCATTAGTAGCTCTTTGCTCTTGATCAAAAATAATGCAGACAGTATCTAAAAACAAAATACAGAAATGTCACGTGGCCTTGAGGTTGCCTCATGATATTTCTAAAGAGGCTAATGAGCAGGAACTGTTTGGCTATTTCCAACATTTCCAAGATCCTGAACATGTCAGCTCATGCATGGCCTTCTGTTATCAGTGAGAGACATGCAAGTAAAGGGAGCATTAATAATGATGCAGCATCCTCACTCTGAAGCACAAGCTGACTCTCACAGCAACCAATCTCCACTTCACCCTGCAGGCTTCTGCATAATCATGGCATTATGGAAGAGAGCGGCATGGTTCATAGCAACACTACTCAGAACAAAACATTTATCTTACACAAGTGTTCCATTTGGAAGTCAACTCAAGGAACAACATAAAACAGTAAGAGGAGTCTATCCATAGATTTAGGTAAGGCGGTTGAACATGTGGATATAAATAAAAATTCACTAAGAGCACAACGAAGATGGGGAAATGTTTGTTTGGACCCGACAGCATTTGGTAGGAAAGGGGGGTCTTTACCACAGAACAAACGTCCAATATGCTTATTCATACCCGTGTGTGTATTTATATTAATACAAATCACTGAGTGCCTACTAAAAACTTAGGGAATAGAGTAAGCTTTTTTTAAAGTTTATTATTTATTGTTAACAGTATTACGGATGTCCCCTATTTTCCCTCCACTTGCCCCTAGAATAAGCTTTAATAGAAGTACTTAAAAGCACCTTTAAGGTGCATCTTAAAAAATAATTTCTTAAAATCAATAAAGGCTAAGTTGAAATTTAAAATTCTGGTCAATGTATTTTTTGTCTACCTTTCATTTGTTCTATATAGGGGCTGTGCAAAGCACAACATTGAGTAACCAGGTTTTCAAAATCTTTTTTTTTTATTGACTTTGAGAGAGAGATAGAGAGAGAAAGAGAGAGAGAGAGAGAGAGAGGGAGAGAGAGAGAGAGAGAAACATCGATTTGTTGTCCCACTTATGCATTCACTGATTGCTCCCTGTATGTATCCTGACTGGAGATTGAACCCACAGTCTTGGCATATTAGGACAATGCTCTAACCAACTGAGCTACCCAACCAGAGTCAAAAAAATCTTTTTACAAAAAAAATTGAAGTGAACCATGAGAAAGCATTCTCCTTTTAGTAAGCTAGGGTTGGAAGACTGGGAGGATGAGGAGAAGGGGACCGAAACAGAGGAAAGAGAAGGAGAGGAGAGAAAGGGAAAGGAGAAATAGAGTCTGACAGACAAAGAACATCTGCAGTTCCCAGTCTGAAATACTGGGAACAGGAGCTGACCACCCACTGCTGAGAGCTGGGGAGTACTGGTGTGCTTTTGAATGAAGTAGAACACAGCAGCTCCTAGGGGGAAGCGCTTACTCTTGGAGATTACTCACATGATTTTGTTCTTTAAAAATACAGGCATCCCCTGCTTGTTGAAAGTTCTGGTTACACCACTTTACTTTTTCGAAAGACCCACATTAAAACCTGTTCAAAGAGGATTTTCACTTTTACAAAAGAAGTGAAAACAGTGTCCAGCATTTGTGATACAGTGAGTCAGTGCACCCTGAACATCGAGAGCACACTGTTGCTTCTACTAAATGCTGTATTATTTTAACCTTTGTATGTTAACTGATACGAATTAGTAGGTTACTTTTTGGATCTCGGAAAACTAAAAAACTTTTCCATATAAATCAATGGTAACTGCTTCTTCGTTTTCTGCCATGTCGGCTTAGGAAAAGTTTTATAGGAATGTTCTGCTTCTGGATAGTGGAGAAACCTGTAGTCCTGCTGAACGCTTTGCAAAGATAAAATGAAACCATGAGTCAGCTTGAACTCTGTTCACTGTACAGAGGGAAAAAAACATTTTTTCTTTTAAGTGATAAATAAAAGCTGGGAGAACTCTACCAGCAACTACTGAAAATTAATTACATAGCTACGTAGGCCTGGCAACAATCTAAATCAGAGTGCAAGACAAACCTTTACTTACTGTGTAGAACAGAACATTGCTAATATTCCCCTGTCCTCTTTACAAATTAAATTGCTCTGTTGGTCCTGACACATAATTAGTTCAGAAGTTACTGTGTCTAAAGAATCCATAATAGGACATTTACTTCTATGATATAAATAGGTTTATAAACTAAGAGCTAATATACACACCAAATGGACCTTATAGGGCACTTCATGAGCTGGTCACCGCACCTCTACACTAAGCCACTGCTCACCATGCCGATCTTGTCTGTTATGTTCCTGCCACACTGAGCCTTCAGGCCCTCAGGCATAATAAAACTCCAAAATTGAGAAAAACGAAAATCTAACCCTCCCCCCGCCAAAAAAAAAAGTGGGTAAAGAATATGAACTGAGAGTGCACACAAAAAGGAAACACATGGCTCTTGAACATAAAAGATATTCAACCCCATTATTAATAAATAAAAATTAAAACTGCCCTAAGGGAGAAAAACCATACAATTTTTCATTTCATATATTGTCAAAAAAACATAAGTTTAAAAACATTGTGCTGATGTCACTGTGAAGAAGCAGGCACTTTCCTGCATTGCTGGTGGGAATGCAAACTAGAAAACCACCTGTGAAGGCCATTTAGCAATACCTACCAAAAAGGAAAATGCACATTCTCTGACCAAGAAGTTCTGAGAATTTAGCCTACTATAAACATACTAGAGGCCCGGTGCACAAAAATCGTGCATGGGTAGGGTCCCTAGGCTTGGCCGGCGATCAGGGCCAATCTGTGGGATGACCAGAGGGGTAACCAGGGGGCCCCCGCTGGCACCTGCCTTGGCAGGCCTGGAGCCACCTGCTCGCCCGCCCCGCCCCCCGCCACTGCCAGTCGCCTCCCTCTGCGGGGCAACCGGTGGAGCGATCAGGGGGCCCCCACTGGCACCCGCCTTGGCTGGCCTGGGGCCTGCAGGCTGGAGGCAGCTCCTGCATTGAGCGTCTTCCCCCTTGTGGTCAGTGCGCATCATAACTACCAGTCGTTCTGCCATTCGGTAGATTTGCACATTAGGCTTTTATTATATTGGACTTACACATGTACAAGGTAATTCATTGTAGCACTGTTTGTTAGAATAAAAGGTGACTGGTTAAAGGCATCCTATATAATAAAAGGCTAATATGCAAATTGTCCCCAGAAGTGGGAGTTCGACTGACAGGTAACTCTTGACACACACTGACCACAAGGGGGCAGACACTCCAATGCAGGAGCTGCTGAGTGACAGCAACTTTGCAGAGTGCCCTCTCACATTCTGGGACCCCTCGAGGGATGTTAGACTGCCGGTATCAGCCCGATCCCTGAAGGCCAGGCTGAGGGACCCCACCTGCTGGAGGGAACCTGCTCACTCCAAAGATGCCCTTCGAGCCCCAGCACCGCCCGAGGTGCAGCCAGCTGGGAAGGGACTGCGAGAGGTTGACTCCAGGGCGTGTCTGGCCCGTCTCTCCCAGTCCCGCCCTGCCGGCCACCTTCCAATTAATTTACCTTCAATGTGCACGAATCCATGCACTGGGCCTCTAGTTTTAGTATATTCAGATTTGAGACTCCTATAAAGCTGCTCAAAAAAAAAAAAAAAAAAAAAGAATGAATAACCTCAAGTCCTAATGTAGAAAGAGCTCTAGTCATATTTTTCAGAGGAAAAAAAAAATTAAGACAGTAAAAAACATATACACTATGCTACTAGAATAAATTTTCACCTTTGCTTCTATTTCTACAAAAAATTGTGTGTGTATACCAAAAACAAATAAAATGGCTAGGATTGGAGAGAGGAATAACTACAGAATTGATGGGAGACAAGGTAAGAGGAAGATTTTCCTTTGTACAACTAATTTTTATTTTTAAACCTATTCAAAAATTAAGTCTTTCCAAAGTAAAAAAGCAATTGCAAAAAATGTAGCTTGTCTTAATCTCCCTACTATCTCCCCAATCTGTACTTCCTTCCATAGTCAAACATCTTGAAAGAACTATCCCTGTACCAGATCTATACATATTCTGTCACCTCCCATTTTCTCTTCCAGCACTTCAACCACTCACTATTTTCATAAAAACACTTCCATTGCGGGAACCGATCCCAAATGCCATAGACAGCTAAACACTCCTTTCTTTATGGTGTCAACAGAATCACTCTCCTATCTTCCTCTTACCTCCCTAGCCTCTCTGCTTTATTCATCCATGAATTACACTGCTGATGGGAATGTAAAATAGTATAACTGATTGGGAAAAGAGTCTGGCAATCCCTCTAATTGGGAAACAATGAGTTAATATATGATCCAGCAATTCCTCTCCTGGGTATACACCCTAAAAAACTGAAAATGTATGTTCACACAAAAATTAATACATCGCCCAGCCAGTGTGTCTCAGTGGTTGAGCGTCAGTCTATGAACCAGGAAGTCATGGTTCAATTCCTGGTCAGGGCACATACCCAGGTTGCAGGGTCGATCCCCAGTGGGGGACGTGAAGGAGGCAGGCAATTGATGATTCTCTCTCATCATTGATGTTTCTATCTCTCTCCCTCTCCCTTCCTCTCTGAAATCAATAAAAATATTTAAAAAACAAAACAAAACACTTGTATATCAATGCTCATAGCTGCATATCTTAGCCAAAAAGTGGGGGAGGGGGCAGGCGGGGGGCCCATCATCTCATAATTGAATAAAATGTAGTATATCCATACAAAGGAATATTATTAGGCAATAATAAGAAATGAAATATTGATAACATGCTTGATGGACTTGAAAACAAGGTGAAAGAGGTCAGTCACAAAGTAAGATGTGTTGTATGATTCCACTTAAATTAGGAGTCCAAGAGACAGAAAGACTGGTGACTGCCTAGGGCTGGGAAGGCTAGGAAGACTGAGGGGTACCAGTTAAAGGATGTAGAGACTCTAGTTGAGGTAATGAAAATGGTTTAAATTGACTGTAGTGATGGATGCACAACTCTGTGAATATACTAAAAGCTACTGCATTGTACACTTAAACAGTGTATGGTATGAGAGTGATTATCTCAAAAAATCTGTGTAATAAACAAACAACAACAAGAAACAAGCTTGAGCCACACCATCACCACTGTTTTCATTCTTTACCCTCTGCCTAAATGTCTCTTCCACCCATCCACCCTAGAAAACTCCTACTCCCCATTTTCAGCTCAGTTACATATCACCCCCTCTAGGAAGCCTTCTCTACTGTAGTTCTTCAGAAAGAGTAAGGCACTACTTCTCCTTGCTTACAGATGAGCTTGTGGCATATCCTGGCAAAGATTCATAAGTATGTCCCACCCTTAAAATGAGTCCCTCAATGTCTTTCAATCCCCAGAGATGAGCTCAGGACTTAGAAAAGGATATGCTCTGATTGTCAATGGGTGGGTGGATAGGTGGAAGGGTAGATGGGTGAATGGGTGGATGCATGGACTGATGGATAGAAGAACAGAAGGAGAGAAGAGAAAGAAACAAAGAGCAAGCATGAATAAACAAAAGAAGCAAATATCAAGGTGGCAGAACGGCATGTTAATGAATAAGCATGGAGACCAAATGAGGAAGCAAACAGATTAGTCCTTGTCAGCAATCAAAAGTTAACACTAGAGAAATGCTTTCAGCAGAGGCTGGGGTCAAACTCTGATGGAGAATCTGGTATTTCTTCCAGAGGATTTTCTTGTTCTAACAAGAACAAAGAAAGCAGCAAGTTTTCATTCTATGGAACACTGAGCACTTATAAAAAGAATGTACTTACAAAAATATCCTGGGAAAATGTCTTTTCCATCTAACAGAGATTATGCAATTTATACATATAGCTATAATTACTAGTATAGAGAAGTAAAAGAAAAAAAAAACCCTATGCATTAAAAATAGGTTATAAGGAAATGCACCAAAATGTTAGCAGTAGCTATATTTAGGTACTGGCACTCATGCTCTAGAGAGCAGGTCTTCCTGGTTTCCAGAGGCTTCCCGACATGAGTCTGGGCCTGACAAGGCATTTCTTCCCTAAGCTGATCCCTACCATCTGGAGGTTCTTACAGGCCTCCAGAGACATGTTCTGTCTCATCTGACTGGCTCATCTGGACAGGCTGGCTCCTTGGAGTTGGCTTAGGCCCCAAGGGTCTTCTTCATCCAATTATTCAACAGAGGCCCAGGCTTGGACCTGGCAAGCATGGTCCACGGTTCTAACATTGGCCTTGAAGAAGGCTATTTCGACAGTTCAGAGATTAGCTAACATGGGGCAAAGGTAGGCTGTTAATTATGAGGAAACGAAGCCTCAAGTGGCAAAGAGGTTTTTGTAAAAACAAAAGAACTTAGTAATTGACTACATATGGAAAATGACAGCAGGAAGAATAAAGGTTTCTAACCTAGAAGCTAATCCAAAGAGTGGCACCACTAGGGAGAAGCAGGTCGAAGGAGAAGAGTGTAAATTTAGCATTAGACATGTTCACTTTCAGTTACCTATTCAGTGATGTATGCAAGCAGAATTGTGCACAAGCAACTGTAAGTAGTGCATGAAAGAACTCACAGAAGATCAAGGTTGCCCATGTCACCAAAGATGACAGGCAACAGGCAATGGGGTGAGGAGGACTATTGAGTACAGGGGTTAAAAATCATCAAGAAGATGGAAGTATGTCACAAAGCTATGATGGGTGGGCAGGACTTCAAACAGGAGTGTTTGCCTGACTGAGTAATGGTGACAGACAATAGACTTAATTTATAGTGGTTGGGAAAAGTAAAAACAACACTGACCTCTTCTCTGCCTTATGAATCAGAAGGAATTTGCCTAAAAGTCAGAAGTACAATTAAAATGCTGGAATTGATTTCCTATAAATTTCAGTTTGACTATGCAATAGATTAGAACTAAATAACAACATTTGCATAGCATTTTACACTTACAAAGCATTTTCAAATACATTCTCTCATTTAAGAGCCCCAGGAGGTAAGTATTTACACTCCTCATCTCATGGATGAGGAAACAAGGAAACATATTGTGACAAGCAAAGAATCATCATAAACCGAACCCCAGGAAGCAGGGCCAGCGTGGTCTTGGCTCTGCAGGCTGAGTGGAGGCACTTCGAATCTGCTCTATCCATCTTCCCTTTGAGGTTAAGTGCTGTGATGTGGGCTGTCCTTACTACCATGAACAGGGATGAGTTCTTTCTTGATGCCCCAAACAACAAAGTTTGTGCATTTATTCACAGACTAGAGGCCTGGTGCATGGATTCATGCACATTGAAAGTTAATTAATTAGAAGGTGGCCAGCGGGGCGGGACTGGGCAAGACGGGCCAGACAAGCCCTGGAGCCAACCTCCCGCAGTCCCTCCCCAGTCAACCACACCTGGGCCTACTAGAACTGAGGACCTGAGGATACTAAAGAGACTGTAGATCTATAGGATCTCATGCTGGTGAGCAGAAAGGGGACTGGATAGTAGAACCAGGAAGGAAGATCAGTCCTGCCCACCTGAATGCAAGGGAGGTGCCCTCTTTCCCACCAGCAAAACTGTTGCTTCTGACCCCACCTGCAGTGACCTGAGGTAAGGGGGGACAGCCCAGGGCTGGAAATCTGTGTCCCTGCATATAGCAGCAAGGAGGAGCCAGAAAGCCAGGAAGAGCTGAGGCACTGGAAGGAGAGAAAGTGCCCAGGCCCCCTTCCTACTAGATACTGGCACCACTCCTAACACTATTCTGATCAAACCATCCTAGCCAGGAGCAGGATACCCCTACAGAGACCAGCTCCATGGGGGAAGGGAGAACAGCTCAGAACAGGAAAACTCAAGGCATGAGACTCAAAGCAGATCCAGCCACTGGGCTAAGGGGCTTCAATCCATCAGGCCTCAGTCAGGTTGCCCAGGGACAGAGAAGCTCCCGAGAGGCGCAGGATAGACACACCAAGGGACCACATTCAACAACAACAGAGCAAAATCCAATAAGCTCCACAAATAGCAGACCCAAATTTTTCTGAGTGTGTGCTTTTTTTTTTCTTTTCTTTTTTCTTTTTTCTTTTTTTTTGGGGGGGGGGGGGGGGGGGTGGGGGAGTGGCTCTTGTTTTTGTTTTCATTTTTTGTTGTCTGTTTTTACCCTTTTGTTCTTTTTTCTCTTTTTTCTTGCATATCTCTAATTTCTCTCTTTCCTTGTATTCTCTTTTGTCTTTTTTTTTACTGTTACTATTAATTTTTCTGTGATTTGGAAGACAAGATAGAAATAAATGGTCAATTAGAGCACCAAATAGAAAAAAGGATTAAAAAGCAGGAGGATAGCTTAAGGGAGCTCTGGGACAACATGAAATGTAACAATACCCACATCATAGAAATACCAGAAGGGGAAGAATGTGAGCAAAAAAACAGAGAACCTGCTTGAAGAAATAATGACAGAAAATTTACCCAAACTGGTGAAGGAAAAAGTCATACAAGTTCAGGAGGCATAGAGTCCCAATCAAGATGAACCTAAGGAGACCTATATCTAGACACATCATAATTAAAATGGCAAACGTGCCCTGATTGGTTTGGCTCAGTGGATAGAGCGTCGGCCTGGGGACTGAAGGGTCCCGGGTTCGATTCCGGTCAAGGGCATGTACCTTGGTTGCGGGCACATCTCCAGTAGGGGGTGTGTAGGAGGCAGCTAATCTGTGTTTCTCTCTCATCGATGTTTCTGACTCTCTGTCCCTCTCCCTTCCTCTCTGCAAAAAATCAATAAAATATGTTTTAAAAAATAAATAAATAAAATAAAATAAAATGGCAAACGTTAAAGACAAAAAAAGAATGTTACAGGCAGCAAAAGAGAGACAGAAAATTACCTACAAAGGAGTTCCCATGAGAATGTCAGCTGACTTCTCAACAGAAACACTTCAGGACAGAAGAGAGTGGCATGAAGTTTTCAAAGTAATGAAAAGCAAAGGCCTGAATCCAATACTACTGTATCCAGCAAAGCTATCATTTAAAAGCTTTCCAGATAAATACTGTTTTGAGATCTGATGATTTTATTTGGGAAAGTGGTTCTCTAACTCTTTCTTTTATAATACCAACATTATAACCCCCATTGTCACCTGATATAAAAAAAATTATGACAGTCTCTGCCTCACTTAATAAGAATGCATAATTAACTAGTTAAATATACATTGAAAAATATGTAACAATTGTATTAAGAAACATGTATGGCCATTTCAACAAAATAAGTGTGGCGTTTCAACAAAAATTGTTAGAATAATAGGGATAACACAAAACCTAGGTTGGACAGGCTACTCAGTCTATACTTCCTTTTTTCTGTTACTTTGGTGACTAGAAGAAACTGATAACCTAAGAACTACTTTCAGTTCTTCGGTTTTTGCTCTTTACCCAAGGAAAGAAATCTTTGACTATTACTTTTAGAAAAAGCAACTATAAAAACACAGTGTGTGTGATGAGATATAAAGAATACTTGTTTACGAGTCTAAGTCCCAGGTACAATCTCTGCTAACTTGCTAGCAGTAATGTTAAGTAAACTTACCTAAACCCTAACAGTCTCAAAATCTTCCTTTATTTTAAATTCTTATTTATGGATTTGAAAGAGAGGGACATAGAAACATTGATTTGTTGTTCCACCTATCTATGCATTCACTGGTTGCTTCCTATGTGTGTCCTGACAGGGGATGGAACCCGCCTGCAATCTTGGTGCCCTGGGACAACACTCCAACCAACTGAGCTATCTGGCCAGAGCCTCAAAATCTTCATCTTTTAAATGAGACAGACATCATATATCTCACAGGATTTGTCAAGAGGACAAGATGAGATAACATATGTAAAGCACCTAGCACGGGATATGGAAAAAAAAAAAAAAGCCAAATAAATAAAACCTCAGGTCATAAGGCACATGCAGCCAGAACACCCTTCAAACAGTGGGAGACACACAATTTTGCAACTTTCACCCTGAATTGAAATAGATTCTATGGAAAGTATCATGAAAGTTAGCTTTCTTTCCCATTTCATATTCAACTTTTCTGTAGCATTTTAGGTGCAGCCTGATAAATTTCCTAACATAGACTATATGTTAGACTATAACATAGACTATAACATAGACTATATAAGCAGATCTCATATCAATAAATAACAAACACAGGAATTTATCCATAAGACAAGACTTTAGGAATATTGTGCTTCAAGAGGTCCTCTTTTCAATCTTCGCTTTTCTAATTCCGCATTTATTTACAAGTGATTCCTTGGTGTTCAGATAAACTCTACTCCCAGACTTCTCTATTACCTTCTTGAAATTCGACACATTTAGTTTCTCTGTGTACACAAGCCTGCAGAGGCAATCGGTTCGATCTTATCTGCCTTCTCTCTGTGTTCTACAATTTATAAAGAAAAAATACGGAGGCACAAATCTTAAAAAACAAAATATCTTGCCATGACTAAGAAGTAGCTATAAATGATTAAAAACATGCTATCATGCCCTAGCTGGTTTGCTCAGTGGATAGAGCATCAACCTGCAGACTGAAAGGACCTGGGTTCGGTTCCAGGGCACATGCCCAGATTGTGGGCTTGATCCCCAGTAGGGGGTGTGCAGGAGGCAGCTGATCAATGATTCTCATCATTGATATTTCCATCTCTCTCTCTTTCCCTTCCTCTCTAAAATCAATAAAAATATTTTTAAAAATCCATGCTACCATTGTACAAAAAACCATGCTACCATTTTCTTTTAACTTTCTAAATAATCAATGTGTTTTCTGTTTAATCTTAGTCTATTAAATGCTACATGAATATGTAGTCAAGCACTATTCTAAAACCTCCCATCTGAAACAACCAAAAAAGTGCAAAAGATATAAAACAACCATTTCAAGGCACCGAACATCACACAATGAAGGACAATACCCCTGAGAGGGGGTACAAATGAGGTGGCCGTACAACTGCCCCAGCTTACTGCTTTGACAGAGTTTCCAGTCTGTATTGTAGTTGACCAGGACAGTACAGAGGAGTCGACACTGAGAAGATGAGTATTAATAGTTTGGAGAAACCAAGGTTTACTACAGTTTGCAGGAGAGAGTACCAGAGAGGAGAGAGCTACAGAGGAAGAGAATGCCAGAGATCTGCAGAGGTTCTCTTCAAATCTTCAACTGAGCATTGACCAGTGCATACATGTGAGGAGACTACTAGAAGTTAGGAAACAATGACCTCAAAGAATGGAGGGAAAGTGTCCAGAGCTCACTCAGGAATGGGAATACCTGCTCTCTCCAGTCAGATGAGAAAACTTCATGATTCATGAACGTGGGGTAGCATACACAGAAGGGTCTTGCCTCAGTAGCGGCCCTTGATTAAGCATGGCTCTGTCATGTTCAAAAGGATCAAACTGCTTCCAAGTGATTTAACTGCATTCCAGAACAAAGCTCAAGAATATTTTTAGCAATACAAAAATACCCAGCATCTGACAAGGTAAAATTTATGTCTAGCATCCAATCAAAAATTACCAGGCATGCAAAAACTAAGAAAAATAAAATACCTCATGAGGGGAAAAAAAATCAGTAAATCAAAACTGGCATAATATTAGAATTATCAGACAAATACATTAAAAGGTTATTATTATAACTGTATTGAATATGTTAAAAAAAAATTAAGCACAGATCTGAAAGTGTTTTTTTAAAGACTCAAACTGAAGCTCTAAAAATTAAACTACCTAAGCTCCTCTAACCTTTATTCTTAAAAGATCTGAGTGTAATCATCCTGCCTTTCTTTGGCTAATGTAGTTTTTCATTAACCCTTACTATTGGAAATGGAAGTATTCGGGTTATGTAGGACTCGACGTACACCGTTTCGTGGTTACGTAGCCAACTCCCATTTATTTATAAAAAAAAATAAGTTCCATCATTTCGATGTATGTACATATGTACTTTATGTTTTTTATTATTTATTTACCACAAGTAAAGGTCAGGAATTGTTATCTTTTAAATTTTTTTTTTTACTGTTTCACTTCATTACTGCTGTGTATGTGCTCCACGTGAGTGACGTAGGTGCTTATGTAGGTGGGTTCTGACTTCCGGCGAAAATCGTGTTACGTTGCACCGTAGGAACAGATCTCCAACATAACCCGAGGACCTACTGCACTAAGAAGTACCCCCAGAAAATCCCATAGTTCCAATTTTGTCTCTGTGACTCCATTACATAACAGTAACCCAATTTCCCCTTGGTAATCAGGACTGCTCTCTCCAGCAAGTAAATTTGCCTCTTTTTTTGGTCTGGTGGTTCAGTGGCATGAGGTCCCCAAAAATAGTCAAGTGGTAGCCTCATCTTTCAATTCAACAGAGCCATTTTCTGATGATCCCTAGAAGAAACTTTCTTCCATTGGGGACTAAGATCTCCAAACCAGCAGAACTCCAGTATTCCCAGGGCAGGTAGCAAAAGTTCTGCAAGTGAGTTATTAGGTATAATAGTAAGAAAAGCTACTCTCACTTCTTAGTGGATTATTAGACATCATAGTGAGAAAAGCCACTTCCAATAACTGACTCCCAGAACCATGAATTCTGACTATGGAAAAGACAGCATCTAATGCAAAGCATATTCTGCATCCTGTAAAACAAAACCTCACCCTTTCATGATATTCTCTCTCAACTATTGCTTTTAACAGAGTGTGCAGTAAGCCATTCCACATTCCAGATAGGCCAGCCCACTTTCAGGTTGTTGGGGAGCACACAAGACTTGATTGGAAAGTTTGTAAGGAGGACATTCTGAGAAAAGGGAAGTGTGTGGAAGGCCGCCTGCCCTGTTTATTGGAATTCCGACTTAGGGGAGTGCAGAAGGCGGTGCCCCTAATTATTCCTTGACCTTTCCAAACAAGTCTGTGCACGTGCAGATCCCCGGATGTTTACTGGAATCCTTATGCTTAATCTTTGGGTGTCCTTGCTTAAAAGACACTACAAACACGTGTGTGCTCCCAAGATTACTTACCTTGCTGATTATATCTAAAAGATAAACTTTATCTCAAACTGCTGCTATAATAAAAGCCTAATGAGGCAGGCAATCAAGGCTGCCTGGTTCCTTTAGCCAAGCAGTCCCTTAACCCTCTCTTTCACAGCAAATGTTGTGTCAGAGTAATCCATTCATCCATCGCTCAGGGTCTGCTGCTCAGCCCTGGCATCAGGTAATGGAGTATGTGGCAAAACCAGTTAATTCCAATGAGCCAATTCTACACCTTCTTTGTTGTGGAATGAATTCCCTGATCAAGAGCAATACATAACAGAATGCCATGGCAGTGGACAAAGTATTCTATGAATCCACAAATGGTGGTACTGACAGAAGCATTATAGACAGAGAAAGAAAATACAGATGCAGACTCTTCGGCTATTCCAGTAAGGAGAAATATTTGCCCTCTCCATGATGGAAGAGGCCCAGTGTAATCAACACTAGCAGGAGGCTGACAGGCTCCCTTGGAGAATTGTGCTATGTCAGGAACTCAATGTTAGACACTGCTATTGGCAGATTAGGCACTCAGTAATTAGCCACGACCAGATCATTAAGAGAAAGTCCATATTGTTGAACCATGAACTCTCTAGCCTTGCCAACATGGCCACTTGTTCATGGGTCTATTGAGCAAGCTCAAGGTAGCTGGGAAAATAGGCCAACTGACATCCAGAGAGCACATTATTTTGTCCACCTCATTAAGAGTCTTCTTTGCAGTACATGCCCTTTGGTAGGCATTCACAAGGGACACAATCTTTTTCAGTCTGTGGATATTAAGAGTGGTCTATAACTTCTTTTCTAGACTTCCTTGTCTTCAGATTCTGTTTCTTCTAACCCTGACCATCCAAACAAAACATTAGCAACTACCCATTAATCAATGCAGATCTTTATCTCTGGTCTCTCCCACTCCAAATATAGTAGGCAACAAAATGTACTTCTCAAAGTTCTGTCCACGGGAATGATTTCCTTCACCCCTGGCATTCATGGTCAGTCTTGAGTGGGGCTTTAGTGCTGCAGTGTCTGCTTTTGAGTGGTACCAGCATATCATGCAGATTCATTTGTAAACCAGGCTCAAGTTTTTTCTTCGTTGCTCAACTAGTCATAAGGGACTGCCAGCAAGCCATAAGCATGGATTAAAAGAAAGGAAGCAATGAAACAGAAGCTGGCATCAAAGGTGTATGAGCCACCTGCTCATATGACCTACTTATACCTTCCAGACTGCCCAAATTTGGTCTCTTATAATACATATATTATTCCCATTTGATAACAAATTGCTGCTGTTCATTCCCAATTTATAGCTAAATGGGTCAGACAATACCCAATTCATGATTGGAAGCTCAGCCCATGTGGTCACCTGGTATCCCATGATTAGGTATTCAGTCTTTAGCAAGGCCAAATACAAGACAGGAGCTGTTTCTCAAAAGAAGGCTCATTATCAAAATCTTTGAGGTCTGCCTTGTGCTTCTCTTAATGGTGCTTGCCAGGGGCAAATAACAGAGAGAAAAGGGAAATGAATAGTAGGGAGAAAAATATCATAGAACACACCTTTGCTCATAATGTCCTTGTTTCTAACCACAGTGGGAACAAGTGGATGCCACTCCCTAAATCTACACCCCTCGGGGATTTAATCAATATGCTAGGACGATAGCCCCAATCACTAAATGAGACCCAGAGAAAAGATTACCAGTGACTTTTTCCTTCTTGCCTTGAGAAGCTGAATGTTCAGATTAGAAAATAATACAATAAATAAGGTTAAAAGGAATTAGAGGCCAAGATGAATAAGAAGAATAAAGTGCCTCACTGCTCTAAATCCAGCCAGATCCTTGATATCCCAGGTAATGAGAGAATAAGCAGGTGAGGCTGCTGAATCTATCAGTAATCTCTGAGGATGCACGGAGAAAAGAAATAAGAAAAGACAAGAGGTAGACAAGTATTCCAATTTTCCAAGCTAAGGTAAACTGGTTAACTTGTTCATTTACCATCAATCCTCAAATGACTGTAATTGTAAGATTTTAAAAATGGTTTAAAACCACTTCAAAAAGAAATCACTCACCAGTGGGGTAAAGTCTGAAATCCTGAGGACCAAATACTGGCAAGCTAACCTTATTCCTCCCTTTCTAAGGATTGGTAGAACTTCCTGAATAAACTCTACCACATGAAGGAGTCTATCTTCTTGGAAGCTGAAGTGAAATCCAAATCCAATTAACTAACTTCCATATAATTTAAAAGAAAGAAAATTTTCAAAGAAAAAAATAGTTAAAATCCAGTGTCTCTGGATTTGTTTAGTTATATGCTGACTGACATACAATGGAAAGCAGAATGGGCTATCATAGTTCAAATCTGTGCTCCCACCCTCACTAGGTAGGTATCTTTAGCAAATTACTTCATCTGTTTAAGACTTAGTTTTTGCATTCACGAAATAGTATAATAATGCTACCTATCTCATAAATCTCTTTTGAGGATTACATGTAAGTACATGAAAAGCTCTTTGTACAGTACCTCTTACATAGCCAGCCCTCAATGTTACATTAGCTACTATTATTAACTATCAGCAGTCCTGTCTTGAGCAGAACTGTGGAATAAACTTCCATATTATGTCTTCCCACCTCCTTTCTCAATCATATCTAACCATCTGGCAACCCAATAATAATTCTGTATAACCAATAAATGTGGAAGGAGAATAGTGAAGGAAAAGATGCTAGACTGAATAAATAAAATCTGCAGTCCAGACTACCACTAGCTGGTTCAGTAACTGGGCACAAGTCCCTCATTCTCTATGGGCCTCCGTTTTCTTAGCTATAAGACACATTTGATTTAAATGCTGTCACGTGTTCTTTCCTTCATTGTGATTCTACAATGCAATAACCTCATACTAATTTTTTTTTAAGTTTTGTATTAGTATACCAATACTAGATCCTCCCAGATTTTTGCTTATATCATCTTCATCTTTTCCTTTATTCTGTCAACTACCAGCTCACTAGCAGAGGAGAAACTTTGAAAGTGCTGATCTCTTCTCCAAGGAAAAATTTAAATCAATTATCTGTTTATTTTTCCTTCCATTCATTAAACTCAAAACTTTAATCACCACTTAACATTCTCCCCCAAAAAATCATTAGTTAAAACTTAATAAAAACTTATTAACCTTAAATATTAACTTATCTAAAAGGAAAAAAAAGAATCATTATAATCTTCATTAGATGGACCCCAGGTAGTGCTATCCCCAAGTGATCAATGACATTGGATTAACCTACATTAACTCAAAATTAAACAAGTTGCCACCATTTGCATTTAATTATGTGTTTCTGTTCTTTCTCAGAGATCCCGAGTCTTTTATAATCATGTACAAAGCATTCATCAATAACACTGATTTTCTCAGTAATCTGACCTAAGTATGGGCCACAGGGAGAGCAAGGCAGGAAAAAGACTAAAATTTACCAACGCATCCAAAGAAAATTGCCAGTTCCCTCAGGGGATCCGGGATCAATCTAAGACCATGACTGTTTATCATTCGGCACACCACAGAATTGGGGAACAAAAAACATGCCAAGTTTCAAAGAGGCGTGACTCACTTTTACAGAATAACATTCATCCTGATCTAACAGTGTATGTAAAGTGAATTTTACAAATCTAATACTTTAAATACACTAAGAGTGCTTGCTAGCTAGAAATCATTTATAAATGCTGTTACAAAAATTTATAAGTAGTATTATATGTTATACACACACACATTCAGGATTTTTTCGTACTTCATTAGATTTGCTCCAAGCAATCAAAACTTTATAAATAAAAGTAAATATTTTTAGTATTATTTAATTATCATCTTATTAGGAACTTATTTTCAAAGAAAAATAATTAATAGAAATTGTATAATTTAAGCACTGATGTTTGTTTAATCACCACCTCCACAGTGGTATCATGTTGAGGTCTAAAAAGAATGACTTCAATGAAAATGCCAGAATCAAACTGTTCAAATACAAAGGCCTACTCAATGGCCTAGCACACTTACGAACATATTTATAGTAGGTTTAAACACAGATGGAAAAAAGTGAAATGAGAAGTGTGATTTTCCTCTGCCTTTGCAAATCTGAGGCAATCTCTGTTCTAAGAAGTAATCAACCTTTATAAGTAGCCAGGAACTTAATCTGAGAAGGTGATTTATATCAGCTCACTGCCCCCAGTAAACCATTACACATGCACACACCCACACAATATTTAATAAAAAGAATCACCTTCTCCAAACAACATATAAAAAATACCATGATTGGGAAGTTGTCAGTTAATGCCAGATATAAAGCAAGAGCCAACATAAAAGGAATAAAATTAGTGTAAATTCTTTCATAATTATAAAACAGATCAGAAGCCACAGTCCCGCTCCTAAATGCTCTCCCTTCCAAGAATGAGATTCATAAGAAGAGGATTTGACACAGTGCAGCTGCTAGGATTTGAAGCATGCTATCCAGCATTTCCAGGATGTCAGACATGTCCTGCCATTCTGACATGATACCAGCTAATTTCTAGAAAAGATGAGCAGTATACCAAATGTGCTTGGATTCGTTTTTCATCACGACAGTCAGTCAGAGTTGCACATGCTACAGAAGGAGTTAACATTTTGCTCACTATACATACCTCGAGCTATCAAGAAGACCAATTTTATGCAAATGTACATCAATGGTAAATGAGTTGGGTTAATAATCACAGCTCTAGATTCAATATGTAAATTAGACTTAGATGCCTAAGCCAGAGTTATCCTGAGAACACTGCCTGTCACAGCACCTTTTTATTTGGTACACACTATAATCTTCCATATCCACAGCATTTGAACTCTGAACAAAGCCAAATGAGCCATGTCATTATGCAAATTTTACAAAAACTCCTTTCAGAAACACAAATAAAAAATACAGGTGGTAATATTTGTATAAA
This sequence comes from Myotis yumanensis, assembly GCF_028538775.1. NCBI lineage: Eukaryota > Metazoa > Chordata > Mammalia > Chiroptera > Vespertilionidae > Myotis > Myotis yumanensis. The sequence continues at coordinate 76,481,086 of NW_027223753.1, forward strand.
GCACCCAGTGTTTGCATGAGTGAGTAAGTTTGCATAGGATGGGTCAAAGAAAAACAGTTCCAGAAAGGGTAGGTCTCCTCCAGGAACTTTCTATTCTGAAGATGAAGCAAACATGTACAGTCAACCTGAACTAATAGGGGAGAGGAGGGGCACATCATTGAATGAAGTGACTTCCAACTATAGAAATACTGTGACTTTGTTCTTTATAAGTTGTTATCTAACATCTAACATTTATTACCTATATTACCATATGTCTCTGGATTTCAACTTTTTTAAATGTGATAAGAGGAAGAAAAATAAACACTTGTATTTGTTTGCATTTTTATAAACTATGGAAGGATGCACAAGAAACTAATTTTTTTTTTAATCTGGAGAGGCTATAAGAACTGAGCAAATAAGAAAATCAGATAGGAACAAACTTTTGCCTGCGAATCTTTTTATATTTTAGGTATTTAAAACCATGTAAAGATAACAGCCATTCTAAAGATTAAATAAATAAAAATGTAAATAAAATAACGTGACAATACACCACAGTAGCAGAAAATATTTTTATTAACTGCAGAAGTTAAAATGGAACTTTAACATTCCAAGAGACTGCAATTAAATTTAAGTAGACTAAAAAGCATTAAAGATATTTTATAATTATAGTGTTATAATTAAAAAATTTAATAATGTCTTTTGTTGTATACAAAACTCCCAGAGAATAAAAGGAGCCATGCCAACGTTTAAATATACGAAAAATAAGTCCCCTTTCATCTTCCTGAGGCAGAAATTTTATAGCATGTGGTAAATATATTTTAATTACCTTTATTCTCAGTGCTAAAAACTAATTAATTATTAAGAGTTGATAGAACTAGCTATTTGAAATGTTTAATTTGATTCTAGTTCATATGTATATTTTAATGAACACAATAGATATTTCTCAGTAGGCCACCACTTATGAATTTAAAACATGTGTCTGTACTCATAACGGAAGGTCATGTCATTAGCTTTAGTGAGATGTAGCAGTGATGTAGCACAAGCCATACTAAATGTAAAAGTTCAGATGTATTCTCGCTTCAAAAATGGCTGTAACCTATTTTCCAGTCATCACTATGCAGCCCTCAAAATCAATATTAAGCTCAGTAAGCTGAGGTTTCAGTTTAGAAACAATTTTCCCTTCTGGGGAAAAGAAAATCAGCGTGTGACATTAGCAAAAGCAAATTTTGACACAAAACTAGCCCTCCCTAGATTCCGAAGCATTCTAATGCTTTTTATAACCATTACCATTACACACAGAAGAAGTGAAGAAAATGCAACTTCATCTTTCTAACAGTGCCTCTGAAACTCTTCTATTCCTTTATGCCTTTGCAGCTTTTTGTGGCCCCCATGCCATCACTCTCAAAGAAAAGGACAGTGCTACTGTGTCTGCACCATAACTCCAGCCACCCTAACAACTGACAACAGATATTTCTCAGAGAGGAGAGAACAATAGATAGGCGATAAAAGAGGGAGGAAATGTTGGCTCAGCACTCACATCCATTTTTAACACTCAGTGGTAGAACCTTAATGATCTCCACCATGTTTCTCTCACAGCCTGCAATTAAGAGACATTTATTTCAATTTGTGTCTAAAGCCCTGAATTCCAAAAGAGTTTCTCCTTTTAGAAACGCTCTAAATATCCATTTAGCAGTATACAGTTAAATACTACAATAGATTTTTAAAAATATGGGTGTTTCAGGGTATTCAAGAAGAAAAAATATAAAAACTACAACTACTATGAAAAAAATTATGGTGCTCTACTCGGCCCATAGCAGGTCATTTATTTACATTTCCCATTTCCAATCCTCACAACTTCACTAGGTACAACATAATATAATCTTTATTTTAAAGATGAAGGCTCAGACTCAAAGTAAAATAAACTGGGAGATTTCCATAACTATTAAGTGACAAAGCAAGAATTCAAACATACACCTATCCCTTGATACTACAATTGTCCTGAGTGTTTCTTCTCAAAACACTTTAAGCACTTCTAAATGCCTTAAATATTTTAAATTCATTTATTATTCATAACAAACATATGGAATAGTACTATTATCCTATTTTACAGATGGGAAAACTGGGTACAGAAAAGTTAAACAACTTACTCCAGGTCACACAGCAAGTAAGTGAGGAAGTGGCTCTCAAACTTACGCAGCCTAGTACCAACACACATTCTTATCTGCTTTCTTTCCAACACCACCTCTCTAAAGCCTAAAATAAAGCAATGCAATTTGATAGTCACTGGACTGCATTCTTAATATTTCACCTAATAAAATAATTAAGAAAGTATTTTTCGTGGTATATTCTTTTTTTCTGAAATTCAATCTCACTAATGTGAATTAGGAGGCCTTCTCCTTTTCTAAAAAACTGAGAGGCAAGTGGTGAATAATTTTCTAATCAAACAACAAGCACTATAAGATCCTGGAATGTTCTGTGAGAATACCCACCAAAGGAAACTTGAGAAACAATCATTATTAATTACAGAATTAAAGAAACAAAAACTATACTTACAAAATTAATCCTTTCAATTTCATTGGCTTTCAGTAAGAGTATCGATTACATCTAAAATCAAATAGGAAGCAATCTGAAACTACAACTTAGATTGTGTATGTGTGATATTAAGAATAAAGGAGAAAACAGAAGCAAACCTTCATCACTGAATTAAAAGCTCAACATAAACATGCAAGATATTATAATACATATATTTTAATGGCTGTTTAATGCTATCTAGCATGAATATTCATAATATACTAGAAGCCAGGTGCATGGATTCGTGCACCGGTGGGGTCCCTCGGTTTGGTCTGTGGGGATCGGGCTGAAACCAGCTCTCCAACATCCCCCAAGGGGTCCTGGATTGTGAGAGGGCAGTTCTCAGGTAACGCACCCTGGAATCGGGCTCCCTCCTCTCTGGTTCCAGGTGTGTCACCCAAGAACCGCAGCTGCCAAGTCACTGCAGCTCGGCAGCTCCTGTGTTGAGTGTCTGCTCCCTGGTGGAGTGCATGTCATAGCTACTTGTCAGACGGTCAAATGGTCAGACAGTCTCTTAGGCTTTTATATATATAGATATAGATGAGTCTGATCACAAAACGCAAATTTCTCAGTATAACAGAGACAAAAGAGCACCAGTAATTTCACACAGGGCTACCTGAATGAAAAATAACAATATGCCTTCTTTTTGTAGTGATGATAACATTGTAATTAGTTATTAATTATTAGTTATTAATAATAGGAAAGGAGCAAAGGGAATGCCAAATATTTTAGGCATGTCATTTGGGCAGCTTCACCAGGAAACTGCTATTTCACACTCCCCAGGGAGCCATGGGCCCATTCCCTGCAGATTACTGGGGGAAGGGACTGGATGAAGGGGAAGATGGGAACATGCATAGTAAGTCAGAGTGACATAGGGAAGGTACTTGCCTGTCACTCAAATCTGGAAACAGAGATCATTGGTCAGAAGGGTCAGGGCCACTGCAAACCAGCAAAAATTTGGGGATACATAATCCCATAACAAAGGTGTTCGCTCTCTCTCTTGGCTCTTGGCTCTCTGGTTCCTTTGTCTTTGCTCCTGCACATGTTCCCTCCATAGCTGCATGCGGACACCAAGGCAATGGACTGATGGACTGCAGCTGGGAACACAAACCAAGCTGCTAGCCTGATGCTGGATTAGACAATGCTCTAACATGGAGCAAAAACTCTGGACACTGGCTTTGATCTTGGCCCAGCTGAAAGCAAAATGGAACTTCTTCCTTAGCGGGCCAAAGAAACTCAGGGGTTTGATTCCACAGAAATAAAAATCACTCATTCTCCTGTGCAAGTCTCAGAAAATTCTTTTTCTCAGGATATCACAGGAAGCCCACTCCCACTAGCAACCAGTAGGTACAAGGAGCTCTTCCCACCAATAACAGTGAGATCTTTTTATCATTATTGCTTGGACCAAGACTTTGATTCATGTAAAACCACAAATGACAATCCCACATTATAAGATTTCATATTTGTTATTTCATAAAGGAAAACAAATATATAATCCTACAAAACAAAAATGGATAATAGCTAACTTAGACTCAAGACATCTTGATTAACTTGAGCTTTCCAGCCTAGGCAAGGAAAATAACCGCTCATTCTTAGAACCATGATATCTGTAACAGAAGCAGAAATAAAATGTAAAATAGATGAAAATACATATTTTAAAAGGAGATCTCTTCCCAGCCCAAGCAACTACCTTAGTAGAGAATCAGAGTTTGAATATAATAAACAAAGTTCAAAGTATAATTTTACTAATTCTGCCTCCAAACTTTTGAAAAACTGCCAAGGAATCTTAAGCAAAAAGGGGAAAATATTTTTTAAATAAAAAACCCACCTCAGAGCCACTGAAAGTAAGAGTGCTAGAGTGAAAAACTGAAATGGAAAGAAAACTTCAAAGAGATTCTGTAATCGAAGATGCCTTATTCTTGACTGCCTCATCTCAGAGATTAAAGAAGATTTTTAAAGCTGTCCCATGGACATAGAAATCAAACATTTACAAATGTTTATAATTTTACAAGTCCTAAATTCAAAAGTGGGCTCAAAAAAAAACAAGAGTAACACAGGCAGCTAAAAGGAAAGATGAATTTTCTTGGGTAGGGGGAGATATAGAAGGTAGCTTTGAAGAATATACTCTGGGGCGTGTAGAGAAGAAAGAAGATTTTTGAAAAGCCCATTCATCACCCAAAATACCCAAATGAACCACAAAATGCTTTAAAAAGGGAACTAAGGCACAACCTCAACATATTTCTACTAGATTTTAACAAGTATGAAATTCATCAAGTATTCACATAATGTCTATTCTATAGCAGTCCAAGATTATCATATAAACCTAGTTAATGTTTCTTTTTTGAAAAGAAAATCTCCATACACCAGATTTGTAATTTTTTGAAAGTTTGTAGACAATTGATGAATGTTATTGTCTCAGCTTCCCCAGACTCCCATCCCATAATGAGAAAAAGAAGCAGGATGTGGAAAAAACTGATCCCACTCAACAGCTATGAGCACACCAACTGGTAGGAGGTATGATCACATCAGTGCTCTTGGAATCAAATAGACAACATTTCCCTTAGTATATGTTTTACATAGCAATCTCTTAATCTATATATATAAAAGCCCAGCGACCAGAACTGCAGAATGACCAGAATGACTGGAACAACCAGTAGCTATGATGCGCACTGTGGCAGCCAACCAGCCTGCTCCAGGCCCTGATTGGCCCCCCTGCCCAGCCGGCCCAGCCTCCAATCGGCCCCCAACACCCCGATCAGGGGCGAGGCTGGCCGGCCAACAGCCCATGCACAAATCCATGTACTGGGCCTCTAGTTATTAAATAATTAAATATATCATTTAAAAAGCTAACAAAAATAAAGCTGAACTGGAACTTTTCACTACTTTCAATCTGTGGGTACTACAATATTATCATATATACTGAGTTCTCTACCAGAAGTGAGAGCATCCTATAAGCCCCATTCATCTTTTTATCACTACAGCCCAGCATAATGCTCACCACACAACAGAACTCACATACTCATTTGTATCATTTAAATGTCACAATTGCTTAAAACAAGGCAAAACTAAAATATAAATTAGATCAGAATTTTAATCTCTCTGCTAAAATTAAACAAATTTCTATTTATTCTTTAAGGCCTAATTCAAACTTCATCATCTCTATGAAGCTTTCCAATGTCCTGAGGCTGAAGTCATTACTACTGTCCTCTGTAACTGTAAGAAACTTTCATTCATATGCCAATAGGGCATTTCACCTTGACTCCAGTCACTATTCATTGACTAAATATTTACTGAGTGCCTACTATAGGCTGGCTACTGTTCCAGGCTCTGAGTGACACAACAGTATCACTGCATGAGGCTCCTGCTCTCAGAGAACTTACAGTTCATGAACAAATAAATACATCAGATGGTAATCATTACTCAAAGGAAATAAAGAAGGTTAGAGACCCAGTGAGGGAAGGATGCTAGTATTTTACAGCATGGTCAGGGAAGGACTCTCTAGCAAGGTAACATTTTAGCAAAGGCAGGAAATGAAGGAACACAAGTAGGAAGAACATTCCAGGCAGTGAAAACAGCAAAGGTGAATACATGCTTGGTTTGTTCAGGAACAGCAAGAAAGTTAGGGTAACAATGGTTGCTGTAGATGTAAGTCAGAGAACTAAGAATGGTTCAGCTCATCTAACCCTCACAAATCAGGATAAAAAGGCTGGCTTTCGTTCATGTGGCTATTTACATATAAATTAAAAATAAATAAAATTCTGTTCCTCAGTTGCATTAATCAGATTTCAAGTGTTTAATAGCCACATGTGGCCAATGGCTATCGTATTACACAGTGCAAAACAAAACATTTCCATCACTGCAGAAAGTTCTATTGGACAGCACTGTGAAATCTGAGCACAAGAGTGAAATAATCTAGTTTAATAATTCAAAGAACCTCTGAATGCTGTGTGGAAAACAATTGGGGGCGAGGGGAGAAGGGAGAAGCAGAGAAATAAATCAGGCACCTATTATAATCTGGGCCTGGACCAAGGGTGGCCTAAGTAGAAGTGATAAAGTGGCAGGACTCTGGATATGCTTTAAAGGGAAAGCCAGCAGGATTTGCTGATAGATTCAATGTGGGATGCGAAAACAAGAGTGGTTATCCTTGCCCTAACCGGTTTGGCTCAGTGAATGGAGCTTCGGCCTGCGGACTAAAGGGTCCCAGGTTCGATTCCAGCCAGGGGCATGTGCCTTGGTTGCGGGCACATCCCCGTGGGAGGTGTGCAGGAGGCAGCTGATCGATGTTTCTCTCTCATTGATGTTTCTAACTCTCTATCCCTCTCCCTTCCTCTCTGTAAAAAAATCAATAAAATATATATTTTTTTTAAAAAAAGAGTGGTTATCCTTGATTCTATAATTTTTGGCCTAAGCAACTAAAAAAAACACAGATTCCTTTAACTGAGATAGGAAGATAATAGAGCTTTGTGGGGAAGACTAAGTGTTTTAAGACATGTTAAATAGACATACCTATTAAATATCCAAATTCAGACTGTATATAGGCAGAGAGTCCAGGTTATGTATAGGTAAAGGAGAGATAAGATTTAGAAACATATATTTGGAAAGTGTCAACATACAGAGAGTACTTAAAGACTGTAATGCTCTATAAAACTCCAAATGAGTGGTGGAGAAGTAAAACATAGAAGTAAAGTACATTGGGAGCATTCTAATATTTAGATTATAATAATGAAGAGGAACCAGCAAAGATAACTGAAGGAACAGTCAGTGAATGGAAAGAGAATATAACCAAGAGGGAGTGGTGTCTGGGAAGGGTAGTGGTGGAAGTATTTCAAGAAGGAAAGAGTGAACAGCTATGTCAAATAGTAACAGATAATGGCAATAAGGACTCAGAAGTGACAGTTACATTTGGCCGTACAAATGTCACTGGTGAATTTGACAGGAGCATTTTATGTAAAGGTGCTTAATAGGAGTAAACTGGAGACAGAATGGGAAGCAGCAGGTGTAAACAACTGCTTGCAAGTAGTTTTGCTACAAAAGAAGAAAGAAATGGAATACTTGGAGAAGAATATGATGTCAAGGAAGGAGCTTATTTTACAATATAATATATCACAGAATGTCTGATGACCCAGTCAAGAGGAAAAATAATCCAACAGAGAAAGTAAAAAACTATAGGACCAATGTCCTTGAGCAGGTGAGAGGGAATAAGTACACAAGTGAAAGAGTTGACCTCAAATGTGAGCATGGATCATTCATTGCAACAGAGGGATCACAGAGCATGAACAGAGGCAAATTCATGCAGGCAGGTAGATTTCGTATTGGGGATGTGTGGATATTCTCTTCTGATGGTTCTGAATAGCTATCGCTTCACTAGATTGACAGCTTTTCAGAGGAATGCACTGGGTTTTAATCATCTTTGTATTCCTAGTACGAGCAAGCTGGCACATAAATTATTCAAGAGTTCTACTGAACAAATACATTCCTAGAATTACCTAACCACCCAGGGACCTCAGCTTCCACCTTAACTTGTGCAGGACTTACCACTCAGTTCTGTACTGTGAACACTCAACATTTCACAGGAGAAAAGTGTCACAGCTATCAACAACCTCAGGCCACACCACAGCCACTCCCCGACATGGCGCTGCTGCTCTCAAATGGGGGTGGGAGGGTTGTGTCCATTTTCAGCCTGCATGTGCAGAAAGTACTTTCTTCCTATTAGACTAATATCCCCAAATGGCAACTACCCACTTTTATTTTTACTAACCCCCTCCGATACTGGTCTCTTTATTCAGAACAGAACAACTGGTTCCACTCAGATTCTAACTGAGCCCCTTTGCCAGTAAAGCATACCAGAAAGTGCCTTCCCCCCTGTGAGCAACCCCCACTCCTGTGTGGTATTTTCCTTCTACCCTCCCAGACTTATAGACACTACTGACCCCTATTTACAAAAAGCCCTCCGAAATTATACAGATTCTTAAAGACTTAGATTAGAAGCTAAGTATATAAAATGTAATTCAATTTCCAGAGCCCCTTTCTAAGAATAAGGCTATTGAAAACAAATCAAATGTGAAATATGAACAGTAACATTAGAAAAAAATGACAACCAGCAGAATATTACTGATGTTTATTAAAGAGGCAAAGTCATATTCTCTAATCTGAAATACATCTGGACGGTTTCTTATACTTACTTTCCTAGTGTAAAGTTGTATTTTTAATAAAATAAATTTAGGCTTATTAAATCTGTTAAAACTTGACAAAGATAAAAAGAATATTCTTAGTGTCTCAAAAATTTTATGAACAGCTAAAATTGTTGAGAGGACTCATTCCCTGCAACAAACAAGCTTAAACTTAATGGGTGGGGAGGGGGGATTGGTGGTAGGGAGCTTTTACTAACAAAAGTGCCTGATCAGATAAGATAATGCAATACATCTATTATATTGTAACAATACCTTTCACACCACTATAGCTAAGACTCTTAGCATTTCCATTACAAAAACCTGTTTTTCAACTCTGCCACCTGCCATCCATTTAAAAAAAAAAAATTGTTCTCCCAGAGTATTCAAGTCAAGTGTTGATCCTAGAAACATTCTACCACCACTCCCACTAAATGTTTTGTTCTTTAGATTATCATGCAAATATTTTTAAGAGTGTATTTTGTCTCTCTACATTGCACAGGTCTGATTTCAAATATTAAAGGCTTAATCTGCAAGCAAAGAACACAGAGCACTCATTCCAGAAATACATCAATTGTATTGCTGGCCAATTTGGTAGAATCCTAACCATCAGAGCATTACTCTCCCACCCAAATTCCAGATATTTATGATACTGAACACATCAATCGTGATAAATGTTCATCTCACTAAAGGAGGTAATATGAAACAGAAATTTCATCTAACAAGGTAATATGAAACAGAGAAATGTGAAAATGAAGGAACAGATAAAAAATAAAAAAACTAGCCTAACCGGTTTGGCTCAGTGGATAGAGCGTCGGCCTGCGGACTGAAGGGTCCCAGGTTCGATTCCAGTCAAGGGCATGTACCTTGGTTGCGGGCACATCCCCACTAGGGGGTATGCTGGAGACAGCTGATCGATGTTTCTCTCTCATTGATGTTTCTAACTCTCTATCCCTCTCCATTCCTCTCTGTAAAAAAAATCAATAAAATATATTTTTAAAAAATAAAATAAAAAATAAAAAAGCTAAAGTCATGGCAAGGAAAAACAGTATGCAATGATGACAGTATAGCAAATAAAAACTGGGCTACAATACAACCTATATACTCTCTCAAAGAAGTGTTAGCTACCTACTAAGCAAATGCCCAAATGTAAAGCACAGTTTATCTTTCCCCAAAAAGTTATCCCTCAGAAAAGAGGGAGCAGATTTATATTTCTAATAAAGTCTTTCTTATGACCAGGAGCTCTTACTGTTTCCATTCCCTTATCTTGAATAGCAGATTATCACTTGGGAAAGACCCAAGTATCAGGATCTCTGGAAGCCTAGAAAAGTCACCTGAATCAGTCACCTAAATCAGCAAAGAGGGCTGCAATGAGATTTAACCCTCAGGTAATTCCCAGGGATATAACCTCACACTGTCAATACCGCATTTCATTGTAAACAAACCTTTCAAACATTAATTTTTAAAAGCATTATAGTAAGTGGTTACACTGTACAGATCAACATATATGCTTCCACGGGAGGAAAGACAAAACCAATTGATTTTTAATTACAAGAACAGGCATCTGGGAAAAAATTTCCAGGGACCACACCATGGATTCAAAATATGTTGGATTTCAAACAAGTCAAACAGTGTGCTAGGGGGAGGGACTGCGGCATGGAAAGATGAGGGACTGCGGCATGGAAAAGTTACGGAATATGCTAGGGGGAGGGACTAAGGCATGGAAAGGTTACCGACTGTATTAGGGACAGGGACGGTGGCAGAGAAAAATTGCTAAATTGTCTTAGAAAAACAACGTATTATGATTCAACCCAGCCAGGTGTGACACCGCACTGGCCGCTGGCTGTCGAGCTTGTGACACCCTTTAAAAAGGCTATTAGAGAAAGGCTCAGGGCTGCAGCAGGGTGGGGCTCCCTGTGTGGAGGACCTGTTGCAGTCGCTGGCCAGCTTTCAATAAATCCTCGCTTGCTGCTAAGACCTGATTGGAGTCGGTGGTCTCATTCTCGCGAACAGTGGTCCACAACAACAGAAGTGAAGTCTAGAAAACTGACAGTCAACACAAAAAGTGATTCTAGAGAGGGAAAAACCCTTGTGTTGAAGATGCCTTTGAAGAGTTTGAATAAAATTGCTTAATGAAAAGCCAAGGGAGAAAATAACATTTTTAAATTATTTCACGTAGTGTAATTTTAAATATGTATTTATAATTTAACTAAATATAAGACTATTTAATGATGTGATCTTCATCCCTAATGTTTATATATTCCAGTTCCTCAAAAATAGTTTAATCTTCTCACTGGGAAAACAGGGGCGTCACCTTATATTGGGATCATCCATATTTGTCACTGGCAGTAACTGAAACAATAAAGTGAAGAACCAAATCTTTTCATTTTTAAATTATTTCCCTCAGTACATAGTATTATATCTCCTAGATATGCTAAACAGTTAAACAACATATTAAAATTCATAAATATACGACCATGTCTATGAAAAATATCTTATGAAAAGAGTATTTTATGGGTTAGCTACATGAAGAAAATATTTCATCTGCAAAAAGCAATTATTAATTTGCTATTACATCTATTTTTCCAAATATGTTTATCTATATATCTGTATGCACATGTTTTAAAGGAGGGTGAGGGTGGGACAGTGGGCTTGCTAAACCCAGGGTCCACAAGTCAGCTTTGTTGCATTTTTCCAAAAAGATTTAGCATATATTTTTGAAAAACATGTTTAATCTTTAACATGAAGTTAATATATGTACAGTGCTCTGAAAAATGCCTAGCACATAGTAAAAGATAAGTACATTTTAGATTTTACCATAAATTGCTAGACCAAAAACTAGGGTGTTAAATGTTGTGACATTATTTACTCACTTGTATTTTATTGCAAAAGGCAAAACCTGCAACTTCAAGATATTTATTATAAATCATAGATAAGTAAAATAATCCCCAAACTGGAGGTTGTACTTTAACGATTACTACAGGCACTTGGATCGGCTGTAAGTCTCCCACTGCTCGATTCCGAAGGCTGCTGGAGTACCTGTAATTACTGGCTCTGTCACATTACTTGGATCTCTTAATACTCACATTTCAAGAGTAACAGCATTAAAAATGAAGGTTAATGAAAACTGTGATAAATTAAAAGTTTAAAACCGTATATAAAATTTTTCTTCAAATATTTGATTAAACCTGTGGGTTGCAACCCCTTTGGGGGTCAAACGACCCTTTCATAGGGGTCACCTAAGACCGTCAGAAAACACATATATAATTACATATTGTTTTTGTGATTAATCACTATGCTTTAATTATGTTCAATTTGTAACAATGAAATTGGGGGTCGCCACAACATGAGGAACTGTATTAAAGGGTCGAGGCATTAGGAAGGTTGAGAACCACTGGCTTAAACTCTAACAAAAGAAATTCTTTTTTGCTAAGTGAAATAAGCCGGTCAGAGAAAGATAAATACCACATGATCTCACTCATTTGTGGAATATAGAGAACAACATAGACTGATGAACAGGGTCAGATCCAAAGACAGAGAAACAGCGATCAGACTATTAATCCCCAGAGGGAAAGTAGGGGAGGGTGGGGGTAAGGGGAAGAGATCAACCAAAGGACTTGTATGCATATACATATATAAGCCAAACCAATGGACATGGACAACAGGGGGATGAGAGCATGGGTGGGGCGGGGGGATGGGGATTAATGGGGGGGATGATGACACATTTGTAATTCCTTAACTAATAAAGAATTTAAAGATAAAAATAAATAAATACATACATAAATAAAAAAATAAATAAGAAACATCTCTTAAAAAAAAAAATTCTTTTTTGTTTGTCCAAAACATTAGCTTCACACCTTTCAAGTCTTTAAGGATGAGTACTTTATAAGAATGAAGTACTCATCCTTGAAGCATCTCTGTGTCCCCATAGCATGTAACTCAGTATCTTTTTTCTTTTCTTTTTCCTCTTTTAAATATATTTTTATTGATTTCAGAGAGGAAGGGAGAGGGAGAGAGAGAGATAGAAACATCAATTATAAGAGAAAATCGTTGATCAGCTGCCTCCTGCACACCCCTTACTAGGGATCGAGCCAGCATCCTGGGCACATGCCCTTGACCAGAATCGAACCTGGAACCCTTCAGTCCACAGGCTGGCACTCTATCCACTGAGCCAAACCAGCTAGGGCTCAATATCTTTTTTTTTCCTAATATATTTTATTGATTTTTTACAGAGAGGAAGGGAGAGAGATAGAGAGTTAGAAACATGGATGAGAGAGAAACATCGATCAGCTGCCTCCTGCACATCTCCTACTGGGGATGTGCCCGCAATCAAGGTACATGCCCTTGACCGGAATCGAACCTGGGGCCTTTCAGTCCGCAGGCCGACGCTCCATCCACTGAGCTAAATCGGTTACAGCAGCTCAAGATCTTTTACATAGTAAGTGTACACTGAGATCTTATAAAAATGTTTCCTATGAAATTCAAAGAATTATAAGGCTTCTTAATAAAATAAAATTTAAAAGGCTTCTTACTAAACCAAATACAGTCAACATAGCTATGAGTTAGTATATGAAAAAATACTCCTTTACAAAAAAAGAATTATGTATTTAAAGAAACTTTCACTAAAGAGAGGGTGTATTTCATCTTTGTTAATATAAATGTGTATAATTCTTTTTAAATTACAGTACAATAAAATAGAAGTCTGACTTTAAAAGTGTGTACTGTTACAACCCTATTCAAAGTTTTCACAGTATCCAATGTTCCAAGTTAGCAGGAAGCAAGATGATCTATTGCATCAAGAGGTGAATGGGGCCCTGAGTGGTTTGGCTCAGTGGATAGAGCGTCGGCCTGCGGACTCAAGGGTCCCAGGTTCGATTCCGGTCAAGGGCATGTACCTCGGTTGTGAGCACATCCCCAGTAGGGGGTGTGTAGGAGGAGGCTGATTGATGTTTCTCATCAATGTTTCTAGCTCTCTATCCCTCTCCCTTCCTCTCTATAAAAAATCAATAAAATATATTTTTTTTAAAAAAGAGGTGAATGGGGCTCTGGAAATTGAGCTGCAACAACATCTGGGTTTCTCTTATAAATTAATAATAATAATGTATTTTAAGAAAAAAGTACAGGTAGAAAAAGTGTCAATGAAACTGACCTAAGCATGAGTTGAGAGGAGAGACACAAGGTCTAATGGCTTAGTAATAAAAAGATAAAATACTTTCACGGAATGCTTTAACCCATAGCTAAGAAAGGTTACAGCCATAAACAGCCTATGTTATAAGAGAGACAGTGGAGTTAGGTGATAAAAAAAACAAAAGAACTTCATCTTTAAAGATAGTAAAAAGTAACTACTCCATAAAGGACGAAGGGGCAGAAGTGGCACTGAAGGCCGGGTCCAGGGAATAAACTTGCAGGCCCAGTGGACGACAGGTGGAAACAACAGTGCCCCCTTGACATGGCAAATGGATGCATTCTGAGCCCCTCCCAAATTCATGAGTATCTAAAATAAAATAGACATGTGGGAAGTTCTGCTAAGTTAATACACTAAGCAAATGCCTAGAATTTATATTCCGGCGATAGTTAATTCCTACATAGGTTATTTTTAATTTTCATAACCCCACAACTCCATGAAACTAATATTATTCTCACAGCAAACTACTAATTGTCATGGACTTTCAGGGTGTTTGAAAATATGAAATCCAAACGCTAAATTCCCAAAGTCAAAGACATAGTGCAGGTGTATCCAATCTTTCTGAGTACAAGGATCCTGCATGATGATATAATAGTTTCAATTGCCAATGACTAAGAAAACATATACATACATTCAGAGACTTTCCCTGCAATAAATCTAGTGACTCTCTCAACCCTAGGATCTACAGACAACTAGCTGAGAAGCATCAATCACTACACATACAGGCTTGAATAAGCACAACGTAGATAGGGGCATTAGCTTTGTTGAGGATCAAAGTACTCACTCTATTATTATCACAGATTATCACAGATTTCAAAATATAAATAGTTCCTTCCTAAATACACTCCCCCACACCAAAAACAAACCCTGCAACTTCAACACCTACTTTGTGAATAACGCAAGTCATAAAAGCAAGCCTGCATCATTACATCTATTTGGATGTTGTCAATCCTAACCCTGGTCATACTCACCCAGCATCACCACCAGGATTTAGGAAAAGTAAAGAGTGTGTTTAGGAATAGGGGGTTGTGGCAAACAGTGTAGTGGTTAAAAGCACAGGATCTGAAACCAGCCTGCCTGGGTAAGAAGCCCAGCTCCACCCTCACCTTGACTACCTATCGTCCAGTCCTTCCACCTCTCAGTGCCTCAGCATCCTCATATGCAAAACAACGAATAAAAAGAAAATATTCACACTTTGAAGGTTTGTGAGAATTAATATATATAAAGCAGCCAGGACAGTGCCTGGCACATCGTAGATATTATTTAAGTGCAACAACAAAAAAATCTACACATAAAAATTCAAGCTGGACTGATATAATTCTGAACAAAAAGATGGGCACTGCATTATTATAAGCATCTTTGAAAGGCTTAACACAACTCTTCATATACACAAGGGCTATTTCTTCGCAGTGAGAAGGGAATCTAAAGTTAGCTACTGCACCGCTTTCTCTCATACCCAACGCCTTGCTACTTCTCTGGGTTCATATGTGAGCTTATCAAACCCACCATCAACAGTGCTTAGTCCTGAGGAAAACAATTAGAATTTCAGAACACAAGACAGTTTCTTCTGGCAAACATCAGATGTCAAGACTTTCACCAAATACGTCTGTCTACCACAGAGAACAACATAAACAGATAATCACAGAACACAGAGAGATAATGCATGGAA
The DNA here is from genome assembly GCF_028538775.1 of Myotis yumanensis. NCBI lineage: Eukaryota > Metazoa > Chordata > Mammalia > Chiroptera > Vespertilionidae > Myotis > Myotis yumanensis. The sequence goes on from NW_027223753.1 coordinate 76,496,657, forward strand.
AGCACTTAGCATAGGGGCTAGCACTCCGTTAAGAATGAGTTGTCGTCATGAATTCTATTGCAATACTCCTAAAAAGCATTACTCAATCTCTCAGCTTTAAGGTAAAAATAAGCTTGTATTTGCTAGTTACACATTTTTGTTAGAAGAAAATGAAATTTATAATGCAACAACCTGAATGGATCACAAAAACATTATTTTGAATGAAAGAAGCCAGACACAAAAGAACATAGACTATATGATTCTATGTATGACTCCATGAATAAAACAGAGGCAGGGAGTTGCTGCTACAAAGGACAGGGGGAAGGGAGGATTTATTGAAAAAGGTACAATAAAATTTTCCGGGGAAATGAAAATATTCTCTATCTTCTTTAGATAGAGTACATGGGTGTATAAAATGGAAAAAAATTCATTGAACTGAACACTTAAGACCTGTACATTTTGTTGGGTATAAATCATACTTGAGTTTTCCAATTTTTTAAAAAGCAAATGCATCTGTATATACACTCTGAAATTTAGTGTAGGAATGTTATACATAGGTAACTTAAGAGAGGGAAGATTAGAATTACCTGAGAAATAAGGGCTCAAAACTTACAAATTATGGTCCAGGGAAGACAAATAAATGTATTTATTCTTTTTATTAAAATGACACCTAAGAATAAAATCTTTTCCCTCTGCTTCCTATTTACATCCATCTCATCCATCTTCTATTGTCTCTCTTAGTTCTGATCACTGGCTGATTCACTCATTTCAGAGAATTTGCAGTCTGGGCTTATACCACAATACTAACAGAGTTAACAAAAAGAAAGACTGAATACTCAATCAAAACAGCAATGTTTTTATTAAATAGACCAGCAGCTGTGTGAGCAGAGACTTATAAGTGCATCTGTTCTACAGGATTTTATATTTCATTCAATTTGTTTAAATCAGAGCAGCAAAGCCCTAGAATGAAGTACTAGATAATAAAATAGTTTTGCTAAACAGACCCTACATTGATATGGTGTTTGGTAGAAAAGAACTGTACCTATTCACTCATTCATGCAACAGGCACTTACTGAGCACCTATTCCATCCCAGCCACTGTGTATGGTGCTGGAAACAAAGATGAAGCAGAGCCTTGATGAGGTGACAGACATTTGAACAGATGGTTATAACACAGTGGCAGGTTCAGTACACACACAGGCCTGGGGCAGGACTCTGAAAGCACAGTGGAGGGAAGATTTCCTTTGAAGGTTGAAGCTTTACTGGAGTAAACAGGCAGGAAAGGAGAATGAAAAGTGCACTCTCACCCAATCCCCCCTCCATATACAAGGGAGCTTCATTCAGCTCTATTAGTAACGTTTTATTTCTAAATCAAAACAGGGGTATTAGCTGTTCCTTATCTTATTCTTTTATTAGTCCTTTTCTTGGTCAAATATTTCATAATAAAAAATTTTAATGCATTCCACCAACTAGTGGTTATAGGCTTTGAAAACCGTCACAACCAGCAGCTCCTTCTCCCAAAACACATAGCTTGGAGTTGCCAGGGCTAGCTCATCAGTAATGGGGAAAAGAGACAGATGTAAGGTTCTCTGGTGATAGCTGCAATATGGGGCCTAGACAGGTACAAGGGGGTGGGCCCAACACATCAGATATACTATAAAATTAAAAAGGTACAAAATAGGTACATAAAACATTCCCACTTCATTTTATACACACACAGAAAAAAAAATTGTCATTGAAAAAGAAATTTATCCTAAACAACTAAGTCTATTCATTCCTATGGCTATTCCCTCAACATATATTAAACACTTGCTCCATGTCACCGACATACAGAGAGGAGAAAGCACCTGCCTCAAAAGTGCCTGCCATCAAATGGGAGGACTCAGGCAGGGGAGCTGACTTCTGGAGGACAATGGAGAGATTCTACAATAAGAACTGGCCGGGAGACATCTGTAATACTGTCAATAAAATTAAGTTAAAAAAAAAAAAAGAACTGGCAAAGATGCACCTCGAGATATGTGACAGGGAACATGGGGAGATGTTTAACCATCTTCACAGGTCACACCAATAAACCCTGGGAATTTTTCAAAATACATATGGAAAAGAAATCAAATATGTTTTTAAAATATTTTTAATTATTACAAATTAATTTTAGCTTGACCAATGTAGCTCAGCTGGCTGGGCATCATCCCGTGCACCAAACAGTTGCTGTTTGATTCACAGTCAGGGCACATGCCCAGGTTTCGGGCTCAGTCCCTGGTAGGAGGTGTGCAGGAGGCAGACGATCAATGTTTTAAACTTGTACTTCTCTCTCTCTCCTCTCCTCTTTTCTCTCTCTCTCTCTCTCTCTCTCTCTCTCTCTCCCTCCCTCCCTTCATCTCTCCCTATCCCTCTCCCTTCCTCTCTCTCTAAAAATCAATTTAAAATATTTTTTAAATTAATTTTAATGTACTCTATAATTCCTGACATCAACAGATATGAAATTTTCTGTAAGAAAAAAAAAAAGACAAAATTCTGGAACTCATTTAAAAATTCAAGGTGCCACTCATGTTGAAATACTACTGCCTTAAACCAAAGTAACTGATGGGAATGTGCTAGAGCCTTTAAGGAAAAGCAGCCTTCTTGTAACTGGTAGTACGTTTACTTGTATAATATTACTCAGTTATTTATTTTTCTTTTACTGTCCTCATGCATACTAAATGATTAGTCTTCGAATCTTTTTTTTGGGAATTTTCATATTTCCAATCCTAGAAAAATTATTTAATTCAATATGAAATAAATCAGACATATATACACACATACATAAACACATTTATATCTACATGTGTATATATGTAGCTAAGTGAATTTAAGGCACTTCTGAGATTAATTAATTGACTTTCCTCTCCCTCCTCCAATCCTACTTGTAATCCAATATGCTATAAGAACAATGCTTATACACCTCCTTCATCTTGCACTTGGAAGTTTAAAGGGGTGAAACACATTTGTGATGTCCTGATAGAGTGTGTTGCCATGGGAAGTACTGGCTTGTTCCTTATGACGCACCATGACCTCATTGCAAATGAGAAAGGGAAAGGATGATTTCTGAGGATTCAACTCATAGAGAGATCCAAAAACCCAACAGACAATCTGCAAAGTAATGCAATGTCAAGCGCTATGCTGAAATATGCTCAAAGAACTTTTAAAAGCTTGACCTCCCAAATAGGAACCATATAATCAAAAAGGAAGATATAATATTAATGTAAAGATAAACCATTCAAATAATAAGGACCTATCGCTTAAAATCCCATGACTTTCTGTGGTTACATCATAAAATTAAATCCACATCATACTTTTCCCTTCCTAAAAGCAGCCTGCTTATTTCTCTCTCTTTTTCTCTCTCTCTCTCTCTCTCTCTCTCTCTCTCTCTCTCTCTCTCTATGTGTGTGTGGTGTGTGTGTGCCCCTGTTTATACAGCTTATCCCTTATCACACTGACAAGACTGGGAACCACAGCAGATGGTCCCCCCAGACATAATTCTAACAGGTTTTTTGTGCAAACAAAAGATAAAGAAAGCTACAGCAATGATTTACTGATATCTAAAGTTGAAAACTGAAAAACACAAACTGCTTTTTTCTTACTGTTTGAACTGTCTATCCCTTCAACTACTAAGATAGATATGGCCAAAATTAAATATAATTTCAAAACTACAAACCAAATACCCAATTTTAACTACCACTAAGTTTTGTTTTTGAGTTACCAAAATGTCCTAAATCACATTTTTAAAGAACATTACCTACCATTCCTTTTGTACGAGAAAAAAGCAGAAATATTTGTAAATGTCTATCTTATAAATCCTACTTGGTTGCTATGTTGTGAAATAAACTATTCATCTGGATTTTTCTTAAGCAAGAAAAATGCATTGGAACCAAAAACTTTAAATATTTTCCCCAAGAAACTAAAAATTAATTCCCTGAACCAAATCTGGAATCTTGGTTGTAGAGCTAATGTCTATGCTATTTAAAAATAATCTACCAGTTGAATACAACACGAAACCAAGATTACTCATCCTTCAAGATTAAAGAGTATTTTCACAGCATAAAAAAGAACTTCCCTCATGACCATCTAATTTCAAACAGCACTGTTTTTATGGTTTACCTGAAAATCCAGCAAGAGCCTCAGACACAAATATATAGTGAAACTGACAAGCATCTGAGATAAACTATCCAGACATCAAGCAAAAAATACACCAGACAGACCCACAGGGCTCTTTTAATGTAGGTCATGATTGTCAGACCATAGCAAAAACATGGTGACCCTTAATAAATATTAACCTTGATTATATGTAATCATGCACATACTTTACTCTCAGTAACCAGCCCTCTGAAGTAAGTCCATAAAGCTGCAAGAAGTGGATATCAGTCTACTGTGAACTACTTTGCACCAAAGAAAATATCAGCCCGTCGTCTTTGTATTCATGGAGGTATAGGAGTAGCTTCTATCAAAACTGCCCAGAACCTCTATGGACTCCATCGTACTGCTTAGTTTCTGAGAGGTCTTACTCCTTCAACAAATGCACTTACTCTAGAGCAGCGGTTCTCAACCTGTGTGTTGCCAACCTTTGGGTCGCGACCCCTTTGGGGGTCGAATGACCCTTTCACAGGGGTCGCCTGAGACCATCGGAAAACACATATATAATTACATATTGTTTTGTGATTAATCACTATGCTTTAATTATGTTCAATTTGTAACAATGAAAATACATCCTGCATATCAGATATTTACATTACGATTCATAACAGTAGCAAAATTACAGTTATGAAGTAGCAACAAAAATAATTTTATGGTTGGGGGTCACCACAACATGAGGAACTGTATTAAAGGGTCGTGGCATTAGGAAGGTTGAGAACCACTGCTCTAGAGTGTCTGTACAGATTCCTAAGACACCATAAAAACCTACACATGTACACATTCCATCTAAACTCCTTACATAATCTTTTCTAGAGGTATATAACATGGCTGCTTTCTCATGGAAAAACTATAAAATCAGGTCAGGAATAATAGGGCTAATCATATAACCTATTCTCTTTTTGTAGAAATCACAAAGTGTCTGACTAGGGGGAGAGGTGGTGTTAAAATGCTGATTTTTTCCAATTAATCCAAGCTAATATATCCTTTCATGAAATCCCCATGCAGAACAAATGTGAGTATGTTCATATGATATAGCCTATTTATCTACAAATAGTTAATTCAGGTAGTGACAGTATAATCTAATCAAGCTAGTGTTGTAAATTTGAATCAGTATGAGCCAGCTAGTTACACTGCACCCAACAGCCACAAAACAGATGTTTAATTTGGCCAGCCAGCCATCACACATGAGAACTGAAAACAGGACCAAGTGAGAGACATGCTCAAATCAGTGCAAATCCATTCTACTAGAAGAGTAGTGGGTCAAAAAGTTCACCTCTAAAGGGCAAACATCATTCAATAGAAACAACAGGTGTTCTCTGTACAATGTTTCCAAATCTAATCTAAATCCTGTGTACCATGGGTAAAGCATATATTTTTTAATGTTAGGGATATCCAAAATTCAGGTAACTATAAATGTATTAAGTATAATCTAACAGTTGTTGATGGTCTATAGTTTAAAGCAAATATCATTTATTTCTGAACAGAAAATAAATTCTGTCATAGAAAAAATCTAATTTTGATTTTTACAACAAAATATAGCATTTATCATAACTCTAAGACAAAATATAAAGCATCATGCTGATGACAGAGATATAATTTAAAATAAATGCAGCATATTTTCTTTAAACACATATTAGGTTCACTTCCATCTGCCATCTTTTTGGAGAATGAAAAACTCCCTAGAGCTGAAATATGTTTGCTAATAAATGTAACTTGAGATTTTTCTTTGAAATTAAACTGTAAAAGTGTTATGAAAACTGTCTTGTTTACATATGGCACCAATAGCATACTATTCTCATTATGGTCCCTATACACATATTCTTAATACATAAAAAGCAAACACTGATAAGCAAGGTAAAAAAAATTCGCAATGGAAATCTTCAATCTGCAAAAGCAGATATAACATACTTTTTTAAAAAGGGAAACAGGAAATATGTAACAATGAGTTGCACAACATGGTCCTTAAAATTCTGAACTAAATGTCATCATATTAGTAGGAGACTCTGGCTACAAGCTAATTTAATACTTAAATGTTAATATAATTTCCCCATTACTACATCTGCAATGAATGTCTTTTTAGCCAATAAAAGCAAGTTTAGAAAATGGTATGTAAGAAAAAAGAGAAAAATGCTTCAGCAATATTGTTTCATAGACAATCACAAATATTTCCAAGCCAAGTTTACTAAAAATTATTACTATATTTTCAAAAACTTGTAAATCTTTGAGCAGAAGTGAAGGAATTAGCTTAATACAATAAATCTAAAAGTAATATAACTGAAAATAGACTACTATCTTGCCATGCATGAATATATAAAACAGTGTAATTTTATTTAAAACATACAAAGACTAAATCCCAAAATAATTAATTTCTTTAGCCACTCTAAGACAAGTGAATCACAAAAATAGCACTGGATAAATCTTGTTACAAATACTACTATGTGGACCCATACATATAATAAATGAGGTATAAGAAAGCACTCAGCATTTCTATGTAAACTGCTTCTGAAGGATTATTATGGAATGCACACACTGGCTGAACCTAAAGTGTTCGGGTTTTAAACATTAATTTACTTTGACTATGTGCATGTCAAAATGAAAGATTGCTGTCTGGATCCAGACATGCCATATTAATATTGAACACAGGCATTCACTTCAGGTCAGTAGTCACTCCAAGTCTACTTCAGCAGGTGGTAAAAGTAATGTACTCATTAAAATGTATGTGTTACAAGGTTATCTCCCCAAAACAGCTCTCAAATAGAGGTAGCCTTGAAACTTAAGCATTAGATATGCTAGAACCAACCTCTAATTGTCACAGGTCTGGAGAAAATTGAACTTTCTCTCACTACCTGATAACCAATAAATTTAGTTGCTTTCATCAGTATCTTTGGAAAAAGTCAGTTTTAAATTCCATGGAGCTAACCTGGCTGCCTCCAACAGTTAAATGCTCTTGAACCAACCTACACGGACTAGAATGTCATTTTAGATCTAGAAGGCAAAGATGGGATTTTTCTTCATTTTAGATGCCTGACTGTATTACTTAAGAAAACTTTTCCTCCTTTCATTTTTGTTAATTCTATTTACATTATTTTTCCCTTTTGTGAGATGATAAACTTTAATTCTCCAGACTAAAGGCATAAAGCTCAAGATATTAAAGCTGACTCATACCAAAGAGGTCATCTGACCTGCAGCATATACAAAAGTATGACTAACAACCCCACAAAAGCTCAAATATTTTAAAAATTACTTTTCAATGTCAAAGATAAATCTTTTCCATTTATACCTAGCACGCCTAAACTTAAACAAGATCATTCTCTAGCTCAGTCTTTCACTTCTCTCACTGCCATGTTACCCAAAACTGTCCACTAACAGATAATTCACTTCATTTTCATTACATTTTTAACTATATAATGTGTTTTTCCCCAAAATATGCTGATTCACTTTGTAAATAAAAGCAGACAGGTCCCAAAATTTGTAATCAATCATTTCACTTTGCTTCATTTGCTCATTATTCGCCCAACTACTACATAAGGGAAGGAACAAAAAAAGGGCAGGTCAACATAGATAGGAAAATAGGTGTCTTCTTATAAGGATGAGACTGCATCTGTCTTGTTAACTGCTGAGTAAACAGCACCACTGGCACATGATGAGTATCTAATGAATAAATGAATTTACAAAGAACCAGAGAACACTGGAATTCAAGTATATATATGAAAGCCTAAGTGACCTGCCGACCGGCAGGTAGCTGACGTGCACTGACCACCAGGGGCAGACGCTCAACACAGGAGCTGCCCCCTGGTGATCAGTGCGCTTAGCTGACCAACAGACGCCAGACACCAGGCTCACGGCTGGCCAGCACAGCTGCAGCAGCGCAAGCCTCTCCCCAGGACACTCCCCCTGCGCTCCCCTCTCCCATCCAGACCGGGATCAGGACCTCACCCGGGACCGACTAGGCCAGGGGTGGGCAAACTTTTTGACTCGAGGGCCACAATGGGTTCTTAAACTGGACCGGAGGGCCGGAACAAAAGCATGGATGGAGTGTTTGTGTGAACTAATATAAATTCAAAGTAAACATCATTACATAAAAGGGTACAGTCTTTTTTTTTTTTTTTTAGTTTTATTCATTTCAAATGGGCCGGATCCGGCCTGCAGGCCGTAGTTTGCCCATGGCTGGACTAGGCGCAAGCCCAAGGCCGCTTCTCCAGCACCCCACAAAGAATGAGGCTGCGATGACGAGTGGCGGCTGTTATCGCCCTAGGACGGGCGCATGGAGACCACAGCGGAGGGGCAGTGAGCCAGCAGCAGCAGGCCCAGTGGGGCCAGAATTAGCGGGGGCACAGCACCTGGCCCAGGCTCGGGCTCCTCCCAGGCCGCCTGCCACTTCAAGCACTACTTCGTGCTGTCGGGATCAACATGGACAGTGGGCTGGAGCCCAACAAGCTGGCAGGTAAGGCTGGGCTGCAGCAGCACACAGGTCCACTGATCCCCACAGGCCAGGCTGAGGGACCCCACTGGTGCACAAATCCATGCACTGGGCCTCTAGTTTTATATATAAGTAATCTGAGGCTCAAAAAGACTAAATGGCTTGGCTAAGCTCACAGGGCAAGTTGGTCAACCTTGCACAGAATCTAAATCAACAGATGCTGCTTTAATATAAAGCTTTTTTAATTCTTTCTCTCACCTACAGCACATATTTTTTTAAGCTCAAAACAACACTCTCTAGAGATTTACATAAGTTTCTCCCTTGTAGAAATATATCTGAAAAGTAGTCTCTCCCCAATCAAGGGGCTATCATTTCTGTAAATTCCCATAGCAGAAGATTATATCTGGGAGAAATTTTAAGATATAATGGGGAGATAAGAGATCAAAAGTAGAAAAAGAACAAGAGGCACTTACCAATGCATTTTAAACTTACAACAGACTGTAGTGCTAAAAGAAAGGACTATAAGCAACATTTTATTCTTTCAGTTCATAATGACAGATACTGAGCTTTTAAGGTTCTCTAACCACCTCACTTTCTAGAAAATTCAGAATTTCCCTTCTACAATTTCATTCAAATGTGAGCAAATTTCTTTTTATTTGCAACACATAAAATGCTTTCTAGGAAGCTTTCATTGTACTCAAATATGTATAAGTCCAATAGACTCCTTACAATAACAGATTCCCATTTTCTGGGGTCCCACAAGGGTCCAGGAATATCCCCAACACAGATCTCAGCTTCCTCCCAGCTTTCACATTCAAGATGAGTACCAGGGCCCAGAAGGATCTTTTCTAGGCTGAAAGGTTAAGACTCTACATATATGTATCAACCATTTTTCTTCCTTTTTACTTCCCAATACTCCATTTTTTCTTACCTAAATTATCACAAAAAGGGCTAAGGAAAAAATTATAATGATCTTGAAAGACCATATAAAAGTAAGGTTAATACAACCTATTGAACCTCGCACAAAGAGAAATCGTACTGGGAACAGGGAAAGAATTTTCAAATTGGGTAACTGGTTTCTTATTCAGATAAGGATTTTTCCATTCTCCATAACATCTTTAAGTTTAAAACAGCAGAGCACAAGAATTAAGCGTTCTAGTGGCTGGCAGTCAATGTTAATTAGTATGACATACTTAGACTTAACAGGTGGTCCATGACCTACACCAATAATGAAATCTAACTCCAAATGTTTTGACCAAAGTAAAAGCATTTCTCTGGCAGGTGGCAAAAAGAATGATGAGTCAGGAAGAAATACTCAACACTGGCCAGATGCCTTAAGGTATCACCAGTAAGAACAGGAAAATTAAAAGAACCAATTGACGAAACTAACAAAGAACAATGTGCCTATTTTATTTCAGTCACTTTAAGCATGAAATCTATACTTAGAGTGCCCATGAATCACAGCATCTGTTAAGCACCAATAAGGCCATTTACTATGGTTAGGCTCATAAAAGGGTCCCAAAATTTATAAAAGACTACTTGAACTAGAAAAATGCTAAATTTAATTCTTTCAAGAGGTAATAAAAGCACCAGTGTTTTACACCTAATAGTTAAAAGGGCAACACAAATGAGAAACCAATTCTGTAGTCTATATAATTTAGTAAATTTTACTTATTTCTCATGAATGACATAAATAGTCATTAAATTCATTCAACAAACACTGACAGCTTATTACAGGAGAAATGTGATATTAGGAACTATGACCACAAGAAAAATGGGCTATCTCTGTACACAAATTCAGTCTAAGAAGAGAGACATGTAAACAAATCATTCTAATAGTCTAATAAGTACAACAAGTAGAGATCATCTCAGTCACAGCAGTGTGTTAAGAAACAACCTGACTTTAGGGAGTGTTGGGGAAAACGGTAAGGAGGAGCAGAGTTAGATATGTTCAAGGATTTCATACCTGACATTTTCTAATGTAGTGCTTTACCTCTTTCAAAGTGAGACAATGTGTGTGAAAAAACATGACCACCCCTCACACTTCTGAAACATTCAAAATGGGTTATTTCATAGATGAGATTTAAAAAGCTGAAAAAAAAGGTAAGTTCACTAATAATATCATCTTTGAAGCAAGACTTCAAATCTTCCAACTCCTAATCTCTTATCCCGTCTATGAAATCACTCTTCTGCCTCACTGGTTCCCCAAAGAAGTCATCACATAGATTATGTATTGCGTGTTACTTCAATATACTATTTTGCTTCATTTCCTATATAACACTCACCATCAGAAAAGGATGTGCAAGAAACACATCAAACTAAAAGACATTTAAATAGATTAAAATGGATTAAACACATGTTTAAACAAAATTCCATTAAGTTACCAGTTCATTTCAGACTCAAATTTAAAAATACTTACATATAATGACAAATTTTCTTTATTAATACTTAATATAATAACAGCTAACATTTATTAACCATTTATTAATTTTCACAACTCTATAACCCATCTCAGAGACAAAGAGCCACAGGTTCAGAGAGGTTTGAGAAATACTGATTCAATCATAGTGAGTATCCTGATTTAAAAGTTACTCCAAGCTTTTCAGACATTTGAGTTGATCAGTCTTTCAGATCCAGCCGAGATCCAACAACGGGAGACAGCCACCTCAAGGCAAAGCCTTTTAAAGAAGTATTATACTTTCAGATGAAGGACTAAATATAAAAAGAGGTAAAAAAAAAAAAAAAAATACCTCCTAGTACAAATACTTTCTGTAGAAAGATAAAAAAAAATTTATAAGAAGTTTCTGTGGATGAAGAACAATAGTAAATGAATTAATTATATTTAAGTAACAAATTATTTTCCTTCCAGGACATTTTTACTTTAACAAAATTTTAAAAGTATTTTAGTTATCCCATGTTTTATTCCTCGGTTATCCTTCTCCTGTGTTATCATAAGGTCTTGAAATTCTCAACCACATATACTATTCTCCCATGAGGATTTTCAGATACATAACCATCAAAATTTAGGAATTAGAAAAATGGGTATAATAAAATGGTTGACTTCTTCAAAACTGCCTATTATATCTACTCCTCATGCTAGTGATATTTTCTCATTGACATTTTAAAAAATAAAAAAATTAAAAGATGTTAATAAGCCCTTGCTTAATAAAACCAATGACCCAACTCTCTTTCTTAATTAAAAGGCAACAGAACTTGAAGGACTTACTATTTGCAATGAATGATCAGATGTCATAGTCTTTTTAAAATTATGTCTATTTTATAATTTCTTCTATTACTAATGCATTCTTTAAGAGAGTGATTCTGATATACATTTTTTCTTGTTCTTTTCCAGTCCTTGACACAGACTGGTGAATGGTACTATGGAGTAACAAGCATATTCAACCAACACAGATGACTAAAATTAAAAAGCTCTAACAGATTAACATATCTAGGCCACACAGAAGGGTCATGAGGTAAGATCATCAGCATAAATTAGCACATTATTATAAGGCATTTAAAGGAACCTTAAATAAAGCCTGCATAGATCTTTTTTTCATAACAAATATCTAATGCCGTTTGATTGGATTCTTTTAATCACAAGTATTATTTGGAGAAAAAAATGCTGCTTGTATAATACCACATTTGACTACTTCAGCTCCTACCCTGAGAGGCAAATTTGAAATTATGAAGAGCCTGGTTTGGGGGAGAAAGCAAAAGAGGAAGCCTGATGAAAGATTTTTAGGGTACTTTATCTTTCTCCATATAATATCCAGAACATATTTTTTAAATCATTTTGAGTACATTTTTGCTTATCATATCCTTATAAAAAAAACTAAAAACACAGTCATTTAGGAAAATAGATCACTGTTATTTATCAAATCCATAGAAATTTACACCTACAAAAAGAATGGGCAAAATAGCAGGTCAGTTTCTTGCTAAATAATTAAAAATACTGTTTCTTAATCTCTACAATAAGACTATTCTAACAGTGACAAGTGTCACAATACATTCCTTCTATTTTTCATACTATTTATAGCTCACAGAACAATTGTCAAATACTGAAAGAAAATGTCTAAATGATAGTCTTTAGCTACTGAAACAGTTGCTGAATAATCAAATCCTCCTTTAATTATGCATTTTTAAACAATTAAGACAAATCCCATATGTATCATATTACCAACATCAACAAAGGCAGCAATAAGAGTGAACATTTAAATATAGATTTTGCTAAATTTTCAAAGATACTTTTAACATAAAATAACACTCCAGATTAGAAAAACCTATGTGGTATGACCTAAAAGCACATAATACACTGACCTGATCATAAGACAAACTACTAACTGCCAACGTTCTCCCCAACTTCCCCCCAAACTACATACATTTAGTAAAAGACAGTCACTTCGGAGTTATGAAGATGAGTTTTGTAATGGAAAAAGATGTAAACTCTTTATTTCTAGGGATTAGTACCTTAAAGTGATATTTAAGGAAAAATAACAAAAACTGAACCATACAAGTTATATTGAGTTGAAACAGTGAAAACACACTTGAAATTATCTTAGATAGCCCCAAAACAAGAGTCAAGCATTTTATATTAGTACCAGAAGCATTTTGTACTTTTCTACTTCCAGTAAAAATCATTGGCAGATTCTACTTGTATTAAAAAACAACTACAGATAGGTTTAATTGACATAAAAATAAGCTACTTGTATTATCTTGCTTGGGTCATAAAGCTTGTTGGTTGTAATATACTCTATGAATGAACAATCAGGAGATTTTCACCCAACTGTATAGTAAGTGTATTCACCACACAGTGCTATATAAATAATCCTTACTTCAAGTCCTATTATCTAACCTTTAAATTTCTCAACTAAAGAAGCTATTCATAAAACTTGGATTTTCTTTTATCACACCACTGCCAGTAGTAAATTCAAACAATAAAAGGTTTTTCTAAATTTTCAAAGGTATTTTTAACATAAAATAACACTCCAGAATAGATAAACCTATGTGGTGTGACCAAAAAGCCACACAAATCATTTATTTATGGCTGTTATGTTTTAATCACTGGATTGTTTTTAGAGGCCTAAAAAAATTAATGGTTTTTGCTATACAAAAGCAACTATGTTTTCCATGAAACATTAGCTGTCACATTAATACAAGGTTTTATCATTAATTATACTGGATTATACAGGAGTTTATGTCTAAAAAATGATTGTTAAATATCTAAAATTCCAAACCATTTTGAAATAAAAATGAAACCTGGTCCTAGTAAACATTACATGAATTAAAGAACCACTTAGAAAACAGAAAATTAAATGTAAAAAAATATAACCTCAATTTAATACATTTGCAGATAAAACATCTAACATTTTTTCATCAAAAAGCAAATTAAAATATTAAACATAGGTAAACAGTGCCACCTTTTGGTATATTTAGGAATTGAGCTCCTAAATTGTACAAATATAAATTTAATGTAACAAATGAAAGTAAACAAAGGAATTCAGAAGGCATCAATTTATAATTTAATAGTGTTAAAGCTTTAATAAGTAATGATTTATTTTTAAACTTATAAATATTTTCAAGAACTAAAATATTATTTCATGTTTATATGCTTTCATTTCAATTTCATGAAGTTGGGAGGGCATAATTTCATTTCAAAGTAAACAGAGGCTTAGAAAATGCTAATGACTGATCCAAACATCCCTCAATTAAGAACAGTTGAGCCATTACTGGCTCAAAATTGCTAGTTTTTAAATTCCAACATTAATTCCTTAAATATTATATAATGAGTCAAATCCCATAATTATCCTGTTACAAACAATGCACACACTTCTGTGTTGCTTAAGATTGTATTTTTTTACAATGTATTTTGTATACACTTGCAAGAAAAAGATATTTGTTTAAAGTACTACATGAACAATACACAAAACACTGACTATATTCACATAGCTGTTTACACTACACAAACGCAAAAACTCTTAATTTAATACAGTATTCTTCCTATCTCTATGCTAATGGGAAAAAAATGCATTTAAAACTGCAAAGGCTTCTTTCTTTTTCTTTTCCAGGAAAAATAACCCTTGTTTACAGCTTGCATTGATTTGCAACTTACCTCAATCACAAGATAAAAAACCTGCTACAAATGAGATGGAAATGATAAGCTTCAAATGCTCTCCCTAAAACTTATTTGCCTAAATTTGATCTTACATTTAGATGTCTGTATACCATTGTCAGTGTCTTCCACGCTTACATCTGTCAGTGATTTCCTGAATGGTTTTATTAGACTGTAACATATTTATGCTATAACATCCTCACAGTTCCTTATTTTTATTAGCTAGCTAACAATTCAGCACCCACATGGAAAAAAGAAAACATTTATCTTTATCTTTGGTTCACTTTTTGCTATAAATTTTACTCAAATTGCAATCATCAAGTTCTTTATAGAGCAGATTTCAAAGTCACAGTTAATAAATAATGATTCCATCTTAAATTATGTAGCAACTCAAAAAGAATCAAGAAAGAAGACAATAGCTAATACGGTGGTAGCTAAAATGGTACTGAACACTAGAAGAAGGGCAAAGAGTGAGCCAGAGAGATGGGCCAATGTACTACACCTTCTATGGAACAGAACTCCATGGTCAAATACAATAATGAGACGTTAACTCAGAAATGTATTTAGGGCATTAGTCTCACCTCTTGTTCATAAGATATTCAAGAAAAAACACAGTATAATACAAGAAAAATGGTAAACAGCTATTTCTAAAAATGATTTGGAGGGAAATATTAAATATAATAGTAAAAATATATTTTTAAAGTATTTTGTTTCACCTACAGCTCCTTTTTCATCATTAGGACTTGATGCTCACCCTCAAGAATAAACCACATCCCAGATCTTCTCTAGAGACTGTGATTTTCCTTCCCCTATTTCTGAATGGATGAAAAAAATCCCATTTTGAAGGCCTTAGTTTTATTTATTTCTGCCTTATTCCCTGAGTAGAAAGGGAAAAAAGAATGAGAAAGGGCCATTCTCATTGCCACCCTTACACTATGCTCCGTTAGCCATTGTTGCAAATAACTCAACATTTGGACAAAAGTCATACTCCAAGAACACTTCTCTCTGCAAGTACACAGGCATATACACAAATACATGGAAAAATATGTAACCAATTTTATTAAGCTTGAAGGAACATCAAAATTTCTAATATTGAATCAATCCCATTAAATTGAAAGCAATTACTTCTTCCAATTTAATAAGAGTAGATTAAATTAGATTTCTGATTCAATATAATTTGTAGTGCCCATGTCAGGAAAAGTGATAGTATAAGGATCTTATCCAAGACATGTCAAGTTTGAGACTGTACTTGACAGCCACCTAAATGGGATTCTACTGAAAAACTAAAGGGATTCACACACGCACAGACACACAAACCACATTTACTTAACCTTTAGAATATACTTTTTTAATTCTGCTATAAAGATAAGAATAAAGTTACTTTGAAACATTATAATCAAAAAATTGTTTTTACTTCACTAACACACACAAAAATACCCTGAATTCCTATTTTGTGCCAGGCACTATGCTTAATGATAACAAGCACAAATTGAACACTTTACACGTACTAACATTTAATCTTTAGAAAGGACTACGACTGTCATCTTCATGAAATATATGAGGATATTAAAGCACAGAAATACTGTTATTTGCTCAAAGTCATATACCTAATACAACAGCTGGTTTTACTGTTTGGCTTAATATTAATAGCTGACTACAGTCTGCTCTTCATCACTAATCAACAATCTCTCTGACATGTCAAAAGTAAAGATGACTAAGAGAGAAGGAACTCACATGCCTTGGGAGAGATAATATAAAACAGATAAATTACTCTAAGATAGGAACTAGCTAGGGTACCACTCTCTCTGTGTCTCTAAGACAGGGAAATGAGCTGAATGGCAGTAGTGTAAGCAGAGCTACAGTGTATAGAAGGAGTAAGGATCTAAAATAATCAGATTAGGTGATCTAATGTATAGTCACAATTACTGCAAAAAAAAAAGGCCTTTAAATCACATATATATAATATACATTGATCTATATACATAATACTAAATTCATAGAAATTCTTAAATTTGAGAATCATCAAGCTACACTGAAGGAAGGACCAAAAGGAAAGTGTCTCAAAATGGCTGATATTCAAATCAGCTCCCCTTCAATTAACCATCAGCACATGCTGGTAATGTAGAAATGGGTGGGACATTTGTAAGGGCTGTAGTTTACTCCATCCTCTTTTAATATTAAGCCTCTTTAACCGAAATACATGTAAACAGATTTGGGGATTAATAAGCAATTCAAGTTGCATTTTATGTGAAGGTTAGATTTTAGTCAAGCATGAAAGCAATGTAATGGTAAAGTAACAAATGTTTGTCCTTAGAATCAAAAACTCTCACCTCAGTTGCCTCCTATGGGCAAGAGGACAAGGACCACATTCTAGGACAGTGATGGCGAACCTTTTGAGCTCGGCGTCTCAGCATTTTGAAAAACCCTAACTTAACTCTGGTGCCGTGTCACATATAGAAATTTTTTGATATTTGCAACCATAGTAAAACAAAGACTTATATTTTTGATATTTATTTTATATATTTAAATACCATTTAACAAAGAAAAATCAACCAGAAAAATGAGTTCGCGTGTCACCTCTGACACGCATGTCATAGGTTCGTCATCACTGTTCTAGGACAAGCATAGTCAGGGCAACAGAGCAACGAAGATATCAAGAAGCAAGTCAATGACTGAATTGTCTCACATCTGGTCTCCAACATACATACTACAGACTGATACCTGCACAGGAGCATGCTGCCTCTGCAAAGGTCTAGTTGTTCAATTCTTATAAAAATATATAAATACTAGTAAACAGTTTTAAAAGCAATAAATAAATAAAAATAAAGTGTTAACTAATTTAATGACATCAAATAATTTTATCAAAAGACTATTTGTACCATGAAATTCACTTTTCATGTATGTTATAGCTGCAGTGATCATGTAATAAAATACTGCCATCTATTGTCCAAGAGCTAAAACTGCATCACTTCTTTCATCCAAAGCCACTAAAATTTTTAATTAAGACCAAAAAGAAACAACACTATTTACACAAAGTGTTAACATCTCAAAAAATGTTTATTCCCAAGACCAAATATGACAACAAAATAGATTTTTAAGTGAAGCTTTCATGATAATTTATCACCTGGCCATGTTCTTTTTTATTTTTTTTTATTTTTTTATTAAATTTATTGAGGTGACATTGGTTAATAGGATTATATAGGTTTCAAGTGTAGATTTCCATGATACATGGTCTGCATATCACATTGTGTGTGTAACACCCAAAGTCAAATCATCTTCCGTCACCTTGTATTTCGATACTTTACACTTTACTACCCTCCACCCCACTTCCCTCTGGTCACCAATGTTTCTTTAGAGTCAAAAACTCCCACCTCAGTCACCTCCTATGGACAAGAGGAGCATGTCTGTGTCCATTAGATTTTTTTAATATCCCACATATGAATGAAATCAATGGTTCTTAGCTTTTTCTGACTTATTTCGCTTAGCATAATATTCTCAAGGTCCATCCATGTTGTCATAAATGGCAGTATTTTGTATTTCATATTTTCATATGGCTGAGTAGCATTCTCATGTACAAAAATTAATGCAAAATGGATCAAAGACCTAAATATAAGATCTAAAACAAATTATTACATAGAAGAAAACACAGGTACTAAACTTATAAACCTTGGTCTTAGAGATTTTATGAATCTGACCCCAAAGGCAAAAATAAACAAATGGGACTATATCAAACTAAAATGCTTTGCACAGAAAAGAAACTACCAACAAAATAAAAAGGCAACCAATTGAATGGGAGAAAATATTTACAAACAACAGCTCTGACAAGGGATTAATATCCAAAATACATAAAAGAACTCATACAACTCAACACCAAGCCAACAATCCAATTAAAAAATGTAGAGGACCTGAATAGACACTTTTCCCAAGAAGACATACTAGTACAAATGCCCATTTTCTTTAAATTTTTTTATTTATTTTAAACACTATTCATATTAAATTATCCAAAGAAATGTTTCATTCTACTAAAAGATTGCAAAATATAAAGAAAATTTTAGCATATTTAATTTACATTTTAGGAACCTGTAAAGAGTTTTTTTCAGTTTTTTATTATAAGGCATATAATTCCTTATGTAATGAAAAGCAATTTCCCCCCATTTCTCAGTCATCTAGAACTCATTTTAAAGTAAAGAAAACCTCCTTTTTAAGACTGTATAGGTAAAATGGGTTTTATGATTAAATATAATGGAAATTATACTTCAATAAAGTTGTTTACAATTTTTAAAAATAGCCCTAGCTGGTTTGGCTTGGTGGATAGAGCGTTGGTGGGTGGACGGAAGGGTCCCAGGTTCGACTCCAGTCAAGGATACATGCCTGGGTTGCAGGCTCGATCCACAGTAGGAGGAGTGCAGGAGGCAGCCGATCAATGATCTCTCTCATCATTTATGTTTCTATCTCTCTCTCCCTCTCCCTTCCTCTCTGAAATCAATACAAATATATAAAAATAAATAAGTAAATAAAAAATAGGGAAAAAGGAAAGAGAAATGAAAATAAGGAAATACTTTCTTGAAAAATAAAAATTTTTTAAATATAGAAAAAACACTTATCACAATATGCCAATGAAGCTATGCAATATCTTTATTTACCACAATGCTTTCCTTAATAAAGTACATGTTCAGCTCCACTTTCAGGTGACAAACACAACGTTAATATACTTCTACGAGATTTATTTATCCCTGAAGTCACAAAAATAACAGTGATAGTTTTCGAGAAAGTTATGCATAACATAATGGCAATCAAATATATATGTCAATGGCCTTCCAAATTGAAGCATTTTCAAGACCCAATTACATATACTGTAAATAGTTTTCCAGTTTGGAAGGATTTGTCCACATCCTTCCAAATGATGGATTCTTTCATACACACACACACACACACACACACACACATGCACACACGCACGCACGCACACATGCACGCACGCACACATGCACGCACACACACATGCACCACACTAATTAATTCTCTTATATTGACTTTCATTTCAGCCTTTGGTTTTATTTAAAAAACCAAGTCTGTCCTCTGCAATTTCCACTTTGAAAAACATATCTTAACCCCCTTAAATTGCTGCTCACCTTCCACAACTTTGGCCAATGGATCTTTTACTTTATCACCACTGCCAATCTACTTTCCTCAAGAAAAAGGAAATGTGGTGTGAAGAGCAAATTTTACTCAATTCCTTCTGAGATCACAAAAGAATTTTTCCAAGCTCAGGCTAGCCATTCCATAACTCCTACTACAGGATTCCAAAACTACATCTACCTATAACACAAGGTCTGGTTAAAAAAAAAAAAAAAAAAGGCTGTCTGGGTCATACACTTACTGTGTCCACTCAGTTACTGATCATACATACATACTGCAGTGCAATATGCCTAGAGGTCTCATGTACATTTAAATATCTCCAAGTTCTAACATTGTCAGCTGTTCTGCTTTGGTTGTCTGAGGAGATAAAAGGTAAGGAAGCTACCAAACCTCTTGAAGACTCCTGTCCTTGAAAATTGAGTTTTTTGGAAAGACTTGATAGAAGGAATACAGCTCAGTGATCCAGTAACCATTGTCCTCCCTGCACATTCGCTACACCACTCTTTTGTTGGAAGCCACACCCTGGAAAATGTCTATTTCTACTACAGCTCTGCTGTCAGATGCTCACACAAAGTCAGATTTTAATAAAATTCTTAACTTTCTATATAAAATAACAGTGGCAAAAATAACTAGAAAAAAATTAAGACTTGTGAAGAATATTTTTAGTAGTTCATGCAAAAAAACTTATTTCCACAATAACTAGGAAGGGAAGGTGAAGTGAATTACTAGCAAGTTAAGCAGTACTTTTAATTAATCTTAAGACTATAGTTTTTCAGCACAAAGGATATATACAGATAGTAAAAGCTTATAAAATTAGCCTGAAATGCCCACATAAGGAGGTCATTCTACAGATCAGCAGATATTGCTGCCATTTTAATGTACATGAAAGGCTTTGTTTCTCTTTTATATAACCTTTCTCTGTTTAACTTCTGAGCTTTAGAAATGCTAAGGTTCAACTTTATAAGCTGATGGTCACCACTTGCATTGCAGACACTGCAAATGATCAGAACAGTATTTACTTTTCACTATAATTCAGATGGACTTCAGAACCTTCAGATAAAAGGCATCACTTTTGGCTAAAGAATAAAGAATTTCTGCAAGGAAACTCTGGGTTACATTAAGAAAAATGTTCTATTCAGCACATAACTAAACATCTCACAAATACTTATTGCTAATAGATATAATTTAAGTCAGAAGTCTAAATATCAGAATATATTTAATCAGTTTTTAAAAGCCTAGGTTAACAAAGTCCTTTCCTGTCTGTTTCTTCAGGTACAAGCTATATGAAATTAGCAATAAATATGAACATGTTTTATAAACTGTTAAGATACTATACATATGTAATAGTCATAGTGATGGTAAAAAAATAAAAATAAAAAACAAGACTGTATTAAGGAGGTACATGTGAAAGAAAAGTTAAGAGCCCTGTACTAAGACAGTGGATGATTCTTTCATTGAATTCACTAGAGATTCAAGAAAAACACAAAAATCAAGATGATGACATATTTATGTTCTACTGGGAGATCACTTTACATCTGGAATTAAGAAGGTGAGAATGGACTAGGTAGCTCTTAGCTGACACTGCTCTCTATAACAAAAGGAAGCGCTTACTTCCAACTCCTAATTCAGTGCTGAAATTAATAAACTGAGTGTGCTCCTGTGGTATGGAGTCCACTGGTACATACTGTCTTCTCTCTTCTGTCCAAAAAAAAAAAAAAAATGGGGGGAGGAAAGAGGCTAGAGGGGAGTGCCCGGCCAGTGTGGCTCAGTGGTTGAGCATCGACCTATGAACCAGGAAGTCTCAGTTCAATTCCCAGTCAGGGCACATGGCAGGCTCAATCCCAGGTGGGGGCATGCAAGAGGCAGCCAATTGATGATTCTCTGTTATCACTGATGTTTCTATCTCTCACTCTCCCTTCCTCTCTGAAATCAATAAAAATACTTTTTTTGAAAAGAGGGGAGTTCTAATAAGGGTCATATGTCAATGACTTCTAAAAGAGAAGAAATTTTAAAACAATGGGCAGCCAAAAAAAAACTAATAAAAGCCATTAATATTACATTTCTATTTGAAATGGCTTTAAATTATCAACTTTGAGAGACTACACAGCATAGTGCAAAGATGCAGAGGCTATGGTGACAGATAACAGATATGTCTGGAGGTCAGTTCAGGCACATATTAGCTGGGTGGCACTGTATATAGGTCATGTGTCTTCCTTTCCCAGTTTCAATCACCTCGTCTTGAAATATGCAGAAACGCAGGCCAAAGTTATTTCATTTTATACTTGCAATAACTTACATGAAATTTCTAATACAGAGTAGCATTTAACCAATTCAGCTCCCTTACCTGAAAATACGTACAAAAATCCTGTTTATGTAGAACTAGCTTGCATAAAACATTATGTCACCTAAGAGAAGCATAATATGTTTTTTATTTAGTTGCATTTTGAAAAAGTTGAAATCTACTGCCTTTTCAGCTTCCCACAGAATTAATCTACTCCTTATTTTAACTATTTTATTATAAAGATAAACTCAAGATATTAATGTGTAAAGTTACAGTCACCAGTTCTTAAAACTGAAATAAGAAAGCATTTTTTTTTAAGAAATTTTACATGCACTTATACTTTAATTACGTAATTTCCAAACAACCAAGTCCAAACGACAAGTGCAACTTTGATGTCCTTAAAATTCTACTGATCACAAGTGTTGTCCTTGAATGTACTCATTACGCAAGCACTTCCATATTAGCAATCTAATATGTCCCACTGACCTCAGTCTTAAAATTTAAAGCAACCTCAAATTAAATAGCCAGGTCCAGAAAGTATGCTTACACCACAGGCATTCAATTATAATACTAGCTCCTATACCAAATAAACTAGTGTTTATTTGTTCCTACAAAGACATAAGAAATTTTCTTGATTGAAACATAAGATGTTATAGTCTGACTTGACATTATCATGAAGCATTTCTAAAATATAAATTGGAAATGCTCTTTTAATGAAGCAGGCCCTACTTCCCTGTATTATAAAAGATAAAAGAACATTCAAGCTTGACCATTTACTAAAATAACCGCTAAGATATAACATACAATATGCAGGCTTTTTCTTGCAGAAAACAATAAACTTCTTGTCCGCTAGACACCATGTCTAGTTCATTTTCACGTCTTCACATCTCCCAGCACTATACCCTGTAACACATACCATGTGCAGAAAACATTTGCTGAATGAATATACTATACACAAATATACAAAGAAACTATCAAGAACTGTAACAGCCCAGCAATTTTAAAATGATTTCTCTGAAACTGTGAGCACCCAAGCTAAACACACTATTCTGACTGAGGTAAGCTTATCACGAATATTTCATATGTATATAACACACATTATTCTCGTGTGTTTATGAACTAAAATGTAAGTTACTGGCCTTTTGAAGGATTTTTTTCCACTAACCAAAAAGCACATGTTATCTTCATTCACAAGCGTATGTGACTACAAACTAAACATACCTCTCTCCAACATCTCTCTCTCTCTCTCTCTCTCTCTCTCTCTCTCTCTCTCTTTCACAAACACACACACACACACACATACACACACACACAGACATCTAGCAAATCTATATCTAAATGAAGGCTGTTCCTAAAGCAGTCACTTGGGGAGAGCCCATAACTTATTTATTGAGGTAGGCCATGGTTATGAGTTCTTTGCTGAAACCGTAAAAGAGTTGTGAGGTTCTGAAGAGATCCAAAAAGTGTTAATAGGTACAAGATTCATGTGCCCAATGCTCCAAAGGAAAAGCCAATATTCAATAGATCAGAGTACTAAAGAAAAGGTTTCTTGAATCAAAAAGCCTAGCACAAGAAGATCAGAGAACTCATTCTCAAATCCATCTTAAGAAAGTCATTATTTTGTACCTATTTCCCACTTCTGGGGAGGCCCTCTGCCAAGGGGCTGCTCTAGCAAAAATTCTAGGGACAAGCAGAATTCCTCTAGCTAATTATCATATTTGCAGCAGGAGCTATTAGCCTAAGGCCAACAGAGAGGGGAAGCTTTTCACTGTTACAAAAGTAGAAGACTCACTGCTAAAAACAATCTTTGAAACTCTTTTAGAACAATTTTCAGAATCAGTTAAGATAAATAAAAATGCCTCATGTTTAACTAAAACAACATTCATTGTTCATTATCATATCACATACTTTACTCATCAGATTTGGCCTCAAATTACCTATGACCATTCTAATACTCTCAAGCTATGAATATCTGCCCCAATGAGGACACTAAAAATGACTTCCCAGCATCTCCAAAAGAAATAATCAAAACCAAAAATCAAAGTCAGCATTATTGGGGAAATAAGTTTAACCTACAAAAACTGCTTACATGAACAAACTCGTGGAATGTATACATTTAAAACATATTTCTTTAGGCCTGGGCGGAGAGGCTAAGTTGATTGGAACATTGTCTGTACACTGAAAGGTGGATTTAATGTCCAGCTAGGGCACATACCCAGGTTGCAGGTTCGATCCCCAGTTGGAGCGTGTACGCTAGGTAACTGATCTCGATCTCTCTCTCTCTCTCTCTCTCTCTCTCTCTCTTTCTCTCTATCTATCTATCTCTCTCTCTCCCCCTCTGTCTTTCCTTCTCTCTAAAATCAATGAAAAAAAAAGAAAAAAATACAGATATCCTCACGTGAGGATTAAAAAATGGTAATAAATAAATAAAACATATTTTTTTAAAAAGCCACTTATGGAAGAAAAGAGGCCACTTACTGAACCTGACCTGGGAAGGGAAGGCCTGCATGGCAGCCTTACAAACTCAGAGACCTAAAATAACCACAAAGGATGGTCTGAAATTAAAACTTTTTAACTAAAAGCAGTTTATGGTAGGTAGTCTTCATTCACAAGAAGATGTGACTACAAACTAAACATACCTCTCTCCAACACCTCTTTCTCTCTCTCTTCCCTGACAAAGATCTTCCCCAACAAAGGTCAATTTTCATCTTAATTGAGCCTGTCTGTTGTCCTTTGCATCTGTGATAACATACATTTGGAATAGCAAAGTAATTTCCTTTTCCAGACCCCTCAAAGCATAGATACCACACAGGAACAGAGATCACAAGTCCCCTCATTATTATTGAGTTGTTGACTGTTAACTATCCTGTACCCACCTATGTAAAAGAAGTATGTGTCTATCATTTTGCTTTTATCCAATCCCAGAAGTTTCCCTGCTTTGCTTTGTCCCACCTCCCTCGTCTATCACCAATGGATTTCATGTAACCAACTTAACAGCTTCTCTTTTGCTTGTAATCTATATATATAAAAGCCTAAGCAACCATTATGACCAAACGATGGATCGACCAGTCGCTCTGACATGTACTGACCACCAGGGGGCAGACGCTCAATGCAGGAGCTGCCCCCTGGTGGTCAGTGTGCTCCCACAGCCAACCTCGTATGGCCAGCCAACCTCCCGCAGTCCCTTCCCCCATCCAGCAGGCCCCACCCAGCAGCCCCCATACAACAGCCGGCAGGCGCCCAGGCCCGGCCCCAATCGGGACTGGGCAAGACAGCCCTGATAGGCCCTGATCGCCAGCCAGGCCTAGGGACCCCACCCGTACATGAATTTCATACACCAGGCCTCTAGTGTATAAAATAAGAAGCAAAACTGCCATTCTCTGGAGCATTTTCTCAAGCCATTGAGATTTTGCTTCCCAGCAACCATCGTCAGTCTGACTCAAATAAACATATTCAAATTCTACACAGGTCTGAATGTTTCTTACATTGACACACTGTACCTACAGGATCAGTTTAATTGCTTTCCATGATACTAATTTATTGTATCAACAAACATGTATCCATGATACAATTAATTGTTCTGAGTTTAAGGAAAAGACATCATTTCTCAGTAGCGTAATTGCAGAAACTTCATTTCTTTAATATGACCTTTTCTCCTTTCTTTCCTTTTGATTCAAACTGACCTCATGCAGCACACCTGCCTCTTTCTCCCTAGAATATCCCCTCCCTTAATTATTAACCCCCTCAGGACCATGGGTTTCTGGTCAGTATCAAGCTGTCTTAAGAACAAATCCTCAGGTCTGTTGACCACAGAAACAGAATCTTAGTCAAGCTAAAGATAACATTTGCATCAGATGTGTTTCACCCCTGACCAATGAAAGCAAAAGGGCCCTACAGGCCACACCCTCATGAAACCAGACAGAACAATGCCATGGCTGGACCTCAGGACCTGATACAGTGATCAACTACTCCCTGCCCTGGCCTCAACCAATCAGGAAAGCCCAAGATCCCAACTCCTTTAGCCACCTGATTAGTGACTTTTCCCTTATGATAATCCATCCCCTGGAAGCCATCGAGGAGCCAGGTCTTTTAGCACTGGCTTACCTGTGACTCTGGGCTTGGTGCCATTTCCTCAACTAATAAACCTCTACTGTCTTTGCTGTACACTCCTGTTCATGTTTGATTGGGCTTTGATGCGCACAGATGAACGGACCCTTTAGTCCGGTAACAGTAGGTTTCATTCTTTGAAATGAGAAGCAAGAAGACACTATTTTATAAGTTATGAACCAACCTTCAAAATAAAAAGGGTTTGGAAGAGATAATTAACAAACCTTAACAAGCCCTCACTAAGCAGGTTTCTTTGAGGTTTTACTACAGGATAATTATATTCCTGGTGTCACAGTTAAAAACAGCAATTTCAAGTATCTACCCATGTGATTTTTCTTCTCCAAATAATGAAAATATCTACTATTGGTAATTGAGAGCTAATCTTTAATTTTTCTGTATACTATTTTCAAGAATCTCTGTGTACATTATAAATAACCTATATTTTACACCTATTATAATCACAGTTAAATGAAAATATTTTAGTTTTACAATTGTTTTATAAAACAATATAAGTTATTAAGCAATAAAATGTTCATTAATTCCCATTATTCCACACTAATGAAAGAGACCACTGGCATAGGTAATCCAGAAATCCTATTCTCAATCTAAATATAAAATCAGTAGAGATTTCCTTCTTAAATGTTTTACAGAGCTAATATTGTTCATATTTCCTGGGCCTACAGCACCTAGACAAGTTAGAAAAGTGGTCCTATGTTCTACTGCATGCAATCCAGACTAGAATTAAAAATTGACTATGCATTTCTAAAGTGGGGACAATTGCCCAACTGGCATGGCTCAGTGGTTGAGTGTCGACCGGTGAACCAGGAGGTCCTGGTTCGATTCCTGGTCAGGGCACATGCCCAGGTTGTGAGCTCAATCCCCAGTGTGGGGCATGCAGGAGGCAGCCAATCAACGATTCTCTCTCATCGTTGATGTTTCTATCTCTCTCTCTCTCCCTTCCTCTCTGAAATAAATGAAAATATTAAAAATAAATTTTAAAAAAGTGGGGACAATCAACAGCATACAAAACTAATACACATATATAGAAGTAATACAAGTATATAAAAGTAATATACTACATTAATAAGAAAAAATAATTTTATAGTCAAGTGAGTGCTTCCTTAATTCTCCCTTTCTACTATTCCTAAATAGGAAGCCAAAATTAGGTGTACATAACAAAGCTTAATATTCTTGTGCAAACACATTTGGACTGTATCCCATATAATAAAAGCCTAATATGCTAAGTGTCCAGTTGTCGATTGTCAGTTCAACCAATCAAAGTGTAATATGCTAATAATATGCTAAGGCTGCTCAACCGCTTGCTATAACGTGCACTGACCACCAGGGGGCAGAGGCTCCCACTGGTAGGTTAGCTTGCTGCTGGGGTCCAGCCAATCAGGACTGAGCATGATGGGCTGGACATGCCTTGCAGCCCTCCCGTGGTCCCTTCCCGGCTGTCCAACCTCCCCACGTACCTCCCCAGCCCTGATTGTGCACCAGTGGGGTCCCTTAACCTGGCCTGTGCCCTCTCACAATCTGAGACCCCTCGGGGGATGTCGGAGAGCCGGTTTCAGCCCGATCCCGCAGGCCAAGCCAAGGGTCCCCACTGGTGCACAAATTCATGCACCAGGCCTCTAATTTCATATAAAAGAGTAGAGTTAGGGTTGCAAAGGGCAGAACGGTGTCTCCTTCACTTCACCCTCCACCACAGCAGCCACAGCTTAACGCCAAGCGAGTCGAGCAGCTGCAAACAGAGCGGCGGGACGGCCCCCCAGGAGATCAATAGACCACCTCTTCCTGCAGCCTCACCATGGCGACCTACAGACAGAGCTGCGCACAGCCAATGTGTATTCCTCCATCATATGCTAACCTCAGCAAAGCTGCCAAAGATATTTTCAACAAAGGATCTGGTTTTGGGTTGGTGAAACTGGTCGTGAAAACAAAGTCATGCAGTGGTGTGGAATTCTCAACATCTGGTTCATCTAATACAGACACTGGTAAAGTTACTGGGACCTTAGAGACCAAATATAAATGGTGTGAGTATGGTCTGACTTTCACAGAGAAATGGAACACTGATAATACTCTGGGAACAGAAATCGCAATTGAAGACCAGATCTGTCAAGGTTTGAAACTGACACTTGATAACACCTTTTCACCAAACACAGGAAAGAAAAGTGGTAAAATCAAGTCTTCTTACAAGAGGGAACGGACAAACCTTGGATGTGATATTGACTTTGATTTTGCTGGACCTGCAATCCATGGTTCAGCTGTCTTTGGTTACGAGGGCTGGCTTCCTGGATACCAGATGACCTTAGACAGTGCCAAATAAAGCTGACACGGAATAACTTTGCAGTGGGCTATAGGACTGGGAACTTCCAGCTACACACTAATGTCAATGATGGGACAGAATTTGGAGGCTCAGTTTATCAGAAAGGATGTGAAGATCTTGACACCAGTAAACCTTGCTTGGACTTCAGGTACCAACAGCACTTGCTTTGGTATTGTAGCTAAATATCAGTTGGATCCCACTGCTTCCATTTCTGCAAAAGCCAACAACTCTAGTGTAATTGGAGTGGGCTACACTCAGACTCTGAGGCCTGGTGTGAAGCTTATACTGTCTGCTCTGGTATATGGGAAGAGCATTAATTCTGGTGGCCACAAACTGGGGCTTTCCCTGGAGTTGGAGGCTTAATCCAGCTGAAAGCAACCTCTGGGAATGGATATCAAAAGATTTGGCCTAAATATATTTCCAGTGTGACCAGCAGGCTTTTTTCCCTCCAAGAAGGTGATCAAAACAGGATGAGCTAAACAAGAGCTATGTTTTAAATATGTATGTAGACAGTAACTTATTAGCTGGTTTCTAGTTGAATTGTTTATCTAGTTACCAATGCAGCAGTCCTGCAGTCACCTGTACATTATTTAATGTATTTAACTGTTAAATGCGCTACCCATCAATAATGAAATAGACCTGTATGAAAACTGTAAAAAAAAAAAAAAAAGAGTAGAGTTATAAGACCACACAAAAACTGCTAATGCATTAAAATTTAAAGTAAAGTGTTGGATAATTAATATTATCTAGGAAAAGTCAAACTCTGATTTTTTTTAATGTTTAGGGAATTATTTCAAAGGTTATTTTCTTAATACTCCAACTAGCATCCTTAAGAATGTGTTAAGGCAAGCCCAGCCTAAATTGTACTAAAAATTATTAATGAATACAGAGAAGTGATTCTAAAACCATATTTTGAGTATTTTATCTTAAAAAAACAAAATTATTAAGACCAATTTTGTGCCGAAACCGGTTTGGCTCAGTGGATAGAGCGTCGGCCTGCGGACTGAAGGGTCCCGGGTTTGATTCCGGTCAAGGGCATGTACCTGGGTTGCGGGCACATCCCCAGTGGGAGATGTGCAGGAGGCAGCTGATCGATGTTTCTCTCTCATCGATGTTTCTGACTCTCTATCTCTCTCCCTTCCTCTCTGTAAGGAATCAATAAAATATATTAAAAAAAAAAAAAAAAAAAAAAAAAAGACCAATTTTGTGCCCTGGCCAGGTAGCTCTGTTGGTTAGAGCATCGTCCAATATGCCAAGGTTGTAGATTCAATCCCCGGTCAGGGCACATACATGAATCAACCAACGCATGCATAAATAAGTGGAACAACTAATCAATGTTTCTCTCTCTCTCTCTCTCTCTCTCAAATCAATAATTCTTTTTTTAATTTTTAAAGACCAATTTTGCTGTCTAAAGAATAAGCTATCAGCCCATCTGGCATAGCTCAGTGGTTGAGTGTCGATCTATGAACCAGAAGGTCATGGTTCGATTCCCAGTCAGGGCACATGCCCGGGGTTGAGAGTTTGATCCCCAGTAGGGGGCATGCAGTAGGCAGCCGATCGATGATTATCTCATCATTGATGTTTCTCTCTCTCTCTCCTTCTTCCTTCCTCTCTGAAATCAATCTTTTAAAAGAAAATAAAGAATAAGCTATCAAAAACATAAAGTTAATAACATATGGTCATTTAGTTAGTGAAAAAAAAACAATACTGTGAAAGAAGCAAGTTTCCAGTCCTCCCCAATTCTCACATGCTATCTCGAAGCTAGGACTTGTCCATTATATATGCAAAGGCAGCTTCGAGGTGTAGAATAATGGTTAAGAGCAGTGTCTTAGAGTGACAGAGAATTCATTTCCTGTATGATTTAAGATAAGACACAACCTCTCCATTCTCACTTGTAAAGTAGGGATGCCAATATGTCCTCATATCATGAGAACTAAGCAAGCACTGGGTCACTGCCTGTCACATTCAAATTATGGTGCCATTTAATACAGTAACAGATATAGATGTGTGTATGTGCTGTGTGTGTGTATGTATGTGTATGTATATATATATATATATATATATATATATATATATATATATATATATATTTTTTTTTTTTTTTTTTTTTTTTTCCGCTAGCTCAGTCCACAGGAAAGGACCTAAAAGCACAGTGGCAATGAGCACACCTAGCGTCCAGATCTTCAATCTACTTCTAAACACCATTCTTCTAATGAAAGCGTTCAGGGCTTTTCGGGAAAGTGGTTGTTTCCAAGGCTGGGGAAGGAAAAATATGAAACTAGAACATCTTCAAGTGTCAGAAAATAAGAAAATGCTCAATAAAGAATGGGGGGCATGTTGAGAAGACCCAGGAGTCAGCCTGAATGAGGTCCTACGGTCAAAGTTGGAACAATGAGCAGCAAAATAAATAATGGTGATACCAAACTACATCTCACAGAATAAAAACTATCCATGAGGACATACTGATATAAGTAAATGAGAAAGGATAGCTCTTCCTTACACAAGAATTCCAATTAATAAATGTGGATAAAAGAAAAAAACAGAAAATCACCATTAAGTAAATAATGCACTAATAACTGTTATAGATAAGATCCACAGAGAAATAATAGAATTAGAAAAGGTTGAGGAGATACAGGATATTTATTCATTACAACGAGAAAAATACTAACTTTACTGTGGAGAAATTTGGCAGACAAGGGTTAGTTACCTAGTAATAAGATATACTGACATTATGAACCCCCTGATATGATGCACTGAGAAGGATATACTATCACTTCTGTACTCTTCTGGCCAAAAAATGCATTCATAACCTTATTCTAACCATGAGAAAACATCAGACAAACCTAAGTTGAGAGGTATTCTACAAAACAACTAATCAGTTTTCTTCAGCAGTTCAAGATCATAAAAGACAAGAAGAAACTGAGGAACTGTCACAGATTAGAGGAGACTAAAAAGACATAACAAATAAATAGAAGATGAGACCCTAGATTGGATCCTGGAAGAGAAAAAAGACATAAATGGAAAAAGCGGTAAAATTCAAAACAGATCCGTAGTTTAGATAACAGTATTGTACTAATGTTAATTTATTAATTATACTATAATTATATAAAATGTTAATATTAGGGGAAGATGGGTGAAGGGCTATGCAAACTCTATACTTTTACTACTTCTCTGTAAGTCTAAACTTATTTCAAAATAGTTCCTAAAGTTCTTTTTTAATATGAAACCTATAGTTATGTAGGCAATGGGTTATCTTTTTATTTTGCCTTAAAATCATTAAGTTATGCTAACATATCCCTCAACTGCTAAAGCTAGAATACATAATTCTAAAAAACTTAGCTCTGAAAAACGTAATCAATGAAACACATTACACAGATCTCATTACCTGTAATTTTATATCCATAAGCAGCTAGTTGTCCAGCCATATATTCTCCATCTGAATTATTATGAGAACAACCCCATGTTCGTATCCAAATTTTCTGTATGCCTGGAATAGTGCTATTAAACAATCAATAAAAGAAAAAGTAAGTCTCATTAAAGGATTTTTAAAATAAAAAGCACTAGAGGATTTCTGGGCATATTATGAAGAAAAAAAAATACACTCACTGAAACCCATTCACAAGCTATTCATTAAAAGTGCTTCTTATATAAAAATAGAGTTCAAAATGAAATAGCTTTAGGGGGGAAAGGGGACTTTCAACTTGGATTACCCAGTAATTTATAATTAAACAGAAATTATCTTAAGGACATATTCAGGACAAATATGATAAACTTCAGTCATTTTTATAATAGCAGAAAATTTTAACTCCATAGATTTTAAAAGTGTAATGTTCCAAACAAAATAATCAAGTATATTGAAACTTCCAACAATTTACTAAATAAATAAATATAGGGATATTAAAACTATACAACTGCATAATCATTTCTGGCTAGACTGTATTAGAATTTCACTAGAGACTTAATAAAGTAAACAGCACAATAATTCATTTGTGCCTAATGCCTTTACCTGAACTATTAATATTTGTAAATTTGCTAAGAAAAATCAAATGCACAAACACCACTGTCTCATAAGAACCACAAATTCCAGTAAAAATTTTAATTTGGAAGTAACACAAAAGTGCATACCAGATACAGTAACATCAAAGAGATGGGGAGAAGATCCTACCTATACGCCAAACACTTTCCTAGGCCCTGCCTTCAAGGAACATGCAATTTGACACCTTTTTTTGAAACCAATTACTTTGCTATATTAAAAAACATTCTGCCCTGGCCGGACGGAAGGGTCTCAGGTTTGATTCGGTCATGTGCATATGCCCGGGGTTGCGGTCTTGATCCCCAGCAGGGGCGTGCAGGAGGCAGCCGGTCAATGATTCGCTCTCATCATTGATGTTTCTATCTCTCTTTCCCTCTCCCTTCCTCTCTGAAAGCAATAAAAATATTTTTTTAATTCAAATAAAAATAAATAAATCTACATATTTCCTCTAAAAAGTTCAAGCACATTTTTAAAAGAGACATTATGCATATCACATAAACCAGTACTATCCTAGAATGATATTGATTTTTTTTTAAAAAAAAAAAAAAAAAAAAAGCTTACCTATCACTTGGTGGACTATCTTCCTCTTGCAAACATTTTTGGGTATTTCGCCTTCGGGCCTTTGGAACAATGTGCTTTCTTGAAAAATGCCTATCTTGTGGCTTTGAGTCTTGTTGTGACACAATATCTTCTATGTCATCCAGTAGTGTATCACAGGATGCAGAAGGCATCTTCTTCATCATGTAAAAAAGTTATAAATGATACAAACTTATGAGTCCCTCAGAAAATCTGCTTAACATAACATCACCTATAAAATATCCTTGCTGAATTTGAATCCAATAAAGCCTTTAAATTTAACTTCATGTTTACAGAAAATGAAAAGATAAAGAAACACAAGGAAACAATCAGACCAATCCTACTGATAGTGGGACATTCCAAAATTCAAATGGAACTATGTCTTCAACAAATCAGTATCATGGAGAAAAAAAGCAGGAGAGGAACTGTTAAAGATCAAAGGAGACTTAAAAGCGCAACAACTAAATCCAATTCATGTTCTTGTTTAGATATTACTTTGTCCAGCCAGCTGCAAGACATTTGGGGAACAACTAGGGAAATCAGAGTATGAACTAGGCATCAGATATTAGGATAGTGCTATAAATCAGTGATTTTCAACCTTTTTAATCTCATGGCACATATAAACTAATTACAAAATTCTTGACCTGACAAAAAATAGGTATAACTTTGATTGATTTACAAAAAAAATCCTATATAATAAAAGGGTATTATGCAAATAGAACGAACAGCAGAACAACCTAACAACCAAAGTGTAATATGCTAATGATATGCTAAGGCTGCTCAACCGCTCGCTATGACATGCACCGACCACCAGGGGGCAGACAGTCAACTGGTCGGCCAGTCACTAGGACGTGCACTGACCACCAGGGGGCAGATGCTCCAACCGGTAGGTTAGCTTGCTGCTGTGGACACGCCCTGGAGCCCTCCTGCGGTCCCTCCCCAGCCTGATCATGTACCTGTGGGGTCCCTCAGCTTGGCCCTGTGCCCTCTCACAATCCGGGACCCCTCGGAGAGCCAGTTTCAGCCTGATCCCATAGGCCACTCCCTTTGGGAGGGCACCAGACGCAGGGCTCATGGCTGGAGAGCGCTGCTGCGGCAGTGCAAGCCTCTCCCAATCCGGACTGATTGGGTGCGGCAGGCACAGTGGGGCCGGGATGAGCGGTAGCGGCAGGTAGGAGCTGCAGGTGGCATCGGACTGCAGCTTTCGGCCCAATCCCTGCAGGCCACCCAGAGGGACCCCACCCATGCATGAATTCATGCACCAGGCCTCTAGTCCTATATAATAAAAATCTAATATGCAAATCAACCGAACAGCAGAAAGACCGGTCGCTATGACACACACTGACCACCAGGGGGCAGATGCTCAATGCAGGAGCTGCCCCCTGGTGGTCAGTGTGCTCCCACAGGGGGAGCAGAGCTCAGCCAGAAGCTGAGCTCACAGCTGGTGAGCGCAGCAGCAGTGGCAGGAGCCTCTCCCGCCTCCGAGGAAGCGCTAAGGATGTCCAACGGAGGGCTCCCGGACTGTTAGAGGGTGCAGGCCGGGCTGAGGGACCCACCCCCCCGGAGTGCACAATTTTCGTGCGCAGGGCCTTTAGTAATAATATAATAGTAATTACCTATCCTTTTTGTTCCAAAGTGACTTTTTAAAAAACCAGATGCCTATACTTGTATATAAGGATTACTGGTATCAAGAATTAACCAATCAGCCAAGGCCGGTTTGGCACAGTGGATAGAGCGTCGGCCTGTGGACTGAAGGGTCCCAGGTTCGATTCCGGTCGGGGGCATGTACCTGGGTTGTGGGCACATCCCCGGTGGGAGATGTGCAGGAGGCAGCTGATCGATGTTTCTCTCTCATCGATGTTTCTGGCTCTCTGTCTCTCTCCCTTCCTCTCTGTGAAAGATCAATGAAATGTATTTAAAAAAAAAAAAAAAAAGAATTAACCAATCAGACATAAACTTATTATGAGACATGACCAATAAGATGCAACTCTATTATATGACCTACATATTTATGGTTCAAGACAGGGAATTCATAACAAATGGCTATCATTGCGTTGGCTGTCTCATGGGATGATACCCAACCAACTGAGCCATACCAGCCAGGGTTGGTTTTGCATGCTTTAAAAATTCTTGCAGCACACCAGTTCAAATCACTGCTATAAATCATTAAATAAAAGTACTGTCCTTATGTTTAAAAATCTTTATTTTTTATACTGAATTTATATTTATTATTTGTATATTATTATATATATTATTCAAAATCTATTTTTGGAGATGCATATTGAATGTTTGGAGGTAAAATGCATTATGTCTATAATTTACTAAAACAAAAAAATTAGATAAAGACATATGGGAAACATTTACAACTCTTAAATCTAGAAACTAGATATGTTGGTGTTCATTTCCTATTCTACTTTCCTGAATGTTCAAAATTTTTGTTATCAAGAAAAGAAAATGTGGACACAGCTTCCAGGAAAATAAGAGTAGACATTCCTTTCCCTATTTCTCCTGCTAAGTACAATTAAAACTCTGGACATTATATATAAAATAAACTTAAGAAGACTTTGAAAGGTGGAGGGAAAAAGGAAGACAAGTTAGGAACCTTGGAATCCAAATGGTGAATTCCTTAGGGGCGTGGGGCGGGGGCGGAAGCTTGCCTCCTATTCCCAGACATGGAGTTAAAGAAGCCAGCAACCCAGAAGTGCCAGCAAATATAGAAAATAAAAAAAAATTTTAAAAAAAAGTCTGTTTTCTTGTCAAACAACCAGAAAAGGGGCAGCCCAGCAAGGCAGAAAACTTTTAGACAATAACCATTCTGCCAAAAAAAAAAAAAAGAGAAGAAGAAACCCACAAAACTATGGTCCCACCTCCAGACAAGCCACAAAGGCAAAGTGGGGAGCCCTGACGTCTTCCTTATGAGGATATAATGAGGAACCCCAATATATCTCATCAGAATAGAAGCAGAAGGCCAAGTAGGGAACCTGGACTTCCACTCCAACCAACAAACCAGTAATGAAGCACCACTCCACTCCCACTGTCAGTGAAGACCAAACTGACATTTAAGTTTAAAATTAAATCCCTATCAAAATCCCAGCAAAATTTTTTGTAGACACAGATGAGTTCCAAAATCTATATGGAAAGGTAAAGAAATGAACATGTCTAAAACAACTGGTAAAAAATAGAATAAAGTGGGAGGAATTAGCCTGACCAATTTTAAGACTTATTAAGTAATTAAGACTGTGTAATATTAGTAGAATATAAACATGGATCAACAAAACATAACAGAGAGCCTGGAAATAGACCCACACAAATACAGACAGTCCTCGAGTTACATCGGATTCGACATACATCGTTTCGTGGTTACGTCGCCATCTCCTATTTATTTATAAAAAAAAAAAAGTTCTGTCATTTTGACGTATGTACACATGTGCTTTATGTTTTTTATTATTTATTTACTACAAGTAAAGGTCAGGAATTGCTATCTTTCTTTTAAATTTTTTTTACTGTTTCACTTCATTACTGCTCTGTATGTGCTCCATGTGAGTGACGTAGGTGCTCATGTAGGTGGGTTCCCACTTACGGTGAAAATCGCGTTATGTCGAGCCATAGGAACGGATCTCTGACGTAACCCGAGGACCTACTGTATGCTCAAATGATTTTTCACAAAAGTGCAAAAGCCATTCTATGAAGGAAAGCTAGCCTTTTCAAAAATTAGTGCTTGAGCAATTAGACATCTATAGACAAAAATAAACTGCAACCCAAAGGCTCACAACTTACACAAAAATTAATTCAAAAATGTATCATGGACGTAAATGTAAAATGTGAGACTATAACCTTTGAAAAAATCATAAAAGAAAATCTTCTAGACCTAAAGCTAGGTGAAGAGTTCTCAGACTTGACACAAAAAGCACAATCCATAAAAAGAGAAATTAAATGCAGACATCATCAAAATTAAAAACTTTTGATATGCAAAAGACTCTTTTGAGAGAATGAAAAGTCAAACTACAGAGTGGGAGCAATATTTGCTAACCTGAAAAAGAACTAATATCTATAATTCAAACACAATACTGAAAAAAAAAATCCAGTTAGAAAATGAACAAAAGGAAGACATTTCATCTAAGAAAATATGCAGGGGAGATGTACAAAAGGGTAAAGAGGAGATAAATGGTGATGGAAGGAGACTTGGGCTTGGGATGGTGAACACAATACAATATATAGATGATGTATTATAAAATTATACACATGAAACCTACATAATTTTATTAACCAATGTCAACCCAATAATTCAATTTTTAAAATGCAATAGCTACATATGCAAAAAAAGAAAGAAGATATAAAGATGGCGGATAAGCACATGAAAAGAAACTCAACATTAATAATCCACAGCTATCAAAATGGCTAAAATAAAACATAGTAGTGAGAACACTAAATGCTGACAAGTGTACAAAGTAACTGAATCCCTCATACAGTCCTGATGGGAATATAAAATGGTACAGCTGTTTGGAGAAAAAATATTAATCATGTAACTACACTGCAACCTGGCAATTGTATTACTGAGGGCTTAATCAAAAAGTTGTAAAGACTTAAAATCATGCAAAAACCTGAACGCAAGTGTTTAAAGTGGCTGTCTTTGTAATAGCCAAAACTTGGAAACAGCCCAGATGCCCTTCAATGGGTTGAATAGTTAAACAAACTGGGATACATCCATGCCATAGAATACTACACAGCAATAAAAAAAGAATGTATTGTTGCTATATGAAACAACTTGGATGAATCTCCAAAGAATTATGCTGAGTGAATACAGTCAAATTTCAAAATGTCACATACTGTATATTTACATTTATGTAACATACAGTAATGGAGATTGAAATAAAATTATATAAATGGAGAAAAAAATAGTGGTTGTCAGGGATTAAGGAGAGGATGGATGGCAGGAAAGTGAATCTGACTATAAAAGGGCAACATGAGCGATCCTTGCAGTGATGGAAATATTCTATATCCTGACTATGTGAATGTTAAGATCCTGGTTGTGACACTGTATTATAGTTTTGCAAGACACTACCACTGGGAGAAACTGGATAAAGTGTACAGCATCTCCACATAATTTTTATAACTGTAAGTGAATTTACAATTATGTTAAAATGATTAAAGGAAAAAAAACTATCTTGAATAGAAAAAAGAAAAATAAAGTGTACATGAGTACACTTACTGATAGTACTACTACCAATACTATGCCCAGGCATGAAGCAAGTGCTCAGAGTCATCCATTAACCATTCCCAACAGCTCTAGAGGTAGACAGTGTTATTATCCTCACTTAAAGATAAATCTGAAACACAGAGAAGCTAACTCACGCAAGGAAGCTCAGCAAGAACTGCATGCTAGATGAGCCTGAGCCCATACGCTGTGCGACACTCTGCTGCCTACTTACCGTATGTACACTGAGTGACCACTGTTCTCATCTGGGCCGCCTACCCACTGTTAAAAATCCTATACTCTCGCCGAAACCGGTTTGGCTCAGTGGATAGAGCGTCGGCCTGCGGACTGAAAGGTCCCGGGTTCGATTCCGGTCAAGGCCATGTACCTGGGTTGCGGGCACATCCCCAGTGGGAGATGTGCAGGAGGCAGCTGATCGATGTTTCTCTCTCATCGATGTTTCTAATTCTCTATCTCTCTCCCTTCCTCTCTGTAAAAAATCAATAAAATATATTTAAAAAAAAAAAAAAATCCTATACTCTCTAAGCTAAGCGAAATAAGCCAGTCTGAGAAAGACAAGTGTCACATGACCTCACTCATATGTGGAATCTAATAAACAAAATAAAGTGATGAACAAAATAGATCGAGAAACATAGACGCATAGAACAGACAGCAGAATCTCAGAGGGAAGGCAGGGGAGGGTGGGTGGGAAGAGATCAACCAAAGAACTTGTATGCATATACACATAACCCATGGACACAGACAATGTGTGGTGAAGGTCTAGGGCGGGAGTCAAGGGCAGGCTCGAAGGGAGTTAATGGGAGAAATAAGGGAATATATGTAATACTTCAACAATAAATATTTTTTTAAAAAAGAACCCTACACTCTCCTCTGATCTCAGCCTTTCTGATAAATTTTCCTTCTCTTCATTTGCCAAATTTTCATATTTCCATTAACATCTTTCAACTAAGAATAGCTTCCAGCCAGGCTCATTGTGTGTCCTTTACTGTATGTAATGGACTCTTTACAACTATGACAAATTATGCCCTATAAACAAGACAAACTTCAGTTCAAATCTCAGCTAGCTTTGCATAGATTACAAATAACCCAAGTGGCAATCAATCAAGGACTTGCTCCATTATAGTTAACATGCATACAACATGGTCATAGAGGGACTGTCAATTACAGGCCGCCTCCTTCCCTAGACACAGGAATGGGGCACATAACCCTAGCCTGCCAGTGTAACCCATCCTCCTGGCCACAGTGATTGGTTCAGAGTTGGATATGACAAGCCCTGCCAATCAGAATCATGATGAGCACTTCTGTGCCAGAGTTAACAGTAGAGATGGCTTCTCTTTTCACTGAAGTGGCTAAGTTGGAAGGATGTCATCTTGATGATACTGGAGATCAACTGCCAGTCACAGGGCAGAAGGCTACCTAAGGAATGAAAACTAATAAAAAATGGAGCAATAAAGAGCCATACTGACATTATTTGAGCATTTGGATCCAACCAATGCCTGAAGCCTGATGCTGCCCCACTCTGCCCAGTCATGTGAGCCAATAAATTTCTGTGGCTTAAATTAGTTTGAGCTGGGTTTTCTGCTCTTGCAAACAAGATCCCTGGCCAAATCGGCAAACTAGATAAGATGAAATGAATTAAGTTAGTCTTTCTCAAATTGGTTCTTTTTGAGATATTAACTATCCATGAAAAAATAGTTCTGTGGTCAAATTAATTAGGAAATTCTGCCTGCTTATAGATTGCCAGCATACATTAGTAAAGCAAAGACTGCATGCAATAAAGAAACAAACTCATTTATCTTAGAAATTTTCTGAAAATTTTCTCACAGATCTCCTCTTAGTATGGCTAAAGATGGTACTGAAAACAGAAAGCTTGAACGAAGCCGACCTCAGATGCCCTACATTCTGCACAGATGGATGACTTCCTTTGTTTACCCAGAAGTGGTTCTTTGCCCATGTACTCAGCCTACCAATCTATTACTATGAATAACTGTCCACCTCCCTAAGAACAATCCTTGTGCTCTGACCTACTCAAGCA
Source organism: Myotis yumanensis (assembly GCF_028538775.1). Taxonomy (NCBI): domain Eukaryota; kingdom Metazoa; phylum Chordata; class Mammalia; order Chiroptera; family Vespertilionidae; genus Myotis; species Myotis yumanensis. The sequence goes on from NW_027223753.1 coordinate 76,537,049, forward strand.
AAGAATTCCAGCAATGCTCCCTCTTCACTAATGGTCTCCCTACTGAATCATTACTATCTGGATATAAACATGCTATTTTTTCCCATTTAGAAAACAAATCTTTATCATGATCCCACTTCCTCCATTTACTGTCTCCATTACATTTCTCTCCTTTAAAGAAAAACTTCTTGCAAAAGCTATCTATACAGCTCTAGCTGGTTTGGCTCAGTGGATAGAGCATCAGCCTGTGGACCCAGGTTTGATTCCAGTCCAGGGCACATGCCTGTGTTGCAGGCTCAATCCTCAGTGTGGGGTGTGCAGGAGGCAGCCAATCAATGATTCTCTATCATCATTGATGTTTCTATTTCTCTGTCCCTCTCTCTTCTCCTCTGAAATCAATAAAGATATTTTTCTTAAAAAAAAAAAAAAAGCTATCTATATTTACAATCCCCAATTTCCCCCTCCCATTCTCTCATGAACCAGGCTTTCACCCCGACCACTCCACCAAAATTGCCTGTCATGATATCAATGACTTCCAGCAATATAAACAATGATAAATTCTCAGTCATCTCAAATGACCTCATCTGTAGGGCACTACACTCTCTGAGTTCTCCTCCTACCTCATTAGCCACTCCACAAGTCTTGTGGGAGGGAACCTTTTCTTTGCCAAGGGCCATTTGGATATTTATTTTTTTATTTTATTTTTATTTTTATTTTAAATAAATCTTTATTGTTCAGATTATTACAGTTGTTCCCCTTTTTTTCCCCCCACAGCGCGCCTCCACCCAGTTCCCACCCCAACCACTGCCCATTACCCCCCCACTGTCCTCATCCATAGGTGTACGCTTTTTGTCGCCGGGTCAAAGGTCATACACATGGAAAATGTAGCTATTTCCATCTGCAACATGTCCCTGTGTTCAGAAAGGTCTCTCACGACTTGTTCACGCTCTACTCAGAAAGGGTACGGAGGCACGTAACGGCTTTTTAAAATAATGTGTCCTCTTATGTTTAAAATGAGGATTTCGCTACCAAAAGTGAGGAGGAAGCAACACTACAGCTGCTCTCGCTCCTCTCGCCTTTCGGGAGATAGTTGTGCGTGGGGCTGCAAGCTGGTTCTCGGGCCGTCTACGAAGCCGTCTGGGCGGCTCCCGCAGTTCTGCCGGCTTCCCAGGGGCCATCGCAGCCTCGCAGGGGCCGTCGCAGCCTCACACAGCCTCACAGGGGGTGCCGCATCCCACGTTGGGGGTGAAGGTGCAAGACAGAAGCTCCTCTTGCTGTCTCTCCTGCTGCTCCCTTGCATATCACCGATGCTGTAAGTTTCTGAGAGCAGTGTGCAGGTGCTGGACGTCATACTTTAACTGGTCAACACGAAGTTTGGCATTCTGACTTTTGTTGGGAGGCTCCTTGCTGGACAAAATCTCCAGGCGTTCTTGGTGGCTAAATATCTGGTATGCTTGCTTGGATTTCGTTTTCTACTAAGTGCACAGACTGCTTGTTTGCCGTCTCCCAGCATCCCATGTGAGACTGGATCTGGTGGACCTGCTTGTGCGTTTGCTGGTATAGCGGTTCCATGTCGCCAGCCCAGCCGAATCTGACTCTGCTTCTTGAGTGTGTCCCTTATGAATGCGATGAGTTGAAATCTGCAGTTTGTTGGGTTAGGCTGCAAAAGCGCAGGTGGTTCCTTTTGTGCCACTGGCACAGCTTGGGTGGGGCTGTAAATTGAGTAGGGTGGGGTCTCAGGGAATCACCAGGGCGGAGCAAACAGCAATGGCATCTCCACGATTCCTCACCTCTCTGCAACTCCGCGTCTCCACGTCCCCGAGTGTCAGCAAGCAGCTCCAGGAGAAAGCCACTCTCGCTCTCCAACCCGCTGCAAGGCAGTCCCGCCTCTCCCCGTAGGGATCTGGGACCTCAGAATCCCGCCCCAAACAAGCTCAGTGGATTTGAGAGCTTGTATCCCCTTCCAATTGAAAAAAACCACGCATCCAGTTGCAGCCCGCCTGGCACGAGACTCCGTACCTCTGTTCTTGGTGCCTCTGCATCTCCTACTCAGTCTCAATGCGCTTCTTTCTTTCCTTCCAGTTGTAGAACTTCCACTGGGCCAACTTTCCCATGGTTCTGAATGATAGCTGTTTTGTCTTATAGTTGGTAGTTTCAATGTTGTTGTGGGAGGCAGCACGCACAGTTCTATACCTTATGCCGCCATCTTGGTTCTCTCTGGATATTTATAACATCATTTTCAGGCCATACAAAATTATCAACCTAAAAATTAACTTGCTCTACTTGGTCAAACAATTAATTAACTCACCCTTAATGCTTTGGCAGGGCCACACCAAATGATTTCACTGTGCATCCTTATATGGCCCTCACGCCAGACGTTCCTCACCCGAGTTACAGGCATACCCTGTTATCCAATCCGTGGCCTTGAAATACCAACTATCCTATCTAATAAAGAGGAAATATGCTAATTGACCCTCACACTGTTGCAAAAATGGGGGTGCCCACAGCCAATAAGGAGGGAATATGCTAATTGACTGCCCCACCCTCAAAGATGGTGGCGCCCACAGCCAATAAGGAGAGAACATGCTAATTGACTGCCACACCCTCAAAGGTGGCGGCGCCGAATCCCCTCAGCCCCACTAGGGCAGCGGGAGCTCAGCAAGGCCAGGCCCAGGGGCAGGTCCGGCCACTCCGCATCCCTGCCTCCGGAGACCCCCAGTCCCTTCAGCCCCCCAGCCACCGAGGGCCGGCCTGAGGTGCACACAAGCCTTGGATGGTGGCTGCCCAGCCACCCAGGGCCACCCAAGGCTTGTGCTGCGCTGCCGGCAGTGGCAGCAGCAGAGGTGTAATGGAGCGTCGCCTTCCCCAGATCACCGGGTTGCCTCCCAACCCTGGGAACTCCCGGACTGTGAGAGAGGGCAAGCTGGGCTGAGAGACCCCCCTCCAGTGCATGAATTTTCATGTACCAGGCCTCTAGTATGCTTATATAGCCGGCCCCAGTCCTCCCCTAAACTTCAGACTCACATGTCCAACTGCATATTCAACACACCTATATAATGGTTATTTCAAACCTAAAAAATCAAAAAGGAAACCCTTGATCTTCTCCCTACCTTACCCTACCAGATCCTTCCACAACTTTCCCCATCTCATTTAAAGGCAATCCTAGTCTTCTACCAGCTCAGGCCAAAAATCCTGGAATCCTGCAATCCAGTGGTCAGCAAACTGCAGCTTGCAAGCCACATGCGGCTCTTTGGCCCCTTGAGTGTGGCCATGAAGTTTCAATCACACTGTACGTGCATGCCCACATGTGGTATTTTGTGGAAGAGCCACACTCAAGGGGCCACAGTTTGCCGACCACTGCCCTAATCCAATGCACCAACAAAGCCCCATTGGCTCTATCTTCAAAACATACTTAGAATCTGCCTATTTCTCACTCTGCCCACTGTTACATTCTTGGTCCAAACCAACATCAACTCTTGGACAGTTAGTCGCCCTACTTCTACCCTAATTCCCAAAGAATATTTCAGCATAGAAGCCAAGGATCCCTTTAAAATCTAAGTTTGTCTCATGCTTCTGATCAAAATATTCCAATGTCTTCTACTTCAGAATAAAAAGCCAAAATCACTACACAAATCTGCAAGGACATATGTAATCAGCTTCCTGTTACCCCTCTGACCATAAAGCCTGCCACTCTCCCCATCACTATACTCAGCCATGTGGGCTTCCTCCCAGTTTGTATCTACAAGGAACACTCATCTCAGGATTTTATTCTTGTATAGAACATCTTCAAGCCCTTCAGGAATCTGTTCAAATGTCACCAGCGAGGCCCTTCTGAGCAACTCCCACACCTCACCATATGTACATATACTTTCTCTTCACTTCCAATCCCCACTCCCTACCTTGTTTTCTTACCAAAGTGTGGGAAGCCACCTATTGTCTTCTCTAGCAGAGAAGTGTGGACACAGAACCAGAAGGCTGGTGACCCTTGAAGCCCTGGCAAAGATCAGAGCTATGTACCTACTGTTTAGTTGAGACAATGGTAGCTGAAGCAACTTCCCCACCAGATAGTCATGTAAATCCTTACTGACAATCTGTTACTGGAATGTGCCTGCCTAAGGGCTATGGGTGTATCCCAAACTTAATAAAAGGGTGGCAAGGCCTGAGCACAAGCGGAGTCTGTCCTCTTGGGATGGGCTCTCGCCTGGCCCCCCAATTTCCAAATTATTGTTTCTTGTCTCGTCTCTTTCATTTGTGTGCGGCCCCTCTACCAGATCCTGAACCCTGAACCACGCAGGACAGGGGGAAACAAACACACCATAGCATTTCATTGCCTGCTCAGATGTTTTCATTATTTTGTTAATGTCTATCTCTTTCTACTAGAATATACTCTGTGAGGGTAAAGGTTTTTGTGGGCTTTGTTCACTGATTTGTCCCAGGTGGTGCCTAGAACTATGTCTAGCATAATGCACATTCTCAATAAATATTTTTTACTGCAGACTACCCAGGCTAACTAAGTATGGCCCGTAGCTATTCCCTCTATCACCTCCCACTCTGTACCAACTGTGCTAACCTTCTGATATTCACTGAGTATGCCAAACTAGTTTCTGACTCAGGGACCTTCACAATTACTATTCCTCAGTCTGGAAAATCATCCCCAGATATCTGTATGGCTTGCTGCCACTTACATACTCAAATGACACCTCCTTGGAGAGGCCTTTCTAAAATAACCACCCACTGATCAAGCATTACACTAACCTCTAACCATGCTTTATGTTTCATTTTCCTTCATAAAACTAACCTACCTGATACCATACATACAACTGCATCTGTCTTTCTCATTAAAGTGTAAGCTCTACAAGGACAAAGACATCATCTCTTTTTCACCACTGTATCCACACCTATAACAATGCCTAGCACATAGCAGGCACACAATATTTATTGATGGACGACTGAATAAGTAAAAAAATGCTTGTTTAAGCAAAATTTAGCTAATCTTTCTGTAACAAAGGAAAAAATCCTTACTCTGGATGAAAAGATAAAGAAAATACCTAATCCCTAGGGCTTCTTCTATCACTATTATCTTCTATATATATAAAAGCCTAAGCGACCATTCAACCATTCGACCAGTAGCTATGACACACACTGACCACCAGGGGGAAGACGCTCAATGCACAGGCATGGAAACATGGAACAGACTGATGAATCTCAGAGGGAAGGGGGAAGGGAGGGGAAAGAGATTAACCAAAGATCTTATATGCATACTAAAGGCCCGGTGCACAGATTCGTGCACCGGTGTAGTCCCTCAGTCTGGCCTGTGGGGATCGGGCCAAAACTGGCAGTCCAACATCCCCCAGGGGGTCCTGGATTGCAAGAGAGCACAGGCCAGGCCAAGGGACCCCACTGGTGCATGAATCCATGTACCAGGCCTCTAGTATGAAATAAAAATAAGTGTGGAAGTCTAAGGCCAAGTAGTGCCTTTGAATGTTACTAAAGAGCTACTGAAGGACTATGAATTGAATGACATATTAAAAGCCATCTTTTTCACATTACACAATTTTAACATTCCATAGAAAAAAGAAGGGAAAAAAAATGGAAGAAGAGAGATGAGAAGGGTTTGTTGCAGTTGACATACAATATCACAGAGTTAGAGAAGTAGGCAACAAACTTAAACCTCTTATTTTACATAACTGAAGTCCAAAAAAACTAAAAGATTTGTACACTGATAGAGCTAGAATTAGAACCTAGGCCTTCTCTCAACACTAAACTCTGCCTCATTGGCAAAGCACAAGCAATGCAAGAGTCTAATTTGACCAAAAGATATAAACACATTCCAAAAAATATATGGGCAAAGGAAAAACATAAACAGAGGAAAGAATGCTCAAACACACTAATAACAAGTGTTTAAATATGAATTATTTTTCACCCTACTGATTAAAAACAAAACAAAACTGACAACCCTACTGCTAGCTGAAAGCCCAATAGAACTGGCATATCCTTTCTGGAGGACAATCTGGAAGTACATATCAAACTTTAAAACCCCTTATATATATCCCTCAACCTAACAATTCCATTTCTAGAAATTCACTCTAGGGAGACAACAGTCAAAGATAATATAATGCAGAGGTTCCAAAACCTAGCAGCATATCACGCACCTGAACAATCTCACTCACCTATAGTAATAAATTTCTTACTTCCAACAAACAGGTAGAAGGAAGTGTTAGCCTCCAGAAATTTTTAAATAAGTGAGCAATAAGAAAATGAAAATTTGAGAACAAAAGGAAAGCAAAATAATAGTTAAATGGAACAAGAGGACAATATAAAGGTGTTTTTCAAAGAAAGAAGAAATCAGATTTGATGAAGGGAATGTTATCTAATAAAGCGGGAATATGCAAATTGACCATCACACCATAATGGTCAAGATGGCTGTGCCCATAGCGGAGGCCGAGTTCCCCTAACGAGCCTTAACAAGCAATCAGCAGGGACCTGAGGCTGCATGGCACTGGGCCAGGGCAGGGAACCTGAGGCTGTGCCCCACGCCCCGGCGGGGCTTGACAAGGGACCTCAGGCTGTGGCCCCCACCAAGCGGGACTTGACAGGGGAAGCTCAGGGTGCACCCCCCGCCCGGCGGGGCTTGAGGGGGGAACCCAGGCCACACCCCCTGCCCCAGCACTGGGCTGGAAGACCTGAGGCCGTGGCCCCCACCCCGACGCCAGGCCAGGGGACCTCAGGCTACACCCCCGCCCAGCAGGGCTTGATGGGGGACCTGAGGCCGCACCCCCCACCCAGCGGGACTTGATCGGGGTGGGGTTGGCCAGGTCTGGATCTAGCCCAATGAGGGTGGGGCGGATCGGGTCTGGGTCTCATACGATTTTGAGATGCACGTGGGTGGGTGGGGACTTGACTCTGGTTCCCGTGGCACGCCCCAGAATCTGACAGGAGGAAGATTTTCATATACATTTTACTAATTTTCTTTCATACCTGGCACTTCTATTATAGAGAAAGGGCAAATAGCAATATTAAAATATTTCCTCTAATTAATTCCCTTTAATGTGCACAAATTTTGTGCACCAAGTCACTAGTAAAAACAGAATCAGAGAAAAGAGAGACATTGAAAATGATAAAAAGAAGGCCTAGCAGGGTGGCTCAGTTGGTTGGAGTATTGTCCCATATACCAAAAAGGTTTCAGGTTTGATTCCAGTTAGGGCACATACCTAGATTTTGGGTTCATTCCCTGGTGAGGGTGAGTATGGGAGGTAACTGATCGATGTTTCTCTCTCACATCAATGTTTCTCTCTCCCCCTTTCCCTCCCTCTCTTGCTACACCCTTCTCTAAAACATATACTTGAGTGAGGATTAATATCCCTAAGTTCCACTCTTGGAGATTCTAGTTCAGAATGGGATCTGGGTATCTATATACAGTACATAAAAGGCTAATATGCAAAGAACAGAGAATACAGCGTCCTAGAGTACTGTAACCTACATAGGTGATTTATTAGAGGAGGTTTTATAATAAAACTAGAGGCCCAGTGCACAAAATTTGGCCTGCACCCTCTCGCAATCCAGGACCCCTTGGGGGCATGTAGCAGTGCACCAAGCAGCAGGCGGCCAGGAAAGAGCCAAAACAGGGGCAGGTGCCGTGCCGCTCGTGCTCATCCCAGCCCGCTGCACCTGCTCCCGCTGCTCAGTAATGCTGCTGCGGAGTTGGGAGAGGCTCCCACTGCCACAGCTGCGCTCACCAGCCATAAGCCTGGCTTCTGGCTAAGCAGCACTCCCCGTGGGAGCGCACTGACCACCATGGGGCAGCTCCTGCGTTGAGCGTCTGCCCCCTGGTGGCCAGTGTGCATCATAGCAATTGGTTAACTGGTAGTTCCGTTGTAATGGTCACTTAGGCTTTTATATATATACTAGAGGCCCGGTGCACAAAAATTTGTGCACTCAGAGCAGGGTAGGGGGGTCCCCCAGCCCAGCCTGTGCCCTCTCGCAGTCTGGGACCCCTTGGGAGATAACGACCTGCTGGCTTAGGCCTGCTCCTGGGTGGCAGAGGGCAGGCCCAATCCCTAGGTGCAGGCCCTGGTCAGGCTAAGAGCAGGGCCGATTGGGGAGTTGGGGCGCCGCCCCCTGTCATGCACAGAGCAGGGCGGATCGGGAGGTTGCGATGCCACCCTCAGTCACGCTCAGGGTAGGGCCGATTGGGGGGTTGGGGCACCGCCCCCTGTCACACTCAAGGCAGGGTCGATGGGGAGGTTGCGGCACAACCCCGTCACACACAGCACAGGGCCAATCAGGGGGTTGGGCGCTGCCCCCTGTCACTCACAGAGCAGGGCCCATCAGGGGGTTGGAGAGCTCCCCCCTGTCACTCACAGAGTAGGGCCGATAGGGGAGTTGGGGCACTGACCCCTGTCACACACAGAGCAGGGTGGATCAGGGAGTTGGGGCACTGCACACTGTCACACTCAGGGCAGGGCCAATGGGGAGGTTATGGCTCTACCCTGTCACACACAGAGCAAGGCCCGTGGAGGGGGGTTGGGGCGCCACCCTCTATCACCCACAGAGCAGGGCCGATCAGGGGGTTGGGGTGCCACCACTGTCACACTCGGGGCAAGGCCTATGGAGAGGTTATGGCTCTACCCTGACCACACACAGAGCAGGGCCCGTGGGGGGGAGGGGGAGGTTGGGGCGCCGCACCCTGTCACACACAGAGCAGGGCCGATCAGGGGATTGGTGTGCTGCACCCTGTCAAACATAGAGCTGCAGGGCAATCCGGGGATTGGGGAACTCCCCCCTATCAGGCACAGAGCAGGGCCCGTGGGGGGGAGGGGTTTGGGCGCCGCACCCTGTCACACACAGAGCAGGGCCGATCAGGAGGTTGGTGTGCTGCACCCTGTCAAACATAGAGCTGCAGGGCAATCAGGGGATTGGGGAGCTCCCCCCTATCAGGCACAGAGCAGGGCTGATCAGGGGGTTGGGGTACCTTCCCCTGTCATGAACAGAGCAGGGCGGATAGGGAGGTTGTGCCCCCCCCCCCCCCCCCCGGTCACACACAGAGCCACAGGGCGATCAGGGGGTTTGGGCGCTGGCCCCTGTCACGCTGATCCCAGTGCCGGGAGCCTCGCTGCTCCTCTGATCCCGGTGCCAGGAGGCATATTACCCTTTTACTATATAGGATAGAGGCCTGGTGCATGGGTGGGGGCCAGCTGGTTTGCCCTGAAGGGTGTCCTGGATCAGGGTGGAGGTCCCCACTGGGGTGCCTGGCCAGTCTGGGTGAGGGGCTGAGGGCTGTTTTCCTGAAGCGAGTGACTGAAGCTCCCAACCTGTCCTTGTTTTCTTTTTTTTATTCTGGGCCAGCTTTATCTCTGAGGCCTGGTTGCTGAAAACATGGATACAATGTTTCGGTCCGGCTGGCTTTCAGTCCAGCCGGTTTCTGGTGTTTTGTTTACCTTCTTATTTGCAACATAGTACATAGTTGCTTAGAGTTGCAGTTGAGAGGCCAGCAAGTGAGGCGGAGAACGTTGGAGTCTGCAGCAAGCAAGCCTCATGCTCGCTTCAGTGCCTGGCTGCCGGCCGCCATCTTGGCTGACAGTTAATTTGCATATACTCACTGATTAGCCAATGAAGAGGGTAGCGGTCGTACGCTAATTACCATGTTTCTCTTTTATTAGTGTAGATAGACTAGTGACCTGGTGCACAGATTTGTGCACATTGAAAGAAAATTAGAAGGTGGCCAGCGGGGCGGGACTGGGCAAGACGGGCTGAACATGCCTTGGAGACAACCTCTCTCGGTCCCTCCCAGGCCATCCTCACCTGGGGTAGCACCATGGCTCGAAGGGCATCTGCAGAGTGAACGGGGTCCCTCCGGCAGGTGAGGTTCCTCAGCCTGGCCTGTGGGGATCGAGCTGAAACTGGCTCTCCAACATCCCCCGAGGGATCCCAGAGTGTGAGAGGACACTCTGCAAAGTTGCTGTCATACAAGGTGTGGAACACAACACAAGCGTGCAGTAAACCAAATTCAGGGCCAACAGTGCCCCAGCAACAACATAACCCACAGCCGAAGGTGGAATCGTGCAGCCCCATGAGGAATCGGTCTCCCTCCTCTCTAGTTTTGGGGTGCATCACCCAAGAACCGCCTCTGCCAAGTCACTGCAGCTTGGCAGCTCCTATGTTGTGTCTGCCCCTTAGTGGTCAGTTCACATCATAGCTACCAGACGGACGGACACTTAGCATATTAGCCATATATACATATATACATATATATATATAGAGAGAGAGAGAGAGAGAGAGAGAGACTAGAGGCCCAGTGCATGAAATTCATGCATGGGTAGGGTCCCTAGGCCTGGCTGGCAATCAGGCCGATTGGGGCTTTCCAGCTGCCAGCCAGGAACTCCCTTCAGGCTGCCGGCCGGGGCCTTCCTTCAGTCCACGCCTGGTGGTCAGCGCACATCATAGCAAGTGATGGAACTCCCAGTCTCCCAGTCGAACTCCCAAGAGGGCACTTTGCATATTAGCCTATTATGTACCGTATATAGATACCCAGATCCCATTCTGAACTAGAATCTCCAAGAGTGGAACTTAGGGATATTAATGTAAAACCTGCCCAGGTGATTCCACTTCCCACCTGATCGAGAACCACTATTCTCCTACTGCAGTGGTTCTCAACTTTGGCTGCACATTAGAATCACCTGGGAATCTTTTTAAAATCCTAGAAATCAGGATTTTAAAAAGATTCCCAGGTGATTCTAATGTGCAGCCAAGGTTGAGAACCACTGTCCTACCGCATAAGTTCTCAGTCTTGAGTACTCATTGTATTCACCTGAGGGGCTTTTGAAAATTACAAACAACTGAGCCCCACATCAGTTAAATCAATCTCTGTAAACCAAGCCTGGGCATCAGTATTTTTTTAAACTTTCCAGTAATTCTCATGTGTGTAGCCACAGCTGTGAAACCAGTTTTCATACTAGGTGTACTGGTTAATAATACGGATTTTTTTCAATAGATGGAGTTACACATATGTTGATATAGATGCGATTTGATATGTATGCTATTTTGTTGTATTGACAAGCTTCAAAACTTCATATGTCAAATTTGCTAAAGGTGTTAACATCATAGATGTTTTTACACTTAAAAATGTCGACTTTCGTGCCAAAAAAAGAGCATTTGTGGGAAGTTATAATTCATTACTTTATTTTGAAGAAAAATGCTGCTGAATACTTCAGGAAGCTTATGTGAACATGCTCCATCTCAAGATACTTGTGAATGCTGGTTTAAATGCTTTAAAAGTGATGATTTTGATGTGAAAGACAAAGAATGTCCAGGTGAACTGAAAAAGTTTGAAGACCAACAATTACAAGCATTATTGGATGAAGATGCATGTCAAACTCAAAAACAACTTGCAGAAAGATTAAACTTTGCTCAGCAAACAATTTCCTATCATTTACAAGCAATGGGAAAGATTTTAAAGGAAGGAAAATGGGTGCCACATCAACTGAACAAAAGACAAATGGAAAACCGAAAAGTCATCAGTAAAATGTTGCTTCAATGGCAAGAAAGAAAGTCGTTTTTGTCGGAATTGTGACGGGCTATAAAAAGTGGATTTATTTTGAAAATCCCAAATGCACAAAATCATGGGTTGATCCAAGTCAACCATCAACATCGACTGCAAGGTCAAATCTCTTTGGAAACACAATGCTTTGCGTTTGGTGGGATCAGGAAGGTGTGCTGTATTATGAGCTTCTAAAACCAGGTGAAACTGTTAATACTGATTGCTACCGACAACAAATAATCAATTTGAAACATGCTTTGATTGTGAAACGACCAGAATGTGCCAGAAGACATAGCGAAGTAATTTTGCTTCATGATGATGCACCATCACACACTTCAAAACCAGGTAAAGGCACATTAAAAGATCTTGCCTAGGAAGTATTAGCCCCACCCACTGTATTCACCAGACCTTGCTCCTTCAGGTTACCACTCGTTCTGATCGATGGCACACGCACTTTCTGAGCAGCACTTCAAAACATACAAAGAAGTGGAAAATTGGGTCTCTGAATGGTTTGCCTCAAAACAAGAAAAGTTCTATTGGGACAGCTCTTGCTGTCTCTAAAAAGAACACATTAAAAAAAACAACAACTAAATAATTGAAAGACAAATAGCCCAGTGTAAAATATGGGCAAAGGATTTGAATAGACATTTATCCAACGTAGATATACAAATGGCCAATAGCACGTGAAAAGGTGTCAATGTCATTAGCTATCAGGGAATGCCAATCAGAACCATGAGGTATCACTTCACACCCACTTGGATGACTAGAATCAAAAGGCAGAGAATAACATTGTGGATCAGAACACGCAGAGAGAGAGAACAGAGACGAGAAAGGGGTACAGGACCATATCTTGAGAAACTCCAAATTTAACTGCCAAAAGAAGAGAACCAGCTTTTAATGAAAACTAAGATGCGACTGCCAGAAAAGGAGCAAATCAGTTGGTCGTAGAAGGCAAAGGCAGAGAACACGTCAAAGCAGTGGACACAGTCCGTGCAACTTAATACAGATAAAAGGTTACGTAAAATGAATGAAAGCGTTTCTTGGATTTAGTGACATGGAGATCATAGCATTTCCCTACAATGATGGTGACAAAATTACTAAGACCTTACGCTATCTTTTTGCACATTATAATTCGTAACATGTCCTTCAAACATTAAAGGTTTAAAATAAATGAGTACCTTGATTATCTGCAATTAGTCTCAAATCCTCTTGAAAGATGAGTCTGGAAAATAAAAAATGATTAAAGTAAGCAAGCTGACAAGTTCACAAAACCACAGTATGGACCCTTTAAAATTACCTACAAGAGATCAGCCTCCATAAAAGACTGTCTTACAAAGCAAGGTTAATACGACTTCCAACTGCTTACTGATCCGGACAGGTGTGCTGACATCTGCCACATTTGCCATGACTGAGACCCAGCGCCTGGCCACGGTGATAAACACCACCCTGAATTAGAACACGTCTGCGTGATTCAGGCAAGACCAACAACTACAAAACAGCAACAAATAAGGCAATGAAGCAGGCATCCAGACCACCTTCCATCCGAGACACGTGTCGGCCCCAGATTCGGACTGGTTTCATAAGTAAACGAGAAGGAAACGGGAAGACACAAGTCACCTACTCTGATGACCAACTTCGGTTTAAATCCTCAATGAGACACAGCTCTGTGGAAGCTACTGCGACAGCCTCCTGCCATCCCACCAATTCACTGATGCAGACAGTGGGAGAACGAATGCAGCTCATCTTGACGGTAGGGCCGAGGTCCCTTAAAAACTCCCTACAGCCCTGCGGCCCCCGAGGCCAGCGACCCTGTCCTCACATCGGGCAGGACTTCAATCTCTCTGTTCCCTCCTCCCACCTGGCAAGTCCCCCTTTTAACTGCGAAACAAACCATCAAACAGGCAGGGAAAGACCGCAATTGGGGAAATAAGGCTCCGACATGAAAGGAGTTCGTGCCAACCTCTGTCCCACACGGACCCATCCACCCCCTTACCCAAGAGTCGCGAAATAACAAACCAGTCCTAAATGAGGCAAGCCGCTCTCGGACCGCGCAGACTTCAGATGGAGCTCGCCATGACACTGACGTCCCGCCACGTCCACTGCGCATGCCCGGCGACGGTGGCCCGCAAGGACCAAATTGCCTCACTCCTGGAGCGCGACTTCCTGTTGGATTCCCTTTAGCAAGGATTACGTTTACGTTTCTTCCGGTTGCAGAGGTGAAAGTACAACCTCAGGGCATCGGGTTCTTAGGACCGCAAAAGAGCTAACTTCTGAGCTCTTGCTATGTGTCAGTCACTGTGTTAAGGTAAGGGCTTTACAGACACATCTTCTTCCGATTCATTTATTATTACATCTTTATTTTACAAAAGAGAAAAACGGAAGTTTAAGTGCTTGCCCAAAGTTACTGCCAAGGTAATGGCTGACCTCTGTGATGAATCCAGCTTTCCTGGCTCCCAAAGAATCTGCTCTTTTCATTGTATTTTCTAGCTTCCTCAACCTTTTGTGAAAAGAGGTTAATAATCAGCGGTTCTCAACCCGTGGGTCGCGACCCCTTTGGCGGTGGAACGACCCTTTCACAGGGGTCGCCTAAGACCATCCTGCATATCAGATATTTACATGACGATTCATAACAGTAGCAACATTACAGTTATGAAGTAGAAACGAAAATAATTTTATGGTTGGGGGTCACCACAACATGAGGAACTGTATTTAAAGGGCCACTGGATAGAGAAAGAACGATGGTAGATTAAATTTTAATATAGGTCATTTAACACCAAGCAAGCTTTTTTTTGTTTTTTGTTTTTTAATGTTTAGGAGGCAGTTTAGCAGCCAAACTGTAAGGCAGTTTAGCACAAAAAGAGAACGTTCATGGAGTATACTGATTCTGACCTGGTGGTCTTACATGCCTTACATCACTTTATATTCTTTCCCCAAGACACTGTATTTGACCTTCTGTTCCCCAGAAGAGCGTCTCTACTTCAAAATGTGGAGCCCATGAGCCATAAACAGAAAGTCAGGCCCTGGCTGGTTTGGCTCAGTAGATAGAGTGTCAGCCTGCAGACTGAAGGGTCCCAGGTTCAATTCTGGTCAAGGGCACATGCCTGGGATGCGGGTTCATCCCCAATAAGGAGCATGCAGGAGGCAGCCTAACAATGATTCTATCTCATCATTGATGTTTCTATCTCTCCCTCTCCCTTCCTCTCTGAAATCAATAAAAATATATTTTAAAAAAAAGAAAGTCAGAAATCTTGAGTTTTATGTCTGACTCTGGGTTTCACAGTGATTTGGAGTAATTGCCTTATTTTATAAATGTCTTTTCCTAGTGCAATTTCCTCGAATTAAAGTGTCACCCTTTGCTCATGAAAGAATCTGAACTGTGACCTGGGAGCCACTGCAATCCACCCAGTGAATTATCAATAATAATAAAAGGGTAATACGCTAATTAGACTGGACGTCCTTCAGGACGAAGCCAGGGCTGCGAGGGAAGCTGGATCCCGGGTGCCAGAAAGAAGCCAGTGCTGGCAGCCGGGGGAAGGAAGGCCTACTTTTGCACGAATTTCATGCACTGGGCCTCTAGTAATTGTATGTTTACATTGCCCCATCTCTTTTACTAGGCCAAAAGTAGTCCTTGGGTTATCTTCTTGGTTATAATCCCACTGCCTAGAACATAATCTTGCACCTAATAGCCACTCAATAAACATAGGAATGAACGAATAACTCTACCCCTTTTCCCCAAGATCTAGTTAAATTCAACTAAAGAAATTTTATTGAGTGCATACCACATGACTTCAAACACTGCTGGATGCTAGAGCTAGAAAGGAAAAAGACCACTCCCACCATTATTTCAGCCTACTTTAAAAAAATAGTTTGAGTAGAGAATAGCAATCATCATGGAAGATGAATGCAGATCTGCAGATCACAAAAAGGAGGTTCCTCCTCTTGCATAAAGAGATCAAGACTTCCCACATTGATAAAGTAAGGGAAATAGATGAAGGTATTCCAGGCTGGGAAGACAATGAGAGAAAATGCATAGAGGCCAGAAACTGTAAACTATTGTACATCATAAAAGCAAGCAGGGTAAAGTTGGTAGAGAAGGCTAGAGAGGGAAAGTACAAGGACCAAATTAAGGTGAGCCTTGTTGGCTACAATGGAGACATTAGACCTAATTCTGGATGTACTAGGTAGCATAAAAGTGACTGAGCAAATTCTTCTCTCAGGAGAGTGTGTTGAGGACCAAACATCAAACATGAAGAAATATTAAAAGCCTATATGAGGACTCTATTACTAAGCAGATCCTATTGTGAGGGTAATGACATGTTGCATGGGAAGTAGTGGTTTTACCTGAAATGGAGAGAGAAAGAAAATTGCCATGACTGATGTACCATATGAGGATCAAATGCAAAATCACTAACTTGCTGAGTGTCCAACTGAGTGAAATTGGGTTGCTTATTTTCCTAAGAATCCAAGTTTTGTATATATGTGTGTTTTTGTGGGACTGCTTCGTAAACTGAACAATTTTCTTTGGGAAGAGGGTTGTTATAGTTACCATTAGAGTCACATTCTGTGGGGTTTTGGTGGCTCACTAATCTGAATTAGAATTGTCCACTCACCAGCCCAATGTAAGACCACCCAGGTGACCTTCCGTGGTTTGCACTAAATTTTAGCAATAGGCTATTGAAGATAGCTAATGGGAGATTGTATGTCACCAATCCAAATGTTTCACAATGTGGCTTGGGATCCAAAAGAAATGAACTTGAGGCCTCATTATTTTCAGAGATTTTATAAGAATCAACAAGAGAATTGAATATTTTTTTATGTACTTTATGTTCATTTTTAACCTTTCCAAGCAAATTAAAGTATATGAACACACACACACACACACACACACACACACACACACACACCTATATGAGGAATGGGAAATGGGAAGGGATGACAGAAGAGATACTGAGGAGATAAAATTATCAAGACTTAGTGAGTGATAGGTGCCAAAGAAAATGATACAAAGATGTTTCCAAGTTTTTGGATAAAGTAACTAACTCCAATACCTCTGGTGAAATCTGCCTAGTTAAGGACTTATAATCTGAATCATTTGAAAAGCCTGTGACCCTCCCTCAAAGAATTTGTATAGCAGATATGCTCACAATTAACAAAATGACGTTTGTGCTAGATTATTCTTTGAAACTGCCGGAAATAGCAAGACTGGGAACCCTCTCTAGCTTCTCACTAAGGGTATATAGTACATACTATAAAGATATTTATGGTATGTACTAGATAGCTCTTTAAAAAGAACATTTAATGTGCTGTCAAAGAAAGTTGCAACATTATGTATACAGTGTATGAATATAGTTATTGAAGATAGATAGGTAGATGATAGATAGATAGATAGATAGATAGATAGATAGATAGTTTATCTGGTAGAATATATAAGTAACTGGTAATGGGGTTGTCTTTAGGAAAAGGAGCTGAGTGGCTAAAATAAGATTTATTTTTTTCTATATATCATTTTGTATTTTTTATTTTCGTACAATACAAATGTATTATTTATTCAAAAAGTAAATGGGTACATTTTATAAATCAAGTTAAAATGGCATTTGATAATTTATAAATTACTGGTTTACCTGGCACATTGTAGTGATGAAATTTAATTTTCCCTATATGAATATTTAAGTTTTAAAGCTTTTTTACTGTGGTAAGATATACATAACATGACATTTACCACTGTAATCATTTCTAAGTATACAGTTTAATAGCATCGAGCACATTCACAGTTTTTTGGTGCCCCCATCACCACCATTCATCTCCTGAACTTTGTCACCTCCAAAACTGAAACTCTGTACTCATTAAACAACCGCTCCTCCCCTCTCCACCCAACCTCTGGCAACCACCATTCTGCTTTCTGTCTGTATGAATTTGACCGTTCTAGGTACCTCTTACAATATTTGTCCTTTTTAGCTTTTTTTTTTTCATAATGCCTTCAAGGTTCATTCATGTTGTAGCATGTCAGAATTTCCTTCCTTTTGAAGCTGAATAATATTCTATTGTATGTTTATGCCACATTTTGTTTATAAATTTTAAGTCTTTATGCTTTGTCTCTCAAATTATATTGTAAACTTCACAAGAATAGACATTCCATATTGTTAAGGCTTTTTAGCCCATAATATAATATTAAATGTTTTATAAATGTTTGGTGCTAGACAAACAAATTGGTATATACTATTAAAAATGCAAGTGAATCTAGAAAATAATAGTAACAGTTAACTTTTTTGAGAACTTATAAATGTGTCAGTAGCTATATTAAGCCCTCTATGTGAATTCTCAAATGTATTCATCATAATTATTCTCTTATCTGATAAGTTAGGAGTACTATTGTTATTCTGTCGTTATCCTTTTTTTTTTTTTTTTTTACTGAGTCATAGGCAGTCTGAGTTCATTTAAATCATTTTTAAATCATTTTTTATTTGTCAATTACAGTTGACATACAATATTATATTAGTTTCAGATGTACACCTCAGTGATTAGACAGTATATAACTTATTAAGTGATCATCCTGATAACTCTTGTAGCCATCGGACACTATACTTAGTTATTAGAATATTACTGACTATATTCCCTATGCTGTACTTTACATCCCCGTGACTGTTTGGTAATAACCTATTTGTACTTCTTAATCGCTTCACCTTACTCACCCATCCCCCACCCCCCTCCCATCTGGCAGCCTTCAAAATGTTCTTTGTATCTATAAGTCCGTTTCTGTTCTGCTTGTTCATAATTTTCATGTTTTCTTTTTCTTTTTAAACCCTTTAACATTTCATGTAATGCTGGTTTGGTGGTGATGAACTCCTTTCGCTTTTCCTTGTCTGTGAAGCTCTTCATCTGACCAATTCTAAATGAGAACTTTGCTGGATAGAGTAATCTTGGTTGTAGGTTCTTTCCATCACTTTGAATATTTATTGTCAATCCTTTCTGGCCTGAAAAGTTTCTGTTGAGAAATCAGCTGATTGTCTTATGGGAGCTCTCTTGTAGGTAACTGCTTTTCTCTTGCTGCTTTTTAGATTTTGTCTTTATCTTTAATGTTTTGCATTTTAATTATGATATGTCTTGGTGTGGGCCTCTTTGGCTTCATCTTGTGTGGGACTCTCTGTGCTTCCTAGACTTGTATGTCTACTTCCTTCATCAGTTTAGGGAAGTTTTCTGTCATTATTTTTTCAAATACTAGTAGGTTTTCAATTTCTTGCTTTCTCTCTTCCCTTCTGGCACATCCGTGATGTGAATGTTGGTATGCTTGAAGTTGTCCCAGAGGCTCCTTACACTATCTTCATTTTTTGGATTCTTTTTTTCTTCTTGCTGTTCTGATTGGGTGACTTTTTCTTCCTTATATTCCAAATTGCTGATTCGATTCTCAGCTTTATCTACTCTACTGTTTATTCCCTGTAAATTATTCTTCGTTTCAGTTAGTGTACCCTTCGTTACTGACTGGTTCTTTTTTTATGGTTTCCATGTCCTTTTTTATACTATTGATGTTTTCACTAAGTTCACTGAGCATCCTATAACCAGTGTTCTGAACTCTGCATCTAGTAGATTGATTGTCTCCATTTGTTTAGTTCTTTTTCTAGAGTTTTCTTCTGTTCTTTCATTTGAGTCATGTTTTTTGTCTTGTCATTTTGACAGCCTGCCTCTGTTTGTTTCTATGTATTAGGCAAAGCTGCTATGTCTCCCAGACTTGGTAGAGTGGCCTAATGTAGTAGGTGTTCTGTAAGGTCCAGTGGCATAGCCTTCCCAATCACCCAAGCTGGGCATTTCAGGTGCGCCCTACCTGTGTGGGCTGTGTATACCCTCCTATTGTAGTTAAGCCATGATTGCTTTTGGCACATCAATGGGAGGGATTTATCACCAGCCGATCTGCTACAGACACTGGCAAAGACCACCAACCACCATGGAGAATCAGCTGGTCAGGGACCCATCCTGTGCAGCAGGACTTACTTCAGTGGGGTTCTGGTACCCACTGAGTCTGCCACTTGTGTGTGTAACTTGTGGAGGTGGTTGGGTGGGGCATCGATGTTGTCTGAAGCTGTACACCAGATACACTGGCTCTAGGACCTCCTGGGAGGTGCAGACCAAGGTCAGCTGCCACCTGTGTTCTGCCCAGGGCCAACTGGCATTAGCTACAAAGTGATCTGCAGATGGCTGCTACTGGTGCTGGGCTTGGAGCTACCCAAGCTGCGAACCAAGGCCGCTGCTAGTGCCAGGCCTGGGGCCATTTAGCAAGAGGTGCAGGACTTGATGAGACCAGATGCTGCTTGTTTGAGAGATTTTAGGAAAATCTGAAGCATAAGCCAAGACAGGCCATTCATATGGAAAAGCCACTAGAAACAGCTTGGGTTGGCCTGCAAGTTGGGTGGGTGAATTCTCAGGGAATCATCTGGGAAGAGTGAACAGTGTGTACCACATTGATGGAAACTCAGATATGGTGCCCACCTGCAGACTCTGGGGGAAAGGCTCAGAAAAGGAGTAATGGCCTCTGCCAGCACTTTTGTCTAGCAGAAAGTTGCCCTCACCCCCCCACACACAGCTCTTGCCCTGATACTAGACAATTCAGTTTCTCCCTGTATGTCCTTGGATCCTTTTATTTTTTTAAAATATATTTTATTGATTTTTTACAGAGAGGAAGGGAGAGGGATAGAGAGTTAGAAACATTGATGAGAGAGAAACATCGATCAGCTGCCTCCTGCACACCCTTTACTGGGAATGTGCCTGCAACCATGGTACATGCCCTTGACCGAAATCAAACCTGGGACCCTTCAGTCCACAGGCCAACGCTCTATCCACTGAGCCAAACCAGTCAGGGCTCCTTGGATCCTTTTAAACTGCTGCCCCAGCACTGGAGCTCAGATAGAGTGAGTTTGAGTAAGTCCGTTAGTAGGCCTTTTAAGAGGAACTGCCTGGGACTCCAGAAGCCCTCTGTATTCCTCAGCCATAATTCCCACTGGTTTTTATAGCCAGAAGTTATGGGGACTTTTATTCCTGGCAATGGAACCCTGAACTGGGGGGCCTGGTGTGGAGCTGAGACCTTCCTTGCTCCTAATGGAGGACCTCCACAGCTGAGCCAACCAACCCAATCTTTATCCACTACATGTGGATGTGGGACCAGCCCATTCGGCATCTCCACTTGTTCTACCAGTATTGATGTGGCTTCTTCTTTAGTTCCCTAGGACGTCTATTCAGCTAGATTTCAGCTGGTTCTGAATGATGAGGGCTCTGTAGTTTAGTTGTAATTTTGATGTGGTTGTGGGAGGATATGAGTACATTTATCTATATTGCCATCTTGACCAGAAGTAGTTCAGGGTTGTTTTTTGTTTGTTTGTTTTTATCTTTGTTTTAATAATTCTATAGGAATACTTCAGAAGAAAGAAACTGCATGCTTTCATCAAAAGTATGAAAGGGAATTGAAGATAAAGAAAATGTGGAATAAAATCTATAAGCTTTCAGAGTAATTGACTCATTGTTTTATGTTAAACTTTACAATGAAAATTGAAGAGAAATTGTAGACAATAATGAAGTTAGAGAATTCTTATTATCTCAGCCACTGACCAAAAACAAAAGAATAAAATATGAAAAGTATAAACATTTAGGAACATATATTTTAGATTTAGCATATTATGACCTGAGCAATTAGCAAAGTGCTTATAAATTTGTACCAATTGGTATCTTTTTATGAGAAATAAACTAGGCAATTCACTTAAAAAATGATAAGAAGTATACATGGAATTTTCTGTATAGAATATTAGGGAAGTTTAGTGGGATCAAATTTAAAATGGATTAATCTATTTCTTATATAAGAAATAAAAGTGTAAATAATAAGTGTTCTCAATTTTTAAAGTTCAACAAGTCACCATGTATTATTCAGATATAACATTATTTATGTTAGCTTACCATTGCATGTGACAGAAAGTTAATTGTATTTTCTCAAGCAAAAGGATGAGGGGGCATATGATAGTTAATGCTAGACCACAGGACTTTGTTTGGGAATGATGAATTTAGTGTCAGAGTAAATCCCAAGCTGGACACCATACAACTAAAGCAGTTTTTTAGAAATATTTTTCAGGTATTGATTTTCATAAAGTATTGAAGCTAAGGAAATAACTTAGGATATTATCACAGTACTCTAAATCTAAAGCCAAGAAAGAAGATGGGTGACCAAAGAGATAGGGGAAAAGGAAGGGATACAAGAACTATGTCAAAAGAAAATCTGCCCCAAATAGGTGAACACTTCAAAACAGAGGATAGAAAGGAAGGATACTGATGTTCTTAATAAATTGGAGAAAAATCTTATAAAAACATGAAGTGCAATAAGTTAACCGTCTGTTGCCTTGGAACTAATGCTACATTTTCTTTATGGAATCTGACCACTAGGGGTCAGAGTGCTATACTTCTAATATCAGCTATACAATTCTACAAATTTACACTAATTGGTTTGGCTCAATTCTATAATTAATTTCATGTTTTACTCCTCCCACTCTCAGTATAAGTGGTTTGGGGATTGTGCCTGTGGTCCAAGCTATAGTAATGAGAGTCCCTCATTCCTTTGCCACAGTGCAACCTCCATCAGGCCAGAGTGAATTCTGGGCTTACTCAACCTAAAGAATCTGTGCTGGAGCTTCTGGGTCTACCATGTGGAGAACACCTGCCTGAGACCCAAGCCATTTCAAGGAAGGTCGAGTTGAGCAAAAATGAAAGAAATCAGTAAGTTCTTAAGACAGCTGTAAGTCCCCTACATGCCTGGAGTTAGGTTTACTTCTGAGCTGTTCAGTTTTGTAACAAGTAAATTCCCTCCCCACCCCTCCTCTTTTAATCCTTAAGCTAATTTGAGTGGTTTTGTTTCACTTGTCACCAAAATAGTCCTGGCTAAACTTCTTATTTTTACACATTTTCTTGACTTTTAAACAAAAAATTTGTATCTGTTATCTAACTACCTGGTTGCTCATAAGTATCTGTGGGAAAGAGACATATGATGTTTTCTCTGTCCTTCAGTAATATATCAATCAAATAAACTTTTGAGTCATATCATAACATATTTTTAAGTGTATACAGTGTGCCAAGGACTGTATTAATGCTCAGAAAAAAGACTAATATCTCTGCCCTCTTAAGAGTTTATGTGCTAGCAATAAGCAGGTATATAATATTGTTTATAGAGATCAACAATATACAATACATATGATACAAGTAAAAATTCTATTTTGCATTCAAAGATGATAAAAAAAAATGGCCAAAAATTGCAGCAGATTAAGAAGAACCAAGATAAGGGCTTGTAATTTGTAAAGATAGTGGTCACTCACTGGGAGAAAGACCCTTAAGCAAAAGCTTGAAAAAGAAAGGGAGGTTAGCTAAGTAACGTGTGGGGCAAGAAAGGAAATTCAGGAAAAAGGGAACAGCCAGTAGAAAGGCTCTAAGGGAGGAGCAGCTTGGCATGGTCAAGAGAAAGCAGGAAGATCAAAGTGGTTGGAATGGAATGAGTAATAAGAAAGGAGGTCAGATATTAACAAAACCAGATTGTATATGGCTCCTGGGCCATAGTCAGAACTTTCGCCTTTACTCTGAAAGAAATGGGAGCCAATGGAGTGTTACTAGAAGAGGAATGGATCAAGAAGTTCAGTTAAAAAGCTTTTGTAATAATCCAGGCAAGCACTTATGGTATCCTGGACTAGTGAGGTTACAGTAGAGGTGATAAGAAATGGTTAGATTTTGGATGTATTTAAAGACACTCATAAAATTTCCTGTAGAATGTATTTAAGATATGAGGAGGGGGCAAAAAAGAGAAATGAAGGGTAATTTCAAAGATTTTGGCCTGGATACAAGAAGAATGAAATTGCCATCAGTGGAGATGGAGTAGATTGATAAAAGAGAGATAAAGAATTTGGGTATTTTTTTTTACTTTTTATTCTTTTTAAAATAATGTTAGATTTTTTTAAGTTTAAAAAATGTTCCAGTTAACTCGTGTGTAACTTTCACCGAGCTCCTTCAGATGATAACATTTTACAAAGCCAAAGTATAATTATAAACCAGGAAATTAACATTGATATGATGCTACTAACTGTCCCAATCTAGGACAGTTTCTCCTCCTTTCTTTGTCTTTCATTTGACATTTTTTAAGAATACGGATCAGTTATTTTATAAAATTTCCCTCAATTGAGTTGGCCATGGTTATAAATTTTTGGCTATACTTCTACAGAAGTGATGCCATTATATTAAGGAGGCACGTGATGTTGATATGTCTCATTACCATTGATGTACTTGGAACACTGTCTCTCCAAGGTAAAGTTATGATTTTTCTGTTTGTTATTAGTGAGAGTCTTGTGGGACGATACTTTGAGATTATATAAGTTTCTTGTTTCTCAGCATGTATTTACCCACTAATTTTGGCACCTATTAATGACGCTTGTAGGCAACAATAATTACTGTGCTGTTTGCCAAACAGTAATTTTCTCATTTCTATTATTTCTTCTACCTTATTATTAGACTAGAGGCCCATTGCAGGAAGATTCCTGCAAGAATAGGGCTTCCTGCGGCTGGAGCAAAGCAGAGAAGGGAGTGAAACCCGCTGAGATGGGTTTCCCCTCCCGCTCCCAGCCACTCCGGCTGGGTTTCCCCTCCCGCCTCCCGCCTCCCGCCTCCACAGCCTTGGCTCCGTTCCTGTCTCCACCACCTCTACTTAGCTCCCTTCTGTAGCGCGTCACTTCCATGTTGTCTTCAGACTTCGCTCCCAGCTGGTATATGCAAATTAACCGCCATCTTTGTTGGCGGTTAATTTGCATATCATGCTGATTAGCCAATGGGAGGCATAGCGAAGGTATGGTCAATTACCATGTTTGTCTATTATTAGGTAGGATGAGCTGTCCCTTCTCATCATTTATTTATCTGTCCAGTAATTTATGTTATTATGGATATTTATTTCATTCTGTGGCTTATATTTCACTAGTACATGATTTTGATGTTCACATTATTCCAGATTTGGTCATTGACCTTCAGGTTTGCTTCTGTGTTCTTTTGACGTGTCTCTCCCCCCCACCCCCTTCCTTTTATTTATTTATTTATTTATTTGTATTTAGCACTTTCTTATTTTCTGGAACCACAAGATGCTCCTGGCTCATCTTATATTTTCTCTATTCCATGCCTGGAATCAGCCAGTTCTCCAAGGAGTTATGGTTCCTTTTAGTGGGAAATGGTATTTAGAAAACAAGATATGAGCACTAGATGTGCTCATTGCTACTGGGTGTCATTGCTTCAGGAACTCAGTTTTAAACCTGTTAAACTTGAGATGTCTAGTTAAACTTGATAATGTTGCACATTATCCCAAATTAACATACGATGGGATTGTTAATTTGGCAGCTAGATTTTATGAATCTAAAGTTTAGCTGGAGAGTTGGGAATGAAGATTTAAATTTGTGAGTCATTGGCATAAAGGTGATATTTAAAGCCAAAACACTAGATGAAATTAGTTCTGGAATGAATATATATAGTGAAGAGAACCAAAGACTGAGGCCTACGGTACTCCAATATCAAGATGAAGGAGAGAGGAAGAGCTGGCAAATAAAACTGAGAAGAAGCAACCAGTAAGGTAGGAAAAAGAGTAAGAATGTGGTATCCCAAATGCCAAATGCTAAAAGTATATCACAGAGGAGAGAGTGATCAATTGTGTCAAATTATGCTTACACGTCAAGTAAAATGAAGTCTGAGAATTAATCATTGGATTGAGCAACTTGAAAGAGTTCTTTTGGAGGAATGGTGTGAGTAAAAGTTGAATGAAGTTGGTTAGGGTGAAGAAGGGACAAGAACTGGAGATAGCACATACATACAGATAACTCTTTGAAGATTTACTGCAAAGAGTAGCAGAGATATGGGACTATAACAATGGAGAATGTGGTTCAAAAATATGGAATATTTTTAAAGATAGAAACAAGAGCATGTTTATATTATAAATAAGAACACAATCCCTTGGAGATGGGGAAATTGTCGATAAAGTACAGAGGAAACTATTAAAGTGATATTCCTGAGAAAGGACAGTGACTATTTTCTAAGCATTATATCACAGTGTCTGAGATGTAAATATTTGGAGAATAAATCAAGGTTGTCCACCTAGTTTAAAAACTCAAGTACATTGGGCTGATATTTTAAAAATCAAATGTAAAGAAATGTTAGTTTTTTTAAACTAGAGCTTTCTAATAAGACATTAGCAGTGACTATCAAGAGTCAACTAAAATATTATACTGGAAATATATTTCACTGGCAAGTATCAGAATATGATCACTGACAGGGAGGTGTGCAAAAATCCTTTTTATCTTTTGTCTTTTTTAACCATAGAACACTAGTGGCTTTTGATTTTTAAAAAAAAAAAAAAGAAGAAGAAGAAAGAAAGCATTTATTAAATGCTCTCTATTAGCCTCATCTCTCATTGGCTTCTTTCCAAACATTTTCTTACAAGTGATAAATCTGTGGGAGAAATTTAGACATTTGCAATTCCACTGAGAGCAAATTTCTTTGAGAGTGAGTAGTGGAAATAACAAAGGCCTGAGAGGGCTTTAGTCAGAAACTCTGTCAGAGAAAAGAACAATCCTTGCAGGCTGATTTCATGAGAACATACTTTCTGAAGCTACAGAGAAACCAGGTTACACTACAACAGGTAGGAGGGGAGGAAGGTATTCAGTTTTGGCTTATTTGATTCATTTGGTTATTCCAGATTTCCCAAAGACCATCTTTGGGGTTGCTGCCCATTCAATAGGAGAGTAAGAGCAGAGCCCAAAGGAAAAAGCAACTAGGACAAAATAAAGAAAACAAAACTTTTTATCCTTATTCTTTGTTGTGTTGTTATATTTACCTTCTATAATTTCTCAGTAAATGGTTTATAAGAGGCAGAAAAAAATGTATAGTATAAAGGCACTCAGTGAATAATTATAGCATTTTCTAAGCATATATTTAACTATGTTACATATCAATATGGGTAGAATTCATATCCTAAATGAATTTGCCCAAAGCAAAACTGTACTCCCTGACGTTCATTTGTTTTTACATAATTATGATATATTACTAAACAAATGACACACATAAGTTTATTTAATTGACTGTTGATTACCTTGGCTAATGGAAGAAAACAATGGTGTGGTTAATCCAAAAAAGTCTAAAGTCATTTATATTTGACTTTGGAAAAATATTGTTTGGTATTTAACAAGGAATGAGGATATTTTTAACATTCTAAGGTGTTTTTTATAAACTTCAAATAAAGCAATGAAAACATATTGAGTGAAAACTTATTCATTCTGGCCTTGCAATAGATGATAATTAACCACCAGAAAATTTCTCAGCTTCCTTATCTATCATTTAGCAACTATTTCAGGTAGTCATTGTTTTTCATTACCTAGAAGAATCTACTCTAATTTTATGTGGTTCAGGTTGCCATGGACTACTTCAGCCTCTACATGTGAGCATCTAACTAAGACCAGTTCAATCAGAACCTAGTATTCCTCTGACCACAGTACTGGATTTCATGAGTTACATATAACTTGGGGAAGCCCCATTGTCATATCCTATCCTACTGGCAACAACTCTGGGTCCTCAGCTGCCATTTCTGTGAAATATGACCATGCCCTTACCAGTGGTCGGCAAACCGCGGCTCGCGAGCCACATGTGGCTCTTTGGCCCCTTGAGTGTGGCTCTTCCACAAAATACCATGTGCGGATGTGCACGTACAGTGCAATTGAAACTTTGTGGCCCATGTGCAGAAGTTGGTATTTTGTGGAAGAGCCACACTCAGGGGCCAAAGAGCCGCATGTGGCTCGCGAGCCGCAGTTTGCCGACCACTGCCTTAGGCCCAAGTTGATTGATCTAGAATTGAGCCCTAACTAAAATTGGGCCAATCAGAGCTCTTTCCCCATGATTTCAAAATTTGGACTAAGGAAGTCCAATATCAGTTTTGACATTTCTCTAACAGAGGAGTTATATATTATTGACCTTCTTGTGACTGTAGGAGAAAAGAAAGCTGTTCTAGATAAAGAGAATGAGAGAAAAAAGAAGCAGTCAGACAGAGAGGAGCAGAAAGAAAAATGAGGAGGGAAGTCCCATTCTGGTCCCGTAGAGGCCAAGCTACATTCTTAACCTTGGTTTTCTGAGGGTACAAATTTGGATCATCATGCTAATTTCTTTCGTTGAAGCTAGCTCCAGCTGGTTCTCATTATCAATCAAGAAACTTTACCAATTCTGCAGCCCCTAAAGGTAGTAGCAGAGAAGAGAGATGAATATAATGATCCAGGGTTGGGAATTTGTGGGACAGATAAAGTAGAAAGACAAGAGGGGAAGGAAATTAAAGGTACCAGTGAGAACAAAGTTGAAGTAGCTGAAATGAGGGTCAAATTAAAGAAAGAGAAACCAAAATGGGATAAGCCCAACTAGAACTAGGGAAAGAGCTGAGGGGCTGGAGGGCAGGATTAGATGAGTTTGCTACTCTGTGGGAGTCAGGAATTGAGAGGAAGGATGTGGCCTGAGAGAGAGATATCAAAGATAGAAGAGTCCAAAGTTGTAACAAGCTCTAGGATGTGGCCAGGAGAGAGGGCTGTTGAAAGGAAGTAAGAGTTAGAGTGGAGATTAAGGAACTCTGACACTAAGAAATGGAATGGATAATTTACCTAGGAAAGTGGCAGAAGTTAGGTAGAAAAGAACCAAGTGACACGTGAACCCAGTATCAAAACCCCAGTGTATATGTGTTTGTTAGAAATACAGGAATTGCAAGAATCAAAGTTATATTGGAGGTTTTTGTTCTCCAGTGTCAATATGAGAAACTGAGGGGATGAAATATTGTATTAAAGGTCCTAACATCTTCAAATATAGAATTAATTGATATTTATAATAAATTAAATGAGGTAGAGGATCTCTATAGTAAAATGTTCTCGAGGCCATCAGTTATGCTAAAAACAGAAATAAATAACAAAAATATGAAACATAAAAACCTAATTACATGAAAACAATTTTAATTCTTCTAAATAATAGACTTATCAAGGAGACTTATCAAGGATAAAATTAAGAACATAATAAAAGTCTATTAAAATAATAAAGTACTTCTCAGAAACCTTGAAATGCAGGAAAACTCATCTTAGAAGAAAATATATGCTCATAAATCATTTTACTACTAATTGACAATTAATTAAATAAACATTCAATTTCAGATCATAGAAAAGAGAAATTTTAAATCCTGAGTGAAAATACACTAAAAGCATAATAAAGCTAATTAGAAATTTAAAATACACTTGAAAATTACATCAAAAGCTGCTTTCTAAAGAGACTAATATAATGAACAAATGCCACATATAACACAGTAAAAAAAAAACAGTAAATAGAAAAAAGAATGCAGATACAGTAAGCAAATCAAAATGAATATAAAATTATAGAGAAAATATTATAAAAGAATTTTTAATAGAAATCAGGCAATGTTTATAAAAATTATTTTTAAAGATACTTGAAAACAATCCTCCAAAATCTTTCAGCTAGTATATAGTTACACTTTGGTACATGCACACAATGAAATATTATTCAGCAAGAAAAACAAACAAACTCTTTAACACATGTGAAAATGCGCTGCATGAAAAATATCAGACTTAAATGCCTTTGTACGACATTGTGGAAAAGGTAAAACTATGGGGGCAGCCCTAACCAGTTTGGCTTAGTGGCTGGAGCGTAGGCCTGCGGACTAAAGGGTCCCAGGTTCGATTCCAGTCAAGGGCATGTACCTTGGTTGTGGGCACATCCCCAGTAGGGGGTGTGCAGGAGGCAGCTGATCGATGTTTCTCTCTCAATGATGTTTCTAACTCTCTATCCCTCTCCCTTCCTCTGAGTAAAAAATCAATAAAATATATTTTTTTAAAAAACTATGGGGCAGAAAACAGACTATTAATTGACAGGAACAGGGTGGGGAAGGCTGTCTATAGTGGGACATGAGGGAACATTTTTGGTGTTAAAATGTTCTGTATTTTGATTGTGGTGGCTGTTACACGATTCTGTGTATTTATCAAAACTCAGAATTGTGCATTAGAGGTAAATTTTATTCTATGTATATTGTACCTCAATAAACCTGGCTTTTAAAAAGTAATAATTGCCCTACCCAGTGTGTCTCAGTGATTAGAGCATCAGGCCAAGCACCAAAGGGTCACCGGTTCGATTCCCAGTCAAGGGCACGTACCTGGGTTGCAGCCCTAGTCAGGGCACATGCAGGAAGCAACCAAACGATGTGTCTCCTTCACATCAATCTTCCTTTCTCTTTCTCTCTCCTCCTCCCTCCCCTCCCTCCTCTCCCTCCCCTCCCTCCCTTTCCTCTCTTTTGCTCTCTCTAAGTATCAATGGAAAAAATATCCTCATGTGAGGATTATAAAAAAAGACTTAAGTTGTGAAACCATAAAAATTATAGAAGAAAACATAGGCAGTAAAATCTCACATAGCAGAATTTTCACCAATATATCTCCTAGGGCAAAAGAAACAAAGGAAAAAATAAATGGGACTACATCAAAAAAAAAAAAAAAAAAAGCTTCTGCACAGCAAAACAAACCACCATCAAAATGAAAAGGGAACCCACTGTATGGGAGAATATACTTGCCAATGATACATCTGATAAGGGATTAATCTCCAAAATACATAAAATTCTCATAGAACTCAACAAAAGGAAAACAAACAATCTAATTTAAAAAATGGGAAAGGACCTTAAAAGACACTTCTCCAAAGAGGACATACAGACATACGAAAAAATGCTCAACATCACTAATCATGAGAGAAATGCAAATTAAAAACACAATGAGATATCACCTCACACCTGTCAGAATGGTTATCATCAATAAATCAACAAAATGCAAGTGCTGTTGAGGATGGGGAGAAAAGAGAACACTAGTTCACTGCTGGTGGGAATGCAGACTGGTGCAGCCACTATGAAAAACAGTATGGAGTTTCCTCAAAAAATGGAACTGCTGTGTGATCCCACTTCTGGAAATATATCCTAAAAACCCCAAAATACAAATCTGAAGGAATAAATCATGCCTATGTTTATAGCAGCATTATTTACAATAGCTAAAATTTGGAAACAGCCCAAGTGCCCATCAATAGATGAATGGATAAAAAAGCTGTGGTACATTTACCTAATGGAATACAATGCAGCTAAAAAAAAAGGATCTCTTACCCTTTGAGACAGCATCGATGGACCTGAAGACTATTATGCTAAGTGAAATAAGCCAATCAGAGAAAGAAAAATATCACATGGTCTCATTTATTTGTGGAATCTAATGAACAACATGAATTGACCAACAAAATAAGACCCAAGGCATGGAAAAGACTGACATATCTCAGGCAACAGAGGGGAGGAGAAGAGATAAACCAAAGAACTTATATACTTACTAGAGGCCCGATGCATGAAATTCATGCAAGAGTAGGCCTTCCTCCCCCCAGCTGCCAGCACTGGTTTCCTCTAGCACCCAGGACCCGGGCTTCCCTCCGGCTGCCAGCAGGCACCTGGGACCTGGGCTTCCCTCACAGCCCTGGCTTCATCCAGAAGGTCATCCAGAAGGACATCTGGAAGGATGTCTGGTCTAATTAGCATATTATGCTTTTATTGTTATAGTCTAGAGGCCTGGTGCACAAAAATTTGTGCACTCAGAGGGTAGGGGGTGTCCCTCAGCCCGGCCTGTGTCCTCTCGCAGTCTGGGGCCCCTCAGGGGATGACCACCTGCTGGCTTAGGCCCGCTCCCCGGGTGATTGGGCCTAAGATGGCAATCAGACATCCCTCTGGTAGCCCAGGAGCCCTTGGGGGATATCCACTTGCCAGCGGGGAGCAGGCCTAAACTGCAGTCGGACATCCTTAGCGCTGCTGAGGAGGTAGGAGAGGCTCCCACCACCACCGCTGTACTGGCAGCCATCAGCCTGGCTGTGGCTGAGCAGAGCTCCTCCCATGTGAGAGCGCCCTGACCACCAGAGGGCAGCTCCTGCATTGAGTGTCTGCCCCCTGGTGGTCAGTGTGTGTCATAGTGACCAGTCATTCCCAGTCCTTCTGCTGTTAGGGTCAGTTTGCATATTACCCTTTTACTATATAGGATAGAGGCCTGGTGCACGGGTGGGAGCCGGCTGGTTTGCCCTGAAGGGTGTTCCGGATCAGGGTGGGGGTCCCCCTTGGGTGCCTGGCCAGCCTGGGTGAGGGGCTGATGGCTGTTTGCAGCTGGCCACACCCTTTTCAGGGTGGGGGTCCCCACTGGGGTGCCTGGCCAGCCTGGATGAGGGGATGATGGCTGTTTGCAGCTGGTCGCACCCCCTTCAGGGTGGGGGTCCCCACTGGGGTGCCTGGCCAGTCTGGGTGAGGGGCTGAGGGCCGTTTTCAGGCTGGTGGGTGACTGAAGCTCCCAACCTCTCCTTTTTTTCTTTTTTTTTATTCTGGGATTTATTTACCTTCTATGGCTGTCAATGGAACTGAGAGCTGGCTTTAGCTCTGAGGCTTGGCTCCAGCTCTGAGACCTCGGCTGCTGAAAGCAGGTATCTGGGTTTGTTTGGCTTCTATAATTGAAACACTGTTGCAACTCCAGCTCTGAGGCCCAGCTGGCTGAAAGCAGGTTTCTGGGGTTTGTTTAGCTTCTATAATTGCAACATTGTTTCTTAGAGTGCAGCTCAGAGGCCTGCAGCGGCAGGTGGGGAACCTTGGCTTCCTCCATCACTGGAGCAAGCAAGCCTCCTGTTTGCTTCAGCTGCCTGGCTGCCGGCCGCCATCTTGGTTGGCAGTTAATTTGCATATCGCCCTGATTAGCCAATGGGAAGCATGTCGGAGGTATGGTTAATTACCATGTTTGTCTATTATTAGATAGGACTAGAGCAGTGATGGCAAACCTATGACATGCGTGTCAGAGGTGACACACGAACTTATTTTTTTGGTTGATTTTTCTTTGTTAAATGGCATTTAAATATATAAAATAAATATCAAAAATATAAGTCTTTGTTTTACTATGGTTGCAAATATCAAAAAATTTTTATATGTGACACAGCACCAGAGTTAAGTTAGGGTTTTTCAAAATGCTGACACACCGAGCTCAAAAGGTTCGCCATCACTGGACTAGAGGCCGAGTGCACAAATTCATGCATGGGTGGGTTCTGGCCGGCCCAGCCCCAATCAGGGCGGATCGGGGCTGGGCCTGTTGGGAAGAGGAGATGGCAGGAGGTTGGGCTCAATCAGGGCTGTGCCGGCTGTGGGGAGGGGCCGAGGGCAGTTAGCCAGTGGGCCCCACCCCCAATTGGGGTGGGGGGGGTGGTGATTGGGGGCAGAACCAGCCATGGGGAAGGCTATTAGTGGTGGGCTGGCTGGCCCCACCCCCAAATGGGGTTGGGGGGCTGATCGGGCATCAGCGGCCAGGTTGGCTGGCAGCCCCACCCCCGATTGGTGTGTGGGGGCGTCCATCAGGGGTGGGCTGGCTGGGGGGAGGGGCTTCAGGAGGTTGGCCAGCCAGCCCCACCCCCTATTAGGGTGGGGTGGGCAATCAGGGGCGGGCAGCTGGGGGGAGGGTCTGTGGGCTGATTGGGGTGGTGGGGGCTATTGAGGTTGGGGCCAGCTGGGGGGAGGGGCTGCAGGAGGTTGGCCAGCCAGCCCTGCCCCCTATTGGGTGGGGGGCAATCAGGGGCAGGGCCGGCCAGGGGGAGGGGCTGTGGGCCAATCGGGGTGGGGCGGGCCAATCGAGGGAAGGGCAGGGGCGGGGGGTTGGCCAGCTGCCCTGCCCTCTATCAGGGTGGGAGAGTCTGATCAGGGGTGAGGCTGGCTGGGGGGAGGGGCCACGGGAGGTTGTCCTGCTGGCCCCACCCCCTGATTGGGCCAGTTTGCTGGCCACAGTGGGTGTCATAACAACCAGTTGTTCCGGTCATTATGGTGTTCTGGTCACTGACTTTTTATATATATAAATATGCGTAGCCATGGACACAGACAATAGTGTGGTGAAGACCTAGCGGGGTAGGGGCAGGGTGGAATAGGGACATCTGTAATACTATCAACAATAAAAAATATATTTTTAAAAATTAATAATGGACAAAATATTAATAATACTAAAAATAACAGGTAAAAAGAGATTTTATAGGAAACTATTACATAATAATACAAATTAAACGGTACAATAGTATGAAAACAAATATAGATGAAAAGGAAAATAGAGAAACCAATGTATTAAAAATACGGTTAATAGTCCATAACTGATTCTTTCTTTTCTTCTTTTCCTTCCCTTCCCTTAACTTGTCTATCCTTCCCCTCCATCCCCCTGCCATTCCTGAACAATTCAGTGAAAAACCACAGACTAAAATGTGAGAACATACAGGGATAAAGCTATTCTGGAAATGGGCCTGGCAATTTCTTAAAAACTAAACATGCCCTTGTCATATGACACATCAGTTATATTCCTGGACATTTATCCTAGAGAACTGACAGTCTGTGTCAGCCGTGGGCAAACTATGGCCCGCGGGCTGGATCCGGCCCATTTGAAATGAATAAAACTAAAAAAAAAAAAAAAAAAAGGACAGTACCCTTTTATGTAATGATGTTTACTTTGAATTTATATTAGTTCACACAAACACTCCATCCATGCTTTTGTTCCGGCCCTCCGGTCCAGTTTAAGAACCCATTGTGGCCCTCGAGTCAAAAAGTTTGCCCACCCCTGGTCTATGTTCACACAAAAACATGTACACAGCTGTTCTCAGCACCTTTATTTGTAAGGTACCACACTGGAAAAAACCAACATGTCCTTCACTAGGTGAGTGGTTAAACTGTGGTACATCCATATGATGGATACTGCTCAGCAGTGGTGCCCAAGCTTAGGATGTCAGAGCCTGAGTTGAGTGAAGAGGATATCAGTATAGGATAGCACCGGTACCAGCTTGGTGCAAAGTATCCGAGCCCAGACAGAGTAAGGCTAGTGTCTGACAAAGAGGAGAGGTTGTAACCGGTATGATGTAGGGTGTCAGATTCCAAGTGGGGTGAGGAGGGTATCTATGACAGGAGGAGTCGTGGAGGATACAATGGGAAATTAGCTACAGATAGGATGATTAAGCAAATATGTTAATATATTGAGGATAACAGGAGCCAAGTTTCTCTCTCTCAAATAAGAGAATTATAAATTGGAAAAGAAAGGAAATAAGAATGAAGCCTGTGGTACTGAATTTGAATTGGAGATATCAGTGTGAACTCACTTTTATTATATAGAAGGAAATATAAATGAAATAGCATATGTATGTGTGTACTTCAATGTGTGGGGAGGGATTATGAGTGTGTATCTGAAGTAAAAAGGGATGTTCAAATCTTAGAATGGATCTCGCTTCAGGCAAAAGAGGATTTAGAGCCTCAAATAATTTCGCCCAGGACCCATCTCTCTCCATCTCTTGACTCCGTCATTCATCTTGATTTCATTTTCATTCTCAGACTCTTCAAGGTATCAAGATGGTTGTCATTAGCTTCCAAGCCAATTTCCAAATTCAAATCCAGGAGAAAAAAGCACTACTTTCTACTCAATCATTTTTTTAAAAAAGCCTCATTGCATGTCATGGGCTCTGACTGGGTCTTGTGCTTACCTTGTAGAATCACTATGGAACAGGGAATGCAGTGCATTGATTTGCTAAGGCAGAGCCACGCCCACTTCTGGAGACCTGGGAGGAATGAGCTCTTTCTAAAGCACCTGGATTGGTTGTGTGGGACAGGATGGTTCCATAGAGGAAAATTGGGCTACTTTTGCTAAAAGAATGATGAATGGGTCCTGGGGAGCAAAATGGATTTTTACTACTCGGTTCTTTCCTTTTGGAAGCTAAACACTCCCACACACCCATTTTCCCATACATATGACTTAAAACATGTTCACTTCCATATTGAAATGCCATAGGCAACCAAAACACAACCACTTATTCTCAAAATAAGATAATTCAGTCTTATCTAGTTGCAACATTGAAATACATGTCTTAATTTATCTGGGTAATTCCACATAATCTAGCAAAACCCAACTTAAATGATCTCTCTCTCTCTCTCTCTCTCTCTCTCTCTCTCTCTCCATGCCAACATAGCCAGTATATAATGGGAGTGGGAATGAGAGAATCAAATTTCCTGGATAGTCAAATCAACTGGTCATCACATGTAGCAGCCAGGAAAGTGCAACCATCAGGTCTGCTCTCAAGAAAGAACATGCCACTCAGCTGTGAAGAGTGCAATTAGCCGACAGCCTCCATGAGCAGCCCCTTCAGGACCTACCCCAGCTTGTCAGCTGAGGTCATGCTCTTCCTGGGCATCCCTGCCAGGCAATCATTAAGCATGACTGGCTTATTCACAACTAGCCATTTCTGTTCAATGCAGGCTACTGTAACTGCACTGTTTGCTAAGGAGCTGTCCATTACACTGACCCAGGCTTTGTAGGGTCTGCATTATCAGCCCAAGGCTTTCCCTACCCAAACCAACTTGCTCCCCCACTTTATCTTTTACAAACATTACTCCCAGTAAGTCTTTTTGTCGGGGAGGGGGACTAGTGTAATGTTGTTGTTTTCCTGTGGCTTCTTCTGCCACTCATACTAAACCTTTTGCACTCCTAACTGCATCAGCATCTGCGTCCCGGTAGCCTGGAACTGGCACAACATGCTATTCCCAGTATCAAAGTACCTGCGGAACAGACTCAGGAACAAAACTGCCATTGTGATCAGCCTGCTTTTGTTACCCAGCCTCCAACAACTCTTCTTTAGGAAAGAGAGGAGTAGGAAAAACATCCAGTAGTCTCCAATCTATAGTATACATCATACACTGCTTGGCAGGACTGGCAAGGTCTCCAACATTGGAAATGGAACAAATTTCTTAATCAGTCAAAATGGTATCTTTTCCTCCATGGCCACATTTAAGGTGGCTATTGCAGAGGATTTCTTCTTCCTGAGGTTACACGTCTTTAGCTACTAATAGCGTGGCAAGAGCTTTCAAGATGAAATAACCATTAGTCTTTGTGTGCCAGACTTAGAGTTTAGTTAGTTCCTGCTGCCATGAAATTCTCTGGGCTAATAACCAAAGCCAGATGACTAGTTGAGCCTAGAACTGAACCTATGGGCTTCTATTTCTTAGCAACAGACTCTGGTGCTCTGTTGTTCTTCAATAACCTTTAGCTTATTGGCCTTCATCTCCACATCTGTCTTGAGTGATTCAAAATTATGTATGGTGCAGGTAGGTGAGGCTAATCGGCTCCAGGCTTGTAGTTCAGCCACATTTTTGTAAATGGTAATTGCCCACTTTGTCAGGCAGCAGTACATTAAGGGGGGTGGTTGGATGGGTCCTATGGGATCAAGAGTGTCTTTAAAATATTGATGCCAGCTCTTAGATTTCAGATTTCAGCCACTTTCAACTTAAGCTCGCCTTTTTGGAGCACCTTATTATGGGCCATAAGAAATAGCCAACACACTCTGAAATTCTGATATTGTTGGACTGTGTTCTCTAACATTCCATTGTTTTGTCAATAAACTGTCTGAGTCCCGAGATGAAATACAGATAGTCATTTGGCCAGCTGTTTTGCACTTCATATTAAGGGTTAAGAGTTACCAGTTTAACAGCCTGGGAAGGTGGGGGGGGGGGGGGGAGTTTTCGGTCTTATTGAAACTACTCTGTTTAAAAAATATATTTTTATTGATTTTTAGAGAGAAAGGAAGGGAGAGGAATAGAGAGATAGAAACATTGATGAAAGATTCATCAGCTCCTCTGGCACGACCTCCATTGGGGATCAAGCCTGCAACCCGGGCATATGCCCTGACCGGAAATTGAACCGGTGACCTCTTGGTTCATGGGTCAACACTCAACCACTGAGCAACACCGGCTGGGCTTATTGAAAGTACTCTTGACTTGGATGATTCTACAATTTAGTGTCTTTTATACTCCAATTCTGGTATGAATTTCTTTTTGTATCATTTAGAACTCCTTTTTAGTTGCAAACAATAGAAACCATAATCCAAATTAGTTTAAATAAAGATGTTATTGGTTTATGTTACTAAAAAGTCTTGTTCAGATGTAGCTTCCATCGAGGCTGGATTAGGGGGAAGGTTAAACAAAAATGTCATCAGAATACCATTTCAATTTCTTGTCTTGAAAAGGTTGGTCTTATTCTCTGGCCCTATAGGGTAACATCATGGCTGTTTATAAAATCATATTCCCATATTCTATTTAATTTTTAAAAAATTTAAGTGTGCCTTTCAGCAATCCTAGCAAAAGTCTTATTTCTTTTTATTAGCTTGCTTAGATTACATAACTGACCCTGAACATATTCACTGTAGCCAGGAAAATGTGATACAGGGTGGGGCAAAAGTAGGTTTACAATTGTGCATTCACAAAAGTTTATTCTTGTGTTATTACTTATTAATTATTGTATTATTTTTCCATATGAACAACTGTAAACCTACTTTTGCTCCTCCCTGTATTATAATTAGCCAAGCTGAGCCACATGAATCCTATTATTTAAGTAACAACTTTATTGAAAAAGTTTATATACCATAAAATTCATCCCACATGAACTCTTTGGAGGTAGGATATGGTATGAACACCATCTGAAGTATCTAGACTGAAAGTTGGGAAGGTGAGGTTTCTCAGAGCAAAATGGGCACTATTATTAAAAGAAGGGTAAATTGCCTGGCCCATGTGACTCAGTTGGTTGAGAGTCATCCCATGCCCCAAGAGGTCACTGATTTGATTCCCCATCAGGGCACATGCCTGGGTTGCAGACTTTATCCCCAGTTGAGGGCATGCAGGAGGCAGCCAATTGATGATTCTCAGCATTTATGTTTCCATCTCTCTCTCTCCCTCACCTTTCCCCCCTCTCTAAAATCAATAAAAACATATATTTTTTTAAAAGGGTAAATAGTGAAGGCTACCAAAAACTGAGTTTAGCTAGTATGAACTAATTTTCTAAGGATCCCACCTGACATACTGAAGCTTTGTACGGTTAACAGGTATTCCTTAGATTATCTCCAAGATGCAGCACTTTATGGGATTTGCCTTAAAATAATTTATTCATTCCTTTTCTACAAATGTTGAAAATGCCTTAAGACCCAGGTTTTTATCCACAACTCTACCTGGCTCTGTGTTTTGTGCATAATTACACAAAAGAAGAATTTCATGGATTTTCTTATTTAAAACTTACTCTGTATATTGGAGTTATTGTGTTAATTCTATAATTCTCCAGCTACATCCTGGGACAGCTCTGTAGCTGATTGGGAAATGGTTGTATCAGTATTTCTCAATCAGAACTCAATGACGCACTGTGGGTTCACAGGTGCACCTGATGTAGGTAAGGATTCAGAGCCCAAAATATGGAATCTCATAGCCCTAGCTCAGTGATGGCGAACCTTTTGAACTCGGCGTGTCAGCATTTTGAAAAACCCTAACTTAACTCTGGTGCCGTGTCACATATAGAAATTTTTTGATATTTGCAGCCATAGTAAAACAAAGACTTACATTTTTGATATTTATTTTATATATTTAAATGCCATTTAACAAAGAAAAATCAACCAAAAAAATGAGTTTGCGTGTCACCTCTGACACGCGTGTCATAGATCGCCATCACTGCCCTAGCTTCAAATTCTAGTTATACCACTTTCTAATTCAGTGAATTTGGGCAAGTCACTTAAACTCCCTAAACTTCAATTTCCTAATTAGAAAATTGAGGTAATATCCCAAATGACTGTTACGGGGATTATAAATGAGATGACATACATATAAGGAGATAGAGGAAATTACATTCTCTTGAATTACTCTTGTGATCTAGAGCATGAGTTTAGAATAAGTGCTTTGATGTCTTTCTTGGGACGAAGACCCTAAGCGACAAGTTCTGTTATCAAAATATACTGCCCTCTAGGAAGGGTGAATCCTGTTAACTGAAGGCCTTTTGTTTTTCTGAATGTTGAGTAGGGTTTGGATATGCAGAGTTTGATGGGTAGGAGCTGAGAGATGGGGTAGTTGTGAGGAAGAAGAAGCAGTGAGGTTGGTGTTGAGGGGTATCAGGGTGTGCTGGAGCTGGCTCCTGTTGGCTTCCAAGAGCTGATGGTTGGCATCTCTTCCCAGCTCCCATGTTCAGTGACATCACACTGGTAGTGCAAAATCAAACATGTGAGAATATTTACTCCACAGTAGTGGGCCCTTCCACCCCTCAAACAGCTGATTGCTAAACATTTACAACCTAACA
Organism: Myotis yumanensis; assembly: GCF_028538775.1. Lineage (NCBI taxonomy): Eukaryota > Metazoa > Chordata > Mammalia > Chiroptera > Vespertilionidae > Myotis > Myotis yumanensis. The sequence goes on from NW_027223753.1 coordinate 76,576,784, forward strand.
CTGGATAAAATATTCCTACATCAGAGCAGTGAAGAAAGTTGCTTTGGAACGGGGATATCTGAGGGACTTTTTTTCCCCCCAGACTTTTCTTTTTATTCTTCACTTGACATCTTTAGTAAAGTCCCTTTTAGTCACTATTGTTTTTAATTCAAGTGAATTCTGGAAGGAGATGGGGACAAGGATAAACTGCTATCTAAGTACTGACAAATGGTAGCAGTAATTGTCTTTATTATTATTCATAACAATGACAAATGGTGCCTTTTCCTCCTCATGAGGGTGCTAATGGAGCTTCTTTCCGGAGCAGAACATATTTCTTTTCATCTGGTTTGTGGCAGGACATAGCTCAGGGCCCTCAGTTCTGAGAGGCCATGGCTCTGCTGGAGTCCCACCCATGCAGAGAAGTTTTTCTGAGTAGCAGCATGGAAGCTGAAGCCTAGAGGTGGCTATGGCCAAGGGAGAAAGAGAAGGGGAGGAAGCAGGGAAAGCATTCCAGAGCATTCAAAGGCTCCACGGTAGAAAAAAGGGCCGGTGAACCTGGAGTGTATTAACTGGAGAGAGATGAGGGTTAGAAATAGGTGGAGATCAGCTGTGCTAGGCCTTCAATTGTTATGCCCAGATTTCAAGATTCCCAAGAAACCACATCAGGGAGCCAGCCAATCCGATGCAAAAGCATAAGAATCTGTATTTCAAGCTAGCTTGAGCTCTCCATCCACCAGACCCACCGACACATCGGCTAGCCAAGTGACCAAGAGAGCGAACCCCGCCCAAAGACCGGTCATATAGGGGGGGTCGGAGTAAGGGGAGGAGAAAGGACCGCGCTCCGCCGATTGGCCAGGCGCAAGCCGGGTCCTGTTACACAGGATGTGGTCATATCTATGGCGCGCACTTCCCTTGATTGTCATTGGTTAGTTTAAAATCCCGGGCGTGGCCAGCAGAGGCCTGGGCTTCCGGGAAGAAGGCCGCACGTGGCCCCAACATGGAGGATACAGGCAAGATGGAGGGCATAGCCCTCGCCCTTTCACAATATAGTTAAACATCAAGAGCAGTTGACTGGTCTCAAGGAAATTGTCAGCGATTACAATGTCAAACTTCCTGATGCTCAACATTGACTAAAGCTTGGCTGACAGATACAATATTAATATAGGATTGCCTAAAGGATATGGAATGCATGGTTGTCTCTAAAAATCTATCTGTGCATTAAGACAGATGAGCTGAGAGCTAGACTGCACTGGGGAAAGATCCTGCGACTTAATGCCACAAGGCAAAATTAAAGGACATGTGGCAGCCAGTGTCCAAGAATACCCCAGTGACACTCACCTTTATATATGCCCCTCCCACACTGAATCCGGCTGACCTGTATATACAGTAGGATATGGCAGTGTGTGATGTCTGAGGCTAGGATCTAAAAGACATTGTAGCTTTGTCTTTTTCGTTCTTGGATCATTCTCTCTGGGGAAGTCAGCAGCCATATCACGAGGAAACTCAAGCAGCCCTATGAAGATGTCCACATGGGAAGGAACTCAGGCCTCTGCCAACAGCCAGCACCAGTGTGCCAGCCATGAGAGTGAGCCACCTTGAGGTGAACCCTCCAGTCCCACTCAAGCCTTTGATGACTACCGGCCAGGCTGATGTCTTATCACAAACTCAGGAGTCACCTCAAGCCAGAATCTCCTACATAAGCTACCCCTGCATTCCTGACCACAGAAACTATATGATATAATAAATATTTATTGTTGTTTCCAGCCAGTAAGTTTTGTTTTTGTTTTATGCAGCAATAGATTAAAGCAGGCATTATAAGAAACAACAATAACATTATAGCTACAACAACAGCACTGTTTATTGAGTATTGTTTGTGAGTTATGGCAAGTTACTTAGCCTTGCTACACCTGAATATCCTCATCTGTTAAAAAGGACTAATTAATAGTATCCATTTTTTCAGAATGTTTATAGCATTAACTGGATTAATAGATGTAGATATTTTTAAAGAAAAAATGGAATCATAGCACATAGTAGAAACTCAATTAATATACTCCATCATTATTATTATTTGCTGTGATTGTTATCACTATTCTTTTTCATTTCAATTTTAACCAAATCTGCTTCTCCCATTTTTCAAAATTAATTAGTAATAAAATGATCCAGACAGTCAAACCATCAGAAACCTGGACATTATCCTTGACTGATTGTATTCTCATTCTTTACATCAACTCAATCATTATGTTCTAATGATTATATCTACTAAATACTTTTATAATAGTTTCTTTAAAAGATTTTTTAAAAATTACTTATTGATTTTAGAGAGAGGAGAAAAGGGAGAGGGAGAAACATCGATTTGTTGTTCCACTGATGTATATATTTATTGGTTGCTTCTTTTATGTGCCCTGACTGGGGATTAAACCTGCAACCTTGGCATATTGGGACAATACTCTAACCAACAGAGCTACCCGGCCAGGACCTAATACTATTTTCTTTATTCCTACTCCCACTGCCTTAGTTCAAGCTTCTATCAATTCCCATCTGGACTATTAAACAAATTCCTAAATTGTTTCTGCCTCTAATCTTATTCCACTTGAAGCTGTTTTTCGCACTGCAGTGACTTGTCTACAACACAAATATGATAAAGTCATTCCCTGGTGAAAACCTTCCACTGGCCCTCTGACAGCTTTATAAAGTACAGTCTCCTTAGAAGGACCAATAAGGCCTGTCAGGATCTGGCCATTGCTTGCCTCTCCTCTTATTAACACTGTGTATCAAGTCTTAATTCTCTTATTTGTTGTATCTGGTGCCTCTCTTTCATAGTATTGATTTTCTTTAGGTGTTTGATGGTCCTTGCTTAGTTTCATTTTTCCTTTTTCTTTCTTGTTAATATTTGTTGTGTGGGTCTAGATTAAACAGCTTATTTCCAGGTTCAAAGTAAGACTGATCACCTATCAGTGGGTTCCAGTTTTGATCACAAAAAAGTATTTCTGATGATCGCAGGTGAGAGCTGTATCTAGGTGAAGAGTAGGGCCATTCATACTTTGAGACCTGAAGATAAAAAACTCTGCACAAAAATAAATTATTAAAGAACACATAGGTGCCTCTTCCATTCAGAACAGGCGCTCAGTCCTGGTACAGCAAGATCTGCATCCCTGACCATCTTCTCTCGTGCTAACACTCTTCAAGGCCCAGAGAAACACTTTCTTCATCTCATGTCCATGACTTAGAAACAAACAAAAAAAGGCAATCCTGTCCACATGGCATGAAGGTTTGTAAATTGTGCCCTGTCAATTTCAGAAATAGGTATTTTTTCAGCAGAGAGGATTTGAGAGGCAGACACATTAAAGAAAGAGAAAATATAAATTAATTATTGTGCCAAATTCTTCCTCTCAATGAATGCAGTAGTTTCTTGCATAATGAAGCATTCTTTTCTAAGAGGGCTGAGCATTTATTTCTTGCTTGCCTTTGTGGATCTAGAGACTCTCTTGAATTAGCTCACTGAAACAGTTGTACATGACAGCTGAATAAAAGTTTGCAATATTAAGTAAGGCATGTTAGTCTTAAATTTAGACATAACATATATATGTAGCATGATGCTGATGCTATGGGCAACTGGATGGACAATTAAAACTGAATTTGTGACTAGCTTTTAGTGTATTTTTTAAAATATATTTTATTGATTTTTTTACAGAGAGGAAGGAAGAGGGATAGAGAGTTAGAAACATCGATGAGAGAGAAACATCGATCAGCTGCCTCCTGCACACCCCCTACTGGGGATGTGCCTGCAACCAAGGTACATGCCCTTGACTGGAATCGAACCTGGGACTCTTCAGTCCCCAGGCTGACGCTCTATCCAGTGAGCCAAACCAGCTAGGGCCTTTTAGTGTATTTTAAAATTAATAACATTTAAATAAAATTTTAAAAAATTAAATTTACATTTTCTCTTTAAAAATTCAATAGTTATTAACTTTAATTTATAGTTTTTTATTTACGTTTAATAATTTTAAATATTTTGGAAGAAAACACTTTTGAAAACTTATATGAAAAATAATTTTCACATTTAATTTGCCCATTTTCACTAAAACAATTTAAATTTTGTATGTTTTAAACATAATTATATTTTAAAAAATAAATATAATTAGATTACATTTTTTATTTTTTTCTTTATTGATTAAGGTATTACATACATGTCCTTATCCCCCAATAGTCCCCCCCCACCCCTCCCACTCATGCCCTCACCCCCCTGGTGTCTGTGTCCATTGGTTAGGCTTATATGCATGCATACAAGTCCTTTAGTTGATCTCTCCCCTGTACCACCCCCGCTCCCCTACATTCCCTCTGAGGTTTGACGGTGTGATCAATGCTTCTCTGTCTCTGGATCTGTTTTTGTTCGTTAGTTTATGTTGTTCATTATATTCCACAAATGAGTGCAATCATGTGATATTTATCTTTCTCTGACTGGCTTATTTCACTTAGCATAATGCTCTCCAGTTCCATCCATGCTGTTGCAAATGGTAAGAATTTCTTCTTTTTTACAGCAGCATAGTATTCCATCGTGTAGATGTACCACTGTTTTTTAATCCTCTCATCTGCTGATGGGCACTTAGGCTGTTTCCAAATCTTAGCTATGGTGAATTGTACCACTATGAACATAGGGGTGCATGTATCCTTTCTGATTGGTGTTTCTAGTTTCTTGGGATATATTCCTAGAAGTGGGATCACTGGGTCAAATGGGAGTTCCATTTTTAGTTTTTTTAGGAAACTCCATACTGTTCTCCACAGTGGCTGCACCAGTCTGCATTCCCACCAGCAGTGAAGGAGGGTTCCTTTTTCTCCACATCCTCGCCAGCACTTGTCGTTTTTTGATGATAGCCATTCTGACAGGTATGAGATGGCACTGCATTGTCGTTTTGATTTGCATCTCTTGGATGATAAGTGACTTTGAGCAAGTTTTCATATGTCTCTTGGCCTTCCTTATGTCCTCTTTCGAAAAGTATCTATATAGGTCCGTTGCCCATTTTTTGATTGGGTTGTTTACCTTTCTTTTGTTAAGTTGTATGAGTTCCCTGTAAATGTTGGAGATTAAACCCTTATCGGTGATAACATTGGCAACTCTGGTCTCTCATCCAGTGAGCTTTCTTGTTGTTTTGTTGATGGTTTATTTTGCTGTACAGAAGCTTTTTATTTTAATCTCTAATAATTACTGTCAATAGAACATAGCTTATATTAAAAATTTGATTATAACAATATAGTTAGTGATTTTGCTGAATTGTCAAGAAAAATAAATGTTATAGAATAAATATATAATCATTTATGAATTATAGAATTTTTTTACTCATTTAAACATTATTGAATAGAATATCCAGACAGGTTATTAGGAGAGTGAGAGAGAGATTGAAATTGAGTGTGCCTTGTAGTTATAGTAGCACCTGACTCTTACATGGGGCCCTGTATGTATCTTCTGAAACACGGTTCTCGCCTTCTCTTTCAAGAGGAGTACTTATAACTTTAGTTTGGAAATTTTTACTCTCCATAGTCTTGGCCAAAGTCTAGAGTTACCTCTGACTCTTCTTTTCTTTGCTCTCTGATTCAAATATCCATGATAATTCTAACTTTAACTCTACGGCCTTCCTTGCCATGCTTAAAAAATAACATACTCATACCTTTATTCTGTGAGCAAAGTGTGGGCTAGCACATGAGGGGGGTGTGGAGGGGAGATCCAACAGATGCCGCTCATCCAAGTCAGATCATTATGATAATTGTCATAATAATGTGCCCGGCTCTTCTCTGTTTTCTTCTTGGGCTTTTTTAAAGGAAAATCTGTTCTTACCCATGAAATATCACTAAAGTGACTGTTTTGTGTTTTGGCTACAGTTTCTCCATCTTGTTCCTTTGCTAATCTGATCCTATAAATGTTCGATTTTCCAGGAATTACTCAACTCTTTTATCTACTATCCACAGCCCTTCTAAATTTATGGTGTCATTATGAATTACTGCTTTCAAAATATCTTTCCTGATAGTCTACTAGGTGTATGCGCAGGAAGGGAAATCATTATTTGTGTTTAGCATGTCATCTTAATCCCAATACATCTACTGACATTTTTAATCTCATTGCCTGGCACTTGTGAGCTTTAGAGATACCAGAATGCTTGAGCTCTCTACACACTGCCTTGTGTTTTCTCTTTCTCATGCAAATAAATATTCTTCCCACCTTCGTTCACCTGGAAAACTCATATTTATCCTTCAAAACTTAACCCAAGCATTCTTTTCTCCAAGAAAGAACTAACCAAATAAATAAATAACGTTCTGAGACATCTCAGTTTGGGTTAAGTCCCCCTTCTCTAACATGTGTTTCCAGTCTATCTTTGGGATTTTTCAGATAAAGTATTTGGATAACATACTAAAAAATTATTCATTGTTATCTGAAATTCAAATTTAACCAGGCATCCTGTTTTTGTTTTCTAAATCTGCCCACACTAAATAGCTCCTTACTGGCTATACTGTATCAATTATATCTTCTTATGTGGGCACCCCTCCCTTGGGTAATGGAAGTTGAAGGAAGGGACCATGTCTTTTTTGAGGGGGGAGTTGGGTTAATAGAATGGGAAACATCTTTTTTTAATCTCTGTATCCCTAACAGCTAACAAATTGTCTGACATGCTAGGTTATATTAGTTAGGATCTTTTGGTTGCAAGGAATACAAACAAAACTCAAGCCCAATTAAACAATGGAGAATTTATTATAAGGAGAATTCCAAGGCGAGAATGCAGCTAGCTTCAGAAGCATGTGGAACTCATTGCTTTCTTTGTCTCTCATCTCTGCTTCTCTCAACCCCTGGGTTTCCTTTTTCTCTCATTGCCATAGCTTTCTTGGCTCCTCAGTTCATATGAAAAATGACTGCACAATACTCCTAAATGATTCATCTTCTCCATTCAAGATAAAGACATGAGTTTCTCCTAAGCCCAATTCAAATTCATGGAAGAGACTGTGTTCAATCAGCCGAGTTTAGGAAATGAGGGTCATGTAATAGCAGAGGGTCCACCTGTGACCCTATGGTTTGGTAGTGGAAATGAAGGAGAGGTAGACACTGAAAAGGTTACTATGTAGATGCTGCATCAGTCAGAGTTCTTCAGAAAACAGTCTATAGTGTGGTGTGTGTGTGTGTGTGTGTGTGTGTGTGTGTGTGTATGAAGCCCATTCACATTAAGGAGAGCAATGTGCTGTACTGGAAGTCCACAGATTTAAATGTTAAATTCATCCAAAAACATACTCACAGAAACATCTAGAACAATGTTTGAGCACATATTTGGGCACCATAGCCCAGCTAAGTTGACACATAAAATTAACTATCACAGATACTCAATAACATTTGCTGAATTGAAGTATTTTTGGTTGTGTACTACATTTGAAAATTATTCTTTCACTCTTAACCTATTTCATCTATCCCCACTCCCCACTTCTGACAACCACTGATCTGCTTTCTATATCTATGAGTTTTTGTGTTTGTTTTTTAATTCTATATATGAGATCATACAGTATTTGTCTTTCTCTGTCTGACTTATTTCACTTCATATAGTCCTCTGAAAGCCCATCTATGTTTTTGGTAAATGGCAGGACTTCCTTATTTTTATGGCTCAATAATATTCTATTTTATATATGTAACATTTTATTTATCCTTCCTCTGTTGATAGACACTTCAGTTGTTTCCATGTATTAGCTATTGTGAATAATGCTACAGTGAACATGGGAGTGCAGATATCTTTTTGAGATGGTGAATTTTTTTTTCCAGATAAGTACCCAGTAGAGGAATTGCTGGACCATATGGTAGTTCTATTTTTAATTTTTTTGAAGAACCTCCATACTGGTTTCCACAGTTTCTGTATCAATTTGCATTCCCACCAGCAGTGCACAAGGGGTCCCCATACTAATTTGTTTTTATTTTATTTAACAGCTCTGTATGGAAGAGTATGAATTAGTAAAGAAAGAAAGCAAACACTTGTCAAAATTCTCGATCTACATTTCATAGAGCAAAGACCAGCTTCCTTCATTTTTAATGATTTTGAATGAGCAGTTTATATATATTTTAAAAGTCATCATAGGATCTGATTCCCACATCCCTCCCATTTGGCATTCCTGTTCAAGTTAAAAAAAAAAAAAAAACTCAGCCCATATCATCAATCTCTTACCATTCAAAGCAAAATGAAAGCCAAGTGCTCAGTGCTGCAATATGTTGTCAAAACACCTCTGGGGATTTTTTTTTTTTTAACCAGCTTAAACTGCTCTTATTCTACCATCCTAAACACATGCTGTTTTCCTCAGATCTTCAAAAATGTTGACTTCTAGAAGAGGCCCTTTGTCTAGTGGAGGTAGAGTGGAAAAGTGAGGGAAAATAAAGAGTTGTTGAGAGCCAAAACAGAACCGAGAGAAGCGTCCTTGTAATTATATCTGCTATGTACCTAAGTTTGGAAGGTTGCATTTAAGCCACTATATTGTTGATAATTGAAGCAACAGGAAGTTTATTATCATACTTAACTCTGGGTTGAGGCTGTTCATGTAATATTCATCTGGTATCCTGCAAGCAGCCCTGAGTGTGGCAACTTTAAATGGTAGATACCAAAATAGGAAGAAGCCAGAGAAGCCTTTTCTATTATCATGTCACCTCCTTGCCCTGGTAAGAAAATTACTCATCTTAAAACAAGAGAAGTTTTTCTTAAATGATACAGAATTTCATTACAAGGTTAGTACTATCTATTTCAGTTATGCTAAATAATCACCAAAAGAAACATAAGAGGGGGAGAAATGGTAATTTCACCATGAAGAGAATACCTTTGTAATTTTAATTTAAGAAACTAAATAATTAAGGGATGAGTAGGTCCTAAAGATTTTAAGAGTTGAGTAGCTACTTCCAGAAAATATTTAATAGAATATTGTTTTACTGTCTCTGCTCTTTCATTAATTGCATGCTGTGATAGCCAGAACTGGAATAGAAGTCCCAAGATGCCAAATACTAACCCTGGGTGGTAGGAGGGACTTGGGCTAGTGCAGTTGAGGTGTCAGTACTGGGCAGGTGCATCCAAGTCAAGTTCAACCTGGCTGTGCTTGCCTGACAAACAGTGGAGCCCAGAGAAGAAAGAAATAAGAGAAAGCAAAGAAGATGTGAAGTAAGCTGTGTAATTTGCAGGTGTGACAGAGAGAGGCAAGAAGGACTAAATCAACACGAGTGGCTCAGAAAGGTCTTTCTTACTCCAATTTTATTTTCCTAGTATTTTCATGAAATGACTATGAAAAGGACAGGACACACAGCACAGAATCAGTGGAAGTTTCTACTCCTCAGCTCTTTCTGCTCTTATAGGCCTGAACTCTGTTGATACACACAAACAAGTCATCTCTGAGGCCTTTGAGAAGAAGGTAAGTGAACACAACTGGACAAGAAGCCTAGAGGAAAAGCATTTTTTTTCGTTTGTTAATCCTCACCCAAGGATATTTTTTTCCATTGACTTTTAGACAGAGTGAAAGGGAGGGGGAGAGACAGAGAGAGAAACATCAATGTGAAAGAAACACATAGATTGGTTGCCTCCCGCATGCTCCCTGACAGTCAGATTGAGCTTGCAACCGAGTTACCAAGGTATGTTGTGCCCTTAACCCTTCAGTCTGCAGGTTGACACTCCAACCACTGAGCCAAACCAGCTGGGGTGAGGAAACGCATTTTTTACCCAATGGCAGTTCCTGGCACTCATTCTGCACATGTCTGCACTGTATAATACGTAAAGTACTCGGTAGTACAGTAAAACTCTAAGATTTTGGTCTTGCTTTTTTAAAATTTTTTTTCCTGTTTACTTTCTTCCCCCCTTTATTTGGCTATCATCAACAAATCAACAAATGACAAGTGCTGGAGAGGATGTGGAGAAAAAGGAACCCTCGTGCACGGCTGGTGGGAATGCAGACTGGTGCAGCCACTGTGGAGAACAGTATGGAGCTTCCTCAAAAAACTAAAAATGGAACTTCCATTGACCCAGTGATCCCACTTCTAGGAATATTCCCAAGAAACTAGAAACACCAATCAGAAAGGTCTCCTTGCTTTTCTTCTAAGTGTTGCTTCTAATTTAATTCTTGGATTCTTTTAAAAGAATAATGAATTGCAAAGCTTTGCCTTTCTCTTAACTCTACCCAATTCTCTACTTTTTTATCTCGCTATCAGAAGCCTTTACTGCAATGCACAGCAAGAAAAAAGGTAAACTCAATCTATGGTATGTTAGTCTTCTATTAGCAGTTAGCAACACGCTGGGCAATAAAATATCACATTTGAAAAACTTTAAAGGGCATTTGGTTGTCAAAGAACCTGTCAATCCCTTACCTATATCTTTGTGGCATTTTGGGACCCAACCTTAAGAAAAAATATTTTAATTGTGTAATAATTTTACATACAAAAAGATATGTAGCATGAATGTAAATTTTTATGCTTAATAATAAATTGAGTACCTGTGAACTCACGACCTAACTTAAGAATGAGGCAATAATATTTTTGTGTCAAACAATGTTCAACTTATCAATATTTTTTCACAGATCATGCTTTTGTTGTATCTCAAAAGTCATCACTCAATTCAGGTTGACCTAGTTGTTCTTTTATGTTACCTTCTAGAACAAGCTTGTCAAACTCAAAGGCTAACATGGGCCAAATAAACAAAGTTTAAGTTTATGTGGGCCACAAAAAACAAAAGCTTCAATTTTCATAGAAACATAGGTTTATTTTGATAGAGACATACTGATACAAAGGGCTGAAATAAATGACTAATCATTAACATAAAATAATAGAACATTTTAATAAAAATTAATATTTTTCTTGAACATTAACATACCAGACACTGAATAACTGCACAAATTAATAAGTGTAACACAAATAAACCTATTTTTCTTGTTCTCCGAAAGCGGATTTCCTGATGCGCACACCAAAAAAGTCAGTCCAAGAGTAATGACATGGCAATCGGCTGCTAAAATATTCGCTGTTAGTATTAGTGGAGAGAAATGGTGCGCCTGCACTTAAGGCGCGTAAGGGAAATGAATGCAACATGATTATAGTGATCAGTGTTTAGCGAACGTTGTAGTTCATTATTAATAATTATATATAACAGGACATTGTAAAAATTAAGTTATGAAATTTTTATTAAAACGTTTCTTATATACCGTTACATTGGTTGGGCTGCAAAAATATTCGTTGTGGGCCATATTGCAGCCCACGAGTTTGATATGCCTGTTCTAGAAGTTTTATGGGTTTGTGTTTTACAGTTAGGCCTATGATTCCTTTTCAATTAGTGTTCGTGAAAAATGGAAAGGCTGTGTCTAGATTTATTTGTATTTTGCATGTGGGTATCCAATTCTAGCACCATGAAGAGAATAACTTTGTAATTTTAATTTAAGAAGCTAAATAATTAAAGGATGGAAAGGTCCTAAAGAAGATTTTAAGAGTTGAGTGGTTACTTCCAGAAAATATTTAATAGAATATTGCTTTACTGTCTCTGCTCTTTCATTAATTGCTGAAAAGACTATTTTAGCACCATTTGTTAAAAAGACTATTCTTCATTGAATTGCCTTTGCTCCTTTCTCAAAGATCATGTGACTATTTTTGTTGATCTATTCCTGGACTCTCTATTGTGTTTCACAGAATATTTGTCTATTCTTTCACCAATGCCATACTGACTTGGTCACTATAGCTTTATAGGAAGTCTTCCTGTCGGGTAGTGTCAGTCTTTCAATTTTATTCTTCAGTATTGTGTTGGCTTCCATGGGGATTTTCCCTTTCCATATACACTTTAGAATTAGTTTGTTGATATCCACAAAATAGCTTGCTTAGATTTTAACTGGGATTGAGTTGAATTTATAGATCAAATTGGGAAGAACTGACATCTTAACAATATTAATTTCTTTTTATCTATGAATGTGAAATAACTTTCTTTTTTATACAAACGTTTGATTTATTTCATCAGGGCTTGCTTTGTAGTTTTTCTCATGTAGTCATATATATATATATATATATTTTAGAGGCCTGGTGCATGAAAATTCATGCACGGGAGGGGTGGTCCCCCAGCCTGGCCTGCCCCCTCTCACAGTCCAGGAACCCTCAGGGGATGTTCTACTGACAGCTTAGGCAGTCTGGCCTCCCTCTGTGGGAGGCAACCGGGAAGGTACTGCCCCCATCACCCGGCTGCTGCTGCCACTACCAGCCCTCTCAGCTATTGCGGCCGCTGGCCTTCCTCGGCCCTCACAGCCGCTGTGGCTTTGTCTGGAAGGACGTCTGGAAGATGTCTGGTCTATCTGGTCTAATTAGCATATTACCCTTTCATTAGTATAGATTGTTTGGTGTGTTTTTTTAAATATATTTTATTGATTTTTTACAGAGAGGGAGAGGGATGGAGAGTTAGAAACATTGATGAGAGAGAAACATCAATTCAGCTGCCTCCTACACACTCCCTACTGGCGATGTGCCCACAACCAAGGTACATGCCCTTGACTGGAATCAAACCTGGGACCCTTCAGTCCACAGGCCAACGCTCTATCCACTGAGCCAAACCGGTTATAGCAATTGGTTTATACCTCAGTATTTTCTTTTCTTGGTGCTAATGTAAATGCTGATGTGTTTTTCATTTAAAATTTTTTATTTCTAGTATAAAGGAGTATAATTAATGCTTGTATATGGACTATGTATCTTGTAATACCGCTATAATCACTTACTCATGCTAAGGGGCTTTTTGTAGATTCTTTGGAATTTTTACATAAACAATCATGTCATCATCAAAGAAGGAGAGTTTTATTTCTTCCTTGACAATCAGTACACCTTTTATTTACTTTTCTTGTCTTCTTGTGTTACCCAGTATGTTGGTAAATGGGAGTGGTGAGAGGGATATCCTTGTCTTGTATTAGTGTTTTAGTGGGGAAGCATCTAGTTTCTCACCATTAAGTATTTTGTTAGCTGTAGGGTTTTTGTAGGAAGTTCTTTATCAAGTTGAGGAAGTATTGCTCCATTTCTTTTGTTGTTGTTTTGTTAATCCTCATTCAAGGATATTTTTTCCATTGATTTTTAGAGAGAATGGAAGGGAGGAATGGGAGGGAAGGAGGAGGAGGAAAGGAGAGAGAGATAGACAGGTAGGTAGAAAAAGAGAGAGAAAGAAAGAAAAAAAGATCAATATGAGAGAGACACATTGATCGGTTGCCTCCCACATTTGCCCAGTCAAGGGGCCGGGCATGGAATCTGCAACCCAGGTACATGCCCTTGACCGGGAATTGAACCCTCGACCCCTTGATCCATGGGCAGACATTCTAACCACTTAGCAACACTGGCCAGGGCAGTTTTGCTCCATTTTTTGTTTTTATCATGAAGAGGTGTTAGATTTTGTTAAATGTTCTTTCAGCATTTACTGATATGATTTTTCTTTTTTTCATGCTATAATTTTGTTTTGTTTTTATTGTTTACAGTATTACATATGTCTTCCCCCCCACCCCCCCGCATTGATTCCCGCCCCCATCCACTCCCACCCCTGAGGACAATCCCCCACTGCCCCAGTGTCTGTGTCCATTGGTTATGCTAATATGCATGCATACAAGTCCTTTAGTTGATCTCTACCCCCTTTCCCCTCCCCTGCCCCTTGTCTCTGGATCTATTTTTGTTCATCCCACATATGAGTGAGATCATGTGATATTTATCTTTCTCTGACTGGCTTATTTCACTTAGCATATGCTCTCCAGTTCCATCCATGCTATTGCAAATGGTAAAAGTTCCTTTTTTTATATAGCAGCGTAGTATTCCATTGTGTAGATGTACCACTGTTCTCTAATCCACTCATCTGCTGATGGGCACTTAGGTTGTTTCCAGATCTTCGCTATGGTGAATTGTGCTGCTATGAACATCGGGGTGCATATATCCTTTCTGATTGGTGTTTCTGGTTTCTTGGGATATATTCCTAGAAGTGGGATCACTGGGTCAAATGGGAGTTCCATTTTTAGTTTTTTGAGGAAGCTCCATACTGTTCTCCACAGTGGCTGCACCAGTCTGCATTCCCACCAGCAGTGCACAAGGGTTCCTTTTTCTCCACATCCTCTCCAGCACTTGTCATTTGTTGATTTGTTGATGATAGCCATTCTGACAGGTGTGAGATGGTACCTCATGTTGTTTTGATTTGCATCTTTCAGATGATTAGTGACTTTGAGCATGTTTTCATATGTCTCTCGGCCTTCTGCATGTCCTCTTTCAAAAAGTGTCTGGTTAGGTCCTTTGCCCATTTTTTGATTGGATTGTTTATCTTCCTTTTGTTAAGTTGTATGAGTTCTCTCTAAATTTTGGAGATTAAGCCCTTATCTGAAATAGCATTGGCAAATATGTCTCCCATGCAGTGGGCTTTCTTGTTGTTTTGTTGATGGTTTCTTTTGCTGTGCAGAAACTTTTTATTTTGATGTAATTCCATTTGTTTATTTTCTCCTTAGTTTCCATTGCCCTAGAAGCTATATCGGTAAAGATATAAGCTACGACATATGTCTGATATTTTGCTGCCTATGGAGTCTTCTAAGGTTTTTATGGTTTCCCATCTTACATTCAAGTCCTGTAGCCATTTTGAGTTTGTTTTTGTGTATGGTGTAAGTTGGTGATATACTTTCATTTTTTTGCATGTATCTGACCAAATTTCCCAGCACCATTTATTGAAGAGACTGCCATGACTCCATTTTATGCTCTTACCTCCTTTGTCAAATATTAATTGAGCAAAATGGCTTGGGTCTATTTCTGGGTTCTCTATTCCGTTCCATTGGTCTATATGTCTGTTCTTGTGCCAGTACCAGGCAGTTTTGCAAACTGTGGCGTTGTAATACAGCTTGATATCTGGTATTTTGATCCCTCCAACTTTGGTCTTCTTTCTTAAGATTGCTCTGGCTATTCGGGGTCTTTTTTAATTCCAGGTGAATTTTTGGAGAGTTTGTTCTAGGTCTGTGAAATCTGCCATTGGTATTTTAATGAGGATTGCCTTGGATCTATAAATTGCTTTGGGTAGTATGGACATTTTGATGATGTTTATTCCACCAATCCATGAACACGGTATGTTTTTCCATTTGTTTATGTCTTCCTCTATCTCTTTTTTCAATGTCCTGTGGTTTGCAGAGTACAGGTCTTTTACCTCCTTAGTTCAGTTTATTCCTAGATATCTTAATTTTTTTGGTTGCAATGGTAAACGGGATTGTTTTTTTAGTTTCTCTTTCTGTGAGTTCATTATTGGTGTGTAAAAAGCCATAGATTTCTGGGTGTTAATTTTGTATCCTGCTACATTGCCGAATTCATTTATTAAGTCCAGCAGTTTTTTTATGGAGTCTTTGGGGTTTTCTCTGTATGGTATCATGTCATCTGTGAATAATGACGGTTTTATTTCTTCTTTTCCAATGTGGATGCCTTTTATTGCTGCTTCTTGTCTGATCGCTATGGCTAGCACTTCCAGTACTATATCTAACAGGAGTGGTGAAAGTGGGCATCCCTGTCTTGTTCCTATTCTTAGGGAAAATGAATTTAGTTTTTGTCCACCGAGTATGATGTTAGCTGTAGGTTTGTCATATAAGGCTTTTATTATGTTGAGGTATAATCCCTCTATTCCCACTTTGCTGAGAGTTTTTATCAAGAAAGGGTGTTGTATTTTGTCAAATGCTTTTTCTGCATCAATTGGTATGATTATGTGATTTTTGTCTCTCAGTTTATGTGATGTATCACGTGTATTAATTTGCGGATATTGTACCATCCTTGCATCCCCGGAATAAATCCCACTTGGTCATGGTGTATGATCTTTCTAATGTAATGCTGGATCCTATTTGCTAGAATTTTATTGAGGATTTTAGCATATATGATCATCATGATTAATGGCCTGTAGTTCTCTTTCTTTGTGGTGTATTTATCTGGTTTTGGGATTAGGGTAATGCTGGCTTCATAGAAAGAGCTTGGAAGTGTGCCTTCCTCTTGAATTTTTTGGAATAGTCTGAGGAGGAGAGGTTTTAGTTCTTCTTTGACTGCTTGGTAGAACTCCCTCGTAAAGCCGTCCGAACCAGGGATTTTGTTTGCTGGAAGATTTTTGATTACTGCTTCATTTTCTTCAGTAGTTAACGGCCTATTCAGGTTTTTTTATTCTTCCTGATTGAGTTTTGGGAGCTTGTATTTTTCTAAGGATATGTCCATTTCGTCTAGGTTGTCCAGTCCAGTTTGTTGGAATAGAGTTGTTCATAGTATTTTTTCATAATCCTTTGTATTTCTGTGGGGTCAGTTGTTACTTCACCTCTTTCATTTCTGATTTTGTTTATTTGGGTCCTCTCTCTTTGCTTCTTGGTGAGCCTGGCTAGAGGTTCATCAATCTTATTTGTCCTTTCAAAGAACCAGCTATTGGTTTTATTGATCTTTTGTGTTGTGTGTTTTTTGTGTGTGTGTCTGTGTTGTTTATTTCCTCTCTGATCCTTATTATTTCCTTCCTTCTGCTTATGCTGGGCTTTTCTTGTTGCTCTCTTTCTAATTCTTTGTGTTGGAGGGTTAGACAATTTATTACCATTTTTTTCTTGTTTTTTGAGGTAGACCTGTAGAACTATGAACTTCCCTCTCAAGACTGCTTTCACTGTGTCCCAAAGGTTTTGGATTGTTGTGTTTTCATTGTCATTTGTTACCAGTTTGCTTTTTATTTCTTCTTTGATCTCTTTGGTAACCCAATCATTGTTTAATAGCATGCTCTTTAGCCTCCAAGCGTTTGATTTTTTAAATTGTTTTTACTGTAATTGATTTCTAATTTTATGCCATTGTGGTTGAGAAGATGCTTGATATGATTTCTATCATCTTGAATTTGAAGAGACTTTGCTTGTGTCTCAATATGTGGTCTATCTTTGAAAATGACCCATGTGCACTTGAGAGGAATGTATATTCTGTAGCTTTGGGGTGAAATGTTCTGAAGATGTCAATTAAGTCCATCTAATCTAGTGAGTCATTTAGGATTGATGTTTCTTTGCTGGTTTTTTGTTTAGGATTTTTCCAGTGGTGTCAATGGTGTATTAAAGTCCCCTACTATGACTGTGTTGTTGTCGATCTCTCCCTTGGTATCTTCCAGAAGTTTTTTTTATGTATTTGGGTGCTCCTATATTGGGTGCATATATGTTTTCCAGAGTTATATCCTCTTGTTGAATTGCTCCCTTTAGTATTATGAAGTGGCCTTCCTTATCTCTTGTTATGCCCTTCACTTTGAGGTCTAATTTGTCAGATATAATTATTGCTACCCCAACTTTTTTAAAATTTCCATTCACCAGAAAAAAATTTTTCTATCCCTTCACTGTCAGTCTGTGTGAGTCCTTTGTTCTGAGGTGGGTCTTTTGTATACAGCAGATAAATGGGTCATGTTTTCTCATCCATTCAGCTACCCTATGTCTTTTTATTGGAGCATTTAATTCATTTACATTTAAGGTTATTATTGATAGGTACCTGTTTGTCGTCATTTTTATTCTTTATGCCTGTGTTCCTTCTTCCCTTCCTATTTCTTCTTTTTACAGCAGTCCCTTTAGCATTTCTTGCATTGCTGGTTTGGTAGTAATAAACTCCCTTGCCCTAACCAGTTTGGCTCAGTGGATAGAGCGTCGGCCTGTGGACTAAAGGGTCCCCAGTTCGATTCCGGTCAAGGGCATGTACCTTGGTTGAGGGCACATCCCCAGTAGGGGGTGTGCATGAGGCAGCTGATCGATGTTTCTCTCTCATCGATATTTCTAACTCACTATCCCTCTCCCTTCCTCTCTGTAAAAAATCAATAAAATATATTTTTTTAAAAATAAAAGTAAATAAACTCCCTTAGCCGTTTTTTGTCTGTGAAGCTCCTGATTTCACCTTCAATTTTGAATGATAGCCTTGCTGGGTATAGTATTCTTGGATTCAGACCCTTGCTTTGCATCACTTTGTATATTTCATTCCATTCCCTTCTGGCCTGATGTATTTCTGTTGAGAAATCAGTTGATAGTCTAATGGGAAATCCCTTGTAGGTAACTCTCTGTCTCTCTCTCGCAGACTTTAAGATTCTTACTTTGTCGTTGGTGTTTGCCAATTTAATTATGATGTGTCTTCATGATCTCACTCATTTATGGATAATAAAGACTATTATAAACTGATGAACAAAAATAGATACAAAGGCAGAGCAGCATCGAACAGACTGTCAAACTTCAGCGGGAAGGCTGGGGAGGGTTGGGGGGGCGGGAGGGAGGGTAAGAGATCAACCAAAGGACTTGTATGCATGCATATAAGCATAACCAATGGACATGAGATACTGGGGGGTAGGGGAGGCTGGGGGAATGTCAAGGGGAGAGAAGGAGACATATGTAATACTCTTTGTAATACTTTAAGCAATAAAACAAAATTTTAAAAAAATTATGATGTGTCTTTGTGTTGGTTGATATGATTTTTCTCCTTTAACTTGTTGATGTTATGGATAACATTAATTGATTGTCAATGTTGAACTAGGCTTGAGTACTAGAATAAATCCCACTTGGTTGTGGTGTAGAATTCTTTTTATACTTTAGTGGATTTGATTTTCTAATATTGTGTTGAGGGTTTTTGCATCTATGTTCATGAGGGATATTGGACTCTAGTTTTCCAGTTATATAAATCTTTGTCTGGTTTTGGTATTAGAGTAATGCTGGCCTCATAGCATGAGTTGGGAAGCATTCCCTCTGCTTCCATTTTCTGGCAAAGATTGTAGACAATTAGTGTAATTTATTTATTAAATGTTTGATATAATTCACTAGTGAAACCATCTGTGCCTGTTGCTTTCTGTTTTGGAAGGTTACCAATTATTGACTCAATATCTGTAATACATATAGGCCTATTCAGATAATCTATTTTTCCTCGTGTGAGTTTTTGGTGTCTTTTAAGGAATTGGTGCATTTCATCTAGGTTATCAAATTTATAGGCATTTAATTTTCACAATATTCCTTTAGTATCCCTTTTTCTTATTTAACTTGGCTAGAAGTTTGTCAATTTTATTGTTCTTTTAAAGGATCCAGCTTTTGTTTTTGTTCATTCCTCTGAGTTCCTTTTCCAATTTCTTGATTTCTGCTCTAATTGTTATTTCTTTTCTTCTGCTTACTTTGCATTTAACTTGCTCTTCTTTTTGTAGTTTTGTAAGATGGAAACTTAGATTACTTATTATAGATCTTTCTTCCTTTCTGATATATGCATACAGTGCTATAAGTTTCCCTCTAAGTTCTGATTTTGCTGCATCCACACATTTTGGTAAGTTGTATTTTCATTTTAATTAATTAATGAATTAATTAATTTTTATCCTCACCTGAGTATATGGTTTTCTCTTACTGATTTTTTAGAGCGGGAGGGAGAAAGAGAGGGAGGGAGGGAAGGAGGGAGAGGGAGAGAGAGAGAGAGAGAGAGAGAGAGAGAGAGAGAGAGAGAGAGAGAAACAGAGAAACATTGACTTGAGATAATTGATCGTTGCCTCCCATATGGGCCCCAACTGAGGATGGAACCTGCAACCTAGATATGTATGCTGACCAGGAATGGAACCTGAAAATTTTTTGTATATAGGACGACACTGTAACCAACTGAACCACCCGACCAGGGAAGTCATTTTAATTTATTTTAAAATATTTTTAAATTTATCTTGAGATTTATTTTGACTCATATGTTTAGAAGTGTGTTGTTTACTCTCCACCTATTTTGAGGTTTTCCAGCTCTCTTTCTCTTATGATTTGTAGCTTAATTCCATTGTGATCTGAGAGCATACTTCCTATAATTTTTATTTTCTCAAATTAAGGTACATTTTGTGGCCCAGAAAGTGGTCTATCTTGGTGAATGTTCCATGTGAGCCTGCTGTTGTTAGATGAAATTTTCTATATATGTCAGTTAGATTTAACTTATTGGTGGCACTGCTGAGTTCAGCTATATCCTTGCTGATTTTTTTTTTATGGCAAATCTATTACTGTTAAAGTATTGAAGTCTCCAACTATAATAGTGGGTTTGTCTATATCTCCTTGCAGTTCTATCAGTTATGGCCTGATGTATTTTGACATTCTGCTATTGGGCACATACACTGCAAGTATGGATTGTTCTACTTCTTGGAGTGTTGACCTCTTTATCATTTGTAATGCTCCTCTTTATCCCTGATAACGTTCCTGGCTCTGAAGTCTGCTGTATCTGAAATCCACGTAGTTACTCTCACTTTGTGTTGATTAGTGTTGGCATGGTATATCTTTCTCCATCCCTTTACTTTTAATCTATTTGTCTTTATATTTAAAGTGGGTTTCTTAAGTGACTATTGACACTTAAAGTGGTTATTGGTAATAGTTGGATCAATATCTGCCATATTTGTTACTGTTGTCTATTTGTTGCCCTTGCTCTTATTTTTTCTCTCTCTCTTCTGGCTTTAACTGAGCATTTTGCTCCATTATTTTCTCCTCTCATACTTTTTTAAAAAAGTTTAAAAATGTAAAATACAGTTTAGATTTGATATTACTTTGAATTAGTTTCAAGTGTACAACATTGTTAAACAATCATATACTTTATAAAGTATTCCCCCGATACTTCCACTACCCGCCTAGCATCAGACAGAGTTATTACAATATTATTGACTATATTTCCTATGCTGTACTTTACATCCCCATGACTATTGTGTAGATGGGTAATTACCCATCTGTACCTCTCAATCCCTTCACTTTTTAAAAAATTTTTATTATTTTATTGTTTAAAGTATTACAGATAGTAGTACATATGTCTTCTTTTTTCCCCCCATTGACATTCCCCCAGCCTCCCCTCCCCCCCCGGCACATGCAAAGCTCCCCTTCCCCCCTCCCCATGTCTTGTGTCCATTGGTTATGCTTATATGCATGCGTACAAGTCCTTCGGTTGATCTCTTACATCCCCCCCGCAACACTCCCCAGCCTTCCCACTGTAATTTGACAATCTGTTCAATGCTTCTCTGCCTCTGTATGTATCTTTTTGTTCATCAGGTTATAATGTTATTTATTATCCATAAATGAGTGAGATCATGTGGTGTTTTTCTTTCACTTCCTGGCTTATTTCACTTAGCATAATGCTCTCCAGTTCCATCTAAGAATGGTAAGAATTCCTTCTTTTTTATAGCAGCATAGTATTCCATTGTGTAGATGTACCATAGTTTCCTAGTCCACTCATCTGTTGATGGGCATTTAGGCTGTTTCCAAATCTTGACTATTGTAAATTGTGCTGCTATGAACATAGAGGTGCATATATCCTTTCTGATTGGTGTTTCTGTTTTCTTGGGATATATTCCTAGAAGTGGTATTACTGGGTCAAATGGGAGTTCCATTTTTAAATTTTTGAGGAAATGCCATACTGTTTTCCACAGTGGCTGCACCAGTCTGCATTCCCACCAGCAGAGAAGGAGGGTTCCTTTTTCTCCCATCCTCTCCAACACTTGTCGTTTGTTGATCTGTTGATGATAGCCATTCTGACAGGTGTGAGATGGTACCTCATGTTGTTTTGATTTGCATCTCTCAGATGATTAGTGACTTTGAGCATGTTTTCATGTGTCTCTTGGCTTTCTTAGTGTCTTCTTTCGAAAAGAGTCTATTTAGGTCCTTTGCCCATTTTTTGATTGGATTGTTTATTTTCCTTTTGTTGAGTTGTATGAGTTCCCTGTAAATGTTGGAGATTAAACCCTTAACAGAGATAACACTGGCAAATATGTTTTCCCATGCAGTGGGTTTTCTTGTTGTTTTGTTGATGGTTTCTTTTGCTGTGCAGAAGCTTTTTATTTTGATGTAGTCCAATTTGTTTATTTTCTCCTTGGTCTCTCTTGCCCTAGAATCTGTGTCTGTAAAAATAGTGCTACGACATATGTCTGCAATTTTGCTGCCTATGGAGTCTTGTAAGAATTTTATGGTTTCATGTCTTACATTCAAGTCCTTTAGCCATTTTGAGTTTGTTTTTATGCATGGTGTAAGTTGGTGATCTAGTTTCATTTTTTTTTTTTGCATGTATCTGACCGAATTCCCAACACCATTTATTAAAGAGGCTGTTTTGACTCCATTGCATGCTCTTGCCTCCTTTGTCGAATATTAATTGAGTATAATGGCCTGGCTCAATTTCTGGGTCCTCTATTCTGTTCCATTGGTCTATATGTCTGTTCTTGTGCCAGTACCAGGCAGTTTTGAGAACCGAGGCTTGGTAATACAGCTTGATGACTGGTATTGTGATCCCTCCAACTTTGTTCTTCTTTCTCAGGATAGCTGTGGCTAGTCTGGGTCTTTTTTTATTCCAGATGAATTTTTGGAGAGCTTGTTCTAGATCTTTGAAATATGCCATTGGTATTTTAATAGGTATTGAATTGAATCTATAGATTGCTTTAGGTAGTATGGACATTTTAATGATGTTGATTCTACCAATCCAAGAACATGACATGTTCTTCCATTTGTTTATGTCTTCCTCTATGTCTTTTTTCAATGTCCTGAAATTTTCTGAGTACAGGTCTTTTACCTCTTTGGTTAAGTTTATTCCTAGGTATCTTAATTTTTTTGGTGCAATGATAAATGGGATTGTTTTTTTCATTTATCTTTCTGTGAGTTCATTATTGGTGTATAAAAAGGCTATAGATTTCTGGGTGTTAATTTTGTATCCTACTACATTGCCAAATTCATTTATTAGGTCTAGTAGTTTTTATATGGAGTCTTTGGGGTTTTCTATGTATAATATCATGTCGTCTGCAAATAAGGACAGTTTTACTTCTTCTTTCCCAATTTGGATGCCTTTTATTTTTCATCTTGTCTGATCGCTATGGCTAGTACTTCCAGTACTATATCTAACAGGAATGGTGAAAGTAGGCATCCTTATCTTGTTCCTGTTCTTAGGGGAAATGGATTTAGTTTTTGCCCTATGATGTTGAGTATGGTGTTGGCTGTAGGTTTGTCATATTGGGCTTTTATTATGTTGAGGTATGATCCTTCTATTCCCACTTTGCTGAGTGTTTTTATCAAGAAGAGTGTTGGATTTTCCCTTCACCTTTTTCACCCATTGTCCCCAACCCCTTTCCTCTTGCAACTATCTCTATATCTGTGAGTCTATTTCTTATTCTGCTTTATTAAAAAATTTGGTGGTTGCCATAGAGTTTACAGTATACATTACAACTAATCTAAGTCCATTTTTAAATAACACTATTTTGCTTCACATGTAATACAGGTATTTTATAATACATTATCCCAATTCCTCCCTCCATCCTTTATAACATTGCTGTCATTCATTTCACTTATCCATAAGCTATAATCATTTAATATACTGTTGCCATTATTATTTTGTACAAACTGTTATGTTAGCTCAATTATGAATAAGAAAAATAATATATTTTATTTTACCTTCATTTATTCCTTCTTCAATGTTCTTCTTTTTTCATGTAGATCTGAGTTTCTGACCTATATCATTTTTCTTCTCTCTGAAGAACTTTTTTTTTTGTTTGTTTGTTTAAAATATATTTTATTGATTTTTTACAGAGAGGAAGGGAGAGAGATAGAGAGTTAGAAACATCGATGAGAGAGAAACATCGATCAGCTGCCTCCTGCACATCTCCCACTGGGGATGTGCCTGCAACCCAGGTACATGCCCTTAACCGGGATCGAACCTGGGACCTTTCAGTCCGCAGGCCGACGCTCTATCCACTGAGCCAAACCGGTTTCGGCCTCTCTGAAGAACTTTTTAAAATATTTCTTGCAAGGCAGATCTGCTGGCAACAAGACCCTCAATGTTTATTTGCCTGAGAAAATTGTTATTTCACTATCACTTTTGAAGGGTAATTTCTCTGCATATAGAAATCTAATTTGGTGGGGGTTTTTTCTTTTAACACTAAATATTTCATAGCACTCTTGTCTTGCTTGCATGATTTCAGAGGAGAAATTCAATATAATACTTACCTTTGCTCCTCTAAAGTGTCTCACCTCCCAGCTTCTTTTAAAGTTTCTTCTTTGTCTTTGATTTTCTGCAATTTGAATATATATATATATATATATATATATATATATATATATATAGCCAGCCAGTGGCCGTAACGCAGTAACATCGTAACAACCAATGACCGGACAGGGAACCATGGGGAACCGGGTGGGTGGTGGCGGTGGCCAGAGCGAAGCAGCCCGGGTCCTGAGTGGGTGCCTGGCGGCAGCTGGAGCAAAACAACCTGGGTCCCAGGTGCCTGGCAGAGTTCAGAGAGAAGCAGCCCGGGTCCCAGGTGCCTGGTGGCAGCAGCCAGAGCAAAGCAGCCCCAGTTCCGGGTGCCTGGCAGCGGTGGCCAGAGTGAAGCAGCCGGGTTTGGGGTGTCTGGTGGTGGCTGGAGAGAAGCAGCTTGGGTCCCGGGTGTCCGGTGGTGGCTGGAGAGAAGCAGCTTGGGTCCCGGGTTCCTGGAGGCGACCGGAGAGAAGGAGCCCGGGTCCCGGGTGCCTGACAGTGGCTGGAACAAAACAGCCCCAGTCCGGGTGCCAGAAGGAAGCCGGTGCCAGCAGCCGGATGAAGGAAGTTCTACTCTTGCACGAATCTTCGTGCATCAGGCCTCTAGTGATATGATAATATGCCTAGTTGTAGATATATTTTTTTAATCCTCACCCAAGGATATGCTTA
The DNA here is from genome assembly GCF_028538775.1 of Myotis yumanensis. Classification (NCBI taxonomy): domain Eukaryota; kingdom Metazoa; phylum Chordata; class Mammalia; order Chiroptera; family Vespertilionidae; genus Myotis; species Myotis yumanensis. Next base: position 76,601,388 of record NW_027223753.1, read on the forward strand.
TTGATTTTAGAGAAGGGGGAAAAGAGGCAAGGAAGAAGAGAGAGAGAGAGAGAGAGAGAGAGAGAGAGAGAGAGAAAGAGAGAGAAAGAAGAGAGAAGAGAGAAGAGAGAAACATCGATTGGTTGCCTCCAGGATGAACATCAAATGGGGATTGAACCCACAACCTAGGTATGTGCCCTGACCAGGAATCAATCCCACAACCTTTCTGTGTATTGGGCTGACACTCTAACCAACTGAACCACACCGGCCAGGTCCCTAGGTGTAGCTGTTTTTATATTTATCCTTTTTGGTGTCCTGTGAGCTTCCTGGACCCGTTTGCCATTACTTTAGGAAAATTCTCAACCATCATTACTTAAAAATATATGTTTTTGGTTTCATGCTTTCTTTTCCTTCTGGTATTCACATTAAGCTCATGTTAAACCTTTTGTAATTTCCCTACTGTTCTAGGATACTCTGTTCCTTTTCTCTCTCTCTCTCTCTCTCTCTCTCTCTCTCTCTCTCTCTCTTTTCTGATTATTTTTCAGTTTGGGAAGTTTCTATTTATATATCTTCAAGCTCACTGATTCTTCCCTCATCCATGTCAGATCTACTGGTGCATCCATTAAAGGCATCCTTCAATTCTGTTTCTATGTTTTTAATTTCTAGCATTTCCTTTCAATCCTTTCTGAGAGTTTCATCTTTCTGCTTACATTGCCCATCTGTTTTTGCATGAAGTCCCCTTTATCCATAAGAGCCCTTAGCAGCTAATCACAGCTGAGATTCCCAGTCTCATCATTCTCAAACCCCTAAATTTGGTTCTGATGCTTGCTTTGTCTCTTCAAACTTTGCTTTTGTATTTTATCATGCTTGCAATTTGTTTTTTAGAAGTCAGACATTATGCATAAGGTAAAAAAGAAATGAGGCAGACAGGCATTTAGTGTGAAGTTTTAGGTTTATCTGGCTAGGAGTTCATCTGTGTGTACTGACTCCTAGCAGTGTAGCTGTGGTATCCTTGGCTAAAATTTCTTATCGTGTGGCCCTGGCTGGTGTGCCTCAGTTGGTTGAGTGTCATCCCATACACCAGAAAGTGGTGGGTATGACACCCATGTTTCAGGCTTGATCCCTAGCAAATGTTTCTCTCTCACACATCGATCTTTTTCTCTCTCCCTATCCCTTCCTCTCTCTCCAAAAAAATCAATAAAACATATTTTTTAAATTTTCCTATAGTGTGTTGCCTTTGGGTTTTCCTACCGACTCCCTTTTAAAGAAAGTCTGAGGCTTGCAGGTTTTCCCACTGTAGCCCCCTATTATTATGCACAGCCTATTGATGTGGTGCTAAGATATGGGAGAAGGAAAGCATGTATAATCCTATGATTAGCACTCAGCCCTTTAGTGTTGCTGGCCTGTGAACTTCACACGCTTCTCGGTTTGGTTTTGTTGTCTTTTGTCCCTTAGGCAGGACAGGAAGGCTAGAAAGGGCTGGAATTGGGTATTTCCTTTTCCCTACAGCATTTAGGCTCTGCCAAAATCCACTGTTGATTAGGCTCTGGTAAAACAGTTTTCCTTGAGGGCAGACATTTGTTAAAGAGAACAGAATGCTCTGGGTATATTTCAAAACAGTTATTTCTCCCATCCCCCTGCCCAAAGCATGAGGGAAATTTTCCCAGATCTTCACTCTGAGCACCTGGTGGGAATCCCAGAGGAAAAACTAGCGACAGTGTGAAGGCCTCTCCTGAGACTGGGGCCTTGGGAGATTTTCTCTCTCAAGCTCGTCCAGGTACAGACCCCAACAGTTAGTCAACTACCCTTGAGGTCTCATACATGGTGCTGCTGCCACTTGCCGTTTCTGCTCTGGGTAAACTCTGATTCCCTGTATTTGCCTTTCTCTCCAGTTTTCAGGGCAGTGTTTTGTCCTGGCCCTCAGTTCTCTGACGGATCTAAGGAGAGTTGTTGATTTCCACATTATTCAGGGTTTTTCTTGCGTGAGGACAGGAGTGACAACTTCCACAGTCCTTACACGTTGGATCTAAAACCACCCACCACCTTTTCTTGTACAACTCTGAACTAAAAGCAATTTTTGCATTTTTAAAATAGTTGGGAAAAAAATCAAAAGAAGAATATTATTTTATGGCTAGTAAAAGTTACATGAATAACAAATCTTAAAATTCATATTTAAGTTTTATTGGAATACAGCCATGCTCATTTATTTACATACTATTTATGGCGTTTATGGCTACTTTTGTGCTACAGAGGCAAGTTGAGAGAGTTTGACAGATAATTTAAGGCCCACAATGCCTAAAATATTTACTATCTGGCCCTTTGCACAAAGCATTTCCAATTCCTACTGCTTTTCTCTTAATTTTTCTTTATATTTCCTATTGCTTTTTCTCTCTGTGTTGAATTTTGAGTAATTTTGTCAGATTTACGTTCCAGTTTCTTGTGATTCTTTTTTAGCTGTATCTAATCTGCTGATTTTCTGTCATTATTTTTTCTTCAGCAACTATGCTTTTAATTTTCAAAATTTTATTTTTTTTAAATCTATGTGGCAGGTTTTGATCATCCCCGATTGCTCATTTTTTGTGATACCACTTTTATTTTTTAAAGCATTTCATACATATTTGTTATATACTATATCTGATAATTCCATTATTTGAATCCTTTGCGGTCTACATCTGATGTTTGCTGCTTCTGCTATTAATGCTGGTTTGTTTCCTTATGTATCTTATGATCGCCGGTTGTGAGCAGACCCAGTCTGTGGTCCTATACCAAGGATGCCTTGTTCAGAGAGGACTTTGCTCTTCTGGAAGCCAGGGAGATGACGACCACCTGGAGCACTAGAGCCTTCTTCCAATTTCTCTGACTTCATCTGGGACTTCAATCTTTCTCTATTGGCCCAAGACTATATTTTTTTCTCAGTTGCAGCTACAACTCTGGAAGTGAAATTGGTAGCTGTTCTTTGGTAGCCTGTCTTTTCCCATGTGCATGCTCTTCAGCTCTGGTTTCAGCTCAGTTTTCTTTTTTACTCTTCTGGCCCTTTGGAATTTTCTAAAATGTTAGCAACACAGTAACATTATTTCTTTCTGATCAGTCTAGATGTTTTGTAAGGAGGGTCTCCTGGCTATCTAATCTGCCATATTGACAGAGCAGGAGTCCGAGCCAATCTTTCTTCTGCACTTGCAACTAATTTTGGCTGCTCCATTTGCTGTTTTAACTCCTTCCTGGGACCAGGTATGGGAATTATTTCTATACTTTCTACCTTCTCCTTTCCTTCATTACACTCCTTTTCCTGTTCTTGTCTGTAGCACCCACTTCATTCCCTTAATTACAGCAGTTCTCAACCTGTGGGTCGCAACCCCTTTGGGGGTCAAATGACCCTTTCACAGAGGTCGCCTAAGACCATCAGAAAACACATATATAATTACATATTGTTTTTGTGATTAATCACTATGCTTTAATTTTGTTCAATTTGTAACAATGAAATTGGGGGTCACCACAACATGAGGAACTGTATTAAAGGGTCGAGGCATTAGGAAGGTTGAGAACCACTGTCTTAATAGATACCCAAACTCTGAGTCAATGGTGATGGCACCTTCTCTTTGGCGAAAGGAACACCCATTCTTTGGACTCATCAATGATAGAATTTAGCTTGTGGCTCTTTTGGAGTATCTTGGGTCTCCTTCTGTCTCCTCCCATTTCTAAGTATACACAACCTTTCTTCTTACGTCTAACCCATTTAAACAGGCTCTTTTTGTTGACATGATTTAATTTTTATTTACTGATTATATTATTTCAGGTCTCTTCTGTGGAATTGCTCCTTGGGTCTCCAGAGTATGGTTTAACACTAACTGCTTTTCTTCCTCTGTTTACATCACTGCCCACATGCTGTTCTGTCATTTTTAGATTGATTAGTTACTTCTGCAGCTGTTGCATCAGTTACAAATGGCTTTAAATGGAGAAACAAGGGATATGAAAATACTTTGTCAACTGTAAAGCCTATACAATGCCAAGGACTAGTCCAGGATGAGATACACAGGATCTGAAAAGGCTTCTGAGGCTGAAGAGTGGTCTATACAGGAAGAGAAGTCTGAGTCTTTTATAGGGGGAAATGGAACTTCCTATTTGGAAGCTGTTGCCAATTTGATTCTTCCCCTATTTAAAATAGAGCAAATCTACTTTTAGCCAAGACTGAGAACAAAAGAATCACTGAGTTCTCCAGACTTGCATTTCCAACAGCTTCCATCTCTCCCAATTTGTTGTGTACAACACAGGCACAGAGGATGAGAGCATGCACCCATGAAACGTGGTATGGAAGAGTGGAAGGAATTACAGTGCTAGGGGACAATATGATCTTTCGGAAGATATGCCAATTCAAAATGATGAATTACCATAGCCAGGTTATGGTTCTTGGGCCATGACTGAGAAGAGGCAGGTTTCTGGTGTGCATATCTGAGCAGGGAACTAAGAGACCTTACGGATACAGCAGAAAGAGTGTTGGGCTAGGATTCTGGAGGCTGTTTTCTTGAAAAAAAAAAATGATAACTGAATTGTCACCTGATGAAACCAGCTCCTTGTTGAATATGAGGTTGCCTTCCAACTCAAATTTAGTGACCCTGTGATCAGTACCAGGAAATGGCTTAGGCTGAGTTGAAAAAGTAGGCCTTGATTAATGTTTTGGTTTGTCTACTAGTATTTTAATTCCGGGGTTTTAATCCTATATTTCTGTGTTCCTGACTTGTGTGTACTTAGCCACTGAAGTTGATATAGGTGAGAGAAGATACATACATCCTCCCTTTTCCTAGGAACTCGCTATCTATTGTGTTCTAGGGTATACACCCAAGTTCTAAAACATCCAAACAGAAGCACTGCCGGCGTTTTGTGTTGTTTTTGAGGCACATCCCTGATAACACAGGACTTTGTCCCTCCAGTTTCCCAGCACTTCCCAGACACTGCAGCACAAGGAACTCTGCAACTTTTTCATAATATTCTTCACACACAGGAAAAGCATGATAGTAATTTCTAGTCTTATAAGCATTTCAGAATATTTTAATAAATTGTTCTGTTTGTCTTTCAGTCTTCAAGTCCCAGATTTAAGGGCACGACGAGAAGTTTGCTTTTGCATTCCACTTCCTGCTATGAATGTTACTTCTTTTAACTTCTGATTGATTCCTGGCTGATTAATTCTAAGTAGCCAGTGCAGGAATTCTCATTAACACCCCAATGGATGATCAGGGTGGTAGGCTAGACCTAGAGTGAGGCTCCCAGCTCCCTAGGTCCTAGAACATGCATTGTTGATTTACGCTGGAGTTGTGCCTACTCAGCAGGCTTCTGCAAGCACGCGTGCATCCAGCTGCACCCCACCCCAGTCTCTCCTGCCTTGCAAAGGCTTCATCCTCCCTTCACTTCCATCTCTGCCTCTAACTGTCCTTCCAAGTCCTCCACCCATGGCTTCAGGAAGAAAAGTCACTTATTCAATATCCGGCCCTCAGTATTTACTTCTCCTAGCTAAACTTGTTTCTCCCCACTAGACTGTAAGCTTCCTCTTGCTGACAGGAACTATGACTCTATTTAGACTGCAGCACTTACAACAGTCCCTAGTATATCGTAATCACTTCATGCTTGTTCAAAGAGTAACTGAATAAATAAGTAAACATGTTTCTCTCTCTCTCTCTCTCTCTCTCTCTCCTTTTACTTTTATTCATTTTTATTTCATGCTGAAGTTACTCTCAGGCCATAAGTTTTTGTTTCTTTAGTTTCTGCTGGGATATCCTTTTTTTCTGTGCAGCTTCCTCTTCTGGTTTAGGAACCACCTGCTCTTTCTCAGGAAGGATCCTCAGTGTGGTAGGGGAAGCTCCTGTAAGGGGTAACCCGCCCATGAGCTCTGTAAGTTCTGCGCTGCATCTTGGGAGCTTTGTTCACCTGGATGTGCTCAAGGACCAGAGAGTCTACATCTAAACCCTTAAGTTCAGCATTGCTCTCTGCATTTTTAAGCACGTGCAGCAAAAATTCAGCATGCTTTTGGGCCACCATCTTGTGTCCAGCCCCACTGTTAGGCCTGGGCAAACCTACCGACTTCACCATTGTAATGACGGAATGGCACGCACTGCTGCTTTAAAGTGACATCTTTCAGGTGGTGGTGACTTTTCGAATCTGCATCCCCTTGATGGCCAGGGCAGTTTCACGAGTGTTCTTAAAGTGAACACGAAGAGTTGAACCTCTTGATTTGCATGATTATGTGGGGTTTTCTGGGTCAAGTGAATAGCAAACCATTTTCAGAGGTCACCTCTGGCTGCTTTGGGGAAGAGCTCTCTCCTTTTTAAGGAGTTAAAGGGAACATTTATGGAGTGCTTACAATGTACCATATTTTCTTTTTTTGTTAAATTTATTATGGTAACATTGATTAATTGGATCATATAAGTTTCAGGTATAGATTTCTATGATGTAAGATCTGTATATTGCATTGTGGGCCCACCACCCAAAGTTAATTCTTATTCTGTCACCATATATTAGGTCCCCTCCACCCTTCGCCCCCTTCCTCTGGCAAGCACCACACTGCTGTTTGTGTCCATGAGTTTCATTTTTTTATTTCACATGAGTGAAATCATATGGCTCTTAGCTTTTTCTGACTGACTTATTTCACTTAGCATAATATTCTCAGGGTCCATCCATGTTGGTGCAAATGGCAGTATTTTGTCCTTTCCCATGGCTGAGCAGTATCCATTGTGTATATGTACCAGATCTTCTTTATCCAGTACTCTATCGTAGGACACCTTGGTTGTCTCCATGTCTTGGCCACCGTGAATAATGCTGCAATGAACATAGGGGTGCATATGTTTATGCAAATTCATTGGGTTTTTCAGGTAGATATCCAGGAGAGGAATTGCTGGGTTATATGGTAACTTTATTCTTAATTTTTTCTTGATTTATGCTGGAGTTGTGACTACTCAGCAGGCTTCTGCAAGCATGTGTGCATCCAGCTGCACAGGTCCCCAGCTGCACCCAACCCCAGGCTGTTTCGCCATGGTTTCCACTGTTTTCCATGGTGGCTGTACCAGTCTACATTCCCACCAGCAGTGAATGAGGTGAACATGTTTCCCTTAATGGACATTGTATGAGTGAATACAATTAAATTTTCTATAATGGTTTTCTTTTCTGTCTCAATATTATTCCCAGAATAGAATTCTTCCCAGAATAGAATGAGCCCATTTCTGAAATAATACTCAAGTAAGGTTCTGAATTATAAAATATTTACACAGCTTAGTCATATATTCACCTCTTTAAAGGATGCAGCCCTACATGATTCACGTTTAGCTTGCCTGCATTTTTCAACTGCTTTTGTATATGGGCGATTCTTGTTTTATTTACTAGCTCCCACCATCCACTGCCTTTGGTAGTCTTAACTGGAAGAAGGAATATATCTTTGTATCATTTCGTTCAGATTTTATCACTGGCTTAACTATTGACTACCTTCTGACCAAAGGTACAGATCCCTGTGTAGATAGTAGTTATGTTTGACGACAGAATTCAGGTCCCCCAATTCTGGGAAAATGGGACTCCTAGGCAGAACTAAGGATGAAAGCAAAATGCAAAATAATAGTAATAAAAATTTCAGTACAAGGTACAAAATGAGGAAGGTGACAGTAAAGGTGAAAAAGCTTTGAGCTCATTATAGCACTGTTGCCTTTGGGCTTTAAAAAAAGATTTTAAATCTCAGCCTCTTCATCTGCAAAATAGGAATAATTCATTCAAATATGTATTAGGTATTAGGAGTATTCTAAGAACTGGGGATACAGTAGTGAACAATACAAAGGACCTCTCCTCACTGAGCTTACATTCTGGGAGAGGCGATAACATGTAGCTAGTGATGTATGCTTTGAAAAGTCGGAGCGCTCAACAAAGCACTTACACTAGTACCTGGCATTTCAATAGCCAAAAGGTGGAAACAACCCAACTGTCCATCCACTGATAAATGGATAAAAATGTAGTAGTACCATGCAATGGCTATTATCTATATATGTAAAAGGCTAATATGCAAAGTGTCCCCGAGGGAATTTGACTGGGAGACTGGGAGTTCTATCGCTCTCTATGATGAGTGCTGACCGGCAGGGGGTGGGGTGGAACGAAGATAGGCCCCGGCCCGGCCGGCAGCTGGAAGGCTCTGATTGGCCCTGATTGCCAGTCAGGCCTAGGGACCCTACCCATGCATGAATTTCATGCACCGGGCCCCTAGTTCAGGTATAAGAAGGAATGAAGTACAGACACATGCTATAACTTGGATAAACCTTGAGGACATTATGCTAAGTAAAACAGACACAAAAGTTCACATCTTGTCTGATTCTTTATAGTGAATATCCAGAACAGGCAAATCCATAGGGACAGAAAGCAGATTAGTGGTTGCCAGGGGCTGGGAATAGGAGATAGGGTGATGGCTCAATGGGTATGGGGTTTTCTTTTGGGAAGAAAATGTCCTAAAATAGTGGTGATCTTACACAATACTGTGAATGTATTAAATGTCATTAATGGTTCATTTTATTATATATAATTTACCTGACATAATATAAATAGTACCTGGTACTCAATGCTATATTATTTCATAGCAAAACAAAATCACTCAAGCCCTGGCCAGTGTGGCTCAGTTGGGTGAGCATCGTCCTATACACCTAAAGATCACTGGTTAGGGACACAGACACTGGGGTGATGAAGGCCTGGGGTGGGTAATGGGGGTGAAAGGGGGACATATGTAATACTTTTAACAATAAAGAATTATAAAAAAAATAAAAACATTAAAAAAAAAGATCATGGGTTTGATTCCCAGTCAGGGCATGTACCCCCTAGGTTGCAGGTTAGATCCCCAGTTGTTAAGCATGTGGGAGGCAATTGATCAATGTGTCACTCTTAAGTAGATGTTTCTCTCTCTCTCCCCCCTATCCCTTCCTCTCTCTACAAATCAATAAAAGCATGTCCTACAGTGAAGATTTTTTTTTTAAAAATTGCCCAAATAGGAAATTACCTAGGTTAATAAATTATTAAATATATTTTTAATTATTGGAATGCTATGCAGCCTTTGAAGAGAATGAACATGATCTAGAAGAACAAATATGGAAAGATGTCCAAGATGTAGTTGGTAAAAAAAATTAAATAAGTAAAAGCTAAAAGGTCAGCATATACTTGGTATTTGTTAAAATACACATGCACAGCTCCACTGGTAGTGGTTGACTGGCGACCTATGAACCAGGAGGTCATGGTTCGATTCCTGGTCAGGGCAGATGCCCGGGTTGCAGGCTCAATCCCGTGTGGGGCGTGCAGGAGGCAGCCAATCAGTGATTCTCTCTCATCATTGATGTTTCTGTATCTCTTCCTCATCCTTCCTCTGAGATCAATAAAAATATATTTTAAAAAATACACAAGCACACACACATTTATATATGCCTAGGAAACAACGGGATGTGAATATGAAAACAGTGGTTACTTCTGAGGTAAATAGACCGGTCGTGGGTGGGAATTTTTTGGTAAACATTTTGAAGTTTTTAGGTGAGCTTAGAGTTGAGTGTGACATAGCAGTCAAAAAAGCATTAATATGGCATTATAAGAAATACAGAATCTTGATCGAGGGAGGTCATTACCAAAATTGAGAAAGAAAATGTATTGGCTTCATACCTTATAGAACTCCAGTTGTCACATTCTCAGTGTAAAAATCCTTTAATACCCAAGAGCAGTCTCTGCAGGTGGTCAGAGACACGGCAAGTTCTTGTGCTTCCCAAAGTGGGGAGTCTACCACAAGTGCTCCACAGATATTTGCTCAGTGTTCCTGAGGTCCCAAATAGCCCAGCTGGTGTGGCTCAGTGGTTGAGTGTCGACCCATGAACCAGGAGGTCATGATTCAATTCCCGGTCAGGGCACATGCCTGGGTTATAGGCTCGATCCCCAGTGTGGAATATGCAGGAGGCGGCCGATCAATGATTCTCTCATCATTAATGTTTCTATTTCTCCCTCACCCAAACCAATAAAAAAATTTTTTTTTAAAGGATAAGGCATATAGTATCTTAAGCTTTTGTGCAAACTTTCCCCTTAACTTGTTAAAGCATGTCTTTAAGAATGAGATTAATATAGAAGCTTCAGAGCACTGTAAGAAAATCCAGCCACAAATCTCAACTCTTAAAAAAAAATCATTTTATTGATCCGATACCATACAAAATTTATTCAAATTACACCCAGTTGAAGTGGTAAGATCACAGCTAGAGAACAGGTTACCCTGTAACAAATCTATTTACAAAATCCATCATAAAAGCTTTTTTTTTTACACTATATTACACATTTTCTTTTTTAAACTAGCATACAACACAAAGCTAAACTGATTAGTAGTTTGCCTTCTCCCAGTTTTGGGAGAAATATTTCCCTTTGACAAAATCGTGTACCCCAATAGGAAAAGAAACTCCCACAATCTGACAAGTGCCGCCTGACTGACTCGACAAGGCCTCTTCCTTCAAACCTCTCACGCGCCCGAGTTGCCGTGCACATGCTGAGTTCTTACTTCTTTTTCCTGAAAGCTAAAGCTTTAAATACTGCAATTCTATTTACAGATCTACACTTGAAACAAAAATGAAAACAAGACCACAACAAAAAACAAAAACAAAATATAACACTCTTAAAAAATTACAAACCAGCTAGAAAATATTCTGGCAGTGTTTACAAATTAATTGCTATCTTTGTACAAAATTGCTAGATAATGAAAATGTGAGTAGACTACATATCAACTTAAATAAAACAATTGCTATGCACAAGTCTGTACGTATAAACACACACCTTAACGCTGTTTGACAGCTCATGTGTTGCCCTTTATACAGTTTATTTTCTAAGGCTCACGCAGTCATAATTCGCACGCTTGTAACTTTTAGCCATTTCATGTGTGAGCTTTAATAGCAGCAACTCAATGGTACCAGGAAACCGGCATACTTTGAACTTAAAGTAACACAAATACTGGAGAACTAACCCACTGTGTGTGCCGGATACTATGTTAAAAAAAAAAAAAAAAAAGACGAATGCAAACAACAAAGTATGGACATTTCATTAATGGACCCCAGTTAAGCCCATTAACTGGAGAAATCTTATGCATGAAGGAACTTTTAAGACTTATTAGTATTCCTTTCATTTTAAAACAATAAATACGGCATTATTACATTACGAAAGGTTTAAGGAGAAATTCAACAAAACACACAACAACCTAGCCAGGTGAGCTCAGTCGTTAGACTTTGGAAAAAAAATTAGCTTTGTGCAGCTGGCAGAGAATTACACAAAGCTGGAAGCAGAGGCAGCTTAACCAGATGAGATAAATACGGGAAATGGGGAAAAGCTTGGCATAAATGGTTTCCTATCCAGGAAAACACCCCACAGTGCATTTCCAGTAGGCACTTGACACAAAGCTCTCCTCCCCTCCCCCACCCCAAAGCTTCATCTCGGACCACATATTTGTACCAAGTCCAGTGTGTGAGGGGAGGAGGCTGGGGATGGAGGCTGAAGAAAAAGGAGGGTAATCTGCACCTTTGTTTTTCTTCCCAAACACACATCCACGCATACCTACACAAATCGTTTAAAGTGCTGGTGTCATGGTTTTGACCCCCACCACCACTTTGCATATTGTGGAACTCTACCTAGAGTAAACTGGCTGGGGTGTTCGTGGTTGACCGTTTTGTAATTTTCCTAAGGGATATTTTCAATTCAATTACACACGTGAATAGAGTGCCTACTATGTGCCTACCAGTGGGCCAGGCACATAGCATTTCAGTTTCTCTGTTCCTGTTGAGGTTGTTTTTTTTGTTTTGTTTTATTTTTAAATAAGACTCCCTCATCCCCGTGGTCTTTAGCATCCAAGGAATGGATTTGAGGTACTAAGTCACATTCCCGGTGGGAAATGGCCACCTCCCCTGGCCAATGGGAAAGCCACTCTTGGACATAACTGGTAGGATTTGCAACTGACACGAAGCCTCCCACCCGGGACACCATTCCTGAAGAGGAAAGTGGGAAAACACCCCGGGCATTCTATCGCTTCATTTTCTACGCCCGCACTTCCCTGGGTCCAGCTTACTCCTTCATAGGGGAAGGGGGACAGGTTGTGGCCAGGGGCATTGCAGCCCTCCACAAAGTGGGAGCTCCCTGGGCTCACCAGCCTGAGTAAATGCCACTGGTAGAATGCCACTCACACAATGGGATGCCTTTCTCCCTGGAGGCCTCTCCATCTGACCGCATCCTGAGAAGTGGTCTCCCTGAGTGCAGTGTAAGAGAGCCCTTTCCCCGGTCACGGGGCCCCGGGAAGCCCAAGGACGGAGGGACCCACACCCGCTGTTCCTTGGGACGGCTGTATCACCTGACCTGGCCCTCCCTTCAAAGGGGCCACCAATGTCAGCGAGGACAGACTCGCTCCCAGCTCCCCTCCTGGGAAAGGAAGCCAAATGGGGCAATGCTTCTGCAGGGGCTGTTAAACCCTAGGTCACACTCGTTCAGATGCTCGGATCAGAGAGATTCTCTATCTCTGCTTAAATAATTTGAATGAGCAAAAACCGCTTCAAAGTAAACAGTTAAACTGTAATGGTGATGGGTGCCACAGGAATGCTTAAATGGCAGCTAAAAAAAAAATAAAAAAAAATAAAAAGTCTAAAACAATCCACAAAGAACTCCTCAGTAGGCATTTGCTACAAATCAACTTTAAACTCACAAACATGTTGGGGGCAGGGCAGTGGGAGTGGTTTATGGAGACAGGAAAATCCACAACAGCTTAAGAGTGGCAGATCTCAACTATTCTTCTGTATCTGCAACAAGTATTCGAAAACAGGTTCTTCATCCGAAAGGCTGTTGGAGGTTCTCTTGACCCTCAAGTTGGACCCATGGCCCATAGCTTACACTGAATCATGACAGTAATTTAAATATTCCTAAGAAGAGCTGAAGACATCCGTTTCATACTTTTGCATGACTTCAAGTTTACAGTTCCTGCAGTTCCATTCCATATTAGCAGACCCCAAAGACATGCATTCTGCAGAGAAGGCACGGCTTGAAATGCTATCAAGGAAGATTGCTGTATTCCAGTGGCCCAGGTGGCCAGATCCCATTTCTACAGCCCATCCGTCAGGCACAGCAAGCCAATCCGGGAGGGAGGGAGGGAGAGAGGAAAGTATGGGTGAGAGACACCTGATTGCACATTTTCTCACTTGCTGACTCATCCAGGAGATTTTGGAGCCTGGGGCAAAGCAGGGTTTTCCCAAGGGAGCCTGCAACTGTGCGTTTAGACAATTTATATATATATAAAAAAATTCGTTAAAATGTCAGCTTTGTTCTGAAGTCTGTAGTTTACTTCATGATACTATCTTGGAGGAAGAAGGTAGGAAGGGACAACACTGCATGACAGATGTTCTGGTTCCATAATAAAAAAATATTGGTTTATAAGGAGTTCACAAAGCATAATCAACTACACATGAAGTCTTCCACCAGCGGGAGCTTCTCCAAATCATAAGCGTCAAAGAGATCGCTGATGCCTTCTTCCTCCCCGAGGCTTAGGAGATAGTCTTCTTGGAGCAGGGGAGGCAGTAAGTTCACAAACGGTCCTTCTAGGTTGGAAGGAATTTGGTCCTCAGTCTGCTGTAAAAGGTTGGCTGGGGAGGCCAAAGGAGAAAGGCTTGCCATAGAAACTGAGCAATCACTATGTCCTGAGTTGGTTGAAGCCAAGTCTGAAAGGAAAAAAATTGGTGGAAACACAAAAGTAAGTTAGAATATACAAGTTGCTGCTCTGAAAGCTCTCACCCCCTGCTAATGACAATTAGACAGCATTATGATACAGATCACCTGTCGGCAGTCTCTAGTCACTCACTCATCTTTTAAAGGACCTACTATTAGCAAAAAGAATTTAATTAGCTCCAAAGATTAGAGGTTAACAAGTTAAAATAAAACTTCTCTGATATCAACTGGTCATTATTTAAGGAAAAACAAAACAAAATATAAGGTAAAGACTATAAAGTTGGCTCCCTAGTAGAAATTCACTGATTTTTAACTTAGTCCAGCGGTTCTCAACCTGTGGGTCGCGACCCCTTTGGGGGTCGAACGACCCTTTCACTGGGGTTGCCTAAGACCATCGGAAAACACATATATAATTACATATTATTTTTGTGATTAATCACTATGCTTTAATTATGTTCAATTTGTAACAATGAAATTGGGGGTGACCACAACATGAGGAACTGTATTAAAGGGTCGCGGCATTAGGAAGGTTGAGAACCACCGCAGTAGTTCCACCTTATCTGTGGTTTTGCTTCCCCCGGCTTCAGAATTACCCAGAGACAACTGCGGTCTGAAAATTTCAGAAAGAAACAATTCCTAAGTTTTAAATTGCCAGTTCTGGTAGGGTGCTGTCCTGCTCCATGCTGCCTGGGATGTGAATCATCCCTTTGTCCAGCATCTCCTCACCTTAGACACTCCCTGCCTGTTAGCCACCTAGGAACCTTATCAGTTACCAGATGGACTATTGTGGTGCCGCAGTGTGCCTGATGCTAACCTCCCGATGCCTATGTCATTCTCACTTCATCTCATCATGCAGGCGTTGTATCATTTCACATCATCACAAGAAAGCTGAGCACAGTATTCAGTAAACGATAGTTTGAGAGAGACCACATTCACATAACTTGCATTACAGTATATTGTTATACTTGTTCTATTTTATTAGTTATTGTGGTGAATATCATACTGAGCCTAATTTATTAATTAAGCTTTTCCATAGATACCTATATATAGGAAAATACAATCTATGCAGTTGAGCCTTGAACAACATGGGTCCACTCATACTCAGATTTTTAAAAAATAAATACTCGTACTTCCTTCAATCCACAGCTGGGAGTCCATGAGGTCCTGCAACCAATCCTCCGCATACTGAGGGACAATTTAAGATTTGGGGGCATCAAAAGTTATAGGTGGATTTTTGACTGAGTGAGGGGGTCAGAGCCCCTGGTCCTATCATTGTTCAAGGATTAACTGTATAGGGTTCAGTACTATCCCAGTTTCAGACATCTATATTTTTTGGCTCAGTATTAAGTCAGACCTGTTCACTTAAATCACTGCTATTCTTGCTGCTATATTGGGAGGTGGGGGAAAAATGAAACACACATACTGAAAGAAAAAAAAAAAAAACCCACAAAGAGCTTCCTTTGCTCCAGGGACAGTGCAGGAAGAAGTCAGATTTGTTTGTTTGGGGGTTTCCTTCCATATCCTCACCCCAATACACTGGGGGTGGGGGGGAAGAAGGGGAAATTAAGACAAAACTTCTTTGATAGAAGGCTTTTCTCTCCAAACACTTCTCTCTCTAAGGATCTCTGTAGCATCATGGAAAGGTGTGTGGCCAAGGATCGCTGATGATTCACTCAGCTTCACTCCCCACTTCAGCTGGGTTTCCAAACACTGTAAGGATTTGCCAATAGCCAAATCCTGAGGGACTCCATTCGTGGGCGAAGGAGTCATTAACCCAAGGTCATTATTTGATTCTGCAAACTAGTGAGAATGCCTTTAAAAGAAAGTTCCCTTCATAACAATAATAACAGAAGATTTTGTGTCTTGCCTAGACTTGTAATTCTGATACAGAATTCTTCTAGCCTGGCCGGCATAGCTCAGTGATATGGTCACCTTCATTTTTAACATAGTTTTCAAATGACAAATACAAGAATTGTTACCTTTGGAAGTGGGTTTAGAGATATTCCCATTGTGGTCTTGGTTGTTTGTTTTCATTGGACTGTGTGTTTCAGTCTCTTCTGGACACAAGTAAACCTCAATGGGCCCTTGGGTACTTGCCAAGTGTATTTGCAGGCTCTATGAACAGAAAAGAGTGAGGAAGGTTCAAAATGAAAGTTCTTTTGGAAATGAAAGCAATAGTAATTTTCATCCAAAAATGTGAAATAAGGGTAGTTTTCTTAGTTCATTTTGCTTTGTCACAGCTAGTCTACCTGTACCAATGACTGCCATGCCCTAGAGGACAGGTCAGCAAACTATAGCCCAAGGCCCAATCCAGTCCACAACTGATTTTGTGAAGAGTTTTATTGGCACAGAGTCACGCTTACTCCCATTATTGATGCATGGCCTCTGGCTAGGTGTTTTGTTTTTTCTCACGCAGAGTTGGGCAGTGAGCAGTCCCAACAGAGACTGTATGGCTCACAAAGCCAAAAATATTTACTGTCTGGCCCTTTAAAGAAAAATTTGCTGACCCCTGCCCCGGAGAAGGTGAATTATGCTCTCTAAATATATTTAAAAAACAAAAAAGCAACACACAAACTATTACAGGGTGCTTTTAGTGTTCCAAATACAATATTTCCATGTTGTTATTCCTTTATGGTAGGGCTTTTTTAGTGTTGAACTTTAATAACCACTGGAACGGAGTTTAATAAGAGAATGCAGCACACTAATATTTAAAATTCCTCTTCATCTAGGTCATAGAGCTATTATTATCACTTAAGGTGAGAACTCTACCCTAGATGAGAGCTTGCAAATTTCATTCTCTTTTTACTTTCTATGCATATTCTTTTTACTACATTTCTTTAACTTAGAGTTATAGTCTGGGCCTCTTATTAAACTACATCTGAAACCAATCACAAAAATACGCACCCTACTTTCTTACAATATGCTAGCCTATGAAACAAACCAAAGAAAGTCCCATTTCATCTCTTAAAAGTAAACATGATATAAATGATAAATTCTGAAATGTGCTAAATTAGGGAGATACTTTACAGCATTTCTATCTCTTGTAGTGGGAATTATATTTAGAGTAATCAACATAAAATTCTCCCAAATTTCAAATTGATTGGAACCAACAAATTATGAAAAAAAGAAAGTACAAGAGGGACAGGCCATTGCATACCACCTTGAGCTGAGTGCCCTGCTTTGTTAAAATTAGATCTTTTGGACACACAATATATATTGATCGGTTGAAATGTTTTTAAAGTTAGCATTAAGTAAAATAGAAAAAGAACTAAAAAGAAATTTCTAGTTTACAGGAGGATATGAACTTTAACCATGAATCAATGATTCTTTAACTTCAGGCATTCCAGAAAGATCTCTGCAGATAAACAAAGACATCTCCTTACCTCTATTGGGTCAGGCACTTCAAGTCTTGTTTCTGGAGGGGCTTTCACAACTATAACAGTTTGGTCTTTAAGGCCACTAATTTTTCGAATATCTTGATATGTAGCATAAGCTAACGTAACGAGTGTTAAGGAAATCTCCCAACTAATTGCCTCAGATAACCATTATGAGATTAACAAAATAGACGCATGGAAAAATTTTGAAGTATTTTATGATTTATAAGATTATATCTGTTTTGCCTTCTAGATCTTTAAATATATGGGATCTTCCACGAATCTTGTTTTCTGGGTGATATTTTAAACAACAAAAGAAATGCATACCTTTTTCCTGCCCGTTTTTAAAAAGTCCATAGCTTAAAATATTAAAATAAACACAGAAACAGCAAAGTTAATTTAACAAAAGAAAACCAAGGCCCGGCTGCGGTGGCTCAGTGGTTGAGCATCAGCCTATGAAGCCAGGAGGTCATGGTTCGATTCCCACTCAGAGCACATGCCCAGGCTACAGGCTCAATCTCCAGTAGGAGGTGTGGAGGAGGCAGCTAATCAATGATTCTCTCTCATCATTGATGTTTCTATCTCTCTCTCCCTCTTCCTTCCTCACCGAAATCAATAAAAACATTTAAAAAAATAAAAATATTTTTAAAAAAATAAAAGAAAGAAAACCAAGACCCATTTGGTCCAGGATTTTCAAACCAGGTTCCTCTGGAATGCAGATATTCCCTGAGTTCCCATGAAGTATGCTATCACTCAAATCGAATGATGGCAGAACCCAATTTACAGGAAAATAATTTTAAGCTCTATTAAACATAGTTTTTTGTAACTTCCAAAAACTTCTATCTTCTACTTGACTACTAGCAAGTGTCAGCAGTCACCCAAATGCATGAATGAATGAATTAGTAGCAAATAGATATATTAGTGGAAGAACTCAGAATACTGTGGAGGCAGGCAATATATTTTCTTAAGTGTACATGGGCTGGTTGTGATTATATATTAAGAGTGTCAGTCCTTCTTGGTTAGAAAAATTATCCTTTATATGATATTATTAACTCTATCAATATTTCAGTGTTCACGAGGAAGAAAGTGGCTTCCAGATGGTCTGCAACCTGAATGAATATGAGAAACATTGATTTAGGAAAAGAGAGTAAAATAATATTCAGTACTCCTGGTTGTTACTTCTGAGCACTGAACAGTTCCTTTAAGGGCCTGGACAGCCAAACCTACAAGGATGCCATGAAAGAATATGGTACTTATTATATGATAAAAGTATCCATGCAAGCTTGCCTAGATAGACAAGCTTTTTACTTGGCACTAAGAGAGAACATGTCGCATGGCTTTCTTATAAGGGACATGGAGTAACATAATGTACAATGTCTTTACCCAGCAGTTAAAAAATGGTAATCCACCAAAAAAATGCACATAACAAAACAGCACATCACAATTCAATGAAGGCATTGCTATGGGTAATATAATGTAGCTAACAGAGTCTATGATCTAACATGTTTAACACAGAAACAGGACTTAGTGAACCTAGAGAAAATAATATCCCTCAGAATAGTAGCTTTTTACTAGAAGTCGAAGGAAGCTATGAACCCATTCATTGGGGGGGGGGGGGGGGGGAAGCACATCCACCCCAACCTGCACATACATTTATCACGACGACCTTCTTTAAATCTCAATAATTGAGACAACAGCCAATTAAGTGGACAGCTCAAGCAGGATTCCAGGTTTTAGGTCACCATTTATCTCATCAAGAAAGACCACTGATACCGTTATAAAAGTGTTGACATGCCCTGGCTGGCTGGCTCAGTTGATTGGAGCATTGTCCAGTATACCAAAAGGTTGCGGGTTTGATTCCTGGTCAGGGCGTGAGGGAGGCAACCGGTCCATGTTTCTCACATCAATGTCTCTTTCTCTCTTTCTCTCTCTCTCTCAACAGAAACATATCCTCAGGAGAGGATTAAGAAAAAAGAAAAAGTCTTAGGACAGCTTTGAATTTTTACTGAGAACACTGGGAAAACTGATAACCAGGTACTTACACCATAGCCCACTGTCAAAAAACTATGTGACAAGAACTCAGTAAAATAAAAACTCATCTACAATTACTCAACATGCTGCAGGAAAGAAAATTTCAACACATTTGTGAACAAGCTGTACCAAATTTGGAACTGAATGGGAAATGGAAATAAATGGTGCAAACATATTCTCTAATCTTATAAACTTAGAAGTGCTTCCACAGTGGCTCCCTCCTGAATTTGCTTCTTGGGTTAGCAGCCCCCTGCAAGGTAGCTTTCATTCCCTGCAACAAAGGCTGCAGAGAAAGCTAATGTAGGTGACAATGCCATAAGCTACAAGCTGCCAGTCATTTGTAACTGCCACATCTCCTCGCTGGGGCTCCCAGCTAAACAATGAGTGAAAGAGCTCGACAGCCATTCTTGTTTCTTCCCCTGTAAGCCCACTCTGGCCACCATTAGGGGTTCATATCAGCACAACTCTTTCTCCATCTCACTAATCATCAGCTGACAAGGTTAATCTTTTGGTCAAAAAGAAATAAACAATTGCTGATTCAAAAAAATTACCTGAATTGGAAAGTAAATGTCCCCGCACCCTCTAAGGGAAAGCCTATTGGAGAGGAGACACGAGAAGAACGTGGGCAGGACACATTTTATTTCCTGTCTCACAAAGGTAAATGTGGAATAATCGAAGTCTGGAACTAAAATTAGAGATGGGGTAATTTAAAATATTGCATTTGTCTTCTACTAATAAGTGAGAACACTGAAAAATCTTCTTGCCGAAACAACGAAGCAATCTCCCTAATCTTTTGTCTGACGTGAGATGATGAACAGTAAGCTGTACTGAGATGGTCACCAGACTATTAGCCTACAGAGAACAGGAATTGGCTTTCTGTATTTTTATTTCCAAGAACTACTGTTTGCAGATGAACAAATATATTAAGATTTCTTGGGCCTTGTGGTTCTTCTGAAATCAATTTCTGGTGTTGTGAATCAGCCTAGTGCTCTCTAAAACTTATAGAATAATTTTTTATACTCAATTTCTTCAGCTATATAGCTCAATCAGACAGATTCAACAAATTCAATTGCTCCAATAGCTGATGAAAAGAAAGTAGAATGTGAGAACCCCAACAGTGACAGCTAACACCCACCCAAAATCTGGGAAGCCAAAGATGAATCTGTGGAATGTTGTCATTAATATTAATACTGACACCATTCTTATCCTATAATAGTGTTGCCTTACGCAATGAGTGTACCATATGTATCAACCACACATGAATTTAAAAAGTTCCCTCCTTGCTGTAAAATAGACATAATAGATGATTATCTTTCCATAACTACTGACTTCTAATACAAAGTGGGTTCACACACACACACACATACACAGACACCCCACGCATGTGCATAAAACCAAAGTAAAAGTCTACCTTGTGCATAAAAGTCAGACTGTCGACTCTGGAAATAGTCTAGAAAGCACTAACCCCCAATGACCAGGTGGCACAAAGGATATCTTTGATTCTCTGAATCCTCGGTTAACAGTTTGAGGTCCAGGGTGCAGCTTTGGATCAGTTCATCTAATTTCTTCTCTTCCTGACTGAGCTCGGTCACTTCCTTTGACAGGCCTTGACACTGGGCCAGCATGCCCCCATCCTCAGACAGACTGCAGCCCCTAGAAACCCAAACACAGACTCTTCATGGCTACTGGAGAGGCAAGCGGGAGGAGGGGAAATGAACAAGCAAGGGCGGGCAGGGAGAAATGATCCTTTGGGGGAGTGTCCCTTTCTTGACATAGGAGGTCCCAGTGCTTGTTTGCCAAGTGTTAAAATTAGAACATTTATACATATATATTTTTTATACGTATAGTCCTTCACTTTTCATACCATAGAAATTAAGTGAAAAAACACTACTATTTTAGCTTTCTTTCCTACAGAGGAGGCCTGTGTCTGCAGAAGGCTCAAATTCATAGGGCAGAGAGGCAGCTCCTTCCTGCCACATGCCTCCCAGGGGTGGGGGTGGGGTGGGAGGTGGAAAGCAGGTAGGAAAACACAGAAAGATAGAACAATTTGCAAGAAAAGATAGAATGATTCAAAATTCAACAAAACATCATCCAACAAGCACGAGGGCCTTGGTAATTTCTGCGGGTCTTAGGCCAACATATGAAAAGGAAAAGCAGGTTAAGGAAACAGATACAGGAACTGAGACATTTGACACTTGCCTTAATTTATTCAGAAAGTGAGTTAATCTGCTGTGAGAACCATGGATAAAGATAGTTGGTGACTGTGTGTATACCGAGATATGTTAATACACAGCCATAATTTCCAAATTCCTGTTGGAGTTAGGACATGTGTAAGTATTTATGAGATTACACACATGGACTTCACCGTATCAAATGAACAGCATTCTACTTTACACCTACAGGACCCAATTAATTCCAGGACCCCCCTGCTTGTAGCTAATGAAATAGAAACTCTTTTTTATCTCGGACAGTATCTAAATAGGTCTCTTCCTAAAGAGACTTTGAACTTGTGGCTAAGGAGTTGAGGAAGGAGAGAGAGGTGAGAGAAGAGGGTAGGAGAAGAAAAAAAATGAAGTGTGGGCATGAATGTGAAAGTTAGGATGGAGAGGAAGTCAATGTTTGAATGGACCCCCATCAGAGCCAGGGAATGGGGTGGGGGTGCGACTCATACTCACATCCATTGCACGTTGTTTTTAGACTTCTTCTTAATGAGGTGGATGCCTTCCAGTACATTGGTGATATCATAAATCCTTCTCTTTTGCACTTTCAGCACCTCTGCTGCCTTGTTCAAA
This sequence comes from Myotis yumanensis, assembly GCF_028538775.1. NCBI lineage: Eukaryota > Metazoa > Chordata > Mammalia > Chiroptera > Vespertilionidae > Myotis > Myotis yumanensis. The sequence goes on from NW_027223753.1 coordinate 76,623,283, forward strand.
TCCAAGACCCCATCAGGTGACTGGCTCAGGAGCTGAATGAACTTCTTGGTGAGCAGACCAAGTGATGTATCATACCGTGTTTTTTCTGAGGGAGATTTTGGAGCTTAAAGAAAAACAAAAACCGAGCGGGTGGGGGGTAGGGGGAAAGGTAAAGAAATGAGGGGTTTCTTTGCAGTTGAGCAAGCCCCATCTCCCACTGCAGCCCAAGTATTAGTATCAGAAGCAAAGCCATTTCTGTCAAGTTACGTAGAAAGCTATGAAACTGCTTTATTAGAAAAGGAAGGGACAGTTAAAATTCCTGTTTGTGAATTTCTCAGTGGTTTCTGCTTCGGTTCATCCTATTCCCTGGAGCTAGTAAAGTATCCCACACACAGTAGGTGCTCAAAAATGTCTGATGAACGAATGAGAAAGTGCTGTAGCCCCATGGGATCAGCACACGTGGAGTCTAACCCCATGGGGACAGGTGAGGAATCTCCCCAGCGTTTCGTGCCGGGCTCAGACAGACCCACTTCCGCTGGCCTTTCAGGCTCCCGGGTTGTGTGTGTCTGTAACTTGTTCACCAATGTATCCCGATGATGCTTCATTTGGATGAAGACTTTCTGGACCCTGGAAGTGTCTTTCAATCGTCTCCCTATCCCACTTGAATAAAATTTCTTATTTAATATTGTGCCTATTCTCTTACAGGTCACAGGTCAAGGATTTAATGTAGCAGTACGCACAATCTGTGGATTTTCTAATACGAAAACTACAGGAAAGGTGAGAACAAAGTCTAACGAGGCCAGAGACATAAAGGACTGGCTAGCCATCTCCGACCTACTTTCCTCTCTCCCAGAAGAAACAATGATCATATCAACGGAAAGGAAAACTAGCAGCAATTCATTGGGCTCAACCAATTCTTATGCTGCTTTATGTTGAGCTAGAGATTTAGACCGACACAGACATTTGCAACTCTGGCACAGTTCGTCTACACCCACTTAGCCTCAGTCTCTGAAATAATGTCCGTTAAAGAAGGTTAAAATTAAATTTGATTATAGAACGGAACAAGGAGCTTATATTCCAAGTTGAAAAATGAAACTGCACACATTTCAAGAGGCCTCCCCTTAGGTCAGTATTTAGGCACTGGAGTGACTGTGTAAACCGTTCGCTGGGTGTCTGCAGACACTGTATTTACTTTTTGGATAGGCACAGAAAGAAGTGACAAAGAACAAAACATGCCAAAGTTTCTCACACCTTGGCACCCTTCCAGCCGCAAGCTTTGAAAGTTGGGAGCCCACACCACAGAGAATCAGAGATGAAAGAATCCTTACTTTTGGGGCTGTCTGGACTTCGCAGTGCAGCTCTCCCTTTGCCCTTTGGGGTTTTTAAACCATCTGAGAGGTACTGATGACCGCTTTCTCCTAGCTCCAGCCTTCGCTTGGCCTGGAATAAGAAAGTATAATCATTCGTCCCGGTCACATGGACAATCACAAGTGAGGCTGTGTGGGATCTGGCCCCTGCCCAGTGCTGCAGCCTCGTGCCTGCTCGCACACCTTGGCTCCGCTCGCTCAGGGTCTCGCCACTCCCCAAGCTCTCTCTTCATCTGCAAGGATCATCCGTACACACTCAGATGGACAAATCCAGCAGTCCTTTAGGATTAGATCCAGGCGCCACGCTGTTCATTTATTCACTGATCCAACACCTGTGCCAGGCACGGGGCTAGATACTGAGAATCCAGCAGGCACCATGGAACTGAAATAACTTTCCCCCAGTGAGCCTGTACTGCCTCTCTCCATCTCTGACCTGGGTTGGACCCCTTTGTTGTGCTTCCTCAAACACCCTGTGTTTATGTGCATCATAACACTTATTAGATATAAGAGTTATTTTACTAATCTGTTTCTCATTTCCTTTCAGGCAGGGACTGTTTCCCATTTATCTTTGTATATACCTAGTGCTCAGCACAGAGCCTGGGTTTCTATAGGTCTTCAATCTCTAAGTGATTGTGGTAACACAACTGGTCACAGACTACAGATGGTCATTCATCACAATAACAAATATTGCAAATACTCAATCTTGGGCTTCAAGTGGTATTATTTCCGCCATTTAGTCACTAAACCTGGCATTTAAATGAGAAGTCCTCATAAAAGTTTTAAATTTATATTCATTTCACTTTAAAATTATCCACTTAGTGTCTTCTATGTACTGGGCACTGGACTTAGAGAACAGAGGTAAGGAAGATACTCTACCTAAGGCATAGCGTCCACAAGAGCAGAGAATTAAAGAAATCATTGTTGAGTATTAACTGTATGGGTGTGATGGGTGTTTCAGACAGAATTGGCCCCAACAAGACACTACACACAGCAATGTGTATTTAGGTTTATTTTAGGACAGGTTCTTCTAATGAGGGATTCATAATTTTAAAATAACTTCCCATGACACAGAAACGGAAGTAATAATTTATCGGCTGATGATAAATATTCAGCTTCTCTATGAATGTTGTCAGCCGTTTGTATTGTTCACTACTACAGTAAGCAACTAGCCACACATGGCTCACTTGGTTGAGCATTGTCCCATGCACCAAAAGGTCACTGGTTCAATTCCCAGTCAGGGTGCATGCCTGGATTGCAGGTTTGATCCCCAGTAGGGGTGTGCAGGAAGTAGCTGACCAGTGTTTCTCCCTCTCCCTCTAAAAAAATCAATAAAAACATATCTTTAAAAAAAGATATGACTTTGGAGAAATAAAATGCACATTGGATTTTGAAGACAATACAAAAAAGGGTAAAATATTTTAATTTTAAAATTGATGACTTTAAATTGATAGTATTTTGGTTTTATAAAATAAGATAGAATTAAAGTTATTATTTCACCTCTTTCCTCTCTATTTTTTTACTACGTGGCTTAGTTTAGTGGCACAGATTACCTTTCTATTGGCTAAACATTACTCTAAAGTCCTAAGAATGACAATTCACAAATTTGTTTTTTCAAACTGATTTCCCCCTCCCAAATACTGTCTAATCCTTGTGTGGGCCTGTTGTTATGTTTGGCCCAGGAAAATTCCCTCTTCACCAGGCAAATGCCCCCTGATTGTTCTTTGGGGAGTACCCCCTACCCAGCCTAAGTGCACACAGGTCTGGTCAGTCACTGTGGTCCGTTCTCCCTTCCCTCTTCCCTTTACCCGCAGTGGCTGGTTAGGGTGGCACATGACCAAAGCTGGGTGAGCCAAGGCCAACTCTAGGCCTTTTTCTGGAGCTGCTGGCAAGAAGGGGGGTATCTTCCCGGTAAAGCTGATAAGCTGGAAGCCAGAAGCTACCCGAGAATGGAGGCCCCGCAGGGGAGAGCAGAGTGGAGAGATGGAGGGAAAGGGGCCCCAGACTCTTCAGTTACTTTAGTCAATAAAATTTCCTTTTTGCTTAAAGCACTTTGAGTTGAGAACCTGAAAGGGTGGTGTAAGCAACAGCCTGTGGGATTAGCTGAGTCTGGTGGGGCTGGCAAAACTGCTGGAGTGGCAGTTGTATCGGTCACTTCACTCGAGGCTGGCTTACCTAAAAGTAGAGAAGAGCGTTGCCATGGAGGCCATTTTTCTCTGTAGAAACTAATCCAAGATAGAGAGCTATGTTCTCTGCCCATGCTAAAGTCCACAGAAGGAAGGCAAGTGGGAAAAGCATTTGGGGCCTGGAGCTCATGTGCCCCTAAGGCTGTATTCTCCCGAATCCACCACTGGCCAGCAGCCTGGGGAATATTACTTTTGCCAAAGGCCTATGGAAGCAGTAAACTGTAGGCTAGAAACTGAGATGGAACTTTATGAACCAGGACTACTCGTGATGTGTCCTGGTCACCAAGCACCGAATGTCAGAGTTCACCAAATCTAAATACTAGACAGAAAAATCTCCATTTTAAAGGCACTTGTATGGCCAGAGAATCTCTACATCTAGAAAGCAAAGGCCTATGAGGTCTCAGCCTCCAAGACAATCAACCACTGAAGCTATAAATCTACACCAACAAGACCCGAGCTTTGTTTGAGAGGGTAGAAATCGAGGTGACCGTATTGACCCCACAAACAAGCCACGTCTCCACCAAGTCTCCAAGTGCCAGCATTCCTGCTGAGGACATGATGTGCTACAGGAGGCAACCACTGCGTATTCCTTTCCTTTTCCAAATGGATGTTTCTGTTGGGCTTCCCTGCTACCCCTCCCCCACTGTTCAGTGAGCGGGAGTTGAACTGGACTTGCGAGGACACAGTACTTGCAGGTCCTAGATCAGAGGATGGGCGTAATAACTGGACTCTTTGGGGAAAGGCTAATAATTTTTACACATGCTGGAGTGGCATTGCTTTAACTTATCAAACTCAAGCACACATGCTTGGTAAGACAAACAAAAAACAAACCAAAAGCTAGACAGGAGGATTTAAACAGTGCAGGTAGTCTCTGCCTATACCCCCTGGCTCTGGGCTGAGCACCAGGGCAGATTAAAATCTATTCTCTTGGTCATCTTATTAAAAAAAAAAAAAAAAAAAGCTTATTGATTTTAGAGAGAGGGGGAGGGAGAGAGAAACATTGATGTGAGAGAATCATAGATTGGTTGCCTCCCCCAGACCAGGGGTCAAACCAACAACCTAGGTATGTGCCCTGACCGGGAATTGAATCAGCAACCTTTTGGTGCATGGGATGACACTCCAACCAACTGAGCTACACCAGCCAGGGCTCATCTCAAGTTTTGGTTGCTCTTAGTGTGAACATCTTGCTGAACTGAGAGTTACCCTGTTTATAAACAGATTTTCATATTACATGCCCCCTACTAGTGAAGCAACTAATCTTTCTGGTGCTCAACAGAAGGCCCAGCCATTTGGTCTTAAGCAGGAGTCAAAGTTGGACATGAGAGATGCTGTGCAGACCACCCACATGGCACCTGCCTGGGATCTCAGCTCCAACTAAGATCACATTCCTCAGTAACGAACAGTGGCACCGTTAAGCCTTTCTGAAAACACATATATGAAAATAACAGGACGAATGGTCAGGCAGCCAAGCAGTGGGCTGTGGGGAACATCCAGTTTCCATCTGCCCCGCATTTATTGCCCCTATTGTTGTTGTTGCTGGGGAAGGTTTCTATGTCTCCAAGCCTGAAAACAAAAGGTCTACTATTGCTCAACATCTTAAACTGACCTTTGCCATGCAGGTTATAAAGGTGAGGACTGCAATCTGGGCCTGCCAATCAGTGCATTCCAGTCCCTTAACTAAGGTGACTAGTTTGGGGATGGGCCCATGAACAAAGAGGATGAATCAGTCAATCCTGGGATTTTTGTTGAAAAGTACGGGGTTCTTTTCACTGGGAGTTATTAGGCAGTAGGGTGTAAGCCTGGAATTACTTGGCAACTGAGCCAACAGAGAAGAAAGCAGAGTTAAGACCTGGAAAGAGGCTGAGTCCCAACACCTTTGAGGGAGGCGCTAGATACAACCATGCTGAAAAGCAGTCCTACTGTAGGCTTTCACTTCGGTGAGCCAACAAACTCCCTTTTTTGTTAGAGGACAACTGAGTCAGATCACTACCGCTGGCAACCAAGAGTCCACATAGACATGGCTCTTTAGTATTAACTATAACACAATGAACATTTGAGTGCTTATAGTATTTATGCACCATGTTAATTGCTTTCCAAATGACTGTGTTATCTCATTTTCATACAACCTCATAAGGTAGTTTCTATTACCTCTTATTTTACAGGAGAAAACTAAGGTTTAGAGTGTTTAAATAACTTTTCTAAGATCCCACAGCCAGTAGGTATGCCTACACCAAAGTCCATGCTTATAGCCACTTTATAAAAATGATTGTAAAAAATATTTGAGTCCAGCCTGTGTGGCTCAGTGGTTGAGATTCAACCCATGAGCCAGGTCTCAGTTCAATTCCCAGTCAGGGCACATGCCCAGGGTTGTGTGCTTGATCCCCAGTAGGAGGTGTACATGAGGCAGCCAATCAATGATTCTCTCATCATTGAAGTTTCTAGTTCTCTCCCTCCCTTTAAAATCAATAAAAACATATTAAAAATATTTGAAGAATTTATTATATTGATACCATCTTACTTTATGATTGATTGTATTTTAAAAAACTTTTCATTATTTAAAAAAACCCTCTCCTTTATTAATAAATGCACATTGTAACTCAAACAACACAACTGGGTATACACAGAAAGCATATTTAAAAAAATATATATTTTATTGATTTTTTACAGAGAGGAAGGGAGAGGAATAGAGAGTTAGAAACATCGATGAGAGAGAAACATCGATCAGCTGCCTCCTGCACACCCCCTACTGGGGATGTGCCCGCAACCAAGGTACATGCCCTTGACTGGAATCGAACCTGGGACCCTTGAGTCCCCAGGCTGATGCTCTATCCACTGAGCCAAACTGGTTAAGGCAGAAAGCATATTTTTCTCCTAATCTTAATCCCGAATTCCCTTCCTTAAAGACAAGCACTATTAAGTTACTTTGGCATTTGTTTAAGATAGTCTATGTAAATACACATACCACGCCTTAACAATTTTTTTTAAATATACACAACCACACCTTTAGAAAATTTTTACACAAATGGTAGCAAACCACATACTATTCTTACAACACATCTTAGGGTTTGATTCCTATCAGTATACTTAAAATGACCTTATTTTTCATAGCTGCATAATATTGTATTACTATACAATGACTTGTTTACTTAATGAGAATCCTACTAATGGATGTTCAACACTCTTCTATAATTTTCCCAATTAATATTCATGTTGGCACAGTGGGGTAGTTACTACTAGTATATACCCATCTTGCACTGAGGCAGTTAAGTTAAAGATTACCTATAGCCTCCGTTAATAAGTCACACATACCAAGATTTGAATCCAGGTCTGTTCAAATAATTTGTTAGTGAGCACTTCCCTAGTCTGATTGAGATGCCCCTCCTCTGCTGTCATAGCAACTTCTGGGCTGCCAATCATAACACATGCTCCAATTTTTCTCCCTGGACCAAAAGCTCAGGACTTTAGCAGCTAAATTTCCCCAGAGCCTTGCATATGGCATGCACTCATTCAAATTAACTTATTTATTTTGAATGAACCAAGAAATAAATTCCCAAAGTCTCTTGGCAGGTAAATCACAAAACTCCAACATTACCAACATGTAAATGGAATACTAAAAAAAAAAAAAAAAAAAAAAAAAAAAATTATACACACACACACTAAAGGCCTGGTGCCTGGCCTGCGCCCTCTTGCAATCCGGGACCCCTCAGGGGATGTCAGAAACCCCGTGCACAGATTTGGCCCGATCCCTGCAGGCCAGGCCAGGCTGAGGGATCCCACCAGTGCACAAATCAGTACACCAGGCCTCTAGTATGCATATAAGATCTTTGGTTAATCTCTTCCCACCCTCCCTCTGAGATTCATTAGTCTGTTCCATGTTTCCATGCCTGTGCGTTGAGTGTCTGCCCCCTGGTGGTCACTGCGTGTCATAGCTACCAGTCGAATGGTTGGACACAGCATATTAGCCTTTCATATATATAAGTGTGTGTGTGTGTGTGTGTGTGTGTATGTATATATGGGTAGGTATATGTATTTATATATCCTGGAGATTAATTTCTATAGAGAGTGGGGTACAAGTAGGTTTACAATTGTATGTGAAACACAGTTTATTCTTGTATTATTATTTATTAATTATTGTATTATTTTCCATATGAACAACTGTAAACCTACTTTTGCCCCACCTTGTATTTGGAAATATTCTCAAAAAATATAAAGGGGAAAAGTTAAAATTGTATAAAGATATGTATAATATGATCTCACAGGGGTAAACAATTTTAAAACTATAGCTCTCCTGCCCTGGCTGGTTTGGCTCAGTGGATAGAGCGTCAGTCTGTGGATTGAAAGGTCCTGGGTTCGATTCTGGTAGGGGGCACATGCCCGGGTTGCGGGCTCAATCCCCAGTGGGGGGTGTTCAGGAGGCAGCCGATCAATGATTCTCTCTCATCATTGATGTTTCTATCTCTCTCTCCCTCTCCCTTCCTCTCTGAAATCAATAAAAAGTATTTTTAAAAAATTAAAAACAATTCCTCTTCTTGAAGTATATTCTGGGAACATTAATGTTGTTGCTAGAGTTTATCTATCAAAAAAACAACACAGCCAGTGTTTTGAATATTTACATTTTTCCACATGTGTCCAAAAATCTCAGAATAACAATTCAGTAAGTAATTGTACATTTATACAATAGAGTGTTATGCAATGAATACTGATGTAAAGCTATATGTAAGTTTTTTAAAAAGCAGGTATGAGTAGTAAAACTATATTTTTGTAGGGAAATTATATACATAGAAATAGGTATTAAGAATACATACCAAATAGTTTGAGTATTAATCTTTGGGTAGGATTATGGTTTTATTTTCTTCTTAGCTTTTTATATTTCTAAATTATTTTAAGGTGCACATGGGTTATTTGGCTTACGAAACAAAACAAAACAAAAAAACACAAAATCATTTCCATTTGAGGTTAAACAAAACAAGTCTGGTGATTTACTTTTAGACTTGAAAATCTTATGTACCATTTAATGTGTTCAACAGAAATGGGCTGTGCTCCAGAAAGAGCATCCCAGCCTCACAGAGGGAAGGCAAGTGGTGTTCTTACCTACCATTCAACGGAGCCACCAGAAAATTAAGTCAAGAAAAAGGCCCGGCCTGCTGTAGGTTAACAAACTGTGAACACTAAAATAAACTCCCTTCACCTCAGTTAATAGGAGATCTGGGCAAGGGAAAGAGCTAGATATATGATACCTTTCTGTCCCAAAGCCAAACATGAGACAGGCATTTTGAACACAGGAAAAAGGGAAATAGAAGAAAATGAAAATTAAATAAAAGGAATGAAGACCAGGTTAAGCACATTAGTGAAATAACCCAAAGAAATTTCCAGCGGGAGCCCAGGCCACAGCTGGATCTCTCTTGGATTCTGGCCATTGGCTCAGCAGGTTAGGGCACAAGCAGTTTTTTAAGAAAAGAATATCTGGCTTCCAGTTGTGACTATATACTACGAGAGGCACAGTGCATAGATTTGTGCACCGGTGGGGTCCTTCAGCCTGGCCTGCACCCTCTCACAATCTGGGACCCGTCGGGGGATGTCAGACTGTGGGTTTCCACCTGATACCCACAGGCTAGGCCGAGGGACCCCACCGGTGCATGAATCCGTGCACTGGGCCTCTAGTCTATCTATATATATAAAAGCCTAAGTGATCCTTATGACCGGCTAACTGGTTGCTATGACACGCACTGAACACTAGGGGGCAGACACTCAATGCAGGAGCTGCCCCCTTATAGTCAGTGCACTCCCACAGCGGGAGCGCCGCTCAGCCAGAAGCCAGGCTTACAGCTGGCAAGCACAGCTGCAGCAGCGGGAGCCTCTCCCGCCTCCATGGCAGTGCTACTGAGCGGCGAGCGGCGAGCGGCGGCGGCGAAGGCAGGCACAGTGGGGGCCGGGATGAGCAGGAGTGGCACAGCAACCGGCCCCAGCCCCTCCCCCGCCACCTGCTGCTTTACACACTGCTGCATCCCCCGAGAGGTCTCAGATTGTAAGAGGGCGCAGGCCAGGCTGAGGGACCCCACCCCAGTGCACGAATCTGTGCACCAGGCCTCTAGTATATATATAAAAGTCTAAGCAACCGCCTGCCCCCTGGTGGTCAGTGCGCGTCATAGCTACTGGTCAAACAGTCACTTAGGCCTTTTATCTATATCTATATCTATATCTATATCTATATCTATATCTATATCTATATCTATACCTTTATAACCGTATATCTATATCTAGATAGATAGATAGATAGATAGATATAGATATATTAACTCAATGTGGCTAACCATTTTTTTAAAATATATTTTTATTGATTTCAGAGAGGAAGGGAGAGGGAGATGGAAATATCAATGAAGTGAGAGAATCATTGATGGGCTGCCTCCTGCACACTCCGAGCCCACAACCTGGGCATGTGCCCTTGACGGGAATTGAACCTGGGACCCTTCCATCTGTAGGGCAATGCTCTATCCATTGAGCCAAACCGACTAGGGCACTAACCATTTTTAATCCATCCAATTATTTATTAAGTGTCTGCTGTGTACCAGGCCCTGCAAAGGCGACGACTGCAAAGGCGATACGGTAGTCCCCGCTATATAAGAGGCAAACAAATAACAGGAAATGCATGACCAATACTGAACGAGCCCACGGTTGGGTTACAGGAGGGCAGGAAGACAGGCTGGGCAGAGAAGTGGGTGGGGATCTGGAGAGAGCAGTTAGAGGTGGCGGTGCTTGCACCAAGTCCTGGAAGGTCAATGGGCTCTGTCCTGAGGAGACGTGAGTGGAGTTGGGGGACTTGAGAGGCTGGCCAAGCACAAGCTGAGGCACTGAGACTTGGAGGAGCCCTGGTTCAGAAGTCTTGGCGGTAGAAGGGGCCTGCTGCACAGGATAAAGAATGGCCAGACCATGGTTCCTTACTCACCATACTAATAACCACACCCCAACGTCAATCTTTCTCCAAGATGGGTTACCTAAGATGAAGAAGAGCTCTAAGGTCATATCCGGCTCTTTAGGCGAGAGGTCAATTCATAATCTAACATGAACGGTGTCTCTATGAGCTAGTAGGTGAGAAGCCTAATCAGAAACCCAATTTCAGAGAACTGGTGAAGTGAACAGACAAGCAGAAAGCTCCGACAGAGGCATGTGGTGACAGGAATAGCAAACATGCATTTTATCTTGGTAGAGACTTCCCTTAAATCTCACACCACACCCGCTGGTGAGCAGTCTCTCTCTTCTCTCTCCGATGTGTCCCTGCGCATGACCGTCTCACTGCCCCAGCTAAATTGCCCCATCGTTTCTCACTGGATTACTAGAATGGCCCCCAAACTTGGCCATCTTTCTTCTTTTGATTTTTAAATTACAGTTCTAGGGTATTTTAACTTCAGTATAACTTGTATTTATTTTTAGAAATCTAATCACATACATATGAATGTTTCTAAAGGAAAAGGAATATCAAACTGCTTCACAACTTTGGAATAGAGGCCATTTACTGATGAACTGGTGACTGCCTTCCTTTCTATGTACATTTGTTGTTTTCTAAAATAATTTCAGACAATTTAAAAATAAATATATGCACATGATTTTTTAAAACCCACTAGCGTTGGGAGCTTATAATGATTACCTCCCCAGGGTCACACCTCAGTATCTCTTAAGTAATGAGCATACACAGCTATTTCTTGGTTTAGCCATTTTCGTTATTTATGCAGACTTCCTTCTTGATACTTTTACCCAATAGTTGCATACCAGTGCTGTGCATTTTGACTATACAAATAGCATTCACTGCAGCATCAAATAGTACACTGAGATTATATTTTCTTTCTTGTAAAGCTCGTTTGTTAGGAGTTTCTGATTGTCTTTCCTGCTTTTTGGCACCATTTGCCTTCATATCAACTTTCCAATTCTCCTTCCTATTGGATATTCAATTTTTCCTCTGCCTGAAGCTCCTGGACCTCCTGCAGTCTGGACACTAGACTGACTGTTCTATAAGCCTCCTGCACGGTGGTCATTCTGCAGTTTTCTCTCAAGGCATGCAGTATTGAAGTCTGAGGTAGATACCTGACATTTTATTTGACTACCCAGCCTCTAAACCTACCCCCATCACTAGAAGTTTACCAGTTTGTCTGTACTGGTGGGAGGCACAGCCACCTTTCTACCACAGAAGCTGAAGACCCAGTGCCCTTTCTCAGCTTCCCTGAACCTTAGGCCAGAGCTGTTATCTAGGCTGGCATAGGCAGGCACACCACCCTGGACTTGGAGTCTAGAGTCACTCCTGCAAGGAAGCAGACCAGTGGTGACGGCTGGGGAGCCTGGGAGGAGAGACTAGTGATGCTGGACTGGTTTCTGTGGTTTGGTGTTTTGGCTATGGTTCTGGTTATTGATCCTTCCTTGTTCCTGCCTATTCTCCAAGTTTGGTTCTCTAATCGTCTTGACATTTTAGTTAGTTATCCAATATCCTCTCAATAAATTCCTTTTTCTGCTCAAGTCAGCCAGAGTTGATTGCATTATCATCAATTGTTTTCCTGGAACACATCTGAACAGTAGTATGGAAGAGAAAACTCGCATCCTTATACATCTGCAATGTGTATTGCACCCTCACACTGGATAGTTTGGCTAGGTAAAGAATTGAAGGCTGAACACCACTTGTCTCAGAACTGAAGGCACTGCTCCAGTGATGACAAACCTGCAGCTACTGCTTCTCAAGCCTGAGAAGCTATTCAATATTTAACTTCTCTGAAACCTTCCAGGCCTGCCTTACCTTACAGTAAAATCTCTTATATATTCAGGTGTGCATCTTTTCTCACTCACAGTGTGAGAAACTCGTGGACTCCTAAACACTACATTTGGACTTCAGCTATAAGAAATACTTATGTTGTAAATCATTCCTTCACTGTCTGTCTAATCTTTCTAAAATTCCCATTCTTTTTGGATACTCTAAAAGTTCTTAGCTTCTATTTTTTTGTTTGTTTGTTTTTTGGTTTTATTTACTTGTGTCCTTACATCAAATTTAGCTTCCACTTCACTATTTTTTTTTTTTTTTAATTTGGGCAACTCTATTTTAGTTTCCAAGAACATTTGTTTTAACTTCTGCTGCATCTATTTTATTGCATCTTGCTCTTATTTTATGAATAGGACAGCCTCTCTGATACCCCTGATTATTTCCTTTTAAGTTTTCTTCTGTTTCCTGTTCAATCTGTTTTCTTTATAGTCATCTTTTCCTAACCATTAAACCAAAAAAAAAAAAATTCTTGATCCCACTGTAGAACGTTGTAGTCTTTTCTCAAACATCTAGTCAAGCTTTGTGTCTGTTCATATTTTAGAATAAAGCAAGAGATGACAAGTGGGAGCTGCATGATTCTAGTTGAGGTGATACAATGCCAGAATGGTGCTAATTCAGCTATTCTGAGACTTCTCAAAAATTATTTGTCTCCCGGATTTTGGACATTTATCCTGTACAAAGACCTTCACATGAATCCCTCTTGTACTCTTGGTTTTGCCACACGAGCTTCTGTGGTTTTCCAGAACAGACTAACACTCTCTTTGGCCACAGCTTCTTCTGTTCTGCTAGACTGCTTGTCACTCCCCCATTCATTCTCTGTATCCCAGAAATCTATTAAATTACCTTGTCCACTAAAGTCCCCACTCTCATTTTTAATGACTGAAACAAAACAAAACTGTTTACTGTTATTTTCATAGGGTTTCAAGGGGAAGGAGATAAATAAGCAGGACAATCTGCCTTTCTGAACCAGAATTGGCCCCCTATGTATTTAATTCTCATTTTTCAGCAAGTGGTACTGACTACTAACTATGTGTAAGGCACTGTGCTAGGCACTTTACATTAGTAAATAAAGTAGGCAATGATTTCTTTTGCAAGTAGAGGCTGAAGCCCTAATATTTTTCCTTCCGAAATCTCTACCCCAATAATGGAATGTTGATCTTAAAAAGCAAAAACCTCTGAAAACCTTTTAATATATATATTTTTGACTTCAGAGAGGAAGGGAGAAAGAAACATCAGTGATTAGAGAGAATCATTGATTGGCTGCCTCCTGCACGCCCCCCACTGGGGAACGAACCAGGGACCCTTCAGTACACAGGCTGATGCTCCATCCACTGAGCCAAACCAGCTAGGGCCCTCTGAAAACCTTTTATAAGTTAATTTTCTATCTATCTATCTATCTATCTATCTATCTATCATCTAATCTTTACATATAATCTATACCAAATTAAGAGTGAAGAAGCATATGAGAAAGGCCTGATTAATAAATTAAATAGACCTATTGTTACTCAGGTCAAGTAAGAGAAAATGAGTGATATTTTTAATAAGAGAAATGCTATGATGACTCTTTATATCTGTGAGTCAGAGTGGTCTCTAAATCTAAGTGGGCAAAAGTTTTTATCACCCATACAATGTTTAAGCTTTATTATTCCCTTTGAACTTTAAATTTAATATTCTTTTACAGAAAAATAAAGAGCAGGGAAAACTGCAATTAAACCACTATTTAAAAGAGGGTTTTTAATTTATTTATATTACCAAATTCATAATGTTTCTTTCATTTCAATTATTGCTAACCTTAAATATGTAGTTATTGACCATAAAATGGAATTTAAGAATTATTCCCTTGAGACATCTGAATTTCCAATTTGGAGGTTGACAAAAGTATTTCAAATATATTTAGTGATGGGCGGTTATGAAGCTTAGGCTCTAATTCTGCTGCTCAGATGCCTCCCACAATAGTATACTTGAATCTCCCAACAGATTACTGTTTAGTTTATCTCTACTTCCCTTTCCATTTCCTAGTTGTTGGTCTTAATATTGTCTTTTAAATCTGCATGTAAGGACATGCTTAGAGAGAGGAAGACAGTGGGGAGAGGAGAGATGGGGGTGGGGGGAGAGAGAGAGAGAGAAAGACACACAAAGGGACATCTAAAAGTTGCCTTTTGTATGCCCCCAACCAGGGAAACCCGCATCCGCGACTCAGGCATGTGCCCTGATCAGGAATCAACCAGCAACCTTTTGGTGCACAGGATGATGTTCAACCAACTGAGCCACTATGGCCAGGTTTGGTCTTAGGCTTTTACCTCACTTCAAAACCAATGGAATACACAAGAAGTTGACAAACATTTTCTATAAAAGGCCACAGAGTAAAATATTTTAGACCTTGTGGGACACACTTCTGTTGTAGTTACTCAACTCGTGCTATTGTAGCAAGAATACATCAGTGAATGGACTTTGCTGTATTCCAATAAAACTTTATTTACAAAATAGGCAGTGGACCAGATTTGACCAGCAGGTCATTTGTGGACTTATAGGATAAATCATTACCCTCCTGCAATTACTACTGTTTTAATTTAGGATATCTATATTGCTCATACCAAACACTAAAAATTGTATGAAGAAAGCCAGTCATCTTTTTGGATAATGGAATTACATCTCTGACATACTTTGTGTTAAATGTAAGGACTAGAAACAAGCACTAAAAAAAAGCCACTTTTAAACTATCTATTTGAATAGGTGGACCTCATCCCAGACATAGAAAACAATGATAATTAAACACATGGAGATACTACTTTCTATGTCAATGATTCACAGCTAAAAAATAATTCATAGATGCAATGAAGAGCTATAAAGAAATTCTTACTATAGGTTCATCAATTTAGAGAGGAGTAATTAAATTGCTTCATTACTAGTACACTCCCCTCCCCCCCAAAAAAAATCTGTCAGTAAACGTTCTCCCATTGAGGTATTAGTGCGTTTACTTTAGAACCCAGTTGCTAAAATGGCTTGCAGCACAGTGCTAGCACCTTAGGTCTCAGAAAAAGCATGTATGTAATTATTACTCTGGTTCCAAGGGACAGGGCACTTGGTCCTGGTGGACATAGTTTCATAAACTATCTGCTGGAGCAGGAGCATGATAAATGAAGTAAGAATACTCTTGAAAGACATATGAACATAAGAACTAATATGTGAGGTTTCCCCTTCCCTTACATTTAAATCTCTTTAAAAGATAATTGACTACCTAAACCAAAACAGTAAATTGTATTGTGGAGTTTATAACAAGAGTATAAAATACAAGACAGTAATAACATAATGTCCAGAGGTGAGAAATAAAAGCATATTATTGTTAGGTAAGTGGTATAATTTAAGCATGAATAGGTTAAGTGCAAAGAGCCAAGAATAACCAAGACAATTTTGAAGAAAAAAAAAATGACATGTTAGAGAGACTTGCCCTACCAGATAGCCAGACGTTTACTGTAAAACTGTATTAATTAGTGAAATGTGCACTGGCCAGGATTAGGCAAGTAGACCAAAAGACTAGAATAGAAAACCCAGAAACAAATCCACACATACATGTTTAATGTCAGATATTACAAATGGGACACTGCAGATCACTAGAAAGGGTGAACTAGCTAATACTAGTAAATGGTGCTAGGACAATTGTTTATCTGAGGATAAAATATATAGTTGTACCCCTACCTCAACCCACACAAAATTCAACTCCAGACCTATATAAAGTTTTGCTCCAAACTTTAAAACTAAAGTTATGAAACAAAGAAGAAAATATTCCACTTCATGGAAGAGGTTTTCTTAAAACAGAAATGCACAAATCATACATGCAGAAAACTCTTAAAATTAATTATGGTCATCAAAAGACCATAATAAAATAATGAAGTCAAGCCACATATTTGGAGAAAATATATACAATGCACATAACTTCCTTGGACTTATTATCCAAAATAGATAAGGAATTAGTAGAAATCAACAAGAAAAGGGCATAGAACCCAAAAAGTAGGCAAAAGATGGGAATTAGGCAATTCCCAGAAGATGGTACTGAAGAGGCAGAATATTAAGATATGTATTCTGGGAAATGTAAATTAAAATGAAATAACTTTTTCATACTCATCAGAATGGCAAAAATTGCAAAGTCTAAAAAGAACAAGTGTTGAAAACATGCAAAATTGCTACATCCTGCTAATGGGGTGGTGGTGGAGCCCCTTTGGAGAAACATTTCATCACCATTTAGTGAAACCATGTAGCAAAAGAACACATGCACAATACATATACAGAAAAAAGGGACCATACAATTGGGCAAGGAAACAGTCTTCAACTGTACTGTTAATGTCATTGCATGGTGCTATTCTATGGAAATACATGATGATGGGATAGCCTCCATTTTTCTAATTACCAAAGAAGCAATCTGTTTCTGGGAAACAGATTTAAAAATGCACTACACACAAACACACACAAAAGATTAACCCCGTTGTAATGAAGATTTTACCAAGAGGCCTACCTATTTTTGAGAAATCTTCTAGGGTTTAAAGGATAGAATGGAATCCTTAAAAAATGAGTCAAGTAATACTGATAAGACATGCACTGGTTCTCAGATGAGAAGTGAACACACAAATACCACATAGACACCACCCCCGGCCCCCCCCCCCCCCCCCACACACACATTTTGAATTGGCTTTAGAGAGAGAGAGCAAGGGAGAAGTAGAAACATCCATGTGAGAGAGAGAAACATTGATCAGTTGCCTTCTGTACAGGCCCTGACCTGGCACCGAACCTGCAACCCAGGTATGTGCTCTGGCCAGGAAATGAACCGGCAATCTTTTGTCATGCACAGTGTGACGGTCAACCAACGGAGCCACTCTGGTGGGCAGAACACTAGTGAGCTTCCTAAGTCTGAGGAAATGGATAAGTGGTCTAGAGAGCGGCCACACGGGGTGAGCAGGTGGCACTGACAGCCGGTTGTGTAGCTGCAGTGATTCCACTAGTAGGTTCTGCTTGACACAGGATTTAAAGACTCCTCAATCTGAACAGCATGAAGTATGCATCCTCTCAATTTAGGTCTTCAGGGCAAAACAATACAGCCATCGACATAGAAAAGGCACAACTCCTTGAAAGGAACCAAATTCCTCCACTCTCATTCTGCAGTTTTATGACTCCCCAGGTTCTGGCGCACAAATTGGACTTGAACTCCCTGTTATACTCACGTGGGCCATTTTGATAGAGATCATGATTCAGAAGCCTCTCACCCACTAAAGATTCACAACAAGGTCTTAGCTTTTTTCTACTATGTAATGAGCTACTGCCTCTGAGGCACGCACATGCGCACGCATGTGTACACACACACACACACACACACACACACAATAAAACAGAAAGGCCTATGGCAGTGATTGCTAATGAATATGAAACTGTTTCATTTTCAAGTGCACATAAAAAGAACTTGGAAACATACTAGGAATAAATGCTATGAAGATGTGGCGTGGAATAGTGATGATACAATCACTCTGAAAATATACAAACTTGATGATACTGAACTCAATGAACAAAGAAAAATGTTCTTTACCTAAATGAGTTCTGAAAAAAAAAGCTAATATGTTGTATAGGAAAGGGATGATGATAATGCTAACTTTTATTAAAGATAAAAATCAATAACAAGCAATAAAGTTTATCAAGGACCTAGCTTGATTCAGCAGCTCAATAATTAGAGGAAGAGCAACAGTTGATTTGAACAGGACTTTCACTCATGTGCAGCGAATGAGGCTCTCTTAAGGGGCAATGGTGAGTGGTAGTTACTGCTAAGGCGCTACACTGACAGTTTCCTTTTCTTACCACTGGGTTGTTTTTTTCTAACCATTTATCTCTTCACTACCTCTAGCCTATATACCAGGGGTGGGCAAACTTTTTGACTCGAGGGCCACAATGGGTTCCGACCGGAGGGCCGGAACAAAAGCATGGATGGAGTGTTTGTGTGAACTAATATAAATTCAAAGTAAACATCATTACATAAAAGGGTACGGTCTTTTTTTTTTTAGTTTTATTCATTTCAAACGGGCCGGATGTGGCCCGAGGGCCGTAGTTTGCCCACGGCTGCTATATACCTTAAAACACTTCTAGGCACCAGCTGTTACCTCAATAGATATTTGTTAATTGGGAGACTAAATCACTCTAGTTCGGTGGTTCTCAACCTTGGATGCACATTAGAATCACCTGGGAATCTTTATAAAATCCTGATTTCTGGGCCTCATCCTCCAGAAATTCTGTTTCTTTGTTATGGGGTGAGGCTACAACATTAGTAACAAAGAAGCAGAATTTCCAGAGGATGAGGCCCACAAATCAGGATTTTAAAAAGATTCCCAGGTGATTCTAATGTGCAGCCAAGGTTGAGAACCACTGACCTAGAGGATCCCATTACCAGAGTTAAGGTTTTTGCAATTAATCATTACAAATGCAAAATAAGTACCTGGTAATTAAAAATAAAAAACAAATATTTATCTGTGTGATAAACAAAACATCATGATCTCTACAATTAGTTAAAATTTACAGATATGATAATGTAGTGCTTTATAAAATAATTAACCAATCCAAAATCCCTTTTGTTTTATTAAACAAATGATTAATGATTTTGGGAATTACTTTGGTACTTTTTTCAACTAATAGACTGACATTATCTTTTTACAAAATCTATTTCTATTTGTATTCATACACTGCATTGCTCACTAAAATGTGTGTTTGCAGCTAATCCTATCTAATAAAGAGGGAATTTGCAAAGTGACCATCACACTGTCACAAATATGGCAGTGCCCACAGTGAAGACGGGTTTCTATAACACAAGATGGCTGCACCCACAGCGGAGGCCGAGTTCCCGTAATGAGCCTTAACGAGCAATCAGCAGGGACCTAAGGCTGCATGGCGCTGGGCCAGGGCAGGGTACCTGAGGCCACGCCCCCCAGCCCGGCTGGGCTTGACAGGGGACCTCAAGGTGTGCCCCCCCGCCCCCCCGCCTGGGTGCCAGGCCAGGGGACCTCAGGCTGCGCTGCTCATACTGGCGACAGGCCAAAGGACCTGCGGGTACGCTGGGGGACCGGAGGCTGCGCCCCCAACCCGGCGGGCCTTGACAGGAGACCTGAGGTAGCACCCCCTGGCCCGGCGGGGCTTGACAAGGGTGGGGCCGGCTGGTCTGGATCTTGCCCAATGGGGGTGGGGCTGGCTGGGTCTGGGTCTCACGCGATTTTCAGGTGGGTGGGACTTGACTCTGGGTCCTGCGGCGCCCCCCAGACTCTGACAGGAGGAAGATTTTCATATACATTTTACTAATTTCTTTCATCTCTGACACTTCTATTATAGAGAAAGGGCAAATAGCAATATTAAAATATTTCCTCTAATTAATCCCCTTTTAATGTGCACAAATTTCGTGCACTGGGCCACTAGTTACTTCATAAAAAGCAAGGAGGAAAACAGACAGGGACCATTTGAACCACAATTTAGGAGAATTGTCTTTAAGATGTTCTCAGAGTGGTAATTCTTTTTCTCACTTCACAAAATATATCTAAAAAATATATATATTTTTAAACTGTGAGATTGTGGGGAATGGCAAGAAAAGTTGGCCAAGTTACAGAGCCTTCCTGGGTCTCGGTTTCCTCACTTGTACAAAGTGAACAGAACTAGGAAAATCCCCAGAATACTTTCTAGGACTCAAACGCCTATGGGGGTCTCTGAAGCCTCACCTGCTAACCAAGTTTCCCACTTTTGTCCACTCACACAACCGTCTCTGAGCAACATTCCCTGCCTGACCAACACCTGAAAAACACTGAATTCTCCAGAAAATTTTATCAGATTATAGCTAATAACACAGGTAAGGTAAATACACTTCAGAAACCATTATAGAACCTTAAGCAAAAGTTTAATACCAAAAGACTCTCGGCTTATGATTTCGCCAAACACATAAGCTCTGTCCCCAGCCCCTTTAATTGTTAAACTGGTTCTAGGGTTGCCTGGAGTTATAAAAGGGATAACAGAAATTCTTTCTGTCCCCACCCTATTACCACACTGTTTATGACCAACTGGCACCCCTGTCAAAGCATTTGGGACACCCTGCCCCAGGGCCAATGCAAAAGAATGTTCCCTTTATGATGAGCAGGGCCCTGTCTCCTTCAGAAAGGTTTGAACTCAATCCTCATCTCCCCTTTCAGCCAGCTGTGACTTGCTACAGGGAAAATTGTACAGCAGGGTCAACTAATAAAATGATGGACTTCGAAGGGGGGTTTGTCAACTACTGCTGTGGACAAAGCAATTATCTGATGGACCAGAAGGCGGGAAAGGGTCTTACACATGCTACAACATGGGTTCCCCACACGATGACAAAGTCATGCAAAAAGGAGGCAATCTAAGTTTCAAGCAAGCTGCTAGTTAAACAATAAGTTTATTGTTCTGATTGTATTGGACATCTTCAGAACCACAATCTTGCATGTTGTAGTCCTCTTCTATAGTGCTTTTTGTTAGAACTAACATCACACTCAAACAAAAATGCACACGTCCTGGTTCTCAAATGTAGATACACACGGCAATGGAGTGGGAAATTTAGAAATTTCTGATGTCTGGGCCTCAGCCATGAGATATTTACTTAGTATAAGAGTGTCTGATGCCTGGGCCCTAGCCATGAAATATTTACTTAGTATAAGAGTGTGGTCTGGGTGGCAGGATTTAAAGAAGCTACTTGGCTGATTCAAAGATCCAGCAAAGTTTCAGAAGCACTACTCTAAGCTGGTTTGCAAATAGACTCAGAAGATACTACTATTTATGGGAAGTCTGCCGTATCCTGTCAAGCACACACGCAATTATGGTGTGGCTAACAATCATCAGAGGTAAATATGATTCTGTTCTGATATCAAATTATTTTCAAAGGCAGAGGGGCAAGTGACAAAAAGGAACAATGACACTTTTGTAGGGTAAGAGAAGTTTTCAATGCTAAAAAACTTCCTAGCTTATCATAGAAACCAGTTTTGCTGGTTTTTTATTATATGATAAAGGGAAGCACTGACCCAATCGGCAGGATTTTGGAGGTATGATGTACTAGTCCAAAGCACCAGTGAGATATCTTTGTGACTCCTGGAAAAATCCAAAGGAGTTTTCTACTCTAAGAATACTGCCGCCAAAGAACAGACATTGTCATTTCCTGAGAGTCGTTACATGTTTCCATATCAAGAAGATAAGGACCAAACCTATCCAGCTAGAGGGCAGCACTCTAAAATTGTAATTTTCCATTAAGAGATTAAATATAACTTGCAAGGTCATGACCTCAAGCTTCAGCATGCTCAGAACCACCTGCAGGGCCCGTTAAATGCAGGTGGTTGGACTCCACCACACATGGCCTGGTTCTGTAGGTCAAGGATGGGAGTTTCTGCCACGTCCCCAGGTGATGCTGCTGCTGGTGTGGGGACCACCCTGAGAACTTCTAAGGCCTCACAAACGGCATTCCCTGAGTTACTAGAATGGTTTCTATCCTGCTTTAGGGTTTGTGATAAAGAGACAAATTACTTTGAGTGAAATGAGACATTGTCTTAAGATAAATCTTGAGTTTTATGTCACGAGGGAAAATTTTATCATTACTCTAGAGAGGAGCAGAAGGGTTCAGTTAACTTCATTTATTCACTCATGAGTAAACATTACCCCTGGAGGAGAAAGTGCAAGAGCTGTCTAAGTTAAAAAAGAAGGACCTAAACACCCTCCTCCCCCAAACCTTGACCTATGATTTCTTGTTTCCCAAGGAAACAGTGGGTATTTTTCATTTATAAAACGTTTAAATGGGGGTAAAGTTGGACTGTATAGCTAAGTAGTTAGGTCAACTGAATAACATCTGGAAAAAAATAAAGTTGAACCTGTACTTTACAGAAGAAGAGTATATGCCTCAAATGGAGCAAAATTTAAATGTAAAATAATACAGAAATCCTACCCCAAAAAAGGGTTGTTTGTGTCAATTTCTGCATGTAAGGGGGATAGTGGAGGATGCTTTCTATGATTCAAAATCTAAAAGCCATAAAGAGAGAATGGAAAAAACATGCTCTGTAAAAATAAACTTCTGTATGGGGCAAACAAAAAAAGAACTTCAAAGGTTGAAAAGAATGCTAACCTGCCCGGCTAGCATGGCTCAATGACTGAGTGCTGACCTATGAACCAAGAGGTTATGGTGTGATTCCGGTCAGGGAACATGCCCGAGTTGTGGGCTCACTTCCCAGTGGGTGTGTGTGTGCAGGAGGCAACCGATCAATGATTCTCTCGTATCATTGATATTTCTATCTCTCCTTCTCCCTTCCTCTCTGAAATCAAATATATTTGGGGGGCAGGGGGGAGAAAGAATGCTAACCTGAGAAAAGTATTTGGAGATCATACCATAGACTTAGTTAATCACACTATAAATAAAGAGCCCTACAAATCAGTAAGAAAAAGACCAACAAACCAATAGAAAAGCAAGTTAAGTACATAGTTTGAAGAAAAGAAAGAAATACAAATGGCCTTTAAAAGTATGAAATGTCTGACCTAACAATTTTTTTAAAAAAGGCATGCAAATTTAAAACATATCGAGATATTATATTTTGTATATCAGATTGGCAAAAATCCAAAAAGTGTGATACCCACTCTGTTGAAGTTCTTATAACTTGTTGGTAGGAGTATAAAATGAAACAAGCCCCAATAAGACAATAGATAATATCACAAGTGCATATGGTCAAATTCGAATCCTCCCTGTAGGAAGCTACCCTGCAGATACACCTAGACATGTAATGAAGTAATACATGTACAATTTTGTTTGTAATAGCAGAAGACTGAAAGAATCTAAGGGCCTATTCATAAAAAATTGGCTTAATAAACACTGACCCACCCATATGATGGAATATTATACAGCTTGGAGATATACAAGACAGTACTGTATGTTCTGACATACAAAGCTTATTAAAGTATATCATTAAATGTAAGAACAAGGTAAAGAATAGCACACATCTGTCATCTTTTCTAGGGAAAAGAAAAAGATTTAATTTTTGAATTTGCATAAAGTGAAAAAACTCAAAAGAAATTAATGGAAATAATGACATATAAAAAGCATAGGAGGGTGGGGTGGATGGGAACTGGCCTGAGAGCAAGATTGTCAAGTATACCTTCTTATAAAACTTCCTTGGTAATTATTATTGAGATCAAATTGCAAAACTATATAAAAATATGAAGACAGTGGCATAGGTAAACCTGGGGCTCACCGCCTCCCACAACCACATCAAATTACAACTAACGTACAGAACTATCATTCAGAACCACCTGAAATCTAGCTGAATGAAAGTCCTACACCTAGGGAATTAAAGAAAAAGCACATCGAGACTCATAAGAGGGGCAGAGATGCAGAACAGAATCGCTGAATCTGCTTGTCCCATACCCATGTGTGGCGGTTTAAAAGCAAGAGGGATATCTTGGCTGTGGAGGTTTCCCTGAGGAATGAGGAGTCCCAGCCCCACCGCAGATCCCAAGGCCCAGGGTTCCAGTACTAGGAAGAGAAGTCTCCACAACTTCTGGCTGTAAAAGCCAGTCGGGATTGTGGCTGAGTGACACAAAGGCTGCTGGACCCAGGCAGTTCCTCTTAAAGGGCCCACATGGGCTTACTCGGACTCATTCTCTGTGAGCTCCAGTGCTGGGGCAGCAGCTTGAAAGGAACCATTCAGCTAGATTTCAGGTGGTTCTGAATGATAGTTGTTCTGTACGGGGAGGCACTAACTTGCCTGGAATCAGGGCAAGGGCTGGAGGGGCAACTTTCTCCCAGACAGAAATGCTGGCAGAGGCCACTGTTCCTTTGCTGAGCCCTCCCTGCCACAGAGCCGGCAGGTGGAGCACCATGTCTCCATCAACTTGGCTCACACTTTTCGCCCTGCCCTGGTGATTCCCTGAGACCCGGCTTCTCCCTATTTGCAGGCTCATCCAAGCCATTTCCAATGGCTTTTCCATACTACTAGCCTCTCTTGCCTCATACTTCGGACTTTCCTAAAATCTCTCAAACAGGCAGCAGCTGGCCTGAGCATGTCCTTTCAATAAGTGGCCGAGGTCTGGCACTACCAGCAGGCTGCCTTGGTTCATAGCTTGGCCTCTCCTGGCAACCTCCAAGCCCAACACAAGTAGAGGCCATTTGCAGATTGCTTTGTAGCTCATGCTGGGTGGCCCCGGGCAGGGCACAGGCAGTGTGGTTAACTTTGTACCTCCAGGAAGGCTCCAGAGCCAGTGTACCGGTGGTCAGTTTCAACCACACTGGATTACAACCCTATCACCACCACCATGAGTGACACACTCAATGGGCAGACTCAGTGAGCACCAAAGCCCCACTGAAGCAAGCCCTACTCCATAGGATCTGTTCCGTTGTAGTTGCAGCTGACCCTCATAACTGATTGGCCCGGGGGGTCAATCCTTCTCTGTGACACCAACATCAACCAAGGCTCAACTACAATAGGACAGTGTACAGAGCTCACACAGGGGTGCATCTGAAGTGCCCAATTCAGGTGACTAGGGAGGCTGTGCCACTGGGCACTACAGAACACCTACTATACAAGGCCACTCTACCAAACCTGTGAGATATAGCAGACCTACCTAATATATAGAAACAACACAGGAAAGCAGCCAAACTGTGGAGACAAAGAAACATGTCACAAATGAAAAAACAAGATAAATATCCAGAAAAAGAACTAAATGAAATGGAAGCAAGAAAAGTGCCAGATACAGAGTTCAAAACAACGGTTATAAGGATGCTTAAGGAACTTGTTGAGAACTTCATGAAAATTAGTGAGATCTTCAAGGAACTTACATCAACAACATAAAAAAGGACCAGTCAGAAATTAAGCATACACTAACTGAAATAAAGGATAATTTATAGGACTCAACAGTAGAGGACACCAAGAATCAAGTCAAGAATTTGGAATATGAAGAAGCAAAAAACATCCAACAGAACAACAAAAAGAAAAAAGAATCCAAAAATATGAAGATAGTGTAAGGAGCCTCTGGGACAACTTCAAGCGTACCAACATTCGCATCATGGGGAAGCTAGAAGAAGAGAGACAGCAAGAAATTGAAAACCTATTTGAAGAAATAATGACAGAAAACTTCCCCAACCTGGTAAAAGACATAGACATATAAGTCCAGGAAGTACAGAGAGTCCCAAACAAGGGGAACCCAAAAAGGCATATAATAATTAAAATGCCAAAGGTTAAAGACAAAGAGAATCTTAAAAGCAGCAAGAGAAAAGCATTTAGTTACCTATGAGGGAGCCCCCATACAACTGTCAGGTGATTTCTCAACAGAAACTTTGCAGGCCAAAGCGAGTGGCAAGAAATACTCAATGTGATGAAAAAAAAAGACCTACAACCAATATTAACCTACCCAACAAAGCTATCATTTAGAATTGAAGATCAGATAATGAGCTTCACAGACAAGAAAAAGCTAAAGGAATTAATTACCACCAAAGCAGTACTACATGAAATGTTAAAGGGAAGAAGAAAGAAGGAGAAGGAGAAGAAGAAGGAGAAGCAGGAGAAGTAGAACAAGAAGAATAGGAACAATAAAATGGCAATAAATACGTATCTATCAATACTTGAATCTAAAAATCCAAATTAACAAACAAGCAAAACAGAAACGGACTCATAGATACAGAGAACATGTTGATGTTGCCAGATGGGAGGGGATTGTGGAGATGGGTGAAAAAAGGTGATTTAGAAGTACAAATTAGTCATAGCCCATAGACCAGTGGTTCTCAACCTTCCTAATGCCGCGACCCTTTAATACAGTTCCTCATGTTGTGGTGACCCCCAATTTCATTGTTACAAATTGAACATAATTAAAGCACAGTGATTAATCACAAAAACAATATGTAATTATATATGTGTTTTCCGATGGTCTTAGGCAACCAGTTGAGAACTGCTGCCATAGACAAAGACAACAGACAGGTGAAGGCCTAGGATGGGGTGGGAGATGAGTAGAGGAGGGTAAAGGGGCAAATGGGGGACATCTGTAATACTCTCAAAAGGAAAGTAAAATTTAAAAAAATAAGAAAAATGTGGTATGTATGAACATTTTTCCTTTGATTTTTTTTTTTTTAAGCACAATTCAAAACCAAATTTTAAAAAAAGTACTTAGTAAACACGAGTCAAGTAGAGTGAGGCTAAAGGTATTGACCTCCAGGGGGCCAGACATCAGATGGCAAAGTCCACTTTGGAGGCCAGGGCTTTTCAGAACATTTACTACAGCCGGTCTCTGAAGATGAAAGAAGCCAGGCTTTAGTTTCACTGGATCATTCAATTTCTATAAATACCCTCTTCCAATTAAAGCCAATGAATTTACATTTCTTTGCAGCCCATGCTTTTAAGAGAAGCTTGCATGTTTGCCATAGAACAGTGATGGCGAACCTTTTGAGCTCGGCCTGTCAGCATTTTGAAAAACCCTAACTTAACTCTGGTGCCGTGTCACATATAGAATTTTTTGATATTTGCAACCATAGTAAAACAAAGACTTATATTTTTGATATTTATTTTATATATTTAAATGCCATTTAACAAAGAAAAATCAACCAAAAAAATGAGTTCGCATGTCACCTCTGACATGCGTGTCATAGGTTCGCCATCACTGCCATAGAATGTGTTTCACTCTGTAGCAATCTCTCCCACCTTTGTTTTTAATAAATAAACTATAAACATAAGCACCTAAATATAGACTTCAGGAATATAAAATTTCCTGGACACAAGACATACAATCTGTCTTTCCCCTCACCTCTCAAATTTGGATTTTATCTAACTCAAAATGAGGAAACAACTTTAGGTGCTGCACAAAGTAGACCCATGGAGTATACAAAATAAGTCATAGTACCCATCGGGTTTTAGTACCTCTAAGTCTACCTGCAGAGATGCCAGTCTTTACATGTTTCCTGAAATATCATACTTTAAAATCACCGCTGTGGTCAGACTGTTATATAAAATTTATGAAAACTTAATATAAACTTTATATAAATGTTATATACTTAAAAAAATAAAGAGGAGTGCATTTAACTTCCTCTGGGTACATGCCAAGGCCCCAGAGTTACATTTCTCTGATTGTCTATCAATTGTCAATGAAAGAAAACCAGTCTGCTGACCTCTCCTGTACCGACTCTCGTTGCCAGGAACTTAGAGAAGGCTATTTACCAGCAAGCACAGGGACATACCGGTCGGACTCGCGCTCCTTGGAGAGCTGATTATCATTTCTCTGGAGATGTTTCTAAGCTATGCATGGAGAGCACTCATGACAACCAAACCAAAAAAAGCCCAGTGCACAAATGAGATTTTCAGCATCCCTGGCTCAGTTTCTGAAGTACCACCTGTAATCTACTTTGGAAAAAAGAATGGCTTGGGCAATTGAAACACCTTTCATATCAACCCTCAGGAATGAAACTTGAGTAAAAGCCCATCCATGGGTCACCAAGAAGTGGAGTTGAAAGACCCAGGGGCAAGGGTATCAAGAATCACTGGTTTTCTAGTCCTCATTATGCCCCTAACTCACTGTGTAGCCCTGGGCAAGTCACTTCCCTGCTCTGGGCCTCCATTTGCTCATCTCCAAAATGTGGTGGTGGCACCTGAGGTCTCACAAAGATCTTTCCAAGCACTCATGAACGGAGCCTGGAACTTTAGGCTACTTAATTCCAGTAGCTTATTCTGTCTCTTGAAAACCCAATTTACTTGCAAAAATAAATTATGGCAATGACTGTGGGGTTCTTCTGTTGGTGAGTGCTTATAATGAATGAATGTGTTGTAACCCAACTCATGGACAAAATGACTTCACGGCCTAATGCTTTAGATTTTCTGACTCTTGATTATATAGCAGTCTCTGTACAAGATGACATGACTTAAAAACAAATTATCTTATTTCATTTGCTCCCCTGTTCTTAGAGGCTGGATCGGTGCAATCACTGACATTCAGAAAAAGAGAATTGCCAAAGACAGCCATGGGTCTCAGTCTGCTGCACTGGTGAAGTGACTCCAAGTTCTGCTCTAGGTTAGGGGCCCAAGCAGAGAAAGCAGGGTGTGGGTTTATGATAATGTTCCTGTGCTGAGGGCTGGCTATCGGACAGAAAGTAAAATAGCAAAACGTGTGTGTGTGTGTGTACCTGTTCCTCTCTGTCTTGCGCGCGCGCGCACACACACACACACACACATGACTAATGATGCAGTACAGTATTGCGTAGCTCATTTGTCCTTTGGGTGAGAAACCTCAGGAGAGGCATGCTCTTCCCCTGTCTGTCAAAAGCTGCAGAAAACCAGGCCCTGGCGGGTCCTAGCCCTTTCAAAATGTCATAAATAGGATAACCAAGTTCCTCGCTCCTCTGTGCTCTGAGGACCTATCTATTTTCCTGACAAGAAGACAAGCTAATACGTTAATCTAACTTATTATACTGCAGCCTGATATTACCCAAGAAATATGATTTAAAAAACTATCATCTTCTGGGTCCAAGGTAGCTGTATTTCTTTATAAAGATGCAGGATAACAGCGACATTTTATGAAACTGCTTTTGTTACTGAGATTTATTTTTTACTTTTCACTTCCTAGGTTCCCTCTAAATGTATGAGTTGTCTATCCTGTCAAAAGTAATACAGAGGGTGGATTACAAATCTCACTTTTCATATCCTAGTCCAGGAACAGATATTTTACATCAGGGGTCAGCAATGCTTCCCGCCAGGAGTGCCGCTGTGGCCGTTACACAGCACCTATATATGAAGTAGGGCCTCCTAATGCCTCCAAGCATAAAGTGCCTAACCTTGTGGTGAAATAATTATACTTAATAGGTATTAAGTCTCTGCTGAAAGTCAAATTGCTGTGCTAAGCAATATCATTTCATCTTCCCTCAACTTCTGTGTCACAGATGAGGAAATTTGATGTCAGCTAGAAAGTGGCAAAGTGGAGACTTGAAAATAATCTTTCTAATACCAATTTACCTCCAGGAGTGATGAGAAAAATTCCTTGGCTCTAACAAGGTACTGATTACAAGATGTAACAACAATGATGTGCCACCATTTTATAAACAAACTAGAGGTCTGGTGCATGAAATTCGTGCACTCTGGGGGAGGGGGGCTCTCAGCCTGGATTGCGAGAGGACACAGGCCAGGCCGAGGGACCCCCACCAGTGCAGGATCGGGGCCAAGGAGGGACGTGGGAGGTTGGCCAGCCAGGGAGGGACCACAGGAAGGCTCCAGGGCATGTCCAGCCCATCTCGCTCAGTCCTAATCGCTCAGTCCCAATCGGCTGAACCCCAGCAGCAAGCTAACCTACTAGTCAGAGTGTCTGGCCCCTGGTGGTCTGTGCATGTCATAGCGAGCGGTTGAGTGGCCTTAGCATATCATTAGCATATTACACTTTCATTGGCTGAATGGCCAATTGGACACTTAACATATTAGGCTTTTATTATATAGGATGTAGAGGCAGATCAATGGTAAGATGCATATGAATGTATGAAAAAAAGCATGTCTTAGAATATGGAGAAATACAGTCATTCTTACACAAAAGGAACAATTCATCATGACCTGCTCCCTGCTTCCCACCCTGACTGAGGAGGAACTTGAGGCCAAGTTGTAGAGGGGCCAAGGCAGTTCAGTTCAAAAGATGGCACTGAGCACCTGCCAGGTGACAGGAACGGTGCTGGGTCTGGGTCCTCAGAATAACCCCCACCCTAGGGAAACTCAGCATCAGAGCAGAAGCCCAGAGACCCTAATGCTAGAGGCCTACGCCTCATCCTCCCACCCTGTCCATGACTCAGGGGGGACTTCCTAAGACCTTTGGGCTGACTTGCAACATGTCTCAATGCTTAGTAATGAAGCCTTGAATTGAATGGCTGAGAAAATGTGTTTTCTCTGTTCTTTTTATTGTTTTTTGATTTTGAAATAACATTTCATTTCCAAGGACAATGCTTTTGGATGAGAATGTGAACACTTGTGCAGAACGGCAAGGACAGCATTCACCCTGCTTCCCTGCTTTTTCTCCCAGGTATACTAGGTGTACCAGGTTAATAATGGCGGATTTTATAATCAAAGGAAACAAAACACGATAATTTCAAGAGAAACATCAAAAGTGCTTTATTCAAAGTAATGTGATCGCTAGCTACACATATCCCCCATCTTTCGAGTAATTTGTGGATACCGTCCCAATAGAACTTTTCTTATTTTGAGGCAAACCATTCAGAGACTCAATTTTTCACTTCTTTGTATGTTTTGAAGTGCTGCTCAGAAAGTGCGTGTGCCATCGATTGGAACAAGTGGTAACCTGAAGGAGCAAGGTCTGGTGAATACAGTGGGTGGGTTAATACTTCCCAGGCAAGATCTTTCAACATGTATTTAACTGGTTTTGAAGTGTGTGATGGTGCGTCATCATGAGGCAAAATTACTTTGCTGGGTCTTCTGGCACATACTGGTTGTTTCACAATCAAAGCGTGGTTCAAATTGATTATTTGTTGTTGGTAGCAATCAGTATTAACGGTTTCACCTGGTTTTAGAAGCTCATAATATAACACACCTTCCTGATCCCACCAAATGCAGAGCATTGTCTTCTTTCTGAAGTGATTTGGCCTTGCAGTCGATGTTGATGGTTGACCTGGATCAACCCATGATTTTGTGCATTTGGGATTTTCAAAATAAATCCACTTTTCATGACCAGTCACAATTCGATACAAAAAAGACTTTCTTTCGTGCCGTTGAAGCAACATTTTACTGATGACTTTTTCAGTTTTCCATTTGTCTTTCGTTCAGTTGATGTGGCACCCATTTTCCTTCCTTTAAAATCTTTCCCATTGCTTATAAACGATCGAAAATTGTTTGCTGAGCAACGTTTAATCTTTCTGCAAGTTGTTTTTGAGTTTGACACGCATCTCCATCCAATAATGCTTGTAATTGTTGGTCTTCAACTTTTTCGGTTGACCTAGACGTTCTTTGTCTTTCACATCGAAATCATCACTTTTAAAGCATTTAAACCAGTGTTCACAAGTATCTTGAGATGGAGCATGTTCACCATAAGCTTCCCGAAGTATTCAGCAGCACTTTTCTTCAAAATAAAGTAATGAATTAAAACTTCCCTCAAATGCTCTTTTTTTTGGCACGAAATTCGACATTTTTAAGTGTAAAAATATCTATGATGTTAACACCTTCAACAAATTTGCATTATGAAGTTTTGAAGCTTACTGTCAATACAACAAAATAGCATACATATCAAATCGCATATATATCAACATATGTGTAACTCCATCTATTGAAAAAAATCCGCATTTACTGGTACACCTAGTAGCTATGATAGGGAACTCACAGACCCACAACTTGACTTGAGGTGGAAACTATTATTTTTTGAGAGTCTGCTAGGGATCGTACTAGATATTAGATGCTATGAGAAGGAACAAACTCAGAAACAGACAAACTTTTAATTTGTAAAAAGTGCTGACTAAATTGCTCTACTGAAAAATGGACATCTCCAGGATTTAAATAAAGTTTATTTCACGAATACTGAATTTGTTATGACTCACAAGTAGCTAGTAAAAAACCTCCTTAACTAAAAGCAATGTATCCAAATATATGGTGTGTATACCTACAGGGACACGAATACGTAACTTATTTCTCTGAAAATCTTACAATCTAGCTGTGAAGAGCATTCTATGACTTTAAAAGCTGACCAATAATAAAATACCTGATAGAAACTTAAAGTAAAATAAATAAAAATAGAACAATTAATTTCAATTTGATGGAAGATATGCAGTATAAGTAAACACAATTAACTGTCAAATAATTTCCATAGGCAATAAAGCTACTGGAATCCACACAGGCCACAACAGAATATGAAGCACGGCAGTTTTCAAAAAATGTTATTTATAACTCCACATGTTATAACCCCACATGGGATATTGGATTAAGAAAGTGTGTATTTTTTAAAAAAATGATGGTATGGGGAAATTATGAGTTGGTATGCTGGATAGGTATATACACACCCAACACAATAACTTCATTAAGAGAAAAAGAATGAGGATCTGTGAAAGCACATTTATTGGGAGAATCACAGAAATGAAATCAGACATCTCTTCCCTAACCCATGTCCCCCTATCAGACAGCAGTGCACCCCCACACTGGCCACTGAGCCACTGTACCCAAAGGGGACTTTGTGGGCAGGCCCAGCTTTCCTTGTTGACACAGACATATTCATTTCCTTACTTGACAAAAGAAGATAATGGTACTCATGAACCACCTACTTCACACAACTGTTAAAAGGTTTAAAAAAATGGATTTGAGCTTTTTATAAAAATGATTATTCAAGAAATCTAAATGTTCACTAAAGGTTTTGTCTACATTGGTCAATGAAAAGAATCATGTCCAGATATAAACACACACACACACACACACACACACACACACACAATTAAAGGTGTGAGAGCAATTCAAATACTAAACTTTGCTTAACTTTCTGTTACTATCTATATATATAAAAGGCTAATATGCTAAGTGTCCGTCCGACCGGTTGCTATGACACGCACTAACCACCAGGGGGGCAGACCCTCAATGCAGGAGCTGCTGTGATGCACACTGGCCATGTACAGAGAATGGCAACGTGGACCTGGCACCCACAAATCAACACTCAGCTTTCCCCAAGTGGGACATAGGCCCCACCACCATCCTGGAGCGAAAGCCCAACAAATCACAGCCAACTCTGCCGAGACCCCATGGTGCAAAATGTAGCCCACAGCCCAGGCCAGCCCAGAAACGGTCGCTGTGGGCGCCGGGTAATGATGTCATGTAGCAACACCTGGCTCCCTCTCCCTAGTGACGACTAGCCTCCTTGCAGTTTCTTCAGCCCAGGAATACAACTTGCTTTAAAGCCAGGTGCAAACATTTCACACTTTAACCAACTGTCTATGAAGCATTTTCCCAAGCCTTATCTCATTTGATCCTCACAGAAGTCCTGGAGTAAGTAGATAGGAGACTCAGTGGAACTCTATTTTCTTTTCATTAGCCGGAAAACAAAGATTTAGAAAGTTTAGAAAGTTGACCCTACTGAAAAGAAGAAATGGTGGACCTTGAAAATGACTTCAGGTTTTCTCACTGCGCAGAATATAGTCAAACACTGCTGTAGTTAAATATTTTACCCTTTATTCTCCCTGTATGATCTACAATAATAATCTGCTTCGTGTTGATATTTACTTCTGTGTTGCTGACAATTACCTGAAAGAGAAGTTGGGGTGTTTCACTGGGATGGAAAAAGTTTAGCTACATCAGAAAGAGGGTCTAATTAAGCAAGTTTATTCTATATCTATAAAAGGCTAAGTTGACTAGCCCATGCATGATACATATAAAGCTCTCACTGGCACCAATCGCACGCGTGTATTTCGATCTGTCATTGTCGATCGTGAATTTGGTTGACACTTCTATTATAGAGAAAGGGTGAATATTAAAATATTTCTTCTAATTAATTTCCTTTCAGCCCTAACCGGTTTGGCTCAGTGGATAGAGCTGGAGGAGGCAGGGTGAGCACACTTCCCCATGTTGGCTCCCTTTACAGCGTGTAACACAAAGTGGCCCAGCGCTGGACACCACGGCCAAAGGAAGCCTTCCTGTACCTCATAAAGAGGCTGGCACAGCCAACCAGTAACAACTAAAGAAAAAGGCTCCTTCCCCAACCAAAGTGAACTCACCAAGCAGCAAAAACAGTCACTCATGGAAGACCCAGTGATGAATGACGCCATGGTGAGCAAATTAAGAGTTAGGTGACATTTGGAGGGGTCAAAACCAGGGTTTCTGCCTTATGCATAGCTGGTTCGGGAATGTAAAATGGTGCAGCTGCTGTGGAAATGTTTGGCACTTCCTCAAAAAGTTAAACACACATTAAAAAAAAGTTAAACATGGAATTACCCTATGATCCAGTAATCCACTTCTGGGTATATACCCAAAGGAATTGAAAGCAGGAACTCAAACAATACCTCTACACCAATGTTCAGAACAGCATTATTCACAATTGTCCAAAGGTGGAAACAACCCCAGAGTCCATCAACAGATAAATGAATAAATAACCTGGGGTATAAATACAAAGGAATGAAGTTTTGATATATGCAACAACATTGATGGACCACACAGATATGCTAAGTGAAAAAGGGACAGATTCTCCTTATACGAATCGACAAATTCATGGAGACAGTAAGTAAAATAGTGGTTACTAGGAACTGGGGGAACAGAGGCATAGAGTTTCTGATACGGATGGATGGTGACAAAATAAAGAGTGGTGATGGTTGCACAACATTATAAATGTACTTAATGTTGCTGATTACCTACCTAAAAATGCTAAATTTTGTTACATACATTTTATCACAATAAAACAAACAAAACAAGGATTCCCAAAGGATGCCCTCACACTGGACTGCGGGGTCTTCCTATTTCTACCTCTGACCCCTTTCCCTCTCCTTGACCGTCTGTATATTTCCCCCCTTAAGATGTCCACTGAAATTACTCCTGGCTGAAGTAGATTCAAGTAAATATGGGAACCAGAGTTAAAGCAAGGTTTATGAACCTTACTCTTGATGTTCTACTGTTAGCTCCCCATCCAAAGGAAAAATCATTCTTAATGAGTTTTCACAGAGACAGTAACTACCAACATTTAAGAACATTATGAAAAGAAATCTTCAGTTTCTCCAGTGGGTTCCAGAGAGCAAACCAAATCTCAAGGAAAATGGGCTTTTCCTACTGACTTCCTACCAAGAAACCCAAGCGAGAGAAAAGAGACAGCACATAATCACATCAATAGATGCAGAAAAAACATGTGACAAAATCCAACACCCATTTCTGATAAAAACTCTCAGCAAAATGGGAACAGAGAGATCATACCTTAACATAATAAAGGCACATATGACAAACTTATAGCCAACATCATACTCAATGACAAAAACTTAAATCATTTCCCCTAAGAACAAGAACGCGATAGGGATACCCACTGTCACCACTCTTAGTCAACACTAGGGGCCCAGTGTGCGAATTTGTGCACCTTGAAAGGAATTGCGGGCCGCGAGGCTGTGTTGGGCACATGGGTAGGTCTTGGCCCATCCTCTGTGCCCCCACCCCCCATCTGCCGTGGGCCCTGCTCCTGCGGCCGCCTCTCCCATGCGCTGACGGCACCAGCCCCACTCGCACCAGCTGACAGCGTGGAGTGATTGGGAATGGTGCCAGCAGAGGGTGCGAGCGGGGCTGGCGTCATCAGGGGGTGCGAGTGCCAGGCAGGACCGTGGCCTCGATCACCCCTCAGGAACAGGGTGAGGTGGAGAAGTCCTGAGGGGTGATTGGGTCTGGCAGCTGCCGCTCGCACCCGCTGATGGCACTGAGCAATAAATAGGGGCCAGCACCGGCAGCAGTGCGAGTGCGGGGCAGGACCACGGCACGCGGAAGCAAAGAATTTTTAGTAATCACCAGAGGCTCGCCCCGATGACAGCAACTAGTGCCCCCATGACAGCAACCAGCGCCCCACCTTGGTCTGGCGCACCTGCTCACCTGCTCCACCATCCCACCGTGGCCGATGCCTGCCATGCTCCGCGCACGCACCCCCTGATGGTCAGCGCATATCATAGCGACCGGCTGTTCTGCTGTTCGGTCTATTTGCATATTAGGGCTTTATATATATATAGATAGTACTGGAAGTCTAGCCACAGTGGTAAGAAAAGAATATCCAAATTGGAAAGAAGGAAGTAAAATTCTCATTATTCGCAAATGTAAGCAAAGAACCCTAAAGATTTTATAAAAAAAACTACTACATTTAATAAATGAATTCGGCAATGTAGCAGGATACAAATTTACACCCAGGAATCTATGGCATTTTTACACACCAATAATGAATTCTCAGAAAGAGAAACTAAACAAACAAACCCATTTACCATTGCAACAAAAAAAATTAAGATACTTAGGAATAAACTTAACCAAGGAGGTAAAAGACTTGTACTTGGAAAACTACAGGACATTGAAAAAAGAGATAGAGGAAGATATAAACAAGTGGAAGAATATACCGTGTTCATGGAATGGTAGAATCAGCATCATTAAAATGTCCAAACTACCCAAAGCAATCTATTGATTCAGTGCAATCCCTATTAAATTACCAATGGCATATTTCACAGATCTAGAACAACTACTCCAAAAATTTATATGGAACCAAAAAAGACCCCATATAGCCACAGCATTCTTGAGAAAGAAGAATAAAGTTGGAGGGATCTCAATACCAGATAACAAGTTATACTACAAAGCCACTGTAATTAAAATAGCCTGGTACTGGCATAAGAATAGACATATAGATAAATGGAACAGAGAATCCATAAATCGACCCAAGCCATTAAGCTCAATTAATATTTGACAAAGGAGGCAAGAACATACAATGGATTCAAGACAGTCTCTTCAATAAATGGTGTTGGGAAAATTGGACAGACACATGCAAAAAAATGAAACTAATCTAAAAAATTACACCACACAAAAGAGTAAGCTCAAAATGGGAAAATACTTACATGTAAGGCGTGAAACCATAAAAATTCTAGAAGAAACTATAGGCAGCAAAATCTCAGCCATATCTCGTAACAATATGTTTATGGATATATTTCCTAGGACAAAGGATACTAAAGAGAAAATAAACAAATGGGACTATCTATGATAATAAAAGCATAATATGCTAATTAGACCTGACGTCCTTCCAGACGACCTTCTGGACGAAGCTGGGGCTGTGAGGGAAGCCCAGGTCCCGGGTGCCAGAGGAGGGAAGGCCCACTTTTGCACAAATTTCATGCATCGGACCTCTAATATCAAAATAAAAAGCTTCTGTACAGCAAAAGAAACAATCAGCAAAAGGAAAAGGGAGCCACTGTGTGGGAGAACATATGTGGCAATGATACATCTGATAAAGGGTTAACATCCGAAATATATAAGGAACTCATACAACTTAACAAAAGGAAGACAAGCAAATCCAATTAAAAAATGGGCAAAGGACCTAAATAGACCTTCTCCAAAGTAGACATACAGATGGCTAAGAGACATATGAAAAAAATGCTCAAAGTCACTGATCATCAGAGATATGCAAATTAAAACGACAATGAGATATCACCTCACGCATGTCAGAACAGCTACCATCAACAAATCAACAAATGACAAGTGCTGGCGAGGATGTGGAAAAAAGGGAACCCTAGTACAGCGCTGGCGGGAATACAGACTGATGCAGCCATTAGGGAAAGAGTATGAAGTTTCCTCAAAAAACAGAATGTGCAACTGCCATTTGAGCCAATGATCCCACTTCTAGGAATATACCCTCCCGAAGCACCAATCAGAAAGAATGTATGGACAGACTCCTATGTTCATAGCAGCACAATTTACAATAGCTAGATCTGGAAATAGCCCAAGTGCCCATCAGTAGATTGGGGGCAGGGGGGGGGGGAGGAGGTGGTGGTGGCGGTGAGCAGTGGTACATATGCACCAAGAAATACGATGCAGCAGTAAAAAAGAAGGTTTTGAGACAGCGTGGAGGGGCCTGGGGAGTATTATGCTAAGTGAAATAAGCCAGTCAGAGAAAGACATGTATCACATGTTCTCACTCATATGTGGAATCTAGTGAACAAAATAAAGTGATGAACAAAACAGATCCAGAGACAGAGAAGCATGGAACAGACTGTCCAATCTGAGAGGGAAGAAGGTGGTGGGTGGGAAGAGAACTTGTATGCATATATGCATAATCCATGGACACAGACAAATAGGGTGGTGAAGGCCTGCGGTGGGGGGCAAGGGAGAGCTAGACGGAGTCAATGGGGGGAAAGGGGGGACTTATATAATACTTTTAACAATAAAGATAATGAATGAATGAAAAGAGACAAAAAATAAGGGCCAAGGCTCCATGTGCACATGGGTGAATCATTTGCGGTCAAATTTTCCTTTCTGTTCTTTGGGCTGATGGATACAATTCTCCAATTATAATTGCCTGGATAAGAAGCAGGCTGGGGCTCAGGTAAAAATCCACAGTAGCTTGCCCGGCAGGTGTTGCTCTGTGGTTGAGCGCCAGCCTATGAACCTGGAAGTCACTGTTTGATTCTGGTCAGGGCACATGCCAGTAGGGGGCATGCAAGAAGCATCTGATCAATGATTCTATCATTGACATTTCTCTCTCTCCTTCCTTTCTCTTTGAAATCAATAAAAATGTATTTTAAAAAAATCCACAGCAGCTATTTGTTTCCAATGAGTAATTTTGGAAAATGTTCAATGTAAGATACTGTGAACACTATTAATCTAAGTTATAATTTTCCTGGATTACCAAGTTAAATTACTATGATTTCTTTGGTAGTAATGTGCCTGTCCCAAAATATGCATTAGCTAGGTATTCAGTGGCATGAGGAACGCAATAAAATCAACTCCCTCAAGCAAATGATGAGTTCAAAATATGTGATGAAGCTCATAGTTCAATAGCACGAGTAAATCCTGATACATAGTAATGGGAGTTCGAGAAACTGTGACGGGCCAGATAGCATGTAACGTGTTGATAAGGAGAATTCATGACTGGCAATGAAGAAGCACTGGCTGGGCTGATGTGCTACTGCTTTCTCCATTACAGTTGATCAACAGAACACAAACATATAGAGAGAAAAGTATCAGTATTGGTCACAAATTTAAATATTTTATTTATATTATATATGCTTAAGTAGGATGACATTTGTGAGGTAGTGAAATGTGAATTCACCTTTCTTTTTCTTCCTTCCTTTCTTTTTTTTTTTTTTTAAGAAAAAACAGAAGGAGCCCTGGCCGGAGTGGCTCAGTTGGTTGAACGTTGTTGCCCTATGCACCAAACGTCACCCACTGGTTTGATCCCACCAGGGCTCGATCCCCAGTAGGGAGCATGCTGGAGGCAGTCTATAGATGTTTCTCCTACATCAATGTTTTTCCTCTCTCTAAAAAAAAATCAATAGAAACATATTTTTAAAAAATGAAAAAATAGGGCGGAAAAATTAGATGGTTGCAGAGGGACATGTCACTGCAGTTGAAAGTACATGGAAAAACTACAATATTAAAATT
Source organism: Myotis yumanensis (assembly GCF_028538775.1). Taxonomy (NCBI): domain Eukaryota; kingdom Metazoa; phylum Chordata; class Mammalia; order Chiroptera; family Vespertilionidae; genus Myotis; species Myotis yumanensis. Next base: position 76,662,692 of record NW_027223753.1, read on the forward strand.
GGAGAAATGGGCAAATAAATTAAGTAGAATAAAGTCACAAACAAAAAGAAACATCCGAGTATGCTTCCTCCTCCTCCCCAAAGGGCAGCTTGCTTCATCAACCAGGCTAAAGGGTGGTCTCTACGTTCTAGCACTCGGTTTAGAATTTGAGCAATTCTGCATTCTGCTTCATACTGACAAAGTAGTTCTTTGCTGCTACTTATTTATAATTTAATTCCCCTGATAGTTCTAAAAACAAGGGATGAAATATTTTCAAACAAAATCATTATTTATACAGCTGGCGTTTCCATTTAGTTAGGAAAATTAGTAGAGAAATGTTTGGTCAGAATTTAAGATAAGTTTTAAATGTTTCACAAAACCTCATACTATCCACTCCCAAATTTCTTTTACTATGTTTAAGTCTTTCCCAAAGCCAACAAGGGAAGCCCCCAAATCAACTAAATTAGTGGGTTCTGAACTAGGCAACTCCTTTGGCAAGAGGTGGAGGACCTTTGAATCAGCAGCAAAAATAGTTCAATTAAAATATCCTTCTAATATGTAGTTCGTTTTTGTTGAAAATGGAAACCAGCAACTGGCTTGCATGAGTAAACAGAAGACAGTTATTTAGGCTGGGGTCTACAGAGCAAGAGCAAAGGAGACAGATGGCAATTATCTGGCTAACTTAACCCGATAATTCATGCCTAAGTATCCACTCTGGTGCCCAAATTGGCTATATTCATAGAAGAACTAAAGAGTGTAATTACCAAATCTCCTTCCAATCTGTGCTGCCAAGGCCGTGTGCCTAGGTGGGCTGTTTTGAGGTGATGATCGTATCACAAACTGTCCTCGATCCTCTACTGGCCCAGTGAAGAGTATACTAGGATTTTCACAACATAAATTTGGATATTTGCTTAAGTGTCCTATGGCCCTAAAGGATGCAATGATCATATACTGAATAAAGTATCAAAAATTTCATGCTATCATTCCTAGCACAAAGAAATTCTAAAGGGAAAAAATAGCGTAAAAACAGAAAATTTTAAAGAATATGCAAATTGGAGAAACCAAAATTTAAATGTCTTTTTAGCCTATCATCAAAGATGTGAGATTAACACCCTGATGTTTATTCAGCACTTTATACTTTTACAAAATCCTTCACAATTTAGCCTCACAATTGTGTAAGATAAATTGAGTGAGATTATTATTCCCATGTTATGGATTAACAAAATAGGGCCCTCAGATTTGCTGAAGCCAAGCTAACGTCAAAGCTGCAACTTGAACCCAAGCCTTCTGGATCCAAGTCGAGTGCCCTTTCCATCGCACCAGGCTAAAAGCTAAGGTTAACTAAAACCTAATAGAAAAGATCACGTTACACAGTCAAATTTTGTGGTATTCACCATCACAAACAGTCTTAGTGCCAACACATGACATTAAATAAATCTGATAACCCAGCTTGGCCTGAGAATAGACTGCACGGAAAGGTGGTGCTGATGAAAAGGCTGCTTTCCCCTGGCTCTGTGTGAGCTTGGGCAAGGATTTCTCGTAGACTTGATTTCCTAATCAGTAAAGTGAAAGGACTAACTAGAGAACCTCTAAAGTCCCTTCAACACCAAGCTGATTAGGAAACTAAGTGGCTTCAGTTTTTTCTGTTCACGCTTACTCAGAATTCAAAGGGTCAACTTTCTTCCCCCTCCGATAGCAGATGCTTCCTCAAGTGTCTCCACTCTCCCCAACTGAACGAAGACAGGGTTCCAATATGCATTTTACCAATGTCTGCCCAGCTTAAGTAAAATATGTAAACACTTTAGAACAAACATGTTTAGAATTATTTACTGTTTTCTGTAGGTTACAACACTGCTTAGTTCCATTTCCAAATGTGGTTTACATCAGCCAATCTTTCTACTCTCTAGATAGATCAAGGGTATTAATAGGCAGAAAAAGAAATTCTCTTGCCCTAGAGACAAAAACGACTCCGCTGAAACTGATGATAAATTCATTTCAAGTTCCGATTAATTCTATTCAGAATTTTCAATCACCTATAGTTGGCAATTACCGATATTTTACTTTCCATATAAGCTAGGTCCAACCAAGAGACTTCTATTTCTCACTTGGAAATAGTGATTTTTGATGTGTTAGAAGGTATGAAAGACTTCCCCACTCCCTAACTGGCCTTAATTGTTACACTTTCATAGAAGTCCATATGAGAAGTTTACGGTAATTCAAGGCCTTAAATTATAGGCAAAGAGTTAGGTGTTCTCCTAACTCTTGTCAGTACTCCTATGTAAGGGAGGAGGGAAAAGGGGCTACTAATGAAGGAGAGCATCTGAAGTATGAAAATCGAGAATCTCCATTCTATCGTAATTGGAGAAAATGAAAACATTCCTTTTTCATGAAGACAATTCTGTAGTTTGGTGAAGGTCTATTTTTCCTCCAGGGTAGATTGAGAAGGAGACAAGAAATCAAGGAAAGAAAGAGCTGTAATAATACTAATTACTATTATTATTGTTCTATAACAATAAAAGAAGCCCATTCTTCTAACCTATATCCCTTTAATTATGGCATTCAGCAATTCAATGAATTTTAGTAATGCTCATTATTACCTCTTTTTTTTTTTTTAAGTTAATAAATTGGCTTGGTAAAGTTCTAAAACTTTTATTATGCTAAAGGGGTCTGATCTCATTATCCAATCCAAAGACCAAGCAATACTCATCTCCTAATATTTGGAGTTGGCGATTAATTTCTTACACAACTTTGGGCAAGTTATGGCCAATCTAGGTCTCCAGTTCTTCCTCTGTAAGTGGACACACCACTAAACTACTTCAAAGAGCTATTGCTGGGAAGAACAAATAAAAAACACCCTGAAATATTCTGAAATAATCCAGCAGGACCTCACTCATTCGAAGCCACACCCATTTACACATGGGTGCTGTGCAGAGCACCTGGGGCAAGTGCCAACTATTCTGGTTCTGTCACCATATTGCTATGCCCTCCTCTTCAAGCCTATGCCTGGAACTGGTCACTCCAGATTCCCACCCACTCTCCATCTGTCAAGCTGATTATATATGCATGTGCCTGTGCTAATTTTTTTTTTTTAAGAATAGTTTATTGATTTTTAGAAAGAAAGGGAGAGAAACATCGATGTGAGATATAGTGCAGGCCCCCTACCCGGGATCAAGCCCACAACCCTGGCATGTGCCCTGGTTGCACATTGGCAACCCTTTGGGGTAACCACTGAGCCTCATCGGCCAGGTCTGCCTTTGCTAATTTTGAAAAGCAGAAGTCATTGGTCCTGCTCAGTGAGTGTTGCCCAAGGTGCAGTCCCCCACTCATAAGAAGGGTGACCACAAGCATTATAAAGCTTGCAGCAGTGGATGAGCTGTCTGGGCAAGGAAGGCATGTTCAGCTACCTGGTCCCCCTCTGGTCCTAAATGAAATAAAGACATGAACCTCCAAGGTGCAACAAACATAGCAAAGGCATTGGAAGAAACCTGTGTTCCTCTATCCCAGCGGTTCTCAACCTTCCTAATGCCGCGACCCTTTAATACAGTTCCTCATGTTGTGGTGACCCCCAACCATAAAATTATTTTCGTTGCTACTTCATAACTGTAATTTTGCTAGTTATGAATCGTAATGTAAATATCTGATATGCAGGAGGTATTTTCATTGTTACAAATTGAACATAATTAAAGCATAGTGATTAATCACAAAAACAATATGTAATTATACATATGTTTTCCGATGGTCTTAGGCGACCCCTGTGAAAGGGTCGTTCGACCCTCAAAGGGGTCACGACCCACAGGTTGAGAACCACTGCACTAGAGTGTTCCTTTCTTTATATCACAACAGGGATTTGCTCATGATTTTTTAATAAATTCTTGCCACAAGTGAATTTAGGCTGTTTTTAATTAAGGTCTTAACCAGGAGATCACTTGGAAAGCTCTGGCTCTCCCACAAAGCAGGACAAGCTTGTTTTGACCAGCTGTCCTAAGATTTTTCTGCTCAATCATCAGAGCTTGCAATATCTTCTTACAGTCCTGACAAGGTGAGTACCTCCTCCAACCAAACTGAAAAAAACAATCTCTAGAAAAAGGTACATCCTGAAATTGACAAAAGATCCAGGGGCGCAGATTCAACAGAATCAATGAGGCCAGAGCAGGGGGGTGGGACCATTTTTTATAGGAATCTTTACTCATACAATTTAAGCTAAGGTGATAGGACCTCTCTTTTTACATAATTCTACCAGAGGTCCTAACCTTTTTTGTGCCACAACTCGGGGCCCCTGGTGAAGCCTATAGACCCCCTTCTCAGACTAATGTTCTTATATACCCGATGTTTGCATATACTAACGCTTTTATTTCTTTTGTAATGAAGAAAAGAAAGGAAACACTTTATTAAAATTTAGCTATTCAAAATGTTAAAAAAGAAATCTATGAAACAGTAAGCACTCTATGTGTTTTAAATAAAAAGATCCAATGAAGAAAACAGATTCAGAGACATAGAACAGACTGCAGAACCTCAGAGGGAAGGCGGGGGAGAGTGGGTTGGTGGGAAGAGATCAAAGAACTTGTATGCATGACCCATGGACACAGACAATAGGGTGGTGGAAGCCTGGAATAAGGGGTGGGGACAGGCTGAAGAGGGCCAATGGGGAAAAATGGGACATATGAAATACTTTCAACAATAAAGATTTAATTTGAACAAAAAGATCTAGTAGTGGGTTAAAAAATTACTATAATTTCAAAGTCGTGATGAACATACACAATATTTCAACATATCTGCAATGTGTAACATGATATGAAAATATCTAGAATTTCTGTGGGTGACAAAGTTATAGGTACTGCAAATACTACTGTGGTTTATTGCCTATCCTCATAATGGGAGGAAGTTCTAAATTTCAGTTAGAGGGTGGTAAAAATAAAAAAGTAATATCTAGAACTCTAATCAGGGACCCAGGTTCAGAACCATATACTGATCTCCTTAAGGCCTTTAGTCATCTTCGATTCTCTGAGATCTAATCAGTATCAAAGCAAGGCACAAAATAAGCACTCAATCAAGTGAATTGACTCAATCAATAGAGATCTTGACTTAAAAAGCCATCAGGAAGGAGCTGAAGAAGCCTACTGTGACATCCCAAGCTCCCAAATCTCTCAGCCAGTCCACTAGTATCAGCCTACTTGGAGCTCTTCATTCATTTAGCAAATATTCACAGAGTACCTACTAAGTGTCAGGTAACATTCTGGGTACTGGGTGAACACAGATCCTAACTTCAGATAGTAATAATGTTAAGAAAATAAAACATGAAAATAGGATAAAGAGTGACTGGTGGAGGATGGGGCATTTTAGACTGGATGGTGGTAAAGAACTTTCTGAAGTTTCAGCTGAGTCAGTGATGATAAGGAGCCAAGGGAAGCATGGGAAGCCCTGTGACTGGGCCATTCTAGACAGAAGGAACCACATGTGCAAAGGCTCAGAGGCAAGAAGAAGCTGGGCACAGGTCTCTCTTACCTCCTAACTTATCGTACTCTCAAGAGCTGCTGTCCTCCCTGGCCCTGTCTTCCCTCCAGCACAACACTGTCCAATAGATCTTCCTTAAACACTTTTCTATTGTGGGGCCGTTGCTGAGACATATAAAATGTTCCCTATTTCTCAGTACACCTGACCCTACCACACCTTGTTCAACATTTCCTCCCAGTCCTTCACATAAGCCCTCTGTGAAGACTCTGGAAGTGCCAGGCCTATGTGGTTCAGTGGTTGAGCATCAACCCATGAATCAAGTGGTCACTGGTTCAATTCCTGGTCAGGGCACATGCCTGGGTTGTAGGCTCAATCCCCAGTAGAGTACGTGTAGGAGCCGGCCAATCAATGTTTCTCTCTCATCAGTGCTTCTATTTCACTATCACTCTCCCTTCCTCTCTCTCTCTAAAAATAATAATAATAATCATAAATGAATAAAAACATGACTTAAAAAAAAAAGACCCTGAAAGAGGTTCTATTCATTTCTCCTATACCATTCCCTTCTTTCCTCCATCTATCACATTTTCAAATACTCCAGACCACACTGATCTCTCAGTAAACTTCAGGGCAGAGATTCCATAAATTATCTAGTTTTTCCACACCCATAATAATCTGACCATTCTTTCAGTGATAAGCAACTCAACCCCACTGAAGCAATATGTCTCCTCTAAACTTACGGTTTGTGCCATATAGCTTATCTCAAACAAACCTAAACTGTTCTCTGCTCATAAATGTCTAATGGTCTCGGCTTATTTAGACTTTAAGCTCCTTTGAGCTAGCAGTAACCTTGCCTTGTGTTATCTTCAGAACGTACAGAGCAGAAGTGGACAGATAGAGGCTGCTCCATAAATTTATCCCCCTTTAAATTCACAGACCCATCTCCCCAAGGCCCTATAGTAGACAAGATGGAAATGTTTTGTAAAAACAGTTACAAACTTAAGACTAAATAATGATGTTGGGGTAGTTTGTATTCTAGATGAAGTTTTTCTTCTTCACAGGTATTGTCAGCTGAATTGTGTCCACCTCAACATTCCTATGTTGGAGCTCTAACCTCTACTTCCTCAGAATGTGACTGTATTTGGAGATGGGGGCCTTGAAAGAGTGATTAAGTTAAAATGAGGCTCTTAGGGCAGGTCCTAATCCAATTTGACTGGTGTCCTTACAAAAACAGGAGATTGGAACACACGGAGGCAGACACATGCACAGATACCATGTGAAGAGAGACAGCAAGAGGGTGGCCATCTGCAAGCCAAGGAGAGAGACCTCGGAGGAAACCAACCCTGTTGGCCTTGATAGGACCCAACCTTAATCTGGGACTGCCCAGCCTTCAGAGCTGTGGAAAACACATTTCTGTTGCTTAAGGGCTCCTGTCAGTAGTATTTTGTTATGGCTGCCCCAGAAAACTAATACCACACGTGTTTAAATGTCAATATTTCCAAAAAAGGAGATGAAGATAAGGACTTGGGTGCAGGTAGTTTATTTGAAAGTGTCCCGAGCAAGCAAAGTGAGGGAGCAGGAAGACCGAGGCAGGTGAGTTATTTAAGGGCACGTGAACCAGGTCATGGCTATAGATAACGGGCGCTTAATTCTGCTGGGGCCTCCCTGGAAGCACCGAGAATGTCCCTTAAGTTATTCTAAGAGACAGGGATATTTATCCCCTCACTGGCTTCTTCTATTCCCAAAGGGTGGTGGGATGCCCCCAGGCAATAACTTCCTAGACAGGGCGGCTGCAGTGTGGGGGCAGTGGCACTAGAAGAGCTCCTGGGAGAAAGCAGGAAGGCAGTACCGCCTGCACCTGGGGCAAGGTAATGCCAGCATGCGGCAAGTGGGGGCAGTCTGAGCTCCAAGGATACTGACTAACACTGCCAGGGAGGTGGGCCGCAAGGATTTGGTGTGGGACAGTGGGATGTGTGGTTAGCTGACCACAGTTGACACAGCTGGTTCTTTCTCTGGAGGCAAAACATTGTTAAGGCAGCCAAAGGCAGCAAGATTCTCTGATAGACCATTTGATGCCACAAAGATATATAGATGCTGGCGTCCTATGACATGCTTTCCTCCCAAAGGTAAATACGGGCGTCATGAGATAATGAAGAGGAATGTTGAAGAACACTCACTCAGGCATGCTCACTTTCAGCGGACTCTTGCAAATACTGTATTTCAAATAAGACTTTTGGTTGAGCTTTTCTGCTATTTCCCCCAGGTAATTGAATTCTTTCACAATCAACCTGTTCCAGTTGTAACTGGCCCTTCAGCTGTAAAATGAATTCTACTGCTTATGAACAGCAGAAAGAGTTTAGATACTGTATAATCACCTAATTTAAGTTGTAGGTAATTCCTGAAAGCCCAACCATTGAAAACGCTCGCCCCCCCTGCCCGCCCCCCCCCCCCCCCCCCCCGCCCCATGCAAGTTTTAACTCTAGAATTGAGTTTTTAGGTTGAATATATGGTACTTCTGAACATCAGGTAAGAGATTTCTAATTCCAGTTGATTCAAGCTATTCAAAGATCAATGAATGTGATTAGAGAACAAATTTTCTAAATTACCTTCAGAAAAACGATTTCCTTCTTTTAGGCAAACAAATGTTTGAGATTTATTATTTAACACTTTTTGTGAAACACAACATCCGAGATGAAGTTATGCAGGAAGATGTCAGGCTGAGTGGTATTTCCTGGTATTTTCCAATTACCCAAGTCCTATCTTTAGGGTTGCCAGATGTAGCAAATTAAAACACAGAATACTCAGTGGAATTATAATTTCAAACAAACAAATAATTTTTACTGTAAGTATATCCCAGATATTGTATGGGATATGCTTAACTAAATATCAATGTGTTATCTGAAATTCAAATTGAATTTGGCATCCCATTATCTTAATATTCCAGAATGGAAAATTAGCAAAATTAGAATTTAAAAGCATAATTTCTATTTAAAGTAGAAACTTCCTGTTTTTACTACAATAAACCACAGCAGAATGCTCAAAGCATGCTTAGTTAGAACAAGCTGCTATTCTGACAGGATTCATTTTAGAACTGATGGTTCATTCTAACAATTAGGATAGCTAAATTTGAAAGAAACAAGAGAGTTTAAAAACAAATATTAAATTTCCCCTAGAAATCAATGCATAAAAATAAAAGCCAAGTATTATTTGTATAAAAAGAGCAATTACCATGTAGTAAAAATACATTTTGTTTGCAAAGCTTGCTACTGTTTACTCAGTGCTTATAAAAACTAAAACAGCAATGTGGATTATGTGATACTGGGGGGGCGGGGGGGAACCCACACACAAAAAAAAGCTGTTATGAAAATTTCTGATTGGATCTGAAAGCTTTATATACCTCAAGCTATATGGAAAGAAATAGTCCTAGACTTTCAGCATTTTAAAGGTTTTTCCTATGGAAACCCAATATACCTTAGAAAATGAATACACCTTGTTTGAAAAGACTTAACTGACTTTGCAATCATGGGAGAAAGCCTGCTAGCAATAGGAACAGAATTACCCGACAGCACAGCTTCTAAACCTCAGTACTGTTGACATTTTGGGCCCCAAAATTCTTTGTTGTGAGGGGGACTCGGCCCAGTAGATGTCAGTAGCATTCCCCCGTCCCTGCTCCCCCTTCCACCCCTCCCCCCAGTTATGACAACCAAAAATGTCCGGGGGGGGGGGGGGGGGGCGGGTAGGGGTGGGTAGAACTGTGCCCAGTTGAGAACCACTGGCTTAGGAAAACTTTAGTGTCTTGGCCCTCCCTGGCAATTACACTCTGGAGTTCCCAGCAATTTTTTTTTTTTTTTAATATTTGTATTGATTTCAGAGAGGACGGGAGAGGAAGTGGGAGATAGAAACATCGATGGTGAAAGAGAATCGTCAATCGGCTGCTCCTGCACGCCCCCTATTGGGGATTGAGCCCACAACCTGGGCATGGGCCCTTGACTGGAACGGAACCTGGAACCCTTCAGTCTGCAGGCCGACGCTCCATCCACTGAGCCAAACCAGCTAGGGCCCCAGCAATTTTTAAAAATATTATTACAGGGCAGCTTAGAATAACAAAAGAGGGGGGAAAAAGCTATAGCAAAGTCTCCATCAAATCTATGTTGATTGAAATTGTTCTAAATATATTTGAATACAATGAAAATAAATAGATCTATTTATCTAAAGATGTTTCTAAATCTCTTTATGGACAGGAAGTTGTGTGCTAATACAGGAATTACAGCAGAGAACTGGTTTTAGTCCCAGCTCTCCACTTGCTCAATATACATATATATAGAGTGGGCAAAAGTATGTTAAAAGTAAGTTTAACATAGTACCCAGAACAGAGTTAATACAGTTATTGTAATTAACATAACCTGTATGTCTTTTACCATAAAAACAACCCTAAACCTCTTTTGCCCACCCTTGTAGACGATAACCTTTCTGAATACTTTCCCTGCATTCTCATTCAGTGTGTCCCTCCATCAACCCTGAGAGGTAGGTCATTAATTGTCCCATGTCATGGATGAGGAAACTCAGGTCTAACAAAGTGAAATAACTTGCCCGAGATCCCACCGGGTGAGGCTGTAAACCCAAGTAATTTCAAAGTCTAACCCTTTAACCAGCTCTCTCATCATGGGGGCGGGAGGAAGGAGGGGACAGGAGGTGGGGAGGAGAGGAGAAAGCCACTCAATGTCTCTGACTTCATTGTTTCCTCACCTGTAACTGGAAATAACGTTTCTCAGTATTTCTCAGATTCACTGCAAGAACTAAGGCAATAAAGTGAGTTGTTGGAGGGTAAGAACCAAAGTCCTGGCAACCTGCAGGCAGTGATATTCAGATTCTTGAAGGGCTGCAACATCCTCCAACAGCAGGAGAACCACTCCCAGATTCTGAGGTCTACTTAGACCTGAAAATGAACTGGTGCCAACTCCCTTTGAAAGAGCACTATCAGGAAGGCAAATGTAAACAGTAAACATCATAATTAACCCTTAGGACTTTGAAAAGAGAAGAGAGAGACATCAAGTCTGGATGGGAAGGGTATAAGCAAGTAGCAGGAGGCCACTCCCAGCGACACTCCCTTCCTTGTACAAGTTCTGAGTCACCCCCAAAGACACTCCCTTTCCTGGTGCATGGCATGGCATGGCGGCAGAATGAGCAGCGTCTAGAGCTGCAAAACCTTCCCTGGGGCTTGGAGGGAGTCATGGAAGGCCTGAGTGGAAGGGGGTCATAAAGATGACTCACATTTGACAGATAAGAAACTGGAGCTGAGAGGTGAAAGAATTGATCCACCTCATCCAGGCTGTGACCCGTGCCAGGTTCCATGTCCCCGAGTCTGACTTACAAAGCAAACCCCACTGCTACCCAGGCCCCGCCAAGCCCTCTCCTAAGCAGCCTCCAGTTCCAGGTAAGTAATCCCCATATAGCCTGGCCTGCCTCCAGCACCAAGAGAGTCACCTTTGCCATGTATCTATTTTGCAGGAGTAGTTTCAGGCCCAAATTATTGTTTTTTCTATGAGCAAAAGGACCAAATACAAAGTGTGTGTGTAGCTCAGTCCAAGAAACATAAATGAAATGGTTAATCTTTGGGTTACAAAGTCTCATCGTTAAAGTAAGAAGTAGCTGTAGGAGTGAGCACAGGGAGGGTTCCTGATTCCTGTTACATGATAAGAAATGCAATTAGGTTGAAGTCTATTCAATCTGCTTGGGGAAGGCAGGCAGCAATGGTGGTGAACATCTCTGCTTGATTATAGAGGCAAAGAAACAGCCAACACCACCCCTCATACAGAACTTTTTCATCCTAAGTCACTTTCAGACACATATTACACACATCACCCATTTCCCCTCCCAACAGCACGTGAAGAAAAAAGGTACAGATAGGTGATCGGGGATGCCAGCACGGCACGGACTATTTGAAGAGAAAAATGTCTCACCCATCGTTTCATGAAGCCACATTTAGATTCTAGGTCTAATTTCAACAGATATCAGCATAGCGGAGCTACAGTTACAGTGGACAGATCATTTGTCAAGAATGGAAAAAGCCAGAATGCCAGGGCAGTTGCATGGGGGGGGGGGGGGGGGGGGGTGAGAAGAGGGGGAAGGAAGAAGCGAAAGTCTGTTTTAAAGGAAATATGGAGAAAACTGCTAACAGAGCGGGCAGATGAAAGCTGAAGCCTGGGAGTGAGAGAAAGCCCAGGTCAGCCGAGGCAAAGCCATGGACAGCAGGGTTACCAGCACCCGCAGTCACCACCAGCACAGCCCGGCAGGCCCACCTGTGATCGTAATCCCTGAGCGACACTAGGTGGTGATCAGAGAGATACCAGGAACGGGAAGGCTGGGAATGAAGTAGATGTACCAGCCATAACTACAGACGTAAAAATCAAGGTCAGGCATCATGGGCTAAATAAATTAACAAAATAATTATACATTTACCTTTCAACCTGGAAGGAAACCTTGTCAGCTTTCACAAAACGAAGAGTGCAGTCATGCAGTAGAAAGGAGAATTCTTTGATGAGGTGCCTTCTATTTTATAATAATAGATGGGGCAATGTGGGCTGATTAAACAAATAAGTGAACAAAGCACAACTATATATTATAAAGGCCTATAAGATTTAATAGCCATTCCTCCATGCTTACACCAGTGATTCTTAAAGAAAAGGTAAATTAAAGGATTTAGGATATGAAAACAAATTTGACCTACTTATTGCCAATTTAATTACATGCATTCGAGAAATTCACTAAGCATCTAATCATTTATATTCTGGGGTTGTATTTCTGCACAGCTATTCTGTTAGATATTTTAAATTATAATTTCAAATACACTCATTGTCACAGGCCTCTGAGTCCATTTTCACACACAAAATCAATATACTACTACTAATAAATAGGATTACTTTTCCAAGGCTCCCAGCGGGAACTCAGCTGGACTTCTGTTTGAGAGGCAGTTTCAAAGTTCTCCAAAGAAAATGACTTTCACCCTTAAGAATCAACAGAAAGCACCTGAGAGAAACCGACTCTAAAGGCAATCCATCACCTGCGGGATGGGAAGGTTTAGGCTGGTAGGTGCATTGACGGAGACACAGAGGAAAGATGCTCCAAACCCACTGCAGAGCTGGGTTCCTCCACTGGGGAGCTAACACGCGTTGCCTTTTCTTTGAAAAGGCACAAACTCCTGGGTTGGGTATGGCTTTTGCCACCAGAATGCCTGGCCCTTTAATGTCCAGGGCTGTGTCTTCCTCACCTTTGTGTTCCGAACCACGGCCAGACCCAGGCTGTCCGAGCTGAGGGAGGGGCTAAACAAGTGTGGGGCCTAAGAAGAAGCATCTGCTAAATGACTTCCCTCCCCTCTCACTTATGCGTATTTTATACTGTGGTCCCACCCGGACCCACGTCCTAAGTTAGAACAAATTCCCTCGGCAAAGTTGACTCTTTCAACTCTTGCTGCCCCAATATGTGAGTCCTCAGGAGAAATCATGTTAGGTCTTCCATCTCACACAATGAACACTGCAATGTTCACTGGCTGCCCACAGAACACAAAGACACCTAATCACCATCCTAGACAAAGGCCTATAAACAACTGGTGAGGAGTCGCCAAGTGTCCGGGTAGCATCAGAGTTAAAAGAGAGGTTTGAAATCGCTTGGTCTGGCTCTCTCGTTGTCAAGAACAGAAGCTTGGAATACAGGGCTTACCTGCTGAGCCTCACTTTCCTCATCTACAGATGAGAAAGGGTTGCGGTATTAGATGAAATAATATATGCAAAAAACTCATTTACCATTCCCAGTGCACACATCGCCAATGAGGTAGGCCATTATCCTCTTTCTTATTACTCTAAGTTCACAGTGGGTGGGAGAATCTGTAAATCTTCAATAAAGTATAAGAAAATAAAAGCATAATGATAAACACTATAATCCTAATGAAAAAAAAAAAAGTATAAGATGGCCGTAACCGGTTTGGCTCAGTGGATGGAGCGTCGGCCTGCGGACTCAAGGGTCCCAGGTTCGATTCCGGTCAAGGGCATGTACCTTGGTTGTGAGCACATCCCCAGTAGTGGGTGTGCAGGAGGCAGCTGATCGATGCTTCTCTCTCATTGATGTTTCTAACTCTCTATCCCTCTTCCTCTCTGTAAAAAATCAATAAAATATATTTTTAAAAAAAGTATAAGATGAAAGGGGGCAGGATTTTCCCTATTTATATAGCAAAACACACCACAAAGCTACTGTATTTAAAGCAGTGTGCTGTTTCCTTAGAAAGAGGCAAAGATATCAAAGGAGTGGAGTAGAAGGTCCAGACACAGACCAACACAGATCCCTGCACACACATGCATCCAAGTGCTTGCTTCAATATGATACAAGTGGCATTTCTGATTCATGGGGAAAGGCTGATCCATTCAATAAACGGTACTAGTATAACTGGCTATCCATTTGGGAAAATATAAAATCAAATCTTTAAAACACAAACACCCTTCTGCCTGACGACTGTAGCTCAGTGGTTGAGCATTGACCTATGAACTAGGAATCAAACCAGGAAGCCACAGTTTGATTCCTAGTCAGGGCACATGCCCAGGTTGCAGGCTCGATCCCTAGTAGGGTCCATGCAGCAGGCAGCTGATCAATGATTCTCTCCCTCTTTCTCTGAAATCAATAAAAATATACAAAATAAAATTTAAAACACAAACACCCTTCCAAAGACATTAATGTTCAAAATATTAAAATTATGAAGTCAAAAGAAAACATGGAATATTGTTATAATTTGGGGACTAGCAAAGGCTTTCCCAAAACAAGTCACCAAACTCAAAGTTTATAGTTTTATATTTTTTAAAAATGAGTAAAACTTCTATAGAGAGATATACATTTCACAGATAAAATGAAAAGAAAAATGACAAACAGGGGAAATACTTACTATACCACACATACACACATACACGCGAGGAAGTCCAATGTCTGTAACTCATTAAAAGTTCCAATAATTCAATAAGAAAATTCTAAACAGCCTTGTAAAACCAATACAGGAATAAATGTACTAATCCATTTCTCATTCTGCAAAATGAGCACAATAATCATACCAAATTCACAGGGATGTTGAAGTTTAAATTTCACACAACGCGCTTAAAACAATCCTGGCACATAAAAACTGTCAATAAATATTAGCCAGCAGCAGTAATAGTAGTACCAGGGATGGTGGTAATAGTAGTAATTGTGAAAGCAGCACAAAATAAAAATAAGGAGGTACCATGCCATCATTAGCAAAAGTGCAGAGACTAATGTTATCCAGTACTGGAAAGAGGACGAGAAAGCAGACCTGTCTCCACTGGTGATAGGAAGAATTGGTTCAGCCTTTTTGGAGGACAAGTTGGCCTATCTATCAGCATTTTACTATATGTGCCCCATGGCAGAAATTCAATATGTAGAAATCCAGCCTACAGAAATACACACGTGCTCAAAAATATATGTACAAGGATATGCAATGTGGCACTCTGTGTGATATCGAGAGTTAAAGAGAAATAACAGTCAGATGGGAAGAGCTAACTACACTTGGGCACATCCATATCACGGGTGGGAGTGCAGCTATTACCAAGAAGAATGACATCCTATGAAAATATGTGTAACTCCTTGCTAAATACAAACTGCAAGCCACGATTTTTATATAAAATAGTATATCTGCGAATGGATATAAAAGGGGAAGGCCAAGCTGTTATTGTGGTTACCTCTAGGAAGGAAAGCAGGGGTATTTTAAATGTTACTCCATTGACATATATTCTTTGATTTCTTTAAATAGCAAGCATGCAAAAAACACACACAAAAAACGTATTTTCTTTGAAAGAAAAAAAAGGGCAACAAAATCAGGGTTTCATAAGTCAGCGCTGGACCTCTGACTAAATGCCAGCGTCCACTCCGTACCGAAAGCGGCCAGCAGAACCCCGCCTCCGCAGGTGGGATCCAGAGCAGCTGTCGCAGCTGGAGGACACTAACAGTCACTCAGCTCCTTTATTCTGACTCAGCTAATAATCTCCTGATCGGGAACACAAAGCAATACCAATTTCTGCAACTGTCCACTTGCCGGGTATTATTGCTCCAGGTGAATTAATAAGTTTGAGTTCTAGTTCATTGGTCTTCAGAACTCTGATGAACACAAAGGAGTTCCCCCTGAGCAATACAGCGGAGCTCCTAATCATGCAAAGTTGGGGCCTATATCTATTCCTATTGAGATCTCTCCTCTAAGGTGCAAAAATAGCAGGAGACCTACCTTATCTAAAAGGAGTAGCCAACGAGCAGGCCATTTGAACAACATTATTCTTACTTGTTGTTAGAGGAAAAGCAAGACTCAGAAGAGTCTCAACACTTGGCAAGTTGTTACCATCAAATGTGACAATCCATGTCTAGAGCCATCTTAACAAATATTTACATAACTCAACTGTGTGGACAGCATGGCTCCATTCCAATTTCTTTGACTCCACAGGGCAGAGGGGAGGCTCACACTCTGGTCCACAAACCTTATTTTGAAAAGGATGGCGGTAGCTGAGTCACGCTGGAAGTTCAGAGGTGACGCATATTTAAGGGCCACACCTTGGCCACCTTGCTATATAGAGCAGCAAACTTTGAAACTCAAGGGCTGAGAAGTGCTGATCCTCATCCTTTCAGGGAAGGCAGGAAGCAAGAAATGAGTACGCTGGCCTTACTTTCCCAACCTCTATATTATAAACAGCCACAGAGAGCAGACCTAAAACTGTCCCTGTGACCAGAAGTTGTTTTGGCTGAAAGTGGATGGAAAGGGAAATGAAATGCCCACCACTGGACAGAGGGACATTTTTAGAAGAGAACCACCAAGACAAACCTAGGTCATAAGCCTTATAATCCTTCACACGCATTTTCAAGAAACAGCTTTTTATCAAGGAACTAGCCATTCATCCCACACACCCCTTCGAACACGAAAATGAACACGGCAGAAATTAATTAGCATTTGTAAACTGAAGATGGCCATTACATCAACAAGTTACCTATCAGCAGACCCAGGTTTGGGCTGATGCAGAAGTAAAGAATCTCTGCCAATCTGATTAAAGTGTTTCCCTCCATCCATCTTTATGAAAACAAACCAGGTGACATCTATTGAGTGTTTTAAGTTTATGTAATTACATATAAATTTAGTAAAAGTTTTAAATAATCACAACTTCTGATTCCATGATTTTGGTTATAATTTATACGATGGTTATTCACACCCATTCAAACGGTGGGTAGTCAAGAACAGTAGTGTTTATTCTGTCCTTATTGGTTTTATTTTTAAAAAATATATTTTATTGATTTTTTTACAGAGAGGAAGGGAGAGGGATAGAGAGTCAGAAACATCGATGAGAGAGAAACATCGATCAGCTGCCTCCTGCACACCCCCTACTGGGTATGTGCCCACAACCAAGGTACATGCCCTTGACTGGAATCGCACCTGGGACCCTTGAGTCCGCAGGCCGACGCTCTATCCACTGAGCCAAACCAGTTAGGGCTGCTCTTCTTGGTTTTAATGAATTGGGGGTAGGGGCAGGAATTGCACCATGTCTGTCGAGTGGCCAGCCACTCCGTACGCAGCTCTAGGCTGGATGCTTTCCATGGTCTCTCATTTCATTTACTCCTTACCAGATCTTCAAATGCCCAAGTTACCTAAAGAGATCGACCATTTCATTTGTACATCTGGTTGGCGATTTGATTATAGGTATAAAGATTTTTTATGGTGCTAGATAAGAGGATGACTAAGAGAGAAGAAATTAAAAGAAGGAAAATAATTGTCAAAGAAACATGTCAACGTCTCTAGAGAAAAGGGGGGAAGGAAGCTCCCTGTCCATTGGATGATGAAAGCCCAAGGGTGGCCAAGCCTTTCTGTTATGAGTTCTGTGCTGTGGCACGCAGGCCCTTCCACCTCATGGGAGGGGGTGAGGGGGTAGGGGACGAGGACTGCAGCCCCAGGGAGAGATCCCAGGGCACGGTTTAAAACTATCTTCACATACCGAAGACTAGCTTTCCTAAGCTCCGCTGTTACTAGAATTGCACTATGTGGGCAACACCGTTTCTGATGGCACCATGTATAACACTAGCCCACTGAAGGCCATGGGCTTCCTCAGTCCTTGTTGAAAAGTATCTTTCCCCAGATAGTGGCCCTCAAACTTGGTGCATCAGAATGGCCTGGGGCGCCTGTTAAACCCTACACTGCTGGCTCCACCTCAGAGTTCCTGACTGAGTAGGTCTGGGGAATAACCTGAAATTTTGCATTTCTAACAAGCTCCCAAGTGCTGCGGGTCCGAGCCCACCATGTAATAACCACTGTTCTAAAAACACAGACCAGAATAACTTATATGCATATATGCATAACCCATGGACACAGACAAGTTTGGTAGGCGGGGGGAGGAGGGTACGGGGTGGAAAAGCTCAATGGGCGGGGGGGGGGGGGGGGGCGGGGGAGGGGGGACATCTGTAATACTTTCAACAATAAAGACAAATTAATCTATCATAATAAAAGCATAATATGCTAATTAGACCGGACGTCCTTCCGGATGACCTTCCGGACACAAGCCGGGGCTTCGAGGGAAGCCCGGATCCTGGATGCCGGGTGCCAGAGGGAAGCCGGTGCCGGCAGCCGGAGGAAGGAAGGCCTACTCTAACACGAATTTCGTGCATCAGGCCTCTAGTAAGTAAATAACACAGCCAGAATCCAAAGACAGGAACAGGGTACTTACTATGTGGCAAAATCTTCATCAATTATGACACAAGCCACCACACAAAGGCAGGGGATTTTATCTGTGCCGACCCTGTTTCCCCAGCACCTACAACTGGGGCTGGCACACACTAGGTGCCTCACACACACACACGCTAAATCAGCAAGCGTCAAGTGAGTCAGGATGCCCCGTGGCAGTGGCAGAGACTGGCCAGCATGGGGCGGGATGAGCAAGGGAAAAAGTGGTGGCAGGGGCATCAGCAACAAAGGAAATGGCTGCTAACAGTTGCAACAACAACAGCAATAATACAACGACAACAAGCATTTGGATGTGTCTAGCACTGACCAGCCCTGGAGCCAACATGTCACAGGCACTGTGGCGTTCCATTTAACCCTAATTACCCTCATTTAACAGGTCAGAAAACAGGTTAGAGGGGCAGTGATGTGCCCACATCATCAACTAGCCATGGTGAAGCTGGGATCAACAGCCATGCCGAGATGTTAGTCCTGAGCAGAACGTCTCCCTTATTTACCCAGTTGAGTAAATGATAAATGCGAAACTTCCTTGGCCTGTCCTGAACTGCAGACTTTGATCCTTGCTTCCCCAACTTACAGAAAAGCTCCCAGTGGCCTATTCGTAGAACGCATGACCATGAAACAGACATGGAGGGCTCCGGCTGGCTACCCAGAGCAGCCGTACCAGCTAGGGAGAGTGGGATCAGTGAGGGACAGCTGTGGGGTTCCATGGTTAGGCATGCCAGAGGAAAAGGTCTGGGTCAGTCGGTCTGAGAACCAATGGGAGGAGGGTTGATTTTGCCTCCAGGGGACACTTGACAATGCCCACAGACAATTCTGATTGTCATACGTGGGGTGCTACTGGCATCTAATGAGTGGAGGCCAGGAATGCTGCTCAACATCCCACAAGGCACAGGACAGCCTCCACCACAAAGAAGTATCTGGCCAAAATGTCAACGGTGTCAAAACCCTTCACTAGCTTTCTCTGTCTCCCTCCCAGGCCCCCATCCCGCCCCCCCCCCCTCCCCCCACCCATCCCCGGCTTGGATGCCTAAGACTTCATCAATATTTTCTTATGACCATCATTGTCTTTCATCTCTCTTATCTGCTGATAAACTCCTTGCGGGCCAGAGCATCTTAGTCCCCTTGGTAACCCCTGGAATTCTGGGAGCTGCATTCTGCACAAAGCAGGTGTTCATAAGCGTCTGTCCAAATTTGTTTCCCCTGAAGCGGGTAAAAATGTTGAGAATTTAGATTCAACCAACACTTCAGAGTTCTTACCATGGTAGGTGGCACATGCTAGTTAGGAACACAGTACATTTCCTATAAACACTATCTCACTTAATCCTTGCAACCATTGAAGGAAACAGGGACACTATTTTAGGTAACTACAGCTCATAGCTATATAATTTGTAAAACGTCACAGGCTGGGCTGGTTAAGTGACAGCATGTTTCTGGAGCCAGGTCTTCCAGTCCTAAGCTCCTTCCATACCCACCACCACATCCCAGGGCTGAAAACCTCCTCCTCAAGTCTAGTCCCAGAGTGAAGGTGTCTGAGATGCAAACAAGGAAAACAGCAACAGGAAAGGTTGGAAACTTCACCACCTTAGGGTGATCGTCACAAGTGTTGCTAGCAACAAAAATTAGTCAATTGTAGGTGTGCTGTAAGTAGGGTTAGACACAAGTTACATGTCCAAAAATCAATTACAAAGATACTTAGAATTTACATAGCTCTTTCCTCAGGGACAGTACTCAAAGACTCTCATTTTTAAACTTTAATATGCTAACCATTCAAGATTTTCTTTAATCAGCAAAGTCTGAGAGCATAGGACAGTGGTCGGCAAACCGCGGCTCGCAAGCCACATGCGGCTCTTTGGCCCCTTGAGTGTGGCTCTTCCACAAAACACCACGTGCAGGCACGCATGTACAGTGCAATTGAAATTTCGTGGCCCATGCGCAGAAGTCGGTTTTCGGAAAGCAGATAGACGAAACAAGTATGCAAGACGAGTGTGGATGGGAGTTGGAAGGGGTCAACCTCAGCGAACATACCTCAATCAGATTGAGGACCTTTTTAGCGAAGGCCAGCTTAGGAGTACCCTAATTAAGTTAATAACAATGTACCTACCTATATAGTTTAAGTTTAAAAAATTTGGCTCTCAAAAGAAATTTCAATCGTTGTACTGTTGATATTTGGCTCTGTTGACTAATGAGTTTGCCGACCACTGGCATAGGACATAATGGTTGAAAAAGCCATCTTCGTTCAAGACAACTGTGACCTTTCTTTACACACAGAACTCTGCAGCTGGCTCTCTACTTTGAGAGGCTGCAAACTGTGGGCTTTCTCAGAGCACACAGGAGCCAGCCCAGACCTGCTAACGCACCTAATCAATAACATCCGATGGCTCATCTCTGGGAGTCCTGACAATATTGATCCCCCAAAATCAACCTGATGAATCTGTCTCGTTTTCATATCATAGAGGGAGAAGTGAAGATGATGAGAGGTTTTTGTGGCACCTCAATTTTTTTTCTTAGGCTAGGGAGACCAGTTCTTGGCTTGTGATTGCTCATTCAGACTTCCACTGAAACCTGTATGCCAAAGCCCCATTTCCAGCGCTCAGCCCTAGCCTCTGAGAAAGCCCGATGGCCTCTGATGTCACTCACAACCAACTCAGACCGAACTAACCATTCCCTCCACAAAGTGTACACCCTGGCATCAGAAACGCTCAACCTCATCCATTCTTTCGGCCCCAGGAATTAAAAGGCGTCAAAGGTTTTCTTTCTTTTCTCCCTCAGCCTGTCCCTCACTTCCATCCTGCCTTTTCCCACGGTCACTATAGCTGTCCTGCTTTCAGACCTGTCCAATCCATACCTCCCATACTCTAATGGGATGCCCTGGTTCTCTTCCCAGGGAAATTCCTGGCCTTCTGATCACTTGGTAACCTGTTTCAGGCAGGCCCAGACCTGACAGAATGAAAAGCCTTCCTACAATAGGGTCAGGTACACCCTTTGAAAGCAGGTGTCCAGAATTTTTTGCCCAGGTTCGCAGCTGGTGTTGGTACCTGTTACGTAGCAATAGTGCTCACTCGAACCTCCTAAGCTAAGACTCTCAAGCCTTGGGGAACCCCTTCTTGTTTTACCTCCTTTGGGTTTGGGGTGACCCATCTTTGGATGGCTTGCTCAGCAAGGACCTGGAAATCCAGACACTGGTACCACAAGGGTGGGTGTAGAATACCCAGGCACCCATCCAGGTCCCTGGGATCTGCAGGGCTGTTCTCTCCACTGAGGAAGCAGTTGAGATGAACAAACTGTGCACTGATTCTGGCAGGCGGCTCCAGCATCACCTGGTCATTCCAGCTTCAAGAAACCTTTGCTTGAGCTCAACTACCGACAGCGGTGTTTCCCAAGCGCTCGCTGAAGATGACCTTGGTGCTGCTCTGATGGAGGGTAGAGGTGGGTGGAGCCTGGAAATGGGCTACAGGCAATTGATATTATCAGGTAGGCTTGGAAAAGCATTGGATTATTTTCTGGGGACAGGCATCTTGGGTCCCTACTATGTAATTAATACAATATCAGAGAACAGAGGATAACAACCAGGAATAAGCTGCAACTTTGGAGCCAGCCCCTCAGCCCCCCAGGGCCTGTTTCCTCCTGTGCAGAACAAGCGTGGTCATAATGCCCACTTCACAGGTTGTTACGTGGCTAATGTGCTAATGTGTGTAAAGTGCTCAGTTCAGTGCCCTCCATACACACAGGCACTTGATAAACATTAGCTATTATTATCCGAGAGACCAGGGACTGCTGAGTGGCAGCCCTGAAGCCAAATCTGGCCTACAGACCTATTTTGTTTGGCTTTCCCTTTTTCCTTTTCAATGGAGCCAACATTTTTAAATTTCTGGCACTTTAAGGTTGAAGATCTGGCAACAAATGAGGTCTGCTTTTCCCTCTGGCCGCGATGGCCTGGGGCAGGGGTCCCATGGCCCCTTTCTGATAGGGCATTTCTTCTTTGTTGCTCAACCCCCACACTACTTACCCACCCCCCAATTCCCTGCCCGGCCCTTGCAGGAAGGCAGTCTATATTCTAGACCAGCACAGCCAACGTTAGGGCCTGAGATTTCCCCCAAATCGACTCCAGTCCAACTGGTCTCTGCTTGTGCGAACCTACTTTCTGCCTCCCTACCTTTGCCTGATGATGTTCTCCCAGCCATGAACAACCTCCCCAGCTTTCACTCTCCGTCTCTAGGCTCAGTGATTCCAATTGAGTGAATGCATTAAAATGACCCGGGACACTAAAAAAATACCCATGTCCAGACCCCGCCCCCAGCGGTTCTAATTAGTTTGGATGGGGCTGAGTATTGGTAATTTTTTAAATAAGCCAGGTGATTCACATGTGTACTCTAATGCACAGGGAGCCATGGCCTCCCCATTCTTAAGGCCCAGCTGGCACCTCCTGCTGAAGCTGTCCAGCTGAGGACTAGATGAGTCTTGCTTTCCCCCTGACTCCTGTTTAGTCTTGCTTTCGAATCAACTCTGTTTAAAGCCTGTCTCCCCAAACAGCCTGCAAACTTACTCCAGCTACTTTTATTCTCTTTCTCCCCTCCCATTCCAAGAGTGGGCGGATCACACCTCCTACTTCTTTGCATCCTCAACAGGACAACTGGGGCCCCAAGCACACGGTAGGCATCTAATGAAAACGCCTCTACTGCAATTTTTGAGAGTCTACAACGCAGAAGGCGCTGCAAGGACTAAATGATGAGAAAACCCGGCTGATTTCTTGCAGCTTGCAGATACGAAGAAGTCAAGAACGCCGATGGTGAGGCTATGAGGCAGACTGAGATGTGCTACAGGGAAGCAGTTAATGTGAGGGAATCAGGGAAGGCTCTGTGCAGGTGTCCTTGATGGGCCAGTGGGAAGGATGGCAGCCAGAGCCAGGTAGAGAGCGAGGAGAAAACCCATGAGCAAATGAATGCACCAGAAGGAAACCTTGGCCAGCTAACCCGCTGAGCCATGCCAGCATCCGAGTTGGGAAGAACGGGAAGCAACGTGGGGAAGACAAGATTTCACCTTGCGCCGAACACCAGGGAAAAGGCTGTAATTAATTTGGTAAGTCACGGAAGCAGCCAGTGAAGGCTGAAATTCTGGCATCCTTCTAAAAGCCAGGCAGAGGGACGGGTGAGGGGTAAGGGGAAGAACAGTCATAACACAAAAAGTGAGGGATGAGAGAGGTGACAATGGGGAGGAAGGCCCAAGGGCAGGTTCCCTGACCCAGGAGAGCAAGACTACCACGTCCCCCACCCCCCGCCCACAATGGAACCTCCAAGGGCCCAGAGATGACAAACACCCTGATTTCTGCCATTCAGTCTTAAGCCAGGTTACTGTGCAGAAGTGAAATCATGTTAACAGTGCAATTAATGTTAACAGTGCAACTGTATTAACATATTTAATCACAGAAATAAAGACTTTAGTCACAACACTGTTACCATTGAAAGTGCTGTTATAAAAAGTTTAATGGACAGCAGCTTATAAAGACATACAAAGATCCTAAAGAATAAGTTAGGAGAAAGCCACCCCGTGGCG
This sequence comes from Myotis yumanensis, assembly GCF_028538775.1. Lineage (NCBI taxonomy): Eukaryota > Metazoa > Chordata > Mammalia > Chiroptera > Vespertilionidae > Myotis > Myotis yumanensis. The sequence continues at coordinate 76,686,429 of NW_027223753.1, forward strand.
TACACTCCTCCCCATCACCGTCATTTTTAGCAAGGTGTTTTGGGTTTCAATGAACACTAGGGCTAGTTCAGAAAATAAACCTCAATCCCCCGACCAGTGTGGCTCAGTTCACTGGGCATCATCGTCCTGTGCACCCAAAGGTTACTGATTCAATTCCCGGTCAGGACACATGCCCAGATCCCCGGTAGCAGGGCGTGCAGGAGGCAGCAGATCGATGCTCTGCTCTCACATTAATGTTTGTCTTTCTCCCTCACCCTTCCTCTCACACTAATAATAAAAATTTTTAAGAAAAGACAAAGAAAATAAAGCACAAGAGGACGGCCCGATAGAAGGCTGTGGAAGGGAAGGGCAGTGCACCAATAATCTACTGAACACTCGCTCATCCTCCCACGTGGCAGCACCTGACAAATGTGAACTCAAATCCTAAGCCCAGGGAGGTAGCTGCAATGATTCCCCCACTTTACAGGTGAGGGAATTCAGATGCAGAGGGTGATTTGCCTAAAGACACAAAGCTAAGTAGTAAGCAGAGCTGGTATAAGAACCAGGCACTCAGGCTCCAGGTGCCATTGTCTTGCTCTTACACTCAGCTGCCCTTCACATCACCTGCTTGGTGGAGGGTGTGGGTCATGAGCCTGCTCTTCTTCGAAGGCAGTGATTCTCAACCTTGGCTGCACATTAGAATCACCTGGGAATCTTTTTAAAATCCTGATTTCTGGGCCTCATCCTTTGTTATGGGGTGGGGCCACAACATCAGTAACAAAGAAACAGAATTTCCGGAGGATGCGGCCCAGAAATCAGGATTTTAAAAAGATTCCCAGGTGATTCTAATGTGCAGCCAAGGTTGAGAACCACTGTTAAGGGCTGCCAGACCCAGAAAGACTAGAAGTATGGGGCCACAGGACTGCTGCTCTGGTTTAATACTTCTAAAGCCTTACGACATCAGAAACAGAAAAGGGCAGAGCAGGGGTGAAACTATAGGGGGTCACTTTCCATGACCCCCCAGTGTACAGAGCCACAACCTTCAGGATCCTGAAAACGAGCGAGGAGAAGCCCTTCTCAGTAGTCAGAGGAGCCAAAAGGATCTCCGGGGTAGCCAGGCATGAGCTGGCTGGGAGGACCAAGGGCATTCAGTTCCTCCACTCCCTGAAAGATGGACTCTGTCCACTAAAAAGCCTTCCAGGGGAAACCAGCTTCACTGGTAAATACAGCTCTCATCATTAATTGCTACTTCCCGCTCACTGGCTGTGAGGCCGTATCTACACGTGGCTCCTTTCTGATTCGTGGATCAGAGACAAGCCATATATCCATCCCTGCCCCTAATGAGTCGGTGAACTACAGCCACCTTGGATTATGTTTCACTTTTAGGCTTCAGGACTTGAAGTGATTCTATTTTTAAGCTTTCTCGGTTCTACAAGTAAAAGAAGACATTTTAAGAAAATTAGTTCTGGCTTTTAGTGGATGGTGGCTTCCTCTGAAAGAGTCAACGGACCAGCCACTTGTTTAAATCAGAAACCTCCTGGGGGAAGGGACCCAGTACCATGTTGGTGGGCAAAGGCCCAGGGTCCTCTGAAAACCACAACACTCAGGACATGGATGGCCCGGACAAACCCGCTAATTCCAGAGCTACACCGCGCCTCTCTCCTGAAAAACTGTCAAAGGCCTTTTAGGTTCTATTCTGTGAAGTACGTTTCACCTTTGAGCACCAGAAATGTGGTTTCCACAGAAAACAATCATATTTGCATACAACGAAGCTTTAAAAAAATACAACTATATATTTATAAGAGTCAGTCATTCCTTCCATTTGAAAAAAAAATTACCTTGCATTTAACAACTAAAATAGCTTCGCTTATTTTGTCTTTGAGAATGAGTTGTTACTCGAAAACTGTTGGAAGGACACTTCTGTGTGTGTGCATTTTTAGAAAATTTAACCACTCCTGAAGACAATCTAAAATGTACTCTACACATCCCAATTTTCACATATAGGACACATATGAGATGTAGTTAACCTTCTCTTGAAGAATGAAGCTGCTTCCAACAATTCGCGTCTCCAGTTTCAGTTCTGACTTGGGCACTAGCTAGCCTGTGACCTTGGGCAAGTAACTTAACAGCATTGGGCCTTAATTTTCCTCTCCTACAAAATGAAAGGGATTGGGTCAAAGGAGATGACTCTTGCTTCACAGCTCTCAAATGTTATGATTTGAAGACCATTGGGAACATCAATTATTGCCTACGCTAACCTCAAGTATTGTTCTTAGGGACTGTCAAGTTATCAGAACATTGCCTGGACACTACAAATGGCCCCAGACGGTGGGGATACAGGTAATTGAAAGGAAGCTAAAATTCATTACTTTTATTCTTTTTATTCCCTCCCATTCCATTAGCTTAGCTGTCAATTCTCACTGCTATCCACCTCCCAAAGACATGAGCCTCTGCTTTAGTTTTCAAAGCTAAGCAGTGGCCTGCTTCACTCAGGTTCTCTCATAAAGCAAAGTGGTGGGGTTTGTGATACAATCTGGCAACCAGTGGGCGTTATCTCTTATCATTCAAAGTTAAATTGCCCACTGTTGTGGCCACAAGACTAACCCCCAGTTAAGGTTGGGAGGAGAATGAGAACGCATTCCTGTAACCTGCATATTCTTTGAGTTCTGAAAGCACACTGCTTTGGGGGGAAGAGTGTTTGAAGCAAAAGTGAGAGCAGAAAATGAACCAAATTCCTTCTTACTAAAGCAAAAGCTATAGGCCTTATCCCTCTACATCAACCCCTCCACCTACTCCCTCCAAGTTTCCTGTCCCCATCTCAATTGTTGCTTTTTTGTACCTTCTGCTGTGTAACTTTTCCTTGTGTAAGATACATTTTCAAAGTCACTCTTTGAAGCCAAAGAGAGGATCAGAGTAGGAGGAAGGAGATACCATTAGTGGTTTCCTATGTTTACCACTTTCCCAGTTATCTTACCTTCTTAGTTCCATGAAAAATGATTAGGAGAACACAAAGAATGCTTCTTAGCAATTGTAAATATAGTCCCTGAAACACTATTTTTAAGCTGCTACCAAGCACGAAAATATGTATTAAACCACATGCTTAGTACTTCAAAGAATTCAAGGAAGTTCTTTTCTTTAAAAACTAAAATGAAAAAGATAATCTGTTAAGAAGTGAAATCTACCTTCTTTGCCTGGCACTATCTCGGGTTGTTTCATGGGAATCTATGAGGGACTTGATTTGATGAGCATAGGCAACTAATTTTCACATATCCTAATTTAAGATGTTAATAGTGGTTGAAAAGCAAAGGGAGCCTGGCCAGTTAAAGGTGTGGATGGCCCTAGCCGGTTTGGCTCAGTGAATAGAGTGTCGGCCTACGGACTGAAGGGTTCCAGGTTCGATCCCTGCCAAGGGCACATGCATGGGTTAGAGGCTCCATCCCCAGAATGGGGCATGCAGGAGGCAGCCAGTCAATGATTCTTTCTCATCATTCATGTTTCTATCTTTCTCTCTCCCTTTTCCTTCCTCTCTGAAATCAATAAAAATATTTAGGAAAGAAAAAACAACACAGGAAAAGAACAATAAAGATTAAAAGAAAAATAAAGGTGTGGATGGTTTGTCTATGGAGATGGCAATAAAGACTGAGCGTTGACCTATGCCCCAGGAGGTCACAGTTGATTCCTGGTCAGGGCATATGCCCGGGTTGCAGGCTCAATCCCGTGTGGGGCGTGCAAGAGGCAGCCGATGAATGATTCTCTCTGATCACTGATATTTCTATCTTTCCCTCTCTCTTTTCCTCTCTGAAATCAGTCAAAATATATGTATTTTTTAAAGGAATGGGAATTGGTCTGCCTGGAAAGTAGATGTAAACTGGGCAAATGAAATATATATAAATCCATTAGAAAACCAGCCAGAAAATTAACTGAATATTTGAAGCTTTGCCTTCGAAGGGAGTTAAAGGTGTGGATGGTATGTCTATGGGGATGGCAATAAAGACTGAAGAGTTGAAAGAAAAGTACTGCATTGTATCTCTGAGAAATGAGAAAAAAAGCAACTTTTCCTCAGTCTTTCAATCTCCAGGTGCTGTTAGCCATGCCTAAGCTGAGTATTATTTTCTGTTTTCAAGTTAGCTTTACACAGCACAACTTAATCTCAGCATCTACTCTTCCAAGTATTACACAAGGTGAGGATTTATAGAAAAACAAAAAAAACCCTTTCCTGTTCACAAGCTTGGGTTCCTTAGCTCCTGGTGCCACATTTAAGTAAGGGTGCTTTGTTTCAGAGGGTGATTAGAGTGGCGCCCTTGGTACTGATTATGGCACTGAGCTATTTGTACTGCCCAAGTCTGAGCACTGTTTTATACTAAAACTTCGATTATGGGGTAGGTAGTGACTAAAAATTATCTCCTATCTTAAACTAAGCATCAATCATATATCTCAGCAGAAGCAAGACTACTGAGTGCTGAACCACAGGAACCTGGCATTTTTTCTTCTTTTATACTTGCACAGGAAAAAAGAGACTCAGCTAAAGCACCCATGGTTCCTCCATGCTTACATGGAAATTTCAAGCACTGTGGGCTCTTTACCAAGTATAATCAGTGGGTTGCTATGACTGCACTACATTAAATCAGATGTAACCGGCCATTGTCTCTTGCATTAATAGAGCCTAAGTTTTCTAGGAGTAGAATGAAATCATTTCAGTTTCTTTTTAGGAGGCAGAAAATGAAGAAGCCCTTTCTGTTCCAGAAAATAGCACCTCTGACTGTTTCTCTAGAGCTTTTCCATTTCCAACGGTTCACCATCTAAAATTGAGTGTTCAGTTATCTAAAAGCCACTAAGCAGAGATGTTCTCAAAAGTTGGCATGTTCCATGAGTTATGGGTGGAATGGAACTCAGCAGAAAAGTGAGAATGAGTTGCCTAAATTTGTCACAAACAAGGTACAAGCTCATGCTTGGGCAGTTGAACACCACCACCTCTATATAGGCCTGTCATACTGACATGTCCCTGTTTTACCCAGTGCTAGGATAGCTATATTTTATAGGTTTAAAAAAAACAGATTAACTAGGTAGAAAAATTTAATTACGTTTAATTACTTTAGAAAACTTTTAACCATTTTCCTCATATATGTAAACAAAGGAGCAGTTGTACACATGGTCTTACACTATTTCTCTAAGTTATAAAAAATACTAGAGGCCTGATGCACAAAATTCATGCAAGGGGGCTCAGCCGCCCACCCCCCCCCCCCCCCACCACCACCACTGAGGCTTTGTCCCAAAGCGTCCAGTCTAATTAGCACATTACACTTTTATTATTATAGATTATTCCTGCACACTCATTTTATTGGGTGTCTACTATTTGTCAGGCACTGTTCTAAGTATTTTACATGCATTATTATATTTAAACCTAAAAAAAAAAAAAAAACCCTTCAGGTTTGTATTGTTACTGTCCCTATTTAAGTTTTTTGCCTAGGATCATACAACTTATAAATGAAAGGCAATCAGCTAATAAGAGCGTACTCATATATAATTTTTCTCATTTAAAAAAGATGAAGAATTTGCTCCTGGTTAAGTTCTCAGATGTTCCTGAGACAGAACATGGATGGAATAAGATCCAGGTAGGTCTGCAATTCTGGTCATCTGAGCACAAGTTCCCAACCACTTCTTGGACACAAAGTGTTTAAATGGTCTCTTTGCTCTGCCAATCACTTAGCTATCCCCATGTTGTTGTTCCTGCTTAGAGAATAAATATCAGTAAACTTCAAGAATTAAATAGAAGTCTAATGCAGTTTTGATAAGAAAAAAGCAAATCAAACTTTGTACTCAGGGCTCATGACTTTAGAATTACATATGTTCTCATGGCAAAGAAGACAAAGTTTTGAAATAACTTGGAAGGTGGTGAGGGTAATTTTTTATACTTTAAACACTTAAATACAATGAACTACATATAAGTTTGGCTAGACAGTTTTGCAGACCTGGCCCAACAAGCAGGCTAAGGGGGGGGTGGGGTGGGGAGCAATCTGGTGGTCTCAAATTCCTATTATCAAAACTACCCTCTCATAAATCTGAATCCAATCCAAGAAGTATGTCAATAGCTGGTTGTTTAAGATTAGGTTTGCGATGTAGTAACAGAACTGTGTAGGGGGCAAATATGCTTAAAATATGTCCAAGCAAGTTTAGGTCAAGTCAATAATAGTACTTAATGCTAATAAAAGCATGGAATATTCCTGTAACTGAGAATCCAGCAGAGGGATCTGTATGTGTAAGCAGGTACTTGTACTGTTTCCCCTCTGCTGGCAGACCCTAGTCACTAAAAAAAAAAAAAAAAAAAAAGCACCTTCTTTGACTAAGACTGTATCACACATCCCCAGCAAGTATCTCTGGGGCTGTAAAACAGTTAAGATCCTACAAGGGGAGAAACTGGGAAGCGTAAGGAAATAAAAATTTTCATTATTCCAAAAACCCATCTCATTTCCCAAAATACTGCTTATGTGCTGACTTTCTTACAGACCCCTGCAAAATCTTGATCCTCCAAAAAATAAACCCATTTGGAGCTGAGACAAGATGAGGTCAACGATTGGTTCTATCAACCATCCATTTGTTTAACTGAGTCTGGTTCGTCTCTAGCCTCGTGGGGGCCAAGCCTGACCACGAGGGTGAAGACAGGAGGCATGGAGGAAGGGAATGAAGAAAAGGAGAAGGGTGGGGGTGGGGGTGGACGGACCTCCGGGCCACACTTCTTTCTAGTACCGACAAAAAGAGGAGCCGAATCCTGACCTAAATCATCTCTCAAAGGCGCTTTATAAATTACAGGGACAAAGGGTGGGGGTGGCGGGTGGCCTGGGAAACCTACGGACACCCAACCCTCTGACCCGCCCCCTCCCCCTCCAGCACAAGGGAAGGAAGACGGAAAGCAGAGCTCAACTCGGCCATTGGCGTGGAGCCCCCTCCGGTTCTCAATCGCCCATCCACAGGCCCCCCTAGAAAAAAAAACACACGTAAACACCAAACCAACCCCCCGGGGCGGACACTCGCGCCCAGAGGTCCCTAGAACCGGAGGCCGGGGCATTCACTTAGTTAGATTTTTCTTGCTTACTCATTTCCCTCCAGCACCCAACCCCCCGTTCCCACTCCAAAACCCCGCTCAACCGCCTACCCTCTCGGCTCCAGGCCCCCCAACAGAACCCGGTGCCCCAGTGGCGGCGGCAGCCCCCGCGCGGTCCCGGTCACTAACCTGCTGCTGTAAGGGCATTTCCGAAACCAGCCTGGCTCCGGGAGAGGTGGGGGGCCGGCTGGAGAGGGGCCCGGAGGGCCGAGCAGACCGGCGGCGCCGGGCGAGGGCGGGCGCCCGTGGGGGGGTAGGGAGAGGAGAGGGAGGGTGGCCGTGCCGGGGGCGGGTGCGAGGGCGCCGGGACCGTCCCGAGCCAGGGAGCCGGCGAGCAGGAGGAAGTGGGTGCCCCCTCTCCCCTCCAGCGCCCCCTCCCGCCGCCGCCTCCTCCCCAGTCACAGGCGCGTCCTCCGCGCACGTGTGCGAAACGTCACCGGCGGGTCCCGGCGAGAGGGACAGAACCGGGCGGCGGGACGGGAACACGGCTGCACCCGCCCTCCGTCGCCGGGGGGCGGGGAGGGGGACAGGGCGGGGAAGGAAGGGGTAAGGGGAGAGGCGGGTCAAGGGCAGGCCCGGGGCCCGGCGGGGAAGGCCCGGGCGCTCGGGCCACGCGGGCGCTGCCGCTGCCACCGCCAGGATGCGCCCAGGCCGGGGCGCCCCCTGGCTAGCCCCTCACCCCCAGACAGCTCACGCCCCGGCCCGCACCCGACTGCCAGCTCCACCGCCTCCCCTGCCAGATCCCCCCCGACTGCCCCCAGCCCCTTTGTTGCCGGGAGTTACAGATCCCAAAATGTGACAAGCGCAGCCCAGCATAACCTCTGCGCTCCAAGCACGCCTGAGGGATCCCCCGGCCGCCCACGGGCCTCGGAGGCCGGCGAGGGGCGATCAGCCCAATGGTCCCCCGGTTTCCACTCCCCCAGAGTCCCCCACTCCCCAGTTCATTACTCCCTCCCCCACCCCCTTCTCCATCCGGGGCGTGACCCCATCCTACGCCCGAGAAAGAGGAAGCTTCGAGTTGGAGGGGAGGGGAGAATGGGGGTAGGGAAAAGTGCAGGAAAAGAAGGGGGGGGCCACGAAAAGTTTCAGAGTGTCTGATGTTCTTCGCGCCGAGGCGATCCCCACGGCCCCGCGCGTCCCCCAGCCCCACCGGCGCGGAGGGGAGCGCACAAGTCTAACAATAAACCCTCGCTGGAGGGGCAGCCCAGAGGCCCACGGGGCTCGGCCTGCATTCTCCCGGGGCAGCCCGCAGCGCGCCCACCAACCCGCGCGGTGCGAACCCACCCCCCGCCTGGGCTGGGGACAGTGGGGACGGGAGGGCATTACCGGAGGGCCGCCGCCGCCGCTGCTGGCGCGTCCCAGCGCTGGTGGCTGCTGCAGCAGCCCGGCTCTGCCGGAGGGTCCGTGCGGCGTGGTGTAGAGGAGGCTGCCGGCGGTCAGCTCCGCGCCGGGGGCACAGGGGAGGATAGGGCCGGCGGCGACGGCGCCGCTTTGGAGGGAGGAGGAACAGGAGGTGGTGGAAGTGTTCGTGGTGAGGATCTGGATGTACGCGCCCGGGGCGGCGGCGGCAGCGGCGGCGGCGGCGGCGGGGAAGCCGGGGCTGGCTAGCAGTGCCCTTTTGTCCATGGAGGCTGCAGCGGCGGCGGCGACGACAGTCGCCCCCTCCCCACCCCCGGCGGTCACCAGGTACTGCTCCAGGGCGGGCTGGATCCCCTTTTTCATCTCTCGCTCCTGCTCTTTTTATTGCTATGGTATATTAATGTATTTTTTCAATTTCTTTATTATTTGCAGTCGGAGTTTCCAAGTCTCTCCTCCTTCTCTCCTCCCCGCCCGGCGCTTCCGAGCCCCTTCTCTCTCTTTTCTTTTTATTTTTCGGCACCGCACGGGCCCCGGGGGCCAAAAATAATCGGGGCTCTGGAGAGAGGAGGGTCCCGGCCGCACGGATATCGGGCCCCGAGGGAGGATGGAGGCGTCGGGGGCGGCCGATGCAACGGATTGCGAGGCGGCGGCGGCAGCCCGGGCGCTGCGGCCGGCAGCTGAAAAATGGCTCCAGGAAGCTGCTGCTGACAATGAATGAAGGGATACGGTTTACGCGCCAAGGTCCTCCCGCGAAACTCAGATTTCCCGCCGGCTTTTCAAACCATATTTGCATATCCCCGCCCCTCAACCCGCCGAGGACCGTTCCCACAGCTCATTGGGCCTCTATCTCCTTACTTCAGTCCCAATCGTAGAGCCGGAACACGAGTTGATGGTTTCCATTGGCTACCGTGCATCATGGTTACCCGGGCGACAAGGGTTTATTTGCATAGGCCGCCTTGATTGGCTGGGAGAGAGCAGGTTTTTTTTTTTTTTCAGAAGGTGGGGCAAAGCTTCGCCTTCTCTCCCACGGAAGACCACGCCTGGTGTAGGCTCCGCCCCATCCCCGCCCACCAGCCGGATGGGCGCTGCTGACCTGGGCAGGGACTCCGCGCCCCGCAGACTCAGTGGAGCTAATCGAGAGCGCAAGTTTCGCTTTTGAAAATTGTCAAGGTGACTAAGGGGACACCTTCGGAAACTCACTTTCCTTTTACCAGTCATTGTAATAGATGTAGGACCACCGAAGATTTCCCCAAATATGTGCCAAAGGCAAGTTGGACCATGCGGACGATGCAGGTGGAAAGTGAGCCCTTTAAATCATGGGTTTCACTCTTCCTGAATCCAACCAATGCCTGGACGAGAGCTGATCCGGAGGCCGAGGCTGATAGACAGAAGCATGTGGGCAGACAAAATCATGGGGGCAGACTAACCTGAGAGCGGGCAACATTTAGTTAACATTCTTAATCATTCTTGGTAGCTTCATTATTAGCCTAGATTGGATTTAAGTAAAAATTAACTCAATGTTCTGTCGAATGAAATATCACCACCAGTATTGGTCTGAATCTAGCAAACACCTCACACTGGCCCAGAAGCACCCAGGGCAGTTAATCAGGGCTAACTTCGGACTGACTGATCTGCGGGTTTCTAATCCGCCAAGCAGTAATCCGAAGAAGTACACGTTTCCCACGATGACGTCTTGCTCCCAATCAACCCTGCTGCACGTCCGGGCACCAGCACTTTACAATCTTGGTTTCCTAGCAAGTGCTCTGACTAAAAGCAAACTAGTCGACCCAAATCTATTTCAAAATATTAAAGCAAAAATTTTTTTTAGTAAACTAGAAATTGTCACCAAAAAATAATTAAATTATTGTCAAGTGACATCTGTATTGTTGCAAGTACTCATTGGACCTAAAATTGAAGAACGCTCTGTGAGACTGAGCAGGAAAAGGAAACCCTGCAGGAATGTGGGGAATGGTGTATGCCATAAGTCATATACACTGAGAACTGGACAAAGTAGTTGGTGAGCTGGTGTTCACTGGTGATGAGGATTCAATACCTCAAGCCCTTTCCCAAGACTTTATTATTATTATTATTATTAATTTCAAAAAACTCATATACTCAGTCTTAATGAAAGGCCTGAAAAGATGTGTCAGTTCAGGCTCAAACTCCTTAATATTCCAGTCTTATTACCTTGTCTGAAACAGAATAAGCTAAATGTACTGTTAAATTTTGCACCAGATGTAATATTTTGGTCTTGCATTCAAGCTAGTTGAGGATCCATGGCCTAGTACCCAAACATTTATTGACCCAAATATTTATAAATAAAACTGACATTATCTTTAGGACAGATTAAGTGGTATATCAATTCCTGGTTGAGGTAGAGGCCAATGTGTTATCAACTTCCTTGATATTCATCAATGTTGCTTTCCACTGTAGGTCACTATGGAGAAAACTAGTAAAGTAATTACTTAGGTATGACCACCTGCAAAACATCACTAGTAGCATGCAGTCGGTGATGGTGAGGGTTATAGGTGGAGGGTGCTACAACGTACAAACCTAGGAATTGGGACTGTATATAAGATCCCTGCTAGAGCTTCCACAAGGGACACAACCACAGGGGAGCAAGTGTTCACAATCCAAATCCACACCTGTGATTCTGGTTTAGAAAGCTTTGAAATAATTACCGTTCTACCTTACCCAAGCTATATTCTTTAATGTAGAGTATTTGGCAGAGAAACACATGTTTTGACCTTTTATGTCCAATGAACCCTAGGATGAGAAGGTGGAGGGAAGAGTTCAAAGAGAGAAGAGGAGGTGTTGGAAGACAGGATGCTAAAATTTGATGTAGGCTATTAATTTGTGGAGAGGTAGCATGCTTTATTAGAAAGATAATGGGCTTTGGAGCCAGAATAATCTGGGTTTAAATTCTGGCTCTGACACTTACTAGCTGTATCACTTTAATCTTTAAAATCCTGTTTTCTCATGTGAAATGGGAACCCATTTTGCAGTACCCATAGGAAAGGTTATGATGAAAAGAAGCAAAAATAAATGCAAAGTGCCAGGCATTTAACACATGCTCATTAGGTAGCAGCTAGTTATGATTCTACTTATTTGTGTGGTTGTGCTTTGCATCTCTTTGTAGTCCAATCTGACCTTGGATATCCACTTGCTGTGACAGCTTGGCTTTGTCCAAGAGTAGGAGCACAGCCGTGTCCTGGTTAGTAGGGATTATAGAATCCCGACTCAGAAGTTTAGGGTAATAAAATAAAGTCAGCTCTGCTGCTCTCCCTCTCTAACCTGCTCCTCTGTTAGTGGCCAGCTTCTGGATGGCTTGTAAGTCTGAACCCTCTTGACCTTCCCTTAAAGGTTAGACTGTTCCAGCACTAGAGCCAGACTGCTCTTGCCAATCACTACTCCCCTTTCCCTTGCTCTGACAGTGGCCCAAGGCAGTTGTCCCAGAATTGGCCTGTGTAGTTGATTGAATGGTGCCCCGCCCCTTCCAAATACATTTAAGTCTTAATCTCCAGAACCTATGATTATGACCTTATTTGGAAAAAGCATCTTTGCAGATATAACTAAGTTAAGAATCTCTAGATAAAAATCATTTCAGATTATCTATATCCAACGAAAAGGTAAGATATACTGGATGGAAAAGAAAGGTGTTTCGAAGGTTTGCATTTCCTTGCCTTTTTTTGAAACAGATCTTTATGGTAAAATAAATTAAAGATCCAGAAAACCAAACAAAACAAATGTTTGGATGAATGAATTATTATAAAGTGAACACTCTTGTAACCACCCTGGTCAAGAAATGGAACTTGATCTGCACCCATTTCATATGCCCCATACTCATTACACCCCTTCTGAAGTTTCATCACCGAAATATACATCTCCAAGCTTGCCCATTTGAAACATGTTGATACCTTTTTAATTCTCTTAACCTATGGTTCCTCATCCATCCTTTTTACTTACCTTAGAACTTATCTTGAAGAATGTAGTGAGTTGAATGGCATCCCTCCCAAAAGGTATGTCCACTGGAAACGGAATGTGACCTTATTTAGAAAAAGGGTCTTTGCAGAATAATTAATGTAAGAATCTCAAAATGAGATTATTCTGGACTAGAGTGGGCCCTAAGTTCTATGTCATTTTTTTTTATATATATAAGAGAAGAGCAGAGAAGAAACACGGAGGAGATCACGTGAAACATTTAAAAAAAATTTATTTCAGAGAGAGAGGGAGAGAGAGAAACATCAATTTGTTTTTCCACTTACTTATGCGTTTATTGATTGATTCTTGTACATGCCCTGACCTGGGATTGATCGATCAAACCCACAACCTTAGAGTATTGGGATGATGCTCTAACCAACTGAGGGACCCGGCTAGGGCCCCGGCTAACATCTTGATTTTGGCCTTTCGGCCTCCAGAACTGTGAGAATAAATTTCTGTTGTTTTAAGCCACCAAGTTTGCAGTCATTTGTTATAGTAGCTCCAGGGAACTCAATTAAAGGAATTTGGCAGATTGCACACTCGTGGTACAGTTGATCATTTTCTTCTGTCCTCTATTTCCTGAAGATTTGCAGCTGGATCCATAGTCTGGATCAGACTCTGGTTTTATTCCTCTGGTAAATCTGAGGCACATAATGTTTGCTTGTTACTTCTCTGTGATCTTAGCAGTCATTCATACTCCTTACTTTCTTATAATAGTTTTATGTGATATTTGTCCTCAATCCTCTTCTGTTGCTCATTTGCATGTGAAATTAGAATTCCTGGACTCTTGGAGTAAGAGGGTTCAGATGAATTTGTCTACCTTAACAGAGGCCCATGTTCTAATGAATATGGAAGCTCTTGAATATGGAAGCTCACTCTCTGATATTTCCTTATTGTGCCCTCTGCACTCCCTACTTCAGTCTAGTCTAGACCTTTCCTTTCCTTCATCTCTCTTGTCCCTGTCCTGATCAATTTGGGTTCCTTTGCCAACCGTTCCTTGATGGTGCCTTCCTGTCTTAAAAGGGAGCTCTGAGGGTCAGTTTTGAGAGGGACATGTGGAGACTGCTGCAGTTCCTTCAGACTTCCTTTCTCATCCCTTGCTCTTGCCTGCTCTAGAAGGCCAAATGCCTCTCAGTTCCAGCTCCCCTTCCCACATCAGTCCACTCACACTACAGTGAAGATCTGCTGGCTCTTTTTAAAAAAAAAAAAAACACATTTTATTATTTTTTTCAGAGAGGAAGGGAGAGGGATAGAGAGTTAGAAATATTGATGAGAGAGATACATTGATCAGCTGCCTCCTGCACACCCTCTACTGGGGATGTTCCTGCAACCAAGGTATATGCTCTTGACCAGAATCTAACCTGGGACCCTTCAGTCCACAGGTTGATGCTCTATCCACTGAGCCAAACCGGTTAGGGCTCTGCTGGCTCTTTTATATAGATATATAATTTAATAATTTTATTCTTCTTTTGTTTTCACTAATTCTTTATTATTGAAAGTACTAGTGACCCGGTGCATGAAATTTGTGCACATAAAAAGGTAATTAATTAGAGAAAATATTTTAATATTGCTATTTGCCCTTTCTCTATAATAGAAGTGTCAGAGATGAAAGAAAATTAGTAAAATGTATATGAAAATCTTCCTCCTGTCAGAGTCTAGGGCGCTCCACGGGAACCAGAGCCAAGTCCCTGCCCACCCATGTGCACCTCGAAATCGCGCGATACCCAGACCCAGCCGGCCCCACCCCCATTGGGCTAGATCCAGACCCGGCTGGCCCCACCCCTGTCAAGCCTTGCCGGGCGGGGGGCATGGACTGAGGTCCCCCGTTAAGCCCCGCCAGGTGGGAGGTGCAGCCTCAGGTCCCCTGCCCCAGCCCAGCACCATGCAGCCTCAGGTTCCTGCTGATTGCTCGTTAAGGCTCTTTACGGGAACTCGGCCTCTGCTGTGGGTGCAGCCATCTTGACCGTTACAGCATGATGGTCAATTTGCATATTCCCTCTTTATTAGATAAGATTACATATTCCCCCTTCTCCCCCATTGACCCTCTCCAGCCCGCCGCCCCCCCTTCCCCAGCCCTGCTCCAGCCCCAGGCCCTCATTGCCCCATTGTCTATGTCCATGGGCCATGCTTATACACATACAAGGTCCTTGGTTGGTTACCTCCCACCCATCTACCCTCCTCCACCTTCCCTCTGAGATTCCTCACTCTGTTCCATGTTTCCATGTCTTTGGATCCACTCCGTTCATCAGATTATTTTGTTACTTAGATTCCACATATGAGTGAGATCATGTGATACTTGTCTTTCTCTGACTGACTTATTTCACTTAGCATGATACTCTCTAGGTCCCTTCATACTTTTTTACTGCTGCATAGTATTCCATGGTATAAATGCTTTTTATCCACTCATCTACCGATGGGCACTTGGGCTGTTTCCAGATCTTAGCTGGTATAAATTGTGCTGCTATGAACATAGGGGTGCATACATTCTTTCTGATTGGTGTTTCAGGTGTCTTAGGCTATATTCCTAGAAGTGGGATCACTGGGTCAAATGGCAGTTCCATATTTAATTTTTTGTGGAAACTCCATACTGTTTTCCATAGTGGCTGCACCAGTCTGCATTCCCACCATCATCTGGCTCTTTGGATTTCTTAAGTCCAACAGGCACCACTCAGTTCTTTCTTCCTTCCTCATACCACACAATTGGTGGTTTGCCCCAATTAATATTTTGGGATTTATGAGGCTACTCTGTTACCAATCTGTATAGCAAATCTTGTCCGGGAATTTTGGGTTTTGTAGATGCCCTTGTTGTTTCCACATGAGGGTAAGGAGAGATGGAAGAATGATGCTGCCTCACCACTGGCTTCAGATTTACTTCCCCTTTCCTTTTCATTAGTTTTGAACCTACATTGGATTGGCATTGAAACAATGCCATATAGGAAAACATTTCCACAGCGAAAGGAAAGTTATGAGCTACATTCTTTCGTTTCTCAGAAAAAAAACCAAACTTGAAAATGCGAGCTGAAGAAGAGAAGTGGAGTCAAGATACTCAGTTCACATAGACAATGATTGGAATGAGATCTGGAATAGGAGGACACAGTGGAACACAAGCTGCCTTTGCATAGTTGGTAATCTGGTTATACCTCGTTCTTGTGGGTTTTAAATAGGGAACATTGTTGGCAACTTACTATAAATGGGCCTGTGGGTAGAAAATTACTTTTTCTTCTCCACCTTGGTTTCCTTGACAGCACTACCTCTTGTTTACCATTCTTCCCCCGACTTTCTGGATCTCCTTGATGGCTTCATTTTCTTCTTTATTCTCTTAAAAATCTCTTCTTGATCTTTTTTTATTATTATTAAAGCAAAATACACATAACACAATATTTATCATTTTAACCACTTGTAAGTAAATATTCACAATGTTGTGTAACCGCCACCACTATCCCCAAACCTTTTTTATTATCCCCTCTCCAACAGAAACCCTGTACCCACTGAACAATAACCGCCCCCGACCCCCGACTAGTCCTTGGTAATCACTCTTCTACTTTTTGTCTCTATGAATTTCACTACTCTAGGTATCTCATATAATGGAATTATACAATATTTGTTCTTCTATGTCTGGTTTATTTCACTTAGCATAATGTTTGCAAAGTCCATGTATGTTGTGAGATATATCAAAATTTCATTTATTTTCATGACTGGAATAGTCCATTGTATGTATATACCACATTTTGTTTATTCATCTGTTGATGGACTCCTGGGTTACTTTCACCTTTTGGCTTTTGTCAATAATATTGTCATGACCTTAGTATACAAATATTTGTTCAAGTCCCTGCTTTCAACCCTTTTGGATATATACCTAGCAGTGGAATATCTGGGTCATACGGTAGCGCTATGTTTAACTTTTTGAGTAACTCCCTGGACAATCTTGACCTTAGCTAAACTTCAGCTACTGTCAATGCAGTGTTTTCTAATAGAACTTTCTACAACAATGAAAATGTTCTATAATTCTGCACTATCAAATACAGTATGGCCTCATGTGGTTGATGATCACATGAACTGTAGGTAGTGTGACCAATGAATTGAACTTTTTGTTCTATTTACTTATTTTTTGCAATACAGAATTGTTAACTATAGTCACCATGCTGTACATTACATCTCCACAACTTACTCATTTCAAAACTGGAAATTTGTAGTTTTGATCCCCTTTACCCATTTAATTAATTTAAATTGAAATTTAAATAGCCATATGTGATAGCCATATGTGACTAGTGAATCAGACAACATATTATCTATAGGGTGTGACTTCTTCTAATTCTGTATTTCCAACCTGGGCACTTTTCCTGAGTTTCAAATATACACTTCCACTATGTTTTCACTAACATTTTCTTTTCTTTTTTTAAAAATCTTACCCCAAGTACAGGTTGTTGTTTTTTTAATCCTCACCCAAGGATATTTTTTACATTGATTTTTAGAGTGGAAGGGAGAGGGGGAGACACAGAAAAACACTGATGTGAAACACATCAATTGGTTGCCTCCTGCACGCCTCCGACCAGGGCTGGGAGCCTGCAACCGAGGTATGTGCCCTTGACCAGAATTGAACCCAGGACCTTTCAGTCCGCAGGCTGGTGCTCTATCCACTGAGCCAAACTGGCTCGGGCCCGAGCATATGTTTTCATTAATTTTAGAGAAAGAGACATCAATTTGTTGCTCCTCATAGGCACAGGGATGGAACTCACAACCTAGGTATGTGCCCTGAACAGGAATAAAACCCACAACCTTTGGTGTATGAGATGATGCTCCAACCTACTGAGCCACTGGGCCAGGGCTCACTAACATTTTCTTAATTCGCATGGTCTTTATTTTTTATATGAACTGTTGCTGCAGACTCCAAATTTATTTCCTAATGTGAAATTGGCATCAAATTCCAGTCAACTCTACTGCCAAAAATGATCTAGTGTATTTTATTCCAGAAACTTTAATTTAATTCTAGACTATCTACATGGGCAATGAGATCTCTGTGAGCTTTCTAAAATGTAAACTCAACAATTGTTGTCTTTCTAAAATTTCCCATTACCTGAAGAGTTAAAGCTGAATTCCTTATCTTAGCCTGTAAGTTCTCAGTTATCTCTGTAGTCTCATTTCACATCAAGCTTGAAGATATAAGCTAGCAAATAGGGAATTACAATAACGGTATAACTTGCTTGGCCAACATGGCTCAGTTGTTGAGCATCAACCTATGAACCAGGAGGTCACAGTTCTGTTCCCAGTCAGTGCACATGCCTGGGTTGCGGGCTCAATCCCCAGTGTGGGGTATGTAGGAGGCAGCCGATCAATGATTCTTTCTCATCATCGATGTTTCATCTCCCTCTCCCTCTCCCTTCCTCTCTGAAATCAATATAAAATATGAAAAATAATAGCATAACTATGTGTTAATAATTATAGTATGGTAAGTGCTGCAATGTGAAGCAGTACACAGTGCTATCAAAACACTGGAAGGACACCTAACCTAGGCTTGGGGCAGAGTTTAGGGAAGGTTTCCTGAAGGAGAGAATTGGGAGAGGAAATTATTTAGGCAACATCAAATGGGAGCAGGGAACATGCATGCATGGCTCATTGAAGGAAATGAAAATGATTCAGCAGGGGATTGTGAAGAATCTTTTTTTAATAAAGTATGTTTTTATTGATTTTAGAGAGAGGAAGGAGAGGAATAGAGAGATAGAAACATTGATGAGAGAGAAACATCGACGCCCCTTACTGGGGACCGAACCCACAACCTGGGCATGTGCCCTGACCAAAATTGAACTGGGGACCTCTTGGTTCATGGATCAACACTCAACCACTGAGCCACACTGGCCAGGCAAGAATCTTATAAATAGTCAATAAGACATTTAGAATTTAACCTGAAGGCAATGAAAAGCCATTGCGACAGAGTTGTAACATGATAAGATTTGGTCTTAGCAGGACTCCTGGCTGAGGTATGGGGAATGTATTGGAGGGGCCAGGAATGTGACAATAATCTAGGTGAGGGATGGGCAAACTGGACCCTGGGCCAAATCTGATCCACAGTCTGTTTTTGTACAGCCTGCCATCAAAAAATGATTTTTACACATTTGACATTTTGGAATGGTTGAAAAAAAAGAAGAATATATCCCATGACACATGAAAAATTAAATGAAAATTCAAAGTTTGGTTTCCATTAATAACATTCTATTAGATCACTAGAGGCCCGGTGCATGAAATTTGTGCACTGGTAGGGTCCCTAGGCCTGGCCAGTGATCAGGGCCAATCTCCAGGGCAACCAGGTGGGCCCTCGCCGGCACCCGCCTTGGCTGGCCTGGTGCCGCCCACTTACCAGGCCCACCCCCTCCAGCCGCCGCCGCCGCCACTGCTGCCAGTTGGGGCCTGCAGGCTGGGGGCAGCTCCTGCATTGAGCGTCTGCCCCCTGGTGGTCAGTGCGCATCATAGCGACCGGTCATTCTGCCGTTTGGTCGATTTGCATATTAGGCTTTTATTATATAGGATAGCCAAGTATGTTTGTTTTCATATTTCTATGGTTGTTTTCAGGCTAGTAGGGCAGAGTTGAATAGTGGTGACAAAGACAGTTAACTTGTAAAGCTGAAAATACTATCTGGCCCTTTGCAGAAATAGTGTACCCACCTCTGCTCTATCTGAGTGAGACATCCTAGTGAATTAGACCAGGCAGCCCAGATAGACTTAGATGTCTCCTTCTCTCCTTTTCCAAAATATGTGAAGTAAAATGAAACTCTACTAATTTCTTATTGTTTTCTATTTCTTATTGTTTTCTATTTCTTATTGTTTTGTATTTTTCTCTCTTCCATGAAAATGTGAACATCTTGAGAGTAGATTTTTTTTTTTTCGGTCAACTTTGGTTTTTTGGTGCTTAGCACATAGTACATGCTTAGTAAGTGTTTGTTGGGTAAATAGATGTATGTGGGTGTGATAATCATATGCAGATATACATATAATAAAGCATTCACTGCTCTTGCTTGCTGGTCCCTCTTCTCCACAGCCATGAACTATGTGATTTAGTTAAAGCTGACCCCTTTTATCCCTACTCTAAGGTTAGGACTGTGATCCAGGTCTGGCTAGTAAGTCTGTAAGTTTTAAACACTTGGAAGCTCACGGGGCCATCTTCCCCTGTAGTTTCATTTAGCCTAGAGTTGACTTTACTATCATCCTGCGCAAAGCTGGAGAGATATTCATAAGGAGAAGTGAGAGTATATATCCCTTTAGGTGCTCAGTGGTCCATGTGCACACGTGGGAGCGTGGGCGTGCATACACACACACACACACACACACACACACACATACACAAGATAAAACCTTTAGTCAAGGATAGGCATGTAAATTAGAGCATCCTGTGTGTTTTCAGGAATGCCTTTGAGTGGAGAAGAAGGCCTAAGAGAAAAAAAACCATAAAAACAAATGTAAAAAGTGAACAATTGCCTCCAATGCTTTATTCGCACAAGTGAAATATAAGGTGGTTGGTAGGCACTTTAGAAAGAATAGTAGTATTTTTAAGTCATTGGCTATGCTTTATTAAATATAATGGCATCATAAAAAATAAATATAATGGCATCTTAATTTGCGAGTACTTTGCAGATTATAAAGCCTTATGCTTTATACATTAAAATATTTTAATTTTACAATATATATTCTTCTTTTTAAAAATTCTAAAAATCATTTACAGTGAACAACTGGGCTAGGAGCTTTTACCCTCCGTAATATATAGATGTTTCTAATGTTCTGAAAAACTTGACACAGTGAGTTATAGATAAGCTCAAAGTGTCACACCTGCTAGGTGGCTGAGCTGAATTTCTAACTCAAATGTTCATACTCTGGATTCAAGTATCCTTCTACAGTGCATGCTACTCTAAATGGGAGCCCAGTGGCCTATGGATCACTGGTTTCAACTGAGTAGCCAACTTCTCCAGACAGCAAGATCTAGTTTCCAAGTCATTCTCAAATAAAATTGTAGATCCCAAATGTTATGGGTTGAATTGTGTCCCTCTCACCCCCCAAAAAAGATATCTCAATGTCCTAACCACTAGTACCTCAGAATGTGACCTTTTTGGAAATAGGATCATTGCTGATATAGTTAATTAAGTTAAATTATATCATACTGAAATAGAGTAGGCCCTTAATACCATATGACTGGTAGCCTCATAAGAAGATGGTCATGCAAAGACACAGAGACACAAGGAGAATGTCAAGGCAGAGATCGGAACATGTAGCTACAAGCCTAGGAATGCTAAAGATTGACAACTAACAGAAGCTAGAAGAGGCAAGAGAGAATTTCCCTAAAGGTTTAAGAGGGAGCATGGTTCTGACAACAAGTTGATTTCAACTTCTAGCCTCCAGAACTCTGAGAAAATAAATTCCTCTTATTTTAAGCCACCAAGTTACAGCAGCTCTAGAATACTAATATACCAGGTAAATTCTACATAAGAAAAGTAACCACCTTTGCTAACAAGTTATTCATAAACTAGAGGCCCAGTGCACAAAATTCATGCACGGGTAGGGTCCCTAGCTGCTGCCAGCTGCTGGCCAGGGCCTTCTTTCCCCATTTGCCCGCTGGGGCCTTCCTTCATTCAACGCCGCCCCCTGGTTGTCAGCGCACATCATAGCAAGTGATCAAACTCCTGGTGGGTCGAACTCCTGAGGGGACACTTTGCATATTAGGCTTTTATATATATAGACTAGAGGCCCGGTGCACAAAAATTTGTGCACTCGGGGGGGAAGGGGGGGTCCCTCAGCCCGGCCTGTGCCCTCTCGAAGTCTGGGACCCCTCGGGAGATAACGACCTGCTGGCTTAGGCCTGCTCTTGGGTGGCAGAGGGCAGGCCCAATCCCTAGGTGCAGCCCCTGGTCGGGCTCAGAGCAGGGCTGATTGGGGAGTTGGGGCGCCGCCCCGTCATGCACAGAGCAGGGCGGATTGGGAGGTTGTGATGCCACCCTCAGTCACGCTCAGGGTAGGGCTGATTGGGGGGTTGGGGCACCGCCCCCTCTCACACTTAAGGCAGGGTCAATGGGGAGGTTGTGGTGCCACCCCCTGTCACGCACAGAGCAGGGCCAATCAGGAGGTTGGGGCGCTGCCCCCTGTCACTCACAGAGCAGGGCCAATCAGGGGGTTGGGGCACTGCCCCCCCCTCGCCCCCCCGTCACGCACAGAGCAGGGCCCATCAGGGGGTTGGGGAGCTCCTCCCTGTCACGCACAGAGTAGGGCCAATAGGGGAGTTGGGGCACCGCCCCCTGTCACGCACAGAGCAGGGCGGATCAGGGGGTTGGGGCACTGCCCTCTATCACACACAGAGCAGGGTGGATCAGGGGGTTTGGGCGCCACCACTGTCACACTCAGGGCAGGGCCGATGGGGAGGTTATGGCTCTACCCTGTCACACACAGAGCAGGGCCCGTGGAGGGGGGAGGGGGGAGTTTGGGTGCCGCACCCTGTCACACACAGAGCAGGGCCGATCAGGGGGTTGGGGCTCCACCCCCTGTCACACACAGAGCCGTAGGGCGATCAGGGGGTTTGGGCGCTGCCCCCGTCACGCTGATCCAGTGCCAGGAGGCCTCGAGGCTCCACTGATCCCGGTGCTGGGAAGCATATTACCCTTTTACTATATAGGATAGAGGCCTGGGGGCCGGCTGGTTTGCCCTGAAGGGTGTCCTGGATCAGGGTGGGGGTCCCCACTGGGGTGCCTGGCCAGTCTGGGTGAGGGGCTGAGGGCTGTTTGCATCTGGTCACACACCCTTCAGGGTGGGGGTCCCCACTGGGGTGCCTGGCCAGTCTGGGTGAGGGGCTGAGGGCTGCTTTCAGGCTGGCGGTTTTGACTGCTTTCAGGCTGGCGGGAAGCTCCCAACCACTCCTTTTTTTCTTTTTCTTTTTTCTTCTGGGCCAGCTTTAGCTCTGGCTCTAGCTCTGAGGCTTCCACTGCTGGTTTGTTTGCCGTTCTATAATCGAAACAATGTATAACTTCAGCTCTGAGATCCCAGCCGGCTATATTTGTTAGAATGTTTCAAACTGCCAGCTGAGAGGCCTGCAAGTCAGGCGGGGAACGTTGCAGTCTGCAGTCACTGGAGCAAGGAAGCCTCAGTGCTCGCTTCAGTGCATGGCTGCCGGCCGCCATCTTGGCTGACACTTAATTTGCATAAGGATACGCTGATTAGCCAATCAGAAGGGTAGCGGTCGTACACCAATTACCATGTTTCTCTTTTATTAGTGTAGATAATGACCACATTCTTTTGGTCAGGGCAAAATTTTCTGTTTATATCTTAAGTTGCTCAAAACAAAACTAAAGCTCTTATGAAAAGCCAGAAATACTATGATTTTTATCTTTCAATTACTCAATGATCTTTTAAGGGTTCAAAGAAAAATAGTATGCCCTTGGTTTAAGGGCAAATAATTGATATTTAATCCCTAATGTTATTTTCCCCAACATTTTATTAGAAAAAAATTTTAAACTCCAAGTTTATTTTATTGGAAACGTATAGAGAAATATTTACACATCATAGTAGTGTGAAAACCTTTTCAACTTAAACTATTGTAGAAAGTTTATAAAGCATGGATACTACTTGGAGTATATATTAATTTTTTTCTTTTCTGCAGAAGAAGGTTTGGAAGAAGGTCACTAAATTTTTTTATTGAACTAGTTTGGGGTTGGGGATGGCCTATAGTGGGGAGTTTGGTCACAGTGGGCTGTTGTGCTCTGAAAGAACTTGGTTTGGAATTTGTGAGGTGATCTCAGAGGGAGGTTCCAAGAAGCAGATCAGTATTTAAGTTACCTACCCTACAGCTAACCTCGTACTCATGAGTTTTAGGAGCTGCTCTTTGCCTGCATCTATATTCTATATTTGCTATTTTGACAAAACATTATTATGATTATTTGACCTTCTTTCTTTTTACTTCACCCTCAACTATGAACGAGTAATATTAACATTCCTTTGTATTCTGGCTAAAAATTCCTTCTCTTAAGAGTCATCTCTTTGACCAGCTACATTCTGGAGCAGCTGGATCCACCCTGTTAATGAATGGAAGTTGTAGGTGAGTATGAATGTTGAATCCTCTTACTCTAGTACAAGCATGTCAAACTCAAAGGCTAACATGGTCCAAATAAACAAAGTTTAAGTTTATGTGGGCTGCAAAAAAACAAAAGCTTCAATTTTCATAGAAACATAGGTTTATTTTGATAGAGACATGCTGAATACAAAGGGCTGAAATAAATGAGTAATTGTTAACATAAAATAATGAAAACTTTTAATAAAAATTAATATTTTTCTTGAACATTAACTTACCAGACACTGAATAACTGCACAAATTAATAAACGTAATGCAAATAAACCTATTTTTCTTGTTCTCCAAAAGCGAAATATTTCTTTCTTTTTAAAAAATTTTTAAAAATATATTTTATTGATTTTTTACAGAGAGGAAGGGAGAGGGACAGAGAGTTAGAAACATCAATGAGAGAGAAGCATCGATCAGCCGCCTCCCACACTCTCCCCACCGGGATGTGCCCGCAACCAAGGTACATGCCCTTGACCAGAATCGAACCCGGGACCCTTCAGTCCTCAGGCCAATGCTCCATCCACTGAGCCAAACCAGTCAGGGCGCGAAATATATCTTGTTGCTCACACCAAACAAGTCAGCCCAAGACTAATGATGTGGCAATCAGCTGCTAAAATATTCGCTGTTAGTATTAGTGGAGAGAAATGGTGCGCCTGCGTGTAAGGCACGTAAGGGAAAGGAATGCAACACGATTATAGTAATCAGTCATTAGCGAATGTTGTAGTTTGTTATTAATAATTATGTATAACAGGATATTGTAAAAATTAAGTTATGAAATTTTAATTAAAACATTTCTTACATACAGTTATATTGGCTGGGCCTCAAAAATATTTGCTGTGGGCCGCACGCGGCCCGTGGGCCGAGGGTTTGACATGCTTGCCCTATTAAGAAGGCAGGACACACAGCCAGGTCTTGGGGAACAGTTTTCTAGGAACGGAAGAAAGATGGGTGTTGGGGCTGATGAGGCCCCGAGAAAGCCCACCTGAGGGGGAGCAGGAGAAACAGAGGACAAAGAGACCTCAGAGGGCCACCTTCCCTTTGGGTGGTGTTATCTAGAGTTAACCTTATTTTCATCCTGCCCAAAGCTGGTGCAACATCCACCAGGAAGAGTGAAAAGTTTATCCCTCTAAGTGTCCACTAGTCGTGTTCTTGCCATCACACACGGAACCTAATGTGAAATTGTTCAAGCTGAGGCAGTCCTTTCGGCTTTGGAGTCCGAGAAGAAATAATTTGCCTGTAACCTTTAAACTCTTCCTTCTCCTCTTCTTAAATGACTGAACAGAGAGAGTAGGTCACGGGCACCTTTACTGAGTTGTCCCTCACAAGAGACTTGATATGTTTCCTGAGAATGAAGACATTGTTTTCTCTGTTCAGGACTGTCTCCATATGTATTTGTTGATTGATTGCTTATGTCTATGTTGCCCATCAAATCATATCTACCCAAGGTACGGACATGTAAACATCCTGCTCTAAAACGTATTTCCCACATGTCATATTGAATATAAAACAGAAGAAAATGAAACAAGGGAACAAGCACATGTTACACAGACATACTTGTTTGACTGCACCGCCTGGTTCAAAACCAATGGCAGAAATATGAAGGGACTAATATACTTCAGATGAGCAAATGTTAAAATCTGTGTTTGTGACTAAGTAGAAATGACTTTCTGAAAGGATGAGAGGGTGGCAGGAGGGGGTGGGGTAATAAGGAATGTGTGGAATTATGGGAAGAACATCTGGTTCAGTTAAAGAGTAAAACCTAAAAAAACACCAAAAGCTGGAGGCCTGGATAGCCAGTGTATGTTAGTGATAGCTTCATAAGAGCTGGGACTTCGCTGTTTTCACTGCTGAGACCTAGGGCCACAATAGGCATACAATAAATACGTGTTGAATGAATAGGTGAATAAATTAATAAGAGAAAGTCTAGAAATAATTTCCTGACTATGATGAAGCCATGATTTTTCAAAGTCAAAGGTTTATTTCATTTTAGATGTTCAATTCTCTGTTCAAAAAAAAAAATCTTGCTGAACATAAATCAGGGCACATTGACACTGATACAAGTTCAGTGGGAAGTCCAGTGACATCATCAGATCACCTCTACCAGTCTATCCTCTTCATTCCATATGCTCCAGTTCACTGGGTCTGGGAGAGACACCCTGAGATTGTGTTCTTTTTAAAAAATATATATTTTATTGATTTTTTACAGAGAGGAAGCGAGAGGGATAGAGTTAGAAACATCGATAAGAGAGGAACATCATCAATTAGCTGCCTCCTGCACACTCCCTACTGGGGATGTGCCCGCAACCAAGGTACATGCCCTTGACGGGAGTCAAACCTGGGACCTTTCAGTCCGCAGGCTGAAGCTCTATCCACTGGGCCAAACCAGTTAGGGCCTGAGATTGTGTTCTTAGGGGGCTTCCTAGACGATTCTGATGCTGAGCCAGGCTTGGACACTGCAGCGCCAGGGCTCTCCGGGACATTAGACGGGATGCTCCATTAGAGCAGGGCTCTACAGTGCATCCATCATGACTAGATGGCCACATTCACCCTGGACCCCAGCACTATTTTCCCTACTTCTATTGCATTTGCATTTTGTGGTCTATAAACTACCCTCAGAGCTGATCTGGGAGTTATAACAGACACACGGTGCATATCTGTTGATTTTGTCTAGCTTTCTCAGACAGTTTGGGGATAGGAGAGAGATTTTTTTTTTCCTTCTCGTCATCTGAGACAGGGCTTTCCCCCTTTGAAATGTCATTCTCTGACATTTTTCTTCATGGCATTTCAGTGGGTGGGGAAAGACAGGCATTTTTATTCTTATTTTGTAGATGGGGAAATCGAGGTCTAGGAGTATTTATTTATTTTCTCCTTGCCAAAAAGACAATTCAAAGCAGAGCTAGAACTAGCTTCCATGAACACATTAACAGTGATTGGCTCTTCTGAAGCAACAAAAAGGAAGATTTTTTCGCAAGAGAGGAAATTAGAACAAGCCCTTAGATAAATGTCTTCTGCTTAGCAGAAAACTGGCAATGTATGGTTACAATACAGTCCCGTGATTTTGTTGAGCAACAAACACAATCTTATATTTTATTTCAAAGATTATGAACTTCACAATTTTTATACACTTTGGGTCCTTCAGCTCCTTTCAAAGAACTACTTAGAATCTTCCTCATTAGCAGTATTTCTGCGCTGCATTTCCCATTTATTTTCATCAAGCCCATTCTCTCCAAGATTCTAATAAGCTTCTTTTGCAACTGAATTCCTTCCCAGTACCTATTACAGAACAGACCTTCTCTGAAAGGCACAACATTTAATGTATTAGCTTACACTTTGATTCTCAGACTTTGCGAGATAACCTTGAAAGAGTATCATCAGCTCTAGGGCATTCCCTAATGAATATCATGGGAACATGCAC
The DNA here is from genome assembly GCF_028538775.1 of Myotis yumanensis. NCBI lineage: Eukaryota > Metazoa > Chordata > Mammalia > Chiroptera > Vespertilionidae > Myotis > Myotis yumanensis. The sequence goes on from NW_027223753.1 coordinate 76,713,345, forward strand.
GTTTTGACCCAAACCATGAAAAGCGTTCCTTTGGAAGTTATCCCAGATTTGGGTCCGCAGATCATAAGAATGAGTTTATTTATGGACAATGATTATGTGAAATCTTCTGTAAAAATACAGAAAATTCTAATCATTGCCTTACTCTTGAGCATCTCTCTTCAATCTGAGCATAATTTCTTTCAGTTTTGATCAGGACGTGTGATGCATAACTAATGGGCATCCCACTGCCATCTGGCAGACTGTGAGTTCACAGCTCACATCATGGCAGAGGCAAGATCACAAGCCAAATTTAAAGTAAAAGTGGGCTACAGGACAGTTGGACACATACGAATGAATTTTTGTTTAGCTCTATAAATTTTTTTTGGTGGTTTGATTTTGTAAATTTCTGTAGGCTTTCTTACAGGGCCCTTTACCTGCTCTGACAAAGGTTAATCTGAGTTTCCAAATGTTTTGTTACCAAAGAAAAGTTTGCTTATTTATAGTTTCCAAGTTTTCTTTTTTCATAGTTTTTTTTTAGTTTGAATCATTCTCTCATCACTGATTGTTAGAATATAATTTAATTATATTAGAAGGATGGATTCTGAGAACTGGCTAATTCTTGAAAATTTGCTCATGTATATTAATCAGTATTCAAAATTATGTTTGAAAATTATAGGAAAATATCTTAATTCACTTGCTTGAAACTGTTGTTACTGTCATCAATTCTTCACCTCAAAATGGGTCACTAGAGTGCTTCCAAGTAATACTGGAGCAAATGGGGACACTGACAATTACTTCAAGTAATTTATGCTCTTTATAATCCTTGCATGAAATAATTTCTCCCTGAAGAAATAGTTACTGCTATGTCTTTTTCACAATATTCTATTCCCAGGCCAGAAGTTATCTTTGCATCATATTCACATATATAAGTCTATACTATATTAGTTATTCTTGTGATTGTAAGTCAAGCAAGCCAACTTGAATTTGCTTAGACGCCAAGGAGGAGTTGAATAACAACTCTATTTCATTAATTCTAAAAATTTGCATTACAATTTTATGGCGAGGATGTGAAGAAACAGGAATCTTCATACACTGTTTGTGGGATTATAAATTAGTGCTACAGAAAACAGTATGGAGATTCTTTTAAAAATAGAATTGTCATGTAATTCAGCAATTCCACTTCTAGGTATTTATCTGAAGAAAACAAAAACACTAATTCAAAAAGATATATACACCCCTATGTACATTGAAGCATTACATGTAATAGCCAAAATATGGAAGCAACCTAAATGTCCATTAATACATGAATAGATAAATAAGATGTGGTATATATTCTTTTTTTTTTCTTTTTTTTTCCTCCCCTCGCGCTGGCCGGGCCCGCAGACCCGGACCCGGACCCGGACCCAGATGCCCCTCGCAACGGCGCGTGCCCAGACCCCCGAGCCCCCGGAGCCGACGCCGCACACACACGCCAGCCGCTATGTGGTATATATTCAATGGACTACTATGTGGGGGGGGGGGGGCCTAGCCAGCATCCTGCAGCCCCCCCCCTGCTGGCCCCGCCCTGATCTGCCCCCATCAATGAGGGCCAGCTGGACCCTACTGGTGCATGATTTCATGCACCGGGCCTCTAATCTCTGAAATAAAATGAGTAACCATTCATAGCACATTATACTTTAATTGCAAGTGATTTATATAAAATACATATATAACATAATCCTATCTAATAATAGAGAAACATGGTAATTAGCCGTACCTCCGCTACCCTTCCCATTGGCTAATCAGTGAGATATGCAAATTAACTGCCAACCAAGATGGCGGCCGGCAGCCAGGCAGCTTGAAGCGAACATGAGGTTTGCTTGCTTCAGTGACGGAGGAAGCCAACGTTCCCCGCCTGTGGCTGCCGGGCTCTGAGCTTGCAGTTTGAAACATTGTTACAAATACAGAAGCTAAACAAAACCCCAGAAACCTGCTTTCAGCCAGCCGGGATCTCAGAGCTGGAGTTGAAACAGTGTTTCAATTATAGAACCCAAACAAACCAGATACTTGCTTTCAGCAGCCAAGGTCTCAGAGCTGGAGCCAAGCCTCAGAGCTAAAGCTGGCCCAGAATAAAAAAAAGAAAAAGAAAAAAAGGAGCGGTTGGGAGCTTCAGTCACCCACCAGCCTGAAAACGGCCCTCAGCCCCTCAGCCAGACTGGCCAGGCACCCCAGTGGGGACCCCCACCCTGATCCAGGACACCCTTCAGGGCAAACCAGCCTGCCCCCACCCATGCACCAGGTCTCTATCCTATATAGTAAAAGGGTAATATGCCTCCCAGCACCAGGATCAGCGGAGCCGTGAGGCCTCCCGGCACCGGGATCAGCGTGACAGGGGGCAGCGACCAAACCCCCTGATTGGCCTGTGGCTCTGTGTGAAACGGGGGCGGAGCCACAACCTCCCTATCCGCCCTGCTCTGTGAGTGACACGGGGCAGCACCCCAACCCCCTGATCGGCCTTGCTCTGTGCGTGACAGGGGGTGGCACCACAACCTCCTCGTCGACCCTGCCTTGAGTGTGATAGAGGGCGGTGCCCCAACCCCCCAATCGGCTCTACCCTGAGCGTGACTAGGGGTGGCATCGCAACCTCCCGATCCGCCCTGTTCTGTGCATGACAGCGGGCGGCGCCCCAATTCCCCAATTGGCCCTGCTCTGAGCCTGACCAGGGGCTGCACCTAGGGATTGGGCCTGCCCTCTGCCACCCGGGAGCAGGCCTAAGCCAGCAGGTCGTTTGCTCCCGAGGGGTCCCAGGCTGCGAGAGGGCACAGGCCGGGCTGAGGGACCCCCCCTCCCCCGAGTGCACAAATTTTTGTGCACTGGGCCTCTAGTGGTACATATAAAAAAATTTTCTTTTTAGTTTTAGAAGAGAGTAAAGGAGATAAAGAGAAAAACACTGGTTTGTTATTCCACTTATTTATGCATTCATGGGTCGATTCTTGTATGTTCCCTGACTGGGAATGGAACCCACAACCTTGGTGTATAGGGACAATGCTCTAACCAACTGAGCTACCCAGTCAGGACCCATAGTGGTACATCTTTTAACTGATGGTGTCTTAAACTTGATCAAATATGGGAGGTCACAAGAGGTTGTCACGCAACTGAGACTCAGAGACTCTTGAACCAGAAGCTTGAACACTACTAGAACTTTCTCTCCTTGCATGCTTCCCTCAGTTGGGTTGGCTTAATTTCTTTCACTGCAGACTGGCTTCCTCGACATGCAAGAGATGAGGATACCAATAACTCTTTAGTTTCACATCTTATGGGTTCCACCAGTGAGTCACAAATTCAAAACTACTAGTAAAGGCACTCATTGTCTTAGCTTGGGCCAGGTGCCTTCCCCCAGGTTGGTCACATTTGGCTGGGGAGCTGTAGTGGTGCAAAAACTATAAAGAGCATGAATAAATAAGGAAGGTCCCATAGTAGCCATCCATAGATGGGAGTGAAGGCAGGAGTGTACTTCTCAGGACCAGAGAAGTCCATGCTGGGGGGACAATGCCACTGATGCCCACCACTGTTACATCTGTATTAACGGGTGGTCAGTTATCTTGGAAATGTTCAATCTTTACCGGTTTCCAGTTCCACGCTTTGTTCTCACAGCTGGAGCCACTGGTTCTCACTCATAGCTTTGCCCTCATTTGTACGACAAATTGCAAGAAGGCCAATTCAGCAAAAATAAAGGCGTATTAGACCACATGGTTTTTATCATTCAGAGGACAAAACTTTATTGAATCCTTAGGGAGAAAAAGTCTGTTTACCGGTATATTAAGTCCTCCCTTATTTACACTTTTGCTTTCTGTGGTTTCGGTTACCAATGGTCAACCATGATCCAAAAATATAAAATGGAAACTTCCAGAAATAATCAATTCCTTAGTTTTGAATTGTGTGCCATCACAATTGTGTGATGATATCTCTCGAGATCCCCCGGGGACTCGAGTCATCCCTTTGTCCAGTGTCTCCATGCTGTGTCCACTCTCCTTAGTCACTCCGGAGCTGGCTAGGTTATCGGGACTGCCCCAGTATCGCAGTGCTGGTGTTCAAGTCACCCCTTATTTTATTTAATAATGGTCCCAAAGCACAAGAATAGTGATGTTGGTAAATACAGTAGTGATGCTGTAAAGTGCTTCCTCTGAGTGAAAAGGTGAAAGTTCTCAATAAGGAAAGGGAAAGACCATATGCTGAGGTCGCTAAATTCTATGGTAAGAGCAAATACAAATCTTTGTGAAATTATGAAGGACAAAGAAATTTGTGCTAGTTTGGTTGTCATACCTCAAACTGCAAAACTTATGGCTACAGTGATAAGTGCTCAGCTAAGATGGAAAAGGGATTAACTTTGTGGGTGAAAGGCATGAACACAAAATGTGTTCTGAGCGACAGGCAATATGTTGCTCCAGAAAACATTGAGGCTATACAAAGACTTCAGGAAGGGATTCCCTGAAATGAGTGACCACATCCACATAACTTTAATCACAGTATATTGTTATAATTGATCTATTTTATTAGTTATTTTCATTAATATTTTACTATGCCTATTTTATAAATTTAACTTTATCATAGGTATGTATGTATGTATAGAAAAAAACATAGTATATACAGGATTCAGTACTATCCATAATTTCAGGCATCCTCTAAGGGGGATAAGGTGGGACTAGTGTACTTGTAGCAGAATCTGTCAGTTGTAGAGAAGCTACTCTGAACCCTTCTCAATTGTACCTCAGAGGCTAGAAAGTAAAAAATCTATTTCTCAGACTCCATTGCAAGTAGCATCCATGAGAAACTTTGAAGGTGAACAGAACAATATGAGCTGGCAGCCCATGGGGAGATAGGATCCTGTGATGGAGACTGATCCTTCCAGGGCAACTGGATGGTGGCACAACTGTCCCATGGCCAGTGGTATCTGCAGCAGCGGAGAGGGTTCCTGGTGTTGGACAGGCTCCTGGTGTGGTTGGGTGTTTTTCTTGGCAGCATTGTTTCTGGCTGTGTGGACACCAAACTTGGTTCTGGCCCTCTTGGAAATTCCGTAAACTCAGATAGCAATGATAAATCCATTTCTATTGAAACTAGTTATAGCGGATTCTACTGTCTGCAATTCAGATCCCCAACTGATACTCTCACATGGTCAGCAAGAATGTTAGAACTTTTTGTTTAGTCACAAAAATATTAAAATCTGCATCTACTAGAGAAGTAGCCACATGCAGTCAACTTTCTAATCTTTAATCCTTTACATCCACTTGGAGCTACCAGCTCATATATTATGTTCACCCACATTATTGACAAAATGTATAAATCCCTAATATTACTGAAGGTGTGGGGAAATAGATACCCTTCCTTGAAGAGGCACATGGTTAAGGACATATGTTCTGGTATCCAATTTACTAACCCATGATTTTGGTCAAGTTATTTGACTTGACTATGCTTCAGTTTCTAAATACTATGTAAAATGAAGATAAAAATACCCATATTAAAGGACTTTTAAAAAAAATATATTTTATTGAGTTTTCACAGAGAGGAAGGGAGAGAGACAGAGAGTTAGAAACATCGATGAGAGAGAAACATCGATCAGCTGCCTATCCCCGCAACCCAGGTACATGCCCTTGACCGGAATCGAACCTGGGACCTTTCAGTCCGCAGGCTGACGTTCTATCCACTGAGCCATACCGGTTTCGGCGACTTTTTTTTTTTTTAAAGGAATAAGCTAATCAATCCATGCTGAATATTTGGGAAGTTGCCTTGGGTACAATAAACTCCCAATCAACATTGGCTATTATATCATTTACCTTTGGTAGGAATATAAATTGGTATATCTTATTTGGAGGACAATTTGGCTATATCTATCAAACTGTCTCTATACTTTGGCTCAGCAATTGCATCTAATCTACAGAAATACACTTGCTGAAATGTTTATTATTAGGGAAATAATTAAATAGATTATACCATACTATGTAGCCAATTAAAAGAACAAAGGAAATCTGTATGTTCTGTGTGGAAAGATTACCCATATGTTGTTCACTTATTAAACAAATATTTGTTTAGGACTTACTTTGTCCTTCCTGCTCCAGGTGCTGAAAGTTACAACTATTAAATTATGGTTTAGTCTATGTAGTATGATCAATGAGTGCTAAACAATATTCTGCATCTGTGTACAAATGTATATTGGGCTGTGGTCCCCTCTGTCCAGGCAGTAGAGAGGTCTCAAGCTGATTCTCCTTCGAGTACCTCCTATGGATGCTGGAGTTTGCTTTACCATATCAACTCTTCTTATGTAGCCTGGCTCCACTCTTCATCTTAGAAGCCTACAAATACCCTGGGCCTTGAAAAGGGCAAAGCTGTGGGGCATGAACAGATATCATATCTGCTGGACAGCTGGTGGCTGTCCAGGGCTGCTGTTTTTAGGGCAACCAGAAGAACAGCGAAAGTGTTTCTTGGTTCTGCTTCTTCAAATGGTTGCTGCACCCTCTGCAGACACTGCCTGGCCTCTTGCTGGCTCTCTGCTGCTCACAGAAAGGAAGGTGGAGTCTCCTCTTCTATAGGTGTGGTTGCTTCCTCCTGTCTGTCACCCTAAGCCACATAGATACCCCCGCCCCCACCTCCTCTTCCTTCTATCACTTGACTTCCTATCTACTCTCTGATGGCAGGAAGTTGGACTCTTCATTCTGTTTCTGAACTGCTGGTCATGCCATGAGCTTTAAGCACCAAATATTTCAGGGCTTTGATTTTTATCCATAACATCAAAAATTTTGGAACTGAAAATACCTTTCTTTCAGATCTTTGGAATCAAAAACTTTGGTCATGAGTAGCCTTAATCCTTAGGGTCCTTTAGTCTATGTAGGACAAAAAGAGTCAACAGATAAATAAGAATTACCCCCCAAATTATCAATGGTTTGTCTTTGACATGTATTGAAGACAAACCATTCTGATTAATATACCACAATATTATTCCACCACACATAGAAGACAATCTGGGAAACCTACTTAGCTGTTAGCAGGCTTTATCTCTGAGGAATGGAGGGGGATTGATAATGAAGTGAAAACAGGTTTTCTATTTTTATTCCAAAAACTTCTTTTGGTTTCTTTGAATTATTTACAGCCATGTTTTAATGGTATCCGTAGTAATTAAAACTAATGATAAAAACAAGTGTTTTCTAAGTAGGTCACAGTGTTTAGAACTTGGGCCAGGGGTTGGGTGAAGGGGTCCTATGCTTTTATCACCTTTGACCTTATTTCTTTTCACTGTACTTCAACTCTAGGCTGCCCTTCTTCAACTGACTGCCTCTTAGGATATCTCAGAGAGCTTACCTCCTCAGGAAGTCTTTCTGGACTTCTTTCCCATTCTCTTCCCAAGGCTGGGTTAGAAAACACTTCCTGTTGGCATTCCCCCTCAGACCATAATACTTACCAGGTAGCTCTGAAATGCTCTGTTTATGTGTTGGTCTTCCTCTAACCAATGTGAACTTTTGAAGGATAGAAATTGTGTCCATTCATCCCTGTGTCTCCAGATCCTACCACATGCCTGGCATGTGGAAGCATTCAATACAATGTTTATTTTAATTTTCTTCCTGCATCCAAGTGAGAGAATTGCTGCTCTGACATATTATAAAAATATGCAAATGTAAAAAAATACTAACATCAACTCAGCTTTTTCTACTGACAGTTTTTTTTCTATATCTTCCATCTTTCACATTAATTGTTCCAACCTTCTTACACATTCCAAAGGTGAACTTATAAAACTAACAGGAAGATCTAGACCATCCCCTCTTTTTCTAATCCTAATCAATTCTGAGTACCCCTGTGGAGACTAATCCCCTACCTCTGCATCTCCTTCTATCTCCTCTTGAACCTAAATTTAATTAGTTCATTAATTACTACCACTTTCTGTTATCTCAGACATGGCTAACTTCAGCAGGATGATACCTTTTTTTTTTTCATTACTTATTCAACTATTATTGAGTAACTACTATATGCCAAGCACTATGCTAGATGTGAGGCTCCAGAGATGAGTAGGAAACCATCTTTGTCCTTGTATCAGTTAAGATCCCAGCAGGAAACAGATGGCACCTCAAATTGGGTCATTTGAGGATAATATAGACAGAGTTAGGGAAATCACATGGGATAGTGTAAGGCTAGGAATAGTGGAGATTACCATCCTTAGGCCTGAAATGGGGGTTGGTGAGGAGTGGTGTGGGAGGGGGAGGCATAGCTCCTGGAACATGGGAAGTAAAGGAGGAGTACCAGCAAGCTATGTAGAGATGCTTTCTGAAAGAGAGTGGCTTTTAGTCAAAAGCACAGTTAACAGATGGCAACCTAGCAAGGAGGGATCTCGAGAATAAATACCTGGACCTCATTCTTGTTACCCCTTCCAAATCAATTGCAAGTCAGTGGGGGAGGAAGCCATTTGATGCAATCTATACATCAGCTTCCTGGAGCAGAAGTGAAGGAGAGGGATAGAGTGGATCTGGTATCCTGCAAGTCCTCAGGATATCAGGATCTAATAGAAAGATAAACAGGCTCTTATAATACACTAGAGGTCCAGTGCATGAAAATTCATGCACTGGAGTGGGGGGTCCCTCAGCCCAGTCTGCCCCCTCTCACAGTCTGGGAGCTCTCAGGGGTGGGAGACGACCTGGCGATCAGGGGAAGGCGACACCCCATCACACCTCTGCTGCTGCCACTGCTGGCAGTGAAAGCCTCGGCCGGCCCTGGTTACCTGAGCCTCAGGCGGCCCTTGGTGGCTGGGCAGCTGACATCTGAGGCTTGCCTGCACCTCGGGCCGGCCCTGGGCACCTGGGAGGCTGAGGGGACTGGGGGACTCTGGAGGCAGGGACTCTGGGGGCGGGCACAGCCTTGCCGCATGCCTGCCACCCAGGCAGGGCTGAGGGGACTGGGCGTTGCCATCTTCTGGCTGTGGGCGCCACCATCTTTGAGGGTGTGGCAATCAATTAGCATATTCCTTCCTTATTGGCTGTGGGCGCTGCCATCTTTGAGGGCGAGGCAGTCAATTAGCATATTCCCTTCTTATTGGCTGTGGGTGCCACCATCTTTGTGATGGCGTGAGGGTCAATTAGCATATTCCCTCTTTATTCAATAGGATTATGGAATATAATGAAGTAGCTGTATAAAGGACACTGAAGTAATTATTCTGAGTATTTCATCTGCATAACCTAAAAAAATTCTACAATGTATAAGGTATTGGGGAGAAAACTAGCCTGGAAGGATCAGATAAGCTTTTTTTAAAAATATATATTTTATTGATTTTTTTACAGAGAGGAAAGGAGAGGGATAGAGAGTTAGAAACATCGATTAGAGAGAAACATCGATCAGTTGCCTCCTGCACACCCCCTACTGGGGATGTGCCCCCAACCAAGGTACATGCCCTTGACCGGAATCGAACCTGGGACCCTTTAGTCTGCAGGCTGACGCTCTATCCACTGACCCAAACCGGTCAGGGCCAGATAAGCTTTTTGAACACTACGGTGTCGGGTGAATTTCCCGCCAAAATATAAGATGGCGCGGGCAATTATTTAGGTTTCCCGCGCAAAATCAGGGATTTTTATGATACCTATTACCCCAATGGGTATGAAACGGTTCGCATACGCAGGTAGGTATCTTTGTGAACGGCAAACAAACAAATATTTGGTAATACGCAGTTACAATCGGCCCGAGTTTACACGTTTCCCGCACTCCACCGCAAATCTATATGAACCGAGTTAAGACGGCTCCCGCGGAGTACGTGCAATTCACGCGAGCCGACTTAACTCGTTTCCCGCACTCCAAGTGTGAAGAAAGTAAAATGGAGATGAGTCTTAGGGTATGAGAGTGAGCTGTCAGGCTAAGCTGGGTTTAGGGAGGGGGCATGAGCAGAGATAATAGAGGAGTAAAAAACATCATCTGTTACTGGAAACTCATGAAGTTCATAGTCATTGGAGTTTAGGGAAGGAGCACTGAGAGGAGATTGAAGAGGGAGGCAGGGGCTGGATGATGAAGAGCCCATTGAGATTTTATCAAATGGTTGCTGGGCAGCAAATGGATTTTTTTTTTTTAAAGAAAAGAGATATAATTGATATATAATATTAGGTGTTTTAAGTGTACAACATAATGATTTGATATTTATATGTACTGTGAAATAATCACCATAGTAAGTATAGTTAACATCTGTACCATACATAGTTACAAATCTTTTTTTCTTGTGATGAGAACTTTTAAGATCTACTTTCCTAACAACTTTCAGATATACAATATAGTCACCATGCTGTACATTATGTCCCCATGACTTATTTTATATCTGGAAGTTTGTACCTTTGACCACTGACACTCATTTTGCCTGCAGCGCCCGCCAACCCCCAATGCCCTGCCTCTGGCAATCATCAATCTGTTCTCTGTATCAATGAGCTTGTTTTTTTTTTTTTATTCCACATATAAGTGAGATCATATGACAGATATTTGTCTTTCTCTGTCTGACTTATTTAACTTTGCATAATGCCCTCAAGATCCATCCATGTTGACCCAAATGGCAAGATTTCTTTCCTTTTTTATGGCTGGCTAATATTCCAATGTGTATACATACATTTTCTTTATGCATTCTTCCATTAATGGAGACTTAGGTTGTTTCCACAGTGTCCATGGATGATAGGCAGCAAATGACAGTTTTAAACAGGAGAATGAAATGGTGTGGTCTACAATCAGATGATTGATAATGTAGATAGGATAGATTTGAGGGAGGTAGGACCAAAGACGAGGAGACCAGTAATAGAAGACCACAGTGGTGTTAGAGAAGAGAAATAATGTAGCTAAAACTCAGGCTGGGAAAGGGGTGATGAATTTGAAAAATGTTTAGGAGCCAAAAGTGGCAAGTTCCAGGATTAGAAATGAGGGTTGAAAGAGAAATTATCAAAGATAACCCACAGGTTTCCAGCTTGGGTAACTGTTGCAAGCATGTCAAACTCTCGGCCCATGGGCTGCATTTGACCCACAACCAATATTTTTGCGGCCCAGCCAATGTAACGGTATGTAAGAAACATTTTAATAAAAATTTCATAACTTAATTTTTACAATATCCTGTTATACATAATTATTAAAACAAACTACAACGTTCGCTAATGACTGATTACTATAATTGTGTTGCATTCGTTTCCCTTATGCGCCTTATGTGTAAGTGCACCATTTCTCTCCACTAATACTAGCAGCGAGTATTCTAGCAGCCGATTGCCACGTCATGAGTCTTGGACTAACTTATTTGGTGTGAGCAACAGGAAATATTTTGCTTTTGGAGAACAAGAAAAATAGGTTTATTTGTGTTATGCTTATTAATTTGTGCAGTTACTCAGTGTTAATGTTCAAGAAAAAATATTAATTTTTATTAAAATGTTCTATTATTTTATGTTAATGATTACTCATTTATTTCAGCCCTTTGTATTCAGCATGTCTCTATCGAAATAAACTTACACTTCTATGAAATTTAAAGCTTTTGTTTTGTTTTAGTTTTTGCGGCCCACATAAACTTAAACCTTGTTTATTTGGCCCATGCTAGCCTTTGAGTTTGACATGCTTGTGTTAGAGAATGGTGAATCCAGCTGAGAGTTGCAGACTAAAGAGAAGAATGAAGGATTCAGTTGGGTCTGTGGGACATCCAAGTGAAGATGCTTAGCAACAATAAAAATTTTTTTAAAAAGAAAAGAAAATGCTTAGCAAGTATGGGCTTACCCTGTTTTATTGCGCTTCACTTTATTGTGCTCTATGGATGTTGCATTTTTTACAAATTGAAGGCAAGACCCTTCACAGCAAAATGGTTGTGACTTGCTTTATTGGGAGCCTCCCTTTATTGTGGTGGTCTAGAAATGAACCTGAAATATTTCTAATGTATATGCTTGTAGTTGGAAAAAATGAGCCTAAACTGTAGTGGGAGGGACAGGCAGAAGGAATAGACTTGGGACTGAAACAATGAAAGTAGACTGGATTATTCAGTAATGGGTTGGAGCGTGAGAAGGTCTGAGGATTTCTTTTTGTTGTTGTTGTTAATCCTCACCCGAGGATATTTCCCCATTAATTTTTAGAGAGAGTGGAAGGGAGCGAGAGGGAGAGCAAGACATTGATGTAAGAGAGACACATTAGTTGCCTCCTGCACACAGGGCTGGGAATTGAGCCTGCACCCAGAGGTACATGCCCTTGACAGGTATGTGCCCTTCATAGAAATTGAACCTGCAACACTTCAGTCCACTGAGCCAAAGCCGCTGGGCTGAGAATTTCTTTTAAGGAAGAGTGTGTGGTTGGAATGTAGTTGGGGAGAGATTCTGAAGAGACTATGAAGAATCCAGAAAAATACTATTTTTAAGGAGTGAAAATTTTCAAGAAGCCTAATATTTGGGCACCTTTACCTCTCTCCTTCCTTTTTGAAACTCTCTACTCTCTTGGCTTCTGTGAAATTGTTTTTTTCCTGGTCTTTCTCCTTCTGCCTTTCCTATTCTCACAAGTTTTCCACCCATACATACATCAAAAACTTTAGAGAAGGACCAAGGAACAATTAAGAGAGAGAGGAACTAAATAGGGAGGCAAGTATGACCTTTGGGCCAAATGCTTTTGCTGCCCTGTTGTAGGCATTTCATGTTCCCTCAAGCTCCTGAGCTGAGGCTCCTGACTTTCTCACTCTTCCCTATTCTTGATCTGAGGAGTTTGAAACAATTTAGGCACTTTCTTGAGGTTATCAAAATTTATCATCATTCACATGTGGGAGTTACTTAAGGCGAATAACTCTAGAACACAAGATATTGAGTCCACAGGGAAAGCGTCTAGAGTCACTGGTTTGCAGGCCAAATGCCTCTCTGGAATTAACATTTGGACTTACTAGTATCATTGAGCTTATTGTTAACTGGTGGAATGTTACACTCCCTACAGTGAACTAGCACGTATAAGACAGATCCCTCACTTCAGGAATTCATTACAATAAATGGCCAATTCTGCCTTTGGTTAATTTAATCTCCAATCCATGATGTGTTATGTTAGCACTGCTCTAGTGAAAATGGATGTCATCCATGCTTATGTAACTCCTGCTTGAGCGCTTTATGCTCCAGCCATGCTTATTTGTGAGTCATAATTATGTCTGTGTTAAAACACTGCTGCAAGCTGTGTGTACCTGTGTGGGTGTTTTATGTAGGGGTGTAGTCTACAGCCTGGGAAGCCAAACCTGTTGGTGAAGGGATTTTCATTTACCTAAGAGAAAGATCTGAACACTTAATAAAGATCAGATTAATTTCAACCGGTTCTTTACATGTAAAATAGGTCTTGTTAGCAAAAGAAAGTGCCTTCCTCCTTCCCAGCTACTCTCTGAGGATAGGAGTCGGGAGGAGAATCAAAGAACTCCTAATTTCTCCCAGGCTAGGTAGTCCAGTTAGCCCTCTTATCTGTCTACCTGGTACCCCACAGGTGCCTCCAGCTCTGGAGGGAGGTTGAACCTGTTTTGAGTAAAGGGGAGCTGAGGGGATATTATCATGGATAAGAGGATAGATTCTGGATCCAGACCACCTTCCTAGCTGTGTGGCCTAGGGCTAATGTTTCCTTATCTGTAAAATCGGGTGATAATAGTATCTATCTCTCCCGTTGCTGTAAGGCAGTGGTTCTCAACCTTCCTAATGCCGCAACCCTTTAATACAGTTCCTCAGGTTGTGGTGACCCCCAACCATAAAATTATTTTCGTTGCTACTTCATAACTGTAATTTTCCTACTGTTATGAATCGTAATGTAAATATCTGATATGCAGGATGTATTTAGGCGACCCTTGTGAAAGGGTCGTTCGACCCCCAAAGGGGTCTCGACCCACAGATTGAGAACCACTGCTGTAAGGGTTAAATGAGCTAATACATGGGGATGGGTGGAGGTGGAAGAGGCCATAGAGGGGAAAAAAAGAAGAGTTAAAAAGAAGAGTTTGGTACCTACCACCCCATGGTACTCAAATAGCTGTCATCTTTCTAAAGGGTTCAGTGAGGGTCCTAAAGCTGGAGCTGGTTCGCTCTGTGGATGTAAGAAAAGTCCAAACTTGTAGATAATTTTTATAGGCATGTAATTGAGACAATACTTATGACAATTGCCAGGAAGCAATATTTCAAGAGCTGCTTTTATGCATTTGGAATTAAGGAGGGAACGTAGGGAAGATTACAATGAAGGTGGGAGAAAGCAAGGCAGGGATTGGATAGATAACAAGATTATGTGTTGTCTTCAGGGTGGTTTCACTTATTTCAAAGGTGGTTAACCGAGCTGCACAAAAACAATGGACAGGGCTTGCTTAAGGCGAAGAGAAACCTTTTCGTGGAAAAGCCCTATGCCTGGGGACTGGCTATCCCCAAAGACCTGCCCAGTTACACAGTTTTGGTCAGACAACCCTGTGAGGCTACTTTTCGTTCACAATTCCTGAGTCAAGCAAAGGAATCCAGTACTCCCGGGCTGGGCCTTCAGAGGGTGTCACACACGTGGGAATTCTCTTGCTGGCCTGCTTCTTCCTTTAACCCTTCCTCTTTATGGTAGTCTCCTGAAGGTCCTGATCACCTGGTGCTTCTGCCTCATCCTTGAAACTCTGGTAAGGACAGTTTTTTCCCTAGAGTGAAATTTCATGCAGGCTGTGGTGTGTTTATCTTTTGTAGACTCTGTTCCGCCCACCCCCACTCCACCTCCAGCCCCGCAGGCACTGGTGCCTCCTTGCCAGGGCTGATTCTTTTCATCTTGCTCAAGTTCTCTGTTTGCTCTGGTGGTGTGGGTGACTTTGTGACTGCCTTCCCTTCTTATCTGAGGCCAGTTTGTTTTCCCCAAAGTGGTATAATTGGCAGGCTTGATGTTTTCTGTTTTTTTGCACCCTGTTTGGTGGAGGGGCTAGCTGAGGTTGTGTGCACTCATCACTAAAAACTCTAAGCCAGCGGTTCTCAACCTGTGGGTCGAGACCCCTTTGGCAGTCGAACGACGCTTTCACAGGGGTCGCCTAAGACCATCCTGCATATCAGGTATTTACATTATGATTAATGACAGTAGCAAAATTACAGTTATGAAGTAGCAAGGAAAATAATTTTATGGTTGGGTCACAACATGAGGAACTGTATTTAAAGGGCCAGAAGGTTGACAACCACTGCAAGCTCTGTGCTTATTTCTGAGAATTTATTTCATCTGGTACACTCCATTCCCACAGGCTTGGATCCCTCTCCTGTTAAGAGGGTAGCCCGCAGCTCTCCCAGCCCTGTGTCTCCAGTTGTCTTGTTTCACCCAGTTTTGCAGCCATTTGCATTCACAGCAATCAGAAAGCAGAAAAGATAAGGATAACCTCATAGATTGGCTCTTTGGAGATTTCACTATTGATGGGAATGCTTAGGATTTTATGACTTAAGACAGGACGAGTTGGGACTGGCAGTCCTACCAAGATGCTCTGTGCTTGGCTCCCGATATCTTGTGTCCTTCCTGGACTACCTTTTTGAGGTTTATGTTGTAGAGTGCATACTTTTTGCATCTGATTGCTGCTGGTGAATTTTGAAAGGACTTGCTTTTTTATTTCATTATTTCCTTAGGAATTAGCTATGAGGCAGCTCCATTCCACATATTAATCCAAGTTGGATTTTTTTTTTCTTTTTAATATGAGTAAGTCCCTACTCTATATATAGTAGGGTCTTATTAGCCTGACCTTAGTAGGCTATAACACATTTTCCTCTTTTCTGGCCTGGCTTTCATTCATATATATAATTGATTTCAGAGAGGAAGGGAGAAGGAGAGAGAGAATCACTGATGGGCTGCTTCCTGCACACCCCCTACTGGGGGTCGAGTCTGCAACCTGGGTATGTGCCTTGATCAGAATCAAACTGTGACCTTTTGGTGGACAGATGACACCCAACCAACTGTGCCACACTGGCCAAGGCATGATAGAGTTTTTTAATATGACGGCAAATGTTCATATTTTAATTTTAAAAAGGTAAATGTAGAATTCTTATAGTATATAACATATAATCTAAAATACTTTTAAAAATCTAATTTATTAAAAATTGCATAGCCTTCTCTGGTGTGGCTCAGTTGGTGGAGCATCACATACTCTGAAAGGCGGCAGATTCAATTCCTGGTCAGGGCACATACCTGGGTTTGGGGTTTGATCCCCAGTCAGGGTGCATATGTGAGGTAACTGATTGATGCTTTTCTCTCTCTCTAAAATCAATTTAAAAATTGCATATACAAAGGCAAGAAGGAAATATATCAAATATTAACAGTAGCCATCTCTAGGTAATTAGATTATCAGCACTAAAACTTTTTTCTTTACATGCTGCTATTACAAAAATTCCTACAATTTGCATGTACTACTTATGTAATTAGAAAAATAAAAAAAATAGTGCAATATATTTGAGGTATTGGAAAATAAGAATGGCTCTTAACCATTTTGCTTGTTATATTGAACTGAGTAAATAGTTGCTGACTTGATTAAAACTTGTATTTATATCACCAAACCCTCTGGACTCCAAAAGGAGGGTAGACTAACTGAGCGGTAGCAGATTTGACTGCATTTTTCTGAATCCAGTTGGCCTCGTTCATGCCACTTTCCTCAGCCTGTCCCTCTATTTTTAGGGTTGGGAGATCTCCTCTCCCCTCAGAGTAGTTGAGGTCTGTGCTTGATACGGGACATTTTCACCCTTCCTATCTGGTCAGTGAATAGAAGACGGGACCAGGAAGCTAAACCCCAGCCTCTTATGCCCAGCTAAGAGTTTTCCTCTGCAGTGAACTTTCATCTTCAGTATACATCCTTCTCTGCTACCGCATGCACAGAAGTCCTTCCCTGCCCAGATCCCAGGATGCCTTTCCCTGGGCCTCAGAACTTCCTCTACTGCGCCCTCCACTGGCTCCTCCTTCCGAGAGCTGCAAACCTGTTACTGGAGTCCCATCAATTTGTCCCTTTTCTCTCTTCCCATGCCAGATGCACATTTACCAGTGAGTTGGTGAGGTTGGAAATAAATAAGCATATGTGTTTAGGCTCATCAGAGGGCATCTCTGGAGACTGTCTGCCTGAAATCTGTAGCTTCCAATAGGACTTAGTGGGCTCCCTTTGCTTCTCTCTCAGCTTTCACCTAGGACATGTGGTTGTATAATTTGGTTCCAGTGGTACTCAACTTGTTCTTGACTCAGGTGCCCTTTGATGATGACCTATTCCATCTTTCTCTTCCCCAAGGTCTCTCGGGACCTGTCAATAAATTAACAGATTGATGTACCTTAGACATACCCTATAGTGGCTACAGATGTAGTTTTCTTATAGTCTGTAAAAGATATTACTTTTTAAAAAAGACCTCTAACATTTAATCAGTATATATATTCAGTAGGCAACACTTGAAATAAACTGGTTCCAATGCTACTAGTACATGCTATTATTGGTATTATTTTCATAATAGTTTCCTGGTCAGACTCACTGATGATCATGCTCTAATATTAACATTCAGTTCCTTGGGGTAATTTTTAAAACAGTTTAAATAATCAAAACCATTCATATTTGGTTTTAGATCATGTAGAATGAATAACACCGGGCTTTTAGGTTAGCACAAAATTGTCTTCTGTGTGAGTTGCCAGCACCAGTTTACTTCCTGGTTTGTGTGATATATGAACAGAGGATTAGGGGGAGGAACAAAATATTGTTTGAGATAGAAATGGCAATGGTTTATAATGCAAACTCTGACTAATATGGTAAATCATTTGATCCTCTTAAAGGAGTTGCAAATTGAGAAAGATTTTATTCTCCATCCCAGTCCAATTTCTACTACTAAATTGTTTGTAAACTCAAACAAACAAAGTGTCATCTTTGCCACTTGCCATTCACAGATATTGTAATTCTTCTGTGGACACGGTAGGGTCACATGGCAGGATTGCTGCTTTGGAGTCAGCTTGGCCATGGGACTTGTTTTGGCCTACGAACTGTGCGTGGAAGTAAGAAGGGGAATCACTTCTGGGCCAAAGCTTTGAGAACCAGAGTGTGCTTTGTCATGTTCTGTGCTCCTGCTGGGTTGAAATGAAGCTTTGATTTCCCTTGTTCCAAGCTCCTAAATGAGAATAGTCTCCCCAAACTACACTGGATATGCAGTTATTCAGCCATGGAAATTTCAGGGTTGTTTGTTACTAGAGCATAAATTAGCCCATCATGACTGGTAATGTAGGTAGCTAGGAGGAGGATGGGTAGGTGTGCATGTAGGTAGACAGATATGCAAGAAAGATAGAAATTCAGATGTACCATAGTAGTTGTTCATGGATAGAACTATAGGTCTAGGAATCACGACTCCAAAATTCTTACTCTAATATTGATTAGTCTACTGGTCACTATCTTTGATTATAATTCATTTGCGTTTCCTTATCCCAAATTAAGTATTATATTTCAATCCTGTTGCTATTTATAAAGTTTTCAAAAGGCACTTTAAGTAAAAAGGAGCAAATTACAATGTGAAATATACAATATGATTCAATTTTTACAAGGAAAATTTGAGAAATGTTTGGAAGGCTATATACCAAAATATGAACTGTGGTGGGAATATAGGGGATTTTATTTATTTTTCTGTATAATTATTTTCTACTTCAAAAAATTACAAGTATACATCATAAACATCTATTTCTCTTGTTCTAATCAGTGTCCATTCCTTTGGGCAACTGCCCTGCCTTCAATCCTATAATTCTGTTATGTCCTGCATGTCTCTTCTCTCATCTGCCTTCCCCCAACATAAAAGTGGATACATATCATCTGAACTTGGTCAATCAGATACTCTTTGAACCTGATCTTGATATAGACACATAGAAATGCATAGTTTTTTCTGTTGGCATTGTCAAAAGAAATCCCTGGGACTTCCCTTGATTTCTGTCTTTCTTGAGGTTTTAGGAGTTATTTTGATTTTTAGGGTTATTTAGTTTCTTCTATTTGTTTTGTCTTTGTTTTCAGTGGTTCTCAACCTTTTGGCCCTTTAAATACAGTTCCTCATTTGTGACCCCCAACCATAAAATTATTTTCGTTACTACTTCATAACTGTAATTTTGCTACTGTTATGAATCGTAATGTAAATATCTCATATGCAGGATGGTCTTAGGTGACCCCTGTGAAAGGGTCATTCGATCCCCAAAGGGGTTGCGACCAAAAGGTTGCGAACCGCTGGTTTAAGTTAACCTAAATTGATATGAAGATTTGCAACAACAACATCTTTACTGACACAACACATGTTTAAGATTAACACAAAGAATGGATTTATTTTGTCCTCTTGCCTATGAAGAGTTAAATGAAAAATTTTCAGTATTTTTACTCTTGCTTTTTTCAAGTTGGTGGTGATTATTACCAAGCTTCTTTAGAGAATGCAAAAGACATTTGTAACCTGCCTGTGCTGAATGAATGTGTGCGTGTTTATGAGTACACACACATATTGTTCATTGGAACTTAAGCTGGTACATATGTGAACTCAGACACACTGGGATGTGTGTGAGTCAAAGTTGTATGGGTTTGAGTGTATGATAATGAGACTAGTAGGACAATATCCTTTCTAGCCAGCCACCCAGCATTTCACTCACACCTTCTAGTCATAGTACATGGTCTTGTTATTTCTGGCTTCTTTCATGTGGTGACTTGGAGTGCCCAAGCAGGTAGGCACCTTTCTTAGCATTTTGGTCCTATGTTCTCCAGCCTGTAGTACTTTTTATATAATAGCCAGTCCAGGGATGGTATTCCATGTTCATTCCCCACTTAATAAATATTTGCAGAGCAATTGCCATGTGCCAAGAGCTATGCCAGGTACTAGGGATCCAATGTAAGTAAGAGAGGATTTTGTCTTTAAGGAGCCTGTAGGCTCATAAGGACTGTGGAAAACACGCATAGCCCCTTTAGGAAACTAACCAAGATGACTCTGAAGACTGTTGAAATCTGAAGTCCACTCCCCACCCTCCACTTTCATAGTAGTCATTAGTGCTATTCTCCAATATTTCTGGTTCTCTTCCTTCAGGGCACATGGTGAAATTGCACTTTCCTCCTCTGAAGTTAAGTGGAGCCATAGGACTTGTTTTAGCCAATGGGATGTGAGTGGAAGTAGCATATGCCACTTCTGAGTGAAAGCCTTTATGAGTGAGTGCATGATTTGCCTTGGTAGTGACTGACCATGTTTTGGAGGGTGAGATTCTATTAGCCTGGGACCCATAATAAGGGTCAGTTGGAGAAGAGCCACCTATACTGAGCCTAGATAGACGATGTAGGCATGAGAAAGAATTGTTGTTTTAAGTCACTGAAATTTGGGAGTGTTTGTTGCCTCAGCATAACTTAGCCTATCCTGAGAGATGGACATCTCCCAGACTTGGCAAGAGGTTTTGTGGCCCTGGATCACGTTCTAACTGTTGGTCCTGGATGACCTATAACACTAAATGAAGTAAGATAACATTAAGAAAAGTCACAGAGCTCACATACCCACACTTCACACCACATTCACACTCAGCCTCCAACCATGCACCTCACACACCCCACACTCACCTCCCTAACCACAGACACACATCAAATTAAATTAAACACACACACCACCCAGACATAGAGACACACCCTGTATAGATAATGTGCCCCCCCCGCCCCCGCTAAAAAAAAAAACCCAACAAAGATAACATTGAACTTTGTCTAGCTGGAATTCCCAGAAGAAACAGTCCTTCACATATGAGCAATTTTCTCTTAGCCTCAAAGTGGCTGCTCACCATGCCATAAAAGTCTTTGAAATAGTAAAACCCAAGGGAAGACCTACTTTGACAATAGTAGGTTCATACTTGGTGAAAGAAAAGGGACCACCCCTGAGAACCAGGACTATAATTGTCTTAAAAAAAGTTTATAAGAGTTTATTTGAGCCAAACTGATGACATATGCCAAGGAGCAAGATCTCAAATGCTCCTCTAGAATTGTCTTTAACAAAATAGCCCTGAAAGATGGTGGGCAAGCTGGCATGCCTATGGAGAGGCTATAATCTTGAAATCTGGCCTTCCCACTTAACTCTGCACTTATAATCAATTGCTGAAGCCACTTGTGAGATTTATTTCAACAGAAAAAAAATAGAGCAAGCATTACCAGAGATTAAGACAATGCAAAATAAAATAGCACGACTATCTTTTTCTTCAGTTATTAATTTGGCAAGATATTTTAAATGTCTTGTGTTGGCAGGGTGATGGAAGTATAAATTCCTACAACCTTTCTGCAGACCAATAAGGGGGTATATATGAATAACCTTAAAAATATGTATGCATGTTAACACCTTCTTCCATGATATTAGAATTTTTAGCACAGCTGCTCAGAATAAAGATTATATTCCCAGCTTTCCCTGTAGCTAGGAATGGTCACACGAATAAGTGCTGGCCAATAAGATGAGAGCAGAAGTAAGGTATATAACCTCAGGGTTGAGCCCTGAAGGGGCAGAGGTGTGGTCTTTTGTTTCCCCCTTTCCTTATCCTGCTGTCTGGGATAGAGATGTGCTTTTGTTTTTTTATTCTTATTTTTTTTAGTTTTTATTTTTTTAATCTTTATTGTTGAGATTATTACAGATGTCCCCTTCCTCCACCCTCCATTGCCCGCCTCCACCTGGTTCCCACCCTGTCTCAGACCTTTGCCACCCTATTGTCTGTGTCCATAGGTAATGCATATATGCATATAAAATCTTTTTTTTTAAAGTTCACAGAGCAAGCTCCTATTCCATCTCCCTGCTCCAAAAATCCATTTAATATATTGTCCTCTGATAGAGGATGTATCAGATATTAAACTGTTAAGAACAGATACTACACTTGATCTTAGCCAAAAGGCAGGGAAACAATTTTTGTTTAATCTCTTCCGGTCCCCCCCACCGCCCTTCCCTCTGAGAATCATCAGTCTATTCTGATGATTCACCAGTTTATTCTGTTCATTAGATTTCTTATTTATGTATTTTGATTCAGTTGTTGATAGGTATGTATTTGTTGCCATTTTGTTGTTCATAGTTTTTATCTTTTTTTTTTTCTTCTTCTTCCTCTTCTTAAAGAATACCCTTCAACATTTCATATAATACTGGTTTGGTGGTGTTGAGTTCCTTTAGCTTTTTCTTGTCTGTGAAGCTCTTTATCTGACCTTCAATTCTACAGTAAATGATAGCTTTCCTGGGTAGTGTAATCTTGGTTGTAGGTCCTTGCTTTTTATCACTTTGAATATTTCTTGTCACTCCCTTCTGGCCTGCATAGTTTCTGTTGAGAAATCAGCTGATAGTCGTATGAGCATTCCCTTGTGGGTAACTAACTTCTTTTCTCTTGCTGCTTTTAAGATTCTCTCTTTGTCTTTAGCCCTTGGCATTTTAATTATGATGTGTCTTGGTGTGGTCCTCTTTGAGTTCCTCTTGTTTGGAACTTTCTGTGCTTCCTGCACTTGCAAGTCTATTTCTTTCACCAGGTAGGGGAAGTTTTCTGTCATTATTTCTTCAAATAGGTTTTCAATATTTTGCTCTGTCTCTTCTTCTGGCACCCCCATAATGTGAATGTTGGTACGCTTGAAGTTGTCCCAGAGGCTCCTTACACTGTCTTCATATTTTTGGATTCTTTTTTCTTTTTGCTCTTCTGGTTGGTTTGTTTTTTGCTTCCTCATATTTCAAATTGTTGATTTGATTCTCAGAATCCTCTACTCTACTATTGAATCCCTGTATATTATTCTTTTTTTTTTTTTTGTTTTGTTTTTTTTTTTTTTTTGTTTTGTTTTCTTAAAACTTTTATTTTCAAAATATGTTTTTTTTTTTAATCTTTATTGTTCAGGTTATTACATTTGTTCCTCTTTTTTCCCCCCATAACTCCCCTCCTTCCAGCTCCCACCCCACCCTCCACCCTCACTCCCCACCCACTGTGTTCATCCATAGGTGCATGATTTTTGTCCAGTCACTTCCCGCATCTCCCACACCCCTTTTCCCCCCAAGAATAGTTAGTCCATTCCCTTTCTATGTCCCTGATTCTATTATAATCACCAGTTCATTCTGTACATCAGGTTATTTATTCACTTGATTCTTAGATTCATTTGTTGATAGATGCATACTTGTTGTTCATAATTTGTATCTTTACCTTTTTCTTCTTCTTCCTCTTCTTAAAGGATACCTTTCAGCATTTCATATAATACTGGTTTGGCGGTGGTGAACTCCTTTAGCTTTTCCTTATCTGTGAAGCTCTTTATCTGACCTTCAATTCTGAATGATAGCTTTGCTGGATAAAGTAATCTTGGTTGTAGGTTCTTGGTATTCAGCACTTTGAATATTTCTTGCCATTCCCTTCTGGCCTGCAAAGTTTCTGTTGAGAAATCAGCTGACAGTCGTATGGGTATTCCCTTGTAGGTAATTGAGCCTCTTTCTCTCGCTGCTTTTAAGATTTTCTCTTTGTCTTTTGCTCTTGGCATTTTAATGATGATGTGTCTTGGTGTGGTCCTCTTTGGATTCCTTTTGTTTGGGGTTCTCTGCGCTTCTTGAACCTGTAAGTCCATTTCTTTCTCCAGGTGGGGGAAGTTTTCTGCCATTATTTCTTGAAATAGGTTTTCAATATCTTGCTGTCTCTCATCTTCTGGCACTCCAATAATTCTGATATTAGACCGCTTAAAGCTGTCCCAGAGGCTCCTTACACTATCTTCACACTTTCGGATTCTTTTTTCATTTTGCTTTTCCAATTGGTTGTTTTTTGTCGAATCTTTGGTTTGATTCTTGAGCTCCTCTGGTCTGCTATTGGGTATAATATTCTTTATTTCAGTCCGTGTATGCTTACTTTCTAATTTCTTTATCGTAGCATCGAGGGTCTCATTAGTTTTCGTGAGGCTCTGCACAAATTTATGGCAAGCCCTCAAAATTGCGATTCTTAGCTCCATATCCTCCATTTCTGTCATGTTTTTTTGTCTCCGCATCTTTTATGCTTTCTTGGTGCACCCCCTTGTGGTCTCTGTGCGCAGTCTTGTTCTAGCCAAGCCTTAATTGTTGTAGTTAACACTAGAGGGATTTGACCACCAGGCCGACTCCCCTGTATATTATTCTTTATTTCAGTCAGTGTATGCTTAATTTCTGACTGGTCCTTTTCCACTTTTTTGGAGGTTTCTAGAAGATTCTTGAGTAGCCTTATAAATGTGGTTTTGAACTCTATATCCAGTAGTTTGGTTTCTTCCATTTCTTTCATTTGTGACATGTTTCTTTGTCTCCACATTTTGGCTGCTTCCTTGTGTTTGTTTCTATGTATTGGGTAGAGCTGCTATGTCTCCTTGAGTTGGTAGAGTGGCTTGTGTGGTAGGTGTTCTATAGGGTCCAGTGGCTCAGCCTCCCCAGTCACTTGAGCTGGGAGCTCTAAGTGTACCCCTTTGTGGGCTGTGAGCACAGTCTTGTTGTAGTTGAGACTTGATTGCTGTTGGTGTCACTGGGAGGAACTGACCTCCAGGCCAATTGGCTGTGAGGACCAGCTGTGACTACAACAGGAGAGCTCTGTGCCGGAGACACCCTTATGGAGCAGGACTTGTTTCAGTGGGGCTTTGGTGCTCACTGAGTCTGCCTCTTGAGTGTGTCACTTATGGATATGTACAGTTGTAATCTGGTATGGTCTGACATTGACCACTGGGTCCACTGGGTCTTGGGTCTCCAGGGAGGTGCAAAGTCAGCCACTGGCTGGGGCCATCCAGCAGCAGCTACAGAGAGATCTGCAGATTCCTCCTCTTTGTATCAGGTTTGGAAGTGCCCAGATGAGGCCTAGCTATGAAGCAAGGCAGGCTGGTACTAGTGCCAGGTCTTGGGTTTTTTATTGATAGGTTTGGGGCTCCTTGACCCAGCTGCAGCTTGTTTGAGAGATTTTAGCCTGAGCAAGGACTGGCCATTCATATGCAAAAGCTGCAGCATACAGCTTGGGTTGTAAATTGGACGAGATGGGGTCTTAGGGAATCTCCAGGACAGAACAAACAGAAATAGCTGCCAGTCAGTCCTGTGACCTGAGAGGCCCCAGCATAAGAACAATGATCCCTGTGAGCACCTCTGTCTGGGAGAAATCTGCCGCTGAGTTCCTACCCCAATTTCAGACAATCCAGTTCCTCCTCATATGTGTCTGTGTTCCCGAGAGCATCACCCTGGTGCTGGAGCTCAGAGGAAGCAGGACCTTGTAAGTTCAGTTCATGGTTCCGGCTTTTTAAGAGTAACAGCTGGGTTTTCAGCAGCCTCTGTGTCACTGAGCCCTAATCTGCACTGGTTTTTACAGCCCATAGTCCTTACTGCTCATAGGGACTTCTTTTCCCAGCTCTGGGACCCTGGTCTAGGGTCTGGTGTGGGGTGTGACCCCTTGCTTCCAGGCGGCCTCCACAGATATGATCTCCTTCCCAATTAAAAAAGTCAGACCAGCCCAATCTGCACCTCCACACCTCCTACCAGTCTCAATGTGCTTTCTTTTTTACTTCTCTAGTTGTAGGACGTCCATTCAGCCAGCTTTTCAGTGGTTCTGGATGATGGTTGTTCTGTATTTTAATTGTGATTTTGATGTGGTCATGGGAGGCAGCAAGTACAGGTATTTACCTATGCTGCCATCTTCAAATCTCAGCTGAAATTTGCTTTTAGATTGCATGAACAAGAACATTATCTAGGGATGGCAGTCACATGATAGAAAGAACCTGAGTCTTTGACATCATGGAATAGAATCAACATACCAGCTCTGACTCATTCCATATATATGTGTGTGTGTGTGTGTGTGTGTGTGTGTATATATATATATATATATATATATATATATATATACTAATAAAAGAGAAACTTGCAAATTGGTGTCACTCCGTTACGCCCAGTCAGCCAATCGGATGAGTATACAAATTAACCTAACAAAGATGGCGGTTAATTTGCATACATAGGCACCCAGCAGCCTGAAAACATCATCGGCACCCAGGTCACTCTGAGGTAGGCCCCGTTTGGGCCCTGAGCAGCCTAGGAAGAGCCTGAGCCAGGGGGCTCCTGGGCAGGGCTGAGCCTGCCATCGGAGCCATGGGCAGGGGCAGAGCCGGCGATGGGAGGGAGCTGGGGGTCCCCTGCCCAGGGCCCGAGGCTTTATGCCTGGTTGGGCGGGGGTGGAGCTGGTGATCAGAGGGAATTGGAGGGCCCCTGCCCAGGCCTAAAACCTCGGCCAGAGGCTTTAGGCCTGGGCAGGAGCAGAGCCAGCAATCAGAGGGAGATGGGGGGCCCCTGCCCAGGCCCCAAGGCTTTAGGCCTGGGCAGGGGCTGAGCCGGTGATCGGTGTGAACTACAGAGGAAACACATTTTCTGACCGCTCATTGGCTAAGCTACCTGTTTGCCACTGGTAATATTCTTAGTAACTTGGGTAATAAGAATCCAAAAAGGTGATCTAGGGTTTTTCACCTCACTCCTTGGAGAAAAAAATGAAGGTCCGCTGCTGGAGGGCTAAGAAATGTCATATCCTGCCCTAGCTGGTTTTGCTCAGTGGATAATGCCTCGGCCTGCCAATCTCAGGGTCTGGGTTCAATTCTGACCAAGGGCATGTACCTAGGTTGCAGGGTCTTCCCTGGCCGGGGCCCAGGTCAGGGCTCATGCAGGAGGCAACCAGTCAAAGTATTACTCTCACTTTGATGTTTCTCTCTGTCTTCCCCTTTCTCTTCCACATTCTCTAAAAATCAATGGAAACATATCCTCAGGTGAGGATAGAAAAAAAAAAAGTCATATCCTATGAAAGACACTTCTTGAAAATGCCTAAAGAAAGTTGTCATTTTTTCATGGTGAAGGGACTGGAGTCCGTGTTGATGAAAACACCTTGGTGGCTGTGGTGACTGGCAGTGGCTGCAGCAGTGGGGTGATGGGGCTGGTGCCTTCCCCTGATCAGCCCGGTCGACTCCCACAAAGGGAGGCCAGACTATGGCTTAGGCCCGCTCCCCAAGGGGAGCAGGGAGTGGGCCTAAGCCATCAGTAGGACATCCCCTGAGGGCTCCCAGTATGTGAGGGTTCCCCCCCCCCCCCACCCCAGTGCACGAATTTCGTGCACCGGGCCCCTAGTATGTATGTATGTATGTATGTGTGTGTGTGTATATATATATATATATATATATATATATATATATATATATTATATAGAGTATTATTTAAGCCACTGCATGTCACACGTGGCCAAAAATATCCTAACTAATGCACCAGAATCCTTACTTTGGGGGATTTATCCTAAGTCAATAATTGAGGACATGTGCAAAAACTTAGGTAAAAATGAACATTACTTTTATGTGAAAGTTAAAAATAAACTAAATAATGGTTTGGTTAAAGAAATTATAATTCATCTATACAAGTAAATAATATGAAGCCATTCAAAAATATTACATAGAAGAATATTTATTGATGTAGAAAAGCATTCATTTAAAAAAAAAAGAATGTATAAGACAAGAAAATGGCCCCACTGATTGAGCGTCAACCTAGGAACAAGGAGGTTATGGTTCAATTCCCAGTCAGGGCACATACTCAGGTTATGGGCTTGATCCCCAGTGTGAGGTGTGCAGGAGGCAGCCGAGCAATGATTCTCTCTCATCATTAATGTTTCTATCTTGTTCTTTCTCTCTTTTTCCTCTCTCTCTGAAATCAATATAAGTATATATTTTTTAAAAAGACAAGAAAATGATTGCTAGTATATGCTATCTCAGCTTTCCCTTCTTTCCTCCTGAAAAGGAGAATTTGAACTCTACCCAGTAGGTTTCTTTCTTTTTCTCATTCTCTGTGGAAGGACCTGCCTTGTCATATGAAATCCTTTGAGCTGTTCTGATGAGAATTGAAAAGAAAGAAAAAGGGGGAGAAGTAGGGGAGGCACATTGTCTAGAGCTAGGAGCATATTTTCTGAAGGGTTTGAGAAGTGAGAGGTGAGCTGTTGTGTGTAGGACAGTGGGTAGGAGATGAAAAGGTTTTTTTTGTTTGTTTGTTTGTTTTTTAGTATGCCTGTGGACCATATGCCTCTTCAAGATATCTGGGCTGAAATTATTTCAGGCTGCTACTATATGCAGGCATTGAACCATATGGTCTTCCTATCTTGGACATAGAAATGGTTTCTTATGATACATATCAAATACCCAGGATTCTTATTGGCTTTTTCTCTGGCTGGATAGAATTCCATTATTTGCTTTTTGGTTTTCACTAGTCTCTCTCCATTTGTAATTAAAAGAAACACTAAAATTTATTTTATCAATGGTTCCTGAGCCCAGTTCATTAAAGTGGAGGCATAAATTCATGCTAGCCTTGACACACATAGAGGGAAGACCATGTGAAGACACAGTGACAAGGTGATCATCTACAAGCCAGCAGAAAGTCCTCAGAAGGAACCGACCCTGCTGATACTTTGATCTTGACTTTCAGCCTCCAGGACTGTGAGAAAACAAATTTCTGCTGTTTAAGCCACTCAGATCGAGAATTGCAGCTAAAAAGAGATGGCACACCCAAAAGGAGTTAGTGAAGAGTGTAGGCAAGGATAAAACAAACCTACAAGAGACGGTGAAGCAGCCTGGGCTAAGAAAGAGCAAGATGTTTCTACTCCTAATAAGACAAAAAAGTTACTCACAATGATATGATCAACACACATGAAGGAGTAAATCTAACAAAGACATGATACAGGAAGTAAGAAATCAAGGAATCCCAGGAAGATGGTGAAAGGGAATTCTAGGATGACAGCTATGTACCAGCAACAGAAGGCAAGCAGTCCAAACAGGACAAAACAGTTAACAATTTCTTCAAGGAGATGGATGAAAATGATGAACAATTGATTCATCTGAACATATGAAGAAAGTATTCATACATTTAGTAGAGTTTGGGGTTGAATGAACAATACATACACGAAAACCTATGCAAACAAAGTCAATTATTAACTCAAAGAAATAAAAATGCAGTATAAGGGGGCTGGGTGAGAAAGGTGAAAGAATCAAGTAAAACAACCAACCAACCAACCTCGTAGACACAGTCAACAGTATGGTGATTACCAGA
Organism: Myotis yumanensis; assembly: GCF_028538775.1. Lineage (NCBI taxonomy): Eukaryota > Metazoa > Chordata > Mammalia > Chiroptera > Vespertilionidae > Myotis > Myotis yumanensis. The sequence continues at coordinate 76,742,300 of NW_027223753.1, forward strand.
GGGAAAGGGGGGTGAGATGGGGGGAGGTAGGAGTGGGTAAAGGGGGGATAAATAGTGATGGAAGGAGACTTCACTTTGGTTGGTGAATATGCAATATGATATACAGATGATGTATTATAGAATTGTACACCTGAAACCTATATAATTTTATTAACCAGTCACACCAATAGTTTCAATAAAAATTAAAAAAAAAATTAATGCTAGCCTTTTTCCTTAGCACTGGGAGAGGTGAAGAAAGAGGAGGTAAGTTCATGCCTTCACTGTTCTTAACTCACAGCAACACACCCCTGTCTGCAAGAAATAACCATCTGCCTCTCCCAGGCCCTAAGCCAGTTAGAGTCTGGTCAGGTGGTGCATGTCAGCAGCTCCTCGCTGACTGGGGGAGAGGATGAGGGAGCTTGGTAACAGTCTGCTGCTTTATTTCTGGGGAGACAGGGCCATAGACATCCTATGGACATCTATTGCATCTGTCTCTATCTAAAGGAACCCTCATTGTAGGTGGCCCATGCACCAAACAGATCTATTGTTCCCATTCCTAGTGTTTATTCTTGATAGGACTGAAAACCAGCCCAGCTGGTTGGATACCTGATCATCGCCATGCCTATATCTAGAAAGGGAATGAACTCTGGCTCAGGAATTACTGATCTATGTTATGGCGCCTTCCTGATGGTTTGAGCATTCTGTTGACCCTTTGCCCCACCCCAAGGAGAATCTATGGGCAACAATGGGTGAAGTCCCAGGTTCTGGTAATCTCGACACAGAAACGAAAAAGAGAATGGTGGTTTGTCCACATCAGTGAGAGTTGATGAGATCACTCACTTGATCATTTTTAGCTATCCATGTCTTCAGAGAGGCATCCTGAGGTTTTTCTGGACAGCTGTTTTCTGACATATAAAGAGTATGGCAACTAAAGTCATTTAATCTATAGAGGATCCCCTTTAATTTGCTGCAGTTTTAAAGAGACTTCATACCAAGCCTTTGCCCCATTAAGTGTGTCCCAGAGACTGAGTTGGAGTTTTTGCTATAGGCACAATTGTAGTTCTGGGGTAAATGAGATAGATGAATGAGAGAATTCATAATTACTATGGAAGGAATATTTCAGCTGGTCATATGGAAAGTATTAGTCAGCTGTGGGCCACTGAACTTCCCCATTATCTGGGTGATATGTAGTATAATTCTTGAGGAATTGATTCACAGGAATCTAGTCCATTTAATCATAGCATTGTAGGTGCTGGGCAAACAATGCATGGGCTTGAGTGGTAGGTTTTAATAAGATGCTCCCAGGGGTCTAACTAGATTTATGATCATCTGGCCCAGGACCCTATGGGGCTAGAATATTTCCCAGCTGAAAAAAGACCACTGTCCTGATGGCCAATCGAGAGCATGTCTACTGGTATATGATAATATATGCCATTTTTAAAAAATCAGGAATATAGTGTCCTTAAGACAAAAATCTGTTGGTAATAAAAGTCTCTCATGTTCTTCCCAAAATTCTCAGAAGACTAGGCTAAAATGCCATTTCTAATTTTATTCTGATTAGTCTTGGACATTAAAATCAAATTTTATTTCTACCAAATCTTACCAGTAGGGTTAATTGTATGAGTAAAGAATGCTTCTAACTGTAAATAACAGATAATTTGGTATACAGTGGCATAAACAAACAAGAGCTTATTTATTTTTTTCACATCCCAAGAGGCCTGGAGATGGAAAATTGTGGATGTTGGCTCAGCAAGTCAAGAATGTCAAGGTCAACATCATGCTTTCACCACATGGTCTTAAGATTTCCCTCTACTTCTACTCTGCTCAGTTCCTAGAAACAAGGCTGGAAGAAGAGAGAAAGGGTAACGCCAGTCATATCCACATCCGGGATGCAAAATAAATCTTTCCAAAGCTAAACAGCATGAAAACAACCATTTTATTATGCTCACAGATTTTGTGGCATGGGGATTTGTATAGAGTGCAGTGGGGAAAAGGTTGTCTCTGCTCCACAATGTCTGGGGTCTCAGATAGGAAGACCTGATGGCTGGGCATGATTCAGTGTTGGGAGCTGCAATATGTCCTTACTCAGATGTCTTGTGGTTGATGCTGACTTTGACTGGGACCTCCACTGTGCTATCCTGACCAAGATTAAACCTGAAACCTTGGTGCATTGGGACAACGCTCTAATCAACTGAGTTACCCTGCCAGAGCCATGTGGTCTCTTGACATAGGCTAATTTGGGCTTCCTCACAGCATGGGTGCAGGCTTCCAGAAGTAAGTATTTCAAAAAACAAAGTTGAAATGCATGGCAATTTTATGATCTAGCCTCAGATATCATGGTATCACTTCCACTCTACTCTGTTGGCTAAGACAACCACAAAACTCACTCTAGGATCAAGGGAGAGAGGATATTGACCCTTTCTCTTAATGGGAGGAGATTTAAGATCACATTGTAGGAAGAGCACATGGGGCAGGAGATATTGTTGTGGCCATCTTTGAAAAACACAATCTGTCATGACCCCTAGAAACCACCCAGCAAATTCACACATATCTTCTTTTTTTTTTTTTTTTTTTTTTTTTGAGAGAGAGAGAGAGAGAGAGAGGGAGAAAGGGAGAGAAGAAGAGAAACATCAATTTGTTGTTTCACTTATGTGTGCATTCATTGGTTGATTCTTGTATGTGCTCTGACTGGGGATCAAACCTACAACTTGGCATATTGGGATGTCACTCTAACCAACTGAGCTACCGGCCACGCTACAATATCTCGTTGAACACATTTATGTCATATGGATGCTTAGTTGCTAGGGAGGGTGAGAAAGGGAGTTTTTGACTTTCAAATCTACTTAGTGGGAGGTGATTTGGGGGAAGGGGAAAGGATGATTGTTAGGCAGGCAATCAGCAAAGTTTGTCACACTCCTCGCCCACACTAGTCTCAACCACTCCCTCTTCTGTGCTGTTTCTTCTCCATATATGCTTCTCTATGGCACCTATAACATTTTATCGCATGTATTTATTTGTTTCTTTTGGCTATATTCCAAGCCTTTTATAGGCAGGGACTCTGAATCATTTGTCTTAGCATCTCCAAGCTCTCCAAGATGCCTGGCATAGAGGAACATTTAATAAAACACTTGGTGAATAGAGGACTAGACTTTTCTGAGTAGAATAACTTCGGTTTTACATGTTTTGCATCCAAGATTATAAGTAATTTTAATGAAAAGACAAAAAAGACCACCACCTTCAATACCCACAATAGCTAGATTGCCTGATGCTCTATAGATAGCAAAGCACCCAAAGGTCTCAAAGACACTTTTGAATAGAGTCATGCCCACATGAAGACATTTCGGTTAGTGACCACATATATGATGGCAGTCCCCTAAGATTATAATGGAGCAGAAAATTATCATCATCTAGTGACATTGTAGCCAGTGTAACATCATAGTGCAACACATTTCTCACGTGTTTGTCGTGATGCCGGTGCAAACAAACCTGCGCTACCAGTTGTATATGAGTATTGCACATTCAGTTATGCACATTACATACTACTTGATAATGATAATAAAAAACTATTACTGGTTTATGTATTTACTATACTATACTTCCATCATTATTTTAGAGTGTACTCTTTATATTGATAAAAAGTAGTTTGCTGTAAAACAGTTTGCTATGTTACACCAACAGCAGCCTCAAACATCTAGTGTTTACTATGTCTCTTGATCTCAATATTTTCTCTTGTACTTGATTTAATCTCTATTTTATAGTAACATGCTGTATACTATTTGTACAGTAACACACTGTGCAGGCTTGTAGCCTAGGAGCAATAGACTATACCTATCGCCTAAGTATGTAGTGGGCTGTAATGTCTGGGTTTGTGTAAGTATACTCTATGATGTTCCCCCAATGACAAAATCACCTAATGACACCTTTCTCAGAATGTATCCTGTTGTATTCCCTTTGTTAAGTGGTGCATGATGTAATAATAATCACAGCTCCCTTGTTTTATGTAAGGTGGTTTTATCAATATAATCCTACTTGTTCCTCATAATCACTTTGAAAGTTCAGAAGGGCAGTTTTTATCACTCCCATTTTGTAAAAGTAACTAAGATTTAGGTTAAGTGACTTGCTTAAGCTAATATGTGGAGGAAAAGCATGGTAATCTCTTTCTAAATTAACCACACACACAGTTTGAATGTGGAAGTCTGTGTGACACAATCACAGCACTTACTGCCTCATTGCAGTCTGCTCCAATTGTGGTGCAGTCTCTGAAAATAACCATGAAGTTAGAAGTTACAAGTTTCCACACACACCATATATATGCATCAGGACACACACACACATACACACACACACACACACCCTTGAATAACGCTATTTTGTTCAATGTTGTTTCATTATAACAATGTAGGAACCTAACTTGTTTATATCAATTAGCCTGTGGTAAAATTGGTTTAGTTATGTCATTTCACTTAAAGTCACAGAACCTATTGACAATGTCAAGTGAGGACTTACACTGTGTGCATTAGGAAACACACATACAATCAAGAACCACTTACCTTGAAGTTATATGACAGGACTATGTAAGATGATATCTTAGAGAAATAGCTAGGATTTCCTTGAACATAATTTTCTCTCAAAAGTTGGGGGGTGGAGTGTTATCTATTTGGAATTTGGTTTCATCCAGTTCTTGGATGCCTGGCTTAGAGTTTGGCAGCGGTGGAGACATGTAAGAATACTAGTCTCTCTCAAGAGGAAAGAGTGGGAAAGACTGGGAAGGATGTTAGCTAAGCACCACAAGGTCTTTGTTAAGATCCCAGGGATAGTCCTCTGGAGAGGAGAGTCACGCATGTGAATGCTGAAACTTAACAGTTGAAAGCTTGTGATTAATGCGATGCTGAACTACATGAAATCAAGTCATAAGAACGTGAAAAAGGAATTCTGCAACTAAAGAAACAAAAGCTACCCAAGGTCATCCTAAAAACATGCCTGTGTTTCCTTAGGAGATATACCACAGTCTTTTTGCGTAAGTTCAAACATGGGCCCCAGAAGTGGAGGAACAAGAATGATGGTGACCAGAAGAATGTGTTTGGGTTCATTATGAAGGAAGTGACCGACGGTACAGAATACCCAGTGAGTCAGTATTCCTCCTCCTCTGTTTAAAGAACAAGTGCTTGCCATTTTGTAGATAGAGTCATTACTATTTCAAACAAGTAATTTAGATCTTTATCATTTCAACCTAATAATTAATGGCAAACTTTGTGATCAATTTGGTAGCTCTTTACATTTCTTTTATAGTATTTACCTTGGGTTTCTTGTGTAAGAGTATATGTACATAAACCCTACCTTCCAAGACTGTGGCTTGCTGGATGACAGGGACTATGTCTTCTCTTTGTGTCTAGCAAAGGCCCAGCACGGGGCTTTGTACTTATTAGTAGCTTAGTAAACGTTGTTTGAATTGAATAGCTCTGTATAGAGGCTGCTAAGGCAGATAACAGAGAGCAAATCCCTGACTTAATTAGGTTCAATCAATATATCATAAAATTCCCAGGGAAATTCAATTATAGGTCCAGGCTAGGAAGGTAAGAACAGTGTCTAAAACAGCTAGGATTATTATCTATCTCTTTTGGCATTCAGAACAAGTTGACCTCCATATCCTGATGACTTCAGGGGGATAAAAAGGATCTGGCTGGGATGGGAATATAAGGGAGAACATTTTGCAGTACAGCCTGAAATGCATTTTCAAGAATGCTCCATTCCTTAGGCAGCTTTGTAGGCACAGCAATATCCAACAAAAAATATAATTCTTATAGAGCTTTTAACCTGACCAGATCTTTGAGATGGCATGAAATAGAATTACCAGTACCCAGAAGTTAGATGCGTCACATGCAGAATACCTTCATGCCTCTGACTGGCGCTTATTATAATGTTGTGTGACAACAGGGATAAGAGTGCATGAACTTTGAACTGCTGGCAAATGAAAAATTGCTTTCAGTTTCCTGAAATCTCTGGACAGATGACAATGTCTCAGACTCCTGTCTTCTTCCTTATTTGATTATTATGATCCTTGACACCTGAATATTAGGTCAAAGTTCAAAAACCTAGTTAACTAGCACTACTGCCTCATATTGTGGAACCAGCTGATGACAGATCAAGCTGCCATCTTTTCAGTAGTCCTGTTTGTCATGGCTTCAGCTGCCACCTATGCAAGTGGGCTATGAACTCCATCTCCAGTATGAACCTTTTGGGTGAGATCAATCTCAATTATTAACTCATTTCGAATTTATTTATTAGGAATCTAGTTAGTATAATTGGTGCTGGAGACATAATAAGACACAATGTCTTTCCTTAAAAAGTTCACAGACTGTTAGCGAGACAGAAAGCCAGTAATCATGATATAGGGTTATCAGGGCTTGGATAATGGCATAACCAGAGCATTCTGGGAGCACCAGAGTTGGGGAAGGGACTTTCTATAGGAGTGATCTTTCAAATGGTTATTTCCACTTACCTAAGACTCAACATCCTATATAATAACTAGAGGCCCGGTGCACAAAAATTTGTGCACTCGGGGAGGGGGGGGAAGGGGGGAGGGGGGGTCCCTCAGCCCGGCCTGTGCCCTCTCGCAGTCTGGGACCCCTCAGGAGATAACGACCTGCTGGCTTAGGCCTGCTCCTGGGTGGCAGAGGGCAGGCCCAATCCCTAGGTGCAGCCCCTGGTCGGGCTCAGAGCAGGGCTGATTGGGGAGTTGGGGCGCTGCCCCCTATCATGCACAGAGCAGGGCGGATTGGGAGGTTGCAATGCCACCCTCAGTCACCCTCAGGGTGGGGCCGATTGGGGAGTTGGGGCACCGCCCCCTGTCACACTCAAGGCAGGGTCGATGGGGAGGTTGCAGCGCCACCCCCTGTCACGCACAGAGCAGGAACCATCAGGGGGGTTGGGGCTCCGTACCCTGTCACGCACAGAGCAGGGCCAATCAGGGGGTTGGGTGCTGCCCCCTGTCATGCACAGAGCAGGACCCATCAGGGGGTTGGGGAGCTCCCCCCTGTCATGCACAGAGCAGGGCCGATCAGGGGGTTGGGGAGCTCCCCCCTGTCACACACAGAGTAGGGCCGATAGGGGAGTTAGGGCACCGCCCCCTGTCACACACAGAGCAGAGCAGATCAGGGGGTTGGGGCGCTGCCCTCTATCACTCACAGAGCAGGGCCGATCAGGGGGTTGGGGCGCTGCCACTGTCACACTCAGGGCAGGGCCGATGGGGAGGTTATGGCTCTACCCTGTCACAGAGCAGGGCCTGTGGGGGCAGGGGAGGGGTTGGGGCGCCCCACCCTGTCACACACAGAACCGCAGGGCGATCAGGGGATTGGGGAGCTCCCCCCTATCAGGCACAGAGCAGGGCTGATCAGGGGGTTGGGGCGCCTTCCCCTGTCACGAACAGAGCAGGGCGGATAGGGAGGTTGTGGCCCCACGCCCTGTCACACACAGAGCCGCAGGGTGATCAGGGGGTTTGGGCGCTGCCCCCTGTCACGCTGATCCGGTGCCAGGAGGCCTCGTGGCTCCGCTGATCCCGGTGCTGGGAGGCATATTACCCTTTTACTATATAGGATAGAGGCCTGGGGGCTGGCTGGTTTGCCCTGAAGGGTGTCCTGGATCAGGGTGGGGGTCCCCACTGGGGTGCCTGACCAGACTGGATGAGGGGATGATGGCTGTTTGCAGCTGGTCACACACCCGTCAGGGTGGGGGTCCCCACTGGGGTGCCTGGCCAGTCTGGGTGAGGGGCTGAGGGCTGCTTTCAGGCTGGCAGTTGTTGACTGAAACTCCCAACTGCTCCTTTTTTTTTCTCTTTTTTAAATTTTATTCTGGGCCAGCTTTAGCTCTGGCTCTAGCTCTGAGGCTTCCGCTGCTGAAAGCATGTATCTGGTTTGTTTGCATTCTATAATCGAAACAATGTATAACTCCAGCTCTGAGATTCCGGCCGGCTGAAAGCTGGTTTCTGGGGTTTTGTTTAGCTTCTATATTTGTTAGAATGTTTCAAACTGCCAGCTCAGAGGCCTGCAAGTCAGGCAGGGCATGTTGGAGTCTGCAGTCACTGGAGCAAGCAAGCCTCATGTTCTCTTCCAGCTGCCTGGCTGCTGGCCGCCATCTTGGCTGACAGTTAATTTGCATAAGGATATGCTGATTAGCCAATGGGAAGGGTAGCGGTCGTACGCTAATTACCATGTTTCTCTTTTATTAGTGAAGATATGCAAATCGACCGAACTGTGGAATGACCGGTCGCTATGAGGCCCGCTGACCACCTAGGGGCAGATGCTCAATGCAGGAACTGCCTTCTGGTGGTCAGTGTGCTCCCACAGAGGGAGCACCACTCAGCCAGAAGCCAGGCTCACAGCTGGCTAGTGCAGCTGCGGTGGCAAGAGACTCTCCTGCCTCTGCAGCAGCGCTAAGGATGTCCGACTGCCAACTAAGCTGTCAGTGGGACATCCACTGAAGGCTCCTGGACTGTGAGAGGGTGCAGGCTGGGCTGAGTGACTCCCCCCCCCCCCCCCGCCCCCCCCCGCCCGCCAGTGCACAAACCTCATGCACCCCTCCTCTAGTTTCAAATAACAAATTAATAATTTCCTCTCCCAAACTCTCATTGCTTCCTAATGTGTCCATTTCTGTAAATAGAATTACTATTTATTTTCCCCAGTGATTCAGATTTAAAACTTGGTGCTTCTATTTTCTTCATTCCCTAGAACTAATCAGCCATTAAGTTTTGTCAGTTTTCCCTTATATTTCAGGTCCCCAAATCCCTGGGTACAATAACGCCCAGAGCCTTTGTTTTCTGCCTCCAGTCATCAGTTCCTAGTATTGTGATGACTGGAGGCAGAAAACAAAGGCACCTAGTATTGTCAAAGTTAAAAAGGCAAAACAACTCCTTTAACTCAAACCACCTGCTAGTCACCTCACTTATGGAGTACTGAACTAGCCTCCTAGCTAGCCAGGCCTGCTGAGCACCATCACTCCTGCCTACTGCTACCGAGAAGATATTTGCCTAGAGTCTCGCTGACTTGAGCATGTGGCTTTAAGATGAAGAGAGCAAGAGGAAGAAAATGCTCACACAAACCTGTGAAACTGGTATACAATAAATCTGAGTGGGTATAACATCAAGAAGGGTAAGAGAACAGGAAATATCTAGCAAGTCACTAAGAAAGCCAACAGGGAAGCAACGATGACCTGAAGGGACGAGATGTCAAGGTCAAGAGCAAGGTAATTGCATTCGTTTCCTGTGGCTGTTATAACAAATTGCCAGAAATGTGGAGGGTTAAAGCAACAGAAATGTATTCTCATACTGTTCTGGAGACCCAGACATCCTAAATCAGTACCACTGGGCCCAAATCGAGGTGTCACCAGGGTCACACTCTGCAGAGGCTTTAGTGGAGAATCTGTTTTTTGCCTCCTCCAGTTTTGGGTGGCTGCTGGTGTTCCTTGGCCTGCAGCTGCATCACTCTAATCTCTGCCTTTCCCTTCCCTGCTCTTCTCCGATCTTCCCTGCGCTTCTGCGTTTCTCTCTTACAAAGACACATGTGATTACATTTAGGATCCATCCAAATAATCCAGGATAACTTCCCCATATCAAGATCCTTAACTTAGTCATATCTACAAAGTCCCTTTTTTGCATAAAGTAGCACCCCCAGATTCTAGAGAAAAGGATGTGGGTATCTTATGCGGGGAGGGGTGTGTGTGGGTTATTCAGCCTGCGACAGTAATAAACAAAGTACATTTGAAATTACGATCCAGGCCTATAAATATGGTCTCATGGTCAACTTATAACTAGAGCTGGGTTTTAGGTGTGGATGAGGCACAGGGCATGTCTTTCCAAGGAAACAGCATGAGCAAAGGCCAAAGGGCAACTGTGAGAACACAAGGTAGAGAACAGGGACTACCAGGGGTGGGCAAACTTTTTGACTCGAGGGCCACAATGAGTTCTTAAACTGGACCAGAGGGCCGGAACAAAAGCATGGATGGAGTGTTTGTGTGAACTAATATAAATTCAAAGTAAACATTATTACATAAAAGGGTACGGTCTTTTTTTTTTTTTTTTTTTTTTTTTTAGTTTTATTCATTTCAAACGGGCCGAATCCGGCCCGCGGGCCGTAGTTTGCCCACGGCTGGGCTAGCCCAATTGGACTGAAATGTCATATGTGATATTTTGTTGTAGTGTGAGATCATCCTGGCTACAGAATTAAAGAGGGGCCAAATGACAGAGGAGCTAGAACAAATGGGCTGCTCCTGAGAGAGGGAGAATTCCTGTATAGCTGGGGTGGGGAACATCCGGCCCTCGGGCTGTATAAGGCCCAGAAATCATTTGGTCTGGCCCTGCCCAGGCATTAGGGGTGAGTTAATTAAATGTTTGAGCAAGTATAGCAGGCTAATTTTTAAGTTGATAATTTTGCATGGCCTGGGAATGATGTTATAAATATCCTAATGGCCCGAGGACAAAAGGGGCCTCATGCTAACCTGACAAGCTCAGGAAAGGCCTGCATGGCAGTCTTGCAGACTCAGAGACCTAAAGTAACCACAAAGGATGGTCTGAAATTAAACTTTAACTAAAAGCACTTATGGTGGGTAGTTACGTCCAAGGCTGGTATCTTCACTGACAAGGTCAACCTTTACCTTAACTGAGCCTATCAGTCTTTTTGTATCTGTAATAACATACCCTTGAAATGTCTGAGTAACTTGTAACTTCCCTTTTTCTGGACCCCTTGGGGCACAGCATAATGTACCTGGGAGCCAGGATAGATACCACAAATTCCTTCATTGTTATCATGTTATGTGTCTATCATTTTACTTTTTATCCAATCCCAGGGGGTTCCCCCCACTTTGCTTTCCCCCACCTCTCTAGTCTGTCACCAATGGATTTCATGTAACCCACCTATGTCCCTTCCTTTGATTGCAATGTATAAATATAGATGTAACCCGCCATTCTCCGGAGCATTATCTCAACTCGTTGAGGTTCTGCTTCCTGGCAATTGTCGACAGGTTGGCTGAAATAAACTCACAAAAATTATTTACAGGTTTGAATGTTTTTATGTTAACAGGCCCTTGGCAGAAAAAAGTTCCCCACCCCTACTGTAAAGGAAACAGCATCCTGGAGGCAACTGCCATAGGAAGATCAATCTACTCTCTCCTTGAACAGCCACTCTGTTCCTAACTAAGAAGCTTTATGCAGAAGTTTAAGTTAATGGTCTAGAAATCCAAATTCCATCTCTGGACACTTGCTCAGATATTCCTCTCAATCTGCTACTAATATGTCTAGCCTCAGACAAAATTGTGAATACTAGCTAAATTCCACCATTCTCTACCGGTCCTTTATGACTTGTTCTCTGGATACCTCTTGAACATCATCTCTTGTCATTTTTCTCATTACCTCTGGTCCCCCTTTAACTCTTTGAAGATGTCAAACTCATTCCTGCTTCAGAATCTTTGAATATGTTATAATTTTTTTCCTCCAAGAATAGTCTTTTCCCACCATTTGCAGGACTGGTCCCATCTCTTTCTTTGAATTCCAAACTAAATGTCATTTCTTTCAGAAGATCCCTTTTGACCACCCTATTTAAAGTAGGTTCTCTCTGCCCTTGCCAGTTGCTCAGTGGTTAGGGTGTCAGCCTGCACATATCTGGCCCCTGTTGGGGTGCATTCAGGAGGCAACCGATTAATGTGTCTCTCTCACATCTCTCTCTCTCTCTCTCTCTCTCTCTCTCTCCCCCTTCCCTTCTTACCTTCCACTCTCTCTGAAAATACAATGGAAAAAATATACTCAGGTGAGGGTTAAAAAACAAACAAATAAATAAAGTAGGTTTCCCCCCACTGCACCTGTTAGCTTCCTCACAGCACTCATTACATTTGTAATTATAAGTATTTATTCTTTTGTTTGTTTTTTGTCTGCCTCTTATAATGATAATCTTCATGAAGGAAAACCATTTCTTTGCCTTCATATATTCAACAAATATTTTTTGAGCACTTACAATGTGCTAAGGGCAGCACCAGGTACCGGGGGACAGCAATGAACAAAAGGATGCACTCCCTGTTGTCAGAGAACTCACATTCTAATGTGAGGCAGGCAATCAGCAGGCAAGTGAATGAATATGCAATCTATCACGTGATGATGAATGTCAGGAAGCAAAATTAAGCAGCATAAGAGGATAGAAAGGCCTGGTGCAAAGTGCTACTTTGTAAGAAGTGGTTAGGGAAGGCCTCCTGGAGAAGAGGACATCTGAGCATAGACCTGAAGGAAGTAAGAAAGAAAGACATGCAGATATAGGGGAGAAGAATTTTCTAGGCAGAGGCAACAGTAAATTAATCCCACACCTCTGAAATGGGAGCTGGTTTGTTTGAGGAGAGCAAGGAGACCAGAGCAACTGAATTGGAGATAGCAAGGGAGAGTATGGGAGGCCTGGTAGATGCAGTAAGTACTGGGGATTTCACTTAGAGAGAGAGATGGAAGTTGTTGGAGGGCTCTGAGCAGGGGAATGACATACTAGAACTTACATTTTTTTTAGGATCACCCTGGCTTTTGACTTAAGAATGGCCTACAAAGGAAGGAAAGGATAAGAGGAAGACCAATTAGGAACAATTGCAAATACTCAACAACAGTGGCTTACCAGTGGTTGGCAAACTGTGGCTCGCGAGCCATACTCGGCTCTTTGGCCCCTTGAGTGTGGCTCTTCCACAAAATACCACATGCAGGCACACACGTACAGTGCGATTGAAACTTCATGGCCCATGTGCAGAAGTCGGTATTTTGTGGAAGAGCCACACTCAAGGGGCCAAAGAGCCGCAAGTGGCTCGAGAGCCGCAGTTTGCCGACCACTGGCTTAACCCAAGGGAGCAAAGTTTGAGATGGAGAGAATGGTCAGGATGTGGATAGATTTTGAGTAGAGCTGATAGGATTTGATGACAGATTAGAAGTGGGATGTGAGAGAAAGAGGAGTTAAGGATGGTCCCAATATTTTTTTTTCAAAATTAGTAAAATTTAAATTTAAAAAAATAAAACAGAGAAAAGCAGCTTTAGCTCTGTTCTTGAAGATGTAACGACCCAAGAGCAGGAACTACCCCTGAGAAGTTAAAATACTCTTTACCCACAATCAAGCCACAGGCAAGGAGGGATCCTGAATTTGGGGACAGACCTGGGTGAATGGGGTAGGAAGGAGAACTCCATAGTTAGGTGGGTGGGTTCTGAGACACCACAAGTGGAGAACAACACAAAAGTACACAGGAAATAGGACCAAAACTTCAATGGGTAACCAAGATATTCTTTTTACCTAAACAAACAGAAGAATGAATTCTCAATATACAGTATTGGAGCAGATTTTAGAGGAGAAACCAGCATTTAGCTTTGGTTAACTTTGAGAGTCCTAGTAGACATGCAAGTGGGAATGTTGAAGAGGGAGCTGTATATATGAGTCTGGGGTCCAACAGTCTTGGGACCAGGTATTTGGTCATGGAGAAGATGAGGCGATGTCAGTGTACAGAGTATATTTATAGCCACTGGAACAGAGTGACAACGTGGGGAGTTTGTGACGATAAAAAAGATGAGGCATAAAGATGGAGGGAATCCCAATATTCAAAGATCTGGAACTAGTTAAGGAGATGGAGGAGTGGACAGTGAAATAGTAAGATAAAGGGATGTCTAGGGACTGCGGAAGCAAGTTTTTCAAGAGGACTGAGTGATGGACTCGTTAGATGCTGCTGGTAGAGTCAGATGTCTGCTTTGCTATCTCTTTTTTTCAATGCTGAGCAGGTAGTAAATGTGACATAATTATGTGTTGAATGAATAAAGAAATGATGTGAAATTTGTGTCCTTATTAACCTAACAAATGTTCTGGTTTCAGGGGTGGAGCTAGAGCAGTTTTTTGGATCTAGATAAGAGAGTACAAGCTGGCCAAGAGGAGAGTTCAGAGTTTCTGTTTATCAACACAGGTAGGAACCGTATTATGGTGATGGTAAAGGGCTACGAGAGATTCTCAACTGCCTGATTGCCCTTTGGGTCTGAAAAGAGCCAGGACAGCTCTTCCCTAACAGATCCCAATAGTAGGAACTAAGGGCATGTTCAGTTATCTGTGGCTTTGGCTGTCTGGAGTCACCACCCTCCCTCTCACTAAAGGAGTTAACCCCTCCATGACTGGGCAGAGGTCAGGTCCCTACCAGATTGATAAATTACAATGGGGATGCCCAGACCTTCAGGGGCTGGGTGGGGCTCCTTGGACAAAACTAACTCATCAATTTGTTTAAAACAGTGCTGTCCAATAGGAATAGTATAATGCAAGTCACATATAGAGTTAAAATTTTTAGTAATCACTTTAAAAAGTAGAATTGATTTCAATGATATATTTTAGTTAACCCAACACATCCCAAGAATTATCATTTTGACATGTAATCAATGTACAACATTATTATTTTTTTTATGGCATGTAGTTTTATTTTATTTTATTTTTTTTTATTAAATTTTTATTTTCAGATTACATTTGTTCCTCTTCCCCCCCCCCCCCATAACTCCCCTCCTTCCAGTTCCCGCCCCACCCTCCGCCCTCACTCCCCACCCACTGTCCTCATCCATAGGTGCACGATTTTTGTCCAGTCTCTTCCCGAATCTCCCATTCCCCTTACCCCCCCCCCCCAAGAATAGTCAGTCCATTCCCTTTCTATGTCCCTGATTCATTATAATCACCAGTTCATTCTGTGTGTACAACATTATTGAAGAGACATTTTACATCCTTTTTTCTCTTTGTGAGGTGTCTTTGAAATCCAGTGTGTATTTATACCTATATCTCATTTCAATTTGTACCAGCCACATTTTATGGGCTGAAACACATGTGGCTTGGGCCACTGTGTATTACACAGCATAAGTCAAAAAACTTAACCTTTGTAAGACAATCACATCACACACATACATTTCCAATGTAGCTTTGGTGCCTAAATTCAAAGCTGCCTCAGCCAGTTTAATGTCCATGGCTTATAGATATGAGCTTCTCCAGGGAAGTCTGGAGACCAAAGGAAGAAGGTCCCATTAAGGGGTTTGGGCCCCAGGGCAAGGAAACTGTGCACCTTTCTAGTCCATCTTCCCTAGGACCAGATGCCTGTAGTCCTCATGATGCTTAGGACCCTCTGTCCCACAAAGAGAACTGAATGTGTAAACTACATCCCATGAAATCCTATTGTGAGCAGGAAGCAGAGAACACTGTGAGCATCCATCTTTATGGAACTTTCCCCCAAGTCTTCATAGATCTGAAGATGCTTCCTCTCCTCTGGTGCTGGCTGCCCCACGTCTGGGGAGGGTCAATGACCACATGACTCCTCTGGGGGAGTTGCAGGCATCTCAGCAGATCAACGACTGGATACATGAACCATGAGTGACTCAATGTGTTCCACAACCTGTACTGCTTACATCTGGGACAATTATGCATGGGGAGAAGAAGAGTTAGTGCAAATGAATGAACATATAAGGAATTTTAGGTACCATCAGTCCTGAATTAAGGAGTGTGGGCACGGGGGAAGGACAGGGTACACTGGCTCTCAGTGTAATGATCTGGTTGGTTGTCTAATTCCATGTCCCTTCCCTCTTTCTGCAGAGGTTGTTAGGACCCTTGTGCTGGAAACAGAAGCCAGTAAGTCAGTACCTCCCAGCTGGTCTTTCTCTGAATCTGAACTCCAGTTCTTAGAAAACAGGCCCTTGCTCTTTCCATAGGACTGAGCTCACACCTTCTCCCTGCCTATTCAGCACCATGGAACTTCAAATCATCCATTTCCTTTTGTGATCTGGACCAGCCTGGCAGTGTAGTAAAAGCTCCATCTGCCTCCCTTTCAGTAGGTGTGGTTTGGATTTAGACTTAATGATAGTAATAGCTCTGTTTGTGGAGCTTCTATAATGGTGTGAGGCACCAAGCTTGGTGCGTCATCTACATTACATCACTTACTGTTCACAGTAACTGTGCCAAGTACATGTTGTTATCCCCATCTTAAAGATGAGGCAACAAACTCAGAGATGTTAATTAACTAGCTCACAGACTCACAGCCAGCAAATGGTAGAACCATTAAAACCCCAATTAGTCTGAGTCCAGAGCATAGACCAAACTCCACCACCCCTCAGTTTTGCTGCCCCTGGTCAATATCTGGTAGGCCTGGGGCAGATCTAACATGATCCTGCTTCCCATCTCGCCTCATGGGTGTGTGCCTTGTCTGTGTGACTGTGCTTCTGTCCTGGATCCTGACATCTACTCCTGGACTGGAGCCCCACCCTGACCCCCAGTGTACTTTGCCGAGGCCCTCACACACTGCCTTGGGTCTTGACTATCTCCTGTCCTGGAGAGCTGCACTGTTCCCTCCAGCTGCTAGATGGAGTCTTGTCTCAATTGTCTAGACCAGTGGTTCTCAACCTTTCTAATGCCACGACCCTTTAATACATTTCCTCATGTTGTGGTGACCCCCAATTTCATTGTTACAAATTGAACATAATTAAAGCATAGTGATTAATCACAAAAACAATATGTAATTATATATGTGTTTTCCGATGGTCTTAGGCAACCCTCGTGAAAGGGTTGTTCGACCCCCAAAGGGGTCGCGACCCTCAGATTGAGAACCGCTGGTCTAGACTCTCTCAGAATCATGAACCTCTCTCCTGCTTGACAACATGCATGATCTCTACCTGGAGATGGTTGTTGCCATGTGCCATCAGCTTTGCTCCCATGGCTCAAGCACACCTATGCCAGCCCATGTTGGGACTGCTATATATAAAGCCACATAGGGGTTTATACTTTGTCATGAAGTTGTTCTGGGAGATGTCCTGTGTGCCTTGACTTTCTACTCTACCTTTATTTCTTTCTAGTTTCATGATCTCTTATTGGGCTCTTTAACTCAAAAGCTATTCTTAGTCAAAATCTTGTTTTATGACCCAGTTTTGGATTGGCTGTCTAAGATCTAATAGGATTCTCAGTCTCTATCTTCATCCTCACCTTCTGTAACTATCGCCCTGGGGAGGACGTGCCATGCCCAGTGACCTATCTTAACTCGTGGGATTTGCCCTAGTGGTTTTGCCTGGCTTCTGCCTAACAAGAGAGGCAGGGATTGGGCTCCTGCTTGCAGATTTGAACACTGGCACCAACCCATGCCAGATCCTAGTTTGTGGTTTGGACAGCTGGCTTCTCTCCCTGGGGCCATGCCCAAGACCACATTAATCTCTCTTGCCTGGTCACTGCCAATTTTCAGTTCATTCTTTGAGTGCTCACCATTAGTATCCCAGCATGCCCTGTGACCAAGGCAGCCCAAATTATTGCATCCAGTTTTCCCCAACTTTCAGAAGGTAGGTGCCTAAACCACTGTGCCCTGTTCTTGTCTCAGGACCCCCTTTCTCCAGGGTTGGAGGCTGCATGGGTTGCCAGGACCCAAGGCCTCCTGGCTTCCCCCCACCATGCTGTCCCCACTGCTATTGGTCTATCCACATATGGACCTCGCTGACACCAACTGCCCACCTGGATCGCTGCCACTGCCTCATTCTGTGGAGCACTGTCAGTGGCTAGACATCTAACCAGGCCCACACTCTGCCTCCCCGACAGTCACCACCTTGTAACCCCTGTTGCTCCAATCACATGTTCCATGTGGTGGTCTGTCAAGTGTCTGGTCCTGGCCTTTCCTCATCTGGCCTCTGTCCCTGGCTCTTGTGTTCAGAATCAAATGTGCTGTGATGGGAATGCAGCCTGCAGTACAGAGAACATGGGTTCTCTCTGTGTCCCTTCTTGTTTGTCTCATAATTTACTCCCCTTCACCACACACTGGTCTGTATTGATTTCTAGAAGCTTCATTTATGTAAGTCATCTCCTCAATTAGATTTTGAGCCTCTTTAGGTTAATAAACATACCTTATTCTGAGTTAAGTTAATATACGTTGAGTCCTTAATATGTCCTTGGTCTTATGCTGGATCCTAGGGTGGGGTTGAGAAGGTAGGGTGAAGCACAATTATAGCATCGTGTAGCAAAAAGCAGCCTTATATCTAGGGAGGTCATATGATTGGTCATCCAACTTGGGAGATTTTTGAGAGTGACAGGGCCTTCAAATAATTAAGTTAATGATTCACAGCCCAGGGTGCCAGGACTATTATGGGAGCCTGGGAAGCATGGTCAAATTTCTTATATACTGTCCAGTTCAGCCTTTGCAGGCCCAGTGTACTGAGTGGGCTCATACACAAGTTCTGGCTGGTGGCAGTGGCAGGCCTGGAGCCTGCATCTCCTGGCTCCTAGACCTTGCTGTATCTGTTGTCTTTCATTTGAATCTTTGTCCTTGAGGAATTTGTAATCTAGTTAGCAAATCCACAAGAATCAGGAAAAAACATAAGACAATGATGCCGATGAACTGCCAAGTAAATGATATAGGCAAGCATTTTTCAAATGGTGTTCTCTGGGAGCCCAGGGTTCCTCGGGTTCTCAATGGGAGGTGCCTAGGGTACCCCACCTCCACTTCTGCAGAGCCCCTCTGCTTACATCTGGTTTCCACTCGGCTTCTGCCAAAGCTTTGCCCTCAAGAAAGAGTTTCATGGCTTTACAATGTATGAAACCTTTTGGTAGACAATAAATAGAATGGAAGGCCAGGGGAGGGAGAGATTCCTCATGTTCTGGTAGGTTCTAGAAGCCATGGTACTTGAGTTAGGCCTTACAACATGGGTGGAATTTAGATACTTCTAATGTACTTCCAACTTTGTGATCAAAGTTGTTGCTTAATAGATACTAGTTGACTTTTTTGGCTCTTATATATACACAAATACATTTTGTGGTTTTAAGAAGGGCATAATAACAGCTAACCAACATTACCTCATGCTTATTTCTCTGCTTCCTGCTTCCTGACTCATTCCACATCCTCACTCTTCCCACCTTATCCCTAATGCTCACTTAGCACGGCTGTTCTCAGTAATGATGGTGTGAGGATCTTCCCCCAACATGGAGGAGTCCTATTATTGATTTGCTTCCTAGTGGTGGTTGCTTCCCTGTGATGAGGTGCAATGCTGCTGCTTGTCCACGGGCAGCCCAGCTGGTGGGGGTCCATGGTTTACAGGTAGTTATTGGTCTGACTGGAGCTAACGGATTCCCATCAATAGAGCACCATGGCCTTGTCCACATTCACACAGGAAATGGAAGCTCCACCTATGCTGTGAGCACCAGCTATCTGATCAGCAGGGAATCCACAGGGCTCTACACACCTGTAACAGCCCGAGGGAAAGAATTGGAGGCTCCCAATAAAGCCCTGCTCCTGGCAGCTCCTGGTCATCCCAGCAGCCTTGTCGGCTGTCAAAAAGTGCGATGGTCACAGGGTTTCCCTGCACGTTTGTAAAATGCAGCAGACAGAAAAGGAGGTGGAAGAGAAACTCACTTTGGGTTACATCCAAGTCCTGGTGGCTCAGCTGCCTTTCAGCCACAGTGGTGTCAAGGGACACATAACAGGCTCCAGTTCTAGTTCAGTTTTTGCCTTAACCTTGGAGCTTCAAATTAGAGCATTTGCAAAAACTGTTCAATTCTATCACATCTACAAAGATTCTCTATTTTAAACAAAGGTGACCAGCGCAGTTCTCCGATCTTCCAGGATATACCTCTCTGTGACCCTGGAGGAAGTGGAAGGAACTCTGTCTCTCTCCTCTTTGAACAGACAGGAAATCAATTCTCATTTCTTATGGAAGCATAAAGCTCTACCGCAAGCAGGTCAGAGAACCAACTGTCTGTACTCATTCAAATTATAAACGGACACTTAGTGACTCGCCACCTTGCCTGATATATACCAATGCATGTACAATGGACAGAAGAGGGTGCAGGGTTCGAGTTATCACTGATCATCAGGGACAAATCACCGATCATCGCTGTGAACACTCTCATACACACAAGGGCAGTTAAAAGCCTTATTTATTTGTAAACATAATTTCAAATAATTGCTATTCATTGAATATAATAAGCACTTTACACACATCATCTCATTTCAGCTTCACCTGGATGCTAGGAAGTGGGTATCACTAGGTTTTACAGGTGAGGAGACAGGAAATCAAGAGACTTTCTGAGACAGCAGAGCTCAGCTCTGAGTCCAGTCTCTCTGAAGTCCATGCTGTTAATCAATACGCTCTACCCTCCTACCAAAGGCCTAATCAAATATCGATTCTTTATTCTCTGGACTTAATTTTCAACAATACGTTTTCGATTAGGGAGACGAGGCCTAGAAAACCCTGCACTCTAGAAGGCAATTAATGCTAAATAAACACTTCCTTCCCAGAAGCAGCAATCTGTGTGAGAGCAAGTGGCATGATCAAGAAAGGGTTCAGTACTTAGTACAAACCATAGGAAGCATCCGGAGCATTTTACCTGTGGCCTGTCAGAAGCATATTCAAAAGCCAAAGACTCAAGTTTTCTGTCACCTAACCGTGATAGGCATTGCAAAGACATTTCACTATAACCCCTAAGAGAAGTTATCCTCCTGGGAAGTTAGTCGTTATTCAAAACTGGTTGGAAAAAAAAATTAATCACATTTAGACTTACATCAGGGAAGGGCAGACATATGCCTCCTGGAAATCAATGCTGAATAACAAGCATCAAGCCTGCACACTGGGCGCCCTCCAACCTTGGTATTTTCACTTTGCCACATTTCGTGCTCCACTTAACAGCTTGACTGCCTTTCAATGTATGTCACAAGGACTTTGGCTCATGTCTTTCAGCTGGTAAAACAAATGCACTCATGAGCTTTAGGAACACAAACAGGAACTCCATTTATACTGAGAGAAAATAAGGATTAGAAAATAATGTTCTGGTATCAGGAAGAGAATTGGCATCTGAGAA
Organism: Myotis yumanensis; assembly: GCF_028538775.1. Taxonomy (NCBI): domain Eukaryota; kingdom Metazoa; phylum Chordata; class Mammalia; order Chiroptera; family Vespertilionidae; genus Myotis; species Myotis yumanensis. Next base: position 76,763,107 of record NW_027223753.1, read on the forward strand.
GAAATTAAGCTCAGGATTTCAGAAAGACAGAAAGAACAACAGTGTTAGGCTAAAGCTTAATAGCCAACCTGGGTGAGTCTTAGCATCTAAAAATAGGAGTAGGTGAAATTCTGGACTGACTGATAATTAAGAGTAGATTTGATTCCCAGTGTTATCTCTGATGTATGTGACTTTGATTCTGTGCCTCAATTTCTTTATCTGTAAAATGGAGACATTGACTGCCTGCTCAAATCCCCTGTGGTTATCAAGATTACCAAGATAAGGATTAAAAATGCTATGAAGCAATACACTGCACAGATGTGGACTACAGCTCTCATTATAAGCTTTGCTATATTTTACTTTCAGTTTCTTCAGACTGAAGTGCACTCAAGTAATATTCCAAGATAAATCCTCAGGCACTCATCAACGCTCCCTATCCTGGATGACTAATTCCTCCTTCTCGTTCACAAGTTCTTATTTGGAACACATAAAAAAATCAAACATTTATTAGTTTGATATATGGTGCCTGAACTGGAATGCATAGCTACATTTTGTGTCTTAAATTTCAGGTTTATTTAAAAGATATGGGTGGTGAAAATAAGAAATTAAATTTTTATCTTTGGAGCATAATTTTATGATTAGTTTAATCATTATTATATACAATATAAATTTTTAAATGAGTATGTAGGTTAGAAAGAAAGATAGGAAAAGGTAATTATCGTAGGGAAACAAAGAGGATTGCTAGCATCCCGTTATGCTGACTGCACATATCAATTTTATAATATAAGAAGATTGAGTGAAGTCTTTGGGAGTAATAGAAGACTGCTTCCAAAATCACAGCAACCCAGCCTGGCTTTTGTGAGTCAGTGGTTGAATGTCTACCCATGACCAAAAAAAAAGGTTGCCGGTTCGATTCCTGGTCAGGGCACATGTCCAGGTTTCAGGCTTAATCCCTGGTGGAGATGTGCAGGAGGCAGCCAATCTATGTTTCCCCTGCCATCAATCTCTCTCTCCCTCTCCCTTCCTCTCTCTGTAAAAATCAATTTTAAAAAATCTTTAAAAAATAAAGAAAAAATCACAGCAACTTGGAAATCACACATCCTGGAAATGATTGTGTCTTTTCATAGATGCTATATAGGGTTTAGCGACTGACTTGCTGTTTTAAGGACATACTATTTCCTGGCCAATTAGTAAAAACTCTAAGATGGAACTTTACCAATGCAGCCGGAACTATCTAGACCAGGGGTGGACAACCCCTGGCATGCGTGCCAAACATGGCATGCCAGTAACTTGCTGGTACACGAAACCCTCTCTTATAATATTCCATTTACAATTTTTTTCTTAATATCAACTTTTTTCATTTTTCAGATAAATTCAGTGTAGGTGCATCTTAGATAAATAAATAATTTTACATAACAAGTTACCTTAAAGGCCATAGACATGGATTGATGAGAGAGGGGAAGAGCAATTTCTATGCCTCTGCCTTAACTCTCCCTGCCTTCCTAGATCTGACCAGTGTTTTGGTTTCATCCACATACGCTTGTGAATCTTTGTTTCAGTGATGAATTTTGTTAAGTCTCGTAATGGGAGTAGCCTGATGGATGAAAGTAGTAGCTCGTGCATATCTCTGAAGGTCACGAAATATAAACCTGATGTAAAATCTCTGTCATCAGTGATGCAGCAGGAAAAGTCCCACTGATAATATAAAACGAAGTCATAAAGTTTTCTGTCGGACTATCAGTGTACATGTATACATTAAAAAATAAATGTATTTTTCATCATCATATACTGTGTTTTTGTTGCTTGAATGAATTTTATTATTTCTTCAAGGTTCTTCACATACGTACACCTTAAGAGATATCAAGTAGGCATAACATGTTCTCAAAAAATTAGGGTTGGCACGCAGAAGAATTTTGAGTCAGAGATTTTGCTGGTTTTGGCATGCACTCACAAAAAGGTTGCCCACCCCTGGTCTAGACACTAACTGTTGCCATTTTGAAAGGCCAGTGGATTTACTCTCAGGATATCACTCAGATAAACTGCGGGGAGGGGCGGGAGGAAGGTCACAGATTGCTTGGAAAGAGGATGGGATAAAGGGTCTAGAGTAGCGGTTCTCAACCTGTGGGTCACGACCCCGTTGGGGGTCGAATGACCCTTTCACAGGGGTCGCCTAAGACCATCGGAAAACACATATATAATTACATATTGTTTTTGTGATTAATCACTATGCTTTAATTATGTTCAATTTGTAACAATGAAAATACATCCTGCATATCAGATATTGACATTACGATTCATAACAGTAGCAAAATTACAGTTATGAAGTAGCAACGAAAATAATTTTATGGTTGGGGGTCACCACAACATGAGGAACTGTATTAAAGGGTCGCGGCATTAGGAAGGTTGAGAACCACTGGTCTAGAGAATAGAATTTCAGGTCTGGCATTCCTTTACTTCCATCCTTCCTCCTGGTATAGCCATGTGCCCGGCCCAGTGAGTGTCTCACTGGATAGCTAGGGTCCCGTTGAGTTCTGCAGACCAGGAAGAGAGGAAAGTTGGGCCTCCCCTTCTGAGGAGCTCTACCTTGATGGAAAGGCTGGAGTCAGAACTCTGAGGAGGGGAGCCAAGGGAAAAGAGAGCCAAGATAGGCATCACTTACCAATACCACAGGGTGCCTGAGGCAGGGCGCCACTCTGAGCCTAGCTCGGCACCAGGCAGCAGCTCCTCCTTCAACGATAAATGGAATAGTCTCTGAGCCCTTACAATGTCCCAAGCACTGCTAGTCAGTGAGGATACTGCAGGAACATGTGTGTTTGGGGTCATTTACTATCCACTTCACCGTTTCTTCTGGAAAGACCTCTACGATTTTCTTTCAGGGAACCCCAGCTACCCATCCTCACGAAGTCCACGTTAGAGGGTCTCGCCCCAGCAGGGTTGGAGCCTGTGCCTCAGGGCTGGCCAATCACCCACAGAATCCTCCTAGTTAGTGATTGGTTCAGAGGGGGCTGAGTCACTCACCTTCCTCCAATCAGAATGAACCCAGGATTTAAGAGGGAAGCATCAGGAAGATATCTTTCTCCTGGGATTGCTAACAGGAAGAATGAAGTGAGCCTGGCATTGCCAGGAGCGGCTACTAACCCACACACTGTGGGAGGCAGAGCGAAGATGGAGAAACATGGAATCCTGAAGATATTATTAGAACCTCTGGATCCAAGCTAAATCAGTCTGGCACTGGCCCTGAGCATTCCAATTTTATGAGCCAACTAATTTCCTTTTTATAAAACCGCCCTTGGCTTAAACTAGTTGAATTTGCTTTTATGTCCTTTGCCACCAACACTGAAAGTTTTGAAAGAGACATTGATGAAAAGACATCATTCCTAATACCGAGGCGGCAGATGTACGGTAAGGGAAAATTTAGAGAGATGTTCTCAGTGTGCTGGGGTAGAGCAGAGAGGGAGCCACTGATTCTGTCTGGAGGAGTAAGTTTCCTGAGCCTGGGGAGGGTAACAGTTGGTGGTAAGCCTACACTCCTACTGACCGTAAGACATGCAATCTCTCTTCCTACGTGCCCCAAGCTAATTAGTTCTAGGAGGATGTAGTGGTCTGGAAAAAATTTCTGGCAACTCCTTTCTTTCTCCAATTTTCCTTTGTCTCTGGATCTCCATTAAGTGGTGGATATTGCTGAGGACCCTACAGTTTTTTTAAAAATATGTTTTTATTGATTTTAGAGAGAGAGGAGGGAGAGGGAGAAGGAGAGGGAGAAGGAGAGAGAGAGAGAGAGAAAGAGAGAGAGAGAGAGAGAGAGAGAGAGAGAGAGAGAGAGAAACATTGATAGAAACATACACGATTGGCTTCCTCCTGCACTGGGATCAAACCTGCACCCCAGGCATGTGCCCTGACCGGAACTGAATCAGTGACCTCTTGGTGCATGGGATAATGCCCAACCAACTGAGCCACACCAACCAGGGAATATATATATAATCCCACAGTCTTAGTTAAAGACTGAACAGGTGAAAATGTCAAGAGAAATATTTTTTCTCTCTTTAGGGAATCAGCAATTGGCATTAAACCCCCTTCATAACAAGAATAGTTCATATAAATTACAAAATTATTTCTTATGGCTGGATATACTCTGGAGGAAAATACTGAAAACATTAAAATCCTACATCCTAGGACATCCTGTGCTCTCTTTCAAGCTAGACAGTCTCCTTCAGCCATCGCAACAGTTCTTGTGGGATGACTGCTGTGGCTATGTTTTGAATTTGCAAGGTTTGCTTAATAAAGATTGATACTATTCTCTAGGTATACTATTTTGAGTTGCAGGCTGGCATGGAAGAGGCAGAACAGTGAAGGGAAAGAATGTAACCTTAGAGTCAGATAGATCTACTTTGATTTCTTACTGCACCCCATCAAGATAATTAACTTCTCTGAACATTGATCTTTTTATAAGATGACAATAATAGTACCCCACTTCCAGCATTTCTGTGAAAAGTAAGATCAAGTGCCTTGCACATTGCTGTTCACATTCTATCCTGTCTAATAAGGAGGGAATATGCTAATTGACTGCCACACCCTCAAAGATGGCCGTGCCCACAGCCACAAGATGGCGGTGCCCAACCCCCTTGGCTTGGCCACGTGTCTGCTTCTGGAGTCCCCCAGTCCCCTCAGTCCCCCACCCACCCAGGGCCGGCCTGAGGCACAGGCAAGCCTCGAGTGGCAGCTGCCCAGCCGCCCAGGGCTGCCAGAGGCACAGGTAAGGAGGGCCGGCCGAGGCTTGCGCTGCTGGCAGTGGCAGCAGCAGAGGTGTGATGGGGGCGTCACCTTCCCCTGAGGGCTCCCAGACTGTGAGAGGGGGCAGGCCGGGCTGAGGGACCCCCCTCCAGTGCATGAATTTTCATGCACCGAGCCTCTAGTGTTCATTATAAAAAGAATGGTTATAATCAGTGTATATTTTAATTGACTCTGTCTCAAAAAAACCAAGGTTTTCAAATATTTAGCCAGTTCTCTACTTCCCCTTTTCTAAACTCAGTGTACCCCAACTTACTCTCTTCCATTCCCAGAGCAGGAGGGCTGGAGTTCCTATCCCTAACTTGCAAACTATCAGGGAAACTGGTGAGCCATGTGTCCAGCTGGGATCACAGTGGGGAGGGCAGATTAGAGAATGACAGCTGGCCTGAGAGGAGCCCACCTAAAAGCATCAGGGGCTCTATTCCAGGCCGCAGAGCCTTCATGGCTGAGGGCAGGTGGCAGATTTCTTCTCCCTTTTTCACCTGCACAGTCACCTCCAGGAGGCTGATTCTGTAACACAGCCCAGCTTCTTTGCAGAGACCCCACTGGAGTGCATGCTCCTGGAGGGCAGGGACCTGGCCTTCCATGCAGTGCTGGGCCTCAGTGCCAGTCAGTGCGTGGCCTGCAGTCTGGCTCTTTAGGAAGCACTGTCTGAGCAATGAGTCCAGAGCGCTGACCGCCATCCTTTCCTCAGTCTCTCCTGAGGGCTCTGCCTGCGTTTGTGAAAACGTGGAAGGGCTGATTCGAATCCCCTGATGGACACTAGGGCTAGTCTTTACCATCTGAGCCCTGACTACCCTGACAAGCATCCGGAGCCCTTGCACTGACTCTGAAGGTGGAGGGAGAGACTTCTGATGGTTCAAAGGAGATTAGACTGGGCAGGCAAAATGGCCAAGTTGGCCCCTTTCCCAAGGGCTAAAAAAACATAAAAAAGTTAATTTCCAGCTGGATATTGTATTACATTATATTATATCATTAAGGAACTGAAATCCCAAAATATCAGTAGCTTAAGCAAGACAATTTTGTTTTTGTCTCACATAAGAGGGCTGGAGGCAGGTAGTCAGGGCTGCTGAGATGGCCCCACAGGGGCATCCATATCCAGCCTCCCTTGCTCTCTCCTGTGCCATGCTTAGCACATGGCTTCCACCTTCACCAGCAGCCACTGCTACTGAAACATCACATCCAAGTGGGAAGAGGAGGTCAGCTGAGCAGACCCCTTAGCAAGCTTTCCTGGAAGCCCTGTCCAAAGTCTTCCATTTCACCTCCGCAAGGGAATATGGAAACAGAGCATATGCTTTTAGAGCCTGACATATTTACACCTCCCAAATATAGAAGTTAGTGAGGAAAAAACTGGGCAGGCAATTAGCAGGTTCCGACCAATTATCGCATCACCCTAGATGAGTAAATGAAGATAACAGAATCCATCCTGTAAACTTATGGAGACTTTGTTGGGAGGATGGAAGAGCAGATTTGATGAGGCTGTGCTGAGGGAGCAACCCCCAGACCCACACAGTAGGACCCGCCCGCTTCCAGGCCCTAGAACCACCTGCCTCTGCACCAACCAGGGTGCTGCTGGTCTCAGAATAACCCAGTGTCTCCACCACTGGGCTAGCAGGAGAGCCCCTCTCCCTCTGCACGCTCCCCCTCACGTGGCTTCATTCCTCCCAAGTTCAGCAAGGACTACCCTCCCACGTGGAAACCTAGCTGCATGGGCGTCCAGGAAATGGAGTTTTTAGGCTTCGAGCCCGTACAATCTAGCAAGCAGGTTAGAATGAATGTTGGGTAAATCAATCGTCAATCTTTGCCCCAATATTTTTAACCTAATCATATAATACACAAATTTACCATTTTCAGTAAGTATGTTCTCTCCTTTATAAACTCATTCATTTATTCATTTACTTAATAAACATTTATCAAGTGCATGCTTTGTGTGAGGTATGCTAGGTGCTATGCATAAAAGATAACGTTGTCCGCCTGGTATGCCTCAGGGGTTGAGCGTCGATCTATGAATCTAGAGGTCACAGTTCAATTCCCAGTCAGGGCACATGCCCAGGTTGTGGGCTCAATCCCCAGTGGAGGGTGTGCATGAGGCAGCCAAACAATGATTCTCTCTCATCATTGATGTTTCTATGTCTCTCTCCCTCTCCTTTCCTCTCTGAAATCAATAAAAATATATTTTTTAAAAGATAACGTTAAGGTCTGCCCTGGGGGTGAGAAGATGAGGGCCAATAGTGAAGTGATTTGTGGAGAACTAGAGGGTACTGACAGCCCCTTCTCATTGCCACGCATTGTCTCTGTACAGTCTCAACGTTTTCAGATCTCCCCAGGGGTCAAGGGAAGCCAGAACACAAACTTTCAAGTGACCTCCTCACATTCTTAAAATCAGTGATTTTAGACACTAGCTACACATTAGAATAACCGAGGGATCTTTAAAAAGTACTGATGCCTCCCCAGTGTAATAAGGAGAAAAACATCAAACAAATCCCAGGTGGGGGACATGCTACAAACACCTGACCAGTTCTCCTCGGGACTATTGGTCACCACAACCAAGGCAAGTGTGAGAAACTGACTAAGAGGAGCCTACGGAGACATGACAACTAAATGTAAAGTAACCTGGGTGAGACCCTGGAACAGAAAAGAACATTAGAGGAAAACCACAAAAGCCTGAGTAAAGTATGACATTAGTTAATAATAATGAATCAAGCCCTGGCTGGTGTGGCTCAGTTGGTTGGGCGTCATCCCGTGCACCAAAAGGTTGCTGGTCGGTTCCCGTCTGGACACAGGCCCGGGTTGGGTTCAGTTTCCAGTAGGGGACATGCAGGAGGCAGTCGGTCCATGTTCCACTCTCACATCGCTATTTCTCTTTCTCTAAAAATCAATAAAGAAAAAAATAATGTATCACATATGGTTCATTAAGTTACAAATGTACCATAGTAATGTAAGATGTCAAGAGGGAAACTGTGGGAATAGGAAAATATTCAGTACTATCGTCATAATGTAAATATCAAACTGTTCTAGAATTAAAAAGTTTATTAAAAACAAACAGTGATGATCAAAAGTACTCAACATGTGTTAGCCACTTTATTCGTGACTGCACAACTTTATATGAATATTTTGTGGGAAAGATAAGAGAATAAACTGATGATAGAAAACAGACAGAGTGGATTAAGGGCCCAAGGTTTTTTTGTTTTTTGGGGTGTGTGTGTGTTTTTGCTGTTATTTTGTTGCTGTTTTTAGCTTTATAGACTGACTAAATAGTAACTCCATTAATTTAGGTAGAACTTGAAGTATAGATTTACTTGTGAGAAATAATAAAATTCATGCTTAAAATACTGAAAACAAAATAAAGACAAATAGTCGTGTCCAGGACCCTTCACAGACAAATTGAAACAGAATCACTAAGAGGGTCGGGCACTGACATTTTGGGAAAGTTTTCCAGGTGATTTTAATGTGCATTTGGGACTGAGAACCAGTGCTTTGCATTTGGCAACCAATTCATATATTTTAAAAACACTGTGATGGTAACACAAAACATCTGTGGGGCCATATGCAGCCTGTCGCCACCAGTTTGGGGATTCTGTTCTACACTTGCAGGGCAATTACAGTATAGTTAGGGAGAAACATATATAATCAAATACAGGAGCAGTGACTGAAATTTGTCCAGCGCATGAGGAGTTTCAAAGGAGCAGTGGGGTTCCAGTGGGAGAAGGAAAGGTGGTGGCCTTCAGGGTGATTAGTATTTATGGAATACCTCCTGACCTCTTTTCCCAACGCTCACCTCTTTTCTTTCCCTGCACCTTGTCTGCTATTATTGTCCCAGGGAAGTGGAGTGGGGGAAGCAAATAAAATTCAGTGAGAGAGACTGGATCAGCCTTATTTCTCAAAGGGAGTCATTGATTGGCGGCACCCGGAAGCTTGTCAGAAATGCAGACTCTCAGGCCCCATTCCACGATGATTGAATTAAAGTCTGCATTTGAATAGCACCCCCAGGTGATTCATATCCACATCAACTTTGAGAAGCACCAATGTGAATTAGAAACCCCTTCCAGCACTAGGAGAAGGTGCTGAGGAGAGAGGAGGAGGAAGGCAAGAGTTTAGTCACGAGTATTGGACTCTCTTCAGGGTTAGAAAGGGTGTGGAAACAGCCAGGTAGTTTTGTAGCCACCAAGAATGTTGGGGCAGTGCCTTGCTTCTTCGGGTGTTATTCAGGATCAGTTCACCGCACTGTCACATCCAGCATGGCACCGGAACAGTAGACGAGCACTGGCTGAGGACGGGTCTAAATTGGTGAGTCTGAGACACCGTTCCAGGGGCCTGCAGCCTCACACAGCACAGGACCCCCAGAAGCTCCATGTGCCTCAGAGCAGGGTGTTGAAGGGCTGAAAAACGAGGGGACTGGAGAGATCCCTGGGCTCAGCATGAGGAGGCTTCCTCTTTGGGGATGATGCCAGAGGTCACACATGTTTGCAGCTGGTATCATCACAATGTGCAAAAACCGACTTGGACAAGCCATGTCTCAGCAGCCACCAGTTTAGTGCCTTCAGAAACCTCATTAGGCAAGTGATATCTCAGCAAGTCCAGGGAGGAGACTGAGGTGTGTCACCTCACCCCAGTTGAAGATGTGTATTTCCGTGCATCCAGCTGCTCTCCTGGGAGATGGGGGCGGGGCGGGGCTGTGCATGAGTTCCTTTGCAAGGGAAGAAGTTGTCTCCTGAAGAGTTGGAATCTTCCCTATCTTCCTGAAAGCGGCAGTTTTACATCTAAAGCGACTGAATTGCCTTTAATTGCCAAGTAGGGGTGCTCCTATTCCACAGCTCCTATCATTAGGAAGAATAATATACTATAGAGAAAATAAATATAGTAACACATTGTTTGCGGGTAGTTTTTTTATCGCGCGCTAACAGGTGGCTCTACTACTTACAGTCAACGTAAAACGTATAAATACGTTTCCCGCATACAATGTGGTAATATATTTTTGCATAGCTGAGATGAAGTGCATGCATTTTGACCCTGCTCTATCAGGAAGGATTTATTCGGAAGTGAAGCTTGAGTTAGGTTACAAGATGAGGAGTGTTATAAGAGAGCAGGGGAGGACATTTTAGGCAAAGACATAGGGTTGTCAACACAATGATGGACTTGAGTGAGAGGAAAATTGTCCAGATGGTTAGAGAATAGCATGTGTGAGGGGCTGGGTAGGAGTGTGGAAATAAGCTGGTGAGTAGGGTCAGGTCTTGGAGGACAGGCTGTTTGGATTTTATGTTTCTGGGCAATTGTGCAGAGACAGGTGGGCCTGATAGGATTTTAAGTCGATTCCAGTTTCAGAATTCGCACCCTGGCACCACTACAGAAAATGAGTAGTTCAGTTGGTTAAGAGCACCATCCCCATACACCAACGCTGCAGATTCCATCCCTGGTCAGGGCACATACAAGAATCAAAGGATGAATGCATAAATAAGTGGAACAATAAATCGATGTTTCTCTCTCTCAATCTCTCTCTTAAATCAATAAATTTAAAAAAATGAGTTGGAGAACTATGACATTGGAGGCTAAGACCATTTAAAAAGCTAATAGGTGGGGGAAGGGCCGGAAGGAGGTATGGAAGGAAATCTTAGGTTTCTCTGTTGGGTTACCGCGTGGTGGTGCTGTCATTCACTCACAGAGAGGGCGTGAAAGGGAAAGAAGGTGCTTCACAGGACATTCGCCATCATCTGCTTAAGCCACTGCTTACTCTAGTCTAGAGTGTTTGGGCTGCGTGTAATATCTTGCTATTAAAGTGCTGCTGTTGAACATTCATATATGAATTGACATTTTTAAAATTTGGAGTTTTGCCCTAGCCAGTTTGGCTCAAGGGATAGAGTGGCAGCCAGTGGACCAAAGGGTCCTGGGTTCGATTCCGGTCAAGGTTATGTACCTGAGTTGCAGGCTCCTCCCCGGCTGGGGCCCTGATCAGGGCTCATGCAGGAGGCAACCAATCGATGTGTTTTTCTCACATCAATGTTTCTCTCTGTCTTTCCCTCTCTCCTCCACTCTCCCTAAAAACCAATAGAAAAATATCCTCGGGTGAAGATTAACAAAATAAGTAAATAAATAAAATTTGGAGTTTTGAGGGGAATGAGACTATATCTACCAGTTAAGGCTATTTTGTCAACATGCAAACCAATTTAATAATACTTTAAAATATTGTCAGATTGCTTTCTGGAAAGACATACCATTTCATAGCTTAACAATTATCGTTAGTGTGCCAATCTATACACAGTCCCAATGTATTGGATTTCTATTATATAAATCAATTTTACCTCACTTAAAAGGTGGACTGTAGAGTTATTTACATTTTGGTTTCCATAATGAATGGTTAGCCTGTGAATTTTGTATATGTTGTTTTGTTGTATTTTTTCATGCTTCTTTGATATCTTACCTTTGATTGACAGTAGTGACCACCAACCAACCGTCCTTGGCTGTAATACTCCCAAAGCTTCACAGCTGTAAAACAGGCTTTGTATTTCATTGTATAAAAAAGGTAATAATTCACATAATTCTTGATATTGATATCTTGTTATCCCAATAATATTCATTAAACAGTGACCCTTTCACTCATTTGTATTCTTTTGGGTTATTATTTTCTTGTTTCTAGAACAAAGATCTACTACATCTGCTTCATTGGTTGTTGTTAAGATATGTCATTAATTTATGGCAATTCAGCTAAAATGTATGGATCTTCCTTATAACCTACTTCTTTGTGAAATTCATTAATATTTTATAAAAAGTCACATTATTTCCTTTTTCTATAATTGCTTCTCTTTGATTTTATTTTAAATGACAATGGACAACCTCTCTAGTATGATGCTAAGTAGAATTAAAGACAAAGGGAAACTTGACATATGCCTATTTTTAAGTTGAATGTTTCTAATGTTCTTGCTAAGTGTGATAGTATCAGTTTTAAAATGCACACTTTATCAAATTAAGAAAGAAAAATTCCTAGAGTTTTAACCAAGAAAATATTTTATATTCCATTAAATTATGTTTTGTATCTATTCATATAATTATATGATCTTTACTCTTTCTTGTTAATATGACAAATCATCTTGATAATGTTTTGTGTGTTATAATAACCTTGCATTCCTGGAATAAGCCTCACTTGTGATCATTTGTATTTAGATGTTTGGAGTAATTTAATTTTTTCTTTCTTTCTGCCTTTGCTTCCTTACTTCCCACCTTTCCCCTCCCTCTCTTTTCTTTCCCTTTTTCTCCCTTTGCATTTATGCTGATAATTATAATGTACTGTTTTGATATTGGCCTTAGGATTGGGGGGGGGGAATCCATATTTAACTTATAAAATCAGTTCAGGAAACATATTGTCTTTTCCAGTTTTTTGAAACAACATGTAACAGAATTATTTATTTGAAAGATCTGCCAACTCAGCAGGGCCAGGTGTCTTTTTTCCTCCTCCTCCGCCTCCTCCTTTCGTTTGATTATGTTGAAACAGCTTTCCTGTTTAGTTATGTTGGCTTTTCCCCCCTCTATTATAATAAACCTATTAAAATAAACCAGCTCCAGTAGTTAATTTTTTACTCGAGGGTAGAATAACAGAGGTAATTGGTGCCTGTAGATGACTTTTTAAAAAGTTCTCAGAAAACCTCCTAAGATGTTCTTCAGGAGGCTACACAGGGAATGAGGTCTTGTATATCTGGTAGCTTTTATAGTTACATTTTTGAAAACTCATCCATTTCATTTGAGTTATCAAGTGTTTTAATATATAATTGAAGTGTGTATGTGATGTGACGCAGATAATAGGAGATGATTTTCTATACTGTTCAGATGAGAAGTAGATTTTGGTTTCAGTATTTTCATTTTTAAAACGTTTTTGCAAAAGAGTTCTGCTAATTAATACTTACTTGCTCTAGTTTATTAGTCCAATAGTGTTTGCCTGTGAATGTCTATGGATGACAGTTATTGTAGCACTTTGGCAGTGCACTAAATACTTTCCACTTTAAAATGTTTCTGTAGTGTGTGTGTTGGGTATATACACATATTTTTACAGTGGTTGTATTCATTTATTGAAGAAGAAAAATTAGTCATACTTTTGTAAGTAAAAAATATATATAATTGAAAATATTATTTCTCCATTTCAGTGAAATAAAAATTTTTTTATTTAAATTGTAGTAGTGTTATTTTGTCAATGAATAAAATATTTGGGTTTTCCTCTTATTTCAATGATTAATGTTTTAAAAAACGTTTCTTAGTTGTATCTTCTAAACAGTTCTCCAATCCACTCACTTTCTCCATCCCTTGTGCTACCAATCCTGTCTACACCACCATGACGTCATGCTTGGCTATGCGATAAATCCCTGACTTACATCTCCAATGCATTCTCCTCACTAGCCACAGTGTCTTCTGGACCACAAATCTGAACATGCTGTTCTCCTGCTTCAGCCCTTTCGAAGGCCTCCATTTGCCTCAGGATGAAGCCTAAAATCCCGATCATGGCTCACATAACCCCACTTCATTTGGCCTCTGCTAATCAACAATGTTTTTTCACCATTTTTAATTCTGCCTTTCCACTCATAAAGGCACTCTTGCCTTGGTCGCGGCATGTTCCTTTCATTTCTCCTAGCTGTCCCATACACGGTCCCCTCTTCCTGTCATGCTCTTCCTCCCACCCCTCTCCCTTTCCCCAGCTAAGTCCACTCAGCATTCAGGTTGCAGCCTCTCCTGACCGCCGACCCCCACCCCACACTGATAGGCGCTCTTGTCTAGTTAATACCAGGTGATTCCTCTTGCTTGGCATCTTTGGGGAACACAGGCATATCTCATTTTAGTGCCTCCATCGATGTAGTATTTTGTACAAATTGAAGGCAAGACTTTGCACCAGCAAAAAGATTAGGACTCGCTTTATTGTACTTGTCTGGAACTGAACCTGGACCCCCAGGTCCGCCTCTTTTGCCAATTCCACCCCTGTGCACAACCTGTCTTCTGTGATTTTTGCTCTCCCCTTCTGTTTGTAATTCTTTTCAATGAATTCCTGTAATTAAGACATTTAGATTTAAAAACTTGACTTTGTTTTATCTTTGTTGTTAGTGTATTTTTCTTTTTCCCCTCAGAAATGACAAATGTGTGTGTTTCAATAAAGGACTTTTTCAGAAGGAAGTGACCTGCAGTACTGTTCACAGAATTCCTATGGATATCTAGCATGAAGAAATTATGTAAAAATGTATAAATGTCTAGGGAAAGATTGGAATCTTTAATTTTTTCTCTTTATTGTATGTATTATATAAATTACCTTAATTAAAAAGTTACTAGAGTTTTATTATTTATTGATCATATACTAAAGTAGAAATTGTTAAATGATGGTCTATGGGAAAATTGGCCTATCACCTGTTTTAGTGAGTAAAATTTTGTGGGAACCCAGCCCTGCCCATTAATTTAAACATTATCTATGGCTGCTTTTGTGTGACGGGGACAGAGCGGAGTAGTTGTGACAAAGACCATATAGTTCACAAAGCCTAAAATATTTACTATCTGACTTTATTTATTTTTATTTTTTTCTACTATCTGACTCTTTAAAAATGAGTTTGCTGGCCCCTTTACGAGTCTCATTAAAAAATCTACAGCAGGAAACCAAGATGGCGGCATAGGTTAACGCCGGAGTTTGCTGCCTCTAACAACCACTTCAAAAATACAACTAAAAGACAGAATGGACATCATCCAGAACCACAGGAAGGCTGGCTGAATGGAAGTTCTACAACTAGGAGGAACCGAGAATCAGAGGAGGTGCAGTGCTGAAGCAAAATACTAAGGTGCGGAGTGCACGAGCAGCTCGGGCTGGTGGCTGAGGGCATGCTTGTCTGTTTCAATCCGGAGGGAGCCTCAGACTCAGAGCTCCAGATCCGGGCAAGTCTCTAGAGACCCAGACTCAAACGGGAGAAGCAGGACTGTCTGGCTACGGTCCCTCCGAGGTTTGCAGCTGTTGCTGGGACAGAGAGGCAGAGCCCCTGGGGATGGACTGAGAGCAGCCATAACTGCTCCCTCCTCCGCCCTGTTGATCCCATGGGACCCGCCCCGCCCAAGCCCTGCACAGAGCCATTTGCCGGATAGCCTCAGGCAAAGGCTAGATTAGCACAGCCAGTCGGCCTGGAGGTCAAATCCCTCTAGTATTAACTATAACAATCAAGGCTTAACTACAACAAGACTGCGCACAAAGACCACTAGGGGGTGTACCAAGAAAGCGTAAAAAATGCGGAGACAAAGAAACAGGACAAAACTATCAAGGGAGGATATTGAGTTCAGAACCACACTTTTGAGGTCTCTCAAGAGGCTTCTAGAGTCTGTCGATAAACTTGATGAGCTGTACAGGAAATCTAATGAGACCCTCGATGGTGTGATAAAGGACCATCTAGAAAGTAAGCATACACTGACTGAAATAAAGAATATTATACAGACTCCCAACAGCAGACCAGAGGAGCACAAGAATCAAGTCAAAGATTTGAAATGCCAAGAAGCGAGAAACACCCAACTGGAAAAGCAAAATGAAAAAAGAACCCCAAAATACGAAGATATTGTAAGGAGCCTCTGGGACAGCTTCAAACGTACCAACATCAGAATTATAGGGGTACCAAAAGATGGGAGAGAGCAAGATATTGAAAACCTATTTGAAGAAATAATGACAGAAAACTTCCCCCACCTGGTGAAAGAAATAGACTTCCAAGTCCAGGAAGCGCAGAGAACCCCAAACAAAAGGAATCCAAAGAGGACCACACCAAGACACATCATAATTAAAATGCCAAGAGCAAAAGACAAAGAGAGAATCTTAAAAGCAGCAAGAGAAAGAAACTCAGTTACCTACAAGGGAATACCCATACGACTGTCAGCTGATTTCTCAACAGAAACTTTGCAGGCCAGAAGGGAGTGGCAAGAAATATTCAAAGTGATGAATAGCAAGAACCTACAACCAAGATTACTTTATCCAGCAAAGCTATCATTCAGAATTGAAGGTCAGATAAAGAGCTTCACAGATAAGGAAAAGCTAAAGGAGTTCATCACCACTAAACCAGTATTATATGAAATGCTGAAAGGTATCCTTTAAGAAGAGGAAGAAGAAGAAAAAGGTAAAGATACAAAATATGAACAACAAATATGCATCTATCAACAAATGAATCTAAGAATCAAGTGAATAAATAACCTGATGTACAGAATGAACTGATGATTATAATAGAATCAGGGACATAGAAAGGGAATGGAATGACTATTCTTGGGGGGAAAAGGGGTGTGGGAGATGTGGGAAGAGACTGGACAAAAATCGTGCACCTATGGATGAGGACAGTGGGTGGGGAGTGAGGGCGGAGGGTGGGGTGGGAGCTGGAAGGAGGGGAGTTATGGGGGGAAAAAAGAGGAACAAATGTAATAATCTGAACAATAAAGATTTAATAAAAAAAAAAATCTACAGCAGCCTTATAAGACATGTGATAGCACCGCTTAGGTTTGGAGAGGCCACATAATTTGCTCCAAGTGACATAACTAGTAAGCAACAGTGTGAGGATCTGATCCCAAGTCAGGGACTCCACTACTCATACATATATATAAAACCTTTTAAACCTCTGAGAAGTCCTCTCATTCCTCTTTTTCAGACACAGAAACCAAGACTTAGTGATCTGTTCAAGTTCCTGCAGCTGGTGAGTAATGGAGCCGTGGTTTGAACCTACACCGGTCCAAAGCCTGATTGCTCAGCTCTTTTTACCAGGCAGCACTGCCTCTAAATATTATATTGCTCAATGTGTTACTTCTCAAAGATTGGTTGAGAAGCAACGATTTGATCCTAGCTTTATAAAAGTTGTCATAAAATTAAGCCTGAGTCCAATCCCCTTCAGAAGGAAAAGTCAGAAAAACTGGGTTGACATCCACAGGCCCGCTTTTGTCCCTCTGGCACTAGGCTTTTCTAATCCTTAAAGCACTGGAGGGTGTCATTACCTAACAAAGTCGTTGCAGGAACATGGGAAGCCTGAGCTAATTCATTGCATATGGCACTATCATTGCCCCCACTCTCCACCCGCCCCTCAGAATAGCAGGCAATAGATGCAACATTACTTCTTAATAAACTCACTATGTAATTCCATTAGATTGACTGGAAGCGTAAAAAAAACCTGGTCAAGATTCTTCTTCCTGTATTTCTTTTTTTGAACTTTGGACAGGCAACACTAAAAAGTAATCATCATTTTATGGTGGTCAAAGATTCTCACTTTATCAAAGTGCAGATGGATGTATAGGACAGGTAGGTGACCCGCATTCAGTCTGTGTGGTGTCGGGTTGTAATTCCATCTGGCTTTGAGGGAAGGAACTGGCAGCCAGATGGAAGTTAGTAGAACTAGAGAGATGCAGTGGCAGCGGGAATAGGAAAAGAGGCTGCCCTGAGGACAGAGAGAGACAGAAATTCCTCTTGTAGATTTCCATGTGGGTCTTGCAGATGCAGGCGAGTAAAGTGACGCAGACACAGACAGGGCCACGGCTGCGAGGTCAGGCCTTGCTGGCTACCTAATGCGTGAGGTTATCGTGTGCTTGTTTCCCACCTGGAAGAGCAGAGGCCTCCTGTGAAGTCTCACCCGGGGAAGGAAAGGGGGAGAAGGGCTCGCAGCAGGTCTGGTCACAGGACTGGCTGTGTTGGAGCACCTGCCGTCACGTGGCAGGGCGGCCTCTGAGATGAAATCTTCCATCCGTGATTCCATGTGCCTGGCACTGCATTTTGTTTACACATTGGTTTGTTTTTCTCTCATAAAAATGATTAGCGTGGGCTTGTTTTGCATCACAGACAAGAATACATTTGCTTGTTAGGCTTCTTCTAAGAGGCAGCATGTTTAGGCCGAGAGCCCATTCTACAGAGAGCAATAGAAATAGAAAAAGAAATAGAAAAATACTCATGGGACAAGGGGTCACCTTCTAATTATATTTCTGCAAGTCTCCTGTTGTCCTGAATCAAGACCGGGGGTACTAACAAGAGGCAGGTGATTCACACCAGGCAGTCTGTGGGGCTGGGAAGTGACACCAATAATTCCCAGTGGGTGATTTTTGCAAAAGTGTAAAGGTGATTTTCTTAAAATACTTTGAACCCAGTTCCTGTGATTTTAGAGGCTCTTTTAACAGGACCCAAAAGATCTGGCAGAAGATAGGAGAGGAGATGGTGATTGTAAGGATTTCTGAAATTCGTTATGACATCAGCCTTAGGTAACTTCAACGTGGCTATTGTAGTTGTACTTTTTCCTTTATGCCTCTGCTGCAGGACACACGCTCAGCAGATTGCTTGCTCTGCCAGCTTCCACATACCACTGAAAAATAATTTGCAGAATTAGTGGGGGAGCCTAATGATGCATTTAATTAGAGAACAATCAGGTGATGTTTTATTTGTATTAAACAGAATAAACAAAGAAACTCATTCATGAAACACAAATATAGACTAGGTCACAGTAGAGCACATTCATGCTCTGAGAGACCAGCCCGATGACCCTAGTGACCCCGGAGAGAGCTGCTGATCTAAAGGAAAGCGACCCAATGGGGCTGCGTTTTGGCTGTTTGGACAGACAGCTCTGCCTGTGTGTGGTCCCAGTGGTGTGGGACAGGTCGACTGGTTGGGTGAGCTTCTAGAATTTCCAGGGCAGTGAGCACTGACACGGTTGGCTAACTTATATGATCAACAGAGAGGATGACTTGATTTAAGAAATTGCTGATACTAAGAAGAAGACAAAAACGTGCATGGATTGTATTTAATTTTATTTTATTTTTAGGTGCTAGAGTAATCAGATGTCTCACAGGAGTGAGAATGCAGAGGCTCCCTAACAAAGGCAGGCTGGGTCCCAGCAGCCTGTCACTGGTGCCCAAAATAGTATTATCAGGTTGATTCCTTTGGATAAAGGACCAGTGCTCAGATGATGTAAAAACTTAAGTCTAGGCTAACTTGTTTGTGAGCTGCCACTTTCCCTAATGTGGCAGATGAGTGGCTTGGGCACAAGTGTATAGACTTTTCAGGGGGTGGTTCTGGGCAGGCAGAGAGTCACCAGGTGGCCTCTGGGAGAAGAGCAAACAATGAGGGTGCTCAGGGTGTTCTAGCAGAGTCAGGGAAGGCCAACTTCACCTGCTGTACAGTGTTTCCTGGGCTGGTGGAAAATTTAAGAAGGAAACAAAATATTGTTCAGGCATCTGCCCAACTATTTCCTGTGAAGTTGGGGAACCAATAAAATGCTTCTGGATTTCAAAGGCCTACTATCAATATTATTTTTAAGACTGGAAGGAAAACCACAAAGGATCTAAAACAGCCATGTTGGCAAGATCTTGACTTTTGAACTGACTAACATTTGTCAGTCAGGGAGCTTTGGCCTCAGCATAGTAGAACAGATTGAACCGTGATCTCTGCAGAATGATGGATGTGGGGAAAGCTAGCAGAAGCTCACAGTGATGTGGCCCAGGCACCAGTAACAACAGAGCCCAGGGCTCGGAAGGGCTTAGCCAACTGAGGTCCTGCATACAGCACAGACAGGGGAGTGGGCTGTGGCAGGGTCATGTGAGGACACGAGTGGAGTCTGGGGGGCAAAATAAGAGGAGCCTAAATCCTGGCTGGACAAAGCAGATTTCCCCTAATCGCCTCAGCATGTGGTCACAAATTCTCTACGAGTGTCTCTAATGGTTTGCATAATTTCGTGCTCCTAGGATAGCTTCTGAAATCCTTTGGTGATAACCAGAGCTTACCAAATTAGAAAAGTTTTCGTGTGTACAGAAGTTGTTTTCAGATACCAACTTTCTAGGTCCTTTCTTTTTTTCATAATTGATTGTGGCTGTGAAAAATAGGTAAAACTGGGCTGATTAAGAAAACCTTATAAAAGTAGTTCCCCACTGGGAGGGGAGGTATTGGGGGAAGTGTGTGTGCGTGTGTGTGTGTGTGTGTGTGTGTGTGTGTGTGTGTGTGTTTCTGGGCCCTACCCACAAATATGCTGATGGGCTTCATCCCATTCCCCAACCCTTTCAAGTTGAGTTATTTCATTTAGTGTTTTGGTTATAATTTTATTTAGATTGGGAAACAGAAAACATTCACAGTGGCTTAAACAAAAAGCGTAGGTTTCTCACCCAACAAGAAATCTGAAGTTGGTGGGGTTTGGTTCAGCAGTCAAACCATGGCAGGGCCTACACTGTGGGATTCCCTTGGCCTTTTTCTTCATAAATGCAAGGGAGCTGCTGTAGCTCAAGCCATCCTGTTTGTAAGGAGGGAAGGGAACTGGGGCAGAGGGTCATGCCAGCAGGGTCAGGCCTGGGAGGACATTAGCTTCTGCCTCTGGCTCTACATTGGGTCAGCTGACCACTTGCAGGTGCTGCGAGGAAGGATCTATAGTAGAAGGGGGCAAGAAAAGAGTTGGGAAGAATTTGGGGTAGCCATTCAAAGTATCTGCCACAATGAGTTTCTACAATGGACAGGAAAATTACTAGCTCTGGCTGGTTGACCATCACACTTGAAATGGATTTTATTCTGCCTCTAAGGTAAGATTTTCACTGCTGGGAGTGGTCACTAAATTTTGGTCCTTAGGGACACCATCTTCATGCTTTCCCATGATTTAATAAACTCATTCAAGGAAACCGTTGAGAGGTATCAAAGTTTAGCCTTTGAGTCTAAAAGGCAGAAATGGCTGTAGTTTTGTAATATGAAATCCAAGCATGCCTTGGAGGTCCTATCTTTATTCTCAAGCAGTTTCACTACATATCCAGTGAGTTAAACTTTGCTGAAAAGTGATAGAGTGAAAACTCAGTGTCTGATAGCAGCTTCCCTGGGAGGAACAGATGTGTGACTGCAGGATGTCCGGGTGGCTGTGGTCTTGGTGAACTGCAATGCAGTTGTGATGTGCAATTTTGGAGTTCTTCTAAGGAGAGACCGAAACAGAAATCAAACAATGTGCCCACGATTATGAACTACTTACAGAGTGAGATCTAGATTCTACTCCAACTTAGGCAGGTCAGTAATGTCTGAGAGGTTGTATTTCCACATCTGTAAAAGAATGAAGTTGGATTAAGAGAGCTCTCTTAAATATAAAGGACAATGAAGTTTCCATAAAGGCTAAACATTAATCTGTATATTTAATTAGATAGATTTCTGAATATATGGCTCGAGGATTAGGTACCCTTATTAAAATTGGCCCAGTTGCAGTGAAAAAAAAATAGTGTTACTCTACTTCAAATGAAAAGCAACAACAACACACATACAAAACACAGAAGTTTTTATTTTCTACATTCCATACTGTTTTAAAGATATGACCAGCTTGGCTGACTGTGAAAGCACATGAGTCTGAAATTAATTGGCAGCATTGGATATGTACATTCAAAAAGTATAACCTTCAACTAACTGCTGCTCAATGGTTATCAAAATTTCCAGTAAGATTATATTTGTGAACTGCTGAATCTATGTTTCCAGCCCAGATCTCTCCACTGAGCATCTCTAACTGCTCACTCAACATCTCTGTGGGGACAGTCCATTCAATGAGCTTAAAACCAAGCTCATCTTCCCCACAGATCTGTTCCTCTTCCTGAGTTTTCTGGCTCAGGGAATGAACTCTCCATCCAGCCTTTTGATTCTCTCTTCTAAATATCCATCTATCCCTAATCCTCTCTACCCCTGCTGCCCCTGCCCTGGCCACCTCAGCAGCTGGTGTGATGTCCGCAGCGGCCACCCAGCTGGTTCCTCCTAGTCTAGTCTTCCACTGCAGTCCATTTTCACAATCCTTCTAAAACACAAATGCAGTCATTCTCTCATTCAGCAAATATTTCCATGCTGAATTAGAGTAGTAGTAGACACTGTTGAAGGCACTGGGGATTCAGTAGTGTACTAGTACAAAACAAAGTCCTTGCTTTCATGGAACTTACATTACCTGAGAGGCAGACAATCACATTAATAAGCAGATACACAGCAGCTCTTTGACTTATGATCAGTTTACATCGTAAGTTCAAAATATCGTAAGTCAAAGATGCAACTAATACGCCTAACCTACCGAACATCATAGTCTAGTCTAGCTAGAACACAATAACCAAAAAACTATGGCAACACTGTAGAGTTTGGGTTGTTGACCCTCAGTGATCACGTAGCTGACTGGGAGCTGTGACTCGCTGTCACTGCCCAGCATCAGGAGAGAGTATTGTACTACATATCGCTAGCCCAGGAAAAGATCACAATTCTGAAGTCAAGGTATGGTTTCTACTGAATGTGCATCGCTTTTGCCATGTTGTTAAAAAAAAAAAAAGTAAAAAATAATTGTAAGTCGAACCATCTTAAGTTGGTTGTATTTATGTAAAAACTAAAATAATAGATGGGATAAACACTATTTTTGTATAAATATACAAATTAATATTTAGCCTTTATGGAAACTTCATTCTCCTTTATATTTAAACTAGAGGCCTGATGCATGAAATTCGTGCAAGGGGCTCGGCCCTCGCAGCTGTGGCAGCTTGCCTTGGCCCTCACAGCGTGAAGGCTGCCTCAGCCCTCGCAGCCCCGCCTTTGTCCAGAAGGTCGTCCAGAAGGACATCCAGAAGGTCATTTGGCTGTCCAGTCTAATTAGCATATTATGCTTTTATTATTATAGAAGAGCTCTCCTAATCCAGCTTCATTCTTTTACAGATGTGGAAATAAAATCCCTCAAACAGCCATAGCCAATTTGGCTCAGTGGATAAAGTGTTGGCCTGTGGACTGAAGGGTCCCGGGCTTGATTTTGGTCAAGGGCTCATGCCTGGGTTTCAGGCTGGATCTCCAGTAGGGGGCATACAGGAGGCAGCTGATCAATGATTCTCTCTCATCATTGATGGTTCTGTCTCTCTCTCCCTCCCCCCCCTCTCTCTCCCTTCCTCTCTGAAATAAATAACAAATATATTTAAAACAATAAAATAAAATCCCTCAAACATTACTGACCTACCTAAGTTGGACAGTCAGGACTATAAGGAAAAATAAGAAAAAAACTTTTTTGGGTTGGGTGGTAAAGAAAGGTGTCGGTGGGTGATAATGGGGCAGCATAAAGCGAGGAAGCAAACTAGGGGAAATCAGAGGAGCAAATGTTCAGGGTGAGAAAGCCCTCAAGTGGGAGCTTGTTCACAGAGTCAGGGTGTTCATAGAGCAGCAAAGAGGCCAGTGGGACTGGGTGGGGGGGGTGGGGGGTGAGCCAGACAGGGAGTGAGGAGATGAAGCCAGAGATGTGAGGAGGGGCCAGATTACTCCTGGCTCACCTGCCATTGAAAGCTTTTTAGCAAGGCAGTGATATGACCTCACTCATATTTCAAAACCATCACCTCTCCCTGCTGTGTAGAAAAAGAATGCGAGGGATTAGAATGGTTACAGTGAGACCAGTTGGGAGGCTTATGCATCGTTTTATCGAGAGATGATGGAGAATTTATTTTATTCTCTTATTGTGGTACAATAAATAACATAAAATTTACCATTTTGGCTGCCTTTAAGTGTAAAGTTCAATGGCATTAAATACATTGGTGTGCAACCCTCATCACCATCCATCTCCAGGACGTTTGCATCTTCTCAAACTGAAACTCTGTCTCCGTTAAACAGTAACTCCGCACTCCCCCTTACCCCAGAACCTGGCCACCACCATTCTACTTTCTTTTTCTGTGAATTTAATGGTCTAGGGCACCTCATATAAGTGGGACCATATATTTGTCTTTTGTTTCTGACTTTCTCTTAGTGCAGTGGTTCTCAACCTTCCTAATGCCGCGACCCTTTAATACAGTTCCTCATGTTGTGGTGACCCCCAACTATAAAATTATTTTCGTTGCTACTTCATAACTGTAATTTTGCTACTGTTATGAATTGTAATATAAATATCTGATGTGCAGGATGTATTTTCATTGTTACAAATTGAACATAATTAAAACATAGTGATTAATCACAAAAACAATATGTAATTATATATGTGTTTTCCAATGGTCTTAGGCAACTCCTGTGAAAGGGTCATTCGACCCCCAAAGGGGTCGCGACCCACAGGTTGAGAACCACTGTCTTAGTGTAATGGTCTCAGGGTTTAACCATGTCGTAGCCTGAGCCAGTATTTCCTTCCTTTTTAAGGCTGAATAATATTCCATTGTATGTATATCCCACACCTTGTTTATACACTCATGCATGGTGGACACTTGGGTTGTATCTATCTTTAGGCTGTTGTGAATAATGCTGCTGGAGGCATGGGTGTGCAAGCATGTATCCCAGTACCTGCTTTCAGTTCTTTTGCGTATATACCCACAAGTGAAATTGCTGAGTCATATGCTAATTCTGCTGGGTTTATCTTGAATGTAGACAAGAGAAGAATTTACTCCTCTGCTAAAAATTTCTCAGTGGTTTTCTGTTGCCCTCAGGACAAAGTGCAAAGTCAGTTTCACACAGTTCAAACATCCTGCATGATCTGGCTCTTGCCAATCTTTAACAGTCACCCGCCCCCACACTCTAAATTCTAGTGAATTTCTTTGAATCTCAGAACAAGCCATTCTGTTTCCTCTTCTGAGAGCTGCCCCCACCCCAGCTGATTTGTACTTACTCTTAGTTCTCTCTGAAAGGCCCTTCCCTGTCCCGCCGAGTTCAGATGGAGTTTCTAACCCCCTCCTGTGCGCTCCCTGCAGACCCTGCTCACCCCACGTGTGGCTCATTCCACAGTGCTGGCCTAGATTGGGCTGTGCGGCCTGTGAGATGGTAAATGGTGTGTCTGACACAGACCTGATAGCTCTCAGGTAGAATGAATATTAATTGAGTAAAGGAATAAAGGAAGATATACAATAATATTGTAATCTGTCCAGTCCTTGAGAACATGAGTTCAAAAATACCTCCAGGAGCCAGATGACTTAAAAGTGTGACACAGAGAGTGGGGTGATTAATGAAGAAGAGAATCGTGGGGCCCATGCCCTCTAGAGCTGTACTATACAATAGTGTCACTACTAGCCACACGTGACTGCTTAAACCAGCGGTTCTCAACCTGTGGGTTGCGACCCCTTTGAGGGTCGAACGACCCTTTCACAGGGGTCGCCTAAGACCATCGGAAAACACATATATAATTACATATAGTTTTTGTGATTAATCACTATGCTTTAATTATGTTCAATTTGTAACAATGAAAATACATCCTGCATATCAGATATTGACATTACGATTCATAACAGTAGCAAAATTACAGTTATGAAGTAGCAACGAAAATAATTTTATGGTTGGGGATCACACAACATGAGGAACTGTATTAAAGGATTGCGGCATTAGGAAGGTTGAGAACCACTGGCTTAAACTAAAGTTAGTTAAAATGAAATAAAATTTAAATTCAGTTCCTCTATCACACTAGCCACACATACTCAGTAGGCAGCCACATGGGACCCTGGGAGTGCAGGTAGAGAACAATTCACTCACTGAGAGTGTTCTATTAGATAGGGCCAGTCTAAGAAGTGTATGTCCCACATACAGCATTCAAATGAAAAAAAAAATTTTTTTTTATTAATCTTCATCTGAGGATATTTTTTCCATTAACTTCTAGAGAGAGTGGAAGGGAGAGAACAAGGGAGAGGGGAAGAGAAAGGGGGCAAGACAGAGAGAGAAACATCAATATAAGAGAGACCATCCATTGGTTACCTCCTGCACTCACCCCAACTGGGCCTGGGATCAAACCTGCAGCCGAGGTACGTGCCCTTGACTGGGAATCAAACCCAAGACCCTTTGGGGACCAGGCGAAGCTCTAACCACTGAGAAACACCATGCTGGCCAAGCAAAATATGTTGTCATCCTAGTTTCTTATCCCTGCTGTCAACAACGAATCTTCTGATAAAGCCAGACACGTGGAGATTGCAGTTCAGGGATGAATCTTTGCGGAAGTGAGTCAGTCCTGTGGATGAGAGAATGGCATTCAGGACGTTGCTTATTATCCACTTTATGAGAATCCTAGAGGAGCGTTCTCTCTGATGTGAGTGTCAGGGACAGTTGTATGTCTTTTACCTCACAGTTTAGTTCTGTAATCGATCAGATTTCCCCCTTTGCACTGCCTGCTATAAGTCTAGAGCTAGCAGGTGAGCCAAACATGATTCTGTACATTTTAAAACCCTTAGCTCAATCTTATTTTCCCTAGTCTGCCTTCCTTTAAGAAACCCTGTGGCATATGTTTTGTGAATACATTTTCCCCTAGTGACTCTATTTATGTATTTTGGTGCTCTACAGTATGTTGTTGTATATGTGCACTGTAGTTTAATCCTCCACCCCTGTACTGCTTTATCCCTTTAGGTATTTGTTTCCATTTTCCCTGTTACACACAATATGAATGGATGTCCGTGTGCAGACATCTTTGCCCTGTGTGTGAGTGCTGAGAGTGGGACACGCTTTTGTTACCTGTGAGATGTTGCCAGATTGCCCTCCAGAGCTGTTGTTCCAATTTACATCCCACCAGCTCTGCACGAGAGCCTCGCCCTCACGTCCTGCTGCCATTTGGAATGTTAAAATTTTTGCCAATATAATGGTTTTGGGATATCTCATTGTTGCGTTGTTTTGCATTTTCCCCAACCACCCTTGATACTGTGTCTGTTTTCATACTTATATGCCTAATTGCGGTTCTTCTATGTGAGTTTCCAACACATATCCTTTGCCCATTTTCTATTGGATTGTTTATCATCTTATTGTCTGATGGGAACTATGTAAACCCATTAAAAAGCAGCTTTATTGGGATATAATGTACATCATCATAAAATTTACCCTTTTATTAAAGTGCACACTTCAGTGGTTTATAGTATATTCACAGAGTTGTGCAACTAACCACCTAATTTTAAAACATTTTCATTTCCCCCCAAAGAAACTCTGTACCCATTAGCAGCCTTTCCCCAACCCTCCCCATCCCCACCTTCCAGCCCAAGGCAACCACCAATCTACTTTCTATCTCTACACGTTTGCTTATTCTGGGCATTTCATGTAAATGGAATGATATAATAAGAGCCATTGTGAAATAAGATGGAGGTATAAATAAATAGTTGGATGAATTATAGGATTCATTTGCACTTTTGAATTATGTAAGTGGCCCTCCACGCTTAGAAGCTTTTTATTTGCATCTAACTCTTATGTTTTTCTCTAACATACATTATGAATGACAAATATATAGATCTTAAAACCCTGCCTTCCTGATCCCTCCATCTTTCACCTTCAAGGATTCCCAGAGATCGAAATCTTCCCTTTGAAAAGCACTGGCCTGGAGCAAATCATAGTCTAAACACAGCTCTTGTAAGAGCAGAGCTAAAATTCAATTTTGTTTACATTCGGCTGAACTAAAAGGGGTCATTTCAAGAAAGAGTCAAGGACTAGAAGAGGAAATGGCCTGGAATGAGTCTAAAAGATTTAATGTTTAAAAATTGGGGAACTCTAAGGGAAGTAGGATTCAGCTATTATCAACTGCATGATTGAAAAGGAATCAGGCATTAGGGTGACCAGCCAAACCCCAGTTTTTTAAGGCCAAACATCACAGTCTATATTTGTGTCACATGTAATACAGTGTACAGTGTGGAAATGGGAACACAGACCACGAAGTTCCTTGAAGAAATACGTTCTTTGAAAGTTGAAGAAGGAGGAGGCAAAAAGAAAGGGTGGTCCAGAATGAATGAAAACCTTAAAATCAGAATTTTCAGACCCCGTGACAGAGAAGATTGGGTTAAATGGAAATGAGCGTTAAATCTAATCAGCACATCAAGTATAATGTTCGAATATTTTGTTTTTCTAATCTTTCCAAAGCAAACAATAGCGGTGGTTAATTGATTTTCTTTGCACATTCTGATAGGCAAAATGGTGTTTTTAATTTTATGGATTTAGAGTTCAATATTGTGTTATTTTCTGTGGGAGTATTCTTCCAATTTCTTAATGAGTTTTAGAACTACAAGTTACTTGAACATGTCTTTCAATGTTAATGTAGTGTTATTCTTTCCCCCCCTAAGATGTAAACTCTTAAACTGGCATAGAGGCTTTGCAACACATCTAGCATTTCACACATGCCCACAAGGGCCTAATGAATGGCGTTTGCTGCCAGACACAGGCAATGGCCGGGGATGCGGTTGCGCAGGCTGGCATCTCCTGGGGAGTGTATGCATAGCAGGATCTTTGGGCATGAGCTAGATGTAAGCGTCAGCGTGATTATAAAATAAAAGCAAGCTGTTTGTTTGACTTGAAACGTCCACTTATTTCTCACTGGCTAGCCTCTTCTATTTATCCTGCTTTTAAGGAGAACATTGCCAAATCCTCCCGTGGTTTTCTGAAGTAAGAAGAAGGCGATCCACGAAACGTGGGCTGTAACACTTCAGTAACCTCAGCTAACCATGGGAGCACAAAATAAACCCGAGGATACTCTTAAAGAACTGCGGTTTACGGCTTTCAGGCACACACAGAAACTGAAGCTGTGGGCCAGGTGTTCCAGGCCCAGGCCTCCTGGTCTGTGTTTATGTCTCGCTGGTGATGGACAGTGCAGACACCGACACGCAGGGCGCTCACACACTTCACGTAGGTTGTTTGGGTAAACAGACGTGAAAATACAATCAACCTCTTATTTTCTTTATTCATTTGCATATCAAGATATTTTTAAAACATAAGCAATAGTACAGCCTCTTTGATAGGCTTGCACACTTCAAAGTGTTTAAATTATCAAGGTTCAGTTGATAATACCAAAGGTTTGCACCCCAGGCAAGCTCAGCCCTTAAGTGGCTGCCAAAAGCACAGCGGAAGCAATTAATATCAAGAGAAGCCTTTTAAAGGACATGTTAATTATTCATTTTCCTAAATCGCTCCATTTTTGTTTCTACATTATTACATGACCTAAAAGCAACCATACTTTTCTATGGATGTGTTTTTTCCAACTTTGATGTATCCGATTCCAGGGCCCTGTCCCCCCAAATTTTGATTTAGTTGGTCTGGAGTAGGTCTTAGGAATTTGCATGTGTATTAAGTAGCCCCATGTGATTTTGCCCAAGATGATACCACTGACCCTGTTTGAGAAACTGGAGGTGAATATGTCAAATTTTCCCACATGTGATGTTCTGATAGATTAAGCTGAAGGTAGATACAATGCAATTTCCTATGAAGGGATTTTTCACATTCCTTGCAAAATTTATTTTCATGATGTTATTCAATATTTCTCTTATATAAGAGAAATGATGTGACAAATTTACTTGAGAATTTAGTGACAGGAAAGTTTTCCTTTTCTCAAAAAACCATTTTCCTCCAATTAACAACCAAAAGAATAAAACTTCTCTTTTTCCTTGGAATAAATATAGGAAGCTCAGAGAACAAATACGCATCTCATTTCATGTTCCAGCGCAATTTTTTTCTTGCTTTGTCCTCAATATGACTTCTGGGTTTTCTTTCTGATTTAGGTTTTAGCTGTTCTGTACAACTAGCTTTTAATTATTATAACACCTTTTGTGAAGTAGGGAGGAGAAGCGATAAAAATGTAGGTAGAAAATTGAATGTGGTTGTTGCTTCATAATGTTACCGAATGCTCCCTTGCATTGCCTGCATTCACCTGCGAGCAGGGGCCCAGGGTGGCCCTGGGCTGCCTCTCTGGGTTACAACGCCCCCTCAGTTGGTGCCTCTCACTCCCTGGGGTGTGTGATCCTCACTGAAGTGAACTTTCTCTCCAGGCTCCTGACAGCCCTTCTGTACTGACTTTCTCAGCAGTGTTGCTTGAATCTGTTGTTTTCAACAGTGTTTAATATTTTATGTTTATTCGTTGGGAGAATTGCATTTATTGTCCAAAAATCTTCATTGCCAATGCTGGAAACAACTTAAATGTCCTTCCGTGGGCAACTTGATGAACACATGGTGGTCTCTGCACAGCAGACCTCTGCTCAGCCTTGTGCCGTGTGAAAGAAGCCAGTCTCAAAAGATCAAGACTAGGCCTAACCGGTTTGGCTCAGTAGATAGAGCATCGGCCTGCAGACTGAAGGGTCCCAAGTTCGATTCCGGTCAAGGGCATGTACCTTGGTTGCGGGCACATCCCCAGTGGGGGGTGTGCAGGAGGCGGCTGATCGATGTTTCTCTCTCATCAATGTTTCTGACTCTCTGTCCCTCTCCCATCCTCTCTGTAAAAAAATCAATAAAATATATATATAAAAAAAGATTAAGACTATAGGATTTCATTTATTGGAGACACTGGAAAAGGCAAAACTATAGGAACAGAGAAATGGTTGCCAGAGGATGGGGTGAGAGGGGGCTCTGACCAAAGGAGGGACATGAGGGAATTCTTTAGGGCGCTAGGCCATCTGCATACTAGTATTGGTTGTGGTGGTGGTCACAAGAATCTATGCAGGTCTTAAAACTTATAGATTGTACACCAATGTGAATTCTATTGAATGTAAAATTTTTTAAAAAGACAATTTACAGACTAGGAGAAAATATTTGCAAAACATATATTTGTTAAAATACTTGTATCCAGACTTATAAAGAATTATCAAAACTCAATAGTCAGAAAACAAAGCAATTACAAATGACAAAAGATTTGAATGGATATTTCACCAAGGAACACATACAGATACAGCAAGCGCATGGAAAAATGCTCAACACGAACATAAGGAAAATGCAAATTAGAACCACAAAGAAATATACCTATTAGAGTTGGTAAAGTAATAAGAAAAGAAAAAACTGACAATACCAAGTGCTGGTGAGAATCTGGAACAACTGGCCCTGCATTGCTGGTGGGAAAGTAAAATGGTTAGACACACTTTGGGAAATAGTTGGGCATTTCCTTAAAAAGATAAGCATACCATGTGCTCCACCAGGTACGCTTTTATGTATTTATCCAAGAAAAATGAAAACATACATTCACACAAAAACCTGTACATGAATGATTATAGCAGCTTTATTCATAATTGCTCCTAATTGGAAGCAATCTGAATGTTCTTCAGCTGCTAACTTGATAAACAAACTGTGGTCCATCCATATAATGGAAAAAGCAGCAAACTATTGCTATATGCAACAAAATGAGTGAATTTCAAATTCATTACGTTAAGTGAAAGAAGCCAGCCTCAAAAGGTCATATAAGAAAAGGAAAAACACTCACGATAGGAACAGAAAACAGATCGGTGATTGCCAGGGTTGGAGGTGGGATGGAGGGGGTTGACTGCAAAGGGACATAGGGAATGTTTTGGACTGCAGGGCTCTAACTCTTCTACATCTTGGTGATGATCATGGTTACATAATTTATCAAAGCTCAGAGATTTGTGCACAATAAAGAGTAAATCTTACTGTGTATGAATTTTACCTCAACAAACCCGACCCCCCAAACCCCGACCACTGTAGCCCTCAGAGCTGGAAGAACTTGGTGCTCTGTAAGTTTCACTCGTTCTTTTCTTTCAATTTTCTTTTCAAATAAATTCAACAACTATTGGGTGTTTACATGTATCATTCACCACGCTAAGCATTTTTTGGACGATAACACATGTTTACAACAAGGTTTTTGACCTCAAGTTATTCATAATTAGAGGGCAGACATTGCAATTTTGACTTTTCTGGTAAGTGACAAATAAATGGCCGTTGCAAGTCTTTAAGCAGAGAGATGACTAATGAAGGCAACACCTGAGGAAGGTCAGTCAGAAGCCTTGTGATGTATAGACTAGAGCTGGGAAGTACTTAAGCAGGAGACTAGTTAAGAAAAAATTAAACTAACTTGGAAGTGGGGTGGGTAATAAGATGGCAGCTTTGGATAACTGAGAGGCAGGTTAAGCACATGCTCAGGGGCAAAGCATGGTCATCAATAATATGAGACATCCTTACCTTTCATAGTTTTAGAAACCTTTGCAACTTAAGGAGGGCACCATACTTTTTTTTTTTTTTTTAATCTTAAGGCCAAGTCTTAATCTGTCTCTGTGACAGCAGAAATGGAAAGAAAAGAATAAATCCAAAGACACTTAAAAAAAGAAGAACATAGAAATGACATAGAAAAGGAATATAAGTGACTTCAAAGTTATGATCCTGGAAGACTTTAATATTGATAAAGAGGGAATACATGGCAGAAGGTTTGAAGGGGGGAGATGCCATGCTTTGTTGTAGACCTCTTGTAGTTGGACGTGAGGATGGGCCATCTGATTTGGAACTGTTCTCTCTAATCCAGACGCCCTGGGCTACGTTGCTGCTCTGGAACAAGCCAGACACGTTTCTGCGGCAGAATCTTTGAGCTGGCTGTTCCCTTTGCCTATGTGCCCCTCTCCCCCCAACCCAAATATCTCCCCCATCTTCCCCAATACTTTCCTTAAGTTCCACCCTTAAATGAGGCCTCCCTGACCACCCTATCTGAACTGTGACTGGCCTTCTCAAGTCTCTGTCTTCTGCACTACTTCTTTTCTTCTTCATATCACTTATTACCTCTGGCCTTCTAGCATACTTTATTTACTTAGACAGTCTACCTTTTTTTTTGGGGGGGGGGTCTCCAATATTTATTTTATTTTTAAAAATTCTTTATTGTTTAAAGTATTACATATAGTATTACATATCTCTCCTTTTCCCCCAATTGACCTCTCCCTGGCCAATCCCCCAATCCCCAGAAAGTCTAATGTTAACTGTCTGCTTGCCCATGCTAGAATGCAAGCTCACAATGGCTGGGATCATTGGCAGTTCTGTTCATGGATGTATCACATGCATTTAGAATAAATAGTACTGGGCACACCAGAGGTGCTCACTAAATATCTGTGAAGAAATCAATTACAAGAATTAATATTTATTGAGCATATTCTTTTTAAAAAATTTTTGGTTAATCCTTGCCTGAGGATATTTTCCCATTGATTTTCTGAGAGAGCGGGAGGGAGGGGAGAGACAGAGAAGAAACATCGATGTGAGAGAGACACCTTGAACCTGGGACCTTTCAGTCAGCCGGCCGATGCTCTACCCACTGAGCCGACCTGGCTGGGACTACTGAGCATGTTATTGGACTAAGCCCTTACTTACTCCGCATTGTTTATCTCTATAACGATAGCTCTCTGGGTGAGGTACTGTCCTTATTCCCACCTTGTAGATAAGGAAGCAGAGGCGCCAGCAGATTAAAAGAGAACTCAAGGTTCTATATAGCTAATAAGAAGTGGAGGCAGAGACAGAGAACCATCGATCAGACTGTCAAACCTCAGAGGGAAGGCAGGGGAGGGTGGGATGAGGGGGAGAGATCAACCAAAGGACTTGTATGCATGCACATCAGCATAACCAATGGACACAGATACCAGAGGGATAAGGGCATGAGAGGGGGGAGTAGGGGGTAATGTGGGGATAAGGACACATGTAATAACTTAATCAATAAAGAAATAATAATAATAAAAAAGTGGAGGCAGGTTTAAGCCCAGAAATGCCTGACCCTCAAGGAGGAGCACACACCCCATCTCCTGGCTGGTGGATACCTGGAAGCCCAGGAGGTCCTCGGCTGACGGAGGAGCTCCGAAGGACCGGAGTGACCTGCGAGAGACCTTGCACCGGTGACATGGACAGAAGAGAAGGCTGCGGGACAGGTTTGGAGAGAGGCACCTGCGGGACATCCTGGGCCGATGATGTGGAGTGACAGTGAGGCCGAGGCAGCCGCCGTGCACACCTGTGAAAGATCATAAAACTGTAATTTGGACTCAAGTTTTTCACGCCAGTAGTTTGTAAGGGACACAGAGTTTAAATGCACGTCTTCCTCTCTAAAAGGGACATGCGGGCCGAAACCCTTCCACCCTCCCATTTCTGGTGAAGTCCCCCTAAAACAAAGTCCATTTCATGCTGATGCTGCTAGAATGGTTTTATGTGAGCGATCCACTTGGTTTCTGTTTCTACCAGGCAGGCAGGGAAGTTTGTTCTTCCTTATATAGTATCGCTAAGAATTCATTGTAGAAATAGAACTGACCCCACAAAAAAGGGGATTGGAGGAAAACCTGGATTTGTTCGGTTGTTTTACCAATTCTAGCCGCAGCCCCTGATGATAAAAATACCCTCCACCGCTTCAGGCTGGGGGTTTACTCTTCCGGTGCATCTGCAGGGCGGGATGACCTTTCTCTCCCGTTGGATGGGCGCCCTCTTGTGGTGAGTCGTGCGCGCGCACGACTCCACCTGGCTCCGCGGTCCTTTGTGCGGCAGCAGCGGGCTCAGGCCTGAGCCTTCTCCGATGTCCCCGGTGAAGGGAAATACATCCCGTGCTTTCCTTCTTGAGTAGCCGCTGGTGTTCTTTACACAAAAGGGAAAATATGCTGTTTTACTTCTGGACTTTCTTTTTCGCTGCATATTTATATGCCAACTGCTGTTCCCGTGACCCACTTCAGTTAGAATTATTTCCCTTGTTTCATGGAGGATAGTTGGTGAATAGCCAAACATTTTAAATAGGTTAGAAAAGGCTTTACATTTTAAATTCATTCCTGACCCAAACAACTCCGCATTTTTGTGTTAAAACCATAACCTGAGTTTAAGGCTAAGAAATCAAGAGAATGTCTTGGGATCGTGAGCTCATCTCACTTCACAGCTGGCTTACGGTCAGGGAGAAAATGTCAAGACCTGGGGAGATGTCGGAGGATGAGGACTGTCTGCCCTTAGAGGGCCTCCCGTGCATGGACACTTGCTAAAAAGGCCTCCTGGAAAAATGGTAATCGTATGTATAGATCCCCAGTCCTGCTTTTAATTCCATAAATTGACTGCCATTTTAATTTCCCCAAATCAACAGGCGATGCCATGCTTATTTCAAGATATTACCTTGAAAAGAGCTTGGATCTTTGGAGTCAAACAGAATTTAATTTGAATCCAAACTCTTTATATGTACAGCGTGACTTTGGGTGAATTACTTCATCTTCCTTGTTGCAATAAGGGGAAACCGTTTCCTACTTTGTAGACTCAGGTAGCTCACAGGAGGTCATGGGTGTAAAGTTTCGCCCTCGCCTTTCGCACGGAGGGCATTCTTCTGTGAGAACAGCCACTCACACTGATTGTAGTCTAGTTGGGGCGACAAGACACACACTGAAATACTGAACAAACAGGAGATCGTAGATGGAACATTGTTTCGTGTGTACACCAAATTTCCCCTATTGTACTATCAATTTTTCTTTATGTTTGGAGGCTATCTCAATAAAAGTATATACATTTAGAATTGTGTCTTCCTCATTTGGTAACACGTAATAATGTTGTGTGCCTTCAAACTATTTTGTTTGATATTACTACAGGAATACCAGTTCTTTTGGCTAATATTTGTCTGGTTCAGGCCTATAATTCTATATCTGCAATTCTGAAAACCAAATAGTTCTGAAAACAAAGTTTTGTGTGTTTTTTAAAAACGCATTCAGCAGCAAAACCTGATCTATGCTGATATGGAACTATTTATAGTCTTGGTTTATTCTATTTAGTGTAAATATTTATATGTTCCTTTAGAAATATTACTGTGCTTGGTTATGAGGTGTTGCTTCAAATTCCACTGGGGGTATTAACTAATACATAACCTATACCCTGTATTAATTTCTTAAATTAAAATTAATCTGAAAAAAATTAACCTGAGTTTGGAAATACATTTGATTGCAGGGTTTGGGTTAAGAATATATGTGTATGTGTAAGAGTGTGTATGTGTAATTCCCAGCCCCCCCCCCCCCCGGCCCCCACCCCCGTGTTCTTATGTTTTAAATGTATATTTTAAAGTAGCATTTACTGGATTTGTTTTTACTCTTATATAATAATCTGTCTTTCAGGTGGGGATATAGTGGGAGAGATAGGGGGTAACTGGGGGACATCTGTAATACTGTCAACAACAAAAATTAAAATTAAAAAATAATCTGTCTTTTAAATGGAAGATTTTCTTTTACATCTATTCCTGATATATTTAAATTTTTTCCCTGCCCTCTCATTTTTTTTTTCTAATTGTCCCACATTATGTATACTTTCCTCTTATTCAGCATTCTACTGGGTTAATTGAGCTTCCTTTACTCTTTTTTCCAAGATTTTGCTCAATTAGCTAGGAAGTTATGCCCTCTTTATTTTCTTAATTGTTCCTTTTGAAGTATTTTCAAGCATATTTAATCTATAAAGTTCAAAGCTAATCAATATGTTTAGCCTATGCCTCAAAAATTCTAAGACAATGTTATTGCTCTAACGCTGAACATGTTCTCCCAGCTTACTGCTGTTCACATTTTTTGTTTTATCTTGTTTGTTTGTTATTAGCCACAAATATTAGATATTATTTAATGAAAATATTTATTTAGATTTATGCCTCTATTTACCAATTTGTTTGCTCATCAAACAAATTTATCCAACACATTTCTTGAGTACCCGCTCTAGGTCTGGGGACTCAAGCAGTGAACAAGATGAAGCCCCTGACCTTCAAGGACTTAACTTGCAGCTCATATAAACCATTCCTTCCTACAGCTCAGATCTTCCTTTTGGGATCATGTTCCTTCTTCCTGCACATCTTTTATAAGTTTCTTTATTGGAGTTTGTTGAATCATTTAAAAAATTTTAGATAGCTTTTTTGAGATATAATTCACATGCCATATAATTCTCTAATTTAAAGGACACAATTAGTCCAGCCGGCATGGCTCAGTGATTTGAGTGTCGACCCATGAACCAGGAGGTCATGGTTTGATTCCCAGCCAGGGCACATGCCCAGGTTGCTGGCTCAGTCCCCAGTGTGGGGCATGCAGGAGGCAGACTATTAATGATTCTCTCTCATCATTGATGTTTCTATCTCTCTCTCTCTCTCACCCTTTCTCTCTGCAATCAATAAAAAAATATTTTTTTAAAAAGAGTAAATTACACAATTAAAAGTTTTCTAGAATATTCACAGAAATGTGTAGCCCTCACGACAGTCAATTTTAAGTATATTAGAAAAAACAAACCTTGTACCTGTTAGCAGTCACTTCTTATAGTGGGTTGAGTAATGTCCCCTTAACATTCATGCCTACCTGAACTTCAGCACGTGGCCATATCTGGAAATAAGATATTTGCACATGCAATTAGTTTAGATGAGGTTGTACTGAATTAGCCTGGGTCCGAAATCCAAGGTGAAACTATACTTTGAAAACTACAGGATTGTACTTCTTTTGTAAACTTATTCCTAAGTGTTTTACTTTTTGATGCTATTGTATGTTTTCTTTTTCTTTTTTCTTTTTTTAATCTTTACCCGAGGATATTTTTCCATTGATTTATAGAGAGAGTGGAAGAGAGAGGGAAAGACAAAGAGAAATATCAATGTGAGAGAAACACATTGATTGGTTGCCTTTTGCATGAGCCCTGACCAGGGCCTGGGCGAGGGAGGAGCCTGCAACCAAGGTACATGCCCTTGACTAGACTCGAACCCTTCAGTTTGCAGGCCGATGCTCTATCCACTGAGCCAAACTTGCTAGGGTGATAGAATTGTTTTCTTAATAACATTTTCAGATTGTTCATTGTGAAAGCATAGAAATATAATTGATTTTTGTACATAATCATTAGTTTAATAATTGCTGAACTCATTTATTAGTTTAATAATTTTTTGGTGGGATCATTAGCATTTTGTATATACAAGATCATGTCACCT
Source organism: Myotis yumanensis (assembly GCF_028538775.1). Classification (NCBI taxonomy): domain Eukaryota; kingdom Metazoa; phylum Chordata; class Mammalia; order Chiroptera; family Vespertilionidae; genus Myotis; species Myotis yumanensis. The sequence goes on from NW_027223753.1 coordinate 76,800,372, forward strand.
ACTTCTTCCTTTCAAATCTGAATATCTTTTTATTTTTCTTGCCTAATTGCCCTTAGTTGAACATCTAGTACAGTGTTGAATACAAGTGGTGAAAACAGACATGCTTGCCCTGGCCGGCGTGGCTCAGTGGTTGGAGTGTCGGCCTGTGTACTGGAGGGTTGCAGGTTTGATTCCCAGTCAAGGGTACATACCTGGGTTGCAGGTTCGATCCCCACCCCAAGTCCAATCAATGTGTCTCTCTCACATTGATGTTTTTTTCTCTCTCTCCCCCTCCACTCTCTCTAAAAATCAATGGGAAAAAATGTCCTCACTCCTTGTGTGAGGATTAAAACAAACAGACAGACATGCTTGTCCTGTTTCTGATCTTAGGAGAGGAAAGCCTAGTTTTTTGTCATTAATTATAATTTTGGCTCTAAGTTGTGTGTGTGTGTGTGTGTGTTTTTAATATAGATGCCCTGTATCAGGTTGAGAAAGTTCTCTTATATTTCTAGTTTATTGGTTTTAAAAAAAAATATGAAAGGATGGTTGGATTTTGTCAAATGCTTTTTCAGCATCTAGTGAGATGACCTTGCGGTTCTTTTTATTCAATTATATGATATATTACATTAATTGACCTTCAGATGTTAAACCAATCATAATTTCTAGTATAAATCCTATTTGGTCATGGTATATTATTCTTTTTATAGATTGCTGAACTTGATTTGCTTGTATTTTGTTGATGATTTTGACATCCATATTCATGACATAATGGCTGTTAGTTTTCTTCCCTTTTTAAAAATTTTTTTTTTATTGATTAAGATATTACATATGTGTCCTTATTCCCCCATTGCCTCCCCACTCATACCCTCCCCCCTCCCCCCCCATGTCTGTGTCCATTGGTTAGGCTTATATACATGCATACAAGTCCTCCCCCTTACCCCCGCCCTCCCCTACCTTCCCTCTGGGGTTTGACGGTCTGATCAATGCTTCTCTGTCTCTGGATCTATTTTTGTTCATCAGTTTATGTTATTATATTCCACAAATGAGTGAGATCATGTGATATTTATCTTTCTCTGACTGGCTTATTTCGCTTAGCATAATGCTCTCCAGGTCCATCCATGCAAATGGTAAGAATGCCTTCTTTTTTTTACCGCAGCATAGGATTCCATTGTGTATATGTACTACAGTTTTTTAATCCACTCATCTTCCCTTTAAAAAATTTTTTTTAATTCATTTCAGAGAGGAAGGGAGAGGGAGAGAGAGATAGAAACATCAATGAGGAGAGAATCATTGATCAGCTGCCTCCTGTATACCCCTTACTGGGGATCGAGCCCACAACCCAGGCATGTGCCCCTGACCGGAATCAAAACCAGGACCCTTCAGCCCACAGGCCAATGCTCTATCCACTGAGCCAAACCAGCTAGGGCAGTTTTCTTGCCTTCTGATGTCCCTGTCTGGTTTTGTATCAGGTTAATAATGGACTCATAGAATGAGCTGGGAAGTATTCCCTCCTCTTCTAAGTTTTTTGTGGCGTTTGTGAAGAATTGATATTAATTCTTTAAATGTTTGCTTGATTTAATTGGTGAAGCTATCTGGGCCTAAGCTTTGTGTGTGGTGGGGTGGGGTAGTGCTTTGACTACAAATTCACTCTCTTCGTTTGTTATGTTTATTTTGATTGTCTATTGTTTCTTCAGTTCTAGTAGTTTGAATTTTCCTAGGCATTTGTCCATTTTATTGAAGTTATCTAATTTATTGGCTAACAATTGGTCATAGTATTCCTTTATAATTCTTATTATTTTGTAAACTTGGTAGTAATTTCACTCTTTTATGTCTGATTCTACTAATAGATTATTTTCTCTCTCCCTCCCCACCCCCCGATCAATGTAGCTTAAGGTTTGCCAATTTTGTTGACCTTTAGAAAAAAACCCAGCTTTTGATTTTATTAATTTTTTCCTATTGTTTCTGTATTAACTATTTCTTTTCTGGTCTTTATTATTTTCTTTCTTCTACTTATTTTAGGTTTACTTTGTTATTCTTATTCCAGTGTCTTAAAGTGGAAGGTTAGATTATTGATTTAAGATCTTACTTCTTTTTTAATATATACATTTACAACAATAAATTCCCCCCTAAGCACTGCTTTAGCTGCATCCCTTAAGTTGTGATGTGCTCTGTCTTCATTTTTATTTATCTCTAAGTAATTTCTTTTTTTCTTCGATCTAACTTATTAATCTTTTTTAATAGGTGATACTTTTGGTGTTGGATCTAAAAAGTCTACCTTATACCTGAGGTTCTCTAGATGTTCTCCTATGTTATCTTCCAGGAGTTTATAGTTGCATTTTATATTGAGGTCTATGATCCATTTGGGGTAAATTTTTGTAAAAGATGGATGTCCAGTTGTTTCAGCACCATTTGTTGAAAAGACTATCCTTTCTCCACGGAATTGCCTCTGCTTTTCTCCATTTAATTGTCTTTTGTTACTATTTTCTGTTTTTCTTTAGTGGTTCCTATTGAACTTATTATATATAAGTGTGAACTTTTCAAAATGAGCTCCAGATTTACATGAACTTAATTCCAGTGAGATATAGAAACTTCACTCCTTTTTAGCTCTATTCTTTTTCCTCCTATTTTTGTGGTATGATTGTTAAACATATCACATCTATAAATGTTATAAACCCAACAGTTTATTGCTATAATTATTACTTTATATAATTTTATGTCTTTTAAGGAAGTTGAAAGAAAGAAAAGAGGGCACGTATATATCTATAGCTTTTGTTATATTGTAGTAAGCTTATTTAGCATTTGCGGTAGTCTCAGAAACATACTAATATTTCTGATTTTCTTCATTTGTGCTTGTGAAGTTACCATCTGGAATAATTTCCTTAGCACAGTACAGCTTTGCTCCTATATAGCTAGCTCTTTTGTGTTCTTATTGGTAAATATATCCCGAAAAAATGTATACAGACTTTAACAGCTGATAGCTCAATTTTGAAAATGAAATGTATTTTAGTAAACACTGCCTTTATAATTACTCAAAGTTTGTGTAAACATTTTCTTGGACACCCTATATTATATTTATACATGTTATAGATCTGGCAATTCATTGTACTAATATACATATTATTTTAGACACTTGCTTTAAAAATAAGTTACAGCCCTGGACAGTGATTGGAACATCATCCCATACACTGAAAGGTCATGGGTTTCATTCCCAGTTGGAGCACATGCAGAAGGCAACTGATCGATGTTTCACTCTCACATGGATATTTCTCCCTCACTTTCTCCCTCTCTCTTCCTCTCTCTCTTTCACAAATCAATGAAAGCATGTCCTTGGGTGAGGATTAAAAAGAAAGTTATCAAAGGAGAAAGAAAATGCATTTATACAGGCATACCTCAGAGATATTGTTGGTTTGGTTCCAGACCACTGCAATCAAGTGAATATTGCAATAAAGTGTGCCACACAATTTTTTTTGTTTCCCTGTGCATATAAAAGTTATGCTTACACTATACTATAGTGCATTAAATGTGCAATAGCATTATGTCTTAAAAAAATCAATGTACATACCTTAATTAACAAATACTTTATTGCTAAAATTGCTAAGCATCATATGAGCCTTCAGCGAGTCATAATTTTTTTGTTGGTGTAGGGTCTTACCTTGAATTTGTGAAAAATACAATATTTGTGCAGTGCAATAAAGTGATGCATAATAAAACAAGGTATGCCTGCACTGTATTTTGTAATTACATAATTAGCTTTCCCAGTGCTCTTAATTTTCTGTGTAAATTCAAATTATCCTATGAAGTCACTTCCTTTCAGCCTGAAGAAATCCCTTTATTATATCTTGTAAAGCAGGTCTGCTGTTAACAAAATACTCTGAGTTTCCCCTCACCCCTACCCCCCTCTCAGTTTTTGTTTATCTGCGAGTGTCTTTATTTAGCCTTCATTTTTGAGAGGTAGCTTTGCTGAGTATAGGATTCTTGATTGGAGATTTTTTTTTCTTTGACACTTTGAATATGTTATGCCACTGTCTTCTGGCCTCCATTTTCCCACTCAGAAGTTAGTTGCTGATCATATTGGATTTTCCTTGTAATTGATAAGCAATTTTTCTCTTGCTCCTTTTCTTTGGCTTTCAGCAATTTTACTATGATGTGTCTATTTGTAGATTTCTTTGCATAAATTGCTCCCTGGACTAAACAAATCAAATTCAGTTTCCTTTGAAAAGATAGTTCCCTAGGCCAGCTTTTGAGATTTGTGTCAAACCTAGGAAGGCTTCTCCCAGCTGTCTCTTTCTCCAGTTCTCTCAGGTAAACCAGTCAACCTTCAGTTTAGCCTACATGTCCAATGTATCTACCACTCTCCTTCAACACAACCACCATTGCTTTTGAGAGTGCCTGTAGGTTTGAACATCTTCACACTCTGTCACAAATAAAGTCAGTACCTTTGGGAAGAGATGAGGAGCCATCTATTTTATGGTCTGCTTCTTGGCCAATGTCTGAGCCTAGCTCTGGAGAAAGCTGTTGGGGGCAATGGCATGCTTCTCTCTGAGTGACACTTCAAGTTTAAGAGCTAATTCCTGGAGGGTGAGGAGGGACAGTAGCCTAAGTCTTCTTAGCTTGTCCTGGAACCATTGCCTTACACGCTGGGTCAAGAGCAATCAGGGTCCCAGTATTCTCAGCAGTGCCACACTCAAGGTAGAGCCTCCATGCCACAAAGGTGGTCTGGGTAGAAAAAGGGGCTCAGACCTGTGGGCCACATCTTTCTGGAACTTTGCCTCAGTAGTAGGTAGCTGGGGGCAACTGAAATGCTGCTTCACCTGAGGAGGTAGCTCTCTGACTGCAAGCTGGGGAAGAGTGAGCCCTACGTTCTTGGCGTTTCCATCTTGCTCAGTTGGGATGGGGCAGGGAAGCTGTATTCAAATGCCACACTCTCACTGTTCTTATAAAAGGTAGTAACATTTTTAAGCAAATGTTTTTCTGTGTCTCTTTGAATTAATTTTCAGAAATATTAAATGATTGGATTTTTTAAAAAGTCATAATTTTCACCAATTTTGGTGGGGAATGGATCCATAGAACTCCTCCTATGTCCCTCTCAATGCCCATAGAAGGTTAATTCTTTCTATTTCTCTTTTAATCTAAAAATTATTTCACCCTCAGTTGTGAAAGATATTTGTGGGGTGTTTTGTGTGTGTGTGTGTGTGTGTGTGTGGGGGGGGTGATATATATTTCTAGGTTGATAGTTACTTTCTTTCAACATTTATTATTCCACTGTCTTTTGGATTTTGCTGTTGTTGAGAAGTCTGTTGTCAGTATAATTTTAATTCCTTTACTGTGATCTGTCCTTTACCTATGGATACTTTCCTTATCTTCTTAAACATTAAAAAAAATTCTGATTTAAAAAGGTATCATTTACATATAATAAAATTCGCCTTTTTTAGGTATAAAGTTCTATGAATTTTGGCAAACATGTATATAACTTAATGGCCAACACCACAATCAAGATAAAGAATATTTTCATCACCCTAAAAAGTTCTCTAATGTTCATTTGTAGTCAATTTTCTTCTCCCTATTCATAGTCTTAGCAAATAATGATCTGACCCTATAGTTTTGCTCTTTCCTAGATATTATTCAATGGAATCATACTATATGTAGTCCTTAAGCCTGGCTTCTTTAATTTAGCATAAAGTTTTAAGATGCATCCATGTTGTTGTGTATATTTTTAACTTGTTCATTTTTATTGCTAAACTAGGGGCCCAGTGCATGAATTCGTGCACCTTGAAAGGAGCTGTGGGCCGCTAGGCTGCAGTGGGCACAGGGGCGGGTCTCAGGCCCTCCTCTGTGCACCCGCCCGGCCTCTCCCGCCATGGCCCCTGGTCCCCTATCCGCCGGCAGCCCCGCTCCCGCCACTGCCGCTCTCACATGCAGATGGTGCCGGCCCCACTTGCACCCGCTGATGGCACGGAGCAATTGGGGCCAGCACCAGCAGCAGGTGCAAGCGGGGTCAGCGCCATCAGTGGATGCAAGCAATGGCTGCTGCCCTGATCACCCCTCAGGAGCAGGGGGAGGTGGAGAAGTCCTCAGGGGAGATCGGGGCCAGTGCTGGGTGCCAGCAGCAGGTGTGAGCGGCAGCTCTGGCGCCAACAGTGGGTGTGAGTGGGGCCATCACAGGCAGCAGGTGAGAGAGGCAGCTGCTGGCCCTGATCACCCCTCAGGGGCAGGGGGAGGTGGAGAAGCCCTGAGGGGCGATCAGGGCCGCAGCTGCTGCTCGCACACACTGTCGGCGCCAAGCGATTGGGGCCGGCGCTGGGTGCTGGCAGTGGGTGTGAGTGGCAGCACTGGTGTGGGCAGCAGGTGCGAGCAGGGCCGGCGCTGGCAGCCGGTGCGAGTGCCCGGCAGGACTGTGGCTTGCAGGAGCATAGAATTTTCAGTAACCACCAGAGGATCACCCCAATGACAGCAGTCGATGCCCCGTCTTGATCTGGTGCCCCGCTCACCTGCTCCACCATCCCGCCGCATCTGATGCCCACCATGTTCCACACTCTGCCACCTGCTGCTGACACCCACCATGTTCTGAGTGCGCTCCCTGGTGGTCAGCGCATGTCATAGCGGCCAGTTGTTTGATTGTTCAGTTGTTCTGCCATTCGGTCTATTTGCACATTAGGGTTTTATATATACATCTAATTATATGGGTGTGCCACACGTTTATCTATTCACTTGTTGAAAGACATCCACACTGTTTCCAGTTATGGGTGATTTGTAAACAAAGCTGCTATAAACATTTACATATAGGGTTTTTGCGGATATTGTCAAAATTTGGGACAGAGACCTTAACCGAGACAGGAATCAGGGCCGGTGAAGGAACTTTCATACCTTGTCAGCTGTGAAAGCCCTATGAGAAAAACTCCCTGGTTACAACCAAGTTCTATGGTTACAGCAGCCCCTCCTCTTAACTTCCTCTTCATCTCTGTAAAAGAACTTCCTTCTTCTTTAAAAAAATCCTCATCTGAGGAGATGTTTTTATTAACTTTTTTAGAGAGAGAGGAAGGGAGAGAGGGAGAAGGAGAGAGAAAGAAAAAGAGAGATGTGAGAGAGACACATAGATTGGTTGCCTCCTGCATGCACCCTGACCGGGGCCTGGGGTTGAACCTGCAACCCAGGTACGTGTCCTTGACTGGGAATTGAACCCAAGACACTTAAGTGCAGGGGCCGATGCTCTGACCACTGAAAAACACCAGCCAGAGCAGGAACTTTGATTGTTCAGGGCTACATCACCATTGCCTGGAACAGTGCCTACTGCATAGTGGGTACCCAAGGTATATATATTGAATGAATAAACATATGCATGTAGGAAAGATTGAACAGCATGTCTAGGATGGATGGACAGCATAAAAACACTGCTTAGAAAAATAATAGGTACAGAGGGGGGAAGAGAACATAGGGAAGGGAAGAGGGCAAATACATTTTTCCCGTTTTGCAATTTTACTTTGAGTCTTTGGGGCAGCTGACCCCTTGGCACCTGGGGTATCTTTGGCTTTAGTTTCCTTCCTGAAGTCCTGAAGGTGGCTCTCACTGAAACCTCTTCTTTTTTTTTTTTTAAATTAAATCTTTATTGTTCAGATTATTACATTGGTTCCTCTTTTTCCCCCATAACTCCCCTCCTTCCAGCTCCCACCCTCCCTCCGCCCTCACTCCCCACCCACTGTCCTCATCCATAGGTGCACGATTATTGTCCAGTCTCTTCCCGCATCCCCCACACCCCTTTTCCCCCCAAGAATAGTCAGTCCATTCCCTTTCTATGTCCCTGATTCTATCACAATCACCAGTTCATTCTGTTCATCAGATTATTTATTCACTTGATTTTTAGATTCACTTGTTGATAGATGTGTATTTGTTGTTCATAATTTATATCTTTACCTTTTTCTTCTTCCTCTTCTTAAAGGATACCTTTCAGCATTTCATATAATACTGGTTTGGTGGTGATGGACTCCTTTAGCTTTTTCTTATCTGTGAAGCTCTTTATCCTACCTTCACTTCTGAATGATAGTTTTGCTGGATAAAGTAATCTTGGTTGTAGGTTCTTGGTATTCAGCACTTTGAATATTTCTTGCCACTCCCTTCTGGCCTGCAAAGTTTCTGTTGAGAAATCAGCTGACATTCGTATGGGTACTCCCTTGTAGGTAACTGATTTTCTTTCTCTTGCTGCTTTTAGGATTCTCTCTTTGTCTTTTGCTCTTGGCATTTTAATTATGATGTGTCTTGGTGTGGTCCTCTTTGGATTCCTTTTGTTTGGGGTTCTCTGCGCTTCCTGGACTTGGAAGTCTATTTCTTTCACCAGGTGGGGGAAGTTTTCTGTCATTATTTCTTCAAATAGGTTTTCAATATCTTGCTCTCTCTCTTTTTCTGGCACCCCTATAATTCGGATGTTGGTACGCTTGAAGCTGTCCCAGAGGCTCCTTACACTATCTTCTTATTTTTGGATTCTTTTTTCATTTTGCTTTTCCGGTTGGGTGTTTTTTGCTTCTTCATACTTCAAATCTTTGACTTGATTCTTGCGATCCTTTGGTCTGCTGTTGGGAGTCTGTATAATATTCTTTATTTCAGTCAGTGTATGCTTAATTTCTAGTTGGTTCTTTATCACAACATCGAGGGTCTCACTAGATTTCTTGAAGATCTCACTACATTTGTCGGCGATCTCACCAGTCTTTTCGAGGGCCTTACTAAATTTATCGGCAGCTTCTAGACAGTTCTTTAAACACCTTAAAAGTGTGGTTTTGAACTTTATATCCAGCAGTTCGCTTTCCTCCATTTCTGTCATTTGTGTCCTGTTTTTTTGTCTCGGCATTTTTTATGCTTCGCTGTGTCGATAGAGTGCCTTTCTGTGCTAAGTGTCCCAATTACCTGAGGTAGACACTCTTGGTGCACCCCCTTGTGGGCTTTGTGCACAGTCTTGTTGTAATTAAGCCTTGATTGTTGTAGTTATCACTGGGAGGAATTGACCTCCAGGCCAATTGGCTGTGAGAATCAGCTGTGTCTGCAGTGGGAGAACTTCTGTGCTGGAGACACCCCTCTGGGGCAAGACTTGCTTCAATGGGGCTTTGGTGCTCACTGAGTCTGCCCCCTGAGTGTGTCTTTTGTGGTTCCACGGAGCTGCAAACTGGATGGTCCCACTCTGACCTCTGGGCTTCCTGGCTCCTGGATCTAGGGAGGTGCTAATCTAGCCTTTGCCTGAGGCTACCCAGCAAAAGCCTCCCTGCAGGGCTTGGGCGGGGCAGGTCCCACGGGATCAACAGGGCGGAGCTAGCAGTTATGGCTGCTCTCAGTCTTGCCCTCAGAGACTCTGCTTCTCAGTGTCCTGGTAATCGCTGCAAGCCCCTCGGAGAGAAAGCTGCCCTCGGGTTCTGACCGATGCCAGATAGTCCCTCTTCTCCCATATGAGTCTGGGTCCCTAGAGACTCACCCAGAACTGGAGCTCAGAGCCTGAGACTCCCTCCCGATTGAAAACAACAACCACGCCCTCAGCTGCCAGCCCGCTCCGCATGCACTTCGCATCTTAGTATTTTACTTCCTCACTGTGCCTCCTCTGAGTCTCGGTATGCTTTTCTCTTTCCTTCTAGTTGTAGAATTTCCACTCAGCCAGCCTTCCTGTGGTTCTGGATGATGTCCTTTCCGTCTTTTAGTTGTATTTTTGAAGTGGTTGTTCGAGACAGCAAACTCCGGTGTTTACCTATGCCGCCATCTTGGTTCTCTCTCAGTGAAACTTCTTGACCGACAGCTTAATTAGGTTATCATGAGTTGTTGTTTCCTTCCCTGTATTACCCAGAACATGGAATCACTTTCCAGACTGCTTAGGTGGGCAGGCTTGTCCTCAGAGCCACCAGGACAGGGCAGCACCAGGAGCTTCCTGTGCTTCTGTGGAGAACCTGAAAGTGGATCTAACGGAGGGGTGACCTGCTGGGAGAAGGCTTCTGTTGGTTTATTATATGCGAGGCAATGTGAGGAAGTCAGAACCGGAGAAGATGGAATCCAGGGCTTAACTCTTGATTCAAAACTATTGGAAGAAATAATGCAAGTAAATTAAATCTCTTCTTGGTTGTCATCTTTGGTTCACTAATTTATGCTTTCAAATACTTCCATTTTTGTGTATATATTTAGACAGTGTTGTCTACGAGAATGTAAACTGGGGGAGAAAAGGCTTGCTTTTCTGTTAGTCAGCAGTAGTGTAAGCAAAATATTTAGTTACACTGTGGCTTACAAGTGGTGAGAATAGCTAAAAATCTCCAAAGAGGAAGGAAGTAGCCAATTTTTAACCCCAGCTGTCACAACCAGAGATTATCAAAGGGACAGACTTCTAAGAAAAAGTTTTCCAGCCTATACTTTACCTGTAAGTTATTCATTTTCTCCTTATAAACAAGGATTAAATGTTCTCATAATAGGAAAGAAAAAGTACCCACATTTTGTGGTACTTCCCATATTTTTGCATTTCCTTCAATTTGTACAATAGTAATTAAAAGCAAGGCTATCTAGCCCTAGCTGGTTTGGCTGCAGCGTCGCCTACAGACTGAAGGTTCCAGATTCAATTCCGGTCAAGGGTACATACCTCATTTGCAGGCTCCTCCCAGCCCGGGCCCTGCAGGAGGCAACCAATCAATGTGTTTCTCTCACATGGGCGGTTCTCTCTGTCTTTCCTTCTCTCTAAAAAATCAATTGAAAATATCCTTGAGGGAGGATTAAACAAAACAAACAAAACAAAACAAAACGATCCACCCAGGTTATCTAGGGAGATGGCAATATGAATACAAGCACATATGCCTGCAAAGCTAAAAGTTGAGAATAGTAGGTGTAAATGACTGACGTCTCTGCCGTAGGTGGATCAGCATGCGCCTGTCTGGTGTGGACAGGTGCGAGCCAACACAGGATGTGGACTGGCGTGGGCTGTGGTCTCTGTGGGGCTCAGAAGCACCTCCCAGCTGACCAAGAACCAGGACAGGGACTGATGGAGTTGCATAATGACAGAGTATCAGACAGGACACTTTGAGCAGTTAGTGACAGAAAAGCAACCCCAAAGAGTGATTTATCTGAAGAGCAGAGGACCATCCCCAGGACCCAGAGCCTGGGGTCCTATGGACTGGAGCCAGGAACCCAAACATTGCTACTGCTCTTTCAAGCTCTCTCTCTCTCTCTCTCTCTCTCTCTCTCTCTCTCTCTCATACACACACACACATGCTAAATATATATGTTTTTCTGTTTATAAAATAAAAATAATAATAGTACCAACTCCATGGGTTATTAATAGAATGAAATGACATATGTAAAGCCCTTAGAACAAGCCTGGAATATGAAAGCCTGCTGGTCACTAACATATATGTCACTGGAATAAAACCATAAAGACAACCCACTAAAGAAGGACACTGCTCATGCTATCTCTAGGCCCTCTACAGACGCGGTGATCTGTGAAGGTACTTTCTATTTATCGTCTCTGCTCACGACAAGCCTTCCAGCTTCTCCCTGCAGATACTCACGGGCTCTGAGGCTGCTCGATGTCTTCCCGGGCCCTCACCCCAAAGGGAGTTTCTTTCTTGTTTTATGATCTAAAAGAATTTCTTCCTCAAATAAGTAAACTTTTATTATAGGGTCACTATAAGGCCTCAGAGAGAGTTTCACTTAAAAGCTTACAGTGGGCAAAGCAGTATAACCTTTGCTTAACTTGCGAGACCTGGTCAGCCCCGTTTCTGAGCAGCCTCCCTCCGCTCTGCAATAGTCTGTCTCCTGCCCTCCGCTTCATGTCAATCAATTTGCCATCAGACAGTAACCCATCAGAGCCTTTATGTGTCTAATAGTGCATTTCTAAAGCCTGGGTTTGCTTTCCCTCAGTTTTTTTATTTTTTTATTTTAGATAAATCTTCTCTTTGCTTCATTACACAAACCTTTCTGTCCCTATCTTGGTCCAACTAAGTTCAGCAAATACCATTTGTGGTTCTATTAGATACCAGTTACTGTGCTTGGTAGCACTTGTTTTATTTCCTCTTTCTTTTCTTTGCCTTTAATTCTCTCTAAGTCTCCTTGAGAGAGGGAATCACAACTTTTAATACACAACTTTTTAATACTTAAAATTCTCTTAGTTGTTGCAAATATATTTTAAAAAATCTCCATATATCAGAACCTTATGTGAGAGCAAATTCCAATGGGGAAGGAGTTGTATATTCTTGACTATATGTCTGTAGTTAGTAAATTGTATATGGCCCATTCTGTGGTCTGGGTTCATTATTCTCAAGTAATCTTTTTTGTTGAATTTATCAAGTCCAGAGTTTTGAAGTAATTCTTAAGATAATTTTTTTGAGAGATACCTGAATCAGATAGACCTGTCAACATTTATGGTCTTTATGTGGTTGCTGAAGGTGGTTAAATCGGTCAAAAACAGACTAATACCTAAAGAGCGTTTCTCATTTAGGTGTACCTCCTTACCCTTTCATACCTCTTAAAGTGAGAGTAATAATGTCTCATGTGCAGAAAGTAACAGGTTAATTAGTTGTCAGTAAACCTCTTTGAATGTGTTGCTATGTAACTAAAGATAGGCATGTTTAAAGTAATTTATCATATAATTATAATCCATGGAAAGGCAAGGATCCACAGATAGGTACTATGTTTGCAGACATTTACCTAATTTTATTGCCTTGCATTCTTTTCAGAGAGAGGGTATTAGAATTCTGAGTCAACTTCTATAAAATGATATTTATTTATTAAATGGTTATTTTTTCGGATGACATGTTAGGTCTTCTGCAGAATCAGAAGAGAGATGATTGAGGGAAAAGGTGAGGGGTCCATAACCTGAATCATCTATTCAAAAATCACATTCACTATTCATTCATTAATTCATCAATCATTTCTTTTTTAAAAAATATACTTTATTGATTTTTTACAGAGAGGAAGGGAGAGGGATAGAGAGTTAGAAACATCGATGAGAGAGAACCATCGATCAGCTGCCTCCTGCACACCTCCCACTGGGGATGTGCCCGCAACCAAGGTACATGCCCTTGACTGGAATCGAACCTGGGACACTCCAGTCTGCAGGCCGATGCTCTATCCACTGAGCCAAACCAGTTAGGGCTCATCAATCATTTCTTGACTCTCTGTTGTGTGTCAAATACGTACTATGAGCTGAGAACTCAAAGATTAAAAAGATAAAGCTGTGCTCTTAAAAATTTGACTGTCTATTGGGGGAGGCAGGCCTATCAATAAATAATACCATTAGGTGAGTTCTGATACAAAAATGTACAAATCTTGTGAGAGGAGGATGGAATGAATGACTGCTGTGCTTAGTGGGGAGTCAGGAACATCTTTATCCAGGAGTCCTAAGGGATTCGTGGTTCAATGAGAAGATGGGGGCTAGAGAAGGTCATTTGTAGAAAAGAAAACTACAGTAGTTTGAAGAGTGTGGAATGTTCAGAAGGAGCTCAGCGAGACACACAGGTAGGATTGTGAGAGGGGAAACCTGGGATAAAGCTGAAAAGGTAAACAACAGAGTGGGAAAAGCCCTATATTTCATGCCACGGATTTTGAACTTTCTCTTGGAAAGAATAATTTAATTATATTAACTGGGGAAATGACCTGATTAGACTCTAACAGGAAATCATGGATATACTTAGTGAATAAAACACTAAACCTCCAGAAATAATTGAACAATTGCCCTTCCAAGTAGCTTTTTAGGATGTTCATTGAAGAAAGGAACTTTTATTCAAACACGTTTGAAGAAAACTACAAACTCAATTTTCTCAGAGGGACACATTATATACCAGAATTTATTAGTGGCTCTGTGAGGACCAGCATAAAGGATAGTTGTTGAACTCAGTATTTCCCAAACCTATACGGCCATAAAATATGGTTGTCAGATGAGATATTGGACATCCAATTTAAAGTTGAATTTCAGATAAACAGCAAATAATGTTTTAATATAACTAAGGGATATTGCATGGAACATAGTATGTGGGATTAGAATTCTGAGGAACACTTGCACAACACGTTACACCTCAGAGATATTTTATGATGTGTCTCTGATGAGACAAGAAATGCACTCCAGCCCTAACCGGTTTGGCTCAGTGGATGGAGCGTCGGCCTGTGGACTGAAGGGTCCCAGGTTCGATTCCAGTCAAGGGCATGTACCTTGGTTGCGGGCACATCCCCAGTAGGGGGTGTGCAGAAGGCAGCTGATCTGTGTTTCTCTCTCATCGATGTTTCTAACTCTCTATCCTTCTCCCTTCCTCTCTGTAAAAAATCATTAAAATATATTTTTTTTTAAAAAGAAAGAGAAATGCACTTCACTCCCAGGACTCCATACATTTTTAAGAGATCTGTTTGATGGAGTTTAAACCTCTTTATATTAATTGTGGTAGGTTCTAAATATTTGTTATCATTTTTTTTTGTAATGAGACTTTAAAATCTACTCTATTAGCAACTTTTAAATATATGATACAGTATTATTAACTATAGTCACTGTGCTCTACATTACATCTTCGTGCCTTATTATTTTAAAACTGGAAATTTGTACCTTTTGACCACCTTTACCAATTTCACCTCCACCCCAAGCTGTGCCTCTGGCAATCACCAATCTGTTCTCTGTATCTATGAGTTTCTCTTTTTTATGACTTAAATTTTTTTACTGGTTAGAATTTAAAAGATGTCAACATTTCCAGCCGCTAAGAATGTACTAGACAAAAATCAAGGAACCATAATTTTGATATCTATGAAAAAGTAAATTGAAATGAGCTGCTTAGAAAATGTAGAAATTTCATTGTTGAAACCCTTTGAAACCTTTCTGTTTTCTTTTTCTTCCTGTTTCTATGTCACATTCACTGGTTATCCGAAGAGGAAGAGACTGAAGAATTGTGGAAGGAATTTCTACTCATGCAAGCATCATATAACCTTAAGTCCTTTGGGGAAAGTAATTCTTGGCAAACATTCCAGGACCATGTATAAGTAGAAAAGGTTTCATAAAACGACTCATTTTTAGTGTCTACTCCAACCAAATCCCCTCGGATCTTATGCCAGAAATTTAGCATTTCTTTCCAGTGCTCAAGAGCAATTCCTAAGTTATAGGTTTCTGTAGCTCTCTTCACATGCGGTTTAAGAGCAGCTGCCTCAGTCACTGTCCATTTCTGCTTTTTCTTCAACATTTGGTCAATGGTGAGGATCTCAGTTGGGTAGCCGGAGGGAGAGTCGACAGGCTTTATATTTGCTGCCTGTGTTTTCCAATCTCTTTTATGGAAAAAGTAGTTATCAAAGAAACTCAGAGGCTCCTTTCTCCTAAGCATTTCTAATTTATGCATGTCTTTGAATGGCTTTCCCATTACCAGCCCATCCACATTAGGAAACAACGGAAAGATGGGTATTTTTGAATATGGGTTGTCTGAAGGAGGATTGCATCTCCTGAGCTCCTCAAGATATCTGAATAAATCCTTTTCTTTCATTATTGCAATCCGAGTAGCATTAGCAAAGGCAGTTGTGCTTGAGGTCAGAGGTGTGCACATGTCTGGCTTAAATCTCCTTTTTCCATAATCTGTATGGGAGGGATTCCACAATATTCCTGCAGTGGTTTCTTGGAATTTTCTTTGGAAATAGCTTACTAATTCTATTATAGCCTTTCTGGGTAAGGCTGAAATCTCTACAAGCTTTGATAGAATTTCAAACAACAGGATCCCTGGGTTGCCAGAAAAATCTAAACACTTGTCTTTTTCTGGAACCACAGCTCTAAGGAAGCGGTCCTTATCTGTTAGCACCTTTATAAAGTCTGAGAAATTCACTTTCCCATCTCGGTCAATATCAGCATATTTTAATTCATTATAGACATCACACTTGGTTAGATGCATTCCCACCTTAGCTAAAGTGCACATCATTCCATGAAAATCAATACAGTCGGTTTTATCCTTGGTAAAGAAGTTGTAGGCATCTTGGAAGGCTTGAATTTGTGAAGCACTCAATTTCCTTTCTTTGTGCCGTAATTGGCATGGGAGAGATCGTGGTAAATCTTTATCCCTCTTGCCATGGGAGCTGGGTACTTTTGTTAGAGGATCCAGCTTAAATTTTTTGCTTAATGTCAGAAACTGCCATGTGGCCAGTAACTCTGTCTCCAGTCCCACAGCACCTTGCTCCGCTGCCTTCATGTGCTTCCGCTCTGTCGAGTTTTGTTTTTCTTTAGGTTGTTGGATTTTTTAAGATTATATGTATACTAGAGACCCAATGCACAAAATTTGTGTGTGTGTGTGTTGGGGGGTCCCTCAGCCCGGCCTGCACCCTCTCACAATCCGGAACCCCTCGCTCCTAAACACCCACCTGCTGGCTCCTTACCGCTTGGCTTGCTGCTCCCTAGCACTGCTCCTTAGCACCACCACTGCACTCGCCAGCTGTGAATCTGACTTCTGGCTGAGCGATGCTCCAGCTGTGGGAGCACACTGACCACCAGGGGTAGCTCCCACGTTGAGTGTCTGTCCCCTGGTGGTCAGTGCGCATCACAGCGACCGATTGACCAGTCATTCGGTCACTTAGGCTTCTATATATATAGATTTCCAGTACACGGGATGATGCTCCAATCAACTGAGCCACACAGGCTAGGGCTCTATATATAGATTTCACTTAGCATAATGCCCTCAAGGTCTATCCATGTTATTGCAAATGACAATATTTCCTTCTTTTTGGGCTAAATTATATTTTATTGTATATATGTAGTATAGCATATAATCTTTAAAGTATCTTTTGCGTTTTCTTCATTTCTCAGTAACTATGCTAGTGTAAATGAAAGTTGTCCTTGTCATTGATAAAAATGTAGGTATTCCCCTCCCAGTGATAGAGCTTAATTAACTAATTAATTAATTAATCAATCTAACATCCAACACACATCTGTTGAGAGCCTACCACGTGCCAGGAAATGAGGATGCAGAAATGTACACGGAAGAGACTCCTCTGCCCTGTGTATGTTTATAGGACAGTGGGCAGCCCAAGCCCCACTGTGCTCCTTTGAATGGAGCTGAGCACTCTAGCTTCTCCACCATCTGGCTCCAGACAATTTGTGTAGCCCCATCTCCCACCATCCCACAACTGCCCCTTTCCCTAGCCTATGTGCAGGCCCAGGGCATGCCAAGATTTTGTACTTCCATGCTCTTTCACGGACTATGGCCTCTCCCTAGAATGCCCCTCCTCTCTCCTCCCTTCTTCATCTTCTTCACATCATTCTTGGCCTTTAAGATTCTTGGAAGCATTTCCTGACACCACCTCCCCGTGTCTGACTGGAAGCCATTTTATTTTTGTACTCCAAATATTCTTCCATATTCAAGTATAACTCTATCATAACACTTACCAAATAAACTTGCTGTAATTGCTGGTTTATTTAAGTCTTCTTCCCCATATTAGCCAATTAGCTACTTGAGACATTTCATGTCATTTTATTCTTACCACATAACACCACTCCAGCTAGATATTTTGTGTTTGTTGAATGATAAAATACCTTTC
The DNA here is from genome assembly GCF_028538775.1 of Myotis yumanensis. Taxonomy (NCBI): domain Eukaryota; kingdom Metazoa; phylum Chordata; class Mammalia; order Chiroptera; family Vespertilionidae; genus Myotis; species Myotis yumanensis. The sequence goes on from NW_027223753.1 coordinate 76,817,841, forward strand.
TGTCTTATAGCAATGGAATCTCATCCATTCTCTTCTGCTGTCATCACTATACTAAATTATTCTGAAATGAATTGTCAGTAAGAAGATGTCATTAATTATTTTCAATCTATAGTACACCAAGTTGAAAGACAAAAGAAAAACTTTAAACACCCTCTGAAAATAATTGTAAGTAGTGCTCCTTAACTGGTTGCTGAAAACTATAACCAAGGCCACGCCTGAGGTAGTTAGGAGGACGCTGCTTGACCCGCAAAAGCTCTTTGTCAAAGAGACCACTTTATAAATAATCACGATGGTTCTACAAATGGCAACTGTGGCCCCAACCAAGGAACAATATTTACATCTTCTCAAAGTGGAAACATGGCTGGGCTTGCCTTGGTGGGTATAGTCACAGCCCACGCTCAAGTAAGAATTCTCTTGCATGGATAGCATCACCTGCAAATGCCAAATGCCAGAAGGAAAGTTAGAATTATCCTGTTAGAAGATAATGGAGTAATAGTTTGTTTAATTATGACTTTATTGAAATAAGAGTTAAGAATGAACATGTAAGCATACCTTTTCTATGCCTTTTTTTTTTCTATTCCATTTCTATAGTACTCATCTATCCTGATCCCATTTTACTACCCAACCAAAATGGGTGAATTGACACAGTGGGGCCCTAGTTGGAAGGCTAAAGCCCTTAGAATGGAAAGAATGGCTTCCATGGCAGGGAGCTTATGCTGTGTCCCTTGCGGATCCAAACAGAAATGTGTTTCCCCCACTTCTCTTAGTCACATCCCTAATTTTGAGTAGTTGTTTTAAAATCTCAGCTACTAAGACTAAAATGCAACCCAGCCATCCAAACAACTTGGGAGGTTTGACCTGGAGACCTAGGTGATAATGGGGTTTCTCACTGGTCATAATTTGGGATTGTCAGGCTGGGAAGGTGAGTGAGGGCTGGAGAAGAGCATCAGTGGCACACACTGCAGTGTTGAAAATGCCCGTAGAGTTTCTGCACTAAGCTTTCGAAGTTCAGTTCAGTTTAGGGAGCATTTATAGGGCATTCCTGGTGTGGCAAAACCAGGTGCTAGAGATATAATAATTTGCAAGGTAGATACAGTCCCTGACCTCCTAGTGCTTGTGAGGAAGTAAATACAGGAGATACAGACATGTGATAAGGGACTTATGAGATCCTTAAAGACCATCCTAGAAAAGAGGATATAACAGCCTGCTATCAGAGAAAACAAGTGGAACTGGCCAATCTTTTGTATAGAAGGGTAGATCGCTGCCTGACTTATCTTGCTCTGGTGAAAGATCAATGTCAAGGATCTAGGAAGAGCAATGTCAAGGATCCAGAAAGAGCAATGCCAAGGATCCGGGAAGGGCAACGTCAAGGATCTACATTGGACAACAGGAAATCTATAGCTCAGATGAACTTTCTTTTCTCAGCTTCACTAGGCACGAAGAATGAGAGAGCAAACAGAGCCCATGGTGGTGGGACCAGTGATGGCAGGGGTCAGGGTGAGCAATGGCAGGGAGTGTCCGTGGTGCTAGTGTGACAGCCAGACTGTGTCCCAGCAGTTAGGACATAGAGGGCAACTTGACGTTGTACTGGAAAGTCAAGGCAATTAGCAGCCAAGAGAGGCTGCAGAGAGAGTGGGAGCAACATGGCACTTTAGGACAAGGTAGAGCAACCTGAACAATGGCTAGGGTTTGTGAAAGGATTTACCTGTGGCACCTGCACTCCATTGGAATGGAAGAAATGCAGGAAGATATGTTCCCCCTATCTGAAGACTTTGGGTGGGGCTGTGGCTGTTTGTCACTGGAAAAGAATTATCCTTAGAGGGTTGGGTCTCATTTGGTGAGAGTGAACTTACTCTCTTCAAGATGTTCTTTTACCACTAAGAGTGCCCAAACAAATAAGGCGATGGGATTTAATGTCTATTTTAAAACATTCATTGAAGCAAAAAGCCCAAGTAATATGGTGGTGAAGCTAAGAAAAGTAAAATATATCCTACCCACTTTTGGAGAAGACTTTCAAAACATCTGTACTCCTAGTAAACTGGCATTTTACAACGGTGTTGTTCCCCAAGATTGCTGTTAGGATCAAGCACAAACAAGATCCTGTGATAATAAGATTCTCTGGCAATGAGGCCCCTTAAATAGTGTTAGAGTTACTATAAAACAGAATTCTGTACTGTGCCAGGATGCATTTAATCAGACGTTGGTGTCTATTTGTATTTTTATAACTGGTAAAGCAGCAAGGCCAGTGAGTATGGGAGCCCAAGATAGTTACAATAGTGCTAGCCAGTGCAAATTTTGGGATTTACTAAACACTTTTTTTTTTTAGAATTAAAGATGCTTAAATATTTTGATAGTGCTCTCTCTAAAATAAATAGACATATAGAAAATTCATTCATTTGATAAATGCTCAGACCCCACAATGTCCTTTCATGAAGACACTTAGATAAAAGTGTCTGGAAATTTAAATAAAATGAGCAGCTGTCACTAGAGTTACTTCTAGAAATCACAATCTAGCCTGACACCTTTATTTTCCTTTACACTAAAAATTATAGACACTCTTCTGGTATTGTTATGAATTATTGGCATTAGGTTGAAAATTTCTCTAGAATATAGTGCATAAAAACCTCTTTGACGACTGAAAAATTGTTATGTGTCAAAGAAAGAACCCTTGACCAAATTCAGGTCACTTCTCATCATAAAAACAATAAATAACTAATCAATGGATTGAAATACATGGTCTATTCAGCCCACTTCCAACTTTTGCAGGGCCAGACAAGAGTACAAATGGAGGCCCACATGTCATAGGTCTAAAATTTACAAACCAAGCTATCAACCTGCTAAACAAAATATGTTCTCCTTCTATATTGATGAAAGTACGTTCACGATGGGAAGTTCATTCAAGGCCAAATTTAAAATTCTTGGACCACATGGAGTTGTACTCCTGCAATCCCCCAGGCCACCCCTCTTCTCTTCTCACTACAAGCTTCATCCTGGAGTGTGGGGCCTTGCACCACATGTGGACACCCTAGCCTTGCAAATACAAGCTCTATTCCCCTTCCACCATATCTCCCAGCAGCTGTTCATGGCCACCCACAGGCTAGGAGTGGGTATTCTGTCTGTTCTGTCTGCCCTTGGGCCAGACCCAGAGAAGAAGCCAGTTGAGGCCCTGGAAGAGGGCTCAGGGGCATTTGGGAAGGAAATTACAGGGTCTTGGGTACCTGGAGTGTGATCTAGAAGAGAGGTCATGATCTCCAGGTTGGTGTACCCCTTTGGTCATGAAGGGAGGATATGGCTGGAGAAGAGCAAGAGTGAGCTCTCTAACATATGGGTCCAGGGCAGTAACCTTCTTGCCCAAATCATAGGATGGGTACTAGGTAACTTCCTTGCACTTGAATAAGGGCTGAAACCACACCACTGCTATTTAACAGTGTTCTCCTCTCTCAGAGTGACTTGCTTACTTCCCTAGGATAGACACCGGGACATGCCATTATCCATGAGAAAACAGCCCAGGAGAAGGCAGGGTGGCTTCCAGATATCACTGGAAGTTTGGGCTGCAGAGAGGATATTGAAAGATGGGAACTGGCTCTAGCCGGTTTGGCTCAGTGGATAGCACACCAGCCTGTGGACGGAAGGGTCTCGGGTTTGATTCAGGTCAAGGGCACATACCTCGGTTTCAGGCTCCTCCCCAGCCCAGGTCCTAGTCAGGGCTCCTGCAGGAGGCAACCAATACATGTGTTTCTCTCACATTGATATATCTGTGTCTTTCCCTCTCTCTTCTACTCTCTCTAAAAATCACTGAAAAAATATCCTTGGGTGATGATTAACAATAACAACAAAGCAAAACAAAATAAAACTGGGAACTGAAACCACCTGTTTACTTTTTGGATCCTTCTTCAAACATGGCGGACTTTCTGTAGACCCCTTCCCAACACTGCCTGTGCATCTTGCTTCTTTGTCATCTCTCCCCCTTTAAAGGATTCAAGCAGGGCTGGTTGTGCTAGGTCATCTCCCCCTCTCTCTGATAGGCATCTCTTAGCTCTTGCCTTCAGTATCTCCCTGTCTGACATCACAGTTTCTTTGTGGTCAAAGCCTAAGCTGAATATTCTGAAATCCAGTATGTGCCTTTCGCCCACATAATGTCAATTCATCTTCCTCTCTTACCTGCTGCTGAGTGACTCATCTGGGGGTGGAGTGGAGAGCCAGACACACCTGAAAAAATGTGCCTTTTGGATCCTGGAGATTTAATTGCTTTGTACTTTGCATTTGATTTTACTATCCCACCAATGTAATCAGAGATGAGAATAAAGCTACTTGTTAACATTTCCTCATTTGGGAATTAGAAAATGGAAAGAAGAACTGTCTTTTTTTTTTTTTTTTTTCCTGGTAGGGGCATCTCCCTTTCACTTGTACTGTGCTCTTTAGAGCATTTCCTGCCAGGGCAATTTCAAGTTCAACTTGTTTTTTAAAGTTATGAATCATATCGGTGATTCAAAGCCAATTTTAAGAGAGGAAAAAAAGCTAAGCTGTCTATAAAGAATCAAACCGAGTAGCAACCATGCATTGTTATTCTTGGAACTTTTGGCAAACACCCACTAGTACATTACCCATTCATTCATTCAGCAAAAATATGTTGAAGCAAAAATATACTCACTGGATGATGTCATATATAAATTCTCTTTTCTGAAAAGCATAGGTTTTTGTGTTGGATTTTCATTTTCACACAGGAAAAACAAAATTAGAAGTAGTAGTTGCTATAAATTTGTCAACTGTGTTGCTATTTCAAAGAGAGAGAGAGAGAGAGAGAGAGAAGACATGAAGTTCCTCAACCCAGACATACTTTGATAATGAACTGATACATTAACCCTGTATTTTCTAAACCACAGGCCTGGGAGGAACCTCAAAGGTCAGACATACAACTTTTCCATTTCACTAATGAGAAAGGGAGTTCCCGAGGGTGGGTGAACCACTGCTGGAGGCTGCACAGCTGGTGGGCCTGTGGCAGAGCCAGGCCTGGAGTCCTGATCGCCCATCTTTCTATGAGCAAGTGCCTTCTCCAGGAGCAGTCAGGTTAGCTTTTACATACTTACTATGATGGCAAGGCCCTTTCTCTGGTGCTGTATTACTTCCTGTTCATACATCTTTGTAAGATAGGTATTAGTATCTACTTTAGAGAAAGGGAAAGCGAGGCTAAGAGAAACTGTCACTTGACCAGCGATTCCTGACTGGCCAGTGGCAGAGGGGGGATGAGAAAAGGCAAGAATCTGACGCTCCGGGCCACACTGTTTCCACACCACAGCACACTTCGCCCTGTGGCATACTGCCAGGGAGCGTCTTCCTGTGGTTGTCATCTTTCTCTGTATAACCAAGACCAAATGGGGATGCATGAGCATCTACTTCCAAATCGATATGTTTGTCCATTGGGTCACTTGTTCTTTCATTCATTCTTCTTTGTGCGAAGCACCGAGTCAGGTACTATGGGAGGTAGAAAGAATGGGTAAGATATAAACCTGCTCCTGAAGAAATCCAGTGTCTACAAGGAGATGCAGAATTTGTTCACAAATAACTGTAGTACAAGACAGCATATAGCAACAAATTAAAAGAGTAGAAAGTGTAACAGAAATTCCTGTGTTGGAGGAAAGTAAGATAATGTTGTACTGTCCAGGAGATTTAAGAATTCTGCAAAGAAAATATCTTGGAGAGATTGAAAATATCTTGGGTACCTGGAGTGTGATCTAGAAGAGAGGTCATGATCTCCAGGTTGGTGTACCCCTGGAGTATTCTTTGACCTGTAGGTGGGGAAAGAGAGCATTTGCTTAAGGAGATTTCCTTTGAAAATGGGCTTACAATGCTTTATCCAAGAATTGAATAATGAATTGATGAACTTAAGGGGAAGATGAAGAAGTGTGTATTTTCCAAATGGGTCTTTAGAAAATAACAAAAAAACTTCTAAACTTCTGGGCAGTGCAGTCCTCTAAGTTGTAAAAATTAAATGCTAACTAAAATTTTGCTAATAACTAAAAAATGCATAGTTATTCCCTTTGCTGGGCTCTCACCCTGAGACCTGTAAATTTGGATGAATTGGTTCATAAGTAAACATTTAGATTTTTATGGAAATGAATAACAAGTCAGTCGAATAGGAAGAGATTCAGTTGGGCAAGAGCCACACTCAGTTATTTTTGCTGGGGTTTTTGCAACACTAAATGGCTACTCTGTGGGGAAATAACATATAAAATAAAATATCTCAATTTGTGAAAATGCACAACATCTTCATGATATCTTAGGGAATTTTAAACTTTAATAACTTAGATTGAAGGTAGGTGGGAATTTCAAAGTAAATTTAGATCTGTTTGGGTTTTGTTTGTTTTGTTGGGTTTTTTTTTTGGTCACAATCCAATAGCAAAATGAATTCTAATTCTGCTTTTGAGATTTCTTTGAAAAATGAAAAAAAGCACTAAAACAGGAAGGAAAACATGCCCTAAGATGAGCTAAATTAAAGCCCATTGCAACACGAGAAGAAAAATTTCACTTTGTCTTTGAATGCTGTTTCCAGATTTATTACTACCATGCTCACAACCTAGTAGTCAAGGTTCAAGTTCAAAGAATAACAACATCTGGAGGAAGAGGTAGAGATAACTACATCTACATCTACAACTACATCTGTGATATTTCATTTCCTTATAAACATCTGAGGCAAACATGGGGACATGAGAACAATCTGGATGGTGGTGACCAGGGCCTGTAATTTTGTTCTCCCTCCTTTATCATCTGTTTGATATGCCTCATAATAAAACAACCTGCACACAGGATTTATGAAGACTGATCCTTTTTAGAAGTCATCAAATCGTTCTGCACACACACCGTCATATCAGCATTTTAATTTATCACAGGGGAAAATACACCACAAAAATGACAGTATAAAGTGACTAGAACTTATATCCAATTAGTGGAGGTATGGAGGGTGACTGGTAGAGAAGTGGGGACTTTGCAGGGGCAAGACCCTGTCTGTTCTTCAGAGTCCCTGGAGCTTGCTGATGGTGCTGTGGGGAGGCACATGGCGGGGGCAGGGCAGGGAGGGATACTGGTCGTCTTCCCTCAGAGCAGGATCCTTCACTGCTAGGCATTGGCTTGGCTTATTCTGCGTGGATTTGGCTACCAGAGAACCAAGGAATGCCTTTTTCTAGGAAAGGTGTCCCACCCGCAGAACTGGGGTACCTCTCACATACTTTGTGAAAAGTCACATTGGTTTAGATCTTCAGAGGTACAGGGAGGAAAGGCCATATGTCTGATACCAAACTAGGATACCTGACTATCTTCTACTAAAACTTGTCCTCTTTCTGTCTCATAGTGTGATTTTGATACAAGGGCAGGAGATTTAGCTGTAGGAAGCCTTACCTAAAAGGATGGTGGCTAAGGGAAAGTACTTTAGAAAAAGTCCAAATCTCTCATGATGTTCACATTCTGAGATTTGACAGTTCTGCTGAGGACAATTTATTAAATGGTAGGCTTGGGGTTTCTTGTAGGTATCAGGGGTAGTTTCAGGCAAATTTGTAAAATAGGTGATGAGTGTTCTGAGGTGAGACAGCCAGTGCCCCCCTCCCTTTATAATCACCCTTGGAGACTTGAATCTTGCCTTGTGTACTTTTTGAGAGAGATGGAGATGGATAGAGATTTGGAAATGGAGTAGAAGGGCTAAGTGACCGCTTTAGGACGGGAGTAAAATGTCCCTCTTCTTCTCCATGTCTCGTCTCTCTGCATCCTATGTCCTCAGATGTCTTTTGGGACATTGTCATTGTGTGGTACCCACTCTCCATCTCCGTCAGCAGCATTCCCTCCGTGTACAGGGTGTGCAGGTCTCTCTTATCTGCTGAGAAGCTCCCTTCAGTCCCAGCGTCCCTTTAACTACCATCCAATATGAGCACTACTAGGCACGTGTGCCTGGTGAGCACTTAAAATATGGCGAATGTTAGCAAGAAACTGTATTTTACATTTTATTTAATTCTCATTTTAACTTAAAAAACTGAAGCAATGTAAACTATTTCTCATTTAACACAACACTACAATCCTGGTAGAACTCTATTTCATTTTAACCATTACATCACGTAAGATACAATTATATAGGCCATGTGTCATGAGTGTGGGATCTAGTATTACACATAAACATAAATACATCACCTATCTAATTGATTAATGGATTGACTGTGTGAATTACATTACATGTACCAATATTTGAATACTAGAGGCCCGGTGCACAAAATTTGTGCACTCAGGGGGTTCCTCAGCCCGGCCTGCACCCTCTTGCAGTTCAGGAGCCCTCGGGGGATGTTTGGCTGACAGCTTAGGCCCACTCCCCTCGGGGAAAAGGCATAAGCTGGCAGTTGGACATCCTTAGCGCTGCTATGGAGGAGGGAGGGCTTCCACCACTGCCGCTGCTCTTGCCAGCTGTGAGCCCAGCTTTTGGCTGAGTGTCACTCCCCCTGTGGGAGCACACTGATTATCAGGAGGCAGCTCCTGCATTGAGCGTCTGCCTCCTGGTGATCGGTGCGTATCATAGCGACTGGTTGTTCCACTGTTTGGTCAATTTGCATATTAGCCTTTTATTATATAAGATTTTATGCAGAGAGTACAAGTTACAGTGATACCTATGTGAATCATAATTGGTAAATACATTTACATTTTTTAAATTATAATATCTTTAAACCTTTTTTTTAGTAGTCTGTCTCATAGTTATTGGTGAATAAGTCTTATGTCCTCTATTAAGCACTGATAATCTTAAGGGACAAATCTATAAGTATGGAAAAAATTTAAATTTAAAATGCTACTAATACAGAAGAGAGATGTGGAACCTAATACTATAACTAGAACAGTGATTAAAAAAACCCCAAAAAGATCTGTCATAAATTTCACAATCAGTGGTAGTTGCAATTTGCTGCAATAGTGCAAAATGAAAAAGCTGTCATGTGAGAAACACACACACATGTTGTTCTGATTATATGACTGTTGAATAGTATTTCCTAAGGTGAGTTCCACAAAACATTAATCAGGAGAGATGTTCATAAAAGAAAAAAAAAGAATTTGTATTCAAATAAGTTTTGGAAGGGGTGAATATTTTATTCCTCTATTAGAGATCCACAATGTAACTTAGCATATTAAAAACATTGCAATATCTGGTAAAAAGAAAAAATTTTAAGCTTGATTTAACTCAGTTTTCCTACATTAGCATTAAATCTTACTTTTAAAAAAGTTTTTATTTATTTTTAGAGAGAGAGATAGGGAAAGGGAGAGACAAAGAAACATGATGATGAGAGAGAAACATCAATCAGCTACCCCTTATGGGGATGGAGCCCACAACCTGCGCATGTGCCCTGACTGGGAATCCAACTGGAGGCCTCAACCAACTGAGCCACCCTGGCTAGGGCTAAATCTCACATTTTATTTTATCTGTTCACATTACCTATTGGAGAACGACACTACCAATGCAAGAAAGTTTCATGACTCTTGTTCTCACAGAGTAGATAAAGCTCTGGTCAGGGAGGCCTTGGCTAGTGCCCTGGCGGAAAGTGGGCTTGCCCCCTTCTAAATGATGCAGGCAGAATTCTCTGACCTTTGGTGGAGTACCCAGAAGAATAAATACAATTCAGATTAAATAAATAAAGCTTCAGGAAGCTGAGAATATGGCAGTTGCTATTGGTAGTGTCACTTTGAGGTGACAGTCAGTCTGGAGGGAAACCAGTCAAGAGGTAGCATGAATCACAGCGAGGATCACATATTTTGACCCAGTGGGAATCTGTCTAAGGAAATAGCCCCAAAGAGTTTTTTAAGCCTACATGTTCAAATACAATTATAGCAGGGATATGGAAAGCACGGGAAAGTCTTAGGTAACCCAAATGTTCAAGAGGAGGGAAAAGCTTAAGCAAATGGATATAATTTCTCCACGAACTACTCTGTAGTCTTCAAAAATGATCAACTTGAATTCATGTTGTTATGTGGAAAAGTATACACACCAGGATGTTCATTTCTCCCTTAATTTCATGGGCTCCCAATTTCAGACTTATGACATCCGTGCTCAAAACATGGTATCTCTACATTTCCTCAACCTCATTCTATTACTTCCAAAGCAGTACTGAGCAACATAGAATTTCCTGGCAGTCTTGGAGAAATAAAAACTGAAAGCTCCCTTCTCTAATTCTTATTCTACACATAGAGAACCCCCCTGACACAACAGATTACCTTGTAGCCTTCCACATCTTTTCCTTGCATATACAAACGTATTTATTTTCCTTTCGACATAAATTGGCTTATATTACACACAGCATTCTGCAATTTTCTTTTTCCATGTAATCATATATCATAGAGACCTTTGTATACATGGTGAGGCAAAAGCAGGTTTACAGTTGTACATATAGAAAATAACACAATAATTAATAAATAATAATACAAGAATAAACTTTGTTTCTCACACTCAAAACTGTAAACCTATTGTTTGCTCCACCCTGCACTTATAGACCTGTTTCCTTTCAATGGTTGCATGTTCATTCATGTGGTTTATTCAGTCCTGGATATTGATGGACATTTAATTGTTTCCAATTTTGTAATATTTCAAACAGTGCTATACACATTGATCCATGGTATCAGTGACCTTATGCTGATCAGGATGAATAAGAGGTGCTGAGAAAACTGGAAGCCTTGGTGACACACATGTGCTCTAGAGGATGAAAATAAACCCTAGAGATTCAGGGACCTGCCATTTAGGAAGGTTTTGAGGGGCCTAGTGGACAAAGGTGTGTTGGTAGGTAACCCCCAAAGTAAAGGCTAATTGCTACACCTTGCGCTCCTTAACACAAAGAAGGGAGCACAGTGCCTGGTGGGCCTTTCTGAGTTCTAGAGGCGGTGTAGTCTACACTTGGGAATATGGCTACAAATCACCACCAGGAGGCATTGGAAGGCTGCCAGTTTTGAAGAGGTCCTGGTACAGGAAAGGCCTCAAATAGCCCTTGCCACCTCACAGATCCTGTGGTGTTGGCAGTATCAGCGATGGAAAAAGTAGCAGTGTGGATTTTAAACCTTTGTTAGTAGTCTCTCTTATAGTTATTGGGAAATAAGTCTTATGTCAAGCCCTAGGCAGGAGAATCACAAATTTCAGGCCTCTAGGGTTCTGAAACAAGGCAATGCCATGGCCACAAAAAATTATATGCCTTTTGAAAAACAGCTCCTGGCATATTATTGGGTCCAGGTAAAGATGGAGCACCAGGTAACTTTGTGACTACAACTGCCAGTTAGGATGAGTTTATAGGAACATAAAACTGTGAAGTCAGACAGGCCCAGGTGCAGCCCATCATAATATTGAAATAGTGCATCTGAGATTGAACCTGAGCAAGACCAGCGGGCATGAGTAAGCTCAGAAGTAAGTGGCCTCAACCTCTGTCACCTGCCACAATTTCACTAGCGCTCTCCCTAGCTCCACCTATAGGATAGGCCCTATATAGCCAGTGAAAGAAGAGGGGGAAAGCCCAAAATTGGTTTGTGAGTGATTGGCTCATGATGTTGGTACCCATGAGACTGGATAGCAGCTACATTATAGCCACACTCAGTTTGGCCTTGAAAGATAGTAGGTGTAAATCTTCTCAAATGGGCAAAGCTTGTTACCTACTTTGTGTGAAAGAAGTGGCTCTACATGACTATTCACAAATTCCTTGGCCATGGTCACTGGCCTCGCCAGAGGGTCAGGAGCTTGGAAGAAAAAGAACTGGAAGATCAGAGACAAGGAGGTCTGGATTTAAAAGCATGTAGATGGACAGAAAATGTGAAGATTTTGTATCACATATTAATACCCATCAGAAAGTATCAACCATGGGAGACACATTAACAACCAAGTAGGCAAAATGATTCCGGCCTGTTGACATTAGTAGGGCCCTGTTATTGGCCATTATAGGACTGGACACATGAGTGGTGTGGCCATGACCTTGGGCTTTTGTTCATCAAGGTCAAATGAGATACTGATTCCTCTGAATGTCCAACTTTGTTATTTTAGATTCTTTGAGCTTCCATATCAGTTTTTTTAAGCATATAAATTTAAACAAAAAGAGCCCAAATATACCAGTAGAAGGGAATTTTATTAAATCTGTAGGACAATTTGGGAAGAATTGCCATGTTAAAATATTTGTGAGTCTTTCAATCCATGAATGAGGTATAATCTCTCCATTTAGATATTCTTTAATTTTTCTCTGTTTCTATATGTTTTGTAGTTTTCAGTGTAAATATCTTGGACAATTTGGATAAACTTTTATATAGCCCTTCTTTTTATTTTCCCTTTTTAGATAACCAGAAAAAATAATTCTCAGAAAATAATTGGCCATATCTGTAGCCTGCAAAGTATAGCTCCCACAAGTAAGATGCTGTGGGTAGAGCAGAGACAGAAAGAATTTAAGTAGCAAATAAGAATATCCAATTTTTAATGTGTATGTTTATGACTATAATTGTGTAAAATGTTTACAAAAAGAAATAATGGAAAGAATGAAAGTGGGGAAGATGGCAGCAGCGGGAAAGTATATGAAGCCCTCTAAATCCCCACATAAAAAGAGAGAGAACACAGGAGCCAACCTCAAAGAGCTCCCGAAGGCAGGACTGCAACAATTTGAGTAACATAACAAATAAAAAATATTGGATGATAGCCCAAAGTATAAAATAAATATATGAATCCAAAGTGATACAAATAAATGATTGAATAAATAAATGGGAAGAAAGAGACAAATCTTCCTTACAAAAGAATTCCAAATCTCATGCATAGTTACTCCCCTCCCACGTCCATCCCCCAGAAATGGAACTTAATTCCTGCCATTCTTCCCTTTAGAATGGGCTGGAATTAATGACAATAGAGAATGCAAAAGGGAAAAATAAAAACTTGACAGTGGAGAAACCTGACCCATCTTAACCAAGTGATTAAGGTTAGCATCACAGTGATGTCATGTGGGTACCAAGTGCCTCCTCATGTGATGTGATGAGAGGAGCTCTTCATTGCAGGGAGTGCTATTGGGTCAAGCCTCAGACTGACCTGTGGCAGGGCCACAAACAAGTCTCAGCTTGGAGGGCAGAGCCCTCAGAGCATAATTAAGCTTGATCTTATAGTCCTCCCTTCTTCCTTCCTAGATAGCTAATGGGCTGTGGGTGGTGCAGCAAGTGCTGCCAAAACAAGGTAAAACTCACAAGAACATTGTAAACATGTTGACCATTTCCCTTGTTTTGCATTGTGTGCTCTGACTATAAAATAAAGCTTTGGCTTGCAGGCTGGGTCACTGTGTCCTCATCCAGGCACAGTGATCTGACCTAGCCCCAGCTGTATTCTCTTGTCTGTCTTCTTTAATCCTTCGCTTCCCCTCCTTAGGCTCACCGAACCTGGCCCTGCTTGCGTGGCACACTTCATCTCTGTGGCATTCTTTCCAAAATCTTTAAACCAGAGATAAAAAATGGTGGTGGAATAAGTGGATGCTCCCAGGTCCAAACTGGAATTACAACTAAAATACAGAAAAACTTCCCAATAATCAAGAGAAGACTTGATGGAGAAAACCCTGATACCCGAGGATGGAAAGTGGAGACCGCATAGAGACTGGTAGGAGGGGTGGAGGCATGAAAGAGCTGACCTGGTGCCCACAGACAGCAACTGAAGTTCTGCAGTGATATCTCATCTGTGGGGGGTTGCCACTGAGAACTCTGGGGTTTAATCCCCAAGCTGGGCCCCCCATCAGAGAGCACCAGAACTGAGAAGAGTACCCACATAACATCTGGCTGTGAAAAGCAGCAGAGTTGCTGTCGGCCAGGGAGAAATGGCTGGAAATTCAGGAACCCTCTTAAAGGGCAATGCAAAAAATTCCCCGTGGAGCCACCCACCTTGTGCTCCAGCAGAGGGAGGGCAGAGTGGACTGGAGCTGTGTGAGCAGAAGCCAGGATTGGAGGCTCTGAGGTTAGAGCTTAGAAAGCAGACACCCCAGTTTTCTGTGCTGAGTCATTCCCTCATGCAGTGGAGGACATCTTTCCCACACAGACATTTGGCATACAGTCAGCCTTGCGTGGGGAGAAGACAGTAGACTCACCCTTTTGGAAAACACCTTGCCCCATGGTGTGGAGTTCCTGAGGCCACTTAAGAGACTAAAAAAATTCCTTTGAGCATCTAGCCAAAAAGATAATATTACTTATTAGCCTCCAAGCAGAAGCAACTGCCCACCCAGTTGACAAAAGCTCTCACTACACCTGAGGATGATTGCATGAGGGCAATTCAAGTGAGAATCCCATCTGTGCAGGCAAAGGTGGTCTCTGGAGGCTTTGAGTCTTTGCCTGATCTAATTAGTCAGAAACAGCATTTGATGTTGTCCTGCCCTAGAGATTGAGAGACATTGCAGATCTACCTAATACATAGTCACAAACCCAAACAGGCAGCCAAAATGAGAAGACAAAGAACAATTCCCAAATGAAAGGACAAGAGAATTCTCCAGAAGAGATAAATGAATGGAAATAAGAAATTTATCTAATACAGAGTTCAAAATAATGATGGTAAAGATGCTCAACAGCATGAGAAAAGATATAGTAACATGAAAAAAGAACAGTCTGAGGTAAAGAATGACATAGCACAAATAAAGAACACATTGGAAGGAATACATAGCAGATTAGGGGAAGCTGAGGATTGAATCAGTGAATTAGAAAATCACTCAATCAGAGAACCAAAAAGAAAAAAAAAATTAAAAAACAGAAGGATAGCTTAAGGGAGCTGTGGGACAAGTGAAAGGTGACAATATTATAATAGCAGGCATGCCAGAAGAGGCAGAAAGGGAGGAAGGGATAGAGAATGTGTTTGAAGAGATAATGGCAGAAAACTTACCTAACCAAACCCATAAACCCAGTATAATAATGTGAAAAATCTCAGACAAACTTAGATTGGGGGGCATTTTAAAGATATCTGGCCAGTTTTCCTCAAGATTCTCAAGGTCATGACCATCAAAGAAAGATTTAAAACCATCATATACTTGAGAAGACTGGGAAGACATGGCAATTAAGCATGTTTGGCTCCTGGATCAGAAAGATGACATTAATAGAAAAATGATGGAATCCAAATAAAATCTGGAGTTTAGTTAATAGTAATGTACTATGATCAGTTTCTTATTTTTGACAAAGGTAACATGGTAAAGTAAGATATTAACAAGGGGGAAACTAGGTGATTGGTATACCAGAATTTTCTGTAACTTTGCAACTTTCCTGTAGTTATTATAAGATAAAAAAGTTTATTTAAAAAACAACAACAGAAAAACAAGATAGTGAAAACTAAAAACCTATGGACAGCATTTACATTAAAACAAAATGACAATATATCTTTACAAATTCCAAAATATAAGTGAGTGAAGTCAAAACATCAACACCAATACCAAAATACAAGGTCTGAATGGTATCAACATCTGTGTAAGGAAAGCAGTAGGAAGTGCTAGGTTATCTGTTAGACCTGCGAGCAGAGAATGTCAAAATAGACAGCACTGAAGCCAGGAGAGATTTTACACAATTCAATAGCGAATGAATGCAAGGGGCCTGCAGTGAGGTCTGAAGGGGCTGGAGACCTGTGATCTCTCAAAATTAGTGCTCCAGGACTCCCTTTCAAGAGAGCATTCCACATAGAAGAAAACGTGCTGGTAGTGGACAAAGATATAAGAGAGAGGATGTAAAGAGAAAATTCAGATAAATGTCAGGGAGGACATACCCAAGAAATCTCAGAAAGCCATTTTATTTTTGAACACTACATTCATTACATTCTATTGCTTACAAAGAACAGAGGTAGGAGTCCTATGAAGTTAGGAAAGCTACTCTAAACCATGCCTCCTTCTGAAGGTAAGGAAATTTGTTTCACATAAAATGACCAGGAGAATTTTATAGCTATCAAATTCTATACAAAGTTATTATAAGAAAAGATAATAAAGAGAAAAATAATATCTCTAGAGACAATGAAAGCACAGTAGAAATACATGTCCACAGAGCACATCAAAATTGTGATCTTCTACTTCAAAATGAACTAAACGATGGTAAAAAGATGACATAAGAGGTGAAAAAACCCCAAAATAAATCAAAATCAGAAAAACTCATAATGTATTGGCAGAACTAAGTGAAGGATCAGAAATTTAAAAAATATAATAATTTCTTAAATGAAAACTAAACTAGAAGAAACACAAGAGCAAATACCTTTAAAAAAAAAATAGGTGAAGAGCTCAGCCAGTGTCATGCAGTGGCTGAGCAGTGACCTATGAACCAGGAGATCACAGTTCGATTCCTGGTCAGGGCACATGG
This sequence comes from Myotis yumanensis, assembly GCF_028538775.1. Taxonomy (NCBI): domain Eukaryota; kingdom Metazoa; phylum Chordata; class Mammalia; order Chiroptera; family Vespertilionidae; genus Myotis; species Myotis yumanensis. The sequence continues at coordinate 76,834,155 of NW_027223753.1, forward strand.
TCAGGGCACATGCTCGGGTTGCGGGCTCGGTCCCCAGTAGAGGGCATGCAGGAGGCAGCCTATCAATGATTCTCTCTCATCATTGATGTTTCTATCTCTCTCTCCCTCTCCCTTCTTCTCTGAAATCAATAAAAATATAAGAAAAAAATAGGTGAAGAAATAAAGAAGATAGAAAGAAGGAAAAATTTTAAAGTAAAAAAGAATGAAGGAATATATAAAAAGGATTTGAGAAAAACTGCCATATATTGAATAGAGGCAAAGAAGTTATAAAATACAGATAATAGGAGTCCTTCAAGAAAAATATGAACCAGGAACAAAACAAATATTACAATGTCCAGTTCCAGAAAACTTTCTGAAATAAAAAAATATTTAAAATTCTACATTGAAAAGAGCACATTATATACCTGAAAATATTGATCCAGAATAGCCAATACCAAGACTTTTGAGAAAAAATTCCTTTGAGCATCTAGCCAAAAAGATAATATTACTTATAAAGGGAAGAAATGTAGATTATTATCAGATTTTTCAACAATACTTTATACCAGAAGAAAATGGAGTAATGTTTTAAATACCCAAGGTAAGAACATGAGAGACAGGGTGTTCTATCCAGGAAACTGAATTTCAGTTGAAGGGCACAATCTGTTTTCAACCTGTAAGAATTCATAAAATATTATTTTCACGAGCCCTTCCAAAGGAATCTACTGGAAAACAATCTCCAAAGAACCAAAGTGACTAGGGAGACATTGACCTTAGAACTGATAAGGAACAATAAACAAGTAGTTACTTGTAGATTAACAAATGAGGGCTGAGATGGAGAGTACGGAATGTAATGACACTCTCAGACAGTGTGGGTATAGTACAACTACAAAAAAGAGAATACCATTGTTATTCTGAGATCATCATGTATGTAATTTGGGATAAATAAATGGGTGACTTTGGAATATTCTAATCTTATCCCGGTGACCTTAAGAACCAAAATTCTCAGTGTGGAAGAGAGAAGACACAGATATTGAAAATGTTGAGTAAACAACGTATAGCCCTGAATTTGAATAGAAAGTATCAGTATGAAGCCCTGAGATGTTTTACCTTAAAAGAGTAAAACAAAACCAACTGTCCTAGTTTTGACCACTGAAGATGCCTAGAAACCATGATCAACTCAGTGTCAGTGAGCATCCTTAGTGCCCAGATTGTAATCTTGAGATGCCATTTCCCTGTAAAAGAAACCCAGAGACCTGCTGATTTAGGAACAATTGATAAATTTTGCTTGGATAAATCGATGGCAAAAAATTATTTTTCAAAGAAGCTATGAGAGGAACTAGGCACCACAACATACAGAGCACATAATATGTGAGGGATTCTGTTGGGGGATGGCTAAAGAAAGGATGAGACAAAGATTTGGTTTTGTATAGCAGTTTCATGTTGATTTGTCACTAACAGCTTAGAAACATGCTCTCAGATGCCTTGAGCCGGATGATTTTATTTTTAGAGGTGTGCAAACCTTTCTGGTTTGGATGGTCCTGGGTATGAAACAATAAAGTTTCTATGTTTGGCTCTGATAAGGAGAAAGGGACGAGCATGCATTGGGCTGAAAAGTTATCTTCTTAAACTGAGAAATTGCTTAGATACAGCTTACGAACTATAGAAATATCTGAAATGTTTTACAAACAATAAAGGGAATTGCAAAATGTGTACAACACATGTTTTTAAAGACACTTTTCTGCTGCCCACATTTCCTTAGATGTTGTTCCCAAAGGTGTGTGGCCCAGACCCTAGCAGGGCTCTCTAGCAAGAATGGCATGGACAGTGTGCGAGGAGGCAGAGGAAGGAGAAGAAAGCAGCCTTCCAGGTAAAGGTCAGCGCTCAGCTTAAAGATCAGTTTTAGGCAGGGAGGCTCATGGGAAATCTGCAGGGAGCAGCTGAGTGTGGGAATTAGGTTCTCCACACCCCGGTCAGGTCTGACAAGGTGTGGTCCCGCATTCTCTATGTTTAGAGATGACTCTCTTTGGTGCATTTCAATTCAGCATCCAAATGACCAATTGTCTTTTCCAGTGTGGCTGTCTGTCTCTTAACAAGCTCAGTCCCAGTCTCTGCCGACTTGGATTTAATAATAAGACTCTTTCTTCCTCATGTTTGCCTTCCTTTGAGAGGACTGTTCCTCACCTTGTTCGGACACTTCAGGTTCTGGCCCATCAGTCTGGTCTGCTTATCCATCTCTCAGCAAGAGCACTTGGTCATCCCACGTTCGTTACAACCACTGCCATCATACCGTCCCCTCCCCTACTTCTGAGCTACCTCAACTAGTAATGGGCTTAGCTTCTGTGAGTTACATTTCCCGGAGCTCCACTGTCTGCTCTTCATCATCAAGCCCCAGTTTGTGATCCCTTCAAACCTCCCTGTCTCCTCTGAAGCTTCCTGAGCCTCATCTAGTTTTTAGGGGGGTGGCCAAGCATTCCTGAGCTTTCAAGACAGGATTTTAAAATAACATGATATGTACTAAACAATCAGTATTTTTATCTTGTAACGCTTTACCTTGAGAATCTGCAGCAATATTCCAGGGATGTTGCCACTGTTCAAATTGTTTTTGACTCTCCTTTTGAGTCTGGAATATTCTTTGGAAATCTTTCAATGGTAGCTGACTATTGTTGGTGGACAGGCATAATTCTTAGAGCAAAAGTTACTTTGAACCCAGTATGGTAAATAAAGTTGGTAATCAAATGGGTCAGGTGCACAACAATAACATAAAAACAATAAAATGAGGCATATTATGGAATGTGCCATACTGCCCTTAGTTCTCAGGAAGAGGAACCTCAGTACTGGTTTCATGATTTAGAGGGCCCTGCATATTAAAAAATAAAAAATGCATGGAACGTCTGTCATTCAGGGTCTAGGTCCACCACTGGTACAGTACAACTTGTATCCTTAAAACATCTGCCTTCGTGATTAACACTATTCAGTCCCCAAGAAACTACTTCTCAGCAGTAGTTTCCTTTAACTCCTTAAAACAGAAGGTAAATGCCTGAGCGCTGTGAGGTTGTACCTCTGCCGACACTGCCAGGCCATTTTGAGCTGTAGATGTGCTTAGATAAAATATAAATTAATAAAGGAGTCAGATACATTTTCTCAGAGTGCTGAATGCAATAGACACTCACTTAAGGAAGCAACATTTGCCAGTGGGTGTCCAACTTCTATTTTCAGCCTTCATGTTACAGTTTGTGGCTGCAGAGCAGTTCACAAGAATTGCACAGGGTGGCTGAAAAGATTTTGCAACATTAAGCAATTCCTATTATTGTAAAATAGATTTGTGGGTCTAGACATAACATGTAGGAAGTCTGATTCTAATTCTTTATATTAGCTACTAGATGGACACTGAAGACTAGAATTGTGAGTAGATATATTTGTATAAATATTACATAATGTGTAATAAAATCTCAAAAAAAAGACAAAACATTTAACTTTAATTTGATTTAAGTTTTAATTTTATTAATTATAATTTGTGATCTGCCACTGTTTTAATGGATGATTTTAAAAGTTTGGAAGAAAAATGACTTTTGGGGAAAGCATATATGTAAGTAATTTTAATTTTTGATTTTTAACTGTTGTTTCACATTTTTATGAAAATGCACTTGAATTATATATACTTTGATTACAAATACATTTCATTTTTAATCTTTTAAATCATTATCAATAGAATACAAATTATGTGTAAGTCTTAGTACAACATAAGCAGTGATTTTTACTGATAGGAAATAAAAAAATGTTCTGAAATAAATTATTTATATAATATATATCTTTTTTTTTTTTTTTACTTAACCCAGTTTGCCAACCCATCAGCAAAATATCCAAACTTATGCAATAATAATTCAACTCGGTTGCCTTTGCTATGTTGCCGCATTTCCATCATATAAAAACCATTGCTTTACACGTAGGCTTCCCCTCTCCTCTTTTATTATGAAGGCATATTTGTCAAGTGAAAAGGATGGAACTTCTTTTATTTAACTCCTAGTTTGATTTATAGCTTTTAATTATGTAGACATATGATATGTGTGTCTCAGTTAGCACTCTTGTTCCAGGCTCTTTGAATGCTAGGGATGGGTCTGGGGCTTTTCAACCAGGAAGATCTAATACTGTTTTGAGTACTCCCATTACACTCGTAACATTTACAAGGTGACCACTGAGGACAGCACTCATCTGCAGAGATACATCCACAGGGTGTCCCAATTTAACAGCTGATAACTCAATTTTGAAGATGAAATGTATTTTAATAAATACTGCCTTTATAATTGTTCAAAGTGTGTGTATGCATTTTTTGGGGGGGAGTACCCTATATTTAGAAACTACTCATTTTCCTTTATAGAAAAATCTTCATATCACTGTCATGTGCTTAAGCATGAACAATGATATGCGTTCCTGAAAGGTAATGTGTACCTCAGATTTCTTGAGTGATTTAGAGGGCTCACTAAGAGTCCTAGTGAACAATTTGTATTCTAGAGCAAAGATTCTTTTTATAAAGCAGGTTATCATCTTCTTAATTGACATATTTTTGGAAATACATGCTTACTTAAAACAGTGGTTGAACCCTAAATGCACATTAGAATCATCTGGAGAGGGTTTTAAAAATATTGACGTCCTAACAAAACAAAGAGAAAAGAAAAGAAAAAATATTGATGTCCTGTCTACCCCAGGAGATTCCATCTAACTGGTCTGGAAGAGGGCCCAGGCAGCAGTATTTTATTAGTGTACTTTGTTGTTATTGTTGTTGTTTTTGCTTCAAAGTTTTATTTTGAAATAATTATAAATTCACAGGAAATACAGGGAGGCCCTGTGACTCTACACCAGGGGTGGGCAAACTTTTTGACTCGAGGGCCACAATGGGTTCTTAAACTGGACCGGAGGGCCAGAACAAAAGCATGGATGGAGTGTTTGTGTGAACTAATATAAATTCAAAGTAAACATCATTACATAAAAGGGTACGGTCTCTTTTTTTTTAGTTTTATTCATTTCAAATGGGCTGGATCTGGCCCGCGGGCCGTAGTTTGCCCACGGCTGCTCTACACTCAGTTCCTCCCAATGATAATATTACACAAATATAGTACAATATCAATTCCAGGAAAATGACATTGGTATAGTCAAGGAGCTTATTCAGAATTTACCAGTTTTACATATCTATATATATAAAAGCCTAAGTGACCAAACGACTGTTCGATCATTCGACCGGTAGCTATGATGTGCACTGACCACCAGGGGGCAGATGCTCACCGCACAGGCATGGAAACATGGAACAGACTGATGAATCTCAGAGGGAAGGGGGGAGGAGGAGGGCAGGAGAGATTAACCAAAGATCTTATATGCATACTAGAGGCCCTGTGCATGTATTCGTGCACCAGTGGGGTCCCTAGGCCTGGTCTGTGCCCTCTCACAATCCAGGACCCCGTGCGAGATGTTGGACTGCCAGTTTTGGCCCGATCCCCGCAGGCCAGGCCGAGGGACCCCACTGGTGCACGAATCCATGCACTGGGCCTCTAGTGCTCTTATATTTGTGGGCATGTGTTTCTATGCAATTTAACCACATGTGTAGATTCGTGTAACACCATCACAATCAACATACAGAACTGTACCATAAACAAAAGGCTCCCTATGCTATCTCCCATCTCTGACCCCTGGCAACCACTAATCTGTTCTCCATCCCTCTAATTTGCTTTTTAAAGAATGTTATGTAAATAAGATTATACAATATGTACATTTTGAGATTGAATTTTTTCACTTAACATGATTCCCTTGAAATTCATTTAAATTGTTGCATATATCAACTTGTGTAGTATTCCACGGTATGGATGTATTATGGTTTGTTTAATCATTCACTCATTGAAGGATATTTGGGTAGTTTCCAATTTGGGGCTGTTATGAATAAAACTGCTATAAATGTTCATGTACAGATATTTGTTTGAACCTCAATTTTCATTTCTCTGGGATAAATGACCAAGTGAGGAGTTGTTGGGCCATATGGTGAGTGTACACTTAGTATTATAAGAAGCTGACAAACCATTTTCCAAGTGGCTGTTCCATCTTACATACCCACCAGTGTCGCCCCACTATTGCCAGCTTTGGATGGTTTCATTATTTTTTTGTTGTTAGCCATTTCGATGGATGTATAGTGATATTTCATGGTTTAACTTTGCAGTTCCCTCATCAGTAATGTGCTTATTCATGTGCTTATTCATAACCTGTATGTCCTCCTGGGGGAGATAATGTTTGCTCATTTTTAAAATGGATTGTTTGCTTTTTACCATGAATTTTGAGAGCTTTTTATATTTTCTAGAAACATCTCAACTCTGTTGTTGGATATATGATTTGTAAATATCTTTATCTAACTCTGTAGTTTGCATTTTTATTCACTTATAAGCATCTTCCACAGAGTAAAGGATTTTCATTTCAACGAGATCCAATTTTTCCTTTTATGGATCATGCTTTTGGCATCAAGTCTAAGAACACTTTATATAACTCTAGGTCCTGAAATTTTTCTACTATTTTTTTCCTCAAAGAGATATTTTTATATTTGACTGTGATCCATTTTGTGTTAATTTTTGAATAAGGTATGAAGTTTAATTTGAGATTCATTTTTACCTATGCACATTTTTTTAAAAATACATTTTATTGATTTTCCACAGAGAGGAAGGGAGAGAGACAGAGAGCTAGAAACATCGATGAGAGAGAAGCATCAATCAGCTGCCTCCCGCACACCCCCCACTGGGGATGTGCCCGCAACCAAGGCACACGCCCCCGACCGGAATCAAACCTGGGACCCTTCAGTCCGCAGGCTGATGCTCCATCCACTGAGCCAAACCGGCTTCGGCTACCTATGCACATTTAATTGTTCTAGTATGATTGCTTGAAAAGAATATTTTTTTCTCATTTAAATTACTCTTTCATCTTTGCCAAACATTAGTTGAAGATATTTATGAGAACCTATTTCTAGGTTCTCTTTTCTGTTCCATTGATCTATGTTTCTATCTCTCCATCAATACCACACTGTCTTTATTCCTGTAGCTCTATCGTCTTAATATCAGGTGAAGTGACTTCTTCCACTTTCTTATTTTTTTATTTAAAAAATATTGATGAGGGAGAGAGAGAGAGAGAGAGAGAGAGAAATCGATTTGTTGCTCCACCCATTCATGCATTCATTGATTGATTCCTGTATGTGTCCTGATCGGGGATCAAAGCTGCAACCTTAGCTTTTAGGGATGAAACTCCAACCAACTGAGCTAGGAGGCCGGGCCCACTTCTTAATTTTTAAAAAAAATTGTAAACTTTGGTTTAAAGCTAGACACACCTAAACAAAAATTGCCCTTGAAGAATACATGACTCAAGCATTGGCCTGAAAGTTTGAAGAATAGGTGGGATCTTCTAAAAAACAAACAAACAAACAAAAAAACCATGAAAAGAAATTTTAAAAAGTGAAAGGAGTAGAGAGAAATAGCAATTCCTTAATGACCCCATACTCTCCAACTTTCAAGTTGGTTTTGTTATATAGACAGATATAAAGTGAAGTATTTGTTAGGAGAAAATACTTAAGCATTTTTTGGTTAGGAGAAAATATGTAAGGACTGATTTTATATACTTTTAATACCCATTTCAATGTAAGTGTTCAATGATGAGGAAGTAAGTATATGAAATATAGCTTAAATAATTGTGGTGTGTAGAATTAAATAAATACCTGTTTAAAAAGACTTTTTTGTGTATAAATAAAACTTGAGCTCCTAATTAAAACAAAAATAATAATGGTAGGTACAGGAATACAGATGTTGTTTCTTTTCTTTTAAACTAAAAACCCTTTCTGTTGTATCAGTAAGTATCAATGTTATTACTTTCCTTATAATTCACCTATAATTTATAGCAGCCATTGGTGAATAGGTGAATATATGCTTGAAGGAAGATCTCCCTTTAAATGTTGTCGATCGTCTTCTTTCCACTGCAATTAATACATGTTCTTTCTGTAGCTGTAGGAAAGACTGAATGGCCCTGGCCTCTGTGTGACTCAGTTGGTTGGGTGTTGTCCTATGTACAGAAAGGTTGCCGGTTTGATTCCCAGTCAGGGCACATGCCTGGGTTGCTGGCTCGATCCCCAGTAGGGGGCGGGTGGGAGGCAACTGATGGATGTTAGACTCTCACATCCATTTTCTCTCTCTTCTCCCTTCCTTTCTCTCTAAAAATCAATTAACTACTCTTTAAAAAAAAAGAAAAGAAAATAGAGAATGATCAAAATAATACCAGTGCAGAACAAAATACAGTCCTTTTCTGATGTTCCACACCTTACCACGTAGCTGGCACCACAAAAGGCTGGGTCTGAGCACAGTTTAGGGAGGTTGAATGTTTGTTAGCAAACACATTTATATTTCTCAGAGCTGCTTTCTACAGTGGCCATGGTACCAGGAAACAAGTCTTTTTCTTCACATTTTCTTCCTCTTGCCTCAGTTCATTGACCTTTACCTGAGGGAATTAATTTGTCATGGGTGAAGAAAAGGTTTTCTATGGAAAGTAACCTCACAGGGTCATAAATTCTTAACTCAGCAGGTCACGGTGGGTAGTCTGTGCCAGGCATATGATTTCTTCAGTGAAAGGTTTTAAATCAGCCCTGCCCATTGTTCTTGGGCATCTAGGCTGACACACCTTTGAAATGCCAGAGGTAAGGCCCCTCAAAGTGGGTATTAACCTGAAGAGAGCACCTAATCTTGTCAACTATCCGGTAATCCAACTCCAGCCTAGCTTTTTCCAATCTTCCTTTATGTTTCCTCCTGAAATTAAGGAGGGAACACATGTATAAAAGAAGCTGTAGAAGTGTTATTCTCAGGAGTACAGTATTTGAGATCTTGCTACCTGGCATATGTATGTCATCAGTTTGGCTTAAATAAACTCATAAAAATGCTTTACAGGTTTGGATGTTTCTTATGTCAGCACTATTCACTGATCTCTCTCGTCAGTGGCTCTCAACTTTATGTCCTTGGAGGATCTAGCCCAGTGGTTCTCAACCTTGGCTGCACATTAGAATCACCTGGGAATCTTTTTAAAATCCTGATTTCTGGGTCTCATCCTCCGGAAATTCTGTTTCTTTGTTATGGGGTGGGGCCACAACATTAATAATAAAGAAACAGAATTTCTGGAGGATGAGGCCCAGAAATCAGGATTTTAAAAAGATACTCAGGTGATTCTAATGTGCAGCCAAGGTTGAACTACTGATCTAGCCGCTCTAACTTGGAGTCTGACTTGAAGACCCACAGCTGCAGTGTGGACAGTACCGCAGGTGATTGTGATGGGGTTGGGGTCTGAGCCTGCTCTCAGGCTCCCAGCAGCAAAGTGCTGGTTATGATAAAGATGCTCTTAAAACACACCTGGCTGGGGTGCCACATGGCAACCATTGGAGGAGCCTTCAGGTAGGGGCTCTCCTAGCTGTCCATTCTCTTCAGACCCTTTCCCTCCAGGGCTTCTCCCCTGGCATGCTCTCTCTTCTCCTCTCTGCAGACACCATGATCCTCCCCTTTCAGTTCTCACAACTTCAATGAGAATTTGACTGACAACTTGTTCTACATGGATACTGCCCCCCTCCCATTTCTAGACCTGCTATTGAGAGGCGCCAATATAATCAGGAAAGGTCAGAAGGGGCAGACAGAACAAACAACTTTTATGGGAGACAGCTGCAGCCAGGGAGGTTACGGGAGATGGCTGCAGCCCGGGAGGGAACTGAAGGACAAACGCCTGATAAAAAAACCAGACAGGCATTAACTCACTTAGAAAGCCAGATCATTAGTGAAAAATTCCAAACTACATTCCCTCCCCGCCGAAAGCAGATAGGTATGTTGACACGGCGCCAAATCTCCAGTAGAATGACCCCAGGTTACTTCCCCCGTTTGCTGAAAAGTATATAACCTGTGCTTAAACTCTTGGTCGGGGCTTGCAGCCGCTTCTCTGTGTTCAGAGTAAGCTGTGAGCCCCAGCATGTTGGAAGCAATAAACCCTTTGCTATTTGCATGAGAAGCGTCTCTTGGTTCTTTGTGACAGCGGCTTGCGTCCAGGGCGTTACATTTGGAGGTCCCACCGAGATTAACCGCAGCCGCCTTCGGGTATCAACGTTCCAACAGACGCTTCTTGGGGTAAGTGACGGCGCCTTTTTGAATAAGAATAGATCGCTTAAATATTGAGAGCTCGAATTTTGTCAGAGCCGGCAAATCTGTTCGGTCAGTGCTAGCAAATCTGTTCGGTCTGGTGGCTGTCGGGGAGGGGCGTGAGCCTCCCCCGACTGCGGCAGACAGACGTGTCGGGAGGTCGCAGGCCACATCCCCGGGGGACGCCCTGGTGGAGTCTGGAGAGGACCAGGGACGCCTGGATTCCTCTCGTCTGTTTCTGATTCTGATTCTGTAATTCTGTTGCCAGCTGGGTCAATTGGCTTTGAAAAACCTTCTTTTTTGGATCCTTCGATTTTTGTCTCAACGCGTTGTGTCTGTTCTGGTTATTTGTTCTTTGTTGTCTGTTATTAGTCTGTGTTTTCTGTTTGTCATGGGCCAGAGTGCTTCTACTCCTTTGTCTCTGACCCTGGACCGCTGGTCAGAAGTCAAGGGACGAGCTCAAAATCTATCCCTTATCATCAGAAAGAGTAAATGGCAGACTTTCTGCTCGTCCGAGTGGCCCACCTTTAATGTCGGATGGCCCCCGGAGGGGTCTTTCCATCTGCCTCTCATCAGGGAAGTGAGGAATCTGGTTTTTCAGCCTGGCCGACACGGACATCCGGACCAGGAGCCTTACATTTTAGTCTGGCAAGACTTATGTGAGAACCCCCCGGCATGGGTCAAGCCCTTCTTACCCCCTGGTTCTCTCCCTAGGTCCTCGGTCTCTGCTTCTGAGCCGGGAATCCTCCCTGTAAAGCCGGCTCTCCCCTCTCCTCCACCCTCTGCTCCCTCCCCTCCACCCTCTGCTCCTCCTGGACGGACGTTATGGAATAGACTCAGACTGCTCCTTTGGGTATTGTGATTGATCAGTTCAAGGAGATTGCGGGAGGCTTTAGAGCTCCCTCAGAAATTGGGAAGTTGTTAGCCTGGCGGCGGCGGCGGCAGCGGCAGCGGCCGGCAGTGGCCCGCGTTGGCCCTGGGTTTGTGTCGAGCGAGTGAAGCTGGGCGGAGCACAGGGGAGCAAGGCCGGCGAGTCGCTTGCGGGAGGCCGGAGCAGCGAGGCCCCCGGCGGCGTCGGGTCCGGGGGAAGGTCTGGGAAAGGTCCCGCGCGGAGCCCACGGGCCGGACACCTGGGGGCGGCGCGGCTACTCTGGACGGGAGCAGGGCTCTTCCCATGGAGATCGCGCCAGCTAGATGACAAAAAGTCCTTCTTGTAATTGAAAAGTTTTAAAATGTGTCTGGTATTTCTGTTCACGTGTAAAGAGAAAAGCTGGTTTAAAACTAATGCGCGCAATTGTCCTGTTTTTGGACATTTAGATAGAGTTTTGAAGTAGAGTCTCTTCACACATGTATAGAATAAAACCCAAGACTGATTATTTCCTAAGGAAAATGGCTAATTTTACCCAGGGAAGCAATGCAGGCTTGTTCTAGCAACAAGCCTCCAAAAGAAAATTCAGTAAAATTGCCTCTGTTACAAAATTTGCCAAAGTAAATGCCTTAATAATAATAATTGGATTTGAATCTCAAGAAATTATGTAGCTACAAATTTGCTTCTTGACTTTCCCCAGAGAAAAATGGTGGTTTTAAAGTCAAGGGCTGGGCCAGGCCTGTTTGCCAGCCTCAGGTGTGGTTTTCCATAGCTGCTGGGAACTTGAGACCTTAAAGTTTACTGAGTCAAACAATAAAAAAAAAAAAACGTTCATCTAGGTATTTTGAAGAGACATAATATACAATATTAATCTGAATGTGCCTCGTACGAAATCTAGAGGGTAGAATTGAATCTGTTGGTTAATTGTGTCTTGTATTTTTGAAGTTTACGAGAAGTCGCTGACCACAGAGAGACAGACAGCTATCCCAAGATGACGTCAACAAGGCCTGTATACTCACAAACTGATAATTGCTAGCTGTGGTGATTCAAAGTTTTAATGGAGAATGTTATCTGTCTTTATTGTTTAAGTATATGTCTTTGTTGTTTAAAATTGTTTAGCTAGTGAAATTTTTGTTTATATCTCTAAAAAAAAAATGATGAATGTATTGCTAATCTAAGGAATGTTAATTACTTACATGTCACCTTAAAAATTAATTAAGGCTTAGAGTTCTAACTAACTGGAATGTACAGCTTTGGTGTGATGGAGGAAGGTAAAGAAATACTTAATAGAAGGTCTGAGGCATGGTTATGCATTTTTGAAGGACATAGAAAGAAGGTTTGAAGGCTAACCTGAAAAAATGAAATTTGTGAAGGTTGTGTATGTGATGAGAAGGAAAAGATAAATATTAAAAGAAAATTGAATGCATGATAGACCAGTAAGCTGGGACAAGTAGAATAGGGAAACTAAACAAAAATCCTGTCTTCCCTAAACCAAAGACATTTGGAGTAAATGCTTTGCATTTGCCTCCCTAAACAAAGGTTAAATCGTTTATGTCAATCTGATTAGTGTCATTTGTTGTCCACGCCCAGGGACAAATGAAGTTAGAAAATAAGCCTTATTTTAATTAGTTCTTTCATTCAGGAGGAGCTAACCCGGTCCCTCCCTGCAACATGAATGATAAAATGTATGTTAAGGAATTTTAAAATTGCTCAAAACTCGCTGCCTTGGGTCCAGTTCTGCATGTATAAGAAGGGACAGAGTAAGGTTTAGTAGCAGGAGTGGAGAGGCAGGCAGGGCAGGAGCAGGCCAAAAGAAGCTGGCAAGGCCATCCAAACCACCCAGCCGCTATTGGCCAGAGCCGCCTGAGGCAGACCTCCTCGGACTGGCAACAGCTGACCCTGACTAGGACAGGCTGGGCTCTTTCCAACTGGGCCCCCATGAACCGATGGTCGAAATGAAAATCGGGGGCCAGACTGTGAACTTTATGGTTGATACAGCGGCAGAGCACTCGGTAGTTACTCAGAAGGTAGCTCCCCTCTTAGGACAGGAAGTCACCATTATTGGAGCTACCGGGACCACAGCTGCAGACTATTCTGCCGCCCCCGCCGATGTCAGTTAGGCGGCCATCAGGTGGTTCATGAATTCCTGTATTTGCCAAATTGCCTGGTCCCTCTAATGGGCAGAGACCTTTTAGCCAAAATGAAAGCAGAAACCACTTTTGCCCCAGATGGCTCAGCACAGCCCTGCCTAGGTGAAGACACCTCTTCAATGATCCTGCCCTTAGCAGTGCCGAGGGAGGAAGAATGGAGACTTTATACCCCCCCCAGCCAAAGGCCCCCACATCTGTTCCTGTCAGGCCCCCATCAGGGGACTTGGATGATGTTCCTGTTATCTGCTCAAGAGCCCAAGACTGTAAAAATACTTGTTCACTAAAAAGGTGTAAATATGTTTGAGGGCTCCTCTGTCTATTTGTTTACTGGGAACTTTGATTTTCTATGTGATATTCTGTGCTAGGTTGGGATTTTGGAATTCTAGTCTGATTGGGACATTTAAGGATGGGGCTCACAGTTCCTCAAGGCAAAGACTTAATGGGCCTTTCCCCCTGCCTGTGAAGGAAGATAATGGGCCTTGAAATCTGTAAAAATAGACAAGAATGAAGCTGGTCAGGCCCCACCCCCTATCATTCCTGACTTTCTTGCTGCAAGAATTGTCTCTTTTCTTGAGAGGGCTCCAGAGGGCGCACGAGGACATTTGGCTGCACCTTGGCGCCACCCAGGCAAAAGGCACCTCCTGGAACCTCGATGGAAAGGTCCCTACACCCAACTCCGTGGTGCTGACGACCCCCACCGCTCTCAAGATAGACGGCGTCATGACCTGAGTCCATCACACCCACGTCCGGTCAGCGGACCCATCCATGATCCGGAAAGACTTCGTCAAGCTACGGCGTGCTCGACCTGCCTGATGCTGGTAACATTGAATAGACTTAGATAATGCCTGCATCTTCATGGACATGGCTCCAAAGAGACAAAGACAATTTATAGAATCACATGTTTAATAGCAGAAGATGTGGCTGCCTAAAGCAGCCATGATGCCTATATTATGTTTCATTGTGTTGATATGTCACATTAACCTTTAATTCTCTTGCAGGTTTGAATGTATATTGGCTGTCCTAGAAGGATACTATGTGGGGTGAACCCCAAAAAGTAAAGGGTACCTAGCTGCCAAGAGGGCAGGTGCCCACCTGGGCAGGGAACAGTGCCCATCAGGTTTTGGTCTCTGTTGAGAGACAGCTAACAATTGGCAGCCTGTGTACTGCTTGCAGGCCTTTATGACCATGCCCATGTCAGGGGTAGTCTGAAAAAAAAAAAAAAAAAAAAAAGGCCTATTTAGAATGAAAAGTCTGAAGCATAGTTATACATAAAAAGAAAGTTTAATGCCAACAATTAAAAGAAATTGGCAAGAAAAGTCAGAAAATCTTAGAGTAGATCAGTATGTCTTTCTTCTTATGTAATTCCTCCGAAATTTGGCGATGCTAACATAGCAATACGTTTCTTTGCATAGATTCAATAAGACCGGTTCCTAATAGTGGTTTTATTAACGGAAAACTTTGACTGGAGTATCATGTTTTAAAGAGCCCTGTCTAAGCTCTAAAGACTTGAAGCCAGTAAAAATGCCACGAAGAAAGCCTGGTATTCTGCTTGGAAGCCCTGAAGATGGCTGGCGCTGGAGTGTCAGGCCGATGCCCTACCATCACTGGCGGTTGGTAAGAATAAAAGGGGAGCAGTAGGGATGCCTCTACGTTCCTGCGGAACCCCCATACGCTCTGGGCCGCAACAAGTAGGAGGGCTACTGAGATGGGCTTAAAGCCTGGAGCGTGGGCTCAGGTGGAATTGCTACAGGTGAAGAATTCACCTAACTCAGCAGATACTGCAGGCGGGCCTGATGGCAGCTGGGTGGCATGGCTTCCTGGCCCTACGGGGCACATTAAGATTCAACCATGAGATTCCAGCAAAGGTAGTCAGTTACCATTCTTGTTGTGTTTATGCAAACATCAGGACAGTAGATAAATTAATCTTCATTTGGCTTTTTAATAGCCATGAAGGAATTTTAAGAAGAATGCTATTTTTATGCCGATCATACAGGGGTAGTAGAGGAGTCCATGACCAAACTTCGGCAGCGGCTGGCCGAGCAACAGAAGGAAAGGGAGGCGCAGAAAAGTTGGTTTGAATCTTAGTTTACACAGTCGCCATGGTTAACGACCCTCTTATCAGCAGTTGCTGAACCGCTTATAATCCTGTTGTTAATTCTCTCTATAAAACCCTGCATTATAAATAAAATTATAGAATTCATACAACAGAGGGTAGGGGACATTAAACTCCTTATTATCAGGCAACAATACTCAGCCTTAGCTAAGCCTGAAGGTCTCTAAGATTAGAAACCATCCACAGAAAAAGGGGGGAATGAGAGGCGCCAATATAATCAGGAAAGGTCAGAAGGGGCAGACAGAACAAACAACTTTTATGGGAGACAGCTGCAGTCAGGGAGGTTACGGGAGATGGCTGCAGCCCGGGAGGGAACTGAAGGACAAACGCCTGATAAAAAAACCAGACAGGCATTAACTCACTTAGAAAGCCAGATCATTAGTGAAAAATTCCAAACTACATTCCCTCCCCGCCGAAAGCAGATAGGTATGTTGACACGGCGCCAAATCTCCAGTAGAATGACCCCAGGTTACTTCCCCCGTTTGCTGAAAAGTATATAACCTGTGCTTAAACTCTTGGTCGGGGCTTGCAGCCGCTTCTCTGTGTTCAGAGTAAGCTGTGAGCCCCAGCATGTTGGAAGCAATAAACCCTTTGCTATTTGCATGAGAAGCGTCTCTTGGTTCTTTGTGACAGCGGCTTGCGTCCAGGGCGTTACACTATGTCACAGCGAATGAGACAGCAGCATTCCGAGGGCATGCTTCTTGTTCAAAACTTCATGGGGAGGGTTTCAGGCTCTGGTCTGTCCATGAGGCATCTGTACTAAGAAATGATTCTTCCCCTTGAGATGTCTCATGTTGCCGCCTCTTCTGTCCCCTCCACAGTCCCTCTCCTGTGGTCCCCCTGCCTGGGCCTTCACTGCCTCAGTGACCTCAGCCTCCCACTTCCACCTCAGCACAAGTTCCCAGCTGTGGGACATCACTTTCTCTGTGCTGCCCAACCTCCAAATCAGTTCCATGCCCTCCCCATTTGCATTCAAGGAATTAAAAAGTTGTTTTGATGAGCACAGCAGTGATAGAACTAAAAATGAGTGCTAGGTTTCCACAGCCAGAGGTTTTGTAAACTGAGGTCTAGCTGTGTGTCTATTGTCGGCTTTGTCACTAGCAGACCCAAGTGGGTGCTGCACCCTAACTTCAGTGGAAGTTCCTTAAGAGTAGAGACCATGTCTACTAGTTCCCCCCACATTTTTTTATAAGCTTCATTGAGAACCAAAAAGGATTTTAGAGGAGTAGTGAGGAGAGTTATATAAAGAAAAGAGCAAAGGTTTTGGAGTCTGGGTGGCTAGAATAAGGGCCCCACAAAGATGTGCACATCCTAATCCCTGGTACCTGTGAATATGTTAGGTTACTTAGCCAAGGGGAACTAAGGTTGCAGATGGAATGAAGATAATCAGATGACCTGAAAGTAGGGATATTACCTAGTATAATCATGAGAATTCTTAAAGATGAAAGAGGGAGGCAGAGAGTATCAAAGTCATGTGGTATGAGAAAGACTTGACCAGCCATTGATGGCTTTAGGGATAGAGGGGCTCATGGGCCAAAGAGTGTGGGCAGCCTCTAGAAGATGGAAAAGACAAGAAAATAGATTTTCCTCTAGAGCAGTGGTTCTCAACCTGTGGGTCAAGACCCCGTTGGGGGTCAAACGACCCTTTCACAGAGGTCACCTAAGACCATCGGAAAACACATATATAATTACATATTATTCTTGTGATTAATCACTATGCTTTAATTATGTTCAATTTGTAACAATGAAAATACATCCTGCATATCAGATATTTACATTACGATTCATAACAGTAGCAAAATTACAGTTATGAAATAGCAACGAAAATAATTTTATGGTTGGGGGTCACCACAACATGAGGAACTGTATTAAAGGGTCACAGCATTAGGAAGGTTGAGAACCATTGCTCTAGGCAGTGATGGCGAACCTATGACACCCGTGTCAGAGGTGACAAGAGAACTCATTTTTTTGGTTGATTTTTCTTTGTTAAATGGCATTTAAATATATAAAGTAAATATCAAAAATATAAGTCTTTGTTTTACTATGGTTGCAAATATCAAAACATTTCTATATGTGACACGGCACCAGAGTTAAGTTAGGGTTTTTCAAAATGCTGACACGCCGAGCTCACTGCTCTAGAGTCTCCAGAAAGGAATGTGGCCCTGCTGACACCTTGATTTTAGGCAAGTGAGACCTATTTTGAACTTCTGATCTACAGAACTGTAAACATTTCGGTTTTCTGAAGCCACAAGGTCTGTGGTAATTGGTTACAGCGCAATGGCAAGTGAATACAGAGTATGATCATCTCTTTACTGCCACTTATTAGCTTTACATGAATTTTGAAAAGTACTTGAGCACCTCATTTTTCAAACAGGGATAATGACACAAACTGTGAAGGACTCCCATTAGGATTCAATGAAATAACAGTATGTGAACTTCTAGCCTGTACTCAGCACAACAGTGGTGCTTAAACATTAACTCTCTTTTCTAGAGAGATGATCAATCCTAACTTTTACTTGATCTAAGGTTTTAAATATATATTTATTTTTATTTCAGAGAAAAAGGGAAAGGGAGAGAAACATCAATGATGAGAGAGGCCCCCTACTGGGGATCGAGCCTGCAACCTGGGCATGTGCCCTGACCAGGAATTGAACCATGACTGCCTGGTTCATAGGTTGACACTCAACCACTGAGCCAGGCCGGCCAAGCAGATCTAGGGATTTTTAATGTAATATCCTTTACGAGTCAATTTTTCTTGAATACCGCAAAGAACAGGCAGCTCACTCTATTCATTTTGTTTTCAAAGTTATTGTTAAAAAAATTGTTCCTCATAGTTTTTATGTACTAGCTTTATCCTGTCATTTGGAGTTCTTTGGAATACTCGCCACAGAGACACTGCTAGCCTACAAAGTGCTTTGGTAAAAATTAGAAAAAAGAGCTCCCCCCTTCAAGGCACTTTCCTTTTTTTCTGTTGGGAATTTGTTATAATGAACCATTTTGTAGCACAAGGTGTTTGTTGCCACCAATCAGAAACTTGCTGCACTGGACATAGGGATCTATGATGTCTGGGAGTGAATGGTGTCATAGATGGACACTTAACCACTGAGTCACGCCGGCTGAACAAGAAGGGAAATCTTGAGTGACTGCTGGATGCTCGCACTTATTTATTTGATATAATCCTATTCTCCTGGGCAAAATCATTATACCTATTTTAAAGATCAGGAAATAGACTCAGTTGGTAAGTTGCTCAAATTCCCAAAGCCAACAAATAGTAAGTGTAAAGACAGCCTTTACACCCAATTCTTTCTGAATTGGAGGTCCCTGTTTTCCTTTCTACTCCCTGCCACATCTCACAAGGCAAGCCACAAATAATTCTGGATTTTGGACTTCCTGTTATTTCTTATAGGCCAATGTCATGTATTGCTTGTACTTGGTTGTTTCCTTCCTTCCACATTTCTTGAATATGTTTTTAAAAATATGTGTTAAATAGGGCCTGCAAGTGAAACTATGTCTTTAAATCCCCACCTCTCTCTTCTACTTTGGTGATCATTTGCCATTTTGAAATTAGAATTCCTCTCCTGAATACTTCCCAAGAGCCTTTTTCCATTTAGAGGCATATTTGCTGATTAATTGAGAGTAGGCACTCAATGAATATTTTTAGAATTTAATTTAGGGATTCCTAGGGAGCTAGCATACTTGATAAACCTTATAGTCACAGGAATTTAATTTTATCATTGCTTTCATTTGAGAATATATTTTATTTTTGGCTGAAATTGCTTTATTATTTATTTATTTATTTTTAATCCTCACCTGAGGATATGTTTATTGATTTTAGAGAGGGGAGGATTTTAGAAAGGGTATAAAGGTAAAGCTTCCTTCATATCCACTCACTCAGGATTGATTTTAGAGAGGGGGAGAGAGAGAGAAATGTCACTGTGAGAGAGGAACATCAGTTGGTTGCTTACCATATGCACCCTGATCAGGGATTGAACCCACAAACTTTTGGTGTACAGGACAGCACTGCAACCCACTAAGCCACACAGGCCAGGGATGAAATAGCTTTATTATTTATTATTTTTTGAAGGATGCTGGCTTTTTAAAAAATAAGTTTTTATTGATTCTTAGAGAGAGAGGAAGGGAGAGAGAGATAGAATCATCAATGATGAAAGAGAAACATTGATCAACTGCCTCCTGCATGCTCCCCACTGGGATCAAAACCTGCAACCTGGGCATGTGCCCTGACAGGGAATTGAAACAATGACCTCTTGGTGCATGGGTGGACACTCAACCATTGAGCCACACTGGCTGGTATAATACAAAGATTTAAGATTTGTATGTTTATTTGTGCTTTCTTATAGCAAGACTT
The DNA here is from genome assembly GCF_028538775.1 of Myotis yumanensis. Lineage (NCBI taxonomy): Eukaryota > Metazoa > Chordata > Mammalia > Chiroptera > Vespertilionidae > Myotis > Myotis yumanensis. The sequence continues at coordinate 76,853,806 of NW_027223753.1, forward strand.
TTAAATCACAAAAGACTTCCAATTCATGATGGCTGTCAGAATAAACACATGCTAAATGTTCAATATCCCTAATAATTACAGAATAAATACCTGCAAACAGACATCACCATCCATGCATATACTGTAGAGAACACTTCAGAAATGCATGGACTTAGAAAGTCGGCCATCTGCATTTTGAATGAGTTACAAAAAAGTGCACTTTAGCAAAGCAAAACTGACACTCAGAATATAGAAAGACAGTTGTTTCAAAAAATCCTAGTGGAAAAATGGACAAAAGTCATGAACAGGTAGCCCTGTTCCTCAAGATGAAATACAATTGACTAATAAATAAAAGAAAAGAGTCTCAACTTCACCAAAAACAAGGGAATGCAAGTTGAAACTCTGGGTAATATAAGACATTTGAGCCGGGGGACCAATCTGAATCTGTGCCAGTAACCTGCCTTCTAACGCATACTCTTGCTAGCAGATAATTATTCACTGATGCCTGTCCTGTCTTGTAGAAATTGTTTCCCAGAATACTCCCATTTTACAGAGGCCATAAACCATGAACGATACAGAACCCCCGGAGGGGGTTATTAGCGTTGGCGCCAGGCCAGGCCTTTGAGTGTGGTCTCATGGCCCCCATCCTAACACACAAGGCTTTTTGCAAAGCCTGCTAAAGGTCCAGAAGCCTGATCCATATTTGGGGGACAAAGAAACCAAAGGGTATAAAGGGAAAGCTTCCTTCATATTCACTCACTCAGGATTTGGGAACAGGCTCCCCTGAGTCACTGTACTAGTACATCTGAAAATAAATGTTTTTTTCCTGAATCTCTGAGTACTCCCTGTGTATTTTTCAGTTGCCTGGTAAATTCTGCAACAAAACAAATATAATTTTTAACTCATCAGGGAAACAAACTCATCGTATCAAGTATTGATGGTGACACGAAGACATGGGTATACTCAATGCTTTTGAGAGTATAAATTTTTCCAGCTATTTCACAGCACAGTTTTGCAATATTTGTTGGAAGAAAAACATATACAATCTATTACTCAGTAACTCTGCGACTATATCTAACTTAGAGATATGCTTGTGTGTGGCTGTTATGAGAGCAGAGGTATACTCAATGCAGCAGAGCTAATAGCAAGCAAAGCTGAAAATATCAGAATTGAGTAAAGACCCCTCAGTACATCCAGACTAGGAAGCATATAGCAGAAAATGGGGCAGAACTATGTGTACCGATGTGGAAAGGTCTTCAAAAGATGTTGTTAGGAGACAGAAATACAATTTGCAAAACAAGAAGTAAAGTGTAATAAGGTTTAGATGTAAAATCAACCATTCCTACATATAAAACATAGAGAAACAGACACAGACACACACATACTCACAGATTCAAACTCGAAGTAAAGATAGGTTTGGATACATACCAAATTGGTGAGTAATTTCCTCTAGAAAGAGGACTCAGATTTTGAGTGGTGCCAAAGGAAACTTTATCTTGTACATTTGATATATTTGTAAAAATGTAAATATATTCATGTTTTACTTTTGAATTAAAAAGTAAATATTTGTAAAAGTATGATCCAGCCTCAGGATAGAAAACTGGAAAACACAAAAGAAAATAATCGCTAGTCCTACCGATAATATATTTTAAAGACCTATTTTACTCCACTCAATTAACATATGTATAATGAAATTAGGTAATTAAGAGTGGAAATAGCTTTAGTTCACCTCCTTTTCTCCTTCATTTTACAGAGTAAACTCAAAGGAGTCATGTGATTAAACCAAAACTATGCTGGTAGGTAGGGAAGACATCAACATTAGAATTAGAACTATGGGTTCAGTTTAACAGGGGTAAATGCATCTGAAATCTAGAGCTGAAGTAGACATTTGTTTTTATTGAAAACCTGACACCCATTTCCCTTTCTTGAGAACTGAACCCCTTTTTTTCTTGTAAAATTACTACCCCTCTCCCCCATTCAGTCCAACACGATTGGGTGGAGAGAATTCCATCCCTAGCTCCAAGAGGGGCACATGGTACAGGCCTGGCCAATTACAGTGGTGTAGAGATGGGCACATGACCTGTCCAGAACCAATGAGATAGAATCATGAGATTTCTGTTGGGAGGACAGAAATGGCAAGGATGAGATATTAGCTGGGATTTCAGGCAGCTAGCTATCCTGCCATCTTAGGGGAGCATTGCATGAGAATGGAGCCATCACAGAGGAACGCAAAGCCTAGATATGGCAAAAGACCAATCTTGAAAAACATTGAGGCCCTGGGTCTAGATGCATCTGAAGTGAAAATAATACTCTTGAACTTTTCAGGTATCTGACTAATTAGTTATGCAAACCAATAAATCTCTGCCTTTAAAAAATTGCTTAAGTATATTTCCAATGGAATTTCTATTATTTGCAACTGAAATAGTAAAAACATGATAAAGAAAGCTAGTTGGCAAGTATAAGATTGAGGAGACATGGCCTAATAGCTATTCCTGTGGAAAAGGCTCTTAGTAGAAATTCTTACTCATGATAAGTTGAAATCTGATTTTCTGAGAAACATAACAATAGGTCTTGGTTCTATACCAAAGAACTAAATGAAAAAATAATGTAAATTTACTTTTATATGGCAAGGATATTTTTAACTTCTAGAAACAACCAATGTGCACTGCATTGATCATGTCTCAACTAAAAGATTATTTTCATTTTTGTGTAATGATTTTTGAGAGAGATAGGGACAAACAATATGATCTCAGGAGGAGGGTGGCTAGGATGATATGGGATCTTAATATATCACACCTATTGAAGGAATAGAAGTTTAGCCAAGAAAAGTGAAGGCTTAGAAGAGGGAGAGAAAGTGATTTCATAGAAGCTAACTACTGTCAATTGGAAGAAAATAAATGTTATTTCATCAGTTTCTTTTCTTTGGCAGAATTAGGAATAGTGGTTAAGTTTTAGGAAGGCAGATTTTACCTCAATATGAGCAAAAAAAAAAAATTATTTTTACATTCCTACTTTTAAAAAAATTCTTTATTGTTTAAAGCAGTGGTTCCCAAACTTATTTGGCCTACCGCCCCCTTTCCAAAAAAAATATTACTCAGCCCCTGGAAATTAATTTTTTTAAAATTTTAATAGCAGTTACTCATCGCCCCCAAATGCACCTGTGGCCATCACCGCCCTCCCCTCCCCCCCCCCCCCCCCATCGCTGCAGCGCCCACCGGGGGGCGGTAGCGCCCACTTTGGGAATCACTGGTTTAAAGTATTACATATGTCTCCTTTATCCCCATTGATCTCTCCCCGGCCACTGCCACCCCCCAGGACATGCCCTCACCCCCCTAGTGTCTGCGTCCATATGAGCAAAATTTTAAACCATTATACTCTTTCCACAGTGTCTGTCATGGATTACATATGAGCCCCACATTCTGATTATTGACTTGGGAGAACCAGTTGACATAAAAATGTTTCACTGTTTAAACAGAGCCTCTCCCCTCCCCCAGTTAATAACTGAGAGAGGACTATGTTTGTCTGTACATCATTATATCTGTTTGGTCTGGGACAATGTCTGATAAAGCCACTGTCTTTAATATGCACATCGTGTTCAATAGGGCCGACATTCAATAAGGGCATAGTTCAATAAATATATGAATAAAATTATTGATGTTTTTAAAACCTATCTTCTCATTTCAAAAACAATGTTCTATCTATCTTATGACTTGGTGAATGCTTATATAATTTACTTCAGTTAGCAAAATATTAATTTATACTTTTAAGTTACAATGATAAACATATGGCAGGACCTGACCTCTATCTTCTAAGGAGGAATTAAATGTGGCCTTAGTTTTCATACACTTGATATAAGCTATTCCTATGTCCTGTCACACTGTATCATATTGATGTGTTTAGTTTCCCCAATAAAGCACTTCAAGGAGAAGACTATGTCTTATTAAACTCCATATGAAAGTACTAGAGGTTCTAGCCAGCTCAATATGGTAAGAAAAAGAAATAGAAATGTAAGGATTAGAAAGGAGGAAATAAACTGTAACCTTTTTAAGAAGGTGGTATGACTTTCTACTTAGAAATGTCAAAAGAATATATATACAAATAAATAAAATTAATAATACAAATGTAAAAGATTGCTACATATAAGATAGATCACTTTCAAAAGTAAAGTGCAATATACAGAACATGTAATGTAAAAAAACACACACAGAAAATGTGAAGTAGGTGGAATAAATCTAATAAAATTACCATGACATTTATATAGAAAATGATAAAACTTTATTAAAAAGCATAGGAAGATCTGAATATGTGGAAAGACATGTACTCATGGAGCAAAAGACTCTATATAAGGATTTCAGTCCTGTACAAATTGAGAATTTCTCCACAAATGAAGAAATAGATTGAGTATAATTCTAACCAAGTCTCAATGGAATTTTTCATGGAACCAAGAAACCAGTTCTAAAATATATATATGGAAGAAGAAGGTTCTGATTAGCCAAGATTTTCCTGAAGAACTGAGTGGTGAAATGTGCCCTCCCAGGTACCAAGTCTTGTGACACGTGTATTGTAATGGTGACACTGTGTTATTGGCTCAGGATAGACAGGCAGAACATGAAATAAAATAGTGGACTTAGAAATAGATCAATGCCAAAATAAAAACTTGATATATGACAGCTGGATCAGTCGGGAAAAAAGGGACACGTTAATAAAACATCTGATAATCCATATGGGGGAAAATAAAACCTCAATTCTATGTCACATCATACCCAGGAATTAATTCCAGATGAGATAAGTACTTTAGTAAAAAAAAACAAACTGTAAAATATTTTAGGCAACCAAGATGTCCTTCAGTAGGTGAGTGTATACACAACTGTAGTGCATCCATACAGTGGGATATTATTCGGGGATGAAATGAGTCGTCAAGCCATGAAAAAAACATGAAGGAGCCTTAAAAACGTCACTAAATGAAAAGAGCTCATCTGAAAAACACCACATACTGTATGATTTCAACTACATGGCATTCTGGAGTAGTCAAAACTACTACAGGACAGATGGGAGGCACTGGGAGAGAGGGATGAAGAAGTGGAGCACAGAATACATTTGAAACTATACTGTTTGGCACAGTGGTGATAGATGCATATCATTATATGTTTGTCAAAACCCACAGAATGTACAAAACAAAGAGTGAATTCTAATGTATATTATGAACTTTAGTTAACAATAACATAGCAACAAAAATGAAAATAAAACAAAAAAGAGAAAACAATAGCATAGCAATATTGACTTATCATTTGAGCCAATATTGCACCACACTAATAAATGTGGCACATAAGGTGTAAATAATAGAGGAAACTGTGGGTGTGGGGAGTAAGTGGTAAATCTTTGTACTTTCCAGTCAATTTTTCTGTAAACCTAAAAAACAGATCTATTAATTAAAAAAACAAATCTATTAATTTTTAAAAATTAGGAGATAATAGAGAATAAGGTTATCTGTGAATTCCAGGTAAGATGAATTTCTTAAGTAAGCTGCAACAATAAAGAAAAAAGATTTTCTGTTTTAAAAAAAGGTGCCCGGCTGGTGTGGCTCAGTGGTTGAACATTGGCCCATGAACTAGGAAGTCACATTCAATTCCCAGTCAAGGCACATGCCTGGGTTTAGGGCTCAATCCCTAGTAGGGGGTGCAGGAAGCAGCCAATCAATGTTTCTCTGTCATTGATGTTTCTATCTCTCTATCCATCTCCCTTCCTCTCTGAAATCAATAAAAATATATGAAAAAAAGATAAGTGTAACTAAATTTAAATTAAGATGATTTACTTTAAAATACTATAAAGAGAGTGAAACAAGCTACAGGCCAGGAGAAGATATTTGCTACAATAATGACCGACAAATGTTCAGTACTAGTATCCAGAACATAAAGAATACTCCTAAAAATAAAAAGAAATAGATAAAACAAAAATTATCAAGAGGTAGGCAAAAGGAATAGATATTTCAGAGAAGAGGACACCTGAGTGGTCCCCAGACAAATGAAAAATACTCAATTTCATTACTAATCAGACAAAATAGTAAACGTACCTCACCCTCGTCAGTTTGACAAAAATTGAAAAGGCTGCCAACAAAGTGTGATAGTACAATTACTTTGGGAAACCCCTTGGCTTTATCTTGGAATATTAAATGTGCATTTGCTTATGAGCCAGCAATATTCACACTAAGTCTACATGACAGAGAAATTCTTATACATGTTTACCAGGGGTCAAGAAGATTAATAACAGCATTTTATGGTAGTGTTTTTAAAAGCAAAAGTCTGGAATAAATAGTTTTTAGATGTCAAATGGACCAGAATATTGTTAAATAAATTGTGGTACACTTTATACAAAAGAATACTATATAGCAGTGAAAACGAAAAAGCTGTTTTAACACATCTCTAAATGGGTGAATCTCAAAAATATATTATTAACTGAAAAAAAATCCAAAAAAACCCCAAAACCACACCACAAGAATGAGGGGATTCCTATTTCACCACAAGAATGAGGGGATTCCTATACAGAGGGTAAACCCAGCTAAATCTAATCCTATATGCTTAGAGATATATGCATATGTGGTAAAGCTGCAAAAAGAAGAAAGTACATACTTAACATAACACTCAAATAATTGTTACCTTTGAGAGATGGTGATGCTTTAAGAAGGGTCACATAGGGCTTCTTAAGGCAAATATATTCATCACTTATTTCCTTAAAGAATTTTGAAAAACCATGTATTTGCTTCCACATTTTAAAATTAACATCTAAAATGTTTATTATAGCCCTGGCCAGTGTGGCTTGGTTGAGCATTGACCCCATGCACATGCCCAGGTTCAGTTCCTGGTCAGGGGACACATGCCCAGGTTTTGGGTTCCATCCCCAGTCGGGGCGCAGGTGGTAGAGGCAATCGATTGATGTTTCTCTTTTACACGGATGTTTCTCTCTCCTTCTCCCTTCCTCTCTCTTCAAAACCAATAAAACATATAGAAAAATAAATAAATAAATAAAATGTTTATTATAAGTTGAAATAATTGTAAAGAATGGAGTGGCTCAGTTGGTTGAGCATCATCCTGTATATGGAAAGTTGCCAGTTTGGTTCCCAGTCAGGGCACATAAGGATGGCAACCGATCGATGTTTCTCTCTCTGTCTGTCTCTCTCCCTCTCTCTAAGCATGTCCTCGGGTGAGAATTAAAAAACAAACAAAAATTATACTGTCATAGAGGGGTAATTGATGATAGAAAAAAAAAGATACTATCATATCTTGTTTTTAAAAGTATTTAAAAGAATCTATTATAAATTTGGATACTGTCACAAGCAAACACTTAAAACATACACAAAAAAGCTTTTTAATATTAAAATATGTAAATCTTGAATCATATTTCTATTCTACTTCCTCTACAAATTTTTGTCCTAATATATTTATATGCTTGAAAGTGATCTATTTGTTACCCTATCATACTTATCCAAAGCAAAATATGCATATAAAAGTAATTCTTAACATTTACTTTATTTTCTGAAGTCATAGGCTCTAAGATTTAAAAATAATTCTTTTAGATTGAATTACCCTTTTTTATTTTTAATATGTTTTACTTGAATTTATTGGTGTTACATTAGTTAATAAAATTATATAGGTTTCAAGTATACAACTCTACAATACATCCTCTGTGTATATATATATTTCTATGTTTTTATTGATTTCAGAGAGAGGAAGGGAGAGGGGGAAAGACATAGAAACATCAATGGTGAGAGAGAATCACTGGGGATTGAGCATGCAACCCTGGCATGTGCTGTGATGGGGAATCCAACTGGTGACCTGTTGGTGCATGAGTGGACACTTAAATACTCAGCCACACTGGTTGGGCCATCATCTGTACATTGTATTGTGTGTTTGCCATCCAAAGTCTAGTCTCCTTTCCTTACCATTTGCAGTGGTTCTCAACCTTCCTAATACCGTGACCATTTAATACAGTTCCTCATGTTGTGGTGACCCCAACCATAAAATTATTTTCGTTGCTACTTCATAACTGTAATTTTGCTACTGTTATGAGTCCTAATGTAAATATCTGATATGCAGGATGTATTTTCACTGTTGGAGACCCACAGGTTGAGAACCACTGCAAGCCTTTTCTACCTGTCCCCACCAATCTTTCCCATTGGTAATCACCATATCGTTATCTGTGTCTATGAGTTTTGTGTGTGTGTGGTGTTTTGTTTGTTTGTTTGTTTGTTTTTTTGCTTAATCCCTTCATCTATTTTACCCAGCCCCCCAATGTTCCTCTTCTTTGACAGCTGTCAATTCTCTGTATCGATGAGTCTGTTTCTATTTTGTATGTTTGTTTACTTAGTTCATGAGATTCCACATATAAGTGAGATAATCTATAATAATAAAAGTGTAATATGCTAATTAGACCAGACAGCCAAACGACCTTCTGGATGTCCTTCTGGACATCCTTCTGGACGAACTTCCAGAGGAAGCCGGGGCTTCGAGGGCCAAGGCAAGCTGCAGCAGATTCGAGGGCCGAGCCCCTTGCATGAATTTCATGTATCGGGCCTCTAGTAAGGTATATATTTATCCTTCTTTGACTTGCTTATTTAACTTAGCATAATACCCTCTAGGTTCATCCATGCTGCCACAAAAGGTAAAATTTCCTTCTTTTTATGGCCAAGTAGTATTCCATTGTGTAAATGTACCACAATCTTGGCTATTGTAAATAGCACTGCAATGAACATTGGGGTGCATAGATTCTTTTGAATCAGTGTTTCAATTTCTTTGGCTATATCCCCGGAAGTGAAATCACTATCTCGTACATCAGTTCCATTTTTAACTTTTTTAACACCATATTGTTTTCCACAGTGACTGCTCCAGTCTGCATACCCACCAACAATGCATGAGGGTTCCCTTTTCTCCACATTCTCACCAACACTTGTTGTTTGTTAATTTATTGATAGCCATTCTGGCAGATGTGAAGTGGTATCTCATTGTGGTTTTAATTTGTGTTTCTCTGATAATTAGTCCTTTGAATTCTTTGTAAACTTTGGATATTATCCCCTTATCAGATGTATCATTGGTGAATATGTTGTCCCATTCAATAATTTGATGTTTTTATCTCTCCCTCTTCCTTCCTCTCTCTGAAATAAATAAAAACATATTTTAAAAATAAAAGATAACAAAGTTGGAGGAATCACACTACTTGTTATTGCTGGGCAGAGAATTCTTTGTGCATACCCAGAGGGGAGATAATGGAATGTGGCCACAGCAAGTGAAATGTGGTCTCAGCAAAGGGAATGTCTATAGTAAAATGGCCTGAAAAGCCAGTTCCTGGGGAGGGGTATTGATTCAATTGCTCCATCAAACCTAACGGTCTCCATTTTGTTTAGTTCTTTTTCTGGAGTTTTGTTCTGTTCTTTCACTTGGGACATGTTTCTTTATCTCCTCATTTTGGCAGCAACCCTGTGTTTGTTTCTGTGTATTAAGTAGAGCTCCTATGTCTCCTGGGCTTGGTAGAGTGGCCTTGTATAGAACATGTCCTATAGGGTCCAGGGGCACAGCCTTTCCAATCACCCAAACTTGGCACTCATGGTGTAACCCCCCCTTCCCCGCTCCTGCCCAACTCCCCCCCCCCCCCCCCCCCCCCCCCCGCTGCGCTCCAGCACAAGCAGCAGCCAGCTGTGGTGCTATTTAGCAAGAGGTACAGGGTTCACTGAGGCCAGATGATGCTTGTTTAAGAGAGTTGAGGAAAGTCTGAAGTATGAGCTAAGACAGGCTATTCCTATGAAAAGGCACTGAAAACAGTGTGGGTGGGCCAGCAAGTTTGGTGGGCAGGGTCTCAAGTACTCACCAGGGTGGGGCAAACAATGATTTCCAGGTTGATGAAGACTCAGCTATGGCACCCACCTGCTATATCTGGGGAGGGGGGAGGCTCATCAAAGGAACAATAGCCTCTGCCAGCACTTCTCTCTGGGAGAAAGCTGCTCCTCCAACTTTTGCCCCGATACTATACATTTCAGTTTCTCCTCATATGTCCCTGGTGCCTTTCGGGCCATTATTCTAGCAATGGACTCAGAGAGAATGAGTCCAAATAAGTCCGTGTGTGGGCCCTTTAAGAGGAGCTGCCTGGGACAGTCCTCTGTCTCACTGAACCTCAATTCCCACTGGTTTTTACAGTCAGAAGTTATGAGGAATTCTCTTCCCAGCATTGGAACTCTGGGCTTGGGGGCCTGGTGTGGGTCTGGGACTCCTCACTTCTCAGGGGTCACCTCTGCAGCTGAGATATCCCTCCCAATTTTTATCCACCACACATGGGTGTGGGACCAGCCCATTCTGAGTCTTGGCCCCTCCTACCAGCATCAATGTGGCTTTTTCTTTAAGTCTTTAGTTGTATGAATTCTACTCAGCTAGATTTCAGGTGGTTCTGAATGAAGTAGCTTAGTTAAAAATTCTGATGTGTTGTGGAATGTTGTGAGTACTGCATTTACCTATATTACCATCTTGACCGGAAGACTGGAAATACATTCTTTATAAGGAGGATCATGATCTCCTATGCTTTTGATGAAGAGAAAAGTTTATACTGGTAAGAACAGTGGGACTAGCAGTTCATTTAGAAATTTTTTATTAATAGGAGAAAATGGTAAGCATTTTTTGGATGAAATAAAATGAGGAATCAGTATGATTACAAAGAAAATTCATAATATAATTGAGAAAATGGGTGTTTGTTTTTTTAAAATCCTCACCCAAGGAGTGAGAATATTTTTTTCCATTGATTTTGAGAGAGAGAGAGAGAGAGAGAGAGAGAGATTGCTTCTCACACCCACCCCAATTGGGAGTGGGGATGGAACCTGCAACCCAAGAATGTGCCTGGAACCTACGACCCTCTGTTGTGCAGACTGATGCTCTAACCACTGAACCATTGGCCAGCGTGATAAATGTTTTAATTTCTACAATGAGTACGACATGAACAAAGTAACACAAATTTTATCTTTAGGCTTTACACAAAATTACCCTGAAAAATTTGGCAGTCCCAGAAAACATTCCAGTTTTATTGAAAATAATTAGAAGAATTCAGCTTCTTCATCTCATCAAGATGTTTTTATTTCCAGCAAATGACACACCCTATGAAAGAGTCTTGAGAATAGCTTGAAATGCTTCTTTTTAAATATATGGAAAAAGCCCAGCCTTTTAGTCTGGAATATTTCTTGCCCATGTTCTTGGTTTGCTCTCTGAGAACTCTTCCTCATTTTTTGAAAATAAGCTGGGGAAGAAAGAGGTGAAACTTACCATTGCCACCCCCATGCTTATCATCACTGTAGATCTGACTTCAGAACATCTTAACAGGAGCCAAGATACTTGATTTTAAAATTCATGCTTTACTCTTAACAGAAATATGTATGAAATGGGAAGCAAAGAAAGCCTTGTGGGTTTATGATGCTTTGCTTAATCCTTTGGGAGATGGCCCATCTGGAGCTGAGAGGGTTCACTTTCCAGAAATCTAGTCCACTGTGATGTTTGCAATGGGTGCTTTGGTTAAGTGGATGGAGGACTATTGTGAGCTCAAGTGTTCTCAGGCAAATTGGGTTTAGGAAGAGTATATATGAAATTTGGGTATCTAGAAACAGATTTCCTTATACTGTAGATATGTATGTACCCCCAGATAGTTTTTATGTACCTGATTAGGGCTGAACAATGGTGAGGAGGCTGAAAACCTCACTTTGAAGAATACTGTTGATGGTATTTCTGATGTTCTCTTTCTTCAAATGAGTTGTGGGAACATGCATATCTGTTTTACTTGACTGGTTTTATGTAAACTATATGTATTGCTACATTTTACACATATGATGTATCTCTCAATAAATATAGTTTTGAAAATCTAGTTTGTGGATTAAAAATGGTGGTGGAGTAAGGGGATGCTGCATGGATATGCTCCCAGTTCCAAATTGGAATTACAACTAAAATACAGGAAAACTTACTGAATAATCAATGGAAGACTCATTGGAGAGAACCCTGATAACGGAGGACCAAAAGTGGAGACCACATAGAGGCTGGTAGGAGGGCGGAGGTGCAAAAGGACTGGCTGGGCTCCCACAGAGAGCAGCTGAAGTCCCAAAGTTCTGGAAAGATATCTCAGCTTGTGGGAGGTTGCCATTGAGAACTCTGGGGTCTAATTCCCCAGGTGGGCCCCCCAGCAGAGAGCACCAGAACTGAGAAGGGTATGCACATAATATCTGGCTGTGAAAAGCAGTGGGGTTGCTGTCTGCCAGCTAGAGATGGCTGGAAATTCAGGCATCCTCTTAAAGGGCCAATGCATAAAATCCCCTGTGGAGCCACCTATCTTGTGCTCTGAAAGAGGAACAGCAGAGTGGATTGGAGCTGGGTGAGCAGAAGCCAGGATTGAGGGCTCTGGGGTAAGAATTCAGAAGGCAGACACTCTGGTTTCCTATGCTTAGCCATTTCCTGCAGACAATTGCTATATAGGCAGCATTGACTGGGTGAAGACAGCTGACCCACCCTATAGAAAACTCCTTGCCCCTTATGAGACTGAGAATGATAATTAGCCACCAGGCAGAACAATTAACCCACCCTGTTGAAAAAAAAACTCTTGCCACACCTTCAGATGATTGCCTGAGGGCAGATCAAGAGGAATCCTATCAGTCTGCAGCCAGAGGATCTCTGGAGGCTTTGAGTCTTTGCCTGATCTAATGGTCAGAAACAGCATTTGACACTGTCCTGCACTGGAGATTGAGAGCTGGAGAAGATCTACCTAATACTCAGTCACAAACCCAAACAGGAAGCCAATATGAGGAAACAAAGGAACTACCCACAAATGAAAGAACAAGAGAATTCTCCAGAAGAAGAGATAAATGAAAAGGAGATAAGAAATTTATCTGAAACAGACTTCAGAATAATGATGGTAAAGATGCTCAACAGCATGAGAAAAGACATAGTAACTATGAAAAAAGAACAGTCAGAAATAAAGAAGGACATAACACAAATAAAGAACACATTGGAAGAATTACACAACAGATTAGGGGAAGCTCAGGACCGAATCAGTAAATTAGAAGACAGGGTTGAAAAAAATCACTCATTCAGAGAACCAAAAAGAAAATGCAATTAAGAAACAGGAGGACAGCTTAAGGCAGCTGTGGGATAACATGAAACATAACAATATTAGAATAGCAGGTGTGCCAAAAGAGGCAGAAAAGGAGAAAGGGATAAATAATGGTAGAAAACTTCCCTAACCTAATAAAGGAAAAAGTCACACAAGTTCAGGAGAATCACACACAGAGAATCCCAAGTAAGAAGAACCCAAATAGGCCCACGACCAGACATGTCATAATTAAAATGGCAAAAATTAAAGACAAAGAGAGAATCTTAAAGGCAGCAAGAGAAAAGCAAACTGTTGCCTACAAAGAAATTCCCATTCTCATCAGAAACTCTACAGGCCAGAAGGGAATGACATGAAGTACTCAAGGTTACGGAAAGCAAAGATCTGAAACCAAAATTACTATATCCATCAAAGCTATCATTCAAAATAGGTAGTCAAATAAAGAACTTCCTGGTCAAAAAAAGGCTAAAGGAGTACATCACCACCAAGCCAGCATTACAAGAAATGCTGATGGGACTGCTGTAATGAGAAGAAGAAATAGAGAGAAAAACCTAGACATACAGAATGAAAATGGCAATAAACAAATACCTATCAATAATAACCTTAAAGGTAAATGGATTAAATGCTCCAATCAAAATACATCCAAATTGGAAAGGAGGAAGTAAAACTCTCATTATTCCCAGATGACATGATATTGTACAAACAGAACCCTAAAAACTTCACCAAAAAACTACTAGATTTAATAAACGATTTTGGCAATGTAGCAAGATACAAAATCAACACCCCAAAATCAATGGCTTTTTTATATACCAATAATGAGTTCTCAGAAAGAGAAACTAAATAAACAATCCCATTTACCATTGCAACATAAAAGTTAAGATACCTAGGAATAAACTTAACCAAGGAGGCAAAAAAACCTGTTCTTGGAAAACTATAGTAGGTTGAAAAAAGAGATAGAAGAATATATAAAGAAGTAGAAGAATATATTGTGTTCATGGATTGGTAGAATCAACATCATTAAATGTACATACTACCCAAGGAAATCTACAGATTCAAGGCAATCCTTATTAAAACACATACTTCACAGAGCTAGAACAAATACTCCAAAAATTTATATGGAATAAAAACAAAACAAAACAAAAAGACCCCGAATAGCTGCAGCAAACTTGAGAAAGAAAAATAAAGTTGGAGGAATCATAATACCAGATTTCAAGTTATACTACACAACCACTGTAATCAAAACAGCCTGGTACTGGCACAGGAACAGGCTTACAGACCAATGGAACAGAACAAAGACCCCAGAAATTGACCCAAGCCATCATGCTCAGTTAATATTTGACAAAGAAGGCAAGAGCATACACTGGAGTCAAGACAGTCTCTTCAATAAATGGTGCTGGGAAAATTAGACAGATACATGCAAAAAAATGAAACTAGACCACCAACTTATACCATACACATGAATAAACGCAAAATGGATAAAAGACTTAAATGTAAGTTGTGAAACCATAAAAATCCTAGAAGAAGCCATAGGCAGCAAAATCTCATACATCTCTCACAGCAATATGTTTACAGATACATCTCCTAGGGCAAAGGAAACTATGGAGAAAATAAACAATGGGACTACATCAAAATAAAAAGCTTCTGCACAGCAAAAGGAACCATCAGCAAACGAAAAGGGAGCCCACTGTATGGGAGAACATATTTGGCAATGATACATCTGATAAAGGGTTAATATCCAAAATATATAAGGATACAACTTAACAAAAGGAAGACAAACAATCCAATTTAAAAAAATGGGCAAAGGACCTAAATAGACACGTCTCTAAAGAGGACATACAGATGGCCAAGAGACATATGAAAAAATGCTCAAAGTCACTGATCATCAGAGAGACGCAAATTAAAATGACAATGAGGTATTACTTCACACCTGTCAGAATGGCTACCATCAACAAATCAACAAATGAAAAGTGCTGGTAAGGATGTGGAGAGAAGGGGACCCTAGTTCGCTGCTGGTGGGAATGCAGACTGGTGCAACCATTATGAAAAACAATATGGAGTTTCCTAAAAAAATTAAATATGGAACTGCCATTTAACCCAGCAATCCCCTTCTAGGAATATATCCTAAGAATCCCAGAACACCAATCAGAAAGAATGTATGCATCCCTATGTTCATAGCAGCAGAATTTACAATAGCTAAGATCTGGAAACAGCCCAAGTGCCCATCAGTAGATGAGTGGATAAAAAAGCTGTGGTACATTTATACCATGGAATACTATGCAGCAGTATAAAAGAAGAATCTTTTACCCTTTGAGACAGCATGGAGATTCTTGGAAAGTATCATGCCAAATGAAATAAGTCAATCAGAAAAGATAAGTATCACATGATCTCACTCATATGTGGAATCTGAGTAACAAAATAAACAGATTAACGTAGTAGATCCAGAGACATGGAAGCATGGAACAGAATGTGGAACCTCAGAGGGAAGGCGGGGGAAGGTGAGTTGGTGGGAGGTAATCAGTCAAAGACCTTGTATGCATATATGCATAACCCATGGACACAGACACTAGGGAGCTGAAGACCTGGGGTGGGGGGTGGGGATGGGCTAGGGGGTTAATTGGGGGAAAAGGGAGACATATGTAATACTTTTAACAATAAAGATTTATTTAAAAATGCAAATTTAGGAATGAAATAAAATAATTTAGTAACTTGTCATGTGATAAAAAAATCTACAGTTTGCAACACAGTTTTACTTCTCTCTCTCTCTCTCTCTCTCTCTCACACACACACACACACACACACACACACACAGAAACTGCAGCCCAGGAAAACTGGATTCACAGATGTGACAGTTGGGGGGTTGGAATGTAAAATTGTCAAATCTGGCAGGATTCCTCTCAGGGAGAAAGCTGTCTTATGTAGGAAAATTGTAAGCCCTTTAAAGAGCTTATTAAGCAAAAAGATAGTTCAATAGTGTAACATTAAAAATGAAAGAATTGGATCAACCCTTACATATATGGTCAATGATCTTTGACAAGGGTATCAAGATCACTCAATGGGGAAAAGATAGTCTCTTCAACAAATGGTATTGGAAAAACCGGATACCCACATGCAAAAGAATGCAGTTGGATCCTCATCTTACACCTGATCTAAAAATTAACTCAAAAGGGATTAAAGACCTAAACATAAAACCTAAAACTAGAAAACTCCTCAAAGAAAACATAGGGGAAAAATTTCATGACATTGAACTTGGCAATGATTTCTTGGCTATGAGACCAAAAGCACAAACAACAAAAGTGAAGCGAGAGAAGTGGGACTACATTAAAAAAAAACAAAAACAGAAACTTTTGTGCATCAAAGGACACAATCAACAAAATGAAAAGGCAACCTATGGAATGGCAAAAAATATTTGCACATCATATGTCTGCTAAGGGGTTAATATCCAGAATATAAGATAACTCCTACAACTCAACAATAAAAAAATCAAATAACCTGACTAAAAAATGGTCGAGGCACTTGAATAGACACTCCTCTAAAGATGATATACAAATGGCCAACAAACATGTGAAAAGATACTTAACATCCCTAATTATCAAA
Organism: Myotis yumanensis; assembly: GCF_028538775.1. Taxonomy (NCBI): domain Eukaryota; kingdom Metazoa; phylum Chordata; class Mammalia; order Chiroptera; family Vespertilionidae; genus Myotis; species Myotis yumanensis. Next base: position 76,870,495 of record NW_027223753.1, read on the forward strand.
GAAATGCAAATCAAAACCACAATGAGATATTACCACATACCCATTAGGATGGCTACTATTACAAGCGAACAAACAAAGTGTTGGCCAGGACATAGAAAAACTGGAATCCTTGGTCTCTGTTGTTGGGGTTATAAAAACTGTTATGGAAAACAGTATGATAGTTTCTCAAAAAATTAGAAATAGAACTATCGTATGATCCAGCAATCCCACTTCTTGGTATGTATTGAAAAGAACTGAAGGCAGGGTCTCAAAGAGATATTTGCACACCCATTTTCACAGTAGCACTGCTCATAATAGCAAAGAGGTGAAAGCAACCCAAGTGTACATTAACAGATAAATGAATAAATAACATGTGGTAGGTACATAAATGGAATCTTGTACAGCCTTAAAAAGGAAGGAAATTCTGACAAATACTACAACATGGATGAATCTTGTGGACATTATGCTACGTAAATTAGCCAGTAACTAAAAGACAGAAATGCTGTATGATTCCACTTAGATGAGGTATTTGAAATAGTCAAATTCATAGAAACAGAAAGCAGAATGGTGGTTACTAGAGCCTGAGAGGAGAGAAAAAGCAGAGTGGTGTCTAAAGAATATAGACACTCCTCTACTCGAATCCCTGCATTGACTCTTCATTGCAGTCAGAAGAGCAGCCAATGTTGTTATAATGGCCTCCAAGGTCCCCATAGGCTGTCCCCCACACCTCACTGGCCCATCTCCTCATTCTCTCCCCTTATTCACTCTGCTCCAACCTTCCTGGCCAGCCTCGTGCTTCTCCACCCTGCCAGGACTGCTCCTGTCTTAGGGCCTTTGCTTTAGATCAGTGGTTCTCAACCTTCCTAATGCCGCAATCCTTTAATACAGTTCCTCATGTTGTGGTGACCCCCAACCATAAAATTATTTTCGTTGCTACTTCATAACTGTAATTTTGCTACTGTTATGAATCGTAATGTAAATATCTGATATGCAGGATGTATTTTCATTGTTACAAATTGAACATAATTAAAGCATAGTGATTAATCACAAAAACAATATGTAATTATATATGTGTTTTCCAATAGTCTTAGGTGACCCCTGTGAAAGCGTCGTTCCACCCCCAAAGGGGTCACGACCCACAGGTTGAGAACCACTGCTCTAGATAGTTCCTCTCTCTGGAATGTACTTTGCCCAGAAATCTGCTCCGTTCATTCCTTGTCTTTCTTCAGCTCTTTGTTCAAATGTGACCTTCTCAATGAGGCCTCCCCTGACAACCCGGTTAAAGGCTGCAACATACATATCCTGCCCCATGCACCCTTTTACCCTGCTGCACCTTCCTTCTCTGTGCACTGATCATATTATTAATAAGAATTTTTTCTTATGCCTTCCCCTGCTAGAGTGTAAGCTCCAGGAGGGGCTGGATTTTTGTCTGTTTAGAGTTGCTGTGTCTCCCAAGCACCTAGAGGAGCGCCTTATAAATAATAGCTCCTCCATAAATATTTGCTGAATGTTAAATCAACCTTCACAAGCAAAAAAACACTGTTTCCCCAGCTGAATCTGGAGAATGCTAATTCTAAAATATGCTCACTACTTACACAACAAAATGCCTGTGGTCACATGGTGATGGAAGGAGACTTGACTTGGGGTGGTAAACACACAATACAATATACAGATGAGGGATTATAGAATTGTACACCTGAAATCTATATAATTTTATTAACCAATGTCACCCCAATAAATTAAATTAAAAAGTAAAAGAAAATCCCTTGTGGTCAACTAAGCTTGATGCCCTTTTCTTGGAGATTGAAAAGTAGTACTTGCTAGTGTATTATTTTGTGAAGCTCTAAGCTCGTTTTACAGGGTACTCTGAGAGAATTGATCAATAATGCTAAAAAATATTTACAAATAAATAAAAGTTGCAGAAATGGCACATTAGGAGTAGAGGAAAAGAACCAAGGCAACGGGGGCAAATACCTACCCGGGTCCTATAAATAACAGACTGTACACTCAGCATTTAGGGCTGCCCGGCCTAATGTGCTGACCGAAGGCCACACAGGCTCTGAACAATGAGCTGGGTCACGAGGACTTAAGTGAGAAAGGGGGAGACAGTCATGAGTTCTGTTGGCTGCATTGATTGCCAGGGAACCATCCATCCATTCATTCTGAAATATTGTTATGCTTAGCACTATCATTGGGCCAGGCTGCAGAAGAGAGTGAAGAGTAAGGAAAAAATACAAGGGTGAGGGAGATTCCATGTGGCCTCCAGGATGAATATAAGGTCTGGGGTAAAGGGTTACTGCTGAAGCCTAAGATGACAGCGGCCTCAGCCACAATACCCATGGTTGGGGTGGAGGGTGGAGAGGGTAGGGCCAAGCATCTCAGGATACCAAAGGCTCCAGGGGTATCAGGGTATCAGGGCAGGCCCTACTGTCTCCTCCTCCTCCTCCTCCTCCTCCTCCTTCTCCTTCTCATCCTCCTCCTCCTCCTCATCCTCCTCCTCCTCCTCCTTCCTCTTCTTCTTCTTTACTGCAGCCAACCAGAAAATACTGGAAGCATAAGCAGATAGGTTTTTGCCTATCTCTGTATTCACAAATATTATTTTCGATCACACTTTATTACATAGGATACTTCTTTGGCAAGAGTAACTATTTGGAACACAGCCAAAGAAGCAGGAATTAAGAAAAAAAAAACAACACCTATGAATATCCAAGATAGCATAGAGTTTTACTTAAAATTGAAGTATTTCACTTCTTTAAGAATTTCTTAGGCATTCAGCTCTCAAAGCCGAGTGATTCTAAGGCTATCTATAGAGTTCCCCAGATCCTAGGAGAACCAAAATAGCAGGCAAGGCAGTGACAACTGGAAGATGAGAGCAGAAGAGGAGACTGAAAACTAGAAAGTGGACACAGTGATTGAGAAAGCTTACCTCTTCGGGCGTAGTTTAGTACAAGGACAAACTCTGGCATCACTCATCACTATTGCAGGATGGTTCCTGTTTACAATAGTGTCCAATCCATCACTAAAAATTCAGTCATGATCACTAACTCCATTTAAGTATGCAGGGATGCATTTTAGGAAGATCTATTTCCCAAAAGACCAAAGTTAAAAATAAAATGTTAGTTTAGTACATAAAGGGTACATTTTAGCTAGGCAGTTTATATATATAGTTAATCCTCACCAGAGGATTTTTTTTTCCCATTGATTTTTTTTTTTTTTTTTTAGAGAGAGGGAGAGTGGAAAGGAGGGGTGGGAAGAGACAGAGAGAGAAACATTGTGTGAGAGAGACACATCAGTTGGTTACCTCCCACACACGTCCCCAACTTGGGTGGGGAACCTGCAGCCCAGCTATGTGCCCTTGACTAGAATCAAACCTGAGACCCTTCAGTCTATGTTGAAGCTCTAACCACTAAGCCCAATAAGCTAGGGTGGCCGTTAATATTTTTTGAACAATTACTTGTGATAAGTTATTTCACATATAATCTTTCCTTCAGTCCTTATAGCAGCCACAAGAGATCATAATCCTTATTCCCACTTTAAAGAGGAGAAAATTGAGGCTTGAGGAAGTTGATTGACTTGCTCAGTCACAAAACCAGTAAAAGGCAGTATTGCTGTCAGTTGCAGTTTTGTCTTGCTCTGAAGGCTGGGTTCTTTAGATTTTCATGATCTGTTCCTCTTCTAGGTTTTAGGCTCCGGTCCTGACCACCCAGAAGTTGTACAAAATCATATTTGTAAATATTGTTCTGAGCATTTTTAGTTAATGGAGTTTTGTTAGCAAGCTTTATTTCTGCATTCAGTTATCAGTGACTAATTCCTGCTTGCATTTCTCCAAACTGATTTCTTGGATTCTTTTGTCTTTAGACATCTCAGCATCTCTCTGGTATGTGTACATAGGTTGGGAAGCTGAGCTAATTTGTGTTGATTTACCTTGAATGACTAACTGATATAATACCCTTAGGCAAACATGTGATTACTCAGCAGTAATAGCTAAAGCTGGTTGGTGTTCAGTTATATTTCTTCATTTTCTGCACATGTACAAATGCAAAAACAATGTTTAACTGTGATCTCAGCCTTAAAAAATGTTAGGCAGGTAGGCAGCCATATATGTTCCAAGCAAACACAGACCAGTTGAGCTAGAACAGTAAAAAGCTGAGTGCTCATTGTGAAGTCTATATTCCCTAAGGTTTTGTGGATAATGCTTAAAGAAACTGCTTGCAAAGCAAGGGTGATACCCATTGTGGGTCAATTCAGACCACTCTGCAGATCAGTTCTCAAATGTTAAGCATGGAGTTTAATGTCCTGTGCAGGCAACAATTTCTGCTGCTTTCCTGAAGGTGGACTCCTAGCATAATAAAAAGAAAAATGGACTAGCCAAATTTGAAACCTACTTTTGCTGTTTACTAGCTATATAAGCTAGCTGCAAATTTCCAGAAATTGGGATTCTTATGCATAAAAATGGAAAGGATGATGGCATAATCATAAAAATGATAACACCTGCCCTTCCAACCCCATAGAGTTGTTGGCAGGATCCAAGGGATGATATAAACGAATATGCTCTGTGAACATACAGTATCATCACATAAATATGCAGTATTATTAAATGGTAATTCTATTTTTACATCTGCTATGTGATCATTTTTGGTTGAATCTAGACTGATTGTATCATTAGAATTTTATCTTCTTGAGGGGTTGTACCTTTGAACACTTTGAGGACTGTTTTAATTCAGTTTTGCTGTTTGAGTATCTATTTGGCTGGGCCTGGACTGGCACGTGACTGGTATTGAGTTCCTATCAGTCCATAGTATCACCCTGCCTTCCTGAATGCGCCAGAAGACTTTCCAGGTCTCTTTGTCTGGCCTTTAATTTTAGACCAGTTGTCGGCACTGGGTCTTCTGGATGACTTCACATTCTGAGCACGGTTTACTCTCCCAGGAGGGAGATGAAAAACCCCGTTTTGATATCAAACCTCATTCTACTGCAGACAGAAAACAGGCAAGACAGAGTGCTTGTAGCATCAGGCTGCCACTTCGCTTGGAGCAGTAAATGCAATGCCCGTCCCCCGCAATGACAGGCCTGTGGCAGGCCTGTGGGTGGGCCGCTCCATGAAGAGAGCAATGCTTTGCTTTAGGGGGGCAAAGCGCCAGGGTGACTCAGGCCCAGGCTCTGGAATCGGGCAGTTGTGTTTTACTGACCCTCCTTAAATAAAACCGAGTCCTTAAACTCCAAAAGCTCCAGTTTTCTCATCTGTAAATAGAGATTATAATAACGAACGCATGGTGATTGTCCGTGGTCAATGAAGAAATTTTACTAAGTTATATCTAACAGTGTAACTGATCTAGTCTCTTGACACTGTGCAATCTAATAGTCCTCTTAATATTAACTGTACTACAGTATCAGTAGAACTTTTCTTATGTGGCAATTTATACCTAAGTGTTGATTTTTTAAAAACACCGTGTTTTGAAACACCTCACTTCAGCTGCTATTTTGCTCAAGATAAGAGGAACATTGCTACAATTTTGGTCAATTTCTAGACCTGTGTGATATCTAATGAGCCTGTGTAGCCTAGTTAATTTACAAACGTCTCTGTGTGTGTGTGTGTGTGTGTGTGTGTGTGTTGAAATTGTCATCTGGTGGTGGTGGCCTCCTTTAAAATCTCCAAGGGGACAAGGAGCGGTGATAGGAACTGCTTTTGCTCCATGACAGGGGACATGGGTTGAGAAATTCTGGCCTGGCCATTTGCAGTTTTGGGCAGTTTGTTGGTGATGAAACTCAAGACAGAGGGGAGTCTGGGTGCTGGGGCGATGGCTAGCACCAAGGGGTTCTCCTTGGGCTCCAGCCACCGGCATATTAACCCTTTGCAGTAGGGACTGCGAGGGAGAAAGCTCCAAAGGAAAGCGCAGGAAATCTTAGCTGGCGCTAGGACAGGCAGGAGCGGGGGTGAGTGTGTAAATAGGGTGGGGTAGAAAGGCGCCCGCCCGGGTGATCCGGGTGGAGGTCCTGTCGTGTGGCGGGGAGACGACGGGACGGCGAGCTGCGGGGAGGAGGAGAGGCGCCTCCAGCCCCCTGGGCCGCGCGCCACCAGCCCGCCCGCTGGCATCACTTTTCCACTCCCGGCGGCCTGGGTCGGGGCTGGGCTGGGCGGGCCAGGCGGCGCTGGGGGCCGGACTCCTAGTCCCCACTTTTCCTGCTCCCTCCCTCCTCCTGGGCTGTCCCAGCCGCCCGGCCAATGGGCGCCGAGAGGAGGGAGCGGGAAGCGGCGCGCTCGGCACAGCCCTCCCACGGCGCCCTGGCCGCAGCGCCCACACTAAGTTTGCGCCCCGGGAGTGGGAGTCCCTCGGCCTTGCCGCTAGGTCCCTGGGAGGGAGTCGGTCGCTAGTCGCTCGGGACAGCCACCGACGAGCGCACGGGCGGGAGGACGCGGAGTAGCGGGTAGCGTGCCGGGGTCGGGGCAGCCGCCTCCCGAAGATGCGGGATGGCAGCCCAGCCGCCGTCCAGCCTCTCCTACCGCACCACGGGCTCCACCTGCCTGCACCCGCTTAGCCAGCTCCTGGGCATCCCGCTGGACCAGGTGAGTGCGGCGCGGGGCGCAGACCCCTCCCCAGCCAGTGCGGGCGTGGAGCCTGCGGGGCAAATATTAGCCCCCTCGGGCCCCGCCCCCATAGCAGATTTTCCAGCTGAACTGGACAGGTGGGCAGTGTTTTGAGTTTGTTTTCCAACTTAAGTGTGAAAAAAACATATACCCCGCACGACAGGTTCGAAATAACCTTTTTCTTTTTAAATTTAAAGTTTTGGGTTGCTCCGTTTTCTGGTACCAGGTTCTAAAGTCTTCTGAGAGCTGAATCAGCTGCTTCTTCCATCAGCGGAGTCAAGTCATTATTTTGGATGTAAGAGGACCCTCCATAAAAATACACATGATTAATTGAGAGGCTATAGCCCACAGCTTTTGAATGAGAGACCTGGGTTTTAAACTTCAGCAGTGAGACTTGTTAAATCGGGATGACTATTATTTTGTACCACGTGTGATGTCCATGGAGAGGGAGGAGGGACACAGCCCTGGTTTCCCCAGGCTAAGGGTCCAGGCTCCCCAGTAGGACAGGTGAGTGGAAGAAGAGCGGCGCTGTTGAAGTTACCTGGACTGTCCCGCATTGTCTGCTACCAATTAAAATTGAAAATGGCAATAAAGAACAGCAATTCCTGGTGAGAAATCTTCCTGGGGGTTGAGACTGCCTTACTCATTTTCAGGTCTGCCTTAGGTGCCGCAGGCTGGATGCACCGTGGATTTAGAATTGAGTCAACAACGTGTGTTGATTTACAAGGAATCGGGTGGGGCTGCTGGAGGAGGGCCCCTTGCACTCCTGCCTGTTCTGTTTCATGCTGAGTTTTGGCCCAGGTTTCTTCCTCTGCCTTTCACTTGTGATCTTTTTTTGCTTCAACCAAGAGCACACCTGCTGCCCTTTCTACTCACATTCTTTGAGCAAGGAGGAAGTGAGAGCCAGTAGCCTTACTCAGATACTCTATGGAGCCGCCCCTCCACAGGGTTCCCTCTGGGGATCTGATTCAGAACCCACCTGATCTCACCGGTGCCTTCTAATCAGTTGCAAAATCCAGTGAGTTAAGATCTGGGGAGAGGTATCGAATCCTAACTCCTGCTTTTGTAAGTTACTCTTCCCTGTGTAGTGAGGGTGGGAGAGACCCAGGGACATAGGGAGAGGCAGAAATAACAGCAGTCTTTGGCCCTGAAATGATTGTAACCCATAGCTAAATCCTTAAGGGGAGTTCATTTTGTACTTGCTCCCCACGCCCCTTCAGAATTTATTTTATTTACTTCTTATTTTTAGTATATTTTTGTATTTTCTAAAGTTTTACATATGTTTCCTTCCCCCCTCCATTGACCCCCCCACCCTGTCCACCCCCAAGGGCAAGCCCCCAGTGCCCCAGTGTCTGTGTCCATTGGTTATGCTAATATGCATGCATACAGGTCAGAATTTATTTTTATTTATTTTTTTCCTTTATTGATTAAGATATTACAGATGTGTCCTTATCCCCCCAATGTCCCCTCATCCCCCCCCCAATCCGCCCTCACCCCCTGTTGTCCACATCCATCGCTTATACTTATATGCATGCATACTAGTCCTTTGGTTATTTCTCCCTCTCACCCCCACCCTCCCCTACCTTCCCTCTGAGTTTTGAACATCTGATCGATGCTTCTCTGTCTCTACATCTGTTTTTGTTCATCGGTTTATGTTGTTCATTGTAATCCACAAATGAGTGAGAGCATGTGATATTTATCTTTCTCTGACTGACTTATTTCACTTAGCATAATGCTCTCCAGCTCCATCCATGCTATTGCAAATGGTAGGAGTTCCTGTTTTAAGCTACTCTGCACAGCTAGAGAGAGGAATCCAGCCAGGCCTATGTACGAATAGAGATACACTGAATAGAGATACACTTAACGGAACCTAGCGAGAGGTGCTAGTATGATGTTATTAAATGCTTTTTAACTGCACCCACCCCCCTCTCCAAATATCCTGGGTCTCTGTCATAAGAACCCTATTTTTAGTTTATAAAAAAGAATAAAAGAGCCTTATGATGTTTAAGGATTTCTGGGGTGAACAGAAAGAAGGGTGTGGGCGATGGGCAAGGAGGGAACACCTGTGAACTCTTCCATCTTAGGACAGCCCTCCACCCTCCAGCATACTCACATCTGAATGACTCTTGGTGGAAGAAGTACTTGTAGGGCAATGCCCCAACTAGCTCATTTTAGACCCAGGGAGAAATCCCAAACCATGAATAACGTGATTTGAGGCTGTAAGGCAGCTTGAGAGTGTTTCTCCCTCCCACTTTCAAGAGCTTTTTAAGATCTTAGATGTCGGACTGGCCAGGGTGTAATTCCTGCTCTTCCAGCAGACTTCCTGTGTGACCACAGCTGGCACTCTACCCTTTCAGAGTCTCAGCATCCTCATGTGTGAAATGGGAGGTGGCATTAAGACCTACATTTTGCAGTTGAGACATTTTATGTAGATATAAACTTTTTATATAGATATAAAAGTCAGGAAGGTCCTCGTGTCAATCACAGTCCTGGCAGGAAACAAAATTCAACTCAGTGGGCTGCAATGAAGAAACTTTAATGAACTACTTAGAGGGGTGTGGGCAGGATTAAGGGAACTGGCAGATGATGTTCAGGTACCAAGACCTGGGAGCTGAAGGGGAAAGTGAAGGAAGTTTGAATGAAAAAACTCTTCTATTATCTTTTTTGGTTCTTCCATTTTCCTTATTAATTTGCTGCTGCCCAGTGAGAGCTGCACCTGCCAGGATGGGGTGGGGGGAGCAGCGAGAGAGAACCTCAGCCCTCTCAGCCCTCCACCCCACAGTCCTTTCATTTATTGCCAGTGCTCTTCAGTGGTCAGACCCCACCCAAAGGTGGCTGACCTGGGTCTGCAGGGGCTCCTCCCAGGGCACAGAATGGGGCAGAAAAAGGGAGAGCCAGATCTGGAGGGCAATCCAAGAACACAGTCCTTGATAAATGTTTGCTCCTGTTGCTTTGAAGAGTGACTTTTTTAAAAAGTATATGTTTTTTTGATTTCAGAGAGGAAGGGAGAGGGAGAGAGAGATAGAAGCACCAATGATGAGAGAGAATCATTGATTGGCTACCTCCTGCATGCCCCACACTGAGGATAGAGCCCACAACCTGGGCATGTGCCCTGACTGGAATCGAACCGTGACCTCCTGGTTCATAGGTTGACACTCAACCCAGAGCCATGCTGGTTGGTTGAGAGTGACTCTTTATTGGCCTGTGATATGCTAAAAATGATAAGACTTATACCTCAAGTTACCCAAATTGTTCTTCATATGCCCCTTAAAGACACTGAATGTGTCTTCCCCAATGACTGTCTTAGCATTTCACATACATTCATCATTTCTGAATTGAATGAACTTCTGAGAACTTCTTGGCTTCTGGGTGTTCCTTTGTCAAGTAGTTTCTTTTTACTTTTTGCAAAAACTGAAATATCTGTTTACCATTCTAGTATGTGAGTGAAAACCTGTTTTACTATCTTTTTCTGATTCTTCCGTTTACCTGTTCTGTTAACTTCTGGGGGAAGCCTGTGTTCACTTGTGACCATACTGAGGAAAAAAATCTGTGGTTTTAGTTCCCAGGGACTTTAATTAGTCTGATATCCCCTTAAAATGTGAAATGTAAAATCACAGCACTTCAGATCGAGCACAGGAAATGGGTGATGATGTAGGGACCTCCACAGGTACCTCAGGACGAGCTTGTGGAAAGTTGCATTTCTCAATAGTGAGTCCCTGTCTGTCCAGCAAATATGGAGCTCTGGCCATTAGTAGGATTTTTCAGATAGAAACCTTCCCCTACCCAAGATAAGTCAGGTAACAGCTTTTCTTTCCCATTTCAGGGGACTTGAGGAGGGGAGGAGGAGTGTTTTGTTTTACTTCTTGTTCGAATCATCTGCTCAAGTCCTGTCCACTTTGTTTTGGTTGCGGGGTGTGACATGACCTGACTTTGACCAAAGCCTTCTAAGTCTTCAAGATGGACTCAGCTACCAGATGGACGCGATATGGACATTGTTAATTTGTATGGTGCATGGTCATGTCCTAGGAGCTGTGAAAGCTGAGAAGCTGTCTCCTCATTTTAAGGAATTTCCACTTTGGTGGGTGGGGGTAACTCCCCGTGCCAAGGCTGTTTTTACTGACTGGCACTCCCACATGTTGTGTTTGCATAAAGTATCAATTCAGTGTTAAATTAGGATTATTTGGGTTTGTTTGTTTACTCCTTCCTTCCTTCCTCCTTCTTTCCTCCTTCCCTTCCTTCCTTCTTTCCTTCCTTTCTTCTTTCCTTCCTTCCCAATTTAATCAGCAGAAAAAGGAACAAGGGGAAAATAGAACAGGAAATGATATTGAGATCAAAGCAGCAAAGGTTTAGGACTATCAACGTAAGCTGGGTGTTACAGTTCAAAAGGCTGGATGAAGGAAGACCAGCTCTGAAAACCTGGTGCTCTGGACTGAGGGTGATACCAGCAGGTAGTTGATAATTTCAGGAATGGGGTAGAGGGTAGGGCTGTGACCACAAGGTTTCTTTACCTGCCTGCAATTTCTAATCACCCACTTGGTTCCCTTGCTCATTATTGGAAAGCCCAGCCTTCACTTCTTATCTATGGTTTGCCCTTCCTTAAAAGCTCAGCTCACATTCCACGGTCATTATTAAATCAATTAAATATTTATTTAACGCTATTAGTGCCAGGTACCTGGCCAGGTTGTAGAACCCAAAGATGAAAAAAGTCAAGATTTTCCCTGTCTGGGAGGAGTTGATATAACAGAGGAGACAAAGGACCCATAGGAGTATACAAGCATGGTGTGCTCACAGGCCTGTGAGTTGCCCATGGAGGTTTTGGTTGCTGAGATGGAGGTTTGTAGATGGAGGTTTGTAGATGGAGCCCTGGTGGAACAGAGAAGGGAAAGCCCTAGGTCACATAGGACACCTGAAGAACTTACTGTTTACCTTTGACATTTAGTAAATGTGACCTGATATTGTTAGTTATCTTGCTGCATTTATATGCTGAATTTCAAACTAATTTAAAGTCTCTTGGAGGTGGAGGTTTTATCCCTTCTTGTATTCCAAGGAAATAATAGGTGCCCAATAAATGTTTATCATTAGTAGCGATATATGCCAATGCTGCTGATGTCTATTATGAAACTTCATTCTGTAGAGCCTTGTGTTTAAAGTGGACAGGAGATTGGCCTTTGTGGGAGGAAGGGTCCTGCACCTAACTTCTCCCCTCCATCCCCCAATGACACTGCCTCTAGGCTGTACCCGTGGGGTTCTGACTTCACCCAGGGCTCTCTGTTCGCCCTAGCTCAGGATGTGTATGGCAGGCACAGAAATCACTCTGGCAGAGAGCCACTTTATTGTTCTTTTCTGGCCTCAGTAGTTCCTGCAGAGTCAGATCTCCTCTTCCCTCTTAATTTCCCCTTCACTGTTTGATAATGAAAATGATTAGCTTACAGGAGAGGAAAATACAGTGGGGCCTTGACTTACGAGTGTCCCGACTAACGAGTTTTTTGAGGTACCAGCTGTCTCTCTGCCGATTTTTTTACATTGAGTTGATAGAGTAATTTGAGTTAACGAGCTCCTTAACGAGCTCAGTCTCGGAACAAATTAAACTTGTAAGTCAAGGCCCCACTGTAATTCAGTTAAGGGACAAACAACATGTGTTAAGTTTCAACTGTGTTCCAGGAATTCCTGGAGCTGTGCTAGGCTGTGATGATTTGAATATGAATAAAATAGGGCCAATTCTCAAAAAACTCATTGTTGGGTCAGGGACACATACATCAACCAGTGTTGCTCCTGTGTGGTACCTGGACCACCACCACCAGCAGCAGCAGCCTGGAAACTTGTTAGAAATGTACATTCTCTGCCTGGTGCCCCCATCTGCTGCTCTGGGGACGGGCTCAGCCACAGGTGAGGTAATGAGCCCTCCAGTGGGTGCTGATGTGCCGGAAAGTTTGAGAGCCATTGCAGTAGACTGAGAAGTGGGATACAACTTGATCAAACACAGGTGAAAACCATGAGACATGGTCATCAAATATCATCTCTCAGGTGAGGAGGGGCAGCATTGGGTCTTGAAGGAAGAAGAAAAATTTGTGAGGCGGAGTGATGAGAAAGAACAGCACATGCAGAGGTATGGCGTGTGAAATGCGTGCTTCATTCAAGGAACTGTGAGCCCACTGAAGTGCATGGTGGGCTGCAGTTGTGTGGAGTGCAGGACTCTCGGAGGGAGAGGTAAGCAGGAGTCACCTCACTAGGAAGCTGAAATGCTGCAGACCACGGGTCGCCAAACTTGCTATAAAGGCTAGACAGTAAATATTTTTGGCTTTGCAGGCCATACAGTCTTCATCACAATGACTCAACTCTGCCATGATAGCATGAAAGCAGCCATAGGTAAGGTGTAAATAATTGGGCGTGGCTGTGTTCTCAGGAAACTATGTATGAACCCTGGAATTTGAATTTCATATAATTTTCAGGTGTTGTGGAATTTTCTTCATTCGTTTTATTTTAACCGTTTAAAAAATGTAAAACACAATTTTTGTATGCAGGCCACACAAAAACAGGCAGCAGGCTGGATTTGGCCCAAGGGCCAGTTTGCAGACCCTGCTGTAGACTAACTTTTGTTTACGAAATTTCATGTATGGACTATCGTTCATCAGAATCTCTTGCCATGTGTGTGTTTGGGATCAGTTCCAGGCCTAATGAGTCTGAATATCAGGGTGGAGGGGCTCCCCAGTGAGCCTCTGAAGTTTAGAGCCGCTGCTACCAGTTTTGAGGATGAGTGAAGATGTAAAGTGATCTTTATGGGCGGGTGGAGAAAGAACTGACCAGAGGCAATTTATGGGTGGCTGCAGGGTCATCAACCTACTGAAAATTCTAGATTTTTAGAGGCATGGATTTGTGTCAATATGTGACTTTTCTCGTTCAGCAGCTCCTTTCAGGAGCAGAAGTAAAACAGGTAGTTGGCGATTTCCAGAGAAGGTTGTTGGAAAGCTAAGGAGTAAGGGTGTTGAAAGATGCTGACAAGTAGTTGGAAGTGATGCAAGTGACAAGAGAAACATCCAGAGATGGAGGAACTTGGAGGAGCAGGTGCAGCAGAAGTGAGAGAGCTGGGGGCTGGGATGTTGCAGTTGAAGATTCTCAGTGAAGCTTTTCTGGGCGATGATGAAAGTCAGGGTGTGGATGTGGGACCTGGGGTACAAGTCAGTTTGGTTTTAGTCAAGGAACTGGGGGTTGGACGGATTGTTCTCTTAAACAGTGAAGCTTCCAAGTTGAATTCGGGGATGTGAGGAGAAAAAAATGTAGGACCCCAGCTCCCCAGGATGGTGCAGGTTGATGGATTCTACCGTGTAAGGACCCGAGAGGGTATGGCTTGCTCTGCTACCAGGCACTCAGCCTGCAGCTCATTTAACGTAAGGAGTCTGGGTGGGATCTGAGGGGAAGAAAGGTCTTGTATAAGGATGATGGAAGAAAAATGGTCCAAAGCAGCAATGAAGAACCTGGAAAAGCAGTGATTTTCTTCTTTCTACTTACCCCACTCACTTCCTCTACCCCCGCATTGTAGTGGTAAAATGAGAAAGAAAATGCTTTGAGGCAAACAGTTCTCTTGCAAGGCTGAGAGTGGAAGGAGAGAGCTGGGAAGACTGAAGTTTTGGATGGAGCAGAGGGAGGGCGAAGAGCAGGTCAGCAGTGGGAAGCAGGGAAGAGGAGCCATCACGGAGGAGGGAGGAGGAGGAAGTCAGGAGCAGCACATGGCAGAAAGTTGAGAAGTGGAACTTGCTTGCTGGGCATGAGGGTGTGCATGAGTGGGAGGTTCTAGGCAGGTAGGGCCCCAGAGATCTGATAAGACTAGTGACTAACCCTGAGCATTTTCGTCTTTCCTGGGGCCACACAAAAGTGTGGTGGGAGGTTCCTTGTGGTTCTAAAGAGGTTGCTGTTTCAAGGTTGAGGGACATCAAAGGGTTAGGTATGTTCAGGGCAATACTGTTAGGTATAAACACCCAATTCCACAGACTTAAGAGGACAGGGCTGGTGGAGTTGGGGATCACCCATTAGTTAGCTCTGCACACAAAACTGAAGGTGAGCAGTCTCCATTCTAGGGGATTCTGGGTGGGTCCAGCCTGGCTGATGTGACAGTCTGGTAGCTTCATGTGACAGTAATTGGGCCGAGAGAGTGGAGGTGTGACCACTTACTTCCTGGCATTTCAAGGAGAGGCCTCTGGGTCCTGGAGCTTAGCCTTCCCGTTGTAGAATAAGAGCTGCTCTTCAAACTTGGCCTTAGTTTCCCATCTGGCTTAATGATGCCAGAACTTCTGTACTGAATGCTTATGCTGCTAACTGCTCTGCATATGTTATCTATCTCATCCATAGTCATGTGCCATATACCAACTTTTCGGTCAATGACTGTGGTCCCATCCTATATAATAAAAGTATAATATGCTAAGTGTCTGACCACTCGACCAGTTGCTGTGATGCACACTAACCACCAAGATGCAGATACTCCTACTGGTAGGTTAGATTGCTGATGGGGTCCAGCCAATCAGGACTGGGTGAGAGGGCCGGACATGCTCTAGGCCCGATCGCCTGCCAGGCTGAGGTACCCCACCCGTGCACAAATTTGTGCACTGGGCCTCTAGTAAGATTATAATGAAGCTGGAAAATTCCTTTGGGCTAATGACTTTGTAGCCATTGTGACTTCAGAGTGTAGTGCATTCCTCAAGGGTTTGTGGTGATGCTGGTGTAAACAAGCCTGCACTACCGGTTGGATGCAGGTATAGTGCGTATGAGTAGGTACAGTGCGTACTACTTGATCATGATATAAACAACTGTTACTGGTTTATGTATTTATGACACTATACTTTTTATCGTTAGTTTAAAGTGAACTCTTTTTACTTGTAAAAAAGAAGTTTGCTGTAGCACAGTGTGCTTCATCCATCTCATGTTTATCGCATCTCTTGATTGCATCATTTTTCTTGCACTTGATTTAATCTCGTGTTGTTTTGCACCATAACATGCGGTACAGGTTTATAGCCTAGGAGCAATAGACTGTACCATGTAGGCTGAGTGTGTAGTAGGCTATACCGTCCATGCTTGTGTAAGTGCACTCTGTGGTGTGAACACAATGACAACATCACCTAACGACGCGTTTCCCAGAATGGAGCCCTGTCGGTAAGCGGCACCGGGCTGTATTAGCTTATCGAGCACCATATGCCAAACATTGGGCTAGAACGGGATACAGAGATTAGTGAGGATCCGAGCCTTCTGGGAGACAGACCTGTGAACACTTGTTACTACTGTTTTACCTGTAAACTTGGTAATATATGTACTTGATGCTCCAGGGCAGTGGTTCTCAACCTTCTGGCCCTTTAAATACAGTTTCTCATGTTGTGACCCAACCATAAAATTATTTTTGTTGCTATTTCATAACTGTAATGTTGCTACTCTTATGAATCGTAATGTAAATATCTGATATGTAGGATGGTCTTAGGCGACCCCTGTGAAAGTGTTGTTCGACTGCCAAAGGGGTCGCAACCCACAGGTTGAGAACCGCTGCTCTAGGGGCATCTGTGAGGCATAAGCAGGGGACCTGTGCCCATGCCATTGTCCAAGGACATGGCCTCTGCTCCAATGGGCTTGTCCTGAGAGGGTGCCAGGAAGACTTCCTGGGAGCTGCTGCTTTTAAAGGAGAAGGAGAAGGTGGTTGGGTGATGGCGGGTGAGACAGGCAGAATATTCTAGGAAGAAAGCTGTTTGAACAAAGACACTGAGCCTGGAGAAAAGATGAACGTTCTTTGTGGGTAGTGAATCTTAGTCATCTTGGCATGTTTGGTACAAGGTAGGAACTAAATTAATGTTTGTTGGATTGAAATAGGATTTTATTTACATTTTTCCCTTGGCATGAATGACTACGTTAAGAAAACATTGGGAGCCAGTTCCTTTTACCAACTGGTTTGGCCTGTTCACTATTTGGAACCTACATTTCAGATTGAATGGTCCTAATTTCCAATTTGAAAGTTAAATCACGGCCCAATTTCTGATAGTTAAATGTTAATCTTGGGCTGTTTTAAGTCCTAAGTACTCCATTCCCATTTTCATTCTGTGGAGTTGATGTATGTATCACAGGCAATGACATGTGCAGATATTCGTATCATTTTTTGGACGAACCATCTCAGGTTCGTGTGAACAACATGTGGACATTTCCTTGAGCAGCTGAAAGTCAAGTCACGTGGTGCCATCTACTCAAGTGCTCCTGGGATTGTGCAGCATGGCCTCAGAACTCCACTAATAAAAGTTCGTGAAGAGATTACATCTAAGGAGATACAATCTGGAAATGTCTTTTGTAGCAGCAGAAACCAGGATGTGTAATTTAATAACAGTGTTTGGTTGTGTGCTTTTCAGAAGCTTTCTATTTTAAGCAAGCCTTTCAGTAAACAAGAAAAAGGGAAAACTTGCTGCATTCTTATTAATGACAGTTTCTTGTGGTTTTGCCAGGACAGCACAAGGGAGGAGAGTAATAAGTGAGAAAAGTAACTTCAAGTAATTTATTCTGGTTAAACACATGCTTTCCTAAAAGACCACTGTCCCTTTGGGCCGGAGAAACATTACTACCTGCCACAGATGAACTCATTAACCCATTTGTAATGTGTTTTTTAATTATCCCAAAACTGTGTACTTGGTAAATATTTACTGACTTCTTTGTAGTAATGTAACTCTGCTTATAACTTTTTAAAGTTATCAGTGGTTAATCTTTTATGCATTAGTAGTATCGATCTGATTTGCAGTAATGGTTTTGAACGTTCACAACAGCATTAACGTGGTTTTTTATTTTTTAATCCTCACCTGAAAATATGTGTTTTTAATTGGTTTTTTTAATTTAATTTTTTTTTTCTTTAGAGAGAGAAGAAAGGAGAGAGAGAGAAACATGGATCAGCTGCCTCCTATATGCACCCTGACCAGGAGTTGAACCCACAACCTTTTGGTGCACAGGACGACACTCCAATCAACTGAGCCACCCAGGCAATGCACAGTGGTTTTAAGTGTTAAATTAAGATATGTCTGGGCTGATAGAGCTGGGGATTTCCCAACCATCATACTATTAAAATATTCCATTCTCAGGTTTATTTATCAAAATAACAATACGAGCTCAGGTTCTAGTCTAGGTTGAAAAAGAGCAGGGGTACATTTGAAAAGGTTCTACTCAGGTGGTTCTAAATTCTTATTTCAAACAAGTAATGAAAATAAAAAAGACTGGTTTGTTCCCTTACCTTCATACCTCTCCCTTCTGTCTCATTCATCATTCTGTATCTCCAGTTTGAAACAAAGGTATACAGCAAAAGGTTGCTAAGGCTTACAGGAAGTTGCTAAATTCAAAAGTCATTTTGTGAAATTTCATGAAGTGGTTTAACTGTGAGTGTCACTGGGGTGAGACATCTTTAGTCCCAACCCCTCGTCCCACATCACGGTTTTGCTCTGTTTTTGTTTTAATATTCATATTACATATTTATTTATCTATTTTAACTTAAAAATTAAAAAAAAAACCTAAGTATTTTTTTGCTTTTATTTTGTATAAATACAGTTTAAAAATTAGTTTTCTGAGTAGGTAGCTTATGTATCAAAATCAAGGCAGAAAGGGGCTATAATGCAAGGCCAGTGTCCCCCCCACACCCATCTTTTCCGCTGCCCAGATCCCCTCCCATGGAAGCCAGGGCCACCTTTCAGAGCCAGGCGGTGCACGCGTGCACATGGAATTTTTTTGACTGTTTCTGGCACAAGTGCTTCCACTCCTTGTCTCTCTCTCTCTCTCTCTCTCTCTCTCTCTCTCTCTCTATCTTTTTTTTTTTTTTTAAATAACAGTGTCTCTTAGGGGTTGATCCATATCTGCAAACACAGAGCTCTTGTGACACTTGACTTCCTTTCTGCCTTTTCAGAGAGTTCTGTTTCTGTGCTTCCAGCAATAGCCTTGTCCTTAATTAAGCTGAGGCTGGAGGTGCTGCTGGTGGTGGGGGCGTTGGGGGCGAGGCTGATGTGCCCAGGATTTGGAGAGCAGTGGGGGCCACTTACCAGGGCACACATGGTGGGGGGGGACACTGAGCTGGGGGAGGCAGAGATTGGTGTTTGTTCCCAGTTTTGCCTAAGTACACTTTGGACTTAGGCAGGAGGACATGGCAGATTCCCCCATCCCCTCTGTCTCAGGTAAAAATGTCTCTGCCTCTCACTAGCAAGGTCTCCAGAATTCTTAGCACTGTATTCCCGTAGGCTGGAAATGATACTCTTCCTGACCTATTTAGCTCTTAAATTCTGTGATTCCAAGACCTTCAACAAAGCCACGAAGGGCTGATTTAGATAGAGAAACACTTTTTGAGGGTAAAGCCCACAAACCAAGACTTTATTTCCCACTTTTCAGTGGATGAAGCTAACATAGCTAAAAGGATTGTTCCTGTATATTTTACTTTCTTATTTCTTCCAATGAAGCAGAATGCATTTTGGTACATGTTGGCTGAAGTGAATTGACCTTGAAAGCTCTGGAATCTTCTCTCTCTCTCTAATTATTCACAGTATTACAGATATCTCCCATTTCCTCCCTTTTTGTCCTCCTCCAACCAACCCCACCCCACCCCACCCCACCCCAGCCTTCCCCATACTACTGTCTGTTTTCATGGGTTATGCATATATGTTCTTTGGTTAATCTCTTCCTGTACCCTCTCCCCCCTTCTGAGATCTGTCAGTCTGTTCCATACCTCTGGATTTATTTTGTTCATCAGTTTATTTTGTTCATTAGATTTCACATATATAAGTGAGATCATGTGATATTTGTCTTTCTCTAGCTGGCTTATTTTGCTTAGCATAATAGTCTGAAAGGGTTAAGAGCTCCTTTTTTACAGCTGCATAGTATTCCATTGTGTAAATGTACCACAGCTTTTTTATCCACTCATCTATTGATGGGCACTTGGGCTGTTTCTATAACTTAGCTATTGTAAATAATGTTGCTATGAATATAGCCATGCATATTCTTTGTGATTGGTGTTAAGGGATTCTTAGGATCCCCAGAAGTGGCATTGCTGGGTCAAACAGCAGTTCCATTTTTAATTTTTTGAGGACACTCTTTAGTGTCTTCCACAGAGACTACACCAGTCTGCATTCCTACCAGCAATGCACCAGGCTTCCCTTTTCTCCACATCCTTGCCAGCACTTGTTTGTTGATTTGTTGATGGTAGCCAGTCTGGCAGGTGTGAAGTCATACCTCCTTATAGTTTTAATTTGCATCTCTCTGATGATTAGTGATGGTGAGCATTTTTTTCATATGTCTCTTGGCCATCTGTATGCCTTCTTTGGAGAAGAGTCTATTCAGGTCCTTTGCCCATTTTTCAATTGAATTCTTTGTCTTCCTGGTGTTGAGTTGTATGAGTTCCCTGTATATTTTGGAAATTAACCTCTTATCAGATGTATCATTGGCAAATATGCTTTCCAATATAGTAGGTTCCCTTTTCACTTTTTTTTTTTTTTCCTGTGCAGAAGCTTTTTAGTTTGAGGAACAAAGTTGAAGGGAATCACAATATCTGATATCCACTATACTACAAAGCCATTGTAATTGAAGCAGCCTGGCACTGGCACAAGAACATGCGTATAGACCGGTGGTCGGCAAACTCATTAGTCATCAGAGCCAAATATCAACAGTACAACGATTGAAATTTCTTTTGAGAGCCAAATTTTTTAAACTTAAACTATATAGGTAGGTACATTCAACTTTAAATTCATGGTTTTCATCTTCCGTTTTTTTTTTGCTTCTTCTTTGTAGCCATCTCAAACAGGGCACCTAAAAAAATGTTTCATTTTATAATAATAAAGCCACCAACACAAAAGAATTACAATTCTTAAATTGATGACAAAAATACCTGTAGGATTTGCAGCTGGTTGGAAAAATACAGGTAACTTTATGCTTCGAGTAGGTACTTTCGTCACCCACTCGCGATTTGCGGATGCGACTAGCACTAACCACTGCACAATGAGACTGCTGGCTGACTGGCTCACTCAACTCTCACGCACCTCCCCTGCGTATCCCGAGGCCCGCCTGTGCCGTGTCTCCCGTAGCCCGACCGACCGACACCTCCCACTTCTTCTAACGCCACTTCTTCAAAATAGACTTGCCCAGGCCGAAAACCGACTTCTGCGCATGGGCCACAAAGTTTCAATCACGCCCGCATGTGGTATTTTGTGGAAGAGCCACACTCAGGGGCCAAAGAGCCGCATGTGGCTCGTGAGCCGCAGTTTGCCGACCACTGGTATAGACCAATGGAGGCACCAGAAATCGACCCATACCAACATGGTCAATTAATATTTGACAAAGGAGGCAAGAGTATACAATGGAGTAAAGATAATCTCTTCCATAAATGGTGTTGGGAAAATTAGGTACATGAAAAAGAATGAAACTAGACCACCAATTTCCACCCTACACAAGAATAAACTCAAAATGGATAAGATACTTAAATGTAGGTCATGCAACTATAAAAATCCTAGAAGAAAACATAGGTAGTAAAATTTCAGATAATTTACACAGCAATATTTTCACTGATACATCACCTAGGGCAAGAGAAACAAAGGCAAAACTTAACAAATGGGTCTTCTCTCTTCTTTTACCTCCTTATTGGAGTAAAGTTGGAATGCCTTAAGGCCCTGGCTGGTGTAGTTGGTTGGTCATCATCCCATGCACTGAAAGGTTGCTGTTTGATTCTTGGTCAGGGCACATGCCTGGGTTTCAGGCTCGATTCCCCATGTGGGGGGTGGGGGGTGCAGGAGGCAGTTAATCGATGTTTCACTCTCACATGGATGTTTCTCTCTCCCTCTCCCTTCCTCTAACTCTAAAAATCAATTTAAAAATCTTAAAAAAGAAAAAGAATGCCTTAAGAATTTGTGTGCTTTACTCTGGAAGAAAGAGCATGTAGAGAAGAGCTTCTGTTTGTTGTGTGCCAGGGAAGTTGAACTGTTTTACTTCCTTCTCCAACAGACAATTGCCCGTTCTTCTCCAAACAATAAGTGTTAACTTACCTGCAGGCCATTTTACAAAAGGGAAGCAAATCAATATTTATATAAAATTAGATTCAGAGAGAAATTTTATGCAAATGTGGAGGGAAAGACAAAAAGATTTTTTTTTTTTTAACGTAGGAGGCCTGGAGATGGAGTTTACCAAAAGACCATCTTACATTCATTTTTGTAATCTCAGCTGTATTGCGTTAACTTGTACCTCAGTTTTATAGTTAGTTTTACTGAGTTTCCAAACTTCCAAAGTTGACTTATGTGTAATTTATCTTCATACTGAGGTATTTAGAATGTCTTTTTACATGTCTTTATCTGAATGCCAGTTCTGTTATCTTAGTTTAAAGAAGGGCAAAATGTAGTAAAACTAAACGAAGCCATTTTGTCAAGACTTAGGGTGGGGCGCTGTTTCATCATATGTGATGAATTGTGACTGTCCATCTTAGTTAATTGAATTTGCAGAGAGACTTTGAAGGCAGGTAGCGGGCTATAAAATGACTTAGAAATTGACCACTTACGAGGTTTTTTTTAATAAGAGCTGGAAAGTCATTTCTTGTGTACTTGGCAACCCTCAAACATTTATTAGCGTAATATGTATCTAGATTTGGTTCTCTGTTGCCAGTTTCTTGAAAAATTGGAGGAGTTAAAAAAGAAAAAGAAAAGTTGTTATAAGCTAGAGCAGTGATGGCGAACCTTTTGAGCTCGGCGTGTCAGCATTTTGAAAAACCCTATCTTAACTCTGGTGCCGTGTCACATATAGAAATTTTTTGATATTTGCAAACATAGTAAAACAAAGACTTATATTTTTGATATTTATTTTATATATTTAAATGCCATTTAACAAAGAAAAATCAACCAAAAAAATGAGTTCGCATGTCACCTCTGACACGCGTGTCATAGGTTCGCCAAAACTGAGCTAGACTGAAGATTTCGAAACAAAAGAAGATGCACTTGATTAAAGAGTTAACTAAAGATGGCAAAAGCCACAGATCAGGGAGTGGCCATTAATGGGGACCTTAAAATGCTGATTATGTAACCATATATGGGGCACACCACTAATGCATGTCATTTCCTGAACAAGGCCTTGAACTTGATGGTCTTGGAGAGTTCCTCTGTTGTCTTATTTTGTAATTAACCCTCTTTCACTCAAGTGAAAATTCCAAGGGTCTCCCCACTATTTTCAGAAACAGCTTGTACATCTTTTAAAGACACCCTTTGCTTCATAATAGATGGATCACATTTGTTGAAAATTAAGAAAAAAACTTTTTTACTTTGGAATAATTTAGTAGAACAGTTGTAATGATAGTGCAAAGACTTTTTATACATGCCTCACTCCTTTTTCTCCAATGTTAACATTTTACATTGCCATGGTGCATTTGTCAAAACTGAAAAACTAACACTGATACATAACTATTAAATATCAGACTTTTTTAATTTCACCAATTTTTTCATTAATGTCCTCTTTCTATTCCAGGATCCTGTACCTTACAATTCACCTATCTAAAATGTGTAATTCAGTGCTTTTAGTATATTCACAAGGTGGTGTAACCATTGTCACAATCTAATTTTAGAATATTACCCCCCCCCCCCCCCCCCCCCCGCGCGCCGCCAAAAGAAACTGGTTATCATTAGCAATTTCTACTTCTTCCCAAATCTCACCTCCCTCCTTGTCCTCCTCCACCAGTCCCTGGCAACCACTAATCTTTCTCTCTCTATAAACTGGCCTGTTCTGGCTATTTCACATAAACGGAATCAAATAATGTGTATCTTTGTGATTGATTTCTTTTATTTTCAAGCGTGTTTAGTGATTTTTGGACTGGGTGCTCATGCTGTGTTGTACTTTATCTGTGGGAATATCTAGAGACCTGGATTTAAAGCACAAGCCTTTTGAGGGTTTGCGTTTCCTTCTGTCAGGGCACCTGGGGGCTCTCCCAACCAGGCTCGCTGACATGGCAATGTCTGCTTTGGATTTATTTATTTATTTATTTATTTATTTATTTATTTATCTATCTATCTATCTATCCATCCATCCATCCCTCCATCCCTCCATCCCTCCATCCCTCCATCATCCCTCCATCATCCCTCCATCATCCCTCCATCATCCCTCCATCCCTCCCTCCCCATACAGGGCCTGTGAACTCAGACCTCCAAACTCTTATTCTCAGGGGAGACATTGTACATGTTCTCTCTCTGCTCAGAGGCAAAACCCACATAAATACACATCCCACTGTCTTTGTGGAGAGGACTTTTTTCTCTAGTGAGGTGCTATCTTTCAGAAGTTTAGGAGGGTCCTGCCTTCAAGACATGTCTTAGTTTTATACAGTGTCTCTAATTTTTTTCACTTCCCCTTTCTCAGCCTGCTTTGGGTCTGGTGCCCAAGCTCTAGGTGACCTGAACGGGCATATGCCCCAGGGCAAGTGCCATCTCTCATTTCTGCTTTCTTGCATTTCTGGCTTCTAAGGAATTCTACTTTCCCACCACTTCAGCTGTGCATGGGAATAATAAAGCACATCAGTATGAACTCATGTTTAGCTTAATATAGATATAGATGGTTGCATGTAGGAATATTTATAAATGTATATGTATATTCAAGGGTTAGTATACACACACATATATTTCCTTGATCTGTCAGTGAAGAGTCTACAAGGAGTGACATTCCATTAGCTGTGAGCATACCTACACTTAGATCTTGGTTTCCAAGACCTTCATCCAGTAAAAGAAACCAGGGATCCTTAGAGATATGGCTGATTTTGGAACAGGGGCAGGAAATATACAGAATGAGGGCGCAGTATCTCATAGTGCCAGAAAGTAAAGAAGTACAAAAACAAAACAAAACCCATCTTGTTGAGAGTGTGTCAAGTGGACATAGGAACTGACAGAAATAGCTTCTAGTGGCCAAAGCTGGAACAATTTGAGCAATAAAATAAAGAAGTAGTAGATTATAAAAGTATAGATTAAAGAAATATAAATTATCAATCTATAATCTATAGGTTACAAAAGTATTAGAGTGTAAACAAGAGTATAAAATAAATATCCATGAGTTCATACTGAAATAAATGATTGAGTAAATAAACGGGGAAATAGACAAATCTACCTGCAGAATTCCAAATAATTCATGTAGATACTCTTCCCTCAAGGAGCAGAAATACTACTCTTCACTTCTTAAGTGTGGGCTGTGCATTGTGACTTCTTCCTAAAGAGATCAGTATGGAAAAGGTTTGGGGGAAGAGTATAGTGGAGGAACCTTACAAATATTACCTTGTCCACGTGATCAAGGTCAGCACCAGCAGTGATAATTATATAGATAGTACATTATCCTTAATACGACATGGGGAAAAGGATACTTTATTTCTGTGCTCTTTCTTCCCCAAACCATTAATTCCCGTCTAATTTTGAGAAAAACATTAGATCTCAATTGAGAGAGTCTACAAAATACCTGATGAGTACACCTCAAAACTGCCAAGGTCATCCAAAACAAGTCTGAGAAACTGTCATAACCATGAGGGGCCTAAAGCAGTGGTTCTCAACCTTCCTAATGCCGCGACCCTTTAATACAGTTCCTCATGTTGTGGTGACCCCCAACCATAAAATTATTTTCATTGCTACTTCATAACTATAATTTTGCTACTGTTGTGAATCATAATGTAAATATCTGATGTACAGGATGTATTTTCATTGTTACAAATTGAACATAATTAAAGCATAGTGATTAATCACAAAAACAATATGTAATTATATATGTGTTTTCCGATGGTCTTAGGCGACCCCTGTGAAAGGGTCGTTCGACCCCCAAAAGGGTCGTGACCCACAGGTTGAAAACCGCTGGCCTAAAGAGACATGACAACTAAATGTAATATGGTATCCTGGGACAGAAAAGGGCATTAGGTAAAACCTAAGGAAATCCAAATGAAGTATGGGCTTTAATTAATACTGCTATATCAACATTGGTTCATTAACTGTAACAAATGTACCATATATATATATATATATATATATATATATATATAAAGCCTAAGCAACTGAATGACCGAATGACTGGTCGACTGGTCGCTATGACACGCACTGACCACCAGGGGACTGGTGCTCAACGCACAGGATCAGGCTCCCTATTGTCTGGGTCGGACTTGCGGGGATCGGGCTCCCTCCTGTCTGGATCAGGCCTGTGAGGATCAGGCCAAAACCAGCTATCCGACTGGGGTAGCTGGGGGTCCTGAATTGCGAGAGGGTGCAGGCCAGGGCGAGGGGCCCCACCAGTGCACGAATTCGTGCACCGGGCCTCTAGTAAGATATAAGATGCTAATAGAGGAAACTGGTGGTGGTATGTATGGAAACTCTCTGTACTACCTTTGCAATTTTTCTGTAAATTTAAAAGTGTTCTAAAGAGTAAAGTTAATTTAAAAAGCTGATTTAAATTTTTTTAAAATCTATGATTACTTGTGCTGTATCTGTGAACATGGAGCTCACCATATGTCAGAAATAGAAGTTGAGACCAATATGTTTTTAGAGAATTTTCTAGTCAGAGGAATGGAAAGAAAAATGCAGTTACATGGGTATGTGTTTGTGCTTTAGATTGACCTGTTGCTTGAAAGTTAGATTTATTAAAATCTTTGCATGCTTCTAAGTCACATTTAGTAAAGATGTAAAGGACTTTTAGTTTACCCTGCATCCTCGGGCTCCTCACCAGGTAATTTTCATGAATGTATAGTTGTTTAATAAGATAAATATTTTTCTCCTGGTAATATCAAGCAACAGAACCACCAACAAACAAAACCTTCCATTTATTTACCATTACATGTGGAGATGTTTCCTCATTAAGTTTTGACCTTGGAGGTTGCTCTTTTGCCTCTCAGTTCTCCATTCAACAGAAACATGCTAAGTGCATATTGTTTAATCCATAGAATTCATGAAAAAGACTGTTCATAAGGAATGATGGAATACTAGCTGCATAAAAGTAGACCAGCTTTCAGACCCAGGCTGTGTAATTAACATCTGGGTTTCCTTCTGAGATCTGGCCTGTGAACTCACCTTGCTCTAAGATAGTGGGAAGAATGCTGGAATAGGACTGTAAAAAGTTGGGTTCTAGGGTTAGAGCCAGGATTTAGTAGATGTGAGACCTTGGACAAACTATTTAAACTTTCTGAACCTGATTCCTTATTTGTAAAATGAGCTAATAATTTCTACATTAATGGGTTGTTGTGAATATCAAATGAGGTGGGTGACCCATGGGGAAGGTTTTAGTAAACTCTGTAGTGAACATGTTGATGTTGTTTGCTGTTATTTCCCCATTGTCAGCCCATCACATTTTTGTAGCCAATAGGGACAAAGGCTTTGTTGTAATAGCACTGAACTTAAGAAATACACATTTCCTGTCTTCTAGGAGTGTACTTTCCAGTAGTCTAAGCTTACGCCATTGAAACTTCTTAGATTTAAATACGTTCTTGGGATTACCTTAAAGAATGGATAGGATGTCTGGGCAGTGAGGTGGGTGTGAGTGGTTTTGGAGGAGAAGTTGGGTTTTCAGTTTGTATCTGGTGAAGAGAAAGAAAATACTTGATTTAGACCAGTGGTTCTCAACCTTCTGGCCCTTTAAATACAGCTCCTCATGTTGTGACCCAACCATAAAATTATTTTCGTTGCTACTTCATAACTGTAATGTTGCTACTGTTATGAATCGTAATGTAAATATCTGATATGCAGGATGGTCTTAGGCGACTCCTGTGAAAGGGTCGTTCGACCGCCAAAGGGGTCGCGCCCCACAGGTTGAGAACCGCTGATTTAGAGGATGCTAGGGGATGAAAGGGTTTGGGGTACTTCAGGGCAGAAAAGGTGGGGCAGAAGAAGGCAGTGAGTAAAAACATGGACACAGATGGAAAGAAAACTTTATTTTGACTGTAGTGAAATGTGAGGGTGGAGATCTAGGCTGAAATGCAAGTAAGCTTAGTGCACCCAGGAAGTGTGAAAGAACCTTGCAAAGGAATGACTCTTATCAGGTAAACATTGTTTCTTATCACCTGAAATGTGATACTTGTTCCTTTGGGTGTGTTTATAGCCTCCAGAGTGGTTTTGCCTGTGGGGATATTAAAAAAAAAAAAATCAGCTGACTTCAGTAACAGTTTTTTACTTAGCCAGCTGAGTTTATATAAAATACATAACTTCTTTCTGTCTCTCTTCCAACAAAAAGGAAAATACAGCTTAATATGGGCCATAGCTGCTCCTATTTATTCTATCGTACGGCAATATTTCTACCTTCAACTTCTGGTCATAGTGCTAATCAAGCTATACATTAAAATTCCTACGATGAGTGCTTCCGATATACAGTGCTAAACATTCCATATAAATGATCTAAGTCACACAACAACCCCTTGTGGTAAGAAATAATAGCCCCCATGAAAAAACAGGCAGGGTAAGTCACTGTGTAAGATCCCATGGCTGGTCAGCAGTAAAGCCGGGATTTGGACCCAGGAGGTTTGGGATCCCAACCTAGACTCCTATCCACTCTTGTGTGTTATGCCTCAGGGCATCAAGTGCAGCCGCAAAGCAGGATGCTTTTGAGAATATTGGGGTCAATCTGAGAATGAACCAGAAAGTAAAGCAGTTATGCATCTGTCCTGTTTGGCTTATCCAAAGTGGTAAAATGACCCAGGGGACACATTTTGCAGGTAACACTGTGGAAGGGCAGGTGGCCATAGCAGTCCACTCTGTGCTGGTCTGGTCATAGCTCCCCAGGTGTTTAGTGCTGAGTGTCAGCTTTTAAGAGGGACATTGGCAAACTGAGGTATAGCAGAAGGCAGGTGAGCAGCAAAGTGTGTAGTCTTGAACCTAGTACATGGCAGGAGAAATTGTTGAAGGAAGAGGAGGTGTTTAACTTAAAGAAGAAAAGCCTTAGGGATGATACAATACTAGTGTTCAGGTATTTGAAGAGTATAATTATGCTGTGTCCTCAGCAGAATTTAACTCAAGGGATGGAAACATTGGGGAGTTAGGTTTCAATCTATCATAAACTTCCTTATTAACGAGAGTTGTGGAGATAAAAGAATTGATCACCATTGGTGTTCATGAGTCCCCCAACCTCGGTGGTTTCCAAGCAGAAGCTGTGTGCTGATGATTCCCATGGTTGGGAACTACCTTTTTCCTTCCTGACACCCCTCCCTGCTTGCTCTGAGTTCTGTTCCTTATCCGGCAGCCAGTCCACAGTGATTTTTATTTTAGTGCCAATTGACAAAAATGCCAGTGACTTAAGGAGTGACCTTTGCGATGGCCTTTTAAAGATAAAAAGATCCCTAAATGCTAAGTAGTAGAGGAATAGACTGAATGATGGCATTTTCAAGCTATGGGATCATATGTAAGTATTTGAGAAAATGAGGTCAATTGAAAGATGTATAGCATATTCAGTAAAAAGAGAAAATTTCAGTACAGTGAATATTATGATCCTATTTAAATTAAAAAATGCTCTATTTATCTATCTTAGTGGTCACAGTGGCCTCAACCCTTCTAATAATCACTGGGGAGGATGAAGGAAATTTTAACTCTTTAATTTTTACATCGGTATTTTTTAAGACAAACATAGTATTTGAACCATAAGAAGGAAAGAACTCCAAGACCAAAAGGAATGAAGTAATTGTGCAAAGTATTAGGTGATGTGGGGCTGTCCCCCTCATAAAGCCAGTAGGGTTATGAAGGGAGGTATGCGAGGAGAGAGGAGGTAGAGTTGTTATAAACTTGGAGTCCCGAGTACGAGTACGTTGGCAAATGGGACTTTTGAGAAGAATGGGGAAAGTGGAAATAGAGGTTGACTAAGGAGGTGAAATAGTGACATCTGCTTGAGCCATGCTGAGATGAGAGCAGATTTCAAAAATGGAATGCCCTGAAGGCAGTGTGAGACTTGAGAGATCAGAGTTGGGGATATGGAGATTTGGAAGTCATTGGCATCCCAGGGTGGATGCAACCAGGACAAGGAATGAACTCAGTGAGGGAGGAGATGGGCTAAGACCACAGCAGAGGCTTATGCTGGTGAACACTCCCTGATGAGCGTGCAGAGTGGAACCCAAAGAGAGGGCAGCATTTGAAAGGTAATGAGACTAGTAGCATGGAAATGGGTGAGAGGAGGAGGGGTGTTGCAGGGCCTCAAGGGAGCAAGAAGGTTGATTTTTTTTTTGAGAAAAAGTTGGAGAAGGCAGTTTCAGAAAAGTGGTGAAGAGGGAAAACTGTAGAACTTGGAAGGGAATGCAGAAGGAGGAGATGGACATAGGTATAGACAGAGCACAAGAAATCTAATGACTTCAAAGAAGAGACAATAAGAGACAATTGCAGGAAGGGCCATGGAGAGTTTTGTTTTTAAAGATAGAGGGGAGTTGTCCATATTTGAAGACAGAAGTAGAGAAATCACAAAACCTGTGGAGAAGAAGCTGACAGAGACTTGTTGGATGCAGAATGGATTAAATGTGAGAGAGGACAGGATCCAGCACTTGGTCAACTGAGGACATCAGGAGAAGGTCCCCTCTCCACCTGGAAGGATGGGGTTGGCCCGATTCACTTCAAGGTGGAGACAGGAAGACGTGTGGGTGCTCCTGCTCTATAGCCTTGGCTTTGCGTTTTTAATCAACTGAAGAATGCCTGGGTGAAAATGTGAAAATTAATTTATCTGCATTTATTCTACAGAAAGAGCCAGTAGATATGAGCAATCAAAAGGGTGGGGTGGGCTCAGCATGCCCTAAGGATCTAAGGCATCCTAACATGGCTGAAAGTGTCCTTGGTTTACAGCACTCATTCCCTAACAGTGGTTACTATGACAATCACCTGGGTAACTTTTTAAACACAGGGATTCCTGGGCCCCACCCCTGAACTTTCTGAGTCAGAATTTCCTAAAAAGTCCCAGTCAGAGAGTCAGGGAATCTAAAGAATCAATCTACCCTTTAGGAGCTGCCTGGGATATGCTGCAGGGTCTTTAACAGGAAGCGTGACTTTCTAGAGTATACAAACTTTGAGTAAAGGTTTGTCTGAACTTTTACTTCTCTAGGGACTTGTTCTAAATTTTTGCTCACTTGGGAATTTCAAGTCTCCCATGGTAATCAGGCTACTTGCTATTTCCTAGGCTGAGCCAGCCTTTGTTTGTATGGGTATGTGCTTTGTTGTTTACCATTTTTAGCCTTCCATGTCTTGTTCCTATGAAGACTCTGAGGAATGTTTGAGTACCTTGGAATCTTTTTCTCTAGGTGCTATTCCAACTTACAGGGTTGCCAATTTCTCTTGCCCCATATGATGCTTCCATTGTGCTTTTAAACTTCAGTAGAAAACCAGTGTTCTGTTAAGTTTCTTGCTTTTTTGACCTGACCAATGAATTATTACTTTTCTACTTATTCTTTCACTAGAGGCCTGGTGCACGAAATTCGTGCACTTGGGGGGTCCCTCAGCCTGGCCTGCACCCTCTCGCAGTCCGGGAGCCCTTGGGGGATGTCTGATTGATGGTGTAAGCTGTCAGTTGGACATCCTTAATGCTGCCATGGAGGCGGGAGAGGCTCTTGCTACTGATGCTGCATTTGCCAGCCATGAGCCCAGCTTCTGGCTGAGCAGCGCTCCCCTTGTGGGAGCGCACTGACCACCAGGGAGCAGCTCTTGCATTGAGCATCTACCCCCTGGTGGTCAGTGCACATCATAGCAACTGGTCGTTCTGCTGTTCAGTTGATATGCATATTAGCCTTTTATTATATAGGATAGTAATTAATCCAGGATCTCTTAATGACATGACTCTCTTTTTTCTTATTTCTCTCTTTTTTTGGTTGAAGATGGAGATTGTTGAGTCTCTTCTGGCTTCGCAAATTGTTTCAAATTTCTGAAATAAGAATTTGGAACTATTTTTACAGGGGAAGAAGGAAGAAGAAAGTGAGCTCTGTGGGACCATAGCAGAGACTTTCCCTGGAGAACACATCCAATAAGTGCATGTGGTAGAGCCATTTAGATGTTTGTGCTAGATGCGTTACATGTATTTTCTTATAGAATTTCTTATAGATTATCCTAACAATGATCTTATTCCCTTCACATTTTATAGACATGATCTAGGCTCATGGAGATTAGATCACTTGTTCAAGGACTAATAGCTAGCAGTAGAATTGATGGTCTGACACCAAAGTCCACGTTTTTTCCAATATGGCATGCTTCCTACTTTGCTCAGGTCTTCAGAATTAGTAGGATGTGGCCATCATAAGAAGGCTAGGCCTTAGAATTAAACGGTTAGTACAAATGGAGTTGCCATTGGTCACTGGTGTTTAAACATTCCAGGCAGCTTAGGAATTTTCTCTCATGTCCTCCGGAGGACTTTATATTAATATCTGAATGAGCAAGTTGTGGCGGTGAAAGGTGTTTTAGAAGAATAAACATAGAAGGTTATTTTTATCCGAAAGATGTTTAAGTTTGAAACAAATGTTTCCAGCCAACTTGGTAAATAGTTTCATGCAACTTTTGCTTAAAGCTGAATGGCCTATGCTTTGCTTTCCCCATGTCAGATTGTGGAACTTGTTAAATTAACTAGAAATTGAATCAAGGCACTTTGGTTTTTCCTCTGAATTTCTGGTTAGTTTATTTAATTTCAGAAGTAGATGTTTTCCTTCTCATGTGGTTTTCGTAAGCCCCAGACACAGACACAGTTTTTACCCTTTATGTTGTTTAAGGTGTGCTTTTGATAGAATATTCCTTTTCTCCTTCTTCAAAGGCTCCCCAGAGCTCTGCCCCAAAGTGATGGCTCTTCAGTCTGACCTCATTGACTCTACAGGTTTAGAGCCAGCAACCAGCCAGGGAAGACTTGCTCAGTAAACTTGCTTCAAACACCATTTCCCAGCCTCGCAGCCACTGGGGCTCACGGCTGCCTGAGCCCATGGTTGCCTGAGCCGTGGGCCTTGCAGCCACTTTGTCCGGATGGACATCTGGAAGACATCCACCCTAATTAGCATATTACCCTTTTATTAGCACTTGGATTGTGGGAAACGAGTTAAGTCGGCTCGCGTGAATTGCGCGTACTCCGCGGGAGCCGTCTTAACTCGGTTCATATAGATTTGCGGTGGAGTGCGGGAAACGTGTAAACTCGGGCCGATTGTAACTGCGTATTACCAAATATTTGTTTGCCGTTCACAAAGATACCTACCTGCGTATGCGAACCGTTTCATACCCATTGGGGTAATAGGTATCATAAAAATCCCTTGTAAGTAGAGAACACTTTATGGCGCTGGTCGAGTACAATACCGTTAGGGTACCAATGTATTGTTTTCTCATTTTATAACCGATATCCCTGGATATCTCACCATGCAAAGAGAATAGTTATTGAGAAATACTTCTTGTGTCCGGACGTCTTTAGTTTTGAGTTTTGTGAATATTATTACGTGTTTAAATATTTAAACTAACTCTGATTTTGCGCGGGAAACCTAAATAATTGCCCGCGCCATCTTATATTTTGGCGGGAAATTCACCCGACACCGTAGTGTTAGTATAGATATCAGATCATCACTTGTAACCTTAACCTTGCACAATGTTATATGTCAATTATATCTCAGTAAAGCTGGAAAGAAGGATTCTTGGTTGTGTGGAAATACCCATAATCTTATTGAAAAGCCAGATTCTTGTTTCCAGGGGCACAAAAAAGGTGAAATGCTTGCAGATGAAGACATAACTGAAGCTTTCAGCCAGTTTCAGTCCTCTTACTGCCATTTTCTTCCTCCCAGTGATGCACTGATGGGAAGCATTCGTTACAGGCAGGGAGTCAGGCAGAGCTGGCACCAAGCACCAGCAGGGCCTGGGGCCAGTCACTACCTCTCTCTGAGTCTTAGTCTTCATCTGTGACGTGGAGATAATAATACCTGCCTCGTGCGTTTGTTAAGAGGATGGAATGAAAAAAATATAGAATGCTTGGTTCACAGAGAATAAAATTAATTTTTACTATTGTGTGTTGGGCGTTGTTCTCGGTGCTTGGCTTACAATGGTGAGTAAAACTTGTTAACTGCCTACAGAGAACCAAGTTTAGCTAGAACATAGATACACATATACAAAAAACGCCATTGCGATTACGTGTGGCAATTAAAATGTCAGATACCTATAGGTAGTACAGAGGCCGTAAGAGGCGGTTGCCTAGCCCAGCATGTGTGTGTGTCTGGGGGTGGGAACGAGGAGCTGGTTTCTGAGAGGAGGGTGTGGGTAGGGAGTGGAGGTGAGAAGATGGCAGGGGATGAGGGTGAGCTGAAGGGCTTTGGAGCCAGGAAGAGACATGATTGGATTGTGCTTTCCATAGTTGATTTGGAGGAGGACAGTTTGAGGGGGTGGATACAAGTAGCTCACCACAGAATTTGGGCTAGTCTTCCTTCCGGGGATCGAGGCCCAACTCTCAGCCTTTGCTTCGTTACTAGTGTCCTGCTCTCCAAGGGTAGCTGCCCATCCTTGTCTGCCTGTCTGCCATGGTGGCTTCCAGTATGGTCTAGTCTACCCTATTGTCACCAGCTATTCTCTGTCCACCTGTTGTCAGTGGTATCACCAAAGACAGTGTCCTCCCTCCCACCCTATCTGCTCAGTGACCAGGGATGCTGTGATCATCAGCTGGCTTTGCTGGCCAGGCTGAATTTCCCTGTCTGCACCAGCACATCCATGATGCCCCATCTGCTCCCTTCGTGGGTGGTTCTGATGCTGGGTCCCTGCCTCTTCCTGTGTGTTGTGCTGTGAGTTCCTGGCCAGAGATGCCCGGATTGCTAAGGTACTATTTATTCATAGTGGAAGCAGTGTCATAGATTCGGGGCAGGGCTTTGTCGGCAGCAGTAACTCGGTAGGGTCACAACTGTCCAGGATCCTATTTCTTTGCTTTGCTAATTAGTCTGGACTCTGGCTTTTTGTCAGTGGACTTACACTGGATGAGGTTGATGGATGGGTGCCAACCAACAGGATGGCATGTTATCCATTCACTGTGACTAATACCGCTGACAAGCACCTTGGACATACTGATGTTGGGTAGTCATTCCACTTATATCCGAGAGAGGAGACTTTCCTTGCTAATTCAGAGTCTAATTAGAAGTAAAGGGAACTAGCCGGTTTGGCTTAGTGGATAGAGCATCGGCCTGTGGGTTCAATTCCGGTCAAGGGCATGTACCTCGGTTGCCGGTTTCATTCCCAACCCCAGGTTGGGATGCGTGTGGGAGGTAACCAATTGATGTGTCTCTCACATTGACGTTTTTCTCTCTCTGTCTCTCCCTCTCCCTTCCACTCTCTGAAAATCAATGGAAAATATCCTCGGGTGAGGATAAAAAAAAAAAAAAGTAAAAGGAGTCAGCCAGGTGGGCATCATGGTCATGGTGATTGAGCCATGCTGGTCAGAGGGGCCCAGTTGCATCAGATGGCTGTTCCTGGCTCAGCGGGTTGTGGCACCTGTTCACCATGGGTGCTCACATACTCAATTCTTTTTTCTCTTTCTGTTTAAAAGAATCCTTGTGGCCCTCCCCTTTCTGAACACATTATCTCTTCCAGGTAGATTATAGTGCCATGGATTAGATTACGGTTTATTTTGGTTACATTCCAGTCTCGGGGACAGGACGGCCTGCCAGGTACCTTGAGTGAGAAAGGAACCAGGGGGAGCAGAGGACAGGGAGCCCTCTCTATTCAGTGGTCTGCTGGCCTAGCTCTACCCCTTTCTCCACAAGGTGGCTGGCAAAGTGGCTGTCGTTTTTGTTCATTCAGTAACTGCAGCACAGTGCCTGAACTCAGGCTCCCTGGGAATATTTATGTAATTGAATACATTTAAGTGACTACCTTTCCTTCACTTTAGAGTTCAAGAGAGAAGAAGTCAGGATGGAGAGCAAAGGCCGGCAGGAGAAAATAGAATGAAGTGGGAGCAGGAAGAAAGAGAGGGCAGAAGAGCAGTGATAATAAGAAGGTGAAAGAAAAGAGATTTAAAAAGGGCAAGGGAGCCAAAACCGGTTTGGCTCGGTGGATAGAGCGTCGGCATGCAGACTGAAGGGTCCCAGGTTCGATTCCGGTCAAGGGCATGTACCTTGGT
This sequence comes from Myotis yumanensis, assembly GCF_028538775.1. Lineage (NCBI taxonomy): Eukaryota > Metazoa > Chordata > Mammalia > Chiroptera > Vespertilionidae > Myotis > Myotis yumanensis. Next base: position 76,906,082 of record NW_027223753.1, read on the forward strand.
TGCGAGCACATCCCTAGTAGGAGGTATGCAGGAGGCAGCTGGTCGATTTTTCTCTCTCATCGATGTTTCTAACTCTCTATTCTTCTCCCTTCCTCTCTGTAAAAAATCAATAAAAATATATTTAAAAAAAAAAAAAAAGGGCAAGAGAGAGGTCACCCAGCAGGCATTGACGTGGCCCAGGGTGCTGTGCTCCCTTCTCCCCGAGATGGTCCTGCCCCTTTTGAGTGGCTCTCACCACCCTTGTCTTGCGGTGGTATTTGGTGGGCAGTGTGGCCTCTTTTATGGCCAGAGTCATTCATAAAACATCTCTCCCCATTGCAGCCACCAAGATGGGAAATGCCCTCAACAGGCCAGCACTTTGGAACTCAGAAGTAGGCGAGATTAAAGCATCTGGCTCCTATTTTTAGCCTGTTGTTTGCACTGCCTAAAACTGATTGGTTCAAGGCAATCATTTGCTACTCTTTCTATTTTAATTATATGTCTCGTTAAACTCAGTTTGGGCTAAATCAAACTGGTTTCTGGTCATTTCACTTTCTTTAATTCTTAAATTTTAAGTTATAATAAGGCCTTTCTGTACCACCAAATTGAAAACATTTTGCAGATTTACTTAAGAGATGTCATTTATTAAATGAAAGTTTTCATTAAATTCATTTGTCCATGGATACACAATGTTTTTAAATAATAAAAAAAGAAAAGTAACAAATAATTGGTGTTTGATAAGTGGTAGAAAGGAGAGTGAGTGTCACATTTAAGGCCAGAAATTCAAATAATGTCTAGGGCAGTTCAAAAGTGAAATTTTGTTGTTAGACTTACCAAGTGCAGACAACTCTTTTTTTTAAAAAAGATTTTTTAAATTGATTTTCAGAGAGAGAGGAAGTGGGGGAGAGAGAGAGAGAGAGACAGAGAGAGAGAGAGAGAGAGAAACATATGTGAGAGCAGAATATTGATCGGCTGCATCCTGCATACCCTCAGTGCAGATCGAGCCTGCAATCTAGGCATGTGCCCTGACCAGGAATCGAACCAGCCACCATTTTGGTGCACGGGACAACGCCCAACCAACTGAGCTGCATTGGCCAGGGCCAAAGAGCTCTTGAGTTTAGTCAGTAAAAACCTCAGAGCGCCTGATTCTGTAGGGTCAGAGAGGGGGGAGCAGGGGGTTCAGGACCACTAGTGTTTATTGGAGCAAGAAAAGGGTTAGTGAGCTGGCCTTGAGGCCTGTCTGAAGGTCCACATTGGGGAGGCCTCAGGAGATGGCAGAAGTGAGCAAAGGATGGAAAATGGTAAAACCAGTGGGGAGAACGTTGGTCAGGAGACTTGGGGAACTATGAAAATGGCAATTAGTGAGAGCAAGGGTATTGGAAATGGTTGGGAAAAGGAATGAGGGGGGATTTAAGCAGGTGGAAGACATAAGTAATCTCAGAGGTTTGTTGAAAAGAAACCAAGAATTGTCTGCTTTCTATGCCATGCAGAGCTCAGCTGGCCAAGGTTCCGCTCTGCAAGGAAGATTCAGTCTAGTAATGGGGATGAGCCGCATGCACACACTTAGGGTGCAGGACAGCATGCGGGGGTGCAGGAGGCTGGCAGAAGCCCATTGCAGGAGTCGCCCAAGGGAGGGAGAGATTGAACGCTTGCTTCTCCCCAGTTCTTTGAGGGAAAGTATTGCTTGGTTTTGTTTTAAACCCAATTCTTGGCAAGTCCTTGACATCGACTAGATACGCAGCGCATATTTAGTGAGCTGAACTTCGATGCAGAGTGGCCATGTGGTGGGATAACCTTGCTCCCCCTGTTATACGGGGGTCAGTACAATGTATTTACTTCCCATGCTGTCTTGTAGTCATAATGACTATATGAAGTGAATCATATAGCTGTCAGGTGGAAATCAGCCTGCTCCCGTAGGCTAAGTCACTTCATCCCTGCCAAAGTGGTAAACACATTTAGAATAATTTTTGAGTTAGGAAGGATTTTATGGGTCAGTGTGGATCTCCTGATTTCCCTCGGGTTAGATGAGCTGTCTGATGTTTAATTCATAATAGGCATTGACTACAACCCACATTGAGCCTGTCACAGAGCTAGTCAGCATGTGGACCAGGATTAGGGAATGGATATCTTCACTCTGACTCCAAGTATACTTGGAAGGGCCATCATATCTAAAACAACTACTGATTTTTAAATATTGATTTCCCACAATCCTGCAATGCTTTTTTAACTGGTAAGTTTCCGTGGCATTAGCTACTTCATAAGGATTGCAGGATGGAGTCTTCATAGCAGGAGGTAGCCATGGCAAGCTTAGCTTTTGCTCTGAAGGGAAATGGTGTCGTGTGCGGTGGCCTAGAAGTCCATTCATTGAATAAACAAGTCAGGACTGTGTGCACATGGTGTACAAATGATAGGGACTTTCCTGTTTCATTATGTGCAGATGCCCCTCTGCTTCCTCTTCTTCCCCAAAGAATTTGTATCCCTGAGAACTAGTGGCTGCAGGTGGTAACTTCTGCCTTATACTGGGGAATGGGCCAATTCAAATGTAAAACAGAAATTAAAAAAAAAAACACAAAACAAAAACACATACACACAAGAGGAGAAAGGAGATTGCATCTTGAATTAGTGATTCTGGGGTGCATAGATTTTTTTGTTTTAAGTTTACACCACCGGCAAAAGTGCATTATATACTCTGTAGGACTGAAGGCTTATGGTAAAATCCAAAGGACTTTCCCTTCCACATTGAAATAAAGTAGCTTTAATGCCCAATGGCACATTTGAGAACCTTTTAGGCAACTGTAGGACATGAGTCTTGTGAGTGACACTTGATGCCAGCTGATCTGCCCAGTTGCCATTCATTCAGCCTTCAGGGAATTAGAGAAACTGGCATCAGAGTAAAGGGAAGGAGGGAAGTCAGGTGGTAGAGGTGGCGGCAGACAGGCTGCACTTTGGGGGGAAAAACAAAAGTGAGAAAATAAAGGTAAAACTTTAGAGAAAGCAACCATTTTAGGACAATGCCGCAGAAGTAGTTGCCAGTTTTCATAGAGAAACCACAATGCTGTGCCTCACTTTTTGTCCATATCTGCTTATCTTGGTGGATTTTTTATTTTATTTTAATAGACATATTTGTTATTGTAGCATCCCCAAGGCAGGTCTGAGCTCTTTTGTTTGCTGCTTAAGGTAGTGAAGCAGGAGGAAAGTGTGACTTCCCCAGGATCAAAGGCCAACTACTGGTGAAGGTGACTAAGCCTTTATTTATTTATTTATTTATTTATTTATTTATTTATATTGTTGAAGCACCAACATTTAGGGTCTTTATTAGTGCTTTGATCCAGGGAGTGACAGTAAGTAATTTTTTAAAAAAATATATTTTTATTATTTTCAGAGAGGAAGGGAGAGGGAGAGAGAGATAGAAACATCAATGATGAGAGAGAATCATTGATCAGCTGCCTCCTGCACGCCCCACAATGGGGATTGAGCCCGCAACCCAGGTATGTGCCCTTGGCCGGAGTAGAACCTGGGACCCTTCAGTCCGCAGGCTGATGCTCTGTCCCCTGAGCCAAACCAGCCAGGGCAGACAGTAAGTAATTCTTGATGGTAGGTTAGATTGTTCACAAATCTTAGTGTTTCTAATATGTATGAAATAGCTTTGTAAAGTGTTCATTTCTACCCATCTTTATAATTAGCAATTTTGAGGCTAGACCACTTTATTATCTTTGAATGGAGTAAAAACTGGTAGTACATGGCATAATTTCCTCTGTCTTACTTTCAGACTGTGTAAAGACTTAGCTTTAAAAAAAATTGAGCTATTTCTGAAATAGAAATAATTTTTAATAACAATAAAATAACCCATACTGAGAGAGTTCTTTGCCAGCAGCATTTTAAATATTAATACTTTACGTATATTCATTAAAAACCTCACAGTCACCCTAAGGGGTAGGGCTTTTGTCTCTTTTGTAGTTGAAGAAGGTAAGTAGTGGGTGGGTCCCAGATTTGGATTCGAGCAGATTCCAGATCTTGTGCTTTTAACCATGACACTGCACTGTATTAATCCTCAAACAAACACAACCAAAACACGCGCTCACCACCAAGCTCTAAATCGTTTTTTGCAGGCAAACCTTATGATGCTACTGGGCTACTTGATATGTCTTTTTTTTTTTTTTAAAAAAATTAATTTCAGAGAGGAAGGGTGAGGGAGAAAGAGATAGAAACAGCAGTGATGAGAAAGAATTATCAATCAGTTGCCTCCTGTACCCCCTCCCCCCCCCCAACTAATGGGGATGGAGCCCACAATCCCTGCACATGCCCTGACGTGGAATCGAACTGTGACCTCCTGGTTCATAGGTAGACGCTCAACCATTGAGCATCTGGGCTACTTGATATGTTTTGCAATTGTGTGTGTGTGTGTGTGTGTGTGTGTGTGTATATTTTTTTTTCCAATTGGTAATACTATTTCCTTGAATTTCTCTTGAAGAGAAAAATACAAATTTCTCTTAAGAACCTAAGCTTAAAATTCTTCATTTAAGTAGAAGCAGTGTCTTTGTTCAAGATAATTCCTCTCCTAGGACCTTTCTGGCTATATTATTGTTATTAATTAAAAATTTTTAATGGACTCTTAAAAAGGACCAGCTTTTTTAAAATAATGTTTTTATTGATTTTATTTTTAAATTATTTTTTAAAATATATTTTTATTTTTGATAGTATTACAGATAACCCCCCATCCCTCCCCCCTTTACTCTCCTCCTCCTAGTCCTTTCCCACCCTCCCCAGGTAAAAGGGACCAGCTTTCAGGGGAGGGAATATGTTTTTGATGCTTCTCTGTTTTTGCTACTAGCCCACAGAAGTCTTCATTCTGCATTCCAAACTTATCAGACAGTGGCTTTGCTCTTGTTTCTTGACTGTCTTATTAAACAACTAGAGGCCCGGTGCATGAAATTCAGGCACTGGGCGGGGGGGGTGGGGGGTGTCCCTCACCTGGCCTGCGCCCTCTCGTAATCCAGGACCCTTCGGGGGATGTCCAACTGCCAGTTTAGGCCTGATCCCTGTGCCCTCTTGCAATCCAGGACTGCTGGCTCCTAACCGCTTGCCTGCCTGCCTGATTGCCCTTAACTGCTCGCCTGCCTGCCTGATCGCCCCTTACCACCTCTGCCTGCCTGCCTGATCGCCCCTTACCACCTCTGCCTGCCTGTCTGATCACCCCTAACCACTCTGCCTGTCTGCCTCATCGCCCCTAACCTCTCCCTTGCCTGTCTGACCACCCCTAACCACTCTGCCTGCCTGCCTGATCACCCCTAACTGCTCACCTGCCTGCCTGATTGCCCCTGACTGCCTCTGCCTTGGCTCCTGCTGCCGTGGCTTCGTCCAAAGGACATCTGGAATGACATCTGGAAGGTCGTTTGGCTGTCTGGTCTAATTAGCATATTATGCTATTATTATTATAGATATATTCAGGGTGAATTAATTTGCCTCTCATGGGTGTCACTGTCTCTCTTCTAAATTATACCCATAATGTCAGACATGAAAACAGAAAATAAAAGAATTAAAAACATAGTAACTCACTTTTTGCTTTGAACATTCCTCTCCTAATTGGTTACTTGGTATCATTTCCATTCAGTGTAGATCCTATGAATGGGACTGTTTTCTGGAACTTGATTTCTGGAAGTTACTTGGGCCCCGACTCCTTCCCCTGGCCCCAAGCAGCTGCACACAGCAGTGCGGCTTGTGCTGTGTGTGACTTCAGGAGTAGCCTCCTGAAGTCGAGTGGTGTGGCCTTGCTGCACACCCTGCTGTAGATTGATGGCCGGGGCACCTGGACACTTGATCCCTTTTTCTTCTTAGATGTCTGCTTTTCCATAAGCATGTCAAACTCGTGGCCAGCGGGCCGCATGCTCCGGCCGTGAGTTTGATATGCTTGCAGCATATTAAAGAGCTCAATCATATTATGAGACTTAGTTTTAACTTTGAGAGGAAAACAAGTGCAACCCCACCACCTGGAAGGTGGGCAATATGTCCACTGACATCTGTGTTAATGGTCCACATACATTTTCCTTGGGCCATGATGAGTCTGGAGCATTCCATAAGAATTGTGATTGGGCCGAAACCAGTTTGGCTCAGTGGATAGAGCGTCGGCTTGCGGACTGAAAGGTCCCAGGTTCGATTCCGATCAAGGGCATGTACCTTGGTTGCGGGCACATCCCCAGTAGGAGGTGTGCAGGAGGCAGCTGATCGATGTTTCTCTCTCATCGATGTTTCTAACTCTCTATCTCTCTCCCTTCCTCTCTGTAAAAAAATCAATAAAATATATTAAAAAAAAAAAGAATTGTGATTGGAACCATCACAGATTTGATTAGTGTGCTGTCTTTTGCCGAAGACCTGACAGTTATTGTTCATTCTATTTTTCTTTTAAGCCCAGAGGTCCCAGGAGGTGGCTGGCCAAGGCTATTCGGGGCAGCCAGGTAGCCTGTGGAGCTTGGCCCACAGGATGGAGAGGGAGCCGCTGCTCCTTGGCCTGATCCACTCTGGATTTGTGTAGGACTGGTCCCTTGGACACTAAGAAGAGGCGGGTGGAGTGGTGAGAACATCAGGTTAGATTTGCCTTTACTTTTTAACGCTAGAGAACAAGAAAAGCAGCTTTCTAGTCAGTAAAGCCTGGGTATCATAGCATGTGACCTGCTGTAAAGAGAGAAGAGAGAGGAACCACTTGGGGTCATTCTTTGGAGCCACCAGTTGTAGGTGCCAACACCCATTGTGACTGTCTCAGTACTCCGCTTTCTCTCCTGGATTTTCTTTAGCTTTCATCTTTACACCTTTTCCCACACATCCATTCTGCAGAGATGAAATAATTATGTGCCAGGGATCAAAGCCATTGGGTTTCTGTTCTTGGACCCTCACATTCTACTGGAAACATAATTAGGCCTTGCCAGGTTTTCATCATTTATTATGCTATGCTGTCAATTCTGAGACCTCACCTGAGATTTATACTCATTCTTGTAAGAAGTGACTGACACCAAATTCTTCTCATCTTTCCCATTCTTATTTATTTCCCTTCCCCAATGCAGACAGTCCTCGGGTTACATTGGACTTGACGTATGTCATTTTGTGGTAACGTCGTCATATTCCATTTATTTGTAAAACAAAAAAAGTTCCATCATTTTGACGTATGTACATATGTGCTTTATGTTTTTTATTATTTATTTACCACAAGGTCAGGAATTGTTATCTTTCTTTTAAATTGCTCCATGTGAGTGACGTAGGTGCTTATGTAGGTGGGTTTCCACTTATGGTGAAAATCACGTTACGTGGTGCTGTAGGAACGATCTCCGACGTAACCCGAGGATCTACTGTATTTTGTCTTAATCCTTTTTCTGTACTTTAAACCCAGTATTCATAATTACTGGCACTGCCTAGCTCAGCATGTAGTACTCAGATTTTAAAAGTCCAGTTTCTGGTCTATCTCTTGCTGAGTCAAAACAAACATTTTAATCTCTTTTATGTCTTCCTATTCACGAACAGCCAAATGTATTTTGATTCTTTCTCAGGTATTTTCCAAAATGAGTCATCAGTCATTTCTGATGAAATATTTCCATTAAATTGTGGTGTCTTTTAAAAACCCATTTAAATTGCTTAAGCCTGTTTTATGAAATGTTAAGATTTAAGTCTTAGATGAACTTTCAGAAGTTTATTCTTTTATGGGCGACGAGGTCTAGAAAATACCAGTAGTATTATTCAGAGACCACAAAATTCCTGTTTTGTGTGACATAAATGAGAACTTGCCTTTCCCTCATAGAGTCATCCTGGGAAGCTAAACCACATTCTTATGTTTCTGACTTTTTCCCCCTATGCTTTTATGCATTCTATCATGTTGAAATGTTTATTAAGCATACTATTGATGATCTCTAGATCTATGTCAAGGTTATATATGCATATATATATTTTACATTTATGTCTTTGCAGAACTTTTTATTGTAGTTTTCCTGGGAATTTACTTTTCTTGGAACAAAAACTTAGGCACAGCCCATCCGGCTGTGGCTCAGTGGTTGAGCCTCGACCCAGGAACCAAGAGGTCACCTGTTCGATTCCTGGTCAGGGCACATGCCCGGGTTGCGGGCTTGATCCCCAGTAGGGGGCATGCAGGAGGCAGCCAATTGATGATTCTCATCATTGATGTTTCTATCTCTCTCTCTCCTTCTCCCTTCCTCTCTGAAATAAATAAAAGTATATTAAAAACAAACAAACAAAAGACAACAAAAAGCTTAGGCACCTGGGGCATTTGCTGACTACAGATTTGGAAAGGCGAAAAGGCACATTCTGTTTGGTATTAAGAGCAACAGTTGAGAGAGTAAGGTAGTGTACCTCCTTTGCTTTTAAAGAAAATTTAGGCAGCCCTGCTGATCTGTTTTCCATAGCATTTTATAACGCAGCGTATTTATTTTCTCTTTTGTTTTCTTTCTGTTAAATAATGTAACACATTTTCCTGCTGTCAGTGATGCTGCTGGGGTAGGATTAATGGGATTAACTATTATGTTTTTTGTTGAATTTGCGAGTGAGGATTAGATTTGAAACAGATCACTAGGTTAGGTTTGTATTAATTATATCCAAATAGTTGTACATGAAATAACTTTGATAATCAAAAAAGTGACACTTGTAACTCAAAGAAAAACACTTTTGATGAAATCAAAGCAGCCCATTCTTGCACATCAGCTTTTCAGTAAACACTTTCTGAATGCCTAGCCAAAGCCTGAACTGTAGTTTTTACTGAATGAAGAGTAAGCATGATCTTCAGTGCCCTCTGTTACCTGATCTCTGCCCTGCCTTTTCTTTCTCTATTTTTTCTTATTTTTCTAACATGCTGGCCAACCTCCCTTGCTCCTGAACTTACCATTCATTCATTCATTCATTCATGTATTAGTCATCCATTCATTTCAATATTGAGAATCAACTATATAGCAAGTACTAGAGATACATTGAGTAAAAGGATAGACATGGCCTCTGCTTTCTTGAAACTATTTGCCCAGGTAATGAGATAATTAGAGTGCAGCAAGTGCTGAGATTGCAGAAGCTGAGGATGCTGTGGGAGCAGCGGAAGGGAAGGCTTCCTGGAGGAAGTGATGTCTGAACTGAGATCAGAAGGACTTGGGGGGAGGGGAGGGAGATGGTTGGGCAAGGTCAGAGGGGAGATTAAATGGCCCTTGAAGTTGTCCAGGTGAAATGAATGGTGGCCTGAATTAAGGTAGATGCAGAGAGGGAAGCAAATGGATATAAGATAGACTTGGGAGATAGATTTAATTAATTGAGATAGATTCTGTTTAGATGGGTGTAAGAGAGGTGCAGTTCTAGTTTCTGGCCTTAACGACAGGGTTGTTGAAGGGCCCCAAACTTAGATGAGAGAGGAATAGATGAGGGGGAAGATGATGAGCTTGGTTATGAACGTAATGAGATTTACATGCCTGTGGTTTATACCAATGAGGATTTCAGTAAGCCTGGGGTATATGCCTGGGAATTCAGGAGCGACATCTGGGCAAAATGATTTAGCAGTCATCAGCTGGTATTTGGAGGCACAGGAGTAAGAGAGATCCCTCGGCATATAACATGAGAAGAGAAGCTGGCCTGGGATGTCTCCCCCCCCCCCCCCCCCCCCGAGGGCATCAGTTTAACAGGGGCAGGTGGCAGGGGAGCAGCTCTCAAAGGAGGGGGCACGGAGTGATCAGAAAGGTAAAGACAACCAAGGGAGTTGGTTGTCAGGGAGCCAAGAAGAAAGAGCAGAGAATGATGCGCAGTGTCAAATGTTGCCAATAACTCACGGCAGGCAAAGACTGGATATGGCTCATTGGCTTCAGCAAACAAGAAGCTAGTTGGTGACGTGGTCAGAGCAGTTGTTGTGGGGTGTTAGGGATATGTCGTGGCTTATGCCATAAAGGTGAGGTTAAGAAATGGACTATAATTTTAGGCATTCTTTGGAATTAATTTTTTACAAAACAAATCCTGCCCCCTTCCCTTTCCCCTATGACTCCATAGGTGGGGGATGTAATAGACACCATAAAAAGCTTGCTTACTACTTGACAGTTTTTAACCTCTAGTTGGCAGTGTGTTTCCTGCCTTGGAAAGCTGTTGTCCATTTTGCTCTGGAGTAGGCTAAGGTTCTTGTTAACCAGGGACGCACAGTTACTTTGACTCTTGGTCCACATTGGAGTTTTCCTTTTGTTATAATAAACACATATTTTAAAGAAGTTGATTACATGATAAGAGCTAAAAATAGCCTAGCTGCTAGGGACCAGGAAGAATCCCATATATTCCTTGGTTGATGGTCCACGGTTGTACCATGCTCAGGGCCTCCTGGAGTTGTGACGTTCATGTGTGTCCCATCTGGCTCTGCAGCACCTCTGCTTTATAAAAGCTGACTGGTGTTTGCTTTTTATTCTTAACTTAAGCCAAATTAAAATTAATTCTGTTTTGAGGCTTTTGAGAATTTCCCAACACACTCTGAGATAATTGGTCACACCCTGGGGTATTGCATAAGAAAAGATGGCTCTGGTTCTGCACTTTCCATTGTCCCCAGAGATCTCACTCACAGTCGAATCTTAAGTAGTGAGTAGTAGTACTGGTGATGGGAAAGCGTATATATCGATGGAGGGCACTTTCTTTGGAGGGATAAAGTTTTTACTTAAGTCCATCAGGAAAGGAATTATTAAGTCAGGTTTTTTGTTTAGGAGGCAACTTAGGTTGTTGGGGAAAGAGGCGGCTTGGGAGTGTGTTTCCTCTCATTAAATAACCTTATTTAACCTCTCCATTTACCCACTGGGAAAACACAGATGATATTTATATTTATTGCCTCCTTAGTGATGTGGAACAACCAAGTACAGTGTGTGTGTGTGCGTGTGTGTGTGTGTGTGTGTGTGTGTGTAGTTATTTTTTTATAAGAAAGATGACACTATAGTACAATTGGGTTATGCTTCATGCTGATTGGGTGTTATTTCTTGATTAATTCTATAATTTCAAATGCATATGCCTAAGAATTTTAGAATAAAGGAGGTTTTAAAAAATGTTAGAGTAATAAATGCTGCCTCTTTAAAGTACAGTCATAAACTCAAATCTCATTTGGGAAAGAAGGTAGGCTAATTCTATTTTTACATCTACGACAGGTCTTCAACTATATAAGAGCTCAATGTGCATTTGGTAGGGAATTCTCCTTTTATATTTTTACTCCTGGGAAATGGAGTGGAAATTATTTTACACTTATGGAAATCTAAGAAGTATTTCCCTCCCATATTATGGAATATCATGCAGCTTTAAAAGTATAAATTAGCTCCATATGAATAAACATGAAGAGATGTCTGTGATAATTGTTCAGTGAAAAATCAGGTTACAGAGTACTTTTATACCATGATCATATTAAACACAAGGATAAACCAGTATTTAAGGGTATGTTTTTATAAATATGGACAAAAGTATTAAAAAATTTTTTTCCCCTAAGGAGAAGGGTGGGTGGTGCATTTAGAAGGTTAGGGATGTGGCACCATGTCCTTTCTTTCACTGCACCTCTCTCTATTGTTCGATTTGTTAAAATAGCATTTATTAATTTTCCAATAAAAAGAAGTCAGATAAAAAACCTCTGACTTTTGAAAACTTTTAAATTTTTAATTATTTATTTATTAATTTTAGACAGGGGGGAAAGGAGAGAGAGAGAGAGAGAGAGAGAGAGAGAGAGAGAGAGACATCAATTTGTTGTTCCACTTATTTATGCATTTATTGGTTGATCCTTGTATGTACCCTGACCAGGGATTGAACTCGCAACCTTGGTGTATTGGGAAGATGCTCTAACCAACAGGTCTACCCGGTCAGGGCTTTCTATGGCTTTTTAAATTGACTCCATTTAGGTACAGTTTTACTAGATGCCAGGAAGAAGGACCTGAAGCTGTGTTAATATGTTTCATTCAGTCCTGGGAATATAGGATTCACTTGTGTGACTTTTTCTGTTCTATATGAAGCAACTGGTGTCTCATTTACTTTTAAACCTTCTGCGAGAAGTTAGGGATGCAGTATACTAAACCTTTTTCATAGTTCTTCGGAGTTCACAAAGCAGGTGAATACAGACATTCACAGGTCGCTTTGGGCATGAAGTCTTGAATTCATTCATTGATAAGGTAGAAGTAGATCTGTCTGTAGAGTTGGGAGACTTGGGCCAGCATCTCCCTATGACTTCCCTTGCTGGACTGTTTTCCTCACCCACAAAATGAGGGCTTGGACCAGATAATTGCTAATAGTCTACGATTCTCCTGTCTATTTTATGCCTGATTGAAAAATCTTTACTCTAAAATATACTCACCAGACTGCCTTTCCTCTCAGTTAGCAGTGTGACGCGTTGAAGCTGTGATCTCAGGCCTGGCTGCACATTAGAAAAAACCATGAACCTTTCAAAACACCATGCCTGGCCTCCCCTCAACCTATCCCCTCAAATCAGAGTGGAGCCTTAGCTTGAGTCCTTTGTATTTTAATTTTTTTTGTAGCTCCCTGGTTGATTTCAGTGTTCATGGTCTTAGAGGGTCTCACATGGTAGCTAATAGTGGGGAATGCTGCATCAAGTGGTCTGTGTGGCAGCTGGGTAGCTGACCTGACAGTTTGTAGCTAATCTAATACAGTGCCTCCTTTAATGGACCTATTAATGTCATTGATAGGTTCTGCTACTTAAAGCAAAATGGCATGTAATAAAGCCATTTTTACGTAGGCTAATATGCATAAATAAGAGTTAAGTTCCTGTGTTGTCATGAAATGACTTGGATAAAACGATGCTCTTCGAGGCCCGGGCTGTACTTGTGGAGCTCTGTGGATTACAAAGTACTTTCATAGGCCATTGAGTGCCCATTACAGTCGGTGGGGGAGATGATTATATTATCCACATAACCTTGTAAGTGGTGGGAGACTCTTAGCTGAGGTTACTGTTCACGATGGAACCAGACTGAGAGAAGGGGGCCACAGGCCTGGCTGGGCGGACTTGGGTCACATGAAAAAATTTATGCTCACACTCGCACACACAGACACACACTCACACACGCCTGTTGCTGGTGGTGATCTCCATCTGTGTGTAGAAGTTGACATACCCAGGCCCTGGTCAGGTTTTAAAGTCACCCCAAACATTGCACTTCCTCACCCAGTGGTGTTTCCCACAGCAGTGTGGCCTTCCCTCCCTTTGGCAGCCTAGGGTTCCTCGCTCAGACAGATTTTATTTTCGGATGGGCCTCTCTGACCCCCTGCACCCCATTCTACTTCCACCCCACATCCAAGGCTGGTGGGGAATTGCCGGAAAGTGTGCCGAATGGACCAGCATCAAGACACTTTAGTCCTAGTCCCAACTCTGGCACTCGGTAACCCAGGCTGAGTTACTGACAACCTCTGTGCTCCACTTTCCTTGTCTGGGAAATGACATGTTGGAATTACCTGAGAAGGTTGAATTGAATGAATCATCATGTAGTGCAGTGGTTCTCAACCTTGGCTGCACATTAGAATCACCTGAGAATCTTTTAAAAATCCTGATTTGTGGGCCTCATCCTCCAGAAATTCTGTTTCTTTGTTACTAATGTTGTGGCCTCACCCCATAACAAAGAAACAGAATTTCCGGAGGATGAGGCCCAGAAATCAGAATTTTAAAAAGATTCCCAGGTGATTCTAATGTGCAGCCAAGATTGAGAACCACTGATATAGTGGCTAAGCAGATGGACTCTGGAACCTCAGACTCCCTGAGTTTAAATTTCAGTGTTTCCACTTACTAGGTGTGTGATTTGGGGGAAAATTTCCTAACTTTTATGTGACTTAATTTACTCATTTATAAAATGAATGCCTCAAAGAGGCTCAAATAGTTGTGAATATTAAAGGAGTTATTTATATAGGCAAAGGTCTTAGAGCAGTGCCTGGGATGTAGGTGAACACTCCAAATGCTAGCTGCTGTTGTTGTTATTATTAAATATTTTGACTGGCTAATAATGGAATTAATTAATGGGGAAATTGTATCTCCATAGGAGGTGTTGACAGCATGATTATGGGCAGGGTTTTTCAGGACCCCTTAAATAGTCCTGAATTCTCAGTTTTCCCTGCCTACTGGGACAAGGATTATAAGGATGTGACTTATGGGGTGGGAGGCAATCTGGAGGCAGATCTTCAAAAGATATCATACTTCAAATACTACATGTTTCAATAATTTTTTTTTTCATGGCTAAAGACACAGCATAAACATTTACCCCATTATATCCATTGGAGTCACTTGTTAAAGGTTTTAACTCTAAATCATGACCAATACATGACATGATATTTACAGAGTAAGGTAAGCCACACATCTTTCTGTACAATTTAAGCTCTAACCAAGTATATGGGATTCTTTTCTAAGAATTGAGAGGCATTATCTCACTCCAGAGGGACTGGATGACTTACTCTGAACTGATGGAAGGAGGCTCATCTGTGAATTGTCAAACCCTAGAGAGAAAGTTTGTGCAAGCCTCAGAGAAGAGCTGCTGGAAAGGACTGTGAGCCTGGCAGTTTAGTTCAACCCTGAGATCTTGAGAGGCAGTGACAGACCAGGACTAAGCATCTCAGTGTAACTCACGGTGCTATCCTATAGCTCAGTGTTTCAGGGCCATTCACTTGGTCTCTGAGTTTCCTCAGTAGGATAGGGAGGGTGTTGGGAAGACTAAATGTGATGATAGATGTGAAACATTTAGAAAAATGACCAACATTTGTTGAGCTTCATACATGTACATGGTCAGTAAATGCTGATTGTTATTACTTAAAACGTGTTTGGAACAGAAGCTAAGGGATAATGAACGTTCTCAGCATGGTAAGCCCATGGTAGGCTAAGGAGCTTTGGACATAGGATGGAGCAGGGAGTCAGGGGCAGAGGCTGGGAAGACCCTCTCAGGAGCTGTTGGTAGTGGGCAAGCAGGAGGCTCCACCTTATGCTAGGACTCAGCTTCCCTCACAGCTCCTACTTTCCATCTGTAGGAGCAAGGAATGAAGAGTGTTTTAATCCATGCAGTTGAGTAGCAGATTTTTATTGGGCAGTGTTATGGGCTGAATTGTATTTCCCCCAAATTCATATGTTGAAATCCTCACCCTCAGAACCTCAGAATGTGACTATTTGGAGATCATCTCTTTAAAGAGGTAATGAAGTGAAAAGGAGGTCATTAGGGTGGGCCCTAATGCACTGTGACTGGGTGTCCTTATAAAAAGAGGAAATGTGGACACAGACATGCTCAGAGGGAAGGCCATCTGAAGACACAAGGAGAAAACCGTCTACAAGCTGAGGAGAGAGGCCTCAAAAGAAACCCACCCTGCTGGCACCTTGAATTCAGACCTGTAGCCTCCAGAACTGTGAGACGCAAGCTTCTGTTGTTTAAGCCCTCCTCCCCCCTCCCCCCAACCGCCCCCCGCCTCCCCCGCCGCCCACAGTCTGTGGCATGTTATGGCAACCTGAGCGAATGAATATAGGCAGCTATTAAATTCTCCCTGAGTGATAGTACTTCTGGGGAGAACGTTGGGAGCTGGGGGGAAGCGCTACAATATAATGAGTGAGAACTCACTCCAGGTTTTACTAGTAAACCCCAGCTGACTAGCTTTATGAATTCAGCCAGTGTACTTAACCTGTATCAAATTTTTCAATTAAATTTATTGGGGTGACATTGGTTAATAAAATTATATAAGATTTCAAATGTACAATTTTATGATGCGTCATCTTTATATTGCATTGTGTGTTTAACACCCAAAGTCAGGTCTCCTCTGTCACTATACATTTGACCCCCTTTACTGCCTCCTCCACCCCCATCCCCTCTGGTAACCACCGTACTGTTGTCTATGTGTTTTTGTTTGTCTTATTTGTTCATTTTTTTCCTTTCTGTACTTAACTGTTTTGTCTTCATTTTCCTCAAATACAAAGAGCTACTTCATAAAGTCGTTGTAAAGCTTAAGTTGAATCACTTATGTAAGGTTTTTCACTGTGCCTGACACCTGGTGAGCACTCAGTAAATAACTGAAATATCAATTAGAAGTTTGGTGATAAGTTACACACATTGATTATCAATCTTAAATAATACTAGCTTGTCTACCAGCTTGGAAAAAAAATGGGCTCATTCCAGATTTAAAGCATTTCTTGCTGACATTCCGCGGGGTTTTGGAATGAAAGTATATAACAAGGATCTCTTTGAAAGTGCAAAGAAA
This sequence comes from Myotis yumanensis, assembly GCF_028538775.1. Lineage (NCBI taxonomy): Eukaryota > Metazoa > Chordata > Mammalia > Chiroptera > Vespertilionidae > Myotis > Myotis yumanensis. Next base: position 76,922,255 of record NW_027223753.1, read on the forward strand.
CTAAAGAGTATGGTACAAACAAAAGCTACTTTTGTTCCATGGTACAGAAAGGAATAGCGTTTTTTTTTGTACTCTTCCCAGGCCACATTTATTTGTAGGGGGCAATGCAAAAGAGTACTGTTGGTGGAGGAGCCATGGCTCGCCTTTAAATCAGGAATTGTTTAATTAGATGGGTTTTGTCTTGGTGCATATAAGGCAGTGTTGCTGAGGATAACATTCCAGGCCTGGACAGTTGCCAGAGTCTCAGTGGTGAGCCCCTGGTAAATCACTGCAGTAGAGGAAATCATTTTGGATTGTTAATATTTGCTGTTTGTTAAAAATAGACTGCTTGTATTTCTTCATTAGGAGGAAGGCAATGTTTTTCACTCTTGGCAAAGTTCATTTTATTGTTGGAAGAATATGAAGGCTATAGAACAGAAATCCCCCAATAATGCCTTTCTGTAGCACACTAGAGCAGAAAGATTTAAGACTTACATTTAAAAATTGCAGCATAGTTTGATTGCGCTTTGGTGATATAAGAAGAAGTCAAACTCTCGGGCATGTGGATTTTTCTTGTTTGTTCTGTGTTTTGGAGTAGAATAGGCCTTTATTTATTTTTTAAAATTCATTTTTTAATTACAGTTGAATTCAATATTATTTTATATTAGTTTCAAGTGTACAGCACAGTGGTTAGACAATGATATAATTTACAGAGTGATCCTTCCAATATTTCAAGTACCTACCTGGCACCACTCATAGTTCTGACAGTATTATATTGACTATTTTCCTATGCTGTACTTTACATCCCCATAACTATTTAGTAACTACCAATTTGTACTTCTTAATCTTTGGGCATGTGTTTTATTTCCTTGCAGTTACTTCGAAATCTTGCAAGAGCTGTGGAAATTGAGCTCTTGCTGAATCTGAGTTATGTCAGTCTTGCTGGTGTTTACAGTCTGATCAGAACAGCTGTGCTCTGCTGTTTCCTTATGCTGCAGGGCCCACACAATACTTGAATTGTGGAGCACATACTGGATTCCAAATGAGAATTTCAGCTTTCTTTGATGCTTTGGAGGGAGTGGCTCAGTAGAAAAATAGCCTTTGCACAAGTTCCTTTTAAATGTGAAGGGTTTATTTAAGAGCATCATGGTGTATGTTTTCATTGTTTCTCTTGACATTTTGGTGCTTATAAAAAACACTAGAGGCCCGATGCATGAAATTCGTGCAAGAGTAGGCCTTCCTTTCCCTGGCTGCCAACACCAGTTTCCCTCTGGCACCTGGGATCCGGGCTTCCCTCGCAGCCTCTGGAAGGTCGTCTGGCCTAATTAGCATATTATGCTTTTATTATTATAGCCTACCGGCCCAATGCACGAAATTCGTGCAAGGGGCTCTGAGGGCCAAGGTGGCAGCCCTGGCTGCTGCCCCAGCCCTTGCAGCAGCAGCCCCACAAGGACTTCTGGTCTAATTAGCATATTACCCTTTTATTTTTATAGATGTTTTTCTTTAAGGTGAAACTTTTTACAAGTTAACTTCTTCCATGTATGCCTAATTCCTCCCTAAATTTTATTTATAGTAGTTGCTAATGAATGTGACTCTGATGTTAGAGTAAGTAGAATTAAATATGGATTTTGATGAGTTTCTTAGAGTACCTTGATTTTGTGTATGTGTGTGTGTGTGTGTGTATGTGTGTGTGATGAGTGTATGGGAAATTCCACATGAATTACAGATTGTAAAAAAAAAATTACAAAAAATTTGCTTAGATTCCCATCACCCTGATAAAATAGCCATATTCAATTTTACATGTTATCTTTGTTTTTTTTCCAAATGCCGCTATTGTTTTTAACATATTTGTAAGTGTACATACAATTTTATATTTTTTATTAAAGCAAATGTTTTTAATTGCAAGATAGTACTTTACAATGCCCATTTTTAATACTATCATATTGAATGGGTTTACTATTAATTACTATTCCTCTCTTGTTCCATATTTAGGTAGATTTTACTTCATTTTGCCTTATAAATAATGCCTCAGCATTTTTTCAGCATTAAGCTTTTTATCACCCAAAGAATAAATTTCCATGAATCACTCAAAGTATGGCTTATAGCCAATACTACCAGATTCTTTTAGAAAGAATTATAATGCATCATGCACCCTTAGTTATTTCATGTGTTAACCAGGGTCTTTACTAATTGTTGAACTTTCAAATTCCTTCTTTTTGCTAGTAGAAATAATACTGAGGTGAATATTTTTGCACACATTTTTGTGTGCATTTTTCTAATAGTGGCAGTAATAGTGGGTTTAAAATTTACAGCCACAGACATAGATACTGCAACAAAAAAAGTAACTGTTTAGTTTGTCCCTACTAAACTAATTTAGTGTTCAGGAGAAATTTCTAATTGTGGGCAGCTCACTTTCCGTGTAATATAGGTTACGTTAATCTGTCTACCTCTACACCAGGGAATGAGCTAATCCCTGAGGGGTCTACAGACCTTCGTGGCCTAGGTGAGGGCAGCGGGTCCCTGTGCCATGGGGGCCCCGCTGGCCTGTGCGCAGAAGGAGCACATCCTTGTGGTCTAGGGTGCTGGCCTCTTGATGCGGCACCACCTGCGTTCCCTGCCGTCCCTGCTATGGCTCCATGCGGTAGGTTCACATTCAACGTTCTCAATGCAGCTGCGGGCCTTCGCAGACCTGGTAGCTCTCAGCAGGCCTCTCTGCTGTTCCTGGAGCCCCAGAGAGGGGCCTGTGTGTGCAGGTCTGTGTACTGCCTCCCCCGGCCTTCTGAAAGCAGTGCTTCTCCGCTGGACTGGCCGTCTCCCTGGGCTGCATTCTGAGAAGCCAGGCACCATCTCTTCTCCGGAGATACCTGCATCCTTCCTCCGGACTTTTCTAGGGACGGTCTCAGCACCTTTGCTCTCACCCCTCTACCCCACGTCTAAATGCTACTCCTGCCCCCCGAGTCCCTCCTTCAACTCTCTGGACAAGCTCTCTTGATTTTTGTGCAGAAAAATAGCACTTCCACCATGAAGAGTTTTTCTTCCCTCCATCATTATGGTTGAAGCTCTGTGCTTTAAATTCATCAGCTTTGCTCTTGACCTATGAAGGCACGTTTTTAGAATTACAAAGAAAAAGATATCTTCTCTAAACTTCCCATTGTTGCTTTAACTTTCATATTTATCTCTGCCTTAGATAAAGTCTATAAAACTCCACTCAGGAGCTGGAAAACCCTGAAATTGACTCTTTGTCCCGAACTGCACTGCCCCTCCCTGTGGAAGAAAGGACAGCGGGGAAACGCTGGCATCTGTCTGAAGGTTGGGTGGGAAGAGGAGTCAGTGAGGCCAGCAGGGAGGAGACGGGAAGCCAGCTGTCAACAGCTCAACCCCAGTTACCGCATATTGAGATTATTCTGTGCACAGCTTGTGTGTCCATTTAGTAGATATGGAATAATATTAATAGCAAATGCTTATCAGTGCCAGACACTGTTTCAGGTGATCTTACATATTAACTTCTTTTGTTCTCATAACAACCCTGTGAGGTAGTACTACTGCTGTTACCTCTATCGCATGGACCAGGAGCCAAGATGCAGTGAGCTTTTGTAATTCTTCAACCAGTAAGTGGTGGAGCAGGGTCTTGCCGCTGGCAGTCCGGCTCTGTTGATGATGTAGGTAACTACTGGGTCTGTTGCTGGTCATGGGATGGGAGGGCACAGTGCTTTATTTGATTAATGAAGGTAGATCTTTTCTCTGGTGTTTGTTACAATTGGATTCTTTTCTTATGGAAGTTTGATCATTTCATAAGAGGTGGCTCTTTTTCTATTTAGGAAGACATGGTCCCTTTATTGTTTTGGTTTTTCTCTGTACTCATCTATGTTATCTCCCTATTGTAGGTGTTTCTCTGATGTGGATAAAGAGATCTTCAACTGCTTGCAGTTACCAGAGGTTAATATCCTTTCAGACCAGTGATTTTGCTTCCTTAAAAATCTGTTTGTTGCCCTGGCCAGTGTGATTCAGTTGGTTGAGTGTTGTCCCCTTACCTCAAGGTCACTGGTTTGATTCCCCAGTCAGGGCATGTGCAAAAGGCAGCCGATTGATAACCCTCTCCATTCCCCTCTCCTTCTCCCTCCTACCTTCTCCCTCCCTCTTCCCCTCCCCCTCCCCCTCTCTCTTCCTCTCTTTCTAAAATCAATAAAAGTATAGTAAAACAAACAAATACCCCACCCCCCAAAAACAAAACACACACACACACACACACACACACACACACACCATCTGTTTGTTATGGGAAAATTCAAACATAATGGAGAGGTAAGTGGAGTGATACGTTCCCAGCACTTATCTTCAACAGTTTCAACAGGTCAACCTTGTTTCATCCATGCCAGGATTTCTTTTTCTTTTCTTATTTTTCCTCCCCTTTATGCCAGGATTTCTTAACCTCGGTGCTACTGACACTTTGAGCTGAAACATCTTTGTTGTGTGAGGGGCTGTGGTGTGCCTTTTAGAATATTTTTGCATTATCCTTGGCCTCTACTCATTAGATGCCAGGAGCACCCCCTCCCCTTTCTGGTTATGATAACCAAAAATGTCCCCTGGTGTGTACATCATCCCCAGTTGAGAACCACTGATTTATACCCACTCTACTCTCTCCATCCCTTCAAGATTATTTGGAAGCAAATCTCATACATCAAATCAAACCCATTTCAGGCTGCATTTCTAAAGGATAATGCCTCCAATTTTGTTGGCCCTTAGAGAGGAAAGGAGCAAAGATCTAATTCTGTTTCTGTATGAATTGTTGTCATGGCAGCCAGTCACTTTTGGCCACAAAGATGGTCATAGTTTCTATCAGCTGCTAGTGTTGATATGAACTAGCAAACACAAAGAAATTGATTTCATGCTTCATCCTGTACTTTAGAAAAGTTTGGTAAAATATACATAATATAAAAATTCCCATTTTAAACTTTTTAAAGCATACAGTTTGGGAGCATTCAGTACACTCACATTATCATGCAGCCATCACTGCCATCCATCTCCAGAACTCTTTTCATCTTGCAAAATTGAAAATCCATACCATCTATACTAATAAAAGGGTAATATGCGAATTAGACCAGATAGACCAGACGTCTTCCGGACATCCTTCTGGACAAAGCCACAGTGGCGGGGGCTGAGGCAGAGGTGGTTAGGGGTGATCAGGCAGGCAGGCAGAGGTGGTTAGGGGCGATCAGGCAGGCAGGCAGGTGAGTGGTTAGGAGCCAGCGGTCCCCGATTGCGATGTCCTGCGGGATCAGGTCTAAACCAGCAGTCGGACATCCCCTGAGGGGTCCCGGATTGGAGAGGGTGCTGAGGGCCCGTCCCCATGCATGAATTTTGTGCACTGGGCCTCTAGTTAAATAATAATCACAGCTCTTTTACCCTCCAGTCCCTGGTAACCACCATTCTACTTTCAGTCTATGAATTTGACTATTTTAGGTACCTCATATAAATGGAATTCTACACTGTTTGTCCTTTTGTGACTGGCTTGTTTCATTTAGCATAGTATCTTTAAGGCTTATCCATGTTATAGCATGTGTCAGGATTTCACCCATTTTAAGGCGGAATAATATTCCATTGTGTGTATATACCACATTTTATTTATCCATTCATCTTTTGATCGATATTTGGTTTGCTTCCACCTTTTGGCTGTTTTGAACAATGCTGCTATGAACATGGGTGGACAAATGTTTCTTTAAGATCCTGCTTTTGATCTTTTGGGGTATATACCCGTATATACCCAGAAGTGGAATTGCTAGATCATATGTAATTATATTTTTTACTGTTTTCCACCATGGCTGTACCATTTTACATTCCCACTAGCAGTGTACAAGGGTTCTCATTTCTCCATATTTTGTTTTTTAAATAATGGCCACCCTTCTGGGTGTAAAGTGATGTCTAATTGTGGTTTGGCCTGTACCTTTTAAGGTGTACATCTGCTAACTGAAGAGCAATTCTTCTAGAACCCTCCTGCTAGAACTAAGTGGTGCTGAGCTGTGTTTGCCTTGGAACATTCAACTAGCCATTCATGACCCGCTCCAGGCAGAGGTTGGGGGATTGAGTTGTGTCTGTGCGTAGGGGAAAGCTTTTAACCCATAATGAAGTCTTGGGTTCATTTACCAAGAACAGTTAAAGGGAAGGAATGGGGTTAGATATAGAATCAGAGACCACTGAAGCCAGAGGAGACACTAGAGACCAGTTCTCCCAAAGACAGTTTGAAAAGAAAAAAAAAAGAATTGAAACCTAGAGCATGTAATTTGCCTCTTCTTGAGTTGAAGGTGATGATAGCGTCTTGCTCACTGTCCCCAGTATCTGGCATGTGGAGTCAACCAGTAAATATTTGTAGAATTAACCAACCAATCACCTAAGGCTGCCCAGCTGACACCTCAGTGTCAGAACCAGAGCATTCAGTTGGCTGCACATTTTATTATGGTGACTGAGAAATGGCAGATTGCTTCAGGGACCCAGTCACTCTTTCTTTCCTTGCTGTCTCTAGGGTTACAGGATCAGGGGTAGTTTCCCATGGTAAGGCTCTCTCTTCCTTGGAGGCAGTTGAAAGGGGTCTTACAGACGACAGACCCAGTGCAGGAGACTGTCAGCAGGGTGAGGCGATCTGGGCTGGCTGAGGGATGGCCTTCAGGCTTTGATTACTCCTAAATTTCTTCCATCTCATCCCAGCCCCGCTTTCACAGGCCAGTCCCCCTGTCCTTTGTGTTTTTCTCCATCCTGGGGAAGCCCAGTTCCTCGTGGGTGGCTCTGTAGGTCTCTATCATCCAAACTAGGGGGTCTGCATCTTGCCTGCTTATTAGAATTACCGGAATGCTTTGAAAAGTCCTGATGCCAGGCTTATTGAATCAGAAGCTTTGGGGATAGGAACCAGGCAGCAGTATTTTTAGTGTCTTTAGGCCCTGCTCCTCCCATCTCAACTTTTATCTGTTTCAATAGGTTTTCTTATTGTCCCTCTGAGTCTTATTCCTCCTTAACCATGAAACTTCTTGTCTTTTACTAAGGATCTAAAGGACACATAATGTAAGAAGTTCACACAATGCTAATGTTAATTTACAATTACTTGTAGGTTATTTGGGTTCTTTCTCCAGTTAGATCATAAGCTTCTGAAGGAAAGGAGACACTTTCTTTCTCCTCTATGCTAATGGTTCTCAAAGTTGAGTGTACATCACAATTATGATTGCTGGACCTACCCTGGGAATGTCTGTCTAATTTAGCTGGTCTCTGCCGGGGGGGCGGGGGGGGGGGGGCAGGGGGGAGGAGGCTGAAAATTTGCTTTTCTATCAGACAAGTTTCCAGGTGGCTGTTCCTGCTGGTGGTTGGGGGACTATACCCTTGAGAACCACTGGTTCAGGGATGCTCAGTAATTACTGGCCAGCCAACAGGAATGGAGCAACTTTCCTGTGGTTGTCTCCTTAGTAACTACATTCTGCTGTGACTGCAGGCTGGACCCTGGTCTGAGAGAATGAAGGAATGTGTGATTGATGACCTACAGGTGATCATAACTTTGACTTTCCAGTTGCCAAGTCCTTTACATTTTGAAACTTGCTAAGATGGTTCTCTCTCTCTCTCTCTCTCTCTCTCTCTGTTGTTGGTTGTGCATTTAGGCTATATAAAAAGCTATGACCAAAATTATGCAGGATAGGACCACACAGCTCAACTTGTCTGTGCCTTTTATGGTATTAAGTGAGGGTGAGCAGTAGGGGAAATAGGTTTTTGGAAAGACTAATGAAGAATGATCTCCAAAATAGAGGGGAAACTCAGTGCAGCAAGCATATCAAACTCAAAGGCTAACATGGGCCAAATAAACAAGGTTTAAGTTTATGTGGGCCGCAAAAAAACAAAAGCTTCAATTTTCATAGAAATGTAGGTTTATTTCGATAGAGACACGCTGAATACAAAGGGCTGAAATAAATAATCGTTACCATAAAATAATAGAACATTTAAATAAAAATTAATATTTTTTCTTGAACATTAACTTACTAGACACTGAATAACTACACAAATTAATAAGTGTAACGCAAATAAACCTATTTTTCTTGTTCTCCGAAAGTGAAATATTTCATGTTGCGCACACCAAACAAGTCAGTCCAAGACTAATGACATGGCAATCAGCTGCTAAAATATTCGCTGCTAGTATTAGTGGAGAAAAATGGTGTGCCTGCGCATAAGGTGCGTAAGGGAAATGAATGCAACACCATTATAGTAATCAGTCACTAGCGAACGTTGTAGTTTGTTATTAATAATTATGTATAACAGGACATTGTAAAAATTACGTTATGACAGTTTCGTTAAAACGTTTCTTACATATCGTTATATTGGCTGGGCCACAAAAATATTCATTGTAGGCTACATGCTGCCTGTGGGCTGCGAGTTTGACATGATTGCAGTACAGCCAATTTTTAAAAGCAAAAAATTTCTCTGAAAGTATTATTTTTCTATGAATTATTTTTCTTGTGAATTAGAATTGTTTTTTTTTAATATTTTTATTGATTTCAGAGAAGAAGGGAGAGTGAGAGAGAGAGAAACATCAATGATTAAAGAGAATCATTGATCAGCTGCCTCCTGCACTCCCTCTACAGGGGATCGAGCCTGCAACCCCGGCATGTGCCCCGACCAGGAATTGAACTGTGACCTCCAGGTTCATAGGTTGACGCTCAAGCACTGAGCCATGCTGGCTGGGCAGTATTCTTGTTTTGGGAGACCAAAATGACCTCAGGTGGAGGTGATGTCTGCTACCTCTAGGGCTACCTCTGAGCCCAGCGCCATGAATTTTACAGCTAGAGCTTTTTGTAGTGTGAAAAACTCCTGAGGCTGAAGTTGAGGGTTTATTCAGATATTTATATCCTCGATCCATTTCAGTTAGGTACCGTCTAAAAGTAAATTGATACTGACATTTTCACTCTGAATACTCTGAAAAGATTAAACTGTTTTTCCAATTCTCATTAACTGATAAACCACTTAATGTATTTTGATTTTGTGTTAAATCAGCTGATCTTTCCTACAGGTGTCAGGGAATTATTTCATATTTTCTTTTCTTTTTTTTTTTTTTGTTTGTTTGTTGTTTTTTTTAATTAAATCTTTATTGTTCAGATTATTACATTAGTTACTCTTTTTTCCCACCATAACTCCCCTCCACCCAGTTCCAACCCCACCCTCTGCCCTCACTCCCCACCCACTGTCCTCATCCATAGGTGCACGATTGTTGTCTAATCTCTTCACTCACCCCCACACCCCTTTCTCCCCCCCCCAAGAATAGTCAGTCCATTCCCTTTCTATGTCCCTGATTCTATTACAATCACCAGTTCATCAGATTATTTATTCACTTGATTTTTAGATTCACTTGTTGATAGATGTGTATTTGTTGTTCATAATTTGTATCTTTACCTTTTTCTTCTTCTTCCTCTTCTTACAGGATACCTTTCAGCATTTCATATAATACTGGTTTGGTGGTGATGAACTCCTTTAGCTTTTTCTTATCTGTGAAGCTCTTTATCTGGCCTTCACTTCTGAATGATAGCTTTGCTGGATAAAGTAGTCTTGGTTGTAGGTTCTTGGTATTCATCACTTTGAATATTTCTTGCCATTCCCTTCTGGCCTGCAAAGTTTCTGTTGAGAAATCAGCTGACAGTCGTATGGGTACTCCCTTGTAGGTAACTGATTTTCTTTCTCTTGCTGCTTTTAGGATTCTCTCTTTGTCTTTTGCTCTTGGCATTTTAATTATGATGTGTCTTGGTGTGGTCCTCTTTGGATTCCTTTTGTTTGGGGTTCTCTGCGCTTCCTGGACTTGGAAGTCTATTCCTTTCACTAGGTAGGGGAAGTTTTCTGTCATTATTTCTTCAAATAGGTTTTCAATATCTTGCTCTCTCTCATCTTCTGGCACCCCTATAATTCGGATGTTGGTACGCTTGAAGCTGTCCCAGAGGCTCCTTACACTATCTTCATATTTTCGGATTCTTTTTTCATTTTGCTTTTCCGGTTGGGTGTTATTTGCTTCTTCATATTTCAAATCTTTGACTTGATCCTTGCGACCCTCTGGTCTGCTATTGGGAGTCTGTATAATATTCTTTATTTCAGTCAGTGTATGCTTAATTTCTAGTTGGTCCTTTATCACAACATCGAGGGTCTCATTAGACTTCTTGAGGATCTCACTACATTTATCGGCGGTCTTACCAGTCTTTTCGAGGGCTTCTAAACAGTTCTTTAAAGACCTTAAAAGTGTGGTTTTGAACTCTATATCCAACAGTTTGCTTTCCTCCAATTCTGTCGTTTGTGTCCTGTTTCTTTGTCTCGGCATTTTTTTATGTTTCGCTGTGTCGATAGAGTGCCTTTCTGTGCTAAGTGTCCCAATTACCTAAGGTAGACACTCTTGGTGCACCCCCTTGTGGGCTTTGTGCACAGTCTTGTTGTGGTTAAGCCTTGATTGTTGTAGTTATCACTGTGAGGAATTGACCTCCAGGTCAATTGGCTGTGAGAATCAGCTGTGTCTGCGGTGGGAGAACTTCTGTGCTGGAGACACCCCTCTGGGGCTAGACTTGCTTCGATGGGGCTTTGGTGCTCACTGAGTCTGCCTCCTGAGTGTGTCTTTTATGGTTCCATGGAGCTTAAAGCTGGATGGTCCCACTCTGACCTCTGGGCTTCCTGGCTCCTGGATCTCTAGGGAGGTGCTAATCTAGCCTTTGCCTGAGGCTATCCAGCAAAAGCCTCCCTGCAGGGCTTGGGCGGGGCGGGTCCCACGGGATCAACAGGGCGGGGTTAGCAATTATGGCTGCTCTCAGTCTTGCCCTCAGAGGCTCTGCTTCTCAGTGTCCCAGTAGTCGCTGCAAGCCCCATGGAGAGAAAGCTGCCCTAGGGTTCTGAGCGATGCCAGACAGTCCCTCTTCTCCCGTATGAGTCTGGGTCCTTAGAGACTCGCCCGGAACTGGAGCTCAGAGCCTGAGACTCCCTCCCGATTGAAAACAACCGCGCCCTCAGCCTCCAGCCCGCTCCACATGCACTCTTAACCTTAGTATTTTACTTCAGCACTGCGCCTCCTCTGAGCCTCGGTATGCTTTTCTCTTTCCTCCTAGTTGTAGAACATCCACTCAGCCAGCTTTCCTGTGGTTCTGGATGATGTCCGTTCCGTCTTTTAGTTGTATTTTTGAAGTGGTTGTTCGAGGCAGCAAACTCCCGTGTTTACCTATGCCGCCATCTTGGTTTTCTCTCATATTTTCTTTTATGGAAAATATTTTTGAGAGCCAGATCACTGAGGTTTTTCTAAGGAAATTTGGTGCCAATGTTGCATAATTGGACAGCGTTGACATTGAAAGTTTAATGCTGGGCTGTTTCTCTTATGGGTCTTTAGTGTCACACCTTGAATTTGAGCAATGCTCTTGCTTATTTGGTGTTAATTTAAAATGAGAAAAATTAGAGTCATGAAACAGGTGATGATTATTTTGAACAAGCATTTGATTTCTTAGGAATCATATGAGGGAAGCCTTTTTGATTTGATTAATTTGCATCTCTAAAAGAACTTATTCTTTATCTTAGGACTAGAGGCCTGGTGCATGGATTTGTGCACCGGTGGGGTCCCTTGGCCTGGCCTGAGCCCTCTTGCAATACGGGACCCCTCAGGGGATGTTGGAGAGCTGGTTTTGGCCTGATTCCCTCAAGCCAGGTCGAGGGACCCCACTGGTGCACAAATCTGTGCATCAGGCCTCTAGTATGCATATAAGATCTTTGGTTAATCTCTTCCCGCCCTCCCCCCTTCCCCTTCCCTCTAAGATTCATCAGTCTGTTCCATGTTTCCATGCCTGTGGTTTCAGCTCCTGCTTTGAGCATCTGCCCCCTGGTGGTCAGTGTGCATCATAGCTACCGGCTGGTCAGCCAGTTGCTTAGGCTTTTATATATATAGACTAGAGGCCTGGTGCACAAAAATTTGTGCACTCGGGGTGGAGGAGGAGGGTCCCTCAGCCTGGCCTGTGCCCTCTCGCAGTCTGGGACCCCTCAGGGGATGACCACCTGCTGGCTTAGGCCTGCTTCCCGGGGGATTGGGCCTAAGATGGCAATCAGATATCCCTCTGGCAGCCCGGCAGCCCTTGGAGGATGTCCACTTGCCAGCGGGGAGCAGGCCTAAACTGAAGTCGGACATCCTTAGCACTGCTGAGGAGGCAGGAGAGGCTCCCACCACCACCGCTGTAACTGGCAACCATCAGCCTGGCTGTAGCTGAGCAGAGCTCCTCCCATGTGAGAGCACCCTGACCACCAGAGGGCAGCTCCTGCATTGAGTGTCTGCCCCCTGGTGGTCAGTGTGTGTCATAGTGACCAGTCATCCCCAGTCCTTCTGCTGTTAGGGTCAGTTTGCATATTACCCTTTTACTATATAGGATAGAGGCCTGGTGCACGGGTGGGGGCCGGCTGGTTTGCCCTGAAGGGTGTCCCGGATCAAGGTGGGGGTCCCGCTTAGGTGCCTGGCCAGCCTGGATGAGGGGATGATGGCTGTTTGCAGCTGGTCACACCCCCTTCAGGGTGGGGGTCCCCACTGGGGTGCCTGGTCAGTCTGGGTGAGGGGCTGAGGGCCGTTTTCAGGCTGGTGGGTGACTGAAGCTCCCAACCTCTCCTTTTTCCTTTTTTTTTTTTATTCTGGGATTTATTTACCTTCTATGGCTGTCACTGGAACTGAGAGCCAGCTTTAGCTCTGAGGCTCGGCTCCAGCTCCAAGACCTCGGCTGCTGAAAGCAGGTATCTGGGTTTGTTTGGCTTCTATAATTGAAACACTCTTGCAACTCCAGCTCTGAGTCCTGGCTGGCTGAAAGCAGGTTTCTGGGTTTTGTTTAGCTTCTATAATTGCAACATTGTTTCTTAGAGTGCAGCTCAGAGGCTGGCAGCGGCAGGCAGAGAACCTTGGCTTCCTCCATCACTGGAGCAAGCAAGCCTCCTGTTCGCTTCAGTTGCCTGGCTGCCGGCCGCCATCTTGGTTGGCAGTTAATTTGCATATTGCCCTGATTAGCCAATGGGAAGTGTGTCAGAGGTACGGTTAATTACCATGTTTGTCTATTATTAGATAGGATAGTGTTGTGGGTGTTGGGAAGAGACCCAGCAAACTGACCTCACAATCAGCTGCAGTCTTTGCAGACCATGAACAAGTCACCTATTATGGGTGGGAAAGCAGTCTTGGCTAGTTTTAAAGAACTGGAAAAGAAACTACAGGTATGCCTCGGAGGTATTTCAGGTTGATTCCAGACTACCATAATAAAGCGAGTAGGGCAATAAAGTGAGTCATAATCGTTTTGCTGGATTATGGTGTAGGGTCTTGCCTTCAGTTTGTAAAACATACAACACCTGTGAAGCACAGTAAAATAAAATGCAATAAAATGAGGTCTGCCTTTGTTAGGTTCATCTGCTTTTTTTGGGTAGCTTGCTTCTTATACCACTGAGGAGGGCCCAGTTCTCTTCAGTCTGTGGCTCCTCCTCCAAATGAACACCCTACTGTGGAAGAAGTACAAGTCTGAGATGCATCCAACATGGAAATCTGAAAACTGTCGAGAACATTCTCACACAGGCAGAGCAGTAAAGGTTTTGATTCTTTTTTTTTTTTCCTTACAGGTGAATTTTGTGGCATGCCAGCTCGTTGCTTTGTTTGCTGCTTTCTGGTTTCGCATTTACTTAAGTCCCCGTAAAACCAGTCCCTTGGCCCGGCACACATTTGCCACCATTTTTGGCATGTACTTTGTCATCTTTTGTTTTGGCTGGTGAGTATGAGCCTCGTGAATTCTAATATTTATCATTCGGGTGTTTTGTGGCAATATTCTTGGCATTTCCCAGACTCTAAGGAAATATCCTATATAATAAAAGGTTAATATGCAAATCAACCAAACGGTGGGAGGACCGGTGGTTAATGATGCGCACTGACCACCAGGGGCAGACTCTCAAAGCAGGAGCTGCCCCCTGGTGGTCAGTGCACTCCCACAGGGGGAGTGCTGCTCAGCCAGAAACTGGGCTCATGGCTGGTAAGTGCAGTGGCAGTGGCAGGAGCCTCTCCCACCTCCGCAGCAGGCTGGCAGTAAGGAGCGAGGGGTCCCGGACTGCTAGAGGGCGCAGGCCCAGCTGAGGGGACACCCTCCACCCCCTGTGCATGAGTGTCATGCACTGGGCCACTAGAATATAAATAAATGTGTGTGTGTGTGTGTGTGTGTTTACTTAAAATAATGGGGATGTTGCAGAAATTTACATTTCCTGTAAGAACCTGGAATCAATAAATTTGACTACCCATTGAAAGTCCATTTGGTGAATTTTTCTTAAAGTTACACTTTTACTGATCTCCCCTGGGTCATGTAAATGGGTTTTTATAAGGTTTAATTTTCCTGACAAGGAATCATTCCTAAATGTTGTGGACCTTGGTGTTTTTCTTGATTACTGCTGGAGATATTGGCATTAGTCCTGTACATAGAGTAAAACAATTGTTTCAGTGCTTGTCTTAGGGAATGGGAGTCATTCTTTTTTAAAATATGCTTTTATTGATTTTAGAGAGAGAGGAAGGGAGAGAGAGAGAGAGAGAGAGAGAGAGAGAAACATTGATGTGAGAGAGAAACATGCATGATCAGCTGCCTCCTGCACACCCCCTCCTGAGGATCAATCCCAAAACCCGGGCATGTGCCCTGACCTGGAATTGAACTGGCAACCTCTTTGCTCAACCAACTGAGCCACACCTTCAGGGAGGCAGTCATTCTTAAACAAAGAAAGCATGTAGATCAGACTTCCTGGATAAATACTTGGGAGTGGCACTCCTTGGGGAAGAAGCTTTAGGAACCAACATTTCTAGAAGTACAACTGAAGGAAATTTGTGAATTTGTTCAGGGCTCTAGAATGCTGCTCTTCCTCTTTCAACAAAAAATTGAGAAAGATGGATGAGTATTTTGAATCAACCAAGACAGATAAAAGCCAGCTCAGTTTTGGTCCTGGTACTTTAAATTTTGGGGGAAAAAAAGTCTGAAGAAAGAAAGAACTCTCTTTCAGACTTGCACTTGTGTATGTGAAAAAAGTATAAGCCCTGGCTGGTGTGGCTCAGTTGGTTGGGCGTCATCCTATGAACTCAAGGGTTGCTTGTTCGATTCCCCGGTCAGGGCACATACCCAGGTTGTGGGCTCGATCCCCAATAGGAGGCAGCTGATTGATGTTTTACTCACATCAGTGTTTCTCTCTCTCCTTCTCCCTTCCTCTCTCTAAAAAATAAAAATAAAGTACAAGCATCCCATTCATGATTCCTAACATCACTAGTGCTACAACTGGCAGATTATGTCAAGACTTCCTAATATCATCTCAAGATAAACTTCTTAATTCCACAGAACAAAAATACTTGATTTATTTTTCTTATATAAACATGAGTTAACTGATCAGTTGCTTTTTGGTGGGGTGGAGGTGGAGTAGCAGTATTGGTAGCAATAGATATGTTAATATGAAATATATTCAGTGTTTTTGCCCCTTCTACCCCCCAATGTCTTAAAGGTACTCTGCACATCTGTTTGTGCTGGTGTTAATGTGCTATGGAATCTTGGTCACAGCAAGTGTATCCAATATTCACAGGTAAGACTCTGGGAATGAACAGTGCAAGGTGGGGTTATTCATGATCTTTGAAATGTATTTATTTCCATGGGAAGGGGTACCTTCCCCATGTGTCACACATGGCATAGGCTTGGTTTTCTGGGACATCAGATGGAGGGGTGAGAAGCCTTAAATGTTGGGAGTCTTCAGAAAAAGCTTTACAAAAAGAGGGGTGGGGTGGGGGGGTGAAAATTGTGTCTCAGGTGAAAGACAGTATATCAGCATTAGGCAGATCTATTTGTGATAGCTCCAAACTGGAAATAATCTTAATGCTCCCCGCCATGGAATACTGCCCAGCAATAAAAAGGATTGAATGATTGATCTACACAATGACATGGATGAGTCTCAAAGAAATATGTCGAGTGAAGGAAGCCACACAAATTCTATTCTCGAAAAGGCAAACTAATCAGATCAGAGGCTCCCAGGGGAGGGGTGGTGCAGGGGAATGTGACAGGGATCCCGAAGAGGCAGGAAGAAACTTGGGATGTGATGGATATATACGTCCGTTTTCTTGAATTTGGTCATGGTTTTCTGGGTGTGTATGCATGTTAGAACTTTGTATACGTTAAGGATGTACACGGAAACTGTTAAGGAAGAAATATTTTTGCTATGATACTTTGAAGTAATTTCATTCTACTTTGAAGGCTACATACTTAGACCATCAATTAAGACAGCTGGGATATCTGTCCCCCATTGTCTCTGTTTCCCATGGTCTTTCTGAAACCTCAGTTACTGACTGCCGGTCAGTAACTCTGAGAAAACAAAGACCTTTCTCTCTTACTGTTGTCTCCTCAGAGCCCAGAACAATACCTGGCACAAATAAAGCCTCAATAAATATTTATGGAATGAATGACTGAGTAAGAATTCGTCTCTGATGGTGTCTCTGAAAAAGCAGATGTCTCATTTTGGCTTTGGGAAGCTCTTTGATTAATAAGACTATTGGCACAATAGTTTTTTTTCTTAAAGTCACTGAAATTTAACTTCTCAGTGTGTAATCTTGTAATTACTTCAAATAAGTTTCTGGTTTTGAGGGAAAATATTTTTAAATTTGATAGTCATTCAACTTAGTATCCAAATGAGCTCTGAAAATTTGAATCCTAATCATCTCTGTTCTAATCATCTCATCCCCTTGAAGGGGAGCATGTCACTCATTCAGAAGGGAAACATGAAACCCATATTTCTAATTTGGAAAGAATGGGTTTTGGAAATGCTTTATATTATGAAAAAATGCTTTTTTTTTTTTTTAAGTAGGGGTGAAAATGACTGATTTTTACTAAACTTGATTTTTGAAACAGTGGAATAATTAATGAAATTGCTGTTGCATCTCTCTGGGCATTTCCTTACAAATTGTAATTTGTCAGCTCTGCCTGCTCTCGTAGGATGCGGCTGGGTATGGTCTGTTTTTCAGAGGGTGGAGCACTTGCATGCACGTTTACTCTGGGCCAGGCCCCTGATCTCTGTGTTAGCCTCTGGCCAGGGATGGAACACTCCAGCCTTGGCCAAGCTGAACAGTTTACAGAGGCAATCATATTGTGGTAGCAGAGGGCCGTGTCACAAGACCAGAAAGAAAGGATGCCAGAACAAATTTTCCCGTCTTTCTTTGCTTGTGCGGTCGCCAGTGCTGCAGAAGCAGGGAGTGGTTCAGTCCCAGTGGATGAAGTTGTTTCCTATCGAAGCAGGAAAGCAGAGTAGACCCGAGTCAGGAAACCTGGCTCTTTCTCGCCGTGTGAGGTCAGACACGTGACGCAGCTGCTCTGTGCCTCAGATCTCCCCTCCATCAGAGGTGGCGTTTGTGGTGGTTTGAACTTAAGTTCTCCTCAGGACCAGGATTTCAGGATTCTCTGTGAATTGTTCTCTTCTCGTCACTGAGCCGGTGTTAAGGGTCCTGTCATATGGCTGGAAGGGGAGGGAAGGTTAGCATTTGCTGCCATGGGAACTAACCCATTTCTGGACTGACCATTGTCATTCAGGGTTTACAGAGAGTCTTTGGGGTACCAGCTGTTTCCTTCGCAAGTCGCTATGTTGGGCAGAAGCCACAGGAGTTAATGTACCACATGTGAACCAGCTGGAGCAGAATATAGTTAGTATCTCCTAGGACAGAGGCCTCAGTGCGAATTCAGCGATGCAGTTACCAATTTTGGAGTATCTGCTTTGTGCCAAGTGCCAGGCCAAGCTCTTTTACATATATTATGTTTCATCATTTTAAGTAAATGAACTCTTAAGTGTATCAATTGATATGTTATTATCTATATATATAAAAACCTAAGTGACCATTACAACTGGACTACTGGCCAATAGCTATGACATGCACTGACCACCAGGGGGCAGATGCTCAATGCAGGAGCTGCCCCCTGGTGGTCAGTGTGCTCCCACAGCCAACCTCTGTTGGGCGAGAAGGCCCCGATTGCCGGCCAAGCCAAGGGCAGGGCCAGGCCAAGGGACCCCACCCATGCATGAATTCGTGCACTGGGTCTCCAGTATTTAATATTTATCATTATTGAAACTATATTCTTTTTAGGACAACTTAATAGGATATCAATTTTTTTTGTTCCCGAGATGAGGAAATGAAAGCTTGGAGAGGTAGATAGATATACAGTTTGTTGAATTTTCACACAGTGAATACATTCACATACCCATCTCCCAGGTCAGAAAGAGAAATATTACCTTCATGCATTCCCAGTCTCTACCTCAGCCCTCCTTCCTGGAATAACCACCATCCCCAGCTCACACTATGGGTTAGTTTTGCCAACGCTGGTTATGAACCCACATTGGTCTGTCTCCAGAATACACGCTCCCTCGGCCACTTCTGGGTTCCTTAGATTTTTTTCAGGTTTGTCCAGAGCATGAATGCATTGCCCTGTTGTATTGGGACACAGCATTTGGCACCATCCTTGGTGGGTGAGTCTTATTATAACAATTGAATTGAACTTGTTTTTTTCTTGGGTTGAAGGGGAAGGGAAAAGTATGGGTCTAACTCTTGTAGAGGAGAAAGAGGAAGCAGCAGGCCTGGCTGCATTTGAAAAGGTCCTGGAAGAATCTGTCTTGAGTCTGCTGTGTGCTTCTTCCTTACCCTCGTGAACTGGTTGGAGAAAGGGAACATGTGTGGGAGGCAAAGCGGCCAAACTCCACTCAGCTTTTGCTTCGGCTCTTGAGGGAGTTGTTTTTTTCTTAATCATTTTCTTTTTTCACCATCTACTGGTTTGGAAAGGTTAAGGATGAACCCAGGGTAGGGGAAGATCTTTGTTGTGTAGTAAAGTCTTTGATTGCAAACAATGGTAAAAAGAAGTTGAAGTTATATAGTGCATTAGAATGTATGGAACTCCTTCACACGCGTTGTCTTGTTCTCCCTTGCTACCAAATGAATTTATCTTGTCCTTCCCATTTACTACTCCTGAGGTTGATCTAGTTTTCATGAGTTATTTTAATGTGGATTTGTGTATTACAAGATAATTTAATATCAGAATAGGTATCTTCCACGTGTTATGATGCATTTGAAAGTTATCCCTTCTGATTGTGTGCTTCTGATGGGCTCCCGAAACACAATGTTTAACTAACAGTAAGTTAACCCCTCCTATGTCAAGTCAAGAGTTGGGATGTCCAAGGTCACAGTGAGTTGGGGAAACAGATACTTAAAGTTTTAATATTATAATTATAGCTGTTAGTAGGTAGCTGAGCCTTATCTGGTAATTAAGCAGCTCCAAGAGAGACTCTAGAATGGAGAAAGGAATTATAGGCAGAGGAAGGAGCTCTCAGAAAGATAGCGGGCCTGAAAATGCAGTATGTCCAGTGTAGTTAGAATGTAAGGTGGATGTGTGGTGTTGCCAGAGGTTAGTCCAGAGAGGCCAGGCAGAGCTTTGTGTGGGAAGCACTTTGCCTGCCGTGTTCAGGAGTTTTGATGTGACTGGGTAGTGAGATCCTTTGGAGACTTTTAAGACAAGAAACGTTTATTTAGTTGTTCAACTAGTGCACGGAAAGTGACTATAGGGAACGAAACACACGTGATCATCCTTGCCTTCATGGAGCTTTCAGTGTAGCAGGGGCAACAGCAATTAATCAGATTATCGCATATCTTTATAATTACAGATGGATGAATGTTTTAAGTGGCAGATGTGTGTATGTGTGTGTATTGTTAGTTTGTTCTATAAGCTGGTGATATGGAATGATATGGAGCAGATAATTGAAGTCTCAGGGAGGGTTCTGGGCAGAGCATTAGGAATGGCAACGAAGGAGTAGATGGAAGAAGATGTGCTGAGCAAGAGCCTTGGAAGAATTAACCAAAGTAGTGGGAAGAAAATGAGGAGATTTGAAGCCAAGAGAACAAAGTGTTTCAGGGAAAGAGTGGTGGGCCCATGGTGATTTTATTTATTTACAAAGACCATCGTGTAAATGTGATGGTTTGTGAAGGGGAGAATCTGTGGGCAAGACCTTACAGGTGAGTGGTTCCCAGCTCTGGCTGCATATTGGAATTACACCTGCTACGTGCACGCTGTACTGATTAAACCTGAATATCTGGGAGTGGGGCCCAGACATCTGTGGTTTGTAATGATTCCCCAGGTGATTTCATTATGCTGCCAAAGCTGAGAACTGCAGTGGACCAGGTGAGAAAAGATGAAGGGCTCAGAGCAGCGGGTGCAGGGAGAGGAGGACTGGGGTGTAAATAGACCAAACAGAACTTTGTGACATTGCAAACGGGGGTGCGGGTGAGGGGGTGAGGGTGAGGGAGAGGAAGAAGAAAAAATTGATTGAGTGCATTATTGCAATGTATACTTACCTGGTCCTGTGGGGTTTTGGTTTCAGATACTCCTTTTTTGTAGCGATGGGATACCTGACAATATGCCACGTCAGCAGAATATACATCTTCCACTATGGGATCCTCACTACGGATTTTTCTGGGTGAGTATCTTAACTTGTGGGGGGAAGTCTGACCGCTGGCTTTGACCCAGCCTCTTGGGGTCTGGAAAGATCAGTGTGCACATCAGAATCATGGGTGCTTGGGTAAGTCAGTTGGCAAGACGGTGCTAATGTGTTTGAGAGTGAAGACTCCATTGCTCTGTAGGGCTGTGAGCTCTGCTGCGTTGTAAGGCAGGGGTTGCGAGCAATGGCCACGGGCAGAGTCTGCCCCACTACCTGCCTTTGTAGTCACGTTGGAACACAGCCAGGCACTTGCTCATTTGTATGCAGTCTCTGGCTGCTTTTGCATGGTGAAGGTAGAGTTGAGTGGTTGTGACACAAACCATATGATCCCGCAGAGCCGAAAATATTTGCTATCTTGCTCTTTACAGTAAAAGTTTGCTGACCCCTAATCTAAGGCCTTAACTCAGGGTTGGTGTTTATCTCTCCTAGTTATTAATACAGAAATTCTTCCTTACTAGTTGATAAGTAACTGCTACCTTACCCTCTTGGGTGCCCCCTGGCTGCCCGGCCACTCCCCACCAGATCCATCAGACTTGGAACTGCTAGAAAGACCATGTCTGGCACCAGGCCTTTACCTGGTGGGCCACCCTTCTCCTGATTGGTCACCTGGGAATATTATGGGATGGATCAGTGAAAATTGTGTGCCCTTTGATGTTCGTTCAGTAACAACTTTTCATGGCTCTTGAGGAACGGACGCAAAAGCCGAGTGACTCCCCACAGCACCTTGTGTGTTATCCACGTTACTTCCTTAGGAGTTTGGTTCTGTTCTCCAAGGGCAGTCCGAGGTCCGGGAGAACCCCAGTTCTCCCCGCACGTTGAACTGCATTTCATTTGATGAGTGATTGGAGAGTAGGCAGTGAGATAAGGGGGTTACAACTCACAGCTCATTCCTGTGAATTTGCAAATGTGCATCTAACCCACCCCATCATGAAGAGGCTTAGGAAGGCGAAGGGTGTTGCTCTGGGACAGACACAAAGACGTTGCATCAACGTTTCCAGGGCTGTGGTCTGTTCTCAGACTGGCTTTGCATGCACCAGTTCTTCTTCCCCTCAGGCCTCTGGGTTTTACTGATTTCTTTTTGAGCTGTTCTCTTGCTGCATTCCTTCCCTCCTAGATTATGGATCAGTTTTTCAATTTTTCTAAAACAAGTTCACAAACTTCTTTTTGTTTCTTAATGATATGTATTGCTAGCAAAATATGGAAATTATGGGAACAAGAATGATAACAATATAGCTGGGAAGTTATAGCATTAAAAGTAATTTTTAAACGGTGCACAGACCTCTCCCTAGTGTTTGATAAACAAACATCAGTTTTTTGGTTTCACCCTAGATTCAGAACCATATCTTTACCCCTTCAATACTTAGAAGAGTTCCTGGCTCTTAATAGGTTTTTAGTAAATTAGTGAGTTCAAAACTCTAGTATTTGTCAGTCCTTTTTTCCCCCAGTATTTCCAGAAGCCTCAATAAAATAGCCCCTCTAGCCATTTGGTTGGGATATTGAATAAAAAATGTTGACTTTAGCCCAAAGTAGATTATTACTTGTTTCTCAGCTACATCATTTTTCCTTTTTAAGGTACAAAGTGTATATCCATTCATTCCTTTCTGCACTGTTTTTGGATTCCCAGTATGCTAGGCACAGTGCCGAGGCCTGGAGACACCCAGGTAGGAGGAAGGGTATTCCAGCTGAGGAAACAGCCCTGCAGGAGCACAGAGCTGAGAGACAGGTGCCTGGGGAGGTCCCAGAAAGCCACCTCCCTGACCCTTACCATCCACATCCCTGTGTCACCAGGTCCTGTCAGGTCAGCAGCCTGCCTATCAGGAGGCTCCATCCACAGCTCTGCAAGCCTGCAGCCACCACACTGGGCCACCACGTGTCTGCAGTTTCCCCAGCTGGCCATCTCTCCTTCCACCCTGCCCCTTCTCTGGTCTGTGTTCTCTGTACAACCAATGAGGTTCTAGAATACCGAGCACATGATGAGCGGACCTGCCTCGTCTCTTGTCATCTCCTACTCCCATTGTGCACTGCAGGTGGTAGCAGTGCCGAAAAGTGCATGGTCTGCACGCACACGGGTCAGTCCACATCTCCCTGCCTCTGCCTTGCTCATTCTACCAGTTAGAGGTATATTTATCACCCTTGTCTATATGGAAACCTTTTACTCCTTTTCCCAAATCCCAGTTCAAAGGTCACTGTTTTACAAAGCATTCCCTGATCGCTGTCCCCTTGCACTCCCCATCCCCTTCCTCCACCAGGCACTTACTGCATTTTGGACCTTGCACTGGGCTTTAATGCTGGTGCCGCCCATTGCCTGTAAATCAGACCTATGGAGACCCTGGTGCCTGGAGTGTTTGTAGCTGCAGTCATGGGCTTCTGCTCTCACCAATTGATTTGCATGCTTATCTAGTGTCATCTGTGCTTATTCCAAGACTTGTTTATTCCAGTTTGTACTTATGTATAAGCTGATTATATATGGAAGGAGGAACATGGTTTCTCTAAATCTAAGGTGGGTCCTTTGCAAAATCACCAAAGCAAGTTGAGTGTATTAAAGTAATAGCTATTGAATTTAAATGTGGGTGAACATGCTAAAAGGATGTGCGGAAGAATTATAAAAAGTAGGGGTCCTACACTTGGATTGCTGTGGAGGCATCTTTACTTTCTTTTACCCTCGCAGTCCATGTTAGAGGAAATGAGTCCGGAGATAGTAGGTGGAAGCTTGTGTGTGTGAGAGAGAGAGGCCGTCATTGAGCACATCCAAGCTCCAAGAAAACACTTTGGTCCTGCATTGAAAGGCCCATCGGTGCATCATTCAGCAGACACTGATGGAGGGCCCTGCATGTGCCAGGCACAGTTATATGTGACAGCAGTGAGCAAGACTGTGGAGTGAAGGTACCGTTATCGATTTCAGGTTTGTGTAGGAAGTTTAAATGTGAGCATGCCATGGTGTACTGAGTTGATTAGTGTTCCCCCAAATTCATGTCTACCCAGAACCTCACAATAGGTCCCTATTTGGAAATAGGATCTTTGCAGATGTAACCAGTTAAGATGAGGACCCACTGGAGTAAGGTGGGCCCTGAGTTCATTATGACTGGTGTCTCTGTCAGAAGTCCCTAAGAGATGCAGACACACGGACACACAGACACACGGACACATGGACACACGGAGGGAAGAAGGGCATGTGGAGATGGAGGCAGAGAAAAGAGTGAGGCAGCTACAAGCTGGGAACTCCAGGGCCTGCTCTCAGCCACCGAGAGCTAGGAGGGAGCCGGAACAGATGCTCCCTCACAGCCTCCCCAAGAACCAGTGCTGCCAACACCGTGTTATTGGGCTTTCAGCTTCCGGACTCCAGACAGTGTTTCTGGTTCTACGCCACCCAATTTGTGGTCATCTGTTCCGGCTTCTCTAGGAAACGGATACACACTGTTTTGTGATTGCATACCTTTCCTCGAGCTAGCACATCCCCTCCTCCTGATCCTGCAGCCAAGAGTGCCTCCACAGTCCGCATCTCTACCTGTTCTTGTCACACTGACTCCTCCACTGATTTTGTTCATAAACCATAAACTCTTGAATGATTGTTACATCACTTTAGTATAGTCAGAACCGTGGAAAGTTGCCAAAGGAAAAATAAAGGGCATTTGTGGAGAACAGCGGTGTGTTTGTGACACGCTGTGGACTTGGGGTTTGACAGCAGGGGAGACGGAACCAGTTCCTGTCCCCTTCACTCACAGCAGCAGAGCTGGGATACATGTCCTCAAGGGGTGTTTGCTCGCTGGCATTTTCAGATTTCCTTGCATTGAGAAATCTCTGACATTACCCACAAAACTGTAGAATGTTTGAACTAGAAAGGACTGTTGTTAGGAAAAGGGTAAAAAAAATGTCTTCTACCTCTGAATTGCATGCAATTTAGTTCTCTAATTACTGAGAGGCCATACTATCCAGTTCTTGATGGTATGTCTTTTTTTTTTTTGGAAATAAATTTTTTTTAAAAAAATTTATCTTTCTTGTTGAAAGTATTACAGATGTCCCCCCTTTTAATTATAGTGTATTATTAAGCAGCATTTCCCCCCTCCCACCATAAATGCACAGTGCCTCACTGACATAAACCCATCTTCTTGGATAATGTCAGTTAACATAAAGGGAGAGGTTCATAGCAACCTGAAATGGCAAGATGTTTTAAATCACAGACTCTCAGAGATTCTTCACCAGTCTGTTCACATTATGAGCATGCAGGCGACCACAGGTGCTCCTTCACAGTGCAATTTAACACTGTCGTTTCATTTTAAAAATCTTAGGACTCTGTTGAGGAGTAGAGTAGTGTTCTGAAGTCGAACCTGGCTTTTCAAAGCGATCTGATGTGGCAGCTACTCTCTTTTGAGCGCACACACACACCTAAGTGCTTCTCACATTTCATCACACCTTTAGAATCAGAGCGCAGATAGGAATCGGATGGGACTGGGATTCAATTAGTGTTTGTGTCAAACAATATATGTTTTTAATTTTGAGGAACACATAAACTTGCTGTACTTTAGATTATTCTGGTGCTTGGAATTTTATCTTTCTGAATGTAAGCAGGTTTTCATGGGCTGGACTGGTGGTAACGGTGAGGATAACACACAAGGGACACTTATTAGGGCTGCTAATCCAGTTTATGTCAATAGGTGTAGTGGCAAATGCCCCCCATGCTTTCTCTGTGAATGAGGCTATTAAAGATACTAGAGCATTTACTGATCTGGGGGAAGCTCAACAATTGCGTGTGATAAGGCCGGTACTTGATTCCTTTTTAGTTTGTTGATTGTGAACTGATTCTTCTTTGTTGCTCACAGAAAGGTTTTCTTCTGAGGAAAGCAGCAACAAGAACCCCTTTTCTCTGTAGGGCAGGCCAGAGTCAGGCAGACAATTGCTCTCCCACCACGTTGGCAACGTGAGGTGCCCACGTGTTTTTGCAAACATTATGAAAGGAGAACTCTTATACACTACTAGTGGGAGTATAAATTGGTACAATGCTTCTGAAAAGGCAATTTAGCCATAAAATTCAAGCAAGAATGTTTTAAAAGTTCAGATCCTGCAATAGGATAAATTCCTAGGAATTGAATTACCTTAAGGAAATCAAATGTATTCATAAGCATGTTCAACTGTTTTTAATAATAATGAAAAATTAGAAGTCCTCTAAATGGCTCAAAAGAAGTGAATGATTAAATGATGGAACTAAAATGCATCCAATGAAAGTGATGACTTCAGAGAATGTTTAATGATACTGGAAAATGCTTACACGATAATGGAAGGTAAAAAAACACACAAAACAAATACATGTATTAAGGTGCCATTTTTATGAATGCAGACACATTTTCTACATTTGTATGAGTGTAGAAAAAAGAGAGTAGAAGGAAGTAATCAAAATGCTAAGACAGTGGTTCTGAGGGGATTTCAGTAATTTTTTTATTCTTTTAGATGATTATAATAATGAGACACCCTAAGTGTTATTTAAATATATTTGCTTGCATATTTTGATGAACTGTAGCCTAGAGGAGTAGAACAATAGCCACTTGTGCTCCCTGTTACCCTATTTTGTTTCTTGTAAAACCCGAAAGAGTGGTGTCACTTGCCTGCACTCCTGGTGTGGAGATCATTTGCCCTTTTGTTCCACGGCAGAGGTTTTCTTTGTTACGACATCCTGATCACTCTATCTGACCAGCCCAGTATGTGCAAATAATTGGGTTCCCCATGATGGAAAAAAGATTATTTGCGAACAGATTTCTGTATTTGATTATTTCATGCATCTCCGTCAGGCTGCCGCCAGCTTTTTAATAATTAGCACATCACCTGGAATTTAATTCTGAAGACACGAGTTCCCAGGTTATACAGAGTTTATTTGGCGAGTTCCTCTTACAATGGAGAGCTGATGATTTTGTTGCTGTTGAATGCCGAAGTACAGAGACGAAGTGTTTGAGAAGAGGAGTGGAAGGGGTATGAGCCCATTCTACTCTGATTGGCCCTGTGTGGTTCTACACGGATACCAGGAGCTCTGAACTGAGTCCCAAGGGGTTCCCTCCCTTCAGGTGCAGCACTAGGAAGCCAGTAGAGCTACTAGTATGTACATTCTTTGCTGTGACTCCTGGAGCCCCTTCACATTGGCACAGTTGAAAGGCATCTGGGAACATTCTACTAAAGCTGTAATCTCATTTAGTAAGAAATCCAGGGAGCAGCAGGTTCAGCCGGGGCAGAAGCAGCAGGGAGGGAAGGCTGGGTCCAGGCTGTGGGGTTGGGACCCTCAGCTGCTGGCTCCAGGCTGTGGGGTGCACAGTTTGCATTGCACCTTGGCACCTCTGGTTGTTGTGCACATTGGCCGTCCCGGCCTAGGTTGCCGCGGATTAGAAGTTTGCTGTACCCGTGCCAGGCTTCTTGCCTGACTCCTCGCTCTCTTAAGTATATAAATGTCACCGTGGCTTTGTATTGTAAACAAAGAAGTAATACAAATATAAAGTAACTAGAACATTTACTGTTCTTCTGAGGGAGGGAAGCCCAACAATTGCTTGTGATAAAGCTGGTGCTGGATTCCTTTAAAGTTTGTGGTAGAACTGATTCTTCTTTGTTGTTCACAAAGGGTGCAAATCAAGGTGCTTCTATTGTGTCTGTGAGTTTCAGTTTTACATCCCACATATTAGTGAGATCATATGGTTCTTAGCTTTTTTCTGACTGACTTATTTCACTTAGGATAATATTTTCTTTTTAAAAAATATATTTCTTTATTGATTTCAGAGAGGAAGGGAGAGATAGAAACATCAATGATGAGAATCATTGATTGGCTGCCTCCTGCACGCCCCCTAGTGGGAATTGAGCCTGCAACCTGGGCATGTGCCCTTGGTCAGAATTGAACCTAGGACCCCCCAGTCCACAGGCTGACGCTCTATCCACTGAGCCAAACCGGCTAGGGCAAGGATAATATTTTCAAGGTCCACCAATGTTGCTGCAAATGGCAGTATTCCACCTTTTCTCATGGCTGAGTAGTATCCCATTGTGTATGTATGTACCACATCTTTATCCAGTTCTCTCGAAAGACATTTCCATCGTTTCTATGTCATGGCCACTGTGAATAATGTTGCAATGAACATAGGGGTATGTATATCTTTGTGAATAAAAGTTTCAAGTAGAGAACCAGGAAAGGGATTGCTGGTCATATGATAATTCTATTCTTAATTTTGGATCTAAAATGACCTGTTGGGGAAGATCCTTGAATGTCAGATCCAGCTTAATGCTGACCTGCCAGCTGTGTGACTCGTTGGCTCTTTTGATGACTACATTTTCTCGTTGTTCCACCCTACCTTTACCAGCACAGAGAACTTAACCACTTTAGGCCCAAAGATTAAGGTAAAACAGGTAGGTTTTATTGAACTATTGCTCAAAACTGAATTTTGTTTAATGTTTTAAAGATTAGGTTATTTTCTGTTGGGAGTTGGTATGGGAAATGGAAATGGATGAATGGATACCACTTCTGGTAGCCTGCCTAACATCGGTATCAGGAGGCATGGATTTTGCGGGGGTAGGAGAGGAGTGAGAAGTAGATAGCATTGTTCTGTCTTTCTTTTTGCTCTATACACATCTCCAACTGCCTGTTTTCCTTTAATTTCCCTCTATATTTCCTTATCTAAATTTTACTAATAATCTTTAGCTTAGGAAGAAAAAAAATGGTTTTCTTTGGCTTTTCTTTTTTAATCATGAAAAGAATTCATGGGTCAAAAAAATGTGGTTCTTCCTCAACCATGCTGGACTCAAACCTTGATTTCATATTGGTCAGATGGTTCCCATGGATTCAAGTGCCGGGTGCCGGGTGACTGGTGTTTACAAACCCAAGGACAGGGCATACTCTACAGGGGGTGGAAAATCCGAGT
Organism: Myotis yumanensis; assembly: GCF_028538775.1. NCBI lineage: Eukaryota > Metazoa > Chordata > Mammalia > Chiroptera > Vespertilionidae > Myotis > Myotis yumanensis. Next base: position 76,950,634 of record NW_027223753.1, read on the forward strand.
GCAGCTCAAGTTCTAAGGCCTCATTGTCCTTTTTTTTGGCTGCATCAAGGGGCCTTTTTATGTCCTCCCTGCGTTTGTAGTAGGTGCTTGTGGATGCTGGGTTTTGCATTTTTACAAAAAAAAAAAGAAAGAAAGAAAGAAAGCAAGCAAGCAAGCAAGCATGAGTTCCAGCCGCAAACCAACAAGCATGTCTTAGATTGTGTTACGTTTTTATGGGAATGCATCATGGATGGTATTTGAGTTTTATTTTAAAATATATTTTTATTGATTTCAGAGAGGAAGGGAGAGGGAGAGAGAGATAGAAATATCAATGATGAGAGAATCATTGATTGGCTGCCTCCTGCATGCCCCCCAATGGGGGATCGAGCCCGCTACCTGGGCATGTGCCCTGACCAGGAATCGAACCATGACCTCCTGGTTCATAGGTTGACACTTAACCACCGAGCCACACTGGCTGAGCTGAGTTTTATTTTAAATTAGTAATTTCACGGATCTGAATCTCAGTAACTTGTGCAATGGAAGTTTGGCATCTGCTCTACCCATAAGTTTAAATAAGTTGATCAATGAAAATGTGTTCAGAGAGGACTTTCTCTTAGCAAGAGCATATGGCGCTCTTCCTTACACCCTCGGAGAAGTAAGAATGTGGGAGGATTCTAAATTCATTCCTTTCAGTGAACAGGTTTTAGTTTGAGGATTTCAGATCTGCTTTTTCATAGGTCATCAGTCTGTTATTTATCAGTGACTACATGTGTGAGATGTTTTTTATTTAAGTTGCTAGAAATTTCTTCAGATGTCTGAAACAGAAGCAGTATATTGTGGAAAGTATCATCTGGATGATGTGTAACAATATTTGATCCAGAGCTGCTTCTTTTCCCCAAAAAAGGAACATTTTTTTTTTTCTAAACAAGGACAGCAATATGGTTTTTACATAAACCTAGTGGTGCTGGTTTCATATTGAATAGTTGTTATTTATTGACGTTGATCTATTCATTATTATGAATCGCATTGGTCTAGGTCAGTGGTTCTCAACCTTGGCTGCACATTTTGCAAATGAGATATAATGCTGGGTATAAGTATTAAGATTTCAAAGTGTATTTCTTCGTACTTTCTTGAAAATGCTTTATCTTGTCAGTTTACATTGATAGTTGAAAATATACCATGCTTATTATGTCAAAGAGATGGAAAGTGGGCATCAGAATGAGAAGCGTTGAACAGGAAAATGGACTCAAAGTAGTGGCTAAGTGCAGCTGACACACATCACACTTGTGTCCTGGCCTGAGCTCGGGGCACAGAGGCTGTGTGGCATCCCAGGGTCCTTCCGGGGACACTGCTAGGGCTCAGCATTGCATATAAATGAAGCATCAGTCCCTGGGGGTCAGAGTTATTAATTCAGTAAGAAGCCGTAGAAGGAGATCAGAAAACCAGGATAAATTAAGAAGGGTTGAAAGAAACGATGGTTGTTAGAGCAGTGGGATCTTGTCTTGGGCAAGAACAGAGCTACTAAAAGTACTAAACTAGGGTAGATAATTGGAAAAACAGGTGCATTTGAAAAATTGTAGTTTTGTTGAGATATACAATTCATATACCATACAATTTACTCATTTAAAGTATCCAATTCAGTGGGGTTTTTTTTTTTTTTTGCATATTTGCCGAGTAAATTATAGAGTAGAACTGTTCATCACAATTAAGTTTACATTTTCATTGCTCTCAAAAGAAACCTGTATGCATTAGCTATCACTCCTCATTTTCTCCCAATTCCCCAAGTCTAGGCAACTAGCAATCTACTTCCTTTCTCTGTAGGTTTGCCTGTTCTAGACATTTCATATGAATGAAACCATACAAAATGTGGCCTTTTGTGTCTGGTTTCTTTTACTTAGTATGTTTTTAGGGTCCATCCATGTTGTAGCATGTATCAGTACTTTATTCTTTTTATTACTGAACTAGAGGCCCGATGCACGAAATTCGTGCAAGGAGCTTGGCCCTCGCAGCCCTGGCTTCATCCAGAGGGTCTTCCGGAAGGTCGTCCGGAAGGTTGTCTGGATGGTTGTTCTGCTGTTCAGTCTAATTAGTATATTAGCTCTTTATTATTACTGAATAATACTTATAGCATATTTTATTTATCCATTCAGCAGTTGATGGATATTTGGGTAATTTCCTTCGGGGCTATTATGAATAATGTTGCTCTGAACATGTGTGTACAAGTATTTGTGTAGACATATTTTTATTTCTCATGGGAATGTACCTAGGAGTGCACTTGCTTGGTCATATGGTAACTGTATGTTTAACTTTCTGAGATACTGCCAGACTGTTTCTAAAGCAGCTGCACCTTTTAATATTCCCACCAGCAATGTACAAGGGTTGCAATTCTCCACCTCCTGGCTAACACCTGTTATCTGTCTTTTTGATTCCAGTCCTTTTCCTGCTTGAGAAATGGTATCTCATTGTGGTTTGATTTGCATTTCTCTTATAACTAGCCACTGTTGAATGTCTTTTCATGTGCTTATCACCATTTGTATATCTTTTTTTAGAGAAATGTCTATTCAGATCCTTTGGCCATTTTTAAATTGGGTGTCTTTTAATTATTGAGTTGTCAGAGTTCTTTATGAATTCTAGCTTACAGATACATGATTTACACACATTTTCATGAATTCTGTGAAATGCCTTTTCACTTTCTAGTTAAGGGGTGGGGAACCTTTTTTCTGCCAAGGGCCATTTGAATACTTATAACATCATTCACAGGCCATACAGAATTATGAACTTAACAATTAGCCTGCTATATTTGTCAAACATTTAATTAACTCACCCCTAATGCCTGGGCAGGGCCAGACTAAATGATTTCGTGGGTCTTATACAGCCCGCAGGCTGGATGTTCCCCACCCCGGATGTAGAGAAAGAGAATAAAAGTTGCAGTGGCACTTTTGCTAATCTTGATTGTTTTCCACCTTCCTTTTAGGCCTCTGATGATTGTCACTCAGAAGATCACAACCTTGGCCTTCCAAGTTCATGATGGTGAGAAAAGCATCCTTGATCCTTGCTCTGCGTCCACCGGACATTTTCCATATTCTGTACACCGTCCCAAGTTAGACAAGTGCTGGAAGATCTTGCTATATCTTGCCCAAAATTTGTAGGCCTCTTAAATTATAGCTTTTAACTTTCCCAGCTATTATCATTTCCCTCCTGGATCTGTAGCCTAAATTTGCTGAAATATTTGCATTGAGAACAGTGGGTTTTCTGTTTACTTTTACAATGTTTTAAATTTAAGTTAACTTATGGTGCTCTTTGCCCTTCATTTTCAAATCTCTGAGAAGCTCATGGGGTAATAAAAGATTAAACAGCATTGGCTGGTTAACCAATTTTTAATGCTAGGTTTGTTTGTTTGTTTGTTTTGCTTGGACAATTATCTAATGAGATTAGCCTGACCCTACAAAAAGCTGGGAGAGGAAGCTCTTCTCTTTGTATAAAAAATGGACATTTTCTTTACTTAAACTCTTTCTAAAAATGGCCAGAAAATTTTATTTCCACTGTTAAAACTGGGTCTCAGGGAAGGAGAATGGCACTTTCACTGGCTGGAAGATGGGCTTAAGCGATGCCAGGTGCAATTAGTAAAAGGATAGTCTGAGGATTTGTTCCTCTTTGGCAAATGCTTTCTGACGGCTGAAACGTCTTTATGTGTTGACAGGTTGAGCTGTACAGTCTCCGCTAGTTTTCTTGTTTCCCTTAAAGCTTGGAAACCAATTTCATTTTGACTCTGTGTGTTTCTCATTCATACTTAGTGACTTAGTCATTCTGTAGAGAACTGGGTAATTTTATACCAAGGATGGAATCTTTCTAGGGAGATAATTATCCTGATTTGCCCAGAACTGAGAGGTTTCCTGAGATGTGAGATTTTTAGTGCCCAAATTGACAAAGTCCTGAGCAAACCAGGGTGAGTTGGTTAGTGTTTTTGTACCTGAAAATATACTTGGTAGTGGTTATAGACGAACATCTGCAACATAAATCAATAACTAAAATCACTTTAATCTCTGGGATTGCCAGATTTGTACTATTTGATGAGGTTGTAGAAAAAAGTGAGTGATTTTTTTAAAAAAACACTGCTTCTTACATTTTTTTTTTTGTTTAGTTTACTTTTGTTTTTTTATACAGGCTTTTTGCCTGAATTTACTTTGGTAAGCATTCTCAGTTTATTTTCTGGAACATCCCTTACATACAGAAAAATGTTTGTTTGCCTTTGTAATTTTCTCTTGTGTGTGGGAGGAAGAAGTCAATTCTGGAACCACTCTCCCTTCTCTTAGGCTTGTTTTTGAGTTTCCTTTATGATTGATGACCGTATCAGTCAGTCTTAGCTGAATGTACAGTTACTTTTTAAAATTTATTTTTATTATTGAAAGTATTACAGATGTCCCCCATTTCCCCCCCATTAACCCCCTCTGCCCATCTCCCCCTCCGAGGCCTTCACTACACTGTTGTCTATGTCCATGGTTTGTGCATATATGCTTACTAGAGGCCTGGTGCATGGATTTGTGCATGGGTGGGGTCCCCTCAGCCTGGCCTGCACCCTCTTGCAATCCAGGACCCAGCAGTTCAACATCCCCCGCCTCCCGCCCCAGGGATATAGCAGTGCCGAAGCGGCAGGAGGCCAGGGAGGAGCCCCAGCCATGAGCCCAGCTTCTGGCTGAGTGGCGCTCCCGCTGTGGGAGCACACTGACCACCAGGGGGCAGCTCCTGCGTTGAGCATCTGCCCCCTGGTGGTCAGTGCACATCATAGCAACTGGTCGACCGGTCATTTGTTCATTCGGTTGTAATGGTCGCTTAGGCTTTTATATATATAGATAAGTTCTTTGGTTAAATTCTTCCTGCCCTTTTCCCTCTGAAATTTCTGATGCTTATGAGATGACCCTCCAGTTTCTTTGACACTCAGTTAACGTACATTTTATGGGAAGCACAGATGTGATTTGGTTGGGAGTTTTTCTGGCATGGATGAATTTTAAAAGAAGTAAAACCTCCCAAGAATTCTTGTGTCTTCCCTGCATACAGGATTATGTTTCCTGTGTTTTGGAAGAGAAAAGTCCCTATTTCTTTCCTCATTACATTCCACACCCATGCTCTCAGCTTGTACCAGGTGTCTGCACCCAGCATTTCAGAGAGGTATTTACACTGGTGTAGGCTGCAAAGGTGGGCTTATGTCTCTCATGTAGCAACAAAAGCATATACAGCATAGTAAGGAGTGTAGGAGTTGTGGAGGGTGCTCTGTGATCCATGTTCTACTGTGTGAATCGATTTGGAGTAGCCCCTGAATTCTCCCCTCTTCATAAGAACCTGTAGAGACTTTCCTTACACATGGACTTGTGGGGTAGTGCTTTGATCCAGGGCATTTAAAAAATGGAAGCTTTGATTTATGAAACAATAATTAATCACTTTTTTCAGATGAGTTTTATAAGATTCTCTTAAGATTAGTTATCGACTTCACTGAAAACATTTCTAAATGTTTTCTTTCTAATAGGACTAGGTCGAAGAGCTGAAGACCTGTCTGCTGAGCAACACCGACTTGCTGTAAAGTAAGTTAAGTTTAACAGGATATTCTTGAGTGCTTTGTATATCAGTATCTAGAAATCTTCATTTTTTTAAATCCTTACCTGAGGAGATTATATATATATATATATATATATATATATATATAATTGATTTTATAGAGAAAGGGAGAGGATGAGAGAAAGAGGGAGAGAGAGAGAGAGAGACAGAGAGAGAAAGACATCAATAAGTTGCCTTTCTTATATGCTCTGACTGGGAATTGAATCCACAACCTTTTTTGTGTGCAGGATAATGCTCCAACCAACTGAGCCAGGGTGAGATCTTCATTTTTTAAAAAAATATTTGCATCTGAGCTTCACTATGTGTATGTAATATCATTTATTTAATGAATCTGCTATTGATGGACACTTGGGTGTCTACCAGTCTTTGGCTTTGCAAATGGTAAATGATGAATAGCCTTGTCCATAGGTCATTTCAGATGGGTTTGGGTAGAGCTGTAGGATCGACTCCCAGAAGTGGGATTGCTGGGCCAGAGAGTAAATGGATCTGTGATTTTGTAGTTTTGCAGGATTCTCCTTCACTGGGGTTGTTATGTCTATTCCAGAATTATTTTTATGGGCCATGTGTCTCAGGTCCTCAAGAAACAGTTATCAATGCAAATTAGTATGATTAAATGCCGGCATGAAAAAAACATAGGAGGTAAAGCTGGAGGGAGAAATACTGGCTGGGGAGAGGAGGAAGGAGGAAAGCTGATGAAGGTGGACTTTGTCCAGTGTTGACATGCAGTAGAAAGGGGGTGGGTGTTCCAGAGGGAGGAGGCTATGCAAAATAGGAGAATAGCATATGAAATAGAAATGGCATGTGGGGTAGCATATTGGGGATGGTGGTGCAGCCCTGGCCAAGAGTTCCTAGAGTAGTAGGAGGAGATAACTGGGAGGAGTGAGAGGGTTCCAGGTGGTAAGGAGATTGAGTGCCTCATTTCTTCATTAAGAATTTGAGACTTGGAACCAATGGAAGATCATTAGAAGAGTCTACTGAGTCAAGTTCTTTGCTGAGCATTATGGGTGTGTAAGTGCTATAGGCATAACCCCAGTGACTCGTCACCAATGGCGTTTTACCAAGCCTTTCCCCACAATTCTGTCTTGCTGGAAGAGCATGCCCCTCCAAATGCCATGAAAGGACTACACACAGTGGCTCCTGCAGACTCTTTTCCCTGCTGCTACCCTTGTCTATTGACCTCACACTTGGATGCCAAAGCAGACAAGAGACTGTTACAGAGGTGTTTTTGTGTGGCTTCTTCAGGTAGAAACTGGTTCCACCCATCCTTTGTTTTGTGTTTATTTTAGTAATTGGGAGGGAGTTTTGCTATTTGAAAGCATCTCAATCAACTAACAGTAGGTTTGGATCCTCCCCACCTCCCCCCACCCCTTATGTTTATTACCTTCACCTTCCCCTGTAGACTGCTAAGGTTGATGAGAAAGCATTTCCCACCCTCAGAGTTGCCTTTGCTCTAGGCCCCACCTTCCGTGCTTATAGCAGTGACCAGCCAGCAGAGGGCGCCATGGAGTGCTGCCTCCTCTCTGAGCCACTTACCTCATTAACTTTTCCTTTCAACAAGATTTCTCTTAGGCCAATTTTAGAGAAACAGAACAAGGAAAAGGAAAGATCCTGTTATGTTTAATAAACTGTAAAGGCAACACTTGTGTTTACGATTTTCTTATTTGAAAATGTGAAAGAAAAATTAAAGACTGAATACTTTTCAACCTTTTTATAAAAACTATATTTTCACAGAGTAAAACCCTCTTTTTTGGAATACCTAAGCTACCTTCTCAACTTCATGAGTGTAATAGCTGGACCGTGTAACAACTTCAAGGACTATATAGCCTTCATTGAGGGGAGACATGTACACATGAAGCTGCTGGAAGTGAACTGGAAGGAAAAAGGTTCCCACAGCCTGCCAGAACCTTCTCCCACTGTAAGTTTTTAGTGCCAAGTGTTTACCCAGAGGCCCCAAGTATAGAGTTTTGCTGCCAGGGCTGACTCTCACTAATAATTGTTCTAATTCAAAAGCCAAGCCGTTTAACAGAAAGTTTGGCCAATAACTTTTCCCTCCATTTGTTTAAAATACTGATACTGGTATTTATTTGCAGTTCTCTGTATTGGAGAAACAGATGCTTATTTCACAGAGCTGGTCATTGGCTGGGAATATTAAAGCAATCCATCCATTAGTCAACCAGCCAATATTTAGTGCCCACAATGTTCTTAGTACTGTACTAGCTAACACATTCAAATTTATGGGAGTTTTGTCTTTATGAATATAAATTAATACACAGCCAAAGGATAATATTCATAAAAGGTGGGGGGGGGGGAGGAAGTGGAGACCAGAATAAATGTGCTTTTTATTGGAGAACCCCCTTGTTTCCAGGGAAACCAGTTTTACACTGCCCAAAGCTTGGTTTTAGTGCCTTTGAGAGAGTTTAAGATGGTTTTTGAAATAATGTTTTAATTTTAATCTGAATTTTATTCATCTTCAAAGTAGTCTACATAGGGTAACTTAGTGAACTTTACAAATAGGGTAAACTTAGATAAACTATCCTATATTTAAGGGACATTTGTCGTTAATTAAAGGAATGGGGAAAATTGGATAAGGGAGAAAATCAGGATAATTTAAATATTTCATAAATGCTAAAGTCTAGGCAAAATTCAGTATTTGAAAATTTAAGTGATTTATTAATTAAGCATGAATTTTCAGATGGTTTTGACATGGCTCCTCACACCTTCTAGTTTGTCGAATGTCTCAGCTCCAACTTGTTACTGAAACAACGTAGGAGTGAAGTTGGCGATAAGACACCAAAGTAACCACAGGTGTTTCCACAGTGTCTGTCACAGTAGTGCTTTGGTGTTTCACATGCTTCTGCTTAGAAAATATTATTATTGAGTCTTAATGAATATCACTCTCTAGGAGACTCTTGCATTTTTGTGCACAGAGAAAGTGAAGTGGGGAAGTTATGTTTTGGCTAGAGACACATTGATGGGCGGGGCTGGCACCCATGAGCTAAGTGGGGGGACTGGTGCCCCATCAGTGGCTAAGCGTGGTGAGCATTTAAGTGGGAGCCAGGCACTGTTCTTGGTACCTTATATTCATTCACTTAAAACCCAGCCCACCCTCTGAGGGAGGTGCTATTACTATACCTTTACTACAGTTAAGGCGTCTGTTTTTATAAAGTTGGGAATTATAAATGTGTTGATGTGAAATGACATTCCCTGGAATGCCAGGCAAACTGGGCCAAATCACTCCATCCAGAGGAATTTACAATGTCAGTACATTCCCTGACGGTGTGGCTCAGTGGTTAGACCGTTGGCCCACACACTGAAAGGTCTCAGGTTTGATTCCCAGTCAAGGGCATGTACCTGGGTTGCAGGTTCGGTCCCTGGTCCTGGTTGGGGTGGTGTGCGGGAGACAACCAGTCCATATGTCACTCTCACATCGATGTTTCTCTCTCTGTCTCCCCCTCCCAACCTTCCACTCTGTAAAAATCACTGGGGAAAAAATATCCTCTGGTGAGGATTAGCAAAATAAAATAAAATGTCAGTACATCTTAACCCCAGAGCAGGCTACATTTATCCTTCACACGCACGGAATCTTCCGAACTAAGCTCTATCCTCATTGCTGGCCATTCAAACCCATTTCCTTGGCTGCTGGCTACAGAAGTGGAAGGCAAATGACTATTTCTTTCAAATGGAAGACAGCCACCCTGTAGTATCTGTTTCTTTTATGTTTTGGGTAATGAAACCATCTACCCTTCGTTGGTAGAATTTGCTGGTAAAAGTTCTGTTCCATTTTAGATGCACTCAGTCCTCAAGTGTGAAGTATGCTTTGCATCTAAATAGAGCACCGTGCCCGTCATGCCATTTGTGCTGTGAGGAAAAAAGCCTGTCACCACTCTGTCAGGGAACGTGGCCAGAGCAGCTATCCCAACAGCTTTGTTCTCCACGGGCCCTCGTCACACCGTCTTCCTCCTACAGAATCTTCTGAGCGATCCCACTGACTTTCCCTCCTCATTTCAGGGAGCGGTGATCCACAAGCTGTGCGTGACCGGCGTGTCTCTCCTTTTGTTTTTGACGCTCACGAAGACCTTCCCGGTCACCAGCCTGGCTGATGACTGGTTTGTTCATAAGGCAAACTTTCTGACACGGCTGGGCTACTTATATGTTGTCATGCAAGCCTCAAAGCCCAAGTACTACTTGGCCTGGACGTTAGGTAAGTATGATGGAGTGGCCCTAAATGAAGGAGGGGGAAAAATGAGACTGCTTGTATAGCTTTGCCAGAACAACATTTCGGATCACCTAACCAAAAAAAGCCCAATATGTAATGGGAAGCAGTGGAGTCAGCGTCATTTTCTGCTCCCCAGGGAAGCTCTCCTCTTTGCCACCATCATAAACCCAATTGTACGTGATAAGGAAAAAGCAGTCCTGGTTGCGGTTTAAACCCAATGTTATTAACAGATGGCCCGCCTAGGAAGCTGCTTCTTCCCCCAATCAAAGGGCCATTTGGTGCAGTGGGAGGTGAGGGGAGAATTCCAGAATGACCTGGCTTGCTTGTAATTTTTCTGGGCTGTATACAATGCTGGAATCACATTAATGTGACCCACACACATGCCAATTTAGGCTACACTTTTAAAGAAATAGTTGGTTAAGCTTTATGCCTTGGAGAGAAGCTGACTTCAACTGATTTTTTTTTTAAGGTAGAAAGTTCAACTTAATTTGGTTTTAACACACTTTTTTCTTTCCCTGTGATGTAACTTAGTCAGTACTAAGTTTTTCTCTTCTTTTCAAACAGTTTTAGACTGGAAAAGTTTACAGCTTAGCTGCAGGGAGCAGTACACCTGCCATTTACTTACCAGGAATGGTAAAGGGCTTTGATAGGGCACGGCAGCTGTGTGCATTTACATCGGGACCCTTTCGGGAATGGGAGTTAACCTCATAGCTGATGTCCCAGAGCAGTGACTGTTTATAAAGCTGAGAAGGTTATTAAACTCAGATCCCAGTGCTTAGCCCATATTTCATGAGTGAGGGTGTGGCAGTACCGAGTTCCTCTTTTCTCATTTTATGCTCCAAGATTTTAGCCCCAAGGTGTAGCTACTAAATTATTTTTTTCATTTATTATTTTCATTGTGGTAAACATATGCATGACAGAAATTTACCGTTTTTACCATCTGTCATGTGCAGTTTAGTGGCACTGGGTTCACTGAGGTGCAACTGTCTCCACCCTCCACCTCCAGAGCGGTTCCCATCACCCCAAGCAGAAACTCTATCCAATAAGCAGAGTTAGCTCCCCAGCTCCCGGTCCACATTATTTTTAAGGGTCATTGTTCAGGGAGAAGTTTGGTCCAAAATAGTATTTATGTAACATTTGGCCAGAGAAATCTCACTTAGAGCTTCTTAAAATTTTGTTCCTTGTCACATTCAGTTTAATTCAGGGAGTTCTTGTTGAGTACCATGTTCTGTGCTACGAGGCTTTAAAAAATAAGACAAGATTGTCACACTCTGTGGGAACACAGACGTGGGCACCAACAAGGCAGTTCACATCAGGGGCTGTCCCAGGGGTGGGCAGAGGAGATGACAGATATGGTCATCATGGAGCCTTCAAAAGTCTCCTTATATCTCATTCCGTTTTTTGCAGTTGCTTTATTATCTAAAAGTCATTTCCTTAGTAGGTAGGCTTTATACTACTATGGCTGGAAAGTTATTTGGAACACCAGGCTATTTTTCTATGTGAAATTGTATTTTCACTTTGCTCTAACCCAGTGGTTCTCAACCTTCTGGCCCTTTAAATACAGTTCCTCATGTTGTGACCCAGCCATAAAATGATTTTTGTTGCTACTTCATAACTATAATGTTGCTACTGTTATGAATCGTAATGTAAATATCTGATATGCAGGATGGTCTTAGGCGACCCCTGTGAAAGGGTCATTCGACCGCCAAAGGGGTCGCGACCCACAGGTTGAGAACCGCTGCTCTAACCTCAGCGCACGTGTGTGTGTGTGTGTGTGTGTGTGTATGTGTGTGTAAGATTGAGAGAGAACTGCTCACTCCCTTTACAACCTTCTACTTCCTCACTTATCCTCCTTTTCTCTCTCCTCTCTCCCCTTCCACTCCACATTCTGTATCTCAGGGTAATGGGCTGGCTTCTGGACTAAATCGGCTCCTGCTTTAAGGAGGAAAGGAAGGCCATTCCATGGCCTCATAGGGAAAGTCTAACACGAGGTGGGTTGTGCTGGCGGGTCTACGTGGGGAGGGGGTCCCAGGGAACGGGGTGCCTGGCACTGCTCTGCGCTGTGGGGAGCTCCCCAGCTCTTTGGAGTATAGAATAGCTGTGTGGGTAGCTTTCTCTGGGGACTTGGCTCTTTTTCTTTTCTACCCCCCCCTCTTATCTTTTTTTGGTAGCTTCCATAGAACACTTCGTTAATGTGTATGGCCTCAATCTGAAGTTCATTATAGTTTAGATTGCGTAGGCTGGTCTGCAATTAACCTGTGTATTATTTATAAATAAAGAAGCAGTGAATAGTATGACAGGGAATATTTAAACTGCTTAACTGAATAATTGTTTTATCCAGCTGCTTAAAACACCATTTACATATAATTGATGTACTAATTATACATGATTATAAATTTAATCCTTAAAGCTGGCCTCTTGATGGATCTTAGCTGAGCTACACTGCATTAGCCTAGTTCTAGTTACTGTTTATATTGAAATAGTACAGCTATTTTCTTTGGATTTACTGTACAATTCTGTCCTCCCCTAACCCCCTACTAATTAGTGAGACTCAACTTTAGCCCAGGCTGTGTTCTAGAGATCACAAACCATAAAATATGGGCGTCTGAGTTAATTTATCTGTAATGATATACTGGAGCCATGTACAATATAAGCCGATTTTTCAACATCCCTTTAAAATAGGTAACATTATTATAGCCATTTTATACTCAAAAGAATAGGTTTAAGAACTCGCCCAAGGCCCTGCTTTGACTCTGATGCCGAAGTGGAGAGAGGAACCCAGGAGATGGACCCCCAGAGTCTGCCCCTCACCACTGTGTTCATGCCGTTGTGAGCTGTATTCTGTGAGAAATGCCTGTAGAGTGATTTATAGAGCCCTGAAAGATAGCAGGTGTGCTCGTGCGCAAACACACAAACACAGGATAGTTATTATTCTGATCTTTTGAGATCAGGCCTGGTCAGCCAGCGCTGAGGCTGGAGGTGGGACAAGGCATTCGGGGGTCCCAGCATGGCCAGTCCAGCCCTGTTTTCAGTTGTCAACACAGACCTCAAGGGCTCTTCCCCCAGATTCGTTTATCTTCTGGCCTTCACACATCTGTGCCCACACAGTTAAAACTATTAGCTTCTTAACTGGCCCGCTCTTGCTTTGCTTTTCCTCTGAGCTCCCATCCAGCAGGCCTGGGAGACTGACGTAGCAGGACTCGGCACTTTTCTTCTCTCTTCTAAAAGAAACCAGATCGTTTTATGGCGAAGCCGAGTGTAAGATAAGCAACGTTAAATCATCAGCTATGCAGGAGACAGACAGGGCAGGGTATTCTCCTGTGGAGCAGCCTTCCGAAGTCCCTCTGGAGTTGGGCCTGAATCGTAGACCCAGAGGAACGGAGCTGCAGGAGAGGAAGGTCCTCTACCATCTCCTCCCGATCGCAGGCTGTACCTGCCGTGCTGAGCTTTCATCAGTTTTACTAGCGTATTTTCTTTTATTTATTTATTTATTTATTTATTTTTTTTAGCGTATTTTCTTTTAAAAAATAACCAGTGAACTTGAAACAAGACAACTGGATGAGAGGATGGTCCTCTTGGTCACTGTAGTAAAAGTATATTGGTTTCATCAGGTCTTTGTTTACAGAAAGCATTTCATTAAAGGAGTTGATGAGCATTGCTCCCTGCAGGGGGACCTTTCCTTAGGGTTCCGTGAAGTCACCTAACGATGGTAGCAGGAGCTTTCAGAGGGACTTATGGGTGGGACGGCTTTGGTATTGTGTCCACGTGTGGTCTCCATGGCAGCTGGCCCCCGACTCACATCTCTGGCTCTCTCCTTCTTCTTGTAATCTGAACGTTCCTAACTGCATCTCAGCAGCCCCAACTGATATCCTTCCAGCCTGTCGCGCTTCATACGTTCAGAATGAGCTGCACTTTTCTTTTCAAAGCTGGGTCTCCCGACTCAGTGCTGTCTACCCGTTACTTTCCTGCCGTCTGATGACAGCTCTTGGACCTCCACGGGTCCCTCGTTTCTTATTCCCGTCTCTGCTTCTGAGCTTAAGTGTATTTTTCCCTTCTTCCCTTTCTCCTCCCATATCCAGCTGGTCACTAAATCCTCCTGTATCTTGCTTCGTTTTGGTTCTTCCTTCCTCTCATTCCCATGTTGTATTCTATGAGCATCTAGTGCCCTTCTTCTTACCTCTCAGGTGCTCATTCACTAAATGCCAGTGAATGAATAAAAGTGAATAAAAATTGAGGTCACCAAAAAGCCAAACATATTTCTCTGATTCACCATGGCACCAGGCCCTTTAAATCTTTTTGGTGTCCTTTCTGAGGAAACTGCCACCTATCTCTCAGTCTTAAAGTGAGACAGGCATTGGAATCTTTTAAAGCGACCATGTGACCTTTGTTCCATATCCTAACGTGTTGTTTTGAAAACCATAGCTGATGCCGTGAATAATGCAGCTGGCTTTGGGTTCAGCGGAGTGGATCAGAATGGAAATTTCTGTTGGGATCTGCTTTCTAACCTAAACATCTGGAAAATTGAGGTGAGTCTATTGTGCTTCTGAATCCAGCTGCAATCGCGTATAAAGCAGTGGTTTACGTTGAGTGCAGTGTCCAGGGGTCTTCTTCATCGATGTCCGCGGAAAACTGCTATAGGGAATGCAAGGGCCAGCAGTCTCTGGGACTTGGTGCATCTGGGAATATTTTTCCTCTTTGCTTTATTTTCTTTTTAAAAGATACTTTCTTGATAGTTTTAATGGTTCAAGGAATAATGACACAAGAAAATCTGAAAAAAGAGCCAGGAAAATCTTTTTTGTTGTTTCCATTCCTGTGCTTTCAACTTGAAGGTACAGAATCCATTTCCTCTTGTTCACATTCTACTTCCTTCAGTCAAGAACACAGACTGGCCCTAGCCGGTTTGGCTCAGCAGTTAAAGCATGGTCTGCGGACCAAAGGGTCCTGGGTTCCATTCCGGTCAAGGGCACATACCTTGGTTGCGGGCTCCTCCTGGGCCCTGGTCGGGGCTCGTGCAGGAGGCAACCAATCAATGCGTTTCTCTCACATTGATGTTTCTCTCTGTCTTTCCCTTTCTCTTTCACTCTCCCTAAAAATCAATAGAAAAATATCCTCAGGTGAGGATTAACAACAACAACAACAACAACAAAGAACACAGACTGGAAGCTTCTGCATTTAGATTTCAATTTTACAAGTGCTCTTTGTGGTTCCTTTGGAAACAGTGATAATCCAGTTGCGTTTCAGAAGAATTGCCATAGCACAGAGCTTTCAGGCCTCCGGAAGCAGTGTAGTTTCTCTCTTCCGCTGGCTTTGCTCTCCTATGTCTTCATCGTTGCAGGTGGTCTCCTTGGGGCCACGTCATTTGGCTTCCTTGGCCTTGTCAGCAGTCAGAGCTGACAGGAAGACCACGCCGCAGACCCTATTCCCCTGGCAGCGGGATGGAGTAGGGCATGGTTCTCCGCAGGCAGAGTGTTGGTTCTTCGCCAGGTGACTTGGGTTTGTGGCTGGAAGGGGATATGCAGACAGAGCAAGGAGCCACGGCCGTGGAGACTTTCCACCTGCTACCCACGTTAGGTGTACACTAGGCCACAAGAAGTCTTGTGGGGGATACCTTCCACCTTCTTGATGCCTGAGTCTTCTCTGCATCTTCAATGGACAAGCTCCAGCCTCCAGAACAGCGGTTCTCAACCTATGGGTCGCGACCCCTTTGGGGGTCGAACGACCCTTTCACAGGCGCCTAAATACATCTTGCATATCAGATATTTACATTACGATTCATAACAGTAGCAAAATTACAGTTATGCAGTAGCAACAAAAATAATTTTATGGTTGGGGGTCACCACAACATGAGGAACTGTATTAAAGGGTCTCGGCATTAGGAAGGTTGAGAACCACTGCTCCAGCACAACCTTTCTCATTTTCAGAAAAGCAGCGTAAATAATCGCCATGCATCTCGTTCCTATACAGATGGTGTCAGAGAGAGTCTGAAGGTGTTATGGCTTGCCTCCCTATTTCCACCAACATTCTTCTCTCCCTCAAAACTCTGGGACCACTGCTGGCTGCTGTGGGTGAATGTCCTTCACGGTGGTTCCCTCTGACCTCCGGCTGCCCCCCAGTCTCCTCCACTGTGCACACAAAGACCGTCATTTCACTGGGCATGTGTTCAGGGTGAAGGGCCAACTTATTAAGTTACGTATTTGTTATAAAGGAAAACCAGAAGAAGGAACTTTGCATTTTCAATCGAGTTGATACAGAGGAAGGAGCTAAAGAAAACCAAGGAAGTCCGATTTAGTTAAGGTTCCTACAAGCTGTGTGTATAACATTTTATTAGCCATAGAAGAATATGGATACATAGAAGTCCTTAGGGTTTTGAAATAAAAACTCATAATACAAAATCTGTCTATTGACATCAATTGATGATCTCTCTTCTTCTCTCCTCTTCTTTCTTTCTAAACATATTACATTAGGCCAGTGTGTGACCTAAGATTTTCTTATGGTTGAAACAGAAAAAAGTGGCACTTGTACTTTCCACCTTCATCAGGCATCTGGTTCGTGAATGTTTGTTTCATGCTTTCCACCTCCAACCAGCCTTTGTAATACCTTTTTTTTTTTATGAGGAAACCTTTTTCATGGCTTGTTTTGGAATGTGTCTTCCTCAGAGGTTGATTTCTTTGTGTCATTGCCAGTTTGGTGATATTTCTTTCTTTTCTGTATTGTGACTCCTTCATGTGTAAAATCTCTCACTATTCTAAATACAATGGGAAGCATTTGAACCTGTGCAGCTGTTTGTAGAATAACTTCACAAGACTGACCTAGTTTATAGATGGCAACACAGTGAAAAGGTGACAATAAAATTGCAGCTGTCTCCATAAAGGCACTCAATTCACACGATTAAACTTTTCCTAGGGCAAATCCCCTTTTAAGGTATTTAGTTTTAAAATTCAGATGACTTAAAAAAATTTTTTTAGACCAGAGAGGATGGAAAACCCACAAAACATTCCTTCAAGTTTTCCTATAATTTGAAAATAAATTGAGAAAAATTGAGACTTTGCAAGCCAAGTGTTCGTCAGTCTCATAAACATCAGTATGTTCCTGCCTTTGGTGGAACAGCTGATGTACTCTTGACCGAGTAGTCACTAGTGAAACAGCACGTCTGGTCTGCTGCCAGGGAAATTCTGGGGAGGACTTTCCATTACTTGGGGTATTTTTAAAGCTAATGATAGGTGTTATTTTCTTCTTTTCAGACTGCTACAAGTTTCAAAATGTACCTAGGAAACTGGAATATTCAGACAGCTACTTGGCTAAAGCGGTAAGAAAAACAAACGCGACCTCATTCCTCACGGCACTGGGATATGTTTAGATGGGAGTTGTTGGATGAACAGCAATAGTAGTAATGTCATCTGACACTTTTGTTTTGTATGAACATCTATGCCCTCTAAGTAAAAAAAAGTAGAAATATAGTGATTTGAGAAGATCAAATAATATGGCATGTTTATTTTAGTGTATCATACATTTAATCCTGCCATTCCTATGTACCAGGCACTCATTTAATCCTATGAGATGTTGGTAGTTATTATCCCCATTTTGCAGGTGAGCAAAATGAGGCACAGAAAGGTTCTGTAACTTGCCCCAAGTCACACAGCTAATGAGTAATAGATAAGAGCCCAAGCAGGCCATCTGCAGAGCCAGGCTCTTAACCTCTGTGCTGCGCTACCTCTAACCTAGAGGACAGCCTATTGATCAGATGTCAAAGACTGACATTGTCCGCATCTAACCACTGAAATCCTGGTATTTATCGTTCGCATTGAAAGCTTTATGCTACCTCAGATGTTTGTGCTTTTAAACTTTGTATTTTTATTGATATTTCTGTTTCCTTACACATTCCAAAATTAAAAACATTGCTTATTATGGAACTGATAATATGTTATCCGGGGTAATATGCTATCCTTGAAACTCTAGCTAGTGAATATTCCTATCATATAAGTGCAGGGAGAGTATAAAAATGCGAAGCTGTAGATTCTGCTGTTGATAAGTAGCATTTTTCTTAGGTGAAAACTGGGTAAAACAAGTGACAATGTATAGTAATTCCCCCAAAGTAAGCTCCCACAGTGTTGTCTGAAAATTGATCTGAACATGCAATTTTTGGAAATTTATCCTTAATATTATTGCTATTAATTTTGCAAATAATTTTTGAATATTGAGTAATCCCAATGTGCCACGGGTTTTAGTCTCCATTAGGAGTTTGTTTTAAAATGACTGAACATATATGTATGCACATAAAAAATGAAAAAAAATATAGAAAATGATTTGATTTATAAAAAAGATAAAGAGGGTAAGAAACAAGTACCTATGCAAACTATTCCTCATTTTAAAAAGAAACATTATACAAATGGGGTCCCAGTCCTGTTTTTCTCCCCAAATGCATTGTTTTTCCATGAAGAGGGAGCCATATCCATAGTTTGGGTTTAAACCAGTTACCTTTGACAATCCATATAGTGCAGGATTGGTGTTAGCTGTTTGAGTTTCTATTTTATGTTCCGTTTGGGTCCTCTCATTTATTAAACCTTGTAGTGGCCTCCTTTCAGTGCATTGGCAGTTCTCAGACTGAGCTTGGGAGAAAGTCCCCTGCTACTTTGTGTTAATAATCAACAAAGACGCCAACGCTCTCCAGGGTGTTTTGCTGACAATGTCTCAATCCACACACTATCACTCTTTAAGGCAGCTTCATGGATTGAAATCCAGTGGGCACAGTGAGAACTGAAAGGCCCTATAACTGACACTTTGATTTTGGGCTGGAGTCATTCCCAAATGAGGTGAAAAAGGTTGCAGAGCTGGTTATGGCACAGGGGCTAGGCTGAAAAGGTAAATTAATTTACTCTAAATGAGGATATCCGCTTCTAAAGAACCATATCCTGATTTCAAGGTATTTAGTGCCAATGGCACTTATTTATCCATAATTATTCCTGGTAGATTAGATCATTGGTGGCAGGGGCTGACCAGAGCCTGACCACTTGGATTTTTATTAGATACTAGTGGCCCGCTGCACGAAATTTGTGCACTTGGGGCGGGGTCCCCCAGCCTGGCCTGTGCCCTGTCACAGTGCAGGATCCCTGCGATCCATCACACCAAAGAGGTAGGCCCTGCCTACCCATCTGGGGCTTCTTGATGTATTGCCCCAAAGAGGCAGGCCGGAGCTGGGGGAGGCCTGCGGACCCCCTGGCCAGGCTGCGGCAGAGGCCTGCGGACCCTGATGCAGGCCACAGAGACCCCTGCCTCAGCCCTGCCCCCAGCGGGCCACGGCGGAGGCCTGTGGACCTCTGCGTGCCTCAGGACCCCCGGCATACATGCTGCAAGTCCTTGCCCACCCGCGCCTGCTGTGCACCTAGCCTACTGATCGGTTGTTACTGTGATGGCGTCTTGACCAATTTGCATATCACCCTATTATTAGATAGACTAGAGGCCCGGTGCACTAGGGTGGGGTCCCTCTGGGTCAGTGATGGAGAACCTATGACACGCGTGTCAGAGGTGACACGCAAACTCAGTTTTTTGGTTGATTTTTCTTTGTTAAATGGCATTTAAATATATAAAATAAATATCAAAAATATAAGTCTTTGTTTTACTATGGTTGCAAATATCAAAAAATTTCTATATGTGACACGGCACCAGAGTTAAGTTAGGGTTTTTCAAATTGCCGACACGCCGAGCTCAAAAGGTTCACCATCACTGCTCTGGGTGGCCTGCAGGGATTGGGCCAAAACCCATAGTCCAACGCCACCTGCAGCTCCTACCTGCCGCTCCTGCTCATCCCAGCCCCACTGTGCTTGCCGCGGGCTCATGTCCAATCAGTCCCGACCGGGAGAGGCTCTCCAGCCATGAACCCTGCGTCTGGTGCCCTCTCAAGGGGAGTGGCCTATGGGATCAGGCTGAAACCGGCTCTCTGACATCCCCTGAGTGGTTCTGGATTGGGAGAGGGCACAGGCCAGGCTGAAGGACCCTACCGGTGCATGATCAGGCCGAGGAGGGATCACAGGAGGGCTCCCAGGGCATGTCTGGTCCATCTCACTCAGTCCTGACCGGCCAGACTCCAGCAGCAAGCTAACCTAGCGGTCAGAGCATCTGCCTCCTGGTGGTCAGTGCATGTCATAGCAACGGGTCGACTGGTGGACTGTCTGCCCCCTGCTGGTCAGTGCACAGCATAGCGACTGGTTGACCAGTTGACTGTCTGCCCCCTGTTGGTCAGTGCCTGTCATAGCGAGTGGTTGAGCATCCTTAGCATATCATTAGCATATTATGCTTTGATTGGTTCTGCCATTCGGTCTATTTGCATATTACCCTTTTATTATATAGGATAGAATAATGGGGTCAGATCATTTACTTCTTTGGAGGTTAAAAGTTCATGTGAATTGCCTACCTGATAGTGTTTAAGAAAATTCTAGTTCAGGCTGCTTGGACTGCATTGCAAGTCCCTGAATAGGGTTAGGCAGGCAGGTCGTCAGGAATGGAGCAAATGATTTCTGTAAGTCTGATTCGAAAAGATGCTGGTGTAGCTGGAGGTTTCTGGTTTGTTTGACCTGTGGCTGGTCGTGCCTGCCTCTCTTCACAGAGTGTGCTACGAGCGTGTCCCCTGGTACCCCACAGTGTTCACCTTCATCCTGTCCGCCCTGTGGCATGGTGTCTACCCTGGGTACTATTTCACCTTCTTAACTGGAATCCTCGTCACAGTAGCAGCCAGGACGGTAAGCTTGCTTTGGTTGTGGGGTCTTTTCCTTAGGAATGTAATGCCTGTATGTTTGTCGTCATTTAGTCCTACTAGGAGTCGGGGGATGAGAGGGTAGGAGTGATGTTTTGAAAAAAATCAAACAGAAGTCTTTCCATTAGAGAAATACTTCAGTATCTAGGAGGTTGTGGTCATCAAATGGTTTATCATTTTGATTTTCACATTATTTACAGAGTGTGTTTGCAAAAGGAAAGGAATTTTAGGAGCACCGTTTAGTAACTTAAGAGATGAAAACATTTTTAATCATTAAAGGCTGTGAACATATGCAATCTACTATTCACAGGTGACAATGATTATTAATTAATGTAGGCTTTGTAACACTTCATTTTCCTTATACTTCACTTCATTTCTCATTTCATTATCCTAAGCCCAGAAATAATTCAGTCTGTGAGCAGCCAGTAAAATCACAGCCATAGGAACTGTGTTCTGTTGGAGATTGCTCCAAACTCTCATGGCTGCTCCAATTGAATTAGTTTGTGTAAAATCCTCTGGATTTTATAAATTTGGTCTCTAGGTTTTTTGGGAAGTTTGTACTAGACCAGTGATGGCGAACCTATGACAAGCGTGTCAGAGGTGACATGCGAACTCATTTTTTTGGTTGATTTTTCTGTTAAATGGCATTTAAATATATAAAATAAATATAAAAAATATAAGTCTTTGTTTTACTATGGTTGCAAATATCAAAAAATTTCTATTTGTGACACGGCACCAGAGTTAAGTTAGGGTTTTTCAAAATGCTGACACGCCGAGCTCAAAAGGTTCGCCATCACTGTCCTAGACAGTTCCTACATTTTGCTGGCAGTAGAGCAGGATAATAAAGGAATAAAAATAAGCCTTCCCTCAAAGAATGAGATGAATATGAAATAAATAAATGCAATTCAATATGCTCTAATTATCAGATACCGAGTTTTATATTTGATTTTATTTCAGCCTATGATAATGATTGTGGCCTTTCTTGTTCATGTGCCTACAGCTTTAAATGACATTTGTTGAACTGTATAAGCTATTCACTTATTCTTTAATGTATCTGTTCTATGAATATTTTAGGAGCACTACTTCAGTGTTCTAGGTGCTAAGCTACTGTAGTGAGCAAAAACAAGAGGTCCCCCCTCTCCCAATGGAATTTTTAGTTAGATGAAGGTTTGTTGGGATATATGTGTAAACAGTATGGATAACTGATTACCATTCATGCTGATTAGCACACTTTAAAAATTAAATATATATTGTACATATTTGTGCATAGAAACTAGGGAAGGCATTTTCTTTTCTCCAATTTATATACCTACACTTGGATTATAAAAGAACATTGAAAACAGAGAGCAGGACAAACTAAGAAACAAAGGATGGAGTTTTGTTTGTTAATTTATTCAGAGTATTATTTCTTAAAGTATCTTTGGTTTAATTGATCTCAACTGGCATAAAAGCATTGATTGATGTAAAACTTTTTTGGGGGGTTGGCCTGGAAACATTTTGTATAAATTAGTAAGGTGGGGTTGGAGCAGAGAGGGTTCATAGAAGAGTATTCCCCCCCCCTTTTTTGGTCCCCCAAACAGAGAATATAATCAAATAGGTATGAAGTGTATTAGACCCGGGAATATAATCTCCTACATGCTTGCCCACGCTGCCCCCACCATGGATGGACCTCTGGCTTCTGTCCGGAGGAACCCAGAATGAGGAGAGGAGTCCACTCACCAGCCACCCTGCTTTGGGGCTGACCTACCGATAAGCCAGCCTTGGTTTCAGTTCTGCCTTTGCTTCTCGGATCTGGAGATTAGGTGTCTTTCTGGAGCAAATCTAGTCACATGTGTCAGAAGACCTCCTCATGAGTATATCTTTTGACCCAGCATTGTCCATTTCAAAGAATTTCTTAGTTTCCCTGTCTGTCAAAAGGGTATAATGATGCTCACATGATAGGCTTGCCGGGAGAATCATATGGGTAAGCATTAACACAAGCTTGGCATGCAGTAAGCACTCAGTAAATGGGAGCTGCTCTTATCATTAATGCTAATGTTACTTTATTACTGTTATTCAAAGGAAATAATTAGGTAACACTGCAGAGATTTGTCTACGAGGGTAGCATCACAGAATTGTTCACTACAGCAGGGGGTGGGACCCAAGCTCACTTTTCCATTATTAACTTATAATTGTATTGGGGATTAATACTTACTGATCTGAAAGAAAAAAACACCACATCATGACCTATTAAGTACTGGCTGCTATGGCTCCATTGGTTGAGCATCGACCCCGGCACGAAAAGATCAGCAGTTTGACTCCCGGTTAGGGCACATGCCCGGGTTGCAGGCTTGATTCCTGGTAGGGAGTGTGCAGGAGGCAGCCTATCGATGATTCTCTCTCTTATTTCCTCTCTATAACAATCAATTTAAAAATCTTTAGAAGAAAAGAAGATGAAAGATTATTTTTTTAAAATATATTTTTATTGATTTCAGAGAGGGAGAGAGAGAGAGAGAATCATTGATTGGCTGCCTCCTGCACGCCCCCCCCCCCGCCCCCCTCCACTGGGGATCAAGCCTGAAACCTAGGCATATGCCCTTAACTGGAATTGAACCTGGGACCCTTCAGTCCTGAGGCCAATGCTGTACCCACTGAGTCAAACCAGCTAGGGCGAAAGATTATATTGATGCCATTGAAAATATAAAGTGAGTATATATGAATAGAATAAGTCTGGAAGGATATGTGCCAACTTTTTAAATAGTGCTTTTCTCTGGGAGACGTTAAAAAAGAAAAAAAATTGCTTTTGCTTAGTTCTTTAAGTAATTGTAAATACCACGATGGTATTTTTAGTTGAAAATAGAATTCAGACGGTTGGTGTTTTCAAGACCTTACGTTCCTAAGGTGTACCTGCTTGCGCAGAGTAGAAGTTGTGTTTTATTTTTTACCTTCCCCTTTGCCTGGCAGGTGAGGAACAACTGTAGACATTACTTCCTTTCTTCAAAAGTCCTCAAGGTTGCTTATGACGTGGCCACCTGGGCTGCCACGCAGCTGGCCGTCTCCTACACAGTGGCGCCCTTTGTCATGTTGGCAGTTGAACCCACCATCAGTTTATACAGGTAAGTTCCCGCGTTCTCAGCCGCTGTTCAGTAAACATGTGTTTTCTCTGTGTTTGACACAGGACTCAGTAAATTGAATCAACCGGTACTAACAATTTCTAAATATGGCTTCAGTTCCTAAAAAAGGCCATAGAAAGATTTGAGTGGACATGGTCATCCTGGAAAGCCCAACTCACAAACAACAGTACATTAGCAAAGCTGACGCAAGTCCTTCAGCCATGCGTAACACAATGAAGGGCCGCTTATGGTAGTGGATTTTGAAGGGATGGACCTGAGTTACTCAGAGGATGAAGCTGCTGCCTTAGCCTCTTTTTCCTGGGGCGAGGCTGTGTTGGAGACCGTGGGCCATTCTGAGAGCAGGACAAGTGTCAGGTGCAGGGGCGCTGCCCATGCTGGGAGCGGCTGATCTGAGTGTTCTGCAGGAGGCTGTGTCCTGGGAGACGGCAGCTCTGTTGGATGCGCATGGGACTTATGTGGCACGTGGTACACGTGGAGGGGAGTAGGTGGAATTTAGGATGGAGGGGAAGGTTCACACCAGAGACAAGAGGCCTTGGGGAAGAGGTTGTTCAAACCTCTTCTTGCTCACTCTCCTAGTTTCGTTCTTATGTTGAATTAGTTGCATTTCTCCACTACTTCCACAATCGTGGTTGTGTGACCTCTGGCAAGTTTCTAACCTCTTTCGCCTTTTATTTTCTCAACTGTAAAATGAGGCTAAGAATAGAATCCACCTCAGGGCACCTTTGTTAGGACTGAACTAGGCAGATGTGGGAAGGACTCGTGGGTGCCTGGCATATAGTTTGTTTTCAGTAAATGGTAACTTGTATTTATGTAATGGTTTGCACAGGCTTTTGTAGGGTAGCTTTGGAGCATAGCTATGGTCAGAAAAGTGACTTAGAAATAAGCAATGCAAACATGCCTTGTTTGTAAGTTGGGTATTTTCTGTGGTTGATTCACTGGTCAGAAATGATCAGAGATACTACCCAGTATGGGTGTCACAGGATGATTTTTTTCAGGTAGAGGAAACTACAACACTCATCAATAAAACTGTTCCTAAGTACTCATTAGGTCATAGGAGTGTAACCTGGAAGTTGAGTTGGGTTTTACTAATATACACATTTTTCTAGAGAAGAGATACCAGTATAGTAGGAAAAGAATGATAATCTCTAGGGGAGGGGGAGCCCTTATTTCAGCCCTACAGAGGTAGGGGGCACTCAGCTTTATTTAAGACACCTGAAATTGAGCACCTCTTCCCTGGGCTCCCTCTCCTAGAGGCACCCCCCACCATGCTGGCTCTCAGCTGGTTTCCCCTCCCCCGTGTTCCACCCACAGGCTCACAGCTCCATTTCCCTTCCCCTGGTTCCAATGCCCTCCAGCCAGCATTTGCCTTCATTGCCTCCTATGTTTTATTCCCCCCCTGAGCAGCCTGCAGCTCCATTGAGCATCTACCTGGGCTGTCCAGCTTGCTGGCTTAGGTGCTATTTGTTCTGGTCACAAAGTCTCCTAAGTTTTGAGTTTTATGCTTCTCATATGGTGTCCCCCCATAAGCCCAGGTGTTTTAAGCACAGAATACTGCTGACTGTGAGATTTTTCAGGAATATATGTATCATATTATAGTAGAAATGCCCGTATTCAACTCAATGCTATTTAATACCTACAGTGTGCTGGGCACTGTTCTAGAAGCTGGGACTCAAATGGTGAGCAAAATGTAGAACTCGTTCCTGCTCTCATGGAGGGGATAGCTTGTTGGGAGAGACAGGTGGTAATTGACAAGTTTGTAAGTATACACTAACATCACAATGAGTGAATGGTACAAAGATTTAAGAGAACAGTAACAGGAATCTGACTCAGACTGGGCCTCAAGGGTGGCTTTTAGGAGGAAGTGGCATTTGAGCTAAGTCCTGAAGGCTGCATCGTAGGAGTGAAGCAGGCACAGCGTGGGTGAGGGTGGTAGGTGAGGTGGAACACTGTGGATTTGCTCTAAACATAGGCAACAGCAGAGACAAGCCCCCTTGGGAGGAAGCTCTGTGCACTGAGGACTCGAGAAACCCGAGGGTTTGCAGAACACAGACTCAATCCCAGGTAGAGGGTGTTGAGCTGAGAAGAGAGGGGTAGTTGTCAGTATCCCTGTTTGTCATATGAGGAAGTGGAGTCTCAGAGAGGGTGAGTAATTTAACCAAACTCACACAGCAAATAAGTGCTAGACCTGAGTTCCTTTAACAGCAAGATGAATAGTACAGTTACTAAACACTTCTGTAGGACACGTTATTTTGGAAGAAAATTACTGCTTGGGGATCACACTAATGGTGATTTATTTGGGATGACATGCACTTAACCAATGAAAGTCTGCTAATTCCTACACTTAGGTAGGGCTCTAGGGTAAGAGTCAAATAATCATCAATCCAGATGACTCCTAAGTAGATTCCCACTTCTTTCTGAAACCAATCTAAACGATTAAAACAAAAACTCCTTTGTTTAGGGTGAAGTTGACATTTCTGTTAACTTTGTCAATTTCAGACGCTTCAACCTAATGTTTTATCTTGTTCTCAAAGCCACTTACACAGGCGTACCTCATTTTATTGTGCTTCTCAGATATTGCCTATTGCATAAATTGAAGGTAAGACCCTCCACCAGCAAAAGGATTATGACTTGCTGAAGGCTCAGAGGATGGTTAGCATTTTTTAGCAATAAAGTATATTTAAATTAAGGTACATACTTAGTAGACTACAATTGTAAATATAACTTTTAAATGCAGTGGGGAATTAAAAAATTGTGTGACTCACTTTACTGAAATATTCACTGTGGTCCAAACTGACCCCATAGTGCCTCCGAGGTATGCCTGTATATATAACTTAAATTCCTTATCCAGAGCAGCTCTGTTTAATAGATGTGTCTACGGTGACAGAAATGCTGTCCAATACATTGACCACCAGCACATGTGGCCATTGAGCATTTGAAAACTGGCTAGTGTGATGGAGAAAATGAAATGTCAATTTTATCTCATTTTAATTAATTGGAATTGAAGCAGCCATATATTAGCAACAACTATTATAGATTGTCTCTCCGAAAAGTGTTTTCAGAATCTCTTAAGAGAATCACTAAATCTTGTAAAAGAAATTAAACCTCCGTGGTCTTTTAGCGGAGGAGGGGCTGGTTGCATTTCCAGATCTTTTCCTCCCTTGGGGCTAATTTCAGCAGTGAGCCACAGTTGTATGCATATCCTTGTCTCAGTATGTCCTTCACTGCTTAAATTTCAGATGTGTTTCATTCTTCTGTCTAGTCAGTTTTCATTCTATAGTGACTTCAAATCTCAGCTTTAAATTCCTTAGTCTAATTTTTTTCTTTAACTTGTAAATTACACCCAAGCGAATGCTTGTATGTACAGTGGTCTCCCTTTATCTACAAGGGAAATATTCCAAGACCCCAAGTGGATGCCTGAAACTGCAGATAGCACCAAACCCTGTGTATTCTATTTTTTTCCCCTTTGCATACATAAATTTTCACTTAGAGGAAGCACTTTACGTCTTTTTGTAGGCATAGCTGCATTGCCAGAATCACTACTCTTGTGCTTTGGGGCCATCGCTAAGTATAATAAGGGTCACTTGAACATAAGCACTGAGATACCACAACAGTCGACCTGATAACAGAGGGGCTATAACAGGTGTGGAGACACTGGACAGAGGGGTGTGCCATCACATCCTAGGTGGGATAGCACAAGATTTCATTGCACTGCGCAGAACGGTGTGCAGTTTAAAACTTATGAATTATTTATTTCTGAAATTTGCCATTCAGTATTTCAGACCTCTGTTGAACATGGGTAAGGAGATAAGGAGATGGGGAATGCTGTATTATGAGAGAACCTCTTTTAGTCAGCTGGGCTGCTGTGACTAAATACTGTAGAGTAGATGCCCTAAACAACAGACATTTATTTCTCACAGTTGGGGAGAGCTCCCTTCCTGGCTTGCAGAAGGCTGCCTTCTCACTGTGTCCTCATACGGCAAAGGGAGAGAGAAGATGAGAGGCAGGAAGAGAGGAGAGACAGCAAGAAAGAACAGAGAGAGAGTGAGGAAGAGACAAAGAGAGAGAAAGAAAGAGATCTTGCGAGTACTCTGGTTTCTTTCTCTTCATATAAGGACACTAGGCTCCTGATGGGACCCTGTTGTAATGGCCTCATTTAAATCAAATTACTTCTCCAAGGCCACTCCTCCCAACATTATCACATTGGGGGTTAGGGCTTCACAATGAATTTTGTAGGGACACGAATGTTCAACCCATAGCAGAACCTTTATTACGAAACCGTTTTGTAAAGCAAATCCTCACACATTAATTCGTCTTTTACAAATTTTAAGATCCTGAACTTGATCCATCTGCAAGTCCCTTATGCCATATAAGGCAATACGTTCACAGATTCCGAGGATTAGTGTGTGGATATCTTTAAAGGGGCATTATCCACCCTACCACAATATTTGTATAGTGGCTGGTAGAATATAAGAGCAATAATAATAGCAACAATAGGAGTTTATTGAACATAAAAAACACGTTCCTGTTACTCCTGTACTTGTCTTGTTTTCCACTCCCAAGAGAAGTGGCAGCGCCTTTGCCTTTTTGTAGACCCTAGCTTAATGCATTGGTGCATTCTCAACAGTACAACCTTATTAAAAGAGTAAATGAAGATTCGTTTGCTTCTGTGAGAGCTCTTGACTATTCTGTAGACATTTGCAGGGAGACATTCCTCTTGCTAAAGGGTCGGGAAGTTCAGGAGATACTCAAGTTACCTGATTCTAATACGCCTGACAGCTGAGGAATGATACATAGATCAACTGTGGGATTTTCCTCCCTTTTTAACATTATTTTCCTTTGCTCTTCAAAAAGCATTGGAGGAAGTATAAGTCTGACTTTTCCGAGTGGATATAGAACAGTTGTACAAATGTAACCTGTTTCTAATTTCTTGCATTTATTGATGTGCCAGTACTTATTGTCTACATTGTACCCAGTGAGCTGAATACCACACTTATGCAATAAAAGTCCACAAACATCAGAAGCAAAACCTGCTTCTTATATGTTTGGATGAAAGTTATTTTCAGAGTCATGGAGTAAGTTTTCAAAGTTTGGATTCTTCTGGCTCCTAATACACCCGAGAAGAACTCTGTGCCCTTGAGTAGAGCACGTTGGCTAAAGTGTCCGTTGCCTTTGTGTGTGGGGAACGTAATAGTATAGAGCAGTGATTCCCAAAGTGGGTGCTACCGCCCCCCGTGGGCGCTGCAGCGATCCAGGGGGGGCGGTGATGGCCACAGGTGCATTTGGGGGCGATGAGTAACTGCTATTAAAATTTTAAAAAAATTAATTTCCAGGGGCTGAGTAATATTTTTTCTGGAAAGGGGGTGGTAGGCCAAATAAGTTTGGGAACCACTGGCATAGAGTTTGAATTTGGTCCTGTGCATCCGTATACTTTGAGTTCTGGCTTTTGTGGGGTTCATTCTCGGAGTCGTGTTACATTGACAAGACATCGTACGCAGGCCTATTCACAGAGGGGCTGCTTGCTTTGCTCTGCCTGGTTTTGTAGTTTCAGTTCATCCCTGTCCCTCTCTCCACCAAAGGGAGTGAGTATCTGTGGGGTGGACCAAGACGAGCCTGAGTTAAAACATGCCCCCTCCTCCGAAAGCAGTGCCTCGTCTTCACCCTGCAGATGATGCAATCCCGTTCTTGTGACGTTTCCCATTCGTGTCCTTGTGTGAAATATAACTTTTGTGTGTTTTTATTCCTAGGTCCATGTACTTTTATTTACACATCCTCAGTCTCCTGGTAATACTGTTCCTGCCAATCAAACCACAAGCTCATATTCAAAGGCAGCTTCAGAACTCTGTTAATAGGAAAAAAACAGACTGATATCCCCAAGGAAAGCTGGATACGGAAAACTGCAAAACATTGGAAGATGAGATGACAAGGTTCCAGGGTTCTTCTGTGACTTGGAGGCGATGTTTACATGCATCTTTTTTTTTTTTTTAAAATAAAAGTTCAGGGAGTATTTTATAAAGCCTTTTTGTACCGCTAAATCCGCCACGTCCAGTTAACCTGTTTTAATATTTTATAGGACGTTTGAGTGGTGAATGGGCCAGAGTTGCAGCAACAGTCCGTCTGGGCTGCTTTCCTAGTATGATTTCCAGCCCCTGACATATGGACACTGGGACCCGGACATCTGCTCCAGACGTTAGCAGGTGACTGCTGAGACCTGTCATAGGTTCATCAAACCAGAACATACCACATAGAGTTGTTCCTGGGGAAGCCCCAAATCCTTCGACTTGGGACATGACTGTTTAGAACACAATAACTGCACTCGGAGACCACGGAGGAGCGAGGTCGGGAGGCTGTTTTTCAGGTACCGAAAACTGTGCGAGCCAGGAGGGCCAACTGAACACTTGAAGGAACCAAAAGCCAGCCTTGCCCTGAAGTAGGCTGCACCTTTCCCCTGGGATGTCTCTCTTCCCTTTTCTCTTCTGAATTGAGCCAAGATTGTCAATCAGAAAGCCGCCTGGACACGCCCACCAGGAGTCTCAGAGGGGCTGCTGTTCCCAGATCTCTTCCCATTTCACAGGCGCCACTGCTTGCCCAGGGACAGCCCTGAGGAATCAGCCCCAAGTTCAAAGCCTCCATGGCAGAAGAATGTGTTCTAAAGAAATAGTGGCTTAAAGGAGTAATTTAAAGTTACATAGAAGTTTGGTAAGAAGCTGATGTTTGGCTCTTTTCTTCCCTCATTTCACGGAGGTGTTAAAGGTCATGGCCACCAGGGGCTGACTGTCCTGTTTCCTTTCAGGGCTGATTCGATCTGACTTTGTATTAGTTGAACTTTCCTATAGGAAAGCAAAAACGGAGACAGTTTTCTGTCTTTGATATGAATGTGCTGTGGCTCCTTCTGGGGATTTCTGTTGGGTAATATTCTACCTGGAGAAAGAAACAGGGTATTAAATGTTGTGGAAAATAATAATGATGATAATGAATTATATGCTACAGTGCTGTGCCCTCAATCAAGTGCCTTGGGAGGAGAGAATTTGTTCAAATCAGATGGCTAAAAATTAGTTTGTGACTGAATAAAGACTGTTATATAAAGGAAATATTTCTGAAGAGAGAATTGCTTTTTGTTTGTATCAGTAGAGACTTGATATTCTGAAGTGTGTGTGTGTTTTAACACATGTGCCCAGCAAACGTAAGGTTTTGTAAATCAGAAAGCCACCTGGACACATCGGCACTTGGGTGGTTTTGGGTTTTGGTGTGATTTCCGGTCTTCGTTTGCCAACGTTGCAGGCCATGCACGCCCGATTTACAGGCGAGGAAGCAGAATCAGGGAGGTGTTTGCTGGCTGCCTCCAGGGTCACAGAGTTAGTGGTAGAGCTGAGTGGAGCCCACAGCCATCCCAGGAAAGCGGTCGTCTGGGATGGGTGTTGGGCTGGTACTTCTCTTAGGGCAGAGAAGTGTGAAGCAACGTGCTTGTCCCTGAAGAGCTTCTATAGCCCTGCTGCTGGGAGCGAGGACCGGAACCTGAACTCTAGCTCCTGTGTGAAGCAGCGGCAGTTAAGAAGTAGCACATTTGGGCCAGAGTATGAGGCTCACCCAATTTCACCAGGAAATGTTGGGGCGACCCTACTTTGCTGTCTCAGGAGGAATATTAGAGAGTGGGGAAGGGGTGGTGGTGTAGGTGCCCAAGATCTGTCAGAGTCTCTCTCCAACAGGAATATTTTAGGTGTAAGACCAAACATACATTGCTTACACACCAGCAAAAATAGCATCTGTCCCCACTGGCATGAAGTGTATGGAATAATCCGTATGAATGCGCAGTATGATTTACGACCAGGTTTCACTGAATTTAAGCATCTTCAGTTCTGAGAGGAGAACTTGGGTAGTGAGAGAAGAGGTGACCACTGGAGGGACCAGTCTTCCTGCTTTGCCAGGGACTCTGCTGGCCCCTTAGTCCTGGGAAGACTGGGACTTTTGGTTCCCCTGGTGACCACCCAGAGTCAGATGTTCTTTACAGAATGGAGTGGAAGCCAGGCCTCTGGAATCTGGGCTTCTCGAAGCTGCATGTCAGACTGACTCCTGGGCCTGACACATGGCACGCTTTTCTCACTGTGAGGCTTTATTCAGTCCTAAACGGACAACGTGCAGAAAGTGATTAGCACCTTTCCCCCAACTGAGAACATTTACCCATAGAAAATCATGTTCATTTAGAGCCAAAGTTAGATAAGTAAGTGAATGCAGATAGAAGGTTGGGGCTGTTTTTATTGCCTTAGAGATCCTAGCTGTCCTACACATAATAATCATTTAATAAATATGTATTTATTAACCTGATGAGATTTTGGGTTGAAAGAAATACATTTCTAGTTCTGTTTTTGAAAAAGCTAATTTTACAATATTTTATTTTAGTGGTTTTTGTTCTTTTTGTTTGTTTGTTTGTTTGTTTTTCTCCTTAAGGCAACCATACGGCCCAGAAACATTACTTGGTAGATGTGAAAAGCAATAAATAGCTCAGTCTGAGGTTCTGAGATTCTGGTTAAGTGAGGACAAGGCAGAAACTGGGAGGTGGAGGGGGAGCTGGGGGGTGGTGTCCGGGATGGGGGTTGTGCCCCCCAGTGCTGTGCCCGCTCCGGGGTGAGCAGCGGCCTTCCCCGGCAGCCCTCCTCCTCCCTGGCGCGCCTTGGGACCACAGAGGAACATTTTAAAAAATGGATTGATGCCAGCACTTTGAGGCATCACATCTTATTTCCCTTCTTCCCCTACCCTTGGCATAGTGCTTGGCTGTAATGAAGATTCAGTGCGTGTTTGCCGATGAATGGGGGGGGGTTGAATGAATTAGTTTAATGCGTCATTGCACTTGACAGTGTTGCTGGAGTCATTTTTGCACTGGGAATCTTTGTCTGCTTTTCAGAATTAGTTTTTGAAAGAAAGGCTTGTGTTTTTTGGGGAATTGTGAAAGCACATTATGTGAAATAACCACTCAGACAGCCAATTTACATATTCGGAACTGCCCTGGTCCTGGTCCGTACCATTAATGAATGCATTCACTTATCTATCAAATGTTGCCATGGCGGGTATGGGCCTGGCACTCTGTTAGACGGTGCAGGTAAAAGATGCTAAAGGCTCATTCTGTGCCATCGAAGTGCTCACAGTGAGATCGGAAAGACATGACCCAGAGCGTGTGCTGTAGGGGTGCCCGGAGAGCCCTAGCATCAGATTTACAGTGACTGATGGCCATATCCTTGCTTTCCTGTAAGTTCACTACTGTCTCATGGTGTCTGCAGGTTACCCAGGAGAGCAACAGGGCTGCTCCTCAGCCTGGTGCCCGGGACTCATGTCCAGTACTTTTAGAGTCAAGCCTGCCCTTGTCCTGAAATTGGATGCTGACCTGGCAACAGATCAGGATCAGCGAATGCAGTTGCCGCTCAAACGGCCTGACTTTCCTAAAACCCCTCAAAGGTCCATCCACAAAGCCCAAACAAGCAGGACCGACCTCAGTGTGGCCTGTGCCTCTTGCTAAGTGGCCCCAAGCCAGTGCCAGTGGCAGCCAGTCTCAATTAGCACTGTAAAGTGCATCAGGTAGCCCCACGCCCGTCCCAGCTGTGGGCAGTGTTGGCTTGGAAGGTGGCTTCCGTTAAGTGGCCACGCCTGGCACATGTGGCAGTTGGCGGCAGCTGGCCTCAGTTCTCAGCATGGCTCCTCTCAAGTGCCTCCAAGCTCAGCACACGCGGCAACCCACCTGAAATCACTTTGTAGCTGCAACCAGGTGGCCCCCAGCTGGGCACACATGGCGGCCAACATTGGCTTGCACCAGAGTCCCTTTCAAGAGGCTGCAGAATCAACACACCTGGTAGCCTGCTTGATACCACAGCAGAGAGCCACCCAACCAGCGCCACAAAGGACACACCTGAGGAGCAGACTCCTCTGGCATCAGAGTTCCACTAAAGTGACTCCTACACTGTGGGGTCAGGGTCCACACAACAGCTTAAGCGCTAGGCCAGCCTTCACAGCCAGCCAGCCTAAGGATCGGTCCCACTCACTGACATGCCCATGGCAATCGAGGCTTAGCTACAACAGGAAGGCACGCACAAGGGACACTCCTGGAGCACCCAGCTCAGGGGACCAGAGAGGTGGAGTGAGTGATATAGGTCGTTCTGCCAAGACTGGGGGATGTAGCTGATGTACCTCACACATAGAAACAAGCATAGGGAGTTGGCCAAAATGAGGAGACAAAGCATTTGATAAAATCCAACATCCATTTATGATAAAAACTCTCAACAAAATGGGGATAGAAGGAACATACCTCAACATAATGAAGGCCATATATGACAAACTTACAGCTAACATCATATTCAATGGTGAAGAGATGAAAGCTTTTACTTTAAGATCAGGAACAAGAAAAGAATGCTCTGATCAGACTGTCAAACCTCAGAGGGAAGGTAGGGGAGGGTGAGGGAATGGGGGAGAGATCAACCAAAGGACTTGTATACATACATATAAGCCTAACCAATGGACACAGACAACAGCGGGGTGAGGGCATGAGTGGGAGGGTCAGAGGGGTAATGGGGGGATAAGGACACATATGTAATACCTTAATCAATAAAGAAATTTTTTTAAAAAAGGATGCTCATTTTCACCACTTTTATTTAACATAGTACGGGAAGTCCTAGCCACAGCAGTCACAAAGGCGTGGGTGGTCGTGGGCTTGTTGGCATAAACCTTAGACTTCAAAAAACCCTAAAGAAAAAAGTCCAATGGCGTTAAATAGCATGAAGGAGGAAATTGAGCGCTGTATCAATGAAATTCAGCCACATTTATGCAAAACGGTCATGGAAAATTTCAATAAAAGAGTGTGTATGTGCCAGCAAAGCCGTGGAGGCCATTTACCCAATATGCTATTCCAAACATAACCCTATACTGTATACTTTATGAATCAATAAAAAATTTACAATTTTTAATTATAAACGTGTTTTCTTTCAAAATTACTTCTTGCGTGAATTTTGGGACACACTTTAGAAAAAGAAATAAAAGCCATCTGGATTGGAAAGGAAGAAATAAAACTGTCATCATTTGCAGATGACATGATACTATCTATAGAGAACCCTAAAGATTCCACCAACAACTATTTGAACTAATAAATGAATTCAGTAAAGTAGAATACAAATTTAATATTCGAAATTGGTTGCATTTTATACATCAACTAGAGGCCCAATGCACGGAATTTGTGCAAGAGTAGGCCTTCCTTCCCCTAGCTGCTGTTCCCTCTGGCACCCGGGACTTGGGCTTGCTTCCCTCCAGCCACCCGCAGGCACCCGGAACTCAGACTGGCTTCCCTCTGGCCACCTACTGGCACCTGGGACCCAGGCTGGCTTCCCTCCAGCTGCCTGCAGGCTGGCTTCCCTCCGACCCCAGCTTTGACCGGAAGGACATCGGTCTAATTAGCATATTACCCTTTTATTATTATAGATAACAAACTATTCGAGAATTAAGAAACAATCGCATGTACAATTGCAGAAAAAAAAATGCCTAGGAATAAATATAACCAAGGAATTAAAAGACCTGTACTCAGAAAACTATAAAACTTTGAAGAAAGAAAATGAAGAATATACAAATAAATGGAAGGATATACTGTGCTCATTAATAAGAAGAATTAATATCATTAAAATGTATTTAATACTTAAAGTAATCTACAGATTCAATTCAATCCCTATTAAGATCCCAATGGCATTTTTCACTGATCTAGAACAAATGATCCTAAAATTTATATGAAACCACAAATGACCCTGAATACTCAAAGCAATCTTGAGAAAGAACAAAGTTGGAGGTATCATACTACCTGATATCAAACTACATTACAAGGCTGGTACTGACATAAAACAGACACAAGATGCTCAACATCTAATCATAAGGGAAATGAAAATTAAAACCATGAGATATCACTTCACACCTGTTATAACGAATAGCTATCATCAATAAATCAACAAATAACAAATATTGGTGAAGATGTAGAGAAAAGGGAATCCTGATACACTACTGATGGGATTGTAAATTGGTGCAGCCACTGTGAAAACCAGTATGGCGTTATCTCAAAAAATTAAAAATAGAACTTCAATATAACCCAGCAATTCCACTTCTAGATATTTATCTGAAAAAAAATCTAAAAACAGTAATTCAAAATGATATGTGTACCCCTATGTTCATTGCAGCACTGTTAACATTAGACAAGATATGGTAGCAACGTAAGTGTCCACTGATAGATGAATGGGTAAAGAAGATGTGGTACAAGCACATAATGCAGTATTACTCAGCCATATAACAGAATAAAATCTTGCCATTTGCGACGTGGATGGACCTAGAGGTATCATGCTAAGTGAAATAAGTCAGCCAAAGATGGATACCATATGATTTCACATATATATGAAATCTAAAAACAAAAGAAATGAACTAAATAGAAACAGATTCATAAAGAGAAGAAACTGTTGGTTGCCAGATGGGAAGGGCTTTGGGGGACTGAGTGAAAAAGGTGAAAGGATTAAGAAGTACAAATTATCCCCCTAAAAAAGTCATGGGGATGTAAAGTATAACATAGAAAACAAAGTCAATAATCTATACTAAAGAAGGGTAATATGCTAATTAGATCGGATAGACCGGATGTCTTCCGGATGTCCTTCTGGACAAAGCCACGGTGGTGGAGGCTGAGGCAGAGGCAGTCAGGGGCAATCAGGCTGGCAGGGAAGAGCAGTCAGGGGTGATCAGGCTGGCAGGGGAGAGCAATTAGGGGCGATCAGGCCAGCAGGCAGGTGAGCGGTTAGGAGCCAGCAGTCCCAGATTGCGAGAGGGATGGATATCACTGTGAGATCGGGCCTAAACCGGCAGTTGGACATCCCCCGAGGGGTCCTGGATTGGAAAGGGTGCAGGCCAGGCTGAGGGACCCCCCCATGCATGAATTTTGTGCACTGGGCCTCTAATACTGTAATAATTATATGTATGGTGCCAGAAGGGGTGACTTATTGGGGTGAACACTTTGTAAGTTATACAAATGTCTAGTCACTATGTTGTATACCTGATACTAATAATATACTGTATGTCAACTGTAATTAAAATTGTTTTAAAAAAAATTAAGGAATAGGAAGGCGTAGAACTGTTGCGCGTTAGGGAATCTCCCTCTCTTACTACCGTGGCTACTGACACTTTTAACCTTAAAGCAGGGTGCACTTGGCTCCAGTTTGGCGTTGCTGGGAGGAGAGACAGAGAACGCAGTAGACACTACAGGCTGGGGTAAGATATGTTCTGTAGTAATCTAAGCTTCCAGGGCCCCCCCCCCTCCTCCCCCCCCCCACCCCCAAATACTGGCCAAAATACTGGTCATATGGTTGGGGATGGTGCTATGTTTTTTATTTGAATTTCTAAGTGCAGCGACATCTTACAGATGCCTTACCAGATATTCGGTTAGACACAGACCCCAGGTCCCACTCCTGACTCCGTTGACCCAGAGATATGCTGAGGAATCCATATATTTAACTCATTCCCATATGATTCTGATGTGCAGCCAGGTTTGCGAACTACTGGCTTAGCCTCATTTGTTTTACATCTGAGGAAACTGAGGCCCGGGAGTTTAACGACTTGCCCCAAGCATCACAAAGCTCTTCTGTGGCAGGGTTGAGGGTAGAAGTGAATCCTCCTGACCCAGCAGAGTGTAATTCTCACAGAGGCACAAGCCTCTTCCCTTCTCACAAACAGCCAGCAGAGGGCATCACGTGCGGACCAGTGGGACGCAAAGGAACCATCTAAATCTTCAGTAACATTTTCTCAGATGAGCATCCTCTCTCAGGCCTGAGGTGGAGAGTCCAAGTGAGCGTTTGGTTATGTTTCAGCAGACTGGACGTCTGCGTGCCCTGGGTACCAGCTGGCCTCCTCGTGCATTCTGTCAGCGTGTAGGCCCCCCTCACAGTATCTCCAGAACTGCTGAGCCGACCAGCGGAGGCAGATGCGCAGCACTTTTCTGGACAGGGCAGCACTTTTCTCTGTGCTTTTCTGGATCCACACCACCCTGAGGATCAAATGGCCCCTTTTGTTTTCAAAGAAAGTTCATACAGAATAAGCACATTTGACATTAAAATATACACGGTCGATGGGGTTGCCAGCTACAATGGTCCATTCATTCCAGGCCTTCTTTCTGTCTATTATCTTGTGTCTCACAGGCAGAACAGTCTGTCAGCATGGCCAGCTGCAGCCCCGCATTGCAACTGTCTCTGTGTGCTGGCCTGGAAAAGCCCCAGGCTGGGCCGAGCTTTCTCCTGGTCCCCAGTCCCTTCTCCCTCCAGTCCTTCTTCCTGGACAGCCCATCAGGCCAGTCCTCTTCATAAAATCTTCTGTTGGCTCCTGTGTCTACAGTATAAATCCACCTCCTTTCCTTCCACCCCTAACAAGCCTGTTCCTGCCCTTCCCCCCGCAACCCCCGCAGTGTAGCTGCCCTACTCAGGGGCAGCGTGGGGGCATTTGCCACTCTGTGCCTTTGTAGTTTTAATGGCCACTGTCTGAAAAACCTACCTTTTTTGAGCAAGTACTTCCCAAAGCAGAAAAGACAGGCCTGTCTGGCAGAGAAAATACAGTGTACAAGATGCTGTTTTCACCTCTGGATTCTGCTCACAGATCCCCAACACCTTGTGTCCTGAGTGACTTGATTTTATTTCTCTCTCTCCAATCAGACCATCTATCTGATAATTGTAGGTTGTGTTTATGTCTTCATACCTAGTGAGGCCCTGACTCAGAGGTACTAGAGTCAACGTGGGTTGAAGAAACGAGTGAATGAATTCCATTCACTTCGGCAGGATTATTTCTCTGAGGTGAGGGAGAGGGGGCATCTTGAGGCAGGTTGGATTTGGGGTTCTGGCCCTTGCATTTAAAGACCAGCCCTATAAATGGTCCTAGTAATGACCAAAGGCCCCACACTTTCTTATCTTTTAGCATCCAGGCTTCTTCTTGAGCATGGAGCTCAGTCTAGCTCTGCTGGCCCATGGGGTTCGCCTGGGGTTTGATCAGCATGCTGGAGCTAAATCCTGGGGGTACGCACTCACTGGCCGCCATGTTGCTGGGACCTTAATCTATTACAACTTTGGGTCATTAGTGGTTCTTTAACAGAACCACTGTCTCTGTGTGCTGGCCTGGAAAAGCCCCAGGCTGGGCCGAGCTTTCTCCTGGTCCCCAGGAGCCACTAAAGACCCAAAGTTGTAATAGATTAAGTGGGAGCATGTTCTCACTGGCATGAGATCTTCCATCCCTTTCTTTTCTGCTCCAGTGAGTGCATCACAGAATGAAAACCAGTGAGCCCTTAATGGGGGTTGGTATGAACATGGTCTAGTAATTTATTTAACTTTCTTAAAGGTACATCTTTAACAGAACCACTAAAGACCCAAAGTTGTAATAGATTAAGGTCCCATCAGACTTGGCATTGCCAGACTATTGTATTTGTCAGCTAATTAATGTAAAAGATATACAGAGAAAAGCCATTCTCCCTCTGAGGTCTGTCCTCACTCTCCTCGTTCCCATCCCTGGAGGCAGCCGTCATTATCTTCTGTGTATGCAGCCTTTCAGAGAAAGTCTGTCCCTTGCACCTGGCTTTTTGGAAATATCATAAGCATTTCTCCATATTATTCCATAAACTTCCTAAAAGTTGTTTTTAATGGCTGCATAATTGTCTGTGAATGAATGTGCCATTTTTTTGAAAAACATCTCCCTCATTGTTGGACATTGGCTGTTGCCTCATTAAAAAATACCTTCTAGAAAATTAAAAAAATTAATGAGAATATGGCATTCACAATCCTCGTATCTATTAACATTTTATCGTAGTTCTAATTTTTGTTTTGTAGTTTAAAACATTTTCGTAGTTATTCTTTTTATAGGTACTTATTTTCACAACATTCTAATGCTTCCTACAGAGTTCAGAACTTTATTTCTTATTTAACTTTACAGTGGGAGCATGTCCTCACTGGCATGAGATCTTCCATCCCTTTCTTTTCTGCTCCAGTGAGTGCATCACAGAATGAAAACCAGTGAGCCCTTAATGGGGGTTGGTATGAACATGGTCTAGTAATTTATTTAACTTTCTTAAAGGTACATCAATTGCTAGCTCTAGCTCCTTACATTATCGTCAGTAAGAAATTGCGTTGGCATACCTCACAATGCATCAGGACATGGAGGCTGATGTCTGCTTCTCCGAGCCATTAACCCGCCAGCTGCTAAGTTGACTCGGCGAGTAGGACGTATTTGTATAGGATATATGCACCTTTAAAGCAACACAGCTCTTTTGGTCTACAACGCTGAGTGATCTGAAAACATACCAAGCAGCTTCTTTTCATAACAGAATGAGTGCACTGTCTTCTCGCCAGAACTGAATTGCCATTGATGAAGATTACTTACCCCAATGTCAATAAAAATAATAATAATGAGGAGAAAGAATCTCAGTAGAGAGCACTAATAAAGCACCTAAGACCTTAAAATTTTCTGGGGCCTTTACAAATCTGCCACAGACAAGCATATTTTGCATTAGTAGAACCCATATGAATAAAATATTTAAATTAAAATAATTTAAGGTTTGTCAATGTTAGACAAAGCAGAAGCTGAAATACTGAGCCTGGCTAACATTATTTTGGTGTTTGTCAAACTTGCAAAAGCTTGAAATAATCATTTGCAAACTGGATTCTAATTATGCATGAAAAAAATAAAAGCAAAAACAGAAAAAACAATAAGCAGAGGAGCACTCTGAACTGAGTTATGTATAGGTGCGGTGCAGGTAAAGCCCCATGTATATGTATTAAGCACAGATAGAGCACACATAAACTCACCACCGCCACTGGAACTTCAGTCCTGGTGAGGGAAGGTGTGAGAAGCAGTTCAAGAAGAAAGCGCAAGGCACACCCCAGTGCTGCCTTTTCGATGCTGAATCACTGTTTCCTGTGCAGCTGAAGCAGCGAGGGAGGTAGAATCACAAAAAGGTGCTGAGAGGAGCTTTGCCACTGAGCAGG
This sequence comes from Myotis yumanensis, assembly GCF_028538775.1. NCBI lineage: Eukaryota > Metazoa > Chordata > Mammalia > Chiroptera > Vespertilionidae > Myotis > Myotis yumanensis. The sequence goes on from NW_027223753.1 coordinate 76,991,308, forward strand.
TTAAGGGCTTAGTGCAAAGTCTCTAGCCCTGTCTCTGTTTTTGCTGAGCAGCCTGGGAACCCCTCGCCTGGGTAACTTTTAATGTTTTATGTTTTCCAGACTTAAAGCATTAGGTTTCATGCCTTATTTAAAGTCTATGTCTTGCAGCATCTCTTGAAGTAGATTTAAGAGGAAACCAGGCAGCAGCCATAAGACAGTAGAAATAAGCAAGCCTCTTTCAATTATAAGTGATAAAATCATATCTCAGTCCAGAGATGTAAAATTTTTAATTTGAATGGTTTTTCTGAAGTGGTGTGAGGTAGTGACATCTTGTGGAAATTTATGGTAACTGCAGGCAACTCATATTGTACTGTAAAGCCAACCATTCATTCGTTCTTCTAACCTTCCTTCCTTGTTTGTTTGCTCACTCATTCAGTCACCCATCCACCCACCCACACTCCGAATACCTTGAAATTGACACTTTAATTTATCTGGTGTTCCTGTAAACACTAAATGATGGTCTGTTAAAATAAAGGTCAGATTTTAGTGACTGTGTTCTTTAGGGCCAAATACTGCCCTGTCCTCTCCCTACCTTGGAAGAAACAAAAACAGGAGGGGAGGGGGGTATGGACTCCAAATAGCATATATGTTAGAGACAAAATAGCTTTATTCAAGGCATACATCTGCTTCTTACTTGCTGCATGACCATGGAGAAAGTGAACCAACTCTTTGAGTACAATTTTCCTCTTAGTTGGAATAATAGCAATACCGTCAGAATTGTGGAGGTTAAAAATGAGTTAAAGAATAATCTGAGTTTATTAAGCTGGTAGATTTCTGAAATGATGGTACAGATAAGCCATTGTGATATGAGGCATCTAAGCTCTTTAGGTATCAACTTTCTCACCTGTAAAAGGTATGTATAAAACAAGCTGACCGGCAAGGTTGCTTCTGCTTCTAACATTTTATAATTTGACATTCTTTATCACACTCTTAGGAGTCTCTTTATTTCTAGTAGTGAGCTCCTAGCCAGCGATTGTGCCAGCGTAAGCTAACTTATTTTTTTAGTGGGTAACTATTTTGTCTTCTGAGTAATTTCTAAAGGAAAATACTGGCATTTTATGTTATCTGTTATCATTGACATTTCAGTTTTATGGCCGGGTAGTTAGGCAAGTTCTGAATTTATAAAGAAATAGGTAAACATCTCGGCCAATATTTAAAGTTCCCCTGTGTGTCCAACAGGCACAGCACATATGTCATGGATGTCGCCCTCTTCTGGCCCAAAATTGTAGGGCAAGCAACACAGTAAGTCTTTCTAGGTCTCCCTTCCTAGCTCATTTGCTTCTCAACAAAATAATGCACTTGGCTAACCAATTCAAAAATTGAGCTTATGCCTCACTGTCATAGAAAAAAAAATATTAGAATACAACATATCTTTCAGGCAAGTTTGTTCTTTCCTTCCTCCCTTCCTCTGTTTCTTTCTTGTGTTTCTAAACATTACAAGAGTAATTGCAGCCCCTCTGAAAAGAGGTGATGTTCTATTTCACCCCACTTTTTCTTTGTAATTCTCAGTTCATAAAGCTCATTCCCAGTCTCTCCTTTGCTTCCCAGATTAACAAGGCAAGGCTAGTGGCACCAGACATTACTGTCCATGTCTACGTTAGAAACCTGAGGCCTGAAGAAGCAGAGTAACTCCCCTTTGGACACACACCCTGTGAGTGATGGCAACACCATCAGAACCTTGGGCAGCTGCCTTGGGCTGAGGTTTGGTATTGCCAAACTGTGTAAGTTCATTTCAAGAATTATATCAAAAACTCTTGTTGCTATTAGTTTGAATAAACTGTAGTTAGAATTCAGTTTTAAGCCTTGTTAATCTCCAAATGAGGAATGATCCATTTAGAAAGACAGAAAGGCCAACAGATGGTCTTGGGTTGTATCTTCCGAGAAGCAGACCCTGAGGTGGGGATTTCATGTTAAGCAGTTTGTTTGGGAAGTGATACTGAGAAGGATTTAGAATGGGGAAGTGAGACAGGGAAGCGATGGAACCTGATACAGGGTATATTCATCGGTAGATTACCTCTATGGGAAACTGGGGCTCAGTTGGCAGAAGACCCCTGGGAGACAGAGGAGAGCACATCCCAGAGTCGTCCCACCCGAGAGAAGAGGAGGCTGGACCAACTCTAATTTGTCACTGAGACAATCCCCAGCACCATGGTGTCCTGCAAGCAGGCCCAGCGTGCTCAGCTGCAGGCAGAACAGCAATGAGAAGCTGCTGTGTGCACAGGGAAGGCCAATGCTGAGGATATGTGGGCAGAGACACCTGCTCTTCCTCTGTCTATTATGATGGCGAGTCACCTGTCTAGTACAACGCAATATGCTGAGGGGGAGGCAAAATAAAGGTCAAGATCTTCAAAATAGATGTAAATATAGGGTGTATGCTTATGACAATAGGCTAATTGAAAATACATACACACTTGAAACAATAACAGTATAAGACAGCTTATTATCAAGAGTCAAAATGAGTAAAGTGGGTATCACATGCTATAAGGGTTCAGAGAGGGGACAATTGGAGAGCCTTGCTAAGGAAGCACTCCAAGGGCTGATGGGATTTGAGAGGGAGAGTGAGGACTGAAGGTGGGATTGAATTAAAGGTGTAGATGTGTATGCACAAAATTTTCATCTGTCCTCTAGAAAGTGGGAAGCTGAAAGTCCCTCCTGCTTAATATCAAATTATTACATGCATATAGCTTAAAATAAGAGAAATAGTTTAGAGGCTTATATACATGTAAATAAAAGCAGATCTAACATTATTTTTAAAGTAACTTATAAGAAAATAGGCTTATGCACATAGAGCTACAAAGGTATTACTGTTACTAATAAAATAGATTGGTGAGGTGCCTTTAAAGCCCTCTTTAAAGTTTGTAGTCTTAAATTTATATATTTGTGTAGGACAAGATCTGAAAATAAACAAGTTAAGCATCCATTTCAAGAATTTAGAATAAGAAAAGCTAAGAAAGGACTAATAAAATTCAAGAACTCCAGGATATTCTGATTAAAATAAAACAGGTAGAAAACACAAATAACTAATACCAGGAATAGAAAGGAGACATCACTATAGAGCCTGCTGCAAACATTTTAAAAGATTATAAGTATACTAGAGGCCTGGTGCATGAAATTTGTGCAAGGGGGGGGGCGGTATCCATCAGCCCGGCCTGCACCCTCTCGCAATCCAGGACCACTGGCTCCTAATCACTCACCTGCCTGCCTGCCTAATGCCCCCAACTGCCCTCCCCTGCTGGCCTGGTTGCCCCCAACTGCCCTCCCCTGCCGGCCTGATCTCACCCCCAACTGCCCTCCCCTGCCGGCCTGATTGCCCCTAACCCCCTGCCAGCCTGATCTTGCCCCTAACTGCCTCTGCCTCGGCCACCCACCACCATGGCTTTGTCTGAAAGGAAGTCAGACGTCCGGAAGATGGCCCAGAAGGTTGACCCGGTCTAATTAGCATATTACCCTTTTATTAGTATAGATTATGAGAAGCTTTAAATAATTTTTGAGAAGTTAGATGAAATTGACTCATTCCTCAAAAATGTCAGAGGTGACTGACTAAAACTGACACAAAAAGAAATAGAAAAATTAGAATAATATTATAAGTATTAAGTAAATTGAATCTATAATTCAGGCTCAGAAGTCTCACTACTAAATTCTTCCAAACATTTAAGAAAAAAATTAATGCTAACTTTTTACTCTTTCAGAGAATAAGAACAACAAAAAAGATATCCCCAATGACTAAATAATCTTAATTTTAATCTCATAGCAAACATTGTAAGAAAAACTATAGTTGAATCTACTAAAAATCCTAAACAAAATATTAATTCAGTGAATCAAGCAATATGTAAAAAAGATAACACATATTGCTCAGATTGGTTTATTTTGGGAATGCCAACTTGATGTAGTATTCAAGTACTAATCAGTGTAATTAACATACTTACAAAATACAGAAGAAAAATTATAATAATCATTTTAACAGATGCATAAAAACCAATTGGAAACATTATTTCCTCATGATTTTAAAAAAACTTGATAATACCACACAAATAGGATCATAAGATACTGCTATAAAACAATAATATGCCAACAAATTTGAAATGAAAAGATGTCTATGAATATATAACCTAGCAAGACTACATTGTGAGAAAACAGAAATTCTGAACAGACTGGTGACTAGTAAGGAGACTGAACGAGTAATCAAACACTTCCCACCAACAAATGTCCAGGACCAGGCGCTTTCACAGGTGAAGGTTACCAAACATTTAAAGAAGAATCAGTACCAATCTTTCAAAAACAATTCCTAAAAACAGAGGAGGAGGGAACCCTTCCAACCACATTTATGAGGACAAATTGCCCTGATACAAAAACTAGGAAACTATAAAAGCAAATTAGAGGCCAATATTCCTTATGAACATACATGCAAAAATTCTCAAAATTTTAGCAAAACAAAAATAAATAAAAAAGATGATACACCATGATCAAGTGGAATTTATTCCAGGGCTGCAAGTATATTACAACATCTGCCAAACAAAACACCACATGAAAAAAAGAAAAATCATATGGTCACAAAGATGCAAGGAAAGCATTTGATAAAATCCAACACTCATTTATGATAAAAAAAAAAAATTCTCAGCAAAATGGGAATAGAGGAAATGTACCTCAGCATAATAAAGGCCATATATAAGAAACCCACAGCTAGCATCATATTCAATGGTGAAAAGCTAAAAGCATTTTCCTTAAGATAAAAATTAAGACAAGGATGCCCACTTTCACCACTTTATTCAACTTAGTGTTACAAGTCCTAGGCACAGCAATCAGACAAGAAAAAAAGTCATCTGAATTAGAAAAGAAGAAAAACTCATTATTTATAGGTGAGATGATACTATATAGAGAAAACCCTAAAGATTCCACCAAAAAACTATTAGAACTAATAAATGAATTCAGTAAAGTAGCAGAGTACAAAATTAATATTCAGAAATCATTTGCATTTTATATACCAATAATAAACTATCAGAAAGAGAAATTAAGAAAACAATTCCATTTCAATTGCATGAAAAAAGAATAAAATAGAGAGCCTTCGCATTGAGGACCATGTTGCTTCCGAACATCCTGCTCATGGGTACACCAGGAATTGGAAAAACCACACTAGGCAAAAACTTGCAGCAAGATGGGGACTGAAATACATTAATGTGGGTGATTTAGCCCGAGAAGGACAGCTATATGATGGCTATGATGAAGAGTATGACTGTCTATTTTAGATGAAGATAGAGTAGTTGATGAGTTAGAAAACCAAATGAGTGAAGATGGAGTTATTATTGATTACCATGGTTGTGATTTCTTCCCTGAATGCTGGTTTCATATAGTTTTTGACTAAAAACAGATAACAGTGTATTATACAAACTATATGTGTTTTCCGATGGTCGCGTCCCACAGGTTGAGAACCGCTGGGTTATAATGAGAAGAAACTAAAAGATAATGTTCAGCGTGAAATTTTTCAAAGTCTTTATGAAGAAGCATTAGCATCCTACGGCGAAGAAATAGTGCATCAGCTGCCCAGCAATAAACCAGAAAATGTAGAGGATAATATCAATCAGATATTGAAGTGGATTGAGCAATGGATCAAAGATCATAGCTCTTGACTTACAAGACTGGCCACTTTATAATCACTCTTAATATTTCTCTGCCCACATCATATATATTATCCATTTATTAGTAAACCTTTTTTATTAAAATTGTGCTGCAGGACTAGTAGGTGGATAGTATAAAGCACTGGTTCTCAACCTGTGGGTTACGAACAATGAAAATACATTCTGCATATCAGATATTTACATTACGATTCATAACAGTAGCAACATTACAGTTATGCAGTAGCAACGAAAATAATTTTATGGTTGAGGGTCACCACAACATAAGGAACTGTATTAAAGGGTCACGGCATTAGGAAGGTTGAGAACCACTGGCAAAGGTTTATATTTGGGTGTGTTTTTTTCCATAAGAAAGTATAATGAATATAACTTTATTAAAGATTGAGAATAAAAACTGTCATTGTTTAATGCTTCAATTGCTAACAGATAAATAAGCCTGACCAAATGTGTGGAAGGATATCATTTAAGTTTATTAAAGAAGAAAATGAGCATGATCTCATAAAATAAAATTAAAGTCTAAAGATAAAAAAGAATAAAATACCTAGGAATAAATTTAACTAAGGAGATAAAAGGCCTGTATTTGGAAAACTATAGATATTGAAAAGAAAGAAATTGAAAAAGATACAAATAAATGGAAGCATATACAATGCTCATGCATAGAAAAAAAAATTAACATTGTTAAAACATCTATACTACCCAAAGCAATCTACAGATTCAATGCAATGTCGATTAAAATACCAATGGCAACCCTAGCTGGTTTGGCTCAGTGAACAGAGCATTGGCCTGTCGACTGAAGGGTTCTGGGTTCAATTCCAGTCAAGGGCACATGCCTGGGTTGTGGGCTCAATCCCCAGTGGGGGGTGTGTGTAGGAGGCAGCTGATCAATAATTCTCTCTCTCCCTCTCCCTCTCCCTTCCTCTCTGAAATCAATTTAAAAAATATATTAAAAAATACCAATGGCATTTTTCACAGAACTAGAACAAATGATCCTAAAATTTATATGGAACCACAAAAGACCCTGAATAGACACAGCAATCCTGAGAAAGAAGAACAAAGTTGAAGGTGCCATGCTACCTAACATCAAACTGTGAACTACAAGGCTATAGTAATCAAAACAGCATGGTACTGGCATAAAAACAGACAAATCAATGGAACAGAATAGAGAGACCAGAAATAAACCTATGACTACATGGTGAATTAATCTATAAAAATACCATAAAATATGGTCAGCATCACTAATCATCAGAGAAATGCAAATGCAAACCATAATAAGAGAGCACCTCACACCTACCTGTCAGAGTGGCTGTCATCACTAACTCAACAAACAAATGTTGGCAAGGATGTGGAGAAAGAGGACCCTCATGCACTGTTGGTGAGATTTCAAATTGGTTCGGCCACTATGGAAAAAATTATGGAGGTTCTTAAAAAATTATAATTAGGCCCTAACTGCTTTGGCTCAGTGGATGGAGCGTTGGCCTGCGGACTCAGGGGTCCCAGGTTCTATTCTGGTCAAGGGCATGTACCTTGGTTGCGGGCACATCCCCAGTGGGGAGTGTGCAGGAGGCAGCTGATCGATGTTTCTCTCTCATTGATGTTTCTAACTCTCTATCCCTCTCCCTTCCTCTCTGTAAAAAATCAATAAAATCTTAATACATAAATAAATAAATAAATAAATAAATAAAAATTATAATTAGAACTACCTACTGACCCAGGGATCCCACTTCTGGGTATGTATTTGAAGAAATCCAAAACACTAATTTGGAAAGAAATATGCATCCCTATGTTCTCTACAGCATTTTTTTACAATAGCCATTATATGAAAGCTACCTAAGTGTCCATCAATAGCTGAATAAAGAAGTAGTACATATATACAAGGCAACATTACTCAGCCATAAAAAGAATGAACTCTTATAATTTGAAACAACATTATTAGTATTATGCTAAATGAAATAAGTCAGAGAAAGACAAATACCACATAATTTCACTTATATGCGGAATCCAAAAAACAAAAACAAAATAAATGAACAAACAAAACAGAAAAACTCATAGAATCAGAGAACAAACTGATCATTGCTGGATGGGAAGGAGTTTGAGGGACTGGGTGAAAAAGGTGACACGATTAAGATGTACACATTGGCAGTTACAAAATAGGAGGATGTAAAGTACAGCATAGGGAATATAGTCAATAATATAATAACTCTGTATGGTATCAGGTGGGTACTAGATATATTGGGGAATTGCTTTATAAGTTATGTAAATGTCTAATCTTTATGCTGTACACCTGAAATATAATATTGAATGTCAACTATAATTGAATAAAAAGATAAAATAAAGTAATAATAGTAACAAGTTGGGGATCAAATGTATAGCACGGTGACTATCCTATATAATAATACAGGAATATGCAAATTGCCCATTACAGTGTTACATCAGGATCGGATCTGCAGGCTGCGTCCCTGCCCTCTGCTCAGGCAGCTGCAAGGCCCGGGGTAGGATAGGATACGATAGGAGGGGATAAGAAAGGAGAGGGAGAGGAAGGCAGGCCTGCACGCAGACAGGCCGAGAGGAGAAACAGAAATACAGAAAGGGAACAAGAAGAAGATGCAGGAATGGAAAAGAAGTCAACGCAGGGCTGCATGTGGGAGGGGGTGGCGACGCAGGGGGGGGCGGTGGCGGAGCAGGTGCGCCCAGCGAGGGGCGGGGCACAGGCAGTGTGGAGCGGGGAGCCCTACCCAGATGCGGGAGGAGGGCAGTGGCTCCCAACGCAGGCTGTTGGTGGGGAGGCGCCCACGGGTCCGAGACCAAGTGGTGGATGGTCCAAGGCCTTCTGGGTGGAGGTGCTCCTGCTTTGTGGCATCAGCACCCAGGTTGTGCGGGCCTCGGCCACCCTTTCTGGGCCGGGTGTCCCAGGCAGGGAATGGGAGCAGGACAGTGGTGGGGAGACTGGGGAAGGGGGGGTGGTGAACACCTGGCCGGGGCTGAGCCCTGGGCAGGGGCTTAATGCCCCCCGCCAATGGAAGCTTTAAGAAGGGAAGGAGGGAGGGAAGAACTTTATAAAGGAGTCAGTAGAGAGCAGAGTTAAAGAAGGAAAGAGGATGTATGAGTGAACTGTAGGAGCTACAATGAAACTCAAGTACAGTTGGGTACTGGGGACAGATTTTAAAAGTAGGAGTCAGAAAAGAAAAAAGATAAGTGATAGTGAATAATTAGGCAGGTAGATTGATATTAAAACAATGAAGTAAGTAGAGAAGAATGTATGAGAAAGGTAGGATGAGAGAGAAAGAGGGAGGGAAGAAAAGTTTTAAAGGGGAGCTGGTAGAGCTTAAAAGGAGAATGGGAAGAAGGAAGAAAGGAGGGAGGGAGCAAAGCAGGTCCAAGGGAGGAAGTGAAGAAAAAAATTAAGGTGGGAAGGAAGGAAGAGGGGAGGGAGGGCAGGAGTAAGGATAAAGGAAAGAAGGAATGTGGGGAGGGAGGGAGGGTAGGAGAAAGATGAGAAGAAGGATGATGGAGCAGAAGCAGGAAATAAGGAGGAAAGAAAAGTTTATAAATGATGAGTCAGTAGGGAAAAGTGTTACATAAAGGAGAGAGAAAAATTGTGTGAGAGGGAGAAGCCAATAAGGAAGTCAAATACACTTGTGGTGGTGATCATTTTATAATTTACAAATGAATCAAATCAATACAGTCTGACACTTTTAATGTTACATATCAATATCTTAATAAAACTGACATGAAAAAATAGGTTATAGAACAGGAAGTAAACAGGCTATTGTCTCAAGGAAGAATTTTCCAAGGAATTCAACTCCCTCTCTTCAATATAACCCGGTGGACCCTCGCATCACAACTCTTGGCACTTGTAGGCACAAGGAGGATATGATGTAGGGAGAGCAAAAAGAGGACTTGCTTTTCCAGCCCTGGATGGTGGTGGGAAGGAAACTTAAGGGGGAAAAAAGGAGGCCCTGCGATGGGGCGATGCACTTCCTAAGGAAGGGAAACATGGAAGTCGGGAGGAGGCCTTTGTCCGGACTCCTTATTTATGACCCTGCGATGAGGCCCCTCTCCGAAGTCCTGACCCAGCCTGAACCAGCTGAAGGAACCATCGAGAGGTGGGCACAGTCAGGCCAAGGAAGGGCTGAGGTTTGTTACCTGGCGCCTCCGAGTTCCCAGCTGTGGTGAACACTGGATGGAGGTCCAGCAGGCCTGCTTTGGGAGCTTTCCCAGGCAGGGTCTTACAACGCAGCCACTTTCATAAGTGGTTCCCCCGGGGGGCGGGGTAGGCTTTGGCAGAGATGTGGGGTCTGAGGCCTGTGAAACCCATGTCCACCCAGGAAGGAGCTCTGGCTCCAGGCAAGGTGAGGATGAGAACAGCAGCCTCCAAAGCTGGCTTAGCATCTGGGACGACTGGGGAACAGTGCCCCCGAGACCAGACTCAAAAGACTGTCAAGGAGCTGGCTCTTTTCTGTACCATAGCACACAGCCCTCGGCTCACACATCTAGGCACTGCCTGGGGACAAGAAAGGGCAAAGGCAGTGTATTAGGATTTCCAGAGAAACAGAACCAATAGGAGATTGTCTGTCTGTCTGTCTGTCTATGGAATTGGCTCACATGATTACAAAAGCGGAGAAGTCCCAGATCTCCAGTTGGCAAGCCGGAGACCCAGGAGAGCCACGGGTGTCGATTCTGCCCCAGTCTGAAGGCACAAGCCTGGTGCCTGTGCGAAGTCAGTCAGGCAAGAACTTTTGATCTAGTTGGGCCGTCATTGGATTGGATGAATCCACCCACACTGGGGAGGCCACTGTGCTTTGCTCAGTCCACGTTTTAAAATGTTAATTTCAGCCAATGGTTTGGCTCAGTGGATAGAGTGTCAGCCTGAGGACTGAAGGGTCCCAGGTTTGATTCTGGTCAAGGGCACTTGCCTGGGTCGAGGGCTCAATCCCCAGCATGGGGTGAGCAGGAGGCAGCCGATCAATGATTCTTTCTCATCATTGATGTTTCTTTCTCTCCCTCTCCTTTCCTCTCTGAAATCAATAAAAATATATTTAAAAAAATGTTAATTTCACCCAGACACATCCTTACAGACATACCCAGAATAATGTTTGACCAAATATCTGGGCACCCAGTGGCCGAGGACAGTTGACATGTAAAGTTCACTGTCCTGGGGAGCCATCTAGAAACAGAAGTGTCCCTAAGAGAGACAGAGTTGGCTGAAGGAACTGTTTACATGATCAGATTGGACTAAAATTAATCAAGATAGCAGATCCAGTGATTTTTTTTCTTTTTATCACAGTAACTAAAAGTGGGAGATTATAAAAGGGAATAGATGAGCTCTAATTAAAAACTTACATTTTCTCTACCGCAGATAAAGATATGCTATGTGGGATCACGCTGTAGCTGTTCTGTAATCTGTTTTTCCCATATAAACATGCTTAAGAGACAGTTTTCTGGATTAATAAATATGGGTGTCCCTAAAAGCTGTTTTTAATATTATCTTAATATTGCATTGTTTATGAATATCAATTTAAATACCCAGTCCCCTATTGATGGACATGCAGGTTGTTTCTGATCCTTCACTCATAGAAAATGCTGTGATAAACATCAACAAAGAGGACCACAGAGCACACGATTCACATCAGAAAGCTTTCACTTCCAAGTGTCACTACTGCTTGCTTTTTTCATATTATGGAGAAGAAAAAGGTTTGTATTTATTCTTTATACGTGGGAGTAATGGAACAAAAATAAAGGAGTACAGGAATTTGACAAGGAGCTTGCAATTGGCCGTGGGATGCGCAGGGATGGGGCAGGTGGACGCCCAGCCGCTCCGCCCTGCCCAGGCATGACCACACTGGCCGGCTAATGGAGCATGAGGCGATCATTCATGCCTCTCAGGATATTCTGTTCACCTGCCAGGCACTGGCTTGCACTCCCGCTTGCCGTGCAGACTTCCACAGGCTCTGCTACGGCCCACGGGGAGGCCGAGGGCAAGCTGGGCAGGAAGCACACTTCTGCCTCCCCTTGAGATAATGAACTGGAGGAGGGGGCAGCTGGGCCGCCTGAAGGACAGCCAGCAGCCCTATCGAACCCTCCCAGAGCGCGGCTGCCATGGGCCAGCTCTGTTTATCAAGAGCCACATGCTCCCGACTGCAGGCGACTGCATGGCTTCAATTAGACTTTTTGACTGATGGCCAGTTTAATGAGCCTATTTACAGAGGGTCATTCAACATGGCAATTACACCTATAAATCTATTTGCAGCAGGACTCGAATAACCTTCTGCACACAGCCCTGTATAAAACTGCTGTCTGATTAATTAACATTAATTTCCCTGCCGTATGGAACCAGCTGCAGTTGGTGTCAATGCTTCCAGCTCCCCGCTGCAGGCCCCGTGCGAATGGCAGGGGTTCTCTGGGTGGGGGGAGTGGTTCAGGGGCTGGGAGGGAGGGGGAGGCCGGGAGTCATGTAGTTGTTATTCCCAAGCAGCTCTTCGTTTTTCTTCCTTCCCTCCGTTCTTTCTCTGGTCCTGTTTGATTGATGTTTCAGGGCAGTGTCATATATAGGGGGCAAAATTCAATTAATTGGATATGAAATATTTATAACCCTGCTGTATGTGTCTATCAGAGAAGAGCCCTTAATAGATCTTCTCATTAGTATGGGCTGGTGACTCATTTCTCTGCTTTCACAGTCATTCGGAATTAAAATCCAATTAATCTAATATCCCTGTGACTGTTATTAAATTATTGGGAAAACTGCATTCAGGAGATAGGGTGAGGGGAAGAAGCTGGCCTTGTGGAGACTCATTTCCTCTCTGCAAATCACACGATGCCGGGGGGACCAGCCCCCCTTCCTTTGGGCAATTCTAGTTTCGGGGTTGTGTCTACACTTGGCAAATAAAGCGCAGATTATGAACCAAGGGCTCTCAGCTGCCAATGCAGACACCGCCAAAGCTCGTAACACAACCACGCAAACTGGAAATCCGGTTCTAAAACCGCTCAAGTATTTGCAGGATTGTAATTCAGCGAAAAGGTAAGACTTGCACTGTTTTAAGCAGCTCTACGTAAAGGCACCTCTTTAAGGTAGAAGCAGTAGCAGGTATGAAGACTGAGTGGAAGCTCAGTGCAGGTCTAAAATGCTGTGGTTTTGTGAATTCTTAACCTGGGTGCCCTGTGAAAAATTAGTGACGACAGTTTATAGGAATGATGAGTAGAGGCTCCTCCTTGTATCTGGGAAAACAGGGACCACTGCTATCATTAACAAATGGTCATATCCCAGGGGATTTCGTTTCTTCAATGGTTTATGGAGGCATTTAACATTTTTACATTATTTTGGGCAAGGGGACAGGAAAAATATGTTGCCATAATGGCAAGCAACGTCCTGAAACCTTGCCAATTGACTGGTATTATAACATCTTGGTGCGTTGTTTGAAAACTTCTAACTCCAAACTTTCATTATGACTGTGACATAATGATTCTAGAAACCAGTGACAGGCTCTCACCACCCCCCCCCCCGCCCCCCCTGCACTGAATCCAGGGCTGCAGTTGGGCAAACACAGACTGCATTCCTACTGGGTGCCAGGCACTGTGACAACAGCCAGGGGTTGCAGTGCTGGATATTATATATACGTCTATAAACGGAAAGGTTCCCAAAAGTATGTGGCAATGAATAAGACTCAATCCCCAACTTTGAGAAGCTTCTAGATCTTAAAACAGATCAAGTGAAATATGATGGGTTGAACGACTGCTGCAGGAGCACAGCAGAGACCTGGAGGTCAGGGAGGGCTTCCTGGAGGAGGTGAGAACAGGGCTGTGTGCCTGCGTTGGCTTAGGCATTTCCCTATTTAGGACATCCTCCCACTCCTTCCACCTTACCTTGTGCTTCTCCCCCAGCCCCATTTCCCTTAGGGTGCCTTTCCTAACTGGTGTAGGCCCATACTGAACCTGTCCATTACTTACTGTCTTTGTCACTCATCAGATTGCATTTACTGTCACTGGGTTTCTATATGCATCTTGTTTCCCCTACTACAGTACACATTATTTGAGGGATACAACTGTGTCTTACATTTTCTGTTGCACATCTGTAGCAAGCACTCTGCTAAGAACATAGTCAACACTCAATGAAATTTATTGAGCAAAAGGTTACTTAGCATTTAACTTCTGAAGCAAATACTTTTTCAACTGTGATGCAGTTTAGTCCATGGTTTTCCACTTTCTCTCTTTGTAAACATTGCATTTTTCATTTGACAATTTGTGAAAATTGTCAAGTGAAATTTTCTTAGCTCTCAAAAGTGGCTTCTCTGATTGTAAACATTGCTGGTGGGAGTGTAAATTCATACACCCTCTATGGAGGGCATGCTAGCCATAAACATTACATTTGCATTCCAGCAATTGCATTTCTTGAAATATATTCTATAGATAACTTTGCACTTCACATTTACTATGTGAAATTCCATGTATACAAAATCATTCATTGCTTTAATGTTTGTAGTGGTAAAAGATTAGAAACACATCAGATGTCTGTCATTAAGGGGTTATCTGGAACAAGCATACAACAAAATATTATACAGTTTTTTAAAAAAGAATGAGAATTTTCCCTATGCACTAATATGAAAAGATCTTCACAAAATTGTCAAGTGAAAAATGCAAGTTTCACAACAGGATGTATTATAAGCCACTTTTTTGTATTAAAGAGGGAAGCGAAGGTTGTAAAGAAACTCTTTTGAAAGAAACTAGTAATAACAGTTTTCTCTGAGCAAGGATGTGGGATTAGGCAGAGGTTACAGATGATAAATGCATCTTTCATTCTATTTTTTTAGTATTTTAAAAATTTATATAAAATTACATAGTAAAGTTGATTTGGGGGGGTGGTACAGATCTTGGAATTTTAATAGATGTGACCACCAGGTGTCCACCACCACACTCAAGATACCAACACCCCCTCCTGCGGGCCACACCTGGCGATAGCTGCTGTTATCACTCTAGCTTTGTCTTTTCAAGGATGGCTTATAAAGATAACATGATGCGAAATCTTCGGAGACTGACTTCATTTACTAGCATGATGCCTTTGAAACTCATGCCAGTTGTTGCATGTGTCACTGCTTGCCCCTTTTTATTACAGAGTAGCATTCAGTGACACAGATGCCCCGAAGTTGTCTGTGCACTCACTGTAGAACATGTGGGTTGTTTCAGTTTTTTGCAGTTGTGATAGAGCTGCTGTAAACGTTTATGTACATGTGTGTGCGAAAATGTCTTCATTTTTGTAGGGTCAATACCCCCTTCCCCAGAAGTAAAATTGCTGGGCTGTGCACAAGTATATGTGTACGTGTACCTTCATAAGGAACGCCAAACTGTCTTCAAAGTGGCTCTATCTTTCCCCACTCCCTCCCACAACGTATGAGAGATCCAGTTGCTTCACACCCTAAAGCACACTTGGTATTGTATTTTCATTTACACAGGTTTTCCTAGTTGACCATGATTTTAATTTAAATTGCCCGAATGGCCTCCAATGTGCTTATTTGCCATACTTATGTGCTCTTTGGTGAAGTGTCTGTTTACATTACATTTATATATACCTTCTGAACAACGTGAATGCATTCCTTATTTGAAAATAAAAATTTGAAAATGGCTGCCTTGTCCCCAAGCCCCCAACCCCATTTCTCTCTTCAGGAAGGAATTCTGGGCGTGGCCAATCACTTAGTAATGATCTGGCCTTCCCTGTTTTGAAATTGACTTACTTCTTGCTCCATGGACTCAGAGATGCCCCTCATGGGAGAGGTAAGTGATGAGGAGATTCCACCATCTTCCCTTGTCCCACAGTGGCTGGTTGAAGAGCTGATGCTGTCTGTATGAAATCTGGGGCCCTCAAACACTGTCGGGGCAAGAGGCCGGCAAAGTGCTTCCTCACTGCTGTTTGTAGGGCCAAAACCCTTCGCATATGAGTGAAACTTTTGTCTAGAGTCTAGACCAGGGGTCCTCAAACTTTTTAAACAGGGGGCCCGTTCACTGTCCCTCAGATAGTTGGAGGGTCGGCCTACAGTTAAAAAAAAAACAACTATGAACAAATTTCTATGCACACTGCATGTATCTTATTCTGAAGTAAAAAAACAAAATGGGAATAAATACAATATTTGTATTTGCATGTGGCCTGCGGGCCATAGTTTGAGGACCCCTGGTCTAGACTCTAGACCAGTGATGGCGAACCTTTTGAGCTCGGCGTGTCAGCATTTTGAAAAACCCTAACTAACTCTGGTGTCGTGTCACATATAGAAATTTTTTGGTATTTGCAACCATAGTAAAACAAAGACTTATATTTTTGATATTTATTTTATATATTTAAATGCCATTTAACAAAGAAAAATCAACCAAAAAAATGAGTTCGCGTGTCATAGGTTCGCCATCACTGCTCTAGACACATGTAGCCATTATTTTGTATACACATGTCTGAGTGTTAAGTTCATAGTTGGCAAAGGTTTCTGTAAAGAAACAAACCCAACATTTCATGTGGTCTCTAGCGATTTGGAATTAATTCAGACCCTGCTGAGGCCCCTCACTGAGGCCCCATTTCTCCCATTTTACTAGTGAGAGCCTGGAGTCCTGTTTGTTGTCAGTCTATTTGGCAAGGAAATCTGTCACCAACACTTAGATGGGAAATGATGAAGGTACAACCCAGTGTCCCAACATCAATTTAATTCAAGTCAGCAAACACTTGGAACTCTTTCCCTAGGCCTGGCCTGAACTGGGAATAGCCTCCCGTCTCAGGAACTCATCTGTGGTTGAATGCTGCTCGTTACAAGGAACACCACGCCTGGGAGGTCTCGAGAAGGCATGTATCATTTCACAGATGAGAAACTGAGGCCCAGAGCATTTAGGTGATAGAACGTGGGAGGCCTGGGATTTCAACTCGGGTCTACATGACTCTAAAGCCCATGCTCTTTCCAATACCACAGTGATTTATTTTGTCATCATGCTATTTTTTTTTTTTTGCTTATCCATAAATATATCCTTTTATTTCCCATATTCAGGGAAAACTTAGGCATTCAACTTTAAGATGCTAAAATACAGGGTATCTAAAAAAATATAGAAGTATAAATATTTCCCCCCACCCCCAAGTAAGTTTTGGTGAAAAAAGTGTTAAGATCTTTAAATTAAAAAAAACACAAGCCTATCACGTGGAGGCCAAAAATCAAATCAATGCTAAATGGCTAAGCAGCTCCCCACAGGGACTGTGTCCCATGGCCAGGAAACATTGCCACCTTCCCAGTAGGCTCCTTAGTCGGGAGAGACTCAGACTATTGCTAAATCAGCTTTATAGAAACCATATAAACCAACATTTTAATAACCTGCAGTGGAACGGACACAAGGGAGCAATAAGTCCTAGATGCCCGAGAACTCGGTTAAACAGGCCACGGGCAAAGGTGGTGCCCAGGCAAGAAGTCTCAGGGAGCATTTGATACTGGGCCTTGTTGGAAGGCCCTGCCCCCGACAAGGTCAGTTTGCACACCTCCCCCCAGCAGCAGCCGGCGATTCCAGCAGCACAGAATTTGCTCATTCCAGCCATGTCACTTGTTTACCAGCCCCTGAGTTTAATCTATTTCAAAGCATGTTAACGGCAAGTCTCTTAGAAAAGGAATTCCAGTCGCTTCATGGTCACATCAGGTTAACAGCGGCTGCAGATTTTCAGTTTATCTCAAATATCCTTACCAGTAGCAGAAAGAACCGCAGAGTCATCCAAAAAATAAAATAAAATAAAATAAAATAAAATAAAATAAAATAAAATAAAGGAGTAGGCAAGAAAGAGAAACATTGTGCTCTACTGTAAGCCTGGTAAAGTGTTCAATGTAATCCTGATTTTAAGTCAAGAAATCCAGGGAAAACACCTCTCCCTGCCACAATCAGGATCCCAGCAAAGTGAGAATGAAGCCACTTGACAGATGTCAGCCTCTACAACTCATCTGTTGGTGGAATACGCAAAATTTCTCCCTCTCTTTAAATTACTAGCAGAGTCATTCCAAGACGTGTCGGTACTTTTAGGCATTTCTAAAAAGTAAAGGCATTTGTAAGTCTAGCCACACTTGGGGAAAACAGGAAGGATTCAAAGTTCTCTTGTTTTGCCAACAATTTTGAGTGACACAGAATCAGTTGTATATGTGAGTGGTGGTGTGTATCGTGGAGAAAGAGTACTAACAACTGTATGAATTTCCCCCCCTGAAGTGGCTATTAAATCCATGCCCCAAATAAACCATCACTGCTAAGGATCCTTCTTCTCTTAGCTTCTGTGTTGACAGTAGTGGTTACTTGGGTTTTATGTGGTTTAACTATGTTTTACCATGTTTGTAATCTTTTATGGAGGACATTAGAGCAAAAGCAGCTCTTCCATGGAGGGCGAGGTCTAAAAGGAACTCCTCCAGCTAAGAAGCAAGCATGTATTTGGTGGGTTTATACTCGGGACTGCCGGGACCGTGGGCTTTCCTAACACCCTGGAGGAGGCAGGATGGCCTGGTCTGAAATGAATATCTCTACCATGAGTAAAAATAAACGCCATTTTTACATCTAGAAAACCGTTCTCTATTTAGTGGAGAAGGATGAGGCTGGTGTCTCTAAATCTAAACACACAGTGGGTTGGGGGCCTGGTCTTTAGGGCAAATGCTTACTGAAGCCAAGGATTGATTCCAAGTTAATTTAGCAAACAGCTCTGTTGGAAGCATAGTAACTAGAATAAAATTTAATAAAGTCTTCTGGCATGTGTTTTCCTGATTTCCTCAATGTCATATAACTACTGTCCTCTCTGCCTTCCCTCTTTTGTGGACACTGTCATTCATAATCACAATCAAAGACCCATTGCACACTGACATCCACAAGTGAACAGAAGGGGGTTCACTTCTCCACATTTTTGCTCCGGCCATGGGTGCGATGGCAGCCTCCCACCCACTGAGAACAGTTTGTTCCACTCTCAGTCGATTGGGGGTTTGTCACCCCAATGCCCTGAGACAAGGACATCTTCATTCAGAGGCATTGCTAGGGTGAGTTTCTCAAACATCTGTGGTGAGTACACTTCAAGAACCTCTTGTTTCCTCAAAAATTAAAGAAAAAAGGTGGTATGACCTCAAACACCACTTTTATAACAGACTAGAGGCCCAGTGCATGAAATTTGTGCACTGGAGGGAGAGGGGGTTCCCTCAGCTTAGCCTGCGCCCTCTCACAGTCCAGGAGCCATCAGTCAGACATCCTTAGCACTGCTGCAGAGGTGGGAGAGGCTCCCGCCACCTCTGCTGCACTCACCAGCCATGAGCTGGGCTCTGGCTGAGTGCTGCTCCCCTGCATTGAGTGTCTGCCCCCTGGTGGTCAGTGCATGTCATAGTGACTGGTCATTCTGCCATTTGGTCAATTTGCATATTAGCCTTTTATTATATAGGATGCTAAGTCTTGAGTATATGACAAAAGTTTTTGAGAGAAAAGATGTTAAGACTGCAAGACAATTCTTAGATATTGAATGTAATTTTAATTAGTTGATAACTTATGCCCAATGTGGTAGAGAAGACAAGCAGGCAGCGTAACTCTGAGTGGCATCCAAGAGGCCAGCACGCGGGAGTTCTCAGCAGGCCTGAGGCGTTCCTGTGACACATCCCACGAAAACGTTTTCACACCCCCGGGGACTTCTGGTCATCTTGCTGAGACCAGCAGGAAAGGGCTGCCCTTCTCCCAGCTTTGGGAATCCTTGAGCTGGTATAGTTTCCTTCTTTGCCAACTCAGCCCTTATAATTTTTTTCTTTGGGGTAACTTGGGCTTTACGGGGTGTGTGTCCTCCCCTTCAGCCCACAGGCCTGATGTGGGGGTTTCCTGGCCTGCCCTCTTTCTGCCCTGCCCTCTGGTTCATCGCCCCGGCCACTGCTGAGAAGGCGGCTTCCTTTCAGCTCCCACCCCGGGGTAGGCCTTTTGCCCCTAAACCACAAACGTGTTCACACAGCTTCTGAGGGCAGAAACACACCTTAGCTGGGGGTCCTGGCTCGGGCCTGCCCTGGGGTCGCAGTCACGCTGTCAGCCAGGGTGCAGGGTGCACTCACAAGGCCTCAGGCTGCTGCCATGAGGGTGTCCTCACAGGGTTGCGCTAGGACACGGTGGTCTGAGAGTGAGTGGTCAGAGAGAGCACTGCTGCTATGTCCTGTGTAGCTTAACCCGGGAAGGGACATACAGTGGGGCCTTGACTTACGAGTGTCCCGACTAACGAGTTTTTCGAGATACGAGCCGTCTCTCGGCCGATTTTTTGCTTTGAGTTCTGAGCTAAAATTCGGGTTACGAGCCAGCTTCAGATACCCCACCGCCAGTTGGCGCAGCGAACGTCACAGTGAACGCCACAACATCAGCCCAGCATCATGTGTCTCACTCGTTCATTTTGATTTGACATACGAGTAATTTGAGTTACAAGCTCCATCACGGAACGAATTAAACTCGTAAGTCAAGGCCCCACTGTACCATTACTTCTGCCATATTCTCCTGGTCACACAGACCAGTGCTGGTACAGGTGGGAGGGGCTACACGGGAGGTGGGATCATTGGTGGCCTCCTTGAAGTCTGACCACCACCTTGGATGTGTGTGTGTATTCTATTTTAATGGCTTGGCTCGAAGATCTCCCGGACTCCCTACGCCTCTTAGGAATCATAGCCTACGGGCTGGACCACGGGTGCCATCCAGTCTCACTTGGTCCAGGTATCAGCTCCTCTTCTAAACCTCTCTGAGCCCCCGGTCTGGATAAGGTGGCCCTCTTCAGTGTTCTCATGGCGCCCCTTTCTTCCTCTGCCAAATACTTTAACACATAATCTTACAATTCTGCGTTGATATGCCCATCTCTGTCCCCAGGCTGTCCGTTTCTTAAACACGGGGCCTGATGTCTTATTCATGGACCTAGGATGGGGCCAGCTCATACTCTGTGGTCAACAAGTTCTGTTGAGTGATAAGCAAATGTAGCGCCTAGGGACCGGTGGTCCATGGGAGCTTGATGAGGTCTCTTTTCCCTGCCACCAGCATCACCATCGCCACCACAGCTGCCGTCTGTCCCCCGCAGGCTGCAGCCCACCTGGAGCTCGGCGGTGTGAGCTCTTCCAGGTCCAGAGCTCGCCAGCCAGCACTGCAATTGAGTTTTGTTTTCATTATGCAGGCTTCCTGGGAAGCTTCAAATTAATTTTAATCCTCTCCTCACTTTTAAGGCCTCTAAAAAGAGCCGTGTTCCCACCTTCCTTGGAACACTGGGGCCTAGCCCATTGCGCTCAGCCAGCTCCCAGCCTGGCGCGGGCTGCGTGCCCCTCCAGCCCCCTGCCTCCCTTGCCAGGCCAGCGGGCTTCCAGACTTCCAAGCTGTGGGCGGCTCTCCACCTGGGCACTGGGAAAGCATGCCCCGCCCACGGCAGCCAGGTCAAAGCCCACTTGGGTCTGATGGATTCAGCTTTTACAATTCACCTTATAACATGCATTCTTATCCATTTTATTGGTTGCTTCATCCATACTAAGTAGACAATATGAAAACAATTATTCTACAGAGTTTCATTTAAAATTTTTTACAGTCTCCTTGGAGTGTTTGGTCTGACGCTCATGATGGCATTGAGAAATACGTATTGCACACTTGTTCTCCTTTCCCGGCACAGATTTCCATTATCTTGCCTAGAATCACTTAGAAGTTGGTCACAGCCCCGCTCAGGAAAATGAGTGTGGGTAAACGGATACTCCAAGCATCTCTACCACTTACTTAGGGCCGACTCTGTCCCCGGCTCGGTGCTGAGCATTTCACGTACTTGCTCTCACTGGAAACTCAATGCAAGCTCTGCAGCAGGTACGACTGTCCTTTCACAGTTCCAGCGAGGGCGGGGTTTGCCCAAGGTCACGCTGGTCTCTCGTCTTCTGTTCTAAAGACCACTCTTGTCACCACCCAGGGTCCTCCCTCCTTTTCAGCTTCATGCAACCATCAATCTGCACGAATGTCTTGGTTGCCTTAGATAATTTTCCCATTGAGATTGAAGAGGTGAGTGATCTGAGGAGTCCTGGCAAGTGACCACCATGAGATACGGTGCCCATCCTCTGCTGGGCTTTTAAAGCGAGAGGTGAGCAAAGCAGGCTGGCTGTGTTGAGGAGGGGGAATTCTGTGATGTGGGTGCAGGGATGGCACGCCCAGAGCCAAGGCCTAAGGAGGGGGAGGGGCTCTCCTCTAGGCTTCCTCCCCAGCGGGGGCCACTCCACCACCCATGGGGACCCTTTCTCTGGATTTCCCCCCACAAGTTCTAATACGCAGAAACCAGAAGGTGCTAGGCAGGGGTCAATGTTACCCTGGCCGATGCTGCTGGCTCTAGAACAGCGGTTCTCAACCTGTGGGTCGCGACCCCTTTGGCAGTCGAACGGCCCTTTCACAGGGGTCGCCTAAGACCATCCTGCATGTCAGATATTTACATTGCGATTCATAACAGTAGCAACATTACAGTTATGAAGTAGCAACGGAAATAATTTTATGGTTGGGTCACAACATGAGGAACTGTATTTAAAGGGCCAGAAGGTTGAAAACCACTGCTCTAGAACCTGCAGAATGCCTCAGTTTCCCGAATCAGCGGCCTTTTTTAAGACCAGGAGGAGATCTGGTGATCTCTCCAGGTTACTATTGCCAGATTCCCACTGTCAGGCGCACACATACGAGTCCTAGATTAATCTGAGGCTTGCGCCTCCCGGGTGGCAGCTGAGCCATCAGGCTGGCTGGGAAACGCCTTATTTTATTTTCTGCCTAACACCAGGCTGCAAATGAAAATACCTTTTCAACCCTCGTATTATTACCCCCATGGATGGCACCTTTAATGCGAGCTATTCATTGTTATAATGGCCGCACCTGTGTAGCACGCACACACTGGAACTGCAGCAGCTGTGGCCCGTAATTGCTAAACATTATTTTCTGTTTCTCCCTGAAAGCTGGTGCCTGTGTGTGTGTGTGCGTGTGTTCCTATGTTTGTTTCATCGGTAAGGACTCTGGTCCAAAGATTCTACCGCTCTCCTTTTCTTTTTTTTAATGTAAGGTAAATGTAAAGACATTTATTGCTAAATGCATGTTTTGGAGAAAGTCCATTACACCCTCTCCTCCCCCCCACCCCCCGACACACACACACACACACACACCCTCAGTAATGAGACTTTGGAGAGCAACCTCGGAGCGTGTGGTCTGTGGGAAGGTCTGCGCGCCCCTGTGCTGGGAGCGGTGGTCTTTGTGGCTGGCTCTGCCATGATTAATGCATTTGTTCCTTGATATTCAGCCCCCAGGCATCTGTGGACGGTGAATCAATGTAGCACTTGGAGGCCCAGATTATCACCAGCACCAAAGACATTTCTGCACCAGGGACTTCCCGATTCAAAACAAGAGGATTTCTAAGAAGAACACGGTTTTTAAAAATATATATATATTTCCCCCTTTCATTCTCTTTGTGCTTTTCTGAGCAGTCACTCAAGAAGCCCCCTCCCCCATGTGATGCTTTCTCCACTGAAGGGCTGCTAGTCAGCCTTGAAGCTGTGCTTTTAAAGTGAGCACTGCAGCTGGCGATTTGAGTTAGATGGAGGCAGGCGGGGGCTGAGTCCTTCTGTGAGTGGCATGATCCGGCCATTCCCCAGGGGTCCCTTGTGACACCCAGTCTGATCTCTGGCCTCGCAGGTGATAGGTAATTACTCAGCAGTGTCTGGTGGACAAGAGACCCATCTGCCAGTTGGTCAGAGACATTTACCTTTTCTCCTTCCCCTGCACTTACCTCATTCACAGGGACCCCGAGGAGCTCGCTGACGCTCCAGCCAGAGGGTGAGCCCAGGAGAAACTGAGGTGGCGGTGAGCACAGAGCTGACACTCGGGATGGGCAGACTCCTGGCCTAAAGCTTAGGGAACAGCGGACAGTCCACCGGCAGCTTTCCAGACAAACCGCAATGAGTAAGATTGGGCCTCCCTACCGGTTTCCCGTTATAAATAGGGGCAGCACTGAGGCAGGTGCTCCGAGCTGCCAATCACCATCAACCAGGTCCTCCCAGTAGGAGAGGTTCTCAGAGAATGGGAGCCCCCTCTGGCAGGTTCTGATAAAGCAGGACATTGGACGGATGGCAGAAGCCCATGGATTCTGAGGACTGGGAGCCAGCACGAGGTCCTGCAGGTGGTGCTCATGCAGCCGAGAAATCAACTTTCTACACCTGCGAATTCTCCACGACCTAGACGTCAGAAAGACGACCGAGCTTTTGGCTGGGTGGCGTGTCCTCGTCAGCGTGCCGGTGTGGTTCCTTCTTTGCCATTTAGTTTTCTTCAGAGGGACAAACACACAGCTGTTTAAACAAGTGATCACATCTGTCTTCATTGCCTTGTTTATGGAAGAAGATAGGTTTGCTAGTGAGATTGACTAGTGGAAGGGGCACCCTACACAGGGAAAGGACATACATGTTTTTGCCACGAATCAGGATGTGGGTTCTGCCATTGGATTTTTATGCTCAACATATGACCAATGACTTGAAAACACTGATATATGGAAAAAATAAACTTCAAGACATTTAGCTAGGCAAACATGAACCTATTTCTGAAAGCGTAAGAAGTATAAATAAAAAAATAAAGAGAAAACCTGGTTGAGAATCTATCCACCTCTCTTCAAGCCCTGTAAGAGTTAAGGAGTCTGAGAATGAGATAGTGAAAACCTGTGAAACTTTGTGGGCGAGATTGATTAGTCCTGCTTTGAAGAATCTGCTTACTTGGTGAAATGTGCTTCCTATTCTATTATGGATATGATGAGTCCCTTTACTAGTATAGTGGCTTGATTTTTTTTTAGTGTATCAGTGTTGTGCAGGCATAATTGCAGAAAAGAAAGAAAAACCAAAACAAAATTCTTTACAGCCCACGGAAATGAGTGTACGAACAGGCTGGATGGCAAGCTTGTGGTGACTGCTGATTGCACTTTTGTCCAGAAGGTGGCAACATTTCCCTAAGAATTTGTAAGAAAACAGTAGCTTTGGAAAATGACAATTCATCTCAGTACATTGTGTTTTGTTCTCTTTTCAAAGGCACAGCACAAAACACAAGGTGCCTCACACCCATATTCCGCTAATTCTCACCAGATTAAAGGGAAAAATACTGAATCTTGTTTCCCTCTCAAATTTAAATTGTCAAGCTATGCAGGCTAAAATGAGTTTATGCAGCTGACGGTTTCAGAAGGTTCGTCTTCCTGCTCCATCCCATGCCCCATAAAGAGGGTGTTTATTGGAAAGGGGCGTCTGTGTGAAGAGCCACTTACATTTATAGCAGTTAACTAGATGGCCACTCACAACCATGGACATTTCTTTCTGAAAACCCCAGTGAACCTCAAGATAATTCTTGGCAATCATCCCTCTTTGCTCCATTTGACAGCTCGCTTGTCTCCTAATGCTTGTTCGTGCTGTAGACTCAGGAGCAAGATGGGAGAGAGTGAAAACACACTTCCTTTGGGCTGAGGTAGTAAAATAGAGCAATGGAATAGGCTGTCCAGACACACACATTGAGAATCCTGTATGCAAACCAGTGAAGAAATACTGTTCCAGGAGCTGGCAATGTTGCTTTGCTCTCTCCATCTCACCCGACCCCACCTCCCTCCTTTCCTTATGATACTTTATATTTGGAAAGCATGATGGTCATACACACACGCATGGGTCTGGGTTAATGTAACTGAAAACTCTTACTACTTTTGTCTCTGACCAGCAGTATTTATGTATGATATACTTCTTTTCTAATGAGGAAAGAAAGTTGGAGTTAAATATTATCCAGCTATGGGAATGGCTCCAAATTATAATAAAAGAATGAGATTAACATTAAAAATATATTTGGAGTGATTCTTTGTGTTGTGTAACCTCATGACCTTGCTTTTTATGTCAGAAGGAAGGACAGCACGTCCACTCCCAGGAAATATCTTTGTAGCCAGCCTTACTGTTCTCCATCTCATCTCTCTCTCTCTCTGTCTTTCTTTTTCTTACACACACACACACACACACACACACACACACTTTCCAACAGGATGTGTAGTCCAGATCCTGACCTCCATTGCAATCCATAATTCCCCTTGGCCAAAGAATAGGAAGTGGCTTTTCGAACCCATTCAGATGCTCCATTTGCTCCTCCTGCCACACACACAGGGGACTTCACTCTCTTCCTGCAGGCACCTCTCTCTTGGACCTTGGGAGAAGATTTCTCATCCTGAGGATATTCTTTCTTCATCTGCTCACCCACAGACCCCGGAGTTCTTCCTCCTCCCCCTGGCCGTGCCTCATGACATGGCCAGTTAATTCATTCCTGTTTTATTCCTGGATAGAGGGGGAGAGTTCCTCTGACTTGCCCCAGAGCTGGTACATGTATGAGATGAAGTGGAAGGAGATGCAATGTCCTGCCACATATGCTCATCAACTTGAAAATTTTTAAGAGATAAAAATTTATAAATTATATACATACTAGAGGCATGGTGCACAAAATTCGTACATGGGTGGGGTCCTGAGGCCTGGCCAGAGATCCAAGCTGATTGGGGCCTTCCTTCCCCAGCTGCCGGCTGCCAGCTGCCAACTGGGGTCTTCCTTCATTCCACACCACCCTCTGGTGGTCAGCGCACATCATAGCGCGGGCTAGAACTCCTGGTCTCCCCATCGGACTCCCAAGGGAAGATTTTGCATATTAGCCTTTTATATATATAGGTACCACAACACAAAAAAATATTATTAAATAGTGAAATTTTGTGTCCTTGGATTCAGTAACATCAACTTTCCCCAAGGCTCAGAGTCTGACATCTATGCATGCAGATGATTTGACTCTTCCTGAAATTACTGGACCCAAGTTGCAAATTTGCTCATGCTACACTTCCCTTCCCAAAGAAAATATGCCCTCTTTATTGTTCTTATTTTATCACAAGCCCCATCTGCTGGGGCGAAGGCAGGGGACCCTACCTTTTAGTAAGATTCCATTAACCTGGTCTGATGTATAGGTTAACCTCTGCCTCTTTGGATGTCTCAGATTTTCCATCCCTGGCTCTGCTGTGCCCCCAGATGGCGTGTGACCGTCTGAAAGTATCATCTGTATCCCTTCTGTTTTCTAAGGCAAAGGCTGGGGTTGTTAAACACTGAGGCATGGCATCCAGCATTTGCGGGGGGGTAGGGTGGTGGAGGTAGGGAGGGCTAATGCACTAGAGCTTCATCACCCTAAGGCAGCCTGGGCTGGGCCCTCTGCATCCTGCACTAGGCACAAAGTTCCTCCAGAGTTCCCATGCACGCCGCTCGGAAGGGGGATGTCAAAAAACCCATCACTCCTTTCCTGCTGATAAGGTTGTCCCATTCCCTGGGCTGGGGGAGAGCCCTGCCACACCCTGGGAATGTGCCACTAGCCTAAAGCTGGATGGCTCTCCCATACCTGTCTGGATATTTTAAAAAGCTCTACCCACTGAAGGAGAAGAAGTGGGCCATAAGGATCTTGATGTTGGGACTAGATTTCCTGGCCTCTCTTAATTCTTCCCACAATCCACCTCCAAGCTTTGCTTAAAGGCTTAGAATCTTCCATCTATACGTCTTCCTCTGTGGCATACCTTCTTTCAACTTTAGGGCAACAAGTGTAATGGCCTAATAGTCATAAGCAGAAGAGGAATCTTGACTATATTATGGGGAAAACATCCAAGCTCCTTCTGACTTGGTTCCTGACATACTTAAGGAATTTAGAAAATGTCCTTCCTCTACAAAATTTAGCTTGCAAACTGTTGTGTTTCTCAATTTTGAATGCTGAAAGCTAAACACAAACACTTTATTTTTCTTTGAGTTTCTGTTAGAATAATCTTAATGCTTTTGATCCTACCCCTGCCCTTCAATAGATACTTCAGATGAGAGAAGGTATGTATACTGAAATGCAGAAGAGAAAAGCACATTAATATCCATTGTCCCTTCATACTAACCTCACTCATGCCTGTAAAAGAGCCCCCCTCCCCCCAAGCTCTGGACAGAGGAAATGCTACTTCTCATTTCTGGAAGTCTTGGTGCAAACACCTCAGCTGATTTGTGTGGGGCGGATGGTATTGAAGGGTAAGCTGTGGCAAAATATGACTTTGTGTTTGGGTTTATTGATTTTTAAAGTTGCTGCCTGACTTACTTTAATTCCCTTACAAATAGTGTCTTATAGATCATCTCCATTTGGTAAGTTATAAAATAGTTGGTGTGTGGGGGGGGGATGTTAGGTGTGGCAGAGGGAAGTGTCTAAATGAGTCCCATTTCTATATCCATTCCATCTTTAATTTACTGATGAAGATTAGGAAGACATGTTGTCAAATGCCTGGCTGGAATCAAATTCAGTTCAGCATTTTAGTTCTCACCAATTTTGGCTGACATTAAAAAAAATTGGGGGGAGGGTCATTCTTAAGACAAGATGGGCTCCTAAGAAAAACTCAGCTCCTTCTCTTTACTTCCAGGGAAATCCCAGTGGGTGGCATTGGCAGGGTCACAGGCCTAATGAACCTTCCAGGGGCTCTTGGTCTCCCAACCTCCTCCTGGTGATTTTGTGGGACTGAATTGAGGAGAGGACCTTCATCACTAACAGGCCTGAAAGCCACTGAATGATGAGGAAATAGCAGAAGTTTTATGTGACATTTCTGCCAGATAAGCCCAGACTGTCTGTAGACTGGAAAAATGACGACACGATGTATTGACTTAGGATCATGCCTGCACTTCCACCATCAGTGCAAACAGTTGTTTGTTTCACTTCATTCCTGTTGGTTAGTAGATTATAACCTTGAATTTCCATGGCATGTTTGAGGCTCAGTCTTAGTCAATATTTACACATAATGATAGTTCTCATCAAGGCATAAGGACTTAGATAGTTATGAAAGGATTACACACCACAACCCATCTAGAAACAGGATTTTAATTATCATCATCAGCAGCGACAACAAACACGTATTGATGAGCTACCTTGTGCCGTAACTGAATTAATGAATTTGTTATTCATTGCTTCCTGTTCCCATAAATATTTGCTTAAGTTCAATGTTAGTCAAATCACACAGGCACCAGACTGATGTACCTTATCATATAAGAAGATGAACTATTTTCTTATAGCATTAAGAGAGTTTTACTTGTGTTTGAAAGTGTAACCCAAGCACAGCTGGTGTGGCTCAGCAGTTGAGCGTCAACCTATGAACCAGGAGGTCACAGTTCGATTCCTGATCAGAGCACATGCCCGGGTTGTGGGCTTGATCCCCAGTGGGGAGCAGGCAGGAGGCAGTCGATCAATGATTCTCTCATCATTGATGTTCTATCTCTCTCCCTCTCCCTTCCTCTCTGAAATGAATTAAAAAATAAAAAAAGAAAGAAAGTTGCCCTGACTGGTTTGGCTCAGTGGATAGAGTGTCAGCCTGCAGACTGAAAGTTCCCAGGTTCGATTCCAGTCAAGGGCATGTTCCTTGGTTGCGGGCACATCCCCAGTGGGGAGTGTGCAGGAGGCAGCTGATTGATGTTTCTCTCTCATCGATGTTTCCAACTCTCTATCCCTCTCCCTTCCTCTCTGTAAAAATCAATAAAATATATTTTTTAAAAAAGAAAGAAAGTATAACTTAAGTATGCTCGGCAATACCAGACTGACAGGGCACAGTCAGAAGTGTCTGTCTACAGTGTTGAATGGTAGCAGGTAGTGGTGAACCTCCAGCAGTGGGGTCCCTGGGTACAAAGGCCCCGGTTCCCTGGCAGTTTCTGAGCATTGGGCATGTCTGCCTTTCCTGTCCTCCTGCTCCAATGGTGTTTCCTGGCCATTTGTCCACTGTGTGGCCAGCGATTGGCTCAAAGAAGCCCCTGAGTCAACAGGCTTTCTTCTGTCCTACTTGGTTCTTCAGTCCCCTTAAAGCTGGCTTTGGGCAGTGACACTGTTCTGTGAACGACCTTCCCTCTTCCTCCTTGGCGCTCTCTGCTGGCACCGATTTGGTTATCCCTTTGACCACTAATGGGGTGACCTCTTTCCATAGATCCAGTTTTTTTTTGTTTTATTTTTTTTTAATATTTTATTGATGTTTTACAGAGAGGAAGGGAGAGGTATAGAGAGCCAGAAACATCAATGTGAGAGAAACACCGATCAGCCGCCTCCTGCACACTCCCCACCAGGGATGTGCCCGCAACCAAGGTACATGCCCTTGACCGGAATCGAATCCGGGACCCTTGAGTCTGCAGGCCGACGCTCTATCCACTGAGCCAAACCGGTCAGGGCCATACATCCCGTTTTTAGGATCAAAGGTAGAATGGTCTTGTGTGTTCAGATTCCTGCCATGCTTTTGCTATTATGACTCTTCATTTCATCTTCCCTATTCCATTTAATCTACTCCTACTCCCAACCCCTGAGCACCTCTGTCCAGAATCACCCGAGGGACGGGTGGGAGGCACACAGGGGCACTGCCCGGAAACACCCGTGATTGTTTCTCAGTTCTCACACTTAGCCAGCGTCCCTGGAGTGGATCCTACCCAGTTCCCAGCCCAACAAATCAAGGGCAACTCTGATCTCCTGCTTGCTTGTGAGGCCAGTGGGACAGGATACTTTTCTGAGATTCCAGTTTTGCTTTTTTCTCAAGGTCTCTTCCACCCTTCACACTTCCAACAGAAATCTGAGGTTTGCCTTCTCTTGCCTCAAAAGCAGAAGCTCTTACTGATTTTTGTGAAAGCCTCAGCTCAGGGGAGATTAGGATCCCGGAGAAGGAAAGGATGTCTGGGAGTGCTATTGAGAGCAATGGGACGGGAGGGGAGAGATCTTGAACCCAGGACCTAGAGGAGGCTGGCAGCTGATGACTTTCATTGGGGTGGGGGGAGCATGGACCCCCAGTAGCAGCCACACAAGGAGGAGCATGTCTGCTTAGAGCAGTGGTTCTCAACCTTCCTAATGCCTCGACCCTTTAATACAGTTCCTCATGCTGTGGTGACCCCCAATTTCATTGTTACAAATTGAACATAATTAAAGCATAGTGATTAATCACAAAAACAATATGTAATTATATATGTGTCTTCCGATGGTCTTAGGCGACCCCCGTGAAAGGGTCGTTTGACCCCCAAAGGGGTCGTGACCCACAGGTTGAGAACTGCTGGCTTAGAGGGAACGACTGTCTGATGCACTCAGAGAAAGGGGCTTCCAGTTTGCAAAAGATATTCTGAGCCCCTTGAATGGAGCAGAAGCAAGTGAACTACTATATCCCAAAGGGCTAGGCCCTTGGTGACCCGGTACTATTCTTTGTCCTTCAGTGTCTCATGACCAATGGGGCCTCTATGAGGTTTAGTGCTACTTAAGATTCGGGACCTTAGTATGGTCTGAGGGCAGGGAGCTCCCATCATGACTGAAATGGACTTTTCTACCTTTCAGGGAGCTGGAGTGTAGAACTTGACTTAGGTTGATTTAAAGAAAAGCAAGGAAATAAGGTATTTCTTGCATGCTCCATCCTGGTCATTGGCCACTGGCTACACTCTGTCCAGTCTTTGTACCTGCCAGAAGGGCCCGACAGAAACCAGACCACTGCTGCTTCACCTCCACAGGTTTGATTTCATGTTGGGAGCATGCCCACTGGGGAACCTTGTGGGACTCGCACGACATAAGAATTACTATATATTCACAATCTGCACTCTAGATTCTTACTATAGAAAAATTTTTTATTGTGATGCAAAGTCTAGCTTAGATGAAAGAAGCAGGTTGGACTTGTTATGGTGATAGATTTGCTTAGTAGTTTAGCAGCCTGGGAATAGAAAAAGTAGGACATTCAGAGAGCAAGAAGCAGAACGAGTGGGTGAACAATGGTTTGGATTGTGAAATCAAGTAGATTTTCCATTTGATGGCCTGGTTTGGGAGTAAACCTTTATTCATTATTCATTAGTACCTACTGATTTTATGCTATATTCCAATGGCTGCCTACATAGCTGGGAACTAAACAGAAATTGCTACAATGAGAACGAGGTCTTTGTATTACCTTAAACTGCCACCTTTGATCTGGTAACTTAAACACAATGGCAGCAGCTCTCTGTTTTCTACCTGAAGGTTATTCTGCACATAATGGATGATTGTCACTGAAAATACAGTGGCCTGGAGACTTTTCCTTTGGGAATCTTTTTTTTTTTTTTTTTATGCCTTAATACTCTAGGCATGAACAAGGAAATCCTAGTGGCACTGTGAGAGCTTAATAAAGAGGAGACTTGCCTTGGCTGGTTTGGCTCAGTGGATAGAGCATCCGCCCACAGACTGAAAGGTCCCAGGTTCGATTCCAGTCAAGGGCACATGCCCGGGTTGCATGCTCAATCCCCAGTAGGGGGCGTGCAGGAGGCAGCCAATCAATGATTCTCTCTTGTCATTGGTGTTTCTATATCTCTCTCTCTTCCTCTCCCTTCCTCTCTGAAATCAATAAAAATACATTTTAAAAAAATAAAGAGGAGACTTCCTGTCCACTTTTTTCTTTATTAAGAAAATTTAGGAGATAAGATCTGATGGAGACATGCTCCATAGAACACACATTTAGACAACATGCCTTCCTTGGTGTTACTTGCCCTATCAGGAGGGTATGGGCTTTCACTGACCACCCCTTACTCATATTCCAGGAATAGTAAAATCAAACTTATAATTATCTAATCTAATAAAAGAGAAACATGGTAATTAGCGTACAACCGCTACCCTTCCCATTGGCTAATTAGCGATATATGCAAATTAATCACCAGCCAAGATGGCAGTTAACTGCCAACAAAGATGGCAGTTAATTTGCATATGTAGGCACAATGCAGGGAGGCAAAAGGGAAAGCACGGAAGAAGCCCCCTGCCACTGACAGTGATCGGAAACCCAGGGGGGAGCTAAGAGCCGGGGGGCAGGGCAAAGGCCCCCCAGGACCGCCTTTGCCCTGCCCCCCAGCCATGATCGGAGAATCCTGAGCCTTTGCCGCACTGGCCAGTGATAGCGGGAAGTAGGGGTGGAGCCAGCGATGGGAGCTGGGCAGGGGCGGAGCCCGGGATCTCGGGGTGGCTGCAGCTGCCGGTCGCCGCTGCCCGGGCCTAATGCCTCAGCCAGAGGCGTAAGGCCCGGGCAGGGGCGGAGACCACGATTGGGGGACGGCTGCAGCTGTGGGGGTCCCCTGCCTGGGCCTAATGCCTCGGCTAGAGGCGTAAGGCCCGGGCAGGGGCGGAGCCCACGATCATGGGGCGGCTGCAGCTGGGCAGGAGCGGTGCCAGCGATCATGGGGAGCAGGGGCAGAGTCGCTGATGATGGGAGCTTGGGGTCCCCTGCCCAGGCCTAATGCCTTGGCCACAGGCATTAGGCCTGGGAAGGGGTGGAGCAGGAGGTCCCTTGGAGAGCTGTGGGTCCCCTGCCCAGGCCTAATGCCTGGGTGAGAGGCATTAGGGCGGAGCCGGCAATCGCAGGGAGCAGGGGCCGAGTTGGCGATGGTGGGGTCCTGGGGGTCCCTTGCCCAGGCCTAATGCCTTGGCCAGAGGTGTTAGGCCTGAGCATGGGCAGAGCCAGCGATCGTGAGCAGGGGCGGCGTGGGCAATCGTAGGGAGCTGGGGGTCCCCTGCCCACCCTGATCCGGGACACCCTTCAGGGCAAACCAGCTGGCTCCCACCCGTGCACCAGGCTTCTATCCTATATAATAAAAGGGTAATGTGCACATGCAATTTTTTTTTCCAAATATATTTTATTGATTTTTTACAGAGAGGAGGGGAGTGGGATAGAGAGTTAGAAACATCGATGAGAGCGAAACTTCGATCAGCTGCCTCCTGCCCACCCCCTACTGGGGATGTGTACGCAACCAGAATACATGCCCTTGACGAGAATCGAACCTGGGACCCTTCAGTCCGCAGGCCGACGCTCTATCCACTGAGCCAAACTGGTTAGGGTGGTAACGTGCAAATTGACCCTAACAGCAGAACGACTGGGAATGACTGGTCACTATGACACACACTGACCACCAGGGGGCAGATGCTCAATGCAGGAGCTGCCCCCTGGTAGTCAGTGCACTCCCACAGGGGGAGCTCTGCTCAGCCACAAGCCAGGCTGACGGCATCACAGCGGCGATGGTGGGAGCCTCTCCTGCCTCCTCAGCAGCTCTGTGGATGTTCAACTGCAGCTTCAGCCCGCTGGCAAGTGGACATCTCCCAAGGGATGTATCACTGCCAGCTTAGGCACAATTCACCGGGGAGCAGGCCTAAGCCAGCAGGTGGACATCCCCCGAGGGGTCCCAGACTGCGAGAGGGCACATGCTGGGCTGAGGGACCCCCGAGTGCACAAATTTTTGTGCACCGGGCCTCTAGTCTATATATATAAAAGCCTAAGCAACCGTTACAACTGGTCGACTGAACAACCGGTCAACTGGTTGCTATGATGACACGCTGACCACCAGGGGGCAGACACTCAATGCAGGAGCTGCCCCCTGGTGGTCAGTGAGCTCCCACAGCTAACCTCCTGAGGTCCCTCCCCCTG
The DNA here is from genome assembly GCF_028538775.1 of Myotis yumanensis. Classification (NCBI taxonomy): domain Eukaryota; kingdom Metazoa; phylum Chordata; class Mammalia; order Chiroptera; family Vespertilionidae; genus Myotis; species Myotis yumanensis. The sequence goes on from NW_027223753.1 coordinate 77,025,412, forward strand.
GCCGGCTGGCCAGCCCTGATCACCAGCCAGGCCAAGGGACCCCACCTGTGCACGAATTCGTGCACCGGGCCTCTAGTAATATATGAATCATATATCAACCTAATAATTACTAATCTTACTCCCTGGTGGTCAACTAACCACATTTGTATGGCTGATTCCCCCTACCCCTTTAACTAATTAGTCTTTTCATAAATGAAAGACAAATTTGCTTCTCCTACACTGTGCTTTGACCATGTGAATTAATAAGCCTCAGTCCAGTGAATGAAACAAACAACAACACTAACAAAACACTGTTCTGAATGTAGAGGAAATGAGTGATTTCCTTTGAGGGCAGGGGAGAGATATGGGCATGAATGAAGGGGCCTGCATGTGGCAGGCATTTCACATGTGCTATTTCATTTCATCTTCACAACAGCCTTCCTGACTCCCTTTTACTGAGACAGGGAATAGTGTAACCATTTTAAAGATAAAGAAACCAAGTCTTAGAGAGGTTAGCATTGTTTAGGGATTCACACAGGCAATTCCACTTTTCTATCACATTGATTCCTAGACTTTGAAATTAAAAGAGAGCAGATTTGCTGCAGACAGAAAGGGGTTGAGAAATCTAGAACCTCGGGGTGGAACAGAATTGGTAATGAAATGGAACGCCCCCCCCAAATAACTGGCCAATTATCGGACGGCGCTATGAGACAGAGTCCTGACAGCTCAGCCCAGAGGATTGTTGGGGTTAGATGAAAGTGTTTGAGAAATTCACAAGAGGGTTAAAGTATAATCACTTTCTATTGCCTTATTTAAGTCATAAAAAAAAGATTAACATGTACTAAGCTGAACTGAGATTACAGGGGCAAAGCTAACAAGAAGTAATTTTGCTTTTGACAGATTCCCTTCCTTATTCCTCCATCGTTCCAGATGGAGGATAATGTAAACTTCATATCATAGGAATAAATGCCTATTGATTGATTAAACATTGATGATAGCACTCTGTCTCCATCTGTATGTGAAAGAGGCTGTTTTCAGAATTAACCCTTTTAGAGGTCTGACGCGTGCTATCAAGATGCATCCTGGATTTTGGAAGCCAGACTGCCCACAGCTGTGCAATTATGTAAACTAGGCTATTTTCCAGACACCATTTGCATGCAATGGTAAAAAGCTACTTTTGTAGTTTAGTTTAGATACAATACACATTGGGATACTGCTATTGACTTCCTTTCTTCGGGTGTGCAGGATGCTTGATAATTATTTGGGACTTTCTTTTTACTTCACAATAAACAGATTTTCCCTGAGGACAAGCTCACCATTAAGAAGTTCCCCATATACTAGCAGTCGAAATAAAGACTCCTTCACTTAAGGTTTCTATTTCTTAACTAGGCAGTCTTTTTGGCCTGATGCATGGTCCTCCTTGCAGTCAGAATAGAAACTACATGAGGGACTTGTATCTTTTTTTTTTAATCCCAACTGCAGCCTTTCTATAAAGCACAATCCTTCATTTGGCTCGTGCTTCTAGAGCATGAGACTGGCAGTTGGTTTAGACCTGCAATCCATCCCCTCTGTCCTTCACAGGGTCCTAGGATGGAGCTAACAGCTAGGCCTGGTCCTGTCGGACATCGATCTCAAAAGGTGAGTGACAGAATGGAAAATATTTTTGTTTGTTTGTTCAGCAACATTTTACTGGGCAGCTACCAGGAGCAAGGCATTGTTATGCACTGTGCCTCCACACAATATATGAGACACATCACTGACTTAAGAATTTGGTAGGGAAAATAAAACGTGCATAAATAGACGTAACAGAAGGGAGTCAATAATTGCTATGAGGGAGGGCAGAGTGGGGGAGGGGTCTCAGGTAACAGAACTATTTAATATGAGGCCGTATATTATAAATCCATTATATATGAATCCTTCTTGAACATTTTCATTATCAGCTCTTTTCTAAACCAGGACTCCCTTTTACTGATACATGGAATACTGGATGACATGTTACTTTGTTCTCAAATTTAAAAAAGTTTCAAGTTGTATCTCTCTTACTCTTATAATGAAATTATTTAAAAGAATCTAATATACATTCAGGACTGACTAATTGCAGGTTCCTCAGTCCAGCATATAGTAGCCTTGAGTCAAAAGTAGATTAGTGGGAAAAGAGGCACCTTGAGGTTAGCAAGCAGTATGATTTAATAGGTAGGATAAAATATTCGGTGCCATTTCCAATCTGTCACTTGCTCATTGGGTAGTCACTTTACTGCTCTATATTTTAGTTTTCATGGCAATAAAATGCAGATAATAAGATTCCAGCAGCCATTATGGAAAATTAATGGTAGAATAGGTCTTTTGAATCCTAGTATTTAAAAAAGCATCAGTTGATCAATGTTCAGTGTAATATAGAGAGGTAAGTTAAAATACTCTTAAAGTAACATTATGAAAATTTTACCAATGTATGAAAATATTTTTAAAATGGTATAACTTGAATTTAGTCATTGCTCCATTATATAATACATCCTATTTTGTGTTAAATGTTCCTTTTTGTAGCATTTATTTTCTTTGAGGGAAAGTTGCTATTGTTATACCATTTGTTTTAGATCTCTCCGGACATCCCACCCTCTGTTGGCCTCTGTCCCTGTTGACCTTTGAAATCATCTGGACTCAGGCCTGCCTTTAAGGCGGGGAGAGGAGACCCTGCTGCAGCACAGCCTGCAGCCCTCGCGGCGGATAGGCCTCTTGCTGAAGGTGACCTGCGTTAGCACTGCTGGGGACTCCCGAGCCGGAAGCGGGTTCACGAGCCCTCTGACTGTGAAGTGGGATTTGTAACGCACCTTTTCTTTCCTTTCTTCTTTTCCTCCCCAGTCCATGCTTTTGTCACAAAGCAAACTCTATGGGCCCAGTGAGGCAGGCAGTGAGGAGAAAAAGAATCTACCAAGAAATGCCTACAAGTTGTACCTCAGTGGCTTCCACCCCCATTTGCTTGCCCAGTGCATTGTTTTACTTCAAAATAAGAAACAAATCCTCATGGCAAACTGCTTGGATACTGTGTTCTCCGAGAACTCAAAGAGCCAGACCTGCCATGTGGCATTGATTTCCCTGGATGGATCCCCACACGACTGGAGTCTCAGCAGATACCTTAGCTTTGGGTCTCATCAAGAAAATGTAGGCGATCAGACTGTGCCAGCCCCAGGTCGGGCAAGAGGGCCTTGCCCAGTGCTGTAGAGAGCACTCTGGTCTCTGCACCTGGCCCCCCCTTAGGAGGCTGGGGTGTGGGAGCCTTGGGGCATGTCCACCCAGAGCCTACTCCTCACTTCCTTAGGCACTCACCCCACATGCTGTAAGTACTCAGGACCTCAGGACCCCTGGCACAGGTTGCCATCTGCTTCTTCCCCTGTGTGTGCATCTCTAGGTGCCAGCACTGGGCCCACAGGGGTGGGGGCCACACGTGCACTTGCCAGGTGTATGATGGTGCGTGATGGGGCCAGGGGCAGGAAGAGAGGCCAGTTGGGTTGTGGGCTGGCAGTGGCTCCCCTGTGGCTCTGTGTTTCAGCACGAAACTCTGAGTCCAAAATTCTAAATTACAACCTGCCTCCCAGGTTTTAAAGAGGCATATCTGTCAAAACAGGCTTTCCTTATCTATGGACTATATATATATATATATATATATATATAATCTATCAAACATTTTATTTAACTGTGCTTTGGCTTGATTTATAATTTTGAAAAATTATAGGTCTCTGTTTGTACTCTTGCTCTGGGCTCAGGAAGGGCTAGGGTGGGCACAACCATATGTAAGCTTCCTCCACCTCCTGTCTGAGGTAGGTCTGACCCCTGTTCCTCCAGCCCCCTCGTGTCCTCCGGGAAGCTTCCCCTGCCTCACCACCCCTAAACGCCGAGCTAGGTTCCATACCTCTGTGATCTCCCGGTATTATCTGAATGCTTCTACCACTATACGTACAACATTGTATTGAAAAGACACATCTATGTTTCATGCCTCTCAAGTATACTTAGCGTTTCAAGAACCTGGGGTGTGTCCAGTTTATCCTCAGCACCTGGCACAGAAGGTATTTCATATGTGATAATCGGTCCAATTTCCATGGTTCAAGCCTACTCCTTGATTCCAACTCCTCATATTATTTCTGGATGCTGTGTCATAATTTCCCCCTAGTTCTTTTGGCCGATTTTCCTGTCTCATTAATAAGTTTCTCCTATTTATTTATTTATTTATTTATTTATTTATTTATTTATGTCAATCCTCACCTGGGGATAATTTTCCATTGATTTTTAGAGAGAGTGGAAGGGAAGGGAGAGAGACAGAGAGAGAAACAACGATGTGAGAGAGACACTCCTCACACCCCCACCAGGGCCGGGGATTGAGCCTGCAATGGAGGTAGATGTTCTTTCTTGACCGGAATCGAACCCTTCAGTCCTCGGGCTGACGCACTGTCCACTGAGCCAAATCAGGAGGGCAAGTCTCTCCTACTCTTAAGAAACAACTGCAAATAAATAGTTCATTGACTCCTCCCTCCCCTCTTACTGTGCAATGCTTCCCCTTCCCTTCACAGCCAAACTTCTTGCAAACTCTATTCTTCCCTGTTTTGTCTACCATCTCTGCCTTGGCTTTGACAGGACCGGCAGCTCCCACCTCTTTCCTTCGGGACCTCAGCCGCCATGCTGGAGGAAGCCCAAGCAGCCTCGTGTGAAGGAGAAGCAAGGCCCCTGGCTGGCAGCCCCAGCTGAGCTCCCACCTGGTAGCCTGCACCAACTTTCCTGCCATATGAGTGAGCCACATAAGCAGAGCCTCTAGCTCCAGTTGTGTTGCCACAAGTGACAGCACATGGAGCAGTAATGAATTGTCCTCGTGAGCCCTGCCCAAGTTGCAAAACTATGAGCAAATGCATGAATGTTTTGGGGTGGGTTGTCATTCAGCAACAGGAACCTGAAAGGTCCTCATCCCTCCCAAGCTCTTTTCTGCCTCTGGGCCTTTGCACAGCTCTTTTCTTTGCATAGAATGATTGTTCTCTTCCTGCCTGCTCTGACGTACTGCTCACTTTCATCTTTGTCCCCTCCTCACAGAAGCTGACCCTAAAAACAAAACTGGTTTGCGGTTTTAACCTCTGACCTGTCACTTGCTCAACCTCTCTGACTTACTCAGCTTCTCTAAGCCTCAGTTTTCTTTTCTTTAAAATGGGGGTATTGGTAACACTTGCCTCCTAGGCCTGTGGATGAGATTAAATGAAATAATGCACATCAAGAACTTAGTGCAATGCCTAGCACATAGTAGGCACCTAATAAATAATAGTGTGGTTGGTCTCCGCCTGAGAGAGACTCATCTCCAGAATTATCTTTCGTTTCTAGGTCTTAAGGAAATACTTTTGCACTTACTCATCTTGGAAGGAAAGAGATGTGGGTGGCTCTTAAAACATTAATTACTCCAGGATGAGGACAGCTAAGCATTATTTATATTGATGGTCTTCTGGCCCTCAAGTGGCTCTGGGACTGGAGCTGAAAATGGCTTGTCTTATTACGAGGCCTGGGTCTGGTGTGGGGTTATAATTCTACTGTGATAGCCTGGTCATCTCCTTCTATTTGCTCGGCTCTTGTCCTACACTGAGCAGGAGGGCCCAGGGAAGATAATGATCCTCATTTTTATCAGTTAGGGCCTCAACCTGCTCTGAAACGTTCTTCATTAGGCTGCTGAGCTGTATTTATTTTCGTTATTCTTGTTCCTTGCTGAACTGTTTGCTGCTGCCTTTTTCTGGACCTTTCTCCCTGCCTTGCTCTTTTACTGTGTAAGAAATGCATCTCCTTATTTCTTCCTATGCCGTTCATTCTATTTTTATAAGACATATGGCTCTCCTCCACACATGTACCCCCAGAACCATGTCAGGCCTTACAAAGGTTGGGCCGGAACACCTGTAAGGTCCCTCTTACCCCTGAGACTCCCTCTGCCCAGTGTCTTCCCACCTGATTTACTGCACTGACCTAGCAGTCAGCTTCCCTGATCGTGCACACAGACTGTTGCAGGTTTGCATCTTTAAATGGCTCTGTGCTATGGGGATGAACACCCAGCCTACCACAGTCGAGTTAAAGAGAAAACATCTGAATGGGAAAATGCCTGTTTTCCCTTCGTAGAGCACAATCAGACAACTAATAAACAAAAAGAAATGCCTTTCAATTTCTACATTTGTGTGTAATCTCTGAGGAGAGAGACATCGACTTGATATGCATGAAAGCCAAGGGCCCAGCTGCTGAGGCTGGAGAAGTCTGAGACCCAGACAGTTCTGAGCCCAGGCCGGGAAAATCGAGACCCTCCCCTGACCTGGCTGGGCGCAGTGGCATTAGTGCTTCCCATCTCTCCGGAAGGTCTCTGTGTTCCCCTTCATCACCAAAGGCCCTGCCGAGAGCAGCCGGATCACACAGGCAACACTCTCCTGCAAGGTGCCACAGTGAAAGTAGAAACATATTTGGTATTTACTACAGCCCTCGCTCCCACGTGGTCTCCTCACAGTAACAAATGTAATTTTGCTGGTAACTGTTTTGGTAAATGAGTCATATTGTAGCAATCTTCATGAATCAAAGATAATTATATTTTTACTCAGCTAGCACTGGTTAAGAAAACTCTCTCATTCTTCAATTAGCTGTCTTTTCACTCTGGTATTTATCTGGAGGGTCTTCCGCATAATTTTAACCTAGTTCCTTGTTCCCCTTTCCCTATCGGTTAATGCCTTTTTGGCTTTCATGCCTCCCCGTGTTTTCTTGTATATTTCTTGGTCATTGTTCTCTTTACCTTTGTAGGAAAGCAGGGCGCAGTGGATTAAACTAGGCTTGCCTGGAGGGGGCAGAGGTGACAGGGTTCCACAGCCTGGAGAGTTATTTATTTATAAACCAAGACAGTAGTTTTTCACTCTGCAAAGAAAAGGTTATTGTTCACCTCTCGTCTGCCTTCTACTAGCCTCAAATCTTCAGAATGCCCATGGAGTTGAAATTGAATTACTACTCGTTTTAGCTACTGTTTTTGTGCATATGAACCAAATACTCTGTCAAACACTTGATACATTTAGCTCCTGAAAGCTGACGGCTCCATGAAGGAGCTGTTTGTTGTCTTCTCCACTTTACAGAGGAGCAAACTGAGGCTTAGAGATAGAATAATTTGCCCAAGCCCATACAGCTGGGGCAGAACTATGAGACCCTGGCTTTGATTCTAGCGGCTATTATGTACTGCCTAGCTAGTGGCCTTCCCTGGCTTGTCCAGTGTAGCACACGGGGCCTTCCAAGTCTGTTCACTGCTCTCACCCTGTTTCAAATGCACATCGAATATCGGACTTTAGATCTAGATCATTGGAGTCACCTGTGATTTGCTCTAGGTCAGTGGTTGTCAACCTTCTGGCCCTTTAAATACAGTTCCTCATGTTGTGACCCAACCATAAAATTATTTTCGTTGCTACTTCATAACTGTAATGTTGCTACTGTTATGAATCGAAATGTAAATACTGATATGCAGGATGGTCTTAGGCGACCCCTGTGAAACGGTCGTTCAACTGCCAAAGGGGTCACGACCCACAGGTTGAGAACCACTGAGCCACACTGGCCTGTCGAGAGTTTAACAAGTTCCCAGCAGCTGTGAGGCCTGAGAGATTCAGGTTCAATTTGTCCAGGGTGTGGCCCAGTCATCAGCATTAAAAAACAACAATCTCAAATGATGATAACGGGCAGCCCATGTTGGGAGCCTCTCCTGTGGGATTTACCTGCTCCCCACTCTGGTATGTTGTTTCCAGGTCAAAACCTGGAACCTGAGTCAAGAGGTTTGTTTGGATAACTTGTGTAACTTAGACTCTCCCCTCCACTGACACGGCTCCCTGTCCAAGACTTGCCCTTCTGTCAGACCTTGATCACTGCAGCACTCAAAAGGCTTAGCTAGTTACCTGCCAGGTGACCTTGGGCAAGTCTGTTTACCACTGTTGTTGTTAATAAGAGTTAAACCAAATGCTTAGGAAGACCTGTGATTCCCAAGAAACTAGTTATACCAGGACCGTGTATAACTTCTTTAGGGGAAGGTTTGTAATTGACGGGGCTTTGAGAAGCAGGTGGGGCTCGCTGAGTAGGTTGGAGGAGGAGGAGGAGGTGGCTGCTGACTGGCCTCCTTTCTGATGGGGATCTTTCAGCCCATTGCACAGGCAGCTTGGAGATGGGCCGTGGAAGGCCGCAGCCTCAAACTACTCCATGGCCAAGCACTGGTGTCTCAAGATGATCCACCACGGAATGTTACCACCGAAAACATCCCCGCCAGCTCCTCAGCCGTTTTCCAAAGCGGTAATAGCACGGGAGCAGGAGCGTCTGCAAAGAAGTTTCCTTGCTCCCTCGGGGCGGAGGCCCGGCTGCATCAATGCCTCCCTGTGAGCGCAGGAGCTGCGACGGATGTGCCTGCGTGGCCTTCCAGGGAATTCGCTCCGTATCTTTCTTGTCAGTGCTGTCAGTGAGAAACAGGAAACTGTTTTCCCATCTCATTCCATCATGGATAAGATGAGAAATTAGCTGCTGGATGAGCAAGCTGGGGGCTGTTCGTCTCGTCACAATAAACAAGGCTGGGCTGCTGCTGGTGCTGCCGGCAAGCCTGCGCCTGGATGCACGTGCGCACGCCGCGCCTTCTCCTTCCGGAGCCCCCAGCTTCACCCCACAGATATTTCCTTTTGTGTCCCCGCGCCCCCCTCGCCCCCCGACCCCGCTGAAGGTGAACCCAGCCCAGAGACATCTGGACCTGTGGAGTTCTGTGGCACTTAAAGCTTTACCTCTGGGCAGCCATAGGGAGGGACCCCGTTTCCAAGGCCCTCCCCCGCCCCGCTGTGATCTAACCTCGGGCGTGGCCCGTGCACCCGCAGCAGCCGCATGGCCTGGGTGCTTGTTAGAGGTGCCCACGCCCGTGTGGCCCCACCCGGCTTCCTGAGTCAGAGGTGGCATTTCAACAAGATTCCCGGGCGGGCGGTTCATTCCTATGCGCATACCGGTGTGCAGAGCACTGGTGTCAAAGGGCCCGGATGCCTTTCCTAACGCCAGGAGAGGATGCACCAGGCACAGTGCCTGGCACTCAGGCTTCCAGGGCAGCGGCCGCTGCAAGGCATTCTCTGGGATCAACATGAGGTTCCTGCTCTGGGCTTTCACCAGCCAGGGCCCTGCCAGGAGCGGCTGGGCGTGCGGATGTGGCAAGGGCGCTGTTAACAATGCCCTGCGACTTGGGAGGGGAGTTGCTCCGACCCTCACACACAAGAGGGAGGGGCAGAGGTGGCTCAGGTTTTACTTTCCCTGACTGCCGTCTCTGGTGTTGTGCCAAAGGCCCGCAGAAACTGATGGGGGTGTGAGTGGGGCGATGTGAAGACCAGGCGCAGAATTTGAGGATTCATGTGCCATTCAAGTTAAAGGCCAGGGTACCTGGCTGCAGTGTGCAGTGAGATCCAGGTCCTGGCTGGTTGGCTGGGGCTGTCACAACAAAGGACCGCCACCTGGGTGGCTCCCACAGCAGGAATGGATTGTCTCGAAGTTCTGCCGGCTGGAAGTCTGACGTCAAGGTGCCCGCAGGGTTGGTTCTTTCTGGAGACTCTGGGAGACTCTCCTGGCGGCCAGAGATTTGCCGGCAGTCATGGCATTTCCAAGCGCATGGAAGCAGCACATGGATCTCTGCCTGCATCTTCGTACGGCTTCTCCCTTGTGTCTGTGTCCAAATATCCCTTTTCCTAAAGGCACCAGTCACATTAGACGAGGCCCACGCTAACGACCTCATTATAACTTGATTTCTTCTGCAAAGACCCTCTTCCAAATAAGTCACACTCCGAGGAACGAGGAACGGGGCGTGAGGTCTTCAATGTATCACTCTTCAATGTATCACTTTTTGGAGGGGGCGGGTAATGAGACAGTTCAGCCCATAACAGACATGCATTTAAGGATTTCATGTAAATTGCACCTGATGTTGTTGGGAGAGGGGCACTTTTGCTGGCTGCTACCCTCCTTTTGGGAGTTTGGGGGGTAAATAAGGGGGCCCAGTCAAGAGGACAGCCCAGGCGGTGCGGCTGAAGAAAGAGTGTAGCCAAAGCGGAGCTTTTTTGTTGTTGTTGTTGTTTAATGTTTAGAAAACTAAAGAAAGGGAAATCAATTATGGGGCCTACCTGCATTTTATTTCCTCACCCAAAACCAAATTACTCAGCAAACTTATCGCCTGCGAGTGCAGGCTTTGGTATTAAAGAAAACAATCAGGCGCGCAGGATTAATCTCTGACAGCTGCCTTATCTTTCACTTGCACCTTTGTTATTTTCTGATGAGCTGCTCCTTTTTTGCTGCCACGTTGTACCATACCTCACTGGTTCCTTTCATTTTATCATCAGGCAAGAGCGGAGGACCTTTCAGTTTATTAAAAAACCTTTATTTGTGAAGAACAAAGAGGAGGGGGAAAGGCAAACAATGAGGTCAGACAATCTCCTTCCTGCCAGGAGCCACTCACCTGTTATTTAGAGTGTTATCAGTTAGGGGGGACTTGCATGGTGCAAAATGAGGCTCTGACAGGCTATTCGGTTGCACACGCGCACACACACACACATGCATGCACCCCAAATCTGACTGATGCACATCAGCCTCTGCAAAAGGTCCCTGACTAGCAAAGCTGCAAGATTTTCTTTTGTTTCTAAGCGTTAAAAAAAGAAAAAAGGCCCAACAAACCTGCCCCTCCCTCTCCTGCTAGGCCATCCCCACTTTCTCCTTCAAGGCAGCCAAAGGCTTCATTGGATAAAGCCTGGGCCGCATAGCGATGTCCTGTGTGAGCTGAGAGCCACTTGGTTGGCTGTCAGGGGAGCTTGAGTATCTCTTATGCATCGTCCTTGCTGTTTATAAATTTGGGGATCGATGGGAAGGCAGCAGTTTTGGGCACACAGGAGGTTGATTTCTGCTTGGGAGGGTAGTTGCATGCAGGTTATTTGTTATCTGGCTGCGACTGGTGCTTTGACACGGCTGTGGTAATTGGAAAGAACACCACAGATTCCTTAATCTCTGTGCCTCTGTTTCTTCCTGTCTGAAATGCAGGCGCTTCAATGAGATGCTGTGTACGACTCCTGCAGTTTCTGATGCTCTGGCTCCTTGACCCATTTTACAGCAGAGCTACTTCCAGGTAGGGGCCTGTTCAAGTTTCACCACTGTTTTTGCCACCAGTTAGTAGCATGTGGTCTTGAGCAAGTCCCTTCAACTTCTGCTCTCGAAGGTGTCCGGGGGATCTGTGAGTCTATGACGTGCGCATGGACCTCTTGTTCTACATTGCACTGAACAAATCAAAGATGCTCAGGGTTCAGGTTGCGCCTACTGCGTGTGTCCTCATGCTGCAGTCAAAGAGTGTTCATTTTTTCATTGCTGCATAACAGATTTGTTTAGCCACAGTTCCCACGGGTCAGAAGCCCAGCTGGGAGTTAGCTGGGCCCTCTGCTCAGGGTCTCACAGGCTGGAATCAAGGTACTGCATTCTCATCGGGGGCTCAGGTCCTCTCCCAAGCCCAGAGGTGGTTGGCAGAATTCACTTCCCTGGGATTTAAGACAGAGGTCCTGGGCGTCCTGCTGGCTCTCACGGGGGAGGGGGGGGGTGAGGGGGGTGAGGGGGGCTCTCAGCTCACAGAGGCTGCTGGGAGTTCCTTGTCATGTGACACCCCCATTGGCAGGCAGAGCATGGCCAGTGGGAGCATGCCTTTCTGATGCTTTTTTTTTTTTTAATGGCTCCTCTGATTAGTTGGGTCTACCACCATTTCCCCCCTTTGTATGGGATGATAGTCATCATTTTCCCAGGTCCCACCCATACTCAGGGGGAGGGGATAGCACAGACAGGTACTCAGGAGGTGGGCACCTTGGGGGTCATCCTAGAATTCTACCTACCATAAATATCTCCAAATTCTCTGCTAACTTTTCTCTAGGGTCCATCACCCATACAACCAGTCTTAACATTTTTCTCCTCCTAGTTTGTCAGTAGTGGCAGATCCATTTGGGGTGGGGGCAGAACCCTAACTTTTCTGTTTACTCTGCTCACTCCACTGAAGAAATGGGAAAGAAATGTGGTTTGCCTAACAGTTACTTGGAAAGGCCTTGAGAGTATTCTCCTCCTCCAGGGAGAGGGGGTGGGCCTGGAGGGATGGATGGAAGAAGACTCCCCACGGGATATAGGGATATAGCTAAGGATGTGGGGGACCCCAACTCAGTGCTGGGGATCTGCTTCTCTGCACCTCACAGGTCATAGTCAGTGACCTGGAACCACACTGCCTCCTCAAATTGTTCTGCCTCAAATTTCCTGTGTAACTGACCTTAATTTAGAAGCCCAAATTGGGCCTTCTAGTTTTTGACCTTGTTTCCTGTTATTTTGCCTCTACTTTACTCCAGATCCTAATCTCTGAGGTTCTGACCTCCCTGGTAACCATACCCGGATTCTGAATTTCTCCACTGTTAGTATTTGACTCTGTCTTTGAGTCTGAGCTGGACCCTGACTGTCGCATAAGTAGCTTCAGCAACTCAGTGATAGGAGCCCGATCCCTCCCCTTAACAAAGATACGTGGGCCCATATGTCCCTCTGCTTCTCCATACCGGGCTCCGAAGTGCACCCTTGTCCCCTGTCTCTTCCTCCCTGCCTCCTCCCCTCTCCCTCCAAGGCTCTGAAGAATCTTTAGGAAGTGAGTTTGAAAGGCATGGAAAGCTGCCAGCTTCTCAGCCAAACATGCTTCTGTAAACTCTTGTGAACTTGCTCACGGCCTCTGGGTCAAGATCAAGAGTTATGTCCTCTCTCTGGGGACAGAGAGGATGGGCCTCAGGAGCGATTGACAGAGGTCTTTTCCAGCCCCAGGGAGCCAGCCACTCGCTCTCTGTTGCTATCTTTAGCTATGTATGTATATGTATGTATAAACACACACACACACACACACACACACACACACACTCAGGCAATCCAAATTGTAACAAGACACCATTTGACACACATTAGGATGGAAATTATTAAAAACAACACCGTCCCCCCCTCTCCCCACATGGAAAATGGTCTGTGATGGTGAGGATATGAAGAAAGTAAAACCTTTGTGCCGTGCTGGTGACAATGTAAACTGGTGAGCTGCTGTGGAAGGCATTACGGAGGTTCCTCGGAAGATTAAACATAGAATTACCATAGGATCCAGCAATTCTACTTCTGGGTACTGTATATACTCACAGGAATGGAAAGTAAGGACTCAAACAGGTACTTGTACTCCAATGTTAATTCACAATAGCCAAATGGGGAAACAAATGTGCTTGGACAGATTAGTGGATAAACATGAACAGCAATATTATTCAGCTTTAAAAAGGACATTCTGGCACGCGCTCCAACGTGGATGAAACTTGAGGGCATCATGCTCAGTGAAATAAGCCAGGACAAATATTGTATGATTTCACTTATATGGGTACCTAGAGCTGTGGTCAGCAAACTGAGGCTCGAGAGCCACATGTGGCTCTTTGGCCCCTTGAGTGTGGCTCTTCCTAAGCCTTAGGAGTATCCTAATTAAGTTAATAACAATGTACCTACCTATATAGTTTAAGTTTAAAAAATTTGGCTCTCAAAAGAAATTTCAGTCGTTGTACTGTTGATATTTGGCTCTGTTGACTAATGAGTTTGCCGACCACTGACCTAGAGTAATCAGATTCACAGGCGCAATAGGTAGAATGCTGGTGCCAGGGGTTAGGAGACGAGGGAATGGGGAGTTGTTGTGTAATGGGTACAGAGTGTCTGTTTAGGAAGATGAAAAAGTTCTGGTGGTGATGGTCACACAACATTGTCAGGGCATTTAATGCCACTGAAATGTATACTTAAAAATGGTTAAAATGATAAATGTGTGATATTTATATTTTACCACAATAAAAATAAACAGCACGCAGGCATGTTTGTGTGTGTGCTTTGAAAGCTCAAAATGTGCAGATTATGCAGAGATATGGTGCCCTTCTGGAAAAATGCCATATTTTCAGTCGTGGCGCCTGCCTAAAGGAGAACAGTCAATGGGAGAACATTAAAGTATGTAAGTTCTTTCCAGCTAGGTGGCACCATATGCAGCTGTATTTATTCCATATTTAATAATCAAATACAAAAGTAGCATGCTAAATGAAAGCATAATGCCTTGTGTTTTTGTAATCAACTTTTTGAACATGGGAAAAGTTCATTTTTAATGCCAAGAATTGCCTAGCCTGATTTTCTGTTGCAGAAGATCTTTAAAGGAATATGAAATTGATGCTGAAAGGAAAGATAAAATAAGTTGGCCTCGTTCATTCAGAGAAGAAAAGGCTGAGGTCAGTGGGGTGGTGGAGAGGAAGGAGCTGGCTGGGAGGCAGAGCTGGTTTGCTCATACGTGAATTATGGCTCTTAAGCGGGTCATTTAACTGTTGGGAGCCTTCGATTCCTCTTATACATATTCGTATACAGCAAGGGGGGCTGCATTAGAGCCATCCATTCATTCCATGTGCATTAACTAAGCATCCACTTTGGGCCAGGAAGTCTGCTCGGGTCTCAGACCTCACAGGGGAGTGACAGGAAGACTGGGTCCTCGCCAGGCTGCAGCGCAGTCTAATATTCACCCTCTCTCGCTCTGAGCCCCCTCTCTGCTCTCTGGTTTTCTCACCTGTTTTTATCTTGTTTGCGGGTATCACTCGTTCCCTTCTTATGGCACTCACCACATTTTGCTAGCAAATCAGCTCCTCATGCACTTCTTTCCCCACCGTCACCAGCCCGAAGTGGTGAGGGGTGATCTCTTGTACCATCTTTGTATCTTCAGAGTTGCCGGGCCAGGTCTCAGCAGGTCAAACCTGCCGGCAGCAGGCTGTGGGGAGTGTGCAGGCCAGCGGGTGGGGTCCCCTGGGCGGGACCATGGAGGCAGGTGGCATGTGGAAGCACAGGTAGGTGGTGGGCGTCGGGAAGGGGCAGGGCTGGGTGCGTGGGGTGAAGCGCAAGAAGGCAGGGGCAGGCCATGTGTGTCCATGTGGGCAGGAGTTAGCTCCCTGGGGGCTGGGCAACAGATGGGAAGGCCGCCTGGGTGGGGCCTGGCAGGGAGGCAAGGACCAGGCTGGAAGAATGGGACACGGGGTAGGTATTTAGGCCAGAGACCCAGACATGGAGGTGTCAGATAAGAAACTGGGTACAGGGTGGGGACAGGATTATAGGGAAAAAGCAGAGACAAGAATAAAACAGGGTTTGATGTTTATTCAGTCATCCTCTCATTCAATAAATGACAGCTGTTACCTATTATATTCAAGGCACATTGCTAGACCAGAGAGGTGGCGGTGGGTGAGGTGATGACAAGCAAGATCCCTGACTTCATGGACCACCCCCCCCCCGCCCCCGACACACACACCCTGGCAAGGGGAGACATATAATAGACAAGTGAATAAATCAGTAAGAAATTATCCAATATATCAAAACATGAAATTGTATACTTAAAGTATATACAATATCTGTCAATTACACCCCCCAAAAGCTGAAAAAGGAGAAACCAATGAGATAGTGGTGAGCGCTGTTAAGGGCTTAACACTAGATGATGAGCTGGACCCCATGGGTGGCTGAGGAAGGCTCGATGAGTGAGGCAGGAAGGCCTGGGTGCTGGGTGGGTGGGTCGGGGGCTTCAAGATGAAGCTGAAGAAGGAGGCACAAGCCAGATCTTATAGAGCCTGTGGAATATGACAAGACATTTGAATTCTATTTTAAGAAAAATAGAAAGCATGGAAGATTTTAGGAAGGAGGGCGTGGTTTGGTATAGAGAGTTGTTTTAGAGAAAGACGTGTTTTTCACAATTCTGGAGACCGGAAGTGCGAGATCAAGGTGTCAACCTGATGGGGCTCTGGTGAGGACCCTCTTCCCAGCTGGTAGGTACCTGCTTCTGACTGTCCTCAGCTGGGGAGAGCTCTGGTCTCTTTTCCTTTTCTTCTGAGGACCTTGCCCCATCATGGGAACCCTGCCCTCATGACCTCATCTGAATGCAATAATCTCCCCAAGAGCCCCACCTCCAAATACTATCACACTGGGGGAATTAGGGCTTCAGCATATGACTTTGGAGGGGACACAACCAATATATAACAGGCATGACTTGACATTTGGATCTATCTATTTGGCTGCTGTTTGTGGATGGAGTGTGTGTGTGTGGGGGGGGGAGTGGGGTGGGGGGACGTTAGGTAGGGTGAGAGAAGATGCTAAGTATCTGAGATACTAAGTTACTTAAGTTTTAAAAATATAATTTTATTGATTTCAGAGAAGGAGAGAGATAGAAACATCAATGATGAGATCCACTGCTTCCTGCACACCCCACTCAAGGGATTGAGCCCACAACCCAGGTATATATCCCGACTGGGAATGGAACAGTGACCACCTGGTTCATAGGCAAATGCTCAACCACTGAGCCACGCCAGCTGGGCGTTTTTACAATACATTCCTTTTACTAAGACCAGGGAAATTTTCCGGAGTCTGGATTTTGGCAAATTAAATCTGGAAACAAGTAGGGTCAGTTGTGAAAACAGGTAGCAAATAGGTAGTTACAGTGAGTGAGAGAGACCTGTTGGGTTGCGTGCATGTGTGTGTGTGTACGTGTGTATGCGTGCTTCTGCAGGGGCGGGGAACTGAAAGGGAGGGGGAAGGCAGGAAGGAGGGAGAGAGAAAAGCACAATCTGACTTCCAGATCTTGGTATTTAAATTATAGGCGTCATAGAGAAGGAACAGGGCAATTTCAAATCTCAACGCAGAGCCGCAGCATAACATATATGCAGAAAAATATGCACATCTGATGAGTACCGTTCAGTCCACAAGGTGAACACACCTGGTAACCAGTACTCGGAGCAATAAACAGAACCTTCCCAGCCCCCTCGTTCTCCCTTCTAGTCACGGCCCCTCCCCCAAGAGTCACCACTGCCCTCACTTCCGACAACAGCCTAGATTAGTTTTTGCCTGTTTGTGTACTTAAATGGAATCGCTGGATGCTATTTTAAAGTTGTTTCCAAAGCTATTTTGAAGTTTTTTTTTTCCAAAGATGCACTAACTTGGAAAGTGGGAACCCAGTGGGTAAATAAAGACATGCTGTTGAAATCCACAATAATTCATCTACGCAAAGGGCTCCTCATGCCAACGTGCCTTTAGATGAAGGGGATAGTCCATCATGTGATCTCTCACTCCCAAGGCATGTTTTGCCTTCAGAAATCTCCTTCTGTGTCCTACTCTATTGACAATCTGCCCATTCATCTGTAAGGAGAAGTAGCATGTGTTTGGGGGTCTCTAAACACTGACCATCTGGCTAGACTGGTCCCTTTGACATATTGTACTGCCGAATTTCACACTTTGCCTTTGCAAAGCAAAATGTGAGAAGATAATACAAGGAATGGACACGATCAATTTTTCTTTTATATGTATCTCATTTAATCTTCGCAACAATATTTTGTGAACAACACGACTATTGTTATTACAATTTTGAGGGCAAGGGAACCAAGGCCCAAAGAAGTTAAATAATTTACTCAAGATCACAGAGCTGGAAAGTGCTTGAATTGTTTTCCTGTTTTAAAATTCATATGCCTCTAGCTATACAGGGATTCTCAGCATTACTTCTTCCATTTCCCTTTATCAATTGTGATTTTTAAAGTGTAGAAAATATTAATGTTTCATTCATTCCTTCAACAAATGAGGCAGCTCATGTTACTAAGGCTCTCCCCTATGTTCTGAACAATGTTCCAGGTACTGGGGAAATAATAGTGAACAGATACAGACATAGTTTCTATCTCTGTGGAACTTAGAGGTTAGTCAGGGGAACTTATATAAAGAGAACAATTGTAAAACAAATATAAAGTATAACTGTCAAAAGTGCAAAGGTGAGAGATATAGGTGCTAGGAGAAACTATCCCCAAACCCTGCAGAAGCACGCACATATGCATGTACATACACGCGCACACACACGTGCACACACACTCTTTCACAAGAAAAAATTGCCTAGCGAACAGAGGCTTTTGAGTTGAATTCTCAAGAATGAGTGGGAGTTAACAGGGAGAAATGGGAAGGATGCTCCTGATGAAGTGAGCATGTGCAAAGGGCCTGAGGTAGGAGGGAACATTGTGTACATGAGGGGATGAAAGAAAAACAGTGCGGCTACACTGCAGAGAGGAAGGCAGGGCACAGTGGGAAATGCAAGAGAGAGACCATTCAGGGCTTTGTGAGTCCAGAAAAGAGTCTGAAGCATATGATACAGTAAGTTTTTACAGAGTGGCAAGGCAAAGGGAACACAAATGTTCAGCTCCCTTTATCATTTCATATTCTAGAATGCTTTGCTGCTAAGTGTGAAGTCCCTTGGAATTAACATTATTTGTTTCCCTTTGGGAAATATGTTCATCCCACAGTGCTCTACAGAACCAAATTAAAAACAAACATCTAAACCAAATTAGGCTGCCTAGAAACAACTGATAATATGAGCCAAATTGAAACCAAGTTGAGATGCTGAGTTCATGTCAGGTTAACATCTCTGTGAATCTACCGATAATTTATCATATTTAATCTATTTTTTAAAAAGCTCACCATGTCCATTAATCAAAGAGTTTGCATTGTGCAGTGAGGGAGGTGGCATTACCATCCCGGTGGACCCAGTGGACTGTTGTCAAAGGCTTGGTCTCTTGAAGGTGGACCTTGACGATCCAATCCACATAATTTTAGGGCCATTATTTTCTACTGATTTCACACTCTATTTTTGCTGTAGATGCACAGATCCATCAGCAGTCCCAGAATTGTATATCTCTATATTAACAGCTCTTGGCCCGTGGGTGTCAGACCCTCATGAAGACTTGAAATTGCTGCAAGCGATCTGAGTCACCATATGCATACCATGTGCTTTGCACAGACTGAATACAAATAAGGAATGAACTGGACATAGATGCTTTTGTGATTATGTAAGTCTATTACATATTTTTGTCTATTTGCTGTTATCCAACAGAGGGTAGAAATCACTACTCTCCTGGAGGTGGTCTTTGCAAGTTGACACTTAGAAGGGGGCCTCATACTCAGAAAGTCTGTGGAGCCCTCACCTGATTAAGAAGTTGGCATATTGCCCTGGCAAGTTTGGCTCAGTGGATAGAGCCTTGGCCCGCAAACTGAAGGTTTGATTTGAGTCAAGGGCATGTACCTCGGTTGCAGACTTGATCTCTGGACCTTATCAGAGTGAGTGTGGAAGGCAACCAATCCATGTGTCTTTTCTCTCTTTCTCTCCCTCCTTTCCACTCTCTCTAAAAATCAGTGGAAAAATATCATCAGGTGAGGATTAACAAAAGACAAAAAAAAAAAGAAGTTGGCATATTGATATTTGACAAATATTTAGTGAGCATCTACATAAGTTGCAACACCCTCACCAGGGCTCCAGGATGCTGGTATGAGGGTACAGCTATGGTAGGCAGCGGTAGATGCAAAAGAAGCATTTACTGAGATCCGGTAAGGAAAACAAATGCCTAAGCAACTCAGTCATCGCTAAAACTCACCTATGAAAGCTGTGCAATGAAAGTGCCTACGTCCAGGACTAAGTTCCCTTTGTATAGGGAGGCACATGAGCCTGGGTACAGGGTTGCTATGAGGCTGACATTGGGCAACCTCACAAGTGCACCCAGAGGTAAGTTGAAATCAACTTCTAGACTCATTTTCTGCCAAACACCTCCAATGGCCCAGGTGGGGAGTTTAGGATCTGTGCTGCTTACTCCTGGGGGAAAGGAGGGGGGTGAGCAGCTTGTAATGCCATTGGTTCCCAAACTCAAGCCAGAGGGTATTTTTAATTTATAGCTTTCTAATCACATATATTTTGCACAAGCTTTGCCTTTTGTAAGAAAGACTGATTTTTTTCACCCTCCTTGCTTGGCAATGCAGAACCCCAGTATTTTATTCCCATTTTCAAGAGACAAGGTCCTAGGGCCATGAGGACACTGCTTTCTGCTCAGGAAATATCCATATCACGGCCACCTCAAGGGTAACATAACAGAGGTGGGGGAGGCGTGAGGGGAGGTAGCTAACATTTGAGTGTGCTCTACACGCCAGCTTTTTCCACGCTTGGTCTCATGTAATTCTCGCATCCCGACAACAGTGGGGCAGTAGTCCCCACTTACCTGTGGTTTTACTTTCTGCAGTTGCAGTTACCTGAGGTCAAACCCAGGCTGAAAATGTAAAATAGAATATTCCAGAAATAATCAATGAATTGTGCACCATTTTGAGTAGCTTTGATGATGGCTCGTGTTATCTTGCTCGGCCCACCACCGATGGGAATCATCCCTTTGTCCAGCATCTCCACATTGTAAGATGCTCCCCATCCATTAGTTGCTTAGGCGCTGTCTCAGTTAACAGATCAACTGTTGAGGTATCCCTGTGCTTGTGTTCAAGTCACCCTTATTTTATTTCATAACAGCCACAAAGTACAGAGTAGCGATGCTGGCAGTTCAGATATGGCAAAGGAAGCCGTAAAGTGCTTTCTTTAAATTAAAAGGTGAGTAGGGCACAAGATGGTGAGAGAGAGAGAGAGAGAGAGAGGGAGACCACATTCACATAACTTTTAGTATATTATAATTGTTCTATTTTACTATTAGTTATTGTTGTTCATCTCTTACTGTGCCTTATTTATGAATTAAACTATATAAGTATGTAGGTATATATGTACAGGAAAACAGTATATACAGGGTTTGGTAGTATCCACTGATTTGGCATCCACTGGGGGTCTTGGAAAGTATTCCCTGAGGGCAAGGGAGCCAAATGTACTGTGTTATCGTCCCATTTTACAGATGAGGAGACTGAGGTTCAAAGGAGCTACATAACTTGCACAAGGTTATACAACCAGAAGGTAGAGGAGGGATCTGAACCTAGGTCTGCCTGATCCTGGTCTGGGCTGTTTCCTGAGCACCTACTACCTCCCGGTCATAGTCAAGCTGTGGAAAATCTGCTTCCCCTGGGAGCCAATCTCCCCCGGGGGTTTCCCTTTGCTAGGTCCTTGAGGTGGGAATCCTCTCTGAAGGCCCCGTGTGAATGTATCAGCTTAGGCGCCAGAAAGCAGTGGGACATCCTTTCCTCGAATGTCCCTCCTCGCCAAGCCCGCCTGTGCCATCACCCAGAGCACGGCCTCAAAACCCTGGCTTGGTCACTAGCAACAGAATTAATTTCAATTCCCATTAATTCTCATGTGTGTGTACATATGTCACCCAGTCTTGTTTCCCCTTGGGTGATTTTCAACACTCTGTCATAAAAACAAACAAAAACAAGGAAGGACAAGCCCAAGCAGGTTGGGCATCACCAGGGTACTGATCAAATTAGGTTTTCTTATTGGCAATCTTAATGCCTCCCGTTTCAGGATAAACTTATTTCCCTTTCTTTTTTCTGTTCTTTTTAGCGGGCAGGAGAAATGGAGACTTATCTCCTTGGGTACCTGCAGACGATTATTATGCCACTTCCCCGCCTTCCTTCATCTTTCCTCCAAGGTCCAGTTCTCACCACTCTAATCAACGCCAGGGAAGCTCTGTTGATTCAGGTAAATCTCCTGGCAGATGATAGTATTGAGGTATTTGATGGCCAGGCTTGAGCTTCCCACTGCCTTTTTTTCTGGTCCTTTCCTTCCTGTCTCCTTAATTTCCTCTCAAATGCTCTCAGAAGTTTGAAAGAGGCCAGGGATCCTGCTCATTTCTGGGCTTGAACACGATACTGAGACAAGATCGCAGAGAGTGATGAGGGTAAATATCCTGGAACCATGCTGGATTGGGTCATCAGCGTCTCCTAGGGAGGATATTCACAGAACATACAACTGGCCCTGTAATGCTGATCTTAGCCTGGGGTGAAGCTCTGCTTTGGCTATTAATTCCCATTAAAGCAAGTACTGTGTTATAGTGAGGACAAGTAATTCAAGGATTCTGATCTCACTTAACATTTGACGTTTTGAATAAAGATTGTCACATGTCACGTGCCACTAATTACTGACTGTATGAATACCTGTACTTAATTGCTCTTATTCATCTATAAAATGGAGGTAAAAATCCCTGCCTCAAGGATTTAGGAGTATGAGATGAGAGAACACAATTATGGACCTACTGGAGTGAATATGTCCTCTCAGCACCGTGCAAGGAACTGGGTTTGCCAATTTAGCCTAGTCCTTGGCTTCATGGAGCCTTCTGTCTACTACCTGGTCTGAGGCAGATGTTTCCCATGTGCTTCTAAAAGTAGGTCTTACTGTTTCAAAGTTAAACCAATAATACACTCCATAAAATGAAAATGAATTAGGATTCCCAAGGTAACAACATTGTAAAAAAGTTGTAAATCTGAGCATAATACACATATTCAGTGTAGTTATGCTTTTGGGGCTGACTGAAACAAAAGGTTATAAAATGTTCTTATCTCTTGATTTTATATTTTAATGAGTATGATTTTATTCTGGAGACTTGCAGACAATATTTAGTTTTGGGTAAAGTTAAACCATTAAACACACATGCATATATGCACAATACACACACACACACACACACACACACACACACACACACACACTGCATACGTCTTACTAAGAGGAAAAGTGAAAATCACATGACAAGATGTACCTACCTGCAGGGAGTGATAACTTATTCAGTGCCTGCCCAGTTCTGTTCCAGAGTTTGAACTCAACCACTCAAGTTGTGTATTTCAGCAAAACAAATGCCTGATGCAGTTTATGTTCTAGTGACCGGGTGCACGGATTTGTGCACATTGAAAGGAAATTAATTAAAAGGTGGCCAGCGGGGTGGGACTGGGTGAGAAGGGCCGGACACGCCCTGGAGCCAACCTCCTGAGGTCCCTCCCCAGCCAGCCGCACCTGGGGTGGCGCCCTGGCTTAACAGGCGCGCCTGCAAAGTGAGCGGGGTCCCTCTGGCAGGTGGGGTCCCTCAGCCTGGCCTGTGGGGATCAGGCCAAAACCGTCTCTTCGACATCTCCTGAGGGGTCCTGGAGTGCGAGAGGGCACTCTGCAAAGTTGCTGTTGTACAGGATGTGGAACACAAACGCAAGTGTGCAGTAAACCAGATTCAGGGCTGACAGTGCCCCAGCAACAACATAACCCACACCTGAAGGTGGAATGGCACGGCCCTGCGAGGAATTGGGCTTCTTCTCCTCTGGTTTCAGGGTGTGTCACTCAAGAACTGCCACTGCCTGCGGACTGAAAGGTCCCAGGTTCGATTCCGGTCAAGGGCATGTACCTTGGTTGCGGGCACATCCCCAGTAGGAGATGTGCAGGAGGCAGCTGATCGATGTTTCTCTCTCATCGATGTTTCTAACTCTCTATCTCTCTCCCTTCCTCTCTGTAAAAAATCAATAAAATATATTTAAAAAAAAAAAAAAAAAAAAGAACTGCCACTGCCAAGTCACTGCACCTCGGCAGCTCCTGCATTGAGCATCTGCCCCCTGGTGGTCAGTGTGTGTCATAGTGACCAGTCCAAAGGGCAGAGAGACAGTCTATTAGCCTTTAATATATATAGATTGGATGGGAAGGGCCAGGCATAAGAAAGGATGCTCAGGGCTTGAAAGAGCCTGGGTACTGCTTGTTCTGCTGCCCGCTGGGCCCTTTGGGGTGTATAGAGTTGTCTCTCTTGTTGGAGTCAGGAACCAGACAGTTGTAAGACAGGTGTTTCATTTCATCTATGACTTATTTCCTACTTCCTAGAAGGCTTGGTTGGGGTGCTCTGCTTTCTCCTAGTCTTGTCCTACCTATGACTCCCAAAGATGGCTAAGGGAATATTCTATTCTCATTTAGTCTATGTGCTGGGCAGAGCCTACATTCTATAATTCAGCATCAAAGCTTGCTATCAGACACCTTATGTTTTCTGATTCTTATTTTTTTGTTGTTGTCTGAAAAACCTGTTTTAATATTAGCCTTACTTGATTTAGATATTTCCATTTTCTTATTCTGCTTTACATCCCAGCTATACCTAAATAAATCTGACCTTGACTTGGAGAAAATTTTAGTTTTGGATACTGAAGACAAATTTTTAGGAAAAATGGTCTCTTGCTTGAGTTGTGGAGATGTATGGATATTGTTGTGCATTTCTTATAAAAATATATGATGTCCCAATAAATAATCTATGAAAGGATATACCACATGCATATTTTATATCCTGCATGGCATGTAGATTTGTAAGAGCACTATGACAAAGGGAAAGTGGTAGGTTTTCCTTTAATTTGAAAACTTCAATAAATTAAATAAACAAATGAAGAATAAATAAGTATGCCATTTATCTCTGTTCAAAAATTAATGAATTTTAGTGACAATTTCTAAATATATATATGATAAATGAACTTTATAAATAGTGCATCAATATATTATGAGCTAGGTTTCCATAAATATAAGAACATGGCAATTATCACAATTTTTCTACTAACTTTGGAAAAAAAACGTTAAATAGAAAAGGGTGTGATTTATTGATTGTACTTCTATTTGGGTATTTATAGGAGTGTTTTTACGTGATAAACTCAAAGCCCAGCAGATGTGCTCCTTGTCATTGTAATAGTGCTCTTGGTGACTGCTAGGCCATAGGCACCAAGCAGGCCAGGTGAATACAGGTCTGGCCATTGTAAGCCATTGCTGGCCACTCCTCCCACCAAAAAAGAGCTAAAGAGGATCAATTCAGCTGTTCTTTTCTCTAAGCAACTTCTTCCACCACCGCCACCACCACCACCACCAGTTGACCATTCCTTGGGGTCCCTATTACTACTAGGGCAACACCTGCAACACTTCACTCTGCCCACTTTGTTACTTGTTCTCTCACTTGGCTCATGATCTCCCTGATGGCAGGGGCTCTGTCACAGTTGTTCTGTCACCAGGACTAGCACAGTACTTGGTACATGACTGGCACTGAATCATAGTTTGTGAATTAATGCATTCAACTGTATGATGTATTCAGAACCAACAGGATAGAAAGATAAAGAGAGGGGAGGGATGGAGACGGGAGAGAGAGAGAGAGAGAGAGAGAGAGAGAGAGAGAGAATGAGAGAGAGAAAGAAAGAGAGAGGACACTATTTAAAGGAATTGCCTCATGTGATTGTAGAGGCTGGCAAGTCGAAAATCTCATGAAAGAGACTGACAGGTTGGAAACCCAGGAAAGAGTTGCTATTTGTATCCAAAGACAGACTGCTGATGAACCAGAAAATGCTGATGTTGCAGTTGAAGTCTAAAGGCCGTCTCATGGCAGAATTCTCTTTTGTTCGGAGGAGGCTACTCTTTTGTTCTATTCAGGTCTTCAACTGATTGGATGAAGCCCACCCTCATTATGGAGATCAATCAGCTTTACTCAAAGTCCATTGATTTAAATGTAAATCTCGCCCTAACCGGTTTGGCTCAGTGGATAGAGCATCGGCCTGTGGACTGAAGGGTCCCAGGTTCGATTCCGGTCAAGGGCATGTACCTTGGTTGTGGGCACATCCTCAGTGAGGGGTGTGCAGGAAGCAGCTTGTTGACGTTTCTAACTCTCTATCCCTTTCCCTTCCTCTCTGTAAAATTATATATATTTTTTTAAGTGTAAATCTCATCCAAAAACACCCTAACAGAAACATCCAGAATAATGTTTGTCTGACTATCTGGGCGCTGTGGCCTAGCCAAGTTGGCTCATAAAATTAATCGTCATATGTAATTTAACTATAGTTTACTAGGTAATGACTGATTATTTTCTAGGCAACTCTGAAAATATTTCTTCCATTGAAGAATTATTTATCTGTCTATAATATATTTTACCTAGATAAATATTCTAGCAGAAATGATACAAGGGTGACAAATTTTGATATCAGGGAAATAATAGATTTCTGTTTCAACTCTAATTCCAAAAATGGCATGTTATATAATATCAGATTTTATGCTAGAAGTAAGAAATTATTTTCTTTTGGATGGTACATACCCAGAGAGAAAAAATTCAGTATGGTTATAGAGTAAAGAAACAAGTTAATTTGACATTTTAATTTAATTTCTGAACACATAATACATTTACATAGTTTGATAATAAAATATTACAAAGAGTTCAGTGGAAACTCCCACACCCATTCCTTTCTATTTAGTTGGCATTTTAAATTATTTTAAGGTATATTTCTAGAGTTTCTTTATGTAATTATAAGCAAATACCAATCTATATTTTTACTTTTCACACTTTAAAATTTAATTTTTTAGTTTAAAGTAAAAATCACTCATACAGTAAGATAAGACTATGTGAACATTATTCATAAAGCACAATCAATTAAATTTGAATTTTAAAATTTAATTGCCTAAAAAGTTCAGTAATGAGGGTAGGAAGAAAGCAGAAGAAAAGACATTGGAGAAAGATAATGAATCAAGAAAAAAGACAGGAAATAGAAAGCCAGAGAGAAAGAGAAGATACTGGAGGCTACAACCATACACATCACAGAGCAAAACAAACCAGAGGAGCCACATTGTGAGACAAATAAAGCCTTTGTGGATCTTTGTGGACTTTTGGTGATCTTTGTGGATTAACAGCCTCCTATTCTGGTCTTCTAAGATAGTAACATAAAATAACTATAAGCAGGCCTGTTTAATGATTTTCAACATTAAGTATAAGTCCTTTTTTGAAGAATTATTCAGTCATGCAGGCTGTTATGTGGAAAAAAGATTATGTGTATTTTTTTTTGCTCTAATTAGGGGTACAAGAAGGTAAATACTAGCTCATTAAGCTATGAAAAATGATGAGGTAGTAAATTCTCTGTCGCTAGGAGAATTCAAGCCCAGACTGGAGACCACCTCTTAGAAGTTCCACAGGAGGGATTTCAGGGTTAAAAGGGAGAATGCAGACTGGTTTCCATCAAAAATATTTCATTCATTTA
Organism: Myotis yumanensis; assembly: GCF_028538775.1. Classification (NCBI taxonomy): domain Eukaryota; kingdom Metazoa; phylum Chordata; class Mammalia; order Chiroptera; family Vespertilionidae; genus Myotis; species Myotis yumanensis. The sequence goes on from NW_027223753.1 coordinate 77,052,226, forward strand.
TTTTGGCTCCTCATATGAAATATAACACTTAAAATTCAAATATGAAAAGCAAACACAATGTCATTCTCAAAAGGACTGTAAGAATTAACCTGTAAGTTTATTGGTCTGGTTATTGCTTATTGTTACCATACAAACCATTATTTTGTTAATTTTATGGCTCAGTAGCATCTATCTTTAGCCTTAATATATATTGAAAATTAATAGATCAGAGAGGAAAAAGGAATGCCTCTGCCAGTTGTGTAGAGAAGGCCTGGAAATCATTGAGCCTGTTCTTGAGGTGTAAAGGCCATGCTCATAGACAAACCAGGCGTGTCCCCTCGGACCCACATCAGATGTAAAACATGGGGCCATTATGCAGTGGAGTGGGACATTTTTTAAAGAGAGTCCTTATGAAATAGACAACATAAATCCAAGGTTTCAGCTTTGACTACTATCACTCTCAAAGCTCATAATAGTCAGAATTTTTTGAGAACAGTTTAACTTTTTTACATAAAAATATGGGTTTTCATGTGCATAAACTCAAATTTGTTAAAGTTCTTAATGCAAAACCATTTAATGCATTTTAATTGGGGACTTTCGAATATTTGTTAGTGTATTTTCAAGTAAGACTGCGTATAAGTAGAAAGAAAAAGGACAAACATTTGGTGATAAAAATGCAAAGGCTATTCTATTTGTATTTATGCTATGAGATTTTTAAAAATGAATGCATCATGAATCAATTCATCAATACTTATTATTTAAGAAGGATAACATTCTCAAATGACTCAGTAGAGTAATTCTTACAAAAAATTATCTTCATTCCATAAGTATTAAAGAAACCCAGATTATGGATTAATGTCTCATCCAGGTAAGAATTTATTCTCTAGATTTGCTGCTTGCAGAATAAAGTGTTTTCTGGAAATCATGCCTATGAAAAGACAGTACAGTACATTTGCCTACGCAGCCACCAGGGAAGTTAATAAATGTTACTTACTTGTATTGCACTTACTTGTTAATAAATGTTACTTACTTGTATATCAAATACATTTGCCTATGCAACCACCAGGGAAGTTAATAAATGTTACTTACTTGTATATAAAAAAAAATATTTCTCAGGTGACTGTATGACAAGGTAGCTTTTGACCATACAGGATAGACACACCCAGCTCTGGGACCAAAGCTTTAGCTCTGTGGGAGGAGAGGAAGGAAGAATCAACTGTAGGATTTCATGGCATATTAGCTGTGTTACTTGGAAGCAGTGAACCAGGGAGTAGTCCTGGAGTAATTCAAGGGCTCTTGTTTGGAAGGCCAATGAGGGTGCAATGTTTCTCCCTTGGGTGAGGAAGCTGGTTGACAAAAGATGTTCATTCATATGCGTCTGTGCCTAGTTCACTTTAGATGCTAATTAGAGCATCCTATAGGTTTGCATGTTGGGGGAATAGTGGCTCAGAGCAGAATCTTTGGAATCAAGCTGAGCTGGGTTTGAATCCTTCTCTGCCACTTACGAACTGCGTCTTTGGGCATGTAATTTGTACCGTGAGTTTCTTAGCTGAAAGATGGAGACACTATAAGAGCTTATGTCATAGGGATGTTGTGAGAATAAATGAGAAAATGTATGTAAGTCATTTAAACAGTGCCTGACCCAAGGTACATGGCAGGTCCTCAGTAAACGGCATAAGTAATTAAGGACGCATGCAGCACACGCACAGAAAAAAACTACAATCAATAATGCCAGCTGCAGTCAGTGGGGACAGTGGGAGTGCTAGTGTCCAGGGTTGGAGCTTCTGGGTCAGATAGAAATAAAGTTTGATGCCAAGTAAAAACTCTGGGAGAGGCAGGGTGACAGAAACGTCAAGATTTGGGAGCCCTATTGCTTGAGTTCAAGTCACGGTTCTATCACATAACAAATGTGTGCCTGAGAGAAGTCACTTCCCATCTCTGTACTGCAATTTCTACTTATCTTGTTGAGTCGTTGTGAAAATTAAAGGTGCCTGTCCACTGGGTTTTTGTGTATTTAGAACATTATCTGGCAGTCAGTTCTATAGAAGTGTTAATTGTTATTGCTTTATTGTTTTTATTGGAGTATGTGACATTTCTGCCTCTCATAAAGTTACAGTGCATAAATCTAGTCTGTGGAGGTGAATTAAGCAGGTCCACTAAGCGTTGCTATCATTGGGTGAATCATGGTGATACTATGGTGATTCTATGCGACAGCTCAGGTCAACATTTTAGGCCTCATCGTGAGTGGACAAGTGGGAATGGTGGAGACAGATAATTGATACATTAGAACTGGAAGTGATGTTCATGAGCATTCAGTCCATTGGCGTTCAGTTGTTTTGTGGCATTGGTTCAAAGAATCCTAATTAGACAAATAAATCACCTTTCTAAGGTTTACTTTTAAGTAAAGTAGATGTGGGGCCAGGACTCCCAGCTGATCAACATCCTCCTCCCTGCCAACCAGAAGGGAGGGAAGTAGCTCTAGATACATAATAGTAGCTATGGTAACAACTAACATTTGTGCTGTGCTTCCTACTTCCCAGGTACTATGCAAATTATGTTATATGTATTAGCTCAACTAACTCACAAATCCTTGTGAAATATTCTTTTCATCATAAATGTAAATATGGCCCTAGCCAGTTTGGCTCAGAGGATAGAGTGCTGGCCTACGGACTGAAGGATTCCAGGTTTGATTCTGGTAAAGGTCACATGCCTGGGTTGCAGCTCAATCCCCAGTAGGGGGTGCGCAGGAGGCAGCCAATCAATGATTCTCTCTCATCATTGATGTTTCTCTCTCCCCCTTCCTTCCTCTCTGAAATCAATGTGTGTGTGTGTGTGTGTGTGTGTGTGTGTATGAATGAAACTGAAAAAGAGTAAATAAAAATTCCAAAGTAATTCAAGGAGTGGCCAAACTTGGATTTGCCGCCTATTGTGGGTGATTTGAGAACCTCTGCTTTTAATCATAATGCTCTATTACACATCCATTTGAAAACAACCAAGTGTCACCACCTTTTTTTGTAAGTGAAGAAACAGAGCCCAGATTAAGTGGTTTATCAAGGGTATTTTCTGGTGGAAACCAAAGAACAATGACTTCCTCATCAATTGTCACCTTTCAGGACTCCCCAAAACGTATCGCCACCGGGGAACTGGCCTGACTGCCACCCCTACTCTGCCTCCTTCATGTGGCTGAATCCCTACAGCACTTTACTTGCTGTGTGATCAGAGCTATGTCCCCATACATTTGTGTGTTCTTTAATTTTTCTAATAAGTACAAAGACCAAAGCTTATATTTAAGCCTAAGATGCAACATTTTGCAAAATGGAAGACTTTAAGACAAGACAATTTTTTTTATAAACTCTGTTTCTGGGACCCTAGATTTTATAACCTAACTTTATAAACATCTTTCCAGCTAGAAAGCAAGGCACTGATATACAGGTGCTTCTCATTTAGCCTGACAGATGCAGAAGGTAATAAGTGCCATTTAGGAGTGCCAATTACATATTTTCATACCCAAGAAGATTATGGCAAAGAGGATGAGGAGAGTAGACTTAGTGTATATTAAAAAATTCAAATCACTCACATATCATCAAAATATGGTGATTTTGGCATGAGAAAAGACAAATAGATCAATGAAACAGAATAGAGACAAAGGCTAATTAAGTATGTGATATTGGTGGTATTTCAGTTTAGCAACTAAAAAATAGTGCTGATAAATCGTACCTATCAAGAAGAAAAGGAAGTTGTACCCCTCCTTCACACCATATAGAAAAAAACCCACATTAAAAAATACAGTAAATATTTTAGGATAAAATGATAAACATTTTTAGAAGAAAATATAAAATAATATTAGGTAACTTCAGGTAGGAAAGATATCTTCTTAAGTCAGAAAAGATATAAAAGAAAGCTATAAAAGATAAACATATGTTAGATTACATTTACCCATAAGATAAAAGAAGGCAAATGGTAATTACATGCTGGGAAAAAAATGACAGAGGGTTAACATCCACAATATGTAAGAGTTCATACTCCTAATATTAATTTAACATCTCAGTAGAAAAATGAGCAAAGAGCATGCGTAGACAACTGGCAGAAGAAAGAAATCTAAATGGCCAATACATCTGTAAGAAAATGAGAAAGTATCCGAGTAATCAGGAAAATGCAAATTGATGTGCTGGAATAAATAACATTTTTTTCACCCAACTGTTTGACAAAAATTAAGAAAGATCATTAAAACCCAGTGCTGTCTAGAAAGTGGGGGAAAGGTACATTTTCAGTTATTGCTGGTGGGAATGGGAAATAATGCGGTCTTTTTGAAAAATAATCTAGCAACATGCATTTCAATTTAAATACATGTAATAGGCTTAGGAAGGCTGCTTCCAGGAAGCTATGCTATAGAAATGCACACTCAATATTTAAGGACACATGAACCAGGACTTTTCACCAGCACTGTTCATAGTGGCAAGCATTTGCAGAGGAAGCAACCTCAGTGACCCCTGGTGGAGCAGTGATTGAATAAGTTGAGGAGCATCTCACCATGGACTATAATAGCATCAATCACACAGAATGAGTTAGCACTGTATCTATTCACCAGGGGGAATGTTCATGAGGCATTGCTAAGTGAGGAAACAAGGAGCTAGGAAATGTGTATAGTATGAACCCATTTTTGTAAAACAAAACAAACACAAAAAGGAAAATTCCTACATATTCTTATAAGTATTCTTATAAGTATATGTATATGTTCCTCTGACTATGAATAAAGACATGTATTTAACACTGAAAATTTGGAGAGAGTGATGCTGGAGAGAAGAGAGGGGGTGAGAGGAGGTATAAGTCAATGAAAAGGGGAATTCACCCAAAATACAAACAAGTAAAAAAAAAAAATAACAAGTAGATGCTAGGCAACCCTCAAGTGTACATACTGGAGAGACTAGGTGGCAGAAAGAGTTTACCTACAGGTTGTAGGCAGAAGACCCCCTTGTGAAAGATGCCTGCTGGTGGTACCTGGTGGTTGGAATCTCGCACCTACACAAGGTTGCTGGACGTTACTATTTGGAATCCCACTGTGATCTGAAATTGCTGTGCTCTATCTCCTTCCTCTCAGGCCTCAGCACAGTGCCATGCACAGGCGGAGCTCAGTAAACAGGACACTATTGTGGCCTAGGACAAGCACACTAAGCAAGAGAGCTGAATGCAGCTGAGAGGTGATCCCCACGGGCCTGTCCTGCCCTGCCTGGGGCTCAGCTCACAAAACAGCCTGGGCTTTCTGCCTGGGCGCACAGAAGGGCTGGAGGAAAGGCCATTCCTGAGCACCCGCTCAATAGGTGCTTTGAGTCTTTGGACAAAAAGTGAGTTTGGAGCTGGAAAATGCTGTGTCCAGTGGCCTGAACAGAATGAGAGGGGGTGACCAGGCAGCATTTTCTCAGTCTGTGTTTTGCCACAGGAGGCAAGAGCTTTGGATTTGTTTCCAGGAGGGGGAATCCTCGAGTCCTGGCATGCCTTTTATGGCACCATGGGGTTCAGCCTCAGGCTGGAGATGGAAAACTGACAAAAAATGACTGTTGGGTGAAGCAAATACCATCTTTGTGAAGATGGAAGAACAGTATGGGGAGTCTCTGCCTGTGGCAACAAGGTTGGAGCCAAAACCTCTTTCTATAGCATCATCCTGCACAGCCCCTGTCTCATCTGCTCCCTCCCCTACTCCTGCCTTTGTGGACTGGTCTGGACTCATTTGCTTGGATTCTTTTCATCTCAGTTTTTAGTCCAACCATCTAGCTGAAAATTGCTTGAATAGGAGGGAAGGAAGAATGCAATTTAAAAAACAGAGAACAGTAGGGAGAGCATGATATGGTAGATATGGTAATTTCTTGAAAGAGTTGCCATACTAAAGAGACTAATGGTCAATAAACCCCCACCTCTTGTTGGCTATTGTTCAGTCATATGTCCTTTCTCCTTCATCCTGGTCCATTCACCTCCTGCTGCCTACCAAAGACACATCCCTGTTAAGAGCCCGCTTGAATGAGCAAAGTTAATGAAAATGCTGATCTAGTCCCTTCAAATTCTATCAGACCACACATACGTGCAACACATAGACACACATATCCACACATGTTCACATATGCACACACATTTGTCAGGGCCAGCCTGACTGGTTGAGCCGGGCTGAGGCAGGGAGGTGGGAATTGAGAAAAGAAAGAAAGACAGGAAAGCAGGATAAGGAGGACTACAGCTCTTGAGGAACTGAAGCAACTTTATTAGCCACACAATCCTATTTATACACAACACACTGAATAGGAGGTCTGTCAAGAGGAATGTATTCTTTGTTCCTCTTAATCTCTAATGGAGAGACACAGCAGAAGGACAAGTTCTCAGTACAGCATATCTCAGTAAATAGTTACAGACTTCTTGGTAAGCCATGAAAGGCTGTTCTCATTCTACTGATAATCACCATCCAAACAAGTCTGGGAAAACTGTGTGGGTAAGGGTCCCAGCCTTGCTAGCTCCTTCAGGTGCAAGGACCTTGCCAGCTTACATCTGGCCCCCAACACACATTTACATGCTCACACCCATATGGATATCACACACACACACACACACACACACACACACACACACACACACTGTGTATTATTGATTACTAGAGGCCGAGTGCACAAAATTCGTGTGTGGGTCCAGTCATTAGGCTTGGCCTATGATCAGGGCCATCTTCCCCGGCTGCCTGCAGCTGGCCCTGGCCCCTGCCGCCACCCACCCCAGTTCCCTGATTGCCATCGGGCGATCAGAGCCTGATGGCTGGGGGAAGAGACTGAGAGGTTGGCTGTTCACGCTTGCTCACCGGCCCTGCCCCCACCACGGGTTGCCCTCTGTGTGTGGGGGGGGGGTGACTGGTGGGGTGGGGGCCTTGGCCTGGCGCTATCCACTTCCCCCGTCACCTACCCCTAGTTCCCCATTTGCCATCGGGTGATCAGAGCCTGCCAGCCAGGAAAAGGGACCAAGAGGTGGTCAGTGCGCCTCATAGTGACTGGTGGAGCCGTTGTTCTGGTCCTCCCACCATTAGGGTCAATTAGCATATTACCCTTTTATTATATAGGATTGTCAGTGTTCCAAGAGAAAATGAGTTCTTATGTCACAATTGTCCCGTAGTATGGCACAAGGCAGATGATGGATTAGAAGTTCTTAACTCTGTTTGGAAAACTTTGCATGAGCTACAGTTGACCTTTGAGGATATCTTTGGAAAAATTCTCAGTTCTAACCATCTTGGTTAAACTTGGAATTGCTCACTCAAATATCTGAACTGTCAGCACTCTGAGGGGGCTCATCAAAAGCCACCAGTGTTGGCTGGGCCATGCTCCCTCTGACAGCTCCAGGGGAGAATCTTTCCTTGCATTTGGGGGTTTTTCGGTGGCTTCAGGTTCCTTGGCCTGTGGTTTCGTAACTCCAATCTCTGTCTCTACTTTCTCCTCTTTTTTGTCTGTGTCACTTTTTCTGTTGCTCATAAGAGACTTGTCATGGATTTAGGGCCCACCTGTTAATTCAGGATGATTCAATTTTGCGATCTTTAACTTGATTACATCTGCAAAGACCCTTTTTCACCAGGAAGGTCACATTCACAGGTTCTGGGGGTTAGAGCATGGGAATACTTTTTTTTGGGGGGGGGGGGGAGCATTAAGCCTGTTACAATATCCCAAAGTAGGATAGGGCATTCTCCTATTCCAAACCAAGCCCTGGCTTATCATTGTACTTAGAAATACAAATTCCTTACCATGGATTTTCCCAGCTGGGCCATCTTCACAGCTTTCCACTGTCACTCACTATGCACCAGCTACACGGGTCATCCTTTAATTTCTCAAGCAAACCAAGCACTTTTGTTCCATAGGCTTTTGCCCACACTGTAACCTCTGCCTTAGAATCCCCTCACCCTGCTCTCCATTGCTCCGTTTCTCCTTTATCTCTCAGCTTAAATATCATCCCCTGTAACACATATAAAGTGGGTCTGAACATTATCTTCTGTAGTAACAACTTTTTGATTATTTCTTTGTCACTATTTACAATGATTTATTTATTAGTTTATTGTTTGACTCTAGACTAGGAGTTCTTTGAGCTCTAACATGGACTTTATCCATCTTAATCACAGTTTTAGCCTCCAAATCTAGGACACAGTAAACAAATATGTGCTGAATGAATGAATGAATGAATGATGTTCTTAGTATGGGAGATGCTCAGATGGTACCTAGGAGGTGCTGTTACTTCACGCACAAGTAAACTGTATTGAAGGCTTGTATCTTTAAGTTGCAAAGTCATTTCTTATGACATAAATCATCGAGGCTACAGTAACAGATCAGATAGACGTTCAGGGATTTCTGCCTATGTAATGGGTTAGAATTGAGTTTCAAGAAACTACTCAGACAGCGAAAGTAAGACAGTGATGGGACTGTATTAAAGGGGAAAACTCTTAAACACCTCCACATTTCCCCTTGCCATCTTTCACAGGAAATCAGAAGGAGCTGCATTAATCTTGCAGGAGTGGGGAATGTCTGGCCTGTGGGCCATATAAGGCCCTCAAAATCACTTGGTCTGGCCCTGCCAAGACAACTGCAAGTGGGGATCAAAACTCAATAAAACTAGGAGCTTTTTTCATAGCAACATAAATTGATATTAAGTGAATTATATTAAGCAAATGATGTTATAAATATTCAAATGGCCCTTGGCAGAATAAAAGGTTCCCCACCCCTGAAGAAAAGCTGGTCCCTATAAGAAACACGAGTGAAAGGACATGGGATGGGTTGTTTCCTGTTGTCGTGGACTTTTGCTCATCACCCCAAAGCTGAGGACAATATACCCTGAGTATTTTCATGTCACAGGACAGCAGCCAAGGGGCTCCCAGGATCTTCCTCCAGGGCTAACAGTCTCTAGCCTCATCCTTTAACCGTCAACCCCTTCACATGCAGCATATTTAAGTGAAATCCTAGAATTCACTGAAGAATGGAATTAAGAGCAATGAGGTGTCAGCCTAGTGGGAGTTCTGGGGCCTGTAGGGTTTGGCTCCAAATGGACACCCCCATGGAGGTCTGGTTGCCTGCCTGAAGGGCAATGCTGTCAAGGGGAGAAAAGGGTATTTGGAGAAATGTTTGAAGGCTATGGTTACAAAGGGATATAAAGGCCATTTTCTGTTTGTTCCCCATGGGTTTTATTCTATTCAACTAGTGGCCCATTGCACGAAGATTCGTGCAATAAGCCTTCCTTCCCCTGGCTGCCGGCATCGGTTTTCCTCTGGCACCCGGGACCCAAGCCTTTGGTCCTGCTGCAGCAGAGAGGCTTGGCTTCTCCGCTCCGGCTGCTCCCAGCCCCTCCTTTTTTTCCCCCCCAGCTCCTAGAGCAGAGGCCAGGGCTGGCTGGAAGCCTGGGTCACCCCCGGTGACCCAGGCCCTCAGCCACTCCTTGAGCAGAACCCAGGCCCCCCGTGATCCAGGCCCCCAGCCACTCCTTGAGTGGAGTACAGGGCCGGCGGGAAGCTTGGCTTCCTCCGTCGCCAGGAACAACCCAAGCCTCCTGCTTGCTCCAGCTCTGTGGCCGCTGCCATCTTCAGTCATCTTCAGTCTTCACTCCGTCCCTGCATATGCAAATTAACCGCCATATTTGTTGGGTTAATTTGCATAGTCACTCTGATTGGCTGGTGGGTGTAGCGGAGTGATGGAGTGATCGTTGATTTGCATGTTTCTCTTTTATTAGTGTAGATGTGCTAATTAGCCATCTGAGCAATAAGTTTAAATATTTTTTAGTTTTTATGTACAATAATGATTAACCTTTGCTGAGCAATGACTTCAGGGCTGTATTAAGTATTTTATATACTGTGTATATGTGTGCATGTGTGTGAGCATGTGTCATGTGTGTATACAGATGTCTTATGGTACATGCAAATAAGTTCCCATAAATTCTCATGACACCCTAGTGAAGTAGGCACTACTATTATCATCTCGTTGTAAATGAGTTAACAAAGATATAATAGATAAAGTAATTTATTTAAGGTCACTCAGTTAGTAAGTGACAAAACTAGAATTTATATTCTGGTCTTTCTTACTACAGAGGTCCAAGATTTTAGAAATTCTATTCTGCCATCATTATGTAAACATATATGCAGATACATATTTTTTGCTGGAAATGGAGTATTAAGAGGAGAAAGTATTCTAGATTCTTTAGGAAATATGCACAACTTGTGATTGGGTTCTATGCCAAGTACATGAAAGACTGGGTTCCACTTGTCTTTCAATTTCTTACAGTCTAAGTGGGAAGATAAGACCGGTGTACAGAAGCTTGAAGATCGCTTATTCTTGGGGGTGAAACACAGCTAGGAACCTGGGGGTGCAGGGTGGAAGGATATCTGGGGACTAAGACACAAGTTTATGAAATAGCCAGAGGACTCCACTATGTCATGTGTGTTATAGTGACATCTGGGCCACATAGAATTTAAGTGCTGAGGGAAAACAGAGCAGAACAGTGGTCAGGGAGTTGTGATGGCCTCTAGGTGACCTGGAGGCCAGGGTATTCTGATGGGGGACCTGCACTCTCTAGAAGTGTGGTCCAGGCAGCTCATTTCACCTCACTGGGCTTCAGTTTCCTTAACTGTAAAATGAGGTGATTGGATCCTATGATTTCCAAGGTCCTTTACCATTCTCAGTTCTATGACTCTATGATTCTGTGAGATAGGGGAAAGAGGTTTGTGCAAGGAAGGAGTAAAGCCAGGAAATGAGAAGAGTATGCGAAAGAGAAGCTAAAAGAGAGAAAAATCAAGCATTGCCTTTCTTGACCTGTTATCATTCCTTCCTATAGAAACAACCTCCAAAGGAAAAGCAGATTTGTGCCTGTTTGCATAACCTGTAGTAGTAGATGGTAGAACAAAAGAAACATAGACTTAAAAGAATCTTGCCATTAAACACAAGACTCATGATACCCAGGAGCCCATGTGCTTGTTGCATCCTCAAGGAGACCCAGCATGAGTGGGAAATTACCTGATAAATATGCCACATTGCTCTGCACAAGTCCAAACACATCTCTAATCATGTCAGCATTTTGATGCTTCCTGGGGTCCTTCTCATTCCCATTAGCATTTTCAGAAGGTCAAATGACTCAAATCTGTTAGTCAGATCCCCCCTCCACCCTTACCAAGTCTCGAGGGCTGGAGAGAGAGGGGACAGGGCAATGAACTTGGAGGAGACTCATACCCCAGCCCCACATTCTTCTGGGAACTGGAAAAGTCCGTGTCTTTCCTGGTGAAAGGATGGGTCACGACCCCTTCAGACGTTGCCTCTGGAGAGGCAGAGTTCACAGGCTGCAGGGTAGGGGGCACTCATTGTGAAGGACCCTTGCTGCCGCCTCCATCTCTGTCCTTGAAGAGACTTTTTTGCTTCTCTGGACACTTGGAGGCACCCTGGTGAGTTGACCTCAGGGACTCACATCTCATTTTGAGATCAAGCTCCCTGGCTGTCACAGTCACTTCAACTTAACCTCCTCCTTTCATGAGAATGACCTAGAGATGACCCTCCAAAGGAGACAGTGTGTCCCTGGTGTTTGGCAGAACAGATAACTATAGTCTGTTCTCCAGAATAGCAAGGGGGGCTGCTGGGGAAATACAGGCACGTGGGTGCCTCTATCTAACTATTCAGGAGATGTTAAACGGAAGCACTGATTTAAAGAAAGAGTAGCTCAGAGCAGAACAAGGCTCCCATGTTGTTTGAGGGGAAAGTGATCAGGAAAGAAAAGGTTAAGTCAGGAGCAAATATGAGTTGATAGAAACTGCTTGCTCCTTTTGGACCATCCAATAAGTGGATTAAAACCAGAGACAAGAAAAGTCAGCAAAACGTGGAAAGAAAATACCACAAATATGAGAGATAAAAGTAATATTCTAAGTACATAAAAAGTGTATATGGGAAAAAAAAAAAAAAACACTGGTCTGCAACAGCAACAGAGTCAGAGGAAGCAGATAGAAAATTCTCATAGAGAATGAGTTAATAAGCTGTGAAAATGTTTAGCCTCACTAGCAGTTAACAAACTAAAAATTTAAGCAGTGAGTTTTTCAGCAATCACATTATTCTTTTAAAAATGACAATATCTATACATTGATGGTGTGTGCCTTAATTGGCATAATTTTTCTGTAAAAGAATTTGCTGATATGTATCAAAAGATTTAAAAATGTTTCCACCCTCTGGTTCACATTCTACTTTTAAGTGACTATCTTAAAGAAATAATAACCTAGTTAATAACATAAATTTATTTGTTAAATCAAGATGGTATTTAGAATAGAAAAAGTAAATGAATGGCCAACTATCCAATGTTGGGGGTGTTTTGAATAAATCATGACATAGTCTATCATATGATAAACCATTAAGAAATCATTAAAATTACATTTTCTTAAAAGTGAAAATATCTTTATATCATTCTAATGCATAGTTGTATGTAATGTGTTATACAGCCTTTTCACAGTATGATCACAATTATTTACATACAGGGTGGGGCAAAAGTAGGTTTACAGTTGTTTGTAGGGAAAATAATACAATAGTTAGTACATAAAAATACAAGAATAAACTGTTTGACGTACTCACAACTATAAACCTACTTTTGTCCACCCCTGTATAAACTATGACCTATACAGTGAGGCCATTAAAGTCAGTGGTGCTGCCACAGATTTTCTTTAAATGCACGTTTATCATTCTGTTCATGATGCCCCCCGCCCGACCCCTGCATCAGGAAGGATGTGGGTGCTGCTTCACGTACTACCATTAGCAACGCCTGTGCATGTGAGACCTTTGAACACTTCCAGAATCTTCCGTTTACTTTCCCTTTCACATGGAGGCACACATTCTCCCCATATGCCAGTTTCCCTTAAAATCTGGCAGATGGGCTGGCCTTTTTTTTTCCTTTCTTTTTTGGCTCATTTGAGTATGCTGGAGGACAAACTAAGTGTGCTTCCAGCACAACATTGAAGTGCTGAGGAGTGCACTTTGGGGAAATAAAATTCAGGTAATGTGTCCACTCGCTGGAAAGGGGGAATTATGATAAAGTGCTAGAGTTTTGTCACTGTTACCGAACGAGCATGTCTTGGAAGGAAGTAATTGTTATTACCACAGCTGTTCTCTTCTCGCTCCCCTCTCCCCGACCCTAACCTACATCATATAATAAAGTCTATTTCTGGCGCAGATTGGAAAAAACTGTGTGGTTAGGGCGTAGAACGTCAAGGTAATGAAATAAAGTCTAGGCCTTTGATATCTTTTTTTTAAAAAAGCTGTTTTCCAGGCCAGCTACATATCATTTGTTCCAATTCAATTCCTTGAGCTCCAGAGGTTTTACATTGTAAGGATGCTGTCCTCTGCTATGGTACAGGGTTTTGTCCATCGAGAGTGTAAAGGTCAATTTTTGAACATTGGGGTGCTGTGCCGTAGGGATGGGGCTAGAAAAATTTCGTGTGTAAATACACAAAATGTATTTACAGCAAATGGCAGTCCCATAGCTACTAGTGGGAAGGTCCCAATTTTTGCTCAGTTTCATTCCTGGGAAGAAGCAATAACTAGTAAGGCAATATTTAGCCAGAGGAAAAGTTGTTAGGTCTACAGAACAAGTGAAAAGTCAATAGCAAGAAGTTTTGCAGTTTCTTATGTAGTTAAGCCTATACCTACTATGACTCACCAAATCCACTCAAAAGTATTTACTCAAGATAAACAAAAATGAATGTTCATCAGTGGGAGAATGTATAAGTAAATTGTGGTATATTTGTATGATGGAGTATAACTCCTCAACAATGAAAAAGAATGAACTATAGATACATTAAATAACATGAATAACTCACAGAAATTATGTTGTGGGAAAGAAGCCAAACACAAAATCGTACATAGATCTCATTTATGCAAAGTAATAAGACAGGTGAAACTAATCATGAGTGATAAAAGTCAGAGAGTGGTTGCTTACTGGTCTAGACAGAGTAGGATCCACTAAGAAGCAGCATGAGGGACGACCTTTCTTGGGTGATGGAGCTGGTCCATATTTTTATGGTGTGTGGGTGGCATGGGATTTATATTTCTCAAAACTAATCTAAACTTACTGAACTTAAAGCTTTGCATTCTGCATTTTACAGAATATAACTTTTATCTCAAAATAAAAAGGACTATAAACAAACATTTTAAAAATTGCCAATGTGGTTGCAATCTTCCACAACTGTAGATCTTTTATAATTTCCTGGTGCTGCAACTGTGATTCTCAAAGCCAGCTACGCGTTTAACTTATTTGTGGAGACTCTATTCTGCTAGATGCCTGGGACTTACCACCAGAGATTCTGAACCTGTGGGGGTGCTCCAGCAATCTGGGATTCAGAGCAGTAAATTCCAGGGTTTCCAAAGGTGCACCCTGAGGGGAGAGAATTCTAGGGCTTAGACAGTAGTAGAAGTTTTTAAAAGGTCACATCACACCTGCCAATTCTGAGTTGTGACACTGGTGAATAAAATAATGTTGTTTTTTTCAAAACAATTTGTAGCTTTAAAAAAAGGAGTAGGTATGAAGCAAAGGTATGGGAAAGGAAGTAACATATATTAAGGGTCTAAGAGGATGTGCCAGGGAGGGTTTTAGGCATTTGATGTAGATAATGTCATTGAAATTCTCTAAAAAGCACACTTACCTATTTATATAAAAGCCTAAGCGACCATTATGACCAAACAACCAGAACGACCGGAACAACTGGTCGCTATGACACGTACTGACCACCAGGGAGAAGTCGCTTAACACAGGAGCTGCCCTCTGGTGGTCAATGAGCTCCCACATCCAACCTCCTATGGCCAGCCAACCTCCCGTGGTCCCTCCTCCCCCCCCCCCCCCCCCGCCACACGAATTCGTGCACTGGGCCTCTAGTCATTTATAATCTACTAAAGGCCCAGTGCATGAAATTTGTGCACTGGTAGGGTCCCTAGTGGCTGCTGGCTGCCAGCCGGATACTCCTTCCCTTGCCCTGGCCAGCTCCACCCCCCTGGTCGAACTCCCTGATGAACTCCAGGTCGGGGACAATTTGAATAGTACACTTTTATTATATAGGATTTCCATTGCAATCACTATAGTACAGACCCTCAGTTATTAACAGTCTTGCTTTTTAAGCTCTAGCAAAATCACCTTTCTTGCAAATCTCTTAAAAGTGTGGGCTATTTCAGGGCCCTAGGCCTTTGCAACGCCTGGGATGCATTTCTTCTTAGCCTGCTGGATGTATTTCTACTCTACTTTTAAGATCCAGATTAAATATCCAGCTTAATCTCCATTATAAACAGTCCTTCTTATTCCTTCCATTGCTCTATTGGAGGAATTTCTTTCCTCTTCAAGTAGAAATTATATCTGCTGTCCCAGGACTCACTCATACCAAAGTGTGGCTTGGAATTCTCTCATGTGAATTAGAGATACTTATTGGTAACTGATTTAATGCTAAGTCTAATTAAATAGAGAAAACACTACAAATAAATATTTTGGCAGTCAAATGTAGGTTAGCACTAAACTGATTTCTACCTTTTACTATTACAATGATCACATGGCATTGTAACTTTTGATGTACATTTTTCTCTCACAAGCTAGACAAAGATTTCCTTGAAGACAGGGCCATGTTTTTGTTTTTCTTAAAAATATTTTTTTTATTGATTTCAGAGAGGAAGGGAGAGAGAGAGAAAGATAGAAACATCAACGATGAGAGAGAATCATTAATCTGATGCCTCCTGCACTCCCCCTACTGGGGATTGAGCCCACAACCCAGGCACATGACGGCCTGGGAGTTGAACTGTGACCTCCTGGTTCACAGGTCGATGCTCAACCACTGAGCCACAACAACTGGGCAGGGCTATATCTTTTACAACTTTGTGATCCCAGGACTTGGCACAACACCTGGCATCTATTTGATGCCCAATAAATCATTGTTGAATAAATAAATACATGAATGAAGAAGATCACTTTGCTTCTCTTTAAATCTGGCTTGTACCCAGATAATGAATTTTCAGTAGCAACCTACTGATCACAAAATAAAGGGTAAGCCCTCAAAATGTATTTCAGGAGTTCCCATAACTACCATCTGCCCAGCTCCAGTGGGAACTAATTTGGTGGGCTATTTATCACTAAATTAAATCTCATGACCAGTATATATTGACCATTTCTTGACTATCATATAGTTATTTTTTCTCTCTATGTACTTGTTAAATTGCCCTCTACCCCACAGTATAATGGAAAGAGCATGAGACATCTGAAGAGCTGAGCATAAGTCTTGGTGGGACCACATCAACTGTGTGACTTTGATCAAATGAATTAACGTCTCTATGTCTTGTTTTTTCCTCACTTATAAAATAGGATGTTCTGAGATAACATATAGATGGCCTGGAAGCTTTACAAAGTTAATTAACTAATTATTGTTATTATTACTCTACATATTCTTTCATATGAAGCTTAAGGCACATGTCCTCTTTGAAGTTTGGAGAGCTATGTTGTTTTTTTCTGAAGTGTCTGAACTATGGCATTTCCTCATGTACTATTATTATCATTATTGCCTAACTGCTTCATGTGTATATGGTCTTTCTCTCTAACCAGGTTGCAGCCTCTCACAGGCAAGAGCAGGGCACTTGTATCACCCTCCTTTTTGTGCCCCTAATCACTTAGCAGAGAGTAACAGATGTTAAATTGTATTAATATTAAATTGTTTTAAATAAGGAGAATGGAAAATAATTTTAAAGCCATAGTGTTTTACAACATTTAATACAACTTTCTCTTTTTATGGAAACTGTAACTTATATGTTATGGGTGTTTTTTAAACATATAGCTAATAATACTAGCTAATGATTCTTGAAAATATGCCAAGTAATTTAAATGAATGATATAATTGAATGACATTGGAGTCATACCCATTTTATAGATGGAAAAACTAATGCTTGGAAGCTGGAATATACTAGTAAACCCAGGCATCTTTCTCCGGAGCTTCCCTTCAACCTGCCTTTGGCATTGAAGGTCCTGATTCTCGCACAAGTGCTCTCCCTGGTGTAGGGGTAACCATATCTTCTTTCTATGGCAGAGGTTCTTCAAGTTTGGCGCTGGACCAGCAGCAACAGCATCACCTGGGAGCTTGTTAGAAATGCAGATTCTTGGGCCCCACCCAGCCCTGCTGAATCAGAAACTCCTGTGGTGGGTTCAACAACCTGCTTTGACAAGCCTTCCACATGCCTTGTAGGTAATCCTGATGCAAGGTCATGTTTGAGAACCATGGCTCTGGGGTAAAATTGCACTTGTCTTGCTGCTGCTTATATTGCTCATCTTGTTGCTTAACAGATTTTTATATTATGTATTTATATAACAGGAGTGAGAAAGCCTACCTCTTTCCATCAATATTCAGTGACTTCTGTCTCTATTCTGTATATGAAATTCCACTTTAAGCAAGGAGAACTAACAAAGTTGAAATTTGGTGCAGTGCATCTTATAATCTGATGCACAGCACCAAATTGGTTTTGTTACTTTACTTGCTGTTACATTTATTTTTAGATTTTTACTTAACAATTAGAATTTTCCCTGTAGAGTGATTGCAGTTGTTAATAAAAAATGTGGGCCTGATTTCATTATGAATATGATATATACAATATTTAATTATTAGGAAAGAAATCCAGACTTTGTTTTTACATAATAATAACATATAGATTGGTTAAAAAAAATTACTTGGCCAATAATCATATAGTTAGCTCATGTGAAGATAAGAACAAAAGTTACATGACCTGTGATTTCTTTAGAGAAGCCTAATTTCTTTAGTTATGCCTGAATTCTCTGGAGAAGCTTTTGAAAATTCTGGCAGTGATTTTTCTAGAATGTTGTAATGTGAAAATCTAAACTCATGACCGGCAGGAAACTTGTAAACGTTGTTTGTCATTCAAGTACTTTTAATACTAAAGCAGTTACCGTTTATTTACTTGAAATGAGTGGTTGACTTAAAGAAAAGTTTATCCTATTTTTTTATAATCTTAAAAGGGCAGAAACTTAACATCCCTACCACTGACAATTTTATGCAAGTCAAAAAGCAGCACCAAAGGATGCCAAATCTGTTGGGACATATTAAACATTCAAAATTTTTGACTTTTGGGTTTGAATGCGAATAAGAGGTCATTAATGACTTCACTTTCCACAGAAGAAAAAATGTAAAAGATAAGTCTAGTGGTTGTAGAAATGTCATTTTAAAGATCTCAAATCGTACTAAGTTCCATGTGTAATGAAATTTTCTTGGTTTGAGGAGAGGGTGGCTATTTTTTAAACAATCTAATATATTAGCTGAGCAGTATTTCTGTAGAAATTGTGGAACAAATAAACAAGTCCTTAATAGAACATCATTATGCACAGAACAATTTGTTCTGTACTTTTAAAGAATAAAGTTAGTGCAAATATTGTCCTTCTTATATAAAAGTAATAATTATTGATGTAATGAGGAGTTAATTTGGAATAATAAATATGTTTTTGTCGTCTAAGGAGAAAGCAGTCATAACTGATTACCAGAGAGAGATGCTTTTTGAAAAACAATGCATTGTACTAAGAATGAAACATGATAAATACATATAGATTTGAGTAAATTTCATAGAATTTTAGAGTTGAAAGGATGTTAGTTAATATCTAATCCAATCTCCCATCTAACACCAAATCTCTTTAGTATAATCTCTGATGGAATGTTATCTAGCTATTATTTAAATATCTTCCCTCAGGGATAAAAAGACACCTCATTTCATTTTAGGATAAAGAAATTCTACCTTTTTTTTTAACTTTCACTCATTGGCACAATTTTTGCCTTCTAGAGTCATACCAAAAAGTCTAGCCTTTTACTCCTAGTTATCAACATCTGAATTATTTCTAGTTTCAAATGTCTCTCTTTAAATGAAGTTTCCAGAGCAAACATAATTAATTCAGCTGTTTTTTCAGTCCTGTGGGCAAGACTGACCATCATTTACACTGAAAAGCTAGTTGTTAAATATTTCTCTTTTCTATGACATCTTTTTCAATCAGGTCTATTGCTGTAAAACTTACATGCAGCATAATTCATCCCATATAATATATAGTCCTATGAGTTTTGATGAATGTATACAATTGTGCAGCCACCACTACAACAAAGCTATAGAACAGTTCCACCCCTCTCCCCCTTGGGCCCCTTTGTAGCCAACCTTCCCCCTCTCCCTCAGGCCCGGGCAACCACTAATCCATTGTCTGAGTCTATGGTTTTGCCTTTTCTCCTTTGACATCTTGATTACTGAAGTGCAATGTTATTTTGGTTATGAGGATCCTCATTAGGACTACACAGGATACATGACAACAAATGGAGTAAATGTTTTAAAAAAAAGAGAGAAAAAAATAAGTGAAAGAAAATTTGAAAAGGGAGAAAAGGTCTAGAGAGAGAAAAAGAAAAACTAAAAGATGGGCCTATAGTTGTGATAGAAGGCTCCTCGAATGTTGTCAACATCTGTTTGAAAACCTTATCTGCCACTGTGGTGAGCTAACCCATTAACTGATTGGAAACTTGAGAGAACACGCAGCTGGTTGCACAGAGAAGCAAATCTCCAAAGCCAGGGCACTCAATAACAGTGAGAATGACGGGAGGTGGGTCCTCTACCGCAATAGTAACCACTGTCCGCGGTGCTGAATCTCCTAACATGTTAACACATATTTCTATATCTTTGCGTACTTGGAATTCTGATGACTTCTATCCGGCCTCGCTTAGGAATTCAGATCTAGTTGAGGGTCAAGGTTTTGGTGAAGAGAATCTAATGTGGATTTGGGAGACTGACTTTTGGAGAGACACTTTCAGAAATTAGGAGAGACAGTAAAAAAAAAAATCAAATTAATTTAAAAATTGAAAAAAATTTCCTGGCCAGTTAGGGAAGACACATTCCCTATTCTACTCCTCCTGACACATTCACTTTTGTGCTTAATGATTTGCTCCTCAGGTTAGGTTAGATGTGACTTTCCTCCTGAGTTTACAACTCTTTGAAAGGTGCTTAGGGCTACCTTGAGATTTGTATTCTGATCTCAGCTGTGCACCAACTAGCTGCTACCTTCCCTTCTGCCTCTCAGGACTTAGGAGTAGAGTTGTCAGATTTAGAAAATAAAAACAGAAGATGTACAGTTAAATTTGAATTTTAGATAACAAGAAAGACTTTTTAGTTATAAGTGTGTTCCATACTAAGATAGGTTATTAAAATATCGTGAAATATGCAAGTGCTTTATGAAGTAGTTGCATTGTTTCAAAAGGTGTTCTTGACTTGTGGGTGACCCCTAGTGATGTGGGAGAACAAATAGTATATAACCCTTGTGAAGGAGTTATTTTAAAATTCTGAGTATTGAAAGCAGCTTCAATCTAAGAACTTATCAGGTTGTACTGGTCCTTACAGTTCCAGGGTGGGAGGGGGCTCAACAAAAGAAAGTGTCCATTTGGGTATATAGTGGAGACACTTCTATGGTTATTATTATTTAAGCTGATAACACTGTTCCTAGTTCAGACCAATTATATTCCCTGTGATTTTTAAAAAAATTCTTTTACTTCTCTTTTTTGCTCATCAGCTCACTTTGGTCTCCCATTTGTGTTTTAAATCTTCACTATTTATTTTAATTTAGGATGTCATCCCATAAAAAACAGATTTTTTAATCCTGTACCCAGGACACAGCATTGCTGATTTTTATTTATTTATCTATCTTTATCCTGCCTGTGGGAAAGCAAGTGTTTAAAATGATTTGTTGACTGCATCTGTGAGTAGATAAATTTAGTACTTATTTGAAATGGTGTCATACTGTACTTCTTACTTCTAATTATGCCACCAGCAATTATTTGGCCACAGTTCTGAGCAGACTGTCTATACTCTGAGCATCTATGCAGTGTCTCACTAAGTATTTAATCATGGCAAGATGGTAAGAGCACAATGAACAATGGAAATGGACATTAGATAATGATAATTAATTCTCACCAAAGAGTAAATTTAGCTCCAACTTTCAGCTTTTTTAGAAAATGACTGTATTAAAAATTTCATAAGTTCATCTGTCCATCAAAAATCTAGTGAGTACAGATCAGAATAACAGATTAATGTTAAACATGATTTCTGAGTGGCAGGAAATTTTGTTCCAGATGGAGCTGATGTCTTATACCTGTGTGACTGACAGGTTCATAATGGCACAGTACATTACTCCTCCACTACTCTTGCGTATAGATTAAAAAAATAATTTACAATAAAGGTAGTCACATTTCCAATAACTTACTGTTAAGTCATCATGTAACGCGAAGTTCTTTTAGTGAGTACTCAAACAATATATATCTTATTGATTTTCTATTGGTGATGCCTCTGGCTCCCCAAATCATTAGGTAATTTACAAAAATTAGATGATGATTTTCTGAACATGGGTAACTCAATACTTTGATGAACAAAAACTGCTACTAAAAATTGGCCTTCTAAATGTCACCTGGCTTTTATGGTCCTCAGAGCAGGCATCACTGGATCTGTGAATGTCATGACAGGGTACTGTGCTTCAAGAGGAAGCCGAAAGACAGGATACTGAAGGCTTATACTCCTCCTGGAGTTGGTGGTGAGGAGCACATTGTGATTAGCACAGGGATAGTGGACAGAGTCTGATGCTGAGAGACAGTTGTCTTGATTATGCCTTTTCCATAAAATAGCTTCAGTTTTGTCTTCCTTTTACAAAATGGAGAAATTTTAAGCTAAGAGGGACATCCTTGTCTGACGACTTGACCATCTCATCGTACCCATGAAGAATCTAATAATTAGATGGATTCATGGAGCTACTCAGTGACACAGATCATATTGGTAGGACAGGGTCAGGACTCAGTTCTTAGATTCTTAACTTAATGCTCTGGCAAATGTGGTTGAAAAGACAGAGCTTAGAGTCTAGGTTTGAGTCTCAGTAGTATCATATCTCAGCCAAATGACCTTTGCAAGTAACAAAGTCTATGAGCTCAGTTTCCTGATCTGTAAAATGAGGGTGATAATGCCCAGCTGACTTACTTCTCAAGGATGTTGTGGGTTTTAGTGAGATAATGATAGAGTGTGGAGTGCCAAATAAAAAAGCATGCTGTGTTTTTATTTACTATTATGTAACACATTATCCCAAACTTAGAAGCTTAAAGAAGAAATAGTTATTAAATATCACATAGATTCTATGGATCAGGAATCTGGGTCCAACTGAGCTGGATGCCTCTGGCTCAAAATCTCTAATAAGCTTATAGTCAATATGTCAATCAGAGAGCTTTGAAGGCTGGACTTAGGTGGTGTAGGGCAAGGTCTTTTTCCAAGCTCAGCCACATGATTATTGGAAAGGATTCTGTTTCTTGCAGGCTGTTCACTGGAGGTCTGTCTCAATTCCTTGCATGTGAACATCTCTTATAGGACTGTTCATGATAAGGGGAGCTGGCTTCCCAGAGCAAGCGAGCAAGAAAGTAAGAGAATGTGTGCAAGTTGAAAGCAAGTCCTTTTGTGTCCTGCTCTTGGACATACTATTCCATCACTTTTACTCTTCTCTGTTCATTAGAAGTAAGCCACTAGGAGCATCCCACACTCAAAGGGCATTGATTACACAAAGGCATTAATACTAGATGAGAATCATTGGGTTCTATCTTAGAGGCTCCCAACACAAATGTTATTCTCCTTTTTCTGGATAGTTACAAGGAAAGCATTAGATATTAGATGTATACCAGCTTTTACAAAAAGATGGTCATATTAATAATTTTATTTATAATTATTAATTAACTCTCTGCTTCAATAAGATATTTGAGGTGACAGCCACATCACTCACTTTAATTATACTGTATTCCTTCTGTTTAGAATACCCTCCTTCTCAGCTTTTATCAGCCTGAGAATTGCCAAGTCATCTTCTGAAAATTCACTCAAATATTACCTCCTGGAATGTTATTGTGGTTCAACTATTATACTTTCTAATGTGAATTTGGCCATAGGACAATCTGGAATTCAGTTGCATTTTCTAGTTGAAGCATAGGCAGTTGATGTGCCCAGCAATTACTAAATGTGTCTTCCCACAGGAACAGTAACAAATGACCTCAGGAATGGGGACCTATTTATCACTGGTTAGTTCTATTTTGAAGACTAGATCTTCAGTGATTTGGAAAGAATTGGTGAAATCTTTCCAGTTACTTTGCTAAGGATTGAAAAGCATTTGAAAACTTTTTTTTTTAAATCAAAGTGGGAGCAGAGGATTACCTCAGTCACAAATATTGGAAGTCTTCATTTCTGGGCTTTGCTGAATTAGAATCTCTGGGGTTGATCCCAGAAACATGTGTATTGAACAAGTTGATTCTGATGTGAGGTTTAATAAGCCCAGCCCCAGTCTGAAGGAAACCTGAGAAGCTTGGGAGTGACGACATCCATACAAGTATTCTTATTTGCCTGTACATTGGCTATGGTTTGTGACTACAGGCATGCCGGGGAGATAGTTCAGGTTTTGCTCCTGACCACAAGAATAAAGAGGGTATCATAATAAAAAGCAAGTTGTAATGTTTTTGCTGGTGGAGAGTCTTGCCTCCAGTTTGTAAAAAACATAACACCAGTGAAGTGCAATAAAATGAGGTAAGCCTGTACAATTCTTCAAGACACCAAGGACTATAAAATGCACCATTATATTATGCACCATTAAGAAATAAAAATAACCCAACTCTGCTGATTATAATTTGCAGAGTCAATAAAAATTCATGTCGTTTGGGAGATGTTAAAATAGTTGAAAAAAATCTCAGGATCGAAGCAATGTGACAAAATATTTTCATTACATGATCTGACCAGATCTATGAGATAGAAACTCTAAATCCTATTTCCTGGAAACTTATTTTGTTAACTCATGCACTTATCCATCCCAACATTAATTCATTTGATCCCCTTTTAGTTACTGAGGGCCCACTGTGTGCCAGATACTGTGCTTAGCGGTGGGAGCACAGTGGTGAATGAGATATGCTTCATGGGGCTTACCGCCCAGGGAAAAAGCCAGAACCTAAATAAATAATACACAAATAAATATATACCTGCTAGTTAGGGTACGTGCAATGAAGGACAAACAAACTGTCACCTAGCAGTTACACAGGAAACAGAGAGGGTCGAAGGAGGTGGTAGGGGTGTGAGGATACACCCTCCTTAGAGCTGATAGGGTAAGTAAGCTACAGTTGTTCCCGAGGAAGCTGGCACAATGGCATGTGTGAGGTGGCTTGTGTTCACTGGGCTCACGCCAGGGCCTTCTTTAGGAATGGCACAGGAACTTGTGAGCCCGTGGAAGCTTTCTTCCCCTCAGCCAGCACAGACACGAGCACACACAACCATTTACTCTCCTCCGCATCCAGTTGACTGAGGCCTGCAAAAGGCCAGCCACTGACAGGTTGAACATACCTGAGGGTGGCTGGCATTGCGTCAGAAAGAAATGACGAGGGGGAAGGAGAGCCTACCTCCTCCCCAAGCAGAACCATTCAGAACTGGCTGCTATGCTGGGTCTTGCCTCCCTACCTCCCAGCATTCTCTGGGTTTGAATTCCCTGTTTACTTCTGGGCTTGCCACTGCCGTTTGCCTTATTCTGAACTGAACATCATACCCCGAATCATCAGTGCCATTCTGAGATAGATTCTCTACAATCCTTAATGTGACAAACCAGATTGATCCCCTGCCCACTACCTGCCAACTTGCTGCGACTTCCCATAACCTCTTCTTCTCCCTCCCTTTCGCTTTCTACAATGTGCGCGCTAAAGAGCTAAAGGAACCGCATTTTCCTGCAAATGCCCACAATTACACAGTGTGGTTAGGCGAGATGATATGAAAAAATGTTTACCGCTGAGCAGTAATTTGAATACTTCCCTTCAAAACAAAACAAAACCCTTACTTAGAAGGAAACCAGATCAGTTATCTCAGGGAGATTTAAAATGAAAGGTACATCTTGTTTTAAAAATGGAACTCAGGATGCTGTGTAGCTAAGTGTGCTATGCATACAATATTTGCAGGGTAAACTATAAAAGAAAGAACACGGGTTTTTAAAAAAGATATTATTTTTCTACCGCATGCTGCTTCTATCAAACCACCTGAGAGGTGATTGGCGAAGGGCATTTTAGAATAAAGACATTGTTCTGACAGCAAATACAAATGAAATAAAATTGGCCCAAGGCTTTGATGCCAGAACCCACACAGAGAGCTGAGACATAGCAGCACGCTAGCCTAATGCACAGGAATAGAACCAGCATAATTTGTAGTAGTGTGTGAAGCAAAGATGAAAGAGGAAAGTATTTTTTTTTAAGTAAAATACATGCACAGAGATTAAAACAGACTTTTTCAGTTGCATTAATTCCTTTATTGCAAGAGCTTGCCCATAAACATAAAAAGGGTACAGGAGTTCAGCTATAATCTTTTTGTCCCCATTGTCAAGGGAAGATACGTGAGTAGGGAGGAATGAGCAGTGTTCCTGTAATTTAAAAATATACATTGATTTCAGAGAGGAAGAAAGAGGAAGAGAGAGAGAGATAGGGAAAGAGGGCGATGAGAGAGAGAATCATTTATCAGCTGCCTCTGGCCTGTCCCTCACTGGGGATCAAGCCCACAACCTGGGCGTATGCCGTGACTGAGAATTGAACCGCGACCTCCTGGTTCATAGGTAGACCTCAACCACTGAGCCATGCTGGCTTGGTAAGGTTCCTCTAATTTTTAAGAACGAGGGTAGAAGAGAAAGTGAGGGGCTTCTTTGGGGCATTATGGAGATTCCAGCTTCTGGGTCAAGCCTGTGACGTACCTGGAGACAATTCTAAACATGCGATGAGGGGCTGAACATTGTTTTACTCACTCATACGGTTAAAAGTGAGGAAGATGTTTCAAAAGGCTTCTAGTCAGTGAGGAGTGAAAGAAATCAGGAAGGAACCAAAACAACATGCACACAAGAGCAAAGTTTCCTCGCACTTCCCAGGCGACCCTGTGTTCACGAGTTGTTTCCTATGACCGGGTGTGAGAGAAGTTCAGGAAGAAACAGTCATTTAACTCAGACCTGAAGACAGCTATTTGACCAATCACATATACTACTAGTACTGCAGCTGAGGTGGTCTGTAGGAAACATTCTGAGGGCCTTTGTTACTTTATGAGTGAAGAAAATATTGTGCAACCGGAGGTTGTATGGCCAGACGAGGCATGTGGAAATAAAATATGGTTGAAAACTGATAACTATTCCCACAGAGCGCTCATTGTTTTGCTCTCGTTTGAAAGCTAAAATAATGTTGGCTGATTTTAGCAAAGACATTTCTTGAAGTCCCTTCCTGCTCTTTAAGTCTCTAAAACAAACAGAGGCCATGCAAAAGCTCAAATTAAAAGTTCATTTAAAACTCATTCCTTAAATAATTAAGTTCATGATTTATTTTTCTTCTTAATAAATGATTTAGCCTGGAAGGCAGGCCATTGATACCAACATGGAAATAATCTGATGTTCATGACCAGTTCTAGTACTTGTTAGTTATATGACCTTGGGCAAGATGTTTACAGTTTTTGAGTTTCAGATTCTTCATACATAAAAAAGGGTTGAATATCTATTTTTCAAGATTATCATTAGGATTAAATGATCTAGAAGCAATTGCTTAGCATAGAGCCTGACATATTGGTCACAAATAATTTCTCTCCTCAGGATTAATATTTAGATAGATTTCATTTATCACAGAAAAAGGAGGAAGTTTCAGCTTTTCAAGTTTTTAAACCTACTCTTCCCAATTGCATAAGTAACATATTTTCATAAAAATAAAATACAAAATATTGAAAGAAAAAGATTATTATACGTCATCTCACCCCTTTTAATATTTGTCTATTCACATTTTACTGTATTAGATATTAACTAACTGTGAGTATTTAAAGTAGGAAAGTGTCTTTTCTAAACGCATCCAGCTTTTCAATGAGAGTGAAACAAGTACAATACTGTATTTTATTTTTCTTTTTCAGATTATAATGCCATTAGTATTTCCTTATATTATTAACAATTTTGGGCATATACAATTTTTATTGGTTACATATTCCATTTGTGTGTGTGTGTGTGTGTGTGTGTGTGTGTTATAAACACCTAGGATATTTTCTTTTAAACATATTTTAATTGATTATTAGAGAGAGGAAGGGAGAGGAATAGAGAGGAGGGGAAACATCCATGTGAGAACAAAACATTGATTTCTGTCTCTTTCATGCCCTCTACCAGGGATTGAGTCCCAACCCGGGCATGTGCCCTGACTGGGAATGGAACCAGCAACATTTGGTGCATGGTATGACACCCAACCAACTGAGCCACACCAGCCAGGGTCACCTAGGATATTTTCAATGCTTTGCCATTGACATTCACATTGAGATAAATGTATTCACATATTTTCAAAATTTTAATTTCCAATTATTTTCCATACAGGAATTTCAGAATAAATGAATCTAAACATTGTTAGGACTATTGAAACATTGCCAAACTGATTTCCTATAGAATTGGGTCAACTTATACAGCACCAGTAATGTGAGAGTCTCAGTTCTCAATTTCACCTCAACCCCTTAACACTGAGTGGTATTACTAAAAAAAATTTGCAAAAGTGAAAAATTGTATTTTGCTGTATTAATTTACATTTCCTTATTACTGTGGTTGAATGCTTTCTTCTTTTGTGAATTATTTGTTCATACCCTGTGCCCATTGGCTATTAGGACCCTCATATTTTCTTATCTATCTAAACGGAAAGGTAAGCACTCGGTCATGCTTGTGAATATTTCTCTACAATGTCTTTTACCTTTTGTATGGAATTTGCTTTAAATTTTCAAAGTTGTATTTATTCTTTTTCCCACAGATGTGTCTTTCCTCTTATGGTCATCCCCTAAGAGAAGATCCTAGTATTATTATTTATGTTTCTTTTTATTTTTTAAAATATGTATATATTGATTTCAGAGAGGGAGAGAGAGAGATAGAAACATCAATGATGAGAGAGAATCATTGATGGGCTGCCTCCTACTGGGGTTCGAGCTTGCAACCCAGGCATGTGTCCCTGACCAGAACCAAACCCGGGACCCTTCAGTCCATAGGCTGACGCTCTATCCACTGAACCAAACCAGTTAGGGCTATTTATGTTTCTTTCGAAATTTTTGCCAACCAAAAGGTTTCTATGCTGTACCCCAAAAGTCCATTATTTCCTTCACTTTGTGACTTCAGTCAGGGGAACAAAAGGGTATAATGGAAGAAAGGATCACAAATACAAACTTCAAACATGATGAAAATGATTGTAAGTTTGCTTTTTCTTTAAAAATCCAAATGCCAATACAATTTCATTGTGAAGTTTCAAGGTTTGGAGAGAAAGGAAAGAGTTGTGGGCATGAAAGTGGAACCTTAAGACCAGCAGGCTTCTAGACAGATGGGAGAAACAGTTATATGAGGAGCCATTGGAGACAACAGGAGATGGTGTAGTAAGCCGCAGAATGTACCCAGACGTCACTGCTCTAAACACTTTTCCTGCTTGCCTGTGTCTGAGTTTGCCTGTGACAGACCTAACTGAATCTGGCCCCAGGAATCTGTGAACAGCCAAAGAAAAATGAATGATTTCCAAATGGAAGGAAATCTACAAGAATGTGGCTCTTCCTCAACACTAATAGGAAAACAGTAGGAAAAGTCTTTCTCAGCTTATGGTCCCAATGAGGCTATCTCAATATTCTTTGCAGCAAATTCAAAATAACATCGTTGGCCACACATTCACATTTCAATAAGCAAGACATTTTCTGCCTGAGATTAGTCTCTATTTTTAAATTTTTGTTCAAACATTAATTCTGGAGAAAGAGAAATCAAACCAGAAATCCTATACTTTTCCATTCTCTTCTTTTAATAAAATAAATGAAGTCGGGAACCTACATATAAGTGGACTGAGCAAAGAGAACTGCATAGACACCCCACTTGGCTGTAAGGACCTTACGGTGTGAGAGAGACGGTGTCGGGTGAATAGTGTACGGGAAGTAAGGACAGTAAGACAGAAATATTAAATCAGTATAGAAACCGACCAAGAACATCACACATGACATACACATCAAAAGAGATATACATTTATTTATTTAACACAAATAAATGGTAAGTGCAATATGGGTCATTTTGTTGCTGTTGTTAATCCTCGCCCGAGGATATTTTTTCCATTGATCTTTAGAGCGAGTAGAAGGGAGGAGGAGAGGCAGAGAGAAACATCGATGTGACAGAGACACGTGGATTGGCTGCCTCCTGCACGCACCCTGACGCGGGTGAGGATTGAACCTGCAACCCAGGTATATGCCCTTGAGTGGAAATAGAACCCTCAACCGTTAGGTCTGACACTGTAGCCACTGAGAAACACTGGCCAGGGATAATATGGGCCCTTTGTAATTAGCACTAAGTACTTAGAGTAACTTCAGTGAGGCACCCGTTCATGATAAAAACTGCCTCTCAGTAAGGTGAAACAGAAGCTGATTTCCTCAGCCTTATAAAGGGCAGCTACAAATAATCTACAGCTAACATCACAGTTATGATCATGTGGGTAGGACATTCTAAAAAAAATCTACAGAAAAGCCACTAGAACTAATAATCCTGGGGGTGGCAGGAGAAGGCCAGTGGTCATTTTATATCATGAAGACTTCAGAATTCATTTCCAAGTGACAGGAGCCATGGGATGCTTTGGAGTGAGGGGTAATTGGTGTGGTTCTCATTTGAGAAAGCTCCTTCTGGTAGGTGAGTGAAGACTGGTTTGAAGGGACTAATACAGGGAGCAAAGAAACCAACTAAAAGGATTTTTCAATAGTTCAAGTGAGAAATGATGTGGGGCTGAATGATGGGGTGAATGATGGGGAAAGCAGAGAGGGAATCTCATTTAGTAGGCAGACATATCAGAATATGGTAAACTTGGAAGTGAGGTAGAAATAAGACCCGAAGCATGGAGGCATGGAACAGACTGACATATCTCGATATGGGGGTGGGGGGATGAGGAGAGAGAAACCAAAGAACTTACATTCTTATATGCATAGCCATGGACACAGACAATAGGGTGGTGAGGACCTGAGGGTGGACAGGGGCTGGGAGGAGGGGAGGGAAGGGGAGAAATGGGAGACATCTGTAATACTGTCAAGAATTTTATGTATATATGTATCTCCAACAGGGGAAAGTGACATGTGACATTGAAGTGAGAAAGAAAAATAAATAATAAAAACCCAAAGTACGTTTTTCTAAATGAGCTGAAATACACTGTGTTTTATGATTAAAACTCACAGGCTGAGATTATAATTTGTCAGTTTGTCCTAAGTGATTGTTTTTGTGATTTTGACCTCATCTTGGGGTGGGGATTTTGTACATTTCTTACACCTTCATGTAAACTGATTTTAGGTTGGAAAGACTATGTTCCACGAAGAGCTGCCAACCAATGATACCAAAGATTTTTTTCATGAGTTTCTGAGGAGAAACTGTAAGCCACAATGAATGGTAAATGGACCACTGGAACTATTACTAGTTTCTAAAAATTAAGACCCATAATGGCTTGAAGCCTGAACATAACAGTTTCACATTCTGATCCTTTTCCTCCATGTTTTCAATTCTTTGATGTCAAATGTGGAATATTATTGTTGTAAAAGGAGACTTTGGGGTAAAGATGCCTTTGTTTCCAGGAAAGCTGCAGTTTTTCCTTTTTATTCCCTGTCCATTTGGGGGTAGATATTAGCCCTGCTTGTTCTGCAGCTATTATTTGAGGGGAAAAATACAAATAGAAGCCAAGAGTGTATTTTAAAAATTGAAGAGCATCAAGACATCGCAGCGTGAGTTGGCCATAAAGATTTACAATTACATTTCCATCACAAAGACTCTGGCCCATCATATTTGGCCATGGCCATTTATGTTTTGATTTCTATTTCTTTGGCGGGACAACACCCCAATTAGACAGATGAGCGTTCAGTTCTGATGTTGGAGCACATCCTTGCTGGCCTAGGTTACTACAGGACCCGATGGCCATTTTCCAATGAACTGTGTCTTGGTAGTTATAATCCTACTCTCCACAAATTCTTAGCATATAAAATAAACTGTCCCAGTTAATACATTCACAATAATTTAATCTTGATTATGCCTGAATTACCTGGAAAGTTGTCCAGAATTTTCCCCAAATTCTCTAGATTCTTGTCTCTAATTCCTCTTACTCTGTGCTATGTAAATTGAGTGATGGTGAGGGGCATGTAGGGAGAATTGGGAATTCATTCTTCTCTCCTTAAGCTGAGTAATTGGGTCAGACTTTCTACATGAGCCTCCTGGTACCAAGCAGTGTTTTTCTTTAAAATATCACAACAAAGTCATAAGTGGATAATTATTCTTATAAAAGCTGAGTTATTACTGCAGATTCTGACACATGGGAAAATAATGTTCATTCAGAATTTGTATACTGCTCTCACAGTATACAGCTCACCCTTTCACAGTTGTATGCTATCCTGTACCTAGGTTTAGTATATATCTTCAGCAAAGGAAGTATAAAAGAAGAAATCACCAGACTTCTGCTTACAAGAAACAAAACCCACAGTCCCAGAGCTTCCCCCATATTTCAAACCATTCCAAGAAGAAAAATAAATTCAAAGTGACGTTGTGGACAGATTTTTCTTCCATCGGGGTAGAGCTGCATTTCATTACTTTAAAAATCCTCATTCATTTAACCAGCACTAACTGCTTCCTGGTCTGGATATAGAAAATCATTGGATGGCCACTGCTGGCCATTCATCTGAGGCCCTGATGTGCCACAGTTGATTTTTGAGAACTGCTCTGCCACTTATTGTGACAAACACCCAGCCTCACAGTTTAAGGGATCTTTGAGAAAGGCCATCCCCACATGAAATGAATTTAACAGCAGCAATTTGTCATTTTGCCCTTCCTTTGCTGGGGGAAAAAAACTGCTGGTGATTTCCTTTGACTTAAACTGGGCATTCAAAAAGCTGTTTTTATTAATGAATCATATTAAGCCAGTAGTGAAAGGCTCCCTGACTCTGTTTAAATAACAGGCTATGATTCCTCTCCCCTCAAGCTCCCCCTACCCCCATTTGGCTCCGCTGCTATTAATTGAGGAGTTTCTTTGTTTCTTTCCTAATGAAGCTAACAGAACACATCTGTCAGGTGCTCGTATTCTTTGCCTGTCTATAGTATGTAATAGACCAGCTGGAGGCTATAATGCTACACAATACCCCTGGCCGTTACAGCAACTATTTATTCCTGGGCTTTTCCTCCGAAAGGGATTTGAAAAAAAAAAAAAAAAGTCTGAAATTTGGGCCTAATTGCTATTTACCCAGCGATAGACACCTGTTCTAGCTGAGACATTGGCTCATGAATCCTACACCTGAGACCTTAGGGAGCATAGAGGGGAAATTTCAAGCAGCTGCCAGTCCATTTCTGTATAGAGAGCCTTAACTTGCCAGGTTTGTGTGTTTATATGTATACACATATATTTTTAAATACTGTATGTTTAGTATGCACACCCATAACCAGAGGGTATATATTAAAAGCCGTGTACTATTATTTCACGGTCCGTTGCTTATCTGAAGGCTGTACACATACTGGGCTACAGCTAGAACTGTGGCTGTTTTAAAAATAGTGCGCTGAGGCTGAATTCAATATCAATAACAGGCACGTGTCCTTCAAAGAGTCCAATCCAGGCCTCGGGGGGAAATAACATCTTAGGATGAGTCAGAGGGAAAAATGTTATCAGACATCACTTTTCTTAGAGAAATTCAACCTTTTTTTTTTTTTTTTTTTAGCCATTTCCTTGGCCAAATAGCTACAATGTCACTCGTTTGATACATGAAACTTATTTTTGCCTTCTATCTTGACCAAAGTAGCACAGTCTTCTATTTATTTGTTTGTTTTTTTGAAATCAATAATGCTATTTATCCTTTTTTTCTCCTGGTTTGCCTTCATAATGCCTCTTTTGCCCACTAAAACTAAAGAGAAAGAGTCCATGGTCATAAGAACATTTCTTTCTTAGGGGGAAAATACAAAAGTAAAAAAGCAATGGATAATGGAGACTCAATGGAACATAAGCTAATATATCACCTAGGGTTAAGTTTAGTGGTAGTTAGAAATGCAAGTTTATGAAAATGCTATTAGATCACAAAGAGAATGGAAATTACAGAAATACACATACACCTACCTGACTTCACACATTTCAGTCCCACTGCTTGAGGTATGTTTTTGCTTGAGGTATGTTTGTGTGAAGAGAGAAGCTTGGGAATAGAGAGATTTAGCACAAGCTTATTGGAATAAGCATCACTGCCTGGCTATGTTATCTGGCCTCAAATCAGAGGACATTCCTGCTGCAGAGGTTGGTGGTGAGGGGCGGGGGGTGGGGGGGGGGGTGGCGAGGGGGGAGGGAGTATGTGGGGAAGAAGGAGAAAGGAAAGAGAAGCAGGGTTTTTTCCTTTCTTGTCTTTGGATCTTTTATCCATTCAGTATGACTTCTGAGCTTTTCAACGTATATTCCATTGGCATTGTTGAAACAGCCTCTCTGAGCAAAGCATATAATGCTGCCAAGCAACACCTAATTTGTTACCAAACTAGAAAATTATTTCTCCCAAAGGATACATGAGCTATATTAGATACTGATGTGAGAATTCACAAAATGAAATTAAAAGAGTAAGGGGAGATTTAAATAAAATGCAGAAATACAAGTTACAAAGGAAATAAGAATTCTCTGTGTGATACACTCACACACACACACACACACACACACACACACACACACGCTGGCGGGGAGGGGACCCCCTCGGTCTCATCTGCAGCCAGAGATGACCAAAGAGTCAGAGCCTCAGGAGGTGGCTGGCGAGGGCAGGAGAGATGGACAGTGCTCACATACAAATGAGAGCTTTGCCTCGGGCTCACAGAGGCCGCTAGAGGACTGATGCGGAGACAGACATTCATTTCCCAGGAGAAAGGAGAGGAGTGTGTGTGGAAGGCAGGGTCACACCAGAACAGGTGATAATGAAATTAGAGTTAATGAAGGCAGGAAAGAGCCCTGGCCAGATGGGTCGGTGGAACAGTTATTTGAGATGCACACTAGAACCAGACCTGGTATCTGAGTGCGGGAGAGAACAGTTACTGGAGGCACACGTTAGAAAAGTTCTGGGAAATATAAAAATCCCACCCTCGTGCCCGAGTTTCTATGTGACAAGATTTTGAGAGTGGGTGATTCTAGGAGGCAGATTATGTGACAGAATGCAAGATACAGAATGTCTCTGAGCCTTGGTTTCCTCTCCAGTAAAATGGGGATAACACCTACTGTCTTCTTGAAGAGATGGACTGAGATGCTGTTTAGAGAACGCCTAATACAGGTACCCATAGTTCAGCGGTTCTCAGCCTGTGGGTCTCGACCCCTTTGGGGGTCGAACGACCCTTTCACAGGGGTCGCCTAAGACCATCGGAAAACACATATATAATTACATATAGTTTTTGTGATTAATCACTATGCTTTAATTATGTTCAATTTGTAACAATGAAAATACATCCTGCATATCAGATATTGACATTATGATTCATAACAGTAGCAAAATTACAGTTATGAAGTAGCAACG
Organism: Myotis yumanensis; assembly: GCF_028538775.1. Lineage (NCBI taxonomy): Eukaryota > Metazoa > Chordata > Mammalia > Chiroptera > Vespertilionidae > Myotis > Myotis yumanensis. Next base: position 77,086,782 of record NW_027223753.1, read on the forward strand.
AAAATAATTTTATGGTTGGGGGTCACCACAACATGAGGAACTGTACTAAAGGGTCGCGGCATTAGGAAGGTTGAGAACCACTGCCATAGTTGGTTCCAAATGTATAACATTGTTGTATTTCTTATAAGTGATTGGGTCATTCTCATAAAAATGCCAGTAAAGGCAATGCCAGTGGGCTTCTCTATGTAGCCTACTTTCTAGAACCCTAGTAGTGCACATGCCACAGCAGAGAAAAAAATGAACCCTAAGTATATCTTGCTGTTCTTAGAAGGTTTTTATCTCTGCAGTATATTATGAGAGATATTTTTGTCAGAAGAAGCTAAGAAACTAAGCAATTCAGAGATAACACACAGGCCATTTGTTGCATAAGAAAATATGTATGTCATGGCAGGGATCGGTCTTGGTCCTGTAATGAAGTGGATTTGGGGTTGACAGAGGTACAGATTAAAACAGGTCGGTAAGCTTTTCTTCCAGGACACCCTGTTCAGAGTGCCACCTCACTCATTGTAGGGGGTGGGGGCATTTTGTGGGTCAGTTGATGAAGAAATCCTTCTTTCTCTGGGCTTTGATTTATTTGCTGTGAGTGCACATTCCTGGACCTCAACAAGCAGGGGATGGTATTGCGTGCTGTAGTATCATTGGTGGCTTTTCAAAATCTTCTGAGTGCTCTTGTGTTTAATACTTTCCCAAGCAGATGCCAGACACCTCATCACCACACTCTCCGGAGGCTAGGGTTCAGGCCCATGACCTGGGCTCTGCCATCGGACTTTCACACTTGACACATGGGTGCAATGAGGTATCACTGGAGACCAGTCTCTTGGCGAGCCTGGCAGCAAAGGTGTTCTCTTTTTTGGTGTTGCTGCTGGCAGCACTCCCGGCATCCAGTTCTCAATACCATATCGCCAAATGGCATTTGCAGGGTGTTTCAATAGCAAGCAGCTTGGTGTAGTTGCACAGCTCTATGGTCTCATCTATGAGCCTTCTGAAGATTCTGGGAGATACCTGATACCTTTTAATAGGACACCTTTCTTTTTCCACTACCCAGAGTGGATTCTGTTTTTTGCTCTTAAGAATTTTGACCATTGAACATGGGTTATGTGTTTTCTAATATAATGAAGAGTAATGGAAAACATTTTTTGTTTTTAATGTTGATAGTATTACAGTTGTCCCCCATTTCTCCCCCCCCCCATTTGCCCACTTCCACCCAGCCCCCACCCCACCCCAGGCCTTTACCACCCTATTGTCTGTGTCCATAAGTTATGCATATATGTTCTTTGTTGGATCTCTTCCCACCCACCCACCCTTCCCCAAATTTCCTCTGAGGTTCAACGGTCTTTTCCATGCTTCTATGTCTCTGGATCTATTTTGTTCATCAGTTTATTTTCTTCATTAGATTCCACATGTGATGAGATCATGTGATACTTGTCTTTCTCTGACTGGCTTATTTCACTTAACATAATACTCTCCAGGTCCATCCATGCTGTTGCAAATTGTAAGAGTTCTTTTTTTTAATAGCTGCATAGTATTCCATTGTGTAGATGTACCATAGCTTTTTTATCCACTCATCTACTGATGGGCTATTTCCTTCAAAGCATTGTGGAGGCAGCACATACCTCCCAAGCAGTCATTTGCCCTTCTTTTGGTAATTACACTCACTTTGGGGGGGGGGGGTGTTATTATCCACAATTCTCTAGTGTAGCCATCTAGTTGCAAGCAAATTAACTGTACTCTGACTCTAGAGATAGGTCATAGGCTCAAGCCTATGCTATTCGATGTAATTCTATTGTTGGCTGTAGTTATGGAGCAGATATTTGGTCCAATGAGACATAAGAGGACGCATTCCAGATGCTTTTAGGAAATATCTCCTAAGAGAGTTTTCAGAAACAACTCTCTCTCCATGCATAGTGAAAGAGATACAATTCACAGGGATATTTGCTGCCTTATTTCAGTCACAATAAGGCAGCCAGGCCCAGGATGAATGTGATATAAATGTAACTAAGTGGGGGGGGGGGGGGGGGTAGGCGGGGGGGAAACACAAAAGCCAGAACAGAACAGCAGACAGCCAGAAAGAAACCATGTGCTTGATGACATCACTAGGCCACCAAATTTACCCAACCCTGAAGTCCAACTAGATATGAGCTTTCCAGCAATGGGAAGAAATCAGTACTTTATTTGTTCACCACTTTGCATTGAGTTTCCTGTTACTTGCAGTAGAATGCGCCCTAGCTTAACAAGTCCTCTTAAAAAAAAATAGCAAGATGCTATTAATGATATGACCCACTAGTATTTTACAAACTATTAGGAAAGAAAATGATGCCAATTAAACTGACACAATGTTTTTGTTACTTATAAGTTTTGCTTTATACTTACTGCAAAAGCACTTTTATACATAGACTTTTGTGTTCGGCATTTATTGCTTCTGTGCATACATACCTAAAAAAAGAAAATACCAGTGAAATAAATTTGTCAAATATTTTAAAACATTTTCACATTCTCTATTTGCCCCTCTAGATCTATTTGTGTGCCCTTCTGTGTCTGGTTCTGTGCCAAATAGATGCTGGTTGGTCCAGACAATGGGAGGCATCACCTGGAGCCTGGAGGACCCAGGAAAGGGAGGTGGGGCATCTCCTCCAGCTGTGGCACAACGTGTCTGGTAGTGGCTGTGACCCTCTAGAACAGCGGTTCTCAACTTGTGGGTCGCGACCCCTTTGGGGGTCGAACGACCCTTTCACAGGGGTCGCCTAAGACCATTGAAAAACACATATATAATTACATATTGTTTTTGTGATTAATCACTATGCTTTAATTATGTTCAATTTGTAACAATGGAAATGCATCCTGCATATCAGATATCGACATTACGATTCATAAAAGTAGCAAAATTACAGTTATGAAGTAGCAACGAAAATAATTTTATGGTTGGGGGTCACCACAACATGGGGAACTATATTAAAGGGTCGCGGCATTAGGAAGGTTGAGAACCGCTGCTCTAGAATGACAGCATCTCCAGCTCTGGGTTGCTACTAATATATCCTCCCCTTATTCCTTCAATCATAGGGGTATTAATGGTTTCTTATTGGGACCATGTTTTTGTTAACAGTTCTTTCATCGAAGTCTTTTTATTTGACTCCTTGATGGTGACTTCTGATTCCTGACAGTTGCCTGACTGGTGTAGAATCCAACTCCTCCAGATAACTTTTCTACTCAAAATCTTTATCTTTTGTGGTTTTGACTTCCCTGCCCCATTAGTTTCATTCTCTGTGCCATTCTAAATGTTGATGATGCAACATTTCTTTAAGGAGTGGTCATTCTTTGCTCCAGTAATACGTTCAAGATGTAACTTTGAGAGGCAGCCATTAGGTCCTCTTAAACAACTAATATTGTTTCCTGTATAATAATAAATCTCATGCTCTCATGCACATCTGTGCCATTTTCCCCACTTCTGTAGCTTTCCCTGTTCAGATTCCTGTCTGACAGATAACCCTGTCTCCAGCCTTTCTTTTTTTTTTTTAATATATTTTATTGATTTTTTACAGAGAGGAAGGGAGAGAGATAGAGAGTTAGAAACATCGATGAGAGAGAAACATCGACCAGCTGCCTCCTGCACGCCCCCCACTAGGGATGTGCCTGCAACCCAGGTACATGCCCTTGACCGGAATCGAACCCGGGACCCCTCAGTCCACAGGCCGACGCTCTATCCACTGAGCCAAACCGGTCTCAGCTCCAGCCTTTCTATTCTCCTGCCATTTACACACCACTGTCACACTCAGGGCCCCAAAACATCCAGTACACTCCACTCTGGGTGATAAAACCCAATTCCTTACCTGACAATTAAGACCTTGTGTAATCTCACCTCTTCCAGATATATTTTTTTCTTTGAAAAACACACAAATTTTTATAGAGCTCTTGATACATACATGGCAGCCATTGTTCAAGAGCTATGGATCCAAACATAAGATAGATATTTTCTAGGCTTAAGAGATAGACAGGTAAGCAAATATTATACTGTAGTATATACTGAGACATGTATATATTTGTGTTGTTAGATTGTGGTAGTCTGGAGGCAAAAATTGGGTCACATTCACAGTAGCAAACATTATCGTTATTTTTTTTTTTACTTATTTGGGAAAGGTGGCATAGGCTTTTGAGCTACCCCACCTGGCTTCCAATCCCTGTACTCTCACTTTCTTCTTATGTGACCTTGGACATAATGCCTAGACTCTCTGTGTCTGTTTTCTCATTTGTAAAATGGGAATAACAATAACGGCCACCTCATAGAATTGTGTGGGAATTCAATGAATTTAAAATATTTGTAAAATGCTTAAAGCAGTGCCTAAGTTAAAGCTAGCTACTTTAGAAGTAGTAGGATCTATTTGATCTCCTCATATTAAGACTTTAAATTCTCTTAAAAGCATTCCTCCCATACCTACTGCACACACACCTGCTTCTTGTGTTTGTTTAGGGGTGCCTTCAGCTCTTCCTTTGGGGCTCTGGCTTTCCTCTGGCCACCATAGGAGAAGGAGTTTATTATAAAAATTCACGAGGTCTGGTGCTCATCCTGGGAAGCAATCTGATGGCCTGGGGGGGGGGGGGGGGGGGCGGACAACTGCTCTCCTCACTCCCTCGTGGCCCTGGGATCTCTATGGCGTTTCTGCCTTTCTCTACATACCTTTCTCCTGTTTATTTTTGTGCACTGGCTACTCTGCTCTATATCTGCTGAAGAGAGCCCAACGGATTGGCCCCCAAATTAGCCTCACCCAGTCTAATAGACTTTTATGTGCAAATCTCATATGTAGATCAATAGCTGGCCCATGAGTGGGCCCTTTGGGGTGAGATGTTCAGCCTGGTCCAATCAGGAGCTCCCCTTGTGCAAAGGCTAGTTCAGTGCTGCTTCTTTTACTCGGGAATGCAGGCTGGACGGTGTAAACTAAGACATTATATGGGAAGAACAAGTATCATGAATCAGTGCTCTTGTTAGCAAGATGCAGGTTTCACACTTAGGACTACCAATGTGCCACACCCAGGGCAGAGTCCAGACCTCAATTCTCCTGTCCCTCTAGGTCAACTGGAGGTGTCCCTCTTATTACAGGTCCCATCTGCCCCTCAGGAGTCCCTTTGCCCTGGTGTCCACCTCTCTGCCTTCTTCCCAATGCTACTGCCAAACTCCACCCTCCATTCTGCCCTCATCTGATCCATGCCAGACCAAAACCTCCCTCATTCTCTCTCTGATCATCAGAGATGGTCTTCTTGCTTCTTGTGGCCTGTGCTTTGGGAGGGGTTTTCTAGAGCAGAGCTGCTATGCTTTTAGTGCACAATTTTTCCTTTGTGCGGGTATTTCTTATACTTGACAGATCAAGCAATTAATTTGGGTCACCCATGAAAAATATAGAACTCCCACTTATAATTTCAAAATCCAGCTTTCCATAGGAGATACTTGGGATCTGTGTTTTAAGCATGTGGCCCTCAAATTCTTATGCGCTAAGAGAATTCATTTCATAATTCTCTTTTTCCAGAGCTCATAGGCATTCCAGGTGTGTTTGTGGTGGGGAGTGGGTAGGACGGGCTGGGTTGGGGAGTGGGTTTGGAGCCCCCAGTACTCTGCAGTGCTGCCCAAAGCGTTTCGGAGGAACCAGTCCTGGACTGTGAACAATTAGCAGTGAAAGAAGTACAGATGCTGAAGTAAGTGGACATTGCCCCCCACTTCTAGCGACCTTATGGTCAACAGCAGCATAAACTGTAATGGGGAAGAGGGAGGCGTTCTGAAGTGCTGCAGGATCTCTAACTCAGCCTTAGGAGTGCAGTGAAGGCTTCCAAGGAAGGCCATGTCCACGCCTGGGTCTTAAGGATGAGTGGCTGCTTCCTGGGCTGTGGACAGAGGGGCAGGGTGCGGCCTCCTGACAGAGAGCTGCAGTGGGAGCGAGCCCAGAGTGTGCCGCCAGGAGGCTAGGATGGGCGGGAGTGGCAGGAGGGTCCAGTCCATGCAGCGTTCTGCCTGCCTTAAGCGAGCAGTTTGCAATGGAACACTTTGAAGGCTTCTGCTGAGGGCAGTGACAAGGGCAGACCACTGGTTCCCAAACCTTGCTGATCAGATCTGCAGTTAAGAGACTTCTGGGAGTGGCTGGGGAATATGAAATTTAAACAACAACAACAAAACAACAGGTAACTTTGATAAGGTTTTGGAATTTAATCACGTTAGAAATCAGTATCAGGGAGAGATTCAAACAATAAACTGATGCTAATGGCAAGATAGACATAATAGAAAATAGGGAATGATTTTATAGCACCAAGTTTATAGAGCCAGTTAAAAGGATCACAAACTTAAGTCACATTTATTGAGTTTAAGAGTGACTGCATTCGCTTTGTAGTCATACTGTTGTTGAGCCCAATGAAATCTATTTTGGTTTTCTTCTTTAATCTTGCAAACTCAGCAAGGTGGGTTTTTCCATTTGTTTGTTTAATTTTGACCAACCGTTCAAATCAGCAAATGTTTTTTTGGAATTAACTACATTTAAATTTTAAGTGGCTTTTCTATATTCTGAAATATATTTTATATTCTACATGTGGAAACAGTTTGGAATTTCAGAATTTACCACTTCTCTACTATGTCTCATACTTTTGATGCTACAGGGTCCCTCCTTATGAGACATGTATTAGTTTCCTATGGCTGCTGCGACAAATTATCCTGGACTTAGGGGCTTAAAACAGTAAAAATGTATTCTCTTACAGTTCTGGGGATCAGAAGTCCAAAGTGAGTTGGTCAGGTGCTTTGCTCCTGAAGGTCTGGGGAAGAATCCAATGCCATGCCTTTTCCAGTTTCTAGAGACTGCATGCCTTCCTTGGCCCATGGCCCCTTCTTTTATTTTCCAACCTTGGCCTTTGTCCTGGCATCTCCTTTCTGCCTTTATCCTCTTGCCTCCCTCTTATTAAGATCTTCATGATGACATTGGGCCCAACCAGATAATCCACAATAATCTTCCCTTCTCAAAGTCCTTCATTTAATCACACCTTTGAGTTCCTTTTGCCATGTAAGATAACATATCTACAGGTTTGGGGGGACAGTTCAGGCACACCTTCAGGGACAGGGGCATTATTCAGCTTATCACAGGCCTTGAATAAACCTGAAATTTATTGTCAATGTTATTTAAGGCTTGTCAATAAAGTGAAAAGGTGGGAGGCATGTTCTGTTTTGGTTGTTAATCCTCACTTGAGGATATTTTCTCCATTGATTTTTAGAGAGAGTGGAAGGGAGGGAGGGAGGGAAGGAGGGGTAGAGAAAAATAGCTACATTCAAGAGACACATCAATTGGCTGCCTCCCACACCCACCTGGCCGGGCTGGGGATCAAACCTGCAACCCAGTTTCCAGCTCTTAACTGGAAATTGAACCCATGATGTTCTAACCACTTAGCAATACTGGCCAAGGTGGGAGGCATGTTCTTTTAATGTGAAACGGAGGCTTTTTAAAAAAACAGGATCACCCACATATTACTAGGAAGTGTGACTGTGTTTGACTTTGCTATTAATTGTGTAGACTGAAGGGGCCACATGCTAACCTGAGAAGCTCAGGGAAGGCCTGCATGGTGGTCTTACAAACTCCAAGACCTAAAGTAACCACATAAGATGGTTTGAAATTAAACTTCAACTAAAAGCAGTTATGGTGGGTAGTTTCGTCCTAGGCCGGTATCTTCACTGACAAGGTCAACCTTTACCTTAACTGAGCCTATCTGTCTTTTTGAATCTATGATAACATATCCTTGAAATGTCTGGGTAACTTGTAACTTCCCTTTTTCCCTTGGGGCACAACCTAATGTGCCTGGGGGCCAGGGCAGATACCACAAATTCCTTCATTATTATTGTTACTAGAGGCCCATTGCAGGAAGATTCGAGCAATAGGCCTTTCTTCCCCTGGCTGCCGGCACTGGTTTTCCTCTGGCACCCGGGACCCAGGCCTTTGGTCCGGCAGCAGTGGAGAAGCCAAGCCTCTTCAGTCTTCAGTCTTCAGTTGTCTTCAGTTTTCGCTCGGGCTGGAGCCTTCAGTCTTCGCTCTGCACCTGCATATGCAAATTAACCCACCATCTTTGTTGGGTTGATTTGCATACTCATCCTGATTGGCTGGTGGGCATAGTGGAGTGATGACCAATTTACATATTTCTCTTTTATTAGTGTAGATTATGTTAATTGTTGACTGTTAACTATCCTGCACCCACCTAAATATTTCTATCATTTTACTTTTTATCCAATAGCAGGGGTTTCCCCGGTTTTCTTTCTCCCACCTCTCTAATCTGTCACCAATGGATTTCATGTAACCCACCTACATCCCCTCCTTTGATTGCAATGTATAAAAATAGATGAAAAAATCGACATTCTCTGGAGCATTATCCCAATCTGTTGAGATATTGCTTCCCAGCAATTGTTGACAGTTTGGCTCAAATAAACTCACAAAAATTCTTTACAGGTTTGAATGTTTTTACGTTAACATAAATATTGACTAAAGCTTCAGACACTGGGCAGAACATGTTAACTTGTAAACATTTTCAGGGAGAGATGTGAAAATTGTTGCTCAGTAGAAAAGATCATCCCAAAGTTTAACATTTTATTACCCTCTAAGACATTAATCAGTATTTTTCTCTAATTCAACAAATTTATTTTAAAATTCTCTCCTAGTAGAATACGTTTCTCTTATTTTCATTTTAATCAGTTCAACTATTTTAACAGTTAAACTCAATCAGTTTGATACGTTTTTAACACAGACTCATGCAATATTCATATGAGAGTCATAGTTTTAACTTTTTGACAATGGTTTTGTCTGGTAAACTGAACCCAAAATGTGGGGTATTGAGTCCCAGTCAGTTGTCTCCCAAAACTGAAGAACAGATTCACCAACAAAAAAGGTTAATGGAAGCAAAGTTTATTGAGAGAAGCTAATCCTGGAAAAGGTGCAGCTGGAGTTCCAGGGGCAGGCCAGTGTCTGGAGTTTCCTTTCCATGTTTCAGTCGGGCGTTAAAGTCTATTAGTCCATGTGTAAGTCCCACATGGCCACAAGGACATTAGGAACCCATTGCCTGCAGGTGAGAGGGCGAGAGGAAGCAGTGCTTTTTAAATCTAGGGCAGTGGTTCTCAAACTTCTTAATGCCTCGACCCTTTAATACAGTTCCTCATGTTGTGGTGACCCCCAACCATAAAATTATTTTCGTTGCTAGTTCATAACTGTAATTTTGCTACTGTTATGAATCATAATGTCAATATCTGATATGCAGGATGTATTTTCATTGTTACAAATTGAACATAATTAAAGCATAGTGATTAATCACAAAAACAATATGTAATTATATATGTGTTTTCTGATGGTCTTAGGTGGCCCCTGTGAAAGGGTCGTTCGACCCCCAAAGGGGTCGCGACCCACAGGTTGAGAACCGCTGATCTAGGGGGTGGATACAGCCTTGGTAGCTCCTTATTGGTCTTTTCAAAGAATTCTGCCTTAGTAACATCCTTGGGATTGGCTTAGATGTCTCACCGCCTTGTGATTGGTTATCTGCACGCTGCCTGTCTTAGCAATATCATACAGTTTAAAGGTCACTTCTTGGGCACACACCCTTTTCCCCCTCCTCCCCTCCTCCCCACTCCCACCCATTTGGGTCGTCTTAGTAAACCCACTTAGTTGGGTTCCCTGGTTTTACTTCCTCCTCCCATGGTCCCGCCTCTACCTACCTAGCTTCCTTCTGTCTCCTCCAAACTATATTAAGTGGCCCAGTTGCAAACTTTTTGGCTTATTAGATATTCAACATCCCTCCTAACTCTGAGTCTGTAATGATCTTTATCTCTAATCTCTACTCCTAAACCAGTGTTACACTGTCAAGGAAACTGAATGGAGACCCGTGGTTTTTTGGTCTAAATGTTGAAGCTTTAGTTTTTTTCTGACTCAAACACTGTTTTTTATGTCACCATTTTTCTGACCAATGGAGTTGGTAGCAGTAGTGATGAATAGCTGCTGCAGCATGCTCTAAAGTTTACATAATAATAGCTTACTTAATGGAACTTTACAATCAGTGCAACTCAAAGGTGGGTAGGAAAGAGGAACCTAGCCAGCACGTAAGTAGGGAGTTGGCATGTCCCCTTGAATGGAGGAGCAAAGGGAAATTGACAGTTATTGGCAGTAAAATCAGCAGGCAATATGAAAGGCTCAAAATAGGCTAATTCATAAACTGTTGGGGAAGAAAAGTTAAACACTCTTGGTTTAAAAACAGAGGGGAATTACTGATGACTTTTAAAAGGAATTGGAAATAACATTTAAATTGTCATGTAAACACATTTTCAAAAAAATGTGTGACTATGTTCTATGTTCCCATAGTTTTAAGTGTGGCATTCTTACAATAATAGGAATATGTAAATACTATGGAAAAACATAAATGGATATTGTGTTAGAATTCTGTGGACCAACTTGTACCCTATCAACAACTCAGACAAAATTAACACTAAACCTAAAGAAACGGAATGTAGCAATACATTGCTAAGAAAACATAGAGGCTAAATGGTCCCTTGTTATTTCAGTCTGATAGTATTTAGCAGAGATTATTATGTATTAAGAAGAAAAAACCACCAGAAGGCTGTAAGGATTGCAGCTTCTCTATAATATTTTTCTCTTCCTTTAATGTAGTAAGAAAAAATAGAGAAAAAAGAGTAATGCCTCAATAATGAAGTAGGGTGGGTGATGGAGGAAGACATTTAAAAAATCAAATGTAAATAATACTGGGCCATATCCCTTGCTTGCAAATTGAACCTTTACTTTTCCCCACCTCCATTTTCATTCAATTCCTTTAGTTATTTCAAATTCATGCTTTTACCTGTGATTTACATTGATTAATTTTCCTACATTGCAATCCAATTTATATTTTTTATTTATTACTAAAGGAAAACTGTCTGTTTTTCTAGCAGTGCCTATATTAGGTAAGCAGCTGTCACTGCACATTAAAGACAGAGTCCTATGCCTTGAGTGGGGAGAGGAGGAGTGGAAGGGTTCTAACTACATAAATCCTCTCATGTAGCTTTGGTAGAGAAAGCCCTTGTTGCCTCTCTGTTACCTTAAGGCCAGAGTCAAGAAAGGGAATGTTCATCCTAGAAATGGGCAGGACGTTCAAGAGACTACAGTGGTGGGATTTTTCTGCCAGAGAAAACCAAGTCCAATAAGAGCATTCAAGAGACTCCCTTGAGATGACGGTGCTAGAAAATGATTTGAGAGCTAGGGAGAATTTAAATTAGGCTGCTACTGGTACCTCTAGATAGCTTCAAACTTCTTCTACTTGGCTGCCTTGGTGGGGGATGATGGACAGGCCCTGGATGTGATTTAAACCCCCCTTGAGTTCTCCAGGGTTCCCCATAAATTGAATTTCTCATCGCCCATTTACTAATAGATGCTGCACAGTATTTGGCTGGTGCAGGAGTTGCTTTTCCTCCCAGTGCTCAACCTCCTTTCCCCTGGATACAAATGTCAATATTGGATTTAGTCTGGTTGAATGAATGTGTCAGAGGGGAGATTAGTGACTGGCAGCCACAAAAGGGTTTTTCAATTGGCAAAAGTAAATTTCTCACAAATGAATCAAAACAGTTTGAGGTGGAAAAGAAGCAAGGGAGGAAAAGCCTTGCCAAGTTGAGTCATGATGCCTCGTTAATGGATCTGAAGACTTCAGCCTGGGCATTTTATCTAGAAGCTCCTGGATTCACCCAGCAGGAAGCAAGGGGTGAGGGAAAGAGTACATATACCTTAATATCCTCAGCAGGGCAGCTTCTGTGAAAGCCTTGGTACATAGTCCCTTTTGATAGCGTAAAACCATCCACAATCTAGCTTCAGATGATCAGAATGCAAGTTCATTATAACAATCCTTAGACTATTTAATGTAGTACATTTAAGTGGTGGAAGTTTTTCTTTCTATTGGTGGTCCATTCATGTCTTTTGAAATTGGTTGTGCTGCTTGCTTTGTTGTTTGTTTGCTTTGAATGCTTTTAAAAAATATTTTCAATTACTGTAATATCATCTTCTTTTGAAAACAGCTGGATTCTCATATCTGCCCCTGTTTCAACAGCCACACATCTCTGCTTTGACTTGTTGAGAATAATGATTAGTAGTTCTCATCACAGAATGACCTTTCTTGCACAGTCCACACTTCTGGAGTAATTGCCAGGGTCATTGTGTCTGTGGTCACATTCATGTTTCTAGTCATTTTCAATATTATGGGCGTGTCTATTTCAGGAAACTTGTGTCCAGGTGTTCCTTTTTTATCACAAGAAGGAAAAAAGATAGGCAATCTTTGGGATGTAGTTACTGATTTATTAATAAAGGCAATTCGGAATTATCCTTTATAGGGTTAGCAAAACACATTATAAATATATTGTAATAGATACAAACTTAGAAGTCTCAAAAAGGGAACTTAAAGATGATAAGAGAGAGAAAGTATGACTTACCTCCCAATCAACTCTGTAGATTCATGACAGAATGTTTAGAAAGGGGTCCTCCAAATTGTCAGAAAAACATCATTTTTATACACTACCCACTTCAGTTAAATCTTCTGAATTCTAAGCATTTGCCAAATGACTGAAGAAAGCAATCAGTCAGTTGCTAAAGTCTAGTGTCTGAGCAAGAGGCTGGCCCTTGCTGTCTCCCTGAATTTTCTATATTAAAAGATAACATCCAATGGTGGTGCATTTACACCATGGAATACTATGCAGCTGTAAAAAAGAAGGATCTCTTACCTTTTGAGACAGCCTGGAGGGAACTGGAGATGATTAGGCTAAACGAAATAAGCCAGTCAGAGAAAGACAAATATCACATGATCTCACTTATATGTGGAATCTAATGAACACAATAAACTGATGAATAAAATAGATACAGAGTCATGGAAACATGGAACAGACTGACGAATCTCAGGGGGAAGGGGAGGGAGAGGGATTAACCAAAGAATTTAATTATAAATTCTTCCAGCCTCTCACAATAGGGTGGTGAAGACCTGGGGCAGGATGGAAACCAGGTTGGGGGAGCTTCTCCCTTTCTCATGTGCTAGCTCATGGAGGGTGTGGGTGCTCTCTGCTCTGTGTAGGTAAGCTTAGTGGGGTGGGCTTTGACCCACAGTTTTAGCCCATAGTTGTCTACTCGAGTCTGTGATCCAGCACCAAATTGATCTAACTCTGGGAGTACTGGGGACATATCTATTACCTCATGATTTATATTAAGAAAGTTAACATTTTCACCATCTTGACTGTCTCTTATGTCTTATTTTTTCAAGTGTGTCCAAACTCTGTAGAGGAAGAAAGGGTTGTCCTGTATTGACTGTCTAAAACCTAAACAATATACAGTACAAATAGATGAATGCTCTGCTATTCCTAATTCTTTTAAGAAAAAACTCCCTAAATAGATTATAATGTCTTCAAGGGCAGGTTGCATGTTACACTTCTTTATATCACTACCACAAAAGAGAGGCCTTGCAATAGGAATGGAGAGTTGTAGAGAGCACAAACACGTGACCTGGTCACTCTTACCCCTGATAGCTGTAACACCTTTTAAACGTTGTGTTATAAATGCTGAAACTCATCAAAAACATTCCAGCAGAGCTTTACTGTTCCCTGAGCCTCAAAACCGTTCCTCAGTGACACGGATGGAGTGCTGACGGGACCTCCTGCAGGCTAAGGTGAGTTTCCCCAGAATCCTCCAGCTTCCTGTTGCACACAAACTCCCTCAGGGAGGATGGTAGTCCAGCAGCCCTTTCCTTCAACTTGTTGCCATACGCAAATGCCCACTGGTCATAGGCACCGTGGCCTTGCCTAGGCTGCTGCACCATGATGGATTACAAAAGGGTCAGAAATCCATGTTCTAAAACGTAGGTGGAGGTTGGCAGCCACAAGCCAAATATGATCTGCAATTATGAGTTTTGGTCCAGCTTTAAAAAAAAAATAGTTACCAACATTTAAAAATTGAGAGAGGTCAGAAAATGACTTGATCCCTGGCTTCTCTTGAAGAATTAGGTTAGCCTTGGGCCTCTGTGCATAGACTGCAACATGCCTCTAGAGCAGGGGTGGGCAAACTTTTTGACTCGAGGGCCACAATGGGTTCTTAAACTGGACCGGAGGGCCGGAACAAAAGCATGGATGGAGTGTTTGTATGAACTAATATAAATTCAAAGTAAACATCATTACATAAAAGGGTACGGTATTTTTTTTTTTTAGTTTTATTCATTTCAAACGGGCCGGATGCGGCCCGAGGGCCGTAGTTTGCCCACAGCTGCTCCAGAGCCAAACAGTGGCAGTGCCTGGAGATAGTGGGGAGTTTCCAGCTCCCCACTGACCTACCCTCTCCCTATTGCTTTCTATTAACCATCTGGATTTCCAAGAACTTCTATTTATGACTATTTTTAAAAAATACATTTTTATTGATTTCAGAGAGGAAGGGAGAGGGAGAGAGAGATAAAAACATCGATGATGAGAATCACTGATCGACTGCCTCCCGCACGCCCCCAACTGGGGCTGGAGCCCACAACCTGAGCGTGTGCCTGGGCCTGGAATCGAACTGCGTGACCTCCTGGTTCATAGGTTGATGCTCAACCACTGAGCCATGCTGGCGGGGCATGACTATTTTTCCCTAAACAGTCTGGTATCCCCCTTAAGCATATTTGAGAGCAGCATGCTCTTTCAGGGCTTTGCGTTTGTGCCAGCTTCCCTCTAGCTATGGAGCGTTCTCTTCATATTTCTTTATAGTATTTGTCGTGTGGAAGTCCTCTGCCTCAGGAGTGGGTCCTCACAGCTAGTGTAGCCTATATACGCTAGGAGGTACAGAGTACAGAACCGACCTGCCACCTCTCCCCGCCGTGTGTGCCTATAAGGGCTTATGGTGGGGACTGCGTCATCTGGAAGTTCTTATCATTTATTCTAGACTATGTCTGAAGGCTGAGGGAGAACCTCATACAACTCTCAACCTATCCCAGTAGCCAAGATTATGGACCCAAAGTGGCAACCCCCAGGAATTGCCTATTGGCACTCAAGCTGACTGAGGCCCTAGCCAATTCCACTATGGAAACTAGCGGCATTGTGGCCTTAGCTATATTTAAGTGCCAGTGTCCCCCAAGAAACCCCCTGGGATGAAATAATTAGGACTCTCTCAGCTAAGTGTCATGGAGGCCCAGTTAAGCTTAGAAAATCCTCATTAACTATGACTGCGTTGCCCTCTCTCATTATAAATCTGCCGAAGTGTCCATTACCCCAGGCTATTACCTAATTATTGCTAAACAACTTCATTATCTAATAATTTTCAGTAGGACAAGTGAAAAAGTTAGTGACTTACTAGCTACTCTCTTTGCTTCTTTGCATTCTTTATGCATTTCCAAAGCATCTAGCAAGCAGTGCAGCAGCAGCTGAGATGATCTCATTTGTTTGGGGCGGGTGGGGGTTCAGCTATACCAATCTTTGTGCCAACAATATTTGCACAGTTCAGAATACACCTATATCAGTTAGGTGTAGTTGGCTGTGTATAAGAGAATGCAGAGGCCCAAGTAATAATAGGAAATAATGTGCCTAGGTAACAGTTACGTGGTGCTTAGTAGGTGCTAGGACCTGATGTAAGTGCTTATCCCCTTTGACAGGGATTAGGAAGTAGGTAGTTACTTGCCCATCTCCCAGATGAGGAACCTACGGCACAGAATGGTTAGGTGATACGCTTAAGTTTATAAAGTAGGAAGTGGTGCAGCCAGCCACGAAAAAAGTGAAACCTTGCCATCTGTGACAATGTGGATGGACCAGAGGGCTTCGGAGTCCACACTGTTAAGCAAAAACATATCTTTCCCTTAGAGGGCTGGATGGTTCTCTGTGTTGAAGCTGGGCTATGTCCCACTTCCTCCTCACTTTATGGCAACTTACTTTCATGAAAATTAGCATCTACATAATTTATATTAATATATACTTAGTAAATATATATAATATACATAACACAACATGATGTAGTATTTAATTTTTTTCTATTTAATAAATATATGCCCACTTCACCTATTTCTCCCACCCCCACTCACTACCTCGGGCAACCACCAATAATCTGCTCTTTTGTTCTCCGTATCTATGAGCCTTTTTTAAGATTCTGCGTAGAAGAGAGGTCATTCAGTTTTTGTCTTTCTCTGTCACTTAGGATAATGCTCTCCATGTCCGTCCATGTTGTGGCAGATGGCAAGATTTCTTTTTTTTTAAATGGCTGAATAATATTCCCTTTTGTGTGTCTGTGTGTGTATAACATTTTCTTTATCCATTTTTCCATCAGTGGACACTGAGACTGTTTCTTGGCTATTGTAAATAATGCTGCAATAAACCTGGTGGTACTTTTGTCTTTTCAAGTTAGTGTTTTCATTTTCTTTGGATAAATTTCCAAAAGTAGAATTGCTGTTTGATTTTTAATTTTTGAAGAACCTCCGTGCTGTTTTAGATGTGGCTGCACCAATGTACATTTCCACCAACATTGCATATGGTTCCCTTTTCTCCACATTCTTGCCAGCACTTATTTCTTGTCTTTAAGTTAATAGCTACTCTAACAGGTGTGAAGTGATATCTCATTGTGGTTTTGATTTGCATTTCTCTGATGATTAGTGATGTTGGCCCTTTATATTTTTTTCTTGCCTAAATGCTCTGGCTCGGACTTCCACCACCATGTTGAATAGAAGTGGTGAGAGTGGGCCCAGATACAAACTAGTGTGGAGGAGGTATAAAATGGTTCTTCTTGAAAGAATGGTGTCAAGCTCAGGAAATCAGGGTGATTACTGGCAGAGCTGAGTGCCCATTTGAAGGTGGTGGTAATGCATTTACAATGACAAAATCTTCTGCATTATGGAAATTTCACCAGTATCATTCAGTTACATCATACTAACATAGAGAAAGCCTTCAGCGGACATTTACCCAAGGTCATAATGATTGAGGGCGATTATATGATGGGACCACAGAAACTGAGGTTGAGAAGAAATTAAAAGAAAATAGGAAGGGGGCTGATGAATATAGAGAATATAGAAGGAGTTTGAGGGGATTTGAGATCTCAGTGAGGTCAAAGAATTTTCCTTGTATGGGAAGTGAGTGGGAAGTTAGCCCAGAGAAGGGACTGTGTATGTACCTTGAATGATAGTGGATTGCCTAGTCGCCAGTCTCAGCATGGTGTTGCATTCAAAACAAATATGAGTCCAACATGCAAGAAAGCATCAAAAGCATTTAAAATTTTTTTTTTACCGAAATGCTTTGAAAGAGGGAAAAGAAGAATTATATTTCTTATCACAGTGAAACATAAATTCCCTTTGCTTATCACTTTCCCCAGCATTTTCCTTCTCACCTCTGCTGCAGCATCATCTTCTAGAACTACAGCCTGCAATTTGAGTGCATTTTCTCTCCCTTTTATCTTCATCTTCCAGATCTCTCTGTTCTGCAGGGAAGAGCTTTGGGCCCTTTGTAGCATAAAACAATCAAGTCTTGCTCTGTTCCATCTAGTTTTTCAGCTATGCCCATTATGTGGATCAGCACAACAAAGTCCCGTAGCTTTCATTTTTGGATCCCATTATTTGAATTAATTATCATGCATGTGGTGGGTTTCTGGTGATAATGAAGTCAGGGATGTGTCCAAGTGTGGCATGGAAGAAAAAGACATTGAAGATGAGAAGAGCAAGGATTTGAGGGGTCAGGCTGGTTATTCATGTGGAGCCTGAGGCAATGTCAGGAGATGTCAGGAGTTGAGGTAAAGAGGACACATGCTAATGTTTTATTGAAGGAGAGGAATGACCAAGAAATTACTAGATAATTCTTGTGAGGAGGGAGAAAATTGCCATACAGAGGACAACGATTGCTATTCAAGATGGAGGAGAATTAGTGGTCTCAAAGGGGTAAGTTCAGAAAACAGCTTCCACCTGAGAAGGCTATAAGGACAGTATTCCCAAGGGAGAGTCAGGCTTTTGTGAAGGAAAGGAGTTGGGTGGGGCTAGTGGTTCAGAGAGGAGGCAAAAATTTATGGGACTTTACAGAAGAGAACTTCCAGTGGAAGGGCTGTTTTTTAATTTTAATTTTGTTTTATTTTGAGGGAGAGGTGGGAGAGATTCATGGATTTACAGCACATTTTGAAGCTGAATACTTAGAAGACAAAGATTGGAGAGGTTTTCTCCATGGTGACTGATGTGAGGAGGGATGCGGAGCATTTTGAATTTAGTTCTGATGGGCTTTTTTTGTTTGCTTGTTTGTGTGTTTTTTATATTTTAATTGATTTCAGAGGGGAAGAAAGAGAGAGAGAGAGAAGGAGAGAGAGAGAGAAACATAAATGATGAGAGAGAATAATTAATCATCTGCATCTTGCATGCCCCACACTGGGGATCAGCCTAAAAACTGGGCATGTGCCCTTGACTGGAATCGAACCCTGGACCCTTTGGTCTGTAGGCTGATGCTCTATCCACTGAGCAAAATCAGCTAGGGCTCATCCTCTGTATTTTAGCTCAGTCTCACTACTTTAGTTATTTGAGGGTGTAACAAATCACCCTCAAAACATAGTGGCTCAAAAGAATAAACATTTAATTTGGGGGGTAAGGAATTTGGGTGCAGCTTAGCTAGATGGTTCTGGGTCAAGTGGAGCAATCAGGATGTCACCAGGGATTGCAATTATCTGAAGGTTTTGACTGAGGCTGGGAGTTCCACTTCCAAGATGCCTCATTCACAGGCCTCTTGACAGGAGGTCTCGGCTCATAACTTTGTGGGACCATCCATAGGCTGCTTGAGTGTCCTCACAACATGGCAGCTGGTTTCCCCCAGAGTGCCTAATCCAAGAGAGAGACCAAGAAGGAAGTTGCAAGTCACATGACCTACTTTCATGACCTACTTTCACAAAGTGACATACTATCATTTCTGCCATATTCTAATCATTAGAAATGAGTCACTAAGTTCATTCAGGACAAAGAGATGCAGCTCTAGGAAGTCGGATGTTAGATGTGAAGGCATTGATAAAATAAGGCCTAGGGGATTGCGGTTAGACCAGTAACAAGCTCTGTCACCCCTCACTTCATGACAAACTCTTGAAATATTAATCTGTCATTCTGGTAAGAATTCTTTCCCTACCTTTTCAGCATGTGGAGTAGATTGCCTCCCAATTGTAGTTCATGTCCTCTTCCCTCACCTTCCCAGTTAATGTCCAGATGTTTGCACCTAATTTATGTGTTGCTTTGATTTAATCATTGAAATTGCATGCTCTCAATATTTACCAGCATCCACATGGTACACAAGTCAACCCTCCATCTGTTCTACACATTCTTCAAAGTATTTCTCAGAGATGGTCATTCAGGATCTGCTTACATACTTCTTGTGAAAGGGGCTCACTATCTCACTTCCATGTAAAGTTATTTTATAAAAGCTTTGGATTATAAGAATGATTCTTTGTTTTAGAACCTTGTCATATCAAAGAGAACAGCTGATGAGATATAGTAATGCATTATGGCAGCCTGTGTGAGTCAGCTGGGGCTGACATAACAATATAAATTTACTTTCTCACAGTTCTAAAGACTGGAAAGTCTGAGATAAAAGTCCAGCAGGATTCAGTTTCTGTGAGGGCTTTCTTGATGGCATTCAGATGGCTGCCTTCTTCTAATGTCCTCACAAGAGAAGATGGAGAGAGGGAGAGGGAGAGGGAGAGGGAGGAGAGAGAGAGAGAGAGAGAGAGAGAGAGAGAGAGAGAGAGAGAGAGAGAACTCCCTAGTGTCTCTTCTTCAAGGCCACTAATCCCATCATAAGGGCCCCACACTTACTAGTATGACCTCACTAGAGACCTGGTGCATGGATTCGTGCACCGGTGGGGTCCCTCAGCCTGGCCTGCAGGGATTAGGCTGAAACCTGCTCTTCGACATCCCCTGTGGGATCCAGATTGCAAGAGGGCAATTCTAGGGTGACGCACCCCAGAATCAAGCTCCCTCCTCTCTGGTTCTGGGTGCATCACCGGAGAACCACAGCTGCCAAGTCACCACAGCTTAGCAGCTCCTGCATTGAGCATCTGCCCCCTGTTGGTCATTGCACTTCATAGCTACCAGTCAGATGGTCAGATGGTCAGATGGTCGGTTAGGCTTTTATATATATAGATAAACATAATTATCTCCCAAAGGCCCCATCTCTAACTACTATTACATTGGGAGTTAAGGTTTCAACGTATGAATTTTAAGGGGGCAAAAATCAATCAATATCACAACCCATAGTATGACAGAACTGCTTTTCATATCTGAGATCAGATAATAGATTTTTGTTCTTATTTTTTTATGGGGCTCATCTTTGATGCCTTGATAAGTACTTTTAGCAAGAAATGATCATGAATTAAATATTTTTTCTCCTATCTTTCTGAACTCTGGCACAGAGTTTGGGGTGATGGTATACCCTGGGTCAGTTTTTTTCCTCTACAAAAGACAGAAAAAGTGGGAAAAGCTCTCCTTACTGGATGCTGGCCCTGATTCTACAGCATATGAGTAATGAGTCACTACCATTTACCTAGAAGGTTTTAATGATTATTTCATGTTTTAAATTCAATCCTGATTTTTCTGCAAATGCAGCATTCAGAGGAAAAGAAAGAACTCAGTGTCTGTACAAACATATGGAAATCAATGATAAATGGACAGAGACTGCTCAGTATATTTATTAACCAAGCTCGTATAAATCATAATTTTACAACCATTTATTAAATTAATAGGATTGTTTTGGGAACATCAAAGAATTCTTTATTAGGTAAATAATCATGTTTATCCACTCAGTTATGGGGAAAAGCAAATCATTCACACAGCATTTACTCTGCCTCATCGGATTTCATTTCTCTTAAATGTCAGCCATTGATAATTTTTACCAAACAATCTGGGGAAAAAGTCCAAATTTCTATAGGCTTCAGCCACCTCTCCAGGAAAAGGACTGCTGCTTCTCAGATTTCTTTCTTCCCCAACTGGAAAATGCTCCCTGAGGCTAAAGTGGCTCACCCATACTGAACTAAAATTTAGGTAGTTGTCTGTCTTGGCCAAATCTCTTTTTCTTTTTTGATTCGTCCCATGCCAGTCTTGTTATTATTTGACCACACAGGCTCATCTCAGTGGCCTGCTTTGTTGATTAAGCATGAGCCAGATCCCCTCAGCACCTGAGAAAATTCCCCATGTTCCCCTCTTTTTCTCTTTAGCCAGCTGATCTGAGCTCATAGAACCCTACCTTTTTCCAGTGTTAATAGAAAGAAAACACAATTAGGAAGTTAAGTCAGCTGCCTGACAGGGAGGACTTACTCCATGTTTGTTATTTTGATTTGTAGTATCAATTTTGTCCTGAAAAATTACTTTACAAATTATAATTTTATAAATAAAAGTGTATTTTAGCCCTATTTGGTATGTACTGGCAGAGTTACAAGTTCCATTCATTTAGTAAATAGTTATTGATCCCTCTAAGGCCAGATGTCAGGCACAGTGAGAAATATGAAGAGTTATTGATTTATCCAATAAACATTTCCTGAGTACCAGCTATATGCCAGATACTGTTTGAAACACTGGGGCTATAGAGGTGAACAAGAAACACAGAACTCCTGATCTCAGGGAGCTGCTACTCCAGTGGGAAAAAAAACAGATAATAGACAAACAAATAAATAATAATAGCAGCAATAAGTATTGTAAGGAAAATTCAACAGAAAATATGAAAGTGACTGGTAACAGTGAGGGGAGAAATCATTTAGATGGAATAGTCAATGAAGGTATCTGGAAGGTGACATTTGATCTAATATAGATGAGTAGAGTAGAGTACATTCCTCTTCCTGGGGGAGTTTACAGTGAAGGCTAAGACTGCATTCAATTTAGTATATAACCAAAGCAGGTGTCTATGATGAAGGTGTTTCTCTGATAAAATGAACCTGCAAAGTCTGGAAGAGGAGATCGCTTACTCAAATGAACAGTTTCAACACGAGGATCATGATAAATCAGGTAACATGGCACCACCAAAGGAAACAAATAAAGCTCTAATAACTGACCCTAAAGAAATGGAGATCTATTAATTGTCTGACAAAGAATTCAGAATAATTCTCCTAAAGCAGTTCACTGACTACAAGAACACACACAGAGACAACTAAATAAAATTAGGAAAATAATACATGTACAAAATGAGAATTTCAGCAGAAAAATTGTAACCATAAAAAAAAAAAATCAAATAGAAATCCTAAAGCTGAAGAATGCAATAACTGAACTAAAGAACCCTATACAGAATTTCAACAGCAGACTAGACCAAGAATCCAAGAGCAGAAAAATACACATTCTTTTCAAGCACACATAGGACATTTTCTAGAAAAGATCATATGTTAGGCAAAAAACCAAACAAACAAACAAACAAACAAACAAAAAAACAAACCAAAAAACAAGTCTCAAAAATTCAAGAAGGTAGAAATCATACCAAGTATCCTTTTGACCACAATGGTATAAAACTAGAAATCAAGAACAGAAGGAAAACTGTAAAATTAACAAATACATGTAAATTAAACAATACTCTCCTGAACAATCAATGGATCAAAGATGAAATCAAGAAAAAAAAATCTTGAGGCAAATGATAATGGAAACACAATATACCCAAACTTATGGGATACAGCTAAAGCAATTCTAAGAGGAGAATTAATTGCTATAAACACATACATCAAGAAAAACCCCCTCAAATAAACAACCTAACGTTACACCTCAAAAAAGCTAGAGAAAGAACAAACTAAGTCCAAGTTAGTGGAAAGAAGGAAATAATAAAGATTAGAGCAAAAATAAATGAAATAGAGAATAGAAATATGATAGAAAAGATGAAAAAACTAAGAGTTGATGTTTTGAGAACATAAATAGTTGACATGACTTTAGCTAGACTAATCAAGAAAAAAAATACTCAAAAATTGTATATGGAAGGGGAGACATTACACTGATACACAGAAATACAAAGAATCATAAAAGACAGCCAGTAGCAATTATATGCCAACAAACTGGACAACCTCAAAGAAATAGATAATTTCCTAGAAACATATAACCTATCAAGACTGAGTCATGAATAAATAGAAATCTGAATCGATTAATGAGTAAGGAGATTAAATAAGTAATCAAACACAAAGAAAAGCCGAGATCCAAATCCTTTCCAAATTATTTCATCCTGGCCAGGTGGCTCACTTGATTGAAGCATCATCCCATTGACTAAAAAGTTTCAGGTTCCTTCCCGTCAGAGTGAGTACAGGTGGCAACTGATTGATGTTTCTCTCTCTCTCTCTTTCTCTCTCCCCTTCCTCTTTCTCCAAAATCAATAATAATAATAATAATAATAATAAATATAATAAATATCCACATATCCCCAGATGAGGATTGGAAAAAAAAAACTTACTTCAAAAATTTGGAGAGGTGGAAACATCCCCAAACTCCAAAATAAGGCCAGCATTACCCTGGTAGCAAAGCCAGATAAAGACACTGCAAAATAAATAAATAAATAAATAAATAAATAAATAATAAATAAAACTACAGAATATAATTTCTTGAGAAAATATTAGCAAACCAAATTCAATATTATGCCAAAAGGATCATTCACCATGATCAAGTGTGATTCATGCCTGGGATGCAAGTATGGCTCAACATAAATCAATAAGTGTGATACATCACTTTAATAGAAAGATAAAAATCATATATGTGATCATCTCAACTAATTTAGAAAATTCAACATCCTTTCATTATAAAAAAATATCAAAAAATTGGGTACAGAAACAACTTAATAAAAACCCTATATTAAAGCCCATAGCTAACATCACACTCAGTGATGAAAAGGAGAAAATCTTTTTCTTGTCAGATGAGTTTAAGAAGACAAGACTACCCACTCTCAACACCTCTATTTAACATAGTACTGGGGTCCTACCCTGAACAATAAGGTAAGAAAATAAAATAAAAGGCATCCAAATCATAAAGAAAGAGGTAAAATTGTCTCTGTTTACAGATGACATAATTTTATATTAAAACAAATAAACTAAAGATCTGATAAAAAGAAAACTTTTAGAACAAATAAACAAATTCAGTAAAGTTGTAGAATATAAATTCAACATGTAAAAATCAGTAGGCCCTAGTCAGTTAGGCCCAGTGGATAGAACATTGGCCTGTGACTGAATGTTCCCGGGTTTGATTCCTGTCAAGGGCACATGCCCACTGGGGTTGCAGGCCGGGTCCCCAGTAGGGGGTATACAGGAGGCAGCTGATCGATGATTCTCTCTCATCATTGATGTTTCTCTCTATCCCTCTCCCTTCCTCTCTGAAATCAATAAAAATATATTTTTAAAAAGCAGTAGTATTTTTATACACTAATAACAAACTGTCAGAAAGAGAAATTAAGACAACAATTCTATTCGTTATAGTATCAAAAATAATAAAATATTGAAGGATAAATTTAACCAAGGATGTAAAATATCTGTACAGTAAAAACTATAAGACATCCATGGAAGAAATTGAAGAAGACAAATAAAAAGATAATCCTTGTTCATGGATTGGAACAATTAATATTGTACTACCCAAAGTACATACTACCCAAAGTCATCTATGGATTCAATGCAATCTCTATCATAATTCCAAAGTCATTATTTACAGAAATAGCAAAAGTAATTTTAAAATTCACATGTAACTACAAAAACCTTGAATAGCAAAAAGCAATTTTGGGAAAGAAAAACAAAGTGGGAGGCATCACATTTCCTGATTTCAAACTATATTATTAAGCTATAGTAATCAAAACAGTACAGTATTGGTATAAAAACCAACACAGGTCAATGGAACAGAACAGAGAGCCCAGAAATAAACCCCACATATCCAATCAACAAATATTTGACAAGTGAGCCAAGAAAACTCAATGGGGAAAAGACAGTCTCTTCAAGTAATGATACTGGGAAAACTGGATAGTCACATGTAAAAAAAAAAAAAGAAAAACAAAACCAAAAAAATTGAGTCCCTATCTCATACCATCCTTCTATGTCCCAGAATCACCAAATAAAGGAGAAACAACATGGAGATGGCAAAGCTGCTCTTTACCACCTCAGTCCAAGAGGGGACAGATCATCTCCTCTTACTCTCCATTGCCAAAACTAGTTTTAGTGCCATAATAAACCCAAAAGCACAGTGAATGAAGTGTAGCAGTATATCTAGCCAGCAAGAAGCAGAGAACACATGTATTGGTGAGAACCAGCGGTCTGTCATAGTGTTTTTTTCTTTAATAGCTTGTTTGTTTTTGCATAAATGGAGTCCCTTTAACTACACTATTAAATCTCCTACAGCAACATATATGGTAGCCAACCCTATCTCCTGTTCTCACACTCTCGTGCAATACTCTCCCATGTTTAATAGGAGAGCTCTGATAGGGTAGAGCTCTGACCTGTATAACCAACAGGGTACTGAGGAAGGATGGAGCATGACTTCTGAGGCTAGGCTATGAAAATCATTGTGGCTTTGGACACATAAGCAACCCTGTGAAGAGGTCCATCTTTGCAGGAATGGAGATCCCCTGCCAACAACCCACACTAACTTGCTAAGTATGTCAATAAGCCACCTTGATATGGAGCTGCCCTCTGTCCTCAGTTAAGATTTTCAAATCTGTACTTTAGAATTGCCAAACTTTGTCACTAATAAAAGATTCAGATCTATTCATCCATTTATTCATCAAATACCTTTGACTTGTTTCTCAAAAGACATTGCCACATAATTACCTTAAGACTCCCCCAAGAAAGAACTCACAGGTCAGCTCCCATTTGTTGCTAGTGACTGCTGTTTCCACGCCTCTGAGGTTGTTTCCAGAGATAAAGAATCTGAGCCTTTATCCACCAGTAATATTTGCTGGAGAAGTGGAAGCAGTAGTAAGTAGCTGGTGGACTATATAATTGCCGTCTATGGTCTAGGCACCCCAAATCTTGTTTTTCAAGCCAACATTCTCAGTTAGGACTCCATAGCCAGTAAGTGCCACTTGGCCTGATCAAAGGCCCCAGAGCTGCAGTCCTGACAAATGGCATAAGGGAAAAAGTGACGCCAGATGCTTTTTGGCCATAAGTCGGCCAATTAATCTGGTTTATTTACTGTCTACCATGTGTCTTTTACTATGAAGGGATTCAAATTGGTTGCTGAGAATGACATGGTTCATGGCTCTTGTAAAAGACCCCACTTCTCAGCTCCAACCTCATACTCTCGTGATTGGGTTTTTCTAGCACCGGAGTCAAGGGAAAAAATATTTGTTAAGAAATAACTGGAATTTGGAAGAAACATGAGATATACTCTACCCTATCAGAGCTCGTTTATATTCTGAGCAGAGTCTAGTAGCCTGTTTACTAAATGCATAAATTTTCAGGTACTTGCAAAATGCCAGGGTCATAAATCTTTTTGAAAAACAAAGCTAATTTATTTTCCTTGAAAATAACGTGCATTTTAAAAATGGAAAATAGAGAAGACTTCAAAGAAGAAAATAAAAAACACACACAATAAAAAACCATGATCTCACTTCTCAGAGTCAACCACTGTTTTGCTGTTGTGCAAGTTAGAAAACACATATAATTGGGATAATATCATACATATAATCTTATCCTGATTTGTTCAGTTAACAGCATGACAAAAATATTTACTCTTTGCAAACATCGTTTGAAATTGTTGTCTATTTTAGTAGATTCCTGTATCAAAATGTACTAATGTTTCTCTCATATTATTTTCACGGAGGGAAGGAAGGTGCAATTATAAATCTTCAAATAAGCAGAGACACGACCATTTCTGAGTGAGATCATTCATTGGCTCACAGGTTCTTAAGCCTGCAAGGCTGCCTGAGAGAGAGTGGACTACAATGTTTTCTTTCGTAGACGAGGCCACTGAGGCACAGAGTTTCCTGACTTGTCTAGGATTACACCGCAAGCCAATGGCAGCACCAGGCTGATGGCCCATGCTTCTAGTATTTCTACAAATGGCAAAAGGAGAATGAACTTTTCTTTAGCAGATATTTACCTCATGCCTGACCTTTGAAATAATTGTTACTATCAATAAGGCTCCATCAGAAAAAAAAAGAAAGCAAAAAAGAGGGGAGCTCCCCAGCCTGCCTGTTTAGAAGAATGTGGGCTTGTCAAGGATTTAAGTCCCTGACAAGGATTTAAGTCCACGTGTATGGTGGGAAGAACCCCACCTGGACTCTGGCCTGAAAACATGTTATCCTGCTGTGCTTTTGCCTGGCCATGTGGCTTAAGCAAGGTCCACATAAATAAGTTCACCTCCCTGGATCTCAGCTTTCTCACTTTTCAGTGAGGGAACTACACTAATTGGTATTTTCATGGTCTGATATTTTAGCTTCTAAGTTTGATCCTTTTTGTCAATCGCAGACTCAAGGAACATTTTGAGTCTCGTGGATGGGAAGTCGCATAAAGACTTCACAGAGTCTCCCAATGAAATGAAAATCTTAACCAACTGATCAGCTCAAGAGGTGAATGAATTTAATGAGTATACGCGAAATCCAAAGCCTTTAGGAAATAAATATTTCTATGACCACACAGAGCACATCTTACCCCCCAAACACACTCCGTTTTTCAGTTGCTCAGACCCAAAATCTTCAGACTGAGCTTTGACCTGCCCACCACACCTTCTCTCATGCTCTATCTCCAAACTGTCAGAAAATTCGCTTGATTCTTTCTTCTAAACTATCCAGAATCTGACTATCTGACCAATATGTCCTATCGCTACCATCCTGGTTAAAAGCACCATTATTGCAATAATGGCATCATCTCCCGCTGCCCCTCCCCTTGCTTGCTTGCTCCAGCACACTGGGCTCTTTCCTCTTCCTAGGATATTTTCCCACAGACAGACACTTGGCTAATCTGCTCACTTCCTTCAAACCATTGTTCAAAAGTCACCTCTTCAATGACATCTATCTGGACTACTTTATTTCCTGCTGAAAATTGAACCCCTGTCCAGTGTTCTTATTTCCCTGCTCTCCATTTCTTTTTTTAAATTTAATTTTATTGATTTTGAGAGAGAGAGAGAGAGAAACATCAATCGCCCTGAACGGGAATCAAGCCCACCACCTTTGGTGTATAGGATGACACTCCAACCAACTGAGTCACTCTGGCCAGGGTTGTTGTTTTTTGAAATATCCCTTTCCTTTACTGAATAAAACATATTCATAGTTAGAATGATGACCTTTAATTATTTATTATATTTATTTGTTATTATATGCTTCCTATCACTTATGTAAAACCAAGCAGGGTAGGAAACTTTGTCTATATTTTTTTTCACTGATGTATCCCAATTGCCTAAAATAGTGTCTGGCCAAAACAGGTGCTAAAGCAATATTTCTTACATTTAGAGATAGGAAATCAATTGCACAATGTATTAATGCAACTTTTCAGAAAGCAGTATCCTAGCTCTTATTAGATAATTAAAGGGAACTATAACCAAAACCAGCTCTGAAACCAGGGTTATGTTTACTCATAACACTGTATAGTTGATCTGGGGATTTTTTTTGGAAAATAATTTCATTAGAAAAATTCATATAAAATTTTAATGTGTCTTATTGGATGGTTTCTTACTCATGTAGTGGCATGTCTAAAAATCTTCTTTTGAAGACCTCCTAGGAGGAGAAAAGAGAAAGAGAAAACACAAGAAATAGGAGTGCCTTTCTTAGCAAAAAAATCTTAAACATGAATGATAATGAATCTGGTAGCTAATGTTGCTATGTTAATAATAATAATGCTGATACTCATAATTATTGTATGTGGAACTTTTCATTTGAAAGTCTCCATGTGCTTTATAAACATTAATTAGTGACATTTCACAACACCCCCATTAGAAAGGTAGATATTATTATACTCATTTTATACCTTTAGATAAAAGAGTTAGTAAAGGTCATGTATCAAGATAAAAATAGAAACTAAAGTAACACTTGGAAACCTCCCTTTCGAGATTCTAGCTCATCTACCAGTGCCTGCGGGGATATGAGCCCCTTTCTCTCCGAATTAATTCATGGCCTGTGGAATCCATGCTGATGGAATGTTCAGGATACCGTGGAGAATTCAGTATTCTATGGAGACCTCAGAGGAGTTGCTGGACCTATTGCTTTGTTTTTATTTTAAAAGAACTTTTCAAAACAGGTAATATTCTCCTTGCCATTCTTTTCACATCTTTGTCTTTCCTTTGGTGGGTGTCACATGAATTTCATGAGTTGGCCCTGTTCTCTTTATGTCCTCTCCAGCCTCACATGGAGCAGTGTGTTCTAGTGCCGGCTATCAAGGCTCTAAATCACTGTGAGAGCCAGGCAACTCCCAGGCCTCCTGAACCTCAGCTTCTTCTTCTATAAATGAGTACACTGGCTTCAGCATCTCTACAGTTCCTCTAACAATAAAATGACATGTTTCAATGGAGGGAAATCCTTTGAGATGATTTCTCAGGGCAGTGTTTATTATGTTAGAGGCATAATAAGGAAAAAAGTTATTGGAGGAATGCTTCGCCAGCTGAGGAGAAGACTCTGAACATTCTGTTATTAAAAATCGTCTGAGTAGGTTTTGTGTCAGGTTCCATTGCCCTCTTAGTGATGATGGCAAGCTTTGACTTTTGAGTGGACAGGTTGGAGAACACAAGATTGGTCCCTAGTCCCTATTTCTGGGGCTTGGAGAAGAGGACCTTTTCTTGGGGAAGGCAGCCCTCCTGTGTTTCTACTTCTTTAGGGACCTCTTTGTCTCTCACCAGGATGTCAATTCACATCTTAATCACTTTGTGTGTAATCTCATTAGAGATAATCCCATTTGCCAAAGTGTCAGTATCTTTCCTTGGTACAGAGGAAGGCATTCTTATCTTTTGTTTTGGAAATCCAATTCAGCTTGAGTTAAAAATAGAGCAGTCCTGGTCGAATTCTTTCTCTGACTTTGGATGTTGGCATTGAAATATATAAGTGGGTTCTTTAAAATCGTCACACTAAATCCCTATCGGTCATGGCATTAAACTGTAAGGGCATCATTTTAAAAAATGGGTGCTGGGGTGGGGTTTTTTTGCAGTTTAAATGAAGCAAACATTTTGTTCACTTACAAAAAATCTAAGATGACTTTCATAAATTAATCTGGTAATCATGTCCTCTTATGATTACTCCGTTTTTCTTTGTGGGGATAGAAGTACTTACAATAAACAAACAAAAGAACAAACAATCATAACACAGAGAAACAAAAGACCACCTTTTCCCGTTTTTAACTGAACACTTGCCTTATAGTGACTCTCATCAGGCAGTCCTGAGATGGTGAAACTCCAGATCATTCAAGCAACCGCATTTGGTGGTGGAGGGCTTGTTTCAGGGAGGCCCAGGACCAAGTGCACGTGAAGCTGCACCATGAGAGCAGGGACTCGCTTTTGCAGGAAGTGCCAATCCATATGTCTCCCTGACTGTCATAACATACATCACATTAAACGTGCGAAACAACTCATAGAAACCCCATCTCTCCCTGCAGCTCCTCTTCCCCGACATGCAACACATTCCAATTTTCATATTCTTAAAGTGTTTGTGTGGGGTGGGGGAGGGGGGTGGGGGGGTGGTTAGAACAGCAGTCATTCTCATTTGATGGTTTGAAAAAAGAAGAGATGTTGGTACCACTCACTGACTGGCTAATGAATAATCAGATTTCACAGCGTGAGTGCTGGGGTGGTAATTTGGTTGCACGCCATGCTCCAAACCCATGGAATAGTGCTTCATTAATGTGAAGACCTGTATAATCAAACAATTAGCAGTCTCTCTGCAATGAAAGCAGCTTTTCATCAGCGTACATACTTCGGCGAAAGATGAGTCCCAAATCCGTGGATCTGACAGCAACTAGTCTTACACTAACTCAGCAACAGTAACATGGAGGGTGACATGGGTGCTTTTCTCCCTTTTCTTTAGCTAAGTCTTCGCCAGAACGTGTGCTTCCACAGCCCTGAATGGTAGCAAGCATTTGTAGAAAATGGGAGATTAAGAGAATGTCTTTTAATTTTATTTACAAAACCTTCTATTTCATATCTGCTGTGTTTTTCCTCACTTTACACTTCTTAGGGTTAAGAAGCTTGGAAATATACTTTAACTTATGGAGAAAGAGAAGGTTTTTATTTTGCTACTTTGCATCAGTGACTTGTGTCATCTTCAGTCTAATAGAGCTGATTAGCCTCTTTGGAGACTTTTCCTCAGTAGCCATGGAGAGAGGGTGCTGGTTTATGGTGGGATCTCTCCTTTGTTTTGTTGACTAATTCACATCAAATGAAGGCACAACCAGGCTATTCACAGAACCAGGAGGCAGAGACCTCGGGCTCCTGGTGCCTTACGGTTCCCATCTCTTTCTCCGCCCTAAACAAGCCCTGAATATATTGGGTTGCTTTCAACATATTGCTCAGTAGCAAAGAGGTGAGAAGTACTAGCTCAGTACTTGTTTTTAAAGGTAAAAATGTAAATTATCAAAAACTTCAGTAGATTTGCAATAGTTTTGTGACTAGTTTGGCTATTCTAAATCAGGGATAGCAAACTTCTTGTGTAAAGGCCAAATGGCAAGTATAGGAAAATCAGTTATTATGTACGTATATAACAATGATTGGAAAACAAGTCTTAACTCATAAGCTTTAAAGAACAGACTTTGGGCTGAATTTGGCCAGCAAGCTAGTTTGCCAATGCATGGTCTAAATCACAGGCTTAAAAAAAACTATTTCTCTGTCACCGAACAAATCAATAGGCTCTGTATATCTGGATTTCCTTTTATACATTATTGTCTTATTGGAGATAATAAAAATTTTGGAAATATTATGTAAAAGAAATGTTTAGCAATATCAACAAAATTAGATAGAATGGCTAGCATTCATTGTAGTGAGAGGCTAAATGAGTAAACCTGGAATACTTTGTTGGTGTGTTTTTATTGACCCAGATTGGTCGTGGAGCAAGACATGCAGGTTACTCAGGTCTTGTGTACGTAGAGATGAATTCCAGCTCAAGGGAGGGAGCACAGCACTGACCAGGCCAAGGTTTGGGGTCTGATCTCTGGACAGGTGTGATGGTTTGTTTCACACAAAGAAGGAACATTATTCCATGGCCACAATCTGTATCTGTACTCAAGTCAGCTCTCAAAAAAGCCATTTGGACTATCTAGGAACTTATGGTTGAACCCAGAACAACCGGCACCATGGTCTGAAAAGAACATGCCTGAAATTTCAGATCAGATTCTATATTTTAATATTAAAACAGTTAACATTAGGATGGAGCAAGGGTTCTCCAGCTCCAATGTGCATTATCTAATAAAATGTTGGACTCCGAAGGGTCCTGGCTAATGGCTTAATATGGCTATAGATAACCATTTCCAGTGACAGGCCCATTGAATGTTGTTTTCCACTGTTCTCTGTTCCACATTTTTCATTAAAAACTTGCATGAGGACAAACAAGGTATTCTTATTAAGTCTGTATATGATGAAAAGTCGGGAGAGCTCATGCATGCAATGGATGACAGAGGGAATCAACAAAACCTCTACAACTTACTAACCCCATGAGAAAAATCCAGAAAAATATAACTTAGCTAGAGTAAATGTACAATTTGTTATTTGAATTAAAGATAACAACAACAGCCGAAACCGGTTTGGCTCAGTGGATAGAGCGTCGGCCTGCGGTCTGAGGGGTCGCAGGTTCGATTCTGGTCAAGGGCATGTACCTTGGTTGTGGGCACATCCCCAGCGGGAGATGTGCAGGAGGCAGCTGGTCGATGTTTCTCTCTCATTGATGTTTCTAACTCTCTATCTCTCTCCCTTCCTCTCTGTAAAAAATCAATAAAATATATTTTTAAAAAAAGATAACAACAACAATAACTAACTGTAAAAGTGCTGATGGGAAAGTCCTTAGCAAAAGCAAAAATGACAACTTGATTTAAGTTTTTAGTGGTTGCAGTGGGCCCATGGGGTAATTAACATTATGAATCCATTCACAAGATTCAGTGTCTAAACGAGTTCACTTAGCATGCCAAATTTCACTGTATCCCACTCAGGTCGCATTTAGATGGTGTGTAAAAAAGGAAATAGATAAAAAGTATGTTTGATAAAAAACTACTGCAGTCAGGTATGCCAAATTGACACATACTACTATTCTGAGTGAAGGACTGTTGAAGGAATCATGGCTTTTCTCTCAGATTCCTGGGCTCCGTGCAGATCTACTGAACTAGAATTCCTGAGGGTCGTGCTGGGAATCTGCCATTCTAAAATTCTCTCTAGATAATTCTGATGAGAAAACAGATTTGGGAAACCAAATCATCAATGCAAGAAAAATCTATCAAACTTGGTAAAATAACTAGTTAACAAGTTAGAGCTAATTCAGAAAGTTTCAGTAACTTTTTCATTTTCTTCCATTTGTTTTGGAATTTTAACACTAGACTGTGGCTTGTTTATTCAGGGACAAAGAAGTTAGAATTTAGAATTCTTTCTCTATGTGGGCCATTTAACTTTGCTTATTTATTCATGGCCTTAGACTATACCCCTAATGCTAGTTACTTCCAATTATTGAGTCTAAGATTTGGACAAATCAATGTACACCTACCACTTTCTCTGGGGGAATAGTTCACAATTATTTCTCCCACAGATAGAGGAAGGGGAGTGCACATAGAGAGACAGAGTCCTGAAGGGCCTTGCCATTCTTTATTGCTATGAATATGCACCACCATATTCCATATATCTAAACTATCAAATCGACTTCTCTTATGGAAAGTTCCTTTTTTAACAGTTGTTCAAGCTCAATATGTAAGACTTCTTTTGTTTACTTGCTCCTCATATCTAGATATTTATAATTTTTTATGATTTTTACCTCCAAAATGTATTTTTAATCCATCATTAACACCTCTGTTCTCATTGTTTTTACCATGGTGAAAATAGAACAGACTGTTTTGCTAGCCTTCTAGTCCCTAATTCTCCATCTTCCCTTGTCTGATTCATCTTCTGAAGGCCTGGCTCTGATCCTGTTGCTGCACCAAAAACCTGCAGGATGGAGTTGGAGCACCTAGGCTGCCACGAACGATGCCCAAGGCTGTGTTCCAAACCTTTTATTTATTAATGAACAAAGTAATTTATTGAGCAACTACTTTTTGTTAGGCAATGAGAAAACGAAGCTGAAAAAACAATTTTTACATCTCACTACACTGATTTCAAGTTTTTGCTCTAATTCCTTTGCCAATGTTGTGTTCTCTCTTACCTCCCAGCATTTGAATGTCAAATACTATCCAACCATAAAGTCATCAATCCTTTATGAAGTCTTCTCTGATCTCAACATTAAGAAATCACCTATTCCTCTTTAAACCCCACAGTGCAATATTTATGACAATTGCCACTTTTTAGTAGTTTGGGTATGTAAACATCTTTTTCTGTTAGGATACATCATTATTAAATGTAGAAACTAGGTCTTATTTATCTTCACTGCCTCTAGAATATTGCCCAAAAGCTAAGACATGGCTCAATATATATTTGTTGAAAAGAACAAGTGACAAAAGTAAAAATAAATAAGTGGAACTACATCAAAAGAAAAAGCTTGTGAACAGCAAAAGAAAACCATCAACAAAATGAAAAGGTAACCTAGTGAATGAAAGAAAACATTTGCATACCATATATCTGATAAGGGGTTAATATTTAAAATATATAAGGAAGCCATACAACTTAATAGCAATCCTATATAATGAAAGCTCAGCAACCATTACAGCGGAACGACCAGAACGACCAACAACCAGAGGACCAACCGGTAGCTATGACATGCACTGCCCCAGATCTTGTTGTTGGCACCCTGACAGCCCCAATCCCATTGATTTGCATCCCGGACCCTGACAGCAGGGAGGTGGGGAACCCCATTTCTCACGGAATCAGCCATTGATCAGCTTACTGTCCATGCTCTGACAGCCCAGAATCCCATTCACCCATACCCCTGTGAACTGATTTGTAATGGATCTATTACTGAAGCTACCTTTGGAAATAGCATATCTATAGATAATATTAAAAATATATCTAAACGTGCAATTCTTTGTCAAAAAAAATGAGCACATTCATAAATTAAATGAAGAAATTTTGGATATATTTGATGGAGATTTTCACACCTATTTGAGTAATGATTGATGATGCTGAAAAGGAATTTTTTTCCATCAAATTTCTTAATAGTATTACTCCTTCAGGAATGCCGTGTCATAAATTAAAATTGAAAGTAGGTGCAATCATCATGCTACTGAGAAATCTTAACAATAAATGGGGTCTTTGTAATGGTACTAGATTTATTATCAAAAGATTGTGACCTAACATAATCGAAGCTGAAGTATTAATAGGATCTGCAGAAGGAGAGGTTGTTCTGATTCTAAGAATTGATTTGTCCCCATCTGATACTGCCCTCACATTTAAATTAATTTGAAGACAGTTTCCTGTGATGCCAGCATTTGCGATGACAAATAAGTCACAAGGACAAACTCTAGACAGAGTAGGAATATTCCTACCTGAACCCATTTTCAGACATGGTCAGTTATATGTTGCTTTCTCTCGAGTTCGAAGAACATGTGATGTTAAAGTTAAAGTTGTAAATACTTCATCACAAGAAAAATTAGTCAAGCACTCTGAACATGTTTTTACTCTTAATGTGGTATACAGGGAGATATTAGAATAAGTTTAATCAATTTATCAGTCATTGTTTGTATCAATATTATTGTTTTTTAAAAAATATATTTTATTGATTTTTTACAGAGAGGAAAGGAGAGGGATAGAGAGTTAGAAACATCAATGAGAGAGACACATCGATCAGCTGCCTCCTGCACACTCCCCACTGGGGATGTGCTCACAACCAAGGCACATGCCCTTGACCGGAATCGAACCTGGGATCCCCAAGTCCACAGGCTGACGCTCTATCCACTGAGCCAAACCGGTCAGGGCTCAATGTTGTTTTTATATCATGTTTTTGTTGTTTTTATATCATGTCTTTGTTGTTGTTATGTCATGCTTTATTGTTTATTAATAAATTTATATATTATTTTCATATATATTTTACTAATTTTCTTTAATCTCTGACACTTATAGAGAAAGGGCAACTAGTGATATTAAAATATTTCTCCTAATTAATTCCCTTTGAATGTGCACGAATTCAGACACTGGGCTACTAGTCTATATAATAAAAGCCTAAGCGACCATTATGGCAGAACAACCAGAATGACTGGTTGCTATGATGCGTACTGACCAGCAGGAGGCAGATGCTCAACGCAGGAGCTGCCCCCTGGTGGTCAGTGCACTCCCACAGGGAGAGCACCACTCAGCCATTAGCTGGGCTCATGGCTGGCTAGTGTAGCAGCAGTGGTGGGAGCCTCTCCTGCCTCCCTGGCAGCTCTAAGGAGCAGCAAGTCGAGCAGTAAGGAGCAGCAAGCAGGTGGGCAGTAAGGAGCGAGGGGTCCTGGATTGGGAGAGGGCACAGGCCAGGCTGAGGGACCCCCCCAGTGTACAATTTCATGCACCAGGCCTCTAGTTATAATAATCATAATCATAATAATCTGAATTTTAAAATGGGCAAAAGACCTGAATAGATATTTTCCAAATAAGATATACAAATGACCAACAGGTTCATGAAAAGATGCTCAACATCACTAATCATCAGGAAAATGCAAATCAAAATCACAAATGGGACATCACATTACACCTGCTGAAATGGTTACTTTAAAAAAAGCAAGTAATAACAAGTGTTGCCAAGGATGTGAAGAAAAGGGAACCCCAGCCCTAGCTGGTTTGGCTCAGTGGATAGAGCATCGGCCTTTGGACTGAAAGATCCCAGGTTCGATTTTAGTCAAGGGCACATGCTCGGGTTGCGGGCTTGATCCCCAATAGGGGGTGTGCAGGAGGCAGCCAATCAATGATTCCCTCTCATCATTGATGTTTCTATCTCTCTCTCCTTTTCTATCTGAAATCAATAAAAATATATTTTTTAAAAAAAGGAAGAAACGAGAACCCCAGTGCACTGCTGGTAAGAATATAATTTGGAGTAGCCACTATGTGAAACAATACGGAGATTCCTCAAAAATTAAAAATAGAACTGCAGTATGATTCAGAAATCCAACTTCTGAGTATATAACCAAAAGAAATGAAATCACTATCTTGAAGAGATATCTTCACTCCCATATTCATTGCAACATTATTCACAATAACCAAGACAAGGAAGTGATTAGGTGTCCATCAACTGATGAGTGGATAAAGAAAATGCGATATATATTTGAATATATATAGGAATATTATTCAGCCATTAAGAGAAGGAAATGCTGCCACTACACCAGCATGATAAAGATTGAGGGCATTGCGCAAAGTGAAATAAGACAGAGAAAGATAAATAATGTATAATTTCACTCATCTATGGAATCTTAAATAACTGAACTTACAGTTATAGAGAGTAGATTGGTGGTTGCCAGGGCTGGGGGAGAGGTAGAAATGGGTGAAAGTAGTCAAAGGGTACACACTTCCAATTATAAGATGTCATTTCTGTCATCTAATGTACAGTGTAAGGGTTATAGTTAATAATGCTATATTTTACACTTTCAAGTGGCTAAGACAGTAGATCTTAAAAGTTCTCAACACACACACACACACACACACACAAATTAACTATGTAAGGTAATGGATATGTTAACTAACCTCTATCATGGTAGTCATTTCAGAGTAGATGCATATATCAAATCATCACGTTGTACACAAACTTACACCATGTTATATGTCACTTATGTCTCAATAAAGCCAGGAAAGAATAATATAAAAATGACTTGCTTGATATCAAAAAGCAAAAAAATAAAATAAAGAATTTTTCAACTTGCTTAAAGAAGGAGCTTTTGATTTATGACATATGGCAACCATGGGAAGAAGAAATAAAATAAAACAATAAGCCCTTAATTATTTAAATAAATATGACAGAGTTCTCACTAAGGAAGATCAGCATGCTTGCTAAGGCCACATCATAATCAAAGTGTCACTCTCCTTCTTTTCTGCCTCCCAGAACATGGCTATCATCTGATGTTGTCAGTGGTCACTTTCTTTTTAAAAAAATATGTTTTCATTGATTTTAGAGAGAGAGGAAGGGAGAGGGATAGAGAGATAGAAATATTGATGAGAGAGAAACATCAGCGATTGGCTGCCTCCTGCATGCCCCCTATTGAGGATCGAGCCTGAAACCCAGGCATGTGCCCTGACCAGTGACCTCTTGGTTCATGAGTCGACCCTCAACCACTAAGCCACACCGGCCAGGCACCAGTGGTCACTTTCTAGAAGGTGTGAACATTGACCCCTCAGTAGACTTCTGCTTCCTGCACACCAGGGTCAGCAGAAGGTGAATTGGGAGAGTTTGCATTCCATTTAGTGGCTGAGCTCCTTCATTTTTCACCCACCACAGGCACTATTTGAATGCATCAGACTTTTCAACAGTTCAAGGATATAGAAGGAGACACATTAGAATAAGGCAATCAATTTAAAACATACACTGGACATTCCTGTTCTTAAAGGTCCTTTGGACACCTTCCTCCTCAGGCTCCAGGCTCCTGCCCTATTATAAGTCCCCCTTTTCTGTTTTTCCCATCTCCAAATTCCTGACCATACCTCATCCAAAACAGTTGTTGGTTTTTTTTCGTCTCCTTATATGCTCTGCTTTTTCCTTCCCTACACAAAGTAGAGAAAAAAAGTTTCCTTTCTCAAAAGTATCTTTGTCAGCCAGTCAATAACACTTTCCTCCCCAATTACAAGGACATAGAAGACAGGACCGGGACTCTGAAAAATCCTAAAGCATGATAGGACTTGGAGCTGGTCCTTGTGACTCCATGGTTTTCAAAGCCAAGCATCATAGCATCTTGGTTGGTTGTCCAATCAATTTAGCTCTTTAAATTGGAAATAAAATAGAATAGAAAATATCAGCGTATCTCATCTTTAGAAAGGATAAGTATTGTTTTGTGAAACTTTCCATTTTTTGTTTCTGTGCGTGTGTCTTGGGTTATAATGTAAAAAGTGTTTCTTAAGCTTTTAAAGATGCTTTTCTGACCTTGATGAGCCTCAGTTTCCTTATCTTTCAGCTAATGAGGAGAAGGGAAGGTGAACAGAAATAGGGAAACATTCTTGCCATCTCCCCTAGGGAGCTTTCTTACTGGGCTCAGACTAAGACCCAGATTTTTGACACAGTTATGTTGCTAATCATTCCTAGTTTCTAGTTTGAAGGTGCAAACAATGCAGTTTTTAAAAAGTTATCAAATAATGTTTAAATTTCTTGCAGAACTGTGATTTTTTTTTTCTGTGCAAGGACAAGGGAGAAAGCAGAGCCATTGTATATCCGAGGGGCGTGGACATTGGCGTAAACACATGACCAGGACTCCTGGAAATGTACAAATCTTCCTAAAATAGAGGCTTGTTTATTTTTCTTAAGAGCTGCCTATATTAGTGGCAGCAAAGAAGGAAAATTTATTGTTTGCTGACACACCCATGAAATGTAAAAGCCAATTAATTGTTCTGCTGTCTTTTTCTCTCCATCAGCGCTTCTCTTCTGCTCTCCACTCCCATCTTCAGCTCCAGCCTGGGAGACGGGGCAAATGAAGCCAGAGGTTCCATGGTACTTACTGGATTAAACCCAGGCAGTGACAGGCAGCATTCCCAAATTGGTACCTTTCTCCTTCCCAGGTTCTTCCCCTGTAGTAGACTATACCCCACTATCAGAGAGCCTAGTCATGGACAGTGACGGGCCTTCTTCTTTAAGCTGTGCACCTGAGAAGCACCCCAGAGGTGCTGAGAGAGCAGCCACCGGGAGCAATGAGCATAGAACAGTGATGGCGAACCTATGACACGCGAACTCATTTTTTTGGTTGATTTTTCTTTGTTAAATGTCATTTAAATATATAAAATAAATATCAAAAATATAAGTCTTTGTTTTACTATGGTTGCAAATGTCAAAAAATTTCTCTATGTGACATGGCACCAGAGTTAAGTTAGGGTTTTTCAAAATGCTGACATGCCGAACTCAAAAGGTTCACCATCACTGGCATAGAATATGCTGGGTTTCCTTCATCCTCAGCAGGTCCCTCTCCTTCTGGAATTCACCCAGCGCCTTAGGGAGAAGCAGAGATATTTTTCGTCTTCCTCTAGCAATCCCAGCCATTTCACAGCAAGGCTGCTTCTCTGCAGGAATCAGAAAGGGAAGAGTGAAGGCCGCTGTCTACACCGCATGCCCATGGCAGGCCTGGCAGGTCTCCTCCGGATCTCCTCACAGTGCCCCTCCCTCCCCTCTTCTCCCGCCCCCACCCTCCCCCCAAGCAATGAGAAAGGGAAAATGTAGTCCTAGTTAAACAAACCTCAATTTCTGTGTGTCACAGGATATGCCCCAGGGCTGAAAAAGAAACAGATTCTAATATGGGACACCCTCCTCTCAGTAGGAGGGACATTTTGTGGCTCAGAGCAATGATTGGTTAAAAAGCTATCTTAAACAGGAAGCAGAGTAAAGATGGAACAGCAAGGACTACTAGTTGTTTTGGGAAACCACCACAGAAGATTCGATCCTTCAAATTAGCAAAGGTTCCGAAATCTCATTAGAGAGTGTCACTGTAGGGGAGGAGCCCTGGACAACAGCGTGTCCAGCTGCCTTTGTGGGCATTTCCAACAGACCCACCAGCCATGCCTCGGGTGGGGACTGACCCAGCATCAAGTCAACACTGGCAGCAGGCAGACCTGCAAACACATGGATCACAGGAGAAAAAGAGAAGATGACACAAACTCCCCTTTTGAGATTCACACAAAGTCAAGCTTGACTTATTTCTAGAAGCAACTGTAAAGGGCAATAATATATAAACTTATTTTTTAAAGTGTTTTAAAAATATAGTTCTTCTAAAAATCATTGAGAGAAAATTTAAAGACTCAGAAGTCTTTTTAAAATTATTACATATTTATCTGGCAAGCTTAAAACACACCACACCTCTCTAAACTGCAGGATTGACACCCGGTGAATATAATGCTATGATATATGAATATAAGAAAGACAAAATGGGTTTAGGTAACAGTATGCCACTGGAGGCATTTGCATTATTATTCATTTATAAGTGATAAATATTGAAACCAAGACTAACGTTAAAGCTAGTCTTTTACCATAAAACCCACCATTTTCTTTCTCCCCTCAAAACTAATAGGTTTTCTTTTGTATTTTAGAACTAAGAGAAATTTTCTTACTTTTTCTTCTGCAAAAAACTTAGATTTAACAAATCATGGCCGGGAGCTAACCCATATTTGAATCTAGAAAATGCACTTGGCATTATCCTTCTCTGTTCACATATATTTGAAGTAAATTACATCAAATTGTATTTGAAATACCAAACTGGCATTAATGGAAGCTCTTTTTTTGCTCCAGGCACCATTTTAAAATAGATGAGCATAAAAATGCAGTCTGCATCATTAAGTTTATATGAAACTAGTGAGAATAAAAATCACCATGTTAGTTCTAATAAGATGTGTTTTTCATTCCAGTTTAATAACCCAAGACTATATTCATCTTCCTGTATAATAAATACACCGAGAGGAATGTATTCTTTTGTGGGCTTAACATGTTGAGGTTCTTTTTTTTTTCCCCCTCCAAGAAGATAGAGTTTTCTGGGAAGCTGGGTAAAGAAAATTCTTTAATATGGCAGTGCAGAGTATTATTATCATAAATAATTAATGTGCACAGCAGAAGAAAGCCGAGCTTCATTAATAATTCTTATTTTTAGTTGGCATAAGCTAGAGGTGCTGTATCTTCTTTCATCCTATCTATGTCAATTTCCTTGATTTTAATTTAATAGATGTTAAAATTTTTAAAGGTATGGTACCTTATGCAGTGGATCTCCGTTTTTGACCAAGTAACAACCTACTGTTAATTCTTACCTGCCAAGATATTTTTAGAAACAGGCCAAAGGAAGGAGTGAAGAAAAAAAAAAGAAGTTGTGATGAGGCAAGGTAGAGTGGGCATCAATGTCAGCGCCTTTCATCTCCCATTTCCCTCCGGGACCAGTTAAGATGCTCCTTTGATTAGAACCTCAGGAAATATTAAGAAGCTCTGCCATGAATTTCAGCTCATCAAACTTGCCTGCTTATTTTTCAAATTCAGGGCTGATCCTCCTGCTGTATCCAGAGAACACAGGTTCTGCCTGACACAACCTTGCATTTGTGATCAACTAAATCACTTGTCAAAACCTCCAAATCTTTGATAACAGGCATTTGTAATTTATTAATTCAGCATCGGAGCAGGAAAGCAGCTGAGCATTTCTGATGGGGAAAATGGAGGAAAAAAAGAGCCTGCTACGGAGGGCAGCAGGGTTGCACTTTACAAGGAGGAACGTGGAGGGTGTATGACATTGCACCTTAGGCTTGTTATGCAACCTTAAGAACTGTGTGAGAACCAGCAGTTATTTCACAGGGATGTTGGTGGAATAAAGCCAGGAAAATGGGGTGACTGCAACAAACCGTGGAGAGAAAAATAATTCTAACATGAAACAACCCAAATCCTGGATCTACACATTTTTGTAGCCCTCCTTGCTCAATACCAGGGCTGAGATTCTTATTCGTAACCACTGAGCTCTCTACCCAGCTGGCCTTCACTTCACAGGTATCAGGTAGCTTTCTGTACAGTTCAGCTAAGGTGAGGATAGAAATCCAAGTAGGGCCTGCGATAGGATAGGAGATACTCCTGCACCAGTCTCTTGTGTCAGGATAATTCAAGTGCTCAGTTCAATACCATGTGCCTAGGTGTGGATTGTCAGTCCTAGAAGTCAAAGCCATTGCCAGACGAGCATAGCGATCCACATGCTCCCTTCAGATCCCCAAGTCACACCTGGCGCTTGGCTTTCTCCTGAGAGCTGTACCATAAGATGCAAAAAGAACCCAGGGCGAAGCAAAGGCCTCTATCTGCTTCTGGAGTGGATTTCGCATTTGCTAATTAACTGCAAGGCTTGAGATCGGATCCTGGGTGGCTAACCTTCACCAAGTTCATTGTCACTGGCTGAGAGGACTGAGTAATTAGAAAAACACCTCACAGTTACTGAACACTTAATATGTGCCAGGCATTATGACATCTCTCTAGTCTTCACAGTAAATTGTCGATGGGCAAGTTAAAATTATTTTAAAAAACAAATGGCTTATCTGTAAAATGGGCAAAAATTTAGTTTGTTGAGGGTTAAGTAATGTTCTATGGTTGGTCACAGGTCAGGAAGAGTCATCAAGCTCAGAGTAGAAGCCAGGTCTATTTGGAGATTATCTAGCCATATCTTTGTATCTTTCTCTACATATCATATACACATATAGTGTATATCTGTGTTATATAAAA
Source organism: Myotis yumanensis (assembly GCF_028538775.1). Lineage (NCBI taxonomy): Eukaryota > Metazoa > Chordata > Mammalia > Chiroptera > Vespertilionidae > Myotis > Myotis yumanensis. The sequence goes on from NW_027223753.1 coordinate 77,130,100, forward strand.
ATGCATTTGTGTTTGCATTACTGACCTTTCATTTCTATTAGTTAATTATTAGCTGAATGTTAGGTGTGCTAATTTGTCCACTTCTCTCATCATGCAGCATTGGTCTGGACCACATTTCTCTGCCATGACTTGTACTCTCAGAGAATGCAAGCTTATCTTAATAGCAGTAGGGGGCGAGTGTTTAAAGAAAAGTTAATCTGATGCCAAGAATACATATCATCCCGTGAATTTCAAATATCCCATCAGCACCGCCTCCTACGCCTTCCCCTCCCCCTGCATCAGTGTGGCAGTTTACCCCCAAGTGAGGGACCGTCTTACATCTAGACTCCAGGTCCGTGGGGCCCTGACTGCCCTGCAGCGGGAAGTTGAGTTCAGGCTGATAGCACACAGCCTGTTGTTTCCGGACCAGCCTCTGCTGTTGGGTGACATGCCAGCTGTTTGAAATGTAATGGACTCGTTTAGACCCCGCGGACTCTGAGCCTTGCCAGTGGCCTTCTTGTCTTTGCAGACGTTCCTGTGAGCGCAGATCCTGGACATGCTCTGACCTCTTTCCACCCCACCCTGTTCACTTTGCCTTTATCACTGTCACTGCCTGCCTACTCCTCCGTGGGCCCTCTGTTCGGAGTTTAATTTCTGTCAACCTAGATTCCTGAGTGAGGCTGCAGGGCCAGTAAGAGCCCCTGTCTTGTTCAGTGCTTGGAGCATAGCTGGCCTTCAATAAAAATAGGTTTGTTTGAATGAATCAGTGACTGAGTGAAGATTGCACTATGGAAAATATCCAGTCCCTTTGGGCCAGCTGGGCTCCTGCTCCTGTCCTACCTCACTAACCTGGGGTGGCTACTGCCTAGATGCTCGGGTGGGGCCAAGGACAAACAAATGGGGATCTCCATGGTTTTGGCTTGTCCTGGCTACTTGGGTCCTCCCCATCAGAAACATCCACCCCCTTGGACAATGCCTGTGGTCAGAGCACCTGTTTTACACACTCGGCTGCACAGGTGCCCCTTGAAAGCCATGCAGAGTGCATTGTTAAGGGCACACACACTCTGAGATTAGAGTTTCTCTTTGTATCTCCCCATCTCTCTTGTTCAGCAACACAGTGAGGTTACATTACTCTCCCTGGTTAATATCTTAGAATTTCCATGGCAAAGATTCCAGTGAGACAAACACACCTGTGTTTTAATTGTGTGTTTGCTTCAAGAACAGCAAGGAAGAAAAGTTTTTGTTTAACACTCCCAGGGTCAATAATTGGCAAAGGAGAAAAATGATATAAGAGGGGAAAGTTGCCGGCCGTGGAGTCTCGGTATCCACGCTGAAAAACAAACAAGAATTGTAGCCGGGTTCCGCCCTTCCCCTGCTTTCTCTGGCCCAACCATGATCTTTGCATTGCAGAGTATTTAATTACTCACAGTAAACTTGCGGTTGGAAATCAAGGGGTTGATATGGGAAAGAGTATTTGTACCACATGTGAAAATTCTGACCTCAGACACACTGGAGTCATGACAAAAAAAGTGTATTGCTGAATACCAAAGTCAAAACAGGGCAAAGAAATGCTAGAGAAGGCTATTATGAATGGGGAAGTCTTGTTTAACTTAGTAAAATTTTGTCTGGCTTGGCAGACGAATGGCATAGGTTATTCAATAAAGCATTCATTTAATAGAGAGCTTTTGTCTAGTGATTAAGAGGGTGGACTGAAGACCTAAATTAGCAGAGTTCAAATTTTTACTATGTCTTCTGGACAATTTATTTAACTTCTCTGTGATTTCATTGTTTTACCTCTAAAATGGAGATACTCTTAGCAATGTGGTGAGGATTTAAAAAAATAATATATTTTTTAAAAATGTAAAAGAGCACATGGCATTTAGGAATAACTATAATAATAATAATTACCTTACTTAATAATTATCAGATATCAGTATTATTATTTTGATCAGGCACTTTAAGGAATTAAATATGACAAAATTTTCATTTAGCATTATTTAATCTTTCTTGAATAATGAATGCAGAGGCTTGCAATACTTTGGTGCCATCACTATAATTCGGTTAAGTAGGGAGTTGACACCCATTTAAACCGGACTTCACTGGGTAGTGATTATTGGGACTGTTGTGAGCCCCTACCTCACCCAGTGCTCATCCAACTTCCACAGGTAACTCTGTACTGAACATCAGTTTACTAATGTATAAGGAATCATTATTTACCACCAAGTTAAATGATAGAGTTGCTTGGCTCAATCAATTTAATCCCTTCTTTTACCAGGAAGTCAAATTAAGATTCTATGGCTAGTTAACATTAACATGGGGAGTTATGTGATCTGAAGGCCGTTTCCATGGAGTGGTGGTGACTTAGTTATATGTATGTACTCAGCACAGACCACAATACGTTCGGCAGTCCCATGAGCTTTATCTTTGCACTGGAAAAGAAGCAATAAAGAATTTCTTTCTTTAAAAAAAATTTTATTTATTTATTTATTTTTAAATTTATCTTTATTGTTGAAAGTATTGCAAATGTCCCCTTTTATTTCCCCATTGACCCCCTCTACCCCCTCCCCAAGCCTTCACCACACTATTGCACTATTGCCTGTGTCCATGGGTTATGCATATATGCATGTAAATTCTCTGGTTAATCTCCCTCCCCTCCCTTCCTTCCTTCTGATATTAGAATAAAGAATTGCTTAATTTCCAACTTCCTCTTTCCTAGATAACACTTAGATCCATGCCTCTAGGGTCCATCTGCCATGACCATACCCCATCACTTCAGCCTACAGGGCTGTTCTCTCAAACAGGTCATCATTTCAAGTGTTCACTGACTCAAATTTCACTTTGTGATAATATCTAAAGGGGCCCCTTAATTCTAGTATGAATCACACGCTGAAGTCCTACAATAAGAAGAGTTTTCTTCTCTTCAAAGTGTGTCACCTTCTGACATTTCTTGACTCAGGGCGGCCATTCTGATTGCCATCTGACTTGTGGGCTTATAGCTCATGGTTGCCTGTCATCATTGTAAGCATCAACTATCATTTTGCTGGCAAACTCACAAGTGTCATTTGCTAGATAATTTTGGTCAATAAAATGTCAGAAAGACAAGATTTACTATATCTTTTAAGCTAGTCAGACCAGAAAATAGTTTACCAAAGAAAGATGAAAGTAGAAAAGGGGCAACATGTCATTTTTAAGGTGACTTGGGCCTGTTTATTATTCCCTTTGTGTCCATATCAGTATATAAAGAAATAGTGTAAGCACCATGCCCCCATTTTTCAAAAAGTACCTTGCTCCAAAAAGATACAGCTAAAATGGGGTTTTAGCAATAGTTGGGCCATGAAGCGTTTCATTTGTGATTAAAACGTATCACACTTGAGAAGTGATTGAACAACTGGTTGGAAGTCACAAAAATATTAACTATAATGAGCTCATTTAAGTAGAAACAGACGGGCTACCCCGCTGGTCGTCAAAAGTTTTCAAAGATGCTTTCTCTCGAGTAAGCAGGGCCCTGCAGACTGTGTCCATCTGTCTTCACGAGAGAGCATTTTAGGGGAGGAAGTGCTCCCGTGAAAACACCATTTGGAATTATTGATCTCTTGATCACTTGTAGATCTCAGTGGGAAATCAGAACAGCAATGGGCTCAGATGGGAATCAGCAGTGCCAAGAACATTTTTTAAAATTTTGGCTTCATAGGTGGCTGGAATGAAAATAAAATCGTATTTATTAAAGAAGGAACATCTTTCACTCTTCTCTTTGAATCACATAATGGTATTTTAAAATCTTCCTAGGTCTTCTCTTATGATAGTGAAAAAACATAAAAGTACATTGTCCTCCTTATAGCTGTCCCTCCGTTCCCAGTTCCCAAACTCCTGGCCTCAATTTCTCAGGTTTCACACTCGGAAACAAACCAATGAGTGGGACTCTAAGATATAAATTCTATGATCTTGCTTAAATGTTTGTCACGGGTGAATTAGAGAAAGAGTAATGACTCAGAAGGCAATTGTAAGATGTTGGATGAAATGACACAGGTTATGTTGCTACTATTTCCTTACACCTACATATCAAACTTATCTCTTCCTCATTTTAAGTAGAAGAAATTAAGGCCCAGAGAAGTAAAATGAGCTCTTGTACATTATGCTCATATTTTTTTCTTTACGAAAAAATGTGTCTTAATTTAATAATAGAGAAGTCTCCCTTTGCAAAATAAATAAAATATAAAGACATTGGCTTTAAGACTGTTGAAAAGCAATCCTAGAGTGCTATCTTTCAGGGTCCTCTTTGTGATTATATACAGGTCTCTCGTATGTAGAAGCACTTTTAGATATTTGTTGAATGATTAAGCCAATGAAAGGATGGGTTCCATATCAATATTACAACTAACAAATTTAAGGATAATGGAGGCATGGCATACTAGTAGAAAGGGATGCATGGAAATACGTGAAATAATGTGAAATTTCAGAAGGAAAAGACACAATGGTGTTATGTCCAATTATCACTGTGTGCAAATGTATGTAGGACTGTGACTGAAGGACAGAAGACAATGTGACGTCTGATTTAAGGTTCTCTGAAATGTAACTGAAGTTCATGTTAAAGTAAGTTTGGCGTCAGGATTAAGTAAGTTCTTTCTTGGCTTAACTGTAATGACCAATGCTTTCCTTCAGATCTTCCCTTTTCATATTGCTTTAGAGGTACATCTTCAGGGAAGACAAACTAACTGGGATAAACAAAGCTCCATGTTGCTTTTGAGGAGCACAGCAGAAATTCGTGCACAGCACGCAGGCTTCCATGTCCTCATATCCATCTCCACCACAAAGACACACACACAGCGCTGGCTTCCTAGCTGAGTCTCTGCCCTGGGAGACTCCCAGGGTGCTTCCTACTATAAGCCTCAGCACACATTATTTCCCTTGGGTCAGCTGGTAGCTGGAAGGAAGTAGCAAATGAATACAGTGCCATCTGCGGTAAACATAACTGACACCCCTATCAGCCCAGGTCACTTCCTGGGTGCCGCCGCCCAGGGCCATGTGCTGCTTTCTTCTTATCCCAGGTTCTGTTTACCTCACCTGTTCAAAGACACTTTCATAGCATTTCTCCTCCCAATACAGATGCTAATCTAGGACAAAAAAATAAAGCAAGCCTTACCTACCATGAGCCACAGCTAAGGAGGCTTGTTAAACAAAGCAGAGGCACTTTGAAAAAAATTAGTAATTGGTAGAGAAGCAAGAAATGTTCAGTTTCTGGTGTGTGTGTGTGTGTGTGTGTGTGTGTGTGTGTGTGTGTTTCTTTCTGCTCAGCAGAAGGCTGTCTATGCAATAAGGATGAAATGGATTTTAGAGGGATGAGGACCTAACAACGCTTGAGAGGCTGGCTGGGAGAACAACCTCCAAAACACAGCCATTGAACTGCTTTCAGTATTTTCCTGTTTTTAATACTAAAGGAATATGGAGAGAAACGGGACAGAACATCGCGTTCTGGGAAACCAGTAATCAAATGGCCTAAAGCTAATGTTTACTTTTTGGAATGTTTCAGGAAGGCATTACTTGGAGATGAGAGAGAGAGAGAGAGAGAGAGAGAGAGCACCTAATAATAGCCTTTCGGTGGTGGAAATAGAAAAGCAGCACAGACATGATAATTGAATTTGGTTTGGATGGTCAAAATCTGTGTGATCCTACAGCTGTATTTTCTAAACCATTTGCTTGACTTTTAATAATGTTCCACATTTTGTTTCCTTTGCCCATTGCTCTATTGGAAAATTGCTAATTACCTTGCAAGCCTGTTCAAATTTCCTTTGCCATTATTTTTTTCTTTCCCTCTTACCCATGAAGATGTTTTTGCCTTCATTACTCCTCAGGCTTCAGATCTCATACCTAGCCTTCAAAGCAGGTCAACAGGGAATTTGGGTCAAAGCAGACCCTGAAATTATTTCCATGGAAAAGAATATAAGAGAAAGATAAATAAGTCTGGCTCCACCCCCAGGAACACAGGTTGATGCCTACTTGCTCTTTGCCCTACATAATTCGACTTGGTGCACACTCTAGGCAAACCAAAGGAATGGGAGTGTTTTTTGCACTTTAAGATTAAGAATCATCTTAATTACGGAGACTGGGTTCCAAAGTAGTGGTATAATTTTACTTATAAATTCTGAGTCCTTATTATGTTTTGTATAAACACTTATGTCCCAAACCCTTTTTGGAATCATCTAAGAGAAAAATTTTCATGCATACCGATATATGTTTATTTGACCTTAGGTTGCTATAAAGAGCAGTGCCATGTCATTGCCATAATTTAATATCACTTATGTTTATATTATGAGTTCTGGACATCTGGGAGTTCCTAGGATGACTCTGGAATTGTAAAATTAGTCCCATATATGCAGACTTGTGTAAACTTGTAATATTAAGAAAATAAAAACTCCATTATAGCTGGACTCAAAAAAATTATTTGACTATGTTTGTCTTTTTTACTTTTTATTTCTTCATAGCCCAGAATAATAACATCTAACATCAGAATAAAATGTTCATAAAGTATTTCCAGTTATATTCTCCCATTTGATGAACACAATGTCATACGAATTAGAGTAATCCCTCCTCAGAATACTGAGGATCAGGTAGGTGAACTGAGTTACCCAAGGTAAATGGTAATAAGGCATGAAGCTGGGACAAAGAACCATTTATTGATTCATTTATTTATTCATTCCTTATTTATTCAGCAATGTTAGGTGCTGAAAAATACATTCTCACCCCTGTCCTCAAGTGTTTATCACCCAGTGGAAACAACAATTCTTTAGTTGCCGTTGTGATAGATACTATGAAGAAAAAGTACAGTGAGCAATAAGGGTACAGGAGGTCTGTATTAATTAGTCAATTGCAAGAAGCTGGATCTGCTCTAGCTAGCTTACAAAGAAAGGGAGTTGTTAGAGGGTAATAAGTAGCTTACAGAAACTTCAGGAGGGACAAGTAACCTCGCTGTGAATAGACCCCCAGAAACTACAGTAGGTACGAAAAACCCCAATCTTCTACCAGATGGCTCGAATGGAAAACTTTCTGCTGCCTCCCCTTGTTATTCATCATAGGGTTCCTCTGATATTAGAGATCCTGGAACCTTGATTAGAACCTCGAACGCAAAAAGAACAAGTGTCTCTGAAATCACGCTTGCAAGAAGAGCAAAACTATCTGCCTTCACCTCCCTTTCTCCTCACCTCTGCCCAGCACTGCTTTACATGGCCCTCTCCCTCTGCCAATTCTGTGGCCTATGCATTTACCTGGCAGATAACATGCCCTACTTAGGCCTCATTGCAAGAGAGTTCAGGACATGTGCTTTTGTTGGTTTGTTTAGTTTTCTAACACTTGTGTATGGGAAATACGCCTAGGTGAGGTTTAGGTTGAGGGTTAGGCAGTCAATCCACAGTACTGCCTTAAGATCCTCACTTGGTCTTGGCTTCCCCAAAACTTGAGTTCAGCTAACATTGGAAGGATGTGGAAGAGTTGGCGACAGCTAGGTGAAGAGCAGGTCTGGAGGAAAATCATTCCGCGTGCTAAAGACAACCTGTTGGGAGGTCCCAGCTCAGGATAGAGCCTTAGGCATTAGAGTTACTGAAAGAAGGCTGACATAGTGTTTCAAGGGAGGAAAATACCCACCTGGAAACCCAGCAGAACCTCGGGCCCACATTCAAAGCTCCCCGTGCTCATTAATAACCTACCAGAGTTCTCATTGTCCCCTTTTAATGATAAAATTTGGAACATCTGAAACAAGTGGAATTCAATCTATTATTTAAATTTTCTAAAAATCTGTTTTTTTTTCTCTTTTTACTTCTGAGTTTTTAACTATCTCTAAAGAAATGCAATGGAGGGAATGCAATGGCTACCCTGATACATATATTCTGCAATTTCAAGTGAACAATATTTTTCTTTACCACTATAGATTTATTTTCTTTAATTTTATGAATCTAAACTGTTTCTTACACTGTTTTTTACACTTTTGATTTTAAGAAGAAAGTGCAGTAGTAAAATGTAATTTTGAAAGAAGTTAACGCCTGTAGCCATTTTTATTTTAAAATTCTAATAATTTATTGTGGCCATTATTTGGAAAATTTGCTGGAAGTCAGACTATTTGATGATGCTCTCACAGATCAGTGAAGTCAGTTTTAAACAGCTTTTAGTTCCATTAAATTGTCTTTTAAAATGTCAACTCTCCTATATCTATAAGGTCTATGAAGGCAGAGATATTTGTCTATCCAGTTCACTGCTTTGTCCTCTCTGCCTTAGGAACTTATTCAATATTTGTTGAATGAACAATGGAAATTGTTCACTATTGAATATCAAGCCAGTAAAATAAGACCATGTTTCTGTTTAAATAGGATATCTGAGAATTTTACAACTTCTATATGGAACTACTCTCTTGGAGTCTGGAAGTGTCAGGAGAAACTGTCATAGGTATTCGAAGAAGTAAACTTGACTTCCACAAAGTGCATCAAACAATACAAAACAACAGCAGAAACAAAAGGTATTTATGTAAGCTCTGGGTTTTCAGAGATGCTTTGAGACCCAAAACAGTTTATCTTTGGGGAAACAGCGTGAAGGGCAGAGTTCTCCTTTTAAAACCACGGGGGAAATGCACAATTGTCAGTAGGAGTAGAGCCAAACTCCCTTGATCATAGTGGATTTAGAGGCAGCAGCAGAATGGAGAGTTAAATTAACAAGTTGTCTTGAACCGAGTCATCCAAGGATGGCCTGTCTCACCTTGCAGTGTGAGACACACCTGGTCTTTAAATTCTATTCTAATGGATTTCTACAAGATCAGCCGAGCCTAGGTGATATTCAGAATAAAATGAGCTAGCAAGAATGTAATTCATTATTTTGATCTTCATAAATAATATTCTGTTGTTTTTATTATTCTCATGAAAAGACCTTCATCTTTGCCTATCACCCCATACTTCTAAGAGAGTTGTTTCATCTGCCCTGCAAATGAGGTCAAGCTACATGGCCAAATAACCAATAACCCTCCAATACCGCACTTCTACTGACTGTAGTTTCCCTATCTGGCAGGGATTGATTCTGTGGGAAGTCTCTCGAGTTGCATAGGAATTTACCTGGGATATTTCTAAGATTAATAATAATATGGACGAACCTAGTCTCTTCTCATGACCTTTAACTCTCAAGCAAAAGAAAAATATCATGTTCCAGTTTTTCAGATATTTTCTTTTGTTGAGACATAATTTCATTTGAAGTTATAGCAACTAAGAGTGTTCTTTATTTGTTAACTAAGAATAAATGATCTTTTTTGATTTATCACTTTTGACAAATAAAGAAAGCTGTGCATAATCTCCTTCATTGGGTGTATGAATAATTAAAAGATGATTCACCCATACAGTGGAATACAATTCAGCAATGAAAAAGAAAAACACTGTTGATTTATACAACATGGGTGAATATCAAATGCATTTTATTAAGTAAAGGAAGCCAGACCCAAGAGCTACAGAATATATTATTCTGTTTGTATGGCATTGTAGAAAGGCAAACTATAGGGATGGAAAAGAGATCAATGGCAGTCAGGGATTGGGATTAAGGAAGGGAATGAGTATAAAGAGGAAGCATAATGCAATTTTGGGTTCAATGAAATGGTTCTATATCATGACTGTGGTAGTGGTTATGAAACTATGCACTTATCAAAATCTATAGAACTGTATACCACAAAGAATGAATTTGATGATTTTATATAAATTAATCCTAAAAACTGTGTAAAATAAATCTAGAATCAAATTAAACATTATCAAGAAGGCAGGCAGTTTTATGTGTTAATCAATAATTCTTTGTAGATATCGAGTGAACTAGAAGACAACCAAAGCATATAAAGACATAGTCTATGTAATGTTTACCAAAGTGTGCTCCGTGGAACACAAGCATCCCTAATATGTCACTAGGTGTTGCTCTAAGAAAGGGTTCCAAATTCCTCCTCACAGAAAGATTCTGTACCAAATAAACTTTGGAAACCTTACATTCATAAGTCTATTCCCCTTTTACAAAGTTGTGGTATCTATTAATAATAAAAATTGAGAACATTTACAGCAAAAAACAGACAAGCAAACAACTATGAACAACAAGAGAAAACACAAACTTTAACTTACAGTTCCCAAATTGGTTTGAAATGGAACTCTGTTATTTACATCGATTAACATCTTATGAACACAATTTGAGAAATGCTGATCTATAAATAGGGAGACATTTTACAACAGAATCACAAAATCTTAGTCCTAGAAGGATCTTAGGAGATCATCTTGTCTTTTGGACAGATACACAACTTAGCCATTTTGACAGAGGAGAATCTATATATATAAAAGGCTAATATGCAAAGTGTCCCCTTGGGAGTTTGGGAGACTGGGAGTTTAATTGCTCGCTATGACGTGCGCTGACCACCAGGGGGTGGCGCAGAACAAAGGAAGGCTCCGGCCGGCAGCCAGCAGCCAGAAGGCCCTGATTGGCCCTGATCACTGGCCAGGTCTAGGGACCCTACCTGTGCACGAATTTTGTGCACCGGGTCTCTAGTACAAATATATTTTTCTTTTTTTCAAGCATGATCAGTTCTTAATTTCACATGGTTCTTTGTTCCCTTTTTTGGTAAAACATTTAATATTTAACAATTTTTTTTCCTTAGAGTTAGCCTAAATGGTTCTCCCAGTAATGTTTGCCCTTTTAAAAATATCTCTCCTTCTCTCTGTGTGGAGTTTGGTCACAACTCCTCACTGTGTGCTGTAATGAAGAGTTCCTCTTTGAGAGCAGTGGAAATCTGTGGGGCTGGCTCACAGGAACACCCCTCTTCTCCAGCAACTTGTAGGAATTGATACCCACCTGCTGTGCCTGTACCGTGTCCCTATTCATGTTCTTGACCTCACAAGTGATGTGGGGTTGCTCATAGGCCCAATAGATTCTCTTTTTCAGGGACGAGAGAGACAACCCTGACAACAGTAAACTGGAATCACTGTAACCTTAGAGAGGTTTATGGTTTTTGCCCTTCCTGAAACTTTTGTTTTTTCAGCTTTCGTTTGCATTCAATTAGCTCCCCATGTCTCTTCAAGTAAAGTCCCTTCTAGTTAAAGTCAGTTTTTGTTACTTGCACCACTAAGAACTTTACTAGTATGCTAGGAGAGACCCAATATCTTATCTGTCTTCTGGCATTGTATGGTGGCAAAATGGAGCAATTGTTGGCCAAGTTGCTCAAATTTCTTGAGAAAAGTTCTAGGGATATGAGAGTCCATTCCAATTTACTAGGAGATTAAGTACAAAATTGAAATCATGATCCAGTCCTTCCACTAGCTCACTTCAAGTCCTTATGCCCTGCATCTGGGGTCTGTCTCGCTTCCCTCTGGCTTCGAGGGTCCTACGGAAGTTTTCGTTTAAATCCACCCTAGAAGCTTTCATTTTCACTTGGCTCTCTTCTGTAAGTAGAATGGTCTCATCTAGTCATTTTTCTTTGTGCTTCTTTTTTACCTTTTTAGCCATTTCCAGCTGCTCTGACATTCTCTCTCAGGCCCTTCGCACTGCACTAAGTACTTTAGGAAGTGACTTAGTCCTGTAGAGATATGTATGGAGTTCTCCTGTACGGAGTCCAAGAAATGCCTTCATTTTATCTCGACATCTGGATAGGGGTATTTAACTAAACTATGCATTTTGGAATGGTGCCAAAGCACCTGAGGGTAGTTGCAGTACCTTTGAGGTTTGCAGTAATGCAAAGATTTATATGCAGCATTTACCCCATGCTGGTTCAGAATGTTATTCTTTTTCATTATTTGATTTATATACTTACTCAAAGTTTTTCCTATTGTAGGTGAGATCTCTGTCAGCCCCATACACATAAGCCACTCAGAAAATACGTCTTGTCTTTCATAGCCCTGCAGTGCCCAGCACAAAGCCAGGCATAGGAGTGGGCATAAAGAACTATCTGCAGAACATTCAGTGCACTTGCAAAAATTAAAACATGGCCATTGACTACTCCACCGGGGCCTTAATGCATTGTATATTGAGTATCTTGGTGCTTTACAATCCTCAAAAGTAAAATATACACAATCACTCACGCAACTAAACTTCTTTAGATATAACAAAAGGTTTATAAGGAGAAATTTAAAAAAAAATCTAAATAGCTTTGACCCAAGTTTTCTTAACTCCCATTATAGAACTCATATTTGTCCTGCTGCCTTGGGATGCCCCTTTCTCCTTCCGCCCACCCCCACCCCCACAGCCAGGTGAACTGCACTCATGGTTTTGAAGATGTTGGCAGGTCCCGCCACTGCATTTCCTTCTTCCTCATCATTCCATTCTCACCTCTGATTCCCCACCAGAGTGAGTAGAGGACATTTTATAATCCTGCCATGGATCACATCTTAAAGCTTTGTGGAAAATTAGCAACAGCATTTATTTTACATTTAGATTCTGCTTGAGTACTTAAGTGGGAGGAAATTTTACAAATAGGTCAAGGCAAATGGCCAAGGAAATGTGGGGGAAACATTCACTCTATAATATGAGTGGAACTCAAACATAGGACGCCTTGGAAGCTTGTAGATGGATTTGCCAGTTGTCTTCCATACCAATCATGTGCCATCTGTGTGGACACTTGTACCCCAAATCTTAATCCCCTCTCTTTGTGTAAGGCTGATAGGTTTCAGAAACTTCTGGGATTATTTTTCCCTCTTTGGAGTAAAGGCAGTGCCAGAGAGGAGTGGTGTCCAGGGGGACCATCTTTCTTGCACCTTCCTTAAGCCCCAATTCATCTTGGATGTCCCTGAACTGTGTTCTTACAATGCCGACTGCCCGGAACTACACTAGTGCATTTGATGGTCTTCTGGACTTGACCCTGAGACCTTTGTACACAGGATTGTGAATTTTTTGTACACCTAGAGTCTAGCCTAAGCACGCATTTAACAATCATTTGTTGCGTGCTCAGTTGGCTGCACAGTTAGCTTGATGTGTTATTTGGGATGTGATTATTGCCTGTACCACACAATAAGAGAACACATCCTCACATGCTTTGAATTCTTCACATGCTTAAAGGCCACTGGGGACTAAGCTTGAAAAAGAGAGAGAGGATAGGACTCTGGGTAACAAGCCGTACAGCTGGTGGCTCATACCTGAAAGCTGTTCTTTCATGGTCCATTAGCGTTGGCCTTGAACCCGTGGCATCTCTTTGATATTAAGAGTGGAGCTGACAAAGGGAAAAGGAAAGTCACCAAGGTTTCCTATGGAAGTGGTATCGTAGAGAGAGCCTAGATGCCCAACTTAACCACACTTTAGGGTAGCTATTATGTACTGAATACTTGCTATGTGCCAGACTAAGGGTTAATCACATTATAAGCACTGTTTCATTTAATCCTAATAAACTTTCGAAATTATTATCCTTATTTTACAGATAAAGAAATTGAGCCTAAGAAACGTTCCACACGGATCCAGTATTATATCTCTCCCCCAGATCTAGAATACAGATCTAAAGATGAATTCCAACACCCGTGCTTTAACCCTGACCCACATACCTTTTATGGAAAAGGATGGTTACTACCACACTACATGACGCCAGCCAGGCAATTTAATCTCTCTGAGCCTCAGTTTACTCAAAAGAAGTTTAGAAATGTCAGTACTTATAGGATTATTGTGAGACTTAAATGGAATGACATGTACAAAAGCCAGAACCGGATCCTGGCACATGGAGGGCATTAAATAATTTTTTTTTCCTCTTTAGAACTAAACATGACTTAGGCACTCGGAAAACTAACTGAATGATAAATAGGCCGCAGGGAGGCAAAGATAGAGGTGGCTGACCCCGTCTCTGTGGAGCTGGCAAAGCCCTGGAGGTGGCTTTTCCTGACACTTAGGGTGGGGGTGGACCGTGTATGTCAGAAGGGCTATGGCCTGCTCCGGAGCCATTCAGTGATGTGTCATGACTGTAGCCATCGCTCCTCCCACTCACAAATCTGCTGTGGGGGTAGAAGGATATATAAGTATAAGTAACGTGCGTGTGTGTGTGTGTGTGTGTGTGTTCGTCTGTGTGTGTGTGTGTGTGTGCGTGTGTGTGTGTGTGTGCGCGTGTGTGTGTGTGGGGGGGGGGTGTGTGAAACACATTTTTCCATCATCATCTCTAAGATTTCCTCATTGGGGACATTTGATAGCTTTGATGCCACTGAACTCATTATAACCTTCTGCTAGACATGAATTCTGCATAATTTTTAAAAATTAATTCAAGTTCAAACAGAGGAAAATCCTGATTTCACGTTCACCTTCACCCAGGGACTATGAATGAGTATCTGGGACAAGTTAACCCACTCTTCTGCTCAGTGCTGTATGCTATTACCTACGACAGTGCCCAGCACACAGCGGCACCCAGTCCACGTCTCAGTAATACATATGAGGGTCAGAGCAACAGCCTGTCCCGTTTTCCATCCTGTCATGGAATTACCTTTTTAGAACAAACCTATCACGGGCACTTTGTCAGTCTCATATGTCACTCAATCACTAGCAGTTTCCACAGAAGCCCACATGCTATCTTTTTTTTTCCCAGAGAGGAAGGGAAAGGGAGAGAGAGAGAGAAACATCAACGATGAGAGACAATCATTGACCAGCTGCCTCCTGCACACCCCCCAACTGGGAATGGAGCCCGCAACCTGGGCATGTGCCCCAACCCGACCGGAGATTGAACTGTGACCTCCTGATTCATAGGTCAATGCTCAACCCCTGAGCCACGCCGGTCGGGCCCCACATGCTTTGTTGATCACAGGCCTTTACATGTGCTGTTCTTTCTTCCTCAGGTGTCCTCACCACTCTCCACTATTTATTCTTAAAGACCCAGTACAAATGAGACTTCATTTGTGAAACTTTTCCAGTTTTTCCCTGATAGAATAAGGAATTTTTATTTTTTTTCTACTCCTAAAGTACTTTGTAACTGCCTCTCTCCTAATAGTTTGTTATTGATGTTGTGATGATCTTATGACCATCACCTCCTAGAGGGCAGGGAGTCTTAGTTTTCCCATTTTCTAGGGAAATACCTACACATACTTACAGAAAATGTTTGTTGAATGACTAAATGAAAAAGAGACAGTTGCAAAAAAGGCAATGAATTTGTTTGAAAATGTAAAGGATTGAAAATGAATAGGGAATATTATCTAAGACAGCGGTTCTCAACCTGTGGGTCGAGACCCCTTTAGGGGTCGAATCACTCTTTCACAGGGGTCGCCTAAGACCATCAGAAAACACATATATAGTTACATATTGTTTTTGTGATTAATCACTATGCTTTAATTATGTTCAATTTGTAACAATGAAAATACATCCTGCATATCAGACATTTACATTACGATTCATAACAGTAGCAAAATTACAGTTATGAAGTAGCAACAAAAATAATTTTATGGTTGGGGGGTCACCACAACATGAGGAACTGTATTAAAGAGTCGTGGCATTAGGAAGGTTGAGAACCTTCCTGATCTAAGAGAAGATATGGAACAAATACATAAGTCCAGAGGCTACCTCTATCGGCGTTCTTTGTTCACAGATCTGCTAAAAAGAACCCATACCTGCCCTGGCTGGTTTGGCTCAGTGAAAGAGTGTTGGCCTGCAGACTGGAGGGTCCAGGGTTTGATTCTGGTCAAGAGCACATGCCCGGGTTGCGGGCTCGATCCCCAGTAGGGGGCATGCAGGAGGCAGCTGATCAATGATTCTCTCTCAACATTGATGTTTCTATCTCTCTCTCTCCCTCTCCCTTCCTCTCTGAAACCAATAAAAAATATATTTAAAAAAAGAGGAACCTAAAGAATTCCTCTTTGCTCTGTACATAACAATGCCAAACAAACAAATAACACATGGCTTAGAAAAGCTAATTACAGGCCAGTCACAAAAGCAGTCTTGGCTTTATAATTCAGATGCACCCTAGAAAGAGAACAAAGGAGAGGAAAATTAGGTCTTGAGTCTCTAATCCTGTTATCAGAGAAGGAAAAGCTGAGCTACTGGTAAATAGGGAATATCTGAAAAGAGTGGCATAAAGAGTTAAGCAAACTTTTATTCAGAAATTTCTGGGCAATGATTAGACAAATAATTATAATGTTTAAAGCGGGGTGAGTTGTATAGGGCCTGGTGTTACGTCAATTTATACCTTCCCTGTTCCCAGATTCTATAACTCAAAGTGGTGCCAAATTGGAGAGTCTAGTACCTGTGGTGAATGTGGACTGGAGTGCTGGGAGTTTTAGAAGCCACTGAGGTTCATTCACACTGACTCAGTAACTCAGACTTAAGGGTGATTCCTCAGGCCCAACCTAGCCACGCCCCCCCCCCCCCCCCCCCCCCGCCCGCATGCCTAAATGGAGACAACTGGTGGACCAGATGTCCAGACATTAGCAGACACACATTGGGTGTGGAATTGGCTGAGCCCTCATGTCGACTCCTATCAAAGGCAAATCCTGTGAGACAGTTCAAAACTGAGCAGATCCTAATTTGCCCGTATATCTTTAGATGTGACGATCTTCCTCAGCTTTCTGGAAGTTTGCCCAGTTCTCTGAGGGAAACTGGGTTGGCCAGGGTTCACCTGGGTTTATCAGTCCCCCAGGGGAATCTGTTTTCTCTGTGTGCTTCTTTTGTTATTCTGCGGGAACTGGGTCAGCTTTTCAAGGGTGGAAATGTCAGAGGAATAAAGAGGCTCCCTTGAAAAGATCTTTTCCACCACAGAAAGGAAACATCTCAGCATATCCTTTAAATAACAACATACAGCGTGACAGCCTTGCTTCCGACCCAAAGAAAGAAAAGAGGCCGAGAACACTGGGCAACATTGACACACACACCCCTTTGCTGGGGAGACAGCTGGGCTGGGGTTGTGTCATCCCAAACACTGAATTAAAGGAACGGAAACATCAACTCCGCAGAATCTTGTGGATGGCAAACGAAGCTAGAAAGCAGACAAAGGCAGGCTTTCAGCAAAAGCTTGATTTTTTTTTTTAATATTTCAGCACACTTGGAGCGTAAGGCTGCTGCCCTGAGAAGTAGGAATCTGCGGCCCCTGGGGAGCAGCCCCTTCCAGACTGCTGTCTCCTGCAGATCCCAGCAGTCACACGAGGTCACTGTGTAGGGCAGTGGCTGTGGCTGCACCAGGCCATCAGGTGTTCTAGAAAGATGCCACTGTCTGTGAAATAGACCTCGCTGGGGAGATAAATCTTGCAACAGTCGGGCTGGAAGAATCCTAGGAAACATTGACCATGAGTTCACCTGCACTGTGGGAGGAGGCATTCAAAAGATTTAAAACTGATTCACAAACTTATGTATGCCGAACCCCTTCCAAACTACAAAATCATTCACAGTGCCCCCTTGTTCAGGAGAACCCTCAGCCAAATATACCATCACCCAAACAACAAACATCCCATAACAAGCAGAACTGATTATTGTTAAGAA
The DNA here is from genome assembly GCF_028538775.1 of Myotis yumanensis. NCBI lineage: Eukaryota > Metazoa > Chordata > Mammalia > Chiroptera > Vespertilionidae > Myotis > Myotis yumanensis. The sequence goes on from NW_027223753.1 coordinate 77,147,488, forward strand.
ATGAGGGGAGGGCGTGGCAGTGGTATTGACTTTCAAGGTCTCAGCCAGTGTTTGTTCTTCCTCTTAGGAACTCTGATATGCTATGAAATGCAGTATTAACAGGTTTGCTCCGTGAAAGGCTCTTGTGTGTCAGGGTTCTTTTTTAAAAATATATATTTTATTGATTTTTTTTACAGAGAGGAAGGGAGAGAGATAGAGAGTCAGAAACATCAATGAGAGAGAAACATCGATTAGCTGCCTCTTGCACACCCTCCAGTGGGGATGTGCCGGCAACCAAGGTACATGCTCTTGACCGGAATCAAACCTGGGACCTTTGAGTCCGCAGGCTGACGCTCTATCCACTGAGCCAAACCAGTTAGGGCTGTCAGGGTTCTTCTAACACTTTTGCACCAGGGACTCTGCTCAAAACTACACATGTTCACTCCCTGTATTCAGGGTCAATACATCAATGATAAAACAAACACCGAGATTCTGCAGACAGAGCGAGTTAAGGGAAACTAGGGAATCTTAACTCCAGTTAAATTCTCTCAGATAAAAAGGAACTCAGGAGGTTGTCCCAAATCCTGGCCGTGCCTGGTCTGAGGTGACTGTCACAGACCTTTGTCCCCTGTGCTCTTGTATCACCCCCACCTCAGTCCCCACTTTCAAGATACCCCCATCATTGCCTAATCTTAACCCAAGTTTCACTCACTATGGCTGACATGCTACCACTACAATAGTTCGCTTACCACCTGGGTGTCCAAGGAGAACTTCTCAAACCTAGAATCACGTAAGACTTAGTTGAGGAGCTTTCCAAAGACTCTGGGCTGCCGCTTCAGGACGGGGTAGGACCTGCACATCTCAGGTGGCCCAATGTTTGGGGGCCTTTGCTGAGCAGAAGGGCTGAGTTAGAATCATATCAGATCCTGAGACAGTACAGGGGCTGGGATGTGGAACAGGGCAGAGGGGTGGTGCTGATGGTGATGTGGTTCTTCCAAAAGAATTCCATGTGATTCTGATAGGCCCTCTTCTCCAGCAATCCCCTCTCCATATGAGAACCACTGGTGCTTTGGATTTAAAATGCCTTGGACTAATTCTGGCTCTGCCACGCATGAGCCCCCGTGGCCTTCCGTATATCACTTTATCGGCGTAGATGCCCTATTTGGGAAATAAGAGCGTTACCCAGTGCAGTGGCTGTCAGCCATAACTGTGCAACAGAATTCCCTGTGGAGTCTTTATAACACACCAGTGCCTGGACCCCACCCACAGAGAGTCTGACCTGTCACCTGGCGTGGGGCCTTCGCTTAGGGTATTTCAAGCACCCCAGGCGATGCTGCGCTGTGGGCCCAGCTCTGAAGGCGTGTGACGGGAGTGCTCACTTCTCATCTGGAACCCTCCACAAATGACTAGCAGCCTTCTCTCTCTGATGCATCTGCAAGGCTGTTTTAAAGGCCACCTGAAGGGGCTGAGCAGCCAGTGTGTGATTTTGCCATTTGAGAAGTTAACATTAACAGAAAAGGAAAGTGTTACTTTCCTCAAGGAGAGGTTAAAAAAACAAGGTGCTGGACAGGGTTTTCTGATCCCCTGAATCTATGACAGGTTTGTGAGTGGTGTGGCTTTCCTGAAGCAATTCTCATAGGACGACTAGTCATATTCTGATTCTAAATCCAATTCTTCTCAGAAAGCCAGTATCACCACCGTGTGTGTGTGTGTGTGTGTGTGTGTGTGTGTGTGAGAGAGAGAGAGAGAGAGAGAGAGAGAGAGAGAGAGAGATTCTTGCTATAGAATAAACTGGCTCACGGGAAGTAGAGCTCTTAGTATATGGGTCTTGGTGTTTTGTGCAGTAGAAGTTTCCATTTAGGATACCAGCGAAGAGTTAGTGAGTATGTACTTATTATGGGTTGTGTGTGATTTTAAGCACTTTAATTAATTACCTCAGTTATCCTCACAAATCTATATGGTATATACTACTAAAATTCCCTTTGTACAGACGAGGAAACTGAAAAGTGGCACATTTAAATAACTTCACCGAAGTCACCTAGTAAATGACAAAGGTAGGACTGGAACTCAGATATTTTGGCTCCCGAACCTGTGTTTTTTATTACTAAGAACTGTTGTCTCCCGTGTAATCAGTGGTTCCAGGTTAACACTGAAAATTGGTAACAAATCCATCATTTATCATTGCTTTCCGATATTTTGGTTACTCTTAGCTATTCTCAGAAGATGAAAATCACAAGGCTTTTTAACAACCAACGTTCCCTTGATTGTGTGAAGAGAGGAACAGGACACACCAGCTGTGGTGAGAACCTTTTGTGCCTGTGTACTTGCAAATTTATCATCACTCTCTTGTTTCTGTGGGAAACCAGAACCAGACTGAGGAACATCTGATCTGCTCTCTGCAGCCCAATTCACAGTTCACACCTGTTTCGGAGGCTGCCAGTCCCGCTGCAGACCATCCGTCCCAACGCGGCAGCTGCTCCCTCGGCCTTACAGAAACCTGGGTCCCTGGTTGCATTTCTCTGGACATCTGCTGCTGAAAGCCAAGCAGGTTCATACACCTCTGTTCACTGATGGAAGCTGTACTGTCACATTTATTTTTTTAATCCAGAAAACTTTGAAGTTCCAAGGAGCCAAGTTGACAATATGTGCACATTCCTTGTTTGACCAGGCTTTGGTCCATTCTTTGGGCTGTGGACCCAAATACAGCTGGCAGCAGCAATAAGTGCACGATAATGTATTTCTTCCACCTCCTCTTCCTGCGTTCCTCCTCCTCCTCCTTCTCCTCCTCCTCTTCTTAAAAGCTCCACATTACTGCATATTATAATTTTTTGAATTACATATTTTTTGTTTCTTTATTGTACAAGTCATAAAATGTAAAAGTGGGTTCTGACTGGTACTGAAAATAATTCTACGATGTGTTAGATTGAGCTGGAGAGGAAGCTGGGTAACGGATGCACTGTAGCACAGGGTCATTCTGACAAAGAGGGCAGCTACAAGAACTTTGCACCATAAAAGTTAATGAGAAAAAGTCAGGAGTTAGGTGTGTGCTTAAGTGTAAATTTTGATGAACTGTGCATTAATTTCTCTCTTGGGTTTAAGCATCATACAGTCCAAAGAGCAGCTGTAGAATAAATTCACCTACTATTACCTACATTTTTGCCACGTTCCTCCTAAATATGGCAGGCTTGAGTTTGCTTCTTAGTCAATATCTTCAAATATAGATTGAGAAATTGCTAGATTGGGTAATAGTTTATTAGATGTCCTGGAGAGAATCCATTGAGGAAGAAAACATTTATAAACATGTAACCAAGTCAGATACACCTCATCAGATTACATAAAGTTTATTATATGTTGCTTATATATTACACTAGAGGCCTGATGCACAAAAATTCGTGCAAAAGTAGGCCTTCCTTCCCCTGGCTGCCAGCACCAGCTTCCCTCCAACACCTGGGACCTGGGCTTCCCTCCTCTGGGCGCTGGCAGGCACCCGGGACCCAGGCTGGCTTCCCTTGGGCTGCCCACAGGCACCCAGCACCTGGGCTGGCTTCCCTCCAACCCTGGCTTTGTCAGGAAGGACATCCGGAATGATGTCCGGTCTAATTAGCATATTGCCCTTTTATTGTTATAGATTATAAGCACATGTATAGTTATGGCATAGATGCGGTAAGGGAAAAGAATACACTTTCCCAATTTGTCTTTATCTTAGGGCCTTTGCAATGGTAATTTCCCCTCTTTGGAATGCTCTTCTCTCCATGGAAGCCTGGAGCCTGGATTTCTCCATCTGTCTTTTAGATCATAGATTAAATGTTATCTCCTTAAAGAGGACTTTCCTACCACTCATTAAAATACCTAGGGAGCAGTCTTATCACATTTGCTATCCACATATCCACTATCAAACATCTGATCATTTTCTTGTTTATTTATTTAACAGTTTATTGTATATCTCCACCTTCTGGAATATAAACTCCATAAGAACCAAGACCTTGTGTATCTTGCTTACTCCTAAAACCCAGTTTTTTACAATGAGTGCATGACATACATTACCAGTACAGAATACAGAGCTCATTAAATATTTGCTGGAGGGAATAAAGGAAAGAAGGAATGAGGGAAGGAAGGAAGAAAGGAGGACGGGTGAGAGAGAGGAAGAAAGGAAGGGAGGGAGGAAGGAAGATTCTGAGAGCTGAGCTTAGGTTTTAGAGGCTCACTTGCACAATCAGGAAAGCTAAGAGATGTGACTTGAGTTAGATCTTAAAAGATGGCAGAAGTATGGTTCATGACTGGTAGGAGTAGAAGCAGGTTTTCTTGTCAGAACCTTTAAACAAACAGTTATATTGGAAGGAGTATGTGTTTTCACTGGGTTTTACCCCAAATTCAGAAGAGGTCTTATAGGCAGTGGATCTTGGGGAAGTGGAAAGTTTGAGGTGCTTTGAAGAAAGAAACTCAGGGCGTGGGTGAAATTGTAGGGGACCGTTTGAAATGTGGAGGGGGATGGATTAGGAAGCAATCTGGAAAAAACTGAAGGAGGGACACAGTGGCTGATGCTGAATCTTTTTTTTCTTTATTGATTAAGGTATTACCTATGTGTCCTTATCCCCCCATTGCCTCCCCCACCCCACTCCCGTTCATGCCCTCACCCCCCTGGTGTCTGCTTAAGAGGAGAATTGGAAGTGTATCTCAATCATTTGCTTAACACCGTTTTGCAAAGCATATTGACAGATGGACGGAAACTCCGTTAAAGCCATCTACTGGTTTGGTAGAAAATGGGCTCTCACCTCTCAGGCTTAGAAGAGACTGTTTCCATGTTAAAATGACGGGCTAGTGATTCCTGCCCTTGCCCTTTGGAGGGTAGAAAGGAGCAGGGAAAGTATGGCATGGATGGGGTGGAAAGATGCAAGGTCATAGGGAGCTTGAGAACTGGACATTGGGACTACGTGTTTGCTAAAAGAACATTCTCAGGAAAATGAAATGTTTATGATATAATTATTCTGCTCTCTCTGGCTCCCTGAAATTGGTTATATGTTTATAGAGAAAGCAACACAGTATTTCTTGATCATTTGAAAACTGAGGAGGAAAATGGGAAAGCCCTTGAAAGTCACCAACTGTTCAAGGACATTGATCTGCAGTGTACACAGGACTTGAAGTAGCTTTCAAAATCTTGCTGGCTCCTTTAGGAAACGGAGATGGTGGTAGAAACCTGTCACTGCAGCTAAAAGTTGCATCCACAGCTGTGTGAGTTTTACACAAGTGGCCCTCCACCTCCAATATCCTGTGGATCCCACTGGTTTTCATCTTCTAATTCAGACTTAGCCATTAACTTATTACCCAAGTAATAAGCCACCGTCTCTTAATCCTTGATTCTCAATACTCTCCTGGCAACTCGTCTTCTCCATTGAATTCTGTATTGCCCTCCACATTGGTCCCTCCGTTCCAACCCTTTTCTAGCTTGTCTTGAACATGAATACCCTGGCACATCATCCCGCCACCAGCAGTTCAGGGAGCTGCCTTAGAATGTCCCCCATGTGTACTGAGACTTGGCTCTTCATTGAGACTTGGCAGTGGAGACAGTCATTCAAGCCCCATAGTCAACTGACTGTCAATTCCTTCACACATTTCTTTTCCACTCCAGTTTATTCAGGCTACTACCATTCACAGACTCTGCTCTCATTTCCTTTGTCATGCTCCCCTGGACACGCACGAGCTTCTTTTGTTAACAGGAGAGAGTATCAGCATTATGTCCTGAACCAGTATAGCCCTCTCTTCATCCTTGCTGTGCAAAGCAAGGAAGAAAAAGAGAAAATAAATTCTCCAAAAGAATCCATTATGCTGTTAGTAGTTCCCCCCTTTTATTCCATGTTGGAAGCTTAATGCTATCCGATATGGATTAAAATAAAAATTATTAAAATAAAATTATTTACATTAGCTACGTTGCATCCCTCAAATTAGGCAATGGTAAATGTCTTTTGTGACACAAAAATGGGTGTTGTGTTCTCCTGAAGACACCTGGCCTGCTGAGTGAGCATCGTGCAGGGTGGCATTGCCTGGGAGGAGGGAAAGCCATGCTGCAGCCCACATTTGGCACTGGCAGGCTGCACGGTGTGCACCAGGAAACTGAACCGCTTATCAGGAGCGCACACTGGCTGCCATGCTGTAGGGCAGCAAAGGAAAACAAAACAACAATAAAGGGAGGCCTTTGTCATGGATTAAAAGGGTTTAGAAACATCTGAGCCATGCAGTTTTCAAACACCATCACTGCCAATGACTTCATGACAGAATGCTAGAGAATGTGCTAACTGGGTTAGATGGAGTTGGTGGGGCGGCCAACACTCATGCTTTTGTTAATGGCCTCTTATCTGTGTGAGTGTGTGGATGCACAATCCACCAATAAAGTGACCTTTTGTAGAGTGAGAGGAATAAGGTAAATGACATAACAGTATTGCTGGTTGTGATTGCAGCTAAAAGTGTCCCTAAAGATTGCCTTACTGGGCAAATTCTTCTTTTTTCAAGTGGGTTAGTCTCCTGTGTATGCTTAATTTGTTTTATTAAAAAAATTCATCTCTGCACTGATAGAAGGTCCTATCTCTATGTAGAAGTAGAATAGTTGGTTACCTAACTAGGTGTGCTCAGCAATGATTTCTTCCCATGCCTTTAATTCTATACCTAGTGATTCATTTCTTTGTGTTCACTGATGCTCCATACTCCAGATGCTTTCTTTAAAAATATAATCATGTGGTCCTCTTCTTTAGTTTGTTACTCAATTTGTGTCTTTCTTTGGATACATTTATTTTAAAATAGTCAGATATATCAATACCTATCTCTTAATAATTGATAAAATAATTAGAAAATCAGTAAGGATAGTAAAGATTTGAATAACACTATTAACCAACTTGATCTAAGTGATATTTATAGAAAACTTCCATTCACAACAGCAGATAAGCATTCTTTTCAGATACACATGGAACATTTACTAAAATAGACCACATTCTGGGCCATAAAAAATCTCAATAAATTTAAAAGAATTCAAGTCACTCAAGTATATTTTCTAATTATAATGATATTAAATTTGAAATTATTAACATAATGATCTCGAAAAAATCCCCATATGTTTGGAAATTAAGAAAATATCTCGCTCTGGCTGGTTTGGCTCAGTGGATAGAGCGCTGGCCTGTGGACCTAAGGGTCCCGGGTTCAATTCCAGTCAAGGGCACATACCTCGGTTGCAGGCTTCTCCCCAGCCTGGGCCCTGGTCAGGGCTCGTGCAGGAACCAACCAATCAATATGTTTCTCTCACATTGATGTTTCGCTCTATCTTTCCCTCTCTCTTCCATTCTCCCTAAAAATCCATGGAAAAATATCCTCGGGTGAGAATTTACGACAACAACAAAAACATAGTAAGAAAATATCTCTCAATAATCTCATGTGTCAAAGGAGAAATGAAAAGGGAAAGTAGAAAGTATTTTTGAACTGAATTAAATAAATACACAACATATAAAATTTGTGAGATGCCGCTGAACCAGCACTTACTAGTAAGGGGAAATTTACAGTCCTAAATATCTGTATTAGAAAAAGAAGGAAGGTCTCTAATGAACAAGCTTAGCTTCTAGCTTTTAAAAAATCTAGGAAAATAAAAGCACATGAAATCCAAAGTAAACAGAAGAAAGGAAAAAATAAAGATCAAAGCAGAAATAAAGAAATAGAAAACAGAAAATTAGAGAAAAGTTAATTAACAGAAAAGCCAGTCGTTCTTTGAATGAATTAAAAAACAAAATAAAACCTTGAGTGAGTTCTAACCAGATTGACAAAAAGGAGAGCAATTACACAAATGCTCAATAACAAGTATGAGAAAGTTGACATCAATACAGAATCAACAGATATTAAATGAATAATAAGGGAATATTATGAACTACTTTATGCCAATAAATTTGACAACTTAGATAAAATGAACAGATTCTCTGAAAGACACAATATACCAACACTCATTCAAGAAAATATAGGTAATATGACTAGCCCTATATACAGGGTGTTCTTCCCAAAAATGTATATACACTTTAATGGTTGGTAGCTTAATTTTGAAAATGAAATGTATTTTAATAAACACTGCCTTTATAATTATCAAAGTGTGTATACATTTTTGGGACACCCTATATATTAAATAAATTGCATTTGTAATTAAAAACCATTAGACTTCACAGATAAATTTATCAAACATTTAAGAAAGAAATAACACTAATTCTACCCAAACTCACCTAGAAAATTTAGAAGGGTTTACTTTCCAACTTATTCTTGAGACCATCATTACCTGATACAAACATAGATAAACATAGATGAAAAAAGACCAATATCACTCATAAATATAGATACAAAAATCTAAACAAAGTTTTAGCAAATTAAATCCAACAATATATAAAAGCATCATGATCAAGTGGGGTTTATTCCAGGAATGCAAGGGTAGTTTAAGATTTAACACTCAGTATAGTTCGTCATATTAACAAACGAAAAGTGAAAACCATAAGGTTTCCTCAACAGACATAGAAAAAGCTTTTGACTAAATCCAACATCCATTCCTGATAAAGAATCACAGTAAACAAACTAGTAAGAAAATATAACTTTCTAAACCTGATAAAGGACATCTCCAAAAAATTACAGATACAGTATACTTAATGGTGACAGACTGATTGCTTTCTCTCTAACATTAAGACAAGGAGGCCTGCTTTCTCACCTCTATTTGACACTGTAGAATAGAATATTTTTTTAATTTTATCCAAGGCAGTAGACAAGAAAATAAATAAAATCACCCACATTGGGATAGAAGAACTAAAACTATCTAAATCATAGATAACATGATTGCTTAAGTAGAAAATATGATAGAACCTACAAAAATGTTACTAGTACCAATAAGTGAGTTTAACGAGGTCGCAGGAAACAAAGCCCATATACAAAAAGCAATCATGTATACTAATAAAAGGGTAATATGCTAATTAGACCAGATCGACTGGACATCTTTCAGACATCTGAATTCCTTTCAGACAAAGCCACAGTGGCGGGGGCCGAAGCAGAGGCGGTTAGGGAAGATCAGCCTGGCAGGGGAGCAAGCAGTTAGGGGTGGGATCAGGTCAGCAAGGGAGGGCAGTTGGGGAAAATCAGGCAAGCAGGCAGAGGCAGTTAGGGGTGATCAGGCAGGCAGGCAGGCGAGCTGTTAGGAACCAGCAGTCCTGGATTGTGAGAGGGATGTCCGACTGCTGGTTTACACTGGCAGTTGGACATCCCCTGAGGGGTCCCCTAAACCGGCAGTTGGACATCCCCAGAAGGGTCCCAGATTGGAGAGGGCACAGGCCAGGCTGAGGGATACCCCCACCCATCCACGAATTTCATGCACCAGGCCTCCAGTATATCTATATGCCAGAACCATCTGAAACTAAAATAAAAAACAACCCCATTAAAAATGGCTTTCAAAAGAAAACTTAAATACTTAGGGATAAATCTGATGAAAGATAGAAAATATCTGTACACCGAAAACTACAAAAACAGTGGTTCCAGAAATTAAGGAAAACCTAAATAAATGGAGAGATACACTTTGTTTAGGATCTAAAGACTCAATACTGTTAATATGTCAATTCTGTATAAGTTGATCTATAGTATAGATCCACTGTAATACCAACCAAAATCCTGGTAGAATTGTTAGTAAAATCGGCAACTGATTATAAAATTCATGTGCAATGGATAGGACCAAGAATAGCCAAAACAAGTTTTAAAAAAAAGAGCAAAAAATTTGGAAGTGTAACACTATCTGATTACAAGGCAATAATAATCAAGACAATGTAATATTGCCATAATAGTAGGCACATAGATCAATGGAACCAAAATAGATTGGGATGATAGATAGATAGATAGATAGATAGATAGATAATAGGTAGGTAGATAGGTAGGTAGATAGATAGATAGATAGATAGATAATAGGTAGGTAGATAGGTAGGTAGGTAGATAGATAGATAGATAGATGTAGGTATATGTTTATACAGTCATGTGCTGCTTAACCAAGGGGATACATTTTGATAAATACTTTGTTAGCAGATTCAGTCATTGTGTGCACATCATATAGTACAATTACACAAAACTAGTTGGTATATTGGATTACACACGTAGGCTATACAGTATAGCCATTGCTTTGTAGGGGAGGAAAAATAATTTTTCCTTTATTCTTCTGGCTTTCTTGGCTGAGACACTCCTGTAATAAAAGACAGATTAACAGAAGAAAAGCAAACACAAGTTAATAACATGTAAACCTCCTGTAGAGAGGTACATGAGAGAGCTACAAACTTGCCCAAATGGCTGAAGCCACCACCTTAACTATCATCTTCAGCTGAAGACAAAAGAAGATGTTGGAAATGGGAGTAGTCAGTCATGAGAAGTTACCAGAAACACACAATAAACAAGGGTAAGGTTGTTGTGCAGATTTAAGTCCTAATTCATACTTGCACCATATACAAAAATTAAGTTAAAATGGATTGTAGGCCTAAATAAAAAACATAAAACTACAAAAGTTCTAAATTATAGCATAGAAGAAAACCTTTTTAACCTTAAGTTAGGCAAAGATTTCTTAGATATGACACCAAAAGATGATTGATAAAAAACAAATAGGTAAATTGAATGTCATCAAAATTAATAACTCTGGTCTATGAAAGAGACTGGTAAGAAAATACAAAGACAATTTACAGAGTAGGGGAAAATATTTGTAAAACATTTATCTGATGAAGAACTGGTATCCAAAATAAAGTCAGAAATAAGAAAACAAATAACCTAATTTAAAAATGGACAAAAAATTTGAACAGACCCTTCACCAAAGAAGGTAGATATATGAATGGCAAATAAGCATATGAAGAGATGCTCAACAGCATTCGTTATTAGGAAAATACAAATTGAAACCACAATGAGATAGCATTTAAAAACCAACTTAAATCAAAGCAACTAAAGGACTGAAATGATTCTCTCTGAAAATGCTTTGTGCTATTTATTTAAGAACTTAAGAATAAGAATTCAAAAGCACAGAAACTCAAGTCAGCAATATAGGGGTTCAGAATAAGTCAGCCCAAGATATACCTCTGTGGTATGTGTATTATTTCGAGCTAAAGGCAACCAAGACTCTGTAAGTGCAAGATGAACTTCTGCCCTCTCTCCCCATTACTTACCTAGAAGAATTTGAATTAGGGGCCTTGCCCTTAACAAGAGATTATCAGAAACAACCATTTTTGACTTATCTATAGAGCAGGGCAAACTTCTAATTATGGAACATCTGTTCATCTTATCCTCTTGTAAAGACCTTCCTCCCCTCTGAAGTACCAAGGTGATCCTTAGCTTAGAATGTCATACATACCTCATTTTTGCTCCTGTCTTTGAACCTCTCATGTATGTGGGGTCCCTGAGTCTTTCATGTATTCAGGATTCTCATGCTTATGTATGTAGTTAAATTTGGTCATTTTTTTTCCTGGCTAATCCATCTTATGGCTACTTGATTATTAGACCAGCCAAACAAGTCTTGAGGGTAAAGTTTCTTTCTCCTGCATAACAACAACAAAATAAATTTTTAAAAAACCACACTTGAAGACATAAGAAAAATATTGAGAACTTAGACACCACCATTATAAGTGTAATTAGATAATTAGCAGCAAATAACAGAATAGATGCATCTATAAGTCAAATTAATGTCATAAAGAGAAGGCTTAAGATTAAACAACACCAAGGAAAAATCCTATATAATAAAAACATAGTATGCAAATTGTCCCCTTGACCAGAGTTCTTCTGGGAGTTCAACCAGGGGATGGGCTGGCTGGGGGAAGGAAGGGAGGCCCTGATTCTGGCAGGTGGCACGGGGAAGGGAGGGAGTACCCGGCCTGCAGCCGGAAGCTGCTAGGGACCCTACCAGTGCATGGATTTCGTGCACTTGGCCTCTAGTAAAAAGATAAAAGGCAATAGAAAGAGGATATAAAAATCCAACATGAGGATATAATCAGCTACTCTGAAGTAAAAAAATTAAAAAAATAAATAACAATTATAATATTCTCCAATTGTTATAAAATCATCTCTGTTTATCACATAACCATTTGTATGTTGCATGCAAGAGAGATGTCTGGAATGAAGGGCATGAAATATTAGTTATTTGTGGGATTGCTGGGCTTGAGGTCTTTTGTTGAGGTCTTTATGCTTTTCAGTATTATTTGCCTTTAAAAAAAGAAGTATGCATAGTCCTGGCCAACATGGTTCAGTGGTTAGAGCATTGGCCTGCACACCAAAGGGTTCCCGGTTTGATTCAGGTCAAGGGCATGTACCTGGGTTGCAGGTTTGATCCTCAGCCCTGGTCTAGGTGCATGCAGGAGGCAACCAATTGATGCATCTCTGTTACATAGATGTTTCTCTCTCTCTCTCTCTCTCTCTCTCTCTCTCTCTCTCTCTCTCTTTCTCTCTCTCTTCCCACCACTCTTTCCCTTTCACTCTCTCTAAAAATCAATGGAAAAAATATCTTTGGGTGAGTCTCTAAAAATCAATGGAAAAAATATCTTTGGGTGAGGATTGACAAAAATAAATTACTAAAATAAGTATCCATAATCTTTTAAAGCAATGGTAATTTTTTGTTGTTAATCCTCACCCAAGGATACTTTTTTATTGATAGAGAGAGTAGAAGAAAGGATGGAGAAGGGGGAGAGAGAGAGAAACATTAGTATGGGACATATCAATCGGTTGCCTCCCACATTGACTTGGGCCTGGGATTAAACCCCCAACCTAGGCATGTGCATTGACTGGGAATCAAACTCGAGACTTTGGTGTGCAGGCTGATGCTCTAACCATTAAGCAAACCGGCCATGGCTGAAGCAATGGTAATTTTTTAACTTAAGCATTTCTAAGAGAAATGAGAGTTAGTGGGGAAATTTTTAAATAATTATAAACTATGACTTTAATTTATAAATGTATTTGAATTAAAATTAGTTAAATAGTTTACCTTTTTTATTTCTAGATTTATAAAGAGAGTTTTTTTTTCATTGCCTATGGTTAAAATGTATGCCAATTTCACCTAAAGCCTTATAATTTTTTTCTGTTAATCTGAATTGTATCTTTGATTGTGAGTTCATTTGATTTTGAATATATGCCTGTGTTGGCAAAGATATTTAGTCAATTTAATCATTCCAATAAAGAATGGCAAAATTGGCATAGATCACCAAATAGGGCAGAGATATAACCCAATTACAAGGTGAACCATTGAGAAGCAGAGTTGGACCCCAGGTCCGATTACTGACTCCTAAAATTAGTGCATTATCCAGACTGAGAGCACATTGCTACCCTGAAAATTGTTTAGTTAAAAACACAGATGTTAGCTGAACAGATCAAAGATCAATGATTCTGTCCCAAAGTAAGGTAGGACCCAAACCCGAAATATATACCTCAATAGTGGAGATGAACTAAACGCAAGGCAGAAGACATGGGCTTCATGTGGCAATTGCGTGCTGATCCAGCTTCTCCCCCTAGCTGAGGCCTTCTCTTTGATACTTTGTAAACATTTGGGATCTACATATTTTAGGTCCAAAGAAACTAAACAAACAGGAGAGGCACACCTGGCTTAGATGCTTTTAAATGTAGGTTGGTATAGAAATTTAGTATGACTATTTAAATTTAATGGGAAAGAACAAATAAGTATAATAGAAAATCCTTCAGTCACTCGAATTTCCTTCAAAAACAGAATAGAAAGCCTGGGCATTAGTTACCCATTTCACATCTTTGGTGTTAGTAACATATCACTGCAGAGCTAAAACCAGCTAATTCACTCATTCCTATAGATCTCTAGCTGTTCATATGCAATGTATCTATAAATATTAGTGTGAACTTAGTAGAATTATTTGTCTCAGTGGTTGCTTAGTACCATGTAGACAAAACAACCGATTAACTGAATATTTCATTGTTCAGCCAGCAATTAAAGATTCAGGAGAGAGTTAAGACAAACAAAGATAGTCCGTCAGAATTGTTTACTTATCTCTCTCAAGTAGCCCAAGATGTCTTGATAAATCTAGGAGCATCCATTTAACTTTGCATAAAAACTGAGAAAGTAAGGAAAGCGTTGTGCTGAACCAGTCCTACAAAGATCGTCCAGAGTGGCCCTAGGAGGCAAAGCCAGACCACAGAGCCCACGGACAGGGGGCCCCCCCGGAGGAAGTATCTCCGGCACATAAAGGCTGCAGAAGGGCTCCCATCCCCTCCCAACCTGGTTTCTTCTGGCCATGCTCAGGTCCTTGCCCACGCAATACTGAAGGTGCTGTGATCCCACCTGCACTTAACAAAGAACCCTAAAAATTTGTGTGAAAATGTGAGATGAAATTGGCAATTGGCTTTCTGGTCTTGATCACGACATAACTTACGTAAAAAATGCATCACTTGCCCTACCTGGTTTGGCTCAGTGGATAGAGCATTAGCCCATGGACCGAAGAGTCCCAGGTTTGATTCTGGTCAAGGGCATGTACTTCCGTTGCAGGCTTCATCCCCGGCCCAGGTTGGGGCACATGTGGGAGGCAACCAATTGATGTGTCTCTATCACATCGATGTTTTTCTCTCTCTCTCTGTCTCTCCCCCTCTCTTCAATTCTCTCTAAAAAATCAATGAAAAAATATCCTCGGGTGAGGATTAACAACAACAACAACAAAAAATGCAACCATGTACAAATTAACGTGCAGAACAAGATATTGCATCTGAGATTTGGTAGCAAAAGGTAGACCTTGCTTTGTATTTTGAGAATTCTCTTTGCGAGAGATGGCTTGTCCTCAGATCACACCAGGAATCTGAGAAGGAACCTGGAGCAGGCAATGAGAGAGGACTAAGTCACTTGTGGTCCCTGCTGTTAATTTACCACTCACTTTAGTAGGTAAATAGAATTTTTCAGTATTGGCGACTTAGCCAATGTTCTTCTGATATGAGTTAATTTTTTATTGAGGTATAGTTGATATACATTATATTAGTTTCAGGTATAGAACGTAATGATTTAATATTTGTATATATTGTAAATGATCACCGCAGTATCTAGTTAACATCCATCACCACACATAGTTGCAGAATTTATTTTTGTTGTGATGAGAACTTATAAGATCTACTCTCTTAGCAACTTTCAAATACGCCATACAGTCTTATTAACTATGGTCAGCACGCTGTATATCACACCCTCAGTGACTTATTTATTTTACAAAAAGTTTGTATCATTTGATTTCCTTCATCCATTGCACCTACCCCTCACCCCCACCTCTGGCAACCACCAGTCTATTCTGTGTATCTATGAGCTTGGTTTTGTTTTTAGTTTCCACATATAAGTGAGATCAAACATTATTTGTCTTTTTCTGTCTGACTTATTTTATTTAAGATAATGCCCTCAAGGTTCACCCATATTGTTACAAATGGCAAGATTTTCTTCTTTTTATGGCTGAATAATATTCCATTTGTGTATACATAATATATATTATGAATAATATGAATATTATTTAGCAATAAAAAGTTAGATATATCACATTTTTATCCATTTATCATCAATGGACAATTAGATTTTTTTTCCATATCCTGGATAATATAAATAATGCTACTGAACATAGGGGTGCATATATCTTTTTAAGTTAGTGTTTTTGTTTTCTTTGGATAAATACCCAGAAGTGGAATTGCTGGGTCATATGGTAGTTCTATTTTTAACTTTTAAGGAACCACTATACTATTTCCATAGTCACTGCACCATTTTCTAACCACACCAACAGTGAACTAAGGTTTCCTTTCTGCACACCCTCACCAACATGTGTGATTTCTTGTCGTTATGAGAACAGCCATTCTAACAGGTGTGATGTGCTATCTCATTATGGTTTTGGTTTGCATTTCCCTGATGATTAGTGAGCTTTAGCATCTCTGGACTAATTTTCAGGAGATTGTATCCATTGTTTCAAGTCACTTCAGGTCACACAAAGCCATCATTTAGTTTTTATTTCCAGTAGGACCAGTCTTATAGATAAACAGCATATAGGTACAATGTTAGGGTCTAGGAACAAGCAGTTTTCTTATTTCTGAACTAGAGGCCCGATGCATGAAATCTGTGCAAGAGTAGGCCTTCCTTCCCCCGACTGCTGGCACTGGCTTCCCTCTGGCACCCGGGACCCTGGCTTCCCTGGCAGCCCTGGCTTCATCCAGAAGGTCATCCAGAAGGACGTCTGGAAGGATGTCTGGTCTAATTAGCATATTATACTTTTATTATTATAGATGATGCCTGAGATTTTGCCATTAGAGCACTATCTCTTTTTTCTTTTTTAATAAGGCTTTGGTCTCTGTTAAAATTCAAATGTCCCTGGAAATGGTATCTCTTTAAGTATTAAATTTCCAAAAAGTGAACCTGATGATATGTACCAGGATTAAAATTCTTCAGTTGCTCCCTCTCCTTCATAAGGTCCAAACTCTTATACAAGGCAAGTGAGACTATGATCAGAGCCCATGCCCAAGTCTTTACCTTTATTCATTAGGCTTTCCCATCATTCTCCAGTCATTTTGCACCACAGAAGTTTTCCTGAATGGGCCATGCTGTTTTGGCCCTCTTGCTTTCTCACTTGCTGGGTGCTCTTCCTGGACTTCCCTCATTCCTCTGTGCTTTCCCTGAAAACTCCTGCCTCAGTGGTTGCCTCATGATCTTTTCATTGTGATCCTCTCGCTCACTCTTTCAGGGAGATTAAGAAACTCCTTCCTCTACTTTGTCCTTTGTGTACCAGCGTCGTGAGTTTTTTCCATATCATATACCACGTATGCTATTATACCTGTTGTCTTTCCTAAGATGATTCACTTTTAATTAAAATAAGTTCCAGGGAAACAAAATAAAGTTATTATGTTTAGTAACTAGAATGAATAAAAATGAAATATAATCTATAATAAAATTTATATTTAAAAAACATGTGCTAAAAATAAATTAATTATTAAGAAGAGTAAACTTGTTACTATTTGTTGGCAATAAAGAATATTTGACTTCATGTGTTAAGCTCATCCCAACTCCCATGTGTTTTTAACTATAAAGGAGAAACATATTTAATTACTATGAAATGTGTGTGTGGGGGTGGGGGGGTAGGTTCTTAGTTGCAAACAACAGAATTCACTGTGGCTACTTTAAGCAGGCAAGGAATTTATTAAATGGTTTTGAGTAACTCACAGATGATTCACTAGGGCCAGAAAGCCAGATTTTGAGGCTACATAAGCCATGAATAATGCCCAACCACACTGAGGTATCTCTTGTGAAACCTACTATTGCTGCCAAGCAAATATGACACTTAACACTGGGCGCCGTTGTTCTAGAAGAAGCAGAATTCTTTGACCCCGTCGATACCCCTGCCAGTCACTTCCTCATGATGGTTGCTTCTGACCCAAGTATCTCCTTGGTGTTCTAGTTGGCTGAAGCCTGATTAATCATTTATATACTTACTACAAGGCATTCTGGGAATATGAATTCTACATAGCTTCCACCTATGTAGAAAATTAACAAAATATGAGAAGGGTGCCCAGAAATGTTGGCAGCCAAAAATGATGAAAGTTTACACCACTAATCAAATTTTTCCAGGTGATTTTTGTTTCCAGAAGCTATTCAAAGTGATCTCCAGCACCTATTCTTCTATGGAAGGTATCGAATGATTTGGTATGTCTATAAAGTGGTGGGAAAAGTGTTGCTTATCTAATCTTTTCTGCCATTGGAAGGGAAAATACTTATGAAGATCTTTCAAGGGTTTTTTTTTAACAAGGTTGCATGCACACATGTTCAGAAAATATGACAGATGAGTATACAACCAGGTGGTTCAGACCATGGAAAGTGTCCAGCTCACCTCTGTAGGTTGTATACCTTATAGCTCCAGGTTAGAATTACTGTGTTTACTCTGACTTACACCTGGAAGAGTGAAGTAAGTTTGCTTTGTAAGGATAGGTAAAAGATACTAATTTGCAAAGCCATTTCAGTCACGCATACAATCCCCAGGTTGAAGGATGGAGAAACACTTGAAGTTTACACTGTGACTCAGTAAGGTGAGTGGGATTTTTTTTTTTTTTTTTTTTTTTGCTAGTGAGCATCTATATGTAACAAGGTGTTTTTGACAGCTCTTCCCTGCTCGCTCATCTCTTCACCTAGCTGAGAAAAAATTCAAGACATCAGTAAATTACTCTTAACTCTTTAACGATTTTAGCAGCTTTGTTAAGTGTTCCTTTTAAATCTTCATGCATGCCTCAGGTGACAGGGGCTTCCCCGTGCATTTAAAAGAGAGCTAACACATTTTGCTTCTGAGACACATTTTTAATACTTAGAACAAGGCTTTATTTTGAACCAACCTGACATAAGTCACGTTTCTCATCTATGTTACTTTTCCTATTTATGTTATTATTTTATCCATAGGATTTTTCAATATTATCAATATCATTCAGTTTCAATTTCTCCTAATGTTGTCATCTTACCACACTGTTGTCATAACCACAGTATATTTGTGAAAATAAAACTTTACATTGCTATTATCTAGATTTCCCACTTTATTTGGGGTTCATGAGTTTTTCCACTAAAGCCCCTTTTCTGTTCTGGGATCTCATCTGGAATACCGCATTGCATTTACACATTGTGTCTCCCCTGGTCTGTGACAATTTCTTAGTCTCTCCATTGCATGATCTTGACTGGTCCCGTATTTTGTACAATGTGAGTCAATTTGGATTTGTTTGCTACTCTTCTCATGCCTAGACTGGGGTTCTAGTTTGGGAAAGGGCACCACAGGGTGAGATGCCCTTCTGATCACATGATCTCAGGAAGTAGCTGATATCAATGTGACTCATCACTGGTGAGATTAAAATTAGTCAGTTAGGTAAGATAGTGCTTGCAGTTTCCTCCATTACAAAGTTACTATTTCCCCTCTCCAACCTCTATTCCTTGGAAGCAAGCACTAAGTGCAGCCGACAGCCTCCTAGAACAGGTGTATGTGCATATATTATTTGGAAATTTCTGTAGGGAAGATTTGGTCTCTTCTCCCCACTTATTTATTTATTAGATCATCTATTTATATCAATATGACGGCATGTATATTTATTTTATACTTTGGATTATGATCCAATGCAATGCTACTAATTTTGTTGCTCACGTTGTTCTAGCTTCGGCCATTGAAAGCTCACTCAGGTTGGCTCCTTTTTCCCTTTGACCTGTTTCCACCATTTTGTTTTGGGGTCACTTTCTTATTTTTTGGCGCTGGATCACGCTGCAAGCTTATCTTGTATTTTATATGACTCGGCTCTAGAATTAGTCATTTCACCAAGGAGTCCTGGTTCCTTGTATTAGAGACTGGTATTTAGAAACCAAGTTCTGGGTTCTGGGTGTATCAATATGTTTCTAAAACGCCTAGAACAAAGTTACACAGAACAAATGTTTTCTTAGACTTTTAAAATTATCATACAAACCCCCAAAGATTAGCCAAGTTGAAAGAAATTTTTAATTCATCAGTTTGTATTGAATAGCATCCTCTTGGTTGTACCTGGGCTAATACTCACTACTATGTTTTCTGTAATGAATTGTTTTATTTCATAGAGACCAGAGGTTAATGGGAGGAAAGGGGAAGAGTATGAGAACCCCCTGCCTCCGGGGGAGAGGAAGTGGAGTAACCAAGGTTCCTGGAGAAAACGTGCTCTCATGGGGAGAGTGAGATGCCACCTGCAGCCTTCATGCATATTTCCTTTGTTAGCTACGCCTAACCCTCATCACTGCTTTTAGAATAGTTGCAGGCAATTCTAGGTTTGTCCAGGGGAATTAATTAATGAAGGTTTTGGTTTGAGTCTATATTTTATTATCAGTTAGAATAACTTCTTAGGAGGATAATTTATTAGTATTCATTAAAATCAGCTAATTAAGACAAATCACTTTAAGAGCAAAGAGCAAATTATCCTTATTTTGGCTTTACAATGAGTGTCATCTTTGTCTTGAGTATCCAGCATTCCTGGAGTGACATAAAGTATTTGTTGGCCTGTGACTGGAGAGACCACATTGCATAGTGTCTAAGAAGACAGGCAAGGCAGGCTCTGCAACTTGTAAGATGTGTGACGTTGGGCAAGTCACTTCCCTTTCTAAAGGCTCAGACACCCTACCTACGAAAAGGATAATAACATTTAACACATAGAATTATTGTTGGGATTAAACTAGTGAACATTTGTAACTGCGTAGTAAAATATATGGCACATAAAGTATTTTTTAAAATGACTGTCATAGCTGTAATTATTAAGGTTAAGGTCCCCCCTCCCTTTTTAGGGGATCTGTGCTACATAACATTGTATTAAGAGTTTGGTCTTCCAGGGTCCTGCCCTTTGCACTTCCTAAATTGGAAGGCAATACTCACTCCCGGGCAGCAGAGGTAGAGGCTTTGGGCCTTCTGGGGGATTCTCTAATATCCTCTGTCTCTCTCTGCTGAGAGCAGCCAAGAGGCAAGGGTTGACCTCTATATCTAGTCAAACACCAACCCTGAATTTTATGCAGACAATGTCAGCTGCCCCTTCTCAATGAGTTACTTTATAGGCTTCAAAATATCATGGGGCTGGGCTTAAAAATTCAGCCCATTTCCCCGTAGCAATAATTGTTCAAGGGCCAGTGATGGCCGGGAGTTTTCTGTGGGTTTTCTCTGTTATGGAATAGTAACTCACTATGGCAATAAATGAAAAGAAGTAGCTTGCTTTTTCTTGTTGCATCTGGAAAGTTTCCAGGTCATTTTTGTCTATATATGTGTTCTGTATCTTTATAAGAGTGTGTGTGTGTGTGTGTGTGTGTGTGTGTGTGTTTCAACATTTTATAGTCCACTCCACTTTTTTTGACTAAGAACATTGGCTAATATTTCAGCTTTCAAGCAGTAGGGGTCGAGGGGTGTGAGAGATCTGCCATGTCCTCGGGTGGGTCTGCTGAGGCCAGTTCTTACACAGGTTAAACATGACTTAAATCCTGAGAGCAAACTAATTCACAGAGTAGCTACCCAGCCCACACTCCACCTGAAAGTGTTTTACTTTAAGATGCTAGGTTCAAAGAAACAAGTGCTCTCTGGCCTAAACAATGTTAAATAAATTATATGCTTGAACTTGCTCCTTATCAACAGCTCATTGGTATTATACAAGCTCAGCCATATAGTCTCAAGAGGCAACAAGCACTTAGAATTCATTCTTTCCTTCCAGAAGGGCACTAGTGGTGTCCTTTCTGAAAACAAAGAAGAAATACGATTCCACTGACTATCTTCCAGGTTTTCTCTTTAATCTAGATTTATGCCAGGTTCTAGGAAGAAAATGCTAGCTGCCTTCGAGGTTATTGATTGACAAATGTTTTCAAAGTCTACATGCAAACTGGCTTAAGCTGGCAAAAGGAAGGAATATATGGTGTTAGAGGTCAGGAGAGATCGGGATAGTTAAATTTGGGGGGCATTGACTGGAATGGGACATCAGGGGTCTTCTGTGCAGAAATGACTTGTTCCTGGGTGCTGGCTACACATGCGCGTTAATTGCTTAAAAATTTATCAAGCTGTGCACTAATTATTTGTGTTTTATTGTAGCTATGTTATGCTTTATTAAAAAGTTTATCTTTATGTTATATCCAGACAATGGAATATTATTCAGCACTAAAAAGGAAATGAGCTATTGAACCATAAAAAGATATGGAGGAAATTTAAGTGCATATCACTGAGTGAAAGAAGCCAAACTGAAAAGGATAATAACATTTAACACATACTATATGAGTCTAACTACAAAACATGAAGGAAAAGGCAAAAAACAGTGTGGAGATCACAAAAAGATCAGTTGTTGTCAGGAATTAGAGAGGAGGGGGACGAACAGGGGAGCAGAGAGGAATTTTAAGGCAGTGAAACTATTCTGAATGGTACTACAGTGGTGGGTACATGTCACTATACATATAGGGTGTCCCCAAAATGTATACACACACTTTGAATAATTATAAAAGCAGTATTTATTAAAATACATTTCATTTTCAAAATTGACCTATCAGCTGTTAAAGTGTGTATACATTTTTGGGGGACACCCTGTATGTATTTGTCAAAAACTGTAGAATGTACATCACCAAAAGTGAACCTAACATTACCTGTGGCTTTTGGGTGATAATAATGTGTTACTGTAGGTTCATATATCGTAATGTAAGTACCCCTCTGGTGAGGGATATTGATAATGGAGAAGATTGTGTGTGGGAACAAGGGATAAATGAGAATCTCTGTACTTTTTGTTCAAGTTTCCTGTGAACTTAGAATTGCTCCAAATATAAAATTTATTTTTAAAAAATGACACGCATATACACAAATTTATTTTTATTTTTTAATCTTTATTGTTGAAGGTATTACACATGTCCCCCTTTTTTGAAACAAGAGCCTTCCTTTTTTTAAAAAAAAAAAATCTTCAATAGAATTGCCTACTCTCCATCTCCCTGTCAACGAGGCCATGCTGTCCAAAGGTGTGTGAAGGGTGATGGGGAGAGGCAGTTAAAGGGGGGTCTGATAGCCAATCCATTCATTTTTTTGGAAGGCTGATCTATCAGAAGTGAATAGACATCTTTTAAATTATGAATTATTTTACAATTGATTTACTAACATTCATTATTCAGAGCAGCAAGCAAAAGATTGGGATAAGTCAACACATCTCTGTATGAATTATTGGTTACAGAATCCCCAGACCTTTGCTTGTTTTGTAATTATTTAACTTGGTTTTAAATAATTACAAGCAAAGAGAAAGTGGACAGAAAAATCACCAGTTATGCACATGGTACTGAGATCTTATGAGTAGTGAAATATCAAGAAACTTTAAGGCCTGTTTTTAAATGCTGGTGGGGGGAAATGTAGCAGATGAATTTCACTATGGATACATTTTGAGAGTAGGAGCCATTAACTTTTCATTCATTCATTAAATATGTAAAAATACAGAGTATGTGCCAATTATTATACAAAACACTGGGATTCCTGCCCACCCCTGAAACACAGTCTTTCGGGGAGGTAGGTAAGCAGACTGATAGCAATGGAGTATGACAGGACAGGGAGTCATGAAAGCTCATGGGGGCCCTGAACGAAGCTGGGACAGAGGTCTTGAGAGGCCTTTTTGGGGTGGTAGCATCTGACATGGGCCTTGGCACAAGAGAAGAATCTGGGAGTCATTGTACAATGTTTCACTGAAACACTCAAATAGAAGCTCCGGTGACTTTGTATGCTCACAGTTGACCAGAAAGCAGAAAAGTCCTCAAAGCCAGCAAGCACTTCTATTTGCCCTGAGTGCAATTCTAGTCGGTTCAGAAAGGACATAGAAAAATTGCAGGCATTTCAGAGAAGAGTAATTTAAACAATAAAAGAGATTAACTTCCATTTGGGGAGCCCGCATATTTCAGTGTATGAGTCAACCTCATGGACTACATCTGTTGGTCTTTGACCCCTTTCCACCAGTTTCTCCTATTCCCTGCCCCAATTACCAATTGCTGGTGCTGTTGCTGCTGCTACACTTACTGGTGGCTAAAGATTGTTAGCTGCAACTTTGTTCATGCAACATTCCCAAAGAAGACATCCATGGGTTGTGTTTTAGTGGCAAGACTAATGTTGATCTAGGTTGTGAAGAGAGGCTCAATCTGAATGTTCGTTCAGGTTTGAGAATTTATGTGTATATAAATATACCTGATATTTCATGATCGTGTAGTAGAGTAAAAATAAATTCAAACTGTTCTTATCTGAAGCATTTAAAATGAAGGTTCAAAGGGGGAGGATTTGGTTAAATTTTATAAAAATCATAAAAAACTGAGTTGGTCTGTCCTTCCATGTTGCATAATCCAAGGGGATCATACATCACTTACAGTGTGATCAGTACCCCTGGGCTCTGCAATGTGGTGGTTCTAGAGATGGCATACGTTTGCATAGCAATCCTCAGAATCCTAGAACTACAGGGCAAGGCAACCATTGAAGCTGAGAAAACAAAAATGTAAGCTAAATGAAATAATTTCTACCTAGCATAGCTTATAAGAAACTCATAGATCTTACACAATTTATGCTCTTTCTCTGACCTCACATTCTACACCTTTAAAACTGAAATGCTTTACTGAATCAAATGAGATAACGTATATAAAACGCTTAGCACAGTGTCTGGCACATAGTAGGCACTTAATAAACAATACTTTCCTTCTTTTTTTAAAAAAATTTTATTGATTGATTTTTAGAGAGAGAGAAAGGGAGAGGGAGAGAGAGAGAGAGAGAGAGAGAAGCATCAATGTGAGAGTGAAACATCGATTGGCTGCCTCCTGCACACTCCTTACCAGGGATTGAGCCCCAAAGCAGGGCATATTCTCTGACTGGAAATCGAACAAGGAACCCTTCAGTGCACAGGATAATACCCAACCAATGGAGCCACACCAGCCAGGGCCCTCCTCCTCCTCCTCTTCCTCCTCCTCCTCCTCCTCTTCCTTATAATAATAATAATAATACTTATCTTAAGTAATCACTATCAGACTGGGTATTAAGTTTTTTATATCATAAAACTAACCCCAAATGACAATTTTTACAGAAGAATATTCTAGCAATAAAGAGAGAAATCAACACACTGAGATTTTAGTCCTTGAAAAACCAGTTTTAATAAGACATAAAATATACACAAACATTTTATTTAAAAAGTAAGTAGAGCCCAGCCAGTGTTGCTCAGTTGTTTAATGTTGACCCATGAACCAAGAGAATACTAGGTCGATTCCCAGTCAGGACACATGCCTGGGTTGCGGGTTTGATCCCCAGTAGGGGCCATGCAGGAGGCAGCCAATTGATATTTCTCTCTCATCAGTGTTTCTATATCTCTATCCCTCAGCCTTCTCTTTCTCTAAAAGTCAATAAAAAAAACATTTTTTAAAAAAATAAAAAGTAAGTAGAATGGATAGAAAACCAACTGAATGATTGTTAAGTACATAGAGTGAAAAGTAGAATAAGTCAAAGAAGACTTCCTGGAGGAGGTGAGATTGGGACCGAGAAATGAGGGATGGTTGGTGAAAGTTTTGGGGGAAATTATGTTGGAGGATGGTGAGTTCCTTCTAGCAGGGGTGGGGAACCTTTATTCTGCCAACAGTTGGGTATTTATATCATCATGCGAGGGCCATGCAAAATTATCAACTTAAAAATTATCCAGCTGTATTTGGTCAGATATTTATTAACTCACCCCAATGCCTTGGCAGGGCCAGACCAAATGGTTTCACGGGCCAGACGTTCTTCTCCCCTGTAAAGCAAGAGTGCTTCGATGCTTGGACCTAGAATTCATGGGCTAAATTGCAAAAAGTTCAGTGTAACCTTAGTGTCCTTTTCTCCTTTAAAAAGGGCTTTTCTTAATCCTTCCTGGTTTGGACTCTCTCTTTCCCCTTAGTTTGAAAATACCTCATGCCACCTCCTAGCTGTTGACGACCATGGCCTGTGGGATGTTATCGAGGCATGCTCTCAAGAGCCATGCCACACTCACAGCCTTCCCAGCTCTCTGGCCATTTACCACAAATGGTTAGCCAGGTGTTCCATTTCTGATGGCTTTACTATGCTTTAGAAGCTAAACTTTATTCAACTTTATTGTAGATGCCTGAGAAAGGCTTACTATGCTTTCTTTCCCAGAAACCATTTATTTCTTAAGTTTCTTCACCTCAAAGAATGATTGGGTAAAAATTTTAGTGACTGGGGTATAGCCAAAAAAATACTAATAATGTGGGGCAGGGACCAAATTTATATGTATGTATCTTGGCTGAAGCCTGGATCAGAAAATGGAAAAGCAAAATGGTTAATGACAGGAGAAGCCTGGGAGTGAAGAGAGGAGGGGTAGAAAGTTACTGGAGGCATTAAAAGTCAGTGGATATAGTTCATCTAAGGGTTTTTTCAACCTCAGCACCGTTGACATTTTGGGCCGGATCATTCTTTGTGGTCGGGCTGTCTTGTGCATTGTAGGGCATTTAGCAGCATCCCTGGCCTCTGCTGGCGAGATGCCAGTAGCACCCTCCTACTTGTGCCAACTGGCAATGTCTCCAGATATTGCCAAATGTACCCTGGAGGCAAAACTGCCCTTGGTTGAGAACCACTGGGTTAGAGGGTCAGACTGTTGCCACTGTGGATGTTTGTCTATTCGTTGGGTGGATAACATGGATTTAGTTTCTGACAGAATATCCTGCTTGAGCAGGTGTGTCTCTTGCCCTAGTAGTTTTAATCATATTCTCTTAGTTGATTGATCATGCTCTTGTTTTTCTAGGTAGAATCGGCGGGTGGAGAGCAACAAGGTCTTTCATCTGGAGTCTGTCACTTTCCTATGCTGATGAGAAGGGGGCACCCAGCACCTCTCATTGTTTTCATCAGAAGTAACAGCTTCTGGGTGCTTTGGAAGAGTAGGAGAAAGAACTCTATGTGCAAAGGACTGGAGATAAGTCCTGGCTAAGCAGATTTTATTTATGGCGTGGAGTGTTTCCTGAAAAGCATTCTCTATGTTTTCAAGGAGGACTTTAAAGGCATAAAACACAATCTTTTAAGTCCAAGAGAAAAACAACCACACTTGCAATCAGTAAGAAGAACTGGATTGTGTGACTGACACATTGTACGGAAATATTTGTCCTTTGGTCGTGCGTTCCTACTGCCCTCATAAGTGGCAGACATGGGGGACAGGATAGGACATTAAAGCAGAGGCATGGCCACAGCGTCCCGCTGCCGGTTTTCTCCTGCAGGGGACCGTCCTCTTTCACTCCCGTGAGTCAGTATCCAGGAGACCAGTCTTTAAAGTGCAGTATGAGGAAGTAGCATGGCATTTTGAAATTTGGGGAAGAATGTTCAACTTATTCTAATTCTTAGCAGGTAATAGATATGGTGACACCTACTTCCCATCTCCAACTGACCTCTGTTCCCCCTTTTACTGCTTTCTTCTTCCTGTGTCCTGTCCCTTTCCTTCATATATTGCCGTGTTGTTTACTCAAGAGATAATTACTGAGTGTCTGTTTTGTGCCAAGTCTATCGGACTAAGAACAACCAGTACCTAGAGCAGCGGTTCTCAACCTGTGGGTCGCGACCCCTTTGGCGGTCGAACGACCCTTTCACAGGGGACGCCTAAGACCATCCTGCATATCAGATATTTACATTACGATTCATAACAGTAGCAACATTACAGTTATGAAGTAGCAAGGAAAATAATTTTACGGTTGGGTCACAACATGAGGAACTGTATTTAAAGGGCCAGAAGGTTGAGAACCACTGACCTAGAGACTCCTTGCTGCCCTCAGGCCACCAGGTGGGACAGGCCACCTGGGCAGGTGGCAGCAGCAGGAAGCGAGGCATCCCGGAGAAGCAGGTGGGGTGTGCAGAGGGGGTTGGCCACTGGACATGGGCAGAAGTCCCAGCCTCAGTTCTCCAGCCTGAATGGGGTCAGGAATTTAGCACCCTCCTGGAAAAAGGATCTAGCAGGGACCCTTCCTGAAAGGACTGGGGTCCCAGGGAAGTTAAACATAAAGAGACAGAAGAATAAACCAGAGCCCAGTCACCAGGACTGGATGGGGTCAGTCCCCAGCAGGCTGAGCCCCAGCTCTTTGCAGAGGGCAGGGGCACTCCGATCAGAGGTAAAAGCCTCTCTGTTTCTGCCACTGCTCACTGGCCACTGAGTTAAGGCCACTGAGTTAAGGCTGGCTGCTACTGAGCTATCTGGGCACTGGCCTCTGCTCCCAACATTGCAGTGGTCTAGGAGCAGGAGTGGCCTCAAGCCTTCAGGAATCCAGTATCCAAGTGTATCTTTGTCCTAAGGGTAGAAGAGGGAGGTGGCATTCAACAAAATAGGAACTACAAAGGAGAATGCTGATGGCTTGTGATTCTCAGAACTGTTTTCTAGCTCACCTGTTTCCTTACATAAAAGTGTGTGTGTGTGTGAAGGAAGGACTTATGTGATTTCTTTTCTGATGCCACATAAAATCTCATCATATATCCATTCTCTGAAACAAGTGTTCTTGACCTGAGGCCCATGGCAAGGCTTCAGGAAGTCTGTGACTCTGAAATTGAAAGCTCTAGGGAATTTTTTCCTTTGCAAGCCCTCAACACAATCTGTGACGTAGCCTGAGGATAGCCATGCTGAGAGAGACAGAATCCTGGGAGCTGGCGTGTGACAGAGGCTACTGATGTCTCGCCTTTTCTTCATTTCCTTCCCCTTTTTAAAAGCTCCCCTCTCCAATTTGCTACTATTCTGTGGGTATTCTCTCACTAATCCATTTTAGAACACAGAGGAGTATAAATCAATAGTGCAGGGGCTGATTCGATTCCAACGACTTGGAGCACCGCATTCCACACCAGTGATCTTCATTCACGTTATCTTAATCCTCACAACCGCGCCAAGAGCTAGGTGTTCTCCCTCTTTTTACTGACACAGAAACCGAAGGTCGGAGAGGTAGAGTGATTTGTCTGAAGCCACACCACAAGGAAATACTGGGCTGAGACACAAAACTCTTTGCTCTGATGCTGGAAATGGCCAGCGATCTGTCCATGACCCCGTGATCCTGCCCGGCTGGCTCAGAAAGGCCCAATCACAGCGACCAGAGGTTTACTGGGTCTCTCCTATGGCACTCATAGCGTCACAACCACAGCCTCCCCATGTCTTACCAGCAGCTGCTTTCCGTCAGTACAAAAGCTAAGACCAAGAAGAGCATTGTCAGCAATGTCAAGAAGTGCAGGAGACTGGGTTTCTCCGTCTTTGTTTCTCCCGAGGCCTTTAAAGAAGTGACAGTGATGGAGAACGGTTATTACAAGTAAAAATCCAGTGTACAAAAATCTATGTCGATAATCGCGGAGTTTGACTGTCATGCATCGCTTTAGGCTTGCAGGCATCCACGCGGACAGGTCTACCGGCTGAGAGGGAGGCCATTAATCAGATTATTCAAGGTGAACAAACACTGGCTTCCATTACCTGAGACATCAGGCATTCTGCTTTTCTGAAGAGAAGCTTTCTTTGGTCTGGTTTATCTGGATAATCCCCCCACTCTGAGCTTTGTTTTGCTTGGTGTCACTCTGATCAGAAAGAAGCTGGTATTTTTGCTGCAAAACCATTTATGAATGTTATGGTAATAGTGTTATAGAAACCAATTTTCAGCAGGCCAAGGGCTTCTGTTCAATCGGCTTCACACACACACACACACACACACACACACACGATTCTGTTGCTGTGTGCGAAGAGCACCTTTATGTTACCTATAGCTTCCCAAAGCTCCCTGCACCTCAGGTAGGAATGCTACATGATATACACGTAGATCATGTTGATGATCAGCTAATTTCGCCCCTGCTCAGTGAGCTCCCTCTCCCTTTCTCTTCCTCCCCCCCCCCCCTCGTTTCTTTTTGCTTTTCTAAAAGCCCCAACGACTATCTGAAGAGCTGCGATACCTACAGTCAGTCCTTGTTCTGTTACGAGCTCGCGAGTCACACAATGCCAGCGTGGCTCAGTAATCTCCCTGTCAAGGCTGCCTCTCCACCTTCCCCTCCTCATTCCGGGAGCCTATTAAATTAATGAGATCCAAGTCAGAGCTACAGCGGTCGGCGTGTTACTGGTGTACAGCGCCGGTGCTGTTACAGTGTGCCTGTTTTCTCTCCTGGGACATTTAATTTCCGCTTCTCAAATGAGCTGCGAAGCTGCGAGGCCTGGCCGTGTTCGTTGCCGGCACTCTGTGATGCAGATAATGAGGGTACTGATAGGTGCCTAGGAGACTGTGATGGCTCCGAGCGCAGCCATGGTCTGATAATGCTTTCTGCCAGCCGTGTCACAGCGGAGCCACTATCATCCCTCAAGGAATGGTTCATCTTTATGTGTAATACAGCAGCTGTCACCTAAATGGCTAATGGGGAAGCAAAGTAGAACCTTAGTGCTAGTAATCTTTGTCATTTAATAATTTTCCAGGTATCAGACTTTGGTGGATCCTGCAAGTTCTCATAAAAGTGCACTTGCCGATTGTACTCCGTTTGTGGTGGATTACATGCAAATTGAGAAATCCGTGGTATTGTTCTGGGCAAATCTAATTTAGTATAATTTGAATAGCCAAGTAATTAAAATGTATTGTAGGTCTAAGATGCTGCGATGGCGGAGTGTCTGCATTTAAGAGGAAGATTTATTGGGCTCGCAGCATCCACTGTGAACCTTCTACAACCACATTAGCTAACATCTGTTGGAAAATGTCGAGATGCAGGGCAGAAGGCATGCACGCAGAATGTGTGCCTTCATGAGTTGGAACAACAAACTGGAAACATAGGGTAGCACTTGTGAGTTCAATTAATTAGTAACGGGACCCTGTGTCTGCATGGGCACCTACATGCGTGCATGAGGGCTAAGTGGGTGTGTGAAGGGGCATGTGTGTGTACATGCAGGTACATCCAAACACACATCCTTTCTCTTTAACATCCAACCCTGCAGAGTGGGAATCGAAGTTTGATGGGGCTTAAGGAGCAGGGTAATAATAATGGGACTGTTAATACAAACGATGTCTGTATTGACACTGCCCATTAGTATTTCCTGGCAGATTATTTTGTTTGCTTTGCCTAAGTGCACAAGATTATAGGAGGTGATTTAGTAAGCTAGGGCACTGGGTCCTGAAGGCAAGCCAAGCTCATTTCAATCACACCTACAACCAGACTGTTAATCTTTGGGGAATTACTGCACCTGTGCTGGCAGAGGTTAAGAGGAGAGGGATTCTAGGAAGGCACAGATACGGCAACTGTCCAGGGGAAGGAGCCCAGATAGAAGGGACCCGTAATTCTCTTAGGGGATAAATCAAAGGACATTTTGAAATCTAAAAAAATATGCTTATAGATAAGTGCAAGAGATTCCGCCAAAACAAACACAAAACATGTTCCAAGGAAATATTGGTCAGGAGAGAGTCAAGAGCGCTTGCTAACAGATGAGAGTCAAATGCCCCTGAAATGTGTGTAAGCAGCACTCCATATTACGTTCTTCTCTCTTCATCACCAGGTGGTTTGAGCACATTGTCCAATGTGAGTCCCACTAGGAGAAAAACAACCTGGTGGGATGAGGAAACAGGTTCTGGGTGAACATTTGACATTGTTACCTCATCTCTGCCTTCCAAACCACTCTGCTCTTGTCAAAGCTAATGGGACATTTCAATACTACAAAGAACCGATCTTCCCCTGCCGGACTCACTTAGGGGGGCCTCAGGTTACCATGCACCAGGGTCCACGGGCACCAGTGTTTATTTAGTTCAGGACCCTTAAGCCTTCACCTTCTTCACAGCACATCTCAGGAGATCCAGCGATAGCTGCTTTGAATAAATAGAGATTGTAAACACGTTTTTTGAAAGCACCCTCTGGCTTATGAAGTCTGAGCCCAAAACAGGTATTGACACAAGTGTTGGAAACAGTCACTAATGCCTGCCTGCAGTCAGCCTCCTCGGTCATGTGTAAGAGAAAAACACGTAAATACAACAGTCATAGAAAAAATTAGACTGGCAATGCACACATGAAAAAATGCTTTTGCTTAATACAATAATAACACAGCATTTAACGTATATTAGAATTGGTAAAAATTTCTTTAGT
The DNA here is from genome assembly GCF_028538775.1 of Myotis yumanensis. Taxonomy (NCBI): domain Eukaryota; kingdom Metazoa; phylum Chordata; class Mammalia; order Chiroptera; family Vespertilionidae; genus Myotis; species Myotis yumanensis. Next base: position 77,179,032 of record NW_027223753.1, read on the forward strand.
GTTCATTAGGAAATTACTAATCACCAAGAGCTCTTTTAATTAATAAGCTCTATGTGAAATCCATCTGAATTTAGCATTCATTAAAATCCACTTAATATAGGATGTCATATTTTAGGTCAGATCTTCATTTCATTGCCATTTCAATGGGAAGCACTGTGTTAGTGCTTTGGAAATCATTGGGGAAATGGTTTTTCTGAAGATGTTTTAAAGTCAATATTGTCTGTATTTTTTTTTTTTTTTTAAAAAGGAAGCTAAAATATCAAATGTCTGACTCCTTCACTCATTAATTCAAACCCAGGGTTTTGCTCCACATAGACCGCAGAGGTAATGATTATGCATCTGTTGCTATAATACAGTGAACTGGAAAGAACTAACTATGTGCAATTCAATAAAGTATATTTAGCATATTTTCATTGCACCAAATATCAGCTGATCCACCTCTTATTAGTATAAATGGCATAGATTAGTGTCAGGCATTTTCAACAGTGAAGAAATTACAGGAGTCTGCAAGGCTCATTAGGCTCTGGCTGCATGTTAACGAGGGGCCAGGCCTTATTAATAAAAAGAGGAAAAGATAAAACTAAGCTTCGAGGGGAAAAAGGAACAAAACGCTCCTTGAAATATTCTCCAGCATTTGAAAGTGAGAAGACTGCATTGGGTAATTCTTTTCCTTCCTGCTTTCCTAGTTTCTTAGACATTCGTAGTGGAGATGTGTCCTCTTTTTCTTTGCAGTATGTAAAAAAAGAAAACATTGTTTCAAATAATGTCAAATAGTACAGAAACCGTGTTATTTCACATGGGTGATAGTGATATGCTGTCAACTTCTGCTTTTGAATAGCTGTTCTGGAGTTGAGTTGAGTTCACGTTTTACATTAATAGTAGGTCCTCGAATATGTTAATTTCACTCAACAGTGTTTCATGGGGGGAAAAACAACAACAAAACAATAACAGCAGCAGCAAACAAACAGGCTCAGTGGATAGAGCATCGGCCTGTAAACTGAAAGGTCCCAGGTTCGATTCCAGTCAAGGGTACATGCCCGGGTTGTGGGGGACTTGCAGGAGGCAGCCGATTCATGATTCTCTCTCATCATGGATGTTTCTATCTCTCTCTCCCTCTTTCTTCCTCTCTGAAATCAATAAAGATATTAAAAAACAAACAAACAAAAACCCCAATTGCTTTCAGGCTGGGTCCACTGTCTGTGTGGTTGGCTCATTCTGCCCAAGTCTCCGCAGACTCCAGCTTCCTCCCAGCTCCCAAAGCCGTGCACGTGCGGTGAATGGGGTGCCTTTATTGTCCCCTTCTGAGTGAGTGCGGGTGTGGTGTGCCCTGTGATGGATGGAAGAGTGTCCTGTCCAGGGCGGGTCCCACCTGTGCCCTGAGCTGCTCCAGCCCCGATGCCCCAGAACTGGAATCAGCAGGTGGGAAATACGCATCCTACTTGTTTTTATTCATCTTTCTTCAATGTATGTACAGCTCACATTTATTTCAATGCTTAATATTAGAAGTGTCCTGGGTCTTTATTTCCAAGTTTGGTAATGTTTTGTGACCAGAAACATGACCCAGAAACTTAATTCTTCTTTCTTCGGCCCCTTGAGTGTGGCTCTTCCACAAAATACCACGTGCGGGTGCGCACTTACAGTGCAATTGAAACTTCGTGGCCACATTCAAGGGGCCAAAGAGCCGCATGTGGCTCTCGAGCCGCAGTTTGCCGACCACTGGCCTAGGGTAAAAAGTTGGTTTTCTTATATGTCGGTTCACTTTAAGTCAAAGTTTCCAAGAACCTATCGATGATGCTAGTGAGGACTTACTGTGTATCTTCTCATTTTCCCTCCAAAATCACCTAATGAAGGTGGAAAACAAAATCAGAAATGAAAGGATCTCTGTCGCCTCCCAGCTTCCCCACCTCACTGTTTGACCATCAGCATGGCAATATTCAAAAGCAATCCTTCCTTGGAGAGGAAGGCAAAGAGCCTTTCCAAGATGCTACCTCCAGACAAGGCTAATGAAGGCTTTCTCCGCTCACCAAAGGGCAGGATGATGAACCTGACTGGAGAAAACAACTCCATCATTATAATTTTGCCCAAGTTTTGAGAAATTAGTAAAGAAAGGTGCCAGAGTACAGGGAGATAAGAAGTATTCATAGAAGAGTACGAGTGAGGTCTTGGCTAGAGATTGTTGATTCAGAACACTTTCGAAAGGCAGAGAACTGAAAGGAAAACCCTCCAGGCTCAGAACATGCTATGAGATGCTTTTGAAAAAAGGAGAAAGAAAAAATAAGGTAAATTTCATGGAGTCTTTAAAATACACACACACACACACACACACACACACACACATCCACACATCTACACACTCACAATAGAGCAATTTTATTGCAAAGCTTTCTAAAAGCAACACCAGAAATAAATGTAAATGGGATTTTTTTGTGCAAAAATTAAAACTGCTCACATTTTGCACTTCTGCAGAGTCTTTCAGCCAAGAATATGTCAATGTTTCTTTTAGGCTGCATTGTCATAAAAAGATAAGTTTTACATTAAAGGAAAGATAACTGTGCTAAAGTAATAGTCCATTGTTGAAGTCAACAGTAATTAGAGCTTCAGATGTTTTGAATCACCCTCCACTGTGTTTATAATATCATCCCAAAAGTTTAAAAATCACATTTCCCTCTACCCATCCCCCTCCACTCTGATTCACCCATTGCTTTCTCCCACTGTGTTCAAAATGAAAGTGAAATGACCATGACTCTAAGTTTTATTTGGAACCAACATTATCACTGGCATCCGTACAGTTCCAAACACTGCCACTTTGGGGAGATGACAATTGCGAGGTGAGATGAACCATTCTTAGCACCAGGCCCATCTTTGTGATTGTGACATGTCTGCATCATGCATGCCAACATGGAAATGCTTGGATCCTGGGATGTAGAGTGGTGGGTAGTTCAGGCCTCTGAATTCCACTGCCTCAAATTGTGCAGGTGACTGAGGCTGTGGTAATTGTCATCTTAGTCTGCATTAAATTTTTTAAAGCTTCTTTTCTCTACTTCTATGAGTCTGTTTTCACAGACCAATAATTGGTTGCAATGATTGCCGATATACAATAATACATTTAGAAATATTTCCATCTAGTAAAATTTTGTGTGTCTACAAAAATTATGCTCTCTCATATTCGAATGTATGCTTATAGAAGCACTGTGCTTTTAAGGCACTGTATGAGGCATTTTCTGAGATAGCAAATCAAATTTCTGGGAAGGCACGTTTTAAAAAATAAGAGTTACATGAATGTGTCCATTTTAACCATATCAGTTTCATCAAGGCAACTTCTGTGAAATTATGTCACAAAAGTTTCTCACAGTTAATGTGAAGGAAGCAATTGTTCCTCTTTTCTTTTTAATCTTTAATATGAAGACGTAGAAATATTTTCTGACCATCATCTTTCAAAGCAGGTTTTACCAACAGAATTGGAACCCAGCTCATAGGAACTTCGAAAAGCTTAAACCTCAAAACCCCCACTATGTAAGATCGCGTGTATTACTTGATTTTTTAAAAGTGACAAGACGTACATTTTTTAAAAAATTCTCTTATTGTTACATTTCAGGCACGTTTACTGTTAGCCGCTTGGCTTCATTATGTATCATAGTCTGAATCTACAAATCAAGCATAATTAGACTTAGCGAACTGATTGGATTTCTAATTAAGCTACATTGGAAACAATGCACAATCAGTAAATACTCTGACTAGGTACATTTTAAAGAGCAACTCTTGGGCTTTTTGCTGATGACTAGACACCAGTGTCATTAAATTTGTTGGTGGCAAGCAAATTTTAAAGCTAAAATAGAGGCAATTAGTAAAGATCTTGAAATATTTAATCACGTTTGTCCAATTAGTGCGCAATTAGGCAGTGGTGTGGCATGGGACAGGCATTCTGCTTCAGTGCTTGGTGCAGAAGGATCCCTTTGAAATTTTGCTGTTTAGTTTATTGATATATAAAAAGGAAGTTATGGTTGTAATTTCCAATTTAAAAAAAATACTGTGCAGATGGTCTGACTATATATTTAACAATGTTAAACAAATCCAAACAAGGGAAGCATGTTACCTGAAATTACACAGCTGTGATCTGTGAATAAGCTCTGGATCATGGTAGATTACAGCTGTGCTTATCTCGATCATTGAAACAGCCAGGCATTTCACACTGGAGAAATCCCGGAACCTGATAAGCTGGCCCAGCAGGTCTTAAAATGATTGGCAGCTCCTTACTTGACCAAATACGCCCTTCCTGGTGGTTAGCTCAGCAACCACCAGCGGTTTAAATTTGATGCAGAGGGAGAGATGAGGAGAGATCCTGTAAGAAGTTGATTTAGGAAGTATCAACAAATGGAATAGTAATGTGACCTGGTACTCTCATTGCAAACCAATGGCTTCTGTCTACTTAACTATATCCTTGGGATGGGACAATGTCAGTGGGAGGTTTGGAAGGAAGAAGGTCTCTTACTTTAAACCCTTAATTTGTGTTGTACTGCCACAGCATAGAGTGCCACTCTCTTTAGTTTTTCTGGAAAACAAAGAGCATTTTCCTGATATTCTTATTTGAAAGATCTTTGGAAAGGCAATACCATTTCCATTTTCAGAGAAGCATTAAGGAGGGGCCACAGGGCCCTGTGTTTCTCAAGCGCAGTCAGAATCAGAGTTGAGTGACCTCAGAGACACCCGTGAAGTGCTGTTCCATGGAGTTATGGGATAACACAATGGGGTGACGGTAAGAGAAAACTGAGAAGTGTGAACAGCAGGAAGGGCGGGTGAGGGTGGGGAGAGGAGGGAGAATGGGGTGAGTGGGAGGAAGGACTCAGAACTTACGTACCCTGGTATTCTATGGAACTTGTTTGGGTCAAAGGAATGTCTCCCATTTTCTTCTAGGGCATTAACTTTATGCTCAGTCAGATTTAACAATCTAAATGTCATCTTAACTGGAAGTGAAAGATGTTCATAAATAAATGAACTTGTTTTTCTAGACCCTGGTAACCTAACTGGTTCAAATCAGGATTTCTGGATGCAAATCCAGTTCTTCTAGGTGCACCGACGTTTCACAGTACCAGATGTAAGTACATTCTGTTTAGATAACTTGAAAACCGGTCGGAGGAAAATCCCCTGGGTATCTACAGATATAAAGGGAAGAGTTCAAAAGAAAAGTGAAATGAAAAATGTCCTTGAAAAAATGACAGGTGAATTTATGCAGGGGATGAGATTAGAGTACACAGGACTATGAGACCTTATAATAGGTTTACTGGGAATTTAGGAAGCCTTTGTCATATTTACTTCCATATCTACTCTTTTCCCCTAATTTTGAAGGCTTTTTATTTCTGTCTCACTTTCTGGAAGCAGATTATAGTTATCAATAAGTCACAGCCAGACATTTTTGAAGCCTCTACGTATAATTAAATTCTATATTGAGATTTAATTAACTTCTATATTTAGAATTTGCATAAATTTGTAATTATAAATATAATGAATTCTAAATTTTAAAATTTAGAGTATCAGTAAGTTAGCCAGGGATTACACTTCTGCCTTGCTCTTCTCCGGCAGGAATGGGTTCTGGACTGCAGATGTCTGCGGCTGTTGGCGAGGGCGAGAGTCCAGGCCGGAGGGATAATGTATGCCCAGGCACTTCTGCCGCCCACGCTGGTAAGGGTGGGGAGATCCTGTTATGTGGCAGGATGGCCCTTGGATGAGTTTGATAAGTTAAATAATTAGGTGTTTGGCACAGGCCTTCTTTGTTTTGTTCTCTCTACAGTATTTCTCATGCCCTCCCCTCAGGTTTGTGTCTATCTCTGTGCTTCTTTCATGCTCCACTGCCACAACCTGCTCTCAGAAAGCCTTCTAGGTAGAACTGACCAAATAAAAATGTAGGCTGCCCAGTTCAATTTGAATTTCAGAGAAGCAGACAGTAATATAAGCATGTCCCAAATATTACATGGGGTATACTTATACTACATATTATTTACTAGAGGCCCGGTGCACAAAAATTTATGCACTCGGGGGGAGGGGGGGATCCCTCAGCCCGGCCTGTGCCCTCTCGCAGTCTGGGACCCCTCGGGAGGTAATGACCTGCTGGCTTAGGCCTGCTCCTGGGTGGCAGAGGGCAGGCCCAATCCCTAGGTGCAGCCCCTGGTCGGGCTCAGAGCAGGGCTGATTGGGGAGTTGAGGCGCTGCCCCCTGTCATGCACAGAGCAGGGCGGATTGGGAGGTTGTGATGCCACCCTCAGTCATGCTCAGGGTAGGGCCGATTGGGGGTTTGGGGCACCGCCCCCTGTCACACTCAAGGCAGGGTCGATGGGGAGGTTGCGACGCCACCCCCTGTCACGCACAGAGCAGGGCCAATCAGGGGGTTGGGCCGCCGCCCCCTGTCATGCACAGAGCAGGGCCCATCAGGGGGTTGGGGAGCTCCCCCCTGTCACGCACAGAGCAGGGCCGATAGGGGAGTTAGGGCACCGCCCCCTGTCACACACACAGCAGGGCAGATCAGGGGGTTGGGGCGCCACCACTCTCACACTCAGGGCAGGGCTGATGGGGAGGTTATGGCTCTACCCTGTCATACACAGAGCAGGGCCTGTGGGTGGGGGGTTGGGGCGCCGCACCCTGTCACACACAGAGCCGCAGGGCGATCAGGGGGTTTGGGCGCTGCCCCCTGTCACGCTGATCCGGTGCCAGGAGGCCTCTCAGCTTCGCTGATCCTGGTGCTGGGAGGCATATTACCCTTTTACTATATAGGATAGAGGCCTGGGGGCTGGCTGGTTTGCCCTGAAGGGTGTCCTGGATCAGGGTGGGGGTCCCCACTGGGGTGCCTGGCCAGCCTGAATGAGGTGATGATGGCTGTTTGCAGCTGGTCACACACCCTTCAGGGTGGAGGTCCCCACTGGGGTGCCTGGCCAGTCTGGGTGAGGAGCTGAGGGCTGCTTTCAGGGTGGCAGTTGACTGAAGCTCCCAACCTGTCCTTTTTTCCTTTTTTTTATTTTATTCTGGGCCAGCTTTAGCTCTGGCTCTAGCTCTGAGGCTTCCACTGCTGAAAACAGGTATCTGGTTTGTTTCGGTTCTATAATCAAAAGAATGTATAACTCGAGCTCTGAGATCCCGGCTGGCTGAAAGCTGGTTTCTGGGGTTTTGTTTAGCTTCTATAGTTGTTACAAAGTTTCTTAGAGTTGCAGCTCAGAGGCCGGCAAGTCAGGCGGGGAACATTGGAGTCTGCAGTCACTGGAGCAAGCAAGCCTCATGTTCGCTTCCAGCTGCCTGGCTGCTGGCCGCCATCTTGGCTGACAGTTAATTTGCATAAGGGTATGCTGATTAGCCAATGGGAAGGGTAGCGGTCGTACGCTAATTACCATGTTTCTCTTTTATTAGTGTAGATTGTTTATCTGACATTCGATTGTAACCGGTGTCCTGTATTCAATCTGGCAACCCTACTTCTGGAACACATTCACACTAAAGTGTAAATATGAGAAAAGTATCATCTTCCTCCCAAGGATCTTAAACTTCCAATGGACAGGCCAAAGCACAGACTAATTAAATCAAAACTCCAAGGGTGAAACCCAGGCATCAGTATTGCTTAAAGCTCCTCAGTGATTCCAACTTGCAGCCAAGTTTATAAACCATTGAAATAAGGAAGGCTTCTCAACATGGCTGCATTTTAGAGCCACAGAATTGAAAAAAAAAAAATACACTCATGTCTGGACCACACCCCCACTGGCCTTGGGAGGGATCTGGCATTCATTTTTTTAAAAAATATATTTTTATTGATTTCAGAGAGGAAAAGAGAGGGAGAGATAGGAACAGCAATGATGAGAGAGAATCATTGATTGTCTGCCTTCTGCATGCTCCCTACTGGGGCTGGAGCCCACAACCCGGGGCATGTGCTCCTGACCAGAATCAAACCTTGACCTCCTGGTTCATAAGTTGACACTCAAACACTGAGCCACACCAGCCAGGCTGGCATTCAAAATATTTAAACTTCTCTAGGTGATCGAGAATTGCTGACTTATAGAATATCCAAAAGGATCTTTGAGGAGCAATGGGTCATCCCAGCTCCCTATAAATCATGCCAGTGTCCTAATGTGCCCACATAAAAAGCTATCCGTGATGCTTGGCTTCTGTGGCAAAAGATCCCGTCGTCCCCCATGAGACTGAATTTACCTGCTGCCCACTGTAAACCAGGGCCTTATATTTCAGGGACACTTAGAATGCCCTTGGCAGTTGCCTTGGGGGCAAAATAATCATATGTAATTGCTCAGTATTGAAGGCATTTTTTTTAAGAATAAAATATAGTGTATCCTGCTGAGTCAGATGGGCAAATCAGGGGGATGCCATGAAATATATAATTATCAGGAGATCTAAAGACCAAAGGGAGAAAGAGGTTGGACACAAGAAAATGGTCAAAGAAAAAGACAGCCCTGGCCAGGTGGCCCAGTTGGTTGGAGTGTTGTCCTGTAGACCAAAAAAGGTTGAGTTCAATTCTGGGTCGGGTCGGGTCAGGTCAGGGCACATACGGGGGCAATCGATGTTTCTCTCTCTCTCTCTCTCTCTCTCTCTCTCTCTCTCTCTTTACCTTTCTCTCACCCAATAAAAACATATCCTTAGGTGAGGATTAAATAAATAAATAGATAATGTTACTTACATTTAAAAAAATCCAATTGAAAGATCATGTGGGATGGGAATTAAAATATTCAGAAGGATCCAGTGAACCCAAATTAGGCTTAGCTTGATAGAAGATATTTTTATTGATTGTTTGATGGATTACCCTAAACCAAAACAAACCCTGAGGATTTGATGTTCATGAGTGACAGACAGCAACTAGGAGGGACTAGTAACTCTGAGCAAATTTGGCTGAAATCATCCTGACAAATGCTGTTGAGTAAACTGACGCTAGACAGTTGCTAGACATCAGCCCCATATCATTTGTGACCCAATGTGCCCTGACAGAAAAACGTATTTGCCCATCTTCCATAGATTGTGTGGTCAGAGAATGGGAATTCCTTCAAGGTACAAGCCCTGACAAGAGAGAAACTAAGCTAAAAACAGTGCTGGCTGAGGTCAGATGTGGGGAAAGCTATAGAGCAGGCACCAAAATCCCACAGGAAGATGAGTATGAGCGGATTGAGAGCTGGGCTGAGGGCATGAACTGATTAGAAATGGAAGATGCTAAGCCCTATGTGTGCATATGTGTGCATGTGTGTATGTCTGTGTGTGTTGAGGATAATCTCAGGTGAGGGTCAGCAGGAGTTGAGGAGTAGGTAAAACAGGAAAAACTTGGAAATTTATAGTGAAGTTGCTGGACAGCTTTTTGCTAAATCAAAGCCTCCTTCAAGCCTCTATGCCCCACCTCAAGAGCACAGCCCTGTGCCAGACCCAGACTGGATTTGCAGTACCTGCCTTGGACGGAGTCTCTTTGGGTGGAGTCTGCCTCACTCAGAGACACTGCAGAAGGAGCAGCCCCCAGCCCATCTTTGAACTATGCGACCCCACATTCCTGCCTCACCGCTGACTGAGACAGGAGTGGGCATCCCACGAAAGGGCAGAAGGCCCTCAGCTGGACAGCGCCTACACTCTGTTCAAAAAAGATAAACTAAGCCCTAGCCGGTTTGGCTCAGTGGAAAGAGCATCGGCCTGCAGACCAAAGGGTCCTGGGTTCGATTCCAGTCAAGGGCACGTACCTTGGTTGAAGGCTCCTTCCCAGCCCGGACCCTGGTTGCGGTGCGTGCAGGAGGCAAACCAATCAATGTGCTTTTCTCACATCAGTGTTTCTCTCTTCTTTCCCTCTCTCTTCCACTCTCCCTAAAAATCAATGGGAAAATATCCTCTGGTGAGGATTAACAAACAAACAAACAAACAAAAAAGATAAACTGAGCCAAGCAGATTTTCTCTCTTGGAAATGTGAACTAAGACATTGTAACAATATATTCAAATGGTAGGAAGGTGAACTGTCTGGGGTAGAGCTGAGCAAGAGAAGCCATAGAGGGTCATGGGGGACTGGAAACCTTGATGAAGCAAAGGCAGCTGATGATAGAAAGAGAAGAAAATGGCAGAGATACGCTGAGAAATGAGGAAGTGTGGAAATAAATAATCTGCCCTTGGAGGAAGAGAAGCTGATCCCTAGAGCTGTGTTGATTTCTACAGTGTTTGCAGTTTGTGGTCCTGTTCCAGTCTGTGAGTATGTATCCTTACAACAGCACTCTGTCCCCTTTTCTTGTATTCTGAATGGGTCTCTGTTGCCTCAACCACAAGCACCCAACTAAAACAGAAGAGCACAAACAGTTGCGGTTCCCAATAGGAAGAGCTACTAGTAAATGGGCATATAAGAAAAATGCCCCCTTCTTCTCAACACCCTAACGAGGTCACCATAGTGACAGGTCCAGAGTGCTATGGTGGAGCTCAGAGCATCTTTTTGGGGCTGTTTATTCTCTAGTTCTTCACAGTGCCCCTCCCACCATCTTCCTGGATTATGAATGTTCTGCTCATTCTCCCTAGGGTTCTAACTATAAGTTGCTAGAATTTATAACCTCACAATAACATTTTAAGTCATTGGTAATTTCAGCCCCAGTGCCCAGTAGAACACCTATCCAAATGGTCTTGGACAGTGACTCAAGTAGCTACAGAGCAAACTCCTGAGTTTACGGAAAAAGAGAAGTTCACGTCACCTTGGACTTATCTTCTCTGTGTCTCCCATTCTTTATCCATAAAATGGGGACTGTAACCATAATGATGAGAAATTAAATGAATCGACACCTTCAAAGCATTTAGAAGACTATCAGGGAATATTAAACCCCTAATATATGTAAGTAGTTGTGTTCCATGGCCCACTGGAATGCTCCCCTCTCCCTCCCTAACTTGGATGCCCATTAAAGGTGAAGATGTACCTTTAAGGTTGGCTTAATGTCCTTGACCTAACACCCTCATGCTGACTGCTTCCTTCTTCCATTGTTGAACTTGCCTGGTATATATTTCATGTCTAGAAGATACTTCATGTGTTAATGGAGAGGAGTCCATTTTATCTTTGACTTTCTGAAAAGTCAAAGGTATCATTGGACTTTCAATGGAGGAACATTAAGCCTACTCAGAGAGGGATTTGGGGCAATTCTACCCTTAACATGAACATAGACCTTTGCTTCCCCTATTTAACCTAATGGTCGACTAGAAAGCATGGCCATGGTATCTACAAGCCTAGCTCAGCATGAAGCAATGTAGACTAAAGTATCCCCTGGTTATTCTCTGGGCTGCTAAAAAGAGCAAATACTAAAAGTGACAAAAAGATTCATTACAATTGCACAACATCAACAAAATAATTACGACCATTTATTATGTACACCCACCAAAAACAAAGCGCTATGCTGACCACTTTATACAGAATATCCATTCCTCCTTCAACAAGTCTGTGAGGTATAGAGCTTTTCCACTTTATTTTTATTGATGAGGAGACTGAGGCCTCAAGATGTTAAATGGCTTTTCCAAGCTAAATAGCTAGCAAGTGAGAAAGCCAAGATCGGAACCCAAGTTTACCAGCTTACAGAGGCCAAGTTCTTGGTCTTTCTACCACATGGGACATGATAACCCAACTGGGATAGAAGCGGGCCTACACCTGTGCTGTCCCATTCTGGGCATCTTGGAAACCACAAAAGAGAAAAACAGACTTTAGGAATAAACAGAAGTATGTTGAGCCCATTTGTAACTTCTTTTTCCTGTTCTGTTTTTAAGGACAGCAATAAATAACTGAGCAGGTTCTCCTTTTCAGACAAACAGATTCTAAGCTAAAACATTATGTATACATTTGGGGAAACTAAAAGTTTCAGAACAGAGATTTAAAAACAAAGCAGGTCATTGACCAGAAATATACTTAGACACATTTCATGTGGATGTTATTTGGCTCAGAGACTTCTCTGTGAATTTCCAGAGGCCCTTCAAGGAAATGATGGCACTCAGGGTGGTGAAAGGCGGCAGGAGTCTTTGTCTCTCTTCCCCCACCCACCTCACTTGGTAGCCCTGCTTCTGCACACGTTTTGCACACGGTTGAGAGGGAGCGAGTGGTCACATGCAGCTTAAATGTTATTTGTGGGAGAGTACAGTTAAGAAGGGGAGGGCAGACCGCTTCTTTTCTAAAAGAATTGGTGTTTGACGTAGCTCTGTGAAGCAGACACCATGGTTCCGTAGAAAGATCTAACCAGGAGAATGACTATGGCGCGCATAAGGATTGCAGGTTTTGCTGGTCCAAAACTTTCTGGTGGGGAGATATTCGTACATCAAACTCAGTCGCTCCTACGGCCATGACAGTTGCCTGTCAATCTGCCCAGCTGGCGCAGCTTGGATATGAGAGAGAAGATGGCTTTCTCCTTTCGCCCTCCCCTCCTCCCAGTACCCTGGCCCCCTCCCCCCATACTTTACAAAACCATGTGGATTTGCTGAACAGGTGTGTAAAATTAATTATACTGTGAGTGCTTGGTAACCAATGAATTGTAAATTGTACATTATTAAAACAGCATCAGAGCTCTGACTGATCTATTATTCTTTGGGGAATGAACAAAGATAAGAGCTTTAGGCGCTTTAGAGGCCTTTCTTGCCACCATTCAGCAGGCAAAGAGAGGAAATATCAAGTAGTTTTTTTTTGTTTTGTTTTGTTTTTCTGCAAGTTGAATTAAATAGAAAGGGTATTCTTTTTTCCCCCTGTTATTAAATCATTATATGTGCCCTCACATTTCTGTCTGTAGCATCTAATAGGGTAGTGTACACTCAATAACCGCTATTTTGCAGTGATTGTGATAATATGTATCCGTATATGCTCACACACAAGCGCAGTGCCATGTCAACCTAATGTGCACAGGAGACATATGACATGACATGGCATGGTAATAAAATAAATTGTGTTGATGTAGTGCTTCCCTGGAACAGCTCAGAACAAATTCAGAGCAACAGTGGGAGACATAAAACACATCGGCTGACTATGTGCCAGGAGCCTTGTGGCTTCAGCTGAAAAGGAAGAATCTGGAAGAAACAGGGGTTTTTTTTTGCCTCTTCCTTCTAGACACAACAGGATTACCCCTGGGAGTCGCTTGTGAATCTCTGTGTTTTTCTGAACTATCTCCCCTGCACAGAATTGCTCAGAGTCTTTCTACCTGCCCCGATCATCCCTTCCAGGCACGTCGCACAATTCTCCACGGAAACTTTCTCTTTCCATAACTGGTCAAGCCTGCAGTTCTTGGGAATGTACCTGTCATCAGCCAGGCAGCATTATCCTTACCAGCAGGCATTCTAGCTAGGAGAACTGAAACAGGAACAAAGCAAGCCACACCTTATTCTACCTACCAAATAAATAAACATTGATAAACCCACCATTTCAGGAAGAAATAGGATGCCTTACAACTGGGCTGTCCCTGAATGCTGTTTAGGACCAGCCATGTAATTGGGCGGCCCAGTGCAAAGAGAAAACACAGGCCCCTTGTTCAAAACTTCTGAAGAATTTCAAGAGAGTGATAGCAGAGCATTAAACCGAGGGCGGGCTCTTCTATGTAGAGGGTCCTGAGCAACGCCACAGGTTGCACACCAGGAAGCCAGCGGCGGCACACCTGCCCAATGGTTTGTGAGGGCTTCTGTATGTTCAGTGCGCTTTAATCTTCTCGCAGCCTGACTGAGCCAGCAGACAATTTCAGCCTTTCTTCCGCCCAGAGAAAGACAGTGCCATCCATTCTCTTTTCCACGAGAGGTACAGTGGGATCACCTCTCCCGTCTCCATGGTCAGAGAGTAGCCATTCTGAATATGAAAATGTGATGGCAAAGAGACAGGCTGAAGGGAAACGATATTTTATGATCAAGTATGAAAAAGTTATATGTGTGGGATGGAGCTCAAAGGTGCATGTGAGGGGCAGGCAGAGAAAAATTGCCATAAAATAGACAGAAATCAACTTTCTGAGAGAATTTATATCCTCAGGATTTTTCTGAGCACCACATTGTTGCCGTTTTCTTGTTCTCCAAAGAATTATATGATTTTGAGGGAAACATGACAACAGTTTCTTTTGTTCTGTTTCAAATGAGCATATTCTCACCTATTCCTTTGTATATTCATTTGGTACAAGGAAGCAGGAGAGATGACCAGAGGACATGCGGGTAGAGTGGCATGGCGGGGTTGATGTTAGGGAGGAGTTGGGGAAGGAGCCATCAAACAAATGGCTCTGGAGGATTGATGTCATCACAGCAGAGAGAGCAGGTAGAGGGAGGCAGGAGGACAGGAGGAGGGGTGTGAATGAGCTGTACCCAGCCCAGCAGGTCTAGCTTCCTGCAGGGCCTACTGATTCCTCGGTGACCTCGTCGCCTCTGTGAACACCTCAACCTGGCTATTGTCCTAGAAGGACAGGCGTGTTCAGGCACACTTCTTCCTTTCAGCATCCTTCCCTGTCGCCGGAAATGCTTGTGTGCACTTTAGAGCAATGAATAGATCAGGCCAGAGAGAGCAGTGGTCTGGGTAATAAATTTGGTTACAACAAAAAAGGGAAAAAAAAAATTAAAAAAGAACAGCATGTCTTATACTTCATTTGCCACTTTGTTGTAGAAGATGGGCTGTGCTTTCAACACAGAGGGACACCAGTTGAGAAAATAGTCTGCAGAGGGGGCGTGAACGTGCCTCTCTTCTAGCAGCACTGGACTCACCTCTGCTGGTCATCAGAAGACTGAGCCACAAGGTGGAACCTGCACGGGCGGGCAGGACTGGAGAGGAGGCTCCTGCAGGCGGCCGGCCCTGTTGACGATGCAGTGTGCCCTAAAATTCAAGAGAGGGCAGCAGATAACTGACTGCCTGCAGGGCCAGGAAAGCCTGTAACCTGAGGAATGTCAGCAGGAAAATTTGCTGGTTTATCACAACTCATGTCAGGCAAGGATTAGCTGTGCCAGAAATGTGTGTTTCTAGAACTGTGTGCTTAATGGAAACAGAAACAGTCCTGCAGTATGAGGTAGAGAGGCTGATGTTATGCTTCTGCTATCTTGTCAGTGCTCTTGCTGATTCTCTGAAATGAGCAGGACCAGCCCCTTCCTTCCTAGTAAATCCCACAGGGTGTCAGACCCAGGATATGAGAGAAAGGCGATTCTCTTTGAGATTTTCCAGTGACTCCAGAAGAAAGTTTGTGATGGGAAGGACTGGTCCCAGCTCCCTGGAGGTTGGGATTTCAGAAGGCTGGCACAGGTGGGGTGGAGAGGAAAAGATTGCTAAAGGGGAAGAGGCCTGAAGCGCTTGGGTTGAAACCACAGTTCTCAACTCCATCCTGCCAAGTTAAGATAGGATTTCATCCCTAAGGTGACCCCGTGGACCTCTTTATGATGCTGTGTGCTGAAAAGAGTGCTAATCAGGTGTCGACCCCAAACACAGCTTCCCTGAGAAGTTCTTCTGTGTCTTTTGGCAGGAAGGAGCAGTGAACAAAAAGGAAATCTTATTTTTAAAATAAGCCCTGAAATAATATTGCAAGGCTTATGAAACCTATCATTTTTCTGTTTGACTTGGTTTTAAGTAATTATTTTTATTCTTGATTTTTTTATTAAAAGCATTCTTAAATCATTTCAATCTACCAAGAGAATATCAGACTACAGAAGGAATCCAGAAGATGTTGCCTCTTACAAGTTGAACCCTCTGTTTATTTTGAGCATGTTTGTAATTTCTAGAAAGACTTAAAGATTATTTTTACTCCATCAACAAGTGAGAATATTTGAGACTGACAAATCAGAATATTTGAATTGTAAAGGGCTTCCATTAAGACTTGGGGAAATGCACCTTATCTTTTTTATTTTTTTGGCAACCTAAAAGTTAACATCTGCTGTACTGTCTGGATACACACCTGATGCCAGGCAAAGAGTTTCTGATGCCCTAACATTTTGGGCTGAGGGAACATTAAACAGTGACTGCGGAGTTGAGAAAATTGGACCCTTTTTAGATGCTGGCGATCACAGGATTCTCTTCACATGTGTAGTCATAAAAACCAGACTTGGCAAGAGCTAACCGAGCTCCAGTGATTGTGTATTTCTTTGTATTCTCTAAAATATTGAGGCAGGAGATTATTTTCACTGTTGTTTCACATGTCATGAAATCAGAGCTGCCAATCCATAAACAAATTGCTAGGGTCTCTAGTGCCTCGGAGGGTCATTGAGGACACATGAGGCACTTGTAGGCAGGTCTGCTTGGACTCTACTTGCAGAATAGCATAATCCAGAATGATCCTGGGGTCTTTCGCCTCAGAATGAATCTAAATGAAAGGATGCATTCCTCTCTTCCAGAGCAGTCGGTCCTAGAGTTTCAAAAAAAAAAATAGATTGTTCTCTGAGGAACACAGATCTCGCAGGGATGACCCCAGCCAGTCCTCAAATTACAAAGGCAAATGGGAAAAAAAAAGGCTAGGTTTAAAGAATTTTTACAAGAGTAAAAAAGCAATACATGCATCAGAACAAACATGAACCTGATATTGTATACCTGCACTATCTATTGAACTTGACTAAATCTCCTTGACTACAAGTTGGAGGCCTGAGTTTTGCTGGCAGCTCTGTCCCTACCTCCAGTCATTTTACAAAAGGCACATTTTTACCTTTCAGAGCCTCAGTTTTCTTAGCAATAAAGTGAGAAATTTTGATTTTATATAAAAAGTCTTATTTTATATAGGATTCACTGAAGTACTGCCGTTGACACAATAAACTCCCAAACATTCGTCTCTTTCCCCTGCTGAAGTGATCTCAGTTTTAGTTTATGGCAAAGCATAGCTACTAGAAACCATTGGTACATTATAAGCCTACGGTGTCAAAGGTATCCTTTTCTAAGTCATGAAGAAATATACAAATATTATGCAGTTTTCCACTGTAGTCTTTTAGGTAAATACCACTTGGTATATTGTGTACCACTCTTGTGTCAGGTCTTTGACTTTCAAAATTGCTTCTCTACCAGAAGATACTATTAGGGTTACAGATTGCTTAGCCCTGAATCTAGGTGTTTATGTGTGAAGTCGTTTCCTCTGTCCCCACCCTCAGCACCTGTCTCAGCTCCGTCACACTTAGCAATCTATCAGAAAATAGATAGAAAGCAAACAAGCATGCTGCCTGCCCAGTTCACAGCAAAAACAACAGATATTGAGGCCACCATTTTAATTTCCCGTGAGCCATCATCTATTGCCCTCTGCCTTCTCACCACTGCAGTTCCTTCTCACTCCCCAGATGCCCATCTGCCCTCAAATCCTTTCTCTTCCATCAACATTTAGGTCATGCATGTCTTCTGTGTACAGATTACCTCTGGGTTTTTCTGGAGAGAAAGATATGACAGAAAATAGTTCCTGCACTTAAAGGTTTCACATATTGGTCTCCCTAAAATGTTTGCACATTTTTGAAAAATGCATCTTCCATATTGAGGACCCAATTGCACACACACTCCTTACTCCTCCATTCTTGTTAACCCCATTTTTCATACTGGATCATTTTAGATAATAGAAGATGAAAAAGGGAAGGAATAATTAGAGGAAAGGAACTAAGATATGCTGAATATTTCATGTGCCTGGTACTATGCTAAGGGCTTTGCACACATAATCCTCAAAAGGACTCATTACTAAGTATGACGATCCCATTATAAAAGGGAGTTCAAATAAGGCACTGAGAGGGTAAGTGCCTTGTCTGAGGCCACACAGTAAGTGGCAGAACTAAGAACCTTATTCCGCGAACTTATTGATGTTCCCATTTATAGTTTTTATTCAATTTTGAAAGAATTAAAGCTATTCTATCCACTGCTTTCAAATTTATAAAAATCTATATACAGTTTTACTAAGAAGAAATCAAGTTAAGTCACCATTAATTGTACCATATCCCAATTTTACACGCACACATTATCTTAAAATTTGATCGCCATGAATGAAGACAGTTCCAAGGCAAACACAACAGTTGGGGCAAGACCAGTAAGACTATTTTTCTACATCATGTTAGAGGCAATCCCTTAGGATGATGTAATATACTAGGGGAAATGAAATATTTTTCTAAATTTGTTTATCCAGAAGAATCTCCTTACCATGAAATGAAAGTAATACTGCTCATGGGTGCCGGTGCAGATGTACCTTCTCCAAACATTTTTTAGGTCATCACATCGATGCAATGAGATAATGTAATATGGTAATGGCATCTAAAAGGGTAGAAAATGCCCCTAGGAAATTTAAGATTTAATGGAATAAGTAAAGCACAGTAGGTTATTATGAATGTTTCAACTTAGAAAGATTGAAATGGGAAGCAAGGGTATAGTGGACTCCGTATCTTAACCATAGACATGTCTTAACCATAGATTTGTCCTAGGGACACAATCCCTCCCTCACTTTGGAGGCAGCTCCCTCCTGGGCAGTACCACTTCCCTCTTCACACTAGATATTGTTGCCATGACCTTCTGTTGCTATTGTATTAACCTCTCCTCTTTACTTGATTAGAGCTCCTGAAAAATTAGGAAGTGATGTCAACAAGAAGGAGAAAGACACCATGTGTGGCATAACAGTAATAGCCTAAATAACATTTTGTGGTTACACTACAGTTTCTCAAAATGGGGTTCCTGGGAGGCTTGCCTCAGATTCACCAGGGAATTGCTAAAATTCATATTCCTGTTTCCTACCCTACACCTGATGAATCAAAATCTCAGTGGTGGGAGGAAGGAATGGGTGGAACTTAGGGATCTAAAGTTTAGGAATCTCTCCAGATTTTATACACACACACACACACACACACACACACACACATATATATATATATATATATATATATATATATATATAATCATTGTCCTGTAAAATATTTTCTTTCATATATGTTTAATTTTGTATCTTTCAGGAACCTTCTATGCTAGGTAATTATTATTACATACCCATTTTACAGAGGAGGCCATTGAAACTTGGAAAAGTTACTTGTGTGAAGGGACACAACTAATTAGTTACAGAGCTCTGAGTAGCAACCAGAACTCTGGTTTGGCCAGAGAGCCTGTGGCCCTGTCCCACACCACTCTGCTTCTAGTGACTGGAAGGTGGGTCTGCACACACAGATGTGGTGGATATACTTGTAAAGGATAACATAGTGTTAACATTCTTTTATGCTTTTAGTCTTGTTTCTAAAAATTCATCACCAAACCCAAAGTTGCACAAAATTTCTCCTGTGTTATAGTTTTGCACTTTACATTTAGGTTTATGGTTGCTCTCGAGTTAATCTTTATGAAATATGTAAGGTTTGCCCTATCTGGCTTGGCTCAGTGGATAGAGCATCGGCCTGTGGACTGAAGGGTCCTGGGTTCGATTCCACTCAAGGGCACATGCCCGGGTTGTGGGCTCAGTCCCCAGTGGGGAGTGTGCAGGAGGCAACCAATCAATGATTCTCTCTCATCATTGATGTTTATATCTTTCTCTCCCTCTTCCTTCCTCTCTGAAATCAATAAAAATATATATATTTAAAAATAAATATGTAAGGTTTGTGTCTAAGTTTTCTTTTTTCTTTCTTTCTTTCTTTCTTTCTTTCTTTCTTTCTTTTCTTTCTTTTTTGCATATGGACATTGAATTTTTCCAGCATCATTTGTTGAAAAGACTATCCTTTCTCCATGGAATTGCTTTTGCTCCTTCATCAAAGAGCTTTGAAATACTTGATCCTTGTTATAAAAATACTTTACCTCTGTTCTCTTCTTTATAAGGCAGCCAGATAAGTCCTGCATTTAATAATTATTTGCTGAGGGTTTGAACCCTACCTTCTTAAGAAAGAACATGAGGCAGTTTGAGATTAGAATGTGGACTGAGATAAACCACTTCCGAGGCGTTGGAATAGAGTCCATCCACGCTGAGTTTTGTGGCCCAGGGTCAGAGATAGAGAAAGCAGGTGCTAGGCCTGACCACCACTTCACCTTTTGAACTTCTGCCTCCTTCACTGAAAAATGAGAAGCAAGTTACAGGACATATTTCAGGTTCCTAATCACAGGCATCTACGTAAAGCTCCCAGTAGGGGTAATGAAACTTCTATCTGTAAAAGGTTTTTTCAGTTATTCAGCATGATTGTGTTTTCAGTGGTGACGCATGAAGATTCACTGCATTTATTGTGGCTGATCTAGCCTGTGCCACTTCACCAATCCACGAGGAAGAGGCCTAAGACATACATGCAGATACCTGATCACACACTTCCTGGATGCCCCTGCCTGCTGCTTCCACCCTGACCTATCACATCCTGGCCCCACATTTTCAACTCTGGCACTGAGGTGTCTTTGTTTACTTGGGTCAGGAATGTTTCTTTCTTCGTAGGGGACACACGGGATCTGTTCTGCCTCTCTTCTCTCCTTCTCAGCTTCTTCTTCCAACTCTCTTTGCCCAAGGCTGACCATACTCCCTCATTCTCAAGAACACACAGCGCATCCATTTTCCCTATTTAAGGCAGCCAAAGGCTTTTAAAGATAATGACAATCTCTCAACTGCAATTTTGAGTTGCAAAGAATTTGCGAGATTTGCTGGCACAGGGAGTTACAGGAATGTTCTTCTAGTACTTTGTGGTCTGGATTCCCTGGAGGGTCAGGAATCTACGGCAAACAAGTCATGTGAAAATAATTATACTATAGCACGGGTGGTGGTGGCTGTTTGGGGGATAAGGAAGAGAAGCATCATATAATTTTTGCAGAAGAGGTGATAGTTGAGTCTTGAAGGATGGTGAGAAGTACAGCAACAGCCTAGACTGGCAGTGGGGTCATGGGATCCATCAAGAGTAACACCATGCGCAGAGAAAGGGAAACATGAAAGAACATACCCTTTGGATGTTGTATAGGTCAGCCCTACCCACAGGTGGGCAAGTTGACTTAGCTGGTTTGGCTGGCTGAGCAGGTGCCCCCTCCCTGCATTGTGCGCATCCTTCTGAGCCTGCCCTCTTCTTAACGCTCAGGAAATCGATCATGCTGTCAAGATTAGAGAGAAATGCATGGCTTGCCATCCAGCACATGCAGGACAAGACCTGAGGTACAGCTGAAGCATAGAATGCGAGCTTGAAGGCAGCCAGAAATGGAGGGGAGAAAAGATTGGTGGGGAATGATGACTGGAGGATTTTTACATCCAGGCCCTGGGTTCTTTTTGCATCTTGTGGTGCAGTTCTAAGGAGTAAGCCTAGTGCCAAGCGTGTGGATCTGAAGGAAGTATGAGAATTGCTATGCTCATCGGGCAATGGCAGTGATCTCTAGGAACCAAATCATCTGGCACCTGGTTCTTGGACTTCCCAAACTCCAGAACTGTGAGAAATAAATGTTTGCCAGGCTATGATGCATTGTTATAGCAGCCCACACTGACGATGATAAGGAATCCAGAAAGAGTGGCAGGTTTGCAGGAGACCATAAATCCTGATTCAAATCTACAGCACTTCCGAGGTGGAGAGGACCTGAGGCCATTAGGTATATTGGTCCTAAGCTCAATTGTGATTCAGGGTTGATGAAGGGGCAAAGAAGGAGTAACTGTGAGCAGTGGGAAGATAGCCTATTAAGTGGATATTTCTAATTCAGTTTCACAAATACTTTAGCAGGCCCTGGTTAGGCACTGTAGCACGTGCAAAGAAGAATCACGCATAGCCTTCTACTAAGGAGCCCACTTTTTTATTATGGCCATGAACTCAGCTTTAACATGTATAAAAAGTGTTTCCAAGAATTATTGCTGAAGTAGGTGTAAGATTTATGTCTACAAGTTTAGGTCTATTTTCCTGGCTTCCTCTGATGTTTGACATAAGTATGTCCCTCTTTCCTTCTTTCTTTTCTTTTTTTTCCTTTCATTTTACTTATCAGATTAAACCACATTCTAGGATCTGATAAACATGACAATTGATTTGTTCTTTATTTTATATCCTGCATAAATGCTTAATTATACCATGGTTAACTTATAGCAGTCCAAAAAAAATGCAGGGTGTATCTTTACAGAAATCTCCAATCTTAGAATTTAAAGTGGAGAGAGAAAGGAGGATGGTTTATACAGTTTCCTTATTTTTTAGTGAAACTACGGCAAGATATTTTTCTGCATGTTGGTTAACTACTTTTAGCTAAACACACACACACACACACACACACACACTCACAGTCTCTCAATTGATTACTGAAGTTTAAGCTTATGAAGGGTGTAGTAAATATTTTTTAAAATGCTTAAAAGAAATATTTCAGTAAATAAGAAACATTCTAAAATATGAATTTGCATAAAGAGCTAATTGTAGGATTGCAGTACTTGCCTTTGGAAATTAAACTTTGGAATAAAAGATTTTTAAATTTGAATTTAATATGCATACTAAAAGTGCAGAAATGCACTATCATAAAGAATTGAGAACAGTAATTCAAAGCAAATGATGGTGTCTTGGTCCACCAAGAATTTGCATATTTTGCCAATATTTAATGTAATTTCTTAGAAGATTCTTTTCTAAAGTATGAGATTTCTTATTGGGAAAAAATGTGGGTGGATTCACATAGAGAATTTATCTTGAGTCTCTTTATAAACATTTTAAAGTTCAGTTCTTCTTTAGTCACATTTTAGCCAGTCGAATGCAGGTAACACATTTTGTTCTTCTTTCCCCAGAAACTGGTGTGTTTATTCTTTTATGGACTCAGAGGGACTTTTGAAATTAACTTCAATTTTTACAGCCCTCTTTTCATATCCCATGTGTGAATTTACTGTGGAGTCTTATGAATGATGGAATTTTAGCTGCCTTCCTACTGAATTGCTTTGCTTGGGTGAGTATAGAAAACCTTTGCAATGTGGTTCAGACCCGAGTTTTAGCACTTAGGGGAAACTTTCTAGAACAAGCCAGGATATGAATCAATATGAAGGAGGCACTTGAACACAAAACACACTTTTAAAAATTCATTGAAAAATTGAAAGCATTTTTCAATTAAGGGCATAGACTTTAGTTTGTCCCCCATTTTTATGTCCTCTTTTTTAAAGTATTGATTTTATTATTGCTCAAGATAGAACTCTAAGTAAAATCGCAACCCTAAAGCCTTTGGGGTAATGGTTCTAATTAATATAATTAATATCTTAGCAAAATATCATGGGTTATAATTAAAAGAAATCATCTGGGTCTAAAGAATACCTACTGAGGGCAGCCCTATTAAGAATAATTCTGAGGAAGCTAAATTAATTTCCTGGACTTGCAAAGCAGCAAAAGGAAGGTTTTTCTTCCTTATAAGCCTGTAGGGTTTGATGTTTGGCCCTGTTGAGATCCAAGGACTATCTGGGCTGATTAACATGTATATAATTAAAGAATGCCAGCTAGGGCAGAGCCAGTTCTATTTGGTTCTGTACTACTGTGAAATAATTTCTTTATGTCTGCATTATTTACTGTGTGTGTGTGTATGTGTGTGTGTGTGTGTGTGTGTGTGTGTGTGTGTGTGTTTCGGGGGTAGGAGGTCTAGTTTCCCTGGACATCCTTCTTTAGGATTACTGCAGACTCCAAAGAGTAGACAAGCTTTTCCTAGCATTCAAAGTAGATTTTCTTTCTGCTTATATTACCATTTTTAAGCCACATTTTTCATCACATGGTAAGAAACACTGTAAATAATTGAGGTGATCCATCAAGAGCCCCATTCTTGATAATGAAAAATTGCATAACTCAGTAGAAGTCAATTAAAAACCACAAACTTCAGAAGCCTTTGCTCAGTGAAGATTTATTATTATAGAAGGCATTTAATACAATAGATTGGGAGGAGGTCAAAATTTTTTAAAGTTCTAAAAATTCAGTTAAAGCTTGACAATGACCTTGAGTAATAATATTTACACAATATCAAAGTATATTAGTTCTTTGAAATGAAAAGGGTTTATTTTTTTTCTTTCTTTAACATTAGGTATCTGAGATGTTTAAGATTTTATAACCAAATTTGAAACAGCATCCCACTGTGGGACACTTTATTTTTTCCGTTGAAGGTTTTAAATGATTCGTACTCTTTGGTTGTGCCTATACAATGAAAAGTAGACAAATGAAGTGAGAGAAGTCAGGATATTTTCCTCTGTTCAACCAACTATCTGAACAATTAGAACTTGCTAGATAAATGAACTCAAAATGTTTTTGTTTTCTGGTTGCTTGGTTAGGACACAACCAACATTTTAATAGAATGTAATAACTTATACAACTGCATATAATTTTTAAAAAATAAACACTGACTTTGTTTCTTTAGCTACATCCAATGCTGCGTTAAGAGCCTAAGGAGAAAACGCCAACTGTCTAAAATGTAATATCTATAACATTTTCTTCCCTTTTAGCAGTTTTTCATGCCCAAAATATAAAATTAACAAAAGATCAATACTTATCTTCAAAAACCAAAAATATTCATCCATTGACTCAGAGCCTCATAATCTTCCCAGCCTAAGTTTACAATGAGCCTAAAGGCTTAGGTAGGTTCAGCAATCAGGCTGACAGATGCTTAACTCCAACCACCAGCACACATGTGACTTGCTTCCTACTGAAATTAAACTGCCAAATAAAAAGGAGGAATTGTCCCCCTTTTAATAACAAAGAACACAATCATTAGAATTCTTCAGATTTGGAATTCCAGCAGCGTTGTGTTTTCCTCTTGATGTGTGACAAAAACGAATAGTATAAAAAGTAAAAATGAACCTCATCTAAACAAGCAGTCCTTTGACTTTATAAGGCTCAACATCAAACATCAAATTCTAAAAATACCTAAGACTAGTGAATTGTCAAAGCTGAGGGGAGAACATGCTGGGGAGAGGGCAGATTTTTCTAACCTTTCGATTTATTTTAACCTACTAGCATTAACTTTGCTCATTTATGTTGAGACACTACCATTCCCACTTACTAGGCACCATGATATTTCATATTCCTATATGGGCATTTGACTTTGACCTCATAAAAAGTCCCTTGGGTCTATAATACTTTTATTCTTGTATAATCTGAAACAAATCCTTTCCTTTTAAAAATCAAACAGACCACGTTATACACACAATTGACTATTTACAAAGCACCCAATTAAATCCTACTTAATTCTCACTCTAAAAATTCCTTGTAACTGGTGTGTAAAGTACTGATCACATTAAATGCACAATGTTCACAGGCCCTGACAGTCCCATCTAACCTAGAAAATATTACCTTCCTTAGAAAAGAAAGTCTTAGAAGTAAGGTTTTGAAGAAATGAGACCAGAAATCACAGTACAAGACAGATAAATCTACTTTAATATTCACATGTAAAAGTTACACATCACAAGAGATTGGACAGTTTACCGGTAACTAACATAGCTATAGTGAAAATCATTTTTATAAAAAAATAATCTAGAGGTGGTCATCAATTTTTGGTCTACTGAAGTTAATGTTTGAAGATCGACTTTTATCCCTGCTTGAAGGGTTTGCCACTATGCCTTTTTATTTTTTTCTCTCACTGTTGCCTATTAATATTCTTTGGAGGAAGGAAAGCAGAAAGTGTTCATTTCCAAGAGGTTGTCCTTTGGTAGCAAGCAGAGAACATTTTTCATTTCTATGATTTAAATAATCTGTACAAACATGAAACTGTAGTGTAAAATGAAGAATGATAAGCTTTTTTTTTCCCCACTTTGATTTAACAGATTTCATAAATTCCTTAAGGATCCAAGCATTTCCCTATCCCATATGCAAAATCATTCAGAGTCCATGTTGACCTCAATCAAAACACAAATAACAAACACTGACTCTATGTATTGTATTACACTATCAAACCCTGTACTTAAAAACTGATAAACTATCTTTCCAACATGTATGCTTCAAATACAAGGATTTCAATCTAGGTTAAAGAAAAGGCATTTGAATGGACTCAGAACAAGTTTATTTTGTGATTAAACATTTCATGCAGTCATGCAGGACCACTAGCTATAACTGTTACTTCCGATTCTACACGGTACTTCGCAAAACAAAAACAAATTAAAAGCCAAGCCAAACAGAAAAGACATTCAAAATATCAAGAGCTCTGCAATTGAGCTGAAAAATAATTTTCCAAAAGAAATATTCCCATAGATTTAAAAAAAGACACACATAATATTTACAAAAAAATATTTAATTAAAAATATCTTATAATTACAGTAGTCTATTAAAGCATATACTTTCTCACACTTATAGAACATCTCTATATATATACATGGTATGAAATGTCACTCAGTTATCTATACAATATGTAACATTCTTGCAGGGAAAAAGAGAAAGTTCCCTGCCCCATTTTAATCATCTATTTTAAACAATAGATGTAAAAAAAAAAAATATCTACAATGCTCTGGTATATTAGTAAAGCTTCAAAACAAAAATTGAGCTCCTTGGTCACAAGTAGGCTTCTAAAGTCGCATTTACTCTTGCCTTTCTATTTATCAGTTCTGTTACACTTAAGCTTAAAAGTTTAACTGCACCTCAAAAAAAAAAAAAAAAACACACATAAGTGTATAATTCACAGCGGTTACAGATGAAGAGACAAAAGAGAATACGGGATGTAGAGTATTTATGAACGTGCAAAAAAAAAAAAAAAGATGAAAGTTTTATTCTTTCCTTTCCCTCTCTCTTGGAATGACGGGTGAAAACGTTTCTAGGAGTTGCCGATGTTTTCTCCTTTCCTCCGGCGCCTTTTGCTCTAACTTCTGCTCTTCCCCCTCCCTCTCTAGTCTCCTGGCTCCGGCTCAGGCGGCCGCACACCTGTGGAAGAGGAATGAATAGAGGGGGTGTGGGAACCTTCCCGCTGCAGACTAACTGGCGCCACCGACCAAACTCAAGACATGCTTGATCAACAACCCAAAACAAACCACCGGGTCAGACAACACCCGCAGCCCGCGGCCGGCCAGGCGCCGAGCAGGCAGCTGCGGGCCCCCGGGAAGCCCGGAGAGGGGACCCACTCCGGGGCGATGCCCGCGTCCCTCGCTTTTGTGGTTGCACCGGGGGGACATCGGGCAGTGTCCACGCCCTCAGCGGGGGAGAAGGTAGCCAGAGCCCGCGGGTCACCGGGGGAGGCCAGGGGGTGGCGGGGACAGGAGCGGATCCCTCCCCATTTAGAGTGAAGCCCCAGTTACTAAAGCGAAGTACAGCTTCAGTTGCTAACTGGCTGGCAGGGAGAGACGGGGTGGTCCGCCTTCTTGGGAGTTTGCCCTCAGAAATGCTGGGGGCAAAGAACTCGGTGGTGCCTGGCACCGGAAGCCCCGGAGGACCGGCGTCTCGGGTGACCGGCCACTCGAGAAGGGAAAGAAAGGCGCGCTCACCTGGACCGCGCGGCTCAGCGGCACAGAATGCTGTCGCCCTGCTTGTTCACCGCGCCGGCCTGCAACAGCAACGGACACCAAGGGGAGGTTAGCAGCGCAAACACGCACTCGTCGCTGCCCTCGATTCGCTCTGGGAAATCGGGCTGGCGCGCGAGTGACCCCACCCTAGCCTGCAGCCCTGGGGACCCCCCCCTCCCCACCTTCCCACCCCCGGGGAAACAGGCTGGACTTGACAGCCCAGGAAGCGCCCAAGCCCAGTCCCGCCCCGCGCCTTCACCCGGACCCGGGCTCCCTGTGCCCAGCCAAATGTTGGCGGCCCCAGGCGCCCGGAGAAGGAGGGTGGGCGTGCGGACCTTTTCGGCCACCCAGGCCCCGGAAAAGGGGAGCTCCCGCGGCCAGTCACCACCCTCCTGGACCCCCGCGACGTGCGCCCGGGTGGACGCCGGGCCTCTCTCTCACCGGGTCGGTGTTGAGCGCCGTGAGCGGAGTCCGCGGCGGCGCGGCCGGACAGGTCCCTGCCGGGTGGTGCGGCGGCGCCGGCGGTGGCGGCTGTCTCAGCAGAGCCGGGTGCGTCTCCAGCGCCAGCTGCAGGTCCAGGATGTAGTCGATAACGTGCTGCAGGATCTCCACTTTGCTGACTTTCTTGTTGGGCGGGATGGTGGGCACCAGCCTGCGCAGGCGGCTGTAGCAGTCGTTCATATCGCACTGCAGGCACAGCGCCGGCTCGTCGGCCGCCGCCTCGGCAGTTTTGCAGCGAGCGGCCGCCGCAGCCGCCGCCGCGGCCGCCGAGCCACCCAGGTTGTGGCCGTGCTCGGCCAGGCAGCGCAGCGCCAACTCCCCGCCGCCGCAGCCCGACGGCGCCTTGCGGCCCGAGGGGCGCACGGGGCTCACCGCCTTCATGGCGCGCGCCCTGCGCCCGGTGCGAGCGGACCCGCTAGGGCGAGCGAGCGAGGGAAGGAGGGAGGCAAGCGCTGGGCCCCCGCGCGCGGCCGACTCCACTCCCCTTGCCTTCGCGCCCGGCGCGCTCTGAGCACCGCAAAGCTCTTAAGGATCCGGAGCCCAACAATTGACTGGAGGGTCGCTCCGGGTTTTGCGAAGGGAATCTCTGCTCAGTGGGCGACACTCGGCCGGGACCAAAAGGCAAGAAATCTCAAAAGCACCGGCAGGAAAGAAGCCTACCGGGTCCCCAGTCACTCCCTTCGGAGCTCCGAGTATAGCCCTGTCGCCGCCGCGCTCCCCCGCGCCCGAGGTTTCCCCACTCCCGGGACTGACTCACAACCGCGCCTCCTCCCCGCTCTTGCCCTGCCCGACGCGCAGCTGTATTTATAGAGCCTCGCGCCCTGGGGGCGGGGCCAGCGCGCGGGCCGGGTCCCCGCGCCAGCCAAGTGGAGCGGGGCTGGGAGCGCGGAGGGAGCCAGCGAGGGCGGAGGCTCGGGGCAGCGCTGGGGGGCGGGGAGCCGGGCAACCCGGGCGGAGGGGTAGGCGGGGGGTCGGGAGTGGCCAGCCAATCAGGCAGACAGTACCACCTCAGGGAATGGCGCTCCGGCCAATGGGAAGGGCACTCCATTCCGTCAACGCCGTAGGTCGGGGCTCTGAGAAAAGAGCTGGGTGGGAGCCCGGCCAGGCTGGTGTGTGCCCTAGGGAGGGGAAAGAGGGAGAAGTTCCTGCGAAGAACTGCGGGAATGTGCGGCTGGAATTCATTCTCCCTCGGCTCAGGCTGCTGCGGGAGCGCTGAGCCCTGCGCGAGGATATCCTGCCACCTCGAATAGCGCGGTGCGTAGGGACCCTCCACCCGCCACCCATCCTCACTCCATACCTGGGATTCCAGCGCCTTAAAGAGGGACGCTTTTCAAGAAGGCACGTTCCTTCTGTTTTGTGTTTTTCCCTCGCCGTTTCATTATTTGCCTTTTCACAATTGCCGAAACCTTAATGATGGAATGGAATGCGTAGCCTTTCCGTTTTCCTTTTAGAAAAGGTTTAATGCTTAAGGGGGCAAAAAAGAAAGAATGCCGAATGCAGATTTTTGCTGAAAGGAAATATAAATAAAACAAAAAACGTCGTAGGGTTTTTCTTTTGCCTGTCTAAACACAAAAGTGGGCTCAAGAAATGCAGTTGCTTTTGAGCATTAAATTAGAACATGTAAATATTAAAAATGCATGGGCAGGGAGTAGTTAAAATTCTACCACGACATGTAATATCAATCCGTTTTATGTAAAATTCATATCTGTAACTTAATGTAGGCCATCAGTGCACCGCTTCACGTTATGTCAGCGTATCCCGCGTTAAATAAGATGCTGCGAATAGCTAGAGTCTCCTCCTTTTGCAACAAAGCATTAAAATTCACACTTCGAGTCCCTGAAGTCCTGCTTGGGCCTCACTCTGCAGAAAAGCCTGCTAATTAAGGACGGTTCTGTTAGATTTCTAATAAAATAAGATAAAAACTGTCCTTCAAGGGCTCAAAACAAAATTGCACAATGAACTTTGATAGGGCCTTGTGTGAACTCTTTAACAAAAAATGGAGCCCTTCCGATGAGAAATTAGCATACAGACCCGCCGTCAGTGGACACAAGAATTTTGAGTGCCCCTGCAAACCTCCCATCTTTAGACAAGCTAAGCGATGAATTAACTCAAGAGGTATTTTCATTCGTGTGCATGATACGGATCGGCACCTTCGTTTTCATAGACAATTGAATCAGATGTGGGTTTCCTCTCTCCCTTTCCACCCTCTGTAAGGAAACCCGCTCTCCTTTCCCAGAACTGACGTACCTGCAGCAGGCAGGTGTTTTGTTTAGCCACGTGGGATACCTTATGACTATTGCACTACTATTTTCTCAGAGCACATTCCTTTTTCCTGATGAAATGAGGAGTATTTAATGCTGGTTTCACAACCCTCCTCTCCCCTAATCCTTATACATTACTGTGTATAAAGCAAGTGACATTCTCTTTTACTTACCTGCATATATAGATGGTCTACATGCACACTTATCAAGAAAAGCAGAATTATAAAACCCAAAGGAAAGGCTTTCTTTTCTAAATACAGGCAACGTTTCATATATTCTTATATTAGTATAAAAGCAGAGAGAATGCTGTTATTTTAGACAGAAATTTGGTTGAGGGAGCACTAGTGGGGGTAAACTGTAATCTTGGAGACAGTCAGATCTGCACAGATGATGATAATAAATGGATATATGTACAGACATGTCATGACATTGATTTTTCTCTTTCCTAGAGTTTAAAAGCTGCTCCAAAACTTAAAACCTAAGATCTTTCTCTGTTTGGAGAAAGTTAACTATGCTAATATGCCCAGGGAACACTCACATTTCAAAACTTTACATATCCTACCTTGATTAAAATTAAATTTTAACTCTTAAGTAGTTGACACAAAGAGACAATCATATTCATCTTTTTGGACTTCAGTAAATCTCAGAGGGCCATGCCCTGGGTGTGGCAGGTGCCAACTGCCTCTGTTTCAAGTTTTGTTGGAGTTGCTCTCTCTGACTGACTTAAAATCAGAAAGGCTGAGTTTCTGTGGGGATAGGTTCAAAGGAATGTTCTCCAGCCACATGAACAAGAACACCCAGGAAAAATGTGACCCCCAAATCCTGCCAGCAGAGTAGGCAAAACCAGTTATTGTATTCTTCTTCTTGAAGGTTGGAAGACACAGAGACATTAAAAAGTAAAGTGCTACGGAGAATATTATACAATGGAAATAAAGAATAAGACCCTGTGCTTTTTGGTCCCTGAAACCAGAGACTATGAAGGGCGACACAATGTATATTTTTGACTTTTAGGCACAGTCACTTACGTGACGTCAAAGCTGAAGTCACAAAAGACTCTCCACACTGATAGCTCAAAACAGAGTTTACTCAGCAATTACCAGCTTTTGGCAAAAACATATAAGCTACATTATTTCTATCGTGCAAAGAAGGAAATTTAGTTTCCCACGACTCTTCCTTTTACATCAAAATGCTTCACTCGCACTTGTAAAAATAAGCTGGGCTAGCCAAAAGCCCTTTGCCACGAGAGTGCTAGAGACTAGCAGAATGTTTCTCTATGGGAAGCTGGGATGAAATATTCATAGAATTGCTAGGAAGCCCTGGTGACCAGAGTCATGTGTACACCCCTCCTCCAGACAAAGAGGTCTGCAGCCCTTTCTGGGGATGCATTCTAGAGGCTAATCAGACCCTTGCTGAACTGTAACACCCAGGCTCTCAGAATTCACAATCGCCCTGTGTTTACATGAAGTGAGGGTATCCAAGCATATTGTGCTATTCAGCGCAAATGCCTTTTTAGGACTTGATACTTCTTTCTCCATGGCCGGCAGTGAAACAGTGGGTGGGCTCAGACACACAGATAAACATGAGCGTTCCCATGCCTTGGTCTCCCTCTAGATGTAATTGGCCACTGAAGGAGGCACAAGCATTCTTTCTGGGCATAAGAAACCACTATGTCCTCTGCAACAGGAATGTCCCTTGCTCCAAAAGAGTAAATGGGGCAGTGTGGCAATTCAAGCTCAAGGCTGCTTTATCTGGCATGAAGTGCTACTAACTTACTCGTGCTACCCTGGGATTGCTGATGCCAGTCCCAGGAGCACTGATAACCTTTTGGTTAGCCCCATCTTCGAAAAGGCTTATAAAAAGGGAATGTATATATATTGAACACAGCTGGGCAGATGTGTTCAGCAAAAATGCCTACGTTAGGAGTTTTAAAAGGTAGTCTGTTGAAATAAGAAATAGGTGATTTTTAAAAAGCCCTCCTCAAACAAATTAAGGACAGAAAAATGAAAGAAAGAGGTGTCATTTGTTTTTACCTTAGGAGATGCCAAAAGCATGGGTGCAAAAGTCAGGCAGCCTGGGTTCTGATTTTGGCTCCTAGTTTTTTATCATGAAGCTGAATTTTAAAATTCCTGTGCCTTTCATATATATGAAAGGAGGATAAAAATTGTATCTCCTTTAGGAGGTGTTCTTATACAGATACAAGAACTTGTATAAATTTCTTAGAACAGTGTCTGGCTCATAAGTGTGTAAACAATGTGAAAATGTATTATTATTTTTGGCAAATATTATCTGAAGTCTGTGGATTGTTTTTTCATTCACTTAAGAATCTTTTGAGAGCAGAAGTTTTTTGTTTTGTTTATCAATTTGTTCTTGTGTAGATTGTTTTTGGTATTGTATCTATCTGAGAAAGCTTTGCATAACCCAAAGTAAAAAATGTGTTCTATGTTTTCATCTAGATGTTTTACAATTTGGGGGGCTGGGTTGGCTTCATGGGCATTCACCTTACGGAGTCACACAGAGTCCTGTGCTTAGAAGGGCCTATTCTTGGTTTAAAGCTCTGATGAAATCATCTTGCAATGCTCAGTAATTCTTGAACCAGGATGCTTGCATTTTCATTTTGTACTGGGTCTGAAAATTATGTAGTCAGTGCTGGTTCTAGGTTTTATGTTTTGGTCTATGACCCATTTTGAGGTTATTTTTGTATATGATTCAACCTTTGGATTGAGGTTAATACTGTTGAATATGTATATCCAATTGTTCTAGCACCCTTTGTAGAAAAAAATATCCTTTTTTTCATTGGGTTGTGTTTGCACCTTTGTTGAAAATTGTTTATGTATATGAAAGAGTCTATTTCTGGCCTGTGAATTCTATTCCATTGGCCTATTAGTCTGTTTTCACGCCATGACCATACTGTCTTGCTTACTGTAGCTTTATAATAAATCTTGAAATCAGAGAGTATTGATTGACTCGTTTTCAAAATTGTTTTGGTTATTCTGTGTATGTTGCATTTCATATGAATGTTAGTCAGTTTGTGAATTTCTTCAGAAAGGAACTTGTGGGTAAAGGGGGTCAAATACATGGCGACTGAAGGAGACTAGACTTTGGATGGTGAGCACACAAACACAATATGCAGATGATGTACTACAGAATTGTACACTTGAAGCTTATATAATGTTACTAACTAATGTCACCCAAAACTTTTTAATTAAAAAAGAACGTGTTTCCAAAATATATAAAAACATACCCAGAGTATACAAAGAACACTCAAAACTTAGTAGTAAGAAAACAACCCAATTAAAAAATGGACAAGATACTTGACCAGATAGTGCACTAAATAAGATATACAAATGACAAATGAGCACATGAAAATATACTCAACATCACAAGTTGTTTCCTTCTATCGTGCAAAATTAAAAAGACTAATCACATCAAAGACTAAACGTTGGTGAGGATGTGGAACAAGTAGAACTCACTACACTGCTGGTGGGAATGCAAATTGAGGAAAACCACTTTGGAAAACAGTTTGGCAGTTTCTTAAAAAGTTAAACAGACACAAACCATATGACTTATTCATTTTACTGGTAGACATCTATCCAACAGAAATAAAATCATATATCAAGGGTCACAAAGAGGCATGAGGAAATAAAGCGGCGTGAGAATGATAGATATGTTTATTAAGTTGATTATAGTAATAGTTTCAAGGGCATATGTCAACACTTGTCAAGTTGTGAAAAATATATATACTAGTATATGTACATATATACATGTATATATATTATTTATACAACATGTGGCTTATTATAAGCCAATTATATCTCCATAAAGCTGTTAAAAGGACTAATTTTAAAATTAACTACTGGATCTCAGAAGAGTTCCTTCCCTGAATCCACTAGAGTTTGTCTATTAATTTCCATAAATAGGCATTTATAATCTCTCTTTTAATTTTTTAGTTTTTTTATTTTTCAATTACAATTGACATTCAACATTATTTTATACTAGAGGCCCAGTGCATGAAATTTGTGCCCCGGGGGGGGGGGTGTCCCTCACCCAGCCTGCACCCTCTCCAATCTGGGACCCCTCGGGGGATGTCTGACTGCCGGTTTAGGCCCGATTCCACAGGACCTTAAAATCCGGGACCACTGGCTCCTAACCACTCGCCTGCCTACCTGCCTGATTGCCCCTAACTGCTTCTGCCTGCCAGCCTGATCACCCCCTGACTGCTCCCCTGCCAGCCTGACTAATACCTAACTGCTCTCCTGCCAGCCCAATCGCCCCCAACTGCCCTCCCCTGCTGGCCTGATGGCCCCCAACTGCCCTTCCCTGCCGGCCTGGTCATCCCCAACTGCCCTCCCCTGCAGAACTGGTCCCCCCCAACTGCCCTCCTCTGATGGCCAATTTGGTTCTGATTGGTCAGTTTCTATGCCAGTCAGCGTCAAAAGCTCCGCCTCCTAGGCTGCCATTGGCTCCTCACAGTTGACCTAGATTTGGTTCTGATTGGTCAGTTTCTATGCCAGTCAGCATCTCTGGGCCTATCAATGGGGCTTGATCAGAAAGGCAGGGCTGATCCCCAGCCCTGGTGGAGGCCTGGAGAGAAATGGAGGCACGGCTACTGGAGAGAAAGAGAGAGGCAAGTGCTGATCAACAGCTGCCACAAAGGCTACGGATCAGACCCTGCTTCTCTCTTCAGGCTTCTCTATGCCTGATTAGCAGCCCCTTCAGCAGTCAGTGCTGGGTCACCAAGTCTGCAGCTGCAGCAGTCAGTACTGGGTCGCCACAGCAACACAGCGCTGACTGCAGGACTGACTTCCAGTTGGTGGAGCCTCTGGTTGTGTCGAACCCAGGGTTTTTATATATTAGGATTAGTTGCAGGTGTACAGCATAGTGGTTAGACAATTAAATAATTTACAAAGTGATCCCCTCCCCCCTGATTAATTCTGTTACCCACCTGGCGCCATACATAGTTCTACAATATTATTGGTTACGTTCCCTATGCTGTACTTTACAATCCCATGACTATTTAGTAGCTATCAATCTGTACTTCTTAATTCCTTTTTTACCCAGCTACCCAAACCCACCCACCTCCATCTGGAAGCCTTAAGTTTTTTCTCTGTATCTATGAGTCTGTTTCTGTTTTATATATTTGTGTTTTTGTGTTCTTTAGACTCCACACATAAATTAAATCAGATGGTATTTGTATTTCTCTGACTGACTTTTTTTCACTTAGAATACCCTCTAGGTCCATTCTGCTGTCTCAGATTTTAAGATTTTATTCTTTTTATGGCCAAGTAATATTCCATTGTATATATGTACCACCTCTTTTTTATCTACTCCTCTATTGATGGGCACTTGGGCAGTGAACATACGGGTGCATATATCATTTTGAATTAGCGTTTTGGGTTTCTTCAAATATATACCCAGAAGTGGAATTTCTGGGCCATAAAGTAATTCTGTTTTTAATTTATTAGGGAACCTCCATAATGTTTGTTGTAGTGCTGCACCAATCTATCTTCCCAATAGTGCACTTGGGTTCCCTTTTCTCCACATCCTCACCAGCACTTGTTTGTGGATTTATTAGCAATAGCCATTCTGAGAGGTGTAAGATGTTATCTCATTGTGGTTTAATTTGCATTTCTCTGACCATTAGTGGATTAGTGACTTCATATGTCTATTGGCCATCTGTATGTCCTCTTTGGAGAAGTGTCTATTCAAGTCCTCTGCCCATTTTTAAATTGGATTGTTTGTTATTTTGGTGTTGAGTTGTATGAGTTCTTTATAATTTTAGGATATTAACCTCTTATCAGATCTATCATTAGCAAATATGTTCTCCCATTCAATAGGTTGTCTTTTCACTTTATTGATGGTTTCCTTTGTGTTGTAAAAACTTTTTAGTTTGACATAGTCTCATTTATTTATTTTTTCTTTTGTTTTCCTTGCCTGAGAAACTATACCAGAAAAAAATATTACTAATAGAACTGTCAGAGTATATTGCCTATGTTTCTTTCTAGGAGGTTTATGGTTTCAAGTCTTTAATTTATTTTGAGTTTATTCTTATATATGGCTACATATATAAGAAAGTAGTCTAGTTTCTTTCTTTCTTCTTTTTTTTTTTCATGTACCTGTACCTGTCCAATTTTCCCAACACCATTTATTGAATTGACTGTCAGTGCCTCAATGCATATTGTTGCTTCCTTTGTCAAATATTAACTGACCATATAGGTGTGGGTTTATTTCTGGATTCTCTATTCTGTTCCACTGATCTATGTGTCCTGTTTTTATGCTATTACCATGCTATTTTGATTATTATAGCCTTGTAGTAGAGTTTGATATCAGATAGTGTGATACCTCCAATTTTGTTCTACTTTCTCAAGATTGCTGTGGTTATTCAAGGCCTTTTGTGGTTACATATAAATTTTTGGATTATTTGTTCTAATTCTGTGATAAAATGCCATTGGTATTTTGATAGGGTTTGCCTTGAATATATAGACTACTTTGGGTAGGATGGACATTTTAATTATGTTAATTCTCCTATACATGAGCATGGTATATGCTTCCATTTACAGTCAAACCTCGTTTCTCAAATGTCTTCCATCTTGAACAATTCAGTTCTGGACCCAGTGGTTCACAGAAAAAGTGTCTCAGTTGTCCACCAAAACTTCAGTTTTCAACCTGACAACCCTTTCAGGCGGATACCTCAGCATGACAAAAAGTGTCTCTGAGGCAACAAAGGAGATAATGCTTTTGTTGCTGGTGGAAATCAATGATTAGCACAATTTTAAAACATAAAGAGTGCTAATGTTGCTAAGGGTGTGAAAGTGCTCACAAAACAATAATCACAGGCAATTGAATAGGTAGAAAAACTGTTGTTGATTGGATAAAGGAAAAACAGTTAGCCAGTGATAGCATTTTGAAGGCAGTGATATATGAAAAATTTGTCTAAGGCTAGAAGGGGATTGTTCCATAAATTTAAGAAGTGTTTATTTATAGATTAAACAGTACATTAGATATATACTGTATATAAGAAAGGTTAAAACAGGGGATCATTTGGGGGTCTAGAACAGATTAATTCAATTTACATTATTTGTAAAGGGGAAAAAAATGATTCGGTTTTCTAACAAATTGCTTCTCGAATAGCTTTCTGGAACGAATTAAGTTTGAGAACTGAGGTTCCACTATATTTGTGTCTTCTTTAGTTTCTTTCTTCAGTGTCTTATAATTTTCTGAGTACAGGTCTTTTACCTTCTTGGTTAAACTTATTTAAGTTATTTTATTTTTTGATGCAATTATAAATGAGATTGTTTTCTTAGTTTCTCTTTCTGATAGTTTATCAGCCTATATAATAAAAGCCTAATATGCAAATTGTCCCCTCGACCAGGAGTTTGACCAGGTTCGGGGCCAACCGGCCAACAGCCCGAGGCCCCTCCCCCTGGCCAGTCCCTCCCTGGTCAGCAGTGGCAGAAGCAGGAGGCCAGAGGAAGGGAGGCCCCTGCTGGCAGCTGGCAGCCACTAGGGACCCTACCTGTGCATACATTTTGTGCCCTGGGCCTTTAATTGGTGTATAAAAATAAAACCAATTTCTAAATATTAATTTTGTATCCTGCTACTTTACTGAATTCATTTATCAGTCCTAGTAATTTTGGGTGTAATCTTTAGGATTCTCTATTGTATTGTGCCATGTGCAAATAATGACAGTTTTACTTCTTCTTTCCTAATTTGGATTCCTTTTATTTCTTTTTCTTGTCTGATTGCTATGACTAGGTCTTCTAGTATTATCTAAATATATAAAAGCCTAATATGCAAATTGTCTCCATGGGAGTTTGACCAGGAGACCGATCACTCGCTATGACGTGTGCTGACCATCAGGGGGCAGTGCGAAATGAAGGACGGCCCTGGCCATCAGCCAGAGGAAGGCCCTGATCAGCCCTGATCGCCAGCCAGGCCTAGGGACCCTCCACGTGCACGAATTTCGTGCAACGGGCCTCTAGTGTTGAATAAAAGTGGTGAAAATGATCTTAAGGAAAACACTTCTAACTCTTTCCACTTACTATGATGTTAGCTGTTCTCTCTCTCTTTTTAAAACTCCATATAATATTGCTTTCAGTCAGGTACCATCATACTAACTGAATGCTGGTGAGATACCCTCAAAGCAGAAATGAGACACATATACTGATTTAATGTTTTCAGTTGTCATGGTACCCATTTACATATTCAGTCACTTACTGGACAGGGATTATGCCAGTGATGGCGAACCTTTTGAGCTCGGCGTGTCAGCATTTTGAAAAACCCTAACTTAACTCTGGTGCCGTGTCACATAGAGAAATTTTTTGATATTTGCAACCATAGTAAAACAAAGACTTATATTCTTGATATTTATTTTGTATATTTAAATGCCATTTAACAAAGAAAGATCAACCAAAAAAATGAGTTCGCGTGTCACCTCTGACACGCGTGTCATAGGTTCGCCGTCACTGGACTATGCTAAAAACCACATCTACTCCTCTCTGCTTTATATTGCTCTGACATGTATTGAGGCCCCAACAAGGACCCAACCTGATTATTTGAAACTAATGGCCCAGTGCACAGATTCGTGCACATTGAAAGAAAATTAATTAGAAGAAAGATTCGTGTGGTGATTACGTTATTGCAAATAATTACATGTCAGAAAGTATATATAATATAGTATTAGAAAATTAAAACACATGTGCAATTGGCACCAGCAAGAGCTTTATATGTATCATGCATGTGTGAGTCAATGTTTATTTTTAAATTGCCAGTGCGTGCCATATGTACCAGCCAGTCAGTTGGTCGGATGGTCAGATGGACGTATGGTTGGTCACTTAGCCTTTTATATATACATAGATACTTTATCCCTTGAACAAAAACTAAAGCTGTGTTCTGGACTCTCATCTCTATGCTTCACCCTATTGTAGCCTCCACTGTCTCACTTGCCCCACATTAGCAGCTGCCTTGGGGCAAACACACACTGGGTGGAGAAAATAAGAAGCCCCACTATTCTATATTCAGGATCGCCTACCAGTTTTCTCTCTCCACCCTTTCCTTCTCAAGAAAATAAACAGTTTAGTAAGATGGAATATCTTCTGTCACTTCCAGAGCAGGGAGCAAAAATTCCCAATAGGAACCATATTTTTGCCTCTAAAATTCTATGGCTTGGTCTCTGTAGACTCAGATACTCCATCTGGCAAAAGGAAGGATATACAGGGATGGCATGTGAATTAACTGCTTTGAAAGCCCCAGGAAAAAGGCAGTAAGTAAACAATAGGGGGCAGTTGACTTGTGTATAATGAATATTCAGTGTCCACTGATGTTTATGCCTTTATTTAAAAGGGCTTGTAATAGGTGAAACAGATATTAAGATGCTAAAAAATCCCAAGTTCTTGGTTTAATTCATCATTATCCTGTAGTAGAGAAATCCAACACAAGAATCAATATGTATTTATTTATTATTTAAAATTTTATCTTAATAGATATTGATATGGAGAACCAAGATGGCGGCATAGGGAGTGGACCTGTGCGTGCTGCTCTCTCAGAGCATCATTGAAACTACCGACTATGAGGCAAACAACCACCACTCAGAACCATGGGGAAGTTGGCCCAGTGGGAGATCTACAACTGGAAGAAAAGAAAGAAGCGTAGTGAGACTGAGAGGGAGCTACGGAAGTGCCAAAAACAGAGGTACGCAGTCACACGCCAGGCGGGCTGCAAATGGATTCGAGGTTTTTTTTCAATTGGAAGCGGTTACGAACCCTCGAATCCTCTGGGCTTGCTCGGGGCGGGTCTCTGAGGCCCCAGATCCCACAGGGAAAGGCAGCCTCGGCCTTGTAGCAGTCGGAAAGCAAGGGAAGCTCTGACGTGCCGCTGCTCGCTGGCACTGAGGGACGCGAAGTCCTGGTGTCCCGGGGAGGCGAGGGGCGCGGAGACGCCGCCATGGCTATTTCCTCCGCGCTGGCGACTCCCTGAGACCCGGCACTACTCAATTTACATCCCCATCCGGGCTGTGCCAGAGGCACAAGAGGGAATGACTGTGCTTTTACAAACTCTCAAATCCACTTAACTGGTTCGGGCGGGTCTCTGAGACCCCAGGCCCCATGGGGAGAGAGGGCACGGCCTTGCAGCCATCAGAAAGCGAGGGAGGCTCTGGCGTGCGGCTGCTTGCCAGCACTGGGGGACACAAAGTCCCGGTGTCCTGGATAGGCGAGGGGCCGCTGAGACTCCGCCCGGCGACTCCCTGAGACCCTGCCCTTCTCAATTTACATTCCCATCTGGGCTGTGCCAGAGACACAAGAGGAAACGTCTGTGTTTCTGCAAACTCCAAACTCTCAAATCCACTGAGCTGGTTCAGGCAGGATCATGAGGCACCACCTGCGCTTTTGCAGCCTAACCCAACAAATTGCAGACTTCAACTGCTCGCAGCCATGGGAGACACACTCAAGTAGCAGACTCAGGAGAACCAAGATGGCGGCATAAGGAAGAGACCGGTGCGTGCTGCCTCACACAACAACATCGAAACTACCAACTATAGGACAAACAGCTATCATACGGAACCATGGGAAAGTTGGCCCAGTGGAAGCTCTACAACTGGAAGGAAAGAAAGAACATTGAGACTGAGTAGGATGTGCAGAGACACCAAGTACAGAGCCCAACCTAGCAGGCTGCAGATTTCAGCTCCTTGCATCCGGGAGGGATGCAATCAGGGGGTGGAGTCGGGTTCGGGGCAGGCCGGGACTGGGCCCGGCTTGGCTGGCGTTGTGGAACCGCTGTACCAGCAGGTGCACAAACATGCCCACCAGTTCCAGTCTCACGTGGGGCACTGGGGGACGGCAGACAGGCAGTCTGTGCACTTGGTGGAGGGCGTGATCCGAGCAGGAGTGCTGGATGTTCAGCCACTAGGAATGCCTGGAGATTTTGTCTGGTGGGGAGCCGCCCGGCAGGGGACAGAGGGCCAAACTTTGTGTTTCCCTGGTGAGGCTGGGACGGCCCCGGTAAGGTCAGGACGGCCCCGGTGAGGTTGAATCAGCCCCGGTGAGGTGGGGACGGCCCTGGTGAGGTTGAATCGGCCCCGGTGAGGTCGGGACAGCCCCGGTGAGGTTGAAACGGCCCCGGTGAGGTTGAAAGACCTCGGTGAGGCTGAAACGGCCCTGGTGAGGTTGAAAGACCTCGGTGAGGCTGAAACGGCCCTGGTGAGGTCGGGAAAGCCCCGGAGAGGGTGAGGTCGAGACGGCCCCGGAGAGGTTGAAACGGCCCTGGTGAGGTCGGGACGGCCCCGGTGAGGCTGAAAGGGCCCCAGTGAGGTTGGGATGGCCCCGGTGAGGCTGAAACTGCCCCGGTGAGGTCGGGACGGCCCTGGTGAGGTTGAAACTGCCCCTTTGAGGTCGGGACGGCCCCGGTGAGGCTGAGATGGCCCCAGTGAGGTTGGTACTGCTCCAGTGAGGTTGGGACAGATAATGGGGAACAGTATAGACTGATGAACAGGGGTAGATGCAGAGGCAGAGCAACATTGAACAGACTGTCAAACTACAGTGGGAACCCTGGGGAGGCTTTGGGGGTGGGATTAAGAGATCAACCGAAAGACTTATATGCATGCATATAAGATTAACCAATGGACACAAGACACCGGGGGTGGGGCCAGGGGGTAGGGGCCGGGGGAATGTCAAGGGGGGAAAAAAAAAAGGAGACATATGTAATACTCTTTTTAATACTTTAAGAAATAAAAATTATAGAAAAAATAGATATTGACATGTATCTGTCTGCTGCATTCTTTCTTTGAGTAAT
This sequence comes from Myotis yumanensis, assembly GCF_028538775.1. Taxonomy (NCBI): domain Eukaryota; kingdom Metazoa; phylum Chordata; class Mammalia; order Chiroptera; family Vespertilionidae; genus Myotis; species Myotis yumanensis. The sequence continues at coordinate 77,220,811 of NW_027223753.1, forward strand.
ACCACAAGTGAAGAGATGGCTTAGAACTGTTCTACTGAGAGCATAAACTGTTGCTAGGTTTATAGTGAAGGGGATTTTAGTTATACTTCTCTTTCTTTTATAGTGAATACAAAATAACCCCCAATATAGAAAAGTATAATTAAATGTATTTTAAATACATTGAAGACAGATGCTAAAATAAACAGTAATTGTTTCACATCTTGGAACTGAATACAGTATGAATCCATCACAATAAATCTGCCTTTGCTAAGAGAAAATACTTTCCCATTTTGTTGATATCTAGGTCATGGTTCCTAAGAACGGATACAATGTTCAGGAAACAGTTGCATTTTTTCCCCTGAAGAGTAATTTTTGAGACATTTCTGTAGATCTCACATAGTTGTCATTGGCTGTTGGATGGCTTGAAATGTCAGCAAACTGTGTACCTGCAGAGGAAAATGACAGTGGAAAGTAGATGAACAGCATGAAAATTCACATGTGAAATAATAAAACTATTACTTTTCTTTTTGCCAGCAAAACATGTACAACAAAATATTTAAGAAATTAAAGATGCAGAACTAAAGGAAAAAAGACTGAGAGTAAACTTTTAGCTTTATCAACTTTGGTAATTGTATATGAAAATAGTCCAAGTTTAAATAAGACCATCCTTTGGAAGGGGTTACAGGTAGAACTATTTTCCCTTGAATAGAATTAAATTTTATAATTTGTAATTAAATTTTATAATTTTATAAGCATTAATGAAAATTATTTTCTTAAAATAAACAGAATAATCTAGAAATTTGTTAAAGCATTAATCAGATCATTGGTCTGATGGAACTTTATTTGCCATTTTAAAAACATCTTTTCCAGCCCTGGCTAACGTGGTTTCCTTTTCCCGTGCACCAAAGGGTCTTAGGTTTGATTGCCAGTCAAGGGCAAGTACCTGGGTTGCAGCTTTGATCCTGGCCAGGTCAGGGTATGTGCAAAAGACAGCCAATCAATGTGTGTCTCTCACATTGATGTTTCTTTCTCTTTCCCCTCTCCCCTCTCTCTCTAAAAAACAATGACAATAAAAAAATTATTTAAGAAATGCTGTCTATCTTTTGAAACTTAGAATTGTTTCAAGCAATGGGAAGAAATAGTGGCCACAGTTCTGCCCTGCTGCTGTTGGCACTGAATTTTCAGACAATTCCTGAGTTTATGGATGAGTAAACAGGGGGTGCAAGTTTGGCAGCCAGCTCCAAAGACCATTTCTCAGTAGCCCATCAACTTGCTAGTGGGATGGTACATGGCAGAGAAGGGAAATTGTCTGAAAGGCTTCCTACTAGTTCTGATATCTTTGTCATGAATGAAGCCACAGTCTAGATATGGCTTCTGCTCTTGGCCATTTAATTTAGTTTTATTTTATTTTTTTGTTAATCTTCACCCAAGGATATTTTTTTCATTGATTTTGAGAGGGAGAGAGAGAGAGAGAGAGAGAGAGAGAGGAAGAAGAAGAAGAAGAAGAAGAAGAAGAAGAAGAAGAAGAAGAAGAAGAAGGAGGAGGAGGAGGAGGAGGAGGAGGAGGAGGAGGAGGAGGAGGAAGAGGAGGACGAGGAGGAGGAGGAGGAGGTGGAGGAGGTTGAGGAGGTTAGGAGGGAAGAATGGAGGGAGGGATGGAGGGGGAGAGAGACATAGATGTGTCTATGGTTGTCTCCCAAATGCTCTCCGACTGGGAGCAGGGAGTGAACCCACCACTCAGGTACATGCCCTTGACTGGGAATCAAACCTGAGACCCTTTGGTGCATGGGTTGATGCCCTAATCACTTAGCCACAACGACCAAGGCTTGGCCATTTAATTTTTATAATTCTACCAGTGATTATAATACATACCGAGTAAACACTATTTTATAGCCAGCAGAAGAATTTGGGTTTGTAATTGGGAAGAATCTGGGCACTAAGAATAAATCCTTGAACAAACTTTTCAGAGATAACAGAAAAAAAAATATGAGGGGTAGAAGCAGGAATCTAGGTCTGACATTTAGGAATGTAAGTACAAGGAGGAAAATAAATATTAGAGATGCAACTTTGAACCAATGAGCTTTATTAACAACAGTTTAGTCATGCTAACTCTAGAACATGATATAAATATTTACTAGATAAACACACAGAATTTTCTCTATATCCACATATTTAAAGCAGAATATAATGATCTGGACTGGAAATGTAAATTTCTGTGATATCTTGGCATTCTCTCATCATTGTGCTTGCTATTCCCTCGTGATCTGCAATCTCCAATTAGCTTTGCAATTATAGTTTTAGTAAAATGTGTCACTGGTCTTCACTTCTAAATGCCTAATATCACTTTACTACAAGCAGCAAGGAGATTAACAGGCACCTTGGTGATGAGGTACTTGTCCTATGTCAATAATGCTAATATTTCATCTTGCAAGAGATTCAGCACTTATTTTAAAGCATCTCACTTACTTTGTGCATGCCTTGTACATTACCATCTAGCACAAGAGTCTCATCTACAACTTGGAAGATATTTATATTCATGTAGTGGCTGTGTTTTAGAAATACAAAATATGGCACTATATTATCAATTCTGATTTCCATAAGTCATCCAAGAAAAGTAGTCTCATTATGCTATAGTCTTATTATACAGATGAATTCTGGTTATCTTCTACATTCTTATTGACTTTTTTTTTCTAAGAAGAAGTCTGTATAGTTCTAAAAAGAATTTGCAACAGCTTACCTCATATACAACAGTGTATTGTCAAACTCAATCATCTAATTAAATCAGGGAAATAAATAGCCTGTTTCCCTATAACTATGTGACTTGGAGTTCACAATTTAGGGAAGTACTTGTATTCACTTGTTCATCTCTTCAAATACGTAAGATATTTAAGCCTGGAGGAGGCTTGAATCCACTGTATTATCATTCATTCATTATCTACCAATCTGTACTAGGTCCTTCTATTTCCTCTGAAGATTTAGACCTTTATAATAATAACTAGAGGCCCGGTGCACAATATTCGTGCACTTGGGGGGGGGGGGTCCCTCAGCCTGGCCTGCACCTTCTCGCAGTCTGGGAGCCCTTGTGGGATGTCCAACTGGAACAGGACTAAGCAGGCAGTCGGACAGCCTTAGTGCTGCCACGGAGGTAGGGGAGGCTCCTGTCACCACCACTGCACTAACCAGCTGTGAGCCCGGCTCAGGGCTTCTGGCTGAGCGGTGCTCCCCTTGTGGGAGCGCACTGACCACCAGGGGGAAGCTCCTGTATTGAGCCCCCTGGTGGTCAGTGTGCGTCATAGTGCCGTTTGGTCAATTTGCATATTAGCCTTTTATTATATAGGACTAGAGGCCTGGTGCACAAAAATTGGTGCACTCAGAGGGGTCCCTCAGCCCAGCCTGTGCCCTCTCACAGTCTGGAACCCGTTGGGGGATGACCATCCGCTGACTTAGGCCCACTCCCCGGGGGATTGGGCCTAAGCTGGCAGTCAGACATCTCTCTAGCAGCCCAGGAGCCCTTGGGGGATTTCCACTTGCCAGCAGGGAGCAGGCCTAAGCTGCAGTCGGACATTCTTAGCGCTGCTGAGGAGGCGAGAGAGGCTCCCACCACCACCGCTGTACTGGCAGCTGTCAGCCTGGCTTGTGGCTGAGCAGAGTCCCCCTGTGGGAGCGCACTGACCACCATGGCCCAGCTCCTGCATTGAGCATCTGCCCCCTGGTGGTCAGTGTGTGTCATAGTGACCAGTCATTCCCAGTCATTCTGCTGTTAGGGTCAATTTGCATATTACCCTTTTATTATATAGGATAGAGGCCTGGTGCATGGGTGGGGGCTGGCTGGTTTGCCCTGAAGGGTGTCCCAGATCAGGGTGGGGTATCCCACTGGGGTGCCTGGCCAGCCTGGGTGAGGGGCTGAGGGCCGTTTTCAGACTGGCCACACCCCCTTCAGGGTGGGGGTCCCCGCTGGGGTGCCTGGCAAGCCAGGGTGAGGGGATGATGGCTGTTTGCAGGCTGGCCACAGCCCCTTAAGGGTAGGGGTCCCCGCTGGGGTGCCTGGCCAGTCTGGGTGAGGGCTGATGGCTGTTTGCAGGCTGGCCAAGCCCCCCAGCAGGGACCCTCACCCCATGAGTGTGTGGCCAGCCTGGGTGAGGGGCTGATGACTGTTTGCAGGTTGGCCAAGCCCCCCAGCAGGGACCCTCACCCCATGAGGGTGTGGCCATGATGGGTGAGGGGCTGATGGCTGTTTGCAGGCTGGCCATGGCCCCCAGCCACCCAAGCTCCCAGTGGAGGCTGGCTGGATTTATTTATCTTCTATAATTGAAACTTTGTTGCCTTGAGTGGAGGCCACAGCTGGCCAGGGCAGGCAGGAAGCTTGGCTTCCTCCATCACCGGGGCAACCAAGCCTCTGGATTGCTCCAGCTCCGTGGCTGCCAACCGCCATCTTGGTTGGGTTAATTTGCATATAGTCGCTCTGATTGGCTGGTGGGCATGGCTTGGGCATAGCAGAGGTGCAGTCAATTTGCATGTTTCTCTTTCATTAGATTAGATTATATATATATTATTTATTTATTCTGATGAGCAAGTTCTAAGGAAGTATATTCTGCAAATAGAGGTTACTTTAAGGATGTAACAAGATAAATCTCTGTTTCACCATTTAAAAAACCACTGTTAAAAGTGATGGTGTCAATGAAATGCTAGGGATTGGAAATAGACTAATACTGGCTCCCAGATGTTGGTGTGCAAAACAATCTTCTATGTTCTTGCTTTAAATATAGATATCTGGAAACCACCCTTAGTTATTCTGCTTTAGTTGATTTGAATGCAGTGACTCAATGGACACATTTTGAAAAATACTGGTCTTATCAACAGTAAATATAATAATAAATTTAAAAAACAAACACTGGACATATGGAACTTCATCAAGCCTGTAAGTACAGTAGATAATTCAAGACAGAATTTTTCAGGATTATTTGTACAGAAATTTCAGGAGCTGGTTCACTAGGAATGGGAATGCATTTAGGAGGGAACAAAGTGGAGACAGATGTTGACGATGGTGATGTGACAGATTATAGTAGCTACCATTTATTGAACTGTGACTAAGCACTATAAAATGGCTAGATATTTAGATATATATCATTTAATTTTCACAATCCTGAGGGGCATCATCTCAAAATGAAGGTCTAAGTGAATTTAGCAGTTGCAATCGACAGTAAAATATAGATAAAGAACTAGAAGAGAGCAAAAGAAGAAGTCAATCAGAGGTAAAGAGATTAATAATCTATAACTATATTCATATTTCTGCTTCTAAATATACATATGTACTCACTTTCAGAAGCCTAATCACTAATCACTAAATACTAGCATTCATGTAAATGCTATATTTTCAAGCTTAGAATCATGTCAGGGAAGTTTAGGGGGAGAAATTGTCAACAAATAAATGCAGAAGAACCAAGATGAGCTGGGTAAACTGGTTCCCCATTTACAGACTCTGAGGAGTGAAAGGAGGAGTAGCGTTCACCCAGCCAAGTTTCACTTTGGAGGAGAACTCCCAATACAGTGTAACCACAACGGCAGCGCTGGCATTGCTGTGTATCATAGCCAGCAAAGGGCAGGGTGGAGCCCCTCTTCTGACAATGAAAACTTGATAGAGTTGGGTCAGAACAACATGATCTCACTCCCTAAAAAGATCTCAAAATTCAACAAAATTTTAAATCATGAAAAACATATTGTTAACTTTTGTACTTTATTTTAAAACTGAAGTTACATAAAACATATCCTTTTATAAAGCTGAACTAGGCAGCTTCTGAATTAGGTTATCTAAAGATAAAGTCAAAGGGTACAAAGTTTCAGTTAATGCAAGATGAATAAATTCTAGAGATGGACAAATAGAGTACAGCATAGAGCCTTTAGTTAACAATACTGTATTGAATACCTAAAATTTTGCTAAGAGGGTAGATCTTATGCTGTGTACTTATCACAATAAACAAACAAACAAATAAATAAATGAAGCAGGAGGAAACATTTGGATGTGATGAATATATTGATGCCATAGACTGTGGTGATGGTTTCAAGGACACATACTTATCACCAAACTCATAAAGATGTATACGTTTAATATGTACAGCAAAAGGAAAAAATCAGCTGATCTTGGTAAAATGTGACTTATAATCTGCAAGACATAAGAAAAACGCTTGGACCCCAGCTCCGGAGAAGTGATGAGCTCTGCCACCTCCTCTGGCCTCAGCTCTCTCGCTGATTGGGTAAGTCTAGTGTAATCTTTTCCTTTTCAGCTTCCCTGTCCGTGCAACGAGCGGCTGGAACTGATTGGTCTATGAGGTTCTGCTCAACTCCAACATCCCATGCTTCCAATGAATGAATGAATTTGTTCACTTGGGTCTCGTTTTCAAAAACCGTTAGGGTGCAAGCCATCATGATTTACCTTCTCCAAGAATAATATCAGTTTTTAAGCAAAGTTCAGTGCTATATTGACAGGCATCGGGGATGAGCCTCAGACACCTTTCTCTATCTCTTTATTTTTTTCTCTTAATCCTTATCCAAGGATATTTTTCTTTTTTAAAAAAAAAATTTGTTTTATTGCTTAAAGTATTACAAAGAATAGTACACATGTCTCCTTTCTTTCCCCCCCTTGACCTTCCCCCGGCCATCCCTACCCCCCAGTATCTTGCATCCATTGGTTATGCTTATATGCATGCATACAAGTCCTTCGGTTGATCTCTTACCCACCCGCCTCCCAAACCTCCCCAGCCTTTCAGCTGCAGTTTGACAGTCTGTTCGATGCTGCTCTGCCTCTGTATCTATTTTTGTTCATCAGCTTATAATGGTCTTTATTAGCCATAAATGAGTGAGATTATGTGGTATTTTTCTTTCATTGACTGGCTTATTTCACTTAGCATAATGCTCTCCAGTTCCATCCATGCTGTGGCAAATGGTAAGAATTCCTTCTTTTTTACAGCAGCATAGTATTCCATTGTGTAGATGTACCACAGTTTTTTAATCCATTCATCTGCTGATGGGCATTTAGGCTGTTTCCAAATCTTAGCTATGGTGAATTATGCTGCTATGAACATAGGGGTGCATATATCCATTGATTTTTTTTTTAAGAGAAAGAGTGGAAGGGATGGGGAGAGACAGAGAGAGTGAAACATTGATGTGTATTGGCTGCCTCCCCCACAACCACGGCATGCTATGGCATCTGCACATATCGAGCCTGCTAGGATCGAGCCTGCAAACCTTGGTACATGCCCTTGACCAGAATGGAACCAGGACCCTTCAGTTCTCCAGCTGACTCTCTATCCACTGAACAAAATCGGTTTGGGCAACACCATTTTCTAGAACACAAGGACAGAGGTAGGCAGGAGGCTTTTACCAGGCTGATTCAGCAGAGGCGGTAAGAAGTAATTGTATATAATTTGAAACTATGGCCTATGGGATTTGCCTATACAGTAAAATGAATGTAGGTTGTTAGGGGAAAGAGGAGTAAAAAAAAAAAATTGTAGTTTTTGATCTTAACAACTGGAAGGACAGAGTTGCCATTTGTTAAGAATTCTGTGTGAGGAGTGGAGTTGAGGGAAAAACAGGTTATTTTGTCCAATATTCAATTGAGATGCCTACTAAACATCCAAATTGGGATGTTGAGTAGGTAATTGCATATCTAAATCTAGGGTTCAGGAGAGATGTTTGAGCTGGAGATATAAATTTGGGAGTGGTTATCTCCACATTATTGGTTTGTAAAACCATAAAACTGGATAATGTCATCTAAGGAGAGAGTGAAAAGGGGGTCCAAGGATCCAGTTCTATGATCACTTCAATGTGCAGAGGTCGGGGAGATGAGGAAGAAGTGGGAGTAGAGTGACCAGTGAAAAAGGGAAGTCAGGGGAAGAAACAATTTCAAAGAGGACGGAGTGCCTTAGTTAGGTCAAATGCTGTTAATATGGATGGTACAGGCTGAAAGAAACCTCACCTACAATGACAAAACCCATTAGAATTGGAAACTACCTTCCCTAACTCATCTTCCACTTTATCCTTTGTACTTTGTGACAGAAAGAATAGAAGACTTTTAATTTGATGTATTCAGAATACAGATAGGAACATATCAATCTGGGTAAAATGAAAGATACTATTGCCTCCTTCTAAATTCACTCTGCTAGGGTACCATGTAGTAATTTATTCTGCGAAGAACTTCTGTTTTTCTGAGTTTTCAGTGACTGATGAAGTTGGTGCAGTTATCCAAAGAGCCTGCTTTCCAACTGGAAGAATGCATTATAGAAAGGTTCCCCCCCCCAAAAAAAAAATCTCTAAGTGAAAAAAATTTCTTTTTCTTACTCATCATTTTTAACTATTCCTGGATTTCCTTATAAATAGGATACATGAAATGAATGAGTGAGTCTAATAGGGTGTCTATTGATTAAGAGACACATTCTAGGCTTTTGCAGAGAGATTTGCGACATGCCTGTCTGCGCACTCTCTGCAGCCAGCATACTTCGACTCTTGTGTCTGTCATTCAGAATACCTCTTATCTACTACTCTCTTTTAATTCCAACTACCCCAGATCAGGTGGTCTGTGAGGTCACCTATATCTTTATACTAGTACTTTCTCAACTGTGGGCAGGAAACAGCTCTGACAGCTATCCAGGAATTCTGGTTATGAGTCTGGTCTCCTCACATGTCCAGTTGCTTTGTAGGGGTCAAGCACAATTTTTCCCACTTAGGTCATTCCCACTGGTCCCTCCTCTATTTGATCCTGTTTGCCTGTGCCTTTCAGAATCACATCTGTACGCATGATATTTTCTCACATTCTCAGAAAGTAGCTATGCTTGGTGGCTTTGGGGAGAAGAGGCCCCTTTACTGGCCTGTGGTCTTGCAGAGGAGTGAATAACAACAATTTTATTATTAAATTTAGAATCTCTATAGTACAAACTGCACAGCTAGTTTTACTATTTATCTGATATTTGAAGTCAATAGATGTTTAAGAATTTTGGTTCTCTATCGAGCAAAATAGAGACAGACTCATAGAGAGCAAGCAGAAAGCTCATGGGGCGGGGGAATTTTCGTAAGGGATAGAAGAATTGAGCAAAAAAGAGAACTATGGACATGAACAACATTGTGGTGATTTCGGAGGTGGAGGGGGATGGGTGGAGACGGAAGAGGACATAAAGGGGATAAAAGGTAATGGGAAAATAAAAAAATTAAAAACATAAACTTTTAAAAAAGGGTTTAGCAAGCAAGTGCTGGAAAAAAAAAAAGAATTTTGGTTCTCAGTTATGCAGATTGTATTTGTGTAGAGCACAAACCATGGGAGTAGCCGGTAAGACATGCTTCCTGCTATGTTAAGCTGTATACTGTTTACTGACAGTACCTAGAAACATCTGCTTATCATAACATAATTTAGAATTTCATTTTGTTTCCACAGCCCCAATAAATGTCATATAATGACAATACATTGAATGTTTCCTTTACTCCTTATTTATGGCATTAAATATTAATTTATAACAGTGATTTTCAACCTTTTTCATCTCATGGCACACATAGCTAATGACTAAAATTTTGTGGCACAGCAAAAGATATATTTTTTTGCTGATCTGACATATAATTTTGATTGATTTACAAAAAATAATAATAGTAATTACCTATCCTTCTTGCTCCAAATGATTTTTTTAAGGGATTTCCTAGGCTTTTTATTTTTTTAAAAAAATCTTTATTGTTGAAAGTATTACATATGTCGCCCTTTTCCCCCCCATTGACTTCTTCTAGCTGGCCCCTGCCCCCTACCCCAGGCCTTCACCATCCCTAGTGACTTTTAAAAAAATCAGGTGTCTATACTTATATATAAGGGTTTCTGGTACCAATAATTAACCAATCAGATGCAACCTTATTATGCAACATGACAATTAGATGTAAGTCTATTATATGACCTATATATTTATGGTTCAAAACAGGGCATTCACACTGTATGGTTATTATTGTGTTAGCTGTTGTCATTTTTTATTTTTTTATGATTTGACTATCTAAGGCAGCAATTTTCAACTAGTATACCCCATGAATCTTTAAAACATGTACTACCTGACTATTTTGTCAGGGTCACTGACCTCTTTTCCCTTAGATTGTAAGATAAACAAAATAACCACAGCCACCACAACAATAGCTGTCTGGTGGGGATGAATAAAAATTATACCTATTTTTTTTTGTCAGATTGGCAAAAATATAGTATATTTTTTGGTGTGCCACAGAATTTTAGTAATTAGTTTATGTGTGTCATGAAGTGAAAAAGATTGAAAATTGCTGATCCAAGGGAAAAGAATTCAGTGACCCTGACCAGATAGTCAGATATTGCATGTTTAAAAAATTCTTATGGCGCACTGGTTGAAAATCACAGATTTATAACAATAAAAGCAAAATACATTTTTAAATCTTTACTTCCCAAGTTTTCCACAACAGACATGAATTATTGGTACAAAAAGAGAGAGAGAAACATACTGCCAAAGAATTTCTACTGCAGGTGTTTTTAGTTTCTGCTGTGTTTTTGTTTGTTGTTTGTTTGTTTAGTGTTATTATTAAAAGAGTATAAATTACTTCCCAGTGACTTTTCCAGCTTAATAAGCGATCCTGGGAATTTCAGTTCTGGTGAAGACAATAAGCATAAAATCCAAGATTCATGTGAATTTTCCCTAGACTATGAGTATAAAATGTAGTCAGTCTGGCAGACAAAGTGTAGCACAGAAGGATATTTATATAGGAAACATTCTCTGCATTTGGGGGTGCCTAAGACACAACGGGTTGTAGTATTACATCATAGGTCCATCTTTGAGTGAATAGGATTACATTGTAAGTGATACATATGCTTTAAACATAATTCTCTTCACACTCCAACTTATTAAGAAATAAACTTTTAATTTGGAATAATTATAGGTGTACGGCAAAGCTCCAAAAATAGAGAGTTCCTGTGTACTTGTTACTCAGTTTCTCCAGATGTTAACATCTTACATAACTGTACATTTGTGATGATTAAGAACTTAACTTTATTATGTTGTATCTCATCTTATTCCAGTTTAGCCCTTATTCCCTGACCTGTAGCTACAGTAAGCATCACAATGTTTCTTTAATTCATTTGCTCATCTAAAACAGGTATTGAGGATCTCTGTGTGCTAAGCATTGGGCTGAGCTATGTGGATCCAACAGTCTTTTGGTTGAACCCAGACAAGATAACCAGGCTTTACTATGCAGTGGGTAGGGGCTGATGGAGTGCTGGGAAAGAAGCAGAGAAGACATGAATGAGGCAGAGGAAACCCCTGCAAAGGACATGAAAGCATGGAGTTACATGTTCTTTTGAGTGTTCAGGCCCTGCCTAGGAGATGAGAGAGGAACTGGAACTGGAAGTGTGGGTGGGGGCTCAGAGTAACAAAGGCCTTGGATGCAGCCTCAGGGTCTAAATTCCTCCTGAAGAAGACAGGACATCAGTGATCAGATTTTGGTTTGGAAAGGTCCGGAGAATGGATTGCTGGAGGAAAGAATTTGAGGCAGAGAAACCAGAGGGAGTTTGAGGGAAACTATGGTTCACTCAAGAAACCAGAAAGACCCCCTCCTCTTATTTACTTGGCCAACAACTAAATCATCTATGTTGGAGAAAGATAAATATCACATGATCTCACTCATTTGTGGGATATAATGAACAACATAAACTGATAAACAAAAATAGAGGCAGAGTCATAGAAGCAACGAACAGACCGTCCAATCCTGCGGTTGGCAAACGACGGCTCGCGAGCCACATGCAGCTCTTTGGCCCCTTCAATGTGGCTCTTCCACAAAATACCACGTGCAGCGCATACGTACAGTGCGATTGAAACTTCATGGCCCATGCACAGAAGTCAGTATTTTGTGGAAGAGCCACACTGAAGGGGCCAAAGAGCCACATGTGGCTCGAGAGCCGCGGTTTGCTGAGCCGCAGTTTGCCGACCACTCTAAGAGGGAAGGCAGAGGAGGGAAGGGGAGGGTAAGAGATCAACCAAAGGACTTGCATGCATGCATATGAGCATAACCAATGGACACAGGCAGTAGGGAGAATGAGGGCATGTGCTGGGGGGTGGAAGCATCTGGGGAGAGGTCAATGGGGTGGGGGAAGAGACTTGTGTAATACTTTAAACAATAAAAAATTTAAAAAGAACGAAGAAATGCTACTTCCTCTGAAAAGCCTTTCTTTTCTCCTCAGACACACCTAGTCACTCCCATAGTTCTTTGTTCATATCTCAATTAGTATTATTTTTCAGGGAATGTTGTAAGGATTGTTTTGGCGTCTATCTTCCTACTACAATGAGCTTCTCTAGAAGGTCAGGGCCTGTGTCTTATTAATCTTGGAATCTTCAGCATTTAGGGCAGTGCCTGACACAGAGTATGTGCTTAAATATTTAATGAATGAGAGACAGGGTGAATATTTGTCAAACATGGATGTAACGCATGAGAAAGTTAACCTTTCCCCCAAAACTGAACATTCACTATTAGCCACATTAATTTTTGCAAAATTCCATGCACAATCATTTAATTATTTCAATTGAGGAAATAAGGAAATGAGACTCAATTAAAGAAGAAATTGTAGGTCTTCAAGCAATTGATATAGATTGGAATTGGTTATGACTAGATAATCAAAATTTGTGAGTTAGTAAAAATGAGAAATGTTTATGGATGAAAACTTGTTGCAGAATATATTATAACAATGATATTGTTTGACTTACCTCAACTATGTTATGTGGACAGAAAATTTTTTTTAGTTCTGAGGGTTATCCATTAGGGTCAAAATCTCTGTTGCTGCTGACTGTTAATTAATTTTCTGGAAAAATAACTCAGTTCAGTCTATCTGGATTTTTTTGCCTAATTTATAAATAGTCATGTGAACCACGGGTCACAAAAGCAAATGGCTATAGGGGCCAGGCAAGTAGCGGAGTGAACAAAAGCAACTGGTATAATAAACCAGGATGCTGGAAAGACTTGTGAACTAGAACCATGCCTAATGTATCTCAAAGTGACAGCCCTAACTCTGATTCAACAGATTGCTGACATGCAGAAACTTGGGGTCAGTTTCTAATTTTTTTTTATGAGAAACCAAATATCTCAGTTTTTATGGAAATTTATGTACTGATGGGCACTTGGGCTATTTCCAGATGTTGGCTATTGTCAATAATGCTACAATGAACGTAAGTGTGTTCGAATTAGTGTTGATATATATAAAACACATAGACATAGACAACAGTGGGGTGATTGACAGGGAGGAAGGGGGTGAGGTCTAGTTGGAGATCTGACAAAGTTGGGGGGAAATGGGGATGAAAAGAGACTATGCTTGGGATGATGGGCACACAGTGCAGTGTGCAGGTGGTATTTTATTGAGTTGTACCCTTGAAACCTGTATGGTTTCTGTGTACCAATGTCACCCCAATAAATTTACTTTAAAAATTGATGCTGTATGGGTGAATCCTCTTCCAGCAATGACAGCCTAGGTTGTTTTGAACTAACAGAGAGGCTAGAGAAGCTGGACTTAGTATTAAAAAAATGTAAAATCATGCAAAGCCAGCAAAGCTGTGAAGAATTGTGAGGTCAAGATCTGGGAGAGGATGAAAGTCCCTAGAGGTGAACCTGGAATTTGGGTCCACTTTTCTCCTAAAGGTGATGGCTGATTCTGAAGGCTGTCGCCCAGAGGATGAAAACTGAGCGAGCTTTGGACAGACTCATGGAGGTGGGACACCGAAAATTGGAACTGTTTGCCAAGGTGTAAGGCAGTCAGTTTGGCCATGGAAGGGTTATACTGAGCAGAAACAGTGAACTAGAAATAGACCAATTCTCACAGGCCTGAAACCCAACAGCAGATGATCTCCATTTTCTGATTCAGTTAAGGCATTTAGGGGTTATAGTGCCCCTAACCTAGCTGCCTGATCAAAGTCTACCTACATTCTCTCTGGAGGAATATAGAATTACCAGAGGTCCAATGCACGAAATTTATGCAAGAGTAGACTTTCCTTCTCCAGCTGCCAGTACCGGCTTCCCTCTGGCACCCGGGACCTGGGCTTCCCCCTCAGCCCTGGCTTCATCTGGAAGGTCGCCTGGTCTAATTAGCATATTATGCTTTTATTATTATAGATACAGTCTCTTGACAATTTTCATATAATGTCTGATGATCAATAATAATCAGGAAAGCAAGGAGATAGGATGTAACCAAAGCCCAAAAGAAAAACCGACAAGAGAAACAGACTCACAGGTGATCCAGATAATGAAGTTTTCAGACACAGACTTAAAAACCACCACCACTTATATTTAAAAAATGTCAAAGGCATGATGGAAAATGTTGACAGAGAACTAGAAACAATAATAATTATCCAAAAGAAATTTAAAGAATTAAAATTATGTGGGCCATAAAAAAACCCAATAACACACACATATACAGGATATCAGATTTTGAGCATTGCTCTAAACATTCTGAATGCAGGTGTAGCATAATGACACCAGTGCAATAAGTTGAAGATTGCCCTCATTTATAGGATAGCAAAAAGCATTTAGCAAAAGTAATGAGTTCTTACTTTGTGGTCCACAAAGGATAGCAAAGATTATAGATATCAAAAAAAGTTGAGAGAATTGATGAGTTTCAATTAGCTTCAACAATGAGTTGGACCTTCAGTAACTCTTACAAGTATGAATTAACCAATCAAGATCTCCAATCCAAAAATCATGTGTGAAAAATTTTGATAGGGAAATGCTGAGAGATAGTATAGTAGGTCTACAGAATCAAATACATCCAGGTTTGAAACCTGGGTCTGCTTTTAGTGGGTCGGTGAGTTTGGACCAGTTATCAAACTCTCTGAACATCAGAGAATTAAAAAATATGGATAATTGATTTGTTGAAGCTGTTAAAATTAGAAAATGGCACATAAAATTCCTGAGCCCAGTAGATCCATAGAGTAGGCATGGTAGTTCACTCATAGGGTTGTTGGCACAGAAAGGGTTTCCACCCAGTGTTCTTTCCTCTGTGGAGCACCTAGAGCCCTTTGCCCCCTGGTGCCTCCAATCACATGCATTTCCTCATTCTGTCCTTTTATTCGTTCCTCTTACTTTATCTTGAGAGAGAGACAGAGAGTCTATTTCATGTAATTAATTACCACCATCTGGTATTAATATATTTTAATATGTTATCTGGCATATATTTACATATATATATGATAGTGAGTATACTTTAAAACAGCATTGATTTAAATTTATTCTGAAAGGATAAAAAATGACCTTTTTACTTTTCTCACAATATGTCCAGCATAAAATATCAGTATGAATTGTCTGTTCAAACTGAAAAGAGAGCGGGTTACAGCTTCATAATTGTGTGGCTGATGGCCTCCCTTGTGATAAGCAAGACGGCTTAGCAGAGTCCTCAGTCCTCAGCAAGACCCCCAACTGCTTCAGTCAATGCACAGAATGCTGGCAGAGGAAACACTTTTAAATTCATTATCTGAAACCTTTAGCTTTTGATCATTTTTACACCTTCTTCTTCTAAGTGTAAATTTCTACTATACCTTACCATATTGAAAGACAAATATCATGAGTTATGCAAGATTCAAAAATATAATGTCTATATTCCAAATTATTTTTAAATACCCATAATAGGGGAAATGCTATTTGATAAGAGACTTTCAGTAAACTAAAGAAACATATTAGAGAACAATTTTTATATAAAAAACACATTATATGAGCACTTTTTATTTTCAGTATATGTACATCAACCATTAGTACTTAGGAGAACTTCAATGTGTTCTTTCTTTTATATGAAAAAGATATTGAACCTTTCTTCTTAAAACTATGTAAACATTTTGTATATGATCTCTTTTTATGTGTTTTTGGCCTCAATTTTAGCCTCTCCTTATTATAAAGATGGTTTTCCTACAGATTAACATAAAAAATGGCCATATTCTTAAAGAATGGAGTTTGTATTATTTTCTGCACTAAGATAACAGTTTCTCTTACAACATGCTTTCTAAAGGTCAGGGTAAATTCTGTTGAACAATGAAATTTTTTGTTAAGCAAACAAACTATATACAGGATGTCCCCCAAAATGTAGACACACTTTAACAGCTGATAGCTCTAGATTCTATTACATTTTGAAAATGAAATGTGTTTTTAATAAACACTGTATATACACTGTGTATACATTTGTGGGGACACCCTAAATATATATAAATAAATTCAGAAGAAAAATATTCTTTTACTACCTCTTGCTAGTTCCTTATTGGAAATAAACTGTAATTCCGTAAGTATGCACTTGACCATTTATGAAAACCAGGCCCTGGGGGAGTCAGTGAGTGTGACAGTCCTTGCACTCACAGTGCTCTTGGGGCCAGGTGCCCTGGGCCCTCCCAGTGAGCCCAGGGTGTTGGAGGCGGGCATTCTCCCAGGTTACTTTGTTTGTGTTTTTCTTTTCCTCCTCTCCTCCTACTCCTTCCCCTCCTCCTTCTTTTTTAACAAATTTCATTTTTAGAATAGTTTTATATTTACAGAGTCATTGGCAACAGGACAGAGATATTCCATATACTGCACACCCAGCTTCCCTGTTATTCATATCTTACCTTGGTACAGTACAGTGATGGCGAGCCTATGACACGCGTGTCAGAGGTGACATGCGAACTCATTTTTTGGTTGATATTTCTTTGTTAAATGGCATTTAAATATATGAAATAAATATCAAAAATATACCAGCGATGGCGAACCTTTTGAGCTCGGCATGTCAGCATTTTGAAAAACCCTAACTTAACTCTGGTGCCGTGTCACATATAGAAATTTTTTTATCTCAGCAACCATAGTAAAACAAAGGTTTATATTTTTGATATTTATTTCATATATTTAAATGTCATTTAACAAAGACAAATCAACCAAAAAAATGAGTTTGCGTGTCACCTCTGACACGCGTGTCATAGGTTTGCCATCACTGGTATATACAATTAAAATTAATGAACCAATCCTGATGCATTGTTAACTAAAGTCTACACTTCAGCCATATTCCTTTAGCTTTCACCTAAAGTCCTTCAATATTTTAGAATCCCATTCAGAATCCCACATTACATGTAGTTGCCATGTCTCCTTAAGATTCCTCTGACAGTTTCTCAGACTCACCTTGTTTTTAATCATCTTTGATAGTTTTGAGGAGTGGTTTGTTTTGCTTTAAAAAAAGACAAAAGGACTTGATCATAGGATGATAATTATACCTCGTGATTATTTGTGTAGTTGAGGCAGGACTCCCGCCAACTAGATAGCCCTGTGGTGAGGGCTGGGCAGTTTCTTCCTTCAGCTCCTGAGCCCTTCAACAGTGCCCTCCTAGGCTCTTCTCTCAGCCGCTCAGGGCACCTCCAGGCAGCAGCTGTATTTCAGACCACTTTCCGGACTCTGGGCAGTGAGGTTTGGCCTCTCCAGACCTTTTCTGGTCTACCTCATTTCGATTCTAAATATTTCTTTATGCCTAAAGTTCTAATCAATTCTTTGTAACTAGCAATGAAGTCCAAATTTTTATCAGTAGATCTTGTGCCTCCTTACTCAAGGGCAGTGAGAACTCAGTCAAAACCACAACTGCCTGGTCTCTGCTTCCTGGAGTGTAAGGAGAGGAGCTGTTTGCATTCCATTCTTCTTCCAGAAAAAAAAAAAAAAAAAAAAAAAAAAGACAAAACAGTTGAGTTTACATTTAGAAATAGATTAAATGTTCATATTCCACTAGACATACTCACAAAAGCAGAATTAGCCTTGTTAACAGAGGGGTACACAAAATGCTGGAAGAGCACAAAGAAGGGAGAAACTAAATCTATTGCTTAAGAAAAGGAAGAGGGGCAAGAAAGAGACCAGCAGAGACTAGAAAGCTTCTCATAGGTAATATCTGAACTGTGTCTTCAATAATGTGTGATGGGTAGTGCCAGCATCTCAGACAGAAGTAATGAACTAAGCAAAGACATGGGGGCATGAAATAGCATAATGTTTAAGGAACTGCAAGTCATTCTGAACTGGTGCAGAGGGAATACGAGGGGGTTGTGGGATTGAGAATGGAAAGGAAGTAGAAATCCATCAGATTGGGAATGTTGGATGCTGTGAGGTTAGATCACCTTGCTGGCAGAGCAGTAGGGTTTAAGATCTAGACCAGAAAGTCTAGGAGGTCCTAGGATAAGAAGGTCAGGAGTTCATGCACTCAAGGAAGATGTCTATCATCCCAAATGGACCATTCAGTAAAATGGTAAAAGGGCACATTTAAATCTTGACTTTAAGTGTTCCGGGCTTGCTGAGCCTGTGGGTTAACTAGGAGTTGGCAATGTAAGATTCAAGACTAGGTTTTTTGAGACCTTAAAACATTGGCTGCCTGGACTGAGATGCTCCTTGGTCAAAGAGAAGTCCAGGAGGCTATTTGCCCTCTAGTGGCAACCACAAAGCATTTTCTGCTTTGCTAGAAATAGGACTAGAATGTACAGTACAGAATAGATCAACTCAGGAAGGTAGGGCTCACTATAGCATACTTTTCGAGCTATTTGAATTAGAACCTAGACTTGAATATCTAGCTTAATACACAAATCTAATGTGAATTAGTTAAAACAGAAAAAAGGTAATGTTTAACAATAAAAATCTATCATACAAAATACTAGGTTATTATCACTCTCATTGAAATTATGTACTACAGCTTTTCAAAATTATGCTTAATAGATAGAAATGTCGCATTGTATTATAAATTATATTTTTAAGATTTTAAGTATAGCATTTAATTATTATTAATGTCCAATATAGGAAAATATTTGGAGGTAGAAGGATAAGTTTTAGGCTCTCTGATCTGTTCATTTAGATTTTACACTTGCCATCTAAAGAACTTGGCTACACAATGTAGCATTATAGAGTTTCCAGTTCATTTCTTTTTCTTTTCCATATAAATGGTTTATATCCTATTGATGAATCAGTCTTTAATTTTTAAAATGTTCAGTCTTCTGAGAAGAAACGTTTCTCCTGCCTTTGCTAAAGGCATTTTACAGAAACATATCATTATTTATTTATAAGGGTAAGTCTCCAGAATAAGGTAACATTACCACTGGCCTACTATTGCCTGTACACACATCAATGCATTCATAATTGATGGAATAGTCTACACTAGTGTTGCAGCTAGAACAAACCTGAGGTCAGATCTCTGAGAGAGCAAATGTCATTATATTTATTAAGAAATAAATAAGGACACATGTTTAAAATTATCTAAAGGAGACCTATATATCAGATGGCTAGGGGGGAAGAGAATGAGGTGTGGGAAAGAGGAGAGAAAGCAACCTAAGGAAAACTAGTCTAGAGGAATATTTTGAATCATGCCTTGCTAAGAAAGTGGGTTTTGTTTTCTTTCTGACTTGTCTCTCTTGTTGGGGCAGGTTAATGATTGACCACTATGTAGCCTTTCTTCCCCCTTGGCAGTTGGGCCATCAAAGAAACTGAAAGTCTTTGAGAAACAATGGGAGTAAATTGCTTAGGAAATTCTGATCTGATGAACATCAAACAGGCAGGTGAGGTTTTTCCTGGAATGCTTCTGCACAGGTTTCCTTCTCTGGGAAGTGAAAGTATCTCACTAGAGAGTTCTCCATCCAATGGATGATGAATGATGAGGATGTAGAGTGACTGACATAGAAAGAAATTCACTCCATGTGGCTAAGGGGAGGCAGAGGGTTACAAATTGCCTAGTATAATGCCATTTTTATACAAAAATATATATTTGTGGATAGAAAGCAATCTGGATTTGCTCTAAATGCTAATAGGAATTTTCTCAGGTTAGTGGAATTGTGGATAATCTTAGCCCTTGCCAACCCTTTTCCAGTTATCTATGTCTTTAAAAATAATTTTTAAAAAAGGATACAAATGTTTTCTTAGAAAAGATAGCTATATTGTAGGTAGCTAATACATTTATGTATGTATATATGATTGATTTGAGTTTTTAACTTAATATCATGCTAGAGCTAAAAAAAAATCAATGCTAGTCTGACTTTAGAGTGGTATAAACTTTTTGAATGTGTTAAAGTAAACAAACAAAAATATTGATTTATTTTATCCTATAATTTTAAAAGCCTCTATAGGGTTTAAAGTGGAAATACTGTTTAAATAAGGATTAAAGACACATATCAAACTCAGATAAAATATTTACAATATACAGGACCAATTAAAAATGTTTAGCACGGCACCTGAAACAAGGTAGGGGTTTAATAAATATAAGCCATTATCATTTATATTAATAAATAAATATAATCTATTTTATTGCATATCGGTAAGAAAAACAAAAATTACTCAAAATTGGACAATCAAAATGAACTAACAAGTTCCTGATCATGCAATAGCTAATAAACACATGGAATCAAGTACAAACCAATAGTTATAAACATGCATGTTAAAATTATACATGTATATACAATTTATGAATATATATGTCATTCATTACCTATCACATGAACAAAAATTATTAAAAAAAGAAAAAAGATAGTTTTCAGTACTGGCAAGTTTTCAGATAAATGGATACGTATAGGATATGCAAGTGAGAAAATGAATCAGTACAAACTTTGTAGATGGTCATTGGTCAGTAAATATAAAAATCTTAATACAGGGTGTTCCAAACATGTATACATACTGTAACACCTGATAGCTCAATTTGAAAATGAAATGTATTTTAATAAACACTGCCTTTATAATTATTCCAAGTGTGTGTCTACATTTTTTTGACCCAATATTTGTATCTTTCAACCCCACAATCCCATTCCTAGAAATTTATCTTAAAGAAACAGCCAGGAATACTAACATATACTCTTTAAAGACCCAGTAATTTTACTTGTAGGGATTTAGCCTACAAATAAACTCTCACGTGTGTAAAATGACATAGTGGGGTTATTTTGCCAGGTTTGTAATAAGAGATTGGAAGCAACCTAGGTCACCATCACTAGATATTGTGGAAGAATAACAAAGTGAAAAGGAATATGGCTATATAGGGGGAAATTTGATATTTTTAAATTTAAAAATATATGAAATAGTGTACAAATGGAGAAAATAGGAATTTATTTCTATTTGTTTGTATAGTATCTATTTAAAAAATGCTCTGAAAGGGTACCCAAGAAATTCATAACAGTGACTTCTGTAAGGTGTGAGTGGATTAGGCAGATATAGGACAAGAATGAGAGGAAGAATATTCTCTTTTATTTAATTTTTGAACACGTGAATACATTATTTTTTAACTAAATGAGTGAATTGGATTTTAAAAATAGTCACAGAATGCAGCTATTAGTGTATGTTAGTGTATAAGCCAAGTACCTCTTATTTTATTGATTTTTAAATTTTATTCTGATCCATGCATCCTTTATCCCATGACCAACTGCTGAGCCGCATCCAAGCAACAGTACCCGAAGTACCTTTAAAAGTCCAAACTGAATAAATACAATACCTGAAATTAACTGTGCTTATCTTTCCTCTTTGAGGACAGGAAAAATCCTTTTCTTCTCTTGGCATCCTCACATGAAAAAATACCTGACACATAATAGATAGTTCAATTAATTTTAGAGAAATTAACAAATCAGTAAAGGTTTAAAAGTTGTTAGTCACCAAGGAAAATGTAACAAGGAATTCTCACTTCTAGGAGATTTATTTTCAACAAAAACTAAAAATATTTTTGATAGAAGACTGAAAATACAAGTTCCAAGGGTCCAAATAGCTATTGTAAAGTACTTAACCTCTTTTATCAGCTCTGATCCTAAAGAGGCTGTCCATATAGATTATTAAAGCTAAAATAAAATCAAGTAAAATAACTGCAAGGCAATACACTGCCCCACTATGGTACCACATAGGTTCATAAACCACGTTTATCATTTCCATTCAATAATGAGACAAATCTTTATTCCTTTTCTTGCCAATGAGGGATATTAGGATATGTTCACAACTCAGCCAGGACAGTTAATGAGGGATGGAGGACAATGAGCTTAGAATATGTCTATACACCATCAAAATCCCCCACAAAGCATACCACACATTAAAAATGATCTAGTGCTAGTATAATAGTTAACACTAGGGGAAATGTTCGGGGGCAGAAATGCAGTCTATGGAATGAGCAGGTGACTATATATTAGATTAGTGATTCTCAACACTGGCTGCACATTATAATCAACTGGGGAGCTTTTAAAAATACTGATGCCAGGGCTGCACTTCCAGAGAGTCTGATTAAATTTGTGTGGAGCACAGCCACTCCTTTTTTTTTTTTTTTAAAGCACCTGAGGTGATGCTGATGTGGAGTCAGGGTTGAAAAACATTGCATTTGAATATGAGAACGATGGAGGGAATTATTTTACAGGAAAGGATGACTTAATCAACTTGTTCCACCCATTATAATGTATTCAGAAACAAATTTTTTTTAGATTAAACCCTGCCCTTTATTTTCTAATCTCCCGAACCCAGACTTTATCCAACACTCCATGTCTGGACTATTAAATTATCTCCTATGAGTCTGTCTCTCTTGCTTTCACTCTTCATATTTCCACCTTGCATAACAATAACAAATGTTTTTCCTTAAATCAACAATTCTGCTATCTACAGAATGTATGCCATCTAAATTTCTCAGCATGGCTTCCACTCTGAGCTCTGACATCACCTAATGAAATCATTTTGCTGTTTAGTTTATTCACCTACATCGAATTAATTGGGACTGATAACTTCTAAAGTACTTTTCAGCTCTAAAGTTTTAAGTTCTCTGGTTCATAGTCATACCACCCACCCCACCTATAAAGATCCAATCTTCCATTGCCCTACTTACTTCCTGCTCTTTTCCCCTCCAGTGCTGTTTCCTCTCCTGAAAGTGTTTTCTTTCCCCTCAGCCTAGTAGATCCTCAGTCACCTGCCTCAAGTACACCTCCTCCAGAGGCTTTCAGGAAGTGACATCACTTTACATCCATCATATTCTTACTTTAAGATCTCTTTATTACTTTGTAGTGCAGACTCTCACTCAAAGTCTGGTCTGGGGACCAGCATCACTTGTATGCTTGTTAGACATCCATAATCCCAGCCCTCACCCAAGTCTGCACTTCAACCACATGCACATTGAGTGGCAATGGCTTATAACAGATGATTAGCATCTTCTTTTGTTTTCTAGGTAAGAATCCTATCTTTTAACTTTAACAAAAATTCAACTAAAATTTTTAGAATTTACTATTCGCATAGCAGGTATCCCTGAACTGTGTTGAATGAATGAATGATTATTGTATTTACCAAATACAATTATAGGAAGAGTAAACTCAAAATGTATTATTAAAAGTTGATAAATCGAATGATTGGCTTATGGAAATTTAAGGGTCTTAAGAGAATATCTTACTAAGTCTCCTTTTGCAAATGAAGAAAAGGGAGGCCATGAAAGGGAATTGACAACAGCAGGGAAGGCACATTTAACATCTATAATCTTCAGGCTACATACACTCTCCAGTGTTCCAGCTTTAGCAACAATGTATCACCAATCTTGAACACCGCCAAAAAAACAAGCGAGCACCCAAAATAGATGTGTAAGGACTCACAAGCCTTTACGCAAAGACTATTCCTCATATTTTAGAATCCTTAACTGTGTCTGAGAGAGCGCTAAAAGCTGGGGTACTGAAATGACCATGACCTAGTGCTTAGCTTTCTGGAGATTACAGTCTAACGGACAGCAAGGCAGGGCAGAGAAAAACAAAACAGAGCAAAACAAAGGCACTGAAAAACTGAAGCCTCTTGGATTCATTTACCTTCTAGATTCTAGAAAGATCCTCAAAAGCACTGTAGTACAGCACAATGGAACAATGGAATAAAATGCCTGAATCATGAATTTGGTACATTTCTTTCTTTTTTTTTCTGTTTTGAGCTCTTTCAAGCCCTCTGATTTCGTGTGTGTGTGTGTGTGTGTGTGTGTGTGTGTGTGTGTGTGATACCAGCACAATGCAGGGCACACAGTGAGGCCGCAATGAATTTAACACTTTCAAAGTCCAACTTATCTGCAGAAACAAGTGTTGTCGTCCCTTTCTTCTTGAGTCAGTGGCCTGATCGCAGGAGTGGAAAGCAAATCCTCCCTAACTGAAGCCGGCCCAGCTCCGGGACCTCCCTGCCTCCCTCCATGGGGCAGCGGGCAGAAGGCAGGGACCGCGGGCTGAGCGCAGCGCGGGCGGGAGGAGTGGGAAGCCCAGCCGGGCTCCTCCAGGACCGGCCGCCAGGGAGGGGCGGGGCGGGGCGGGGCGGAGGCGCCTCCAGCCCGTCCGCGGGGCAGCGCAGCCCGCAGCGCATTCCTGCGTCCTCCTCCCGCGCGCCGCGCTCCCTCCCCCAACAGCTGATTCATTGGCTCGGCCGCCCAGACTGCCTGGCGCCGGCCGCGTGACGTCACCCATTCACCGGGCCCGCCTCCCCCCTCCGCTGGCGCCGGCCGGGCGGTCGCCCTGACAACGCAGACGCCAGCCGGCACAATGACTTCCAGCTGGAGCGGCCAAGCCTGCCTGAGCGCTCTCTCGCTCGCGCTGAGTTTAAGATCTCGGGGTGGGTTTCTTTCTTTCTTCCCCCCCGCTCCCCTCTCTTTTTCCGGCTCCTGCGGGTTCCCCCCGCCGGGAAATGAACTCTCTCTAGTTTTCTAGGGCTTTGGTCCCAGTCTCTTGTGAAGCGCGCTTGTAAGGCGCCCTTCCTCTGTCGCTGGCTCCCGGGGCTCTGTGTTTTGCTGGGCAACATCCCACGCTGGGCTCGGCAGGCCTGCTGGCGGTTGGGTTCAGCCCTTACAGCGCTAACACCTGCAGAGTTGAGGCTGCTGCCAAAAGGCGTAAAGCAAAAGAGGAAAAATTCATTGCCATAATAGTGAAAATGGTAAACCTCAGCTGTCTTAGAGAAGAATGTCTGAGTAGGTGTTGATTACCTCCCACAATCACAAAACTTTCTTTAAAAGAATTTGCACCATCCCTCTTAAAACGCGGTGGTTCTTATTTTGTTTTTTACGACAGTTAGGAACTTAATGCTTCTAAATGGATAAATATTTCCAGAACAGAAAATAAATCTGGGAAATTGTGTTGTAAATTAGAATAGAGTGTGTGAGGATCATATTGGGACGGAGGGAGGAGGAATGGAAGGGGAGGGCAAAGGAGGGAGGAAAGGGAAAGGAAAAGGAGGAGGGTGAGGGGGAAAGAGAAGAAAGAGATGGTACAGTTTTGGAAGTTTCTTCCCAGTAGGGCAAATAATTCAGCACACAACACATTCCCACCCTCACTCCAACCGTATAAGAATCTTGAAGCCCTGAAGCGGGGGCTGGAGGAGGGGGGAGCAGACATTGCTGTTGACTAGAGTTGGGTGGGAGGTAATTCCTTATGCTTCATCTTAAATTTTTGCCAAATCTCTTGCTTCAAAACAGCTGCATTTTGGGATGTAAGTCCACAACTAGAACTAAGCGAAACCCACCCATGGATAGCATAAATCTGCATTGTTGAAGCTGCTCATCTGCAGGATCAATGAGCCCAGATGATGCAAACTCCCTTCCAGCTCTTGCAAAAATACCTCCAATAAAAACAAGCACTTTGGCCCCTTTCTACTAGTCCAGATTTCAGCATATTCTTTTGTGCTTTGTTATTTATTGTTTATAAATTTGGTCCTATCCTCGAACAGGTTTACAACCCTTTGAAGGCAGAGAAAGACTCTTCCCTAAACTTTAAATCTTCTGGCCCATCTGAATAGATGCACAGTGAGTATCAATTGATGATGGTACTAAGGAATAATTAATAATCATACAAGGTATTTAGTTGGTCAAGTTATCATTTATTGGCTCATAATAATCCTTGGCTTCTATGTTTTCAACACACTAGAATAGTTTTATACGAAGAGACCTTTCTAGGTAGTAGTTGATCATTAATAAAAGTAACTAATATATTAGGATACAGTTCATGGTCAAGATAGAAATATTTACTGTTCACATATTTCCCAGGGTTAATGCTGGTAGTAGTCAGCACTTTGTTAAAATAAACAAAACAAAACAAAAAAAACCTTGAATTCATTTTGTTACTTATAAAAAATGAGGACTCGGTGAAACATTAATTTTCTAAAATTGCTACATATTTAAGTGTGATTGTAATTGCTCCTTAGCATTTTAAAATTATAACATTGATACGAAATGCATTAGACTCCAAAGAACAGTCTATCAGGGTTGGCATTTTTATTTAAAATGCTCTATAACATAATGATGACTGATTATCCCATCCACATTGTTTAAATTCACATAAATGCCAGGTTTCAACATTAGGGTGAAAAAATACTCAAGAAACCTAAAACAGATTTGATTTGAATGTTTAGTTTTCCTCTTCTTTTCTACCTTTCACTACACTTGCAGGTATGCTACTCAGTAATGGTGTTGCTGGAGAAATCAGTGAGTCCAATTTCCCCCAACACTAGTGGGAGTAGCATGGATCTTATGATACCTTTAGAAAAGGAATTTTCTAAGACTTGCATAGGAGAGTGAATGGTTTTATTGGCGTGGGATTACATTTCTCGGATTTCTAAGTCCCATTGTCCTTAAGCCAGTCATGGAAAATACATAGCTGGGGCTCCAGCAGAATCAAATACAGGGCCAGTGTCCAGAGTGCCCATTCCATGGTGGTTTGAGTCCGGTACAGCATTAGGCTATTCACAGCCCATTTGTCCATTGTGTGGAGTCCACATGGATGTGGGCCAGGTGGGCAAGTGCAGAGAGTGCGAGCCCCTCGGGGGCTAGCAGCAAGAGACAGAGAGCCCAGAGAGCAAAAAGGGGCAAACTTCCTTTGTTCTGAGGTTAAGAATCTCTGATTTCTCACCCTTGCAGTGGCCACACCTGTTCTGGCCACTGACTTGCTCCCAGGTGTGACTAACAGATAGGCATCTTCCTACATCACCCAGACCTTACTGGGCATGTGTCTGTTGTCTAGGCCCTTTCCCCAGCAATGTGTGGGGAACAGACTTGGAGAATGTTAACTGCAGCTTTCTGGCAAAGCTGTGCAAATGGCATGCCTATATTATCTAATCTCCCCGTTGCTCCTTTCCTGTTAAATAATAACTTGGTTATTAATGGTACCAAGAGCACTAGCCGCCAGGGGTTTGGGACCCAAGCCGTACTTTAGAAATACCCTGTGAAATTTTTAAAAATGCAGTTGGCTAGGTTCCTTCCCTAGAGATTTATATTTACCTGGTCTGGGTGTGGCCAGGGCATCTTTTTTTCCTTTTTTTTAACTTTTTAATTTGAATTGTAGATTCACAGGAAGTTGCAAGCTAGTAGAAAGGTTCCATATATCCTTCACTTTGTATCCACTATTGGTTACATTATACATAACTATAGTACAATAAAATCAGGACACTGACATTGGTATAAAGTGTTCTTGTAATTCTGTCATCTTATCATCTATATATTTCTTGAAACCACTGCCACAATGAAGGCACAGAACGATTCCAGCACCACAAAGATCTTCCCTATGTAATCTCTTTATAGTCATCACCTCCCCCTCCACACACAACATCCTAAACCTTGGCAACCACTAATTTATTCTCCACTTCTATTTGTCATTTTGAGACTGTTATGTAAATTGCTTCTTCCAAGCTTGTAATCTCCTGATTGGCTTTTTTCACTTAGCATAATGCCCTTGAAATCCATACAAGTTGTTTCATGTATCAATAGTTTATTCCTTTTTGTTACTGAGGAGTATTTTATCCTATGAATGTACAACAATTTAATTATTCACCAATAGTAGGGCATGGTGGTTGGTTGTTTCCCTTTTGATGGCTATTACAAATAAAGCTGCCACAAACATTCCTGTACAGGTTTTTGTGTAGATATAAGTTTTTATTTCTCTGGATGAATGCTCAGGAGTGTGATTGCTAGCTCATATGGTTAGTATATGATTATTTTTTAGGAAACTGTCAAACTATTTTCTACTGTACTTGCTGTACTATTTTACTTTCCCAACAGCAATGCAGGAGTGAGCCAGTTTCTACCATTCTTGCCAAAATTTTTTTATTTTAATTGTTCTGATAGGTGTGTAGGGGTATCTCACCATGGTATTATTAATTTGCATTTTCCTCGTGATGTTGAACATCTTTTCGTGCCATTCACATATCCTCTTATTTGCCATCCATATATCCTCTTCAGTGAAATATCTCTTCATGTCTTTTGCCCATTTTCTTATTGGATAATTTTTTTGTTACTGTTGGGTTTTGAGTTCATATGAATTTTAGATATGAGTCCTTTATCAGACATGAGATTTGCAAGTAATTCACCCCAGTCTTTTCATCCTTTTAACAGGATATTTTGGAGAGCAAAGTTTTTAATTTTGACGAAGTCCAATTATTATCATTGGAGTGCCCTCTGAGTCCCCAGCTGTTACCGGTGGAAGTAGAATTCTTGGGGTG
This sequence comes from Myotis yumanensis, assembly GCF_028538775.1. Lineage (NCBI taxonomy): Eukaryota > Metazoa > Chordata > Mammalia > Chiroptera > Vespertilionidae > Myotis > Myotis yumanensis. The sequence goes on from NW_027223753.1 coordinate 77,249,203, forward strand.
CTGCTGGGAAAATAATTTTGGGGGGCTCCCATGGGAGAATGAGGTTTTGTGGAAAGCTTTATTGATGATGTAAAATTAAGGGAGTTCTCCTCCAAGGTCTTATCACCCTCCATCCCGCCAAGCAAAAAGCCCCATCTTGTCTTCAGCGGGGCTAGGATTAAAGCCACTGCCCAGAGCCCCCATTCCATATTACAGCACAGCCCCATCCAGCTTCTGACCAGCTGCAGCCCACGTGTGGGGGGTCTGCATGGCCATGCGGCTGCTAAGGCCCTGGCAGGCTAGCACACAGGTGAGTGAGGGTTACCATGGAACAAGCCAGAAACAGGAGGGAGAGAGAGAGAGAGAGAGAGAGAGAGATAGAGATCTTTTGTCTGGGCATTATAACCAGGAGCTTAATTCATTAACCTTCAGGATTTCATGGGCTTGCAGTGGCTCTTCCCCTCTAGCCAGTTATCTTTTCCCCAGGTTTGACTGACAGGCAAGCACCTTTCCTATGCCGTGCCGACTTCAGTGTGCATGCACCATCTCCCCCTTTGCTTTCTTCTTATTATTAATATAAATAAACTAGCTAATTATAACAATAACATAATTGTTCCATTTTTGTCTTTTATGGATCAGTCTTTTGGTGTCATGTCTAAGAACTCTTTACCAAGTCCTAGGTTCTACAGATTTTCTCCTATATATTTTTTCTAAATGTTTTATAGTTTTATATTTAAGATTATGACCCATTTTAAGTTAATTTTTATATAAGTGTGGAGTTTAGAGCATAGGTTTTATTGCCTATGAATATCCCAATTTGTTGATAAAGACTGTTCTTCCTCCATTGAATTGCTTTTGTACCTTTGCAAGTATCATTTGGTAGTACTTGTGGGGGTCTATTTCTGGCTTCTCTGTTTTGTTCTGTTGATCTGTATATCCATCTCTCTACAAGTACCACACTGTCTTGGAAACTGTGACTATCAAATAAGCCTCGAAACTGAGTAGACTGATACTTCCAATATTTTTTATACATTTTTAAGTTATTCTAGTTCCATTCCATACAAATTTTGGAATAATCTTAATATCTAGTCACAATAAACCTTGCTGGGATTTTGATAGGAATTGTGTTAAAACTGAATATCAATTTGAGAAGATTGACATCTTTATTATGTATGAACATAGTATATATCTCCACTTATTTAGATCGTTACTTGATTTCTTTCATTTGCATTTTGTAGTTCTAGCATACAAGTTCTGAGCATGTTTAGTTAGACTTATAACCTAAGTGTTTCACTTTGTAGAGCAATTGCATGTGGTATTATATTTTATTTCTGTTTACATGTGCTCTCTGCTAGTATATAGAGAGATAGCTAATTTTTATATGTTGAGCTTGTATTCTGTGACCTTGATATACTCACTTATTTGTTCTTCCAGTATTATGTTGATTAACAATGATGAGATGGGACATTCTTACTTTGTTCCTGATATTAGAGGGAAAGCATTTGGTCTTTCATTATTAAGTATGACGTTACTTATAGATTTATTTATTTTTTTATCCATTTGAAGAAGTTCCCCTTATGCCTAGTTTTCTGAGAGTTTTTTTTTTTATCATGAATGGATATTGAATTTTGTCAAGTGCTTTTTCTGCATCAATTGATAGAATGATATGATTTTTCTTCCTAAGCCTGTTAATATGGTAGATTATATTGATTGATTTTTTAAATGTTGAACTAGCCTTGTATCCAGGAATAAACACCAGTAGATCATGATATCTTATCCTGTGCTGACATAGTGTTAAAATCTATGTGCTAAGATTTTGTTAAGGATTATTATTTTATATTTATAAGAGATATTAGACTGTAGTTTTTCTTTTTTCTTTCTGTATTCTCTTTGTCTGATTTTGATGTCAGGATAATATTGGCTTTCTGATATTAATGAAAAAGTGTTCCTCCCTCTTCTATTTTAGGGAAGAGAATATGTTAATTTTGGTGTTAATTTTTCTTTAAATGTTTGGTAGAATTCTATAGTAGAGATTAGAGATTTATTTTTCTGAAGTTTTATATTTATATATCTACTTTTCTTAATAGTTACAGGGCTACTGAAATATTTGAGTTGAAGTACCTTGTGATCTTTGAAGAATTGGTTCATTTTATCTAAGTTTTCAAATTTATGTGTTTGATATTTTCTTACTTTCCTTTGATGTCTGTAGGGTCTGTTGTGATATCAGATATTAAAGCTTCATTCCTAATATTATTAATTTGTGTATTCTCTCTTTTTTCTTTCAGTCTTGCTAGAGATTGGTCAATTTGATTGATGTTTTTTCAAAAAATCATCTTATGTTTTATGAATCTTCTTTACTTTTCTGTTTTCAATTTCATTGATTTCTACTCTTATATTTACAATTTCTCTCTGTTTTCACTGCATTCCAAAAATTTAATATGTTGTATTTTCATTCAGTTAAATGTATTTTTTAATCCCAGTCCTTTAATTTCGATTGAGATTTCCTCATTGACCCATGGATTATTTAGAAGTGTGTTATTTCGTTTCTAAGTGTTTATTTTCCTGTTATCTTTCTGCCCATGACTTCTGGTTTGATTTTTATTATGGTCAGAGAATGCACTGTCCAATTTAATTCTTTAAAATTCTCTGAGGTTTGTTTTATGGCTCTAGATCCTATGGTGTATGTTCTGTGTTTGCTTGAAAAGAGTGCTGCTGTTGTTGGGTAGAGTGTTCCATAAGTGTCAATTAGCATCTGCTAGGTGACGATGCTGTTGACTTCTTTAATATCTTTGCTGATTTTCTGTCCAGTTGTTCAAGCAATTATTGAGAGAAGAGGGTTGAAGTCCCTCTGTAATTGTGGATTTGTCTGTTTTTCCTTTCTTTTTTAAAAATATATTTTTATTGATTTCAGAGAGATCACTAAAAGGGAGAGAGGGAGAGAAAGATAGAAACATCAATGATGAGAGAGAATCATTGATCAGCTGCCTCCTGCAAGCCCCACACTGGGAATCAAGCTCGCAACCCAGGCATGTGCTCTGACGGAGAATTGAACCATGACCTCCTGGTTCCTAGGTTGACACTCAGCCACTGAGCCATGCCAGCAGGGCTGTTTTTCCTTTCAGTTGTAACAGTTTTGCTTCACATACCTTACAGCTCTGTTGGTTGGTTCATACTCATTTAAAATTGCTGTGTCTCACCCAGCCAGCATGGCTTAGTGGTTGAGCATCGATCTATAAACCAGGAGGTCCTAGGGCACATGCCTGGGTTTCAGGCTCAATCCCCAGTGTGGGTTGTGCAGGAGGCAGCCAATCAATGATTCTCTCTCATCATTGATGTTTCTGTCTCTCTCTCTCCCTTTCCCTTCCTCTCTGAAATCAATAAAAATACATTTCTCTTGACCTTTTTTAAAATGACTGGAACAACACACCTGGGAATGCCAAAAATAATGGGAAACTAAGCATTCAATATTACAAGATGGTTACAAATTTTTTTAAGAAAAAATTTGATTTGCTAATCTTTGCACTGTAACTGCAGAGCTACAAGGTAGAATAGACAGTAGAACCAGGGGCCTAAAAAGATTGCAGGCAAGTCAGAATTTCAGTAAATACCCAAAGTGCATCTCTTATCATTTATTACATAGCTCTGGGGCACTTAGGCACTATTATCAGTTGCATGAATCACCATGGCAATTGATGAATGTAAAAACTCAATATATATTCCCCCCCTGTAGTGTTTTAAAACTTCTGGTTCTGAAAAATACCTTTTGCCCTATCTCTCTGTCTCATTCTCTCTATCTCTCTCTCTCTCTCTCTCTCTCTCTCTCTCTCTCTCTCTGTTTTTCTACTAAATCTAGGCAGCAAGGAAGCATTCTTTCTTTTCTGTAATTTAAAAACTTTTTGTCAGGTTTAAATTACTTGGGGGGAAAATCTGAATATTGACTCCTGACAAAGCAGAAGTCCATAATCCATCCATTTTATAAACAGTTATGCCAACCAAATTCCTTTCATGTCTCCCTATTAGCATGTTCACATTCACTCCTAGGACTGTATCTCCAGAAGCGCGAGAGGGTATCTTAGCCGGTGGTCAGTTTTGCACTGTGATGAAGAAAACCTGTCAGATGTGAACTGGGGCCACCAGTCTCATAACAGACCCCTTACTAACATTAGACCAATGCTAAGAGTAAAGCAGAATGATAGGAAATGTTAATGATAAATTAACATATATGTAGATATACATGTATGTGTGTATTATATATACACATAAAACATAAGCAAATATAATATATGTGTATATATAATAAGTATATATATTTCCCATTTTGCCCTGTGTCCCCACCTCCACACACCTTCATGGTGTGCTCTCATTCATTTGCTACCAGCACTAGTTCACATTCATGTCCCTTCGACTCAGTGAGAGACTCCCAACCACTGGGCTTGGGCTGAGTAGAAAGTTCTCCTACAGCCATGCATTTAAAAAAAAGAAATAACCACACTCATTCTTCTCCTCAGTGACACTTTCTCAGCTCTGCTTCCTTGAAAACCAAGATGAGCCACACTCGCGCTGAGAAGTACGTGATGACCATGATTGATCTGTTCCACAAATACAGCAAACCTGATGACATGATTGACCAGCCGGGCCTGCTGATGTTGCTGAAGGAGAATTTCCCTAACTTCGTCAAGGACTGTGACAGACGGGGCAACAATTACTTGGCCCATGTCTTTGAGGAAAAGGATCAGAACGAGGATAAGAAGATCCAGTTTTCGGAGTTTCTGTGCTTGCTGGGGGACATAGCCATGGACTACCACAGGCAGAGCCACGGAGCCCCGCCCTGTTCTGGGGGAACACAGTGAGCGCGCCCAGCCCCAGGCTGCCAGAAACCACAAGAAATAAAGTGTCCCTTTTGCCCAGAAAAAAAAAAAAAAAAAAAGGAAGAAATAACCTTACAATCATTTGAAACAAAGCCAAGTATTACTTTTAAAAAGCTACCTGCTTTCAATTAAGCAGGAAATTATCTAAGAAGCCACTTAATTTGCTTTGGTCTGTAGTCCCACAACTGCTTTATGCTGAGTGGAGCATGAAATTAAATATGTAACAACTATTCTAATGGTAATGTTTCAGAATGCTAGCGTTGGAGAATCTTCGGTATTCTGAGGGGTAACAAATACAAAAACATACAAATCAAAGACTGGCTGCATTGGGTTTGAGAAAAACAAAAGCTATTATTAATGTCCTCTGTATTTGTATACATGGTTATATATGTTATATATTTTTAAAACTATTAAGTTTAAAAATGATTTTCTATTATACATACAGGAAGGGTAGTCATACATGTATGGAGAAATCTCTCTGACAATAAAATGCCCCCCTACCCCCACCCATGGAAAGTCTTACACTGTTTTCTTGGGTCCAACTGTAAAGTGGATTACTGAAGGATCTAGTAAAGGAGAAGGTCATAGTGAATTTTTAACATTTGTTGAATAAATGCTAATACTAATCCCTTGTTTGAGGTATTCATCTTTGTTAAGAGCCAAGAATACATACTGTTTGCAATGGAGAAAGTGTTTATGTAGACATATAAGGGCACTAGTTTATGCAGGAGATTTTAGAAGCATGACTAAAGTGACACTTCAATTCATACTTAACAATGTTGTAAATGCTAGATGGTTCTCAGAGACTCCTATTTATTTAAACATTTTTTACAACTTTGAAACTATTTTTATACTAGATAAATCTTTTCAAACACTAATCATATTACATGTAAACGTTTAAAAAATCTCTGTATAAATGCAGATAAAAGCATCCTTGTCCTTTTGTAGTTTGTATTCCAAACAAATCCTTTCCTTTCTTTCTTTTATTTTATTTTTTTTTAAAAAAAAAACTAGGTTAGACATCCTGCCAGGTTTACCAGGAAATTTTGACAAACAAATAGAAGAATTTGGGTATCTTTGTCCCCCATGTGTGAAGCAGGGCAAGGTTGAACTGAGGTAACTTGCAAGGTTCCAAAGTTACTCTGGCACTCATTAATTTTATGCTAAAGAAGCTTAAAATTCTAATTTCTATCATTGAATCTAATAAGACTTGATGATATTGTTAAAAATATTTCTAGTTTTATAAATTATTATCTACAAAAATTCTCCAAGAAGCTACAAAAAAAGATATTATGGCAATTTATGGACCTTTGCATGTTTTTCTAGGACAAATAGTTTCCCTTCTTCAGTTGTTCTTCAGCTTTTCTTGATCAGAGAAAGAGCATAGAGCTTAATCACATAGGATCCTTTTGCCAAAATCTGTGTGACCTGGAGAGAGATGTTTACCCTCTTTTTTAAAAAAATATATTTTTATTGATAGACATAGGCTTCCTTTACATAGGTTCCTTTACATAGGTGGGTACTGGATAGTTAACAGTCAACAATAACAATGAGAGGAGTTGTGGTCTCCACCCTGAGGGGTTTGAAAAAGGAAGTTCCCCTGAATTTCCAAAGGTACGTTATACGTTATCTAGATGTGGAAAGACAATAGACTCAATTAAGGTGAAAGTTGACCTTTGTCAGGGAAGCTTCTAGCCTAGGACATGACCACCCACCATAAACTGCTTTTAGTTTAAAAGTTTTAATTTCAGATTATCCTATGTGATTACTTTGGGTTTCTGAGTTTCTAAGTCAGCCACACAGGCCTCCTCTGAGCTTGTCAGGTTTAGTGTGTGGCTCCTTACCGTCCACAAGAGAGAGAGAGAGAGGAAGAGAGAGAGAGAGAGAGAGAGAGAGAGAGAGAGAGAGAGAGAGAGAGAGAGAGAGAGAAGAAGAAGAAGAAGAAGAAGAAGAAGAAGAAGAAGAAGAAGAAGAAGAAGAAGGGGAGGAGGAGGAGGAGGAGGAGGAGGCGGAGGAGGAGAAGGAGAAGAAAGAAGAAGAAGAAGAGGAAGAGGAAGAGGAAGAAGAAGAAGAAGAAGAAGAAGAAGAAGAAGAAGAAGAAGAAGAAGAAAGAAGAGGAAGAAGAAGAAGAAAGGGGAGGTGGAGGGGGAGGGGGGAAGAAGGAGGAAGGAGGAAGGAAGAAAGAAGAAGGAGAGAGATTTGTTCCATTTATTTATGCATTCTTGCATGTGCCTTGACCAGAGATCAACCGAAACCTTGGAATATTGGTGAGACAGTCAGTAATCCAGGACAAGTGGAACAGGGAAACTGAGACAGATAGATGAATAAACTGACAGTTATATTTTAGCTCCAGACCCAGAAAAACAGCAAAACCAGGTGGGCAATACCAGGACCAGCTTCGATTACTGATGACACCCTGCCCTGACACTAACCAATCAGTGGAGACCACGACCCTGGAGGAGCACAGCTATAAAACTGATTAATATTCTGTTGAAACCTTCCCCTGAGACCTCCCCTAAGATTCCCTCCTGTGAGAAAGAGATAAAACATCAAAACAGAGGACCCACTTATGCTCTTCCTCTGGGGAGCAGCCCCATCATTCCCTTTCCTCTCTTCTTCCGTCACTTTCCACCACAGGCCTGCATCTCCTTATCTCGAAGGGAACCCACCAGACTTGCAGCTTGGGGGGCAATGGGCAGCGGCAGCTCATGGCAGACTAGTCCCCTGAGCCTGATCCCAAGGCCCCCCTTTCTTTGACTTCCCAGAGAGCGAGGGCAGCCCAGCCCGGGCTCTCCTGTTGCTTCTTTATGCTACACCCTTTCTTCTTCCACTGTCCCCAGCTTTAGTAAACGTTCCCTCATAGTCGCCTGAACTGGTATTGTGAAATTTTTCCTGCACAAAGTCAAGAACCCACACATTACGAGCCAACCCTAGATAGACCTGCTCAGGGCCAGCTCTCCTTTCCTCGTAACATTGGGATGATGCTCTAACCAACTGAGCTACCCAGCCAGGGAAAAAGACAAATCTACACTAATAGAAGAGAAACATGGTAATTAGCGTACGACCCCTACCCTTCCCATTGGCTAATCAGCGTATCCTTATGCAAATTAACTGTCAGCCAAGATGGCGGCCAGCAGCCAGGCAGCTGGAGGCGAACATGAGGCTTGCTTGCTCCAGTGACTGCAGACTCCAATGTTCCCCGCCTGACTTGCTGGCCTCTGAGCTGCAACTCTAAGAAACTTTGTAACAAATATAGAAGCTAAACAAAACCCCAGAAACCAGCTTTCAGCCAGCCGGGATCTCAGAGCTGGAGTTATACATTGTTTCGATTATAGAACGCAATCAGCAGCGGAAGCCTCAGAGCTAGAGCCAGAGCTAAAGCTGGCCCAGAATAAAAAAAAAAAGAAGAAGAAAAAAAGGAGCGGTTGGGAGCTTCAGTCAACAACCGCCAGCCTGAAAGCAGCCCTCAGCCCCTCACCCAAACTGGCCAGGCACCCCAGTGGGGACCCCCACCCTGAAGAGTGTGTGACCAGCTGCAAACAGCCATCATCCCCTCATCCAGGCTGGCCAGGCACCCCAGTGGGGACCCCCACCCTGATCCAGGACACCCTTCAGGGCAAACCAGCCGGCCCCCAGGCCTCTATCCTATATAGTAAAAGGGTAATATGCCTCCCAGCACCGGGATCAGCGGAGCCGCGAGGCCTCCTGGCACCGGATCAGTGTGACAGGGGGCAGCACCCAAACCCCCTGATCACCCTGCAGCTCTGTGTGTGACAGGGTGCAGCGCCCCAACCCCCCCCCTCCCCACAGGCCAGCTCTGTGTGTGACAGGGTAGAGCCATAACCTCCCATCGGCCCTGCCCTGAGTGTGACAGTAGCGGCACACCAACCCCCTGATCGGCCCTGCTCTGTGGGTGATAGAGGGCGGTGCCCCAACCCCCTGATCTGCCCTACTCTGTGTGTGACAGGGGGCGGTGCCCTAACTCCCCTATCAGCCCTACTCTGTGCGTGACAGCGGGGAGCTCCCTAACCCCCTGATGGGCCCTGCTCTGTGCGTGACAGGGTACGGAGCCCCTACTCCCTGATTGGCCCTGCTCTGTGTGTGACAGAGTACGGAGCCCCAACCCCCCTGATGGGCCCTGCTCTGTGTGTGACAGGGTACGGAGCCCCAACCCCCCTGATGGGCCCTGCTCTGTGCATGACAGGGGGCAGTGCCCCAACCCCCTGATTGGCCCTGCTCTGTGCATGACAGGGGGTGGCATCACAACCTCCCAATCCCCCCTGCTCTGTGCATGACAGGGGGCGGTGCCCCAACTCCCCAATCAGCCCTGCTCTGAGCCCGACCAGGGGCTGCACCTAGGGATTGGGCCTGCCCTCTGCCACCAGGGAGCAGGCCTAAGCCAGCAGGTCGTTATCTCCTGAGGGGTCCCAGACTGCAAGAGGGCACAGGCCGGGCTGAGGGACCTCCCCTCTCCCCCCCAGTGCACAAATTTTTGTGCACCGGGCCTCTAGTTTAAAGATAAAAGTAAATGCCTTTCTATAGCTGGGGGTGTGATTTATTTATACACAAGGGGGTTTACTTTTCCAATTAATGAGTGGGGCTTTATGCATTAATGTCCATTAGTGTTAACGAACAATGCGTGTGTGGTTTAATAGATTGCTGTGCTAAACGCATGGTGCTCCCTGCTGATACCATTCTAGTAATATGGTTATTAACAGGAGAAGAGTAAAGGGGAAGACTAGATATAGGCACACCATTTATACAGCTTTGCCAAAAAGCTACATTTAACACTCTCCAAGTCTATCCCCTGCTAATTAATGGCAGGAGGGACCAGACAAAGTCAGTTTAGACACATGCCCAGTAAGGTCTGAGTGACTTGGGAAGGTACTTGCCTATCAATCAAACCTGAGAGTGAGTCAGTGGCCAGAATGGATGTGAACACTGCAAGCACGCAACATCGAAATATGTAAACTTCCAAAGGAAATGCGCGCTCTCTCTCTCTCTTTCACACACACACACGCACACACACACACACACACACACACACACACACACTCTTTTTTCTCAACTAGGGAGATATGTAGGGTGATAGGCAGCAAAAATTATTGGTATACTAGTGGCCCGGTGCATGAAATTCGTGCATGGAGTGGGGGTTCCCTCAGCCCAGCCTGCACCCTCTCCAATTGGGGATCCCTTGGGGGATGTCCAACTGCCGGTTTAGGACATCCCTCTTGCAATCTGGGGCTGCTGGCTCCTAACCACTCACCTGCCTGCCTGATCGCCCCTAACTGCCTCTGCCTGCCTGCCTGATTGCCCCTAACTGCCCTTTCCTGCTGGCCTGATCTCGCCCCCTACTGCCCTCCCCTGAAGACCCGGTTGCTCCCAATGGCCCTCCCCTGCTGGCCTGGTTGCCCCCAACTGCCCTCCCCTGCTGGCCTGATCTCACCCCCAGTGGCCCTTCCCTGCTGGCCTGATCTCGCCCCCAATGGCTCTCCCCTGCCAGCATGATCTTGCCCCAATGGCCCTCCTCTGCTGGCCAATTTGGTTCTGATTGGTTGGTTTCTATGCCAGTCAGCGTCAAAAGCTCTGCCTCCTAGGCAGCCATTGGCTCCTCACAGCACCCAGATTTGGTTTTGGTTGGTCAGTTCTTATGCCAGTCAGCATCAAAAGCTTCACCTCCTAGACAGCCATTGGTTCTTCATAGCCCCCACACTTGGTTCTGATTGGTCAGTTCCTATGCCAGTCAGCATCTCTGGGCCTACCAATGGGGTCTGATCAGAAAGGTGGGGCTGATCAGCAGCTCCGGTGGAGGCCTAGAGAGAAATGGAGGCATGGCTGCTGGCCAGACTGGGAGAGAAAGAAAGAGGCAAGTGCTGATCAAAAGCTGCCATAGAGGCAACAGATCAGTCTCTGCTTCTCTCTTCAGGCCTCTCTCTGGCCCTGATTCTCATCCCCCTCAGCAGTCAGTGTTGGGGCACCATGCCTGCAGCTGAAGCAGTCAGCGCTGGGTTGCCTGACTGCAGGACTGACTTCCGGTTGGTTGAGCCTCAGTCATGACAGGTCATTACGGCCCAAGGTTTTTATATATTAGGATTCTATACACATCTTTTATGTGTATGCCTGCAACTGCTTAAACTGCATTTCTAGAAGACAGTTATGATGCCAGTGCCAGCTTCTTAATGTAAAGTTACTACCAGTGTTTGAATGCTGGCCTTTCCCTACTTAGCAAAGTCTATGCACACAGCGAGAATGAGCTAAAGTTCCTGAAAGGAAATTCTCTTGGGAAGTCACAAAAACAGTACATTATTTTAGGAAAAAATGAGAATGAATCACTAGTTTTTTTATCTAACATTCTATAGTTAGAAAAACCTAGGTTTAGTTCTCTGCTGTCTATAGTATGCTCCATTATGACTTAGTTTTGCTTATTTGTAAAACAGGTACAGGAATATCTGCCTCTTTGCAACTAATAGGAATCTCTATATATAAAAGCCTAAGCGACCATTGTGACCAGATGACCAGCCGGTAGCTATGACACCCACTGAGCACCAAGGGGCAGACACTCAATGCAGGAGCTGCCCCCTGGTGATTAGTGCACTCCCACAGCCAACCTCTTGCAGTCCCTTCCCCTGGCTGGCCTGCCCTGATCGACCCTGATTGGCCCCAATCGCTGGCCAGGCTGAGGGACCCTACCCATGCACGAATTTGTGCACTGGGCCTCTAGTATTGTATAAGATGAATGAAATATTGTAATGTTTAAAAGAATAGTATTTTTAACAAAGACATGCACTATGAAATATCACTAATCAACACCATTAAAATGATTGCATAAATCATAAAAAGAATATCTTGTTCAAAAGGCCCTCTGAGTAAATGTTAGTCTAGAGCAGCAGTTTACAACTTGGATGCCACAACACACTGGTGTGCCATAAGAATTTTTAAAACAGACAATACCTGTTTTAAAAGGGGTCAGAGACACTGATATATTTTCCCTTAAGATTGTCAAATAAAAAAAAAAATGACAAGAGCCAACACAATGATAGCCATCCTGTGTAAATGCATCAAAATTATACCTATACTAGAGGCCCAGTGCATGAAATTTGTGCACAGGAGGGGGGGTACCCTCAGCCCAGTCTGCACCCTCTCCAATCTGGGACTCCTAGCCTTGCTGTTATAGAAGCCTGTGGGCTGTGGGGGAGGGACTGAGAGGTGCTCCATGCACTTCCTGGTGACCATTCATTTGGTCGTTTTGGTCATTACGGATATTGGCCTTTTATTATATAGGGATAGTACACAAACAAAAAAGTATCGCGTATAGCTGAAATTTTTCACAAAACATATGTATCCCTGTAATGCATTCAGATCAAGAACTAAACTATTTATTATCAGCACTTAGTTTTACATTTAGGTCTTTGACACATCCTGAGATTTTAAAAAAATAAGGTGTAAGGTAGGAGTCAAGGATCATCCCCCCCCATATGTTTATTTAATAATTTTACTACATTTATTGAAAACATTTTCCTTTTCTAAATTAAAGGAATGCAGAATATTTACCAAAATCAATTTGACTCCATACATATGGGTCTTTTTCTGCACTCTGTTCTGTCTTAATGGTGTCCTTTGATGAACGTATATTCTGGATGGTAATATATATGTTAAAATACATAAACATAGCTTTACTAGAGGCCCGGTGCACAAAAATTTGTGCACGGGAGGGGGGGGGCCCCCAGCCCAGTCTGTGCCCTCTCGCAGTCTGGGACCCCTCGGGAGATAACGACCTGCTGGCTTAGGCCTGCTTCCGGGTGGCAGAGGGCAGGCCCAATCCCTAGGTGCAGCCCCTGGTCAGACTCAGAGCACGGCCGATTGGGGAGTTGGGGCGCCACCCCATCATGCACAGAGCAGGGCGGATCGGGAGGTTGCGATGCCACCCTCAGTCACGCTCAGGGTAGGGCCGATTGGGGGGTTGGGGCACCGCCCCCTGTCACACTCAAGGCAGGGTCGATGGGGAGGTTGTGGCGCCACCCCTTGTCATGCACAGAGCAGGGCCGATCAGGGGGTTGAGGAGCTCCCCGCTGTCACTCACAAAGTAGGGCTGATAGGGGAGTTGGGACACCGCCCTCTGTCACACACAGAGCAGGGTGGATAAGGGGGTTGGGGTGCTGCACCCTGTCACACTCAGGGCAGGGCCAATGGGGAGGTTATGGCTCTACCCTGTCACACACAGAGCAGGGCCCGTGGGGAGCAGGGGTTGGGGCGCCGCACCCTGTCACACACAGAGCCGCAGGGCAATCAGGGGATTGGGGAGCTCCCCCCTATCAGGCACAGAGCAGGGCTGATCAGGGCGTTGGGGTGCCTTCCCCTGTCACGAACAGAGCAAGGTGGATAGGGAGGCTGTGTCACACACAGAGCCGCAGGGCGCAGGGCGATCAGGGGGTTTGGGCTCTGCTCCCTGTCACGCTGATCCTGGTGCCAGGAGGCATATTACCCTTTTACTATATAGGATAGAGGCCTGGTGCACGGGTGGGAGCCGGCTGGTTTGCCCTGAAGGGTGTCCTGGATCAGGGTGGGGGTCCCCACTGGGGTGCCTGGCCAGTCTGGGTGAGGGGCTGAGGGCTGTTTTCCGGAAGCAAGTGACTGAAGCTCCCAACCGCTCCTTGTTTTCTTTTTCTTTTTTTTTTATTCTGGGCCAGCTTTAGCTCTGAGGCCTCGCTGCTGAAAACATCGATACAATGTTTCGGTCCGCCTGGGTTTCAGTCCAGCTGGTTTCTGGAGTTTTGTTTATTTTCTTATTTGCAACATAGTACATAGTTGCTTAGAGTTGTAGCTCAGAGGCTGGCAAGTGAGGCGGGGAACTTTGGAGTCCACAGCAAGCAAGCCTCATGTTCGCTTCCAGCTGCCTGGCTGCCGGCCGCCATCTTGGCTGACAGTTAATTTGCATATACTCACTGATTAGCCAATGAAAAGGGTAGCGGTCGTACGCTAATTACCATGTTTCTTTTTTATTAGTGTAGATAGTTAGAGGTTATTGGCCCTATTAATGAGATTTTTGCTTACTCCAAGGTCATGAAGATATTCTCATGTATTTTCTTCCAAAAGCTTTTTTTAAAACTTTACCTTTCACATTTAGATCTACAGCCTCTCTGGGACAGATTTTTACATGTGTATGTTATGAGGTAAGAACAAAGATTTACTTTTTGTTCATGCCTTATCCATTGACCTAAAACCATTTGTAGAAAAGTCTATCATTTCCCCCACTGCATTGCAGTGAGTAGCTCCTTTGTCATAAGTCAAATGACCCCACATTTTATGTTTTTAGTTTCTGGACTCTGTCCTGTTCTCTTGATCAATATTACTCTATTTTTATGACAATCTATACTGTCTTAATGAACATAGCTTTATAATAAGTCTTGACATCTGGAGTGTGTCCAGCTTTCTTCTTGTTCAGGATTGTTGAGATGATTTTTAGCTTTTAACACTTCCACATAAATATCACATTTCATTTATCAGTTTCAACGCATATACAAAAATCTGCTAGAGATTTCATTAGAATTGTATCCACCTATTGTTAAATTGGGGAGCATTGTTAGCTCCACAGTATTGAGCCTTTTGATTCATGAACATGGTAACCTTCCATTTGTGTTTAAGCACATCTCTTCATATAATTTTGTAGTTTTCCACACAGACATCATGCAAGTTTTTTTAGGTTTATGCCTAGCATTGGATTTTTGAAATATGTATGATGATGTTTTCATGTGTTAACTTGACTAGACTATAGTCCCTCATACACTGGTCTAGCTCTTCAATCAAATACTACTCTGGGTCTTGCTGTGAAGGTGTTTTGCATATATAATTAGTCACTCTCATCACTTTGGCTTCAGTAAGGAAGATTGCCCTGGATAACCTGGGTGGACCTGACTGAACGAGCTGGAAGGCCTCAGAATCAGGGCTGAGGTTTTCTTTATAGTGAGAAGGAATTCTGTCGGTGGATAACAGCGTTGGCCCCAGCCCATGGAGTTTCCTTTCGCTCACGATCCTTCCTGACTGCCCAGCCTACGGATGGGATGTTGGGATTGCTTAGTCACCCCCACAACTGTAAGCCAAATTCCTGTAACAATTACTTAGCTACCTAGTTAGCTATCATCCAACTATTTATCTATCTATCATCTATCTACTACTGGTTCTACTTTTCTGACCCAAATTCAGATTTTGCTACTGGAAGTGGTTCTAGAAGAACAGAATCTTAAGGATGATTTCTCTGAATTGTTGCCAGGCAACCCATGGAATGGATTATATAGCAAAATAAATACTCTTTTTTTTGTGTGCCTTTGGATGCCCCTACTCAAATACCATTACCTCAGAGATACTAAAAGATTTTAACCAAGGTCACTAGATAGCAGAGGGCAGGGTCAGGATTCAAATCCAGATCTATCAGACTAAGGTCTTAACAGCTATGCCATGCTGCCTTCCCAAAAGGCACTGGAGATTTCATTAGATAGAAATTAATGTTTTAATGCTCATACCCTATGTAACACTACATGTCTAAGCAAATGACTTTTTCTCATTTTGGTAGTCTTGATTATATGATTTGGGGGGATGTTGGATAATGGGGAGAAATATAGTGGGATCAACCAGCATTTTCTGATAAGGTTTGGAATATTTGGTTCTCTTCAGATCTTCATCTACTCCTTTCTTAGTGTCTTGTTTTCACTTTTCTGATGTCAAAGAGCATATTAATTGGCTCATATTCAAATGCCAAAGAAACTTAAAAGCCAGAGAGAATGCATTTAAAAACAATTTGCTTGCTGTTCCAGCAGAATAATATTTATGAGTCTTCTCTTCTTAGAAGGCAGGATGAGCACTAGCTGCTCTAATGGACTTGATTTCCTTGGTCAGCACGGGCAGAAAGTATTTGCATAGAGATTTGCAGAAACAATACCTGCTGCATTTTAATTTTTATAGAGATTGAAAGAATGTGTGAGCTGAATGCACCCCATGTGAACTTCACAGCCCTAATCTCCAAGGGAACCAGGAACTTAATGATGCCTCAGCCAACTCTGAGCAAATACACCCAGAGCAGACTGAGTCGGACCAGGCAAGTGGAGCACAGAGCTCAGTCCCCTGGAGAACTGTTATCTCTCTAATTCTACAGTGTGGGGTTTGGAGAGTCTGTTAGGGGAAAAAACAGCCTAAGGAAAAAAGAGGGAGCAAGAAATGGCAAAACTTTGAGTTCAACAGAAATTAAAGGTAAAATGTGTGGAGTAGAGAA
This sequence comes from Myotis yumanensis, assembly GCF_028538775.1. Taxonomy (NCBI): domain Eukaryota; kingdom Metazoa; phylum Chordata; class Mammalia; order Chiroptera; family Vespertilionidae; genus Myotis; species Myotis yumanensis. The sequence goes on from NW_027223753.1 coordinate 77,265,313, forward strand.
AGAACCAAAGATGTGGCCAGGAGGGCTCAGGAAGAGCGACAGCTTGACTCTGCTTCTCTGTATGGCAACAGAAAGATTTCTGCTCTTTCACTGTGCCTTAGACATCAACCTGGGGTACGTTCTTGGGAGAAACATTTAAATAATTAATGCACTTTGTTTTGCTGACCTTGGACTTTGCAGAAGGCTGAGCGCATTTGTATTTTCATATCTCACACGAATCCAGCGAGATGGAGTTATGTCTATTTCCCAGACAAGCCGTGTTCAACGACTTGTCTGAGATCCCCCAGGAGCCTGAGAGTTACAGCTCTGTATACTTCTTAAGTAGTGTCTTGAAGAAATAATGACCCTTATATATTTCCAAAATCTATTTTGGGAGTCTCTTCATTTATCTGATTTCAAACAACATTTTGAAGTAGGCAAGGCAAGTGTTATGATGGTAAATGTGCTTCGATGAGGAAACTGAGGCTTAAAGAGGTGAGTGACACCAAGATTCAGCCATGGAAGGCAGAAGCCTGGGGCCACCTCCATCTTTTTCCTTCTGTGCTGTGACCTTCACCTCCTTGCTCTTAACATAGTTCCTCTCCCGGGAAATGTCTACCTGTAACTCCAACCCCTGAGCTACATATGGCTTCACCAGGAGAATGGAGGGAATCCCCTACCCTACAAGCTTTTGGGAGGAGGCACAAGGTCACTGCAGCCAAAGCTGAACCTGGGCTGGTACCTGCGGGGCTCACTTCAGCCTGGAGCTGCTAGAAAAGGAGCTTGCAGGATGCTCACAAGCTCAGAAAAAGAGACTCTCTTCCCACTGGACAAGAAAAACTGATTTGCAAATACTACATATTTGGTAGGTGTGTCCCACAGATTCACCAGGTGAAAGTAATCTAGCCATCATTCTTTGGTTCAGCCATTTCTCAGTTTGAGAGGCCCCCTGTCTCCTTCATTAACAAAGCCATCCGCTAAACAGTCTGCTGTTATATAAAATATCCACCGCATTTTGCTCTACCAATAGGCTACTGAGATGTAATAATAGCTGTCGTTGATTGAGCGCTTACAAAGAGAGGAAATGCTCTAATTACAATGCTTTACTAAAACCTCTGGGGTCGTTACAAAATCACAAAAGGGAAAATGAGCCTGGGCCAGGTAGATGGAGGTGCCTGGAGTTACCTACTTAGCCATGAGCCGGACAGGGCCTGGGAGTGCCATGTAGTATTGTGCACGTTTGACTTTTCTTAATTCCATGTACTTTTTGTCAGGGCAGGAAGGAAGGTCATGTTATACTGTACTTGTCGCCCTCCTAAAGATGCTACTGTTGAACCTTCTCAGGGAAGGAGCTGAGTCCTGTTTCCTTCTATTGACCACCTGAGCAGGCACCGTGCCCTTTATTGTTACCTCACACCCGAGGCTCTCCCAAGCTTATTAGACTGCATCCTAAGGTGAGGAAAGTTCTTTTTAAGCATTAGTGCTTAATGGACTTCAGCTCAAAGCAACTGAAACACTTACAATGTGCCTAGCACTGTCTGGGCCCTGGGAAAATGAAAGCAAATTAAAGCTGACCCTATCTTCTAGGAGCTTTTAGCTTTGGAGAAAACATTACATTCAAATGAAGTAGATAGACATTTTTATTTTTAATTTTTATTTTTTTTACACAATAGAATATTTTATTTATTTATTTTTTCCCCTTTATTGTGTCCTTTTCCCCCCAATGTCCCCTCATCCCCCCAATCCTGCCCTCACCCTCACCCTAGTGACAATAAATAGAATAAATAATGCAAATAATAGATATTTGAAATAATTTGACAAAATGTGCTGTGTAATGTAGAGCAATGATCATTCAGAAAAAAGATGACAAGTAGGATTTGAATAGTACCAAGGAATATTTGATAGCAACATTTACCCTGGTATTAATGATAACCTTGAAAGTTAATTTGTTCCATGAAAGACACGTTTAAAAAGTGTTTACATTGTCACGTAAATATTTTCGATATAGATTTAGAGAGGGGTAGTCAAGGAAGTCAATCATACAATTTAATAAATTCTGATAAAGTCAGATGAAAAATATCATTTCCAAATGTAAGTATTCCATGAACTAATGTAAAACATTACTCTTTAGAATAGTTATTGGTAAATACCAAGAATTCATGCGGAGAAAAAGGAGCCCTCGGGCACTGCTGGTGGGAATGCAGACTAGTGCAGTCACTGTGGAGAACAGTATGGAGTTTCTCAAAAAACTAAAAATGGAACTCCCATTTGACCCAGTGATCCCACTTCAAGGAATATATCCCAAGAAACTAGAAACACCAATCAGAAAGGATATATGCACCCCTATGTTCATATCAGCAAAATTCACCATAGCTAAGATTTGGAAACAGCCTAAGTGCCCATCAGTAGATGAGTGGATTAAAAAACTGTGGTACATCTACACAATGGAATACTATGCTGCAGTAAAAAAGAAGGAGTTCTTACCATTTGCAACAGCATGGATGGAACTGGAGAGCATTATGCTAAGTGAAATAAGCCAGTCAGAGAAAGATAAATATCACATGATCTCACTCATTTATGGAATATAATGAACAACATAAACTGATGAACAAAAACAGATCCAGAGACAGAGAAGCATCGATCAGACCAGCAAACCTAAGAGGGAGGGTGAAGGTAAGGGGGAGAGATCAACCAAAGGACTTGTATGCAACCAATGGACATAGACAATAGGGGGGTGAGGGCATGAGTGGGGGGGGGGGTCGGGGAGGTAATGGGGGGGGGGGTAAGGACACATATGTAATACCTTAATCAATAAATTAAAAAAAGAATTCACCAAATGTTAGATATGTATGATCTCTTTGCTGAAGTGTCTATCTGCTGGAAAAAATCCACCAAAAGAAGCACTAAAATATGTTATATAATGCATACTGTTCTGTGATTGAATTAGATTCCATACAGTATATTACCTTTTCCATTTTGTATTTTTGTCAATACAAGTAGAGTGTCTTTGGAGGGATGCATAGTTTTGTAGGCCAGCTCAATAACTATACCCCCTCAGGTAATTACCGGTAGTTACTTCACAAATTCACACATTTAAAAAAGAACAGCTATCCTTTTAAGCAATTAAAAATGTTTTCTAAGTACTTGTTTATATTCAAAGTCTGTTATCTTGCATGAACATTCTCCAAAAACATGTACCAGGCATTTTTCTTATATTTTCGGTTGTCAATCTGAAATGTACTTAAAATTTCCCACAGCATCAGTTTTCTTTGTAAGCTTTTGCAACACATTTCATATGCTTTGATAACAGACAATGTCTTGTTCTGCAATTACTTTTAAGAAAATGACTTCTGTGGTTTTGTATCTTTAACTCATATTAAAAATACACTAATAAGCCTGTCACAGGAACTATCTGTGTGTCAAACTGAGTGTAGCATTTGAAAAATTCATTTGCGTTGAGAAAGGTGTCATTCCTGAGCACTGCTGACGTTAAGTTGTTGAATTACCTGACCAGGTAACAATCTCAGTAATGGTTGTTTTGCTCAAATGACTTGCATTTTGTGGAATCTGAGTTACTTGGAGGTCAGACCATCACTTGCAAGGTGAGGAGACATTTTTGAAAAGTTTCTCAATACCATGAAAAACATGAATGGAATAGGTAGACATAGTGGAGTGGAACAAATTGTCTATCAGGACAAATTTGCTAGCAGCCCGTTCCCTAGAAAGGCATCCATGTGTGTGATTTTCATTCCTTTCTGTATACTTAAAGCCAATATTATGAAAGGAGTGATTCTCATAAAAATTTGGAAATTACATATGTTAGTGCTTCTAGTTTTAAATTGTTTTTTAGTTTTCAATTACAATTGACATATAACATTATATTAGTTTCAGGTGTACGCCCCAGTGATGGGACATTATATAGCTTACTAAGTGATCATCCCACTAAATCTCATCCCCATCTGACACCATGCATATTGACTATATTCCTTATGCTGTACTTTACATCTCCATGACTATTCCATAACAACCAATTTGTACTTTTTAATCCCTTAGTGCTTCTTTTGTTGGATTCTTTTCCAGCAGATAGAAGCTACCAGTTTATTGAGATTTTATCCTGTAATTTGTTTAGAACGTATTTTCAGGTACATATTCTTTTTGTGGATCAGACATTGGAGATTACAAGGCACTTAAATTATTATATTCTGATTATCAAAATTCAAGCCCTTGAAATAGGATAGTGAGCTAATAATGTATTCCACATTCCAGCATCTCATTTGGTGATCAATGTAATCAGAATCAGTGATGATAACCTAACTATATTACTTGTCAAAATAAACTTATTAAAAATACATTAGTACTAAATGAAATCTTGTATTGATTTGTCATTTGTTTTATTAATAGAAAACTTTACACCTGCTCTCAAATCATCTAATCAAAAAAAATACCTGTTTCCCAGACAGATTGAAGTTCAATGATTAGTACAATTCCTCTGTGTGCATGGGAGAGAGGATACTAGCTCATCAGCATGCACCATTGGCATGCTTACTTTCAGAAAAACAAAGAGGAGAGCAGCTATGGAAATCAATTGATATTCCCGCACAGGTTGGAGTTGATATGCAAATGGATAAACACAGTGTTTCCATTCTGAGCAAGCTACATAGAATAATGCCAGCAGGGGTTTGATACTGTATTTCCTTCTGTTTTAGCTCTGTTGTCATTTCAGAAGCTGTGAGACTAGGAATCTCTAAGAGAGACATTAAGGGACTCAAAACCCCAGTAGAGAACTATGTAACAATCAGCAATCATACAAACAACAACAACAACAACAGAGCATGTAACAATACAAGCAATACAAGGAAGTATTACAAAATGGCTTTACAAATTCGGGAGGATATTAGTTTAGTATGACTTCGCTATATCATGAGTAATATAATGCTTACAGATATTTTTAAATAGTGTATAAATTGAACTGATCTGGAGCTAGTTAGGTAATAGTTTTTGTTTTTAATTAATCTCTGACTTACTCAATATCTCCCCCAGGAGTCTGATACATATTTGGGGGGGAAGGCTGGGGGGAGGTTATTTCTAAGGGTCCCTCACTAAAATGTTAGTACAGAAAAATCCCCACTTTATGTAGCTCTACTTTTTGGCACATCTCTTCATTGAGTTTTAGAATTACAGGAAAACAGTCAGGAGTGAGTGAAATTAGAGATTTAAGGCCATTATTTTACCAAATGGAAACAGGCTGATCAGATCCTGTCTCACCTTCCGATGAGCAGTCACCTTCCCGCACAGCTTCACCAGCCGTCCCCCAGTAGGAGGCAAACAGCCTCTCTGTGTTTAGAACCAGCCCTGACTTTAGAAAGTCAAGGTTCTGTTACATTAGATTTAACAAACCTAAAAGTTACACTTGCTATTGGTACTCTGCCCTGGAACCCAGTTATGGATTTCTGGTTAGCTCCTGGTGCCCAAGTCTCACCTTGCTAATAATCCCTGTTATCACTGACTAGTAAAGAGATGGGCCCTATTATCTCTATAACCCAAAATGCACATATATGGAAAGGGAGGTATAAAACATACAGGAGAAGAACACAGGAGGTCCTGATGTCTCCTGGGTCCTTATCCATGGGCATCTGTGCTCAAAACATGTCCTCAACCCCAGGGAATGAATTTGGTTCTAGGTCCCAACTTCCAGTCAGCATCCTTATATTGTAGTTAATCTAATCTGCTCATCCTATATAATAAGGAGGTAATATGCAAATTGACCATCACTCCAATACACAAGATGGCCACCCATGTGGTCAAAGATAGCCGCCACAAGATGGCCTGCAGGGGAGGGCAGTTGTGGGTGATCTGGCCTTCAGGGGAGGGCAGTTAGGGGTAACCAGGCCTGCAGAGGAGGGCAGTTAGGAGTGATCAGGCCTGCAGGGGGAGGGCAGTTAGGGGTGACCAGGCCTGCAGGGGAGGGCAGTTGGGGCAATCAGGCTGGCAGGGGAGCATTTAGGCATCGATCAGGCTGGCAGGGGAATGTTAGGGGCTGATCAGGCAGGCAGGAAGGCGAGTGGTTGGGAGCCAGCATTCCTGGATTGTAAGAGGGATCCCAGATTGGAGAGGGTGCAGGCTGGGCTGAGAGGCACACCCCTCCCCCCATGCACGAATTTCATGCACTGGGCCTCTAGTCTAATTATAAAAAACAAAGCAAGTACCAGTGCCAGTTTCATTAAATTATATGGCATGGCCGTCTGAACATGAACCCCATACAGGACTTCACTCTAGTCCTCATGTATCTGTCCTTTAGCTTTTTGTTTTTTCTTACTCTGTTGAACCTGATGATGTAGCAAAATGAAGTTTTGTATATGTACCTTAGAAAATAAATGGTAGTGATTGGATGGTTAGGGATGGTCTGTTCACTAGAATAAATACATTCAAGCCGGAATGATGTATTTGATGGGTTGGTCTCAATTTAGGAAACAGAAGGCCCCGAGCCTTCTCTCATGATCCTAAACTGGCCATTGCAGTGTCAAAATTCACAAGATACAGGGCCTTTTCAAAGGCAGAAAATGGGGCGTGGTGGGGGGTGAGAGAAAGCTTGCTTAAGCCTTTCCTTTGTTAAGTAGCTGGTGCAACTCCTTTGTGTCTGGGTCTGTGAGAAGCCCCAGCAGACATTCACTTAAGCTCATTGAACTGATCAGGATCACATGGCCAAACCTCTGCTCTAAAGGAAGCTAGAAAGCCAATATCCTGATTTTTGTCTTCATAGTAGGATGTAAGCAAGAGAAAGGAGTTAGGAATGGTGGATGTGTCTGTAGCAGGTGGTCTTCTCATTTCTGCTTATTCAGCCTTCAAGACAGGTCCTCTGAACCTTTAGCTCTTAATATTAGTTCTTCATATTTACTCCCTTATGCTTTTGGTTATATTTTCCTGTGCATGTGTTCTGGTCCTTAGTATCCCTCCATCGCCCATGGGGTAAAGTCCAAGTTCCAGATCACAGCACGGAGACCCTTCATGCCCAGCCCCTGCCACCTTCCCAGATACCTGAACTTCCATCGTCTTAAAGACACGGCTGTTCCACAACTCGGGTTCTCTTATTGTTTTCTAACTGTGGCATATGGCCTCATGCCCATGTTGTCTCAAATACATGGTGTTTACTCACTAATCAAGACAATTTCAATCAACATCTTTTCCGGGAAGCTTCCCAAAGGGCCATCCTCCTGATCAGTGCTGACCTGCTGCCTCATAATGGTTTTCTTACATGTCGGTGTGCTCCTACACTCAAGGATTTCTTGGTCTGTGGGACAGAGATATAGGAACAGTGCCCGGCACAGGGTAAGCATTTAATACTAGTAGGTGTGCAATGAAGGAGATTCTGGGAAGCTCGAGGGAAAAAACTACCTTTTAGGATTTCCTTGTTTCCTCCCACAAGAACCTAACACAGTTAATAATTAATAACCCAAAATCATTTGTTAGAACAAACTAATTTGATTAGTTAATTAATCAAATGAGGGGAAACATTTTCAGCCCTATATTGATTGTGATTAATACTATTGTTAGCCCGTCATTTTATTGATTATATAAGACACCAGTTGCCCTCTACAATAGATGGAACATGATAACTCTTTTCTTCTTCTTCCAAGTGTGTGCCTCTATGTGTGTGCTAGTGTGACTTTCTTATCTTTATTTTTCTTTCTTCTGATTTCCTCACCATCAATGATGGTAGTTTTATATTCCTTATTGTTTGTTTGCTCATGTCTGATTATCATTATCACCGGGTATAAGACTTGTCTCTGACTCAGTGGAGCAGGAGCCGTCTTTATATCCAACAGCTGGGATAAATCTACATCTTCTAGCATGGAAGTCATTTAATATTCACAGCCCTCACCTCTGGCAGCAGCTATTGTTCACAATGCCATAAAGCTTGATTAGTCAAGGCATGAAGAATTATTTTCCCCCCAAAGACTTCTCATTCTATTAAAAATTACAATACTGAATTTACATTGCTTATTACATACTAATATAGAGAGCAGAACATTCTCTGACTTGTTTTACCCCTTTCCATAGGATTTGATATCTACAGAGTGTCTATAGAAGTTGACAGAGAGACTTATGGAGTAGTAAGTAGCAAGTCAGCTAACTTGCTGTGAAGTAAAAGAGTACCTTCAGTGTAACAGGGACCATCTAAATTGTGGCAGAAGTATTTATTATGCATATTTATGCTTTCTGATTAAGATGTAACTGACATATAACATTGTATTAGTTTCAGGTGTACAGCATAATTATTTGTTATATGTATATATTGTAAAATCATTACCACAATACATGTAGTTAACATCCATCACCACACATAGTTAAACAAATTTTTTATGTCTGTGATGAGAACTTTTAAGATCTATTCTCTTACCAACTTTCAAATATACAATACAATATTGTTAACTATTGTCACCATGCTGTACATTACCACCCCAGGATTTATTTATTTTGTATCTGAAAGTTTGTGCCTTTTAGGATCTCCACTTATTCTTATATTTATTTTTGTATTCTCAATATACATACATTTTTATGTTTGAGCTACTGATGCATCTTGGGAATACAAGCCTGTGAAATTGGAATTACTTAGGCTGGCCATATTAGATGGTAAAAACAGCAACAAACCTATTCTGCCTGTTTGATTTACTCTGAGCTGTTTATAAAGCAAAATTGGGAAACCTGTGTTTTACTATTCTTACTCTTTCAGAAAACATTTAGTAGTTATTGCAAAAAACCTCCAACAACAACATATCCTCTGGGAATTAGTCAGATGTAAGAATGAAGCTAGATACAGGTTGCGTGATGTTGGGTATGTTGTTTAACTTTTACATCTATAAAATAGGGCTAATCTATATACAGTGGGGCCTTGACTTACGAGTTTAATTCGTTCCGAGACCGAGCTCGTTAAGGAGCTCGTTAACTCAAATTACTCCTATCAACTCAATGCAAAAAATCGGCCGAGAGACAGCTGGTATCTCAAAAAACTCGTTAGTCGGGACACTCGTAAGTCAAGGCCCCACTGTATATAAAAGCCTAAGCGACCAAATGACCGAATGACCAGTCGACTGAACGACCAGTCGCTATGATGTGTACTAACCACCAGGGGGAAGACATTCAACACAGGAGCTGCCCCCTGGTGGTCAGTGCACTCCCACAACCAACCTCCTGTGGCTGGCCAACCTCCCTCGCTCCCTCCTCCTGGCCTGCCAACCTCCCGATTGGCCCCAATCGCTGGCCAGGCCGAGGAACCCCACCCGTGCATGAATTTGTGCACCAGGCCTCTAGTATTTCTTATATTAAGGGTGGTATGGGTGGTGCAGTCACTGGTGGCCATTACTGTTAGTATTATTACCACTGTTACTGCTTCTAATGACCTTCTCTAAGAACTGCCTGAGAAAAGGCCCACTCCTTGCTCACACAGAGCTTTCACTTGACTAGCGGTGGAAAACCATAAAGAACTAATTATACCACAGGCAGCATAATTTTAGGTCAATAATGAAAGTATAAAGAAAACATTGTGAGATTAGAAAATGGGTAAATTTGGACTACATGAAGACATCAGAAAAAGCTTCATGAGGAGGAGTCTGTGCCGGGCCTTTGGAAATGAGCAGGACCTTACTAGGTGAAGAGGAAAGGAACTGATTTTCATGACCAGACCCCAGCCTGCTCTTTCTGTAACCTGTGTGCTCACAATGGTTTCTACTGCATTCCCCCTCCTCTCTATGAAAATGGCATGCTATTGTCTGTGGGGGAGACACTCTCTATGACCGTATTTGTGTGGAACTCCTGTGTGGAAGGCACGTGGAAGGTCATATGGTGATAAGGCACTACTGCGTTATGTCCTGTTCGTAAAGGTCAGAATCCTGAGTGAGAACCAGACGTCTTGAATGGAGTGTCTCGGGCTGGACAGCCAGAAGCCAGAGAGTTAAGTCCAGGTGGGCTGCGGGATGTCCCTCTTGGCCTGACCCATGAAGTGAGCCGAACAGTGGAAGGGTGATTCCCTTGGGAAGGCAGCGGCACTGTCCCCACAGAGATAGATTGGCCGTGGGGAGTTAGGAAACCCAGGCGACGTAGAGTTGAGGGGTCCTTTGGTGCTCTGGATGAGCCGGCCCTCGATGTGAGTCAGCTGTACTTTGTAGGGCCAAGCACACCTGGGTTTGAATTCCAGCTGGGTCATTTACCAACAGTTGATCTTGGTCAAGTTACTAAATCCTCTGAGTCTCATTGCACCACTTATAAAGCATGAATGAGAAAATCTTTATATGATTGATGTGAGGATACAGTGAAATAGCTCCTAGACATGGAAAGCTCCTAGACAGAGTCATAGAGTGCCAGTGCCCCTTCCTCCTTCCCTTGCCTGTTTTCTCCATTTGCTGTGCCCCTGCCAGCATTGTACTTTAATCCAGAATAAAGTCTTAAGTATTCCAGTCAGTATTAGCTAAGCTAAGAGACACTAAGAAAAGAGATTTTAGCCAGGAATGACCCAGAATATTAAAGGGAGAGCACGCATTCCTGGGGGTCAGTCTGCGGTGGCTATGGTAACCAAAAGGAGAGAGCCCCAGAGAGATTAAACACTGGTAAAGGGGGAGGGAGGTGAGGGAGAATCATACCCTGAGCAGCCAACCTTGCTCACTAGGAAACTGCTCTGCCAGTGCAAAATGTTAATGGCTCTGCGTTTTACTAGCAGAGGGCATACATACTGTACCTTATGTAAAATGAAGTAAATATACAGCTTCTCCTAATGGCATTTTGAAAACTTTTGCCCCCCATGAATATTATATTTTCATTTAGCCCCTCCTCCATGTCTACTACTATTAAATCCAGGCAATGTCCTACCTGGATTTAATACTTGAGGACATTTTGGAAATTTAAAGTTGAGGATTATAAATAGCAAAAGAATAAAGGTTTTAACTTGTAAGTGAATCATAAATTATGAAATATTTTTTGCTTGGTTTGAGGATGGAAAACAAAATCAGAAGAGAAAAAAAAATATGCCTGGCTATGTGGTTACTTTCATTGCAGTGAATCTGTCTGCTTCTGTGTGATTGAGATGCAATCCGTTTCTGCTACACCTCTCATTTACTCCCAGGAAACAGTCCCAGTTGTCTAAAGAGTCAACACCTTCTGACAGGCACCATCTGGCCAGCCATTCATTGCCTCCCACAATGCCGCTCATGAATTTGCCGCTACCCATGACCAGTGACACTGTGGAGAGCTGATGTAGCTTAAAGCAATATTGTTTTCCTGTTTGGGTCACCCAGGGATCACCAAGCATGAGTTCTATAGGCGATGTCCTACCTGGATTTAATACTTGAGAACATTTTGGAAATTTAAAGTTGAGGATTATAAATAGCAAAAGAATAAAGGTTTTAACTTGTAAGTGAATCATAAATTATGAAATATTTTTTGCTTGGTTTGAGGATGGAAAACAATGTAGAAAATTACCCCTTGGGAATACGTTTTTTGAGTGGTAACTAACAAATGGAGAGACATGATCTAGATTTATTTATTGGGTTACATCTGAAAATCCCTTCTGCTTTCTTGCTGTATTAATTATTTTTATTATTTAATCCGTTTTTCTTGTTTCATATCACTATACCCAAAAGTCACATGGACTAGTAGAAAGAAGAGAGAATCTGAAGACAATGCAAGAATGTAAGTAACAGCCCTAACCGGTTTGGCTCAGTGGATAGAGCGTTGGCCTGTGGACTGAAGGGTCCTGGGTTCGATTCCAGTCAAGGGCATGTACCTTGGTTGCGGGCACATACCCAGTAGGAGGTGTGCAGGAGGCAGCTGATTGATGTTTCTCTCTCATCGATGTTTCTAACTCTCTATCCCTCTCCCTTCCTCTCTAAAAAAACAATAAGATATATTTTTAAAAAAGAATGTAAGTAACAACCTGTACTATTTCTATTTACATGACCTTCTACTGTAGCTTCTGAATATTTATCTTCTTTGGTTTTATAATTGACAATGGGACAAAAGTCCCAAACCAACTCTCCCAATCTCACATAGTCACTAAAGGTACAGTTTCTATAAATGTCAGATAAAATAATGCATGTGAAAAAGTATATACTTCTTCATTGAGCATGTACTTTGAGTTATGCAATATTATACCAAAATATAAAGTATTAAACTTGCTCACAAGGAGCTTGCAGTCCAGTGGAGAGATGGATACAAAAAGAAAAAACTATGACAAACCATTATAATTCCTAAAATCAAGGTCTGAGAAACTATGATAACACTAGAGGAGCCCAACAGAGGAGACAGGGTATTTGGGGCAGAGGGACCAGCATGTGGAAAAACAGAGGTGAGGGGCAGAGAAAAGGCAAGACCTGACATAATAAGAGTAATTCACTGCAACTGGGAAACTGAGGCAAGAAGAGGTTAAGCAACTTGGCTAAGGTCATATAGCTGACAAGAAGCAAATCAACCAATCTTCTGACTTCTTTATTAAGATCAAACTGCCTACCTACAGTTGGGGACAGCATTTATTCAGCTGATTTTGTGCAAACTCTGTATACATGACTAGTTTTTGTTTGCTATGGAAAGCCATGTGGGCAATGGAAAGTGTTGCAGAGTTTTAAACAGGGGACGGAGATGACTAGAAACTCCATGAAAGACTGTATCAGGGGAGGTGGAAGGAATGATAGAGCAGACTGAGCCCAGATATCAGAAGCTCACTCGGGAGTCTATAGGAATAGACTCATGCTGGAGATGATGAGAAAAAAGTAGAATAGCAACAGTGAAGTTGAAGAGGAGCGGAACCATCAGAAAAACCAAGTGTGGAATACCAAGGCTTGTGGGCATCAGAGTTAAATTAATTCAAAAGATCAGATAAATGTCCCAATCTGTTTCAGGCCCATGTGTTTCAGGTCCATTTTTTTCCCCTTCAAGTTTTCCTAAAAGTAAGGTCTTCTTACCCATTTTGTGAGTTATTTGACCCAATGTGAGTCTTGGAAGGATTCTTCTGAAATGTTTCTGATGCCAAAAATGTTCCCAATGGCATCACATTTCTAGAATAATTCTTATTCCAAACTTTGAGCTCTATGAAGGCAGAAACCAGCCCTACTCACCACCCCTGTTGTATCCCTAGTACATGTTTGTCACAGAATTGATGGTCAATAACTACTTGCTGGATGTATTGATTTATGATAAGTTATGCAGTGCCATGCACACAAGGTGCCCTGAGAGGTCAGAAAATAGATAGATCTAGATAGTAAAGTAAATAAGTTCCATCAATGTAAGCAAGTTCAGTAATGGTAATAACAATAATAATAACAATAATAATGGAAAACATTTGTTGCATTCTTGTTATTACCACACACTGTGATAAATGCACTTTGCAATATCTGATTTAATTCTTATAGCAACCCTTTGTGGGTGCTGTTTTTATTCTCATTTTGCAGATGAGGAAAATGGACCTTAGAAATTATTATTGGGTTATTATTTAGGGGCAAAAACCCACATTCTAAATTATGCTGGATTTAATGCCCCACTGAATAAAGAAAGTTCTGTGAAAGGTGACTATTTAAATAGGTTAATTCTTTCTTTTATCCTTACATTTTTATGACTTTCATACCTGGATTATTCCACATCACTTCTCACTATATGCACCTAGATTTTACAGGCATAGATGCTATGTAGTCATGGTGTTGAAGTGAATGGGCTGAGCGGTTAGCATATGACATGAGATACCAATACATTTAACATAGACCTATGAGCACCTTTTCCTTTCTTTGTGAATTATCTCCTTCCTAATGAATTTATTCATTATTCGTTACAAACAGGGTACTATGACAAAAGCAAACCTCATATACATATAGCAGTGCAGATATAATGTTTGCTCAGCTTTTTGGTCTCTGATGCATAGCTGTATGTATCATGTAGCTTCCACTGTGAGCTAGTGTTTGAATAGGGCTTTACTTTTTTTTTTAATCCTCACCCAAAAAGGATATTTTTTCCATTGATTTGATTCCTCCCCCCCCCCTCCCCCACCCCCCCCCCCCAAACAAAACAAAACAACACCCTAGAGGACATTTTTCTATTGATTTATTATTATTATTATTATTATTATTATTTTTTAGGGAGAGCAACAAGGACGGAGGGAGGGAGAGAGAGACATGGATTGGTTGCCTCCCTCCTGTGCTACTGCGCCACACCAGCCAGGACTTTCCATTGATTTTTTGAGAGAGAGAGAGAGAGAGAGAGAGAGAGAGAGACATTGACGTGAGAAAGACACATGATTGGTTGCCTCCCTCACGTGGGGAAGTATGTACCCTTGACCAGTAATCTAAGCCAGGATCCTTTGGTCCTCAGGCTGGCCCATGCTCTAACCACTGAGAAACCAGCCAGGGCTAAATATAGCTCTACTTTTTAAAAATATATATATATGGTATTGATTTTTTACAGAGAGGAAGGGAGAGGGATAGAGAGTTAGAAACATCGATCAGCTGCCTCCTGCACACTCCCTACTGGGAATGTGCCTGCAACCAAGGTACATGCCCTTTACCAGAATCGAACCTGGGACCCTTGAGTCCGCAGGCTGACGCTCTATCCACTGAGCCAAACCGGTTAGGGCTGGCTCTACTTTTTAAAGGTTAAAATTGCAATACAGGTTTCCCTCACTATTCAAAATAGTGTTCCTATGAAACCTTTCGTAAACTGAAATGGTATGAAGCAAAGAAGCAATTACCTTTGGACATATCTTGCTAATGCGCAGAATAAATGGAGGTGAAGCACGGATGCCCACAGACACAATTCAAAGCTTTGGTGGCTGGATGCTGAGGTGTTGAGTGTGGTCCCTGGGAAGGAGTGTGGCGGTGTGGCTCTCGCTCCTGGGGTGAGAGTGTCTCCACAACAGCGCACTGCAAGGCAAATGCTGAATGGTACTTTGGCTTTGTTCTATTTTTAGTAAGAGTGAAAATCCTGTCGGATTTCTTTGGCTTAGCAAAACCAGGCACTAATATAGTCTTTTGACTTTTCACTTTTTTCTGTAGGTTTTTAATATTTATAAATTAAGAATTGGGGAGGGGATACGATATTTCAAACCAACATTATTAGACAATAGAATCTCCTTATGTAGGTCTTTTGTAAAAGCGAAGTGGCATATGAGAATTATTTACAAAGCAGGGGATACCTGTATACATTAATAGCCGATTTCGGTAATGTGCTCCAATTTCACTAATACTATGGCTAGGCTTTAAAAAATAAAGGAAAAACTTTTTACAATAACTTGCACTCAGAATTCAAGATGTCTCTTATTTGTGATATCAATTCCCCTTGTGCCTGGGACTTTTTTTTTTTCATTTCACCTCCAAAATTACACTGAAAACATCTGCTAAGGCCTTATTTAAACAGCTAGTTAATGCTTTATAAAGCTCAGAGGTGCGTCCATCTGTTCCAGGAGCATTCTCTTTTCTCAAGAGCTCTATCATATTTTCTACCTGTCTGACAGCCGGGTTTTCCTCAAAACTCTTAATTTCTATTTATGAATGGTCAATAGTAGAGAATCTTATATTAAAGTTTAGAACTGATTTTTCTTCCTCTTGCTTGGTTAAGATCAAGTTATTTCCTTCTTTTTTTAAATATATGTTTTTATTGATTTCAGAAAGAGGAAGGGAGAGGGATAGAGAGGTAGAAACATCAATGATGAGAGAGAATCATGGATCGGCTGCTTCCTGGATGCCCCCACTGGGGATCAAACCTGCAACCTGAGCATGTACCCTGACTGGGAATCGAATTGTGACCTCCTGGTTCATAAGTCGGCGCTCAACCACTGAGCCACGCCGGCTGGGCAAGTTATTTCCTTCTTTTTCAAGTCTTACTTTAATCTTTCACATTTGTTTTAGTTTCCAGAGCCAAGATGTCTTTCCTCTCATCGTCATAACCAAAGAGAAGTCAGGATATAGTCCTGATGGATTTAATCTCCAGCATCTTGCTCCTTGAGCCCCTCCAGGCTCCACCACAGTGTATAGGACCCAATGCAAACGCTCACATCTGCTCCTCAGGAACGTTTATGTGCCCCTTACTAGAGCTTGCAGGCTGATTGTGGGACCACCTCAATCTTCCCTTTTTGGACTGTTTCATCTTTCTCCTTGATGAGGAGGAACCAATTCTCTGCATTTCCTGACTGAGCAAAATCCATTTCCAGATAATCAACTGGTCCTATGAAAGCCCCTGTTGAGCCTGAGATGCCAGAGGAGGCTCTTTCTTCCCCTCCACCCCTTTTTTGGATGGGCACACTCAAGGCATAACAACTGCTGTGTCCACATAATTACTTCACTATTTCTCTTTCCATCTCCTATGTCCATTCTTTTGAATTTTCAAAATAAGTAAAAGGGCTCAGGAGTTACATAATCAATTCTGAGATTTTTTTTTTTTGTAAACTGTGCATGTGGGGATCTGTTTTATATTATGTTGGGTATCTGAGCCCTTGTGCATTGGCACCTCACTTGAAAGAGAGATACGATGAGTTCTGATCTAACTTCCAGTTACACTTTCCTCATTGCACAATTTTGTTACGTGACGGCAATTCAGATGTAGTCACGTGCATTCTGCCCTTATTACAGGAAATCCGATGCCATCGTGCAGATATTTATTCCTTACAAAGATTAATATACCCCAATGGCTGTTTGTTGTTTGTTTGTTTGTTCATTTGTTTTGGGGGAGTGCCCACCAAGATCTAACAACCATCTCATTCTTCCACATGGCCCTGTTACCCAGGACCCTGACATTGCCTTTCCTGAGGAGCTTCCCAGGACTCCGGAATACTCTTTGTCCCACATGCCCATTCGTGTTTTTTTCTAATCGTAAGAAGGTTCTCATTGTGTCATTGCTATAGTTGTTTTCATCTTTGAGGAAACTAAGAATTAAATTCGCATTTACACTGATTTCTTTTTTTCTGATGTGAGAATTCCAATTCCCTCAACTTCCTCTATATTTGTCATGTATCACTCTCCTGATTTGCTTGCATATTCTCTAAGAGGCAGCTACACACTTAGTCTTCTTTCTTTTGCCCTATCAACAGAAGAGGCTGCTGGAAGGAGGAGGTACCTCACACATTTCACACTGACTCAAACCTTAGAGAAGTTTAGTTTTGGCTGAACTTGGGAACTTAAGAAAAGGCTTATCTCACTCAAGATTGCCTGAGAACCAGTTATGTCCCTTGGTGTCTGATTCCTTCTCAAAATAGAGCTCTTGTGTCTCAGAAACTAAGCATAGTTTTCCATTTGGTTCTCAACCAAAGAAAATACTGTCAGTTCCAGTGAGTCAAATACAAGACTCTCTGTGCCAGTCCATTAAAAGAAAAATCACCAACTGATGACAGTAGACAAACCCATAGTGAAAAAAAAAAAAAAGTGTGGTGTTACTTCACATTGAAGTAGGCATGGCTATTTTTGTTTATCACAAAGAAATTAAGAACAAAATGACTCCCCATACTGTTGTATGTACATACACAATGGGAGCTCTATTTCTTCATAAACTGGTATGCCGAGAGAGCTAGTTGAAAAGGAAGGGCTAGTAACAGAACTTGAACATTATGCCGACACTTCCTGTCCTCAGGGACATTCTTGCTCAGTGGCTTGGGAATTTTGTAGTTGTTTCTGCTTCTGATGATCCCTGCAATTGTAGGCAGGTGTTTCTTTGTGGCCCCATTATTTCACTATGAAGTGAATGGGACCCGCAGGACTGTTGGAGAGTTTGTTAGTGAAATGGAGATATTGTTGAGCAAGGTGTCTGCTAGAAGTGAAGCAAGTCTATGTTTCATGTTTTTAAAAGGAGGCCCATGGATGGCCACCTCTAGAGAGAACTGTGGGGGAGATACATGGTTTTCTTGTTGACCTTTGGAGCTTTCTGTTCTTTTGGTTCTCAGTCAGCTCCGAGACTTATTTTAATTTCTCCTCTCAGTTAAAGAACCAGCGGAGGGCAACCTCCTCTGAAAGTTAGCCAATACCAACATTGGACAGCCCTCTAAATAGCATTAAAGTTTTATTGTCAGCTCTTGCTAAAGAGCTAAATCCAAAGATGGGAATTTCCAGTGATAGAATTTCAGTTCCAAGTGAAAAGGGAATCATTTCCCATTGTCTCAAACTCATAGTTGACCACTTACTCCATCCACTATTAAGGAAGTCTCAGATCCAAGAATATATTGCAAGATGGTAATGATTTCACAGGCAAGCACTGGCAAACTCTATAATAACCCTGTTGTCAAAATTAGAAACAGAGCTTCTAATTTGCTTCATGGGTTCGTGGGTCATCCTGGCTGGAATCTTTCCTGGAGATCCTTTAGAGTTTTACTTTACGTCTGTTTTCCTGGCAAGGCATGATGTACATTTCCTACTGCCTCTGGAGCTCTGGAGCATCTGGAACGTTTTCCTCTCCCTTCACAAATTGCTTTGAAGAAACTCAGTAGCAGTACCCAGGACATTTATTTTCCTGCAAAGCAGCTGGGAATGGATAATAGAAAAATGAACTTTCTCACATTTTCCAGTGAATCAAATATTTCCATTTCACTTCTCCTTGCACTTTGAGCCATCATTTCTCCTATGAGATTTTTATAATACCAAATGCAAGGCACAATACCAAAGTTCACTATGTGTAAAAATATATATAACAAAATTACTCCTAACTTTGAGAATCATTAAGGCTTTTCCCATTATGTAGTGACTTTGTCTTATCTTCTTTATGTAGCCCCACCTTTATAAATCCTCACCTTCTGTTCTCAGCTCCACAACCCAGAGCAATCACCTCCTAACATCTCTTACTCTCACTATCAAAAACCTGGCACTTGATGATGTACTGGTCTATGTTAAGTTTGTGTTGTTACCTTCCTCACCATTTTACGTTGCATTGATTATGCATTGTAACTTCATGACATTTCAACAGGTATTTATTCTTCTGGTCAAACAAAAGTCTAACAACTATGGTACTTCAATCTTCTACTTGATTATAAACATTGGGCCAATCCCATATATGCATGTAGGTTCTTGTGGTTAGTTTCTTCAGCATCCCCAGCAATCAGTCATTAATGTTAACAAAGCAAAACATGGTTGCAGAAAAAGAGGATCTGGGGTACATCCAGCATACTGACACTGATCACATGCTTACTGGTACCCAATGTGGACATGGGTCACAGATGGACTACAACATGGCCCCATGGTGACCATTGTTTGGGACCTGATAGAGGATAACTGCAAACAGCAATATCAGAATAAATATTTTAAGGCCTCCTGGAGTATACTTCAAAATAATAAAATATATAACTATTGAATGCTAGTCATAAACAATTAGAAATATCCAATTAGAAACAGTAACAGTATCTTTTAAAAACAGTTCATAAAAAACTCTAAATAAATCCCTTCTCCTTGCTTAAGTCCAATCAAATTTACATGGATACATGTATAAATGAAAAACCAGTTACACTTTATTGTTTAGCTCCATATATAAATGTAAAGTGATGAATGTAATAAGGAAAATTACATATTTGCATATCATCTATTATTCATTGTCCACAGAGGATAAGAAATCTGTGTTACCCTCTATCATTCTCAACTTAATATTTAGTTCTCTTACTAGTAAATATCATCATAAGATATTTTTTATAATATCAAAAAGCGAGTCCAGAAACTTATTCATTGTATATCAAGAATGTGTTAGGCATTATATTATATAATTTCAACTCTCATTTTATCTTTGAAACCATAGTTTGAAATTAGGTAGTTACCGTTATTATTTTTAGAAGAGAAAAGCGAAGTCCAGAGAGGCTAAATAATTTATCTATAGCTACACTTAGGAATACTGGGACTAGGGTTCAGTGCCAGTTCTGTAAACTCCAGAATTTCCCATTACACCAAAATACAAAAACAGAAAACATTTTGGGAAATCACAAGTTTGCATAATGTCAGACTTAACCAAGACATTTCTAAGGTACAAAATATTCATTAATGGAAGCATTAATATTTAGTTAAATAAACAAATTGACATGTCTGTAACAGGTTATTTTTCTAAGCCTTGATGAACATTTACTGGTCTGGTATTTTATATCCTTTTCTCTCCACTTTCCTACTCATCCCCTTTGCCCCACCAAAGCTATATAAACCTGCCCAATTTTCTATTCATGTTTGTCCCACCGATAACCTCAGTAATTAGAAACAGTGGATTGGGAAAGTTTATATAGGACCTGCTCCCCACATGCCTGTGGATCTGTTTTACATGAAAGATATAGTTCTTAAACATAGAACAGATTTATTCTGTGAAAAAAAACTGAACTGGGGAGATTGCAGATTCAGAGAAATCAGGCATCACCATACATGAGGGTGGGGAATGGGTTGGAAAAAGATCCTGCATAGCAATGCATAGGACACAGGGCTAATGTCAGAGGCAGAGAGCCCAGGGCTCAGAAGAATCCTATGCTTGACTTAATGCTCTGCTGCTGCCATCTTGAAATTCTTAATAATTTTATTTTTGAACTTGTGTTTTGTAAGTGAAGTTCAATGGGATGATGGGACTTGAATATGAGCAAAGGAGACACACATAATGTGTATGTCCACTGTTCTTTGCTGCCCTATTCAAGAACAGGGTTTGTGATGCCCCATGAGCACACAATTCCAGTGGACCCAGGTGTGTAGTAGGTCAGCAAGACTCAAAGTGAGTACAAGGCAAGCATGTTAGTCTATGAGTTTCTGAGGCACTGAAAGCCTCAAGGACCATGGTTTCTGTTCAAGTCAAAACTCTGAAATGCAGAAAAAGAGCCACTGCATTCTAAGAAATACGACCACCAAGGAGTCCTATCATGTCCTTTTTTAAAAAAATTGTTTTAATTGATTTTAGAGAGGAAGGGAGAGGGAGAGAGAGATAGAAACATCAATGATGAAAGAGAATCATTGATTGGCTGCCTCCGGGCATGTGCCCTGACCAGGAATCTAACCATAACCTCCTGGTTCATAGGTCAACGCTCAACCAGTGAGCCATGTTGTTGGGCTCATGTCCTTTCTTATTCCTGTTATTTTCCAAAATTAGCAAACTGTTTATAATGAAAATGGAGACATAGAAGGAAAGAAAGGGAAACTCATAATTCTTTTTACTTTCAAGTTCTAACTTACTCATCAGTTAGAAGGTAGAGAATGTTGGTAGAATGTGTGCCTATCAAGAAGTAAAATGAAAAGAATTTTTTGTATATGCAGCATTTCCATTGCTTTAGTAAGAATGGTATAGATGTGCAAGTACAAGTTATGAAACAAAAATTATATAATTTCAGTGATTCTGCTTAAGAGTTAAATGTTCTTATATTTGCATTAAAAACTGGCATTGCACAAAATAAAGATGGACAGTAACATTCATGCTAATAATGTAAAATTTAATTTGTTTTTACATAAAACAACTTTAAATAGCAACCAAAAAACACCATGACAAATCAGAAGAAAGATTGCAGAAAGAAATAAAAGCTTTATAATTTAGTAACTTTAATGGCATTTTTCCTGCTTTGGGAAAAAGGGGCCCACATTTACATTTGGCACTGGACCCTGCAATGTAGCCCGTCCTGGTGGGATGCCTTGCCTCTCTCCCTGAAGGCCAGTGGCCAGGAATATATCCCAGTGAGGGAGGCTGGTAGTTCCTACTCTGGAGACATTGACCAGCCCCAAGAAACAACCATGGACTTAGGAGTTCATCAATGTAGACTTTCCCCAATCCACTCTGGAGAGAAACCTATGAGGGTGTGAGCCCTTCCACACACACTGGATTTCCCATTGGTGGTAGGTCCTCACTCCATGAACAGACAACCAAAGAACCAGCAAACACCGGAGGAAAGCATTCAACTGGAAGGACAGCAGCCAGGTAAACATCAGATCCCCAGGAAAAACAGAGGGAATACTTAGAACAAATTACTGAAATTCTTGTACAATCAAGCATTTGGAAAAAATATCAATGATTAATATGTAGAAAGCTATGCAACTCTAAAAAAAAGTGTGACAAAAATTGATGGTGTAGAAGAAAGATCCTCAGAAGTACTACATCATCTTTTTCTTGACCTTATAAAGCTAATACTCTGTGGGGTTAAATGAAATTGTTCTATGACTGCATTTGGAGGATTGGGTGAGGAGAAGTAGAGTAGAGGAACTCATCATCTAGCATAAGAAGGAGTCAATAGATGATGTCTGACACTGGTAAATCAGGGACTCACTGGGTAGCATATTATGGAGGAACATGGAGATAAACTGCACAAGAAATTGACAAAGAAGGGGAGCATGGCTAGAGGGTGGGAGGGACTGAGACAGCAAGCAGAGGACAGTTGTTTTTCTTCATAAATGTTTTACCTCTATGTGATTTTTAAACTCTGTACATATATTGCATTGATCAATCTTTAGAGTAAAGGCAAAGAAATACCAGAAGATGAAAAGAAAAGGATGTTTGTTATCTCACAGAACTTCCAGGAAGGCTGGGTAGCTAGCTATGTTTGGTGGTTGGGCAGGAACAAATGAAGTGTCCCGGTGAGGACGATGCTGGTACCTCTGTCAAACAGTGCAAGCCCCACTGGCCCTGCCTTAGTTGCTGCAGTGTCACAGGACATTATGGGTAGCGCACATTTTGCACTGTTCCCACATCTTTCTCTCATGGCTACCAGATCCTGGGTGTTGGCATCTGATTGGCTGAGAGTAGGTCACGTGTCCACAAATGACAACCAGTTTGGTGGAGATGAAAAAAAAAAAGACCTTTTCATGTAGGAATTGTCTGTTTCTAGGAAGGAGACTCAGATGTTGGACAGGGGAAAATAATGTTAAGTGTACACTATGGTTATTTTCCGATGAAAGTACCGACTACTCACAAATATTTAATTTTTTCCTCTCTGTCAGTCAAATTTTTAGGGAACCTTAAGCTTTGAGGTTTTTAATATAGAGGAGGGTACTGATTGTCTATCTATCTATATACTTATCATCTATTATTTATCTCTATCATCTGTTTCTCTCTCCACCTATTATTTCCCTATCAGTGAATCTACATATCTCATACTAGGTCCAAGTATTGTCATTAGTAAAACAATGATATGACACAGCAGATTCTCTGGAAAAGTGTGTGGGTATGTGTGTGTCCAGTGGAGTAATTAGAAACACAATTTCCAAAGGAAACCAGAGGACTCTACAAATAAAAAACCTATAAACAGGTAAAGATCATTATGCCCACAAAAGGAAAATATAAAATCCTCTGGAAGAAAACAGTGTCTTCTCCCACTTTCCCCTTCACTATGAGTAAGAAGAGTGAGCATCACTTTTCCAAATAATTCCAGTAACAAAGTGCAAAGATTGGGACATGCCAGGGACTTGCCTTTAATTTCGTAGGGAATGTATGTGATGTTCATTACAAGACCCTGGGGTACAGAAGAGGGCTCTGCATCAGGGAACATACAGAAGGAGAAATCAATGCAAGACCTGTCATTTTTTTCAACCAAATCACAGTTGGGAATTTGGTGACAGGAATTTCAGCTTTTATCTGCCATTTGTTGAGTTGGCTTATTAATGTATGTTCCTATTAACTAACTCTTATCCTAGTGATATTGGGCTTTCTACGACACTAAGAGGGTTGACAGACATATTTGTTGCATATTTCATGTATTCTGAAGAGGCTTGGCATTGTGAAGAGCCAGGTTGGGAAGGGAAGGAGTGGATATGCCAGCAAAATTGGTATTCTAGGAAAACAATCTGAGAAATGTACTGCAAGAGGCTAGCCATGATGTTCTAGAATCTAGATGATGAGTGTGCAATGTATATATATATTACATTGTATATGGGCAAACACACACAGCAATATTGTTAATTTGAGCAAGTAAATGTTTCCAGCTTTCTTTCTCTTACTAATTCCCTAAGCTGCTAGGTTTGTTGTTGCTGTAGGATTTTCATTAAACCCCTCTGAGTATACTCCTCCACCTGAATTTAAAGTAATTTGCATTTCCTCTTGTGTGAAACCTATTCACTACAGTTAGAGACCTAAGTAATTACAAATATCAGATGGAATTTTCAATTGCATTTCTTGTATGAAAGTGGTAGTCATTGAAAAATATAACTTTAGGTGAGCATAGCAACAATCTGTTTGCTTGAAGAACAAAACCCTTGCAGATAGCTGATGAGCTGTGCTCAGGTGAAAAAGTCAGTCTAGTGACTACATTTAGTGAAGTGGATGAAGAAAAATCATTAATTCAAATTTTTGGAGAAATATGTTCATGCTGGGCAGAGAGGAAAAGAGGATTTAAACAGGTGGCCATGATATTTGGGAAAAAGCCCGATTGATTTTTAAACTGCAATTCAGAGTGAAGAACAGAATGTTGTTACTAGCAGCGTCTGGCAGGCAGCTCAGTGGAACATTTAGCCTAGCTGGAATCAGGCTTCATACCAACCCGACGAGGTTTATTTCCAAATTGGAAATCTGATGGAGATGTAGGAAGCAGTATGTGCATGGTTATAACTTGAAGCTGGCTAAGCAGTTCTTGACCATCCACTGTGTGAAGGCCCTGTAACTGTCTACAGGAGATTTGGGGGTTAGATGGGGAGGTGGTGTATGGGAAGAAAGTCATGGAAGTTCCCAATTAAATTAAAATAATTAAGACATACTTTTTATTTTTAAAAAGTTGAATAGAAGCATTCTGACTAGGAAGGCATCTCTTATAAATCAAATAATCCAGTGGGCTCTTCTGTCACTTGAATTTTATCTGTCTCCATTGTGCCCATGGGTATAAGTTCTATTCCATGGGTCTACACAGAAAAATCGAATCCTTCTTCCTGTGACACCCCTTCATACTTTTGAAGGAAGCTATGATGTGTTCTGTAAGTATCTCTTTTGAAGCTCAGATATTCTTGTTTCCTTCAAGCATTCCTCCTCACAAAATTTCAGCCCTTTCATCATCCTGGAATTCTTCTCTAAATTCATTCACTTATTAAATATTTAGTGTGCACTAACTTGTATTCCAGGCATGCCTACATCTAGGGTACAGAAATAAATAAGAAACAGTCCCTCCACAAAAGAATTCTGGGGCTAGTGGGTGAGACAAGTGAAAAAATATGTAATGTCATACGTGCTATAATAGAGATATGCATGGAGTATTATGGGATAACTAGAGGCCCGGTGCACAAAATTCATCTGGGCGGGGGGGGGGGGGGGGGGTGTGTGTCCCTCAGCCCAGCCTGCACCCTCTTCAATCTGGGACGTCCCTCTCATAATTCAGTACTGCTGGCTCCCAACCACTCCCCGGCCAGCCTGATCGATGCCTAACTTCCCTCCCTTGCTGGCCTGGTTGCCCCTAACTGCCCTCCCCTGCTGGCCTGGTCACTCCTAACTGCCCTCCCTTGTAGGCCTGGTCCCCCCCAACTGCCTTCCCCTGCAGGCCTGGTCCCCCCCAACTGCCCTCCCCTGCAGGCCTGGTTGCCCCCAACTGCCCTCCCCTGCAGGCCTGGTCACCCCCAACTGCCCTCCCCTGCTGGCCATCTTGTGTCCACATGGGGGTGGCCATCTTGTGTTGGAGTGATGGTCAATTTGCATATTACTTCTTTATTATATAGGATTATTTGTCCCTTTTGTAAAGAAATAAGCAAAATGTCTCTGGTTATGTTTGACTGGTACAGACCAGAGAGGATTTCTCTTATCTTAGAATTTTTAAATATCCCATCTGTAACTATACTCATGTGCCCCTTTTTACATGTTATGACTTTGATCTCTCTTTATCATACTTGTCAAAAATTTTATTTTATTGATTCTTACTTTTATTAATATCTACTTTTATTCAATTCCTTCTACTATAAAAATACATATTGTTTCTAGGTTTAGAGTTTATTAATTAATTTTCAGCCCTCTTGATCTCTAGTATATTTTAAGTCTGTGCATTTCCTTTGGGTGCTGCTTTAGCCACACTCCATAGGTTTTGGTATATGAGGGTCTTGTGGTTGCTCAGTTATAAACAATTTATCAAGTTAGATTTGTCTAACCTCAGAGTTCTCCCAATGACTCCAAAGATCCCATCATGCAAAAGGCCTCCACTAGATCCTGCTGTCCCTGCTAAGAGGACACGTGGAGCAATTGCCCCTGCAGAGGGTCACTCTCCCTGCAGCATCCCTTTCCCTCCAGCTGTTTTAAAAGGAGCACCAACATCCCCTCTAATTAGGGCGGACGATGAGGGGAGCTGGCAAATGGGTATGTTTTTGTTAGCTATGCTGCCAATATGAGGAATAGAGTTCTGAGAAGACCCCTTGCCAGAACAACTAGTTAAAACAAGACCATGATTACCCCTAGATTTCATCAGGATATGATGAGGTGCATTATTAAGCAATGCAGGAAAGGGGGTGGACTTGTGTAAATCTATTCTCCTACTCCAAGCAGTCAAGTGCAGTGTGAGCACGGGTGATCGTCATCAAGCTTTGTTTCAGGTGGATGCTTGCTGGCTGGCGCTTAAGAAAATAATGTAGCCCTTTTGTTACTCTTTCTCTGTTCCATTTCCTTTGTAAAGTCACTTGTTCTTATCAACATTCCTTCAGGACACACTGATTTTATGCTCCTGTATCCTCTTCTCTATGAAAAGTTGCCCTTGGAAAGGATCTGGAAACTCTAAGATTGAAATTACTGATACTTGACATATTACCTCACCTAGACTGATACTTGTTTTATTTTTTATTTTTTAAATGTATTTTATTGATTTTTTACAGAGAGGAAGGGAGAGGGATAGAGAGTTAGAAACATCAATGAGAGAGAAACATTGATGAGCTGCCTCCTGCACACCTCCTACTGGGGATGTGCCCGCAACCAAGGTACATGCCCTTGACCATAATCGAACCTGGGACCCTTGAGTTTGCAGGCTGACGCTCTATCCACTGAGCCAAACTGGTTAGGGCGACTGACACTTGTTTTAAAGAGAACACAAAACCTCAAGTTGAAGGAAACAAGCATGTATTTGTAGACTTTCAGCATTAGTGGTATGAGGGACAGTTTGGAGATCAGAGTCAGTAGGAGATCCAGACTCTGATGAGGATGGGCCTTGGATAGTATCTTAAATGTGTGAAGAGGGCTGGGAGTGGTTCTCAACTAGGGGACACTTGCCACCAGGGGACATTTGGCACTGCCTGGAGACCTTTTGGGTTGTGGTAAGGAGCTGAGGGTGCTACTGGCATCTAGTGAGCAGAGGCCAGGGACACTGTTAATCATCCTACAATGTGTAGGACAGTCCCTCACAACCGAGCATTAGCCGACCCACAGTGCCAGTAGTTCTGAGGCTGAGGAACCTGGTTGTAGAGTGACATATACAGCGAGTCCTCACCTAACATCATCGATAGGTTCTTGGAAACTGACTTTTAAGTGAAATCAACTTTTGATAGAAACAAGAGCTATGTTCCTAGTGCACATTTCTGATCACAAAAACATCCCCAAATGTCTAAATGAAGACCCCAAACACTTCTAATATTAAACATTAAAATAAATATGAGCTATACATACATTTAAGAAGAGTGACTAAAAACAGATAATGAGGTCCAGCTGGCATGGCTCAGTGGTTGAGCGTCGATTGAACTTTTCATGAACCAGGAGGTCGCAGTTCAATTCCCAGTCGAGGCACATGCCCCGGTTGTGGCCTCGATCCTCAGTGTGGGGAGTGCAGGAGGCAGCTGATCAATGATACTCTCTCATCATTGATGTTTCCATTTCTCTCTCCCTCTCCCTTCCTCTCCGAAATCAATGAGAATATATTAAACAAGAACAACAACAACAGATAATGAGTTCCCAACCTGCTTATTCCAGTTCAGGGTCACAGTGGGCAGAGTCTCTCCTAGGAGCTCATGGCGCCAGGCAGGACTCACTCTGGACAGGACACCCTTCCCTGGCAGGGTGCAGTCACACTCACTCAGACGGGGACAATGCAGCCACACCAATTCACCTGACTGCACATCTTTGGGACGTGGGAGGAAACCAGAGTCCACGGAGAAAACCCACGCAGACGTGAGGAGAACATGCCCACTCTCCACAGACAGGGGCCCAGGCTGTAAACCGATTTTTCTTTCTCATCAATGTTATAATGCAACTATTTGAACAAAACAATGTTATGTGAGGGAGGACTTGCTCTATTTGGTAGCGACACTGGCCCCCATGTTGGAAAGAACAGGGAATTTCAGTGTGCCAGCTGGAGACACCTTCTGTGAAAAAAAGGGCCCCGCTACTCAGCAATGGGGAGAGTTATTGTCGTACTTCTTAGTGTAGAAAGATCGTCTGCTTTCCTTGAAAAATTAAAAAAATATATAGATTTTTATGTGGAATTTCTATATTTTAAAATGCAGCAATGAATCCAAATGAACAAGTTTGAGAGAGCCACGCAAGAAATCACCGTGGCGGACTGGCTTCTGGGTGGCTACTTCCAAGCTCTGAGCGGGACAGTCCTGTCCCAGCAGTGAACTTGTGTGTTGTAAATCCAGGGCTGCAAGGTCCCTGGGAAAGGTTCTGGTCATCATCCTCCTGTCTGCAAAGAGCACGACTGGACTCCTGGGGCAGGAGCCAAGGAGAGGTCTGGTTCAGCTCTGTGTGGGGTTGAATTATTGACGCTCTAAAATTGCTCTCTAACTATTTAATATAGTTTCCCCAGAACAATTTTACCCTTTCCTCTTGTAAAAGTCTCTTGGGCTCCATAGACACATTTCAGATCCTGGACTTTTCTCTTACTAATTCAAATATCTACCTGACAGAGTTGTTGAACAGAATAAATAAGATAACACACATGAAAGTTCACAATGTAGAGTTGACTGGCCCTGAAAGAAATGTGAGTTGACCTTAAATACAAAGACAATTCTTGGCTTTTTGAATGGGAGTGTAGGTATTTTTTTTTAACTGGATATAATTAGTGACCAGCTCCTGGGATAATGAGCTGAGTTCACTTGCTTGAATTTGGAGGGTAAACACATGCTCTTTGTGTCTGGGAGGTATGCCTGAGAGTTCCTTTGTCTCTCCCTGCTTTGGGGGAAAGCAAATTTGGCATGGCCTTTGGATGTCTGCCTCCCCCACACTTTTTTAGTATGGAAGCTTTGTAAATCTGCCTTGTGAAAAACAAGTACCATCTTCATACCTGCTGAAACCTAATTCTCATCCAGGGGCTATGTAATGAACAAAGAGGGTGGTAATACCAACGGGGCAGACAGCCCAGCCCACGCAGGTACACTGGCATGGCTGAGCCCGGGAGGGAGGCTGTTTGTATGGAGCCCTTTTTCCGGTGACTCTTTCACCTCCCCCAGCCCAGCCTGAGCCATGAGAAGAAGCTTGTTGTCAATGAGACAGGCCAATTTTACCTGTCTTACACAATAGTGCATTACAGACTTTCCAAGAAGGCGCCATTCAGGGTGAATCACCAAATTCAGGATGAAAAGGTTTTGATTTGCAAAAGCGCTCAAGCATTTCCCTTAGAGCTGGAGATGGCAGGGCAGGAACCGAGGTGCATGCAGCTGCTTCACCTTTGGGCCAGGTGCGCTGGCAAGCTCTCTGCGGTGGAGCAGGGCTAATGCACCCAGCAATCACAGGCGCCTTTGTCACACCCTGGGTGCCAGGGCCCGTGAATGCCTTATTTAAAGCAGAAGAGAAAGACAAAGTGCTGGTGATGGTGGGGTACAGATACGTGTGGAATTGAGTCAAAGCATGAACTGCAAGTTAATAGCAACTAAAGTTAATTTAAAATGTTCAGGTCTTCAATTGAATTTTATCAACACAGGTTAAAAGGGGATAAGAGAGAATGCCAGGTTAAGGCTTGCAACATTTAAGATGATTTCAACTACAAATACAGAAAATCTATCTAATGTGATTTAAACCTTTACTATTCAAAGTTTGGTCTCAGAACTGGCAGCATCACCATCACCTGGGAGCTTGTCAGAATTGCAGAATCCACAGCCCTAGCCCAGACCTTCTGAATTAGTATCTGCAACTTTAATAAGACACACAGGTTATTTGTACACACATTATAGTTTGAGAAGCACAGCCTTAAACAAGGACTTGTTTTTCCTTAATCTCAGATAACAAGTCGTCTAGAAATAAGTGGTCCCATAGTTGGTTAACCCAGTGACTCAGTAATATCAAGAAGGACCTGGGTGTTTTCCATTTTTCTGCTCTGCTACATCTGGTGTGCTTACTTTATACTTCGCCTGTGGTCACAAGATGGCTGCAGAAACTCCAGCCAGCACCTTGCATAGCTGAGTGAAAGGGTCAGAAAATGGAAGCATCTTCTCACCTATGCCTTTTCAACAGCAAAGAAACACTTTGCAGAAACCACTTAGCTTCTAATTGTCCAGAATTGCAATCACTTGCCCATTCCTAAGCCAGTCACTGGCAAGGATATTAGAATAATGATAACTGACTAAGGCTGGTGAACATTTAACCCCTAGGGTTAGGTAGGGGCCTGGACTCCCTTGAAGAACATGTATATAAACATGTGAAAACATGGATTTCTGTAACTTGGAAGAAATAAGAGTGGGTAGGAGAGATAGCTGGTGGGAAAGGCAGCAGTGTGTGCTGTAAGAATTCTTTTGAGGCTGTTCTTGGGACATTAGGAATTTCCTCTTGAAAATGTGTTTGAGAGTTTTAAAAAGAACTGTTGCTGAGTTTTTCCTCTATGACTGATCCAAGAGATATTGTCCTAGTGACATACATATGCAGCTTGGAAAATTTGTGCCACAGGAAATTCCTAATGATGGAATAGTGCAATCATAATATTTTAGGACTAGACTAGGAGAGACTTTTTCAGATATTTAGCATAATACCCTTAATCTATAGATAAGCAAAGGGTCCAAATAATCTGTACATTGGTCCGTTATGTTGGGACTGGAGTATAGTCTATCTTTATAGGCTATCATCTTGATGGAGGTTGTTCATCATTTTAGTTTGACATCTGGAATTTGAAGAAGCAGATCATTTTACCTTTTTTGGGGAACATGAATGATTCTGTAGAATGAATCACAAAGAGCTAATTTTAAGACCATCTAAGAGAAACAGGATTCAAATGAGCAGGTCTTAGGATCCCAGATGCCACTAAACCATGGGACACACAATGTCAAGACTCTAGCTGATGAAGCCTGTAGGTACTTGATAAGTGTTTGTGAAACAATTAACAGAGTGCATAAATGAGTTAAGTAAAGAGAACTGTCATGTGACCTACCTTTACTGGAAACATTCTTATTTGGTATACATTATTTTTATTGACTTACTCTGAATGAGTGGGATAGAACCAATGGATACAGAGTTTATATTTTCTCTTTCATACTCTTATTTCCAAGATGCTTAGAGAAAAAAAGGCAAATACAACATTAGACTGCATTAATAAACGAATAATATTTTGGTCAAGTAACTGTCTTCACACTGTCCTTTGTGTTGCTTCTGACTATATTAGGAATGTTTTTATTATTTCCTAGCACCATGTTTTAAGGAGAATATTAAGGGTTCAGTGATGGCAATGATAATAATTTTAAAAATTATATTAAATACTTTAATATTTTTTTAATTAAATTATTACAAAAGTACTGTGGGGTAGATATGTCAAAAATGTGAAAATAGGAGCTCAGAGAAATGAATTAACCTAAGAACAGTGACTGAACAGTGGAACTGAGATTTGAACCATGTGACTCTGAATAATAGCTAATCTAGTTAAGCATTTATTACATTCGAGGCATTGTTCTAAGTGTATTATTTCATTAATACTTACAAAAAGCCTACGAAGTGGGAAATTTTACAGGTAAGGAAACCAATGCTTAGAGAGGTTGAGTAACCTACCTGTATCTTCACAAGTATCCCTGTTAGCCCTGGGCATGAATCTGACCTTAGAGCTCCAGGTTTCATCACCATGGTACTGCATGTGAATGGTGGAGCACAATATTATATCCTGTGTTGCTCAAGAGAACAGAATTAGACTTTAGAAGAATTTCTAAGAATTCATCTATGCCAACAATAGACTTGTCTGTATCAACTACAAGGAAGCTGGCGAGCGGCAATGAACATCACAGTCAAGGAGGTGTAGCTGAATTTACTGCATATAACTAGAGGTAAGACTGGGTCTTTTAAAAGTCTCAAGAATAGGGCTCCATACATAGCCTATATCTTTTTCTAGGCAATCGTATTTTCAGTACTGGGTCACTCACTTGATTAGAAATGTATATTTTGCAAAGGAAAGGGATAGCACTGGAGTAGGGGTTGGGGAACCTTTTATCTCCCAAGGGCCACTTAGATATTTGTAGCATCATTTGAGGGCCATACAAAATTATCAACTTAAAAATTAGCCTGCTATATTAGGTCAAACATTTAATTAACTCACCCCTAATGCCTTGGCAGGGCCAGACCAAATGATTTCCTGGGCCTCAAATGGCCCGCAGGCCAAACATTCACCACCCCTAGTCTAGAGAAAGAAAAAGAAAAATTCATTTTCATGCTCTTTGCTCTCCGACACTCCTACCCCACCTCTAACTGTTTTACACAGACCCATAACTTGCAATTTACTGTAGATGACATTCTTTTTCACATCTGGACAGGTCAGTTTCCAAACTTTCCCTTTTAAATAGAGTTGGGCCAGTGTTTAGATATATTCATCACCTCCCTCAAACACCAACATTTATAATGGAAATGGTTGTGTCGTAAAGTTGAGAGCAACAGTTGAAGCTTGGGTAACACATTACTACAGAAAGTAGTTGCTTAATCTGCAAAGTTAAAATTATAGTCAATGTTAGCTCTGATCAGCTTTGAGAAATGTGTACACATTTAATGTTTGCCCAGAGAAACATTTTCAAATGTCTTGGTCCAGTTTGGTTCCATTCTGGGGAGAAAGGTACTTTGGCAACTTGAAACTTTACTCGGTGAAGTAATCCTGTCTTTAAAACAGTGGGCGGGGGCTCCAAAGGCAAGCTTCTCTGCTAATCCTGAACACTTTCTCTTTTGTCACTCTCACTTCCTATTCCCCCTTTTTTCTCCTACACTCGCCCTCCTTCTGCTGTCTATCTCTTCACTTTGAAAACCACTGGTTTCAAAATGCACCTGTAGCTATTAATTTTGCATGTGTCTGATTTTATGGGTTTGTGAAGCTCCTGAAATTAAAGTAATTTTAAATGGGTTTTAATTACTAATGCTTTGGGCCATTACCTTTAGCAAAGTCAGCAAAACAATGAGGGTTACCTTAGTTTGTCTCTTTGAGGAATGTACTCTTTTGGGCTCTAACTAAACAAGAACAACTTTCTAACTGGAAAAATAAATAAAGAGTATAAAACCATTGCTATATTAGGATGTCTGAATTTATTTCTTTTTCAAAAACAGCCACCTTTGATTTCAGGCATGGAATTTAAAATGTGCACAAAATGATTTTTGTTTGTCAGTAAAATCTCGTATTTTTCAAAGGTAGAGAGGGTCTAAGTGGCAATATTATGTTATGTAAGTGCTGAAACAGAGGATAAATTATGGCCAGAGGGTTTGATTTGTATTCTTAGCCCCACAGAGTACTTTGTATGTAACATTAGAGAAATGGGGTCACTTCTCAATAGTGTCCTCTTGTAACAATAAGGGTAATCAACTCCTAGTTGAAAAGTGAAGGAATAATGAGATAATGTTTGAAATGGAGTTTAAGTTTCTACCTATAGAGGTTGAAGGTAAAAAAAGAAAATCCAAAAAACGAAACAAACAAACAAACAAAAAACACCCCACGACAATGTCTGTGACTGTTTCCTTCCCAGGAGAGAAGGCTATTCACGTTGTTCCCAGTGGAATGTTCTGTTCAACTGGGCCGTCACTTGAGTGGTTTGATAATAATAAGCTTAGATTGGCTGCAGATACAAATGGGAAAGGTTGATTAAGTCATTTAGTCCCTTGACAATTTTGCAAACCAAGTGATTTCTATAAAGATCAGCCTTAAACTGCACAGTGCATGGACTAGTCAAATAACCAACGTTCTGGGTTCCGCCAATTGCTCCTTCTCCCAGAAAATATTGCAAGATTTTGACTATTTTCTCTGAAAAGTAATATCAAATTTCCTTTATCTAGATGTATGTTATTCTTATCAATGATTCCCAAGTGGTCTCTAATACCTCTTTTATTCCCTTTAGTTGAAAATGTGCTAAAATACACCCAGGTGATAGAAACACCCAGGTGATGGTTGCCAGCTGGTGAATTCATTAGTCACTTACATTAATTGTGTAGTATGGCAGATATAAGAATCTTTCTAAGCAGAATATTAAATCTATATCTCAATGTCCAAATATATTAATAAAAAATGTAATTAGAAAGAAAACAGTTCAAAAAGAAAGAAGTAATTTTTCCTTCTAGTTTCTTTCTAGAATTTACTTCCCACTCATATTTAAAGCAGCTCCCAATAATCTTGTTTAAATCACACTGTGTCTAAATGTGCAAGGTCAAGTAAAAATACAAGCAATTATTTATTAATAACAATATTATACTATGTTTGTCTAATATTTTACAGTATCCAAAGGGCTTAAATTCACTCTTCTTTATAATATCTGCTTAGTTTTTTCAAAGGGTTTAAAAATAATCTATGTAATTGTCTAATCTTCATATTAGAAGTCAACTTTTCTTTACTTAGTGATTGTTGGGTTCATCTATTTGAAATTTAAAAAAATACATGGCATCTAAGAACATGCCTGAAGCTCAGATTCCAGGGTTGTGCATAGGTACTGCTATGGGCACATGTACACACACACACACACACACACACACACACACACACACAGCTTGGATAGAAGGAAAATGAACCAGCAGGAGGAAAACAGCTGAAGAAGAAAACACAGCTGTGTAACAGTGGACAAGGCAAGTGACATCTCTTCTAGTTTTATGGCTGCTTCTAAACTTGTGTTTTTCTTTGTTATATACAATTTAAGTTCCATGTGATTCTTAGAATGTTGGAATACATTTTGGAATAAAATTTCTTATTCTGATTAATCTTAAATATATATCACTCTTTGAAAAATAAAGCCGATAACTTGTTTTCTCAGATAAACAGGAGCAGTGAAGTTGACCATGGGGAATTTCAAAAGGGAAGCCAGGGAAAGGGGGATTTTCAAGGTGAAATGAAGGTATTTAATGGGGTCATAGACATATTTAGAGCAATATTTAGACAGTGCTTGTGATTACTAAATCACAGAACTTCAGTAACCAAGAGGTCCTCAGCTCATCTTTAATTTCTTTGTCAATGCATCTTGGGCAATGAAATGTATGTAAAGTCCACTGAAAATGTCTTCACAATTATTATTTTATAATTATTGTACCCTGGATCTCTTTTTAAAAAATAAATATATTTTATGGATTTCAAGAGAAAGGGAGAGAGAGGGAGAGGGAGAAAGAGAGAGAGAAACATCAATAATGAGAGAGAATCATTGATTGGATGCTTCCTGCATGCCCCCTACTGGGGATTGAGCCCATAATCTAGGCATGTGCCCTGACTGAGAATGGAACTGTGACCTCCTGGTTCATAAGTTGACACAAAACCACTGAGTCACACTGTCTGGGCTACCCTTGGTCTCTTCATTTCAGCCACACAGGCCCTTTTTACTTCCCCAAACATTTAAGATTCCTTTCTGTCTCAAGGCCTTTGCAAATGTTATACTTTGTTGAGACATTCACCAACAACAGTATTGACCTAAAATATGTTCCATATGCTGGAACTGTCCATGATACAGCTGGTTCTACAGATGTGGGGTGTGACACACGAGATTCTATCAAAATCCTTCAAGTGGGCCACTGGGACATGCTGTCAAGGAGATTGCAGAGCAAGGAGATGGCATGCCATTGAAAAGCGAACCTTGGTAAAGGCTAAGCAGCCAGAGGAGGCATCCAAGGTCATGAAATGGTCATGAAAGGACAGAGAAATGGTCATGGAAATAGGAACAGCAACTTATAGTAATGTTTGGCAGGACAAAGCTAATAAGCAAACAGATACTATAAGTATTGGGCACTGTGCTAAGCACAGTTTCAACAAGTAGAAAGCACTTCATAGGCTTTCCCCCATTCATTAATTCATTTATTCACTCATTTATTCTTTCATTCTATTATTCATTCTACAAATATGCATGTGTACCTAAGTGCAAGGTACTAATCACATCAAAATAAACAAACACTATCCCTGTTCTATCACAAAGCTTACATTATGGGGGTAGAGAGAGTGGGGTGAAGAGAGAGAAGAAACAAATTAAAAATCTCTATATATAAAAGCCCAGTGACTAAAATGGTGGAACGACTGGAATGACTGGTGGCTATGATACGCACTGTGGTAGCCAACCAGCCTGATCCGGGCCCTGATCGCCCCCCTACTGCTGGCCCCACCCCCAGTCAGCCCCCAACACCCCGATTGGGGGTAGAGCCGGCCAGCCAACTGCCAGTGGCCCTTCTCCCCCGCTGGCCCAGACCAATAAGCCCCTATCAGGGTGGGCCAGGCAGACCTCACCTGTGCACAAATTTGTGCACTGGGCCTCTAGTAAATATATAAACTCTGTTCAAGATGGCCGTTCAAGAATGCTGTACTTGACACCTCCAAAAAACACATCAAAATTAAAACTAAATTACAGAACAACATTCAGAACACCTGAAATCTAACTGAACAGAAGTTCTATAAGAATAGAAAGAAGAAGCCACAGCAAGACTGGTAAACAAAATAGACTTTAAAACAAAAGCTATAACAATAGACAAACAAGGACTCAGCACTCCACTTCTAGGTATTTATTCAAAGAAACCCAAAACATGAAATCAAAAAGACATATACATTCACATGTTTATTGCACCCTTATTTACAACTAGAGGCCTGGTGCACAGATTTGTGCACCGGTGGGGTCCTTCAGCATGGCCTGCAGGGATTGGGCTGAAACCAGCAGTCCAACATTGCCTGCAGCTCCTGCCTGCCACTCTAGCTCACCCTGGCCCCACTGCACCTGCTGCTGTCACTGCTTGGTAGGCTCGCTGCCACTCCGCTGTGGTCTCCGTGCATCCATCCTAGGGTGATATCGGTGCACCCATGACTGAGAAGTGGCCATGGCTGGCACCCAGTCAGTCCCAATGCTGATCCAGGTCCTGGTCTGGATGGGGGAGGGGCACGCAGGGGGAGTGTCTGCAGGAGAGGCTTGTGCAGCTGCGCTCGCCAGCCATGAGCCTGGTGTTGGTGCCTATCGGTCAGGTGAGCGGCACTCCCACTGTGGAACCACACTCACCAACAGGGGGCAGCTCCTGCATTGAGTTTCTACCCCCTGGTGGTCAGTGTGCATCATAGCGACCAGTCGACTGGTCAAATAGTTGACTGATCACTTAGGCTTTTATATATATAGATAGCCAAGATATGGAAGCAACCTAAGTGTCCATAAATAGATGAATGGATAAAGAAGTGGTACAATGGAATATGATTCAGACATAAAGAGAATAAACATTTGCCATCTGCAGCAACACAGATGGACCTAGAGGATATTATGCTAGGTGAAATAAGTTAAACAGAGAAAGACACATGCCAGATGATTTCACTTATATGTGGAATCTAGAAAACAAAATAGACAAATATGCAGAAGAGAGACAGACTCACAGATGCAGGGACCATTTTGGCAGTTGTCAGATGGGATGGGTGAATGAAGTGAAGGGATTCAGAAGTGCAAATTGGTGGTTGCACAGTGGTGATGGGAATGTAGTATACAGCATAGATAATATAGTCAATAATATTTCATGACTATGAATGATGTCAGTCAGATGGGTGCTGGATTTATCGGGGTGATCACTTCATAGGTTATATAAATATCTAATCTCAGGGTTATACACCTAAAACTATTATAATATTGTACATCAACTGTAGTTTAGAAATAAAACAATAAAAATAAATATATAATATCAGGTAGTAGCAAATACTATGAAAAAATACACACAAAGCAAGTTAAAAGGCTAGAAAGATCAGGTGGTGTGACTTAGGGTAGGGCAGGCAAGGATATCTCTCTGATGGGGGGATATTTAAATTGAGAACAGAATGAAATGAGGCCTGAGATATCAGAAATTGTGCTGACTGATGAGATAATGATGGTGATGATGATGATGATGATGATTTGAAGAGGATGGTCTTAATGGTACCAAGGGAGGAGAGAGTTATAAGAAGGAGAGAATGGTCAGCAGTTCAAATGCAATAGAGATGTCAAAACAAAGGAAAATAAAGTATTCATTGGATTGTTAGATGAAACAAGTAAGGAGGTTAGTGACTCTGAAGAGAATAAGTACAGTGACTTGTTTGGAGGGAAAATAATTGCAGATGATTAAGGAATAGGAGAGTAATAGGAAATGGATATAGGGTAGATGTTTCAAGGAGCTTAGCAATGAAGAAAAGGATAGCTATGGGAGTATCTAGACACGAAATGATATAAAATAGTTTTGTGGGGTTTGTTCTCCTCTACACCAGTGTTTCTCAACCTTTTGGGACCAACAATTCTTTCTTGTGGAGCTGGCAAGAGGACTGCCCTGTGCATTGTAGGATGTTCAACAGCATCTCTGATTCTACCTACTACTAGAGGCCCAGTGCATGAAATTTGTGCACGGGGCAGGGGTGTGTGTCCCTCAGCCCAGCCTGCACCCTCTCCAATCTGGAACCCCTAGAGGAATGGCAGTCGGACACAATCCAGGACTGCTGGCTCCCAACCACTTGCCTGCCTGCCAGCCTGATCACCCCCTAACCATTCCCCTGCCAGCCTGATCAATGCATGCCTAAATGCTCCCCTGGTGGTTCAATTGCCCCTAACTGCCCTCCCCTGCTGGCCTGGTTGCCCCCAACTGCCCTCCTCTGTTGGCCTGGTCACCCCCAACTGCCCACCCCTGCTGGCCTGGTTCCCCCCCAACTGCCCTCCCCTGCAGGCCTGATCACCCCCAACTGCCCTCCCTTGCAGGCCTGGTCCCTCCCAACTGCCATCCCCTGCCAGCTATCTTTGACCACATGGGGGCGGCCATCTTTGTGTTGGAGTAATGGTCAATTTGCATATTACATCTTTATTATATAGGATATGTCAATGTCATCTCCTTCACCCAGTTGTGAGAACCAAAATTGTCTCTAAATATTATTAAATGATCCCTGAAGACAAAATTGCCCAAGGTTGAGAATGAGTGCTCTAGACTGAGGTGGCCTGTGTATTTTTTTTAAATTTAATTTAATTTTTTAAAATATATTTTATTGATTTTTTACAGAGAGGAAGGGAGAGGGATAGAGAGTTAGAAACATCGATGAGAGAGAAACATTGATCAGCTGCTTCCTGCACACTCCCTACTGGGGATGCGCCCGCAACCAAGGTACATGCCCTTGACCGGAATTGAACCTGGGACCCTTGAGTCCACAGGCTGATGCTCTATCCACTGAGCCAAACCGGTTAGGGCTGGCCTGTGTATTTTAAAATAATACAGAAAAGGTGTGGGGAAAGAGAGAGGAAAGTTATTGGAAAAGGAGTGTTTTAATGTGAGGAGCTATAGTCAGGAAGTGCAATATGTTTTCTCTGCAAGTGATAAAAGCCAGACCTAGGAAGACTATTAGTAAATGCTTTGTTTTATGAGTTTCGGAATAAATGTTGTCATTCCACATTAAGAAGGGAACATTCAAGCTGAAAATTAAAAGAAAAATTATGTTTATTATAACAATTTGAATACCTGTATGCAAACACTCAAGGTAAAGCAATATTATTAAAACTCAGGAATCATTAGTTATCCTTTTAGATATTAGTAGAATTCAGACAAATGAACATAGTTTCAACTAGAGAGTCAATCATGTGATTCACAGATTGCTCCTTAGCCTGGGAAGTCCTTAAATTGGGATTGAAGACAGATGTTTCTGATGTGACTCATGCATTTTTACCACTTTCTCATGGGCATGGACTGAGTTTATTCCTCTCTGTTTTCTGGTGATGTCAGTGTCTTGTTTACACAGGATGAGCCTGCCTAAGTCAAAACTAGCTCTAAGTCACGTGGTAGATGGTAAAAATACATAGGCAGCTTTCTCTTTAGATAGAATCTAGTTGGAAGCTCTAGGGGAATCAACTTGATTTCTGGGTTGAGTATATGAACTTTAGTTATTTGAAGATGTTCTAGAATAATAGAATTTCAGAGTTGAAAAGGATTGTCACAATTACTTTCACAAACATTTTACCATTTTGCAAGTTGCCATTTCAAGCACTGCACATTAAAAATAATCAAAAGTTGTGTTTCTTTTAGGGAGAGAACAAATGTGAATATATTAGTTGGCAACTACATACTTTTTCCTCCTAAACTAAAATCAAATCTTAATCTATACCTGAAAGGACAACTGGCATTTATTGAGAACCTACTACATAGAGAGAACCATTGTAGTTATTTTGAGATGTGATTTCCTTGAAGTGTTATGACAAGTCAGTGAACCAAGCATTATTCCCATAGTCAAGCAAGAAAAACTAGCAATCACAAACAAAATCATACTGCAAAATGCAACAATATAAAAATAGCTGTTTTATGTCCAGAGTTGATCTCTGGCCAATCTTCCCTCAGTGATTTTTACCAGTCTCTGATAAGATCTCAACTTGTTTTTAACAGTAAATACATAAATTGAACTACTTTTGGACTGATAGTCAGGCAATTTATTTCGTTCATCTAGTCTCTATCTAATAGAGTTAAGAGATGTGATTTTGGTGGCCCACTTTATATCTTATAGAGTGCGCTTTGACCTCTTCTGGAAGACTTTTCTAGCAACACACTATGGAAATTATCTATTTGAAGGTCATATCGGATGTCACTAAGACACAATCTTCTCTGAGATTTGAAATAAAAACTTGGGTTTGGTCATGGGCCTCCAAATGAGGAGATCATTATAGTCTTTGAGTTCAGTAAAGTTTTTGCAAGTAAACTTATCATGTTACGAGATTTATTGGGATTTATTACATCCAAAATAAAAAAAGTCCCCAAATCATTATTTTCTTGTGACTAACTAATTTCTATTATAAGGAAGGACCCTTTCCTTGAATGGGTAGCTCTGGTTTAATTCATACATTTTCTTAACTTTCAGATAACTGTTACTATGTACTAGTTATATATGTTATATGTGTACATATATACATATGTGTATATATTATACATGTGTGTTTATATACCTGTACACACATATAATATATACACATACATACATACATGTATGTATAATATATATACATCTACTGCTCCAAACGTTTGCTTTCTTTTCATTTGGTTCTCAAGAGCCAAATAAGACACAATAACTTGCCGAGTACATTTAGCTGCAGGAAAAAGAAGATTTCTGATAAGCTCCAATTCTCCCAAACATTAAAAAGGGACACACTGGAGTGATTAAAAAGAAATCTGTGGATGTAAGCTTCAGGAATTTCAGGGCACAAGCATCCTGTGAGTCTCTAATCCAGCATCTCACTCAACCGAACAAGGGATCTCTCCCCAATGCGCCTGCAAATGAAATGATTTGGAAGACATAGTTGTGTGGGCCAGTGGGGAGAGATCGATGAGTGGTTTCTGTGTCTGTGAGGTGGTCAGAGAGAGAGGCAAATCCCTTCCCCCCACTCCCATGGCTCCATGTGCCACTCTTCCTCTATACAAGGACAATTTGCTTTTCATGTAGTAATGAAGAACAATGTTTAACAGACAAAGGAGCTTCTAGTTTATTATTGTGCTGTCTTTGACTAGAGCTAGATGCTGGGAAAAATGGTAATTCACAGTGTGAATGCTTCTTTTCCAGCAGTACGGGTTATGGCTGAACATGTACATTGTATATTGCACATGGTACAATAGTGAACACTGTGAGAACGAGGAAAGAATGAATTACGGCTCCTTTTTTGTTGTTGTTGCTGGCCAAGAAACCAGGAATTTCCTCACAATGATTTGTACTTATGTCAGTGTGTGTATGGGTGATTCCTTAGCAATATACACTGCTGGATTCTGATAAATGACTTTAGGTGTTAAAATTAATGTATAAAATCTACCACGATGCTCTTAGCACACCTGTGTTCTCCTGCTTTCCCCTCAGTAAACTGATACAAGGCACAGGTGGTGCCTCATTAACTTATTTCATGCAAATAAAAACATATTGCATGATTTCTTCTCCTTAACTATATAATCACTGGAACATGATTGTGCTGATTAATGCACCAAACTTCGGGAGGCGAGAATTCAGCATCTTTTGTCAGTTCCCTTATGCAGAAGGGATTTACAGTCCATGTAAATTTGATTTTAATGAAGAGTAGTGGAATATCTCTTGCTCATATAAGAAGTCTGTTTTCCTCCACTTTGTCTTTTTTTATGCCATGGAACACTCCGTGATATGGAATTGGAAAAAACGGAAGGCCAAATTTCCCATGCTGACACACAATTGAAAGCCCAGAAGAGGAACCATCTCAAATAAGCACGCTTCATTGTTTTGATTCAGTGTTCAGATATTCTCATCAATAATTTCCAGAAAATGCCATTGATTTGCTTTGGAAGCAATAGTGGAAAGATAGTGACTGCGTAGTGGAATGCTCTCAGGTTCCTGAAATCATCCTGGAAAGGTCCGAGCATCCCAGCACAGCTATAAGCAGTACCATGCTGTGCTTAGGGGGGATGGCAA
Organism: Myotis yumanensis; assembly: GCF_028538775.1. Taxonomy (NCBI): domain Eukaryota; kingdom Metazoa; phylum Chordata; class Mammalia; order Chiroptera; family Vespertilionidae; genus Myotis; species Myotis yumanensis. The sequence continues at coordinate 77,307,890 of NW_027223753.1, forward strand.
GCCCGATTTAAAAAGTCTTTTGTGATATTATTTCTATGTTTTTAATTTATTGAATTAAAGCCAGGTTTATTCAATTAAAATAATACACTTCATGGTTAACTGCCATTTGCTGTTCATTTAAGCAAGCTATTGTACAGTTATGTAAATTTCATGAACAGAGACACTACTTGAGTGTCTTAATTACAAGCAAAAAGTGCCATTTAAATATGAATTAAGTTGCCAGTGTTTCCTATATTTCCCATCTTCTTAAAATCTAAGGGCTACCCAATGATCTGTACTGTGTCCTAAGCTTTTTACTTACCCTGTGAAAAAAAACACACACCCCTATTACTAAATATTATTTTTAATAAGCTCAGAAACAAGTGAAAATGTCATTATTTCATTGATCATTAACCAGAGCAATATCTGTATAAGAGGGTGTCAATTTTTCTCAGTTGGTCACTGATAGTCATTTTTATGTTGTTACTGAAATTTCAAAAGTATTCCATCTTATACGAGGGGAAATGATTTGCTACATGTGTCATTTGCTCAAATTCACTCTATATAAGATTTCACATTTTATAAAATAGCCTCTTTCAAATCTACCCTTTTATAATGCATCTACACATTCAGTTTTCAGACTCTAACACTGGGATGTGCGTAGTTTTACCACCCTTTTATCTTTGTGGGAAGAAATATTCATTTTAAATTTAGAACTGTCACTGTAGTTGTGTTTAGCAAAAGTGACTCATGACCTGACACTCGGCTGATTTCTGTGAATTAATTCCCCATGCATCTCGGACTTACTGACACTGTTTTTGTTTGTCTCTGTATTTTTGGATGGTCCCTGTGTATAAAAATGACCCAGAGACCAATCTGGCATTAATCAGGAAGGCAGGGAAGGGTTCCCAATTAGTTAATGAAAACCACAGCTCAGTTCTGTGCAGTCAGTTCCCAGCTCCTATCTGGCCGGAGCCATAAGGCTGCAGCCTGGGAAGATATTCCCAGCCGCCCCCCAAGGTAGCTCCCGCTCGGGGCTCCCCCCAGGAGTGAGAAGTTCACTGTTCACTCAGTGCTTGCATCATCCTTTCCAACATGTTCCCACTGATACATTAAAGGAATTAATTGCTCATAATGATCTCACCATCTGTTAACAGAGGTTCATACCTACAGGCTGGTGGCATGCGGTGGTTCTATTCAGGGATCAATAGGCAATGCCGGGCGAGCGCTTTCCCACATTGCCTGCCTTGACGCGCTGAAAGGGGGAGGAGAGCTCGGTGCCGGCCATCTGCTCCTTGTCTTTCTGTGCAAGACCTTGATGCGGTCCAGCACAGCTCTGATCTGACTCCAGTTCGATTGGAATGTGGCTGATCTGAGAGCCTCTCAAAGCTGTGAAAGTGAGTCAAAAGGAGATGCCCATTGTCCGGCATGGCTGAAAGAAAATGATCACTTTAAAATTCATAACTCCCAGGTGCCTGCCATCTATTCATGGGAAAAACCCTCTGAACTTCTCTTCATTAAAGAAAGAGAGGGGAGTCTTGCTAAAAAAGAGAGAAAAGGAAGTAGTTTGTGGGAATGTGCAGGGGATTTTCAGGCTAAACAAATGAGGAATTTGGCATTTTTCACTTGTATTAAAAGTGCTGTGTAGGGAAGGAGAAACTTTTATTTTATTTTTTTTAAAGTGGTGGGGGAGGCATGGAATGCCTGCCTAGGGCCTGTAACAACTAACACTGAGCATTTCCATTTTCTCCAGGAGAACGCAAAAGTCACCTTCCCTTTTTACTTTTATTACCTGGAGCTGAGAAAATTTTCCCATTTGATTCTGGACAACATTCTTAGTCAATTCTCATTCTTATTCCACTGGGGTGCAATTTGGATGGGAATTTAGGAAAAGATGAGAGCCTGAGAAATTCCTTAATATGGTACAGGACATCAGTGGACATAATGGAATTCAAATCTACCAGGTGTTTCTCAGGAGGAGTTTATTAGCAGGGTATCTCTTAATAGCACAGTTCTGTCTGTGCCTGAACAACAGGAGAGCAGTGAAGAAAGAGTAAGGAAATAAAAGCAAAACCTCTATGCCCAGGCAACTGAAGATCAATCGGAGTTCCAGAGCTGTGGGAACCCGGGACTGTCGATCAACTACTCTTCCCTATTGGTCACTGCAGGAAACTGATGTTGAATCAGACCACATTGGAATTCAAAGAGGATTTATAAATTAATGAACTGACAGCCAAACAAGAGTACAAAAGTAGAGAGTACTATGTTCTGTCTCTTGAAAATCTTTTATTTTACAGACGATGACCGGAAGAGCTTAAGTGCCTGGCTCAAAGTTATCCGTAGTCATAGAACATAGGCTGAAACTTTAACTTACTGGCAATTTTCTTTCATACTTCATGCTGTTCCCTTAGTGGTGTGGGGCTTAAAATTATTTTTTCTCTCAGCTTTCTCTATTTAGAATATAGATTGGTATTGCCAGCCTAAATCATTTAATAGTTCCTTTTAAAATTAATTCTGAGGTAAATGAGTTCAGTACAGTAGCAGAATAATTTTCAGAAATTGGTAGCATTTTTATACACCAATAATAAACTAGCCAGAAAGGGAAATTAAGAAAACAGTCCCATTTATTTCCAATTGCATACAAATAAAATAAAATAAAATAAAATAAAATAAATACCTAGGAGTACATCTAACCAAGCAAGTAAAAGACCTATGTTCAGATAATTGTAAGACAATGAAGAAAGAAATTGAAAGAGATACAAATAAAGAGAAACATATACCTTGCTCATGGATAGGAATAATTAACATTGTTAAAATGTCCATACTACCCAAAGCAATCTATAGAGATTCAATGCAATTCCTATCAAAACACCAATGGCATTTTTCACAGAACTAGAACAAATAATTCAAAAATGTGTATGAACTTCAAAATACCTGGAATAGCCATAGCAATCTGAGAAAGAACTAAGTTGAAGGTCTCACACTACCTGTTATCAAACTATACTATAAGGCTATAGTAATCAAAACAGCATAGTATTGGCATAAGAATGGACACATAGATCAATGGAACAGAATAGAGAACTCAGAAATAAACAGGCACGTATCTCGTCAATTAATATATGACAAAGGAGGCAATGGCATACAATGGAGTAAAGTCAGTCTATTCAATAAATGGTGTTGGAAAATTGGACAGATACATGCAAAAAAAATGAAACTAGACCACCTTCTTACACCATTTATAAGAATAAAGTAGAAATGGATTAAAGACTTAAATATAAGACTTGAAACCATGAAACTCCTAGAAAAAAACATAGGCAGTAAATATTTCTCTTAATAATTTTTTTTCCTGACATTTCTCCTTGAGCAAAGGAAACTAACTAACTAACTAACTAACTAGGATTACACCAAACTAAAAAGTTTTACATAGCAAAGGAAACTATCAACAAAATGAAAAGACAACCTACTAACTAGGAGAACATACTTGCCAATGATATAACCAATGAGAGATTAATTTTCAAAACTTATGAAGAACTCATGCAACTCAACCCCAAAAGCCTAAACAATCCAATTAAAAAGTGTGCAGAGGACCTGAATAGACAGATGACCAATAGACATATAAAAAGTTGCTTAATGTCACTAATCATCAGAGAAATGCAAATTAAAGCCATGATGAGCTATCACCTCACACCTGTCAGAACGATTATCATCAATAAAAAGTCAATAAATAACAAGTGTTGGCATGGATGTAGAAAAAGGGAACCCTTGGGCATATTAGTGGGGATACAGATTGGTACAGGAACTATGTAAAATAGTATGGAGGTTTCTCAAAAAATTAAAAATGGAACTGCCTTATTATCAAACAATTCTATTTCTGGGTATATATTTGAAGAAACCCAAAACACTAATTTGAAATAATACATACACCTCTATGTTAATTGCTGAATCCTATATAATAAAAGCCTAATATGCAAATTGTCCCCTCAACCAGAAGTTTGACCAGGAGTTCAACCAGGGGGCGGGGCCAGCCAGGGGAAGGGAGGCCCCGGCCAGCAGCTGGCAGCTGCTAGGAACCCTACCCGTGTATGAATTTCATGCACTGGGCCTCCAGTTATTTATAAGAGCCAAGATGTGGAAGCAGCCCAAGTGCCCATTAATAAGAGAGTAGATAATGAAGAGGAGGTACATATATAAGGGGTGGGCAAAAGTAGGTTTATAGTTACTCATATGGAAAATAACACAATAATAAATAAATAATAATACAAAAATAAACTCTGTGTTTTGTGTACTCACATCTATAAGCCTACTTTTTCCTACTCCTTTACAATGGAATATTACTTGATCATAAAAAAAGAATAAAATCTTACCATTTGCAACAGCATGGATAGACCTACAGGGTATTATGCTAAGTGAAATACATCAGGCAGTGAAAGACAAATACCATATGATTTTACTTGTATGTGGAATCTAAAGCACAATATCCTATCTAATAAAAGAGAAACATGGTAATTAGCGTACGACCGCTACCCTTCCCATTGGCTAATCAGGGCGATATGCAAATTAACTGCCAGCCAAGATGGCTGCCGGCAGCCAGGAAGCTGGAAGCGAACATGAGGCTTGCTTGCTTCAGTGAAGGAGGACTCCAACGTTCACTGCCTGCCTTGCCGGCCTCTGAGCTGGCAGTTTGAAACATTGTATCAAATATAGAAGCTAAACAAAACCCCAGAAACCAGCTTTCAGCCGGCCAGGATCTCAGAGCTGGAGATGATACAGTGTTTCGATTATAGAACCCAAACAAACCAGATACCTGCTTTCAGCAGCAAAGGCCTTGGCCCAGAATTAAAAAAAAGAAAAAAAGGAGCGGTTGGGAGCTTCAGTCACCCACCAGCCTGAAAACAGCCCTCAGCCCCTCACCCAGACTGGCCAGGCACCCCAGTGGGGACCCCCACCCTGATCCAGGACACCCTTCAGGGCAAACCAGCCAGCCCCTACCCATGCACCAGGCCTCTATCCTATATAGTAAAAGGGTAATATGCCTACCGGCACCGGGATCAGTGTGACAGGGGGCAGTGCCCAAACCCCCTGATCACCCTGCAGCTCTGTGTGTGACAGGGGGCGGGACCACAACCTCCCTATCTGCCCTGCTCTGTTCATGACAGAGGAAGGCGCCCCAACCCCCTGATCAGCCCTGCTCTGTGCCTGATAGAGGGGAGCTCCCCAACCCCCTGATCACCCTGCGGCTCTGTGTGTGACAGGGTGCGGGCCCTCCCCCCCCCCACGGGTCCTGCTCTGTGTGTGACGGGGTAGAGCCATAACCTCCCCATCGGCCCTGCCCTGAGTGTGAGAGTGGCGGCACCCCAACCCCCTGATCGGCCCTGCTCTGTGGATGATAGAGGGTGGCGCCCCAATCCCCTGATCCGCCCTGCTCTGTGTGTGACAGGGGGTGGTGCCCCAACTCCCCTATCAGCCCTATTCTGTGCGTGACAGGGTACGGAGCCCCAACCCCCTGATGGGCCCTGCTCTGTGCATGACAGGGGGTGGTGCCACAACCTCCCCATCGACCCTGCCTTGAGTGTGACAGGGGGCGGTGCCCCAACCCCCCAGTCGGCCCTACCCTGAGCGTGACTAGGGGTGGCATCGCAACCTCCCAATCCGCCCTGCTCTGTACATGACAGGGGGCGGCGCCCCAACTCCCCAATCGACCCTGCTCTGAGCCTGACCAGGGGCTGCACCTAGGGATTGGGCCTGCCCTCTGCCACTCGGGAGCAGGCCTAAGCCAGCAGACTGCGAGAGGGCACAGGCCGGGATGAAGGACCCCCTCTCTCCCCCCCAAGTGCACAAATTTTTGTGCACCGGGCCCCTAGTAATTAAATAAACAAAACAAAAACAGACATAGATGCAGAGAACAGACTGATGGTTGCCAGAGGGAGGGACTTGGGGGGCTGGGTAAAAAGGTAAAGGGATTAAGTGTACAAATTGGTGGTTACAAAATAGTCATGAGAATGTAAAGTGTAGAATAGAGAATATAGTCAATAATATTATAACTATGTATGGTGCCAAGCAGGTACTTGAAATATTAGGGGATCACTTTGTAAAGTATATGATTATCTAACCACTATGCTATGCCCCTGAAACCAATACAAAATAATGTTGAATGTGAATTGTAATTAAAAATAAAATTAAAATAAATAAATTCTGAGCTTTTAGTAAGATTATGAAAACTATTATTCATCACTAATACATACAAAATAGAAAATTGATCAAGTAATATTATCAGACGGAAAATATTACAGTAGATGGCAGAACCTATTGGTGAAACCCGGTGGCAAAGTCCAGTTCTCTTGGACATAAATAACCAAATAAAGGAGGAAGAAGGATGGGTAAGAATTGGCAGTAACCAGTGCTGAGTCCCTTGACAAGCATGAAGTCAAAAGGAGTGGGTGATGGAAAGGAGATAGAGGAATCTAGAAATAATACAGACTTCTGGAAATGAGAGAAGGGATGCCTAACAAAACAAGTGCTGTTGGTCTTTTTTACCAAACAACAGTCCACCACCTTAATAAATCCTCCCCCCTCCCCTGTAGAAATTTAAATTCAATTTATTGAGAGACTTTGTTTTGCTTGACTTTTCACTGCAGTGGATAGGAACATAAGTTTTTAAAATAGAATTGTGATACTGTCATATTTTTTCCCCTCTAAGCATTTTTTTTTATTAAACTCTTTCAAACTCTTAAAATACTAATGTTCAGAATTATTCTGAATTCAGTAGAGCATTGCTTTTCACCAGCTTATCCCCAAGAGCTAAGTAGAATGAAGGCAAGTGATAGTTCTGGCAGCATAGGCCAAACAATCCCATTGTTTTTGTAGTAGATTTAAATAGAAAATGAAAAATCAAGGTCAATTATAGATTTGTTCAGTGATCCAATTTGATTCATAAATTACTAATTATTTGAGCCTATAGTTATGTTAGCATTAGTGAATATAGGTGGATTCCCCCACTCCCTCCTCGTGTATAGTATAAGTACATTGACATTTGGGATGAAGATTGCCAGCAGCCAAAAGGGAATGGCTAACAGTCAAGTATTTCAGCTTCAGTCTGGAGCTTCAGGGGAAACCTTGAGTTTATTACAGAAAAAGTAAAAAATACTGTATAGGTAAACCAAAGGAAGAAATGAATTACTCATAATCCCCCTGTCCGGGATAACTACTGCTAACTTTTCAGAGTATATGTTAAACAACAACGAAATCAGATCATAATATTTACATTATTTTACATGGTACTGAAATATAAAACTGAAGATATTTGAGCATTTTTGACCCATTAACAAAAATGGCAATATACATATGGGTCAACTTAAAAGCTTTTCACTCAGTGATACATTGTGAACCTCTTCCCTTTTCCATAAGTAAGCATCTGAATTCATTTTTTAATGATTTCACATATGGTTTAGAAACTATTTGAATAAGTAGTCTCTGAAATTTTGAGTGTCCCAGCTCTTTTCAAGATTGTATTTAGAAGTCCACACAGATTTCAGAGTAGAACTAAAACAAGTTATGCCATAGGAATAAAGTTCATTGAACATTTACTTAAACATCCTCTTATATTATCCTCTTTCAATAAAATGATGGCCCTCTTTCTCGATTCATAATGGAAAACGTGTATGTAAGAGGCTATTTTCTCAACTGTTGGACTAGGAGGAACATAGTCAAAGAAAATGTGCCTTAAGAATGAGGCATACAGCCCTGGCTGATGTGGCTCAGTTGGTCAAAGCACATGCCTGGGTTGCCGGCTTGATCCCCGGTAGGGGGCACGCAGGAGGCAGCTGATCAATGTTTTACTCTCATATCAATGCTCTCTCTCTCTCCCTCTCCCTTCCTCTCTGTCTAAAAACCAACTTTTAAAAATCTTTAACATAAAAGACAAGAATTAGGCATATAGCCCTGGTTGATGTGGCTCAGTTGATTGAGTGTTATCCCAATGTAGGAGGCAGCCAATCCATGTTTCTCCCTCTCTCTCCTTCTCAAATAAATAAATAAATAAATAAATAAATAAATAAATAATAAGGCATGCAAAGGTACCTAGATCAAACTATGACAATGAGCAAAGGTAATACCCCTAAAAACAACAAAATCTCAACCCAATAAACCACAAAATACAATGAAGCATAGTACAGAAGGCAAAAGCTATTTGTATCTTTAATGGATTTGGATGACAAATGCCCTTGGAGGGATCACAGGGAGCTGTGGTCCCCAAAGTTTTTCCTTTAAGACTCAAATCCCTAGGGTATCCTGACTCCTAGAGAAATATACTGTGAATGTTGTTTATGTCAACTTTATTTCTAATACTTCTTTTTCTTTCAAATGCTATTTGAGACCTGATAGCTCGACCTCCTAAGTCTGTCCTTGTTTTTCAGGGTTTTTCCCACAGACTCTTATTATGGTCAGAAATGCCCGTCTTTTCTATAGATGAATGAATTTTCTTTTTTCCTTTCAAGGATTCTACAGGGAAAGTTCCTCCTCTTAATTATTCAGTTTTTGAAAATAGGTGTTTTTTTTAAAACTTGCCCTTGCCATTGTAATCAATTTACATTGGCTCAATCATCCGACTCAACTTTGCTCTCAAGTCTTGTGTTTAAAATTAATAAAGATTTTAAAAGCACACAACAAAATCAAATACACATTCATGCTACCCTACCCTCACCCTCCAGTTCTCACAAAAACAAGGCTTGTGGGGTTAGCTGATCTCTGGGTTTTATTTTCCCTTCTCTCTTTTCTTTCTTTCTTTTTATTTAACTGCATGGAATGTAAAAGTTTATTGGGGGCAAGAGGTTCAATGACTATTTTTCCCTCAAACAAATTAATCTTGTATAACCTGCATTATAAAGGCTATTTTTAAAAAGAGGAGGAAATAATCATAGGGGCCTTGTTTGGAACTCTTGTGGGTTTGAGTTCACATTTGCACCAGCCAGAGATTTTCAATTAGCAGTGCCTTAGAAAACAGGGACCCCTGCCTTTGTCGGTGTCCTGTGGAAGAAGAAGAGCAAATAGATTGGAAATGGTCTTATGGCTCAAGCTCCTGGGAAAATGTAACAGGTGTTACAGCTCAGCTGGGTGTGAGATTTATGAAAAAAGCCCACTCAGACTTTGCCCATAGAATTCTGCTTTCTAGCCAGGGCTTCAAGTAGGAAGAAACTAATGACTTCATTACCATCTCAATTCTGGGAAATGTCTGGTCCAGACCTGAATCGTTAAAGGAAAGGTATAGCACTCTGGGTGACCTTACAAGATCAAAATGCTATTTAGAACAAGTTCATTAGTCAGAGCCATAAACCTGGAAGAATGCACCCTTTAGGAATCACACTTTGGTCATACAATGAGGATAAACAAAAACACAAACAAAATAAACCCATACAGATAAGCAGGGAGAAAGAAGCAAAACAGCCATAACCTGCAGTCATCATGCTGCACTATTCCCTCCACACCCTTTGAAGGGCCTTCACTTCCAGCACTTCTTCCTTCACTCTGTGCTGTGACACATTAAAAGGCTCCTGTCACTTTCCCATTTTCAGTGGATTATAATTGGAGGGTGAGGTAGAAGCCAGGAGTGATGTCAAATTCCCAAGCAGCGGAAGGTGAAATAAATCTCTTCAGTACTAATAGTACTTAATAGTATTAACAGTAGTAGTACTTAACTGGTAGCAATTAACAGTAAATTTTTTATTAGATAATTGCCTCTCTTATTAATCTGCAATAGAAAAAAAACATAGCACATGCGAGTCTATCTCCTGTCCTATTTATTCCTACAAACAATCCTTCTGGGCCATTGTATTGCATTTTATTTTATGTTGCTACTCCATTGAAAAAGAACTCAATTACAGTAACCTTCTCACAGTCTACTTATCTCTAAATGCCAGCCCCTAGTGGGGGGTCCTCCACCCCCATATGACTCAGTTTTATTATTCTCCCACATGCTCTGATTTTCAGAACACCTCTGAGGGGAAAAAAGTCAAAGACACATTGTTCATAAGGCCAAAGCTTTAAGGTTGTGAACTTCCTGAGAAAACATGCTTCACATTTAAGTCTCTAATCACAATTTCTCTTATTTATAAAGTATGTGGTGATGCATTCCCAGTAGATCTGAGACCCATTATGTCCTGGAAGACATGCTGACCCTTGAACTAAAGCTGGTCACCAAGAAGGAATTAGGTTGGGTTGTTCTGACTCTATAGGCATTGCAGCCAAATGGGATGACAGTGTTTGAGCAAAGCAATTTGGATGACAGAGGGCAACAAGTACTGCTGAGTATGACGAAGTCACCAAGTAAGGGTTGCAGTTTCTGCTCATTACATACTTAGTTCATTTCTGTCCATCATTGCAAATATTATTAGGGTTATAATATACTTGGGAGCTTATTGTAGGGACCATGACGTGGCCTATTTAATATTCTAAACAATTATTTATGATGTTTGGGACATTATTTCAGGATGAAGGCTTTAGATTAGAGATTAGAAATTTTCTGAAAGAAATGTTTGTTAGTACAATATATCGCTAAAGAACTATGTCAAAGGAAATCTTGCAGAGATATGCTCATATATACCTGTAACATTTCTCTCCTTTGGCATTTTGCTTCTACTTATTTCTCTCTTTGTCAGCGTAAACATGTGTGACTGAGCAGGTTTAAAAATCTTGCAGCAGTATGTTTTATCATTTATAAATTAATGTACCATTTATGAATTAATTTCACCTGCACTATCTCACTCAGCTCTTCACACCAGGCCCCGGAGATAGGCAGATAAGAATACTAGGCTTAGAGAATTTGTTACTTAGGCTTAAGATCAGGTCTCCTGGCACCTCATCCAATGTTCTTCCATTGCTTTGAACTCTTGAGGACAATCTGGACTGTAGTCATGTTGGCCATGGTTTTGATATAATCTCAAAATACTTCTTAGCACAGTTTCACACAGCGATCTTTAACATGTTCTTTATGATGACACTTTTAAAAAAAATCGTTTTACTTACTATTCCTACCTTAGACTCAGAACAGGGTTTTAAGTTAGAAAATGGTTAGAGTTATTAAGGGTACCTGAAGGTTAGTGATTCGTAAAAAACAATAGGCTCTCTGGCTTCATGGAGAAGGAACGTAGGGAAGGAGTGTTTATGTGGAAGAAAATGTGTTGATTGTGAGGGCAAATCCTGAAGATGTCCTACTGGGAAACCCCTCCCCTTGCCCTTTGTAAATGGCCCTTATCACTCTCTTTTCCTCTGGCTGCAGAAATGAAACCATCCTGGGTGCTCAGTGAACAATCAGGAGCACAGGGAAATTTGACCTCAAGTCTCTGCTGGGTTAGCGGAAAGCAGTGACAGGGTTAAACGCCCTTGCTTGGCTTTCTAAATCCCTAGTGAGGAAAAGAACTGCAGGAGTTAGGACAACTTTTGAAGCTGCTAAGAGAATTAAGGAGCTATGGATAAGCTACAGAAGGGAAAAAAATGTTGAAAGAAAAAGAAAAAATAGACTGAAAGTGAGGTAGAAAGCTGTTATTCAAACCTGAGATAAAATCTGGTTTATAATGAGATTAATGAATTAGGGTTATAAGTAAATAATAATAATAATTGCTAGTTTTTAAATGTTTGCAACATTCCCGGCACTGCATCAGCACAAGGAAAATAGAGATGAGTAAGATACTCCCCTGCTTTGAAGGAAGTAAATGAGAGAAAGTTTGTAAAGTATTAAAATCGCACAACACTGTACCAATGCAAAGGATTAGCTGATTGTATATTGCGATGAGCTTCAGATTGGATTTGGCAGTTCAACTTGCAAAAGCTCAGATACTTATCCCTGAGCTATGAGACTTGAGGCTCGTTCAAAATAAACGTGCAAGGAATGAAACATTAACTAGACAGTCACGAGATGTGGGCACCAGTCCTGTTCTGCTCCATCTTTTGAACTGGTCACGGAACTTCCTGGTTCACTGTAATGACCATGGGAATCACAGAGAAAGCTGCCTTTGCACAAGAATCACTTGACCATTTTACAAAAATGGAGAGTACCAATATGAATGTCTTGACATTTTTACTCTTGCTACTGATGTGTGTTAAGTAACAAAATGAAGTGATGCTACTATGGAACTATCAGGATTGCAATATGATTATTAAAAATAAGTTTGAGCCTATTTTTTAAAAGTTGTTACTTATTTTCAGCTGGCATGCTCCATCTGAGTTGGTTTTTATTTTAGAAGTTGGCAGAACCAGGGACTGTGCTATGTTATTATTAGATATTATTTCTAGCTTGGAATTTCGGTGACATAATATAATTAGACTGTGTGCCATCTATTTCTCCTGCATGCTTCTTTTATCCTCACTTGCCAATATAAATAGTAAAATAACAAAATCAAACTGCAGTTTTATTCCAATCTCTATTTTATGTTATTTGACACTAACTTTTCTACAGTTAATATTAGCTCAGATAATGAGGCACAAAGATAAGATTACTTCATCTTTACATGGTGCCTTTCCTTCTGAGGATTACAAAGCGGAAGTTTAAAAGACTTATTAAATTTATATTCCTCTACAAGTGTAGTGCAACATTATTAATCTCATTTTGCAGACAGGTAAACTGAGGTGCAAATGTTAGAAAGTTACATTTTTAGTTAGTTTCTTTTTTTTTTTTTTAATTTTTCGCTTAAAGTATTACAAAGGGTATTACATAAGTGTCCTTTTTTCCCCCCCCACCCTTGACAAACCCCTACCCTCCCTTACCCCCCAGTGTCTTATGTCCATTAGTTATGCTTATATGCATGCATACAAGTCCTTCGGTTGATCTCTTACTCCCCTCCCCCCTGCCCCCCAACTCTCTCTGGCCTTCCCACTGCAGTTTGACAATCAGTTTGAGGCAGCTCTGCCTCTGTATCTATTATTGTTCAAAAGTTTGTAATGGTCTTTATTATCCATGAATGAGTGAGATCATGTGGTATTCTTCCTTCATTGACTGGCTTGTTTCACTTAGCATAATGCTCTCCAGTTCCATCCATGATGTTGCAAATGGTAGGAGTTCCTTCTTTTTAACAGCAGCATAGTATTCCATCGTGTAGATGTACCACAGTTTTCTAATCCATTCATCTACTGATGGGCACTTAGGCTGTTTCCAGATCTTAGCTATGGTGAATTGTGCTGCTATGAACATCTGGGTGCATATATCCTTTCTGATTGGTGTTTCTGGTTTCTTGGGATATATTCCTAGAAGTGGGATCACAGGGTCAAATGGGAGTTCCATTTCCAATTTTTTGAGGAACCTCCATACTGCCTTCCATAGTGGCTGCACCAGTCTGCATTCCCACCAGCAGTGCACAAGTGTTCCTTTTTCTCCACATCCTCTCCAGCACTTGTCGTTTGTTGATTTGTTGATGATGGCCATTCTGACAGGTGTGAGATGGTACCTCATTGTTGTTTTGATTTGCATCTCTCGGATGATTAGTGACTTTGAGCATGTTTTCATATGTTTCTTGGCTTTCTGAATGTCCTCTTTTGAAAGGTGTCTATTTAGATCCTTTGCCCATTTTTTGATTGGATTGTTTATCTTCTTTTTGTTAAGTTGTATGAGTTCCCTATAAATTTTGGAGATTAAGCCCTTATCAGATATGACGTTGGCAAATATGTTTTCCCACGAGGTGGGTTTTCTTGTTGTTTTGTTGATGGTTTCTTTTGCTGTGCAGAAGCTTTTTATTTTGATGTAGTCCCATTTGTTCATTTTCTCTTTAGTTTCAACTGCCCTAGGAGCTGTATCAGTGAAGAAATTGTTTTGGCATATGTCTGAGATTTTGTTGCCTTTGTATTCTTCTAGAATTTTTATGGTTTCCTGTCGTACATTTAAGTCCTTTATCCATTTTGAGTTTATTCTTGTGTATGGTGTAAGTTGGTGCTCTAGTTTCATTTTCTTGCATATGTCTGTCCAATTTTCCCAACACCATTTATTGAAGAGACTATCTTGGCTCCATTGTATGTTCATGCCTCCTTTGTCAAAAATTAATTGAGCATATTGGTTCGGGCTAATTTCTGGACTCTCTATTCTATTCCACTGATCTATATGTCTGTTCTTGTGCCAGTACCAGGCAGTTTTGAGAACAGTGGCTTTGTAATACAGCTTGATATCTGGCATTGAGATCCCACCTACTTTGTTCTTTCTCAGGATCGTTGCAGCTATTCGGGGTCTTTTTTTATTCCAGATGAATTTTTGGAGAGTTCGTTCTAGATCTTTGAAGAAGGCCATTGGTATTTTAATGGGAAGTGCGTTGAATGTATAGATTGCTTTGGGTAGTATGGACATTTTAATGATGTTGATTCTACCAATCCAAGAACATGGTATGATCTTCCATCTGTTTATGTCTTCCTCTATCTCTTTTTTCAACGTCCTGTAGATTTCTGAGTAGAGGTCTTTAACCTCTTTAGTTAAGTTTATTCCTAGGTATCTTAATTTTTTTGGTGCGATGGTAAATGGGATTGTTTTTCTGATCTCCCTTTCTGAAAGTTCACTATTGGTGTATAGAAATGCCTCAGATTTCTTGGGGTTAATTTTGTATCCTGCTACATTGCCAAATTCATGTATTAAGTCTAGTAGTTTTTTGATGGAGTCTCTAGGGTTTTGTATGTATAATATCATGTCTTCTGCAAATAAGGACAGTTTTACTTCCTCTTTTCCAGTTTGGATGCCTTTTATTTCTTCTTCTTGTCTAATTGCAATGGCTAATACTTCCAGTACTATGTTGAACAGGAGTGGTGAGAGTGGGCATCCCTGTCTTGTTCCTGTTCTTAGGGGAAATGGTGTTAGTTTTTGTCCATTGAGTATGATGTTGGCTGTGGGCCTGTCATATATGGCTTTTATTATGTTGAGGTATGATCCTTCTATTCCCACCTTTCTGAGAGTTTTTATCAAAAATGGGTGTTGGATTTTGTCGAATGCTTTTTCTGCATCAATTGATATGACCATGTGGTTTTTTTCTTTCAATTTGTTTATGTGATGTATCACATTTATTGATTTACGGATGTTGTACCATCCTTGCATCTCTGGGATAAATCCTACTTGGTCATGGTGTATGATCCTTCTGATGTACTGCTGGATCCGATTTGCTAAGATTTTGTTGAGGATTTTGGCATCTATTTTCATGAGGGATATTGGCCTGTAATTCTCTTTCATTGTGATGTCTTTACCTGGTTTTGGTATTAGGGTGATGCTGGCTTCATAGAATGAGCTTGGAAGCGTTCCTTCCTCTTGAATTTTTTGTAGTAGTCTGAGGAGGGTAGGTTTTAGTTCTTCCTTGAATGTTTGGTAGAACTCCCCTGTGAAGCCGTCTGGCCCTGGGCTTTTGTTTGCTGGAAGCTTTCTGATGACTGCTTCAATTTCTTCCATAGTTATTGGCCTATTGAGGTTTTTAGATTCTTCCTGATTGAGTTTTGGAATGTTGTATTTTTCTAGGAATTTGTCCATTTCCTCCAGGTTGTCCAGTTTGTTGGAGTAGAGTTGCCCGTAGTATTGTTTAACAATCATTTGTATTTCTGTGGGGTCTGTTGTTATTTCGCCTCTATCATTTCTGATTTGGTTTATTTGGGACCTCTCTCTTTGCTTCTTGGTGAGCCTGGCTAGGGGTTTGTCAATCTTGTTTATCCTTTCAAAGAACCAGCTCTTGGTTTCATTGATTTTCTGTATTGTTTTTTTGGTCTCTATTTCATTGATTTCTGCTCTAATCTTTATTATCTCCTTCCTTCTGCTCACTCTGGGGTTTTCTTGTTGCTCTCTTTCTAATTCTTTGAGTTGTAGAGTTAGATGATTGACTACCATTTTTTCTTGTTTTTTGAGATAGGCCTGTAGAGCTATAAACTTTCCTCTCAGGACTGCTTTCATTGTGTCCCAGAGGTTTTGGATTGTTGTGTTTTCATTGTCATTAGTGTCCAGGATGTTTTTAATTTCTTCTTTGATGTCATCGGTAACCCAATCAATATTTAATAACATGCTATTCAGCTTCCAAGTGTTTGAGTATTTTGGGTTGTTTTTATTGTAGTTTATTTCTAACATTATGCCATCGTGGTCTGCGAAGAAGCTTTTTATGATTTCAATCTTCTTGAATTTGTGGAGACTTTGCTTGTGACCCAATATGTGGTCTATTTTTGAATATGTCCCATGAGCACCTGAGAGGAATGTATATTCCGCAGCTGTGGGGTGAAGTGTTCTGAAGATGTCAATTAAGTCCATCTGATCTAGTGAGTCATTTAGGATTGCTGTTTCTTTGCTGAGTTTTTGTCTAGCGATTTATCCAGTGATGTCAGTGGTGTATTAAAGTCCCCTACTATGATTGTATTGTTGTCGATCTCTCCCCTGATATCTTCCAGAAGTTTTCTTATGTATGTGGGTGCTCCTGCATTGGGTGCATATATGTTTACCAGGGTTATATCTTCTTGTTGTATTGATCCCTTTAGTATTATGAAGTGGCCTTCCTTATCTCTGGTTATGGCCTTCACTTTGAGATGTATTTTGTCAGATATAAGTATTGCTACCCCAGCTTTCTTTTCCTTTCCATTTGCGTGAAAGATATTTTTCCATCCCTTCACTTTCAGTCTGTGTGAGTCCCTTCTAATGAGGTGGGTCTCTTGTAGACAGCAGATGTATGGGTCATGTTTTTTTATCCATTCAGCCACTCGATGTCTTTTGGTTGGAGCATTTAGTCCATTTACATTTAAAGTTATTATTGAAAGGTACTTGTTTGTAGCCATTTCTTTTTTGTGTGTGTGTATGTGGCTGTTTTCTTTCTGAGCTTGATATTTCTTCTTTTTACACCAGTCCCTTTAGCATTTCTTGCATGGCTGGCTTGGTGGTGATAAACTCCCTTAGCCCTTTTTTGTCTGTGAAGCTTCTTATTTCCCCTTCAATTTTGAATGATAGCCTTGCTGGATAGAGTATTCTTGGATTCAGTCCTTTGCTTTGCATCACTTTGTAGATTTCCGTCCATTCTTTTCTGGCCTGATGTGTTTCTGTTGAGAAATCATTTGATAATCTAATGGGAGATCCCTTGTATGTTACTTTCCGTCCCTCTCTTGCAGCCTGTAAGATTCTCTCTTTATCCTGAACATTTGCCATGGTAATTATGATGTGTCTTGGTGTGGGTCTTTTCGGGTTCACCTTGTTTGGGACTCTCTGGGCTTGTGTGACTTTTTTCTTCCCCACCTCAGGGAAGTTTTCTGATATTATTTCTTTGAATAGGTTTTCTAATCCATGTTCATCTTTCTGTTGTTCTGGCACCCCTATTATTCGTATGTTGTTTCGTTTCATGTTGTCCCAAAGCTCCCTTAGGCTCTCCTCCTGTCTTTTAATTTTTTTCTCCATTTGCCGTACAGTTTGAGTGTGTTTTGCTTCCTTGTCTTCTAATTCACTAATTCGGTCCTCCGCCTCTCCCAGTCTACTGTTGATACTTTCAATGGAGTTTTTTATTGAAGCTATGTCACTCTTCATTTCTTCTTGGGACTTACTTAAGTTGTGGATTTTTTCATCTGTTTCTTCTAGCTTCTTGCATAAGTAGTTGAGTTTTTCATCTGTTTCTTCTTGCTTCTTGAACATCTGGTGCATGTACTCTAGGAACCTTATTCTGAATTCTTTTTCCATCATGTTGCATATCTCTGTCTCACTTAGCTGCTTTTCTGGCGAGTCCTCCTTTTCTTTCCTTTGGGGGTTTCTTTGCCTACCCATGTTTGATCTCGCTGACATATGTAGATGTTGAGATGTTCAGTGGCTGCTCCCTGGGTGGCAGGGGCTCCTTGGGTTGTGGTTGCTGCTCAGACGGTTGCGGTAGCAGCTGCTTTCCAGTTGGCAGCAGCTCCTCTGGTGGGTGTTGTTCACAGCTGTGTTGGCTCTTCTGGCTGGTGGGGGGAGGCTTCACGTACAGCTGCTGTTCCACAGACAGAGGGTGTGGTGATCAGGAGGCTGTGGTGATCAGGAGGCTGCGGTGATCAGGGGGCTGCTGTTGCTTGGATCTGCGGTCTGGGAAACGCTCCTCTCTTACCAGCACTGCATGGTCTGGGAAACGCTCCTCTCTTATGGGCACTGCATGGTCTGATCAGTTCCTCAGGATGCCCCCTTTAGTCTCAGTTCTCCGCAATCACAAAATCCAAATCTCAAATCTCCTGGCGCCAGCAAACCCGCCTAGTTAGTTTCTTAAAACAACAAAATTTTTAAACATTTTTCCATGAATTAAAGGAGAAAATAAGTTATTTTTATATGCTTAGTTTTAGACTTTTTATTTTTATATTTTACCATGACAAGATGGTAAGGAGAGTGACAAGTTACAAACTCTCAGGGTACATGTCAGTCATCAATTATTAAAAGCTATCAAATGTTGGAGGGGTTTGAACAACCCAATACATTTGTATTGTACCCTGTATTTCCCGAGTGCTAAGTGTCTCATCTGAGGTCATTGTGGTGGGCAGCAGTAGTGAATTGCATTAAGCAGGAATTCTATCTATACCCCATTTCCATGAATATCATTGTACCTCAGATCTGCTGCACAAATTGAATTTTATTTTATTTTCTACTTAAAAGTCCGTTTATAGGTAAAGAGATTGCATAGTCCCTGGCAAATAGAAAATGCTAAATATGGTGTTCAAAAATCATGTTATTACAATCTAAGCTTCTCTTTCCATTCGGCATCTGCTAAGGCCCAGGATTAGATGACCAAGAGCAGAGTTCTAGGGCCCTTGCAGAATCCTGTAGCTAAAGGAAGAGGAATTGAAAAGGCCATGTTTCCTCCCTAATTTATTTCTCTTTTCTGTAGTTTTGTATAAACTTGGTCCTTTTAATTGCCTCTCTAGAATATCTCTAATTGATAAGTCTGGTAACAAATTACTAAACCCAATACATATCATAAGAAGAAGTGAAGATATAAATGCTCAATATCTAGAGAACATAAATGCTTTCCCAGATAATGGTAAGATAGGAGTAGGTGGAAAAACTCCATAAAATAAGATTAATAAATTAGGATTATAACTAAATAAAGTGATGCTACTAAAGAATGATCAGGATTGCAATATGATTATTAAAAATAGGTTTGAGCCTTTTTAAAAAAGTTATTACTTATTTTCAGCTGGCATGCTTGATCTGAGTTGGTTTTTCACAGTATGGAGATATTCACATGGAGAAAAGTCTATGTTTTTAAAAGGCTTAAATTTTCACAATTATTTTTATTGTAATGTTCATGAATGCAATTCAATAATTTTGTGGTACTGAGTTCTGTGAATAAAAAATAAGAAATTTAAAAATGGATCATAACAGAATAAAATATAAAAAATGTAATCCTCCCAAAAGATACAGAAAGAGCATTTGACAAAGTTCAACATCCATTCATGAAAACAATTCTCAACAAGATAGGTAAACTTAAAAATATGGGGAATTTTATGCAGAGAGTAGAATGGTGGTTACCAGGGACGGGGAGTTGGGGAAAATGGGAGGATATTTTGTCAAGGGTATAAAGTTGCACTTATGTATGATGAATAAGTCTAGAGATCTAATATATAGCATGATGAATATAGTTAATATCATTGTATTGAAATTGGAAATTTGTTAACAGAGTAGATTTCATCTACTCTTATCACACACATACACATACAAAAAATGGTAGCTGTGAGATGTTTATTAGCTTCACTATAGTAAAAATTTCATTATGTATATTGAATCATCATGTTATACAACTTACAAAAATGCAACTTTTAGACCTGGCCAGTTTTCTCAGTGGTTAGACCATTGGCCCATTGACCTAGGGTCCTGGGTTCAATTCCCAGTCAAGGGCAAGTACCTCAGTTGCAGGTTCCATCCCTGACCCTGGGAGGCAACCAATCAATCTGTCTCAGGTCTATGTTTCTTTCTCAATCTCTCTTCCCTCCCCAACACTTACCACTCTCTTTAAAAATCAATGGAAAAAATATATCCTCACTCCTCAGGTGAGGATAAAAATATGCAACTTTTATTTAAAAACTGTTCAGATAATTTTTTAAAACTATGAGAGTTTCTGTATCTAGTTGTCCTTATTTGCACATGCAAATCTATATACCTGGACTTTACCTGCCTTTTTGTTTTTCTTGGGAATATAGGGATACTAATATTTTAGATGTTTGGAAAACTTACTGCTTAATTTGTGATTTAGCCAAATAAATTAACCTTTTTAAAAATATATATTTTATTGATTTTTTACAGAGAGGAAGGGAGAGGGATAGAGAGTTAGAAACATCAATGAGAGAGAAACATCGATCAGCTGCCTCCTGCACCCTCCCCACTGGGTATGTGCCTGCAACCAAGGTACATGCCCTTGACCAGAATTGAACCTGGGACCCTTGAGTCCACAGGCTGGCGCTCTATCCACTGAGCCAAACCAGTTAGGGCTAAATTAACCTTTCTTAAGTAATATTTTTGGGTCAGCTTTTTAAGGTTAGTACTAAAATAATAACCCACTAGTTGTGGATCCAATTTTTTCACTTATTTGTGTCATTTCCTGTGCATGGCTATCTTGTGTAGACAGAAGGAAAAGTCTTAAAGTCTGAACATAACAAATTCAGAACAACAGATTCTAGAAACTAACAAAACTCTTAATAATGGAAATTTAGTAATATGATAGTCATGTAAAATGAAAGGTTTCTGTATTGAAGGATTAAATGCTGAGATATATCTGAATTAATGTGACTTTTATTGAGGGCAAGGTTGGCAAAGAAATCACCTACTTAGAGTGTCACCTTTGATGATGAAGCATAAAGAGTGGTTGTCACACATACTGCAAAACCAGGGCATGTAGAGAAAGAGCATGTGACTTGCAGCTGGGTGATCTGGGCTATAATTCTAACTCTGCACTCACTAACTCTGTAATCTTGGAACAATACTTTTTTTGAACCTTGAAAATAAACTTTCTTTGAACCATTTTTATCATCTCTAATATGGGAAAAATAATTCCTATTTATCCCAGAGGGAGTGGAGGAACAAATGTACTATATTGTACTGTGATGTACTATAAAAAAATGTTTCCATTATTATTTTATTTTGGGGTTCAGACATGAGAACTAGGTACCAAAAGATGCAAGGTAATTAAAATTTGTTAGCAAATGTAGAAAACTGATTTCATATCAGTACATTTTATAGTTTGCATATTTTTTTTCCACATAGCCAGCAGATTGTTCAGAACCTAGTTACCAAAAATTGCTTTATCTGGGGTAGAAAATGAATCCCTATCCTTCAGATTTGGAGATAATCTGTTTTTCAGAAGGGGAAACACGATTGGCTACTGACAGCAGAAAACCATCTGGGGGTAAGGAGGACTCTTACTGGCCTGGTTCCACTGAACCCCAGCTGTTCTCCCGAGTCAGGTGTTTTGAGAATTGATGCACCAATGTATGACAGTATCCAGGCATAGAAATATGAACAATCTTATTCTCAAACTTTTAACCTGAATAAATGCACCACAGTGTTCCAATGTATTTCTAAGATGTTTCTGCTCTATGGCAACCAGTGGGTAGGAAGGGGCTCATTTTTTTGTGTGGGATCAGGTTCTTATCTATCACCTTCAAAATCTTATGACATTTTTCATTTCCCTCTTCTTGTTCTACTTATTACATATTGCCACGAATTCTAAATATTCAAGTAACTATTTTTTTAACTTCACTAAGATGACTTTACTAGTATATCATGGAGTTAAACAGTCTCTAAAACTTACCAACTGTAGAATTTTGAGCAAGTTACTTAAAATTTTCAAGGCCTAGTTTTCTTCATTTGCCAAGCAGGGATGATATTTCCAAGCTCAAAATGCTGTTGTAAGTATTAGTTGGAATAATGTATGCAAATATGGTACATAGTAGTCATGTATAAATATTAGTTTTTTTCTTAAAAACAATTTGTTTTATCTCCCACATTGCTTCAATCATAGTAGATACTCAATAAATGTTTGTTGAATCAAAAAGTAGTGGTGACTTCTAGTGACCCCTATCTGTGCAATGATGGTCTTCCTGTCCTAGTTATGAGGAGATAGTTTGACTGCACCATGGCTTCTACCTTCCTGACTCCAGGTGCACTCTAGATTTGACTATCTAGTTTCCACTGAAGACTTCAACACACCTGGCCCCAGTGAAGCAAGATTTGGAGGAAAATTGCTGTGTATTTGGGGACTGGAAAACTCTGCAGCAGCAGGGAGGACTCTCTGAAAATGTGAAGTAAGCATTGGTAGTGAGAAAAATAAATCACACTCACTTAGGGACACTGACTACAGCATTTTCTGAAAGAAAGACCTGAAAGAGGCCGTGCTCAAGTTTGCTTGTATGACTTCAGCTCTGGACTCATCATACACCATTAAAAATGTTCTGAACCCTTCTTAAAAATGCAGTCCCCAATGCTGTTCAAGGAAGTAGATAAGAATTTGGAGACTTGATACATTGACTAAGATGTGGGGCAGCCTCATGAATGGTCTCATAAGACAGAAATATCTGCTTTAGGATTTTTAGCAGAGCTCATTCTCAAAACTCATGGAAATCAATGGAAGAAAATTTGCCAAAGTCTTTTGCAAAGCAATCCACATATTTCCCCCGTTTTTCACACTTACCACAAGAAGACCAAAATGGGGTGATAGTGGTAGAACTTACTTTATGAATAGAAAGTGTGGGATGGGGAATGATGTGGTGAAGGTTTTGGGAAGAGCTTGCATATTCAGCTCATCCCCATTACTCCACAGACTTTATAAAGCTTTCTCTGACCTTTTACTTTCATTTCCCCCTTTCCGAACAAACAAACAAGCCCTTTAAAATCTCAAGATTCCCTTAAACAGAGAGCCACAGGTGTCCTTAATAAAACTTACAGTAGAAGAACCAGGAAAAAATATGAAGCCTTCTGTGATCTGAGACTGTAGACATGAGTTAGACTTTTGAATATATCATTAAAGTAGTCAGAATGATGAAGGAGAGCTCTTAGTTGATGGCATGAATACCTCCCGGCATTTTTTTCCAGTTTAGGAAGGAAAAATCTGTCTAACATCTCTGGAGCATTTAATGCCAAAGAGAAAGTCCCAGAAGTACAATTCAGTAGTCACTCTGACCATCTTTAAATAAACCAGAACTTATTTTCAATCACTAGTTAGGAATCTTCTCAGAATGATCAACGATGTGTGATTAAAACTGCTACACAGAGAATTGTTTCCACACTCATCTAGGGAATAACAGAGCACCCTTAAGGCAGGTCAAAGGACCTACAGGGCCCCAAACTTGAATCCAAGATCCAAGCAGTAACTAACATCCCTCCTTAGTCACTTTTTAAAACTAGCTTAACTGTCCAATGAAGTTTTCTATTTTCATCAGAGCCTGTCTCGACTGTACAATATGTTCAACTGAAGTGTCTAATGTCTAATAACATCATCACTTTGCCTACTCCTATTTCTGCATAAGATCTCCTTTACTTTCTAGCCCTTCTATAACCTCATCTCCCAAGGACAGGTCTTGCTGAGAGCCTATGACTCTAGGACGCTTTCCACCTATGTACCATTCTCCCAGTTTCATAGACAGCGCATCGTCCCCATGGGAAGCCTACCCATATTCCTGCTGCAGTGCATGGTCTTCCTGCTATACGCACTATACTTGGGCCCAACTCTATTTGGGGGCAGAGAAATACACTTTCAGTTTTAAAAAGCAAAGAGCTAGTATTGCCTCTATCCCAGAGGCCTGTGCTATTATAAACCATGGTGATTAAAAGGGGAGCAGGGGAAAGTTGGGTATTAATAAGGACATGGTCCACGGACAAGATTTTTACCAAGTAACAGACACAGGAGAATGATAGGGACTCATTACAGCAGCATGTGACTCCGTGAAGCTGTTTGACTTTCTTAGGCTTATGTCTGACAGTTACTGACTTTTTTTGTCCTTAGAAATGTATTTGTGATCGCTGAAGTAACACAAAAACTGCTACATATTCTAGTGAAGATACTAAACTTTAAACAAAATCAACTTAATATATTTATACATAATATTGTTAAATAACAATAATAATTATTATTAACTAGCAATACATTATATAATTTCTTATAATACTCAACGTCTACAATTCATTTGCTCTGCACTGTACCAAACACATCACACATACTAACTCATTTAATATTCATAATAAGCCTATATGACATTCATTATTACTATCCCTCTCTCCAGATGAGAAAACTGAAGTGTATGGAGTTTAAATGAAATGCCCAAGATCTTGCCCTTTGAAAATCCACGAGCCAGGTACCAAACTGAAGCATTACAATTGAATAACCTCTACTCTGAATCTCTGGGCGATTGATAACCAGTCAGTGATTCTCAAAAGGTGATTTCTGTACTAAGGGAAGTTATACTGCACAAAATATAGAAAGACAGGAAAAGGGAAGGCCATGTCTTTGTGACTTCTCTGGGTGCAATCTTTTCCTGCTGATTTTATTGAGCTAAAATCAACATATTACATGTATTAGTTTATGGTATACAATGTAATGATTTGATATATGTCTATATTGCAAATGATTCCCACAATAAGTTTTTTTTAACATTCATCACCTCAGATAATTTAACAAATTATTTTTTGTTGGGATGAGAACTTTTAAGATCTATTCTTTTAGCAACTTTCAAATATGGTAAACAGCATTGTTAACCATATTTACCATGCAGCACATTACATTACATTCCTGAACTTATTTATCATATAGCTGGAAGTTTGTACCATTTGACCACCTTCACCCATTTTTCCCATACCTGTCAGCCCCACCTCCAGCAACCACAACCTACAATCTGTTTCTATGAAATCAGTTTTTTTTATTGATTTAGATTCAACATATAAGTGAGATATCCTACAGTATTTGTCTTTCTCTCTCTGACATTTTACTTATCATAATGTTTTAAAGGCCCATCCATGTTGTTGCAAATGACAGGATTTCCTTTTTTACAGTTGAATAATATTCATATATACATTTATGTACATATATGTATATCGCATTTTTAAATCCATTCATCTGTCAATAAACATTTAAGTTGTTTCCATGTCTTGACTATTGTTAAAAATAATGCTGCAGTGTACATCAGAGAGAAGATATCTTTTTGAGATTGTGTTTTTATTTTCTTTGGAAATATATCCAGAAGTGGGATTGCTGGATTATATGATAGTTGCATTTTTATTGTTTTGAGGAACCCCCATCTTGTTTTTCATTGTGGCTGCACCAAATTACATTCTCTATCATTGCCAACACTTTTCATCTCTTGCCCTTTGGATAATAGCAATTTTAACAGGTGTGAGGTTAGATCTCATTGTGGTTTTGATTTGCATTTCCCTGATGATTAGTACTGTTAAGTACATTTTCATATGCCTGTTAGTCATTTGGATGTCTTCTTTGGAAAAACGTCTATTCAGATCCTCAGTCAATTTTTTATTAGATTGTTTTTGCTATTGAGCCGTGTCCATTATTAATATATCTTGGATATAAACCAGATAGATGATTTGCAAATATTTTCTTCCATTTGGTAGGTTGTCATTTTATTTTGGTGATGGTTTTCTTTGCTGTGCAGAATTTTTTTTTTTTTCATTTTCTGTAGTTCCACTTTTTTATTTTTGCTTTTCTTGCCTTTGTTTTTGGTGTCAAATCCAAAAAATCATCTCCAAGACCATTGGAGCTCCATTCCTTCATCCTGTTCCACTACACCAACTGTCTGAGCCCCCTGCCAGTGACTGGACCACTTGGATGCCAGGTATTGGAAGACGAAGGAGACATGAAAAATTGTAGGTATATAAGAGAGTTTTAATTGTAGGAACCAGTGGCCATGTAGCCATTGGTAAGAAGGAGCCACTAGACAAAACAGTTCTTCAAATAAAGCCCCATACAGTAGCCATACACTGGCTAGGTAACAATACATCTTTCCCACATAGCAGCAGCAGCTTCTGTACCCACAGCTGTAGCCTGCTGGTCAGTAATACATCTTCCCGTAATACAGCAGCACCTAACATAAAAGCTAGCCTCCACCAGCAGTTGCACACTGCCAGCTGG
This sequence comes from Myotis yumanensis, assembly GCF_028538775.1. Taxonomy (NCBI): domain Eukaryota; kingdom Metazoa; phylum Chordata; class Mammalia; order Chiroptera; family Vespertilionidae; genus Myotis; species Myotis yumanensis. The sequence goes on from NW_027223753.1 coordinate 77,333,917, forward strand.
TCAGTAACTTACTTTATACTACTAAGATAAAAGAGGCTTCTTGCCAAATAGTGATCTTAGTCGTTTGGGTTATAGAAGGGCATGCTTGCACAGTGTACTTACAGATTACTGTGGCCTTGCTCTTGCACTGGTGTATAGCATCTCAACCTTGAACATTTTAATTAAGATTCCCACACTCAGAGTGGCCTTGAACATCCTGTGTACTCTGAACAAGGCCTCTGTACTTCAATTGTGTACATCCAGTGTACCCCACAAAGTTCAATGTCATGGAGTTTACTCCCTTATGTTTTCTTTGAGGAGTTCTATGGTTTTCAATTTTACAGAAAATTCATACAGGAATTTCAAAACTCTGGAATTGAGATACAAAAAGCCAGAATTATTCAAGAGGGAGTGATTCACTACAAATCTCTCATCTTCATCAAATCACAATGTGTAAATGTAGTGTCACAGAATGAGAATATAATGCTATGTGCCTGAGTTGTAATGTGACCCCTCTCCGCCATGTTGAGCCACCATGCTCTGAGAAACAGATCATCCAATGTGTAGGTAAAGAAGGGTAAGGAGTCCAAATCTGGATAGAAATATATTTAAGTGACTGGAGCAACAGGAACTGGTGGCAAAGGAGAAGAACCTGAGCTGTCAAACCACAATTGGGGACATCGGACACTTTATGGAACCTTGATTACTTCCCACCTGCTGGGATGAAAGGGTTGTTCTGAAGGACAGAAAACTGGTTTTCTACCTTGATTCTGCAGGGCTTGTTTGCAAATATGCTTCCTGTACTATTTGTTTACTCCTTTAGCTTTGTCCTAAGTCTGCAGGACAAGATGATTTTTTCCCCTTTGCTATGTATTTTAAATTAACACTGCCTGTCTTCATCCCAAGTTGGCTCCTATTTATTCCTATATTCTCCAAGTACCCCCACCGATTTCTATTATGACATGTGAGAAAATCATACTAAAAATACATTTGCACTGTATTTGGAAAGCATAATCTTAAAAATTATAAGTAATTGTATCTGTTTGTATTATTACCAGGTCACATCCTCCTTTTGTGCTACATTTAGATGATGGAAGGGAGAATTTGTCATCCATGGAAGAGGAGCCAGATGCTGATGCGCACAGCTGAGCCCCAAAGCACAAATCAGATTCTGTCTATGAAAAGTAGGAGTATTCTGGTTTGAAACAAAACTGGATAGGAAACATTGATTAAAATGATAAAAGAGAAAATACAGTTGGCCTTTGAACTATTCCGGGACTAGGGACACTGACTCCCTACACCTTACCATGCAATAAAGAAATCCACATATAATTTTTGACTCCCTAAAAACTTAACTACTACTAGCCTACTGAACAAAAACCTTACCAAAACAGAAAGAGTACTGGTAAATGAACATATATTTTGCATTCTTACAATAAATAAGCTAGAAAATGTTATTAAGAAAATCATAAGGAAAAAAGAATACATTTACAGAACTGTACATATTTATTGGAAAAAAAAAAAACACCACATGTAAGTTTACGGTTCCAAGTTGTTCAACTACGTCTAAGTGGCCTAAATGAGTGTTTTTAGTCTATCTTAAGTGCACTTACATAGCTTACAATTATTATCTAATTATTGTTTGGTTGGAATTGCAGGTCAGATGGAGAAGTGGCTACACCTCCATAGAGTAGGCCATTGAACATCTCCCTTTCAATGCTTCCAGAATGAGAAGTCAACACTCTATCTATCTATCTATCTATCTATCTATCTATCTATCTATCTATCTATCATCTATCATCATCTATGGCTAATACACAGATAATCTATGTATTTTAACACACACACACATTTAGGGATAGCAGCATAGGAGATATGTCTTTGAACTGCATTTCTGTCATGCCCTTTTAACTAGTCATTTTTTCCCCAATCCTGTACTAAGGGAAAATTTCTTGGAGAAAGAAAAGAAACTCTTTATTCTTTGATTTTAAAAATATATTTTATTGATTTTTTACAGAGAGGAAGGGAGAGGGATAGAGAGTTAGAAACATCGATAAGAGAGAAACATCGATCAGCTGCCTCCTGCACACCCCCTACTGGGGATGTGCTCTCAACCAAGGTACGTGTCCTTGACCAGAATTGAATCTGGGACCCTTCAGTCTACATACAGGCCAATGATTCTATCCACTGAGCCAAACCGGTTAGGGCTTATCCTTTGAATTCTAACAAGAATTTGATTTATTATAAAGCAGAAAAGACATTTAATTTTTTTTTTTTGGAATTTGATATGTCCATCATGACACTATTGTTTAGTAGGGGCAAAAGTTGCAACTAACATAGATTTTTCATATTTGTTCATTTTTTTTGGTTAGAAATTGAGGTAAAAGTTTGGATGGAATTTGAGCAATGGCTACTAGACATGAACAGAACTCTTCTTTTCTTACTGTGTAGGAAACTGAACATAATTTGATTTTTTTTTTTTTGAGGAGGCACATCTTTAGGAAAGACTGAGGCATCTTTATTTCTCCAAAGAAGTGTTCAATTTTTATTTTATTTTGTGTTAATCCTCACCTGAGGATATTTTTCCATTGATTTTTAGAGAGAGTAGAAGGGAGGGGGAGAGACACAGAGAGAGAAACATCAATGTGTGAGAGACACAATAATTGGTTGCCTCCAATATGTGCCTCAACCAAGGCCGGGATTGAACCTACAACCCAGGTACATGCCCTTGACTGGAATGAAATCCAGGACCTTTCAGTCCGCAAGCCAATACTCTATCCACTGAACTAAACTGGCTTGGGCTTCATCTTCTTTTTTTCCCCTTTTAAAAAAATAATATCTTTATTGATTTCAGAGAGGAAGGGAGGAGAGATAGATAGAAATATCAATGATGAGAGAGAATCATTGATCGGCTGCCTCCTGCACACCCCACATGGGGAATCAAGCCCGAATCACGGCGTATGCCCTGACTAAGAATCAAACCGTGACCTCCCAGTTAATAGTTCGGCGCTCAACCACTGAGCCATGGCAGCCGAGCTTGATCTTTTTTAATGAGTCACTATTTTCCAGTGCCTCGAGTATCATAACATTTCACAATATCTATCGAGGACTTTAGGTATACTGTAGATATAGAAAGTAGGGAAGGAAATCTTACAAAGTTTATTCCATGAACTTCATAGGAATATGGCTTGCCTCCTTTTGCTAAAGGTGAGATAAAATAAAATTTCAAGTAATTATTATCTGTTAATTCAAGTTTTATCACCCTGTTTTTACCTCTTGTGCACTAAGATGAAACAATACTGCTAACTCATATTGTCTAGTATATGTTAAGAGGCTCGGGTTTGGGGGTTTTGCTCTCATTGTAACATTGCCAATGGGTTTGTGATGACCTTGCCATAACCCTCACTTAGATGTTGTTACAAACAATGATACACATTCATAAGATGATTAGCCTGGATGAGTCAGTCTGTGGCCGCAAAGAGACAAACTTTTCAGATATAAGTGGGTTGGGATGAATAATTACCACTACATTGTGTTGTAATTATTAAGTGACATGAGCTCCTTAAGTATAGGGATCGTGGTATTTTTACCATTGTATCTACACCATCTAGCATAGTAATATGCTCAGTAGTTGCTCAACAACTGTATTAGAATTGAATGGCTTAGTGGTGAACTCAGTCCAAATAAGATAACAAATCAGGTCTAATGAGCTAATCTTCATTGTCTACTCCTGTTGACCGGTGTCCTCCTAGACAGATTTCTGATTTCAGACACAGGGTGTGCCTTCCTGATTTATGAAGAAGGGAAGAGCCCCTGTGTTCTTCATTATTCCCAGGAGAACAAATTGCATTACACAAGGTGGGGCCGACAAGCTTTTTAAGGACATACTTTGTTGATCTGTTTCTTGTCTCTCCTGTTGTTCTTTCTCTGAGCCTACCTGCCCCTTTTCAAAAATGAAAAACACCACAAAGTAATAATATGGTATATGTCATCACATTAGCTACAGTTATAATAAAAGCAGCTACATAATCAGGTTATACTTTGCCTCATAGCCACAGAAATAATGGTGCTTTATCGAGAAAATTTTATAACCAAATGGAAATTCACTAATTCAATAGGTAGTTATCAAACGTAATATAATTCAGGAGTCCAAAACTGCTGGTGTCTCCGTAGATGAAGGGAAAAAAATTCTATTCTATTGTTATGCAATTCTTAACAGAATACTTATTATTATTATTATTATTATTATTACTTATTATTTTTGGAAAAATGTTCAGCATATGTTATTTTGCTCTTTATACAATCATTTCTTGTTTTGTTTTATTTTGTTTTTGCTTGGATGCTCTTTGTGAAAAGTCTGTTTGAATATCAAAAGAAAGTAAAGTGATCAGTGATAGGGATTATTAAGTAAATTAAATAATCTAGATTTTTAAAATATGGACTTATATTTTCAAACTGCTAACAGAGTTTCCAAAAGGCTTCTTTAAATGCAATACATACAACAAAGTCTCTGTGCACCCAGGTATTGTGGAAAGTGACAGGCTTTCCACCCATGTGCACAAACTAATGAGCAGGAAAATATGTAACACGTCTGTGTTTAAAAACGATTTTCAGGGACAACTTCAAGCGTACCAACATTCACATTATGGATGTACTAGAAGGATAAGAGAGAGAGCAAGATATTGAAAACCTATTTGAAGAAATAATGACAGGAAACTTCCCCTACCTGGTGAAAGAAATAGACTTACAAATCCAGGAAGCACAGAGGGTCCCAAACAAGAGAAACCTAAGAGACCCACACTAAGACACAGCATAACTAAAATGCCAAAGATTAAAGACAAAGAGAGAGTCTTAAAAGCAGCAAGAGAAAAGCAGATAGTTACCTACAATGGAGCGCTCATAAGACTGTCAGCTGATTTCTCAACAGAAACTTTGCAGACCAGAAGGGAGTGGCAAGAAATATTCAAAGTGATGAATAGCAAGGATCTACAACTAAGATGGCTCTACCCAGCAAAGCTATCATTTAAAATTGAATTTCAGATAAAGAGCTTCACAGACAAGAAAAAGCTAAAGTTCATCACCACCAATCCAATATTAATTGAAATGTTGAAGGATATTCCTGAGGAAGAAGAAGAAGAAGAAGGAGGAGGAGGAGGAGGAGGAGGAGGAGGAGGAGGAGGAGGAGGAGAAATAAGAACAATAAATGGCAATAAATACATATCTATCAACCATTGTATCTAAAAATCAAAATAAATGAACAAGGAATCTAATGAACAAAATAAACTGATGAGTAAAATAGAACCAGAGGCATGGAAACATGGAATACGCTGATGAATCTCAGAGGGAAGGGGAGAAGGGGGGAGGGGCAGGAAACAATTTAAGAAAGAACTTGTATACATATATGCATTAACTATGGACACAGGCAATAGGGTGGTGAAGGCCTGGGGTGGGGCAGGACTGGGTGGAGGGGGAAAATGGAGGTAAAAAGGGGGACATCTGTAATACTCGCAACAATAAAGATTTTTTTAAAAGATTTTCAGTGCGGTTGGAATGCCAAGTATTTGTTTTGTTGACCTCAGGATAAGCAAAAAATTAATTTTACCAGAGCCTCTCATTTCCACCATTCTCTGAGTATTCCTATTCATTTAAATTTGTACATGGACATACTGATTACTCTGAATTGGTTTTTATTCTATCAGAGTTCATTTATAGTTGAGCGTTTTAGCCATAAGGTGCAGAGGGATTTATTTTTTGTCTTTAAAAGCGAATCTTTTCATTTAATATTATCCAATGCACTTAGAATTATTGAAGCTATTCTGATGAAGACACTGTCATTCTGTATCAGTGACACGTAAGAGAAGAGAATGCTCACTTGATAGGTAATCACTGTGTGTCATTCAGAAAACTGAAAGGCAGACTCCACTTGGATGGCGCCATTGTTTTCGCTCAAAACTATAAGATTGTCATAGTTAAAATTTTAGTTTAAGTTTAGACTTTGGATGCATAGTGACAAACTAATACTTTGGAGAAGCAATAATTGACTTACAGGTGGGTATTATTTTATTTATTTGGTTATTAATTCTCATTTATATCCATTGGAAAATTTGTATTTTTCCTTCTTAAAGGATGGTTTCCAGGTAAAAGAATTATGTTGGTGAGGCTACATGATATATTGAAGACCATGAATTTTGGATCCAAGCAGATATGTGTATGAGTAGCTAAAACTCTTAAAATCTTGTTTTCCAAATTTGTAAAACTGGTATAATAACATCAATCTACCTCATGAGGTTTCTGTATAGATTAATATTAAAATATATAAAACATCTAGTATACAGTATATTCAGTCAATGTTATTATTTGATTATGTTAGCTCTTAAAGAAACACTAGCCACCACATAAATGATCTGTTTTATGAGTGGAAAAATGTTTTCGGTCAAACATATTAGGGTTGGGAAATCTTTGCTTCTGCAGAAATGAGTTTATGTGAATTTCATTCATAGATTGTGTTTCTGGTTCTGATTTCAGTTCTGCTGAAAGGACATTGACAAGTCCTTCCTCCATTAAATTCTTAAGATGAACTTCAAGGGCTTTCTCAGATTAAAATGTTGTTTCTATATTCTTGGAATTTAGCCTAAATTTTCTAGTTTGGGGCTATGTGTTTTGAATCATTTCCTTCGGCTATCAAAAGATCCCCCCTCTTTTGGGGGGGTCTCTTTGGCCAGTAATCATTTCTTTATCTCATAGCAAAAGTTTTGACAGGGTTGTCTATATTAATTGTCTTTCCTTCCTTGCTTTTTATTCTAACTTATATAGTCTCCAATTGGGCCTATATCCATACATTTTGCTAAAACTATCATTGACAGTGATTTCCATCTTGCCAAATCTTTTGATTAATTCTCCAGCTTTATTTTACTCATATGATCTTGTTAACTGTTCCCTATTTGAATCAATCATTTCTCTAATCTTTCATGCACCATAATTATCTGATATTTTCTCTTACTTGTTGGACAGTATCTTCTGCTGGCTTTTTTTCTTTTCAGTCTCTAAGCCAATGTGTCTAATAGAAGTATACCACGAGCTACATATGTGATTTTAAATGTATTAGTACTCAATTTCCACATTAAAAAAATAAAAAGAAACAGATAAAATCAATTTTAATAATATATTTTGATTAACCCAGTATATCCAAAATATTATTTCAATAAGTAATTAGTGTTAAATGAGATACTTTATATTCTTTTTAATATATATATCTAAAGTTTTCATAATCTGGTGGGTATTTTACACTTAGAGTGCATCTCAATTTGGAGTAACATATTTCAATAGCTCCAAAGCTATTGGCTACTAATAGCTACTATATTGGACAGTACAGCTCTAAGTGTTGGAGCCTTTTATATTTTCTGTGTACAGACTTTCTGGGTGACCCGGGTGAGCATATATTACTTATATACTGGTTCAGTCATTCAATAAGTATTTCCTGGGTGCTTTATATGTGCCAGACTGCTGTGTTCTAAATACTAGTGAACAAAATAGTCAGAAATCCCCACCTTAATAGAATGGGTTCTGTAGTGAGAGGGAAGAGACAATAGACAAGATAACTGAGTTAATATTACTGCACAATAGAAGGTGCTGTGGCAGGTACAGAGGAATGGCCGAAAAGTGGGAAGTGGAGTTAGAGAGTCAAAGAGTCAGATGATGTAGGGCTATTGTGTACTATTGAAAAAACTTCAGCTTTTACTACATTGTGATGGGAAGCCATTAGAAGGCTCTAAGCAAAAGAATACATGATATGACTCAAGTTGTGAAGATGGTTTTGGCTGCTGTTTTGAAAATATACAATAGATCAGGGAGGAAGCAATGTGATCAAATAGGAGGCTTTGATCTGTTACAGGGGAAGTGTTAAGAAGGTGTCAAATTCTGAAAGCTTTAGGCCAGGCATTGAAATATGGAATCATCAACACATATTTATTTTGTCCAATAGGGTAGCCATTTGTTACATATAGTTATTTAAATGTAAAATAAAACAAAAATTCAGCTCCTTGGCAACACTAGTCTAGCCTTATTTCAAGTGCTCCATATCCACATGTGGTGAGTGGCTAGTGCATTGGACTTTGTGGCTATAGTGCATTTTCATCCTCAAAGAAAGTTCTATTGGGCAGCATTGATGCAGATGACATTTAGAGCTCTGTCCTCCTGTCTCTCAAATCAACTGCCTGCTAGATGCCCCCACTGAATAATTAGATTATTCTTATATTCATATATGTCAAATAATCATCAGATACATAACATGGCCAGTGTTCTTGATTCCAGTCTTCAGCTCTCTGGTTCCCATTCCCCAGCCTGCTTTCATTTCTTTCTTTTTCTTTTTTGCCATCTCAGTAAGTGGAGTCACCATCTATACTACTGTCCAACTACTGTTCCTGATTCCTGCCTTTCTCTCCCCACCCACACCTGTCACTTCCAATCCATTAGCAGGTAGATCTGCTTCTACCTCCAAGACATATACTGGCTATGACCACCCTTAGTATCTCCACTTCCATCACAGCATCTTTCTCTGGACAATTCAGAAAGCATCTAAGTTAGTGTTTTTCAACTCTTACTGTACATTAGAATCACCTGGAAGTTTAACACCAAAACAAAACAAAACAATAAATAAAAAGGCCTGGGCTGTAGTCCATGCATGCTGGGGGGCTTGGCTTTGTAACAGCTTCCCAGGTGGGACAAGGGTGGAGGACCACTTTTCCCTGTCCTTCCCACCACTTCCTATTGTCTTCTCTCCATGTAAGAGCCAGAGTGACCTTTTAAAATAATAAATTGGATCATGTCATTCCCTCACGAGAAACCTCCTCATGATCTCTCATTGCTCTGAAAAGAATTTGAAGCTCCTACAAGATCCGGCCCTGTGTGTTTCTCCCACCAGCTCTTGCCTGGTGGATCCCCATCACTGCTACTTCTGAGAGGTGCTCTGTCCATGTTATCTTAAGCAGCCCTTTCCTCCTCCCCCAGCATCTATCCCAATCACTCTCCCTCACCTATTCTCTTCATGGAATGTATTATGTCTGCAATGATCATATTTGATACTTTTCCGATCTGTTGTTTATCTCCCTGACTAGAACGTAAACTTCATGAGAGCAAGGAACTTTGTTGTCTTCTATTTACGTATCTTGAGCACCCAAAACAGAACCTGGCAACAAATAAATATTTTTGAATGTCCCCTTCATTTATTTTATGTAATACATATTTCTAAAGATTCTTTGTAGAGCCTTCAGAGAAAAGATGATGGCAACAATGATGATAAAGAAGATGATAATGTACATGGCAACTACTCTGACTTACAGAGTGCTTGCTATGCACCAGGCACAGTGCTTATTCAAGCCTTGCTGCAGACTCTGAGAGGGCACAATACACCCATTTTACAGACCAGAACACTGGGACTTAGAAAGGCTAAATAACTTGATTAGGACCGCCAAGGTAGTAAGTGTGAGAAGCCAGAGCTGGAACAGGGATATGTTTAAGGCCAAGGTCATGATTCTTAAAAACAAAACAAAAAAATCAAACTTGTGGCTATTGAATACTTATGAAATAAATAGATTAAATGGCTACTGGCACATTTTGAAGAGTTGTCAAACACTGATATTTAGTTTGACCAGGAAAAACAGTAAACTTCATCTTCTATCCCCATACAGCCGTTGGGCCACTGTTGTATCCTTTTTGCCCTCTGTGCTGTCCTGCATTCCTCTTTTTTTGCCAGTTATTTGTGCAACATGCAGTTCTAGCCGAAAGAATTCCATCTCCTAGCAGCTACCAGGGTTACTTGCAGCCTCAATGATCTTCCTTTGAGAGGGGGAAAAATCCCCTAACTTTGTAACACAGTCCAGCGATGCATGAGAAGCCTTTGTCAAACTGTAGGGGGAAAAGGAAAACAAAAATACCGTTCTCTGGAACGTCTCCTAGGACTAGTGAAAAATGCTAATTCTGACAACAGTAAAATCATTTGAAAATCAGTGCACCTTTGAATTATATTAGAAACGAGATTAAAATGAGAAGTGGTGAAAGAAAATAATTACATCCTTCGAATCGAGCAGCATCTGATCCCCTCCGGCTCTGCTCTCCAAGATATGATGACGCCCTAGACATTTTCCCAGGGATGATTTCCCTGTGGCTCACTGTGGACATGCTCTGTGCTCAGGTGTCAGGAAAGGATAGAGGGTTGCATGGCTTTTCTTTATTCCCCCAGAACACAGTGCTGGGAAGTGGGAGCCTTCCCTCCTCTTTTAAAAAGTCCCCAAGGTGCAGTGTTTTTAATTATTACTCCAAGATGAATGTGCTGACAATTTTAGCCTCGACTAGACGGGGCTGACCTGGGTGCTCAATCAGATCAGGTTCAAAGTGGACCAGGGGGAAGGTAGGGGAGGGTGGGGCTAAGGAGAAGAGATCAACCAAAGGACTTGTATGCATGCATATAAGCCTAACCAATGGACACAAACACCAGGAGGGTGAGGGCATGAGTGGGGGGGGGGGGGTAATAGGGGGATAAGGACACATATGTAATACCTTAATCAATAAAGACATTTTTTAAAAAAGAAAAAAAAAGTGGACCAGGGCGCTGGTACAACAGGCATTCCTCCCTCTGAGCATAGACGTGCCTCTACACCGGCAGGAGCGCCTCGCCCCGCAGCCTGGAGCCCACTCTCCCGCTGGGGGTTGGGAACGGTGAGCGGTGGGCCTGGGGATGCGCTCTGGGACCAGGGCGAGGACCTCAGGACGCGCTGTCTGTCCTCAGCCCGCCTCGCTCCCACGTCGCCAGGCCTCCCCCGCCCCGAAGGAGGAAGCCCTGCTCCTTCGGGCTCCGGAGGCATTTGTGCATTCTTCCCGGGCAGATTAGGGCCCTCCCGGCGCCCCTGCTCCCGGCGCCTCTGCCAGGAGCGGGGGCGGAGCCGCGCCGCCGGCGGCCCAGATGGCCGGGCAGCCCCGAGCGGGGCCACTTTCTCAGGCTTTCAAAAAGAGCACTTTCTTTCCTGCCTAATATTTAGCTCCTTCAAATGCAAATAGGAGGTTTCGCTCCAAGGTTAGCATAACAATTATGGGAAAGCCTTAAATCTGATGCGTTTGTTTACAGGATGAAAGGCGGGCAGGATCCGAGAGCTCCGAGGCCCCGGCCTTTCAGCAACTATTTTCTAACTAGTGAACTGCAAGTCAATTTTAGGTCACAAAGAAACCAATTTATATTACGAGGGAGGCTAATTTTGGAGGGAGTTCTACATTATCAAGGCCCACCCCCCATCTCACCCCCTTTTCGTGGTGCAGTTCGGTGCGAGGTAATTGGTGTTGGTGATGCGCGGGAGGGTCTTCATCACGGGGGGCGATGGGAACCGGGGGTGAGGCCAACGCCGGGATAGAACTTTCCAGCGACTTCGGTGGGGTTTTGGCAAACACGCAGAAATACATCTTCTTAAAAAGTTCATTTTCTTTTCTATTTGGAGGCATTTCAAAAAGGGTTGTGTGGTTTTAAGTACTATTGGTGGGTATCAGACTAAGACTTCGTGGCATCCTCTCCCTATAAAATCATTCATTTCCAGGCAGTGACGGTGAGAACTGAGCTGGGCCCATTAGGTGTCTCAGATCTGCTGGGGGGTTGGGGGCCAGGGTGGGGGAGGGACCACCATCAAGGCCTAAGGATGAGCAAGAAAGAAATCGTAGGCCTTTCAACAAAACAACAATAAAACCTTTCTTATCTGACTCTTAGCCGGCCCAGGAAACTTTCTCCAGACCTTCCTCCTGGGACCTTCCTCCCACGGGTCACACACAGAAGGGAGAGCTCTTGAGTGCGATGCTGTGAGATCTCAGCCTACTGGGGTTCTTGTCACCATGAGGCTCGGGAGAGAATGAAGACCCTTGGGAGCTTATTAAATGCATTGGCTTCATTAACAACATGTTGGCAAATGTTTTGTACAACTACACTCTACGATGCCTACAACACAGAAGGCTCCTGAGCACATAGTATTTAACAGTATTTTCCGATTTGGGGAGCATTTATTGACAACCATCAAGATGCCATTTTCAATGTTATACTAAGCTACACAAATTTAAAAAAAAAATCTTGCAGTGTTGCCACAGGTGAGCTGAAATGTCTGCTCTGACATTGGGACCAGGGCAAGCATACATGTGCTGTTATCTGACAGGTATAAAGCCGTGGTTTCCAGCTTGAGTATGCTGCAGGCCCTGAGAGCCTTGTTAAAACACAGGTGGCTGGCCCTCGCCCCCAAAGTGCCTGATTGAGTCGTCTGGGCTGGAGCCTGAGAATTTCCATTTCTCACAAGTTGCTGGGGGGGGGGGGGGGGGGTGCTGAAGCCCTCTTTCAGGGCCACATTTCGAGAACCACTAGCCTAAATGAGTCACAGAATTGTGCAATTTTGAAAGAACCCACTATGATAAAAGAGTGTCCTTTTTGCAAGAATAGCTGCAGTGGTTCTCAACCTGTGGGTCACAACCATCAGAAAACACATATAGCATATCAGATATTTACATTACGATTCATAACAGTAGCAAAACTACAGTTACAAAGCAGCAACGAAAATAATTTTATGGTTGGGGGTCACCACAACATGAGGAACTGTATTAAAGGGTCTCGGCATTAGGAAGGTTGAGAACCGCTGGTAGAAAAAAAACAATGGTTACTGATTGAACCATCCACTCTAGGAATTAAGTGAGACTGAGAAACTATTCTTAAATTGAATTATTTCTGTAATATAGCTTTTAAAGATTGTTGGCTTGACCTATTTAGGAGCTCGAAGTGAGTAGCCTTCCTGAGTTACGTAGATGAAGCTTGGACATACTTGTTTTCTGATATTCAGATACATCGAGATCCGCTTCACTGAGTTTTCACCTTGGCCTTCTTAGTAACTGTACCCCTTTCATCACTTACCCTATGCTTTGGTTTCTTCTGGAGTGTTCTCTTTCTCCGAAATTATCAACACGCTCCTTCTCCAAACACAACTCCTGAAACAGAGACATAGAGATTTTCATGAAATCTTAACTGTTAAAAATGAAATCTTAAGACTCCACTTATCTAATCATTTAATATAATCGAACATACATGTATGCCTATGTTTAGAGTCTGTATTTGATCTTTGTGTCATCAATATGTTCATTTTCCCCTGTTCCATTTTCAATTGCATATGCTATGAAGGAGACATTTTTATTTTTTAAATCCTCACCTGAGGATATTTTTCCAATGATTTTTAGAGAGAATGGGAGAGGGAAAAGACAGAGAGAAACATTGATGTGAGAGAGAGACACATTGCCTGGCCAGGGAGGAGCCTGCAACTGAGGTTCGTGCCCTTGACTGGAACCGAACCCAGAAACTTTCAGTCTGTAGACTGACGCTCTACCCACTGAGCTAAACCAGCTAGGGCTGGGGGAAACATTTTAATTCTGACTTTCATAGTGTCTCATATACAGCCACACAGAAATCGATACATAAAAACAAATTATTTTGATGATGATGATGATGATGTCTCATTGTAATGGCTTAACATCAAGTTAGGCTCTGTTTACATGCTGCTAAAATATGTGGATAAAAATATATCTTCTGTATAAAGTCACATATTATGTTAGCCATTTGACCATGGACATCTGCCATGCTAGTTTTGAAACAAGTAGCAACTTAAATTACAGGAGAAATGTTTCTCGTCACATTTTTATATTTAGTACGATAACATGTAGCTAAAAAAATCATATATAAATCATTGTGTAAAATAAAAGAACACTTAACATTGGTCTTTTGCCTCGTAGGCATCTCCTGCTGGAGGGCACTCCTCTAGGGGAGAAGGGAGCTTTCCCAGTAACCAGCTCTGTGACATTGGGTGTTGAGGGTGGAGGGCATTGTTGTTGAAATAGGCTTTCTTAAGTGAGTCATGTTACCCTTCCCTCATTGACAGTATGATGGGTGGATGATCTTTATGGTTCGTTCTGGATTACGTATATAGTATTTGCTTTTGTTTACTTAAGTCACATAATATGTACACATGCAAGAAGGTCAGCATTAGCTTAAACAGGTCACTCTACTAGTATTATGATAATATTGTCAGCACCTTTTAAAATTATTGTGATCTCCTCTACATATGTTGCAGTCTCTTTGGATTTGTGGAAAATGCTATGTTGATTGTTTTTCATTATAAAAGAGTCAATTTCTTTGAGCAACTGCTATGTCTACCTGGGCATTCAAGTCATTGAGGATACATTTAATGTAGGGACAGAGCAGACTTTCTTTACCCTTGCCGTTATCCTATGTCACAGCTGACTGCTTTAGTGCCAATAAAATGCTAAGGGCTCTGGTTTTTACTGGGCAAAGCACTGAGAGGCAAAGTCATTCCTATTAAATATTAACATCATTTACTAAGAATATAATTAGAAATAAAATAAACTAGCATATAAAATTTGTATCTTAATCATCCTCTGCTCTTGTTCAGGTGTTGAGAGATCATTCTCTTGGTCCTAAATATAATTAGGGTTTTAAAGGCATTAAGCTATCATCACGGAGGGGCAGTGGACATTTCCACAGGTATTTAAGAGTCTTGAACTTTTTGGAAGTCAAGTGAAGAGTGTAATAAGAAATGTGTGTGAGTATGTGTGTCCCTGTATTGTGAGCCCAGAAAATGGAAGTGGGAAATCAGATGTAAAACAGAAAGTAGAAAATGAGAATAAATAAGACTCTAGAGTATTTTCTAGTTCTGAAATAAAACCACATTTTGAATCCAATAGGTCAATTATATGTGAATATAGCATAGAGGGCAGATATCCAGATATAACAGATTTTACTCTCCAGAGAGAAGGGGGAATTAACCAGATTAGAGGCCTCTGGAGCAGGGGTATTCATTAGATAACATGGGTAAAGCTTAAATTCATTTATTCTGCTGGACTATTTACCAGTTCTCTGCTGGTATGCATTTGGGCTGTTTCCATTTACTTTTGATATTACAGTGCTGCTGTGATCATTAGTATGCTTGTTTTCTGGTGCGAAGGTGCTAGATTATCTCTAGAGCACCTCCAGATTGTGATGCATTATTAATGTCTACTCTGTCTAGTTTCTAATTTTCATGAACAAAATAATAACCCTAAGCTGATTTCCTGCGTTTGAATAGTAGAATTGTTAGGTGAAGGATATATAGCTCTTCAACTTTGCAAGCTAAATGCCAAAATTGTTTTCCAAAAACTATATAGTCCTATCACAGTTTAAAAGAGTTTCTGTTGCTCTGTATTCTTCCTAACATATTGAATTGCCAGAATTTTAAACTTTGTCAGTTTGAGGATGGCAAAATTATACCTCATTCTGGTTTTTAATACATTTACTATTTTAACCATTTGTAAGTGTACCATCCAGTAGTGTTGAGTATGTTCTCATTCTTGTGGGAAACTGATCTCATGACTTTTTCATCTTGCAACACTGAAACTCTATACCCATTAAGCAACTCTCTATTTCCCTCTCTCCCCAGCCCTTGGCAACCACCATTGTACTTTCCATACCTTATGAATTTGACTACTCTAGGTACCTCATATAAAAGAAATCATACACTATTAAAGCATACTAGTACACATATCAAACAACTCATACATTATCTTTTGTGACTGACTTCATTTCACTTAACATAATGTCCTCAAGGTTCATCCATGTTGCAATGCGTCAAAATTTCTTTCCTTTTTAAAGACAAAATAATATACCATTGTATGTACATACACATTTTTAAAAAATCACTGGACATTTAGATCGTTTCCACCTCTTGGCTATTGTGAATAGCGCTGCTCTGAACCTGGTGGGGCAAATAGGTTTTGTGATCTTGCTTTTAGAAGAGGAATTACTGGATCACATTGCAATTCTATTTTTAATTTTTTGAGGAACAGCCATATTGTTTTTCATAGCAACTGCACCATTTTACATTCTCATAAAGGGTGCACAAGTTTTCCTATTTCTCCATATCCTTGCCAACATTTGTTACTATCTGATTTGCTGATAGTATCAATCCTATAGTGTATCAGATGATATCTCATTGTGGTTTGGATTTACATTTCTCTAATGATTAGTGCTGTTGAGTATCTTTTCGTATGCCTGATGACAATTTTTATATTCTCTTTGAAGATATGTCTACTCAAGTTCTTTGCCCATTGAAAAAATTTAAATTTATTTAAATTAAGTAAAAAGGTTCACCCATTTCTCCCACCCTCCACCCACTACATCTGGCAACCACCAATCTGCTTTGTTTATCTATGAGCTTCTGGGTATTTTTTTTTGTATGTTTGTATTTTTATTTTTTTAGATTCCATATATAATAGAGATTACATGATATTTGTTTTTCTCTAATTTATTTCACTTAGTATAATGCCCTTGAGGTCCACCCATGTTGTCTCAAATATCAAAGATTTCATTCTTACTTTCATGGCTGAAATATATATATATACACAATTTCTTTGTCCATTCAACCATTGATGGACCCTTAAATTGTTTCCATATCTTGATTATTGTATATAATGCTGCAATGAACATAGGGATGCATATATCTTTTAGAGTTAGTGTTTTCCTTTTCTTTGGATAAAGACCCAGAAGTGTAATTGCTAGATAATATGATAGTCCTACTTTTAAAATTTTGAGGAACTTCCACATTGTTTTCCATAGTGGCTGCACCAATCTCTATTCCCACCAACAGTGCACAAGGGTGCCCTTTTCTTCACATCCTCACCCTTTTTGACAGGTGTGAGGGGACTTGCCATTGTGGTTTTGATGTGCATTTACCTGATGATTAATGGTGTTAAGCACCTTTTTCATGTACATGTTGGTCATCTATATATCTTCTTTGGAAAAATGTCTATTCACACCTTCTGCTCATTTTTAAATCAGATTTTCTTTGCTATTGTGTTGTGCAAGTTCTTTACATATTTTGGATATTAGCCCCTTGTCAGATATATGATTAGCAAATATTTTGTCCCACTTATTTTGTTGATGGTTTTATTTGCTATGCAGAAGCTTTTTTGTTTGATGTAGTCCCCTTATTTATTTTTGCTTTTGTTGCTTTCATTTTTGGTGTCAGATTTAAAAAATTATTGCCAAGACTTAGGTCAAGGTTATGGCCTGTGTTTTCTGGTTTCCTTTCATTTGTCTTTAATTCATTTTGAGTTAATTTTTGTGCATTGTGTAAGATAGATACTGAGTTTTATTCTTGTGCATGTGACTGTTCAGTTTTCCCAATGTTTTGAAGAGACTATCCTTTCCTCATTGTATATTCTTGATTCCTTTATCATAAATAAATTGTCCATATATGCTTAAGTATTTTGCTGGGCTCTCTATTTTGTTCCGTAGATCTATGTATCTGTTTTTATGTCAATACCATGCTGTCTTAATTACTATAGCTTTATAATATAGTTTGAAAATCAGGGACCATGATGCCTGAAATATTGTTCTTCTTTCCAAGATTTTTTTGGGTATTTGGGATCTTTTGTGACTCCATACATATTTTAGGATTGTTTGTTCTCTTTCAGTGAAAAAATGCCATTGGAATTTTGATAGGAATTGCATTGCATATGTATATTGCCTTGGCTAGAATGGACATTTTAACTATATCAATTCTTCCAATCCATGAATATAGATTCTTTCTATGTGTCTTCTTTACTTTCTTTCATTAAAGTCTTGTAGCTTTTAATATACATATCTTTCACCTCCTTAGTTAAATTTATTCTTAGGTATTTTGTTCTTTTTGATATAATTATAAATGAGATTGTTTTCTTAAGTTCTCTCTTTTTTTTACTTTGTTATAAATGTACAGAACTGCAACATATTTTTGTGTATTAATTTTGTACCTACACTTTCTTAATTTGTCTATTTGCTCTAACAGTTTTTTGATGGAGTCTTTAAGGTTTTCTAGATATATCATATTATCTGCAAAAAGTAAAAATTGTACTTTTTTCTTTCCAATTTGGATGCCTCTTCTATATTTTTCTCACCTAATTGCTCTGGCTATGACTTCCAATATTATATATATATATATATATATATATATATATATATATATATATATATATATACTAGAGGCCCGGTGCACAAAAATTTGTACACTCGGGGCGGGGGGGGGGAGGGGGGGTCCCCCAGCCCTGCCTGTGCCCTCTCGTAGTCTGGGACCCCTTGGGAGATAACGACCTGCTGGCTTAGGCCTGCTCCCGGGTGGCAGAGGGCACGCCCAATCCCTAGGTGCAGCCCCTGGTCAGGCTCAGAGCAGGGCTGATTGGGGAGTTGAGGTGCCGCCCCCTGTCATGCACAGAGCAGGGTGGATTGGGAGGTTGCGATGCCACCCTCAGTCACGCTCAGGGTAGGGCCGATTGGGGGGTTGGGGCACTGCCCCCTGTCACACTCAAGGCAGGGGAGATGGGGAGGTTGCGGCGCCACCCCCTGTCATGCACAGAGCAGGGCCGATCAAGGGGTTGGGGCGCTGCCCCCTGTCACTCAGAGAGCAGGGCCGATCAGGGGATTGGGGTGCTGCCCCCTGTCACTCACACAGCAGGGCCCATCAGGGGGGTTGGGGCTCCATACCCTGTCAGACACAGAGCAGGGTCGATCAGGGGGTTGGGGAGCTCCCCCCTGTCATGCACAGAGCAGGGCCCATTATGGGGTTGAGGAGCTCCCCCGTGTCATGCACAGAGCAGGGCAGATCAGGGGGTTGAGGAGCTCCCCCCTGTCACTCACAGAGTAGGGCCGATAGGGGAGTTGGGGCACCGCCCCCTGTCACACACAGAGCAGGGCGGATCAGGGGGTTGGGGTGCTGCACCCTGTCACACTCAGGGCAGGGCCAATGGGGAGGTTATGGCTCTACCCTGTCATACACAGAGCAAGGCCCGTGGAGGGGGGTTGGGGCGCCACCCTCTATCACCCACAGAGCAGGGCCCATCAGGGGGTTGGGGTGCTGCCACTGTCACACTCAGGGCAGGGCCGATGGAGAGGTTATGGCTCTACCCTGTCACACACAGAGCAGGGCAGATAGGGAGGTTGTGGCCCCGCCCCCTGTCACACACAGAGCCACAGGGCAATCAGGGGGTTGGGGAGCTCCCCCCTGTCACACACAGAGCTGCAGGGCGATCAGGGGATTGGGGAGCTCCCCCCTATCAGGCACAGAGCAGGGCTGATCAGGGGGTTGGGGCGCCTTCCCCTGTCACAAACAAAGCAGGGCGGATAGGGAGGTTGGGGCGCTGCCCCCTGTCACACACAGCGCTGCAGGGCGATCAGGGGGTTTGGGCGCTGCCCCTGTCATGCTGATCCCGGTGCCGGGAGGCATATTACCCTTTTACTATATAGGATAGAGGCCTGGTGCATGGGTAGGGGCTGGCTGGTTTGCCCTGAAGGGTGTCCTGGATCAGGGTGGGGGTCCCCACTGGGGTGCCTGGCCAGTCTAGGTGAGGGGCTGAGGGCCGTTTTCAGGCTGGCGGGTGACTGAAGCTCCCAACTGCTCCTTTTTTTCTTTTTTCTTTTTCTATTCTGGGCCAGCTTTAGCTCTGAGGCCTCGCTGCTGAAAGCAGGTTTCTGTATTTACCTTCTGTATTTGATACAATGTTGCGGTCTGGCTGGCTGAAGCCCGGCTGACTGAAAGCCGGTTTCTGGGGTTTTGTTTAGTTTCTATATTTGCAACATAGTTGCTTAGAGTTGCAGCTGAGAGGCCGGCAAGTTAGGCGGGGAATGTTGGAGTCTGCCATCACTGGAGCAAGCAAGCCTCCCTGTTCACTTCAGTGCATGGCTGCCGGCCGCCATCTTGGCTGACAGTTAATTTGCATAAGGATATGCTGATTAGCCAATGGGAAGGGTAGCGGTCGTACGCTAATTACCATGTTTCTCTTTTATTAGTGTATATATATATATATATATATGCGCACATACACATACACATTATATATACATATATATATATATATATATATATATATATATATAGTAATGGTCACTTAGGCTTTTATCCTATCTAATAAAAGAGAAACATGGTAATTAGCCGTACAGCTGCTACCCTTCAAATTGGCTAATCAGGGAGATATGCAAATTAACTGCCAGCCAAGATGGCGGCCAGCAGCCAGGCAGCTTGAAGGGAACAGGGAGGCTTGCTTGCTTCAGTGACGGAGGAAGCCAAGCTTCCCCGCCTTCCTTGCCTGCCTCTGAGCTTGCAGTTTGAAACATTGTATCAAATATAGAAGCTAAACAAAACCCCAGAAACCTCCTTTCAGTCAGCCAGGCTTCAGCCAGCCGGACTGCAACATTGTTTCGAATACAGAAGGTAAACAAAGGCCAGAAACCTGCTTTCAGCAGCCGAGCCTCAGAGAGAAAGCCGGCTCTCAGCTCTAGTGACAGGCATAGAAGGTAAATAAATGCCAGAATAAAAAAAAGAAAAAAGGAGCGGTTGGGAGCTTCAGTCACCCGCCAGCCTGAAAACAGCCCTCAGCCCCTCACCCAGACTGGCCAGGCACCCCAGTGGGGACCCCCACCCTGAAGCAACAAGATGGCGGCTAATTTGCATACTGAAGGCAGGCGGCAGCAGGCAAGGCTGTCTGCGGTCTGGGACCTGAATCTGTGACCCTGCCGGGCGGGCGACAGCACTTGAGGCTGTGCACGGTCCTGGGACTCTGATCAGTGAGCCTTCACAGCGGGGACGCAGGCATCAGCGCCCAGGAGTGACTGCACAAGATCCGCCTCCTGGCCCAGAAGGTGCAGGATCGCAGGGACAGCCACCGTGGCGGGCCAGACTGACGTCCTCCTGGCCGCACCACGGGGGTTTGCAGATCTGCAAAGCCAGAGGCCTCCTGTGTGCACATACCCCCCTGGCGTGCGAACATCCCCCAGCACACTGTCACCCTCCCACGCCTGCAACAGTTGCAAACCAAGGCATGCACAAGTTCCCCCCACCTCTCCACCGCACTTCCATCAACCCGGCATGCCTAACACCCCCACAGGATGTGCACACATCCCCTCTTATGTGCTCTCGTCCTTTGGAGAGTGTCTGGGTGTTCTGGGTGCTGAGAGTGGGCGCTTGTGAGATGACAGTGAGAGGGCGGAGTGGTGATGCCCTGTTCCCACAGAGGCCAGTGCAGCTACGAGATCACCTCTGGGGAGTTAATGCAGGTGCTGAGGCAGGAGCAGGTGCAGACAGACACACCTGGTGGGGGCGGGCAGCCCTTGCTGAGGTGCCTTCAGTCAGCGTTCAAGATCAAGAGCCCAGAGGCAGAGAGGAATTCCGTCCTCTCAGTGAAACAGTAGGATAGTCGGGGCGACTGTAGAGGAGGAATGTGCACTTTGGGTGCCAGCACCCATGAGTGAAGGCTGCCCTGACTGAGCCTTGCTTGGGGCCTAGCGCACTCCTGCTGGGCAACGGGTGAGAAGACGTGCTTTTCCGAAGTAATGAGAGAAAACATTGATTCTCCTGCTGCCCACGAAGGTGGAAAGTGAAGTGGGGAGACATGTGGGGAATGAGCAAGGTTCCCTATCTGGGGGTTCCAAATCTGCAGTTGGTTTCTTTCACCACTGACTAGAGATATACAGGGTGTCCCCCCAAAATGTATACACACTTTGAATACCTACTAATTCCAATGGTTTTAAGCATAAGAAAGAAACAACAATGGAGCTGTTATCTGTTAAAAGTGTGGGCACAAACAGGTAGTTGGACATTCCCTGAGGGGTCTCAGATTGGAGAGGGTGAAGGCCAGACTGAGGGGCCCCTTCTCTCCCCCTACCCCAGTGCACGAATTTCGTGCACCGGGCTACTAGTATATATATAAAAGCCTAAGTGACCATTACGACTGAATGACTGAAATGACCAGAATGACTGGTCGAGCAGTTGCTATGACGTGCACTGACCACCAAGGTGCAGATGCTCAATGCAGTAGTCGCCCCCTGGTGGTCAGTGCACTCCCACAGCCAACCTGCTCTGGCCAGCCAACTTCCTGTGGCCTCCCCTGGCAAGCCGCCCCCCTGACGCTGGGCAACCTCCCATGGTCCCTCCCCTCTGCTGGCCGGCCTCCCAGTAGGCCCCAATCAGGGGGCCAGCTGGCCAACCTCCTGGGGCTCCTTCCTGTGGCTGGCTGCCCCCCCCCCCCCCAATAGGCCTTAATCACCTGCCAGGCCAAAGGGACCCCACCTGTGCATGAATTTGTGCCTCTAGTGTTGAATAAGAGTGATGAGAGTGGGCACCCTTGTATTGTTTCTGATTTTAGAGGAAAAGCTTTCAGCTTTTCACCATTTAGCATGATGTTAGCTGTGGGCTTGTAATATATGACCTTTATTATATTGAGGTATGTTTCCTCTATACTTGCTTTGTTGAGAGTTTTTATCATAAATGGATGTTGACAAATGCTTTTTCTGTGTTCTCTTTAAAGATATTTCTATTCAAGCATTTTGCACATTTAAAAAATATATTTTTATTGATTTCAGAGAGGAAGAGAGAGGGAGAGAGAGATAGAAACATCAAAGATGAGAGAGAATTATTATTATTTTTTTTAAATGTATGTTAAATGTTTATTTCTTCATCCATTTAGTTGAAAGCTTATAAATCTTTTTTTTAATCTTTTTTTTTTTGCTAAAAGTATTACAAAGGGTATTTCATATGTGTCCTCCCCCCCCCGCACCCTTGACAATCCCCTGCCCTCCCTTATCCCCCAGTGTCTTATGTCCATTAGTTATGCTTATATGCATGCATACAAGTCCTTCGGTTGATCTCTTACTCCCCTCCCTCCTGCCCTCCAACCCTCCCTGGCCTTCCCACTGCAGTTTGACAATCAGTTTGAGGCAGCTCTGCCTCTGTATCTATTATTGTTCAAAAGTTTGTAATGGTCTTTATTATCCATGAATGAGTGAGATCATGTGGTATTTTTCCTTCATTGACTGGCTTGTTTCACTTAGCATAATGCTCTCCAGTTCCATCCATGCTGTTGCAAATGGTAAGAGTTCCTTCTTTTTTACAGCAGCATAGTATTCCATCGTGTAGATGTACCACAGTTTTCTAATCCATTCATCTACTGATGGGCACTTAGGCTGTTTCCAGATCTTAGCTATGGTGAATTGTGCTGCTATGAACATATGGGTGCACATATCCTTTCTGATTGGTGTTTCTGGTTTCTTGGGATATATTCCTAGAAGTGGGATCACAGGGTCAAATGGGAGTTCCATTTCCAGTTTTTTGAGGAAACTCCATACTGTCTTCCATAGTGGCTGCACCAGTCTGCATTCCCACCAACAGTGCACAAGTGTTCCTTTTTCTCCACATCCTCTCCAGCACTTGTCGTTTGTTGATTTGTTGATGATGGCCATTCTGACAGGTGTGAGATGGTACCTCATTGTTGTTTTGATTTGCATCGAGAGAGAATTATTGATCAACTGCCTACTGCATGCCCCAAACTGGGGTTCAAGCACACAAGCTGGGCATGTTCCCTGACCAGGAATTGAACCATCACCGCCTAGTTCATAGGTCAAGGCTCAGAGACTGAGCAATGCGGGCCAGGAACTTTGCCCATTTTTTAATCAGGTTATTTGTTTAGTTTTTATTGTTGATTTCATTGAGTTGTAGGATTTCTTTGCATATTCTTTATATTAACCTCTTATCAGCTATATGATTTGCAAATATTTCCCCCATTTTATAGGATGCCTTTTCACTTTGTTGATTATTTGATGAAGAAGTTTTTAATTTTGATATAGTCTGATTTATCTATTTTGACATTTTTTTGTCTGTGCATTTGGTGTAAAATGGGCATTTTAAAATTAATGGATTTGTTTTGGTAAGGAATAATATGTATTTGTATTCATGAATGAGATTGGCCTTTACATGTTCTATCTTATGCTTTCCATTCCTGGTTTTGTATCAAAATTATCATAGTATTTTTAAATGACCTGAGGATAGTTTTTTCCTTTCATATTTTCTGAAATATTATGTATAAAATGGGAATCATCTGTCCTTGAATAATGACTAAAACTTACCTGGGCCTGGTGTTTTATTTATGAGAATACTAGAGGCCCAGTGCATGAAAATTCATGCACTCGGGTGTGTGTGTGTGTCTCAGCCTAGCCTGCACGCTTTCACATTCCAGGACCCTTCAGGTAGGGTCCAGTCTAATCACAGTATGACTCTGGTTCCCCAGAGCCTGTGGGCTGCAATAGGGACCAAGGGACCAGTCTGGTCGCAGCATGGCTTCGGTTCCTGGAGCCTGCAGGCGGGGGGAGGGACCCAGAGGCCAGTCCAGTGGCAGCATGACTCTATTCCCACAGCTCCCTTCCACAGCCACGCTGCAGGCAGACGGGGCCCACGGATCCCTCCTGCAGCCACGCCGTGGGCAGCCAGGACCCAGGACTGACACCCACCACGCTGGCCAGGACCCTAGCCTGGTTTGGTTGTCTGTCCAGATGTTTAGGTCATAATGGACCCTCGCTCTTTATATATTAGGATTTTAAACTATTGAGTCATTTTCTTTAATGATTTTATTTATTTATTTTATTTATTTTTTAAATATCTATTTATTTATTTTTATTTAATGATTTAAAAACTATTTAAATGGCCTTTTTCTTTTAGAGTCCATTTAGTAAGATATATATTTTTTTTTCTAAGGATCTATTTCAACATGTTTGGTAAAGTTGCTAATATTCTTTTAGTTTTTTAAAAATGTTTGCTGTATCTATAGTTATGCACTCTTTTTATTTCCATGTTGTTTATTTATATGCTCTCTTTTATTAGTGAAGCTTGCCAGAGGCTGTCAATTTAATTATTCTTTTCTAAAAGGTAAGCTTGTGTCTATGGTCCTTTATTGTATTTTTTCTTCTATTTCATTAATTTCTGCTTTTACTTTTATTACTTCATTCCACATACTTTGTCTGAATTCTTTCTATTCCTTAAAACTCCTTATATTGTCTGCTTAATTCAGTATTTTTCAGTCTTTCCTTCCTTGTAATATAGATATTAAATGAATTAAATTTTCCATGTAAATATTTTACTGAGCTACTGAAAAGCATATTTTTATTTTTAAGCATAAGAGCATTTCAACAAGATTTCTGTTAGTATTGCTTTTTGTAACTACTGATTCCTACATTTTCATGAAAGAACATTTCAGATTTTTGCAAGTGATCCACATGTGGTTTAAGAAAATTAGTATTTACCAGTTATTTGGAATAGTTTTATATAATTTATAATATTGAGACTTTGTGTTCTATATTCTTATTCATTTCTTCACTTGTTTATTAATGAGAAAGGTGTTTTGAAATCTCTTGTTATGATGTTTGTAAACTTACCATTATAATTCTCTAAAGTTTCATTTTATATACTTTGAAACTTTATTTCAGGTACATTGAAGTTTAAATTATATGTTTTGGTGAGTTGAACCTTTTACACTATTGTGTGTGTATCTCTGGAATGTTTTTTGTCTTAAAGTATGTAGTTTCTGACCTTTTTTTCTCTTAAAGTATACAGTTTCTGACCATAAATAAATACAGCCCAATGCATGTTATCTATCTATTATCTATCTATCTATCTATCTATCTATCTATCTATCTATCTATGCTATGTACACTACAAATATCTAGATTTTTTAAAATTTTAGTCTGAAATGCCCTGGCTTTTAACATGAAGTTTATTCTTTTTGAAATGGTTGGAACTAATAATACATTTGGATTTTTGTTCTCATGTATCCTCTGCTTAATTTCTATGCTGGTATTTCTTTTTATTGTAGTGCTTAATAATCTGAAATTAATCTTTTTCTCATCCAACAGTCATATGAGAATATTTGGACTCCTATTACATTTTTATTATCTCAATTGCCATTATTTTCTAGTGGCTTTTTTTTTTTTTATAAACCCCACAAAATAGATATTATAGTTGTACTAGAGGCCCGGTGCACAAAATTCATGCACAAGGGTGGGGGGGTCCCTCAGCTCGGCCTGCACCCTCTCCAATCTGGGACCCCTCGGGGTATGTCTGACTGCCTCTCGCAATCCGGGACAGCAAGCTCCTAACTGCTCACCTGCCTGCCTGCCTGATGACCCCTAACCCCTCTGCCTGCCTGCCTGATTGCCCCTAACCACCTCTGTCTGCCTGCCTGATTGCCCCTAACTGTTCCCCTGCTGGCCTGATCGCCCCTAACCGACTCTGCCTCGCCTGGCACCCACGACCTGGGCTTTCCTCCCTCTGGCTGGCTGCAGGCACCCAGGACCCAGGTCAGATTCGCCTGGGCCGGCTGCAGCTGCAGGGGATCATGGGCCAGTGGCTTTGCCCGGGCCACCGTCACAGGCGCCCAGGACCGCGGGGCGGGTGGCTTGTCCCTCTCCCAGGCCACAGCCTGTCTGGTCTCCATTCCTCTCTTGCGAGCTCATTTGTGCCTGGCTAGTCCCCATTCCTCTCTCCCCAGTGTTAGAGTGTCTGAGCAATTAGGGCATGACAGTGTGAGGGCATGAGGGTGTGAGGGTGTGATGACCATTTGCATATTAGCTTTTTATTATATAGGATATTTTAAGTGTCTTTTTAAAAATTGTCAACCCAAATTTTCTACTTTCTTCTCTCACCTTTCTTGTTTTTCAGACTTCCTTTTTTGCTCATTTTATATTTTCTGAATTAAATCTTACAGGTATGACTTTATTGAGCCTCTATTAATAGTACCTACTCAATATTTATTTTGTCCATGTTCTTTATTTTAAAGGTATAATTTCCATTTTATTTTTTTTCCAGAGAACTTTTCTTCAGTCCTGAAAGACTTAGCTCCTTACAAGGGCTTTGGTGGAGGTCCTGGGGCAGCATCCAGAAGTCTAAATAGAGGTGGGGTGTTCAGTCCTTAGGGGCTACCTGGGAATGATTCCTGACCACCATGCTGTGAATGACACAATTCACCTAGTGGTGGAGTTTCACATGCAGCTTGGGAAGTGCTTAGGGATGAAGACACTAGCTTCGGAAATGTCCCTAATAGCTGAGGCCTCTACTGTGTTTCTAATGATGAACTCCTTAGTGGCCTTGTCCTTGGACACACATCTAGCGCAAGAGAAGCAGTGAACAGGCTGCACATGGCCTCGGCCTTTTTTGGCACAACTGTTGTTCCTTCTTTTCTTGGTCACCTTGGAAGCAGGACATGAGCAAGGCACCCATGTTCTTAAATTATAATAACTTGAGTCTACATCAGTGATTTTCTACTGGTGTGCTGCCAAATTTTAGTAATTAGTTTACGTACCATGAGATGAAAAAGGTTGAAAATCGCTGTTTATATAGAAATCTAGGTTGATGGTTATTTTTCCTTAGCACTTTTGCTATTATTTTGCTCTTTTCTGGCTTCTGTTATTAAAGTCGGCTGCATGTCTAATTTTTATTTTTGTCTCTGTTCTTTTAAGACTTTCTTTTGTCTTTGATGTTGTGCAGATTTTTGTATTATGTCCAGAGATGAATTTTTCTTTATTTATTCTGCTTTAGATATATTAGAAATTTGAGAGTTTGCATTTTTAAATTATAAAACAAACCTTAGCAATATTTAAAAATATTGACTCTCCCCCATTCTTCTAGTTATTTTTTCTAGTATGTCAATTATTGAATGTTAGGTTATTTCTTTTCATTGCCCACTCATTATACTAGCTCTTTCATATTTTTTTCCTCTTTATTCCTCAGGGCTTTTTCTGTATAATTTCTCCAAATTTACCTTCTAGTGCACTAATTTTGGCTTCAGCTTTGTCTTTCCAGCTGTCTTGTTTAGTAAATGTTTAATTTCAGTTACTATATATCTTATTTCTATAGGATATATATATATATATATATATATATATATATATATATAGTTATTTTTCAGATACAGCTCATTTTGATAGTCTTATTCTTTTGAAATAATTCCAATGCTCTCATTGTTTCAACATGCTAAATATAATTAATTTATAGTCAATTCTGTATCTGATAAGTCCGATGTCTGTTGTTTTTGTGGGTTTGCTTTTGTTTGTCCAAGTGTTAGTTCATGGCTGATACAATGTGGTATTTTATTTTTAATTGTGGGTATTTAACTTTTGATTGCAGATGTTCCAGTAGGCCTTAGTTGAAAATGGTTCCTCTAAATATGGATTTATCTTTGTTTAAACCAGGTTCCTGGAGTCACTAACAATGAAGTATTCTTTAAAAATGATTTTTAGCTTGTTCATATAAATAGTATGAATTCTAGTCCAAATGATACATGAGTATTAGTTTATGATTATGAAGTCTTAATGAGGACTTTCCCCCCTCTATCCCAAGTCAAGAAACTAATAGGCAAATTTCAACTCCATCTTCCTATGTGTTTTTTTTCCCTCTTAGTTTACTGTCTTTGCTATCTGTTTATAGGAGGATCTAATCTAGCATCTATTCTGGAAAGCTACAGTGGGCTTGGTCTCCTGATTTCCATGAAAGAATGGAGCTATATGACATAATGGTTGGGCAGATGGCCCTTAAGACCATTGCTAATTTCAGTGCTTGGTTAACTCTGTATTTAATATTTCTAGATGTTTTCAGCCTTTCGGGATAGCCATCAAAAGCATATATGCATAACCCCTAGACACAGACTACTGGGAGGTGATGCCCAGAAGGAAGGGGGTGTGGTGGGGGATAGGTAGAATTGGGGGAGAGGATGGGAACATTTGTAATAGTGTCAACAATAAAAAAGTTATTGAAAGAAAAAAATGGAGCTCAGTTATATAATTATTTAAAATATATATTAAAATAAAACATTTTATAATAATAATTTGAAAATTATTTTCTAAACATATTACTATTGTTTCAATTTAGGAAGATAAAGGGCTAAGAATCTCTAACGAGAGAAAAAATCAAACTTTTCCCAATTTGCTGACCACAGGAGGACAATGCACTTAGAATTATTACCTGGTCAGGAAAACCAAATCAATATTCTAGTTTTGAGAATGAAATTTTTAACTTGAGTATTTTTTTTACCTTATTTCCCTTATAGTGGCTTAGCTTTAGTATACTTAATGCATAGAACAAAGGGAAGGAATGTAAGAAAACCTGAATGTCTTGTTCCCTTAAAACTGACATTAACTAAAAGACTGTATATCATCACACTGGTTTTCAAGTATTTTCAAATGTTTGTGTTTATTTATCTACTTGTGAAAAAAAAAGATTACTTATAAAAGGGATAGTACTTTGGCAGTAAAATAAGAGAAATCAGCTTTCATTCTAGGGAAATGGTGTATATATCTGATTTCCTTTTAAGCAATTTCAGACTACTGGATATATGTATAATGGTGGCAATTTTTAATCATTGAAAATAATAACTTCATGTTTTTATTAGTCCCTTGGCTTTACTAGGACATTTAAATAATGCTTTAGTTAATAGTTTTGTTGTTTTTAGTGAGAAGGAAACAATATTTTTCTATTATTCAATAAAATCATACTGCCTCTTAATGATCTGTTATCAATGTGTTTCTTGTCTTCTTTTATTCTGCATAGTGTCTGCCATTTAGAATTCAGAAGATTAATGATTATTTTTAGAGAATTGATCATAAAATTCTAGTTTGGTTATATAGCTATCATCTAATGCTTTATTCTCTATAGTCTTTTAGAATGAGCATATTTTTAAAATATATTTTATTGACTTTTTACAGAGAGGAAGGGTGAGGGATAGAGAATTAGAAACATTGATGAGAGAGAAACACTGATCAGCTGCCTTCTGCATACCCCCTACTGGGGATGTGCCTGAAACCAAGGTACATGCCCTTGACTGGAATCAAACCTGGGACCCTTCAGTCTGCAGGCCCACACTCTATCCACTGAGCCAAACCGGTTAGGGCTAGAATGACCATATTTTTAAGCTTGTGCTCATTTAATAGAAATACTATTTGGTTTAGAAGATAAAAATATTCATATTTATTATTTACAAAGGTAAAATGCAAAACTGTAGTGAATTATTTTATAGCTTGGATTTAGTGCCTTATTTTTTCTCACTGCTATGAGAAAGCTAGAGGCCCAGTGCATGACATTCGTGCACTTAATGGAGGGGGGGGTGGTCCCTCATCCCTCAGCCTGGCTTGTGCCCTCTCGCAGTCAGGGAGCCCTTGGGGGATGTTTGGCTGATGGCTTAAGCCTGCTCCCAGCAGTCATCATTAGTGCTGCTGGGGAGGTGGGCTGCTGCATTCCCTAGCTGTCAGCCTGGCTTGTGGCTGAGCACACTGGCCACCAGGGATCAGCTCCTGTGTTGAGCATCTACCTTCTGGTGGTCAGTGCACTTCATAGTGATTGGTCATTCCACTGTTTGGTTGATTTGCATATTAGCCCTTTATTATATAGGATAGCTTTGTAAATGTCTGTGTCTCTTAGAGTGTGTACCCTGGGGTCAGTATGGGGATGCCCTTACTTTTGTCTGGGTTGGAAACTGGTCAGTGTGTGTTGTGGGGATTCTCTGAGTCTCAGCTGTTTTGCATAAAATATAGCTTGGATTTTGGTTTTATGTCACTTGATAAGAGTACATATTATCTTATTTAAATATTGATAATCTGCAAGATTGTTAAAATACACAGGTTTTTAAATTCAATTTCTGTTTGTTTCTTTTGTGAATTATCCCACTTTTTAAAAAAATCCTCACTGGAGGATATTTTTCCCATTGATGTTCAGACACCATGGAAGGGAAGGAGGGGGGTAAAGAGAGAGAGAGAGAAAGAGAGAGAGAGAGAGAGAGAGAAATATCGTCATGAGAGAGACACATTGATTGGTTGCCTCTGCCTCCCGTACGCATTCTAACCTAGGCCAGGGATGGAACACAAAACCGAAATACGTGCCTTTGACAGGGAATCGAACCGGAGATCCTTCTGTCTATGGGCTGATGGTCTAACTGAGCAAAACTGGCCAGGGCAACTACCATACTTTTAGTAGAATTCACAATAATATTTTTCTTCAAAGAAAGAGGTACATCAAAATTATGTGGCTTTTAAAAAACTTACACTTGATTAATTTGGTTCCTCAATTCTTTCCTATTTGAAAAAGCATAAATGATGGACATAATGGGGGTACATAGAACAAAATTATCATAAACCAGAACAGCATAATGCATTTAATAATCCCTCAGAAATAAAGTCCTACATAATGTACAAAAGAAAGTGGTCTTAACTAAAATATAGCCATTGTGAACAGAAATTGGGTTCAAGCTGACAAACTCATGGTCATATTTCTTTATGATAGTGGCTGAGAGGTGGAAGGGAGAAAGTGGAAGGAATAATATGAGCATATCATATCATAAACTGATATACTAAATCCAATGTTAATAACCTTTAAAGAGTCTTAAACTTAAGAGATTGGTCCTTTGACATTTGATTTTTTCATCTTCTTCCTCTTTATTTCACTGGTTTTAACATTGGCTAGATTTCAGAGTCACTAGAGTAATTTTTTAAAATTAAATATGACACTCCTCTACTATTGAATCATAATTTTTAGGATATCTGCATTTGTAAAAACTCCCCTAGATGAATATGATTATTATGGAGCACTGGTCCATTTTCTATTAATACCACCTAAAATCTCTTCCTTGTGTTTGTACATGAGTTCATGTCAAAATAGCAATTAATTCACAATATTCCATTTCCCAGTTAACTATTGATATAACCTACACAGGTAAGATCTTGCCAGAGAGGTGAAATACATATTAGTAAATCATCTCCAAAATAAGGAATAAATTGAATTTTTGATGAATTCTGATGTCTAAATAGATGTAGGTGAGGAAAGTCATAGTCCTGACTTTGAAAGCCTGCAAAGCAAATGCTTCATGAAGGACTAAGAGGTATCATTGATTATAGCAAGTTTCTACATCGCTTCCTGTACATTTATTGCTCTTGTCAGTTTTCTAAGTAGAAAATACATTTGTGACCTTCATACAAAGCCCTGATTAACAGGAAGCTTGTGCAGAAAATGCCCTTTTTGGTATAGCTCTGTATATATGGAACTCAGTCATGAGAGAAATACATTCTTGGAAAAATATTAACTCATATTCAAATAGTTTTGTGTTCTTTTTAAAAAATGTATTCATCTGGAACTTGTTAGCATTTCAAAGGAGAGAAGTCACTCACTAATTAGTATTGGAGGTGGTGAGAGAAATAATGTATGTGTGTGTGTGTGTGTGTGTAGGAGGAGATAGAAATTAAGGAAGAGTAGACTTTTTCTTTATTTAATTCCCATGCTCCCACACCACTTTTCTCAGATTTAATTTTCTTTGTGAGGAACTTTCTCAGATACAATAATAAGATTTTACTTTTTTCTACAAAATCTGATGTTCATTTATTTATTTGATTTACATATAATGCAGAACTGCTTTGTTCTCCTATCTAAGTCATAAGTCTACTAAATCTTTGATAAATTTAGTCTATTTTTTCTAGATTTTTGAATGTGTAATAGATCTTCTAGAACTAATGCAGTTTATTATGCAATAAGTTCTAAATTAAGGGACTCTCTAATAGTGCACAGTGACAAGATGGAGGGAGTTTTGGTGCCCTTTAGAGTGGGTTCAGAAAGTCCAATGAGGAATTATCTGTCAAACTATTTTATTTAAAAAGGAAAGGGATGCCAGCCAGACCTGGCAACAAACAAACGAACAAATAAAAACAACACAGCAACATAAGTGCTGTGGTGAAGGTGAAGCAATAAGAACTCTTATGCATTGCTGGTGGGATGGAAACTTTGGAAAACTTTTACCAGTCTCTAGTAAAGCTAAACATGAAAATACCTTATGATCCAGTAATCCCACTCTTACGTATACACCCCCATACATTTCTGCTTATGTATGCAAGAATATGTCTACGACTTTTCAAAGCTGCCTTGTAACGGGTCAGATATATTTCCCAAATGTTCATCAACACATCAACATTCAAATGAATAAGCAATTGTAATATACTCAGGCATTGGAATAGTATGCAACAATAAAAATGAACAAACTACAAATACACAAAAGAATGGATCAATCATAAAATATAATACTGAGCAGAAGACATACATGATGGAATATATTCTATCTGAATTGAATTACATCAATATAAAACAGGCATAATTCAACCATATTTTAGGTATGCATAATTATATAATAAAACCTTAAAGAAAGACAAAGATATAGATATGCATTTCAGGAATATTGGTTACAGATGTAGGAAGGGAGGATTTATATTCAAGAAGGGACAAGTCTGGGATTCTGTTATATTATGTTTTACCATGAGAGTGTGTTGTGTTGCTGTTTATTTCAATAGTTCATTAAAGTGCATATTTGTTTTATGCACTTTTAAATGGACAGTTGACCGTTGAACAACACAGGTGTTAAGGTCACTGACCTCCCACAAGTTGAAAATTTCCCTGTAACTTTTGACTCTATAGTTGGCCCTGTACATCTGTGGATTCAACCAACCATCGATGGAAAACAGTATTTTCCATTACCGTATGAAATCTATGGTTATGAGTCCACAGAGGTTGGGAATCTGCAGTTGGGAATGGGAAAATATTGTTCTCATTAGTATTTGGTTTAATCTACAGATGCAAATCTTGCAGGTATGAAAAGCTGACTATATTTAATCTGCCTGTAAGTGGACCTTCTTAGTTCAAACCCCTGTTGTTCAAGAATGAGCTGTGTTGTATTTGACAATTTAAAATAAAGTACTTGAACTATTTTTAAAAAGGAAATTAAGGGACAACCACAGGTGTTGATGTGAAGAAAGTTTCAGGGTCTGACTTGAATTTACAAAAGAGAGGACAACCTCTGCTAATTGCATTTTGCTCTTTGCCCATCATGCTGGGTCTTATTATCACACATGAGGCCAGCTAAGCACGCTGAGGAGACCCCCTGCTATAATTTCAGGGGTGAAATGAGGTTGGAGAGGAAGCTTTAAGTCTGAATCTCATAATTTGGGCCAGGGTAAGTTAGATGCTATGGTTACTACAGCATCGCTGTGTGTGTGCACGCCTGTGCATGTGTGTGTGTGTGTGTGTGTGTGTGTGTGTGTGTTCATATGTTAATTCTATTCTAGTGTAATGAGGGAAGTGCTGGAATTCAGCACCAGCCAAATACCTAGTGTGCACTTCAACCCCTAAGCATAATGAATGTAAAATGCTGGTAGTAATAGATAGATTGAAAGAAAAACGCCTTCATCTTGGCATGCTAGAGATTTGCAATTACATTTGGATTCTCAAAGTGCTGCTTGATTGGAGATTAATGTGTGGGAGGATTGACCTTTCTTGCAAGAGCCATTGTTTTTGCACTAAATGTGTGAAAAACAAATTTCAAATAGCTGCCCTATTGAACTTCTCTTGTGATTCATATTATCACCCTTTTAGATTTCTCAGCAACAATGGCACTTATTAAACTCATCGGGTCTTTTTTTCTTCATCTCATCTTCTAAGCACTTTTGTTTTTCTTCCAGTGGATAGAATTTTCTACCAACAGAAAGCTTAATTTCTTCACATTTCTCATACTGTCACCGTACGATTTTCTGATTTACTTGTGCTAGAGTCCCAAGCATGTCCTTTTTAGAAAATCAAGGAAGCTTTTGGGATCATTGCTATAGAGGTTGTTCACTAATTCCTAGGGGAGAGGCCAATATTTTATTTTCTCAGCAGTAGAATTGATTGGTTATATATTTTCTAAATAGATCTTTCTCCAGCCTTGTTTTTTTTCCATAATAAATGTTTCCTGTATGGTGCCTTGTATACAATTGTGATGGTTTTTCTTGTTATAATTCTCAAATTGCAACATGGTAGATCTGGGTTTGGGTCAAATTCTTAACCTCTTTAAAATTATTAAGAAAATGAAAGAGAAGTGATCTCACTGAACCTCACTTTGAAGAATCTATGAGGAAAAAATGATCCAAACTACTTTCCACACTATTCTGTAGTTCCAGCGTGGCTCACTGTATTTTAGGTGCTGTTGTGACTTGAGGCTGGGATGGAGTGTGAGGGAGGTAAATAACAGTCTTCCAAATCAGGGTCAAGCAATTACTGCTCTTTATGTTTCTGAGGTTCCTCTGTATTTTATGTAGGCTAGGATGTCAGTAAGCTTCTTTTCCGTTATGTAAGCTGTATTTAATCTTATAACAACCTTGATATGTGTAGCTGATTTGACTTATTTTAAATATTTGGGAGATATTTAGAGCATTGGAAACTTCCTCTTCAATAGTAATGAATGCAAACAGAAAAATCAAACCTTCATAAGAGAACTTTTACCAAATCTAATCAACTAATAAACAATAATATACCCCATAGTATGTTGAGACATTTTGAAGTTAAATGAAATCTTTTTAAAAAATTAATTTTAGAGAGAAAGGGGGAGAAAAATATAGACTGGTTGCCTCCCATACATACTCCAACTGAGGATCAAACCCACAACCTTGGCATATGCCCTGACTGGGTATCAAACCCACCACCTTTTCGTGTACAGGACGATGCTCCAACCAACTGAGCCACACCTGCCAGGGCTAAGTGGTATATTTTTCTGTCTCACAGGACCATTTCTTTTTTGAAGTCTGGAATGGGTA
The DNA here is from genome assembly GCF_028538775.1 of Myotis yumanensis. Lineage (NCBI taxonomy): Eukaryota > Metazoa > Chordata > Mammalia > Chiroptera > Vespertilionidae > Myotis > Myotis yumanensis. Next base: position 77,369,393 of record NW_027223753.1, read on the forward strand.
GAAGGAATGTAAAAAAGCTTTAACATGTTTAAATTTTAATTCTGCAGTTTAAGGTTCTTAAAAAGCATTTCTGAAGGCTTTCTGTTTCAGTATTTCATCTGTATTATTCACATAATTTTAAGAGCGCACCAAAAAGTATATTATTCTAATAAGTACATACTCATTTTTTCCCTAGAAGCTTTATCTTTGAAAATCAGTTTTTGTGTGTGTGTTGTTTTCCCTAAGGCTGACTTGTAAAAGCAACATTCTCATAGTCAGTTTCCTTTCTTTTCATAAACCAGTTGGGGAGAGATTTTGTCAGTTACCCTGCATTTAAAAATGGCTCCTTGTTCCTGAAGAAGCACATAGACAAGGGCACATACTGACTTTAAACAATCTTATGAGAAAATTGATGGGACATTTGAACTATTAAAAAATCATCTCACGGGGTGTTTATAGAGACTCTTATTCTGAGAATAGATAGACGTATGCACACCCTTCAGTGTCACTGGGGAGTCTGAGTAACATGCCATCCAACCGGACAGTGATGACTTGTTACCTGGTGGAATATGAGACAAAGTGACCAACTTCCTGTGATACTTTTGCTGCTCTCAAAAAGCTGCCTCCCTGGATGGTGGCCTTTGTCATCTGTTAACTTGTCTTACCTTGGAGAGGAGACAGGGGACCCACCACTGCCATCAGGTTGTAGTTCATCCTGGCTCCATCAAGATGTTTTCCAAGTCAGAAGCTAAATGCTGACCGACACACTTGAAACTTTCTCAGTAAAAACATGAACGATAAAAGGTGGACCACAGAAGAGAGAGAATATTGGGGAGAATTCATGGGCATTTCAGCATCAATTGAACACATTTGAAACCTGTGTGAAAAACGTGACCCCTAGATTGAGTTAAGGACAGACATTGGGGAGATGCAGAGATATACAGCATATGATGTGGGGAGAGCGGTGGGTTATGGGTATGTAGACAGTGAAGGGAGATGAGAAATAGACTCAGAAGAGCATCTTCTAACCTTGCTAACATAAACTTTGTTAATTAAGAATGTAAAGATGCTTGAAATGATGCCTCCCACTCCATGATTCAGTCTGATTTCTCTGGATAATGTGTATACAGTGGTGTGGGTGACAGGGCATGTTACATAGGAATACACAACAACCTCACAATGCTGGCAGGATGAAATTTAGTAGGTAATCTTGTTGGGGCTAGCCCTGTTTCTGTCCCTGTGTGTATGTACATAGAGTTAGATATCATACACACACATCTACACACGTGTACACACAAAGAAACCACTTGGTGGTGACACACAGGAATTTTCCAGATGCTAAAGAAAAGTGGGCAGAACACACATTCATACTATTCATCATATTAGTCAATGGCAGGGTGGCTGAGCCATGGGGTCTGCTCTGTGTCTAGGGCTGAATTTTCACTGGTATGTCTGTGGTGAGAAGCTTAGATTGACTAGTGACCCATCTCAGCCTGTGCAGCTGACTAATAAGTAATTGTCTTATAACCAAGTGTTGAACTCTATCCAGGCCTGTGGATGGCTAGCTTATTTTCCTCTCCAGAAGTTCAAGGCTCAAACAAATTTATCTTTGCTTTCTATGATGCATAGAGGAATTTAAAGACAGCTGCTGAAAGCCTGTTGGCAACTTGATCTGGAAGGAAGCACAGTAGGTCCTTCGAAAGATGCTCACTCTCTCTGTGCCCACTGTGATGTGTGGGTCCTGACTCTGTAGAGGAGCAATTTGGCAATGAAGAAGGAATTTCGGTGAAGAGGGTGCGAATGATTAGATGGAGGTGTGAGTTTTGGTTCTTCTGCCATAGGCCCTGGACCCCTGCTGGCAATTGCAGCACTGATTTCTTGCTGCAATTCTGTGGCTATAAAACTGAGACCTAGGAATAATGAGAGAAGGGAAACCATTCATCCCCTGCTTTGTATGGTAGCAGGCAAAAGTTGTGCTTGACCACTGGGACGCACTGGATACTGTTTTTCCTTAGAGCTACAGAAGATGCTTTATTTTGAGTCATCTTTGAATCTACAATTTTGCCTATTCTAGTGTTGGATCTTTAGAACAATCCAGAGTTAATCAGTCTTAAGCAGAATATTGAAATGAATAACATTTGTTTGGGGGGCTTGTTGCTCCCTTGTATTTACGTTTTAATTTTTAAATGCCTTTTACTCTGTTTGGTGTTACCTTAATTTCTCAGATGACTAATCATTTCATGTAGCTAGGGATCCTTCTTCAAAGTAGCCAAAAACATCAGATAACAAAACCACAGCTCTTTTAGGACACAAAGATAGCTGAATTTCTCTATAAAATCTAGAAGCATTTGCATTTTAAAAATGCGGATCCAGTCGCTGAGAAAGCCAGAGGACCAGACCTGTAATGACAGATTGTTGTATTTATTTTATGTCTGGGTAAAGGAGATATTTGGGGTCAAGGAAAGTTTCCTGGATCACACCATTTTGGCACTGTCTTATTTACTTGTAAGGTCAGTTCCTAGTCATAGATGTGATGTATTCCAATGAAAGACATTGCTCTGCAAATGAAATGAGGGTATCAAAAGTACCTGCAATTTTCCCACGTTCAAATGAAAGTTACTCTTCATCATCTAATTTTGCTTTTCATTTTATCAGCAACCTCTAAAATGCTTTCCAAGGGTTATTTTAAATTATGATTAATTACAGGCAGGCATTAAAGCCATTTAAAACAGCTTGGGCCTCTTTGAGGCTGGTAGTTCTAAATAAGGAGATCTTGAGTGGTTGCCATTGCAGTTATCACCACCACCACCATCATCACCGTCACCATCCATAATAACAGTTTACATGTAAATGGTACCATTTCCCAGAGAGGTCAGCGTCTGATAATTTGATTGCTCTCACAACATCTTATTGATGACAGAGGACAGTTGTGGTTTACGAAATCATGGTAATTATCATGCTTTACATTCTGGCTGTCTATCCTTGCTGATGCCTCAGCTTTCTCTCCTTGCCCATTTTCTCTGTCTACAGTTGTGTAGCCACAGCTCAGTAAATGGAAGGAACCACGCAACCTTGAGTCTATGCAGAGCAGAGCTATCCGTCCTCCATCAGTTGCCACTCAGCCTCATCTTGGGAAACAATACACTTAATCTCAGTTCATCCTCTGTTTGTTGTCTCACCCTTTTTTCTTCAGTAATTTTCCAATTTCTTTTGTTCTCTCTCTTCTCCTAGTATTCCGCTGCCTCCCCCATCTCCATTCTCTGTACGTTTTCTGTTTCACCAGCCAATTCGGATCTCTGTTGTTCCTTAGTCTGTCCTATCTTGGAAGATTATACAAGATAAACTAGTCACAATGGAGATGCATGTAGGAAACAGCTCTTTAACTTTTAAAAGAGGGGAAGGATATACCCTGCTCAGTTTTTAGGGTACATGTTTTTTTTAATTAATTGATATTTTTCTACCTTTGGTGACTATTAGCATGTATTTGGCCACTTAGTTAGGTGGAAGTGACTATTTTACTTTCTAGTTCAGCTTCCTTATCCTCCCTCCATTTAGGTTCCATCAAAATTAGAATAGAAGGGGAGATCTTGAGGGTTTCAAGGCATAGCTTTTGGGGTGGGTAGGTAAGAGGAAGAATTGAAGCCTCTGTGATGGTCAGGTGCATGCATCCAAGCCAGTAGAATAGTAGCCAATAGCCCATGCTGGTTGAGCACATGCTCTATGCCAACCACTATTGAGAGCACATTACTTATACTAACGTAGGAGATAGGCATGGAAAGCTCTTAATTATTAAATTTCCTGTATTCTATGACGTCCTTAGTTTCTGCCTTTTTGTATTTGCTTTATTTCTCCTAAGGTTCTTCATAAAAAAATTTTCCCCCATGTTTTCAAATTCCTCATACCTGAAATATAAGGGTAAGGATTCTCCCACACCTTGGGCAGGGTTGAGAAGGTTGCTATTACAGTGGGATGGCATTCCCATGAAGGGCAGATTAAATTGCAGCATTAAAACATTAAATTGGGTAATAAAATGAGTCTTTCTTGGTTTAAAATGTTCTTTTTAGTCTATCTTTTTTTTTTTTGTATTTCTGAAGATGTTATAAAAAGAATCATTCTTTGGTAAAAATTGAATTTGACTAGATTCTGATAGCCCTGGGGAATTTGGGAAGAATTGGTATCCCTTGAGCAAAGTTTCTGTGGTGCTGGGTGGTTCTGACTGCTGGCTGGTCTTTATTCTGGTCACTCTCAAAACAAAGAACTTCTTCCAGGCATATTTTTTGGGAGATATATTCATTTTTGAGGGAGGAAAACATTTTTTAGATGGTCAGAAGTTTGCAACAACCTCTTGTTTTTTGAGAAATGGTATATCTTAAAACTAAAAGGAAACAAAACTACACACACAAAACCACACAACAAAAACAAACAGAAGCCCAGAGTACTTATAAAATGTAAGAATTTTTTTCACACGATAGAAACTTAATTCTCTTGGCCTTTACTGAGGAGATGTTTTGATGTTCCCCTCTTTTTTCAAAACAACCTTTTATATTCCAGTGCTTGCAAAAAATACCTTTGATTCTCCCTTGGCCTCTTTCACTGAATTGGAAATTTTGGTTCCATTCTCTTAGCAGGTAAATAGCCGTAAAACCATTCATGGTTCTGTAAGGGTAGAGAAGAGCTGAAAAGCATTACATATGTTCCAAGTTACGAGAGGCCACTCTTATGCTGTTTTCAAGTGGTTCCTTCCCCTCCCTCCTTCTATTAAGGGCTCAGCCACAAAAGAGCTTTAATCAGCTTCATTGATTTAAAGCTAATTTGCACTTGGCTTCAAGGTTAAGGTCCACAGCACAGGCTGAAGACCTTTAAAGCAGGAGTCAGAATGAAAAGCCTTAGGTATATCATATTGTCTGCTGTGCATAAGAATGACAGCTCTTGATGGCTGAGAATTAACTATTGGGGAAAAAGGCACAAAGCCAGTTTTTCTTCCGTGTTAATATAACCTCTGCTGGCCAAGTAACACAGCCTTGCTATCAACATTTCTGCCTCATCATGTAAATCGATAGAGCTGGCCGAAAATACTTTGGTATTGTGATGTTTGCAGCCGTCAATTTCTGCTTCGTTTCAGTTGGATTTCAACCTAATTGCCAAACTGATTCCATCTGTAATAACTTTTAACATTTATTTTTCCCAAAGGGAAAAAAAATGTCTTGTCTGTATTCTGCAATTAAGAAGGTGATGAAATATTCAATGTATGTCTACACTCTGACTAAATTCTTTTGTTAACTTTATCAGATAAACTATAAAATATTAACCAGGCTCACTGTTTGAGCATGTGCAGATGGCATGATATTTACCAGACATGTTTTCAATACACATTTAATTTTATAAATTGAATTAACTATTAGATGGCTAATTTTTTCCTCTCTTTTCTAAATTGATGCAACAAGCAACAGCATTGTTGGCTGTATGTACTATACTAGAACATTTGCAGATAATTACATAAACTTAGCTGTGTATATAATAAATAACATTTCCTGCAAACTTAACCACATGAAATCAAATCAAGCAGAAATAATGCTATTTTCTAAGCAAAATTATGCTGACTAGCAATGTGCTGGTTCTTCACAGGCGCTCTCTCTTTCTCTCTTTTTATTTTGACAGTTACGTTTTTCAAATTTTCTGGAACATTTAAATAGGTAAGTTAATTTTACCCACCTCTCTTATCCTTCACACAACTGGCCTTAAATATTCATAGCCATATCCTCTCTGCTATTCCCAAATATACCAATTTAAATGGACACATAATACTTCACTTCAAGCAGATTTTCTCAGAATGTGGTTTGGACTGAATAAAGACCAAATTCTTAATCATGATATAAAGCTATTTTTAATGAAGCACCATGTACCCTCCCTTCTAACTAATGAACAAAAGGCTTGGTTATTGATGAGCTGGTAAAATATCTAAATAGGTCTGCCTAGCTGAGCACAGGTTCTTACAAAGCTATTCTTCACTCAGCGCCATCAAGGATTTCATGATCTATCTAGTAAGGACAAAAACATGAAATGAAACAGTTATAATTCAGTGTGATACATGTTATATGGAAGGTGCCCTGTAGAGATTAGAGAAAGAAGGGAGTACGGCTAATTCTGGGAGTCAGGGAGAAAAGTGATGGAGGCGATAAAGAGTTAGCTGAGATTTAAATGGTTGTCCATGTGGACCAGGGTACAGGAAAGGACACTCTAGACCAGTGGTTCTCAACCTTCTGCCCCTTTAAATACAGTTCTTCATGTTGTGACCCAACCATAAAATTATTTTCCTTGCTACTTCATAACTGTAATGTTGCTACTGTTATGAATCATAATGTAAATATCTGATATGCAGGATGGTCTTAGGTGACCCCTGTGAAAGGGTCGTTCGACTGCCAAAGGGGTTGCGACCCACAGGTTGAGAACCGCTGCTCTAGACAGAGAGAACAGCCTATTTGAAGTGATGAATGTTTGAATACCATGACAGATGTGTGAAAATGCAAAGACTGTAAAGGAGTAGTGGGAGAAGGAGGGTAGAAGAGGAGAAATAGGAGGCTATCTGCAGTCCCGACTCTGCAGGTGGTATGAACAGGTCCTGTTGATGTCATGATTCTGTCTGTGGTCCATGCCACCATAGGAACAGGACTGCTGGAAACTATGTGACATCAGGCAAACAGGGCTCCGTGGCAGCACAGAGGCAGGGATGGGGGTGACTGGATTCCTGAGGTCCCCAGAAATTACTTAGAGAGCTGCATCTCAGGATCAGAATGGAATTCAGCTATGTGCAGGATGGGGAGGACACGATATCCAAAGCAGTTCATTTTGAATATGAGACCTTATTTTGTACATGAGTCGGTGAGTAGTGACTCAACATCTACAGAAATATATATCATATTCAAGTTTATACCAACTCCAAAGCTGTGGAATCATTTAATCATGTTTCACTTTGCACTCACTGCCTCTCCCATTAATTGACTGTGTAAACATAATTACTTGAAGTGTTACATAGTATAAAATGATCACTTCCAGAAAAACAGAAAAGAATTCTACCCATGACCAGGAGTTTGTGGTTAAGCCCAGAGAATTCAAGGGAGAGGTGAATAATGATTTCAATAGCTTTTACTGGAGGTGGGGACACAAAAAATGAATACATCATATTTCAAATAAGAAAAGCATTTTAAATTACTCAAAAGAACACAATTTAGCATTAGAGGGGTTGACTGTAGATGCAAAAAGGGTACTTATAACACTGAGGCAATATCATTGCATGTACTTTTCTTTATAATATATCAGTCCATAGTAAGGTTGACAACCCACTTCAATTTGTTCATGTAAGTTAAACATAAAACACATGTTTCATAGATAAGCTGAGACAATAATGATGGGTTAGCTCAAGGGAGAGAAGGGAGATGAAGCTCAAAAGACACTTGTGTAATAGAAGTGCAACACAAAATTGGGTTGAAGCTAACATTTGTTCACACAAAGGAGCAGCGATGTACACAAGGACTGAATTTTCAAAAAAGCAAAGAATGAGTTTGGGGAAACATTGTTTTAACATCACTGCTTATTTGCAGCATGTTGCATTAAAACAATAGTTTTTAATTCCCAAGGTAACTAATATGATCGCCTACTACCACATTTAATTTACAGAACATTATTGGCACCATCATCATTATCATCCTCAAGGGCAGCCTCAGGCAAGACTGCAGAAGACCAATGCTCAGCACCCCCAGGCTCCCCTTTCAACCCTTCTCTGCTTTAGCCATGGCTGCCAGCCTGCCCACGTGGGCCTCAGAGTTATTACCACCTCCCTCACAATCCCCTGTGGACATCTGCTCTAGGAAAAGCAAACAAATGTATTCACACTGTGGTGCTAAAACATGAGAAGATTAATTTTAACTCTGTGCAGAGCATTCACATTATCACTATGGGCTGAGCCTTTAACTAAAGGAAAGACATTGACTTGCATGTTGAGGCTTAAACTAGTTCAGAGAAGAAACAAGCCTGCAGAGATTGATCTTTCCTTCAGCCCCGAGCTCACATTATGGATATAGTCACCTGCTGTAGCTACTGCCTTTGTCATCTCTTATCTGTATTATGACAACAGTCTTCTGGTTGGTCTTTTTTAAAAAAATGTATTTTATTGATTTCTTACAGAGAGGAAAGGAGAGGGATAGAGAGTTAGAAACATCGACGAGAGAGAAACATCGATCAGCTGCCTCCTGCACACTCCCCACTGGGTATGTGCCCGCAACCAAGGTACATGCCCTTGACCGGAATCGAACCTGGGACCCTTGAGTCCACAGGCCAATGCTCTATCCATTGAGCCAAACTGGTTAGGGCTGGTTGGTCTTTTCATTTTCAAGCTTTTCACCATAACAGGGCCTAGAAAGCTAAAAATTTATAGAAGCATGATGTCAGAATTATATTTTAATTACTAACTCATTCCTGGTGTTTGTAAATTGTTTATCAAGTCAAATTGGAATGTTTAACCTAGTAATAGTTAAAATTTTTTTTTAACCACTGAAAATATACCTTCTCAGTGGGCTAGTCTAACTTATTTCTCAATAATTTCTCTACACTGTCCAAGCCAACACTTACCCACTAAATCTGGAAGTTCTTCTATACAGTCATGCTCTGCATAATGACAAAATGACCAACCATATATATGACAGTGGTTTCATAACATCATAATGTAGCTGAAAAATTCATATTGCCTAGTGACTTCATAGTCATCAGAACTTGGTAGCAGAAGGCATTACTCAAGTGTTTGTGGTGATGCTGGTGTAAACAAACCTATTGAGCTGCCAGTCATATAAAAGTCTAGCATATATAATTATGTATAGTGCATAATACTTGATAATGATAATAAATGACTTGTAGCTGGTTTATATATTTATTATACTGTACTTTTTATCATTACTGTAGAGTGTATTCTTTCTACTTATAAAAAAGCTTGTTTTAAGAGAGTATGTCATGTTTCCTTTTTAGCTTGATTTAGTCTCATGTTGTTTGGTTCATCATGGCCCTTAAGCATACAAAATCCATTGCTAATGTTGCCAATAAGAGGACACATTAAGTGATTGACCTGGAACCAAAATTAAGAGTGAATAAAGACTACAAAGGTGGAAAATCCGTGATGGTACTTGCTCACCAGTCAGGCATGTCCCATTCCACCATAGTTGCAACCTTGAAGAACAAGAGCAAAGTGATAGAAACTATTAAAGGATCTGCTTCATTAAAGACAATGAGAGGAACAAAAATTTGAGAAGGGCCTATATCAGACATGAAGAAACTTTTAATGACCTGGATTGAAGAGCAGACACAGAGCTGTACCCCTCTCAGCATCATGAGGATCATTCTCAAAGCAAAACGTTTGTTAGCGATATTGAAAGAAAAAGCTGGGTGGTTGATTAAGAATTATTATTCATTCCATCATGTGAAAGTGAATGGTGAATCTGCTAATGCTGATGCGAAGGCAGCTGAAGAATTTTTGGAAACTCTAGATAAGCTGATTGTGGAGGAAAATTACTTGCCAGAGCAAATATTCAATATTGATGAAACCTCCCTATTCTGGAAACAGACACCTGAAAGAATTTTCATCCAAAAGGAGGTCAAGTCAATGCTACATTGCAAGGCTTTTAAGGACAAGACAATGGTCTTGCTTTGGGACAGTGTTGCAAGCTACAAATTGAAACCCTTTGTGGTCTGCACAGTGAGAACCCCAGGGCCTTCAAGCACATCAATAAGCACACACGCCAGTGAACTAAAGGAGCAATGAGAGGAGTGTAGAGAGGGGATGACTCAGGTCCTCTTCCAAGGTGCCCTCCTGAATTGCTATGCAAGTGAGATGGAGAAGTACTATTTGGAGAATAACATACTTTTCAAGATTTTGCTTATTGTTGATAATGCTTCCAGGACATCTTCCTTTTATTGGTTATCTTCATCCCAATATCAAAGTGAGGTTTCTCCCTCCAAACACCACCTCTTTGATCCAAGCAATAGCTCAAGGAGGACCTATTTTAAGGTCTATCACCTAAGGAGGACTTGGTTTAGGCTATTGCTTTAACTGAGGAAGACACTGGTGCACTTCTGGAAGGCTTATAACATTGGTGACTGTGTCAAGAACCTTGCGTGGGTGTGGGGTGATGCCAACAAGGAGTCTACTATATATGGAATCTGGAAGGGTACACTCAAGCGGTTCATCTATCACTTCCAAAGATTTTCCAAGGGTGAGGAGATTGCAAAAATGAATAAGACTGTGGTTGAGACAGCAAAAAACTTTAACCTGAGTGTGGATGAGGATGACATTGAAATCCTCCTAGCGGTGATTCCTGAGGAGCTGAGTAAAGAGGAATTGTTGGAGCTAGAACAGGAACACATAGCTAACATAGAGACAAGAGAAAAGGAAACTGCTGGAGAAAAAAAAAGAACCCCAAGTAAATTCACAGTGACTGGGTTAGCAGAAGCTTTTGCAAACCTCAACAAGCTCCTTAAAATGTTTGAAAAACAAGGAACCCAACACCAAAAGGTTTTCATGAATAGAAAGAACTATTCATGGTGCATTAACTGCTTATAAGTATCTAGGATGAAAAAAAGAGACTGCCCAAGCAAAGCACCATGGACATTTTTCTGAAAGAGTCACATTTCTTCAAGAAGGGCCTCAGGCAGGGCCTTCAGGAGATGTTCCAGAAGAAGGCACTGCTCCTACAGGAGAAAAGATGTGGAGGTGGAGACAGTGATATCGATGATCCTGACCCTGTGTAGGCCTAGGCTAATGTGTGTGTTTGTGTCTTAGTTTTTTGCAAAAATGTCTAATAAGTGAAAAAAATAAAATAGTTAAAAATAGATAAACGCTTATAGAATATGGATATAAAGAAAGAATATAACTTTGTACAGTTGTACAATGTGTTTTGTCGTTAAGCTAAGTGTTATTACCAAAGAGTTGAAAGTTAAAATGTAAAGTTTTATAAAGTAAAAAAAGTTACAATAACTAAGGTTAATTTATTATTGAAGAAAGAAATATTTTTAAAAATAAATTTACTGTAGCTTAAGTATTCAATATTTATAATGTCTACAGTAATGTAATGTTCTAGGCCTTCATACTCATTCATCACACACTCACCCAGAGCAACTTCCAGCCCTGCAAGCTTTATTCATAGTAAAAGCTTTATGCAGGTATACAATTTTTAATCATATTTACTGTATTTTTTACTGTACCTTTTTATGTTTAGATACACACACACTTACCAGTGTGTTACCACTGCCTACAATATTAGTACAGTAACATGCTGTACAAGTTGGTAGCCTAGGAGCAATAGGGTATGTCATATGGACTAGGTGTGGGGTAGGCTATCCCATCTAAGTGTGTGTCAGTGCACCCTGACATTGGTAAAATGACGTATTTCTCAGAATGTATCTTATTATGAAGTGACACATGAGTATAGTTTCATGCTTGCCATTCTCTTTCCTCTAACCTGTATCTGTTTTTTCAGAATATAGTCTCAATTTTACTCAGCCATCTTTTCTTCTTAACCATGCCCATCCTGACCACTCACATTTCCTGTACAATTTTATAGCTTTCTGCAAGTTTTAAGGCTTTTTATTAGCTATTTCCTGATGCATTGTTTGGATGAGCTATTGGCTTGCATGCCTTAGTAAATGAGGAATAACTAACATCATCATGACTGCTTCCTTTTATAGAGCCCTTATTACATGCTGATATCTTTTGTACATTGTTAATAATTCTACCAGGTAGCTATCTTTATTCCTGTTTCATAAATGAGAAAACTGAGGAAAAGAGAGGTTAAGAAACTAAATTTAGTTAGTAAGTGCAGAGCAGGGATTTTAGTCCTACTCTCTTTGTTGAAATACTGCCTCTCTATCACTTTCCTATTATTCGCATGGCACTAGTCTATGTAGGGGAAAGGCTTGCTTTTGTTGTCAAGAATTTCTTTTATGAGTCTTGAAAGCCTAGTAAACATGGCTTTCTTAAGACCTGCTCTTTAAAATTAAAAACTTAAGATTTAGATACTATTAATGTGACAGGCATTTGCAAGCACTGCTTAATTCACCTCACATCAGTCTCTGGTCACATGACAGTAATATAATTTCGCCCGATTATAGCCACAGAAGAAACTGACAACCTGATGCCCTGGGAACTGAGTCCTACAGTTAAATTCTCCAGCCCTCATTTTGAAGATTTATGCTATCGTGTTGTTAAAATGTATTCCATAGCATCAAAAATACAAAATCATTCCTGGTAGTTATACATTTCTACTTATTGGCCACATATTTATGTACAAACTTGTCTGGGTAAAGCGTAGAATAGACTAGGAGATAAAATTAAAAGGAATAAAATATACTATAATTGCATTTGTGGCCAAGGGACCTACATTATACAGCAACCAGCGTGTAATAGTGTACTTCATGTTCCATGATTTACCTTGCTGATAATTGCTTTGCACTCCTAATAAATTAACCCACAGAAAATCCATTCATCTGCATTTTCTTTTTATGCAGAGCTAGAGAAAAAAGGACTAGTATAGCAATTTGAGTGGCAATCATGCACTGATTGTAGAAAAGAAAGTAGCATGGTGAGAGTCTTAAGCATTCTGAAAGCATTTCTCTGTAAGAAAAGAGGAAGGGGAAAAAAAAGAGAGGGTTTTTGTTAATTAAGTTCTGTTTTTCTGTATTATTTGTGATGGAGAATGTATTATATTCTAGCTCAAAAATCCTTGTTTAATACAATATATTTCCAGCCAGATATTTTATTTTAATGTTATTAATTTGTTTTCTTTAAATATTCATAGAACGTTCTCATTGTTATGTTTAGGATTCCTGGAAGGAAAGACTGTGTAAATATGCTATTGCATTCCTATGGGATTTCTTCCATAAATATAATTTCATAGCAAATCTCACATTTTAAGCTGCCCATTCTTTTGTTAGATTCTGTAATCAAAATAATTTTAATACTGTTTCTACTTTTATTCTAATATTTTATGAACTTTCAATATTTTATGTTCTGCCTTGTGTCTTGATATCACATAGCTCACTTGATCTTCATGGTACACATGGTAGAGTGGAAAGGACGGGGAAGGAGTGTGAGACAGGATTTCTAGTTTCCCCCGCCACTACATTGGGTATAATATTGGCCTTATCATTTTACTTATCTGGATCTCAGTTTTCTTTATCTTAATATAAGGGGTTTATAGGAGATGACCTGTAGGTTCCTTTACAAATTCCAGGATATGCAAAAAAGCACACTGTGGGTGATTAAGGTTCACAGAGCAAATCACCTTCCCAGCTTCACAAAGGTGGGTCGGTGGGAGGAGGACAAGAGCTAGCTCTGCTTCAGCAATGTGCAAACGTAACACCCTGACTGACCTGACTGCAGGAAACAATTGCAAATGCTCTTTAGTATAGTTTTTGAAAAGGCTGTTTAGATGCATCAATGAACTAGCAAGAAAATAAGAATTCCATTGGTGTAGTATTGTAAGATGAAATACAGGAATTTCAGAAAAACAATGAAAAATTTTTTTTCAGTATGATATTGCATGGGATATCCTTCTACTAAAAAGTTATTTGCTGTTTATCTGAAATTCAAATTTAACTGGACATCCTGTATTTTTATTTGCTAAATTGGACAGTGACAGCAGGAATCTAAAGAAGTAAACTAGAACTGAACCTACTTTTACAATGAAGGTATTTGTTGAATCCAGATGACCTTGAACTTTGACTTCTCTATTGCCACAGAGAGGGGAGGGGAAGGGAATCTAATAGGAGATCCATTGAATAAAAGTAGGACCCCAAAAGGCTACATCCTCACTGTGGAGGTAACTAGAGTCAAACTTGTCCATGTACTGGATTGTATGTGTGAAAGAGGGTAACATTGATATTATAAATTTTTCCCATCTCAAGCCTTAGTGTTGGCTGGAGGAAAGGTAGGCAGTCCATCTTGAGAGTTTATATCCGAATTATATACCTTGATGGTCTCAACAAACTCAAATCAATAATTTAACTTAATTTTAGTTAACAAATGACTAGTCCTCTGGGAGAAGCAATGACAAATCCCTTGGGAAAATATCACATTCAACCTAGTTCTCAAAGAATTCCTATATATTAACATTCAAGGAATATAAGCTCACATACAAACATAATAAAACATACAAGGTAATATGACACTATGAATGAGAGTCAGCAGAAACAAAGGCTGGTAGAATACTAGAGCCATCAAATATTGGAATTATCAGACAGAGATTATGAAATATACACCATCAATATGCATAAGGAGATATAAAGGAGGTTGAAAATGAGCAAGAGTCTTAACAATGATCAAGTAGATTTTTTAAAAAAAATTCAAGTATAATCTTTAGAAATGAAAAATATGTAATTTAAAATTAAATATTCAAGCAAGATTATGTCTATACATAGTAAGATGTATAATTTTATGATATATCTAAAGAGTATTTATAATACAGAAAATGGAAAATAAGAAAGATAGTTTAAAAGAAATTGGAGTTCTTAAGGAAAGGAGAGAGCAAATGAAGGAGAGGCAATCATTGAAAAAATAATGGCTGTGAATTTTCCAGAACCACTTAAGGTCATCAGTCTTCAGTGCCAGAGACCATAACAAATGCTACGGGATACTTAAAAGAAATCCACCCTTTAGAGGGCAAATTCATGACACCAGAGACAAGCATTAGATCTTAAAAGTGGACAGAAAAAGATTATATAAGAAGAAGTAACGAGTAGTTAACAATATCATAATAACTATGTATGGTACCAGGTGGGTACTTGAAATATTGGGGGGAGCACATTGTAAAACTGCTATGCTGTACACCTGAAACTAATCCTATATAATAAAAGGGTACTATGCAAATCGACCAAATGGCAGAACGACTGGTCGCTATGATGTGCACTGACCACCAGGGGGCAGATGCTCAACGCAGGAGCTGCCTCCTGGTGGTCATTGAGCTCCCACAAAGGGAGCGTCTCTCAGCCAGAAGCCCTGAACTGGGCTCAAGGCTGGCAAGTGCAGTGGCAGTGGTGGGAGCCTCTCCTGCCTTCGCAGCAGTGCTGGGACGTCTGGCTGACGTCCTGGGGAGCGGGCCTGGGGAGTGGGCCTAAGCCATCAGTTGGACATTCCCTGAGGGCTCCTGGACTGCTAAAGGCACAGGCAGGGCTGAGAGACCCCCACCCCCAAGTACACAAATGTCATGCACCAGGCCTCTAGTACAAAATAATGTTGAATGCAGACATTACAAAGCATTTTTTATTGAAAAATAAAAAATAACCAGATAAATAATAGTCAAAAGAAAGTTGAGATAGTTCTATTCATGTCATATAAAATGGCCATTAAGTAAAATAGTTAACTGGTGATAAAGGGTGAATATGCAATGACAAAAATGTTTAGTTAGCCAAGCCTATCATTATGGTAGGAGATTTAAAATTATATTACTTAGTAATTATTAGATCAAGCAGATAAAACAATCACTAAAGACAGAGGAGATCTAAAGAGCAGAACTAATAAGTGTTAACCATGAACCCCATATATATCTCAAGTATTCATGGAAAAAAAATTGACTATATATTGGGCCATAAAATAAGGCTCAACAAATTTTAAAGGATTAAGGTAATTCAGATAATTTCATTGATCAGAAAATAACTGCATTAGAAACTGAGAATAAACTACAACCAACCACAGATATTTGAAGATCAGGGGATATAATTAAATCATGGATTAACTGAGACATTATAATAAAATTAGAAAATATTTAGAACAGAACAAAAGCAAAAATACTATACATCATAACTTATGGGATAAAGCAAAATTGATACTTAGAGGGAAGTTAATAGTTCTAAATGCTTACATTAGAAAAGAAAAATACGGAACATTAATGAACAAGAAAAAACTCAATATAACCTAAAAGTGTAAATCAAATGGAAATTATAATAAATGGAAAACAAAAGCATAATAGAATGCATAAAATGAAAGATTTGTTCTTTAAAAAGACTCCAGTGGCCAAATTGACCAAGAAAAAAATAGCACAAAACTAATAATTTAGGAATAAAACAGGCCATTACTGCAGAGTCTGTAAACATTCAAAGAATAATGAACAACATTATTCCAATGTTGAAGACATTAGAATTGGAAAAATTCCCAAAATATAATTTACCATAGTTAATACAATAAGAATAGATAATCATAATTGTACAACTGTGAAAGAAACTGATTCAGTAATTAAAACCTCTCCTCTAAACACACACACACACACACACACACACACACCCCAAACGAAACACTATTCCAGATGGTTTAGCCAATGAAGTTTATATGACATCAAAGGATTTAAGGAATAAATTATTCCAAGTCTATACAAACTAATATGGGGAATAGAAAAAGCCTCATCTTGTTCATAAAGATGAATACTTCCTAAACAAAATATTGAAAAAGTGACTCATATAGTAAATAAATAAGATAATACATAACTAATCTGGCATTCTTTCAACTACAGGGAATGCAAGACTGGTTTTACATGAAAAAATTAACTTGTAATTTATTATATAGTAAATAAGAGAATAATATATTATCATTTCAATAAAAGGAGAAAAAACTTTTGATAGAGTTCAGAATTTATTATACTTATAGCAAACTAAAAGTTGAGAAAGTTTATATTTAATAAATATATACTATCAACAGGTGAATGAATAAACAAGTTGTGCTATATCTATGCAATGGAATGTACTCATAGTAAAAAGTAATGAACTACTGCCCTGGCTGGTTGTTACAAATTGAACATAATTAAAGCATAGTGATTAATCACAAAAACAATATGTAATTATGTATGTGTTTTCTGATGGTCTTAGGCGACCCTTGTGAAAGGGTCATTTGACCCCCAAAGGGGTCGCGACCCACAGGTTGAGAACCACTGCCTTAGACAGACCCTCACATATGGACATCTGATTTATGACCCAGTTGGCATTGCAGGACACCAAGGAAAACAAATTTTTCCACAAGTGACTCTAGAATTACTAGTATATTTGTACTAGAGGCCCAGTGCATGAATTTGTGTATAAGTGGAGTCCAGTCGGCCAGGCCCCAATGAGGCAAGGCCTGTCGAGAGGAGGAGACAGCAGGAGGTTGGCTGGCCAGCCTGCGCCGATCAGGCCCGATCAGGGCCCGGCCAGCTGGGGGGAGGATCTGCGGGTGATTGGCCAGTAGGCCCCACCCCCGATTGGGGTTGGGGGGGGCAATTAGGAGTGGGGCCGGCTGTGGGGAGGGGCTGTGGGTGGTGAGCTGCCAGGCCCCACCCCCGAAAGAGGTGGGGAGGCTGATCGAGGGTCAGCAGCCGGGGGAGGGGCTGCAGGAGGTTAGCCAGCAGGCCCCATCCCCTATTGGGGTAGTGGGGAGTGGTCAGGGGCGGAGCTGGCTGGGGGGAGGGGCTGCGGGCTAATTGGGGTGGTGGGGGCCCATCGGGGGTGGGGTTGGCTGCAAGAGGTTGGCAGGCCGGCTCCACTCCCTATTGGCGTGGGGGGGCAATCAGGGGCAGGGCCAGTTTGGGGGAGGGGCCGAGGAGGTTGGCTGCTGGCCCCACCTCCTGATCAGGCTGGTTTGCTGGCTGCAGTGGGCGTCATAGCAATTGGTTGTTCCGGTCGTTCCGGTGTTCCGGTTGCTGGCTTTATATATATATATAGATATATATATATATAGATATATAGATAGATAGATAGATAGTGATATAATGAAATTAGACTTCATAGTTTAGACCAGGGGTCCTCAAACTTTTTAAACAGGGGGCCAGTTCACTGTCCCTCAGACCGTTGGAGGGCCAGACTATAGTTTAAAAAAAAACTATGAACAAATTCCTATGCACACCGCACATATCTTATTTTGAAGTAAAAAAACAAAACGGGAACAAATACAATATTTGTATTTGCATGTGGCCCGCGGGCTGTAGTTTGAGGACCCCTGGTTTAGACCATACACTGACAGCTATTCCAAGTTGATTAGAGACCTATGTGCAAGGCAAAACTGTGAAACTTTTAGAAGATAATGTTGGAGATGATCTTTACGATCTCATTGTAGGGACAGATTTCTTTAAAAGCAAGCAAAAGCACACCATTGCTTAGTGGTTAGATCATTGGCCCAAGTACCAAAGGGTCGTGGGTTTGATTTGGGGTCAAGGACATGTACTTGGGTTGTAGGTTCTATCCCTGGCCCAGTCAGGGCCCTTGCGGGAGGCAACCAATCAATGTGTCTCTCTCACATCGATGTTTCTCTCTCTCTCTCTCTCTCTCTCTATATATATATATATATATCTTTTCCCCTTCCCTCCCATTCTCTCTAAAAGTCAATTTTAAAAAATCTTTAAAAAAAAGAAGCAAAAGCACAAACTAAAAAAAAATTTGTTTTTGGTGAAATTTGTTCATATAAACATCTCCTAGAGAATGTGAAAATGCAAGCCTCTGAATGAGAGAAGATATTTAGCATAGAGTCAAAAATAGATTAGAATTCAGAATAAAACACAAAAATACATACAAACCTGAATGAAAAAGGTAAACAACCTGGTACAGCAATGTACAAAAGTCTTGAATGGGTATAGAAGAAACTTGAATTGTCTATAAACAAATGAAAATATGATCAATCTTATTAGTTTCAAGGAAATTCAAATTAAAACCACAAAATGAAATACCATTTCATAGTCAGCAGATAGGCAAAAATTAGGAGGTTGACACAAACAATTATTGATTAAGGCTCTGAAGCAACCAGAACATTTATACACACTGTAAGAGCAGTGTACATTTGTACAAGCACTTTAGACAAGCATCACTGGGCATAATCTAGTAAAATTGATGATATGCATATCCTACAAGCCAGCCAGTCTACTTGTAAGTATATATTCTAGAGAAATTCTTTCACCAGAAGAAAGATAGAAAAATATTTAGAGTGGTAATTTTTATACTAGCAAAACACTGAAGCAATATAAATGCCCATTAACATTAGCCTGGATAAATACATTGTGATATAATCATACAAAGGACCAATGTATCCGCATACAGTACATAGGACAATGAAAAAGAATGAGCTGCAACTATAAGCAACAACTTAAAAGTATTTCAGAAATGTAATGTCAAGTGAAAAAAGCAAGTCACATAAGACTACAGATAAATACAAAAAAATCCATGTTCCAGAATATGCACAACTAAGCAATACATTGTTTAGGCGTGCAAAAGGTGTGGGGAAAGTAAAAGAAACCACGAGCATGATCAACATGAAACTCAGGAGAGTAGGTACCTTTGAAGGGAGAGGAAGGGGGGGGGGGGGGGTCCAAAGATAATGGTAATGCTCCAGTTCTATAACTGAATGGTGTATACATAGATCTTAATTTTACTGTGATTCCTTGTACCACAAATATTTATAAACTAGAGGCTCGATGCATGAAATTCGTGCAAGGGGCTCGGCCCCCGCAGCTGTGGTGGCTTGCCTCGGCCCTCGCAGCCCTGGCTTTGTCCAGAAGGTCGTCCAGAAGGACGTCCGGAAGGTCATTCAGCTATCTGGTCTAATTAGCATATTATGCTTTTATTATTATAGATGCTTCCTTGTGTCTAGTCCATATTTAAAAAGATAAAGAGCACATTTCTAATCCCCGTTGCAGTGTTCATACTGGTGCACTGTGCACGTGGTCACTGGCTTTTCTCTACTTTGTGTACAATAGAGTGATTAATCACACACACATATGCTCACATTATTGTCACTGTATGATAGTTGCCTGTCAGTTCTCAATCACCCAGCTAATTTGCCAAATGCCTTCCAAATGCAAACCTTTTTATTACTTTACAAGCCAAGTTTCACTGTGTTCCTTGAGAATTAAAAACATAATTAAAACTGGAGTCACAAAAAAGCCCCCTGTAATACTAAGGGAAAAGGAATCTTATGAAAAATCTGAAAGAGCTAGTTGCTAGGAGAGTACGTGTAATGGTTAGAGGTGCAGGCTGGAGGTGCAACACCTGAGTTCTAATTTTGCCCCACTATGTATTAAATGATTGACTTTTATTTACTTTCTGAGTGTTTGATTCTACATAATGCTAAGGCAGTAGTGAGGATTATGTGGGCTGGTATGGGGACAGCATTTATTTGGATGCCTAGTAAAACTTAGTTATCAGATAATTGATAACTACCTACATTGTTATTATTTTTTAATATGTAGATTTTACATTTACATAATATTTATTAGAGTTATATAAAACTAACTATATTATGCAAGTTAGCATATAGAACTATGGGAAGTAAAATTATACTTTTAAATTAGCTTTTATTACAAGAGTAATAAAAA
This sequence comes from Myotis yumanensis, assembly GCF_028538775.1. Taxonomy (NCBI): domain Eukaryota; kingdom Metazoa; phylum Chordata; class Mammalia; order Chiroptera; family Vespertilionidae; genus Myotis; species Myotis yumanensis. The sequence goes on from NW_027223753.1 coordinate 77,389,732, forward strand.
ATTCCAGCTTTCATATGCTTCAAAGGGCATTCTGTTATTTTCTGGGTAGGAAGTCAAATGAATAGACCTCATTTCCCATCATTGCCATGTATTTTCTAGTATCAACTGACTTGACCTTTTATAATCTCACTAGAGGCTGGGTGCACAAATTCGTGCACCAATGGGTTCCTCTGCCTTGCCTGCAGGATAGGGGTGAAACTGGCTCTCTGACATCCCCCAAGGGGTCCCAGATTGCAAGAGGCCACAGGCCAGGCTGAGGGACCCCACTGGTGCACGATTGGGGCTGGGGAGAAACGTGGGAGGTTGGCTAGCTGGGAAGGGACTGCAGGAGGTCTCCAGGGTGTGTCTGGCCCATCTCACTCAGTCCGATCAGCTGAATCTCAGCAGCAAGCTAACCTACCAGTCAGAGCATCTGCCCCCTAGTGGTCAGTGCACATCATAGTGAACAGAGCGGCCTTAGCATATCATTAGCATATTACGCTTTGATTGGTTGAACAGTCGACCAGTTAACCGGACACCTAGCATATTAGGCTTTTATTATATAGGATTTTTCTCACCTGAAATATGATAATTATGATGGTGTTGGTGCTGATACTTTCTCTTAATATTTCACTGTTGCTTTTTTTGTGACTCTCCAATGGGATAAAATAGAAGAAAACTTATTTAACAAATATGTTATTATTATTATTAAATTCTAAAAAACATTTTTGGTACATTCTCTGTGATTTTCCAGGAACAAAAAGGCAAGTGCTCTAGTTTTCAATGTGTGTGATTATGTTTTCATGACCTCTGGTCATTGCCGTTGAAGCTGCATCAAAGTGGTTGTGTAAAATGTCACATAGCAACTGTCCCATCTGCTTAGCAACAGAAAGAGGAGAAGTAACTAAGCATTAAAACAGAAAACTTATAGAAAACTAGAGTTAAAAGAAGCCTCAAACCCTAAACCTATTAAATATTTTTTCCTTAAAAAGCAAAACCAAACCCTGAAATTGTTGCCTAAAAGAAATTATACCAAGCTCCCTAACAGGACTGAATTCATATTTGTTATGGACGTCACCGTGTTATTCCCTTAAATGACAAAACTTTAAGGTGTTACAGTAATTTGACCATTTCCTTAGCCCCTACAAGATCAATGCGAGGAAAGAGGAATAAAACACGCTATAGGAGAAAAATTCCTGTGTGGCAAATTGACTTCCCAGAACATCAGGGGACAACTTAGTGCTCTGTAAGAAGTGATTTATTAAATGGTGTTGAGAAGAGCTCATTTACCTCATAGCAGCAAGTGGTTTGCTACAAGAGAATTACTCACCCACTTTAAATACTATACTTTGGAGTAGATTCATTATAGGCTTAGTCATCTTGGAGCTAAAGTAACAGTCCATGGCTGCTGTAGTGATGGATAATTATGCTATCTAGCCTGGCCAGTGTAGCTCAGTGGCTGAGCATCAATCTATGAACCAGAAGGTCCTGGTTTGATTCCCAGTCAGGGCACATGCGCAGGTTGCAGGCTCCATCCCCAGTGTGGGGTGTGTAGGAGGCAGTCAATCAATGATTCTCTCTCATGATTGATGTTTCAATATCTCTCTCCCTTCCTCTCTGAAATCAATAAACATATTTTTGAAAATTATGTTATATAGTTGCTCTATTAGTCTTCCAGCTGATGGACCACTGTTATTAACAGGTTTGCCATCTCTTTTGATATGGATTAAGGAGTTTTAAAGCATTTAAAGGTATTCTTCAGTTAGTACTTTATTCCATGTCTAAAACAACATTAATTGTAAGGTGTGGAAATAGAAAAAATGTTGTTCATTAAAACCTAACACAAGGTTTACATATTACTTAAGCATTTTTATTTCATACTAGTTGAAAACTCTTTTAGACTTATTCAGATATAGATGTCTTAATTGCATATTACTCTTATACATTCATAAAAAGGAAAGTAGAAGTAAAGTATATTGATTAAGGTATTCCCAAAATATTTTCAAATTTCAAGTTTGACACTTCTGTTATTTTCTAACTCAGAGTCATTTATATCCAGGCTTTCTCACAAAATGTTTTTCTCTGGGCATGAAGAGGCCTGGTCAATCACCATATATTGAAGATTATTTCACTGTTGTCACTGGCATTAAGATTTTTAATCCCTTAGGCACCATTTCCTCTCTAGTTAATGGAAATGGTGTGTACTTTGCAGGGGGGGTTGTAGATAAAAATTTGTATTTAGAGGATCTAACTGAGGGCCTGGCACATAGTAGTTGCTTAAAAATTATAGCAGTTGCCCTAACCGGTTTGGCTCAGTGGATAGAGCGTTGGCCTGCGGACGGTCCCAGGTTCGATTCTAGTCAAAGGCATGTACCTTGGTTGCAGGCACATCCCCAGTAGGGAGTGTGCAGGAGGCAGCTGATTGATGTTTCTCTCTCATCGATGTTTCTAATTCTCTATTCCTCTCCCTTCCTCTCTGTAAAAAAAAATATTTAAAAAAATTATAGCAGTTATTATTATTATTATATAGGCAATTGTGGACCATCAGAGAATTTTTCTTCTAAAACAATGAGAAGAAAAACTGGTCCAGATGAGGGTCATAGGGTATGTAGTATTCCCAATCAAACTCCAAATAACTGATGCTGAATAAAATCAAGTCAATCTTCTGGGGCCACAAATGGTTTTTGTGGTTTTTCGCTTAAAGTTAGGCTTCCTGGGGCAGAACAAACATCCAGGTGATTATTTTTCTTGTGAATTGTCATTTAGGTGTGTCTGGACAGGGTGGTGTCATTCATAAGGTATGTGGCTCCATTAGAAATTTCAGCAGGACTGACTTCTGTTTTCAAATATGGAGGGACTTTGGTGATGGCAAAAATCACCAGTGCTTTAGGGTAATGATTTTCAACTGGTGTGCCACGACACACTGATGTGCTCAAGAATTTTTAAGACATGCAATACCTGACTATTTGGTCAAGGGCACTGATCTCTTTTCCCTTAGATTGTCAAATAAAAAAATAACAAATCAACACAATAGCCATCTGCTGTGAGTGAATCAAATTATATGTGGGGGTTTTTTGGTCAGATAGGCCAAAAATGTATTTTTTGGTGTACTGCAGAATTTTAGTAATTAGTTTATGTGTGCCATGAGAAGTAAAAGGTTAAAAATCACTGCTTTAGGGCCATCAACCCATAGGGCAAATATAAACAGAGAGGAATTTTACAACCATCATCGCTAATCTTTTCGAGTCCTCTGAGGCAAGTAGTATCTTTTTTATCTCATCAGTGAGCCATACAACCATCATCGCTAATCTTTTCGAGTCCTCTGAGGCAAGTAGTATCTTTTTTATCTCATCAGTGAGCCAACTAAAACCTGGAGAGATAAAGAAACTTGTTCTGGTCCTATACTCGGGGGGTGGGGGGACAGAACTAAGTGGGACTAGGATCTTTCGATTGCAGAGTTGGAGGTGGTCCTTTCTGTAGTTTGCCAAGTCTTACTGGTCCCTTTTTATGCACTATTAATTATATAAATGAAAATAAAAGCTTGTTGCTTAATGTGCATTTCATTCATTATAAATGATATTGGTATTTTCATATTGATATGTGTATTTCTTTTATACATTTTCTATTTCTTGTTTTTGCCCATTTTTCAATGGATATATTCATTTGATTATTGATTTGTGAAAGCTTTTCTAAATTAAGGAATTGCAATGCATATTGTATATATTTTCCTAGTTTGTTATTTATTTGTTTTTAAATCATATTTATGTTGCTCTTGGAGTTCCTTTTTTTCTCCTTTTTAAGTTTCAATGTGTGGAATTAAGCAAGAACTTTAGATTATTTTTTCATAGAAATAACTGTCTTTGATAGGTTCCACTGAGTGGCATAAATTAAATATACTACTATAATCTTCAAAATCAAAATTAGTTAATCAAAAGTCTTCTGTCCAGAAATTTTTTTAATGTAGCGTAAGTATTATGACCAGTGTAATATGACAATAGTTTTCTGAAATGACATTGTGATTCAAAATAGTTGTGTTGAGGCATATATATTAGGTTTCTAGGTGGTAGCTATTGAACTTTCCTTATGTAATTTTATCTATTGGCCATGCTCTTCTTCCCCTCTTCATTCAACTTAGAACACAGCTCAGTCTGGGATTGCACTAATAATAGCTTATCCTATATAATAAAGAGCTAATATGCAAATGGTTGTCCTGCCCTTTTGCCCTCGCGCTGGGGCCGGAGGACCTGAGGCCAGGCCAGGGGACCTGAGTCTGTCCCCCTGCCCCCCTGCACCAGGCCAGGGGATCTGAGGCCACACTGGGGGGCCTTAGGCTGCACCCCCTGCCTGGTGGGGCTTGATGGGAGACCTTGAGGTTGTGCCCCCTGCCTGGAGCCCGGCTGGGGGACCTGAGGTTGCACTCCCTGCCCTGCAGGGCTTGACCGGGGTGGAGCCAGCTGGGTCTGGGTCTCACACGATTTTGAGGCGCACACAGGTGGGCGGGGACTTGACTCTGGGTCCAGTGGCATGCCCCAGACTCTGACAGGAGGGAGATTTTCATATACATTTTACTAATTTTCTTTCATCTCTGACACTTCTATTATAGAGAAAGGGAAAATAGCAATATTAAAATATTTCCTCTAATTAATTTCCTTTTAATGTGCACAAATCTCGTGCACCAGGCCACTAGTATTTAATAACATCCTACACTGTACCTAGTATAGTAGCTTATCAAAAATGAACTCTCAGTTTGTGAATAATTCAAAGACCATAAGGTAGTAAAGGAGAAAAATCTTTTGTTTTTAGTTTTAAATAAAAGCAATCTAAACTATCTATATATATAAAAAGCCAGGGTCGTAACATCCAAAACAACCGAAGGCTCAACTGAATGCCAGGCTGCGCGCACAGCAGGTAAGCGGGCTGAACTGCTGACCTCTTGGAGAGAGAGAGGCAGGGCTGATCAGCAGTGGCAGTGGCTGCTGGCAAGGCCCGGAGAGAGAAGCAGGGTGATCAGAAAAGCAGGGTGATCAGACCCTGCTTCTCTCTCCAGGCCTCACCAGCAACCAAGCCTCTCTCTTCCAGAGGTCAGCAGTTCAACCCACTCACCAGCAGCCTGGGTTGGCTGCTGATCAGTCCCACCTCTATGATCAGGCCCGGAGATAGGCCTGGAGATGCTGACTGGCATAGAAACCGACCAATCAGAACCAAATCTGGGTGAACTTTGAAGGCAGAACCTAAGGTGGGGGCTGAGGAGTGGTTTTAAGGGCAACAGATGTTTGGTGTAAGGTGTAAGAAAGTGATTCAATTTTTTAATGACCAGTTTGGCAGGATAGTACATATGGCTGGCTATCAGTCCAGATATAGGGATTATGTGTTTTTGTCTGCCAAGAGCATCTCCTCCTGCTGAAAAAGGCCCCCCCCCCCATTTAAGCAATTCTATCCTATATAATCTATCTATACTAATAAAAGGGTAATATGCTAATTAGACCAGGTTGACCGGCCATCTTCCGGATGTCTGACTTCCTTCCGGACAAAGCCATGGTGGTGGGGGCTGAGGCAGAAGCAGTTAGAGGTGATCAGGTCGGCAGGGGAGGGCAGTTGGGGGCAACCAGGCAGGCACAGGCAGTTAGGGGTAAGATCAGGCTGGCAGGGGAGGGCAGTTAGGGGTGATCAGGCAGGCAGGCAGAGAGGTTAGGGGCCATCAGGCCAGCAGGGGGGCAAGGTAGGGGTAATCAGGCTGGCAGGGGAACAAGGTAGGGGTGATCAAGCTGACAGGCAGAGGAGTTAGGGGCAATCAGGCAGGCAGGCAGGCAGATGAGTTAGGGGTGATCAGGCAGGCAGGCAGGCGAGTGGTTAGGAGCCAGTCATCCTGGATTGCAAGAGGGATCCCAGATTGGAGAGGGTGTAGGTCGGGCTGAGGAACCCCCCTCCATGCATGAATTTTGTGCACTGGGCCTCTAGTGAAAATATAAACCTAACAGCACATCAGGGGTGTATTAAAGGATTAGAGCTCTAAATAAGTTTCAAATTTGGATTATTATTCAGATCAAGACAATGAAACGTGCTGAGCTCAAAACTGCATAGAATTTAATCTCATTTCCTGAACAAGTTTTTAGCAGTTTTGAGAGCAGATTTGACCAACAATGTGACTTGCAGACCTCCAGTTACAGTGGGCAAGACTGACAAGGTCCGAGCTGCTGGGCTCTGAAATCCATTGCCATGTTTGTGCTGAGACCATCTTTCCCCCTGACTTCCCCCGGGTTGAGTGTGGCAGAGAGAGACCAAGGCAGGCTCCTTCCTGTGAGACACAGAACTTCACTGATGGGTAACTTGGCTTAAGAACTTTCCTACTAAGAAGCCTTGCCCAACTTTCTTTAGACCACATGGCAGTCTAGGATGTTTCCTTTTCTCTCTTTTTCTCTTGGGGTCAGACATGTATTCTGGTCTGATAGTTTCCCATCTACTGACGCTCTTGCCCCATTTTCTCTCATTGGGCATTTCCCTTAATTGAATTGTTACATGCTTAATCCTGTTGTTGGCATCTGCTTCCTAGAGGACATAGACTATCACAGAAATTGCTGGACAATTTTCTTATTTATTGAACCAGAGACATGGATACATGGTATAGACTGACAGATTTCAGAGGAGAGGTGGTGGGGTGGACAGGATGAAATAGGTGAAGAGAATAGCTGAAAACATACATGCATAGCCCATGGGCACAGACAAGTGTGGTGAAGGCCAAAGGGAGGGGAAGGTGGGATCTGGGTGGAGGGAGCAAAGATAAGGGGAGGAAATGGGGGACATCTATAATAATGCCAACAGCAAAAATAAATTATAATTTAAAAAATTCTAGATACTTTATTTATGATTCAAAAATGCTCTAAGATTCTTAGACTTCCTTCTTCAGTAAATTACATCAGGGTACATGCACATAAAAGCATGCATGCAATTATAGCAGATACATGAGAACTTTGTAAACCATTCACAGCTCCTTTGAAAGTCCATCACACACCTGGTCATGTATTCTCTCAATACATTCTGAATACTCTGATAGTTGTCATTGATAAACATTAATTATGTTCTAAAGACTTTCATTTTCTCCTTAAAATGCAGGCTGCATACCTGTTCATACCTTGAGGTGATATTCAAATTATTTAACAGTCAATCAGGACAACCACAAGCCTCTACAACATATACAGATTCCCACCCTGTTCATTCTTATCATCTTCTTTCAATGAAACCAACAATAACTCTTAACTTATACACTTTCCTAAATTTTCATTAAGAAATATTTAATAACTTTTACTAAATGTCAACAAGGTATGTGGCCTTGGATAGGGAAAAACATCAGAAAAAACCCCCCACAAAAATGAAAGACAAGAAAACTAGCAGTAAAGAGCTCCTCCTAAGAGTTAAATACAAGCATGTCTTGCATGGTTTAAGTTTGAGCAGTGGTTTGCAAACCACTATTCTTTAAATAGCCAACAAAAGGTTTTCAAGGCAGCCATTTTTAATTGGTCCAGTCCTCATTCATATCTTTTCAAAAACCCTAACAATTTGTGTTGAACTGCATGTCTACCTTCTTGTGTTCCAACTCTTTGGTTCACTTTGTTGTCTTTCCCATATGGTTCAAAAAAGCACTATGCATAATGCTTTTCTCTAGCATGCCCTTTGATTCCCAACATTTTTCAGAGGGCCTTAGCTCTATAACCATTACCTGATCATGGTGCTTTCATCTAGGATTAGGTTTTGCACTTCTATTGATCTTCCTCTATGGGGTTGAATGTAGTAAATGAACCTCCTAGCTCCCAACAAATTTGCATGTAATTGCCTGTCCAGTCCTACCCACTGAATACCGGGCTGGAAGAATACACTAGCATTAACAGAGCCAAAATGTTTTTCTTTCAAAGGCTCCGCTTCTTTGTAAAAGTGGCATATATGGGAAGAATCAGAAAGCTTTCTCAAGATTTGAGAAAATGGTGAGGTTGGGGGATGTCTGGAAATTATTTCCATGCTATCTAAATCATTATAACCTCACATGCACCATTTTGAATAAGTCTAGAGCTGGCATTAGCCTCTTTTTGACCACTGGCATATTTTATCCTACGGTTGTATATCCCCGAAGAGAACTGAAATACTTTAATGTCCCTTCTCATAACATTAGTTTCTTAAGATGGGTTTTACAGAGGAGTGATAAAAATTTTAGTCTTGAACTGTGACTTCGATGGATATAATGATCAATCACATTTAAAGGGTTATTGTTGAATATTTTTGAATCATTTTTTTTTATTTGAATCAGGCTACTGTTTTATTTAATGTGTTATATGCACCCTCAAACTTCTGATCTGTCACAATGAATAAGATAGGGAATTTTAAAAGAAGATATAAAATTTACTGTAGAAAGATGTCTAATTTTCATACTTTTCATCACAGTCAGTTACTAAAATTCAGAACTGCCTTGTGTCAAGGCTTGATTTTTAATTTGTTTTGAAACGATAACTCTGTCACTATTTGTGTGGTATTCTCCTCATTGACTGTCTCTTCCCAATACAACCATTTTATGTAGCACAGACTCTATTTGCTTTTAAAAGTTAGTAATGAATTTAGTAAACATTAAAGGAAATAAAGCTTAACCTTCTCTGTTGTAATTTGAAACCCACTGGGATGTCATAGCTAGGGTCTTGGGACTTCTTTCTTCTAAGTAAACTTTCTTATCCTTTTTTGGAGAACACAGGAGCTCTGCATTCTGATGGAATACTGGTATGTGACTGGGAGAGGGGTCAAGGGTGCTATCTTTTTTTGTCCTGTTAAATCTGATAAGTTGATAAGGGCAGCAGGCTCAAGACATGCCTTGGAATGATCAAGACGATTTATTTGAGAGAAGGTGTTGTTTGTGAGGCAATGTTGAAAGGATTTTTTAATTGTGCTAATAAATGAAGTTGAAGGATATTAGCACTGACAGGAATCCAGCTGTATGTAACATCGTAACATCATAACTTTTTATACCATTCCTATGGAAGCGGCAATACTAATGTTAAACTGAGTTATATTCTTAAGCTTCCTACTCTGGACTAGTTCAAAAGGCAATATATTAACATCATATCACAACATTCTATTAGATATGAAAAGAGATATCTTTAAATTAATTTAGAATGAAGATTTCAGAAAATAGAACAAGTTCTATTGTTTTAGACCATATCATTATCCCAATAATTATTTTTGTCATTGTTACTCTATTAGTCATGTTAAAAGGAGATCATATGACTAATTATAATACTACCAGGCACTGGGCTAAGTGCTATATGTGTCAATTTATTGGATTTTTATAAAAATAGTGAGAATATGAAGTATGGAATAATTCTCCATCATTTTGAAAGGATAAGACAAACATGGCAAGAGGCAGAAAATGCCCAGCTCTTTGAAATGAGTTCCACACAGTGGGGTTTAGATGCATCACAACTGATATGGAAGTAACTAGCAGAATTACTGCTGGAAATATTTTGAGAATTTATGTGGGAGTGAAATACTATAAGATAGAAGATATTGACTAAATCCGTATAAAGGAGACAAAATATATGATTTAAAGTTACTAACAGGAAACCTGGAAACTTTCTGTAGTAGGTCATTAAAGGGGTAGTTTATGGAGGAATAGTTACTAGGAGCCAGCATGGGTTCACCAATAGTAAGTAATATCAAAGCAGCTTACTTTACGTAAAGTAAGGAGAATTTTGGAGATGTAGTATATTTGTATTTCTGGATTTGAGTCAAAATAACAATGCATGCTTAAAATTCTCAGAAGTTTTGCATGTGCTTTGAATCAATTCTTTTCTAATTTTTTGAAGTCTGATTCAGTAAATCTCATCTGGGTCCAGGAATTTGTATTTTTTTAAAATGTATTTATTCAGCTTCACTGAGGTATAATGACAAATAAAATGATAAAATATTTAACGTGTACAATATGATGATTTGGTACATGTATACATCAAAAGGATGCCCTAGCTGGTTTGGCTCAGTGGATAGACCATCGGCCTCAGACTGAAGGGTCCTGGGTTCGATTCTGGTCAAGGGCACATGCCTGGGTTGTGGGCTCGATCCTTAGTAAGAGGCATGCAGGAGGCATCTGGTCAATGATTCTTTCTCATCATTGATGTTTCTATCTCTCTCCCTTTCCCTTCCTCTCTGAAATCAATAAAATGTAAAAAACAAAAACAAACAACAGGATTCCTCCAACTGAGTCAATTAAAACATGTATCACCCACAAATTTACCACCCTTCTTCTTCTTCTTCTTCTTCTTCTTCTTCTTCTTCTTCTTCTTCTTCTTCTTCTTCTCCTCCTCCTTCTCCTTCTCCTTCTCCTTCTCCTTCTCCTTCTCCTTCTCCTTCTCCTTCTCCTTCTCCTTCTCCTTCTCCTTCTCCTTCTCCTTCTCCTTCTCCTTCTCCTTCTCCTTCTCCTTCTCCTTCTCCTTCTCCTTCTCCTTCTCCTTCTCCTCCTCCTCCTCCTCCTCCTCCTCCTCCTCCTCCTTCCCTTTCCCCTTCCCCTTCCCCTTCCCCTTCCCCTTCCCCTTCCCCTTCCCCTTCCCCTTCCCCTTCCCCTTCCCCTTCCCCTTCCCCTTCCCCTTCTTCTTCTTCTTCTTCTTCTTCTTCTTCTTCTTCTTCTTCTTCTTCTTCTTCTTCTTCTTCTTCTTCTTTTTAGACTAGGCAAGTCAGGGGATCCTTTATGTTGAAGGGTCCTACCAGGAGCCCTTGATAAATTTAAAAGTAGGACCGGATAGGGAGGAAATAATATTTCTGGTTGACTCAGGAGACCACCCTTCTTTTTTGATGAGAATAATTAAGTTTTACTCTTTTAAAATGTTCAACTACACAATAATGTTATCAATTATAGACACCATATTTTACATTAGATCCTCAGACTTTATCTTATAACAGAGTTTATACCCTTTTAGCAACCTCTCCCTCTTTCCCCCATCCCTGAGCCCCTGGCAGCCATTTTTTACTTTCTGTTTTGTTTGTTTGTTTGTTTGTTTTATAATTTCTAGCCTTTTCTTTTCTGATTCCACATATAAGTGACATGTGGTTTGCAAATATTTCCTCTGATTCCATAGGTTGCCTTTTCATCTTGTTGATGGTTTCTTTGCTGAGCAGAAGCTTTTTAGTTTGATGTAATGCTGTTTGTTTATTTTTGCTTTTGTTGCCTTTACTTTTAGAGTCAAATAAAAAACTCATTGCTATGATCAATGTCAAGGAGCTTACACCCTGTGTTTTCTTCTAGGAGTTTTATCATTTCAGGTCTAACATTTTAGGTCTCTAATTCACTTTGTGTTGATGTTCGTGAATGATATAATGTGAAGGTCTGGTTTTATTCTTTTACATGTGGCTATTCACTTTATCAACATCATTTATTGAGGAGGCTATTCATTTCCTGTTGTATATTGTTAGCTCCTCTGTCAAAAATTATTATGCATCTATGTGTGGGTTTATTTATGGGCTCTCTATTCTGTTCCATTGATCTATGTGTCTTCTTTATGCCAATATCATACAGCTTTGTGATATAGTTTGAAATCAATAGGTGTGATGCCTCTTACTTTGCTCTCCTTTATCAAGATTGCTTTGGCATGCTTTGCTGGTTTGGCTCAGTAGATAGAGTATTGGCCCCTGGACTAAAGGGCCCTGGGCTCAATTCTGGTCAAGGGCATGTACCTAAGTTGCAGGCTATATTCCCGGCCATGGTTGGGGCATGTGCCGGAGGCAACCAATTGATGTGTTCCTCTCACATCCATGTTTCTCTCTGTGTGTCTCCCCCCCACCCTTCCACTCTCCCCCCCCCTCAAAAATAAATGGGAAAAATATTCTCAGGTGAGGATTAACAAAACAACAACAAAAGATTGCTTTGGCTATTCAGGGTCTTCATACTTTTATACAAATTTAGAATTTTTTTCTTTTATATCTGTGAAAAATACCATTGGAATTTTGATAGAGATTGCACTGAATCTGTAGATCACTGTGGGTAGTATGGAAATTTTAACTATATTAATTCTTCCAGTCCATGAGCATAGAATATCATTCCATTTATTCAAGTCTTCTTCAGTTTTTTTCATCAATGTCTTATAGTTTTCAGTGTGCAGCTCTTTCACCTCCTTGACTCAATATACACCTAGATATTTTATTTTGGTTGATGCAATTGTAAATAGTTGTCCTAGTTTCTCTTTCTGATAGTCCATTGTTAGTGTATAATAATCTATTTTATTTTTCTATTTTGATTTAGTATCCTGAAGCTTACTAAAATTTTTAATGAGTTCTAAATGTTTTTTGGATGATCTTTAGGGTTGTCTATCTACATTAATAAAAGAGAAACATGCAGATTGGTGTCACTCCACTATGCCCACCAGCCAATCAGAGTGACTATGCAAATTAACCCAACAAAGATGGCAGTTAATTTGCATACGCAGGCGTGGGCAAAGACTGAAGACTGAAGAGGCTTGGCATCTCTGCTGCGGCCGGACCAAAGGCCTGGGTCCCAGGTGCCGGAGGAAAACTGGCACCAGCAGCCAGGGGAAGGAAGGCCTATTGTGCGAATCTTCGTGCAACGGGCTTCTAGTATATAATATCATGCCATTTTCAACTAGTGACAATTTTCCTTCTTTCTTTCACAATTGGATGGCTCCTATTTTTTTTTATTGTCTAATTTCTCTTGTCTAAGACTTCAATATTATCTATAATAATCTATAATAATAAAAGCATATTATTATATTATAAGACCTTCCAGATGAAGCCGGGGCTGCGAGGGAAGCTTGGGTCCTGGGTGCCAGAGGGAAGCCGGTGCCAGCAGCTGGGGGATGGAAGGCCTACTCTTGCATAAATTTCGTGCATTGGGCCTCTGGTGTTGAATAAAAGTGGTGAAAGAAAAGACTTTCAGCCTTTTACTCAAATTTCTAATTCAAAGCCTTAAAATATAAAAATTCTAGAGGAAAGCATAATTGTAAATATTCTTAGCTTTGAATTAGGTGATTGGGATTTTTTGTTTGTTTGTTTTTGTGTATGTGTGTATGTGTGTTTTAGATATGACATCATTGAAAGCATTAGCAGCAAAGAAAACAATAGATGAATTGGACTTTATTGACATTTAAAAATATTATGCTTCAAAGAAAATATTAAGAAAGTGGAAAGGCAAGCCACATAATGAGAGAAATTTGCTAATCATGTATGTGGTAAAGGACTTGTTTCCAGAATAAAAAACTCTTACAATTCAATAATAAAAAGACAAGCAACTGAATTAAAAGATAGGTTCATTAAAACATATATATTTTTTCCTAGGCTATACTTACAATAAATTGGTATTTTTAAAAATTTATCTTTATTGTTGAAAGTATTATAAATGTCCTCTTTTTAAATCAGTAACCAGATTTATTATATCACCTCCCTCACACCCCTCCCCAGGCCTTCAACACCCTATTGTCTGTCCATGGGTTATGCATATAAGTTCTTTGGTTAATCTCTTCCCATCCCCTTCCCTCTGAAATAAGTTAGTCTGTGGTTAACACGACAGTCTGTGCACTGGAGGGAGGGTCCCAGGTTCGATCCCAGTCAATGGTCTACACCTGGGCTGCAGGTTCCATCCCAGCCCCTCCCCACCCTCCCCTGTCAGGGCCAGTACAGGAGGCAACCAAGGATGTGTCTCCCTCACCTAGATGTTTCTCTCTCTTGTCTCTCTATCCTTCCTCCACAGTGCCTTCCACCCTCTCTCTAAATTCAATGGAAAAAATATCCTCAATCTTTGGGTAAGGATTAAAAATAATAATAATAATTAATAAATTTGTATTTTGAATGACATTTTCACTTGAAGTGATATAAGATAGATATTATGAGCACTTCAGACTACATATGTTGAGAAACATACTTTCCTCACTTGGTCACAAATTTTAAAGGTGCTATCTCAAGCTTTCTGTGGATGTCTACTAGACTTTCCAGTTAATAAATCTTGTTAAGGTGTTGCTAGTAACAACAGCAGCAGGAAAAACAGTGCCTTTATTTCCCTCTTCTTAAAATTAAACAAACAAAACCCTAGCATTTAAAAGTTAAATAAATTCTAACTCATGACACAATTATCAAATTAATTTCACATAGAAAATTCATTTTTGTTCTTGATTTTTGTGTGGTCCCATTCTGTTAAGAGTTAGTAATTTTCCTTTACTTGCTTTGGAATTGCTAATCCATAGGCACCATGGAAAGCCTAATATAGAGAATCATTTTATTTGTTTCAAACAGGAATTTTTATTACCACAGCATCTGTTACAAATTGACAATAGATGGTAACAGAGGTTTTTGTACAGCTCCTACTCTACTGATCCTGTGCACTGGATTTGGAAAAGACCTATTATAATATACTTCATATGTATAGTACATTCATATTAAAGCTCACAATCAGGAATTTCAAAATAAGCTGACTCCAAGGTAATCAATTAATATACTTTAAACAGTGCACTGAAGAATTTCCAGTAACCAGATTTATTATATCATGTGCATTACAATGAAATCACATAACTGTCAATTATATTGCTTCATTTCATTAGCAGAGAGGCCTGATATTTTTGTATAGCGAACTGAGAATTTATGGCACTTAGTATGCAATTGTACTATAAATTGCTTTATTTTTTAAAATGCCTGCTTGTGTCATGGTATGATTGACATTTTGGCAGGACTATGCAGAACTCTGGAAATAATGTTTATTACTTAACTGGTGCAAAAAAAATGTTTCTTGTGGAAAAAATGGTAATTGCTTTGGAAACATGTATGACTTCATGGTAATGGCTGGGTAGGGGATCATTCTGAACTATCTTTATATATTTTCATTAATTACCAAAAATATGTGCTTGTGCATTCATTCACTGTACAAATATTGTATGAATGCCTATTAAATACCACATACCGGAATAAATACTGTATGTACTGTGGTGAATATAACATACCTGGTTACTGCCATTGGCAAACTAATAGTTCTGTAGAGGAATGAGAAATAAGCAAGAAGGCATGGTTGGTGTGGCTCAGTGGTTGAGCATTGATCCAGGAACCAAAAATCATGGGGTTCGATTGTTTGATTCCCAATCAGGCACTTACCTGGGTTGGGGGCTTGATCCTCTTAGGGGGCATGCAGGAGGCAGCCGATTGATAAAGTTCCTTATCGATTTTTCTATCTCTCTATCTTTTCCCCTTCCTCTCTTTCTTTCTAAAAATCAATAAAAACACATTTTTAAAAAAGAAATAAGCATGAATGTATCTTTATGTACATACACACGTGCAGGTATTGATTACCAAATGGGTTGGTGCTAAACCAAGATTTAAAAGAACATGGCGAATATAATTAATTCAGAAAGACTTTAACTCCCTCTATCAAATAAGGAATATAAAAAGGTACAGGAAAAAGAGAATGGGGAGAAAGAAGGTTTGCACAGACCTTTGTGTGTTCTGTGAGTTCTTCCCCACTTCAACTCAATAAAAGAGACCATTTGAGTTCAGTTCTTCAAGTTAATAAGGCTTTCATTCAGACAATTCTGGGAGTTGGCATATGTTCCTTACAGTGGGGAGACCTAGTGGATGGTCTATTACCTAAGAAATGTAATAGGCATGACATACACCGCTGGCTCCCATGGGACACCTTGAGCGGGAAGTGACTGTAGTATACAGCCTGCATTACCTGGTATTGCTGAGACAAATGTATGTTTCCTTTGGACTAAATTTGAGCCAAGTGAGAGACAATATCAGCCTGGAATCATCTGAAATTCTGTCTAACAGCAGATCATTCCTGAAGAGGCAAACTGACTTCAACAAACAGAATCTATTTAATTTAATCTATATCTTGATTTCAGAGGCAGAGATTATGGGAGTCAATATTAGTACATCACCAGCTTCAAAAGAAACTATAGGTGAAAGTTCTCCCAGTGAGGGGACTTTCCTAAGAACTCAAGAAAGGACCCATGAGAGAGGTACCTCTGACCACCTGCCTGACCCAGAGAGCAGGATGCCAACTCACAATACTACCAATAGAGTGAAAACTTACCTTTCTTCTTTCCTATGTTCAGTGAAGGAGTCGGAAACCACAGATGGGCCAGAAAAAGTAAAAGGGAAAAGTTACTTGAACTTCTTTCTTTGAATTTCCTTGTATTTACAGATGGAGTTAATAGCACCATACCATAGAGTTATTCAGAGGTTAAATGTTAAATGGGATAAATATATAGGAGCTGCTTAAAACAGTGACTGATGTATATTACGTAGTATGCAAGGATTAGGTATCATCTTAAAAAGAAGCAGTAGTACCCAGATACAGTATCAAGGAAACAAAGGAAGGATGGTTTCAAGGAGTGTCAAACATACAAGAAAAATGAGGGAGGTCAACAGATGAAAAAATAATGAGTTAGTCCCAAATTGCTTCTGTTTTGGACTGCAATCTGGACACACAGACCAGGTCTCCAAGGTCAAAGGGAGGTAAAACTGTAAGAAGTAATTCAAACAGGGAAGGAAACATAATAATATACAGTTCTTCAAAAGGTTCATAATTCTGTATTTAATACACGATCTCAATGCTCCACACTGGTTTTCCTCTGGAACTTTAAAAGCAAATTTGGCTTGACACAAAACAAATATTTTCAGCCTTATTCAATTATTTTGCCTAAAATAATTATTTCCCTCTCTTACTGTAAACACTAACTTCCAATGACTAAAGTACAACATTGTTAAAGAGAAAGGGTGCTGCTTGTCTTTGTTAAATGATAAACATAGTAGCAGGAGCACATTGCCTTAAATAAATCCAATATTCACCGCCACGCTTGTTCATCCTTAGAAGCACCCTATTGATGTCATCACGTAGAGTAGTTGTTTAGAATGACTTTTTAGTAGGTGACTCACTCCCATTCCCATTCAGCACTTCCCCATGGAGTTGTGGCTCCTGGTGTAGGAGCGGGGACTGCACAACTGTTGGGAGAAGAGATATGTAGTTTGAAAAACTCCAAAAGGGTTCTGTAATGGGTTACCCACTTCCTCGCACTTCCCATACATCAATCAATGTCCCTCTAATCCCACTGCCATCTCTGTACACACTTGGGAGACAGATGGTGAGTGTCCAAGATGACATAATGAATTAATGTCTTTTTTTAATGTTAAGAGAAATGAGATTACTACAACTCACTTTAATAACATTTTTATTAAGGTATAATTCATGAAGCATACAAGTTACTCATCTAAATAGGACAGTGGCTTTTAGTATAGTCACAGAAATGTGGTACCACTCCCATGGTCAATTTTAGAACGTTTTCACCAGGGTTTCAAAGAGAAACCCTGACCCTGTAGTTATCACCTCCTACCCACTTTATCTCCGTCCCCCACCAGCCTTTAGCAACCACTAATCTACTTTCTGTCTCTGTAGATTGCCTATTTTGGAAATTTCATATAAATGGAATCACATAGTATGTTGCCTTTTCTGACTGGCTTCTTTCTCTTTGTAGAAAGGTTTCAAGTTTCATCCATGCTGTATAATATATCCGTACTTTGTTCTTTTTATTGCTGAAAAATATTACATCATACGGACATTTTTGTTTATCCATTCATCTGTCGATGGACATTTCAGACATCTTTTGTCACTGAATTTCAAATATATGATGTACCAAACCATATCATCAATTTAATTTTGGATGAGATTAATGGATTACTGCTATCTGTACATATACTCAGCTAACTCAAGAGACTGATGCAACTTGGAAAATGTAAACAATGATGGACATGTCAGCATAGCCGTCCCTGAGCTGTAGGGATCATCAGTTCCAATTGCTAAGGAGCGAACATGGAGCAGCCACCCTGGGATGCATTAGCTGTGCGGAGGAAATTTCCAGGGTTCTCGGGCACTGGAGTCAGCTCCCCTGTTCCTACGCTGCTGCTAACTAGCATTGACACTTTATTTGCAGACTGAAGAACAAGCAAGGTTTAAATCATCAAGGATTTTTAAAAGATGGATTATTTACTACTTATATCAATCATTTTAAACTGGAGCAAACATCTCTTTTTAAAAACATAGCATCTTTTAAACCTCTGCTAAAATATTAAGGCAAATAAGACTTTTTTTTTTTTTTTTTGGTCTTGGCAGTGTATACATAAACATGCAATGCCTTGCTTAAATATTCATAGACTCCCAGTTCGCAGTACAATAACTTAATAATAAAATATTTTGAAGAGGGAACGATGCTGTGGCGCTCGCGATACCACTAATGGATTTGAAGAGGATGCTAATGCATTGTAGGAGGAAGTGAATTGCGCTCTCGTGTGTAAAGGAGGATTATAAAATATAATTATGAAAAAGCAATAGTGGCAGGCTTGAGGAAGTTCTGTTGATGTGTGGGTACTACAAACGACATGTTTTGTTGATGCGAAAGAAGGCTTAGATGGATATTTACTGTGCCGGCAATCTTCTCTATCCGGAAACATGGAATGCATTATAGAAACGGCCGTTTTGCAAACTCCAGAGTGAAAATTAAATAGTGTAAGATGGAGGCTGACAAGACCCATGCAGCCTCTCATTTCGAATAACAGTTGTCTAGGAAAGCTAAGCTTTCATATCAAGAGCTTCATGAAGTCACTGGGGGGAAAAAGTGATATAACTGGCAAGGGAGAAGAAAAACTTTTTTTCTGTAAAAAGAAGCTTAAGGAATTGAAGGAAGTTAACTCCTGGTATCTTGCTGGGAGTGGAGGCAGCATGAGGACTTTCTGAGTGCCACTTCCTGGGTGCAGCATTGACAAATTGTGGGTGTCAGTGGGGGCAACGACATGGGGGCACACAGTTAGAACCTTGACTTCTTTTTAAATTTCCAAATCTAACCTATTTTTGAAATATTTTAAAACAGATTTTTATAGAGAGAGGAAGGGAGAGGGAGACAGAGGGAAACATGAGGAGGCAGGGAAACATGGATCAGCTCCTACTGTCTGCCCCCTAGTGGGCATGGAGCCTGCCACCTGGGCTTGTGCCCTGACCAGGAATCAAACTGGCAACCTTTCAGTGCACCGGACGATGCCCCACCAACTGGGCCACACTGGCAAGGGCTCTGACCTATTTTTTTCCCCTAAGGCTCTGCCTCTTCAGGCAAAATAAAGACATGTTCTTAGAATATTGATCTGATACTGAAAAAAAAATGCACAATACCCAATCATCAATATGTGTAAAAACATCAAAAAGAGGGATCTTAATTGATATAGTTTAAGTGTCAAGCCATAACCCCTTCCCTTCATGGGAAATTCTTAACCACATGCTTAAAGCTTGGTGTTTTACTCCAATACTTTTTTTTTTTTTAAATGTATCTTTATTGTTGCAAGTATTACAGATGTCCCCTTTTACCCTAGCCTTTAAACAAGGGGTATATGTGACATAGCAGTAGAGTTCATTTTTCAGAAGCACATTAAGTAAATGAGTGTTGCCCTTTAATGGAGAGATTTGGGAAGATAAATGCGTGTTCAAATAATTTTGACATTGTTTAAAACATTTATGAAATGCCATGTTTCTGTAAAGAAATTGTTTAAAAAGTATGAAAAAATTCAAACACAAACTATACACACACCAAGTTTAAATAGTTGCTAATATTTGCCATAGTTAGTTCAGATCATCCTTTCTCCCTCCCTCCCTCCCTTCCTCCCTCTTTCTCTTTCTCCCTACTCACTTCTTATACAAGGAGAACTCGACTGATACCCAAGTTCTCACCATAATTTCATCTCTCTCCTTCCTCAGAGGAAGCTACTCTTGAGAGACTGGTATGAACATTTTCCATGCATTTTTAAAGAGCAGTTTTAGGTTTACAGCAAAATTGAGAAGAAGGTACAGAGATTTCCCACATCCTCCCTACCCCACATATGCATAGCCTCCCCATTATCCATATCACTCACCAGAGTGGTATTTTTTTTTTTCTTTAAACAAAGATGAACCTGCACTGACACATCATAATCAGCCAAAGTCTCCGGTTTACCTTAGGGTTCACTCTTGGCATTGTACATTCTATGGGTTTGGATAATGTATAAAGATATATATCCATCATTAAAATATCATATGAAGTATTTTTACTGCCCTAGAAATCCCCTTTGCTTTGTCTACCTGTGTCTCACCCTGGAAACCACTGATCTTTTTATCTTTGTAGTTTTGTCTTTCCCAGAATATCATATAGCTGGAATCATACAGTATGAACCTCTTCGGATTATAATATGCATTTAAGGTTCCTCCATGTCTTTTCATGGCTCATTTCTTTTTAGTGCTGAATAATCTTTCATTGTTTGGATGTGCAAAGTTTATTTATCCATTCACCTACTGAAAGACATCTTGCTTACTTCCAAGTTTTGGCAGCTATGAATAAAGCAACTATAAACAGTCTGTGTGCAGGT
Organism: Myotis yumanensis; assembly: GCF_028538775.1. Taxonomy (NCBI): domain Eukaryota; kingdom Metazoa; phylum Chordata; class Mammalia; order Chiroptera; family Vespertilionidae; genus Myotis; species Myotis yumanensis. The sequence goes on from NW_027223753.1 coordinate 77,410,111, forward strand.
TTTTATGTGGATGTAAGTTTTTAACTCCTTTGGGTAAATACCAAGGAGAGTGATTTCTGGTTCCTATGGTAAGAATGTGCTTAGTCTTGTCAGAAATGGCTAAACTGTCTTATCAAGCAGTTGGACCATTTTGTACTCTGGATGTTCCTGTGGCTCCACAGCCTCACCAGCACTCGGTGTTTTCAGTGTCCCCCAGTATTTTGAATGCTTTTTAACACTTTTGAATGTATGCATGGATACCTGTATTTACGCTGTGATTTAAAAATGCACATTTTTGGTGTTCCTTTAAAGGTCTTTTACAAGTTGCTTTTTTTTTCTCTCAACACTATGTTTTAGATTTATTTGTATAGAATATTTAAATTGCTATATAGTATGCCATTGTATTAATGAGCCATAGTTTTTAATCAATTTTGCTCCTGAAGGACTAACTATAAATATGAATATACTTCATACGTTAACAGCTATTCAGATTTTTATAACATTTTATTTATATCATTTGTTCACTTTTTGACTAAAATTTTTGTTTCTTGATTTTTTAAAGAGAAATTATGTCTATGTTCTGGATAGTACTAATTTGTCAGTTATGTGTGCTATAAAATCTCCCAATCTGTGGTATTTTTGTTTGTTTCCTTTTTGTTTAAAGAGTTTTATTCACATTGAATTTTTTATTATAATGTTCTCAAATTTAGAATCTTTTATCTCCTGTAGTTTTGTGTTTAGAAATTCTCTTTCACCCTAATATATTGATCTATTCCTTTATATATTAGGTCTAATAATTGCAAAGTTAATAATTCATGTTGAGGTCTTAATTTATTTTTGTGTGTGAATGTGTGTGTATGTGTGTGTGTGCACGCACACACGTGTATGAAATGTGGGGTAAAGATCTAGTTGTATCTCTTACCATGCAAAGCTAATTTCCATCACCATTTTATTAAATAGTCCATCATTTCCCAAGTAATATGTAATGCCGTCTCTGTCATACACTAAGCTCATATTCAGTATAATCAATAGCCTGTTTCTAATTGAGTAAATAAATAGAAATAAATTGCTAAGCGTTATAAGTGTGTATGTTTAACTTTTCAAGAGATTATCAACCAGCTTTTTATGGTGTCTGTATAATTTTTCATTCTTACCACCAATGTATGAGAGTTTCAGTTGCTCAAAATCCTCACCAGCATTTGGTATGATCAGTTACCTATTTATGGATTTTTTTTTTCAGATGTTTCTTTCTAATGAACTGACCATTACATTTCCTAAGTTCTGAAATGGCCAACAGACCTCAGAAAGACATTTCTTTAGGCTCCTGCTTATGGATTTTTAATACTAGCCATTCTCATAGGCAAGTAGTGGTATCTCATTGTGTTTCATGTTTTTGTTTGCCATCTGTATATATTTTTTGATGATGTGTCCAAAAATTTGTCCATTCTTTTATTGTTTTTTTATTATTGTTGAGTTTTGAGAGTTCATAATATATTGTGAATACAAGTATTTTGTGAGATATGTGATTTACAAATATTTTATCTCAGTTGGTTTGCTTTTTATTCTCCTAAAAATATCTTTCATAGATCAAAAATATTTAATTACTAGTGTCCTGGTGCACGGATTTGTGCACATTAAAAGGAAATTAATTAGAAGAAATATTTTAATATCGCTATTTGCCCTTTCTCTATAATAGAAGTGTCAACCAAATTCATGATCAACAATGACAGATCGAAACACACATGTGCGGTTGGCTCCAGTGAGAGCTTTATATGTATTGTGCATGAGTGAGTCAACTTAGCCTTTTATAGATATAGAATAAACTTGCTTAATTAGACATGCTTTCTGATGTAGCTAAACTTTTTCCAGCCCAGTGAAGCACCCCAACTTCTCTTTCAGGTAATTGTCAGCAACACAGCAGTAAATATCAACAAGAAGCAGATAATTATTGTAGATCACGCAGGGAGAACAAAGGATAAAATATTTAACTGCAGCAATGTTTGACTATATTCTGCGCAGTGAGAAAACCTGAAGTCATTGTCAAGGTCCACCATTTCTTACTTCTTTTCAGTCGGGTTTTTTCTAAACTTTCTAAATCTCCGTTTTCCAGTTAATGAAAAGAAAATAGGATTCTACCCAAGTCTCCTATCTACCTACTCCAGGACTTCTGTGAGGATCAAATGAGATGAGGCACATAAAAACACTTCACAAACATTTGGTTAAAGTGTAAAATGTTTGCACTGGCTATAAAGCAAGTCATGTTCCTGGACTGAAGAACTACAAGGAGGCTAGTTGCTAGGGAGAGGAAGCCGCGAGTTGCTATGTAACTTCATTACCTGGCACCTACAGCGACCGTTTCCGGGTTGGGCTGTGGGCTGCATTTTGCATCATGGGGTCTTGGCAGCATTGGCTGCGATTTGGTGGGGTGTCGCTCCAGGGTGGTGGCAGGGCCTGTGTCCCACTTGGGGGAAGCTGAGTGTTGGTTTGTTGGTGCCAGGTTCATGGTGACAGCCAGTGTATGTCATGGCAGCTCTTACGTTGAGCGTCTGCCCCATGGTGGTCAGTTAGCATCATAGCTACCGGTTGGACAGTCGATGGACACTTAGGCTTTTATATATATAGATAATAAAGTTCAATTTACCATTTTTTTTTCTTTTATTGATTGTTTTAATGGTATTATGTCTAAGAATTCCTTGCCTAACTCAAGGTTAAAAGACTCTACCCCCCTCACCCCCTCATGTTATGTTTTTAAACATGATAGTTTTAAATTTTACATTTAGGCCTATGCACCATTCTGATTTAATTTTTATAGTAGGCATATGATAGGAATAGGTAGATGTTCAGGTTTTTTGTTTGTTTGTTTTTAATCCTCACCAGGGGATATTTTTCCCATTGATTTTTTTTAGAGAAAGTAGAAGGGAGAAAGGGGGCAGGGAAAGAGAGAAACATCAACATGAGAGAGACATATTGATTGGCTGCCTCCAGAACTCACCCCAACCAGGGCCCAGGATTGAACCAGCAACCCAGGTATGTGCCTTGACTGGGAATGGAACCCGAAACCCTTTGGTGCATAGGCTGATGCTCTAACCACTGAGTACACCAGCCAGGCCTTTTCAGGTTCTTTAATATAAACTAGAGGCCCAATGCACCTTGAAATTCATGCAAGAGTAAGCCTTCCTCCCCACAACTGCCAGCACCGGCATCGCTCTAGTACCCAGGACCCAGGCTTCCCTCCAGCTGCTGGCAGGCACCTGGGACCCGGGCTTCCCTTGCAGCCCCGGCTTCGTCTGGAAGGTCGTCCAGAGGACTGCTGGTCTAATTAGCATATTACGCTTTTATTATTATAGATGTTTAATTATTTTGAAACACTTGCTGAAAAGACTGACTCTATCCCATTAATTGCCTTTGTACCTTTGTCAAGTTCAATTGGCCATATTTGTGTGGGTCTGTTTTGATATATATTGTTTGATACCTGTAGCTGTATAGTAGGTTGTGAAATTACATAGTATGAGCTCTCCAACTTTTTCTTTGTCATAATTGTTTCAACTATTCTAATTCCCTTGTGTTTCCATATACATTTTAGGTTTACTTATTGATATCTCTAAAATTTCTACTATGATTTTGATTGAGATTATGTTAATTTATAGATCAATTTGAGGAAAAATTTCATACTAACAATACTGAGTCTTCCAATACATGAATATGACATATCTCTTCATTTTAATAGATTTTATTTAATTTATTTCATTAGTATTTCATAGTTTTTAGCATATAGATCCTGCACATATTTTGTTAGATTTATATAAAAGTCTAAATGGCACTGCTTTTTAATTTCCTCTTCCAAATGTCCATATGCAGTGTATAAAAGTGTACTGAATTGCACTGAATCTATGTTTATTTGAACAGAATTATCATCTTTAAGATATTTAAACTTCTAATCAATTAAGTTGGAACATTTCTCTTTTTATCTAGGTATACTTTATGTCTTTCAGTAATTTTTCTCTTAGTTCTTTATAATCTTGTGGCAATTACAAATTGTATCATAATAAGATTTTATTTATAATTGTTTGTTGTTGCATAGAAACACTATTATATTTTGTATTTTAATATTATTCTCAATAGCATTGCTAAACTCTGTAAGTCAGCACTGTTCAATAGATATGAAATATGAACCATATAAGTAATTTAAAATTTTCTGGTAGCTACATTTAAACACACAGAAAAAAAAAGATGAAATTAAGTTTAATAATATATTTTCTTTAATATAATATATACAAAAATTATCATTCTAACATAAATCAATATATAAATTACTAAAATATTTTATTCTTTTTATACTATTTCACCAAATTTGGCATGTATTTCATACAGATCTCAAATTGAATGATTAATTTTCAATGGTTAAAGTAAAATATAGTCTGCTAAAACAATGAGAATTCTACCTAAATAATAATATTTAATAAAATAAAATTTGTATTGCTTCAGTTTTAAATTTTATAGTCAAGTTAATTAAAATTGAATTAAAAATTCTCTTCCATAGTTGCACTAGCCACATTAGACACATGAAGCTAGTGGCTACCTTAATGGACCGTGTAGCTCTAATTAGTTCTAATATTTTTCATTTTTCTTTACAATATTTGGCTTTATTTTAACATTTTCTTTTCTTCTAATTTTCTTGAGTATATTCTATTGTATATTTATTCCAACTGGATGATTATTTTATTATTTTTCCTTTTGCGTTAAGATTATAATTTCCTTCAAAGTACTGCTTTACGTATGTCTCATTGGCATTCATTTTAACATTTGTTCTAATTCTAATTTCATATCTTCTATGACTCATGAATAATTTAGGAGTGCTTTTTCAAATTTCTAAACATATGAGATGTTGTTTATGCTAATTTTTCCTCTTCTACTGGTTTTGAAAATAAATGTTTTGTTTGTATTTTTAGTGATTACCCCTAAAATTTGAATAAGAAAGATTTAAACTAAAATTATTTGTTATCTCAAACTTTTTCAAGATAATAATAGAGGCTAATTTATTTGCAATCACCCACCCCTCAGTGTCTCTTTCAATATGTGGGTAATTGTTGCACAATGTTTTAATTTATACTTCGTCTTTATTACATACCACATTTGATTATTATTTTTATAAAGTAAATGCTTGCTTGCTAATTTATATGTTCACTATTGTTTCTCACATCTCACTCTTTCCATATGGACTCAGTTTATTTTTTCATAAAATATGTCTGTTAGCACTTCTTTCAGTGAACATTTGTAAACAGTAAATTTTCTTAGCCTTTTTTGGGAACAAAATGGTTTAGCTTTCTCTCATTATTGAAAAACTAGAGGCCTGGTGCATGAAAGTTTTGCCCAAGTTGGGCCCCTAGGCCTGACTGGCAATCAGAGCTGACTGGGGTCTTCTGGCTGCCTGCCAGGGCCTTCCTTCATTCTGCACCGTCCCCTGGTGGTCAGCACATGTCATAGCGAGCAATTGAACTCCCAGTCTTCAGATCGAAATCCCATGGGGACACTCTGCATATTAGCCTCTCTCTCTCTCTCTCTCTCTCTATATATATATATATATATATAGATAGATAGATATAGATATAGATAGATATAGATATAGATATAGATATAGATATAGATATCCTATAAAATAAAGAGGCAATATGCAAATTAACCCTCACTCCATCACACCATCACAAGATGGCTGCCTAGGAAATGGAGCTTTTGACGCTGACTGGCATAGAAACTGACCAATCAGAACCAAATCTGTGTGAACTACGAGGAGCCAATGGCTGCCTAGGAAGCGGAGCTTTTGACACTGACTGGCATAGAAACTGACCAATCAGAACCTAATCTGGTTGAACTGTGAAGGCAGAACCTAAGGTGGGGGCTGAGGAAGGGTTTTAAGGGAAACAGCTGTTTGGTGTAAGGTGTAAGAAAGCAGTTCAATTTTTTAATGACCGGTTTGGCAGTATAGTGCATATGACTGGCTATCAGTCCAGATATAGGGATTATGTATTTCTGTTTGCCAAGAGCATCTCCTCCTGCTGAAAAAGCCCCCCCGCCCCCCATTTAAGCAATCCTATCTTATATAATTTTTCTATACTAATAAAAGGGTAATATAAGGGTAATATGCTAATTAGACTGGGTCAACCGGCCATCTTCTGGACGTCTGACTTCCTTCTTGACAAAGTCATGGTGGTGGGGCCGAGGCAGAGGCAGTTAGGGGAGATCAGGCAGGCAGGCAGAGAGGTTAGGGGTGATCAGGCAGGCAGGCAGAGAGGGGTTAGGGGCAATCAGGCAGGCAGGCAGAGGCAGTTAGTGGCGATAAGGCAGGCATGCAGGTGAGTGGTTAGGAGCCAGTGGTCCCAGATTGTGAGAGGGATGTCCAACTGCTGGTTTAGGCCTGATCCCACAGGGGGTCCCCGATTGGAGAGGGTGCAGGCTGGGCTGAGGGAAGCCTCCCCCCCCCCCCCGTGCACGAATTTTGTGCACTGGCCCACTAGAGTGTGTGTGTGTGTGTATATGTGTGTGTGTGTATATATGTGTGTGTGTGTGTATATATATATATATATATATATATATATATATATATCCCACATTCAAAGACTATAAAATCGTGTTGTTTACCCATATCTTCAGAAAAAAAATCACTTCTACTGCTGTGGTAAACAACCTGCTTCCCTATTTATAATGGTCTGGCCCTCTAGCAACTTCAGCATGAAATTATAGCTAATTTGCCTACAAATGTCAGGTGGTCATAATAATCTGGCCATTCAGTGTGTATATGTGTATCTACACTAATAAAAGAGAAACATGGTAATTGGCGTACGACCGCTACCCTTCTCATTGGCTAATCAGCGTATCCTTATGCAAATTAACTATCAGCCAAGATGGCGGCCGGCAGCCATGCACTGAAGCGAGCAGGGAGGCTTGCTTCCTCCAGGGACTGCAGACTCCAACGTTCCCCGCCTCACTTGCCGGACTCTCAACTGCAACTCTAAGCAACTATTACTATGTTGCAAATAAGAAGCTAAACAAAACCGGCTGTCAGTCAGCCCCGGACCGCAACATTGTATCCATGTTTTCAGCAGCGAGGCCTCAGAGCTAAAGCTGGCCCAGAATAAAAAAAAAAAAAGAAAACAAGGAGCGGTTGGAAGCTTTTAGTCAACTGCCAGCGGGAAAACAGCCCTCAGCCCCTCAGCCAGCCTGGCCAGGCACCCCAGTGGGGACCCCCACCCTGATCCAGGACACCCTTCAGGGCAAACCAGCCGGCCCCTACCAGTGCACCAGGCCTCTATTCTATATAGTAAAAGGGTAATATGCCTCCCAGCACCGGGATCAGCGGAGCAGCGAGGCTCCCGGCACCGGGATCAGCGTGACAGGGGGCAGCGCCCAAACCCCCTGATCAGCCCTGCTCTGTGCCTGATAAGGGGGGAGCTCCCCAATCCCCCGATTGCCCTGCGGCTCTGTGTGTGACAGGGTGCAGCACACCAACCCCCTGATCCGCCCTGCTCTGTGTGTGACAGGGTGTGGCGCCCCAACTCCTCCCCCCCCCACGGGCCCTGCTCTATGTGTGACAGGGTAGAGCCATAACCTCCCCATTGGCCCTGCCCTGAGTGTGACAGGGTGCAGCGCCCCAACCCCCTGATCCACCCTGCTCTGTGTGTGACAGGGGGCAATGCCCCAACTCCCCTATCGGCCCTACTCTGTGAGTGACAGGGGGGAGCTCCTTAACCCCCTGATCGGCCCTGCTCTGTGAGTGACAGGGGGCAGTGCCCCAACCCCCCTGATCGGCCCTGCTCTGTGAGTGACAGGGGGCAGCACCCCAACCCCCTGATCGGCCCTGCTCTGTGCGTGACGGGGGTGGCACCGCAACCTCCCCATTGACCCTGCCTTGAGTGTAACGGGGCGGTGCCCCAACCCCCCAATCAGTCTACCCTGAGCGTGACTGAGGGTGGCATTGCAACCTCCCGATCCGCCCTGCTCTGTGCATGATGGGGCTGTGCCCCAACTCCCCAATCAGCCCTGCTCTGAGCCTGACCAGGGGCTGCACCTAGGGATTGGGCCTGCCCTCTGCCACCCGGGAGCAGGCCTAAGCCAGCAGGTCGTTATCTCCCGGGGGGTCCCAGACTGTGAGAGGGCACAGGCTGGGCTGGGGGACCCCCCCCCCCAACGAGTGCACAAATTTTTGTGCACTGGTCCTCTAGTATATATATATATTAGAGGCCCGATGCATGAAATTTGTGCAAGGGTAGGCCTTCCTTCCCCTGGCTGCTGGCATCACAGTCCCAGCTGCTGGTTTTGCAGCCCAGTCCCCCACCTGCACTTACCTTGGCCTGGCACTGCCTGTGTTCACCACCACATACCCCTGGTTCCTCAGTTCCCCAGTTCTGCGGAGCCCCCCCACCCCCGATTGATCGCCCCACAGAGGGTTGCCTGGGCCTCCCTCTGTGGGGCGATTGCGGAGCCCCCGATTGATTGCTCCGCTGGCCAGCGGCCTGGGCCTCCCTCTGCAGAGTGATCATGGGGTGACGGCGGGGCCCCTGATGAATCGCATTGTGCCCACCTTGGCTGACCTGGTTCCAGTGCATGTCATAGTGTGGTCATCTGAAAGGTCATTCTGCTGTTCACCCATTTGGTTGATTTGCATATTACACTTTTATTATTACAGATAGATGGTTAGTTGGATGCAAGTTCATGTGTCACAATTATTTTCTATAAATATTTTCAATGTATTGTTTCATTGTTATGTGTCCTTTAGTATCTATTGTCTATCAAATTTTTGTATCACTATAGATAATCTATTCTTCCTTCTTTTGGCTTTTAAATTTGTTTTCTTTTTAGTATTCTTTGGTTTCACAATAATGTGTCTAGGTGTGCATTTAGTTTTATTTACTCTGCTCTAGAGTTACTAGACATACATCCTCAGTATAAAGATTTATGTCTTTCATCTTTTCTCAAAATAAAATTTCAGCTGTTATCTTCTTGAATATTTCCTCTCTTTATTCTTTTCTTTTGGAACTTATATTAACCAAGTCTTGGAATTCCTTGTTTTATCTATTATGACTCTTCATTGCTTTTCTTTGTGATATTGTCTTTTATCCTATCAATTTCCTCAGATCCATATTTTAGTTCACAAGTTCTCTCAGCTATTTCTAATCTGTTATCTATTGAGTTTTTAACTTCTGATATTATATGTTTTCATTTGTTTAAGTTCTAATTGGATTATTTCCAATGCCTTATTTTTAGCCTAAGTAGCTTGACAATTAGATTTTATGCCTCTAATTATTTTACTTATTTATGTTTGCTTTCTGAATATTGTTCTATAATCTGAAATCCTTGCAGTTTTAATACAGCTTAGTCTTGCACACGTTGGATTGATTTCCCTTGTGTTTGGTAATTTTTCATGGTGACCTTATCTTTTAGGTGGGATTTATTCTTTCCATGAGAATCCCTTGGTCTGACTTTTGGAAGTGTAGGTGCCCTAGGACTACCAGTAGTTCATGATCAAGCTTTGTATTAATTCTGGACCATGTGGTAATATCTGACCATGATGAAAGTATATTTAGGTTTGTATTTTCAAGAAGACTTTTGTTTGTTTGTTTTACCCAATCTGCCCTGGTCTTTCTTGTCCCTTCCCTATGTCTATTGGTATATTTTCCCCCTTGTATACCCTCCAAGGAGTGAACCTTTAGGAGCTACATTCCCCACCTTTTTAAAAAATCATGTGGATACTAAAATCCAAGTGAACAAGATAGAGCACGCCCATGTACTTCCATTTCTATTTTGAGTCTTATTTTTTAAAATAAGTTTTTTAAAATATATTTTTATTGATTTCAGAGAGGAAGAGAGAGGGAGAGAGAGACAGAAACATCAATGATGAGAGAGAATCATTGACGGACTGCCTCCAGCATGCCTCCTACTGGGGATCAAGCCTGCAACATGAGCATGTGCCCTTGACCAGAATTGAACCTGGAACCCTTCAGTCCACAGGCCAATGTTCTAGCCACTGAGCCAAACTGGCTAGGGCTTTAAATAAGTTTTTAATGATTTTTAGAGAGGAAGGGAGAGAGAGAGAAAGAGAGAGAGAGAGAGAGAGAGAGAGAGAGACCAATGGGAGAGAAACATTTATCCTGCACATCTCCCACTGGGGATCGGGCCCTTAACCTGGGCATGTGCCCTGATCAGCAATCGATTTGGTGACCTCCTGGTTCATGAGTCAATACCCAACTATTGAGCAACACCAGCCAGATGTGTCTTTTTTATTTTTGGCTTCTAGAGCTTACCTTCTAATTCTCGAAAGCTCAGTTAAGCACTCAAAAGGCTTTTTAGTTACCTTTTGCCCACTGTTTCTAAGCGACTGGATTGGGTGAGCTCTCAGACTTATTTGGTCATATTGCTAGAACTGGAAATCCTGCAGTCATTCTTTTGAAATAGATTTCAGAGCACTCTTATGATCTGCAGACTAAATAATCTTATTAGTAAGTAGCCATATATTATGTGCCCAGGTTTGCAGAGGTTCAAATAACAGCACATAGGGACAAGCCACTCAATTTGCCTTCACTTTATGACTTGAAATAGGGTTTTACGAGAATAAAAGGAATAGGACATATATTTTTCCAATGTACACATGCAATGCTGTCACATTATACAGAACCTGTGACATTAAGCAGGCCAAATATAAAAACTCAATATTTGTGCATTTCCCCCTGCATTTGAATAATGAATAATTCTGACTCATAAGAAACAGAATGAGCCTGTCACATTTTAAGCTACACTTTTGGCTGACCCAGGGTTTGGAGAATCCTTGTCTTTCTTTTTCTCCTTCTGTGTACCCTTTCTGAGATAATGTGACATGTGGCTGACAATGATTTAAATAGGACTTAATCCGAACTCATCTTACTCAAACTCTGAGATCCTGGATTTTCTACTTGTGATGGTAACTTGCACACCTGTGGTTCAGGAATGGAGTCTCAGGTGTGTGTTTGGTTGCCTGAAATGCCAAAAGAAGTCAAAAGCTGCTCATTGCACATGTAGAATCATTACCATACAATTTTGTTTTAAAACAGTTCTTAAAATGACTAAGAAATAAGAAATAAGGAGTCATAACAACCAGAAACATTCAACTGTTAGTATGTTAAACATTTGGCATTGTGCAAGGCGGTGTGCTTGTACTGGCCTTCAAGAGGGTCTTCTGTTCAAGCGTCACTCTTGAGTAACAGGTGCTGCCACCTGACCGCTGAAGTGCAGACCATGGTCAGGAAGGCTTCCTGAGAGGCTCTTGTCAATTGGCCATGAAGAGACAAGGCACAGAAATGGAGAAATAAGCATAAAGCTTCTTACTCTGAACAAGAATAGCACCTGTAAGACACTAAACAAGTAGGACGGATATAACCCGTCAATCTAGGGTAAGGCAGCTGCATAGAACCAAGAGGAGACATAGCCAGGTACAAACTCAGAGGCTTCTAACCTTAAAATTACAATCCATTTGTACCTAGCATGGTTAAAAATATGTAACTCACAAAATCCTTGAAGACAAAGACTGTTTAATCTATTTTTGTGTTCTTCCTGTCCAGAAAAATACTTTATGTACAGCAGCAACTTGTTAAGTGTGTTTAATTAAATAAATGGAAAGAAATAGGTGGGTGGAGACAGTGCCCCATTGTACTTAATGTGTTATAGTTCTTAGATCTTACTATCCAATGTCTGTCTGTCTTCGTCCATACTTTCAGAGTTCACTAATTGTTCTATTTTATTATTATCCAATATGTTATATTTTTGTTGTAATGTATTAGCTGTGGAATTGTGGGCAAGTCACTATTTTAATCCTAAATAGTCTAACCAGCTGGCTAATCTGCTTTCACCTTTTACTCTTCTCATAATTATCTGCAACTGGAGGAAATTTTACTATTTTAAATAGATACTACCATCCACTTGGTAGAAGTTACCTGAATTGTAGATAGGACATATTTTAAAACTCAATTCTATAACAGTGACAAATGTACCACATTGATCTAGAACTTGTGTCTTTAAGATGCAGCTTTCATTGCAAGTTAATATAAGGGAATAAAGACTGGCAGGTATGGCCTGAGCACCGACTCAATAATCTGTACAAGGCTTTGTCTATGTGAAAACAATTTAATCTCATACTCAAAGAGTGACACAGAGATATTGATAATGTCACTTCCCCATATTTATGGGACACCCCCTAGTGTTCTCAGTTGGATAGGGGAGTTGCTGGTTCTTCATTTACTGCCTTTCAAGGTGTTTCCGTTGGGAACTAATCGATGTGATATGCATTTTAAGTTGCTTTTCCAATGAAGCAATGGCTTAAACATACTTACCCAAACACTTTTGTCTTGTTTGTGGCAAAGGGCTGGCCAGTGTTTCAGCAGGCACCTATAACAATGAAAAAGAGGTTTTCTTGTTTTTGTTTGTTTTGTTTTGTCTTCTATGAAGATAATTGCTTACTAATCAATCAAGTTCCCATTTTCAACCTCATTTTCACCACAGTGTCCATGACTATATATATTTATGATGTATGTGCAGTTATTCATCCATCTAAGTTCTAGTTACCTATTGATTTTATCCTGTAGTATAAGCAATCTTTTATGATATAAGAATATAAATGTGATTCGACAATGAAGGTAGACATTAAAAAGAAAAAAAACAGATATATCTAAGATCATTTAGAGAAACAAGAGAAATTAAACAGAAACTTGTGAGTAACTGACCACTGTAGCTGAGACTAAATTTGGCTCTGTGTGTTTCACAAAAGACAAAGCAGAATATAGACGTGGCACAAAAACAATATAGAAAACCCAGTGGATTAGGTGTTATTTATTGAATAGTAATCAGGGAGGCTAAAGTTATTTTAGAAGGAAATTACAAAACAAATTCTGAAAGGAATCTATCATTTGGATCTTTATATAAGAGATAGTAGATAGCATGATAAACAATGCATTCAGTTATTTTGAAACAGAGTCCTTCCAAAAATGGAAACTAGTATATCCTATATAATAAAACTCTAATATGCAAATCGACCAAACAGCAGAATGACTGGTGGAACTACTAGTCACGCACTGACCACCAGGGGGCAGACGCTCCTGCGTTGAGCATCTGCCTCTTCCTCCCCCTGAGAGGGAGGTGACTGGCGGTGGCAATCAGGGGGTGGGGCCAGCTGGCAGGCGGTGCCAGGCCGCCAGCCAAAATGGAGGACAGCAGGGGCCCACCGATTGCCCTACCCACTGGTCACCCCACAGATGGCCCTGACTGCTGGCCAGGCCTAGGGACTCTACCCTATAATATTGGGAACAGTCTCTTAGATTTAAAAATTAAAACCTGGCAAGGCTACTCTAACACTGAAAAAACAGGATGATGCAGCAATGACGTGCATGGACTCTGGCTTGCACATTTTGTGGTCAGCCCTGATTCTGACACTTATAACTGTGTGACAAGCCAACTACTTAACTTCTCTCTGCTTCAGTTTTTTCACCCATAAGATGGGGGAAATGGTACTACTGCCTCAGAAGGATCATGTTATTATGTAGTACTTTTTATAATCAGGGCAAAAAAATGTAGCTGCCCATACAACAGCAAGGTGCCTTTCACCTGTTTGAAAGGTATGGTCACTGGTACATGCAGTGTCCTGGATTGTGAGAGAGGCGTCTGACTGCTGGTTTAGGCCCGACATCCTCTGAGGGGTCCCAGATTGCAAGAGGACGCAGGTTGGGCTGAGGACCCTCCCGCCTGTGCACGGATTTCATGCACTGGGCCCTCCACCCTGATCAGGGGCAGGGCCAGTTGGACAACCACCTGTGGCCCCTCCCCCTGATGGGCCACCACCACCCTGATTGGCCCTCCCCTCCTCCTCCTAGTCAGCTCTGCCCCTGATCAGCTCCCCTACTCTGACCAGGGGCAGAGCCGGCCTGCCAACCACCCATGGCCCCTCCTCCAGGCTGCTGGCCCCTGATCAGCCCCTACCCCATTCAGAGGCGGGGCCAGCTGGCCCACTGCCTACAGCCCCTCCCCATGGCTGGCACCACCCCCAATCAGCCCCCACCACCCCAATTGGCCACTGGCCCCTCCCCCAAGCCATCTTCGCCCCCAATCACCCCCTCCCACCAATTGGGGGTGGGGCTGGCTGGCCAACCTTTCATGGCCCCTCCCCTGGCTGCTGACCCTCAATCAGCCCCCCCACCCCATTTGGGGGCGGGGCTGGCCAGCCCACAGCCCCTCCCCACAGCCAGCCTGCCCCCAATCAGTCCCCCTACCCCAATTGTGGGTGGGGCTGCCGGCCAATCACCCTCAGCTTCTCCCCACAGCTGGCCCGGTTCTGATCGGCCCCAATCGGGGTGGCCGGCTGGCCAACCTCCTGCCATCTTCTCCTCCTGACAGGCCTGGCCCCAATCCTCCCTGATTGGGGCTGGGCAGGCCGCAACCCACCTGTGCACGAATTTGTGCACTGGGCCTCTAGTAATAATAATAAGTGAGGATGAATAAACATATAAACATACATACAGCCAAAATTAAACAAGGGTAGTAAATGTTAAAGTAATAGTGATAGCAATAGTGAAATTTTAACTTAAAAATATTGACCAACCAATCAACAAACTGCACACAAATCTGTTATAAAGACACCAAAGAGTATCCTTATACAAAATAAAATGGAAGAACAGTCTTTCAAATGTCCTGTGTATCCTTAGCAGGAAAGCCAAATTTTTTACAGCAGCCAGTATAGAGTGAATCCTATTTTTGGCAGCATGCTGGGTACTTTCTGAGCATTATTTCTAATCCTTGCAACAATAGCAAGAGGGAAAGAGATTTAATTTCATTTTACAGATGATGAGCATTGGCCATTCCTGGTGAATAGTTCTTTTGGGACCTCTAGCAACACTGTAGCTTTCTATCGATAGGTAACACAGTCAAACCCAGAGCTTTCCTTGTACCATTAAACCTAGCAATTGGCATGGACTTCTTTTCTTCTTGTCGGCGCTGATGGGAAAAGAGAGGTTTGCTAACGCCCAGGCCTCACCATGTATACCAGGCATTGGCAAACCAGAGTTCATGGGCCAAATCCCATTCACCTCCTATGTCATATGGCCTGGGAGCTTTTACATTTTTTTCAATGGCTGGAAAATGTCAAAACAAGAATGGTATTATATGATATGTGAAAAGTGTATGAAATTCAACTTGCATGTCCCTAAAAAAATTGTATTGAAACAGATTCAGGCTTACTCATTCACATGTTATTTATGGCTGTTCTGGTGCAACAGTGTCAGTTGAGGAGGTGCAACAGAAACCCAATGGTTTGCAAGGCCTAACATACTTACTCTCTGGTCTTTTACAGAAAAAGTGTGCTGAGGTCTTGTGGTAGACCGTAAATTCTTGGAGGACAGATTAGATTCCCCAGAGTCTAGCACAATATCTACACAGCAAACTCTAAATATAGGTTATGTAAATGGATGAATGAGTAAATAAATAATCTAAAAAGCTTTCAAGAGCTGTCTATTCCAAATTTCCTCTGCAATTTATTTTTGTGCGTTGCTTGCAAGAAATCTTTAACCAGATCTGCCCACTTCAAATTGGTGGAGTTAATGTGATATTATTTTGAACTGAAATATCCCTTGCACATTAATCAATCTTTCACCTTCCACTTGTTTGTCTTGTCATATTCACACCATGTGAATATATTTCCCATTCTTTTACTTGGAGATACTTTTATACAGGTTGCCATTGTGACCATTCATTTATCTTTTCTAGGACAGTGTGATTATATATATATATCAGGAAGACAAGGACAGGGCAAAGATAGGGAGGCTAAAGGTTAGTTAAGGCCTAAATCAAGCTCCTGGGGTAGATGCCAGAGAGGCAGGAGCTCAAAGAGGATCCTAGTAGACTTTAGGTGGAACTTGCGGTGTGGGGTGAGGATTCAGGGTACATGTGTAAAGGAAAAACTATTTTTCTACCTCTCACATTGCTTCTAACACCAAATGTCTGGGTTTTCCACACCAGGCCATTCAGTTTTCTATGGACACAAACTGGGTGTCCTGCAATTCAATTCAATTCTGACAGAACCTGGAGTTAGCACAGTCCCTCAGGTTGGAAGCTCAGTCCCACAAGACTGGTCCCCACTTCAGATGCCAATCAGAAATCTAGACCTCTTATATTTCTGACTGACCACCTATATATTGGGGGGTTCTCATGCTCCCCCTCTCAGGTTTGATAATCTGTTAGAATGGCTCACAGACCTCAGGAGAGCGCTTTACTTAATACTACTGGTGTATTATAAAGGACACAACTCAGGCACAGCCAAATGGAAGAGGCATAGGGCAAGGTACAGCAAGGGGAGCAGGGCTTCTGTGCCCTATTTGGGGGGTGCCAGCCTCCCAGTACCTCATTGGGTTCACCAACCCAGAAGGTCTCACAACCCCAGCCATTTGGAGTGTATATGAGGGTTTCATTATGTGGGTGTTATTTTTTTTTTATTTTTTATTTTTTAAATATATATTTTATTGATTTTTTACAGAGAGGAAGGGAGAGGGATAGAGAGTTAGAAACATCGATTAGAGAGAAACATCGATCAGCTGCCTCCTACACACCCCCTACTGGGGATGTGCCCGCAACCAAGGTACATGCCCTTGACCGGAATTGAACCTGGGACCCTCAGTCCACAGGCCAACGCTCTATCCATTGAGCCAAACCGGTTAGGGCTATGTGGGTGTTATTGATCAAATCATTGGCCACTGGTGACTGAACTCAATCTCCAGCCCCTCTCCCTCCCCAGAGGTCAGGGGTGGGGCTGAAGATTCCAGCCCACTAATCACATGATTGGTTCCTCTAGTACTGCATCCCCACCATCCTCTAATAAGCACCTCATTAGCATAAAGTGTGATGTGTTTGAAAGAGGCTTATCCTATATAATAAAAGCCTAATATACAAATTGTCCCCTCCAGAGTTCAACCAACTGGGAGTTTGACCACTCACTATGACATGTGCTGACCACTAGGGGGCATTGTGGAATGAAGGAAGGCCCTGGACGGCAGCTGGCAGCCAGGGGAAGGAAGGCCCCCGATCGGCCCTGATCGCCAGCTAGGCCTAGGGACCCTACCCGTGCACAAATTTCGTGCACTGGGCCTCTAGTTATGAATAACAAAAGATGCTCCTCTCACCTCTGTACTAAAGAAATTCCAAGGCTTTAAGGAGCTCTGTGCCAGGAACCAGGGACAGAGACCAAATATATATTCCTTATGTCCCGATATGACAATGGGGTGTGGGAAAGATGTGCAAAGGGAGGCAGGGAGCATGGAGGGAAAGCTTTGATCTGTGAGGATTCTGTCAGGCCTGTCCTGTCCTGTGGTCACGATGTTTGAAGGACAGCGGACATAGGTTGTAGGCCTGTGTTTCATCCACCCAGACCACAGACCAGCTGTGTTTTTGCCTCCAGCTTGTCACCTTAGTATGCACTAGAGAACACCTTGTCCACACTTGCAAGTTTGGTTCCAGGAGAGTGACCAAAAGAGCGGGGGTGAGGGTGGGGGGAAGGGAGGTGAAGGGCATGTGAATGAGAGAAGCCCATGATGTTTTCAGCAGGGACATTTTTACCTGAGTTTCTTCTAGTGATTTCAAGTCCTGGTCTGTCTCCCCGAGCTTCCAACCGGCTGTCTGCACTGACGTGCTTTGACGCATTGGTGTACTGTACAGGGGGTGGCTCATTTAATCAGCCGTGGTGCCGCTCTTCACAGAGAGCATGACACATGGGACAGATTTATCGCCAGACTCTGGGCTCTATTTTCCGCTGCACTGTGGAACCCCGGCCCATTAGTGAGAGACGGAGTGATGTTTATGCATGAGGAGAGGCCGTTCGATTGGGCAATTGCAGCCTGCACCACCGGCAGAAGCACAGCTCCCACTTATCAAGCGGGGCTAATAGGGGATCTTCATAGGCACCGCAGAATCAATCCTCCGTACATGGCCCTCTGCTACAAAAATAATTGCTGCTCACCGGTGGTAAAGATCTCAGCCGTGTCAGGGCCTAAATGGTGAGATGGATGTTTTACCACTCCCGGGCTGGGCCAGTTCTCTAAAAAAACCCAAACACTTCCGGCCCGAGAGCGTGATGAGATGTTTTCCAGGTGAAATCTGGAGCTGTGCTGATTTGCTGGTTATGTGGGTGGACCTTTACTCAGTAGCTACCTTTGTCTCTAAAGACTGTAATTAGCTGAAGCAACCAATGCACAGCTTGGGGTCCAGTCTCAGGTTCTGCAATTTAAATGTACACGTAACCATGGACAAGCTATTTCTTCTTTCTGAGCACTGGTGTCTTTAGCTTTAAAATAAGGGAGCTGCGTTCTAAACATTTGCTCATCTATTAAACAGGTATCATGTTATAATGAAAATGTGTTTGGTTTGTGTTTCCATTTTTTTTTCTTCCCTAATAGATTGTGATCACATCTCTGATGTTATTTCAAGAGCCTAGTCCAGTTCTTGGTACATGCAATTTGGGCTCAATATGTATTTTATTTATTAAAAATAAAATTTTGTGATTCTATAACTATAAATAATTTGTGTACTCATTAAACAACAAAGCAATTCCTTGGATGATGCATTCTTCTACTGGCAAAATTTAGAAAAAATTTAATGGGATTCAATGTATTGCATTAGTAGCATTGATATTGTTACCTTATTATAGTATAGTATAGTGTTTTTAATTTAAAAAGACTTATTGAGCACTTACTATTGGCAGGAATAGTCAGAGAATTCAGAGATGAACTTGATTAATAGATTTGGTAGAGATTATCTTGATCTGTGAAGGATTGGTATGCTTGGTGAATAGGCGGAGTAAAAACATAAAATCATTGTAGGTGAGAAGAAAATAAATATGGCTACAAAGTGTGGATAGTATAGACCAGCAAAGTCATGTGTTGATTGCAAACAAAGTTTTAGTTGGAGAATGGAAGGAAACTGGGTTAAGTGTGGGGGCCAAGTGATGAGGGTCTTGCTTGAGACTCAGGTATAAGTTAGACCTACTGCAGTAAAAACAGGGAGCCACAGGAATTAGTGGTCCTTTTAGAAAAACAGAATGTCACAGTGAAAGCTGGCTTAGAGAAAAGATACTTAAAAATGTTTACCTAATTGAGAAAAACAGATGGCATCTGATACTTTTCTGTTTATCAGGAAGCTCAGCTCCCACCCGCTATGAAATAGCTACATTTACATTGATGCTCCAACTTTTGTTAATGAGTTGGATGTTTAGAAAAATTATATTCATTATTCTACCACTTCATCATCTGATGGACTCATCTTTTACTTGCTCCTGGGTTCTCTCTGCATGTGTTCAAGTGTTTGGTTTTTGTGATGGCTACTTTTGTGTCAATTTGACTAGGCTGTGATAGCCAAATGTTTGGTCAAACATCAGTTTGGATGTTGCAGTGAAGTTGGTTTTTAGGTGTTATTGACATTTAATCAGTAGACTTTGAGTAAAGCAGATTACCTTCCTCCAATAAGCTGAGGATCTTAGGAGAAGAGACTGAGGTCTTTGAAGAAGAAGGTATTCCATCTGGAGACTGCTTTGGACTCTGGCTGCAGCATCAACTCCTTCCTGAATCTACAACGTGCCCACCTATTCTGTAGTTTTTGTACTTGTCAACCCCCATAATTGTGTCAACCAATGCATTAAAATAAATCCACACACACACACACACACACACACACACACACACACACACTATTGACTCAGTTTATCTGGAGAAACCTAATCCAGATGTATTTTTATAGGTAAGCTCTGATGCAATACTTTTAAAATCCAGTTGATGAACCAGAAGTCACTGTGCCATATTTCCTGCCTAGGTCCCAATCCCTCTGTTATCTGTGCTCTCAGCCTTCAACTGTGTGGTGAAAGAGAGCATATATTTCATCTACACTGTTATGCTTTTTCATTCCTGGAAGTGAAATTATATTGGATCCTTACTATCATATGGATCAGAAATACCACTATTATGAAAGATGCTCACTTCACTTTGGTACTGAAAGATATTTCAGCCAATTTAGTGCATATTAAAACACCAAAATATAACTGTTAACACAATAGTTTATTTATTATCACCTCCTCCTTCTCTTTCTTTTTTGTTTGTTATTAAAAATATTTTGACTTATTCCTACTCCCTCTTGTTGCCTTCTCCCTTTCACCTCTTTCTAGAACTCACTTTTTCCAGAGATGTAAAAGTAAAATGGATACTGTGTCCAAATGTTCTATGTTTTCTTTATGCCACAGAAAGCTTAATTTAAGTGCAATAAAAATAAAAACACATTTGAAGAGTCTGCTTCAGAGTAATCTTCTGTCTTTTGAAAGTAGTGAAAGCAGATAGTAAGCATACTAAAATAAGAGCTGTCACGCTGTTTATGCCAGCATTTGTAAACACTGGCCAGCTAGTTCTTTTCTACTTAGAGCTATTTTGGCTACAGCCTTTCTTCTCTGTTTTTGACCATATAAACTCATTGCCTTGGATTTTGCTTGGAGCCATGTGCCTGATTACAGATCAAGAGTTACTGCTCGCGAGTAGGATATACTTTGGGATTTTTGCTTGTCAACTGATTAGGTTTTATTTTCCCCACTACACTTTTGCAATGTTGAAGTTAATACCAGTGTATATTCACTGCAAAAAACCCCAACAACCCAAAAAACTAAACAATTTCAGCCATAATTCAATGGCATATAAATAACAATTGTTAGCAGTTATAGTATGTCTTCTTGTAGTGTGTGTGTGTGTGTGTGCGCGCGCGCGCCCGCGCGCACTCCCCTGTATGTGTGAGAAAAGATCTAAATTGCTTTTGGGAAAATAGTAGTCTCACATTTTTTAATACTGATACAATAAAATTTTATCTGATTATGTTCTTACTCATTAGGGTTGAAGTGCAATCAGTTATCTTCAGCATTTTCTCCTTTTCTTAGGCTGTAACAGAATAGCAGTGTTTCTACAATTCAGGAAATTAGGAAGAGCCCTTCAGTTTACTTAGAGCCTGTGTCTCCCAGGTCCCCTCATCCTGTTCCATGTGGGGACCTGCTATGGACCTGGCGATCTGGGGCTTCATGTTCTCTTTCCAGTGGCTCTCCCACACACCCCACTTGGCGGTCCTGCCATCTCCAGCTTATTCTTCAAGCACATTAAAACTTGCCACCTGGACTCTCTCTCTGAAGGTATTTGCAACCTTCTTGTCCTTTTCTCACAATCCTGGGGAATTCCTCTAGTCTTCTAACTGCTGCCTGTCCATCCCCAAATCAGGCGACAGTATCCTTTAACCCTCAGAAATACCCAGCCTTTCTTTTTTCTTATTCATTTGTATCACAACATTTAAAGGCTCATCCAAATAGCTCCATGTCTATGATGGTCAGGTCCCAGGCTCTTGGACCCAGCATAGATCATTTAGGTTTCCAGGAGTAAGAAGGTTCCAGTTGTGACATTTAGCCTCTGGAAATTCATCCCCATGGATGTATAGAAAGCTTCTTCTACATACAGCATAAGATAATAGATTTTAGTTTTCATATACTAGTACTATTGCACTAAATGCCAATGCCTCAACTTGTTTACATAGAAGCAAAACATTATTAGAATAGCATTATAACTATGTTTCTCTCTCTCTCTCTCTCTCTCTCTCTCTCTCTCTCCTCTTTTAACTAACATTATGACTATTTTCTCATGCAACTTTTTTTTTCAATTTGCACTGGGCAAAATAAATGGGTAGATCATCAGGGTATTAGCTGGTATATGTCCAATAAACATGCACTCTTCACCCAGGTTATCACATATGCTTCAGTAAAAATTAACATAAACCCATTTGGTAGAGCACCTAGCCCTACTAGACAATTGGGGAAATACCAAGTTTTCTGTTTCTGAACTCTGCAGGAAGAGTTCAGAGCACTTGTTTTGTACTTTGCTTAATTGACTTTGTTGTGTCTGATTAGTTTAATTATTCACAAACAGAATTTAAACCAAAATAATGTCCATTTCCTTTTCCTCTAATTTTTCCTATTCTATGGTAGCTAAAGACCTCTCGTGGACCTCTCCCCTTTGAGAGTGAAACTTGTTTGCTCTATCCTTGAATCTCACTAGTGCTGTGATGGCCCAAGTTATAGTGTGTCAATTCTGAGTCTAGTTTTTCTGAGGACTAGACGCTGTCATTTTTTCTCTCTTGGGATACCTGCTCTTGGATACTATCCTTTAGAGCCCAGCTCCCATGCTGTGATATGCTCAAGCCACTGAGAGAGGTATTGTGCAGGAATTTCCATCTGATGCTCATCTGAGCTCCCAGCCAACAGCCAGCATCAACAGGAGCCATGGGAGCTATCTTAGTGCTTCTGGGTCAATGGTCCTCAAATAACTATAGGCTTAGCCAATGTCAGAACTGCCTAGTCAACATACAGAATCTCAAACGATAAAAACATCTGTGGTTATAAGTCAATAGCTTTTGAAGTGGTTTGTTATAAAGCAATATGAAAAGGGAAATAAATTATTTGGTCTCAATTGGCTATGAACATAGTTAATTATCTTTACCCTCACACCAAGTCTATTATTGGTTTCCATATAGTGGGGCCATCTTCATAAAAATAATTCTGTTGCATAAATATTTAGAGAACCTACACTGTGCCAGGCAGATTGTTAAGTTTAGCGATAAAACAAAGTCTGAGTCAGCAAGAGGCAGAGAGTTTAGCACAGAAAACATATATAAATGAATAATTACTACCTTGTGATAAATTCTGTTTCAAAGATGGTTTTATTAATTTCACAAATACTTGAGCAGTTATTATCAATACATCCCAGGTATGCAAGACATTGGAATGGATGGAAAAGAAGTTCTTATTCTGTAGGAATTTACCACCTAGTGGGAGAGACAAAATAAAAACAGATATTTTTGCCCAGCTGGTATTGCTCAGTGGTTAAGCATCGGCCTATGCACCAAGAGGTCACTGGTCAGGGCACGTACCTGAATTGCGGGCTAAATCCCCGATGAGGGGTGTGCAGGAGGCAGCCGATTGATGTTTTCTCTCATTGATGTTTCTATCTCTCTCTTCCTTTCCTTCCTTCCCTCTCTTTCTAAAAAAAAATCAATAAAAATATGTTTAAGAACAAACAAAAAACACACAGATATTTTCAATATAATGTGATAAGTGCTAGGACTGAAACATGAAGTGGTTGGTAACTCAGTGATATTATGTGCATATTGCCCAGCACAAAGAATGGGATATAAAAGATGCTCAAAGTATTTCATATTCCATCCTCCTCCTTTGATTGTGTGACAGATTATATAGTCTATAGACAGTTAGAACATCATTTGCCATCCTGCATGCCCTTTGGCCATGTGATCGTAAAGCCCCTCCACCAGAAGGAAGCATCTCATTGCACTCCCTGTGAAACTGGGCTGGTCTTTAGGACTCACTTGTAACCAACAGAATTTGGTTGAAGTGATCCTGCCTGACATCTGAAGCTGGGCCAGAAAAGGCCCAGCTGTGTCAGCCTTGATCTCCTGAAATACTCATTTATCAGTTGCTCCACCTCAGAGGGCTTTTTCTGGACCCAGCTGTGATAAGTCCAAGCCACATCGAGAGACTGTATGCAGGCACACTGGTTGACAGCCCTGGCTGAGCCCAGTGTTTGAGGTCATTCTTCATTCGGGCATCAGACAACTGAATGAAGACGCCTCTAGTTCATTTCAGTTTCTGCCCTGTCTAGTCACCTTCAACCCACTGGAGCCTTCCAGTTGCTTTGGAGCAAAGACAAACCATCCCCACTATGCTCTGTTCAGAATTCTGATCTGTGGAACCCATGACCATAATAAAAAGGTTGCTATTTTATATCACTGAATTTGGAGTGGGTTATTATGCAGCAATAGATAATCAGAACAGATGGGTTCCAAGAAAGAACCAATTTTCAATGAATTATATTACAGTATTTTTTAAAATATATTTTTATTGATTTTAGAGAGAGGAAGGGAGAAGGAAAGAGAGATAGAAACATTGATCAGCTGTCTCCTGCATGCCCCCTACTGGGATGGAGACTGAAACCCAGACATGTGCCCTGACTGTGCCCTCCTGGTTCACGGGCCAAGGATCAACTACTGACCTAAGACACTGACCAGGCTATATTTTTAAATATAATTTATGGTGAAATTCTGGTATTTATGGATGAAGGAAATTCTTTTAGTTAACTTGGGAACTGAGAAAATATTTAGTCACTAATTATTTTCTGAACTCAGGTCACAGGAATTTGGGAGTCAATCCCTGACTGAAATAATTTTCCACATTTAAAAGTTGAGTCTACTTGCTTGAGGAATACTTCACTTCTTCTGATAAGGACTACGTCTCTTCATCTTCAGATTTAGTGCAAATGGAAATGTTGAAGAGACCTGATTTATTTGATATTCATATCATAAATCTGTGAGACACAACCTTTTAGTCAGTGATGAGTGGGAGAATGGCCTAGCATATTCAGAGGCACTGGCTATCTAAAATGTAATATGCTTTCTGGCTTTTAATCACTAATTATCATTTATAGGAAGAAGTTGTCTGTATGAAGAGGAATTGGAGACAATGCAATATTAAACTATAAAGTTTGTCTACTTTAGTCAATTAGTCCTACCACTCATTAACAATTAAACATGTACATTTCTTAGATTGGAAACCTGAAAATTGTGTAAGAAAGATACTCATTTTAATTATGTGAATTGAAAGAGGCAATTTTTTTTTTTTACTATTTTTCTATCTTACAGTAATTGAGAAATCATTAAAAATTGGAATACAGTTCTATTAAACTTAAAGGAGGAAAAAAGAGACTGTGTTAATATCCAAAACATTTCCTTTCTTAGACCGTAGTCTTGACAGATGAGATAATTAAATCTGAGTCTGTGTGGTGGTAAAATAGGTGACACAGAAGGAAAACAAGAAGGTGCAGTAAACGGTTAATTAATGAATGCCAATTATATCTCAGACAGAATTGAATAAATGTCCTAGGAAAGTGAGAGGACTGGTGGTTAAAGGGAAGAAGTGGAGCTAGAGGGGACAAAAGGTATTTAAGCTTACTGTTCCCCCCCGTGCTAACCAGGTGCTGCTGGGCCTAGACCAGGGCAAAAAGAAAAGGAAAGGAAGAAATCTCCTGGGACCATTGTATTTTTGGAATCTGAACATTCAGACAGTGAAAGCTTGCTGTCTGCAGAGAAAGCATATTTCTTGATTCCCAACTTTCTGATTCTTTGCAAATGGGAGGAAGCACAGACTGTAATAGATTCCAGATCCAGGACATCTTTCTGGGTCTCAGACTTGATGGTCTCATCCTCATTCCTTCCTGTTCAATTCTCAGATTTCTCTATCATTTTCTTTCATACCTTCTGCTGGACAGCTAATGCATTTTTGTAAGAACCCCTCAGGTTTTATCTGAGTTACCTAATCACCCATTTTTTAAAAAAGACAAATGTAAAGTTACCTCCATCCCTTGTTCCCTCCAGGTAGTTCCCAGTTGAGCTCTCTCAGTCTTTCTAGATGAAGAAACACATGGCGAGTGTTGCTTGAGGCATGAAAGGTTAAGCCAATTTAGGATTTAGTTTATGCTAAAAGTGGGTTAGAATATATTGAGACTTTTCTATGTAGCTTTTTGGGATATATACACACACCAAAAATAAGCAAATCAAATTTTCTCAGGAATATTTTTATAACAAATTAAGGAAGGTTTTAATTTAATATTAAATTTTGATAATTCTTTTAAAAAATATATATTTATTGATTTCAGAGAGGGAGAGACAGATAGAAACATCAATGATGAGAGAGAATCATTAATTGACTATCTCCTGCACACCCTACACTGGGAATAGAGCCTGTTTCCCAGGCATGTGCCCTGACTGGGAATCAAACCATGACCTCCTGGTTCATAGGTCATCCCTCAACCACTGAGCCACACCAGCCAGACTGGATTTTTCTTGAGGAGATAACACATGTCTAAGTATTGGTATGTGAGCATGCACATTTACAGTATTTTTGTTCCATTAAAAACTTTCTTGAGCTTGCTTGTCAGTTCAGTCACCAAGCTGCACTAAGCTTTGCTAATTTTGTGAAACTTGGAATTGTGTTTTGCCACTTTAGAGATAATCCCTGAAAGCTTCCTTCTTGTAGATGGCAATAAATCATTCTCCCCACTAAAAGCCTCAATGTCATTTGAAATTTATTACAAAGCGCGGGTAGTGGACTTAAAAGCCATTTCATGTGTCTTATTACTTCAATCATCTAATTTATGGGTTTCAGCTGCATTTGTAGTTGGAAAAAGTATTTTCCTTCCCTGATCAATATGAGTCTGGTTTTGCATTCATTCCCACTAACCTCCCTGCCCGATTGTAGCCACTACGTCTCTGAGACTTTATAGCGGCTGCAGTCATTCTCCTGGTTCCATCATTCAATGCAATGCAGGTCTGAAATGGAAAGAAAGTGCCAACCAGGCTGATATAGATGGACTCAGCTTTACCAGCTCTTAGCTGCACTTGTCAAATGATATCTTACTTATTATTAGTTGAGCAATCTTGCCCTAGGAAAGGGGAAACTGTCAAAAGCCCCCCTGTTTAATATGTACATCTTTGTCTTTGTGGAGAGAGTCTGAAGGACGCCAATTACACACAAATGAGGTAAGCTTAAATAATGCACACTTAATACACATAATGGTAAGGATCAGGTACTCTTTATGGCCATATTGGAAGCCTTTTTCCTTCCACAATAAATAATGTCTGTTCCCATATGCCAGTTATTCTCATCCCCATAATGAAAGACAGTATTAATGGATTCACAGACTGAAGAGAAATGTAGAGGAACCCTTCCTTATAGCAGGCTGGGGTTTCATGAGAAAAACACCCACATGGGTGTAATAATGATTGAACCCCTGCAATGTTCAGGCCTAGACCTGTAAAGACCTAGTCTTTGATTTTCATCAGGATCATTAGAAAAACCAACTACTGTATTCTTTGATTTCAATATCAGAAAAATAAGATGAGCAGCCAAATATTCCTATCCTGGATTACCATGAATACATCTAACCCTATTGACCTTAATTTTCAATCCATTTAACCTCATGGGAAAATTCTCTCCTATACAATTGTTATATATATATATATATACATATATATATATATATATATACACACACATATATATATATATATATATATATATATATATACACACACACACATATATATATATAACTGATTTTTTACAGATAGGAGGGGAGAAGGATAGAGAGTTAGAAAATCTATGAGAGAGAAACATCATCGATCAGCTGTCTCCTGCACACCTCCTACTGGGCATGTGCCTGCAACCCAGGTACATGCCCTTGACTGGAATCAAACCTGGGACCTTTCAGTCCGCAGGCTGACGCTCCATCCACTGAGTCAAACCGGCTAGGGCTACAATTCTTAGTCAACACTGGGAGGTGAACAATGTTTTGTCTTTTTCACCCAAATATTCCCTTCTTTGCTCCTCTTTCTTCCCTCCCTAAAGGGGTCTATATGGGTGTCCATCCTCCCCTATTCTTCTGTGACCAAAACTGGTGGGTTGCCTCCAGAATAGTCCTTTCTCTTTCCTTTATTGCTTGCTGGGAGAGCTTACTCCCACCGCAAATGCTGAAAATGCCTCGTATTTGTGTTCTCATCCCTCTTGCATCTATGACATGGGCCTGAAATCCAATCTTTGTAAAAGAGACTAGAGGAGATGTCTAGTAGGGGCTCCTAGAAAACATTTTCCCTAATAAGATAGGCACAGGGGAGGAGCTATACCCTTTCTCATGATATGGTCATGTCCCCTGTGACACCTGGGACCGCTCTAATGTCTTGCTAACATGGAGAATGGCAGAGTGAAAAGATAATAGTACCTGGATTATTGGGAATTAATTGCCCAATACCAGGAACACTTAGGGGGTGGGATCGGCCAGGGAGAGGTCAATGAGGGGAAAAGGAGATACATGTAATACTTTCAACAATAAAGAATTTAAATTAAAGATAAATAAATTAATTAATTAATTTAAAAAGGAAAAACAATGTGCTTTTACAGAGGCAGGTGGTGTTTAGTTAGCAGCTTGGCCAAATACTCTGGAATTTCTAACTCTGAGATGTGTATACTTGTCTCTAAAATTTGAGGGATACTGTTCCTTCTTGTTGGAGCTAAATCAACTCTAAAAGCTGAGAAGTTAAGGCAGGAACTCCATGATTCATATCCATCCGAAGTTTGCTCATTGAAAACAACTGTGGAAACTAAAGGTAAGATTCATACTCTTCAGATGTAGGAACCTCTACTTTTTCTTTTCTTCTTTAGGTGAATTCTCATCCCAATATAAGGAATTCACAATTCCACAATTATTTGAAATGTTAGGAAGCACTTTTTAAAAAGTGAACACTGAGCACAGAAGAGTCTGCATAATAACATAATATAATTAAAATGCTGAACAATTTCACTTATGAATAAATGCAAACATTCAAAATAAAATATAAACAAATGAATCATGCAACACGTTGAGAGAAAAAAATCACCTTGACTATGTTGTGTTCCTGCCAGCAAGCCTATCTAATAAAAGGGCAATATGCAAATTAACCATCACTCCATCACAAAGATGGCGGTGCCCAGTCCTCTCAGCCCCACTGGAGTCCTCCAGTCCGGGGGGGCAGCTGCTGAGAGCAGGCAGGGTGAGCGGCCTGTCAGAATTCTTGCTTCATTGCTGTAACAAGTACAATAAAAGTTGGCTCCAAAACAGCCCGTTTCTTGGTGAGTCCAGGCAGGAGGGGGTCCTGAGAGCTCTTCTGCTGGCTGCTCAGGAAACAGCACTGTTGCTGCTGAGGGAGTCGTTGGGGAGGAGGTGGTAACCACCACTGCAGAGACAGAGCAGAGGAGGTGGGGGAGCCGGAGCAGAGGAGGTGGGGCTGTCTCTGCTCCTGCAGGGGTGGCAGGTGAGCCGCAGTTCAGAAGCCTCCGGGAGTGGTGGCGCCAGGCTATCCAGTGCTGCGTCCAGTCCCTGAAGCATGCCCGCCAGTACTGCAACACCAACTGCCCGCAGCCATCCTGCCAGAAGATGAGGTGGGTTGTGCAGCACACCAAGGGTTGCCAGCACAAGACCAATGGAGGTTGCAGAGTGTACAAGCAGTTCATGGCCCTTTGCTGCTACCATGCCAAACACTACCAAGAAAACACATGCCCCATTCCCTACCACCTCAACATCAAGCAGAAGCTCTGCCAACAGAAAACACAGCACTGCTGGTAGCACATGTAGCTCATGCACCAGCAGATGCCACCATCAGCACCAGCACCGTGCCTCAGCAGAGTCTGCCTTCCCCTCCTTCAGCACCACCCTGGCCCCCCACACTGCATTTCAGCACATCCTGGACACCACAGCCCCCAACTCTGCCCCAGACCTCACCTGTGAGCATGTCACTAGCTGGCTTCTCCAGCATGGCCAGAACTCAGCCCCCCACCACAGTTTTCACTGGGAAGCCCACTAACCAGGTGCCAGCCCCACCGCCCATTGCCCAGGCCCACCTGCAGCAGTGGAGGCGCCCGGCAGATTGCACGTGAGCTGCAGCAGCAGCAGCACCTGTACTGGGTGAGCACCAACAATGGTATGCCCCTGAGGCACAGTGACCCCCGAGAGCCAGATGGCCCCCATGGGCCTGAATGTGACCCAACCAGGTCAGTGGGCCTGCTATTCTGCCCCCCGAGCCCCGGCAGTGGCAACCGTCACCCATCCCCCAGCAACAGTCCATGTGAGGCATGCCCAGACCTGTGATGTCTATGGAGACCCAAGGTGCAGCCACCTCAGAACATCTCTCCAGGTGCCCTGCAGGACCTGCTGTGGACCCTGAAGTCTCCCAGCTCCCCCAGCAGCAGCACATGCTCAACCTCCTCAAGTTAAACCCTCAGCTGATGGCAGCTCTCATCAAATAGCACACATCCAAGTATGTGGCCAGCCAGTCTGGCCTTCAGCTCTAGCCCAGCCTGCTGAATCTGAACGCCATGCAGGCCAGCGGGCCATGACCTGCTTTCCCTCTGCAGCAGCAAGCAATGGGAGGCCTGAACCCCCAGGGTCAGGCCTTGAACATCATGAACCCGGGGTGCAACCCCAACATGGCAAGTATGAACCATGGTACAGAGAGATGCCATGGAGCAGCAGCAGCAACATTGCGAGAGGCATGTCCGACTGTTGGTTGTGGTGGGGTGTCACCTTCCCCTAATCACTGGGTCACCTCCCACCCTTGAGGGCTCCCGGACTGTGAGAAGGGGCAGGCTGGGCTGAGGGACACCCCCTCCAGTGCATGAATTTCATGCACCAGGCCTCCAGTTTAAGAATAGTTCAGCCTTAGCTGGTTTGGCTCAGTGTATAGAGTGTTGGCCTGCAGAAGGGTTCCAGGTTTCATTCTAGTCAAAGGCACTTACCTCAGTTGCAGGCTTGATCCCTGGTTTTGGTTGGGATGCATGGGGAAGGCAACTAATTGATGAGTGTCTCTCTCTCATTGATGTTTCTCTCTCTGTCTCTCCCCGTCCCTTCCACTCTCTCTAAAAATCAATGGAAAAATATCCTTAGGTGAAGATTAACAAAAAAACAAAAGAATAGTTCAAAATTAGTAAATATCTTAAAATAATTCTCATTTTAAACTGGAGAAGAAAAATAACATAGGCATTCCCTACACAAAGAAAAAAGGTATTAGAAAACATTTTGTATCCATTCTTCATAATAAGTTTTTTTTATAAACTAGAAATAATGGGGCTATTCTAGTGTAATAGGAAGCTTTCAGGTGTTAAAGAACAAAAAGGTAAAACTTGAAATTCTCTGAGAAGGAAATATGGTATATGTAAAAAGTAAGAACTTTACTGCCAAAAATATAGATTTGCATTTCAATTCTCCCACCTGCAATGAGTGAGACTTTAGGCATATTACTTTAATCTCTTGGATTTCAGACATTTCATATGAAAAATGGACTACAAGTGCTACCTCAGGAGGATTAATATGATTAAAAACACATGTAAAGCATCTAATATATACTGAATTTTCATAAATGCTTGCTTTGAAAAACAAAACAAAAAAAACTTATATGGGGATTTACCCACTCGAAAGTAGACAGGAAAAAGGAGGAAACATCTGAATATAGATTTAGTGGAAGTCAATACATGTTCAAAATTCCCTCTAAATAATCCAGTGGCATGGATATTTCCTCCTTTTGATACTTCCAGATAAGATCTTCAATGATAAGAAAGTAAAAGTTTCTGATACATCTCAACAGAAAGTTGACTCTTCTTTGCCATTCCTAATGATTCAAAAGAAGATACATATTGTCTGAGGATGTGCCTGCAACCTGTTTACGTGGGGTCCAGGACATTCTCCAGACAATACAACATCATTTGTCTTCCTGCGTTCTCCTTCTCCATCTTTCTGTTTCCCTGGCCTTCTGTTTCCTCAATCAGGCACTCATAATTCGTAGAAGACTGAAGGAGCAGTTAATTTTTTTTCCTTTCTCCCAAAGCTCTCTTCTGAAATTGCAAATTAGTTTCCAAAACATGGCTCTGTAATTTTCCTAAGATTATGACCCTATTTATCTCAATGCAGCAATGAACGGAGGAAGGAGTAGAGACCAGCTCAATCCAGGTGTCCATGTTGAGTTTCTGCATGTTCACATTTTGTGAAACCCAATTATGTGTTTTATGTTTTCAATAGCTTCAATCTCATTTTGCTCAGACACCTTATCACATCAGTAAGTTTCTCAAAGCCAACAGGGATCCAAGAAATTGGGCTTCTGAGAACCCTGAGTCTAAGAAATGTCTTCATTTGACAAAGACATTTAGTCAATTTCTTCAACAAATATCCACAATGTTGTCTGGATATGTTAAAAGGAAATTAATGGCCACATTCTGCTTCAATTCCTTCTAATTATCCTATAAATTCAAAATGGATAATTTATAGTTTTTATCACTTTGTTCATCACATCATGTGATGAATAGGTCTTATAAAGTTGACAAAACACAATCTCTTTCTATAAACTATGAAATGTAAACTGTGTCCACCAACCATCAGTCTTGACCAGGATACAGTGTTTTGTTTTTATTCTAGGTGCCTCATCTCTTGCATGTGAATTCAGCTTTTCTATATTTAGGTCAAACTTCTCATATTTCTTGCTCACAGGCATTCCAGTTAAAGATGATCTTGCATGCTAAAATTATTTATTATTATTTCTTGCTAAAAATTGTCAAGCGGACCACATACAGAGGCCTATTAATAGAAACAAATTAGTGGTATCAAAATAATTATTTCTCATTATAAATAACAGGGAGTTTAAGGAGTGCATAAAAAGAAGAGGGAAGAAAATAGCAATTGTCTACAGTTCTACCATTCAGAGGTAACTTTTCTTGACAGCTTGTTTCATTTGTTTCCCATCTTTTTTGCAGTGTACATATTTGAGATATGTGAATATATCTATGAATCTATACCTTTCTATTTATAGCAGAAAGAGTGGGAAGAGGGCCTGTCTTGGCTGTTCTCAAACAATAAATCTTAGGTTGCTGCTTGCTTCACCAATTCACAAACAAGCACCAGGTTGTTTATCACGTCTTCACTATTTTTTAAAATTCATTTTCCATTATTTTATTAGGGGCTCAGAAAATCTTAGAAATCAGCCTTATAATTTTCTTCTAAATCTCCTACTATGTTAATAGCTTATTTATCTAAATGTTTTATGAAAATAGAAGTTAAAATGCCTAGAATTACATACTTTCCATGTAAAGAAGAGAAATACCCTCAACATATTGTGTAGACAAATATTTTCCCTAATTATTGAAACATCAAGACCTCACAAATTTAAGAGCTAGTCCTTAAAAATGATCAAGTTTAGCCCTGGCTGGGTGGGTCATTTAGTTGGAGTGTCATCTGTATAGCAAAAAAGGTTGCGAGTTTGATTCCTGGTGGAGGTGCATACTGTAAGCAACCGATAGATGTTTCTCTTTCTCTCTCTCTTCCATACTCTCTCTCTAAAATCAATAAGCATATCCTCAGGTGAGAACAAAAAAAATGATTAAGTGCTCAACCAATGTGGCTCAGTGGTTGAGTGTTGACCCATGAGCCAAGAGGTGGCTGGTTTGATTCCCAGTCAGGGCACATGCCTGGGTTACAGGCTCAATCCCCAGTAGGGAGTGTGAAGGAGGCAGCTCATTGATGTTTCTATCTCTCTATCCCTCTCCCTTCCTCTCTAAAAATTCAATAAAAACATATTTTAAAAACAGTCAAGTTTAACTTTCCCATATACAGATAAAATGAAAAGTTTATTTCTAATTTTTGTGGCTTTAGTAATTCTCTGGTAATTTCTGACTTAAATCCAAAACACAAATTACAGTAAAAGAATGGTTGTGAACCCCCCTATTATGCATTGTTCAAGATGCAACACAAAGATGCATTGATCAAGAGATTTATCTTATCTCCAGAGGGCTTCCTTAAGTAATATATTCATTTCCACTGCCAATACCACTCTCTCCTCTCAGGTTGCTTGACTCTAGCTTATAGGAACACTGAATTAAGGCATAATGGCTAGGGACAGAGATTCAGGTAAAGGCAGTCCTGTAGTTTGGAGTACTGCAAACGAGGAATCACTTATTATCTTGCCTTTTTTCTCTTGGTAGTATGGCAGAAGGTTTATATAGTACTGTATAAAGGATATATTAAGTAGATAACAAAAAATTTAAGGAAACATTCCTTAAGGTAAAATCAAATTTTGAAAGCAATCACCAACTTATTTAGAATAAGATAATAAAAATTAATCAAAAATTATTTAAGAAGCCATCATCTTTTGAGTTCTATTACTTCATCAGTAAATACCTTTTTATTTTGAAAATATTAGGTATGAGAATGAATTTTAACCCTAAGTATTTCTAACATCATTAATAAAGTATTTTAATTTGCTATAATTTATATTTAAACACGCAAAATAGTATCACATATTTTAACAAGACAAAGGCAACTAAGTTATAATCCAAACACTTAAGAAATTCAGGAACATATAACTAAAAGGAGATTCCTACCCCATTCTCTTTTAGTTTTCTTTCTCATGGCTTAGTCATATTTCCATCTAGAACAGCTAGACTGTATGTTAGATTGTTTGTGAAATACCCTCAGTTATGTTAATATTAATGAAATAACACTTTAAAATATCACTATTTGGGAATTTATGAAAATTTACATTAAAATTCACTTCTAACCAATAGGTAGTAAAACACTTGCTAAATAAATTAATCTTGTAAACAGGCTTTTAAATGACATGTATTCCCCAAATAATAGTCCATCTTCTATCTGCCAAAGCACTTTGAATCTTGGCCATATAGTATTTAGCCTGGTGTATTGTAAACATTTGTTTGTTTACCTTTCTCCTCTAATGGACTTACTGGACAACTTCTTATTTGTCTTCTTATGACCTAGCATAGTATCTAATACAAAGTACACATTCAATATACATTGGTTTACTTGAATTAAATGCTTACTTTCAAGCACTTTGGAAATAGTGTGTGTATATATCAATAATAATAAAAGGGTAATATGCTAATTAGAACAGACATCTTCCAGACATCATTCTGGATGTCCTTCCTGAAGAAGCTGGGGCTGGAGGGAAGTCAGCCTGGGTCCCAGGTGCCTGCCGGCGGCCAGAAGAGGGAAGCCCCAGTCCAGAGTGCTGGAGGGAAGCCAGTGCCGGAAGCTGGGGAAATGAAGGCCTATTTTTGTATGAATTTTCATGCATTGGGCCTCTAATATATATATATCCTTATTAATAAAAGCCTAAGTGGTCATCGTGCTGTGATGCCATCACGCTGACACAAGATGACTGCGTGCACAGCCGGTGCACTCAGGTGGGCAGGGCTGAGCTTGATGCTGCATATGCAACAGGGAGCCTGCCTGGGAGTCCCACATCCTCCCAGCTGGTGCACGGAGCTGGGTGGAGGCAGGTCCCCCGACTCTGTGAGGTGAGGCCTGCCCATGGGTCCTTCGGGGCTTGCCTGGGGGTCCCCTGGCTCTGCGCAGTGAGGCCTGCTTGAGAGTTTCTTGGCTCCACGTGGTGAGGCTTGCCTGGGGATTCTGGGGGTCCTGCTTCCCAGGTCCATGTGGCAAGGAGGTGGGACCCCTGGCTCCAGCCTACCTCTTCGGGGCAATCCATCAAAGAGCCCCAGATGGGTGGGCGGGGCCTACCTCTTTGGGGTGATCGATTGTGGGGCTCCCGCACTGTGACAGGGCACAGGACAGCGTGTGGGATCCCCCCCAAGTGCATGAATTTCATATATATATATATATATATATATATATATATATATGAATGACACCATAATTAAGTGAGAAAAGACCAACCCTAATAAGTTGGTACTTTGATATCCTATCTAATAATAGACAAACATGGTAATTGACTGTACCTTCGCTATGCTTTCCATTGGCTAATCAGTGCTGTATGCAAATTAACCGCCAACAAAGATGATGGCTAATTTGCATACTGTAGGCGGGGCCGGCAGCACACGATGCTGCCTGCAGGACCCGGGCCACGGACTCCTGACCCGGCGAGGTGGGGCCGACAGCGTGCAATGCTGCCCATGGGATCCGGGCCTTGGATCCGTGACCTGGTGAGGGAGCAAAGCTTCGGAGAAGGGAGAGAGCCGAGGGCTAAGAGGCGAAGGGAGGGAGCAAGGCAGCGGAGAAGGGAGCGAAGCCCACCTCAGTGGACTTAGCTCCCTTCTCTGCTTTGCTGTGGCCTCAGGAAGCCCTATTCTTGCAGGAATAGGCCCGAGGAAGCCCTATTCTTGCAGGAAACTTCCTGCAACGGGCCTCTAGTCCTATATAATGAAAGGGTAATATGCAAATTGACTGAACGGTGGAATGACCAGTTGCTATGATGTACACTGACCACTAGGGGGAAGACGCTCAATGCAGGAGCTGCCCCATGGTGGTCAGTGAACTCCCATAGGGGAAGCACAGCTCAGCTAGAAGCCCTGAGCTGGGCTCACAGCTGGCAAGCACAGCGACGGTGGTGGGAGCCTCTCCTGCCTCTGTGGCAGCACTAAGGATGTCTGACTGCCAGCTAGGCCCACTCCCCTGCAGGCTCTCAGACTGTGAGAAGGCAAAGACTGGGCTGAGGGCCCCTCCCCACCCTGAGTGCATGAATGTCATGCACCGGGCCTCTAGTGTTAATATAAAATAATTTTTCTCTATTTACAAAAGAGAGAATTGTATATAGACAGATCTGGCATCCACTTTGGCATTTACTTGCTGCATAACTGGACAAATTAGCAAACCATTATGAATCTTGGTTTTCTCATATATGAAATGTGGTTATTAATTATACCTTTCTCACAGACTTGTAAGGGTTAAATAAATTTATATGTGTAAAGAGTTTAGCATAATATTTGCCACGTAATAATCTCTCAATAAATGTTAAGAATTGGACATTCTACTTGCATCTTCAGGTTAATTCATTTATACTTTCTTTTTTTCTTTTAACATTTTTTTGGTGCAAAATGGTTAGTAATTAGAACATTCATATATCATATTAAAATATTATTCACATAAGAAATTTCTAGTTTATGAATGGGAGAAGATATTTGCCAATGATACATCCAATAAGAAGATAATATCCAAAATTTATAAAGAACTCATACAACTCAACACCAAAACACCAAGCAATCCAAGACAGTTCTGGGAGGAGGGGACTGAGCAAAAAAGACGAAAAAAAGAAAAAGAAGTCATGGACAATAGTGACAGTATGGTGATTTCATGGGGGAGGGGTGTGGGTGGTGGTGGAGCAGGATATATGTGGGATAATGGTGATGGAAAAAAAATAAAAATAAAAATGGGCAGAAGACCTACGTAGACACATACAGATGGCCAATAGACATATGAAAAGATGTTCAATGTCACTAGTTATCAGAGAAATGCAAATTGAAATCACAATGAGATATCACCTCACACCTGTCAGAATGGCTATCATCAATATATCAACAAACAACTAATGTTGGCGAGGATGTGGAGAAAAGAGAACCTTTGTGCACTGTTGGTGGAAACATAGACTGGTATAGTCACTATAGAAAACGGTATGGAAGTTCCTAAAAAAAAAAAAAAAAAAAATGGAACTGCCTTGTGACCTAGCAATTCCACACGAGGATATATATTCAAAGATGCAAAAATTAATAATTTAAAATAACATATGCATCCCTATGTTTATTGCAGTGTTATTTACTATAGCCAAGATATGGAAGCAACCCAAGTGCCCATCAATAGACAAGTGTATAATGAAAAAGTGGTACATATATACAATAGAATATTACTTGGCCATTAAAAAACTGGAATCTTACCATTTGCAGCAGTATGGAAGGACCTAGAGGGTATAGTGCTAAGTGAAATAAGTTAGAGAAAGACAAATACCATATGATTTCACTTATAGTGGAATCTAAAGAGCAAAATAAATAAACAAAACAGAAACAGACTCATAGATACAGAGATCAGACTGATGGTTGCCAATGGGGAGTTAAGGG
Organism: Myotis yumanensis; assembly: GCF_028538775.1. Taxonomy (NCBI): domain Eukaryota; kingdom Metazoa; phylum Chordata; class Mammalia; order Chiroptera; family Vespertilionidae; genus Myotis; species Myotis yumanensis. The sequence goes on from NW_027223753.1 coordinate 77,447,654, forward strand.
GTTCAGTGAAAAGGTGAAGGAATTAAGAAGCACCAATTGGTAGTCACAAAATAGTCATGGGGATGCAAAGTACAGCATAGGGCGTATAGTCAATAATATTGTAATAACTATTTATAGTGCTAGGTGAGTAGTTCAAATATCAGAGGACCACTGTATAAAGTATATGATTGTCTAATCACTATACTGTCCACTTGAAACTAATGCAAAAATATGGAATGTGAATTGTAATCTATAGATATAAAAGCCCAAGTGACTGAATGACTGGAACGACCAGTTGACCAGTCACTATGACGCACACTGACCACCAGGGTGCAGATGCTCAATGCAGGAGATGCCCCCTGGTGGTCAGTGTGCTCTCACAGCCAACCTCCTGTGGTCCCTCCCCTCCACCAGCCAACCTCCCGCAGCCCCTCCTCCCAGCCGACCAAGGGGGAGGGACCACAGGAGGTTGGAGGTTTGCCCCAATCAGCCTCAATCGCCCCCAGGTCTAGGGACCCCACCCGTGCACAAATTCGTGCACCGGGCCTCTAATTGAAAAATAAAATTAACATAAAACAAACAAAAAAACCCCAACTAATTTGATCTGGTTCTCAGAAAAGAAATGAGTACACCTTAAATTTAGCATACATTAAAAGAGAATTCTCATTATACATAAACTTTATATATATTATATATATTTCTATATGAGACAATTTTTTCTATTTCTAGGTATTTGATGTTTTCTCAGATAAGACTATAACTATTCTTTTTAGAAGCTGCAAAAAAATTGCATAGAATGACTATACAACTGTTTTTGTTCTTTAGTGGTGATTTTGGTTATATTTTCACTCCAAAATATTTTTAAAAAATGTTTTACATTTTCTTCTACTTTTTTGAATTTTTAAAAGTACACTTAAATAATCAGATACTCATTTTGTGCATGCTGAAATGTCTGGCTGGTGTAAGGGCTGAGAATTACTTTATGTCACTCTAGTTCTTGTTTCATAACGTGTGTATATATTTAAAACACACAGGGAAGCCCTTTACCCAGCAGCCACTTTGCCATGGATTCATAGTCAAAGATATTCTTGTCATTGAATGGGTGAATGGAAACAAGATTTCTAGGTTGGTGCTAATGTGAATTGTGGTGCCAGATCACAAAGTAGAGCCAAAAAAATTATAAAAAGATAAACATTCCAATAAGAATAAAATTGAATTATTTTCCTTAGAGATTTTTTTTATTTATATAAATTCTTACTCTTAGTCTGTATAAATGTGGTCCTCCTGATCACAATAAGCAAAGCAACTCTTCTATTATGTGTTGAGGTTTTTGGAAATTTCCTTCTTTAAAATATATGCTTTAAAAACAACTTCTGCTGGTTCCCCGGTCAAAATTATAGTTGCTACTTTCTTCTGCCTCAGTATTGCATTCATTAAACCTAAGTGAAAATGATGCACACTATGCTTAAAGGCTGTCCTATACTTTTCAATAGCTATTTTCAAATGTTTTTGTTTAAATACAAAGTTGGTAAAATACATTTTTAAATAGCTGGAGTTGTTTGTGTATAGACTATGGTTACAGGAACATTTAACTATGGAACTATTACCAAATAAAAGCCATACAGTACTAAGTTTTCTTCAATTGTTACTAATAGGATACATTTCTTTTTATATAATACTATGAATAGCTGCAGTTTAAAACACTAACATGTTAATTGTTCTAAATTGTGCTGGTGTATATTATGCTATCTGTTCTTCTTCTGTCATGGTTAGTTTTTAATTTTTTTAATGTTAATTTAAAAAAAATAAAATTGTGAAAAATGAAAATGTGAAATAAAACCTTTTGTTTTTATGTGAAAAATTCTTTGTTATCCCAGAAAATAGAAAACAGCTTCACATGGATTACAGAAAAAAAACACACTCCATTAAAGCCGCTTCTGTTTTAACCAATGTATTCCATGAGCCTTGCTAACAAAGACAAATGAATAGATTTCTGTTTTCTTCTTTTCTGTGGAAATATGGCCAATGGTAAAATGGCCAAAATTGTATAGAAAAGTTAAAATGAAGCCTGGACCCCAGACAACTCAGGCTGGATTCAAGCTCCATGTAACTTCACAGTGGCTGAGCCAGAGCTTAAACAATGAGATTGAGATGGATAAACTTGAAAATCTGCTTTACAAAATTTACTCAAATAGGAAATTGGAGGTAAAGCAGATCTCAGACTGCATTTCCTGGGAGCAAAATAATGCATTATTTTTCTAGGGACAGAGTGCACTAGGAATTTATGCGATGGACAGGGAAGATTCTAGAATGAGAAATTATATTTCTTAAAACTCTCCAGAGACTACTGCAGAATCATGTGACCTGAATAAGTCATTCCATGCATCTCCTGATTTCCAGGAAAACATATTTCTATGCTACTGCAAGAGGTGACATTTTATTTTCTCCATAAAAGAGTCTCTTAGGAGGTTATTTTATAGTTTCTCTCTCAGACCCCTTCCAAAGACTTTTTCTTGGTCCAGACAGGGTTCATATCTCTTATAAAAGATGGAGAGCAGGTAGACTAGCTTATTCAGGGTTTGGGGAATGTGTGAGAGAGTAATTTAAAGTTTTTCCTTTTATCATTGTGTGTGGGTAAAGAGGGTCAATTGTATGGTGACAGATAGAAACTAGACTTTTGGTGGTAAATATGTGATTAGTGTATACAGCAATTTCAACCTTTTTCATCTCATGGCATACATAAACTAATCACAAAAATTCTGCAGCTCACTCAAAAATATAGCTCGCAACTCAAAGCAAAAAATCGGCAGAGAGACGGCCCATATCTTGAAAAACTTGTTAGTCGGGACACTCCTAAGTCAAGGCCCCACTGTATTCCTGAATGGTTTGTATATGATGTCACCAGGACAGTGTGATGACTTTATATATATATTAGGTGAATAGCTTGAATTACGTAGGAAGTTTCTCTGTCTTCCTAATTGTACACCTGGCATTAGATACAAACCAATATGAAATATCACATGGTGAAATATGTACCTTTTTATCAACTTGTAGATTTGAGTTAGGAAGATCATATACCATCAAAACTTCCCAAGGAAGCTCCACAATATAATTGGGCATTCCTAATGACAAATGGCTGAGAGCCTTGCTATTTTAAATTGCATTTACTGACTAGTAGAGGTATCATAGATGATGAAGATGATTTCAGTACTGTGTAGTGATGGTATAATTTAGTACACGGACTCACAATTGGACAAAAATTCTAAAACAGGCTCACGGTCAGTTCAAATAAAAAAAATCATGGGCCTTAATATGGTCATGGAACTTCTTGTCTCCAATTTTAACATCAGGGATTCCTTAATTTTTGCTTGCTTCTATGTTTTAGATGACACTGTAAGCAGTTGGTGTCCCAGTGCCATCTGGCACATATAGCAAACATAGATTCATTACCATATGGTGAAATGCCAGTGGAACAAAACAAGGTTCATTTCATCATAACTTGCTGAAACATAAAAGTAAAGACATGGCTGACATTAGGGAAAGTTCTTCATATTGGTGAGTTCAATACTGAGGAATGCCTGCTCTACATCATGGAAGTGAGTTACTCATTTGTGTGTGTAGGGTAAAGTCTTTGTATCATTATATTTGTTACTCGTGGCCTGGTGCACAAAATTCATGCATCGAGGGGGCGGGTTTCCTTAGCCCAGCCTGCACCCTCTCCAATCGGGGACCCCTTGGGGGATTGCCGACTGCCGGTTTAGGCCCGATCCTCAGGATCGCGCCTAAACCGGCAGTCGGACATCCATCTTGCAATCTAGGACTGCTGGCTCCTATCTCCTCACCTATCTGCCTGCCTGATTGCCCCTAACTGCCTCTGCCTGCCTGCCTGATTGCCCCTAATCCCTCTGCTGGCGTTCCTGGTCACCCTTAATTGCCCTCCCCTGCTGGCCAATTTGGTTCTGATTGGTTGGTTTCTATGCCAGTCAGTGTCAAAAGCTCCACCTCCTAGGCAGCCATTGACTCCTCACAGTTCACCCAGATTTGGTTCTGATTGGTCGGTTTCTATGCCAGTCAGCATCTCCAGGCCTATCTCTGGGCCTGATCAGAAAGGTGGGGCTGATCAGCAGCCCCCAGGAAGGCTCGGAGAGAAATAGAGGTGCGGCTGCTGATGAAGCTCAGAGAGAAAGAGAAAGGCAACAGCTGATCAATAGCTGCCACGGAGGCTGAGGATCAGACCCTGCCTCTCTCTCTGCGGGCCTCTCTCCGGACCTGATCCACAGCCCCCTTGGCAGTCAGTGCTGGGTTGCTGCACTTTCACCAGAGGCAGTCAGTGCTGGGTTGCCACAACAACCCAGTACTGACTGCAGGACTGACTTCCGGTCTTCAGTCCAGCCTTTGGTTGGTCATTATGGACCCTGGGTCTTTGTATATTAGGATTTTAGTTGGTGGTTATATTTATTTTCTATTGCTGTAAAAATTACCACAAAGTCAGTGATTTAAAACAACGCCCATCTTGTGATGCTTATCTGTTATCTCATGTTTTCTGTCAGAAGTTTGGATAAAGTACAGCTCAGCTGATTTCTCTACTTAGGCTCTCACAAGATTAAAATCAAGGTGATGGAATGTTGCATTCAGATTGCTGTCAGAATTCAGTTCGTTTGGTTGTAGGACTGCTTCCATACTTGGTACTTGAGGATTCCTTACTGGTGGTCAGCTAGGAGCAGCCCTTAGCTCCTAGGAATCTCTCTGCCACCTTTGCATGTGCCCCTCTGCATCTCAGAACCAGAAATGGGGTGTCAAATCCTTTTCCCACCTGGAATATCTCTGACCCTCCTTTCTATTGTGTCACTCTGCTCCTAGCCAGGGAAAGTTCTCTGCTTTTAAGCACTCATGTGATTAGATTGGACCCCTTGGATAATTCAGGCCCCTCTCTCTACCATAAAGACTTCTGCAAGTCCTTTTTGCCATGTAAGATAACACATTTGGTATTCCAGGGTTAGGGAGGGTGTGGACCTCAGGTAGGCCTTTGTTCTACCTACCACAGTGATTATCAGAATTAATAGTTTATTATTTATTAACTAGAAGCCCGATGCACAAAGATTCATGCAAGAATAGGCCTTCCTTCCCCTGGCTGCCGGCACTGGCTTCCCTCTGGCACCTGGGACCTGGGCCTTTGCTCTGGCCGCCACCTTCTGCCTTTGCTCCAGGCTGGAGCTGCCTCCCACCTTTGCTCTGGGCCAGAGCCACATCCCGCCTACTCCTGCCAGCTCTGTGACCACCACCCAGAGGTCGGCCCTCGGTGGCCAGCCAGGGCTGGCTGGAGGCTTGGCTTCCTTCGTTGCTATGGCAACGAAGGAAGCCAAGCATCCCACCTGCTCTGGCTGGCTCTGTGGCTCTGGCCGGCACCACCATCTTTGTGGCTATGAGTGCCGCCATCTTTGTCACAGAGTTACAGTTAATTTGCATATCACCCTTTTATTAGTATAGACTAGAAGCCTGGTGCACAAAATTTGTGCACTGTGGGGGGGGGGGGGGGTCCTTCAGCCTGGCCTGCACCCTCTCGCAGTCCAGGACTCCTCACTCCTTACCACCTGCCTGCTCGCTGCTCCTTAGAGCTGCCACAGAGGCAGGAGAGGCTCCTGCCACCACCACTGCGCTTGCCAGCTGTGAGTCTGGCTTCTGGCTGAGCGGCACTCTCCAGTGTGGCAGTGCACTGACGACCAAGGGGCAGCTCCTGCATTGAGCGTCTGCCCCTGGTGGTCAGTGTGCATCATAGTGACCGGTCGTTCTGGTTGCTCCACCATAATGGTCGCTTAAGCATTCATTATATAGATTATAGTTACTTTTACCTCTCTCTGTCTCACTTCACTCTCTCTTTCATTAGATAACTGGATAGATTAAGAGCTTTCCTATAGCTTTCTGTAAATTTATTCTCTTATAATTTTTTCATCAAATATGTTTTAGGCATTTATTATTACACTAGAGGCCCGGTGCATGAAATTCATGCACTCAGAGGGACCCCCTCAGCCTGGCCTGCGCCCTCCTGCAGGCCAGGACCTCTTGTTCCTTACCGCCCACCTGCTCACTGCTCCTTACCGCTCAGCTCGCTGCTCCTTAGTGCTGCCACGGAGGTGGGAGAGGCTCCTGCCACCACCACTGTGCTCGCCAGCTGTGAGCCCAGATTCTGGCGGAGCTGTGCTCCCCCTATGGGAGCGCACTGACCACCAGGGAGCAGCTCCTGTGTTGAGTGTCTGCCCTCTCGTGGTCAGTGCGCATCATAGCGACTGGTCATTCCACCATTTGGTTGATTTGCATATTAGGCTTTTATTATATAGGATATGGAAATCCAAAAAATGAGGTCCCTTGAAATAGTCTATTCAGGATTTTTACTTCTCTTCAGTAATTTATATTATTCTAGAAAACTATCCATTTCATTCAAGTTTCCAAGATTATTGGTAATTTTGAAATGGTCTGTTATAATTAAAAAATATCTTTATTTGTAACTACATTTATTTATTTGTGTTTTATTTTGAACTTTGTTATTATTTCATGTTTTTTTAAAATATATTCACAAAAATATTTTATTAGTGTTTTAAATGAGGCACCAGTGTTTTTTTTAGTCAATTATTATTATTTTTTGTATGCTTATCATCATTTTGGGTCTTTATCTTTAATTCCTCCCATTGCTTTTATTTGGGTTTATTTTGTTGTTTCTGTAGAAACATTAATTTATTTAATCTCTCTTGTTTCTAATATCTAATTAAAATATAAATCCTTTAGAAGTTTACTTTTGTGAGAGTTTAAGATAGTAAAGTTTCTGAGTGCTTAAGCATATTAAAATAGATTTATTTTACTTTTGCCCTTGGATAGTTTATTTTTACTTTTTAAAAATATTTCTTTATTGATTTTTAGAGGGAAAGAGAAATAGAAACATTGATGAGAAAGAAACATCATCAATTGGCTGCCTCCTGCACACTCCCTACTGGGGATTGAGTATGTAACCCAGGCATGTGCCCTGACCAGAAATCAAACAGTTGACCACTTGGTTCATGGGTCGATGCTCAACCACTGAGCCACATTGACCTCGCTATTTTTACTTTTGAAGTCTTATTGTATAAACTAGAGGCCTGGTGCATGGAATTCATGCACGGGTAGGGTCACTAGGCCTGGCCAGTGATCAGGGCCAATTGGGGCCCTCTGGCTGCTGGCTGGGGCCTTCCTTTGTTCCACGCCGCCCCCTGGTGGTCAGTGAACGTCATAGTGAGCGATTGAACTCTTGGAATCCTGGTCAAACTCCCAAGGGGACACTTTGCATTATATATATATATATATATATATATATATATATATATATATATATATATAAAATCTCCACATAGATGCCTAGCAGCTAGCAAATCCTTTTAACCTCTCTGTTAAGATGTATCCTGGTTTTTAGTACAATTGAGGACTACTGCAGAAGTGTTTATAACAGGCAATTTTGGAAACACAGAATAAAACTCAAATACATCCTCTGTCTCATCCCGCCCCTGTCATTTGAGCAGGTAGATTGCTCCACAGCGACCAGGTCCAGTGTATCTGGGACCCCAAAATCTGTCCTAGCTCCCTGGAAAGGAAGCCGACCCAACTTTTTGAAGTTTGTGGGGGAAGGGTATGTGGTTAATGGGCATCTCTTTTTTTCAGCTGTGACTGGTGCAGAGCAAGGGGCTGCATCCTACCGATTGGAGCATGTGGGAAATATCCTGCCTTCAGAATGTATAAAAAGTAAATGTCTTGTTACCAAAGTGGAGAAATTTATGAAACAGTTAATGACAGAGAAGCTTCTTTTAGAAGACGCCCCTTCTCACTACTCCCAGACATGCCTCCCTCGGACTGACGACAGGCAGTGTGGCCTCCTACTCACCAGATCTGCCTCGGATGCTGGTAGGACCAGAGATGGGGGCGTGAGAGTGCTCGCTGTTGAGGCTTTCAGCTCCAGAGGGTGTCTGTTTGGAGGAATACTGGTAACAGATTTTGTTCTTTCCCAGCCTTCTACAGGCAAACCATATTCCCAAGCAAAACAATCATTCTTCAAAAGACTCACAATGTTCATGTTGGCCTCCGGACTGGAAGTGGGTCTTCTCCAAATTCCCAAGGAGAAGAGGCTTAGGGCGGGTCTGCTGCTCCTGATCAACCAACGTGGCCTTTCCCCGCCCCAGCACCTCTCCCTGAACCCACTTCCCGCACACCTAGGCTAGGATACATCTCGTAGGAGGCGGCTTCAGTGCCAGGGCAGTGGTGACCAGGTCCTCCAGTGCTTCTCATTCTGGGCTGCAGTCTGATGTCTCCCAGTGCCCCAGCCTCGGACACGCCCCGAAGTTGCCCGCATCACCGGTCACCTCAGCGCAGGCCCCAGCAGCCCGGGTACGGCCCACCCAAGCCGGCTGCCCTGCAGGCTGGCCACCATGTCCACTGCTGCTGGTAGCTCTCCGCTGCTGCCGCTCCAGGCACAGGACACTATAGGCACAGCCATCTTTGTCACAGAGTGATGGCTAATTTGCATATTATCCTCTTATTAGATTAGATTCCAGGTTCAAAGTTTTCTCTTAGGATTTAGAAATATTTTTTCCTGCTTTCTTGCATTTTGTGATACTAATAAAAAATTTTATGTCATTCTGATGCTTATTTCTGAAGCTTCTATTTCTTTTCTCTCTGGTAGATTTTGATTTTCATTTTTATTATGTTTGTGCTTCTGTATTTTGAGTGAGGTTTAATATTTATTTTCCTTCTTGGCACTTAATGAGCACTGTCAACCTAAAGACTCATGTTTTTTTCTCAATTCTAGAAAACAATTCATCACTGTTTTTTCTAGAATTGCCTCTCTTTTATTCTTTCTATTGTTTTCTTCTAGAAATATCAAACTCTGGTTGTCTACTCCAAATGTTTTAAGTTTTCTTATTAGCTTTTCATCTTTTTATCTTATTTGTGCTACATTTAAAATAATTATTCAGTTCAATCTCCCAAGTGATTATTACTGTAGCTAGTATCATTTCTCATTTAATTTATTTAGTATTTATTTAGTGAATATGCTACCAAAGTCAATAACTGAAACACATACATTAACTTACATATGTTATATGTGCCTCTCTTATCTTGTCTCTCTGTTTCTCTAACCCAACTGTCTTAAGTTTTGTGTTTATTTTTCATTTGCTTTTTTAAAAGTTTGACTACACATAAGACATACTCCTAAAATAAATGGGTTAGTCTACTTATTTTTGTAGTTTATTATAACTTGTGTATCTAATCTCCTGAGACTTAGTTTTCATTCATTAGTAAGGTTCAGGGTGTTTCTGTGAGAGTGTTTTTGGATGAGATCAACGTTTAAATCCATAAACTATGTAAAGCAGATTTCCCTCGCTAATGTGAGTGAGCCTCACCCAATCAGATGAAGGCCAAATAGAACAAAAAGCTGACTCTTCCTTAAATAAGAGAGAATTCTTTCCTGCCCAATGGCCTTTGAGCTGGGAGATCAGGGTTTTGTTTGTTTGTTTGTTTGTTTGTTTGTTTTTGGTGTGTGTGTGTGTGTGTGTGTGTTCCCTTCCTGAAAGGGGATTCTTGGTATGAAGTGACACAGAACTTGGTTGAATTGTGTTCTAGTGTTTTGTGGAAAGTAGAACTTGTGACTGTAAACTTGGATATTTAGCTGAGGAAATTTCTAAGCAAAATGTTGAAGGTGTGGGCTGGCTTCTCCTGACTATTTCTGGTGAAATGTGAGAAGAGTAACACAAATAAAAGGAATTGTTAAGACTTGAGGATTTGGAAAATTTTCAGCTTATCCATATTGCCAAAAATGAGGAAGTTTGTTTTAAAGAGTTCCTTAAGGGTGTGGCTGAACCACCTTTGATAAAGAGATTATTACCATGGGTGTGAGCTGAGATTTAATCAGTCATTTCAGAAGAAGCCAGGAATAGAGATGAGATTATACTAGCAGAAACACTGCCAGCTGTTACAATAAGGGTCAGAAAAAAATAGAAAAGAATGAAAGAAGGTTGTCAGATTTATTAGATTCTACAGAACCAGAAAATAGAGCTATCCCACTGTGAACATGTGTCAACCTTCAAGGAAAGGCAAGAATGCCCCAGAAGATGATTCAGAGATCAGCAGGGCTGCCATTCCCAACCAGGGGACAGGCTAGTTCCACCTCAGTTCCTAAGAGTTAGGCCTCTTTTTTTCCAAAGGCCAGGATGCTATTGCCCAGTGCCTCAGGGGTGCTGCTGCCCTCACAGAGCCTTGGAGGGCAGAGCATCAAAACAAAAAGATTTGTTTTGGAGCTGTTAGAGCTAATGGAAATTGTTATGCCCAGATTTCAGGATCCCCAAGAAACCACATCAGGGAGCCAGCCAGTCCGATGCAAAAGCATAAGAGTCTTTATTCGAGCTAGCTCGGCTCCCCCACCTTGCCGACGCAGCGACAGGAAGCAGAGAGAGATGACTCTGTGTGGAGACGGGTTTTATAGGGGGGGGTTGGAGTAAGGGGAGGAGAAAGGACTGTGCTCTGCCGATTGGCCAGGCGCAAGTTGGTGTCTTGTTCCTGGGTGTGGCTAGCAGAGGCTTAGACTTCCGGGAAGAAGCTCCTTGCCAAGCACATGGCCAAGGTAAGATGGAGGGCGTAGCCCTTACCCTGGGGCAAGATAGAGGGCCTAACCCTTACCCTGGGGCAAGATGGAGGGCGTAGCCCTCGCCCTTTCAGAAATCTGCCTTGATAGGCTTTTCTTCTTCTTCCCAATTTCCCCTTTTGGAATGGGAGTCTCTCTCCGATGCCTGTCCCACCATTGTATTCTGGAAGCACATTACTTGGGTAGTTGCACAGGTACACAGCTGGAGAGGAATTTTGCTTCAGGATGAATCATACCTGGAATTTCACTCATATCTGATTTATAGGATACTTAGATAAGACTTTGAACTTTAGACTTTAGATGTGATGCTGGAATGAATTAAGACTTTTGGCCTAACCTGTATAAAATCTCCTCCACACCCGGGCCCTTAATGATGGAGCTTGAAAGTATCTCCTCCGCCACACCATAAATTCAATATGAATCATTTCCATGTGTATTTTACATGGTTGATCAGATTCAACTAGAGATTTCCTGGGAGCTGGACAGAGGAAAAGGACTCAGCGTCTAATATGCGCTTTACCCAGTGCAGAGGCCACCCCAAACCTGCCCTTTGCCAGGGAGACAGAGCAGGACTTACCTGGGAGCTAGAGCAGTGGTCGGCAAACTCATTAGCCAACAGAGCCAAATATCAACAGTATAACGATTGAAATTTCTTTTGAGAGCCAAATTTTTTAAACCTAAACTATATAGGTAGGTACATTGTTATTAACTTAATTAGGGTACTCCTAAGGCTTAGGAAGAGCCACACACAAGGGGCCAAAGAACCGCATGTGGCTCGCGAGCCGCAGTTTGCCAACCACGGAGCTAGAGTAATGCAAGCAATATCCTCAGGAAGCTACTGTTGTAATGTACCCCACGAATCACAGAAGGACGCCTCAAGAAATTGAATTAAAGAGTCACATTTATTGCAATCTGGGACTATGAGGGGCCATTCCTCAAATCTCATAGTGATAAGATGGTGGCAAAACCAGACTTATATAGGCAAAGATCACAAAGGTATTGATTATATCTCAAGGTTTGGAATGAGGAACCTGGTTTGCAAAAAAGCAGTTTACAGAAGCAGAATTAAGCATGTTAATTATAGTTTTGGGTCTCAGGGTCACTGAATTGACAGAAACAACTTATCTAGAGCCCTTGGGTCTTGAGACCACTGAGTTGCCAGGAACTCATTATCTAGAGCCATAGAGGTAATTTAGAGTAATTGTGCTGTCCTGGTCTTGGGACCACTGAGTCAACTGGAATGCATTATCTGTGGCCACTAAAACAATTTAGGATAATTGTGCTGTCCTGTTTCCCAGGTACAGAAGAATGTGCTTTCTAAAACCAGTAAGATAACAATCAATGGGATAGTCATTCAGTCGAATGGGATGATGTATACAATTCAGAAAATCAAAATAACCTGTCCATTGTTAAACAAAGCAAATAGGTACGATACTTCACTACTGGAGGTTGTGCTCCACTAAAATGAAGGACTAAATGGAGAAAAAAGAAGACATAGGATATAGGAAACAGAAGACACAACACAGGAGGAAATTGAAGTGATGCCCTGACAACTGTGCACTAGAAATAGAAGGCTCCAGGAGAGACTCCTTCAGAGTCATGAAACTTGAACACCCTCTTCCTCTATCTTAATCTAACTTCAGGAAAAAAAAAAAAAAAGCTGAGCAGGAGAAGTAATCATAGTATACACTGCCATTTTTCCCCAGGATATGAGTACCTATAATAAAAACAAATGTATTTTTTAAAGAGTACAGTATAACTATATTTGGCATATAAAGCAATGGGAAGTGTGATGGAGTGGGGGAAGGAATGGGGGAAGTAAAATAAGCAAAATCCTTATTTTTCATTAAGGGAAATAAATAGATAATACCTAAACGTGAAAAACCATGAAGTAGCAATATAAATATTTAATGTAGAGAAAAGAAGATAAATATCAAGATAACCAGTTGAAAGATGAAATGACTGCCTTTGAAGAGGGGAATATAGCCAAGGGGAGGAGTGGGAGTTTTGCTGTTCCAGTGCAAAACTCTGACCACGGACCCAACTATTGGCCAAAGAAATGTGAACATTTTTCCTCCACATTCATTTATGAGGAAATGGGCCAAAATCTTAGAGAAGACAGTTTTTAAAGCACACAAAAATTAAAAGTTAGGTTTGAAGTTTCACTGCGTGGCTGTGATAAACATATTTGCAGTTGCTGTCATTAGGACATTAAACTATGAGTTAACCATAGCCCAAGGACATGTGATTGTATGTATATTAGGAACAGAAAACTATTCAAGGTACTTAACCGAGGTGAATAATCTGGGTGGTATAGAAACCTACCAGTCTGAGCGAATTATCTCTATTTAGTTATTCAGATCCCCACATTTAAACCCAGATTTTCAAAGTAAGTCTATAGCTGCTATGTAAAACAGTATGGGGGCTGCACAAAAAATTAAAAATAGAATTACCACAAGATATAGCAATTGCACTTCTCCATATATACACACAAAGTAATTGAAAACAAGGTCTCAAAGAGATATTGGTACACCCTATTAACATTGTGATGAACATGTGCATTACTCACAATAACCAAAAAATAGAAGCAATCCTAGTGATAATGGGTATACTAAATGTGGTGTATACATATAATGGAATGTTATTCAGCCCTTAAAAAGAAAAAAGGAAATGGTGACATATGCTACAATGTGATGAATCTTAAGGACATTATGCTAAGTGAAGCCAGTCACAAAGGAACATATACTGTATGAGTCCATTTAAATGAGTTACCTAGAATTTTAAAATTCATAGAAAGCAACAGTAGAATGGTGGTTGCCAGGGACTAGGAGGAGGGAAGATGAGGGAGTTAACCATATAGTTTCAGTTTTCAAGATGAAGAGCTCCAGAGATGGATGGTGGTAATGGTTGTACAACAACGTGAATGTGGTCAATATCACTGAACTGTATACTTAAAAATGGTAAATTTTATGTTATGTGTATTTTAACACAATTAAATAAACCAGTTTAGGGAAAAAAAAAGAAAAAAAAAAGAAGAAGACTTTTGGACTGTGAAATGAACTGAATATATTTTGCATGTCAGAAAGACATAACTTTGGGGGGACCAGAGTGGAATATTATGAACTGAATTCATATATGAATCCCTAAACACCAAATGGGGTTCTATTTGGAGTAAGGAAGTAATTAATATTAAAGGAGGTCATAACAATGGGGCTCTGATAGGATTAGTGTCTTTAGAAAAAGAGACACCAGCGAGCTCTCTCACTGTGTGCCCGGGGTTGTTGGGACAAAGCAGCTGCCTGAAAGCCAGGAAGAGAACTCTCACCCCCCAAAAGCTTTGCCGGCCCTTGATCTGGGACTTTCAGCCTCCAGAACTGTGAGAAATAATATCTGTTTTTTAAATGACCCAGCCTGTGATATTTTGTTATGGCAGCCCACGTCGACTGTTATAAATGGCAAGGGCACAGTTTTATGTAGTGTTTTCCTAGTTAATGTAATTGTTTTATTACATTTCAGAAGGAAATTTAGCTATTGTTTTTAGCTATGGAAAAACTAACACATTTGTTAAATCCAGTGTGAGTTCTTTTCTTTTTTTTGTTTAAAGTATTACATATAGTATTACATATATCTCCTTTTCCCTCCATTGACCTCCCCCGGGTGAGTGATTTCTTTAAAGAATTCTAAATACAGTTCACTTGGTTTTCCTGATTCTTGATATATTTGGACTTTTTTCATTTCTTTCTACTTGTGCCATTTTTCTTTTCTCTTACCATCTTTGTATTTAGTATTTTAAATCTTCTTTCTTCTCTAAGTTTTTTCTCTCCTTCAACTATATACACTCTACTTTTATTTTTTTATTGATTTCCATTGAAATTTTACCATACATATTTAATAAAGCAAAATCTAAATGTAAAAATATCTTTATTTTCATCCTGTAGAAGAGATAATCTTGTCTTTTCTTTCTGTTGTTCAATACATTTTCTTTGTTTTCAAACCTTCTAGTTCTACTAAGGGGGGTCTTAGGGAATTTCTTTTGACTTATCCTATTTGGGGAAAGTCATGCTCACTAGATCTGTGGATCCATGTTTTTCATTCTTTCTGAGAGATTAAATATTGCCTTTCCCCATCCCATTCATGCTGTCTGTGTGGGCTGCAAGTAGACTTATGTTGGTCTTTATCATTCTACTAGAGGCCTGGTGCATGAAATCCATACATGGGGGAGGGGTCCCCTCAGCCCAGCCTGCACCCTCTCCAATCCGGGACCCCTCAGGGGATGTCCGACTGCCAGTTTAGGCCCGATCCCGGGGATCCCTCTCACAATCCAGGACCACTCGCTCCTAACTGCTCACCTGCCTGCTTGATCACCCCTAACTGCCCCACTCCCGCTGGCCTGGTTGCCCCATGCAGCCTGCTGTTTGGTTGTTACTGTTACTGTAAAGGCGTCCCAGACAATTTGTGTATTCCTCTATTATTAGTGTAGATGTTTCAAACTCTCATGTTTTCTTATCTCCTTATTCCTTTTTGCTACATGTTGAATAACTTTAGGGGTAATATATCTCAGTTTACCAGTTCTCTCTTTCTGGCATCAAACTGATGTTTAACTCAACCACAGAATTTTTGATTTTTACAAATATATTTTTTATTTCTAGAAGCATTTTCCCTAAAGTTTCTATTGCCAATACGTTTTTGATGAATACTCAGCTTTAGAGTGAATATTTTAAAAAATTATTCATGCAGCTATGATATATATCCAACTTATTAAACACCCAAAGTTTTTGTGAGTATAAATCTGTTATTTCTTGTTTATGCTGACTGATGCTAATAGCAGTGATTTTGTTAATTTTGTTTGTGAGTTGATTACTTGATCTAAACTGGGGTGAGTCCTTCAGGACTTACACATTTATTAAATCTAATGTGACTCAAAGAGTTAGAGAGAGAGCAACAAGACCCTTTTTTCTGAAAACATTGAGTTAGTCCACTTTTTTATCTTGATTGGTGTTATAGTGAACTTTTTCTATTTATTTCTACTTGCCCCATTGTTTTTTCCTCTTACCATTTTGGATTGAAAAAAATTTTTTTTTCCTCAACCGTTTCTCTTATTTAGAATGGTACATTCTATTTTTCATCTATTATTGGTTATCACTGAACCCTTACCATCCATATCTAAAATAAAATCCAAAGTTAAATAATACCGTAACCTAGATCTGAAACAACACATGAACTTTAGAACACTTTTCCTCTGATTGTCTTCCCTCAGACTTACCTATATTCTATAGAGTTTCATTACATCAGCTCCTCTCTGGCTCCCCAGTGCTTTAGGTCCCTTATGCTCCAGCACATATTCTCCACCCTGGGGCCTCAGCGCCTGGCTCCCTGGCTTAAATTTGTGTATTCTTAACCGGACTCCTGAGCTGTCACCCCACCTCAGATGTTAGCCTCAGAAACCCTAGGCCCTGCATGCCTGGCTGTGCTCATGTTTATTTCTCTGAGGCAGTGATGGCGAACCTTTTGAGCTCGGCGTGTCAGCATTTTGAAAAACCCTAACTTAACTCTGGTGTCGTGTCACATATAGAAATTTTTTGATATTTGCAACCACAGTAAAACAAAGATTTATATTTTTGATATTTATTTTATATATTTAAATGCCATTTAACAAAAAAAAAAAAATCAACCAAAAAATGAGTTCTCGTGTCACCTCTGACATGCGTGTCATAGATTCGCCATCACTGCTCTGAGGGCTTCCCTGGAGAACACTCCCACCTTTTGTAAGACCAACAATACCTGCAAGAGTAAGTTATTTCTAGGATCTAGTTACTGTGAGAAGAGGAATCACCCACAGCAATGACCATTTGTGATACACTAATTGTGAACCTTTGATTTTTATTTCAATTGTTATTCCTCTCAAATCTAAGATATCTGATTCAATTTTTACAAGAATTTATACTTGTTTCATAACCACTACTCTTGTTTCATAAACTACTGTTAATTTTTCACATATGCAATTACAGTGAGTAAAACAAACAAAACTCTCTGCTTTCATGAGTTCATTATCTTAGTAAAAGAAAATGGTGGATAACATTCATAGAGTGCTTAAACTGTATCAGGTATTAGTCAATACTAATATTTTCCACATTCTGTAAAAAACAAATAAATATTTCTGTCTTTACTTACTATCTCCCTGGATAGTAAGATATGTATTTAAAAATTATTTTTATATTGCCCTACTATTTCTATTCTTTCATGGTTAAATTATTCCACAAGTGAATCTTGTTTTCCCTCCTTTATATTAGATTTCTGGATGTTTGGTGTTTTGCTGCAGTATTTGCACTATGTCAGAATGACTTCTTCTTGGCCCATTATGAATTATAATGACCTCCTTAGGAGATCACCTAGTAGCAGAACTAACCCAAATCTCAAGAACTTAAAAAGTTCAAGTTTTAGTGTGTGTTTGTTTTTTAAGTTCAAGTTTTAAATAACTCTTAGAGTATAAACAAACAATGGTATATTTGATAAAAATCTCCTGTAAGCACATGTGTGTGCACACACACACACTCATATATACATATATGAACATATATATGCATATGTAGCAGCAGCATCTTTTGAAAACTTTGTTCTCTTTTTACCACTGTAACTTCCTGTTTGTTTTCTGTATTGAGGTATGTCTTTCTAATCTGTAGAGATCTTCTATTTTGATTTTCAAGCATAAATATGTATTTAGTCATTTTTTTATCTCTTTTCTATCATTTCTACCAGTTTTGTGAGAAAAGAGGAGATTTCATTCTGTGCTTAATCTGCCATCTTAAATAGGAAATTCAATTTAGATTTCATATGTCATTTTAGAACCCCTAATAAAAAGTTTACCGGTGTGTTATCGATAGTTTTTTCTTACATTTTTTTTTATTAGAAGTTTCCTCTACCTTTATGGCATACAGTACCACTGTTTCATTACTAAAACATTTCCTTGGGTTTTTTGAATAATAAGTAATCAGTAAGTAAAACTACTGAAGATCTTTATAATTAATTCTATACTCAGTCAGGAATTATAGCTAAGAAAACCTCAAATACTTTTAGTCTTAAATGCATAAGAAGTGGGAAAATAGTTTTATTACTACTACCATTTAGTGCTATTAAGTGCCAGAAGTATAGAGCACGCCTATTCAAGGTCCTATGTGCATACCAACTATTTCAGTGATAGAATGAAATCCGCTCAGTACGTGATTCCTCTGAAGTAGGATGAATACCATCAATTTTTTAATGGATCCTGAGACACACGCTTTCATTTCCCTCACATAGATAATGAAAGATGTACAGATCCCTGTGGACCACCTTACCTCTTGTTATTTTCTGTTCCTTCTTCACTGAAGATGCCTCTCTACAAATTTGTACTCTGAATAGGAACCTCCAGTTCACTAAGTAGCCACCTTATAGTTGCACGTTATTCCAGCTGTGCCAGCAACAGCTGTGAACCAGAGAAATGCATATCATCATAGAGCTTATGGAGCTCAATATGTTAGTTCTGTTTATTCAAAAGACCACCTGTGCTCCTGGGGAAATTGGAGAAGTTCCAAAGAAGAATGAAGATACAGCAGACAGTAATGACACCTTCAGAGCTGTAAGCCGAAGCATCATTGCTTTGGGTTAAAAACAATGTGACAGTCCTGTGGGAAACTTGACTTCTAATAGCGATAGCAGAGCATTTTTGTTTAGAATATTAATTAGCAAGTAGATGGCTAAACGCCCAGTTTCTTTTTCTCACATATAGGCAGGGTATGAAGTCATGACTATCACTGAGAGGGAAAACTTGCATTGATATGTGAGAGGGAATGCTCCCAGTTGTCCATTTTTTTAAAAGCTATGTTTTTCCATGTTTCCTTTAACATTTGTGGAAGTTGTTTTATTGGCCCTGAATACAGAAATAAAATTCTCCTTTTTCTTGAATAGATAATCACTCTGTCTCCTCCAAGTTATTGAGGGAAAGTGCATTACCTTGGGGCTCCTCATAAAACCTACCCATCAAGAAGTTCACTGTTACCATGATGATTCCTGATCTCAGGGAGAATACTGGTCAGAAAAGTTGAGTAATGAATGAAAGAGTGATGCATTATGATACCTGGTGCCCTTATACTACAGACTGCTGCAGAGGGAAAGAGCAGGATTTGCCTGACAGGATAAATAAATTGAACCGAGGCTCAGAGTAGGAAAAATACAAGTGGTCTTTCTTTCCCTGTCTGAGTTGTATTCGTGATGAGAGTGAACTGCAGACTTATTCTGCCATAATAATGTGGCATCGCTCCCCAGTGGTCGGCAAACTGCGGCTCACGAGCCCCATGCAGCTCTTTGGCCCCTTGAGTGTGGCTCTTCCACAAAATACCGACTTCTGCGCATGTGCCAAGAAGTTTCAATCACACTGTACATTCGCGCCTGCACGTGGTATTTTGTGGAAGAGCCACACTCAAGGGGCCAAAGAGCCGCATGGGGCTGGAGAGCCGCAGTTTTTCAACCACTGCTCTAGGCAAATAGTATTGGTTGTGGTAAATCTTCCTTCAACTTTCTGCTCCATTAAAGACTCTATGGCAGTGGTTCTCAGCCTTGGCTGCCCATTAGAATCACCTGGGAATCTTTTTAAAATCCTGATTTCTGGAAATTCTGTTTCTTTGTTATGGGGTGGGGCCACAACATTAGTAACAAAGAAACAGAATTTCCGGAGGATGAGGCCCAGAAATCAGGATTTTAAAAAGATTCCCAGGTGATTCTAATGTGCAGCCAAGGTTGAGAACCACTGCTCTATGGCAATCTTGAAGGCATCCCTTCGATACTGTAATGTCTGCCCTGACCCAGACACTCTGGTAACTTTTTCCAGGTTGTTTCTTTCCATAGCTTCTCAGTGCAATGTAGGCTCCCAGAGCAGTTCGTGATTATTTTACATTAGAGAAAACAGCTACTTGGGACTGAGTTGATTTAGAAATTGCTTTTTTAAAATCTCTCCAGAACACACTCTTCATTCTGGCTTGCCTAGCTTTGTTATGAAAGCATAAATATAGTGCGGGGAAGCAGAACTTCCCAAATAATGTGACATGTTTTCTGCCCAGGATCTTTCCTACTCTGCACTGTGGTATGCTACTACAATTCTTGCAGAACCCATGGGCCAATTCTTAAATGAGGTGTGGTAAAGGTGCAGGTTATGAAAGGGGATATTATACATAAATGTATTTGTTTCCCCATAAGAGTCCAGGCTATATCTTTGCCCAAAGCCAGCAGAACATCAGGAAAAAAGAATATAGCCTCAGCAGGGTACTTTAGTAGAAGGCAGAGGGCAAACATACACACGATTACAGTGTAATGTAGAAAAAAAGTGTGAAAAATGCATAGTGGCAAGAGACAAAGCTCTTTGATTTTGAACTGTGTTATACAAACATATATATTTCCTTCTTATCCTCACTTCCCCCCTGCACTTTTGATATAATTCTTGATGCTATCAGAGACACTGCCTCACAATGAGTATTTTCGGGGATTGCATTCTGGGTTGGCTGGGCTGGCTGAGTATTCTAGTTGTGGCTAGTTTATTGGTAAAGAAAAGGAAATGCCTGGACTTGCCTACAAGAAATTTCCCAACTATTCTTGCAGCTGGTCTACCTGAGAGCAGGTTTATAAGCCAAGATCTGGTGTGCGGTCAGCAGTGGTTAGGAGATCCTGCCAGTGAAGCCCTCTTAGAAAAGAATTCCACACCTGTGTTTCAGGAAATAAAACTCCCATTGTTAATTTCTCCCTCTCTATCTTTACTAGTGTAATATGCAAGGCATTAAAAAATTAATTGGGGTCCTGAACTTTTTGTTGCCCTACATTCTTTCACATATGAAAAGTGAGAAGGTACATTTCTCTCCCCTTTAAGAAAAGGTAAGATATACAGAGCTACTGAAAAGAAAGATGGTCCAGTGGCCAGCAGCACTAGCATCACGTAAAAGCTTATTAGAAACAAGTGCCCTGGTGCATGGATTCGTGCACATTGAAAGGAAATTAGTTAGAAGGTGGCTGGCTGGGCGGGACTGGGCGAGACAGGCCAGACACGCCCTGGAGCCATTGTCCCCAGTCCCTCAGCGGTTGGTCTCACCTGGGGTGGCGCCGGGGCTTGAAGGGTGTCTGTGGAGTGAGTGGGGTCCCTTCGGCAGGTGGGGTCCTTTGGCCTGGCCTGCAGGGATCTGGCTGAAACTGGCTCTCTGACATCCCCTGAGGTGTCGCAGTTTGCGAGAGGGCGGTTCTCGGGTGATGCTCCCCGGAATCGGGTTCCCTTCTCTATGGTTCCAGGATGCGTCACCCAAGAACCACTGATGCCAAGTCACTGTAGCTCGGCAGCTTCTGCATTGAGCGCCTGACCCCTGGTGGTCATTTAGCATCATAGCTACTGGTCAGATGGTCAGATTGTCACTTAGCCTTTTAAATATATAGATGTACATTCTTGGGCCCCACCCCAGGTTTACTGAAGCAGAATCTCTGAGATGGGCACCAGAAATCTGTGTTGTAATAAGTTCTCCAAGTGAGTTGTATGAATTCTACAGTTCGAGGAGTGGAGAGGGAGGAGAGATAGTCTATGTGTTTTGAGCCCATCCAAGTGTATTTTCTGGATTGTCTCTAAGAGAAGAGGGCAGTTGGCAAATGGTGCTCATTTCCACATAGTGTCCCAGTAGGTGGCAGAACCTCTGAGGTGGTGCCTGGGATGTCTGGAAAGAGATCACCAAATGTGCGACCTTGAGAGTGGCAATGAAGATCCTGGATGCTGACTTTGGCTTAAAAAACATAAATATTGACACCAGGGCCATTCAACTATTTGTGGACACATGAGCTTCCATAGTAGCATCTCTGGGTGAGGCTACCAAGAGTGGAAAGTCAGAGGCTCCCTCCTTAGGGTTTTAAGACTGTCTCAGGCCAGGGTTCTCAGATAATCCCAGGAAGAAGGGGCAGGTCCCTGTATTATGCCTTAGGTTAGATTTTCTTCCACTTTTGGCACGTAGGGAATAAACAAGATTTAGTCCAATTTCAAAAACAAAATATACACTTGGTATATTGTAAAAACCAGTCATAGCTATAACAGAAGGAAGAAATAGTATTCAAAAATGTCAAATATGAAAATGTCTTGTTCCCCTTATGTTTTTAGTAAAAATAGAGAATTCATATATCTGATATCCCCTGAGACTGCCCCGTAGGAGGCGTTTAGTAGATTCTTTCTAGTTAACTAGCTGGCAAAAAGGAAAACACACATTTCATTTACTTGTTTCAATATGAACATTGCTTTTAAAAGCACTTATGGCGAATAAAAGAAAATGAAAATGACATGACTGCTTGGTTTAAAGTTGACCTGCAGAAATCATCATGCACTGTATCAAAAAGAGGGCAGGACTGAACACTTGGCTTTGACACCTCCCTCTGCCCCTTACTAGCTATGTGACCTTGAGCAAGCAACTTTATTTTTCTATGGTTTGGTTTCATTGTTGTCTTCTAAGGCAGTGGTTCTCAACCTTCCTAATGCCGCGACCCTTTAATACAGTTCCTCATGTTGTAGTGACGCCCAATTTCATTGTTACAAATTGAACATAATTAAAGCATAGTGATTAATCACAAAAACAATATGTAATTATATATGTGTTTTCCAATGGTCTTAGGAGACCCCTGTGAAAGGGTTGTTCGACCCCCAAAGGGGTCGCAACCCACAGGTTGAGAACCGCTGGTCTAAGTGATCCGGAAACATTGGCTTAGTCCCTCCTGTAAAAACTCCAGCATACTTCAGGTCTTTGTTCGTTGTGCCATAACTTTTACTAAAATGTTTTTTTAAAATATATTTTATTGATTTTTTACAGAGAGGAAGAGAGAGGGATACAGAGTTAGAAACATCGATGAGAGAGAAACATTGATTCAGCTGCCTCTTGCACGCCCCCTACTGGGGATGTGCCTGCAACCCAGGTACATGCCCTTAACCGGAATCGAACCTGGGACCCTTGAGTCTGCAGGCCGATGCTCTATCCGCTGAGCCAAACCAGTTAGGGCTACTAAAATGTCTTATTGAAATTGTAGGTTGTGAATATTTAAGCAGCCATAATTCAGTTTCCAGTTTTACTAATGTTGGGAGAACATTAAAATATTGACATTTGTTATGAGGAGAATAAGGGTTAGCTTTTTTTTTTTTCCCTAAGTGAAGATTTTTCTATAAGAGAAAATTTTCAAAAAAAGAAAAAAAGAAGGCCCGGCCTGCATGACTCAGTGGTTGAGCATTGAGCTATGAACCAGGAAGTCACAGTTTGATTCCTGGTCAGGGCATATGCCCTGATTGCCAACTCGATCCCCAGTGTGGGGCATGTAGGAGGCAGCCAATCTATGATTCTCTCTCATCACTGATGTTTCTATCTCTCTCCCTCTCCCTTCCTTTCTGAAATCAATAAAAAAAAAATTTTTAAAAAAATAAGTACTATGAAGGAGTTGTGGAAATTAGGAAGTCAAGTGAGAAAGATGTTGTCCAAATGGGTTTAGACTCAATGCTGAAGTTTGTTTTAAATGCTTCTGTAGCAAAATCTGAGTGTGAACAATATGAAATAAAATGAGTGAATATAACATGTTTTAGAAAATAAATTTCAAAAAAGGAAACTTTAAAAGGAAGCAAAGATCTCCCTGAGCTGCTCATCTGCCTAACTCTTCTCAATTCAGAACACACATTGCTCTGCACAAAAGGCTCCCAGGCTGAGAATATCAGTTCGTCCCGCAATAGATGGAGAAGTCCTGTGGAAACCAAGTCCAGCCGAGGCTTCCCGGCCTCTGACCCTCCTAAGCTGCACACCTCAGCTTGTGATTTGGCTGCTGCCCTTCTCTGAGGGCACAAGGTTGACTCTGGAGCCTATAAACTGTACCTTCATGGCTTTGTGGATAAAGATGAGTTACTTTCTTGAATTAAGTTTTCCTTTTCTATCCTCCAATTCTATAGTTGCCTAAATCACATAATCTGGTACTTGATTGTCACAGAATATAATCCAAATATAAATATAAAATGATGCCTAATTTATTATTTAGGCAATCCTTACCATTCCACCTACATAACTTTTTTCACATCAAAAGTTATATTTTATTTTTACTCGCCCTACCACCACCAGAAACTCGAGTTGGTGCTCATAAGAGGGTGTAGAGAGGGGAAATGCTCCAAAAGCAGGTTGATAAAGCGATTGTATCCATAAAGAACCAGCATAATGTTCCATGTCGCATGGTTACCCAATGTTAATGTGTACTGATGAGCACTAAGGTGATAGAGGTCTTTTTTTAAAAATGAGATAAGAGATTCAATAGAGCATTTTAATGCAGCCTCATCTCGCTCATCCTCAATTATTAAGTCTACGTTCGCTACTGTTTTTAAAAATGTGCATGCAAATGGCATCATTAGTCTATAATTAATGCTCCCCGTCCCTGGGAGCTCTGCAGTGGCCTCTGGGTGATGTGAAGGACACTGTCTGTGTTGGCGGCCCTGTGTTCTCACCCCGGTTATTTACTGTGTGCAGAGCGTGGGCACTACGTGGGCTTCTGTTCCCGGCCATGCTTCAGTGCTCCCTTCCAGTGAGCCGGCAGTACAGTCAAATTTAAAGGAATCCTGCTCTTTCAAAGAGGTCAATACAAGTGTTCGGAGAATATTTTATATTTTTGTTGTGCCTATCAGACACCTTCCTGTATAGAATTGAATCAGGGCTGTTGTACATGTGGCGGGAAGAGGGGGTGGAAAGTGTCCAATCACAAAGGCTCAAACTTGTTAGCATATGATTTTGCATACAATTTGCATGTTAATGGACTGATGTCAAAACATAGAGTTATCTACCTGTCCCTGTTCCTTCCTCTCTATTGTCAAGATGGGCTGATTAGTCTTATTAAAATGAACTCTTAGGCTTCTCCCCGCCTTAACTGCAACAAAATTAAAAGCTGCCACAATGACAGAAGATGTTGTAAATAGTTCTGATTCTGCTGGAAGATCTGTCATGTTGATGGTAGAAAGCCAAAGTGAAGGAGTCAGTTGTACAGATGAAAATTTCAATTTGTGAGATGGGAGATTGATTGTTGTTAATCTTACTCTACAAGCATAGAGAGTTTTTCTTTTCTTTTCATTGTCCTAAAGCTCCAAGGAACTGCAATTTGAATGCTCTGTCACTTACCTCTTCTAAATGGATTTATTTTAAACAAGCCAACAAACAAAGTCTATCATCCATATGTAAGAAGTGCTCATGTTTCTGTACAGCTAAATATTTCAGATGTTAAGAATGAAAAGAAATGAAATGAAACACATATCAAGTAGAAAATTCTAATGAAGAGCTTATTTTCCAAGGATGACATCCTAGACATCATTTTGATGTGTACAGTGAAGGTTTGTTAGTGGAAGGTATTGTCCTCAAATTAGTAGCAGAGAAGACACTGCATCTGGAAATACTTGCTAATAAGGGTGAGATGTTTGATTTCAAAATCCAATTAATTAGCTATCTGGTCTAGTTAGATCTGGTGTGTACAACCACACACACACACACACACACACACACATACACCACTCTGTGGTAATTTAAAAAAATTATATTAGGGAAAATGGCTTTGTTTCTGTATTATTGCTAAGAGATTTAAAGTTATAATTTAAGATGATAAGCGCTCTTCAGGAATACAAAGAGATATAATGAAATCACTGCCTTCAGCTATGATCTAACTTGGAAGAAAAGTCAAATTTATGTAGCTAAAATTTTACAGACCATAAATGCATGAATCAGAGGAAAGCAGTCAGGATATTACAGAAAGTTCTTCATGAGTCTCAGGAGGTAGAAAAGACAATTATAATACCATCCATTTATTAATTTACTCATCTAATATTTACTTATTTATTTTTAATTTATTTATATTTTTTGTTAATCTTCATCTGAGGATATCTTTTCCATTGATTTTTAGAGAGAGTGGAAGGGAGGGAGAGAAGGGGAGAGGGAGAGAGGGAAAGAAACATCAATGTGAGACACATGGATTGGTTGCCTCCAGCACATGCCTCTACTGGGGCCAGGGATCAAACTTGCAACCCATGTATGCACCCTTGATCAGAATTGAATCCGAGACCCTTAGGTGTACAGGCCAACACTCTAACCACTGAGAAACACCAGCCAGGGAAGCTAATATTTGTTGTTGTTGTTGTTGTTAATCCTCTCCCAAGGATATTTTTCCATTGATCTTTTAGAGAGAGTGGAAGAGAGAGGCAAAGACAGAGAGAAACATTGATGTGAGAGAAATACACTGATTGATTGCCTCCTGCCTGCACACCGACCAGGGCTCGGACTGGGGAGGAGACTGCAACTAAGCTACGTGCCCTTGACTGGAATCAAACCTGGGACCCTTTGGTATGCAGGCCGATGCTCTATCCACTGAGCCAAACTAGCCAGAGTGGCAGCTAGTATTTATTGAGGGACTATGTATTAGGCACTATGCCTGCTGCTGAATATCAGCAATGAGTGGGACACAGGACCTGTTTTCTAATTTAATAATAACGAATAAATCCTTTAATTTGTATAGTATGAAAGGGTTTATGGAGGGTTTTTTTTTGTATTTGATTTTAATTATATAATCAACATAACCTTAAGATAATATTTATTACCCATTCTTTTAATGAAAATCCTTTCATAAAGGGAAATGAGTTTTCATATACCCTCAGAAATCAGGAGGGGACTTGAACTCTGGCCTTCTGACTTCAGGTCCTCTACCATCTCAAGTGTACCACAATAGAGCAATCTCACTGGAGTAAGATTTCACGTACCCAAGAAGTAGAAAAGCATCTGGAGAATTTGGTAAGACTGTTATTGCAAACTCTTAAAGAGTAGGCTAAAAAATTTGGCAATGGGCACCATTAACATTTTAATGAAGGGATCTCTAGAAGGAGAGCCCTATCTTAATAAAATTATTCCTATGGAGGTATGCAGAGTTAGGACAAGATGGACAAATTGTTGGCAACAAATCAGCCACTATCCCAACAAAAAGTGACAACCTACTTTACCCAACACTGATTGAGTGAGCTGACCTTCATGGCCAGAGGTTACCAGAGAAATGGTAAAAAAAAAAAAAAAAAAAAAGAAGCAAATATAAGAATACTTATTAAAATAAGCGATAAGATTGATGACTGCTTGGATATGAGATTAGGAAAAAGGTAAGATTAAAGTTGGTATCAAAATTTTGAACCCAAGAAGTTAGGAATTGAAAAAAAACTAAGAGCAATTGGGAGGAATCTTATTTTAGGGATGATACTATGTCTAGTTTGGAGTGTTAAGAAGGAAATGATATGTTCAACAGTTAACACAGTTGTCAATGGATGTCAAAGGCCTGTGTTCAAGGAAGAGGGTTAGAGATGTTGATTTGAGATGCTTTTTCATAGACCTCACCATTTCCTCAGTGGAAACCTTGTTGTTAGATGAGAACTGGAAAAAATGTGGAGAGTTGAATAAGCAGAGGGCTAAGAACTAAATGTTGTCCAAACAACCAGAGTTATGCCTGTGCATGCTTCAAGTAGATAATGAATATGATCTTGGACAGAGGAATCACCATAAGAAATAACATTTCTTTTGGATCATCCTGGGCTTCCCCTGTAGGCCAAAAGAAATAAATGCTTATCTAAGAGCCAGAACGTAGAATCATGACATGCCCTAATAATATTAGATAAAGTGTTTGTGATATAATAAAAAAATAATAATTTTTTCTTTGTCCCTAGTTGCTGGCACACATCTTATAAAACTCTGGAAATCTCCTGAGTGATAAGAATATCTTTTGTATGCTAATGAGATGACACCTACAGGAGCCCCTAGGTAGTTTCCAGATGGGGATTGGTAACCAGAAAGATCAAGCTGTGATTAGAAGGTTGGAAATTTCTGCACCTCCCTCTCTCACCTCCTTAACTGTGTGAGGAGACAGGAGCTGAACATTTAATTCAATGATTTAATCAATCATGACTACATAATGAAACCTCCATAAAACCTTCTAAATGATGGACTTTGGAGAGCAGCTGTGTTAGTTACACATAGAACTGCTGGGAGGATGGTGTACCTGGAGAAAGCATGGGAGCTCTGCATCACCCCAACTCCTATATCTTGCCAGGTGCTCCTTCTTTTTGGCTCTTCTTGAGTTCTATCTTTTATTTTATTTTATTTTATTTATTTATTTTTAAATATATTTTATTGATTTTTTACAGAGAGGAAGGGAGAGAGATAGAGAGTTAGAAACATCGATGAGAGAGAAACATCGATCAGCTGCCTCCTACACATCTCCTATGGGGTATGTGCCTGCAACCCAGGTACATGCCCTTGACCGGAATTGAACCTGGGACCTTTCAGTCTGCAGGCCGACACTCTATCCACTGAGCCAAACCGGTTTTGGCGAGTTCTACCTTTTATAATAAACCAGTAGTAGTAGTAAGTAAATAAAGCACTTTCTTGACTTCTGTGAGTCATTCTAGAAAATTATTGAACCTGATAAGGAGGTGGTGGGAACTCCTGGATTTGTAGTCAGCCAGGCAGAAGTGTGAGTAGCCTGAGCACCCCATTGCCATTGGTGTATGAAATGGGAGCAGTGCTGTAGAATTGAGTTCTTGATCTGTAGGGTCTGATTCTAACTTAGGTAGTTAGTGTCAAAATTGAATTGAATTGTTAGGCATCAGTTGATGTCAGAAAATCAGAGAATTGATTGGTGTTTTACAAAGACACCACACATTCTGTGTCAGGAGAATAAAACCTCTCCATAGCCCCACAGGGTGCTGAGTTGATCAATAATATTCACCAGTTCTGGGGGTTCCCTATTCTCAGCTGTCTGTCTTGACCAATGGAAGAGTTATCTGGCTCTTGGTCACAAATTGCTATAGAGAATTCACATAGAATAGTATATTAGAATGATTTCTGAAAATAAGGTTCTAGTAAAATGTGTGGTGGCAGAAATCAATTTTGTGTATAAGGAATGAATCTATAGTTGGAGGATATGAAGGCCAGATAGATCACTTGTTTGAAAAGCATTGGCAGAAAAAAAGGAACTAGATGCTCAAAGCATCCCCAGGCATCCTTGAGTCAGCTGACTGATTTGGGTATCCTTTTTGGGGAATTCTTTTTCTTTTGGTTTTAGCTGTATTTTATTTTTATTGTTGGCAGTATTACAAATGTCTTCTTTAATATGGTTGAGAGTGAATTGTAAGTTTGATTGGTATGAAGTGAATTCATCCAGCATAGGAAAAAGATTATAATTAAGAATTGTAGTAGGTATGCAGACAACCAGGACGGTGTGCCAACAATCCTATATAATAAAGAGATATGCAAATTAACCCTAATGCCCTCACAGGATGGCTGTCTACAACCAGGCCGGCAGAGGGGTTAGTGAGGGATGACCAAACGACTGAACAAGCAAGCTGTGTGGGGAGACCAGGCCAGCAGGGGGGCCATGAGGGGTGACCAGGTCAGCAGGGGGGTGTTGGGGACGACCAGGCTGGCAGAGAAGGTAGTTGGGGTAAACTATGCTAGCAGGGGGAGCAGTTGGGGGCAACCAGGCCTTCAGGGGGGCAATAAGAGGCGACCGGTCCAGCAAGGGGGCAGTTAGGGGTGACCAGGCTGGCAGGGGGGCAGTTAGGGGCAATCAGGCTGGTATGCAGAGGCAGTGAGGGGTGATCAGATCAGTGGGGGGGAGGGGACAATTAGGGGCGACCAGGCAGGCAGGCAGGTGAGCGATTGGGAGCCAGTGGATTGTGAGAGGGATGTCCCGGATTAGAGAGGGTGCAGGCTGGGCTGAAGGGATTAGTCCCGCCCACCCTGCATGAATTTCATGCACCAGGCCTCTAGTAAAAAAATAAAAGAATTTTCAGGCATGTAAAAATGGCAAACTTCAATTTTAACTCATAGAATTTGTGTAGACTTGGAAAGGATCATAGGGATTGTCCAACTAAACCTGTTCATTTCACATCTATAGCTGGAGTCGCTTTTCTAGATCTCATGACTAGAGATTTGGAACCTCAGTCCTTACATATTCCCTCCCCACTGCTTTTTTGATTTTGTATGTGGCCATTATGCTTCAGGCCACTTGAATACTGCCCATTATCTCACAAACTTTCCATCTCTGCTTTTTATCATGGTGTTTCCTATAGTTGTTCCACTCTGTTCACTTATTTCTCTGTATTAAATTCTATCCTTCTTTTGAGATTTATTAAAAATGTCTTGCTTCCCCATGAAGACTTCTCTGAAGACCCTTCCTAATAGTTCTCTCTCCTGCTGAATTCTTAGAGCACATCAACTCATTCTTGTATTATTCTTATACATGAGGTCTTTTCATGCCTGGCTAGAGTATGAGTGCCATTCAAGGAATATGCCTTATATATATTTGCTCTAGCCATATGATCTATGCATCTTTCCATATGGTCCTTATTTCTATACTAGGGGCCTAGTGCACGAATTTGTGCACCTTGAAAGGATCTGTGGGCCATGAGGTTGCCGTAGGCACAGGGGCAGGTCTTGGCCCATCCTCCAGGCCCCTGCCCAGCCCCTCCCACCACAGCCCCATGGTCCCCTGTCTGCTGACAGCCCCACTCCTGCTGCCACTGCTCCCATGTGCTGATGGAGCCAGCCCTGCTCGCACCTGCTGATGGCACAGAGCAATTGGGGCCGGTGCCAGCAGGGAGTGGGAGAGGGGCTGGTGCCGTCAGTGGGTGGGAGTGGCAGCTGCTCCCCTGATCACCCCTCAGGAGCAGAGGGAAGTGAAGAAGCAGCTTGCACCCTCAGATGGCACAGAGTGATCAGGACCAGCGCTGGGTACCACGGTGCGTGGGAGCAAAGAATTTTCAGTAACCACCAGAGGTTCACTCCAGCGACTGGCATCCCCACCTTGGTCTGGTGCCCCCAATCACCTACTCCACCATCCCACCATGGCCATGTTCTGCATAAGCCCCCTGGTGGTCAGGGCACGTCATAGCAACCGGTTGTTCGGTTGTTCCAGTTGTTTTGCCATTCTATTTGCATATTAACCTTTTATTGTATAGGATATTTTTTCTTGATGATGATAAGAGGTGTTTTTGTTCTGACTTATTTTAGCACTAGCTAATTAAACTGATCTCCTTCTTACTTGTCTTCCTGAACCATCGCCCATGTAAATCCATGTTACAGAAAGTACAGGATATGTGAATAAAAATAACAGGAAGTGAAGAGTAAATGTCAATTGCTTGAATAAATTGAAGACTGGTGTTAATTTAAGGCCCAATTAGTAGGAACTTCCTCTAGACAGAAGCTTATACTTAAGTTTATAAACTTCTCATAACAAGCATTTCTGAAAAGGCTTACTCTCAGAAGAACATATTTTACTGACTATTCTTTGGGCTATATTAATATATTTCATAGAGAGCTGAAAAATCATGTCAGCTTGATTTACAGGAGTGTGTCTCAATACTAAAAGCAACCTTTTTTAAAAGAAAAGGAAGGCTGCTAGTCTGATGTGGTTTTAGGAATACAGGAAAAGCCCTCTTCCCACCCATCCCTCCTGGCACCCAAAATACCATTTCTCACTTGATTATTGATCCTAAAAATACTATTAAAATGCTGCAATAATTTGTTTTAATTTTTATTTTTAATCATCAGGTTTTTTTTTGGTTCATTAGATTCCACATATGAGTGAGATCATGTGATACTTATCTTTCTTTGACTGGCTTATTTCACTCAGCATAATACTCTCCAGGTCCACCCATGCTGTTGCAAATGGTAAGAGTTCTTTCATTTTTATTTCCGCATAGTATTCCATTGCATAAATGTACCATCGTTTTTTTATCCACTCATCTGCTAATGGGCACTTAGGCTGTTTCCAAGTCTTAGTTATTGTAAATTGTGCTGCTATGAACATAGGGGTGCGTATATTCTTTCTGATGAGTGTTTCAGGTTTCTAGGATATATTACTAGACATAGGATGACTGGGTCAAATGGGAGTTCACTTTTAATTTCTTGAGGAAACTCCATACTGTTTTCTGGCTGCAGCAGTCTGCATTCCCACCAGCAGCATACTAGGGTTCCCTTTTCTCCACAACTTCCCTAACACTTGTCGTTGGTGGTTGATTTGTTGATGATAGCCATTCTGACACATGTGAAGTGATATCTCATTGCCGTTTTGATTTGCATCTCTCAAATGATTGGTGACTTTGAGCATGTTTTCATATGTCTCTTGGCTTTCTGAATGTCCTCTTTTGAAAAGTGTCTATTTAGGTCCTTTGCCCATTTTTTAAATTGGATTTTTGCCTTCCTTTTGTTAAGTTGTATGAATTCCCTATAAATTTTGGAGATTAACCCCTTATTAGGTGTACTGTTGGCAAATATGTTCTCCCATGTAGTGGGGTCTCTTGTTATTTTGATGATGGTTTCTTTTGCCATGCAGAAGCTTTTTATTTTCATGTAGTTTCATTTGTTTATTTTCTCCTTAATTTCTATTGTCCTAGGAGATGTATCTGTAAACATATTGCTACAAGAGATGTCTTAGATTTTGGTGCCTATGGTTTCTTCTAGGACTTTTAAGGTTTCACATCTTACATTTAACTCTTTTATCCATTTTGAGTTCATTCTTGTGTATGGTGTAATTTGATGGTATAGTTTCATTTTCTTGCATGTACCTATCCAATTTTCCCAACACCATTTATTGAAGAGACTGTCTCTGCTCCAATGTATGCTCTTGACTCCCTTGTCAAATATTAATTGAGCATAGTGGCTTGGGTTGATTTCTGGGTTCTTTGTTCTGTTCCATTGACCTATATGCCTGTTCTTGTGCCAATACCAGGCTGTTTTGAGTACAGTGGCTTTGTAGTATAACTTAATATCTGGTATTGTGATTTCTACAACTTTGTTCTTCTTTCTCAAGATTGCTGCAGCTATTTGGGGTATTTTTGGTTCCATATAAATTTTTGGAGTATTTGTTCTAGGTCTGTGAAATATGTCATTGGTATTTTAATATGGATTGCATTGAATCTATAGATTGCTTGGGGTATTACAACATTTTAATGATGTTGATTCTACCAATCAATGAACACCGTATATTCTTCCACTTGTTTATGTCTTCCTTTATCTCTCTTTTTTTAATGTCTTGTAGTTTTCAGAGTACAGGTATTTAACTTCTTTGGTTAAGTTTATTCCTAAGTACCTTAATTTTTTTGTTGCAATGGTAAATAGGATTTGCTGAAATAATATTAAATTGCAGGACACATTAGATAAAACATCAAAAAGAAAACATACATTAAATACCTCTAAAGAGGTAACTGGCTTAAATTTAAGCCACTTTAAGGTAGACATTAGTCTTTGAAAGCCAGTGGGCGGAGAAAAAACATTATATAGAGAAGATGGGATGGAGACTGCTGAAAGCTCTAAAGAAAATTTTATGCAATGGAAAACTGCTTTGCTTAATAATGCACACCAAGAATGAAGTAATAATTCTAGGTCTCCAATTCTCAGTTCCAATATGCTTATTCCATAAAGTAAATAAATATGATCCATAGACCCAACTTCTTTGTAAAATGTATCCCAATTAATTTGCAACTACTAAGTCTCAGGCTCTAAAAGTGTTCTCCCAATACAAGATTCAGATCTTGAGACTACAATCTGGTTTTCAACCATATACATGAAAACATATTTTCCTTTTTTTAGAGTTAATTCCTAAATTGCTGACCAAGTCACTTAAAAGTGATGCAATAATAAACTTCTAAAGATAGAAGTAATAAAGATTTCCTTTCTTACTTCTAGAGCCAATAAAGGGTGTAAAATTCCAATTTAAATCCAAAGACAACGTCGATATACAAGGAGTCAAAGGTAAGGAAGATGTGCTAGTCTCACATTCTTTACTCCAAATTAAATGGTCTAATTAATATACCCTACTAATGGGAGTACTGTTTCACAGTTCAGCCACCTACAGATATGATGAAGCAGCTGTGTAAAAATCAGGTTCAGGAGGCCAATGTGAAAAGATACACAAAATAATTCCAGAGCTCCTAGGAGTTTTAGGCATCTCTGTTCACAAATTTCATGACATGAAAACAATATCAATTTATGTTGCCTATTATTTTTTAACTAGTAGCCCGGTGCAAGAAATTCGTGCACATTAAAAGGGAATTAATTGCCCTAACCGGTTTGGCTCAGTGGATAGAGCATCAGCCTGCAGACGCAAGGGTCCCGGGTTTGATTCCAGTCAAGGGCATGTACCTTGGTTGCGGGCACATCCCCAGTGGGTAGTGTGCAGGAGGCAGCTGATCGATGTTTCTCTCTCATCGATGTTTCTAACTCTCTATCCCTCTCCCTTCCTCTCTGTAAAAAATCAATAAAATAGATTTTTTTAAAAAAGGGAATTAATTAGCAGAGATATTTTAACATTGCCATTTGCCCTTTCTCTATA
The DNA here is from genome assembly GCF_028538775.1 of Myotis yumanensis. Classification (NCBI taxonomy): domain Eukaryota; kingdom Metazoa; phylum Chordata; class Mammalia; order Chiroptera; family Vespertilionidae; genus Myotis; species Myotis yumanensis. The sequence goes on from NW_027223753.1 coordinate 77,481,696, forward strand.
ATAGAAATGTGAGAAATGAAAGGAAATTAGTAAAATGTATATGAAAATAATATATAAATTTATTAATAAATAAACAGTAACAAAAGGATATAACAACAACAGAGGCATGATATAAAAACGACAAAACATGATATGAAAACAATAAAAACATGATATAAAAACAACAGTGATGCAAACAATGACTGATAAAGTGATTAAACTTATTCTAATATCTCCCTGTATACCACATTAAGAGTGAAAACACTTTTAGAGTGCTTGACTAATTTCCCTTGTGATGAAGTACTTAGAACTTTAACTGTAACATCACATGCTCTTCAAACTCGAGAGAAAGCAACATATAACTGACCATGTGCAAAAATGGGTTCAGGTAAGAACATGCCTACTCTGTCTAGAGTTTGTCCTTGTGATTTATTAATAGTCATCACAAATGCTGGCATCACGGGAAACCGTCATTGAATCAATTTAAATGGGAAGCCAGTGTTAGATGGGGACAAATTAATTCTTGGAATCAGAACAGCCTCTCCCTCTGCAGATCCTGTTAATACTTCAGCTTCGATAATGTTAGGTTATAATCTTTTGATAACAAATCTGGTACCATTACAAAGACCCCATTTACTATTGAGATTTCTCAATAGCATGATGACTGTACCCACTTTCAATTTTAATTTATGACATGGCATTCCCAAAGGAGTAATACTATTCAGAAATTCAATGGGAAATTTTCCCTTGTTTCTTTGTTATGGGGTGGGGCCACAACATTAGTAACAAAGAAACAGAATTAAAACTTTATTGTGGGGAACCACTACAGTGTTTTGGACAGGTTTAAGCCTTGGACTGATGAGAGGGCACAGTCCTCTCATTGCCACGTGCAAGTCCCAGCTTGGAGGGCAGGGCCCTCCCAGCACAATTATAGCCAACAGCTGTAGTTGTAAGCTTGAACCTATGGTCGGAACACGTGGCCCCACGTGCCTGAGTGATGTGGGCTTGATAGAGTTCAGGTGCATGTAGTTGAGTAGGATTGAAACCCAGGAGAATGTTTGTAAACATCTTGGTCACGCCCTTACTTTGCCTGGTAGCATCTGCTATAGATTAAAGGCATGGCTGTGGGCGTGGTCGCTGTCTCTCAGAGAAGCAGCGTCCCACCAAGACCCAGCTTTCATTCTCTTGTCTGTCTTTTCTAAGCCTTTCAGCCACCCCACTCAGGTTCACCCTGTGCTGGCAAGGCACACTTTAGAAAGATCTGCCTCCATGCTCCCAGGGCGGGTTCCTGCCTCAAACTCCACCCTTACAGGAAACAGCTTCGGGAAACAGCTTGGGGGAGGGCGCAGCCATTGCCAAGACAATCCCTGTAGGACTGACTTCCTTCTGCTGGATGGAAGCTGTTCGTCTGTATGTGATGAACACCACCCATGGTTTTTATATAAGTAGATATGTTTTTATAGATTTTAGAGAGAGAGAAAGGGAGAGGAAGAGAGAAACATGGATTGGCTGCCTCCTGCACGCTCCCTACTGGGGATTGAGCCTGCAACCCAGGCATGTGTCAGGATGGGGAATCAAACCGGTGACCTTTTGGTCCATGGGATGACACTCAACCAACTGAGCCACTCTGACCAGGTGCCTGTTAGTATTTTTTAAACAGCCACAAAGCTGTGATTCATCTGGGAGTAGACTACTTGACAGGCTCAAGCAGTTTTCTGGGGAGATCCCTTCTATTAAACATTTGAGTAACAGTTAAATTTTTTTAAAAGATATAAACTAGAAAAACCTTATTCTCAAAGGCAAGCTTCAGTTCTTTAATAACATGTTTATTCAAACTTCTCTTTCTTTTCTTTCCTTTTCTTTTCTTTCATTCCTGCGAATATTCTTTGGCACATTCTGAATTGCTGTTGCATAGCTTTATGTAATAAAATTAGTACCTTTTTTTTTTCCTGACTGGGCTTTGCACATTTTGTCTGACCCTGGCAAAGAACTGCTTTGAAGAGCATAGGGTTGGGGCTTCCTCCCTTTCTCCGCCTTGTGCCAGGCACATTTGCGGGTGCTCCATCCTTTAAACCTGCCCTCCAACTGAGCCTTCCAGGACAGGAATCTTCTCCCTCCAATTCCACATTCTTCTTCAGTAGTTGACTGTGACTGGGAAAATAGGCGTGCAAAGCATTTCGCATTCTCTGAATGTACCACACAGTAATTCTGCTGTCTGAAAACTCTGTAATGTCAATAATTGATGCACTTGAGAAGTGGTAATTAAATTAGTTAATTATGCTGGTAAAATTACATGCAATTATGTGACTGCAGGGTATGTTTAGTAAATTAGGCTTTCCCATACTCACTATATATTGTGGTGCCAATTTTGTTCCTTGATGATTAGGTAGCTTTTGATACTTCTTAATTGATTTAATACCTGGATCTTCATTAGCCCTTGATTGCTATGCTATGTATGTCTGACATTTTTTCTCTCTGATGTTTCACTGAGATCATACATCAGGGGAAAATATACATACATGCTTGGGGATGATACATATGTGAATATATGCACACATTTTTCATTTAAAATGCTTAGATGTTAGAATATCACCTCCCCCACTCCCCTTCCCCCTTCTGGGAAATAGCTAATCCTAATTGTTGATTCCCATAGAATCCAAGAACTCAACTCTTCTTGGACACTTAAAAAAACAAAAAATCATGTTTATTTATTCTATTTCTGAAATATCAATCAATACAAATAGTAGTAGGCAGTATTAGAAGGAAGCAAAACACTAGTAAGTCCAATAAAGTTAATCCTTTTACCTCTTGACCACTTTTAAATTGATCCTTTATCTGTAAGGAGTTAACTAAAAGGTTATAAATAATAGAAACCACAAAGCTGTCATTTGATCTTTAGAGGTTTGGTCCACTATGGGCCTCTGAAGTGCATTAGTAAGACTCTAGGGGGCAATGAGAGTGGTGAAAGAAACCATAGTGCTATGAATGGAGCTTATGGATAGAGCTTCCTGGTCAAGCTTTGTAAATGGCAGAAGCTGTAAGGAAGCCTGGGATTTGCTGGGTTAACCCTCTTGATGTGATAGATGAAAAAATGAAGATCTCATTGAACGCCTTGTGGATCTTCTCACAATTTAAGTCTTCTGCCCCGAGGGGCATTGGTAAAATACTCTACAATATTATACCTTTGTTCTCCTTTGTTCACTTCCTCTCAGTCAATCACTCTAAACCTTGTGCTGCCTTGGCTCAGACAGGGAGTAGGCACTTTTTCAAAAGAGCTTCTTTAACTATAAACTAGGTGTCAGGAGGCAACCTGAGTCATTTAAAATAATACAAATCCATTCTAATTATGTATATTAGAAAGTTTTTTTATTTGTTTGCTTGTTTCTTATGCAGTTAGTGTAACAATCAGCACCAGTAACTTTTCCGATATTCCATATCCCACCCATAATATAATCAGGGAGGAACCCTAACATGGAGGAGTTCTTATCTGAGTTGGAGGGAATTGGTAAGGTTGCTCACTCTTTGGGGCTTTTGCCTTCTCTCTAAAACCGGAGAGGTAGACAAACAGACACCCCACTAAATCCACTGCTAGTGCTGATTCCAGGATCATCTGGAAAACTTTATCTCTGAAATGGATAAGCAAAAACCACTTGTTATATTTCTTGTAATTTTTCTCCCCCCCCCCCCTTTAATCCATTGGTAGAGTCAAAGGAATACTAGACATAAGTGATAATAACTTTCATTTATACAATGGTGTGTCTCTGTGGATTTTTAAATCCACCCCATGGTGACAGAAAACAAGAAATAGTTCTATTTCATAATTTTTAAAAAATGTAACCCAAAAATTTTGCCAGATTTGAACAGCGAATAGATGTGTAGAATCATTCAACCTGTTAAGGAAGGGTAGGTGATACCTAATTCTTCTTGTGCTTTATGAATCCAAACTTTTAATGGAATCTGCCTTTGATCTCTTCCAGGAAGTTTTTCTTAATTTCCTTCAGGCTCGAGTCAGTACTCTCATCGTAACTCGGTGTGTTCCCGTTGCTGAATTTCTGTTTTCTTCTGTTTTTCTGGTCACATAAACACACATGACACAAGATGGTGAAATACTTGACTGGAGGTGTCCTGGTCCATAGTTGTTAAATGAGTGAATGAATGAATGAATGAATGAATATTGGCCTACAAAATAATTCTTATTGTGATCAGGTAACATTTAAACTCTTACCTCTGCAATTTGTCCCTAATAGGTATAAATATTATTAGGATCAGCTAACATGTTTTTGTTGTATTTATTACCACATGGTCTAGATGTTTGAGTGCATTCCCTACTTAAAAGCTAATACCCTTTGTAATACTTTTAGCAATAAAAAAAAAAGCTAATACCTTATTGAATATAAACTGAAAATGCTCTTGATTGTTAGGTTGAATATTTTTATTTTATTAAATTAAAATTGATGTTTACTCTTCTGGGTATATTAGCTCACAAGGATATATGATCTTTCATGTAATTATAAAACATACTCTAGTCACACATAAGCATTAGTTTAAAATACCAAATGTGTTTAAGTATCTTTCTTTGTATCTTATAAGAATAATTTATATGTATATATTTTAATGTTTTCCATTTAAATTAGTGTGGACACAGGTGGAACACAGGTAAAACAAAGAAACCTTTGCTGAATCTTACAGATAGTTGAAGGACTGGGGAATGAGGGAGCAATATGGGGAAAAGGGAGAATGTTGGGGAATTAGAGGAGGCACTAGCAGTATTGATGGAAACCCTGCTGCTTCCCATTAGCCCTGCCAAGAAGCAGGCAATAACACCACCTGTCTGTTTGGCAGCCACAGGTATCTACACATGGTTTGTGTTTATTCCTCTCCAGATTTCAAGACTTAGATTGGAGACCCACCTACTTAAATCAACAGGTGAAATCAACGTGAAGCAAAAATCACCATCGGAATTGCTGTGTGGGCAGAAGAAGAGGCAGCCAGGAGCGCTCTCCAGGCACCCTTGTGAGATTTACAAGGGCTTCTTGTGAAAAACCTTCTCTTGGCCCCGGGCTGCGGCAAAGCCAGCAAGCTCTCCTGTAAGCTGGCACTATGCCATCATCACAGATGGCCAGCAGCGTAGGCAGCAAAGAGACATGTAGGAGCATCACAAGTGAGTGCTGAGTTGAGGAGATCTCTAGGCACAAGCCTGGAGTCTGTCTGCCCATTAGTTAGTCTTGAGCTCCTGAGCAAACTGGTGAAAGGGACTATTTATGTCTGGATCTTTGTAACTCACTTCTGGCAGAAATGCCAGCACTCCCTTATTTGTGTTTTAGTATTCAGTTTTCTATTCCAACTTTGGTGAGTGTGTGTGTGTGTGTGTGTGTGTGTGTGTGTGTGTGAGAAATATCCCATGTGGGGGACAACAAAAATGGAGATATTTTAAATAAAACTCTTAGCTCACTTGGTCTGACCAATTCATTCTGTGTACTCCTGCCACATTAATCTCCTAAGGCACAGCTTGGATGATAGCCCCTCTTTCCCAAAACTTTTCATGATGATGATAATAATTTTGATAAGGATGATGATATTGATGGTGGTGATGGTCGTGCTGCTGATTGTTAAACACTTACTATGTGTATAATTTTCTTATTCCACAAGGAACCAGGGCTCACAAACTAACTTCCTATCAAAGGTCACATAGTTAATCAGTGGTTACAACTGGAATCTAAACCTCTGTCTATCTGAGTCTAGTGTAAGAACCTTAGTGGCTATACTCAATATTTGCAAATACAAGCAAATTCATCTGCTAAAGTTTCTCTAGAAATTTCTGGGTTGTTATCAACTTATAATTTACTAAAATAAAAACTTTTAATTTAACTCAAGTTTAGTTTAGCTAAAATACTTTTTTTTTTAGTTTTGAAATGTTTCTCATATTTAATTTCTCAAGAGAATGTTTGTTCTGAAAAACTAGATTGAAGTAAATAAAGACCAAGATATACCATATGTCTTAACAAAAGTACTAGATTGATTTTCTGCATCATGGTAGAGTAGGTTAACATAAAGAAAACATTTCTTATCTATTTCAAGAAACTGCCAGAATGTCTGTTTTTAATCACATGGAATTTCTATTTTCTTTTTTTATTTAAATTCTTTATTGTTGAAAGTATTACATATGTCCATATGTCTTCTTTTCCCCCCCATTAACCTCTCTCTGTCTGCTCCCACCACCCACCCCCAGGACATGCCCTCACCCCCCTACTCTCTGTATCCATTTGTTATGTTTATATGCATGCATACAAGTCCTTTGGTTGATCTCTTACCACCACCACCCCCCCCCCCCACTTTTCCACCTGCGGTTTGACTGTCCATTTGATGCTTCTATGTCTCTGTATCTATTTTTGTTCCTTAATTTATGTTGTTCATTATATCCCACAAATCAGTGAGATCATGTGGTATTTATCTTTCTCCCACTGGCTTATTTCACTTAGCATAATGCTCTCCAGTTCCATCCATGCTGTTGCAAATGGTAAGAGTTCTTTCTCTTTTATAGCAGCATAGTACTCCATTGTGTAGATGTACCACAGTTTTTTAATTCACTCATCTGCTTATGGGCACTTAGGCTGTTTCCAAATCTTAGCTATTGTAAATTGTGCTGCTATGAACATAGGGGTGTGCATATTCTTCTGATTGGTGTTTCTGTTTTCTTGGGATATATTCCTAGACGTAGGATGACTGAGTCAATTGGGAGTTCCATTTTTAATTTTTTGGGGAAACTCCATACTGTTTTCCCCAGCAGTGATTGAGGGTTGCTTTTTATCCACATCCTCGTCAGCACTTGTCCTCTGTTGATTTGTTGATGATAGCCATTCTGACAGGTGTAAGATGGTACCTCATTGTTTTATTTGCATCTTTCAGATGTTTGGTGACTTTGAGTATGTTTTCATATGCCTCTTGGCCTTCTGTATGTCCACTTTCGAAAAGTGTCTATTTAGGTCCTTTGCCTATTTTTTTTTTTTTGCATTGTTTATTTTCCCTTTGTTAAGTTGTCTGAGTTCCCTATACATTTTGGAGATTAAATCCTTATTGAATGCAACATTGGCAAATATGTTCTTTAATGCAGTGGGCTCTCTTGTTTTGTTGATGGTTTCTTTTGCAGTGCAGAAGCTTTTTATTTTGATGTAATCCCATTTGTTTATTTTCTCCTTAGTTTCTATTACCCTAGGTGCTGTATCAGTAAAGATATTGCTACCACATATGTCTGCTATTTTGCTGCCTATGGATTCTTCTAAGATTTTTATGGTTTCCTCTCTTACATTTAAGTCTTTTATCCATTTTGAGTTTATTTTTGTATATGGTGTAAGTTGGTGGTCTAGTTTCATTTTTTTGCATGTATCTGTCCAATTTTCCCAGCACCATTTATTGAAAAGACTGTCTTGACTCCATTGTATGCTCTTGGCTTCTTTGTCAAATTTTGATTGAGCATAATGGCTTGGGTCAATTTCTGGATTCTCTGTTCTGTTCTATTAGTCTATAAGTCTGTTCTTGTGCCAGTACCAAGCAGTTTTAGAACACTGGCTTTCTAATATAGCTTGATAACTGGTATTGTTATCCCTCCAACTTTGTTCTTTCTCAGGATTGCTGTGGCTATTTGGGTCTTTTTTTAATTCCATATATATTTTTGGAAAGTTTGTTCTAGGTCTGTGAAATATGTTGTTGGTAATTTAATGGGATTGCATTAAAACTACAGATTGCTTTGGGTAGTATGGACATTTTAATGATGTTGATTCTACCAATCCATGAACATGGTATATTCTTCCACTTGTTTATGTCTTCCTCTATCTCTTTTTTTAACATCCTGTAGTTTTCTGAGTATAGGTCTTTTACCTCCTTAATTAAGTTTATTCCTAGGTATCTTAATTTTTTTCTTGCAATGGTAAATAGGATTTTTTGTTTTGTTTCTCTTTTTGTGAGTTCATTATTGGTGTATAAAAATGCCATGGATTTCTGGGTGTTAATTTTATATCCTGCTATGAGCCAAATTCATTTATTAAACCTAGTAGTTTTTTGATGGAGTCTTTAGGGTTTTCTATGTACACTATCATGTCATCTGCGAATAATGACATTTTACTTCTTTTCAAATTTGGATGTCTTTTATTTATTCTTGTCTGTCATGGCTAGCACTTCCAATAATATGTAGAACATGAGTGGTGAAAGTGGGCATCCCTGTCTTGTTCCTGTTTTTAGGGGAAATGGTTTTAGTTTTTGCCCATTGAGTATGATGCTGGCTATAGGGTTTTCATATAAGGCTTTTATTATGTTGAGGTATGATCCCTTTATTCCCACTTTGCTAATAGTTTTTATCAAAAGAGGGTGTTGTATTTTGTCAAATGTTTTTTTTGCATCAATTGATATGATCATGTGTTTTTTTTCTTTCAAGCTGTTTATATGATGTATCACGTTTATTGATTTGCAGATATTGTACTAGCCTTGCATCCCCAGAATAAATCCCACTTGATCACGGTGTATGATCTTTTTAATGTATTGTTGGATGCGATTTGCTAATATTTTGTTGAGGATTTTATCATGTATGTTCATCAGGGATATTGGCCTCTAACTTTCTTTGTAGTGTCTTTATCTGGTTTGGAGATTAGGTTAACGCTAGCTTCATAGAAAGATCTTTGAAGTATTCCTGTTGAATTTTTAGGAATAGTCTGAGGAAGATCAGTGTTAGTTCTTCTTTGAATGTTTGGTAAATGTCCCCTGTGAAGGCTTCTGCACCAGGGCTTTTGTTTGTTGGAAATTTTTTGATTACTGCTTCAATTTCATTGGTAGTTATCAGCCTATTCAGGATTTCTGATTCTTCCTGATTGAGTTTTGGAAGATTGTATTTTTCTAGGAATATGTTCATTTCATGTAGGTTGTCCAGTTTGTTGGAGTAGAGTTGTTCATAGTATTTTTTTACAAACCTTTGTATTTCTGTGGTGTTGGTTGTTACTTCACCTCTTTCATTTCTAATTTTGTTTATTTGGGTCCTCTCTCTTTGTTTCTTGGTGAGCCTGGCTAGAGGGTCATCAGTCTTGTTTATCCTTTTAAAGAACCAGCTCTTGGTTCTATTGATCTTTTGTATTTTTTTTTTTTTTTTGGTCTCTATGTCATTTATTTCTGATCTGATGTTTATTATTTCCTTCCTTCTACTTTCTTTGGGTTTTTCTTGTTGTTCTCTTTCTAGTTCTTTAAGTGTATGGTTAGATAACTTATTACCAGTTTTTATTGTTTTTTGAGGTAGGTTTGTAGTGCTATAAACTTCCCTCTCAGGACTGCTTTTATTGCTCCCCATGGATTTGTGATTGTTGTGTGTTCATTTTCATTTGTTTCTAGATTATGTTTTTTTTTATTTCTTCTTTGATCTCTTTGGTAACCCATTCATTATTTAATAGTATGCTATTTAGCCTCCATGTGTTTGATTGTTTTCATTGTAGTTGATTTCTAATTTTATGCTATTGTGATCTGAGAAGATGCTTGATATAATTTCAATCTTAAATTTGTGGAGACTTAGCCTATGTCCTAATATGTGGTCTATCTTTAAACTATCCCATGTGTACTTGAGAAGAATGTATATTCCACAGCTTTGGGGTGAAATGTTCTGAAGATGTCAATTAATTCTATCTGACCTAGTGAATCATTTAGGATTGCTGTTTCTTTGCTGAATTTTTTGTCTAGAGAGTTTAATCTAATGGTGTCAATGGGGTATTAAAGCCCCCTACTATGGTTGTATTGCCGTTGATCTCTCCCTTGATATCTTCCAGAAGTTTTTTTTTTTTTTTTAATGTATTTGGGTGCTCCTGTATTGTGTACATATATGTTTATCAGCGTTATATCCTCTTGTTGAATCGATCCCTTTAGTATTATGAAGTGGCCTTCATTATCTCTTGTTATGGCCTTCACTTTGAGGTCAATTTTGTCAGATATAAGTATTGCTACCCTAGCTTTTTTTCATTTCCATTTGCCTGAAATAATTTTTTCCCATCCCTTCACTTTCAGTCTATATGAGTTCTTTGTTCTGAGGCGGTCTCTTGTAGACAGTATATATATGGGTCATGTTTTCTTATTCATTCAGCCACCCAATGTCTTTAAAATAAAAATAAAAAGAAAGAATATAGGAGAAAACACACAAAACAAACAATTAAATCAAAAAGCACAAATAAAAAACACCCTGAACAAGGGGGAGCAAAATCTGTAGAGGCAGAGCTTAAATATAGAAAATAGGGTTAAGGAATTGGATGAATAGGGGAAGTACCACGGTTTAGTATAGAGGAGGGAGAAAGAGAATAAGTGGATAAGAAGAAAAAATAAATAATAAATTTATTTATTTATTTATTTATTTATTTATTTGAAAAGGAGAATAGAGGGGAGAGCAGATGGGCCTGAATTTAGGAAGTGATACTAATTAAAAAATGAGGACAAGAAAAGAGCAAGAGAGGAGAGGAAAAACAAAAAAAAACCAAGTAAAACAAAAAAAATGAGTAGTGAAGAAAGAGAAAAGAGAAGGGGAAATGGCATAGGAGAAGGGAAGGAGAAATTTTATATATGAATAAGCCAACAGAGTCTACAATAATAATAATACATCAATGAAGCAGATAAAGAAGATCAATTTTTAACAAGAGGTAAAAAGAAAGGAAAGTGAAAAGCTAAAGCGGGGAAGGGAGAAGAGAAACAGGTTGGAAAAGGGAGAAGCGAGGAAGAAAACGGTAAAATAAAAGATCAAATAACAATAAAAAAAATACTAAATTTTTTTAAATAAAAAAAGAAATAAATGAAAAAGTGAAATGTTGTCTTCAGCTGCATTTTAATGCTCCAGGGGGGCTGGTTTAGAACCCCACTCCTCTGTTCTGTCTGCCAATTCTGGGCTTCCTGTTAGGTAGTTAGATGCTGACCACTGTCAGGCACTGACTTTGGGTTTTAGCACCATGTTGAAGCTCCAAGTGATCCACGCTCCTCTGCTTGTGTCTGTCTCCACAGGCCTTAGCTGCAAGCAGGCAGGGCAGATTTGCCTGCTTTGCTGTCTGCCTGCTGTCAATCTTCATCACTCTAGCATCTGACAGGGCTTTAGGTAGGTCTAGTGCTGTTTTACTTTCCGGGGTCAGACGGATGTTTTTTCCCCGACCCAGGGCCATTCCTCCACAAATGGCCCAAAATATTACTCTGGCCTTGGTTGGTCAGAGATCCTTGTTTGGAAACCAGTGGGATTGGCTGGCAAACTGGAGTTTTTATCAGTCTGGTACCCAGAATAGTAGGGCGGACTGGCTCTTCTCTCAACCCAGTCACTGAGGGTTCTTGGGGGGCTATTCAGAGCCTTTGTTTCCTTTGTGTTGCTCAGAATGCAGGCCGGGTATGGCAGGCTGTATTACTTGCCTTGAGGCTACTGGGAGGAGCTGGCACTTCAGGAGAGAAATGGCCGCTTAGGTTGGGAAGATTATGAATGTCCCAATGCCTGCCCTGCTTCCCTCTCCAGCCTCTCCTCAGGCTCCACAAATCTGTGCCTCTCCCTGCTCTGCAGCCTCGGATGAGTTCTTGAAACGGAAAAGTCCCATTTTCTGGGTTTAGCAAATAAAACCAAACACAAAACAAAAGCAAGACAACCACGAAACTGCGGGTGTCTCTCCTGCCGCACCGTGCGGCTGAAGCCACTTTTCAGGCCGCCTTTGGGGTGCAGCCTTTCATGGCTGTGGTCTTAGGTCTGGATTCCTCAGGTGTCAGCAGCCCTGTGGCTTTTCCTTTTCTCAGCTGGGTGTTGTTCCTGTCATCAAGGGACGCGGCTTTGGTGCAATGCAGCTTCCATCTCACCCTCTGGGCCCAGTGGTCGCGTGTCCCTCTCCAGCCCAGATCCCCGTTTCTACCATTCCCCAGGTGTCCTCTGCCCTTCCTTAGGAATTTTTATCTTCTATTGGCTTATCTGTAATTTTATGTCTGGAATAGAATACATATGAAGGAACAAAGATCATTTGATTTGTTTCTCCTAATGGCTAATTGAGACTCCAGTTTTTTTCTTTCTCATTCTTAAAACTTAAAAATAAGGTGCTAATTAATCTTTCTTATTTTTAACCTGAATTTCTTGTAGTGCTTTCTCATTTCCAGTCAAGAAAGGAAACTTCATCATATACTTAAAGAAAACAAATAACCACAAAAATTTTAGTGCCATACAGAATCAGCATTCACTCTCTCAGATCTGAGGGTAGCAGGACTTTGGCCCATAGAGGCCACTCTAAGTGAACATAGGCTCACATTATCTCTTATTCTCCTGCTGGAGTTGGTGTTTAGCCTGAGAAAAGACTCTTCTTAGCAATGGCAGAAGTGAAAAAGAACAGCTTGGTCACTCAAACATTTTAAAAAGCCTTTGGTCACATCACTACTATTAATATTCCATTGGTGAAAGCAAGTCTCATGATCAAAGTGAGGAAATATCTTCTGCCTCTTTTTAGGAAGTGGGAATAGAAGGGAAGGAAATAAAGTTGACCCAGTAAAGAGTGATGATAAAGGGAGGGGTGGAGACACCAAGCCATCATTCCAATATCTGTCTATTCCTCATTGCATGGCTTCATGCTATTCTTGCTCCACAAAGTTATATAATAGGACTAGAGGCCCGGTGCACCACATTCGTGTAATGGATGGGGGGTGGGTCCCACAGCCTGGCCTACACCCTTTCACAGTCTGGTAGCCCTCGGGGGATATCCGATGGCAGCTTAGGCCCGCTCCCCATGGAGAGGGACATCCTTAAGCTGCCGTGGGACATCCTTAGCGCTGCGGAGGCGGGCAGGCGGCTACGCTCACCAGCTGTCAGCCCAGAGTGCACTGACCACCAGGGGGCAGCTCCTGCATTGAGCGTCTGCCCCCTGGTGGTCAGTGCACATCATAACAACTGGTCGTTCCACCGTTTGGTCAATTTGCATATTACCTTTTATTATATAGGATGGTTGTGCCCTTCTATCAGACCATGCATTACTATTTCCACAAGATTGCAAGGCTCGGCTTTTGCATCCTCAAAGTCCATTGTTGATAATATTTTTCCATTGGCACTTTCCTCTTTCAGGCCATCTAATAACATTCTTTTTCAGGAAATACTTCTCATTGCAGATATTGCTCACGTTTCAGTACATATTAATGCCCCCTGCTCTAGTGCTTTGGAACCTGAGTGCTACGTGTTCTACCCAGTCATGTATAAAACATGTCCTTTTGGCATGAAGAGTAACTTCCTGATTGGAGTAGATCTCAAAATGGCTCCTCCCTTGGGCAGAAATGTGAATGATATAATATTTCTTATGACATATATTTACATCTTCCCTGGCTGCATCACCTTATGGTTTTGTTTTTGTTTTTGTTTTTTTAAAATATATTTTATTGATTTTTTACAGAGAGGAAGGGAGAGAGATAGAGAGTTAGAAACATTGATGAGAGAGAAACATCGATCAGCCGCCTCCTGCACATCTCCTACTGGGGATGTGCCCGCAACCCAGGTACATGCCCTTGACCGGAATCGAACCTGGGACCTTTCAGTCCGCAGGCCGACGCTCTATCCACTGAGCCAAACCGGTTTCGGCTGGTTTTGTTTTGTAATCAACTTTATACCCACCATCATTTGTGCTTTAATTCTCCTATATTAAGGATCAGATGAGATATTGGTGGGAAAGGAGGGAGCATGAGCTTGTGTATATGTACCTATGTGTATATATGATTAAGAAGAATATGTTTTACAATTAAGCAGATTATCAGTGCTGTTTTGTGCTTTGTATGCCCATCAATAAGTGTGAAATATTACTTTATGCTTATGTTATATTTTTATAGTGAACACACACACACACACACACACACACACACACACACACCCTTATCACCACTACTTAAGTTTTGTCAAATGCATTTTTAAAATTCCAGATTTGAGGACCTGTGAGAGCAGTTATACTTTAAGATTTTTGCGCACATCTTATTTTCATGTTTATCAGGGAGAACAGGCTGAGTCAGATGTTTGGGAGCATAAGAGCACTTAATCTGTTACCACTGCTTTGCATGATACCATGTTCTAGACTTCTTAGGAGCAATCTTTATTTTTGGAGCTCACAGATCACATTTGAACAAGTCAGAAATATTTTCCAGCTTATTTTAGTGAACTTACTCATGTTTTGCCCAAATGGAGCAAAAACACTATTTTTCCAAAGAGTTGCTATTAGTGCCATTCTAGTCCTGCGTTGTTGTTTCATTTGATCATCCCAAGAAATTCACATACTTGTTGGTTTTGTACATGTACATGAAGGTGTGGACATGCCAAAAAACACATTTCTATTGGTGAGATAAATCAAGAAGAAGCTCTCACTGAAATCTTGTGTTTTAATATTGCTTCCCACATGCAAATACTTTGTGTTCTTAGATAATCCTTCTGCCTTGAGGCTTTTAGTAAACCATAAGCATTATTTCGCCTTTAAGAGCTCCTTGGGGTGAAAAATATACACGTTTGACTCAAAGCTTGCACTCTCAGTGATGATGGGTTTAGTTGCTTGGAATTGCCTGGTTATTTATGTGTTTTTATGTTTTTTTGTTTTTGTAGCACCTGTGGATTCCAAGACTGATAGTTTGTTTCATCAGAAGCATGTGTCATACATTTGTAATAACTGACTGAGCACAGGTGTCTCCTGATTATCTATTTGATTAACATAGTGACCAAAATTAAAACAGAGCAAACAAGTCCTGATATAGTTACTTTCTAATTTCCATTGTCATACCCATGGACACTGTTTAAAGTAGAGCTTAACTGTTGGCCACCATTTCATTTTGATTTAGTAGAACCTGAAATCACTAAAGACTCTTCCCAGGACCAAACATCATGCCTGGTGCAGAATAGTCTGTTGAATGAATAAATGAATATCTGACTGAACAGACACATGCACGTAGGAATAAGTTTAATGTGAATGGTCGTCACAAGTGCCAGGATTGTGAATAAACCATTCCACTTTAATTTTACTCCAATTTTAAACTCTGCTTGCAGATATGATTCTTGAGTATTCAGAAACTGTCTGACGCATCATGCCTCAGGAAGGAAGAGAGATAAGGGACCTAAAAAGGACCAAGTCTTACAGCCCATTAATCAAACCCATAATTCTCACTAAGGCAGGTAAAACAATGCATCGCACTAAGAAAAAAAAAAATTACTCTATATCATGAGCATATTTAAAAGCTAAAATCAGAGTCTGCCGTCCCAGGGCACACCAGTGACACTTCTAAAAGGCAGAGAAGTTTGAAGTCCCTCATTAAGAAGATGTCGCCTGCATGCTCAGATAAAACAGGAAAGAAAAATGTATCTAAAGTTCCAAGGAAATGCAGCTCATATTCTTCCTCCCACTCTGTTCCCTGAATGATTCTCTAAGTTACAATATGAGCAAAATGGAGCTTGAAATAGACAAAATGGGACTAGAGCTTTTTTTCAAAATGTAATATCTTAATGGAATTGCTACTCCCGGCCTTCTGTGCAAAGATTGTTTTTTTCCCACATACTTAAGAAGGAAAATTTTAAGGTTCCAGTTAATGTACTTAGTTTCAATAAGTATCATCGCTGTATTTCTAGATGCCTCATAATTAGGGTGTTTAGGGGATATATTTATTTACTTGTGCCTTATCCAGTTAGATTAGGTGCCATTAGTACTTGCATGGTTTAATGGAAATGATAGCTAAAATGTGAGTGAATGCCTCCTCTGTGGGTGAAGCTAAGCCTAGAAGCCAACAGCTATAGCAGTTAAATGTGCGCCAATTCTCATAAACAGAGCGGCCACAGGCAGTGAAGACTGGGCTGAATGCACAGGACCAGAAAAAGCTTCCGTGACTTTCCTTGCTTGCAATCTGCATGCTTGCCTAGCCCTTCAGTAACACTGCCCTTCACCCATCAATATAGGCATGCACTCATGCACATCCAACAGCCAAAATCAGAGAAAATGTTTGCTTTTCATTCCTTTAGCAAAAATATCAGCTTTTTATTTCTTTTAAGTACAGTTTTTAAAAATTATGCTCCATTTTGGAATTCTCCAAATCACCATATTTCATATTTCAGAGAAGACTGATTCTTAGAATAATTTGTACTTTAAACATGAAGGGTGACAGCCAAATGGCTCATGTACCCAGTTAACCATGTTCACTTCTAGTCTTTAAGGCTCCTGAAACTGTAACTCATTCAAAACCAAAACCAAACCAAACAGACAAACAAAACCAAGAATCTCTATCATCCAATTTAGGGATGCAAAACCTGGATTATGTGGCTATTCTCATGAGTGGACTTTGAGGGGAAGCAGAAGCTCCTTGCTTTGTAGAGCTTGTACCTTATTGTCTCTGATAATGCAGGGTGACCTCCAAGCAGTGTAGGGTCACTGATTCTTTTTCATTTATTCAATGGGGAACAGATCCTGTGTTGGCTTATAAAGACTACAGTACACATTAAGATATAGTCCCTCTCTTCAAGGAGTTCATGACACAAGCATATAAAACTATAAAATGATATACTTATATATTTATTACTAGAGGCCCAGCACACGAAATTGTGTGCGGGTAGGGTCCCTAGGCCTCACCTGCGATCAGGGCCATCTTCTGCCTGCTCACCAGTCCCCATCCCACCCCGTCACCACCCACCTGGGAGCCTGTGGGCCGTGGGGGGGGGCGGGGGGGAGGAAAGGGATCAGGCCTAAACTGGTAGTCAGACATCCCTCTCGCAATCTGGGACTGCTGGCTCCTAGCCACTCACCTGCCTGCTGGCCTGATTGCCCCCAACTGCCCCCCTTCCAGCCTGATCACCCCTAACTCCTCCCCGCGGGCCTAATCACCCCCAACTCCCCCTCCTGCTGTCCTTTTTGCCCCCACCTGTCCCCCCTGGTGGCCTGATTGCCCCTGACTGCCCCCCTGCCAGCCTGCTCACCCCCAATTGATGACCCCTGCCAGCCTGCTCACCCCCAACTGCCCCCTTGCTGGCCTGCTCACCCCCAATTGCCCCCCCCCACCGGCCTGATTGCCCCCAACCACCTGCCCCCCCCCCCCACTGGCCTGCTCGCCCCTAACCACCTCTGCTTCAGCCCTGCCACCATGGCTTTGTCCGGAAGGATGTCCAGAAGGTCTCCCGGAAGGTCTCCTGGTCTAATTAGCATATTACCCTTTTATTAGTATAGATAATATATAACTTTCTATATAATAATGTAATGGAAAATGAGTTGTGGAAAGACAAAAGTAGAATCAAATAATTTAACCTGAAGTTTCTAAGAAGACTTAACTGAGGAGGTGGTTGTTGAGTCATTTACTCAGTGGAAAGACATATTAGGTGAATGGGAGGAAGATCAATAGGTTTAGCACATAGGGTAGATGAGACTTCAGACTTGTACCACCAAATAAGATAGCCAATACTGTTACCAAGTAGGCAGCTGTCAGTTGGAATATGGGCTTAGCTGCCCACTTCAGAAGGGTGGGCCACAGTGGGGCTACTGTCTGTGCCAGGATCCAGGGGTGCCTTGCACACTCCAACCAGTTCCCTTGGATGTGCAGGTACTGTGTCCAGGATGAGGAGGCAGGCTGAGGAGTGTGGCATTTTTAGACTTCATGATGGTTAGTGTTACAGCCGCCCAACCCCACTACAGTAGGCAGTCAGGGAGTCCCAGGAAGTCTCCCCAGTTGGCCAAGATGGCACAGTGAGAGGTTCTTGCATCAGTGTGCCAAAAGTTAGCAAGATAATGGGATAGAAAAAAAGCCCTCTCTTCCATATCCCTATAAGAACCTGGGGCTTGAGCAGGAAGGGAGGATGGTTTTTAAGATTTCAGTGTACCTTCTTCTAGGTCATAGCACATGAATAAACCTTTTTTCTTTTTCATCAGCACCTGTCTCATGAGTTTGTCTTCTGTTGTGACAGGCAGTGGAACCTGTGTTAAATCTCCACAGTCCTACATGTGGCTATTTAAATTTATTAAAAGGAAAAAACTTAAAAATTTAGTTCTTCAGTAGCTGATCACATTTCAAGTATTCAATAGCCACACATGGTTAGTGACTATTTTGTTAGTGTAAATATAGAATATGTCCATGATAGCAGTAAGTTCCATTGGATAGTGCTGCTGTGGAAGTCGGTAAGAAATATGTTGGAGTTATAGATTGGGCATACTGAACACAAAGACAGAGTGGAAGCTGTATGAGTTGATAGCTTCACCCAGAGAGTAACAAGTGAAGAAAAAAAGGAAGTTTTCTGGTTTACATCACCATGTAAGAGGTGGATGGGGAAGGAGATGGGACCAACAAATGACCCTGAAAAGAAATGGTGAAAAGAAAAACGGAAATCAGGGAAAATGGAATCCTAAAAATTCAGCAAGGAGAGTGTTTGCAGAAGTCCACAGGTGGTAAGGATGCCTGATATAGCAGAAAATCTCATGAAAGCTGAAAATTGACCTTGAGACCTAAAACATAGAAAGTCACCCATCAGTGCTATTAGTGAAGGTTGGTTAAATTGAGTTGTGTGTGTGTGTGTGTGTGTGTGTGTGTGTGTGTAATGGACATGGATAGAAGAAATATGAAGTGGACTAAATGGTGGCTCCAAAGATATGTCCACATGGCAGCCCATAGAAGCTCAGAGATGCAAAAAAAAAATGGTTCTCTGCTAGAATGTCCAGAAGGAGCATGGCCCTGTTGACACCTTGATTTCTGATTTCTCTCCTCTAGAACTGTGAGACAATCAAGTTCTGTGTTGTTTTCTCTCCCCCCCCCCCCCCTTCTCTCTCTCTCTCTCTTTCTCTCTCTCTCAGCAAATTTGTGTTAATTTGTTACAGCTGCCAGAGGAAACTAATACAAAGGGCACTTGGGAGCAAATGGGGAATAAAGAATGGAGATAGAAAATTTTGACAAATGATTACAAACTCAAATGTTCTCAAGGGAAAGGCAGGTAAAGTAAATGATTGAATGGAAGTAGAAGTGCTAAAAATGGGTGAATTTGAGATGATATGTCCAGTCTACCAAATCAACATACAGATTATATTTCCATTTGTACCTCCCACTCTTCACACTTACGGAAGCTGCTGTCTAAATTTATTGCAGTCTTTCTTACTTAATTTCCATTTTCTCTTATATATCTAGCCTAGACTTTTATGTTTAGCCATTTTAGCTAACTTCTCATGTCATGTTAAAATTTCTTTCATTCTTTTGACCTTGTAACATATGTTTCTTGTTAGTTCCTCAACCTGGTAAAATTCTTCTATTTGTCTGCTCTTGGGAAAAATTCTATGGTAACTATGACAATTTTTCCACTTCATGTAAAGTTGTCTCTCAACACTTACCTCCTCCGTGCAGATCAGCTTTCCTTTTATTTGTCTCTAGTTCCTCTCTTCTAACTGCCCCACAGTAGCTGTCCCAAAATATTACTTTTGAGAATGTAACCCATCTCTTTCCTTTATCTTTAATGAGAACATTGCAATTATTTGATATGCATTTTCTCAACACTTTTTCCTTCCATTTCATGATTTCTTCATGCCTTTACTACATTCTGTTTTATTTTTATCTTTCAGAAAATAAAATTTCTCTCCACTTAAAGACATTTTTCACTTTTTGAAATGAGACTATACTTTTTCCATCTTTCTGAACATATGTGTTTTTCCTCCATCCTCTTTGTTTTCCTGAGTTTCTACTCACAGCTCTTTTGCATTTGCAGGCTTTTTCCAGGTTGGTCTCACCCAGTTTACTGTAAGAATCTCATCCTAATTCTCAACCTCTCCTCTGAGCTCTCTGACTGCTGGCCTCCTCTAACCACATAATTTACAAAAGCTTAAACACTGAGCTTTAAAATACACTTATCTCTTTCTCTCCAAAACCCAGTTCTTCCCATGATTTCCCTACTCTTGTTAATATAGGAGAAATCTTTCCAGGAGTGTAGATTGGAAACTTTGGATTCAGCTTTAAATCTGCCTTTTCCCTGACTCACCTCCCTCCTAGAATGATATAGTGCTTTCAACATTATAGTTCTTTAAAGGACATTTTTAGTTCCTGAGATAAGCACTGGAATAGTGTGGGAATTACTAGTACACTAGATTTGGAAACAGAAGACTTGAACTTAAATCCTGTCTTTACCACTTAGTGCCCCTGTGACCTCTGGCAAGTTGCTGAACTCTCTATCAAGTCATTGAACTCTCTGCCTCAGTTTCCTAACCGTAAAAAGATGATAGCAATACTGTTTTCAAAAGATAGTTGTGAGAATTGCAAAATATTTTTACAAATTCTAAAGTGACATACTTTGATTTAATCTTTGAGGTACCAGGTATGTAGTCCCCCAATAGTTCTCACTCTCAGAGAGAAGGGACTTGTAAAAACAAGTAGGGTTGAACCAGTTGGGAACACTTCCTTTGCAGAAAGCAAACCGTTCTAAATGGATTAAGTTCTACACTGAGTAGATAAGCTTATAAGTTTAAATCTATACAAAACTGCTATTCTTGCAGGTTTTTTTTTTTTTTTTCCAGGAAACTGTTGAAAACTGCATATAGTCCAAGGTAATAGTTGTGATACTTCCCTTTGAGATTTCTCCAGGAGAGTTCAGACATTGGAAAAGCACATAATTCCCTTTGACATTGCACTCACAAGTCATTTGCTAATGATATTGCAGTGGAGGCAAAGGTTATGCAGCCTCTGTTGCTATGTCTTCATCACCAGCATTCCTGCTTATCAGGATACCCTATTTACCGCTGTCTCCCATAGTGTGAGTGTGAGGAGCAAAGCAGCTGGCCCATACACATCAGTAACTTAGGTTTACCAAAATACAATACATGCAAAAGGTAAAACTACTTTTATTGTTATCATTACCAGGTAAATTATCAACACCATGATCCTTAACATTTGGCTGAGATTTGGAAGTCTTTGACTTGATAAATCAAAATGATTATCATGTGTAATTTATGTTAATTCTTTAATTTGCTGTTTCTTGGTTATAAGTGCTTAATATGTAGTGCATAACACTATTGTGATTGTCTTTTAGCTGACAAAAGGGAATTGACTCTTTTAAAAAAAAGTCACTCTTTCTTTTTGCCAATAAACTTAGACTTCAAGTCCATCAACAGCAAAAAAAAAATCACTCTTTTGTAGCCTAACCAATATCAACAAAACAAAATCAGACAATAATATATTTCTTAACTAAAATGTATTTGATGTGATTATTGGCCTTATTGGCTTTATGGAGTAGAGGTCTCTACCTCAAAATGCTACTCTACTTATGCTAAAACATTTGTATGCAAAATACAAAGCCATGTGTTGTTGTATATGTAGATGTGTTTGTATGTGTACCTTCAAAGAATACTTTTTTTTTTTTAGTATAAAACATTTTCTGTTTACAACACATTACAAGTAACCTTGGTGATACATGTGCCATAGTATATAGTCTCTTCAGATTATATGTTTTCCTGATTCAATACTCAATTAGGTGCCAAATACACACTCCAATTCTTATTTTCTTATGTAGTGTTTAATTGTACAGATTACATAAAAAATCACTTAATATAAAGAAAACAAATACTCTTTTTTATTGCCACACTAAATACTTTTGCCAGCAAATGCTTTTGGGGGTGCTCTTTATTTATGGATTTTTTACAATGCCGGAGAGCTTTTGTCGTTTTTAGTGCTTTATATTTATAGTTGCAGAATGATCATTTTCTGGTTGGTTTCACATTGAGCTCTTTCAGAACTAGTTGGAGTAGTAATAGTTTCATACTGCTTATACTTTCTCTCCCTCAGTCCTATTTTAAATCTTTTTCACCCAATCAGTGACACTGCAGTATATTATGCTATACATTTTTAGGCTATTAACTTTAGGCACTGCTAATGATTACTTTTATATATACATATACAACACATAAAACATGTAAATGTTTCTTATTAAAACAAGAAAATTCAAAACACAATCAACCCAAACAGCCCAAAGAAAAAGCTGGAGAGTTTTTTTTTTTTCTTCAAAAGAGATACCAAGAGAAATTATAAAAACTCTTAAAGGGAAGGATTTAGTTTTTTTTTTTTTTTTTTTTAAACAACTTGTTTGGTATTCCAGTCCTATGCTTAAAATGTAACAAAAATAAACACATTTGGAAAAATCAATAATAGGAACATAACAGTTTGTATTTTGTTTGTTTGTTTTTTTGACTAGAAGAAAATGAGTCTGTGAGAAGGCAGGAAGGATGCTCCATCTCACCTTGAGCCCCACATCATTGCACTCAGACACTTGTAAAAAAAGCCTTCAGAGGAGTTCATCTTGAGTTACAGCAGCTCACAGCCATTGGGGATTTAACCTGGACAAGGAATGGGCAAAGTAGTTGAGAACGTTTGGGGACAAAATTTAACACAAAAAGATTTTCGGAAGCAGGGTGATCCAGAAAAGGACACCTCAAACATAAGAAATAGAACAGATTGGAGCAATAGCAAACAGCATTTGCATCTTCACAATGAGGGTTGTCTTTGGAAGACACTGGATTCCGAGCTTATTTTACAATTTGGATCCCTTTACATTCAACTTTTTGAACAAACAGGATGATTCAGAAAACATTTTGCATGAAACACTGAAAGTGGCCATTTTCAGGCTGAGGGGTCAATGGCTAAAGAATGGGATAAAGATGGGTATAATGGAGAAGAGAGTAGAACAAAAACAAATCGGATCAGATGAGAAGCCACATGTGAGGAGAATAAGAGAGAGAGACAACTGGGGAAAAAAGGGAAAAGAAAATTAGTGTAGCAAGGGAAGCCAGATTTTACTAAAGTGTCATCATGCCTAGAACTACAAATCTAGGGGCATAGTATGTAGGAAAATGAAAAAAGAATTTTGTTTTTCTTAATGTACAAAGGGGGTGGGGGTTTGAAGAAACGTTAGCAAAATATTTATTGAGGTTGCCCTAGTAGCGTACAGACATCCACATCTGGCCGGGTCCTTCCCTGCCCAGATTTACTTCCTGTGGGGCAATGGAAAGAGGAGGCACTGCAGCAGCCCAGTTATCTGTCCTTACAGATGTTCATCTGCTTCCAGAAATGGTGTCCTAGAAGAGCAAGGTCAGCAGACAGGAAGTGAGGTCAATGTCAGGTTTCCCATGCCAGGAACAGCAACTGTAGGTACTTTGGAGGGTACTGCTGGTCACACCCCAACGCTGATCATTGAACTGGTCAAAAAGGCCAGTCCCAGAGTCACCTTATCAACTCTCTTGGAATTTTGACACCATTAATTAATCCCTTCTGGTGGTAAAGAGCTGGAAAGAAACATTTTTTGTTAAAAACAAGCATAATCTTTTTTCTCTTTTTAAACAAATTTATTATAATGTACTATGTACCACTCAGAATTCTTTTTCAGTTTTCCCAAGTTAAGGATCTGGTTTACCGGTAGAGAGATATTTCTCAAACTAAAACTGGACACTTTCTTAAAAGTTACATTTTCAAAGTTAATTCTATGGTGTATGTCTTAGCCTTTTGGACACTCAATTGAGATCTAATCAGTAGATCTGTTGTATCTAGGAAACCGAGAAGGAAAACAATCAGCTCTGTTCTCCCCTCTGGGCTGGAGGAGTGAGCTGTAATAAGAAGCATAAGAATACACTGAGAATCACAAGCCCCAACACACAGGTTTAGCACTGCCTGGCTGACCTAACTCACAGGTGCATGGTTGCCAGGTAACCTTGGGGCCTCAGGGTCCTTCAAGAAGCCCTGCAATTTGACTTGGAGAGGTGTGGGCAGTGCCTAGGGCAATTGTGGGGAGCAGGGCAAAGGGAGTCACTCTCAGGGCAGCTGGCAGGGTGATTGCTCCTCACCTATGTGGCAAGTGGAAACAAGCCTGGTTTGGCTGTGAACAGCCTATCTTCTTTCTCAGCTGTGGGTGCTGTGAAAGGGCTCTGATTAACGGTGATCATGCAGAAGGAGGAAATGAAGGCCGTGCTGTGCATTACATAAAGCACACCATTTTTCTTTGTATATTTAAAACACAACTCCTGCCCTTTATAAAGTTATATTCTAAAAATTCCTCTCAATCTTGGGCAAATTTATAGAGCACATTTTCACATGTGTGAAGGGCAAAATGATTTTGGAGAGAGACACTGATTGGTTGAAAACACCTGGATTCTAGTTACAAATTTGCAAGTTTCTTTATCTCCAATGTTAGCCTGGAGTCACCCCGTCATTTGATATTCACATGAAATTTGCTCAAATCCCTATGTGTTGTGGGAAACCCAGAACTCCCCTCAATCTCTTTAGGAATTCTTGAGGATTTAGTTTTCTTTACCTTCCATGACCCCTACTTCCTCCTTCTATAGATTTAATTCAGATCATGAGTCACAAGGCCCCTTGCATATGGTCTGCATATAGAGTCTGCCATTGCCTAAACCATTTATCTGGGAAATTCATAAATCAGGAACACCTTGTTCCCAAACACTGCCAGATGTATAGGGACATGCTTCCACCTAAGCTGATGTTGATTTATCTTTTAGTGGGTAATAGTAGTTACTGCTCAATTTGTGTACTCTTAGGGGTCTGTGTTTCAGTCCACTTCGGCAAGAAAGCTTTACGTGGATACAGAGGTGCAGTGTGACCATGTACAGCAAAACAGGTGGTGGTCTTGGCCTGGAATTCATTTACAAAGACAGGTCCAATATTTAAGAGCCAGCCTCTTTCAAAGTCTGCATTGGTGGGTGAGCTAAGTTCATAGAAGGGTAGATACTGAGAATTAGCTGGCCTCTCCTGATTCATGCCTTGTCTTTACAACTCCGTCTTTCCAAAGCATAGTCTTACCCCCCCCCCCCCCCCCCCGAGAGATCCATCTGTTAATGAATCTATTTAGGGTGAAGAAAAGATGAGTTATCTAATAAGGCTACAGGAAAGCTGAGAGCTTGAGGGTGAAGGGGAGGCAGCCTGGCTGCTTTGTCACCACCTGGAATCAGGCAAATAGGGAGATCATGCAGGCCAACCTTCCTAACCCAAGGGCTATCATTCTGCTTTATATGTTTGAGTCATTATGAGAAGAGAAAGATTTATAGGCGTTATTTCAACACTTACTCAACAAATATTTATTGAACACCTACCCTAGTCTGAACTCTGCAGTGTATTCAGAGATCAGGGCTGCAAACAAGTCATTCTCCCTCACTATTCTCAAACACTGCTCTTTTTAATTGCCTCTAGACCACATCCTAAGTATCAATCCATGTATTGATTGAATGCTTCCATGTATAAAGGTTCTTACAGGGCTGAAATTGTCAATATTTGCAAGATCTAAGATTTGGAACTTGGAGGAAGCTTATTCTTCGTAGGTATGTACTTTCATGTGCCTTATATGATAGTGCAGCCTAGGTTAAGTTTATGCTTATAAAAAAAAAAAGCAAAAACAAACTAATACACATCTAGCGTTTAAGACTGAGGAAAAGATATGAGGTACTTCTAAGAAGCCAATTCAATCTACTGCCATGGATATCATAGGTTTCAGCATTAAACATGTACGTGAAAGAATGTCTTTTTAAGAAAACATAAATATTTACATTGTGATGTTAATAGTTCAATAGATAACATTTGTCCAATTTGGTCATAACCAGTTTTGAGGAATAACATATGAATAAAGATGCCTAGTTCATTAAAGAAATGCCATATTTGGCTGGTGAAAGTGGGTTCTTGGTAATAGCCATCCCCCATGATGTTCTATTTCAAATGTGTGAATAAGGAATATACAACCTTTGTAAAGGGCTTGGCCCTCATCCAGAGGTACATGAAATGCCGAAGATGAGGGTTTAGGAGAACAGCTTCTCTTTCTAAATGTGCCAGCTCTCTTCACAAGCACTCTCTGTCCCATTGAAGTGATACCCATGGTTGTAAGTGCCGCTCACCAAATTTGGGGGACTCGCAGAAAGAATTTTGCCATGTGGATTCTAGAAGAATGTTACTCAATTTTTTATAACCTAAAACTCCTACAATGCCCTCGTGCTATCTTCTAGAGAAGCCAGACCAGAAAAACACACATTGACCAGCTGTAGGTACTATGTTATCTAACTGTCTATGACTACCTATGCCAAACTTCTGGAAATTCTAGTGTGTCTAGTGTGTTTTTTTCTTTTTAATATATTTTATTGGTTTTTTACAGAGAGGAAGGGAGAAGGATAGAGAGTCAGAAACATCGATGAGAGAGAAATATCGATCAGCTGCCTCCTGCACACTCCCTACTAGGTATGTGCCCACAACCAAGGTACATGCCCTTGACCGGAATCAAACCCGGGACCCTTGAGTCCGCAGGCTAACGCTCTATCCACTGAGCCAAACCTGTTAGGACTAGTGTGTTTTTTCTTAACTTGAGGAGCTAGAGTCAAGCCTTTCCTGGACAGTTCCAGTTTACTCCTGTCTTGTTAGTGTGAATATTACTAGCGCATGCCCTTTTACTCTTATGAGTGTCCTAGTTTAAAGGATAAAGCATATGGTTACCTTATCTTTAACCTGGATCCGAATCTCCCACCAGCTGAGACTAACTCCTCCAGGATTATTCCTACTTTGCATCTATACAGCCATACGAGTTTGGGTAAATTATCTAATTTCACTGTGGTTTAGTGTGGTCACCGAAATAATGGGGTTGTATGAACAGATATTATCTACTTCCTCCCTAATAGTAACACACACACCAAGTGTTAATCATATCAATCAAATTATTGCAATTACTATTTGGGGAACCCATTTTTCTCTTAGAGCAAGGTGGGATAGTAGATGTATGTTGAAGGATCTTTTATAATCAATAGCTCGATGGAGCATCCTTCATGCCACTCTAAGAAGTTTGAGCTTTATCCTAGGCAAAGGAGGGTGACAAGGTTTATGAATATGTAAATAATGTGACAAATATTTGCTTCAAAGAATCCAGGTGAAAAAAAAATGGGAATGTTGACAAGAACTTTGAAGGATTATACCTCTGTATCTGGGAAGTCATAAAAGTTATAGCTTCGTGAGTTCAAACGTGAGAGAAGATTTCAATCAGCTTTCTATCTCCTCTACTCACATGTCTCAAATCTAGGCCACTGGTGTAGTATTTCCTTGCTTCTCATCTTTCAATACTGTTTTGTGTGCACTATTAAAAAAAACACCACAGTATTACAGGGCAGGTTGTCTTTCAGTGATGAATCAAGTGATCCCCATGTGCTAGTTTATAAATTGTTAACTGCTTTGGGATTCATAGAGATGAAAGATGCTTTATTTATTGTCCTTTGAGATGAAAGATGCATAATTTATAACATGAGGATTACTATTTTATTTACTCTTGTGATTCTGAAATCACATTCTTTTCTAGTGATGAAATTGCAGAATCCCTTTTAATTTGTGGGCAAGTAGCTTATTAAAAGCCTCAATATTGGGGAGTCTGACTACACAGAAGTGGATGTTGTATGAAAAAAGCAGTATGATTCTTTTGTTGTTACATAAAGGCCTTCTCTTGCTCACAAGCATTAGTGAGATATTAAACATGTGTGCATGATATAAAGATGTTGGCTCTGATGTGCATTCATGCAGGCTTGTGATGACATAATTAGGTACATTCTACAAAAGTATCCTAAAATATCACAGTTGAAGACATTGCATGGTCTTCTCTTCCAGCGGGCCCAGGACCTTTGCATTATTGCATGTTTACAGGTAATCATATGTTACCAGCATCCAAAATATCAACAACTTTGTGTTTAGGAAAATGTCAGCTTCCTGGTTGATAGATCCTTTAGAATTTCCTTGCCTGGAAATCTTCACTTTGCAGCTTTGTAGGAACAGCTAGTTGTATTTGCCTGCTTGCTTGGTTTCCATTGAAAGGTGTGGTTCACTTTTTGGGAGCAAGGTTTGGAAACCTTCCTTTCTTTCTTTCATGTTTCCTTCCTTCCTTCCTTCCTTCCTTCCTTCCTTCCTTCCTTCCTTCCTTCCTTCCTTCCTTCCTTCTTCCTTATGTTTGTCCTATGTCACCTCTGTGTCAGATGGACTGTGGGAAGCCATGGATTGTGTGGACTGGGTGAGGCAGGAATGTCAAGAGTTGTTTTCCATCCCGTTATTTCCCCATTCCACTCTTTCTTTTGTGGGACTGATGTCATTTACTCAGCATTTCAGGTCACAGCTACAGTGGAACTTTTGGAAATACAAGAGCAGGATCAGGGTAGATGTTAGCTTCTTCTTTTCCCAGCTATTCACTTCTCCCAGAGGAAAAGTGCTTACCCTTAGACAGTTGGCCAAATAGCAATAATAGAAAGGGAAAGTAACCTATAGATAGATGCTCCCAGAGGCTGTAGGATAGCACCTCACAAAGTATCTAGCAGGAACTACACAGAAAATCCAGAGAAACAAGAACCAAACCCAGAATTTTCCATTTTCTTAAAATGATCTTACCAATTTGGTTGCACGTTTCTATTTCGTTAATGTTGTGTATTGGTTTGTTACAATTTCAAATTCACTTGTTTATGACTTAAGTGAAATTGTTTTGATCGAAGGGTGAATTTTTTACAGTGGGGAAGCTGTATCAGGATGATGTCAACAAAATTATTGTGCTTCTGAGTGCTTACCAGTGTGAGTGACTATGACGTAATGGGGATTTAAACTTTAAATACCAAGGGTCTGTGAGGACTTAAAGAGAGTGTTCTGTTTGGGAAAGGTTACTCTTTGCTAATCTGAATAGATCTCCAAAGAGCTTAGGACATTAGCTCCTTCTGTGGCGAGGCTACTCTTGGCCAGCTGGGTTGAAAACAGTGCAGTGGCCACTTGACAGAGATCATCTTGCCTGCCAACACCAGCGCCTCCATTCTGCTAGCATTATGCTTTAGCAACAAGGGCTTTTCAATTAGCACTGGCATTCGGATGTCAGTTCTTAGTTGGCTAAGCCACCTCTTCTGAGAACCAACTCATAGAAAGGTACACCTCAACTCAATTTGGACTTTATTTTTTTCATCACTTCTTTGCTTGAAACAATAGTGTAATTAATCTATTATTGATTTTGATTAGGCTATTTCTTTACTGGCTTATTAAAAGACAACCTGTATGCTATTGGCTTGTGAAATATTACTATAATAAATTATATTCCTGCTGTGAACCTATGTTAAAGAAATTATTGGCAGGGACAATCTGAGTCTCTGAGCATAATTTTTTTCATGTACAAAAAATTAGGATATGTGTTTGCTTTTTTACTCAGAGTCAGTTTAGGATTTCTGTGAATGTTCTGTTGAAAATAAAGAAAGTATTTCCAGAAACTGTAATTCCTCTGTCCTCCATCCCCAATGCAGAGAAGTGTGACTTTAAAAAAAGAAATATTCTACTTGCGAGTAGAAGCAAATGAAAGGAAGTTAAAACATAACTAATAACAGTATTTGTGTATATGGAAAATCCTGGCATAAGATAAGGAGGATTAGAAATTATGTTTTCTCTGAAGAAAGAAATGGACTTTGTTATGCCCAGATTTCAAGATCCCCATTAGACCACACCAGGGAGCCAGCCGTGTCCGATGCAAAAGCAGAGAGTCTTTTATTCGAGCTAGCTCGGCTCCCCGATCACACTCACCGATGCAGCGGCAAGCCAAGTGGTAGAGAGAGACCTAGCCCAGCATGAAGAGGAGTTTTATAGGGGGGTAGAAGGGACTGTGGGCCCTGCCGATTGGCCAGGCGCAAGTCGGTGTCTCGTTACACAGGATGTGGTCATCTCTATGGCATGCACTTCCCTTGATTGTCATTGGTTAGTTTAAAGAAATCCTGGGTGTGGCTAGCAGAGGCCTGGGCTTCCGGGAAGAAGGTAGCACATGACTGCTGCCCCAACATGGAAGATACGGGGCAAGATGGAGGGCATAGCCCTTGCCCTTTCAGACTTCAACTAAAGTGAGGAATGAGAACTAGGTTTAAGAAAGTCCTTTATATCTGAGTCAGTCCACTACAGTTGCTGGGTTTCATAAGACATGTTTCCTGAATGCCTGTTTCTCTTGTTGCCAGCACTGTTGAGGTTATCACTGTTTGGGCAAAGAACAGATATTCACCTACTGAGAATGACTTACAGAATATAGGATTTTTGACACTCAAACCTGTTATTTTTTTCAGATCAGAAACTAAGTCTAATGTTTCCTGAAGTCACTTGGCTGGTACCATGGCAAGGATACCAGTTTCTAAGCACCAGCCCTGAAGTGTTTTCTGTTCAGCAAACCGTGGGGTGGTTCTCAAAAGCACGAGATCAAGCTAAAGAATTCTGGAGATTTTGTCCTACTCTGGATAGTTGAAACTAGAAAAGTAGTATACCCTTGCAGAACATGAAATTATATAAAAAAGGAAATCACTTTTGTATTTCCTCAAAATGCATATGGCATAAAATTTTTACATTTTTCCCCCTATGTGTGTGGATTTTTAAAAATTTACCTAGTGATGTGTGGTTATCTTTGTTTCCCTCCTTTTTATAATTATTACTACTTTTGTTTTACATTTGCCTCTGGGTTATTACATGGAAAAGGGGTCACTTGTGATGTTGAGACCAAAAGGGAAAGTGTTTGTGTGTTGCTTTGGAAGCTTCCATAGTAGTTCAGAATAGCACAAAGTCACTCCTGTAGATTATTAAAGCTACGACAAATACACTGATATTTTATCACTTGTAATGAATGTTTCACTTCTTTGAGATCTATTCTAATTTTGGAAATTAAGTGCTCACCTAAGAAAGGCATATGATATCTCTTTGCATCTCAAAAAAAGGGGAAGTTTTTATTCCATCCAGAGGAAATCTGCTCAATCCTGCTTCCTTAGAGACCTACTAGTCATCTCAGGAATAAAGAGCTATATTCTTTTTCTTTTCTTTTTAAAAATCTCAGCAGAGTGTACCCCACACTCTGATTATCTGCGGAGCTTGGCTTTAGAATGATGAAATCCTAGAACATTAGAATTTTCTAGAACATTAGAACCAGAGGGATTATAGGACCCATGTGGCCTAATCTCTTCATTTTACAGGTAAGAAATATGGCCCAGAGAAATAAGGTGACTTGTCCAAGGCCACATATGTATTTAATGGAAGAAACAAGACTTGAAACCTGTTTCTGGTCTCCTTTATTTTTATTCATGCAATTTTTAAAAAAGCATGTTCTCTTCATACCACTGGGTCTAGAGAGTAAGAAAAATACTGTTGCCATTAGCCTGAAGCAAAGCAGAGACACTAAGAGGTCAATAGATTCAAGGTCAAGGTCGACAGGTACCCAGTAGCAGAATCTATAATAGTAATGTACATACAATGAGAGAAGCCTGCATGAAAACCATCATCATTACATTTGGGCTGCAAGTGTGAGTTTTTACAACTGCCACAGATTACTAACTATTGTATTCTTCCCATACACTCCTCCCTTGGCCATAGGGACATATTGTAAACTGAGGTATGCAAACCCTACATCAAATGGAAAAAGAGGTGAGCATGCAATTTCCACTTGTCACTAGAAGGCCTCCAAGACCTGATCATTACTTACAATAGCAAAGATAATATCCTTCCCTACATTTCCTGAACTATCTACCTTCTTATTGCTATAATTTTATAGCTTTTACTTGGCAGCTCTGAAAAAACAGGAGAGAAGCAGACCCAGATCTGCTTGTTTGGAACAGTTGCTCTGCTATGTCCAGATGACCATTATAAACACTAAGCACGAACGGAGGGAAAGATTACATGGAAAAGGGATCACTTGTGGTGTTGAGACCTAAGAACTTACAAATTGCTTGGTGTTTCACTTGAACATAAAGCTATTTCTGTGATGTGTCTTCTCTGTCTGGCTTTGCACCTGAGATAACTCCCTCAGGATGACCTCTATTTTCAGTGCAGAGCCCATAGCATTATGCCGGAGGCTGCAGAAGCCAATGGTATGTTTCATCACACACTGGAAGGCAGAAACATATTAAAAATGTTCCCACGCTGGCATATTTCTCAACTAATTTTTCAAGCTTCTAAAAGTCATGCTTACTCTTGTTGTCTCTGCTCTCAGTTAATGTGTATTGATGACATAAGGTCAAAGTTGGAATTGAGAGAGACTCTAGCTAATTTTGTTAGTTATTTATCAATAATACTTATTGAGTTGCCTACAATAAACCACGCATTTCACAGTTTCCTTCCTTCCTTCCTTCCTTCCTTCCTTCCTTCCTACCTTCCTTCCTTCCTTCCTTCCTTCCTTTCCTTTCTTCCTTCTTTTATTAAAAGCTCACAACTCTGGAGTACATATTATTGCTCCCACTTAAATGAAGGGTCAGAAAGATGGCATGGCCACATTACCACAGTTAGATCAGATAGAAGATAACCATTAACCCAGTTGCTCTGGATAATTATTAATAGATCTTCAATTTAATTTCCCTACCAGGTTTATTCAATACATGGTGTTATCACTCCAATCAATTAGCACCCGATTTGATCTAAAGCAAAACTGTGAAGTGGGAGGAGTTTGCCTTTGGGCCTTGTTTGCGTCATCTATCAGAAGATCTCCGTTCCTCCCTCCTGGGAACATATTTTTCATCCCCTGTGTCTTTTAACCTCTGTGCTATTCTCACTTATTCTGTCTCAGTTGGTTGTTAACTGGTTGCTGTTAAATATTGGTACATCAAATTCCTATTGGCCTTCTCCATCCACAAACCAGCCAAGAGCTAGCTCTCAACCATTTTGCTCCACAAGCCTCAGTCCAGCCATTGCCTCTATCTTTGCAGAACAATATGAAAGGTTCTGGTATGAAGCAGTTAATTCAGATGGTCTCATCATTGTGTCACTATGTAATTCTTCTCTGTGCTTCCACAAAACTTTGTATATGGCCTTGCCTCTATGATTTATAACATTGTACAGTAATCCCTTGCTTATATTTCTTTCTTACAATATTACAAAATTGTGAAGAACCAGGATAGTATTCTGTTAATGCATTCTCAATGTCTAGCATTGTGCCTGGAATAAGATAATCAGTGAAGACTTAACAAATAAACAGAGGAACCTAAGTTTTTCTGCTGCTTTTTCTTGTTCTCTCAATTCCTGTAACTTTCTGATTGCTGGCTCTTTTCTAGAATTTTTAGTCATCAATTTTGTTTTTCCTCCTCAACTTCTGAGGGTTCCCGGATTCCCTACCATAACTCCAGTTTTATATTTTACGGCATCATTCCCTAGTATTTACATTGTTGTGATGTTTGTTTTTCCTCTTGGATTTAAATCTATGGCATAACCTGATTTTGCAGCAGTTATATCTACAATTTACTTGCAATAAGCACAGCTTGCTTGTTTGGCCAGCTCTGATTTCTGATATCTGTTCAAACTCTAATCACATTTTTTTTGTAAGATCCAATCTTGGAGATAGAAGACATGGATTTGAAGCCTAACTCTATCTTTCTAGCTGCATGACCTGTGACTTAGCCTCTTTGAGTTCATATCCCACACCTTGTTATAGGTAATAACAAGAATGAATGAGGTAATATATATTGAAGAACTTTGCAAATAAACACTAAGTTGCTTTGGCTACATCCAAAATTACTGGATTATCACTGCCTTATACCAGTCCAAAGGAAGTTCTTAAACACAGAAAATCTCCCTCAAACCGTAATAACCAGCTCTCCTAAAGCAGGGAGTGAAAACATTAGGACTTGGCATATCACCTTGGGAAGAGAGCCAGCTCTGGACTAGGTCATCCTTGGAACCAGTGGGAATGCTGTTTTATAGTTTGCTAAATTTAGATACATGAGACACATTGAATTAAAGGTTGAATGTTCTTCAATCTTAGTGTTTTGAAATTATTTCAAAATTAATTTCTCAGTATTTTCAGCAATATGGATGTTTAAGCCAGACCATATATTGTTACAAGGTATCATGAGTGCAAAAATTACAAACTGCAGGCTATCTCACACATCAGTGTTGGTCTGAAACAGTCTTTAGAAACAAGTGAAAGGAAAAAGCGACATGAGAGCCTAAGGAAAAGGCAGACACAGCTGTGCCTGTCTTGAGTCAAGTGTTGGTACTAAAATTTCAGATAAATAGGCTTAAAAACCTTAGAGAATTCTGACAAATGGAATATGAAGGTATTTTCCAAGCTCACTTAGTTCAGACTCAAAATAACCCAATCTTGTTTCTGTTTTGTAAAATAGAGAGCTTACACCATTAATATTTCCTACAAAAGAAGAATATTACTTTTAAGAATATTATTCTTTCTTACTTTGTGGGAGGATATCAGATGTGGTCAAGGGAGTTGCTATAGAAAGTGTTAAAATGAATGAAAAAGTCTGACACTCCCAAACATAATTAGAGATATTAAGATGCCGTATTTATGTTAATTTTAAGAGCTTGAATTTTTCTCTAATTTTTATGTGTTTGGAAGTTATTTTGAGTGTTGGTCTTTAAGAAATGTATTTGAAATTCACTCTCAGCTAAAGTGGCCTACAAGGTTTTGAAATTTGGGGGGTGGCAGTGGTTGAGTTATACATTCCTCTAATGGTACAGATGGGAATAATGCCTTTTGCTCTGCTGCACTATTTCATAAATCAAAGCTCTTCCTCATTATAACAGTGCATTGCTTTGAGCCAGCTAAGTCATCGTTGAAAACCTTTGAAGAGCTTGAGTAATGCTTGGAACATACTCCACTAAGATCTGTCGATTTCTGGAAGCCCTCTGCGCTGTTCAAAATGGTCAAAGGGAGTTAGAGACTCATCAAGCTGACTGTGTACATGCAATTTTGAGGTAACTTCAAATACTTATTTTTAATCCACGCTTCAGCTAGTTCCCATGCTATTCATATCCTTTTAGCAGTAAACCAGTTAAGCATGATTGATGAAGAAGAACTATACAGATTAGGAGGCCTATACTGGAAGATGTAATGTGCAGTCAGGAGCTGGCAAACTTTTTCTATAAAGGGTTAGATAAGAACTAATTTTGGCTTTAAAGAGCATATGATCTCTGCTGCAACTGCTCAGTTTGGCTGCTGTACTGTGAAAGCAGGCACAGACAGTACATAAACAAATAAGCACATCTGTGTTCCAATAAAACTTTATGAAAAGAGTCAAGAGGGCAGATTTGGACGGTGGGATATAATTTTCTCACACCTGTTCTACACAGTAGCTTTGTCATTGCTTAAAATTTTAACTTAATTCTCTCCAAGGAGAGGATTCAGACCAACACAGAAAATCGTAGAGATGTTAATAATCATTAAAACTCAAGATAAGGGGTCAGACATATTGCTATGTCTGAAAGAGCTACTTTGGGAAAGAGAAATGATTTTCTTTCTAACCCTATAGGCTTTATTCAGAGTAAATAAACAGCTGAGGTGAGATTTTAAAGTACGAAGCCAATGTGACCCTCTCCTTCTTGGATGAGTTTCAGAGCTCATCCTCTGAACGTACTTACTGAACAGTTGACTATATATGGATAGATTGTCTATGAACTAAACAGAGACTAGAGACTAAATCCAGGAAAAATGTAGACAGATTCTAGGACTGAAGCATCACAATGCCAAGTTGCTGATGACTCATACTGTTAGTCTCACCTCCTTTTCCTAGGGCTTACATTTAACCATTTTCCTACTTGTTTCCACGTCTAGAAAAAGAAGACTAGGGGTGGGGTGGGGCTAAAGTAAGTAAGACGACCTTGGAAGAATAAAGTGCAAGGTGGCAGAAATGTTTTAAGAAAATAAATAAATAGACAATTTGAGGCAAATCTGACTCTAAGTAAAATTCTAAATCAGTGGAATTCCCTTTGGCCCTGGGACTTTTGCCTCCTCTCACTCCATGCCATCACTTCCACAACCCAGGGAATTAGAGACACTTGATGGACCCCCAACCTTCTCCCTGCCTTGGATGGGGTTTACATCTCCAGGCTCTTCTCCCCGTTCCCCTCGTGTTTCCCATCAACATTTTCAGATAATTTGAGATAGCTTATAAGAGGAAGAGCAATTTTAATACTAATGTGATTAATTGATAGCCCCAAATTAATCTGTGATTTATAACATTCAGGAAGTATAGGGAGCTAATTTTAAGCAAAGAGAAATTCCACGGTGCCCCTTAAATGACACCAAATAAACCATAGTCTACTCAGCTTCTAATTAGTACAGGTATCTGTTGTCACTATTGATTACAAAAGCAAAACACAAACTGTGAAACTAATCCACTCTGAGAGTTAGCGGATTCTCGAGATTTTGAAGATCTCACTCTTCATTTTAATATCCAAATATGGTGACCTGAGACTCTATCCTATATCAGGATGAAATATCCTTGATATTGTTGTGAATGTCAAGACAAAGAAATCTCTTGATTGGCTGACACAGTAATTTCCTTCTTAAGCATCTCTTGCAGTATCTGGAGATTTCTTTTCTCTTGTGGGCCCTCTCTCCCCCACGTGGATGTCACTCTGATTTTATTTCCTCATGAATAACAGCAGTAATGGTTTTTGTATGGCAAACATTTTCCAAAGGTTTGAAGTAATGGAGGGAAATTCTACTACAGTGTAGACATCAATTTAAATTTAATATTAGATATTACAGTCTCAAAAATTCATCAGTAATTTCTGAAAATAGGATGTTCCCTTCCTCTCTTCTTAGGGCTCCTACCTTTGCACAAGGGCTCTCTCTTCCTTCCTTCTTTCCTAGCTCATTCTCACATGTTCCATTATTTATTTCATCCCTGTGCCCTTTATCCTCTCTTTCTATAACATTTTTTTCACTCTTCTCTGCAGAACAATTAAGTTATTTGTTTCTAAAACCCTCTTCTAAAAGTGGAGAAGGGCCTTTTCATTCACATTTATACACAAAAAGATCATTGAAATAATTTATTAGACATAGAATCTTCTCCCAAATATGAATTATATCATTACTCTAGATTGAAGAAGCAGATGCAATTGGTTCTTATAATAACAGCAATTTTACTTCTCCTGCTATATTTAATTATTGGCTATCTAGTAATCTCACTATTGCAAATGCAATCACCATTTTTTTTTCAGTCTATCTCTTGAAATTTTGAGCATATTGCACATTGAGCTATTTTCTACTCTCTCCTTCTTGAAGTTCTTTCATACTTTGGCTTCCCACAGCATTGCACTTGCTTGATTATTTTAACTCACTGAGCATTTTTTTCCATTTCATTCCTTGGCTTTTTTATGGTAATAAAGCCCAAGAATTGTAGGTTAAAATACAAGCTGCAATCTGGAGGTGTCAAGGAAATTCACGATAACAGAGAAGGCTCCAGAAGCCAACAGGAAAATGATCAAATTTATCCATTCATCTTTGACCATTCCCATACACAAGTAAGTGCACAGGCAGACCTTAAAGATAGTGCAGGCTGAGTTCCAGACCACCGCAATAAAGTAAATTTTGCAATAAAGTAAATTTTGCAATAAAGTGAGTAACATATTTTTTTGGTTTCCAGTGCATATAAAGGTTACGTTTATACTATACTGTAGTCCTTAAATGTGTCATAGCATTATGTCTAAAAAAAAAAACCCCATAATGTACATATCTTAATTTAAAATACTTTATTGCTAAAAAATGCTAACCACTATCTGAGCCTTCAGCAAATTGTAATCTTTTTGCCGGTGGAAGGTCTTGCTTCTATGTTGATGAAAATCCAATATCTGTGAAGCAATAAAGTGAAGCACAATAAAACAAGATATGCCTGTATATTTGGCTATTTGTTTGACTTTAAAATAATAGGCTCTCGTAACCCCTTCCATGATTTATCTCCTCTTTGCTTGCCTATTTGCCAGTAGTATAAAACGTTCAGTCATCCACACTGGAAATATTGTATCATCATTGGAACATTTGTCTCTATTGAACCTGAGGTTTGGATGACAACTGAGTCCTTAAGACATTTTCATTCCCAGCACCTCTCACTTCTATCTTTTCCTTTGCATATCCTTTGCCAGCACCCTAGTCCAGTCCTGTACTACCTTCAACTTCTCCAGCTACCCAGGGAGACACACACAATAGTTTTCTGTTCTGCCCGTAGTAAATAAATTGAACCGATTGTTAAAACTCAGTGAGCATCGTATTGTTTCACTACAATATTACACAAGCATTCTATTAATTCGATACAATTAAATCTAACAAGTGTTTTAATGGGATAAAGCAGAATTTATCTGAACTCTTCTCCCAACTAATTGGCGAGCCTGGAGTGGTGCACCGGCTGGCCTTCAGGAAGCTCAGTCTAGTGTAAAAGCAGACAGGGATGGTTCTCAGCTGCCAGATACAGAACAATCTGAAAACAGAGCAGGGCTTCGCGTGAAGACAAGCTATGACACCTGCCTCATGTGGGAGAAGGCTGCCGTAAGAGGGAGGGGTGGCAGATGGCCTGCTGCTTAGTCACACACAGGCCCATGTGCACGATGCGCTTTGGTGGCAAGGAACAGAAATGCAAATCACTTTACTTTTGTTTGTCACTTTAAAAAATGTTTTTACACATCTGGCGTGTAACTGAAATCAGAAATTCACCAGATTCATGGCAGTTTTAGGGTCTCACTATCTTGTTATCATTCTACTCACTGTTCCTTATTTTAATAATTTATGAACACTTAAGCCATTTACTGCTCAGTTGGTGAAAGTGAAGCAATAAATGAGGTAGTCAAAGCCTCCACTTCTCTCTTGGAATTGATATTCTGGTGGGAGAGAGTCGACTGTCACATAGGAAATAGCCTAATGTCAGAAAAGGGGAGCACAATGAGAAAGTGAAACTGGCCAATGGGATAGAGAATGACCAGAACATGCGGGCGCGCATGTACAGTGCGATTGAAACTTCGTGGACCATGCACAGAAGTCGGTATTTTGTGGAAGAGCCAAACTCAAGAGGCCAAAGAGCCGCATGTGGCTCGCGAGCCGCTGTTTGCCGACCACTGGACTAGAAGGACTTTAATGTAGATTGGATGGTTAGGGGGAAAGTACCCTTTAAACTGAGTCCTGAATAATGAGAAGAGAGAACCGACCACGCAAGGAGTTTATTCCAGGTGCAAGTGATAAGAAACACAGCATTTCAGGACAAGAACAAGGACCATAACAAAAATGAAATCAGAAGAAGTCAGTAGACAGGTGAGATGTGAGAGACTGGCAAATTTCAGGTGTATTGGAGCCTTTTGGCAGGAGAAAGATGTGTGTATGGAACTTTAAATGGGAAACCATCCATGGGTTGTAAGGTGAGGAGTGACACTCATTCTTTCATCTCTCTTTATGGCTTGTAGGGTCACTCTGATAGCAACTCTGCTCCTTGCTGCCTGTCTTCCTTGTTTTTCTCTTCTTTGAGAATAGCCATATTCTCCTCTCCAAAGTCCAGAGAAAACCAAGTAATTGACTAGGCAATTAATTACCCTCAATCAGGCTACATCATGAATGGCTGGATGAACCATAGATGGTCCACTCTTGATTCAGCTACCACTTTGGTACAATCAGTGGTCACACCTGCAAAAGGAAAACTCAGCTGCTTCCATGAGCTGGGAGCTCTGGACAGACACATTTCATTTAGAGGAGGTGGAATGTCAGGAATGGAAAACTGATTTGTCCAATTTGTGCCCTCTTCTGAATGCTTAAAATTAAACAGCAAACTAATTAAAAGTAATTGAAGTAAAATGCATAAATATTATGTACTATCTAATTATACTATATATTTATAGTATATAATTAATATAGCCTATATCATAATTATTTATTACTTATATAAATTATTACATATAATCTAATTAGAACCTATTATATAAAAATATTTACTATGAAAGTCTACAGAATATATTTTCTTAGAAAATAGGGATAATGGGTTAAATTAAATCAGAACCAGTGTTCTTGGTCCCAGAGGCATGTCTGGCAATATGGCTGGAAGAAATTAGCACATGGTTTGTAGTCCTTGATGGAGATGTCTTTGTGCATCTTCTTGGCAGCTCAGCAGATAATCTGCCCATATACATCTGGTGGATTGCTGTGAAATGTTGCACTCATAGCATTTAAAACACCTGTTACTTGTTACTTTCCTTGCTGAGAAACAAATAGTTTAAATTTTATCTTACCCACATGTGTGTGTGTGTGTGTGTGTGTGTGTGTGTGTGTGTGGTATCTTAGAGATCCTGGATCAATCTCCTCAGTTACAGGTTAATCTAACCATCGTGAAATAAAAAGACATCTTGAGGTACCAGGCTAGATAGTGGCAAAGCCCAGAACTGAACCTTGGTATTCCATTTTCTAATTAACATTCGCACACTGGGCGAGAGGAAGGAGTTCCTTAGCCCAGCCTGCGCCCTTTCCCAGTCCAGGAGCCCTCGGGGAATATCCTACTGATGGCCGGCAGTGGGACATCCTTAGTGCTGCTGCCCAGGCAGGAAAGGCTCCCACCACCTCCGCTGCACTCACCAGCCATGAGCCGGCTCAGGGCTTCTGGCTGAGCAAGGCTCCCTCTGTGGGAGTGCACTGACCACCAGGGCGCAGCTCCTGCATTGAGCATATGCCCCCTCGTGGTCAGTGCGTATTAAAGCGACTGGTCATTCGGTCGATTTATTATATAGGATGGTTTTTGTATTTGTATCTGCAGGTGGGGAAATGAGTGGGAAAAATAAAATAATGCAACATATGGGAAAACTGAAATATAGGAATTGACTTTGGTTAGGGAGAGAGAGTGGGGGAATAATTAAGGAGAAAATAGCACATGGAGAAAAAGAGACAATGGGATGGGAAAATGGAAAAAGTGGGTATAATAATAGGGAAGTGGCCAATATAGGAAAACAGACAATGGAATTGCTGGATTACATGGCAGTTCTGTTTTTAATCTTTAAAGTAGCATCCATACTGTGTTTCATCATGGTTGCACCAATTTAAAATCCCTCAACAGTGCACATCCTTGCCAACACTGTTTCCAGATCTTGGTTATTGTAAATAAAGCTGC
Source organism: Myotis yumanensis (assembly GCF_028538775.1). Taxonomy (NCBI): domain Eukaryota; kingdom Metazoa; phylum Chordata; class Mammalia; order Chiroptera; family Vespertilionidae; genus Myotis; species Myotis yumanensis. The sequence continues at coordinate 77,522,510 of NW_027223753.1, forward strand.
AATGAATATAGTAGTGCTCTCAAATTAGTGTTTTGGGACTCTTCACATATATTCCCAGAATTACAGGGTTAAATGGCAGTTCTATTTTTAATTTTTGAGGAAACTCCATACTGTTTGCCACAGTAGCTACAGAAAGGTTTTCTTTTTCCCTCATTCTTTTTTTTTTTTTTTGTAATGCATTTTTTTGTTTTTTAAATATATTTCTTTATTGATTTCAGAGAGAAAGGGAGAAGGAGAGAGAGATAGAAACATCAATGATGACAGAGAATCATTGATCGGCTGCCTCCTGCTTGCCCCTCACTGGGGATAGAGCCCAAAACCCAGGCATGTGCCCTTGGCCAGAATTGAACCTGAGACCCTTCAGTCCGCAGGCTGACGCTCTATCCACTGAGCCAAGCTGGCTAGGGCGTTCCGTCATTCTTACCAGCACTTGTTGTTTGTTGATATATTGATGATAGCCATTCTGACAGGTGAGAGGTGACATCTCATTGTTGTTTTAATTTGCATCTCTTTAATGGTTAGTAACATAGAATGTTTTTTCAGATATCTATTGGTCATCTATATGTCCTCTTTGGAGAAGTGTCTATTCAGACCCTTTGCCTATTATTTAATTGGGTTGTTTGTCTTCTTGATGTTGAATTATATAAGTTCTTCATATGTTTGGGAAGTTAACAATTTATCAGATTTATCATTGGCAAATATGTCCTCTCATTCAGTGGCTTCTCTTCTCATTTTGTTGATGGTTTCTTTCACTGTGTAAAAGCTTTTTAGTTTGATATAATCCCATTTGTTTATTTTTTTCCTTTGCCTCAGGTGAAATGTTGACAAAAATATTGCTAGAAGAAATGTATGAAATTATACTGTCTATACTTTCTTCTAAGATTTTTATGGTTTTGAAACTTACATTTAAGTCTTTAATCCATTTAGAGTTTATTCTTGTGTGTGGTGTAAGCTGGTGGTCTAATTTTACTTTATACATGTATCTGTCCAATTTTCCCCAACACCATTTATTGAAGAGACTGTCTTTACCTCATTGTATGTTCTTGCCTTCTTTGTCAAATATTAATTGTCCATAAAGGCATGAGTTTATTTCTGTGCTCTCTATTCTGTTCAATTGATCTATATGCCTGCTCTTGTGCCAGTACCATGCTATTTTGATTACTATGGACTTGTAGTAGAGTTTAATATCAGGTAGTATGATACCTCCAACTTTTTTCTTTCTTTCTTGAGATTGCTGAGGATATTTGGGGTCTTTTATGGTTCCATATAAATTTTTGGAATCCTTGTTCTAGATCTGTGAAATATGCCATTGGTATTTTAGTAAGAATTGCATTGAAGCTGTAGATTGCTTTGGGTAATATGGACATTTTAATGCTTCCAATTCATGAACATGGTATATGCTTCCACTTATTTGCATCTTCTTCAATTTCTTTCTTCAGTATCTTATACTTTTCTGAGTATAAGTCTTTTACCTCCTTGGTTAAATTAATTCCTATGCACCTTTTTTTGTTATTGTTGTAGTTGCAATAGTAAATGGGGTTGTTTGCTTAATTTCTCTTTCTGATAGTTTATGTTTAGTCTATAAAAATGCCACTAATTTCTGAATATTAATTTTGTAGCCTGCTACTTTGGGAAATTCATTTATTAGATCTAGTAGTTTTTCAGTGGAGTCTTTAGGGTTTTCTATATACAGTATCATGTCATCTGTGAATATGACAGTTTTACTTCTTTTCCAATTTTTCTTGTCTGACTGCTATGGCTAGAACTTCCAGTATTATATTGAATTAGAGTGGTATAAGTGGACATTCCTGTCTTGTTCCTGATCTTAAGGGAAACACTTTTAGTTTTTCTTTTTTGAATATGATGTTGATTGTGGTTTTGTCAAAAATGGCCTTTATTATGTTGAGGTATAAAACCTCTATTCCCACTTTGCTGAGAGTGTTGATCATACATGGGTACTGAATTTTAACAAATGCCTTTTTTTCTGCATCTATTGATGTGATTATGTGATTTTAATCATTTTGTTTATGTGATGTATCACATTTATTGATTTGCAAATATTGTACCAACCTTGCATCTCAGGAATAAATCTCACTTGATCATGGTGTATGATCTTTTTAATGTATTCCTGGATCCAATTTGCTATATTAGTTTTTTTGAAAATTTTAGCATCTATGTTCATCTGGGATATTGCCTGTAATTTTCTTTCTTTGTAGTGTCTTTACCTGGTATTGGAATTAGGATAATGCTGCCTATGTAAAAAGAGCTTGGATATCTTCCCTCTTCTTGGATTTTTTGGACTAGTTTAAGAAGGATAGATGTTCTTCTTTGAATGTTTGGTACAATTCTCCTGTGAAACCATCTGATCTAGGACCTTTGCTATCTGGGAGTTGTTTGGTTACTGCCTTGATTTCATTAGTTGCAATTGGTCTATTCAGCTTTTCTGATTCTTCCTGATTCAGTTTTGTAAGATTATATGTTTCTAGGAATTCATTCCTTTTACTTGGTTGTCCAATTTATTGGCAATAGTTCTTTGAAGTATTTTCTTACAATCCTTTTTATTTCTGTGGTATCGGTTGTTACTTCAACTCTTTAATTTCTGATTTTACTTATTTGGGTCCTCTATCTTTTTTTCCTTAATGAGTCTGGTCAGCTTCCCTCAGATTAGAGTTTGGGGAAGATCTATGAAAGGTCCAAGTCTCCATGAAGTCTACCTCCACCTGTCAGCTAGCTACTCTGCCTCCCCTGAGGTTGTCTGATCTTCTTCCAAAGCCTTCTAAAAAGGCTCTAAAGTGGGCCCAGACTGGCTGTGACCCACAGACCCTTCCACAGGTCATGAGCTCAGTAGGGCTGGCCAAACAGGGTTGGGAGGACAGGGCTGGTGGGTACCCTACCTTGGAGTTGCATGGTCAGGCAATGAATGAGGGGAAAGTTATCCCTACTCCAGAGCCCTACCACTCAGTCTCTGCCAGAGTCTCCAACTCCAGCTCCCCCAGGAAGAGTGCACCATAGGTTAAGGTTGGGTGTAGTCAGCCTTCCCCTCTGCAGGACAAAGCTCACCTGGGTGGAGACACTGGGGCTGAGAGAACAGATCTAAACGGTCTTCCATTGGGGGTGGTACCAGCTAAGCCTGTAGGAGAGGGGCAAGTACTTTGTCCCAGTCCCAGACAAAAGCCTCTGAGGGAGATGGAATTCTGAATGTCCCAGATCCAAGAGCTGAGTTCAGTAGGGAAGAGCCACTGGGACTTGGGAAGACAGATCTAGACACTCTCCTGTTGAAGGTGGTGCAGGTAAGCCTGTGAGAGGAGTGGGCAATAGCCTTCTAGGAGGTGAGCACCAAAGGTCCCAGGCTCTGAGTAACTCTCAGATGCCCCCTCAGGACTAAGCTCAGCAGGGCGGGGGCCCTGGCTGCCACAAAGGCAAGTCAAATGAGTCTTGTGTTGGGAGAAAAGTGTGGGCTGAACTCACAGAGGAGATAGGCATGGTTTCTGTGCGATGTAGCCACACAACCCAGCTCCCACACGTCAGATTCTGGGACAAAAGTCTCTCTGGTAGATGTGCTCCAAAAGTCTGAGCTCTGTGGCAGCACTCTGATCCCCCTAGGGGACTGAACACAGCAGGGCAGGGCCACAGGGAATGGAAGGGCCTGCCGGCCAAGTGATTTAGCAGACGGGGGTGGGGGCACCAACTTTGCCCATGAGGGGGCAGAAGACTGGTTGCTTTTTCGAAGTTGCACTGTTCAATCACTACCTGAGTCTCTACCAAGAGCTTCTTCAGCAAAAGGAAATGCGCACCCTAGAGTTCTTTGCTGGGTACAGTCATCAAACACCACAGCAGGACCCGACCAAGGCAGAGTGGTGTCTCCAGTGATTGGAGGACCAGGCAGTGCACTCCCCAGGCTGGCGCTGTAACAATAGGAGTGCTCAAGCCTGGGAAGGTGGCTTCTGAGTCTCTAGCAGACTCTCTTCTCACCCACCCAGAATGAATCCCCACTGATTTTCACCACCAGATGCTCTGTGGGCTCCTCCTCCCACCTCTGTTGTTCTGGGTTGGGGATCTCTGCATGGATTTAAGATCCTCTCACTCCTGGAGAAAGGGAATTTCTTAGCTGCTGCATGTGGATGCAGGGGGCCAGTCCTTTCCCTGTCCCCGCCCTTCCTACCAGTCTCTATGTGGCTTCCTCTGTAAATCCTCGGTTACAATATTTCACTTCAGCTAGAATTCTGTTGGTTATTCAGGTTGATTGCTCTGTAATTTAGCTGTAAATCCTGTTTGGCACCCAGAGCATGTGAGTGTAGCTTCCACCTACTCTGCAGTCATCTTGGAATCCCTCCATATCTGATTTAAATGGCATGGCTTAACTCATCTGTAATTGCCTGATGGTTTCCCAAAGGTGGCAGATGTGGAGTACAACAGGCTTATTGACCAGGAGAGCTGTTCCCCGGAGTTAGCAAATGTGTCAGTCCTGTGGGATGATCTGAGATTAGCACAGGCCTGCAGAGTTTATTTGTTTGTTGGTTTTTTAACAAACAAACAAAAAGAATTGTGATTTATGCATTTCTTTCTATAGGCCTTCTCTGTGGGGACAGAAGAAGCAAAATGTTTAGGGTGCTTATTCTCTATAAAAATGATCTATTGTTTTTAAGATAATACATGCTGTTATAGACAGGAGTTGACAAACTTTTTCTGGAAAGGGCCAGGTAGTGAATATTTTAGATTTTGTGGACTATTCTTACAGAGGGAAAAAGTTGTTGCTTTAGTAATTTTATTTTATTTTACTCAATCTCACCTAAGGACCTGCTTAGAGGGAGGGAGAGAGAGAGAAAGAGAGAGAGGGAGAGAGAGAAAGAGAGAGAGAGAGAAAGAGAGAGAGAGAACTATTGGTTGTGGTTGTCTCATATAAGCTCTCTGACTGGGGATCAAACCTGCAACCCAGGCCTGTACCCTAATTGGGAATCGAACCGGTAACCTTGTGGTGCATGGGAAAATGCTCAGGCAACTGTGCCACCCCTGCTGGGCATTGCTTTGGTAATTTTAACTCCAGTTTCTCTCATTTTCCACAAATGCTGAGACAGCATGGTCCATGGTGAGGGCTCTGTCACTGTCAGATTTTTCCTTTCTTTAGAAATGCACAGGCTTTACCCTTTAGGATAAAAAAGGCACAGGTTTCACACTCTGAAAGTTCTGTGATTATGGGAAGCTCATATCCTATATATATTGAAATGGTCAGTATTTTCATGAATAAAGACATACAAATCACATGTCATTAATATTATTTAAAAGATCTTATGTACGTCCTCACATTTTCCTTGAGAATAAATTCCTGGGAGTGAAATTTTTGTGCCAGAATTTTTGTGTGCATATTGCCAGCTTCCCTAGAAAAGTTGTACCGATAGACATTGTCATCGCCAGTGTAGGAGAATGGCTGCTTCCCAGAAAATGTTCCCTCCATTCCCATCACACAATTAATCCAGACTAGTTAGTTTTGAAACAGTGAAGTCACACACTTGGTGCTTTATGATGCCTGTAAGTAGCTGCATTGAAGCTTCCATGGTGGAAGCAGAGGGGCAATTTATGAAATGATGCTCCAGTGGCCTTCGTGCTCTTCTGCTTTAGCAAATTGCCCCACTGAATCAGAGGGGAAATTTATGGTACATGTTCTTTTGTGAAGAAAGCATCTTGAATGGATAGAAAGCACCGTTTTTTTGTTTTGTTTTGCTTTGTTTTTCAAAGTCAATGAACATGTTGTCTTCAAAAATACCATGGTATTTATTTTATGATTAATTTAGAAATTCAGGCAATATCTACTGAGCACGACTTTGCCAGGAACTATACTAGGAGCTTGGATGATAGGAAAGAATTAAAAACTTACATCTGATGTAGGAGCTCACGGCCTAATGGGGGAACATACAAGTGAAGGGCAGTTGGCTGAGGAGGTTCAGGAACCTGGCAGCAAATTCCTCAGCCCACACAGACCCTGGCACTAACATGCTCTGTCCTCTTGTGCACACAGAAAGACAAGGAAATATCAGGTCCTTATGACTGCTTATATCTTCCCCATGACCATCTATTGGGGTGACTACTGTCAATCACTTAGCATTTTTCCATATAAAAATTGTATGTAACGACACATAATTCAGTTTCGACTAAAATATCAAATATTGCTACAGATCCATGAAACATCACCACATAGCAGAGTGAGGGTAATCACAAAATCCCTAATAAGAGCAAAAAAAATGAGAAGAATTTTGTCTTTAGCCAAAAGGCCCATTTGCCTTTTGCTACTCACATCTTCTTTTTGAAAATCAGTGCCATATTTTGTAGGGGCTTTAATCTCCATGATTACCGATTTTGGATTGTCAATAAAAGTTGGATTTAAAGTCAAAGTAACCATTTCTCCAATCCCACAGTCATTTGTAATATGTGGGCTTGAACAGAAGATTGCCATGTAGCTGTCAGCTCTTTCAGGGTTTCATTTCTGTACCGTCTTTCACCTGAGCTCTTCTGGTAGGAATGGCACCCTAATTAGAATGTTTATAATATGGTGCTAAAGTGATAAAAACAGAACTCCAAATTACAATCATGCCATGATTACATCTGTGCTAAAATATGGATGCATGTGAGCAAAGACTGGCAGGGCATATCCCCAGGGTGAAATTATGTATTATGTTAGAGGCAGGAAATTGACATGATTTATTTTTCACTTTTAAAACTTCTTTACTATTGCTATCAAGGCTTCTTTTCTTCATTTTGGAAAAAAAGGTTCATAATAATACCTGTATATGGCAAGAGCAGAGCAAACGTTTTGGACATCTTTGACACTCCAATATGGAGTCACGGTCAGCCATGACAGTGATGTCAAGCGCTGTGTGGAGACTGAGGTAGTGGGGTGTGTGGGACACCCTTAGGAGGGGACTGCAACGCCCAAACCACATGCCCGGACACTTGGATAAGGACTCCAAATGGACACCACTATGAGGGGACCTCCGCCCCTTCTGGGCTATAAGAACTCAGAGCTCCAACCACCCAAAGCTGAAGCCTGGCTGGACCACAGGTTGAGCTTGGAGCCCTGCCAGGCTTCCACTCACCGAATGCGTGCCGCCACTGTAGCTGCCTGGCTTGAGACTGACGCCCGCCTCTCCACCTGCAGATATGCTAGTGACCGGCACTTCGTGCCAGATGCTTGCTCTGCTCACTTCTATTATGTCAGCTCCCCCTCTGCGTGTGTCACCTGTGTGTGACATTATTGGCTCACTGGGCAGGTCTCCCCTAATGAACCTGGCATGGTGAAAATAGACACACGTGTGTGAGTGACTATAATGTAAATAATAAATTCCTGTTTTAGAGAAGATCAAAATTTTCATCAAGACCTGTAAGGTTGACATGTCAGTAAGCAGTGAAATTATAAACAAAAATGTGAGCAGTTGACCCTGGGTGGCTAGCTTTTACATTTGCAAGAAGGAAAATAAATGTGTCCACCATCTACCATCATGATCACTTCCAAAAAATAAAGGCCACTTTAATACCAAACAATACACCAATGAAGCAACCAGGGTGTTGGTGGGCAGCTGGCTGATGGTGCTGTGGTTGTTGCTAAACACCAGCACTCCATCTGAATTTGTAGCGCTGGTCGGTTCTACAAGTACCTCCTGTCAGCTGCAGATCCAACACCTACCTACCCCATTTTTTCTCTCCTAATAGGAATCTTCTCCCACTTTTAAGATTTATTCACCCACCCTGTTCACAGTTTTAGAATGGGATTCAAATTTAGTCAAAGTCAGATAGCTTATGGCATTCCTCTGGTAGCTGTTTTTATGTCCAAGGGATAGGCATGTGACCTAATTTGACTAAAGGGAAAAACTTACAGATCTAATATATGGGGTGACCAGTGACCACATGTCTTGTTTTGTCTGAGTCAGTCCAGGGTTATGCCTTTTTTCTTGGTATGACTATTAATAGTGCCCCCTTTCATTCTTAAAAGCATCATGGTTTAAATTATATGTTCATTCTTATTATAAACCATTCACAAGAGAGACATTTTCTTTCTCTCTCCCACTGAATGTAAACGAAAATTCTTATAGCCTTGTTCATGAAGAATGCCTGTCTTAGGATGACTCTGACTCTGAGGTCTGGGAAGTAAAGAGACTAAAAGGATCTCAATTCTTGATGACGTGATTTAGTTGTCGATTTCATAATGCCTGGATCCTACCCTACCCCATCCTCCTTCTATTTCTGTAATCAACAAATTTTTATTATTGTGTGTGACAGGTTGATTTGTTACTCTGTTACTCTGACCAGATGACCTTAGCCAATATATATCCCAATGAACAAGTTTTACTCTCCTCTGTAATGTCTCCCAAATCTGCATATAATACATGCTTGTCAGGCAGGCTGATACTTTTTCTTCTGGAATATTAATATCCTTGTAAAATCTTTGCCAATTCTATTGAAAGCACTATATTCCCCCCCACAAAGAAACAATAATTTCCTATCATTAAAGACAAATGGGAAACTCCTAGAGCTATATTTCTCAAATTTCAACGTGCATAAGATGAATAGAGATCTTGTTAAAAATGCAGATTCTGATGCAGGATGCAGGAGGTCTGGGTGAGACTGAGAGTGTACATTTCTAACAAGCTCCCAGGTGGCGTCCATGCTGCCTGTACCACTGACCACACTTGAAATAACAAGATCCTAGAGGACTAGCAATTTTAAAATATTAATACCATTTAATAATCGCCATGAATGTAAGCCTCCTAAACCATGAATTATTTGGCCTCCCAGTTTCCTTCCAACTCACAAAATCTGTTTAGCTATTTTTCTAGTAGATAATTTCCCAAGGCTATCCAAAATAGACAGATGTTTGATGGCAGGCCTGGAAGATACACTGAAGATTTTATTAAATGGAATAAATTATCCTATTTGTTTGTTTGGGATATAAAAGAATATTGACTTTTTCTTCCAGAATAAATTTGAAAGACTCCCTTTATGATTTCTTTTTTTGCTTGGTAGATGGTAGAATATGGTGTAAAACTTGTGGGCTGATAGCTGACTTCAGTTCCGATTCTAGCTGATGATGAGGCCTCATCAAATGATGTCACCTAGCTTAGTGCCTTTTTCTCATCTTTAAAAATGTGCAGATCAGACCACTTATAAATTTCTTCACAGAATCAAACTCTGTAAACACAGTAAGCAACTTTCTGTCTGTGTTTTCAAAGCCATTTGAGGCTATAATGTTTGTGGCAAGACCAGCAGTTCGCCCATTGGCTGATCCTGACTCCCCAAGTCCTCTGGCTTCAATGCCTGCAGCCCAAACCAGTGCCAATATGCATAATTCCCAGTGATTGATATCTGAGGCCAGGAGATTTCTGGCATCAGCAAGATGAGTTCTAGACTTCGGTATGCATCAGAATCTTCATGAAGCTTTTAAAACACAGATTGCTGGGCCCATCCTCAGAATATTCGATTCAATAAGCCTGGGTGGGACCTGAGAATTTGCATTTTGAAGTCCTTAGGTCAGGGGTGGGCAACCTTTTTGTGAGTGCGTGCTAAAATCAGCAAAATCTCTGACTCAAAATTCTTCTGCATGCCAACCCTAATTTTTTGAGAACATGTTACGCCTACTTGATATCTCTTAATATATGAAGAACCTTGAAGAAATAATAAAATTCATTCGAGCGACAAAAACACAGTATATGATGATGAAAGATACATTTATTTTTTAATGTATACATGTACACTGATAGTCCGACAGAAAACTTTATGACTCTGTTTGATATTATCAGTAGGACTTTTGCTGCTGCATCACTGATGACAGAGATTTTACATCAGGTTTATATTTCGTGACCTTCAGAGATATGCACGAGCTACTACTTTCATCCGTCAGGCTACTCCTATTATGAGACTTAACAAAATTCATCCCTGAGAACAAAGATTCACAAGCGTATGTGGATGAAACCAAAATGCTGGTCGGATCTAGGAAGGCAGGGAGGGTTAAAGCAGAGGCATAGAAATTGCTCTTCCCCTCTCTCGTCAATCCATGTCTATGGTCTTTAAGATACCTTGTTATGTAAAATTATTTATTTATCTAAGATGCACCTACACTGAATTTATCTGAAAAATAAAAAAGTCAATATTAAGAAAAAATTGTAAATGGGAGATTATAAGAGAGAGTTTCACGTGCCAGCAAAGGTTATTGGCATGCCATGTTTGGCACGCGTGCCAGGGGTTGCCCACCCCTGCCTTAGGTGATGCTGATGCTCCTGGTCCAGGGGCCACACTTTGAGAACCGCTGAGCTCAGCTGTAAACTTAATGATAAACTTCAGGTTCTTCCTTGATTGGGTGATCCTGCCTTTCACCGCTCTTCTAAAAACCCATGAGGTGCTCTGCAGGGGCCAGTGTGTGTCACGGGAGCCCACACCTGTCTGTTCCTTGGAGCCTTCATCATGTGTCAAATGTATTTGTCCATGTCCCTCACACCACATATTTTCAAGTAATTTTTAGAAATGCAATTTTAAAACTAAAAACGCTACAAAGATGAACATACAAATTACTTGTAATTTTCTCACGGTGAGAAAATATGACATGTTTATGTATTTTCTCTAGATTTTTTCTTCTTTGGAATTATGCTATTTATATAATTTGGCATCCTGGTTCTTTTTTCTTTCTATTTCACACCATAGCATGACCACTTTCTAATTTATTGAAATCATAATACTAAATGGTCTCATAATACTTTAGACATGATTATTAATAAGGCTTAATTATTTCCAACATGATCAAATACTTTGATTCCCCCCCGCCTTTCCCTGATTTTTCTTAGGTTTAAATGGCCAAATGACATACATCTTTATCCACAACTCTGATTTCTTGAGATATTCTTAGAAGCAAAGTTACCAGACCGAATTAGGAGCATTTTTAAGGTTCTTTTGTTTAAAACTTTTTCTTTATTGTTGAAGGTATTACAGATGTCCCCTTTTTCCCCCATTGACCCATTCTAGCCTGTACCTGTCCTCTGTCCCAGGCCTTTACCTCACTATTGTCTGTGTCCATGGGTTATGCATATGTGCATATAAGTTCTTCCAACCCACCCCTACCTCCCCTCTGAGATTCCACAGTATGTTCCATGATTTTATGCCTCTGGATCTATTTTGTTCATCTGGTTACATATGAGTGAGATCATGTGATACTTGTCTTTCTCTGACTGGCTTATTTTGCTTAGCATAATACTCTCCAGGTCCTTTCATGCTATCTCAAAGGGTAGGAGATCCTTCTTTTTTACTGCTGCATAGTATTCCGTAGTGTAAACCTATGTACCACAGCTTTTTTATACAGTCATCTACTGATGGGCACTTGGGCTATATAGAGCTTCTGAACAGCAAAAGAAACCATCAACAAAATGAAAAGGAAACCCACTGTATGGGAGAACATATTTGCCAGTGATACATCTGATAAGGGGTTAATATCCAAAATATATAAGGAATTCATATAATTTAACAAAGGGAAGACAACTTAACAATCCAATTTAAAAATGGGTAATGGACCTAAATAGGAGGTGGGGAAACTTTTTTCTGCCAAGGGCCATTTGGATATATGTGTAACATCATTCGTGGGCCAGACAAAATTATCAACTTAAAAATTAGCCTACTATATTTGGTCAAACATTCAATTAATTCACCCCTAATTTCTCAGTAGGGCCAAGTTAAATGATTTCGTGGGCTTAATATGGCCTGAAGGATGGATGTTCCCCATCCTTGACCTAAATAGACACTTCTCCAAAGTGGACATACAGATGGCCGAGAGACATATGAAAAAATGCTCCAAGTCACTAATCATCAGAGATGCAAATTAAAAGAACAATGAGGCATCTCCTCACAGCTGTCAGAATGGCTACCCTCAACAAATCAACAAACAACAAATGCTGATGAGGACACGGGGAAAAGGGAACCCGAGTACACTGTGCTGGGAATGCAGACTTATGCAGCCACTATGGAAAACAGTATGGAGTTTCCTAAAAAAAAAAAAAAAAAATAAGGTTCTTAACTATTGCTGAATTATTTTCTAAAAGATCACACCAACATATTCTTCATGCACCATAAAAGAACAATCTCTCACCTGTTGGCCCCAGTGAGTTTTCTCTTAAAATCTTTGCCTGTTTAATAGTGAAAATGTGCATGTCATTAGTATTTTAAATTTAGATTCCTTTGATTATCCCAATGAATTAAAGCCTTTTTACTTGTTTATTGGACATAAGAATTTCTATTACTGTGATAGTCAGTATTTGTACATAGTTTTTATTATTTCAATTTTTATTTTGTATTGGTTTTAGGTGTACAGCTTAGTGGTTGGACAATCATATACTTTACATAGTGTTCCCCTCAATATTTCGAGTACCCCAACTAGCCCCATACATAGTTATCAGAATATTTTTATTATATTTCCTATGCTTTCCTTATATATATATATATATATATCCATAGCTACTTTGTAACTACTAATTCATGCTTCTTAATTCCTTCACCTTTTCATCCAGTTCCCCAATACTTCTCCCTTCTGGTAACTCACCATTCACTCTCTGTCTATGAGTCTGATCCAATTTTGTTTCTTTGTTCATGTTGTGTGTTTTTTCATAAGTATACAAACATTTTATAAAGCCTGAAAAGAATGATTTTTTACATATTTGCTATCATTCAATTATATGATACCCTTTATGAGTATAGCTAAGTAAGACTCTTCTAATATTCTAAGCCCAATATCTTAGGCAAATAACATTCTTGGACAGGGAAACCTATTTCTTTTGTTCTTTAGATTCCACATATAAGTGAAATCATATGGTATTTTTGTCTTGCTGTGTCTGACTTATTTCAATGAACATAATACCCCTCTAGGTCCATCACAAATGGTAAGATTTCATTCATTTCTATGGCAAGTAATATTCTATTGAATAAATGTACCATAGCTTTTTTATCTACTCATCTATTGATGGGCATTTGGGTTGCATCTATATCTTGAATATTGTACATAACTCTGCAAATGCACAGAGGGGTGCATTTATTCTTTTGAATTAGTGTTTTGAGTTTCTTTGAATAAATCTCCAGAATTGGAATCACTGGATTATAAGGAAGATCCAGTTTTAATTTAATGTATGTTTCCACCCATAGTTTATAAAAATATATTTTATCTTTTCCAGCTGTATATGTCTTCTGAGAAAAAAATAGAATTATCATTAAACAGAAAGGAAAAAACACTTATAATTCAATAATACAAAATTAACTACTGTTAACATATTGCCAGACATTTTTATTTGCATATGTATATATTTGTCTGTGTTTATCTGTATATTTTGCTTATAAACATAAGGAACATTTTTTAATTAGTTAAGTTTTTTTTTTTTCAGCTGAGGACATGCTGAGAGAGAGAGAGAGAAAGAGAGAGAGAGGAACATCAATCAGTTGCCTCTGTATGCTCTCCAACTGGGCATCAAACCCACAACCCAGGTATGTGGCCTGACTCAGAATGGGACCCGCAACCTTTTGGTGCATGGGATGATACTCAACCAACTAAGACACTCTGGCTGGGCCATAAAGAACATTTTTAGAAGTTGTTTGCCAAAGTGAGGTTGCACTGTGCATAAAGTTTATTATCCACCTAATTTATAGATATGGAAAGTTTTTAATTAAAAAATATATCTCTAGACATTTTAACTTACTGAATAAAATTTAACTGTGTACATGCACACAATATCCACTTCATTCCCTATTTAAATCATTCTTTTTAATAGGGAAATATTATTTACTAGATGCATGGTGCACGAATCTGTGCACCAGTGGGGTCCCTCAACCTGGCCTGCGGGATCAGACCGAAACTGGCTCTCCGACATCCCCCGAGGGTTCCCGGATTGAGAAAGGGCCACAGACCAGCTTGAGGGACCCCACCGGTGCATGATCGGGGCTGAGAAGGGACACATGAGTTGGCCAGCCGAGGAGATACTGCAGGAGGGCTCCAGGGCGTGTCTGATCCATCTCGCTCAGTCCCAATCGGCCAGACCCCAGCAGCAAGTTAACCTACCAGTTGGAGTGTCTGCCCCCTGGTGGTCAGTGCATGTCATAGCGAGCAGTTGAGTGGCCTTAGCATATCATTAGCATATTACGCTTTGATTGGTTGAATGGACGACCAGACAACTGGACACTTAGCATATTAGGTTTTTATTATATAGGACTAGAGGCCCGGTGCACAAAAATTTGTGCATTCGGGGTGGCGGGGTGGGGGTGGGGTCCCCCAGCCCAGCCTGTGCCCTCTCGAAGTCTGGGACCCCTCGGGAGATAACGACCTGCTGGCTTAGGCCTGCTCCCAGGTGGCAGAGGGCAGGCCCAATTCCTAAGTGCAGCCCCTGGTCAGGCTCAGAGCAGGGCCGATTGGGGAGTTGTGGCGCCGCCCCATCATGTACAGAGCAGGGCGGATCGGGAGGTTGCGATGCCACCCTCAGTCATGCTCAGGGTAGGGCCGATTGGGGGGTTGGGGCACCGCCCCCTGTCACACTCAAGGCAGGGTCGATGGGGAGGTTGCGGCGCCACCCCCTGTCATGCACAGAGCAGGGCCGATCAGGGGGTTGGGGCGTTGCCCCCTGTCACTCACAGAGCACGGCCCATCAGGGGGTTGGGGCTCCGTACCCTGTCACACACAGAGCAGGGTCGATCAGGGGGTTGGGGAGCTCCCCCCCTGTCACGCACAGAGCAGGGCCCATCAGGGGGTTGGGGTGCTGCCCCCTGTCAGGCACAGAGCAGGGCTGATCAGGGAGTTGAGGAGCTCCCCTGTGTCACTCACAGAGTAGGGCCGATAGGGGAGTTGGGGCACCGCCCCCTCGCACACACAGAGCAGGGCGGATCAGGGGGTTGGGGCACTGCACCCTGTCACACTCAGGGCAGGGCCAATGGGGAAGTTATGGCTCTACCCTGTCACACACAGAGCAAAGCCCGTGGAGGGGGGTTGGGGCGCCACCCTCTATCACCCACAGAGCAGGGCCGATCAGGGGGTTGGTGCGCTGCACCCTGTCACACACAGAGTCACAGGGCAATCAGGGGATTGGGGAGCTCCCCCCTATCAGGCACAGAGCAGGGCAGATAGGGAGGTTGTAGCCCCGCCCCCTGTCACACACAGAGCCGCAGGATGATCAGGGGGTTTGGGCGCTGCCCCCTGTCACGCTGATCCCGGTGCCGGGAGGCATATTACCCTTTTACTATATAGAATAGAGGCCTGGTGCATGGGTGGGGGCTGGCTGGTTTGCCCTGAAGGGTGTCCTGGATCAGGGTAGGGGTCCCCACTGGGGTGCCTGGCCAGTCTGGATGAGGGGCTGAGGGCTGTTTTCTGGAAGCGAGTGACTGAATCTTCCAATTGCTCCTTGTTTTCTTTCTTTTTTTTTTTTTTTTATTCTGGGCCAGCTTTAGCTCTGAGGCCTCACTGCTGAAAACATCGATACAATGTTGCTAAAGCCTGGCTGACTGAAAGCCAGTTTCTGGGCTTTTGTTTAGCTTCTTATTTGCAACATAGTATATAGTTGCTTAGAGTTGCAACTGAGAGGCCGGAAAGTGAGGCGGGGAACGTTGGAGTCTGTAGCAAGCAAGCCTCATGTTCGCTTCCAGCTGCCTGGCTGCCGGCCGCCATCTTGGCTGATAGTTAATTTGCATATACTCACTGATTAGCCAATGAAAAGGGTAGCGGTCGTACGCTAATTACCATGTTTCTCTTTTATTAGTATAGATTATCAGGAAAAATTTATAAAAATGGAATTTCTGAGTGAAATATCCACACATACATGTATATATTTTCTCTTGATTACAAATAAAATATAAATTTGCTAAAAATTTAAATGTTACAGAAAAGATATGCTATTATATATTATTAATATTAAAATTTTAAAATAGGCTATATTTAGCATACTCTTATGTAATTTTTCCATTTATCATATATTGGTCAACTTTCCTATCAATATGCTCACTTGTATCTCATTTTTTTGGTGTGTGTTTTACAATATTCAATAATATATTATTACATAAAATATTATTAATAATATTATTATTATAAAATTGCTCTTTTAATTTAAATTTTTTATTGTTTAAAGTATTACATAAGTCTCCTATTTCCTCCATTGACCACTCCACGGCCTCCCTCACTCCCCAGCACATGCCCTCACCCCTCCTGCCCCCGTCTGTGTCCATTGGTTATGCTCATATACATGCATACAAGTCCTTTGGTTGATCTCTTACCCCCTTACCCACCACCTTCTCTCATAGGTTGGACAGTCTGTTTGATGCTTCTATGACTCTGGTTCTATTTTTGTTCATCAGCTTATGTTGTTCATTATATTCCACAAATGAGTGAGATTATGTGATATTTATTTTTCTCTGACTTAGCATAATGCTCTCCAGTTCCATCGATGCTGTTGCAAATGGTAAGAATTCCTTTTTTTTACAGCAGTGTAGTATTCCATTGTGTAGATGTACCATAGTTTTCTAATCCATTCAGGCTGTTTCCAAATCTTAGCTATTGTAAACTGTGCTGCTATGAACATAAGGATGCATATATCCTTTCTGATTGGTGTTTCTGTTTTCTTGGGATATATTCCTAGAAGTGGGATTACTGGGTCAAATGGAAGTTCCATTTTTAATTTTTTGAGGAAACGCTATACTGTTTTCCCACCAGCAGTGCAAGAGGGTTCCTTTTTCTCCACATCCTCTCCAGCACTTGTCATTTGTTGATTTGTTGATGATAGCCATTCTGACAGGTGTGAGATGGTACCTCAATGTTGTTTTGATTTTCATTATTCATAGATGACATGGTATTGTACATAGAAAACCTTAAAGACTCCATCATAAAACTACTAGAACTAATAAATGAATTTGGCAATATAGCAGGATACAAAATTAACACCCAGAAATCTATGACTTTTTTATGCACCAATAATGAACTCATAGAAAGAGAAACTAAAAAACAATCCCATTTACCATTGCAACAAAAAAATTAAGGTACCTAGGAATAAATTTAAACAAGGAGGTAAAGGACCTGTACTCAGAAAATTACAAGACGCTGAAAAAGAGATAGAGTAAGACATAAGCAAATGAAAGAATATACCGTGTTCATGGATTTATAGAATCAACATCATTAAAATGTCCATATTATCCAAAACAATCTATAGATTCAATGCAATCCCCATTAAAATACCAACAGCATACTTCACAGATCTAGAACAAATACTCCAAAAATTTATATAGAATCAAAAAACACCTCGAATAGCTGCAGCAATCTTGAGAAAGAAGAACAAAGTTGGAGGGATCACAATACCAGATATCAAGCTATACTACAAAGCCACTGTTCTCAATGTTATCTCAGATAGGGGTTTAATCTCCAAGATTTATAGGGAACTCATACAACTTAACAAAAAGAAGATACACAATCCAATCAAAAAATGGGCAAAGGACCTAAATAGACACTATTTGAAAGAAGACATACAGAAGGCCATGAGACATATGAAAACATGCTCAATGCCACTAATCATCTGAGAGATGCAAATCAAAACAACATTGTATCTCATTTTTGTTTTTGTGTTTGTTAATCCTCACTGGAGGATACTTTTCCATTGATTTTTAAGAGAGTGGAAGGGAGAGGAAAGACTGAGAGAGAAACATAATATGAGAGAGACACATTGGTTGGTTACCTCCCAAACATGCTCTATCCATTGAGCAAAACAGACCAGGGCTGTATTTCATTTTTGTAATGATATATTTCTATTCCATTTTATGAATGAACTATAGTTTAACACTTCCTTTACTGATGAATGTTGAGATTTTTGTTGTTATATTTCCCAATGTATATTTATACACATTTGTGAGAGTAGTTCTTTTTATTAAAAAAAAAATATTGTTATTGATTTTTAGAGATAGAGGAAGGGAGAGGGATAGAGAGATAGAAACATGAATGACAGAGGAAGTCATTGATTGGCTGCCTCCCGCATGGCCCCACTGGGGATCAAGCCAGAGCCTGAAACCCAGGCACTTACCCCAAGGAACCAACCCGGCTACATCCTAGTTCCTGTGTTGACAGTCAAGAGCTGAGCTACACTAGCTATTTCTTTTAGATAAACTTCTAACAGTGGAAATGCTCATTCAATAGCTATAAATACTTTAAATACTAAAATTTATTTCCAAATTGTCCTTTTACAAGTTATACTCCCACTCTGAGTGTATTAGAATGCTCATTTTCACATAAATTACAGACACTTAAAAGTTTGGGGTATATGTTGTTAAACAATTATTCAGAAAATTTCAACCAACTTAGCTTCCCTCTACCAATTAAAAAAAATAAAGAAAAATAAAGGAAGGAAGGAGAAACAAAGAAGAAAATAAAAAACTTTGCTATTTTCTTATTCAATAATTAAAGCATGATTTTATTTGCAAATTAGATTAATGCCAAAAATGACCTTAATTTTCTATATAACTTCCACATAGAAGAATAATATGTAAACAATGTTGTATTTTTGACTCCTGAGAAACTGATCCATTAGTGAATAACCTTTCCCATTTCCTCCTGAAGTGCTCCTGTCATTGTTACAGATTTATAGGAGCTTCCTGAAGCTCCAGGTCTTTAAATCACTAGCATTGATGCCCTTGGTACACTTCTAACAAATAAAAATTTTACTACACATACATTAGAGTATATATTTACTCATAAATTATTTCTAAAATAACTTTTAGTCAAGGATTTTGCTACATCTTTAATGCAAGCAATGTGCTCACAGTACATAGCAGCTTCAGAGGTTGTCTGAAGCTTTAGGGAAAGAGGGCATTTAGAAATAGAACGCAGATATCAAAGAACTGGCTACAAACCCTTTTAAAAACTTAAAACATTGACATGGTTCAGGGCAATGTGGGGTGTTAGTCAAATTGGTTTATCATAATTGCTTCATCTCTCTGGTCGATTCTATTAGTTTAAGCCGATATATGCACATAGGCATATCATGTGATAAGGACCAAGCTAATCACTTATATACTGTGGAAGGGTGACAGCATTCAATTCTTGGCCCTGGAGCTGTACTAGCCTAAATAATATTATGACCCCTAATAAGTAAAATGCTTCTTAGGCTTCAGATTGCTAGTAGCTGTGATGAAGCATATCTGACAAAGAGATGTTCTAGCCATCTAATACCAAGTCATCCTGTTGTTTTGTTTTCAGAACAGAAAAATGCATTCTATATTCATGGTCTTTAATATTCTTAAGGTTCTTAGTGGTGTTATATAATTAAGCATAAATACTTAAAAGAATACTAAAATAACATCTAGTTTAGGCATGGGTGGCTTTGGCCTTCCAGGGTTTGTGAATAGTGTGATCCTTATGATGTGAGAGAAATTCATGTTTTAAAAATTAACTTCAGATGAAAATTGTCCATGTGCTCTTTTGGACCCCTTCTGGTAGCATTTATGGAGATGAGAATTGGGTCTCATGTTCATTTGGAAATGAAATAAGAGAAATAAAGAAAAATTATTAAATAAGATTAAGCCTTCTGAATTGTGAACTCTGATATTTTCCTTGACTTTGAGTTTCGAGTTTATTTTTTTATTTGCAGTTGTTCTTTATTTTGGAAAATGTATGTATTATTTGCCATCCTTTGAAATTTCAAAAGGCCAATCACAAATTATAATTTATCAGATGAAATAACATGGGGATATGTGACAAAAATCAGTGTTTCTGGTGACCTTTGGTGAAGCCTGTAACTATGAGATAATATAGACAAAAAATCTCTCTGAGAATAAACTCAGTAGACTGAAGTTCAGAAATAGTGCTCCACGTTAAGCCGACATACTTTTTTTTTTAAAGGATGTCAACAGTATTGAAAGGTATTGTTTGCAAAAACAGTTTCTTTTCAGGGTGAAATGATAAATTAAGAACATCAGAAATTCATCATCATACATTTTCTCTGGAACCAACAAACAGAAGTAGTTTCCTTTCTTTCATTAAAATTGATTTGATTTTAATTTTGACAGTCACTGGAAGTTATCTATCATCTATATTTTTGACAATGAGGCAAGAAAATGGGATCTATGAATAGGATTTTTCTATGATTTGGGTAGTTGTCATTACTAGGAGGTTTAGTGTGAATAATAGATGCCAAACTTGGCTTCACTCCTCATTTCCAGTCCTTTTTACTTCTTTTGTATTGAATTGCTAATAACTAGCTTCTTCTTTTGTCACAAAGAAAGAGTGGCTTTTTTGTTTGCCCACAGAACTGTATTACTCAGCGCTGAGCAAGGAGTTATCACAAGATGATAATCCACTCCTCTGGAAGCAGGTCTGAATCCACAGGCACTTCCACAAATAACAGACTGCAGGCTTTCGAGCAGACACTTTTATACCCTTTTGAAAGCTGTTTATTAAATCTGGAGAGGAACTGGCTGGCAGAAAGGGAAAGCTACACCAAATAGGCCTATTTCTCTGACTGTGGAAACGTTTTCTTCTGCCTCAGAGGGAATGGTCCATGAGAAACTTGAGTGATGTTAATGCATTTTAGACAATCCAGCCATACATGTATGTTTCATTTTTAAGCCTCCTTTAGTATTAAGGAAAGGATTTAAGGAGCAACAGTCCAGGATGTTTTAAAAACCAATTGCCTATTCTAGTTCAGTGTCCCTATAGGGAAATCATTTATAAGAAAAATCGTATTTACTGGAGAATTATTTTTCATGTTTTCTTTGTCACGTGGAATGCCTATAGTATATGCTTGTATTAGTCAGGAAAGCTGAGCCACTGTGGCTTATGGGATAAAGGATTTAGTACAGGAATTAGAACTCCACAGTGTGGGGGGAGGCCCGGGCCCAGGTGGGAGGTGGAGCAGTACAGAGGCAGAAGCCACACATTACCAGACACCCAGGTAGATATGGTGAAGGGGCAGGACATGGAAGGCTGTGGAGCTGTGCCTCCTTGTAGCAGCCGCATCTATTCCTTTGCTGCCAAGCACTTGGTGGGGGGCCTCAGGCTCCCATTGGTCAGCGGGGTCAATGGGGACGGACTCGCCAGGCACAGAATGGAGGAGAGTGAGGATCCACTGGAACCCATGGGCATCTGCATCTCTGTCACCACCTCTAACCTCGCTGATTTTCATTCAGAGAATAGTGGCTGCTGCTTCACTTCTGCTTCCAAATCTCATGTGAATCCCTCATTTGCTAGCTTTACTCAGAACCACACGGGGAAAGCTATTCTAGAAAATGAAGTTTCTGCTTGTGTGATTTGACCCATTGCAAACCTCCATGGTATTTAACAGAGAGAACAGAGATATCCTATAGGAAAAATTATATTTCTACCTTGTATTATCACCCCTACAATAAAAAGAAAAATGTCTTGAAAAGATTGATCTTAGAAAGAAATAAAGGTAACATTTTATAATATGTTAACAGCCTCACTGAAACCCTATAGCTTTCAGCCTTCATATTTGATTTTCCTCATTGATATATGGCACACAAAGTATCAAAAACTACAGTGGAGGAATATTTTAAGGTCAAGGTTTCATGTGGGTGTTTCTGAATATCCTGCATTGTATGCTAAGACATCTCTCTCTACCATGGCCTACTAGACAAAGGAACATAATTTCTCATGCGTGTACATGTCTCTTTCCTACCACCAATGTACAGAATCACCAATTCTTACAAGATGGATAAAGAAAATATCTAGGCAATCTGAACTTTGAACATTTTCTGAGTTTTAACTCATTGAATAAGAAAAAAGGAAGAAGCACTGGTTAAATGTATTTCTCATCCATATTAAAGTAGAAAACAAATATTTTTCAATGTAAATATGCAAGTAATAAATAAAAATTTCCAATATTAAGGGAAATCCATTTTTGCCAAAACATTACCTTATCACCAAATCATTCCAAAGATTAAAACTTGCTTTTTTTTTCCTTTACTGCAATAATTTTCAAAGTGCTCCTAGGTGAAAAGAAATAACTAATAGTCCCATTTAATTTCATTATATTCAAACTAATTCTTTTATTAAGTTCATTAAGGTCCAAGCAGCTTAATAGCTCATGTGGTGTTTGGTAAATGACACTGTTTCCCTCAAAATGGGAAATGTCCTGAGTGTTTATGTGAATTCATAGTAGCACCAGGGGTGCCTCAGCACATAGTTTGGGAACTGTAAGGCTAGACCAAGAACAAAGCCTAATCAAATGGTCTCTCTTGTCTTATTTCTTTGCCTGTACTCTTTCCAAATAATTTTTCTGTGTGGTAGATATTCTTTAAAAAAAAAATAAATAGAAGCTTATCAGTGTAAATTTTGAGCACTATTTCTGAACTGCAGTATACTGAGTTTATCCCCAGGGAATGAATATATATATATATATATATATATATATATATATATATATATATCTCAGAGACCCAGTGCATGAAATTCATGCACTTGGGGGGGGGGGCGCTCTCAGTCTGGCCTGCGCCCTCTCATAGTCCAGGAGCCCTCAGGGGATGTCTGACTGACGGCTTAGGCCCACTCCCCAGAAGGAGAGGCCCTAAGCTGTCAGTCAGACATCCTTAGTGCTGCCACAGAGGCGGGAGAGGCTCCCACCACTGCTGCTGCGCTCGCCAGCCATGAGCCTGGCTTCTGGCTGAGCAGCGCTCCCCCTGTGGAAGCACACTGACCACCAGGGGGAAGCTCCTGAGTTGAGCGTCTGCCCCCTGGTGGTCAGTGCATGTCATAGCGACCGGTCGTTCTACCATCGGGCTGAAACTGGCTCTCTGACATCCCCCAAGGGGTCCCAGATTGTGAGAGAGTGCAGGCCAGGCCGAGGGACCCCACCAGTGCACAATCGGGGCTAGGGAGGGACGTGGGAGGTTGGCCAGCTGGGGAGCGACTGTGGGGGGGGCTCCAGAGCGTGTCCGTCTTGTCTTTGCCCCCTGGTGGTCAGTGCATATCATAGCAACTGGCCGACCAGTCAACTGTCTGCCCCCTGGTAGTCAGTGCATGTCATAGTGAGCAGTTGAGTGGCCTTAGCATATCATTAGCATATTATGCTTTGATTGGTTGAACGGCCAAGTGGATGACCTGACACTTAGCATATTAGGCTTTTATTATATAGGATATATATTCCCTGCCCCCAATTGGAAGACAGTGGTGGTACTAAGTACAGCAATATGGTGATTAAAAAATAAAATTTTTCTGGCGTAGCCATTCTAAGAACATTTTTCACCCTAGGGCAGTGATGGCGAACCTTTTGAGCTCAGCGTGTCAGCATTTTGAAAAACCCTAACTTAACTCTGGTGCCATGTCACATATAGAAATTTTTGATATTTGCAACCATAGTAAAACACAGACTTATATTTTTGATATTTATTTTATATATTTAAATGCCATTTAACAAAGAAAAATCAACCAAACAAATGAGTTCGCGTGTCACCTCTGACACATGTGTCATAGGTTCGCCATCACTGCCCTAGGGCAACATTGTTGTGTAACTAAGCTTTCTGTAATGTTCTGGGGTTTGAGCAGCTTTTTCTGGGGCCCTTACTAACCATAGCAGAGGAAATGCACTCCTTGCTTTACAAAAGCAGTGACACAGATCTCTGTCATTAAGCTCACTAGCACCAAGTTGCAGTGATGCTCTGACTCACCATGGCCTTGAAGCATTGGAAGTCAGGTTCACAGCTAGAGCCATGATAAATTTCTAGCTTCTCCTCACCTACTCAAAAGTGATGACAGCCCCTCAGGCAGTGAGGGAAGAATCCCAAATGCAGCCCAGTTTTCTTGGCAAAATCTTGAATAAAGAGGCAGCAGAGCTCTGACTTGGCCAACCAGAGCTGTACACAAAAGATGGGACTGATGTATCATTCATGGACCCCCTGGGTGGTGTGTAGAAACAAATTGGGAAATGTCTGTTAAAGTAATAGACTTCCTTAAGAAAAGGAAAGCTCAAAAGCACTGAGATTTGGGTATACATTCACACATGGGACGATGAAGACTAAGGTCAGGGGTCCTCAAACTTTTTTAAACAGGGGGCCAGTTCACTGTCCCTCAGACCATTGGAGGGCCAGACTATAGTTTAAAAAAAAACTATGAACAAATTCCTATGCACACTGCACATATCTTATTTTGAAGTAAAAGAACAAAATGGGAACAAATACAATATTTGTATCTGCATGTGGCCCACGGGCCGTAGTTTGAGGACCCCTGGCTAAGATATTCAGTTACACATCCAGTTCTTTTACTCTTGTTGCTGAAGCCACTAACTAGGTCTTGCCTCTCAACAGCAGTTGTCCCCTTACTGTTGCTGCCCTGGTGGA
Organism: Myotis yumanensis; assembly: GCF_028538775.1. Taxonomy (NCBI): domain Eukaryota; kingdom Metazoa; phylum Chordata; class Mammalia; order Chiroptera; family Vespertilionidae; genus Myotis; species Myotis yumanensis. The sequence goes on from NW_027223753.1 coordinate 77,546,828, forward strand.
GAAGGGGTCTCTCCCACTGGTGGTTATAAGAGTTTGGAAGCAAGGATAGATGGCCAGGGTGGGAGATGCACTTGTGTGAAGATACTTTTCATCAAGTTCAGAAGTGCTATACTTTCAGGCTATGCATGATTCACGATACAAGTTTTCCACTTGAATAGGAGCTGAGGGAGCCTTACTCTCTCTGTATTCCAGTTAATTCCCGTCATCTCAGATCAAATGTTTAGCCCCAAAGTCTTCATTTCTACTCCCAGGAGACTTCGAAGGGATTCATGTGAAAAGAAATCTTGGCTGCACACACTATTTAAGAATCCTCCTTAATTTAACTTCACCCTCGTTCATTCCCCCGACATTAAAACTATATATCCAAATGACCCATAAGTCTCATTTTCTCCTTGAATTTTTTTCTATGAAAAATTCTCAATTTTAGTGACTCTGATCACTTAGCGAACCCTCTTATTTTTTGCTGTTCCACCTTCTGAATTACTTATGAAGTGAGCCGACTTAAAGTGCCCATGGAGGCTTTTTTCTTTTTAATGGAAACAGATGCAGGCTCAATTTTGCATGGTAACCCCGAAGAGCAGCATCCATACTTCTTAGGATTCAATTTGAGATTTCAGTTAATTTTAGCCTACATAACTCTGACAATGAGGAAAAGTCATTCAGAAGGTAATAGGAAGAGATACGTATGCTATTCCTTAGAAAAGGTCCTTAAAATTTTCTCTTTGAAGTACTGCAATTCTCAGTGTAAATTTATACATCTTTGTACTAGGACAGATAAGAGTCAAAATACTTAATCTGGAACAGACATTTGAGAATTTTTATAAGAATATGTATCATTCCACTGGAGTTAATTTTTTTTCATAGTTTTGTATATAATTTAAAAAATATACATATATGGTTTGCACTGAAGGTGCTCCAAAGAGCTGGAAAGTGGTGCCTGGATTTATAAAGTTGGAATTGTTTTCATAAAAGTTATTTCTATAGGAAATGTTATTTTATTTTTTTGAGAAGAATATAAAGTATAGCCCGGGGAATATACTCAATAATATTCTAATAACTATGTATGATGTCGTATGGATATGAGATTTATCAGGATTATCACTTAGTAAATTATAAAATGTCTAATCACTGGGATGTATACCTTAAATTAATATCATATTGTATGTCAACTGTAATTGAAAAATGAAAATGATTTAAATAAAGAAAACAAACAAATAAATAAAATAAAAATGAAGTATAACGTATCAAAAAATAAAATGTTATTTTAAATGATTTAATGATACGACTTTCTTAGAGGAAATTTTGTAACAGATTCTTCTAAAATATGAAGAATTCTTGGGTTGAGTCATTGGATACTCCCAAATATATGTACTGTGTGGTTGTATTTCTATATAATAGATTTTTTTAAGTAGGAAGCTCTTAGATTGGAAAGTTTCCTCCTGCTGTACTGTCCTTCATTTTACGAGAAGTGGGCCATATGCACTCTGTTATTCTAAGGTGTTAACTCTGTGTGTGTGTGTGTGTGTGTGTGTGTGTGTGTGTGTATAGAGACCAGGGAAGGATGGACAGGAGAAAGGTTGAAACATTGTGAAAAGGTTAGAGCCAGTCTCTCTATAATTGCACAGACATCATGTCACTGACCATCAATGACTCTTGGGCTTCCTCGTTTTGGACTCTAGGCCTCAGAGTGGACTACTGTTAATTAGCACAATTATCAGTGTGAGCTGAGTTTTAATCAGGTCCTCTGGATTCAATGTTCATATGTATGCTATATGCTCTTTCTCCCTTTTCCTCATTCCCCCCCACCCCTCTATCTCTCTCTCCTTATCTCTTTCTGTTTCTTGTCACACCCTCCCAAACACACACATGCACACACTTCCCCCACTTCGCCTCAGTTGTATACACACAATCCCTCTGCTCTTGGCCTGAACCATGTGAGCAGGAGAGGCTAAAAGGCTGCTTTCCCATGTGCTCTTTCACATAGAAGAAGGGGGATTATCCTATCTAATAAAAGACAAATAGGGTAATTAACAGTACCTTCGATACGCTTCCCATTGGCTAATCAGGGTGATATGCAAATTAACTGCCAACAGAGATGGTGGCTGGCAGCCACACTGTTGAAACGAACATGAGGCTTGGTTGCCCCGGCGATGGAGGAAGCCAAGGTTCCTCTCCTGCCATGGCCCGGCTCTGAGCCTGAAAGCAACAGCTCTAAAAGCAACTATGTTTCAATTATAGAAGCTAAACAAACCCCAGATACCTGCTTTCAGCCAGCTGAGGTCTCAGAGCTGGAGCTGCAACAGTGTTTCAATTATAGAAGCCAAACAAACCCCAGATACCTGCTTTCAGCAGCCGAGGCCTCAAGCTGGAGCCGGCTCTCAGCTCCAGTGACAGCCATAGAAGGTAAATAAATCCCAGAATTAAAAAAGAAAAAAAGGAGAGGTTGGAAGCTTCAGTCGCCCACCAGCCTGAAAATGGCCCTCAGCCCCTCACCCAGACTGGACAGGCACCCCAGTGGAGACCCTCACCCTGAAGGGGGTGTGACCAGCTGCAAACAGCCATCAGCCCCTCACCCAGGCTGGCCAGGCACCCAAGTGGGACCCCCACCCTGATCCGGGACACCCTTCAGGGCAAACCAGCCGGCCCCCACCTGTGCACCAGGCCTCTATCCTATATAGTAAAAGGGTAATATGCAAACTGACCCTAACAGCAGAAAGACTGGGAATGACTGGTCACTATGACACACACTGACCACCAGGGGGCAGGCGCTCAATGCAGAGCTGCCCTCTTGTGGTCAGTGCGCTCTCACAGCGGGGAGCTCTGCTCAGCCACAAGCCAGGCTGATGGCTGCCAGTACAGCGGTGGTGGTGGGAGCCTCTCCTGCCTCCTCAGCAGCGCTAAGGATGTCTGACTGCAGCTTAGGTCTGCTCCCTGCTGGCAAGTGGGCATCCCCCGAGTGCTGCTGGGCTGCCAGAGGGATGTCAGATTGCCAGCTTAGGCCCAATCCCCAGGGGAGCAGGCCTAAACCAGCAAGTGGTCATTCCCCAAGGGGTCCCAGACTGCGAGAGGGCACAGGCCTGGCTGAGGGACAAATTTTTGTGCACCGGGCCTCTAGTCTATATATAAAAGCCTAGGCGACCATTATGACTGGTCAACCAAACAACTGGTTGACTGAATGACCTGCCAACTGATCACTATGATGTGCACTGACCATCAGGGGGCAAATGCTCATTGCAGAAGCTGCCCCCTGGTGGTCAGTGCACTCCCACAGCCAACCTCCCATGGTACACCACGCCCTCCCCCCCCCCCCCCACGCCAGGAGGCCCCAATGGGCCCCCATCTGGCTGGCCTGCCAACCTCCCACAATTCCTCCTGGCTGGCCAACCTCCTGCAGTCTTCTCCCCCCACCTCTGCCCCTCCCCCCCGGACTGGACTAGATGGCCCCAATCGGCCCCGATTGCCGGCCAGGCCGAGGGACCCCATTCGTGCACTAGGCCTCTAATTTTTAAATAATTAAAGCATGATAATAATATTGTTTGTTTTATGAAAAATGTCTTCAAAAAGTATTTAAAAGTGATTTTCTAAGTGTGTGATAGTTGTTTCTTTTCAATTAAAAATGGGATTTTTGGAAAGTAAAAAATGTGCTAATAATATTAGCACACCTCCACACACATCCTAATTACCAAATTATCTTCTTTGTTGACACTGAATAAAGACTGAAACTTTTATTTTTATCATAGATATTGCTTTCAAATAGAAAAATTCAGACAGTAAAGCTGAATCAGTGCTAATGGGCTTTTAAAACCTATAATTCATGAGTATCCAGAAAAGGTAATTTTGACCTCTATGGAGAAGGATTTGCAGTCTAATAACATTACAATCGATGATATTCTATGAGCTATTCTGTTTAAATATAATGATTATACAGCGTGGTTTATAGCAATGCAATAGTCCAAGTGGCCAATTCATGTTCCATTTCTATATTTGTCTCTTCCATTCCTACCCTCTTCCTTGATATTCATCTCTAGGTCAGACATACACAGTTGCTCCCAGGACTGGTCCTTGACTTGCAGTGACAGAGGACTGAGGGGTGGCTGTGATTTAGGACCAGGAAGTGAAAGGTTAGGAGCAATGGCTAGTGAAGAATAAAGCTGATAAGCAGTAGTTGCAAAAGGTGACAGTGACAAACACTTAGCTGTGTCTTGTATTGGGCACCGAAGGTATCTGCAGAATTCTTGAACTATCTCCCTACTTTATCTCCTTCATGAAATTCCCACTTGACTATTGTGCAGTTTTCTCCCTGAATTAAGCTGTTGGAATATCCATGTTTGAATGTCCTTCCCCTCCCATCTGCCTACAGCCAGATAATAATTTTCATTATCTGCTCCTATCTGCTGCTAACTCACCTCTGAGACCATGGGTTGAGTCCAATACTAAATACTCATAACCACGGATCTCATTTTCCCCCAAAGGACCTATAGTTCTTTTTTTTTTTTTTTTTAAATATATTTTATTGAATCTTCACAGAGAGGAAGGGAGAGAGACAGAGAGCCAGAAACATCGATGAGAGAGAAACATCAATCAACTGCCTCCTGCACATCTCCCACTGGGGATGTGCCGGCAACCCAGGCACATGCCCTTGACCGGAATCGAACCCGGGACCCCTGAGCCCGCAGGCCGACGCTCCATCCACTGAGCCAAACCGGTCTCAGCAGGACCTATAGTTCTGATCTTGAAGTGTCTCTCTTGTGTATATTTGTCTGATTTTCTTGTGCCATGCTGGCAGAAAAACCTGCACTTACAAAAATATTATGATCAGGCAAAGAAGGGAATCGCACTCAAGAAAACAATGAGTTGAATATCTGGGAGATAGAAGAGGGGCATGGAAAGGCAATTAGATAGAGAACTCCCTGCAGATGTCAGGAGTCAGGTAATCTACAGGCCTGAAGGTTAGGATCATGACAGGAGAATGTAACCATTCTCTAGCAAACATTTACCATGTTCCAAGCACCTTGATTATGAAGAGTGATCAGTTAATGATTGTTTATACACTTTCACAAGGTCAGGAATTAATTCAGGGCACTAACAACCCAAAGCCCAAATGTGGGTCATGTAGAATGAGCATGCCTGGCTGAAGGAGAGATGCTTAGATTAAACAAAGGGGATAGTCTAGGAGCAACCTGAGGACTGAAATTTGCCTTTTTTTTTTTTTTTTTTTTTTTTTTTTTTACCTAAAAGCATGGCTGGCTGCCTTGACACAGTATGGATGGACCCAGTACTCTATACCTTTAAAAAGCACCTTCCAAGTGATTCTGATGGCCAATAAATTTTGAATTACTGAAGAGGCCAATAATATTGATTCATACAAAGATATTTGTTAAACATGCTGCAAATTTACATGCAAAAATAAATTAGAAAGCACTCCTGCTCTCATGTAGCTTATATTTTAGTAATATAAAAATGTTTTTTAATCCAAGCTGAAATCTAAACAACATAAAATTGATACAGATAGAATTGAGAAAAGGATGAAATTTCAGGAAAAGCTTTGTGTTGTAAAGAGCATTTGAGCTGAGGTTTGAAGTATGGTTCACACTGAAATTATTTTTAATACCAAGGGAATCTATGTTTACTTTTGAAAGATTATAAAATATAGATAAATTACACACATATACACACAGATACACACAAAATAATTCTCTAATTCATAGAGAACCCACATGTATATATATAGGTGTGTTTTTCTAGATTCTCAATATAAATATGAATAAGAATATAAATATAGATATAATTATAAATATATATGTTAGATGTTTATTTCTATACGAATGGAACCATTTTATATATGTTGGTTTTGTATTTCTACCAAGCAACATACTATGTATATCATTCATGGAAATCAGTATTTTTTTTTGCATCTTATTTTTAAAAAAATCTTTATTGTTGAGAGTATTACAGATGTCCTTCTTTTTTCCTCCCCATTGCCCTCTCTACCTGGTTCCTTTCCTGCCCCAGGCCTTCACTACCCTATTGTCTATGTCCATAGGTAATGCATATTCTATATAATAAAGAGGTAATATGCAAATTAACCCTCATGCCCTCACAAGATGGCTGCCTATGACCAGGCTGGCAGGGGGGTTAGTGAGGGATGACCAAGCGACTGAACAGCAGGCTGTGTGAGGCGACCAGGCCAGTGTGTGTCGGGGGGCTGTGAGGGGTGACCAAGCTGGCGGGGGGGGGGGGGGCAGTTGGGGGTGACCAGACCAGCAGGGGGGGTGCAGTTGGGGGCAACCAGGCCGGGAGGGGGGCAGTTAGGGGTGACCAGGCAGGCAGGCAGGTGAGCAATTAGGAGCCAGCTGTCCAGGATTGTGCGAGGGATGTCCGACTGCTGGTTTAGGCCCAATCCCCGGGATCAGGCCTAAACCAGCAGTAGGACATCTCCCAAGGGATCCTGGATTGGAGAGGGTTCAGGTTTGGCTGAGGGACCCCCCCCCCCCCAAACGAATTTCATGCACTGGGCCTCTAGTATGCATATAAAATCTTCAGTTAATCTATTCCAGGCCCCCAACTCCCTTCCCTCTGAGAATCTTCAGTTTGTTCCATTTCCCTGCCTCTGATTCTATTTTATTCACCAGTTTATTCTGTTTATTAAATTATTTGTTTATTTTGGTTTTTAGATTCAATTGTTGATAGATATGTATTTATTGCCATTTTATTGTTCATATTTCTTCTTCTTCTTCTTCTTCTTCTTCTTCTTCTTCTTCTTCTTCTTCTTCTTCTTTCTCCTTAAGAATATCATTCAACATTTCATGTAAAACTGGTTTGGTGTTGATGAACTCCGTTAGCTTTTTCTTGTCTGTGAAGCTCTTTATCTGACCTTCAATTCTAAATGGTAGCTTTGTTGGTCCTTGCTATTCATCACTTTGAATATTTCTTGCCACTCCCTTCTACTCTGAACATTTTTGTTGAGAAATCAGCTGACAGTCCTATGAGTGCTCCCTTATAGCTAACTAACTGCTTTTCTCTTGCTACTTTTAAAATTCTCTCTTTATCTTTAAGCCTTGGCATTTTATTTATGATGTGTGTTGGTATAGGCTTCTTTGGTTTCCTCTTGTTTGAGACTCTCTGCATTTCCTGGACTTGTAAGTCTATTTCTTTCACCAGGTAGGGGATATTTTCTGTCATTATTTCCTCAAACAGGTTTTCAATATCTTGCTCTTTCTTTGCTCCTTTTGGTATTCCCATAATGTGAATATTGGTATACTTGAAGTTGTCTCAGAGGCTCCTTATACTATCTTCATATTTTTGGATTCTTTTTTTCTTTTTGCTCTTCAGATTGAGTGATTTTTTGTTCTTCATATTTTAAATCATTGACTTGATTCTCGGAATCTTCTATTCTACTGAATCCTTGTAAATTATTCTTTATTTCAGTTAGTGTATGCTTAATTTCTGGCTCATCTTTTTCATGGAAATCAGTATTAATCCATAGCATCATTTTTTATTGCCTGAATACTAAGTACATTGTATGCAGGTGTATTGCTATTTATCAAACTAATCCGACAATGTTGGGAATTTGAGTTGTCTTTTTTTAAGTTTTTATTTTAAACATGCCAAAAAGAAAATCCTTGAAACAAAATTCTTTCCTTAATGATGAATTCTAGAAGTGGAATTTCCTTGACTATATATATATATATATATATATATATATATATATATATATATTCCATCCTTATTCCAGGGGTGAGGACAATCTAAGCAATAGCCTACACATAGGAAAGTTTAGGCCACTGGGGATAGCAGGTAATGGGCGATATGGTTTTCCTAAAAAATAGGGTAAAAGGAATGTCCATTTGGGCTGCTATAACAAAAAGGAAAGGCTGGTGTTGCTCAGTTGGTTGGAGCATCATTCTGTACACCAAAAAATCATGGGTTTAATTCCTGGTCAGGACATATACCCAGGTTGTGTGCAGGTTTGATCTCTGGTCAGGGTGTGCATAGGAGGCAACTGATTGATGTTTCTTTCTCTCACCTTTTTCCTTCCTCCCTGTCTAAAGCTGATAAAAACATATCCTTGAGTGAGGATGTAAAAAATGCCATAAACTGGGTGGCTTATAGACAATAGAACTTTATTTTTCACAATCCCGGAGCCTGGGAAGTCTCAGATCAAGACGCTGGCAGATTCAGTGCTCTCTTCCTGGTTCATAGCTGGCACCCTCTGGCTGTGTCTTCAAGTGGTTGAAGGGGCTAGGGAGCTCTGTGGGCTCTCTAACAAGGGCACTTATGTCATTCACGAGGGCTCCAACCTCATGACTTAATGATAATCTGAAGGCCCCCACCTCCTAATACCATCACATTGGCGGTTAGGATTTCAACATATGAATTTTGAGGGAACACTAATATTCAGAACATAGTGAGAAAGTAATACAATTTTTAAAATATGGCTGAAAAGTTAGGATAGGACCAGAATTTTTAGGATCTTTAATGGTGGATCAAAGAATGTAGGGATGTTAGGATTCGGTGTTTAATAGCTTTTAATTTGATGCTATGGCTACCCTGCAAGTTTCCTTTCTTCAGATTCACTAAGAGTCTCGGATAATTCCAGAGGTGGTGCTGTTGCCTTGGTGCTTCATGCTGCTAAAAAGCTCTGGAAGTGCTTTCAATGAACAACAAAACTACCCCATTTTCACAAATCATCAATCTTCGACTAAATGGCCTCAAATGATGGAATTTCAGTCAATGGCTGCTCTCAGTATAGGGCCAGGGTGTTCTATGTCTAGGAAATCACAACAGAAGGTGGCTGTCATTATGCTGGTCTTTCCACATCCACCTCAGCTACTGCAAACACACAGAGAGCCACAGAGGCCGACAGAGACTTTTTTCAATGAACAAAGGAACTCTCCATTATTTTTTTAAAATTTATTTTTTTATTGTTGACAGTATTACAGATGTCCCTCGTTCCCTCCCACCCTTTGTCCCCCTCTACCCAGCCCCCACCCCTTGCCAGGCCTCCACTGCACCGATGTCTGTGTCCATGGACTATGCATATATGCATATAAGTTCTTTGGTTCATCTTGTCCCCGCCTACTCTCCTCCCCTCTGAGGTCTGTCAGTCTGTTCCACGCATCCATGCCTCTGCACCTATTTTGTCCATCAGTTTATTTTGTTCATTAGATTCCACCTATAATGGAGATCATGTGTTTTTTCTCATGTACTATGAACAAGGTCTTCTAAAGCGGCAGCACCAAAGAGCTTCCTACATGGTAAGAGGGGGAGATGGAAAATCCATGAGGAGAGTCAGAGCCAGCTGTTTTCATTTGGGAAGAAGTTTCATTATCCTTTTCTGAATTTCCTCCCCCACTGGGAAGTCATTATTATTCTGGCATTCCTTCTGATATTTTTATGACTTTGTTTATTTTAATACATGGTTCATTATTTGTTTTGGAACAGACCTAAGAAAATTATTCTAAGTGCCACTTAGACTCAGCCAATGAGATGTTTCACCATCTCTGTGCCACTTCTTGAAACTTGACTAAACTTCGACTGTGGATGAGGGCATAGCTCCTTGAGAACTCTTCCGGACCATGACACTGATTGGCCCTTCTGTGGATGACTAAGCAAATAAAATAATTATTGATTATGTATAGAATGAAGATATTTGTATTGTGCCCCTCACTCTCAATGGGGGGAAATATGACTCCCCCCCCTCCCTGAACTTGAAAACAACAAACCCTATTAAATTTAATTAATAGTGACTCCAATTAAGCAGAAGCAGGCCGGGAAAAGGCATTTCTTTCTCTCTGAGTGCTTTCCTCCTCGGCAGCAGAAGGGCCCCTGTGCAGTGTGAGCCACATGTTTGATTGACTGGGCTCCCAAGCTGATGTTTACACGGCTGTATTCATCTTGCTCCAATGACTGTGACATGCCACCCGGATGTGGTGAGGCTGACAGGGAATGTGAGGGGACCAGACAGATGACGATGTCTCCGTTCTTCAGAGCCAATGCAGGATGATCTGTCACCTGATGATAGGCCACAGCCTGTCATTTATTTACTTACAACTTTAATGTGGGTAAAATGAGCAGGGGCAGGGTGGGGGAGGGGGGTGAAGGGGAAAGTGACAAGAGGCAAAGGGAAAGTGAATGGTTACAGGAAAGAAAAACCTGACAGACCCTTTTCAACATCAAAATATCAACAACAGCCATTTCATACATCTCAATGGGCATGCCAGCCCAGGAACCAATTATTAGCAGCGTTCTGGGCAAAAAATCAGATTTGCAAAACAGGAGCTTTAGCCATTTAGTTGTGGGAATGGGGTTGACAAACCACACTGCTACTTAATCATATTAAGTGCTTTGCATTTCTTGTACATATAATTTCTGTAATATTCTGTGACCATTTGAGCAAGCTTGCTTTCCTTTTAATGTTTTAAAAATCACATTTCACAAAATAAATTGTATATGCTGTGGAAATCATCATCCCAGTGCTTTTTTTGCTTTAACATTGCCGCTAGAAATCATTTATAGCCTTGAAGACGAAACCTTTGAAAACCATCGACCTACTTGTTTTATGTGATGACATCTGATTATGAGGGAAAAAGTACCCCAAAATCTGGAGATAACAACAATAGACATTGCAATTAAGTGAATTCTGTAAGAATAAAACTGCAACTATATACATATATAAAATAATATTAATATATAAAATACAAATAATATTTTTTATTATTTTATTCGTTATTGATTAAGGTATTAACATATGTGTCCTTACTCCCCTGCTCATGCCCTCACCCCCCTAGTGTCCGTGTCCATTGGTTAGGCTTACATGCATGCATACAAGTCCTTTGGTTGATCTCTCCCTTCCACCCACCCTCCCCTGCCTTTCCTCTGAGGTTTGACAGTCTGATCTATGCTTCTCTGTCTCTGGATCTGTTTTTGTTCATCAGTTTATGTTGTTCATTATATTCCACAAATGAGTGAGATTATGTGATATTTATCTTTCTCTGACTGACTTATTTCACTTAGCATAATGCTCTCCAGGTCCATCCATGTTGTTGCAAATGGTAGGAGTTCCTTCGTTCACAGCAGCATAAAAATACAACCTTCCAAAACTCAATCAGGAAGAATCTAAAAATTTCAATAGGCTGATAACTATGGAGGAAATTGAAGCAGTCATCAAAAAGTTTTCAGCAAACAAAAGCCCGGGACCAGAGGGCTTCACAGGGGAGTTTGACCAAACATTCAAAGAAGAACGAGAACCTAACCTCCTCAGACTATTCCAAAAATTTCAAGAGGAAGGAGCACTTCCAAGCTCAGTCTATGAAACCAGCATCACCCTAATCCCAAAACCAGATAAAGACAACACAAAGATAGAGAATTACAGGCCAACATCCTTCATGAACATAGATGCCCAAATCCTCAACAAAATTCTAGCAAATCGAATCCAGCATTATATCAGAAAGATCATATACCATGACTAAATAGGATTTATCCCGGGTCTGCAAGGATGGTACAATATCTGCAAATCAATAAATGTGATACAGCACATAAACAAATTGAGAGATAAAAATCACATAATCATATCAATTGATGCAGAAAAAGCATTTGACAAAATCCAACACTCTTTCTTGATTAAAACCCTCAGCAAAGTGGGAATAGAGGGATCATACCTCAACATAATTAAAGCCTTATATGACAAACCTACAGCCAACATCATACTCATTGGGCAAAGACTAAAAACCATTTCACCTAAGAACAGGAACAAGACAGGAATGCCCACTTTCACCACTCCTGTTTGACATAATACTGGAAGTGCTAGCCATAGCAATTAGACGAGAAGAAGAAATAAAAGGTATCCAAATTGGAAAAGAAGAAATAAAACTGTTATTATTTGTAGATGACATGATACTGTACATAAAAAAACCCTAAAGATTCCATAAAAAAATTATTAGACTTAATAAATGAACTCGGCAATGTAGCAGGATACAAAATGAATGGCCAGAAATCTATACATCAATAGTGAACTTACAGAAAGAGAGATTAAAAAACAATCCCATTTACCATTGCACCAAAAAGTTTAAGATACCTAGGAATAAACTTAACTAAGGAGGAAAACTACAGGACAGTGAAAAAAGAGATAGAGGAAGACGTAAACAGATAGAAGAACATACTGTGTTCATGGATTGGTAGAATCAACATCATTAAAATGTCCATACTACCCAATGCAATCTATAGATTCAATGCACTCCCCATTAAAATACCAATGGCATATTTCACAGACTTAGAACAAACTCTCCAAAAATTCATCTGGAATAAAAAAAGACCCCGAATAGCTGCAGCAATCCTGAGAAAGAAGAGCAAAGTAGGAGGGATCTCAATACCAGATATCAAGCTGTATTACAAAGCTACTGTTCTTAAAACTGCCTGGTACTGGCAGAAGAACTGACATATAGATCAATGGAATAGAATAGTGAACCCATTGACCCAAACCACTATGCTCAATTGATATTTGACAAAGGAGGCCAGAACATACAATGGAGTCAAGAGAGTCTCTTCAATAAATGGTGTTGGGAAAATTGGACAGATACATGCAAAAAAAATGAAACTAGACCACCAACTTACACTATACACAAAAATAAACTCAAAATGGATAAAGGACTTAAATTTAAGATGGGAAACCATAAAAATTTTGGAGGAATCCACAGGCAGCAAAATCTCAGATATATGCTGAAGCAATATCTTCACCGATACAGCTCCTAGGCCAATGGAAAATAAAGAGAAAATAAACAAATGGGACTCCATCAAAATAAAAAGCTTCTGCACAGCAAAAGAAACCATCAACAGAACAACAAGAAAGCCCACTGCATGGGAGAACATATTTGTCAATGTTATCTCTGATAAGGGTTTAATCTCTAACTATTTATATTTTTAGGAGATTTTGTAAACAAACAAACAAACAAACAAAAAAGATCTAAATGAATGAAATATTCCTGAGTTAAACAAATGTAAGGAACAAAGTACATTTAATATTTTATATACAAATGCAGACTTGAGCCATTAAATCTTTTGTTTCTATTCAAAAAAAAATTTCCCATCACACATTTACCCCCTCTATCCCGTCTTCCACCTATAAAAGTTCTAAAAGACATGGACCATTTGACCATTTGGACATTTTTTTCTTGTTTCACACCAGGTCTAATTACAGGCCCCATTCTGCTGACCTGGCCCTGAGGGTGTGATCTGTAATGGAAAGCGGGGGGAGGTGCACCTTTATTTGGCCAAAGACCATCCAGCATTCACTGATCCTCCCTGCATTGGGGCTGAGGAGGCAGACCCAGGTGTTGGGTCCAGTGTTATGTCAGTGAAATCTATCATACAAAAATATCAACGAAATGCCATGTTTTATAAGAAACACTGTCCCTGGGGGCGTTATAGCCAGACTCTAGTAACACCAAGACTGAGCGTTCTCGCTGAGGTTCTGCTTCTCTGTGTGTTGTTCCCAAATGCCTCTTTTGGCATGTCTACATCTGTCGTGCATTCTATATATTAAAATAATTACCTCCCCCCGCCCCCCCCCCCCCCCCCCCGCTTTAGGTTTTTAGATTTGCAGCATCCAAGCAACCGGTCAGCAGGCAGCCTGGGATACAATAGGTCTCTCTTTCACTCAATGAAGGCAAAAATCTCTGAGGAAGTTAGGCACCTAAATGGGACTTCCCAGAATACTGTGAGGAATATTGCATTTTATTAGACTGTGTCTTCTTCGGGAGGGAAAATAGTTCCAGCCGATGTTGCGAAGGTTGTTGGAGCAGATCAGACACATTCCACCTTGAGGCTCCATTAGCCGGACTTTCCTAACCGGCTCCCCTGACTCTAAGATACTATGTGTGGGTCCCGCTTCAGGCTGCAAATCTGTGTTCAGAAAAGAGGAAGCTTTGCCGCCTCTCGTATGGGGTCCCCCTCCTGAAGCTAGAAATACAAGCTACACGTGACCTGTCACTTCTTAGATCTATTGCCAAGGAAAGAGATAGGCCTTGGATCCTGATGATTAAAGGGATAGAAACTTCCCGCCAGCAACTTGCTATGCCCATTTCTGGAGCTGGTAGGGTCTCCATTTCTGGTGTGTATAATCTGCCATATTCTTTGCATGAGCTCAGTGGTGAAGTCGAGTCACTCAAACTCAGAACTCTCTGATATTTTCAATGCATCTTCTAAAGTTTCATTGTGCATCAGCCAGGAGCCCCACGTCTTTCCTGAAGAATTTCAGGAGGGAAGAGAATTTTGTCCCCCTTTCTGTATTTGCCAGTGTGTCTTTCATGCTTACAAGGACCAAATCACATGTCCTTGTTTCCCTGCCTTGGCAGGGCAACGTGATGAATCCTATTACCTTGCTCACAACTTGGCTGGGTACTGTTTGCCTTGGATTTATGTGGACACAGGTGGTGCCCTAAGGATCCAGGTCTTTATGGGGAACACCTGTTTCCATTTCTCTTGCTTGCATTATTGCAGGGTATGACATATGTGAGGTGGGGCCTTAGGTTATATTTGCAAGATCAGCGAGGTGAAGAGTGTTAAACATTAGGATTTTATTGCAGCTAAGCTTTATTGTTCTTCTTAACAGCCCCTTCTGGTTATTTAGCCTTTTGATATCTCTGGTTCAATGTTGTTTAATATGGGTGACATGGGAGGAATTAGGAAGAAAACGGAAGAAGGACTGAAGATCCCTGGGTCTGACCCTGCATGAGAAATTTCCGCCTCCAACTCTTCTATATGTAATCGATGTTGCATAATTTACCAACTATTTCAGTCTCTATAATCACACACTCCAGTATAACCTATAATAATTTTAATACTAGGTATGTAAAAACTATTTATTGTTTGTTCTCCCCTCAAATATTACTTAGGTCCTTCCATGCATAGAGTCCCTCTGCAGACCCTTTGAACCATGGTCCTGATCTCAATCTATTTAATATGTAAACAGAAAATTTAAAATAAACCTCACACCCTCTCTCCTTTTATAAGCTCTTTCTCATTTCCTGCCTTTCACAGGCTTTTTGTAGCAAAGGTGAAAAGTAAAAGTAATTATCATCCACTGGGACCTTTTCTGCTGAGTCTATAAGTTCTATCCACATCTTTAATGTGTAATTTTATCACCTCACATTTTTATTCTTGACCCAGATGGGATGCTAGTTCCTTCCAGCATCCATCTATTCATGAGAAACTCTAAATAGAAAATTATATCAAGCATAATAACAGATAAGCAGCTAGCCTGCATCATATATTTGCAACTGAATATTGCTTCCCCATAATACCTGAGAGCAGGGATAATACTGAAGATACTTATCCTATATAGCAGCCGAGCACTGATCAATGGCAGTGAAGTTGGCTATAAACAACTGGTACAGCCTGACCAATGCCACCTGCAGACACTTCCCATGCAGGGGAGCATCTGATGGTGGGAGCGGAGGAGAGGCCTTCTCCCAGGTGACATAAGAACAATTGCTGAAGGCCCATTGCCCTCCGTCTCAGCTTCCTGGGGCCACCATAACAAATAACCACAAACTACGTGGCTTAAAACAATAGCAATTTGTTTCCTCACAGTTCTGGAGGTCGCAAGTCCAAAATCAGGGCCAGAAGGGCCATGCTCCCTCCCTCTGCAGCCTTTAGGGAAGAACTTTGCCCTTGCCTCTTCCAGCTTCTGGTGGCTTCTGGTAGTCCCTGGCTGTGTCAGCCTCACTCCACTCTGTCTCCACCATCACGTGGCCTTTCCGCCTATGTATCTCTGTGGCCTCTCCCCTTCTTGTGAAGACACCAGTGTTTGGTTTTCGGGTGTACTCTAATTCCACAATGATTTCATCTGGAGTTTCTTAATGAATTATACCTGCAAAATCCAACTTCCCAATAAGGCCACATTCTGAGGTTTTGAATGAGGTTCTGATTTGGGGAGGGCCTCTCTTCAATCCACAGACAACCATGCTCGCTCTCAATGTTTCTTAGAATGGTGCAGTTGGCAAGAGATTCTCGAATGGCAGGTGCTCATTTTTTTTCAGTGATTTCCTCCCTGAGTGATGTGGTGGGGAGGTGTTCGTGTTTTATTTTTGTACCGATTCATCATCCATCTAACTATTTATTTCTCCACTTAATGAAGAATGCAGAGTTTTGAAACACTTCCCACTGGGGCTTAGGATTTAAAATGATCCATCTCTGAAAAATGTTCAGAAGTAGTTTCCTGTTTCTGTTTTCCATTCGATCCCCTTAGCAGCACGTGAAGGAGCGGCAGCAGTTGTGTTAGTCCTGGCCTTAGGCAGTAGGGTGTGAGGCTCAGTGGCGCTGGGTTTTGCCAATGTTCCCTCAGTTAGTCACTGACTGAGTGGGGCTGGCGTTTTCATGTCTCCGATTTCCTCCCATTAAGTCAAGAAACAGTCTGATTGTCACAATTTTTTTTTCTAGTCCTCAGCGAGACCCCTTCTTTCTTTTCAAATGATAATTTCAGATTATCATTTATTTTGAAGTTTAGGGATATGTTAGCTTAGCCATCATGGCCTTGAGGTCAGCCTGAGGTATGTTTTCATCCAAATTTTGCCAGCTTTGTAATATTAGGTGAGTAATGTAACCTTACTGGACCTCAGCTTTCTCATCTATATGGAGAGAATATCTGTTCTGTAGGAAGGTAACAAAGAACATTAATTTAATGCATTTAAAGTATCTAGTACAGTGCCTCCAAAACAGCAGCCCTCTTTCATGCTCTCTATCACAGCCCAGATAAAAGAGGGATGGTCTGAAGAATGAGGGTGCTTTGAATCTGCTGGATGGTCTGGCTTCTGCTGGATGGTCTTGGACAAATCTCAGACATCCTATGTCTCAGTTTCATCATCTAGGAAATGGCAGGGCTCTCTAAGTACATGTAGTTCCATGACTTATGGGCAGAAGACAGAGAGAAGTAGACCATCTCCCAGGGACTTGAACTTCATGTCAGGAAAAACTTCTTGATAAACATGAGGAACAGAGACTCTCTGTCAGAGGTCTAGCAAATTCTTAGTGATGTTTCAATGTGTCCGATAAAAAAGTGAAAAATGAGGTATTTCTTGTATTTTTAAGGTTGAGTAGGGGTTATTCTTTACAAAAATTACCTTTACTTTCCATTCTTTCAGAAGATAACTGCACAATATTCACATTCCTTGGAGCACTTTGAAGACCACATGGGAATTGAAAAATTTCATGTTTAGAAGCACAGAATAATGTCAGGCTCAGATCAAATAAAAATAACTCTTTAGGTCTCCATTTATTAAAAATGTATGCCTTGTTTTCAAGCATTTTCTTCCACAGCAGTAACACACTGACTGGCAGAGCACGGTTTGAAGCTTTTTAACTGGTGGTTTTGACAACACTAAAGCCTTTCCCTCCTGCCCAAATGTTGCTCCTTTATCAAGCCCCTAAGGAAGCAAACAAGCCAAAGGCAGATGGAGACAATAGGCCGGAGTTACATTCATTTGTCAAAAAATAGAGAGACGTGTGTGAGAAAGTTGACTTGGAAACAAAATCTACAAGGCATAGCCCTGCCCGACACTGCAATCTTTTATGTCCATGGTAGATGAGGATCTGTTATGCCATTTGCACAAAAATTAATACCTAAAGCACCATTTACAAGAAGTGGTTTCAAGTCCTAGTCCCTTTGCAACCTCTCTGTTCTCTTCTCAGTCTCTTATTGTTCAAGGAGGTTTTCTAGACTCATTCTTGTTCTAACACAATTTCTCTTTTATTTTGTTTTAATTTTTTTGCCATCTTTCCCTTTAAAAATTAAAACCAGAGGGAACTCATCCCTTTCCTTGAATTATTTTCTATCAAAAATGTGAACATGGTATCAGCTTTTAACTATAAAAGCATCATTTTTTTTTGTTTTTGTTTTTTTTTAATGTAACCCAGAATAGAGAGGAAACAGAAGACGGGCATACTTGAAGAACTTGCTTTCGTGTAAGAATCTGTACTATCTTGATACTTCTGTTTAGCTAAACAAGCATCTGTCGATTATGTTCCATGTGCCAGCTCTGCGTTAGTAACAGAACAATTAAGAGATGTGGTTTCTACTTTGAACTAGGTCACAGTTTCTGTGGGAGAAATGAAATTAAACATAAGTTATCTGCACGGTGGCTTAGACAAAGCATCTATGGGGGCATGGGAAGCTTAGTTCCAATTCAGACTTTTATCCAAAATTGATAAAACACAGTATGATGAAACTGATCTCTTTGTTTCCCTTGTTCACAAAATAAATCCATGAGATTAGACTAGAAGACGATTTTCTGCTTGATTATTCTATATTGGTTGAGTGATAAAGCCTAATTTTTGGCTTCCTCGCCATCTAGGTGGATTTTCTGTGGTGGTGACATCAGTGTCCCTTAGGGCAGTTGGGAAGGCGAGGGGCAGTCAGAAATGAAGCCTAAAGAAATCTTTGAGGACAGTTGTCAACGTTCCTGTATTTTTCTAGTCTGGGGAGTGGAAAGAATGAACCAAATCTGCACTTTGACTTTGAAAATTGAATGAAGAAAATCTCTTCTCACCCTTCCCATCTTCATTATGGTTGGAATCTATAGCTCAATGGTGGGTGAAATGATGCTCTCCCAATTCCAGTCACATACCATGGGGTCGAGGCTGGATTCAACCTGGGAGAGCAGCTGCTCTTCGCTAAATTTCTCCAGCATTAATATATACATTCATAAAGCGGAAATTATATTTCACAGGCAGCGGTCCTCTTTCTGAATTATACTGCTCATTGTGAGTAAAGAAGCACACAGACAGAGATGGCATTTCAGTTGCTCTATTCCCACATGGCATGGCGGAACTCAGCAGCCATCCTACAGGAAGTCTCAAAAGCCTAGTTACTCAGAAGTATAAATGTACTATCTTATAACAATCTTTTGGAATATTAATTATTTATGTTCCTTTTATATGTATACCCATTTGTGAATCTTGAATACATTTTTAATATTTTTGATCAATGTGCACAGTCCTCAGTAAGAGGAACTGGAATAAATTAAAATTAAAAAGTTAAAAAAATTTGCAAAACTGTGTAATCATAAAATGAGGTAACCCTAAACAATGGTGTTCTTTGTAAGTTTGCAGCACTGTAGCTTTAGAATTTATTAAAGCTTAAAACTTCACTACGACTTGGGATTCCCTGAAGAAGGTGGTGGTTTATTTTGGAATTCACATACTCAATTTTTTTTTTTTAATGAATGAAAACAAAAAAGAAATGAACATGCACTTTCAGCATAATAACCACAACTTTTGAGTTAAAAACTGAATAAAATTGGTATCTAAAGACTACTACACCTTCTCATAAAAACAAGTCTACCTGTTCACGTAGATTGCATGATTGAGAAGTTGGTACAACCAGCGATAGATGTTAAATTCCTAGTGAGACCACAGAAAGCCTCCCTTCCAGGGGTCACCTGAGCTCCTCCTAGAGATGGGTGGGGAAATCAGCTGTCCACACCATTCCCCAAAGCACGCCTGACAAGCCACACTTCTTAAATTCTTTTTGTTGTAGCTTGTACTTAGAATGCATCCTAACGTTGGTCACTCTTAAGTTTTCATTTTAGACACAATGGACGTAAAATATGAAAAGAACCTCATACTTTTATCTAGAGATGAAGGAGTTACAGTCCCTGTCCTGCCTGACATTTGGTTTCCAGAGCGCAGTGAACTGCGCAGGAGCCTGGCGTTTGGCTGAGAGGCAGCACTGTGTATCTACACAGCAGATTAAAGAGTGTTCCTACTCTGTTTGCTTTGAGAACAAATATTTTCCCAGAAGTTAAGTCTGTTTGGCTGGATGTGCAGGATGGGCATGTGAAGCGGGGCGCCTTGCCTGGCGCTGCGCATGGAGGCCCTGCCCTCTAAGCACACCTGACCGTGTGAAGAGCCGCTCCTCAGCCAGTGCTTGCGTCTACCCTGCACCTGAACGATTACTCCTGTCCTCCACGCTCCTTATTCAGAGGGTCTTAGTGGTAATTACGTACTTTACAGACCCATTGCATACATCCTGCTGCCTTGTCCAGTTCTGGCTCTTGGTTCTACCAAGTATAAGGTGTATCTTTACCAACACAGCTCTGATGAAACTTTGCAACCCAAGTGCAATGATTTTGTGAGGTGCAATGCCCTTGATTTACTGGTAAATTTTAATTAGGGTTATGCACTACAATCCAGGCCTCCCATCGGATTTTACTGTCCTTGACACAGCTGACAGAAACAGATCCAAACCTTGACACACCACTTACGAAGCGAATGACTCTGCCCTTTGAATTACACTTCACCTCTCATGTTTTACAGTGAAACAGTAGTCCCTTTTAATGATCAAGTGACATAGCATTTAGTAGACTGGTTGTAAAACTAATTATTTAAAGAGGCAACAGCCTTGTTTTGGGCTCCACATAAGGCTGCCCTTTCACTGGAAGGATTTAATCAGATACTAGGTGGCCATTTGCCAGGAATGCCCCGGACAGAATTCCAATGTTGGATAAGTTAGGACAGGACATAGGACACTCTCTAAAGTCTCTTCTCTGTAAGGTCCCATGGTTGTAGCAAGTCTTACACTATTTGTAAGATTGCAATGGTTCGTGTTATGGATGCTCATTAGTCACTTATTACAGTAAGCTCTCTCACGTTCCATCATTTTAAAACATGCATTTGCCCTAGTAACAGCATTCTTGATGTTGTTTTTTCCTTTTCCTTTACAGCAAGTGACAAACATGTGATGAGCAGACCTAGGGGAAGCAGGGAGGTGCTAAGGCTCACACTGCCCAGCTCGGCCACCGGCTGGCAGGTTGACATGGGCATGATTCATGAATCCAAAGCCTCAGGTTTCTCATCTGCCAAATTCAAAGCATAACAAGTACCTACCTAACACGGCTGTTGAAAGAACTAAATAAGAAAATAAATATACAGCATTTAGTGCACAGCATTGTGCTTGAGGTGAATATAATGCTAAACAGATAATATTTGATAATTGTGGTGGTTTTTATTACTCACCATGGTTGTCTCTTTTTAATTAGTCAGCATGTCTGTTACTTGCCTCCCACAGATGGATGATGGATTCGGTTTTGAGAGCTTTGCTAATTATTGACATTTTTTAAAGGATGAGTACATACAATTCATTATTGCTATTTATGTCCTTTCACCTGTCTGTATCTTTTTTTTTTTTTTTGAATATATTTTATTGATTTTTTACAGAGAGGAAGGGAGAGGAATAGAGAGCTAGAAACATCGATGAAAGAGGAACATCGATCAGCTGCCTCCTGCACACCCCCTACTGGGGAAGTGCCCGCAACCAAGGCACATGCCCTTGACCGGAATCGAACCCGGGACCTTTCAGTCCGCAGGCCGACGCTCTATCCACTGAGCCAAACCGGTTTCGGCACCTGTCTGTATCTTTATTTCTACAATTCCATTGATGAAGTTATTTTTAAGAATGGCTTTAAATAAAGTTTGAATTATACTTCTTAAGAGTATAGTCAATTACAAATTCTTTAAATAGGTCATAATTACAGAGTCCCTCCCCTGAATTCCAATCACAGTTTTAAAAGCCTGTGTTACCTGTAGGCTACTGCGCTACCATTGTCATCGTGGGAGCCTGTTATTCTTATCTGACAGAGAATATTTGGACTTAAAAATTTTTCAGATTTTTGTTTTGTTTACAGAGCACCGATGCACACAAAAGTGGCAGCTCCTGCTTAACGTATGAATTATGCTTGCGTGTACGGCTTTCCTTTCCTATTGAAACAGAAATGATCCCAGGGAGTGAAAAGCAAAGATAAGCCGAGCATAGAGTTGCAATCTGAGTTTGTGCAGGTGCGGTTTTGTTAACGTCCTGGTGCAGGGGCATTGTGTTCCTTGCACACACAGTAATAGTCAATTTTTTTTTTAGAACATGCATTACAATGTTCAGCTCATTACAAGTCATGACAAAGCCCCATTGGCACCAAAGAGAGGACTTATGCTCTTTATTTACTGAGAAGCTGTTTCCAGTGTAGCTCAAAGAATTTTAGTTCGGGAAGTATCAACCAGCAATTTGCTTTGTGGGTTATTTACAGACCAGCTACTCTTTGCCTTCGCCTTTCTTACATGCTGCATTGAGACAGTCTTAGGCTTTGCCGTCCGTCTTCTCAAATATGCTTTAGGGTGATTAACATCACACACCAGGCCCAACTGGATCTTTATGCCAAAAAGCGGTGCCCCCTTCTCCTTTCTCCCTTTCTTCCTTCATTCAGAGCTAAAACAAACCACTTCATAAGAACCTCATAAATGTTTCTCTCTGTGCACTTTAATTAAAAGACTCTCCGGTGCTGTGCATTCGCTCTGCGGGGACACCGTGTCACAAACCGCTTGCTGGGAGATCAAAGTGGGGCATCCTCTGCTCACGGAGCGCCTGGCGTGTGTGTCCCTGTCATGCATCCCGTGAGCCTTTTGAGCACACTGCCTTCAAAAGGCTAAGGGGAAAGAGCATTTTATCCCGACTCATAATACATTCAGATTTCGATACAGTGTATAGAATCAAAAGAAATTATACCGTCAAGAGATAAGAGGCTCAGTAGCTTTCTCTGGGGCCACTTTTGTATTAGAAACTATCAGGAGTTTTTGGTTTGTTTGTTTTTTGTCACATTCATTCCCTTTTCTTCCAATCAGAAAATTCCTAATGTGGTTTATCAGTTGTGAGTACATCGTCCTGTGCCTGTGGAATGTAAGATGGGAGGGTGGTATTTGCTACTCTGTGCGCCAGCAGAGCAGACAAGATAGTGTTTGAATTTTAAGAAATGTGAAAACATGTTAAATATTGTATATGCAGTTTTATTCTGGGCTTCTCCGTCTTTTCCCTTTTTTGAACCCTGGTCTTGTCCTCATCTACACAGTCTCCTACCTATTAGGTTTGACCAATAACTTAGTTTCCTTTTGAGATCATTCATCAATGATCCCTCAGTTCCTTTACCAAATAATCTTGCTGAGTCTCCAGTATATGGTGTAATAGGTTTTGATGGTGGAAGAAACTTAAAGAAATCCGTAGCTGCCACATTTTTACAGAGTAAAAATCTAAAATTTGTCTACTGCTACACATTACATTTTATCTAATCTATAATAACAAAGGTTTAAAATATGTCACTATGTACAGAAAATGAAGCACCGCCAATTTAAATTATGAACTCACTTCGACAGTGAGACGCATCCCAATTTCAGAGAGACTACAAGTGTAAGTCTCCCTCACTAATACAAACCTATCTCTCATTCATGAACTAGATAAGCTGTACTTTGTGTTTCATAGACAGAGCAAGCATTGCAAAAATAAATAAATAAAAAAATAGGCACCTATCTTCTCACAAGAGGAAGTCAGGATAGCTGCCTCGCTTATGGAGGGAGGCGGCCACTGGATGGGGACATGGAAGATGAGAGTCACCAAACTTTATAATATTCTTGGGCTAGAAGCTGTCCTCGAATTGCAAACAGATAACTTGTGCCTGCACGAGGCACACATTTCCAGTGTCCTATTCTTTGTACAGCTCTTTCCATCTTTGGAGCTTGTGGTGCTTTTTCTGCAAGGCACCACCTAAAAGGTAGGGATGGTCAGAAGTTCCTAACCGCCAACAGGTTGACTTCAGGGCAGTGCTGCTGGTGGCTCTCCCCAGGCTCCTGCCCCTAAGTCCCTAGGAGAGGAGAGTATCCGCAGGTTGCCTCTCCTCCCTGCTCAGGGATTGATGTTACTGTCTCTTTTGAACCTGAGCCACTTCCATTTCCTGGCCTGGGCAATGATGGCTTCTTCACGGGAAAGGCCGGATCCTTGGACTAAGTACAACAGACAGTTATTAGACATAAAGAAAGATGAGCATTTCAAAACCAATTATATGGCTTTTGTTTTGAAATGTCTATTAATGTGTGGTGAAGTCAATCACTGTGAAATAAAAGCATTATAATAATTTGCACTTGATACTTTCTTTATGGAACATGAGTTGTCTGTAGGTCCAGCCTTTGGGGAGATCTAGTATTTGCCATTTGGATTCTAGTTGACTGCCAACTTACTTTAAGAGTAATTTTCCTTATGTAGAGGACTACTTTCTCCAAAGATTAAATGTAACACTTCTGTCTCCAATGAAGAGGAAAGAGTACATGTATCAAAAAAGTTCCAGAAATCACCATCATTTAGTTAATATCTTGCTTTTGCTACTAAATATTTTTCATTCTGTTCAAAATAGCACAAATTAAGATAGTAACTTCACAAAACTGATTCAAAGATATTAATTATTTCTTAGTTTGTTTCTAGGCTTATTATAATTCATACTTTCTCCTGGTGGGGTTAATATTGTCATTCTTTGGATCTGGTATGTTGTGCCATTATCAATTTTTATAAGGCTCCACTTATATGATTATATCACTTGGATTTTTAAAATGTCTTCATTTATTCCCTGGAAGTTATTGAGCTGACATATAAAGCCATTCTCTAATGGGAGTAAATTTTCATGAGTTATTTCTATCAAAGCTCAGGCTCAGACACTGCATTTGGCCCTGTGTCAGGCATTAAATTTCCTTCGTTGCATTGTCTTCCTTATTCTAAGTGTGTAGAAGCAATCCATGCACCAACTAAGAGTCTCATAAAATGTATATTTACATTGCATATTAGATTAAAATATTTTTTTTGCATAGTATTGATTATTTTATAAGTGTTTTGCAACTGAACAGACTGTCAAACTACAGCTGGAAGGTAGGGAAGGGTTGCGGGGGGGGGTA
Source organism: Myotis yumanensis (assembly GCF_028538775.1). Lineage (NCBI taxonomy): Eukaryota > Metazoa > Chordata > Mammalia > Chiroptera > Vespertilionidae > Myotis > Myotis yumanensis. The sequence goes on from NW_027223753.1 coordinate 77,571,578, forward strand.
AGAGATCAACCGAGGGACATGTATGCATGCATATAAACACAACCAACAGATGCAAGACACTGCGGCAGGGAGGGTGAGGGCAAGTGCCGGGGGATAGGGGAGGCCAGGGGGATGTCAATGGGAGAATAAAAAGGAGACATAAGTATTACTATTTGTAATACCTTAAATAATAAAAAAAAATTTTTAGTAAATAGAAGCAAGTATTTAAAGTTAAATCTATCAATCACCAAAGAAAAAGAAGAAATGGATGCTATTCTTGTTATACTATGTGGCAGGCAATCACTGTGTATTGTCTAACCAGAAATTCTCTTTGATGATGAAATTCAATCTCTTGGAACTACCACAGCACTGTCAGCTTCTCCTTACCTTTGAGTGAAGTCAGGCAGCATTTGGTTAATTGTCTGCTGGCTCTCAGGCCAGTTCCCATGCATCTGTGTTTCTCTCTTTTAAGCAGGTTGGAAGTCTGCAAACTTTACTGAACAGACTCCCTTGCCAAGTGGCTTCCTTGTATTTTTCTAGCAGGAGGCCTTCACAGGAGACTGCAAGGTGGAAATAAGAGAGTACACTTTCTTTCCTTTGGCTTCAGGTTGCACCTCTGGCAGCAGTAGCAGAAGAATCAGGTTACTCCTATGGTCTTGCAGAGCAGTGGCCTGGTTGGGGCTCCATGAGCAACAGGTTATCCAACTGGTATCTATATAATAAAGAGTCAGGATCCTAACCACCTAAGGCTCTACCAGACCGGAAGTCAGTGCTGGGTTGCCGTGGCGACCCAGCACTGACTGGGGCCGCTATGGGTGCCCTGACCCAGCACTGACTGCCTAGGGGACTGCGGATCAGGCCCAGAGAGAAGCCTGAAGATAGAGAGGCAGGGTCTGATCCGTAGCCTCTGTGGCAGCCATTGATCAGAACTTGCCTCTCTTTCTCTCCTAGCCTGGCCAACAGCCGGGCCTCGATTTCTCTCCAGGCCTCCACAAGGGCTGCTGATCAGCCCCACCTTTTTGATCAGGGCCCGTTGATAGGCCCAGAGATGCTGACTGGCATAAAAACTGATCTATCAGAACCAAATCTGGGTCAACTGTGAGGAGCCAATGGCTGCCTAGGAGGCAGAGCTTTTGATGCTGACTGGCATAGAAACTGATCAATCAGAACCAAATTGGTGGCAGAGGAGGGCAGTTGGGGGTGAGATAAGACTGGCAGGGGAGAGCCATTGGGGGTGAAATCAGGCTGGCAGGGGAGGGCAGTTGGGGGCAAAATCAGGCCAGCAAGGGAGGGCAGTTAGGGGTGATCAGGCAAGCAGAGGCAGTTGGGGGCTCAAATCAGGCTGGCAGGGGAGGGCAATTAGGGGTGATCAGGCAGGCAGGCAGAGGTAGTTAGGGGCGATCAGGCAGATAGGTGAGTGGTTAGGAGCCAGGGGTCCCAGATTGTGAGAGAGGTGTCCGGTGGTCGGGCCTAAACTGGCGGTCGGACATCCCCCAAGGGGTCCCTTATTAGAGAGGGTGCAGGCTGGGCTGAGGGAACCCCCCCTTCGTGTACAAATTTCATGCACCTGGCCTCTAGTAATTAATAACAGAGATCATGGGTTCTTGGATGGTATTTTCCCTTCACTCCTCCTCCTCATAAGGTGGAACTTTCATCTTGTAATAACTAATCAAACCCTCCTCTTTCACTCCTTTATTCCTTCCAATATTTAGTAATCAATTTCCTCTAAGTTAACCCCTTGAAATTATTACAGTTGTTTTTGTTTTCCTGATTGATGAATTTTGTAAAATGATGTAAAATCTTCCAACACAGAAGGGGAAAACCTAAATGAGGAATCATGAGACATTGATTGTTCATCTACAGGTCTCATTTAATAAGCAAATATTATTAAACTTCCACAGGCAGCACATTGTCCTGAGTTCTAATGAAGAAAAAAGAATATAAATATTAAATATTAAAGCTATGTAGACTGCCAACTTATAATTCAAGAAGAATTTTGTTTGGACTTTAACCATTTATCTTTACACTAGAGGCCCGGTGCACAAAAATTTGTGTACTCGGGGGTGGGGGGAGTCCCTCAGCCCGGCCTGTGCCCTCTCGCAGTCTGGGACCCCTCAGGAGATAACAACCTGCTGGCTTAGGCCCGCTCCCAGGTGGCAGAGGGCATGCCCAATCCCTAGGTGCAGCCCCTGGTCAGGCTCAGAGCAGGGCCGATAGGGGAGTTGGGGTGCCGCCCCCTGTCATGCACAGAGCAGGGCGGATTGGGAGGTTGCGATGCCACCCTCAGTCATGCTCAGGGTAGGGCCGATTGGGGGATTGGGGCACCGCCCCCGTCACACTCAAGGCAAGGTCGATGGGGAGGTTGCGGCGCCACCCCCTGTCACACACAGAGCTGCAGGGCAATCAGGGGGTTTGGGTGCTGCCGCCTGTCACGCTGATCGAGGTGCTGGGAGGCCTCACGGCTCCGCTGATCCCAGTGCTGGGAGGCATATTACCCTTTTACTATATAGGATAGAGGCCTGGTGCATGGGTGGGGGCCGGCTGGTTTGCCCTGAAGGGTGTCTTGGATCAGGGTGGGGGTCCTGCTTGGATGCCTGGCCAGCCTGGATGAGAGGATGATGGCTGTTTGCAGCTGGACACACCCCCTTCAGGGTGAGGGTCCCCACTGGGGTGCCTGGCCAGTCTGGGTGAGGGGCTGAGGGCCGTTTTCAGGCTGGCGGGTGACTGAAGCTCCCAACTGCCCCTTTTTTTCTTTTTTTTTTTTAATTCTGAGCTAGCTTTAGCTCTGAGGCTTGGCTCCAGCTCTGAGGCCTCAGCTGCTGAAAGCAGGTATCTGGTTTGTTTGGGTTCTATAATCGAAACACTGTTTCAACTCCAGCTCTGAGGCCCGGCTGGCTGAAAGCAGGTTTCTGGGGTTTTGTTTAGCTTCTATATTTGTAACAATGTTTCAAACTGCAAGCTCAGAGGCCGGCAGCGGCAGGCGGGGAACATTGGCTTCCTCCGTCACTGAAGCAAGCAAGCCTCATGTTCGCTTCAAGCTGCCTGGCTGCCGGCCACCATCTTGGCTGGCAGTTAATTTGCATAGCGCCCTGATTAGCCAATGGGAAGCGTAGCAGAGGTACGGCTAATTACCATGTTTCTCTTTTATTAAATAGGATAGTTCACACCAATTTGATTGTAAAAATAAGCACCTCTAGCACCCTCACATTTCTCTCCTATTAGCACAGCACTCTGAGTTAATGCCTGATGCTGACCATTCCCACTGTCTTATTCCATCAAATACATTAACACTCATGAAAAGGATTGCAATGATGCCATGAAGCCTCCTCTAGCATCCATTATCTGAAAATCCTGGAAAACCATCTTATCTATTCACATCTACTTTGTTAAAAACCTCAATAGATCAAGTATCCATTACCCCAAACAATTGAAGACATTTTAGTAACGTACCTATTTCATGCTTAACTATTTATTGCAACTTTTCCCTGGGGTGGAGGGTGAGGGTTATATGAGTAACAGGCACATAGTGTGCATTCAAAATGCTCTCTCCTCTTTGAATAGCTATTCGCTTCAATGTCTCAACACGTTCTCCCTCAAGATGGGTTTTTACCAAGGAGGCACCTTAAATCTCCACCTTTCCCTCCCATGTCCCCCATAACCAATGTGTCAGTATCCTGTAGTGAGTTCTACTTAGGCTCAAGCTGGAGCCCTAGCTACCTACTAATATCTCCAATTCACTGACTAGTTCAAGTTTTCACGGTACTGTCTGTGTGTGTATTGGCAAGTCGAGATTCAGACAAGTCGACTTCTTGGTGCTGTAGTTTCTTTGCGTGCTTAAGAAGAGCAAAAACAGGAGTGAGAGATATGTGGAATGGTGTCGTGCATCCTTACAGCAGTTGGTCTCTAACTACTTTTTGTAAATATTTGCTGCACAAATGCTTAATTAATGATAATAAAATCTCTTTTTCTGTTGTTGTTTTTTCCCCAATAATGTGGAGGCCCCAAACCCTTTGGGCCCCTTTTTTAGTTTGTTTCTTCTCGGTCACCTGATGTCTAGTTGCAGGCGATTTAAGCCCTTCAGGGTTCATTTAGGGATACAGCTACTTCTGGTGAACTTGTAAGCATCTAGCTCTTTCAGTGTGAAAACCAAGGTTACAAAGAGTCCTACTGAAAGTCACATCAAGTAATGTTTAAAAGTAAAACACCCTCAGCTTTTTTAAAGTTACAAAATACTCAATAAAGTTTAACTCTGAAAAGAGTAATTATTAAGTAATTAACATGTAGTGTCCATGGGCTGATTCTTATTCTCTCCTGTACTAATTATTTGAAAATTATTGCTTTTAACTGAAGTGCACACACACACACACGAGTTGTGCATTAAAGTCCCATTTCTCATGCCATTCACTTTGTGTGTGCCGGGAGGACCTTTGAGGGATCACTTCACAGGGATCCATGGAAGTGGAAGAGAAGCTCATTTTTCAACCTTTTTATTGCTGCTCATGTGCCTGCGACGGAAGCCTCTATAGTAGCACAGGGCTTTAGGGCAAGCCTCCCTCAATGCCTTTCTCTTCTATTATAAGTCCATCTCAGAGTTAATCATTTCCTCCAAGGAGGTGATGCTGTAATAAAGATAATTAAATTGAAATTTAATATAGTGGGGCACTGCACTATAGCTTTATATCAGATGCGGGTTCTGAGAGCAGCCATTACTGTGAGGGTGGAGTGCAGGGTATGTAATTAACAATTATGTTTGTCAGGTTTATGGAACAGAAAATTAATAACATGGAGACTGTAAAACAGTGAACAAAGCGGCAGATTCTGAATAAAGGTGGCTGGGCTATCACTTACTGCTATGGCAATGGGTGTCTTTCTCTCTTGGAAATAGAACATTGGATGCTTGTGATTTACTCACATTTTTTAAACACCTCTCACTCCGTGCCTAGGGCTATTTTCTCCAAAAGGCAATATTTCTCAATCTTGGCTAGATATAAGAATCTTGGGGGAGCTTTAAAAAATACTATTACCAAGGCCCACCCCCGACCCAAACCTTTGGGCGTGGAACCCAGGCAAGGGTATTTTGGACAGCTCTGCAGGTGAAGTGATTCCAATGTGCTTGAAGACCATGTTAGTAAATGTTTAGTGTGATTGCTTTTTCTAGGGGAAGGTACAAGGTTAAAAGGAAAAGGAGGTGGGAAGAAGAGCAGAAAAGAGTAACTGCATAATAACTCAGTATTCACAGAATGCATTCATCCTGACGTATGAAAATCTGCAGAATTTGTCCACCAATAGGAGGTATTGTTAGGACCGAATGACCCTATTCTAATATTTAGACATCTCTACTTCCAGGGAAAGCAGCTCTGAGAACTCTTGGCCCCTCCCTGAAATTCCCTCCCTGGCCTCCCAGAAGCTGCACATGTTTTAAGGTTTCTGAATGAGGCCGAGGCATTCCCTTGCCAATCCCTTGCCAACCAAGGCAGAAAGAGGAAAGCACGGTCAGAGCGATAATCCTCAACTGGGAAACTGAAGCATGGATTCTTGGCCAGGCCTCATCCTAACTGCGCCTCACAGCACGCAAACAGCGACAGGGATCTCGGGGGAAACTGAGAGCTTCTAAAGGCAAATTCGGTAGTTTTTGCACTGAGGTGTAGGGTGAGAAGCTGATTTTGTCTGTATACATATGTGCACGAATGCACACACACAGAGTCTAAACCTACCTCAGGATAAATAGTATTTCTTTTTAAAATATGTTTTTATTGATTTTTTAGAGAGAGGAAGGACGAGGGAGAGTGAGAAACATTGATGAGAGAGAATCATCGATCTCTACCTCCTGTATGCCCCCAGTGGGGATTGAGCCAGCAACCCCAGCATGTGCCCTTACCAGAAATCAAACCAACAACTTCCGGGTGCACGGACAGACACTCAATCCCCTGAGCTACACCAGCTGGGCTAAATAGTATTTCTTTATTGGTCTCTTTGAGTTTAAGAGGTCACCAAACTGCAGTAGATTGGAGGGTGAGGACGTGAGTTTATTAGTCATTTATTTGCTCAATTTACCTGAGGTAAAATATGTATTTTGAAACTATTTTTCTGATATGCATTCATTGAGAAACTTTGAGTTTGACAACAGTAAACCATTTAAATATGTTTTCAAAGGCTACTTACTAAGTAATTGAGTTTTGCCTGTTCTCTGGAATTTGAGCATTCCTGCACCCAAGAAAATGGGGAGAAATAAAGTTGTGTGGGAGTCAGCTTGTGTCCTGGGATGTATATGCTGGAGCTGTGTTTTATTTTTGTCTGTTTCCATTTTGACACAGACTACTCAAGACTAACTAGATAAACATTCGCTTTCTCCACCGTAATTGAACTTGGAGAAAACAGTGTATTTATTTGTTCTAAACATGGTCAGTGTGATTGTCAAGGTTTTCTTTTACATTTGATCATCTATGAAGTAACCACAGGGCTTGGATAACATTTATACTCTCTCGGGTCAGTTTTTCCCCCTGCATATTTTTCTACGAAGATTATTCCGATTTTTCTGTGATTAAATCAAAGGAATGAGGAAAAGTAATTATGGATGTGATTAAGAACAAAAGAGAAAACCTACTAAAATATTAAAGCCTAGAAATTTAAAGTGGGTTAATTACATTTATCAGTGCAACTTATTTTTAATTTGCTTTGTCTGCTAAATTGCTGAACGATGGCTGTATCAGTGTAAGTAAATAATGAGAGTGTGGCCTTGCAGTGTTGTGGTACCGGTATTGACTACAGAGACATGGCCAGTAGCTGTGAAAGCATCAGCTTGGGAATGCTTGATGTGATTTATCCTGGTCTTGTAGAAATTATATCTAAAATCCCACATTTTCAACCTGACCTTGAAGTTCCTATTATTAGAATACTTGGATTTTTGGAGCACATGAAGAATGGAGACTAATTTTAACAAGTAGTTTCCATATATTAATAATTATTTTGAAAATCCTAAAAGAGAAATTTCTGAAATTTGAATTATAAGTGATCTCATTTTTACCTCATGCAAACATACATTTTTAAATGCTAAATTTACTTAATATGTTGACCAAGATCACAGTAAAATTTCTACAACAATCTCTGGGTAAGATAAAATTTAGGCAAGGGATGTGGTTCCTCATTACCATCCAGAGAGCATGGTCTCTTAGAGTCAATGCATCAAGTGCAGAAATATGTGGCACTCATCCCAAAATGAGTCCTGCAGGTGGGAAATGGAGACTGGGGGAGGCAAGGGGAGGGGAATTACTGGTAGGTGCATTCCTGAAGAGGCCCTGAATCCTCATCTTTATACATATCATTTACTTATGTCCATTTGTTGAATGTGCCTTTTATTTGCATACAAGCTGACTGCAGGGTGGCTGCTCTAACAAATGTATGCACACTTTGCAAATTGGAGTTTCATTATTACTGAAATGATCGCTATAGAAAAAGTTCACTTGGGTTTGATATCCAAACACATTTTTCAAGGAATTTCAATATAGTAGATAATTTAAGAAAAAAAATCTAATAGATCCTACTAAAATCAACTATTGTAAATGACTGAAAGTTTTAAATATATATATTATTTACCCATATGGAAGTATTTTTTAGACCATAAATGCCATGAATTTGAAGAAACCCTCATTGCAAACCCTTGACTAAGAATTATATATAGAGCCCTTTCAAGCTCAAACCCAGGTATGAAAGGATATATTCATAGGAACTAATTCAAATTTCTCTTTAAATATTTTGATATTTTAGTAAAAGTTTTATTAAAAATAATTGATACCTTTCCTAATACTTTCCATTTTATTTCTTTTACCACAATTTTACAATATCCTAGTACAGGGGTGGGTAACCCCTGGCACGTGTGCCAAACATGGCACGCCAGTAACTTTTGCTGGCACGTGAAACTCTCTCTTATAATCTTCCATTTACAATTTTTTTCTTAATATCAACTTTTTTATTTTTCAGATAAATTCAGTGTAGGTGCATCTTAGATAAATAAATAATTTTACATAACAAGTTATCTTAAAGACCATAGACATGGATTGACAAGAGAGGGGAAGAGCAATTTCTATGCCTCTGCCTTAACTCTCCCTGCCTTCCTAGAACCAGTGTTTTGGTTTCATCCACATACGCTTGTGAATCCTTGTTCTCAGTGATGAATTTTGTTAAGTCTCATAATAGGAGTAGCCTGAAGGGTGAAAGTAGTAGCTCGTGCATATCTCTGAAGGTCACGAAATATAAACCTGATGTAAAATCTCTGTCATCAGTGATGCAGTAGCAAAAGTCCCACTGATAATATCAAACCAAGTCATAAAGTTTTCTGTCGGACTATCAGTGTACATGTATACATTAAAAAATAAATGTATTTTTCATCATCATATACTGTGTTTTTGTCACTCGAATGAATTTTATTATTTCTTCAAGGTTCTTCACATACATACACCTTAAGAGATATCAAGTAGGCGTAACATGTTCTCAAAAAATTAGGGTTGGCACGCAGAAGAATTTTGAGTCAGAGATTTTGCTGGTTTTGGCACGCACTCACAAAAAGGTTGCCCACCCCTGTCTTAGTACATAAAATAAAATAATATTTTTAACCAAACCCCAAATAGATGTTCTCAAACTCCTTCCCATTTACCATAGGGTATTTTAAAAATATCATCATTTTCTATGTGCTTCAATAAAAAAAAAGGTTGGGAAAACTTATTTGTAAAACTCCACATATTTGTATCTGTGCTTAAAATATATACTTAAATATATCTACCTGTCACTCTACTGGTATCTATCTATCTATCTATCTAGATGGCAGGAGTAAAATAATCTCTTTTCTGCATACTTTCTTTTCTTTCTTATTCACTCACAATAAGGCATGAATATGTATTTTCCCCTTCAAAGGGAAGTACAGAATGGAATATTCCTTATGATACAAGATATATTAATGCCAATCTGATGAAAGAATGTCTCAACGGCCCCATGTGTGCATATGCAAGCTCTTCAAATATAGGCTATAGGCAAATATAAAACCAAAAGCAATTTAAAAACAAGTCTAGCATTTTATGTTATTATTATTATTATTATTATTATTTTACATTTTAGGTCAATTCTATGATGCCATAAAATCAACCAGAACAAAGGGAAAATGGGGATTATGAATGATCAAACCTGTGCATCCCAAAACCCCTACATCTATAATAAAAAATACATGTATGTACTTGTATGTGGTTAGTCACTCATTTCCTTCCTTCATGTATTTACTTATTCAAGTACATTTCTCTGAAGTCATCTGTCACTTGGGCAATAGGCTCCTGCTATTTTAGATCCAAGACACATGAATACCTGCTAGGGCTCCTGGCACTCTGATGAGCTTGTAAGGCTATAAGTGTCTCGCAGTTAACAAAATCTTTCTATTTTGAACTCTCTTTGTCACTGCCTTTGTTTTCTACAGAAGACAAAATGACAAGGTTTTAAAAATGCATTCTCTTACATCTTGCAATATGTATTTTTAAATCACCCCGACAGTTTTATTCCGCAGCATAGCAGCAATTGCTCAGCTCTCATGAACAACTCTATCCCAACAAAATCATTCAGGGAGGAAGAGGATTAGGGAAAAGGATTTCAGCTCCAAGCTTCAGAGGGGCCATTGTAAATCATGGTATGGGAAGAGAAAAACAAATATAAAAATGATGAAATGTACTTTGATCGGAGTGTGTTTTTAATCACTATTTTCATAAGCAGGTGCAATTCTCAGAACTTTTCCTCGGTGGGGCTCTACTTCACCAAGCTTGCATGCCAGCCTTTCAGTAGGATCAATGCCTACTCTCTCTTCCACTCATGACCATGCTTATCGCATTTCACAAGGGGCACTACCCAGTCTGGACTTTTTCAGGGGACGCCTAACTTTTCCAAGATGGGGCTTCTCCCAACCTTCCTGCCATGTGAAGGATTTGTTTGTGAGTAGATGTCAGCCTTGAAGCCGTGGGACTGCTTCCTGAATTGCTTAGAGCTAACTACGATTTACCAGCCTCTGAAGTGGCATTAAAGCAATGTTCATTTTTTAATGAGTATTAAATTTACTTTTAGCCAAACCCTCTAGCTGACAATGAAGTGTTCGCTGGGCTTGCTATTGGCTCTCTCGTTGCTAATTGCTCTGCTGCTGGTGATTACTCTATCTCTCTCTTTGGAGGCAGAGCTTAATATGTTTGAGTCTTGTACTTAATTTCAAAAGTAGGAACAGCAGTAAAACTCTCCAGATTTCAAGTCTCAGAGCAGGGTCTCTTCTCAATTATAAAACAAATCCACATGGTGTAGTGGAAAGAACACAGGCTGGGGTAGAAAATCCAAGTCTGAGTCCTGACCCTATCACTTCTGTAAGGAAATGGTAAACTACCACCTCCAGGCCAAATCCAACCCACAACTTTTTTTGTCTTAACTGCAAGCTAAGAGTGGAGTCTACATTTTTAAATAGTTAAGGGGGGAAAAGCAAAAGAACAATATTTCATGACTTGAAAATTACATAAAATTTAAATTTCAGGTCCATAAATAACATGACCCCAGATAGCCCCACTCTTATTTATGCACGGTCTATGGCTGCTTTCCTGCTACCTCTGCAGTTGAGTAGTTGCAACAACAGCCCTAGAGCCCATACAGCCTAAAATATTTACTATCTGGCCCTTTTAGAAAAAGCTTGCTGGTCCCTTATTCAAATAGTTGATTGATCACAGGCACATTAATTTACTCTCAGAGCCTCAATGGCTTCATCTATAGACAGGGATCAATAATGGTGGCGACATCACAGATCTATTGTATAAAACAAATGAAGTCGTTAATCTCTCAGCATTTAGAAATCTCATTATTAGAGAAGTAAAACAGAATTACTGGTTATTAGTTGTTTCATTCCGATGATTGTACTTGTCCTTCTACCAGTGTGACTGAATTTATTTTTAAGTAGATGATGTATAGTCTATTTAATAAATTCATTTATAATAGTATAATTTAGAAATAGGCATTTTATAGAATTTATACAAATACTTAATGGATATCTATAATAAATCAGGTACTCGCTTCTGAAAATAGATGTTATAAAAATGCAAGTCTTTTATTCTCTCAAAATGTCTTTGGATAAAAGTTCTCAAAGGCCAACATTCATGTATAATCTTTTCCTCTAGACTTTATTTATGATGCATCTATGTGTTCTTTCTAATTGTCCCCAGCTCACTAAATAAAGACAAGTAAATATACAGTCTTCAAACATATTTGGGCTCTGTCTACAACTGCATATAAAATAAAGGGAACAGTCAAGGTATTCATACTACTCATCTAACTTAAATTATGTTTGCCTCTATTACAAAGTCTAATAATTTAGAAGATTGTTTAAAGCTTTCCATCTCAAATTTTATCTTCCAAACAGGTTTTGGGATAAAAATCCAATAAAGATTTCTCTTCTGGTAGGATGAAGGCATTTGCCATGCTGCTAATGAAGGGAGAAATAGAGAAAATGCATTTGGTTCTTTCCTGATTCTTGTCCAAAAGCAATTGCCTCCTGCTGTGGACTGTTCTTAGTGTTCAAACAGCGCTGGTCCAGGTCCAAACCTTCCGTCTATTTTGATCCAGGAGAGCTAACTTCTTTGATGTGTATCAGTGGCTCCTAAAGCGCTGTGCCCGGTTTAATCAAAGGTACATAGCTTCAGCAAAAATAAATGACGAGAAATGATCACAGTGCTGCACGCAGGGTTTTTCAATAGCCTCCAGACTTCGCTGGGTTGGACCCCCTCCTTAGAGGACAAATGCAGGAACCCTAGAGGGTCTCTTTCCGATGAAATAATTGCAGAAAAACACAACAAAGGGAAGCAGGGCAATATTTGCAAGCCCTCAGATTTCACTGCGCAACCGATATTCCTCTCGCTGTAGCGGCCGAGGACCAACAGGGCACTGCAGGACGCTCTTGGTATGTGTGCGAGCAAGGAGTGACTTCGAGCGCCAGGACCTCTCAGGGTCGCTGGGAAGAGTGTGCTAGGTAAGTATTTCATGCTGACGTGGCTGAGCCTATGGTCCGGGCCAAGCAGTTGGTCAGTTAGGGGCCCTTTTACCCCCACATCCAAGCACAGGATGGTGATGTGTCTCCAGATGATCCATAGCACAATCAAAGAGCAAGAAGGCCTTTTCAGCTTTCTGCTGATTCTGTCACTACTGTACTGTTTTCCAAGCAGTTTGGATCATTCACCTTTAAAACTGTTTTAGGCATACATGCATATACAAGGGTATTACTTTCATTTCACATAAAGCCTATAATATAATAGTATATTAAATTTTAACTTACAAGATTAATGTCTAATACTTTCTTTCCTTTCCTCAATGTATTATTTAAGGCAGGTCCAGTGTCTGCATATTCTATTTAGAGACCCCTGTCATATTATCTAGAAAGGTTAGGGTTATTTGCTGATAAGTCCTTCAAAATATTGAAAATCCAAAGTCACAAGATTTTTGCATTATTTTAGGCTATGATTAAAAAAGATCCTATTTGACCCCTCTATCGGCCCTTATGTTGTTAATCACTCTTGTACATTTCTCTTTTCTCTCTCTTCCCAGGAGGAAACCACCTTCCTCTGGTCTTAACTACCATATATCTTTAAATACCACAAGTGTTCTGACAATTACAAAAGGTTTATCTCCAGACTGAACCACGCCCCTCAATTGTAGATTTACATATTCCCTTTAACTTAATGTGTCTAAAGCTAAATTCCTTCTCTCCCCTTTCCCCCCACAAATGTGTCCTCCCTTAGTCCTCTTCATTTCAGCAAATGCAACACCATTTTACCAAATGCTCAGTCTAAAGGCGGATTCACCTTTAACTTTCTATTTTCTCTCATCCCCTCCATCAACAAATTCTATTGTTTGGACCTTCAGAAGATAAGCAAATGCTTTACATCACCTTCACCACTGACTCTACTCTAAACCACCATAATTTCTTGAATAGATTGTTGCAACAGCCTCATACTGATCCTCTATACCCTGCTATAACTTTTCTTCATACAAGATTTCAGGGTGGACTGTTTAAAACTTAAGCTAGGTCTGGTCCTATGACAATGGAGATAAACACATTTTGATGTAGATCCCTTTCTCCTGTAGTCAGTGTACACCTATGCATTCATTCATTTAGATACATTTTTTGGAGGCACTATTATGCTCCAAGTTCTGCTCTTGGCACTAGGAATACAGCAATGCATAAAACAAAAATTTGTGACATCATAAAGCTTACATTCTAGATGAGGGAAACGGAAAATAAATAATTAAAATGTGCAGTTTATCAGATGATGAGAGGGAAAAAAAGGAGGAAAAGGACATGGGAGAAATGGGTTTTAAATGGGGTGATCGGGAAGACTCACTGAGACTAGGACGTTTGAGACAAGACAGGAGAGAGGTAAAGAAGGAAGAATATTGACTATCTGGCGGAAGAGCCAGTGCAAAGGTCCGGAGGTAGCAGCTTGGCTAGTAAATTCTAGGAATAGCAAGAGTCTGGCGCAGAGAAAACTGAGAGTATACAAGGTGAGATCCAAAAGGTAAAAGGAGTGAGATTCCTTTTCTTTTTCTCTCAGTGAGATGGGAAGTCATTGTAAAGTGTGAATGAACTCCCCTTACCTTTTGCTCTTACCTAGTACGATGTTTTGGTTTGGTTTTTCTTAGGACAGAAAAGGTAAACATAAATCACATTCGGGGCAAGAAAGGGGAGAGAATATTGGTTTTCAGAAATTGTCTTCAGCCAGCTTATTTTTTAAAATATCTTGAAAGGTTTATTTTTGTTCTTTATACCATTTTTAGTATTACAAAATGTGAGCTATGAAATGCACGCAGTTGGCGGCAGTAGAGGGGGTAGCGGAAAGAAAGGATATAGTGAGTCTCCTAGGATAAGAAAAGAATAAAGAGCCTCGATTGCAGCTCTTCCTACTGTATTCTTCATCACAGAAAAGATGAACTGCTGGCGCAGTGGCACCCAGCCAATCTCTAACTAGAATCAATTGCTTTGCCAACAAGGAACACAAAAGATGCTCATTGTTTGCAAACCGCGTTCCTGCAAAGGCACCTTTTCTCCAGGCTAGCAAAGCGGAGATCAAGACAATTCCTTCTGCTGCTGCTGCTTTCTGCTGTTTTCTCTTCTGCTGGTGTTCAGAAGCCCTTCTGGAATTAGGCGAATCTGAAATCTAATCCCAGAGGGTGAGGAGACTTTTCACTTCACAGCTTGATCTCTTCATTACAGCTGTGTGGCCGCAGCAGGCGATTGTTCTGGAAGACAGTGGCCAACGTTATAATTATCTACATAAAACAATTCACTGGGTACTCTTTGTTTTTGAAGTGTTTTTATTTGTATACAGTCTTTTTACCACTATGTGGCCAGATTTAGAGAATGGGGCAGGTAGCTCACAGAATACAATTCTGGGAGGGGAAAGGAGACAGAAAATTCTCCATCTCCAATCCTCTTTCTTTCCTCCTTCACTAGCCACGAGGGTTAAAGTGAAAGTTATATTGGAAACAACATCAGGAATGATATAGTTTCTCTCTCTCTCCTCTCTCCGCTCTCCTCTCTCCCTCATCATTTCAACAAGTATTCACCATGCTCACTCTCTCCAGCCCTTGTCCTTTTTCTACAGATTATTTAAATTTCTGTCTTTCTCTAATTTGCAGCCCTTCATCAGGGTTTTCATCACTCCTGCATCCAGGTCTTAGGGTCTCAACAGCCTTCTAGCTCCTTAGTACTAACAACTCCATCATCCACAAGGTAAACAGGCATTTGTATATTATCCTGGGAATCTCTCAAACATTTACAACATTGTTTCTATGGCAAAATTGTATTCTTGGTGCCAAACTGCTTACTCAAACTCGGGTTTTCAACCTTTTTCATCTCATGGCACACATTAACTAATTACTAAAATTCTGCAGCACATAAAAAATATACTATATTTTTTGCCAATTTGATAAAAAAAATTAGGTATAATTTTGATCCATTCACACCAGACAGCTATTGTTGTGTTTACCGTTGTTATTTTTTTATTTGTCAATCTAAGGGAAAAGAGACTGTCCGTGTCCCTGACTAAATAGTCAGGTATTGAATGTTTCAAAAATTCTTGAGACACACCATTGTGCTGTGGCACACCCGTTGAAAATCACCATTTTAGGGTATAGCCAGTTTAGAATTTGGAGATATGCCTTATATATTCAAAGGAACCACATAAAAGTGTTAAAATTGCAAAGATGCATATAAATCACTGGAAAAATAACATCAAGCTCCAAAGAGGAATTTTAAACCAATGATCATTTTATTACTGGTACTTATGCCTAAAATTAAAATTTATTTAGTGAGCTAAAAAGGGATTTTGTTTAGATGTCAGATATGGGTTTAGGTAACTAAAATATTCATTGTGGATATTTGAATATTCTTTTCTTTCTTTTTTAGCATGTTTTGAGATGAGACATAATTATCTGCTGAAACCTGGAGTGTAATTATAATAGTTTCTAGAAGGAATTCTGAAGCAATAAAAACTTCTTTAAATGGGAGGAAGGGACTGTTGCATTGGCAAGTAAAAAGACATTCATATTATACTAAAATAAAATATATTTAATATGGATATCATTTATTAGAATGAACCTTTGGAAACACACTATAATTTAGTATCTGGGCTAGTATAACTGGTCCAAAAGTTTAGGTAACTAAGATGCTTTTCAAAACACTATACAATGATTTACAAAGTAAAACTTTAAAGCAGTTTAATTTTCTCATTACATTGTGTTTTATACTTTCAATATTGAATGTATTTAATTAAATTTGCATTTTTTGAGGGTGAAAGATAATAACAAATTATCATGAAATTTCTGCCAATGAATATAAACACTAACAAAATATGTCTAGATGCCATTTTTGTTTCTTTGTTTATTTATTAATGTGCCTAACTCCTTATTATACATTTTTCACTTCACTATCCCACGAGCAACTTAAACTCAAACTCACTGAGACAGAGGAACCCGTCATAACCTTCTTAACTCCTACTGTGCATGCTGTGCCTGCCACCTTCTTCCACCTATGCTTGCTTCAGGCACCAGGCAGTCACTCTTCCCTTTGTCGTTTAATCTCACATCCAATCACATTTGCCGCCTCCTCCTAATACCCCCTCCCACTGTCTTCATTCGAGTCCTCATCACTTCTTATCTGTTTCATTCTGATGGCTTACCTACTGTCTTTGTCTCTAGCCTTGATCCTCTCTGCCCGTGCTAAACACAGCTGCTAGAGTGATATTTCTAAAGAAATCATATCACATTACTCCCTGCTTAAAATTCTTCATCCCTAACTCCTCTTTAGGGTAAACTTCAAACTACTTAACATGTTTATTAAACTCTGAGACATGTGAGCTTGTGTTCTGCCTCATGTTTTAGCAGCTCATAATTTATAGTTGCATTTTCTGATGGAGTAGCCACTAGCCATAGATGTCTGCTTAATTGTATTTTTAAATGACTTAAAACTGATTGAATAAAATTTAAAATGTCATCCCTCAGTCACACTTGCCACATTTCAAGGGATTAATAGTCACATGTGGCTAGAGGCAGCCAAACGGTGAGAGGAGAATATGAACACTCCCACTGATACTGAAGGTTGCATCAGACAGCACTGGCTCTAGTTCAATCAGATAGCCAATGAATCTCCTTAGGAGTTCTCCAGCCATACACACTTTCCTCGCTTGCATATCATTGCTTATATTCTCCCCTCTCTCCATTGTCCTAATTATCTTTCTCTTAGCTAAATCCTACTCAACTTTTCCTAATTCCCATCCCACCCTGGAGTAGGATCATTTCTCCGACTGGCTTATTTTACTTAGCATGATGCTCTCCAGGTCCATCCATGCTGTTGCAAAAGGTAAAAGTTCCTTCTATTTTTTACAGCAGAGTAGTCCATTGTATAGATATACCACTGTTTTTTATTTTTTGAGGAAACTCCATACTGTTCTCCACAGTGGCTGCACCAGTCTGCATTCCCACCAGCAGTGCATGAGGGTTCTTTTTTCTCCACATCCTCGCCAGCACTTGTCATTAGTTGATTTGCTGATGATAGCCATTCTGACAGGTGTGAGATGGTACCTCATTGCCATTTTGATTTGCATCTCTCAGATGATTAGTGACTTTGAGCTTGTTTTCATAGGTCTCTTGGCCTTCTGTATGTCCTCTTTTGGGAAGTGTCTATTTAGGTCCTTTGCCTATTTTTTGATTGGGTTGTTTATCTTCTTTTTGTTAAGTTGCATGAGTTCCCTGTAAATTTTGGAGATTAAAACCTTATCGGAGATAACATTGGCATATATGTTCTCCCATGCAGTGGGTTTTCTTGCTGTTTGGTTGATGGTTTCTTTTGCTGTGCAAAAGGTTTTTATTTTGATTTAGTCCCATTTGTTTATTTTCTCCTTAGTTTCCATTGCCCTAGGAGCTATATCAGTAAAGATATTGCTTTGACATATGTCTGATATTTTGCTGCCTGTGGTTTCCTCTAAAATTTTTATGGTTTCTTGTCTTGCATTTAAGTCCTTTATCCATTTTGAGTTTATTTTTGTGTATGGTGTAAGTTGGTGGTCTAGTTTTATTTTTTTCATGTATCTGTCCAATTTTCTCCACACCATTTATTGAGAAAAGACTATCTTGCCTCCTTTGTCAAATTTTAAGCATACTGGCTTGGGTCAATTTCTGGGTTCTCTGTTCTGTTCCATTGGTCTATATGTCTGTTCTTGTGCTAGTATCAGGCAGTTTTGAAGACAGTGGTTTTGTATTATAGCTTGATATCTGGTATTGAGATCCCTCCTACTTTGTTCTTCTTACTCAGCATTGCTGTGGCTATTCAGGGTCTTTTTTATTCCATACTAGAGGCCCAGTGCATGAAATTCATGCACAGGTAGGGTCCCTAGGCCTGGCCAGTGATCAGGGCCTACTGGGGACTTCCAGTTGTTGGCTGGTGCCATCCTTCCCCTGGCAGCTGGCTGCCGGCTGCTGCCTGGGGCCTTCCTTCCCCCAGCTGCTGGCTGCAGCTGGGGCCTTCCTTTGTTCCACGCCATCCTCTGGTGGTCAGCGCAGGTCACAGTGAGCAGTAGAACTCCTGATCGGTTGAACTCCCAAGGGGACAATTGGTGTATTAGCCTTGTATTATATAGGATGAATTTTTGGAGAATTTGTTCTAGATCTATGAAGTATTCCATTGGTATCTTAATGGGGATTGCATTGAATCTATAGATTGCTTTGGGTAGTATGGACATTTTAATGATGTTGATTCTACCAATCCATGAACATGGTATATTCTTTCATTTGTTTATGTCTTCCTCTATCTTTTTTTTTTTTTTAATATTCTGTAGTTTTCCGAATGCAGGTTTTTTACCTCCTTAGTTAAGTTTATTCCTAGGTATCCTAATCTTTTTGTTGCAATGGTAAATGGGATTTTTAAAAATTTCTCTTTCTGTAAGTTCATTATTGGTGTATAAAAAAGCCATAGATTTCTGGCCGTTAATTTTGTACCCTGTTACATTGCCAAAATCATTTATTAAGTCTAATAGTTTTTTGATGGAGTCTTTAGGATTTTCTATGTACAGTATCATGTCATCTGCAAATAATGACAGTTTTACTTCTTCTTTTCCAATTTAGATGCCTTTTATTTCTTCTTCTTATCTAATTGCTATGGCTAACACTTCCAGTACTGTGTCATACAGGAGTGGTAAGAGTGGGCAAACTTGTCTTGCTCCTGTTCTTAGGGGAAATGGTTTTAGTTTTTGCCCATTGAGTATGAAATTGGCTGTAGGTTTGTCATATAAGGCTTTAATTATGTTGAGGTATGATCCCTCTATTGCAACTTTGCTGAGGGTTTTTATCAAGAAAGAATGTTGAATTTTCTCAAATGCTTTTTCTGCATCAATTGATATGACTATGTGATTTTTGTCTCTCAGTTTGTTTATGTGATGTATCACGTTTATTGATTTGTGAATATTATACCAGCCTTGCACCCCCAGAATAAATGCCACTTGGTCATGGTGTCTGATATTTCTAATGTAATGCTGGATTCGATTTGCTAGGATTTTGTTGAGGAATTTGGCAAGTGTTCATCAGAGGTATTGGCTTCTAATTTTCAAGCTAGTGCCTTCCCCGTTTTAAGTTAACCATTTTGGCTCCTACTACACATGCCTCTCAGTATTGCTTCATCATTTGGCTTTTAGTGCACATGCACTCGGTGAAATAAATTTTACCTTGCCATTTTTTCCTTTCTCCCCATTAATCCAGCAGAACAATGCTGGTTACCCCTCTCCCCCTGGAGTGGGTGTAAGGTTGTCTTTCCTGCCTAGTTGACTAGGTAGGATGTTGTCCAGAAAGATGCTGGTTACTCCTTGAGGTAACTGTGAAACTGCTGTTTCCTGACTTAATCGGGCTTAGTTTGTCCCCTTCTCTTTCATTAATAACTAATTAACTGCCTATTTGACACTAGGTTCTTGAACTTTTACTAGGACAGTGACCATGAATATATTTTCCATGTTCTAATTAAGAAAAGATACTTACCAGTATCTTTTAATGTCTTCTACCAAGAAGACATTAGAAGGGCTCAAGAGAAAGCTACAAACCATTTTTTCTAGTGAAAAATATGTTACCTTATGTGGCAAAGGTGAATGGATTTTTAGATATACTTAATTCCCTAATAAGTTGCTTTGAGTTCATTGAAGAGAGGTTACCCTGATTAGGTCAGCCTTAACTAAGTGAGCCCTTTAATAGAAGGCTCAGTTTTTCCAGCAAATGGTGCTGAGACAACTGGATATCCATACAAAAGAATAAAGTCGGACCCCTTTACACATCACATATAAAAATGAACTCAAAATGGGTAATAAGCCTAAATGTAAGCATTATGTAGAAAACATGTAGAAAACATAAGAGTAGATTTCCATGAATTTGAGTTATGCTAAAGTTCCTTCGATAAAACTTCAAAAGCACGAGTGGCAAAAAGACAAAATAGACAAATTGTACATCATCAAACTTAAAAACTTTTGTAATTCAAAGAACATAACCATGAAGTTAAAAGTCAACACACAGCCTGGGAAAAATATTGGTAAATTGTATATCTAGTAAAGGATTTGTGTCCATAGTATACAATGAACACTTATAACTTAATAATAAAAATATAAACAATCTACTAAAACAATGGGCAAAAACTCAGCCTCATTAGTCATTAGGGAAATTAAATTAAAACTACAATGAGATAAAACTACATTGAGAAACTACACAAACTCACTAGAAGGGTTATAATAAAAAAGACAGACCATGACAAGTGTTGAAAAGAATAAGGAAAAATATGGGTCCTTATATATTGCTAGTGAGAATGTAAAATAATAAATCAATTTTGGAAAATGTTTAGCAGTTTCTCAAACTGTTCAACGTAGAGTGTCCATATGACCTAGAAATTTTACCCTTAGATATAAAATCAAGATAAATGTAAATATATATCCACACAAAAACTTCTACATGAGTGTACTAAGCAACATTATTAACAATATTTTCAAAGTAGAAGCAACCTAAATTTTCACCAGTTGAAAAACAGGTAAATAAAATTTGTTTTATTTATAAAACAGAATAGCATTTAGTAATACAAATGAATAAAGTATTATTAAGATATAGCATGTTTGAACCTTGAAAACTTTATGCTAAGCTAAAGAAGCCTGTCACAAAAACTGACATATTGGATGATTCCATTAATATGGCCTGAACAGGAAAATCTACAGATGAAAATAGATTAACTAGAGGCCTGGTGCATGAAATTCCTGCACAGGTAGTGTCCCTAGGCCTGGCTGGCGATCAGGGCCTATTGGGGCCTTCCTGCTCCAGGCCAGGGCCTCCCTTCCCTGGCTGCTGGCTGCCAGCCGAGAGCTCTCCTCCCAGGCGGCCAGGGCCTTCCTTCATTCTGTGCCATCCCCTGGTGGTCAGCGCATGTCATAGTGATCAATCGAACTCCCGGTCTCCCAGTTGAACTCCTGAGGGGACACTTTGCATATTAGCTTTTTATATATATACAGATGGTTAACGAGGGCTAGAGATGGAGGTGGAATTGAGAGTAACTGCTAATGGGCACAAAGCTTCTTTGGGGATGACAAAAATGTTCTAACATTAGATTGTTGTGACAGTTGAACAACTCCAAGAGTATACTATTAAAAACCATTGAACACCTTAGTCTGTCTGGTGTTGCTCAGTGGTTGAGCATCTACCCACTGAATAGGAATTCATGGTTCAGTCCTAGGTCAGGGAACATGCCCAGGTTGTGGGCTCAATCCCCAGTAGGGGGCATGCAGGAGGCAGCCTAATGATGATTCTCTCTCCTCATTGATGTTAATATCTCTCTCCCTCTCCCTTCCTCTCTCTGAAATCAGTAAAAATATATTTAAAAAGTAAACAACTTAAATGGGTGAACTGTATGAGATGGAAATTATATCTCAATAAAGCTGTTGTGTGTGTGTGTGTGTTCAGACCTTGCCTGAACTAAGGTACACTCTCTGTTGGCCTTGAAGAAGCAAGTTTCCATTGATTCTACAGGTAAAAGCAAATGAATTTTACCAATAACCATTGAGCATGGAAAAGGACCTTGGGCATCAGAGGTCTTGGCTGACACCTTGATTGCAACCTTGTGAGATCTTGAGCAAAAGACCTAGCTAAGTAAGTTGTGTCCAGACTTCTGACCTACAAAATCTGAGATAAAAATGAGTGTTGTTTTATACCACCAAGATTATGGTAATTTGTGATACACTTCTACTTTTGTTCTCTTGGAACACTTTTGGGACCCAGCTACCATGATATGAGAAGTTCCAGTCTCAAGGAGAAGCCTTACCCATGCTCCCAGGCAACAGCCAGCATCAAATGCAAGTGATGGGAGTGAGCCTCTTGGCCATCCAGCCCAACTGAGTCTAAGTGCAAGTGCCTGTGAGACCCACACAAGGACCATTGAGTTGTGCTCAGTCAACTCACCGAAATGTGAGAGTTGTTAATACATTTAAGTTTTAGGAAGGTGTGTTTTACAGCTATAGATAACAAGGATTTTTAAAATGCCTATTTTATTCATTCAAGCAGGTCTTTTATCTATTCTCTTAGTCTTAGAAGTAAATTTTACTTCCAGTTCTCTCCATAACACTTGTTAGTAGGATGTTATTAACATGGAGAAATGGCAATAAATGAATTCCTTGTCTATGTATATAAAAGCCTAAGCAATTGAACGACCGAACAACAAGTCGACCGGTTGCTATGACACACACTGACCATCAGGAGGCAGATGCTCAATGCAGGAGCTGCCCCCTGGTGGTCAGTGTACTTCCACAGTGGGAGTACCACTCAGCTGACTGACCTGTCCCAGCTGCCCACCAGCCCGGTGGCAGCCACTCACTCCCTCAGTAGTCCTGCAGGTCCAATCTCTGGAAAATGGACCAGGCACTGACAGACCAGTGCCGCCAGCATGATCCCAACAGCACTGCCTGCCTCCTGGAAGTTGGCCTCAGGTGCCATGGCTGCTTCCTCTCCCTAGACACTCTGCAAGAAGAAATGATATAAAAGTGGCTGCCAGGTGGCTCCCGACAACCAGCGCAAACGTCAGTGTCAGTGGGATGGATCTGGGTCCTGGGCTGGCAAGGGCATCACACCACCCACCCAGAGGGCCAATCACATCCCACCCCCCTAAACCTCCTCTGGACAGGCACCAGACACAGGGTTCATGGCTGGTGAGTGCCGCTATGGTGGCACGAGCCTCTCCCTATCAGGACTGACTGGGTGCGAGCCCACGGCAAGCGCAGCAGGGCCAGGATGAGCAGGAGCAGCAGGCAGGAGCAGCAGGCAGAGTTGGACTGCCAGTTTCAGCC
Source organism: Myotis yumanensis (assembly GCF_028538775.1). Classification (NCBI taxonomy): domain Eukaryota; kingdom Metazoa; phylum Chordata; class Mammalia; order Chiroptera; family Vespertilionidae; genus Myotis; species Myotis yumanensis. Next base: position 77,594,455 of record NW_027223753.1, read on the forward strand.
CAATCCCCACAGGTCATGCTGAGGGACCCCACCTATGCATGAATTCATGCACCAGGCCTCTAGTGTTTTTATACTTCTGGTTGCTTAGTATTTTCATAGTACATAAAAAAAGTGTGTTAACATTTTAGTTTCTTGTGACCATATGTATGATTCATTGTGGCTAAAGTCAATTTGTTCACAAGTATGATCATTATCTAACTCTGAATAGGAAAAGTTTTCATTACTGGCATAAAGCTTTTAACTCCAGTAAAAAGAATTTTCAAATATTCTTGGGCAAAAAGTGAATGCATGAGCTTCAAAACTGCTTTGTTTTTTAAAATAAAAATCAACAGTTTGAGAGTTTCAGCTTCCTAAGGAAGTAATCGCATTAGTCATCCTCTTGGCACTATATGGGTATTAATCTTTTCCTTTTATCAGCCTCTCTCTTTCACAATTTAATAAGATTCCTCACAAAGCCAAATTAATAGTTTTTCTTTCTTCAAAACTCATGAATGTGCAATTAATAATCAATGATCTTGGGAGAATAAAAGAAACAACTGTAAAATTCCCAGATCATTTTGATGGGGGCAGCTGTATTTTATGGGATATTTGAAGAAATAGCCTCCTACTGTTAGATTTTTATTATAGACAAATAAGATTGTTTATTACCCAAATTAAGTGATTGTCTTATTATTAAGTTTTAGGAATATACTTGAAACTTAGTGATTTTTTTACAAGTTCATTTTGAAAGTTTAATAATCTCTCCATTTGACATGTGATAAAGCTACATGCCAATTGCAAGTCAAGGTACAAGTCTATTGCAAAAAGGCAAAAAGAGTTTTCAGCCCTTTAAGCAATGTTCTTAAACTTTGATGCATATCTGAATCACCTGGGGAACTTGTTTTATTTGGGACTAATTTTGGCTGGAGATAATGGGGTAACAGGAAATTTATTGCCTGGATAATCAACCAAATGTATCAGAAGCACCTGAAAAGATAGCAACACGTTATAAAGCCTTTCCCTTTGATCTTGTCATGGCTGATTTCTCTCATAGAAACCTCAGCTGAAAAAGCAACTTACCAGAGAAGTTCTCTTTGACCATCCGACTGAAATTATTCACCTGCCCACATCCCTTCACATCACCCCATTTTAACCCTTGGATATTTTCTCTGTTATTTGTTTGTTTTATAATGAGTCACTCTTTTCTCTTATACTTCATGCTCTGCCAAAGAAATAACCTTGCTTCTCATGGTTGGTTGCTGCTGAATCCCCAGCACCTACAATAGTGCCTGGCAAATAGTAGAGCTTAGTCACTGTTTCCTGAGTGAATAAATGTCTAGCTTACTCTTCATTAATAATAATGTATAATAATTTGTTGATGATGATGAATATGCAGTTTTCATTAGTGGTCGTTTAATATGGTTGATAATGTTATATGGTTTAATATGGTTGATAATGTTATATGGTTTAATATGGTTGATAATGTTATATGGTTTAATATGGTTGATAATGTTATATGTAAAATCTAACTGGAACATTTCTCAAGCTGAGGGAATGTGCTTATTACCTAGCACCTTTGAAACACTGATTCACAGTTAGAATCACTGATTTCTTTTGCTGAAGTTAACTGGCCAGTGGAGTAGTTGCAGATCACAAACCAAATTTTCAATCTGGCATATCCACTGAATTCAATAAACTGCTCCATTTTGCCCACAATCTGGTAGGTTATTCTCAGGTATCAAAATTCAGAAATGTAAAATATTACTTTCTTTAGTAACTTTAAGACCAAACTCAATTTTTGTCTTGAGCCCAGTCTTGTCACAGCTATCATTAAATGTTATTATGCTTTAAACTAAGAATTGAAGTAGGAGAGGCCACATATATAACTTTCTATGTAGAAAGCACTATATAAACATAGCTTTGGGTTTTTTAAGTATATGAATTTGGAAGCAGACAGACCTGAGTTACAATCCCAGTTGTATGACTTCTTAAACTATATAACCTTGGGCAAGTCAATTAACATATTTATTAATTTGTGAAATGAATACAATATGACCTGCCTCCCAGGATTCTTTTAGGAAATTAAATCAGATAGCCCTATGAAAAAATGATTAGCACAGAATTTGACATATGATAACACTGAATTATTATTATTTTTATGATCAGTTGTGAGAAAATGATTTCAAGAGATGAAGCTTAATTTCATTTTTTTATGTCTTCCTTCATAGCACTCTCCTTCTTCAAGTTGGAAATTCTCCTTTCCTCATTCTTTCTAAGTTTACTCCTTCTCACTCTTGCTTTTTCTGCTAATGTTACTCATCCAAATAAATAAATAAAAAGTCTTTATGGAAAGATCTGATTCTGTTTACTATTTCTACTTATCATAGTATTAAATTGATGTGCTATTATTGCTCCCTTCTCATTTTGGTTTTACATCTTTCTCCAATTATGAGAGGAGAATTTCTGTTTCAAATTGAAGCACTTATTATCACCAAGCCAATAGTAAGGAGAGATTATCTTTGGCAGAGATACATACCTATAAATGCTGAGACAGTTGGTATTGGTGGGATCTTAGAGACACCTCCCACCTCCAACCCCAATATGGCATGAGCATTGTGGCTCAGCAGTGGGCCAGAAAACTCCCATGTGATTATTGGACACTAGATCCCCAATGACAGACCTTGGTCCTCTTTATTTTATCCATTCATTCAGATAGAAACATTTACTATGTAACTACTGAGTGAAGTGCTCTTTTATCTCAAGACAATTTCAGATCAAATAATATAATCTTTATCTTAATAAATACTTCTGAAGAAAGCATATAAGCTGCAGATGTTAACATAAATGAAAGGCATTTGCTGTGTTTAACCCGTGGGGGGAGAAATATAAAAAATTATAGAAGTGAGTTAAAATTGCAAAACACAACTATGACCCTTTGTTGTCTGTATATATACACTCAACTCAGAAATATTTAAATGACAGCAGAAACACTACTATTAAATTTTAAAACTATTTGATTTTAATTCTGTTGGATATGTAAACATCTTAAATTAGTTTATTTTGCTATGGGATAAATGAAATACAGCTACATGTATATAATGACATATACTGTATGTGTATACCTACCTATTACTTACTACCTATTCAGAAGATTGTGATAGATTGTAAATAGAGGAACAATAAACAATTCCCAGAGAGAAAGTAGAATGAGGTTGACCCAACCGCTAACTTAGTGCTCAATTACACTAACAGTTTGAGGTCTATGCCAAATCATTTTTCATGTAACTGTAGGGTAGAAACTGTACCAGTTGTTACCTGCTCCTGCTTAGATAAGCAACTGTGGCAAGCACCCCAGTGTGTTGCATGTTGATATCATCAGGGAACCCTGCGTAGGTGGACTTCTTGGAAGTTTGTGGTTCAGGGTCAGAAAAGCAAAAATTGTCCAAATTCATTCCTACAGACATAAAAACAAACTCTTAACTGATTTGTCTCTTCTTTCAGCCTTATGACTTCCCTGTCCTATTGCAGACATGGGTTTAATAGTAATAATGCTTTCATCACTAGATTTTTTTATGGTATATTCAAGTCTTCCAGAATTTTGGGTAAAAATGCTTCCATTTCCTATTCTATTCAGACCACGCTTTCTTTTCTCAATATTCCAGAAAAAGACATGCTTTGAAACATTTACTGTTGTGCTACACAATCTCTCTGGACTGTGGGGACAGTAAAAATAAATTTAACATGATACCTCCTTTAAGAAACTCACAATGCAGCAGGCAAACTGGATATGAAAATTGATATAAAAATTCTTTGAAAGAATACTGAGCTAATTGCAATCGACATACAAAACAGGAAGAAACCCTGGGGACCACAGGAAACATCACAAAAGAGATGATGTTGAGTTACCCTTCAATGAGACAGAGAGAGTGGAAGGGCATTCCAGGCAGAGAAGAGCATGAGCAAATCAATGGGAACTGGAAGAATGAGCACTGTGTTTAAGAAACGGAAGCAAGTCCAATTGGGTAGAACAGAAGGTTTATATGGAGAAATGAAAAATGGTGAGAAGCTGGACTCAGCTCAAGAACCATGTTAAATAGTGAGGAAGGCCAACAGGAGTATTCTCATTGGTGGATGACATGGTCAGACTTTTGCTTTGAAAAGATAACCCTTGTGGCAATGTGGAGGATGGACTGCCATGAGAAAACATAAAGGACAGAGACATGAAAAGTCCATGGCAGAGAGACTAAAAATGGACAAAGGACAATGCATTTCAGCAATGCTCTTGCATTAGAATTGCAAAATTTGGTGACCGAATGGATTATAAGAGCATGAGGAAAGAATGAGTCAAAAATTTAATAATTGATTAAATTGTTATTAAGCACCTGCAGTGTGATGGGTGCTTTGCTGTGTATCCTATATAATAAAGAGGTGATATGAAAATTGACCGTCACACCCTTGCAAAAGATGGCCACCCCCATGGTCACAAGATGGCCTGCAGGGGAGGGTAGTTGGGGGTGACCAGGCCTGCAGGGGAGGGCAGTTGGGGGTGACCAGGCCTGCAGGGGAAGGCAGTTGGGGGGGACCGGGCCAGAAGGAGAGGGCAGTTAGGGGCAATCAGGCAGGCAGGCAGGCAGGCGAGCGGTTGGTAGCCAGAGGTCCCAGATTGTGAGAGGGATATTTGACTGCCAGTTTAGGCCCGATAGGCAGTCGGACATCCCCCAAGGGGTCCCAGATTGGAGAGGGTACACAAATTTTGTGCACTGGGCCTCTAGTTAGGTATATAAGGGTTACTAAAACAAAGTCTCTGCAATTATGCAGCTGAGAGTCTTGTGGAAGAGACAGAATTATCCCAAATTTCTAATTCAGTTTATGGACCATCAGGGTGGGGAATCCTTTTTTTGCCAAGGGCCATTTGGATATTTATAACATCATTTGCAGGCCATACAAAATTATCAACTTAAAAATTAGCCTGCTATATTTGGTCAAACAATTAATTAACTCACCCCTAATGCCTTGGCAGGGCCAGACCAAATGATTTCATGGACCTTATCCGGCCCGGAGGTCATATGTTCTCCACCTCTGGACTAGAAGTAGATACCATTTATTGTGCTTGGAAACATAAGAAGAATTAAAAGCTTAAGGACAATGAGATTTTGAGTTTGTTTTTAGATCTGGTGAGAATAAACTGTCTGAAGACCATAAAAGTGGAGATGAATGAGTGGTCTGACCTGGAAAAGAGAATAGAATTGATGCTGTATATCTGAGAATCATGAGTTTAAATATTAGTCATGGGAATAAATTAAATTATTAAAGGACTGCAAATAGAAGAGAAGAGAGCAAAAGATGCTAGAGAATATCATATCTGAGCAGAGAAAAGGAGTTTAATATATGACTTAAAATGTGGTAAACAGAATTAAGAGGAGAACTCTGGGGGGAAAAAAAGAAAGGAAAAAGTTAAAAAATAGAGTAGTCAGGTTTACTTAAAGCGAATTTTATCCTTGCTTCTGTGTAAGAATGACCTCATTGACCATAAATAACACCATAGCTTAGAGATATTTCTTCTACCCTGGGTTTTATTTTGTAAATCTTCTTCCTTTATTGTAAATCATTCTCTGCTAGGAGGGATACATGAGAAACTACCTGGGCTGGCTAAAGATTTTGATCTGAAGAGATAGCAAGGAATAGCTTTGGAAATCTTGAAACTAATTTCTTGTTCCAGAATTATCAGTAATTCCCACCTAAAGTCCATTTAGACAAATGTACTATGTACTAAATGGAAAAAGTTCAAGAATCTGTGTGTTTCCTCTTGCTAGTAGTTATCAGCTATTATCTTTTGGAAAGATCCTGGGTATCTTTAAGTGGCATTATCTGTGTGTTGCTGGAACACCCACAGAAGAGAATAAATGGTAGATGTGCACAATGGATTGTGTTTTATTTAAACTGCCTCAAAAGACAGTCAGGCATTTTTCCAGTGACCTATGTACTGTAACTACTTTTCTGAACCTCAAATAAGAACAAGTTTAAAGAGAACACTGAATCATTTTACATTGTGAGAGGAAAAACTAGGAAATATCCTTTAGATAATTAGGATATTTTCAATGTTTATGGAGACAGGAGTGAGGTATTGTAATAGTTAAGGTCAGAGACTGTGATAATAGGATGCAATATTTAAAACTGGGATTGTCTTAGAAGATCAGGGCTGAATGTTAGTTAAGATACAGTAAATGTCACTGCAATACCACTTCTATATGGAGTAGGGGGGAGGCTCACTCTGTAAAGTCTGCCTACTGTTTTGGCAAAATGTGAATTCTTCCAGCTTGCAAAGCCATCTTTGTGCTGGCTGAAACAAATTTGTATACTTTTGGTGCTAAAAGTGAGCCAGTGAAACCTCTTTTCACTACTGGGTTCTAGTTCTTCAATTATGATAACACCAAGGAAGCAACCCCAGTCATCTTTAAAGCCTGAGGGCATGTGGATGGTTTGGATGCAGCGCTTTGGCAATGTCCAGGCTGGGTTCCTTTGCTAGAAGTACATGAAGCCACAGATAAGACCTTGCTACCTGGTTCATATCATCCTGTTTGGGAAAATGAAAGAAGCCTGGGCGCCCTCTAGACAGTCATCCCTGTGCTTCAGTAATGTGACAATGGCCAGGTGGTCACAAGAAGAAGAAACTGTGCAATTATGGTACATAACCCCACCCTACCTGAATGTCAACAGGAAGTTGATAATAAAAGCAAATTCCCACTGTTCTTAAATCAAGGGAGGTTTTTCTGAGAGGAAAGCAGGACTCGTTTATTTTAGCTAAAAATAGAAAGTGCTTCTTTAAAATAACAGCTATGATACAGCTTTGGGGGGCATTATTCCTTTTTTTATATCCCCTTATTTTAACTTGCAAAGAAAATTCGATCTTTGGAGGAACTGTTTTTGTTACTATTCAACTCTTGGTGCAGGTGATCATTGAAGGTGGGCCGCCTGCTGCTCTTAAAGTAATGAGGTGACATCATGACCAAAAGCAGCAGCTTGTCATTAAATTGCACCCACTCTTGCCCCAGGTGGGAATGACTGAACCAGAGAAACTGCATCTTGAAAGGAATTTGGGTGCGAGACTGTACAGGCAGGAATCCTCTTCAACGATGCATTTAAACCGCTGAGCCGAGGTGAGCTGAGATCTTTGTACCTTAGGTATGGGAGAAAATTCTCAATGTTTTTCAAAATAGAATTAGGATGCTTACAAAAATAATGATTGTCCCAATTATTATCAGAGATGTACAGAATCCCAATCTTTCCAGGATTATTCATTTTTTCCTAATTATAGCCACAGAAACTTATTTAAGGGCTGGATTTGAGACAGACAAACAAAATGATTTGGCCCCAAACTATTGTTTCCTTTTCCCCCCATGAAATAGTTGCACTGTTACCATTCTCTGCATGGCACGCAGTACTTGGAGACAGCACATGAGAATCAGGTTGAAACTGTTCTGTTCAATCAAGAAAGAAATAAATGTCAGAGACTCAATGTTCTAGATCAACAATTTCCAGGATTGATACATCTTAATCAAGTAATTAGGTGACTTCCGTGGTGTTTTCCACACCGGAGAGAGGAACAGCTTTGCCGCTTTGCTCCAATGGCTGCTAGCAGCAGTGTTGGTTGTTAACAGAGACATTTACACGGAACCACCAGTTGGCAGGGGCTAACACTTTGTTACTTGCTATTCCCACATGCTGAGGATTGTGGGAAGGCTGCCAAGCTTTCTGTCTCATGTAGCTCTTCAGTATAACAGCAACAGCAACAAAAAGCCTTGGAAAAAAAGAAGAAAAGTGAGTAAAGGAAACAATGAAACTAAGTCCTGGGTTTTATATTAAACATAAATAGAATGAGAGATGTTTAGTTTTCCTCTCTCTCTCTCTCTCTCTCTCTCTCTCTCTCTCTCTCTCCCCTTTCCTCTCCCTCCCTTTTTTGCTCTCTCCCTCTCACCCTCTGCTTAAGGAGCATTTTTAAATTGATATTGATGCTTCTCAAACTTTAAAGTCCTTTTAAATCTGTTTGGGGTCCTTTTAAAATCACAGATTCTGCTTCCACATATTGCAGGTGGGTACTAAGGGTATTCATTTCTAACAGGTCCAGGTGACACTGATGCTAACAGTCCTGGATTATTATTGGATAGAAAGGGCTGAGGGGATGGTAGAGGATGATAGAGGATGACCGATCTTGTAGTGATGGTGCCAGTTGTCTGACAGGCAAGGGCTCCAAAATGACAATGATGCTTTATAATGTCTTTCTGCCTCACCCCTTCAAGATGCTGGGGATTGGACCATATATATACATAAGCTATGGTCCTATTTAGTAATCTCACCTGTACTGGAGTTAGAAGATCTTGATCCTAGTTTCATTTCTGTTATTAATTAGTTGTGTATTAACAGGCAAACCATGCATCTCCCTAGGTATCAATTTGCTCACCCGAACCTAAGGGGATTAGATGTTCTGTGCTGGACAGTTCTTTCGGTACTAACTTGACAAGATGTCATGTCCTATCTATCTAAAAGATTGGACCTGCATTTGGTTATACTCAAAATCAGTAACACCTACACTTGCTTTGGTTGCTTTGTCTTTCATAAGACCTACAATAAGTACAATCAGCTTCAAAGAATGAATGAGTCTTTTCCACTGTGTGTCCCTGACCCCATGAACATTTGAACCAAGATATTGAGGGCTGACCATGACAAAGGCCAGGAGCTGGTGATTAAGCAGATCATATATATGTAGGGAAATGATGCATAACAATCCCAGAAGTTGAAATAGGATGGCTGGGATTGTGAGGGGCATGATGGAATGGTCTGGGAGGAGCCAGGGGTCCAGGTTGTAAGTAACATCAACAAGCAAGTAGTGGGAGTTGACCGTAAGGACTCCAATTCTTATTCCTGAGGAAGTGACTAAGATCAGAGCAGGGCTCCTCCTAGTAGATCAACTAGGATAACAGGTGGGGAATAGCATGAAAGATGGGCAGGGCAGGCTTCATAATTTGTGAGCACAGTGGAAAATGAAAATGCAGAGCCCTTATTCAAAAAGTAGGAAACAGTGACATGAATGCACTGAAATATAAAGCTTTTTCCTTTCTTCCCAATCTCTCTCAATTTATCATGGTGTTTTTATTTATTATTTAATATTCTAGTGAAAAAAATTTTACATTATTGGCAAGTGATATCATTTAAAAAATGTGCAATTACAGCTTTAAATTAAAATAATATGAGCATTTAACTGTATATGGAATTGCCAAGATGACATATTTCATGGTTCATACATGAATATGTATTTTGTTCTCACCAGAAGAGTGAAAGCATGGCACAAAAATAATTCAACTAACAATTTTTGACTTTTTTCTATGCACAGATTTTATCTTTCCCTTTCTATCTATGTCACTGTGTTTCAGCATAATGGTTGACTGTGAGAAAGTAACATAAGTAAGAAAGGACACATTAGGGTTTCTTATTCATTTGTGTTTCTTAGAATGCTATTGACATTTTTCTGTGTTAGAAGCAAGTTATAGTTTGAACACAAACACAAAGTGTGATCTTTTGGGGCTGTCAGTGCTCCCCACTTCCACTTTACTCAGTTGTAGACATAACAAGTTTACCGTGTACTTACTCTGGGTCTTGCTGAACTTCCACGCATCATAGAGCCACTAGAATTCTGAACTTATGGGGGATCATCAGACTGTCAAGCTACAGCGGGAAGGCCGGGGAGGGTTGGGGGCGTGGGTAAGAGATCAACCGAAGGACTTGTATGCATGCATATAAGCATAACCAATGGACACAAGACACTGGGGGGTATGGGAGGCTAGGGGAAGGTCAAGGGGAGAAAAAAAAAAGGAGACATATGTAATACTCTTTGTAATACTTAAGCAATAAAACAATTAAAAAATACTAATTGGGAAACATCAATAGGAATAGAGAGGCAAGGAATGGTGGACATGCATATGGTATATATCTCCTCTTTTCCTAGGCAAGTTTCATTGTCCCAAAGGGACTTCACTTACAAAACACAAGTTCAGAGATAAAATTGTTAAGGATTTCAAGACTCCAGCATCAGAGTATTAAACCAAGTGTGAGCTACCAGGCAACTGGACTGGTTAAATGTTTATGAAGCTAACTCTGAATGTGAGAACAGAAGAAATGAACCAAGGTAGTGATCAATCCAAAAAGTCAAGATAAAAATCTGGGAATTAGAACTGCATTATCTACACTAATAAAAGAGAAACATGGTAATTGGCGTACGACGCTACCCTTCCCATTGGCTAATCAGCGTATCCTTATACAAATTAACTGTCAACCAAGATGGCGGCCGGCAGCCATGCACTGAAGCGAGCAGGGAGGCTTGCTTGCTCCAGGGACTGCAGACTCCAACGTTCCCCGCCTCACTTGCCGGACTCTCAACTGCAACTCTAAGCAACTATTACTATGTTGCAAATAAGAAGCTAAACAAAACCGGCTTTCAGTCAGCCCCGGACCACAACATTGTATCCATGTTTTCAGCAGCGAGGCCTCAGAGCTAAAGCTGGCCCAGAATAAAAAAAAAAAAGAAAAGAAAACAAGGAGCAGTTGGGAGTTTTTAGTCAACTGCCAGCGGGAAAACAGCCCTCAGCCCCTCAGCCAGCCTGGCCAGGCACCCCAGTGGGGACCCCCACCCTGATCCAGGACACCCTTCAGGGCAAACCAGCCAGCCCCCACCCGTGCACCAGGCCACTATCCTATATAGTGAAAGGGTAATATGCCTCCCAGCACCAGGATCAGTGGAGCAGCGAGGCTCCCGGCACCAGGATCAGCGTGACAGGGGGCAGCGCCCAAACCCCCTGATCAGCCCTGCTCTGTGCCTGATGGGGGGGAGCTCCCCAATCCCCCTATTGCCCTGCGACTCTGTGTGTGACAGGGTGCAGCACACCAACCCCCTGATCGGCCCTGCTCTGTGTGTGACAGTGGCGGCGCCCCAACCCCCTGATTGGCCCTGCTCTGTGGGTGATAGAGGGTGGCGCCCCAACCCCCCTCCACGGGCCTTGCTCTGTGTGTGACAGGGTAGAGCCATAACCTCCCCATTGGCCCTGCCCTGAGTGTGACAGGGTGCAGCACCCCAACCCCCTGATCCGCCCTACTCTGTGCGTGACAGGGGGGAGCTCCTCAACCCCCTGATGGGCCCTGCTCTGTGCGTGACAGGGGGGAGCTCCCCAACCCCCTGATCGGCCCTGCTCTGTGAGTGACAGGGGGCAGCGCCCCAACCCCCTGATCGGCCCTGCTCTGTGCGTGACGGGGCTGGCACCGCAACCTCCCCATCGACCCTGCCTTGAGTGTAACAGGGGGCGGTGCCCCAACCCCCCAATCAGTCTACCCTGAGCGTGACTGAGGGTGGCATTGCAACCTCCCGATCCGCCCTGCTCTGTGCATGACGGGGCGGCGCCCCAACTCCCCAATCGACCCTGCTCTGAGCCTGACCAGGGGCTGCACTTAGGGATTGGGCGTGCCCTCTGCCACCCGGGAGCAGGCCTAAGCCAGCAGGTCGTTATCTCCCGAGGGGTCCCAGACTGCGAGAGGGCACAGGCCGGGCTGGGGACCCCCCGCCCCCCGAGTGCACAAATTTTTGTGCACCGGGCCTCTAGTAGGATCATAATAGAGAGATTGGCTTAATTCAATGTTAAGACTCTAAACTCAGGGAAATTCTGCCAGATTAAGAAAAAGATTAATCTCACTGTTGGGGGTTATATGAACTATGAAGTTTGGAAGTATGTGACATAATTGGATAATGTAATGTATCTTATCAGTGACTTTCATGCCACGAAAATTTGTGTAATATTTTCCTTCCATTTCAGAATAATAGAGTTGAAAGGGAAAGTGATCTTAAGGATGAAGAAATAGATCTGATGGGATAAAGTGACTTGATTTAGGTTACAAAGTTTCTTAGAATCAGGATTAGAATTTAAATTTCAAGTATCCTAACTCAGTGTCCTTTTGAGTTCCCTATGCTAGTTCCTTCAAACTCATTAAGATGGCAAGAGGTCTCTACTGGTAATGTTGACATATTTCTCATGTCTGTTCAAACAATGAGAAATAAGTAAAGAGAAAATATTGATAGCTTAATCAAATGCTGGAAAATTAGTCATTTCTCTTTCTTGACTTCAGTGAAATAGTTTTAATGGAAGTAGTGTCTCCATAAGACTTTTGTGGTGTTGAGTTGGATAGTAAAGTATCTGAGAGGCTGGTTTATTCAGAAAGAGTGATTAATTATACTTAGTGTTGAAGCTATGAGTAAGGCAGGGTCACAAAGTCAAATGTTATGTAGGTGGTTGCTGACAGATTAATGTGAAATGCATGAATGAGGACTTCAAATAGCAACAAAGGACTCTAATGGCCTTCCAGCTTAAAATGTTGCATGACAAGCTGTCCCTAACACAGTATCTCTGATCCCCCTTCCCCCACTAAAATTCTCACAAAGATAAAGGAAAAACACAAAACAAAACAAAAAAACAAAAAACAAACTGGTAACAAAAACAAAATCTGTCAGTCCATTTTTGCCAAATATGAAAGCAAATTCCTCTAACTAAAATAACTATGGAGCTTAACAACAATTGCAATGACTTCATCTTTTCTCCAGAAACCAAGAAAAACCTTCAGCCTGAAAAGATAGGTCTCTAATTCAGAGACCCTGGGTTTGTACAAACTGAAAGCAAGTTGTTTGCTGTATGTATGTTGCACTTGAGGCAATCAGAGTGCTCATACTTGTTCCCCAGCCCCACTGGCACCTCCTCTTGTATATCCACGTCGAAACAGGCTTTCAGGGAAGCACATGAAAAGGAGTGGCAATTGTGAGGATGGGAACAGGATTAGTGGTAGTATACCAGTTGTGTATCTTGAGATCAATGGTTCTAAGAAATAGATCATGGTTAAGATATGGACAAAGAGAGCATTAATGGCTGAAAGTTTGTATCCCCCTTTTTGTGTGCCATATATTCAGTAGGTTCAGAGAGTGAAAGGAATAGCAGAGATAGAATTAACCCCAAAGGTTTAACAGAATAACATGAGTGCTATGCTTACCAGTGTTACCAGAGGCTGAGCTTCCCAGAAAAAGAATTTCAGGGACACTTGAAAAGAAGGAATTTAGTGACAGTGGGAAGATTTATTAGAGCAAAAAGTGACATGTGACAAACACTCTCAGAGAGGCGGAGAGTGCTGGCAGACTATAAACTGCCCTGCGGTCCTTGCCTCCATATATTTCCTTACGTTTTTGGAAAAGAGCAGGCTTTCTTTTAAACTATCCAATCTCTCCCCTGGCTTTTCCCAGGCCGGTCCTGGTGCTCCATCCCTATCCATTCTCTTCCCTGAATTCTCCAACCAAATTCTTTCCCAAGCTAGTGCCTTCCCCATTTCAAAGTCACCATTTTGGCTCCTACTACACATGCCTCTCAGTATTGCTTCATCATTTGGCTTCTAGTGCGCATGCACTCGGTGAAATAAATTTACCTTGCCATTTTTTCCCTTCTCCCCATTAATCCAGCAGAACAATGCTGGTTACCCCTCTCCCCCTGGAGTGAGTGTAAGGTTGTCTTTCCTGCCTAGTTGACTAGGTAAGATGTTGTCCAGAAAGATGCTGGTTACTCCTTGAGGTAACTGTGAAACTGCTGTTTCCCGACTTAATCAGTCTTAGTTTGTCCCCTTCTCTTATATTAATAACTAATTAACTGCCTATTTGACACTAGGTTCTTGAACTTTTACTAGAACAGTGACCATGAATATATTTTCCATGTCCAAATTGAGAAAAGATATCTACCAGTCCCCAAGAAGACACTGGAAGGGCTCAAGAGAAAGTTACAAACTATTTTTCTAGTGAAAAATATTATTTCTGGCTAGAAAATATTTTATTACAGAATGGCTGGTGTGGGGGCTAAAAAAATTAATACTTTTCCTCCCACCTTCTAAGTTCTTCTAGCTGGGCTAATAATCACATTAACAGAGACAGATTAATAGGAGAAAATAAAAATTTAGCACATGAACATGGGGAATTCACATACTCATGAAAATTCCAAAGATAGTGAGACAACATTGGATATATATACTGAGTGGCCAGATTATTATGACCACCTGACATTTGTAGGCAAATTAGCTATAATTTCACGCTGAAGTTGCTAGAGGGCCAGACCATTATAAAGAGGGAAGCAGGTTGTTTACCACGACAGTAGAAGTGATTTTTTTTTTCTGGAGATATGGGTAAACAACGCAATTTAATAACCTTTGAACGTGGGATATATATTAATGTGAGTGGCCAGATTATTATGACCACCTGACGTTTGTAGGCAAATTAGCCATACACTGCATCGTATGGGATATGGAAGCCAAAGGCCTGTTAGAACACCTTTGCTGTCTGCAGTTACCAAGATAAAACATCACCAATTTGCACAGGAACATAAGGATTGGACAGTCGAGCATTGGAAAAAAGTCATGTGGTCTGAGGAATCACATTTCCAGTTGCATCATGCAGATGCAGAGTGAGAATTTGGCGGAAACAGCATGAAAGCATGCACCCCACAGGCATGAGTACAACCCTTCATGCTGGTGGGGGCAGTGTTATGGTTTAGGGCATGCTTTCCTGGCATGATTTGGGCCCTTTAATTAATGTGGAACAACGTCTGAATAGCACAACGTACCTAAGTATCGTTGCTGATCAAGTTCATCCTATCATGTTGATGGCGTATCCCAATGGAGATGGCTTCTTCCAACAAGACAATGCGCCATGCCACGGTGCTCATATTGTGCAGGAGTGGTTTCAAGAACATGGGGGAGACTTTACCTTGCTTAGGTGGCCCCCCCAATCACCAGATCTCAACCCAATTGAGCACTTGTGGGACGAAGTTAAAAAAGCCATCAGGTAGCTGGTTCCACAACCATCAAATCTCACAGAACTGGACAGTGCTATTCATCAGGCATGGTGTCAGATTCCTCGCATCACCTTTCAACATCTCGTGGAGTCAATGCCAAGAAGAATCGACATAGTATTGAAGGCAAAAGGTGGCCCAATGAAGTACTGATGGGGTGGCCATAATAATCTGGCCACTCAGTGTGTGTGTGTGTGTGTCACACGTTCAAAGGCTGTTAAATCATGTGGTTTAACCATATCTTCAGAAAAAAATCACTTCTACTGTCGTAAACAACCTGCTTCCCTCTTTATAATGGTCTGGCCCTCTAGCAACTTCAGAGCAAAATTATAGCTAATTTGCTTACAAATGTCAGGTGGTCATAATAATCTGGCCACTCGGTGTACTATGACTTTCGGAAAAAGGAGAAAAGGGGAAGAACTGGGTATTAAATTTCAGAAGTGAGAATGGGCAATTTACAGGTAGTCAAGGAAGAGCAGAGTACATATGGCAGGCAAACTCTTGCTAGACAACTCAGAAACAATGGGACACAGGGAATATCTAGGCCAGTGGTCAGCAAACTGCGGCTCGCGAGTCACATGCGGCTCTTTGGCCCCTTGAGTGTGGCTCTTCCACAAAATACCACATGTGGGCGCGCATGTACAGTGCGATTGAAACTTCGTGGCCCATGCGCAGAAGTCGGTATTTTGTGGAAGAGCCACACTCAAGGGGCCAAAGAGCCGCATGTGGCTCGAGAGCCGCAGTTTGCTGACCAGTGATCTAGGCTAACAGGCCACTCCTGTTTACCATACTTAATCCAAATTAGACATCCTTCCTGAAGCAGGTTTTTCTGTATGAATCTATTGAGCAGGGAAGAGAGGAGAGTCAAAGTTTCTTTCTAAATCTTGTTTCTTAATAAACAGCTTAAAATCAAAATCCCAGATGAGTAGCTTCAGGTAGCAAAACTTTAGTTCTTTTCACTGGAATATAAAAAGCATGATGAAGAAAAGGGAAACATCATAAAGATTCAAAACAATGGCATATCTTTTAATATCACTTCCTAGAAAAGCCAGAATAAAATTTTTGTAAACTCCTGGATGGCCTCAGTAGAATGCACAATGACACATGTGAGAGATTATGTGAGAGGAGTGTCAAAGAAGTGAGCAAAAGGTATTGTGATGGGAAAGAAGCTGAGGGAGATATAAAAGAATTGAAAGGTCACAATAAACACAACAGAAATAAAAATCTTTGTCAATGAGAACAAGAACCAAATGAATATTCAAGAAGACTGAAATTTCTTAATTAGAGGATAAATTGGTAAAGCCCTCTAAGAATATAGGTGATAGGACAGAAGATAAGAAAAAAGATGACAGACCTTGAAGAAAAGGAATTTATACAATTTCTATAAAACATTGATATTCCAGAAAAAGAGAAGAAAAAGAAACAGATGTAATAATCAATGATTTAATCAAAGAAGACACTTTGAAAAACAAAATGACTTCAGACAAAAATGGTTCCTTTTATGCCAAGCAAAATTATTCAAAAGGAACCCAACTAAAACTCATCTCAGCAAAATTTTGAAGTAAAAAAAATTAAGAAGAAAATATTTATATGGATTCTGATCAAAGATAAATTGGTTACCTAAAAATAATTTGAACATGGCTGATTTCATATTTTTTCTAAAACATTTACTATATGAGTAATTAGAAGGCAATTAAGAACTTCTCAAGACTACCTAGAGGTTTTAAGGGGAAAGATTTTGGTTAAATAATTTAAAAGCCAAATATTTTCTCTTGTGAAGGCAATAGAAATATATAGATGTCTTTTTGTCCCTATAGGAACAAGGCCTTAAAGTGTGGTACCTTAGAAAGATTTTTAGAAATAAATGTATTTAAAGGTTTACTCTGGTTACCTGAGAAATGATTTAAAAAAGAAAACAAAATTAGCAAATCATTATAATAAAGAATTGATATGTTAAGCCAGTTAAGTATGAAGGTAAGTCTAAATTATTTTACACATGTTTTTAAAACAAATGTAAATGTGAAATAAATTATTAAAATAATACATACTTATACTATACATAAAACTAACATTTAAATCTTAGAAAATGCATTCAAGCACTATAAAATGGAAGCTTAGGAATTAAAAGTGTGTTAAATTCTCCTGCCATGAAGTAGCATTGTAAATAATATATTTCATGCTTGCTTTTAATATTTAGAAATAGAATGACTTCAAAATAATTTTAATATTTATGAGAAAACCACTAAAAATTACAAACATTATATGAAAAACTCCATAAAAATTAAAAGTAAAGAAATTATAATCTACAAAGAACATTATCCAAAAACTACAAAATAGCACAAGAAACTTAAACCATTAAATCAAGACTGCATAAGTGTGATGAATTATTGTAATTATTAAAAGTAAATGATTTAAAATATCTTATTAAAATTATGAAATATAGACAATTCAACATGTAGAAGTAAATTTTTATCATTAAATGTCTGTGATTAAAAAGATGAAAGTTCCAAAATCAATGATGTCAGACTTTGCTTTTAGGAAGTAAGAAAAAAACAAGTTTAATCCAAAGGAAAATTTAAATAATGGCAATTTTACAAAAACTCTTTCGGACAATTGAAAAGAAGAAATATTTCTAACTTATCAATGAATTCAGCAGTACTCTGTTACCAAAGCCAGAAAAGCACATTTCAGAAAAAGGAAACTACAGACCAATATCCCCCATGTACATAGATATAAATTTCTGAACAAAATTGTACCAAATTGAATTCAAAAATATATATAAAGCACCAATTTTCAACTAGTGTGCCACAGGAATTTTTGAAACATGCAATACCTGACTATTTAGTCAGAGTCTCTGACCTCTTTTCCCTTAGATTGTCAAATAAAAATATGAGAACAGCCAATATAACAATAGCTGTTCGATGTGAATGAATCAAAATTATACCTACTTTTTGTCAGATTGGCAAAAAATATAAAATATTTTTGGTGTGCCACAGAACCTTAGTAATCAGTTTATGCGTGCTATGAGATGGAAAAGGTTAAAAAACAATGACATAATGGGTAATAGTACATCATGACCAAGTGGAGTTTATTTCAGGAATGCAAGGTTGCTTTAACATTTGAAAATCAATTATTGAATGTACTTGAGCATATTAATAAACTAGAGGAGAAAACATGTGATAATTTCAATAGCCACAGAAAAAGCATTTGATAAAATCCAACATTTATTTCTCAGCAAACTAGGAATAGGAGGGAACCCCATTAACCTGATAAAGCATGCCTAAGAAAAACATACAACATGATACTTAATAGTAAAAGACAATGTATTTTCCATAAAATCAGGAATACACAACAGACATGAATGTTTGTTCTCATAATTTCTACTCTAATATTATACTGTTGATTCAAGCCAGTACAATTAGGCAAGAAAAAGAAATAAAAAGGAAAGGAAGAAATAAACTTTTTTTATTCAGAGATGATATGATTGTAGAAAATCCATTGGAATGTACATAAAGCTACTATAACAATAAGTGAGTTTAGCAATTTTGCATGATACAAGGTCAATGTACAAAAATCAATTATATTTTTATATATCAATGAACAATTATAAATTGGAATGATGAAAAACAATGCCATTTATAATAGCATAAAAATATGGAATGATAGATTTGACTTGAGGTTGCAAGGTTTGTATAGTAAAAACTACAAAATGTTCCTGCAAAAAATTAAAGAGGACTTAAATATGAGTCAGAAGTCTCAACATTTTTAAGCTGTTAATTCTTCTTAAATTAAGCTAAAACGTTAGTGCAACACTATCAAAATCCCAGGAGTTGTTTTAGAAATTGACATTAACAATTTCTTTTGAAAATTCATATGAAATGCAAAGTCTCTGGAGTAATAAAAACACCTTTGAAAAAGAACAAAGTTAGAGGATTAACGTTACATGATTTCAAACCTTATAATAAACAACAGTAATCAAGGCTGTGTGGTATTGGTGTTGAGAGAGAACAATGGATCAATGATAAAAAAAGTAGACTTTCTCTGCAATAAGTGGTGTTGGGAAAATTGGACAGATACATGCAAAAAAATGAAACTAGACCACCAACTTACACCATACACAAAAATGAACTCAAAATGGTTAAAGGACTTAAAGATGAGAAACCATTAAAATCTTAGAAAAATCCACAGGCAGCAAATAAAAAAAAAAAAAAATAGACTTACCCACATATAGACAACTAAATTTTGACCTAGCTTCTTAGCAGAAAACAGAATGTTTTTGTGACTTTGAGATAGGCTAAGATTTCTTAGAATAGATACCAAAAAAAAATACAAATTGATGATTTGGAATTCATCCAAATTAAAATATACTTCTTATTACAAATTTTATTAAACATGGAAATGCAAGTTTCCATGCACCAAATTGTTACTTTCTGCCTGATCAATTATGTTAATAAAGACATGTGGTTTTAGTAGAAAGATACCAGATATTTTGCTTTTATCATTAATATCCTTGCATCCTAACAAAAAGTGATATAAATATGTTTTGCCATATCAATACTTAACACAGTTTTATTGCCATTAACAAACTGAGGAAACTAAGATAGTAGAGATTATAGTATCCGAAGTAAGTTAATTTTATTTTAGTGGCCAAGTTATTTGTTATTTTATTTTAAAATATTTTTATTGTATTTATTGCAGTTACATGGTTAATAAAATTATTTAAGTTTAAAAGGTATACAATCTATAATAATAAAACTACAATATGCTAATTAGACCAGATAGCTGTACCACCTTCCTGATGATTTTCTGGATGAAGCTGGGGCTGCAAGGACCGAGGCAGCCACCATGGCTGCAAGGGCTGAGCCCCTTGCACAAATTTCGTGCATCGGGCCTCTAGTTCTTTAATAAATCATCTGTATATTGTGTGTTCACCACCCAAAGTCAAGTCTTCTTCTATTACATTTATCCCCGCTTTAGCCTCTTCTATTTTCCCCCATCCCTCGCCCTCTTTTCCCTCTAATAATCACCATACTGTTGTCTGTGTCTATGAGATTTTTTGTTTTTGCTTAATCCTTTTACATATTTCACCCAGTCCCCCAACTGCCCTCCCCTCTGACAACTGTCAATTTGTTCTTTGTATCTGAATCTGTTTCTATTCTGTTTGTTTGTTAATTTTGTTCATTCGATTCCATATACAGTGTGGGGCAAAAGTAGGTTTACAGTTTAGAGTATTGGAAACACAGAATATATTCTTGAATTACTATTTATTAATTACTGGGTTATTTTCTACACTTTTGCCCCACCCTGTATAAGTTAAATAATATGGTGTTTGTCTTTCTCTGACTGGTTTATTTCACTTAACCTTAGGTCACTCCATGCTGTCATAAAAAGTAAGATTGCTTTCTTTTTTTACAGCTGAGTAGTATTCCATTGTGTAAATGTACCACAGCATTTTTATCCATTCATCCATCTACTGATAGGCACTGGGCTGCTTCTAAATCTTGGCTATTGTAGATAGTGCTGCAGTGAACATAGGAGTGCACATATTATTTTGAATCAGTTTTTTCTAGTTTTTTCAGATATATTCCCAGAAGAGGAATTGCTGGGTCATAAAGTTCCATTTTTAAATTTTTTAGGAAACTCCATACCACTTTCCATAGTGGCTGTACCAATCTATATCCCTACCAATGGTGTATGAGGGTTCCCTTTTCTCCACATCCTAGCCAATGCTTATTTGTTGATTTATTGATGTTAGCCATTCTGACAGGTGCAAGGTGGTATCTCATTGTGGATTAATTTGCATTTTTCTGATGATTAGTGACCTTGAGCATCTTTCATATGTCTATTGTTGGTTATTTTAATTCATAGGTTCACCCATGCAAATAGCTTGGGAGATAATTTTCTATTTTTGTCCCTCTCCTTTTTTTTTTTTTTTTTTTTGCCAAACATTATTAAAAAGTCAATTAAGTCAAAACACAAAAAAGGCCGTCTACTATTCTCAGACAAGAATCTCAAAAAATTGTTCTTCTCTAACTAGAAAACATTTCCCCCATTTTGCTCTTTGCCTTTTGTATAGAAAAAGTTGAGAGAGAGAGAGAAAGAGAGAGAGAGAGAGAGAGAGAGAGAGAGAGAGAGAGAGAAGGGGCTGAACAAAATACTCATCCTAACCTCACAGAATGAGGAATAACGGGGAAGCAAAATTGGAAATTCTATATAGAAAGAAACATCTTGCTTTGGAAATATATTATTCTTTACAGCTAACATTTATAGGGTATTCAATATGTGCCCATCATTTCTAACTTTTTTATATTTAATATTTCATTAAATCCTGATAAAACCCCATGGGGTTGTCTAAATTTTTCAAAGACCATAATGAGCATGGACCACACCAACAAAATACTTATATATAAAATTCTGCTTCTGCTTTTATTTATTTATTATTATTATTTTAAGTCTTTTTAAAATTAATTTAGAGAGAGGAAGGGCGTGGGAGGAGAGGAGAGAGAGAGAGAAAGAGAAACATAGATGTAAGAGAGAAACATCAAGAAACATCAATTGGCTGACTGCGTATTGAGCCGCAACCTGGGCATGTGCCCTGACCAGGAAATGAACTGGTGACTTATAGGTGCATGGGAAGATGCTGAACCAACCGAGTCACACTGGCCAGGGCTGCTTTGGCTTTTATCAGGGGGTTAACATCTGGAAGTAGAATGACCAGTTATTAGTTATGCAAATATGTTTCTTGACAAAGCCCTAATAACAATTGCCCTAAAATAATACAGAAACCAAAACAAAAATCACCACCCTGACATCGACAACAAAATATTCCTTAACAACACATTTGCAGTCAAAAGTTCTAGAGTGTATTGCTATGGTCAAGGGCTCAGATGAACTTCATTCCATATCTAACCATATCTAACTTGTGCATAGACTGTCTTCGTGTGTGTAATACGATTTTCATTCCGATGTCATTTTCACTCTCTCCTTTTGTATAAAATCAAATCATTGTAGATCCATAAAAACAGCTGTCTGTTGCTCTGCTTGCAAGAGAAAATGATGTGTTTGTAGTTTCAGCAGTGCTGGTATTGTGTGAGTAATGTCTGTATTTGGTCGTCTGAGTAGACGCTTATTAGTAGATGCAGATCATGCAAATTTTCTTTTAAAAATTTACATGGAAGAGCTACCCCTTCATTAGAGATGGATAAGGAAAAAGGGAAACACCAAAGATCCTGATTTATCTCTTTACATAGTGACCTTTTTTGGAGTATTCTCAGAATTAAATTAGAAGTTGCAGCTCAGAGGATCACATGGCTACTGGTTATAGTGAAGTATAACTAACTCTCAATTATGAATATGCAAAAACCACAGATAATCCCATATCTCATTTAAGACACTTGTTTTGATTTATAATATGGTTGATCCTTCTACCAGAACATGGAACAGCTTTCATGGTCTCTTCCTTCATTTGTGGTCAGATTGCAGTGCAAATGAGAAGGAAAGATAGGAATACAGAAAGTGGGGGAGGACATAGACAAATCCTACACAGCACACAATATTATTCAGTAGGTAATCAGTCCCGAACTTTTTAATTAAGGTGAACTGAGAGCAGAACTTGAGAGAAATAAGCTGGTGTTGATTTTACATTGGGAAGGTATGTTACTAAATAAGATGGGGCTAAGGGAAAAAACTAAGTCCTAAAGAGTACAGACGGACTCCGGAATTTTGCCACTTTGCCATTTGGGGAAAGAAGCAAAGGTTGAAACAGGAAAATTATAGGCAAAAATAAAATAAATCTGGAAACCTAATTTTTTTAAAATTGTTTTATTGCTTAAAGTATTACAAAGGGTATTACATATGTGTCCTTTCTTTTTTTCCCCGCCCTTGACAATCCCCTGGCCTCCCCTATAGTTGTCTTAGTTTCTTTATGTCATATATTTTTCTTTTTGTTGAAATTTATTAAGAAATATGTATATAGCCCTAACCGGTTTGGCTCAGTGGATAGAGCATCGGCCTGTGGACTCAAGGGTCCCAGGTTCAATTCTGGTCAAGGGCATGTACCTTGGTTGTGGGCACATTCCCAGTAGGGAGTGTGCAGGAGGCAGCTGATCGATGTTTCTCTCTCATCGATGTTTCTAACTCTCTATCCCTCTCCCTTCCTTTCTGTAAAAAATCAATAAAATATATTTTTTTATAATGTATATAAAATACAATTCTCTATTCATTAAATCCATACAGTGCTCACTGAAAACTCATTTTTTTCAAGATCCCAAGAAATGATCAATTAATTTATTTTATCTAATTTCTTTCACATATCTCTAATTTCTATATTTCTCAGTCTGCAACTATACTAAGACAACAAATTAAGAGATGAAAAAAATCACACACAATTTTTCCATATAATTTGACAAATAACTTTTAAAAAAACATTCACCCAAGCACATATTTTTATTGATTTTTAAAAAGAGAAGAAGTGGGGGGGCGAAAGAACAAGAGAGAGAGAGAAAGAGAGAGAGAGACATGATTTGAAAGAGCAACATCCAAACATCCATTGTTTGCCCTGAGAGGTGATTGAACCTGCAACTTAGGTATGTGCCCTGACTGGGAATTGAACCCACAATGTGTGTGTGTGTGTGTGTGTGTGTGTGTGTGTGTGTGTATGTATGGGATAATGCCCCAACCAATTGAGCCACCTGGCCAGGGCCAAACAATTTTTCTGATATACATCTTCACTGGCCAGAATTTTTTAAAGTAACAATTTATTAGTCACTGGTTTTATGCCATATAGACATAGTCTTGTGTCTGTCTTCTTGCTCTGAGTCTTACCTCCCACAGGCATAATATCTCTAGAGAACTTCAAAGTAAGATGGAATTAATTGAACCGTTTTACTTGAACCTTTCAGAAAAGTCATATCATTGATGAATAGAGCCATCAGTTTGTTCTTGATTCAAAAACTGCAGATAGGGAGACATGCCTAAAGAATTTGTGAGAAGCAGAGAAGCACTGCATAGGCACAAAATTAAGTCAAAAGAGATGAGGCAACCCCTAAGGAATGAATGAAAGAAATTCATTCAATAGGAAAAATCAATGAAAGAAGGAGCCCAGATTTACATTATACTTATATTTACCTTGAAACTAAGAGAGTTTTGATCACTTGTTGTTTGATCACTTCAAACCATTGTACTGTCTCTATTTCTCTTGACAGGGGAACCTTATGTATAGGTATAGTGCTAACCTGGCTGGGAGAGAGGGCATTTTGAACAGTTATTCTCTCTGATTTCTTGGGAGCTCACAGGGCAGCACTGTTAAAAGGCACAGCCAGGACGCCAGCTCAGGTGTCTGACCTCAACCTCCTGCTCTTTGTACGCTGTAATGCTTTCCAACTGGCACTCCATAGCTCTTGTTCGGACCCTGAAATTGAGTTATTTTATTTGTTTGTTTGTTTGAGGGGAGAAGAGGAAAAGAATATAAGAGAACAGGGTGAGAGTAAGGGGTAGTTGCATATGTGTAAGGAATGTACAATGTAAGGATACATTTCTCATACAACATGTCCATTCTCTACAATCTTCCTTTCTAGGCTCTTAATTGCCTTTTCTTCCTCATCTAAGTAGCCCAAACTTCCTTCTTTTGGTCTTCTATTCCTCTAACTGCCATTTCTCCCTTTTTCCCAACTATAAAGTTGGCACCAAAAAAAATGTTACAGAGGCAAGATAAAAATAAATAGCCTCAATACCTCTCTGATGTTATTTGGTATTGGCACGTTTTTATTATTTTAATCAATCATGTTTCATGCCTTACCTAATGCTTTATCAGCTCACAAAAGCAACCCAGTTTAGCAGAATTTGCATCAGGTAAAAGACGGAAGCTAGAGGAAAGAATCCTATATACTGAATTGGATAATGGCATGAAACCCTTAGGAAAACTGGCACAATCTGAATTAAAGGCCACTGGCAGAAAGAAGGAAAACATCTGTAGTGAAAATGAGACCTGACTTGCACTTCAGTTCTGTGTCTCACCTGAATATTCAGAGATGGTAGGTTCAGGTATTTGGGCTGCTTACATAACTCCTGTAGGTCAAAGTCACCTACTGATTTGTACTAAACAACTGGGTAGAATCTACAGTGAATATCCTGAATAGAAATTAACAGTTTTGTTTTCCTAACAGCCTTGTCTGTCTGCAGATTCTTGGCATTTTTTTCTTTGTAGAAGTGAAAAAATAATGCTGCAGTGGAATGACAAAATAAGGAGAAGGGCAGGAGGGTTTGCTGGGCTCTGAAATCCCGAAGAGTAAAAAATAATGCAACTGTCTTATAAATGCTTGTTAACACTCATCATTTCGAGCACAGTTTCACAAAGATTAGTTTGGATTTGTTGTAAGCCTATCTCAGTAGCAGAGTCATTTGTACTTCTTGCCTATGGGAACAGCTGCTATTTAGTTACTTGATTGGAGAGACTCACACCCTCTTAGTCCTTTCCCGTGGGCTCTGAAACGATCTCACTGGGGCTTTGGAATCAGAGCCAGGTTCTTCATATTTTATTCAAGCCAATTTATTGTCCAAACAAAGTCTTTAAAATGTGGCATGACTGTAACAGTATTGTTCATCCTCTGCCTAGAAACATGGCCTGGCAGGTGGGGGGCTCTGCCAGTCTTGAATTAGACGTCCTTGTCACTGCAAATAAAAGGAGGTCATCATACCTCTGGAGGGTATCCTGACCCCACTCAGCTAAACTCTCCAGATGTTCGTGGTTTGCTGACACAGCTGACCCGTCCTCACAGTGTTTTCCAGGAGCCCCAAATTGAAATTTGAATGAACCAGAAGCTCAGTCTTTGAAGAAGGTCTCCTGTGAACGCATCCTCATTGAAATGCTAGCACAGTGCTGGAGCTGAAGGGAACAGTATGGTGAGAGAGCCCGTACATGAGTCCTCAGGAGACCAGTTTCCATGGGTTCAATTTCTTAGGTGGGAATATGAATGCTCCAAGCTCTGGGCATGACTCTCAACTATCTAAATTTTCAAGTTGAAGATTCCTAGGTGTCAAAGGGTAACTATTACAAAGATAGCCCACGACTGACATGAACTTCATTTCATCTCTCCTCCCCAAAACTTAAAAATTCCAAAATGGTTACATTAGGATAAATCATGCAGAAACACTCCAGCTGCTCACTATTTGGCTAAAGCCTAATTCTGCACCCCCACCCCACTCCACTTTTCTTTTTGACTTTGTTTTTCAGAGAATATTTTGGTATCAAGGACCTTATTTATCTATAATTACTACTGCATTCTTGCCTTTTCTTTTTCTACTCCTCATTTTAAAAAAATAACTTTAACTGTAATATTTGGTTCACTCCAACTTCTAAACCCTTAGTAATCCCACCGAAAATTCAAATTACATTTTCAAAAGCATTTGGCATCATTTGTTTCTCTCACCAATGGGGATAAAGGATTTGTGTTAGTTTGTGGAGATACAGCAATGCAGTGAAAAGTATATAAGCTTTAAAACCAGACAGACCTAGTTAAAATCTAGCTTGCTTCATATCTGTGACCTTGAGCAAGTTATTTATCTACTTTTCTTGTTTTGTTTTTCATTTATTTATTTTTTTTAAAAAATTGTATTGTTGAAAGTATTATATATGTCCCCCCTCTTTTTTTCCCATTGACCCCTTCTAGCCCACCCCCACCCCAGGCCTTCACTTATTTACTTTTCTAAGGATTATTTTATTCAGCTATGAAAAGGGGGGGGGGGCACATAGTCAACTAAGAGATGTGAAAATGAAATAAAATAACATGTAATGCATTCAATATACAATGTGTTTGGCCCACAATGGGATGCCAGTTCATATTAGCACCCTTTTCCCCTGTTTGATTGGGAGATCCAGATTCTTGGGCAAATGCCTAGAGTCCCAGTGGTTCTCAACCTTGGCTGCACATTAGAATCACCTGGGAATCTTTTTAAAATCCTGATTTCTGGGCCTCATCCTCCAGAAATTCTGTTTCTTTGTCACTAATGTTGTGGCCCCACCCCATAACAAAGAAACAGAATTTCCGGAGGATAAGGCCTAGAAATCAGGATTTTAAAAAAAGTTTCCCAGGTGATTCTAATGTGCAGCCAAGGTTGAGAACCACTGTCCTAGACCATAAGTTAAACTATTTTTTATTGTCAGTAGCTATATTGTTCTTCAATGCATATCTTGCAGTGTAAAATATATCATCAGAGAAGAAGGTGGAGCTTCCCTGGATTTGGTGTATTGAAGCTCTGACACATCAGCTTCTCAGAAGACACTTGGAGTCATCCCTGAGCAACGTCCATGGCAAGTTGGATGAAAGCAGAATCATGTTGTTTTAGAGCTAGAAGCCACCTTAGATGTCATATAGACCAGTGACTTTCAAATTTCTTTGTGACACATACTATGAAACACAGTGTGACACAATACTCATAGACATATGTATATATAATCTACTGAAATAATACTTTTACTATGGGTAATGTATTTTCTATTCTGTCTCATTTAAAAATAATGTTTTCCAGTGCCTCTAAATTGACTTCATGACTGGTGATTTGAAAAACAGTTTACTTACAACCAATAGATGCCTATCAAAGCCAAAGATTTTGAAATCTAGAACTTTTCTTTTTCTGTCAATATTTCTATCTGGTCATCCAAATAACAGCTCTGTGGTTTATTTTTACTGTTTATACATAAATATTATCCCTGAAGGGTTTCAGAGTTTAAATCAACATGTTGTTTACCATGGGCTGATTCTTAACAAAATTCATGGTGCCAAACAGAACACTCCTAAGATGTTTACGTGAAAGTTTTCCATGCCATGGGTCTAGGACTAGGTCCACAGACTTAGTACTTCTCTGACATGTCGCCAAGGGCTATCAGTGTGCCCTGACCTTGTGAATAACACATTGATATAACAAGTCTGAATCACGTTTTCTTGAGAGAAAAAAAAATTGGTGAAAGTTCAAAAATAATTGCATACGTTCATCCTTCTTCTAATCCACCTGGTTTGATGGCTGAAATAGAGAAATTGAAAACAATGAATGCTAACACAGCTGTTCCCGACATCATGCCAGCTTCTGGTAATTCCCAGGCTTCTGCCTCTGCCCAATGACTTGTCTGTTTCTGCCCCAGCTTGGTGTTCTTCTCAACTATCCTTTGAAGGATGCCTCAAGGCAATCACATTTCTTATCCCTAGGGAGTTGGGAAGACAACTTTAAATAGCTGTCTTGTGTAAGAAATATTATTGAATCATCAGTGTATTTTAAAAAATCCATGTGGCTGCTGAAATCTACATATAGCTTTAAATAAATTATTAAATGGCTTAGTTTTGTTTTGCTTTGCTTTATTGAATTATGCTGTGGGTTTCCCGGTCCCTGAAACTCTGGTGAGTCTCCTAGTGGAATAGATGCCACATGTGGAGAAGCATGGGAAGAGCCTGGGCTACTGACTGACTCAGAGTGATCTGGGTTCAAATCCCACCTCAATCAGCGACCAGTTATGTGAGTTGGGCCAGGGGCTTTATTTCTAAATTCTTCAGTTTCCTCATAACCAAAGGCTAATAATAAAGTGGTTGTGAGAATCAAGGGGAATAAAGAAAGTAAAATGATCAGCATTTCAAATGTAGCCAATAAATGAATGATCTTTTTCCTTTCTCCTAGTGAAGTTGCTAGAGTGAGAAGTGTGAAATACTATCTCATTGGGCTGTATTTGTTTTTGTTTTGTCTTGTTGTTGTTAATTCTAACCTGAAGATATTTTTTTCTCACTGATTTTTCAAGAGAGTGGAAGGGAGGGAGGAGGAGAGAGAGATAGACATTGTTGTGAGAAAGACACATCAATTGGTTGCTTCCCACATCGGAGCTGGTGATTGAACCTGCAACCCAGGTATGTACCCTTGCTCAGGCACGGTGAGCTACATTTGTTTTTAAATAAATCAGGTTGTTAAGTATTCTATATATAAGTAATAAAGTATTTTGAAGGTTTATAATCCACAGACCCTGTAAGTATGCATGTTATAAATTGTGATTTCTAGTGATTTTCCTTATATTCAACATTAGACTGTAGGAAAAACTGGCTAATGAGATGGAACTGTCAGGCTCATCATTCGTGATAAAATGTGGATTTTCAATACATACTTAACTTTTCTGGGTAATAATTATTGGGTCAAATAATCCCTAAGAATAGATATCTTTAATTATTCAGATTTAATAATTATTATCCATCAAATTTCCAACTGTGTTTTTGTCACTTGCATCTCTACAAGGTGATAGCATGTCAATTCCACCTTGTTTGTGGCAAGTCGTCACCTTGTCTCATATCACAATGGTCTCTCACTTACAGAGCCATTCTACTGCCTGCCTTGTCAGAAAAGAGGCTGCAGAGAGAAGTAAAATCATGCCTGTGCCCCCAGTTGGATTAACTCATTCACAGTGACTTTTTGAAAAGTTCCCATGAAAGTAAAATCTTTGGTTCTTGTCATTTCAGTCACATTGATCTGTATTGTTCTTCTGAGAATACTAAGTAATTCAGGGTCATAGACAGATTGAAAGGAAGAAGGCTTATTTTGGCCTTAGTTAGACACATATTCTTCTATCACTTCCCATGTCATAGAGCCCGAGAACATGACCATAGCCTGTACTCATATACATATCACTGCAGATGCTGCTTGGAAATTCTACTTCTTCATCCTTTCTATCCTGTTTTCCAGAAAAAAGAAATAATGTTTGAAAGAAGAAGCAAACATTATTGAAATATTCTAAGCTTATTCTTTTTTTTCCTTTTTTTAGGTGTTTCTAGATTTCTCTTAGGTTCTCTGCGATTGACTCTGTGCATAGTACTCATGTATAGTCCTTAGCTCTTCCTCAGATCTTGCCCTTTGCCCTGCAGATTTTCTCCAGAGCTCTAGGTAGAGAAAGCTCTGGGAAATAGAAAGAAAAAAAATAAAGAAAGAACTCCACAAATCTTCTTTAGGATGTTGAAGGTAAAGGATACTTTTCCTTCTTAGGGAGAGAACTGCTGGAGCATGGCAGAGGATGGAGAAGCTGGAATGTGTGGTACCACATACAAGGAAGGCAACAGCCACATCGGAAGACATGGCTACCCACACTTTAACCAACAACTGATGTGGCCAGAGAGCCCTGCCTTAATGTCAGCAGCAATAAAGGAGCATGTGGGGAGTAGAGAACTTTTGTCTTTCATGCTCATGGAGTCAGGGTCAAGGCCCCATGGTCATGTCAAATTAAAAGGGTTGATAAGACCTAGAGATGGAGGAGATGGTGGCAGCGGTGAGTTATGGAGGGAAAGGCATAAAATAGTACTGGTTGGTGATAATGTGAATTTCTTCATGCTTATGGCAAACTATTCAGAGTTAATAATTTTAAATACATACTATTGTTGACCTAGCTATTGCCTCTGGATCTTCACCATCTCCTTAGAAATAAAAGCATCAGTATATGAGAATATTAGAAGTTTAAAAGGAGTTTAGAAAGATTTACATTAGAGCTAAGAAGTTTACAAAGATATTTGAAGGATGTATATTACAGCATTGTTTGTAATGACACGAAGTTGATAGAAACCTGAATGGTAATGATTAAGGGAATGGTTGAATAAACATGGTACATTCATATAATAAAATATTATGGGGCTCTTAAACTGAATAAGCTATATATGCATTTACTGATTTGGAATTATTGTGGCAGTGTAATGTTAGGTTATCAAAAAGAAAACTACCCTATGATTCCTTAAACTAAAATTATAGGAAAAAATAAATCAGTGCATATGTTGTAAATTAGTTGAGTGTAAATGTAATTCTAAAAGCTTAGAGAAAGGTGAGAAAAGGTACATATTAGGCTCTTTATTTTGATTGATTGGGAAAATGTGAACAGTGAAGATTAAAAAAATTGTGTAAAACTTTATAAAAATTTTATTTTGAAAAAAAAAAGAAATCCATGAGAAAATGTCAACAGAAAATCTAGTCTATCATTTCTTATGACATTTCTCTGTATCTGTTAACAATGAATACATAACAATCCCCCCAAATTTAATGGCTTAAAAACAACCAGTAATGAGAGATATAACTGATGGTTCTGCTTATCCAAACTGTACTCAGTTTATCTCAGTGGGTGCAAATAAAATGAACAAGATTAGTCATATTAGGAAAGTGACTTGTGCATTTCCCAAGTCTCCTCTAAGGGTTCCTGAGAATGTCATATTTCTGAGTATGTCAGGTGTCTACTACTACCACCACAACTGCTATCAACACTACTCTGCCACTGCTATTACTACTTTTAACTATTATTTATTTAGCATCTACTGTAAGCAAGGAACTACAAAAGGAATTTTATATACATTTTCTCTTCATCATATAAATAGCACTATGAGACACACATGATAAGTGTTGATTCACAGATAATCAAATTGAGTCTCAGAGAAGTTAAACAGCTTATCTGGCTAATGAAGCAAGGCCAGTTGTTAGTGTTCTGGAAAAAGCCTAAATATTGAAATCAGATATAATTAAGATAGTAAAACAGAGGGAGACATAATTTGTCACATTAGGAAACTCAATATGTGAAAAACCTTACAGAAATCTTAATAAAAATATAGCAACAATAAAAAATTAGATTATTTTTCATTTTATATCATACTAGAGACCCGATGCACAAAATTTGTGCGAGAGTAGCCCTTCCTTCCCCCGGATGCCAGCACCAGCTTCCCTCCGGCACCTGGGACCTGGGCTTCCCTCTGGCCAATGGCAGTCACCCAGAACTGGGGCTTCCCTCACAGCCCAGACTTCATCTAGAAGGTCGTCCAGAAGGATGTCTGGTCTAATTAGCATATTATGCTTTTGTTATTATAGATGTATGCTGTGATCCATACTATATTCTGTTCATTAGTGGACATATTGTGTTTGGGAATGTGGACCATACCAGAAATTATACATTTACTAGTGGCCTGGTGCACGAAAGTCATACATATTAAAAGGGAATTAATGAGGAAATATTTTAATATTGCTATTTGCCCTTTCTCTATAATAGAAATGTCTGCCACCAGCAACTTTGCCTTGCTGGATTCTTCTCTGTGAAGACTACTAAACAACAGAACATGACTTCTAACTCCCCGCCTCCCACCGGTCTTTGAAACTGGGATTGCAACCCCTTTAATTTTTAAGAATTTTTACTGTAACTAAAAATAACAATATCAAGTGGCAAATAAACAAAAATAACAGGCATGAGACAATTACAAAGGTTTCAGAAATCTTAATGCAGAGGCTGAGAATTAGTCTTTAAACTTTATTGGAATATCCATACTTCACTATATATGTATATCTAAGCTCACCTATCTCATATGATAGTTCCTGACTCCCCTTTTCATAAGATTTTTATGTCATTTTGGGGTCCCCTAGAGAACATACCATAAGAATTAGAAATGTGAGAGATTTATTGAGAGAAATGACTGTGAGCTATAAAGGGCAGAGGGAACGGGAATAAGAGTGAGCTTTTAGCCCATGATTAGGTATGGAGAAGGGGAAGGAAGAAAGATTGCATAGAAAGAGCTTCAGATTGCAACCAACTCCAAAAATGACTCAACCAAGCCAGTGGGACTCCTGGCTGAGGATTTCATGTTGAATCCAGCTGTCTCTGGTATCCCACCCTCCACCCCTACTCTATCACCTTTCTCATTGGCTAGAGGCTGCCTTGGGAGAGCTCTGCCGCGATGACCCTGAAGGTGCAGGGAGGGTTGGGAGACTTTCCACTGACTACACTCCACAGGTTTTCTGGTAGAGGATCAGAGCAACTCACCTTCATAGCTAGAACAGCCCATCTGGGTCCCACTTAGATCCATCTCCTACACACACATTCGGAGAGAAGCTCTCCCACCACTCTCATGAGCCTCTATATTTCCCATTGCTATTAACCTGCCAAGCTCTGTGATCACTTCAGCCCTAACCTGCAGACAAGAGTCACCACTGAACTTCTTAACGATATTGATACCCCTCAACACTGCATTCCTGATGGCCTTGGTCGATGGGCTCTCCTGGCAATAGCGCTGGTGGGTTTTCTAATCTAACATGACATATCCACTACCGCCTGCCCACACCTTCAGCCTTCATATTCCTTCCTGTGCTATCTGCTATGGCAACTCAGACATTTCATCTTTGTTCAACATGGGCAAATACTGCTTTCTCTAGGAGCCTAAGAGCCATCCATCTCTGAGATCCTTGCCAGAGTATTGTGTCCTGTGTTCCAAGAAAGTGCTCCCAAGTCAAGAAATTCTTGTTTCTCTAGTCTTACATTGTGGTTCTTTTGATTGGTTACCTCTAAAATTCAACAATTGGTTCTGCTAATTCTTGTGGCTTCTTTGAGATGTAATCTCTTTATTCCTTATCAATCTAAGCCATCCCAAGCAGGGTTATAAACCTTAATGAGATTTAACCCATTGAAGGATCAGTGTAGCATCCAGAAGAGGAGGTGACAGGTCTTGAAGGCACCTGTTGCTTCATAGGAGTGAGACCTTTGCAGTGTCTTCTCCCACACTGAAAGTGCTAACACTTAATAGGGAGAGGTGGAACACATTTATAGATCCTGAAAGTACAGAGCCACAATCACCAAGGCATCTACTTAGTTCTATCCCATGTTTCAGGGCTACTGGTTTCCCAGCCAGGACTATAACCTTAGCATAACAGATTGGCGAAAGTCTCTAACTATTAACTACTGTGGTTGCAACTCATCTCTGCCTATTTCCCTACTTCAGCAGATAAGGACCACTCTGCAAGCTCACTGTACTGTCCTTTAGCTCTTATAGTACTTAGTCTTTAACTT
Source organism: Myotis yumanensis (assembly GCF_028538775.1). Taxonomy (NCBI): domain Eukaryota; kingdom Metazoa; phylum Chordata; class Mammalia; order Chiroptera; family Vespertilionidae; genus Myotis; species Myotis yumanensis. The sequence goes on from NW_027223753.1 coordinate 77,628,166, forward strand.
TTAGTTATTTGCCCTCATATTCTCATTTTCTCTCTGCTCTGCAACTCAATGAAACTTGGTAATAGCCAGCCAATTTCACTGTTCTTATATGAACTATTCATTCCACAGCTTTCAAATAACTGAATCTTCACTCTGACAATTGTATGTCCCTCCACTGCATCATTTTCCCAGGTCACCATGACTATAGTCTTCACGAATTGGGACATCACGTTGGATTTGTGAGACTATCTGTGCCCCATCTACCATGTGAAAAAGGTCCTTCTTGCTCTATGCTCCAAATCCCATTTTATTATCAGCTCTTTCAAGCCACATGTAGTGCTGGCTGAGTCATTTTGGACCCTCTTGGAAGCAGTATCCAAGACTGAAATAAAAGCCCAAGAGCCTTTTAGGGAGGACCACCTGTGAAAGATAACGGTGGAGTAAACAGAAGAAGGCAAGAAAAGCCTTAGGCTATGATGCAGATTGCTCACATCTCTTAAAAGAGCAAGAGAATGATGGGAGGTAGAGTAATAAGAGCCTCAGCCTGCAGTGCAGCTCTGAGAAGTTCCTGGCCAACCTGATAAAGAGCCAGAGAGCAATGACTGCATATTAGAGGAGTCCTGAATTGGCAGAAATGTCCTTACCTTAAAACTCACGACCTGCTCAGACATTGGTTCTAATATTCCCGGCAGAATGTGGCCTCCATGAGATCACTACAGCAGTTCCTGAAGGTGTGGCACTGGAGGTGATCATCTAATTCTATTCCTCATAGAAGATTCTTTCTTCAAGGGAGTTCAGAGTGGTTCACCAGCATGGCTGTGAAAGACCTGCAGAAGTCTCTCAGAACCAATTGAGGTCTCTACCCCATCTAATCTTCTCTTAAGGCCAAGCTCCTCAAACTGTCTCCAGTAGATTTTGGTTGACATTACTACAAGGTCTGAAGAATTGCCAGGGATGGTAAGAATCTGCTTCCTAACTTCTTTTACTAGGTAGGAAATGCTATTATCAACCCCTACAATTCTATTAGGTCATCTGCCACCAACCTGGTGCAGGTGTGTTACTACTCCTGCAACTCTCTTGGGTTCCAGTTCCTAGAAGTCAGACAGAACTTGGTTTGAATACTAGTTGTGTGATCTTCAGAAAAGCATTTAACCTGCATCACCTTAGATTTTCCATTGGTAACACGTGAACTACTGTTCCTACCTCATGGAGTTGTTATATAGTTTAAATAATATATTATATAATAATATTTGTAAAGTGCCTAGCATAGTGCCTGGCACAAGACAAGCATTTAAATATTAGTTCCTGGTATCATCCCTTGTTCAGGTTGCCTGAAGAATATTCCCCTGGTCCACTGATAAACTCAACTCTGCCTTTCTGAGGAGTTCTTCTCTGCATCCTCATTACCTCATTAACATAATACCTGAAATTATCTACTTTATATCAGCTCCCTTCAAGATTCCTTGCTTTTTAAGTTTAACTTATTTCACGTTTCTGTTCCACTATTAGAAATATTTCTTGAGATAAGCTTATTTTTCACATCAGAGAAAGTTGACATTATAGGAAAATAATAAATCCATAGGATTTAGATCCACAACTCTGCCTACATCTCCATGTTCTCTCAGACTTCTTCACTTCAGTGCCCATATCAACCTGCCAATTTCCCACCCTCCTGAATTGATATCAAATATTATAATATTAAAATACGTTTGCCCTAGCCAGTTTGGTTCAGTGGATAGAGCATTGGCCCACAGACTGAAGGATCCTGAGTTCAATGGTTCAGTTCCAGTCAAGGTGCAGGCTCAATCCCTGGCCCTTGTTGAGGCCTGTGTGGTAGGCAACTAATCGATGTGTCTGTCTCACATCAATGTTTCTCTCTGTGTATCTCTCCTCCCTTCCACTCTCTCTAAAAAAATCAATGGAAAAATATCATCAGTTGAGGATTAACAACAATAAAAAATACTTTAAACTTATGAAATCACAACTGGTTTTTTTTAAAGGGAAAAATATTGTTGTAGTTTTTTTGTGGGTTTTTTTTACTTATTACTCCTCATGCTTACCATTCAAAATACACATGTTCTGGGCATATGTCGACACAAATACACAGACATATTGACTTTAAAAGAGGCATATTTTTGCACTTTTTGACATCTGCTTATGTTGGTTAAACACACAACTCTTCTGTTTGTGTTTTAATATGGTCAGAATACACACTTGAATGTGTCAAAACCTGTCTGTGTGTTGCTTAATAACTGGTGGAAATTGTTGCAGGCACAATGCAGCATCAGTTATTCATTCATTTAGGGAACCTGGCTGCAGTGAATTGGGAATTGTGATTTGCATGAGGCCATCCTTTCTGGGGTTGGTGAGTGGCATACAGACAGCCTCATCCTTTTCCAAGCCCTTCCCTCTCTATATTTCTCTTTCTTCTTCTTTTTTAAAAATATTTTTTATTGATTTCAGAGAGGAAGAGATAGAAACATCAGTGATGAGAGAAAATCATTTATCAGCTGCCTCCTGCAGGCTCCCTACTGGGGATCGAGCCTGCAACCCAGGCATGTGTCCTTGACCTGAATCAAACCTGGGATCCTTCAGTTCACAGGTGGATGCTCTATCCACTGAGCCAAACCAGCTATTTCTCTTTCTATCCTTTTTTGTTCCTTATGAAAAATCATATCAGTGTTCCTCTTAAGGCTCAAGAAAAATCAGGACTGATTTCTCACTGTGGACAAATCGGGTCATGAAAGTAAAGAAGACTCTTTGCACCTTGTTCTGCCATTTTCCTGCCAATTTATAGAATAACATGGCTGCCCTGGTTATACATACATTTGAGGACAATACATACTATCATGAAGACTTAGCAGGTTTATTGTAAACTTACATGTTACATATTCTAATTTGGGAACACCAAAATTTACAAAATTAATATGCCATCTCCTCTGGTTTTTATACACACAGGGTAGCACAAACTACTTCTATTTTATTCATTTGCATGTTGAAATTCTACTCACAACCACCATCCATTTACATATATATATATATATATATATATATATATATATATATATATATATTCAAGTGCTTGTTGGATTCTTTTCACAGTGTTACATTTTGTGAGAAGGCTACCTAAATTCATATTTTATTGCAAAGAGATTACCATTACTATTAGGCATTTTAAAATATGAGAAATGGTTCATTACAAAACATTAAACAACTTAAAGCATACAAAACAACCCATCAAATTCAGGTGTCTAGACGTATGGCTGGAAGGTTACAGCTTTTGTCCAAACTAAACCCTTTAGCGATGATTGCCTTGCCTTTAATTCTGTGACAGTCTTCCAGCAGGCTACACTATTCTGATCACCCTCATATCTTTTCTGTAATTGGCTACTCATGAAACCCTCCTCATAGACAGCCTTGTTAGCTCATGGTGAAAGAACGGTACAGGCAACACAACAAAAGGTTGAATACAGAGAGAGAATGAAAGACTCCAGGAGCCTGCTGCATCCTGGTAATTGAAAAGCAGGAGCGTGTGTGTGTGTATGTGTGTGTGTGTGTGTACATGCACACAGCAGCCCTTATGTTAAGGACTGTCAAACAAGGGGGAAATAATCAGATGGGAGAATAGAGATAGTGTGGGACAAAAGCAGTTGAATGAATGGGCACTGGCAAAGAGCAAATATTTCACAGAATAACTTTCTAAGCTTTAGATGAAATCTGCCTCTGTTGCTACCAAACACCTGTGCAATTATCTCCTGATCGTCATTATCAATGGATTTGATTATTACAGTCCAGAGGCTCTGAAGCTTTGACTTTTGCCTTTCCTTATGGTGGAGAATAAAAGCATTTGCAATTAGAACTTCAATTTCCACATGGATTTGAAAGCATAGGAGAATGTAAAGAAAATTGCTGTTGGCGCCCAGGAAAAAAAAGGTTTATCTCAGACTTGTTAATTCTTTTTTTTTTTTTTTCATATTTTATTGATTTTTTACAGAGAGGAAGGGAGAGAGATAGAGAGCCAGAAACATCGATGGGAGAGAAACATCGATCAGCCGCCTTCTGCACATCTCCCACTGGGGATGTGCCCGAAGCCCAGGTACATGCCCCTGACTGGAATCGAACCTGGGACCTTTCGGTCCGCAGGCCGACGCTCTATCCACTGAGCCAAACCGGTTTCGGCAGACTTGTTAATTCTTGACTGTGTAACACTGGGGGGAAATATCAACCTTCCAACTAGCAGTTGGTCCAACCACTAAATAGAGAAAATAATATCTACTTTAGAGAGTTTTCTGGGGATTAAGTAATTTAATGTGGCAAACGCCATATAGGTTCATGCCTGTTTCTTAGTAGGCACTCAGTTAAAGTTGTGGTTATTTGTTGTGAGAAAACACTTTGTAGGCACTATAAAAAGTACAGACCCCCTTTAGCCTGACCTTGTGGCTGACTTTAGCATGACTGAATAACTGACACTATCTTTCCTGTTCTTTTTATAAGGAGAAGAGGAAGAAACATCCTTTCAATATGGAGCAGAAACACAAAAATCAGGAAGAAATCGAGCCCACACAAAGCATGCTTCATCAGCATGTGGTGTTGCTCATGGTAGGTCACTCTGCTTCTGGGATTCTCTTCTCTGATCTCTACCCTAATCTCAGAAATCCGCTCTCCTCGTCCATGCAGATTTTTATAAAATGTGATGTCCTCCCTTCAAAGAAGGCAGAAATTATTACCATTGCCTCTGAATCCTAACAACAGTCTTCCATTTCCTCTTTGAAGTGTAAGTTATAGGCTCCCCAGATTATCCTCTTGGGGACCAAAACACTTATTCCCCCAGTTGCTGGAAGTGTCTACTGCTAATGGCTCACAGCTGAGTCTTTCCCTGGGAATTTCTCTTAGCCAATAGAAACTGAGTAAGCCAAGATTGTGTCCCACCCTGCGGTAGGTTTTAACCAATGACTCAGGGATGCAGAGTCTAATTATTTGTCACTCTTGTCTCAATTTGAGACAACTCCAAAGAGCCATCCCAGGTCCAGAACTCTGTGAGATCCAGAGCATCTCTTATGACAATTGTACTGCAGTCTAACTTCTTCTGACCTCTTCCTTCTTAAATCCATGATAGGAGTTGTTCCTGAGAGCATTCCAGCGTCAGTTTGGATCTTCCAAGAAGCAGAGGCCAATCTAGAATTAGACATGCAATAAATATTGGGGAAATGGTTGAGAAAAATAAAGGCCATAGGACGCAGGAGTAAACAGGAGAGCCTCAGACTGTGCTGCAGGTCTGACACCTATAAATGGAAAGAGGAAAGGAAGAAATACTGAATAGGAAAAGCCTCAAACTGCACTGTAACTGAAAAAGATTTGGCAAGGCTGCTGAGGAGTCCGGGAGCGATGATTGCTTTAGAAAGAGTCCTGAATTGGGCAGAAATGTCCTGGCTCTAATACTTATTCTGTGGCAAGTCATTGGCCTGAGAAGCCCAGAGACTATGGTTACAGTGTAAGTGATGCAAAAACAAACAAACAACAAAAAAGACCCTGAAGGTGTGATATCTAGAAGCTCTCAGCCAATCTCTTTTATTATAGTGAGTTGTTTTGTGGGTAGATTTGAGCGGCCATTTTCATGGTCACCAAATTTTCTTGGTTATCTTTCTGCAATGAAAAACTTCATGTCATTGTCATTTTTCAAGGAATCTGACCTAAGACAGTTGGCATCGGGTGTGTTCTGAGGGACAGATTCTAAAATGGAATTTGGAGCTAGATTATGTGTGGTGTGGCTGGCAATGAAGACTCCTTCACTAGTGGTAGGTGGAGGGCTGGCAGCCCCTGGCATGTGGCAGTGGTGCAATTGTTAAAATGTTACTGATGGTAAATTGGGTTGGGATATCAATGGAAGGGAATGCACTGGCAGGTGCAATATCTCAGGCATTTGACAGGCTGAAGTAGCAGTATTAGAAAGACAAAGAAATCAAATGGCTGTTGCTGAGTGCAATCTTTGCATTTAGAGAAAGACAATAAAAGGTTGAGAGTGATTAATCACCAATTAAAGGTGAAGTGTGAAAGTCAGAGGGTCTTTTGGTAGCACAGAAAGAGACTGTTTGTCTCCAAAGCCAGAGGGCAGAACAGGCCAAAGATCAGTCCCAAGACTTAATTATAATGATAACAAAGCTTCAGAAAATCTGCTTTCCCAGGTTTAGGGCGCTTGTTGGGAAAGAGTTAAACCCTGAAGTATCTAAACCATACACTGAAAATATTAAAATCCCAGACACTTACACAATCTGCAGAAGTAGTCCACTCCTCCTTATTAATCACCAACACTCTCTTCTTTCTTGAAGACAATGAAGATACGTCTGCCTTGCATGACAGCTTTCTGTCATGTTAGAATCCACCTCTGCTCTCTTTTCCTGGCCATTGGATCAGAAATTAGGGCCCAGACACTATATAGCATGCTTGGACCTGTCAGACTTGTTAAGAAAGGAAAGAACCATACTCTGAAAGGAATCACAAAATTTGGTCAACACACACTGGTAAGAGCTAGAAGAGAATCTAGAATCGAATCCTGAGTGTTCTAGATCACAGAGTTAGAACATAAAATTAACCAAGGGAGAGCTTATTAATGTGAAAGCACCCTTCTGTGACACCAGATTTGATGGGATGACTTATAGAGCTTGAAGATAGCAACAACCCGCACTTAAAGATGAGGAATTACAGAGCTTCCTTAGCAGTGATGGTAGTGGAGGGTAGAACTCCAGGGTGGAAAATACAAGAGCTTTCTGAGTGACGTGGAAGTAGCTGCAACAGTGGTGGCTATAGTTCTTCTCACTAACCTTTCTCTTATAAGGTTCGTTATGACACAGGCCATCTAGAATTCTGAAGGTGTTGCTCCCAGACCAGGGGGTGGGGGGGTGAGGGGGTGGGTGAGGGGGTAAGCTTATTACACAAAGCAAGTTACTCTAAGTGGTACACACAGCAGATTGCAGTGGCTACTGTGATAAGCCGCCGACTCTCCTTCAGGACTGAGGTACTCATTCTACCATCTGCCAAGAGTGTTGGCAGCTGATAGACCATAGCAGTCCCTGCCTGGATACCCTTGGCTTATAGGAGTTGCCTTCCTCAAGATTATGCCTGCATCCAATGACTAGCTGATATGGAGATAAAAGGTCTGAGTTTTTACCTCAATTCAGGACAATACTAAGAGCCATCCCAGCGTCAGAGCTCCCTGTGTCATCAACTGAATCTCGCTTGCAGCAGCATTATGGCTCAACATTTCCCTCTGCCCAATCCCACTTCCCTCACTTTCTCACAGGTAAAAGTCTTGTGAGGAGTCCCCAATAAATGTTTTGTAGACTGTTAGACTGTTTTCTGGATAATCTAACTAAGAAAATCCCAGTTTTCATCATTTATTCTCCAATTTCTTTCAGTCACATCTTTTCTTGTGTTTCTTAAATTTCTCTTTCTAAAAATAAAAAAGTCAAAGGCATTTTTTTTCCTTCTGTCCTATGTACAACAGTACTAATGCTTCATATGTAGGATAGAGCAGTGAAGAGGACTATACAATAAGCTGAAGAGTAGGGCCAAGTTACTGGTGAAATAACAAAACACTTATTTATTGTGGGAAGCTTGAGTTGGGGAAATATGTTAGAGAACCATACCATTTGGCAGACATTTCCAAGGCAGAAGTGAAACTTTGGAAGCCTTTGAGCATACTCAGAATAACCCTTTGATATTCATCTGTACTTTACACTCTTCTTGGTGCCCACCTGCCTGCACAAGCTAGATCAGTGATGGCGAACCTTTTGAGCTCGGTGTGTCAGCATTTTGAAAAACCCTAACTTAACTCTGGTACCGTGTCACATATAAATTTTTTGATATTTGCAACCATAGTAAAACAAAGACTTATATTTTTGATATTTATTTTATATATTTAAATGCCATTTAACAAAGAAAAATCAACCGAAAAAATGAGTTCACGTGTCACCTCTGACACGTGTGTCATAGGTTCGCCATCACTGAGCTAGATAGACAGATGACTGACAGTTGTCAGTGGTCACATGCAAGGATTAGAGAGCATGATGCAGCAGAGGGCTCAGAAGTATACAGTCTCTTTCATTGTTTCTCTTCCACTGCAGCATTTCTATCATTAAAATTTTTATTTGATATTATTTTTAATGCTAAAGTAGAGGAAAAAGAAAACTAAGATCAAAAGACTTGGTTTTTGTCTGAGTTCTACTATTTCCCATTTCTGGGATTCTCCAGCTTCAATTTCAGCATCTATAAAATAGTGTGCCTATATATCACTGATTCTTGTAGAAACTGTTAAAAACTATGCACTCACTCTCTTCCCCAAGAAAAATGTGCAGACACTATTTTATACACATTTATCTTCCCTAATGTCATCTTGTCCATGATAATATCTAAAGTTCTGACAGCTATAAAACCAAACCTTAAATTCCTTATTAATTCCAATTTATACCTGTCCCTATTTTGCCACCAGAGAGGCTAGTGCTGATAGTCTATGAGGGCAAGAGTATTTTTTGAATGAATACCTGCTGAGGACCAAGTATTTAAACAAGGATATAACACTGTGTAAGGTAGGGTTTGATCAGCACTTACCCAATTGTCAGTGCTGGTGAAGAGGTCTATGGAAAGCTGTTGCTTCTGCATCTGGTGATGGGCTGACATCATGGTAGGTCATCAGGGCCAGAAGTTGGAAAGGAAAGTTGAATATGAGTCAGGGGAAAATGAGAACAAACTGGAACTTGCAAAGACAATCTGAAGCCCACGAAATCAATAGCATGTACAGCCTTCAGAGGAACCTGGTGTCCTTTGCCATGGAGCTGCAAAAGTACCTGGCCTGGCCTTGGAGAAGTGGTGGATGAAACCTGGCAGAACCTGGAGTTGCTGTGGGCTCAGCTGCTCTCTCACTACAACATGAGCCAGAAATCAGTGACAATGCCTATGAGCTGCTGCAGCCAACAGGTGCCCTATACTGACCTTCAGAGATTAATGATTGCTTACACACTTCCGGCTCTAAATCTCACACTATCTTCTCTGAAGGCCCACCCTAATTGGGAAACTTACAAGAGGATCTGGAGATCTAGTTCCAACTAAGCTAACTTGGCACAGTGCAAATCTACCACAAATATGAATAACATGTGATCCCTCCCTCAAGCCTTGAGGGATGAAGCATAAAACAAATAAATGCCACAAAAGGTAAAATACAAAATTCCCTCTCTAGCGTAGATGGGTCATAGAGAAAGTGGCTAAGTTCCCTGAGAAAAGAAATTTCATGGGAATCAGCTCTGAAGACATCATAAACAAAAGGAAAAGTCAGAGATAGGACACCAAGAGCTGTACAATCATAACACTTTTAAAGAACAAGAAATGGTTGGGCTAGAGCTTAGTGATAAAAATGAAGAGACAATCAATTGGAGAAAAATTTAAAAACAATATTATTAAGGGCTTGTACACCATGCTAAAAAAAGCTGCTAAGAAGTTTGAATTTGACCCTGTTTCATGGTCGTTGATTTGAATTATATTTGAACTAGAGGCCTGATGCATGAAATTCATGCAAGGGGCTCGGCCCTCGCAGGCCCAGCTGCCTCTGCCATCACAGCACCGGCTTCGTCTGGAAGGTTGTCTGGACAGTTGTCCTGCTGTTTGGTCTAATTAGCATATTAGTTCTTTATTATATAGGACTATAGGCGCAGTGCATGACATTCATGTACTGGGGATGAGGGGGTGTCCCTCAGCCCAGCCTGCGCCCTCTCACAGTCTGGGATCTCTCAGGGGATGTCCGCCTGCAGGCTTAGGCCTGCTCCGCCCCCCCCCCCCCCCCCCCCCCGCCCCCGCTCCTGCCACTGCTGCTGCACTCGCCAGCCATGAGCCCGGCTTCTGGCTGAGTGGCACTCTCCCTGTGGGATCGCACTGACCACCAGGGGGCAGCTCCTGCATTGAGCATATGCCCTCTGGTTGTCAGTGTGTGTCATAGAGACCAGTCGTTCTGCCATTCGGTTGATTTGCAAATTAGCTTTTTATTAATTAGGATAAGCATGGGCTTATTCCTGGACTTTCTATTTGGTTCCATTCATCTATATATCTGTTTTCATGCCAATGCTATGCTGTTTTGATCATTATTGCCTTATAGTATAGTTTGATATCAGTTAGACTGATACCTCCAACTTTGTTCTTCTTTATTAAGGTTGCTTTGGCTGGTCAGGGTCTTTTGTGGTCCCACATTAATTTTTGGAATATTCTTCTAGTTCTGTGAAGTGTGCCATTGGTATATTGATAGAAGTTACATTTAAACTATAGAATGTTTTGGGTAGTATGGACATTTTAATACAGTTAATTCTTTCTATGCATAAACACAGTATATGCCTCCACTTATTTGTGTTTTTTAAAAATATATATGTTTTTATTGATTTTAGAGAGAGAGCAAAGGAGAGAGGGGAAAAAGAGAGACACATCAATCAGCTGCCTGCTACACAACTCCTACTGGGGATGAGCCTGCAATTCCAGCATGTGCCCTGATCGAGAATCGAACCAGTGACTTTTTGCTGCATGGGACAATACTCAACCACTGAGCCATGCCACCGGCCTATTTGTATCTTCTTCAATTTCTTCTTTAGTGTCTTATAATTTTCTGAGTACAGGTATTTTACATCTTGGTTAAATTTATTCTAGGTATTTTTTATGCAATTGTAAATGTTATTATTTTCTTAGTTTCCCTTTCTTTCTGATAGTTCATTATGGGTGTATAAAAATGTCACTGATTTATGGGTATTTATTTGTATTTGCTATTTTACTGAATTCATTCATCAGTTCTAGTAGTATTTGGTGGAGTCTTTAGGGTTCTTTATATACAATATCATGTCATCAGCAAATTATAACAGTTTTATTTCTTCCTTTCCAATTTGATGCCTTTTGTCTCTTCTTGTTTGATGGCTGTCGCTGGGACTTCCAGTTCTACATTGAATAAGAATGGTGAAAGTGGTCATTCCTATATTGTTCCTGATCTTAAGGGAAACACTTTCAGTCCTTCCCCTTTGAGTATGATATTGGCTGTGAGTTTGACATATATTGCCTTTATTATGTTGAGATATGGTCATTCTATTCCCACATCACTGAGAGTTTTCATCATACGTGGGTGCTGGATTTTATCAAATGCTTTTTTTCTGTATCCATTTATATGATCATGCAATGTTTCATTCTTTATTTTGTTTGTGTGATGTATCACATTTATTGTTTTGTAGATATTGAACCAACTTTGCATCCCTTGAATAAATCTTACTTGATCATGGTGTATGATCCTTTTAATGGATTGCTGAATCTGATTTGCTAATTTCTGTTGAGGATCTTAGCACTTATGTTCATCAAGGATATTGGCCTATAATTTTCTTTTTTTGTAGTGTCTGTATCTGGTTTTGGAATTAGGATGATGCTGTCCTCATAAAATGACCTTGGAAGTCTTCCCTCCTCTTGAGATTTTAGAATAGTTTGAGAGGTATAGGTGTTAATTCTCCTTTGAATATTTGGTACAATTTACCTGTGAAGCCATCTGGTCAAGGACTTTCGTTAGTTGGGAGGTCTTTTGTTTATTACTGCATCAATTTCATTAGTTGCAATCTAGCTATTCAGATTTTCTGGTTCTTCCTAATTCAATTTTGAAAGATTGTATATTTCTAGGAATTTATCCATTTCTTCCAGATTGTCCAATATTTTGTCATATATTTGTTCATAATATTTTCTTAAAATCCTTTGTATTTCATTGTTGTCAGTTGCTACTACTCTTCTTCCATTTCTGATTTTATTTATTTGGGTCCTTTCTCTTTTTTTCTTGATGAATCAGGTTAAAGGTTTATCAATTTTATTTATCTTTGGCAAGAACCAGTTCTTAGTTTCATTGATCTTTTGTATTGTTCATTAGATTCTATTTTTGCTATGATCTTTATCATTTTTTCTTCTACTCACTTTGGGCTTTGTTTGTTGTTCTTTTTCTAGTTTTTTTTTTTCAGAGTGTAAGTTAGATTGTTTGTTTGAGATTCTTCTTGTTTCTTGAGGTAGGCATGTAATGCTATGAATTTCCCTCTTAGGACTGCTTTCGCTGTGTACTAAAGATTTTGGATTGTTGTGTTCTTATTTTCATTTGTTTCAAGGTATGTTTTGATTTCTTCCTTGATCTCATTTTTAAGCAATTCATTGTTAAGTAACATGATATTTAGCTTCCATGTCTCTGTGTATTTTGCAGTTTTTTTTCCTTATAACTGATTTCTAGTTTCATACTATTATGGTCAGAGTAAATGCTTGATATGATTTCAATCTTTTTAAGTTTATTGAGACTTGTTTGTGTCCTAACATGTGGTCTACCTTAGAAATTATTCCATGTGACTTGAAAAGAATGTATGTTCTGCCTCTTTGGTATGAAATGCTCTGAAGAAATAAACAAAATCCCATCTGATCTAGTGTGTCACTTAAGGCCACTGTTTTCTTGTTGATTTTCTGTCTGGATGATCTATTCATTGATGTTAATAGTATGTTAAAATCCCCTGCTACGACTCTATTTCTGTCAATCTCTTTATGTCCAGCAAGATTTGCTTTATACTAGTATATATTTAGGTGCACCTATGTTATGTGTATAAATGTTTACAAGGTTTATATCCTCTTATTGAATTGCTTCCTTTATCATTATGTAGTGTGCTTCTTTATCTCACTGTAGTCTTGGTTTTAAAGTCTATTTTGTCAGATATAAATATTGCTACCCTAGATTTTTTTTTTTCATTTTCATTTGCATGACATACCTTTTTCCACCTCTTTACTTTTAGTTTGTGTGTATTATTTGTTCTGTGGTGTGTCTCCTGTAGATAACATATATATGGGTCTTGTTTTTTATTAATCAGCTAACTTATCTATATCCTTTTATCAGAGCATGTAAGTCATTTATATTTAAAGTGATTATTGATAGTTACATATTTATTGCCACTTTATTATTTTAACTATGTTCCTCCATTATTTTTCTGTTTTCTTCTTCTTAAAGAAGACCCTTTAACCTTTCTTATAATACTGGTATAGTGGTAACAAACTCCTTTAGCTTTTTCTTCTCTGGGAAGCTCTTTAGTTCTATTTTAAATTATAGTCTTGCTGGGTAAAATAGTCTTGGTTGTAGATCCTTGATTTTTAGCACTTTGAATATATCGTGCCAATCCCTTCTGGCCTGGAATGTTTCTGTTGAGAAATAAGCTGACAGTCTTAAGGGAGCTCCATTGGAGGTGGCTAACTGCCTTTCTCTTGCTCCTTTTATGACTTTTTGTCTTTAACCTTTGCCATCCTATATAATAAAAGCCCAGCTACCATAATGGCAGAACGACCAAAACGACTTCTCAACCAGTCACTATGAGGTGCACTGACCACTTCTCGGTCCCTTTCTCTGGCCAGCAGGCTCCCATTGCCCAATGGAAAACTGGGAACCCGGGTGGGTGGTGGCAGGGGTTGGGGCCGGCTGCCAGCAGTCGGAGAAGATGGCCCTGATCACAGGCAAAGCCTAGCAACTGTACCCACACACAAATTTTGTGTGCCGGGCTTCTAGTTTTAATTATGATGTCTCTTGTCGTGGGCTTCTTTGGGTTCATCTTATTTGGGACTCTGCACTTTTTGGACTTGTTTTTGTTTTTTTTCCTTCAACAGGTTGGGGAGTTTTCAGTCATTATTTCTTTAAATATGTTTTTGATTCCTTGGTTTTCTCCTCCCCTCATACCCATATGATGCAGATATTTTTATGCTTCATGTTGTCCCAAAGGCCCCTTAAACTATTGTCAATTTTTAAATCCTTTTTGTATTCTTTTGTTCCTCTGGGTGTTTTCTGCTACCTTATTTTCCAAATCACTGATTTGATCCTCTTCTTCATCTAATCTACTGTTTATTCCTTCTAGTGTATTCTTCATTCCATGTATTGCAGTCTTCATTTCTGACTAGTTCTTTTTTATTGTTTTTAAGTACTTTTTTTTATGCTGTTGTATTTCTCACAAAGTTCCTTGAGCATTCTTATAACCATTTTTTTGAACTGTAGAGTTGGTAAATTGCTTGCCTCCATTTCATTTAGCTCTTTTCCCTTAGATGTATCCTGTTCTTTCATTTGGGACATGTTTCTTTGTTTCCCCATTTTGGCTCCCTCTTTGTGTTTATTTGTATTTATTATTAGGTAGATCTGCTATGACTCCCAGTCTTGGTATGGTGGCCTTAGGTAGGAGGTGTCCAGTGTGGGGTCCAGTGGTGCAGTTTCCTTGATCATCTGAGCTGAGTGCTCCAGGAATGTCTCTTTTTTGTGTTATATGGGCCCTTCTGATGTAATTGAGTCTTGATTGTGACTGACTATAAGGATCACCTCAACTACAGTGTATGAGTTGTTGTGCAGGTGCTAATCCACAAAGTAGAGTTAGCCTCAGCAGGTTCTGGTGCCTGCTGAAATTTCCCTTCAAATATGCTACTTTTAAAGCTAATTAGATCCTGTTCCAATGTTGTCTGAAGCTGGTCACTGAATGTGTTGGTTCTGGGGCCTTTTGGGAGGGACTCTGGTGCAGGCCAATGTCAAATCCTGTCTGTGACTGCTTCTGGGTAACCTTTTTGGAGCTATAAAGTGGTTCACAGTTTGTGGTTGCATCTGTTGGGCCTATGTGTGTATGCAAAGGATGAAGCTGTGTACCGTGGCTGGCCTTTACAAACACCAGGCCCAAGGGAAGGTCAGCAAAAGTCTCAAGGTACCCACAACCCTCCTTTGCCTTCCTCACCTCTGCTAATCTCCGTCACTGAAAGAACCTCTGGCAGTACTGGAGTTGCATGAGAAAGGTTTTTAGTGAGTCACCAGGTAGGGGAGTGGTGGTATTTGCCAGATCAATACAGGTTCAACTTTGGTGCCAGTGTTGCATCTGAGGCCACTCAGCAAATGTTCCAGGGTATACCAAGGCTAGTTGCCACCTGTTGGGTGCTTGCATGCCATATGTGGTGGGGCGTGGTCTCTTGGAGTGGTCAGGGTGAGGCTAGGAGAGTTTATAAGGCCCAGACAGACTAAGAGTTGCTCCTGTGAAAGGAGGGCTCTGCACTGGTTGGGTGTGCAAGGGAAAAACGGCTCTTGACCTAGAACCAGGCAATTCATTCTGCCCCAGATTCTGTTAGGAGCTGATCTCAGTAGGGTGGGGCCACAGGGAGTTGGGAAAATGGGGCTAGTTGATCTCTCATGAGAGGGGGGCAGTCAGTCTTGGGGGAAAGTGGGAGGTGTAACCCCTGCCTGAGAGCCACATAACGTGGTCTCTCCCAGATTCTTCCCAGAGCTTGGCAGGGTAGAACAATCAGTTGGGTGGGTGAGGCCACTGGGAGCCCAGAGAGTGGAGCTGAAGGATCTCCTCTGAGAGGGAGGAACCAGTCAGGGTCACAGGAAGGTGGGTACTATAGCCTCAGCCTAAAAGTCACACAACTCAATCACTGATCCCCTCTTCATCTGCCCAGACCTTTATAGTATAGCCCAGGCAGATGACTCTTCAGCAGGGTACGAGCTCTGCAAGGTGGGGAAACAGGGAATCCAGAGGTTGGGGCCATTGCATTCGTCCAGGCTGAAGCTGTATAGAAGGGAGTGCTCCACTCAAGAAAGAGGGCGTCTGTGGTGGGAGAGTGACTTAGCTCAGGGATCCTGACAGCTGTCTCTTTAGCTCTCTCCACAGAACCACAAGCCTCAGTCTCTCCTTATATAATTTTACACTGCCCTGCCCTTTCTCCACTGGAGACCAAGGTCAGTGGCTGCAAACGAAATTTTGAGCATTGACTCTTTAAGAGGGTTACTGTGTATCCTGGCAGACAGAATCCCCACTCACTTTCACAGCCAGCTCTGGTGCTTTGGGCTGGGATGCCCAGTGTGGGTTGATACCCCACGCTCTTCAAGAGGAAGCTTTTCAGCTGAGATATCCCTCAGGAATTTCAGCCACCACCCATGGCCAGCCCTTTTAATGTCTCTGTCTTTCCTACCAGTCTTGATGTGGCTTCTTCTGTAAATCCTTGGTTATAATACTTCTCTACAGCCAGTCTTCAGTTGGTTATTTAGGTTGATTGCTCTATATTTTAGTTGTAATTCCAGTTTGGTTCTGGATGAGGTTAGTGTAACATCTACCTACTCTGCCACCATCTTGTATTGCTATATATTAAACTATTTTAATAACTAATAAACAAAAGAAACCCTTTCAAATATGTAAGAAAATACATTTGAACACACTACAGATGGCCAGCAGAATTAACTTGTGCTGCCAAGTTCACAATTTTTTGTACAGCTTTCTAAATAAAGTTCCTCTTCTGTCACTTTCCTAAAATTGAAAAAAACCCATGAGATTGCAAAAGTAGCTATTAAAAACCTGTTCCTAATTCCAAGTATTTGTCAGTGTGAATTGTGATTTATTTTGTTTTTAATTTCTTTTAATTCTAAGCCAAACACAGAATCAAATTGGACATTCAGGTTGATTCAAGACTAAAATTTTATACACAAACCTGACTTCAAATTTTGTTTATAATCTTAATAATCTTGATGTTCCCATTAACTGACCTTATAATCATCTAGTTGGGACTCATAAAATAAATTATCGTAATACAAAGTTAATTGGTTCCAACTATTTATTACTTTGTAGTGTTACTTTCTTTATAAACAGTATTCCACTTGTACAAAATAGGAATTGAAAATCACTAGCATAGGTAATAGTGACCAATAAAAATTTTAAGAGCAATATGGTGATATTTTAAGTTTAAAAAAATCTATGCTGATGGTGAAGTTAAAAAAGAATTGAAGAAAGGCAAGTCTAAAGCAGTTATTGTTAATGTAGGGAAGAGGTGGTCCTCTGAGTTCCAAAAGTAACAGTGGGAAAGGGGAAGAAAGAAGAGAGAATGCTGTGGCAGTTGTTGAGGTAGAAACCATAGATCCTGTTCAGATGAAGAAAATGATGAAAGGATTGGGGAGGTGATTTCAGTGACTGGGAAATATTGATGGCTTCTTCATCTTTGACTTTCTCTACTAGCCTAGCTCACATAAAAAGTGTTCAGTAAATATTTTTGAAGTATTAAACTACATGCCAAATAACAGTGCTTTGGTTGGCTCATAATACTTTGAGGAGTTCTTTCCAATAGGCTCTTATGATCTTACAGAGTGTCCTTTCTTTCTCTGATGGGGTTTTGTCAAAAATAAGAACCCAGTTCTGACACCTGCTATTTTTCTCCACGGTGTCTTCTTCTAAATAAAAAAAAAAGCCTTCTACTAAGAAATATCACTTTTAAGAAATCCTTTTTGCATTATCGTAATTTGAATAGCATCTAAATAGAAAATCCTATGTTATCCCAAATCTAGTGGATAGTAGTTCTAGTACTGCATTTGGAAGGCAATAAAAATGCTTTAAACAGAGCTCCAAACAAACTTCCTTGTGCTCTTCTATGTATTAGAAATATTTAGTGAAAGATATTTATATTTTTAAGCAAGTATGTATTCACAGGAAGTTACAAAGAAATATACAGGGAATTTCTAGGAGTTAATGTTCTAGTACTAGCAATAATATATATGTATGGACATGTGTATATGTATATCTATATATGAATATCAATAGATAAACATATGCATGATGAGACTGGGTGAGACAGGGACATGGGATATTAGGCAGAATATAGCAATATCCACATGCTAATGATTCATTAGCTTTTTTCAACAGCAGAGTGTTACTATGTTTCTAAAGGTGTCCTGTTTGGATCAAAGTCAATGACAAAATCCTCACAAGTATGTGGAACTACAGAGAGAAAAAAAATATTTCTCTGGTATTTAATTAACTTTACAGAACATAAGGCAAGTAAAGTAAACTTCTAAACTGGTGGGGTCCCTTGGCCTGGCCTGCACCCTCTTGCAATCAGGGACCCTTTGGGTGATGTTGGAGAGCCGATTTCAACCCGATCTAGCAGGCCAGGCTGAGGGGACCCCCTGATACACAAATTCGTGCACTGGGCCTCCACAAACATAAAAGAGATTGATCAAATTTTTGGCAAAATTCTTTTGAAACATAAGAATAATTTTGATAGCTTATTTTTTTGTACCAAAACCATCTTCTAACCTTAAGTAGCTCTGTTGTCACTGTATTTTAACTCTCACAGTGTTTTCTATCCTGGCTTTGCTACCCTACCATTAACCAAAGTGACCACTGGAAAATGTGAAGTGGTCATATTCTATGCATTTTCTAGGCCAGTGATGCAGTTTTACCTTACATTTGTATAGCATTTTACAGATACAAATGTTTTTTTTTTTACACATATCATTTTATTTCATTGATCAACCATGTGGTGAGATAAGTATTATATCTCTATTCAACTTCATAGAAAATTTAAGTTTTGAATGTTGAAGAGATTTACCAAGAATCAAACAACTTTTTAATAGCAAGGTCAGAATTAAGAGCCTTAGATTTCTGCTTCTAAATCCAGTTATCTTTGCTCTCTCCCACTGCTATGTCATTTGTAACTGGAATATCCTCCAATTCTCAAGCTTTCTGAGACTAACCTCAACGAATATTTTACTAAAATGGCTGGCTGCCCAAATCCCATATTCTGGGCACCTTGGCATACCCAAATATCCCCAAGACTGTTTAGGCCTTCCCTTTTGGCTCTAGAGCCAATTTTTTGTTTCTGCTGCCTTTTGAATGTCTGCTCTGCATTGCATCTCTTCAACTCTAGTCTTCTTTCTGTAATTATGGACAGGTCACGGAGCTCTCACCAATGGAATATGAGTGAAATTGACAGATATTGCTTCTAAGTGTGACCCATAGATGCTCATATGTGTGCTCCCTGGTATTTCCTCCTTCTGAAGGGCTGGAAATGACCACAATGGGAACTGTATTGGAAACCACATCTTGAGGATGGAGGAGATGATCTCACCCTAGGTTTACCAATAATCAAGTGGAAGAGAACTAGACACTCTATATCATGTGAGTGAGAAACTTCCATATTCCTTCAATCACTGAATTACTATTGTTCTATCTTAACTAATTTAACTTTCCTTACCAAACATACTGATTAAAGTGGTTTCCCAACCAAAGGTAAAGTTCTTGCTCAAGAGGAATTCTATCTTTACTTAGCCCAACCAGCTTTTTAGTTAATATACAGGGGTTGGCAAAAGTAGGCTTACAGTTGTTTGTATAGAAAATAACACAATAATTAATAATACCAAAATAAACTCTGCGTTTCGTATACTCACAACTATAAACTTACTTTTGCAATTACCTTCTGTGTTGTGTTTCCATATACTATGTAGAATGACATAGAATCCTATGTAATAAAACCCTAATATCCAAATTGACTGAACAGCCGGTCATTATGATGTGCACTAACCACCAGGAGGCAGATGCTCAATGCAGGAGCTGCCCCGAGCCCACAGGGCCAACGAGTGGGCGGCACCAGCCCGCCAGCCAAGGCGGGTGCCAGTGGGGGCCCCCGATTGCCATGCCGGTTACCCCACAATCGGCCCCAATAGCTGGCCAAGCCTAGGGACCCTACCCGTGCACAAATTCCATGCACCAGGCCTCTAGTGTTGGGTAAAACATAGGCTCTGCAGCCAAGCCAACTTGGGTTCATACTTTTCAGCTGTGTTACATTAGATAAGTAGACTAATTTCTAAGACACAATATTGTCATTGTAAAATTGGGTATTTTGGGAGAAATAGATGTGATAATATGTAAAACATATTATGTCACAAGTGTCCTGAATATATCTGGAACATGGTATACAACCAATAAATATTAGTAAGTTATTACTCATGGAGTATATGTTTTAGGGTTTTCCATGGTTAAATAATTACTTTGTGAATTATGCTTCAAGAGAAACAGACAGTTGATTCTCAGAGACTTCATCTATAATGTGAGAAATGTGAACACAACTCAATCTATTTATTTTCTTCCAGTTTATTATATTTTAAATATTTTTTTTTTACCACCCAATACTCACTTCTAACCATTTTTTGCATAATGGAATGTCCAGTCCTTTATTATTCCAGGAACTTTTGTTTCTAGCTCTGATACCTTGTCCACCATAAGATTTCAAAAGTTTTCATTTACCTCTGATACACTTACATGGTAACTGACAGATTACTTGACTTGTTTGTGCCTTCATTTTCCAGCCCTACAAAATGCTAGATGAAAATTATTGTGAAGGAGGGGAATAATTTATGATAAGGTGGCACAAATGTAAAAGGTGCAATGTTAATATGTTAAACCAGTTAATGTTATATAAATTCCTTAAAACTCTCTTTTCCTTAAAATGTGGTTAAATTACAGGGGTGGGCAAAAGTAGATTAATAATAATAATGAATAATATAGCCTTGGCTAGGTGGTTCAGTTGGTTGGAGTATTGTCCCACACACCAAAATGTTGCAGGTTCTATTCCTGGTCAAGGCACATGCCTGGGTTGCAGGTTTGATTCCCAGTCAGGGTACATATGGGAGGCAGCCAATAGATGTTTCTCTCTCATATTGACGTCTCTTCCTCTCTTTCTCTCTCTCTCTTCCCCTCTTTCTCTCTCTCTCTCTCTCTCTATCTCTCTCTCTCTCTCTCCCTTCCTCTCCCTGTAAAAATCAATAAAAAACATACTCTCAAGTGAGAATAAACAAAATAAAAAATAAATAATACAATAATTAATAAATAAATAATAATACAAGAATAAACTGCCTTCCTATTTTTGCCCACCCATGTATGTATTTTGCATTGTATAGTAAATACAAAAATTTGTAAATATTAATATCAAAATATAACCGTGGATCATCATACCACCCATTGCTGATATTTTGGTCTAATTACTTCCATTCTCTTTTCAGACACACACACACACACACACACACACACACACACACAGTTGTTTTGTTTCTGTTCTCAAAATTTGATTTTATACCATTCAGTTTTGTATTTTTCTTTTTCACTGAATATCATATAGCAAACATTTTTCTACCCAAGAAACATTTCCAGGGCCCAATTTACATTTCTATTATCCCTCACAGCCTTTTAAATTTGCCATGAGCATGAAAGTTTTAAATTCCTAAATTTTCTTTTCTGACAGTCCTTCTGCAGCTGTTGTGAAAAATGCTGCTTTTGTCAAAATTATCTTGGCTTTTGTCACCTGACCTTCGCTTAGTCTACAGAACTAGCAGTGCTATGAGTAGGTGGGGAATCCATGTAGTTTCCTGGTGCTTAGCCTCAGGGTGTTCCCTGGAATGAATATAGGGAGTGTTATAGTTCATTATCAGTAGAGAGTTGATCTTTTCCTGCCCCTTCACAGCCTCATATGTAACACACACAACTCTTATGTCCATGCTTTGCACTACCTTTTACTTTTCTTTCAGGTATCATGATTTAAAAGCATGTCTTTGTACCAAAACTACTAAAATATACTGAAGGTAACATTATCAAAGCAGTAATGATGACTTCTCAAAATATGGTGGCTTAGGTATTTTGTAGAGAGTTGGAACAAGAATGGATCCTTTGAAATATCCAAAACCACAAATTGCAAGTCTTGGAACATTGACGATTTCAAGGTAAATGTGAACACACATGTCTTATGGAAGATGAGACAGTCAGTTATTGCATTGCACTTAGTGGACGTAAGGCAAGGGAAGGAAGGAAAAGGTTTTTATATTTTTAGCCTATAGTTCATACATTTCTCTCCCCATCAAACATGCCAGGAACACTTAGTAGATTCATCATGTTGAATTGCCTCAGAGTTTGCAGGCGGGGTGGGAAGGGGGGAGGTGAAAACCAAGGGATTCCATTAGAAATTGCCTCTGCTACCTCATTAATCTCTTAGAGCAAATAATATGTGCAGAACTCAGGCTACTGAGGTCTCCAAAGAATATCATTTTTTGTGGGGTTATAGCAAATTAAAGAAATAAATTAAGTCACTAGCCCAGCAGGGAAGTGCTTGAAATCCTGGGCTCTTACTGCTGTTCTGAAATTACAATAACAAAGAGGCTTTTTCTTGAAATATATGCATTTCAAATATATTTATATAGAAGATATACATGTAAATTGCTAATGTCATTTTCCATTTTGTTTTGTTATTAGCCTTAGCACACGCCAAAAGTCCCTCTGTGGCCCTGATCCACAAACTTGTGCTGCTTCTCATTAATTCCAAATAGAGAAAAGCAAGGTGTAGAATGGAGTGGAATTGGAAGTGTGGTGTTCTTTTACATACAAAAAGAGAGATACATGCTCCACCTTCGGCTTTGTGGATTTACATGCATAAGATACATTCCTTTTTTTTTTTTTTTTTTTTTACAAAGACTGCCTTGGTTCCAACATAAACAGAGGTGACTGCAGCAGAATTGAGGTCTGAGAGTTTGTGGCATCCAGTGAGGACAAGTGAGCTGTTCTCTTAGTGGGGACACTGCATCTGCTGAGTATGTGCAGCAACAGAGTTTTATGTTTGGCCCTCTGTGTGGTCCACTTAGCCTTCCTGCAACAGCCCTGTGACATGTTCCTTCCTTATTGGTGGAGATTGAGGGCATATATACTAGTAGTGTGCTCTCTTAGATTAAGAAGCAAAGAATGTTATAGGTTGTGTCATCTTTCCTCTATTTTAGCATTATTACCACAGGTTCCTCTAGGCTTTTAAAATCCTGTTACTGACCTATTTTAACAAGGACACATAATTTTATAATGAAAGTATCAAATGAAAAGACGTTAGTTTTCTAATGCTGTTTCAGAGGGATGTAAAATGGGCATGGACAATTGGCCACAATTCAAACTGCACCTATTTTTTATAGCATTATAGGATTTTGGAGCCAGAAACAAAAAACAAACTTAGAGTTCAAGTCCAACTCTGTCGTTTCTCCTAGAAGAAAGCAGAAGCTGAGAGATGTATACACACTGGCTGAAACCTGGCTTTCTGACTTGCAGCTCTGGCAAGGGGGCTATCTTCTACAGCAGGCTACTTTTCTTTGGTATACACACACACACACACACACACACACACACACACCATACACCACACACACACACCGGCCTCTCTCACTCATGTGCTAAAACACTGTTTCTAAAATCCCCATCTGCTATCTTTAGAGAACGTAACACAGAAAGACATGAGTTTAAATTCTGGTGAGAAGCATCTTAGTCCTAAGAGGGAATTCTTAGACAGCAAGTGTCATAAAACATGGAAGACATTTATGAAGGAAAGATATGTACTCTTCTTATGTATGCCTATCCTGGTATGTTGGTCTAAGTAATTTTCTGCTGTGGACAAAGACCAACCTGTGGGATCCTTGTATTTTAAATGTTTATACATTCAGAATACTCCTGTGTGCATTTAAACCATCATAATCTAAACTATATGGTGTTGCACAAATTTCAAAAGAAAAAGGACTCTTCTTATTCACAGTATCAGATGGATATAGTCTTTGAAACTTACTATCTGAAAGTTTCATTTTCTTTTAGAATTAAATAATACAGAGAACTGTCTCAGATTGTGGGGATACTGGAAAAAGGGTCTGGGGGAGAGCAGTTCATTCCCTGATTTTGCTCTTGGAAAATATTCCTGTTGCCTATTAACCTTGTTATTTTCCTTCTGTAAAATGATAGAAAATGATTGGAGTATATGAAGTATAATCTTAAAATTACATGACTTAGATATTTTCTATGTCAGCGGTTCTCAACCTGTGGGTCGCGACCCCTTGGGGGTCGAACGACCCTTTCACAGGGGTTGCCTAAGACCATCGGAAAACACATATATAATTACATATTGTTTTTGTGATTAGTCACTATGCTTTAATTATGTTCAATTTGTAACAATGAAAATACATCCTTCATATCAGATATTTACATTATGATTCATAACAGTAGCAAAATTACAGTTATGAAGTAGCAACGAAAATAATTTTATGGTTGGGGGTCACCACAACATGAGGAACTGTATTAAAGGGTCGCGGCATTAGGAAGGTTGAGAAGCACTGTTCTATGTATATGCAATCTGTCATGTTTTGATTTTAGGCACTTGACCACATTGGTCCATTTCATCTTGCTATATCTTAGTGATATACTAAAGGTATTATTGAGCAGCTGTGATGTGACTTTATTTTTACTAGGGAAGAAAGTGATGAGTGGAATTTACCAAACACTTATCATTGAGCAATATAAATTAAATAAAAACAATATTGACTAGTAAATGTGTAAGTTTTAGAATCAGAAAAAAACACACCTAGGTTTTAATCTTACTGTTCCTTATTAGTTATTGATATTTGGTCAAATCATTTAACTTTCTGCCTCAGTTTCCTCAGCTATAACATGGGAGTAATGATTGATGTGAGGATTTAATTGTATAATACATGTAAAGTGACTAACACAAAATAGTTCCTAGAAAATCTGTCAGAATCTAACTAAGAATTTTCAGCACTAGAGTTGTCTGAGTGCCAGGATGTTCCAACTTGGAGAAAAGGTTTAGGTCAAAATTATTCCCAGTGGTTTTGTTCCTTTAGCTTTTAAAAGGAGAGGCCAATTACTTTGTCTATAATAATCTTCATTTCAGTTCTTTTTGCCTTACATAAGCTACCTTCTGAAACAGATAACACTAGAAAGCTAGAAGCCATGTTGTCTTGGGTAGAGTTCCAAATACTTACTTGGCGTCCCCAGTACCAGGCAGATGACTGTATGAGAATAACTTGCACTCCCTAATTTTCATCCATGCACATATAAAACAAAATAAGCTAAATTTTCACTGAGTTTTGATTAAGATAAGGTGGGCAACTATCTTATCATGTTAATGTGCTTTCTTTATTAATTGACTAGAGACCTGGCCCATAAAATTCATGCATGGGTAGAGTCCCTAGGCCTAGCCTGTGACCATGGCCATCTTCCCCGGCTGCTGGGAGCTGGCCCAGCCCCCTGCCCCAGTTTGCCCTAAGGTGATTGGAGCCGGATGGCCGGGGGGGGGGGGGGGGGTAGGGACCTGGAGGTTGGCCGTTCCACTGGTTCGCCGGCCCCACCCTTGCCACAGGTTGCCTTCTGTGTGTGGGGTGACTGGCGGGGCAGAGGCCTTGGCCTGGCACTGCCAGCATCCCCCACCACCCACCCCCGGGTCCCTATTTGCCATCAGGCAATCAGAGCCTGAGGGCCAGGAGGAGGGACCAAGAGGTTGGCCTTTCTTCCCGCTCACCAGTCCGCCCTCTGCTTCCACTCACCCTTGTTCCCCGTTCACCATCGGGTAATGGGAGACTGACGGCCAAGGGGAGGGACTGAGAGGCCTGCCGTTCCCGCCCATTCGCTGGCCCCACCCCTGCAGCGGGTTGCCCTCTATGTGTGGGGTTCCCTGTTGGCTGGGAAAAGGGACTGAGAGGTGGTCAGTGCACCTCATAGTGACTCATCAAGTGGTCGTTCTGGTCGTTCTGCGTTACAGTCTCTGGACTTTTATTATATACTAGAGGCCCGGTGCACAAAAATTTGTGCACTTGGAAGGGTCCCTCAGCCCAGCCTATGCCCTCTCGCAGTCTGGGACCCCTCGGGGAATGACCACCTGCTGGCTTAGGCCCGCTTTCCAAGGGATTGGGCCTAAGCTGGCAGTCAGACATCACTCTGGAAGCCCTGGAGCCCTCAGGGGATATCCACTTGCTAGCTGGGAGCAGGCCTAGCTGCAGTCAGACATCCTTAGCGCTGCTGAGGAAGCAGGAGAGTCTCCCACCACCACCGCTGTACTGGCAGCCGTCAGCCTGGCTTGTGGCTGAGCAGAGGTCCACCTGTGGGAGTGCACTGACTACCAGGGGGCAGCTCCTGCATCGAGATTCTGTCCCCTGGTGGTCAGTGTGTGTCATAATGACCAGTGATTCCCAGTAGCTCTGCTGTTAGGGTCAATTTGCATATTACCCTGTTATTATAGAGGCCTGGTGCATGGGTGGGGGCTGGCTTGTTTGCCCTAAAGGGTGTCCCAGATCAGGGTGGAGGTCCCGCTGGGGTGCCAGGCCAGCGTGGGTGAGGGGATGATGGCTGTTTGCAGGCTGGCCAAGGCCCCCAGTGGGGACCCTCACCCCATGAGGGTGTGGCCATCCTAGGTGAGGGGATGATGGCTGTTTTCAGGCTGGCCACAGCCCCTTCAGGGTAGGGGTCCCCGCTGGGGTGCCTGGCTAGCCTGGGTGAGGGGCTGAGGGCTATTTTCAGGCTGGCCACACCCCTCTCAGGGTGGAGGGTCCTATTGAGGTCCCTGCCCAGTCTAGGTGAGGGGCTGATGGCTGTTCGCAGGCTGGCCAAGCCCTTCAGCAGGGACCCTCACCCCATGAGGGTGTGGCCATCCTGGGTGAGGGGCTGATGGCTGTTTGTAGGCTGGCCACAGCCTCTAGCCACCCAAGCTCCCAGTGGAGGCTGGCTGGAAGCAGGTATCTGGGGTTTATTTAGCTTCTATAATTGAAACTTTGTTGCCTTTTGCAGAGGCCACAGCCAGCCAGAGCAGGCAGGAAGCTTGGCTTCCTCCATCACCGGGGCAACCAAACCTTCTGCTTGCTCCAGCTCTGTGGCTGCTGGCCGCCATCTTGTTTGGGTTCATTTGCATATAGCCCTCTGATTGGCTGGTGGGTGTGGCTTGGGCATAGCGAAGGTACAGTCAATTAGCATCTTTGTCTTTTATTAGTGTAGATGTTGATAGGATAGTTTCTTATGTGGTGAACTTCCTATGGAGAGGCTGCATCATGTGCTGGCTGCACAATGGTAGCATCTAACAAGGAAACAATGAACACTTATAACCAGATAGTCCCAGACTCTTAGAGTTAAAGATACCCTGCCTTCCACTTAGGTGATCAAAAGTCCATTCATGGCTTCTCTGATAGCTTTGTTAGAAATGTTCCCAACTGATTATATATGTGAGCCATCACTTAGGAGCTGCCAATAAGTTTAACATCTTGAAATTGTGTAAAATTAAAAAGTTTTTCAAGAATTTCCAATCGTAAGCCATTATTTGGTTTTCTACAGGGCAAAGATTTTTAATTCTACTTTCCAGATAATTTGAGACTCAAAGAAATTATATGATTTACCCAGGTGGGCATGATTTATACCTAAGACTATATGTCTCTATATATAGAGAGTGACCTAGTATAGCTAAAATATTTAAATATTTAAAACACACACACACTTACACACAATTGATTTAAAATTAGAGGGTTACTTGGAGTTGTCCTATCTAAAAGTTCCTAAAATCTATTCATGGTAAAGGTGTAGCATGATTATATAAATTATTATCCAAAATGAATCACTTTTAAGAATAAGCTATCAATAATTTCTTTAGAACAACTGTGTAAACTAGAAATTTCTTTGGCAAGAAAGAACATATATTCAACCAGGTAATGGATGAAAATGATATGGCAGAGCTTGGAATTTATTAGGAGATGAGTTTGGAGGAAAAGGAACAAGATATACCCAGAAACATCAGATTAATTTTCTCTGAGCATGAGATGTTTAAGTAAAAGTGCAAGAAATAAGGATACTAAAATAAACGATTAAACTTATATAAGTAATAGTCAAGAAAAAATAATGTTCATGTAAAATTATCTTTTTGGCAGCAAAGAAAATATGAACTTTATTTTTATCATATTATTACTTTGCCATTTATTTATTTACTAGAGGCCTGGTGCACAAAAATTTGTGCACTCGGGGGGGGGGGGGGGGAAGTCCCTCAGCCCGGCCTGTGCCCTCTCACAGTTTGGGACCCCTCCAGGGATGACCACCTGCTGGCTTAGGCCTGCTCCTCAGGGGATTGGGCCTAAGATGGCAATCAGACATCCCTCTGGCAGCCTGGCAGCCCTCGGGGGATGTCCACTTGCCAGCAGGGAGCAGACCTAAGCTGCAGTCAGACATCCTTAGCGCTGCTGAGGAAGCAGGAGAGGCTCCCACCACCATCCCTGTACTGGCAGCCATCAGCCTGGCTTGTGGCTGAGCAGAGGTCCACCTGTGGGAGCACACTGACTACCAGGGGGCAGCTCCTGCATTGAGCGTCTGCCCCCTGGTGGTCAGTGTGTGTCATAGTGACCAGTCATTCCCAATCTTTCTGCTGTTAGGGTCAGTTTGCATATTACCCTTTTACTATATAGGATAGAGGCCTGGTTCACAGGTGGGAGCTGGCTGGTTTGCCCTGAAGGATGTCACAGATCAGGGTGGGGATCCTGCTTGGGTGCCTGGCCAGCCTGGGTGAGGGGCTGAGGGCCATTTTTAGGCTGGCCACACCCCCTTTAGGGTGGGGGTCCCCACTGGGGTGCCTGGCCAGCCTGGGTGAGGGGTTGAGGGCTATTTTCAGGCTGGCCGGTGACTGAAGCTCCCAGCCTCTCCTTTTTTTCTTTTTTTTTTTATTCTGGGATTTATTTACCTTCTATAATTGAAACTTCGTTGCTGTCACTGGAGCTGAGAGCTGGCTTCTACTCGCTCCAGCTCTGAGGCCACGGCCTGCTGAAAGCAGGTATCTGGGGTTTGTTTAGCTTCTATAATTGGAACTTTGTTGCTTTCAGAGCTCATAGCTGGGCAGTGGCAGGCAGTGAATCTTGGCTTCCTCCATCACTGGAGCAAGCAAGCCTCCTGCTCGCTTCAGCTGCGTGGCTTCCGGCCGCCATCTTGGTTGGCGGTTAATTTGCATATCACCCTAATTAGCCAATGGGAAGCGTAGCGAAGGTATGGTCAATTACCCTTTTTGTCTTTTATTAGTTAGGATTTTTTGTATTAAGAGGAAGCATATCCTTGAGCTTGAGGAAGAGAATAAGGGGAACACACTTTGGGGGAAAATTTTCCATAGGGACCTGTCTTTCCCCCACCTCTCTTTTTCTCTCCTTTGTTCATTTCACACTATCTGTCACTTATTTTCAACAATTATGGTGTGTGCCATATTCCTAATATTAGAAAGATATCAAGGCTTTAAAGATCACTCAAGAGCTCACCATCTAATTAAGGACACAATAAATAGACAATAAGGTTTAATAAGTCTAAAATCAGAGTTTACTGTGATATGCTTAGGCAATGTATGACAAGGGATTACTAAAGACTTTCTAGGGAAAAAGAATTTTTGAGCAACCCTAATAAAGAGTCTGACTCAAATTTTTGATGCTTGACTACTGACAGCTCTTAAGCCACATCCCTCTTTCATTTCCTTCTGACTCACATCTGTAAAAACTGATAAGAAATCCCATATGCTCCCTTCTTTGGTACCAGTGGGATTTTCTTTCTTTCTTTTTAAACTAAAAAGCAGAACTGTTTTTATTTGGGTGAAATTTTGTTTATCCTTATACTCAAAATTTATTTTATTTATTTTTTTTATATTCAATACTATTTTGTATTAGTTTCAGATATACAGCATAGTGGTTAGATAATCATACACTTTACAAAGTGTTGCCTTGATATATCTAGTACCCATCTGGCACTCTACATAGTTATTATAATATTATTGACTATATTCATTATGCTGTACTTTACTATTGACTATTCAGTAACAACCAAATTGTACTTCTCAATCCCTTCACCTTTTGCACCCAGTCCCCCAACTCTTCTCCCCTCTGGAACCTGTGGAATTTTCAAATCACACAAGTCTCTGCCCATGAAAGAACACCCTTACCCTAGTCCAGTGATGGCAAACCTTTTGAGCTCGGCGTGTCAGCATTTTGAAAGACCCTAACTTAACTTTGGTGCGTGTCACATATAGAAATTTTTTGATATTTGCAACCATAGTAAAACAAAGACTTATATTTTTGATATTTATTTTATATATTTAAATGCCATGTAACAAAGAAAAATCAACCAAAAAAATGAGTTCGCGTGTCACCTCTGATACACATGTCATAGGTTCGCCATCACTGCCCTAGTCCCACCACCTAACCACAATAAAAATCCCAAAAGAATCTTTTTTTCTCTGCCTTCTAGGCAGTTTTCTGACCAACTTTGGAAGGTTGCCTTGCTATCTCCAGAAAGCCTTCTTATGAGAGTCATAAACCTTCTCATATCCATGGTGTGTGTGTAGCATCACCAGTCTCAAAATCTAAACACAGTTTTGGAAAGGGATCCATTCATGTCTGCAGAGTGAACACAACAATAGCTTTATTGAGGCTTAATTTTCATACTACAAAATGTACTCATGTTAAGGGTATAATTAATTGATATATAGTAAATTTACAGAGTTGTGAAACCATCCCCAAAATGAATTTTAGAATATTTTCATCACCCAATGTGATCCATTCTACCTGTTTGCCTCCAATCCCTTCTCCCACTCATGCCCCAGGCAACCGCTAATCTGCTTTCGGTCTGTATAGATTTGCTTTTTCTGGACATTTCATGTGAATAGATTCATGTAAAAGTAGTCTGTTTATGTCCAGCTATTTTCACTTAGCATAATGTTTTGGAGATTATCCTATGGTATTATACACATCAGTAATTTAGTCCTTGTTATTACCAAATAGTATTCAGTAATATTTTGTTTATTCATTCAGTAGTTGTTCCTACTATTTGCTATTATGAATAGCGCTGCTCTAAACATTTATATACAAGTCTTTGGTAATTTTATAGTAAAATTATGTTTAACTTTATAAGAAACTGCCAAACTGTTTCCAAAGTGGCTATACCATTGTATATTCCTATTAACTATGTATCAGCACTCCCATTCCACCACATTTTGGCCAACACTTATTAGTCTGTATTTTTGATTATGGCTATCTAGTAGGTATAAAATGATATCTAGTTGTTGCTTTAATTAGCATTTTTTCAATGATTAATAATATTGAACATCTTTCATGTGCTTATTAGCAACTCAAATGTCTTCTTTGGTGAAAGATCTGTTCAAATCTTATACCTGTTTTTAACTGAGTTGTTTGTATTATTGTTGAATTGTAAATGTTCTCTATATATACTTGATACAAGTTCTTTGTCAGATGTATAAAATACAAATACGCTCTACTTAACTCTTTAGTTCAGTCATTGTATTTTTAGCTGTAGAGTTTCTGTTTAATCTTTTTCCTCTCAATGATTTCTATTTTTTTTGTTGTTGTTGAATTTCTCATTTGTTCATGCATTGTTTTCCTAATTTCACTTAGTCATCTATCTGTGTATTCTTGTAGTTTACTGAACTTCTTTAAGAGGATCATTCTAAACTGTGCATAGATTTGCATTTCTTTAGGACCAGTTCCAGGAACTTTATTAGTTTCCTCTGGTGCTGTTCAGTGTACCCAATTCTTCATGATCCTTTTATCCTTGTTGGAATCTGCACATTTGAGGAAGAGATCTCCTTTTCCAGAATTTACAAGTTCACTTCAGCAGGGAAAGACATTCACCATTCAGCTCAGTTTAATGTACTGGATGGGTCAGCTGGTAGCATCCATGGATAGGCATGTTTGCTATCATGGGCTAAATCCAACTCAGCCCTCTCAAAGATCATTTCTATACACTGTCTTTTCTTATGTGTCTGAGTCACACTTCCCAGTTTATTTGCCTGTATTGTAATCTTCTTTCCCAAACTGGACATTTATATAAGATATTACAAAAATTCTAAGTTCTTATTCATGCTGGTGGTTTGTTGTGGGTTTTTTTTGGTTGTGTGTTGGTTTTTTTTTTGTTTTTGTTTTTGGTTGTTGCTCTTTTTTTTTCTTGCTTGTTTCCTTGTTGAATGACTTGCTTGGAATAATTCTATGCAAGCTGTTTCCTCACAGAGTACAGCCACTGATGTACCTGGTCAGATATTTTAAAACATTGTCTTTATTTTTAATCCTTGCTTTCTTGTCATCACCCTTGGGTCTATATAACAGAGTGGTCAGTTAATGATTTTTAGAGGTTGTGCTTAATACTTTAGTCAGTAAAGCTTCTACCTTTACCAAAGGGCCTGTGTGTGGGTTGGGGATCACATTTAAGGGTAATACATTTTGCTATTCTTCCCCAGCTATTACTCTCTTCCACATGCATTCAGGCAGGGCCATGTTGAGAGCCAGAGACCCTTCGATCTTTCTGGTTGTGCATATACATCTCAGGACACTCAGCAGTTGTGTGGAGCGTGGTTTGAGAGAAGGATGTATGGATTCAAGCTAATGTGACTACTGAAAAGATTTATTTTATAAATAAAAAAGAACTCCCTTGGAAGGCCACAGGACTACACTATGCATAACTTTAAGGGTCATAATCTACATATTTATCTGTACAGTCTATAGAAGAACATGGGCTCTGTGAATGGGAGCCCCTAAAGTTGTTCAACTGGCAGAACGTGTGGTGTAGTGGCTCTAAAGGGACAGTTTAGCACAGTAATGGAAATGAAAAGAAGCATACGTTGTCATGTCTTAACACTAAAGTACAGTATAGAGGACTAAGTGTATAAAGGATTTAAAATCAATTGTTCTAAAGCAAAGATGCCAGAGAGCTGGCCCGAATAATTTTTTATGTGTTTGAAGTATTGAACTATCTTTATTATTTAGTGGTAGGAAAAAAAGCACTTTTTACCTTCCCAAAAGACAATAGGCAAATTAGAAATGGCTATGGCAGTAGTGTTTATATTGAATTTAATACAATGTTTCCTGACTCTTCATAAATAATAAACCCAAATCCAATAAGTGAATATCCTTTCCTAGATATCTTTAAGAAAAATTCAGATAGCTAGCTTTCTCCATCTGTTTTAGCAAATAGCTGGAGTTTCTAAGTCATTATTTTTTTCCTTATATCTTATTCTGGTACATACAATATTATATCTGTTTCCTTAATATTGGAGAAAGGAATGAATAGTGTCCAATTTATTTTTTTTTGTTTCTAATCACTCATTATTATCTATATATCTATATCTATATCTATATCTATATCTATATCTATATCTATATCTATCTATATATACATATATAAAAGGCTAAGTGACCTACTGTACATCCGTCCGACTGTCCAACCGACTTACCGACTGGTACATATGATGCGCACTGGCAATTTAAAATTAAACGTTGACTCGTGCATGTGTGATACAGATAAAGCTCTCACACCTATTTGAGTGACGATTCCATCGATTCAATAGATATTGCCAAAAGGGAAAAATTTCCCATTGAATTTCTTAATAGTATTACTCCATCGGGAATGCTATGTCATAAATTAAAATTGAAAGTGGGTGCAATCATCATGCTACTGAGAAATCTTAATAGTAAATGGGGTCTTTGTAATGGTACTAGGTTTATTATCAAAAGATTGCAACCTAACATAATCAAAGCTGAAATATTAATAGGATCTGCAGAAGAAGAGGTTGTTCTGATTCCAAGAATTGATTTGTCCTATCTGACACTGTCCTTCCATTTAAATTAATTGGAAGACAGTTTCCTGTGATGCCAGCATTTGCGATGACTATTAATCAATCACAAGGACAAACTCTAGTCAGAGAAGGAATATTCCTACCTGAACCCGTTTTAGGACATGGTCAGTTATATGTTGCTTTCTCTCGAGTTTGAAGAGCGTGTGACATTAAAGTTATAAATACTTCATCACAAGGGAAATTAGCTAATCACTCTGAAAGTATTTTTACTCTTAAT
Source organism: Myotis yumanensis (assembly GCF_028538775.1). Lineage (NCBI taxonomy): Eukaryota > Metazoa > Chordata > Mammalia > Chiroptera > Vespertilionidae > Myotis > Myotis yumanensis. The sequence continues at coordinate 77,661,659 of NW_027223753.1, forward strand.
GTGGTATACAGGGAGATATTAGAATAAGTTTAGTCAATTTATCAGTCATTGTTTTTAATCAATGTTTTTATATCATGTTTTTGTTTTTGTATCATGTTTTTGTTGTTTTTATATCATGTTGTTATTGTTTATTTATTAATCAATTTGTATATTCTTTTTCTGTACATTTTATGAATTTTCTTTCATCTTTGACACTTCTATTATAGACAAAGGGCCAATAGCCATATTAAAATATTTTGTATTTTAATTTTATAATACTATATTATATATACTATTTTGACATGTAATTACTGCATGAGTCTTTCTTCTAATTAATTTTCTTTTGATGTGCAGGAATCTGTGCACCAGGCCACTCATTTTATGTAAAGGGGGAAATTGACTGGACTTGGAATCAGGTACTTCAACTAGTTTTGACTGACTAAGCAGCTCTCTTATTTTGCTCACCTGTAAAACAAGAGAGTTACATCATGATTTCTAAATTCCTTTTTAGCTGCAAATGTAAAGCTCCAATGAATCATAGACACATCATTGTATTGGCTTGGTTTTCTCTTAAAACAATGCAAAGTTCTTCTTTCAGTAATGATGGATTAGAAAATTATGCCCAACACTGCTAAGACCAAGCAGAAGACCTGGACAAATTACATCTTACTAATGTGTAAAAAGCTAACATTAAAGGAGGAACTACAAAGCCAAAACCAGGGAGAAGAATGAAAGCTGGAGAATAGAGCCTTGCTTCAGAGTTCCTTTTCTCCCAAAGGCACCTACCTATTCCAAAATTACTGGTGGAGAGTCTAGGAAGCTTAACTGAATTTTTGATGACTTGCAGATCTGGAAAGACAAACTGAAGTCACAAGCTCACCAAGGAAAGCAGAGTGCTATAAATAAATATTCCTCTCTGCCTGCAGAAAGGAAATATAAATTGCCTGTAAAGGAAACCATGATTCTAGGTTTCAAGTTGTCTCTGTTTTTTATAGGAGTACAATGTCATGCAGTCAATTTAAAATTACCAGGAATACAAGGACACCAGAAAACATGATTGAGGTTGAATATCAAGAGAAAAAACAGAAAGTAGAAAAATACCTAGAGAGCATCCAGATAATACAGTTTTTAGACAGGAATTTTAAGATATCTATGCTTAATATGTTCAAAGTTTAGATTAAGGATTTCTGTAGGACCCTAGAAAATATTTGAAAAGAGAAATTGAACAGAACGCTAGTACTTTAAAAACAATGACACATATAATTTAATGAAGATGTATTGAAGGAGGATAGAAATAGTATCCTAGAAAATATGACAGGAAAAAAATAATCCAGAGTGAAGTAAGAAGAGAATGAAGGTGGAGTATAAGAAAAAGGGAGGAAACAGTGAAAAGGCCTAAAATACATGTAACCTCAGTACTAAAGTGCCGGGGGGGAGCGGGGAGGAAGATGCGTTGGAAGCAATAATACAAGAGACAATGGGTGAGAATTTTCCAAAGCCAATAAAATACATTAAGCCCCCAATTTTTAAGAATTTATAAACTCCAGTAATGGAATTATAAAGAACATCACACCCAGAGCATCAAAACAAAACTACTGAAACCAAAATCATAGAGAACCTCAAAGGCAGACAGAGGGGTGAAAATCACCTTCATTGAAGCAACAATTATCCTGACAGTTGCCTTCTCTAAAGAAACAATGAAAGCAGGGATACAAAGGAATATAGCATCAAACTAATGAGAAAAACAAGTCTCAACCTAAAATTCCATATCCATGAAAATATATTTTAAAACTGAAAATAATAATAAAGACATTACCAGGGTCTCTTCAAAATGGTAAGACCTTTTCACTAAAAGATACTTAATGGAAATTATAAAGAACACTTTTTAGAAAGAAAAAAAGTGATCCTAGAAGAAACTTGGGGTTTCAAAAGGAATGTAGTTCTCACTACGGAGAGCATTATGGAGATTCCTCAAAAAACTAAAATTAGAACTATCTGTGGTCCAGCAATACTACTTCTTGGTATTTATACAAAAGAATTGAAATCAGGGTCTCAAAGAAATATTATTAGCACGCTTAGGTTCATTGCAAAATTATTCACAATAGCCCGCATGTGACAACAACCTAAATGTCCACTGGCAGATGAATAAATAGAGCAAATATGGTGCACACATACAGTGAAATACTATTCAGCCTCCCCCCAAAATTCTGCACTTTGCAACAATATGGCTGGATCTTGTGGATATTATACTAAGTGAAATAATCCAGACACAGCAAGGCAAGTACTGAATTATTTCACTTACTTAAGGTATCTAAAAAAGTCAAATTCATAATATCAAAGACTGGAATGGCGATTACAAGGGCTGGGAGGGGAGGGGAAATGGAGTTTTTCATCAATAGCATAAAGTTTCCATTAAGTAAGATGAATAAGCTCTGGAAGTCTGCTGTACAACATTTATAGATAGTCAACAGTAATGCAGTTACTGTACACTTAAAATTTGTAAAGAGGGTAGATCTCACAGTGTCTTATCACAATGAAATTTAACAAATATATGTCAATACAGATAGATAGATAGATAGATAGATGATAGATAGATGATAGATAGATAGATAGATAGATAGATAGATAGATGATAGATAGACGATAGATAGATAGATGATAGATAGATAGATAGATAGATAGATAGATAGATAGATAGATAGATGATAGATAGATAGATAGATAGATAAGAAGGGATGGAGAGAAACAGAAAAGGTAAGAATGCAGCTAAATCTGAATTGGTATTGCCTATGTAAGACTAATAATGTCTTGTGGGATTTTAAAATCTGGAATTAAAATACATAATAGCAATAGCATATATGACTGGAGGTGGATAAATGGGATTAAAATGTTCTTAGGACTTTATATTGTCTGGAAAGAAGTAAGAGTACAGATTTATATCATGTTTTCCTAAGGCAAAGAAGCCATTTGTAATCTCCAGGAAATAATGTTTTAACTCAGAAATTATTAAGTAAATTTAAATGAAAATGTTTCTGTAAGTCTAGTAGACTTGTGCCAATTTTAAATTTTGATAAATTTCTTCACTAGGTAATGTTACATGTGAAAAAAGATAAAACTGACCTTTCAAGGAAAATAGTACAAAGAATCCTGCAAAAGCTCAAATTAGAATTTATATTTATTTATCTGTTTGGAGTTTACCTGAAAGTGACTTTGAACAAAAGAATATTCCTTATTTTAAGGTTGGAAGTTTTAGAAATGACACCGCCATTTTTAATCTATTGTTGGCTGAGGAGTATAAAAGCATAAATCCAATTATTCTACTTCTAAAGTAGTGCATATGAACTAACTCTTTTAACAGGTCAATTTGCTTGAAAAGTTGTGCGTCATTTCCCGAGTTTGGCTATTATTTTTCACCTTAATATGAAGGCAGGTACAGAAGAGAATGGGAAGAGAAAGGGATAAAGTGACTTGGCCTAGATTAAACAGTCTTATGACTCAGTCGAGACATAAGATCCCTGAAGGAAGGAACCAGTATCTAGTAGTATGTGCATTTTCAGTACCTGAAAGGAGCTAGCTGTTTTGTAGAGGAAAGGATGCTACTTGGGTGAGGGATATCATCCTGGTCTGACATTTACTGGGCTTGTGACCTTTGGCAAGTCACTTTGTAATTCTGTTTATTTTATTTGCTGTAATATGGGCAAAACAATTTGTTTTATAAAGAGAAAATAACATAGTACAGGACATCATTCTTATTTCAAAATAGCTATCACACAATTCAAATCATTAGCATTTATCAATGGTTACAAAGTGCTGGACAAATTTATAGTAAGCATGAAAATAAAACTAAGGCCATGTACATTTGGGTTAAAAGCAGTGGCTTAAACAGTTATAAGAAAAAAATTTAGATTTTCATAGTGAGTAGGACTTGATAAAAATTTTAATTTTGTCATGTATTTCATACTGATAATATAGCAACTAATTTTCATACTTTAAATTTATTTTTCTTTCATTAAGTATTAAATGTGGTGTCTGCTTTACTCTGTTTCTTTTACTAATTACACAGAATGTGCAAAAACAGAATGCTAGAATGACCAGATTCTCAAAACCCTGCTAAATAGATTAATCTTGAAATTTATTTATAAGCAAAGCATATACTATTACAGAACAATTAAAATAAATATATGTGTTTGGATGAGTTTGAGTTTTATGTTTAAGATGATGGACAACATTTTCTTACCCAATTCTAAATAAATGTAGAGAAAATTGTGTGTGAGAATGTTAACTGTAGATTCTTTAAGAGAGAAAGGTGTAAAGCGCTGAGTTAGTGATGGTGTTGGAGTTTCCAAAACACCTCTTATTCCAGTATCTGGAGTTTTATGTGGGAAATTGTGAAAATTATATGTTCATATCTGATGGGATTTTATTTAGAAAATCAGATTTTGTTGACTGGGAATAAGCTGAAGACCAGGATGAGAGGAATGCCAGACACCTGTCAGTAACTATTATCATTCAGGAAGACTTAAATAAAAACAAGTTAGGTGCCAATGCCCATAAAATAATGTTAAAATTATTATTATGAAAAATATAAACTTGATGAGGTAATTTCCTTAGTAATGCCATAGGAAAAAATGTGTATTGTTTAATAGTTTGTGATACCACAACCTATCCTTAAACCATAATAATACATTGATCATCATTAAATAAGTAACTAGTTATATTTTTGGAGAGAGATTTCAAGAGACAGATGAAACCCTGATTATGGTTTTAGAGAGGTTATGAAGTTTTGAATCAACAATAAATAATCACTGTAGCTACTTATCAGACTCAAAATACTGCTAAGCTTCTAAGAAATGATTTTCTTAGTTTGAATACTTTTTACTTTCCTTGTAAGCCTTCTCCCTACTCAGCCCCAGCTTTTTCTCTGAGCTCTCTCCTTCTCCACTTCTCCTCCCCATCAGTCATTTGCACCTTACCTCCTCTCAGCCATACCTGCTTCCAACTCTCACCACTCCTCCCACTACTTTTTAAGCCAAAATATTTATATTCTGAATCAGACTAATGTGATGGTCAGTGGATATCATAGAATTCTCTGGATCTGTCACATAGTCTTACCTTCAAACTTACTCAATTAATTTCAACTTGTTACCTGGCTTACCTTGTGTATATCTTGCTACAAAAAAAAAAAAACAAAAAACAAACTAGCAAAACATTTTTTCTTTTTGATTCTTCCTTCCCGTTACCCTCCCTCTCTCTGTTCCATTTTGGCTTACTTCCTCCTTTCCATCTTTCCATTCTTTGTTCCTTCCTTCCTTCCATCCACCCTTCTCCCTCCCTTCCTTTCTGCCTAAAATTAGACTGATAATTTTAGTATGTGTTGTTTCCATTCTCAGTCCTTTACAAGGTCTCCTCTTTGCAGTTTTATTCCCACCTGGGGTTCTGGGTGAATATTAGAAATCCCTAAAATGTCCACAGGAGAAAGCAGAGTGTTAATAGCTCAATGACACTTATAGTGACAGAGCTGTTTATCTTCTTGGAAGTGGAAGGACTGACTTCTATCACATACAAGATTCATCTCAAGCTTTCATTGTTTATACTAGTAACGTTTGAATAAAATGCACAAAATTCTTCATTTTTATATTTGTTGGTATATTTTGTTTGGGTAAACAATATTGGGGAATAGACCACTGAAAAGAGAGCCAGAACATTTTAATCAGAGGAAGTGATAGCTAATTGTAATTGATTCTATAGAAAAGAGAATAAAACTGATGATGGAGAAAGCCCTTCACCCAGAAAGGACTGATTTATAGTGGAACATGTGCTTCAGAACTATACTCCAGGAACGCTGTGTGATTTATATTCCTTGGCATGGTGGGCATGTTATATCTCTGGCACAGATTCTTGGTGGAGGAAGAATTATCTTTTTCAGTTTTAGGTATCCTACTTTCTTATCCTAATTAATGTCTAACAGCTTTTTCATGAAAAGACTAAAACAAAGCTAATTTTAGCTGGACAAGGATAACAGCCATTTATGGTTTGGCATTATAGTTGGCCAAAGAAAAGAGATTTAAAAATGACTTTAAAATGTTGTATGTTCCCCAAACATGTTTCTTTTTCTACTTGAGGAGCAAAGCTACTCTCTATGTGAAGTCAACAAAGAACAAAGAACCTCTTTTTCTAGATTTCTAAATTAAAGAATTTACTTAATTACACCATTTGGTGTATAGCTGAAGTTGTCAAAGTCATACCTTCTTCATAGGATTGTGTCAGTGTTTAAATGATTGAATGCACATGAAATGCTTAGAACAATATGTGTGGCATAATAGTGACACAATCATATGTATAGTAATTCCATTTTGTTTCTTAATACTCAAGATATTTCTTTTAATACTCTCAAGTAGATAGCCATGTATCCTAGTGGTGTCTTGTTAATAAGATGAACTCTGTGAAAATATTTCATATTAATCTCCAAATAAATCTCTGTAATGCCAGATATTGTTCTTAGTGAAAACTATTATATCAAAGTTCCAGTTTTTGTTCTACAGTTCACAAAAGAAGAAACCCAGCCACATGAAAGTTACCCAAGTTTTTTCCTCCTGGTTCCCTAGATACTGGGATAGACAGAACTAAAGGTTTGTGGTTTTTCAGACTTTCTCTCCCTATCAGAGGTCTAATTAGGCCCAAGGATATGACTGTCAGTGGTTCAACCAAGAAGAGGTCCAAGCCAACTCCAGAACCAAAGATGAAGTTGATGGAGTACAGCTTTGGAGGGGTCTCACTTTCTATTTGCTGCTAGCTTTCTCCATCCTGGCCTTATCCTCTTCTTATACTCAAGCCTTTGCAGCAACTCATCTCTTGTCCCATCCTTGTCATCATAGTGGGGAGTGGAGTGAAAAACTAGCCTGAAAGATAGTGAGGCAGGTTCTAGTTCCATGTCTGTTGTTAACTATGTAAGTGATATTAAGGCAGTAAGATCTTAGGGTTTCTCTAGTCAGATTGGCAAATGAGATTAAATTTTTTTTTTAGTTTTATTACATTTTGACATGATATAATACACTACTCTGTTAAGGGTCTATGTTATTTTCTTAGATATATTTGCATTTCAATCTATCTTCTATAGCCTGTTCTAATGGTGTGCAGCAACCTTTGAGGTAGGATTCAGGATCTGAAGGAGGGGCCGACGCACAAATGAAAATGCTATACAAGAAATATGACTTTAGACAGCATTGGAGGCCAGGTGGAGCCTCTTTCTTGAAGAGGCACACCGACTTCTGGCCTGGTCCGCTAGTTATACACATTTGCCCTTTAGCAATGCATACAGGCATATCAAAGGTAGAGTTTGGTAAATAGGTTAGGGAATTGCCTTGAGCCACCACTATCTCAACAGATGAGGTGCTCAGCATCAGCCCTGTTCACGCCCAAGGTCCACCGGCTGTCAGCGTTCCTTGGTGCACTGACAGTATTGGCAAGAGGTGGCTTCCTGCAATGGGGAAAGAATGTAACCATTTTCTGGCCTCTTAGATCCCCATTCCTTTTTTTTTAATTTGTCAGAGGGCAGAGTAGTATTGGTTCTCTACACTGAAGGCAATTTATGATCTCATCAGAATCACTGGAGGAGATTTTAAAATCTGTGATTGTCCCAACATTGGTACTTACTAGGTCTTAGGTTGGCTTAGGCAGAGGGGTGGTACGAGGGCTGGTATTATTAAAAAAAGAATCATTCTAAAGCTCACCCAGGGCTGAGAATCTTTTTTTTTTTTTAATTAAATCTTTATTGTTCAGATTATTACATTTGTTCCTCTTTTTTCCCCCCATAACTCCCCTCCTTCCAGCTCCCACCCCACCCTCCACCCTCACTCCCCACCCACTGTGTTCATCCATAGGTGCATGATTTTTGTCCAGTCACTTCCCGCATCTCCCACACCCCTTTTCCCCCCAAGAATAGTCAGTCTATTCCCTTTCTATGTCCCTGATTCTATTATAATCACCAGTTCATTCTGTACATCAGGTTATTTATTCACTTGATTCTTAGATTCATTTGTTGATAGATGCATGTTTGTTGTTCATAATTTGTATCTTTACCTTTTTCTTCTTCTTCCTCTTCTTAAAGGATACCTTTCAGCATTTCATATAATACTGGTTTGGCGGTGATGAACTCCTTTAGCTTTTCCTTATCTGTGAAGCTCTTTATCTGACCTTCAATTCTGAATGATAGCTTTGCTGGATAAAGTAATCTTGGTTGTAGGTTCTTGGTATTCAGCACTTTGAAAATTTCTTGCCATTCCCTTCTGGCCTGCAAAGTTTCTGTTGAGAAATCAGCTGACAGTTGTATGGGTATTCCCTTGTAGGTAATTGAGCCTCTTTCTCTTGCTGCTTTTAAGATTTTCTCTTTGTCTTTTGCTCTTGGCATTTTAATGATGATGTGTCTTGGTGTGTTCCTCTTTGGATTCCTTTTGTTTGGGGTTCTCTGCGCTTCTTGGACCTGTAAGTCCATTTCTTTCTCCAGATGGGGGAAGTTTTCTGCCATTATTTCTTGAAATAGGTTTTCAATATCTTGCTGTCTCTCATCTTCTGGCACTCCAATAATTCTGATATTAGACCGCTTAAAGCTGTCCCAGAGGCTCCTTACACTATCTTCACACTTTCGGATTCTTTTTTCATTTTGCTTTTCCAATTGGGTGTTTTTTGTCGAATCTTTGGTTTGATTATTGTACTCCTCTGTTCTGCTATTGGGTATAATATTCTTTATTTCAGTCCGTGTATGCTTACTTTCTAATTTCTTTATCGTAGCATCGAGGGTCTCATTAGTTTTCGTGAGGCTCTGCACAAATTTATGGCAAGCCCTCAAAATTGCGATTCTTAGCTCCATATCCTCCATTTCTGTCATGTTTTTTTGTCTCTGCATCTTTTATGCTTTCTTGGTGCACCCCCTTGTGGTCTCTGTGCGCAGTCTTGTTCTAGCCAAGCCTTAGTTGTTGTAGTTAACACTAGAGGGATTTGACCTCCAGGCCGACTGGCTATAGGAATCAGCTGTATGGAAAACGTCTGCCTTCTGGGGAGGCGCTAATCCAGCCTTTGCCTGAGGTGATGGGCAAATGGCTGTGCGCAGGGTTTGGGCGGGGCGGGATCAACAGGGCGGGCGGAGGGAGCAGTTATGGCCACGCTCAGTCCCGTTCCCAGAGGCTCTGCTTCTCAGAACCCCGGCAGCGAGGGCTGAGAATCTTAATGGTTGTGTTAAGCTGCCTTCCTCCTACCATCTACAGAAAACATCCATCTTATCCTGAGGCCTCTAGAAGGCAGATCCTGAAACAAGGAATTGGTGCTGACACTTTCCTTGGAGGTACAAGTCCAGGACAGTGAAGTGTGAGGGCAAAACATAAAGAAAATAAGGTAAGATGAAATACTAATGTATTTCCATTTTATAACAAGACATAGCAGGTCACTTGAGATTGTTCATTCTGTGCATGGGGATTCTGCAGAAGGTTTATAAGAAGAAACTTCACCCCAGAGTAACCCGTAGGGTAGAAAAAGAAGGGGAAAGTTATTTTTCCAGCTCCCACCAATCTCCCATTTCTAATTGGCCAGTTTTCACCCCTTGAGGAGCTAACTCTATGTCTTTTGGGCTGTGTCATCTGGCTCCTCCATGACTTCTCCAGAAGTTGATCATTTTATTAAAAGTCAGTACTGGCAAGGTGATCTGGCATGGAGGAAGGAGCATTGATAAAAAAAAAAAAAAAGATGAAAGAGAGAGAGAGAGAGAGAGAGAGAGAGAGAGAGAGAGAGAGAGAAATTAAGGGAATTTAAGAAGCCTAGAAAGATTTGTGCTTCAATTGTCCTAATGAAGTGTAAAAGCTGGTTCATTTACAATCCATGCATTAAAATCCACGAGAGATTTTCGGGAAACCCAACTCAAAGGAACATGCCAATTTCTTGGAAATTTCAACATATACATTTGGTGTTGGGTGTTATTATTATGAGAGTTTGAATTGGAACTTAACCAAGAACAATTTCAAGGTCTAAAGTATCTGCCACAGAAGCAAAAATTTCAGGAAAATGCTACATTAAAAATGGGTCTGCTAAGGTTCATTTAACTTGTTCATGTACAGCTTGGAAGCTGTGTTTGAAATTTGTGCACACATGTAAATTGACATAGAGCTCTGGGTCATGGGTAAAACAGTCACTAAAAAAAATTGTAAACTTCATATCTTCTTCTTCCCTTTAAACTTGATTTGACCTTTTCTATTTTACTGTAGAGGAAACATACTTATCCACTTATGCATAATTTTAACCCCTGTGCTCTTATGATGAGGTCCAATCATCATCATTCATGATCACCCATGAATATTCTATACTTCTCTCTCCCTTATCTGCTCCCCAGTTTAAAACATGGTGGGCTAGAAAGTAAGTAGCCTGACACTAATGAAAACCTCTGCCTTGGTAGTTGGATGGTAGAAGTTTATGAATGATAGATGTCTACCTCATGCTCTGTGGAGGTAACTCAATATCCTCCACAAATTATGTGTTTTTCTATCTTATTTAATTATGCAGCTTATTGCTAGCATCTCTCAAAAATACAGGGAGCAAAAAGGTAAATCTTTGTGACCATTAGAACTATAATTCAAAGGCTTTATCTAAAAAGTGTTATAAAAGCATCAAGATTAGGTAGAATTCTGTCAAAAGTAGTTCACGAAGTGTGAAAGAATGGGTAATAGAAGAAGGAACTTCTGGCTCACTCCCTCTAGATATCTGTTTATTTTGCAATCCACGATGGGCTGGGGCATCTTTCTACAATATTGTCCTGTGACTTCAGAATTTAATCTCACACGGATTCATTTTTATACACATTAAACAGCCTATACTCCACTTAGCTGTCAGAATGAATCTTAACACTCTAGTGACTTCCCATCACTTTTGAAATAAAATCCAAAGTCAAAGCCTCACAAGGCCCAAAATGACCTGGTCTTTGGCTGCTTCACAGATATGAACCTCCAGCTCCCTCCCTCCACTCTGCTCCAGCCACACTGGCCTCCAGAGTGAGGCATAAAGAAGTTAAACTGGTGGACATGGAAAGAAGTAGATGGTTTTGAGATTTATTTTGAACACAGAAGAGATAGGTCTTGCTGGTAGACTAAAGGTGAGAGTTAAAGAAAAAGAGGAATACAGAATTATTTTAGGTTATGAAGAACATACAATAGATGTTAGGTCCTTACTATGAGAACTATCAAACATTAATAATAACTGGACAAATTGTAACAGGTGGATAATCCTTCTATCACATGTTAGATGCCTACCTTAGGGTCAGAATTTAGTGAATCAGAAGTTCTCTGGGTTTTATGGTTAACTGTACTGCTTATCTTTGAAAGAGCTCCCACTATTCAAGCACATAATTTACTTTAGCACTTTTAATACTTCTTGAAGTTGGTTCCAAGGCCACGGCCAAAGGAATCTCCTAGAGTATTCATTGTAAAATGCACACCAAATTATCTCCTGGAGGTAAAACCTGAGAATTTTCATTTTGACGAGCTCCCATAATCCTCATAGATTCTAAGCTTGAAAATCACTGTTTCAATAGATTTCTTTGGAACTACGTACTATGTTGGGTTTGATAAAATTTGAATTTGAGATACCTTCACTCCACCATAACAGAGAAACTGAGGCTCTCTCAGATGCCAAAGCTCGCACACATTTAACTGAAAGACCTGGGTGGTGAACAAGACTGAGTTCCATGCAGGAAGTGGGTCATTTTTCAGACCTCTCAGAAGTGTGTACTTCGGCACCCATACATCTTTTGATTCATTGGGAGAAGACGACTGAGACCCAGACAGCTGGTGTATTCATATGCTGCAGCTTCAGGAGGATAAACTAGGCTCCCAGAAATTGTGTGGCAGGCTGCCCTCCATCCCCCTCTGCAACATGAATACTGTCTTACCAACTTTTATTTGTTCTTTTTGACAGGCTCCAGATAAAACACAATAGTAAGGCTTTCACAGAGACACAATAGAATGCCAAGTACTGAAAAGGGTAAAATTAAAAAAAAAAAAGCAAGAATTCCTATTACCTCGTCTTCTTTCTTTTCCAAATTTCATTAAGGCCAGAAAATACTTCCAGAGTCTCTTTTTCATCATTTAAAAAATGGCTTAAGTCCCCCATTTTAAATACAGGACAAATCTCTAGGCTTTACAGTCCCATAGAGGAGGGAGGGCATTGGCCACCCCAGCTCAGTCCCCAACCACAAATTTAAATTCAATTTACCACATTCACATGAAAAGGGCTTGGATTTCTAAGCCCAGTGCTGGGAGTGACATGGAATACAAGATTGTGTAGCACGTTAAAGAACTTTCCTTTTATTAGCAGCTCCATAATCACATTAACCTAGACTGAAAATTTGAACTAATTCTTTCCCGAGAGACCCGAGCGGTAATAATTGTAGAAATCTGTGAAAGGGGATAAATACAATTCAATAATTATATTGATAAATAAAATGAAAATCAACTAATTGTGTCATTCACTCACATGCTCTGCTCGGCTGTTGCTAGCTTTATGCTTCACCGCCTGCTAAACTTTTCTGTCACACTTCAATAAATTTAATTGTGCAGAATAAATGAGCTAATTTTTGAAGTCACAGGCTCTGTTTGCAAGATAAGGGTGGTGATTTATTGACCTCTTCTAGGTCTGTAGGAGCGGCACCTCCTTTTCTACTGACAACTGGCATCAGCCATTTCCCCCTTTGTTCAGTTTCCCTCACAGCTCTTACTAACTCCTATCCTAGCCTTCCCTCTTCTCTCTCATCTTCTTTCTTGAAGTCACTGTGTGCATATCTTAACAGTCGGGCCGGCCCTGCTTCCTGTTGGTTGCAGAAGAAAATTCTGTAGTTTCTGTAGTAGCTCTTCATAGGGTGATTAATTATTTTCCCATTTTTGCTGCAATCTGAACCCTTCATTCAGTTTATTCAGTTGAAGCCCCAGGTTGTGAAGGCATACCTCTCAATGGCCCAAGGCAAAATCCAAGGCATCCGTAGGTGTGACATTGGTAATGCAGACAATAGTTTTCATTCTTGGACTTAAAAAGAGTTTCTTGTGACAGGCACACTGATCAAAGCTCCGGATAAAACCCACTTTTAAGAAATAAGGCCACTTCCTGAATGTTGGGTTGAGACATGACAACATAAAATATAACTGTTCACAATTCCAAGAATCATTTGAATAAGCAAAATAGAACCTGTAATGTAGAGAATATGCCTTAAACTAAATGTCTGAAGTAGCTTTTTTATACATTTTTTCTCCTGCATTGTGTCCAGTTTATTTAATGAGTGGTTATTTTCCCATATTAGCCACATATTTTTAATAAACATCAAAGAACTTGTATTATTTATGCTGACTTACAATTTCCAGCTTTTAGTGCAATGCCTGAAATTAGTAGATGTTCAATAAAATAATTGTTGAATTAACATATTAATTGATTAATGAATAAATCACACAGGTATAAAGCTATCATATCATATCACATGCAAGTGTTCATAATATATTTTAGCCTGTTACGGTACAATTTATAAAACATGTCATTTTATACCAAAATGTGGCATACAGACCTCTAAGTAGTTGGGCCATATTAGAGTTTAGAAGAATTTCCTAAAGGGAGAGTAGAAAAAATAACCAGGTTTCTGAATAGAGCAAGTCTTGTCAATCATCACGAAGCATTTACATGTCGCACACAAAGAAAATGTGGCTCACCCCAGAGTGTAGGCCTTTATGAACTGGAAGAGTCCCACGGGCAGATCTCTCAGAGGGGTCGGTCAACATCAGTTCAGGCTGGACTTAGTTGTCCACCTCTCCTGGCAACAAGAAAAGTAATGGGACTATTAATAAAAATATTTGGGGTTCCTAGTACTATGGTTTGAATACTATGATTAGGGAAGTTCAAAGTTACAAATGTACAGTTGGGCAAAAAGGCAACTAAAATATAAGTGTGTGTGTGTGTGTGTGTGTGTGTGTGTGTGTGTGTGTGTTTGTGTGAGAGAGAGAGAGAAATAGCTTGCTTTCTTAAACATGAAGACAAATACAATTTTTCAAACTTTATTTTAACTACCCTTTTATTTTCCAACCTTTTCTCCTCTAAACCAGTGTGATCTCTTAGTAGTCTGAGAACTTGGCTTGGGAGGGAAGAGCTGGCTGAAGTGCCTTAATGAAGACATAGTCTGATGGCACTGTCCTGACACTCAGCAGTTCCTTTAGGAGAGAGTCTCCAGGTGTTTGCCGGCAGGAAGCCATAAAGTCCATGCAAATCAGGACGAATTCCCCACAGGCAGAGAAAACTTCATTCACTTCACGGATGCTCTTGCTGTCAGTGTTATTCTCTTTGTTGCCATAACAATCATTTATTAATAATGGCACTTTTAAAAATAGCCATTGAGTAGATGTTAGAGTTTCGTTATCTGGTGTATCAGCTTAAGGCAGAGGGAGTCCCTCAGAGTACTGAGTGTGCTCGATTTTCCTCATCTGAGACTATCCATCTTAAACTTGACCTGGAAGAACCACCGGTCTTCTCTACATTGCTCTCCTCATTCCTGCCAGAGTGTTTATTGAATCCCTACCTAAAACATTTATGCTCTTGAACTTTTCCTCTTGAAAAAAAAAGGATTATTGTTTCTTTCTCAAGTGGACACAAAGGGGGATTACCACAGGAAATCCAGAGAGGATTTAGAAGATGAGCTTGTGTTGAGTTAGAAGCAGGAAGCCCACTTAGCCAATTGCCTTCCTGGTGCCTAGCAATGAGTTGGGCATAAGACAGCGCCATGGAGCCCTCATGTGCAAAGGAGAATTTGGCATTTGTTCTAAACCTTCCAGCCCTCAGCTGTGGAATTCTGTGAATCGTTGCCTGTAGCAGTGACACTGATTTGTATCTGGGTACGAACTTAAATGAAAACATGAATTGAATTCATTAGTTGAGGAAGGAAACAGCCAAATTTAACAGGATGGGATTCCAGCAGGGTGTCGGGTTTTATGGGGCTGTAGTGAAATACCTCATGGAAAGGTTTCCAGTTCATAAAACACTTTCAAAACCTGCTCAGCCCTTTTAAGTTGAGAGACATTATCATTTCTATCTAGAGCATTTCTGCAAAGTGAACTCTAATATCCTTTGGGCTGACTACACAAAGAATGGAAGAAAGAAGTGGAATAAACTTGGATTAGAGATTGCCTTCCCGAAAAGGTTTCCTTTAGGCAGAATTATCTGAGCAAAAAAATGACATCAGAAAGTAGCATGTCAGCATACTTCTGCCAGCTCCATGTGGTTTGGCTTGTTTTCACTGGTATTTAATTAATTCAATAAATATTTATTGAGATCCTATCATGCATGGGGTACTGTTCAGGCATTGGAGGGACAGTGGTCAATCAAACATGGTGCATACATTCCAGGCAGAAAAAACAACAAATAAACTATCAGAAAATATATTGTAAAATGTCAGGTAGTGACCCACTATTCAGAACGTAAAGCAGGAGAAAATGGGATAGAGGGTGTGGGTTGACATTTTAGATAGCATGTTTTGCAAAAGTGCTGAGGTGGTGATAGTTGAGCAGAAGTTTAAATGAAGTGACCTGGATGTTGAATCCAGAAATGAATTTTATATATTTTTGAAAGGAGGTGGGTGAGAATAGGCTAGTAAAACTGTTAAGAAGTTAATTTGATTCAAAGATGCCCAGTTTAAGTAACCCTAAGACATGGCTCCCTTGTTTCCCCCACTATGACACTGTCAGTGACAATTTGGAGAGACTTCTGAATGTTTTCCTAGAGATTTTCTGGTGTGTGTGGCACAGTAACCAGTGTGTATACTGGCTTTACCTCTTTTTAATTGCTAGTAAGAAGCAGAAGCTATGGGAATCCTATATAATAAAAGTGAAATATGCAAATTGACCAAATGGCAGAATGACCAGTCAGCAGAGGGCGGGGCCGGTGAGCAGGTGGTGCCAGGCCAGCCAAGGTGTGTGCCAGTGGGCAGAGGGAGGGAACGACGATGGGGGTGGGGGGGAAGGGGCAGCACCATCCCCTGATCAGTCCGTCAGGTCACCTCCCGCAAGGGGAGTGGGCCTACGCCATCAGTAGGACATCCCCTGAGGACTCCCAGACTGTGAGAGGATGCAGGCTGGGCTGAGGGACCCACCCAGTGCACGAATTTTCATGCATCAGGCCTCTCATTGGCATATAAAAATGTAGAAGGATTTCATACCTGTCAGACTGAGCAGAAAATTTTAAAGAAAAGGAGGCGGGAGTCAGAAAACAAGATATGAGAAAGAAAGACACAACCAAAGTGAGTTCTCTTTACTGTTTTCTGTCTTTCTATGACTTTCTCACCTACTCTGTTAAAAAGTACATATTTCTGCAAACTTAATTTCATTTTCCTTCAGCAGATCAATAATCTTTATTAAAATGTCTTTCTCTTCCACAAGGTGCAAATTCCAAATTAGCAGATTTGAAACTTTAGTATAGCAATGGAGGTTTTAATGGAGCCAACATCCACATACAAACCAAGAAATCTTCACGTGTAAAGCACTTGCACAGAATGAAAGTGAGTATGAGAATGTTTGTCAAACTTATACTACAAATGATTTATGTAGGATTATAGAATGTGAAAAATATCCATTTATTTTAAAAGATAATACCATGATAATAATCGACTTGTACTTCAAAATTGCTTAGTTTAAATAGCAAGATATGTTACATGTTTAAAAGAGTTTTGTATCCTGGAAGTATTAATTTTATAAATTAATTCTCATTGCTAAAAAGAAAATTAGTAAGAGGCAGAACTTGCTTGTGCATTCGTGCATATTAATGTATTTTTACTGATACACTACTACATGGGTCAGGGCATTTAGAAAACATCTAATCTGAACATCAAGCTTGAGAAAATGATGTTTAAGTAACTGGTTTCTATTCAGGTACTCTTCTGCTGTTGTAAGCCCTGCTGGTGAGCTCACTCATCTACATTCTCATCTAGGTAAGGAAAGTCAGAGGAGGTATAGAGCCAATGGTGAATGGTGACATGGGAGGCATAGTAACAATACTCCAGGTAGGAGCTTTTGGTCTCTGACATAATTGGGTTTTTAGTCCATTTTCTTCTAGGTCCAGGTCATCCTGCAAAATGGAGCTACTTCATTATTTTGGGTTAATCACAAAAGTGCTTAGTCAAATAGCTAACAATAAGTATTTTAACACGTCCTTTCCGAATGTTTTATAATATATATTAAAAGAACTTGCACAATTTATGGAATTTACTTCTTGAACAGTCACCATGATCTGTGGTTATGATCAAATACTCTCAGCAGCATTGAAGCTCTTGGAGAAAAGCCATGGCTATTACTTGGAGATGCCTACTTGCCCTTTCCCCTGAGACTATCATCAGTGCTTTTAATGAACCGGAGTTGTCTTTAACATCTGACAGAGATTTTATTTCCTGGAACTCACTGAAATACTGATAGCCTAATATATACCTTTCAGAGTCAGAAAGAAAGCAAATAGGAAATGGAATATAAAGATAGTATTCCCTCTGGAATGATACCAAATTTAATTTAATTGACTTAAATATTGCTTTTTAAATTTAAAAAGTACAAGCTCTGTCTTCTTGGTTGGCTACTGGACACCAGTCAAAGCAAATGGTGATTACTTGTTTTCTGAGGTGGGAATGGTTTGCACTGGACTGAAAGAGCTTGAGATGAAGCCCCAGATTCTTGACTGGTCGAGTTCTAGAAAGAGAGACGATAATCATTTTGAGGGGCTGGCAGTGGTGAGTTAACATGATTCTACTTTGAAAAGTGATTAATTGGTCATGGCTGTGTACATACACACAGCACAGAAACAAAATTCCTGAAATCTGAGTGAAAATGCATGTCCTTGAATGTGAATAGAATTTAAGTACCATTTAAAGAGAAGAATCCTGGTGTCAGTTGTAGTGATGTAGGCTCTTGTTGAACAAGAAAAAAGAAGAGATAAAAGTACACATAATTATAATCTTTATATTTGATAAGCTATAATCTTTTAAACTCTAATATATTAATAATGACTATTTTTCCCCTAAATAATTTCATGCAGTGGAATTCCATTTCTGTCTCTAAATAAAGGCCTATAATTACATCAAACCAACACAATGATTTATTGAGTGCCTACTATGTGGTACAGACTCTGAGGTGCACTTTAATCTACCCTACTTAATTTACTCCTTTCAATAGCCTGGGCACATAGTATTATTATTTCTGTTTTGTAGATATTAAAAAAATGAAAAAGGCCCATAATGCTCAGATAAGATTATATTAGTAGTAAGATAAAAACCCTCCATATGAAACCAGGTTTTCTGGTCCCAAGTTTGACATATTTCCTTCTACATAAGAATTGTTAGGAATAACTTAATAATCATGTATAAAACTTTGTCCATTGTTCCTTTAAAATAATGCTGCCAGAGATCTCAAGTGTGATTGGTGAGTTAAACCTATGAACTTCATCTGGTCCATCTTTAGGATTTTTGCTTGGTAAATTTTTGTTGAATAAGTATTAGAAAAGTAACTTCTTAGTGAATTATTTCTTAAACATCTATGATTGACTATCCAGTGCCATAATCTTCAAAACTTGGGTCCTCATTAAACCTAAGTGCAAGGTAAGTGCCTAGAATGATCACTCAGCAGAACCTCTCCACCTTCCACATCCAGAAATCTTTCCACCAGTGGTCCACTATTTCTACAGACAGAACTGGCTACATGATTTGCAAAGCCTAGTGCAAAATGACAAAGTAGGGTGTGATCAAAAAGTACCAAGAATTGCAAAACAGCTACAGTTGATAATTAAACCAAGCCAGGGACCCATCTAGGCTTGGGGCCTTGTGTAGCTGAAGAGGTTGTACACCCATGAAGCAACCAGGGTCTAAAGAGATGGGTGTTCACTTTAGTATACTCAAAATGTACCTCAGAGAAGTGGACCCTGATGAAGATTGTTGACTCAGCAGCATCAAAGAGAAAAAAAAATAGGTGAGAGTATACAAAGTGGCTTAGGAGTAAATGTAAACCAACCTGGAGTTTGTAGTCAGATTAATCTGTTACTATTGCTTGCTCTTGGGGAAGATCAAGAAGAGGATGGAAGAAGAAAAGCAAATACTTCCTCGTCCATGCACAGCCTTTGAGAGCAATACACAGTTTACCTATGCACAATGCAGGTGTTATGGACACCAATCCTTGCTGGTTGAAAATAAATGTATAACTTTTAACCCCCTAAAATCTTAACTACTAATAGCCTACTGTTGATTGAAAGTCTTACCAATAACATGAACAGTCAGTTAACACTATGTTTGGTAGGTTATATTTACTATATATTATATTCTTATAACAAAGTAAGCTAGAGAACAGTTATTAAGGTTATCATAATTTAGATAACATACATTTACAGTACTGTATATAGTTATCGGAAAAATCCACATGTAACTGCACAGTTCAAACGTGTGTAATTCAAGGCTCAGTTGTATATAGTGCTTCTATAAACATCTTGCTGAATAGATTATTTTATTTGGATGATATTTATTCCCTTACCTTCTCTCCAATCCCCAGAGACATGGCATTGTTCACTAATTATATTGTCTTCAACTTAGCTTGAGGTATTTTATAATAACAACGCTAGTATCATCTCCACTAGGTTGAGAAAGGAAGGACCATGCCTGTCTTATTCACTGTTATATCTCTAGCACAAGCCTGCCACTTAATAGGTACTCAATAAGTGAATGATTGAAACATTTACTGATTGAAAGAAGGTTGGAGGGGAAGTATAAGAGTGACATTTAAAATAATTATGGCAGTGAATAGGGTGGTAAAAGGAGTATTTCTATTTCCAAAACTCTGCAAGAGATCAATAAGTCAAAAAAGTCATTCTTTTATTGTCAATCTAGTGACAGCAACACTATCTCTACATCCACATATCTTACTTATTTGCTGACGTTTTTGCTTTTATTTCCCCTCAGGGAATTGTTTTAGCAATAATGAAAGCCAATGAAGAAAGTAAGAGGACTGCAAAGGTTTCCCAGGAGATTCTGTCAATCGAAATGTTTTGTTTGTTTTTGTACTGTGCTGCTTTTAGTGAACAGAATGAGTCTTGAACTTGAGATCAATGAAAGTTTTCACATGCATGCAGGTATTCACACACACACACACACACACACACACACTAGCGCTCATGAGTAAAATATTTGAAAAATAAATTAAATAGGGGTCAAATTTATAGAACAGAAGATAGCATACTCTTTGAGCTACAGAATTCACCACAGTCTATATCCAAAGAGCTAAGCAGACAAGTCCAGCAAACCTTGAAGACCTCAAAAAGCTACCAATATACACAGAAGGCTGAGTTGACTTTTTTTCTCTTCCTTGCACATTAAATCCAATAGCAACTAATCCTGGGGAACTAAAAATATACAAGGTGTACAGTAACTCCCTTCTTTGGCTCTTTCTATAATGTATACAAATCTGACTGATAAAAGACTCAATTCACTCAGCAGAGAGCTGGCTTCTGTCTGATGGAATTTCACCATGGAGTTTTCACAGGGAGAGCAGTTGGAGCCTTTCTATCTCTCATCCTTCTCTGTGGGAGACCGAGCCTTATGAATCTGAGTGATAGCAATACGCAGTCTGGGACATGTTGGTCTCTGTGTCTGCAGGCGTCTGACAAGAGGAGGATATGATTGTAGAAATGTGTTTGGGAAGTCTGGCTTTCTCCCTCAAAGCCCTCTTTATTCTAAGGTTACCTGGCATTGCATAAGAGCCAAGCAGGCAAATTAAATTCCTTCTATTCAGCCTTGCAGAGAGGTGGAAAAAACTCATCTGGCAGTATTTGTCACTGGCTCTATCCTACCCGGCAGCAGGCTGTTGGCCATCCAATAGGTAGGCTGCCTAGTTTTGCATCCTGGCTCTGCTACATACTAGCTCTGTGACCTTAGGCAATTTACTTAACCATTTTGTACATCAATTTCTTCATCTGTAAAATGAGAATAATCATAATGTTCATCTCATGATTCTATTGTAAATATTAGGTGTGTTAAAAAATGCCTAAAATACTTAGAACAAGGATTGGCATATGAGAAGCACTAACTAAAACCTAATATCAACATCAATAATAATTTAATAAGGTGATATACTTATTAAAGTTATTAAACAGCAGAAGTTGGGAAAAACAATGGTATGAGATATAAACTAATATAATAGATTGAAGGTGATAAGATGAAATTTAGCACAGGGAAATAGATCCCATATTTGAATCCTCCAAAGGAAATTGGATAGTTGATTTCCAGCTCAAAATGAGTCACTTATTCTTTAGCTCTTAAACTATGGTCCAGGCACAATATAAAGTGCTATGAGAGAGAGAGAGAGAGAGAGAGAGAGAGAGAGAGAGAGGGCCATGACTAGAGGAAGATTAAATTTGAGATTCCATCAGTGGAATCAGTGGGAACATATTCTTCAAACCTAATAATCTGCCTCCCTGATCAACCATATTTTGAGCACTGGATTCAGTTCTAGCTGCCACATTCTAAGAGAGACATTGACCAATTGTAAGTGTCCAAGAGTACCAATCAGAGTGGCAAGGTGATTTGTAACCATGACTTGTATCAACGAGTAAAGGAGTCAGTGATGTGTGGACTGGAAAGAATAGGGTTAGAAAGTCTAACAAAAAGTTTGCTGGAAAAGTCCAAGTTTATGGCTACTGTCTTATCACAATTGCACTGTATTCTGTTTGACTCTCCAAAGCACTGCAGTCTGGACAATTATAATATGAGCTCTCTAATGATGGCTTTCAGCCATTTAAAGAGCTATTTTGAAGATTAATTAGTTTATTTTTCAATCAAGTCTCACATTTGTATGTGATAGCAATGAAACTTGAAATATCTTAAACAAATGGGAGCTTTGGCCCAAATTGTGGGAAAGGCAGAATTGGCCATGGAGGGAACTAAAACTAGGGAACTAGGGTGTTCTCATTCTCTCTCTCTCTCTCTCTCTCTCTCTCTCTCTCTCTCTCTCCTTCTCTCTCTTACTCATATTCTGGTCCCTACCTTGGAACAAACTTCATATTTTCTTACTGTTGCAGGAAGCTCTGAACTGTCATCCATCAAATATAGCAACCAGAGAGAAAAGAGACTTTACTGTCAGCTCAGCTAGAAAAATGCTTGAAAGAGCTGGAAAGAATGTTTCCTCAGTGTATTTAGGTCATGAACAAGGTGAGGGGTGGGGCATAAAGGGAAGACTAAAATAATAACCACTGTAAACTGACACCAGCCAGTGAAAGGCACAAAGAAATAGACTCCAGCTCCATGTGACTATTGGGGAAGCCTCCCAAGGATGAGTTTCTGGATGATTGGAGGTGCTTAATTAGCATGTGGGTGACATATTGAGTATAAATGTTCATGGTTTTTGAATATAAAAATCTTTATATTTCTATGTATTATCAAGATGCTTTACTCCTATAAATATTCCTTATGTAGCCCTAGCCAGTTTTGCTCAGTGGATAGAGCACCAGGCTGAGGACTGAAGGGCCCCTGGTTCAATTCTGGTCAAGGGCACATACCCAGGTTGTGGATTTGATCCCCAGTAGGAGGCATGCAGAAGATGTTTCTATTTCTCTCTCCCTCTCCCTTCCGCTCTGAAATCAATAAAAAATGTATTTTTAAAAAAATATTCCTTTTGTATTTTTCATAACTAATGATAAGGTATTCAAGTTGAAAGTATAAGAAATAAAATACTCTACACTCTTAATCATTGCACTAAATCCCAAGGAACCTAAGGATTACTGCAAATGGGATTGTATTCTTAGTTTCCCTTTCTGATATTTTATATAAAAACTAGAGGCCTGGTGCACAGATTTGTGCACTGGTGGGGGGTCCCTTGGCCTGGCCTGTGCCCTCTAACAATCCAGGACCCCTCGTGGGATGTCAAACTGCAGGTTTTGGCCTGATCCCCACAGGCCAGGCTGAGGGACCCCACCGGTGCACAAATTTGTGCACCGGGCCTCTAGTATGCATATAAGATCTTTGGTTAATCTCTTCCCATCCTCCCCCTCTCCCTTCCCTCTGAGATTCATCAGTCTGTTCCATGTTTCCATGTCTGTACATTGAGCGTCTGCCCCCTGGTGGTCAGTGCACGTCATAGGTACTGGCCGAATGGTCAAATGGTTGAACGGTTGCTTAGGCTTTTATATATATAGAGATGCAACCAATTTCTGAATACTAATTTTGTATCCTGCTACTGTACTGAATTCACTTATCTGTTTCAGTAGTTTGGGTGGAGTCCTTAGGGTTCTCTATATACAGTGTCAGGTCATCTGCAAATAATGAAAGCTCTACTTCTTCCTTTCCAATTTGGATCCCTTTTTAGCTTGATGTAATCTCATTTGATTACTTTTTTTCTTTTATTTTCCTTGCCAGAGGAGATACAGCAGAAAAAAATATTGCTAATGATAAATGTCTGAGATATTACTCCCTATGTTTTCTTCCAGGATTTCATGGTTTTGAGTCTTACATTTAAGTCCTTAATTCATTTTTAGTTTATCTTGTGTGTAGCATAAGAAGGTGGGTTTAGTTTCAATTTTTTTGCACATATCTGTCCAATTTTCTCCAAACCATTTACTGAATAGACTGTCTTTACCCCATTATATGTTCTTGCCTCCTTTATCAAATATTAATTGACCATATAGATGTGGGTTTATTTCTGGGCCCTCTATTCTGTTCTATTCATTTCTATGTCTGTTTTTATTTCTGTACCATGCTGTTTTGATTTCTATGGCCTTGTAGTACAATTTCATATTGGGTAACCTGACAGCCCCAACTTTGTTCTTCCCTCTCAATATCACTGTTGTCATTCAGGATTTTTTTTGTGTGTTTCAGTATAAATTTTTGGATGATTTGTTCTAGTTCAGCAAAATATGCCATTGGTATTTTAGTAGGTATTGTGATGGATCTATAGATTGTTTTGGGTAGTATAGACATTTTAATAATGTTAATTATTGCTATCCATGAACACAGTATATGCTTCCATTTGTATCTTCTTTGGGTTTTTTTCTTCAATGCCTTCTAATTTTCAAAGTACAGGTACTTTCTTCCTTGGTTAAATTTATTCCTAGGGTTGTTTTTTTTTTAATGCAATTGTAAATATTGAATAGCAGTGATAAAAACAGACATCCCTATCCTGCTCCTGATCTTAAAGGAAATGCTTTTAGTTTTTGCCCATTGAGTATAATGTTGCTTTGGATTTGTCATATACATTATTATGTAGAAGTATGTTCCCTCTATTTCCACTTTGCTGAGACTTTTTATCATAAATGGGTGATTAATTTTAATGCTTTTTCTGCATCTATTGATATGATCATGTGATTTTTATCCTTCGTTTTGTTATGTGGTGAATCACATTAATTGATTTGTGAATATTATACCAACCTTGATCATGGTGTATGATCTTTTAAATGTATTGCTGAATTAGTTTTGCTAATAGTTTGTTGAGGATTTTTGCATCTGTGTTCATCAGGGATATTGGCCTATAATTTTCTTTCTTTGTAGTGTCTTTATCTGATTTTGGAATTAGATAATGCTGGCCTCATGAAATGAGCTTAGGGCTCTTCCCTTCTCTTGAGTTTTTTGGAATATTTTTAGAAGGATAGGTATTAGGTCTTCTTTGCATGTTTTTTAAATTCACCAAATGAAGCCATCCATTCCAAGACTTTTGTTTGCTGGGAGTTTTTTTTTTTTTCCCCAATTCAATTTTATTCATTGTAGTTGGTTTGCTCAGATTTTATGATTTTTCCTGATTTAATTTTCAAGGATTGTATATTTGTAGAAATATATCCATTTCATCCAGATTGTGCAACTTGTTGGCTTAATATTTTCTTATAACCCTTTGTATTTTTTTTTATGTCAGTGTTACTTCTTTTTTATTTCTGATTTTATTTATTTGGATTCTCCCTTTTTTCCCTCATTGATCTTCTGTGGATTTTTTTAAGTCTCTATGCTATTTATTTCTGTTCTAATCTTTATTATATCCTTCCTTCTACTCACTTAGGGCTTCATTTGTTGATCTTTTTCTAGGTCTTTTAGGTCTAAGGTTAGATTGTTTATTTGAGATTTTTCTTACTTAATGAGGTATTGCTATGAATTTTCTTTTAGGACTGCTTTTGTTGTGTCCCATATGTTTGATGGTTTTTGTTCGTTTGTTTGTTTTTTGTTTGTTTGTTTTTTGGTGTGTGTGTGTGTGTGTGTGTGTGTGTGCATTTTCATTTGTCTCAAGGTAACTTCTGATTTCTTCCCAGATCTCATTGTTGACCCATTCATTGTTTAGTAACATATTATTTATCCTCAATGTATTTGTGTGTTTTTCAATTTTATCTTGTAATTAATTTTTAATTTCATACCATTGTGGTTGGAGAAAGTGCTTGATATGATTTTAATCTTTCTTAAATTTATTGAGACTTGTTTTGTGTCTTAACATATGGTCTGTCTTAGAAAAAGTTCCATGTGTACTTGAAAAAAATATATTTTGCCACTTTGTGGTGAAATGCTCTGAAGTCCATCTGATCAATTAAGTCCATCTGATCTTGTAGGTCATTTAAAGTTGCAGTTTTCTTGTTGAATTTTTTTGTCTGGAAGATCTATTCATTGATGTCAATGGTGTGTTAAAATACTCTGCTATGACTGTATTATTGTCAATCTCTCCCTTTATGTTCATCAATATTTGCTTTATATATTTGTGTTCATGTATATTGGGTGCATAAATATTTACAAGGGTTATATCCTCTTGTTGGATTGTTCCCTTTATCATTATACAGTGTTCTTCTTTATTTCTTATTAGAGGCCCAGTGCACGACTTCATGCACCTTGAAAGGAATTGTGGGCCGTGAGGCTGAGGTAGGCACGGAGGCGGGTCTCGGCCCATCCTCCACGCCCCTGCCCAGCCCCTCCCACTGTGGCCCCCTGTCCCCTGTCTGCCAGCAGCCCCACTCCCTCTGCCGCCACTCCCACAGCACCAGCTGACAGCACGGAGCAAATGGGGCCGGCGCCAGCCATGGGTGCAAGCAGGGCAAGCACTGTCAGTGGATGCGAAACATGGCTGCTGCCCCGATCACCACTCAGGAGCAGGTGGAGGTGGAGAAGCCCTCAGGGGTGATCAGGGCCAGCAGCCACTGCTCGCACCCGCTGATGGCGCTGAGTAATTGGGACCAGTGCCAAGCACTGGCAAAGGGTGCAAGCGGCAGGTCTGGCACTGGCTGCGGGTGCGAGCAGAGCCAGTGCTGGCAGCAGGTATGAGCGCCAGGTGGGACCACGGTGCACATGAGCAAATAATTTTTCAGTAACCACCAGAGGCTCGCCTTAATAACAATTACCAGCAGCCTGCCTTGGTCTGGTGCCCCTGCTCACCTGCTCCACCATCCCACCACAGCCAACACCCACCATGTTCCGCACACGCCCCCTGGTGGTCAGTGGCATGTCATAGCAACCAATTATTCAGTTGTTCGGTTGTTCCTATTGTTCCACCATTCAGTCTATTTGCATATTAGCCTTTTATTACATAGGATTATAGTTTTTGTTTTAAAGTCTATTTTGTCTGATATAAGTACTGTTTGTTACCCCAGAGGCACTTCTGCACTGGAGTGTTACACAGGTGGGCAACACTGAGGAGCCAGGTGCATGGAATTAATGGTTTTTCCCTGAAGGGGCTAGTGGGTCTTCTATGGGGGGGGGCAGTAAATGACTGGTTGGAGAGGCAGTGAATGACTCCTGCTATGGCTACAGTGGCTGGGGCAAACCAAGGTGGCAGGCAGCTCTGCTGCAACAGCCCTGCATAGTAGCAATTTGGGCCACCGACTACTACTATGACATGCCTTGTTGGGTGGTGGTGGGGATGCTCTCTGGGTATATAGGCCATTATTGAAGTGTGCTTTGCTGGAATTTTCATAAGGAATCTCAACCCCCCTTTTCCTTCTCCTCTGTCAACTGTCTGTTTCTCTTTTGTTTGTTTATTTTAGTCTTTAGATGCCACATTTTGAAACTATTTTTTAATATATTTTTATTGATTTCAGAGAGGAAAGGAGAGGGAGAGAATCATTGATTGGCTGCCTCTTGCACATTCCCTACTGGGAATGGATCTTGCAACTTGGGCATGTGCCCTGGCCAGGAATGGAACCATGATGCCCTGGTTCATAGATCAACACTCAACCACTGAGCCAAGCCAGCCAGATTTGAAACTATTTTTAAGTAGACATATTATACAATGTAATTATTGTTGAAAAGGTAATTTATAAACTACCCTTTCACATACGTCTGTTTAATTCACTTGCTCTTAACAACTATACTTGAATTGCTTATTAAAATTTCATGAGACAAAAAAGTTAGCCATCATTTTTATTTTTCTCATTGACAAAGCAAGTATCAAAACATCACAAAAACAAAAATCCTAAAAAGTTAAACTTTTTTTTTACTGTTGTGCTATACATGTGTCAAGCAATTCATTTGTATTGTACATTTTTGTGCTTAGGTTGAATTTAGAGTTATAGTTATAATCTTATAGATCTAGCAGACATAACAAGTTTATTTGATTTGTAAACCTAGGGAGAGAAAAATTGTATGTCTGCACTATATTTAATGCCCACAACTCTGGAAACATACTGATTTTTATTTTACCAACCATTTTTTTAAGTACTCACCCAAGTAACCCAAGTATATGCTTTTATTGATTTTTGGAGAGAGAAAGGGAGAGAGACAGAAAAAAGATAAAGAGAGAGAGGGGGAGAGAGAGAGAAATATTGATATGAGAGAGAAACATTGATTGGTTGCCTCCCGCATGTGCCCCAACCAGGGATCAAACCCACCACCTTTTGGTGTATGAGACAAGGCCCCAACCAACTGAGCCACGCTGGCCGAGGTTACCAACTATTTTAAAACTGATTTTGCTTACCAAAGATTTTTCCAGATCCTGTGATCTTAAAAACAAATTTGAGTTAGTTCCTAAACTTTTTAGAATTTTAGGAATATTTTATTTATATGAGTGCTCATTTATATTTAAGCCAATTTGAATAGAATTCCTTTAAGGAATTTTATAAATTAATTTTATAATACCATTTGGAGTTTATCTATCTATCTACACACACACACACACACACACACACACACACATGCATACACACACACTAACATACACAGATGTAAACAGAAACCTTATAGCTTTTATTTTAGGTACATTAATATCAGAAATCAAGTGTATTTATTATTTAAATTTTTCTTTCTTTTTCTTAAGTGCAGGACAGTTTTATTTCCAATGTCCTAATCTTTTACAATATCTACAGTCACTTTGAGATAAATAAGGGAGGTTTGGAGATTGGTAAAGAGAGGTGGGCTTTGAATTGCTTTTAGAGCAGCCTTTCTGGTTTTGGAAAGATATAATTTGTAAGACATGGACAGTTGTATATAATTCTTAAGAGAATTGGGTCACAGCCTGAATGATATCAAAGAGCTGACCTCCCATCCAAATGCATTAACTTCAATTTGCTTTTTTATGTCAGGGAGAAGGTTTCCAACTAAGATGAAAATCAGAAGATTCTTACGCTCTAGATTTAGAGCTGTGCATCTTTGCAATGTTTTAATAAATTGCTCCACATAGGCTTCAGAATGGTTTTTCCTTCTGAATTCATAGTTCCATTTTAACTTAAGAGAGAAGGTACTAAAAAGTTCCTATCAGGCTCTGAATATCAGTCTTCAATTTTACCAACTTCTGACCATAAATTTCTTTTTTAAAAAATCCTTTAAAAATCCATTCAAATATTTAAACCAGAGTTACACATATTGAGTTGAAACCCCTAATAACTTAATCACAGATGAAAAGACATCCCCAAAGAGAGTGAAAATGATGCCAACCTTCCATAACTCAGAACCACTCTCATGATAGGGAAAGAAAAAAAAAAAAAAAAGACAAGCCAAAAGTAGACAACTTCCCTGAGAGCTGGCAATAGTGAGTAGAATATTAGCTGCAAATGGGGTACATCCCACACTTCTGTCAGGGCTATTTTCAGTTTCTAATCTGACAATTGGCCAACTGCACACACAAGAACAAACACTTGTGCTCCCTGCTAGGAGAAAATGCAAGCCAATGACACAAAATGAAAGATAGAGAAGCAATAGCTGTCCCTGGGAGGGAAAGAATCAATAATCAGTGGACACCCCAAAACCAAATTTTAACCAGTCACAATCCAAAGAACAAATTTTTATACAAATGGTGGTATGTGTAACTGTGTGTGTGTGTGTGTATGTGTGTGCACTAACCTGAATTTTAAAAGAAAATGACTCTTATACCTTTGCTCAACTAGTCCCCGTAGGTGAGATCTGAGAGACTGATGTAAGAATTCTTACATGTCTTATAGCTGTTGTATGAGGTCCAGGATCTCTCAATGGCAGCTTCTAGACTGAGAAATGTGTCTCCAACTATATTGTCCCATGTTCAGAAACTGTAGGGAAGGAGAAGTTTTCCTTGACCCTGTTGGGGTCCGAAGCTGTCTCTGAAAACTAAACAGACAAAGACAGATTAACAGGAGAAAAGCATTCAGTTGATCTCATATGTTTTACATAACATGAGCGCCTTCATCCTATATAATAAAAGCCCAGCAACCGAAATGACAGAATGACCAGATGACCAGAGACAAGAACAACCACAGCCCCTCACCCTGGCTAGCCCACCCCCAGCGATTGGGTGTGGGGCCAGCCTGCAAACCACCTATGGCCCCTTGCCCCAGCTGGCCCTGCACCCCAGCAGGGACCCCCACCTCAATCAGGGCAGGCCTCTATCCTATTTATAAAAGGGTAATATGCAAATTGACCCTAATGGCAGAATGACCAGAACAACTGCTGGACCAGTCACTATGAGGCGCACTGACCACCTCTTGGTCCCTTTCCCTGGCTGGCAGGCTCAGATCGCTGATGGTGAGTGGGGAACCGGGAGTGGGTGGTGGGGGACGCAGGTGACACCAGGCCAAGGCCCCCGCCCCACCAGTCGCCCACACCAAGGGCAACCCATGACGGGGGAGGGGCGGGCGAGCAAGCAGGCAAGGCTGACCTCTTGGTTCCTCCTCCCGGCCAGCAGGCTCTGATCACCCAATGGTGAATGGGGAGCCAGGGGTGAGTGGCAGCGGGGGTGGGGCTGGCTTCAAGCAGCCGGGGAAGATGGCCTTGATAGCAGGCCAGGCCTAGGGACCATACCTACACACCAATTTCGTGTGCCGGGCCTCTAGTAAGAAAATAAAGATGCTTCTAACTACTTAAAGTACATTATTTGGCTAGGTTTGATAAAAAGTGAACAGTCATGTTCTAATATAATAGGACAAAGGATATGAGTTAGGTGTAGTAAACTAGGGAAAACTTAGCAAGGCTTGTGTGTTAGAATTCTTCTCAGTGTCCCTTTGTTTTTGGAGATGTGTGCTCCTTCCCTCCAGGTATAGGGAGGCCACCTCTCACATAAGGGTTTTATGAACTATTTTAGGGGAGAAGTGGAGGTCACAGGGAGATCAGAGTGACTTTTCTTCTGCCATTTTCTCAAAATCCTTTAGCTTAAAATGTTCAACAGGTCAGGGCATCATATTTTGTGGTAGCACAAACAGAGAGCTTTAAAAAACAGAAATGTAGCCAAAGCTGGTTTGGCTCAGTGGATAGAGCATCGGCCTGTGGACTGAAAGGTCCCAGGCTCGATTCCGGTCAAGGGCATGTACCTGGGTTGCGGGCACATCCCCAGTAGGAGATGTGTGGGAGGCAGCTGATCAATGTTTCTCTCTCATCGATGTTTCTAACTCTCTATCTCTCTCCCTTCCTCTCTGTAAAAAATCAATAAAATATATTTAAAAAAAAAACAACAACACAGAAATGTATTTTCTAACAATTCTGGGGGCTAAAAGTCCAAGATCAAGGTGTCAGCATGCCTGGTTTCTACTGAATTCTCTCTCCTTGGCTTATAGATGGCCACTTTCTTATAGTATCCTCACATGACGTTTTCCCTGTGTATGTGCATCCCTGATGTTTTTTGTGTGTCCTCGTCTTTTCTTTTTGTAAGTATATCAGTCATACTGGATCATTCAACTTAATCACCTCTTTAAAAACCCTATCGCCAAATATAGGGCACTGAGGGGTGGGCTTCAACATGTGAATTTGGGGCAGGGAGAGCTCACAATTCAGCCTATAACATGCTTAACCATCTCACTGCCAGAATTTCTTCCTCAGATATAATTTGTATGTTTTTTACTTTGCTTGAGTCCATTTTTCCCTTGTCCCTTCTTTGTGGAGATGGAGAATAGAATGTTATTTCCCAAATGATAACCTTTTATTGGTCTGTGTTAGATTATTCAATCTCCTCTTCAGTCAACTGTTTTATTCCTTTCACTTTTTAAAATGAGTCCTACCTTCTAGAACTATTTCAGGGTTCTCCATACACTGATTGAGTGTGCCCACACCGAGGCCTGTTCTCTTGTCTATTAAAGCTACATCCAGCTTCCATGTTTATCTCATGCTTTGGTGTGACTCTTACATCTACACAGCTGTTTTATGTACAATTTATTCTGTCCTCTTTTACCTAAAAGAAGCTCACTGAAATTTGAATGATATATTATTCTTACGCTTCTTCTGTAATCTCTCAGAGTGATTTTGAAATCTATCTCATAGTCAAAGTAAGTGATATCTTTTCAACCATAAAACATAAATTATCCAGTGAGTTGGTTCTATCACCTCAACTTTATTTTAAATTTTTTTAAAAATATTTTTTCTAGAGTAAGAGTTTTTAAAAATTTATCTTTATTGTTGGAAGTAGTACAGATGTCCCCCTTTACCCCCATCGACCCCCTCCACTGCACAACTGTCACTACCTAGGCCAAAATATGTTTTTTATTTATTTTTAAAGAGAGTGGAAGGGAGAGAGAGAGAGAGAGAGAGAGAGAGACATCAATGCAACAGAAAAACTAAAACCTGCAACCTGAGCATGTGCCCTGACTGGGAATGGAACTGATAAACTTTCAGTGCATGGGATGAAGCTCAACCAACTGAGCACACCAGCCAGGGCTGTTACTTCAACTTTATAGAAGATGAAACTGAGACCCAGGAAGGTTAAGTAAATTACTAAACCACAACCTTAAAAAGTGACAAAATTTAGATTTTTAATGTAGTATGTCTGACTGCAGAGCTTATAACCTCTCCACTCTATCTTGTAGTATCAGTATTGTCTAAATACCCATTTCATATTTCAACCATTTCCCCAGTCTTTTAAAATTAATAATCTGAAGTAATCTTTCTTCTCTCTTGCTTGTCATATCTAATAAATTACAAACTATTGTTTTCCTTAATGTTTTTATTTTGCATCCAGTTCCTTTTACTGCCAAGATCAAATTCAGACCCTTTTCATTTACCTGTTGCCTATTGTAGTAGCCTCCTAATTTATCTCTTAGCTTGTCCTCTCTTCACTTAGGTTACTAAAACAGCTTTTTATCCTGTGGCTTCCCTCTCTGATTACTTACTCCCTTGCCTTCATATTGCCTAAGAAAGTGTTATGGACTGAATTATGTCCCTCCCCCAGCCCACCCCAATGCATATGTTGAATTAACTCCAAATGTAATTGTATGTGGAGATAGCTCCTTTGAGAAGGTAACTAAGGCTAAATGAGGTCATAAGGGTGGAGTCCTAATGGATATGGCTTTCAAGAAGAGAAAAGACGTCAGAGATGCACACATGCACAGAGGAAAGGCCAGGTGAAACACTGAGAAGGCAGTCATCTACAGGCCAAGGAGAGAGGCCTGAGTGGACACCAAACCTGTCAACACCTTGATTTTGGACCTGCAGTCTTTAGAACTGTGAGAATTGAATTTCTATTGTTTAAAATATCTAGTCTGTGACACCTTGATATGGCAACCCTAGCCAACTAATACAAGAAGGATGTATAAATGCCTCATCCAAACTATCTAACACATTAACAATTTGATTCTCTCTTTCAATGTTATTCACCAAAGTACTTCCCATTTCAACCAACCCCCTCAACACTTAGGTCTTTCTTCTCCAGGCTTTCTGAAGCTAATTCTCTTATATTTTCAATGTAGGTGCTATTTGTCCTTCAAGAATGAGGTCTAGTTTCACTCCTGTTTCCTTATCTAGACTGTAAATTCCTGTGGGTATGTTGCAGGGGTTCAGAACAAGTCACCCCAAGATTTGCCTCGGTGGTACATGGATTGTTTTGAGCTAAAGGCAAATTTAAGAAAACTTCTGCCCATTCCCGCCCTTAACTACTTAGAAGAATTTGAATTAGGGGCCTTGCCCTTAATAAGAGATTGTCAGAGATAACCTTTTTTTGACCTAGCTATAGGAGAGCACAAACTTCTAATTATTGAACAGCTGTTCTTATCCTCTGGTCCTACAATGGCTTCCTCCTATCTGAAGCCCCAAGGTGATCTTTAACTCAGAATCTCATATCTCATTTCCCCTTTCTTTCTTTGAACCTCTCATGTATGTGGGGCCTCTGACTCTCTCATGTATGTGGGGTTCCCATACATACAAGGCAGGGCAAAAGTAGGTTTACAGTTGTTTATATGGAAAATCATACAATAATTAATAAATAATATGATAATAAACTGTTTCACATACTTACAACTGTAAACCTACTTTTGCCCCACCCAATATATATGTAATTAACTTCGGTCATTTTTCTCTTGTTAATCTGTCTCATGTCAGTTTGATTATTAGACCAGCCAAGAGAGCCTTGAGGGTAAAGTTTCTTCCTTCCCCATGGGACTATGCTGCCGGATTAGTGTCCCTCAAAGGACCTAAGGCAGTGTCTGGACTTGATGCCTAACAAGTGTCTGTTGATTGAGTTATTAGTTTATCTGGATTGTCAAGATTTCTCTAATACCTGCTCTTCTATTGCAATCCTCTGGCTGTTCTGTAAAAGTCACAGTTTTAGAGGATTACAGCCTGGATGATAACAGCAAACATGTCTTTCTTAGAAGAGTACATTGTCATCTCAAGAAAATGTACTCTGATCCCTAATATTCAGAATCTATTGTCAATATCGTGGTGAAACAAATTTCGTCCTAATAATCAGCCTTTCTGCCATAATGTTCCATTTTCCATCAGAGCTGGGGTACCCTCTCCTACAGCAAATAACACTAGGAGAACACGAGTGCACACGTGTCTGTCCTCTGCATCACGTCAGGACACAATCAGCATCTCCACAAATGTCAGATCAGGAGTAGACACAGCACCCACACCTCATGTTTAGCTCTGCTGACACTTAGAAATGTGGTTTCAGGTTGCAGGGGGATTGTCCTGGGAGGAGGGGGGGACTCTTCATCTTTTTCCCATTTTAGATTTAAAATGATGGGAAACTCTTTTCATTTGTCTTTCCAGGTTCTTTGGTTTTCTGCTGTTAAAGGTTAGAAGCGAAACCTCACTGCCCTGTCTCCTTTCCAGCTGAAACTGGAAGGCTTAAGAATCCCATCAGTGGGTCTGAGGTGTGGGTAGTTAAGGAAGTTGTTTAGAAGTTTGTAAAGTTTTTCCTCAAAGACAGTGAATAAAATACACCTCCCCTTCTCAGTTTTAACAAAGAAATCCGGCATTAACATAGGAAAACCTCTGGTTTGCATTTTTTAACAGCTGACATTTGTACCTTTTGGAGGAAAGTGAAGGGCATCTCATTGCTTCCTCCTTTAAATCAGCCTGGAAATAATGGGGATGAGAGGGAAGCAGGGCTAATTTCCTTTGTCTCCTATTCAGCAGATAATGGTGGTCTGCGAGGGGTGTTAAAGGCCAGGCAGCAGCGGTGACCTGGAGATGACTTCATTCTTCCGAGGTTTATCAAAGGCTCCTGTCAGTCAAACCCCTGCTGGGAGACTGGGGAATGGCCATCTGGTTCCCTGTTCATCGGAGGAGAAAGGAGAGTGAGGAGGTGAAAAATCTCACTGTCAGTTCTGAGCCAGGTGGATGGCAATGGTTTGGGAGGTAGGTTTAGCAACGTTTATGCACATGTGCATAAGAGAAATAAATGTAAAGATATTTGTGTGTATGTGTGTGTGTGTGTGAGAGAGAGAGAGAGAGAGAGAGAGAGAGGCAGAGAGGAGGTAAGAGAGACAGGGAGGGTGGGATAGAGACTTATATTTAAGCCAGTGTGATCATCTTGAATCAATTTTAAGTGGGAAGACTGAAGGTCACTCATGCTGCTAACCATGCAGAGAAACCTCTGAATTGTTTCTCTGGCTGTGGGGAAGAAAGGGAATAAGTGGCTCGCAGCAGGTAGCTGATTTAATTTAAAGCACAATGTTTCTGTTCTGAAACCAGAATTCTTTCATCCCAGCCTTATGGATTACAAGCACTAACAAGGTATTACAAGAAGCACTACCAGGAAATCTTCCCCTCTCCCCTTTACCCTAGTCACTCTCTGGTGAGCTTGGCTTTCCTAGGGCCACACAGCAGGGTCTCTCCATAGGGAAGCCTCTCAGAAAACCTTTGGTGTCCTCCTGACACCTAGATTTGGGTCTGTGTTAATGTGAGAATTCCTACCAGTAGCTACAACTTACACAGTCATGGGAAGCAACATTTCAACCCTGGACCTTGCAAGCAGGGAAGCAAGGATGCCCGCCACCCCCCATCCCTCCCGGCCTTTCTTCCATCCTTTCCTCCTGCTGTCTCTCCCTCTCTCTGTAATATATATGTATTTTACCATCTTAAGCATTTTAAGTGTGCAGTTCAGTGGCATTAAGGACATTTACATTGCCCTGCAATCATCTCCACCTGTCTCTAGATCTCTTCATCTCCTCAATGAAATTCTGACCCCATTAAACAGTAACTCCCCCCAGTCCTTCTTTTTCCAGACCCTGGCAACCACCGTTCTACTTTCTGTCTTGATGATTTTGACTACTCTAAGTACCTCATATACAGTCTTACTCCTTTTGTGACTGCCTTATTTCTTTCAGTATAATGTTTCTAAGATTATAGCATGTGTTAGGATTTCCTCCTATTTAAGGCTGAATACCATTTCATTGTATGGATATAGCACATTTGCCTATCCACTCATCCATCCATGGACACTTGAGTTACTTCCACAGAGATTTTTCTTTTAAATTGTGTGGTTCTTACATATTTGTCCTCTTGTCTAGTGAGTAGCAACAAATTAGGTAAATGATCTCTAAATTCTGGGAGTTTTAGTAAAGATTAATAAGGGGACCAAAAAAAGGATCACCAAGACAATAATTTAGTTTCTGTCAACATATCTCACCTCACTTGAGTCCACTGCCCTGTAATAAAAAAAAGGGCTGTGATTGTGGTTGTATTTCTGGCTGTTTGGAGTGGAGTGGGGCTTTAATCCAAATAGACCATGGAGGAACTAAAAAAAAAAAAAAGAACATAAAAAACTAAAAAAGTGTGACTTCTCTATTAAAAACAACCTTTATAATAGAAATTTCTAAAATACACAAAAATGGAAAGACTAATTCGATAAACGTCTCATGAACTGTCGAGCCAGCATAATCAGTCATCAACATATGACCGATATTTTTATACCTGACCCTCCATTCTTGGTTGTTTTCATTTCCCCCCTAACTTTTTGTTTAAAAAAACTTTAAATCACTCAGCTGGTGTGGCTCAGTGATTGAGTGTCAACCTATGAACCAGGAGGTCAAGATTCCATTCTCTGCCAGGGCACATGCCCAGGTTGTGGGCTCAATCCCCAGTAGGGGGCCTGCAGGAGACAGCCGATCAATGATTCTCTCTCATCATTGATGTTTCTATCCCTCTCTCCCCTTCTCTTCCTCTCTGACATTAATGAATATATATATATATATATATATATATATATATATATATATTTAAAGTTCAAACCTACAGAGGAATTTCTTTAAAAAGTGTGAAGAGCAATTATATATCATTATCTTCACCTAGAATCACCAATTGTTTTTTTACCTTTGCTTTTTATCTACCTACCTATCTGTCTGTCTATCATCTGCCTACCTATCTCTCTAGCTTTATCTTTACCTTTTTTTCTTGGACCATTTGGAATTAATTGCACACATGATGACACCTTATCTGTTAATACTTCAACACCTGCCTAAGAACAAGTATCACATTCAGCACTTAAAATGTATACAACATGATTATCTAATAAAAAGCTATGTCATAACTTTTTTTTCTTTTTCTGTTAGAAGATCCAGTAAGGAATGAAATATGACATTTCATTTTTATTTCTCTTTAGTCTTACTTAGACTCCCGGCCCTTTGCTTAGATATCACCCAGCTCTGTTGGGGAGAAGGTCTTACAGATATAAAGTTTAATCTCTGAGGTGGTGAGAAGAGGATTATTATTGTTTCCAAATCTGGAATCATCATGGTCTCAATGTTTACATTATTATTAGCAGAAATAGAGAATTGGAGAGTCAGTAATGTCTGGAACCTTCTAAATGTTTTGGCATCCAAATATCTCCTAAAATATTTGCAAAGAGCAAGACTGCTGAGACATGAACTAGGTCCAATAAATTAGTCACACATTAGAGAAGCATATCACCTCTGCCTTTCTAACTATTTCTGAAAGAAGGGCAGGCTTGCCTTTTGTCCCTCCAGGGACACAGAGTTGCTCATACTAATGCGAATCTAAATATATTTTGGAACATCTGCTTTAATATTGTATCACTCCTAAGAGTCAGGATATCTCTTGTTTGTATGTGAAGTAACTGCACATGGGGCATGTAGGGTATAAGGCCCAGATGGAGAAGATTGTCTCTGATTTGCTGAACACTTCCCAGGACCACATAGTCTTCTTGAGGGCACTAAACTAGTATTGTCACTCTGTTAATGTATCCAAACTCAAACCAATGGGATGGTTCCTAGTTATTTATTTGGGACTGTTGTGGCTACTGAAGTATCTAGGTGCAGCAAAATGCTGTTACCATGTAAGGATGTATTGTTTTTGCATATAATATTATTTATAATTTCTATGAATAAAACATACCAATCTATTAAAATGATCATTTATCAGTGGTCGGAAAACTGGGGCTCATGAGCCACATGCGGCTCTTTGGCCCCTTGAGTGTGGCTCTTCCACAAAATACCAACTTCTGTGCATGGGCCACAAAGTTTCAATAGCACTGTACATGCGTGCCAGCACGTGGTATTTTGTGGAAGAGCCACACTCAAGAGGCCAAAGAGCCGCATGTGACTCGTGAGCCGCAGTTTGCCGACCACTGATTTAGGTCTTTATAAGTCCAAATAAATATTTTTGAAATCTATCTGAAAAGAGGATAAAACATATATAAGTTTGGCCTTTTGGAAAGAAAAATATACATATCAGCCAGCACACCAACTTGCCTATTAGGGGGTAATAGGCAATATTACTATGATCTATGTACCCATAGTTTAAATAATAGAAGAGTCTCTAATACTATTAAGATGAAGCATAACATTTTAAAGCTCTATCTGTCATTTTTGTATTGGTTGACTTTTTGGAAATCAAAAAGAAAATCTTTTGTTCAAATTTGTTTCATTTAGCTTATGAGAGAAGTATTATTGAACCCTATCAGCTGGAAAAATTTTTAAATGAAAAACTTTTTGTTTTTATTTTGAAATTCCTCCACCATATTCGACGCTCAACCAATGAGCCACACTAGCCGGGCTATGCTATACTTTTAAATGACTGGCAGTGCAGTAGTTTTGTTTATACCAGCATTGCTACAAACACATGAGGAATGCATTATAGTATGACATCACAATGGCAATAAGACTTTTTCACCTCCATTAAAATCTTATGGGACGACTACTACTGCATGTGGTCAGCAGTTGACCAAAAGATCATTATGTGGCACATGACTGAATTACACTGGAAAATAACAGTAAATAATTATTTAGTGAAAAATTTCCAATAAGGTAGTGGTGGACTGGCAGCTTATACCTCCAGAATTCTTAAAAGACCATAGAAGATACAATTGGTTTATTCTAAAGACATAATTGTGGTTTAGCAATGGAAATGTAGCAAAACATATTGTGTAAGTCAGTCACCTAGACACTGAGGAAGTCAAAATAGCAGGAAGCAGCTGCCATGGGTGTCCATGTATCATGCTTTTCTAGCACCGGGTCAGAGCTCAGCATCCAAGGCCAAGTTCATCTTATAAGGTGCTGAGTGTCCAGCTGTGCAGGTTGAATCCATCTAAGTGGAATGTGATGTGGGTCATTATCATACTCCTCCCAAGCAGTAGGGATCTTCCAGCTTTATTCCTGAGCTTCCTCTCCTCATCCTACATTGTAAACCAAGGCTTTTTATCATAATGGTGGGGATTAGCAGGATAATCAGCATAATTGACCCATTCTGATCCTGGGCATCACCTCCCATGGGGGACCCAGGACTCAATACTCTATTATAACTGGTGTTTAGCTGTCAGTCAGATAGATAACCTGGGGCTAGCTGAATGCTGAGCACATGGGAATTTGCCAAGGGCAGGCAAATTGGAAAGTGAGCTTAAAAGTAAGTCTAAAATTCCAAGGTATGGAGAAAAGGCAGGTATCCAATTCAAGGCCAGGATCTAGAGAAGCCAGTAATCAGGCAAAAGAAGAGCCATGGAGGGCTCATAGGGTAGAACTGGGAGGGCAGTTGCCTAAAAGAAGTATAATAAACTCAGTAATTAGGACACCTGGGTGATAGAATTACTGTGGCACCAAGAGAAAAGATAGAGCCCAATCTTGAAGAGGCCTCACTACCAAATTTAGACTGGGGCCAGGAAGATAGATTTTCCTAGTTAGCAACTGCCACAGGAAATCTCACCCCTTGCTCTTCTTAAGATGGGTCCTGAAATTTGGAAGTGAGTATGCCTTCGTGTGTGTGTGTGTGTGTGTGTGTGTGTGTGTGTGTGTTTTCAGTAAAATAATCTCAGTTGCTAGGTTAGAAGCAAAGGAGGATGGATATGACAGGGACACAGACATCATTTACAGAACCCAAAGGCATAGATTTGGGGATTAGGATTTTGTGCCCTATGTCCAGCTTCTGAGAAAGGTTTTGTGGTATCCCTGAAATCCTACCTAAAGGATGAGAAACGGATTTTGTACGAAGGGCCTTTTCTAATAAGCAAGGTCTCTGATCTCAAATTCCCCGATCCTCTTTCTGAACTGAAGGTCTGCCTAACTTTTTTGGAGCCTAGAAGGAATGGCCTTATCAAATGAATCTGCCTCCTCTAATTCGGGGTGGTAGTTCTTCAGACTGAGTTTTTCTGTGAGTTGACCCTGCCTGTCTCATGAGCGGTGGGTCCTATGAGGCAGAAAGGATCTGAGGAAATCAGCAGTTGCCTTGGTTTCCAAATGTCCCCACCCTTCAGTTGGTTCTGAAAACAACAGTCTGTTTCACTTGAAAGGGGAGTGCATGCTGAGTTCTCTTCTCAGCTTATAAATTATGCTGTATTAACACTGGCAACAGTTTCATTTTCACTGTGTAAACATGAGGCAGCACAGAATGGGAAGGAGGTTGGAAGGGCTGGCTGCCAGGCCCCCACAGAGATGCGTGAGCAGCTCTTTCAATGTTGGATGGTATTCGCACTCACATTAAGGGTGGGTCCCCCAACACCTGTTTCTAACAGTCAGGTTTTCTTTTTTTAATTATGAATACTTCTGCCACCTAGGTTGGCTTTGTACTAGGTGAAGTACATGTTTAAAGAAATGCTGTAATTCAAACAGCCCTGAGAGAGGTGCCTCTTCTTAAAAATGCCCAGTGGTTGGCCACCATGTCTGAGATTCTATTACAGATTCATTTGTAAAGGTAATGATGTAATACTTTAAGAGTTCTCTCATCAACTATAAGTACTCTATAGATGGAATCATATATTCATTTCTCTAACCCTTTCATTGAGCCAGCAAACATTCATAGATCTTCTGTGGTACACAGGTGCATTGGTCCCAAATTAAAGTTTCCACGGACATTGTTGGCCATGAAGAACTCAGCATAAAGTAATTCATCAGTAACTGCAGACAGCTGACTTGAAACGAGCAATCCAGGGTAACTAAATTTTGAGTGAAGATTGAGGTACAGGAAAGACTATGTCTCAAGATATATAGGGTGTCCCCAAAATGTATACACACACTTTGAATAATTATAAGGCAGTGTATATTAAAATACATTTCATTTTCAAAGTTGAGCTATCAGCTGTTAAAGTGTGTATATCCAAAGAGGACAGTCAGAGGTAGGATCTAGACTAAGATCCGGGACAGCCTGGGGGGAGAGTTAGGACAATGATGGGCTGAAAGAAGGTGGGGAGGGGATGTTACAATGGAGGAAAGGGAAATAGAGGGTATAAAAATGAAAAACAATAACAAAACCCCCTTTTTTTGGCTACACATATTTATTTTAGAGCCCATTTGTACAGCAATGCGCTTATAAAGTAAGAAACCCCTTTGAAACAAGATGACTTCTAAACCTGAAAAAAATCACTACACTAAAATCAACTTTAACGTTAGAATAGAAAAGTGAAAAATTTTGGTTTAAGTGTCTATGTGAAATGTGAGGCTTTTAAGAATTGTCTCTAGGGCAGTGCTTAGCAATCTTTTAAAAGGTGAAACACTATCAATTATAATGGTTCCTGCTGCAGCTAACTAAAAATCCAACTTGACAAACAAGCTTAAACTATTGGAAAATTATCTAATATAAAAAGAGTTGCAAATGTAGAGCGAGCTTTAGGATGGTGTTAGTCAGTTTTTTAATAATGCCACAAAGGGCCTAGTTCTTCCCCTCTCTCTACCCTAACCATGCCAGTGTTATTCTATCCCAGGGATGATTTCCCCCAATAGTCGTGTGATGGCCACAAGTGTATCCGGGCAACAATTCTTCCTTGTTTACACCTGGTGGGAGAAATAATTTCTCCCTTAACATGGAATTTATTTTCTTCCCTTCATCTAAGTGAACAACCCGTTTCCCATGCCTATATGCAGTGGCATCCACTGATTGGCTTCTGCCCTGAACCAGTCTATAAAAGAGACTGATATTATGTGATTGGCTTGAGAACTAAGCAAAACCTGGAATTTCTCATAGTGCAGAATAAGAAATTAATAGAAAATGGAATGAATGGTTTAGGGAAGTCAACTACTATGTCCATACCCTAATTAGTGATGGTACTATGACTGAGGTAGGAGTGGAGGGTGCAGAGGCCTGGTTCTTGCTCACTCCACCTTTATTTCCCCTTTACCCTTTACCCTTACTTCTTAGTAAGGTCTCTTCTGTGTCTCATCATTGGTTTCAGCTCCCACTAGTCATTTCTTCCATTCAAGTTCCAAGTTCCCACTAGGCAGACATGCTACAATTTCAGCTTCTACCAGCTTAACTGTTTAGGTGCAAAATCTGACATCCTGGACTGAATAATTAGTTTGATATCTTTGAAATCATTCCATATAATAAAAGCCTAATATGCAAATTGACCGAATGGAGAAATGATTGTCAGAACAACTGGTCACTATGATGCGCACTGACCACCAGGGGGCAGACACTCAATGCAGGAGTTGCCCCCAGCCTGCAGGCCCCAGGCCAGCCAAGGCAGATGCCAGCACACCCCCACCCTCCACCCCTCCACCCCGATCACCCTGCCGGTCACCCCGCAGATTGGCCCCGATTGCTGGCCAGGCCTAGGGACCCTACTCATGCACGAATTTCATGTACTGGGCCTCTAGTGTTTTACAAGAGCACTCACAGATGGATATCAGCTGTAACATACCAATGCACATGTGTTGGCAGCTGCAATTGGCCCCAGTGACACCATTTCCTTTCATCATCCCTCCAATCCTATGGGAGGTAGTGTTATTGGTGGGGTGTCCTCTGTGTCCCCACCTCTTGCTGGTGGAAGTGGAGTTCTTGGGGTGCTTCATGACTAAGACTTTCCTAAGGCCCCCATGGGAGGATGAAGTATCGTGGAAAGCTTTATTATGATGTAACATTAAGGGAGTTCCCCTCCAAGGCCCCATCTCCCTCCCTTCCACTAGCTAATACAATGGCATAGCTAGGATTAAAGCCACTGTCCAGAGTTTCCACTCTATATTAAATCCCAGTCCAGTCCAGCATCTGGCTAGCTTAGCTTGTGTTCGCAGCTGCAGTCCATTGCATGTGGAGTCCACATGGCCCTGGGCTTCTAGGGCCACATAGCAGTCTACTGTGGGTCATGGAACAATCCAGTGTAAGGACAAACAAGCAAGAGTAACAAGAGAGTGAGAATCCTTTGAGGATTTTAACTAGGAGCTTATCCAATTAATCCTCCAGGATTTTGTACATTTGAGTGGCTCCAGTCCCTAGCCAATCCATGGTTCCCCAGGCTAGACTGACAGGCAAGCACTTTTCCTATATCATTTCACTGGCATGTGCCCATCTTCCCCTTGGTCTGGTCCCTTCCCCTAGTGATCTGCAGGGAATAGACTGGTGGTTCCCTGGGGAATGTAAAGTTGCAGCTTCCTGCTGAAGCTGCCCAGATGACCATGCTCATGATGTCTGGCCTTCCCTTTGATCCATTGTAATTAGCTAGTTATTAATAATAGGAAAGGAGCAAAGGGAAGGCCAGACATTATAGGCATATTCCCTGTAAAACACTGGGGGAGTGATCCAACAAAAGGAAGACAGACGCATGCCTCATAAAGGTGGATGACAAAGGGAAGGTACTTCCCTGTCAATCACACTTGGGGACAGAGATGTTTGGCCAGAATGGGCGTGGCAACAGCAAGCATAGGAAAATTTGGAATATATAATCCCCTGAATCTTGGTTCCTCTTGGTATGCTTGGCTCATGGCTCACGCTTGGCTTCCTGGAATTCTCCCATGTGGCCCACAGCAGTGTGGACCCCCACTAATGGACTGCAACTAGCCTGATCCTGTACTGGACCCAGCTCCAACATGGGATGGAAACTGGGCACTGGCTCTGATGTTAGTTCTACTGAAACCCAAGCTACACTTCTATGACTGGACTAAGGGAAATGGGGCTTTGGAAACCCGGGAATGTAATTCCATGGGAATAAAATTTATCATCCTCCTGGGGGGCCTGCAGAGATTCTTATTCCAGCTGTACCCCAAGGACCCCACTCACACTAACAACAGGAAAGACAAAGACATTGCATGTTTTTCTTTGGTAACACCTTTGCTTTTTGCTTTCTTTTGTTTCTCTTATGGGAAATTTAAAATTCCTCTGCAGATTCTATGTTTTACATTGACGATCATTCGTATGTTTGGGTGGTGAGCAAGTTCTTAAGGAATTAAAGACCTCAGTGTATCAAGTGTGCATGCCAGTAGGGCAGAAACAATAGTGCATTGAGTCCCTCCTGTCACCTCACTTTAGTCCTTGTGCCAAAGTCTTTCATATTTCTTGTTAAATGATTTGTGTTTGTCAATGGCAATAATGGCAATAGAATCTTTTAAATGAACTTTAAAGTTGACGAAACTGAATAAAGAAACTGTTTAAAATTGACAGATATCTCCTATGATTCCCATTTAAAATACTTGTGCACATTAAAGGTTTACATAACTCGTAGTTTTGGACCAAAAATAAGTTTAACTAAAGGGGAGGTTGGAGTTAGTACTGGTTGAGTAGGTCTGAAGCTTTGGTTAAAAATC
This sequence comes from Myotis yumanensis, assembly GCF_028538775.1. Classification (NCBI taxonomy): domain Eukaryota; kingdom Metazoa; phylum Chordata; class Mammalia; order Chiroptera; family Vespertilionidae; genus Myotis; species Myotis yumanensis. Next base: position 77,706,242 of record NW_027223753.1, read on the forward strand.
CTCAGAGGATCCTCAAGTCAAATTACATGGAAGCAGAATCAGACATTCCTGGCAGAAAGTGCAATACCCTGGGGTCAGCCATCTTCCACACAAAGGTGGAATGGCTGAGTGCTTGTCTGTGTTAATTACCACCTAAATCACTGGGTGGGATTAGCAGAAAATGCATAACTCAGGTGGTTCTTCATTTGCACTTAATGACTTTGGTCTTTTCCATAGCAAATGCTGAAGTATACTACAAGGGGAAGGAAAAACATCCATAATTACTGTTTTTTAAAACAGCAGACAGAATAACTAGCTATAATTTTTTTAGAAAAAGAGTTCAAGTTTTTCATTTTGCTTTTAAGAAAGACAGAAAAAGCTTGCTTTAGACAATTTTGCAGAGTATTGCTGACAAAAACCAAAAAAGCCATGGCTGGTGGGGTGTGAAGAGGAGCCTCATTCCTTGATCAAAACAAAAATAATAAAACAAAATACCCCCCCCAAACACCCCACAAAAAGCATATTAATCAGAAATACAAACAATAGGTCTCTTCTGCTCCCTAGTCCCCCCCACTCCCCATGAAATAACAGAGAAAAACCTGTATTTTGTTTTGTTTTTCAAGGTATAGTAGAGAGAATTTTTTTTTTTTTTTTTGAATATGCTTTCAAATCCTCAGGGACTTTATAATTTATCAAGAAAGACACATTCTTCCTAATGAAAGGTTACTGACCTTCATGAATGTGACAGTTCAATTACAGCCCATTCATATGCAGAGCAGCGCTGATAAAGGATTTAGGAAATGTGACTAGCATAGCAAAAAAAAAAAAAAAAAAGCGTCTAGGAAACTATTAGTTTTTTTAAAAAATTTTAATTGTGAAGTAAGAATAATAAATAAGATGTGCTCAGGTAGTAGAACCTTTTCTTCTCTGCCCTCGCAGCCCATTAGATTTGCTTCAGTGGATATGCTGGCTCTTTCGTTTTTCTTTTTTCCTCCTAATATTTCTGACTTTTTAATCCTCTGAACAGATAAACCTAACAAATCAGCAAGTCCTTGGGGTTCTGAAATGTAGGGTTTCAGTTTTTCCCCCTTTCTCTTTGACTGGCAGGGCAAGCTGGAACGTGTCTCAATGTTATTTTAAGTGCTTGACTACTATTTAGATGCTGAAATGGATGGAGAGTTACAAGGAGGAGTGTTATATATGCTCAGCCACCCACATACAGGCACTCAAGCTCAAGTTTATGGGAGGCAGGCCCCTCCAGGACAGCAAATAGCTAAGCCAGATCTTGGCTAGACTCACTGGAGCCAGCCTTAGCCAGACTTGGGTGACACCTGTGAGCTGCTGTTTGTTGAGCTCCTCCAGGTGTGGGTAGAAAATCAGATGGCCACTTTGTAAATCAGCAGAGAATGTCCCTCAGCCAGAGGTCTCTGGAATATCCCAGGACCACCTTCTTTTTTAGGAGCTGCTAGTAGGGATTCTCCTCAAATAATACATTTTTCATTTAAAAATAAGCAAAATGTAAAATTCTTCTTGGGATAGAACCAATATAAATATTTAAAAATTTTGGGAAATATAATAATTATTTTCGTTACTAATACTTTAATGTGGAAATTAACATCAGCCAAATATATGTGTGGAATGAGTTTTGAGCAGTAAACTTGACTGGAAGTTCTGAGAGAGCATACGTGTCCCCCACACCCATCATACATCTTGGCACACAGTGATCATTCAGTATTTGTTGAATGAATCTCTTTTCCTACAAATTTCTTTACCACACCTTGGTTTTTGGATAAGAAACATGGTCTAATTATCAACTGATCCTCTAAGGTATTTACCCACTCTAATTTGCCTTAAAGATTATTGCCTTCCTCCACCATCTCTGGGCTAAGTACTTGACTTCAAATCATTTTCAATAATGTTGCATCTTTGAACTTAAGATTACAACAGGAGGGTTATTATTTATTTTAAGGCAAAGAATAAGAGAAGTGTTGGGGAGCACATGAGACTTGGTTGGAGAGTTTGTAAGAAGGACATTCTGAGAAAAGGGAAGTGTGTGGAAGGCCACCTGCCCTGTTTATCAGAATTCTGACTTAGGGGAGACTTAAGGGAGTGTTGAAGGTGGGGCCCTAATTATTCATTGACCTTTCCAAACAAGTCCGTGCACATGCAGACACCTGGGTCTTTACTGGAATCCTTATGCTTAATCTTTGGGTTCCCTTGCATAGAGGACAATGCAAACACATGTGTCCTCCCAAGATTACTGACCTTCCTAATTGTTGGTGGCATAGGTAAACACCAGAAATTGCTGCCTCGCACAACCACTTCAAAAACACAACTAAAAAACAAAACAGACATCATCCAGAACCACAGGAAGGCTGGCTGAGTGGAAATTCTACAACTAGAAGGAAAGAGAAAAGCACACTGAGACTCAGAGGAGGTGCGGAAGTAAAGTGCAGAGGTACTGAGGTGCACGTGGAAAGGGCTGGCAACTGAGGACACGGTTGTCTTTTTCAATCAGGAGGGAGTCTCAAGCTCCCAACTGCTCTGAACTCCAGTTCCAGGTGAGTCTCTGGGGACCCTGACTCATACGGGGAGAAACTGGACTGCCTGGCATTGGTCAGAACTCTAGGGTGGCTTTCTCTCACAGGTGCTTTCAGTGATTACCAGGACACTGAGACGCGGGGCCTCTTAGGGTAGGACTGAGGATCTGCCATCCCTGTTGATTCCCTGAGACCCCAACCCACCCAAGCTGTGCGCAGAGGCTTTTGCATATGAAAGGCCTGGCCCTTTGCAATGTGAAAATTACCTAACAAACTGCAGCTGGGTCAGAGGCCCAGAACTTCCAAAAGAAGGCCCAAGGCCCCACAGCAGCTTGCATTGCTTCACAGCTGGGCCTCATCTGGGCACCTCCAAATCCCAAACAAAGAGGAATCTGCAGATCTCTCCATAGCTTCTGCTGGGTAGCCTCAGGCAGAGGCTAAATTAGCACCTCCTTAGAGATCCAAGAGCCAGTGTACCCAGTGGTCAAAGTGGGACCATCCAGATTACAAGTCCTCAGATCCATAAGGGACACACTCAGGGGGCAGACTCAGTAAGCACCAAAGCCTCACTGAAGCAAGTCTTGCCCCAGAATGGTGTCTCCAGCACAGAAGTTCTCCCACTGTAGACACAGCTGATTCTCACAGCCAATTGGCCTGGAGGCCAATTCCTCCCAGTGATACCTATAACAATCAAGGCTTAACTACAACAAGACTGTGCACAAAGCCCACAAAGGGGTGCACCAAGAGTGTTCACCTCAGGTAATTGGGGAGGCTGAGCCACTGGGCCCTATAGGTCACCTAGCACACAAAGCCACTCTATCAACACCGGGAAGCACAAAAAATGTGGAGACAAAGAAACAGGTCACAAATGACAGAAATGGAGGTAAGCAAACGACTGTATATAGAGTTCAAAACCACATTTATAAGGTTTTTCAAGAATTTTCTAGAAACTGCTGATAAATTTAGTGAGACCCTCAAGAAATCTAGTGAGACCCTCGAGGATATGAAAAAGGACCAACTAGAAATTAAGCATACATTGACTGAAATAAAGAATATTATACAGAGTTCCAACAGCAGACGAGAGGATCGCAAGAATCAAGTCAAAGATTTGAAATACGAAGAAGCAAAAATCACCCAACAGGAAAAACAAAAAGAAAAAAGAATCCAGAAATATGAAGATAGTGTAAGGAGCCTCTGGGACGATTTCAAGATACCAACATCCAAATTATGGGGGTGCCAGAAGAAGAGAGAGAGCAAGATATTGAAAACCTATTTGAAGAAATAATGACAGAAAACTTCCCCTACCTGGTGAAAGAAATAGACTTACAAGTCCAGGAAGCACAGAGAACCCCAAACAAAAGGAATCCAAAGAGGACCACACCAAGACACATCATAATTTAAATGCCAAGAGCAAAAGATAAAGAGAGAATCTTAAAAGCAACAAGAGAAAAAAAGTCAGTTACCTACAAGGCAGTACCCATACGTCTGTCAGCTGATTTCTCAACAGAAACTATGCAGGCCAGAAGGGAGTGGCAAGAAATATTCAAAGTGATGAATAGCAAGAACCTACAACTTAGATTACTTTATCCAGCAAAGCTATCATTCAGAATTGAAGGTCAGATAAAGAGCTTCACAGATAAGAAAAAGCTAAAGGAGTTCATCACCACCAAACCAGTATTATATGAAATGCTGAAAGGTATCCTTTAAGAAAAGAAAGAAGAAGAAAAAGGTAAAGATATAAATTATGAACAACAAATACACATCTATCAACAAGTGAATCTAAAAATCAAGTGAATAAATAATCTGATGAACGGAATACACTGGTGAATATAATAGAATCAGGGGCATAGAAAGGGAGTGGACTGACTACTCTCAGGGGGAAAGGGATGTGGGGGGTGCAGGAAGAGACTGGACAAAAACCATACACCTATGGATGAGAACAGTGGAAGGGGGGTAAGGGAAGAGGGTGGGGTGGGAACTGGGTGGAGGGGAACTATGGGTTGAAAAAAGAGGAACAACCGTAATAATCTGAACAATAAAGATTTAATAAAAAAAATAAATAAAAGATAAACTTTATCTCAAATTGCTGTTACAATAAAAGGCTAACGAGGCAGGCAATCCAGGCTGCCTGGTCCCTTTGGCCAGGCCATCCCTTAGCCCTCTCTTTCACAGCAAACATTGTGTCAGAGTAATCCATTCATGTGTCATTCAGGGGCTGCTGGTCAGCCCCAGAAGAGAAATAAAAATAAGAAAATAGGTTATCGGTGTCAATTTAGGGTATTCCTAAATCTGAAAAAAGCTTTTCCCTTAGGCATTAATGAGTGAAGTCATACTGTTGCTGGAGAATTGAATGAGTTACAATTCTCTTTCCCTAGTGGGAGTGTGGTTCTTGTGATATCTTGAGAAAAGGAATTTTCTAATACTTGCATTGTAGAATGCCTGGTTTTTATTTGTGTAGAGTCATATTCCATGTTCCTTAAACCAGTCCTGGAAAAGGTTCAGATGGGGCTTTAGCAGAGCTACTAGTAAAAGCAAATCCAGTGTCCAAAGTTTCTTTTTTATGGTGGAAATGAGTCCCATGCAGCATCAGGCTAGTCCTAGTCCATCAGCCCATTGTGCAGATTCCACATGGGTCTGAGTCCTGTGGGCAAATGCAACAGAAGTCCCAAGAGAGCAAGAGGGTCAGGAGAACAAGAGAGGAAACTTTCTTTGTTTATGAGTTATCTTTCGAACCTTTGCAGTGGCCACACCTACTCTGGCCACTGACTCACTCCCAGGTGTGACTGATAAGTAATTTCCTTCCCAAGTCACCCAGACCTAGCTGGGCATGCATCTAAATTGGAGCTTTCCTTTGCTCCTTTCCAGTTATTAATTAATAGCCAGGTTATTACAATGGTTTCAATACATTACTGGTAGAAAACTTTCAGATAATGAATAGCAACAAAGATGGGTCTGCTCAATGTAGCATAAATCAAGTCTTACATATCTGCTTCTCTTGAGCAATACTCTAGAAAAGCTTTATCAGATTTTTTTTTTGTAAATCTGTTAAAATTTGCATAGAATGGTATTCAAATAAAATCATCTCAAATTACTATTTTATTTAGTCTGAATATTCCATTTAAAAATTTATTTAAATATAATACTTTAAGAAATTGAGGATATTTTGAAAATATAATAATTTAAAGACTACTAGAGATACAGTGTTTCCGTTAGCTATGGTAGATATTTTAATGTGTTTTTTCTTTCTTCCAGTTTTTGTTTTATGCCATGTACAATTTGATTTATTTTATTTTTAATACAAAAGGGATGAGATAAGGAATGCTGCATCACACATACTAGTACACACACTTTTATATACTAACAAATACCTTATATGGCAAGGAAATTAGCAATTTGACAGTAAGATCTTTTTAAATTATGAAATAAATTTTTGCCACTTAATAAACATGATTTATGTATTATTTTAATTAAAGTTTTACAACAGCTTTATTTTCTCAAACTTCACTTTTGTTTGGGTCTCTTATTCATTTTTGCATAACCTAAAGGACATAGCAACATGTTAGAAAGATGTTCAATAGAAATTTCTTTCAGTTACTATTTTTCTGCATTTCAGACCTAGATACATTCAGAACTCTTGCATAGTTTATAGAAACTTCTCAGTTCTGATTCAATGCTCTGAAAAGGTGACTTGAAATTTATAAAAGAAATTTAGGTCAGAGTTACATGGCTTATACTTCTTGATATTGTTTTTGAGATTCCTCCTAAATATAAGTTTTTTTTTTTTTACTTTGTTCATTTTTTTATATTATCCAGAACCATTATTTAACTATTAGCAAACTTTCTTGGAGCAAACAATCCATTAAGCACAATATTATGCATTTTACACATTATGAATTAAAAAAAACAGAGAGTCGCATATATAGTAAATGGTAGAACAAGCCCTTCAACCCAAGTTTGCCTGACTCCAAAATCTTTTCACTTAACCAATCGGCTACTCTATCATTAAATGCATGTAGCACAAATAACAGGAATTCTAACTGAAAGTGGCTTAAATAATAAGTAAATGTTATTATCTCATATAATGTTGATCCTATGTAGGATGGCTCTAGTGTCAGATAATTCGGTAGTTCAAAAATAGCACCGAGGGTACATCTCTCTTATCTGCTATCCTCAGTGGATATGTTCATTTTTCTCATGGTCTCAAGATGGCTGCTATAGCTTCAGGCATCACTTTCTTATATTTCAATGTCAAAAGTCAAAATATGGTTAAAATATACCTATGTTTTCCTTTGGACACTTTTTAAGAGTTAAGAAACATTTATCTGAAGTTCTCCCAGCAATCTTACCCTCCTATTTCATTAGCCAGAGCTGGGTCATAGCCCTTTGTAAATAGATCATTGATAAACAAAATGAAATTACCACAATTAATTTAGATAAATCTAAATTTATCAGAGTTAGGGCTGTCCTTTCCTCAAGGACATTGCTGCATGAAACAAACAAACAAACAAACAAAAAAGTGTTTCTCAACAAACTTTGGTTTCTTTGGCAAAGGAAGGGAATAGCATTTGCAGGCAACCATTAAAGCCAGTTATTACAGAGTTATCTCATGATCACCAGGGACAAAAAGACAGACTGTGGAATACTAAAGGGGAAAGTTGGAATCAGTGGAAAAACAAAGGAAAAAATAGTGATCTAATTTGTAGCAGGTGTTTGATAATTGCTAATGACAGAAAATGAATGAAATATAATTTACAACAGACTTAATCTGACAAATCCTATATGATTAAAGGCTCATATGCTAAGTGTATGGTCATCTGGTCAATCATTCAACCAATCAAAGCATAATATGCTAATGATATGCTAAGGCCACTCAACCACTTGCTATGACATTCACTGACCACCAGGGGGCAGACAGTAGACCAGTCACTATGAGGTGCACTGACCACCAGGAGGTAGACACTCCAACCGGTAGGTCAGCTTGCTGCTGGGGTCTGGCTGATCGGGATTGAGTAAGATGGGCCAGACACTCCCTGGAGCCCTCCGTGGGTCCCTCCCTGGCTGGCCAACCTCCTGTGTCCATCCCTGGTCCCAATCGTGCACCGATGGGGTCCCTCAGCCTGATCTGCACCCTCTCACAATCTGGGCTGAGGGACTGCCCCCCTGAGTGCACGAATTTTGTGCACTGGGCCTCTAGTATGTAATGTTATGTGTTGTTCCATGACATTTCAGGCCAATAGTTTAGTAGTCCAAATAAATAACTGTAATTAGTACTATTTTTTGACAGATCTTTATAGCTTTTAATTTTATGTTGTTAATTAGTTTAACAATGCGCATCAATGTTCAGAGCCTTTTTTTTTTTAATTCTTCTTAAAAACACTTGGACTTTAATCATATATTCACTGGGAAGTCCTGAAATGATTCTCAAACACTTGGGTAGCCCATGGTACCTCTACTTTTCCCCTACCTATCTGACTGTGTCCAGAAATGAACCACCCCTTATTTTCTCAGAGAGGTTTATAGTCAGAGATAGAACATATCAAAGTATCAAGATACATTGTCTGGCTGTGTGAATCTTGGGACAAGGCGTGCAGAAAATATAGCAATCAATAACTGGCATTAAACTTTTTCCCTGTAACAGGGGAAGAACCAGAAAGCATAGTGAACATTTATAAGAGGTTTCCACCAAGGGTAACTGAAATAGTACCAGACAATAATTGGGAAACTTGGTTCTCCTCTGGCCAAAGCTTTAATGCTTAAAACTTCATTTCTTAAATGTAGAATGAGTGCCTGGGAATAAGTGATCTCTAAGATTCTTTCTGACTCAACTTTCAGTGATTCTACTTTACAAGTTTGCTTTAGGCCAGTTATGAGCAGACATATAAAATTTGTATTTGAGGTAATTTCACATACTCATAGGAACATTGATTTTTAATTAGTTATACAACATCCTAGAAATTTAGGTTACTTTCTATGTTTTGCTGTTGCCAATAGAGGCTTCTGGTATAGTAACAGCCTCCATCAACTCTTATTAATCAAAATGTGTGCTTGTTTCTTGAGAAAAGTTAAAGCATTTATGTTGTACATCAGTGTGTTCTTTTTGGAACCCTCAGACCCAATTTGAAGTATTTTAAGGCAATCCAGAGAAAACTAAGATCAAACATAACTATCTTATTATTTTTAGTAGTAGTAGTAGTAGTAGTAGTAGTAGTTGGTGGTGGTGGTGGTGGTGGCATAAGGATACCTTCTAATTCAATATCATTAGAATACCATAAAATAAAAAATAAAGGCAATTTCTGAGAGAGATGTTGGGCCTTTCCTTGCTTTTGAGACTATATCTTCCGGACAATCTTCAGCTTCACAAGATTAGTTTTTTGTTGTTGTTGCTTAACCTTGAATTCCTGCTAGCCCTTTCTAGGCTGAGATGGAGCTATACTTACCAAGGAGCTCCATCCCAGGTAACTCTCTCCTCACACCCTTGTCCATGTGTTATCATCCTTTCATGCTTTTCTCTCACTCAGTTGTGCCACTGGGTTTTTTACCATTTTCACTGCTAAACTCAAATCCTTGACAAACCAGTATGTTTACCAAAAACAAGGCTTTGGTAAGAACAATGGCCAGCATGCCACCTCCCTCTGCTGTGTGATTCTACCGCTGGTGCCACACATGTTGTACTAGCAGGCAGGGCTCTGCCCTCATCACCACCTGCACCTTCTCCCAGGCCACTGTGACTACTGCGTACTTTCCCAGAGAGGTAGTGAACAGTTTTACTGCCCTGGAAAGAAATGTGGCACCAGAACACAACCTGCTTCTGACAGCTCTTCCCACCTTTTCGCTTGTCATTTTCTTGAGGGAACTGAGGAAAGTAGGAATGTAGGAGTCACAAGTTTTCTCCGATGCTATGCTCTTCCTTTGGCAGAGAGAGTCTAAAGTGAAAGCTCTAACCTTCTTCACAGAAGAGCTCAGAAAGGCTCATCTGTCTCCTGGGGTCCCATGAGCCCATTAGAGCTGTCACTGAGCAGACTTGGAGCAATTACTCCAGAGTCACAGTTTCAACACCTGCACATGTGTGCTTATATCACATGCCACCCCAAATGCCCAGCTTTCCAGAAGGGGAGGGGGGTATCTCCTGCTATCCTGCTAGTCTATACTCAGTCCTGACCTTCCAAAACCTATGCAGATTATGAGGCCCATTCAGCCAAGATCACCTTGTTCTGGGCTGTCCTCAGATACCAGATGTTACATTTATCTGGTTTACTGATGTAATTTAGACAAAGGAACTATTGTGCACATTCATTTCTCTGAGAAAGTTGAGTCCAAGAGCATAATTCCTCCTTTTCTTTTGCTTACCTACTTTTAAGAATGTGTGGTTACCAAACATAGTACATTTCAAGGATGGAAAATCAGAAAGGATGAAATATGTGCAAGAAGGACAGGGCAAAAATATTAGTAAATATTTGTTACTTTTCATACAGTTACTAATTGTTATTTGAGATGCTGTGTTTAAGAATACTTGATTTTAATAAAATGTTCAGTCTAATTGGAGAAGATATGCTTATTGTACCCAACTTCAGTGTCTGCTTTGCAAAATTAATTAGAAACTGACTAGTGTGACTTGGTGAGACCAGGTTATATTTGATGAACTTGAGATAGGAAATTTTCTTTTGTTTCTTTTAAGCAAGATTCAGGTGGTTCAATAAATGCCACTTAACTGGGGCAGACTCGATCAGAGAAGTTCCTGAATTGGGAAACCAATTAAGTCTAATGATAATTAGCATGCACTGCTGCTTAATTGGGATAGGTGGTCCATTGAGTTGGTATCACTGTAGATAATTAAATTATACTCTTGGAGGATAAGAAATAGAGTCTTCTTGATGCTTTAAAGTCTGAAGGCAATTTATTTCCTCTCTTGATCATGCTTCTGCTGGTTGAAGAAAACTCAATTTCTAAATGATGCCTTTAAAAGTTCTACTTAGAAAGGACCTCTTTATTTGTGTGTATTTATTCTCTTTCTCTTTCTCTCTCTCTCTTTCAATGGATTGACAAGAATTATGTATTTTTTCAAATGCAAAGAATGACACAGAGAGTGTCATTAATTTCTTCAAAGTAGCCTTCAGTAGTGACAGTGACTGGAGATGGAGAAGGACATAGGACTTCATTACTCATCCATAATGATTTAGCTCAGGGTGGCAGCCAGGTGGGGCTGAGGGAGGAGCCTACCTCGGAGTCCAAAACTTGCTTGCAGCTCTGTGACTGCCACAGAGATAAGACAGTTTGCCTCTCTGGATGTCAGGTGCCTCTTTGATTAAATGGAGGAGTGAGACTAAATAGTCACTAAGACTCCTTCCAGATGTACACACAAAAGTAACTCAATTCAGTGGCTTTACTTAAAAACTGTTAAAGTTGATTTTAGCTATATTGTAGTTATCTTCATCAACATAGTATGGTACTGGCAAAAAACATGAATAGACCAAGGGAACAGAATTGAAATGAAAGGAAAGGAAAGCACTAATTTGAAAATATATCTTCATCCCCATGTTCATAGCAGCATCCTATATAATAAAAGGCTAATATAACAACCGGTTGCTATGACACTCACTGACCACCAGGAGGCAGACGCTCAATGCAGGAGCTGCCCCCTGGTGGTCAGTGTGCTTCCACAGAAGGGAGTGCCGCTCAGCCAGAAGCCCAGAAGCCCAGAAGCCGGCTCACGGCTGGTGAGCGCAGCGGTGGTGGTGGGAGCCGCTCCTGCCTCCATAGCAGTTGGACAGCCCCCAAGGGGTCCTGGACTGAGAGAGGGCACAGGCTGGACTGAGGGACACCCCCAAGTGCAGAATTTCATGGACCAGGCCTCTAGTTATTCATAATAGTCATGACATGGAAGCAACCTAAGTGCCCATAGATAGAAAGTGAATAAAGAAGTTGTGGTATATACAGGGTGGGTCAAAAGTAGGTTTACAGTTGTTCATATGGAAAATAATACAATAATTAAAAAACAATAATACAAGAATAAACTCTGTTTCACGTACTCACAACTATAAATCTACTTTTGACCTAACACACACACACACACACACACACACACACACTTTTTATAATGAAATAAAAATAATGAAGTAAAAAGAAGGAAATCCTACCATTTGTGAAAACATAGATGAATCTTGAGGGTGTTATGCTAAGTGAAATGTCAGACAGAAAAAGTCAAATATTGAATGATCTCACTTACATGTGGAATATATATTTTTTTTAAAAAAAGAAAAACAGCAACAAACTCATAGGAAAAAAAAAATCAAACTTGTGTTTGCCAGACAAGAAGGATGGGGGAGGGGAGAGGGAAAATTGGAGAGAGGTGGTCAAAAGGTACAAATTTTAGTTAAAAGACAAATTAGGCCTAGGGGTATAATGTACACCACTGTATGATATGTAAGAAAGTTGTTGAGAATAAATCCTAAGAGTTCTTATCAAAAGGAGAAACTTTTTTTTAAATTGTATCTACTGTTATGTGGGAAGATGGATGTTAGCTAACCCTATGGTAATCATTTCAGGATATGTGTAAATCAAACCATCATGCTGCACCCCTTAAACTTATACAGAGATGTATGTCAGTTATTTCTCAACAAGGCAGGAAAATAATGTTATTGGAGGGGAAATCTTCATTGTTAACTTGGCCAGGTCACTGGCAGTGTAATAATCTCTAGGACCACATTTAAAAATTATTATTGTATAGGAGGTAGCTGGATGCTTTTCATAAGGTTGAGTGAGAAGTGGGGTGGGTATTCATGGAACAATTTTTGTCTGTGCTTTGAAAAAAAGCATAAATCCATGGAGAGGTAAAAAATGTAAGCTATATTCCTGAGTCAGACAGTCATGAAAAATACAGGGGTGGGCAAAAGTAGGTTTACAGAGTTTATTCTTGTATTTTAATTAAGTTATTATTATTACTAACCTACTTTAGACCACCCCTGTATATGGCAATGAAATTTGAAATGAAAGTAAAAGAAAATGAGATGTATTAGGCTCAATGAAAGAGGGAAACTGGATTGAGGCAATGATGTAGAACACTGATTCCCAGGAATATTGGACATGGATGGCATTTGGAAAACATGGGAATGGAGAAATCAGGCTCTGTTGTCAAATGTGTCCTAATGGCCAAGACAAATAGGGATAGCAGTTATTAGTGGGCTCTGCTCTAATGTGTTTTGACTTAGATATAAATTTAAGATATTAGATAAAAGACTAATATTATCTGTATTTTTCCTTAAGTGTCAGCATAATACCAAGCATTTGGACCACGATACTCAATCTTAATAGAAATGTGATGATTAAGCAATGTGTAGAACCAGCCTCCCCTAGCTCTTGCTTTTCTTTCTTAATTTGTCTCTTTAGGCTCATCATTTACACATTCCCTCAAAGTAACATCACCATCTATTCTAGATCAGTGATGACTCATGATTATCCTTGAAATACTATCCAGATTTGCAAAATCCTATGCTGCCTTTTAAACTTGTAGGCTGCTTTAAATGCCTCATTGACCTGCTAACTCTAAATTCTGCCTAAATATTTATTTTTAAGTCACAGTGTAGAGATATATGTCATAGAAATATACATAAAAACACACATTTATACACACAGATGTAGGTATAAAGGTAAGGATATAATCTCATCTTTTGGAAATAATATGCATTTGAAAAAGTATTTTCTTTATAAAAGTTATTTTGCTTCACCTTATTAGTCACATTCTGGTTTAAAGCCAGGAAAGGACAGATTTAGTTTATTCTTTATTTTCCTTTGTCTTATTACATGCAGGCATGTAAAAAAGTCAGTAAAATATTACCAACTACAGTTTTATTAGAGAATGCACATGATTTATTTAAAAATAAATCGAAAACAACTGGGCATAAGATGCTAGTGGAAGGCTTCAAGTTCAGAAGCCATGGCCTTTGTGGAAGAATTACTGATGATCATACATCCAATGCAAATCCAACAACAGTGGCCCAGAGCTGAAATGCCAGGAGTTCCAAGCTCCATCGCAGATTCTGTCCACTTCTTCCTTTCTGCATTTTGTAAATATAATATCTGCTTATTAACTGTACTTTATCTTATTACTTCCTATTTTATGACTCATACGGTCCTTGAAGAAAGATAACTTTGGTGGGTAGACTTCATGAACATTTTCTTCATGAAGACAAAAAGCTCTCCCCCTGCAAGTAAGGGTAAGAGTAAGTCGGCACTATCTCCTTGAAGTTTGTTCTTTGCTGTCACCGTGGGAAGTGCAGCCAGGCACACGGGGAACAGAACTTGTGGCAACTGCAGTAGACTCTCCAGCCCAGCCCCTCCACCAGGGGGACAAAACAGTGCACTGCACTGCCAGCTTTGGTGACCTTGATGCGTGGAATGCTTTGCTGCTTGATTAAAACCGTGCTCATGCTTAAAGGCAGATTGCCGATGGGGTTTACAACAAGGCACGATCACACAGAGAGGTGCATTGGAGTACTTTATGTAACCATTTTTCGGGAATATGATTTTATTTGAGAAGTTACTAGAGGCCAGAATGACAACTGCTCTGTGACTCTCTGGTAAGTTTTCCGAATCAGTTCATGTGGAAATCAGATTGCACCTGAGCAAACAGTGACGGGCGTAGCAAAAGGAAGGAATAGCTTTCATTCTGCAACCACAAATATTACAATAGCCTGTGCACATATTTTAGGAAAACATTTTTTATATAAAATCACTTTGCATGAAATTACAGGGTAAATGTTGTTGCTGTGGATAACCTGAGTTGTTCTTTCACAGCTATTGCCTCCAGGAGAATTAGGATGTAGCTGCTCGAAGAAACATAAACGGGGAAAAGAGATCAACTTGTGTCTTGCCAATTACTAGCATTTTGGTATCACTTTACAACACGATGATGGAAAAACACAATGTAGAAATTGATAAAAGCACTATAAAATGATCATAAAATGGGGCCAATTTAAAAATTGGTAACAATCATAATAGCTTCACGTATTGAGTGTTTAATGTTTCAGGCTCTATTCAGAGAGCTGTACATGGTTTTCATCACTTAACCTTCACATGTCTGTGAATTAGGTATTGTTATTAGCCCATTGCACCAAGGTCACGGAAGCACAGAGAGAGCAACTATCTCGGTCAATGTTATACAAACACTAGAGGCCCGATTCACGAAATTCACGGCAGCTGCAACAGCTTGCCTCGGCCCTCACCGCCCTGGCTTCGTCCGAAAAGGTAGTTCGGCTGTCTGGTCTAATTAGCATATTACACTTTTATTATTATAGATTATGGCAGCATTAGGATCCAAACTGAAACAGTTGACCCTGAAGGCCTATCTCTTAAGCCATACATGACACAAACTCCTTAAATATACTTAGTTATAAACAAAGGTGGCCTTAATGACCAGAGATGGCAAGGTTTATATTTCTAGGGATTTGTCCATTTCATTTAGGTTGCCCAAGTTGTTTACATATAATTGTTCATCACACTCCATGACAGTCCTTTTTATTTCTTTGAAATGGGTAGTAATGCTCTCTTTTTATTTATGATTTTGTTTGAGTTTTGTTTGGATACTAATATTTTCTAAAACTTGTTAGGTTATTTTAATGTGCAACCATGTTTGAGAATCACTGGTAGAGGAAATTATTGATTCCAGAAGTACTTAATGGCATTTCTCTGATTCAATATTTAGATTTCAGGTGTAAAAATTCTTGGACAAGATAATGCAAAAATAATACTATTATATAAAATTGGTTAGTAAAAATGATAAGTTGGAATTTTAATGTTGGGTTTCTCTTTTTCTTTACAATGATCCTGTTCACTCATAATAAATGACTACTTGTTATTTGTGTTATGACAATGTAGTTAACAAATATTCATAATAGATTAGTTTATATTGAATAAGCAAAGTATACAGTTAATTATTACACTCAAAAAACTGACAAGAGAAACAAACACATATCATTAAGGTTAATTTGTAAAACTTTCATCTCTAATACTCTTAATTTTACAATCCTAATTTACTTTCTATTGCCTCTTTATTCTTAGAACTACCAAGACAAAACTTTTCAAGAAATTCTGACTTCTATTAATTTAAAGATGTAATAATTTTTAATCCTATATAATAAAAGGGTAATATGCAAATTAACCCGAACAGCAGAACGACTAGGAATGACTGGTCACTATGACACACACTGACCACCAGGGGGCAGATGCTCAATGCAGGAGCTGTCCCCTGGTGGTCAGTGCGCTCCCACAGGGGGAGCTCTGCTCAGCCAGAAGCCAGGCTGATGGCTGCCAGCACAGCGGTGGTGGTGGGAGCCTCTCCCGCCTCCTCAGCAGCACTAAGGATGTCCGACTGCAGGTTAGGTCTGCTCCCTGCTGGTAAGTGGACATCCCCCAAGGGCTGCTGGGCTGCCAGAGGGATGTCTGACTGCCAGCTTGGGCCGGATCCCCCAGGGAGTGGGCCTAAGCCAGCAGATGGACATCCTCCAAGGGGTCCCAGACTGCAAGAGGGCATAGTCTGGGCTGAGGGACACCCCCCTCCCGAGTGCACAAATTTTGTGCACTGGGCCTCTAGTATTTTAATAAAATCTCCCCAAATGACACTGCCAATAAATATTATGACATAGTATCAATTGTAAAGTGCATTCTAATTTGAGAGATATTAAGGTATAAAAATGAGCATCTTAAGATCAATAAAATATGCAATTATTTTCTTTAAGCAGAAGTATAAATTGTTGGGGACAAAATAACCCAAGGTCCAATGTGCTTAATTAATGGATTATTTGCTGAAGTGGGTGATTTATGCCACAGGATGCTTACATTTATTTAGCTAATCAAAGGTTGACTATGCACCAATTTATCTGGGATATATTTTTGCTGTAAAAGTCAAGGGAGCCTGGCCGGTGTGGCTCAGTGATTGAGCATCAACTTATGAACTAGATCAAGGTTTGATTCCAAGTCAGGGCATATGCCAGGGTTGTGGGCTACATCACCAGTAGGAGGCTGCAGAGTATGATTCTCTCTTATCATTAATGTTTTTATCTTTCTCTCCTCTCCTCTCTGAAATAAATAAAAATATATTTTAAAACGTCAAGAGAATATAAGAAATGAGTTCTTGATATCACTTCCAGTGCTTTGAATATGAATCCAATATAGTTTTAAGACTAAAAAGTTTATCAGCTAAATGAAGACATGTCCTTTCAATAGAAATGACAGTCAAACCATATTTGTTCCTCTAATATTTATTCTTGCCAGGTGGTATTTGTTTTGTCCAGAATGAGATGAAGCCAGTTCATCTCAGTCCAAGTCTATGCCTCAATTATGCTGAGAAAGCAGACAAAATATGGCATAAGAGTAAGATGAAATGGTAAGACCATGGTTCTGAATCCACTTCCGTCCTGTTGGTCCTGCACAACCAAATGCAGTGTGAAGGCCTCTCCCATGTCACTCGGGAATTTGATGAGGTCACAAGTGGGAATTCTGAGTAGAAGATGTGCACATTTAAAAACCTCAGGAAATATTCCAAAAGATCATGAATATCTGAGGTCCAAACAAATGAAATGACCTGCCAAGTTATATGGCAGTGGTTCAAGATTAGAAGTCAGGTTAAGAGACTATGAAGAAAACAAGAAAACCTTAATTAATTTGCTTCTACCACTCACATTTATTTTTCTTGCAACTTATGTATTTTGTGAAGATTTTTAAAAAGTTTCCGCATATGACATGCAACCCACACTCCTTTATTTCTCATTTAAAAATGTAGAAAGCTCCTTTCACTAGAACATGCTTTGCCAACTCTAAGATAGACAAAGGATTAAAAAAACAAAAGCAACCCAGCCACCTTCTTCTCAATAGGTAGGAGCAGGGGAAGCAATAAGCTAGTAACATTCCTTCTTTAGGCATGTTTAGCTACTCTCAAGCTCCTCCTTCATTATTTTATTTTCTTCCCTGGAGCTGGGTCACCAGGTTATCATCACCTTCCATCCATGACCTTAAAATCTTATGAGAAGGTAGAAGTGACTGAAGTGAACTCTGTCTGAGTCCTCACAAATGATGCACCACCCACTGTTTTCTCAATGCAGACATACAAATTCATAGCTTCACATGCAGCCATTTAGTTTTGCTTTTCAATTTTAGGGTGTGATTCTTTCCAACTTATCATTAATGTAACCATAAAAATGCAGGAAAGGGGGTCAAAGGAGTTACAGTAAAAGTAACCAATTCTCTTCAGAGGTTTTTCTGGAAAGAAAAGTAATTCTTCATCACAGTGCAGATAGGTCAGAATAAAAAAATCAGTTTCTGTGTAGACTTCTGGAAAGGGAACCCTGAATAGCCAAAGCTATCATTAGAAAGAACAAAGCTGGAGGCCTCATGCGCCCTGATTTCAAACTATATTACAAAGCTATAATAATCAAAATAATACAGTATTGACATAAAAGCAGACACACCTCAACAGAACAGAATAGAGAGCCCAGAAATAGATCCACAGATATATGGTCAATTAATTTATGACAAAGTAGTCAAGAATCAGGGAAGGATAGTCCCTTCAATAAATAGTGTTGGGAAACTGGACAGCCATATGCAAAGAAAGAAAAAGAAAGAAAGAAGAAAGAAAGAAAGAAAGAAAGAAAGAAAGAAAGAAAGAAAGAAAGAAAGAAGAAAGAAAAGAAAGAAAGAAAGAAAGAAAGAAAGAAAGAAAGAAAGAAAGAAAGAAAGAAAGGAAGAAAGAAAGAAGAAGGAAGAAATTAAGAAAGAAAGAAGAAAGAAAGAAAGAAAGAAAGAAAGAAAGAAGAAGAAAGAAAGAAAGAAAGAAAGAAAGAAAGAAAGAAGGAAGGAAAGAAACTGGACTGCTATCTTACACTATACACAAAATTAACTCAAAATAGATTTAAGACTTGACTGTAAGAGCTGAAATTATAAAACTCTTAGAAGAAAACATAGGTGGTGAATTTCTTGACATCAGTATTAGCAAAGTGTGTTTTTTAGATTGACACCAAAAGCAAAATGAGTGGGACTATATCACATTAAAAATCTTCTGCATAGGAAAGGAAACCATCAACAAAATGAACATGAAACTTAATAAATTAAAGAAAATATTTACAAAGTATATGTCTTAGACTAATATCCAAAATATATAAAGAACTCATAACTTTATAGCAAAAAATCATACAGTTTGATTAAAAAATGGGCAGAAAATCTGAATAAACATTTTTTCAAAGAGAACATACAGATGGTCAATAAGTTAAAAAAAATCTCAACATCCCTAGTCATCAGGGAAATGCAAATCCAAACTACAGTATCACCTCACACCTGTTATCATGGTTTAAAACAAATAAACAAACAAAAAAACCCAAACAAATAACAAATGTTGGCAAGGATGTGGAGTAAAGGAACTCTTGTCCAGTGTTAGTGGGACAGCCACAATAAAAAACAATATGGAGGATCCTCAAAAACATTAAAAATAGAACTATCATATGATCTAGCCATTTCACTTCTGGGTATTTATCTGAAGAAGACAAAAGTACTAACTTTTTGGGGGTGGTCAGGGAGAGGCCAATGGAGGAAAAAGGAGACATATATAATACTATAAATAATACTTTAATAAATAATCTTTTAAAAAAGGAAAAAAAAAATACTAACTTTGAAAGATAAATGCATCTTCATGTCCACTGCAGCATCTATATATATAAAAGCCTAAGCGACTGGCTGACCAGCTGACCAGCCAGTAGCTATGATGCTCACTGACCACCAGGGGGCAGATGTTCAACACAGGAGCAGAAACCACAGGTGTGGAAACATGGAACAGACTGATGAATCTCAGAGGGAAGGGAAGAGGGGGGGAGGGCAGAAAGAGATTAACTAAAGATCTTATATGCATACTAGAGGCCCAGTGCATGGATTCGTGCAACAGTGAGGTCCCTTGGCCTGGCCTGTGGGGATTGGCCTGAAACCGGCAGTCCGACATCCCATGAGGTATCCTGGATTGTGAGAGGGAGCAGGCCAGGCCAAGGGACCCCACTGGTGCATGAATTCATGCACCGGGCCTCTAGTTATTTATAATAGCTAAGAGAAGGAAACAACATAGGTGTCCATAGATGAATGAGTCTATAAAGAAATTGTGATATATATATATAGATGTATATATAGATGTTTCAGCCATAAAAAATGAAATGCCATTTACAACATGGATAGACTTGAGGACATTATGCAAAGTGAAGTCAAATAAAGATAAATATTGTATGATCTTATTTATATGTGGAATCAAAATAACAACAACTGAGCTTGGTGGTTGCCAGAGGCAAGGGGTTAGGGTTTAGCAAAATGGATGAAGGAGGTTAAAAGGTACAAACTTCCAGGTATAAAATAAATAAGTCATGGAAATATAATGTACAGGATGATAACCGTAGTTAATAATACTGTATTCATATTTGAAAGTTGTTAAGAATATATATTAAGAGTTGTCATCATGAGAAAAAATATCCTGTAACTATGTAAGGTGACAGATGTTAACACTTGGAGTGGGGGAAACGAGTTAAGTCGGCTCGCGTGAATTGCGCGTACTCCGCGGGAGCCGTCTTAACTCGGTTCATATAGATTTGCGGTGGAGTGCGGGAAACGTGCAAACTCGGGCCGATTGTAACTGCGTATTACCAAATATTTGTTTGTTTGCCGTTCACAAAGATACCTACCTGCGTATGCGAACCGTTTCATACCCATTGGGGTAATAGGTATCATAAAAATCCCTGATTTTGCGCGGGAAACCTAAATAATTGCCCGCGCCATCTTATATTTTGGCGGGAAATTCACCCCACACCGGAGTGTTAACTAGACTTATTGTGGTGATCATTTCATAATATATACAAACTAGAGGCCCGATGCACGAAATTTGTGCAAGAGTGAGCCTTCCTTCCCCCGGCTGCTGGAGATGGCTTCTCTCTGGCATGTGGGACCGGGCTTCCCTCACAGCCCTGGTTTCATCTGGGAGATTGTCTGGAAGGACATCCAATCTAATTAGCATATTACAGTTTTAATATTATAGATTTCAATCAATATGTTGTATACCTGAAACTAATATTCTGCTGTCTGTCAATTATACCTCAATAAGAAAAGAACAAAAATTAGTGCTGAGCATGGAACTTAGACTTTCCTCACTGCTCACTCCACCAATCCTTCGAATGTCCTTGATTCTTCCCCAAATTCAAACATCAGAGCTTCTCTTTCTGCAGACATGTCACAGGTTAAAACTGCAAAAGTTGAGCATAAAATGTGGGACAGAATAATAGAGGTGCTCTCTATCTAGGGAAATCGGCAATATGCAGGGAGTAGGGGAAGAGACAAGCAAATCTGGAGGGCATTTGTTACTTGGGAAATAGACACCTAACCACTGTTAGAAGGGAGCACAAGAAGTTCTTCCCTCAGTCTGAGAGAGTAATAATCAACAAGTATAAATTAAAGCTCAAGACTATAAATTTTACTTGGAGTTATGAAAATCAGCTTGCCCTCGAGCTTCAGATTTGAGAGGGAAACTTTGTAAGTTTCAAAGCAAAGCAATCTGTTTCTCTGAATGAAACTCGTTTTGCTAAAAGAGGAATGAACTTAACATGGCAATACAGGGCCTGCTTATCAATTCATCATACTAAAAAAGAAATCTATAGCTCTAATAATTAAACAAAGAGTGTACCTTACTACAAGGAACAGAAGACTAATTTAAAACCAATCCTTTTATGTTATAAGTAATATATGATAAATTAGGACTATACGGATAAAGCAATAAAATATGAGACAAAAATGGCTTGCAGAGAAATAAGATAAATGTAGTCAAACCAAAAGTATGTATGCTTTAAAATGCAAGCAATTCAGAGTAGAACCACTATGACAGAAAATGAACATAAGAATCATAATGGGCAAAGAATGAAAATTCTCATTATTTGTATTTGTCTCAAATGTTTAAAAGTAGAGAAATAATAATTAACAACACATGTTTTATTGAACCAAAACATATATAAATTCAGAGACAAAAAAGTCAGAAAATAATTAATGATGAGAAATTAATGATTGATAAGAAAATCCAGTTAATATATGCTGTATAATTTATTATTTTTATCTTATAAATAAATATTTTATGGTCTTAAAATACCCGCACAGAGAAAAATGTAATTGTTTTAAATTTTTAAAAAAATCAAGATTGCATCATTTTTCCTTATAACACTGAGTGACAGAAGACAATGGCAAAATTTCAGCAAGGTTTTGAGGAAAAAAGAGATTGTGACCCTCAACCTTAATGTTTTTGTTTGGTCTCTCCTGGAATCAGGCCCTGAGCCAAGATCCTGAGAGCCAACAGTTTATTTTGGAGGTGTGGGGACACCAGGAGGGCCATGGGAAGTGATACAGAAAGGCAAGGGAGCTAGCCAGTAAGATGTAAATTATTAAGGCAGCTACTACTGAAGTTAGCTGAATTTGGAAACAATTCAGGAACATTTGGATCTAAGTCTTGGATTTGGCAATGAATTCTTAGGTATGACAAAAGCACAAATAACAAAAGAAAAAATAAATAAATTGGACTTAATCTAATTTTTAAAAAATTGTGCATCAAAATACAATATGAAGAAAATGAAAATACAACCTATGTAAGAGGAAAAAATATTTTTAAAGCATATATCTGGTAAGGGCCTAATGTCTAGAATATATAGAGAACTCTTGCAACTGAATAAGAAAAAGACAAACATTAAAAAATGGGCAGAAAACTTGATTACACATTTCTCAAAATATATGTACAAATAGCCAATAAATTCAGGAAAAAAATGCCCAACATAGTTAATGACTAGGGGAATGCAAATCAAAACTACAAGATATCACTTCACAATTATTAGTATGGCTAGAATTTTCTTAAAGTAACAAGTGTTGGCAAAGATGTGAAGTGAAACCTCTACATTGCTGGTGGAATGTAAAATGGAACAGTTGGGCAGCTCTTCAAAAAATTATAATAGAACTGCCACACCTAGGCATATACTCAAAATAATTGAAAACATGTATGCTAACAAAAACTTGTCCATAAATGTTCATAGAAGCATTATTTACAATAGCCAAAAGGTGGAGACAAACCAAACTTCCATCAACTGATAAATGCATAAAATGTTGTGTATCTATACCAGGGGTGGGCAACCCCTGGCACGTGTGCCAAACATTGTACGCCAGTAACTTTTGATGGCACGCGAAACCCTCTCTTATAATCTTCTATTTACAATTTTTTCTTAATATCGACTTTTTTATTTTTCAGATAAATTCAGTGTAGGTGCATCTTAGATAAATAAATAATTTTACATAACAAGTTATCTTAAAGACCATAGACATGGATTGATGAGAGAGGGGAAGAGCAATTTCTATGCCTCTGCCTTAACTCTCCCTGCCTTCCTAGATCCGACCAGTGTTTTGGTTTCATCCACATGCGCTTGTAAATCTTTGTTCTCAGTGATGAATTTTGTTAAGTCTCATAATAGGAGTAGCCTGAAGGATGAAAGTAGTAGCTCGTGCATATCTCTGAAGGTCACGAAATATAAACCTGATGTAAAATCTCTGTCATCAATGATACAGCAGCAAAAGTCCTACTGATAATATCAAACGGAGTCAAAAAGTTTTCTGTCGGACTATCAGTGTACATGTATACATTAAAAAATAAATGTATTTTTCATCATCATATACTGTGTTTTTGTCGCTCGAATGAATTTTATTATTTCTTCAAGATTCTTCACATACGTACACCTTAAGAGATATCAAGTAGGCGTAACATGTTCTCAAAAAATTAGGGTTGGCACGCAGAAGAATTGTGAGTCAGAGATTTTGCTGGTTTTGGCACGCACTCACAAAAAGGTTGCCCACCCCTGATCTATACCATGGAATAGTTCACATTTATAGAAATGAAGTACTGATACATGCTACAACATGGATGAATTTTAAAAACATTATGCTAAGTGAAAGAAGACAGACACAAAAAATCTTATATTACTAGTATATGATTCCATTTATATGAAGTATTCAGAATAGGTAAATGCATAGAGATAGAGGCAGATTACTGGTTATCAGGGGCTGTGGGGGACAGGGGATGAGGCATGACTGCTCAATGGGTACAGAGTTTTCTTTCGGAGTGATGAAAATGGTTTTGACACAGAGGTATTGGTTGCACAATATTGTGAGTATACTAAATACCACTGGATTCCAACTTTAAATAGTTAATTCTATGTTATGTAAATTTTGTAGCAATAAAAATTAAAAATATGTGCTTCGGAATTATTCCACTTGAAGGGGGAAGCTGAGACATTCCCATCCTGTCTCATGTCAATCCTCAATCATTAATTGAGAGGTTCTCTCTGGCATTATTGATTTCCTGGTACTTCTGGGCTTACTGCCTAGGCAAAGGAAGAATGCTTTTGTGGATCTCAGGAAATCCCTTGGGCACCAAGTTGCAAACCCTAACAGTTAGAAAGCTTCTGCAACATACTGGGAAGACATGGTCTGAGGGACATGGGCAGGCACTGTTAGCAAATGCTACACTCACTGTGGTATCATTCATATGTCATTTCAAGCTGTTTACGTACAACCATGTACAATTCCTGAAACAATTACTCAAAATATATTCTAGCCATGAATGCCATGAACTGTAAGTTAAAATGCAAGAATGAAGAAAGAGCAGTAAACGTATGGAAATGTATCTAAATACCAGTAACTGTAGTGGCAAATTTAAATGTAAAGTAGTTTATTTCTAAACAAGTTTACTTAAATATTAAAAACCAAATTAATTCAGTAGTGTCAGAACTTTTGGTTGTTACCTGCAGATGATATACACCATTTTCAGAAAGGGGAGAATAGAGATAAATCAAGGTAACATTATATTAAATTTCTTTTTTTTAAATAAAGTGGAATTTAGAAGGTGCAATATATTCTAAATGTAAATTCAAAGAAAACTGTAAACATAAAAGCAAATAAATAATCCTAGGTTGTATTTAAATAAAGTTTGAAATAAAAGCATACTCTCCTGTTCACTGGTGATAAAAATCAGTTCTATGTAGCCCGTATACCATACTGAAATGACAGTGGAGAGGGAATGAGTGCAGTGGGCCTCCAAAACAGAGCAGATTTGGAATATCAAATACCCTTAGTAATACACCTGGTTCTACTTTTGCTCCCCTTTCCACAATAAATTCTTCTCTATTTCTGATAATATTTCTTTCTTTGACCCCATTTGGAAAAGTGTGGTCGTCTAAATCTGATTTCAATGGTACATGTACAAACTTTTGATGAAAGATTTATCTTTTTCAATGGGTTTTTCCTCTCCCCTCCCCAAATTTCTAGGAAATGGATTGTGTGGATAAATCTAAGTTGGTTGCCTAATCCCAAACCAATCAGCAGTGTGGTAGTCACCTCTTGTCATAGATTCCAGTGGCACAATGATGACCATTTCCTATAGCAGACATACCTATTTAATAGCTCTTTCCTCCTGAACATGGACTTAGAAATCACTTAATATTCAGAAATCACCACTATTGTAAGATATGTAAACAATTTTAATGTATCACAATGTTGTCTAAGTAGGTATTGGTTTTATTGCTCAGAGCTTATCAAACTTAATGCATGAACTAATTCAACTTCCTTTGTGCCTGATACTAAAACAAACAAAATTCAAGCTAGCTGCTCCTAGTCAAACTACCCTGCTAAGTGACTTTGCTCCTAGGCATGTCAGCTCATCAGAGACCCACCTGTGATGTTGTCAATAACTTTGCAACAACCAACCAGGTAATTCCTATGATTTCACTTTGGTTAGCAGGAAGACCTGAGTGATGGTACTGGTAACTCCGGAACAATGCTACATTTCATAGGGAATACAAATTATGTTCTACACAAAGACCCCTTGAAGACATACGGCCCAGAGCAGTGGTTTTTTTTGCTGCTTGGTAACTAAGATCTGATGAAAATTCAATGGATTGCATTGTCACAGGCAGATAGTGACAAGGCTGCACAGCATGACCATTGAAGAACCTAAACCACTATCTCATTAGCGTTGGGCAAACAATGAAAATTCCATTTATATTTAATAGTTGTCCCTATAAAAGAAATAAAACAAAGGGAGAAGAAGCAGTGACCAATAACCAGGTAAAGGATTAACCAATCCTATGCTTGTATGTGCTAGATAGTGCTCATTCAAGAAATAAATAGAAACTGGAATTTAACCACCTACAAAGGCACTCTACAATCCTCCATCCTGACAATATGAACTCAGTAAGACATCTTATAATTTTCCAGAAGTCATTAGCAAATGGTCAATAGAGTGGGGTAACCTCTGTCAATCTTTGGGAAGGCCAATAATGAATCGTGGAGTTCAGGGAGAAGATCTCCCTCTTGCGGGTTTTTGCCTCACAAAGTTTGAAGAATAAAATTTGTGGACTAGAAGGAATTGTTAGTGAAAGAGTGAAAATTTATTGAAAGCAAATACAGACTCCCATGTAGGGAGAGATTCTCAAGGGGATAACCCACTAAGTCCCCTTTTTAAGGTTTATAAATGCTATAGTTCTTTGTCTCTTCATGCTCCCTTTAAATTGGACCCCTTCCCCATTTTATGACCCTGTGCTTTTCTAATTGGTCACTCTTTTCTAGAATATCAGTTTCAGTCCAAAATCCATGTGGTGCCCCCTTATCTTGCAACATTCCTCTATCTCCTGTGAGCATATGTTTCCCTCCTTCCAGCATCTGTTGACATTTCTCTATCCTCTGTGAAAGTATGTTTCCTTCTTCCCCATACTCTGTGACTTTTCTTTATCCTCTGTGAATGCATGCCTTCCTCCCCACTTATCTGGTGGCACTTTTTTATTCTCTGTAAATGTATGCTTTCTGGTGGCTTCAAGCCCTCACCTATGCATTCCTCCCCCATGGACCCTATTTGTTCCTAAGACTCCCTAAACCTTCCTATTTTATCCCTAAAATTCCTTATGGCAACATAGCCTTGAGAAAGGAATATCTAAGCTGAGACTTAAAGGATCACATGAATTAAGCCAAATGAAAAGAAAAGGGAAAATGTGTCCTCGCACAGTGCACTTGGTATGGGGAAAGCCCTAGAGGATAAATCTCAATATATTGAACATAATATAGAATTGTGGTATGGCTGGATGAATAAGTAATGAGAATTGAGGACTTCCTTCCTGGCCTGCAGAAAGCAGCTTTCTTGCATGGGGATGAGTGTGTGGGTGGTGGTGGTGGTGGTGGTGGTACTACTTGCATGATGACTTCATCTAACCCTAATTAATTCCTGAAGGTCCCACCTTCAAATACCATCATATTTATGGTTAGGGCTACAACATATAAATTTGGGGCGGGGGGACACACACAAACTTTCAATCCATAACACACATATATTATACAGACACACACACACACAGTACTAAAATGTTAACAATGGTTATCATATGAGATAAGAACAAAGTCCAAATAGGTTCTAGTAATCAATATTATATCTTTCCTTTCTTGTCATCAAAAGTCCTCTTAGCATTTTTCTGTATTTATGCTATTGTATTACAACACACATTTTATTCCCTTCCTCCCTCCTTTCTTCCCTTCCTTCCTTTCTTCTTTTAGTTGCTTCATGACATACCTGTTTATATGTAAAGATCTTACATCTCACTCTGAGATCAATTTTCTTTGAACAAATCCTTTTGTTATTATAGTATAGACATACCTTTAAAACGATTTCAATGCTGTATGAAAGATTGTATAAACTTCCTAAAGTAACATTTTTTATTTTATTATTTATGTATGAGGCTAATGCCATATAACATAGAACTTAAGACGATGGATTCTGAAGTCAGTGCTATGGTCTCATATCCATAAAATGAGGGAGATAACCACAGTACTTCACTGACCTGTTGTAGGAAATCAATGAGTTCATGTGTGCAAGCACTTAGAAGTGTTTGCACATATGAAGTACCCAATAAATGTCAGTTACTATTATTATTATTCTATAATGATTTCTGTGGAAATATTTAACCACCTTTGAGACTGTTTAAAGCTATTTATTACTGTATTTTTAAATTGTATCTGTTATCTACCAGGATACCTGGTTTTAGAGTGTAACTGTCCCTCTGTAGAGGTACCTGATTGACAAATGTTCTGTGAAGATTTCTTTCCTGGTCTACATAACTGTATTTCGTTCCTTGCCAGTTTACCACTTTACTTTTATAAGCTACTAGTAGTCCTGCGTGTGAATCTGTGCGTGAGTAGCTTGCTGCTGCTTGCCTCAGCTGGCCACCCGCCCACTGCCGCTGGTAGCGCTCTGTTGCTTCTAGCTCGCTGTCCCACCCTCCTGTAGCTCTCTGCCACTTGTAGATTGGTCATGACATTATGGTGTAATGGATAATTAGCATATTCTTCTCTTATTATATAGGATAATATTTAAAACCAATCTTTGATAAACATATAGAGTCAGCCACTCTCTTCCAAAATTCTTTTTTAAAGGTCAGTATATTTTAACTAAACAAAAAAATCCTTTATTTATTTATTTATTTATTTATTTATTTAAATATACTTTTATTGATTTCAGAGAGGGAGAGAAAAAGAGAGATAGAAACATCAATGATATGAGAGAGTCATTGACCGGCTTTCTCCTGCACACTCCACACTGGGGATTGAGCCTGTAACCCAGGCATGTGCCCCAACTTGGAATTGAGCCGTGACCTACTGATTCATAGGTCAATGTTCAACCACTGAGCCATACTGGCTGGGCAAAATATTTCTTCTTTTATTTCTCCCTCCCTCTCTCTTTCCTCCTAAGGCTATCAACATACTATTCACTCTTGACTTTAACTTTCAAAAAATCAGGAATTGCCATTTCATGCAGCCTTGTCTTATTCCTATGTGCATTCACTGAACATGATTGTGGTCATTAGGTCTGGCAAGTCTTGGCAGTTGCTTCATCAAACTTGCAGCTATGATGCAGTGGAAAGAACACTACACTGGAAGCCAGGGCATCTATGATCAAGTCTGAGGCTGTCCAGGGTATAACTTGTGCAAGTCATGTAACTTTACTAAGTATCTTTTTTTTTCTAAGACATGAGAGAATGTAACTGGAGATCTCTAAAGTTCCTTTTAGTTTGGAAATACTTTGACTCTAGGAAGACAGCTTATGTTAATGATTAAGTCACATCAGCTTGACCTGCACTGAGTTGTGAACCCCAGGACAAGAAAGTATCAATGCTATTTTTCTCTATTCTATAGTGATAATAACAACATTGCTGACATTTGCTTTTCCTGTAAATTGTACTTGACTTTGTTGAAATATAGAAGAAATTGCTACTGTAGCTTATATGTGAAATGGCAAAATATTAAAACCTTACACTTCTACAACTAGCAAATTATCTTGCAAATGGTTCCTCCAAGCCCAAGAATGATGTTTTTACTGAGAAAAAAGGTACATTGATAATTAGAAGAGATTTTATTTCATTTACAACTATCTTAATGATTACCATGATTATTCTTGGTGCTCATTTCTACTTAGTGAACTTGTAATTTGTTTAACTAGAACAGAGTATTTTCAAAAGGTGGTTCATATTTGCTCCTGTTGCTCAGTAATGGAATCACCTTTAGAAAGATTCCTTTCATCTTCTCTCTTTAGTCTATGCTTAAACGAAGAAGCTGTCTGGAGAAGCTTTAGGAAGTGTAGTTCTCTCTTTTTATCACAAACGTAAGTTGATCAGTGCTCAAAAAAAGCTCTTTTCACTTTTTAAAATTGTGTGGGTTGAAAAATTCTCCATGCTGTCAAGCTTTTCATGACTAATAAATGTTACCTGTATCAAGTCTTCTAATTATCTTCAAGCTTTTGGATTTTAGAGCCAGCAATTTCATTATTTTACCATCTGCCAAAGAGTGTTTTTTGGCAGGGTTCAGTAGAAAGATAGGCAATGTGGAAAACTTGACTAATTAAATACTAAGCCTACATATAAAAATGATGCTATGGAGTTTTACTTAGGCCAACCTGAGACCTCATTTGGTACTCCTAGGTCCATGGTGAATGTAAGTGCTTTCTAGGCCTAGCCACTGACCATGTCATCCACACCCAGGGAAATCAAAGAAGCGAGGAAAACTTTCTGTGATGGTTAATGTTTGATTCCTTTAGAGAGCAGTTTATACTGAAATAACTTCTAGTGTAAGGTTATTAAAAATAACAAATTAATAGAGAAAGCTAACAAGATAAACTAATAAATTTTAAAAAGCATTTTATATTCTCCCAGAAATAATGTCTTCATTGAGACCTAGGGTGTTTTTATGATCCTTATAAATTCTATTCTGTCCTTCATCACACAGGGGGTTGTACGTATATGAATTTTAGACTTCCCAAATAGTTTAGATACCTCATAGACTAGCTAAACTGCTTCTGACCAGAAATGCTGAAGGTATGCTCTTTCACCTAAAGTGGACACTTAAATAGTCCAATCTTTCTATGCCATGACAGTGTCCTGCTATCATTTTAATGGAGAATGGATGGGATAGCATGCCCTGTGCATTGTTCTGTAAAGACTGGCACTGAAACTCAATGCAGCTCTAACTGTTCACAGGTGCTCCTGCAATTCTCCGTTTTTGAACTCAAATTCTGCCAAATGCTATCTAGCCTGGAGGAAATTATTTAATCTCTCCTATGTGCTTCAGATTATGCCTCTATAGAGAAGGGATAATAATAGTACTCAAGCCAAAACCGGTTTGGCTCAGTGGATAGAGCGCCGGCCTGCGGACTGAAAAGTCCCAGGTTCGATTCCGGTCAAGGGCATGTACCTGGGTTGTGGGCACATCCCCAGTAGGAGGTGTGCAGGAGGCAGCTGATCGATGTTTCTCTCTCATCGATGTTTCTAACTCTCTATCTCTCTCCCTTCCTCTCTGTAAAAAATCAATAAAATATATTAAAAAAAATAATAGTACTCACTTCAGCAGATTGACTTGAAGATTAAATTAGTTAATAGATATGCAGCACTTAAAGCAATGTCTGGCACATAATAAGTCCTCAATAAATGCTACTTACATAGAAAACATTATATTATTTGACACAGAAATTGTATTAACAGCCCAGCCAGTGTGGCTCAGTAGTTGAGCATTGACATGAACCAGGAGGTCACAGTTTGATTCCCTGTCATGGCACATGCCCAGGTTTTGAGGCTCGATCCCTGGTGAAGGGTGTGCAGGAGGCAGCCAATTGATGTTTCTCTCTCATCATTGATGCTCCTCTCTCTCCTCTCTCTGAAATTAATAAAGACATTAAAAAACATCTTAAAACCATATATATATATTCAGAAAGATAGATATTGCAACCTTTATAACAGTATTAATATGGAAACAATATAATGATTGAGTATCAGAGTAGAAAAAGAATAAGAAAATTATGCTATATCTATG
Source organism: Myotis yumanensis (assembly GCF_028538775.1). Taxonomy (NCBI): domain Eukaryota; kingdom Metazoa; phylum Chordata; class Mammalia; order Chiroptera; family Vespertilionidae; genus Myotis; species Myotis yumanensis. The sequence goes on from NW_027223753.1 coordinate 77,737,192, forward strand.
CAATGCAATATCAAATGAAATGTGTGAAGATTTAAGTAACTGAGTACAGTAAAAATTCTAATTTTATAACATAAAAACATGATATAATATAGAAACATGATATAAAATTTATTTAAATATTATTTCAGTTAAATAAATCAAAATTCAAAAAAAATGAAATACACAAGAATGTTAAGAGATATAGGTGATCAGATTTATAGGTGTGTTATTTTTGTTTTTGTTTAGGTCTTTGTTCCTTTCCTCTATAATAAATATAACTATGGAAATAAGTCATATTAGTTTTAAAGTAAGTTAATAAAATGAATAAATTAGGACAAAATTAACATGAAAAGTCAATATAAAATATGGAAACTAGAAGGGAACATAACATCACCTACTCTAACCTCTTTTGTGTAATGAAAACATCACTAAAGCTCAGAAAAGTGAAGTGATTTGTTCAACCATTCAATTAGAGTGTGAATACAGATTTCAAATTTTTATTGTAACCTAACTTGTTGACACAGATGTGTTGAATAGTTTTTTTTTCAGTGATACAGTCTAATGCATATATAATTAAGAAAAATATGAAATGACCTTTCAGAAACTAGAAATTCTCTTCATTGGCACTATGAAGAAAAGTCATTATGACATGGGCTATAGAACAGCACTGGGATTTCAGAGAGATAGTTTTTAATTTGTTTAAAGGGGACAGAAGGAAAAATGTTTTTACTAGGTAACCACCCTGACTAAGTAACATTTTGGTGTTATCATGTGTAGTTAATACTGAAAAACCCTCAGTGGTTGACAGGAGAGTGACAATTAAAGTTGGAGTCACATACCAATTAAGCAGGATTATGAGAGGTGACACCTCAGAATAAAATGGTACTATCATGTGTGAGTCCATAAACTTGCTCTAATCGGTGTATATTATCAGTCTTTTTGTATTGTTTCATTCAAGGACAGCACTGAGTATGTACACTGCACCTGTGCCTGGATCTTACTATTTTAATTCCCCCTCTATTTAGGTTCAGTTTATCTTAATACATACAATATTTCTTTTAAAATTGCCATTATTCATTTTAGACTATAGTGAAGTATAAATGAAGTATAAGCTATTTTGCTACACTAGGGCTTATTCTTGCTATTTCATTCTGGTTTTCATTTCTTATGCTTTTGTCTTTTACCACACTCTATTTTCTTTTGGATAGGTGGAATTTTTCTCCATTTGTGTTAAAGTTATTCATTTCTATTTTGGTTCTCCTGGTGGTTAGTCTCATTTGTTTAGAATCAAATGCATACCCATTTATTCATCAGCAATTCTAAGGCCTACCTGTACCTACGTATTATCCTGAACAAAGCAAGACACTAAGCATGCCCTCACTTTCTACTTGTGTCCAGAACGCTGTCTCCAGTCCCCAGTTAACATATTCTGGTTTTAAATACAAGATTATATGGATAGAATTTTACACATTTGTGCTTATATAGATAAACATAAACTTTATTAAATTCTTCCCTCTGCCTTTCCTCCATATCTTATTGCTTCCTCCTGTACTTATTTTTCTTCTTCCTGAAATGCAACTTCTAAGAATTCTTTCAAAGAGGGTCTTACTGTAGTACTACTTGAGACCCTGCATGCCTGAGAATATCTTTAATCTCTTTTTGTATTCAATGCAAATTCAGTTGTATGTGAAATTATTTGTTAAAATTTCATTTTTCAGCACTCTTAACATAATAGTCTATTATCTTTGCAAGCCAGTGTTGCTGTTCAGATGTCAATCTTATTAGTTAATAAGATCAGTCAATAATTTTATTAATGTCAATCCAATTTTATTCCTTTGAGAGAGAGAGCTGATTTTGCTCTTTAGAAACTTTAATTGTTCCTTGTCTATGATGTTCTTGAATTTCACTAAAATGCAACTAGAATCGTTATCTATTCTATTGGGCACTTTCTGAGCTCTATTAATCTGAATCATTGCATTATATACTCTGTAAAATTCTCATTATATTCTCAAATGCTTCCTCTTTTCTGTTTATCCGCCCGCCCCCCCCCCCCCCCCCCACCGGGCTCCTATTGGTTACATGTAGAATGTTTTCTGTTTTTTTTCCATGTTTATGACCTTTTCCCTTATCATTTATTCTTTCCTGATACCCTCTGGGAAAGTTCTTTGACCTAAGTGCTTACGCACTAAATAGTTTCTTAGTCTATCCAGTGAGATTATTTCAATAACTATGTCTCTTATACCAAACATCTGCAATTATTTTTTCTTCATAGCCGCCTTTTCCTAGTTCATGTTTCCAATATAATCTTCTGTCCATGAGTAATTTACTATTAAATTCTCGTTATTTCTCTTCCATTATGAGGACCTTCTTTTGAATAGTTTTTTAAATTTATCATTTTACTTTTATATTTCCTTAAGTTCTCAAAAGTCTTGATTGCACCCATAAACCCAAATTTTATCCCCTTTTCATTATCAGCTGCATTGACTAGTGATGGCTACTTTAAGGAAATTGATAAGAACCTAGGTTTAGCTTGGTGAAACTGATGCAAACCCCAGTGAGGTTGCAGGGAGGAGCTCTTCGAGACAGAGAGCCTGAGTGTCACACTCCATGCCTCTTTACCTCCCAGGTGTTTCTCGCCTCTGACCCAAGATATATTTTAACCCAAGAGTAGCTACCCTCAGAGAATATTGCCTAGTTCTGTGAGAGAGACAAATGGCCCCGACCATGCTGACATTTATTTGTGGCTTTTCAATGGGACAAAGCTGCAAGCAATGAGGGGAAAGGGCACTCCCAGAAAAGTGTCCTGAGGTCAGGCAACAAATGTACACCCGGAAACTTGCCCATTGGAAGCTGTTTCCACATATTGGGTATCATTTGCTTTTTCTTTCTCCAGGTATTTATTAAAATATTTTGTTAGTTGAAGGGAGGAAGCCAGAAGCCTGGACTTGTTATTTGACTATAAATATATACTATGCTATTTATATGGAAACTATAACTATGTTGACTTATTTCTTACCCAGACTAGAAATTTATAATTTAATTTCAGAGATAAACAGATATTTTATTTTTATTTTTTTTTAAATATATTTTATTGATTTTTTTACAGAGAGGAAGGAAGAGGGATAGAGAGTTAGAAACATCGATGAGAGAGAAACATCGATCAGCCGCCTCCTGCACACCCACTACTGGGGATGTGCCTGCAACCAAGGTACATGCCCTTGACCGGAATCGAACCTGGGACCCTTCAGTCCGCAGGCTGAGGCTCTATCCACTGAGCCAAACCAGTTATGGCAACAGATATTTTAATTAAATAAAAACATGATAAACACTATTAGAAATTAACACAGTAATAAAATTTTAAAACAACTTCTTAGTTTTGAAAGACTAACTAGATACAAAATATAGATATATGATATATCTATGTAATAATAATATAAGAATGTAGAACATATATTAAAGTTGTAATTTAAAGAAAGAAAATGCTTCATCATTTAGGCACATATGTTATATTTTACCCCTAAAGCTTCAGAGGAAACCAATACATTTTGAAAGGTAAAATTTTAACCAATCACATTCTCATGTTGAATTGCAAGAAAATATTGGAACAACTACTATAAAAAGTTAAGCAATCACCACCAACAACAGAAAAAAAGCCTCACTTCCCAAAAGGTTAAGTCTATCTTCTAAATACTATTGAAATTAAATTATCAATGAAAATGTTGTTATATATCAAGGTTGACCAGAGTTCAGGAAAAGGGGCATGAATATGTACTGCTGTATAACCTGATACAGCCTTTGTGGAGTGCAATGTGAGAGTACTTATCAAAATTAAACATGTACATACCCTTGACCTAGGAACCCCACTCCCTGGAATTTATCACAGAGAATATCTGTACACACAGGCAATGATATAAGCACAAGAGTGGATATTTACACCCTTTTTTATATAATGTATGATTATGCAAATAAAAGGATATTTGAAAGAATATCTTGAAAAGTTGGTTTGAGGTAAGGTAAAAGGGAGAGTGGCCAAAGATCTAGTCAGATACCAATTCAACATTATGCAAAAATTTCAACATTATACAAAAAATAAAATATGTAAACAAAATATCCAATGATAGAAACTGAATATGCACAACAAAGCAGCTCTCAGAAAATTATTAAGAAAAATATTAAAAATGAAAGTTGACCATTAATGATTTAGCAAATATGTCCAAGCACTTGTTTTTGAAAATTTTAATAAAATGAAATATTTTGGGAAGTCTAGAGAAAATGTAAATAGTCAAAATTAAGAATGAAATGAAGATATAACCACAGAGAGAAAAATACAAGATAGTACTTTTTATACCTTTAAGCTGCTTTCTTATATATTTTGATGAAAACCATGGCCTTCTAGAAAAAAATGAATATATTCAAAAACTTTATCCTTTTTCCTAAACTATGAAAAAACAAAATAAAATATAAACTAATATCTGTTAAAGGGTCCAGGACTCAATGATATTATAGAAAAGATCTTTAAAAAATTTAAGAAACAGATACTCATAAAATAAATGGAACATAAAACAAGTGGAAAGCTTAAAAATTATTTTATGATTATTATAATAACCATTATACAAAAACATATTTTGAAAATCTGTATTTCAAAATTTAGAAAAATGATTTCAGTTCAAATACAAGTACTTCTTTCTATGCCCAAGTAAGATATATTCTGAGATTTAAAAGAATTTTAATATTTAATAAAATAAAATAAAGCATGTCAATAAGCTAAAATATATATTTTAGATAAATGTCAAATATTTCCCCACCTGAAACATAAACAAGTCATTTGATGCTATTCCTAATGAAAATTCTCAGTATACAAGAACTAAAATGGTATTTTTAAAATATTATAATGAATATTTCAACCAACAGCTGCATCGTTCCTCAGAGGAACACTAGATCCCTTGTAAAGAATACATTACAGTAAAGAATAATAGAATCATGCCTTCTCTGGCAGCTGGTGAATTCCAACTCAAGAATTACTCCCTTCTGCTAATAGAACCTCAATATGATTTAGGTACCAAGTGGACATGTCCCCTGGATGCTGGTTTTCTCTCCAGTCCCAGAGGGTGATGACAAGTCTGAGCCAATCCTGTTATATTCTGTTTAGTTGGCAAGGAGGCCTTAAAAAAGAGCATATGATAAAATGAGAGTGAAGAGATTTCTGTTGTGAAGCTCAGATGAAATGGGCAAAATTGATGCATGAAAATCCTTCTATTCTGGTTTTAGCATGTTTTGGTGTGAGAATTTGAAATGTATCTAAGAAGGCTTTGTCTAACCCAAATATTATTTCTCTGTTTTAATCTAAGAGTTTCATATTTTTTGTTCTTGCATTTATGTCTATAATTCATTTGAGGCTAATTTTTGTGTATCATAAAAGCAAAGCATTCAACTGCATTTATTGACATGTGGATATCTAATTGTCCCAACTCTTTTTATTTTTTTTTAAATATATTTTATTGATTTTTTTACAGAGAGGAAGGGAGAGGGATAGAGAGTTAGAAACATCAATGAGAGAGAAACATCGATCAGCTGCCTCCTGCACACTCCCCACTGGGGATGTGCCTGCAACCAAGCTACATGCCCCTGACCGGAATCAAACCTGGGACCCTTGAGTCCACAGGCCGATGCTCTATCCACTAAGCCAAACCAGTTAGGGCCCAACTCTTTTTATTAGGATGACTATTATATTCCCCCATTTGATGATCTTGATAACCTTGTTGAAAATCAACTGACCATAATGTAAGGATTTATTTCTGGACTCAATTCTGTTCAATTGGTGTACATGTTTACCCTTATGAAATGACCACACTGTTTTGATTAGTACAGGTTTTTAGTAAGATTTTAAGTTGGGATGGGTGAGTATTCTAATTTTCTTCTTCTTTTTCATTTTTAAAATATAGATATACTAGAGGCCCGGTGCACAAAATTTGTGCATGGGTAGGGTCCCTAGGCCTGGCCAGTGATCAGGGCAGATCTGTGGGGCGACAGGTGGGGCAATCGGGGACCCCTGCTGGCACTTGCCTTGGCTGGTCTGACGCCTGCAGGCTGGGGGCAGCTCCTGCATTGATTGTCTGCCCCTTGGTGGTCAGTGCACGTCATCTCGACCGCTCTTTCTGCTGTTTGGTTGATTTGCATATTAGGCTTTTTATTATATAGGATTTTGGTCCCTTACATTTCAATATTAATTTTAGGATCAGCTTGTCAATTCTGGTAAAAAGCCATTATCAAAATCTCCCCCCATAATGGTGCATTTGTTACAATCTATAAACCTACATCAACACATTATGACCACCTAAAGTCTATAGTTTACATTATGGTTAAATTATGGTATTTGCTTTATTTCTTGAAATTACTAAGACCAAGTGTTAACTTGTAGTTTTATTTACACCACACTCTATATTCCTCTTTAATTTAATCTACATTCTATGGGTCAGGAAAAAATGTAGAATGACATTTATTTATCAATATGATATCACACTGAGTATGTTCACTGACCTAAAAATCTTCTGCATTCTGCCTATTTATCACTCCCATTCTCCATCCCCTGGCAACCACTGATCTTTTTACTGTGTCCATAGTTTTTCCTTTTCCATGACGTCATATAGTTGGAATCAGTATGTACCTTTTCAGATTGGCTTCTTTCACTTAGTAACATCCATTTAAGATTCCTTCATTTTTTTTTTTTTTTTTTTTTTTTATGGCTTGACAGCACATTTCTTTTTAGCACTAAATAATAGTCCACTGTGTATTTATCTCTTCACCTACCAAAAAACCATCTTGGTTATTCCAAGTTTTGGCAATTATGAATATAGCTGCTATAAATATATGTGTAGAGTTTTGTGTGGATGTAAGTTTTTAACTCCTTTGGATAAATACAACTGAGTGTGACTACTGAATTGTATGATAAGGGTATGTTTGGATTTGTACAAAACTGCCAAACTGTTTTTCCAAACTTGCTATATCATTTTGCATTCCCATCAGTAATTAATGAGAGTTTCCGTTGCTTCACATTTTTGTCAGCATTTGGTGTTGTCACTGTTCCAGATCTTGGCCATTCTAATAGTTATGTAACTGTATTTCATTGTTCTTTTATGTTACATTTCCCTGGTAAAATTTGATGTGCAACATCTTTTTATATGCCTATTTGTCATGTGTATATCTTTCTCAAGGTATCAGTACTGATCTATTGCCTAATTTTTATTATTTTTTTTCTTACTATTGGGTTTGAGTTCATACATTTTGAATAACAGTCTTTTATCAGATACTAGAGGCCCGGTGCACGAAATTTGTGCACTGGGGGGAGGGGGGCCCCTCAGCTGGCCTGCACCCTCTCCAATCTGGGACTCCTTAGGGGATGTCAGACTGCCTGTTTAGGCCCGATCCTTTACCAGCAGTTGGACATCCCTCTCGCAACTCAGGACCGCTGGCTCTTAACCACTTACCTGCCTGCGTGCCTGCCTGATTGCCCCTAACCACTCTGTTTGCCAGCCTGATCACCCCCAACTGCTGGCCTGATCACCCCCAACTGCCTCCCCTGCCAGCCTGTTTGCCCCCAACTACCCCCTGCCACCAGCCTGATTGCTCCCAACTGCCCCCCCCTCACCAGCCTGATTGGGGTTGGGGGGCCGATTGGGGGTGGGGCTGGCCATGGGGAGGGGCTGTGGTTGGTGGGCTGGGCAACCACCCCCCCAAATGGGTTGGGGGGTGGCGATCAGGGCCAGTGGCCTGGGGGAAGAGCCATGGGTGGTTGGGCAGCCAGCCCTGTCCCTGATTGCGGTGGGGGTGTGCTGGCTACAGTGGGCGTCATAGCGACTGGCCCAATCAGGGCCATGTTCTACCTGCTCACCACTCCCCAGTCCCAACAGGGCCTCCACTGCCCGGCTATCAGGCCTTTGGGATCACCAGCTCAGGGCGCCTGCTTTCCCACAGGCCTGAGGGGCTCAGGCCTGTGGGAAAGCAGGCGCTGGTGATTTTACCTGCATGCGTGTTCGCCAACCATAGGCTGATGGAAAGCACTGCCCGCTTGGGGCCGCTCAAACCTGGGCGGGCAGGTCAGGGGCACTGCGCCACTGCTATTGCCACTGCCACTGCTGCTGCTGCTGCTGCTGCTGCTGCTGCTGCTGCTGCGGCTTGAGTCACTGACTGAGGCTGCCAGGCATGCCCGTGACCTGCCCACCTGAGTTGGGTAGCACATGGGATGTGCCAGCGGGCAGATCACTGCTGACGCCCGACCGGTAGCACAGCAGATACCCGGGTGGGTACCTGATAGCTGCGGCCCCACCGACAACCCCAGGACCCGGCGGGAGGCCCAGATGAGGGCAGAGAAGGAGCCGAACACCCTGGTCCCACCCGCCAGCCCCGGGTTCCCTGCGGGAGGCCCGGATGAGGGTAGAGCAGGTTCGGTCCCACCCGCCAGCCCTGGGTTCCCCGCGGGAGGCCTGGATGAGGGCGGATCGGGTGCTGAACATCCCGGTCCCACCCGCCAGCCCTGGGTTCCCTGCGGGAGGCCCGGATGAGGGCAGGGCGGGTGCCCGATTACCAGGGTCCCACCCGCCAGCCCTGGGTTCCCCGAGGGAGGCCCGGATGAGGGCGGAGCGGGTGCCGAACACTGCAGTTCCCACCCGCCAGCCCCAGGTCCCCCGAGGGAGGGCGGATCGGGTGCTGAACACCGAGGTCCCACCTGCCAGCCCCAGGTCCCCTGCGGGAGGCCCGGATGAGGGCAGGGACCTCTGCTGCCAGCCCTGGATGGAGGGGAGCTGGCGGTTGGCACGGTCGGCCCCCGCCTGCAGTATGCAAATTAGCCGCCATCTTGGCTGGTGGTTAATTTGCATATCTCGCTAATTAGCCAATGGGAAGGGTAGCGGTTGTACGCCAATTACCATGTTTCTCTTTTATTAGTGTAGATGTGTTTTGCAAAGATTTTATCCAGTCTTTTCATTACCTAAACATGCTTTTCATAAAGCAGGTTTTAATTTTAATAAAGTCCAATTTATTATTTTTATAGACCATGCTCTTAGCATTGTACTTAAAAAGCCATCACCAAACTGAAAGTCATCTAAAATTTTTACTATATTATTTTCTAGGAATTTTATAGTTTTGACTTTTATATTCAGGTCTGTGGTATATTTTGAGTTAATTTTTTTGAAGGGTGTAAGGTCTGGGTATGGATTCATTCTTCTGTATGTAGATATCCAATTGTTCCAGCAATATTTGAAAAGACTCTTTTCTTTCTTGTATACTATAATAAAGACTGAGGCATATAGTGTCTATGCCAAGAAGTAGGTACACATTTCTTTCTCCTCCTCCTCCTCCTCCTCCTCCTCCTCCTCCTCCTCCTCCTCCTTCTCCTCCCTTTTTGTGGATCAAATGCCACACTTTCCATTTTCTTACCAAAATTTAGACTTGTTAAATTTTCTTAAGTAAGTGCTTTTTCATTTGCTATGTGTTCTTAGACAATTTTCAGAGAGTTAAGTATTTGCTTTTTATAATTTTCACTCATTATGATTTATCATAATAGAGAGGTTCCATGGGACTCCTCAAGTTATCATTCCAGAACTTTTCTCCTATTGTTTTATCTGAAAGAGGACTACATGGAATTTACATTATCCAGTTGAAACAATCTGGTCTTAGAGTTTTCTTGTCGAAACATTTTTAAGTAAGAAATCGATTCCTTTTATAAATACAGAACTATTCAAGTGTTATCTAGTTTTTGAGGAAGTTTCAGTAATTTTTATCTTTTGAGTAGTTATGTGGATAACATTAACATTCTTCTATCTTCTTGAAAAATTAACCCCTTTATCATCATGTAACATCCCCTTTTGTTCCTCATAATAAACTGAAGATACTAAGAAACTGCTTAATAGTTCTTTTGATTAATATGTACACGGCATATCTTTTTCCATTCTTATACTTATAACATATGTATAATTATATTTATTGTGGACTTCTTATAGACAACATAGAGGTAGCTCTTCTTCAATTACATGTTTGAGCCATTTTTTTAAGGTGGTGATGATTAATATTGCTGAGTTAAAATATACTAACCTTTTGATATTTTCTATATTTTTCTTTATTTCTTTTCCTCTTTTTCTGCCTTTCCTTGTAATTTTTTTATAACTATATTCTAGCTCCTCTGTGGATAAAGAATGTTTAGTTGTGGCCCTAGGATTTACAATATACATGTTTTATAATATACATTGTTAGTTCATCAATATATACATTTAAATGAGAATATATTTCTTCATGTGTAGTGTAATCCTATCTAATAATAGAGAAACATGGTAATTAACTGTAACTTCGCTACCCTTCACATTGGCTAATCAGTGAGATATGCAAATTAACTGCCAACCAAGATGGCGGCCGGCAGCCAGGCAGCTGAAGCTAACAGGAGGCTTGCTTGCTCCAGTGATGGAGGAAGCCAAGGTTCCCCGCCTGCCGCTGCCGGCCTTTGAGCTGCATTCTAAGAAACAATGTTGCAATTATAGAAGCTAAACAAACCCCAGAAACCTGCTTTCAGCCAGCCGGGCCTCAGAGCTGGAGCTGCAACAGTGTTTCAATTATAGATGCCAAACAAACCCAGATACCTGCTTTCAGCAGCTGAGGTCTCAGAGCTGGAGCCGAGCCTCAGAACTAAAGCTGGCTCTCAGCTCCAGTGACAGCAATAGAAGGTAAATAAATCCCAGAATAAAAAAGAAAAAGAAAAAAAGGAGAGGTTGGGAGTTTCAGTCACCCGCCAGCCTGAAAACGGCCCTCAGCCCCTCACCCAGACTGGCCAGGCACCCCAGTGGGGACCCCCACCCTGAAGGGGGTGTGACCAGCTGCAAACAGCCATGATTCCCTTATCCAGGCTGGCCAGGCACCCAAGCGGGACCCCCACCCTGATCCGGGCCACCCTTTAGGGCAAACCAACCAGCCCCCACCCATGCACCAGGCCTCTATCCTATATAGTAAAAGGGTAATATGCAAACTGACCCTAACAGCAGAAGAACTGGGAATGACTGGTCACTATGACACACACTGACCACCAGTGGGCAGATGCTCAATGCAGGAGCTACCTCTGGTGCTCAGGGCGCTCTCACATGGGAATAGCTCTGTTCAGCTACAAGCCAGGCTGATGGCTGCCAATACAGTGGTGGTGGTGGGAGCCTCTCCCGCCTCCTCAGCAGCGCTAAGGATGTCCAACTGCAGTTTAGGCCTGTTCCCCACTGGCAAGTGGACATCCCCCTAGGGCGGCCAGGCTGCCAGAGGGATGTCTGATTGCCATCTTAGGCCCAATCTCCCAGGGAGCGGGCCTAAGCCAGCATGTGGTCATGCCCTGAGGGGTCCCAGACTGCGAGAGGGCACAGGCCGGGCTGAGGGACCCCCCCCTCCCCTCCGAGTGCACAAATTTTTGTGCACCAGGCCTCTAGTAAACTTATAATGGTATATTCTCAATTACCCTTTTTTATCCATTGTGCCTTTTCTGTTGTATGTTGTACTTCTTTATACGCCCTAAACACAGTATATATTTATTTTTTTAAATATGTTTATCGATTTCAGAGAAGAAGGGAGAGAGAGAGAGAAACATCAATGATGAGAGAGAATCATTGATCAGCTGCCTCTTGCACACCCCACACTGGGGATAGAGCTCGAGGATGTGACTTGACTGGGAATTGACCTCCTGGTTCATAGATTGATGCTCAACCACTAAGCCACAATGGCTAGGCAACACAGTATATATTTCTATCTTTGCTTTAGATAATCAGTTGTTGTTTTTATTTAGAGTAATTAAAAATAAGAAAGCAATATCATGTTACTTTCATTTTTAGCAGTCTTCTTTTTTTGTGTGTGTACCTCTAAGTTTTCTTTCTGTTGTTGTAGTCCTTCTGCCCAAACAACTTCATCCAATCTTTCTTGTTAACTAGGTCTTCTGTTAAATTCCCACTTTACTTTTCTTAATCTAAAAAAATTTTTACATTAAAAATGGTTAAATACATTTTTTTGCTGAGAACAAAATTCTGAGTTAACAGGAATTTTGGGTCCTTTCAGAAGTTTAAAGATGTCACACCATTGTTTTCTAGTTTGCATAGCTTCTGATGAAAAGTCTGCTTTAATAATTATTTTCATTATTGTAAGTAATGTGTCTTTTTCTCTGATTTTCTTCAACATTTTCTTTCCTTTTGTTTTTATCAGTTTGAATATGATATACTTAGGTGTGGTATGTTATCCTGTGAATGTGTATTTACGCATATTTGTTTTTTCCTGCTTGCTGTTCCTTGAGCTTCTTGTACCTAAAATTTATGTCTGTCATTGCTTTTAAGAGACTCTTTATCTTATTTCTTTTCATTATTTCCTCTGTCTTTCCTCCTGCTGGGATTCTAATTCTGATATATATATCAGATCATTTGATATTGCCTCACAGCTCTTAGATAATCTCTTCTGTTGGGTTTTTTTCTCACCTAATTTTCTCTTTCAGTTCTGTTAGTATAACCCACAGATCTATCTTTAAGTTCACTGAATCTTCTCATATGATTTGGGTTGAGCTGTGCCACAGCTCCAAATTCATATGTTGAAGTCTTAGTCCCCACTCCTGCAGAAAATGAATGTATTTGGAGAAAGTGTCTCTTTTGGCGACCCCTTTAAAAGAGTAATTAAGGTAAAAAGAAGTCATTAGGCTGGACCCTAACCCAACATAACTGGTATCCTTATAAAAAGAGGATATCAGGACATAGACACACACAGAGGAAGACCATGTGAAGACACAGGGAGAAGATGACCATCTACAAGCTAAGGACAGAGCCTCAGAAGAAACCAGTCCTGGAGATTCCTCAGTCTTCGTCCTCTACACTGCCAAATTTTGAGGGGAAAAAACTCTTTTGTTTAAGCCACTCAGTCTATGGTACTTTTGGCAGCCCTAGCAAACTAATATACCTTGGCCCTGTCAAGTCTACTAATAAATCTATCAAACATGCTTTCATTTCTAATACAGTACTTCCATATGCTACTTTCTTATAGTTTGCTTCTCTCTGCTGAAATGACCCAATTGATATTGCATGTTTTCTGTCTTTTCAATTAAAGCCTTTACATATTAATCATAATTATTTGAAGTTCCTTGCCAGATAGTTTTAACATCTGTGTCATATCTGAGTTTGCTTTTAAAGATTACTTTGTTTCTTGGGAATTTCTTTTCTTTTTTTTTCCTTAATGCTTTCAATTTTTGTACAGACATGACATCTTGCATACTGTAATAAAGACTGAAGCATATAGTGTTTATGCCAAGAAGTAGGTACACCTTTCTTTCTGCTGAAACTTTTCTGTGGGGGTTAGAGTTAATGTAATTAGGAATTGAGCTGGGTTTGAGATTTATTGTTGCTATGGTTACCCTTAGCACACTACATATTTTTCTAGTGAGTGAGGACTGTTTTGTTAGAATGTTTTTTTCTTCCCCCTGGGGTCTTCTCAACCCTCAGCTTTTGGTCTTTCCTTCTTGCCGCACCTCAGAAAGGGTGTATGTCTGTCATGCTAATTCTTACTGGGAGATGGTTAGCCTGACATGGTGGATTAGGATATTCTCTATTGTTCTGATTAAGCTTCAGTCTAGGCCATCATTAAGTACCCAGGTTTTGCATTTGGACTTTATACATGATTTTTACCCTCCCATTATGTAGTCCTGAGCCCGGATATCCTTCCTCCTTCAGTGGTAGAGGTTATTTTTCCATTCCCTTCCTGTTTATGATAGACAACAGTGTTTGTTGTCCTTTTCCCCTAAAGATTAAGGCTTTTGTTCCATAAGGAAGATGGAGGAGAAGGATCTCAACAAAGTTCTGTCATTACTCCAAAGTCTTTCAGAATATGTTTCCTATCTTCTTGTAGGAATTCATTGGTGTTGCCACCTTTTATATAAAACATAGCCAAGAGGTCTTTCATTTTTTCACTGGGAGGTCAAATTAAGTAATAAAAATGAAATGAGAAGTCCTTTCCATTTCCTTATTTCTATCAGTAACATAGAACGAAAATACAATAAAATGTTATCAAATGTTTCCATTTCTGGTAGTCATTAGAGCTGTTCAATGATAACATAGTTTTCTTTATTCCAGTCACATTGTGGTATTGTATTTCCCTAAACTTTGACCTTATATGAAATTGGGCATGTTATTTAAGTTTCTTTGGTCCATGGAAGTTGAGTAGAAGTGTATGGGGGCAGTTTGAAATTGTTCATGCTCTCTTTTTCTTGTCACGGTTCCAGGTTGTGACTGGACTCCCAGCCTGGCACCTAGAGATGTGTAATGAAGGCCATGGTCAATTCAATAATCAATATGTAGTATAAGCAAGAAATAGACTTTTGTTGTTGTAAACCACTAATATTTAGGTATGTTTGTTACCTCACCATTATCTCACTATCTAATACTATTGAATTTCTCAGGGAAATTAAGTTCAGCAGTGTTATCTACATCTCAGTCAACATCTGGGTCACCCTGAAATGTGGAAGACCCAGGCCACATACTAGTAACATATGTTATCAAAAACCCATGATATTTTTATTATGGGAAGGAGACATTAAAAATTTCAGGAAGCCTGGCCAGCATGGCTCAGTGGTTGAGCATTGACCTGTGAGCTAGGAGATCACAGTTCGGTCCCTGGTGTGGGGCATAACGGGGGTAGCCAATCAATGATTCTCTCTCATCATTGATGTTTCTATCTTTCCCTTCCTCTTTGAAATCAATAAAATATATTTTTTAAAAAAATTTATGAAGATTTCAAGCTTCTTTCAAGATTATATAAAGTTGGAAACAAAACTGGAATCTACTTTGGACAAATACCTTGTCAAGAGTTATTAGGCTTCCCTATATGTAGGGTCCCTCAGTTTGTCTGTATTTTTATTTTCACAAATATCTCCAAATTTTTGCTTTTCTTTTTTCATTTAAGAAATAATACTTACCCATTTCTTACATGCTTTTGGAATAATCTTTTTAAGCTATTCTATTTGCTCTTATAAGTTGTATTCTTCCTCTGTGTTAAATTGCCACAATACCAAAAAGATTATAGGAATTTTTATCATTCAATTTATCATTTATATATTTAATGGAAATATAAATTTATTAGGATATATATATATATATGTATATATATCACTACACACATATATAAACATACATATATATTGATATATACATATATATTTGTATGTATTTATATATACACTAGAGGCCTGGTGCACGAAATTCGTGCAGGGGAGAGGGGTGTCCCTCAGCCCAACCTGAACCCTCTCCAATCTGGGACCCCTAAACTGGCAGTCAGACATCCCTCTCACAATCTGGGACTGCTGGCTCCCAATCACTTGCCTGCCTGCCAGCCTGATCACCCCTAACCACTCCCCTGCCAGCCTGATTGTCGCCTAACTGCTCCCTTGCTGACCTTGTTGCCCCTAAGTGCCCTCCCCTGCCAGCCTGATTGCCCCTAATGGCCTCTGCCTCAACCCCCACCACCGTGGCTTTGTCCGGAAAGACATCCAGGTGGATGTCTGAAAGACATCTGGTCTAATTAGCATATTACCCTTTTATTAGTATAGATAAATATATGCCCCTAAAAAGTTATATTATTTTATATGCTTTAAATTATACAGTACATATTCAACCTCTTTTACCCTGTTTTTTTTTTCTTTTCTAAATATATCTTATTGATTTTTTTCATGGAGAGGAAGGGAGAGGAATAGAGAGTTAGAAACATCAATGAGAGAGAAACATCAATCAGCTGCCTCCTGCACACCCCCAACTGGAGATGTGCCCGCAACCAAGGTACATGCCCTTGACCGGAATCGAACCTGGGACCCTTCAGTCCGCAGGCCAATGCTCTATTCACTGAGCCAAACTGGTTAGGGCCCCTCCACTTCGTTTTTTTTCTTTTTATATTATCTACATTTGTAGATATGGCATTAATTCATTTTCCATTGATTTTTAGAGAGAATGGAAGGGAGAGGGATAGAGAGAGAGAAACATCAATGTAAGAAACATCCCTTCAATTGCCTTCCTTAGGAGCCCTAACCAGGGATCCAACTTGAAACCCAGGTATGTGCCAGGTATGTTCCCTTACCTGGAGTCAAACTTGCAACCTTTCCTTGCACAGGACCATGCTCACGCTCGACCAACCTATCCACTTCAGCCTGGCTGTTACACAATTTCTGAAATTTTATTTCAATTAATTCTTGCAAAGTCTGTGGTTTTAGGTAAGATTCACATTTTTGCTGATGAGAAAAAAAACCACACACACAAAAAAAACCAACCTCTTCGCCTTGAGACATTATTCTTCCCTCATTGCTGCGTTTTCCTGCCAGCCATAGAAAGGCTCTTGACAGCGATTTCACTGGTTATCCAGAGTCAGAAGCATTCTCACCACTACCCTCTCCAAAGCCTCCTCTGCATTGGCACTGAGGCTGTCCTGGAGGGCACAGAGGCTAGGTAAAAGAGACAATGACAGGATTTGGACCACTGGAGCCACCGTATCTGCCTCTCCTCTCTCAGCATTTCTCCACCATGCTAGAGAAGGTGGGGCCAGCAACTTCCAACAGCACCAAACTTCCAGATAGGCCAACGTTTGCAGCGCTAGCTCTTTGAACAACGTCAGTCCTGCAGTCTCTCCCTCTCAAGAGCTGCAGTTGCCCCCAACATTATAGGGCTGCCCTGGAAGTCCTCTGCATGCCTCCCCTCCGTGGCAAACATGGCAGTGGACTCCACGATGGAACTGCTATTTTTAGATACTTTTAAACACCCCAGCGCTGAGGTAAGACTCCACTTCTTGATTCTGACTCTGCTTCTCCACTGTGGGACATGTACAAACAATCCTTAGGCAGGCCTCCACTTTCCCTCCTGCCGGTGGCCTTAAATTCTGCATGTACACCTCCCCCTCCCCCCAGCTGGATGTGAGCACCACGTCTGCGGGAGGGCATCGGTGGCCAGGACATTTCTCTGCGTTATCTTAGGCTCCTGTGTCTTTGGTTCAGTTGGCTGTTCTGCTTGCTTTGCTCCCTGTTCCCTTACCCCTATCAACTTTGGGCCTTGAAAATACCTTGCTTCTCAGGCTTAGCTCAGGTGGTGTTTGGGAGGGTCTCAGACTGCCTGTGTTTGACAGCAGTTCTGGAGACCAAGCAGGTCACAATAGTTTCGTGATTCCTAAACCCCTCCTCTCAGGTCCTTTTTCTAACAGGAGGTAGGTTGCCCAGATGTGACACTCATTCGGTTTAGGATTCACCCATTAGGACATGACATATTTGCATGGAACGGCTTTTTCGTGGAGGATACCTGTGAGGAGGGGAATCAGTGGTGAAAGGAACCAATGGCAGATTTGGAACCCCCAGACCAGGAACCTCGGCTCACTCCCTGCATGTCTCCCCACTGCACTCCTTGCATGTCTCCTTCAGCGGACGGCCTGGGCGTGCAGGAGGCTTGGCTTCCTTCGTTGCAAGCCAAGCCTCCTGCCCACTCTGCCGGCTCTGTCTCTAGCCGAGGCTGCCATCTTTGTGGCTATGGGTGTGGCCATCTTTTGTCACAGAGTGATGGTTAATTTGCATATTACCCTTTTATTAGATAGGATATGTTTATCATTATGGCATATATACTAGAGGCCCGATGCATGAAATTTGTGCAAGCAGCTCGGCCCTCGCAGTCCTGGCTGCCTCATGGCCCTGCAGCCCTGCGGCCCCGCCCACTTGTCATTCCAGAACATTGTCCAGAAGGTCTTTCCAGAAGGTCATTCCACCATCTGGTCTAGTTAGCATATTAGCTCTTTATTATATAGGATGCCCATATATATGTGTGTATATACATACAAGAGGCCTGGTGCATGAGATTTGTGAACTTGTGCAGGGGGTGTCCCTCAGCCCTGCCTGCACCCTTCTGCAGTCCAGGACCCCCGGGAATTGGGCCTAAGCTGGCAGGCAGACATCCCTCTCACAGTCCGAGCTTCTGGCTGAGCAGTGCTCCCCCTGTGGGAGCACACTGACCATTGGGGGCAGCTCCTGCACTGAGAGTCTGCCCCCTGGTGGTCAGTGCATGTCATAGCAACTGGTCATTCTACCATTCAGTAGATTTGCATATTACACTTTTATTATATAGGATACACACACATACACACACACACACACAAACAGATATACATATACAGCATACCCATACCCATATCTGCTTAATATCTATTCTCACTGGATTACTGTGAAGAATCACGTAAATTTATGTTTTCTAATATCCTTTTATATATCTTTAGTTTTATATATGGTCAATGTAATTTTTATTTTAAAGTATATATTTTATGGAGACATACATGATTACATATAAAATATGAATTATTGTATGTTATTTTTTACTAATCACCAATAGCTGAGTTAGTAGTAAGAAAAATTTACACTTTGACTAGCTAGAAGATCTAGCATGTTCATTCTTTAAAGCAAAAGAAAATTTGAGCACCCTGTTCTGAAAAGCTTATGGCAATACAGACAAAAAAACTTGGGAGGCAGGGACTCAGACTTGCAGTGCATGTTGACAGTGATTAATTTTCAGATGATCTTATCACTAATCCGAGCAGGAAGAGATTCCCAGGGCGCCTTATACGGAAGAAAAATCAGCCTTTGAGTTCTGGGCACCCGGATGTTTGACTCTTTCAGGTACTTTGCTCATTTGGTGATACCATTTTGTGAGGGATTTTGTTTAGTTTTCCTATCAGTATTTCCCCTCACACTTCAGTAAAATGTAAAATAAACTTACCAGCTGCCAAAACCAAGCTTATAAGTAAATAGTGGAAAGAGCAAAGGCAGAGTGCTGCACTGAGACCACGGAGAGCCAGGAGGGCCTGCCTTCCCCAAGTCTTTACGTGGTCCTTGAAATGACTAATAAAAGCAGACTAAAATATTCAGAAGGGAAAAATAAATTTCAAAAATTATACAGTAAAGAGGACAGCAACAAATACGTCACACAAAATGTTCTGAAGCTGCTTCCCTCGCTCACTCTCCAAGCTATTTGGCTTGGTTTCAGGTGCCAGGACATGTCTCAAAGGCACCTCTGTCTTTTGGAAATTTTGCCTGTGCCAAGAACCCTTGGTCCAGAATGCCACTGGGAGCCTGGCTGGGTTATGGGGAACTGGAATAAACTCTGGAGGCTACAAGGAAAAATATTTTTTTATTCCAAAACTGTCCTTCTCCTCAACTGGTCCTATCTCTTTCCATTTTCCTCAGTTTGAGATATACTGAGGTAGATGGGAAGCATCCAGTAACACAGAATAGTGAGAATTTTCCAAAGTTCTTAGACCAAAAGTTATCAGAAAGAACACACTTTTCTCCAGCCTCCAATGAATTCTTTTAATCTCTGTCCCCATATAATCCCATAAGTCATTGATCCTGTCAACACTTAATTTTCTCTTTATCTGTATTTCTATGGTTTGTACACTCTCCATTATGCTGATTATTTAGATAGATATGTTTTTACTTCAGAATTATTCTTGGAGATTTCAAATTTCCTCACTCTATCTTGTCTTGGATTTGCTTCTTAAGGGTTTACACTCCATCTGTTGAAAGCTGGTCATAGTTGCTCATTTTTTGCTCAACTCTTCCAAAGCACAGCATAACATAAAGATGGCTGAGAAAGTCATCATAGTTCCTCTCTCCTTCTTGAATATCATACAATAGAAACAGAAGAAGAAAAACAAGAATGTTTAGAAATTTTCATTTTATCAAACCTAGAAGACAGATATAATAATAAATAAAAAGAGCAATGGACTTTGGAGTTGTAAAAAATTGGCAGAATACTCTGAATAGGAAGCGAAAATATGAAGCACCAAGTGAGAAGGAGTCCATCAACATCAGAGTTCAAGGGTAACGGTAAAATTATAGCTATTCGTGGTGAGGTGCAAGTGAATTTAAATTTATAATCTTATTTGCAAAAAAAAATCTGCTGGAAGTCAACAAGCTGTTGAACCCCACTCTTTACTATATTTGGAAGATATGTTTATCTGTGACTTCCTCCTATGAAGTAGTGACAATAACTGCTGGAGAGAAACAAATGAAATGGGAATGCTTCAATGGACTTGGCATCTCCAGAAGGATGTCAAGGTGCCAGGGCCTCTTATCAGTAGTCCAAGGAGATATCTAGACCCTGAGGACATGTCTCTGTGGGAATGGGGTACACCTCCCAATTAGGTGGGGTGAACCCTGGTATTAGACATTTAATGGAACCTCATAAGTGTCAGAGACCAGGTATTCTAAAATAGACTGAAAATTACCTCAGAGATTTTATTCACATTATATAATTCCATATGTATAGTGTGCTGTAGAAATGGTCTCCTGAGAATACAAATGTTATATATTCAGAATAAAAAGGAAGAGAAATTACAGGTCTCGGGGAACAAATTAAGGATGAAAATTACATAAGCAGAAAACTAACAAATATAAGGTAGAAAGAGCAAGAAAGAACATACAATAATTGATCATTGAAAAGAGAAAAGGTTTGAGGTAAGTACAGTGAAGGCTCATGAAAAATATAGAGACCAGCCCTGGATGGTTCACTCAGTGGTTAGAGTGTCAGCCTTTGGACTAAAGGGTCACAGGTGCAATTCCTGGTCAAGGATACCTATTTCAGTTGCAGGTTCAATACATGGCTGGAGACAACCAATCGATGTGTCTCTCTCAGGTTGATGTTTTGTGTTTTTTCTCTCTCTCTTTCCCTCTTCTTCCTTCCTTTCACTCCGCCCTAAAAATCAATAGAAAAAATAAAAATATCCTGAGAGAGAGAGAGAGAGAGAGAGAGAGAGATTAAAGCAACAGATAAAAGCTAATAGACATAGAAGACAGATAAGAATGATGTATATACAGACATTTGGCATCCATAAAATTTAAAACTGAGCAAATTGAAAAGAAAAAGCATTCAAAGGTCTTAAGGAAAAAAAATCCCTCAAACTAAAAACCACTAAATTTGCAAGTTGAAGGAGCACACTACCAATCAAAACACATTTTGGTATATTAGACTTCAAAAAAAATAATAATTACAGATCCTGACAGGAACAAGTGAGTAGCCTCCAAGAGAGAAGAAAAGAATAAGCTTCCCCCCAGCCATGTTCAATGACAGGAGTCAATGTTTGTCAACAATGTTTTGGAGGAAATAAAATTGTGGCAAAGAAAATAAAGTGGCTAAAGGAATATCTAAAAGCAACAGGTATTCAAAATCATTAAAGAGACTCATGATTATAACTGCAAAATCCATTATTCATGTGCTCATTGTAAATTTAAAGAGAAAACTCAGATGATGGCAAAAATTAAACACATTTTGTAATTACTTGAATTGGAGAAGATAGATATTATTTAGAGCACTGTGCATGTAATCACCTTAAATATAGAATTAATACTGAACAATTTGAAGTTTATTGTTAAAAAATAGAAAGTAAACAGAAGAAACTTTGACAATACAAAACAAATAATGAACTAGATCAAGAGGAGAAAGGGGGAAGATAGAGAGAGTGGAGGAGTGTTAATTTACTCACCTTTATATCAGGGTGTCAATCTGTTCTATGTCTAGTGAAAACATGATTATAAACAATACTGTTTCTAGTCATCATGTATCATTATTTTTACAGATTGTTGGATTTTATTTGCTAATATTTTACCTTAATGATCGTGAGAGAGATTTTTACTTCTATATTTCTTTTCTTGTACTATCTGATGTGGTTTTGGTATAAGGGTAACACTAGCTTAATAGAATAAATTAGGAAAGGTTCACTCTGTTAGTATATTCTATAGGAGATTGTAGATAATTGGTATCTTCCTCAAATGTTTGCTAGCATGACTGGTGAACCTTTTGGGCCTATTACTTTTCTTTTCTTTCTTTCTTTTTTTTTTTTTTTTTGGAAGAAGGTCATTAATTATTGACTCCATTTATTCAATAGCTATAAGCCTATTCAGATGATATATTTTTGTTGGGTGAGTTTTGGTAGTTTGTGTCTTTCAAGTAATTGGTCCATTTCATTTAAAATATCAATTTTGTGAGCATTGAATTGCTCATGATATTTACTTATTTATCCTTTAATATCAATGGATTAGTAGTGATGACTCTTCTTTCATTTCTAATTTTAGTAATTTGTGTCTTTTCTTTTTATCCTCATTCTTCTACAGGCAAGATATTTTATCCTCATGGCTCCTTTCAAGATCTTCTCGTTGTCTTTGGTTTTCTCCACTTTGAATATGACATACTTAGGAGTTCATTTTTTAGTATTTATCAGGGTTGGTATTCTATGAGCTTCCTGAATCTATAGTGTTAGGTCTGTTGTTAATTTTAGAAAATTCTCAGCCATTATTGAATCAAATATTTTCTCTTACATTCTCTCTTCTACTTTCGTTATCCCAATTACATGTGTGATACACTATGTGTAATCATATCAGTCTTGAATATTAGAGTCATTTTTTATCTCTTTTAACTTGCATTTCATTTTGAGAAATTTTTACTGACTCAAGCTCACTGATTCTTTTATTGGCCATATTCAGTCTTTTCATGAGCCCATCAAAGTATATTTTTATTTTTTTACAGTGTTTTGATTTGTAATATTTCCTTTTGATTATTTCCTAGAATTAAATCACTCTTTTCACATTGCCTAGTTGTACTTGCATATTCTCTCCCTTTTCCATTAGAGCTGTTAACATATTGCTAATAATTATCTTACATTCCCTGATTGATAATTCCATATACTGTGTCAATGTGAATCTAGATTTGAGGAAAGTTTTTTTTTTTCAGACTGGTTTTTCTTGCCTCTTAGCATAATTTGTAAATTTTTTTGAAATCATGACATAATGTGTTGAATAACAAGAATGGTAAATGTACATGTAAGTTGGCCTTTTTGAGGTGTTTTTTGTTAATCTGCCTGAGAACTGGCTATGTTTAATGTGTACTAAGCTGTAGTTGCCAGAGGTTTCATTTTCAGGGTGGCAATTTACCCCTGTGACTTCAATTTTGTGGTGGATCTAAGAAAAGTCAATAGTTTTCTGTTTGTCAGCTCTTTTTAAAAAAATATATTTTTATTGATTTCAGGGAGGAAGGGAGAGGGAGAGAGAGATAGAAACATCAATGATGTAAGAGAATCATTGATTAGCTGCCTCCTGCTTTTCCACACTGAAGGTTGAGCCCACAACCCAACGATGAATCAAACCATGACCTCCTGGATCATAGGTCAACACTAAACCACTGAGCAACACCAGCCAGTATGGTCAGCTCTTTTAAAAGAGTGAGGATGGAAGTGATGACTTCCAAGCTTTTTACATGATAGAGCTGAAAGCAGATATCTCTAAATCTATGTTTCTTAGAAACCAACAACTGTGCTCTTAACTACCTTGCTATCTTCCTCTCTATCCTCTCCTGTGGACTTTCTGCTCTATTGATTAAATTGTTAACATTTTAAAATGTATACCAATACCTAATATCTCCTACTTATGTCTTCTCTATTAATATTTTTGAAAATATATTCAAAACTTTAGGAATGCTTTTAATCATTTTGTCACTCTTACAGAAACATATGACTCATCATTGATTAAACCTTCTAATGTCTTTCACAAATTTTATATCTTTATATGGTACTTTGATGCTGTCATGTTGAATTTATTAATTGTGCTACATATACAAATGCTCAATTCCTTTTTAAATTTTCAAGTACTTAGGTTGATAAAGTTTGAGAGTAGTGTGTTAAGTTTTTCCATTAAAGTTTTAAAATATTCCAATTTGGAATTTAAATTTGTTACTGTATTTTAAACCTTTTTTGTAGGTTTTACATAAAACCAACCAGCTCTCTTTTTTAGGTAACTAATGGTTTATTTTCATGTTTTTTTATTACTTTGTGTTTTTATTTTATAGAGACATTGTCTGTTATCATACTGAGAACATGAACTGATATGGTACAGAATAGTTTTTCACACATTTTATAAGATATACTTTTTTATGAATTTTCAAAGTAATGCCCTTTTTCTTAGGATAAATTTTCTCCTTGATCTTTTTATAAAAATTTGACTCATATATTGTTTATTTAACAAACATGTGCTGAGGTGAAATTATGTTCAGTCTCTGAATTATGTGCTCAAGGTACAGTCTCCTGAGACTTTGACCCAGCAGTCAGGAGGCAGAGAGTATCATAGTAAAGACAAAGAATTAAAAAAATTTACAATGTGATAAATACTGGGATTGAGATATACCAAAAATTGGATATTAAGTCTCAATTATTTGATCTATCTAAATGTCACTCCTTGTGTGTTCTAATGGGGATAAGATCAACACTTATCTCCTGGGCTTCTTGATAAAAGCAAATGAGGGTGCCTGGTTCAGAGCAATTACTTAAACATTGTTAGCTATTATTTTGGTCATGAATAGTTCATTACCAGCCCCATATCTAAAATTCTACCATCAGTAATTTTCTGCCTCAGTCCCCTTTATTATTTCTTCAAAGTGCCTATTAATGTGTGAAATTTTCTTATTTGATTACTAATTTATTGATATTTCTTCCCACAAGAATGTAAATTCAAGCAGATAAAGATTCTATTTTTTTAAAAATATATTTTATTGATTTTTTACAGAGAGGAAGGGAGAGAGATAGAAAGCTAGAAACATCAATGAGAGAGAAACATCGATCAGCTGCCTCCTGCACATCTCCTATTGGGGATGTGCCTGCAACCCAGGTACATGCCCTTGATCGGAATCGAACCTGGGACCTTTCAGTCCGCAGGCCGACGCTCTATCCACTGAGCCCAAACCGGTTTCGGCATAAAGATTCTATTTTTATTATTGTCATTGCTTGCTTTATGGCCAGGGTCTAGAAAAATTATGAATAAATAATTCAACTATTTATTTCTCTAATAACTTTATTTTCTCAATTCATGCTACCTATAAAAATATGGACACTACAGAACGGTATAAAAATTAACTCTCACTTGGTTCCATTTCCAGTCAGGGTACATGCCCACATTGAGGGGTGAGTGAAGGGGGGAACTGATCAATGTTTCTCTCTCAATGTTTCTCTCTCTCTCTCTCTCAAATCAATAAAAACTTTTTAAAAAGATGATTTATTTAAAAAGAATTAACTCATTTTTGAGCATTTGAGAAAAAAAATACTTTGATCATTTGTATGAATTTTCTTCCTAATTTTCCTATTCATACACCAAATAGGTCTTATTGTACTTATAGTGCTGCGCCCTGCTTTTTCTTACTTAACTTTGCAATCTATATATTATCCTTATATTTCAAATTCATTTTTCATAGATTTCTACTACATGTTCATTTACCAAAACCCTAATTGCTAGCCGTTAGGTATAACCTACAAGTATAAGAAGAGAGTAATTATAGTTATCCAATCTATAAATACTAATTAAACATTTGTATATTCTGGGACCACACGAAAGAACAAGAAAACTCTGTCCTTGTGCTCAGTGAGTTTACATTCTAATTGAGAAAACACACAGTTTATTGCCAATCCCTGATTTTTTTTTCTGTCATAATTGTGATGTTTCACAAAGCAGGTGTGTAAGGTTTTAAGAGTTCCTATCAAATCAGGGTGGAGAAAATATCAGAGAAAATGACATTCACATTGAGATTGCATTGTTGATTAGAAATTGGCCAGGTGAAGAGAGGGGAGGGAGAAAAGGGAGTGGAAAGAGGAGACTTCTGAGCTGAAAAGAAAACTTGAGTGAAGGCCATGATGTGGAAATGAGAAATGGATAAGAAAAAAACAACAACAAATAAACAAAGAAGCAGAACATGGAGAATAAAGGAGAGTGAGGATGTTACCTGTGTATCTGTATCAATTTGATGTATTCTACATACTTACATAATGCCCAGAACAGTATCAGAGAGGTCCTGAGGAATGGATAATAAACTATAGAGTATGGATTTACTGAATGTGGGGCTGACACTTTGAACTGTTTTCTAATAGTGATGATGAACACTGATCCATCAATCACCCCATCCTTTGACCAGTGGCGGAGCATGTATGTACCAGCCTGCTCTTCATGCTAAGTAGAGCCACTCGTGGTCATAAAGCCAACCCATTTTGTATTAATCCATGCACGTAGCCATAGAGATTCCAATCTCTAATCAACTGAATACACCTATCTCTACACCTATATCTATTTATCTATCTATATTTCTTTTTAGTGAATTTCAAAGAAAGGTGATAAGTAGCCTCCACATTTTTCTTAAAGCGCTGAGAGAGATGGAGTGTGAATTGTGTCCTCCAAGAAAACTGTAGTGCTGCTGGTAAATAAAAATTAAAAATTTTAATTAAATATTTCTAATGAATATTTATCACTTAGAAATTAAGGTCAGTAGGAAAATACTGAAGGAAAGAGTCACTTAACATTTATATTTGATGCTTAATCATTAACAAAGTCCTCCAGAAAAACTGACCTAAAAAGAGATATTAATTAAATTCATCTTTCCATCTAGTCCTGTGGGAATTATACACATCAAAGCCATATGAAAAAATAACAAACTCCAATTTTTCCATGAATCTAATACTTATTTAACCATGTAAATTTGAAACTAAGTTATAACTTCCAGTATAATACAGGGTGTGGCAAAAGTAAGTTTATAGTTGTGAGTATAAGAAACAGAGTTACTTTTGTGTTTTTATTTATTAATTACTAGAGGCCCAGTGCACAAAAATTTGTGCACTTGGGGCGGGGGGGGGGGGGGGTATCTCAGCCGGGCCTGTGCTCTCTCCCAGTCTGGGACCCCTCGGGGGATGACCACCTGCTGGCTTAGGCCTGCTCCCCGGGGGATTGGGCCTAAGCTGGCAATCAGACATCTCTCTGGCAGCCCGGGAGCCCTTGGGGGATGTTCACTTGCCAGCAGGGAGCAGGCCTAAGCTGCAGTCTGACATCCTTAGTGCTGCTGAGGAGGCGGGAAAGGCTCCCACCACCACCGTTGTACTGGCAGCCATCAGCCTGGCTTGTGGCTGAGCAGAGCTCCCCCTGTGGGAGCGCACTGACCACCAGGGGGCAGCTTCTGCATTGAGTGTCTGCCCCCTGGTGGTCAGTGTGTGTCATAGTGAATAGTCATTCCCAGTAGTTCTGCTGTTAGGGTCAATTTGCATATTACTCTTTTATTATATAGGATAGAGGCCTGGTGCATGGGTGTGGGCCAGCCGGTTTGCCCTGAAGGGTGTCCCAGATCAGGGTGGGGGTCCCGCTGGGGTGCCTGGCCACCCAGGGTGAGGGGCTGATGGCTGTGTGCAGGCTGGTCACACCCCCTTTAGGGTGGGGGTCCCCACTGGGGTGCCTGGCCAGCCTGGGTGAGGGGCTGATGGCTGTTTACAGGCTGGCCACACCCCCTTTAGGGTGGGGGGTCCCCACTTGGGTGCCTGGCCAGTTTGGGTGAGGGGCTGAGGGCCGTTTTCAGGCTGACCAAGGCCCCGGCAACAGAAGCTCCCAGCCTCTCCTTTTTTTTCTTTTTTCTTTTTTTTATTCTGGGATTTATTTACCTTCTATAATTGAAACTTTGTTTCCTTCAGTGGAGCTCAGAGACCCGTGGCAGGTGGGAAGCTTGGCTTCCTGCTCACTCCAGCTCCGTGGCCACGGCGGGCTGAAAGCAGGTATCTGGGGTTTATTTATCTTATATAATTGAAACTTTGTTGCCTTCAGTGGAGCTCAGAGCCTGCCGGGAAGCTTGGCTTCCTCCATCACTGGAGCAACCAAGCCTCCTGCTCACTCCAGCTCCGTGGCTGCCGGCCACCATCTTGGTTGGGTTAATTTGCATATAGTCACTCTGATTGGCTGGTGGGCATGGCTTAAGACATAGCAAAGGTATGGTCAATTTGCATGTTTGTCTTTTATTAGATTAGATTATATTTTCAATACAAACAACTGTAAATCTACTTTGCCCAATCCTGCATTCCTTTAATTATATAAGCCATCTACAAGTATTTCTAAAGAAATCATTAATACCACTAATACATCCTTTGAGCATTTATTAGGAATCTTGTATATGGAAAGCATTGCCCAGGCACTGATAGAAATACAAAGATAAATAAGTTATAGTCTTTGCTTTCAAGGAATATACAACCTGTGCCATAAAATGGGTGGCTGTAGAATAATGGTGGTAGCTTTTCATTCAATAGAATCCAAGTTGAGCATAAAATAAGGCAAAATAAAAATACTCCGGCATGGCTCAGTGCTTGAGCATTGGTCACGGTTTGATTCCTGGTTATGGCATATGTCTGGGCTGTGGGCTCCATCCCCAGTGTGGGGCATGCAGGAAGCAGCCAATCAATGATTCTCTCTCATCATTGATGTTTCTATCTTTCTCTCCTTCCTTCCTCTCTGAAACAAAAAATATACATATTAATAATCCACTTTTAGTGCTACCAGAACCAGGTGTACTCAATGCTATGATGTCATAGGATTTATATAAGAGGCAAATTGTTATACCCCAGAGTAGGTATCTTTTCATGTCACTATGATGACCCTTTGTACCTGACATGAAATCCCCCTAAACAGGGTTCCTGATAAGTGAAACAATAAGGACTGGGGGTGGAGTAAAAAAAAAAACCAAGTTATACTTATTTACATAAAAAGCATTTGATTGAAAAGATGACATTTAAACTGCTTTCACTCCAAGGTTCCTGATGTCACTACTATTAACATTGTTTAATTTATCTAATTAGTCTTCAAGCCTGTCTAGACTATTATTTTTGCCTTAAGGCATGAAGTAGAACTTTAAAAGGGCTATGATGAATGCCTGCAAATGGCTCTGAAAACACTTAATTTTTTTTATAACCTTCTGACTGAGACACATAAAATGAAGCTTTTAACTGGCTTTCTTACTCCATCTTTATATCTGTACTTATACTGGTAAAAACATTATGTAATATTTATCCTATAAGATGTCATTATCCATCATATAGAGCTGGTAAAATTGAAACCTAGATAGAAATATACATGAATTTCCCCAGATAGAAATATACATGAATTTCTAGTGGTAAATGCGCATATGTATATTCTAATGATACATGTCTATATACTATGCACCTCTATCACTGGGATACAGTTTTTTTTTGTTTTGTTTTTTGTTTTACCATTTTATGACATTTGTTATAAACTTCCAGACTATATATTATGGATCAGAACAGTTTATATAATGACAGATGGTCTATCCACTCTGATACATTTAATAATCCGAGGCTTGCTTGTACAGTAGATTATTTAGTTTTACGTTCATTAGAGATAACATTTCATCACTGTGGTCTCCCCACAGACTTAGAACAGATTGAAACTGAAACCAAGTAGCACCTTGTACCCCAGAAGTCTATAATGAAATAGCCAGGGCTCCAGAGATGCAGCTAGAGCAGCAGAATTCCACTTAATGGCACTCAAATAAGTTACCATCATGGTCTCTCCATTTATTCTTAGGCACTGAACTCAGACAGCAGGGAGGCAGCTTAAGGTCATCTGCCTTTTAGCAAATTGTATAAAGGCCCTTTACCAGAAGGTTTGTAGATAGCAGGGCAGCAGCAAGCAAGAACTTAATTTGAATTATTATTGTAGTAAAATATAATTTACCAAATGAACATTTAATGATATTGGGATAAGGGGGAAAAGCAAAGCTTTCATCAGTAACATCTGGGACAGCTGCTGCCTCTCTCAAGAAGATCTCTGGTGAATTGTCAGGCTTTTGCAACATGTGACCTTGTACAATTTATAAAAAAGAGAGTATTTCTCTAAGAGTCAAGATCTAAGACGTAGAGATTGGAGAGAGTATAATGAACCTCTGAAGTTAGAAAATGCTACCAATTATGACCTTTAAGCCCTGGAATGGAATCTGGTGATGGATGAGGTAGACATTTTCCAAAAAAATTAACCTCAGCCTTCCCTTGAATATAAATATTTTGCATTAATTCTAGGAATTTGTCTTTGGATTGCTATTTTTTCTCCCCTTCTTTACTGTGTGCTAGATGTCTGTAAGGTGGGTCATGATGACATATTAAGAGAAAAAATAATGGCACCTACTTCATCAGCACCTGCTTTTATTTGCCTGGCACTGTGCAAGAGGCATCTCATTATTCTCTCAGCACCCCATGCGCCTGGCATTGAGCTGACTGGGGCGAGAAAACTGAGACATAGGGATGTAAGCAGTTTGTGGAGCAGGGATGTGGCCTTGGGTTATCTGGTTCTAAGGCTCACGTTTAATCACTGCCCTGTACTAATTCAAAACTTGGAAACAATCTGTCACCTTATGACTTTTTAGTCTTCCTTTTAAAAAGGATTAAATGTCTGAAACTTTAATTTGGTGGCTGCTCTCCAAGTTGACATAAAAAGCAGCAGGTCATACATAATACTTCCCTGGGGACAGTGGAAAAATAAAGAAGACATATACAAGGGCTTCAAGTTGCTTATGGACTAATAGAATAAGACATTATTGATGACTACAAGAGCTGCATAAAAACAGTAAGTGGAAAAAACTGTTGGTTATAACTAACACTTATAAGGCACTTTCTAAGTGGCACGCAATCTCCTAAAAACTCTTGTGGACACTCAGAGGTAGGTAATGTTATCTGAGGAGGTGATTTTAATTTTAGAGCAATGAAAGACAGTTTCGAAAGGTGGAATCTGCACTCGTGCCCTGCAGGCTCCCCCAGAGTCTGGGATCTCCACACTCTCCTGCCTGAAAATAATGACCTGACTTGACTTTCTATTCAAAGGGATTGGTTCTAGCTCTCTTTAAAAGTAAAGAATAGTATACTGGCTGCTCTGAACCTGATTGATGGGAAGAAAAGTAATTCAGCTAGGAGGCCACTCTCTTATTTCCTTAGAACATCAAAGCAGGGTGTGACCAAAAATCAGAGGAGGGTGTGACATTAGCCGAGGTATGAGAAAAATTGTTCAGGAGGAGGTTTACCACCCCGTGACCAGGGCATGCCCTGAGGGATGCCATCTATATTCTCACATCAGAAATTTGACATTACAGGAATTTTCACCAAGTCTATTACTTGTCCTAGTTCCTTGTTTTGGAAACAGATACTGCTGGATTGCTTTCATTTGACTAGTTTTGATATGGTAATATATTTACATTGTTCAACGTAAAAAATAATTTAAACAAACAGAAATATATACATCTTTCTTCTACCTCTGATCCCCATTTATTAGTTTCAACCTGTATTTATCAGTTTCAGCCTGAAAAAACCACATCCCCAGCAAAGCAGTGTCCTTGACCAAAATTGAACCCAGGACCATTGAGTCCACAGGCCAATGTTCTATCCACTGAGCCAAACCAGGTAGGGAATGTTTTTGCTATTTTAAATGTTTTTCCCATTTTGTGTTCTAACTGCTTGCTTTTTGTACATAATGAATTTATTACTTTTTATTTGTAATGTTTTATCCTATTGCTTCCTTGAGTTCTCTTACTCTTTGTGGTGTTTTCAGTGATTGTATCATATTTGCAAATGCACTTTATCATCTCCACACTGTTACAGTATAGAATGTTTATGTTTTAAATTTTTCTTTAACTTGTCAAATTTTATTAATTAGTAATGCCAGTAACTGGTGAGATAATAGAGGTGATAGTTCTTTTGTCTTGATCTTGATTTTAGTAGGAATGCCTCTAGTATATCTCCTCTGAACATAATGCTGATTTCTGGGCTGAGATGAATAAATATTTATTATGTTTAAAGGTCCACCCAATCTTATTGAACTGAATGTGTTTTTGAAGAATGGCTATTGAATTTTCTTAAATGACTTTTCAGCACATATGAAAATGACTAGTTTTCACTGATATTATAAGCTTTATATTAATGTATATTCTAATAATAAACTTCTAGAATAAATTCTTATATGCTATTGGATTGCATTTGCTAACATTTTCTTTTGAGTGGTTCCATCATTATTTATTACTGAGATTAATCTATAGTTTTATTTCTATATGCAATATCTTTATCAGGTTTCATCATTAATGTTATAGCTCCTTGCCACAAAGATTTGAAGGTTTTCTTTTGTCTAATACTCACATAGCCTTGATGTTATTGGCTTTTAAATTTCCCTAAAGTGTCTAAACCTGCTTCTTTGCTGGGTGTACCTTTTTAATAATTATATCTAATGCTTTTATTAAAATAGTTCTATTTACATTTTCTATATTTCTTGATGTCATTTTGTGTAAATTATATTATCTTTAAAAAACTATTTTATTCAATTTTTTAAAATCAGTCTTCTTATGAATCTCTAATTTTCTTTGTTCCTATATAGGCCCCCTTCCCTGTTTACTTATGTTTCATTGTTTTTAACTGCAGTTACTTTAAATATTCAGATTTTATCTTTACCCATTAAATTTATCATTTGTTTAATTCACTAGAATCATAAAATACAGGCCATAGTGTCTCTGTTGTAATTACTCAACTTTGCCAGTACAACACAAAAGCAGCCATACACAAAAATATAGATGAATACATATGTCTGTCTTCCAATAAAACTTTTTTATGGATACTGAATTTTAAATTTTGTGAATTTTCATGTCGTGAACTATTATTTTTATTTTCATTTTTTTCAAACATTAAATAAAATGTAAATTCCGGTTTTTGGTTTTTTTTAGGCCACACCAAAACACACATTAAATCAGATTTGGCCCCATGAGACAAGGTTTGCTGGTCTCTGCTTCATCTGATATTTTTAGATATATACTTCTTTACACTGTATTTATTAGTTCCCTAAAATTGTTAACAATAATAACAATTTTCCTGTGCTTCTTCCTGTTCTCTTCTTTCCTCCACCTTATTTACTTTATCAATATTTTTTCTCATAGTTTTACTTTATATTATTAAATAAGCCAATATTTTTATTATGTGAGTTATGAACATTTATTGATAAGCTTTGACCCTGAGCTATCATAGATGAGTCAACTCAGAAATGTATCTTCCTGCTTTCACTTCTCCAATTTTTTCAATATATAGTAGCTACATTGTTAAGGGTACAATAATAATTGCTTTTGCCATGTTCTATGTTTTACCCTCAAGTCTATGGGTAAATAAAGTCAATGCTGACTACCATTGTCATATACTTCCCATTTCTTTCTTAGTTCACTGAAGATTATCCTCTGGTAGTTATCTTAAAAGAAGTTTAGATTTTATGCATTTAAAACTTGAAGGTATGTCCATCTCGATATGAAATACTGGTTTATTTTTTTTTCTTTAATTTAATACATTTTTTATGTTGCTCTACTGATGCCTAACTTTATATGTTGTTGTAAAGAAATATGTAGGAGCCTGGTTGTTTTATCTTATTCTTATATATCTTAGTCTTTTTTTATTATATTTTATCTTTATTGTTGAAAGTATTACAGATGTTCCCTTTGTTTGTTTGTGTCTCTTTTTTTCTATTGACCCCCTCTATCCCGCCCTCACTCCTCACAGGCCTTCCCCACACTATTGTCTGTAAACATGGGTTATGCATATAGGCATATAAGTTTCCTGGTTAATCACTCCCCTCTAACCCTACCCTCTTCCCCTGCCTTCCCTTTGAAATTTGTCAGTCTGTTCCATGCTTCTATGTCTCTGGTTCTACTTTATTCAACAGTTTATTTTGTTCATTAGATTCCACATATGAGTGAGGTCATGTGATACTTGTCTTTCTCTGACTGGATTATTTCACTTGGCATAATACTCTCCAAGTCCATCCATGCTGTCGCAAATGGTAAGAGTTCTTTCTTTTTTACTGCTTTGTAGTATTCCATTGTGTAAATGTGCCACAACTTTTTTATCCACTAATCTGCTATTAGACACTTGGGTTGTTTCAAAATCTTAGCTATTGTAAATTGCACTGTTATGAACATAGGGGTGTGTATATTCTTTCTGATTGGTATTTCTGATTTCTTAGGATGTTTTCCTAGAAGTGGGATTGCTGGGTCAAATGGGAGTTCCATTTTTAACTTTTTGAGGAAACTCTGTACTGTTTTGACAGTGGCTGCTCCAGTCTGCATTCCCACAAGCAGTGTACTAGAGCTCCCTTTCCTCCACATCCTCACCAACACTTGTCATTTGTTGATTTTTTGATGATAGCCATTCTGACATATGTGAAATGCTACCTCATTGTCATTTTAATTTGCATCTCTCAGATGATAAATGACTTTGAAAATTTTTTCATGTCTCTTGGCCTTCTGTGTGTCCACTTTGGAGAGGTGTTTATATAGGACCTTTGCTCATTTTTTAAATGGATTGTTTGTCTTCCTTTTGTTAAGATGTATGAGTTGCCTATATATTTTGGAGATTAACCCTTTATCAGATGTATCATTGGCAAATGTGTTCTCCGATGCAGTGGGCTCTCTTTTCATTTCATGTATCTTAATCTTTTTGCTTGACCATTCACATAATTCTTTTGTTTAAATAATGAAATTTCAATAACATTACTAGTATAGTAATGGTTTCCTCCTCTGTGTCAGTGTTCCCCAGCATATTGTTCTTCCAATGTAAAAATTCAAAACATATTAATTTTGGAAATGTTTTCTTTAAAGATAAGTTTAAAGATAATAATCTTTTTGTCGTTTTGTTTCTTTTTTTCTTCAGGGATTTCAATTATATGTATGTTGGAGTTTTTTTGTTTGTTTGTTTGTTTGTTTTCTGAACCTATCACTTTATCCCTAACCTTTTGAAATTGTTTTATTTTGTTATTTCTAATTCATTTTGTTTACTCTTCTCACTTATATCATCTATTTCCTTTACTATATTTTCCACAGTGTGTATCTGGTATAGCTCCTTAACATTCTTACTTTCATTTACATGCTAATTTTGGTTTTCCATGTACTTTTCCCCAAGTTCTACCAGTGCAAGTTTCATCTTCTCCTATTATAATTTCCACTCTTTTCTGAATTCTAGCATTGCTAAACTCAGAGAGTGGTCTAAATTTACAAATGATGCTGCTTAGTTTTTATACTGATAAATTTTGAGGTCAATTATTGTCTCTATGGTACCATTTTTCTTGTGAGTGTTTTCTGGGGGGTGAGTTTTGATTCTTTTTTATATAGAAATTTTGTATATTTGCTGAGCTGGTTATTTTTTAAAATATATTTTTATTGATTTTAGAGAGGAAGGGAGAGGGAGAGAGAGAGAGAGAAACATCAATGATGAGAGAGAATCATTGATCAGCTGCCTCCTACACACACCACAACCAGGGATAGGGATTGAGCCAGCAATGGAGGTATGTGTCCTTGCCTGAAATTGAACCTGGAACACTTCAATCTGCATACTAATGCTCTATCCCCTATGCCAAAATGGATAGGGCACATTCTACATTTTTGTTTTGACATGACCACTGACTAAATTCTCTTAGCAGATTGTTGGGTCAAACCTAAACAGCCAAACCCCTTTCTGGTAGATGTATTTCCCCATTGCTGTGATGTAATATACTTTGAGAAGGCCACCTAAAGAGAGTTTTGTGAAAAATGGCAGCCGGATAGGCAGCAGTGCCGTGCACCTCTTCCTAGGGCCGGCCAGAAAAACAACTAAATCAGAGGACATCCACCCAGAATTAACAATTAGACACAGCTAAGGAGACAATTGTCAATAAGGAATTGAAGAGGACACCTAGAGAATGCCGGTTGCCAGTCATACCCCTGTGGAACCACCACCCTGCCCCAACAGTGAGTGGTGCAGTACCTCCCAGCAGTTTCCCAGACATTTGCAGAAAGTGCGCACTGCCAGAGTGAGCTCTTGCACCAGGCCTCCTCACCAACCCACTGGGACCCAGTGTCCTAGATCCGGCTCCAACACCCCACAGTGATTGCAAGCCAGGGGAAATGCTGTGCTCCACCCCCGCCCATGACCTCAGAACTGTGCTGCTAACCTGACCCTAAGCCACCCAGCACCCACTCCACCCCCAGCACTGGGACCTGATGCAGGGAAACTGAAGCAACCCAGAGCATGCTATAGGGGAGCTAGGACTGTGCGGCCCAGAGGAACCTGCTCCCATATCACCCTGGCCCCTGGAACAGTTCTGCTGGGGCTATCCAGAGAAACCCAACATGTACGTCACTTCAGGTGACAGAAGAGCATGGACTGAATGACCCAGGGATACCTGCCCCGACTCCACACTGAGGAGACGTGAACTGGAGCAACCCAGTGCACATCTCACTCTAGGCAACAAGAAAGCAGAGACTGTGTGACCCAAAGAAATGAGCACCTGCTTCTCCCTGGCCCCTAGAATAGTCCTGCAGGGGCTACCTGGAGCAACCCAGCACATGCTGCATTCCAGGAAATAGGAAAGCACTGCCAAGGCAACCCAGAGTAAGCTGGTGTACCCAGCCAGGGGCCACAGGACTGCACTGCAAGTGTGCTGCCAGAGGGTCCTAGGATGCCACCCTGTCATGGGTGCCAGGGCCACATAGAGAATTGCATGCCAGAAGGTTCTGGATCCTCACAGGAAATTGCACATCAGAGGAACTGTGCATGTACTCATGCCACCCCAAGCATCTGAAGCAGACAATTGAGGGACAAGATCCATGGGAGAAGGGGATACAACTCAGAGCAGAGACAATATAGGTGTGAGACTCAAGGCAGACCCAACCTCTGGGCTAACAATTTTCACACCATTGCCCTGATAGGGTCTTCAACCTCTCAAACACCAAGTAAGGTGCCCAGGGACAGAAAGAGACAGCAAAAATGGAGAGACAAGGAAACAACTCCCAAAGGAAAGAAAATGAGGACTCACCAGAAAAGGAACTAAATGAAACGGAGGCATGCAATATGTCAGAAAAAGAATTCAGAGTAAGGATCATACAGTTCATAAACCAGATGGATGAGAAAATCAACAACTTAGGTAAGAATCAAGGGGACATAAAAAACGATATAGCTTCAATAAAAAAACACAATGAAAGGTTTCAACAGTAGACTAGAAGAAGCAGAAAAACGAAATAATGAGTTAGAAAATAGGGAAGGGACACATGCCCAATCTGAACAACAATTGAAGAAAAAAAAACCTGGAAAGCAGGAGGACAGCCTAAGGGAGCTTTGGGACAACATGAAATGAAGTAACATAGGGGTGTCAGAATGACAAGAAGAATAAATAAAAAGCATCCAAATTGAAAAAGAAGAAGTAAAACTGTCATTATTTGCAGATGACATGATACTGTACATAGAAAGCCCTAAAGACTCCATCAAAAAACTGCTAGATTTAATAAATGAATTTGGCAAAGTTACAGGATACAAAATTAACACCCAGAAATCTATGGTTTTTTTATACAACAATAATGAACTCACAGAAAGAGAAACTAAAAAAATAATTCCAGTTACCCTTGCACCAAACAAATTAAGATACCTAGGCATAACCTTAACTAAGGAGGTAAAAGACCAATACTCAGGAAACTGCAGGACATTAAAAAAAGAGATAGATGAAGGCATAAACAAATGGAAGAATATACCATGCACATGGATTGCTAGAATTAACATCATTAAAATGTCCATACTATCCAAAGCAATCTATAGATTTAATGAAATCCCCATTAAAATACCAATGGCATATTTCACAGACCTAGAATAAACTCTCCAAAAATTCATCTGGAATAAAAAAAGACCCTGAATAGCCACAGCATTCTTGAGAAAGAAGAACAAAGTTGGAGGGATCACAATATCAGATATCAAGGTATATTGCAAAGCCATTGTTTTCAATACTGCCTGCTACTGGCATAGAACAGACATATAGACCAATGGAACAGAACAGGGAACCCAGAAATCTACCCAATCCATTATGCTCAATTAATATTTGACAAAGGAGGCAAGAGAATACAATGGTGTCAAGACAGTCTCTTTAATAAATGGTGTTGGGGAAATTGGACAGACACAGGAAAAAAAATGAAACTAGAACACCAACATACACCATACAAAAAAAGTAAACTCAAAATGGATAAAGGACTTAAACATAAGACAGGAAACCATAAAAATCTTAGAAGAATCCATAGGCAGCATAATATCAGACATATGTTGTAACATACCTTTACTGATACATCTCCTAGGGCAATGGAAACTAAGGAAAAAATAAACAAATGGGACTACATCAAAATAAAAAGCTTATGCACAGCAAAATAAACCATAAAAAAAACAAGAAAACCCACTGCATGGGAGAACATATTTGCCAATGTTATCTCTGATAAGAGTTTAATCTCCAAAATTTACAGGGAACTCATACAACTTAACAAAAGGAAGATAAACAATGCAATCAAAAAATGGGAAAAGGACTTAAATAGACACTTTGTGGACATACAGAAGGCCAAGAGACATATGAAAACATGCTCAAAGTCACTAATCATCTGAGAGATGCAACTCAAAACAACAATGAGGTACTATCTCACATCTCTCAGAATGGCTATGATCAATAAATCAACAAACGACAAGTACTGGCGAGGATGTTGAGAAAAAGGAACCCTTATGCACTGCTGGTGGGAATACAGACTGGTGCAGCCACTGTGGAAAACAGTATGGAGTTTCCTCAAAAAATTAAAAATGGAACTCCCATTTGAGCCAGTAATCCCACTTTTAGAAATATATCCCAATAAATCAGAAACACCAACCAGAAAAAATATATGCATCCCTATGTTCATAGCAACACAATTTACAATAGCTAAGATTTGGAAACAGCCTAAGTGCCCATCAGCAGATAAGTGGATTAGAAAACTGTGGTACATCTACACAATGGAATACTATGCTGCAGTAAAAGAGAAAGAACTCTTACCATTTGCAACAACATGGATGGACCTGGAGAGCATTATGCTAAGTGAAATAAGCCAGTCATAGATAGATAAATAACACATGATCTCACTCATTTGTGGAATATAATGAACAACATAAACTGATGAACAAAAATAGATCCAGAGACAGAGAAGCATAGAACAGACCGTCAAACCTCAGAGGGAAGGCAGGAAAGGGAGGAGGGGAGGTAAGAGATCAATCAAAGTATTTGTATGCATGCATAAGCATAACCAATGGACACAGACACCAGAGGGGTGAGGGCATGTGCGGGGGTAAGGCAGGGTTGGCTTGCCAATGGGGGAATAAAGAGACATATGTAATACTATATGTAATACTTTAAACAATAAAGAATTTTAAAAAAGGAGAGTTTTGTCACAAACCTAGTGATCACTGATTAATCTGCATGAAGATCTGTAAAAGGTGCTCTGCCATGAAGATTTATCTAGTAGAAAATTTGAGTGCACTGAAGAGTACATTGAGAACTGCTGGTCCAATATTGCACAGTGTAGGTATTTGGCCTATACTTCATAATTGATTGATTTTCCTTCTGGAAACTTACAAAAGCCTTTGGCAAAGACAAATAACAGAGTAATTTCCCTTAACCTCACCCTAGTGTGCTTTTTTATTAGGTTTAGGGAAGTGAAAACAACCCAACTTATTGTTCTTGGAATGAAAAGTTTGAATTTTAGGTTGATTTTGAATATGTGACAATCCAACTTTAAGAGAGCACTTATAATCAGACTGGAGACCCGGTGTAGGAATTCATGAACTAGTGGAGTCCCTCAGCCTGGTCTGTGGGATAGGGTCAAAACCAGCTCTCCAACATCCCCCAAGGGGTAACAGATTGTGAGAGGGTGCAGGCCAGGCTGAGGGACTACACCAGTGCATGATCGGGGCTGGGGAGGGATGCAGATGTTAGCCAGCTGAGGAGGGACAGAGGGAGTGGTTCCAGGAGTGTCCGGCCCATCTTCTCAGTCCAGATGAGCCAGACCCCAGCAGCAAGCTAATCTACCGGTTGGAGCATCTGCCATTTGGTGGTCAGTGCATGTCACAGGGAGTGGTTGAGTGGCCTTAGCATATCATTAGCATATTATGCTTTGATTGGCTGAATGGATGACTGAACACTTCGAATATTAGGCTTTTATTATATAGGATTTGCTGTGTGGTGATTGTTGGGGAGCAGTGGAGAAGGATATAGAGGGGGATTAATGGTGATGGATGGAGACTTGATTTGGGGTGTTGAACACACAGTATAGCATACAGGTGATGTGTTAAAGAATTATTTACCTGAAACCTGTATAATTTTGTTAACAGTGTCACCCCAATCAATTCAATAAAAAGGGGAAAAACTAAAATAAAATAAAATTTAAAAAAAGAGCCCTAACTGGATTGGCTCAGTGGATAGAGCATTGGCCTGCTGACTGAAGAGTCCCAGGTTTGATTCCGGTCAAGGGCATGTACCCTGGTTGCGGGCACATCCCCAGTAGGAGGTGTGCAGGAGGCAGCTGATTGATGTTTCTTTCTCATCGATGTTTTTAACTCTCTATTCCTGTCCCTTCCTCTTTGTAAAAACCAATAAAATATATTTTAAAAAATAAAAATAATATGAAACCTGAAAGGAATGTACAGAGGTAATTATTTTGCCCCTACCATCACTCTTCTCCAAAACAGACTAATAAAATTTTTAAAAAATTAAATAATTGGTTGAGTTTTTTCTAAGTTTTAAAGGTGGAAGCAATTTGTTATCTCTTAGAAAGTGTTCTTAAAATTTGATCTAACTTTATGCAACTTTCTTGACAGATAATGGATTTCCAGAGCTGTGGAAAGGATGGCTTTGCACATGATAAGCAGCAGGCTGTG
Organism: Myotis yumanensis; assembly: GCF_028538775.1. Taxonomy (NCBI): domain Eukaryota; kingdom Metazoa; phylum Chordata; class Mammalia; order Chiroptera; family Vespertilionidae; genus Myotis; species Myotis yumanensis. The sequence continues at coordinate 77,777,770 of NW_027223753.1, forward strand.
GAGATGCTAGTATTAGTGAAGGGGGCTTGTAGCAACACTCTCTCCTGTCCTTCAGCCACCTGATCCCTTCATAACCACCTGACACTCTTCTGGTGGGATTTTGACTGGTTGCTGTGGTTAGCAAGAGAAGAGAATGCAATTCTTTTGGTCAGCCCCATACTGTTAACCAAGTAGAAGACTGATGAAAATGAAAGGAGAAGAGATAAAAGAGTTGTTCCTTGAAGCCTTGCTATACAGGCCTTTATCTCATCTGTAGGCTGTATTTACCTGCTTTCTTGCTGTACCCACCTGTTCCTAATCTCTTTGTATTGTGCTTAGGTCTGCAAACTTTCAGAGAATGGAGATATGGCTTCCAATTAGAAAAGGTTTTAGAGCAGCAGTTCTCAACCTGTGGGTCACGATCCCTTTGGGGGTCGAATGACCCTTTCACAGTAGTCGCCTAAGACCATCGGAAAACACATATATAATTACATATTGTTTTTGTGATTAATCACTATGCTTTGATTATGTTCCATTTGTAACAATAAATATACATCCTGCCTATCAGATATTTACATTACGATTCATAACAGTAGCAAAATTACAGTTATGAAGTAGCATTGAAAATAATTTTGTGGTTGGGGGTCACCACAACATGAGGAACTGTATTAAAGGGTCGCGGCATTAGGAAGGTTGAGAACCACTGTTTAGAGAAAGGCTCTTCTCACCAAAGAGGAAAGGTCCTTGTAAGTCCCAGTCTTGTCCTAGTCTATGCTATGTTCACAGGTATTAAGGGGACTGGTTGAGATAACACAGCTGCAAGGTGCATATGGACCCTGTTGAGGAGTAGCAGGTTGAGCTGTTATTCCTATAAAAAGAAAAGGATGCTTTCTTATTCACTTCAGAACTGTATGAAAGAAAAAAAAGTCACAAAGACAACAGGCTGAATACAAAAACTGCAGTTATCTTCTATTCATTCATGTCCTGTTTGGTAAAAGAAAAATTATATGCTGTTGGACTCGGTACCCTTTAAAGCATTGAAAAATCAATCAATCTATCAAACAGATTAGGTACTTTGAAATTTTACAGCCGATGCCAAGGATTGCTTATGAATTCAGAACTGTTTTTCTAAAATATATTGCATTAACAACATTTTGAATTGATTTGAAGAAATACAACATAATAAAAATAAATGTGGAAGGAGAAAAACACATGCAAATCTTGACCCAATTAAATTTCAAATATGGCCCTGGTCCATGTGGCTCAGTTGCTTGGATCATCATCTGGTGCACCAAAAGGTTGCTGATTCGATTGCTGGTCAGGGCACATGCCCGGGTTGAGGGCTTGGATCTCTGGTGGGGGAGAGTGATACAGGAGGCAGCCAATCAATGTTTCTAATGTTTTTCTTTCTCTCTTCCTCTCCCTTCCTCTTTCTCTGAAAATCAATAAAAATATTAAAAAAAATATTTCAAATGTAGTATCAGGGCTTTTTCTTTCAAAAGGAATTTCAAATAGAGGCAAGTCTGCTAACACCCCTGGGTAGCCTTGTACAGTGTGGGGGAAGTCTCTGCCACATGCTTCTTGGCTGAGAATTCCTTGTGCAGTCAATCACTACTCTCCAGGCGGTGCCCTGGCAATTCTACTGTTGGTTCCTGTATAAAGCCAACGGCAAATGTTCCATGGACTTAGCTATCTATGTGAAGGTAACATCTACGTCCTGTGTATTTTTGTCTATCTATCCAGCGACCTAGACATGCAACTATTTGATTGTATGATGATTGTCTTTGGTGATCATTTGCACGCATATTATAACCCTCACATTTATCACTTGCTTTGTATACTTTCTGTTATCAGAGCTTTAGCATCTACAGATATTTATTCATTGACACTTTTTTTGTACTCTTCTAGTGCAAAGCCCAACATATATAAAATAGAAGTGCTATACTATGCTGAAATACTGGCTAGCTTTGCAAGAATGAACAGGTTCTATTCAGCATAATTTTAATGAAGACAGTTTTTTAGTTATATTCTAACTAGAGGGCTGGTGTGTAAAATTTGTGCACAGTGGGGGGGTCCCTCAGCCCTGCCTTCACCCTCTCCAATCCAGGATCCTTCTTGCAATCCAGAACCACTGGCTCCTAACCACTCACCTGCCTGTCTGCTTGATGCCCCTAACTGCTCTCCCCTGCTTGTCTGATGGCCCTAACTGCTCTCCCCTGATGGCCTGATCCCCCTAACTGCCTATCTGCTCTCCCCTCCTGGTCTGATCCCCCTAACTGCCTATCTGCTCTCCCTTCCTCTCTGTGCCCTTCGGACCCCAGTGCAGGTGTGCTGAGAGCTCTCTGCCATGGCCCTGCCCCTGTCCTGATTGGTCATTACATGACAGCGTTAATCTATATATATATTATATTTGGAAATTCTCTTTATCAGATATTTGATTATTCCTAACATATTTTCTTAACTCTCATAATAGAGTTTATTTTACACTAACATGACATCTACTTATTTAAATAGTCATGTTTTATATGTGTCATCTGTCAAACAATATTAAGATATTTAAAAAATGTTCCTGGGTTCTGTAAGGACATAACACAAGGGCTCTCTATGTTAATGTAAGCAAAAACATTTTGGTTCTGGGAAAATCACCATCAGAAAAAGAGAGAGAAGAGAACAGGAACTCTAAGAGAAAGGGGGAGCTCATCATCGAGGTAAAACACTGACTCCAAGAAGATGAGGATAATGGAAAAATTTCCTAGAGGCCAGAATGTGGGATTGGCAATAAATTATAAAGGATGAGTAGATTTCTTGATTGTTCTACAATGTAACAGCATTAAGTGCCTTCAATGATGTCTGCTGCACAGTTATCTTTAGTCAGTGGTACTCTGGGAACTGAAGGCATCATGGATTTTTCCAGTGATAAGCGAGAATGTTGAGAGGAAGAACATATTTAAGAAGTCAAGCATGGCTGAAACCGGTTTGGCTCAGTGGATAGAGCATCGACCTGCGGACTAAAAGGTCCCAGGTTCGATTCCGGTCAAGGGCATGTACCTGGGTTGCAGGCACATACCCAGTGGGAGATGTGTAGGAGGCAGCTGATTGATGTTTCTCTCTCATGGATGTTTCTAACTCTCTATCTCTCTCCCTTCTTCTCTGTAAAAAATCAATAAAATATTAAAAAAAAAAAAAGCATGGCCCTAACCGGTTTGGCTCAATGGATAGAGCATCGGTTGCGGACTCAAGGGTCCCAGGTTCGATTCCGGTCAAGGGCATGTACCTTGGTTGCGGGCACATACCCAGTGGGGAGTGTGCAGGAGGCAGCTGATCGATGTTTCTCTCTCATCGATGTTTCTAGCTCTCTATCCCTCTCCCTTTCTCTCTGTAAAAAATCAATAAAATATATTTTAAAAAAAAAAAGAAGTCAAGCATGAATACTGAGAACAGAAGCAGGATAAAAAGCCAGGTAATTGCCGAAACCGGTTTGGCTCGGTGGATAGAGCGTCGGCCTGCGGACTGAAAGGTCCCAGGTTCGATTCCGGTCAAGGGCATGTACCTGGGTTGCGGGCACATCCCCAGTAGGAGATGTGCAGGAGGCAGCTGATCGATGTTTCTCTCTCATCGATGTTTCTAACTCTCTATCTCTCTCCCTTCCTCTCTATAAAAAATCAATAAAAAATATTAAAAAAAAAAAAGCCAGGTAATTAGGAGAAATACTGTTCCCTAAAGAATCCTCCGCAGTAGTGGCTGGAATGCTGGGTTTCCCATTCTACATGAGATTTACATTACATGATCTCAAAATCTTTAGTAAAATTGTATGCAGGGTAATAGAAAAATGTATCAATGTGGAAAGAGATTAATTGTAACTAAAGTAAAACCTCAGTGTCTTGATCATACTAATCCCAATACAAGGGGAGGTGGGTCAGAGGTCACTGAATCTAGGAACTATGGAAAAGAAGGTTGAAGTTGAAATGAAAGGAACAAGTTGTTGGTGAGACTCTGGGACCACTTTGTTCCTGTAAATGTCATTACGCATTCATTTTAACTTGAAGATGTGGGAGAATCCAACCTTCCTGCTATTATACTTCTGCCAAAATTTAAAGCACTAGTTACTTGGGGGTATGAAATGGCTGTTTTCTGATTAAATTTCAAATATATTAGCAAACTGCAATGGATTGACTTTTGTGAGGCCAGCCTACCTGGAATTAGTAGCTGGTGACAGAGGACAAGTTACTTGCCAATCTGAGCCTCAGTTTCTTCATATGCTAAATGGTATATTGACAAGCCACACAAAGAACTGTTGATAGGATTACTTGTCAGAAGTACCTAATCTTAAACCTGATTTAACAGTGATACATTTTCATTCCCTTCCTCTTTTCTCCAGGAATCTTCATCAAAAGTTCCTAAGAAGGAGGGGTTAGAATCCATAGCCCAGGCAGGAAATGATTGACTGCGCCATTTATAACTCACAGGGTATTAACTACTACAGCTGGGATAAAGATGTGAGGGCCAGGGGAGATATGGTAGATACAAAACAGTAATAGAAAGTAATCAAACTGTCCTATAATATGGCTAGATGTGAGGGTTCATACTCAAGAAAGGTCTTAGAGACATTCTGGCCAAATAATCTAAGTATGTGAATCTGATGGCCAGAAATCTGAGCATGGTGGGCTCTGTGCAAGAGGGAGTGGAAGAATTTCTTTAGGCTACAGAGATTGAATGCTTACAAAAATTTAAAACTATTCCTTAGCTGGTCTGAGCAGTATATCTCATTAGAGCTATTTCTCTGGAAAGCAGCTACCAACTGGTTGATCAATGGAGGAAATGCACATGAACATTTTCTGAGTCGTTATCAGGACTAAATTTTATCACTTATCATGAACTCCTTAGGTAACCATTAGTATCCAATGGTTTTCATTAAATCTTCAGAATTACTCTCCATAAGCAATGGCATCTATCATGAAGTTAGAGGGCACTGGAAGGCATTTACATAAATCTATACAGGTTGGCCATAAATTTACATGCCAATAATATTTTAGCATCATTACAAAAATTTTTGCTATGTGATATTTCATTGTTTAGCTCTAAATACTTTGCAAGTTCTAATACTACTTTTTGACCCAGTGATTATTTACAAGTGAATTCCTAAATGTTCAAATTTGTAACTTTATGGCTATATTTCATAATTGAATACCAATTTTTTTTTTGCTTTAAAATAAAAAATCATGGTTTCCATTATGTGGATATTTTGTTATTTCTTGAGTCTTTTGTGACTTCATAGATAGTCAGTTTAAAAATGTTCAGTATCTGTTGGGTTAGTTTATATAGTCACTAATTGTTGATTACAGAATTCAATATATGTCCATTAGATCTAGCTTATTAATTCTTGCATATTCTGACTTATTTTTTGTTTTACTTAGAATTTTAGATTTTTATTTGCTTGGGATTTTTTGTGTGTGAATTTGGTCAACATTTCTAACTTTGGATTTTTTAGTTTCTTTTTGCAATTCTGTCAATATATATATTTCTATCTTATCTAATAAAAGAGTAATATGCAAATTAACCATCACTTCATGATAAAGATGGAGGTGCTCACAGCCAATAAGGAGGGAATATGCAAATTGATGTGACAAAGATGGTGGCACCAGCTGGAGCCACAGTGCCGGCCAGAGCAGGCGGGAGGCTTGGCTTCCTTGGTTGCCCCAGTGACCAAGAAAGCCAAGCCGGCTGGAGAGTGGGCAGGAGATGGAGGCTTGGATTCCTTGGTCGCTGGGGAGACTAAGGATCTTAAGCCGGCCAGAGAGCTGGCAGGAGGCGGAGGCTTGGCTTCCTTGGTCATCACAGCCAGCTCCATGGTTGTCGCCCAGACAAAGCCATTGTGGAAGGGCTGAGGCAGAGGTGGTTAGGGGTGATCAGGCCAGGAGGGGAGGGCAGTTGGAGGTGAGCAGGCTGGTGGGGGGCAGTTGGGAGTGAGCAGGCCAGCAGGGGGGTGTCAGTTGGGGCCAAGCAGGCTAGTGGGGGTGGCAGTAGGGGGAGACCAGGCCAGAAAGGGGGGCCAGTTTGGGGCAAGCAGGCCAGCAGGGATGGCAGTTGGGGGCAAGCAGGCCAGTGCAGGGGGCAGTTGGGGCCGATCCCTGTGGGATCAGCCCTAAACCAGCAGTCAGACATCCCCCAAGGGGTTCCAGATTGGAGAGGGTGCAGTCTGGGCTGAGGGACACTGTCCCCCCCCCCCCCCCCGTGCACGAATTTCATGCACCTGGCCACTAGTAATATATAATTATCTAATTAAAATTAGGCTGTTTTGTGCCCAAAGAACTTTACATTGTTATGTAAATCTTGTAAACATTTTCTTTTATCATTAAAATAATTCTCTCTGTCCTTAATAAGTTTTTCCAGGAATTCTATTACATCTGCTATTCACAGGACTAAACAGGCTTTATTTATGACAATGTTTTCTCAGATATATTTTTCATCCTTTAATTTTCAAACCACATGTATACTTATGTTTTAGGTATCTCATAAAAAGCATATAGCTGGATTTTATTCTGTATTTTGGTTACTGATAAAAAAATAGCAAGCAATTTAAATCTATATACTTTTATGACATTACTAATATTTTTGGAATCTTTTTTCTTCAGCTATGTTTTTCTTTGCTTTACTCTTCTGTTTTTCTGCCTTTCATTAAATTAACCAAACTTCCTTCTTTCCTTTTTTCTTATCTTTTTCTCTTTTTATACTGGGTTGGAGTTTATACATTTATTGATGTTATTTCTATTTTCTTATTATTTTAAATTCAACAATTTCTAAGTTTAAACAATTTCTTTACTATACTCCTACAGAAAAAAGACATTAATATGCTTAAAAATTTCCACTTTCTATTTTGTTATAACTATTTTGTGTTTTATTTCCACCTTGTTGACAAACTCCGCCAATATTATTTATTTGAATTACTATGGCCATTTAGAACTGATGTACCTTTAGTTTTAAACATGTTTTTTGCTAATTTTTGCTTTGTGATCACTTTTGCTTCTTGAACTTTTGCTTCTTTCTTTGGACTGGATTTCCCTTCTACTGATATTCATTATTCTATAGTTTTTACAGAGTCCATGGATGGTAAATTTTCCCAATAATTTTTTTTTCTAAAATTACGATCTCACTTTTACTTTTTGAAAACTTTGGTTAGTGTTGAAATTTAAGTCCACAATTACTTTCCCTCAGTCCTTTGAAAAATCTATTTATTTGTCTTTTGGCATCTTTGTTGCTAATTTTTGTTCATTGTAAGTAATCTAATCGGCTTCATTTCTATGTTTGCTTTTATGATGTTAGAAGACTTGTTTCTTCAATTTTTTCACATACGTTTAGATGTAGGATTATTTTAAAACATTTTTTATTATGCTTCTTCAGTCTGGGAAATCATGACTTTCTTCAATACCAGAAAAATCTCAGTCATTCCTGTTTCAAATAATATCTTTGTTCCGTTCTTTCCAAACTTCTTTTTTTTTTTTTGGAAAACCTTTCATTTGTAATTTGGTCATTCTCCTTCTGTCATCTATATATTTTGGCCTCTCTTTGCTGTTTATTTTTATTATTTGTTGTTATATACAATAGTCTGTGCAATTTACTCCTATTTATCATCCATTTCACTAATTTTCTCTGCAATTGTGTTTTTCTTCTGTTTTACCATTGACTGATATATTTTATTTCAGTGACTGATATTTTACTTGGATACTTTACAAAAATATTTCCCTCTCCCCCATGGAATTATATTTTTTTACTACAGTGTTTATGTTCTTTTTTTTGTGTCTTTAATCATTATGCTCAATGTATTTGTTGTATTACCTCTTTTATTTATTTATGTATTTATTTAAAATATATTTTTATTGATTTCAGAGAGGAAAAGAGAGGGAGAGAGAGATAGAAATATCAATGATGAGAGAGAATCATTGATCGGCTGCCTCCTGCATGCTCCACACTTGGGATCGAGCCCACAACCCGGGCATGTGCCCTGATTGGGAATCGAACCATGACCTCCTGGTTCATAGGTCTATCCTCAACCATTGAGTCATGCTGGCTGGGCTTATCTCTCTTAGATATTCTATTATTTAAAGTGCTAAATTTCCTGTCTGTTTTGGCTAACACTTTCTCATAGCTTACCATTTCCCTTGGGTGATTGGTAATTTAAAAAAATTTAGAACTCATCTTCCATGGAGCTGTTTAATCTGTTAAAGATTCATTCACATTGGGTTATGTCTTCATAGAACAGTTTTATTTTCTTCTCTTATAGATGGAGTTATATTTAACTTAAGATGCAGTTTTAGGCATTAATTTATCATTTGTGAATCTTGTATTGGTTGGTAGCAGAAATTCAGATACATCCCCACACCCTCCTCCGGTAGAGTCGCAGGATGAACTTTTTCTAGTCTAGTTTCCATAGAAGAAGCAACTCTTCCAAGGACAGGTCTTGACATAGAGGTCTCAATGATAGGTCTTCACCTTTTGTGAGCTCAAGGCCACATCATACTCCCACAGGGGCATGATAACTCTTTTAGCTAGCTCTGTTGTGTGTATTCTTACATAATGTTTCTTAGGCCTCCTTAGTATTATCTGAACTTGAAACTTTGGCTTTGACATTCTTATTTATTTCAATAGCATGAAGATTTTCCTCCCTTTCATTTTGAGCTTTATTAAACTAAAAGAATCACTTTGCTATATTATATCCTGTATTTCTGTGTGTTTGAAGGAAAAGACAGGCGCACATTCCAGCTCAGGCAAACGTAATGCTTGATATTAATAAATTTGACAACTTTGTGAGGCAGTGATATATATATATATATTTAAAACTGATTTTAAGAGAGGAAAGGAGAGAGAGAAAAAATATTGATGTGAGAGAGAAAGATCGATCGGTTGTCTCCCATATGCTCCCTGACCAGGGATCACACCCACAATCTAAGTATGTGCTCTGACCCAAAACCGAACCTGCCACCTTTTGGTGGAAGGGAAGCTGCTCCAACCAACTGAGCCACCCTGTCAGGGTGAGGCAGTAATATTATTATTGCCTTTTATAAAACCTCATGGAACATCTATAATATGCAATGTTCTAAATTCTGGGAATGTAGAGGTATGCAGAGGTAACTAAGATGCAATCCATAATCTCAGTGACATGCAAATAATCATTATAATTAAGGGTGAGAATTTTTGAAATAGAGGTATGAATAAAACAATACTAGAGCACAGAAAGAAAATCTGACTCTTCATTTTTTAAAAAGAGGAGAATTGAATTTCAAAATACTGATAATAACTTGCCCAAGTTCAAATAGCTATGAAAAGTAGAACTAGAATACCCATTCCACTTTTCTAACCCAAAATCCAGTGCTTTAAAAGCATCAAAAGCAGCTACAGCTTCAAGATAAGAATTAAATTGTGAGCAGTGGGAAAGCTAACTTAGAGTACTGGTTACATGTCAGATTTATAAATAAACGTTTATTAATTAAACACTCTTCAGAAGGTCTTGCAGACCTCACTCTCACCCACATTTTAGAAAAATATGTTTTGCTCTAAGCCTGGGTTTTCTTCTGCCACTGCTTACTGAGCTCCGAAGACAAGAAATCGGGCTAAATGAAGGTGGTTGTGAACTAGAAATTGAGGTTCTAGAAGTCTGAAATCATAGACATAAGCAGAAAAGAAGGCCTAGTCTGATGAGAATCTAATTCCAGAGTAGAGACTTGGTATAGTTTTATGCTCAGTGGGAGGGAAGGAGGTAATATCTGGGACAGCTTATAGCCTCACTAAACAAAGCCTTTCTATGAAAACCATCTAGGGAACTGCAGCCAAGCCTCCTGCTGTTCCTCCTACTGATGAAACTTTTCAGAGACCTCACCTTCATTTCCTGCCCAGTTGGCAGCCTTTGAGTTTTTCAATAAGTTTTATGTTAAAGTTTTTTTTTTCTCCTTGAAATGCCAATTTTGTCATGTGATTATGTTTTTGAGCTGAAAAATGCTCGGAAAGACATTAATTGTTCCATCTGATATTAACTAGAAATGAGAAAAACAAACAAAAGGGGGGGGGGGGGCAGCAGATTTGCTACACTGGCGATGTTTTGTAGCTAATTTGGTTTATTGGGTAGGAAGATATGCCAGGAAAAATTTTAAGTTTTCACTTTAGCAACTATGTCCAAAGCCTCCTATTTACTCACTACCATTTTCTTCTCAGAAAACAACATACGTATAGAAATATTTCTGCTTAGCAACCTATGGCTTTCTGTGTGTCCGGCTAACTTAGCTCAATAATTCAATTTAGTTGACCATGAGATTTCACAAACCTGCCCATTGGTGCCCTGTTTCTTAGGGTCTTAAAGAATTTCAGTTTTCTTAACATTTACAATTCCCCTGCCTTTAAATGACAATTCATCAGCAGCTAATAATTTAGGAGTTGACACCTATGGGTGAAAGAAACATGGAACAAATAAAAGGAATTTTTCAGAATAACGCGGGACAATGAAAAGAGAAATGGGGGGGCCTTATTTTTATATCATGTATACATTAAGTTGAAAATATATATTCAGCCCTGATCTCTCTCCTTCAACCTGCAACTGCTCCATTTTTGAGGCAAGGAAACTGCAACTGCTCCATTTTTGAGGCTGGGAGAGGTTCATTACCAATGTCATGATCACACGGCCAGTAAGTGGCAGAGTCTTCATGCATTACTTTCAGTTTCCTGACATGCTTTACATGGTGGCCTAGACTTCCCTTCTCCACCTCTTTGTCTGACTAACCCTTTCTCACCTTACTGGCACGACTCAGCTTAAGAGGCATTTCCTCCATAATTCCTTGATCTTCCAAGCCTGGACTTGATGTCTCTCCCATTTCCATGTCATCTCTCTTCCTCTGTGATTGTGCTTACTGACTGCATTATAGCTTTGTTCAATTACCTCAACCTACCATTATATTGTAAGCCTTATGGGGGTGGACAAGGGGCTATTACCCTTGCCATCAAATTTCTAAGCATAGCATGAAGCAAATACTGAGTATTGATTTTGTTTTGTTTTCTTTTTTTTTTTTTTTTTTTGAAAGAGAAAGGGAGAGCAAAAGAGATAAGACAGGTAGGTTTATTATTCCACTCATTTATACTTTTATTGGTTACTTCTGGTATGTTCCCTGACCAGGGATTGAACCCACAACCTTGGCATATCAGGATAATGTCCCAACCAACTTGGCTACCTGGACAGAGCAGTATTAATTTAAAGAATGGAAGAATGATGAGGACATGAGAAACACAAATTGCGTTGATTTCTGAATAATTGCCTAAGGCTGGCCCTTTAATATTTTCCATTTTCTAGAATTCCTGGTTCTAGAGCTGTTCTATCTTAGTTCTCATGTTTTAAATTCATTACCAGATTTTACAAGTTGGTCACTTGCAGAGAGCAAGTGCAGGTATTTACATTGTTTATTCAACAAAGCAAATGTTTTGCTTTTTGATGTTTTATCATGTAAGTTTAGAAGGGACATGGCTTTCTTGTTTATCCTTCCTTTATGGTAGCACTTCACAGGATCATAGTGTGCCAATGTTCAAACGGAGCTTAGAGACCATGTAATTAAATCCCCCAGAGGAAACAGAGTCCCAGAAAGATAAAGCAATTTCCCTAAGATCCTGCTGCTAGCCAGGAGTAGTCTATTTCTCTTTTATGTACTCTGTGTCTCTCTATCGCTTTGTCTTTCTTGGGGTCAGGCTGAAATGGGAAGGTAGCTACACCAACTAGTCCTGCTTTACCAACCTGCCTCTGGACACTCAGAGGGAGGGCTTCAGCAGTGTGCTTTAGCACCTCAAGGTCAGCCAAAATGCTGACTGCAGGAGTAAAAGGCCTTCCCTTTATCCAGTGTTATAACCTTAGAGCAGCCAGCAGAGTGACACACTAAGAAGCAAAACACTGAACAGAACAACAGCCAATTCTGTCACCCGTCCAAGGATTTGTAGCTCAGCCATGACATCTGGCAAAAGTATTTGCAGAGTCCAGCATCACACCCGCTGAAGCCATGTACTCCACATCTGGAGTCTAGACTAAGTGGCTCTCTATTTGGGCTCCAGCCTCTTCACACCTCCTGTACCTCTCTCTGGCTCTCTCACTCTACCCCTTTACACTTTGCCAAAGTTTTTTTTTTTTCCTATTTGCCTCTCTCTTTTGATTTTTTTCCCTCAAATCACTTCTTGATTAAGTTTTTTTCCAGATACTTCTGACAAACATCTTAGAGAAAAGATTTTTCGGACAGTGAGAGATATAATGTCTAAGAGGACGGTTTCCTAGCAAGATGCTGGTACCAGGTTTTTTACTAACAAGCTGCATGATCTTAAAACTTTCTATCACTAGAATTGATCTTTCTTATTTTAAAAATAAAAAAGCTGAACCACATTCACCACATTATAACTTTTTTTAAAGGTACAGAATTCTTTCTTCAAACAAAATCTAATGAGGACATAACATGAGAAAATATTGAAGAAAGCTTTAGTTAATATGGAAAGGACATGGCATAACCGTTCTATCCCCAGGAGTTCCTAATGGATGCTGAAAGCACTAGAGTTCCTGCACTACCCAGCTGGAAAACCCCTGGCCTGGATGACCTATTTGATAGGTATTGCAAAAACAATAATGATCACCACATAGTCTTTTTGCCCTCTTATACTCCTCTGCCTCTTGCAGTTAGAAATGCAATGTGAGTGGTTCTGGCCAACCTGGGAGAACCATGTTGAGGCAAAGAAAACTTCTGTATGATTCTTCATAATCTTTCCTTCCTCCTGTAACAAAAGAGGCTGCCTATTGCACAAGGTGTAGCTATAACATGGCTGATCCCTTGTCATCCCAGGTTCTTGAATGACTATGTGGAGCAGAGATTCTTGTGCTGGTATAAGGGACATGGTGTGGTTAAAATATAAGCCTTCAGTATGTTAAATCATTGGGATGTTGAGGTTAATTTTATGCTGGAATAAAGCTAGTTTATATTGATTAAGGTAGCAGGCAGGGGAACAAAATTAGGAGAACAAGAACAAACGCTTTCATATTAGGTCTTATTCAAGTATCTGCTGCATACAGCCATTTCATTTTACTGGGTTGTCCCATTAGACAAAAACAACAGTCCCCATACTGGTTTATTTAAGTGAAATTCAGCAGAAAAGGATCTCCTGAACAACATAAAAAAGGAACAATTTGAATATAATTTAATTTGAGAGAGAGAGAAAGGGAGAGCAAGAGAGATAGTGAGAGGTCGATATGTTGTTGCACTCATTGATGCAATCTTTGGTTGCTTCTTGTATGTGCAACCAAACATTAATCTAGAGCTCTTTGAATCCAAATAACAATCTTTACACAAAACTTTTTCTCAAAATAGAAGCCCGTACATTTTTACAGAATCCTATACCTTGAAGGTAAGTTGTTAGGGCTACCTGGGCATCTTTGGATAGGAGGGCATCAGAAGAGGCTGGAGCAGAGGCTGCCTTCCCATTGTAATGTGTGACACTCTTCTGAGCCCTTCTCTGTCTCTCCACCCCTTGTTGCTCCCCATCTGCTACCACCAGGAGGGGGGCACTCCTAGGTGAGGATTACTAATAGCAGATATAAATACTCTAGCTCTTTCCTGTGACAAAAGGGAAGGGGGGTATAACTCTGAGTCACATGATCTACACTGAATCCCTGAATTCCTCAGTAGGATTAAGCCCCAGTTGCTCAATGGGGTAATTGGTATAATAACGCACTCTTCATTGGCTGACTTCCTTTCTCTGTCTCAACCCTTTTTTCCTATTGTTATTTCTTGGTATCACACCCAAATAAACCACTTGAACTTGATTCCTTATCTGAAGATTTTGAGGGAACTCAAACTAAGACAAAATCCACTGAGCTCAACCACGCTGGCTTCCTTAGGTTCAGATGATATCTCTCTATGAGATTTCTAAATGTCATGGACTCATTGGATAAATGGCAATTTCAAGCAAGCAGGTAGGCTTTATTTTTATGGCCATCACAAGAGGGTAGAGAGTTTTTAACAAATATTCTGTTACACCTTCCATTGTGGAGCCATCGATGTACCTCCTGATGTGTTTTGCAGTTAAAGAGGTTGCTTGAATTTATCTCTCACTTGTTGGAAAAAATCTTAAAAGAAGAGAATTCACATGTTTTTATGCTGATTCTAGCATTTCTGTTGGTTTGCAAATAGGGGTGTATTGTCACATAGCCAAGGCCCCTAATGTGGGCCAATTTGTTCAAGGTTCTTAGAGAGTGTTGGACTGTGGAGTGGAAAGAACTAATGGCTAAAAAAAAAAAAAAAAAGGGATCAATGTATTGAGGGACTCAACATCAAATAGTTTTTTGAACTGGAAACATTTGAGTGTGTGAGATAGGAGAAATGATATTAATGTCACTGAACATAACATTAGACTTTATGATTTCAGGAGGGGCATAGTAACAGTTTATAACAAATTACAAGGTGTGACCACAGAAGGCAGCAGCTAAAATTAAGTGGTGACAATGGAGATAAGAGATCAAAGAAGTGTATGGTTTTGAGTAGGGTTATATTTTTAATCTGTGTTAGTAATAAACTTCATGTTTCAAATGCAATGTGCACATTTCAGTCTTTAATTCAACTGAAATTTCAGAAGGATTATCACTGTCTATTTTCTTTTTCTGGCAATACACTTCCTTTGGCTCCACAGAGTTTCTGCCCTCTCCCCTTATTTTCTCTTTCCATACTCCTTGGAAATACATTGTTCCTTAAGTATAAGTTCTACACTCTCAGTATTTCTCAGTCAGCATTTTCCCCTGGGTGGTTACAGCTACTCCCATGATGTTTGCTCCCATCTGTATACTGATCAGTCCCAATTCAATGTCTCTGGTCCAAACATATTTCCTGAGCAATTTCAGTAAATCTCTACTTGTCTATCTCAGTGGAACCTCAATCCCAACATATTCAAAGCAGAATTTTATACAACTCCATTTTCCTTCCCCCACCGTACCCCATACAACACTGTTTCTATTCTTCTTTTCTGTATCTTAATAAATGAAAATGCTAGGACTCAAGTTCCATGAAGCCAGGGGCTTCTTAAATTTTGTCTACTGAGGTGTCCTCAATAGAAACATGCCTAAAAAAGAGTAGTCATTAAAAAAATTACTGGAATTAATGAATTCTTTACTCCTCCATCCTCTATAAAATCTATTAAAAAGTTCGGTTTAGCTCTGGATCTGATTGGTTACTTGATAAATTTCTGCCTCCTCATTAGAGTGCAAGAACTTAGTAGGAATCAAATAATAGGAAATAAGTTTACCACATCATTATTAGTAGCAAAAAATTTGGTTTAAATATATATTACTTTCAATAGGAAAATAATTAAACACATAATCATGGTATGACTATGCAACATCATTCCATGATTAATCATAGTACTTGAAAGTAACTGAATATTATGGGGAAAAGAACAATATGTAAGTTTACATTTTTAAAAAGCTGCATGATTTATTTTAAATGTAAGCTATCCTTATATGTATAGTTATAACATGTGTTTAATATGTAAACTATTGATTAGTAGTAAATATAACAAAATTTTAATACTGATGATCTCTAGACTAATCAGTGATTTTTATTTTATTCTTTATATTCTTGGCTCTTTCCAAGTTTGTCTAAAAATAAACATGCTTTACTCTTATAATAAGAAAAATACATAATCTAAAATGTTTTTATGTAATATACAGGCAGTCCTCGGGTTATGTTGGACTTGACGTATGTCATTTCATGGTTACCTCGCCATCTCCCATTTATTTATTAAAAAAAAAGTTCCGTTATTTCGTCGTATGTCCATATGTGCTTTATGTTTTTTATTATTTATTTACCACAAGTAAAGGTCAGGAATTATTATCTTTCTTTTAATTTTTTTTTTACTGTTTTACTTCATTACTGCTGTGTATGTGCTCCATGTGAGTGACGTAGGTGCTTATGTAGGTGGGTTCCAACTTATGGCAAAAATAGTGTTACGTTGTGCTGTAGGAATGGATCTTCGACGTAACCTGAGAACCTACTGTAATCAAGTCTAAACATTTTGTTCTCCATAATTTTCTTTTATTAGTCAGTGAATTTTACTGAAAATACTTTCTTTTGATTTCTAATATTGGAGGCAAATGTTTATTTTGCTATAGCAGTGTTAATAGTTTGTTTTATTTCCTGTGTCTCATTGTTTTTTAAAGCACTAATATATAATGGAGAATGGCATGTTTTTTATTTTGTATAACTAGTTACAAAATACCTAAGTCCTAAATGTTTCTGTAAAAATTATAGAGCCAGTCAATAGACCAATCTTTATTTTTTTATTAATGAAGACATGGATGAAGTATCATTATCCTAAATTTTAACAGCCATTTATGGACTTTAAGATACTTTAACAAGTCAATCTATATGTTGCAAAGCAGTAGTGCCTACCACAATTTTTTCTCCATCGATATTGAAATATGATTAAATGTGCTATTTTAAATGAAGATATGATATGCTATGAGGAAAGACTTTTTCAGAGAGTAAAGAAAAATATGATAATGGAAAATTTAGAAAGATTATAAATCTTTCCATCTCTATAAAATTTAAGAATGTACATGACATCTTTAAATGTAAATCCATGTTAAACATGATTCACATTGTGCACAGAGGAAAAGAGTTATCTGGATTTTAAATATCTTAGATTTCAGAGAAAAACAGCATCTGGTAACAAAAAGACTATCTTTTGTTTCATCTGGGTTTAATACTGAGAAAGAAGATGGAACAGATTCCTTCTTTACTCTGTTCTCTAACACTACAAACTTAGCCATATATCTTAAACAAGCAGAGTTTTACATAAGCCTCTTCATTGTTTCCACCAAGCTCTCCAGCACACATTCAATCACTCGCCTCTCCTATTTTGGAATAAGCAGTCATGGAATTTTGCTGAAAATTTCTTACTGTGCCTTCGAGATTAATTCTCTCTGTTAAGTGAGGACGGATGGAAATAATTAACCTTTCACTTGGTATTAATAGAAAAAAAGTAGAATATTGGTAGCGCTAACCTACTTTATAGGCTATTACTTCTATAGTCTCCATCTTGTCTCTGTTCCCACATGTGACCATCTGCTTCACTAAATGCAGCTGTTCATTTGTGTCATTTGCATGACTACAAGTCCAAAGAGCATAATAAGAGATGAAGGAAACATGCACATGTTGGAAGGGGAGAGCTGAGTTATGTACCCCAGGAGTTCTCATTTGGGTTAATTTTGGAAAATACATAGTATATCACTGCTGGGCAATGTGATTGCTAAATCATTGTTCTGACCTTAGAAAGGGAGTGTGGGTACAATGACTGGTATTTAGGAAAAGAAATGTGTTTATGATATTATATGTTCAATGACATGTGAAATTGAATAAGTATGGATACAATATCTTCTGACTTTACTACATATCTACTCTAATCTTGGGAAATGAAATCTATACAATATGGTGCCTGCCATTAAGTGTTAGATGCATAATTCTACCTTCTGTGGAAGCTTGAGGACTTCTTAGCCCCTGTGATTCCCTATCATAAGGAGAAAGGACTTAAATGGGGACCCAGATATTTGTGTTTTAACAAGTCCCAAAGAAAATTCTGTTATCTGCTTGAGTTTGAGAACCACCACTGTAATGCTTTGACCATTAACGCCAAGTGATGTTTCTTCCTACTCTCTAAGACCCAACTGTGCTGGGTTTGTTGTTGTTTTAACCTCTTCCATTTCTTTTGCTTTTCTAGATGTTCAATACCTCCTCCTGGAAAATTGAAATAACCTGTAACAATTTTTTTCTGCCTTTAATACTCACTCCTCCTTGATCTTTTAGTCTTTCTTAAACATTCATCTCATCACAGTCTCTTACTTCAAACCCCAAAAGTTTCTCCTCAGCCACCTGGATGAAATCTAGTTGTCCTGCCTTTTTCTTTAGCACTCCACATTGTACAAGCTTCTGACCTAACTTAGTTTATTTCTTCTTCCCTCCCTACTTGATAGTTACACTGGTGAGGTTTATTTTCTTAATTTCCATACCGTTCTTGTACATATTTTTTTCCAGTATTTTTGTATATGCTCATCTTCCAGGTCTAGATCTTTCTTCCTTCTACTTCTTTCTTCTGTTTTTAAAAAATACTAATCACCTTCAAAGTCCACTTCCTCTGGGAAGATGTTCCATAACCCCGACTACTATCTCTTCCTTACTATTCATTCCTTTCTTCTGTCAACTACATATACATGATCTTGTATTATATATGTATTGTCCTAATGAATAAATCTTTTGTTTCCTACTTTTTTTCACCTAGTCGTTCATATGGCATAGACTTGTGTCACCAATTTTTCAAAACCTTCGAATAACTCCAAAGTTTTGAAAAATAGGTGAAAGACTTCTCTTCAGCTTTAGCTAACCTGTTATTCAGATGATGAAAAATTATTTTTTGATTCTTCATCATAATTCATTGTGGTAAGTGGAAATTATGATAATGCTTTTGGATAAAGGTAGCTGTGCGAGGAGAGCTTCCCTGTAGGAGCAGGGAAGATCTGATACCCTCTGGTATTGAACAACTTTGAGGATGACTGATCAGACCAGGATAAGGAATATAGGTATGGTTTTCAGGTGTGTCAGAGACTTATAAATAGTCCTGAGACACAAAGATAATATTCTCCCCCCTCCCCACCCCAATAATTATAAAGACCAAAGAGGAAGGAAGGAAGAGAAAAAAAAACCAAGAGAGAGAAAGATTAAGAAAGAAAGAAAGAAAGAAAGAAAGAAAGAAAGAAAGAAAGAAAGAAAGAAAGAGAGAAAGAGAGAGAGAAAGAGAGAGAGAGAGAGAGAAGAAAGAAAGAAGAAAGAAAGAAAGAAAGAAAGAAAGAAAGAAAGAAAGAAAGAAAGAAAGAAAGAAAGAAAGAAAGAAAGAAGGAAGGAAGGAAGGAAGGAAGGAAGGAAGGAAGGAAGGAAGGAAGGAAGGAAGGAAGGAAGGAGGGAAGGGAGGGAGGGAGGAAGGAAGGAAGGAAGGAAGAAAAAGAATTTCTGCTTGCCTTTGCTGCTGCAGAGGAAAAGTATTTTGGAAAATGAGAAAATAATAAACATCAACTATGTGCCATATGATAAAAGAATTTCTAATTGTAAATTCCAGATAAAACCCTGACTTGTTATTTAATGTTGATCAAGTCACTTTATTCTTTCATTTTCAGAGTTTTTATCTATCACATGAAGATCTTAATACCTGTTCTTTGGGTTGCTGTAAACATTCAAGAAAAAAATGGTTGTTCCTGGATCAGAGTATGGACAATTAAATTCTTGTCATTCTGGGGCTAGTTTCAAGACAAGGTGTGAAGAGTGGGGCCCTCATCACACCAGGGAGTATGACAGCCTTTGTTTCTGTATTATACATTCCACCCTTACTAATGAAGCTTTCAGGCCCACAGGAGCTGTGAAGAGAAAAAAGCTAAATGCTTGAGTACATATGAGAAAAATAGTATGGCTATACCTACCTGTATTAGAAACAACAGATGTTCTCCCTGGATACAGAAACAACCAAGGTCCATTTATTTTAGAAGTTATCATGGAATAGTATCTATAGATCTACAGAATGCCTGCTATATACCAGGCAACATGCTAAGTGCATTCATATTTGTTGTCTTTTTTCATCCTGGTCACAATTTCATAATGTAGGTAGCCAACCATGGTTATAATTCCATCCATGTTGACAGCCGTCACAATTCCCTGAGGTAGGGAGAGGGAAAAAGTCAAAAGGATATAAGCAGATTTTCTAATGGCCAAACATAACATTTTATTTCAAAGATGATATTCTTTCTACCATACCAGAATGCCATTCGGAAGTCAACCTGACCTAATAGAAGAAACCATACACAAGAGAAGGTGAATTTATGCCAATCGTACAGAATACTTACTATAAGTAGAAACTGCATTATTAGAACTCCTAGCTCCCTAATTTATTTTGAGTAAGCTATGCAAAAACATATAGGCTAAGAATATTGAAGAATGGAATTCAATACATATGTAACATCTGTGCCCAGAATATAGTCACAAAATTATCAAGCAATAGAATACTCATTGTCTTCTAATCTAGCTTCAAAAATTACTAGCATAGATTACTTCATCTCACAAAATACAGGGTATTTTGCTTCTCCATTGTTTTATTAGGTATGTAGTGGTCTTGCTCCTTCAGAGGGGGTCTTCACATGGTGGTTAGTCAACTATTAGGGAAGTATGGAATAAGTATGAGACAGATCCTCTAGTCTATCCATTGGTCATAAGTACTAACATGGAGTCTCTTTTGCATACTTCACTTGGTTCATTTATTCAGCTTGCCTCTGGCCACATATCCTAAACCTATCTACCCTGGTATTTTTCTTATTCTACCCTCAAGTCCTGCAAACGGTTGATTTTTTTTTGAGGTTCTCATCAAGAGCTCTTTCATGCCTTTCCTCCTTCCAAAGAGCAGGTTATTCCTTCTAGAAGAGATTGATGACCCATTTAGAAAAGCCCAATTATCATAAATACAGAGCATGTCTTTTGTCCAGCTTGGAGAGACTAACAAAAAGGTTTCTTGCTATAGTTATGAAACATCAAATACAAGATATATTCTCAAGGCACACCATAAGACAAGCCTTTGGCAGTATGCCTTGCTTAATTAATATTTCAAAAGAGCCTATTTTTTCATAATAATATGAATATAGGGAAATCAAAAGAAGGAAAAGGCAAGGAAAAGTTGGGTGAAGTAGTAAAAGAATCCAAAAGGAAAAATTTAGATTTCCCATTAATAATATATCTCAAATTTTGTTCTATTTGTTCTTAATTTATCTGTGACTTAGTCATGATAAACACTTGCTACTCTACCCTTGAAATTTCAGTGACTTGACATAGTAAAAACAAAATTGCCTCAAACATCACGATCTAATACATTTCAGCCTTTGGGAAATGTGGCATATTCTGTTCCACACAGTCATTCAGGAGCCCAGCTCTAGCTTGTACCTTTCCATCTTCAAGAATCTCAGGTTCTTCAACTATATTATTTGTTTTGGGAAAAGTGAAAGAAAATCAAGTGCAAGAGGAGAATATATCAGGAAGTTTCTAGAAATCAGGACTGAAAGCGACATATATCACTTTCTCCCACATTCCATTGGCCAGAGCTCATACACATGACCATATCTATCTGTGATTTAAGCTATAAATATAGCTTAGTTGTGCAAAGTGGACTAAAAGAGTTTGAAAAAAGCCAGCATTGTCTGTGTAACAACTTGGTGCTAGAGCTAGGAATGGTTTCCCCATCAGTAGTATCCCAGGCTGAATGAGAAGAGAATGCCCAGCCAACCTATTAAAGTCTCTGGTTAGATTTCATGTTGAAAAAGTAATTTTGACCTTCTTTTGTACTTTGTGCAAATACACAAAGTATACTATTAATTTATTTTCAAATGTAGATGAAGAGGTTTTTATGTACTAGTTCAAGTCTTATAAAATTGATAGTGTATGAAAACATTTAAAAGGTGTCTACATTTGTACTGGCTTTGAAATTTAAGATATTTTCCTGGGAAATTATACTTTGGAAAGCACATGGAATAGATTTT
This sequence comes from Myotis yumanensis, assembly GCF_028538775.1. Classification (NCBI taxonomy): domain Eukaryota; kingdom Metazoa; phylum Chordata; class Mammalia; order Chiroptera; family Vespertilionidae; genus Myotis; species Myotis yumanensis. The sequence goes on from NW_027223753.1 coordinate 77,799,362, forward strand.
GACCAGATAATTTAATAACCTTGAATAGTATCAAAACAAAGAAAAACTTGTATATTATTTTTCCCAAAAGATTTTTTTAAAGTTGAAATAGAATTACTTTGTAATTAGTACGGCAATTAAAAATTCCTTTCAGCAAAATATATTTTCTTCTACTCAGTCAAAAGTGCATAAGATAAAATACCCAATAATTAGTTACAGTTCAACATCATGGCAATAGTTAGGTTTGTTGTTAGTTTCCCATACTCCTGTAGGTTGACATTAAAAAGCACTAAAATAACCCTAAATATATTATTAACATTCTGAAGAATATTATGCTCATAAAGGTGTATAGGTAAGGGTTTAACCAGAAAAACAAAAACCTACACTGATATCTACACTCATGAAATTGATTATACAGTTAATGAAGAAACTGAAAAACCACACAAGAGACAATAAGGTAAACCAAGAGATTCCATGAGCAGGAAGTAACTCTCACTCCCAGGCTGGAGAGACAAAGGGATAGTGTTTTCTAAGCCTAAGGACAAGGGTCACTTGGTGGAAGCTGAAATGAGAGCAGAAATGTCCAGCAGGAGCTAGTGATGTGGAGTTTATGAAGCCAATGACCCCAAACCTGTCTAAGGGAAAGAAGAAAGGTAAGAAATACTTGGCTTCTATTCTCTCCTCACCTCTCACAAGGCCCTGCCTTTGTTTACCATTGGTCAAACCCTGGTGAAGGCTGTCTAACAGGCAGATTGGAAAATGTTCAACACACTTTTGCACCGATCACACAGAAGGCAGAGGAGTGATAAGGACTACACCTGAGAGTAGGCAGGCCCCAAGATCAGCACATGTAATGAATGGACCAAGGGAGAGCAGAGTTTATGATTTATGTTCTCCATTGATTTACCTCAATCAACACAGAGTGATGACCTCTCTCCATGTAGCTTCTTAAAGAAAACTTGCTCTTTTAAAAGAATTCCTAATCCATTGAGACATATATTTGAGTAAAAGTAATGTTCAGTTTAAACAATTTGCTACCACGTCTTGGAAGTTTGAGTTTTCAGATGTGTGACCCTGCTGTGGAAAATCAAAATGAAACAGAATAAAACTAAAATGGCTGGACAAATGCATCTAGATTCAATATGTAGGTCTTCTCCAAAACTCTGAGAGATGAATATGAGAAGGAGATGAGCTCCCTGGGAATCAGTGAAAAATACTTTGAACTTAATGTCAAACGGACGGACAGGAAAAAATTGGTAAATAAACCCTGGGGAATTAGTCTCCAGACAACAGGTAAGAATTACACACACATCCCACACCTTCTACGCATCTCTAAAAATCTGTAACTTTTCTTTGGAGTTAATTCATAATAATGCGAATAACCTAAAAACATAAATTCCAGACAGACAACTCTTTGAAAACTGATAAAAACGAAACCAAAGTAGCAGAAATAAAGGAGTTGGGTCCAGGGAGAGTCTCAGATCAGTAATGAGTATGACACATTTTTAACCTAGAAATGCTAAATCTTATTAAATAAACTAAAGGCCTGGTTCACAGATTCATGGCCTGCACCCTCTCACAATTTGGGACCCCCTTGGGGGATGCTGGAGAGCCAGTTTCAGCCTGATACCTGCAGGCCAGGCCAAGGGACCCCACCGGTGCAGGAATTTCTGCAACGGAGCAGTTTTGGCCTGATCCCCGCAGGCCAGGCCAACGGGTCTCTGGCATGCATATAAGATCTTTGGTTAATCTCTTCCATCCTCCCCCGTTTCCTCTTTCCCTCTGAATTTCATAAGTCTGTTTCATGTTTCCATGCCTGTGCATTGAATGCCTGCCCCATGGTGGTCAGTGCATGTCATAGCTACTGGTCGAATGATCGAATGGTGTTGAATTGTTGCTTAGGCTTTTATATACATAGATGTCTAAAAACATGTAAAATGCTTTAATAGTTCATAAAAATAACTTTAGCCAAATGGCTGTCACAGGAATTCTTTAAGAATGGTGTCTACTAGATGTATCGATTAATAATGTGGATTTTTTTTGATAGATGGAGTTACACATATGTTGATATATATGCAATTTGATATGTATGCTTTTTTGTTGTATTAACAACAAACTTCATATGTCAAATTTTTTGAAGGTGTTAACATCATAGATATTTTTACACTTAAAAGTTAAATTTTGTGCAAAAAAAAGAACATTTGAGGAAAGTTTTAATTAATTACTTTATTTTGAAGAAAAGTGCTGCTGAAAGTTATCGTATACTTTGGGAAGCTAATGGTGAACATGCTCCATCTCAAGATACATATGAACGCTGACTTAAATGCTTTAAAAGTGATGATTTTGATGTGAAAGACAAAGAATGTCAAGGTCAACTGAAAAAGTTTGAAGACAGACAATTACAAGCATTATTAGATGACAATGCATGTCAAACTCAAAAACAACTTGCAGAAAGAATAAATGCTGCTCAGCAAACAATTTCTGATTATTTACAAGCAATGGGAAAGATTTTAAGGGAAGGAAAATGGGTGCCACATCAACTGAACAAAAGACAAATGGAAAACCAAAAAGTCATCAGTAAAATGTTGCTTCAATGGCAGGAAAGAAAGTCCTTTTTGCATTGAATTGTGACTAGAGATGAAAAGTGGATTTATTTTGAGAATCCCAAATGCACAAAATCATGGGTTGATCCAAGTCAACCATCAACATTGACTGCAAGGCCAAATCGCTTTGGAAAGAAGACAATGCTCTGTGTTTGGTGGGATAATGAGCTTCTAACTCAGGTGAAACCATTAATACTGATTGCTACTAACAACAAATAATCAATTTGAACCATGCTTTGATAGTGAAATGACCAGAATGGCCAGAAGACACGCAAAGTAATTTTGCTTCATGATAACACACCATCACTCCCTTCAAAACCAGTTAAAGACACGTTAAAAGATCTTGCCTGGGAAGTATTAACCCACCCACTGTATTCACTAGACCTTACTCCTTCAGATTACCACTTTTTTCAATCAATGGCACATACACTTTCTGAGCAGCATTTCAAAACATACAAAGAAGTGGAAAATTGATTCTCTGAATGGTTTGTCTCAAAACAAGAAAAGTTCTACTGGGATGGTATCCACAAATTACCTGAAAGATAGGGGAAATGTGTAGCTAGCGATGGACATTACTTTGAATAAAGCACTTTTGATGTTTCTCTTGAAATTATCATGTTTTCTTTGATTACAAAATCCACATTATTAATCGATACACTTGCCTTTCTCTTTTTCTCCGGCCTGACCAGCAGCCATGCCTTTCTTTTTCTCAGGCTTCTGCTGGGTCTGCTGATCAGCCCCATCTCTTTGATTAGGCCTGTTGATAGGCCCAGAGATGCTGATTAGCATAGAAACCAACCAATCAGAACCAAATCTGGGTGAACTGTGAGGAGCCAATGGCTGCCTAGGAGGCGGAGCTTTTGATGCTGACTGACATAGAAACCAAACAATCAGAACCTAATCTTGGTGAATTGTCACGGCAGAACCTAAGGCTGAGGAAAGGTTTTAAGGGCAACAGCTGTTTGGTGTAAGGTGTAAGAAAGTGGTTCAATTTTTTAATGACTGGTTTGGCAGTACAGTGCATATGGCTGGCTATCAGTCCTGATATAAGGATTATGTATTTTTGTCTGAAAAAGGCTCCCCCCTCCCCGCCGCCTTCTAAGCAATCCTATCCTATATAATCTATCTATACTACTAAAAGAATACTATGCTAATTAGACCAGGTTGACCTGCCATCTTCTGGACGTCCAACTTCCTTCCAGACAAAGCCATGGTGGTCGGAGCCAAGGGAAGGGCAGTGAGATCAGGCTGGCAGGGGAGGGCCATTGGGGGTGAGATCAAGTCTATAGGGGAGGGATGCTAGGGGCGAGATCAGGCCAGCAGAGGAGGGCAGTTAGGGGTGATCAGGCAGGCAGAGGCAGTTAGGGGTGAGATCATGCTGGCAGGGGAGGGCCATTGGAGGCAAGATCAGGCCAGCAGGGGAGGGTCATTGGGAGCAAGATCAGGCCGGCAAGGGAGGGCAGTTAGGAGCAATCAGGCAGGCAGGCAGAGAAGTTAGGAGTGATCAGGCAGGCAGGCAGAGGGGTTAGGGGCAATCAGGCAGGCAGGCAGAGGCAGTTAGGGGCGATCAGGCAGTCAGGCAGGTGAGTGGTTAGGAGCCAGCGGTTCTAGGTTGTGAGAGGGATGTCCGACCACTGGATATCTCCCAAGGGGTCCCTGATTGGAGAGGGTGCAGGCTGGGCTGAGGGAATCCACCCCGCCGCCCCCTGCACAAATTTTGTGCACCAGGCCACTAGTATATATAAAAGCCTAATATGCAAATTGTCCCCTCAGGAGTTCAACCTGGAGTTCCATCATTCGCTATGTCATGCGCTGACCACCAGGGCTCAGCACGGAATGAACGAGGGTCCCAATCAGCAACCAGAAGGCCCTGATCAGCCCTGATTACCTAGGGACCCTACACATGCATGAATCTCATGCACCAGGCTTCTAGTGGTCTAATGGAAAGAGACTGAGCTATATGGTTAGAACAATATAAAATTAAAATTCTGATTTAAGCATCTGTTAAATGTATGTTCTTGGAACAAGGCATTTCACCACTTCAACCTCAGCTTTTTCTTTATTATAAAGATGATATTACTTCTTCTATGGTCTGTAATAAGAATTAGCAACAATGCTTATAATGGACTTGACACACAGTTTTCCAAAATTCTTGGTTGTAATTATTTCCTTATTATATGAGCATTTGCATATCAGACTTTGACAAGCTGGCTTCTTTTAATATCACAATTTCCTTCTCACCAAGGAAGGTATTTACTTTCTTGGAAACCACTTAAAAAATGCAATCATTTTGGGGGAAGTTACTCCTTTAAATAATATCTGTGAATATTGTGGTTATTTTTTAACACCTTTGCAAAGAACTATTGACCGCCACCTAATTGCAAATTTGGGAGGGTTAGTTGGGTGAAAGAAGGAGGACTTAGAGGCAGCTTTATTTCATATATTAATTGAAGTTCTTATCAAAAGTAGGCAAGTAAGTGCCATGTCCAGTGTGTCAAAATCCAGTAATGTGCATATGTAATAAGCAAGCCAGCTGAATCTGATTATATGGTGTAAAATCCCATTTTACAGATCATTGCTTAAAAGACAATATAAGGAACTGTCAAGCAGGCAGGATTGAGGTGCAAAGGGGTAGTGGTAATCCCGAATAGAATGCAGCTCCTTTATATGATGCTACTGGATGCAAAGTTTTCTAAGCTTCCTGGTTCTACACTGGTTTGTTTCTAGGTAAACAAGAAGGGAGTCCAAGAAATCTCTAAATGCTAGGCCCTGAGGTTATGTAAAATTGCATATTTAGAATTGCATTTTGCCAGATAAAATAAAAAGTCACTGTTCACAAAGCATAATAAATTTAACAGTGGAGGGATCCCATATTACCATGGAATGGGCAGCCCTCATTTTGGGCAGAGATGAAGGGTTAGCAAGCTATTCTACCCCTGATTCACACATGAGGATGATTAATTTCCCTTTTCTCTTGACACTTAACCTTAACCTTTTTTTTTCCTGCTTTCTGTATTTCTATCTGACTCCCCTCTTCTACATGTTGTACTCCCCACACCCACAACCCTTTCTCCTTATCTATCAATGACTTGAGTTGGCCTGTGGGTACAATGACCTCTTCTATACATCCTAGTCTAAATGAAGAACAAATTCAACTCCAGGCTTTCTAATAATAAAATTTTAACAGTACTATCAATTAATAATAAAAATCATAATAGTTTCCTTTATTCATACTCCTGCCACTACTAAGGATATAAAAAGGAAATAAAACACATTCTAGGAAAATCAAAAACAATTTTAAGCTAAGGATTCTTATTATTATTATGTCATGTTATTTCCATTAAATTTTTGAAAAAATATATAGGTTCATTATTGTAAAAGTATTCTTCAGTGCCAAAATGATGAAACTTTTATAAATTCATACCAGATTTAAAAATAGTACTCACTTGTAGCTTGCCCGGTGTCTTCTAATATCTATCTTTTTTATTGCTTCAGACCTATGTGACTTATAGAACTGAGAGCAGATGGTCAGAATCAAAAAGGACTAACAACTAAATTCTTATTTAATCTGACTTCATGGAAAGCCTTCTTTTCCTTTCAGTCTAGAGGTGCATGAAGCATAAAACCTGAGCTTTGTCAATGTTGGTTGGTGTAGTTTAGTAATTTTACATACCAAGATCAGTTTCACAACTGCTTTTCTTTCTTGCCCTCAAAATAAAAAAATTGTAAATTTATGACTGATTTTTAGTATGTAGGAAGCAAATACAGAAAATCCACACTGAAACATGACATCTATATATATAAAAGCCTAAGCGACCATTACAACCAAACAACTGGAAAGACCGGTCGACCAGTAGTTATGATGTGCACTGATTACCAGGGGGCAGAAGCTCAACACAGAAGTTTCCCCCTGGTGGTCAGTGTGCTCCCACAGCCAACTTCCTGCAGTCTCTCCCCCCGGCCAGTCGGCCCCCCCAATAGGCCTCGATTGCTGACCAGGCTGAGGGACCTGACCCATGCAAATAGTATTATAATAACTATTTGATAATGTTTGATAAAACCCTTAAATCCAAATATAGCCACTCATTTTCCTCCTTTATCACAAAATATAAAGGTTTCACTATGGCTTAAGTTAAAATAATAAAACCACCATTTATTGATTATCAGATGCTAAAATGTGTATATGTTGATTTGTTTCTTCCAGAAACCCTATCAGGTAATATAATCAATACCTTCATTTAACAGATCAGACAATAGTGATTTAGGGAGCTTAAATAATTTGACCATGATCCCCCAGCTATATATGGCATATCTAGAATTCAAAGACATCAAATCATTCCAGAAGTGGAGGTCACAACCATCTTGTGACATTGTCTTGATGTTCCCCTCTAAAAGTTCTGACTCTTCACCTCAGTGGGTTTCTCTTCCAGGCTCGTGGTAAAATGACAATGATGGTTCTGAACCTCACATATATTCTAGTAGTCTTTATAAATCAATAAATCTTTTTCTCAGGTGATCTTTTAAACTTCCTCCTCCCATCTCATTGACATACTTGAGTCATATGTCTATTGAAGAGGGTCACATATCATTCCTAAAAACATCCCAATAGATGGGAAATTATGAGTGCCAATGGCTTTGATATAAGTACCTGAATCAGTTGCTGACTAGGGCATTGGTATTGACCTTAGAAACATACAGCAGCTTGAGCTGGGGGTGGTCAGATTCCCCTGCATGGGGTGGGGAAGTAGGAAAGACCTGTCTGGAAAGAAGCAGGGATTTCACTAACAGACAACAATTTCCATTGCCTCTGTTTTACACTTCTCATATTACGTTCCACCTTCCAGCCTCATCTGTGTACTTTCCTTACCTCTAGCTAAATTGGACTATCACTGTTCCCAAACATGCTCTTGATCAACCACCTCTGTGCTTTAGCTACTTTGTAGAGACATTAAACATGGGCTTTTGAGGTAGAGATACCTGGTTTCAAATTGTGGCTCAACTTCATGTAGAACGAGTAACTTACTCTCCCTTAGACTCAGTTTCCTCCATTGTAAAAACCGGAAATTAATCTCATAGAGTTATGCTAAGTATCAAACTAAAAGAAGAACTTATTTTAATGCCTGTGGTAAGAAATAATAAATGATCCTTCTTCTCTTGAAATATGTCCTTGCTAATGCTGCAGAAACATGTTCTGGCTTTTCCTTCCCACCCTTTTCTTATTTTAGGCAAGAGTTGAAAACTAACCAAAGTATGGCAAGGGAAGGATAAGGCAGCAAAAGTTTTTTCCTTAAAGTTTGATTTTAGATTTTGATAACATGGACACCTAAGCATGTCCTGAATACTGGCAATGAATTCTAGACAAGGAAAGGAGCTGCCTTCTTAACTCACCTTATGTCACCCATAAAAGCAGCTCATGGTGCCTGAAATGCCTGACAACCCCTCCCCAGTTATTTCCCATCTGGCCACTTTATTTCTCAGCAAAAACATCACTTCCTCAGGGAGGATGTTTCTGATCTTCCAATCCTCCAGGCTAAATTAAGTCCTCTGTCATTGGTTCTAAAAACACCCCATCTTTCTCCTTTTCTTCCTCACCACACTGATTTCAGGTACTCTCTGCTTTGCTCTCTCTCTGTGATCTCTTCCCATGATATTAGAGGACCCAGGAGGCTCTATGTGTTTCACTTCTGCAGCCCCAGTGCCTATATGGTACTTGGCACTAAAAAAACACCCCACAACATTCTTAAGTAAATAAACAACTACAACATGGACTGAAAGGTGACAATTTTCTGAATGCAAAGTATGAGACATTTATTTGCTGTTATATGTCTGGAAAAGGGTAAAAAATTAGCAGATATAAAATATTTCTAAAAAACAGCATATGGACCTCTTTATTGCCTTATGGGAATACTCAAAATCCAGGATGTTTTATGAAAAGTAAAAGGAAAACTACATTGGACAAGTGTTGCTTCCAGTGGTAGATACATTCTTATATAAGCTCCATATCATTCTTATTCAAGAAAACCATATTTTACAAATGCAAAAAAATGGAGCAAGAAGAAAATATGAAAAGACATATTTCAAGAGAAGAGGGATCATTTATTATTTCTTACCACAGGCATTAAGATAAGTTCTTCTTTTAGTTTGATAATAAAAGGGTAATATGCTAATTAGACCAGATAGACTGGACATCTTCCAGTCATCTGGTCCTCCTTCCGGACAAAGCCATGGTGGCGGAGGTCGAGGCAGGGGTGATCAGGCCAGCAGTAGAGAGCAGTTAGGGGCAATCAGGCTGGCAGGGGAGGGCAGTTAGGGGAGATCAGGCAGGCAGGCAGGTGAGCAGTTAGGAGTCAGCAGTCCCAGATTGTAAGAGGGACGTCCAACTGCTAGTTTAGACCCAGGCTGGATTGGAGAGGATTGGAGAGGATTCAGGCCAGGCTGAGGGACCCTCCTCCCATGCACGAATTTTTGTGCACCAGGCTTCTAGTCCTATCCAATAAAAGAGTAATATGCAAATTGACCACCACTCCAACACACAAGATGGCCACACCCATGTGGTCAAAGATGGCCAATACAAGATGGCTGGCAGGGGAGGGCAGTTGTAGGCAATCAGGCCAGCAGGGGAGGGCAGTTGAGAGGGACCAGGCCTGAAAGGGAGGGCAGTTGGGCAGGAACCAGGCTTGCAGGGGAGGGCAATTAGGGGAAATCAGGCCAGCAGGGGAGCAGTTAGGCTTCGATTAGGCTGGCAGGGGAGTGGTTAGGGGGTGATCAGGCTGGCAGGCAGAAGCAGTTAGGGACAATCAGGCAGGCAGGCAGGCGAATGGTTGGGAGCCAGCAGTCCTGGATTGTGAGAGGGATGTCCGACTGCCCATTTAGGCCGGATCCCATTGGGATCGGACATCCCTCGAGGGGTCCCAGATTAGAGAGGGTGCAGGCTGGGCTGAGGGACATACACACACCCATGCACGAATTTCATGCATTAGGTCTCTAGTAGAATATAATAGAAAATGGAGGTAGACATGACAAAAAGTTATTTAAATTAAAATAAAACATGAAATGCAAAATTCCCTCAAATACCCTTTAAAATTCCACAAAAAATATTTTTAAATGCCTGCAATTATTGAAATACAAATACGGTGACTGATCTTATTAATATTTGATTTTAGAATGGGAAAAATGGACTACTAAAGTATGTCCTGAATACTGGCCATGAACTGTAGACAAGGAAAGGAGTGTTTGAAAAGTAATGTTTATAAGCCCAACTATAAGACCTGATGGATGATTTTTACCTGTTCCTGAATTATAGCACTGAATTTGAACACTCCAAATGATTAAAGCTTCCAAATTCAGCTCACTGCAGAACTGATAAAACCAAATATACCACTGGATACAGCTCCATGAATTTTGGCATTTTCAATTCTCCATGAAAGGGGAAGAAATATAAACACTTTAGGGTGGCTCACATCAAGAGATCTACAAAATGTGATTAGTATAAACTTTCTATTCTGAAAAGTTGAAGCCTGGGTGTAATGCGCTCAGAGAATATTTATGGTGAAAGAGAAATGTTATAGACTACTAGCTTTAAGTTTAGATTTTTCTGAGCTTAAATTCTAATTTTCTGTATGGTTTTCAGTCACGTATTTAATTATTCCAATATTGGTTTTGAAGCTATTTAATAATAATAATAATGTTTGACTCAGAAATAATATACACAAAGCACCTGACACATAAATAGTATGTACAGTAAATAAAAAGTTTAATTTTATTTGTAGGATAATAAGCAGCCACCTTTTGTCAATAAGACAATAAACTGTTTCCTTAAAGTGAAACCTACTTTAATATTATGGTTAAAAACACCAACAGTTACAAATGCCCAAGTAAAGAGCAATATATTTGCAGGTGTAGAATAAAGAAACAGCTCTTGTCTGCTATAAGTTATATTTGTCATAAATCCTGCTGATGGCTTTGGTAAGAAATCTTCAAAAGAAAAATATTTGCAAAACTAAGAGGACTCAAAGGAGAAAAGGACACTATGCCAGCAAAAATGCAACTATCTCCAAACCACCAGTCTCTTCTACCAACTGCAAAAACAAATAGATGAGTTCAAAGCCAGATTTCTTTGAGTCTGTGACAGCAGACTGGTTTCAGGGATAAGGACTGCTCCTTCAAGTGATCTGATTTCCTGAACTTAATTTCACAGTCTATCAGTTTCCTGAGAGACATCATTTTCTTCTGCCTGGTCAAGTCAAAAGCAAGATTTCACAGATCTAAATAAAGAGAAGGAATAATGTATTCTCTCAAGGGAATATTAACCTCTAGGAACATGAACCAATTTCTTATAGTTCCTTGAACCTCTGGTGTTTTCTAGGACTTGGTTAAATCATGGAATACCTTTAATAGTTTTATCTTCTCCATGTGGAAAAATAGATCCAATGATAATAAAGGTGCAATTTTATCAGTGGGTAAATTATAATATCAGTGGTGTTATTCTTAGGTTTATTAGCATGCCTTTGGAAAACAGATCCCCTTAGCTAATACACACTGTACAAAAACAATTAAACAATTTTCAGAAGATATAAACCTTCTATGGAAGATTTATGGACTGTGAAATGTAAAAGGACTATTGCTAGAAATTTTGATGTCTTTGCATATTAATTCATATTTATGTACTTATGTCTTATCTTGTTCCACAATGGATTTAAAATGCCTAAAAATATAACATAATTTTTAGAAATTAAAAAATTGAACCATAGTAAGGATATCAAGACAAATAAGAGTAAGAAAGATAAGATAGCTTTGAGGCTAATACAATAGCTGCTGAGCATGTAGACTTATATATGTGTTGTTTTTGTGTGTGATTCAGAATTAATTTCCAGTGGGTAGCCAGTTAACTAAAAATCTATGGGCCAGTAGAGATTTTACTTTTCAAAGACTCACAAATCAGCCCCTGGAAACTCCTTCTTGGTCCCCCCCCCTAATGATTGGTGGCCCAATCTGTTTTGTTGGGTTACTGCATTTGACAGCCTGTATGTGCCACAGCTTAATAACTGGTAAGACTTCAGCAGAGGAAAAAGGGTATCCTGTAGATAATGAAAGCTAAATGTCTTCTCTATTATGTTCTTTACCCTTCATGTGGTCACCACAGATGTGTGCGTGTGCCAGAAAAGCATCAAAGGTTCTTGAGGCAAAGTCAAATAGAAAAAAAATCACTTCAGAAATATTGTAAATGGCAACTTCTATTGCAGATATGACCACTTATACCTACAGAGAAATTTCCAAGGTTAGGAGTATCTGAAACTTTTCTTTCCCTCTGCTTCTCATCCAGGGATCTTCTATGTCAGGAAAGACAAATGGATTTTAAATTTATTTACAATTTAGATCAATTGCTGATTGGTAGTAAATACATAAAGCTTTATATTAAGAACAATTCTTTACTCATATTTGGGCCCAATGGGAAAAGTTAATGTGATCAATAATAGTGTTGGCTAAGAGAGTGGGAAGAAGACTGGTGACAATGGTATTGAACATGTCTTTATTTCAAGTGCTTTCTGGTGTGTTGCTTCTGTTTATACCCCAGAGTTGTAAGAAATGAACTCGGGTCCCTATATTCCTCTCCTAAGATGCTTTCAGGAAGGAAAATCAAGAGTCAAGCATTTTTTCCCCTCTATACAACAGGAAAACACCGATTGATGGTCCTCCCTCATCCTGCGATAGAGTCTATGTGCATGTATTATTGTTAAAAAGCAAAATGCACAGTAGTATATTTTATATATTAAAAAAATCATAATTCAACTAGAACTAATTTGGAATGCAGATGAAGAGTGAGAAAAGCAATCCCAAAGGCCCATATATCCAGGGATCTATCTTTTCTTTCATTACCTTGCAGATCCTTCGCTTATATTAATTTGCCCTTGAGCCAGAAATATGCAATTCTGACAATCTTCTGCTTCCAGTATGTAAGTGACTTTCAATATTAGACTCTTCCTATTATGGATGCTAGAATGATTGCAGGTCCAACATAAGTCATGTTTGCCTTTTAAGATTCTGAAGGTATTACTCATGCCTTTCGGAATATGAAAAGTATTGTGGACATTGACATGATTAAAAGGGTAAACACAGATGTGTGTTGCCAGTGAATTTTTGAGCATGCATAGTGTGAGAACATCATCAGTGGAATTCCAAGAACTTGAAATGCTGTGGGAAACTGGCTTCCAAGGGGTTATACAACATCTGACATGTAACTATCCTCCCACTAATCATTTCATTAAGAGCCAAAGTCTTTATAAGGCTAGTTGGTTGTTGACAAGTGTTTATGGGTGAACATTTAAACTACAGTGAAATTGTAACTGTAGATTGAACATTTTAATTTATGATAATAATTGAATTATGACAGTTATTTTATAATTTTAATGTATAAATATGTAGCATACTGCTCTATTACTGGAGTCATCTATAATGCTGTTGTAAAAAAATCAAACTTGGTCAGAGTTAAGGCACCCCCAGATTGGTACGTGAGTTTCTTTTACTGATATATTGTAATAGAAATCTATTTGGTAGGATGTAAACAGGTGTCTCTGAAGAGATATCACAGTGGGAACTGTTCATGGAATTTCTGTACTTGGTTTCAACCCAATAGTACATATTTCATAACATTTCAGCTAAATTAGCACATCCATTTTTGTGTTATATGGGGGTGGGAAAAATGACCTTTTCTAGCTCTTGAAAATTAATCAGACTTTTTTTTTTTAAAGCTGGCAGGGTTTTTTTAAATGAAAAAAAAAAGCAGATATGAACTTCCACCTTGGCAGAATTAAAAAACTCATTCAAGCATGAAGAAAATCAATGTCAAGTCAAGAGAAAAAGGAAACGAGGAGACTCAATTTCGAGTTTTTGAAATATAACTCCTGTGCACAATGAGTCCCATCTTTTAAATGTCATTTCTGGTAGCTTGTGATCCCTACAGGGACATGGGCTTATGAATCAGGAAGCGTAGTACAGCATGGTCGACAGGAAACTCTCCAGGGAAGGGCCTCTTTATGGCTGCAGGGCTTTGAGAGGGTCTCATAGCCATCATTGATACCTCCACACTGGGTACTTGGGAGGTGGAAGCTTGAAACTAATGTTTGTGCCTCCCATCCTTCCCAGTGCAAGTATCAAGGGAAGCTGAAGATTGTACCTGAGATTGCTAGATGATTGGCAAATCCGTTTTTTATTTTTCTTGGACACACCACTAGACTACATTTCCCAGTTTCTCTTGCAGTTAAATGTGGCCATGAGAATGAGTGACAGTTAAAGGGATATGCTACTTTTAGATCTGATCTATTAAAAGAGAAACCCTTCTTTCCTCTTCCCCTTTCAGCTTGATCCTGAAAACGGCATCCTTAGAAGCCATTTGTTGAAAAAGTTGAAACCCCAGGATGAAAGGAGACTGGGCCAGGAATTAGTACTTGGAGAAAAGCCACTTGACCAGAAATATAAATTAGATTGTTACATGAATAAGAAGTAAACTTTTATTCTGTCAAACCACTGAGATTTTTCAATTTGTTAGTTTTAGCTGCTGGTATCACTTTAAATAACATAGACCATTCTCTTTATAATCTTCAGAAATTCCTCCAAAATTTCTCAAAATAAACATGCAACTTAAATAAAATGATGTACAAACTAGGTAAAGACAACTTTCAGGTGAGTATCCTTAACTCCCAACTCTCTCCTATACAGAAATTATGGACTAGCCTCCAATTCCCCCACCTCTCACATGCTTCCACTAAGGGGCACACAGTGAAGAAAATATCAAACACAAAGGTAATACCTCCAACTCAATTCTGCTTTTATTTTTCTACTAGAGGCCCAGGGCATGAAAATTCATGCACTGGAGGAGGGGTCCCTCAGCCCAGCCTGCCCCTTCTCATAGTCCAGGAACCCTCAGGGGCGGGAGGTGACAGGCAATCAGGGGAAGGCAATGCCTCCATCACACCTCTGCTGCTGTCACTGACAACAGCGCAAGTCTTGGCTGGCCCTGGTTACCTGAGCCTTGGGCAGCCCTGGGTGGCTGGGGGACTGAGGGGGCTGGGGGACTCTGGAGGCAGGAGTGCAAAGCAGCCAGGCCCTCCTGGGGCCAGGCCCGGCCTTGTCATGTGTCTGCCACCATGGCAGGGCTAAGGGGACTGGGCGCTGCCATCTTGTGGCTGTGGGAGTTGCCATCTTTGAGGACATGGCAGTCAATCAGCATATTCCCTCCTTTTTGGCTGTGGAGGCCACCACATTTGTGATGGTGTGAGGGTCAATTAGCATATTTCCTCTTTATTAGATAGGATAAAACAAACAATCAAAACACCTTAACAATGAGTACTACTTTAGGACAGTTTAACCAATTTAAGGCTAAGAAAGTCAAGATGCTTTGTCTAAGGCAACAGGTTACATATTAAAATTAAAATTCCTGGATATTTTATTTGCTTACTTGCTTCTTTTCCTTTTTTGCATGGAGTACTGAAGCAATGAAAAAAATCTTCATGGCAGGCTAATCATGTGGTTGAAACATGACAGTCATAGAAGTAACAAAAGTGACGATTTATGCTCCAAACCTTTTTTCCCTGTTTATTGAATTTTTGGGGGGTGATACTTGTTAGCAATGTTAGTCCCCAAACTTAAAGGGTAAACCCATGAGACTGGCAGATTCAAAAGTCAAAATTACTGTCAGTCTTCTGGAAGTTTCCAAATATTCAGATGTTTGGCAGTAAGTAAACAAAATTTTTGGATGAGTTATTGATTTTTAACTTGGGAAATTTCTTTTGATACATAACAGACATTAACTGAGATAATGTATTTCATATGCATTATGATTTTATATGAATGTAGTAGCTACCACTGTATAAAAACCTTCAGAAGTAGTTTTGATACTAGGGCTATTCAAAATATACTTTACGTTTTTATTTATTTAAGAGATTCTGCCCATACATTTATAAAATATCTCTCTAGAGATATGACAATGGAGTAATTTTGCTGAAAGATTTTCTATTAATGTTTTGGTGTTTCCTGGTATATTCTGAACAAGCAAATGAGAATATGAGAATTGGTATTAAAGGGTGATATTTCCACCAAAGAGCTGAGTTTTTGAGGTTTATCTTATAGATTATGATGAGCATGAATTACTAAAGGGCAGAGACACAGAGTACTGACTGTAATGGAATGAGAATGGAAAGGAATCACAAGTGTAAATTTACATTCACAGAATCTTTCATTTAGATGAGAGTTTAATTTATCTCGAGAATGCAGCATCTAGGTATTTTTTTTTAATCATTTTCAGCAGATTTTTTAGTTCATAATTTTCCTCTGGCCCTGGTTGTAAGATATTTATGCTTGACTGTGTTCATTGTTTTTTGTGAACTTATAAAAATTGCTTTTTTATTAGTCTATAAAAGCCATGTTTGGAGACAGCCTAAAATAAAAATTAATGCAACTTATCAGCCTACAGCATGGAACAAGTGCTTGCTTCAGTCTCTTATTTAAGCACCGCAGATGCATTGAAATCTAATAAAAAATGTTCCCTGACCCATCAATGCTACCCAGGGAGCAAGAAACTGAAATCTGTCAATTGCCCACAACCAAATAGGAAATCTTTTGGGAGCTGCACTGTTAAAACTCTGAGAACTGGTATGTTATGACCAGAGGCATAATGCATGGGCTTTGAGAAGAAGCATATATTTCCCATTTAATAAACACTCTTCCTCCTCTATCACCTTGACTTCTTTTCTTTAATTCATCCTGTTGATTGAGATATGCCTCACTTTGGCTTTGAAATCCATCTTATTGAACAAAAAGAGGAGGCTGCAGTTTCTCTGGTCCTTAAATAATTGCAAGGACGGAGACATAAGATTTGCTAAGTGTAAGCCATGTTCAATAGCTATGTCCCATGACCATGAGGGTATTCAAAGTGTAATAGGAAATAAATCAAATGGGCCAGTTTTACAAAATCATGGCAACAACCATAATTATTAGTACTAGCATTAGGATATTACAAAAATAAAAACAGAGCTCATAGCCCCGCAGATGTGATTGTTTACCAGAAGACAGCTTGGGCCTCCCCATTCACTTCTGAATGGTGTCCAGCGTTGCAATGCAGCTTGTCAGCACCTGCAGTGGGAGCCAGATCACTGGCACACAGAACACTGAAGGGTGAGAGGGAGAGAGCAGACTACAATCTGTCTTCCCCAGCCCTTCCTATCATACTTCTCATGAGACAGGCCAACAACTCCCTTCATTATCCCCACCTCCCCTGGTCTCCTGCCCCTGAGCTGGGTCAGGCATCTTAATGTGAACAGTGTGCCCTTGTTTTCATCCAAAGCAGCCCTGGGGGGCACAGAAGAAACTGATAGAAACATACCACCCCCACACTTTTCCTTACAGGTGCTTTTCAGACATATTCTCAAGGATATACCATCTTTAAATGAGTATTTTCATTCCTGGACTCCATCCTTTTTCAGCTGGCTCTCCAATCCCGTATTTGAACTGTGAAAATCAAAAGCTGTGTCTGGTTAATCTTTAGGAAAAGTATGCTGGCCCTCCCCAAAGTGATAAGAAGCCAGTTAAAATGATCTCGGCATTAAAGCAGCCACAGTGGAAGAATTCTAGCTAAATAGATACCATCTGTACCCCTAGAGTGAGCACGTCATGTCCAGATTCCAACTCCATCATCTCTGAGCTATTGCGCTGTGGCTCAGCCCCTGCATTCATGCCTGGGGTTCCCAGGATGCAGACTGATTGGTTGTGCAATGAAGACTTTATGAGAAACTCCTTTTCCCAGCTCTTCTTAAGGGCCTGAAATCAGCAAGCCAAAAGCTTTTTATCCTAATATAGAAAAGAACCAGGCAGCAGATGCTTCTTCAGAGAAGCCGGAGTGCTGGGGCGGCGGGTGGGGGGTGGGGGGTGGGGGATGGCGCAGCCCTCCCTCTGGCAGGAGCCAGGCCTGAATCATCAGGGGAGTGTTTGTGGTAAAATCATTTTTCTTTGAGATAGTGAAACTATTATCACTGGGCTATGGACAGCTAGTCTGGAGTGACTTTGGTGAGGTCTACTCTTTCTCACTACATAAAGAGTGTGTCTTGGCTCCCAGGGAACAACACATCCAAGAATATTGCTGAAGGAGGAGAGTGGATAGGAGACCCTGGAAAAAAATTGGCCGGAATCAAAAAGTGAGGCGAGCCAACAAAGTCATGAAGGGGATTTGTTTTCTTTTTGAACTAAGGGTGGAGATTGGGTCATATCTCCACAACCATATGGAAACAAAAGGTCACTCCAAAGAATTATTTTCCCAGAGGCCTCCATGAAGCAAGCTACAAGATGAATTCTATTTCACCCAACCAAAGGCCACCACAGGGACTGGAATAAGTGCTCAGCCTTGATGAGTGAAAGAACAATTTTATCTATATTACCCCATTACCCAGAGGCTTATTCAGAACAGGAGGGGAAAGGAGGAAAGAGTTAGTAGGGAACCTTCAGTATTGAAGTATTTTTTTTTAATGTTTTAGGTCTTCGCCTATACCTGACTCTTGCTACTAGTCTCTCTTTCCATGTAATCAATTTTCCCAATTGGTCTTTGATCTTTCTAAAAGATTAAAATTGTCACCTGTAATCTCTTCCTATGGCTAACTCCTCAAAACTATCAGGAAAATCCCATCTTCTTCAGCCTGAACACCACCTCTAAAGTGTGGATGTTCCCTCACTCCTCCAGTCCTACCTCCCACTAATGCTGCAAACATTCCCTCTGATCCAAGATGACTTTCTTCTCATTATTACTGGAAGATACCACCTTCATTTCTATGTGTTCAATACTTTGATTATTGTGTTCCCCTCAAAAGTGTGCACTACCTTCTACCCACTTCCCTATTCCAGTGTCCATTCTCTAAGCCTCTTTCAAGATCATCTCCAGTGCTCCTGCAGTTGTAGCTCATGTATCTGTATTCCTATAAAAGCCGATGTTCACACTTTTGTACTTTTAGCACTTTATATTTGAGTTTTTACATTATTGCATATTTGTACAGATGTCTTCCCCATCGAGAGTGAAAACTCCTCTGTGACATGGACTAGGTCATAGACATATTTTTGTTCCACATGATGTCTCAGTTTATATAAATATTCAAAATATTTCGCCCAAATCCTTTCAACATATGGCCTTTAAACCTCATTACCAGCCTTTGGGAATGGGAAAAAATAAGTCCAAATGAGGCAAACCATCAGAAGCTCTGTTAGAAACATTTATGCCTCTATCTCTCTTGTCCCTACTTAGGCAAGAGATTATAGAAACCTTTGGACTAGCCAGGACACTAGATAACATCAAGCCAAATATTTTCATTTTAAACATAAGTACTAATGTTTAAAGAGGGGACTGAGAAATCACATTTCCAGGCTCCCTGTCAAGGGCGCGTACCTCAGTAGTTTCTTCCCTATTAGTTAATTGCCTCTCATCTTAGCCTTCCCATGGCTTCTGAGTCAATAAATATTGTTAATTTAATTTCAGAAGGAAGCTAAAAAAACTAAAGCAGTAGGGAGAAAAATTAAAATGTAGGAATTGCCTGAACAAGACAATCAGCTTCATTTTCAGGGTTTCAGGAGCCTAGTACGTGTTTATCAATTATGATTGTGTTTGTTGTCACTTTGATTCTGTTTGAGCTTTTCTTTTTGACATTTTAGGAGTTGACTTGGATCTAATTCGCCACTTTGCTTATCACTAATTATGCTCCATTGTGAAAAATATGCCATATCCTGTCCTCCATGTTACTGGATAGCTTTTTCGTTGTTCTGCACTCAATTTGAGATAGAGCAAAAGTCACCGTACTAGGCCCAATGAAGATGCTACCCAAAGGGTATTCCTATGAAAATGTTGATGAAATATTCAAAAATAGACAAATGCTTGCAATGCAGACATATAATGCACTTCAGAAATATTTTTAAGGTCACTACTTTTATGTTTTGGAATGCCAAGAGACATTTATAGAAGGAACACAAATAAATTTGATTCTATTGAGATAATTCTAAAGCAAGTTTCAAAAGTATAAGAATCCAGCTCTTTATGAAGACCTTGGTCATTAATTTCTTGAGTCACAGTTTCCCCATGAGGTAAGAATCATACCTGTTCTGCACAACTTATATATTTGCTTTATTGTTGGAAGTATATATAAAAGTGTCTTAAAATTTTATTTATATTCCTGACCAGTGTTTCTCAATGGTTAGAGCATTTCCCTGTGGATCAAAGGTTCTATTCCCTGTCAAGGGCACATAGCTCAGTTGCAGGTTCAATCCCCAGCCCTTGTCAGGGTGCATGATGGAGGCAACCAATTGATGTGTCTCTCTCACATTGATGTTTCTCCCTCTTACTCTCCCCTTACCTTTCATTCTCTCTACAAATCAATGGAGAAAAAATATCCTTAAATGAGGATTAAACAAAATTTTTTTTGTTGTTTTCATGCTGAATTTACTTTTTTGTGGATTTAAAGAAGGATTGTCCCCTGAACTGAAATGTATTCTACTGGCTGTGTTATACAGATTTTCCATGTGCATTAGCCAGGAAGAAAATAATAAGATTTCTATTATTTAAATATAGAGCTTATCAATCAAGCTAAAATGCAGGTGTAATCAACCATATAACGTACAACATTTTTTTTATGCTCAATGTTGTCTTCCTTCCATGTCTCTCCACTCCCTCCATCCCATCACCCCATTCTGATTACCATCAAAAACGGTACCATTTTTTCCTTGTTCTTATACCCTAACCAGATAGTTTCACAAATGACAGGACCTACTCAGGAAGGATACAGCTCCTCACAACACACAAACTTTATATGAACCTGACGGTCCCTATTGGAGGTAGATTCACAAAAAATGATAGAGCAGCAGACAAATAAGTAGCAGTTTGGCTTAATTATATTGAAAGAGTTTTGCAAGGTGGCGTAGCTACCGTGCCCAGTTATTGTACGTTTACTGTAGTCAGAAAGAATCTGAATTAATCCACTTAACCCTATATTTTCAGTTTTGTTTAGAATGCCCATATATGGTCTCAAGGTAAGAGAAATTCTCAGAACTGAGCAAAAATCCCTCACTTTCTCATAATCATCTTTAGGATCACTACAGGGTAAATATAATTAGTAGTTCCACAGAGCAACATTTCTTTTTTTCATATGTACAAAGTTAATTCTATTAATGTAATAGTTACTTATAATCTAAGTATAATCTGATAGTTACTTATAATCTCAATTTCCACTTTCACTTAAGATAGTTTATAGTAGACCAAAGATATAGTATATCTTTTAGTGATAAGATATGGAAAAGTGGATCAAATGAAACTAATAATCATAAAATTGAAATTTACAAATAACATTTCATTTGTAACAGTTCAAAAATTATCAAATACATAAGAAAGATATGTAAGACCTCTGCACTGAAAATTAAAAACATTATTGAGAGAAATTAAAGAACATCTAAATAAATAAGGCATATTCCATGTTCAAATGTTGAAGACTCAATGTTTGCAAGATTTCAAATTTCCCCAACTGATCTATATAGTTGCCACAATTTCTATGGAATTCCCATAAGGTTTTATTGTTGTATGGTTGCAGTAAGGGGGAGAGGAGTTTGTCAAGCTTATTTAAAAACATATATAAGTGAAAGGCTATTTTGAGGGAAAACAAAGTTGGAAAGCTTATACTATCAGATACCAAGAATTATTTTATGCTTTATAATTAAGACAGTGTGGTAATGGCTTAATGACTGATAAATAGACCAATAAAACAGAATAGAGAATGCAGAAATAGTCCCACAAATATACAGTCTCCTGAAGTGTAACAAAGGTGTGAGTGTGGTGCTGTGAGAGAAAGGATTGAATTTTCAATAAATGATATTGGGTGAAATGTATATTTGTAGAGAAAAAACAATCTAATTCACAATTCAAGGTAGCTTAGTACAAATGAAAAAAAGTAAAATCCCTAGGGCCCCTGGAAGGTTACAAAGAATATTTGTATGAAATTTGCATAATAAATAATTTCATAAACAGGACCATAAAAGCACTAATCATAAAAAATGGTAAAATGGACAAAATAAAAATACATGTTTATTAAAGATACCATTAGGAGAGTAATAAGTCAAGCTATAGAGAGGGGAAAGACATTGGCAATGCATATATATCTATATATACAACAAAAGACTTTACTAGAAATATTATAAAAAACTTCTACATATCAATAATGAAAAGATATATCAGTAGAAAAAATGAACCCAGGCTTTTAACAAGCACTTCCCAAATAATATATCCAAATGGTCTATCAACATATCACCTTCATTAGTTGTCAACGAAATTCTAATTAAAACTAAAAAGTGAAATCCCTATACACCCCATCAAATTGTCTCAAATAACAAAGAGACTGTGAGGATATAGGGCAACTGAAAGCCTTGTACATTTCTAATGGATATGTAAATTGGTGTAGCTGCTTTGAGAAATAGTTTGGCAGTAACTAGTAGTGTACAATATGCATACTTTATGACCCCAAAGTATATGCTCAACAGAAATGCCATGCATACATGCCAAAGCAATGTTGATCATAGTGCTCCATCAAATATTAATGGGCATTTGATATATTGTAGATACAAATAAAAGGATACTACACAGCAATGAAAATGAGCAAGCTACTATCACATGCAACAACCTAAATGAATCTCTGCAACATACTATAGAGTGGAAGAAGCCAGACACAAAGAATACACACTTTATAATGTCATCTATCAATTTCAAAAACTGACTAAACAAGACCGATGGTGACAGAAGTCATGGGAGTGATTACTTTTGGGGAGGGCTGCTTGGGTGCTGGTCAATGTTCTGTTTTTTGATCTGGTTGATAATTAGGAGAGCACTTTCATTTTGGTCAAATTCATCAAACTGAGCAGTTAAGATTTTTGTATTTTCTGTATTGCATTATATTTCAATAAATGTTTTCCTAAAAACAACCCAGATCTCCTATTCCCTTTGCTTATATGATTTACTCTAAATCATTTACTTCAATTACTGTAGTTCTCTGAGATTGCCATGCAGGATCTGTGTAGTACACAGAACATTGCCTGAAATCAAGAAATTTCAACTTCAAAGGTTTCATGCTGTTGTCTTTTAAAAATCAACACACATAAAGTCAAGCTGTCAAGGACCCGGCTTGTGTACCAGAGATAGGGAGATTCAGACCAAGCAGAGAATTTTAATATGGTCATGCATTATCTATAACCTGTAGGATGAATAAAGATAAGATTTAGAGTGGACTTAACTGAAAATAGCCTTGTGATAAAAACAAGTCACTTTATTTTAATGACACTCACTTCCTCTGTGATTTCTATCTCATGCTTATTTAGTTTCTAGGTACAAACCAAGAGGGCTTGTTTTTTTTCTTTTCATTCCTTTTCTTTTTTGATTCGTCTCTTCTACAAGGTCATTATAACCTATGGAGATGGAATTCACCTTTTAGTTGCTTTGCACAATGTCACTGATGACATAGTTGAGAAGGAAAGCAGGTGTGAAGACAAAAGTATTTGTAGTAGGAACTACTTGATCTGAGCTTGAATTTCAAAACATTGTTGAAGTGACTATAATGTTATTTTGATTTAATATCCTTAGAAACAACCCTTTCTCAGTTAGCTCAGACTTGCAAGCCATTCACACAAATTAAACAAAACAGAGTCTCATGGGAGGGTTGATGAGGGAGAGAAGACACAGGTATAATCCTGCAGGCAAGCAGTGTATGTGTTAGTCATTGCAGTTTAAAAGTTCTTGTCCTTAATTTTCAAATGGAACTTTCCTCAGTCAATTTATTCAATGCAAATTTCAATTCATTCAGATGCATCACCTACAAGAATCATTTGATTGCTGCTGCATTCCTTCTGGTTTATCTTGTCACTCACACTTCATAATTGGCCATCAAAATAGAAAGACAGAGACATCTTGAAACAATATCCTAAAAAGAATGGAAATAAAATTATTTAGGTCATTTTTAAATGTTAGCTTGAAATTTCTAGGTAAGGAAATATAAAACAAATTGGAGTGAGAGGTGAGAGGGAGAATAACCATACGTAAGCTAATCTTAAGGGAGTAAAATGATGACATCTTGTAGAGAGGATTCTTTGAAAATGTGGTGAGGGGTGAGTAAATGGGTTGTTGCTGGTCATTTAATGTAAGACTGTTGGTTCCACTGTGGTTTAATAGGTGCCTTTAGAAAACTTTAGTTTCCTAGAGACAGTGGTAAATATGAATGAGATCATGTTAAACTAGTCAAATTGCTCACTGCAACAGTCGAATTCTAGGTGAATTGAAATTATACTCCTCTAATTTACAAATAATAAATTGGAGTTGTCTGAAAAGGACAAAAATGATATCTATTTAGTTAAAAAGACATTTCCTAGGAGGTCTGTTCATAAATATAAATTTAATTTTTAAGATTTTTTTGTGTGGCTAAAACTGCATTAAAACTCACAACAACAGCTTAACTTTGTTCACTGACCAAGCAGTTTCCACCACATCAGAGACACCATCGATTCCTTTTATCTGCTTGCTTTCTAGACAGAAGCCCACTTTCTCTGAATTAGTCACATGTTTGAAGTCATAGCATGTTTTTCTCTCTACCATCTTATTGAACAAACTCAGCATGCTAACTTGCTCAAATATACATCATGGTATGTTCTAAGAAGATTAATATAAGTGCCTCACCCCTTACCCTCACCCTGACAGTGTTTGATCCTATAGCACAAAGATAATGCTGGCATGAAGAAAGACACAGGTGTGTTCAGCTATTGATATAAAAAATGTCCTCACTGCAGGTGGAATGGTTATACCAAGGCTGAAACCATAGGCAGAAATGTATGGTGTATCTTTCTCAATGAAACGCAGAAAAGCTAATATGCTACGGTTATGAATAATGCCTCCTTGTAGCCAATCTGGCAATATTGTAAGTTATTAGAAGGCAGATTTTTCCAGTGCTAGTACACATGCATGAGCACCTTTGCTTGTGTTTTTACTGTGTCCCAGTCCATGAAACAAAGACTTAGAAAATAATACATTCTGCTGTATCTTGTATCTATCTACTGTGTAAGTTTTTATTTTTGATCTTTTTAATATTTTATTGATTTTTAGAGAGAGAGGAAGGGAGGTGAAGATATATATATATATATATAGAGAGAGAGAGAGAGAGAGAGAGAGAGAGAGAGAGAAAGAGAGAGAGAGAGACATCAATGTGAGAGTGAAACATCAATCAGCTTCCTCCTCTACGCTCCATACTGGGGATCTGGTATTGAGCCCAAAACCCAGGCATGTTGTACTCTGTCCAGGAATCAAATGGGCAACCTTTCTGTGCATGGGATGACTCAAACCAACTGAGCTACACCAGCCAAGGCTGCCATGTAAAATTTTGATCAAGCATATGGCTTTATATTTATAAATCTATATTTTCAAATAATTGGTATTATTGACAAACCAGAAAACTAAAAGTGCCTCCTGCACATATCCCTACCAGGGTCAGAAAACCTGCAATTAAGGTATGTGCCCTTGACTGGAATCAAACCTGGGATCTTTCAGTCCCGTAGGCCAACACTCCCTCCACTGAGCCAAATCGGCTAGGGCGTAAATCAATTGTTTCTGACTAGATTTTACTGATGTGTTAGACAAAAGAAGTTATTCCATTAAGTGGACAATGAAGAGCCTCTGGCCCCAGGTTTCTCATGCTGCACTTGGCTTAGGATGCACAGAAGCCAAATCATATACACTTTCATACTCATGTTTGCATCCCATAATCTGTACATTAGTAAAAGTTTCCCAACAAAATAAAATTCAGTTAAATTTCATAATCTATGCTTGCAAAGGAAAAAGTTACAAGTATGTGAGCTGGTTCATCAGAGTAGAATTATATGAATTTAGAAATCCGGAAAATTCAAAGATGGAAAAGAAAGTTATGGTTTATGTCACAAGGTAAGAGACTGAAACCCAAAGAAGCTCAATTACTTGTCCAAATTCATACAACTATTTAGGGGCAGAACCAAGACTAAAAGCGGGGCCTCAATTTCCAGTCCAGTGTTTGCATCTCTACACTACTCATTCTTCCTGTAGAATATTAGATTAGATTTTCATATCAATAGTAACACACCTTGATCATATATTGTGGAATTTTTCCTTAGTGATTTTTAGGAAAATACATTTCTGTGTGGAAGGAACACTATTTCACTGTAATTGTTCCAGGCCCCAAAAGTAATAGTCTCCAGACTCCTCTGCAACTCACATTCAGAATGTGTTCAGTCCCCTGGAGACCACTTTGCGGTGAGGCCTTAAAGAATTTAGGCAGTCAGTAATGAGTCCTGGAATAAACTTGGCAACTAAAGGATGGTGCCTGGAATCCCCACAGAAAGGTGAGGATCTATGTCTTCTGTCAAGCGTGGGGTCTCTGATGTTTAGCTCTAAGTTTTAGCATGATAAAATCCAGGGCAGGGAGGACTTCTGAAGCCCTCTTGAGTTTTAACTATATCCTTTTAAAGTTTCTGACAATTTCTTAAACTCTATTATTCACATTGCCATGTGATATGGGTCGAGCTCCTTACATTGGGAACCTGAAAGCTAAAAGAGAGCACACATCTTCCTTTCAATTAAAAATATGTACCCCAAGGCATGTAGCTACATTTATTCACTCTAAGATCTGTCTCTATCTCAAGCTGTTTATGTAAACTAGACAAAAAAGAGGAAATTCTCGAACATGATGCTTGGCTCAATAGACTATTGCTAGTGACTGTCTGGGAGGGAGGACCTTCAGGAAAACGGAACAGGAAGAGGAGCAGGTCAGTGTGGGAGAGGTGTGGCTGGGCCACGCTGACACATTCTTCTATCCAGCTACTACTTATTAAGTAAATGCTATTTTCTTTCAAGAAGAAATGGTAAAAAAATAGTCAAGGGGACAAATAAACAGGTGATTATTTCCAAGTGAGTATCCTGGTGGAGCTCTCCAGCAGACAGGTTGAAAATGCTGACCTTGGAGGTGAAGAAAGAACTCATAGGTCTGCTCATATGGAAGGGGGTAAACGAGGAATGTAGCAATTATTACAAATGGCACAGAATCCCTTTTAAGGTGGCAATTATGTCTCTTGGAAAATATAACAAGCACAGTGCTTGGGGGAGAAGGTGGGATCCTTATTGTTGGCTGGCACAGTGTCACAGAGAACAGGGCTAAGTTGTTCTGTTAGATGAGAAGTGGCATATGGGTGACTTGGTGAGGGGAGGGCTGGGTAGGATGGGAAAGACTGAGAGATTCTGGGCTGTAGAATTCTAGGGCCCCAGACTGTAGAGGGCCGCCTGGTAGGCACTTAGGCATTTTCTTATTATTGTCAGCTGAACTCAGAGCATAGGCAGCCACGCCCTGGGAACATGCTTCCCCAATAAGGCTGGACATGTTAATCAGGCAGGGGCAGAACTAGATATGTAGATCTAGGCCTTTAAAATAAACCTGCTGTGTGTCTCAGGCCGCTTTTGCCGCCTCTCCATCAGAGAGGATGGCGCCCACCTGGCCCCAACTTAAAATCTATTTCTGCATCTTGGTCTTTCTTTAATTTCTTAATCCCCAGCTCCTCCGTTCAAGAACCTGTCGTTTTCCCGTGCGGGTCGCGGGAAACAGAAACAGCTCACCACATTTGGCGCCCGAACAGGGACTGAGTAAGGAGGCAAAAGAAGAAAGCGAGGGGGTGGCTCCTAGAAGTGTGCACACGACAGTTTGAAGGTAAGGAGTGTATTGTGTGAATTGAATCAACCGGGTGTAAAATATGGGTAATTCAGAGTCTCGGGAAAGAGATCTCTACTCTCAAATACTTAAAAGTATGCTTAAAGCTCGAGGATGTTCTGTTAATTTTAGTCAAATTCTTGATTTCTTTCTTAAGCTTTGTTGATGAAACCTGGGAAAAGGTTAGAAAGCAGTTGTGTGACCAATACTCAGCAAAAAGTCCAGAGAAAATCTCTGTTTTAATTGGTGATGTCCTTGATTCAGCACAGGAGAGTTTAAGAATGTCTAAGAGGGGTGCAGCCATGGCCTTACAACCTGAAGTGGAAGGGTGCGAGTCTCTAAGAATACCATTTGTACCTCCTCTGCCTCCACGTGTAAACTACTTGTAACCAAGTAGAAAAGGATTAAAGGAATTTCTCAGTAACTGCCAATGATTCTTTATCTTAAAAAATCTTTTCTTTCCTTAAAAAAATAAATAAAAATAAATAAAAATTGAAAAATAAATATAATAAAAACAGTAAATGCCAGACCATTACTGAATCTTCCCCCTAAGAAACAAGGAAGTGGGGGAAGCCCACGTGGCCATCCAATATGGACGCCACTCCCCAAGAAAGCCACTTCTTCGCCTCATCTTCGCCATCTTTATCCTTTTGTTCCAGCTAATGACTTTAAGCTTTTACAAATTCATAAATGCATCTGGGATTTCTGTGCACATGTAACGGGAAAAGGCCAGTTTAAGAATGAGTGCACATAGTTTTGAGCTGAACTTGACCTTTTGCTGTGTACAGAATAAAAACCCAAGACTGTTTTGGCCTTAAAAATGGCGGAGATGAACCTAAGAAAGAAATACAGGCTGATTTCCAAAGGTGATTTAAAGTAGCTCTTTTGAAATTTCCCACCCTGAGGCAAGTACCACCAGGAAGTTGATAGTCAAGTTTACATGTGAATAGCTATGGATTCGCTTCTTGACTTCCCCAGCAGGAAAATTGTGACCATTTTGAAATTTAGCAGCCATCTTTAGGAATGTTAATTTGCATTTCAATGGCTACACCTTTTGCTAGCTGACCTTCCCAGAAAAGGTCAAGCGGCCAAAAGGTGGCTCCTTTGAAATCAACTTTCCACCAGTAGTCATTTTTTAATACCTGCAAGTTTGCTTCTCAGTTTCCCTGGGCAGGGCAGAAAAAACATGGTTTAAAGTTAATTATTAGATTTTAATATTTATTCTTAAAAATATAAAAGTGTAGTTAATCAAAGAACTGCTAATATTTGACTTGTAAGCTCTGAAAGTTTAAAGTGCAAATTGAATCAGGAGAAATTAATTAAATATCTAAAGTATAACTTGTTTTTTAAAAATAAAATGTGTTTTCTCTTAAATAATTAGAAATTCAAAATATGTTACTTCTTGGTCTGATTTAAAAAATAGGATTAATTTTATGAACTCAACTGAAAATTTTTTAATACAAAAACCAGTTTAAATTTGATTGATATTCTTTAAGATAATTATAAAGGGTATAAACAGCTAATGAGATTTCTGTTTGTCTACAATATAATGTTGGTCATCTATCTTTTAGGGATGTTGGTTTGCTCTGTCAAAAAACAGTGTAGACAGCCACCATTTTGGGCTCTGTGACTTGGCAGCCGCCATGTCAGCCACATGGCCTGCCGCTCCCCTGGGGGCCGCCATCTTGAAACAACAAAGGCCCCTCCCTCTGATTTAGTCAATCACAGAAGGAGTGTCTGCTCACTGAGGCAAGATGGGATTTCAGAGGTGGAGCTTTAAGGAGGAATTTTACTGCAAAAATGCGAATGAGGCATAAAGTATGCTTGCCTCTCGGATTTATTTAATATTATTTTTAAGAAGATATTTTTAATACTTAATAAAGTTAGCAATCACGGTCTTAATATAATTTAAGTGATATGATAGACTAATGTTTTGAGCAGTTGACTCTATAAGGGCCGACAATAGAGCTTGTATTCCTTTAAAAGGCTAAGTCATTTTTCTAATCTCTTAAATCTAGAAAACCCTACTTTCCTTGAACTAAGGACAATTAAAGGTTATATGTTCCCTCCCTAAACAAAAGTTAAATAGATTATGTCAAAGTATTTAAAAGGGACTGATAACAGTAATCCAATTTCTCTGATCCCAACTGAAATTTTAAAACTAGTTTAAATTTAATTGATATCTCCTAATAATTATAAGAAGTATATCTATCTATCTATCTATATATATATATATATATATATATATATATATACTTGATAGTCTTTCAAGTTGGATTTCAAAACTATAACCAAGGAATGACTTTAAGAAATTTCACAGGCCCTGAAATGTTTTCAAAAGTTTATTCTCTCTTTAAAGGATTTTTTTTAAAATTTAACCAAATTTAATATACTTGAAATCACATGGAAAACTTTATCAAATAAAAATTAATAAATATACATTTTAAGTTTTTGCCTCTGAGAAAGGGCAAAAGAAGTTATTTTGTTTAATATTTCTTAAAATACAGCAGTGGAATTTAAGATGTAATTTGAAATAACAAAAGCTCCTTGCTACTGCATTTTAAAATTAGGCTGGAGGTGGGGCAACGTTTGCCCCTTGTGAATCAGAAGTATACTAAACACTAAATTTACTTGCTTTGCCTTTTTTTAAAAAAAAAATACTTACTTAAATTACTATCCTTGTAAGCAATTGAATCCTAGTAAAAGGCACAGTTTTCCTTTACCTGGGAAGGACAGCACATCTATCCCAAGGTTAGAGGGCTCCAGTTAATGTGTCAACTCAGTGTTCTGGATACCCAAAACTGTAATTTAGATAAAGTGCCTAAGTTTAACCCAGGTCACCCAAGGGTTCTAGACTCAAAACTGTAATTTAGATAACATGCCTAAGTTTAACCTAAGTTACCCAAGGACTCTAGATAATGTGTTTACTCAAAACTGTAATTTGGCTGTAAATTGCCTTTTTTCTTGAAAACTAGGTTCCTCATTCCAAACCTTGAGTTTAAAATTAAGTTGTCATGACCTAGAGCAAAGAATATTCTTACATGGTATTATCTTACAAGTTTCATTAATAATTTTGATGCTTTAAAACAGTATATTGTGCATTTATCCCAAACAAACTTACAAATTAATTCTTAATGTTTGGCAGCAATTTAATATTTAAGGACATAAAAGAATTTACTCCCCCCTGGGAAGGCACTTAAGCATTCTGTGTTGACCTCTCTTGATCTTTTTTGCCAAGAGGATTCCAATTGTCTATAGCTGTTATCTGAGCTCTCCATTCGAACTGAGATCATGAAAAGCTGGTACCATGGATCTGTCTCTTGCCCAATGGCATAAGCTGGGCCCTCTCTGGAGAAGAAACCTGGGTTCCCTATGATCAATGCCGGGGCCCGCCAGCAGGCAAGGGGATCCAAAGGCAATTGCTGGGCATGGAGGCCAGAGGGACATAGGTTAACAAGGAGACAGAACTGAACCTCACATCACCCTACTTGGCCCAGAGAGTACGGCTGGTAGTCAAAGATGGGTAAGACCCCACAGGGTGGGGCGACCTAAGACAGGCACAGTCGGGGGGCCAGTAGGAGAAAACTTGGGGTTCAACAGAGTGGGGCACAGTTCCTCACCCCCCCAATGGTGCAGGGGCTTGAACACTCGCCCCTTCTGAGGAAGGTCTCCTGTCCCCATGGCTGCTTCTTGCTTCCCATGCCCAGCCCAGATCAGGAACCAAATAACAAAAGAGATTTGGTCCAGCTGAAATCAGAATCCAGATAAACGAAGGCTTAGTTTAACAGACTCTAAATTTAAATCTAGCCTAACAACAGGAATGCTTAAGCCTCCTCAAGGACGTAAAGTGATCCTTTCAATTAATATTTACAGTGTAAATTAAGATTATTGTTAAAATATTAAATTTGACAGTAAAATAGTTGTCAAGCTTTCAAATTAAATTTGGCTAATTTGAAATAAGCAATTATTCAAAAAGTATTAACCAAAATTTTCATTTCTGATAGAATTGCTTGACATGCTATGAACCTAAAGCAGTCATATTTTTGTGCAAAAAGTTGGAATTTAAAGTTATCTAGACTGCATTGTAAATTTTCCAAAATTCTCCTTATAATTAAATAAAAAAGGGGGGATAGTGGAAAAATACCATGTAAAGAAAAATATCCTATAACTAAATCACATTTAGATAAAATTTTTCATTTAATGCTAACAGCGAGACACCCAGAAAAAACACATGATGTCAGGGAAAGCCAGGAGGAGATCATTTTAGAGAAAAGATCCCAAGCAAGGTTTTCCCTTTAACCTTTGGTCGAGAATATGTTTGTATATTTTCAGAAGAACAGCTCCCAGACCATGTGGATTCCTGCAACAACAGATCCCAACTGATCAGATTGCTCCAGCCACAAAGACAGGAGAGACAGTTCAAAGATGGAGATGGTGAGGACGCCTTGTCATGATAGCAGTCAGCACCTGTGCATTGCTGCAGGTTGCCCAGGGCCAAGAGCAAGGAAGAAGGAGCAATGCAGCCAGCTCAGGTGCGAGAGCATTACATCCGTCACCACAATGGACTCAGACAAGCTCCTGTGTCCATTCACTCAAAAGGAATAAGTACTGCCCTAATGACAGCAAAGGGGAAGAAGAAGAAAACTGAAAGACGCAAGGGACTATTGTGCCAATATGGAGTCATCTGAAGAAGTTAGTGACTGAAGCGCAACAGATTGTGGAAAAGCAAGAAGTTGAAGCTACTTCTTCAACCATGTTCCTGCTCATGCTAGCATCTGTTAGCTGCCAGTCTTCTGCAAAGTCTTGTGCAGCCAAGTCCAAGGACTCTGAGTAAATATACACCAGCAGCAAAACAGACTTTTTATTCATTTAGTAGCAAAAATGTTAATATGTCTATAGTTCTGATTTCTCATATTGTTGTTTTGCATTGGCATTGCTTTGTTAATATTTAATAGCCAGTTTTGTTCTTAACGTTCAAATTTTGAAAATGATAACATGTATGTAGTTTAGTTTTTGCATTTGCATTGTTTGCAATTGTTTTAATTCTAGAGCCCTACTATTTATGTTTAAAATTTTACTTTTATTATAGTAGCTTAAAAAACAAAAACGGGGGAGATGTAGAGGGCTGCCTGGTAGGCACTTAGGCATTTTCTTATTATTGTCAGCTGAACTCAGAGCATAGGCAGCCACGCCCTGGGAACATGCTTCCCCAATAAGGCTGGACATGTTAATCAGGCAGGGGCGGAACTAGATATGTAAATCTAGGCCTTTAAAATAAACCTGCTGTGTGTCTCAGGCCGCTTTTGCCGCCTCTCCATCAGAGAGGATGGCGCCCACCTGGCCCCAACTTAAAATCTATTTCTGCATCTTGGTCTTTCTTTAATTTCTTAATCCCCAGCTCCTCCGCTCAAGAACCTGTCGTTTTCCCATGCGGGTCACGGGAAACAGAAACAGCTCACCACACCAGACACCCTAGCATGGGCTCTGAAAAGCCTAAACTATTTACAAAGCACTGTTTAAATATTATTCATTTTTACACACTGCATTGACACTTATACTATTGGTGCAAAAGCAGTGGTAGGTAAAACTGCTGGTGCTTAGCACAAATCCAGGCAGTGGCAGCAAGCATTGTTTTAAAAAGCTGATGTCATTTAAGAATGTCTTGCATGAGACATTAATATTGGTAACATTAAATCATGATTCTTGAGTATTAATCTCCCTTTCTAAATATATAGGTCTGGGAATGGCCAGATTTTCCTCATAAACCCAGTCAAAACTATTACAATATAAGAATCAGTCATCATTATACCGGACAGACTTGACAAAGGTTTGCAAAAATGTAAAATAATGCTGCACTTCACATACTGTAGGGCTGCTCTGCTACCAAATACAGAGGCCATGGTCACATGGGGATGTTTGAATTTAAATTAACTTAAATGAACATAAATTACATATCTGTTCCCAGCCTCATTAGGCTTACTTGGAGTGTTCAAGGGCCACAGTGTGGTGAGAGGCTACAGTAGTGAACAAATAGTACAGAAACATTTCCATTGTCACAGGAAGTTCTAGTGGACAGCACTCTTATAGAGTATATATGCAAGGATATATTTTTGCTCTGTGTTCCTATACTAAAAGCAAGTTTTATAGAAAAAAAAGAATGAATCCTGTTTCCATTTGAGTGTATGAAAATCAGCATTATTTCCATAAGACTGGTCTCTGTTCTCTTTAACTTCTCTTCCTTTGAACACTTATAATCTCAGATCCCAATGGTCAAAGTCACTTCAGACCAAGGCTCAGAGGAAGCAGGAACCTTCTTTTATTCCACAGCCCAGAGGGTGTCAACGTCAGGGTGTTCATAAGCAATGAAGTCATCTTAGGTCAGGAGTCCCTGGACTCAAGCGGCCCCGCGGCCAGTAGAGCTCATATGCAGATGGGAGGAGAGAAAAAGCAAGTAAACCTTCCTTTCCAGCATGAATTTAAGTCCTCCCCCCCCCCCCCCCCCACCCCAGCTGAAGCTTCTTGAATACACAGTTACCTCTTCTCTGGGTGAAGTCTGCAATATTTTTAATACCCATTTCTGATAGTACGGCCGTTGGAGTTTGCAAGCTTGTATAGAAACTGGGATGAGAGAATGCCTGTTAGCAGATGCCAATGCTATACTTTCCCAATATTTTCTCTTCCTGTGATAACAGCCATCATCATTCTCTTTTTAGGAGACAGGAACCCATGCACAGAAATTTGTGTGCTGTGATTCACAAGGTAACGATATTTGAGTGTTTACTCTCACGCTGGTGTTAATTAGTTCACAGCATATTTAAGCTGGGAACAATGCAAGGCAGCTAACATCTCCGAAGGACATCTTTTACACAGCTACATTATGTTCTGACAAAACCGAAGCAGCATTGCCAAGACACCAATGGTGCCTGGTAAACACGGTTTTGGCAAAGAGTGCAGAGGGATTTTTCTCAACTGGCAACTCAACTGGCAACCTGGCAAATCCAGGTTTGCAAATATGCCACCCTTGGTTAATTAGTGACAGTGCTGGCTTTTAATTTAATTTGAAGCAACATGAGAGAAAAAAAATCAAGAAAAAAGTGGATAAACAAGCCCACTAGTCTCACTGCTGGAGAAATGAAGTCACACAAGCATGAATGATCCCGTCCCGCAAAGAGCTTGATGGATGCGGTTGCTTCTGAAACACAAGAACATCTGGCCACACTGCACAGCTGAGGGGGAAAAAAAAAGAAAGGTCCAAATTCATGGACACATTTCTGTCAGAGACATCCGGCAAACAGATGGCACTGGTTCCAAATAAAGTCCCATACATGGGCTGAGAGGTTTTTGAAAGCTGGTGTGTTCATAAATGCATTCTTTTTATCCCTTTATTTCCAGCTCAGTAACTTGTCAAAAGCTCTTCTCTACTCTATCTTCAGAGCAGTGATATTTCTGAAGACCGAGGCCTAAGGAATGTCTGTACTATATTCCTGACCAAGTCTATCCTGATGTGATGTGGAAGAATGATCCACCATGACCTGGAATCTTCCCCTAGGCTATGACTTATTGTTATGAGAATTAAAACACTCTGCTTAAATGATAGGCTAACAAATTGTAATGACCAGTGTTTATTGAACATTCATGTGCCAGACACTGGACTAAATGCTTGCCTTGTCTCATGGAATCTTCATTGCAATGGGTTTGTAATTACTGCCCTGCACTGTTATGAATAATTTGGGGAAATGATACACTTTTCATGTGAAGTGGGCAAGTCTCACTCAGGCAATCAGAATATGAGATGCAGCTTCAGAGCAGGACGTTGCTATGGTCTCTTGAACAGAGGAGAATATATTGTTTGGCAAATACATCTACAATCTGAAAGCTAAGAGGGGTTTTTGCTTAGTGTTGTGATCTGCTTCTTGTCCAGAAAATCCCTAAGGCATGGAGAGGAGATGGGAATCTGCATGGCCTGAGGGACTTGCAGGGTGTGACCAGAACCCTGAGGACTCCTGCATTGCTCCCAGCCCCTCAACCCCCAGCTGAAACTAAACAGGAACATGGTAAATACTCAAAGAAAGAAAACAACCTCAGGTTGACTTCCTCCCTTTCTCATAGGTAATTATTAATGTTCATAAACATCAATGTCACCACGCAGACAAGATATAAGAAAAGTTAAAAGCATGAAAGCATAAGAGAGAAGGTGTAAAAATACCTTGAACTCACTCAGGTATAAGGACATCATGCAATCCTGCAGTTCTTAAAATCACATGAGATGCTGGCAACTGATGATGCTTTCAGTAAGTGTGACTTTTATGATTTAATTCAGCAACCAAAGAGAATCTAATAATAGACCTTCTTGAGAAAAAAAGCCCCAAAAGGCAAGAGCAGTCATAGTATTATTGCATTATGTATGACAGACTATTTTTTGAGACACAGACTTGTGGCCTAAACTGATAGTAGACTCTACCGAAGGCAAAAGACCATTTCACATGTTTTCTGATTTCTGAGGCAGTGCAAAAATCCAGAGTAATTTGGCTCAGTTTTCAAACTATTAGAAGACTTGGATTTTAGGTCATAAAAATAATTTCAGAACTGTAAGAAAAAGACTATCCTCTCAAGATTCATGTTGTTATCCATGTAATAATACATGTGAAAGCAAAAATTGCCTTTTAAATGTATATGGCATGACTTCAGAATACTGGTTATAGATTTTGATGACCCTGTTTGTAGTTGTTACTTCAATTTCTGTCCTCACTTCAGATTGGGCCCAGGAGCTATGCCGACTACCATGGAGCCTATAGTGAGAATGATGTTGGGATGAACCCAATTGGATGCACAATTATTAATGGCACTTCTTACTATCCCTAACACCAGGGGAAATGTCACCTGGGGTGGAGTTTTGGCAACAGGAAAGAGGCATTCCCCTTGGAACCTGAAGAGGTCATTAACTGTAAAAACAAAACAAAACAAAAAAACTATAGCTTCAAATAAATCCCAGTCTCTAGATGGAAGATGACAGCAATAATAGTGATAATACTTACTGGTAGCATTTATCTAGTGCTTCTGTATGTTCCGGTAAAGTGCTCAACCCTTTCTGGACATGACAATCAGCTTATTCAGGAAGTTCTTTAGTTATTCTCCTTTATCATTTAGGGAAACCAAAGCCCAAGAAGTTAAAATTTGCCCAAGAACAAATCTTGCCAAAACTAATTCCCTAAATGTCAGAATCTAGATTCAAATTCCAGTTTATCAGAATGTCAGAGCCCTCAAATTTCACTATTATTTCTGATGATTGTATGAGAGTGAGAGACCTAGGAGTAGAGTAAACATGTAATTTAACATCCACTCTGGGACATGTTTAAAAACAAAAGGAGGTGCTGTTGATGATTATACCATGACAGAAGGGTGCACTGGGATATATAACCTCACTACTTAAGAAGGGAGCCAACACTGGATATGCACCTGCCTGAGAGATGAAATGACAAATCTGGATCCACTTGGATGTTAATAGATGTCAACTCATCCCAGATTTTTATAGAAAATTTTTCAAAAGAAGAGACCACTACTCCTAGACAGGAGTTTTCTCTCATCTGATTGAGATGAATACCTGCTTAAAAAGACACCATCTGTTTGCCTTTGCCTAGTTTTTAGCACCTTTCTTTTAGTTTCATTTTGTACTGTCACAAGTGTTTTTTTTTTATCAAAGATATTTTGTTTTTAAAGCATTTATTGGCTTTCTAGCTTAGGTTCCCTTTAAAATGAGTTGTTTTAGTTAAAGATACTAAGGCAGAATTACAAAATCTTTGCACCCAAATGACCATTTTCAAATGGTTTGGTTTGGTTTTAAAGTCTTGGCTCTAAAGCAAATGTGCTCATAGCACTTGGCTTAAAATGTTAGTTATCCCAGGACTCAGGACTTTGGAGGGAAATATCAAAGAAAGCAGTATCAATGCTGGCTGTTTCTTTCCACACATTGCCTGTCCCAACGTAATATATACGTAGTAGTGTGTCCTTCGGGCAGGGCTCTAACGGCATGGACCTCCTGTCATATCTGACACTGTGGACCACTCCCCTTTCTTCCTGAAGCTTTGTTCTAATGACTTTCAGGTGATTTCTTCCTCCTTCTCTTGATCTGTTCCTTCTTTTCTATCTTCTCTCTCACCCCCTCTTAATATTGTCCCTTACTCACGGGTCTCACTATTGGCTGGTTTTTTTCCCTCTCTCATTTTTTTCTCTATACAGTGTGTCATTTGACAAGCTCATCCAATTTCATGAATGCAATAAGAATTTCCATGTGGTACAAGACTTCCAAAACTATATTTCCAGCTCTGCATTTTCTCTAAAACTCTATGTAAAACGTCCTATCAAGGTTTTTCTGGCCCCTGAGAGTCAAGGCATCCAAAGGTGGCCTCACCAGCTCTCTCTCCAAAGCACAGTCTCCAAAGCTCCCTCTATTCCAAGCGTGCCTCCTCCCTGAAGTTTCCTCTCTTCAAATGACACAGGTTAGCTAAGCTCACAGTCTTTGCATCCTTCTTATTTTCTCAACCAAAATAAAATCAGTTGACAAATTCTTCCAGGTCTATTGCTTCAGTACTTCTAAGAACTGTCTATTTCTTAAAATTCTCCTAGCCTAACTTGTTTAGACACTTCCTGTCTCCCACCTGAAATATGCTAACTGGTCTCCTCTACCCTTAATTTCTCTCTTATTCACATTCATTCTGTGTAGAAGCCAGATTAAATGTCCCAAAGAATAGTTGGATCATATCACTTTGTTCAAGTTTCTATGCAAGCAGCATAACTTATTACATACTGTTCAAATTTCTTAGCCTGCCATCCAATATTTGGCATGACCTTACATGATTATTCAGATATTACTTGGAATGACACTTCTGGGAGTTTTTCTCTGAGCCCACGACCCTGTTGTGTAGCCTTGCTCCGAGCTTTCACAGCATCTTGCTTCCATCATACCCTTCATCAGACTTCACTTTAAAGTTTCTTTTACTTATTTATCTTCCCTTAAGCTGCACAACATCCACAAGTGCAAAGAGAATGGGAAACTTATTTACAGTTATATTGCAAGTCCTGGCCCATGTGAGGAATTTCATAAATGTTTTTAGGATTAACTGACAAGTAAGTGAATCTACTCACATTAAACAAATAAATAGTTTTACTCACTCTGAAGCCCTTTGGTTCTAGAAAAGTCACTCCTTGTCCCAGCTCCTATCATGATGTGTTCCTTAGCTGTTCCTAACCACCAGTCTTTACATAAATAAATTTAATCTACTGTGACAGAGTGTGACTCAAAATGCCCCTACACATGGAACCTTTTTTGAGCCTCTTAGTTATGAGTGACTTCCTCCACTTCTAAACTCTTGCTATGTTTTCTTTGTTCCTCTTTTATGATACTGAATGTAATTTTAAATAAAAATTGTATATATTTAAGGTATACAACATAATGATTTGATATACATACACATAGTGAAATGATTATTAGAGTCAAGCTAATGAATGTATCATTTCACATAGTTACCTTTGTGTGTGTATGTGTGTGTTTGTGTGTGTGTGTGTGTGTGTGTGATGAGAGCACCTGAAATCTACCTTGTAGTAGGTATTATTTAGCTCCCCACTAGCTCTGTAAGCCCTGAGAAGACATGGTCTTTGCTTATTTTATTTTTAACAAAGTACCTAGTATAATCCTTACAGAAAGGAAAAGTTTAATAAATCAGTATATATTGCTTGCAATAACTGAATGAATTACCCATATCAACAAATGACAATCTCTTTTCTCAAATCATTCAATCTATATTTCTCAGAACTCTTGTAAATTTTTGTCCAGACGTATTTTTGATTTGAGAAATAATGATGTTCCTTCTCTGAATGATTTTATGACTTGCACTTGACTCTTCAGTAAAGATCTTCTAGTTGGGGAATTAATTTCTGTGTGTGTGTGTGTGTGTGTGTGTGTGTTTGTAAATTATATTAAGTTATAAACTACAAGCAAAAATTCAAAAAATCACATGTACTATTTGATGAATTTTTATAAAGTGACTACATAAATGTAAACAGAACCCAAATGAAGTCAGGAAATTTCCAGTAGCAGAAGTCCCCTCATGCTCCTTTCCAGTCACTCTCTCCCCAACTGTAACCAGAAATCTTGACTTCTGATATTATAGGCTACTTTTTCTTGTTTTTAAACCTTATATAGATGGAATGCTGTATTATGTCTGTTTAGCATTTTATTTGTAAGATTCATCCACAAAGTTGTGTGTAGTTATAGTGTGCCCATTCTCATTCATATACAGAATTCTATTGTATTAACATTCCATAGTGTTTTTATCCATTCCACAGTAAGTTACATGACAGTGACTTTATACACTGTTCCTAACATCTCTTATCCACCACTTCAGTTTACCTATGGCTTCAGTGACCACTTCCATGCTGGCTTTGTCTAGGTTTGCACAGGTACAATAGGTAAAGCCCTACCTTAGGCTTTGACTGCATCTCTCCCACTTCCCATCCTGGGACTTCTCTGATGCCAACTAGGAAAGCCTCATGTAAACCCACTTAGCACTCAGATGTGTGCAAGCCAGTAGCACAGGGGAATTCATGCATACAAGTATCAGTTGCTGGTGGTTAAAGGCTTCACTCCTCTGTATTTGAATGGACAGTTTGAGACCCATTTCATAGTGTTTCTGTGAAGGTCTAGTGGACAAAATTCTCATTTTTCCTATTTTATTGAACTTATTGGGGTGACATTTATATATATAAAAGCCAAGTGACTGGAACAATGGAACGACCAGAATGACCGGAATGACTGGTCGCTATGAAGCACACTGCAGTGGCCAAATGGCCAGATTGGGGCCTGGATCAGTCTCCCCAACCTCCCTTGGCCCCTCCCCCAGCTGACCTGGCCCCTGATCAGCTCCCCACACCCTGATTGGAGGTGGGGATGGCTGGCCAAGAGCTCTCAGCTCCTCCCCCCAGATGGCCCTGCCGCAGATCATCCCCCTCACCCCAACTGGAGGTGGGACTGGCCAGCCAACTTCCTATGTCCCCTCACCCCCACCGGCTTGGCCCTGATACCCCCATCGGGGTGGGCCAGCCAAACCCCAACTCATTCACGAATTCGTGAACTGGGCCTCTAGTTAGTTAATAAAATTATATAAGTTTCAGGTGTACAAACCTGTAATGCATCATCTATATATAGTATTGTATGTTAACCACCCCAATCAAGTCTCCTGAGTGAAAAAGGTAAAGGGATTAAGAAAAAAAGAAAACAAAAAAACTCATAGACACAGACAACAGTAAGGTTTTGGTCAGAGGGAAAGTGGGATGGAAAGGTAGAAGAACATATAGGAAGGATAAATGGTAGTGGGATAAAATTTTAATCACTCTCAATGGTAGTCAACTTGATAATGCTTCCTAATATTGGCTTTTCCTTCTTTCTTATTTTATTCCCTGTATCCTGTGTACTTATTCCTTACCATCACATTCTCTAGTAGACTACCTCAACGACCTCATGTAAGATGTAATCTCAGTTCTATTTTGAGGGGACCCAGGCTAAGACTCAAAACTATTAAGTTATAATCAGTTCACAAATCTTTGAAGTTTAGTTGCATAGATTTAAACACTATCTTTGATCCTCTGCCCCAGAGAATGAGAGCATTGCAAAGAATCATCATGTTCTCTCTCTCTCTCTCTCTCTCTCTCTCTCTCTCTCTCTCTCTTTTTTTGCAAAGCTGGTTCTATGAAAAAGAACAGATTATAGCATTAAGTGTAGCCTTGGGCTGCTATAATTGTGAGTTTAAAAGTTAAAAATTCAATCAATAGTTAACTATGATGATTAGTGCTGAACTTACATATTAATGCAAAGAAAAAAAAAGGAAAAATGAACTGAGAGGAAATGAAGAACTCTCTATGGACCTGCAAATACCAGGTAGATAATCAGTAGCACACATCAATGACAATTAACTTACTGAAAGCCCAATCTGCCATACCACATGGCAAGCCAACATCATTTTAGGAAGAGGCATCTAAACACAAATACTCACCTTGCTCCTAATTTGTGCTAGACACTGTTTTAGATGCTTCCCTCACATACTGTTAGCCCCTACAGGCACCCCATAAGATGATCTGAGTAATAAGATAATTATAATAATTGCAGCTGTCCTTTATTAAATATGAGTCAAGCACTATTCTAAAGATTTAAAACATGTATTATTTAATACTCACAAAAACTTATGAGGTAAGGACTCTTATTATTCCCATTTTTCAGATGGTGAAATTAAGGCTTAGGAGAATCACACAACTGGTGAGAGATAGAAACTGATAATAGGCTCAGGTTTGTAACCCATGACCCTGAGATTTTAAATTCAGATAACTTCTGCAACTCCAAACTTCCCCTCCTTTGCCAGACACCCAGACATCACTCTTCCCTCTCAGAGCTTCTACGGTATTATAGCACATTTCAGGCATGCTTCTTGCTGCAAAGCTCTTCCTTATCTGCTGATCTCCTAATTGTGGGTTGGTTTTGCCATCTATTGCCCTACTTTTTTCAGAAATCAAAATTCTTCTCTGACCTGCCCTATTCTCTGAGATATCACTCTCATCATGAGAGTTTGTCAAAATTCTAACCAATAATTTGGGCAAATGGATTTTCATTCATCCTACATAGGTGGGCTTTAAGCCAAGTATTTTCCCCCAGATTTCTTCACCATTGGGAGCACTAAGGTTGCCTCTGGGGCTGCTAGATCATTTGTTTATGTTCAGGTCTCCTGAGAATCATAAGTAATCTCAAATACATAAGTTTCTGTATTTGCCAAGTAGCCATTCTCAACCATTTTCTTGTGGGCACACTCTGTGATTTTAGTTAAGACCACTCTATTGTTAGAGTCACTTCCAAGTCCCAATGTATGCTTATCTTTAAGTAACCATATTACAATGATATATTAACACACATCTCCTTTATATACCATATTTCCTAGCATGACAAATGTCATATTTTAAAAAATAACCTTTAAAAATTTTAGACAGTTTGGCGTGTACAGAAAATTGTGATGGATAGTACATATACACAGAGTGACCGTATACCCTGCACCCAGTTTTGTCTCTTATTAACATCTGGCACTAGAATGGTATATTTGTTACATAACAAAATAAAATTGATATATTATTATCATCTAAAGACTGTCCAGATTTCCTTTGTTTTTGCCTAATGTCCCTTTTCTGTTCCAGCATCCCACCCAGGGTATCATATTACGTTTAGTTGTCTTGTCTATTTAGGTTACTCAGTTTCTCAGACTCGCTTTGTTTTTGATGGGACCTCACTTTGTTTTTGAGAGTCGTGGTCAGGAATGTTGTAGGATCTCCCTCAATTGAGACTTCCCTAATGTTTTTCTCCTGCTTAGCCAGGAGTTTTGGGGGAGGAAGAACACAGAAGTATAGAGCCATTCCCTACGCATCATACCAAGTGCACCTACTATCAACGTGACTTATCACTGTTGATCTTGACCTTAACTACCTGGCTTATATAGTATTTGTCAGGTTTCTCCACTGTAAAGTGACTCTTTTATCCCCCTTTCCATTCTGTGCTCTGTGGAAGAAAGTCACTATGCACAGCCCACAAGCCCACACTTAAGAACTGGGCATTATGCTCCCTCATTTAGGTTGATTTAAATAATTTATTTGGAATTACTCTGCATGAGAAATTTGTCTCTTCTCTCCCATTTATTTATTTATTTAATCATTTATTTATATCAGCATGAACCACTGGATACTTTCTTTAGAGTTTTGTTTATAATCCAATACTGTTTGTTTATTTT
Source organism: Myotis yumanensis (assembly GCF_028538775.1). Taxonomy (NCBI): domain Eukaryota; kingdom Metazoa; phylum Chordata; class Mammalia; order Chiroptera; family Vespertilionidae; genus Myotis; species Myotis yumanensis. The sequence goes on from NW_027223753.1 coordinate 77,842,529, forward strand.
GTTGCTCAAGCATTCCAGCTGTGGCCACACTGAGCTCTTACAGTTGGCCCCTATGTCCCTTGGACATACCCTCATCATTGGGAGGATACTGTTTGTTTGTTTTACTTTTAGCACTTCTTTCTTTCTTGGCAGTACAAGATGCTCCAGGCACATCTTTTTTTTTTTTTTTTTCAGCACTTAAAAAATTTTGTTATTGATTTTACAGAGAGAGGAAGGGAGAGGGAGAGAAAGAGAGATAGAAACATTGATGAGAGAGAAATATCAATCGGTTGCCTCCTGCACACCCCCTACTGGGGATTGAGCCTGCAACTCTGTCATGTGCCCTAACCAGGAATTGAACCAGTGCCCTTTTGGTGCATAGGACGATGCTCAATCCGCTGAAGCACACTGGTCAGCCATGCCACATCTTTTCATCTTGCATATTTCTGTCCCCACTCCTGGAAATAACCATTTCTCCTGATTCCTTTCATTGGAGTATAGTATTAGAACTCAAGTCTGGTTGCTAGCTGTGCTGATGGCTACTGGTTGTTTTTAGGACCCTTCAGCTGTCTAAGCAAGGAAATATATATATATATACAATATGTATGTACACTAATAACTATATATACACATATCTAGAAATATTTCTATATGTAACCATATGTGTTTATATTAAGCTAAACATGAGTTTATAATTATATCTCCCACTCTATTATCACATGGATCATTCTAGATGCCTCCCCTTGATCATCTATAAACTTTCACATCAACAGCAAGAAACCTAGCTTCTACCATCTGCCATCTGTTTCTTTATTGTTCAATTCCAGTATACATGTATAGTAATATCAGAACCGTTAACCCACATCCCCATGGAAAACAACTTTATTATACATAATATGACACAATGTCATGTTTTAAAAATTTATGTATGAAAAAATAATTCTAAGGAGCTCTCTCCATGTTTTTTTTTTTTGTTTGCTTCTTCCTATTGATTTCTAACTTAGGTCCACTTAATAAAGGGAATAAAAAGCTGTAGAATAGAATAAACCAGAACTTGTCTGGAGAAAGACTCAGGAAAAAGTAAAATGAAACCCACAAATACAAATAGAGAGTTGGTAGGCAGGACTATGAAAGGAGTGCAATTTCAGATACAATTTTACCAAGCCCAGGACGGACAGCACTGTAGCTGACTTTGAGTCAAGGACAAAGCTGACTTTGACTGACTGACTATCTGAAAGCTGGTGATAGGCAACAATAGCCTGTTGCTTCCTTTCTTCAGTAGCTGGGCTTCAGGAATAACTCCCTTTTCATTGCTAGGTAAAACTAAAGGTGGAAGAAAAAACTAGGAGTTTTTAAAAATAGACTTTATTTTTTAGAAGTTTGAGGTTGACAGTAAACCTGGGACAGAGAGTTCCACATGCTTCCTGCCTCACCACCTCAGAATCACCCCACTCTCACACCCTACACCACAGTGGTGCACTTCTTGAAACTGATGAACCAGCACTGACACATCATGACCACTCAAACTGCATGGTTTACATTAGGGTTTACTTGTCCTATTGCACATTCAGTTGTAGATAAATGCCTAATGACATGTATCAACCGTTATAGTATCATTCAGAGTAGTTTTATTGCCTTAAAAATCCTGTAGCCCTGGGTAGTGTGGCTCAGTTGGTTGAACATCATCCCATGCACCAAGAGGTTGCTGGTTCAATTCCTGGTTGGGGCACATGCCCAGGTTGTGGAGTTGATCCCCAGTAGGGGTCATGCAGGAAGCAGCTGATCTATGTTTCTCTTTCATTGATGTTTCTCTCTCTCTCCTTCTTTTTTCCTATCCCTAGCTCTAAAATCAATAACAACATTTTTTTAAAAGTCCTCTATGGTTTATCTACTCATTCCTTTCTCCCCGCTAATGCCTGGTATCCACTGTTGTGTTGTTGTTGTTGTTTTTATCCTCACCTGAGGTTATTTTTTCCATTAATTTTTTTTTTTGAGAGAGAGAGAGAGTGGGGGAGAAAAAATTTTGATGTAAGAGAGACACATAGATTGGTTGCCTCCCATTAGCATCCTGACCAGAGCCAGGGATTGAGCCTGCAACCAAGGTACATGTCCTTGGCTGGGAATGGAACCCATGACTCTTTGGTCTGCTGGCCAATGCTCTAACCACTGAGCAACTGGCCAAGGCAACCACTGATGTTTTAATGTCTCATTAATTTTGCTTTTTCCAGAATATTATATAGTTGGAATCATACAGTAGATAGCCTAATTAGATGGCTTCTTTCAGTTAGAAATATATCTTTAAGTTTCTTCCATGTATTTTCATGGCTTGATAGCTCTTTTCTTTTTAGTGTTGAATAATATTCCACTGTCTAGATGTATAATCCTATATAATAAAAGGCTAATATGCAAATAGACCAGATGGCAGAACAACCTGTTGCTATGATGCACACTGACCACCAGGGAGCAGACACTCAATGCAGGAGCTGCCCCCTGGTGGTCAGTGCTCTCCCACAGTGGGAGCACTGCTCAGCCAGAAGCGAGTACAGTGGTGGTGGCAGGAGCCTCTTTGGCCTCCATGGTAGCGCTAGGGATGTCTGACTGAAGGCAGTCAAATGAAGTCGGACTTCCCCCAAGGGCTCCTGGACTGCAAGAGGGTGCAGGCCGGGCTGAGGGTTTCCCCCACCCTGAGTGCATGAACTGCGTGCACCGGGCCTCTAGTAGTTTATAAATCCATTCTCCCTCTGAAGGATGTTTTGGTTGCTTCCAGGTTTAGTCAATTATGAATATACCAGCTATAAACATCCATGTTCAGGTTTTTGTGTAGACATAATTTTTTAACTTTCTGGGCAAATATCAAGTAGCACAATTTCTGGATTGTATAGTAAATGTATTTTAGTTTTGTAAGAAACTGTCTTCCAAGATGGCTGCACCATTTTGCATTCCCACCAGCAATGATTGAGAGTTTCTGTTGCTCTACAGGATATCCTCTCCTGCATTTGGTATTATCAGTGTTTTGAATTTTCATCATGGTAATAGGTGAGGTAATCCTTTTTTAAATTTGCAATTCACTAATGACATATGATGTGGAACATTTTTTCAAATGCTTATTTTGTATTTGCATACCTTTTTGGTACAGTTTCTCTTCAGATCTTTTGCTCATTTTTAAATTTAGTTATTTGTTTCCTTAGGTAGAGTTTCAAGAGTTTTACATATTTTATGGATAAGGGTTCTTTATCTGATATACATTTTGCAAATGTTTTCTCCTAACCTGTAGCTTATCTCCTCATTCTCTTGGTAGTGTCTTTTTAAGGGCAGATTTTTATTTTATTTCAATTAAGTACAATTTAGCAATGATTTCTTTCACAGATCACGTTTTGTTTTGTTTTGTTCTTAGTTGTTTCTAAAAAGACATTGTCAAACTGAAGGACATCTAGATTTTCTCCTATATTATCTTTAGAGGTTCCATAGTTTTGCATTTTACATTCAGATCGATGATTATTTTAAGTTAATATTTGTAAGGGTTGTATGGTCTGTTTCTAGATTCATTATTTGCATGTGGATGGCCAGTTTTTCTAGCAGCATTTGTTGAAAAGACTGTCATTTCTCCATTTAATTGTCTTTGCTCCTTTGTCAAAGATCAGTGGACTAAATTTATATGGGAGTATTTCTGTGGCCTCTGTTCTCGTTCATCAATTTGTTTGTCTAATTCTTTCTCGAATGCCACACTGTCTTGAGTACTGTAGCTTTATAGTAACACTTGAAGTCAGGTAGTGTCAGTTTTCCAACTTTGTTTTTCTCCTTCAGTATAGGCTCCTTCCAGTGATGGCAAACCTTTTGAGCTCGGCGTGTCAGCATTTTGAAAAACCCTAACTTAACTCTGGTGCCATGTCACATATATAAATTTTTTGATATTTGCAACCATAGTAAAACAAAGACTTATATTTTTGATATTGATTTTATATACTTAAATGCCACTTAACAAAGAAAAATCAACCAAAAAAATGAGTTTGCATGTCACCTCTGACACGTGTGTCATAAGTTCGCCATCACTGTTCTAGACCAATTCCTTATGAATGTAATACAAAGGCATTCATGTCTGTTTTCTTGTTCTCTCTTCACTTTTCCTGTAGTGCTCACCTTGGGAAGAGTTGACAAAATGGCATTTGATTTTTCTTTTTTTCCTCACCTTAAGGAAATTTTATATAAGCTGCATTTCTCTATTATTTCTTTACCTCCTGAAAGGAAGAAGTTGGTCTTCCTATGTAGCTGGAGGATGGGTGAGGGGACCCTCATGGATACTTTTGGAGTAATTCCAGATGCTATCTTCCTAGAGAATGACTGGCAAACAAGCCTTAACACAGTAATGTGAGTCAGTTCTTTTCTGGGCCAGGAATAAGACAAATAGTTTTAAACACTGATGAAAAATTCGTTTTGCAACATGGGCTCAAAATAAGGAGAGATTGCAAAGCAAAGATTCCATAAATATTTAAAGATTCCAAATTTTCTGAATTATATTTTTAGATTTTGATCACAGAGGAAAAAGTGAAATTGCAATGGTATTGTTTTTTTTTAGTGTAAGTATAATGTATATATTGTCCCCATTATCAAAATATTCTACATATATTTAGTAGTGTTCAAAGTAGGGTGAAAAAAAGATTCATAATACTCTAGGGCAAAGAAGATATTTCATATTGCCTTTTGTTACAATGATGCAATCAACTTAATAATTCATATTTTAGAATACACTAATGCAAATAATAGGGTTAGATTTAACCTATGATCAAATTTTTAAATATTCAGCACAAAAAACTCACTTTGGTAATTATTTGAGATAAAATTGGACACATCAAACACATGCTAAGTCTTACTTATGAATGAACATACACATTATTTTGTTTTATTAATAGAATTTTAAAAAGTTAATAGTGCATTTCTTGATATGAAATGCATAATAGAAAAGGTAAGGAATGGTGTGCTTTATTTTCTAGAATACCTGAATGAAAAGGGGATATGTACAAAGTTCCCACAAATAATGCATATACATTTGTAAATAATGTGTATTCATATAGAAAAAAATCCTCTTATTTAAAAGTGTCTAATTAGAACTAATGAAGAAGATCAGACAAAGTGAATCATAAAAAAATGTTGTCAACATATACAGAACCACCTGGGACTATTTTTTAAAATATAAAATGCATTCTTTTACTTTTTCAAAGGGAGACAGGCATTATTGGAAGATTTCACTTCCTCATACTTTCTGGGTCATGATCATCAAATGTATAATTATACTTTACAGTTTAAGAGAATTCGTCCAATAATTTATTGTTATTCCTTGTGTGTTGTTCTTTTTGGTTGTTTTGGCTCAGTCCTTGGCCCCATTAAGTCTGCTTGGAATGACTTGCTATCAAATGCATCCTGGAGAAATGCCTGATCTAAATTATTCTGTACCACTACTCTGTTCCCTTAGGTCAGTGGTTGGCAAACTGCAGCTCGCGAGCCACATGCAGCTCTTTGGCCCCTTGAGTGTGGCTCTTCCACAAAATACCAACTTCTGCACATGGGCCATGAAGTTTCAATCGCACTGTACATGCGCGCCCGCACGTGGTATTTTGTGGAAGAGCCACACTCAAGGGGCCAAAGAGCCGCATGTGGCTCGCGAGCCGCAGTTTGCCAACCACTGCCTTAGGTGAATCAAACATATTTGATACACTACTCCACGTTCTACACAAGGATAGGATGATCTTGTGAATTGTTATTAGAATGAGAATGACTTTAAGCATGAAAGGGAGTACATCAAGTTATCACCTGAGGACAATAGGCACAACTGAACATATCAAATAAATGGAATCATACAATATCTGGTATTGTGTGCCTGATTTCTTTCACCTAGTGTAATGTTTTTAAGGTTCATCAAGTTGTAACATGTGTTAGTACTCCATTACTTGTAGGACTAAGTAATATTTCATTACATGGCTATACTTTTCTTTTTTTCACCAGTTGATGCACATTTGGGTTGTTCCCACTTTGGGCTGTTATGAACAATTCTGCTGTGAACATGGCATACAAGTTTTCATAGGAACAGCTGCTTTTAATTCTTATGGGTACATACTTAGGATTAGAATTTTGGGGTGATATGATCACCCTATGATTAACTTCTGGAGGAAGTGACTAATCACTTTCCACAGTGGCTGCATCATTTTACAGTCCCACAAGCAATGTATGAGAACTCTAATATTTTCCCATCCTCACTAACATTTTTGTTTGTTTGTTTGTTTTTCACTATAACTACCCCAGTGCATGTAAACTGGTGTTGAATTTTGTTTTGATATGCATTTCTCTATTACTAATGATATTGAGCATCTTTTTATGTGTTTTTATCCATCTGTGTATATTATTTGTAGAAATGTCTCTTCATACCCTTTGCCCATATTAAAAATTGTGTTACTTGTCTTTTTATTTTTTAGTTATTAAAAAGGGATATGTACAAATTTATAAGAGTTCTTTGTATATGCTGGATACCATATCCTTATCAAATATATGATTTGCCAATATTTTATTCCAGTTTTGTCTTATGCTGTTTTGATAGTGTCCCTTGAAGCATAAAGTTTTTAATTGTTTCATTTCTTTTCCATTGTATAAGCATATAATGTTTATTTTCTTAGTTGTGCTCTAAGGATTACCATTAACATCTTAATTTATAATAATGTAGTTTAGAGTAATACCAATTTTGTTAAACTAGTATACAAAATCTCTGCTTCTATAAAGTTCCATTTTCCTCTCTTTTGTATGCTGCTATTTTCACAAATTACATCTTTATATAATGTGTGCCCATCATTTAGACTTGTATTTATTGATTTAGGAAGTTGTCTTTTAACTCAGATTCAAGAAAAAAAAAGGAGTCACAATAATAAAATACATTACACTTTCTTGCATGTGTACTTACATTGATACCTTTACTCTTGCTCTTTGTTTTTTTTTACATGCTTACCAGTTACTGTCTAGTTCCTTTTATTTCAGGTTGGCGTACTTCTTTTAGTGTTTCTTAGAGGGCCGGTCTGCTAGCAATGAACTTTCTCCATTTTTATTTCTCTATGAATGTCTTCATTTCCTCTTCATTTTCAAAGGATTGTTTTGTCAGAAATAAGATTTTTGGTTGATGGTTCCTTTTTTTCTTTCATCTGTTATCTTCAGACTTCATGATGTCTGATGAAAAGTCTGCTCTAAATTTTATTCAGTATCATGTGTAATGAGTCTTTGTCTCTTGCTGCTTTCAATTTTCAAAATATTTTGTACTATCATTGTGACTTCCTTTTTTTAAAAAATGGTACCAGATTTATTATTAAAAAGTTATGACCTAACATTATCAAAGCTGAAGTATTAACAGGATCTGCAGAGGGATAGGTTGCTCTGATTCCAAGAATTAATTTGTCCCCATCTGCACTGGCCTCCCATTTAAATTGATTCGAGCTCACCTGTGCTCAGTATAACAGGGGAGTCTGGCAGGACATATAGCAACCTCCCTCTCAGTTTAGGAGGGCCGCCCTGAGTATAGGGCTCTTAAAGGCAAGAGAGGACAATTTAAGAAAAAATAAATAAAAAGAAAGAAAAGAAAAGAAAAAAGAAGATAAAAGAAAATAAAAAAATGAATTGATTCAAAGATGGTTTCCCGTGAGGCCAGCATTTGTGATGACTATTAATAAACCACAAGGACAAACTCTAGATAGAGTAGTCATATTCCTACCTGAACTCGTTTTCGCACATAGTCAGTTATATGTTGCTTTCTCTCGAGTTTGAAGAGCAGCTGACGTTACAGTTAAAGTTCTAAATACTTCATCACAAGAAAAATTAGTCAAGCACTCTGAAAGTGTTTTCATGTTGGAGTCCATCCCCAGCAGGTCCAGGGGTTCCCATAGGTGTGGACGGAGTCGTCGAAGGAATGACACGGAGACAGCGTTTAGTTGATCATCATAGCCAGGTTCTCCTTTTCGTGACTTCCTTTTTTAATCATGTGATATTTAGAAGTATGTTGCTTAGTTTCTAAATACTTAGAGATATTATTATCTCATTTTCTTCTTTCATTTCACCTGGTATAGAGAACATACTATGCATGGCTATAGATTTGTTAAGAATTATTATATGGTCTAGTATATGATCTATTTTTATCGACAACCCATATCTAATTGAAGAAATGTGTATTCCATGGTTATACTGTACAGTTTCCATTAAATCACGCATACTAATTACTGTGATATATCTTCACTACTTTTGTCTGCCTATTTTATCAGCTATTGAGAGTTATCCATTAAAATCTTCCTCCCATTGTCTATTCCTTCTTTTATTTCTTTAAGTGTTTTCCTCTATATGTTTTAAGGTTAGATTTTTATATGTAATAAATTTAGAATCTTATGTCTCTTAAATTGATTCAAATGCAAATGATTAATTGTTTTTTCTTTGTTTCTAGTAGTATTTCCTGCTTTAAGATCTACTTTGTCTGGTATTAACATACCTATACAAAGATTTAGTGTTTGTATCGTCTATTTTTTCATTCTTTTACTTTAATCTTTATGTATGCCTCACTATACTTTATAAGTAACATATAGTCATTACATTTATGTAGCCATTCCTTTTTATTATTTTAATTTGAATATGATCTCTATTTGCTTTTAATGTAACCATTGATACACGTATTTGAGTTTATATCTATTATTTTACTCTTAGTTTTCTCTTAGCTCCAACTTTATTCCTTCCTTTAATTTTTTAAAAAAATTATTTATATACTTTTATTTCATTTTTATTTTATATAGACCTCTTGGGTATTATTACTTTTAGTGATTATTCTGTAAATTACAAGGTCTATACATGACTTACTGAAGAAAATTTTGTTTTCCCCTTTAACTGCTTCCTACACAAGGTAAGAATTTGAAAACAGTTTATTTTCTCTTACCTGTCTTTCAACTTCTCTGCTACTGTTTTCAAGTCTTTTATTGTGAATTTTATGTGAATTCTATGTGAATTTTAAAACCCATGAAATATTATTTTTATTATTTTTTATACAAGCATTATTAATTGACATGCACCTTTTGTTGCTCTTCTGTCTTGACTTATGAAATGCTTTCCACATGGGGTCTTTTTCCACTGACTGAAGACTTCCTGTTTAGATTTTTTCCTTCAGGTGTGCTGTCAATGAATTCTCTCAGCTTTTGTTTTTCTGAATGTTGTTATTTAGCTTAAGTTTTCTACATATTTTCACTGGTTATACATTTCAGGTGAGCTTTTTGTTCTCAGCTTTTCAAAGATTGCATTTTATTGTTTTTATGGGTTAAATTGTATACCCAAAAAAGATATGTTGAAGTTCTATCTGCCAGCACCTCCGAATATGACCTTTTTTGGAAAGTAGGGATTTTATAGAGCGAATCAAGTTAAAATGAAGTCATTAAAGTGAACTTTAAAGTAATATGATTAGTGTTCTTATAAAAAGGAACTATTTGGACACAGAGATGAGCAAACACACAGGGAAGACATAAAGAGACAAAGAGAATGCTATATGGAGGTGTAAAATTGGAGCAATACATAAATAATCCACAGAATGCCGAAGATTGCCAGGGAGTAATCAGAAGCTAGGAAGAATTAGGGAAGGATTCATCTGCAAGTTTCAGAAGGAACATGCCCCCTTGTATGCCTTTATTTTAGACTTCTAACCTTCAGAACTGAGACAGTAAGTTTCTGTTTCTTTAAGTAAGCCCAGTTGTGGTATTTTGTTAAAGTAGCCCTAGCAAACTAACACAACTGTCTTCTGACTTCTCTGATTTCTGTTGAAAAGTCTGTTTTTTTCTGATTGTTTTCAGAATTTATTTTTGCCTTTGGTTTTTAGCAGTTTGACTTTAATGTGCCTATATCTGGTTTTCCTTGTATATATCTTCTTTGGGTACCCTGTTTATGTGATTTGATGTATTTCATAGGTTTTGAAATATTCTTTGAAATATCTTATATAGTAAGAGCCTAATATACTAGGTGTCCAGTTGTTCGGTCATCCATTCAACCAATCAAAGCATAATATGCTAATGATATGCTAAGGCCACTCCACTGCTTGCTATGATGTGCACTGACCACTAGAGGGTAGACAGTCCACCAGTTGGCCAGTTGCTATGACGTGTACTGACCACCAGGGGGCAGACGCTCCAACCAGTAGGTTAGCTTGCTGCTGGAGTCTGCTGATCGGGACTGAGCGAGATGGGCTGGACACACCCTGGAGCCCTTCCATGGTCCCTCCCTGGATGGCCAACCTCCTGTGTCCCTTCCCAGCCCCGATTGTGCACCAGTGGGTCCCTCGGCCTGGCCTTGCCCTCTCTCACATTCGCTGAGGGAGCCCCACCCCCCCAAGTGCAGGAATTTTGTGCACCGGGCCTATAGTCTTTTCTAATGATATGGTTTTATGTTTCTCATTTCCATATGGGATTCCAAATACACATTATCTTAATCCTATTTACCAGCGTCCAGATGTCTCATGCCATTTACTGTGTTCTCATTTTTTTTTCCAATACAGCAATCAGAATATTTCCTACTGTTTGATCTTCTAATTTACTAATCCTCTCTCTATCGTCCTCTCTCTCCTGTTAAACCCACTTTAACGGTGTTAGGTTATTGTAATTTTTTACTTTGGGAATTCCTATTTTATTATTTATTATATATTCAAATTTTCTTGTGATATTTACCATATTTCAAATAACTCTGTCAATTTAATATATTAATCATAGTTATTTGAAAGTCTAGTTTGGATGACTGCAACATATGTATTATCTATGAGTCTGTTTTATTGTGTACATTTTCCTCATGGCTTTCTGTCATTGGGTCTCATTTCCTGGAAAGACTCATAGTTTCAAAATGTCTCTCAGACATTGTATTTGAAAAAAATGATAGACACTCAGGTTGAAGTTATCTTCCTCTAGAGAGAAGTTAATCACCTTCTGGCAGCAAATAGATATGAGAAAACCATTTTAATACAATTAAACATTGGTATTATTTGAGCTTTGTTTTAGCTTTGTGATGTCCTGCTATTTCTAATTTTCCCTTCCTCCTACAGTGTAGCCATGCCGTGGTCTCAACGGAAAGCCTGAGGTATTACCATGGTCTCTCCTTTATAAAGAGACTTTAATTCCAAGTTTTATGTCTTCAGAACTATGAGCCAGGTAAAACCTTTAATCTATTATTTAGCATTATCAACTGCTTCTTGATCAATTTCTTTACTTCTTTCCCTAGGCATAGGAAGGTTGGGAACTGGAAAAAAAAATTTTTTGAGAGAAAATTTAACATAGTACATTTCTTTGGTTCTTTTCTCTGGGAATGTTGTTTTCTTAAATAAAAGGTGACTTTTTTTTTTTAAATCTAGGCTAGTATGTCTGTAATAAGGACTAGGCTTTCTATTTAGCTTCTGAATCCTTTTACACAAATTTACAAATGAACCAGGTGGGAAATACTTTGTTGAGTATAGGACTCAACTCAATAAATTTTCCTTTTTTTTTTCTGAGATCTTAGCACATGAGACCTGTTGCCTCCACTGTCTTCAAATAGCTATCGTGTTATAATATATATTATTTTATCCCATATTTATATGTTGTCCTCTAGAAGTTTTATTTCCCCAGACACAAATTTCTCCTGTATACCCAGAAACTCCTTTAAAAAAATCTTTGTACTTTATCTTTTATTTTTCTTCTCTACATCTTTCCACTGCTTCACCCCAGTTCTCTTATGTTCTTCATTTTGTTAATAAATAAAAAATGATCTACATCATGGAGATAAGCATAGGTTTGATACTAATTATGTGTATATATATATATATATATATATATATATATATATATATATATTAGAGGCCCAGTGCATGAAATTTGTGCATGGTGAGGTCCTTAGTGGCTGCTGGCCGGGGGTCTCCCTTCCCCACCTGCCAGCCACCAGTTGGGGCCTTCCTTCATTCTGTGCCACCCCCTGGTGGTCAGCACATGTCATAGTGAGTGATCAAACTCCCAGTCAGTCAAACTCCTGAGGGGACACTTTGCATATTAGGCATATATATATATATCAAAGAAAGGGATAGCCATGAATGTTGAATAAGTTTAAGAAGAAAGCCGTTAGTCCTACTCTACAATTATCTACTCTTTCCCATATACCCTCTGCTCCTGATAAAATCCAAAGTTTCCACCACTTTTAAACTGTCTGTCATGATCCTTTGCTTCACTTTCTATTTTAGATTTTGTATTCCTCACCGGAAATACTTCCTTTCAAATATGTCCAACAATTTTGCTCTCTCCATTAATGGTTAACCATACAGTCCTAGTTTTTACCAGTTGTCCCTGAGTAATTATTAGTAGCACCCTTTACCCTCATAATTATCCCAGTTTGGGCCAATATTATATTGCTATTCATGAATCATACACATTTGTCAAGATATCAGTTCCGGCTAAAACAAAACATGCCAATTCTATACTAAGCTGCAGACTAACTTATCTATGTGCCTATCTGACATCTGCAGTAGAAAGTCTAATAACCACCTCAGAATTAATATTCCCCAAATAAAATTTTTCCTCTCCACCCCATCTCCTTAAATTAGTCCTCTTCCTGAATCCTCAACTATTATAAATGCCAATAGCATGCATCTAGTTGCTAAAATAATAAATCTGGGAGTAATCTTTAGTTTCTATCCTTCCTAATAACCTAAGAAATATATAGAGAGCTCTTTCACCTCTCTTCATCCCAACTGTCACCCCTATACTCCATCCCAACTTCCACCTCTGTACCCAGTATACCATAATATCATTCCTGAATTACAGTAAGAGCTTCCTAATATCACCCAGTCCATTCCCTACATGGCTCCAACGTGAACATTTTTAAAATGTTAAGATTGTGAATTAGAGTGGTGAATAAGGAACATAGCTAAAAACAATAAATAAATAAAAAAGTAATCCAAACACTGCCTTTTTTCATGAGTAAGGGGCCTGACCATTAATAGTCTATAGTAAAAATTGGCCTTATAGTCTGATGGCTTTACTGTACCATTCAAGAGCTTTTTATCTTAGCTTCAGTGATTTATATTTTACTCTCAATAAAATACTCACCATAGTCTGTAGAACCTTGCTTGATCTGCTTATTGTTTCAAAGCATTCTCCCCCTCCCCCAGCACCAGCCACACTGGCCCCCTTTTAGTCCTGGTCATTTACATTATTACTCCTTGTTTTTATGATACTAGAGGCCCAGTGCACAAAATTCGTGCATAGGTAGGATCCCTAGGGGTTTCCAGCTGCCAGCCTGAGCCTCCCTTCCCCAGCTGCCTGCTGCCAGGCAGGGCCTTCCTTCATTCCGCACTGCCCCTGGTGGTTAGTGCATGTCATAGTGGTGCTTGAACTCCTGAAGGAACATTTTGTATATTAGGCATATATATATCTTCCATTTCATCTTTCGAGCATCAGTCAACATCATTTGTTCAACAATCTCTGCTGTATCTGTACTAAGTGACCCCTGTCTTAAGTGACCAGTTATTCTGTATCACACCATATAGCTCATGGATTTTCATCATATATGGCAGTACAAAATTATTTTTGTTGTTGTTTACTTGTATATTATTTATTTCTGCCATTGTAATAAAGTTTTAGGAACCTTATCAATCTTGTTTACTTCTAAAGTTCCTAGAACAACACCTGGCTTAGATTATGTGCTGCCTAAATACTTATTGAATAAATGCATTTTTTAAAGGACTCTAAAAATTCTGCCAAAGCTCCAAAAAGTTCTTATTAATCTATTATTTTGCTGAAACAAAAATCTAATTTCTCAAGTATTAGCATTTGTAATAAAATGATCTATTCTTCAGCTTTATGGTTGATTTCATATATAGTAGAGCCAGTTACATCTTATTGCAAGTCTAAAGCAGTTGCGCTATATCCTAGAACAAATAGACGTTATGAGCCTTCTAGGGAGCCAAAACTGTATGTGTTACATTGTTTCTGTATGAAACTGTGGTTTGTGATCCAAGTAACAACAAGCTTTGAGGTAAAATATATTTTTTCTATTGATGACAGTCTATATTGAGTTCTGAACAATTATTAAATTTTGGCGTTGGAATCCAAGTTACATTAGTAACATCCTAAGTTCCATGCATCATTCATATTGTCTTTTTTTCACAAGCAGGCAAGATTTAAATGGCAAATAAGTAAATATATTCATTTATGTAGAACAAGAAAGGCAAATATATATATATATATATATATATATATATATATATATATATATATTTTCAGCCTTATTTTAGGTACATTCTGATTTTGACATTGGCTTTGAGTGTATACTCCAAGTGTTTGTACAATAAGAAAAAAAGCCTTTAAAAATCTTTATTATAGACTATCTGAAACCATTAAAAAATAAGATATTGATTGATACATTTTTTCCGGTTGTCTAACAAAAATTTAGGGTTGCAAAAGCAAAACAAACAAAAAATTTAGGGTTGAGACCCATCTAGTTTCTTAAATTCATCTGAAAGAAGACATAGAAAAGGTATTTTCTTCTACACTAAAATAATATGTATTTGTTTTATATTCATATTTTCTTTAATATTTATTTAATTATTTTGTAAGATCAATAATGGTCTATATTCTCTACTATTTAGCTCAAATATTTTTTCTAAAGTGTGTTTTTATTTAAATAAGAGGTGTGATTTTTTTTGTTTGTTTTTTGTTTTTTTGTTTTTTAAAGCAAACAAACAGGAATTTCACATGTTTTTTTTCTGGCCAGGAGTTAAAATATAATTTATTCAGACAGATAACATCTGAATTTCTGTATTAATGATCACAAGGTCAAAGTGTTATTCCAATAAAAAAATTACATAAGTTTAGTGACTCTCAGGGAAGAATCAAAAACACCTCCATGTCCTTATATCAATAGAACTCTATTATTTTTAATTTTCCTTAAAGTTTAGCAAAACAATGTGATATTTAAAAATATCGAAAAAAGAAAATGAGTTAACTGCTTTATAATAAATGATTATTGCAAATTAATACTGTGTATGTATGTATGTGGGCGTGAGTGTATGCATGTTCCTCACATATTGAAATATATTTTTTTCCCTGCAAGACTAACATTAGGCATAAAACTTCCCATAACAAGCTGTGTTGGTCAATGTGTCCCTGGAAGAAGGTGCTTGAGATCTCAGAAGTAGCATAAGCACCATTAGATGTGACATTGCTATGGTAACCACTCTTTCACTCTCCCTCTCTCTCTCTCTCTCTCTCTCTTTCACACACACACACACACACACACACACACACACTCGCTTTAAATTCTAGGTAGTCTTATAAAACCCACTAACCTGTAACTTTCTGGAGCCTCAAGGCAGCTTTATCTTAAGCACATTCTCTTTATTTTTTTTAATCTAAGGGATTCAGGTATTTAATTATACCTGTTTTATAGTCTGATGTGCTTTGGAACTGAAATCCTTGGATTGTTGATTTCAGATAATATCTAAACAAGAGTTCAATGTAGTTATAAAATCAAGAAAATAATACAAAATTTCAGTGGCAAAAGAAAACTTCTATATAAGGCTATATTTATAAACTCAAAGTTGAATAATACCCCAGCATTAGATCATCTGATTTCACCAAAACTTATCTATACCTGGTACAGTATGAAGAAATCATTCTAGAAACACCAGAGCCACAAAGAGTGTTATATTAAAATACATCTTAGGCAACAAGCTCACATATTTTAGTTTAAACAGAAATTCTGGCATCCAAGAGTCCTATTTTTTTTTTCTAATTCAAGCACACAACTTATAAAATATCTATATCTTAATGCAGAGTTGTTGCATGAGGTCAAATAAAATTTATTGTAACTTCCTCCTCACCCCTCTCCTTTCTAAAGATAATAATTCTTTCTAGTTATGTTGCTATTTATTTATGTTTAATATGTTAGTAAATGTCTTTAAAACTAAAATGAATATATAAGAATTACTAGTGCTCTGTGGGAAAATAGGGCTCTTAGAACTTGTTCTGCTTGTGGAAGAGAGGGCATTGGGATATGATAGAAAAGTCATTCCAATAATATTAACCTACTGTCAACAAATACTAACTACTGAGTAACACTATTATTTTCCAAAAGACCGGATGGATAAGGACACTTAGAGATAACTCTGTAAGTTTATACTTGGTGTTCACCCTTCACAATAGCAAAGAAACATAAAGTTGAAAGTATAGAATTTACCTTGTCCAATTTCCCACGCAATTAGAGGTCTTCTTTACAATATTACCTAAAGTTAGTCTGGAAATATCCTATCTAATCTCTCAGTGCTTCTAAATTTGCATGCAACTTAAATATAGTTGATTATTTCTTTCTCAACTTTGCTAGCATATATTTCAAGGTAAATAATTTAATTTGTATTTAGGCGAAGTAGGTAATTATGACAGCTTCCTCTTTGCAGGGTGTTCCTCTTTACCTAACTCAGAAAAAAAAAGAGGAAATAAAAGAATTGGAATAAGGAATAAAGTATAAGAATGAAATGGACCACCAGTATCTTTAGAAGAAGCACATCCATTGAACAAAGGGAACGGAGAACTCCAGATAAGAGATATAGGGAGACACTCTTGGGTCTCTGTTGCTTCTATTATCTTGCTGAGCATGCAATGAATTCAAGGCTCTAACTACTCTACGGGACAATTCTTCAGTGTTATGTTTATAGTGAGCCACCTTGAGGGATGAGATAATGTCCCCTGCTGAGACAAAGAGTAGGCTTGCTTATTGTTTGCTGTAAAACAGTCGGTTCCCAGTCTCAGTGCTCCTTGGCTATAAGGCAAAGCCATTACAGGTGTAACATCAATCTGGGCTGTCTGCATCACTACTGTGGGACCTGGGGGTCCAGGAGGAAAGGATGCTAACATATTGGTGGTATCCTGCTTGCTTTGTAAGTAATAAAGTCTTGGGAGTCTTGTGTCTTTCAGCAGCATTCATGAAGCAGTAGCAGCCTTATTTATTAGTTTGTAAGTAGGGTAAATCCCAGACCAGGTAGCAAGAAGTTGCGCTAATTCACACCTGCATCCTTTGGAGGTGGCTTTAATAGATCACCCAAACTGTAACCTGATCTGATTCTTGCCAGAAGAGAGGTCTATAATTTCATTATTCTGCATCTGAAGCCATTACTTTGGTAGATGTCTTGAAAACAAACAAAACTTTTTGAAAGCACATAAAAAGAGAGAAAGGATAGCATTGCTCAAAGGTATGTAGTAATTCTTTAACAAGATCAGGGTGCTGACCCCCCAACCCCCTGAGACAGGAAACTTTTAGACTAACATTATTTTGCCATAGTATTTGGAACAGAATTGTGGGACTTTGGCTACCTATGTGTTTATGTAATATAAAATAATATTTATCCATCATAAGCAGAATATTAGCATGGTTTACAGACTCCATAACCTTCTAGCAGAAGTGACATTTGGGTCCTTACTATCTTTGGTAGGCAACTGTTTTCACATGAAATGTCAACTATCTCCTTCCAAAGATATATGTTTGAGCAAAGGCATTTGCATTCAATTGAAAACAGGCAAACTATACTCTTGTTCAGAGTTAGACAATCTGAAATGTACTGATGAAGGAAATCTGAAAAAAAAATTTGCAAGTCATCTGTTTCTCTAAACCAGGGGTCCTCAAACTACCGGCCCGCGGGCCACATGCAAATACAAATATTGTATTTGTTCCCGTTTTGGTTTTTTACTTCAAAATAAGATATGTGTAGTTTGCATAGGAATTTGTTCATAGTTTTTTTTAAACTATAGTCTGGCCCTCCAACAGTCTGAGGGACAGTGAACTGGCGCCCTGTTTAAAAAGTTTGAGGACCCCTGCAACCATTATTTATCAACTTTAAAAAATGTTTCCCTTTACAGAGCATTTTAAAAAATATATTTTATTTATTTTTTTTACAGAGAGGAAGGGAGAGGGATAGAGAGTTAGGAACATCGATGAGAGAGAAATATTGATCAGCTGCCTCCTGAACACCTCCTACTGGGGATGAGCCTGCAACCAATGTACATGCCCTTGACGGGAATCAAACTTGGTATCTTTCAGTCTGCAGGCCGATGCTCTATCCACTGAGCCAAACCAGTTAGGGGTACAGAGCATTTTTAAGGCCATTGCCTCCCTGGGGAAGTTGAATATAAGAAATAGATGGTATTTATGTTTATGGGAAGGCTACAACCATTGTAATATCTGAGAGGTTTTTGCCTAGCAAGATTCAGCTGTATACTTCTCTGTCTACACTCATATTGTCTCTCAATTTTTTTTTTTACTGCATTATACTTTGGAGTGATGCTTATATTTAATGATGCTATAAAAACAGCACCACAAAACTACTGTAAGGCTGCTAATAAATCGGTCATTGCAGGCAGCATAACACAATGATTACAAGTTGCATCTGACTACCTGAGTTTACATCTCAACATTACCATTACTAGCTCAGCGACCTTGGGCATGTTGGTTAGTATCTAAAGTCACAGTTTGGCTATGTGTCAAATGAGGATAATAATAGCACTGAAAACATAGGCTTATTATAAGAATTAAGAATAAAATGCATGGCCTAGATGAAAATGTTCAGCTACATTCACTTTTATATACATATAATTATGCAGGGTCCTCTCCACAAAGACTCTAAGTAAAATGTTCTCACTGATCATACTGGCAATAGTAGTTGAGTAATTGACTTTGTCCTAGGAATAGGTATTAAGAAGAGTGATTGATCACATTTCTTTCTTTTCAACATCTGATAGAAAGTTTAAATTCAAATTTGTGTTCTGCCCAAAGCAAGTACATAGTAATTCATAGTGTATATTTTACTCCTCATACAAAATAATGCCCATACTCTTATTTCTCTTCTTATTTATCCTGGCTTTTGGGGGCTTCAGTCCTGCATCCCAATAGTCCTGCATAACCAATAGTCCTGCATCCTATTGGTTAACTTCAGGTGAATTATTTCACCTCTTTAACATTCCTTGTTCTCATTTATAAAATGAAGTCAATATTAGTATCTAACTAATAGGACTATTTTGAGGAAATTACATGGTACCTAATGAGTAATAAGAATTCAATAAGTGCCAGTTACTTTAATATGTTAACTTACCATATTTTTATGTATCTGTATAAACCACTGTACATCTTTTCTTTTCAAGTAAGGAGATCAATACATAAAAATATACCCAGAATGTTGTTGCTATGGTCTGAATGCTTGTGTCCCCCCAAAATTCATATGCAAAATCTTAATGCCCAATGAGATGGTAGGGGATGGGACCTTTAGGAGGAGCTTAAATTAGGAGGTTGGAGCCCTCATGAATGGAATTAGTGCTCTTATAAAAGAGACCCCACAGAGCTCTCTGGCCCCTTCCACTATGTGAGCATGAGAAGTCTGTGATCCAGAGGAGAGCCCTTACCTGACCGTGATGGCCCTCAGATTTTGGACTTCAGCCTCCAGAACTGTGAGAAATATATGTCTGTTGTTTACACTCAGTCTGTGGCTTTTTGTTACAGAGTCTAAGTGGACTAAGGCAGTTACCATAACAACAATGGCCCATCTATCAAGGTTTAGGATCTCAGGTTTTTTCTCATATTGTTACTCCAGCCTCCTTGACTAGGAAAGGAGCAACAAAGTTGACCCAACCCCACTTTAGTCATCATTGCACATTCGCAGGTTTAAGCCCCAACTGTAACATTGACCCATGATCTTTGGATGAATGAGAAAGAGAATTTTCCCAGTATGATGAGTGGTTTAGTAAGTCAAGCCCTAGAGTCAAATTTAGATATTTAGACACTTGCCTTGCAAATGAACACAGCTTTGCTATGACACTAGATAAAACAAACTGAGCATCCTCATAACTGTCTCACCTCTACAAAAAGAAGAGCTGTCTTTTTTATTTGCTTGCAACCCAAGCACTAACATCTGCTAAAGTCCTCAGCCTACATTAAAGTCCGAGCTTTTCCACTTCATTATGGGCCTTTAGCAATGAATTTTCCTTCCTTGGTTTCTCATTCATAAAATGAAGATAATAATACTCATAGATTCTGGAAGATTGACCTAAGTGAACTTCTACATACATGTGTAAAGCATGGCACCTAGCTTATTGAAGACATTTTATAAATGTAAATTTGACTCATTTCCCTTTTGTGAGTGGAAGAATCAGAGGTTTCTAACTGATCCTCTGGTTAATAATAGAAAAATATAAAGGATTGATTTCCCTAAGTTCCTATATTGCAATCATTGAGCCTAGGAAAATAGACCTCAGTACAAGGTCTAAAGGCAAAGTTTGCTATGCCTGGGTGAAATTAATGAGGGCAGGTGTGAATACAGAAAGGGGAAGAGAAAGGAAAAGTAGGCATTTGATATTTTTCCCCTTGTTATTAGTGGTGTCATGAAGAATGTAGTAGTTTCTGAGACCTCGTGTAATGGTCAGAATTCTCAGATGATCCCCAAGAGTCCACATCTCTGTTTGATTTCCTCCTCTTAACTGTGAGAGTAGCTCTAGAGTATGATAAAACATCTCTCTCATTAATTTATATGGCAAAAGTGATTTTGCAAATATAATTCTGATTGCTACTGAGTTGACTGTGAGTTAACCAAAAGGGAAATTATTTTAGTGGGTCTGACTTACTCACATGAGCTCTTTAAATTTGGGTGTAGAGGATGAAGACAAATAAGGTTAAGGATATGAAGCATGAGAAAATTTGACTTGCCACTGCTAGCTTCAGTATGGAGGAGGCCACATGGCAAGGATGAGAGTGGCCCCCAGCTAACAGCCAATAAAATATGAGGGACCTCGGTTCTATAATTGCAAGAAACTGAATTGTGCCAACAGCAAGAATAAACTTGAAAGTGAATTTTTCCCCAGAGACACCAAATGAGATTTCTGTCCAAGACCTTCATTTCAGACTTTTGAGACCCCGAGCTGAGACACTAGCCATTCTATGCCCAGACTCCTGACCTAAGAAGACGGTGATGTAATAAATTTGTGTTATCTTAAGATACTGGGTTTGTAGCAATTTATTGCACAGCAATGTAAAACTAATAGTTTACAGGGATGTACAAGGCAGCACCAGGGAATAGCCAGAAGCTCCATCTCATCTATTTCAGCATAAGCTCCATCATTGTGGGACATTATTTTCTTGAATTAGTAGCCCCTCAGGTTTAGAAACCACCCCAACCCACAGCTTAGAAATGAGGTACTAGAGTCCCTCTTTGACATGATCCCTAATTTATCACTCACATACCAGTCTGTTCTGATGTAATCAGTTCATAGCTTTGATTCTGTATCATTCATGGCTTGCTCATTTATTTCTACCTGTCTTTGAATGTTCTTACTCCTCCACTATTATTTAAATGTTACTAGATTCTAAGGTCTTGGGATGAAGAGACTTTTTCTTCTTTTGTTGTTTTGTTTTTAGATTTTTTTCTCTTTATTGATTAAGGTATTACATGTGTCCTTATTACCCCATTACTCCCCCAACTCCCCCACTCATGCCCTCACCCCCCTGATGTCTGTGTCCATTGGCTAGGTTTATATGCATGCATACAAGTCCTTTGGTTGATCTCTCCCCCTTACCCCCACCCTCCCCTACCTTCCCTCTGATGTTTGATGGTCTGCTCTGTTATGTTGAGGAATGTTCCCTCTATTCCCACTTTGTTAAGAGTTTTTTTAAGAAAAGGTGTTGGATTTTGTCAAATGCTTTTTCTGCATTGATTGATATGATTATGTGATTTTTGTCTCTCAGTTTGTTTATGTGATGTATCACATTTATTGATTTGGAGGTATTGTACCATCCTTGCAGCCCTGGGATAAATCCTACTTGGTCATGGTGTATGATCTTTCTGATGTAGTGCTGGATTCGATTTGCTAGAATTTTGTTGAGGATTTTGGGGTCTATGTTCATGAGGGATATTGGCCTATAATTCTCTTTTATTGTGTTGTCTTTATCTGGTTTTTGTATTAGGGTGATGCTGGCTTCATAGAATGATCTTGGAAGTGTTCCTCCATCTTGAATTTTTGAAATAGTCTGAGGAGGATAGGTTTTAGTTCTTCTTTGAATGTTTGGTAAAACTCCCCTGTGAAGCTGTCTGACCCCAGGCTTTTGTTTGCTGGAAGCTTTTTGATGACTGCTTCGATTTCTTCCATAGTTATCGGCCTATTGAGATTTTTACATTTTTCCTGATTGAGTTTTGGAAGGTTGTATTTTCTAGGAATATGTCCATTTCCTCCAGGTTGTCTAGTTTGTTGGAATAGAGTTGTTCATAGTATTTTTTTAAACAATCCTTTGTATTTCTGTGGGGTCTGTTGTTATTTCTCCTCTTTCATTTCTGATTTTGGTTATTTGGGTCCTCTCTTTTTGCTTCTTGGTGAGTCTGGCAAGAGGTTCATCAATCTTGTTTATTCTTTCAAAGAACCAGCTCTTGGTTTCATTGATCTTTTCTATTTTTTTTTTTTTTTTGGTCTCTATTTCATTTATTTCTGTTCTGATCTTTATTATCTCCTTCCTTCTGCTCACTCTGTGTTTTTCTTGTTGCTCTCTTTCTAATGCTTTAAGTTGTAGAGTTAGATGATTTATTACCATTTTTTTCTTACTTTTTGAGGTAGGTTTTTTCTTCTTTTGATCTTCCTCAATACCTACCATGGGGTTTTCAAACTAGATGTTAAAATAATGATTAAAGGGAAAATGTTATAATTAATCTTGCTTTGCCTCAAATTTCATCCCCATAATAAAGCATTTTTTTGATTTCCATCTGAAAGATGGAAAGGAGGCAGAATAATAGCAATGGATGTTCCATCAGAATAGAGTCAGACATAACTCTAAAAGTACTCAGCCTAGATTAAAGTACAGAAGGCTGCAATAGAAGTGGGAACCCTTCTTTCTGGCAGAGATTGAAAAAGCCCCATGCTTTAAGTTGTCAAGCCATGTGACCAGAAGTGGACTGTGTGGCAGTTATTAAATAATTAATTAATATACTCTCTCTTAAACAACAGGACCAGTAATGTCTTGGTACCTATTGCCTTACTTCCACCCATACAGCATTACTTATAGTCATGTCCATCCTAGGAATATACACAGAAAACTACAATTTAAGAAAATGAAATAGTCTGATAGAAAAAATTATGGACCTAATTTTTCAGACCACCAACTTTTATAACTTGAGTCCAAGTTATTCAGTTATCCTATTCAATGTTTTATTTTGACATCCATTTGCATCATTTCCAAGAACTGTCTTTAGTTCTTTTATCTGTTCAATTCTGGACAAGAAGGCTTCTCAAATCTCTAGTACATGAAGAAGTAGAGCAAGTACATGAAGAAGAAATAGAGATGGTACATGAAGAAGAAGTAGAGCAAAGACGAATGTAAACCTTCCAAGAGACAAGACATTTTAAAAGGAAGACAGATCATCCTAACTGGTTTGGCTCAATGGATAAAGCGTCGGCCTGGGGACTCAAGGGTCCCAGGCTTGATTCCGGTCAAGGGCATGTACCTTGGTTGCAGGCACATACCCAATAGGGAGTGTGCAGGAGGCAGCTGATCAATGTTTCTCTCTCATCGATGTTTCAAACTCTCTATCCCTCTCCCTTCCTCTCTGTAAGAAATCAATAAAATATATTTAAAAAAAAGAAATTAAAAAAAAGGAAGACAGATCATGCTACCAAGAGGGGATATAATAATGTGTTCCAGGGTAATTTGTATTGGCTGACTCTTCAACTGACTGCCTTTCCTCTTTTGATAAACAACTGAAGTCAGTCATGCCACAATGCACACCTTACCCATGCACACAAAGCCTAGTCAGCTCACACTTTTCAATGAAGACTAATGGGAAAACAGACCACATAGATGCTGAGTAAAACCATCCCAGTAACCTGTTAACATATGCTCCACTAATATTAAGTTCTAAATTGTGTGCTCTTTCCATAAGAAATGGGAGGTGTTTGTGAATGGTGGACCAAGAAGTCCTTACAGATGCAGGTACAGAAACAGTATGAGTCAAGGTAAGAGGAAGGAAAAGAGCATGGCACATTAGAGCTAAATTAAAAGGTATGGACTCCACTCCTTCTTAGCAGTTTACCAACAAATATGAATGGATAACCAAAGGTCACCAGACATTTGAGTAAAATCTACAACAACAGAGCTTATAAAATCAACAAAAGAAGAGTAATTGATTTTGGAAAAAAGCATGTAGGTAATTCAGAGAAAGAGACCTTAAAGTTTATGATTTTAATATTCTTAGAGAAATTTGAGAAGCTATCTTATTCAGAATTAGACAGATAAAAGAACTAAAGACAGTTCTTGGAAATGATGCTTATGTTTATCAAGATAAAATATTGAATAGGATAACTGGATAACTTGGACACAACTTATTAAAGTTGGTGGTCTGAAAAATTCATAGGCCTTTATCCCTCCATGCACTTATGTCTAAGAATATAAAGCAAAATGACAAAGAGATAAAAAAAAACATGGGAGACAGTATTTAGACATGGATAATATTGATTAAAAATACATTAAATAAAGTGTTCAGAAAAAAGAAAAACATATTGTTAAAGATATAATAGGAAAATTACTCTGAGTAGAAGAAAGATTTATTTATATCTTCAAATTTAAAAGGGGCTACAAAGTAGCTGTATTAATTGTGTATTCAACAAATATTTTGAGCTAAGCTTATGCATAATTTTGAAGATATGGATATGAGTATCAAAAATAATAAAAAATAATTATTTTTAAAAATCTGTGGTAAATAGAAGTTTAGGATGGGCTCCCAACATCCAGTTCTTTACACTTGTGTTCTATATGATCTCCCATTGAGTATGAGAAAGGACCTAAGACTTGGTGAATGTGATTCTCATGCCAGGTCACTTTATATGGTAAAAATGAAGGGACTGGGCTGGTATAATTGAGGTCCCTAATCAGTCTCCCTTTGAGTTAATCTAATTAAATTAGCCTTTTAAAAGAGGACTTAGAACTTCCTTGAGCTCAGAGGCTGGAAGTAGAAAATCAATCTCTCTCTCTCTCTCTCTCTCTCTCTCTCCTTTTTAAAAAGCAAGCTGCTATGAATTCTGCAGCTTCAAGAAAATGAACCCTGCCAGTAACCTGAGGGACCATGGAAACAAGCCTTGCCCAGTCCAGTCTCCACATAAAAATGCAGCCCAGTAAACACCATGGTTTTAGCCTTTGAGCTCCAGCACAGAGGACATCTCTAAGTCTTTCCCAGACGTGTGACCTATAGAAACTATGCTATAATTAACTGTTGTTGAGCTGCTAAATAGATGGCAATTTGTTCAGCAGCAATATAAATCTGATCCAATAGCCACAACATTATGATAAGGTTTCAGAATTCCAAGAGTATAGGAAAGCTCCTTAAAACTTTCAAAGGAAATTTTAAAAGTTATACAAATCAGATTGACTTTAGACTTTTCATTCACAACATGATATCCATTGAAAACAATGGAACAATTCCTTCAGTGTTCTGAAGGAAAATGACTTATAGCCAAAAAAAATGGGACAGTGAAATAAAGACATTTTCTGACATGCAAGGACTTTGAAAGTACACTGTCCATATGGCAGGCATGGTTTTGAGAAAATTACAGAATATAAGATCAATTTGACCTCCACTCTTGGAATAGTCTCTTTAGAAGAATACGTATGAATATGTGCCAAATGTGTCACTTGGGTCTGGAGTATTTACAATATTATAGTATCATAAATGCTGCTTGTCATTTTTATTTTCACATTTTTATTGAAGAAGAATACATATAGACTAATAAGCACCAAGTCCACTAACTTTATAAGGTTTGATGAATTTTTAAAGATGTATACACCCAAGTAAGCAACTAGAGACTGGTTTGATTTGTCTTTAGTAAGAACTGAGAAGATATTTGAATATGTCCCTTTTAATATACCAATAATTTGTGCAGACTCTAGTTTAAACTACTTTCTAAGATTACATCATTTAAACCATTATAAAAATTATAATATTCTCCCACAAAGACAAACTAAGAATACATATCCTTTGTCTATAAATCTAAAATACAAAAAAAATGTCTTAAAGAGAAGAAATAGCTCTGACCAGTTTCTCAGTGGTTAGAGCATCAACTCTCCCCCCCTCCATGGACTGAAGGGTTGTGGGTTTAATTACTGGTCAAAGGCACGTACCTCAGTTGCAAGTTCAATCCCCAGCCCCAGTGGGGGCGAGTATGGGAGGCAACCAGTCAATGTGTCTCTCTCACATCAATGTTTTTCTCTCTCTCTCTTCCTCCTCCCTCCCTTCCACATTTTCTAAAGATCAAGGGAAAAAATATCCTCGGGTGAGGATTTTTTTAAAAAGATTTTTTTAAAAAAGAAGGAATAGAAGCAAAATTCCAGCTATATTTAATGCAAGCAACTTTCTGTGATTTTTAAGTGTGTGCAAGGGAATTCTGAGTAATCTGCACATTGAAGTTGTGAATTTTAAGAAAGATGTGGGGTCTACTTGTGTTCCAAGGAATTCCTTTTTTCCTCTTCTCCTAAGGCTGTTATCTCTTTCCCTGTTATTATAGATGAAATTGGTTTAGAACATAAAAACCAGAATTGATCTTTCATCCTTGAATAATGCAGAAGATAATATATGCAGGAAAGTTTTTCCAAAGCATCTCTCAGTATATACTTTTGAATTTCACTGGAAAACATGTCATTCCATTCAGAACTCTGAATTAAGAAGCACTATTTTTTGCTGAAGGCTATTTTAAATTAGGCTAATAAATTGCTACTCTCTGCCTTGCGTGATAATGCATTACATTATCTACTGATGTACATGTATTGTTTGACTCTAATGGTGTGGAAATTAAATGTTAGACATGGGCCAGATGTTCCTATAGATGAATATGAAGTATGACTCTGGCATAGTTATGTCTCATTGGGATGGAGAGGGAGAATGTGATAACGAACAACAAAAAACCACCGTCTCAAAAATATCCTGATATTAGTCTCTGGTAAGAACTAACATCATGCAAGCCTAGATTCTCTCTTTGTCCTTGTCTTTGAGGAGTGTTATAAATGTCAGCAGTATTTGCACCTGTTCATGAGGAATGCTCCCTAAAATACAGAATAAAATCAAATCATGAATATAAAAGTACCGGAGGGGTGTCCAGAGAGAGTAAATATTTGTCATCTTTATTTGACAGACAAGATTGTGCACCTTGACATGGCAGTGAGATTTCCACGGGTCATTCCTCTGCTCTGTGGAGTTCACAGCAGGGTAGGAGAGATATGGGAGTTGGGGGAAGGGAAATGGCAAACAAATGGGCCTTACGGGGAATTTTAATGAAGATTCCCTGCTGGCTTTAGCCCATTGGAAAAAATTTTTAAAAAAATTAAAAATAAGAATCCCATAATCTCCTGTTTGAGGCTAACTTATGAATGGGATCATAACTCAAATAGTAGAAACATGTTACAGAAATGAGGTGGGGGTGGGGGAGTATACATGATGTGGCTGCTGCTGCCTCTACTGATGCTAACTGTATGTAAATATATCTTGGAAAATTATCAGAGAAATGGTATAAGAGATGAATATATTATCTCATCCTACCATAAATCAGCCACCCACTAACTGGGTGCTTATGGATGTTAGGTGTGAGCTTCTAGAAGCTGGGGGTACTTCACTTGTGGATAAAAAGGTGATAAGAATTGACCTGGAGACTATTATACTAAGTGAAATAAGCCAATCTGAGAAAGACAAATATCACATGATCTAACTTATTGTGAAATCTAATGAACAAATTGAATTGATCAACAAAATAATACCTGAAGCATGGAGGCATGGAATAGAGTGACATATTTCTATGTGGGGGTGGGGGGAGGAGGAGAGAGAAACCAAAGACCTTATATACTTACTAGAGACCCAGTGTATGAAATTCATGCACTTCGGTGGGGCCCTCAGTCCAGCCTGCACCCTTTAGCAGTCTGGGAGCCGGAGTGGGCTTAAGCCATCAGTAGGACATCCTTAGCACTGCTGCAGAGGCGGGAGAGGGCCGTGAGCCCAGCTTCTGGCTGAGCAGAGCTCCCCCTGTGGGAGCACACTGACCACCAGGGGTGAGCTCCTGAGTTGAGCGTCTGCCCCCTGGTGGTCAGTGTGTGTCATAGTGACCAGTTGTTCTGCTGCTTGGTCTGCTGCTTGGTCAATTTGCATATTAGCCTTTTATTATCTAGGACTAGAGGCCCAGTGCACAAAATTCGTGCACTGGGGATGGGTGGGGGGTCCCTTAGCCCAGTATGTGCCCTCTTGCAGTTGGGGACCCCTCCCTTGTTACTGCCCACCTGCTTGCTGCTTCCTACCGCTTGGCTTGCTGCTCCTTAGTGCTGCCACGAAGGCCTTGGGTCTGCTGGGTGTCGGGCCTGCGGGTTTGTGTCTCTGATACCCCTAGCAGCCCCAGCACCAAGGTGGCGGGCCTTGGGGCTGCTGGGTACAGGCCCCCCCGTTGCGTGTTTGTGTCTTCTATCAGGCCCCCAGCAGCCCCAGCAGCCCCAGCACCACCTAAATAACTTAAGGGAAACTTTATTTAGTCTTCTTTTAAAAGCAATCTAGTTTAAAAATGAGTTGCAGTCAAGACAGAACAAAGAACATGGTACCTAAGAGTGAGATAGACTGACAGAGGAGAGGCTGGGCACTGGTCAGGGGCTTACATGCCAACTGTTCTCCACCTGGGAAATGATGTAAAATCGGTTTCTTTAGTTTTCTGCTTAATGGTCTTCTCCAGCACTGAGGTCAGAGGAGCCGCCTTCCAGCCCGTAGGCTGCTTCTCAGAGTCGAAAATTTCTCCATAGGCCTCTGCCTAGGACAGGACCTCTGCACCCCCAGGGTGCATAAACACACAGGGCTTCCATCACGCTCCGCTGATCCCAGGCCAGGAGGCCTCTCAGCTCCGCTGATCCCGGGGCTGGGAGGCCTCTCTGCTCTGCGGCTTCAGGGCTGTTTGGCTTCGCTCTACCGCTTGGAGCCTGAGTATGCAGAGTAACCACTATCTTTTAGCTTCTATAATAGAAACATTGTATCTTTTGGAGCTGTTGCTTCAGGAGCTCAGAGCCCCGCAGCTGCAGGCGGGAACCTTGGTTTCCTCTATCGCTGGGGCAACCAAGCATCCTGTTCTCAGCTGCCTGGCTGCCGGCCGCCATCTTGGCTGACAGTTAATTTGCATATACTCACTGATTAGCCAATGAAAAGGGTAGTGGTCGTATGCTAATTACCATGTTTCTCTTTTATTAGTGTAGATATGCATAGCCCATGGACACAGTCAATAGAGTGGTAAAGACTTGGGAGGGGGGTTGTAGGGGCTGTGTGGAGGGGGATAAAGGGGAGACATCTCTAATACTGTCAACAATAAAAGCATATTTTAAAAAATAATTGAATCTATGGGTTTGTTCAATAATATCTGAGAACTGTAAAGAGAGACAATGTAATTCAGCAAAAGGCTGGGTCAGTGTTTGCAAGTATCTTCTTTCCAAAGAGCTCCTTAATTCCAAGAGAAGTATCATGGGAACATGTAACCTGGGGAAAGAGAAGACTTTATCCCTCCAAGAGTTATTTCAGCTGTGAGAGTTGCTATCATTTGTTTCCCTGTCACTCTCTTGTGGTTCACTTGAAATACGGAATAGTGGGGTAGAGGGTTTGTTTGTATATTTCTCTTCATTAACAGTGACATTTCCTTTCTGATTTATGTGACTTCATTTCTTTCTACTTTATTTAGCATGGTTTCTGATTTTTACTTCAATAAACTTTGATTTCTCCAGAGTAGCCTAACTTTTCTCTTTTGCCTTGTACTTCTTTCTTTGTTATGTGACTTTTTTTGGGGGGGAGTAGTGTTTTGAAAATATTTTCCTTATTAATCATAAAGGTAAAATAACCCATTTTTATCTCTCACATGAATGTTCTACACAGATGAATGTCATGCCTTTCTGGGTTTCTCTTTCAAGCTATATGTTAACAGAAATCTATTTTTCCCATTTTAAAGTATTATTAATTTTATATTCAGTATTACCATGTTGTCATCAGTTCCAGACAAATTTAAAAAGTCTATTCCACCCTTCCAGAAACGGTAGGTATCTGTCTGGAATCCCCACCTTTTTTTTGGATAAATTACTTCCATTTCTTTTAGTCCTGGAAGTTTTCCTTCCTTATCATCTAATCAAATGGATTCTCATGACCCCTGAAACAATTTTCAGAAACTCATCAGTTGGCTGATGTCAGCATTTTTGTGCTTCACATACTTCCTGTTTTCTGCCAAAATCAAAAACCTCCATCTTAAGATCAAACTCTGTCTTGTTCTTTATTTAATGTGTTAGAAAATATCTTTAATAATGAGACATATTAAATAAAGTCACCAAACAAGCAGAGCAACAAGGGGGAAATGAAACATGAATTTCTGATGTTTTTGCTCTTAAGTGGTCATATTATCTAGACTCCCACTTCTTTGGCATTTGCACGTTAAATGGATGGACTCAGGAAGAAGGGAAAAGGAGACCACTTTGATCAACAGTAGCCTCTGCAAGATGAATCATCTGCAAAATCAAGATAGTTCACCAGATATTTTATTGGGGTTGGAGACTAAATCCGTAACTGACTTTGTCTTGTGGACATATGTTTTGAGTACCTAAAAGAACAGGTTACCATGGGAGGATAACATGAGAATCCAGGATCATTAGTAATATTCAAATAGTCAATGTTGTATAGCTTTTGGTAAATTAGGTAAACTTGGTAAAGAACATAAACTTGGGAGTTCAGCAGGTAAAAATGGAATTACATCTTTACCATCAACTAGCTGTGTGGACATAGACAAGTTCTTCAAAGTCACTCAGCTCCAGCTTTTTTTTCCATTTGTATAATAAATGTGATTATAATACTTACTGAATAGGATTATTTTAATTATTCAATGATACAATATACAGAAAAGTTTTTGTAGCTCAGTGCTTAGTGTATACACCCACACTACATGCTATTTGCTGTTAGTAGAACATTAATAATGATGATAATCATATTAATAAAGTTTAGGATGAGGAATTATATTTCATATATTAGTTAAACAATCTCTCTACATATATTGAAATAAAAATATAGCTCAATGGAGGAGAAAAATATATGTAGATGAGAGAGAAAATGACAAAAATAATTTCAAAATAGAATCCTTCAATAAATGTTACTTTAAAATATTGGCTAGTAATTTTAATATTACATGAATTTAGTGCCAAAAAAAGCAACTGAAGTAAATGTAAGAATTTTAAAACTTCAGATTCTTTTCCTCAGATGAGTTAATAGATACTAAATGATTCCTTTAAGTTTAGTAAGAAATAGTAAAGCCATCAATAAATTGTAGGTAGCATGAATTTATTTAATTTGCATATTTTAATTTTAGTCACCACCATTAATTTACTTCTGTGAAAAGTTAGGTAATTAATAATCCCCATGGCTCTGATTTTGCTGCTTTTATAATATTTAATTTTGAATAGTTTATACTATATCTTGTGTAATAATAATTACCCAGTTGTTTTATCTTAGAATCATAACTAAGTTAAGTGTTCAATTCCCTTCTCTATTATCATGTTTTCTTAATTTCAGCATTCTTTTTTTTTTTTTTTGAATTTTTTTTTTATTTATTTTTTTATTTTTCGCTTAAAGTATTACAAAGGGTATTACATAAGTAGCCTTCCCCCCTCCCCCGCCCTTGACAAACTCCTACCCTCCCTTACCCCCCAGTGTCTTATGTCCATTAGTTATGCTTATATGCATGCATACAAGTCCTTCGGTTGATCTCTTACTCCCCTCCCTCCTGCCCCCCAACTCTCTCTGGCCTTCCCACTGCAGTTTGACAATCAGTTTGAGGCAGCTCTGCCTCTGTATCTATTATTGTTCAAAAGTTTGTAATGGTCTTTATTATCCATGAATGAGTGAGATCATGTGGTATTTTTCCTTCATTGACTGGCTTGTTTCACTTAGCATAATGCTCTCCAGTTCCATCCATGATGTTGCAAATGGTAGGAGTTCCTTCTTTTTAACAGCAGCATAGTATTCCATCGTGTAGATGTACCACAGTTTTCTAATCCATTCATCTACTGATGGGCACTTAGGCTGTTTCCAGATCTTAGCTATGGTGAATTGTGCTGCTATGAACATCTGGGTGCATATATCCTTTCTGATTGGTGTTTCTGGTTTCTTGGGATATATTCCTAGAAGTGGGATCACAGGGTCAAATGGGAGTTCCATTTCCAATTTTTTGAGGAACCTCCATACTGCCTTCCATAGTGGCTGCACCAGTCTGCATTCCCACCAGCAGTGCACAAGTGTTCCTTTTTCTCCACATCCTCTCCAGCACTTGTCGTTTGTTGATTTGTTGATGATGGCCATTCTGACAGGTGTGAGATGGTACCTCATTGTTGTTTTGATTTGCATCTCTCGGATGATTAGTGACTTTGAGCATGTTTTCATATGTCTCTTGGCTTTCTGAATGTCCTCTTTTGAAAGGTGTCTATTTAGATCCTTTGCCCATTTTTTGATTGGATTGTTTATCTTCTTTTTGTTAAGTTGTATGAGTTCCCTATAAATTTTGGAGATTAAGCCCTTATCAGATATGACGTTGGCAAATATGTTTTCCCACGAGGTGGGTTTTCTTGTTGTTTTGTTGATGGTTTCTTTTGCTGTGCAGAAGCTTTTTATTTTGATGTAGTCCCATTTGTTCAGTTTCTCTTTAGTTTCAACTGCCCTAGGAGCTGTATCAGTGAAGAAATTGTTTTGGCATATGTCTGAGATTTTGTTGCCTTTGTATTCTTCTAGAATTTTTATGGTTTCCTGTCGTACATTTAAGTCCTTTATCCATCTTGAGTTTATTCTTGTGTATGGTGTAAGTTGGTGGTCTAGTTTCATTTTCTTGCATATGTCTGTCCAATTTTCCCAACACCATTTATTGAAGAGACTATCTTGGCTCCATTGTATGTTCATGCCTCCTTTGTCAAAAATTAATTGAG
Source organism: Myotis yumanensis (assembly GCF_028538775.1). Classification (NCBI taxonomy): domain Eukaryota; kingdom Metazoa; phylum Chordata; class Mammalia; order Chiroptera; family Vespertilionidae; genus Myotis; species Myotis yumanensis. Next base: position 77,875,532 of record NW_027223753.1, read on the forward strand.
CATATTGGTTCGGGCTAATTTCTGGACTCTCTATTCTATTCCACTGATCTATATGTCTGTTCTTGTGCCAGTACCAGGCAGTTTTGAGAACAGTGGCTTTGTAATACAGCTTGATATCTGGCATTGAGTTCCCACCTACTTTGTTCTTTCTCAGGATCGTTGCAGCTATTCGGGGTCTTTTTTTATTCCAGATGAATTTTTGGAGAGTTCGTTCTAGATCTTTGAAGAAGGCCATTGGTATTTTAATGGGAAGTGCGTTGAATGTATAGATTGCTTTGGGTAGTATGGACATTTTAATGATGTTGATTCTACCAATCCAAGAACATGGTATGTTCTTCCATCTGTTTATGTCTTCCTCTATCTCTTTTTTCAACGTCCTGTAGTTTTCTGAGTAGAGGTCTTTAACCTCTTTAGTTAAGTTTATTCCTAGGTATCTTAATTTTTTTGGTGCGATGGTAAATGGGATTGTTTTTCTGATCTCCCTTTCTGAAAGTTCACTGTTGGTGTATAGAAATGCTTCAGATTTCTTGGGGTTAATTTTGTATCCTGCTACATTGCCAAATTCGTGTATTAAGTCTAGTAGCTTTTTGATGGAGTCTCTAGGGTTTTGTATGTATAATATCATGTCATCTGCAAATAAGGACAGTTTTACTTCCTCTTTTCCAATTTGGATGCCTTTTATTCCTTCTTCTTGCCTAATTGCAATGGCTAATACTTCCAGTACTATGTTGAACAGGAGTGGTGAGAGTGGGCATCCTTGTCTTGTTCCTGTTCTTAGGGGAAATGGTGTTAGTTTTTGACCATTGAGTATGATGTTGGCTGTGGGCCTGTCATATATGGCTTTTATTATGTTGAGGTATGATCCTTCTATTCCCACCTTTCTGAGAGTTTTTATCAAAAATGGGTGTTGGATTTTGTCAAATGCTTTTTCTGCATCAATTGATATGACCGTGTGGTTTTTTTCTTTCAATTTGTTTATGTGATGTATCACATTTATTGATTTACGGATGTTGTACCATCCTTGCATCTCTGGGATGAATCCTACTTGGTCATGGTGTATGATCCTTCTGATGTACTGCTGGATCCGATTTGCTAAGATTTTGTTGAGGATTTTGGCATCTATGTTCATGAGGGATATTGGCCTGTAATTCTCTTTCATTGTGATGTCTTTACCTGGTTTTGGTATTAGGGTGATGCTGGCTTCATAGAATGAGCTTGGAAGCGTTCCTTCCTCTTGAATTTTTTGTAGTAGTCTGAGGAGGGTAGGTTTTAGTTCTTCCTTGAATGTTTGGTAGAACTCCCCTGTGAAGCCGTCTGGCCCTGGGCTTTTGTTTGCTGGAAGCTTTCTGATGACTGCTTCAATTTCTTCCATAGTTATTGGCCTATTGAGGTTTTTAGATTCTTCCTGATTGAGTTTTGGAATGTTGTATTTTTCTAGGAATTTGTCCATTTCCTCCAGGTTGTCCAGTTTGTTGGAGTAGAGTTGCTCGTAGTATTGTTTAACAATCATTTGTATTTCTGTGGGGTCTGTTGTTATTTCGCCTCTATCATTTCTGATTTGGTTTATTTGGGACCTCTCTCTTTGCTTCTTGGTGAGCCTGGCTAGGGGTTTGTCAATCTTGTTTATCCTTTCAAAGAACCAGCTCTTGGTTTCATTGATTTTCTGTATTGTTTTTTTGGTCTCTATTCATTGGTTTCTGCTCTAATCTTTATTATCTCCTTCCTTCTGCTCACTCTGGGGTTTTCTTGTTGCTCTCTTTCTAATTCTTTGAGTTGTAGAGTTAGATGATTGACTACCATTTTTTCTTGTTTTTTGAGATAGGCCTGTAGAGCTATAAACTTCCCTCTCAGGACTGCTTTCATTGTGTCCCAGAGGTTTTGGATTGTTGTGTTTTCATTGTCATTAGTGTCCAGGATGTTTTTAATTTCTTCTTTGATGTCATCGGTAACCCAATCAATATTTAATAACATGCTATTCAGCTTCCAAGTGTTTGAGTATTTTGGGTTGTTTTTATTGTAGTTTATTTCTAACATTATGCCATCGTGGTCTGCGAAGAAGCTTTTTATGATTTCAATCTTCTTGAATTTGTGGAGACTTTGCTTGTGACCCAATATGTGGTCTATTTTTGAATATGTCCCATGAGCACCTGAGAGGAATGTATATTCCGCAGCTGTGGGGTGAAGTGTTCTGAAGATGTCAATTAAGTCCATCTGATCTAGTGAGTCATTTAGGATTGCTGTTTCTTTGCTGAGTTTTTGTCTAGCGGATTTATCCAGTGATGTCAGTGGTGTATTAAAGTCCCCTACTATGATTGTATTGTTGTCGATCTCTCCCCTGATATCTTCCAGAAGTTTTCTTATGTATGTGGGTGCTCCTGCATTGGGTGCATATATGTTTACCAGGGTTATATCTTCTTGTTGTATTGATCCCTTTAGTATTATGAAGTGGCCTTCCTTATCTCTGGTTATGGCCTTCACTTTGAGATGTATTTTGTCAGATATAAGTATTGCTACCCCAGCTTTCTTTTCCTTTCCATTTGCGTGAAAGATATTTTTCCATCCCTTCACTTTCAGTCTGTGTGAGTCCCTTCTAATGAGGTGGGTCTCTTGTAGACAGCAGATGTATGGGTCATGTTTTTTTATCCATTCAGCCACTCGATGTCTTTTGGTTGGAGCATTTAGTCCATTTACATTTAAAGTTATTATTGAAAGGTACTTGTTTGTAGCCATTTCTTTTTTTGTGTGTGTGTGTGGCTGTTTTCTTTCTGAGCTTGATATTTCTTCTTTTTACACCAGTCCCTTTAGCATTTCTTGCATGGCTGGCTTGGTGGTGATAAACTCCCTTAGCCCTTTTTTGTCTGTGAAGCTTCTTATTTCCCCTTCAATTTTGAATGATAGCCTTGCTGGATAGAGTATTCTTGGATTCAGTCCTTTGCTTTGCATCACTTTGTAGATTTCCGTCCATTCTTTTCTGGCCTGATGTGTTTCTGTTGAGAAATCATTTGATAATCTAATGGGAGATCCCTTGTATGTTACTTTCCGTCTCTCTCTTGCAGCCTGTAAGATTCTCTCTTTATCCTGAACATTTGCCATGGTAATTATGATGTGTCTTGGTGTGGGTCTTTTCGGGTTCACCTTGTTTGGGACTCTCTGGGCTTGTGTGACTTTTTTCTTCCCCACCTCAGGGAAGTTTTCTGATATTATTTCTTCGAATAGGTTTTCTAATCCATGTTCATCTTTCTGTTGTTCTGGCACCCCTATTATTCGTATGTTGTTTCGTTTCATGTTGTCCCAAAGCTCCCTTAGGCTCTCCTCCTGTCTTTTAATTTTTTTCTCCATTTGCCGTACAGTTTGAGTGTGTTTTGCTTCCTTATCTTCTAATTCACTAATTCGGTCCTCCGCTTCTCCCAGTCTACTGTTGATACTTTCAATGGAGTTTTTTATTGAAGCTATGTCACTCTTCATTTCTTCTTGGGACTTACTTAAGTTGTTGATTTTTTCATCTGTTTCTTCTAGCTTCTTGCACAAGTAGTTGAGTTTTTCATCTGTTTCTTCTTGCTTCTTGAACATGTGGTGCATGAACTCTAGGAACCTTATTCTGAATTCTTTTTCCGTCATGTTGCATATCTCTGTCTCACTTAGCTGCTTTTCTGGCGAGTCCTCCTTTTCTTTCCTTTGGGGGTTTCTTTGCCTACCCATGTTTGATCTCGCTGACATATGTAGATGTTGAGATGTTCAGTGGCTGCTCCCTGGGTGGCAGGGGCTCCTTGGGTTGTGGTTGCTGCTCAGGCGGTTGCGGTAGCAGCTGCTTTCCAGTTGGCAGCAGCTCCTCTGGTGGGTGTTGTTCACAGCTGTGTTGGCTCTTCTGGCTGGTGGGGGGAGGCTTCACGTACAGTTGCTGTTCCACAGACAGAGGGTGTGGTGCTCAGGAGGCTGTGGTGTTCAGGAGGCTGCAGTGATCAGGGGGCTGCTGTTGCTTGGATCTGCTGCGTTGATTTAAAGGCACAAAATACAACAGAGCAAGGCACAACGTACCAGGCACTGAACACAAGTATATTCACAATATTAATAACCCCAAATAAAGGTGACCACCTGAATTAAGAGAATTAGGGGATAAGGGAGAAAGAAGAGAAGAAGATAAAAGAGAGAACAGAAAAGAAAAAAACAAACAAAAAAGGAGTGCAAAAATAGAATTGGGAAAAAAGAGGGGGGAAAAAAAAGAGAGCGAAAAAAGAGAATGAAGTAGAAGCGGGGAAGAGACTCCCCGTATGAGGAGCAAACTCCAATAGAACTGCCACTAATCTCAACAAATTCCAGCAACAGATCCCTGGAGATGAATGCAAACTACAAACCACCAATAATATCCAGAGGGGTAAGGGAAAACAGAAGCACAAAAATAACCGGGGTGGGGTGGGGGAGGGAAGGGAAAAACCATCAGAAAAAAAAGAAAAAGAAAAAGAAAAACAACCTCGCAACCAGTCCTAAAAAAGAAGAAAAAACACAAAACAAAACAAACAAACAAATTAAAAAAAAAAAAAAAAAAGCCCAATATATTCAACAATCAAGAAAACAATAGAAAGATAAGAGAGAAAAAAATGGTTGGAAAGTGAAGAAGGATAAAGAATAGGTGTATAAGGATTTAGAGCAGTAGATAGGAAATAGGATATATAAGTAGGGTGGAATTAGACAGGGGGTAAAAAGAGGGAATTGGGAAAGTCTGGAGCAGGAATAGGGTAAGAGAAACAGGACACCAAAAGGGGAAAAGTAAGGAAGAGGGTTTTAGCAAAGAGGTGGAATTGAGATAGGGAAAATTAATGCTAAAGGAACGATGAAAATAGAATGGAGAACACTAATCCCAAAAGAAAATAAAGAGAAAATAAAATGGCACTTTAAAAAATGGTAAAATGGTAGCAGTAATAATACTGGTTAAAAATAAAAATGTGGTAATTGAAAGGGTAAAACCAGGTGATGGAAAAAGAAGAAAAAGAGAAAAAAAAATTGGTTTCTTAGTAAAAAGGTGAAAAAATTAAAAAGAAAAAGGAAAAGAAAAAATTTGCAGTAGTGATGGTCTTTCGGTTCTTCTACTCTTCAGCCTGGTTCGCCTTAGTCCTGCCAGGTATTTAGGAGAGTGTTGAATTTGCCTGCATTACACTGTTCCTCCGTGTTGTAAATCACAGTCCTGATTTTAAAGCAGGCCGTATTTGTGATCCAGTCTGCCTTAATTTGTATTCCCCTAAGAGTCAGTTTGTGGCTCAGCCTCTGGGTGGCAGTGTTTTTGGGTTGGCCTCTGAGGCTATACAGCTTCTCTATCCTTTTTTAATCCTTACCCTGCTCTGTGTTGTTGGTGGGACTGAAAATCCCTCTATAGGCCAGACCCTGGTAACTCCCAGGGACTAATCAGCTTGTTTTAGTCCTTTATCTCATACAGGGTGGAATCTGGGTGTGGCTGTGCTCCTTGCCTGGGGGGCTGCGGGGAGGAATTCCACCCTCTGGAGGAATGGCTGCCCCAGTCCTGGGCCCAGGGGGGTCTCAGCACTCAATTCGCTGCCACCTCCTCCGGCTCCCCCTCTTTCCTCAGCCTCTCCCCAGATTCCCCTCGTCTGCACCTTCACCCTCTCTTCAGCACAGGTGAGTGTCTGTATCCGAACTGTCCTATGAGTAGGGTTCAGTGAAAACAAAGGAACAGACAAACGCCGGCCGGCCGCGGAAACGCTCCTCTCTTACCGGTCTGGGAAACGCTCCTCTTACCAGCACTGCATGGTCTGGGAAACGTTCCTCTCTTATGGGCACTGCATGGTCTGATCAGTTCCTCAGGATGCCCCCTTTAGTCTCAGTTCTCCGCAATTGCAAAATCCAAATCTCAAATCTCCTGGCGCCAGCAAACCCGCAGAACTCCTTACCCTGGTCAGGGTCTGTGTCTGTCCCAAGAGACGCGGCTGTCTGCCATGCGGTCTCCCTCCGACCCTCTGGGCTCAGGTCTGGCAAACTTTCCTGCCCAGACCCCTGGTTTTTAACCTTTCCAGGGGAGGTCTGCCCTTCCAGGCTGCAAGCCGTCTCACCAGCTGAGTAAATTTGCCAATTCGGGGTGGGTGTTATTAGTTTCAGCTGCTTACTCCGTTTGCTCCGGGACAAGACCTGGGACGCGTCTGCCTATATCACCGCCATCTTGCTTCTCCAATTTCAGCATTCTTTATGTTGATTAATTTCTCCATAGATTGCATTTAATCTGCAAATAGGTTTTTCAAAAGTTTCATGTTGTCAAATCTCACTGAACCCGTGATTTCATGTATAGAAATGCTTTTCTATTGTCTTTAATACCTGAAGAGCAAACTGACCTGAGATAATGGAAATTTTGTTACACTGTTTCTGAAACTGTGCTTATTCTGAAGTCAGTCAGATTTTGCCACATGCGTGTATGTTGCTTTTTCTTTCTAGAAACTTTAAAAATGCTCTACTCAATAACTAAATGTATTTTTATATTACTAGCTCTGTATTAACTCTTCTTGGTATATGACGTGCCCTATTGACTAGAAGAGTCAGTCATTCATTTACTGTAGGTAATTTTCCTATATTATATCTCTGATTATTTTCTATCTGATGTTGGAGTCTTTACTTGAGCAATATCAAACACCTTTAGGATAAACAGACTATAGTTTCCATATGTATTGTCTTTCTAATTATTTAAAACTTGTCTCTACCTTTATTCACTATCTATATATATAAAACCCTAAGTGACCGTACGACCAGAACAACCCAAAGGACCGGTTGCTATGACACGCACTGCAGGGGCCGGGGCTGGCCAACCTCCCTCAGCCCCTTCCCCTGGCCAGCCTTACCCCAAATAAGACCCCCCAACCACCATCAGGGACAGAGCCAGACAACTTCCCACGACCCCTACCCCCACACCGGCCAGCCCTGATTGGGACTGGGCGAGATGGCTCCAATAGGCTCCGATTGCTGGCCAGGCCTAGAGACCCCACCCACCCATGCCACAAATTTCATGCACCAAGCCTCTAGTAACTAAATAAAGCCTCATCTTCATGATAATTTTGTTTCTTTCTGCTTCTAGTTTACTTTATTTGCACTGTTTTTATTTTTATCTTAGGTTTATTTTTCTTTTGTCTTTGTTTCTTAGATAATATATTCTTTCAAACTGGACTATTTGTGTTACCTTTTGAAATCAATGCCTTTCTCCACTTGTATAGTTTGGTTTGGTGGGGGAGCTGTTATATATTTTCATAGTTCTCAAAGCATTTATTTCCATCCTCCACCTGTTCAGATCTTATCTTTCTCTGAAATAGTTTGTGTGATTTTGCTTTGACATCCTTCCCACCTTATGTGGAGTGATTTATCTTCCCTTCTGAACTAGCAGGCACAGAGAGCAGGATGTAGGGAAGGGGCAAGCACAGCTCAGGCTGACTGCAGTCTTTGCTGAAGTCCCAAGTTCTCTCATATTGCTGAGATCCCACCAGATGGCCTTTGTTAGACCATTTCACCCAGCTTGGCATGCATTCAGTTCTTGAACTTTGGCTCATTCTCCCAACTTAGCCCTCTATGCTGCAGCAATAGAATCAAGGGCCTTTCCTGCTCTTGCCAAGGTCCAGATGTGGTTTGTAGACCATTTATGCAACGTTTGATCTTGATTTTCCCAAGCATATCTACTCATGCCTTTAGCCCACTCCTTGTCAAATCAGAGGGTATTGAGAAATATTCTCAGGATTTTTGTAGCTTTCTATCCTCAGTGCTGCTTGCTGAGGTAGGAACAGGGTTGTCAAACTGGCCATTACACCACAGTCTTCTGTTCTTTCTCTGGTTATCACTTTTTGAAGTTTATAATTATTCCTTATTTCTGTTCGCTGCTGGAAAATTTTTGGCAGAGTTGTTTTGCTCTTCCTTTTGTATTGGAGGAGGGGGATTCTGTACTACAACTTCATGGTACCACCATCCCTCAGACTCAACATTACATGCTACTGTGTTTATGAGATATGCATCTTAAGATTTTAAAGCAAAATTACTAATGTATTAAAATAAATAATCAGGTATGTGAAACATTTATAAACATTGGCTGAGTGTTCATGTTGTACAAGACCTGATAGTATGAAACACATTCTGGTGAGTAAGTAGAGACAGGAAAATGGAAAGAGAGGCAAATATGTTTATGATCATTCTACAAGGGAGCATTACTTCCATTAACAAATCATAGACACAATGTCAAGAAGTATTAAAGAGTGGAGATAGCACACCCAGTTAAGAGACTATTGAGAAGTGTAATGGAGAACATGGCATTGATCATGTAGTTAAATGTTGAACAGGGAAGGGGATAAAGGCATAAACAGATGAGGAAAAGCATAGAATGTAGTTGGAAATGAACAACCTATATAATAAACATATAATTTTACACAATGGGGGAATTAGGGGCAGTGGAGAAAAAAGGCTAAAAGTACAGTATGGGGCTGCAGTGTAGGTAACTGATGCCAGAAAGACTACCTACTAGATAGCAGAAAGCCTTGAGTAGTTAATAAGAGCATGATATGAATAGGTCAGCAAGGATGATCACTAATTTGACAAGTTGAACCCTGAGATAGTGGAAAAAATGCCACAGTAGGTGTCATGAGACAGACTCTCATTCCAGCTTTCCCACACTTACCCAGATGTGTCAGATTGAGTCTTCTGACCCCTGTTGATCTCATTACTTTTTTGGTAAAATAAAGGTGGTGAACTTGGCTTCTGAAACTTATTCTAGCCCTCAAATAGCCTAGCTCTATGTATTGTAATGAGGAAAACGTGTGAAATATAAAGACTCTTTTTAGTATGTGGTAATAATTTTGGCAAAAATAAATGGGGGATAAATTACGGTGATTTAAATACTTATAGAAAACATTTTTGTAATGCAAGGGAATTTTCAGAGGTAGGATCAAGAAGTAGGAGAAATTACATTTTAAGATGATTCTGAGTTTCTGATTTTGTGTTATAGAAGGATACAGATGGCCTTCAGAAGTGTGGAAATAAGGCCAAGAAGCTGTTTTTAAGGACCAGGTCATTTTATAAACTTGGAATATTGGGAGGTTAAGGCAGTGATACTGACATATGGTGATGGTAAATTGGCAGTTAAAAATGCAAGTGTGACAATTCAAATGAAAAATGTAAGAAACTTGGGATTCAATTTGATAAAAAAGTGATTGTTTAACCTCAGAAGTGGAATATAGTTGGTGATATAGAGAGAGGAAAGAAGTAGAAAATGCAGAATAAAGTCAACTCTTAAAGGAGGTCTAATCCGTAATTAAGATGAGATAGGCAAAATATAAGGGGTAGAGAAATGAAAGATGACAACATGAACAATTAGTTCACTCAACAGGTATTTGAGGAGTACTTTTTGAAAAACACTGAAGTACTTTAGGAAACAAACAAATTCTACCCTCAAGTATGACAGAGATATGACTTTTAAATTTTGGTTAATTATGTACATTTATTAAGAATTGTATATCAATTCCTTGAGAATTCTGAGAGAGATGATACTACTTTCTATCAGGAAATATATGGGGATAATATTTTATATAGTAAGTGGCATTTGGTCTGGACCTTAAAGATGGGTAAGATTTTCCAATGGAAAGAATGCTAAAGGGGCAATTTCGGATGGAAAAACTTATATTAGTTGTAGTCCTATAGTAGTAGGGATCATTGCAGGCAGCATAAGGCACAGCGTGGTGGAGCTCTGGAATGACTTTATTGACTACTTACAGGGGCCCATGGACACATAACAGTTGAGAGACAGACCTGGAACAGAGTGTTCTAGGAGTCACTGAAGACCAGAGCCATGCAGACAGCGCCACTGACAAAGCTATTGTCCTGGAGGGATGGTCTCACTGCAGGAGCCATGGTGTGGAAGCAGTGAGGGAACAGGAGGATAAGCCCCCAGCCTCCTTCCTCCTTCTACCACCTCTTGCTGTGACTGCCACCAGCTTATCCTAGTGAGAAGCAAGGGAGCTAGGTGACACAGTGAGTAGGGATAGCTCCCTGGAGCACAGCCTGAGATAGAAAATGGATTTGGGTAGTGGCCAAATGAAGGATAATCACCATATCTACTGAGATAAAAACAAATAAAACGTATATCTAAGAAAAACAGATATTTCATTTTCACCAGAATAAATAATATATGAGGGTGATAAGCCAGAAATGTCCTTACAAAAGTAAATGGCTATTGAAATTCACAGTGACATGGGAAAGGGCAGGGTAGGGAAATTGTGGACTGGTGCTTAAGTCACTTGGAAATTTTGGTGCCTTTCCTGGAAATCAGCAGATGAAAGCAGCAAGGATAGAGAGAAATATTAAGTTAAAAAGAGGTGCTACAGGAGGAAAGTTTGTTTTCTAAAATATTAATGTAACAGCAGCCAAGGAGAGGTAGTAGGGAGAAGGGGGTTCTCTGAGTCTTTCTCTTCACTTTACAAAGTCAGTAGCACAAATGTCATATATTTCAAATGTACCACTGACTTCAGACACATACCGGGATCAGGAGAGACACGTTACTTTCCGATATAGGTATTGCTGGGGAAATTAATGGCAAAAAAGGACAGTTCACAATAAAATAGTTCCTGGGAAATATTTGTGGGCTACTAAAATGGGAGGAGCAGTGGAGTGGGGAGAGGTGGCCAGAGCCACAGGAGATAATTAGAAGGGAAGAAGAGAATTAGAAAGGATGGCTGTGGATGGGGTTGTACACCTGGGATCGTCATTTTTAATAGCAGGAGCAGAGAGCAGGTTGTTGGAAAGTTTAGCAAATACATATTAACTCCTGTGAGAGGAGGGATGCATACTTATTAGGTCTATAGTCTCAAGATAAATCTTGGCATTTGAAAGTGGGTTTTAAGAAGGACCTCGGAGGTGGTTGACTACCACGTGTGATGGTGTCTGGAGCTGGCTCGTACTGGCTCCTGAGAGGTGATTGTGTACATTTCCACCTCTGGGTTCAGTGGCCTCATACTGGCAGCATGAGATAGGTCATGATGGATATATTTACACCACAGAAATCTACAAATGCTAGAAATGAGGGTTCCCCTCTACCTTACAGCCAATTGTTAAACATTTGCCAACACAAACTCGTCTTCTACAAAGACTCAAGCTGAGAATACACTATCGTGTTACGCAGTGAAGATGGTGTCCTATGAGAACATTTTTGCAAGAGGAGGGGAACCTTCTTTGCCAGGGGTGAGGGTGCAGGCATGCTTTTCTTTAAAAGAAGGGAATGAGTTCTACTCATTGGTCAGAACTATATATTGGTCAATTAGGAAGAGAATTCCAGATGATACAACCTGGAAAGAGCTGAACAAATAAAAATAAATAATCGGGCATGCTGAATTCAATGAATAGATCCATTCCATTGAATCGAGCAATGACTGACTTAGCTTACATGAGCCTTACAAGGTGAAGCTTCTTCCTGTGTGCACCCCCACTGCAAGAAGTAAAATTACACACCACCCACCTAAAGCTTGTCACAGTCACCTGTGCTTCTTTGGGAATCTTTTATGCATCCCGAGTTACTGCTATAAATTTCCAGCAATTGTGTCTGTGTTTTCTAATTTGTAGAGAAAATAAATATTCTCAAACCCCAACTGTTGTTGTTTCCCACCTTCAGATGCCTCACACTGGCTCAGTAGGCTTAAATAAACTCTACTGCTGAGCAAGGAATATTTTATTCTAGGAATATAGTGCTGAGGGTGAAAACAGAGTAAAGTTTTTCTTTCTTATAATTTTCTGGATTCCTCCTTCACCTTTTACCCTTAATTTCCTTCTTTAATTTTTTTCTAGATGACATGTTTTTTACACCAATCTTATACACAAGATTACTTAGGAACTAGAAATGCCTAAGAAGTTTAATGAGCAGAGATTACCTACTAAACAATATTGTTCATATAGTGGTCATTCATCATTCATTCAATAATATTCATTAATCATATTCTATGTGATAGACACTGTTAAAAGGACCTTACATCATACAGAGTGTTGACTCACAAGGTATATGCTCAAACAGAGAGAAGATGCAGCCATCAGGCATGCAGTGTCTACCCTAACTTGAGTTTGAATTAAACATTTGTAACTGTATTTACTGAACACGCTGACCATGTGCATGCCTTTTACTTCCTTTATTATTATTATTATTATTATTATTAGATTCACATCTTAGTAAATATTTAGTTTTCAGAGCAGAAGCAATTCAAATTAGCTGTACTGTAGGAAATATATGCGATTGCTATAAAGAACACTTTTGGGCCCTGACTGGTTTGGCTCAGTGGATAGAGCGTCGATCAGTGGACTGAAGAGTCCTGGGTTCGATTCCAGTCAAGGGCATGTACCTTGGTTGCAGGCACATCCCCGATAGGGGGTGTGCAAGAGGCAGCTGATTGATGCTTCTATCTCATCAATGTTTCTAACTCTCTTTCCCTTCCTCTCTGTAAAAAATCCATAAAATATATATTTTTTAAAAAAGAACACTTTTGGGAAAGAGCTGTGGATTTCTTCCCCCAAGGTCAGCCATGGGAAAGAGTGAAGTAGTGGACATGGCACAATCATAATGTTTATAAAGGAAACCTAAAGATCTTAGTGCACAAATGTCACCTCCATAGGTCATCACCATGCCTGACATTCCTACCATTGGTCATTCTTTTTCCTAACATAACCTTTCTCTCTAACCTTTGTTAAAATGTAAATAATATTAATTATCTGAAATTTTCAGTTTCTTAAGGAAAGCTCTAACAGGGACCTGAGTAAATTTGTCAAATGACATGTATGTTTTCACAGAAAAATGGGTTTAAGGGGTGTTCAGGAAGTAACTGGGGTATAGGCTTTGCAGGGGAGGATCCACAAAGGAGTCCAAGAGGCAGCATGAGAGCACTCTGTGGGGTTTATTAACTGAGAAAAGGAATAAGCTGCTAGAATACAAGGTTCACAGCCAAAATTACACTGGCCAGACAGAGTTGACTTTGTTTCTCATTGAATGTCATGGAGAGAGATGGCTGGGACTAGTCTTATGGGGTGGGTGATCCAGGGACCCAGGTTCCTTCCACCTTGCTGCTCCACATACCCATACTATTGTCCTCTCCAGTTTCACTATTAATGCCTGAAAATTCTCAACTATTAATACACATGTGTTCTCAAACAAATCTGCTCTTCCAAGCCCCACTGCTGCTCTACCTGGTAACTACTGGATCCTTTGTTCCGAGTAGATATCCAGTAGGTAGTCGCACTGACAACCAAGGAGTCCATGGAGCCTGCACTGACAGGCTCCACAACTCACCGCTTTGATTGCAAAACCAGCAGGATTACCTGTGGCTAGATGGAGGAGAGTGGGTCTGTCCCCTTTGGTTATACTATGCTCTATAGTTCCTGAAATAAAATTGTTTACACTTCACTGTTTTATAATTTTTAGTAAAAAATAATTTCAACTTTTAATATATAGTTTATGCTCTCCATTGCCCTAAATATGCACCCAGGGGTATAGGATATATGTTGTAGGACCCATCTGGGAGATAGCAACATGCTGTTTTCAGAACCTTTCTTCTCGTATGTATGTACTATCCCCAATGCAATTGACTTAGGATCTTCCTTCCCCAAAATGAGAATCTCCCCCTCTAAATATCTTTCTGTCAAACTTAGCCTACCAGTTCAGTATATATGTTCAGATCACTCTTTTTTTTTTTTTTTTTTTTTTTTACTTTTTAAAAAATTGACCTTTAAAGGAGAGAAAGAGAAACATCAATTAATTGGTTACCTTCTGTAACTTGCGGACCAAACCCACAACCTGAGCATGTGTCCTGACCGGAAACATTTTGGTGCCCAAGACAATGTTCAACCAACTGAACCACATGGCCAGGACTCAGATCACTCATATTTAAAGTGGGGTATAAGCAGGCATAGCATGGTAGGGCATGGGTTGGGGTGTGACACTTAAAAATCATGACACAAGATATGGAACAATAAATTTCTTCACTGGAAGCATGAGGCATACTATTCAATACACCAAAAGTGTCTACAATTATGATATCCATATTGTTCAAAATAACCAACTGCTTGGTGCAGCATCCTAATTGAGTGTTAAGTCTATCTGATTGAAAGTTCTGTTTTGATTCTAAAGTAGATTTAATCTATCATGTTGTAAATGGCAATAACAGTAAATTTTGATACAACAAAAGATGTTGTTTTTATGATCCAGCAATTGCGCTGGTTGGTATTTGCCCAAATGAATTGAAAACTTATGTCCAAGCAAAAATCCACACACAGAAGTTTATAGCAGCCTTTTTCATAACTGCCAAACTATAGTGTCCTTATTGAATGGAGAAATAAACTACAGTATATCCAGTAATGGAATATCATCCAAAGCTAAAAAGAAATGGACTATTAAACCATGAAAATACATGAAGGAATCTCAAATGTATCTTACAAAGTGTAAGAAGCTAATCTGAAAAGAGTATACATACTGTATGATTCCAACTATAGGACAATCTGGAAAAGGCAAAATATAGAAACAGTAAAACTTTATGTCATTGCCAGGGATTATTGGAAAGGAAGCATGAATATGTGGGGCACATAGGATTTGGGGAGTAGTAAAGCTATTTTGTATTATACGGTAATGGCAGATACATGTTGTCAAAACCCATACAATGTCCAAGATGATGTAAAGTATGGCCTTTGAATGATAATAATATGTCAGTGTAGATCAGTGGTTCTCAACCTTCTGGCCCTTTAAATACAGTTCCTCATGTTGTGACCCAACCATAAAATTATTTTCGTTGCTACTTCATAACAGTAATGTTGTTACTGTTATGAATCGTAATGTAAATATCTGATATGCAGGATGGTCTTAGGCGACCCCTGTGAAAGGGTCGTTCAACCGCCAAAGGGGTCGCGACCCACAGGTTGAGAACCTCTGGTGTAGATTCATCAGTTATAATAAGTATAACTCTGTGATGCCAGATATAGTGAGGAAGCCTATCCATGTGTAGGGACAGGGGTAAATGGGAACACTCTGTACTCTCTGCTCAATTGTGTTATGAACTTACAACTGTAAAACAAAAATCTGTGGAGGAGCAGAGCTTTCATAAAACAAATGTTAATATCCCCAATGCAACCCGGATTTCATCGACATAAGTGCAGCACTACAGTCTACTGTGAACGTTTCTATTTCCAAATTCAGGAACTCCAATATTTTGTCAATAATAAATTATATGAATATAGGTTAAAAGTTATAAAAGATTCCTGACCAATTTAAAGAAAGTAAGAAAATCCTTATATCCTTCTTTATTGGGGAATTATAGGAATATATCCCATATGTTCCAAATCTAAGATCTTTACTACTACTAACAGTCTGGATGCAATCCATGTCACAGCTCCTTGCCCTTAGGGAATAAGTGGGAGACAGATGTCAAAAGCTGGAATGTGACAATGTATGCCAGCTACTTGGACTGTATTATTTCATTGTAATCTCCAGAACAACTGTTAAGCTGACATTATCATTCCCACTTTATGAATATTTTGCATGAGGCAGGGTCAGAATTTGATCTTCCAAACATGTTGTTTGAGAGTCCCTCATTCTCCAGGGTTCCAAACTTGTAGACAGGAATACCAGTTTCCCCCAGGTAATTTTCTTAGACTTATATAAGAAAATGTATCAACTGGGACAGAGGCCTTAAATAGGAGAAAACCCTGGAGAAATGGTCCTGTGAACTTGTAGTAGGAAAGGACAAGAGAGCAGGCAGGACTGGGCTGTAGAAGAATCCTCCATCAGGAGAGCAGCATTATAGATCCAAGACAGGATCAGAAACACAGCCATTTTCTTAACCAGGATAAGAATATTGAAAGGGGAGGATGAGAAAGGGGTGGTGATAGATTTTTTTTTTAAATGGACCTTAAAGAAGGGGCACTCAACAATTGTGGGCGTTATTGGGGAATGCAAAATGATAATGGCAAGTCATAAGTTGGGGGAAAGAGGAGGTGGAAATAAAAAATATATGTATTTTTTTATTTTTTACTTCTGAATCTCAACTCTAGACAGCTTGAAATTGACCTCACTTCCATCTCATGTACTAACATGAGAAATAAAATAACATGAAAGCAGCAACTATAATGAACTTGCCTCTGAGGCTTTGAATCTGAAATATAGGGATGGCCCTGCCATCAGAAATCTGGTCCCTTGGTCAATACGAAGGTCGGGATCTCTCTGCTATACTATATCACTGCCATGGAGGAGAAAGAGAAAATAACAATAATTTCCAGTAGTTGTTAGTGAGCTCAAACCCAAGTACCATTTCCTGTCCTTACCTCCTCTCTTTCCCTCCTTTCTCCAGCTACCATGTCAGTCTTGTACTCTGTTGAAGAGAATTGCCAGAAGTTGCAGTGATGCTCAAGCTTAGCTTCCCTTTAGACTCGCCTGGGAAACTTTTAGAAAGAAAAAGCATGGGTCCCACCCCAGAAAAACTAAGCCAAACCCATGGGTGCAGAGAGCATCAGGAAAACAGTAGGTTTGAAACCCACCTCCAGGGGGTTCTAATGTGCAGTAAGGGTTCAGAGCTACCGAAGTGAATGGTCTTTCTGAACTGCATGGTGAAACAAATGATGAGATGTTATTTATTTCATTCTTGAGGAGTCTTTTGATTCCTGTATATAAGCTAGATCTTTGCTGTGAGATACTTTGTCAGTAAAAGTATTTTCAAAATATGTTTTAAAATACTAGAGGCCCAGTGTATTCGTGCACTCAGCCTGGCCTGAACCTTCTCGCAGTCTGAGAGCCCTTGAAGGATGTCTGACTAAAGGCTTACGCCCGCTCTTTCTGGGGAATGGGCCTAAGTTTTCAGTTGGACATCCTTAGCGCAGCTGTGGAGGTGGGAGAGGCTCCAGCCACTGCCACTGCACTCGCCAGCCGTCAGCCCGGCTTGTGACTGAACGGTGCTCCCCTTGTGGGAGAGCACTGACCACCAGGGGGCAGCTCCAGCCTCTCCTCCAATTGCCCTGCAGCCACCAGTTGCCACTGTCACCCACCACTTAGTTTTTCTGGGGTGGGACCCATGCTTTTTCTTTCTAAAAGTTTCCCAGGTGATCGTTGTCCCCTTCTTCTGCTCACTGGCACCAGCCTTGGCTGGCCTGGCACTGCCCAATCGCCAGCCCTGCCCCCTGCTGGCCCGTCGTTCCACCGTTCAGTTTAGTTGTATATTAGGCTTTTATTATATAGGATATTTTTATTGATTTCAGAGAGAAAGAGAGAGGGAGAGGGAGAAAGAGATAGAAACATCATTTATGAGAGTCATTGATTGGCTGCCTCCTGCACACCCCCTACTGGGGATCAAGCCCACAACCCAGGCATGTGCCCTTGAGTGGAATCAAACCTGGGACCCTTCAGTCTACAGGCCAGCACTCTATTCACAGAACAAAACTGGCTAGGGTAAAATATTTTGAAAATAAGGATTTCTTGTTCTTAGTACAAAAAACCCCCAGAATATTCCAGTATTGAAGTAGCACAGGAATTTGTATTTAAGCAGATCTGGCATTTTTCCTTTATATCTTTTTTTTTCTTTTTCTTTTTTGTCAATTTATTATTATCTACTCCAAGAGAAACAGTGAGAAATGAGCATTTCCTTTGGGAAATTACTTGAATGTGAATGCCAATAATCCATTCTACACTACCCAGATGCACAACTGGAGTCTGCCAAGAAGAAAAAGAAAATGTATTAAATCCACAAGAATGAACCTTTAAAATCACTTCAGCTGACAGAAGGCCACTGGTCTGAGGTGTGACAAGCAATGACAAGAAACTGCAGGATCTTGAAAAGTGCACCCACACTTGAACATAATATGATGAAAACCCTGCAAAGAATCTCTTGCTCCTGGAAACATGAGATCTTGTTAAGAATTAAAAACTGCTAATTTTTAGAAGGAAGGTGTTTCTCAGGACTCTGTGTTTGTCTTACAACTAAAGTATCTGTTAATTGAATACGAGTCAAAGGAAGTTTAAATATCAGTATTTGATGGCGTAAGCCCAGGATGTTTCCTTAGGCAAGTCTACATTTCTCTCCCCCTGGGTACGCTGCTGTAGGGATTGCTGATGCTGTAGGTCCATGCTAATGTTCAAATGTGGTCAAATGACTTGTATGTGGCCTTCAGTGTTTTCAACTTGGGTGCAGCTTATAATCTGCCTTTGGTGTTGACCTTTCTCTGCCTAGTGTTGCAAGAAATTTTTATAAAGTCTAGGTCACTTGGAGTTTTTCACAATCTCTATTTTCAATTTTTATACATACATACAATTGTATGCATGATGGGGAAAAATCCTGAAATCTCACCTCCTTTATGAATATTTTTAAAAAATTAAAATCCTAAACTGATTCAAATGTTCACAAGGCTCCAGCAGTTATTCTTCACCAACAACTCTTTTATATACTTGCCTGTGTCCTGCATCCCTAAGAACTATATGCCCTTATTTGATGAAAAGGCAAGGCAAATAGATGATTCTATGTCAGGGAAGGACTTTCTAATTCATGAATCATAGACTCCTTTATGGTTGGCTTAGCAAAGATCCTGTGCCAGGTCTAAAAATATTTGCAGGGGAACATCAAAATCCAATAAACACAGTTGCTGAAGATTACATGGTAGAAAGTGAAAAATGCTATTAATATTGAAATAATTAATGTAAGAAACTGAACATGTACACAGAGCAAACAGTTTAAAAGTAAAAAAAAAAAAAAGAAAGAAAGAAAAAGGAAGAAGCAGTCACAAACCTACCATATGGGTTTGGTAAACTAACAGACCTGGATTTAAGTTGAGTTTCTATATTTCCTAGTTGTGCCATGTTCAGTAATATCAAAAATCTGAAGCTTGGCCATGATACTACCTACCTCAAAGATTGCTGAGAAGTTGTTGAAGAATTCGTTGAGAAAAAGTTACCTAAGTGCACCTTATATGACATCTGGAATATATATTAGAAGGGATTTAATAGATGTCAATTACCATTCCCTTCCCCTTTGTCCTTGGAAATATTAATGTGAGAGTAGCATCACTACCCAGAACTTCAGAGGAGCTGAATTCTGAGGTTAGATCTTAATAGTTAATTATATTTTTCTCTTAGACCCTGAACAAGTACAGGACAAAGCCAGTTCTCAAAGTCTGAAAAAGAAAATCAGATCCCGGTAAGGAAAGCTTGGTTGTGTAACCTGGTGTTGCGGGGCTGCTTTTATCTGGGATCATGATAACCCATTATGAGTGTGCTTCAGAAACCTTGAAAGTGGATAGCAGCAAAACGCAATTCACTGCACAAAAGCAGCATGAGACAATGCACCTTTCAAAATGTTCTGAAACCCCAATCACGGCCATGTCACAGAGATTAATGGTAACTTATAAAACAAGTGCATGATAGCAATGCCTTTTTAAATGAAAGTGGGGGAGCGTGAAAACATAATAGGCGAGTTCTTTCTAAATTTCCTATTATCTTGTCCTTCCAAAGAAGATACATAATCAAAACTGGGTTAGGAACACGGCCTAGAAGTTGCTTAGGATAATGTGCCTTTAAGGGGTGAAGGTCATGTCACCTTCTCCATTTTAGCCCCCATTACATTCCTGAAGACAAAGATAAGCATGTTTCCATTTAATAGTGTAGCCACAAAATCAATAGAGAGAAATTGTTAATACACAGTGCAAATGCCACTTGAAGCAAATACCCTCAAGGAAAAGAGACTTTTAGAGCAAGAAAAGACTTTAGAAAGAATCTTGTCCAAATTTCACAGGTGAGGAAAATGAAGCCCAGATATAAAGGAGATATCCTGGTTAGTATCAAAGCCTAGAATTGACCCAGACCCTCTGACATGGTGGTGGTTCTCTTACCATCACATCCTATCAGAACTAAGAGTGTGAGCTGAAAGCATTTAAGTACAGCTACAACTGCCATTCTATAATAGGGCCCATAAAAAGTCACAGAATAAATAAAAGGCAATTTTCACCAGTGAGAAGGTTTTGATTCTAATGTAAACTGTCTCTATTTCATAAACTGTAATTCTGCACAAGTTGAAAAGAATAGAAAGTTAGAGAGAATTATGAATTCCATTTTGTTTTCTGATTATGTTTATAAAGTTTGGAAACCATGTCCATTTCTCTAAAAAAAATAAACTGGCTATGAATTCTACAACCTAGAGGCCAGGAACAATAATGCTTCAGTCTCTCTTCCTCCTTGCCCAACTCCCATTCAAATGTCTTCTTGAAACAAAGGCCCTGACAAAGTTTTGCCCAAGCCTGGAAAAGCTTTATATTAGCTCATAGGGGGGAAAAAAAAACACAAGGCAAAATAATATAAACAGCAACTCTGACAGCAGGGATGAAAGCTCTTCTCTCTGCTTTCTTGGCTGCTCAGTCAAGATCTTGGAGCCTGATGATGAATAGATTGCATGTGTGCTGCAGAAGATAAAAATGATCTTTGTTGGCCCTTTCCCAGGCGCAGATGTCACGGCCTCGACCTTCAACATCTTACTCCAGCCCCAGTTTGCTGAGATGTTCTGTGGCACGGTCCTTGTGTCACTCCGCCTCAGTGTGGTAAGAGACTCCCAGAGCCTGGGAATGTGCTCCTGTTTGGTGATGCCTTCCTGCGTCACTAAAGCAATCAGATGGAGCCAGCTTGAAAGAGACAATAAGAGCTGGACAAAAGCCAAGAGGGCAAACAGATGGGCAATAACCCCCTCTTTTATCATTCGTGCCTATGGAGAATTATTCAGCAGAATTGGATACTCTGATGAACAAAGCCCAGGACAGCTTTATGCAGTTGAAATTATGGAATTCTTCCTTTTTATTTGCTCTGTGCTCTGAGAGAGATGCTGAGAGGATATTCATATTTATAATAGTAGAGAATCTTTGCAGCATAAAAAGGAATCCACTGATGTTTGTGGCGATCAATATAGTGTGATGCTACAGAGTGGGAGCTCCACTCACCCAGACCCCTTTATCACAGATCAGGATATATATGGGACATCTGTCAACACCCTCCATAAGTTCCCAGGGCCGTTGATCTGAGATGGACAGGGCTTGGGAAAAGAGATGATGCATCTGTTATTCTAAATCAGAATCACCTGAAGGGCCAAGGAAATAATAATCCTCACTGTATAAATTTGAAATAATTCAGTAAGCTGTGATTTGGAAAGCTTCAGCAATGGACTTGGGAAAAGGAAGTCCCCTGTAATCGGGGATAAGACAGCTGGAAATGGGGAGGCATCTGCTGAAATAGAAAGTGCATTGGAGACTTTTCTATTTTCTTTCCCCAATCACACCTTCAATCCCAACCGAGTGGGTCCTGTAGGCACTGTGGGATACCAGTGAGCAGCTGGGTGAGGCATACACTTTAGGGCCTTTCACCTTTGCAGGTACCTCTACCAACAGCTACTGCAGTCTTTGTGTTTTTGTGGTCATGTTTTCCCCTGAAATGCAGGAGGAAAGACCTAAGCTTAGGCTTAGAATCTGATCAAATCTAGAAGAAATTCTTTCAGACTAGATGGGTGACACATTTACCTTTGTTTGTTTTTTTTGTTGTTTTTTTTTTTTTTTTGGCCTGATTTCAACAGGAGTTTTAAAATAAAAACTGAAATAATATCTTATTTTATCACATGCCTAAAAAATTTATTTCACATCAAGGATATTTTGTTACACAAAAATAAAAATAGCAATGATAGCTACTACTCATTGAGTTATTAAGTGTGTGTGTACACACTAACAGTATATATGTGCATAAAGACCCTTGGAGGTTAAGTGGCTTTCTTAAGATAATACTAGTAGTGGGCTTTGGGGTCCAGTGGTGTCTGATTCAGATCTCAAGAACTTTATATAAAACCAAACTACCTTATCTCTAGCATTCAGATGCGATTGAGTCAACACTGCCCTAACATCTTAACTCTCTTTTCACATTTCCTTAACTATGTTGTAAGCTCCTTGAGAGCAGGAGCCCCATCCTATATTTCTTTGTCCCCCCGACTAGATCGGAACAGGATTCTAGAGAGACTCTCTTCAGGGCCACTCCCAGACCTCCTTGTGATGAGAATCTGCTCTATACATCAAGCTATCTCCTCAATCTTATGAGACCTCAAGTCCTTATTTAATTTTAAAAACAAGGTGGGAATAGCTGCAATCAGATTTTGAGAATTTTGAATGCCATATGTGGTAGAGACAGCTGCTCACTGTGTGAGTTTCCATGTGTGCCCCTACATTTGCCAGCCTTCCCCCATTAGCTGCAGTGGGGACATATGACTACTTTTGAGAGAGATTGTGAGCAGAAATGACATAGGTTACATCTGAACCATGACAATTAAAAGTTGATTTCCCTTCTCCATTCTTCTCTTCTACCATCATGGTAACGTAAGATGATACCATCATACAAGATAAACAGCCTGAATTTATCAGTGACCAAATGGATGAGAACTCTTTCATCAGACTCTGCTAGAGAAAGAAATGCACTTTTGTTTCATATTATTACCACAAATCCTATTGTGTGTGTGGTTTTTATTAATATACCATACCATAAGATTTGGACTTTATATTAATGGAGTTGGAACATTAAAAGTTTCTACACAGGGAAGCAATAATTGGAACTATTTTAACTATCAAATTAGCTTTTTTCAAATAATTTCTTCATGTTTTCTCTCATACTGGCATTTTCCAAGATCATTTACTTTTCACTCATTCATTCAACCATTGATCTTTAATCATCTTATTTATCCATTAGTATGTATCTAGTGTGGGACATTCAGAGGTGATGATTTGGTAATTTACTAAATATAGAAATAGAGCATATTATATTCCAGACAGTGTTTGTGAAATACTTGCTTATTTAATCCTCATAGCAATGCTAGAAAGCACTATTAGTATCCTCATTTTCTATATTAAATTAACTAGAGAGATTAAGTAACATGCCCAAAGTCACAGAGCTGGTAGTGGGAAAAATGGGACTTGCATCTAGGCAGTCTGGCTCCCAAAACTGGGCTGTTAACCACTAAACTATGTTGATGACAGTGTTATAGTCTAAACAATGCAGACAGTGGAGTCCTAACAGATCACAATGGCCAACTTGGTCCTTACCCCACGGGCATTATTGAAACTAGTATTTTCCTCCTTCTAATTTATCACAAATATCAACTGGGGTTTAAGACAAGGAAGTTCTCAGGAAAGTGCTGAGAGAATTAACAGGAAATTGATCTTATCTCTACATTCCTTTAATATTTTCTTTATTAATTCCCATTAAATCACTGCTCATACCACATCTTTATTTATTTACTTAGTTATACACAAGTTTTATTCATCTTGGTATGCCTACAACACCTACCTCACTACAGGAATATGCAGACTAAATGTTTGACAGATGAGGATCAACTGCATTATTATTTCTCCACTGATGTGTAACTAGCACCTGGTTATAATATCTACTATTTAATGGACCAGGTTTCAAACCCAAGCAGTCTGACTCCAGATATGTTTTAAGTGCTGGAACATGATGCTGGACTGTTCCCCTAATGAGACTCATGATTCGACTGCCCATCTCTTTTGTCTATGGAGCTATCATGTTGAACTCTTCCCTTCCAGACAAAAGAGATTCCCTGGCATTTCTCAGACTCCCTGATGGCTCAGGATTTGAAAAAGAGAAGAATACAGACATGACACATTGCTTTAGAGCTGGAAGGTAATCCCCATGCCTTGACAGGACTGGAACGCCAGTACTCTCAGCTTTGAGCAGAGAGTCAATTGCCTCTTGAAAATTTCCTCTCCCTGTCCATGTTGTATCCATTAAGCAGCGAAAAAGCTTTCCCAGTGCATTGTCCATATTACTTCACTGTCATAATCAAAACCGTTAGGTTCCATTCTTTCCATATGTCTGAGGATGGCCAATGTACTTTATTTGGTGATATTTTAGTTCATTTGTTCTTAATGCCTTCAGGGGCCTGGACCGTTCTTATAACCTGAGGAAAGTGATGGACATATTCCCCCAGAAAAATGCACATGCAAAATGACACAGTAGCTTTTGCATAAATTTCAGAGATTCGGGGACCCTCTTCATTCTAAAAGCTCTTGCTGTGTTGACAGCCATGTATGTCATTTACATAGGAAGGACAGGTGCCTCTAGCTCCACTCCATACAGTAATAACGACAGCAAATGGACTCTGTAGACTGGAAGGATTGGCAGGAAGATGAAGGTGAGTTTTTGGTCATTGCTGCACCTCTGGTTACATTTTAGCAGGCTTATCTTTGCTTTGTATTTCAATCCTTCAGCTGTTTGCAAGCCCTTCTCACTCAGAAACAGGAGCAAAGCACAACATGTACTTGAAAAGAAAGAAACGCCCTGCTTCCCTGTAGAGGGGCGTTGGTGTCTGAACCTTGGGAAACGGGTGATGTTACCACACAGCCAGGCAGAGTTTCCAATGGCAACTGACATCAGAAAAGCAGGAAACCAGTTCAACAGCTGACACCAGAATGCTTTTCCATATGCAAAGCTGTCTGAAACCCACAAGAGACACTGAGAATAAACTTTGTGTTTTCTTTTCTTTTTGCTTAATAGCAAACAGGTCAGGGAGAAGTGCTGGACACTTTTAAAAATGCACTTATAATTTTGAATCCAAGCTGTGCGAGTGCCCATTGGAGACAACTGTTCTCTCATGGCCTGCTTTGAATAAACAATCCGGGCTCTGTGTGATATTACTTCTGAACCAGATTCTAGCACTGAACTGTGGGCTCGCCATGGTTACTTGCATTTTAAACCAGTGTCTCCTTTTCCTTCCCCTTGGCTAAGATTCCTGCTTACTTGGCAGTGGCTCCTTCTTATTTGAACTTTTGCCCTCTTTTAATCTCCACCAAATTTTAGTCTAAAAGAACCTTTCACAGGCACCTTTTGTTACTGAGTTTCTTTCTCGTGTGAGAACCAGCTTGGAGAGGTGGGTACTGGAAAACACTCCAGGGCCTGTCTTCCTTCGCTGTGAAGCCAGCAGTGACAAGCTGTTTTGTGTGTGTACTTTAAAAAAAAAATTAAGTAAGCACAAAATGCAAGCTATTAGCTGAAAACAAAATGTTTGCTTTCAAAACAAGTGCACACACACATATTTGCATACATCCATGTGGCTTCACTCTTGTCCATACCAGATGCTGCTCCTCAGCATCTCGCAATGCGTAAAGTTATTTCAGATCAAAAGTCAAACCAATGAAGTCTTATGCCCTCCTGATTTCCCACACCGGTTACAATTCAGCAGGCCTTCTAGGCCTCAACATCCATGAAAACTGTTTCCCCTTAAGAAGAATAGCATGTCAACCCCTCCTCTCATTTTACAGTTAGACTATCTGCTTTCTCTTTAAACAGTGCTACCATTTACTCAGAGCCTCATGCTTCATCCTGTCCATTATCTAGATTCTCTCCCATGCCTGGGCCCATAGACACTCAGCTTTGCTCTTCTCTCCCCTCCTCATTGTAGCCTAGTCCCCAGGCTCTCTCCATTCCTTCCCCTGGATCAAAGGCTCCTTCTCTTTCTACATTTCTTTCCCTCAGCCTCAGGACATATAGGTCTGTTCAGAATCAACAGCCCCACCAACAGCCTGGTGTCAGAGTAGGCCCTACCTTGTAGCCTGGTGATTCAGTTCTGCAAATTCTTCCCTACCCTTTTCTGAATATTGCAGAACCCCCCTCTTTATCGTTACACCTTGTCACTATTGGTCATCTTTTTGCCTTCTACTTGTCACAGAAGATGGGAGTTTACTGGCTTAAGCTACTACTTTTGCTCACACTCACTTTTTCACACCATGATAAATACTCGAATGCAACTGTCCAATCTTGTAGGGGAGAGGAACTTATTTTTCCCCAAAGCCAACCTCTCCATCTGTGTGAGCTCTTGATAGAGTCCTCCCAGATGCAGAGGGACTGTGCTCCACATTTCCTTCATAGTCACAGCCAGCTCCTTTTCTTCTGCTTTCAAACATGTTTAACTTATTAAAAACAACCACCAAAAATTTCCAAACAAGCTTTCCTATCCTGTATGTCCTTCTTACTTCTACCCAGCTTCTTTCCATCCTTATAACTTCACACATGAGTTATCACATCTGCTACTTTCATGACCTCATCTCTATTCCTTTGCTTTCTTTTTTTAAATAATATTTTTATTGATTTCAGAAAGGAAGGGAGAGGGAGATAGAGATAGAAACATCAATGATGAGAGAGAATCATTGATCGGCAGCCTCCTGCATGCCCCCATTTGGGTATCAAGCCTGCAACCTAAGCATGTGCCCTTGACTGGAATCAAATTCAGGAACCTCCATTCCACAGGCTGACACTCTATCCACTGAGCCAAACCAGCTAGGGCTATTCCTTTGCTTTCTTATCTCTCTACTCTAGCTTTCAGCTTTAACATCTTCCTAGGGTTTTTCTTATGAAGATCACCAATGAACACCTTCAGTCTCCTTGTCTTCTCTACCATAAATGGCCTACTTTTAAGATGACTCATATTTTCTGGTTATCTCACTATTTTATTTTCCTCCCCTTTTATGTTTCTGCTTCTTCACTGGTTCCTCTTCCTAAGGCTCCTTCCTTAACTCTGTAGTGTTAACTTTATCAAACATTTTTTTTTTTGGAAATTGACTCCCTTAGCTCAAATGTAACATGACATCTTGGGTCTTAAGCTCAAGCCTAATAACACCAAGGCCACAGGAGGGACTGATAATCACCTGGTTGCTAATATATAGAAATCCTGGACACTTGGTAAATAGCCACTTCCCTGTGTTCTACCACTCTACTATCCTAGCCTCTTCCCTGGAGACCCCTTGATTTCCTGATGATCCAGCAAATAAAGGATTTAATCCTGTATCAGCAAGTCCTTTCCAGAGTACTGTTTCAATATTATGGTCTGAATCCATTCAATGGTCTGCCATGATGGCTATTAAACACACGATATATTACACTGCCAATAAGTGCCTCTATGTTATTAAGAGCAGCCAAAGGGATACTCTCAAGGGCTTGCTAAGAGGTTAGACTGAGACATTTTTCTCCCACTCACTTTTCCAACCTTTCTATATAAGCAAAAGACAGAAGTTCCCGAAGAGAAAAAAAAGTTGTGGAAGGAGATAATTATCTGCCTATTGACAAGTGCTGTTACTGGAGGAATACAGATGAAGAAAGGGAAGAAGAACTTTTTCCACTTAAGTAAGAGAGGCTCTAGGGAGCCTTTTTGATGAGATTTTGTCTGCAAAAGAAGAGAAACCAGATCATCCTCTCCAATTGGACACTTTCAAGATGCAGAAATTTTTAGCCTTAGTCAGTGCATCAAAGTTTGATGGTGGAGGCCTTGGGAGCACTTGACATTTAGAAGGAATTTATGTGTGTCCCCTGAAGTTTGGCAGTGTACATAAAAATAGATACTGGAGCCTGCTGTCAGACTGGAGAGATCAGAAGATAAATGGCTGGCTACAAATGCCTTCCATGAAAAGACAAGGAACAGAGAGTGGCTTGAGGAGCAGACTATCCACAGTCTGGCAGGAAAACAGGGATGCATTTCCATTAGATCAAGTGAGCTGTCTTGATCTGCTCATAGTTTAAAAATTGCCTACTTGAGGTAGAGGAGATCCTAACAGAATGGATCCCTGGGGACAAGGGCTGAAAGGATGTCATTCTAGGTCAGCTGGAAGTACATCACCCATGTCATGAAGCAATAATCTGGAACAATATCAGTGAGCAATGTTTGGAGATACTGGCTGAAGATCTAAAAGAAAAAACAGAAAGTTATACATGAGAAAGCAGCATTTAGGAGCTTGCTATAATGGAGAACACATTGGTTATTTACTGTTAGCCAAGAGAAATTTATAAAAAACAAACAAACAAAAAACACAGAAGCTAAATAAAGGCTTGAAACAGTAAGTAAGTAAATAAATAAATATTTGAATGTTTAGATCATGGCCCATTCTCTATTGCAAGCTAGAGTCATGGGCCTGATCTAATCTATTAAAAATAAAAAAATCTAATTAGATGTGAGACTAGAATTTTCATTTAAACTTTCTTAGAATTGTTTTTTACTTCCTTAAAGTGAGTATATGTACTTAAATATTTTTATAATCTAAAATTACTAGGAAACTTTAGAATCATCTCAAAAAAATCATAGGAAGAAAATGAAGATATGTAACCATATTAGAAGACAGAGATTAGAGTAAAAGAAAGATATTATCTCTGTGTTCTCTTGCTCAATAACAAGTCATACCTAACTGGTTTTCAATCATTTAGATTACTGATATACCTTTATTATTGAGATATTATAATTTATACTAACAAAACTTTGCTTTATAATTATCATGAATAAATCTGGTTACAATAATATACTAAAATATTATTATAAATCTTGGAATGAAAATAATTATCTTCAAATATATAAAAAGAGAGTTAGCTAGTCAATTTGATGGTCATATAGAGGCCATTTATTCCTTTTTTCCCCTAACTCACTCTTTTCTGGAACACAATACTATTCCAGCATAATTTGGCAGGTATAATCTTTGATTATAATAAATAGAAAGCTATTCAGTTATAAAATAAATTATTATAATCACATACTACATAATTTCTAATTTACTTGTAAAATTTATTTAATTATTTTAAATAGTACTAGAGACCTGATGCATGAAGATTCATGCAAGAATGAGCCTTCCTTCCCCTGACTGCTGGCATCGCCTTCGCTCTGGCCTGGAGCCGCCTTTCTGCCTTCCCACACTGCCCAGAGGCCAAGAGCAAATGGGGCGGTGTGAAAGGCCTGCATATGCAAATTAATGCATCATCTTTGTTGGGTTAATTTGCATACTCACTCCTGATTGGCTGGTGGGCATCGTGAAGGTATGGTCAATTTGCGTCTTTCTCTTTTATTAGTGTAGATAATTATACTTAACAATAACAAAAAGAAATACATGTCTGGCTGGAGTGGCTCAGTTGGTTATTGCCCTGTGCACCAAAGGTTGGTGGTTGAATTCCAGGTCAGGACACATACCTGGTAAGGAGGGCAACCAACTCTGATTTCTCTCTCTCTCTCTCTCTCTCTCTCTCACACACACACACACACACACATGCATCTCTCTTTCTCTGTCTCTCTTAGCCTGCCCTGTGAGGATAAATTTTTAAAAAAGAAAGAAAAAACACTTAGTCTTCTACTATTCCTGGCACAGAGCTCTTAAAACCCTTGGAATTTTCTAAGTGATGGGAACAATAAAGGTGTCTTTTGTTATATTAATGAGGTGACTTTTGGATCCCACCTCAGGACAGGGGCTAATATGCCAGGAAAAGCAATCATGTGATTAGAAGATTTAAACTTTCAGTTCCAGCACCCTGACCTCTGGGAAGGGGAGAGGTGCTAGAGGTTGAATGAATTGCTAAGAGCAAATTATTTACTCAATGATGGCTTCCTAATGAGACCTTCATTAAAACACAAAAGAACAGGATTTGGAGAGTTTCCCTGTTGGTGAACACATGGAGATGCAGGGGAAGCAGTGCTCTCAAAAAGCTTGGAAATTCTAGGACCTTGCTCCATGCATCTCTTCCAACTGGCTGTTCCTGAGTTTTAGCCTTTTATAATAAAATTAGAGGCCTGATACATGAAATTCATGCAAGAGTAGGCCTTCCTTCCCCCAGCTGCCAGCACTGGTTTCCCTCTGGCCTCCGGCACCCAGGACCCGGGATTCTCTCACAGAGGGAGGCCCCACCCATCCGCTGCAGCCTGCTGGTCAGTGGTCTGGGTCTCCCTCTTTGGAGCAATCTGGAGCCCCCCAATTGGTCACCCCACTGGTCAGTGGCCAGGGCCTCCTTCTGCGGGGTGATCATAGGCCCCCACCAATTGCATCACACGGCCTTGGCTAGCCTTGCGCAAGTGGGTGTCATAGCATAGTCCCATTCAGCTGTTGGGATGATTTGCATATTACACTTTTATTATATAGGATTAGTGATCTGGTAAGTAAATGTGAGTTCTGAGTTCTGTGAGCCACTCTATCAAATTAATCAAACCCAACGATGGAGTTGTTGGAACTTTTGATGTACAACTGGCCAGTCAGAAACACAGATGACAACCTGGACTTTTAGTTGGCACCTGAAGTGCTGTGTGGGGAGGGGACAGTCTTTAGGACTGAGTTCTTAGCCTATGAGATCTAACGTTATCTCTAGGCAGACAGTGTCAGAATTGAGTTCAATTGTGGGACACCCAGCTGGAGTACATGAATTGCTGGTGTACATGAATTGCTCAGTGTGGAGATAGCCACCACCACACCCTATTGGAATTTGTGACCAGAATTGTAATTGTTAGCTCCATTTTGCTGTTTTGGCACTTAGAATTGCAAGTGACAGAATCCTGACTCAAATAGGCTTCAGTAAAGGAGGAATGGAATGGCTCATGTAATGAAAAAGTGTACTACTATTTTAGATTCAGAAATAATCCAGGACTTTAAAATAATATTACCAAGGCACCAGCTTTCACTTTATTTGACATCCATTTCTCTAGTTGGCTTAATCCAGTATGCATGTTCTTTTTTGGTTTTAGGCATAATGGTCCATACCATTCTAGCTTAATAAATCTTGCAAAAAAAAAAAAATGTGAGGCAGCACAGCAATACATTTTCACAAAGTTCTCTAACTGGCCCATCTTGGATTATATGTTAGCTCTAGAGTCAATGGGACCCTAATTATTCCCATGTTGTGGTTGGAAAGGGTGCATTATTCTCACATGAACATTGAAATGAGTCCCCTCAAACAAGGGACTATATTAAGGAGAGAGGGATATTAACACCAACAAAGATAAAAGATGTCCATTAGAGCATCCTCATTTACAGCTTTTCCAAGGTATCTCTGTCTATATTTTTCTCTAATTCTGTCAGTTTTTTCTTTATGTATTTTTGACCTCTCTTGTTAAGTGCATACTAGTATATTGACCCTTTTATTATTTAAAGAAGTCCTTCTTTGTTTCTTATTATAAAATTATAATCTTCTTTCACTCTAAGAACAATTTCATTTTAACATCATTTTGTCTGATATTAGTGTACCTAAAGAATGTTGTGAGGAAGTCAAAATTATAGAACTTGATGTCTTAGATGTTGGGAATGTTATCAAGCATATTGGTATGATTTCAAGATTTGGAACTTGGTTGACAAGGTAAGGTTTTCACCAAGAATGGGAAAAGAGAAGAAACAACATATGTGTGATATAAAGAGAATATATTTTTTTTTGTGGGGGGGGGGGGGGAATATAATGAGTTTGAAAATTTGTGAGAGAATAAAGACTTTGGTAGCTACTCTCAAGTTATATTATTATCCAATTATTAGGTATATAACTCTATTTTGAAATTTATCTATTTGCAATTCTATCAAACCTAGCACAGAGTTTAACTCAGATTAGATGAAATGCTTGTAGATTGAAGGCTTGATTTAGAAAACATGACATTATCATGCATTTCCAGTCATTCTAAACAAAATTTAGTTCCCTGAATATACCATGCCTTTGTTTTTATTTTGGGTGGGACTTTTTATTTTGTTTTGTTTTGGTTGAATCATGAGTCTTTGAATATACTGCTTCCTTTCTTTAGAATGCTCTTCTCTCTTTTCCTATTATTCACTTGGCTAAAACTTCTTGCCTTTCAAGTCTCAGCTAAGATACCACCATCTACAGAAACCTCTTTCAAATGACGGTATATTTTGTGTACTTCCTTTTACTTATCTCAGTGCAGCCTTTCCTGCATTACAATGTTTAATAACCTGTTCCATGAGGGTAAATATTGCTTTCTGTTTACTGTCTTATCACTAGTAGATAACATAATACATAAAAATTCAACAAGTCCTTTTAAAATTAATTAAGTATTAAATAAATATAATTAGCCATAGGTATGAACTGTCTGTCTCATTGCCTATTTTACATTCCTATATCAGCATATCTAAGAATTAAGTGAATGATTCTTTGACAAAACTAAGGAACAAGAGAGTGTCATATAAAGAAGTTACCCTTAACCAGTTTGGCTCACTGGATAGAGCGTTGGCCTGCAGACTAAAAGGTCCCAGGTTCGATTCCGGTCAAGGGCATGTACCTTGGTTGTGGGCACATCCCCAGTGGGAGGTGTGCAGGAGGCAGCTGATCAATGTTTCTCTCTCATCGATGTTTCTAATTCTCTATCCCTCTCCCTTCCTCTCTGTAAAAAAATCAATAAAATATATTTTTTTTAAAAAAGAAGAAGAATGGGTTATTCCAAAATAAATGTCCAAAGGACAAAATAGGAAGACTTTCTTTGTGGAACACCTATCAACTATATTTTTTTCTGGAATAAAACTCCCATGTGCCTCTCAAAGATGCCCAATAATATGAACTAAGTTCCTTTTGGAATGATTGGCTAATGAATAATGGCATTAGCTAAGTTTGGGATGTTTGTGGTTCACACTTCAACTATACAGTATGTTTCAGCAAATCTAAGATGACATTAATTGTAATATGCACTATTATTTTATGTACCTTCAAAAAAGAAAAGTAAAAACTGTTGATTATGCTATGACACAATAATTAAAAAATATCCATTGTAACACAGACAACCATATAGTGATTACCAGAGGGAAAGGGGTGTGGGGAAGGTAGAAGAGGTTAAAGGGGAGTTACTCGGTGGTAGAAGGATATTTAACCTGGGGTGGTGAACACACAATACAATATACAGATGATGTATTATGGAATTGTGCACCTGAAACCTATATCATTTTATTAACCAATGTCACTCCAATAAATTCATCTAAAAAATGAAAGCTGGCTATAAAATAGACAGGATCATAAAAAATAATAAAATAAATGAACAAGTAACCCCTTAAATGAATGGGTAATTTTCATTCCTTATGATCACCTTTTGGTATCATTTCATGCTGTTGACCACTTCCTCTTTCTTAGGTTGCTTTTCCTCCTTGGTGCCCCTTAGCACTCTCTGTGGCCTCCATTTCTATTTCTTATCTTCTCCTCATACTCACTTTTTACTGCCTGCCCTTTAAATGTTGGTTTCCTCCAGGCTTTCATCCTTACTACCTTCTCTTACTATTTTATTAAATGTATTTTCCTTCAGAGAATTTCATTTATATCCTGGGTTTGACTGCTACCTATAAACTTTATGCACCAGCCCAGGCCTCTCCACTTCACCTTAGACCAATGGTATGCTATAACAAGCTTGGACCAGCTCATAAGAGTCAATTGTTAAATCTTCAGGAATTTTGTGAGTCAGTTACTAAGGATGCCATTATTAAAATTTTGTAATTTTACATTAAATATATTAAGACCAAAGGTGATAAATACTGAAAACTCATTACTTCCTAACAATTTTGCTACATCTTTTTAATTATCAATACTCTTGAGATAGTGTATGTCTATTGTATTTGTATGTTGGAAATATAGGTGACCACAGTTTTGAATTGTGTGGGTTCACTTATATGTGGAATTTTTGGTAATAAATACTGTAAATTTAAAAAAAGAAAGAAAGAACTATTCTAAGATACACTTCAATTTCATATATTAAAACATACAAAAAGATGTAGGTTTTAAACTCAATTGAATATGTTAGGTAAGACAGAAATGAAGGGGCCAAAGTTTTGCCACCATGAAGAAATAAGAGACTCAGAAAGAACCTTTGATCCTTCCCCCTTTTCTGCCCAAGAGATTCAGTCAGAGAAGCCTGCTTTGGGAAGGGAAACTTGGATTAATCACCTTAAGAATCTTCACCCTGCCCAGCTGGCGTGGCTCAGTGGTTGAGCATCAACCTATGAACCAGAAGGTCATGGTTCGATTCCCAGTCAGGGTACATGTCCAGGTTTCGGGCTAGATCCCCAGTGTGGGGTATGTAGGAGGCAGCCGATCAATGATTCTCTCATCATTGATGTTTCTCTCTCTCTTCCTTCCTCTCTGAAATAAATAAAAATATATTTTTAAAAAAGAATCTTCACTCTAGTATTGGTCAGAAAGATTCCAAGCTTGTTATCTAGGTACCTGTATGGCCCATTGTTTTTGAGTTGCTTAACAAGAATTTTCCTGCCATGTATGTATATTCTGCTCTTCCTCAACTACCTGTAAATCACTCATTATCACTTCTGAAATCTAATATTTTGTCCTCCTTCATTTCTTCTTTGTCCAAAAATGTCATCTATACCAATGTTGTCTCACTGTCATATATACCTTCACTATTTCTAATGCCAATTTTAACATTGGGTATGTGATGTCATATATACCCAATGTTGCCTCACTGTCTTTGACTTTTCATGTTTATGTCAATTCCCTATGTGCATGTATTAAAACTTTGATTTTCTCCTCTTAATCAGTCTCTATTGATTTGATTATTATCCCAATCCAAAGAACTTAGAAGGTGAAAGGAAAAGTATTAATACTTTTTAGCCCTATAGAACTATAGATTGAGAAAGGACCAAAGACTTCATCCACTCTAATCTTTATCAATTTACAAGTGAACTGAGAACCCAAAGAGTTTACCCATAGGTACACAGAAATTGAGCAAGTCAGTTAACCCCAGAGACCAGATAGGATGGTTTGTTTTAGTGTTACATTTCATAATTTTGTGTACTAATATTAAAAAAAGAACCAGGGGAAATACATATCATCATCAGATGACAAATGTCTCTTTTTTATATTGGAGATAGCTAAGTTTTCTCAACAATAATAATACTTTAAATTTTGTATTTTCAAACACCTGAATCCTGTAATCTACCCCTAATGCATCCAGGATTTCCCTAGAAAGAGGGATTAGAATCCAGTTTTGGGCAGTCAAGGAAATACCTAATGAGATACATGTATATCTAATGGTATATCAGATTTTGTTTCTTCTGCTACTTGAAAAACTTTCATTTAATCAAAGACCATTTTCATGGCATAATATTTAACATGAAGAACAAATTTTCCATAATTATGGTAAATTTTTAACTCTATTTCTTATCAATTTTAACTTGGTTTCCTTCAGTAAGTAAATTTTAGCCTCCCTGCCACAAAGTGCTTGCTGTAAGTTTTGTTTTAAAAGCCACTTATTCCCTTTCTCTGTCCTTTGTTTTCCCTTCCTTTGACAACCCAATTGAAAAAATCCCCCTACTCCACACCCTCTTAAATTCCACTCCCTGCCTGGAACCTCAAGCCCTCCTTTCATTACCCTGCTAATAACAAAAGCATCTTCATTTTCTCTGGAACTCATGCAGAAGAAACATTTTAAGCTCAACTAAATAATTATCCACCTACTTTCTATTTCCTCCCAAGGGGGAAAAAAAAAATCCTGATTGACTGAAAAATCACCAGGTTGTTGTCATCAGAATCTTTAATGTGAAACCTTCCTTACAATTTTTCCTTTTTCAGCTTTCTGTTTTTGATGTGGAAAGTAATAAAATTAGTCGAATTTGTGGGTTGCAGTAGAAAATGCCATCAGACACATGAAGGCACATTTAATTGAATACGTCATTGTGAATGCGCTCAGTATCTGATTGACATGTCAAAAGGAACCCCAAGCATGAGGGTGTGTGGTTCTCTTTCAGCTTGCCACCAGCTCTTACAGCAGACCTGCAAGATGCCTGGAGGGATGGTGCTCTCAGCCAGCCTCACAGTGCAGGCACCAGTGGGGAGGATGGTCAGAGGCTGCCAACTAAAGAATGACTCACCCAAGCAAGTAAAGACAAAGCCTCTCTTGGCAGACCCAATGCCCAGTTGCTTCATCACACTCCCTTTGCAGAAAACACTCTTTGCTTAGAAAGAATGAGAGGAAATTGTGAGGGTCCAGAGCAAGTGCCTCTGGAATGTGCCACTCTGGCATTCAGACTATTCTGAACTGCAATCAGTTAAAGCCCAACAAACTCAAAACGGAGTTTTTACTTCCCCCTTCTCTCCTTAAAGAGATGAAAATAGAAAAACCTGTCTCAGGAAGGGAACCTCAGCATAATCACTTTAATCAGTTTCACCCTAACATTAGATAGGAAGACCCCAACCATGTTTACTAGGTACCCCCTGTGTCTCATTGTTTCTGGATTGCCCAGCAAAAATTGACCTGCCATGTGTGTTCTGCAATTCCTCAAACTGGGCGTGCTCACTTTTGAAAACTAAGACCCTGCTCCTGTTCCACCCTTTTCTCTTTCATTCAAAATAACATAAATATCCAATTTTGCCTTACTATCTTCAGAATTTTCATGCTTATGTGAATTTTCCATGCAAACATTAAAATTTGATTTTCTCCTGTTAGTCTGCTGAATGTTTTTTTAAAATTCTTCAATAAGCCAGAAGAAGTAAATGAGTAAGTGGAAAGTTTCCCTAACCCTTACAGAATTATGATTCTATTGAAGGTCTCCCTCTGACAAAACAACCTCAAGATTTTCAATTAATACTTGTTGTTTATAAACATTTACATACCTCCACACATGAGCACATACATGCATTCATACACATAAATACAAAGCCAATTTTTAAATGGTAAAAAGCTTTTTGTGAAGCCACTGTTGACCCCTGAGCCAGATTGTGATTCAGCAAAGTTTGACTAGCTGTTCATTTAGTTCTGCTAATGTCACCTTTCTTCTCCCTGTCTCATCTCAAGGTATCTTATTCATGTCTCCGACAGGTTTAAACTCTTCCCTATTAATGTGTTAACAACTAAGTATTTTTAAATTACCAACATGTTTGAGGCATTTTTAGTGGTAGTGAAAGGGTCTTCAAGGGCTGAGAGTAATTCAATGTGAACTTGGCAACTGGGAATTTGAGAATAATCTTGTCATTTTGAAACCCAGGGTCCTATGACTTTGATTAAATTTAACTTTGAATCCTAGCTCCTGAAATCATCTCTTTTTATCTTTCTTGCTCTACCTCTCATAAACCTGTCTTCTTCCTTAGATAACCAGCAACCTCCAAGGCAAGAGAAGACAATAGCCTTGATCTGACTATCATTCACAAGGTCTGGACCTCTGGCAGGCTAAAGATAACATATTGGCCTAAGTTATATTTTAGCTCCTGAACCCTTGGCAATTTTTCCAGGAAACCAGACAGAGGGACACCAGAAAAGACCTTAGGGGTGTCCTCAAGCCCCAGAGAAATGATGTAGTTACTTTTACCTCTCTTCCGACCTATCAGCTCCAAGCATGATCCTGAATCCCTAACCCACAGTGTCTTTTGATTTTGTCCTATATAATCTGTACCCTAAATGCCATCTGGCAGTCAAGTCTTTGGAGCATGAGTTCTCTATATCCAAACTGGCCAATTATCTAATTAACCTTTCTACACAGCAAACTCCTGCGGGTGAATTTCTTTGGGCCAGTGCATGCAGGCAGATGGACTCAAATATTGAGCTTGGTAATAATCTCTTGGCCTTCTCAACTGCCAATTTCTGCTGCCAAAGGTATTATACATAGATATTTTTAAAATATGGGAGCTGGAAAAGATCTTAACAGTCATGTCAAACCATCTCCACACTTTATAGATTTGGAAACTGAGGCCCAGAAAACCAAGAGAGTTATTGCCAGAGGTAATAGAAATCAGATTTTCAGGGTAGTAGTTTCCAGAAATCCTGCCTTGAGAATACTAACACTGCTTAGAAGCCCTGCATTTTTGGCACTTAGCAAGTTAAATAAGGTAGCATATATCATTTGGGAAGGCTAAAGGAATATACATAGCTCATAAAACCCCATGTTTGATGGCATAGCTAAACTCAACCAGTTTATTTCTATCTATAGGTCATTTATTGCTTAATTTTTTCCACTTAATCTTTTGGATCCACAAAGCAACTCCAAAAGTATTGAACACCCATGTAGTAGGAAGAAGCTATCTGCTCCAACCTTCTATATGAGAAGGCCTTGGTGATTTGCTTTTAGCATTATGGCTGTCTAGGTGCTCTGAAGGTCTCTTGCTACTATTGCTTACATAGGCAGTCTTCAGAACACTGTTTTTTGTATTTGAGTTGGTGGAGATTTTCACCAACTGCCATGGAATTACAGTAGAGAACTCGAGTTAGGAATCAGGGGTCCGGAGGAACAGGAATACGTTGAGATAGATCAGGATAGTAACATTGCTGTTAGGTATTGAGTCATAGGCAAATATCAAAGTAGAAAAGTTGAGTCTAGGAC
Organism: Myotis yumanensis; assembly: GCF_028538775.1. Classification (NCBI taxonomy): domain Eukaryota; kingdom Metazoa; phylum Chordata; class Mammalia; order Chiroptera; family Vespertilionidae; genus Myotis; species Myotis yumanensis. The sequence goes on from NW_027223753.1 coordinate 77,913,623, forward strand.
CTGACCCAAGTCACTCAGGTAAACAGAAGTTTCCACGTATGGCACCCAAACCCAAGGCAGAAAGCATGCCCAGTCTGAAAGAAAGCTTTCTCAACTTTTATCCTGTCGTATTCTCACCAAATAGATCAAGTAATGTGCTCATGATCAAAGATCATTAGCAAATTAAGAGGCAAGTTGTATTTGCTATCTGTAGCTGTGTAACAAATTACCTAAAACTTAGCAGCTTAAAATGGTAATTAAAATTTATTATCTCTCCTAGTTTATGAAGGTAATAAATTTAAATACCTGGGGTTTGGGTTTTGGCTCAGGGTCTTTCATAAAGTTGCAGTCATATGAAGGCTTGACTGGGACTGAAAGAACTATTTCAAAAGGCACTCACTCACCTGGCTGGCATATTGGTGTTGGGTGTTGGTTGGAGGCCTTAGTTCCTCTCCATGTCGTCTTCTTCTCAAGCCAGCTAAATGTCCTCAAGACATGGTGGTGGTTTCCTCTAGAGAAAACAATCCAAGAGACAGCAAGTCAGGCAGAAGTTATTCCATTAAAGTCTTAAACTCAGATGAAATGTAGGTAATTTTATTTGTAATCTTTGGGCACAAAAGGCTAATCAGATGAAGGACTGCCTTTTGGGATATTGATTTTAAGCTCTTTATTAAAAAACAAAAGATTAAAAAAGAATCTTTGACCATCCCCTTTCTATCTAAGAGATGCAGATGGAAAAGCCTGTTTCAGGAAGGGAATCTTAGGATGCTCACCTTAGCCTAATTTGAATTAAGCATGGTAAAGAGCAAGGGCCTATTAGCTGTATACCCACTATGTCCATTGTTTCTGAGTTGCCTAGCAAGAATTTGCCTGCCTTGTATGTTGTGTTCTTCCTCAACTATGAGTCACCCATTCTCACTTTTGAAATCTAAGCTAGAAAAACTTAGAAGGTGGGAGAAAAAGCATTATGTTTTCTAGCTGTCAAGTATGAAAAAAAAATTTCAATTATAATAAAATTAAGAAATTCTGTTCATCAAAAGTCATTGTAAAGAGAATAAAAGACAAATGGCAAACTAGGAAAGATATTTAGAACTCAATAATCAACGAATTAGTATCCAGAAATAATTTCTCCAAATCAATAAGACAGGCAACCTAATAGAAAACTAGACAAAAACTAAAACATAGGTACTTGACAGAGGGAAAAAACAGTGTAACCAATATACTAGTACAGGTAAAAAAGTTTCCTTAGTTAATAATTAAGGAAATACAAATTACAAATATAATAAGATATAACTTTACATCTATTTAGTTGTCTCCAATTAAAATATCTTCCCTCAACATAATAAAAGCCTTATATGACAAACCTACAGCCAACATCATACTCAATAGGCAAAAACTAAAACCATTTCCCCTAAGAACAGGAACAAGACAGGGATGCCTACTGTCAACACTCCTGTTCTACATAATACTGGCAGTGCTAGCCATAGAGATCAGACAAGAGAAGAAATAAAACACATCCAAATTGGAAAAGAAGAAGTAAAATTGTCATTATTTGCAGATGACATGATATTGTACATAGAAAACCCTAAAGAATCCATCAAAAAACTACTGGAATTAATAAACTAATTTAGCAATGTAGCAGGATACAAAATTAACACCCAGAAATCTATGGCTTTTTTATACACCAATAATGAACTCACAGAAAAAGAAACTAAAAAAAATGATCCCATTTACCATTGCAACAAAAATATTACAGTACCTAAGAATAAATTTAACCAAGGAGGTAAAGGACCTGTACTTAGAAAATTATAGGACTCTGAAAAAAGGGATAGAGGAAGACATAAACAAATGGAAGAATATACCTTGTTCATGGATTGGTAGAATCAACATCATTAAAATGTCCAAAGCAATCTACAAATTCAATGCAATCCCCATTAAAATACCAAGGGCATACTTCAAAGACCTAGAACAAACTCTCCAAAAATTCATTTGGAATAAAAAAAGACCCCGAATAGCTGCAGCAATCTTGAGAAAGATGAACAAAGTTAGAGGGATCACAATACCAGATATCAAGCTACACTACAAAGCCACTGTTCTCAAAACTGCCTGATACTGGCACAAGAACAGACATATAGACCAATGGAACAGAACAGAGAACCCAGAAATCGAACCAAGCCATTATGCTCAATTAATATTTGACAAAGGAGGCAAGAGCATACAATGCAGTCAAGACAGTCTCTTCAGTAAATGGTGCTGGGAAATTTGGACAGATACATGCAAAAATATGAAACGAGTCCACCAATTTACGCCATACACAAAAATAAACTCAAAATGGATAAAGGACTAAACGTAAGATGAGAAACCATAAATTCTTAGAAGAAGCCATGGGCAGTAAAATAGCAGACATTTGTTGTAGCAATATCTTTACCAATACAGCTCCTAGGCCAATGGAAACTAAGGAGAAAATAAACAAATGAGACTACATCAAAATTAAAAAGCTTCTGTACAGAAGAAACCATCAACAAAACAACAAGAAAGCCACTGCATGGGAGAACATATTAGCCAATGCTATCTCTGATAAGGGTTTAATCTTCAAAATTTACAGGGAACTCATACAACTTAACAAAAGGAAGATAAACAATCCAATCAAAAAATGGGCAAAGGACTTAGATAGATACTTTTCAAAAGAGGACATACAGAAGGCCAAGAGACATATGAAAACATGTTCAAAGTCACTAATCATCCAAGAGATGCAAATCAAAACAATGAGCTATCATCTCACACCTGTCAGAATGGCTATCATCAACCAATCAACAAAGGACAAGTGCTGGCAAGGATGCAGAGAAAAGGAACCCTTGTGCACGGTGATGGGAATGCAGACTGGTGCAGCCACTGTGGAAAACAGTATGGCGTTTCCTCAAAAATCTAAAAATGGAACTCCCATTTGACCCAGTGATCCCACTTCTAGGAATATATCCCAAGAAACTAGAAACACCAATCAAAAAAAGACATATGCACCCCTATGTTCATAGCAGCACAATTTACAATAGCTAAGATTGGAAGCAGCCTAAGTGCCCATTAGTAGATGAGTGGATTAGAAAACTGTGGTACATCTATACAATGGAATACTACGCTGCTCTAAAAAAGAAGGAATTCTTACCATTTGCAACAGCATAGATGGAACTGGAGAGCATTATGCTAAGCGAAATAAGTCAGTCAGAGAAAGTTAAATATCACATGATCTCACTCATTTGTGGAATATAATGAACAATATAAACTGATGAACAAAAATAGAACCAGAGTTATAGAAGCATTGAACTGACTGTCCAATCTATGAGGGAAGGTGGATGGTGAGGGGGTAAGAGATCAACCAAAGGACTTGTATGCATGCATATGAGCATAACCAATAGACACATATGGGGGCGGGGCGGTGTGAGGGCATGTGCTGAGGGGTGGGGTTGGCCAGGGAGAGGTCAATGGGGGGGGGGTGGGAAGGAGACTTATGTAATACGTTAAACAATAAAGAATTCAAAAAAATAAATAAAAGATATGACAACACCAACCTTGGAGAAGAAATGAATTGATAAGAAAGCTAGGGACACTAAAATGTTATAATTACTTTGGCAAACAATTTAACAATATATTATAAATGTGAATATTTGACCATCCCCTGATCTCTACTCAACAGTTGTATTTCTAGGTCATTGGTTTTGACCCCTAATATTTAGCAATGTCTAGAAACATTTTTGGTTGTCACAAGTGGAGGACACTACTATCATCTAATGGGTAGAAGCCAGAGATGCTGCTATACTACAATACACAGGACAGCCCCATACAACAAAGAATTATTTGCCCCTAAATGTCAATAGTTCCAAAGCCAAGAAACCCTGTCCTAGGTATATACACAAGAGAAACTCTTGTACATATGTACATTAGGAGGTACAGAAGAATATATTCATACAACAACAACAAACTGGAAGTAATACTTCCCCTCTGACAAGAGAATAGGTAAATCATTTGTGACATAGTTATTCAGTGAAATGTACATGATTGAACTACAGCTACAGACAACAACATGAATGAACTTTAGTGATGTAATGCAAAGCAAAAAAACCTAACCCTCATAAGAAGATATTTAATGTGACATGTTTAATACAATGCTCAAAAACAAGAAAAATTGAAAAATCTGTTATTTAGGCATATCTATAAACATATGATTAAACTATAAAATAGGCTAAACAATGATAAAAACTATCTTTCTGCAAGACACGGGAGAGATTCTGGGGTGTAGGGAGAGATAAACTGAGGGAAGTTATGTGAGCATGTTTGAATATTTCTATTGGATAATGGGTTCACAGTTGCTCATTATATTATCACACTTTATTATACATATAAAATATATGTCATAAATATTCTTTTGTACCAAATAAATTAAAATATAATCAAATTGAAAAAATCATTCAAGACCAAAGTGGTTGGATGGGTTGTACAATATCACCATATAAATAATTTATTGGAATTAGGGCAACCAACTTACTTTCAATTTTTTACAGAGTAGATGCTATTATTGTGTTAGGGTCAGCCTCAAAATGTAGTATAATTTGTTCAATGTGTTCCTTTCTGGCAGCCTTTTAGAATAGCAACCCCCACACAAATGCTGTTGACTTAAGCATCCCTTACCTTTAAGCTCTGTTGACAATAAACATGGGGCAAATAAAAGGTAACAGGAAATCATACAGACCTTTTGTTTTTAATTTTTCTTTCTTTTTTTTAAATATATTTTTATTAATTTCAGAGAAGAAGGGAGAGGGAGAGAGATAGAAACATTAATGATGAGAGAGAATCATTGATTGGCTGACTCCTGCAAGCCCCCTTTTGGGGATCGAGCCCACAACCCGGGCATGTGCCCTTGCCTGGAATCGAGCCTGGGACCCCTCAGTTCTCAGGCCAATGCTCTATCCATTGAGCCAAACCAACTAGGGCCAAACAGACCTTTTTATTCTCTGTCTGTATACTGAAGTCATACACTATAAAGGCACAATATCATCCATCTATAATAATAAAAGTGTTATATTCTAATTAGACCGGACAACTGGACGACCTTCCAGACCTTATTCCAGACATCCTTCTGGACAAAGCCATGGTTGCGGGGGCCAAGGCAGAGGTGGTTAGGGGTAATCAGGAAGGCAGGCGAGTGGTTAGGGGCGATGAGGCAGGCAGGCAGAGTTGTTAGGGGTGATCAGGCAGGCAGGCAGGCAGACAAGCGGTTAGGAGTCAGTGGTCCTGGATTGCAAGACAGAGATGGTGCAGGCAGGCTGAGGGACTCCTCCCCCTGTGCACGAATTTCGTGCACTGGGCCTCTATTATATATATAAAAACCTAAGTGACCTTACGATTGAACAGCCAGAACAACCGGTCAACCAATCGCTATGACATGCACTGACCACTAGGGGGCAGACGTTCAACATAGAAACTGCCCCCTGGTGGTCAGTGCACTCTCATGGGGGAGCACCACTCAGCCAGAAACCAGGCTCATGGCTGGCGAGCACAACTGAGGCGGTGGGAGCCTCTCCCGACTCTGGCAGCGCTACCGAGCACCCAGCTTGGGGCTCCTCTCTGGCTACCTGCCACTTTGCACACTGCTACATCCCTGGGGGGATATACAACGACTGGTTTAGACCCGATCCCCACAGGCCAAACCTAAACTGACAGTTGGACATCCCCCAAGGGGTCCTGGACTGTGAGAAGGCACAGGTCAGGCTGAGGAACCCCTCCCCTACCCCCCCCAACCCCCCGACCCCCCCTGCACAAATCCGTGCATTGAGTCTCTAGTTATGTAACTGAATGAGAAAGTGAATGATCTGGGGCTTTCTTTGCCCCTTAGGGGACACCACAATTCCTTTTTTTAAATTCAAAATTTCGAAGTACAGTCATACCTCAAATATTTTTCAGGTTCAGTTCTAAGCCACCACAGTAAAGTGAATATGGCAATAAAGTAAGTCCCACCATTTTTTGGTTTCCCAGTGCATATAAAAGTCATGACTGCACTATACCATAGTCTATTAAGTGTGTCATAGCATTATGTGTGACTTGTCACTTGAACACTTAGAGGCCATTGTAGGGTTACAGATTGGCCTAATTTCAATATTGTGGTGTTTCATGGAATAGGGAGGCCTGAAGAGAGGGAGAGAGGTGGGGGAGTAGAGCAGTCAGAACACACATATTTCAAAATTTTTTTTTATTTAAGTAGAGTTGGCATACAATATTACATTAGTTTCAAGTGTACAACATAGTGATTAAACATTTATATACCTTCTATGTGATCACCACAATAAGTCTAGTAACCATCTGTCATGGTGAAAAGTTATTACAATATTATTGACTGTATTCCCTGTGCTGTACACCATATCCCCATGGCTTATTTTATAACTGAAAATGTGTACTTTTTATTCCCCTTCACCCTTTTCATTTATAACTCCATATCCCTACGCTCTGGCAACCATCAGTTTGCTCTCTGCACTTATATGTCTGTTTCTGTTTTGTTTGTTTATATTTTTTCTTTTTTTTAGATTCCACTGATAAATGAAATCATACAGTATTTGTCTTTGTCTAACTTATTTCCCTTAACATAATACCCATATATTCATCCACATTGTTCCAAATGGATAGATTTCATTCATCTTTTATTGCTGATCACTGATCACAAATCATCGTAATAAATATAATAATAGAGAAAAAGTTTGAAATATTGGGAGAATTACCAAAATGTGACACAGAGACACCAAGTGAGCAAGCGCTGTTGGAACAGCAGACATAGACTTCCCAGAACCCTTCAATTTATAAAAAACACAGTATCTGTGAAGCATAATAAAGCACAGTGCAATAAACGAGGCATGCCTGTAATGTGCCTTTAAACATTAATTTTGCAGATTAAGCCCAGATGATTTAAAATACCTTGACCACCTACAAATTTTAAGCAAAATGATAAAGATTTCCTTTCTTATTTACTTTATTTTCTTTCATTTTATTCTAACCAGATTTTCCAAACACCAACCTGCCCCCTTGTTCCTATTCTCAGATGACTTTCAAATAATCTCTGCTTGAGTGTTAATTGAAAAGTGTTTATAGCTCAGTACGATCCCTCCTGGGGTGGTTTTTATTTTCATAGGGGACTCATAGAGGTTGGTATTGATAGCAGGGAGGGAAGGTCAAGGGATGACCTTCAGGAGGATGCAGCTGACTCCAACACCTGAAGAAGAAGCAAATAAAGAATATTTGTTATACAGCCTCTGAAAGGTTGGCCAAACCTTGCTTCAGGCCCTATTTAAACATCCAGGCTCTGTCTACTGCTTTTGGAACTGAGCTGCAATAACACCTCTTACTTTCTTGACCCAAAAGGAAATATTTTATAAATTATAGTGTATAAAATTATTTAGTCAACATTTAGACACGAAATACCCTGAAGAGTGATAAAGTTGAGGAAAACACAGACTTGGAGAAAGCACAAAGGCCAAAATCAATAAATAAAAATACTTAATAGTACAAAGAAAAAAAAACTTTACAAGAGTCCAAGCACAAATGTCAGGAGTATTTCAACAAAACCCAAGGCCTGAAATTGAAGCATGTGTGTGTGAGTGTGTGTGTGTGTGTGTGTGTGTGTGGTGTGGTATGGAGATAGAAAAGATTCCTGCAGAGAATATAAGAGTGTGGGATGTGTACATCTATAATAATAAAAGCTTGATATGCTAATTAGACCAGACATCCTTCTGGACGACCTTCCAGACAAAGCTGGGGCTGCGAGGGAAGCCTGGGTCCTAGGTGCCTGCTAGTGGCTGGAGGGAATCCCGGGTCCTGGGTGCTGGAGGGAAGCCAGTGCCAGCAGTAGGGGGCCAGGGGAGGGGGGAGGAAGGTCTATTCTTGCATGAATTTCGTGCATCGGGCCTCTAGTTTATTTATAAAATAATTGTTCCACCACTTACCTGTTTCACAGTATACCTGATATTAGTAACTGCTTCACCTGATAAGAAATGGTATCAACTCTTTATTAAAGATTTCTGAGCCACGGGGTTCCAGCTGAAACACATCTAAATGTACAGTACTGCTTCTTAAACTTCACTGTGTATATTCACCTAACAGTTTTTGTGTAAAATGAAGATTCCTGGACTCCCTCTGAGGTTATTCTGATTCAGCAGCCCCGCCTCAAGGCCTAGGAGCCTGCACTGTGGAGCACTCCAGGTGAGTCTAACGCATACACTGTAATGCCATTTTGCTGAACCCACAAACATCTCTCTGCTCCCAACTTTTGCTCTGTAGGAAAGAAAAATAAGCCAACAAAACAGGACCAAAAACAAGTAAAAAAGCTATTATGCCTCAGACACTACATTCATACTTTCAAATAACGTTTTACTGAGGTATAACACATATAAAAAGGCACAGGAATCATAAATGTATAGCATGAGATGTTTTCACAAAGTAAATGTTCCCATGTAACCAGAATCTAGGCCTAGGAATAGAAAATTGCAAGTACCCCAATAGCCTTCTTTATGCCATTCCCAGTTATTCCTTCCACCCCAAAGACAACCAGTATACTGACTTCTAATACCATCAACTCATTTAATGGTTTCTGAAGTCTATATAAATTGAATCACAATTTGTACTCAATTGTGTCTGGTTTCTTTTATTCAATATTATCAGATTTATCCATGCCATTACTTATAACAGTAGTTCATTTTTATTGTTGTATATAGCATTCACTTGGATAAATATAAAAAAATAATTTATTCATTCTACTATGGTTGAACATTTAGATTGTGTCCACACTTTGCCTGTTACAAAGTGTGCTGCTATAAGCATTTTTGTATATGTCTTTAATGGCGCAGTTTGCATTTCTGTGGGAAATGTACTTAAAGTGAAGTCCCTGGGTACATATGTCCAGCTGCTTGTTAAAATATTTTCCAAAGGGATTGGAAATTAACAAGATGATTTAAAATTTATATGTTAATATGGAGGGCCAAGTATAGCCAAGATATTCTGGGGGTGTGGGGAACCACCAAAGTGGAAAGTACTGTTTGACCTATTCTAAAACTACAGTAATTAAGACAGTATGGTACTGTCATAATAGTCAAATAAACAATGTAATATAATATGGAGTCTAGAGATAGAAAGATGATATAAATAGATGATAGATGATAGATAGATAGATAGATAGATAGATAGATAGATTCTTGATTTATAATCAAGGTGTGACTGTTGAGCATGTGGAAAGAATGGTCTTTCCAAAAAATGGTGCTACATCAATATTATATTCAGATTGAAAACAAAATATCTGGATTACTATCTTACACAAAATCAATGCCACAGTCTACCAAGGCTTGCAATCTTTACCAGATGTATACTTAATTGGAAAGAAATAAAGTTAAAAAGCCTAGTCACTTGTATCTGTCTTAATAAACTATTTTCCTTTGTATTATGATTGAGATTAGTATTTTAGATTATCTTCTTTAGTGAAGATCACATTAAAATGTAATCTTTATGTATATTTTGGGAAATTTATTTTCCTTTCTCCCTTTCCCCCTCTGCTCCTTTCTCCTTCCTCTTTCCATGCCTCCCACCATCTATCCTTTCATTCATTCAAAAACAGCATCAGATATTGGGGTAACAAATCAGCAGCCCACATACCTACAGAACTATTTTAATACAAATCATGTAGAAAAAATCCCATTGCCAACATGATGGAAGATTTTACAGGAACCCAATTATGAGGCATCTCTTGAAAATCTGGCCCATCTGGCAATGGAGGCCAGACCATGGCAACAGCCTACGGAATTTTGCGAAGCCCTTTCCTGCTTTACACGGGGCAGCCCTCTGGAGTCACCGTATTGCTCACCGTGTCTGCTTTACTTGTATCTATTACCTGCCTGAACCCTGGATAAATTTTTATTTAAGATCCTTGCTACCATTAATGTTTGAATAGAATAGCGAGATATAAAAACATGTTTCTAAATAATTGAGGATGCATAAATGTCAATATTGTTTTCTATTTATATACAGTTTTCAGTATTCTACATATGGTAACTAAAATGATTTTTTTCTTCTTGTTTTTTTAGCTTTTGGACAAATCCTTCCTGGTTTTCACAGGAACATTAGCTCAAATTTGCAGATACTGTGTTGCAGATAAAATCGTCGCATTTAAAACCATATGTCACACTGAACTATTCAACAGGCGTCAAGCCTTTCCTACTCCCAGATCTTTGAAGATATAATTTTATGCTCACTTGAGATGGAAGAGTGCATTAGGCTTGAAGAGAAACCTATTTACTGTGGATGAATTTTGCTAAATTATCTCACCAAATTACTAGGTGAAGAGACATTAGTATAGGGCCTTAAAAGACAATGTTTTCAATTTACATATGTCTTCCTTCATATTAATCATCTGCTAGGAATTAAAATCCCGATAGCAACAGGATAAGTGAGAATCCTTGAAGGAATCTGCCTCCTGCTTATTTACACATTCATATTGACATTTAAAAAATTGTAATAAGAATCTCAATTCATAAAGTGGCTTTGAATCATTTAACATTTTATGGGAAATTTTTGCTTTACAGGCCATCATTATATTATGGTTATAGAAAGACATAAATATATTACTATTTCAGAGGTAAAAAAAAATCAACCTGAGTTTTATAAAATAAGTAGTTTAAGACTCTGAAAAGTCCTTCAGGAGTGAGATGCATTTCACTATAACTAGTCTTCACTCCCATATAAGTAACTTGTAAATTCCTTTCAGACACAGAAGCACATAATGGGAGTGTATGCTTTAAGAAAATACTGGTATGTTCTCATATACACAAAACAATGTAATGACAACCAAACTGAATTCAGATCTCAGCCATGAACAACTGGCTTCATTTAGCCGTGTGTGTGTGTGTGTGTGTGTGTGTGTGTGCTGCATGCATCCGCATGTGCATAATACACATAAACACACATGTACGTATTTTTTTCCCTTTTTAGTGACTATTAAAAGACAGGTAGAAAATACAGAAATTTAAAAGCTACCATAGATGCATTCGTGAAAAAATTTTCTGCTTCAGGGGTGACCAGAATCCCAGTACCACTTAACCAATTGAAACTGTGACACTAAAATTGTAATGTTTTACATAAAATATTTACAATGGTAGTAAGTACAAAGAATCAATAGTCGGTTTGGGGTACATACATACACATCCAATGTTGGGCAATTTCTGACTCAGGCATGCCTGACACACAAATTGTTTTCATCACCATTAAGATCGAGTCACTTTGAGGATGTTATGCCCAGATTTCAGGATCCCCAAGAAACCACATCAGGGAGCCAGCCATGTCCGATGCAAAAGCATAAGAGTCTTTATTCGAGCTAGCTCGGCTCCCCCACCTTGCCGACGCAGCGACAGGAAGCAGAGAGAGATAGCTCTGTGTGGAGACAGGTTATATAGGGGGAGTTGGAGGAAGGGGAGGAGAAAGGACTGTGCTCTGCCAATTGGCCAGGCACAAGTCTGTGTCTTGTTCCTGGGTGTGGCTAGCAGAGGCTTAGACTTCCGGGAAGAAGCTCCTTGCCAAGCACATGGCCAAGGTAAGATGGAGCACTTACCCTGGGGCATGGTGGAGGGCGTAGCCCTTACCCTGGGGCAAGGTGGAGGGCCTAGCCCTCGCCCTTTCATTCCCCCCTTTGTCTTGGAACTTCCAGCTCAATCATGAGACGGACTGCTTTTCTATTCCACCATTGCTAGAGGCCTGTACTGGGCATATCTTAACAAATGGTCTGGTGGAAGGGAAAGAAACCATTTTAGGTTTAATAACTTCTATTGAAATAGGATTTTTCTTCTTAAAATTCCTCCATGGCTATCAAAAAGCCAAATCAAGATTAATTTATCTACTGTCCTGATGTTTGCATAAACACAACAAGAATGGTAACTGACTACCTTTGCTGGAATCTCATGGTTGAATCTTAATGTGCCCTGTAGGGCCAGGAAGCCACGCCACCCAGCTGCCATCAGGCCCGCCTGCAGTATCTGCTGAGTTAGGTGAATCCCTCACCTGTAGCAACTCCACCTGAGCCCACGCTCTAGGCTTTAAGCCCATCTCAGTAGCCCTCCTACTTGTTGCGGCCCAGAGTGTGTGGGGGTCCCGCAGGAACGCAGAGGCATCCCTACTGCTCCCCTTCTACTCTTACCAACCGCCAATAATGGTAGGGCATGGGCCTGACGCTCCAGCGCCAGCCATCTTCAGGGCTTCCAAGCAGGATACCAGGCATTCTTCGTGGCATTTTTACTGGCTTCAAGTCTTTAGAGCTCAGACAGGGCTCTTTAAAACATGATACTCCAGTCAAAGTTTTCCATTAATAAAACCACTATTAGGAACCAGTCTTATTGAATCTATGCAAAGAAATGTATTGCCATGACTTATTTAGCATTGCCAATATTTCAGAGGAATTATGTAAGGAGAAAAACATACTGATCTGCTCTAAGATTTTCTGATTTTTCCTTGCCAATTCCTTTTCATGGAGTTATAACAAAACAGTAACTGTTGGCATTAAACTTTCTTTCTATGCATAACCATGCCTTAGACCTTCTATTCCAAACAGGCCTTTCCCAGCTTTCTACAGTTGAGGTTTGTACTACCCCTGACGTGGGCATGGTTACGCAGGCCTGCAAGACAATATACAGGCTGCCAACCATCAACTGTCTCTCAACAGAGGCCAAAACCTGATGGGCACCCTTCCCTGCCCAGTTGGGCACCTGCCCTCTTGGCAGCCAGACACCCTCTACTCTTGGGGTTCACCCCACACAGTCCCCTTCCAGGACAGTCAACATACATTCAAACCTGCAAGAGAATCAAAGGTCAATATAACATATCAATACAATGAAACATAATATTGGCATCATGGCCACTTCAGGCAGCCAAATCCTACTAAAGTCTATTCTTGACCTTCCTATAAATTGTCCTTGTCTCTTTGGAGCCATGTCCATGAAGATGCAGGCATCATCTAAGTCTATTACACAGTATTGTGGGGGCTCCCGGCAGCAGGAGTGATCGCGAGCAATGTTACCAGCATCAGGCAGGTCGAGCACGCCGTAGCTTGAGCTTGAGCGGGTGGCGTTGATCTCGATCGATGCTCCATTTGGTGACGAAGTCTTTCCGGATCACGGATGGGTCCGCTGACTGGACGTGAGTGTGATGGAACCAGGTCGCTACGCCGTCTACCTTGAGAGCGGTGGGGGTCGTCAGCACCACAGTGTAGGGACCCTTCCAACGTGGTTCGAGGGTCTCCTGGCGGTGCCTTCTGTCGTAGACCCAATCTCCTGGTCTGTGCTGATGAGGAGTTGGGGTTGGGCTGGTCTAGTACAGATTCTAGGGCCCGTTGCCTTCCTTTCACAGGCAGGGGGAAGGGCCCATGAAATCTCTGCCCTGAGGAACTGTGAGCCCCACCCTTAAATGTCCCAATCAGACTAGAAAATCCACAAATACCTTTTAAATCTACCCCAGAATTTCAAAATCCCAACCCAGCACAGAATATCACATAGCAAATCAAAGTTCTCAGCAAACAAACAGACAGAGATGTTTACTAGTTAGGTGGGCCGATTCCACCTCTGACAGAGAGCAAGCGCCCTTAGGGAAAGATCCCAGCGGCCACTCAGGGTACTTTGCTATCAGTCAGAGCACTCAGCCTCAAAGAAATCAAGCCTGTGGTTGTTTTTTTTTTTTTTTTAGACACAAACAGAAATTTCACTAGCTAAACAATTTTCAATAAAGACAGATAACATTTCCCATTAAAAACTTTGAATCACCACAGGAGAAAACAAAACAAAACAGGAATAAACAACACTTTTACACAGGCGCATGCCACATTTACAGCACAAAATACCATCAGATAACCTAGCTTGATTAACATATTATCTAGAGCCCGTGGGTAACCTGGGTTAAACTTAGGCATGTTATCTAAATTACAGTCCTGGGTCTCCAGAACACTGAGTTGATAAGTTAACTGGAGCCCCCTGATCCTGGGACAGCTATGCCATCCCTCCCAGGCAAAGGAAAAATGTGCCCTCTAAGCCCAGTATGAAACCAGTTTCTACCTGAAATAATACTTTAGAAATTGGATTACTGCTATCAGTCCCTTTTAAGACTTTGACATAAGCTATTTAACTTTTGTTTAGGGAGGGAACATATAACCTTTAATTGCCCTTAGTTTAAGGAAAGCAGGGTTTTCTAGATTTAAGAGATTAGCTTAAAAATAGTATTAAATAAATCCATGAGGCAAGCACACTTCCTGCCCCATAAAACTCCACCTTAAAGCTCCACCCTTGACTAAATCAGAGGGAGGGGCCTTTGCTGTTTCAAGATGGCGGCCCCCAGGGGAGCGGCAAGTCATGTGGCTGACATGGCGGCTGCCAAGTCATGCAGCCCAAAATGGTGGCTGTCTACACTATTTTTTTGCAAATCAGTATCAATAAGCAAAGGCATTTAGTGACCAGAATTACACAAATTTTCCCAATTCAATCCGAACCTTAAACTTTTAGCTGGCAAGTCAAAATATTCAGCATTTCTCAATCAGTCTAGAATCTAGCTAGCATCCCCCTTTTTGGGGGGGGGGGGGGGGTAAATGATTAGTCTTGGGCTCCATCCTGCACATCTGCAAAGAGACTCTAGCTCAAAACTCTATCCAAAATTGGACAGTGCGCGCATTAGTTTTAAGCCAGCTTTTCTCTCTACACGTGCACAGAAATCCCAGACGCATTTACTTGGGGAGGGGGTGACCTGTTTTCACAGATCCTCACTCAGATGCCCACCTGATCGAAGTTGTAGAGCCACACAAAGGAGGGGAGAGGGCAGGCCCCCTCCCTCCACACTCACACACTTTCACCAGACATTCACTCAGAGTTTAAACAATAACAACTTCCCAACTCCTGAGGGAGCTCTACAGCCTCCCCCAGTCTCCTTGAAATGATCAATCACAATACCCAAAGGAGCAGTCTGAGTCCGTCCCATAACATCCGTCCAGTAAGTCCACAGAAAACAGAAAAACACAGACACAGACAAACAGAGGGCCCCAAAGAACAGCCTTCCAACTCGATGGAAGCAACTAGACGATGGCCTTACGCCAAACCGGCGGGAGCGACCCGCCTCGTCTCAGATTGAGGGGGTTTCTACAGACCTTCTGACTCCGCGGAAGCAAAACTACACCCCTCCAGATGGAGGGTCGAGGCGTCCCCCGACTCCTCCCGCCCTTGATCCCCCTGTGCGTCCACTTAGATCATTGCGGGCGATTACAGATTTCAGAAGTGAGCTCACACAGAACAGATACAGAACAAGTCCCTGAACAGAGGCAGTAGAAAACTGCCTAGGAATGCTTCTCTTCTACCTTTTTTAAAAGATAGGCCAGATTCGAACCCTTAGCCAGTCCGAGTTTTGACGGTGAGTACCATCTAGAAGCCATTCCTCCAGATACAGGAAAAGTCCCTTAGAGATAACATATATCACACAGAACAGAATACACAACACACAGACACTTACCGCGGCCAGTCAGACTCTACGGATTGGGGGGGTCCCTCAATGGTTTTGGGGATCCCGGACGAGCCCCCAAATGTTATGCCCAGATTTCAGGATCCCCAAGAAACCACATCAGGGAGCCAGCCATGTCCGATGCAAAAGCATAAGAGTCTTTATTCGAGCTAGCTCGGCTCCCCCACCTTGCCGACGCAGCGACAGGAAGCAGAGAGAGATAGCTCTGTGTGGAGACAGGTTATATAGGGGGAGTTGGAGGAAGGGGAGGAGAAAGGACTGTGCTCTGCCAATTGGCCAGGCACAAGTCTGTGTCTTGTTCCTGGGTGTGGCTAGCAGAGGCTTAGACTTCCGGGAAGAAGCTCCTTGCCAAGCACATGGCCAAGGTAAGATGGAGCACTTACCCTGGGGCAAGGTGGAGGGCGTAGCCCTTACCCTGGGGCAAGGTGGAGGGTGTAGCCCTTACCCTAGGGCAAGGTGGAGGGCCTAGCCCTCGCCCTTTCAGAGGACTGAGGCCTCACCTCCAGCTTCTCCTGTTGCCCAGTCCTTTCCACTCCAGGGCCAACCCATTTCCTCTCTTCCACCCTGGCCCAGTTGTTTATTTTGAGCTCTAATAATAAAGTATGGCAACCACTGTTCCCCTCCCCCACCTCATCTCTGCCTCTTCCATTGTCCCAGTGTGCCCAGTGAGAAGGAAAAAAAAAAAAAAAAAAGAGGTAGCCCTGAAGATGTGGAGCAGAGATAGGAAGCAAAAGAGATAAAGAAGAAAACCTTTATGAGCTTCTGAAAGTCCATTATCAGCCACACATTTCTTCCTTCCACATAAACTTAGTTCTGAGTCTGCTCCTTAAAGCTCTCCAGGCCTTAAACATATTTAAAGCCCTGCTACATTTCCCATTCTTTGGTCACTGCATCTACCTTGAAAACTGGTCTTCAATATTCAATAGTCTCATGTCTGTCTCTAGCCCCTAATGAAGTATGGTAGCAATCATCTCAGGTAGAAACTATAGTTTAACTTTAACCTTGCTGTTTGGCTTCTGTACTTATTTGCTTGCTAAAATATTAGAAAAGTTATTTTGATTTTCTGAATTATATAAATCGTCCCATTCAATTGAATACCTTATTGATTGTAATGTGAATAACCCATTGGTTGTGATCATACTGGTTTTAGAAAGCACATTCTTCTGTACCTGGCAACCAGGACAGCACAATTATCCTAAATTGCCTCAGTGGCCACAGATAATGCATTCTGGTTGACTCAGTGGTCCCAAGACCAGGATAGCACAATTACTCTAAATTGCCTCGATGGCTCCAGATAATGTGTTTCAGTTGACTCAGTGGTCCCAAGACCCGAGGGCTCTAGATAATGTGTTTCTGTCAACTCAGTGGTCCGAAGACCCAAAACTATAATTAATCTTTGTAGATAACTAATCGGCTCAATTTCGCTTCTGTAACTGCTTTGTGCAAACCAGGTTCCTCATTCCAAACCCAAAAATGTAATTGATACCTTTGTGATTTTGCCTATATAAATCTGGTGTTTCGGCCATCTTAGCGCTATGAGACTTGAGAGAGGGAAATGCCCCCTTGTAGTCCTGGATTTGCAATAAATGTGACTCCTTAATTTGACTTCTTGAGGCGCCCTTGTGTGATTCGCGGGGTACATTACAACATTAACAGGCTCCCATCTTTATTACCTAGAAATTGTTACCAAGTCTTATGAATATACAGCCTTGCTTTGCAGTTTTCAAAAGTCTAATCAATAAATACTTGACAAGTTTCAAACACAAAATGTAATGAAAAATTTCTCTTACACTGGCATTAGAGTGAATCTAAAATAAAATTCCCAATGAATCAGTAGTCAACTACTCTGCTCTTAGCTCTAGGTCATCGATGCTGTTGGGAAACTTGTGTAACGTTATAGATTTGGGGACCCTACCCATTTGTGGATTTCAGCTTCATAGGACACCAAAAGCTGCGCAGCAAGCCTATGACTGGACTTCAGGCAGTTTTCCTGGTCTCTGAAGCCCTTCAATTTCTTTGTCATCAAATTTCAAGTGTGTGTAAATGAAATAGATAGATAGATAGATAGATAGATAGATAGATAGATAGATAGATAATAAATAGATGCTAGATGATAATCTGAATTCAGTCAGATCTCTTTCACTGTTGTGCTTTCCATATCTATATCTCTCATTCAAAAATCAACATTGCCACTTAGATAATGCTGTTTATCACATTTCTATCTCCATGGAGACCATACAAATCAAATTTACCTAATTTTCCTCTTCTATCGGATACTTCATTCTCTTTACTGTTTTTCAATACCTTAGCTGATAGAAATTGTGATACAAAAATACCTATTATTTTGTCTTTGTCTAGTGTTCCTGGCACAGAACTCCTAAAACATTTGGAATTCCTGAGTGATAGGAGTGTCTTTTGTCATTCATAATGAGCCCCTGTGATCTCACCTGAGTCTTTGCTATGAAGGTGATTCAGGGTGAGGCTCCTACAGAGCCTCTGGATTGGGACAGATCACCAGAAAGAACAAACAGTTGGGAAACTCTCAGCCATAGCCCGTACCAGCCCAGCTTCCAGGGAAGGGAGAGGGGTGGGTGCAGGAAGCCACCCATTGTCTTCACTATCAGAGAAGTGCAAACAAGGATCCTGGAACACTGGTGAACCTTGAACCCATGACAAGGGCCAGAGTTATACACCGATTGTCTAGTCCAGACAATGAGGTCTCAAGTTATTTCCTGATCAAATAGTCTCAGAGTAAATCCTTGTAATATTTACTGATCTTTAAGATAGTCTGTCTGGCCCTAACTGGTTTGGCTCAGTGGATAGAGCGTCGACCTGTGGACTGAAAGGTCCCAGGTTCGATTCCGGTCAAGGGCATGTGCCTTGGTTGCGGGCACATCCCCAATAGGAGGTGTGCAGGAGGCAGCTGATCAATGTTTCTCTCTCATCGATGTTTCAAACTCTCTATCTCTCTCCCTTCCTCTCTGTAAAAAATCAATTATATATATATATATATATATATATATATATATATATATATATATATAAAGATAGTCTGTCTGTTACCACAATTACCTGCCTGATTAAAAGCTAGATGTGTATCCAAAATTGAATAAAAAGCTGGCAAGGCCTGGGCACCAGAGGAAGTCCTTTCTCTTGCATTGGGCTTGCCCACCTAGCCCCCAATATTTCCAAATCCTTGAATCACGCGGGACTTGGGGAATATTCACAGGTGGGCTAGAGACTGGGTGGTGAAAACTGGAATAATGATAGACAAAGAGCTTCTGGATTGAAGAACAGGTAAAATGCTGAGAGGGTGACCTGCCCAGGGAGGACTTGGAAGTATGCCCCCCCCCCCCACGCCACCCCCTCCCCCCGCCCCATCATATCTTTCTATGCCTCTTCTATTTGGCTGTTCTTGAGTTGAATCCTTTGTAATAATCTGTAAACATAAGTAAAGTATTTTCCTCACTTCTGTGAGGTATTCTAATAAACTATCAAATCTGAACAAGGGGTGATGTCAAGAAAAGCCTTGAACTTGTAGCCATGGTGGACAGAAGTGCAGGTGGGTGGGGGCAGTCTTCTAAGACAACCTTTAAATGTATGGCGTCTGATGCTAACCCCGGGTAGTTTCAGCATAGGATTGAATTTTTGGACACCCGCTTAGTGTGGAGAATGAAAGATATATTTCATCCTTAGCAGTCTCTCAAGTCTCTCCCTCTTTCTTTTTTTCCCTTCCTTTTAATCATGCAACTTCTTGAAAGACATGTGCATAATAGATATTAGCCATTTATTTCCTCTCCTTCTAAAAAAATCTCTCCTCTCCTCTCTCTCCTCCTCTCCTCTTTTCTCCTTCTCCCAGTCTCTCATTCCCCACCTGTGTTCCTTGGAGCACTTATGACTTTCATTAAAGCTCCAAGTTTGTATTACCAGCTGCCTAACTGGATATCTCCAACTGGAGTTTTTAAAGGCACCTCAAACTCAACACATCTGAAACTAGATTTATTATCTCCCCTTTGCTGAAATGTTCTCCTCTGCTATTTCCTAACCTAGTTAAAAACATCATGTAGATTAATGACCCTCAATTTTCTTTTCTTTATTCATGTTCAGTATGGACTAAAAGAGTTGTGAAGCACTGGGTTAGTGATGGCTCTTTTTTAACTAAGATAGCTACCTAGCCATAATGCTTCATTTATCAGACACACCAGAATAACAAGTATAGGCAGTAAATTTGCATTTGGGTGTTTCATTTGTGTACCTTGTATCATCTTCATAATCAAGAGAAGGAATTTGTAATAGCTATGGATTACCATCCTAGATGAAATTCATTTGTGTTCATTACTCCATTTCAGAAAAAAAGAAGGCAGTGCTAATTTTAATTAAAAAATTCAAAACATCAATTCACCTAGCCAGAAATTAATTCCACAGAATGCTTTTTCTTAAAGATTGTTATTTCCTAATTAACACACTGGATATATGTTATATTCATCTAAATGAAGCTAATATTAGGAATGAGGTAAGAAACGGATATTCTTTTTTAAAATAAATTTTATTAAAGTATGATCTTCATGCAGTAAATCACAACTATTTTAAATATGTTGCCCAATTGTATACATCTGTGTAACCACCTCCACAGTCAAAGTACAGAAAATTTCCATAAAACCATCAAGTTTCTTTTTTTATTTTTTTTATTTTATTTTTCGCTAAAAGTATTACAAAGGGTATTACATAAGTGTCCTTTCCACCCCCCCCCCCCCGCCCTTGACAAACCCCTGCCCTCCCTTACCCCCCCAGTGTCTTATGTCCATTAGTTATGCTTATATCGATGCATACAAGTCCTTCAGTTGATCTCTTGCTCCCCTCCCTCCTGTCCCCCACCCCTCCCTGGCCTTCCCACTGCAGTTTGACAATCAGTTTGAGGCAGCTCTGCCTCTGTATCTATTATTGTTCAAAAGTTTGTAATGGTCTTTATTATCCATGAATGAGTGAGATCATGTGGTATTTTTCCTTCATTGACTGGCTTGTTTCACTTAGCATAATGCTCTCCAGTTCTATCCATGCTGTTGCAAATGATAAGAGTTCCTTCTTTTTTACGGCAGCATAGTATTCCATCATGTAGATGTACCACAGTTTTCTAATCCATTCATCTACTGATGGGCACTTAGGCTGTTTCCAGATCTTAGCTATGGTGAATTGTGCTGCTATGAACATAGGGGTGCATATATTCTTTCTGATTGGTGTTTCTGGTTTCTTGGGATATATTCCTAGGAGTGGGATCACAGGGTCAAATGGGAGTTCCATTTCCAATGGCCTTCTTCAAAGATCTAGAACGAACTCTCCAAAAATTCATCTGGAATAAAAAAAGACCCCGAATAGCTGCAGCGATTCTGAGAAAGAACAAAGTAGGTGGGATCTCAATGCCAGATATCAAGCTGTATTACAAAGCCACTGTTCTCAAAACTGCCTGGTACTGGCACAAGAACAGACATATAGACCAGTGGAATAGAATAGAGAGTCCAGAAATTAGCCCGAACCAATATGCTCAATTAATTTTTGAAAAAGGAGGCATGAACATACAATGGAGCCAAGATAGTCTCTTCAATAAATGGTGTTGGGAAAATTGGACAGATATATGCAAGAAAATGAAACTAGACCACCAACTTACACCATACACAAGAATAAACTCAAAATGGATAAAGGACTTAAATGTATGACAGGAAACCATAAAAATTCTAGAAGAATACAAAGGCAACAAAATCTCAGACATATGCCAAAGCAATTTCTTTACTGATACAGCTCCTAGGGCAGTTGAAACTAAAGAGAAAATGAACAAATGGGACTACATCAAAATAAAAAGCTTCTGCACAGCAAAAGAAACCATCAACAAAACAACAAGAAAACCCACTTTGTGGGAAAACATATTTGCCAACGTCATATCTGATAAGGGCTTAATCTCCAAAATTTATAGGGAACTCATACAACTTAACAAAAAGAAGATAAACAATCAATCAAAAAATGGGCAAAGGATCTAAATAGACACCTTTCAAAAGAGGACATTCAGAAAGCCAAGAGACATATGAAAACATGCTCAAAGTCACTAATCATCCGAGAGATGCAAATCAAAACAACAATGAGGTACCATCTCACACCTGTCAGAATGGCCATCATCAACAAATCAACAAACGACAAGTGCTGGAGAGGATGTGGAGAAAAAGGAACACTTGTGCACTGCTGGTGGGAATGCAGACTGGTGCAGCCACTATGGAAGACAGTATGGAGTTTTCATCAAGTTTCCTTATGCTTTTTGCATCAGGACCCCCTACTTGCCCCCCTTAATCCCAAGGGAAATTTATGTGCATTCTGTCATTTGCATTTTCTGGAATTTTATCTGAATGAAAACATACTATATGCACTATTTTGCATCTGGTTTCTTTTGTACAACATGAAGTTTTTGCAATGAAACCACCTGGTTACATGCACGATGCTTTTTTTTTTTTTTTTTTTTTTTTTTCTGGGTGTTTTTCTGTTTTCTATTGTATGAATTTACCACAAACCATTCATCCATTTGCCTAGTGATAGGCTTGTTTCCAGTTTGGGACAATTGTGAATAAAGCTTCTAAGAACATGCATGTACTTATCTTTGGGTATATATATATATATTTCCCCATTTCCCATGGGTAAATATCTAAGAACTAGAGGCCCAGTGCATGAAATTTGTGCACAGGTGGGGAAGGTCCCTCAGCCCGACCTGCACTCTCTCCAATATGGGACGCCTTGAGGGATGTCTGACTGCCAGTTTAGGCCTGATCCTGCACCAGCAGTAGGACATCCCTCTCACAATCCAGGACTGCTAGCTCCTAACTGCTAATCTGCCTGCCTGCCTGATCACCCCTAACTGCCCTCCCTGCCCGCCTGATCACCCTTAACCACCTCTGCTTTGGCCCGCCACCATGGGTTTGTTCGGAAGGACGTCCAGAAGACATCCAGCCTAATTAGCATATTACCCTTTTATTAGTATAGATGGAATTGTAAGGTTATACATTAAGGGTATGTTTAATTTGATAAGAAATTTCAAAATTGTTTTCCAAAGTGGTTGAGACGTTTTACATTCCTATCAATAATGCTAAATTGATGACATTAATGATTGTGTTTTATAAGTTTTCCATATTCTACTGTTATAGGACTGTTTTTTTCATTACCTACTGAGAACAGAATGTGAAGTATCAGCTATAATGAAGAGTTTATCTATTGCTAATTTCAATTTTGTACGATTTTTTTTCTCAGGTATTTTTGAATCTCTGTTATTAGGTACATAAACATTTAAGGTTGTTATGTCATCTTGATGAATATACTCCTTGATAAAATGTTCCCTTTTATTCCTGCTAATATTCTTTTTTTTATGTATGCTTTCATCAGTGTTTATACAACCATTCTAGTATTTTCTTGAATAGTGCTTGCATAATATATTGTTTTTCATCCTTTTACTTTGAAATTATCTATATCTTTATATTTAAAGTTCTGCCCTTGTAGACAGGATATAGCTGTCTTTCTTATAATCCATCTAACAGGCCATGTTTTTTAGTTAGAATGTTTATATTGCTTATATTTAATGAAATTATTTATAATGCTGGGATTATGTCAACCATCTTGCTTTTTTTCTCTTTGTTTCATTTTTTTCTTTTTTGCTTCCTTTCCTGTCTTATTTTTAATTAATTGAACATTTTTACTATCCCACTTTAACAACACTAAGAAAACTTTGTTTTTCAAGATTTTACTTTTTTAGACATTTACATCTTTAACTATGACAGCCTAGCCTCAAGTAATGTATTACTTCAGGAATAACATATGAACCTTAACCCTTTGTGGTCCAATTTTATTTTTGGAATTCAAACAGTCTGGTCCAAATTAATTGACAGGATTGAATGTTGAACCGGTTTGCAGTGCCGACCTCAGCCTCGATGTTGGACCTGCTCCTAGTGCCTGGTCTGTTGAGTCAGCCTCCACGTTAAACTGAAAAGGGTTAAAGCAGTGTACTTACATTACCCTCCACTTTCCTTCCTGGTTTCCAATTATGCCCAGTTATAGATCACTTGAGGCTCTTTCATCATCATTATCATTATTATTATTGCTATTATTGTTGTGTTTTCCTTTTTTCTTTCCATTTTAGATAGTTTCTAATGCTAGATATTCAAGTTCACTATTTTTTTTCTGTAGTGTCTAATCTACTTTTAATACAATTGAGTGATATTAATCAGAGAAAGACAAATATATGATTTCATTTATATGTGGAATCTAATGAACAAAATAAACTAACAACCAAAATAGAAACAGACTCATAGATACTGAGAAGAGACTGACAGCTGTCAGAGGTTAGGGGAGTTGGGGGACTGGGTGAAAAGGTGAAGGGATTAAGCAAAAAAATAAAATAAAGTAAACAGACAGACAATAGCAAGGTGATTTCCAGAGGAAAAAGGGGGGAGGGGGAGATGAACGAGGGCAAAGGGGAGGATAAATGGTGGCAGAAAGAGGCTTGACTTTGGGTGGTGAGTTCACAATGAGGTATGCAGATGATGTGTAATAGAGTTGTACACTTGAAACTGGAATGGTTTTATAAACCAATATGACCCCAATTAATTCAATAAAAATGTATATGTTATATTTTTTCATTTCTAGAGTTTGATTCTTTTCTCTCACTTCTTATTTTTCTCATGTTTTTCTTTAAATACTTGAGCATATTCATAAAGACTTTTAAATTCTCTGCCTGCTAATTCCATAGTCTCTGTGATATGTGTGTCTATTTCTATGCATTGGTTTTTCTCTTTGTTGCAGTCTTTTTTCCCCATGATTCCTTATATGTGTAATAGTTTTTATTAAGTGCTGGACACGGTGAATTTTACATTGCTGAATGCTAGGTTTTAGTATTTTCCCTTTATGAATTTGGACTTTGTCATGGCAAGAAAGTTAAGTATCTTGAAGTTTGGCTTAACACTTTCAAAAGTTATTTTTAAATATTAACTAGGGATCCAGTGCGTGAATTTGTGCACCTTGAGAGGAATTGTGGGCCACAAGGCTGCGATAGGCACGGGGGGGGAGTCTTGGCCCATCCTCTATGCCCCAGTCCGGCCCCTCCCACCTCGGCCTCCCCACACCCCTGTTCCCTGTCTGCTGGCAGCCCTGCTCCCACTGCTGCCATTTCCATTCACTGAGGGCGCCAGCCCCGCTAGCACCCACTGACGGCATGGAGTGATTGGGGATGGTGCCAGCAGTGGGTGCAAGCGGGGCCGGCACCATCAGCTGGTGTGAGTGGTGGCTGCTTCCCTGATAGCTCCTTAGGAGCAGGGGGAGGTGGAGAAGCCCTCAGGGGCAATCAGGGCTGGAAGCCACTGCTCATATCTGCTGATTGTGCCAAGTAATCGGGACCAGCGGCGGGCAGGGCACCAGCAGTAGGTGCAAGCAGAGCAGGTGCTGGCAGTGGGTGTAAGCAGGGCTGGCACTGGCAGCAGGTACAAGTGCCGGGCAGGACCACAGCGCCCAGGAGCAAAGAATTTTCAGTAACCACCAGAGGCTCGCTTTGATGACAGTGACTGGTGCCCCACCTTGGTCTAGTGCCCCCACTCACCTGCTCCACCATCCCCTCGTGGCCACCGCCCGCCATGTTCTGCACACAGCCCCTGGTGGTCAGTGCACGTCATAGCAACCAGTTGTTTGGTTGTCCCAGTTGTTCCGTCGTTTGGTCTATTTGCATATTAGCCTTTTATTATATAGGGTGTTATTAATAGCTGGTTTAAAAATACCTCTACTCTAGGTAGGTCTAGGTTAGATTGCCCTGCCTGTATTTTTTCTAGAAGATTACTTCAAGCAGAAATCTGGGCTGATACATGTTTCCTTCTTTCAGAATTACCATCTTGTTTTATCTTATATCTAAAGTCTAAAAGTTTTGCTTCATATATTTTGCCCATTTATCTAGTTTTCTTTCCTTTTTCTAGATTTTTATGGTGTGAGAATAAATTTGTTAATTAATCCTGACTAGAGACCGACATCTGACATCTATTTTCAAAGAGACATAGTGGGTAGTAATTGCTTCAAAATTTCTTTTCTTATAAGAGGTAAAAGATTACTTTTACACAGCAGAAAACACTGCTTACCACAAAATTTATTCCATCTTTGTCAAATGTAAAATACTCACTGGTTTGGTTTTAAAAGCTAACACCATTATTTTTGTGTTTAAGGAAGCAGGAGTTATTCTCTATCACTCACAATATCTGTTCAGGGGAAAATAGTTGAATATATCAGTTAGTTATTACTATGAAACAAGTCACCCAATCTTTAGTGGCTTAACACAACAACCATTTTTTTCTCATGAATCTATGGATTGGTGAATAATTTCTGCTGATCTGAGTGAGCTTACTGGGGCTCACTTACTGGCCCTTGTTCAGCTGCAGATCTGGTAGTCTTCTCTTAGCTAAGTTCTCTCACATATTGTGGGCCTCAGGACATGGGACAGATTCAGTTCTATTCCATGTGTTTTATGCTTGATCTCAAAGTAGTGGTAATTTAAAAAAATAAAAACAGAAACTCATTCAAGTCTCCTTTGGTACATACTTTCAGCCATCATCAGTGATAGGGTCATTCCATATTCAAGGGCTGGAGAAGTAGACCTCACATATTGATGGGAAGAAAAGCAGGTCATAACGCAAAGGGTTTATTTAGATAGAGAAAGCAGTGGACATTTGGAGACATTTTATAACCCATCTACCATAAAATCTTTACTATGCAAAATTATCTTGTTTTGGAAAACTAGGCTCAGAAAAACTATAGTGATTTGAAGCTTTCTCTCCTAAGCTTCACTAATCATGATGATTAACTCTAGCATATGGGCAATGAGAACACTAGTAAATCTCATTAATCAGCCGTCTATGTCTGTCTTCTCTGCCTCTGCCTATCTTTGCCTCCTTTATTGCTACTTTGGCCAAATCTTTCAAATATATCATAATCTACTGTATGATTTAGTAAGTACTTTTAAATGAAATCTATTTGAGTGCCTTGCTGAAATATTTTTATAGCACTTTTTACCACCACCCATATGACACATACCATATTTTCCTTCCATTTTGGCTATTCGTTTTAGTATGTGATCATCTGCAAAGAAATAGATTTTGCCCTAGAGCCTCCAGAAAAGAACACGGCCCTGCCAATACCTTGATTTTAGCCCAGTAAGACCCGTGTTGGATTTCTGACCTACAGATCACAGAGTAATAGATTTATGTATACTACTGTTTGCAGTGATTTGTTACAGCAATAGCAGGAAATAAATATTGTGGGGATGGTAAGGGATGATAGAAGAGACATTTTCCAGAGATGGACAGCTATTCTCAGGTTATCGCCTTCATCCTTTACTTAGACTTAGAAGAATTCCTTTCAAAGCTATTGAACATAAGCCTCCTCAGAACAATAAAGTTTTCTCTCCAACGCAACTATCTTCAACATGAACTTTTCCTTCCCCTTCATAATGTTGCATCTGTGTGCATATGCAGAAATCTGAGATTAAAATATAGACAAAATAAGAGAAACAGGAGAGGTATGGCAGGTAATATAAACCCTTAAATCTACACCACAGTCATTGCCACAAACCTTTGCCAACTGCCTGCTACATGGACGGTATGTTGCTATGTACTGAGGATTTAGAAAATAACCACTTGGCTTCTGCCCTCAGTGTGACACCATTCACTTAGTTGATGTCATGATTAACTTAATTTATTTCTGAGTACTGCTGTTAAGAGGAACTAGCAAATCACCCCAAAAAGTTGACCTTTTTTCATTTTATAGAGTTTTTAAATGGTACTTGATTTTCCCAAAGATGATGGTTCCCATAAGACATTAAATCAACAGTGCAGAAATCTTTCTTATTTCCCATCCAGACTCACTAAGGGAAAAATTTTAAGTGATACATTTTTAGGAAGATCCAACAGAAACTGGAAAACCATTGAGTTCTGGCTTAAATAGTCACCATATTGAGTATTCAAAATCAATCGAACAGAGGTATAGAAGACCATTTCCAGTTGTTGCTTATGTAAAGAGAGAAGGCAATGCAGAGTTAATTTCTGATTGAAGGAAAACTTTTTTATAGGTACTAATAAAAACCTGGTCTTCAAGTAGCAAATGACCTGAGATTGAACCAATCTTATAATTGTGATACCTTGTAATTGTGTGATTTTGAGAAAATTCCTTAATTTCTATGAACTTCTCTTTTCTCATTATTCAAACATGCAAATGCATTTCTGAACCACAGAAATGTTATCAGTATTATATCATATGGGGAAGAGATTATAAAAACACATAATGATGTTTTTGGCACATACAAATAAAATAAAAGGTTTTTTTTATTCATTCTTTCATTTATTCAAAACTTACTTGGCATTTGCAAATACAGAGAGATAATTCTTGAACACAATGGTTCCATACACTTAAGAACTGCTGATTTCAAGTTTTGATATTTTCAAATAGAATCACCAGTCTGCCAAGATTTGCATGAAAATCTTCAACAGAGAAATTATAAGTTAACTCTCTTTTTTGTTTCATTTTTCATTTTTAGATGTTTCATAAGCAACTCCTTTAGGAAGGAAAAATATCCAGCATATCAGCATTATTCAAGTACATTACAGTTTGAACAGCTTAATGACAGTATCTCCTAAAGTAGAGATTTTTTACTCACAGAGAATTATCTCTCCCACTTTTACAAATTAGAAAAAATTTCTAGTGCATTTTCTGCCAATTTTTCTGATATTAAAATTTTGATGGAAATATTCATGTTCAATGAAACTGTTTAATCACTTCTTGAAGGCAAAACTATGTCTTTTTCTTTTATATCTTCCATGTTCCAATCCATAGTAAAGATATATTCATATATGTATATTTAATATATATTAGATATTAGATTCCTAAAACACAAGAAAGTCTGTTTTTAAGGTCATATTTTATTGTATTTTTTTTAAATAAGAAAACTACTAAACTACACTTAACCTGCTTTGTGAGAAAACTAACCCTCTACCAGTAATTCTCAATCCTGGTTGCAAAATAGAATGACTCTAGACAACCTTTAAAAAATATCTATATCCAGAAGTTCCCCCTTCTAATTTACTTGGTCTGGAATGGGGCCCAGTATAAATTGGGATTTAAAAAAAAGTTTCTCAGGTCATTTTAATGAATAGCCAAAGTTGAAAAATAATGACCTACACTGATGGGTTAGTGGTTCATAGCCTTAGTAGTACATTTGAATCACCTGAAGGAGCTTAAAAAAATGATA
This sequence comes from Myotis yumanensis, assembly GCF_028538775.1. Taxonomy (NCBI): domain Eukaryota; kingdom Metazoa; phylum Chordata; class Mammalia; order Chiroptera; family Vespertilionidae; genus Myotis; species Myotis yumanensis. The sequence goes on from NW_027223753.1 coordinate 77,942,460, forward strand.
ACGTTCAAGGCACACTCCAGACCTATTAAATAAAACTGTCGGGTGGGGGTTGGCATTTTTTAGAGCTCCCCAGCATGTGCCACCAGAGTTGAGAACCACTGCCCACATCATGCCAGTGATGTAATTATGATGATGAACATTAGGCATCAAATGATCCATTACGCAACTTTATAGTCCAACTCACTGCAGCTGGGACTCATATTAGACTGTGTATCTTTGTTTCACATATGGAATTAACAAAATTAATTTCAGGTTCTATCATACCTTTACTAAGATGACTATTGTCTCAGTGATCAGAGAATTGCCTCTAGTTTCCCTGACATATTTGCTTTCACAATATTTTGAGAACTAAGAGTATATCATGAGCAAATATTAATATCATCCCACGTGAGCAAGGTTAGTCCTGGAATTGGCCTTGGGCAACTCATGATTTCAGGAGCCTCGGGTCTCTTATCAGTTACATTGTGCGGACTTTTTGAACCATGCGGTTGGCTTAGGTAAACTTATACCCTTCACGCTTATCACTCTTAGTGTCTGCCAACCCTAAGGGAATCCTTTTAATATTATAAGGATGTACAGGGTCCACATTACTTATGTTATCACCATTTTTCTGAAGTTCCATTATGCCAAGGATATCAGAAAACTTTTAGGGAAGCTAAATCTTTTCTGGATACTTTGATATTACCTGTCTCTAATGGAGAACCATCATTGTTGTTCTCAGTATATTTCTTCAAGTAGCAATGGAAGAAACATCACTCTCCTGTCATTGAGTAATTTGACTGAATAATAATTAGAATAGTCTTTAGTACTGAGATTATTTTGCATTTCTTTACATGGTCTTTGTCTAGAAACATTTTATCGCATGGTCTTTGTTGGCCCTCTTGTAAATCTGTTTTGGAACAGGATCTTTAGGCAGCTGGATTTGAAATGAGGCATTGTTAGTTGTGAAATGAAATTCTCAGTCCTTCTGTGGTTTTGGTGCGAGAATTCCATCTGGAAGTGGATCAGGCCTTACTATCTCAACATATGTCCCAGGGACTACACTCTCCAAGTAATTAAAACAACACTGTGGTTCCAAATTCAGCAGTTTTCTCCCTCCTTGCTGTCAGACATCTATCTATGAGTGTATAAACTTCAGGAAACAAAATTAAAGTGTGGAGAGATATTTATAATTAACAAACAAAATCCCAATATCCTCGTCAAAATTAAGTGAGGTTGAAATATTCTTCTGGTTTGTATTCTACTCAAGATTATCGTTCTGACTTTGTTTACCTATAAATCATCTGAGTTCTCACCATTTCCCTGCAGTTTAACATTTTAGTGTCACAGAATAAACTTCTCTACCATTAACTGATTGGACAGGTCAAACAACCATGGGCCTTTCTCATTATAAAGCTCTGGGGCACAATAAAATGGCTCATGTTGTCAAGGTAGAAAAAGGGCAAGAAATAGGTCTTCACACTGTACATTTGAAAAAAATACAGGACAAAAGTTTCTATACCTCACTATGTCACACAAGCCAGATGGCCACTGAGACCTGGATGGGAGAGAAATTCACTCACTGCTTCTTCTGTTTCTTTTTTTAAAATATATTTTTATTGATTTCAGAGAGGAAGAGAGAGAGAGAGAGAGAGAGAGAGAGAGAGAGAGAGAGAGAGAGATGGAAACATCAATGATGAGAGAGAACTATTGATAATCTGCCTCCTGTATGCCCCCTTCCCCCCACTGGGGGTTGAGACCTCAACCCAGGCATTTTCCCTGACCTGGAATGAAACTGTGACCTCCTGGTTCATAGGTCAATGCTCAACCACTGAGCCATGCTGTCCAGACCCACTGCCTCTTGTATAGGACACAAATGGTCAGTCCATGCCTGGATGGTGGGAAGTGATAGGAAATAAAGTGGGGAAAAAAGATCCTTGACACAATATTATAAAAAGTACTAGAGGCCTGGTGCACAAAATTCATGCATGGGTAGGGTCCCTAGGCCTGGCTGGCGATCAGGGCCAATCTGTGGGGCAACTGTGGGATGATCGGGGGGGCCTCCCGCCGGCACCTGCCTTGGCTGGCCTAGAGCCTGAGGGCTGAGGGCAGCTCCTGTGTTGAATGTCTGCCCCCTGGTGGTCAGTGCACATCATAGCAACTGGTTGTTCCGCTGTTTGGTCAATTTGCATATTAGGCTTTTATTATATAGGATTACATGACAAAATAAGAATTTTGACTTTGATCAGGTATGGCACAAAACATTATTAAGAGAAAATGAAGAATACCCATGTAAATGAAGGATGCACCATATTCATAGATTGGAAGACTCAATTTAAAAATAACTACCTTTCCTAAATTGAACTATAAATTCAAAGCAATCAAAATCAAAATCCATGAAGTTTTTTGAAACTTGGTAAACCTCCTCTAAAATTTGTATACTAATGCTAAAGTCCAAAAGTAGGCAGTCAAGATAATTTTGAAGAAATAGAACAGGTTAGAGGTCTTACTTTCAAGACTCATGGTAAAGCTATGATCATTCAGGCAGCATGGGAATCCTAACAAAGGAGAGCTGAATAAACTAACAGAATTTAGTAGAAATTCCATACACTGACCCATACATACAATATCATTTGACTTATAATAGATGTCAGTAATCTGCAATGAGGACAAGATGGCTCATTAGTAAATAGTACAGGCCCATTGGAAATTTATATGGAAAAACATAAGATTGTAATCTATAACTTACTCCTTGCACAAAAATTTATTCCAGATTGTCTGAAGATAAAGTGAAATTATAAATAATCTAGAATATAATATTTTTATGCAAAAGTTTTTTTATAAAACACTAACCAAAATAAAAAAACCTTAATAAATTGGGCCATATTAATACAAAAATGTCTATGTTTATGAAAAGACCTTATTATGAGATTGAAAACACAGGCAACAGAGTAGAAAATACTTGCCACACACATCTAACAAAGGAATCATATAGCAAATGCATTTAAAAAACTCCTACAAAAATCTAAGCCAGAGCAAGAAAACAATTTTTATAAATTGTTCAAAACATCTGAACACGCACTTCACAAAAAAGAGACATCCAAATTGTGAATAAGCTTATAAGAATGTGGCCAATCTCATAGGTCATTGAGGAGAGAAAATTAAAACCATAATGAATACAATTATTTGCTCACCAAATGACTAATATTGAACGTACTGACAATACTAAGGGCTACCAAGATTTGGACTAAGGAATACTCTCATATACAGCTGCTGGGAAAAATTGTTAGAGCCATTTGGGAAAAGTGCTTGGTAATATTTATAAAGAAAAATGTTACGCGAAGCAAACAATTAAACTCTTAAGAATACACTTAACACAATTGCATCCATATTTTAACATAGACAAATAAAAATGTTTATAACAGCAATCATAGAATAACCCCAAAATGAAAAATTTAAATGTGAATCAATAGCAGAACAGATAAATAAATTCTGGTAATCCATACAATGGGTTATTACACAATAATGAGGTTAAGCAAATTACTGTTACACATAACAATATGAATAAAAAACAACTTTGTAGTTGAGCAAAAAAAGATGGATACAAAAGAATCATACCATAATCCCATTTATGTAAAGTTCAAAACAGACCAAACTAATTGATAATACATAAGTTCTTCAAAAGAATATATACACCCCTGTGTTCATTGCAGTGTTCTTTACAATGACCAAGATTTGGAAGCAGCCCCAGTCCCCAGCAGTAGATGAGTGGATAAAAATTCTGTGTTACATTCATTTGGCCACAAAAAAGAAGGAAATTTTATCCTTTGTGACAGCATGGATGGACCTGAAAAGCATTATGCTAACTGATATAAAGTCAATCAGAGAAAGACAAGTACCATGTGATTTCACTCATATGTGGAATCGAATAAAATGAACTAACAAGCAAAATAGAGACAGTCTCACAGATAGAGAGCAACCTGAGAGCTGTTGGGGGTGGGTACAGGGATTGAGCAATAAAGAATAAAAAGAAAGAAAGATGTCATGGACATGAACAACTAAGTGGTGATTGCCAGGGCAAGAGAAGGTTGGGGTGGTGGAGGAGGGGATAGGGTAGATAAATAGTGATGGATGAAGTCTTGACTTATGGTGGTGAAGACATAATACAGTGTACAGGTGATGTTTGGTAGAATTGTGCATCTGAAACCTGTATAATTTTATTGAGCAGTGTCACCCCAATAAATTCAATTAGGAAAAAAATTAGAAGTCCTATAAGTGGTTACTTTCAGGAGAATGGAAGAGTCTTTGGGAGTTTTAAAAGGTTCTTTTTTTAATGTGTGGTGGTTACTCAAGTGTGATCACATAGTGAACTGTACACTTATGATCTGTGCGCACTTTAGTATTAGTGCTATAATTTAATACAAATTTTACTTTAGACATTTTTTCAGGAATTTAATCAGAATAAAGTATGCTATTTTCTCAGACAGGACATAATTTTTTCTTGCATTATGTTAAAAGAAAACTATTTTCTTGCTGGAATTTCTTTTCTCTTAACAATATGTTCAACAACTAATATAGAAGTGATTTGCCTTAAAAAGAAAAGAGAGATTAATTGTGCTCTTTTAGAAAATAGATAATGAAGTCCTAAATTGTATGGAAATAGAGACATGAGACATAATAGAAGCAGCATTTCACAGACAGAAATCACAGGACTTGATGTTCAATTATCTGTAAGATGAGGAAAAAAGATTTTAAAAGTCACTCTAAAGTTCCTAGCTTGATATACTTGAATGATTACTCAAGTGAACATAATGAAGTATTTTTGGAGGTATTAGAGAGTTATCTAGATGGACATACTATATTTTATGCTATTGAACATTTGGGTCTGAAAGTTAGTAAAAATGTCAAGACTAGAAATGTAAATTTGTATCTCTTCAAATGTATGTCTCACATTTATATTTTATGATTAAAGCCTTTAAAATAGATACGATTCCCTTCCCTACCCTGAGGAAATGTGTTGTGTGAAGAGAGGACACCTGAGAGAAGCTGGGAGAATAAGATAAGGAAGAACTTTCAAGCATTTATCTTAACTGCTTTTAAGTGTCAGTAACATATCTACACACACAGTGTACCTTAATAATTCTTATACTTCTTTTTATCCTTTAATATCTATTTTCCAAGTATAAAAATTATTATTAGAAGCATCACAAATAGCACCTGGTGTTCCACAAAACTTAATTTATCACTCACATCTGCACCATAGTATTCTCAGAAAACAGTATTAGATTGGATCTGTTATAATGATAGATATTTCAGAAATATCTTCCAACTTAAATAAAATTGATGTGAACTTATGTCTATAGCCTCACAAGTGAATTTCAGAGGTTTAAATCAGATATTCATAATAATCTCCTGGAAAATGAATACTGTTGAGAACCACAATTTAAATCAAGGTGGAACATAAAATATTCCCAAGTTGCATAAGATTATCAATAAAAACTTATGAGATTATTCTAGTTGCTAAAATATTATAGTTTTATTCTGAAACCTATTCATCCATTACAATTTACTGGAGTTCACAACATATTCTTTGAATCCATGGTAACAATACCACTAAGGAGAAAAACACTTTCCACTTTCCTGTAAGTAAATCCATTGTTCTAGCTAGATATTGTTATGTAACAAATTACCCTCAAAATTTAGTAGATTTAAACAATCCCCATTTTACTAGATTTCACAGTTTTGGGGTTCAGAAATGCTGGCAGGGCTCAGCTGAGTGACTCTTCTCCATGTGGCATTGAGGGAGGTGCATTCATCAATTTATCTGGCAGGTGGGCTGGGGAGAGGATTGAAGGTGGCATCCTCTCATGTCCAGTATCTTTGCAGGTTTGGCTGGAAGACTGGGCTCAACTGTGACTATCAACTGAAACACCTCCCAGTGACCTCTCCAACATGGTGGTTTCAGAATAGTAAGACCAACGTGGTGGTTCAAGGTTCCTGGTGTCAGTGTTCTCAGACAGAGGAAGTGGGTACTGCTAGTTTCTTAAGGCCTGAGCCTGAACGTGGCACAGCATTACCTCTGCTGTCATGATTTTGTCTACTCAGGTTCAAGGAGAGGGAACATAGACCATTTGATTAGTTTGTTATGTCCCCGAGTAAAACGATCTTTATGGGCTGTTTTTATTTTATAAGTAAGTTAGAAAATAAAAGACTCCCACACAGAGGGAGACTAACAACTAGACTGAAACTGATGGGCTCACCTTGATCTGCACTCATTAGGCTTTTGAGGGCCTGAGATGACCAACCAGAAGGAGGTATTGATATACATTCAGCTTAAGTCTAAGGGCTGCTAGACTCTTCAAGAGCTGCAAGAAACCCATGGGTTAGACTTCTTCTGGAACAGGGGGACAAGGGTTCTTAGGGAGAGGGTGAAGGTTATTAGATCAGAGATTTGACAGGGAACTGCCCATGGGTAGTGGAACATCAGAAAGAAAATAAAAGAGAAAACATATGGGTGAACAAAGCATATATGAAGAAAATCCTGTCTGTAAGAGCTTTCCTATCTTAGGTCCAGGGAATGTCTAGTTAGCCCTTCAATCTTTATTGCTTCTGGAGAAAAGTAAACAGAAAACCATTGGCTGCTTCAGGTATATTTTCATGCAGGACCACTTTGGATTATCAGCAAAGAGAAAAGTACCCACTATCCAGAAAGCATTATATAAGACCCATGTATAAATGATATTTAGTCCAATTGTAAATTGTGCTGCTATGAACATAGGGGTGCATAGATTCCTTTCAACTGGTGTTTCTGGTTTCTTGGGATATATTCCTAGAAGTGGGATTACTGGGTCAAATAGAAGTTCCATTTTTAATTTTTTGAGGAAACTCCATACTGTTTTCCACAGTGGCTCCACCAGTCTGCATTCCCACCAGCAGTGCACAAGGGTTGCTTTTCCTCCACAACCTCACCAGCACTTTTCATTTGTTGATTTGTTGATGATGGCCATTCTGACAGGTGTGAGATGGTACCTCATTGTTGTTTTGATTTGCATCTCTCAGATGATTAGTGACTTTGAGCATGCTTTCATATGTCTCTTGGCTTTATGAATGTCCTCTTTTGAAAAGTGTTTATTTAGGTCCTTTGCCCATTTTTTTGATTGGATTGTTTATCTTCCTTTTGTTAAGTTGTATGAGTTCCCTATAAATTATGGAGATTAAACCCTTATCGGATGTAATATAGGCAAATATATTCTCCCATGCAGTGGGCTTTCTTGTTGTTCTGTTGATGGTTTCTTTTGCTGTGCAGAAGCTTTTTATTTTGATACAATCCAATTTCTTTATTTTCTCTTTAGTTTCCATTGTCCTAGGAGATATATCAGTAAAGATATTGCTATGACATATGTCTGATATTTTGCTGCCCATGGATTCTTCTAATATGTTTAAAACAGCCTCAGTGCCCATCAGCAGATGAATGGATTAAAAAACTGTGGTACATCTACACAATGGAATACTATGCTGCTGTGAAAAAGAAAGAACTTTTACCATTTGCAACAGCATGGATGGACCTGGAGAGCATTATGCTAAGTGAAATAAGCCAGGCAGAGAAAGATAAATATCACATGATCTCACTCATTTGTGGAATATAATGAAAAACATAAACTGATGAACAGAAATATATCCAGACACATAGAAGCATCAAACCTCAGAGAGAAGGCAGGGGAGGGTGGTCGGGGGGAGGTAAGAGATCAACCAAAGGACTTGTGTCATGCATATGAGCATGACCAATGGTCACAGACAATAGGGAGGTGGGGGCATGTGCTGGGGGGTGGGAGCAGGTGGAGAGAGGTCAATGGGGAAAAGGAGACATATGTAAACCTTTCAACAACAAAGAATTTTTTAAAAAGGATATTTAGTACAAACACCTTGATTCTATCATGTAGGTTACAGAAAGTTACCCCTTAAGATCAAAGACTTCAGTTTTTGGTAGAGCAAAGGTATTCATTTTCAGTATAATAATTAGTTTTCTTCTGGGAAATCACATTTTTTAATAAATTTATAGTTCTTTAAATGAGCACAGAAAATTTGAAATTTCCTAGGCCATTCATAGCACTATGCAGAGCGTCAATTGATAGCTCTGTGTTCTGTGTGTGTGTGTGTGTGTGTGTGTGCACACGCTCACTATAGACCTTATTTCTTTTAATCTTAGAAATAAAAAAAAATTGAGAATTATTTAAAGATATCTGTAGCTCAAAACCCTAAAATATCTGAACTATCTCCCTACCTGAAAATAATCAACATATATAAGTGAGCTTTAATGCACATGTTTTGTGAAAATTAGACAGATTAGCTCAGTGTGAAAGCATGAGCTGTTTTGATGAAGATAATGGCAGTCATCCATAGCAGGAGAAACAGCAGCATATGAAAGCAGAGGAGAAAAAAGAGGAATAATGAAAACAAGTTCTTTGGGGAATTATGAGGTTCACTTCTCCCATCACTGTAGAAATGTTCCAAGGGCTGTAAAAATTCACAGATAAGAATAAAATTTTGTTTCATTACTCATTTGGGTAGAAGCCAAATTTGAACTGAGAAATAGAAAATATTTCCATGCACAGACAGCAGCCTCTGAGAGCATCAGCAAAAGAAAGGATGGGTCTGGACCCCAGCATCTACATTTTGAAATCCTAGCTACTCTGAAACAATCACCATTCATTTCACATGAGAAAGAAGTCTAAATTTGGATTTCCCCAGAATCAGACCCTAACACAAAGATTCATGTCTAGAGTAGGTTCAGTGATGGCCCCTCAAGAGATAGGTTTACCCAGAACCTATATATGTGACCCTTTTTTGGGGGGGTGGGGGGTGCCTTTGCAAATGTAATTAAGTAAGAATTTTAAAATGAGATCAGCTAGGGATTAGGTGGGCCCGAAATCCAACAAGGATCCTTGGAAGATGCAGGTATAACATTTGACCACAGAAGAGGAGGAGACAAGAAGATGGCAGAGACAGAGAAAGGAATTATTCTGCCACAGTCAAGCATTGCCTGGCAGCACCAGAAATTGAAAATATAATCAAGGCTCCCTAAAACCTTCAGAGGCGGTGTGGCCTCGTTGACACCTTTATTTAGGATTTTTGGCCTCTAGAGCTGTGAGAGAATATATTTCTCCTGTGGTGATGTGTTATAGCAAATACAGAAAACTAAGGCAATATCCAAGTAGTTTACTTGGGAGGCAAAGGAAAATATTGGTAGGGGAATAGGAAAATGAGACAAGGAGAAGTCAGTTAAAAATAAGAAATGGTTACACAGCTATCAGTGTGAGCATCTGTAGCTGAATATTGCTGGGGAAAGCCTGAGGTCAGCATGTAACATGTGCCTCCGAGCTTCTAGATCTGGGCAGAAGGGAGCTGGGGTGTTTATACATTCACTCCAGTGAGCCACTGGCTGAGGGCTATTCCCAGGGGATGTTAGTTCCCCAGCACTTCCAGCTCCCATTTGAATGGCAAAGTTCATTCCAACAGCAGGAAAATGGCCCCACTCACAGAAATGCACGTACTCTTACTTGGAGATCTGGCCACTATGGGAATATTTTAACTATATTATCTGGGATGAGAGATGGTGAGGTCAGGCACAGATCAAGAGAGGAAAACTAGAAAGGGTCTTGACAATTTTGTTATGCTCACAAGCAAGCCATGCAGGGCCACTCAGGGGGAAGCACCCAGTGGGTCATGAGGCAGAGGGAGAAAGTAGAATTGTGGGCACATGCTGTTCCTGTGGATTCCAAGGGAAGGAATGGGCCAGGCAGAGTAACTGAGTTTAAGACTGGCTGGGTTGAATCATTTCAGTGGGCTGTGGGCATAAGGGCTGTCTCTGATTGTGGTACCCAACCCGGAGAGCCTGGTAAAAGAAGTGGCTGGGAGTGGGAGCTTAATGATCTGGTCCAAAAGGCAGACTGACCAGTTTCCAACACACTGCAGTGAAAATAAGATCCAAATTTCCATTATCATTTACAAAACCCTAGAAAGCATTTACAGTTATTTATTAAAAATCCTTTTAAACTGTAACTTGAGAAACTAATAAATATTCATTTTTATCCTTTGTCCCCTTTATCAAAATTGAAAAAAACAACAACACTTATCTGTCTATTCATTTATTTAGTCTACAAATGTTTATTGAGTGATTACTCTATGCCCGGGTTGAAATTCCAAGGATGCAAAGAACAAAGCAGACAGAATCTGATTTCCTTATAACACTTACGTACTCCATAATAAGGTATGTGTGAGACAAAAGAAATACATTTTGACTTTTTAGCAGATGATAATTCTTTGGTGATCTAAAGATCACCCCATCTGATATAACAATAACTACAAATTAAATGATATGAAAAACCTATTTCAATGTCAAATAGCAACATCACAATTTCTAAGACTCCCTTTCACTCATCAGGTACCTGTCTTTAGAACCCTGCTGCGAACTGCTTGTCTCTACAAACACTGGACTTGGAAAAGGATGTGTACCTTTAAATCCAGAGAGCAGAGGTAACAGATCCTGCTTGAAATGGTTGCTAAGGGACCATTCTATTTAAATTAATTAGTAAACATCAACTCTGGTTTCAAAGGGCAAAGAAGGTCTCTCACTTGAGAAGGGAAAATTACTCCTTGGTGATTGGGGGGGAAAAGCCATCATAGGGGTTTTTCATGAACACCAGTAGCATTATACTACTGCATAATTTCTTTTTTATTTCCTTTTTGTTTTGAGGCTTTCCCCTCCCCTCATCCTTTATTGTTTTCCATTCTTTCATTTATTCCTCCTAACTTTTTTTTTTCCTTCAGGCAGCAGGGGGGAGATCCCAGTAATATGGAAGGGCAAGCAGGTTGTTTTATGTTTTAAAGGTGAGCAGGAGATAGGCATGTCTTTCCTGCTAAGGGGCTAAAAATCTGAAGAGACATAGTGTATAAGGGTTTTTGACATTAACTTAAAAAGGCCCGAAGCTATTGGAGCTATATGCAAGCCCAGGAAGTTTTTATCAGGGACAGAAAGAGTAAGGATGATTTCTGCAAAATCGCTGTGGGAAATAAGGGGTAGGTTGGGGAGCTAAGTATATCTCCATGCTTATATTCTTTAAGTATTGCTATAAATAGTTTTGCTGATTATATGAATAGTTTGTTTAAAATGAGGCTTAGATATCTCCATAATATTTTTCATTTAAAAAAACAACACATAATTCAGAAGAAATTTAGGTAAGACATGGCTCAGATAACTCTTAGGAAATCTAGCTGTTGGGGGCCAAAAGACCAGGATAACATAATTGTTCATCTCATGACAGGTTAATTGAAATTCATGAATAATTATGAGGGGAGAAAACTTCTAGTATTCAAGCCTTGTAAACATTGCTGACATTAAAATAAGAGCTAGAGAAAGGTAGGGAAAAAATGTAAAGCTACTTTGCTTTCTTTAGAATTTATTTTTTTCATGCTGTCACGTTTCCAAACTATAAGAACAATTTTATTTTTAAAAGTATATGCTGGCAAGGCATTTTTGCTCTGAGTACACTTTTGACATAAACTAACTCAAAAATAAAATATGACTAGCTAGAGCAGTACTTTCCTAATTAAATATCAGGAAGATGTGATTCTTTTTTCTTCCTTAAAGCTAGTCCTCAATGAGATGAACAAGAAAGGGAAGATTTCCCAATATGTCAAATGGAGTTCAAGCTTTTCAGTTATAGGGCAAGATTTACAAACCTCAAATTTAAGTAGGCTTTTACACTGCAGATAAGATCTTTGTTGTATTTTATTTCTTTAAATAAAGAATGGGAAATGTCATCTTCACATCCTTCTCACCTGCTGTCCTACAATATTTGCCCTCACTTTACTTACCTAGTCCTTGGTTGATTGGTAAAGAGGTAATCCTATGGGATCCTGATGGTAACACAATGGAGGCAAATGAATTGCTTCATTGCCCATATGCAGGTAACTGCTGGAGGCGTGGAAGAAGCTAGCACTTAATAGAGATTTTTTAAAAGAGTGAATACCTGCTCACTGTCATTTGAAATGTATCTAATTAAGGATCAGGTTATGTGTATTTATCATAGTTGGAAGGTTAGACTTCCCCTCTATTAAGATGCAAACTAGGACATCGGTAGGCACAGTGAGACTTCTGAAGCCAAAGGATAATGTTGGATGTTTTCCTAGAACAAACTGGCACTAGATATTGGGAAAAATAAACATATCCGAGTCGTGTTGTCAGATAAGAAACATTTATGTGATGTTCGTACTATACCTAGTCCTTCCTGATGGCTTTTGTGAAACTGAATGTTTCAAAAGATAAACATTAGACTCTTGGCTTTTGTTTTCATACTTGTTTACCTTAATTCAGTTCAATGAGTGAGATCTATGACACCAACGGCACTGTCTTGGCCTATACCAGAAGCTTCTCTGCAACTTAAGAGGAATAAATGAATGTGAAAGTTAAAACAAAAAGGTAGGCGAAGACCAAAATAATAAGATTCTTCCTGTCACTGAACTTTGCCATGAACTTGGCTAGGTGCCAGGTACATTTGTTGGTTTGTTCCTTCCTTTCCAAACTTTGTACTCAATGGGGACCATTGTAAGTAGCTGGCAAATCATTGGAGGATTTCTCAGAGGGGCAGGTTAGGTGCTTTCCTGTTCCAACCCACAGGCTTTCCCTCCTGACTTAATTTCAGCTGCATCCACAAGCCTGTGAGGTGGGCTTGCTTCTGAGTTGATATTAGTGGGTCAAAACATGTTTTATTAGAAGCAGGGAAGTATAGGGCTAAGGCATTCCACTTGAAGAAGGGGACACAGTTTCCTTTACCAAGTTGCCTTCCATATGCACAGAAGGTCGTGCTCAGCTTTTACCTCTCAAAATAGAAACTCTTAGCTCCTGTCTGCCCACTTTCCAGCTTGTGCATGTTGCTTCCACAACGGAGCTCGGGGGGTAGGGAAATAAGTATGCAAAATGTCGTATGTCTTACAGTGTTAATATGTCTAAAATTATTACACATCCATTTTCACTAACAAATAACTGGTTAAGAAAAAAACAAAACTGAGAAGGAAACAAGCATTTTTCTTGCAAAATATAACTTTTGCAGAACTATTATGATTATCAATGAGATAGGTAAGAGCTCTACTCCCCATGACCTAAAGAGAACCTTCTAGTTAGCTTGACAGTAGAGTCGAAAGAACATCCACACTTGTCCATCAGCAGTCAGCTGTGCCCTGGCACAGGAGGCCCAAGACACCACTTTATTAAATGTATACCTGCCTCAAAACAATCATTTCCTGGCAGATGCTCTAGCTGGGCTCTGCTAGAGACCAGCCTGCAATCCCCAGAAGAGATGGTTCAAACACTGGTGTTCCCTGGAGGATGGGCTCCCTCTATGGGCAGATGAGCCTCTGCAGAGGGAAAGCAGGTGGCAGGTTGCCAGGAGACCAACCCCTGGGTGCTGCAGCCGGGGAAACACAGGAGCAGAGCATCCTCTTTCTGCAGCCTGTTTGGTTAGGCAGTTTCCTGTCTCCCTAACACATCAGCTGAGTGCAGATCCTTCTTTATTTAAAGCTCTGAAGCCAAGAAGCTCATCTCTGCGAATCCCAATGGAGAAACTTTCCTTTGTCACTTTTTCCTTCTCAGGGGCTGACTCCCTGATTCCCTTACACTTTCATATTTATTTTTCAGTGTTGTCCTTGTGAACACAAGACAAAGCTGGAGGAGGGTGTTGGGAAAAAAAGGTGGCTGAGCTCCAGTAGTCAGCTGAGCAATGTGATTTAACGAGGGCATTTTCTTCTTATGGCTTCATACCTACAGAGCTCTTTTCCTTCTGAAAGCCCAACGAACAATTCTGGCCTTGATTTTGCCTCAGCAAGATGCCATAAGGCTTAAGAAAATACAGCTTCAAAAGAAGGTTCTAAAGAAAATCATATAGTACTCCTTTGATTACTACATTTATGCATCATTATAAGATATATAGTTGGGGTGTTTCTGGGCCAAATCTTTTATTATTCTGATTATTCTTTGAATAGTCCTCATGTGCTTTAGAAAGGATTTTACAATTATTTTCTTTATTGCCGCGGGTCTGTACTCCGGTGTCTCCTTCTTGTTGAGGACTTCCCTGATTATATTATTTTAAATAGCAGCTCAATACCCACCAGCATTTCCTCTCCCTACCTTGCTTTATTTTTCCATAATATTCCTATCAGTCAGGGTTCTGTTGGGGGAAAGAACCACCAAGAGTAATATGGCATATGGTGTATTATTAAAATAAGACTTTACACAATGGTGTGAGAAGCTCGGCAAGTAAGGGTTTGCAAAGGGAACTGGGTGATCGGAAAATGTCCTAGCCAAGCCTTTCTGAAGCACTATTGCTTCAGATAGGCAAGCAGGAGCTTTCAAGAGAATACGTCCAGCTGGAGTGGGGTGGGGGTGGGTGAGCTGGTGGAGAAATCAATGGAAGGCTCTTGCCTTTGCTTTGTTGGCCAGCCTGAGGTTGCTGTAGGTCAGTAGCGCAGACATCAGCAAGAAGAGCTGGATCTAAACAAGGCAAGAGAAGAGCAGAATCCTCTGTGGCTGTGTCTTGTGGCATCTAAACATGATGATCTTCAGACAGTATAATTGCTGCCTCACTTCCAGCTTCCCAACCTTGTGTAAATTCCACTTTTGGCCAACTGTAACCAGGAACAATATAAGCAAAGGGATTCTGGGAAGCATGGTTTCAGCTTAGCCCGTTGGTCACAGTATAAAACGACTCCAGACTTCAACCTCTTCTTACGTATTATATACTTTAATTACATATTTCCTTTTTATCTGTATGTGTGCGCGCACACAGACACACACACAAATGATCCTAAACTCTATGAACATAGGGATCTGTCTTATGTACCTCAGTGTCTAGCAGGGGTGGGCAAACTTTTTGACTCGAGGGCCACAATGGGTTCTTAAACTGGACCGGAGGGCCGGAACAAAAGCATGGATGGAGTGTTTGTGTGAACTAATATAAATTCAAAGTAAACATCATTACATAAAAGGGTACGGTCTTTTTTTTTTTAGTTTTTATTAATTTCAAATGGGCCGGATCCGGCCCATGGGCCGTAGTTTGCCCACGGCTGGAGCAATGCTTGATATATAGTAAATACCAGGGAGGCAAAAGTAGATTTATAACTGTTCCTATGAAAATAATACAATAATTAATAAATAATAATGCAAGAATGGTTGTATGTCACATACTCACAACTGTATTCAATGAATAATCGTTGGTTGACATGTTTATTGCTACCTTGGAACAAAGCCAGAGTCAGGATCATTAACTTATGGTTGACAAAACCTAGGTTCAGGAAGTGAATATATGGTGAATTCCAAGAAACTGAGCAAGTCACTGAATCATCATTGAGGCTTGAATGTCTGCCAGTACAGAAGGATTTTGCTCAGTAGAGTGACACTGTCCTATGAGAAGTAAACTCAATCTAATACCAGCAGTGGCCTGATTTCTGTTTGTAAGTTCAGGAAAGCTTCCAGGTAGCTCAGAGTACAAAAAAAAGAAGGGCTAATGTAGATGGACTAGTTTGCCAGCTTTACCCATGGGAAACAAGGAATTAAGCTGCAGAGGGCATGTTTTTAGCATCAGGTGTTTAAGGTTTTGGGAATTCATTTGGTTAAATGTAAAAACGTCAATTCCTATGGTCTAAGTGGGTCACACTTCCTCACTTTATATGTTTCCAGAGTCAGATTTTCCTCATGACTGGCTGACTCTTAACAGACATAAGTCCTACCCCAAAATATGTCCACTATGAGACTGCCTGGTGGCCTTATATTTTAGCATTAGAAATTCCCTAAGGTCCTGCAGGCACATCTGTTTTTAAGAGTCTCCTTACCTGTGGAAAGTATCATAAGTTGAAGCTCATCATTTACTCACTTACAGAGGACTAAAACATTTAGCTAATTAAAAGACCTAAAAACACCACAAATTGGAGTGCATACCTTGATATTGGAACCAATGAGGCAGAAGAGTGAAATGTGAAACTGAATTTATTGCTCAGGAACTCAGAGATGACAAGTCAGACACACAAAAGCTGGACACAAAAGCTGTCCTGGAGCCTTTGGCAACATGGCCCTTGTGTAACCTGTGTACAGTTGGGATGGTTTTTGTTGCTAATAAAAGCAAACAATACAATGTGACTTAAGCAATCTAGGAGTCTTATTAGTTCACATAATTGAAAAACTCAGCCTTGAGGCATGGATTGATCAGCGCTCCAAATGCAGTTCTTTTCTGTTTTTCTTATCTGCCTCTTCTATCTGCCATCCTCTCACTTCCTTCACAGGATGGCTGCCCACAGCAACTGAAGGCACATGTTTCCTCAGTTACATACGTCAGGAACAAAAGGGCATTTTTTTTCAACACCATTAAACAAAGTTCCAAGCATTATGATAATGGGAATGTGAAAATGTGCTCAGGGAAATATCATGAAACTGACTAGCTTAGGTCAGGGGTATCTATAAAAATTATTGTGGTAATGGGATTCCCCTGTTACTGTAGTACAAGGCCCAATGGGTGCTGTATTGGTTTGCTTTGGCTGTCATCACAAAATCTTAGAGACAGGATGACTTAAACAACTGATACTGATCTACAGTTCTAGAGACTAGAAGTTGAAGATCAACGTGTGAAGAGGTTTAATTTCTCCTAGGGTTTCTCTCCCCGGCTTGCAGATGGCTGCCTTCTTGTTGTGTCCTCACATGGCTTTTTCTCTGTGCACCTGTGTATTTCTGAGTGTCCAGATTTCTTCTTCTTATAAGCACACTAGTTAATTGTATTAGGGCCCACCCATATGACCTCATCTAACCTTAATTACCTTGTTAAAGGCCTTAACTCCAAATACAGTCATATCGGGGTTAGGGCTTTAACAGATGGGTTTGGATGTGGAAGGACACAATTCAGGTGGTAAGACTGGGGACAATCCTCCTCAAAGAGCATGACTATAATAGTGTGGGGAAGAAAGACATTGGGAGACAGCCAATATGGCAATCACAATATGCAAAACCCTCTAAAGTCAGTTCTCTTTGTCCATGATTTCAAAACAGAAAAACAAAAAACAAAACACCATTAATTGTATGTTAAGCTTCCCTAGGGCAGACTACTGCTAGATGTGGGTCTCTTGGGCTTTGTTGTTTTGTCAAAGCAAACATTTCCAAAAGTGTATTCCAAGGAGTATTTGTCTCATGACATATTCCACACACACACCCACACACAAACTCTTAAGTTAAATAAATAATGGGAAATCCCATATAATGTATTTATAAAGATGTTTGCTTACAAATTAGCATATTTAAATGCCCCAAAGAAATCTCAGAGATTAAAACAAACTGTACTTTTATATCACACAGGATTCCTCAAATTTGTTGTTAACATGGGATTTTCCAAAATACAGCAGGTTAAAATCCCATGGAATCCAGTTGAGGAAATTCTCTTCTGAGGGAATGTTACTTTTTATTTGAGTAGGAAGAGATAAACAGCAGAAGGGCAACTATAGCTGGTTAAATGGCGTCATAGGCATTAACATTAGTCTAATTTTGTCTTGCTTTGCCTTATTCATAGAGGATTAACATTTAGTGCTCCTCCGGGAAAGGAAGCTAACTTCCTTTCTGATGGGCTGGTCTTGGGCTGTCACAGAGGGCTAGCTCTGGCGCTCACTGCACAGGAACTGCTCTAGCAGAACACCTGAAGTGTGTGGTCAGGGCCTGTTTGCACCTGTTGCAGCCCACAGACTGGGAGAGACAGAAACAGGAACAAGGGACATTAAGGTTCAGGAAAAATGAAGTGTCTGTGCCAAAACATTGTATAATAAGAACTCCGCGAAGCAGGCAAGCGAGGAGCCAGTGACCAGAGCAAATAATCAGTGACAGCAGCCCAGAGAGGAGAGAGGCCCAGAGCCTCAATCTGCAAGGGCTGCTGGGGCTCCTGTGCCAAGAGCTCAACTCAACCCCGTTGCTCTTGGGACACTCTCCAATTTTAAACACTTGGACACCATAAGGAGTGGATACTTCCAACACATAACCCAAGACATCTGTGCAGGCAGAGTAAAACTGAAAAACCTGAAGGTAATTTGGAGCCTTGCAAACACCTGTGAGTCAGATAACACTCACTCCTCCCCTTCTTTAAGAGCACAGATGAGCTCGAACCTTCTGGGCATTTTAGCAGTTTACCATCTGCACCGATAACCCTTTTCTGCAGTACAGAGAGTCTTCTAGGAGGATGTGAAATCCGGGAACCAAGATAAGGAAATATGTTTACACCTGCTACATCTGTTCAATCGCTCACAGGCTCTGCTTCCCACTGGCCTCTCTGTGCAGCCACACTTTTGAAATCATTCTTGGCTGGTTAAGTTTCACATATACTCCATGAAAGCAAAGATGAAGAATTAAAACAACAACAACAACAAAAAACTAAACCTTCAAAGCTCCTTGGTCTGGGGTTGTGTTTGCAGTGAATACTATCTCCATTTTCCTTCTACCTTAAGCAATCATGAAATCTAAGTCATCATTAATAAGGTTAGTACTTCTCTAGAGGAAGGGAATGTTCTTACAAAGGACCGGAAGGACATAAAATCAGTTCTGTTGGAAAGTAAAACCTGTAGACTAGCTAATTGCAGTAAATCAGTTGATAAAATAGTAGTTTAAAAAGAACAATAGTAACCGAACCACCTAGACAAAGAACGCAGTCATGGGTCTTTCCCCAGGAAGAACATAACCCAACCCGCTATGTGCTCTGTTGCCAGTAGAGCCAGACACACTGGAATGTGCTGTAAAAAAGACAATCAAGCCTTAAGAAACAGTGCAACTTGCACAAACTATTCTATAACAGTGATTCCTTTAATGTGTTAAATGGCTGAGGAAAAAGCAGCGCAGGTGAATGACTGAAAAGTACTCAAGGGGTTTTGTATAAGACCTGCCTTAAGGAAAGTGAGGCGTATGTCACAGTTCACTTTGAAAACCTTTGAAGGGGGGTTGGATGGCAGAGGCCAAGGAGGATAATGATTTTATAACAACACTGACTACCTCTGATTTATTCAGAGCATTTGGACCATGACATTCAAGGAAATTTACTAATACTTACACTGTAGGAAACTATTTTGTATTATAAATAAGAACAATAGTGGTATTCATATTGAGAAATGTTGTGAGGTCAGAGTCAGCAGGTGGCATGTAAGTTTATAATGGACCACGTGTTTTTTTTTTAAATGCTGACCTAAGGATATATTTTTATTGATTTGAGAGAGAGGAAGGGAGAGAGAGAAAGAGAGAGAGAGAGAGAGAGATTCATACATTGCCTCCCATACATACTGTACATACTCGGATTGGGAACCTGCAACCTGGGTATGTGCCCTAACCTAGATTTGAACCCATGACCTTTTGTTGTATGGGGATGGGACTCCAACCAACTGAGCCACACTGACCAGGACACAATGGACCACATTTTAAGAGCAACTATAATTATGTTAAAGTTCTTTTTTTTTCTGACTGGCTTATTTCACTTAGCATAATTCTCTCCAGATCTATTAGTCATAAATAGAATCTAGTGAACAAAATAAACTATCAAAATAGACTCATAGATACAGAGAACAGACTGACAGTTGTCAGAGAGGAGGGGCATTGTGGGGCTGGGTGAAATAGGTGAAGAGATTAAACAACAAAAAGAAAAACCTCATAGTTACAGAGAACAATATGGTGATTACCAGAGGGAAAGGGGGGTCAAGGGAGGTAGGTAGAAAAGGGTTTGGGGGATAAAAGGTGAAAGATTGAGACTTGACTTGGGGTGGTGAACATGCAATACCATATACAGATGATGTATTATAGACTTGTACACCTGAAACCTGTATAAATTTAGTAACCAGTGTCATCCCAATAGATTCAATAAAAAAAATTAAAACAAAACAATAAAAAGTGTGTTTTTTTTTTTAAATCAGTATCCGTTTCTTTGCCCATCCAAGAATGGAACTGACTCAAAAGCAGAAAGTGTTAAAACTAGGTCATTTAGCCCAGTGTTTCAACACCCCCTCCCTTCCACCTCCCCATTCTGCGCCAATTTTAAAATGAAACAACTGAGACAAAGTAGACTGGCCAGGGCATCAGAGACAATGCAGAGCCTGGACAAGAATTCAGTCTTTGCCTTTAAGCCCAAAGTTTATTCAGAATTTCCTTTGAGTTGTGGTCCTAAAAGAACTTGGTGTTCTCCTCCCACAAAACACTCTGACCACACAACCAACAGGACTTTTCTCTAGAAGACTTTCAGTTCTTAAAATTGTCTCAAAAAAATTCAGAGCTTAGTATTTTCTATACATCCACCGAGAGGTAAATACGCAGCCCAGAAGTATGTTATCATGTTGCCTAATAAAACTTACAGCTTGTGCTTCACTCCCTTTCTGAAAGGAAAGTCATCCAACTAAATACAAAATCAAGAGGCAGCTTATGCCAAGCCAGCCATCATTTCATTTGTAGAACATGTACATGCTGCAACATGCTTTCTGGGACCCCAGGGAAGGTATGTGGAGAACTGATGCCTGGTGGCAATGCTCTGTATCTACATTTCCTCTAACATGCTGGGATTTCAAATCTGTTATCAACATTGTCATGGAAATGTATTGCACCACGGGACATTGCTGTGCAGGCAGCTCTAATCCCCTTTGCCAACACTACAAAGAAACCACATGATGGGCCTGTGACAGAGGCAGGATTAAAACCAAGTAGGTGCCCACCCTTCCAAGCTAGTATTAGTTTTACTACATCTGGCTTTAAATCAACATATTCTTCTGGTAGGCCAACTGAGCCACTTTAGTTGATAATGACTGCTGATCAGGGACCATACTTGTTCAAATTCATATTCATATTCTCTTTAAATCACTTTATAAAAGTGAGAAGCATTTTAATCTTGGGTTAACTGAAGAGCCTGAAGGCAAAGACTAGGATGCCTGGAGTGAAAGCTGTGAACAAACAGCTTTTGAACAGACAGCTGTGACTTTTTAGCTGCTGCCACTACCCATGGTGGTAATACCGACATGCCACTCCACGTCTGTACACATCCTACCTCTGATAGAGGGGGGCAACACTCTATGATTCCATTTAAGAAAATTATGGGAGTATTGGGGGCAGGGGGTAAGAGATCAATCGTAGGACTTATATGCATGTATGTAAGTATAACCAATGGACACAAGACACTGGGTGGGGGGCAGGGATAAGGGCATACGCCGGGGGATAGGGGAGGCTGGGGGAAGGTCAATGGGGAAAAAAAAGAGACATATGTACTACTATTTGTAATACTTTAAACAAGAAAATAAAATTTAAAAAAAGAGAAATTTACAGCAGTTTGTACATCGTTGCAGGTAGGCCTTCCCTTCCAAGGTGTGATTTCAAAGGCACCCAAATGCCCAAACACTCAAGAATACCTTGCCCTCCCGAGATTATCAATTTGGCTTTGGGATGAAGCACTCTCTCTAAAAAGCTATTGTTTTTAAAAAAGCAAATATTTAATGTAGGTGGAGTAAAACAAAATTAAGTAAATCATGTTGTTGTCTTTCTAAAACCTTGTTTTAAATATTAAAAATAAAACTGTCTGGATTTGTTTGGATAAATACTCAGAAATGGAATATCTGTTTTTAGTTTTATGAGGAATCCCCATACTGTTTTCCATAATAACTGTACCAGTTTGCAGTCCCGCCAACAGAGCACAAGAGCTTCCTTTTCTCCACATCCTCGCCAACACTTGTTATTGGTTGACTTTTTTATAATAGCCACTCTGACTGGAGTGAGGTGGTATTTCATTGATTTACATTTCCCTGATGATTTGCGATGTACAGCATCTTTTCATATATATATATATATATATATATATATATATATATATGTTGTCCATCTGTATGTCTCCTTTAAGAAATGTCTTTTTGTGACCTCTGCCCATTTTTTTTATCAGATTGTTTATTTTTTGTTATTGAGTTATGAGTTTTTTTTTATATATTTTGGATATTAACCCTTATTGAATACTTCATTGGTGACTATCTTCTCCCAGTCAGTAGGCTGACTTTTGGTTTTGATAAAGGTTTCCTTCACTGTGCAAAAGCTTTTTAGTTTGCTGTTGTCCCATTTGTTTATTTCTTTATTGTTTCCTTTGTTTGAGGGGACATGTCCAAAAGGATATTACTCACAATGATGTCATATTGTTTACTTCCTATGTTTTCTTCTAGGAGTTTTATAGTTTCAGGCCCTACATTTAGGTCTTTAACCCATTTTCAAGTTTATTTTTTTATATGATGTAAGAGGTGGTCCAGTTTTATTTATTTATTTATTTATTTATTTTTGCATTTATCTGTCTAGTTCTTCCAACTCCACTTGTTTAAAAGACTGTCATTACTCCAGTGTATGTTTTTATTTCCTCTATCACAGATTAGTTGACTATGTAAGTGAGGGTTTATTTATGGGCTCTCTATTTTGTTACATTGACCTATGTATCTGTTTTTGTGCCAGTGCCATACAGTTCTGATAATTATAGCTTTGTAGTATAATTTGAGATCAGGGAGTGTGATACTTCCAACTTTGTTCTTCTTACTCAAGAAATCTGTGGCTATTAGGGTTATTTTGTGGTACCATATAAATTTTAGGACCTAATTCAAAAAGATGTGTGCACCTCTATGTTCATTGCAGCATTATTTACAATAGCCAAGATAAAAAAGCAACCTAGGAGTCCATGGGTAGATGAATGGATAAAGAATATGTGATATATAAAAAAGAATGAAATCTTTCCTTTGTGACAACATGGTTGGATCTAGAGAGTATTATGCTAAGTAAGATAAGTCAGGCAGAGAAAGACATGGTTTCACTTATATGTGGAATCTAAAAACAAAGAAAACAAAAACAGTCTCATAGAAACAGAGATCAAAAGGATGGTTACCAGAATGGAGGGGGTGAAGGGATAGGTGAAAAGAAGAAGGGGGATATAGTCAACAATATTGTAATAAGTTTACACAGTGACAGATGATTATTACAATTAGTGGGGTGATCACATTGTAAAGCATAAGAATGTCGAATTACTATATTATACACCCGAAACTAATGAAACCAATATAATGTTGTATACCAACTATACTTAAATTTTAAAAAATTAGCTCCTCCTATGGTCCACTCCTAACCTTAATCCACTCCACTTATTTTGAACACCTCTAATGAAAATGTCTACTCCCAATCAATAGCTTCTCACTGTCCTTCCTTGAACACTCATTCTTCTGAACATCCCTTGCCACATTCATGATGTTCTCCCCTCCTGCACAATTTGTTCCCATCATCTCTGCTTTGAAGATTTCATTTGATCTCTTCTAGCAGCCTCAGCTCTTGGTAATACCTCTCTTCTCTAAGAAAATGCTATTTTGGGGTCATGCATTAGGTTATATAACCACAATTTGTTTTCTATTCCTCTTTAATATTTTGTTCCCTAAATGGGCTTTCTTTGTACTTCCTGTATACTTTTTTTTAATAACATAGAATAAAAGGCCGTAGTGTCTAGAGGGCAAATTTATGATCATGAGTTTAAGGAGAGGGAGAAAAAAGAAATAGTTATTTCTTCAACAGCATTCACTAAGTACGTACTATGAACAGAGCACTTATTATGTGTGAAGTGCTGAAGATAGATTATCTATGGGCTTTACCCCCAAGGAATTTACTGAACACTGTAGTAGACAGGAAAAGTCAAGGTGCTGGTGCTGGGAAAAGTGAAACCACCAGCCCTTCTCATAGGCTTCATTTCCTTGTACAGCGACCATACCTTTCATATTGCATTTGATTTTAGTCAGTGAAATTGCTAACATCAGTGGTAATATATGTCCATTTACATGACCATCCTCCTTGCTAATGAAAATCTTAGAACTCATTTGGTACAATTTGGTTGTCACTATATAAATTGTCTACTATCTGCCAGGCATGGTACTGATTCTCTTGTCACAGATTTGTTAAACCACAAAGAGCAATTTACTATATGATGACTGTAATATTTCAGAAAATCATACAAATAAAACAGAGCAATCAAAAATATTTTTCTGCCTGGCCAGTGTGGCTCAGTTGTTGATCATCAACCTTTGATCCAGGAGGTCATGGTTTGATGCTCAGGTTTCAGGCTTAATCCCCACTAGGAGGCATGCAGGAGGCAGCCAACCAATGATCCTCAGCATTGAAGTTTCTATCTTTCTCTCTCCCCCTTCCTCTCTTAAATCAATAAAAATATATTTTTAAAATGTTTTTTTCTTTCTTTCCCACTGTCCATACTCAAATCTCAAGGTCTGATAATGTTTTGTTTAAAAGAGAGAAGTCAAGAGGAGACTTCCAATACTTTATTTACTTCATTATCCTATCTTTTGAGACTTAGATCCTCTAGCCCTCTTATTATGAGACTGGAGGCCCAGCGCACAGGAGTAGCTCCTTTCCACTTGCCTCAGCTGGCCGCTCAGCCCATCGCCGCTTGTAGCTCGCTGCCCCACCCTCCGCCGCTCATAGCTCTCCACCACTAGTAGCTCTCGCCCTGCCCCGCCCTCCGCCAGAGCCGCTGCTCATTTGGTCGTGAGGGCATTATGGCATGATGGCCACGGGCCTTTTATATAAGAGATGGGCACCAGCCATTCATAACTTATTCTGATTGCATCTTTCTAGTGGGAGAGACTTCAAGACATAGTGGGAAGAGCCTTATCTTTACTCCAGACATATACAAATACACATTTTAATCCCATAATTTAGTAAGGCTGGTGGCCTTTGGGAAAATCAGAGAAAAACCCCCTTTCTCTGGGATGACATAACCGTTCATTCGGGTGCGTCATTGGCAAGCGGAACACAAAATGTCTATCCACCCCAAGTTGCCCCTTCCTGCTACCAAATGCTGTTGTATAGTAAACAAACTATACAAGCAGACATGGCAGCCCTGACCATTCTCTTTTGTCATTACTGAAACTTGTTGAGCTTCAGTCTCCTAATCTGTAAAATGAAAGTAATAATAGTTCGCTCCAAGATTGTGAGGAGTAAGGGGCTAATTTTCTGAAATTGACAGATACGTGGTTGGAACTCAACAAATATTCATCAGATTTTCTCCTCTATTTAATTGTATTAAAATTTCAATAAGCTAGCTCATACCTAAGCCTGTATTCTGAGATTCTTTCCCTTGTCTCTAATCCCCAGAATACATAACTAATTTTCAAAATTTCATGTTTTTATCTATGGAATGAGAATTCTCATATATATATATATATTTTTTGCTTTTAAAATATTTTGAGACTCAATTTGAATGCCACAGATAGGTGTAGAACACACACAGGTACCTCTACTTGTACATACACACATTATATAATTATATATGTGCATTAAATAAATCAGGCTGATATTAGCTTACATTATCTCATTAAGATTTCTGTTAGCCAGAGCTATAGTCGGGCATCCTTGAGAAACCTAATTGACTCAAGTTGATTGTAATTCTTCGTAGAGGTTTTACTATGGTAATTTGTAAGTTGATTGTTACATTCTATATTTTTCACAGTACTGTGATTCTTGAAATTAATTATAGTTAATGTTGTGAAAAATCTTGATAATAAAGACAAAACCTATTGTATTTTATTTGAATTGCTCTCCCCTGTGCTTCACCCCAACCTCTTCCCATCCTTCAAGGTTTGCTCCAACAATTTTCTCACTTTCTCTTTTCCTTTATTTATGTGTGTGTGTGTGTGTGTGTGTGTGTGTGTGTGCTTTTGCTGTTGTTGTTTTGGAGATGGGGGCTGGATTAAACAACAGATATGTGGTGATTGTTGTAGCTGTTTTAAATGTACTTATTATATTCTTTGTTAACCAGATTATGTTATATGATTTTTGTCTTCTTAAACCATGTTGGTAAAAGGTAGGGTAGCCAGATAGAAAAATGTGTGTTCTCAATCAGAAGAACCTAAGTATAAACACATAACTTATATTAATTTCTGGACTCAGCTGTAATGGTGAAATAATCCTTGTGTAATACTCCATATAAACATGGGAGTAATTAACACAACAGATGTAAATATGACCATTTAACATCCAATTAGTTATTTTGGGATATGCCTATTTATGCAGCATACAGTATGGATTTAATAGACTTCAAACAATATTTATATGTAAGTAACTGTGATATTTTTTCTTAGTTTTAACAATAACTTATTTGTTACTTTTATTTACTTTGTAAATGGCAAACATGGGCTTTTAAATGTGCTCTTCAAGAAAGATTATCTAAGCCCTGTCTTTTCCATCTATTAGCAAAGTGAGATTAGCCAAATGATTTAATTTTCTGAATGGGTTTCCTCACTTGTGAAATCAAAGAGTTGAAAAAGACCATATCTATGGTGTTCTGGCTCCAAAAACTGTAATTCTAATTTTTCTTTACTGAAATTAAATACTAATTACTCCTAATGACAAGGTGTTCAACTTACCCAAAAATTCAATTGCATTCCATATACTTTGAAAAATTACTCAAATTACACCATTAAGAATTTTTCATTATTACTGATTTTTGGTTGGTTAATATTAATAGTTATTATTTTGTACTGAAGCTGCCATATATGTGTTTGATACATATACATTTTATAGTACAGATATCATTTAAAGGACTATCAACTAAATAACTCTCAATCCATGTGTAATATTCCACAATCAAGGCCCAAAGAAAATGCTCACTTATTCCACAAAAACTGTAAGGATTATGCCTATTTTCCTCCCGTTTTCTGCCAGACTCGAAATCCTATTCTCTCACTTTATGCTCTGTTTCTCTAATTTAGAACCAAACATAACATAGCAGAAATAGAGTAGAATTTATAACTACATTCTTGTCTCACTTCTCAAGTCACTTCTCAAAAGGAGCTTATATTCCTTCTGTGTATCTTTCTGGAGCTTCTCCAAAGCCTTAATATCTAAAAGAATTTTATATTTCACATTTCATTTTAATAACTATTGTATGTTAATTACATGCCATATGTTTAATGCGTTTTCTAGATTGAAAGGCATTTAAATATCTACTGGTATATGTTATGGCCAACAATTTCCAAAAGTGATCGATCACCCTAGTTTAATTTGCTACATTTCACTTATATCTATTTCAGACAGAAGGTGGCACTAGTTTGCAAAATTGGTAATGAAGAGCTTAAGTACTATTTTACATGTGCCATTCCAATTATCGTAACTGAAAATGCATGTGGCTGTATAGATACACATTATACACATGCATTTTCAGTTAGAATAATTGTGATTCAGTCTTAAAAAAGCAGTATTTTATTAACATTCATGAAGACACTGAGGACTCATGCAAATTGAATAATTAATGGAGAAATTAGATTGATCATCAACATGTTGAAAGACTGACTTTTCCAAAGGTGACATGATGTAGTAGAAAGATTCTTGCCTGGGCAAACAGGCAGATGTCAGTTTGAATCTGAATTTCTAATTTGGTAAATTTTGGAAAATTATTCAACCAGTTTAATTTTGTGTTCATACTTAAGATGTAATAGATAATGTCTCTAGGATTGTTGCTAAATGTGATTAAATGTAAATATATTTAGCAGAGTGAGCTTTATATGGTAGGTGCTCAATATATTAAATGAGGTGTTTTCTTCCCATACAATTATTTCCACTTTCTATTTGCCAGTGTAGACTCAGCCTAACTTAGAAAAATTAGAATGTTCCAAATCGAATCATAATATAAAATCTTTCTATGCTCATGTCATTGTGTCTTCAATATTTCATATCTGAAGAGAAGAAAAAGGGCTTGTTAATAAGCCTGTTATTAAAATGTTTTCATCAGAAATGATGTCATAATGATTGGTGTGGTTTAATTTACAACCTGAAATTTGTTAATGCTTTTTGCCACCACCATTAAATCATGGTTTGGAAAGCTATTAATGACTTTTATTTAATCATGGGAGAAGGGAAATAAATTTTTTAAATTATGAGAGAAATATAAAATATAAAGCAATCCCAAATAAGTTACTTCAATTCCGTGTCACATGACTTGTATGTCATTTTCTTTCATATTTCATTGGCCAAAACAAGTGCTACATGCACAAGTATTCCAAGTGGGCAGGGGAGCTTAATTCTACGGTATATGCAAAAGAAGAGAACTGAAATATTTGCAAACAACCCTATTAAATATAACACAGTGGGCCTTGTATTTTAATGTGCTTAAAATTATCAGAGAAACTTATTAAAAGGCAAGTACTTCAGTTCCACTGCTAAAGATTCTGATTCATTAAGTCTGGAGTGGGCCGAATGAATAGGGAGGGATATTTCAGAAGCCCAAGGACTTTACAGTGAGGACCACTTATAGTCAAACTTGAGTTCCCAAAGGACAGAATTTAAAATTATATCTTAGGGATTAAGAGTCACCCTAGTTAATTCATCAAATAATTATTTCCTGTTTATTGATAACAGGGATGTGAGGCATCATGAATACTTGGCAACATACAGAAGCAGATAAGGATTCCGTTTCACTGGGTTTTGGAAACTTCTGCAGAGGCAGATCCTGAAGAAGTAATCTGTAGTGTTTTCAGTCTTACTTGATCTTTATCATGCTACCATGGAGGGAAAACTAGCATTATTCTTATATTACCCATATCCACATTTTGCAGATGAAAAGACTAAGGCTCAGAAAGGTTATGCCCCCAGCCAACGTACCTTAGTGGTTGAACATCCACCTATGAACCAAGAGGTCACGTTTCAATTTCTGGTTAGGGCACATGCCGAGATTTCAAGCTCAATCCCCAGTGTGGGGCATGCAGGAAGCAGCAGATAGATCAATGATTCTCTCTCATTATTGATGTTTCTATCTCTCTCCCTTTCCCTTTCTCTCTGAAATCAATAAAAATATATTAAAACACAAAATAAAATACTTTCATCTCTTGCCTGTAAAGAAAAAGAAATGTTATGCAATTGCCTGAAGAAGATAGTCCATGATGGTATAAGGATTTTCTAATTTCAGGACAGTATTGCTTAATGACAAATATAGAGAAGATCAGAAATAAATATATTCTATATGTTAAAATGTCTGTGAGTTCATCAGCAGGCCATGTCTAATTTATTTATTACACTTATTATCACAGGGTCTGGAACATATATGGTGCTCAATAAACATCTCTTGACTGAAGAACTATATCATTATAATACAAATTAAAGATAATAGGCTTGGTTGGCTTTACATAAAAATGGGCAGTGAATAGTAATAGGTTTCTTTATTTCAGCAGAACTGAAACCACAACAAAAAAATGCTATTTTAGTAAAATGTTAATCTCTTTCCATTCTCTTTCCTCTGGGAAGTTCTCTGAAATCTATCTGTGAATGGAGTTTGTTTACTCCAAATCACATCTTTGTTGCCTTCAAGTATTGGCATGTTTAAATGTTTACCACTCAAATCCAGCATAAAAGTGTTTTCTTTTTTAGGTAAGATCAGGCAAAGAGGTACTGAATGAATAACACTTGATTGAGACTGGTAAATAACCATGTAATTAAACTGTAAACACTGTGTGTGGTGATTTTAATGTAATTTGAAGACTTGTAAATTACATGGTCATAAAATGGCACTTGGGCTTATGCTTTACAAAAATATCCATGTTTGTATGAGATTAATTAGTGCAGTTTGCATAAAGACATTGAGTAAAGCACTTTCGGAATAGTCTCCTTTTGAAGTTTTTTTTTTTTTAATTTATAAGGCTTTCTTGAGGTTTTTTTTTTTCTGTTTTTCCTTTCTTGTCTCCAAGAAATTAGTATCATTGCCCACAGATTTCTGTTGCTAAAAATTAATCTGGACACAGTACTTGATGGCTTAAGTTATGCTTATAAATTCTTTTTTTTAGCTATTAAAGTGGTCTGGCCATTTTTGAAAACTGATCATGTGGTTATTTCTTTGGTTCAGTTCATAGATAATGCCCATATGATGCTTTTTTTGCTGTTGGAAGAGTTCATTGGTATTGTTCTGTGAATAGCAGACACCAAAGTTTCAGGAAAATAACCGTAGCAGCATGGTCATTAATTAAGTGCCCTTATTATGGCCCTCCATCCACAGAAGTTTCTGCCCAGCAACTGTCTTCTTTCAGTGTGTGTATGTGATGGCAGCCATAGGAAACCCAAGATGACCCCAGCATCAGAGATAGCCCTTATATTTTTCCATCTCCAGGAAACTCTTGCACTTTGTGAACTCAGACTCAAGCTACCATGATGCTGTTGAGAATTCTCATTGTTTTATGTCACTGTGAAACAATGACTGTGGTGGTGGTGGTGATGATGATGTATAATTGTTATTGATGACTATTTGCCAGATGACCTGCTAAATGCTTTATAAGGTTACCTCATTTAATCTTTACAACAATGCCATTAAGTTAATATTATTCTTCTTCTCACTTTATACATGAAGAAACTGAAATATAGAGAGGTTAACTAACTTGTCCAAGATCACATAACTGTGAGGTAATAGAGTTGAGGATCAGCCCCACTTTGTCTGGTTTCAAAGTCTTTGTTCTTAACCTCTTTGTTATATTGCTTTGTTATATTGGGACTAAGAGCCCCTTGAAACCTTGTGTCCAGGCCACATCCAGGTCTTTTTTTTTTTTTTTTTTTTTTGCATTACATTTGTCTCACATTTTAGGTCAATTAATTTTTTAGCCAGAAATTGAGTTAGCTAAAAGAC
Source organism: Myotis yumanensis (assembly GCF_028538775.1). NCBI lineage: Eukaryota > Metazoa > Chordata > Mammalia > Chiroptera > Vespertilionidae > Myotis > Myotis yumanensis. Next base: position 77,973,155 of record NW_027223753.1, read on the forward strand.
AAGAAGGCATGGCTACTAAAGTATCTATCTCACACACAAAGGAGTTAACATTCCCAATCTGGAGGGCAGTTATACAACTGGTCTATTTGTGACTTGCATAGATGTTGGCTCTATCAGAAAAATCCCAGGCTGTTGTACAAAGTCTAGCTACTTACCTTTGGGAGAGTTGGGGGAGGGAGCACATGTTATCATGAAACAGCCTGCTATGCCATCCCTAACCACCTCCAGAGATCCAGGAGCTATGGAAAGATTTTAAATCAGAGGAAGGAGGGGCATGCCGAGGAGCGAGGGCCATACCATGGGATGCCTGCTCAGATCACCTGGGATGTGGTCATGAGATACAAAACTAGGAAGGATGAGGCAGTATAGGCTGTGGTCTCTGCTTTGACATTCTGAATAGCTGGTCATTTCACCCAAACATTCCATTTTTCATCATGATGACTATCTATAGGTTTGATCTGCAGCAGATATTAATTTCTCAATGCATTATTTTTAATGCATTGCAAAAAAATATGACATAAAGTGCCATATTTCAATAAACCAAAATAATCACTCAACTCATTAAAGCAAACAATTAATTAAACCTAGCTAGATGTGTTTTAAAAGAAAATCAGAGAACTTAAACAGGCCACAGGTTTTCCATTTTATCCATTTATTCAGCATTTGGAATATCAACTAGATGTCAAGCATCATGTTAGTTACTGAGAGCAGAAACATGAATAAAATATAAGCCCAAGTTTTTTCAGTAGAGAACTACATATTGATTCTGGTTCAATAGTGACCATTACTCAAGTAACATATTGCATGGTTATAAATTTCACCCAATTGGGAACAGCATTTGAGCATAATTTTTTTAGCACAGGTGGAGCTGATTAAAGAAGGTTCTTTTGATTTGGACAGCAACACTACCCGCCCTTTCTCCAATCATCAAACTTCTGTACAAGATTCAACATACTTTCACCTCCCACATATTGTTAGTTATTAAGTCCAGCTGCTTCCTTCTCTGTAACACACTTTAAAATGTCTTTCCCGTTATAGGCTTTACTATCACATCCTTTTTCTAGGCCCCATTGATCTTGTTCTATCAAACCATAGCTGATAAAATATCTATCACAATGTGAAAATTCTCAGAGTTTTTTTCCCCAAAAATTCTTAATTGTGATTATGCCAAAGAGCTCTGTTCTTTCCTTTGGCTTTTAGTCAGCGAACCTGTCACCCTGTTTTACTTTAAATTCTGAAGAAAAGTATCACTTTTCAACATGGTGCAACACTTAGCTTTTGCTCACTGAAGCAAAATTTTCAAGTATTCGATTCTTTCTCAGATTACTGTACTCCCAGGTAAATTAAATGTCAGCGTGAAGGATAGATTCAGCCACTTTTGTAGCTGGCTTTACTCAATCCACAGAAGTCATCAGGGAACAGCCAGCACAGCAAAATGTGCACAGTGAGGTAGGCTTTCCATCACAAGCCAAAGCCTTTCCTCCAGCATGAAGGCTGCAGCCTTATTCCCCGGTGTGCGTGCGCCCTGTCCAAGCAGAAATTCCAAAGAGGAGCTAAACATTTCAATGGATTTCCGAAACAGGATTGAGCAAAATCCTACCTCCAGGTGTTACCTAAAAAGAACCACCCATTTTAGATGACACTAACTGAAGCAAGCAGCTCATTTTTTTTAACTTCATTTATTACACACTAAAGCTAAGCACCACATTTTCTTCAACTTTTAAAAAGTAGAGAGAAAAGCAAAAAGACCAGAAACCTGGGGACCAGATGGGATGTAAGAAAATATGTAAGAACAGGAAAGAAAAATGCTCTTCTTCTGAAAATTCTTCCATTGGGCTTCCTTCCAGGATTATCTTCCGGTTCCTACTGTTCTCCCTCCACCCTCACGGAAGATCAGTTGCCAGCTAGGGGAGACCCCGAGCTGTTCTCCCTGAGAATCCAGGTAGTACACCTGCACATTCCAGCCAGACTGACGTCTGAGCGCAGTTTGGACTCGTTAGCACTGGAGCCCACACCAGGATCCCTTCGTGTGTGTGTGTGTGTGTGTGTGTGTGTGTGTGTGTGTGGGCGGGGGTGGCGGGGGGGCGCGGACCTCAAATCAACAGAAATAGAGGTCTCATCACTCCTCAAACCCTCCTGCAGCCTCACGCTCCTGGGGCTCGTCCATATTACAGGAAAGGGTGCATCACCTGAGAAGTTTTTCAGGTTCATTTTTAAGAAGGTCGGGTCTGCCTGGAGCAGGGCTCTCGGATTTGTCACCGCCACAGGCAGCGCCCAGAGGGGCACAAGCCGGGAAGAAGGGCTCCTTGTTCAGAGGCTGCAAGTCCTCCTGGGGTCTTTCTCTCCCTTGTTCTGCTTCATGGCTCATTTCTCTGGACCAGAAAGTTTGGAATAAGTAAAAGAGAAACAAGTAATGGGCCTTCAATTAGAAATACTCTCAAGGGGAAAAAAAATACTGTGAAATAACAGGCCCTTTTACATATTGCTACTTTCCGAAGAAACGGGAGGGAACATAAAAAATATCAGAGGTCCCCTCATTGAAAACCAAAGCATAAATTCCAAATCTGGGGTAGTCTTTAGCAGGAAAGGGCTAATATCTTTTTATCCACCAGTTTTTAGATCTATCACACACATGGCTTTTTATAAATTGCAGAATAGTAGAGAATCTAAAACACACCATAAAAAGTTTAGAATGTTAAGTCCTGAAAGGTCCTTAGGGTTGACCTACTCAGAGATGAAGAAGCCGACGGCAAGAACTGAAGTGACTTGTATCTGCAGTATAATTTCTTCCTTACAAACAAGCTCTCGGAACGTTGGTCTGAAGAGGAATTCCGAGGTTTGGGAGGAAAGCAGTATGTTTTGAAACTGACTTTGTTCAAAACACTTAGCGTAATTCAATGATCCATGAAGGAGAGCTGTATCTGGGAACAGAACCAAGTCCCCCCATCAAACAAACTGGAGATGCAATCTGCTCTGTTGACACTAAAGGAATATACAACTTTTTCCACTGTGAGCAAAATTAGACCATTTTTGAAGCAAAATTAGACTCTTAGGCAGCATGATCTAGTCAGAACAGACCCAGATTCTTACCAGCTGCTGCCTGCGTTATTGCCGTCCCTGGGCCAATAAGAGAGCAGACTGCTGAATGTGAAATGCTCCTTGTCTGTCTCTGAACTGCTATTTTGGCCACTCTGAGGATAGATAGCTGATTTTGAAAATGCTTTCCATCAAAACGAATCTCCATTAGTATGCACTTCGCGTTTGGAACTGTTACCCTAAGTAGATTTTTAATATTTTATTATAATTAATATATGTAGCTTTGTGCCCCCTCTCAAAACTAAACTTTTCTTTTATTAACCCCAGCTGTTCTCTGATTTGTAGCAAAATGAACTCATGAGGGAAAGGAATAAACTAACCAACCAACCAGCATGTATTGAGCCCTTTTGCTGGTCGTGCCAGAGTTGGCCAAGACCAGGCACTCTGCGACCTCAAGGCGGCTTTCTTCCACCTCTGCCCCCGAGAGTCAGGTTGGGAAAGGAGCTCTAGGAGACCAGATACTGGCCTTGCCAGGAGCATGGCACATTGCAGCTAATCAATGAATGTTTGACCTATGAGTGAAAGATTTGGGATTTGGCTCCAAATTCTTCTCTGTACTACCTTAGCAGCGGGTCAGTTGGAAAAATGTATGAGGCTCAAAGGCCATCTTTTTTCTTCTAGCTCAAAACTTAGATTGGAAACAAGTCTGAGTATCCAGCTGTGCAGCACATGCCCACCCCCATGCTAGTCCATTGCTTCTTCCATCCTACCATTTGGTGGAGGAAGGAAGATAAAGTGGATTTTCTTTTTACCTCTGGAAGAGAACTGGTATACCTCTCCCCTTAGTACAGAAAACCCATATTGGTCTCTGGTGCCTCCTTTTGGAATGTGACCCCTATCAGAGAGTCTCCACCTTCCACTGACATATTGTAAGCTTAAGTGTAAAGACCTTGAACTGTCAGCAATTATTAACCCAGAGTCCATAAGTGAGTTTCAGGGAGTGTAAGATCTGAAATTTTCAGTGTATTGTTTTTTCTGCAGTGAGAACCCGTAGCTCCCACTAAATTCACATGCACATTACATTAGCATCTATTGCCCTACAAGTTACAATGCATGTGACAAAGACCAACTCTGTGCATGGAAGGCAACTGGAACCTGAGCAAGAACACCCACCGTACTGCATCCTAACACCCTAGGTTTACCCTCCAGTTGGAAACATAAGACTAATGTACAAAATTAGTTATACATGTCCCTTTAAAAAAGTTTTCCTTTATCAGAAAGAGTCACCAAGCTTCTCTTACATTGTGATCTTTTATATCTGGCATTTGACACAAGTTATAAAAATAGAATATTCCAGTACACTTCTTAGGAAGCTCTCTGATAATGGCAAAGACAATGTCAGTCTGATACATAGGAGGCACGCAATACTTCTTTGTTGACTGAATAACCCAAAAAAGGGCAAAAGGTGCACCTGCATTTCTATGATTGCTTCCAATTGGAATGTAAAGATGCCACAGCAAATAAAGTTCTGGGACTCATGTTCATTATTTTGAAAAAGATCTAATATTGAAATAAGAAGATAATCTATTCAATTTTACATTTTAGGTGGGAGTTGTTTGCATTCTACATTGATTGTCCAAAAGCAATGGTGCTGAGTTTCTTCTAGTAATTCACGGAATAAATATACATAAAAGCAGAAGAAAAAACAAGATGGGAAGAATCAATAATTGAAAAAATCACTACTGCAGAGAGGAGCTTTGGAAGCCATTCGAATTATATCTATTCTAAACACTGTTGCTCTGGTGTTTAAAAACACATACAGTACATTGTAACTAGGTTATTGCCATTCCACTAAAGACTAATTTTAAAAGCCACAGTATAGAAAGACATAGGAAACTTTGAGAGGCAATGCAAAGCAAGTCATAAAGATGATTGAATTTTTCAAACTCACTTACAGATTGGTACAAACCTGCTCTCCACCTCCAATAGTCAGAGAAGAATAGAGGGACTAAGCAGTGTCATGAGGAAGTTAGATGAGAGACATACTAGTAAATAAGGGTTATCAGACTGTTACGTCACTCCTGATATATTCTGTCATAAGGGGAATTGGGCAAGTTCCCTTCCTAAAGTTCTTTTAAAACCAGACCAATTCTTAGCAGGACTCAATTGGTGATCTTTAGTGTCCTTCATCTCAACAGGTTTTTAATTTAATAAAACCAAACAAGGAATAAAATTCTTCCCAGTAATGGAAAATTTCCATTTGCAGGGGGGTGGGGGGGGGGGTTGGTTTCACTGCTGTATTCCTTTAGAATATAAGGTTTACAGTTGAAATAATTTAATACAAAAACTATCTGCTGGTCATTCAAAGAGATATCCCACATGCATCAGCAGTGAAAACCTGATTTCTTATTTCTAAAATGTGGCCCGAATAGCTTATCTGGTTTTCTGTGTGTGATCGTTGTGTCTCTGCGATTAGAGAGGTTCACTGCAGCAAAAGGCAATTAATTGAATGATGAGTCTGAGCTAATGCGCCTGCATGTGTGGACAGCAGTGATAACTTAATATGCATCTACTGTCACTATTAATTTATTTATCATCTCCTCCACTTAACTTTCAAAATACAGTAATTGCTGGGTCCATGGCCAAAGAGTTGAGAAAATATTTTTTAACAATTTTATGAAAGAACAAGTTAATTGTACCTGAAACTATTGAACCAGTTAAAGCCTATTTATTCAATATACCGTAATATCTATAATGTACTTTGTTCACTAAAAGGCTGGATTTAGCATGGTCTATTTATATAAAGCAGTAGTCCATTACCATTGCAACCATGCCTTTCCTTTTTTCTTATCCCAAGGGAGAGTGTCACAGAAGTTTGCACTTAGAACCCTTGTTAGGAACGATGGTTAAACCCCAGCATATAAGTGAAAATCCCACCTTTAAATTCTCAGAAAAGAAAGAGGCACATACAGTATTTGACAGGATTGTTGCGCATGCCTTTCTTTAAGGGACTGTAGAGTTTGATAATCATGTGACCTCAGCAGGCTTTTTGTTTCTCAGACCTACGGGAAATTATTATGATCCATGTCTTTATCTTAACGATCAGAAAAGAGAGGCTGTGGGAAAGTCCCATTGCCAAGAGAGGCCAAGCTTTGGATATTTTCTCCTCTTCTAGGCTTATTGCCTCCCTTGCTATTTCTGTCTCAGAATGTTAAAATTATATTGTTTTTCCAATTTGGGTACCAAGAAGTGTATGTCTGTCCTAACCCCAAAATAAATTTTAAAATGTTTATTTACTTATCCATTTTCTACACTATGACACTAGTCATTTTTTTTGGTGTAGAGGAAGCAACTTAGGATTTAACACACTGCATTTATCTAATATTGATCATCTAATAGAGGGCTAGCACTGCCTTCTTTGTGCAGTAGATGAAAATATGGTTTTAAAAATTCTAAGAAGGGGGACATCTGTAATATTTTCAACAAGAAAGATAAATTTAAAGTAAATGAATAAATAAAATGTAAAAATATAGTCTTATGGGGAATTATTTTTTTTAATTGCATTACTTAGAAGTTTTAGGTTTACAGAAAGAAAATAAGCACAATTACAGAGAGTTTCTATATACCCCCTCACACACAGCCCATCCCATACCCTACCAGTTTTCCCTGTTATTAACACCATGGATTCTTGTGGTTTATTTTTTATAATTGGTGAAACAATACTGATGCATTATTATTAAATAAAACCCATCACAATATCATCCTATATAATAAAACCCTAATATACAAATTAACTGAATGGCAGAACGACCGGTCACTATGACACGCACTGATCACCAGGGGGCAGACGCTCAACACAGGAGCTGCCCCCTGGTGCTCAGTGTGCTCCCACGGGGGGAGCGCCACTCAGCCAGAAGCCAGGCTCATGGCTGGCGAGTGTAGTGGCTGTGGCAGGAGCCTCTCCAACCTCCACTGCAGGTGGGTGGTAAGGAGCGAGGGGTCCCAGACTACAAGAGCCCCAGACTGCGAGCCAGCAGTTGGACATCCCCTGAGGGGTCCTGGACTGTGAGAGGCTGTAGGCTGGGCTAAGGAAACCTCCCCCCCACCCCGCAGCCCAGTGCATGATTTTTGTGCACTAGGCCTCTAGTACAGAATAGTTTCACTGTCCTAAAAATCCCTTGTGCTACTCCTGTTCACCCCTTCTTTTCTGACTCCAAATCCTTAGAACCACTGATCTTTTTAATGTCTTCATATTTTTGCCAGTCCTACCTTTTTATCACTTTATTTTCCCACCCCCTTCATCCACTCTTCTTTATATCTTCATCTTCTTCCGTAGTCTACTTAAATTCCCTAGTCAAATAGTATTACTTCCTAGCATTTGCCCTCCCTGTCTTTAGTTACTCTATTATACTCACTTGGAAAAATTACTTTTCTGCCTAGTCAATGCCTACATCCCTGGGCCTGACCACATTAACTTGTCCCAATGTAAATTGATGATCATGAACTTCAAGCAAATCTTCATGCAAACATTATATAGCCTAGTCCAGTGGTCGGTAAACTCATTAGTCAACAGAGCCAAATATCAACAGTACAACGATTGAAATTTCTTTTGAGAGCCAAATTTTTTAAACTTAAACTATATAGGTAGGTACATTGTTATTAACTTAATTAGGGTACTCCTACAGCTTAGGAAGAGCCACACTCAAGGGGCCAAAGAGCTGCATGTGGCTCGTGAGCTGCAGTTTGCCGACCACTGGCCTAGTCCATTTGCTTTGTCACTCTCTAATTAGATTAGTTCAGATTATTTCTTCTTTCCTCAGTTTTCCAATGATTCCCTGGGGGTCTAGCCTAGAGTATGAATGACACCACAGAGTTGTCCCACCTTGGGCACATCGATACACCCATGTCAACCCCTGATTGCTGCAAGCCAGAACACCCCACATTCACCCTGAGGTAAAGGGGTGAGAAACCTCCTGGGCATATCTGGGCAAGTCAGCCTCCCTGGCAGCAAACAATGTCCTTCAGAAGGTTGCAGCCTGCACTCAAAGCAGCTTAGGGATGTACGTACTAGCCCAGGATAGAGAATCTGGGCGGTGCACCTACTCCACTTTATCGTGCTTTACCTTTCTTCTTGTTACATAGTACTTATGACCCTTCTATTCTGTGCTTGTTAATTGTGCATCATGCTGTATTCTCTATTGCCTGTCTCTTCCCACTAGTGCAATGATGGCAAACCTTTTGAGCTCGGCATGTCAGCATTTTGAAAAACCCTAACCTAACTCTGGTGACGTGTCACATATAGAAATTTTTTGATATTTGCAACCATAGTAAAAAGAAGACTTATATTTTTGATATTTATTTTATATCTTTAAAAGCCATTTAACAAAGAAAAATCAACCAAAAAAATGAGTTCACGTGTCACCTCTGACACGAGTGTCATAGGTTCGCCATCACTGTACTAGTGCATAACCTCCATGTGGTCAAGATACTTTGTTTTGCTCACTGATGGATCCCAAGCTTCTAGAACAGAGCATAGGACATAGTAGGTATTGAATAAATATTTGTCTAATTAAATTTACCTTTGCTCATTGGGATCTTGCTGTATAGCAATTTTACATGTTTCAGATAATTCTGATCTTAAAAGAACGAGCTGCAGCTGTGTCTCCTATTCCTGCACTTACAGAGCATTTGGGTTATATTACATGTATTGTACGCACATCTATCCACCTCAGTCAGGAGACCAAGGTGTTTCTGAGGCGGTCTACAGTATAACTGAGTAGGTTTCAACCAGGCTCAGTTTCATGGGGAGACTACCAGGGCAGGCAGGCAGAGCCCAGATTAAAAGGGTCCACTCACACATTTAATTATCTGCAGTCATTATCTTGAAACGCTTAATAATGTTATCTTTGAATTTGTGTTTTGCACATGAAGTTCTATGGAACAATGTTCTTGAAGCCTCAGCTCCAAGCAGACACACCTCATGCTGCCTCCCGAGAACAGATTTCCTGCTACCTGTCCACTCTCCTGCTTCCTGGTACCCAGGTTCCCACCTGGCCTCCCCTTTACTGTTTCTGCCCAGTGACCAATGCCTTTCTCATTTTCTGGCACCCAGAGGCCTGTTTAGCCTTTTCTTCCTGGCCCTTGCCCAGCAACAGCTATTCCTCTGCAGCCAGCAGGGCCCTCTGCACAGTCATAGTTTCGGAGCAGAACATGGTAGCTGCCATGTGCATTAGGTGGTCAGGTGGCTGGTGGGACCAAGAAGCCTGGCAGCCTGTGGGCCATGTGCTCTCATGGAGTAAGGTCCTGGGTGTCGGCAGTCACCCAGCACGTAACCCTGTGCCAAAGGAACATGGCATTATTTAGAAAAATAAGAAAGGTCAAGAGACATACCACGGAAGAAAGAAGCATGTTTCACATTTTAGTACCCTGGAGGGAATCTTTTTTTACTTTTTGAACAAGAAGTCCTGCATCTTCATTTTACACTGGGCCAAGCAAATTATGTACCTGGACCTGGTTTCAAATCCCTTTATCACCTCACATTCCAATCAAGGCTTATTCGGACGATCCCCAAATCACCATGATGGGCACATTGAGTTGTTGCATAAACTCTTCCAAACATTTTTACAGCCTCTTGGGTTGTTTCGACAGTTGAGGAATGTAGGCCATTATATTTCTCTCATTTATATTCTCAAAATAACTTTTCTGTCACAGCCGTGTGCCTATCTGGTATTACAATCATTCATGCATGTGCCTTTCAATTGCCTTGGCCCTTAAGCAGGGCTTTCACACAGAATAGGTCTGCAATACAGGTGGTGAAATATTTAATGTATGAATGAGTAATCAAAAGAGGCTGAAGATTGTTTTTGGCCTTATCCAGGCAGGAATTGGCTTCAAAAGTGTCATTCTTCGGTTCCCATGACAATGGCAGAAGTAGGAAGACACCTCCTGAGGAGTTTCAGTCTGTGGTCCCAGGGTTGCTGCTTTGTCATCAGCTGGGCACAGTGCCCTTGCATCTCTCATCAGCTTCAAATCAATGAGTATTGCATGGGAATATGCACCAAGCACAAAGAGACTGGGCACTGGCTCTCCTTGATAAAGAGGACTCTTGTTTATTCACCCAAGCACTTTAGTTTTGCATTCAGAAGACAAAGCAGCAAGCAGAAGCTTGTCAGAAGAAGAATAAGAGCTGCCAGAAGTAAGGGAGGCAATCATTCTGTTGTCACTTTCAGCCCATCCCTTGTCTGAAGCATCTTTAGCCTCCTAATTGTCTCCTCCTCTCACTGTGGCTGCCTCTCACACAACACTCCCAGACAGCTTTACAAATTGGCTCTGGAATTGTTAGGCAGTAAAAATTCCATTGATTCTGAAAAAAAGACACGCTTCTCTTGCCCATGTTTATTAATCGGTTACTCTTTTATGCCTCTTCCTAGTCCACCTTATCAAGCTCCACGCTGCCCAAGGTTATATTGAGAAGTAGGCAAAGTCAGCCTTTATCCTTTACCCTCTCCATGCCTGCGTCTATAGTCTTTGCCTTATTTATTTTTATTCTCACCTGAAGATATTTTTTTTTATTATTGATTTGAGAGACAGGAAGGGAAAGAGAGAGAAAGAAATATCAATGTCGGAGAGAAACTTTGATCGGTTGCCTCCCATAAGCACTCTGACTGGGGATTGAACCTGAAAACCCAGGTGTGTGCCCTGACTAGGAATCGAACCTGCAGTCTTTTAGCCTATGGGAGGACATTCCAACCAATTGAGTCACCTGGCTGGCCAGAGCTCTTTGCCTTATTTTAATTGCCTCATCCCACTCGCCTTCTCAGGGGCCTTTGTTCTCCTGGGTTCTTATAAGATGCATATCTTCATTGACACTAGGTTAGGATTGACAGAGTGTATTCTTCTTCCTGGGAGCATTTTCATTTTAAAATATTTTACTTAGAGAGGCCAATGTTCAACCTAAGGAATAAAATCACTAGTTGTGCCAAAACCGGTTTGGCTCAGTGGATAGAGCGTCGGCCTGTGGACTGAAAGGCCCTGGGTTCGATTCCAGTCAAGGGCATGTACCTGGGTTGTGGGCACATCCCCAGTAGGAGATGTGCAGGAGGCAGCTAATCGATGTTTCTAACTCTCTATCTCTCTCCCTTCCTCTCTGTAAAAAATCAATAAAATGTATTTTTTTAAAAATCACTAGTTGTGTAATTTTGATGCTGCAAAGGTGGGTGAGTGTGGTATTTCAGGACAAAGGGATTCCTGGGAGTCCTCGAATCATACTGAGAAGAAGTTGTTCACTACAAGTCTTGGAATGATTAGCCCTGGTGATTCTCCTGCTCTTCTTATGGAGCTGAATGACACAGTGCAGTCACTGCCCACACAGCTGGCCCAAGAGCTCAAATGGAAAGTGAACAGAGAAAATATTCAGGCTATTTTTTTAAATATATTTTATTGATTTTTTACAGTGAGGAAGGGAGAGGGATAGAGAGTTAGAATCATCGATGAGAGAGAAACATCGATCAGCTGCCTCCTGCACACCCCCCACTGGGGATATGCCCGCAACCAAGGTACATGCCCCTGACTGGAATCAAACCCAGGACCCTTCGGTCCACAGGCCGACGCTCTATCCACTGAGCCAAACCGGTCAGGGCAATTCAGGCTATTTTACATGCCCTCCTGGTTTTATAGATCCTAGTTCTGTGAACTTATGCTTTTTTTTTATAGCTTTCCAAATAAAACGTCAGATCCTTCCAGGGCTGATGGAATTGCATCTCCCACTTGGCCCGCCACATGGTGAGTTAGCAGGTAAACCTGTCCATAGCATCCCTGTGCTGTAAATTGTTCAGTGTCTCCTATGTCCTACAAAATAAAATCTTACCACTGGCATGGAGCACAAGACTTCCATAGCTGCCCAGTTTCCTTTTCTTCTAACCATTCTTTCCGCCCCTCCCTCCATCTCCTCACTGGAAGACCTGCACATACACTGGTGCTGCAGTAACACGCAGATACGCAGGAACAGTGTATTTCCTTGGGCCTCTCATACAATTTCTTGGATCGTTTACTTTCCAAATGCCCTCTGCTGATAAAATTTTCTTAGTACTTTAAGTCTCAGGCAATCTGACATCCTCTTAACATATGGTCTCTTGTGCCCATACGTCCGGTATAGCACTAATTATATCATAATGTAGTTATTTGCCTGCCAGCAACTTGGGTTTTTATGCTTCCATATAACCCTGGCACACAGTAGGTATTACAAACTTCTCAGGTGCCCTGGCCAGTATGTCTCAGTGATTAGAGTATTGGCCCATGCACCGAAGGGTCTCAGGTTTGAATCTTGGTCAAGGGCATGTATCTGGGTTATAGATTCAATCCCTGGCCCCTGTCTGACCCTTTAAAGAATGTTTGCCAACCTCTGTCTTAGGGGGAAAGAGAGAAAAAAAGAGAGCAAGAGAATTGTACATGAAATGATGGCAGGAAAGGGGGATTCAGGAGAGAAGACAAGTAGTAAAGTATAATTATATCCTTAAATTCACAGTGCTCCAAATGGAGGTCGATTTTCAAATGCTGTCTCAGACTGAAAGCACAAGACTCCCACGATAAGACAGGGAAAGTGAGAACAAATTCTCTACAGAAGCCTGAAACACAAGGGTGTAGTTGTCAACTATTTCCAAGGCAAAGAGAAGGGCAAAGCTGATCCCAAGAAGTTAGTTAAAGCACTAATGCCTAATAATAATTACAGCAAAGAGCTTTTCAGGTCCCCCATTAAAAAGAGTGCTTTGTCCTAGTAAATACCAGAGTAGAAATCTGTTCTCAGAGCCCCCTTCCTGCACTTTATTCTTAACGAGCCTTCTAATGAGCGCGCTGTATTTATTTCCTTGAGAGACTCATCATCCCCATCTCAGCCTGTTATTTATATGAATGGCAGGATGCGAAAAATCTGGAAAGAAGTCCAAGGAATCTTCTTCACCTTTGCTAATGACCTATGTCAACCCTGAAAGACAGACAGCAGACCTGGATGCATACAATAATGGGTCTGTCTTTTAATAAAGCAGAATCACAAAAGCTGAGAAGTACTGCCAAACCCAGAGCAGTGTTCTAGATATACTGGCTCTTAAAAATGCACAACTCTTAAAAAGACAAGTCCCCTTGGCCCCTCAAAACAGAAGGAATCTGGAGTTGGAAGGTTTGCTTTAGAACTAAGGTTTTGCTTACTTCACTTCATTTTTGTAACATTTTATCTTTTTGTTATATATAAAAAAAAAAATCACCATGGAAGGGAGTTACACAGAACTCTTGGGTTATGAGTTATTCTGGGTTATCAAGCTTTCCAATGAAATAAAGATTTACTCTTATGTTGTTGTTTTTTTTTTATTTTAAAATATTTTTATTGTTTTTTTAGAGAAAGAGGAAGGGAGGGAGAGAGAGAGAGAAACATCAATGTGAGAGTGAAACATTAATCGGTTGCCTCCTGCATGACCCATTCTGGAAATTGAACCTGCAACCTTTTGGTGCCAGGAACAATGCCTAACAAACGGAGCTACACTGGCCAGGGCTATTCATGTTCTTTACGGCATAGTATTAAAAATTGTTTCCTTCCCATAACCATAAAATCATTAGTATTGTCTATACTTGTTGGTTAGAATCAATGCCTGTTTCTTAATTTATACATTATCCCTAATCCTATTTTACCTTTTACAATTTATTCATTAAAGAAACAGGTTTTTATTCAGTACAGTTTCCAACATTCTAAATTTTGCTGTTTATATCCTGGTAGCATAATTTAATATGCTTTTATATATTTTCTATAGTTAGAACTAGAAGCTTGTGATGTTTGAAAAAATTATCTTTATTCTCTAGATATACATACTACTGAAATGATATAGTTTCTGGGTTTTGCATCAAACTAATATTTAATACTAAATAGTGAGGGGCAGGAGTATAGAGGGGAGGACTATAGATGAAACAAGATTGAACACATTGATAATTTGTTGAAGCTGGGTGATAGGTACATAAAATTATCTTATTTTTCTACTTTAGCATATATTCAAAAATTCCTATAATTAAAAAGTTAAGTATCTATTTTAGTAGTTTTAGATGAAAATTTCTGAAACACATCACATAATTTCTATCTTTCCTAAACTTATAATCTTTCCTTGATAACACTGGGTCCTCAATCTAGACAGAACTGTATATTAAAGTAAATATATCAATAAACTAGATGAACCTTCTCATGTGTTTCAGTATATGGAAGAAGGCAGGCTAAAATCTTGGGTTTTCTTTGAAATTCAGGTTTCTATATAATAGTATTGAAGAGAATTTTGTGTCTACATTTTTGACTAATTAAGAATAAAAACAAGTCCAGCCAGTGTTGCTCAGTGATTGAGCATCCACCCAAGTCACAGTTCGATTCCTGGTCAGGGCATAGACCTGGGTTGCAGGTTCGATCCCCAATAGGGGGCATGCAGGAGGCAGCCAATTTATGATGTTTGTCTCTCATCATCATTGTTTCTATCTCTCTAGCCCTCTCCCTTCCTCTCTTTTTAAAAATCAATTTAAGCCGAAACCGGTTTGGCTCAGTGGATAGAGCGTCGACCTGCGGACTGAAGGGTCCTGGGTTCGATTCTGGTCAAGGGCACGTACCCGGGTTGAGGGCACATCCCCAGTGGGGAGTGTGCAGGAGGAAGCTGATCGATGTTTCTAACTCTCTATCCCTCTCCCTTCCTCTCTGTAAAAAATCAATAAAATATATTTTAAAAAAATAAATAAAAATCAACTTAAAAAAAAACAACACAGAATAAAATCTAAACCCACTAAACTATAAAAGCATTTCTCAAATAGGGATCACAACTCCTAGGAGGTGTGTGAGATTTGTATGAAAATCTATTTCCTCTACCTCCACCTTCTCCTTCTCCTTCCCCTTCCCCTTCCCCTTCCCCTTCCCCTTCCCCTTCCCCTTCTCCTTCTCCTTCTCATCAGAAACGTAAATGCTGGACCAACAGAAGGTGGTAGGAAAAGTCTGAGATGTACTGATCAGCAGACTTGGAGTTACAGTTGAGCTTTCTTTCCTCTCATTCCTTAACTGAAATTATTTAAGCTCAGAATTGTCTGGGTGTAGAACCTTCCGGCCCCTATTCTGACTCAGAAAAGGGAAGGAAGGTATCGGCATCTGAGCTAGACATAGGGATTATATTGATTAGGGGATAAATCACAATTCTAGCCACAGTTCCAACTCTCCTTGTAGCTGGGTGATAGGAACATAGGTTCCAATAGAGTGGAATCTGTTTATAAGCCTGAGAGTTAGGCTTAGTTAGAGTTACTAGTAGAGTTAGTTTTTTCCTTTCCACCACTTCAGCTCTAAGAAAGCCACAGAATAGCCCATTGGCTTTGAGGCATGTGAGTGTTGCCTGCTGCCAAGCTCAGGGCAGTCCCATGCCTCAGAGAATGACTCTTACACTCACTAGCTACTTCTCAGGATGATGCTTTTCCTGATTCTCTTCTTGAGGACCAATGCCCAGGCAGCCTCCATTCAGATCTCGCTGGTTGCAGTTCAATGTAGTTGCAGGTGCTTCCACAGAAGGCACACTTAGCACTCAGTACATATCTCTGATCTTGGCAGTTAACCAGTCCCTCAGGGCAAATAAATTGTACATCCATTAACGGTGTGAGAGAGTGTCTTAAAATCAATTTTAGTTCCTTTCATGTAACCTTAGAATGTTGTCTTTGTCTTAATTGATTTAAAATCATTATTGAATGCCCATGTCGCTCATACTGTTATTTTTAAATTCTGACTATACTGTTATTTCTCTGATGTCAATAAGTATTCTTAAGTTCACATAAAATTATTCAAACCATCATAAAGGCCACTAAAGGTATTATGAAAAGTTATCCCTAATTCAATTTGCAACTGCACAATATCTTGCTTTCTTTCATAATTTCTTCTTCAGGTTAGGTCTGTCTTTCTGGGACTCTGGATTATTTTATGTATCTATATCAGCTTCCCAAGGTCTGCTTTCACTTTCAACTTTCTTAAGCTCATGTCTTTCTCAGTCTCCTTTGTCACTAGCAGTGGACCTGCTGACCCCCCGCCCCTTCCACACTGGCCCCACCCAATAGCGTCCCCAAAATCAGTATTAAGCATCCATGTGGATTTAAAAAATAAACAATTGGGGCTCTTTTGGAATAGAGATATAAATATGCTAGTTATCGGCATATTTGCTATATCTAGAAGCCTGGGACTAAATTATTTCCTCTCCTAAAAAGAAGCAATAGCTAAAGTGAAGAAATAAGAAAATAACGTTGGACACTCTTACATTTAGAAATTGAGTAGGGAAAAAAAAGACACCAAAGGGGACTGAAAAAGAAAAGCTAAGAAAATATTGTGATGTGGAGTCAAGAGAATGTTTCAAAAAGGAGCAAATGACTTGTATGCATGCATATAAGCATAACCAATGGACACAGACACTAGGGGGGTGAGGGCACGAACATGGGGGTTAGGGGGGTGATGGGGGGGGATAAGGACACATATGTAATACCTTAATCAGTAAAGAAAAAAAAAGGATTGAATGGGCAGCCATGTGCAATGAAGCTGTGGTTTCAAGGAATATGGAGCCTAAGTAGGACCTACTGGATCTAAAACATAGAGGCTGTTCTAGGCCTAGACATGTTTCCAAGAAGTAAGTGGATCAGATTACCGGTTTGTAATGGGTTACAAGATAAATAGAAGATAATAAATCCAAAATATTAAAAAATCAAAGACTTTTCAACTGATATGAAAATGGTTTTTGCACTTCATTAAGAAAATATTCACCCTAGCTGGTTTGCTAAGTGGTTAGAGCATTGGCCCTCAGACCAAAGGGTCTCAAGTTTGATTACCGATCAAGGGCACATACCTCAGCTGCAGGCTCAACCCCCTGCCTGAGTCAGGGCTCGTGTGGAAGGCAACCAATGGATGTGCCTCTCTCACATCTATATTTCTCTTTCTCTCACACTCCTCCCTCCCTTCCACTCTCTCTAAAAATCAATGGAAAAATATCCTCAGGTGAGAATTTTTAAAAAAGAAAAAAAAAAAAAAAAGAAAAAAACCCAACATCATTTTGCAGTGA
Organism: Myotis yumanensis; assembly: GCF_028538775.1. NCBI lineage: Eukaryota > Metazoa > Chordata > Mammalia > Chiroptera > Vespertilionidae > Myotis > Myotis yumanensis. The sequence goes on from NW_027223753.1 coordinate 77,990,281, forward strand.
ACCTCCATGTATCATCACCAGTTCTGCCACCAGCATCTAAATATGCTTGATTTATCACATATCCATCCATATCCACTCCTGTTTCCACCTTTTTTGTTATCCTCAAATGTTTTTCTGTATCGTTCTCCTTGGAGGACTAATGAACTAAAGTGGGACTCAGTCAATTGGTCTATAAATAAACTCATGCACTACTAAAGAAAAGATAAGTGCAACATGTTGCTTTCACTGCTGACTATTAATATTTCTAAAAGAACAAGAACATATTATTTTTGGAACACATAAAAGCATTCCCAAGTATAATCTTTAAATTCTATTTTGTCCAGAATAGATTTTGTTACAAAATCAAGAAGCATGATTCTGTCCCATCTTTAAAATACACAACTAACAATAAATTGTGGGAATCTGATATGAAAATGTACACTTAAAATTTGAGCATTTCTTTGAATGGACATTTTATATAAAAATATAAACCATGAAATATTTAAATTGTTATGCATATTGAGGTATTAAGGGTGAAGTGAAATAAAATCTTCATTTTATCTTTAATGCATTTAAAAGTAGATGGATTGGATGAGTAGAATAGCACATTATTGAGTTTTGACAAATGCATGTACCAAAATACTTATCAAGTTTCGAATATTATCTTCATTCTGAAAAAAAAATGCCCTTCATGTCCTTTTGCAGTATATTCCTTCACTGCTCCTGAGAAGCAACCACTTTTCTTTTCTTTTTTTTTCACACTGTAAATTAGTTTTGGCTGTTCTACAATTTTATATAAATTCAAATAGTTTAACTCATTTGTGTCAGACTTCTTTTCCTTAACATAGTTGTTTTGAGATCATATGGGTTGTTGTATGTAATAATAATTTGTTCCCTTTTGGAGGTCAATAGCACTCCATTGTCTGAACATACCACAGTTTGTTGATCCTATAAATGGGATGTTTACAGCTTCCTAGCTATTATGAATAAAGCTACTATAAACATTCAGGTATGTCTCTTGTGAGTGAGCTTTTATTTCCCTTAGCTTGGAATCTAGAAGTGAAATTACTTGGTAAAGGAGTAGGTAAATTCATTTTTATAAAAAACTGACAGGCATGCCTGTCCAGTGTGGCTCAGTGGTTGAGCATGGACCTATGAACCAGGAGGCCACAGTTCTATTATGGTCAGGGCACATGTGTGGGGTTTGGGCTTGACCCCTCTACCCCAGTGGGGATGTGCAGGAGTAAGCCTATCTAATCAATGATTCGCTCTCATCATTGATGATTCTCTCTCTCCCTCTCTCTTCTTCTCTGAAATCAATAAAAATACATTTTTAAAAAAACAACAAAAATCCTGCAAGACATATCTTCAGTGGTTCTACCATTTCCAGTGTTTCTACATCCTCAACAGCATTTGTCAATCTTTAAATTTTTAACAGGCATATAAAAGTACATTATTATAGTTCTAATTTTTATTTACCTGATAATTAACATATCGAGCACTTTTATGTGCTTATTGACCATTCATATATCTTCTTTTGTGAAGTATACAAGCAAATATTTTGCCCATTTTAATTGTCATTTTTCAACTGAATTTTAGTTCTTTATATACCCAGATGTCAGTTCCTTGACAGAAGTTTGTATTGTAAATATTTTCTCCCAGGATGTAGTTTGCCTATTCATTTTTAGTGGTTGTTTTATAAGAACTTTAAAAATATTGTGAAGTCAATATAACATATTTTACCTTATATTGTTGGGTTCAGTGTCCTATCTAAGTTACTTAGCCTACCTTCAAGTCAGGAAAAAAAATGTTTATATAATTTCTTCTTAAATCTTTATATTTAGCCTATGAACCACCTCAAGTTAAATTTTGTGTAAGATGTGAGGTAAAGGGTGAGGTTAATTTTTTTTCCATGTTGTCCCAGCACTATTTTTTAAAAAGACTTTTCTTTTCCACTTGAATTACATTGGCACTCATCTCACACTCACACATGCACAAACACACACACACACACACACACACACACACACACACACGAAGTCAAAGGACTATTTAAGTGTTAGTTTATCCTCAGGCTCCATTCTTTTTAATTGATTTGTCAATTCGTCTGCCAACACTACAATCTGTTTATTATATTAAGTCTTGAATTCAGGTAGTTTGAATCTTCTGTTTATCATAAAGATCCTTTATCAGATTGAGGAAGTTTTCTTTCCTTCCCAGTTTTATGAGAGAATTTGTGATCAATGAGTATAAAATATTATCAAATGTTATTTCTATAACTATTGAAATTTTTATATGTCTTTTCTTCTTTATTCTATTACTATGATAAATGTCTTTGATTGAGCCAAATGTTAAACCAATCTTGCATTTATTGGATAAATTCTACTTGACCATAATGTAGCATTTTTATATATTGCCAGATTTGATTTGCTTATACATTATAAAGGAAAAGTGTATTTATGTATATGAGAAATATTGGTTCATAATTTGGAATATTATGTTATTATGTTTATTTCTGTAATATCTGTAAGGATAGACCTTTTTTATTGTTGATATGGGTAACTTGTATTCTTTGTCTTTTATTTTCTTGGTCAATCTTATAAGGGTTATTTTTTTTTAATCAATAGCTTTGTCATGTTTTTTAACCTATTCCTTCACCATTTTCTCTTTCATTAATTTTTGCTCTATAAAATTATTTCCTTCGTTTCACTTGAGCTTACTCTTTTCTTAGCTTGACAGGTCATTAATTTTAGAGACCTCTTCTTTTATAGTATAACCATTTAATGCCATAAATTTTTGTTCAATCACTGCATTAACTATCTCACATTTTTCAATGTTTTTTTTTTTTCATTTTTTCAGAATCTTTTCTAACATGCCTATGATTTCTTCTTTGATTCATTATTCACTTCAAAGTATATGATTTAATTTCTGAATGTTAGATGGTTTCTTAGATAACTTATTTTTATTGATTTTTAAACTTAAACTACTATAAGAAAATATGGTCTGTATAATTGCAATTCTTTAAAAGGTATTACATTTTATTTCTAGGCCCCACGTATTGTCTATCTTGAACAGTGCATCATGTGCACTTGAAAAGAATTTATGTTTTTCAGTTCATTGTCAAGTTAGTTGATAGTGTTGTACATATTATATATGTCTTCATTATTTATTTTGTTTGTTTGTTCTATCAAGTCCAGATAATTAGGAGTTAAAAATCTCTAACTGTGGTTTTGTGAAACTCTCTATTTCTCTCTGCATTTCTGTCAATTTATGATGGAGGTATTTTAAAGATCTTTTACTAAGTGCATTCACACTTATGGCTATTATGTCTTCTGAATAATTAACCCTTCTTAATTATTAACATGTTTCTCTTTACCTTTTGACAATCTCATTTGAAATTTAATTTAATTTAATTTGTAAATATAGACACTCCAGAAATCTTTCCCCCCCCCTATTTTTATTAACTTTGTTGGGGTGACACTGGTTAACAAAATTATACATGTTTCAGATGCACAATTCTACAACAAATCATCTGTATACTGCATTCTGTGTTAATCACCCCAAGTCAAGACTTGCTTAGGCTTTGCATGATATAGCTTTTGAGATGCTTTTATTTTCAACTAGAGGCCTGGTACATGAAATTCTGCATGGGAGGGGGGGTGGGTCCCCTCAGCCCAGCCTGCACCCTCTCCAATCCAGGACCCCTCGAGGGATGTCCAACTGCCGGTTTAGTCAGACATCCCTCTCACAATCCAGGACCACAGGCTCCTAACTGTTCACCTGCCTGCCTGCCTGATCGCCCCTAACTGCCCCCCTCTTATGGCCTGGTCACCCCTAACTGCCTCCCCCTCCAGCCTGGTTGCCCCTCACTGCCCCCATGCCTGCCTGGTTGCCCCCAACTGCCCCACCTGCTGGCCTTGTCACCCCTCACAGCCCCCCTGCCAGCCTGGTCACCCCAAACTGCCCCACCTGCTGGCCTTGTCACCCCTCACTGCCCCCCTCTGCCAGCGTGGTCACCTCTCACTAATCCCCCTGCCAGCCTGGTCGCCCCATGCAGCCTGGTGCTCAGTCATTTGGTCGTCCCTCACTAACCCCCCTGCAGGCCTTGTTGCCCCACTCAGGCTCTTTGGTCGTCTGTTTGGTTGTTTTGGATATGATGGCCCCTGGCTCTTTATGTATATAGATGTATGACTTATTAATTTGTATCTCTTGTTTATACTTGAGTCTTACTTTGTTTCCATTCTGAAAATCTCTGCCTTTTAATTGGCATGTGTTATTTATCTATTTAGCACTTTATATAACTACTAGAGGCCTGGTGCACGAAATTCGTGCACTGGGGATGGATGGGGGGTCCCTTAGCCCAGCATGTGCCCTCTTGCAGTCCGGGACCCCTCCCTTGTTACTGCCCACCTGCTTGCTGCTTCCTACCGCTTGGCTTGCTGCTCCTTAGTGCTGCCACGAAGGCCTTGGGTCTGCTGGGTGCCGGGCCTGCGGGTTTGTGTCTCTGATACCCCCAGCAGCCCCAGCACCAAGGTGGGGGGCCTTGGGGCTGCTGGGTACAGGCCCCCTTTGTGTGTTTGTGTCTTCTATCAAGTGCCCAGCAGCCCCAGCAGCCCGAGCACCACCTAAATAACTTAAGGGAAACTTTATTTAGTCTTCTTTTAAAAGCAATCTAGTTTAAAAATGAGTTGCAGTTAAGACAGAACAAAGAACATGGTACCTAAGAGTGAGATAGACTGACAGAGGAGAGGCTGGGCACTGGTCAGGGGCTTACATGCCAACTGTTCTCCACCTGGGAAATGATGTAAAATCAGTTTCTTTAGTTTTCTGCTTAATGGTCTTCTCCAGCACTGAGGTCAGAGGAGCCGCCTTCCAGCCCGTAGGCTGCTTCTCAGAGTCAAAAATTTCGCCATAGGCCTCTGCCTAGGACAGGACCTCTGCACCCCCAGGGTGCATAAACACACAGGGCTTCCATCGGGCTCTGCTGATCCCGGGGCCGGGAGGCCTCTCGGCTCTGCTGATCCCGGGGCCGGGAGGCCTCTCGGCTCCGCTGATCCAGGCAGCCGGGAGGCCTCTCGGCTCCGCTGATCCCGGGGCCGGGAGGCCTCTTGGCTCTGCTGATCCCTGGGCAGTGAGGCCTCTCTGCTCTGCGGCTTCAGGGCTGTTTGGCTTCGCTCTACCACTTGGAGCCTGAGTACGCAGATTAACCGCCATCTTTTAGCTTCTATAATTGAAACATTGTATCTTTTGGAGCTGTTGCTTCAGGAGCTCAGAGCCCCGCAGCTGCAGGCGGGAACCTTGGTTTCCTCTATCCTGGGGCAACCAAGCATCCTGTTCTCAGCTGCCTGGCTGCCGGCCGCCATCTTGGCTGACAGTTAATTTGCATATACTCACTGATTAGCCAATGAAAAGGGTAGCGGTCGTACGCTAATTACCATGTTTCTCTTTTATTAGTGTAGATTAATAGGGTAGGACTTAGGTCTATCCTTTTATTTGTTCTCTATTCATCTCTCTCTCTCTCTCTCTCTCTCTAATCTTCATTTTTTGCATTCTTTTGTATTGCCTTAATAATTTTAGCACTTCCATTAGGAATTTGTTTTAGTGGTTGTTCTGGGGATTATAATATAGATCCTTCACAATCTACTTGGAGTTGTACCACTTCTTATAAAATGTAGGATACTTACAACCATGTAGGTCCATTTACTTTATATCCTATATTCTATAGTTGTCATAGGTATAACAAAACAGTACAATAAAATTCTCATACAACACTATTACAAATTTATTTTTAGTCCTACATGGGGCGACCAGGCCAGCAGGAGGCCCGATGCATGAAATTCATGCACGGGGGTTGAGGGGGGCCTCTCAGTCCGGCCTGCACTCTCTCTAATCAGGGACCCCTCGGGGAATGTCTGACTGCCAGTTTGTGCCTGCACTTTTAACAGATGACAGCTCCATTGTTGTTTCTTTCTTTTCATGCTTAAACCCATTGGAATTAGTAGGTATTCAAAGTGTGTATACATTTTGGGGGACACCTTGTATATCTCTAGTCAGCGGTGAAAGGAACCAATGGCAGATTTGGAACCCCCAGACAGGGAACCTCGCTCACTCCGCACAAGTCTCCCCACTCCACTTTCCATCTTCGTGGGCAGCAGGAGAATCAATGTTTTCTCTCATTAACTCATAAAAGCATGTCCTGTCACCCGCTGCCTGGCAGGAGTATGCTAAGGTCCCAAGCAAGCGAGACTCAGTCAGGGCAGCCTTCGCTCATGGGTGCTGGCACCCAAAGTGCACATTCCTCCTCTACAGTCGCCCCAACTACCCCACTGTTTCACTGAGATGATGGAATTCCTCTCCACCTCTGGGTTTCCTATCTTGAATGCTGACCAAAGGCACCTCAGCAAGGGCCGCTGATGCCCACCAGGTGTGTCTATCCGCACCTGCTCCCACCTCAGCATCTGCATTAGCCCCATGGAGGTGATCTCGTCTCTGCACTGGCCTCCATGGGAACAGGGCATCACCACTCCACCCTCTCACTGTTATCTCACAGGTGCCCACCCTTAGCACACAGAACACCCAGACACTCTCCAAAGAACATGAGAGCGCTGGAGGGAATGTGCGCACGTCCTGTGGGGGATGTAGGCATGCTGGGGTTGATGGAAGTCTGACGGAGGGGCAGGGGGGAGGGGTGGACTTGTGTGCACCATGATCCGGGACTATTGCAGGCACACGTGGGTGACAGAACACTGGGGGACATTCGCATGCCAGGGGGTGAAGAGAGGATGTGCACACTGGAGGCCTGCAGTTTCGCAGATCCCCAAACCCCATGGCGCAGCCAGGAGGACATCAATCTGGCCCACCACGGTGGCTATCCCTGAGATCGCGCACCTTCTGGGCCAGGAGGCAGGACTTGCGCAGCCACTCCTTGGCACTGATGGCCTGCAGGCATTACTTCAGCTCAGCCCACAGGCTCCGCTTGGTGCTTTCACAGTTGCCACCATCGCCATGTGGGGAGTACAGGCCACACTCTACTGGCCCACCTCCCCTGCCCAGAGGCCCCACTGGCCTGGAGTGGCCTGGATGGGGCGGGACACCTGTACGCACTGCCCACCAGCCCGGCTTGGCAACAAAGCCAGATGTCCCGCCCCACCCCAGCCATTCCATGCCTCCGCACCTGCACGCTGCCCACCGACACTCAATTTGCATATTCCCTTCTTATTGGCTGTGGAAGCCATCATAGTTGTTGCAGAGTTATGGTTAATTTGCATATTATTCTTTTATTAGATAGGACACACACACACACACACACACACACACACACACACACACACTAGAGGCCCGGTGCATGAAATTCATGCACAGGTAGGGTCCCTAAGCCTGGCTGGTGATCAGGGCCTATTGAGGCCTTCTGGCTGCCAGCCAGGGCTTTCCTTCCCCCAGCAGCCAGCTGCTGGCTGGGGCCTTCCTTCGTTCAGCACCACCCCCTGGTGTTCAACGCACATCATAGCGAGCAGTCGAACTCCCAGTTGGTCGAACTTCTGAGGGGACAATTTGCATATTAGTTTTTTATTACAAAGGATTTTTTGAAAAATAAAAAATAAAATAATTATATCTTACATTTATCCATATATTTACAATATCCAATGATCTTTGTTCTTTATTAAAGATCTGAATTTCTAACTGATATTGTTTTCCTTCTGTCTTAGATAACTTCTTTTAGCATTTCTTGCAACACATGTCTGACTATGATCAATGCTTTTGGTTTTCTTGTACCTGAAAATGCCTTTATTTTTCCTTTATTCCTAAAAGATATTTTTAGTGGGTAAAGAATTCTGGGGTTCACAGTGATCTTAAATGACAAACTAAATTAGATAAATTTAAGTGATATTTTCACAGCATTTCATCCCAAAGCAGCAGAATATACATTCTTTTTCAAGTGTACATGGAACATTTTCTAAGATAGACCATATGTTAGGACACAAAACAAGTCTCAAAAATTTAAAAAGATTGAAAGCATCTTCTCTGACCATAATGATACGAAACTGAAATCAATAACAAGAAAAAAAACACCTGCAAAACACACAAAGATAAGAAGACTAAATAACATGTCACTTAAAAATAAATGGATTAGCCGAAACCAGTTTGGCTCAGTGGATGGAGCATCGGCCTGCGGACTGAGAGGTCCCAGGTTCGATTCCGGTCAAGGGCATGTACCTGGGTTGCGGGCACATCCCCAGTGGGAGATGTGCAGGAGGCAGCTGGTCGATGTTTCTCTCTCATCGATGTTTCCGGCTCTCTATCTCTCTCCCTTCCTCTCTGTAAAAAAAAAATCAGTGAAATATATTTTTTAAAAAAATAATAATAAATGGATTAACAATAAGATCAAGGAAGAAATCAAAAGATTCCTTGAAACAACTGAAAATGAGAACACAGCAAGCCCAAATCTATGAGACACATGAAAGCAGTCTAAGAGGGAAAGTAACATCATACAGGCTTACTTTAAGAAACAAGAAAAATCTCAAATAAACAATCTAACTTTACACTTAAAGGTACTAGAAAAAGAACAACAAACAAAGCCCAAAGTGAGTAGACAAAAGGAAATAATAAACATCAGAGCAGAAATAAATGAAATAGCCTAAAAGAAATACAAAAGATTAATGAATCCACAAGCTAGTTGCATGAAAAGACAAATAAGTTTGATAGACTTTTAACAAAACTCATCAAGAAAAAGAGAGGATTCAAATAAATAAAATCAGAAATGAAATAGAAGTAATTACTGACACCACAGCAATATAATAGATTGTAATAAAATATTACAAACAACTATATGCCAACAGATTGGACAATCTGGATGAAATGGACAAATTTCTAGAAACATATAATCTTCCAAAACTGAACCAGGAAGAATCAAGAATCTGAATAGACAGATTACAGCTAATCAAATTGAAACAGTAATCAAACAACTCCCAAAAAACAAAAATCCTGGATGGGATGGTGAATTGTACCAAACATTCATTCAAGGAAGAGCTAACACATATCCTCTCAAATTCAAGAGAGGACTCCCAAACTCATTTTGAGGCCAACATTATCCTAATTCCAAAACCAGATAAAGACACTACAAAGAAAGAAAGTTATAGGTCAATATCCCTGATGAACATAGATGCTAATACCTTCAACAAAATATTAGCACAACAGATCCAGCAATACATTAAGAAGATCATAAACCATGATCAAGTGGGATTTCTTCTGAGGATTCAAGGTTGTTACAATATCTGCAAGTCAATAATCTACACTAATAAAAGAGAAACATGGTAATTAGTGTACGACCGCTACCCTTTTCATTGGCTAATCAGTGAGTATATGCAAATTAACTGTCAGCCAAGATGGCGGCCGGCAGCCAGGCAGCTGGAAGCGAACATGAGGCTTGCTTGCTTCAGTGAAGGAGGACTCCAACGTTCCCCGCCTGCCTTGCCGGCCTCTGAGCTGGCAGTTTGAAACTTTGTAACAAATATAGAAGCTAAACAAAACCCCAGAAACCAGCTTTCAGCCACCGGGATCTCAGAGCTGGAGTTATACATTGTTTCGATTATAGAAAGCAAACAAACCAGATACCAGCTTTCAGCAGCTGAGGCCTCAGAGCTAGAGCCAGAGCTAAAGCTGGCCCAGAATAAAAAAAGAAAAAAGAAAAAAAGGAGTGGTTGGGAGCTTCAGTCAATCGCCAGCCTGAAGGCAGCCCTCAGCCCCTCACCCAGACTGGCCAGGCACCCCAGTGGGGACCCCCACCCTGAAGGGTGTGTGACCAGCTGCAAACAGCCATCATCCCCTCATCCAGGCTGGCCAGGCACCCCAGTGGGGACCCCCACCCTGATCCAGGACACCCTTCAGGGCAAACCAGCCGGCCCCCACCCATGCACCAGGCCTCTATCCTATATAGTAAAAGGGTAATATGCCTCCCAGCACTGGGATCAGCTTGACAGGGGGCAGCGCCCAAACCCCCTGATCGCCCTGTGACTCTGTGTGTGACAGGGTGCGGCGCCCCAACCCACCCCCCCCCCACACAGGCCCTGCTCTGTGTGCGGCAGGGTAGAGCCATAACCTCCCCATCGGCCCTGCCCTGAGTGTGACAGTGGTGGCGCCCCAACCCCCTGATTGGCCCTGCTCTGGGGGTGACAGGGGGCGGTGCCCTAACTCCCCTATCGGCCCTACTCTGTGCGTGACAGGGGGGAGCTCCCCAACCCCCTGATGGGCCCTGCTCTGTGCATGACAGGGGGGGTAGCTCCCCAACCCCCTGATCGGCCCTTCTCTGTGCATGACAGGGGGCAGCGCCCAACCCCCTGATTGGCCTTGCTCTGTGTGTGACAGGGTACGGAGCCCCAACCCCCCTGATGGGCCCTGCTCTGTGAGTGACAGGGGGTGGCGCCGCATCCTCCCCATCGACCCTGCCTTGAGTGTGACAGGGGGCGGTGCCCCAACCCCCCAATCGGCCCTACCCTGAGCGTGACTGAGGGTGGCATCGCAACCTCCCCATCCGCCCTGCTCTGTGCATGACAGGGGGCGGCGCCCCAACTCCTCAATCATCCCTGCTCTGAGCCCGACCAGGGGCTGCACCTAGGGATTGGGCCTGCCCTCTGCCACCTGGGAGCAGGCCTAAGCCAGCAGGTCGTTATCTCCCGAGGGGTCCCAGACTGCGAGAGGGCACAGGCTGGGCTGAGGGACCCCCCCCCCCCCCCGCTTCCTCCCCGAGTGCACAAATTTTTGTGCACCAGGCCTCTAGTAAATATAATAAAGGCCATATGTGACAAACGCACAGCCAACATCATACTCAATGGGTGAAGACTAAAAGCATTTCCCTTAAGATCAAATTTTAGAAATATGAGATAATTTGTTCTTCAAATATTTTTCCTGCCCTATTTTCTCTCTCTTCTCCCTCTGAAATGACAATTGTATGCTAAATGATTTAATGTTGTACGACAAGTTGTTGAGGCTCTATTCATGTTTATGTTCCATCCTTTTTTCCTTTGTTATTCACAGGGATATTTTCTATTTATCTTTATTCTAATGGACTCTGCTGGCCTCTCCATTCTTCTATTAAGCCCATTAAATAATTTTTTATTTTAGATATTATATTTTTATAGTTTTTGTTACATTTTGCTTGTTTTAGCAGACAATTAACTTAGTTGTTGAACAAAAGCCTAACACTCCATTCATCTCTCTATCCTTAGCTCCTATGCATGCATGTTTCAAGAGTTAGTCAGATATTTGTGCAAACTTCTCACACTGATATTGGTCTTCCCTTCTCTGACTCTGTCTTCTTTTCAGAATATCCCATTACCTTCACTTCAGAATTTGTTTGCCCTGACTGCTATTCTTCAGACCAGAAAGACAGCTGGTTTTCTTTATGCATTTGAGCCAGTTTGCATAGTGGTGATTTCAATCTATCCTCAGACTAAAAGCCATAAAGCATAAAAATGGGACACTCACTCTGCGTTTTCTTGTTTCAAGTTTTTATCTTTCTCCACAATCTGCCCACTCTTGTTCACTCTCTAGTAACTTCAAATAGATACTTTTTTGTATGTTTTCCCAAGTATATAATTGTCATCTGTGGGAGGGTCCATATAGTTGTACCTTATTCAGCCATACCAGAAATGGAACTCTTACAATTTTTGCATATTGACCATGTGTCCTGCAACCTTACTAAATTCACTTATTAGTTCTAGTAGTTTTAATAAATAGCTTAGGATTTTTCTAAGTACATGATTATGTCATCTGTGAATAAAGAGAATTTTGATTCTTCTCTTCTAGTCTATATGCCTTTTATATATTTTATTCATATTGATTTTTACCATTAGATATACTGTCCACTGCAGGTTTTCCTAATGCCTTTATCAGGGTGAGAGAGTTCCTTTACATTCCCAGTTTTTTAAAGAGTATTATGAATGTGTGTTCACATCTGTCAAATAATGTTAAATATGTCTGCATGTATTGAGGTTTTTATGGGCTTTGGCCTTTATTTTCTTAATATGGTAAATGATATGACAGATTTTAAAATGTTAAATTAAGATTGCATTCCTGAGATAAAGTCATCATGTATTATCTGTTTTTAATATAAAGTGCAAGATTTCTACAGTGAAAAAGATAATTAACCCATATTTTTCTTTGAAATATCTTTTTACTGTCTTTGGTCTCAGCATAATGCTAGGTTAATAATGAGTTCAGAATCATTCCTTCTTTCTCTGTTATCCAAACAAATTTGTTTAGGATTGACATTATGTCTTCCTTAGAATCTTAATAGAATTCACCAGTGAAGCTATTGTTGGTAGAAATCAGGCTCTTCCAGGGGAATGCAAGAAAAGTATTTCACGGATCTATACACAGGAGAGTGTGGTGTAGCAAGATGATTTATTCAGGTGGAAATAGACCTCTGGGTTTCCAATGTCCCACCTCTGTGTCCCGCCATGGATAAGGTCCAACTGTGTCTTCATCAAGGCCAAAACAAAGGCCAGTGTCGAGAGTTTCTGTTTAATATTAAACCTTAGTCCTCTGGAGCCTACTCAGTCTGCCTTGGGCCCCATGAGGTGCTTTTTCAAAATAAGCAATCAACTTCCCAAGCTTTCACAGGCTTCTGATGGGTCCAACCCTTGACCAATGATACTTTTCCCAGGTTAAACTAGCAGGCTTCTATGGTCAAGCACCTCCCCCTGCTCCATTTTGACTTCTATTGGAGTCTTCTTACCTCCCCCATCTCTCCCACAACAATCCAGTATGGAGAGGTAATGTCGGGGTATTACTCCCCTTGGAGAAAAATGCGACAATCCACAGGGGTGTGGGATGTGTGTGAAGATGTAGCTTCCTGGTGAAGCAAACAAGCTCAGTGTCCAATTCCCTTTGTTTTCTTCCTAATATCTAATTACCTTCAGTAATAAAGCCAGATGGTCCTGGAACTTTTTTTGTGGGAAGGTTTACAATATGGCTTCAATTACTTTAATAGACATATGGATACTCTTTCTTCATGTGTCAGTTTGGTAATTTTTGAGTTTCAAGAAATTTGTCTATTTCTTCAAAGTTGTCAGAAAACTTGGCATAAGTATGTTTAAAATATTATTATTATGCTAATGTTTGTAGGAAGAGTAGTGTTTACCTCCTTATAAATTGCTAATATGAAAAAAGTGTATCTTCTGTATTTTGTTCTTGATCAGTCTAGCTAGAGTTTTATCAATTTTAATAAGCTTTTCAAGAAACCACCTTTGAATCACATTTCTCCTGTGTTTCTCTTTGACCTATGCATTATTTAAAGGGTATTATTTAATATAATATATTTGGAATTTGTTTATATATATTTCAGTTATTAATTTAACTTGTGATAAAAGAAGATGCTTTTATTATTTTGATTATTTAAAATGTCTTGAACCACTATATCTATCTATATACCCTTGAATAAAAATGTGTATTATTCTTGTTTTGGTTGCACTGTTCTATATTTGCCAACTAGGTCATGTTAGTTTGTAGTGTTGTATGAGTCTTCTATATACTTTTTGATGATCTGTCCAGCTTTTATATGCAAAGTGAGGAAGGCATATTGATTGATATTTCTAACTCTAATTATGAATTTGTCTATTTCTCCTTTAAGTTTTGTTGATTTGCTTCATGTTCTTTTAAGCTCATTAATAAGATGCACAATCATTTAGGAATATTATGTCTTTCTGATTAATTGATCCCTTTTTTATTATAAAATTCCCCTCTTTTATATCTAGTAATATTCCTTTCAGACGTCTACGTTACTTAGCATATTATTAGCCACTCCAGCCTCCAGCATTCTTAATGTTTAGAGATTGCATGATATATTTTCCCATCATTCTACTTTGAACTTATATGTGTATTTATATTTAGTGTGATTTTATAGGTAGTATAGAGTTGGATTTTACTCTTTATCCATTATTATAACTTCTGCCTTTACATTATTTTTTCACACTTTAAGGTATACTTGCTGATTGCTGTGGAACTAAAAAAGAGAGAGTGAATTATGATGGTTATCTTAAAACATTTAGTAGCATAAAGGTATTAGTATGGCATGAGTTTCAAAACTAACCAATCTGCTGAGTCATTCTGACCAACATTATAAATTATTGTGAACTGTAGAAATTCCACAAAAGTTGTGCCCATTTTCTAGACTTTGTATATGAATATGGTAATGGCAATGACAGCAATTAAATTACAGAATTGTAAGGCAACATTAGAGTCCCTCTGGTCCGAGCCTCGTAGTTGTATAGATATGGGAAATAAGACCAGAGAGGTTAAGCAACTTAACCTATGAGCACATAGGAAATAACATTTCTGAGCAAAGATGAGATTGCTGACTATACCACCATCTCTATATTTCTTGGGTAAACATTTGTCATTTTCAATCTACCTATCACTGAAGACCCTTCCTCATTGTGTGAATTTTGATGAGAAGCAAGACTTTACCTCCCACTCTGGAATTAGCTGTTCCCTTGATAGCACATATGTGAGCATTTTACCACAAGTCTGCTAGCTGGGTTCTCCGTTCTGAGACGAAAAGTATTGAGGGAAGGATGCATCATAGAGGGAGGTCAAGATTCCAGCATTAGCAGTTAGGAGACAACTGCAGCTCCAGCAAGATTTCAGCAGAAGTGACTTTCTGTGGGGTGACCTCAGCTGTATTCCGTTCTGTGCAATCTCCTTTGTTCTTTGATGATTTTCCATGCCTTATTCTCCAGGCTTCCCATAGATTCTCTACCTTTCTGGATATACCTCCTAAAATGAACTTAGATTTTGTTTCTGTCGCTTGTAACCAAAAGAGGAGGGTGAAAACTGGGATCCCATTCTTTGGACATTTGTAGAGATTGCTGATAAGTTGGTTTTATCCATAGATATTTTTGATCTATACAATTTTTAAAAAGTTATATGGAATCTAATGAACAAAATAAACTGATGAATAAAATAAATACAGAGACATAAAAGCATGGAACACACTGATGAATCTCAGAGGGAAGGCGGGGGTGGGGAGAAATTAACCAAAGAACTTATATGCATATATGCATAACCCATGGACACAGACAATAGTGTGGTGAGGCCTGGGATGGGGGGGTGGGATAGGGGGTAAATGAGGGAAAAAATGGGACATCTGTAATACTTTCAACAATAAATATTTTAAAAAATAAGCTTATTTGGACATTTGCACCTCTGCCTCATTTACTTCTGTACCTTATTATCCTTTAGAATTGTGACCAACTGTCTTATGCACTTTGAAGCTTTTTCTGGTTTCCCCAGGTAGGGGAAATCATTGCCTCTCTTAAATCAGTGATATATATATATATCTTCTATTTTATCACAATGATTTCTATATATACATGTCTCTTTCTATTTGGTGGCCTCAGAGAAGTCAGGACCCACTGTGTATGTATGTTTGCACACATGCATACTTTCATCCGGGAATTTCAGGCACCAACAAAAAAGAATGACTCTGTGAACTTGATAAATCCCTCATCCAATACTTTCTTTATAAAATACAAGTAGCAATATTCACCTGCCTCACAGGGGTATCTTAAGATTTTGTTCACATTTACAAAGCACTTGGAAATTCTTTGATTTGAGATGCTGTAGAAGTGAACACATTATTATTATTATCAACTTGAGGCAGATAAATTGTAAAAAGAATGCACAGGACTGGGATCACTTGATATTTACAATAATATAAGTCTCTTTGCTAAGAATTCTCTCTCTCCAGGAATGCATATTATGAATTACATTTTCTTTCCCTAGAAAATAGTTCTTAAAATCAAGCCAGACCTCTGTGCTGGTTACATTTTGCTCTACCTTTGGATTATATAGAGCACAGCAATACTAAACAGCCTGCTATGAAACACTTTGGATAACTTCAAGGTACATATATATAAGCACAGACAAAAAGAAAAGGTAATTTTATATTTTTATGAACTAGCTCAATGAAATGTCATCCTTTTACTAAATCATATACAGTGAGCTTTATGGATATTAAAAGTGCGAAATCAGAATTTGTTACATAGGTTTTGTTTTTTAATCACAGCCAAGCTACGTAACTTAAAAGGATATGAGCACCCCCGCCTCCCCCCCCCCCCCCCCCACACACACACACATATCCCTTTCTGGCAGTGTCCTGAAATTTTTCCCCCTCCCACCAGCAGGTTTTTTAATGCATAACCACTGCTTCTTGCTCCGTTTCACTGTTGGGAAGGATTGCATTCTGATAAACTCACTTGCAGAAAGGTCTCCCTTTCCAGTTGCCAATCAACCCCAACCTTGCACTCTCTTCATGCACAGTCCTCTTTTCTCCCCACTCATTTGTCATTCCAATCTAATCAAGCCTCTAGTCCCTCAACTGCACTGAATCTGCTTTGGCAAAAGTTGTCAGTGACCTCTCGATAAGCCAGGTTTCATGAATATCTCAGATTTCTGAGCCTTTAGTCATTCTGTTTTGCTACCTAAAATGTTCTTCCTTGATAAATCCTGGCTCTCTCTCAACACTCAATGAAAGGGGCATCTATATATATAAAAAGCCAGCAACCGGAGTGCTGGAATGACCGGAACAACCCACTACAGCCAGCGAACTAGCCAGATAGGGGGCAGGGCCGGCATGCCAACCCCCACAGCCCCTCCCCCCACAGGCCCCACCCCTAATGGTCCCCCCCCCGCCACACTCCAATCAAGGGCAAGGCCGAAGGCTACTGCCTGCAGCCTTTCCCCCTGGCCAGCCCTGCCCCCAATCAGCCCCCCCACCCCAATCGGGGGCAGGGCCCACCAGCCAATCACCCACGGCTCCTCCCTACACCTCCCCCTGCCATCCCATGCACAAATTCGTGCACTGGGCCTCTAGTCTTCTTATAACAATGCTAGTCATAGCTTTTGCCCCACACCCTTCCCAGACTTGGTCTCTATTATACTTCATATATGATTCCATCAGAATACCTTATTTTTCTTATTTTTATATTTCTGTCTCTTCCTTCTATACCATACAATCCTTTAGGTAAA
This sequence comes from Myotis yumanensis, assembly GCF_028538775.1. Lineage (NCBI taxonomy): Eukaryota > Metazoa > Chordata > Mammalia > Chiroptera > Vespertilionidae > Myotis > Myotis yumanensis. The sequence continues at coordinate 78,007,285 of NW_027223753.1, forward strand.
ATAATACTAACTTCATCTTTATATCTGTCGGTTCTAGTATAATATATATTGAATATCTGCCTTTATATGGGAAAAATAAATGCAAGGCTGATAGTTGGCATCAGGTTAATATGTTACCTCAGCGGGTATATTTTGATTTTAACAGTGATATATTGATGTATATTGCACAGTAATAATAATCCTGGAAGGTTTGTGATTGGAAGGGATTTTTGCAGATTGACTGTTCTTAACTTTCTATCTTGGTACCTAGTGTTATAAGATACTAACACATTTCTTAAAAGAGGGTCTCATAGTCTAAAATTGTGGGGAAATAATGTAAAAAAAGCTAATCATTGTTTGTATTATTTTTTACTTCAGGATTTCCATGAGCCTTTCTCATATACCACTGATGTCTCAGAGAAATATATGATCACTTCCCAATTTTTTTGAGAGAAGAATTGTTTTATTTGCAGAGAATTCCACAGGACCACTGTTTTTTAGCACACACTTTGGACAAATATAGTGAAGCCAATTAACTACATTTGACAGATGAAAACAATGATGATCTGAGAGACCCAATGAAATACCCATATCTTATTGGCATTAGAACTGGATCTTTCAATTTCAGGCCCAGCATTTTTTCCATTAAAAGATGGTGTAGACTTCTCTTTGGGAGGCCATTTGTTCTTAAGATTAGATATAAAAAGGAGAATCTAACAGAATTCAAGACCTACTGGGGCAAAATATAACTAATGAGTATAATATGATAAGTGTTATAGTACAGAAAGAAAGAAGATCATTATTAAGGTGATGGACGGGGATGAGAAACAACATAGGTAACAAATTTTGCACAGCATTGTGAGGCACTATCTTATGGAAGTGGGAGACTCCTGAGAACGTAACTTGAGAATGGAAAGACTTCCTCACCACACCAAGTCAACCATTTTTTACTCTACTTCTGACTAAGGCTAATTCATTATCCATGTAATGAGAAACCATTGCCCATGAAGCATAAGTAGATTTAGGTATTCCCAGGGGGTTGTTTTAAATAAAGACAGAAAACAGACACAGAGAGAGTCTATGTGTAACACTAAAACGTATATACAGTGGAACCCAAAAGCCCCTACTCAGCATAGTTTTCTCTTGCTCACTGATTTAAGAGTTTTGATCAGTATTGCTTTGAAATATCCATTCTGGATAGGTTCTAACTATTCTAAAAGATGATGGGTTGTAAGCTTGATTGTTCCCAAAGCTGGCCTATAAATATGTTTAGTTTTCTTGTTCCTTTCATAAGCAGCTTAGACTCACCTTAGAATCTTTCAGATAAAATTTCTGCTTCCTACACCAGCTGTTAGCTTGCCTTCCTTGGGTATAATTCAGAAGGAATCAGAGGGCAGAGTCCAGGTGAAACTAATTTAGGTATTAGCTAGAGGGAACTACTTGTAGATCAATTTTACCTTGACAGATAAGTTTGCCTTAGAGATCCAATTATATACAATATTAAGACTAGCATGAATCACCTATCACACTTGGAAACAGCTGCTAATTAAAGCACAGAGATACTAGAACATTCAGAGAACACATTGAAATATAACTTTTAAGGATTTTAAAATGATAAAAGAGAAAGATTATTATTTATTTCTAGAAGATATATCCTAGCAGTGATGTTTGTAGGAAACATGAACCACTGTGAACTTTATTTTTACATTTTCATTTTTCCTTTGAATTTTTTCATCCATGATCATCCCATACAGTATGAAAATTGTAATCTAACCAAAGCCTATGGAAGTGTTCTTTCCCTAATACAAAGAGAATAGCATACATATAATAGAGCATAGTGACTAAAGGCATGGGTCAGATTTTTTATTTTAACATCAGCTCTACCAGTAGCCAATTATATGATTTTGTGTAAGTTTCTTAATCTAAAATTCAGTTTTCGGCTAAAAACTAGAAAACAGAAGGAAGAATGGTGTTGTAGAGAGGATTAAATGAGTTAATACCTGTAGAAAACTCAACAGAGTGTTTGAAAGAGAGTGCCAACATACAAGCACACCTACAAATATACACATGATTAGTTTTGGTGTCTTCACTTTTCATTTGGCTTTTTAAAAAGAAATGAAGAATTCGTACTGTATTATGTATGTGCTTTCTGATCCATTAAGAACTACTCTTCACTGTTCATTTAGCTGTATCTGCAAATCATGGATTTCTATGGCATTTAAAATCACATGAATAAAATGATGGCTATATTTTATTTTTTAGGAAGAACAATCTTATCTAATAAAAGAGTGATATGCAAATTAACCATCACTCCCTCACTCTGTCACTCCCCCTCTCCGTCACAAAGATGGCGGTGGCCATGGAGATGAAGCGAGCAGGAGACTTGAGTTTCCCTGGCAATGGAGGAAGCAAAGCTTCCCACCTGCCCTGGCTGGCCCAAAGCTCTGCTTAAGGCTACAAAGTTTCAATTATAGAAGATAAATAAACCCCAGATACTTGCTTCCAGCTGGTGGGGCCTCCACTCAAGGAAGTGCTGGGAGCCCCAGTTGTCAGGGACAACCCAGGCTTCGAGCCAGACCAAGGCTACAGAGTTTCAATTATAGAAGTTAAATAAATCCCAGATACCTACTTCCAGTCCGTGGGTGTGGCCAGTCTGACAACGGCCATCAGCCCCTCACCCAGGCTGGCCAGGCACCCAAGTAGGGCCCCCCACCCTGAAAGGGGTGTGACCAGCCTGCAAACAGCCCTCAGCCCCTCACCCAGGCTGGCCAGGTACCCCAGTGGGGACCCCCCACCCTGAAGGGGGTGTGGCCAGCCTCCAAACAGCCATCAGCCCCTCACCCAGGCTGGCCAGGCACCCCAGCAGGACCCCCATCCTGATCCAGGACACTCCACCCGTGCACCAGGCCTCTATCCTATATAATAAAAGGGTAATATGCAAATTGACCCTAACAGCAGAATGACTGGGAATGACTGGTCACTATGACACACACTGACCACCAGGGGGCAGACGCTCAATGCAGGAGCTGCCCTCTGGTGGTCAGTGCACTTCCACAGGGGGAGCTCTACTCAGCCACAAGCCAGGCTGACGGCTGCCAGCAAAGAGGTGGTGGTAGGAGCCTCTCCCCCCCCTCAGCAGCACTAAGGATGTCTGACTGCAGCTTAGGCCTGCTTCCCACTGGCAAGTGGACATCCCCTGAGGGCTCCCGGGCTGCCAGGGGGATATCTGACTGCCAGCTTAGGCCCAATCCCTGGGCAGCAGGCCTAAGCCAGCAGTCAGACATCCCCCGAGGGGTCCCAGACTTCGAGAGGGCACAGGCCGGGCTGAGGGACCCCCCCACCCCGAGTGCACAAATTTTTGTGCACCGAGCCTCTAGTCTATAATAATATAAGTGTAATATGCTAATTAGACCAGACAGCCAAACGACCTTCTGAACGTCCTTCTGGACGAAGCTGGAGCTGCAAGGGAAGCCCAGGTCCCAGGTGCCAGAGGGAAGCTGGTGGAGCCAACCAGGAGAAGGAAGGCCTACTCTTGCATGAATTTTGTACATTGGGCCTCTAGTAAAAATATAAGAATCTAAAATAATGTAAACATATTTGCACTGATTATAACTAGCTTGCTGTATCTGGCAATGAATGCCATGGTCATCAATCCTCTGGTGATCAATGCCATGCATATGAATTTTAGGGGCATTTATTCATTTGTCCTAGCAACAGATATTGAGTGTTTTTCAAGGTTTCTGGCACTTATCTAGGCACTGAGTTTCAAAAATAAAAATATATGATACCTTCCTTGAGAATTTACATCTTGTGATTCATACATGCCCTCCCCACATTTTTCCCACTTTCAAAATATACTATTGGTTTTGTGACTTCTCAGCTGAAACAATGTTTGTTCTTTTCAGTTTTCTAATAGAAATGTAATTGAACATATTTCTCTCTTCAGTTTACTAGGAGCACTAAGGCTCTGTAGCTCCTGTATTTTTGCAAGCCAGAGATTTCAATGATATGTAAATTATGAGGAAATGGGATGACAACAGCCTTGCTTCATAGAAAGGAAAAAAATTCCAAGAGAATAATTTAAACAAGAAATTCTGTTTTTTAAAAAATATGTTTTTATTGATTTTAGAGAGAGGAAGGGAGAAGAAGAGAGAGAAAATTAATGTTCATGAGAGAGAAACATCAGGCTTCCTCCTGCATGTCCCTCACTGAGGATGGAGCCTGAAACCCAGGCAGGTATACTGACCAGGAATTGAACTAGTGACCTCTTGGTGCATAGGATGATGCTCAGTCTACTAAGCCACACCAGCAGGGAGAAAGGAGACATTCTTAATGTTTTGGGGTCAGAAGAGAATGTGAGGTAGACAAAGATATTTTCTTTCTGGGGAAGCTCTAAAAAATGTCAATATTTTTACATATTTCATGAATATAAATTCATGTCTGAATTAAATTCTTTAGGCATTTGAATTTAGAACCATGTAAATCTGTGGCATGTTTTAAAGCTCAGTGTCCTCCTCATTGTTCAAATAAACCATCTGAATGACTGGACTTAAATAAAATATCAAGTCTGAACATCCATTTTAGCACTCAAGTTAGAAATCCTTAGCTGTCTTGAGGTGAGGTATATGAATCAGGTGGTTTAAATCTTCATTAAAAATGGGATCAACTAGAAATTGGTATTTACATTGCTTTTCATTAAAATAAGTGAACTTTACTTAAGGGTTACAACATTATAAAGCCTGGTTCTTAAACATTAGTGAAAGGGATTCATCACAGATGAATTTGAGAGTCTGCTGAAAGAAGGACATATATGCAAAATTTACACAGGGGCTTCTTGGAATCGTATAGATGATCAAAATCCAAGAAACTAAATGAATATTTACATAAGGAAAGATAGTCATACATTTTGTTTGTGTATGTTTACAATTAGCTAGCTTACAGTCCATTTTTTGTGTTGAAAAATTAAATTTTGGTATGTGTGTTAAAATCAAGGATTATTCAAAAAGCTTGGTTTAAGAAACAGAAAGATAAATACTGTATGATCTCACTTAAATGTAGAATCTAACAAAGTCAAACTTAAAACAACAGAGAACAGAACAGTAGTTGCCAGGAGCTGAGGAGTAGGGAACTGGGGAGATTTTTCAAAGTGTACAAACTTTCAGTTATAAGATGAATATGTTCTAGGGATCTAATGAATAACATGGTGATTATAGTTAACTAGGGGCCTGGTGCATGTAGATTCATGCATGGGGTGGGGGGTCCCTCAGCCTGACCTGCACCCTCTCCAATCTGGCAGCCCTCAGGGGAGCCCTCTCCAATCCACGAGTTTCTGTCTGTCTTTGCAATCATATGAATGAATTGTCTGAGATCCCCAACCCAGTTAGGTTTGTTGCTCACAGAATAATAGAGGCATTTTTTTTTCTTTGCTTCATTGGTGGATATTTCCTGGAAGTTTTAGGATATCTTCCCTTTAATTTTTCCTAGACACTCTGATTTTACTTATGTCTCTCATCTTTGCTTTCCCTCCATCCCCCACTGCAACAGTAACTTGCTCCAGGCTCACTTTGCTCTAGTGTCTAGGAGATCCGTCTGTTATCAGAACTACTATTCCCAGAATTCCTGGTGCTCCCCACGCTGGGAGCAACTGAAGGAGTCACATCCCCCCAAGCTGCCAGCTCTCCCGCTTCTGCTCTCCGCCCAGTGCCTATGTATGCAAATTAACCCACAATCTTTGCTGGGTTAATTTGCATATTCACCCTGATTGGCTGGTGAACATAGTGAAGGGATGGTCAATTTACATGTTTTTCTTTTATTATATAAGATAGTAATGTGTTATACATTTGAAATTTGTTTAAAAGAGATTTTAAGTGTTCTCAAAAATATACATATACTAATGGTTACTATGGGTAGTGATGAATGTGTTAATTATACTGATTGTGTTAATTTAACATATATTTATTATGTTGTATACCTTAAAAATCATGTTGCACAACCTAAATATATGCAATTTTTATTTGTCAATCGTACCTCAAATAAATCTGGGAAACTTAATAATCTACACTAATAAAAGACAAACATACAAATTGACCTTCACTACGCCTTAAGCCATGCCCACCAGCCAACCAGAGTGACTATATGCAAATTAACCCAACCAAGATGGCGGCCGGAAACCACAGAGCTGGAGCAAGCAGGAGGCTTGGTTGCCCCAGTGATGGAGGAAGCCAAGCTTCCCACCTGCTGGGCCTGCTCTGAGCTCCACTCAAAGCAACAAAGTTTCAATTATAGAAGGTAAATAAACCCCAGATACCTGCTTTCAGCTGGCTGTGGCCACGGAGCTGGAGCAAGCAAGAGACTTCTCTCCCGCCCGCCCTGGCCGGCTCTGAGCTCCTCTCAAGGCTACAAAGTTTCAATTATAGAAGGTAAATAAATCCCAGAATTTAAAGAAAAAAAGAAGAGGCTGGGAGCTTCCGTCACCAGGGGGCTTGGCCAGCCTGAAAATGGCCCTCACCCCCTCACCCAGACTTGCCAGGCACTCCAGTGGGGACCCCCCACCCTAAAGGGGATGTGGCCAGCCTGAAAACAGCCATCAGCCCCTCACCCAGGCTGGCCAGGCACCCCAGTGGGGACTCCTATCCTGAAGAGGGTGTGACCAGCTGCCAACAGCCATCAGTCCCTCACCCAGGCTGGCCAGGCACCCCAGCGTGACCCCCACCCTGATCCAGGACACCCTTCAGGGCAAACCAGCCAGCCCCCACCCATTCACCAGGCTTCTATCCTATATAATAAAAGGGTAATATGCAAACTGACCCTAACAGCACAACGACTAGGTATGACTGGTCACTATGACACACACTGACCACCAGGGGGCAGACGCTCAATGCAGGAGCTGCCCCCTGGTGGTCAGTGCGCTCCCACAGGGGGAGCTCTGCTCAGCCACAGCCAGGCTGACAGCTGCTAGTACAGTGGTGGTGGTGGGAGCCTCTCCCGCCTCCTCAGCAGCACTAAGGATGTCAGACTGCATCTTAGGCCTGCTCCCCACTGGAAAGTGTACATCCCCTGAGGTCTCTTGGGCTTCCAGAGGGATGTCTGATTGCCAGCTTAGGCCCAATCCCCTGGGGAGCAGGCCTAAGCCAGCAGGTGGTCATCCCCCGAGGGGTTTTAGACTGTGAGAGGGCACAGGCTGGGCTGAGGGATGCCCCTGCCCCCCGAGTGCACAAATTTTTGTGCACCGGGCCTCTAGTTTAATATAAATCAAAAAACAAAATGAAACAAAAAGTTTGGATTAGCCCCCTAACTCTCCTATTGCCACCATCTTGCACTAATGCACCTCCTCTCTAATCTTAGTTCTTCCCTCAATCAGTTGAGTCAATCACTGTATATCTGTTTAGCAAGTTCTCTTAGCGATGTGGCCTCAGGGTTAGAGTTGTGGTTGGGTTGATGAAATGGGTAAAAGCAGACCTTGTACTCTCCTATACCACATTCACTATATACCTGAGCTTTTTGAAATCCACAAAGACCTCCATAACAAGTGACTCTGGAAAGCTCAGGAAGATTGGAGAGATGCTTTCCAAAACCTAGTTACATTCACCTTCAACCCCTCTGTCAGCTCAATAATGAATTTCTACAAGGATAAATGTTTGACATTGGGGTTGAAGTGAGGGAGGAGAGAGCATTGTTGACACAGAGTAGGTGGCAATAGAACGTGGCTATTGTTTTCATTCTTAAAAAATTGCATTATAAGAGAACAATTCATAGTCTTCCTAAAAATTATCTTAAGTTGCATAATATTTCATATAGTGGATCATTTATTATTTTTTCTTTAATGTTTTATATATATAGGTGGTACTTAAATTTTATTTAAAATAAATAGTGCTGAAATAAATCTATGATGAACTTTAGGCAAATAGCCTTTTGTACCCAAATTATGAAATAGTAACTTTTACAAATTATTGCTTAAGGAGAAACGAAAATGTACAGCTAATGTTTTTTCTATAAATAGACTGTTCAAACTAGTCCCCTAAAAAATAACAGACAAAAATAGTAGATCCTTTTTTCTCTTTAAGTAATAGATTATAGACATACCATGACAAAAGTCTATATACATCATCTATACTCTCAATATGTGGATGGAAGACCTGATCTAGAATGTGTCAATATGGAGCATGAATATGTTTAAGGCCACTTGGTTATGTAAGCACTTTGTCAACACTTAAGATATAAAATACACAAGAATGCAACTGAAGAAAAGACTAGATTTTCAGGCTGTGAGTGTTTATTTGGAAACTGTAGAACAGAAAACTGCTCATGAATCTGCCAGAAGTGCTCATCAAATCAATAGTGATCTTGCAGAAAAATGAAAGAACAAGGATTTTATGTCAAATAACCTAGTTTTAGGCAAATAGATGTTTTATAGAATATTTAGTTACTTAATTTTGAGAACAGTCTACATAATGCATAATTTTTTATTCCTATCCCATTAATTTTAACTAAATCATGCCCTTCTCAAAGTAGTTTTATTGGGAAGCAGCCAGCCACACTGCCTTTCATAAATTTTACCTGAGATGGTTAATAAGGGATTGCTGTGTTTTTTGAGTTAGATTTCCAGAAGTGAGATTAGTGAGATTATAAGCCTTTTTATGACTCTTGACACATTGGTAGCAATAGAGCACTTGCAAAGTTTTTGTTACGTTTTGCTGGATTATTTTCCCAAAGGAATGTATCTCTCTCTCTCTCTCTCTCTCTCTCTTTCTTTCTCTCTCTCTTATATATATATATATATATATATATATATATATATATATATATAATAGAGAAATATGCTAATTAACTGGGACACCGTAATGGGTCACCCTGACAGAAGGAGGTTGCACACGCAGTGTCAGGGGCGGGGCGACAGGGGCCTCTGCACGCCTGTGCTCGGGGAGGGCCATGGCTGCTTCAAGGGCCAGAGAGGGAGTGGGCGGCCCCGCGCAATTTCGAATTGCGTGCTGGGCTCCTCGTTAATTTATAATGCCACCAGGAATGCATGAGGCAAGTGATTTCCTTTCACCTTCAAATGTTTAGATTTTTTCCCATATTTAAAATAGATACATATATACATTAAAAAACTTAAGAAGTACCCCTCTCAGTCTGAAGCAGCAAAAGAAGTCCCCAAAAATTCTGTTTCAAATTCTATCACATTAAGTTTTTAAATGTCTAGAGCTCTTATATCAAAGACGTGTAATTCATGCCACTTTGGCTTGTCCTGACTACCCAGGAAATTCTAGGGTCTTTCCTGGCTCAATATTAATGTGTGCATAGAGGATGCAAGGTAGTTTTATTTGAGAAAATGACCATTAAAAGGTGACTTTCATGTAGAAATTTTAGTTATATACATAAAATAATTAGTATTTTAATTAAAGGAAAGATAAGTAGTTTTGATTATATGATTGTTCTTATTACATGTATTTCTGTTCTTCTTGAATGAAGGAAGAGGCTGCACATGATAAAAATCCCCATCTCTGCAAGCATCTGGTAAAGCTGGTGAAAAGCTCTGTGTTCATCAAATTTTATTTTCTATTCCACCTTTCTGGCTTATGGAAAACTATACTTCCCTATCCCTTTGCAGGGAGTCAAGGCTATGTGATCAGTTTTGGTCAATGAAATTAGGGTCAGAATAATAGAAATCATTTCTGAGCTATGGTAATGGAAATTCTCTTTGTAATTCTCCAGGTTTTTTCTTTTCTTGCTCCGGCAAATGTCATGTGGCAATGTTGGTGCCTCTGTCAGCCTGGACCTGAGTAACCATGAGGGGGAGAGTGTCCCTGTCCTCCCATCATCCTCTACCCCTACCACCTGCATTGGAATGTGTGAGCCAGAAATAAACCTTGGGTGTATTATGAGATCTAGCAGTGAATTTATTTTTGCAGCATGACCTTCGCTGAACAATATCTCAGGTGTGGTCATAGATTATTACTAAATCTGTTGCCCCAGCTCGCCGCTTCAATAGGTAGAGCTAGGACTTCTGGAGAACCCAACGAAGAAAGTTTATGCTGCCCTGAGATGCTCAGTTCTGAGGGGAACTGTCCTTGCATTTCATAAGCACCAAGTACACATGGAGATATTAAAATGTATATAGGAGAAAAGAATCCTCAGAACAACAGCTGAGATTTATAATAACAACTTCAGAAACTCATAAAAGCCCATCTGTTCTGTGAAGCATTCCAACAAAAATGACCACTTGGCGCTCACTCTTCTGTGCCACCGCTTGTCACGCATTTGTGTGTGGTTCTCAGAATCCCAGGTGTGCCTCAAATTCAGGGCCCTGCAGGGCACAGTAGTTTATTGTGTTTTCTGCATGGCAGTTCACCTAAGATAAATGAATAGGGGGGAGGGGAGGAAGCAAATAGAACAAAAAACTATCCCTTTCTACAGATGTGTCCTGGAATTTAAAATTTACAAACACATGAACAACAGAAGAGTGAATTTTATCTATCCTACCAAATTATCATTTCTTAGGACTTTCACCCTCTATTTCTACAGAGAAATGATCTCTGACAGCAGACACAGGGAAATAGAGAACTGTCCAGGTAGGCGACCTCCTCTCCCATCTATTCCAAAAAGTATGGCTCACCCAACTGCTCTGTACTAGAGATTATGATTTTTGTATAAAGAGTTTGTTCTTTGGGGTAAGAAGATTTTTAACTGAGACTGGACATGTTATCTAAGGAAAACAAAGAAAATCCAGGGCCACCTACCATATTCTAAGGCCTAGAATCTAGGCTCTTGGTAAAATACTTCACATAAATTACTTTATTTAGCCCTCTCCAGATCCCTAAGTTTTTCTCATCTATAATGTGATGGCAATAATATCTGTGAGGATCAAATAATATTGGGTATATAAGAGTTCTTTGTAAATAGTTCAGGGGCACCACAAAAAAGAAAACTATTATTTTCAAAAAGTTGACTGTTTCCAAAAGATCAGCTGTTTTCTCCTGGGCACAGGAAAAGTAGAGTTTGTCTTGTGATGCTTAGTCAGTAACAACTACAGTTCAAAAAGATATTCCTTTTCTTATGTTGTCTGAGAGAAGTTCCTTTTTAAGTGCATCTTTATGTGCAAGAAAGAATGAGAAAGGGAAAAGAAAGAGATAAAGAAAGAGAGAAACCAGCCCAGCAACCAGACAGAAAGACAGACAGAGGAACAGAGAAAGAATGTGTGTGTGTGTGTGTGTGTGTGTGTGTGTGTGTGGCGGGGGGGGGGGGGGTCCTGCTTTATTTATTTATTTATTTATTTATTTATTTATTTATTTATTTATTTATTATTGGTGTCAGAGAAGAAGAGAGAGGGAGAGAGAAATAGAAACATCAATAATGAGAGAGAATCATTGATCAGCTGCCTCCTACACACCTCACACTGGGGATTGAGCCTGCAAACTGGGCATGTGCCCTGACCAGGAATCAAATTGGGACCTGCTGGATCATAGGTCAATGCTCAACCACTGAGCCACACTGGTCAGGCAATCTATCTGCATTATTTAGAAAATACTGGGTATCACCCTCCATTAAACCTCAGAAATACTGAGATGTCCTACTTAAGAAAGTGACAAATAATCATCCTTCATGCATTTTTGGGAGGAAGAAGTCTGGGCCCTCTGACTGGTCTTGGAGTTGTCTGATCTTAACCTTTATGTCCAAGCAGCTGCTTTCAGTTTTTGTAGCGCAAGAACATTTTAATATGCAGAGGCCTGGCAGCAGGTGGTGGGATGGATGGACAGATACCTGAGTTATGGGGCTACAGTCAGTGCACTAGAAACTCCAAGTACATCTAAGGGCTGCTGTTGGGGTCCAGCCCCAGCAGGTCCAGGGGTTCCCAAAGGTGTGGACGGAGTCTGCGAGGAAGGAATGACACGGAGACAGCGTTCAGTTGATCAGCATAGCGAGGTTCTTCCTTTATTCTTCTGTTACATCTTTATTTATACCATTTGATTTTAATCCTATCCATTCTATTCCAAAGGTTAGGGCTTTTGTTATCTCCATTCCAAGGTCACTACTCTATTGTTCTCTTAAACTACAAGGAAGTAACTGAAGGCGATTATCCCAAGTAAAGATTATGTAGCTTAAGCGTGATTGTTCATAGTTAAAGTGATTAACTACCAGCCTGGCACTTAGTTAAGAGGTTTTATTGATTCCCTTCCTTAGTCCTGTTAATCCCTAACTCCAGAGAAAAACCCCCACCTGGGGAAACAATCTTTCCTGGAGAGGTGACCTTGGTTAAAACACATAGCGCTAAGAAGGGGAGCAAACATATTAAGAACAGTATGCCATATACCCCATGTCCCTTGAAACATATGCTGTGCAGATGTTTCTTCCCTGCAGCGACTGTGTCAAGCAGCAAGGATGGACTGACTTCCAGCAAATTCCCCCTTTTTTATTTTTTAAATGATAGCGTGTGTAAATCAGCGGCCACCTCTTGGATTAGGTTGTTTAAGACTCGGAAGATCTGTTTCTGACTTTGCCAACAGGTCAGTCCCAGGCTTAACCCTATTTCGGCTCTCCACAGGCTGCAGTTCACCCTCACAGGTGTATGATGGATCCACACCACAACTCTTGTGTCTGAGAACTATGCTCTGTCTAGGGATGTTACACATCTGCAGAAGACCTTGCCCACAAAGAAACCTTGGAGCATGCAGCTAGAAACCAAATTGGCTTTATTCCTAGGATCCAACCACATTCATCTCCTAACTGAAACCTATGGAATCCTTCCAAGCTAAGTACCTGAGGCTTCACTGCACCCAGTCATTTGCAAGGTCAAAAATGGAGGCTACAATAATGAGAGGCAAAGACCCCACCTGCTGTGTTGAAGGCCTTCTTGGCCATGCTTTCCAGGTATATTCTCTACTTATCTTCCCAAATGCCCTAGGAGGTACATATAACTATCCTTACTTTTAGATGAAGAAGCTAAGCTCAAAGAGGTTACTTTCCACTAGGCTGCAGGCCTAGTTAGGGGCAGAATCCTGAATCAAACCAGACACTGCCTTTTTATTTATTTACTTTTAAAATATATTTTTATTGATTTCAGAGAGGCAGGGAGAGGCAGGGAGAGATAGAAACATAACTGATGGGAGAGAATCATTGATCAGCTGCCTCCTGCACGCCCATACTGAGTACTGAGCCCACAACACAGGCATGAACCATGACCTCTCGGTTCATAGGTCAACACTCAAGCATTGAGCCACACTGGCCAGGCCAGACACTGTCTTTTTAAATCCATTTTTTTGGGGGTGGGGGGCGTTGGAGGGGAGAGCTTAGCTTGCTGCATATTCACAACTGGTATGTATGTATGTGCTCATATTTGTTGCTCTGTATTTCATTAAAAGAAATGGGAGGAAACTTTCGAAAATATGTTTATTGCAAAAAATAAAATCTTACCAATCATATACAACTGTGTGTTGTTTACTGAATAAGGGTTTTAAATGCTTTCTTTTTTATTTTCCTTTTTTTAAAAAAATCATTAAAATGTCTGGTTTTTAAGGCAGCATTGTCAAAACTCTTTTCTCCTCAATATTTTATACTTTTACAATATTTAATATTTTACACTTTTACAACATTTAGATGATTAGCAAAGAGGGGGCTCCTGGTCCGATCCATTTAGAAGACCATGCCCGCTGTTTTCCCCACTAGGATGTTCACAATGAGAATTAGCATTTTGATGACTCTGAGAAGACCTAACATAGATTCACCTTTCAATTTTATTTAATACAGTATTTTGCAATTTTTAAAAATTTATAAATTCTCTCTTTAAAATGTAATCTTCTCCAGAACGGAGTTTGTTCAAGGGAAATGTTCTATGGGAAGTTTGTGGAGTTTTCCTTTCTCCCCCGGTACAAGGCTCCTGGGGCCAACTGGAGCAGCTGCCCCTTTGCCATCATGGGCTCCACATTGAGCTTTTCACCAGCCATTAACACATAACCTGAGGGGAACAACCTCCATTGGGAGCCAGAAGACCCGAGGTGCCTTTATAAAGGAGAGAAAGTTCATCTTAGTTATCTGAATCACTATTGAAGAAGGATATTGTTTCACTGATTATTGTTCTATACCTGTTTTACTTTTACATAATCAAAAGAGAAAGGAAATGTTTCAGAGCATTTCTATTGGTTTAATAGGGCAGTGTTATGTAAAAACAAAACAAAAAACAGTAATGACAGGATTGCATGTAAATCTCATTTCTCTTATCCTGTAGAAAAAATGTATCTGCAGAAAAACAGCTGTGAGGCCGCAGAAGATTGCATGGGTCCTGAACCTCATTAACTATAAACAGTTACCTGGTGAAGATTACCAGATTTTTAAATACTGTAACCTCAATGCATAAATCATTCTAAGTAGAGATTGTTCTATCACCTCAAACATTTTAGGTGATCTGGTCCATCACATTTTACATATTTTCAGATGTGTTTCTTATATCTCTGACACTAAAAATGAGGCACTAGAAATTAGTCTCATTGTGTTTAACTAAATTTAAGAAATAAGAGAATCAAAGAATCAGAAGCCCTGTAACCACAGTTGTTATTTCATCCAAGCTACTTTGGAAACATAATGCCTTTCATGCTGATAGGACAAAGAGTTTTACACTCCAGCAATAGTCTTTGAACTTTGGATAAGGTTCAAATATTAATCTACATTGACAAGTAAAAAAATTACACCTCTGGTTTCTCATCATTGTCCACACCATAGCCTTAATTGAAATATCAATGTCAAAAGTTCCAGTACCCTAATAATCTGACTTAAAATTGGACTAGAACAACTAAAATGCTGTAGGGAGAAAACATTTTACATGATAGGGCATCATGCAAGCCAAATAATTAAAATTTCTTAAGAAGTAAAATGGTCTATTATAAATTGTCCTATATATTTCAACTTAGAAAAATTAAATTAGCCCCTTCCTATCAAGTGAAAGAGTAGTTCTAACATGCAAGTATTTTTCATTGGTCACTTGGATATTCTATCCATCAGGCATGAACTAGATTCAGTTTCTGAGAATAACTAGTCATTACCTGTCACATAATTTAATATCACTTATGAATAAAAACCCAAATATTGTCATGGTTTAATTCTAGGTCTCTATGAATTTTCACCATATAAATGTTATAATAATTTTAGCATTTATTTTGCAAAAACAAAATAACAGTTGTTATTCAATAATAATTAATAAATGCTTACTATGAACTGAGTTTCCCTCACTAGATTTCCTTTCTTTCTTCCTTTCTTTCTTTCTTTCTTTCTTTCTTTCTTTCTTTCTTTCTTTCTTTCTTTCTTCTTTCTTTCTTTCTTTCTTTCTTTCTTTCTTTCTTTCTTTCTTTCTTTCTTCTTTCTTTCTTTTTTCTTTCTTTCTTTCTTTCTTTCTTTCTTGACATAAAGGGCCATCTTTGTATTTCCCAAAGAGCCTAGAATAATGTCTTGCATATAGTAGCAAGTAATCAGTGCTTTAGAGTGAAAACAGTTGTTATTACAGCTGGATATATATATATATATATCCTATATAATAAATTGTCCTCTCTACCAGGAGGTCATCTGGGAGTTCAACCAGGGGGTGGGGCCAGCCAGGGGAAGGAAGGGAGTACCCAGACGTCAGCTGTCAGCCATTAGGGACCCTACCAGTGCATGAATTTTTGTGCACTGGGCCTCTAGTGTGTGTGTGTGTGTGTGTGTGTGTGTATATATATATATATATATATATATGGCCAAAAATGAATGGGAAGGATGTTACAAACTGGTTCCCCATAAGACTTCAGATGAAAGGTCCTGAGTCAGCCTGACAATCATACCTCCCTAGCATTATACAACAAAGCTCCAAAATCAACAAAGGGTTATAATCACCTATTAATTTTTCTGCCATTATAAAGTAAATTCAGATAATAGAAATAGTAGTGGAAACAAAATTCCTCTG
Organism: Myotis yumanensis; assembly: GCF_028538775.1. NCBI lineage: Eukaryota > Metazoa > Chordata > Mammalia > Chiroptera > Vespertilionidae > Myotis > Myotis yumanensis. The sequence goes on from NW_027223753.1 coordinate 78,023,186, forward strand.
AGGCAGCCAATAACTGCAAAAAAAAGATGACTTTATCTTGGAACAGGTTTTGTTACACACATGACAAATATGACCTTACATAAATCATCTCCTCCCATCTGTGGTCAATATGACTCAACTTCAAAACCCAGGCAATTCTGCCAAACTCTATATCAGTCTCACAATGGTATGATGGAGAGCTGTGTCCTGGTAATCAACTTGAATTAGGCTCTGTAAGAATCAAATGATGAAATGTTCCTAACAATAGATTCTTGAAAAATCTCATTTCTGAAACTATGATCACTCTGGTTTATTCATAGAATACCTAGAATCATAAGATATGGAATATGGAATATGTAAATCACCAGTTTAACTCATTCTATCAAAAAAGGAGGACAATGAAGGATCCCAAAATGAAGTAATTCATCTGAGGTCTTAGAAGTAATTCAAGGCACAGGTAAGGAACCAGGGCTCCATAAAAACACTTTTAGAACTAGAATCTTACCATCCCCCCACCACCATATAACCTTCCTAAAAAGCTTTCACTATTGTGCATGAGAAAATTATTCTGAGATTTAGAAGAAAGAGTTGATAAAAGTGTAACTAATGCTTTCCTATTATTAACAATGAAACTACAGAAAAAGAAATGAAAACAATTCATTTTGCAATTGCAAAGAAAAGAATAAAATATCTAGAAATAAAGTTAACAAATAATGTGAAGAACCTATGCACTGAAAACTACAAAGCATTATTAAAAGAGATTGAAAAAGACACAATGAAATGGAAAGATATTCCACATTCATGGATTGGAAGAATCAAGATAGTTAATATGGCCATATTACCCAAAGAAATATGCAGATTTAATGCAATCCCCATCAAAATCCCACTGTCATTTTTTCAAAATAGAACAAAAAATTATCAGATTTATATGAAACAACAAAAGACCCTGAATAGCCATAGCAATTCTAAGAAAAAATGAATGAAGCTGGAGGTATCACACTATCTGATTTCAAATAACACTACAGAGCTCTGATAATCAAAACAGCATGTTATTGGCAGAAGAACAGACACACACAGCAATGGAATAGAATTGAGAGCACAGAAATAAAATAATATGTATATGGCCAAATAATTTTTTACAAGGAGCCAATAACACACAATGGAGAAACAAAATCATCTTCTATAAATGATGCTGGAAAAATTGAAAAGCCACATGCAAGGAAAAAAAAGAAAGAAAGAAAGAAACTAGATTACAGTTTGTTCCCAGGTACACAAATTAAATTAATTCAAAATAGATAAAAGACCTAAATATACAAGCTGAAACAATAAACTACATAGACAAAAACATAGATACTAAACTTATGGACCTTGGTCATCATAGAGAACATTTTATGAATTTGATCCCAAAAGCAAGGGAAGTAAAGACAAAAATAAATGAATGGGACTATATCAAACTAAAAAGTTTCTGCACATCAAAGGAAACCAACAACAAAATCAAGTCAACTAATAGAATGGGTGATAATATTTGCAAACAACAGCTCTGACAAGGGGTTTATATTCAAAATATATAAAGAACTCATACAGCTCAACACCAAACAAACAAATAATCCAATTAAAAAATGAGCAGAGGACCTGAACAGACACCTCTCCCAAGAAGACATACAAAAGGACAACAGATATATGTCAATATGTGCAATTTCACTAGCTATTAGGGAAATGCAAATCAAAACCACAATGAGATACCTCCTCACACCTGTTAGAGTGGTTATCATCAACAAGATAAGTAATAACAAGTGTTGAAGAGGTTGTGAAAAGAAGGAACTCTCATTCACTGCTGGTGAGAATGTAGACTGGTACAGCCCCTATGTAAAACATAAAAATTAAAATAGAGTTACCATATGACCCAGCAATCCCTATCCTGAGTATCTACCTGAAAAACTCAAAAACATTTATTTACAAAGATATATGCACCCCTATGTTCATTGTAGCATTATTCATGGTGGCCAAGACATGGAGGATTGGATAAAGAAGATGTGGTAAATATAATGGAATACTATCCACCCGTAAGAAAAGATGAAATACTGCATTTTGTGACAACATGGATAGACCTTGAGAATATTATGCTAATCAAAGTAAGTCAAAAAAAAGCTAAGAACCATATGATTTTACTCATATGTAGGATATAAAACAAACTCCTAGACACAGACAACAGTATGGTGGTTACCAGAGGGAAGGGAGTGGGGATAGTAGGGGATACAGGAGGCCAAATATACTGTGACAGAAGAAGATTTGACTTTGGGTGGTGGACATACAATCCAGTATATAGATGATGCATCATAGAAATATATACTTGAAACCTAGATGATCTTATTGACCAATATCACCCCAATAAATTTAATTTTAATAAAAGAGAATATCTCACTTATTCTCAGAGGGGAAGTAATTCATTCAGGAATCCAAGAAACATTTACTCAAAGATTTCTTAGGAATAGTCTAAGAGCTATCAAGTCAAATTCAAAATATAAACTACAATTTCCTCCTTTAATTTATGTTTAAAGAAAATTAACTTGCAATTTCTTCTTCTTATCTAGTACCATAATGTTGTTGCCTGCTATATAAGTTTCACAGGGAGCTATATTGTAGTGGAGAATAAGCTAGTTCTATACATATGTCTACCTAGTATGTTACTGTTTAAAAAAAAACAAACCCACAACAACAAAGCACTGTGTAAACAGAGCCCTAGCCAGAGTGGCTTATTTGGTTGGGCATTGTCCTGTGCACAGAAAGGGTACTAGTTAGATTCCTGGTCAGGGTACATGTCTAGGTTTCAGCTTAACCCCTGGTAGGGGACATACAAAAAGCAGCTGATTGATGTTCCACTCACATTGATGTGTTTCTCTCTCTCTCTCTCTTTCTCTCTCTCTCTCTCTCTCTCTCTCTCTCTCTCTCTCTTCTCTCCCTAAAAATTAAAAACAAAAAACAAACAAACAACCACTGTGTCAAATGGAAACCAAATGTCAATCTCAAGTCTAGTGAGGGCTGAGTTAGCCTTATCTTTCCTATCTACAAACACATCAAGAAAGTTATAACTTTCTGTTACCCCAAATCTCCTAAAAGAAGGACCTAAAGTAGTTAGCATAGTTCAGGTTAAACAACTCTTTCACCTTTAACTATACTACAAATGTAACTCAAATCCCACTTCCATTTGTCTCTCCTTTATGTTATCGTCCCTTTCTATTTTAAACAGAAGTTAATTTTATCTAAGGTCTTAATAAGTAGATGTTTGGTTTCCTCATTATTTTTATTTACCAAATACTGTCTTGCAATTTTGTGTGATTCTCCCCCTCCCCCCCAATATTTTCCTCTTCTTTGAAGCCTCTTTTAACCTCCTCAGGAAGGAATCTGACTCACTCCGAACAGTTAATACTTTTATTTGTCTGCATATCAATCTGACTCTCTGAGAATCCCTTGAAGGTAAAGGCAACACCTTAACATTTCTGGATCTTAAAATGTTCTAATACTTCCAAGCACAAAATATTTGTTTAATTAATTAAAATAGTAAATTCACGCCCTAACCAGTTTGGCTCGGTGGATAGAGCGTCAGCCTGCGGACTGAAAGGTCCCAGGTTCGATTCCAGTCAAGGGCATGTACCTTGGTTGCAGGCACATCCCCAGTAGGAGGTGTGCAGGAAGCAGCTGATCGATGTTTCTCTCTCAACCATGTTTCTAACTCTCTATCCCTCTCCCTTCCTCTCTGTAAAAAATCAATAAAATATATTAAAATAATAATAACAATAAATTCACTAATTATAGGCTTTTTTCCATTTTATTGCTTTGTGACTCTTGCACTAATTGTAACTGCCCCCTTTTCTATCTGCCATCATCCTGTACTAGAGGCCCAGTGCACAAAAATTTGTGCACTCGGTGGGGGGGGCCCTCAGCCAGGCCTGTGCCCTCTTGCAGTCTGGGACGCGTCAGGAGATAACGACCTGCTAGCTTAGGCCTGCTCCCGGGTGGCAGAGGGCAGGCCCAATCCCTAGGTGCAGCCCCTGGTCGGGCTCAGAGCAGGGCTGATTGGGGAGTTGGGGCGCCGCGCCCTGTCATGCACAGAGCAGGGCGGATCAGGAGGTTGCGATGCCACCCTCAGTCACGCTCAGGGTATGGCTGATTGGGGGGTTGGGGCACCGCCCCCTGTCACACTCAAGGCAGGGTCGATGGGGAGGTTGTGGCGCCACCCCCTGTCACGCACAGAGCAGGGCCAATCAGGGGGTTGGGGCGCTGCCCCCTGTCATGCACAGAGCAGGGCCCATCAGGGGGTTGGGGAGCTCCCCCCTGTCACGCACAGAGTAGGGCCGATAGGGGAGTTAAGGCACCGCCCTCTATCACCCACAGAGCAGGGCGGATCAGGGGGTTGGGGCGCCGCCACTGTCACACTCAGGTCAGGGCCGATGGGGAGGTTATGGCTCTACCCTGTCACACACAGAGCAGGGCCTGTGGTGGTGGCGGGGGGGGGGGGGTTGTGGCCCCGCCCCCTGTCACACACAGAGCCACAGGGCGATCAGGGGGTTTGGGCGCTGCCCCCTGTCATGCTGATCCGGTGCCAGGAGGCCTCATGGCTCCACTGATCCCAGTGCTGGGAGGCATATTACCCTTTTACTATATAGGATAGAGGCCTGGTGCATGGGTGGGGGCCGGCTGGTTTGCCCTGAAGGGTGTCCTGGATCAGGGTGGAGGTCCCCACTGGGGTGCCTGGCCAGCCTGGATGAGGAGATGATGGCTGTTTGCAGCTGGTCATACACCCTTCAGGGTGGGGGTCCCCACTGGGGTGCCTGGTCAGTCTGGGTGAGGGGCTGAGGGCTGCTTTCCGGCTGGCGGTTGTTGATTGAAGCTCCCAACCGCTCCTTTTTTTTATTTTATTCTGGGCCAGCTTTAGCTCTGGCTCTAGCTCTGAGAGCAGGTATCTGGTTTGTTTTGGTTCTATAATCGAAACAATGTATAACTTCAGCTCTGAGATCCCGGCCTATATTTGTTAGAATGTTTCAAACTGCCAGCTCAGAGGCCGGCAAGTCAGGCGGGGAACGTTGGAGTCTGCAGTCCCTGGAGCAAGCAAGCCTCATGTTCGCTTCCAGCTGCCTGGCTGCTGGCCGCCATCTTGGCTGACAGTTAAGTTGCATAAGGATATGCTGATTAGCCAATGAAAAGGGTAGCAGTCGTACGCCAATTACCATGTTTCTCTTTTATTAGTGTAGATAGGCAGCAGTCAAAGAAAACAAGAAGTCTCAATTCACTTTATTGGCACTTGAGTGTCAACATTGTTGGGACTAAAGTTGAATATGGGGATGCCAGTCTTATGCCCAGGAAGCAGTAATGTTAAGCTAATGTATGGAGCGATCACTTGAATAATCTAGGGGAGAATATAGGAAGTTTATATTTTCTCTCCTGACACACACACACACCCCTGGGCTGGCCACATATCCAGAACAAAATGATACAGTGCTTGTTCAGCTGTCTTGGTTGATGGAACATTTCAGCAACCCAATGGTCAGACATCTGAGGATTGAGCAGGAGCCCTAAAACATCCTTTTTTAGTGGGGACCCTGGCTTGTTCAAGAGAGATTTGTTAGAGAGTGAATTCCCCAAACAGCCTGTTTTGTTTTGTTTTGCTTCCTTTGTATGTAGGCAGATTGTCTTAAGCTGCCAAAGTAGGAAATAAATGGCATTAAAAATTTGTTTCTGTGAAGAAGCAAATTATCTCTTTTATCCTAATATTCATCAGAGATTTCCTAAAATTTGGAAAACAACACAGAATCACCAGCAACTTTCTTGTGATTCTTCCCTTGTACTGCATCTAATTTCAGGGTTTTCTTTCTCACTTGAAAGTTGCTAATGTCTGTAGCAGTATGCAATATCACGCCAGCTTTAATTCAGGTAAAGCTAAAATTAGAGGTAAACTTGCTGGTTAAGTGGTCTCGTGTCACATATCACACTGAAGCTCAAAGTAGACACTTAGGGCTACATTTTTAAAAGGCCTCTCCAAATTTGCATTGACAAAACCCTCATTGGTATGCATGAGCAGCTGTCTGGTTACCCACCCCACCTAACTGCAAGCTGGTGACTTCCTTATGAAAGGCTGTGCAAATTCTGGGTTAAGCCTATAATCACAAATTGACAAAGCATTGAAACATTGACCACAAAACTGCAACCAGCATGCCCTTATTCAGTGTGCTAGAATGAGCTAATCTATAAGGACTATAAACCATGCACTCAATATTTGAACTTTTTTGTAATGTCTGCCTGTGGATTAACTCAATGGTGATACGGAATTCTCATTCTATCAAGTATCACTGAACCATTGCAGAAACAATTTGTCTGATACAGAACTCAACAGCTGAGGGGGTTGTGGGGGGCAGTCACATACAATCTAAACCTCCAGAGGCTGATTGGTAAACCCATCCATATAACAATATAGATCTAATTCTCTCATCTCATTCACTCACTCCCTATGTGAAGCTTGTTATGGACTGAATGCTTGTCTCTCCTCCCCGCCCCTGCCCCAATTCATATGTTGAAGGCATAATCTCCAAGATGAAGGTATATGGAGGTAGGGTCTTTGGTGAGTAGTTAGGGTTAGATGAGGTCATGAGGGTGGGGACCTCATGATGGGATTGGTGCCCTTATAAGAAGACAAACTAGAGAGCTTGCTTGCACCCTCTCCCTGCCATGTGAGGACTCATGAGAAAACAACCATGTGCAAACCCAGAAGAGAGCTCTCACCAGAAATCGAATTGGCTGGCCTCTTGATCTTGTACTTCCCAACTTCCAGAAAGGCGAGAAAATAAATTCCTGTTGTTTAAGCCATTCACTATGGTATTTTCTTATGACTGAGGCAAAGAAATAGTTACAGAAATAATCATGTGTACAAATACAGAAATAAATATTAATATAACAGTTGCAGTGACATAATTCTCATTGTATGTATGGTTCCATGTAAATTTAGGAACAACTCCATATCATTAAGTACAGTTGCAGTTTAAGTCTTCAGCTGGTAAAAGTTTATCTCTGTTTAGCCCATTTGGCAAAGGTATTCCCTGTGGGGGACTGTTTACTAAGTCAAAGACATAATGTAAACAGTGTTGACCTCATTAACATAAGTTCCCTTCACCTGTTTATCACTTGGTCCTAAACCTTCATAAGAAACTATCTGAATGACAATATTACTCAGAGTGGAGGGCTTGTTCACATATCAGTGAAGCCAGGCCATGTGTCCCTCCACCAAAGAGCTTTAAAAGTGCTAAACTCAGTGAAAACAAAACTACATTAAAAATTATTAACACATCAAGACCTCTGTATAGAGAAGAATGTGAGTATACAGAATATAGAATAAAGAGATGTGTTTTTAGTCATCTGAAATTGTGTAAAACAGGTTTACTCATATATTCTCTTGATTCTAAAATGTAATCAATTGTAAGGCTTACTGTTGATTCAAATTAGCTCTTGGAAATATAGACACACACACATACACACACGCATGTGCAAGTGAAGAAGAGGGAAACTTTTAATTTTTGAATTTGCTCTTGTGATTTCTAAAGTGTTGTCAAAGTAGGCTGCACATACACAGCTGCACAGGGAATATGGTTAAACAGAAAAATAGAAGGTCACTGAGGGGGAAAATGAATTGAAAGGTAGTAGACTAGATGTGGCCATTTCTTCTTTAATTAACAATGTCTCATTAACAATAATAGTAACTTCAGTTTAATTGCAAAGATATATTGAATATACACTCCAAAGCATCATATAAATTTTCATATTGATTAAATACCTACACTCACTATTCTGTGAACTCTATAAGAAATGTCTTAAAGAAATAACCTCTAAAATTTGATGAGTATGTGTGTATTAGAGTCCAGAATTAATTGAAATGAATTATGAAGTATGAAAACTACTGCAAAAAATGCAGTGCTTTAGAACTAAATGAGGATCGTCTTCACATAGTAATTAATATCCGTGTCACAAAAGTCAATTAGAGTTGGCCCCGAATGCCTCACCCTGAAACAGTCTTTCTAAAAATGCCTAACTTGAAATTGTATATCTTAAGCAGTTAACAGGAACAGCAGCCATGAGAAGAACAAGTTAAATAAGGAAGGTATCTGAGAACTCTAGATGGTGGAACTTTCCACAGCATCACCAATTGGGTCTGCTCAAGAGGTGCATGGCATAGGGGAAATAGAGGGGAAGTAGGGGAAGGGAGGAGCTGGGGTGCATCAATTCCCATGAAAAGCTGTTAAGAGACAACAACCAAATCCAACATGTGGACCTGAATTGGACCCTACTTTGAATACACTAACATTAAAAGGCATTTAAAGGCTAATGGGGGCCCTAGCTGGTTTGCCTCAAGTGGATAAAGCGTTGACCTGCAGACCCGAAGAATCCCGGGTTCGATTCCAGTCAAGGGCACATGCCTGGATTGTAGGCTTGACCCCCAGTGTGGGGCGTGCAGAAGGCAGCCAATCAATGATTCTCTCTCATCATTGATGTTTCTGTCTCTCTCTCCCTCTCCCTTCCTCTCTGAAATAAAAAAAAAAATATGTTAAAAGAATTTTTAATGTGGATGTGATATTAGTTAATATTAGTTAATATTAAGGACATAAGGGTGATAATATAATGGCTAAGGAAAATTTCTTTATTTTTGGAGAATGCCTCCTAAAGTATTTGGGCATGAAATATGGTAAAATGTATATTTTAGATATTTCAGCAAAAATGTATAAAACAAATATGGTGAAATGTACACAATTATTAAATTTAGCTCATAAATGCATGGGTGTTCATTATGCTGTTCTCTGTAGTTTCCTATAGACTTGAAAGTTTCCTAATAAAAGTCAAAGTAAATGAATCTGAATTAACAACTAAGTTATATTTCAGAAGTGACATTATTTTAGCATTTGTTAAAGCATTAAATAAAATAATGTACATAAATGCATCTGAAGATCTATTACTACTATTATTTAACACTATTATCTGTATTATCTAATATATCTATTGTTGATTTGCTAAATAATCATCATAAAATGCAAATTCCTGTGTTATTTCCCAGCTGATTTACTTTGTGAAAGCAACTTAACAGCTGGGTTCTCTAGTAAATTAGTAAAAGCATTCCTCTTCCCCAAAAGGTTGCTGTGAAAATCAAATGAAGAAATCTAATCTAATAAAAGAGAAACATGCAAACTGACTGCACCTCCGCTACGCCCAAGCCACGCCCACAAGTCAATAAGAGCGACTATATGCAAATTAACCCAACCAAGATGGTGGCCAGCAGCCATGGAGCTGGAGCAAGCAGGAGGCTTGGTTGCCCCTGCGATGGAGGAAGCCAAGCTTCCCACCTGCCCTGGCCAGCTGTAGCCTCTGCTCAAGGCAACAAAGTTTCAATTATAGAAGCTAAATAAATCCCAGATACCTGCTTCCAGCCAGCCTCCACCAGGAGCTTGGGTGGCTGGGGGCCCAGGCCAGCCTGCAAACAGCCATCAGCTCCTCACCCAGGCTGGCCAGGCACTCCAGCGGGAACTCCCAACCTGAAGGGGGTGTGGCCAGTGTGAAAACGGCCCTCAGCCCCTCACCCAGGCTGGCCAGGCACCCCAGCGGGACCCCTACCCTGATCCGGGACACCCTTCAGGGCAAACCAGCCAGCCCCCACCCGTGCACCAGGCCTCTATCCTATATAATAAAAGGGTAATATGCAAATTGACCCTAGCGGCAGAATGACTGGGAAAGTCTGGTCACTATGACACACACTTACCACCAGGGAGCAGACGCTCAATGCAGGAGCATCCCCCTGGTGGTCAGTCTGCTCCCACAGTGGGAGCTCTACTCACCCACAAACCAGGCTAATGGCTGCCAGTACAGCGGTGATGGCGGGAGCCTCTCCCACCTCCTCAGCAGTGCTATGGATGTCCGACTGCAGCTTTGGCCTGCTCCCCACTGGCAAGTGGACATCCACCAAGGGCTCCCGGGCTGCCAGAGGGATGTCTGACTGCCAGCTTAAGCCCAATCCCCCGGGAAGCGGGCCTAAGCCTGCAGGTAGTCATCCCCTGAGGGGTCCCAGACTGCAAGAGGGCACAGGCGGGGGTTGAGGGACCCCCCTCCCTGAGTGTACAAATTTTTGTGCACTGGGCCTCTAGTGTTCTATAACAGTGGTTCTCAACCTTGGCTGCACATTAGAATCATCTGGGAATCTTTTTAAAATCCTGATTTCTGGGCCTCATCCTCTGGAAATTCTGTTTCTTTGTTATGGGGTGGGGCCACAACATTAGTAACAAAGAAGCAGAATTTACCAGAGGATGAGGCCCAGAAATCAGGATTTTAAAAAGATTCCCAGATGATTTTAATGTGCAGCCAAGGTTGAGAACCACTGTTCTATAAGCTATATGTTGTGATACAAATGCTATGTTCAATCATAACACTAGTTCTGACTTGACTCTTGCCTTGTAGTTAATTTTCTAATTTCAAGGAACAAGTTCCTTCTTAGCTGAGAAGTAGAAATGTGTCCCTAGGTACACAACTAAATCTTCATGGCTTCAAATACATTTCCTATTTTTCTGTCATCTTGCAAGGGAAGAAATAATTGTAACTTACTTCTAATAAAAACTAACATATAGATTAATGCACACCTATAAATTAATTTATTATTATTGAAGATGTTCTCACAGTGTATGCTTTAATTTCTCCCCAATTCATCTTACATATTTCCTCAATACTGTTAAGATAAGAGACCAGCATTATTACATCTAAAGAGATAGTTGTTTCTGCAGCTTACTGAGGCATCTGACAAGAGATAACAGAGTGCAGTTATAAAACTCTATACTTAGTAGGTTTTGAGAACATCAAGCAGATGTTTAATTCTAAAAATTCAAAATCTCCTTACCAATCTCTGCTATGGTTATTTAAACCACAACTCCTTTTGTTATATCACCACCAATGATTTAAAGTGAATTATTTTTTATAAATGATCATGTGGGAACTGATTTAATACAAGTGAGAAAGTTTATCAGAAGTTAATTTTTCTTCCAGACATATATACCCAGCCCTTAAATGTTATTTCCATTATTTAAAAAAATAAGTTACTAAATCATAGACAATTAAGACACATTACAATGGAAAATTGAATATTTAAGGTTACAATGAACGACCAAGGCTATTAGGAACTTAGAATTCTTAAATTTAAACTCTGATGAAGGTCTGGAGTACAGAAAATATGATAGCTACAATACATGTGAAACAAGAATTTTAGGGGAATATAGGCAGGCTTAGGAAATTTTTAGAATTAAGGTCCATGTAAAAACACAGGGCTATAGAGAGGGAGAAGGTACATTCCATAATATAAGGAAGCCAGGTGCAGTTATATTTCTATAAGACAAGGAAGCAGCAACAGATACATTGCCATAGGAAAAGGGAACTTGGAGTAGCCAAAAAAGGTCTATATTTACAAAATAAAGAAGGAGGAAGAAAGCCCAGAGGAAATAGGAGGACAATGAGGGAGGAGGGCTTCCAGACTCACTATAGCGGTGATGGCGAACCTATGACATGCGTGTCAGAGGTGACACACAAACTCATTTTTTGGTTGATTTTTCTTGGTTAAATGACATTTAAACATCTACACTAATAAAAGAGAAACATGGTAATTAGCGTACGACCGCTACCCTTTTCATTGGCTAATCAGTGAGTATATGCAAATTAACTGTCAGCCAAGATGGCGGCCGGCAGCCAGGCAGCTGGAAGCGAACATGAGGCTTGCTTGCTGCAGTGACTACGGACTCCAACCTTCCCCGCCTCACTTTCCGGCCTCTCAGTTGCAACTCTAAGCAACTATATACTATGTTGCAAATAAGAAGCTAAACAAAAGCCCAGAAACCGGCTTTCAGTCAGCCGGGCTTTAGCAACATTGTATCGATGTTTTCAGCGGCGAGGCCTCAGAGCTAAAGCTGGCCCAGAATAAAAAAAAAAGAAAAGAAAACAAGGAGCGGTTGGAAGCTTCAGTCACTTGCTTCCGGAAAACAGCCCTCAGCCCCTCACCCAGACTGGCCAGGCACCCCAGTGGGGACCCCCACCCTGATCCAGGACACCCTTCAGGGCAAACCAGCCGGCTCCCACCCGTGCACTCTATCCTATATAGTAAAAGGGTAATATGCCTCCCAGCACTGGGATCAGCATGACAGGGGGCAGCGCCCAAACCCCCTGATCGCCCTGCGGCTCTGTGTGTGACAGGGGGCGGGGCCACAACCTCCCTATCTGCCCTGCTCTGTGCCTGATAGGGGGGAGCTCCCCAATCCCCTGATTGCCCTGTGACTCTATGTGTGACAGGGTGCAGCGCACCAACCCCCTGATCGGCCCTGCTCTGTGTGTGACAGGGTGCGGTGCCCCAACCTCCCCCCCGCAGGCCCTGCTGTGTGTGTGACAGGGTAGAGCCATAACCTCTCCATCGGCCCTGCCTCGAGTGTGACAGTGGTGGCGCCCCAATCCCCTGATCGGCCCTGCTCTGTGGGTGATAGAGGGTGGCACCCCAACCCCCCTCCACGGGCCTTGCTCTGTGTGTGATAGGGTAGAGCCATAACCTCCCCATTGGCCCTGCCCTGAGTGTGACAGGGTGCAGTGCCCCAACCCCCTGATCCGCCCTGCTCTGTGTGTGAGAGGGGGCGGTGCCCCAACTCCCCTATCGGCCCTACTCTGTGAGTGACAGGGGGGAGCTCCTCAACCCCCTGATCAGCCCTGCTCTGTGCGTGACAGGGGGTGGCGCCGCAACCTCCCCATAGACCCTGCCTTGAGTGTTACAGGGTACGGAGCCCCAACACCCCTGATGGGCCCTGCTCTGTGCGTGACAGGGGGTGGCGCCGCAACCTCCCCATCGACCCTGCCTTGAGTGTTACAGGGGGCGGTGCCCCAACCGCCCAATCGGCCCTACCCTGAGCGTGACTGAGGGTGGCATTGCAACCTCCTGATCCGCCCTGCTCTGTGCATGATGGGGCGGTGTCACAACTCCCCAATCGGCCCTGCTCTGAGCCTGACCAGGGGCTGCACTTAGGAATTGGGCCTGCCCTCTGCCACCCTGGAGCAGGCCTAAGCCAGGAGGTCATTATCTCCCAAGGGGTCCTAGACTGTGAGAGGGCACAGGCCGGGCTGGGGGACCACCACCTCTAGTATAAAATAAATATCAAAAATATAAATCTTTGTTTTACTATGGTTGCAAATATCAAAAAATTTCTATATGTGACATGGCACCAGAATTAAGTTAGGGTTTTTCAAAATGCTGACATGTCGAGCTCAAAAGGTTCACCATCACTGCACTATAGTAACCAATTTGAAAGGAAATATTGACCAATCAGAGGGGATATCAGGGCACAGGAACTGCAGCCTTTATAAACCATGGAAACAGGAAGTCTGTGGGACCCTTTCCTCCTCCCCAAGTGGGAGTTTGTACTTGTTTTCCAATAAATCTCTACCTTTGCTATACTACCCTCTGTCCGGGATTCATTCTTCGACTCTGGTGGACAAAGAATCCAGGTTCTAGTCCAAAAATTCCATATCACATGCATGGATATTGAACTTTGTGTTTGAGAAAGTTTCAGGAACTCTTGCTCCTCTGATTAGGGTCATTAAAGACCAGATGCTCATTGGGAATATTTGTTTCCCAATTCCTAATGAGCTAACAAAGCATGTTGAAAAGATCTCTTCAGTAAGTAGCCCAGAGCAAGCCCTTGCCTCCACCAGACTATAGCACTCATTATGGTCACTGCTGTCTTGAGCAAGCAGCCTAGATGTTGATTAGAAGGCAGGTGCCAGCAAAAAAAGGCCTGAAAAAGCCACCTGCATACCTATTCTATGTCCCTCGTAATGCCAGCAAGTCATGGAGAAAATTTAAAAAAGTTCTTATTGCCCATTTCTTCCACCGGCCCAAGATGGGTACAGAATTAACTAAGAATTTAGAGTTCAATGTCCTTCCAGACATTTGCCATAATAAGGGGGCAGAGGATCTCGTAGCAGAAGATGTAAATCCAGGAGCCAGGTAGATAATGTCTAAAGGATTTCAAAGAGTGCACGAGGACTGAGTGGGCCACTTTACTTGTCAGTGGGTAATTTAGGAGCCTGGAGCAGTCATGGCTCAGTGAGTAGGAGCTTGAGCTGTTAACCACGGCTCCTGAGAGAGGGAGTATCTCAGCAAAGGCCAACAGGGACACAGGAGCAGGGGCAGCCTGTAAAGCAGATACTTCATCCTATTGACATGGAATTTCTCATTTCCTATCCACACACTGTCCTGAGGAGAAAGAGGAGGAGAGAATATTTGAGAGAGGAAGATGCCATTGAAACAGGAACTTTAGGGGAATATAGGCAGGCTTAGGAAATTCTTAGACTTGGGGTCCATGGAAAAATATAGGGCTACAAACTGGGAGAAGGTACATTTCTATAACACAAGGAAGCCAGGTGCAGTTATATCTCCATAAGACAAGGGAGCAGCAACAGATACATTTCCATAAGACAAGGGAACTAGGAGTAGCCAAAAAAAGGTCTATATTTATAAAATAAAGAAGGAGGAAGAAAGCCTAGAAGGAGTGGAAGGTCTATGAGGGAGGAGAGAATCAGGATTTACTATAGTAATGAATTCGAAAGGGAAGTCTGTGGGACCCTTTCCCTCTCCCCACGTGGGAGTCTGTACTTGTTCTTCAATAAACCTCCACCTTTGCTATACTACTCTCTGTGGATTCATTCTTCAACTCTGGTGGACAAAGAATCCGGGTTCCAGTCCAAAAATTCCTTTTCACCATGATTGGGATTTCAAGTTGGTTTAGCAAGTAGAGTCCAATTTTGGAGAAATACAGCTACTTTTCTACCTATTTGAATTTTACCTGTAAGTTTTAATCCCACTACAACCATTTATAACATGCTGCCTAGTACTTTGCTCCAGACTCACGGATGGAGATGGAGAACTCCAAGATGGAGAATTCATAGCTACTAATAAGTGAGAGGCGCCAATATAATCAGGAGGGTCAGAAGGGGCAGATGGAACAAACGGCACCAGGGTAATCAGGAAAGGTCAGAAGGGGCAGATGAAACAAACAACTTTTATGGGAGACAGCTGCAGCCAGGGAGGTTACGGGAGATGGCTGCAGCCCGGGAGGGAACTGAAGAACAGACAACTTGATAAGAAACCAGACAGGCATTAACTCACTTAGAAAGCCAGATCATTAGTAAAAAATTCCAAACTACATTCCCTCCCCACCGAAAGCAGATAGATGTACGTTGTATGGCGCCAGATCTCCAATGGAATGACCCCAGGTTACTTCCCCCGTTTGCTGAAAAGTATATAGTGTGTGCTTGAACTCTTGGTCGGGACTCACAGACACTGCTCTGTGCTCAGAGTAGGCTGTGAGTCCCAGCATGCTGGTATCAATAAACCCTTTGCTTTTTGCATGAGAAGCGTCTCTTGGTTCTTTGTGACAGCGGCTTGCGTCCAGGACGTTACATTTGGAGGTTCCACCGAGATTAACTGCAGCCGCCTTCGGGTATCAACGTTCCAACAGACGCTTCTTGGGGTAAGTGACGGCGCCTTTTTGAATAAGAATAGCGATCGCTTAGATATTGAGAGCTCGAATTTTGTCAGAGCCGGCAAATCTGTTCGGTCAGTGCTAGCAAATCTGTTCGGTCTGGTGGCTGTCGGGGAGGGGCGTGAGCCTCCCCCGACTGCGGCTGACAGACGTGTCGGGAGGTCGCAGGCCACATCCCAGGGGGACGCCCTGGTGGAGACTGGAGAGGACCAGGGACGCCTGGATTCCTCTCGTCTGTTTCGTCTGTTAGATACTGATTCTGATTCTGTAATTCTGTTGCCAGCTGGGTCAATTGGCTTTGAAAAACCTTCTTTTTTGGATCCTTCGATTTTTGTCTCAACGCGTTGTGTCTGTTCTGGTTATTTGTTCTTTGTTGTCTGTCATTAGTCTGTGTTTTCTGTTTGTCATGGGCCAGAGTGCTTCTACTCCTTTGTCTCTGACCCTGGACCGCTGGTCAGAAGTCAAGGGACGAGCTCAAAATCTATCCCTTATCATCAGAAAGAGTAAATGGCAGACTTTCTGCTCGTCCGAGTGGCCCACCTTTAATGTCGGATGGCCCCCGGAGGGGTCTTTCCATCTGCCTCTCATCAGGGAAGTAAGGAATCTGGTTTTTCAGCCTGGCCGACATGGACACCCGGACCAGGAGCCTTACATTTTAGTCTGGCAAGACTTATGTGAGAACCCCCCGGCGTGGGTCAAGCCCTTCTTACCCCCTGGTTCTCTCCCTAGGTCCTCGGTCTCTGCTTCTGAGCCGGCAATCCTCCCTGTGAAGCCGGCTCTCCCCTCTCCTCCACCCTCTGCTCCCTCCCCTCCACCCTCTGCTCCTCCTGGACGGACGTTATGGAATGGACTCAGACTGCTCCTTTGGGTATTGTGATTGATCAGTTCAAGGAGATTGCGGGAGGCTTTAGAGCTCCCTCAGAAATTGGGAAGTTGTTAAGAATTGAATGGATTGTTTAAACTCTGAATAAATGTCTGGTGAAAGTATGTGAGTGTAAAGACGGGGGTGGGGGGCAAGCGTGCGGGAGCGCGGTGCGCGGTGACCGCAGCCCTCGCCCCGGAGCCTGGCCGCGCCGCGGGCCCAGGCAGCTCGGCTGCAGCGGCGGACACCTGGGGGCTCGGCCTCCGGCCCGGTCGGCGGCGGGTGCTGGGCCGGAGCTGGAGCCCGAGCGGCGCAGCCTGGAAGAGGCCGGAGGCCGGGAGAGGCGGCGGCAGCCCAGGCAGCCCGAGCCCCGCAGCTTGGGCCTGCGCTCGCTCAGCGCCATGGGCGGCGGCGCGCCTTCGGGGAGCGGAGCTGGGGGCTCGGGCCGGGCATGGACAAGCTCGTTCGCAGAGCCTGGCTGCGGTGGCGGCCGCAGGGTGTTAACCCCTGGGTTTGTGTCGAGCGAGTGGAGCTGGGCGGAGCACAGGGGAGCAAGGCCAGCGAGTCGCTTGCGGGAGGCCGGAGCAGCGAGGCCCCCGGCGGCGTCGGGTCCGGGGGAAGGTCTGGGAAAGGTCCCGCGCGGAGCCCACGGGCCGGACACCTGGGGGCGGCGCGGCTACTCTGGACGGGAGCAGGGCTCTTCCCATGGAGATCGCGCCAGCTAGATGACAAAAAGTCCTTCTTGTAATTGAAAAGTTTTAAAATGTGTCTGGTATTTCTGTTCACATGTAAAGAGAAAAGCTGGTTTAAAACTAATGCGCGCAATTGTCCTGTTTTTGGACATTTAGATAGAGTTTTGAACTAGAGTCTCTTCACACATGTACAGAATAAAACCCAAGACTGATTATTTCCTAAGGAAAATGGCTAATTTTACCCAGGGAAGCAATGCAGGCTTGTTCTATCAACAAGCCTCCAAAAGAAAATTCAGTGAGATTGCCTCTGTTACAAAATTTGCCAAAGTAAATGCCTTAATAATAATAATTGGATTTAAATCTCAAGAAATTATGTAGCTACAAATTTGCTTCTTGACTTTCCCCAGAGAAAAATGGTGGTTTTAAAGTCAAGGGCTGGGCCAGGCCTGTTTGCCAGCCTCAGGTGTGGTTTTCCATAGCTGCTGGGAACTTGAGACCTTAAAATTTACTGAGTCAAACAATAAAAGAAAACGTTCATCTAGGTATTTTGAAGTGACATAATATACAATATTAATCTGAATGTGCCTCGTACGAAATCTAGAGGGTAGAATTGAATCTGTTGGTTAATTGTGTCTTGTATTTTTGAAGTTTACGAGAAGTCGCTGACCACAGAGAGACAGACAGCTATCCCAAGATGACGTCAACAAGGCCTGTATACTCACAAACTGATAATTGCTAGCTGTGGTGATTCAAAGTTTTAATGGGGAATGTTATCTGTCTTTATTGTTTAAGTATATGTCTTTGTTGTTTAAAATTGTTTAGCTAGTGAAATTTTTGTTTGTGTCTCTAAAAAAAAAATGATGAATGTATTGCTAATCTGAGGAATGTTAATTACTTACATGTCACCTTAAAAATTAATTAAGGCTCAGAGTTCTAACTAACTGGAATGTACAGCTTTGGTGTGATGGAGGAAGGTAAAGAAATACTTAATGGAAGGTCTGAGGCATGGTTATGCATTTTTGAAGGACATAGAAAGAAGGTTTGAAGGCTAACCTGAAAAAATGAAATTTGTGAAGGTTGTGTATGTGATGAGAAGGAAAAGATAAATATTGAAAGAAAGTTGAATGCATGATAGGCCAGTAAGCTGGGACAAGTAGAATAGGGAAACTAAGCAAAAATCCTGTCTTCCCTAAACCAAAGACATTTGGAGTAAATGCTTTGCATTTGCCTCCCTAAACAAAGGTTAAATCGTTTATGTCAATCTGATTAGTGTCATTTGTTGTCCACACCCAGGGACAAATGAAGTTAGAAAATAAGCCTTATTTTGATTAGTTCTTTCATTCAGGAGGAGCTAACCCGGTCCCTCCCTGCAACATGAATGATAAAATGTATGTTAAGGAATTTTAAAATTGCTCAAAACTCGCTGCCTTGGGTCCAGTTCTGCGTGTGTAAGAAGGGACAGAGTAAGGTTTAGTAGCAGGAGTGGAGAGGCAGGCAGGGCAGGAGCAGGCCAAAAGAAGCTGGCAAGGCCATCCAAACCACCCAGCCGCTATTGGCCAGAGCCGCCTGAGGCAGACCTCCTCGGACTGGCAACAGCTGACTCTGACTAGAACAGGCTGGGCTCTTTCCAACTGGGCCCCCATGAACCGATGGTCGAAATGAAAATCGGGGGCCAGACTGTGAACTTTATGGTTGATACAGCGGCAGAGCACTCGGTAGTTACTCAGAAGGTAGCTCCCCTCTCAGGACAGGAAGTCACCATTATTGGAGCTCCCAGGACCACAGCTGCAGACTGTTCTGCCGCCCCCGCCGATGTCAGTTAGGCGGCCATCAGGTGGTTCATGAATTCCTGTATTTGCCAAATTGCCTGGTCCCTCTAATGGGCAAAGACCTTTTAGCCAAAATGAAAGCAGAAACCACTTTTGCCCCAGATGGCTCAGCACAGCCCTGCCTAGGTGAAGAGACCTCTTCAATGATCCTGCCCTTAGCAGTGCCGAGGGAGGAAGAATGGAGACTTTATACCCCCCCAGCCAAAGGCCCCCACATCTGTTCCTATCAGGCCCCCATCAGGGGACTTGGATGATGTTCCTGTTATCTGCTCAAGAGCCCAAGACTGTAAAGATACTTGTTCACTGAAAAGGTGTAAGTATGTTTGTAAACACCTCTGTCTGTTTGTTTACTGGGAACTTTGATTTTCTATGTGATATTCTGTGCTGGGTTGGGATTTTGGAATTCTAGTCTGATTGGGACATTTAAGGATGGGGCTCACAGTTCCTCAAGGCAAAGACTTAATGGGCCTTTCCCCCTGCCTGTGAAGGAAGATAATGGGCCTTGAAATCTGTAAAGATAGACGAGAATGAAGCTGGTCAGGCCCCACCCCCTATCATTCCTGACTTTCTTGCTGCAAGAATTGTCTCTTTTCTTGAGAGGGCTCCAGAGGGCGCACAAGAACATTTGGCTGCGCCTTGGCGCCACCCAGGCAAAAGGCACCTCCTGGAGCCTCAATGGAAAGGTCCCTACACCCGACTCCGTGGTGCTGACGACCCCCACCGCTCTCAAGATAGACGGCGTCGTGACCTGAGTCCATCACACCCACTTCCGGTCAGCGGACCCATCCATGATCCGGAAAGACTTCGTCAAGCTACGGCGTGCTCGACCTGCCTGATGCTGGTAACATTGAATAGACTTAGATAATGCCTGCGTCTTCATGGACATGGCTCCAAAGAGACAAAGACAATTTATAGAATCACATGTTTAATAGCAGAAGATGTGGCTGCCTAAAGCGGCCATGATGCCTATATTATGTTTCATTGTGTTGATATGTCACATTAACCTTTAATTCTCTTGCAGGTTTGAATGTATATTGGCTGTCCTGGAAGGGTACTATGTGGGGTGAACCCCAAAAAGTAAAGGATGCCTAGCTGCCAAGAGGGCAAGTGCCCACCTGGGCAGGGAACAGTGCCCATCAGGTTTTGGTCTCTGTTGAGAGACAACTAACAGTTGGCAGCCTGTGTACTGCTTGCAGGCCTTTGTGACCATGCCCATGTCAGGGGTAGTCTAAAAAAAAGCCTGTTTAGAGTAAAAAGTCTAAAGCATAGTTATACATAAAAAAAAAGGTTTAATACCAACAATTAAAAGGAATTGGCAAGGAAAGTCAGAAAATCTTAAAACAGTATGTCTTTCTTCTTATATAATTCCTCTGAAATTTGGCGACGCTAACATGGCAATACATTTCTTTGCATAGATTCAATAAGACCGGTTCCTAATAGTGGTTTTATTAACGGAAAACTTTGACTGAAGTATCATGTTTTAAAGAGCCCTGTCTAAGCTCTAAAGACTTGAAGCCAGTAAAAATGCCACGAAGAAAGCCTGGTATTCTGCTTGGAAGCCCTGAAGATGGCTGGCGCTGGAGTGTCAGGCCGATGCCCTACCATCACTGGCGGTTGGTAAGAGTAAAAGGGGAGCAGTAGGGATGCCTCTGCATTCCTGCGGAGCCCCCACACGCTCTGGGCCGCAACAAGTAGGAGGGCTACTGAGATGGGCTTAAAGCCTGGAGCGTGGGCTCAGGTGGAATTGCTACAGGTGAAGAATTCACCTAACTCAGCAGATACTGCAGGCAGGCCTGATGGCAGCTGGGTGGCATGGCTTCCTGGCCCTACGGGGCACATTAAGATTCAACCATGAGATTCCAGCAAAGGTAGTCAGTTACCATTCTTGTTGTGTTTATGCAAACATCAGGACAGTAGATAAATTAATCTTAATTTGGCTTTTTGATAGCCATGAAGGAATTTTAAGAAGAATGCTGTTTTTATGCCGATCATACAGGGGTAGTAGAGGAGTCCATGACCAAACTTCGGCAGCGGCTGGCCGAGCGACAGAAGGAAAGGGAGGCGCAAAAGAGTTGGTTTGAATCTTGGTTTACACAGTCGCCATGGTTAACGACCCTCTTATCAGCAGTTGCTGGACCGCTTATAATCCTGTTGTTAATTCTCTCTATAAAACCCTGTATTATAAATAAAATTATAAAATTCATACAACAGAGGGTAGGGGACATTAAGCTCCTGATTATCAGGCAACAATACTCAGCCTTGGCTGAGTCTGAGGGTCTCTAAGATTAGAAACCGTCCACAGAAAAAGGGGGGAATGAGAGGCGCCAATATAATCAGGAGGGTCAGAAGGGGCAGATGGAACAAACGGCACCAGGGTAATCAGGAAAGGTCAGAAGGGGCAGATGAAACAAACAACTTTTATGGGAGACAGCTGCAGCCAGGGAGGTTACGGAGATGGCTGCAGCCCGGGAGGGAACTGAAGAACAGACAACTTGATAAGAAACCAGACAGGCATTAACTCACTTAGAAAGCCAGATCATTAGTAAAAAATTCCAAACTACATTCCCTCCCCACCGAAAGCAGATAGATGTACGTTGTATGGCGCCAGATCTCCAATGGAATGACCCCAGGTTACTTCCCCCGTTTGCTGAAAAGTATATAGTGTGTGCTTGAACTCTTGGTCGGGACTCACAGACACTGCTCTGTGCTCAGAGTAGGCTGTGAGTCCCAGCATGCTGGTATCAATAAACCCTTTGCTTTTTGCATGAGAAGCGTCTCTTGGTTCTTTGTGACAGCGGCTTGCGTCCAGGGCGTTACATAAGGAGCTGAATTCTCTCACCTTTTCTTCAGCTTGATTTTCACAGGGTATACCTCCCCTTGATGCAGCTTTCCTGGCTTTGGGGATGAAAAATTGTCAGCAACTGCCAATGTATCGTGTTTTCGCACAGCAGGCTCATGAAACGTGGCAGCTGGAAGCAGGCGTGAGAAGGGAGCAGGGTCAGTCAGCTTCTAAGAGAAACCAAGGCTTTCCCAGTGAGGAATTTAAAGGCAAATGTGCTTTGTCACCTCTAGACTAGAGCAAATCCAGGAAACCATTTTGGCCCCACTCCTCAGAGGAGAGTAGGGTCAAAGACAATCACAAACACAAATAACACAACAAGTGGCACCCCTGTGTTTGCATCAGTGGGGTGAAGAGAAGGAGCTTAACAACAGGGAAAAGCTCAGAGATAAACAATACAGGGAAGGAATATAGTAGTTAATATTCAATCCTTCAGAGCAACAGAGAAGATGGCACTAAAGACAGTGCAGCACTTAAGCAATTACCTGGACAGAGAGCACAGGCAGGGAGGGAGGGCATTTTTTAAATGGCTCTAAATGTAATAAACCTTTTTTTTTTCTTTGTGGCCAGACACAATTTTAGTTTATTGCCCTCAAAGAATTTGCTTTGAGTTCCTGCATGTGACAATATAACTTCCTAGACCTCACCTCT
Source organism: Myotis yumanensis (assembly GCF_028538775.1). Taxonomy (NCBI): domain Eukaryota; kingdom Metazoa; phylum Chordata; class Mammalia; order Chiroptera; family Vespertilionidae; genus Myotis; species Myotis yumanensis. Next base: position 78,045,625 of record NW_027223753.1, read on the forward strand.
CCATAAATATTTGTGTGTGTGTGTGTGTGTGTGTGTGTGTGTGTGTGTGGTTTAAACAGTGGGTAGAATAGTCTACATATCCCCGGTGGTTAAAAGATATTTTAAACATTATTGCTTATCCAAAAAATATTCCTGACAGAGTATTCAGAGCAGGATGTTAGAATTTCAGAATTAGGAGTGATTCTAACAAGCAAAGAGTCAGATCACAGGATTTTACTAACATCTGGTGTTGACCACCTACACACAAATTGATATTTAGAAAAATTACATTGAGAATACTTTTTACTAAATATAAATGCAGTTTGCAGAGTAAATTATCATGGTACTGAAACAGGAATTTTGGGGGTGAAATAGGACAGGTTTAGGAAATTCTAGAAATTTTGGAAATTAAGGGGACCATGGAGGAAGCACAGGGCTGCAGAGCAGCAGAAGGTATATTTCCATAGAATAGGGAAGCTGAAAAGCTGCATCAGGTACATTTCCTGAGGGAGCTGGGAATAGCAAAAGATCTATATTTACAAAATAAAGAGAAGGAAGTCCTTCATCCAGAAGGAGAAGAAGAAAGCCCAAAGGGAATAGGAAAACAATAAGGAAGGGGAGGGGGGAGAATTTCACATATCTCATGTGAGGTTGACCTTTGAGCCTAATTTTACTATAGTAACCAGTCTAGGGAAATAGTGACCAATCAGAGAGGATATCAGGGCACCAGGATCTGTAGCCTTTATAAGTCATGGGGAAAAGGAACTCAGTGGGACCCTTCTCCCCCTCCCTACTTGAGAGTACATTCTGTGGGATTCCTTCCCTCTTCCCATATGGGAGTCTGTACTTGTTCTTCAATAAATCTCCACCTTTGCTATACCACTTTCTGTCCGTGAATTCATTCAATTCCGGCGGACAAAGAATCCGGGTTCCAATCCAAAAATTCCATGTCAGTATCACAGTACATTCACCAAGATATCTAATCTGACACTGTAGTTGAAGCCGGTGACCTGTCCTCACATCAGGTACCTCTATTTTGGTTAAGTTTGTTTTTTCTCTAAAAGCCCTAGACCTTTTTCTCTCACATCAACTTGTGCTTCAATGACTGATGAGGTTCTGATCTCTTCTGAGCCTGACTTCTTGCCTTTCACTCAAGCCTTGACTCGAAGTCCTGAAATATTGCTGTGGACTTGGCTGGTAGGCCCCTATAATCACACCATTTCTGACTGCTCTGGGTCAGAATTACACTCCACCCCAGGCAGCAAAATTTAGCAAGAATGTCTAACTCCTCGCAAAAGGGATGGAGATTTCTACCAGTACTAACCATCAAGTTGACTTCTCAATTTATCTCTATGACCAACAAAGCTTTAGAGTCTAGGCTCTCAAATTAATATCTTTCAGCAACATCTTTGGTTTGGTCCCAGGATACCTATACATGCCTAAAAATTATCCAGGCCCAAAAGAGTTTTGTTTATATGTGATATATTTGTCACTATTTACTGTATTAGACATTAAAACTAAAAAATTCAAACATTCATTTATTCATTCAAAATGAGTGACAACAAATCCATTATTTTAAAAGAAAGTGATATATTTTATAAAAAAAATATATTTCCCAAAGAAAAATATTTTGTCAGAAGAGTGACAATGTTTTCTGTTTTTGTAAATCTCTTTACTATCTGGCTTAATAGAAACAGCTGGGTTCTCACATAAGGTCTGTATTCAATATGTTGAGAGGTAGCTTTTGCAGAAGTATATGGAAAATATCTAACTTCACACAGATATATACTTGAGGAAAGGAGAAATATTTTAATAGCTCCTTTTCAGGTCATTGTGGATATTATTACTATTTTTTTAAACTAAACCAAAAGTCAGTAAGTAGAAATTTTTTAAAATTTAGTTACAATGTGAAATCTTAAATCATCTATTACATTTAAATCCATTGGTCCCAGCTGGTGTGGCTCAGTGGTTGAGTATTGACCTATGAATCAGGAGGTCACAGTTCGATTCCTAGTCAGGGCACATGCCTGGGTTGTGGGCTGGATCCCCATTGTGGGGTGTGCAGGAGGCAGCCGATCAATGATTCTCTCTCATGATTAATCTTTCTATCTCTCTCTCCCTCTCCTTTCCTCTCTGAAATCAATAAAGATATATTTGTAACCACAAAAAAAATCCATTGGTCTATTGCACACTGAATGTTGTTTTAGCACACATCATTTTGTGACATCATATATTGATACTTACATATTGGTTTACTGAGTCATTCACATCTTCCAAATCTTCACTATACAATATCAAAAAGTCACATTTGTTAATATCATCATTGAGGTACTTAGAAAAATCTTTAAGAACTGAGAAGTTTTCAAGCTCATGAGGGTAGACACAAATTTTCAAAATTTTAAATTTTCACCAGAAATTTCCAATTTTCTCCTCCGCAACTTGTATGGTAGTTGTTTTCTCGAATTAACATTGTCAAGGAAATATTTGTCAAATACACAAATCTGAACAACCATAGTTTGTATAAGTGACTGTTACAAGAAAAAAATAGCATTCCATGCAAAAAGCCTGTAGTTCTCAGCGGCTGGACGTGCGGGTCGGCGCAGTAACTGCGGGGCGCGGGCATTGCATAGGAGTGCGCCCTCCGGCTCCGGCTCAGAGTGGCTCCTCGGGCCAGGCCTCCTGACCCGCCGGCCGGTCCGCCTCCGCCAGGGGCAGTCCGAGAGCCTCCGCCAGGGGCAGTCCGAGAGCCCGCCGGTTCCGCACCTCCGGGACCCGGGTGAGCGTCCCGCCGGGCGCCTTCCTGTGGGGCTCCCTTGGCGCCTGAGGCTGCAGGATGGTGTCCTGGATGATCTGCCGCCTGGTGGTGCTGGTGTTTGGGATGCTGTACCCAGCGTATGCTTCCTATAAGGCTGTGAAGACCAAGAACATTCGTGAATATGTCCGGTGGATGATGTACTGGATCGTCTTTGCATTCTTTATGGCGGTGGAGGCCTTCTCAGACATCTTCATTTCCTGGTTCCCTTTCTACTACGAGATCAAGATGGCCTTCGTGCTATGGCTGCTCTCGCCCCACACCAAAGGAGCCAGCCTGCTTTACCGAAAGTTTGTCCACCCATCCTTGTCCCGCCATGAGAAGGAGATCAACACCTACATTGTGCAGGCCAAGGAGCGCAGCTACGAAACGATGCTCGGCTTTGGGAAGCGAGGCCTCAACATTGCCGCAACAGCCGCTGTGCAGGCTGCCGCCAAGAGTCAGGATGCACTGGCTGGAAGGCTGCGTAGCTTCTCCATGCAGGACCTGCGCTCCATCCCCGACACCCATGCCCCCAACTACCAGGACCCCCTCTACCTGGAGGACCAGATGCCCCGCCACAGGCCACCCATCGGGTACAGAGCAGGGGGCCTGCAGGACACTGACACTGAGGATGAGTGTTGGTCAGACACAGAAGCAGTGCCCCAGCCACCACCCCGGCCCCGAGACAAGCCTCTGAGCCACAGCCAGAGCCTGCGGCGTATGATCAAGAAGAAACCACTGGTGCGAGAGGGCACCTCGCGCTCCCTGAAGGTGCGGACAAGGAAAAAGACTGTGCCCTCAGACATGGGCAGCTAGGGTCTGCAGATCCAGCCCAGTTTTACCTCTTGCTCTACAGGGCGCTGGGGGCTGTTTGAAGGGGCCCTCTGGCTGCGCGTAGGGCCTGCCTGCACCAGCTGCCCAGGCTCTGCCCTCCTGACTCCTGCTGTTGGTGGCAGTTGCCGCTGGGGCCATGTACAGGGATGACCTGAAATGTACCAAAGCCAGCTGGGCCAAGGGTTCTATTTATAGTCTTTCTCATTCCTCTACCTTCGCAGGGATGGGACCAGAGCCCTCCCCAGACCCCTGCAAATGAAACCAAAGCCCACCCAGTTGTGTTCATTCCTTCTTGTCCTTCAAAGTACTTGACAGCTTTCTCCAAGGCCTCGTGTGAATGTCCTGGTTGTGTGTTTTGTGTTGGTGAATGAGGTCAGGTTTGTGCAAGATTTGATAAATAAATATGTAACAGTGAAAAAAAAAAGCCTGTAGTTCAGCTCAGGACTCAACCTCATGATAGACTTCATACTTCAATATAAGGCAAAAATATTTCACGTGTACTTCCCCTTTGGTCATACAAACTATTAAAAAGATGTTTACTCAAGGGTCAATATTTAATAAAATTACTACATTAGTTTGTTTCAGTAAAGGTATTTTTAAGAGAAAGTATTTGTTTGTTTCCACTCTGAAGACTGCAGTGACCACTCCTCAGTTTGGTGCCACAGCCTTAATTAATATTAAGATGCCAGAAGTTGTACCCACCTTTGCTTTTACAAATGTCAATACTGTGTAAAGGAAAATAATGTCTTAATTATTATGCAAATAGTTTTGGTCTTGCAGACCTCTGAATGTAAGGATCTGAGGACAATGGCAACCTACAACCTTCAGGAAGGATACCCTGGGTCTAAGACACTGGCTTCTGTGTTTAAATTAAAAAATGATTCTATCTGATTTATAAAGACAGAAAACTTCCACATCTGCCTGGAATAAGGCCTCTGTCCTAGGTTGGCAGAATGCCTTAAAAGTCCAGAGAGCCAAGACTTTCTTGAATTCAAAATATGTCTTTGCTATTTTTTTAATACTTATTTCTTGCCCACCCACTAATAAGAGTTTGTATGTGGGGCAGAATTCAGTCTGAGATGCCTTCGTGACATCCCACGCAGTAGCAAGGTTGTCAAGAGGAAGACCCAAAATCCTCATTTATCTGAAACTGAAATAGCTTCTTCTGGTTACAAAAAAAAATTCTAACATCTGGGAAAAACCAAAATCACTTCATAGCAGAGGCTAGAATAAATGAGTGTGAAAAAGAGGAAACAAAATAAGTAGCAGATAACAGCTGAGTTAGAGAGGCAGCCAGATAACCAGACAACTGGAGGCATAAAGTACCTATGCAGGGAAGGATTAATCTTGCCCAAAGACAGGTTTGTCTTTTACCTTTGGCTCCTAGGAGGTAATCTCTAAGCTTTAGGAATGTCCTGCCTGATAAGAGTGTCTGTTCACAGCCCTGGCCTGTTTTTCTAACTGGTTAGTTAGAGAATCAGTCTTAACACAGAAGGGTCAAAGGTTGCTTCCTGGTCAAGGGCACCTGCCTGGGTTACAGGTTTGATACCTAGCCCAGGTCAGGGTGAGTGCAGGAGGCAGCCAATCGATGTTTCTTTCTCTCTCTTCCTCCCTCTCTCTCTCTACCCCACTCCCTTCCTCCCACTCTCTCTAAACATCAATGGAAAAAAATAACTTGGGTGAGGATTAATGAAGAAAAAGAGAGTCTGTTTACAAACCTGGGGCATGCCAGATAGTCTGTACTAAAAATGTGGTTAGAGTCTAAGGTAAGGTCAGATACATTGGTGGTCAACCATGTCCATATACTGAGCCCAATAAAACTCCAGACACCAAGGTTGGGGTGAGCCTCCTTGGTTGTCAATACTCTGGATTATCATCACACATTGTTGCTGAGACAAGTAAACACTGCTCACACAACTCCACTGAGAGAGAACAACTGGACATTTTTGGCTTGCAACTCTCCTGGGGCCTGCCCTATGCCTTTCCTCCCTCTGTTGATTTTAATCAAATTCCTTTTGCTGTAATAAACCATAACCGTGAGTATAACAGTTTTCAGTGAGTTCTGTTAGTCTATTTAGCAAACTATTGAACCTGAGGGTAGTCTTGATTATCCCTTAACTTGCAACTGGTGTCGAAATTGAGGGTGATCTTAAGGACTTCCAAAGTGTGCAGTACCCAAATAAGAAATTATTTTATGTCTCTAGAAACTAAAATGGGATTAAAGGTTGCTCAGCCTTTGAGTAGGGACAGAGAGAGAAAATACACTAAACTGACCAGATCTTCCCCCAAAAGGAACTGGAATGAGAGAAGGGTCTATAAAAAGTAAAAATTAAAATAAAAAAAACAAACACTGAAAATAGAACAAATTTAAAACTTTAAACCCAAACTAAAATTATGGGATAATACTATGAAATACTATGTTCAATTCACCTCAATTATGTATGTATGGAATTCTGAATTTCCCTCACACGTTTTGAATGAGAGTTACTCATGGAAGAACAAGTATAAAAGGTGACCAGAGCGGGTAAAACTGTCAGACGGTAAAGCAAAGGAGCCCCAGAGTCATGGTCCTCAATGAGGACAGCTCCCTCTTTTAACCCTAGGATGTGGGAGCACACAGTCAAGTTCAGCGCCTCAGTAGAGGCTGGGAAAGGAACTAGCTTTCAGCCCATCTGATGTCTAAGACAACCAAGCTCCAAAATTCACTCTTTATGTAATGGCAAAAGAGAATGACAAGTCAAAAAGGAAAGGGGGGACCTCAGGTGCCTCAGCGTGGCCAGGGTATATATTTCAAAGCGAGAAGTGTTTGGGAAACATGATGTTTCTAACATCTTGAAGGTGAGAGTTATATAACATCCCAAAGAACAAAGCATCAATTTCTTTCCCCTTTCAGACTATTCTGTTTTCCTCTCAACAGCTTATGTGTACTGCATACACCAGCTGATGAAGGACAGGTAGGTGGGTTTCAGTAGCCTTGTTTTTTTGAAAGTTGAGAAGGCAGCCATATGCAGAGCAGCATCTGTTGCAGGCTGTAGCTGCCTATTGCCAACAATGTTGCTCTGCATGGTTTGCAGAGCAGTCCTCGGAGCTGGAGGCATGCCCCAGCCATCTGAGGACTCAAGCTCCAATTCCCTTGTATTTTAGTACCCACTCCCTTTTCTACAAAGGCAAGACCCTGGTACACTGGGAATACTTAAGATGTCACAACAGACTGTTTTCAAGAACCAGTGTCCCGGAGCCAATTAAAATTTAGGTTTGGCCTATCTGAGATTTTGCTCTCTGTGATGATTTCAGGAGACCCATGGAGGTGAATGTGTCCCTGTTTGGTCCTCATATCTATTTTATCTTCAACCTTTTCACCTCAATCAACTCATTCAAGGAGCTTTTTCAAAGTCATGAATAAGTCCCTCATGAAAATCCATTTCTCAAATTTCCAAATTTGCAAATCAAAGAAAACAGATTTTTGTTTCATTAAAGAAGCAGGGCTCTGCAATTTATAGATTTGAACATTTTCCCAAACCAGGTGATTCCTTGTCCTTTGGCAAGCTCTGAGTGCTTTTCACACATTGAGAACACAGACAAATAAGATCACACCTGGGCTTAGGTCGGAATCACCATGCTGTATAAATCTGTCAAATGACCGTTGATTTTAAGTAGCTTCATTTAGGTTAGTAGCAATTCATTACCAAGAACATTTATAAAAAATATATTTCCTCTTAAGTAATGTAAACTTTTTCTTAAGTTCCTGACACTGACTTCTCTCTCTCTCTCTCTTTCTCTCTTTCTCTCTCTTTCTTCCTTTCTCTCTCTCTCTCTCTCTTTCAAAACCTGTTCTTCCAAGAAAACCAGCTGAATTTTGTAATATCTTAGGAATCCAAAATGTAATCAGAGGTGATCTAAGTAGGAGACATTGATCTATGAGTCCTTTCATATATTCATTCTTATTTAAAAGGCTACTGATCATTGGGGATCAAATGGAGCAGGAGACTGTTGTGGTCTCTTAGCATCTGATGGGGAAATGAAATCTAAAAAGGTATTGAGACACACTTTCTGAACCATATAACCTCTCAGAGGGCAGTGTGACTTATATATTCTTTAGTGATATCTCTAGAAAATACTCTAGCTTCATGTCTGCCAGAGATCCACTCTCAAATGTCTAGCAATGACTAGTATTGAATTAAAAATCACTGCTATGCTTTATTGCTAGGTCTTCCTCAATTACTCCTCCATTCATTATCTTCAGTTGGCTGTACCACAGAGTGACCAATTCTCACACTCTATGTTATTATTGATTCCGTCTTGACATTTAAGAAGCATATAAGCCCTGTTTTATCAACATCCTTTTACTTTCTCATGAATATTTCCTGAGCCAGTCTTCTCCCCTAGCAGGCAGACAGAGAGACATAAGAATTTTTATACAACATATCTCAGCATTTAGTGTTTATTATTTTATATGCACAGATTTCAAGACAAATCTACAAACAGTAGAAGCCAGACCTTTTGCAAAAAAGAATCTACAGTAGGGACAGCATTTCTATATTTCAGGACATTGTCAGTAGATCTTTTTAAAGAATCATTAAGAACTCCAGGAGAAGAAAATTTACAATATAATTTTGAGGATAAAGTACAAAGAGGATAAAATTTAATGAACTTTCATTTTATGTAAATACAACAAAACTTTGGATTTATGGAACTGATAACATCAGGGAGCTCATTTAATTTTATATAACCCAAGGTCCCAAACCTAAGGAATTAATCTGTTTAGTCATTAATCTGTTAGATTTAGGGCCAGGAACTTCATAAAATATGTATGCCAAGACACCAACCCTAAGTGGCAGGGTGCAGATTGAAGTTTCGGCTGATGCAATAATAGGAAGGAATGGTTTTCTCATAAATGGAAGGACGTGGGTTCACTTACAACAATTTTCCTATTGTAAATAGGAAAAGGGACATATGAGTTGCCCATTCTTAATGCATTTGCCACTTGTCAGAAAGCTGTCTTTAGGGGATGGTCCTAAGAATGAAGCAGGCCCTGGGAGTTCTGGGAATGTCCTCCAGGTACACAAGGAAGGAAAGTGTCCAAACATGTCTGAACCCAGGTGAAGAAGTTAACTTCGCACCAGACCTTAGAGTTGAGGGTAACATGAAAAAACCTGGTATACCAGGATGCAAAGGCTGAAAATGTGGTCAAAAGTGAGAGGAGTCAGAAAACCATGCTAGATGGTTGTTAAAGAGACTAACAAACTAGGACAGATGTGCAAGGCAGGGATTCCAGCTGTTTCATACCTTTTACTAATCTTTTAGCATGGTGCTAATCAGTCAGGTCCAAAATGAGACAGCTGGCACACTCAAACTAGGGTACTTTGAGAAGGGAATAATAGGGGAACTATTTACAAAGATGTGGGCAGGATGTAGGAAAACTAGAAGGAATAGCTCAACACCTGTTAGAGATAATATCTGAGCCACTATCACTCCTGGGCCCAATGGAGTGAAATGAGGGAGCGGTCATTGGTACTTAGAAGAAAGTATTAAATAGAAAGCCACCTGGAGACCCTAAGACCTCAGGTTGAGGGACACAGACAACCTTGCAGCAACTCCTCAGAGAGGAAGCTAGAGAAATAAATAACCAGACCTCCATCTCCTCCCTCTGATCCCCTGCTGACTGAACCCAACTAGAAGCCAGAGCTTGGTTGTGCCATTCATATGAGTCAGCCTCCCATTGCCCAGAGCAGGGTGAAGAAGGGTAGAGAGTGAAAGCAGAGAATTCAGCTGATGCTATCCACCTGTAAGTAGCTGAGTCCCATTAGAAACCCTGCAACAAAACAAGAAAAATCATCCCCAAATAATCAACCGCTGAAAGAAGTTTGGAGTCTCCATAATCCTCCAGGAGCAATGTTGGATTCAGTCAGTTCAACGTACTTCCTCAAACAGTTAATAAAACTGATTCTGCAGTCAATGCTGGAAGCTAAAGGTATTGACATAGTTCCTAATTCCACAAATCTTTCAATCCGGTTTGTTCATATGATTAAACAAATATTTGTTGAATTTCTAATATATGGTGAGACAGAGGTATATTGTATCTATGCCTACAAAGTAAAAGATTCATTTCAAAACTTTAAAGAGTAATATAAGAGAGAATGTTATTGATTTTTAAATGATGTGGTCATACCTCTAAAGAACATTATGAGTTCACAAAAGAGAAATAATACATGCACAGAAAGAAAACATCAACAATTCCCAGATACTTGTCTTGATCCCTTACCCGTCATTGGGTGTTACCACTGCAATGGCAGCACTTTGAACTTCACAGTCAGTCCTTGCTCCTTTCATCATAGGTTTCATATGTTCATTTGAGGCCACAACTAGACTGAAAGTACATTTGTGTAAATTAAGAAAAATTGGTAGACCAACTAGAAAATTGCACCTCTTCAAGGGTGGAAGCACCACATGCCAGGGCACCTGGCTTGGTAACCAGAGGACAAGTTGTGCCCCTTGGCTGGGCCTCTTGTGTAGGACACAACCTGCATAACCATAAAAGGAAGCTCTGCATTCATTAATTCATTCAAGAAATAGTTATTGTGTACTTATTATATACTAAGATCAGCATATGCTTTGCAATATTTTAGTTTTCGCCTTGAGCTGAGAATTACAATAAACAGTTATGGCTTAAGTAGGCCATAAAATTAAACTCTAAGTTAATTCTAATCAAATCCTTTCAATATAATACAATCAGCTGTCAGAAACCAAAACATTAAAGAAGCAAGAAACTCAATAGGTCGTCCTAGCCAGTTTGGCTCAGTGAATAGAGCATAGGTCTGCGGACTGAAGAGTTCCAGGTTCGATTCCGGTCAAGGGCACATGCCCAGGTTGCAGGCTCAATCCCCTGTAGGGGGCATGCAGGAGGTAGCCAATCAGTAATCCTCTCTCATCATTGATGTTTCTATCTCTCTCTCCCTCTCTCTTCCTCTCTGAAATAAATCCTATATAATAAAGAGGTAATATGCAAATTGACCCTCACTCTGGCACACGGTCACAAGATGGCTGCGCCCACAGCGGAGGTGGGGTTCCTGTAATGAGTGATCAGCGGGAACCTGAGGCTGCATGACGCCAGGCCGGGGCAGGGGACCTGAGGCTTTGCCCCCTGCCCAGTAGGGCTTGACGGGGGACCTCAAGCCATGCCCCCCCACCCAGAAGGTCTTGACAGGGACCTCCGGCCATGCCCCCAACCTTGGTGCCGGGCCAGGGGACCCAAGGCTGCGCCCCTGGACCAGGGAGCTTGACAGGGACCTCAGGCTGCTACCCCGCCCAGCGGTGCTTGAAGGGGGACCTCAGGCTGTGCCCCCTCCTGCCCTGGTGCAGAGCTGAGGGACCTCAGTCTGTGCCCCCACCCCGGCTCTGGGCCAGGGGACCTGAGGGTGAGCCGGGGGACCTGAGGCTGCACCTCCTGCCCAGCAGGGCTTGACCGGGGTGGGGCTGGCTGGGTCTGGGTCTCACATTATTTTGAGGTGCGCGCGGGTGGGTGGGGACTTGACTCTGGGTCTCACGGCATGCCCAGACTCTGACAGGAGGAAGATTTTTATATACATTTTACTAATTTTCTTTCATCTCTGACACTTCTATTATAGAGAAAGGGCAAATAGCAATATTAAAATATTTCCTCTAATTAATTCCCTTTTAATGTGCACAAAATTTGTGCACTGTTAGTGAAAATATATTTTTAAAAAAGAAATAAACTCAACAAGTCAACAAGTTTCACAGTGAACTACAGTACTTCTCCCTAGCAAAACCAACTTCACTTTCCCATAAAGTTATTTCCAAATTCTGGAACCATGAACAGCTTTGGGACCTTATTCTGTGTTCTTTCTCTCTCTCTCTCTCTCTCTCTCTCTCTCTCTCTCTTTCTCTCTCTCCCTGTCACAAACTATTTTTAAAACACACTTTGAACCTCTCCCTCATATAAATGCAGGTTAGTAAAACACCCTAATGAAATTCATCAAGAGACCAACTGAGAACATCATGTTGGAGGCAAGAAATGCTACCATATGGGCTTCTTAAAAATTCAATGGAATAAGAGAGAGCCAATTTGGATTTTACATCTGTCCATGGAACTAACTTAAACTGCATTAAGGCAAAACTTCTCTGTGCCTTGGTTCTCTTGTTTATATAATACACTTTAATTATATCAGTAAAGTCTTCTTTAGCTCTAACTTTCTGTAGTTCTTGTATGATTAGACAAAGAAAATGTGATTTTTTATACAGAGGATGCCAGAGTTTCTATTTTGAGTATTCTCTTGGGATATCTGTACAATGTTATCATTACTGCTTTAAGTTCTGTCCCCAGTCTCCAAAATCAGGCATCCCAATGTCATTTCCTTTATTTTTCCCATAGCTAAACTTCGCCTTCTGCAACATCTATAATCCCCTTGGTAAAGGAGTTCTCCCTCTTGCCCTCTAAGCCACCTGCTAATTGGCATGTGATGGAGCATCCACCTGTACAATACCTCTTTCCTGCTAATAAATGACACAAATTAAAATGATCACACTTACCCTATATTCCACTTGAGATTAAATAAGGGAATGTTTTATTCTGGTAAGTATATTCCCGCTGTAGGAAGAAAATGTTAATCAGACATTAAAGATGCCAAGAAAAATAAATTCAATATGTAAATAGCTACTTTGAGCAATTAGCTATTTACTATTTAATAAATGCTAACTAAGATCTCCCAGTTCGCTGCAACACTGGAGAAAAAGTACTTAGAAGGGCACCATAACAGGTTAGTGTTGACAAGAGTCTATAACCCCAAATGAATGTCTAAAAGTTTAATCAGTAAAAGACCTAGCATCAGAGCTTGAAGCAAATAGAAATGGTTTGGGTGTGAGGGAAAAAGATGATGGGACAGCTCTTTCATAACAGAGTGAACACAGTGATCAGTTACATCTAATTCCTGAAGAAACAATGAATGAATCTAAACCCTGACAATAAATCATTCCTTGGGTGTAAAAGGCAAGCTGTTAGGACCCTGAAATTTCCTGGGTGCGATGGTTAATTTTGTGTCAACCTGACAGACCTAAGAAATGCCCAGATAGCCGGTAAAACATTATTTCTAGGTGTGTCTGTCAGGGTGTCTCAGGAAGACATTACCCTTTGAATCTGAAAATTGAGTAACAAAGATCACCCTCACAAATGTGGAGGGCATTGTTCAATCTGTTGAGGACACTAGTAGAACAAAAGGCAGAGGAAGGGAAAATCTGCTCTTTCTGTTTCTCTGATTGACCTTGAGAAATTCATATTTTTTGCCCTTGAGCATCACTCCTTGTTCCCAAGCTTTTGAATTCAAATGGGGACTCAACCCTGCAATTCTCAGGCCTTCATACTGGGACTGAATTACACCACTGACTTTCCTGGTTCTTCAGCCTGAAGACATGGGGCTTCTTGGCTTCCGTAACTACTGTGGAAGCCAATTCCTATAATCTCTCAATATCTATCTCTCCTCTCTCTCTCTCTCTCTCTCTCTCTCTCTCTCTCTCTCACACACACACACACACACACACACACACACACACACACAGTGGGGTCTCACATCACAAAATTGCAAATAAATGAACCAAAAACATGAGCAGCTTACCAGATATTCATTATGTGTGGAGGTAGGCTAGAAGACTGGGAGGCATATTCTTACTAGTCCATCTGATACCACAATCTCACTGGAGATGAAGACGTGCTGCCTGAGAGTCCAACAAGGGTGAAGAGCTGTGTATTCCATGACTTCTCCAAAGTAGGATTCCCACTAGCACTCCCTTCAGAAGTCATTATCAGTGTCTAATGAAACATACAGCTTTGCTGATGCTTCTGTGGTTAACCATGGAGCAATACAAGTCTCATTTCTCATATTCACTTCTCAGAAGAAACACATAAAACAAAATGAAATTAAGCTAGTTACTTTCTCTCCTTAAAACAACTACGTATATACATGTTACTTGACTCTAGAACTAAGGACATTATTTTGAAATGGGTTTTCTACTTTTCAGGCTCTTGCTTATCCTTTCTTCCATTATTTGCTCTCCCTGATTTCAAAGCTTTTACAGCAGCACAATTTACAAGAGCTAAGATTTGGAAACAGCCTAAGTGCCCATCAGCAGATGAGTGGATTAGAAAACTGGGGTGCATCTACACAATAAAATACTATGCTGCTGTAAAAAGGAAGGAACTCTTACTATTCGCAACAGCATGGATGGACCTGGAGAGCATTACACTAAGAAAAATAAGTCAGTAGTAGAAAAATAAATATCACATGATCTCACTCATTTGTGGAATATAATGAACAACACAAACTGATGAACAAAAACAGATCCAGAGACAGAGAAGCATCGATCAGACTGTCAAACCTCAGAGGGAAGGCAGGGGAGGGTTGGGAGAAGAGGGAGAGATCAACCAAAGACTAGTATGCATGCATATAAGCCTAACCAATAGACACAGACACTAGGGGAATGAGGAGATGAGGGGGGGGAGGCGGTGGGAATGGGGGGATAAGGACACATATGTAATACCTTAATCAATAAAGAAAAAAAAGAAAAGAAACAAAGCAGAAGAAAAAAACAAAACAAAACAAAAAACCCATCATCTTACATCATGAAATTGCATTAAGGCTTATCTCCAGGTGTACATTAAATAAGGAAACTGGGGAGACAGTATGTATAGTGGCTGTACTCAGACTCCAGAGCAAAATGCCATGGAGTAATTTGCTTAAATTCTGTGTCAGGAACTTCCAAGTATATGATAAATAGATGCAATTACACTACTGACTTCACAACTTCACAGGTCTGTTGTGAGGAATGAAAGAATTTATACATATGAAGTACTTAGAACTGTGCCTGACACAGAGTAAGCAGTTATATTAGATACTATTGTTTTTCGTTTTTATAATTTATAAAAGAAATGCTACTCATTCTAAAAATTTTGATAAATAGAGAAAAGAAGACAATGAAAACCATATATATTCCTAAGATCCAAAAATGTCCATTATCAATATTTAGGTATATTACCAATTTACCAATTCTGCATATATACACAGATATTTTTAATTTTTTAATAAAAATGGTGCCATACTTTATAATTTTTGTTTGCTATTCTTTTTATTTAATATTATGAATATTTTCTTTTGGTCTTAGTGTTCTTTAAACACATGATTCTAATGGGTATATTATATGCTACCATAGAGCTATGACATGATTATCTTACCATTTCTTGGCTGAGTACTGAGCTTTTAAATAACTTTCAGTTTTCTACTATTACAAATAATTAAATAATTTTTTTTTTCATTTCTTGATTGCCTCTGGTATAGAAAGTGGGATCTGAGATGACTTTCTGGTCATCTGTATCATCAGTGCCTTTGTGAGCAGGGAGAGTAGCCCAGTTTTCTGCTTGATACTCATGCTGGTCATTAAGTTAAGCTGGGGACAAGGAGGAAGGCAGGGCAACACACTTTTTTAACTTCAATAAGATGAATGAGGGTAGGCTGTTTCATGAAGCCTAACATGACCAGGTCATAATACAGGCATGTTTCATCTTCTTTGGCTTGAGTTAATAGAAATTCATTCCAGGTTCTGGCAATAGGCTTTCTATATTGTTTTGTCTTTATTTTAATTAATTTATTTATCAATGAGGCTGATTGTCAGGGCCAGCCAAACAGGGTTGAGCCGGGCTGAGGCAGGGAGGTGGGAATTGAGAAAAGAAAGAAAGACAGGAAAGCGGGGTCGGGAGGACCCCAGTTCTCTTGATGAACTGAAGCAACTTTATTAGCCACACAAGACTATTTATACATAACACACTGAATAGGAGGTCTGTCAAGAGGAATGTATTCTTTGTTCCTCTTCATCTCTAAGGGAAGGACACAGCAGAAGGACAAGTTCTCAGTACAGCATATCTCAGTAAATAGTTACAGACTTCTTGGTAAGCTATGAAAGGCTGTTCTCATTCTACAAATGTTGCTCTCATTCTACTGATAAACGCCATCCAAACAAGTCTGGGAAAACTGTGTGGGTAAGGGTCCCAGCCTTGCTAGCCCCTTCAGGTGCAAGGACCTTGCCAGCTTACATCTGGCCCCCAACAGCTGATCACCTCTTCATATATTTCTTAGCCATTCTGCTTTCTCTTATAGATTATTCCATTTATCTATAGAATTTTCTCTCTTTTGTATATTTTATAATTGTTTCTTATATATTTTAGATTATTCCTTTATCAGAGATGCTATTAATATATTTTTTCATTCAAATACTTGGCCAAACTCTATTTTAAGAAATTCATACTTGCCTACTATTGAAGGAATTAGTTAGTGGAGGAGATAATGTTAAAAATAACAGACAGAAAAAGGGGAATACCTGCAATAATGCCAACATTAACAATTGTTAATAAAAAAAATAAAGAAAGAATGAAATAAAGTTTTAAAGAAACATAACAGACATGTAGCTCTCTTGTTTTCTTGCCTTTTCAAGGTTACTAAAACATTCTATTCTGCCATTTCTAGGTTTTTATTTTTCAGCAAATAACCTTTTTTTACTGTTTTATAATTTATACCATTAGTGGTAGTGATAATAGTCATAACATGACTTTTATTATAAACATTCTGAATAAAAAATTCCATAAATGAGAAACTATAATAGTACATCCTTGGCATATTATGATCAAAGATTATCTAGATCTTCCCATGTTATTAGTGTTCTTAATAATTCTTTCTTCTCATACCTATAATCCTATTGTTTTACATACATGTTGATTTTTTTCTATTCCTACTTTCTTATTCTTTAAGATTTTGGTGTTTGAAAAGATGGTTGCTGAAAAGGGCAACTTGAATCCCTCACTTGCTACAACCTCTCAGAATTCTGGGAGGAGGTCAGAGCAGTTACAGATGTCCCAGCAACAGGGGAGATGACTACACATAATCCCAGGTTAGGGCCACAGCAGCAGTATTGCTCTGGCTCCATCTTTACTTGAACACTTGACCCCTGCCACCATTTGGGGTGTACAGTGTCACTGAGTCAATGTTAGGACAAAACTGATGATTCTTTACCAAGGGTTACTGAATTGAAATGTAGAACAAGACCAGTGAGTCTTAAAAAGTATGTGAATAAGAATTGCTCAGAATATGTGTGAGGGGTGATGGTGAATGTTTTTTCTCACAATGAAGTTTCTTTATGTGTGGAAGGGTATAAATTAGAGTAGCATTCCTGGCCGTCATCCCTTTGCTTTGCTTATCAGCAGAAAATGAAGTGGCTTCTAGTGATTCTGAAAGGAGAAACATGGCACATTAGCCCAAGGGATTATGCCACTTCCTCCTGGGATCCAAATGGCCTCAGAGAGCTGCCATTCGCTCCTCCTCCATTCCATCAGCCTGCAGCCCCATGGCAAGGCCTTGCTGGTCCAGCAGTACCTCTGGCTGAGAGGACGCTTTCCTAAATCTGGGGCTCAGCGTTAGGAAGCGGGCTTACTCATGCACATAAACTCTCTCGTCCAACCTAAATCTTAAAGTAATCAAAGCCATATGTTGAATCCTTTTTCTTACTTCTCAATCGATTTAGAATTTAGTAGATGAAGAGAATACTGAGGCTCCCAACCAGAAGAGATTTGTTAAGCAATACAGCTAATTAATTTCACCAGCAGGCATTTTGATTTAGTAACGTTAGGGTGGGACAACTCCTAGAAATCTCCATTCTTTTTTAAAAAAAATATATTTTATTGATTTTTTACAGAGAGGAAGGGAGAGAAATAGTTAGAAACATCTATGAGAGAGAAACATTGACCAGCTGCTTCCTGCACACCCCCTACTGGGGATGTGCCTGCAACCAAGGCACATGCCCTTGACCAGAATCGAACCTGGGACCCCTTAGTCGGCAGGCTGACGCTCTATCCACCGAGCCAAACCAGCTAGGGCAGAAATCTCCATTCTTAACAAGACTCCCAGGTAGAAATGGAACCATTGTTTTAAATGCATTTAGAAATGGTTATTATGACCCAGCATCAGGAAGATTTTTTTTAAATGTAGCTCTTTAAATTTATAGGAATTTTTAATTTAATTTTATGTAAAATTTTTATAGCAAATGTTAATATTTATTGAGGAGCCAATTTTTATTGGTCACACTGTGATGAGCTTCAGATAGATTATTCCAACATTTACAATAACTATAAAGGCATGTATTTTTTTACCCCAAAGTTTTTCATATGAGGAAACCAAGGCTCAGAGAAATTTAATGACTTTCTTAAAGCTCTGTAACCAACTAAATGACATAAAGGTTTCAACTGGCATCTGTTTGGTTTAATGTTTTTTCACTACACTAGTCTGCTTTCTCATTTATACTAATATGTATTCATGAAATGAACCATTAATCAGCGGGTCCCAAAAGCTAGAGTTTACTACCACCTTCAAATTGCTACAAAAAATAATCTCATTCCAATATAAAATTGTTGTCTCCAGATCATGTTTGATACATATAATACTTCCCAAATAATATAGTAATAGTATGTCTTCATCAAGAAAGTAGGTGGATGAATGAAAGGAAGATAAGCACTTTTGATTTGACTCCACATTCTCTTCCCAGTAGTGTGTAATAATTAATAAACAAATTATGTTTATTTTTTTATTCCCTAATTTTTTACATAATCATCAGGAATAAAAGGTATTGGTTGAATGGAGAAATGAAAAAAAACACCAAATGAAAAGAAATTGGAGTAAGGCTCCTGAAATTCTTCTCTTTACTTTCTAGTAAGTCATTTATACTATTTAACCTGAGGTTGATTCAATTATAAAACAAGAGGATTGGTCAAGATCAAGGATGTGTATTACCATTTATCCAATTTTCTTTCATGGAAAACATTACTAACTGATCATGACTTTTTTTTTGTTTCAATTGATTGAGGGGCATAACTGCAACGGCTTCTCAGTCCAGGGATCTAGAAAGCTACAACCAGGTGAGCAGAGTTCATATGCAATCTGAACCCTATTTGCCATTATTAAAATAGATCATATCTAAAGTCTCCCCAATCTCAAGTTTAAGATTGGGTCAGTAGAGACCAAAGACATGGTAGCAATTAAGTGAAAAACCCTAAGCCAGAACGCAACACCTAAAAGAGTTTTAGAAAGACCAGATTATCAGAATGCCGTGTGTTGAATATAGTCACTTTGATATAAAAATTTCCATAACTAGTGATTTTTTCCCCCCTCTCTGAAAATATGTGGCTTGACCTCTTGGTGAAGAAAAGAGTAGAAATCTCTTGTCCTGACATCTCTTCAGATTCTCTGAAGCATAACAAGCAATGCCAGCAGAGTTATTTATTTATGAAATCTAAAAGAAAAGTCCTACAATAAACATAATGCTTATTCATTTCAAAGCCCCTGAGTAAGGAAGGACCCACGGCTATGTATCTGCTTTAGGGCAGGTGGAGCAACCACCACAAATGCCACCAGGGCCTTGTTAGTGAGAGAATATCAGGCTGCTCCCCAATGTAACACAGCCTTTCTCCTTCTTTCCCAGTAGCCCCTTCTAGAAATCATATCTCATTAGTCAGGATCTTCAAGACAAAGATACCTCAAAAATCAAGAACCACCTTTACATAAATGAGCACTCGGGAAAATGTCCATCAGGAAGACACCCAGTAAACTATTATTCAATCCAGAAATTAAGAATAAACAAAATAAGCAAACAAACAACATAAACGGACTCAGATACAGAGAATAGATTGACAGAGGTTAGAGAGGAGGAGGGGTTGGGGGCTTGGTGAGAAAAGTGAAGGGACTACGTAATAAAAACCAAAAACCAACAACAAAAGAAAACTCATAGACACACACAACAGTATGGTGATTACCAGAGGGAAAGGGGGGTGGAGGAGGTAGAAGAAGATATAGGGGGGATAAATGGTAAGGAAAGGAGACTTGACTTTGGGTGGTGAACACACAATATACTATACAGACAATGTACTATAGAATTGTACACCTGAAACCTGTATAATTTTATTAACCAACTAAAGGTCTGGT
This sequence comes from Myotis yumanensis, assembly GCF_028538775.1. NCBI lineage: Eukaryota > Metazoa > Chordata > Mammalia > Chiroptera > Vespertilionidae > Myotis > Myotis yumanensis. Next base: position 78,065,257 of record NW_027223753.1, read on the forward strand.
GCATGAAATGCATGCACTGAGGGGGAGGGTCCCTCAGCCTGGCCTATGCCCTCTCGCAGTCCAGTGCCCCTTGCTCCTTACCACCCGCTTGCTAGCTGCTCCTTACTGCCTGGCTTGCTGCTCCTTAGCTCTGCCACTGAGGCAGGAGAAGCTCCTGCCACCGCCACTGCGCTCACCAGCTGTGAGTCCGGCTTCTGGCTGAGCGGTGCTCCCCCTGTGGGAGTGCACTGACCACCAGGGGACAGCTCCTACATTGAGCATCTGCCCCCTAGTGGTCAGTGCACATCATAGCGACCAGTCATTCTGGTTGTTCCACCCTAACAGTCACTTTGGCTTTTCTTATATACACTAGAAGCCCAGTGCACGGATTCATGCATGGATGGGGTCCCTCCGCCTGGCCGGCGATTGGGGCCAATCAGGAGAGCTGGCCACCTGGGGGATGGGACCGCAGGAGGTTCGCCAGCCACCCCTCCCCAATCGAGGCTGGTGGGGGGGGGGGGGCAGCTGGTGATGGGGAGGGATGGCGGGAAATTGGCAGGCCATGGGAGGTTGGCTATGGGAGTGCACTGACTACCAGGGGGTAGCTCTTGCATTGAGAGTCTGCGCCCTGTGGTCAGTGCATGTCATAGCAACCAGCTGACTGGCTGTTCGGTCATTCAATTGCTTAGGCTTTTATATATATAGATGTCATCCCAATAAATACAGTTCATGACATTAAATGCCCCAGGTTTCTAAATGATATTACTCATGCTCAAATCCATAGGTACTTTTGTGAGTCTAATCAAAATTTGGAGTTAACATGTTCATCATCTGTGCATCTAAATTATATATATTATTTCAACCCTCTCTAACCTTCTCCCTACCCCACCCATATAAAACTGATGAAACAGTATTACATGTTCCACTTCTGAGTGTTCCCTGTGTGATGCATATTTTCCCTCTGCTGATAATACAAGCTTCCTGCCACCTGTGACCCAATACATTTAAGTTGTTTGTTTGCTAATAGACACGAAGCTCTCATCTATTTAGCCCTGGACTTGACCCTCAACTGCCTCATATGCTAGAGTCTAATAATTTCCCCTGAGTTCTAGTTACAGCATGCACCTGGTGTTTCCTTTATTACCAGAAGCTTTCCCAGCAACACAATCCTGTGCTACATCCAAAAGCAGAGACACAACGTGCTTTAAGGATGAAAGTCAGGTATTCACAGAATGTAGAATTCAAGAACTCCCTGTCCTTCCTTGCCACACATATCCACGTAGAACACCTTGCGTGTGCTTTCCCTGACAGTTTGAAAGGGCCTTTGAGGTTTAATCAGTAGATAATGGCAAAAGGATAACACAATGTTCATAGAGGGAATTCTTATCTCAATGCTCCTGCCGGCAGAACATCAAAGACTGCATACTTTGCAATTTATTTAGCTGTAAGGAATAGGGGTCAGGATGATTCTTGAGTTACTATATATAAAAATACTACTTTTTCAACTCAAAGTGATCTCTAGACAATATGGAACAGCAAATTGTAAGAAGTTCAAGGTGAAATATTTCTTTTAAGGGAATACATTCCTTTCCCCTGTAGTTCATATTATAATAATTTCTGAATTACTAATCTTGGTCCTTTGGGTGGATGTTCCTTTTTACTTTTATTTTAGAAAATTATTATTCCTAATTAAGTCAGTGATTAAAAATAAAAAGTAATTCTATATTTATGCACCAAAACAAGAAAAAAAAATATATCCATGACTTTTGGTTATTAATCAAACACTGATTTTTTTAGAGTAGTTAAGACAGATTCATAAAGATAATTCAAGAATTTTGTGAAAACACTTGTTTGAAAATATAACAATGTATATATTTAGCATATTTAACATATATTTTATATAATTACTAGAGGCCCGGTGCACAAAAATTTGTGCACTCGGGGCGGGGGGGGGGGGGTCCCCCAGCCCGGCCTGTGCCCTCTCAAAGTCTGGGAACCCTCGGGAGATAATAACCTGCTGGCTTAGGCCTGCTCCCGGGTGGCAGAGGGCAGGCCCAATTCCTAAGTGCAGCCCCTGGTCAGGCTCAGAGCAGGGCCGATTGGGGAGTTGGGGCGCCGCCCCATCATGCACAGAGCAGGGCGGATGGGGAGGTTGCGATGCCACCCTCAGTCACGCTCAGGGTAGGGCTGATTGGGGGGTTGGGGCACCACCCCTGTCACACTCAAGGCAGGGTCGATGGGGAGGTTGCGGCGCCACCCCCTGTCACGCACAGAGCAGGGCCCATCAGGGGGTTGGGGTGCTGTACCCTGTCACGCACAGAGCAGGGCTGATCAGGGGGTTGAGGAGCTCCCCGCTGTCACTCACAGAGTAGGGCCGATAGGGGAGTTGAGGCACCGCCCCCTGTCACACACAGAGCAGGGCGGATCAGGGGGTTGGGGCGCTGCACCCTGTCACACTCAGGGCAGGACCAATGGGGAGGTTATGGCTCTACCCTGTCACACACAGAGCAGGGCCCATGGGGGGAGGGGGGCTGGGTTGGTGCGCTGCACCCTGTCACACTCAGGGCAGGGCCGATGGAGAGGTTATGGCTCTACCCTGTCACACACAGAGCAGGGCCCATGGGCGGGGGGGGTGGTTGGTGCGCTGCACCCTGTCACACACAGAGCAGGGCCCGTGGGGGGGGGGGGGTTGGTGCGCTGCACCCTGTCACACACAGAGCTGCAGGGCAATCAGGGGATTGGGGAGCTCCCCCCTATCAGGCACAGAGCAGGGCAGATAGGGAGGTTGTGGCCCCGCCCCCTGTCACACACAGAGCTATAGGGCGATCAGGGGTTTTGGGCGCTGCCCCCTGTCACGCTGATCCCGGTGCCGGGAGGCATATTACCCTTTTACTATATAGAATAGAGGCCTGGTGCACGGGTGGGAGCCGGCTGGTTTGCCCTGAAGGGTGTCCTGGATCAGGGTGGGGGTCCCCACTGGGGTGCCTGGCCAGTCTGGGTGAGGGGCTGAGGGCTGTTTTCTGGAAGCGAGTGACTGAAGCTTCCAACCGCTCCTTGTTTTCTTTTTTTTTTTTTTATTCTGGGCCAGCTTTAGCTCTGAGGCCTTGCCCCTGAAAACATCGATACAATGTTGCTAAAGCCCGGCTGACTGAAAGCCGGTTTCTGGGCTTTTGTTTATTTTCTTATTTGCAACATAGTACATAGTTGCTTAGAGTTGCAACTGAGAGGCCGGAAAGTGAGGCGGGGAAGGTTGGAGTCCGTAGTCACTGAAGCAGGCCTCCCTGCTCGCTTCTAGCTGCCTGGCTGCCGGCCGCCATCTTGGCTGACAGTTAATTTGCATATACTCACTGATTAGCCAATGAAAAGGGTAGTGGTCGTACGCCAATTACCATGTTTCTCTTTTATTAGTGTAGATTATCTAGGTTTCTATTAGAAATTCTATTTAGCATTATAAATATTGTATTCAAATTTCCTACAATAAATACATTGAAAACTGCTTTGTTGCTGCTAATGTGGTCCTTGGGCTTGCAACATTGGTATCCCAGGGAGTTTTGAAATGAAATATTTTGCAATCCACCCCTACTAATTCAGAATCTGCATTTTTAACAAGATCTCTAGGTGGGTTTAGATATACATGCAAATGTAACAAGTTTTGGGATGAAGAAATGAACCTGGACATTATCTGCCCCACAGACAAGATCTCAGATTCAAGCTTCATAACTTTTGACTTTACATACATTTCCAAATTTCTTTAAACATATTTTGTAGAAAGTATATAGCAATATATGTTATAGGGTTGATAACTCAACTGCATATCAATGTTGATGTGGGGGTGGTTGGCCATTACTTCACCCACTACACACACAAAAATCGATTCCAGACTGATTATAGATCTAAATGTGAGAAATGTTTTAATTCAAAAAATTAAATAGGGCTTTTAAAAGTTAACTTAGGAGAAAATCTTCATAATGTTGGTATTTAAAAAAAACCCTCAATAAAATGGAAACTAAAAATCAATAACTACAAATCAAAAGAAATTTAAATTAGATTACTATAAAACAAAATGCAATCCTTTCTTGAAGCTATCACTATAAAAAGTATAAAGGCAAGCCACAAGCAGGAGAAAGAATTTTTCAACACATGTATCTGACAAATGACTTATATCAAAATATACAAAGAAAATCTAAAAATTAATTAAAAATGTCAGGCAACTAAATAGAAAAATAGGCAAAAAACTTTATTACTTTATTACAAGGATGATATCCAAATGGCAATAAACATGGAAAAGTTGCATTTTACTTCATTAACTTCATTATTAAATATGAAAATCCCAAAATAACAATATTACCAACTCTTGGCGATAATGTGAATTTATTAGTACACTTAAGTTATATCCTTGTAATTTGTGCACTTTCATATATGTATGTTATATTTTTATAAAAAGCTAATTAAAAATAATTGCCTACTTAAGATAAACTCTTAACAAATGAAGGAGGAAAGGAAATTCCCTTAACCCAATTAAGGATATCTTAACAACACAAAAAATAAACATCATGTTAAATGGTTAAATATAGACATTTCCCCTTCAGATCTAAATCATTACACTTATTTCACATTTTATTTTATTAGACGTCCCAGCTAGTAGAAAAAGTTAAAAAGCAAAAAGGAAGGAAGAAAGAAAAGAAAGAAGGAAGGGAGGGAGGCAGGAAGTAAGGAAAGAAGGAAGGAAAGAATAAGAAGGAAGGAAATAAGTTTATAGAAAATACGTAAGAACCTGCAGATAAACAGTTGGTATTAATATGCAAATTTACAAAATTCCCTGGATAAAACAAAAATTTTTGTTTGTTTCTTAATACATAAAAAGTATATAAAGAGAAATTTAAAGATAGGCAACTCAGTATTATTATCAAATTACACAAGCAGAATATTGAAATGGTAAAAAAGCCAAGAATATGTTCTCGATCTCATCATGTATAAGAGAAACACAACTTAAGACTCCAAGAAAATACATATGAACCAATATGAATTACTGGGTTTAAGAGGATTGGCAATTTCAAGTTTTCTCAAGTTTTAAGTAACTGAACTCTCATTGGGTGCTGATGGGAACACAAATTGTTTCAACACTTTGAAAAATGGGAAGATATACTAAATCTGAACTTTTTCATGTCCTATTGCCAGCAGTAATTACTTTTTGGTATACACCCATCAGAAATGTGTGTGTGTGTGTGTGTGTGTGTGTGTGTGTGTACCAAAAGACATGTAAAAGAAAATTTCTATTCTATCAGCACTATAAGTAATAGCCAAATAGTGGATATAGGCCAATATTTTTTTAAGTAGAATGGATAAGTGAATTGTGGTATTACTGTGCGGTTGGTATACAAACAGGATTCTATTAGTAAAGAGTATTTAACTTTATTAGTAACTTTGTATTACTTACATTGGTTTCTGCATGTATGAGCATTTCTGGTGTTTCTCTTTAAACAACTTTGTATTTAAAACTGCATATAATTTTTTAGTAACTCTAACCCAAAAAAATGCCCCAAACAGTAAGAAAAATATAAAATAAACAAAAAAAATATAAGTGATTAAACAAACATTTTATAATTCCAACAAGGAAGAGAGAGAGAGAGAGAAAGAGAGAGAGAGAGAGAGAGAGAGAGAGAGAGAGAGGAAGACAGCTTTGTCTTTTGAAAGGAGAGGCTGAAAAATATCACGATTGTATTTTTCTTTTTATCCCGTATGCAATGATGTATTTATTGACATGAATATATATCCATGAAGGACTATTTTGTGAGAAAAGCATATAACTAAACCACTAATACCTTTAAACAATGTATTAGCTTTATAATCATAAAATTAACAATAAAGATATTGTCTTTAAAAATACAGATGAACACCTTCAGGTTCATAGTTTCCTATGCCACCCTCCATGCCGACCCATACAGAGCAGAAAACAGAATCAGCTGCACAGTGCATTTTGCTCATTCTGATTATAGACTACTTGCTCTTCCCTGGGTCTGGCAATATTTTGGATTTTTTATTTTCTATTAATATTTGGACTTATGACAGCTTTTGTTTCTTTCTTTCTAACTAGAGTTCCGTCTTTAAACTCAAGCATGTGCAGACCTTTGGCATTCACTAGACCCCTCTAGGTTAGGTAGATTTCAAGTCCTTTCTAGAGTCCTGAATCCATGCCACACTTCACCTTAGCATGACAGTTTTTCACAGCTGTCAAGTCCACCTCATGGCCGCCACCAGCCCCTTTAAAATCACTTATAATTTCAGAGATACTGAATGTTTCTTATTGCTTTGCTTTCAGAGACTCAATACAATAGTCAATGTTATGGTATATTTATGATTTGCAATTTTTTTCACTGACATACACCACATACATGTGTAGCTATATTAGAGAAAAGTCTGTGAAAAATGTTGATAAGAAAGAATTGAATCTGAACTCTGTTTCTTTTGTGATCTGAGCTAGTATTACTTTGGTAGAAATACAGCATTATCTGACAGAGGTCTTTGGGGTTCTGATTATGGGCCCAAACAAATCACAATGTATACATAGTCGGCATTGGGTTGACTCACTTGATTGTCCTGGAAGGTGCTGCTGAATACTTTTATTTTTATTCCAGCCACTAAGGAAAAGGTGCATTGTATAGCGCAGGCAATCAGACTTACTAGAAAATGCCCTTGGCTTGCCTATTATATGCATGGAGGTGAAGGAAAGAAAGAAACAACTCACTAGTTATTTCCTTCAACCTTGAAAAGGAAAACAAAATTAATCTATAGAAACTTCTACAATAGATTTCCATGTACAAAAGTCAGTGACATATATTTGGCTACTATGAGGAAGAAGTCTGACCATGAATGAGTATGTGAAATGCATCTGTGGTTTAGTCAACTTAAGATCTCAGGAGCTGTGTCTAGTCCAAATTTCAAATATGCTTATTATGGCTTGCTCAAATCCCATGTGCTGTGGGGTATGATAATTCCTGAAAAAGCAGTTCTTCTGGCAGATTAAGAGAACAGTTTGCTTTCGCCTCAGGCCATTAACATTTTAATAAAACGGTCGTCAACTGTGATAACAATTCATCTTTAGGGGACTTTATCTATTATTAACCTTATTAAGTAACAAGTTTATTATTGCTGACATGCAGATTTTCCAGACTTCATCACACATGCTTCTCACTCCAGCTCCCTTTTACTCTCTCTCTCTTTAAAAATTTAGTTCAATTAAGCTGAATTTCTGTGCCAAGTGCATGTTTACAAGTTTGTTGGTTTGTTTTCCTTTGGAGTGATTTGAAAATGATTCTCATTTCCAATAATAGTTGATTAAGCTAAACACATTTATGTGCTTTGTTGAGGAGCACAATCTGTTAAACAGGAATAGTTTACTACTTTTGACTGATTTTGGTGAAATAGACAGTTGTCAGTTTCAAAAAAATTTTTTTCTAGAATAGAGCAGGAGGTCAATAGAGACAACTTGAATTTAATTTTACATGGGAATAGACGACCTAATAGGCAATTATGTTCCTTAACAAGAGCATGATGCCCAATACTTTTATTGAAATAATAATAAGTACCTATTTAATCTACATTTGACAAAAGAAAATAAATCAAGCATCAATCTTCTAAAATGCATGAAGAAGAAACAAAAATCTAGGAATGTGATTGTTCATAATATGCTTCGGTAACTCAAGATGATCTACTACAGTGAGAGTCAAGGACTGGACAAAGGCAGGGAAGAGTTAGAGGGTACAATTAAACAATTGTTGTGGAACCAACTTAAAATATAATACATCATAAATGTTTAATCTAAAGTAAAAGAAAGTCATGAAGGATGCACCAATTAATTTATGTTAAACAGAGAAAAACTTGATTAGATTGGGGTTTTAAACAACTCTTAAGCAAGGTACAAAATCAGCCGTGGTTGGCAGGTAAACGCCATAGAAAGCTATGCAAGAGGCTATGGGAAAGATGATGAGAACCTAGATTTGGGAGAGAGGGCAGTAAGAAGATAAATGATTTATATACTGGTAACTTCTGAAAAATGTTCAATAGAACTTGATGAAAGATAAATGATGGTTATGAAAAAGAAATAACTGAGATTTTCAGTTTTAACAACTAGATAGCTGTGACCCAAAAAAAGTACAAAGATAAATGTTTTAGTGAAAATATACTGAGTTCTGTTAGTTTATGTGCGTTTTTGGAGTCTGTGACATCTAGGTGCAATAACAATGGTTTCTACTGAGCCAGGAACAAACAACAAAGCTGCCTTGGACATTGCAAACTTAACCTTTTGGATAGATAGATATAGATATAGATATAGATATAGATATAGATATAGATATAGATATAGATATAGATATCCTGGATGAGCTACCACTTTGCATTTGTACTTCCTAAAAATATCTCTATTCCATCCCTTTCTCTTCATTTCCACCCCACTGACTTGTTCAGAACTTTTGTCTTGCATGCTCCACTGCAATGGTCACTCTCCTAACTGGTCAACCCATCTTCAGTTTTATCCCTGACGAGTATATTTGCTGCATAGCTATCAGAATCATTTTCATGGAATAAAAAAATATGCTATAACTATGCTTCTAATAAGTGGCACTATGGAATATAACATCTGTTTTTATGAAATTGGTTTTCTCGTGCATTTTTAGTGTCCTGAAATAAAATTTAAAGACAGTTAAACTATCAATACATTCAATTTTTAAAATTAGTAAAATAATAAAAATAATAAAGTAGAAATAAAGTAAAAGTAATATGTGATAAAAATAATATATATTTCACTATATAAATGACCAGACAACAATCAATATACTAGAAGACATGATATAGTTGACCGCTGCTTATACCTGTATGAACAATTTCAAAGGATAAATGAACAAATGTAGTCCAGTGCACATGTGTGGGTTGGTGACACAAATGCCATGTACAGAATTACCATCGATGACATACTTCCTTTAAAAATATAAAACTTTTGAAAAAGTTACCAGCAATACAATAAAATTTTTTTCTTGTATTTACATTGTAGTGCATTCCTGGAAATTTTAATGTATTTTATAGCAAATAATAAGCACACCAGTGTAAAACAGATTTAAAGTGCAGGTTCAGATTGTTATAATTCAGCTTTAATGCAAATAAGTGTCCAAGAGAATATTTCAAATTTTTCATGCAGAAAATATAAATTATTTATTATGTGAACAGTCCCACGCATTTCAGGGGAACACAATATCGGGTCCCCTCCTACTAAATGCCAATAGTACCCCCTAGGTGACATGAAGTCTAAAAATTGTTCAACTGTGGGTCACCTGGCCACCATTGAGAACATGCTTTATACTTTTCAAAGGCTCTACATGCTGCAGCAGGTAAGGTTAAATTTTCCCCTGCCACATGAGGCCACCTATAATGTGATTCCAGCTGCTTCTTTCATAAGTCCTGTCTCAACATTATGCCCAAATCACACTAAATTGCTTTGTAATGGGAAGGGGTATTTATTTGTTTTGCTTTTTCTCATAGGGTCCACTATGCCTAGAATAATGGTGAAGATGGTGCTGTTAAAGATTATGGTTTAAAAATAACTAATATATAACATTTCAAAATGCTAATTAGTTATATATTTTTTGCTTTTTAAGCATTGAATCAATAGATAATAAATACAAAGATTTATTGGTGGATAAAAATTTACTATTAATCATGGAGAGCAATATGCTAAGTGAAATAAGCCAGCCAGAGAAAGATTAATTTGTATATATAAAAAACCAGTGACCGGAAGGCCATAATGACCAGAACGACCAGTCGCTATGATGCCCACTGTGGCCAGCGAACTGGACTGACCGAGGGGCAGGGCTGGTGGCCAACCTCCTGCAGCCCCTCCCCCAGCTGGCCCCGCTCCTGATTGGCCTCCTTAATCTCAATCAGTGGTGGGGCAGCTAGCCAACTCCCCCTGTGGCCCTTCCCCCAGGCCAGCCCCACCCCCAATGGGCCCCAACCACCCAATCTGCCCGTAGCCCCTCCCCCTGGCCTGCCCCACCCCTGATCACCTCCCCTACTCCAATGGGGGGGGGGGGCCTGCCAGCCAACATCCTGCAGCCCCTCCCCCTGATCGGCCCTGCCCCTGATGGGCCCCCCCGCATGGTTCCCCACCAGCCCAATAGGCCCGAGGCCCCTCCCCCTGCCAACTCCACTCATGTTTGGCCCCCAACTCTGATCAGGGGCAGGACTGACTGGCCAACCACCCAGGGCCCATCCCCCAGGCTGCTGGCCCCTGATCGCCCCCCACACACTTCATTTGGAGGTAGGGCTGGCCAGCCCACCACCCGCAGCCCCTTCCCACAGCTGGCCCCACCCCCGATCAGCTTCCACTACGCCAATTGGCCCACGGCCCATCCCCCCAATCACCCCCACACACACACTAATCAGGGGTGGGGCTGGCCGGCCAACCTCCTATGGCCCCTCCCCCAGCTGCTGACCCCTTATCAGCCCCCCCACCACAATAGGGGGTGGGGCCCATCAGCCAATTACCCATGGTCCCTCCCTCTGGCTTGCCAGGCCATGATTGGGCCCCGATTGGGGTGGGCTGGCCCGCTAACCTCCTGCCGTCTCCTCCTCCTAACAGGCCCAGCCCTAATCCGCCCTGATTGGGGCTGGGCTGGCCGGAACCCACCTGTGCACAATTTCATGCACTGGGCCTCTAGTATCACATGATCTCACCATTTGTGGAATATAGTGAACAACATAAACTGATGAACAAAAGTAGATCCAGAGACAGAGAAGCATCGAACAGATCATCAAACCTCAGAGGGAAGGCAGGGGAGGGTGTGTGTCTGGGGGCGGGGGTAGTAAGAGATCAACCAAAGGACTTGTATGCATGCATATAAGCATAACCAATGGACACAGACACTAGGGGGTGAGGGCATGTGCTGGGGGTGGGAGTGGCCGGGGAGAGGTTATGGCAGGGGGCCCTGGGGGGAGGGGGGGGAGGAGACATATGTAATACTTTAATCAATAAAGAATAAAAAAATTTCACTATTAAGAGATCTGCTTTCAAAGGTAGACACTAGACTTGTACATTTCTTAGATAATTTCTCATTGAGAGCAAGCATAAAACCTAGGAAAAAAATACAAAAACACCTCTTTCAGTACATTAGAGAACTACCAACATAACAAAGACATGAGGGGCCAAATATGGGGAGAAGAGAAACACGGAATAATGACTCCAATATTCATTGTTACTTTTCCTATTAGAATTTTTCTAATTCGTAAGCAGTGGTTGACATGCTGAGAAGCTGATCAAGATATGGTGGGTGTGAAAAACTTAGCAGAAATTCCAGCAGTGATAAAGTGGCTAGTAAAATAAATGTTGGGTTAGGATCCACCTAAGAGAAGGAGTCTGATAATCATAATAGATTATAAAAAATAGTTTCAAAAAGGTAGTGGTTAACTAGAAATATACCAGAAACTGGATCCTAGCTTGAAATCAATTCAATCACTGGGAAAAGTCTTTTTTTATATAATAACTACCAAGCTGAAGAAAATATTAAAGCACATATGGAAGAAAATAACATCATTCATAGCCTTAAATTTATTTGAAATGGTTTTTAAAGCATTAAACATTGTTGCTATTCAAGAAAAAATTACCAGCACAAAAAAACAGGTAACCAAAATTCAAAACAAAAATTCAGAAATAGATTAGAGATGTAGAGATATAGGAGTTATCAAACACAGAACTTAAGATATGTGTGCTTAAAATGCAAAATTACTTAAACTATAAAATACAAAAGTTATCAATCTGAAAAACAGAAAGAAAAAATTGGTTAAAAAATGAACTGAACCTCAGGGACCTGTAAGACAATATCAAAAGCTATAAATACATATAATTTTAATCCCAGTATAACTAGATTGGGAAATAATAGTATTTGTATAAATAAATGTGGAAAACTCAGATTTCATGAAAGATATAAGTATCCAATTCAAGAAGCTCAGCAAATCTAAACAGGATAATTTCAAATAAAATCATGACTAGATACATCATAATATAAAATATGAAATATATAGTATTAATAACAGCTAGAAAAAAATGTGACATACTAAATGCAGGCATACAGTGATTTAAATAATTGTAGATTTCTCATCAAAAGACAGTGAAGCACATCTTTAAAGGGCTGTAAGTAAAAATATACATGAAGGTGGAACAGCATATTCTATGTCAAGATGCTGCTCACTTATAGTTTTCTATCTAAAACGCCTGTTTTTAAATGAACTATTGCAAAGTGAGCATTCTAAGCAGCTCTTGGCATTACCATACCTTCAAAACTGCAAAATAAAATAGCAATTTCTGAAATAGAACATTGCCTCTACCTGCAGTTAGAAAGACATTCACAATAAGAATCCACTGCTAAAAAAAATAATAATAAAATAAATTTTAAAAAAAGAAAGAAAGAAAAAAGTTTTCTTTAGCAAAAATTTTGAAGATGCTGATTTATTTAAAAGAATTTTAGGCAACCATTAATTTTGAGTCTAATTTGTGCATCTCAATATTCCAGTATGACTTCTATAAACAGTTAATAATAGCTAGATTTCTATATTTTTATGGATGTTGGATCATGAGTAAGCCTGTTCTTGCTCTGGTTTGGCTAAAATAGAAATTGTGTTGGTTCAGTATTATCCTCATCAAATCATATTTATTACATTTCTTCTTACATGTCTCAGTGACTGACCTAAAAGTCTTATACTAGGTGTTCCCGTAGCTTGGTCTTTGGTTTATACACATCACTGTGGATATTAGACCTCTGAGAAGGTACTAAAGTACTTTTGAACTACACATTTTTATTCAATTCATATTTCTCTCAAATGTATATGCTTTTAGCATTTCTAGGCTGTCAAAAACTGGACTTTAGTGAATTTACAAAATTAGGTCTAAAAATAAAGAAAATTAAGCTAAAAATCTAGCAAAGATTCTAGATAAGTTTACAGTAGTTCTTGCTGATTTTGAAATGTTTTCTTTCCCTCTGACTTGAGGCTTGCCATTTTAGGATGGTTCAAATTTACTGTGCTCATGGGGGAAATCTAAGGTGAAATAGGAATAATAAATTCTCTATCTGGCTACTTCCAAGTCTTATTGCCTACTGCATAGCCATAAAACAAAAATGGATATCTAAGATCACAGAATGACCATGATGGAACGTAAGGGTCTAACCCAAGGAGAGCAACTTCTGAAAGCTTCACATATTCAGATTACAACAATTTCCTTGACACAGTATCTATCACTCAATGTTAAATCTATACTAACAAAAGCCTAGGTGGCCTTTGCACCCTTGTACCCTCATGTTTCACAAGATGGCTGCCCCCATGTCATCACAAGATGGCCACTCCCACATCATCACAAGATGGCCACCACAAAATGGCTGGCAAGGGAGGGCAATTGTGGGCAATCAGGGCAGTTGGGGGCGAATAGGCCAGCAGGGCAGGGCAGTATGAGGTGAGCAGGCCTGCAGGGGAGGGCAGTTAGGGGTGATCAGGCCAACAGGGGAGTGCAGTTGGGGGCAACCAGGCTGGCAGGGGAGGGCAGTTGGGGGCCATCAGACTGGCAGGGGAGGGCAGTTGGAGGAAATCAGGCCAGCAGGGGAGCCATTAGGCATCAATCAGGCCGGCAGGGGAGCAGTTAGAGGGCAATCAGGCTGGCAGGCAGGTGAGTGGTTAGGAGCCAGCAGTCCCAGATTGTGAGAGGGATGTCCGACTGCCGGTTTAGGCCTGATCCTGGGCCTAAACCAGCAGTTGAACATCCTCTGAGGGGTCCTAGATAGGAGAGGGTGCCGGCTGGGCTGAGGGACAACCCCCCCAGTGCACAAATTTTTTGCACCAGGCCTCTAGTAGAAATATAAAAGAATGGGAAATAAGGTGCTAATCTAAGTAACTTTTCAAATTATTTGAGTATATAAGAATTAAGGCAAAGAAGCTGTACATATGCACTGCGCTAATTGATGAGGTTTTTCTCATGAGAGTACAAGTTAAGAATGCTAACACAGCTGTACATGTATAATGAAATTGAATAACCAAGTAAAGAGTTGGTGGGTGATAAGAGCCAGGTTTCTGACTGTTGGACTAGAAGGCTATGGATAAGCAAAGGAAGCAGGCTAGAGTGATCCATGTGGTAACAAGTTAGAGTTGGAGACACTATGATCTCAAATACAGACAGGTACCTATATAAATATTTATAGAAATGCATATATATGTACATTTATGTATATATGTACATATATGTATGTGTATGCATGTAAAAATATATAACTATACATACCTAAACTTCCTGCTCTTTCAGCTGAGATGACCTAGAAGCAATGGCATCTCAGTAGCAAGAAGCACACCTAGTGTCCAAATCTGGGTTTCTAGTACCATTCTCTGATAAAGGGTTCCTTGGAGAAATAACTGATTCTAAGCCTAGGGAAGGAAATACACATGATACTACTGGACCATCTCATACTGTCAGAAAGTTAGAAAATGCTAAAACCAACCAAACAAACAAAACCTCCAAAATAATGGGAGTGCATTAAAGGAACAGGGACCACCTGAAAGAGCTTGCAATGATCCAAACTGAAACAATTTGAGCAACAAAAATAAAGAGGGTAGTATTGGATTATATCCCAAAGTATAAAATAAATATCCATGCGTCCATCTATAATAATAAAAGCATAATATGCTAATTTGACCAGACAGCCAAATGTCCTTCCAGAGGTCCTTCCAGACAAAGCTGCAGTGACTGCAAGGGCGAGGGCAGGCAGCTGCAGCGACTGGCAGCGGCAGCAGTTGCGGGGTGATTGGGGGCAGCACCTTCCCCTGATCTGCCCAGTTGCCTCCCGAAGAGGGAGTGAGCCTAAGCCATCAGTAGGATATCCCCTGAGGGCTCCTGGACTGTGAGGAGGGGCAGACTGAGCTGAGGGATCCCCCCACCTCAGTGCACGAATTTTTGTGCACCGGGCCTCTAATACTAATATAAATAAATTATTGAATAAATAAATTAATGGGGGGAATAGACAAATATTCCTGTGCAGAAGTATTCCAAATAATTTCTGTAGCTCTTTCATACTTAAAGAGATAGAGCATAACTCCCCACTCTTTAAGTGGGAGCTGTACGCAGTGACTTTCTTCCCAAGGATTGTATGGAAAGGGAAGAGGGGAAAAAAGAGTAATTTTATACTGGAAAATTTGAAAAACACTACCTCAAACCAGGTTATCAATGTCATATCAATAGTGACAAGTTATATTGATAATAAATGTCCTTGATATGATGTGATAAGAATGGCCCTGCACCTCTGTGGATTTCCTCCCTCAAACTCATAACTTCAATTTAATCATGAGAGAAACAGACAACTCCCATTTGAGGGATATCCTAGAAAATACTGCACCAATTCTCCTCAAAATTGTCAAAGTCAATTAAAAGCAAGAAAAATCTAAGAAACTCACATCCAAGAGGAGCCTGAGACATGTCCATTAAATGCAGGCTGGGTCCCTGAATAGTATCCTGGACCAGAAAAAAGAACATTAAGAAAAACCTGAGGAAAATAGATACAGAGGCAGAGCTGCCTTGAACAGACTGTCAGACTACAACGGGAAGGCCGGGGCGGGTTGGGAGGCAGGAGTGGGGTGGGGTAAGAGATCAACCGAAGGACTTGTATGCATGCATATAAGCATAACCAATGGACATAAGACACTGGGGGGTAGGGGAGGCCGGGGGATTGTCAAGGGCGGGGGAAAAAAAAAGGAGACATATGTAATACTCTTTGTAATACTTTAAACAATAATAAAAAAAATAATAATAAAGAAAAAAAGGTTGAAAAAAAAAAAAAGAAAAACCTGAGGAAATCTAAATAAGTTTTAGACTTTAGTTAATATTAATAAATTGATATTGGTTCATTACTTATAACTAATAAAATACACTCATATAAGATGTTAATAAGGAAAACTGTACATGGGTGTGTCTAGGAACTTACTTTACTATCTTCACAATAATTCTGTAAACCAACAACTGTTCCAAAATAATAAAAAAAGTTTAATAATAAATGTTCTAATTTGAATTTACCATATGCTTGCAAAAGTAAGGCTGAGCCAAATATATGAAAGTTGTGTACAGTATCGAGTTGACCACCCAAATGCTTGCTCCAGTACACAATTAGTCTAAGCTTGATATCTATATCTCAGGACTCTTCCCTAACAAAGCCTGTTGTTACCAGCAGTTATCAGACTCCCCTCCCCCGCTCCAATCCATATGACTGTCTCAAACACCAGCACTCAGCTAGTTAATCTAATAAGCGAATCTATAGTAACAGAAAAAGGTAAAAGGGTAACTGCCAGTTGACATAGCAACACATCAACTGTGGTCATTTGGAGGCAAGACACTCCCATCCCTAACGATGCTCTCAATGGGGTTAAAAGAAGGAAGAAGGGTGGGGCTCGGCAGATGCATATTAACACATTGTATGCGGGAAACGTATTTATACGTTTTACGTTGACTGTAAGTAGTAGAGCCACCTGTTACTACCCGCAAACAATGTGTTAAAATAGGTGATCCTAGGTCTTTGCTCCCTAATGTAATATAGTTGTGCACCTAAAGTAGCTCTACTTTTCTGGAAAAGCAATGGAAAGAGGATTAGGCAGTCAGAACTCATAGAAATAACCATGAAAAAGATAGATCAAAATATATTATTCTTCAAAAGACCTTGTCATAGACCTTCCTATTTCATGGGCTTTACTCTTTTGGGGAGATCACTGCTGGGTGTAACTTCCTATTATATTCTTCCATAGCATCTTGTCATTTTCTGTTTCCTTTAGAAGGCCTATGACAAAAATGGCCTCCTGATGAGCATTCAAAGGACTGTCTGAAATACAGGGGCCAAATTACATTGGCTTTCTGAAGCAGGCATACCTCATCCATTTTATCTCTAGCTAGTTATTTCAGTAGCTGCCTCTTAAAAAATCATTTAAATCAAACCACACTTCCCCTTACAGACAGATGAAATCACTTGCAGCTAATCCATCTCCTCTTTTATTGCCCATAGAAATGAAGAACAGGTTGCACAAGCACAGTGTACAACAGGAGGCTGAGAGACAGCAGCCATCCATTTCCTCATAGTATACAAGTTTGATCGTGTTTGCCTAATTATCCCATTAACCTGTACCTAAAGATCCAATTACTCCAGCTGTGGGTGATTGAATAAAGGGCAATTGCAACAGATACCAGGCAGGGGACATGTGCATTCCTCATCAGTAAAGTTTGTAATTGCTTATTCAGTCTTTCACCAAGAAATTCCTATGGCAGCAAAGATAACAAGTATTTCCAAAGTGCAGTTTCTAAACTGGTAAATATTCATTTAAGTTTTAAAGGTTTATTATGAATCAAAGTACTCCTCTGTCTTTTAAGTTCACATTTGTGCTATTCTCCTCCCGTTCCTGAAAGGGCTTGAAAGATCAAGCCTACTGAATCAGGTTCTTTCTTTCCAAGCATTCTTTTTGCAATTTAGGTAGCTGTCATCAGATAAACAGTGGTCTTCAACTCCAGTTAAGGATGCATGAACTAACGTAGGCTTTCTTTGGGTGTGAATAAATATGTGTAAATTATTCATTAAATTATACTTTTCCTATAAAACATAATTCTGTATTAAATAGCTGGCACGAACATTTATTTATGGAACTGTACATAAACACTGTATTCTATTTGGTAATGTGCTCTCAATGCTGCCCACAAATCCTTTCTTTTTCTTTTTTTTTTCTAGTCAGGTTCCCCATAGGAACCCACAAATGTTTTGTCTCCTCATCTTAAATACCCAATCCCAATATCACTGCTATTAGCCTGAGCAATGATATAGACATCATCATCAAAAGACCATTAAATGCCTGCTATATAGAGTCCCTTCAACCACACCCAGTGTCTCTTCCTTGCACCTCCATCAAAGGCTACCTCATTATCTGGATCTCAAGCTCTCCCATCCCCCCAGAGATATCTTCACTTCATTGATTATCTTTTCATCCCTATATCTTCTGCCACTACTTTTCCCTCTCTATTGACTCCCAACAAAATTTATACATGCTTGAGACATTGCTATCTTAAAAAATATCTTCAGCTGGCATTTTTTCCCCAGCAATCTCACTCTCACTCTCTTTCTTTTTACAACCAAACTTCATTTTAAAATATTATCAACACTCTATGTGGACACACCTACTCATGGATCAATCAACTCTAATGGAGTTTTTGTGTATGCTGTTTCACTAAATGAATATTGTGAAGGTCACTGATGATGTCCACGCTGATAAATCAATAGACAATTAATACTAATTTTATCTCTGTTGATAAACACATTTTTCTTCTCTTTTCTTGGCTTGTGTGCCTCTTCATTTTTGTTCC
Source organism: Myotis yumanensis (assembly GCF_028538775.1). Taxonomy (NCBI): domain Eukaryota; kingdom Metazoa; phylum Chordata; class Mammalia; order Chiroptera; family Vespertilionidae; genus Myotis; species Myotis yumanensis. The sequence continues at coordinate 78,083,645 of NW_027223753.1, forward strand.
ACCTTCTTTTCTATCTCCTCTCATCATTCACCTATCCTTCTTTAGATATCCATACGGCATATTAACCCACTTTCTTCATCACTTTATTTAAAACTTCCAATAGAAAATAACAAGTGTTGATGGGGATATAGAAAAATTGGAACCATTGTACACTATTTATGGAAAAGTAAAATGATGTAGCCACTATGGAAAATAGTATGGATGTTGCTCAAAAAAATTAAAAACTAGAATTACCATATGGTTCAGCATAGGTATATACTCATATACCTATGAGTATATTGAAAACAGGAACTTGAATAGGTATTTGTACACCCACATTCATAGCAACATTATTTTTATCAGAATATCTAAATAATTCTTAGAATCAATAATAAAACAAAAATAGGCAAAATATGTGAACAGACACTTCACCAAAAATCGGCAAGTAGGTTATCAAATAAGCACTTGAGAGATTATCACTATCATTTTTAATTAGGATATTGAAAGTTATAATTACAATTAGATACCAATCTATGCATATTAGAATAGAAAAAAATCCTAACAATATCAAATTCTGGTGAGAATACAGAGCAACAAAAATTCTTGTCATTGCTATAGGGAGAAGGCAAGATGGCGCAGTCATTTTGGAAGAAAGTTTAGCAGGTTAAGATAAAGTTAAACATAAACTTACCATTCAATCCAGCAATTGTGCTCCTAGGTATCTTAATCAAGTGAAATGAAAGCTTGTTACCACACAAAAATCTACAGGTGATGGTCATAGCAACTTTATTCATAATTACCCAATCAACAAATCCTCCAACTAATGAACGGTAGACAAACTATTACATTAATACAATAGAATGCTATTTAAGAATAAAAATATCAAGCTATTGATTCCCATGATATAGATACATCTTGTATGCATTTTGTTAAGAAATTCAGACCCCCCAAAAAGCTATCTATTATATGACTCCATCAGAAAAAGACAAAACTTCAGGGATGAAAAGAAATGAATGGTTATCAGGAATTAGGAAGATGGGAAAGGATGACTAAAAAGGGAGGTGCAGGGAAATTTTTATGGCAGGGGAAGTGTACACTCTGCTGGAGTTGTGGGCTCTATGCATTATCCAAAACCCATAAAAACATACATCACAAAGAGTGAACATTAATACACAAACATTCAAAACAAAATCAAAGGGGATGTTAGAGGGACCCCAGGATGAAATGCAGAGCTTGACAAATAAATCTAACTGTATTATAAATGTATAAGTAACCTAATTGGGATGGTAGTTTTGACTAGAAACCATAAGGCTAATTACGGATATAAGCAACTGTATATAAACACTGTATTCTGTTTGGTAAATTTGTTTCTCAGGATGAAATGAGTTAACAATTCTGAAATTGGCTTAATATATACTGGAGTCTAACAGATAAATAAATGGATGGTGGATGGTGAGAATCAGATTTCTCACAGTCGAAGAGGGAAGTTACAGATGACGGAGGCGTAGGAGGGAACTTGAATAAACCATGTGATACTGAATTAGAGTAAGAGACATTAACTCATGTTTAGTTTGCTATATATACAGGTGATTAGATGCAGAGAAAATTAGAGATATATGTGTATAGATGGGTTAGTATACATACATATATTTCATAACTAAAGGACCTAAAAAGTAGTGACACCACAGTAGTGGTGAGCACACCTAGTATCTAAATCTTGGTTTCTATGTACCATTGTCCAATGACAGGAACCAGAGCTTCTTGGATAAGTGGTTGATCCCAGGACTATAACAGAAATATCCCAAGTTGAGCCTAGAGCATATTTTAGGGCCAGAAAGTAAAGAAGTTAAAAAAAAAAAGAAAGAATGGAGTTAACTCAAGGGACATTGAAGCCAAGCTGAACATGCCAAAGCTGGAAGAATCTGAGCAAAAATAAATAATGTAGCAAAGTATTTAACACAAAGGATAAAATAAATACACATGAATCCATGTCTACATAAATAAATGATTGACTAAATAACTAATTAATGGACTAAATTTTTCTTATAAAATAATCCTATATAATAAGAGAGGGATATGCCCAGATATGCTAATTAGTCATGACCAGTATGCAAATTGACTATCACTCCAACACACAAGATGGCCACTCCCATGTGGTCAAAGATGGCCTGCAGGGAGGGCTGTTGGGGGTGACCAGGCCAGCAGGGGAAGGCTGTTGGGGGCAACCAGGACAGCAGGGGAGGGCAGTTGGGGGTGATCGGGCCCGCAGGGGAAAAGTTAGGCGTCGATCAGGCTGGCAGGGGAGTGGTTAGGGGGTGATCAGGCTGGCAGACAGAAGTGGTTAGGGGCAATCAGGCAGGCAGACTAGTGGTTGGACATATTGGAGAAATTTGAAATAAATTAAGAAGTTTAGTTCATTGTAATACACCAATGTTGGCTTCATAATTGTGATAAAAAAATATCATGGTAATGTAACGTGTTAGGAGAAAATGGGTAAAGGGTTTTGGGATCCTATAATTATCTTTGCAACTTTCCTGTTAGTCTAAAAATATTCCAAAATAAAAATTTTATTTTAAAATGTCAAAAGATTTAATGAGTTTTACAAAATAAGCAAAAAAATTCATTGTACTGATGTTCATCCTACCTAATAAAAGACAAAAAGGGTAATTAACCGTACCTCCGCTATGCTTCCCATTGGCTAATCACGGCGATATGCAAATTAACTGCCAACAAAGATGGCAGCCGGCAGCCACGCAGCTGAAGCAAGCAGGAGGCTTGCTTGCTCCAGTGATGGAGGAAGCCAAGGTTCCTCGCCTGCCATGGCCTGGCTCTGAGCTCCGGAAGCAACAATGTTTCAATTATAGAAGCTAAACAAACCCCAGATACCTGCTTTCAGCTGGCTGTGGCCTCAGAGCTGGGAGCACCAGTGACAGCAACAATGTTTCAATTATAGAAGGTAAATAAATCCCAGAATAAAAAAAGAAAAGAAAAAAAGGAGAGGCTGGGAGCTTCAGTCACCCGCCAGCCTGTAAACGGCTCTCATCCCCTCACCAAGACTGGCCAGGCACCCCAGTGGGGACCCCCACTCTAAAGAAGGTGTGGCCAGCCTGAAAACAGCCATCATCCCCTCATCCAGGCTGGCCAGGCACCCCAGTGAAGACCCCCACCCTGAAGGGGGTGTGACCAGCTGCAAACAGCCATCAGCCCCTCTCCCAGGCTGCCAAGGCACCCAAGTGGGACCCCCACCCTAATCCGGGACACCCTTCAAGGAAAACCAGCCGGCCCCCACCCATGCACCAGGCCTCTATCCTATATAGTAAAAGGGTAATATGAAAACTGACCCTAACAGCAGAAAGACTGGAAATGACTGGTCACTATGACACATACTGACCACCAGGGGCCAGATGCTCAATGCAGGAGCTGCCCTCTGGTGGTCAGTGTGCTCCCAGCCACAAGCCAGGCTGACAGCTGCCAGTACAGCAGTGGTGGTGGGAGCCTCTTCTGCCTCCTCAGCAGCGCTAAGGATGTTTGACTGCAGCCTAGGTCTGCTCCCCACTGGCAAGTGTACATCCCCTGAGGACTGCCAGGCTGCCAGAGGGATGTCTGATTGCCATCTTAGGCCCAATCCCCCAGGGAGCAGGCGTAAGCCAGCAAGTGGTCACCCCCGAGGGGTCCCAGACTGCGAGAGGGCACAGGCCGGGCTGAGGGACACCCCCTTCCCCGAGTGCACAAATTTTTGTGCACCAGGCCTCTAGTGTAATATAATTTGCAATATGCCTTGTCATTTAAATTTTTAAAAATTTATCTTTATTGTCAAAAGTATTACAGATGTCCCCCATTTTTTCCCATTGACCCCCTCAATCCCGCACCCATCCCTTCCAGGCCTTCATACACTATTGTCTCTGTCCCTGGGCTATGCATATATGCATATAAATTCCAAGGTTAATCTCTCCCCACCCACCCCTGCCTTCCCTCTGAGATTCTGCTGTCTGTTCTGTACTTCTATGTCTCTGGATCTATTTTGTTCATCAGTTTATTAGGTTCATTAGATTCCACATATGCATGAGATCCTGCGATACTTGTCTTTCTCTGACTGGCTTACTTCTCTTAGCATAGTACTCTCCAGTATAAAACATGAGAAAATAATAATTTTAATTTCATTTACTTTACATTTTATCTTTAATGAAAATACAAGTTTGGGGGATTTCAAAATGTATTTAGCATTACTCTGGATATAAGACATTATATAAAAATCTTGATTATAAAAAGCAAGCAAAATAATTTTTTTAGAAAACAATTGTAAACTCAAGGGCTTGCAACTTCCAACTTCTCTGCCAGAGATCTCTTTCCTGTGCCATGGGATCTTGCTGAGACCATATATACAGCACAGCCCCAAAGTATAGAAAATACGATACTCTCAGAGACAATAATCAAAGTCAATGAATAAGTCCCCCAGCTTCCCTGTCTCACTGCATGACTATTCTTAGATGTGATCTGTGCTAATGAGGGGCACTAATGAAAATATATTCACGTTAACCAGCTATTATTAGAAAGGAGAAATAGTTTCAGAAATGCTTCAGAGAAAATAAACTAATCAACCTGAAAACATGCTTTTGGCCTAGAAAATTAATTTCCTGTCATTGAACTACATAGTAAAGAGAAACAACTTTATCATGAACATATACAAAAGCAAAATTGCGTGTGTATTTTTGAAGATATTGCTGCAAGGAGAACTAAGGCCCCGATGTCCACAATGGTAAGCTGTTCACTAACATCCACATTTTGGCTTTTCTCCCTTCCCTGCCTCACTTTTCCTGTTCTCTCCCTTGCGCCTCCTAGGATAAGGTCCTAAATAAGTTAACTGCACCAAAAATCCTTTCCTCAGAGCCTACTTTGTGGGGAAATATCACTGTATAATCAAGAGAATACTCCAGTATGTGAAATAATAAAATAAATAATGAAATTCAGCTATCTCTGCTTTTTTGCTAATTTTTAATCAAGCTAAAACCATACATTAACACCATTATTTATATTGCTGATGGTGCACTTTCCAGGCTGGTAGGATAGACCATGTTTCATTTAGCAAATATATATACTAGTGGCCCGGTGCACAAAATTTGTGCACATTAAAAGGGGATTAATTAGAGGAAATATTTTAATATTGCTATTTGCCCTTTCTCTACAATAGAAGTATCAGAGATGAAAGAAAATTAGTAAAATGTATATGAAAATCTTCCTCCTGTCAGAGTCTGGGACATGCTGCGGGACCCAGAGTCAAGTCCCCACATATCCACGGCACCTCAAAATCGTGTGAGACCCAGACCCGGCTGGCTCCACCCCCATTGGTTGAGATACAGACCTGGCCGGCCCACCCTTGTCAAGCCCCTCCAGTTGGGGGGGTGCAGCCTCAGGGCCCCTGGCCCAGCGCTGGGTGGGGGGGGGCGCAGCCTCAGCTCCCCCAGTGCATGCCAAGCTGGGGGGTACAGCTTGAGATCCCCTGGCCCAGGCCAGGGGGTGCGGCCTAAAGTCCCCCGTGAAGCCTCACCAGGCGGGGAGCACAGCCTCAGGTCCCCCAGCCTGGCATCAAGGTGGGGGCACGGCCTGAGGTCCTGCCGCCTGGTGCTGGGGCCAGGGGCGCAGCCTGAGGTCCCCCAACCTGGTGCCGAGGCAGGGGGCACTACCTGAGGTTCCCTGTCAAGCCCTGCCAGGCAGGGGGCATGGCCTGAAGTACCCTGTCAAGACCTGCTGGGCAGGGGGTGCAGCCTGAGGTCCCCCAGCCTGGCACCAGGATGAGGGGGTGTCTGAGAGCCACCGGCCCGGTGCCGGGTGGGGGGGCATGGCCTGAGGTCCCCTGTCAAGCCCCAACAGGCAGGGGGTGCAGTCTCAGGTCCCTGCCAATTGCTCATTAAGGCTTACTATGGGAACTCGGCCTTCACTGTGGGCACAGCCATCTTGTGTTACAGAATCCCTGCCTCCTCTGTGGGTGCAGCCATCTTGACCATTATGCATATTCCCTTTTTATTAGATATGACATATATGGACATGTAAACGGTGTTCCCTCTACCCCAACCCCGAAGTGTTTGAGATAGACCTGTTAGCAGCAAACACTAAGTCAGGGCTAGAATTCTGACTAGTGGTGACCTTTTAACCAGTCCCAGAGAAAGAGGCATCTATGTGATCTTTTTAAATTATAGCTTTGGGATGTTTTTGTTGTGTGTGTTTTTTTTAAATTTTTTTATTGATTTTAGAGAGAGAAGTAGGGAGAGAGAGAGAGATAGAAACATCGATGAGAGAGAATCATTGATTGGTACCTCCTGCACGCTCTCTACTGGGGATGGAGCCCACAACCCCAGCAAGTGCCCTGACCAGAAATCACATAGGGGAGCTCTTGGTTCATGGCTCAAAGCTCAAACACTGAGCCACACTGGGGTTTTATAAAACATATTTAGCAGTAGTTCTCATTGGGGAAATAAAACTAGAGTCTTAGTCTGGCCATCAAAAGAATCCTACAGTATTTCGCTGTGTCATGCACCCATGCACTGATGGCGGTTGGGTTCATGTTCACCTCTGGAGGAGACCCTTAAGGCTCTCTCTAGAGGTGGTGCCCTGTATCTCTCCCAGCAAGCACGCGTGGACATCTCTTTTGAGAAAGTAATGAAGTTCTGGCTTACTGAGTAGAGTTTTGATGATAACACCCTCCTTTCAAACAATGATTCTTTAAAAGGGAAAATGTCATTCTACTCAAAGAAAGAGCTTTCTATTCACAGCTATTTCATTCATTCAGTATGGACTCATGAATTCTTATATTATTATTTCTATTTTATTCAATGGGTTAGAGCCTATTGCACTATGTTTGGTGCTCTAATAGTTCAAGATTTAGCTAGTAGAGCCCTTTCAGACTTGTACTGGTGTCATTTTGACATGTTCCCATTATTTTTATAGAACCACCATGTTTTCTTGTGTCATAAGACAGTTCAAGCTTATTTTGCATTTTCCCTCCCCCAGCCCTGGAATTGGTCATTCTTCAACAATCTGAATTCCTTTTACAGGAAAATAGTATTCAGTGTTAATAAATAAAGGTGGAATTCTGGAGTTAAAAAATCATTATTTGGCAACTATTGTACTAATAATTGCTTTCAGACAAGAATCATTAATGGATACTAAAACCAAACTTTTCACCAGTGGGTGAAAGTTTGATAAGGAGCAGAATATTTTACATAGCTTCAAAGTATACTTATTAATGAGAGAAAAAATAGTAACTTTAAAGTGGAGAAGCCTGTTAGACACCATCTTAACCAAGTGATCAAAATGATCATCACCAGTAATGGTTTGAAATGACATTCTGTGCCTCCTGATGCAGTGCACTGAGAACATGGTATCACTGACATGATAATCTTGCAAAAAATACATAATCTAAATTTAATAATGAAGAAACATTAGACAAACACATATTGAGAAATATTATACAAAATCAATGGTCTGTACTCTTAAAATATATCAAGGCTATGAAAGACAAGAAAAAAATCAAGGAACTGTTCCAGAGTAACTATATGCAGCCCATACTTGAATCCTGGCCACAATTTTTTTCTATAAAAGACTTAATTCGGACACTGATTGAAATTTGAATAAAAAATGTATATTAGTTATTAGTATTTATTATATTAATTTATCCTTTTCATAATTGCAATATGATTATGTCATGGAACATGTTTCTTTCTTAGCTAATATACCTTGAGATATTTGGTGGTAAAGAGTATCACGTCTGCACCTTACTATCAAAAGGTTCAGAAAAAATAGTGTGTATCTTGCCATTTACATGTGTATACACACATGAGAACAGGAGGAGAAAGAAAAGAGGGAAGATGACAAAATAAATGTCAGTATTTGGTATATCCATGGTGTGGGATATATGAGAGTGTTTTGTACTATGTTTGCAACTTTTCTAGAAGTTTAAAATATTTTTCAAAATAAAAAGTTAAAAAAATAAAATAATACAGTTGGTGCTGAGACTATATTCTATGTTAAGGATCCACAGGGAGACCTGGAGGAACTAGCCTAACACAAAGTCTTGGAGAACGAGCACTGTTAACTCAAGTATTTCACAGGGCAAGTCTTTCGTGACTATCAAAATGGGAAAATAAGCCTCCAGTTGTGCAACATGGCAGCACCCTTCCTACCACACTCAGCAAATGCACGGGAAATGGCACTTGTATTCATGTCCCCTGACCCATGATAAATTTAATGCCTTTTCCCATTAAACCACACTCCTTGCTTGAAATTGAGTTTCAAGATTTTCAGGGTCCTGGTCCTATAACATTGAAATGTATGTGAACGAAATTTTCATGTGAAAATAAAATACCAGCCTCTTGAATCATTTGTAAAGGGTGAGCTGGGTAACACTGATTTATAATCTCAGCCCATGAAGTATTTCTATTCGCATTGCATAAGCAATTCTATCAGCCCTAATAACTTTGTGGGGGTCTGATATATTCTGTGGATACTTAGCAGAGAGCCCTCAAAGAATCTATGCAGGGACTAAGACAAAGCTCTGATAAGAATGTCTTCAAGTTAATCAGCTATTATTAGAAAAAATATTGTCAGAAATGCTTCAGAGGAAAATAAATGAATCCCCTTGTAAACATGCTTTTGGAACAATTTAATTTCCTTTATTAAAGAGAAGCAGCTTCTTTTGATAAAGAAGGAAAAATGTTTTTTTTTTAAATTAAACATATTCCTTGTTGCTAAATATATTAGTAGTATTTCCTACAAACAATCATGAATAAAAAACTCATAGTGCTTAGGTGATCACTGCAAAACCTGGGCAGATTCTCATTGCTTTTGAGGGTGGGACAGGGAAGTGATCAGAACAATTAACCATTTGGGTGTATTTTCAGTTTTATTCATTTTGGTGTTAGCCGTAAGATTTCCAGACATGCCAGTTTCTTCACCTACCATTATTTTGAAGTAAAAAAAGCAATTCTGAATGTTCTGAGCTTTGTGGGAGGGATTAACAAATTAGAGAGCATGGGCAATGCGCTCACAGACACTCATCAAATGTTCTTTCCTCAACAAGAGGTGGGTGTGAAACTACATTCTCAACTCCCAACTTCCCAGGACTAAACTGTGAGCCATGGTTCTTACTTGGAACTCTGAGAAAAAGGCCATTTTAGACCATTTTCTCCTGAACCCATTTATTTTGTCACTGTGCTCTGTTATTCTCTTTCTATCCCCTAACTCTTCCTATCACTGTTCAATTCATTTTTCGCCCTTGAACAAAATTCCAAGTAGTATCATTTTATCCTGTGTGGTTTTTCATATTTCTTATAATAAAAGATTGATCGATACTCATGTATCTCATTGAATAATTTTACTAACAGTAATATCTGAATCATTAAAATATTAGTACTAATATCATGATTAGTAATTATTCACAACTACTAAGCATGTATTAAAATGCATCTGCTCTTTCAGAAACGTCATTGACTATTTAAAGGTTGAAACCATATCTCCCATCTCAATGAGTCCATTAAAGTACATCTTTATGAAAATTAGCATCGCTCACATTTAACGGTTGAAAATTTGATTCTAGCAAAGGCCCATTAGGGTATTTCCTGGCCTGCTACCATAGATGAGTCACAGGTGCTCTATGCAGGGGTTTTGAATGTGAGCGAGGACCTTCTCTCTAAGGCAGTGGTTATAAATTTAGGGGAATAGGAGTGGTTTGGGCCCCCAGGGGACATTTGGCTAAGTCTGGAGACATTTTTGTTGTCACAACTGGGGAAGAGTTGTTACTGACTGACATCTAGTGGATAGAATCCAGGGACACTGCGAAACACCCTGCAATGCATAGGACAGCCACCCACAACAAGAGTGATCCTGCCCCAAATATCAGTAGTATTGAGGTTGAGAAATGCTGCTCTAAAAAACCTTAGGTTGAAGGGATCCATAAAATGATCTGCAATGCGGAGTCAAAATGTTCCAGGTTGAGGAGATATATACTGAAAAGGATCAAAGTATAATTAAATGCTATCATTCATTTAATTATACCATTGAGGCTCAGCTAATCAGTGAAAGAATTTTGCAAAAAATTTTGCAACCACAAGCCATTTGCACATATTGATATACCAGCACACTATATCTAAGCAAAGCCCAGGTATCTATAGAAGTCATAATCTGAGTTTTATTTTTTTTATTTTTTTTTATTTTTTTGTTTTATTTATTTTTTTTTAAATATATTTTATTGATTGTTTACAGAGAGGAAGGGAGAGGGATAGAGAGTTAGAAACATCGATGAGAGAGAAACATCGATCAGCTGCCTCCTGCACACCTCCTACTGGGGATGTGCCCGCAACCCAGGTACATGCCCCTGACCGGAATCGAACCCGGGACCCTTCAGTCCACAGGCCGACGCTCTATCCACTGAGCCAAACCGGTTTCGGCCATAATCTGAGTTTTAAAACAGTTGTTTAGTTTAGGGTCCTACCCTGCTCTCTGAGATTAGTCTGCAAGCAATTCATGGGCCATCTGATAAATATCTCAACAATGAAAGCTTTATAGTTATGTGGAAAATACAGGAGAAGCATTTCTTTCACAAATATAGACATCTAGCCTTTACTTTACTTCCTGTGCCTAAAGCTATAATGGAATAGTTCACATTTATTCAGAAACTGACTGGTGAACTATGAGGTATTATTGGTGATAAAGCACTCCAGGTATTCTGTTGGCTGACGCCCAGCTATTCAACAGTCTGTACCATTCAGCACAGCAGTGTGACAAGGAAGCCCGGGTGTGTTTTTATTTGTATTCATGTTATTTTAATAATATTCAGCTACTGTCACTTTCATTAATTAATGTGAAAGTCATTAGTCCCAGTGTTATTATTAGAAATGTGCCTTTTCCAAGGCATTCAAACAATGTGCTGTCTCATTGCAGCTACTCATTTCCAAGTCATCCTAGCAGATGGCATGAGGAGAAAGGAGCTGTACAACCAGCCCTCTGATCTCTTTTCAAAATATTTCTTACAAATTCATATATCCTGGGATCCTTGATGTCATTCCTCAATGACCATTGACAATTCACAGAGAAATGGCCTTAGCCCAATAGAAAGCACAAAAATGATTTACTTTACAGAAATAGTAATAGCATCATTGATGGTGATATGTAATTAAGGATATGGGAAAGAGGGTATTCAAACTTTAAGATGCTCCTTAAGAACCTTAATCTATGTGGTCTAATAGTTTTACAGTTAAAATAGGATACAAAACGCAACTCTTCCTTTTGACTCAAAGGAAAACGTGAAATAGGACATAGTACTTTACAAGTATTTCTAGACACAACTTGTCTCTTAGCTTGAGCATTAAAAAAATTGTCCAGGCTAAGTATCTTAGTCTCACTCAGAGAAATAATCAAAACTGAATGCTTATCCAATGTAAAAGTTTTGATTATTCAAGATGAATGTGTTCTAGAGATCTATAACCTAGTGCTCATAGTTAATAATAGTGCATTGTGCGTTTAAAAATTCTTCAAGAGGATTGATCTCATGCTAAATGTCCTTACCACAATGAAAAAAATGTTTCCTCCCTTAGATCAGACCTCTTTTATGCTGAGAAATTGATGAGGAAGTCAGGGGCACATTCAGTTTCCTTGCTCTTGCCTAACCCTAGTTCTAAACTTTTCTCTACCTCCTTGTTCAATCAATATGTCTAATTTCTATCCCTGTAGGGGCTGGATTGCAAGAAGCACAGAAGCTGAAGAGTTAATTGTGCCTACTTGAAAGAAAGGCAGTGAATCCCTTAGCATCCATAAAATTGTCCAAAAGATAGACTCTCTTTTGGACATCTGCCAAGTCTAGGTGGCACCAACTGAAGATCACAGAGGTACCAGGTAGGGAAGATTCTGCTCTTCCCTATTAATTCCCTCATTATCCCCTCCAAACCCAGAGGGGTTAAAAGCTACAGATAGAAGTATTGAAGAAATGACCCTGACCTTTCCCTGTACTCTACGATCTCATGCCTGGGTCAGGCCCAAAGTTGGCAAAGGGAGAAGATTTACTTGGATGTACAGTTGAAGTCTTGATTAATATTCTGGACTGGACCAGAGTTGTGTGATTATTAGATTAGACTGAAGTTTTAATCTTCAAACAAGGGACCATTTGTTTATCCTCTAAAAGGTAAGACCTGCCTAAGGGTTCATCCAGGGGCAGAAAAAGAACTAATCCATAGAGAGTACTTAAAGGAACTGAAGACACAATTTGAAAGGAAAATTACGTTGTTTTATGTTTGTATTCTACAGAGTCCAGATTATTCAGTGAACCAGCTACACCTTTATTTCATTTTGGTGGGATACCTGCCAGCACAAACTAAAAGCACATTCTCTTCTTCATTTGCACTCAACCATCAATACCTCCCCAAACACCTTTTCACACACAAAAAAAAAAACACACACAAAAAAAACACACAAACAAACAAACAAAAAAAACCCAACTCTTTAAAAACCCACAATTGTCTGTCTTTATTCTGTCTTTATAATAATATGGGCATGCTTAAATCTGGGAACTCTAATAGGTTAAATAAATGGACAAAATGTGAGTACAGAATTGTAAAGTTAAAAGTTGTCTATATGTTCCTTCTAGTTTAACCATACTTATGGAAATTTGGCTACACATACACTAAGAAACTGGCTACTGAGATGTGATCATGTTACAATGAGGAAATTGAAGCTCACCTAAAGAAAGACAGCGCGTACACAATAGCAGCTTACCACCAGGGTTTCCTAGTCTAATAACCTTGCTCCTGCCTTTCTTTAGTTATTTTTTTTCACCCATTAACATTTTTATTTTTTTTTTGCTTCTTGTCAGGAGTGTGTAGTTTAGACCATACATGCAATAGAACTATAGATTGTTCATGTTCATATGGTCTGATGCAGAAACAAACATATATATATATTTCCTTCCCTATGGTTTAGACAACTGATCCTTTCAACAAATCATAATGTAGTGATGTGCTTACTAAGGGGAAACTCTCTATGCAACACTCACAAAGCACTGTGCTCAAGACACCATTGTTAGAGTAGCAAGAGGGCCATTAGGCTGCCATTTTAGACACGGTACATAATGTGCACGTAGATCATTTCTGCACTGAGTACCCTATAAATCTTGCCAAATTAGATTTACTTAGTGCCAAGTTTATGGATATTGCCAATTTCTCTCTCACCCTGGAAAATTATAGGATTTTCTTTTTCTGATGAAAGAAAGGACTCGTAAGCAGAATTGTGAGCACCTGCATCCCGTTCTTGGCCTGCCTCTTGCCTTGAGAACCACCTTGGCTGGCCTGCAATACCTGTGGGGGCTTCAAGGACCATGGGCTCTATGAACATTATAATATCCATCCTACCTGCTGAGTTTTTTTTTTAAAAAATTAAAAATATAACCTGCTTAGAACAGAAGAAATTTCTTTCAAATAATTGAACATCTGGGGATTTTAGTGGGGCATTTGGTATCTTTAACATTTTCAAACAGAATGTGTTCTTCCAGTTCATTATTAAAATAATATGCGCAGCAATTTATAAAGTGATAACAGAGCAGCTATTATGCTTGGAGACAGAATCTTTGAATGGATAAATAAGTAGACCTGAGTCAAGTGCAGTGTCAGTGTCCCTACTCTTTAATACTGTAAGCCACTGATCTCTTGGACATCTTTAAATTTTCATGTATTTGGACTGGGGCCATTTGGTTCAGGTAGCCTTGTTAAAAAGGGATTTGCAGGTCTTTGCAGTGTTATAGCCCTGCCAAGTTAGAATACTCAAGACAAGGTCAATGTCTAGGACTCTCTTGTATTAAATCAGCAAGTAAGCTTATATGCATTGCAGATTCCTTGCCCATGAGATCTCTTGTCTAAAGCAATCTGCTGAAAGGTGATAGGGTTGAAGCATGGGCTAGACAACATGCATATGGCAGAGAGTTTGTAATATTCTAAGTGGCATCAACAGTGTCCCCTTGGGTCAAGACAGGAACAGTATTGGTAAATCAATAGTTTAATACATCCAAAACAAGATTATTTATCAAAACTATTTCTTATTAAGCAGAATTCTGCAAAACAAACTCCTTTGCTGACTTAGTTGTCAGGAGCTTCCTTGGATCAGATGGCATATCCTACCCACACGGAAACGCTAATCAACAGCTACAATCTCCTTGCATTTCTGCTCTGACAGAAGGTTTGCTAAACAAACCAAGCGTTTCCCTTATGCTTAGGCACATGGCTAGTAAGTAAATTCTGACAAATTAAATTGTACTTATGGAAGATTTGGAGAGTAATGACATTACTCAAATATTAAGTCATAACTGAAATCATTAAATCACATGCAACATTCAAAAAATTTTTCTGAAATATACAATGGCTCATCTGTAACTTAGAAAGAAAATGTCTTTATATAATGATTGGTCAAATATATGGAGAGAGAAAATTGAAAACAGTCTTTATAATGAAACCTGCCTGGTTTTCTAAACAAACAAACAGAAAACAGGGTGGGGGAAGATAAATAAAGGAATAAAACACTCTATAGGTTCTCTATTGGTTCTAAAATAATCAGTGAGTTTCTGTTAAAAGAATAAAAAATTAAAACATTAATTTTAATATATTGGAAACTGTCCCTGAACTTTCATGTTCTCGAAAGAATGAGAGGTTAGTGCAAAAACAAAGAAAATCCTCCTAGTGACCTTATAAACCAAGAGCAAGTTTCAGTGGCAGATTTCTCAGTAGATTGATTTCCTCACATCTCACAGCATTTTCCATTCTCTGTGCCCATGGCTGGGAACTACAATTACTGCTGAGGGATAGAATTTTTTGATCTTCCTCCAAGGTATCATTCTGCAGGGAGCAAAACAACCATAGTTATTCTTATAATTCTATGTATGGGCAAATTATTCTCTCTGCTTCCCACCTCACTCTCTTATAAACTTCTATCAAGTGAATATTTCTCAACAGGTACAAAGGACATAAGCTTTCCAAGACATTGAGCAGCTGGAAGTTTACAAATTATGTCAGCCACTAACTCTGCTCTTGCTACCTGAACAAGGATGTGGGTTTGCTGATGATACATTTGGTTCAAGGATCAGAAAAGCATATTGTTCATAAATATTCCTTTAAATTTAAGACAGATGGTTAATGTAAGTTCTTCAACAAGGGAGATATTGGAGATAGAAGCCTACATAGAAAAGGGTAACAGCCCAACAAGAATTTTTCTCTTTTCTCAGTCCTGATGGGATTTTACCTGCTTAGCATGTGTTAGCAACTGAGGAATGTGAAGACAAAGGAAAATCCTTTGTCAAAGGATGAGCTGCATTTTGTCCTACACTGTGTAGCCTCCTCACTGACAGGAAGTTCTGTATCATTGTCTAAATAAGCCAAGTACCCGTAGTGTTTTATACCAAGTATGTATGTATGTGGTGATGGTGGCAGTGGGTTAAACTTAAGAACACTAGAAGGGAAATCGGGTCAAAAGGACTCAGGAAACTCCATACTGCTTTCCACAGTGGCTGCTCCAGTCTGCATTCCCACCAGCAGTGCACGAGGGTTCCTTTTCTTCACATCCTCCCTAACACTGTCCATTGTTGATTTGTTGATGATAGCTGTTCTGACAGGTGGGAGATGATACCTCATTGTTGTTTTGATTTGCATCTCTCAGATGATTAGTGACTTTGAGCATGGTTTCATATGTCTCTTGGCCTTCTGTATGTCCTCTTTTGAAAAGTGTCTATTTAGGTCCTTTGCCCATTTTTTTATTGGATTGTTAAGTTGTATGAGTTCCCTATAAATTTTGGAGTTTAAACCCTTATCAGAGATAACATTGGCAAATATGTTCTCCCATGCAGTGGGCTTTCTTGTTGTTTTGTTGATGGTTTCTTTTAAAAATGGGACTCCCATTTGTCCCAGTGTTCCCACTTCTAGGAATATATTCCAAGAAATCAGAAATACCAATCAGAGAGGATATATGCACCTCTATGTTCATAGCAGCAAAATTTACAATAGCTAAGATTTGGAAACAGCCTAAGTGCCCATCAGCAGATGAGTGGATTAAAAAACTGTGGTACATCTACACAATGGAATACTGTGCTGCTATAAAAAAAAGAACTTTTACCATTTGCAACAGCATGTATGGACCTGGAGAGCATTATGCTAAGTGAAATTCGCCAGTCAGAGAAAGATAAATATCACATGATCTCGCTCATATGTGGGATATAATGAACAACATAAACTGAAGAACAAAAGTAGATCCAGAGACAAAGAAACACGGAACAGACCATCAAACCTCAGAGGGAAGGCAGGGGAGGAAGGGTGAGTAAGAGATCAACCAAAGGACCTGTATGCATGCATATGAGCATAACCAATGGACAGACACTTGGGCGGTGGAGGCTTGTCTTGGGGGGTCGGAGTGGCTGGGGAGGGGTCAATTGGGGAAAAAGAGACATGTAATACTTTAAACAATAAAAAAAACTCAGGTATCCTTGGAAGAGTGGTGTGAAAGATAGAAGAGATTCTGTTTTTGTGTGAGGTTGTAAAGTTGTAAAGTTGATTAAATGGTATCATCTCCTAATATGTGTTATCTATAGCTAAAAATATTTATTACCTCTGTAAAGTACAGGGGCCTTGACTCCATTTATGGTGCCCTAGGAAGAACTCTGTACACAATGTTAAGTCAAATTAATTTTCTCAGACAAGTGAGATTGGTGTTATCTACTTCAATTATGTGTATGCTGGGTGTACCCAGATTTACAGCTCAGGAACCACCCAAATGAAACGTTCATTGAAAATAAATAATTTGAGAACTCCATACTTTTATCTTCTGGAAATCACATTAGAACTGAGCTCTAGAATTAGAGAAAAAGCACAGCTATTCATTCAGATCTCCACTGTTGGCCTTAGATGTACCAGCAGTAAATGCTTATCCCTGCCCTGTTTTCCTAGTCTCTCTCAGACCCTTCTGCATCCTGAGCTCCAATTGCAGCATCCCTGCACTCACTGAGCATCAGTGCTGGGCAAACCCTAGCACACTGTCAACAGCTTCCCAGTTTCTAAAAAGATTAAATGCCCAGTTCCTCTATTTTCTGGTTCTGGAAGCAGAGGAATCAATGATTGTTCTCTAGTCTAGTACTGGATCTCACAGTCATGTCGCACTCCACCATTTACCAAGTGCGTTCATGAACATTTTCTTATTGGTTCTTCACACGAATTCTATGAAGTAGATATTGTTATCTCTGCTTTATGAATAAGAACACTGAAGCACGGACTCAGATCCAGGAAATTTGACAACTTTTCTACAACTTCCACTCACGGGTCAGAAATCCTCAGTTTATTTACAAATAATTGAGTACACTGTGGTTTATGCTTTAGTAAAGATGTGATTCTAAACTGGATTTTCTTAGGTGAAAGTATAGTTTTTCTGGCTTCCTAACCTGCTTCCACCCTTAGTCAATATGTGCTCAGGCAATATGAGCAAATTCACTTCATCAGTATCATAAGCAAAATTTAATCATGAAGGTAAAAAAATCATGAGGGAAAAATGGCTCATACAATGCATGAGAGCTCATCTAATCTTTACACTGGTAACACCTGTGGAAAAGATGGGATTCCTTCCATAAAAATATTTATCTCTAAAGCATCTCCTCCAAATAGTTGTGCACAAAATAAATCATTCATTGATCAAGAATTTTGAGTATTGGAGTACTGTCTTTTAAAAAATATGTTTTTATTGATTTAGAAAGAGAGAGGGATAGTGAAATAGAAACATTGATGAGAGAGAAACATCGATTGGCTGCCTCCTGCATGTCCCCTATTGGGAATCAAGCCCACAACCCGGGCATGTGCCCTGCCTGGGAATCCAACCAGTGACCTCTTGATTCATGGGTCGAGGCTCAACCACTGAACTGGCCAGGCCGGAGAACTATCTTAAGTGCTAAGATATAACAGTGAATATAATATAGTTCTTGCAGTCAAAGATCTACAGTCCAATAACCAGACAACTGGAGTAGAGTTATATACAGAAACAACCCCAGGGACCACAAGTACAGATAGAAAGGTCCTATGCAAGTTTTTGAAGGTCAAAAAAGAAATGGTCAGAAAGCCATGTCTGAGACAGGAAGAACACATAGTAATGAATGTGGCGTGGAAATGGGCAGTGAGAAGCTGAAGCTGAGCGTTTTTCAGCTTGGATACTACTCTGTGGCCCAGGTATTTCTCTCCTGGCTGCACTCCAACTTTCACCAGCCTGTTTTTTATTCCCATTTTATAAACTAGAAAAGGCATACTAAGAGAATTTGAAAGACTTATCCAAGGTCACATAGCTAGTGAGAGATCCAATAACTAATACCAAGTCTGTAAGACATTATGGTTTTAGAGAAGAAAGCACCAGACTTAAAGTCAGGCAAATGGAATTCTATTCTGTCACCAAATCCCTATACAACCTTCAACAGGTCACTGAACAGCTATGCTCTGCTTCCCTTATCTGTAAAATGAGAGGATTTAAACCAGGTGACCTCTAAAGTTTCTGAGTTTTCAGTCTGATACATTTAACTCTTTCTTGTCTCCTGCTCAGATCAATTCAAGTTCAAGGAAATCCTGAAAAATAAAGAGAAACTACTAACCATAATAATAGATATATAAACAATAGCCATCCTTTTCATACATATAGAGGGAGAAATACACCACAATTCTCTCTAAAGCCCAATGTAATTTTTGACATGATGGATGTGCCATTTTGGACTAACCACTCTTTTAGATTAACAGAAGTCATTGCAAAATGATTACAATATGATTATATTTCACTTCTACCATTGTTTCAGGATAGTGAATGGAGCACCTGACCTACCAAGGGATTTTTGTGGCTACATCTCATTTGTTAAGTTTTGCTATGTTTTTATTTTTAGTTATTAGGTAGGCTTGGGAAAACCAACACTCTAAGTATAATGAATAAGATCTTAATCTTCCTTGGAAAAAAACTCATGTATCCAGGCAAAGAAATTATTTAAATACATAAAAATGAAAGAAGGCAGAAAAGTATTGTTCAAGAATGTTTATGAATAGTTGAATTTTAAGGTTTGTACTAGAGATAATTTTTTAAACTAAAATCTTTTTATTAACTATTTTTAATAATTAAAAAAATCCTAACAGAGTTTTAAATATAGCTTCTCCTTAACACTGCTTTAGAAATGTATATTTTAAATATATCTTCAGATTTAAAAGTTAAAGTAATCTTTATATTTCTATAGTAGCCCGGTGCACAAAATTCATGCACATTAAAAGGGAATTAATTAGCGGAAATATTTTAATATTACTATTTGTCCTTTCTCTAAAATAGAAGTGTGAAAGATGAAAGGAAATTAGTAAAATGTATGTGAAAATAATATATAAATGTATTAATAAATAAACAGTAACAAAAGGATATAACAACAACAGAGGCATGATATAAAAACAACAAAAACATGGCATGAAAACAAAAACATGATATAAAAACAACAGTGATGCAAACAATGACTGATAAAGTGATTAAACTTATTCTAATATCTCCCTGTATACCACATTGAGAGTGAAAACACTTTCAGAGTGCATGACTAATTTTCCTTGTGATGAAATATTTAGAACTTTAACTTTAACGTCACATGCTCTTCAAACTCGAGAGAAAGCAACATATAACTGGCCATGTGCGAAAACAGGTTCAGGTAGGAATATGCCTACTCTGTCTACAGTTTGTCCTTGTGATTTATTAATAGTCATCACAAATTCTGGCATCATGGGAAACTGTCATTGAATCAATTTAAATGGGAGGCCAGTGTCAGAGGGACAAATCAATTCTTGGAATCAGAACAGCCTCTCCCTGTGCAGATCCTGTTAATACTTCAGCTTCAATAATGTTAGGTCGTAATCTTTTGATAATAAATCTGGTACCATTACAAAGACCCCATTTACTATTGAGATTTCTCAATAGCATGATGATTGCACCCACTTTCAATTTTAATTTATGACATGGCATTCCCGAAGGAGTAATACTATTAAGAAATTTGATGGGAAAATTTTTCTTTTCAGCATCATCTGTTGAATCAATGGAATCATCACTCAAATATGTGTGAAAATCTCCATTGAGTATATCCACAATTTCTTCATTTAACTTTTGAACATGCTCATTTTTTGGACAAAGAATTGCATGTTTAGATATATTTTTAATATTATCTATAGATATAGTATTTCTAAAGGTAGCTTCAATAATAGATCCATTACAAATCATTTTACGGGGGATTTCAATAATATCCATTCCTAAATGAAAACTGCTATCAAGTTTGCCATCTCCACATTTTATTAACCATCCACTATAAGCAGAATCCTCTGATCTCATATTTGTTGTAAGAGACAACTTTCTGAAACATCCCCAAACATTACAGTACTTTAAACTCATTTGTACTATGGCCAATCGCATAGCATGCAGTACAATACTGAGACATTGTCGAAAATCCCCTCCAAGAAGGAGAAATTTCCCACCAAATACAACATTCCAATTCATAATTTCTCCTAGTAATCTGTCTATGGCGTTTATAGCATGACTGGATGCATTGGTGCATTATTCAATAATGAGAAGTTGGGCCTTTTTAATAGTTTTAGCAACTTCACTGTTTATATCGAGTCCAGTAATTGAAGTTTCATTTAATGGAATCAGTAATTTATATTGAGAATGAAAGGTGCTTTCACCAAGAAGTAAATTTGCAGCAATTCCTGTCGACACTGTGGGTAAAACAGTACCACCATGACCTCTAATATAATGTATTAAAACTTTATACAGATATGCAGATGAATGGGGTTCCTGGCTGGCAGCAAGCTATCCAACAGTGGATTCTGTGAGAAATTGGGCTCCCTCCTCCCTACTGTCAGGGTCTGGTTTGAAGGCCGGCCATGTCCCCTGTTGGTCCAGAACCACAGTTCTACCATGCAGTGGCCTCCACCTCAGCAACTCAGGACTGACTGCTGCTGGGCGCTCCTGGTGCTCTGGAGGGTGAGTTCTTCCCTCAGGCCTTGCAGAAAACAGCTCAGGGAGGGCGCAGCCCTTGGCAACTCGACCCAGGACTCAGTGTGTCCATGCTCCGAAAGCTGGTTCCTGCCTCAAACCTCGCCCTTAACGGAAACAGCTCGGGGAGGGCGCAGCCATTTCCAAGACGACCCCTGCAGGACTGACTTCCTTCTGGTTGGTTGAGCTTCGGTCGTGACGTTGCACCCAGGGTTTTTATATAAATAGATAGCAATTCATCCTGATGTAATAGATGTCAGAACATTTTTCACATATATTACATATTTTTTTCACTTTATAATATCATGGGAGTTAGGTAATGTATTTGTTTCCTAAGACTGCTATTACAAATTACCAAAAATTGGGTGGCTTAAAACAACAGAATTTAGCCTGGCTGGTGTTGCTCAGTGGTTGAGCATTGACCTATGAGACCTATGAACTAGGAGGTCATGGTTCAGTTCCCAGTCAGGGAAAATACCCCAGTTGTAGGCTTGATCCCCAGAAGGGAATGCCAAATAAGGATGTGCAGGAGGCAGTCAATCAATGATTCTCTCTCATCATTGATGTTTCTATCTCTCTCTCTCTCTCTCCCTCTCCCTTCCTCTCTGATATCAATAAAAATATATATATTTTAAAAACAAACAGTTTATACTCTCATAGTTCTGGAGGCCAGAAGTCCAGAATTAAGGTGTCCTCCAGTCCATGCTCCCACTGAGACTGTGGGCAGGATCCTTCCCTGTGCCTTCCTAGCTTCTGGTGGCAGGCTTCGATCTTTGCTGTTCTTGGTCCAAGGTGCCCTACTTCAGTCTTTATAGTCACACGGCCTTTTCCCTGTGTCTGTGTTCAAATTTTCCTCTTCTTATAAGGAAAGCAGTCACATTCAAGTAGAGTCCAACCTAACCCTAATGACCTCTTAACTTGATCACATCTTCAAAACCCCTGTTTCCAAAAAATGGTCATAGTCACAGTTTAAGGCTTCACTATTTTTGAGGATTATAATTCAACCCATATTAGATAGCCTTAGTGTGGTTATTATTTCCATTTTGTAAATAAGGAAACTAAGACTTGGACACATAAAGTCATACAGAATGTTACTAGCAGAAAAGACACAGGAGATTATGTCTTTTAACACTTAAACCAGGCTTATTCTATCAAAGAAGTACTAAGGTTTTCAAACAAGTTAATTATTTGCCTAGAATCAGAACTTACATCACTCATTTATCTAGACAGATTTCTTGCCTCAAGTCCAAATTGCTTCAGGCTCTTGAAGGATGCTTGGGTACATGCTAAGTTATTATTTGTGAAAATCAAGTCTAGTTGCCTTTGAGTATAATTGTACCTCATTACTGGGAAGATATATTTTCTTGCTAAAATACATTTTATGGTGCCTATTTTCAGCTAACTTATGCGCAGAAATAATAGATCATTCTTTAACTACCTCCATTCGTAACCCCAAACATTCTTTGGCTTCTGTAAATTGTGCTGAAATAAACCTGGAATATTCTGCGGTAAATGGGACATGCTGGAACCTTTCTCTAAAGCACTTATGCCAAGAAATACTTCATTTGGGATCATGGAATAAGAGCAGCAAAATTAAAACACAGATTTTTCAAGTGCTAGCATAGTTGTCCCAAGGAAACTGAGTCATCTTTCCTTTCTCAACTCTCTGCCCTATTTGTCAGCAGTACTCTCTAGCCAGACAACACTCTTCTTTTCATAGGCATCCTACTCCATTCTGGGATTTCATTTATTTACTGCCGTGTTGGTCCAGCTGTGAAAAGAGGCCGTGGGCCAGGGTACAAGACATAAATTAAACCATCCCTTGGACTCGCCTCTCTAACACATGTGATTGTTTTTTAATAAGAATCTATTTGTAGGAAATTCCCCTGAAACCTCTTGGCACATGGCCAACTGCCTGCTGGTCGAATGAATGACTTCTGATTGTATGGAACTTCACTGTGAGCCTAGATGTTCTAACCTAGAGATGCAGGCAGCAGAGAGAGGTTCAGGTGACTAACAAGATGCTAATGGTAAAGATCAGTAAAGCCAATAAAAAATTCAAACTCTACGTGCCTTTTGATTCTGTATCTTACTGGCAAGTCTGAATCAATTGACTTTTCAAGATATCCTATAAGCTGTACTTAATTTTGATAAATAGGCTTTATTTTATTCATTTATTAATTCCTCCGTGAACATATATTGAGAATCTACTACATATCAGGCACTATTCTGGCACTGGGAATGCAGCGGTGAATGAAAGAGACAAAGACCTTCCTTTTATGAAGGTAGACACTTTCCATTCCAAAAAAATACTGTAATGTCCCACACACAAGGAAGGGCGAGATAGAAAGGTGACTCATCTGGGAACTGAACAGCCTGTCTCTGTCACGTCTCTGTGCCCTCTGCTCTCTGGAACTTGGGTAATTTGTTTACAAAGTGAGAGAAAGATTTTTTTTAAAATTGAAGACTTCCTTCCATTCTTCCCTTCCTATTAACTACTTCTCTACCCTACCCACACATGCCAGATGCAACAAAGTGTCGTGAATACCGGGAACTTACAGTAAGGCTTTCTCTAGAATGTAGGCATTACAAGGAGGCAAGCAGCGCTCAGAGATTAAAGTACAAAGTCAACACAAAGGTATATAGCCCCCTCCTCCAGGAAAGAGGGCAGACACCAGACCAGTATGTCTTGAATACTGTAATAATATTAGTTGAGACTGTAACACTGCTTAGTAATAATAGCATATCATAAATATGTATTACACAAATAAATGATCCTTTTAATCCAAAAATTATATGATATTATGGCATTGCATAGAGGTAGCTTTTTAAAGAAAGATTTATTTAAACAAAAATACCTTTTTATCTCAAATTTGGTTACTTCTTACTTTCTAAAATAAAAGACTATACTGTTTGGCTATTCATAAAATTACCATGAAGGTAAGGACTGTGTAAATCTTGTTCATCACTAGAACCAAAGACTTAAGATAGCTTCTAGCACTCTGGAAATATTAACAGAATGAATACATTAATAATAACTAATGAAAGCCCTAACTGGTTTGGCTGAGTGGATAGAGCATCAGCCTGTGGACTCAAGGGTCCCGGGTTAGATTCCGGTCAAGGGCATGTACCTTGGTTGTGAGCACATCCCCAGTAGGGGGTGTGCAAGAGGCAGCTGATCAATGTTTCTCTCTCATCGATGTTTCTAACTCTCTATCCCTCTCCTTCCTCTCTGTAAAAAATCAATAAAATATATTTTAAAAATAATAATAATAATAACTAATGAAAAATAATCATTTACAAACAACATCTCAAAGGCAGCTTGACCAGCCCAAGAATCATTACAATATCTATATAATAAAAGCCTAAGCGACCGTTAAGGTGGAATGACCAGAACGACCGGTCGCTATGATGTGTACTGACCACCAGTGGGCAGATGCTCAATGCAGGAGCTGCCTCTTGGTGGTCATTGCGCTCCCACAGGGGGAGTGCCGCTCATCCAGAAGCTGGGCTCATGGCTGGGGAGCACAGGTGCAGTGGTGGGAGCCTCTCTCACCTCTGCAGCAGTGAGAAGGAGCAGTGAGCAGGGAGGCGGTAAGGAGCAAGGGGTCTCAATCTGCGAGAGGGATGTCCAACTGCTGGCTTAGGCCCACTTCTAAGCTGGCAGGTGGACATCCCCCAAGGGGTCCCAAACTGCAAGAGGGCACAGGCTGGGCTAAGGGAACAAATTTCGTGCACCAGGCCTCTAATTCTCTTATAAAAGGCCAAACCAAAATATGCTGAAATAATCTTAAATATATATTTAAACAGAGATTTTAACACATGCCTTGCTCTTTTTTCCCCTTTCGTTCCTACCTGCCCAGTGAAGGATTCTTCCCCATTGCTTTCCAGTGCGATGTGTGGGGCCCTTCTATAGTGCCTGCACAGCCAGCTGAGGGACCCAGAGGGAACTCAGAGGCAGCCTGCATCCGTTCTCTGTGCCATGCACTTAGAGGGCTCCTAGTTCTCAGTTCCCTGTTCACCAATATTAGGCCTTCTTATTAAAAACACTGATTTCATACTCCACTGTGTCCATGAAATAAGGTACAAAAAGGTCCTTAAAGGATTTGGGAGAATATTATTTAAATAGTGAAGAATTAATTTCTAGTCAAAGGTGTCATAAAAGATCAAAAGCATGAATACATAAACACAGATATAGATACAGATATGTTATCAATGTACCCTCTTGTTTCTATAAGGGTCCTAGTGCAGACTCACGCAATGTCCCTAATCTAGTATGAAGACCCCATTATACATCACAAGATGTGGAATTCAGAGAAAGAATATTTAAAATCCTATGTCTGGTCATTGTAGAAGTCTTCAAAGTATCTAGTTACAGTTAAACAGCACTAACTATTCAAAAACCTGCTTTGTAACTATCAATATGAGTAAGCTAATTTTTTTTTTTAATCTTTATTGTTCAGATTATTACATTTGTTCCTCTTTTTTTCCCCCATAACTCCCCTCCTTCCAGCTCCCACCCCACCCTCCACCCTCACTCCCCACCCACTGAGTTCATCCATAGGTGCATGATTTTTGTCCAGTCACTTCCCGCATCTCCCACACCCCTTTTCCCCCAAGAATAGTCAGTCCATTCCCTTTCTATGTCCCTGATTCATTATAGTCACCAGTTCATTCTGTACATCAGGTTATTTATTCACTTGATTCTTAGATTCATTTGTTGATAGATGCATATTTGTTGTTCATAATTTGTATCTTTACCTTTTTCTTCTTCTTCCTCTTCTTAAAGGATACCATTCAGCATTTCATATAATACTGGTTTGGCGGTGATGAACTCCTTTAGTTTTTCCTTATCTGTGAAGCTCTTTATCTGACCTTCAATTCTGAAGGATAGCTTTGCTGGATAAAGTAATCTTGGTTGTAGGTTCTTGGTATTCAGCACTTTGAATATTTCTTGCCATTCCCTTCTGGCCTGCAAAGTTTCTGTTGAGAAATCAGCTGACAGTCGTATGGGTATTCCCTTGTAGGTAATTGAGCCTCTTTCTCTTGCTGCTTTTAAGATTTTCTCTTTGTCTTTTGCCCTTGGCATTTTAATGATGATGTGTCTTGGTGTGGTCCTCTTTGGATTCCTTTTGTTTGGGGTTCTCTGCGCTTCTTGGACCTGTAAGTCCATTTCTTTCTCCAGGTGGGGGAAGTTTTCTGCCATTATTTCTTGAAATAGGTTTTCAATATCTTGCTGTCTCTCATCTTCTGGCACTCCAATGACTCTGATATTAGTCCGCTTAAAGCTGTCCCAGAGGCTCCTTACACTATCTTCACAGTTTCGGATTCTTTTTTCATTTTGCTTTTCCAATTGGGTGTTTTTTGTCGAATCTTTGTTTTGATTCTTGTGCTCCTCTGGTCTGCTATTGGGTATAATATTCTTTATTTCAGTCCGTGTATGCTTACTTTCTAATTTCTTTATCGTAGCATCGAGGGTCTCATTAGTTTTCGTGAGGCTCTGCACAAATTTATGGCAAGCCCTCAAAATTGCGATCCTTAGCTCCATATCCTCCATTTCTGTCATGTTTTTTTTGTCTCCGCATCTTTTATGCTTTCTTGGTGCACCCCCTTGTGGTCTCTGTGCGCAGTCTTGTTCTAGCCAAGCCTTAATTGTTGTAGTTAACACTAGAGGGATTTGACCACCAGGCTGACTGGCTGTGGAAATCAGCTGTGGGAAAACTTCAGTCCTCAGGGGAGGCGCTAATCCAGCCTTTGCCTGAGGCGATCGGCAAATGGCTGTGCGCAGGGTTTGGGCGGGGCGGGCTCAACAGGGCGGGGGGAGGGAGCAGCTATGGCCGCTCTCAGTCCGTCCCCAGGGGCTCTGCCTCTCTGTCCCAGCAATCGCTGCAAACCTCGGAGGGGCCGTAGCCAGACAGTCCCGCTTCTCCCGTTTGAGTCTGGGTCCCTAGAGACTCGCCCGGATCTGTAGCCCAGAGTCTGAGACTCGCTCCTGATTGAAAACGACAATCGCGCCCTCAGCCGCCAGCCCGCTTTGCGCGCGCACCCTCACCACCGCACCGCCGTACCTTTAAATTTTCCACACTGCGCCTCCGCTGAGCGTCGGGATGCTGTTGTTTTTGCTTCTAGTTGAAGAGACTCTCCTCAGCCAGCCTTCCCGTGGTTCTGGTTGATGTCCGCTCCGACTTTTAGTTGTATTTTTAAAGTGGTTGTCCACGGTGGCAGTCTCCGGTGTTTACCTATGCCGCCATCTTCGATTCTCCCCGTAAGCTAATTTTTTAAGACAAAAACCTATGGTTAAAAAGTAAGGCCTCATTGGCTATATTGCCTCCACAAATTCTACTCATCAGGAGTGGAGATTCTTTGGTCCCATTTCTACATCTGTAGGAGCATCTGCCTTGATGCAAGTCAAACCCAATTGACAAATAGAAATTTTTCAGCATGCTTGTCTGTACTTATATCTAGTCAACCAGCAGAACAAATAAAAATAAAGATCTTACCTTTTGTCAAGCTAACAACTAAATATCTATTACTTTTTTCCAGCATGAAAGTACATAATGAAAAGGAAGACTGACCTTGATTTGTAGATAGAGAAAAGAAAATATAAGTAAAAACTAACAAAATAAATGCAAAGACAAAGCACACAATGAACCTGGTTATTGATCCTCATGATCCAATGTATTTCTTTCCACTAGTGTAGATCTTTACTGTATTACTGTCTGTTGTGGCTATTGAGGTATGAGTTAATACTTTAAGAGTTAATTTATTAATTATCACTGAAAATAATGTTGTTAGGATATCGGGCACAGAACTTTAACACAAAAACAAGAAGAAGAATCTAAGACTATTTGCTTGCTGAAAGATGAAGAGACACAGTGAGGATAGCATTGTCTTCTATTATTTAATCCTTTCAGGTAAAAATATCAACATTTGGTCATTCTTAGAAAGACAGTGTTACTTGGTGGAAATCATTTAGACTGGGGGATCAAATAGACTAAGGTTAAAATCTCAGTCTCTCAGTTATTTTCTCTAAGCCCTTAATTCAATTCTCAATTCTTGTCTATTAAATGGAAAAGACACACCTCCCTCCCTAAGTTGTAATGATTAATTCCAAGTGAAGAATAATATAAAGCATCTACTACATAAGTGTTTGGCTTAGAGATGTGATTAATAAAGAGTATCTATAGTTTTCATGCTTTTGTTTCCAAATGGCATAACTAGTGATGCTAGTGGGAGTATTCAGAGGCTCATTTCAGCTCAGTGAAGAAGATAATTTCTAAGAGTTAGAACTGCCCAAAGACCATTTCAATTGGGTTGCTTACTATGAGGTGGTGACTTCCACATCATTGAAAGCCTTCAAGCAAAACCTAAATGACCTTTACCAGGCAGGCATGATTAATAGGGAATTGAGTATGAGGCTTAAATTCTAGACCCTTTTAAGTACTAAGTCTCTATGATGCCTTGAAATTTCTGATAGATTCTGAAATGATGAACACAATTTTTCTGATTATTCTTGAAAAGCAAAGATAATGACATTAGACAGAAGGGAGGAAATTTGTCATGAAGCATTGAGTTTGACTTAAATTGTATCTTTGCTTGTCCAAAAAATTAATGTTCAGATTCATGATTTTCCCCCCAGCAACAGGCTTTGGAAAAATAGAAAGGTCTAAATGTTCTCCAGCCTCTGGCTTTCAGTTGTCAACTTAAATAGTTCTCACTGTTCCACTTCATGTTTTCTCTCTAGTTGAGAAGCAAACATGGCAAAGGTAGTTAAGCAAGTGCTGTTGATTAGCCCTAGGAAAACAACCATTTACTACTAATTCATCAGGATATGTCCTGGGAATTCTTTTTCTCCAATTCAGTTTCTCAGTTGGCCAAAGTTCTGTCTCTTCTTTCTCCAACCAGAAAGAGGAAAAGAAATATCTTCTTATCTCATGCACAGTTTTCCTCTCAACTCTGAAACTCAGAGTACTCAGCCCTATAGAGAATTGCTTATCCTAAGAGGGTCTCTCAAGGCAAATTCCCAAAAAGACTATTCTGTTACCAAATGGAAGTGTCATACCACTCACCAAACTAATACTAGAAGACATGTTAAAGGGCCTACTTAAAAAAAATAAAATAAAAACAATAATAATCTTATATAATAAAAGAGAAACATGCAAATTAACCATCCCTCCGCTATGCTCAAACCATGTCCACAAGCCAAGCCCACTAGCCAATCTGAGTGACTATGCAAATTAACCAGACAAAGATGGCGGTTAATTTGCATATGACTGTGGCCACAGCCGCAGGCTCCTGGGACCATTGCCAACCTGAGAGGTGAGGCCTGCGGTGCCAAGCCATGCCCACGGGCTTCCAGGACCTTCGCCGGCCCCGGGAGGCGAGGCCATAGCCATGCCCGCAGGCTCCTGGGACTTTCACCAGTCGGGGAGGCATGGCTGCCCACGTCTAGCCACACCCGCAGGCTCCCGGGACCTTGCCAGTGGAAAGCGGGAGGTTTGGAGGACTTGGCAGAGCAGGAGGCTGCTGGACATAGAGCAGAGCAAGAGAGAGGGCGGCTTGGAGGGCGCAGCTCCCTCTGTCACCCCAACTTCCTCATCGCAGCTGTGGAAACTGACAGCAGGGAGGAAGAAGTCCCACTCTCTTACAATCAGCCAGAATCAGCCATTGGTCAGATAACTCTCTGCGCCTGTCAGCCAGGACTCTCATTCACCTGCATCTCAGACCATGACAGTAGAGAGTTGGGATTATGTCTAAAGAACTGTTGATACAACATAGCTCTGCAACCGAAAGATGCTGGCGTTATCGACAGAAAGTGTCTGCAGAGCAGCATGCGTCTAATTTGAAAGAAGGCAGCGCCTGCAACAGGATGTATCTGAACACCAGCTACTGGAAAAACATCGCTTTGATGCCAAAAAATACTGGTGTTATCAACAGAAAATGTCTAAAGACCAACGTGACTTTGAAGTTGAAAAAAGGCGGTGGCAACGACAGAATATGTCTAGAGAACAGTCATCAACAAGTATTACCAATACCGGTAGGAACTGCCTTCTCAGCGAAAATGGATTACATGAGGATGCAATCCTCGAACATAGTTGTGGTGGAATGACTGTTCGATGTGAATTTTGCCTATCACCAAATTTCTCTGATGAAAAACCATCTGATGGGAAATTTACTCGATGTTGTAGCAAAGGGAAGTCTGTCCAAATGATATACATTTTCCAGATTACCCAGCATATTTAAAAAGATTAATGACAAATGAAGATTCTGACAGTAAAAATTTCATGGAAAATATTCAATAAATAGTTTTTTTGCTTTTGCTTCCATGGGTGCAAATATTGCATCGCCATCAGAATATGGGCCATACTGTTTTAGAATACACGGACAATTTTATCACCGTACTGGAACTTTACATCCTTCGGATAGTGTTTCTCAGAAGTTTGCTCAACTCTATATTTTGGATACAGCTGAAGCTACAAGTAAAAGATTAGCAATGCCAGAAAACTAGGTCTGCTCAGAAAGACTCATGATCAACATCAACAACCTCATGCATGAAATAAATGAATTAACAAAATCATACAAGATGCTACATGAGGTAGAAAAGGAAGCCCAATTTGAAGCAGCAGCAAAAGGTATTGCTCCCACAGAAGTAACAACGGTGATTAAATATGATCGTAACAGTGATCCAGGTAGATATAATTCTCCCATGTAACCAAGGTTGCTGTCATATTCAGAAATGAAGATGGAGAACCTCCTTTTGAAAGGGACTTGTTCATTCATTGTAAACCAGATCCCAATAATCCAAATGCCACTAAAATGAAACAAATCAATATCCTGTTTCCTACATTAGATGCGATGACATATCCTATTCTTTTTCCACATGGTGAAAAAGGCTGTGGAACAGATATTGCATTAAGACTCAGAGACAACAGTGTAATCAACAATAATACTAGACAAAATGTAAGGACACGAGTCACACAAATGCAGTATTATGGATTTCATCTCTCTGTGCGGGACATGTTTAATCCTATTTTAAATGCAGGAAAATTAACTCAACAGTTTATTGTGGATTCGTATTAAAAAATGGAGGCCAATCAGATAAATTTCATCAAAGCAAACCAATCTAAGTTGAGAGTTGAAAAATATAGTGGTTTGATGGATTATCTCAAATCTAGATCTGAAAATGTCAATGTGCCGATTGGTAAAATAATAATACTTCCATCATCTTCTGAGGGTAGTCCCAGAAATATGCAGCAGCGATATCAGGATGCTATAGCAATTGTAATGAAGTATGGAAAGCGCAATTTATTCATAACCATGACATGCAACCCCAAATGAGCAGATATTGCAAACAATTTACAACACTGGCAAAAAGCTGAAAACAGACCTGACCTGGTAGGCAGAGTTTTTAATATTAAGCTGAATGCTCTTTTAAATGATATCTGTAAATTCCATTTATTTGGCAAAGTAATAGCTAAAATTCATGTCATTGAATTTCAGAAAAGCGGACTGCCTCACACTCACATATTATTGATATTAGATAGTGAGTCCAAATTACGTTCCTCTAATTAATTCCCTTTCAATGTGCACAAATTTCGTGCACCAAGCTACTAGTTAATAATAATTATAAAACAAAGATACAGAGTTAAACAAATAAAATCACAATAAATATGTACCTATCAATAATCATTTTAAATGTAAATGGCTTAAAAGCCTTAGGGCAGCTGAATGGATAAGAAAACAAGAACCATATATGTACAAGAGACCTACCTTGGAACAAAAGTTGCATATAGATGAAGAGTAAAGGGATGGGAAAAGATATTTCATGCAAATGGAAAGAAAAAAATAAGCTAGGGTAGCAATATTTATATTAGGCAAAATAAACTTTAAAGCAAAGTATATAGACTTTAAGAGACAAAGAACATTACATAATGATAAAGGGAGCAATACAAAAAGAGGATATAATCATTGTAAACATTTATGCACCTAACATAGGAGCCCCTAAATATATAAAGCAATTATTTATGGACATTAAGTTAGAGACTGACAGTAATATAATCATAGTAGGAGATTTTTAATACCCCATTGATATCAGTGGTTACATCTTCCAGACAATCAATAAGAAAACAGTGGCCTTAAATGACACACTAGATCAATGGATTTAATTGATATCTTCAGAGCATTTCCATCCAAATCAGCAGAATACACATTCTTTAAAATGCAAATGGAACATTTACTAGGATAAACTATGTTAAAACATAAAACAAGTTTCAAATTTAAGAAGATTGAGATCATATCAAACATCTTCTCTGACCATAATGGTATGAAACTAAAAATCAATCACAAGACAAAAACTGAAAAACACTCAAAAACTTGGAGGCTAAATAACATGTTACTAAACAATGAATGGGTTAGCAATGAGATCAAGGAAGAAATCAAAAGATATCTTGAAATAAATGAAATGAGAACACAACATCCCAAAATCTAAGGGACACAGCAAAAGTAGTGCCAAGAGAGAAATTACAGGCCCACTTCAAGAAACAATAAAAATCTCAAATAAACAATCTAACTTTACACTTAAAGGAACCAGAAAAAAAAAGCCCAAAGTAAGTAGATGGAAGGAAATAAAGATCAGAACAGAAATAAACAAAATAGAGTAGAAAAAAATAATACAAAAGATCAATGAAATCAAGAGCTGATTCTCTGAAAAGATAAACAAGATTGACAGACCTTTAACCAGACTCATCAAGAAAAAAGAGAGAGGACCCAAATTAATAAAATCAGAAATGAAAGAGGAGAATTAACAACTGACACCACAGAAATAAAAAGGGTTATAAGAAAATATTATGAACAATATATGCCAACAAGTTGGACAACATGGGTGAAATGGACAAATTCCTAGAAACATACAATCTTCTAAAACTGAATGAGGAAGAATAAGAAAATCTAAATAGACAGATAACTACTAGTGAAATTGAGACAGTAATAAAACAAACAAACAAACAAACAACTTCCAACAAACAAAAGCTTGGGCTGATGGCTTCATGGGGGAGTTTTACTAAACATTCAAAAAATAACAAAAAACTATCCTCTCAAATTATTCTAAAAAATTTCAAGGGGAGGGAAGACTCCCAAGCTCATTTCATGAGGCTAGCATTATCCTAATTTCAAAACCAAATAAAGACACTAAAAAGAAAGAAAATCATAGGCCAATATACCTGAGGAACATAGATGCTAAAATCTTCAATAAGATAGAAAACCAGATCCAGCAATACATTAACAAGATTATACACCATGATTAAATGGATTTTATTCTGGGGATGCAATTGGTACAATATTCATAAACGTAAATCAACAAATGTGAACACCAAATACACAAAATTAAGAATAAAAACCACATGATCATATCAATGGGTACAGAAAGAGCAATTGATAAAATCCAGCACATATTTATGATGAAAACTCTCAGCAAAGTGGAAATACAGGTAACATGCCTCAACATAATAAAGGCCATATATGGCATACCTATAGCCAACTTCATAATCAAAAAGCAAAACTACAAGTGTTACTCTTAAGATCAGGAACAAGATAGGAATATCCACTTTCAACACTCTTATTCAACATAGTACTAGAAGTACTAGCCACAGCAATTAGACAAGAAAAACAAATAAAAGACATCCAAACTGGAAAAAAATAAATGACATTGTCATTATTTGCAGATGACATGATACTGTTTATAGAGAATCCTAAAGATTCCAACAAAAAACTATGAGAACTGGTAAATAAATTTAGTAAAGTAGCAGGATATAAAAGAAATATTCAGAAATCAATTGCATTTTTATGCACCAATAGTGAACTTTCAGAAAGAGAAACTAAGAAAATAATTTCATTTATGGTTGAATCAAAAACTAAATACATATACTACCTAGAAATAAATTTATCCAAGGATTTAAAA
This sequence comes from Myotis yumanensis, assembly GCF_028538775.1. NCBI lineage: Eukaryota > Metazoa > Chordata > Mammalia > Chiroptera > Vespertilionidae > Myotis > Myotis yumanensis. The sequence continues at coordinate 78,117,624 of NW_027223753.1, forward strand.
CACCTATATTTGGAAAATTATAAGACACTGAAGAAAGAAATTGAAGAAGATACAAATAAATGGAAGCATATGCATTATTAAAATGTCTATACTACCCAAAACAATTTATAGATTCAACACAATTTCTATGAAGATACCAATGGTGTATTTCACAGAACTAGAACAAATTTATATGGGACCACATAAGAACATAAATAGCCACAGCAATCTTGAGAAAGAAGAACAAAGTTGGAGAAATCATGCTACCTGATAACAAACTAAACTACAAAGCCATAGTGATCAAAACAGGATGGCATGGGTATAAAAACATACATATGGAACAGATTAGAGAGCCCAGAAATAAACCCACACCTTTAAGGTCAATTACTATTCAACAAAAGAGGCAAAAACATGCAATGGATTAAAGATATTATATTCAATAAATAGTGTTGGAGAAATTGGATAGATATGTGCAAAAAAATGAAACTAAACCACCATCTTAAACCACACACACACACACAAAAAAAACCTAAAAATGGATTAAATACTTAAATGTTAGACTCAAAAATCTAAAAATCCTGGAAGAAAACATGGACAGGAAAATCTCAGACATTTATCATAGCAATAATGTTTCCGATATATCACCTCATGCAAGGGAAACAAAAGAAAAGATAAACAAATGTGACTACATCAAACTTAAAATGTTTTGTATAGCAAAAGAAACCATCTGCAAAATGAAAAGATAACCCATTGAATGGGAAAAAATATTCACCAATGATACATCTGATAAGGGGTTAATATCCAAAATTTATAAAAAATGTATACAACTTAACACCAAACCCATAATCCAGTAAAAAAGTTGGCAAAGGACCTGAATAGATGCTTCTCTAAAGAAGACATACAGATGGCCAATTGACATGTGAAAAGATGCTCATCATTACTAATCATCAGATAAATGCATATTAAAACCACAAGGAGATATATCACCTCACACCTGTCAGAATGGCATATCAATAAATCACAAACAACAAGTGTTGGCAATGATGTGGAGAAAAGAAAATCCTTGTGCGCTGTTGGTGGGAATGCAGATTGGTGTAGCCATTGTGGAAAAATAAATTAAAAATGGTACTGCCTCATGATCCATCAATTCCTCTTCTTGAAATATATAGGAAGAAACTCAAAACACTATTTAGAAAGAATATATGTACCCCTTTGTTCATTGCAGCGTTATTTACAATATCTAAGATTTGAAAACAGCCCAAGTGTTCACCAATAGATGAGTGGATAAAAAAACAACAATACTGTATTACATTTACACAATGGCATACTTCTCAGCTATAAAAAAAGAAGGAAATATTACCTCTTTCAACAGTGTGAATGAATCTGGAAAATATTATGCTACATAAAGTAAGAATATTATGCTAAGTGAAATAGATTCATATATGAAATCTAACAAACAAAATAAACTAACAAATAAAATACCAAACAGACTTATAGCTAGAGAACAGACAGCTCTCAGAGGAGAGAGGGGTTGCAGGACTGGATAAAAATGGTAAAGAGATTAAACAAACAAAAAAAACCACACAACAACAACCAAAAAACAACACAAAAAACTTATAGACAAAGACAACAGTATGGTAATTACCAAAGGGAAAGGAGGTTGGGGTTAGGGGGGTAGCCAAAGTAAAGAGATGATAAATGGAGATGGGAGACTTGACTTGGGGTGGTGAACACAATCCAATACACAGATGATGTATTATAGAATTGTGCACCTGAAACCTATATAATTTAATTAACCAATGTCACCCCAGTAAATTCAATAAAAAAGAAAAAAAGATGGTTTATTACTAATGTGACTGACATCTCAGCCTCTCTCTCTCTCTCTCTCTCTCTCTCTCTCTCTCTTCTCTCTCTCTCTCAGAAGCACATGTTGCTTAGGTTTCTGAAAGCACTGTTGTCTCAATAAAGTCACAGTTCTTGCATGATGCTGGCTTCTAAGAGGGTGGAAGCAGAAGCTGTCAGGGAAGAGCTACACCCAGAACTGGCACAGTGTCACTTGTGTTGTACTCTTTTGGTCAAAACAGTCAGCCAGCCTGCCCAGCTTCAAGGGAGAGAGGGAATGCACTCCACTTGTTGACATAGGGTTGGCAAGGTCACATTGCAGAAAAGTATGTGGGATAGGACATATTTTTGCAGTCATCTTTGGAAAATACAACCTGCCACATTCGGGTTCTCACCCCAGACAATTGCATCAACCTTTTGTAATGCTCCCAAGTCACTCCTACTACCTGCTACCTACTCTTTGATTAGAAAATGCAGAAATTGGACCAGAGTTCTACTTAGGATTCTTTTATTGCAAACACCAGGGAGTTAAGTTATCTTAAGAAAAATAGAATTCACGTTGGAAAACACAACAGATTGCCACTAAAGCAAGCAAACTCTCAGGCACCAGCTACGGGAATGTTGGAATGTGTGATTTTCCTCTTGGGAAAGTGGCGTCTTATAAATCTGTTTTCATCACTGTCCTAACCCTTCCTCACAAGTCCACACTCGGTCCAGTCTATCAGTTTTAACGCCCACCCCAATTTAAACAATTACATCTACTCCCAGTTCCAGATTAAAATTCCACAGAAAATATATTGCCCCCTCCCCTACCCCTTTACTCCTTCACATCTTTCTACTATAGGCAATCGCATAAACCTCTTGCTGCTCCAAGGATTGGCTCCATTTTCGTCATTTATATCTTTTATCTAATCAGCAGTAGCAGTTAAGGGGTGGTTGGGATTGAAAATCAAGATTATATTACTTGGTACAAAAAAAAGGCTATCTAGAAGGCATGGGGATCCATGAGTAATACAACTAAATAATCTCCAAAGTCATTCCAGCTCCAAGTGTATATGGATTTTGTAAGGGTGATTTCCATTAGCTTGTGCAGTAACACAATAGCCCACTCATTTCACAATGCCTCACAGAGTGTTTTAAAAACAAGGAGCTACTGAGAAGCTTCCATTCCCTAGAGAGAAGAAAGAGTGCTCTGGGGACCCAACCTAATTTCCGATAGCCATTCTATTATCCCCGCTGTATCTCTGGTTTCTATTAGCCCTTCTGTGCTATTGATCAGCCTGGTCACAATGAAAGAGCTTTATTGAATTCCAAGTAATGGAAACTCATTACATGGCCTAGATAATTAATTATCAATTCTTTCCTTTTAGTGAAATTGAAACTGACTGTGGAGAGCAAGCTGAGTAAGCTCAGTAATGCAGCCTGTTTGAAGCTTTATTTAATGTGTATGAAGAACACTCTACCCTGGCCTTGGAAATATGTTTGATGTACTGCAGACCCTTGATATAACCCAAGTACTTCCTTTAAAAATAAACTATCTTTTCAACAATTGGAAGGAAGACTCACTTAAACCATAAAAAGTAAAAAATCAAAAGAAAAATATAAATCATATAAGGATATGAATGTAGGCATCACGTCACCCGTACTGTTAAAACAAGTTAGCAAAGTGTTTGTGTTTGAGGAAGTTGGATGTAGGACTTGGGTTGATATCTTCAATCTTGTCTTTTATTCTCCTAACCATATATGACTATGAGGTACATTATCGATGTAATTTTCAAGCAGGTGTTAATATCTAAGATATGTAGAGAACTGATAACATCATCATCGGATGAATTAAAGAATGAGGAAGATGGTTAATAGTAATAGTTGGTATGGATTGAATACCTACTATGTGCCAGCCACTGCATGAGGCCTTTTACATATATTATTTTATTTAATTCTCTGTAATCTAGGTTATATTAATATCTACTTGGGAGGTGAGGATAACAAAGCTCAAACTGCCTCAAATCACAGGGCTATTATTCCATAAATCCAAATTTAGGTCTGCCTGAGTAAGCCCACTCAATCCATTATGCCATACTACCTCTCCCAGAATTAGTAGGATATGAAGACAAGCTTTTTCAAAAATTGTTTATAGGAAACACTGAAAAAGACTTATATAGAGAGATCAAAGTGAAATATAGAATAGGCAATTATGCCTGAAGTTTGAAGCATAAGAGAAAATAGTTATTACCATCCTCTCTCTTCTGATGGAGAATACTGGTGACAAAACAAAATGTAATGTTAATTTGTTTTGTAAAACTTGGTTGTAAGATACTGAAAGCCTGGATGACAAGTATAAAAGCTAGAAATGATAGACATCAAAAGCCCTTTTCAGTCATATATGTTATAAGAGGTGGATATTTGTAATTATACTGGATGAACCTGAAGCCATTTTTTCCCAAAAGAAACACAAGTCAGACTCCAAGAAGCATTGAACTAGCTTTGATGTTCTTTCTCTGTATCAAACTGCATAATAACTATGGCACATCGAACACTTGAAGATAGTATGCTGGTCTTCTCCCTGGTACACTGGCATTCTTCTGCTGCCACCAGTTAAGTTCTCTGCTTAACTAGAGTCAGGAAGTGTCTCCCAAAACTGCTTATACCAGTTGCACTTGTTTAATTTATTATTATGTAAACCAATGAAATGGGAAGTGTGAAAAATAACAGTGTTGGTTATGCTGAAATAGCAAACAAGTTTGGAAGCTTTGTAACACATGGATATTATTTAAAATACTAGAGGCCCAGTGCATGAAATTCATTCACAGGTAGGGTCCCTAGCCTGGCCAAGGATCAGGACTGATCTGTGAGGCTACCAGCAGGGCTATCAGGGGGCCCCCGCTGGCACCCACCTTGGCTGGCTTGGCACCACACACTCTCCGGCCCCGGCCCCTGCCATTGCTGCAGCCGCCAGTCACCTCACTCTGTGGGAAGCGACTGGCTGGGCTATCTGTGGGGGCAGCACTGGCCAGATGGCCGGCCGCCCCCCCCCCCCCGCCCCACCTGGGGTCTGTGTTGAGCATCTGCCTCCCTGGTGGTCAGCGCACATCATAGCTACCAGTGGTTACATTGGTCATTACACTGTTCAGTTGATTTGCATATTAGGCTTTTATTATATGGGATTGCTGTTGAGTTACATGTTGAGACAACTGTTAAAGATTAGAAATGATCTCAAAACATACAATCATTTGTTACTTAAATGACTTTGCAGGTACTTCAAAGGGTTCACAGCACTTTAAAGGAAATAAAATTTTAAATTGACTAATAATGGGTAGAGTTTATGTAATAAGATAACTCAGATATTTTATCAGTTTTCAGTTTACTCAAACTCATTTAGTAGTCCTTGGCTCTACCTCAAGGTATGTGCTTTCACTTCATTTAAAATAAAACTCTTATATGAAACATGATTTTAATCCACACAATAACCATATATTTTTAAAAATTAATTAACCTGTTACCAGTCCAGCTTGTCTGGGCTAAGAGGATTTTTAATGTGTCACAGATATTCACCAAAGGTTTCTTCAGAGGAAGCAAAGTAAGACTTTATGTGACACACACTTTAAAAGAATTTCTAACATTCTTTATGGACATCTCTCCCTTTTCCTTATAGATCCACTCCTTCTTGCAACTGTCATATATCTATCTAAGTCTCCCCACTCCTCATTCCTCAGCCATCTGGCTGTCACTTGCTTTCTACCTCCTATTATTATCTCTCCTTCACCTTTCTCAAAGAGATCAACTGAGGCGCTATGGCTCTCTCCAGTTATCCATCCCTGCCCAGTATCTAATTAGCTTAAGAAAGAACAAGGAAGCCCCCAAAACATAAAAACAGAGGATCTTCTTTTAAAAATGAAACAAAAGAAAATGTCACACCTGCATATATTTTAATATTTTATCTCCTTTACATTTGAATAACTTTTTTGAGCAACCTCTATTCATTTGAAAAAGCCTCCCCAATGGGCCTTTTGCTTGAAAAATATAAAGCAAGACCCTGTGCTAAAATAAATGTCTTTTAAGAAATCTGTCAGCATTAAGTAGCCCAAACTCTACTTTGAGGATGAGGTGAGAAAATTCAAAGGTACTCTGCAGGGGAGAGAGAATTACATGCAGGAAGAATACTGGAGCTTTTTTGAAAGATGAATTAAGTGGAGAGGAGAAAACATCAAGGAGGCATTGACCTGGAAACTTCTTAGTTGAGATCTAATTTCTAATGGCTAAAGTGGCAGGGGCCAGAAGCTGACAGAACAGTCCTTGAAGGATGCGCTGTAGTTCTTGACATAAGCAGGCTTGGGGAGGAAAGGAATATCTGCCAGGAAGGTGGGGGAGCTTGTAGATGCTTTCTAGTTTATAGAGCATGAATGAGGGGCCTGAAGCAAGATGCGATGAAGAGAGCCAAGCAGCTATTTAGATATCTCTGGGAAGAATATCTCAGGCAAAGGCAACTCCAAAGTGCAAATATCCCAAAGCAAAACTTAACTTGGTGTGTTTGAAGAACAGCAAGGAGGTTGAGGTCAACTGAGCAAGAAGGTTAGAGGCAGTAGAAAAGATCAGAGAATGGGGATGACCTAATCATTTATGGGCCACTGTAAGGCCACTTTTACTATGATATAATCAAGAAGACTTTAAAGAAAACCACAATACAGATGTTTAAAAACCATGTAAAACTTGTCAGGCCAGCATGGCTCAGTGGTTGAGCACCGACCTATGAACCAGGAGGTGATGGTTCAATTCCCTGTAAGGGCACATGCCTAGGTGGCAGGCTTGATCCCCAATAGAGGACATGCAGGAGGCAGCAGATCATTTATTCTCTCTCATCATTGATGTTCCTATCTCTCTCTCCCTCTCCTTTCCTCTCTGAAACCAAAAATGTATTTAGCAAAAAAAGAACACGCATAAACGGAAAGATGAAAAAATATATTCCATATAAATGGAAAACAAAAAAATGTAGAGTTAACTATCCTTGTATCAGAAGAAATAGATTTAAGCCAAAGACTGTAACAAAAAATAAATAAGGTAATTATATCATGATAAAGGGGGTCACTTTATCAATAAGATATAACAATTATAAATATTTATGCACCCAACTTTACAGCACCTAACGATGGAAAGTATATATAAATTATCCTAAAGGGAGGAGAAATAGACAGTAATAGAATAATAGTAGGGAACTTCAATACCACATTTTCAACAATGGTTAAGTTAACCAGACAGAAAATCAATAATAAAACATTGGACATGACCTATACTTCAAAATGGACTTAACATATACTAGTATTTACATAACATACCTTCCAACAACAGCTAAATACACCTTCTTCTCAAGCACACAAGAAACATTATCCATGATAGATTATATGTTTAGGCCATAAAACAAATCTTAATATTTAAAAAGATTTAAATCATATCAAGCACCTTTTCTGATCATAGTGGCATAAAACTAGAAATCAATAACAGGAGGAAAACTAGAAAATTCATAAATAAGTGAAAGTTAAACATGCATGCACAATCAGAGGGTCAAAGAAGAAATCAAGAGAGGAATAGAAAATATCTTGAGACAAATAAAAATGGAATCACTACATAAACTTCCAAGTATTGAACAGGAGGAAACACTTTCAAACTCATCTTATGAGGCCAGCATTGCCTGAATACCAAAGTCAGACAAGTAAGCTAGAAAAAAATTATAGTCCCATACCCCTCATGAATCATATGCAAATGTCCTAAAGAAAATATTAGCAAATTATATTTAACAGCACATTAAAAGGATTATGCACCATGGTCAAGTGGAATTTACCCCTGGGAAGTAAGCATGGTTTAATATATATAATTCAATAAATGTGATGTTAACAGAAAAAAAGGATAAATGTGATTATGTCAATATATGCAGAAAAAGCATTTAAAAAATGCAACATCCTATTATAATAAAAACTCTCAACAGATGAGATGAAGAAAGAATGTACATCAACATAAAAAGGCTATATATGGCAAGACCAGAGCTAAAATAATATTCAATAGTGAAAATCTAAAAGCTTTTCCTCTAAGATCAGAAAAAAGACTAGGATGCCCAATCTCACATAGTACTGGAAATACTAGCCAGAACAATTAGGCAACAACAAAAAAATAAAAAGCATGCAAATTGGGAAGGAGTAAAATTGCCTTTTTCTATAGATGAAATGTTTTATATACAATATACAAAATCAATCTACAAAATTCAGTTGTATTTCTATACACTAACTATAAAATATATGTACTAGAGGCGCGATGCATGAAATTTGTGCAAAGGGCTCAGCCCCCACCTCGGCCCTTGCAACCCCAGCTTCGTCCGGAAGGATGTTCAGTCTAATTATATATATATAAGCAATCCACAGATTGAATGGAATCCCTATGAAAATTTCAATGGCATTTTTCCCAGAAATAAGAAAAATATAAAAATATCCTAAAACTTGTAATAGAACCACAAAGGATCTCAAATAACAAAAGCAATTTTGAGCAAAAAGGGCATAGCTGAACACATCACACTTCCTGATTTCAACTTTATTACAAAAGCTATAGTAACCAAAACAGTATGGTATTGTCATAAAAATGACACATAGGTGAATACAACAGAATAGAGAGCTCAGAAATAAATTCTCACATATGTGGTCAACTAGTTATAAACAAAAGCACAAGGAATACAAAATGGATAAAAGATAGCCTTTTCAAAAAAATGGTATTGGGAGAGAGAAAACCAAGATGGTGGCATAGGTTAACGCAGGAGTTTGCTGCCTCGAACAACCACTTCAAAAATACAACTAAAAGACGGAACGGACATCATCCAGAACCACAGGAAGGCTGGCTGAATGGAAGTTCTACAACTAGGAGGAACCGAGAATCAGAGGAGGTGCAGTGCTGAAGTAAAATACTAAGGTGCGGAGTGCGCGGCGTGGGCTGGTGGCTGAGGGCTTGGTTGTCTGTTTCAATCCGGAGGGGGCCTCAGACTCTGAGCTCCAGATCCGGGTGAGTCTCTAGAGACCCAGACTCAAACGGGAGAAGCAGGACTGTCTGGCTACGGTCCCTCCGAGGTTTGCAGCTGTTGCTGGGAAAGAGAGGCAGAGCCCCTGGGGACGGACTGAGAGCAGCCATAACTGCTCCCCCCTCTGCCCTATTGATCCTGTGGGACCCGCCCCGCCCAAGCCCTGCACAGAGGCATTTGCTGGATAGACTCAGGCAAAGGCTAGATTAGTACCTCCCTAGAGGACACAAGTTCTTCTACTGCAGACACCGCTGATTATCACAGCCAGTCGGCCTGGAGGTCAAATCCCTCTAGTATTAACTATAACAGTCAAGGCTTAACTACAACAAGACTGCACACAAAGACCAGTAGGGGGTGTACCAAGAAAGTGTAAAAAATGCAGAGACAAAGAAACAGGACAAAACTATCAAGGGAGGATATTGAGTTCAGAACCACACTTTTGAGGTCTCTCAAGAGGCTTCTAGAGTCTGTCGATAAACTTGATGAGATGTACAGGAAATCTAATGAGACCCTCGATGGTGTGATAAAGGACCATCTAGAAAGTAAGCATACACTGACTGAAATAAAGAATATTATACAGACTCCCAACAGCAGACCAGAGGAGCGCAAGAATCAAGTCAAAGATTTGAAATGCGAAGAAGCGAGAAACACCCAACCGGAAAAGCAAAATGAAAAAAGAACCCAAAAATACAAAGATAGTGTAAGGAGCCTCTGGGACAGCTTCAAATGTACCAACATCAGAATTATAGGGGTACCAGAAGATGAGAGAGAGCAAGATATTGAAAACCTATTTGAAGAAATAATGACAGAAAACTTCCCCCACCTGGTGAAAGAAATGGACTTCCAAGTCCAGGAAGCGCAGAGAACCCCAAACAAAAGGAATCCAAAGAGGACCACACCAAGACACATCATAATTAAAATGCCAAGAGCAAAAGACAAAGAGAGAATCTTAAAAGCAGCAAGAGAAAGAAACTCAGTTATTTATAAGGGAGTACCCATACGACTGTCAGCTGATTTCTCAACAGAAACTTTGCAGGCCAGAAGGGAGTGGCAAGAAATATTCAAAGTGATGAATAGCAAGAACCTACAACCAAGATTACTTTATCCAGCAAAGCTATCATTCAGAATTGAAGATCAGATAAAGAGCTTCACAGATAAGGAAAAGCTAAAGGAGTTCATCACCACCAAACCAGTATTATATGAAATGCTGAAAGGTATCCTTTAAGAAGGGGAAGAAGAAGAAAAAGGTAAAGATACAAACTATGAACAACAAATATGCATCTATCAACAAATGAATCTAAGAATCAAGTGAATAAATAACCTGATGTACAGAATGAACTGGTGATTATAATAGAATCAGGGACATAGAAAGGGAATGGACTGACTATTCTTGGGGGGGAAAGGGGTGTGGGAGATGCGGGAAGAGACTGGACAAAAATCGTGCACCTATGGATGAACACAGTGGGTGGGGAGTGAGGGTGGAGGGTGGGGTGGGAGCTGGAAGGAGGGGAGTTATGGGGGGAAAAAGAGGAACAAATGTAATAATCTGAACAATAAAGATTTAATTAAAAAAATGGTATTGGAAAAACTAGGTATCCGCCTGCAAAAGAATTAGAATGGACTACAATAAACAAACAAATGAATGCTAATTGCTAATAAGAAGAGAGCAAAAATCAAAAGTACCCTGAACTCCACTACTATCCTTTGTGCAAGCAACAAGCTTGGGTTCTTTGCCATTTAGTAGCAATGTTACCTTGATTAAATTACTTACTTTTACAGTTAGCCCTATACTATAATATAAACAATCTTCATAGTTTTTCCATACCTTGCATATGCATCAATTCTTTTATTTTACAAGCTACAAATTATAAATGAGTAGCTACTTAATTTCCTAGGTCACTTGGCTAATTATTAATGGAACCAACATTCTGATTATCCAATTCTTAGCTCTTTCTTCTCTATTATGTTTAACATGAAATAAATTTGTGGACAAATTGTCATGGAGCTAATGATTGAACAGAAATAGATGATTTATTGCTGATAAGAAGCAGACCAAATCAACCATCAGAGCTCTAGGAAGAGTAAGAAGTTGTAGGTATCTGTCACCATGGCAAGGTGAAAGCTTAAATAGGGAATTGTATAAAAGACCGTAAAGAGTAATTGGACCTTTAGGTTACTGTTGCCACTCAATATAGAAGGCAAAAACTCCACCCCACATTGCAGGAGAAGATGTATAATCACCAGAGATCTTGAGCCAAAGAACTCTGGATCCTGCAACATCAGCACAGGAACCTTTGTGGTTGAGGCAAGAGTCTGGAATCAAAGTCAGACAGACAAAAGAGTAAATTTTGTATAATTCCATTTATATGAACTTCAAGAATAGGCGATACTAATCTAGAGAGATAATCAGAATAGCCAATGAGATTCTTGGCCAGGTACCGAAAGGTGTCCGTTAGGACCCTCAGGCAGGGCACATACAAGAAGCAACCAATGAATGCATAAATAAGCGGAAAAAAGTCTCTCTCTCTCTCTCTCTCCTTAATTTTTTTAAATACTCAAGGAGAGTGTAATGATTAAGAGGGAAAGGACATAAGGAAACTCTCTTGGAGGATAGTAATATCCAATTCCCAGTTACTTGGGTGCATACCTATGCAAAAATTTGTGGAGCTATGTACTCAAGATTTGCATATTTTACTAAATATAATGCAAACCTCAATTTATCTTTTAAAGAAAGGATATAGGATTTTTACTAAACTGTGCGAAGCATGGATTTTTGTCAGGAAGTACTTCTTGATATGAGACTTAGAGCATATAGAGATTAAAATCTCTACATATGAAAGAGCCTTTCAGGATCAGTAAAGTTTTCGTAGAAACATAAGAAAAGAAATTCCCAACATATAATTGATTCCCTTGTTATGGTTCTAATTTTTACCCAGAACACTTGGTTATTTTTTTTAAATTAAATCTTTATTGTTCAGATTATTACAGTTGTTCCTCTTTTTTCCCCCCATAGCTCCCCTCCACCCGGTTCCCACCCCACCCTCTGCCCTTACCGCCCCCCCGCACTGTCCTCATCCATAGGTGTACAATCTTTGTCCAGTCTCTTCCCGCACCCCCCACACTCCTTTCCCCCCTAAGAATAGTCAGTCCACTCCCTTTCTATGCCCCTGATTCTATTATATTCACCAGTTTATTCTGTTCATCAGATTATTTATTCACTTGACTTTTAGATTCACTTGTTGAAATATGTGTATTTGTTGTTCATAATTTGTATCTTTACCTTTTTCTTCTTCTTCCTCTTCTTAAAAGATACCTTTCAGCATTTCATATAATACTGGTTTGGTGGTAATGAACTCCTTTAGCTTTCTCTTATCTGTGAAGCTCTTTATCTGATCTTCAATTCTGAATGATAGCTTTGCTGGATAAAGTAATCTTGGTTGTAGGTTCTTGCTATTCATCACTTTGAATATTTCTTGCCACTCCCTTCTGGCCTGCATAGTTTCTGTTGAGAAATCAGCTGACAGTCGTATGGGTACTCCCTTGTAGGTAACTGACTGTTTTTCTCTTGCTGCTTTGAAGATTCTCTCTTTGTCTTTTGCCCTTGGCATTTTAATTATGATGTGTCTTGGTGTGGTCCTCTTTGGATTCCTTTTGTTTGGGGCTCTCTTCACTTCCTGGACTTGTAAGTCTATTTCTTTCACCAGGTAGGGGAAGTTTTCTGTCATTATTTCTTCAAATAGGTTTTCAATATCTTGCTCTCTCTCTTCTTCTGGCACCCCCATAATTTGGATGTTGGTACGTTTGAAGTTGTCCCAGAAGCTCCTTACACTATCTTCATATATTTGGATTCTTTTTTCATTTTGTTTTTCCGGTTGGGTGATTTTGCTTCTTCGTATTTCAAATCTTTGACTTGATTCTTGCGATCTTCTAGTCTGCTGTTGGAACTCTGTATAATATTCTTTATTTCAGTCAGTGTATGCTTAATTTGTAGTTCATCCTTTCCCATAACCTCGAGGGTCTCACTAGATTTCTTGAGGGTCTAAGTTTATCGGCGTTTCTAGAGAATTCTTGAAAAACCTTAAATGTGTGGTTTTGAACTCTATATCCAGTAGTTTGTTTTCCTCCATTTCTGTCATTTGTAACCTGTTTCTTTGTCTCCGCATTTTTTATGCTTCCCTGTGTTGATAGAGTGGCTTTCTGTGCTAGGTGTCCTATAGGGCCCAGTGGCTCAGCCTCCCCAATTACCTGAGGTGGACACTCTTCGTGCCCCCCTTTGTGGACTTTGTGCACAGTCTTGTTGTAGTTAAGCCTTGATTGTTGTAGGTATCACTGGAAGGAATTGACCTTCAGGCCAATTGGCTGTGAGAATCAGCTGTGTCTATGGTGGGAGAACTTCTGTGCTGGAGACACCCTTCTGGGGCAAGACTTGCTTCAGTGGGGCTTTGGTGCTCACTGAGTCTGTCCCCTGACTGTGTCCCTTATGGATCTGAGAAGTTGTAATCTGGATGGCCCCACTGGCTCTTGGATCTCTAAGGAGGTGCTAATTTAGCCTCTGTCTGAAGCTACCCAGCAGGAGCCCAGCTGTGAAGCAATGCAAGCTGCTGTGGGGCCTTGGGCTTCCTTTTGGAAGTTCTGGGTCTCTCTGACCCAGCTGCAGTTTTTTAGGTAATTTTCAGATTGCAAAGGGCCAGGCCTTTCATATGCAAAAGCCTCTGCGCACAGCTTGGGTGGGGCAGGGTCTCTGGGGACCAACAGGGCAGAGCAAGCAGCTATGGCTGCTCCTCAGTCCTACCCTAAGAGGCCCCGCTTCTCAGTGTCCTGGTAATCGCTGCAAGTACCTCTGAGAGAAAGCCGCCCTCTAGTTGCTCTTATATTTTTACATTTTTTATGATTTCCTTCCTTTGACAATAGAATGAACTTCCTAAATTCATAATTTTAAAAGAACATTCTGTGGTTTAAAATCTTGGCCAAGTGTATTTATAACATAATTTGTTTTCGCTTCAAAAACCACAACATACTTTCAAAAGTTGTCAGATATTTTGACTATTTCCACAACCATCAGTATATCATAGTTTTCCCCAATGTCACATTATTAAGTGTTCCAGTTCCATAATCAGTAAGTAGGCCTTAGGTATGAAAGTGATAACTCTGATATAATTTCAAAAACAAACATACCACAAGGACTAACTGACAGTGTTTCCAAATTTACCCAGCCATTTTACAGTCTCTTCTCTATCTCCTTTCCATAGATGATAGGGATGAAATTTGGTGTTTATTAAACACTGCCTCCCCTGTTGTCAAGGGAGTAGCAATAATGTACAATCTGAATCTGACTCACAGAGGGTATGAATTATTCTGTCCGATTAAAAAACACATCAGTGATCCCAGAGAGATAGAAAATGTCTTACTTCTTGGTGAGACAAAGAATGCATGTCCACCTCTACTTGAATCATACAAAATCTCACAGAATCTCAGACTCAGAAATTAATATTTGACTCATCTGGATATAGAACAAGAAGTAAGGCCAGTAGTGTTTTCCTTATTATTAATATACAGGGTAACACTGTAGTCAATTTTGAATTCCTAATTAAACTACTCTTGGTTTTGAAATTGTTTTGTTCTTTAGTTTTACTGAAATACCCTCAGGAGGATTAAACTTTGCTTAGATGAATTCCAATTATCATAAAACTTCAACAAGCCAACTTATGAATATTTAGTTTTCGCCTGATGTTCAAAAACATCCAAATAAAGATGATAATATAAAGAAATGGCCCCTAACAAGCATGATTATCAACTCTCAAGAAATGTCAGTGACTATGGATTTGAGATATGAAATGTATTTAATATTTAAAAGACTCTTTAACAAGGTAGGAACTTTCCTCTTCAATTAATTATTGATCCAGGCACTTGTCTCCCTTTCATTTGAAACTTTTAAACAACTTGTCTTAAGCATGTGGGTTTGGTACAAGAGGAGGAGGCAGTCATTGAATGGTTGTTTGGAGATGTGATCAGAAAGGGAGTTTCACAATGTGAAAACTAACCTGTACAACCATCTTCCATTATTCCCACATTCAATGCTGCTGGTGCTATCAAGCAAACCCTAAATAACAACAAGAAAATCCTGTTGAAATGTTTAGCTAACTGGAACCAACACAGTCACAGTAGACAATGTTATAAATACATTAATTAGAAGGGTCTCCAAATAGCATGTGATTTTGAATTATTAACATAAAACACTGCATTATAAATGACTGCAAATTGCATTCCTAGTGTTCTCCATGCTTAATTTATTATGCCGTAGGAAAATTTTCAAATTACTTTACTGTTTCATACTCAATGGCTAGTTTTATGTGTGTGCTATTACTTTAAGATAAAATTAAATCACAGTGTACATACGTGATATGTGGCATAAAAAAAGCAATACTCAAAATTGGGTTCAAAATGGCCAATCTCCCTTTTATACGAGTACTTTGCTTTTACAGTGATTTGTTTTTAAGATTTCACTTAAGCTCAGGCCACCCTCCTCTGTCTCAGCACTCTCTTTTCTTTCCTTAAGATGCAGTCCATTCATAATAGTACATGATTTTTACTAACCTGTGCAAAGTATGGGTTTTTGTCAGGAAGTACTTATTGATATCATACTTATAAGCATATAAAAATTTAAATTCTCTAAGTATGAAAGAGCCAGGAATCTGGCCAGATTTACTTTGATGGATGTTCTCATTCACATTATGTGGAAAAATTCTGAATATATTTCTTTATTAGAAATGAATGATCTGCATGAAAATGTTTAAATATTGTAATTTACCTTACCATGTCCCTATTTTTTTTATTTTTCCCTTTATTGAATAAGATATTACAAATGTGTCCTTATCCCACCAATGTCCTATTTTTTATTATTTTTATTTAAATTTATATTTCTGTTTTATCCAAATGCTTTCTAAAAAGTGGTTTCTCACTTATTCTTTCTCTCTTTTTTTAGCTCTAGAACTCCTTTATTAAGTAAAACTTAAAAGCTACTAATCTCCGTCTCAATGGAGTAAGACTTATCCAGATATTTGAGAAGCTAACATAGTATGGATTGTAAAATTACATACAAAAATGATTTAATTGTATTTTAGTGTATGCATTTAAAGAGGCATCTTCTCCAGTTTCTCCCTTCTAATACAGGTTCTTTCCTTCTTTTCAGGATACCAAGATATTGACTTGCCCACATTTTCTATAAAGAGTGGTCACTGTAGTTATAAAGCCTTGCACTGCACTGTGGTTTTCTACTCATCTTCATCTTCCATCTGTGTTGCCAGAACTGTAAGGTGAACTCCTCTCCTCTCTTTGTTTTGGATACATATTATAACCAGTGGTATTATTCAGCTTTTAGTTACAGGACAAGAGGCCCTCGGGACTTAACATAGGCCATATGCTCCAGCTCAATTCACTGGTGTCCTGAAGTAGAAACTCATATGTAAACCAAGACAACAATGGAATGTTTTCCTTTAATATTGAGTTCCAGGCAGTAGATTATTCATTATCACAATGTTTTAACTATTACAGGGATTTTAAAATAATTATGATTAATATACTAAAGTACCGGGGAGGCAACTGGGCAAAGTTTATGAACAGATGAGAAATTTAAGAATGAAATGGAAATACTAGACAAAAAGTAATTATAAGCAAAATGAAGAACCCTGTTGATAGGCTAATCAATAGGCTAGATATAATTGAGAGAAAAAAATATTGAACTTGGAGAAAGATCAAAAGAAATTATCCAAACTGAAACACGTAATTGTGCAAGAAATGAAACAGAGTTTCTAAGAGTGAATATATATACAAGCAAAGACAGAGAGTAGGAAAAAGAAATATCTGATGTGATGATGGCCAAGAAGTTCCATTTTTATAACATTCTCAAAAGGGTTAACTTTAGAAATAGAAAAAGATCAGTGATCGCCCAGAGCTGGGAGTAGGAGAGGGGATGACTACAATGAGCAAAGGGTACATTTTATTTAATCTATATATTGATTGTAATGATGGTTATGCTGCGGTGTACATTTGCCAATTCTCATAGAACTGTACACTAAAAAGAGTGAATTTTACCATATTTTTAAAAGAATAAAAATGTATTTAAGCATGTCATTATGAACTTATAGATGCAGAGAACTGGAAAGAGCATTGTTCCCAATGTTATAACAAGAAACAAGCTAAACAAAACTTAAAATTAATTTTTATTGAACACATGGGTCTGATCCTAAACTACGAATTTAGGGTAAATAACAAAACCTGAAATGTGAGAAGAGAGAAAGCCAGGGAGAAATAGGACCCCAGTATTTGCTAACCTAGGAAATCTACTACTGGATACCATATAAGCTAGCAAGATTCAGCTAAACTTTTAAAAGAATTTACAAAATGCAAGGGCATATTACTGTGAACCCCTTGTTGCTACAGACATGAGGCTCTAACCCTCTTGAAGACTTTTCATCCACAAATATTACTAGGTATTCACAAGAAAGATTGAAGAGAATCTTGAGAAATATTCCTTCAAAGTGCTGGCTGGGACAGGAGGATTAGCACTCACAGCTGAAAGTCCACTAGACCCATTCTTCCTCTCTGCCATCCTATATAATAAAAGGCTAATATGCAAATTGACCGAACGGTGAAATGACCAGTTGCTATAATGTGCACTGACCACCAGGGGGCAGACACTCAATACAGGAGCTGCCCCCTGGTGGTCAGTGCGCCAGAAGCTGGACTCACAACTGGCGAGTATGGCGGCGGTGGCGGGAGTCTCTGCAAACTCCACTGCAGTGCTAAGGATGTCCAACTGAAGGCTTAGGTCTGCTGCCTTCTGGGGAGTGGGCCTAAGCCTTCAGCCGGAGATCCCCTGAGGGCTCCCGGACTGTGAGAGGGTGCAGGCTAGGCTAAGGAACCCCCACCCCCCCACCCCAAGTGCAAAAATTTCATGCACTGGGCCTCTAGTATTGAAGGGAGAGCACCAAAATCATAACCTTAGGATAATAATGGCATACATTGAAGCTATGGGAGGGAAAAATGTACTCTACCACTAGGGAAGAGGCAAGCATATGTGGTGCTAGAACCAGTATTCCATCTAGAAGAGGGGCAGCAATACTTATGAAAGCCACCCTGGATATCCAGAGTCATAGTGCCTGCCTTAGACTGAAATTTCATTGGAACATTAGAGAACTTACCCTCCACTACTCTTTCCATCAACACATTAACAAGCTTTGAATAAAACTGACTGTGGAAAACAGCTGGTAGAGCTGCATAAGACAAACTCAGGGAAGTAAAGCAAAAGGAAGTCACAAGTAAAGAACAGACATTAAGTAAATTGTCTAGCAAACTAGCCTACATGCTAAGCACAAGGTATCTCTGAGTGATTTGAAGTTTGTTGTTCACAGCAGGTAACCATAACAACAAAAATTTCAATCTCTGCTCACCTTATATATGATCAACATAAACTCCCAAACTAAAGCCCTACCATAAGTAAAGCCATGCTCATTCTTATCACTAAGAATAAAAAACATTTAATTCAATACAACATTTTCAGCTTTTAACAAAAAAAATCACAAAGCATACAATAAAAGCAGGAAAAACTATCAACAGAATCAGACACAGATATGACACAGATGTTGAAAATATCTCATAGAAAAAGTAAAATAACATTTAAATTAATATGTAAAACATCTAATAAAAAAGGTAAAACATGCATGATCAGATTTTCATTTCACTAGAGAGATAGATACTATAAGAAAAAAATCAAATGGAAATTCTAAAAATCAAAAACACAATAACAATGATGTGAAAACCTTATTAGTAGAGGCAACACAACTAGAAAAGAACCTATGAACTTGAAGAAATGCAAATAGAAACACAAAGAGGCAAAAAAAAAAAAAATTGAGCAGACCATCTAAGTGCTGTGGGGCAGTATCAAATGGTCTCTAACATATGCATAATTGGAATCCCAGAAGGAGATGAGTAAAGAAAAACAGAAGAAATATTTTTAAGAAATAATGAGAGAGGGTATTCTAAATTTAATAAAAGTCACCAAACTACAGGTCAAGCTCGGAAAATACAAGCTGAATAAATATCAAAAATAAAACATGGACATGTCATACTGAAAATGTTAAAAACTCAAATAAAAAGAAAATCTTGAAGGATTCAGAAAAAAAGGACATATATAGAGAGGAACAAGGATAAGAAATACAGCATAGTTCTCATCATCAACCATTCATGCAAGAAAGAATGGTGTGACATCTTTAAAAATGCTAAAATAAAATAATTTCTTACCCAGGAAAAACATACTTCAAAAATAAAAGAGGAATACAAACTTTCTCAGGCAAACAAAAACTGAAGGAATACATTACTTATAATACTGTGTAAGAAATATTAAAGGAAATTCCTCAAGAAAAAGAAATATTATATAGATCAGAAACGTGGGTCTACACAAACAAATAAAGAACCCTAGAAATGGGATGTGCCATTATTCAATCTCAAAACAGCAAAGAAGAGATTCTAAAAGATTCCAGGAGACAAGAACGATTGGGTGCATAAAACTTCAGAATCATAGGTCATCACATGTTTCATCAGCAAAAGTAGGTACTAGAAGACAGTACGGTGAGTCTTACTAAGAAGAAAAGATATTTTTAATCTAGAATTATATACCTAGCCAAACACGCAAGACTTAAATCAGAATAAAGATATTTCATTTTTTTCTTGGGAATTTTTTTTGGATCTATTCCTACAATTCTGCAAATAAAACAAGGCAAAGAATGATGGGATCCAGTAAACAATGTATAAAACCAAGAAGAGTTGTCAGTGACTTTCCAGGTGATATCCATTCAGTCCAGACAGAAGCAGAAAGAAAGATGTCTAGATTTAAAAGAAATTGAAGTAAAGGGTAAAATGATTAACAGTTTGGAAGAATTTGAGATAAACTAGCTGATGGATTGTATAACAAAAAGAATTATTAGTAGGAGGTAATTTTTCTATAAAACAATCGAAATTATTTTATTTTTGTTAATCCTAACCTGAGAATATTTTTCTATTTATGTTTAGAGATAGTAGAAGGGAAGGGGAGAGACACACAGAGAGAAACATCAATCGGAGCGAGATACGTTGCCTCCTGCATATGCTGTGACCAGGGCCTGGGATTAGGGAGGACCCTGCAACCAAGGTACATGCCCTTGACTAGAATCGAACCTGGGACTCTTCGATCTGCAGGCCAATGCTCTACCCACTGAGCCAAACCAGCTAGTGCAACGTTTTGTTTTAAAAAGCAAGAAGTAGCCCTGGCCAATATGGCTCAGTTGCTTGAGCTAGGGCCCAGCTTCATTTTTCTAATTTTATACTAGAAAAATTCTCATTTAAATAGCACTAAGCCCATAGCAAAGAAAATACAATCCTACCACACTATGTGAAATAGAAGAACAAAATAATCTGACTCATTTTTTAAAGAATTACTAAATGTATATATTAATTGTATATATGAATCTTAAGAAGAGAAATCAAATTAACTATATAAATTTGGATTTCAATAGCATATAGATGCAATTTAAAACCATAAATGGCTTAAAAAATTTTAAATATATTTTTATTGATTTCAGAGAGGAAGGGAGAGGGAGAGAGAGCTAGAAACATCAATGATGAGAGAGGATCACTGATAGGCTGCCTCCTGCATGCTCCACACTGGGTATGTGCCCTGACTGGGAATTGAACCATGACCTCCTGGTTCATAGGTCCACATTCAACAACGGAGCCACACCAGCCAGGCTACCTTAATTTTTAAATAAAGTCAGAAAAAATATTTTTTAAAAATCATTAACTGAGTGAGATCATCTGGGAAATTCATATAGCTGGAGAACAGAATAAATAATAGGATTGAGCCCAGAGACATTCCACATTAAAGAGATCAGTTAGATAAGCTGAATCAGCCAGTGAGGGAGGAGGGGCACAAAGTACCCTTGAAGAGAACAACAAAATGGTTTAAAAAAGGAATAAACTGTGTCAAAAACAAATATGCATGAAGAGGAAGACTAACATGAGACCATTGTATTTAGCAAAGAGATAAAATATAATCTTCGCGAGGGCACTTCTGTGGTGTGGTAAAACTGAAGACTGGAGTGGGTTCAACAGACAATGGGAGGAAAGAAAGAAAAACAAAAGAGGTAGAATATACAATTTCTTTTTATGTATCAGCTTTATTGAGATGTATAATTCAAACATCATACAATTTACCCCTTTAAAGTGCACAATTCAATAATTTTTATTGTATTCTCATATACAACTATTTCCAGAAATTTTATCTTTAGATAAATGGAGAATTGGCTTGAAAGATAAGTCAAGAAATGAAGTTTTTAAAACTTAGATGTAAGAAATTACAGATTGTGTGTATGTTGATGCAATGATTCAGAGGATAGACTATGGTGTAAGAGGTAGAGGGGACAATTAATTGTTGGAGAAATGTCCTAAAGTAGGAAAAGGCTGATTGTGACTAGGATACAAGTGGAGAGGCTGGCCTTAGATAAGAGCACAGAGAGTTCATTCATAGTCACAGAACAGATACTGGTAAGATGGTGGTCAGAGCCTTCAGAAATTCTCTTGCCATTGTTTTTAATTTCCCTGTGAAATTAAAAATAAACTAATATTTTGAGAGCAGCTATGAAGGGGCTGAAGAATTGAGGGCAAGATATAAAATAGTGCTTATAACGGTAAAAGTATCAATAAGCTGTGGAAATATAATATGAATACTGGGCAACAGTAAAGATATCCTATATAATAAATGGCTAACATGCAAATAGACTGAACAGCGGAACAGCCGAAAAACCAGTCATTATGATGTGCGCTGACCACTAGGGGGAGTGCAAGGAACATAGTGGGTGTGGGCAGTAGGTGGCAGAGTGCAAAACATGGCAGGCGTCAGCCATGGTGGGATAGTGGAGAAGGTGAGTGGGGATGCCAGACCAAGGCAGGGCGCCGGTCACTGTCATAAGGCGAACTTCTGGTGGTTACTGAAAATTCTTTGAGCCCTGCTCACACCTGCTGCCAGTGCCCATCTCCAGTCCCGATTGCTTGGCGCCATCAGTGGGAGCAAGTGGTGGCTGCCAGCCCCAATCACCCCTGAGGGCTTCTCCACATTTCCCCGCTCCCGAGGGGCGATTGGGGCAGCAGCCCCCACTTACACCTGCTCACACCTGTAGCCCTAATCACTCTGCTGTCAACAGGTGCAAGCAACAGTGTCAGGAGGGGCCGGGTGGGGGCACAGAGGATGGGCTGAGACCTGCCCCTGTGCCCACCACAGCCTTGCAGCCCACAGTTCCTTTCAAGGTGCATGAATTAGTGCACTGGGCCCCTAGTCTAAACTAATAAAAAGGTAATATAATATGCTAATTAGACCAGACATCTTCTGGAAGCAACAGTGGCAGGGCTGAGGCAGAGGCAGTTAGGGGCAATCAAGCCTGCAGGGGAGAGCAATTAAAGGGATCTGGCTGGCAGGGGAGTAGTTAGGGACATCAGGCTGGCAGGCAGAGGCAGTTAGGGGTTATCAGGCAGGCAGGCAGGTGAGCGGTTAGGAGCCAGCAGTCGTGGATTGTGGGTGATCTGGCCTAAACCTGCAGTCGGATATCCCCCAATGGGTCCCAAAATGAAGAGGGTGCAGGCCAGGCTGAGGGACACTGCCCCGCCCCCATGAACAAATTTAGTGCACCGGGCCTCTAGTCTATAATAATAAAAACATAATATGCTAACTAGACAGGACGTCCTTGGGACGACCTTCTAGAAGCCAGAGCTGTGAGGGAAGGCCAGGTCCTGGGTGCCAGAGGGAAGCCGGTGCTGGCAGTAGGGGGAAGGAAGGCCTACTCTTGTACAAATTTCGTGCATCTGGCCTCTAGTATTGTATATTAGTGGTCATGAAAGTAGAGTGAGACCATTCACCTCAGTTGTACATTTACCTTCAGACATGTACAAGCATGCAGGTACTGACTGACAAGAGCAGGTGAAGATGTAGATATACCAGGAATGAGGCTTTGCTATATGAGTAAGACAAAGAGAAGAGAGGAGAAAATTATAAAGGGGAGTTGCTATCATGATTGAATCTAAACTAGATAAGTAAGGAATTGAATCTAATCAAACTTAGTAAGGAATTGTGGCTGTGAGGGATAAATGAAGGTGAAAAGATAATAGAATCAAAACTCTGTAGGTCTCAACAAAGATAGTGGAAATCACAATACCAGAGGGAGGTGATATTCTATAATCAACTAATAGGAAATAGTTACAGTACAAAATATTAATGTTAAAAAAGCTTTATTCTATACAAGCAAAGTTAGAGCTGGAAAAATATTTAAAGTAATAGGAAGGATGTAAGGTGGAAAGAAAGCAGGATATAATACTCCACAGAATACAAGTCACAAGTCACTTCCTATGGTTAATCGAAGAATAAATAGAAAATTAAATGTATCTTTTGAAATTGTAGTGATATCCAGTATAGAAAGACTGCATAATTTGAAAGGAAGGAAGAAACAAGTTGTGGTGGTATGAGGAGGTTAAGTCTTCGTCTATTATTATCATTAATAGATAACATCAATTTAATAAAAATAAAAATGTATCAGCATGTTTGGGGATAAATAATACAAGATTATGCCTAAGAGTTATCTTTCCATATGTCTGAGAGAATAACTAAAACCAGTGTTTTCCCCTAAGAAGCAGGAAAAACAGAGAGAATGAGTAAGACAAGAGTATGTTCCTTTTCATGAAAAGGTTGTTTGCACTATTTGAATTTCAGCCCTCTTAAAGCATTGCTTTAATTTTTTTATGTATTTTAAAACTCACAGATCTATAAATCAGCAGTCAGATCGATGATTCATTTGAACTTTATCTTAAATATATAGAAAGAACTCACATTTTCTGATGTTTGAAAAACGCTGTTTCATCGTGAAACTAAGAGAATAAAGTTGGCTGAACTCATAACTCTCTTATTTGTCTAGTCTTATTAAGAAATCCAAAGACGGTGTCTTCATATCAAGTTCTTTATTTCACTTCTTATTCATAAGGGAGAGTAGGAAAGGGTTTTGGCAAATTTCTAAGAAAAATTTTCTAAGAAATGTTACTTAGCGAATAGATTTTACCCACAAACATGTTGATGAGTCCCATAAACATGTTGATGAATCCAGTGGAAACAAACCAAATGTCGTAAAAACTAAATGCGGTTTGTGAGGGTAAAGTGTTAGAAAAGCACATCTTGCCTTTCCTTATTGCAAAATATTTGAAAACAAATTTGTGACTTTGTTGAATGTGCAGTGCAAGTAGACTCTCCACCTCCAGCTTTTGGGTTGTTTGCTGTATGCCAGGATTTGGGTGAGAAGAATATGGGAATTATTGGCATATGGGATATAAGACTGTTATCATGCCATAAATTCATCATATCTCTCTCAAGAAGAGAGATTGTTATTTTTTAAATTTTATTTGAAAGTTCCAAAGAAATACAAAACTAAAGAGAATGGTATGATGAACTTCATGCACACATAATCCAGCTTAAGCAATTATGAAATCATAGTGGGTCCCTTTTCAAATATACTTCCACCCACACACCCTATTTTCTTATTTTAAAGTAAACCTCAGACGATATATTATTTCCTCTTTAAAAATTTCAGTTTTTATTGCTAAAAGCATAAGTTTTTTAAATTAACCACATATTATCACATAAAAAGCTAGAAATTTCTTAATATCATCAAATACCTAGTTAGTGTTTACTAACCCCAAGACTATAGTTTTTTAATAATATGTTCGAATTAGAATTCAAATAAAGTCCATATATTACAGTAAGTTAATATGCCTCTTAAGACTTTTTCATGTAGAAGTTCCCACTAAACCTCTTTTCCCTTGCAATATTTTAGTTGAAGAAACTCAGTTGTTTGTAATGGTAGCATATGTCACCATTTTTATTTCAAATTCCAGTGGAATCCTTTCAACAAGTTTCTCTCCTTTAAAATGACAACTCAAGCCGAAACCGGTTTGGCTCAGTGGATAGAGCATCGGCCTGCGGACTGAAAGGTCCCGGGTTCGATTCCGGTCAAGGGCATGTACGTTGGTTGCGGGCACACCCCCAGTAGGAGATGTGTAGGAGGCAGCTGGTCGATGTTTCTCTCTCATTGATGTTTCTAACTCTCTATCCCTCTCTCTTCCTCTCTGTAAAAAATCAATAAAATATATTTTAAAAAAAATGACAACTCAATCTAGAGGTGTAATCAGATTCAGCATGAAAAGTTTTAACAAGATTAAAACAAAACAGTAAACAATCCTCTGGATGCCAGCTATCCTACAATTCAATTCAGTTCTGACACTGTCTACCGGAAATTGCTTCAGATTCTACAGGTTAAGATCTCACTCCCACAGGATTGCCCCCCTCAACTTTAGACACCACTGCAAAGCCCAGATTATTAACTGTGCTTATGACTGACCAGCTACAAGTTGGAGGTTTCAATGACCCCTTCCAGCTCAGGATGCCAATCTCAAGTCCAAGTTGTTGCCTGTACTTTTGACTGAATGGCTATAGCGATAGGAGGTTCCCATGACCCCCTCCTCAGGTTCTATTAGTTTGCTCACAGTACTCAGAAAAAGTTTACTTATATTTATCAATTTATTACCAAAGGATATGATAAAGAATGCAGTTGAACATCCAGATGGAAGAAATTTGCAGGACAAGCTATGTGGCAAGAGTGTGGAGCCTCCATGTCCTCTCCTGGCGCACCCCTCTCCCAGCACCTTCACATGTTCACTCACCCGGAAGCTCTCTGAATTGGTCTTTTTAGGTTTCATGGAGGCTTTATTCCATAGGCGTGACTGGGAGGTCTGAGGTGAGACTCAAAGTTTCAAAACTGTCATCTTATGGTTTACACATTTTATTCCTTATGACAAGCCTATAAAGTACACATGCCATTATTGATTCCACTTCTCAGATGAAGAAACTGAGGCACAGTGAGTTTAAATAAATTGCTCAAGTTTACACAACTACTGTAGTCAGTGGCAGAGAAGAGTAACAAGACACACTGATAATTCATCCTCTCAGTATGAACAGAAAAATAAACATGCTTAATTTAGTAGATAATATACATAGCTCCATGTACAGAAGGAAATACAGGCTCTGTACTATGTTCCTATTCATATCAGGTCATATGAAGATATGGTGATATTTCGTCTTTTATGGGCCTCTCAGCTGTGTCATATTTTTCCTCTATTTACTGAATCATTTGACCTAGTCTTTCTCTTCACCACTGCCGGACCTATTCTGTTTCCTAAACTCCTGCTTTGAATCATCATCAGGACTAGCCCATCTACCTCTTCTCCTTGTTGACCCCCGGGTCATTCCCTAACATTTCTGTACCTCCCAGCTCATTCTTACTCCAAACTCCACTCCTGGTCATGATCCTTTCCGTAGTCTGGCCTCTCCATTCCTTGTATGCCTATGCACAGAGGAGCCTGTCTTCCTATTCTCAATCAACCATTATCAAACCCTCACCTTGTCTTTAGCAATAATTGCAAGTACTTTTAAAATCTTTACTCCCACATACCCTTATTTTACCACAAGCTCCTAACTTTTTCAGTTTATTCTCCATAACATACCTAATACCAATAATTTTTAAACGACATTGTGACAATCTAAATTAATTGACCAGTGTCCCCTCTCCCTCCTTACTCAGATTAAATTCCATGGTTAACCAATTCAAAGTAGCTTTTTGAAAACACTCTCAACTTCTTAATTCCTTTCTCGTTTTAAAGTATTAGCTTGATAAACCACATTTTTATTGAATTCAATTGTTCCTTCATTATGTGTCTAGCATGGCTAAAGCAAACCACACAGCCATGGTGTCAGGTCTCATGAACCTCAAGACCTTACTGCAGCCAGAATTCATACATTTTCCTTGGCTGTAGTCCCCTTTTTTCCCAACTGACCCTTCCTTCTATTGTTCACACCCCCAACACTTCTTATCTTTATTCTCAGCAGATGACCAAACTTTCCTAAGAGAATTGAAACAACCACGTCTACTAACCTACCAAGTGTGCAGCCCCATGCCGCTTCTTCACCTTTCAGCTGTCACTGTGCTCCTAACGCCAGTCCAGCCATTAGTGCCAAAACTCAAGCAATTTTCCTATCTTCATGTTATATTTTTTGTCCTTTACTAGATAATTCTCATCAGCATATAAAATCACAGCTATTTCTCCCACCTGAACAACAACAAGAAAAACCCACTCTTCTCCCTAATTGTCCCACCAGTTCTCTTTTCTGGTTCTGATTCGAACAAATCCTGAAAGGCCCAGACCCTTTTTTCACATAAATAAGATATTTGACTCCTCTAAGAACCTGGTATAAATAAATTCTTGAAGAACATAATTATTCTTAGCTACAGTTTAACAGCTTTTATGTTAATGATCATAGAATCAATGCTAAAGTTAGAGTTCCTTTATGCAGGTTATTTAGTGCAGGTAGCTCTGCAGCTGATAGATTACCTTCAACAGTAGGATGAGAGAGGTAAATTACTCACCAGGTTGTGAGTCTGAAGAATTTCTGTGATTCCTTATAATAAAGCTGAAATCAACAATCCTTGTATTTACTCAACAGACACTGAATTTTCATTGTGTCCACCTACCACAGTAGACTTTGAAGCATAAAACAAAAGTGACACAATTACCCAGGAGTCAGAAGCACACACACTGTCCAAACAAGGAGACACTGAATTATTTTCACTACTTTTTCTTTTTTTCCCCCTTTTCCTTTATAAAGAGACATTTTGACTACAATGTCACCATTGCTTTCATATTACTTATCCTGTGGAATTAGTCTTCATAACTAGTGCTCTGAGGAAATCTGCATTATCTGAACTCATGTTAAGGAATATATTCAAAAGAATTTTCAACTTTCAAAATGGTGTTAAAAGTAACTAGAGCCAGCTTTGACTCGATTGTGACACTGAGTTTAGCTCCTAAAGAGTATGTTCATCAGCTCAGTCAGTGTGGCTCAGTGGTTGAGCATCAATCCAACCACCAAATAGTCACCAGTTCTATTCCTGATCGGAACACATGCTGGAGTTGTGAGCTTAATCCCTGGTGAGGTGCGTGCAGGAGGCAATGGGTCGATGTTGATGTTTCTCTCTCATCAATGTTTCTATCTCTCCCTCTCTCTTCCGCATCCCCCTTAAATCAATAAACATATTTTTAAAAGAATATATTCACCAAAATTTAACAAGTTTCTGAGGTCCCTGAGTAAATGAGCATAGTCCGCCTGATTAGTAAATTGGCTTCATTCAAATCATGCTCTAGAGAGGGTCAGACCTCAGAAATATCTACTTGGTATTAGCAGTAGATATTTCTAGAAAGGAAAAAGAGGCAAAATTGTTTTTGACTGTATGGACAAAGTAGAATGTGACACCAATCATGTCTGTCCTCACAATGCTAATTCAACCTTCAAAAGTCACAAGACAGTGGGAATACACAGTTGGGTGGCCTCTACAGGTGAGTCCCTACTAAGCTTCTGTCCAGGAAGAGGTGAAGGGCTTGAATTCATTGTGAGGGCATCTTCTGAATAAGAAGGAGATGCTGGTCCATTAGGTAAACCTCATAAGTGTGGCTCAGATTTCATATGTTCTCTCTTCTTGCTTTTCTCTATCAAAACTAGGTCTAGCCCTGACCGAGTAGCTCCGTTGGTTAGAGCATCATTCTGATACACCAAAATAGCGGGTACTATCCCATCCAGGGCACATGTAAGAAGCAACCAGTGAATACATAAATAAGTGGAAAAACAAGTCAGTGTGTTTTTGTCTGTCTCCGTCTTTCTAAAATGAAATAAATAAATTTTTAAAAGAAACCTATGTCTACTCCTCCCTGGTGCATCTTCCCAAGGTTGCTATGTCAAAGTGGACTTAACTTCTTCATAATTTCTTTACTTTAATTAGAAGAAGAGAGAATATAATCTGATGTTCATCAAAGAACATCAGATTATACATTCTTCTCCAGTGCACATGGAACACTCTCAAGGATAGATATGTAGGGTAACAAAACTAGACTCAACAAATTTAAGAAAATTAAAACCATACTAAGTATATTTCCTGACCACAATGCTTTGAAATTAGAAATCAATTGCAAAAAGGAAGTAAAAAAACCCACAAATATGTGGAGATTAAACAGCATACTACTAAATGACTTGGTCGAAGAAAAATAAAAGGTGAGATCAAAAGGTAGATAGAAACAAATAAGAATGACAATACAACATATCAAAACTTCTGGGATGGAGCGAAAGCAGAAATAAAGGGACGCTTATATCATTTCAGGCCTATTTCAAGAAACAAGAGAAATTCCAAGTAAACAATCTAACATTATATCT
Source organism: Myotis yumanensis (assembly GCF_028538775.1). Lineage (NCBI taxonomy): Eukaryota > Metazoa > Chordata > Mammalia > Chiroptera > Vespertilionidae > Myotis > Myotis yumanensis. The sequence continues at coordinate 78,146,876 of NW_027223753.1, forward strand.
TAAAGAACTAGAAAAAGAAGGACAAAAGCAACCCCAAATTAGCAGAAGAAAGTAAATAATAAAAATTAGAACAAAATTGGAGTATTAGAACCCAGTAAAATAACCCTTAATACTACTAAAAAAGATTCGAGTGTTTAAAGAAAACATGGTATCTTAAAAAAATGAATTGTTCTGCCTGGCCAGCATGGCTCAGTGGTTGATAAAAATAAAATAAAAATAAGTAAAAATTAGAACATAATTGAATGAAATAGAGGACAAAAAGACTATGAACAAATTAAGACAACAGAGAGCTGATTTTTGAAAAGATTGATAAATAAGAGAAAAGACTAATATAAACAAAATTAGGAATGAAAGAAGAAAAGTTACCACAGACATCACAGATATTCAAAGGATCATGCTAAAATACTATGAAAGACTATATATGCCACAAAATTCAATAATCTAGAAGAAATGGATAAGTTCCTTGAAATATATAACCTTCCTAGACCAAATCATGAAGAATTGGAATATTTAAACAGACTGATCAACAGTGAGGAAATTGAAACAACCATCAAAAGCTCCTCAAAATAAAAACCCAGGACCAGATGGTATAACTAGTGAAATCTACCAAACATTCAAAGATTTGATGCCTATCCTTCTCAAATTCTTCCAAAAAATTGATGAAGAGGCAATATTTCCTAATGCATTTTATGAGACCAATATAACCCTAATACCAAAACTTGGCAAGGATAACACAAAAAAAGAAAACTACAGACTAAGATCTCTGATGAATACAGATGCAAAATTCCTAAACAAAATACTAGAAAATCAAATACAACAATACATTAAAAAATTATATATCACATTTCCAGGGACATAAGGATGGTTCAGCATATGCAAACCGATTAATGTCATACATTACCTTGACAAAACAAAGTATAAAAATCATATGATCTTACAAATAGATGCATAAAAAGTATTTGATAAGCCGAAACCGGTTTGGCTCAGTGGATAGAGCATCGGCCTGCGGACTGAAAGGTCCTGGGTTCGATTCCGGTCAAGGGCATGTACCTGGGTTGCGGGCACATCCCCAGTAGGAGATGTGCAGGAGGCAGCTGATCGATGTTTCTCTCTCATCGATGTTTCTAACTCTCTATCTCTCTCCCTTCCTCTCTGTAAAAAATCAATAAAATATATTTAAAAGAAAAAAGTATTTGATAAGATACAACATTTATTTATGATTAAAACACTCAATAAAATAGGTATAAAAGAAAAATATCTCAACATAATGAAGGACATATATGACAAACTCTCAGTTAATATCATACTCAATGGTGAAAAATTGAAACCTTTACTTTTAAAATCATGAATAAGACAAGGATACACACTCTCACAACTCTTATTCAATGTAGTTCTGTAAATCCTACCCAGAGTGATCAGGCAAGAGGAAGAAATAAAAGGTACCCAAGCTGGGAAGGAAAAAGTAAAAGTGTCACATTTTGCAGGTGACATGAGTCTGTATATAGAAAACCCTAAAGACTTCACCAAAAAGAACTATTAGAAACAATAAACAAATACAGTAATGTTGCAGGATATAAAATTAATGTACACAAATCCACTGCATTCCTGTATTCTAACAATGAAATTTCAGAAAAAGAAATGTAAAAAAAAACAACCTTTTGCAATTGCAACAAAAAGAATAAAATATCTAGGAATAAACTTAACAAATGATGTGAAGGATCTATATTCTGAAAACTACAAAGCATTATTAAAAGAGATTGAAAAAGATACAATAGAATGGAAAGATGTTATGTGTTAATGGATTGTAAGAGTCAATATAGTTAAAAAGGCCATATTACCCAAAGAAATATAAATATTTAATGCAATCTCCATCAAAATCTTAATGTCGTTTAAACAAAATAGAATAAGTAATCATTATACTTGTATGGAATCACAAAAGACCCAAAATAGCCAAAACAATTTTGGGGAAAAAAGGACGAAGCTGGAGGTATCACACTACCTGACATCAAATTGTACTACAAAGCTATGATAATCAAAACAGCACAGTATTGGTAGAAAAACAGACACACAGTAGATATTTCTAGAAAGGAAGTCATGGGAAAATTAAGAAAGAAGAAAGGTTAATGGGGAATTTTATTAAAGATCATTGTTGTGATTTTGGTCAGTCAGACCAATAGAATAGAATTGGGAGCCTAGAAATAAAACAATATGTATGTGGGCAAATAATTTTTGACAAAGGAGCCAAAAATACACAATAGAGAACAGAGAGCCTCTTCAATAATTGGTGGTGAAAAATTTGGAAAACCACATACAAAAGAATGAAACTAGATTATAGTTGGTCCCCATGTTCAAAAGTTAATTCAAAAAGCATCAAAGACCTAAATATAAGACCTGAAACAATAAATTACATTAAAAAAATATAGTACTAAACTTATGGACCTTGGTTGTAGAGAACATTTTATGAATTTGACCACAAAGTCAAGGAAAGTAAAGGCAAAAATAAATGAATGGGACTATATCCAACTAAAAAGCTTGTGCACAGCAAAATAACAACTAAACAAAAGGGCAGCTAACTGAAAGGGAGGTGATATTTGCAAACAACAACACTGACAAGGTGTTAACATCCAAAAATACATAAAGAACTCATACAACTGAACAGCAAACAATCCAATTAAAATATGGGCAGAGGACCTGAACAGACACTTCTCCAAAGAAGACATACAAATGGCCAACAGATATGTGAAAAGATGCTCAACTTTACTAGCTACTAGTAAAATGGAAATCAAAACTACAATAAGATACCACCTCACACCTGTCATAATGGCTATTTTTTAAAAATATATTTTATTGATTTTTTTACAGAGAGGAAGGGAGAGAGATAGAGAGTTAGAAACATCGATGAGAGAGAAACATCGATCAGCTGCCTCCTGCACATCTCCTACTGGGGATGTGCCCGCAACCCAGGTACATGCCCTTGACTGGAATCGAACCTGGGACCTTTCAGTCCACAGACCGACGCTCTATCCACTGAGCCAAACCGGTTTCGGTCATAATGGCTATTATCAACAAGACAGGTAATAAGTTTTGGATTGAGGAGAAAAAAAACTCCTATACACTGCTGTGGGAATGTAAACTGGTACAGTCACTTCGGAAAATAATATGGCAGTTCTCATATGAGCCAGCAATCCCTCTTCTAGGTATCTACCAGAAAAACTTGAAAACATTTATTTGCCCCTGTGTTTATTGCAGCATTATTCACAGTGACCAAGACATGGAAATAACCAGTGTCCTTCAATAGAGGATTAGATAAAGACTATATGGTACATATAGTATACTATGGAATACTACTTAGCATAAGAATAGATGAAATACTGCCATTCGTGACAGACAATATGGATGCACCTTGAGAATATGCTAAGTGAAATTAGTCAGTCAGAAAAATCTAAGAACTATATAATTTCACTTATAAGTGGGGTATGAAACTGAAACACATAGACACAGACAACAGTATGGTGGTTTCTAGAGGGAAGGGGGATGGAGAGGTAGTAAAGGGGAAAGGGGGCCAAATACATGGTGACACAAGATGATTTGACTTTGGGTGGTGGGCACACAATGCAATAAATGTACAGACCATGTATCATAGAAATGTACACTTGAAACCAATATGATCTTATTAACCAATGTCACCCCAATAAGTTTAATTTTAAAAATAGAAGAAGAGGGAAGCTAACTGACTTATTTTGCTAGGCAATAAAAGTATTGAAGTAATAGAAGAAAATGCTCTTATAATTAAATCTTGCAGACCAATCCAAACTATCTCTACAGGAGTGTATTCTAAAGCTTAAGTTAATAGCTCACATATTTTCTGTTCTCAAGATAATCACAACAATGATCTTTAATAAAATTCCCCATTAACCTTTCTTCTTTCTTAATTTTCCCCATGACTTCCTTAAGAAACAAATGATAACTAAAGGTGCTTCTTCCCAAAATGGGTTACAAACATGCCAACACAGCTGTTGTGTGTGTGTGTGTGTGTGTGTGTGTGTGTGTGTGTTTTCAGATAGCTCATTTGTTAATCATTAAAACAAATATGGGGCTTCTTTCTGTATTCAAATATTTTGGGTAAAAACACTTAAGATTAGAAGAACCATGAATGCATGGTTAAATAGAATGGAAAATTCACATTAACTGTTAAGATAAAATATTAGACTTCAAAAACATTTTTTCTCTGCTGCAGCAGCTGGCTACTGACCACAACCACCACTATCCTCCCCCATTCTCTGCTCTCTTTTCTCTGCCATTGAAAATGCTTTAAGATTACATCAGTAGAAAAGTTTGAAAAACACAGTTTATGGTAACATCTTAAGGTGAATAAGATCATTGTAATTTTACCATGTAATCTGAGACATATAGAAATCTGAAGACCAAAATGTCTCCTGAGTATTTTATCTTTTAGCCTTTGACTAGTTCTAAATTTTGGGGAGTTGTGTAAGCTTGCATTTTAATGTCTGCATATTGATCTCTTTGAGGAAATTCTTAGTTAATTTTAGCTACTTATATTTTTGCACAATTTTTGGACATGTAACACACACACATACTCCTATACAGAGAATTTTTGTGCTAATAGGCCCAAGAGAGTAAATGTGGAAATTTAAAAGCTAAGGCCTCCTGATGAACAAAAATAGATACAGAGACATAGAAGCACCAACAGACTGTGAAACCTCAGAGGGAAGGCAGGAGAGGTTGGGAGTGGGGAGGTTGTGGGGGGGCTAGGTAAGAGATCAACCAAAGGACTTGTATGTATGCATATAAGCATAACCAATGGACACAGACAATAGGATGTTGAGGAGCATGTGCTGGGGGTGGGAGTGGGTTGGAAGAGCTCAATGGGGGGGAAAGGAGACATATGTAATACTTTCAACAATAAAGAATTTAAATTAAAATAATAGATAGATAGATAGATAGATAGATAGATGATAGATAGATACTAGGGCTTCACAGATACTCTGCTGAAGAGAGTGGTGACCTACAGCGAAAACATGAATCCTGTAACACTGAGCCCTAAAAGTTTTCAGAAAATGTTTTCCTACAGTTTTAATGTTTCTCCCCAACCCTAAGCAGCCATGCTCTCTCTGCCTGGCTTCCTAGAGTCCTTAATGCAGCAGCAAACCAGGACTCCAGTAGACTTTCTTAATCTTCACCCTAGTTTAAAATGTATCCATTGTGTGACCTAGTCAAGCAGGACACTGCTTTCCCTGGGCTATTAACAATGCAGGGTCATATTTTGCTTGTTTTCTATTTTATTTTATTTATTTTATTTTATTTATTTTAAATATCAAATATGTCAGTCTCTACTGATATATGTATTAATTTTTTTCCATTCTACAGTGCCATAATTCTCAAAATGAAAAAACAGGCATACCTGCTATACACCATGGAGAGACAAATCAAAATCTCTGGCACAATGTTGAAAATTTGGAGGTTAAAAGTGGCAGCAGATTTTTAAAAAGTTATTTCACTTTCAGTTGGGCCAAAAAGAACTTGAATTATCATTGAGAGAGGGATGTTGGATATCTTAACCTATTCTCCACTTCCATCCCCTATTGAGTAACAGAGCATGTAATGATTAAGGATACTGATGAGTATGTTGCCCATAGAAATGATGTGAAGGCAGAAAATCAAAGATTGTGACTGAAGTCTATAAAATATTGAGTATTTCAGACTCGATTTTCAGTCAACAGAGCCTTTTGATATCTCATAATTGTCTGTAAAAAAAAACACAAATGCCAGGCACTTATTAACTGTTCAATAAATATTTGGTGGGGTAATTCTACCTAGAGTTATACAGAATTTAAACACAATAATTAACCACTACCAATAAACATGAAGGCAAAAATGACAATGTTCTGTGAATAAAACTGGCAAAGCTGGAATAATAAGAAACCAAACCAAAATTACAGACATATCTTCTGAAAGACATAACATGCCACACAATCTGGGACAAGGAAGGAAAATGATAAAGGAGGTAAACAGAAATGGGCTTAAATGAAATTCAGATGGATGACTTCTTGTTTTTCCATTGTAACTGATCTGATTAATTAAGAGTGTAGGCTCTATCCCAGGAAGTACCTTCCAAACTGTTCAAAACTGGAAAATCTCAAAGCCTACTGCCTGCTTTGGAAAATCTCAAAATCTGCTGTCTGTTTTTATCAACCATTTCTCTTGCACTGGTATCTGGGAGAGCAGCTTGCCCTGGAGCCCTAGAGATTAGGAAAAAGAAGTCAAGTGGGAACATTTCTCCTATTTCTATGACCTGAGGAGGTATACTGTGTTGTAGGGGAAGGGAGGGGACTTTAATCCATTTTAGATTCTTGATACAGATGGTTGAGTTCAACATCAGCTGTCCCAGTGGGCAAAGTTAGTCTGATGTAGTAGATTCCTGTGGAATAGGGCCTGGAGTCTATAAAGCAGCAATTTTCAACCAGTGTGCCACAGACACATTGGTGTGCTGCAATAATTTTTAAAATATGCAATACCTGACCATTTAGTCAGGGGCCCTGACATCCTTTCCCTTAGATTGTCAAATGAAAAAAAAAAATGACAACAGCTAATACAACAATAGCCATCCAGTATGAATGAATCAAAGTTATACCTAATTTCTTGTCAGATCAGCAAAAACTATTATATTTCTTGGTGTGCCACAGAATTTTAATAATTAGTTTATGTGTGCCATGGAATGAAAAAGGTGAGAAATACTTCTATAAAGGATTATCAGGAGAATGACAGGACATCTCCTCCTGTCATTTCAATTCTACTTGAGCTATGTAATCAAAAAAACTCATGCAAAGGATATACCACAATGGTGCTTCAGTCCAATATGAACTGAAAGAGACAATAGCAAGGCATAAAGGTGGTTTGTTTGTTTGTTTGTTTGTTTAATTTGCTATTGGTATTTTTGGATGTTTGCTGTCTCTTTGACTTTCAACAGTTATTTAATAAATCAACTTGACCTTAAATCCCAACTGAGACTGTCTATGAGGTTGGGGTTAGGTTTACTGCTGGCCTTGCAAATTCCAGTAAGACCATTGTCCTGTCAAAGGGGAAAAGCCAGGTTTACACTTATAACTCTCTATATGCTTTGGTTTTATGAGCTCCACAACCCTCAAATTTTGTTGCCTCCCCCACCAATTTACTCTCCCCCAAATCCCACTACTAGAACATCATGTTTTTAAGTTTAATGTAGCTCCTTATAAAAATCCAGTGTGGAGTGACAGTGCAAAATGTTTCAGCCATTTTAATTTGCTTTGTATTCTGAGAGCTAAAGAGCAGGCTTTGGTCAATTGGAGAAGAGAAATGAGATATTCATCTCTGCCAAGGAAGGAGCAGAAGATGACAGTCAGAATGGGGCAGTCAGTAATGAAAATCCATTTCTTATGACCCAGTTGTAATGAAAATATGAATATCTAAGAGGGATGGTATGCCCAAATCTCTAATACATTAGGCAGCAGCATATTACCCCCAGAGGAACAGACCTGCCTAGGATATATTCTCAAAGTCAAGATATCAATATCATTATAAGTTTTATTTTATTTTGTGCACAATGTTTTGGATCCATTAAAACATAGAACAGTATCCATAACCACCAGAACTTATTGAACTAGTTTCTCCTAGTAAGTTACCTCCTAGGAGTAGGACCAGGTATCCTGGGACACCTCATGAATTCTTTTAGATCCCAAGGGTCCCATTAAATGGATTACTAACTCAATATCTCTCTATATAAAACCTTAATTGCAAATAGACTGAACTTCAGAACAACAGAAAAACCAAACAACTGGTCGCTATAACATGTGCTGGCCATCAGGGGGCACGTTCGAAACATGGAGGGCATCAGCTGCAGGCGGCAGAGCAAAGAACATGGCGGGATGGTGGAGCAGGTGAGCGGGGGTGCCAGACCAAGGTGCGGCACCGGTCGCTGTCATCGGGGTCAGCCTCTTGTGGTTACTGAAAATTCCTTGCTCCCACACGTCATGGTCCCGCCTGGTGCTTGCAGCTGTTGCTGGTGCCCAAGCCACTGTTCACATCCGCTGCCAGCACCTGGCTCCAGCCCCAATCATTCGGCACCATCAGTGGATGCCAGCAGCGACTGCCGGCACCTATCGCCCCTCAGGGCTTCTCCACCTCCACCTGCTCCTGAGGGGCAATCAGGACAGCAGCTGCCACTCGCACCCACAGACAGCACCAGCCCCACTCACACCTACTGCTGGCGCTGGCCCCAATCACTCTGCGTCCTCAGTGGGTGCAAGCAGGGTCAGTGCTCTCAGCACACGGGAGTGGCGGCTGCTGGAGCAGGGCTGCCTGCAGACAGGAGATGGAGGGCCGTAGTGGGAGGGGCTGAGCAGGGGCACAGAGCATGGGCTGAGACCCCCCCCACCTGTGCCCACCACAGTCTTGCAGCCCACAGTTCCTTTCAAGGTGCAGGAATTCATGCACTGGGCCCCTAGTATTAAGTAGTACCCAGGTGGCTTTACAAAATACCCAACTATTCACAGCAGGCAGCTTGTATCCTAGGATAATCTCTCTTGTTGGCATTTATCTTGTGTCATACATTATACCCAAACTTGCATTGTATAATTTTAGTTGCCTGTATCATATTAAACTCTCATAATCTAATTAAAATGCAAAGAGCACACATTGTAGGTACTTTTTTCATATTCCTTCAAATATCATCTCCAGATATAATCAAAGCAGGAACCTGCATTTAAAGCTGTTTATTATTCTGAACAATGTAAAAATCGAAACCATTTTCATTTTCTTGTCCTCACATTCTGCCTCGCAGACTTGTTTTTAAAGCAAATCACTTAAGCCTTGCACTAAGTACACTGGGTATCATGTTTTCATGGAAGCACCCACACAGCCTCTCATCTCCTTTTCTTCGCAATTCCCACAAAAAAACCTTCCATCACTTCCTTGTGGTATTCTTTGCTCAGCTAGCCCAGCAGCTAGCGTGTTCATGGTAACAGAAAGTATAGCAGAGAAAACCCTTTCTCAGGGGCGGCTTGGTGCTGCAAGGCTCAGACATAATGAGTTTCACTGTCCTTCATAAGCATCCAGTGCTGTTTGTTTCTTATCCTTTAAATCTTGTTTGGAATTTCTTTTTTTCATTTTCTTGTCTCTTTCCCACTCTTGGGGTGATTTTGTTTTTATTTTATCCTCTTTTTTCTATTGGTTCCTCTCTCTCCCTCTTGAAAACATGGTCCTTTTTTTTTTTCCTGTGAAATATAATTACTAAATAACGTAAAATATATGGCCATGTACATTCTAAAGGAACAGCTGCAAAATTGCTAATATTAGGTCTAATTTAGCTACAATAAATTAGCAAATGTGTGGAAGCACAATGATGACAGCATAATTATAACAAAAAGTCGATGTGTTGAAGTATATGGATGACAATACATACTAATTTTAGAGAGGAAAAAAGAACCCTACACCAAATGAAATGCATGCGATGAACAGACGGGACTAATAGCTCAGACACATACCCTTAATGTGGCCAGTCACTGTAAAAACAAAAAGATGGATGAAGCTGTTCAAAAATCTAGCGCTAACAAGCAATGTAGTCTGAAACCATTAACTGTCAGGGGTAATAACACTCCAAGTGTTGAAGTGCACTAACAGCAGCGCTTTCCAGGGCTGGTGGCGGTGGTACCATGCACACCTGTGAAGAGGGCGCTGAATCCATCCTCGCATTCATTATAACGGAGGGAGGGAAAACAACACTAATAATGTAAAGTATAAACGGAAATAGCAGACAGCAGAGAGTGACATTTGCATGGTCCCAGTCAGCTTGTTAGCTGAAGTGGGTTTTAATTAGCTATTTTCCAGCAAGCAAACGAGCAAATTAGTGGCAGCTATAAACAAGAAGAGACAATCAGGCCCAAAGAAAAGGAAAAATTATCAGGGTGCCTTTGCAGGGGGTGGAGAGGGGAGGGCATGGAAATACAAAGCTTTTATAGAAAACTTTTCTCAATCATAGAATTAAAGAATGTATTCTCTAGAGCACACCTTAGGTGTTATCCAATCTTTCCCTCTTTTACATGTGAGGAAACTGAGGTCCACAGGAGCCCGCTGGCTGCAAGGTTACACTTCTGACCAAAAAAATAAATAAATAAAACAAAACAAACAAACAAAAAGCAAGGGTATCTTCCTAGCCTAGGTTTTCCCAAAGTCTGCTTCTATAACAGTGTGAGCGGATCACCCCTGAACAACAGAAAGAAGTACAAAATCATGTGTAAAATTTGCATGATAATTGAGGTGTACTACGGGCTGTATATGAATTTAGGTTCAACTATGCTGAGATAGAAAACAAAATGAGAAAGAATATAAGAAACAAAATAATGACTCCTTCCCAAAGCCAAAAGCACCTTTGAAAAAGTTATTATTCTGGAAGGAGATTTGACTTTGGGTGGTGAACACACAGTGCAATACACAGACGATGTATTACAAAATTATACACTTGAAGCCTCTATAACTTTCATTAAACAATGTAACTCCAATAAATGTAATAAAAAATAAATGCAACTGATTTCCGAAGATTAAGAAAAGTATTGTTCTGAACAAATACTCATCACATAACCAATGAGCATTTATCGTGTACGAAGCACAATATGAAGTGCTGAGGGTGAAACTTTTGCTATCCAGTAGGATGTGTAGACAAGTACACAGACTTTACAAAACAGTGGGATGCAAACCCTGCACAGCAGGAGAGAGTGCTGTGGAGCTGGATTTTGGGGAGTGGGGAGGAGCATTTGAGAAGAAAGGCCATCAAACCAGGACCTGAAGGATGCACAGCAGGATCTGGCCTCCTCATAGTGCCCCAGTAATTAAGAGCCTATGTACTGAAGGCAGTCATCTCTGTCAAAAGTAAATTAAAACCACCATTTGTCTCACTGGACTCGATAAGAGAAGGGCCCCCAAATGCATATGCAAAGGGATGGATTATATAGCTTTAATCTAATCTGATTCACATCTTGCAATATGCTATTAAAAAAAATAATTGGGGCCCTGACCGGTTTGGCTCAGTGGATAGAGCATCGGCCTGCGGACTGAAGGGTCTCAGGTTCAATTCCAGTCAAGGGCATATGCCTTGGTTGTGGGCATATCCCCAGTGGGGGTGTGCAAGAGGCAGCTGATTGATGTTTCTCTCTCATCAATGTTTCTGACTCTCTGTCCCTCTCCCTTCCTCTCTGTAAAAAATCAATAAAATATATTTTAAAAAAAATGATTGGGAAGCCCTAGCCGGTTTGGCTCAGTGGATAGAGCATTGGCCTTCGGACTAAAGGGTCGCAGGTTCAATTCTGGCCACGGGCATATGCCTGGGTTGTGGGCTTGATCCCCAGTAGGGAGCATGCAGGAGGCAGCCTACCAATGATTCTCTCATCATTGATGTTTCTATCTCTCTAACCCTCTCCCTTCCTCTCTAAAATCAATAAAAATATATTTTTAAAAAATGATTGGGAAATCTTGAGGGGATAACAGCAGTAGCCAGTGGATTTAATCCCGTATGCCATAAATTTGATTGGTATATTAAGAAGATGTGAATGTGGTGAAGCATGGTATAACCCAAACAGGATGTAGAGGGGAAATATAATGACCAGGATAGAGGACTGAAGCAAACATTACCACAAACACTCATTAGCGTTGCAGATAATCAACTCAAGGAAAGTTTATATAAAGACATTAGGAAACACAGAAGCTATATTCACCAAGAGACATCAACCTCGTCATCATTATAGCTTGCATCTCCAGAATCACATCTGTAAGGGAGATATTGCACAGGGAACAACATAGGTCCTGCATCCAGACTTCACTTATCCAAAGAACGGCTTCACATGTGAGGTACCAAAAATATGGATTGACACAGGAAAATAAAAAGAGTGTGTGAGACTGCTGTATCTCAGAGGGAAGGCAGGGGTGGGTGGTTGGGTGGGAAGAGAATTAACCAAAGAACTTATATGCATATATGCATAACCCATGGACACAGACAACAGTGTGGTGAAGGCCAGGGGGGGATGGAGAGGTGCAGGCTAGAAGCGGTCAATGGGAAAACAAAGGGGGCGTCTGTAATACTTTAAGCAATAAAGATAAATTTTTAATAAAAAAGTGTGTGTACTCTCTCAATGACACAGTTAAATGAGATGCGTATGCAGTGTCATTAATTTTTCATTCATCCACCAAACATTTATTGAGCTCCTACTTAATGCAAGGCATTGGATTAGACACTGGATATATAGACATGAATGACTCTAAAGGCCATTCAGGCATGTCTAATTCCTCTCCCACAGCTTTTCAAACACTGAAGACAGTTATCATGTTCTTATTATTTTTTATATTAAAAATCATATTCATGTCATCTTTTTCCATAAAATATTCCCAAGTGCTTTTAGACTCTTCTCTAGCATTCAGAAAATTGTTCTGTTTTTGTTAATCTTCACCCAAAGATATTTTTTTCTATTAATTTTTAGAGAGAGTGCAGGGAGGGAAGGAGAGAGAAACATGGATGTGCACTGACTGGGTGCCTCCCACAGGGCCCCAACTGGGATGGGGATCCAGCCTGCAACTCAGGTACATGCCCTTGACTGGGAAATTGAACCCAAGACCCTTTTGTGTGTCAGCTGATGCTCTAACCACTGTGAAACACCGGCCAGGGTTCAGGAAATTATTTCTATTCTGTCAAAATCAGGATGTTCAGAATAGTATTGTCTGTGTATTGTGAAATTAAACATAATTTCCACTTCCTTTGGTCTAGGTATTACTTCATTAATCTAACTCATAATCACATCTGCTTCTTCAGCAGCCACACCCATTAACTAACTTTCTGTTTATTATTAACCAACTAAAGGCCTGGTGCATGAAATTCGTGCATGGGGAGGGTACCTCAGCTCGGCCTGTGCCCTCCTGCAATCCGGAACCCCTCGGGTAGGGTCCCTAGGCCTGGCCGGCAATCAGGGCCTATTGGGGATGTCCTTCCCCCAGCTGCCAGCAGCTGGCCCCATCCCCACCGCTGCCACTGCTTGCCTTCTGTGCGGCTCTGCCCCTCTTCCCCCACTACCAATCACCTCCCTGTGTGGGCGACAGGCGTGAAGTGCAATTGCTTAGCTGGCCTGGGCCTTTCTCTTCAGGGTGATTGCTGGCCAGCTCTGCACACCTGCCACAGCGTCACTGGCTAATGGGCTGGGCCTCCCTCTGAGGGGCAATCCTGGGGCGATGGTGGAGCCCCCTGACCAATCGAATTGCACTCACCTTGGCTGGTCTGGCATCAGTGCTGTCATAGCGTGATCATCCAGAAAGTCATCCGGACAGTCATTCTGCTGTTCAGTCGTTCGGTTGATTTTCATATTATGCTTTTATTATTATAAATATATCCAAAATTTTATCAAATAATGATAATCACATATTTAAAGAGACTCAATTACAGGGTCTTAAGATATTAATGTAAAAGTTTTTAGATTTTATCCATTATCCAGCTTATTGAAAACTGCGTGGAGTGACAATGAGATGCAGTAGCAGGCAGCTAGGACATGTGCGCCCTTGCTCCTTAGTCTTTCTCACTCCCTCTTCATGATAGTGGCAGAGGCCACAGTTCAGTTGCCAACATGCAGCTCTTTGTCCTCACCCAGGAGCTACACACCCTCAGGGTGATGAGCCAGGAGATGGTTGCCCAGATCAAGGCTCATGCCTTGCCAGAGGGCATCTCTCCAGATCCAATCTGCTCCTGGCAGGCACGCCCCTAGAGGATGGCGCTGCCTGGGCCAGTGTGGGATGGAGGCTCTGACACTCTAGAAGTAGCCGGCCACAGCATCGTTCCCTGGCCCGGGCTGGGAAAGAAAGAGGTAATACTCCCAAGGTTGCCAAACAGGAAAAAGAAGAAGACTGGTCGAGCCAAGCGACAAATGCAGTACAGCCGGCGTTTTGTGAATGTTGTGCCCCACTTTGACAAGAAGAAGGGTCCCAATGCCAACTCTTAAGTTCTCTGTAATCCTGGATTTCTCTAATAGAGTCACTTAGAGTAGTTTAAAAATAAAATAAGCGTGGATCCTGATTCTGAGTGTCAACTAATATATTCATTATATTTCCCTTAAACCAATGCTGTGTCATCTTCGATTTCGTTAAGAAACTTTCTATATTTTTATTCAGGCATTGATCAAAATTGAAAAAGGTGAAGCAAAAATACCTTCAAAGGGTATAATTTGAAACTGATTATTAGCCCAGACGCTGTGGCTTAGTGGTTGAGTGTCAATTTATGAACCAGGAGGTCACAGTTTGATTCTGCTTAGGGCATATGCCCAGGTTGTGGGCTCAATCCCCAATAGGGGGAGTGCAGGAGGCAGCAGATCAATGACTCTATCTCACTGATGTTTCTATCTCTCTCTCCCTCTCTCTTCCTCTCTAAATTCAATAACAAAACAATATATATATATATATATATATATATATATATATATATATATACATATGTATATATATATATTAAGAAAGAAACTGATTGTTAAATCTGACTTACATAACCCAATTAGCAGTAACTGGTTTATGAAATGATTCACTTATCCTAGAATCTAGGCCATAATTCTCCATGCCTTAGGTTGGGTTCTTCCAAGAAATAGACCCTAAGACTAGGATTTGAGGAAAGGTGGAGTAGTGCGGAGGTTTTCCTCAGAAAGTGCTGTGGAGGAGAGTGGTAAGTGAGACAAGGAAGGAAGGAAGCTCACATCAGATGCTCTGTGGAGGGATGAGGAACATGGGGTATGGAGCCACGGAGTTGACTCTCATTAATTGAGTGCTATTCACAGGGGGTGTTAACTCCCTGACCTGTATATGGGCCACACACACTGCTGGGGACAGAGAAGTCCTCAGGCAGAAAGTAGCAGGTGTTTGTAGTAATGAGCTATCAGAATGCTGAGTACTGAGGGGATATGGACGGAGCATCAACATCTGCTATCTGCAATGCTGCAGCTCATCCAGTAAAATTGCACAAGACTTCTTTTCAAATGTCTCCTTTAAATTGAGATACATAATATCAATCCCATCACCCATTCTCTCATTCACCCACTTAAATTTGTTGAACACTCTTTGTTACCTAATATTATAGATGCAATGCTTATGTCTGGTGCTCTATTATATGAGTGAACTTGTCCAAAAATGATATTTTTCTTATAACTTATATTAAATATTTCAATTCTAAATCCTCATTCTTTTTGCTTATTTATTTCCTACTAACAGTTATAATATTCCATTGATCTGACAAAACATAATATATTACAAACCTATAGGATAATTTTTTGGTTATTATTTTTATAAATTAAGCATCTCTATTATTAAATATTTATTTTGATCTTTTATGTCACCAAGATTATGTCTCCTCATTATAGTACAATGAAACTAACAATGTATTAAAACAGCTACCACAACATCATGGCTCAATTAGATTTATAACATTAAAATTTAAATATCTATCAATTTTTACCAGTTGAAATGAGAAAAAAACACTAACATCTTAATAGATATAAGAAAAGAAGGTCTAATATTCTAAGGCCTAATTGTGTTTAAAAAGAAAGTCTTAGAAATTGAAAAAGGGAGAAACATTTATAATCTCATAAAGTGTATCTCAAAAAAAACACATCAGACAATGTTTTTAAAGGTTAAAATTTACAAATGAAAATGAAGGATGAATGTTCTACCCATTTCAAAATCTTTAAAAAATATATTAGAAGAATTGCAAAAAAGTAGCAAAATGTCACTTTCCTGACAACAACAACAACAAAAAAGCATTTTTAACAAATTTGAATTAATAAGAGCTCAGCAATGTGATGGAATCAATATACAAATTTACCTCATCTCTATAGCTCAGCAAAAAAAACCACACAGACAGAAAATATAATATCAGTATCAAAATATCAGCAGCCATTCAACAATCACAGTAAAATGACCGCTGATGGTCCTGGAACAGAGTGTTTCTAAACTGGAAACTTGCACTCATTTTTGCATTTGTATACTCATGCTCTCGTTACTTATGGGCTTCCTTCCTCCTACACTTAAGTCTTTGATGGCCTTCTCAGCAAGTTCTTTTGCCTTTTTCCTATGTATCCTTTGATATTCCACCAACTTCAAACACAAAACCTATCATGTTCTTGTTTTTCCTCTTGTTAACCAAATCTTTTGTTGCCTTCAGCGATTTTTCAAGTTTCATAAGGTGTTTTAGTTTCCCTGAAGCTTCACTGGGTGGTTGTATCCATTTAAATGTGTCTTGGGTCGCTGAAACCGGTTTGGCTCAGTGGATAGAGCGTCGGCCTGCGGACTGAGGGGTCCTGGGTTCGATTCCAGTCAAGGGCATGTACCTGGGTTATGGGCACATCCCCAGTGGGAGATGTGCAGGAGGCGGCTGATTGATGTTTCTCTCTCATCAATGTTTCTAGCTCTCTATCTCTCTTCCTTCCTCTCTGTAAAAAATCAATAAAATATATTTTAAAAATAAATAAATAAATAAATAAATAAATAAATAAATGTGTCTTGGGTCTATTTCTTTCTTTTCATTATTAACTAGAGGCCCAGTGCACAAAATTCGTGCATGGGAGGGTGTGTCCCTCAGCCAAGCCTACACCCTCGCCAATATGGGACCCTTTGAGGGATGTCCAACTGCCCATTTAGGCCCGATCCCTCCAGTGACAGTCGGACATCCCTCTCATAATCCAGGACTGCTGACTCCCAACCGCTCGCCTGCCTGCCTGCCTGATTGCCCCTAACCGCTTCTGCCTGCCAGCCTGATCACCCCCTAACCACTCCCCTGCTAGCCTGATTGATGCCTAACTGTTCCCTTGCCAGCCTGATTGCCCCTAACTGCCCTCCCCTGCTGGCCCGGTCTCCCCCAACTGTCCTCCCCTGTAGGCCTGGTACCCCCAACTGTCCTCCCCTGCAGGCCTGGTCACCCCTAACTGCCCTCCCCTGCTGGCCTGGGTACCCCCAACTGTCCTCCCCTGCCAGTCCAGTCACCTCCACCTGCCCTCTGCTGCTGGCCCGGTCACCCCCACCTGCCCTCTCCTGCAGGCCCAGTCATTCCTAACTGTCCTGCCCTGCTGGCCCAGTCACCCATAACTGCCCTCCCCTGCAGGCCTGGTCGCCCACAACTGCCCTCCCCTGCAGGCCATCTTTGACCACATGAGGGCGGCCATCTTGTGTGTTTGGAGTGATGGTTAATTTGCATAGCACCTCTTTATTATATAGGATTTGTATCTTTTTGAAATCTGAACTAGCAAGAGAGCTCTTTACTGTCTGCCTCAGTTTCATTAGGTACCAATCACCTTCCTTCCATAATAGAAATATTTGCATAGTTTAGATTGTTAAGGGCTTTGCAAGACATATGAATATTCTCTTTTAAAGTATCATGCTATCAATCTGCCTTTGTTTTCTTTGACTTCCCCAGAAGGTGCAGTCTGAAGTTAACCTGGCTGCTTGTATCAGTCGGGGTTAGGCTGTGTTAACAATTCCAAAATCACAATGGCTAATGACAACAAATATATCTCTTGCTCCTGTCACATGTCATTTGTGGGCAGCTATGTCTCTGCTTCATGTCATCATTATTCCAGGCTGATGGACCCACTCCTATCTAGAACAGTGGCTGTCTCAAGGAAAAAAGAAAAGAAACATGTTACTCTTACACTTTCTGTTCTAAAGTGACACATGTCACTTTCACCACATTTATTTCTTTCATTCACATGGCCATAACTAATTTTAATATGGTAGAGTTGCATAAAGCCTGGAAAGGACTGTTAGTCATAAAATCTAACACAGTGTATCTGCCCAATCACCAACTATTGAGTTCTGATACCTCCTAATTGGTGTATAAACATGCAACTGATTTCTGAATATTTATTTTGTATCCTGCTACTTTACTGAATTCATTTTTCAGTTCTAGTAATTTTTTGATGGAGTCTTTAGGGTTCTCTATATACAGTATCATGTCATTGGCAAATAATTAAAGCTCTTTTCTTCCTTTTCAATTTGGATGCCTTTTATTTCTTCTTCTTATCTGATTGTGTGGCAAGGAATTCCAGTACTATGTTGAATAGGAGTGGTAAAAACAGACATATTAAGATATGCTCAATCTTAAGGGAAACTCATTTAGTTTTTGCCCATTGAGTATGATATCAGCTGAGGGTTCGTCATGTATGGCCATTATTATGTCAAGCTACTTTCTTTCTCTACCCATGTATTGAGTGTTTTAATCATAAATAAATATTGTATGTTATCAAATATGCTTTTATGCATATATTGATAAGATTATATGATTGTTATCCTTTGTTTTCTTAATGTGGTATATTACATTGATTGATTTGCATATGTTGAACCATCTTAGCATACCTGGAATAAATTCCACTTGCTCATGGTATATTGTCTTTTTAATGTATTGCTAGATCTGTTTTGCTAATATTTTATTGAGGATTTCAGCATATATGTTCATCAAGGATATTTGCCTATAACTTTCTTTCTTTGTAGTGTCTTTATTTGGTTTTGGGATTAGGATAATGCTGGGCTTGTAAAATCAACTTGGGAGTCTTCCTTCCTCTTTAATTTTTTTGAATAGTTTGAGAAGGTGTTAGTTCTTCTCTGAATATTTTGTAAAATTCACCTGTGAAGCCAACCCATTCAGGACCTTGGTTTGCTGGGAGTCGTTACTGCTTCAATTTGATTAGTTGTAATCTGTCTACACAGATTTTCTGCTTCTTCCTGACTCAGTCTTGGGAGATTGTATGTTTCGAGATTGTCCAATTTGTTGGCATATAGTTGTTTGTAATATTTTTCTTACAACCCTTTGTATTTCTGTGGTGTCAATTATTACTTTTCCTCTTTCGGTTCTGATTATATTTATTTGGGTCCTCTCTCTTTTTGTCTTGATGAGTTTGGTATCAGCTGAGGGTTTGTCATGTCATTGATCTTTTAGACTCTATTTTGTTTATTTCTGCTCTGATCTTTATTATTTCCTTTCTTCTACTCACTTTGGGCTTCATTTGTTGTTCTTTTTCTAGTTGCTTTAATTGTAAGGTTAACTTGTTTACTTGAGATTTTTCTTGTTTCTTGAGGTAGGCCTGTATGATACTCAGTTCCCTCTTAGGACTGCTTTCGCTGTGTCCCATAGATTTTGAGTTGCTGGGTTCTTATTTTCATTTGTTTTAAGACACTTTTAATTACTTCCTTGATCTCATTGTTAACCCATTCATTGTTTAGTAATATGTCATTTAGCCTCCATGTCTTTGTGTACTTTTTTGTTTTTTTCTTGTGATTGATTTCTAGTTTTTATATCATTATTGTCAGAGAAGATGCTTCATATGATTTCAACCTTCTTAAATTTATTGAGATTTTTTGTGTGTCCTAGCACATGGTCTATTTTAGAAATTTTCCATGTAAACTTGAAAAGAATGTATATTCTTCTGCTTCTGGGTGAAATGCTCTGAAAGTATCAATTAAATTCATCTGATATAGTGTGTCATTTAAGGCCCCTCTTTCTTTGTTAATTTTTGGTCTGGAAGATGTATCCATTGATGTCAATGGGTTGTTAAATACCCCTACTATGACTGTGTTACTGTCAATCTCTCCCTTTATTTTCATCAAGATTTACTTTATATATTTAGGTGCTCCTATGTTGGGTGTATAAATTTTTACAAGGGTTATATCCTCTTGTTAGAATGTCACTCAAATTTTGGAAGTGGGGAGGAAAAAAAAGATAGTAAGGATAGAGAGTTTATACATATCAAGCAAAACTTGACTTTTAAAATAAGATAATACACAGGAATGTGAACACTTGGACCATACTTTCATAACTGTCCCTAGATGAATAAAAAATGCATTGTTTAAATATTTTTCATGACTCAAAGTTGCATAACTTTATAACAATATTGCCTTGAACAAACTTTCCCAAAATTGTTGGCTCTGTGGAACATTTGAAATGTTTATTTACAGATGCCAACTATTTCTCTACATACCTGTGGTCTCAGAAATATAAGCCTGTGCCTGTGGCAGATACATGTAGAATTTTACCAATATATAAATGTTTTTATTCAAACCAAAGAAGTGTAATTGTAAACAAAAGGAAAGTATATTTAACATGTATCAGGACCCATTGCCAAGCATATCTTGTTTTTGTTTGTTTAGTCACCAGATATGAACTGTGGTATGAAAGTTTTTAATGGGTAATAACTATTCAACCATGTAATGTTTTTACAAATTCTGGACTTCTTTATAAAATGCCTTCTTTAAAAACACACTACAATAAAACCTCTTGCCCATAAAACAATCAAGACAGATTTTTGAGTTCTATAAAATACAGATGTTAGAGATGCTTATACCTTCCTCAACAGATATTGAAAGATGATGTCACCAACACCAAAATGTTTGAACAACATGGATTTTAATTAAAATTCACTCTTTCTTCTGCCTAAATTTGAACAGAACCTTCATCCCCAGCATATAGCTAAAGCAATCATAGTATTCAAGGGCCAAGCATGTTTTAGTTTTATTCCTGATTTTTTTTTCATTACTACTCAGGAAGTATAGTATGCCAGATTCAAATATATGATTACAATAATTTAAATTTTTTCTGAAATCTTGAATACACTTTTGGTTTTTTTAATTAATATGCATGCTTTCATAGTTAACTTGCTATGTTTGCAATCTCTTTTCTTTTTTCTTTCAAATGTCACAGCCATTCTGTATCTAAAATATTGTAGGTTTTTCTGTCTTTCAGGATAAACATATTTCCAATTGCTTCTACATAAGTTTTGGAAAATTAAGGAATACTGTTCATGGTGTAAAAAGCAAAATGCATATACCATTTATTATATCTAGCATTAATATCTCATTTTCCATCTTGTGCTGTTACATAATGATATAATTGTGAGATTATTTTTATAACTGATATTATTTGCCCTAAAGGCCATAAGTTTTCAGTTATGGCTCCAAAGATATTCCTGATACCTATTATTCTGGTCTATTAGGCTTTGTAATTATGTAATTAGATGTTCTTTAAAAACTATCTTAGGTACTTCACAGATTAAAATGGGTCCTCTGAAACATTTACCAGGTCTATTATGTAATTACATAATTAAGTCCATGTAGTAAAAATCTTAACAAAACTCTTTAAAGAAATAAACAGCCTGCACTGTTGACTTTGATTGCAAGTTGGTAGTGGTAAGAAAGTGGTAATATATCCAAGGTCAAGAGTAAAGGTCTCTCAATACTAATTTTTATTTTGGGAGCTCACTCTTCAAAGGAAAGTCAAGGGAATTCGATCTGTCCTCTCATTCATCCAGAGCATTGGCTGACGGTTTCATTAATAGCACTTCAAGAGAATTTCCTCTCCATAAATTTGTCATTGGAGACTGTCCTCAGAGACTTTCATAAACTCAGTAGAGTTTGGGCGCCACCAAAAATGACAAAAGGTGGCTAAGACAGTACTAAATAAAATGAAATTTCTTTACATTGTCATTTTGTATATTTTTAAGTCAATTAAATTCTGACACATCCTATGTAGCCCAAATACATAACCTTTTTTTAAAAATATATTTTTATTGATTTCAGAGAGGAAGGGAGAGGGAGAGCCAGAAACATCAATGATGAGAGAGAATCATTGATCAGCTGCCTCCTAAACGCCTCCTACTGGGGATTGAGCATGCAACCCAGGCATGTGCCCTTGACCAGAATCGAACTTGGAACCCCTCAGTCCACAGGCCAATGCTTTATCCACTGAGCCAAACCAGCTAGGGCACCCAAACATATAATCTTAACTGCCAGTTACAAATAAAGCAAATTAAATAATAAAATAAATTTTGTAGTTAGTACACACCCTAAACTCACAAGGTGATATTTTTTAAAAAAACACCATTGGAACTGAAATACATAGACATCATGTTAATAAATTACCCTAATATAAAATCAATATATGTGAAATATGTAGATGCTGCCCCTAGGTATTGGCCTTTCTGGCACTGTATGAGACAGAAACAAAAATCTATCAATTAATCTATAACAGGACAAACAGTCAAAACAAAAAGTTGTTTAACTCTTCATTTTTCCTTCCAAAACATCTTATCTCTTAGACTCCCCAAATCCCCAAGCCACCTCAACCCTTGACATGCACACTGTACCAACTGATTCTTAATGACTACTTGACCAGGCCTCCCTCTTTCAATTCTCTCTGCCATCAACCCCATGTGAAACCTTATGCCCTGCTCATTTATTAATTGCCTTTCATCTCCACTCTCCTCATCAATTGATTTGGAAATGTTATTTTCTATGACATCATTTTGACAAAAGATATCAGTGACAGAGCCAAAATTTACTTGCTGCAAATTTTCAAAGAAGGAGTATTTCATTTGCTCTCTGTTATTTTCTCTGTATTAATTCATTGTACTTATTTTCTGTTAATACACAACAAACCATCCTAAAGCCTTGTAGTTTAATAGGGGTGGGGAATGCCCTGCCCTCAGGCAATATAATGCCTGAAAAAAAATCATTTGGTCTGGCCCTGACAAGGCATTAGGGGTGAGTTAATTAAATGTTGGACTAAATATACCAAGCTAATTTTTAAGTTGATAATTTTGTATGGTCCTCCAATAATGTTATAAATATCCAAATAGCCCTTGGCAGAAAAGAGTTTTCCCACCTCTGATTTAAAACAATGATTTATTATTATTGTTTATGGTCTGTCAGTTGACTATATGTTGGGGAGCACACGAGACTTGGTTGGAAAATTTGTAAGGAGGACATTCCAAAATAAGAGAAGTGTACTGAAGGTGGCCTGTCCTATTTATCAGAATTCCGACTAGGGGAATGCTGAAGGCAGTGCCCCTAATTATTCCTTGACCTTTCCACACAAGTCTGTGCAGACCCCTGGGTGTTTACTGGAATCCTTATGCTTAATCTTTGGGTGTCCTTGCTTAAAGGACACTACAAAAACATGTATCCTGCCAAGATTACTTACCCTACTGATTGTATCTAAAAGACAAACTTTATCTCAAAGTGCTCTTATAATGAAAGCTTAATGAGGTAGGCAATTGAGGCTGTCTGGTTCCTTTAGCCAGGCAGTCCCTTAGCCCTCTCTTTCACAGCAAATTTTGTGTCAGAGTAATCATTCATCCATCGCTCAGGGTCTACTAGTCAGCCCCGGCAACTATACTCACCTGGGTTGTTATCACTTATGTTCTTTCCTTTGGTTATGGTTATACAGTGGCTGGGGCTAGGGTTAAGTGAAGATATGACTGGACTTTAATGTCCAACATGGCTTCTACATTCACATTTCTGGGGATTCAATTATAATAATTGGGAAAAGTAGGAACTGGATCATTCTCTCCCTACATGGCTAGCTTGAGCTCCTCATAGCATGGCAGTTTCAGAGTGATAGCTGGCTTATGACCAGAGTGTATATACCTTCCAAGAGTCCAAGATATAAGCAGCCAGTCTTCTTATGACCTAGCCTCACACATATACAATGCAACACCACTCTGTCACATTGCAGGGAGAGGCTATAAACGGGTATAAGTATTGGGAGATGTGGTTTCTTTGGATATCACATTTAGATAAATGGGTGGTCTACACTCATCAAATATGTTACTTCACTCTGAATATATGACAAGGCATGATAAACAAGCTAGGGAATGTGATAAAGCAAAGAATAAGGTAGTAAAAACATCCTTGAAGTTGGTAGCATAGTGATAAAAACATTTATAAAAAGAACAGATCCTTCCACTTAGTATGAGCATATAGATTGCTTCAGCCCCATTGATGTTGGAGTAAATCAATTTAGTATCTCATCTATTTATTGATAAGGAATTTAAACAGTGGAAGTGATATAGGTATTTTTTAAGAAACCTGAACTCATCTGGAACTTATGTGAACTCACATACACACTATCCGCTGGTAAGAGTGTTGTGAAACAGTCATATTCATACCAAGCTGATAGAAATATAAATCACCACAACCCCTTTGGGGGAAAAAATAGCATTGTGCTTGACTCAGTCATTCTACTCTTTGTTTTTCAGATAATTTAGAAAACAAGCTAACCTACAGAAAAATCTTTTCATACAAAGATGCTTATCCCAAGATTTATAAAGGTAAGAAAATTATAAGCACCCTAAATGTCTAAACATAGGAGAAAAGATAACCAAACTATAGCATATACCAAGGATAAAATTTTATGCAGTCATGTAAAATTATGTTCCTGAATATTTTATAATGATGGGGAAAATATAATAGTTAATATTTGTTGAGCACTTACTGCATGCCAGGTAAGTATAGTATTTGAATGCTTAACATACATTATGTCATTTGATTCTCCCAGTAGTTCCATGAAGTACATATCGCTATTATATTTATCTTATGGGTAAGGAAACTAAGAATTAAAGCAGCTGAATCACTTCCCCATGTTTGCAGATGTAGGGGAATCAAGATTTAAACCACACACTCTGCTTCCAGAACCCACATTCCTGCATTCATGTCCATCTCGCTATGCCATTTTTGATGAATAGCATTAAGTAAAACAAACAAATAGTACTAACACACACACCATTTTAGAGAGAATACATATGCAACTATTTTACAAAATAAAATATGCAGGAAACAGCAAGACTGGAAAGATATAAACTAAAGTACTGATAATGGTTGCCTTTAAGTGGTGATATTCTAGGTTGTTGTTTTTTTCTTTTATGTTTTTTATGATGTTCTAGAATAAAACTGGTGTTTTAGTTCTCTAGGGAAGAGGAGTATTTTTTAAAATCCTGAACTGATGTTCCTTTTAGTGCAGAAAATGAGCTTAGCTATGTGCATATCTATTACAAATAGTCTGAGGATGTAGAGTCTTATCATAGCTGGTAATGTTGGAATTAAGAAAGAAACCTAGGGAGGTCTTGGAAAGTTAAAGATAAATGCCACTTTTCATTTGATAAATGGTAAGCAGGGAAAACATTTTTTCCAGAATGAAGATGGTTTAAGTGAAGGAATCCAGCAGAAGGAAGATTCCACGGGCCTTGTCATTGGTCAAAATGCAGTGGCACCCCAGAGTCCCCAAGAGTTCCAGAGTCAGATTTACCAATGCCTGGAAAGTACCAAGGCAGCAGAAGCTTTTCAAATATTAGTTACAGATTGTATATAAAGTATGTAAATGAACCTAGGTTTCTTGTTAATCATGATTAATTGATTGATTAACTCTTGCTCTAAGCTATCACAGATTTGACAATATAATAATTGATTAAAATATTTATGTTTATTGCTTTATTAAAGATTAATTTTCTAAGTAACAATATATTGAATGGAAAGCAGACAAGTCATCATTTTCTCATTGAATGCATCTTACCTTTACAAGCTCCAGGATCCCATCCTTGTGGTAGTATATTTGAACAATTAATGGTGTAATTAGGAGAAAATTAATAGGTCCGTGGATATTAGCCTTAAAAAAACTCAAATCTCTGCCTGGCTGGTATACCTCAGTAGTTGAGTATTGACCTATGAACCAGGAGGTCATGGGCTTGATTCCGGTTGGGGCATATGCCTGGGTTGCGGGATCCATCCCCAGTATGGGGAGTGCAGGAGGCCCGATGCATGAAATTCATGCAAGAGTAGGCCTTCCTTCCCCTCACTGCCAGCACCGGCTTCCCTCGCAGCCCTGGCTTTGTCTGGTCTAATTATCATATTACTCTTTTATTATTATAGATAGGGTCTTTGAAGAAGTTATCAAGTTAAGAGGAAGTCATTGGGGTAAGCTCTAATCCAATATGATTGAAGTCCTGACAAAGGAGGAGAAGAGACACACAGGGACAGTATCATGTGAAGACTGAGGCAGAAATTAGAGTGATGCATCTACAAGTCAAGGAATGCCAAGAATTGCTATCACCAGAAGCTAGGAGAGAGAGGCATGGAACAGATTCTCCCTCAGAGCCCCTAACAGACAATGAATACAGCTGACCCTCTGATTTTAGACTTCTAGCCTTCTGAACTGTGACAAAAATTTCTGTTGTGGTAAGCCATCCAATTTGTGGTCCCTTGTTATAGTAGCCCTGGGGGCTTTGTACACTATCCATTTATAACCCTTTCTTTCCATGTGTTGCCTGGTTACCTATCTCTAAGTCTAAGCCCATGCCTATATCTTTAACTTGTAAAAAAAATCCTTAGGGCAAAAAATAGATCTTAATATTATTTCTTCTTATGCAGAGATCAACCCTTATTTATGTTAAAGTTTCCAAATAAAATACAAGACACCTAGTTAGTTGAGCATCTTATATTTTATGTGCTAACTCAGGCAACCCTAATTTATGTACATAATGGATTATCAAAAAAATACCTAATAAATAAATGTGTGAATCCCTAGTTTATCAATTTTATGAAATTTTTCTTCTCAATATTTATAACAATCAATCATCCATAGAGATACTGAGAAACTTTAACTTATGGTACATGAAAATTTGTGCACTCCAGGAGGGCGGGGGCGGGGGGGTCCCTCAGCCCTGCCAGCGCCCTCTTGCAGTCCAGGAGCCCTCAGGGGATGTCCAACTGATGAGCCTAAACTGCAATCTGGCCTCCCTCTATGGGAGGCAACTGGGTGGGCCAATCAGGGGATGGACCCAGCAAACAGCCAGCCCCGCCCCCCATCACCCTTCCACCTCTGCTGATGGCCACTGACCCCCTTTCACCCCCCTTCCCGATCGCAGTCCCTTCCCTCTACCCACTGGCACATGCCTTGGCTGGCCTGGTGCTGCCTGCTTACCGGCCTTGGCCCCCGCCCCCCACCTCCCTGCCAACTGGTAGCTCTACCATTTGGTTGATTTGCATATTACACTTTTATTATAAAGAATCAAACTTCGATGGCCCACACCTAGAATATTGAGTAAGATATTAAAAGGATAACCCAAAAGTAGAGAAGACCAAAAAAGAACAAGTAGAATGGTCACAATTATAAAGGCAGATGTCATTGTGAGGGCAGAAACTAAAGAGATTGGGATGCCATTTGAGAATATTGAGTTGAAAGATCTATGATCAAAATCTAGAATCATAACTGACACATGAGTGAAATGATTGAAATGATTAGTTCTCCCAAATCTAGAACAACTGGGATGGGAACGAACTTAATATTAATTAATTAATTTTTATGTGGCAGACCTTTTACATACATTCATTTTACCTTACAGCAATTATGTTAGGAGATAGGTGTCAACAGCCTTGCATTGCAGAGATAAGAGTGCAGAGGTGTTGGAGGGTAGGGTCAGAATTCAAACTCAAGATCCAAATTCTGTGTTTATTTCACACTCCTAGATTTCTTCCCTAAACCTTTATTCATAAGCAGTGTAAATTAGAAACAATTAAAGTAAGCACACATTCACTAAGTAGATAATATGTGGTTAAAAATACATTGATGCAGAGGGAAGCCTGGCAGCAAATATAAAGTAATGAAAAATGGCCCATGGACACAGACAATTGGGGTGGTGAGGTCCTGGGGCAGGGGGGCGAGAACAGGCTGGACATGGTCAGTGGGGGGAAAATGGAGACATATATAGTACTTTAAACAGTAAATAATGATTAAAATTAAAAAAATAAAGTAATGAAAAATTTATGGACAAATTTTGGGTAAGAAAGCCATTAGTAGAAGAGGATTTACATGGAACTCACCTGTGGAATTGACTGCTGTATGCTGCTTTTATTTTATAATCAGAGCCATGCTTTGCAACTGGTATACTGTTTCCCTCATATTTTAAATAGAATACTTCTCTTTAAACTTAATTCATTTATTCAATTAATTGATTTCCTACTCTATGTCAGGCACTGTCCAAGGCACTGGGATATGTGATAAACAAGAGAGACAAGATCCACACTTTTATTAAGATTATAGAACAGAAAAGAATAATTAGACTGATCAGAACTCTAAAGGCAGGTGCCATTGCTGAGATCCTAAAATAATATATAAATAATTTTAATTTTAATAAATATTTTGAAGGATAATTACAGAGTTTGACTTAATTTAAGTTTCTGAGGTTAAGAAAAATTTTCCTGAGGAAATTAACATGTAAATTCAAATGTGAAGGGTGAAGAGAATTTAGCATATAAAAAGGTCAGAAAAGAACATTCCTGGTTGAGAAAACATCAACTGTAAAGGCTCTGATTCAGGGAGGAGCTGGATGCTAAAAGGAAACAAAAGAAGTCACCAGCCAAGCTCACCAGTCAGTGAGAACACAATAACTTGCGATGTGGCTGGACAGTCACAAAGGGACAAACTGGAATGAGGTAAGTAGAGTTTAAGAGTAGAGAATGAAACTTTTTAAAACTTAAATGTTTCGCCAAAACCGGTTTGGCTCAGTGGATAGAGCGTCGGCCTGCGGACTGAAAGGTCCCGGGTTCGATTCCGGTCAAGGGCATGTACGTTGGTTGCGCGCGCACCCCCAGTGGGAGATGTGCAGGAGGCAGCTGGTCGATGTTTCTCTCTCATCGATCTTTCTAACTCTCTATCCCTCTCTCTTCCTCTCTGTAAAAAATCAATAAAATATATTTAAAAAAAAAAATCTTAAAAAAAAAAAAACTTAAATGTTTGTTTATTTATTTATCTATTTATCTATTTATTTATTTATTTATTTATTTATTTATTTATTTATTTATTTATTTTAGAATGTATTCTATTTGCTGTTTGGAATAGATCACCAAAAGGCATGAAGAAATGACAAGAGAACAAATTTTTTCTGCCTTCTTTTGGATCAGGCATTTTTATGATTCTATTTTTATCTCTACCTTTGGCTTATTTAAAAAATTTTTGTTGTTGCCCTAGGGTTTACAATATACACACTTAATAATATCAGTTTCATGTAGTTTAAAGATCTTACAACATTCCATTCCCAAATTAGTCTTTATGCTATTATTGTCATTCATTTCACTTTTCATGTGATATAAACACACAATACATTTATACTCCTCTTTCCACTAAGGGAGAAATTAAAATTAAGAAAAATAAATAAATGTACATTCACTTTCATGTATGCCATTTCCAATACTCTTTATTTCAAGTTTCTCTATGATATTATAATCCTTTGCCAAGTTCATCCTTTGAGATTTCTCATACACTGCTACAATTCATTTTCTCATTTTTTGCTGGTCTGAAAAAATAATGCTTATCTTTCCTTAATTTTCCCTGGGTTTAAAATTCCCAGTTGGCAATTTTTTTTTTTTTTTTTGTCTTTTGCATGTTAAAAATGTCACTCAATTGTTTTCTAGATTAGTAGGTTTTTAAAAATATGTTTGCTCTTTTGTATATAATGTCTTTTTTTCTCTGAGTACTTTGTCATTATTTTTGATTTTCAAGTTTGAATGAAAACTTTTTAGATACATCTGGAGGGAAGAGTATTTACTTAGCATAGTATTTTCTGAGCCTCCTTTTTGTGTCTGTTATTGATTTTTGAAAACTCTTGTCCACTATAACTTTAAATGCTTCTTCTGTCTTGTGCATTTTCTCTTTTCCTTCTTAGATTCTAACTAACTAACTAACCTTTTGATATTATTGCAAAGCTCCTGGAGTCTCTCCTTTTTAATTTTACTCTTTTTTTTTCTTTTTGTGTTTCAGTTTGGGTAATTTCTATTGACCTATCTCATGCTAGCCCAAATTCAGCTTTCAGAATTTAGTAAACCTTTTAGCTAAAGTCTTCTCACAAGATTGTATGAAGTCCATCTCTATTTGGAGTCTCTAGTCTTTCTGTACAATTTACATAATATTTTTTCTCTGAGACCTCAACTCTCTAATATTTTAAGAAAAAAAATGTAAATTTTCAGATTATATCATTTTTTGTTCTTGTTGTGGCAAGAGTAGAAATGGTCTCTTTTTACCTTTCTATATCCTAAGTAAAAAACAGTACCTTCCACCTCCCTTTTAGTTATTGAATTTCTCTCCTTTTTACAGTAAAATCCCACAAAGAAGTTGTCAATACTCACTGTATACAATTTATCTCATGTAATTTTTTGTGTTTTTGTTCTTACCAAACTTATAAACTGTGCCATGCCAGCACAGCCAAGGGTTCTGTGAGCCTGAGGAGGGGGTGGTGAAGGATTAAAGAAAAGACAGACAAAGAGAATATAGCTGGGGCTTGGTGGATCTCCTGTGCCTGGATGAGGCCATAGAGAAGGATCCAGCAAGCAAGCTGAGGCTTTATTTTATAGTCAGAGAAAAGCATGGTAGTGGTCAACATAGTTACAATGTTCTTGTGAGTTTCACCCATTTTGGCAGCTCTTGCTGCACCTCCCACCATTAGCTACCTAGGAAGGATCTATGGAGTGGCCATAAGGTCAAGCTTAATTATGCTAAGAGGGATCTGCCCTCTAAGCTGGGGCTTGTTTGTGGCTCTGCCACAGGTCACTCCGAGGCTTAACTCTAGAGCCACTCCTTACAATAAACCATAGTATTATCTATGACCTACATATTGCAAATCCCAGAATTAATATTTAGTCCTCAATCTTATTTAACATGTCAATAATTCTTGACACAGCTGACCTTTCTTGTCCCCTCAAGATAGTTTCTTATTTGCCTACAGAAGATCACACTCCTGGGATCATCTCCTTCCTCAATGGCTACCCCTCTCAGTTTTCTTTGCTGAAAAGATTCCTTAGTATTCCTTAGGCTGTAGTATCAGAGGAATCTCTCCTTGGACTTTTTCCTTTTGTCCACAATTATTTCTTTGATCTCGCCCAGTCTCAAGGCTCTATAAATGGATAACCCCAGATTTACACCCCCAAATGTATAACTTTAAAGAACTTCCCTCTGAACTCCAGATTTGCATGTGTAACTTCCTACGTGATATTGCCATTACTTGGTTTATCTCAAAGCCATTTCAAAAGACATATTCAAAACTAAGCACCTGGTCTCCAATAACACTGCTCTTTCTATACTCTTTCCTATCTCAATAAATGGCAAAATCCATCCTTAGTTGCTTGGGCTAAAAATTCTTGCATAACCATCAATTCCTCTATTTCTTTCATACCATCAAAATCAGATATGCCTTCAAGACACAGCAGAATATAACCACTTATATTTGTCAGGATGATATTCTCATACTGGCAATCAATCATCAAATCCTGATAAAGTGTAAGTTAAATCTCATTTTGGGGCTCAAAATCCTACAATGACTTCCCATTTCACTCAGAATAAGAGCCAGCATCCTCACAATGACCAAGGAGGCTTCACAATCTGACCCCACAACACAGGCCTGTCTTCACCTTCTGTTTTCCCTCTGTTTCTCTCTGCATTATCTTCACTGGCTTTTTGTTGTTCTTCAGATATACCAGACAAGTGCCTACTTCAAGGCCCTTGCAATTGCGATTCGCTTTCTTGAAATGTTTTTCTACCAAAATTCCACGTTTTATTCCTTCACCTTCTTCAGGTCTTTCTTTACTCAGATATCACCTCCTTGAAGGCCTTATCTGGCCCCCTACCCTAAAAATGTCAGCTTCTTCTCCCAAAACTGTCTCTTGTCTTCATACCACACTTTATTCTTCTCCTAAATACTTACAGTCATCCAACCTGCTATATTTAAATTATTTATATTTATTGTCTTAATTTATCCCACAGGAATGTAAATACCATCAAGGCATGGAATTTTGTATACATTGTCTATGGTTGTATCTTCAGTCTCAAAAAATATACCTAGCACATAGTAGGGACTCAGCAACTATCTTTTGCATCAACAAAATCAGTCACAGTCTAGAGGTGTTGTTGTTTTTTAAATGGTTGGGAACTTTGGTCAGCCTTTGATTGAGAGCCACTAGTCTCTTTTTTTCTGAAACCCTGAAATAATGCTGACACCTCCTAATGCATCAGGACATTAGAAGAAAAAGTTTTATCCTCTCCTTTCACTGGCAGTTCACATGTTCAGATTTACTGATCTCTAAGGGCACTTATGTACCCACTGTTTATTTATTTGTAATTATTTTATTATCATCTTTACATGGTTATAAACCGCTGCCAGGATGGAATGCCCTCAGAGGACTGTTATTACTCATCCTTAAGACTCTCTCTGACCTGACCTTGAGAAATAATTGCAGCTCCTTGCAGAAGCTGAAGATAATAAAATCATTCTTACTTGCTCTGGGCCAAAGAGATTTCTACCCAGAACCAAGAAAAGGCTGCTGTTAGCCAAGAAGTACTATAAGTCTCAAGAATCACACGTCACCCCAAGCCCCTCAAGAGGCACACCCTCCCTCCCATTAGTGGAATCAACAACTGTCAGATGTCTCTGGAGATTTTGTTAATGTGTGTGTCTCTCTCCCCACCAAAAGCAAACAAAAATATGATCCCTGCCTTCATTCTTTTTTTAAAAAAAGGAAGAACATTATTCTAAGAAACTGTCAAAAATGGAATAAATTGCTCATAATCACATCATTCCAAGACAACCAACTTCTCCAGTTTTGTATATAACCTTTCTGTCTTTTTTTAAATTTTCTTTTCTTTATTGATTAAGGTATTACATATGTGTCCTTATACCCCCATTGCCCCCCCCCCCCCGCCCCACTCATGCCTTCACCCCCCTGGTGTCTGTGTCCATTTATTATGCTTATATGCATCCACACAAGTCCTTTGGTTGATCTCTTCCCCTTACCCCCACCATCCCTGCCTTCCTTCTGAGGTTTGATGGTCTTATCAATGCTTCTCTGTCTCTGGATCTATTTTTGTTCATCAGTTGATGGTCTTCATTATATTGCACAAATGAGTAAGATCATGTGATATTTATCTTTCTCCAACTGACTTATTTCGTTTAGCATAATGCTCTCCACATCCATCCATGTTGCTGTAAATGTTAAGAATTCCTTCTTTTTTACCACAGCATAGTATTCTATTGTGAAGATGTACCACAGTTTTTTAATCCACTCATCTGCTGATGGGCATTTAGGCTGTTTCCAAATCTTAGCTATTGTAAATTGTGCTGCTATGAACATAGGGGTGCATATGTCTTTTTTTGATTGGTGTTTCTAGTTTCTTGAGATATATTCCTAGAAGTAGGATCACTGGGTCAAATGGAAGTTCCATTTTTGTTTTTTGAGGAAACTCCATACTGTCCACAGTGGATACACCAGTCTGCATTCCCACCAGCAGTGCAAAAGGGTTCCTTTTTCTCCACATCCTTGCCAGCACTTGTCATTTGTTGATTTGTTGATGATAGCCATTCTGACAGGTGTGAGGTGGTACCTCATTGTCATTTTTACTTGCATCTCTTGGATGATTAGTGACTTTGAGCATGTTTTCATATATCTATTGGCCTTCTGCATGTCCTCTTTTGAAAAGTATCTATTTAGGTTCATTGCCCATTTTTTATTGGGTTGTTTATCTTTCTTTGCCTCATTAGGCACTTTGTAGAATGTTCCTCCCTCAATTTGTGTTTTCTGATGTTTCCTCATGATTAGACTTTGGTTGTGAATTTGGGAGGAGAATAACACAGAGAAGTGCCATTCTTATTGCATCATATCAGAGGTACCTGATACCAACATGACTTATTACTGATGGTCTTGGTTGTAGTTTCATTTAGTGTTTTCTTGGCTAACTTTATCCATGGTTTTTCTCCATGATTATTGATATCTTAAAAATTTTAAAGGAGATAAGAGTGACATTTAAATACAAGCAATGATTTTTTAAGGACATCTGAGCGGTTACATTCTAAATGTTATTGCCTTCAAACTGGTCCCTGGAAGACTTCATTTTCCAGTGAATAGCCACCATTTTTCCCACTTTTATATATTTCCTATTTAGTATTTAAAATAATTTTTGCAAGAATATTACTAATACTTGTTTTCCTGGGGTATTTAAGAGTAAGTTGATGTCATAACATTCCATTATCCCTGAACACAAATAAAGATATTCTTCTACCTAACCACCATACAACCATCAATGGAAGTGGTTATTACCATCTAATGCACAAACTCCAGTCAAGTCACCTATTGTTCTAATGCTTTTTGTAGAAAAAATAATCTCCTCAGATAAACAAAGTGCATGTAATTGACATGTCTCTTAAGTTACCTTCACTTTGGAATAGTCCCTCAATCTTCCTTTGACTTTTAAATTTGTGACACTTGAAAATTATTCGCTATTTAATTTATGGAATAACCTCAGTTTAAGTTTATCACAGGTTTCCTTGTGATTATATTCAGGGCAAGAAGAGCACAGAGTGATGCTGGATTCTTTGGTTGCATCTCAACATACAGCACATGATCTTGTTATGTTTCATTACTGGTGATGTTAACTTTGGTTGCTTGATACAGGTTTTGTTTGCCAGGTTTCTCCATTGCAATGTTTTTCCCCATAAGTAAAAGGAGACACTTTGAATT
This sequence comes from Myotis yumanensis, assembly GCF_028538775.1. Taxonomy (NCBI): domain Eukaryota; kingdom Metazoa; phylum Chordata; class Mammalia; order Chiroptera; family Vespertilionidae; genus Myotis; species Myotis yumanensis. The sequence continues at coordinate 78,181,253 of NW_027223753.1, forward strand.
TATGAATATCCCGTACCTCATCAAATTTCACCCATTCATTTTTAGCATCCATTGACATTTTTTGGTTGAATTAATTATCATGATCAGAGTTGCCTAATGGTGGTTGTCTAGCACAATCTCTTTTGTACAATTATTAATTAATATTCTGTTGCCAGAAAAGCTTCTTTCCTCCCCATTGATTATTCTCCTATTTATATCAGCATGTACTCATAGACATTTATTCAATTGGTTATAATCTATCACTATTTTTATTGTTGTTGCTGCTCAAATTGTCCTGGTCTTGGCCATTGGAGCCCTTTCAAGGTGACTTACATTACAGTTTGATGTGTTTCTACCATTCTTTACACACTTTACTTTGTGTACAACAAAATATTGTAAGACCATCTATATGCTTTCCCTATCCACACCTGGAAATCCATCATTTCTCCAGAGAGTTCTGGTACTTGAGAAATGAATTCATAAGTCATAATCTGGGCATTTGGTGTATTCATAATTATTAGGTTGTCTCTGTACTGGGTTCTCTCAATGGACCGAGCCTCAGATACTCATTCACACCTGTGTTTATTTCTATCATCCCATATAATAAAAGTGTAATAGGCAAATCGACCAAACAACCAGTCATGGGGGTGGGGCTGGAGAGCAGGCTGCACCAGGCTAGCCAAGGCACATGCCAGCAGGCATAGGGAGGGGACGGCGATGGCGGGGCAGTGGTGGTGATCAGTGGTGTTGGAGGGGTATGGGGGGGGGAGTAGTACCAGTCACTTGCCAGCACTGTCCCCTGATGGGCAAGCCAGTCGCCTCCCACAGAGGGAGGCCGGAAGGGAGTGGGCCTAAGCCATCAGCCAGACATCCCTGAGAGCTCCCGGACTGATAGAGGGCACAGGCTGGGCTGAGGGACACCCCCTGCCCCTGCCCCTGAGTGCAAGAATTTTCGTGCACTGAGCCTCTAGTAGTTATATAAAGGGTGTCCCAAAATTCATGTAAGAAGTAATTTTGATATAAAACACAGGTTTATAATTAAAAATTGTAATTTTTTAATTGAGTCATAAAGTATACAGTATAGGGTTATGTACTGTATAGCATATCAGGTAAATGGCCTCCACGGCTTTGCTGGCACATATGCCCAAGAAACAATTCAATTACTATATGAGTCATTTCCTGGTCGTGTGATTTCCCGTTTTGGTGATCAGAACTGGCCGCCCAGATCATGCGATTTAATGCCATTGGACTTTTTTCTTTGGGTTTTTTTATATATATATATATATTTTATTGATTTTTTACAGAGAGGAAGGGAGAGGTATAGAGAGTTAGAAACATCTATGAGAGAGAAACATCGATCAGCTGCCTCCTGCACACCCCCCAATGGGGATGTGCCCACAACCAAGGTACATGCCCTTGACCGGAATCGAACCCGGGACCCTTGAGTCCACAGGCTGATGCTCTATCCCCTGAGCCAAACCAGTCAGGGCTCTTTGGGGTTTTGTGAAGTCTAAAGTTTATGCCAACAAGCCCACGACCACCCACGCCTTAAAGGAGGAAATTGAGCACTGTATCAATGAAATTCAGCCACATTTATACAAAACGGTCACGGGAAATTTCAACAAAAGAGTGTGTATGTGCCAGCAAAGCCGTGGAGGCCATTTACCTGATATTCTATTCCATACATAACCCTATACTGTATACTTTATGAATGAATAAATCATTTACAATTTTTAATTATAAACCTGTGTTTTCTATCAAAATTACTTCTTGCGTGAATTTTGGGACACCCTTTACATTGAAAACTGTGATTTCACACTGATAGCACCAATTATAATCTAACCTTAAGGGGTTCATTTTTGTTTTCTCTATTTCCAAATTTGTAACTCCTGTCTCTAAGAGTGAACAATTGACTCCCATTATCCTCAACTTATTATTTATTAGATAATTCTCTTTTAAATGTGCCCAATTTTCCATTGCTGCTACCACTGCTAAATCACACAGGCAGACACTCTGCTTTCCTTCTTAGACTTGGACACTCCGCTCCCAGACACCATGATGCAGATGCCTTCCCCACCCTGCTCAGATGACATTGTCCTGCACAGGCTTCCACCTGGTGACACGCCTTACATAGTGCACTTCTCACCACACTCAGGCTCTGACACTTATGCCAGGTACCACTCCCCAAAACCCCCAGGAATTCTGCCTTGCTCAGCCCCATCTAATAGCTTTTGTTAGGAATTAATCAGGAAGGAAAGTAGAAATGAGGCAAAAGGTTATCAGGAAGGAAGCATGATTTGAAATAGTTTTTTATTCTTACAAAAAAAGTACATGAGTTATGCCCTGGTTGGGTGGCTCGGTTTGTTGGAGTGTCATCTCATGTGCCAAAAGATTTCTGGTTTGATTCCTGGTCAGGGCACATTCCTAGGTTGTGGGTTGGATCCCCAGTTGAGGTGTGTACTATAGGCAATCGATCAATGTATCTCTTTCACATCGATGTTTCCCTATCTCTTCCTCTCTCTCTAAAAATCAATGAAAACATATCCTCAAGTGAGGATTTTAAAAAATGTATATGACCTGTATTTTTAAGGTTCTCCTTCCTTTATATTCACATTTTGCCATAGTATTATTTAGAAACTTGTCTACCAATGATCAACCACTTATTGCAATCATCAAATCTAACCTCAAAAGAGAAAAATCACTTGAAGATACTCAAAAGAATATTATATAAGGTCTGGCACCCATTATAATGACTACTATTTAAAACACACACAAAACAAACAAACAAAAAACAGAAAATAACAAGTATTGGCAAGGATGTTTAGAAATTGGAATAGTTGTTCAGTACTGGTAGGAATGTAAAATGGTACAGCCAGCCCAGCCAGCATGGCTCAGAAGTTGACCATCGACCTATAAAACAGGAGTTCCATTCCCAGTCAGGACACATGCCTGGGATGCGGGCTTGATCCCCAGGGTGAAGCCTGCAAGGGGAAGCTGATCGATGGTTCTCTCTCATCATTTATATTTCTACCTCTCTCTCTCCCTTTCCCTTCCTCTCTGAAATCAATACAAATATATTTTAAAAATAAAAATAAAATGATACAGTCTCTATGGAAAATAGTAAGGTTCCTCAAAAAATTAAAAATAGCCCCAACCGGTTTTTCTCAGTGGATAGAGCATTGGCCTGTGGACTGAAGGGTCCTAGGTTTGATTCTGGTCAAGGGCATGTACTTTGGTTGCGGGCACATCCCTAGTAGGGAGTGTGCAAAAGGCAGCTGATCGATGTTTCTCTCTCATAGATGTTTCTAACTCTCTATCACTCTCCCTTCCTCTCTGTAAAAAATAAATGAAATATATTTTAAAAAATTAAAAATAGAATTGCCATATGATCCAATAATTCCACTCTAGATATATATATATATCCCAAAGAAGTAAAAGCAGAAACTCAAAGAACTATTTGTAAAGTCGTGTTCATGGCAGCATTATTCAAAATAGACAAAAGGTAGACACACCCATGTGTCCATCATTATAAATGGGCAAGTCTTAAGGAAATAATGCTAAGTAAAATAAACCAATCACAAAAAGGACAAACAGCATATGATTCTACATCTTGGAAATACCTAGGGAAATCAAATCCATAGAGACAAAAAGTATATTAAAGCTTATCACTCACTGAGGGGAGAGGAAATGTGGAGTTATTTAATAAATACAGAATTTTAATTTTGCAAGATGTAAAGAGTTCTGAAGATGTATGGTGTGATGGCTGAAATACGATGTGAATTACTTAGTGCCAGTGAACTATATATTTAAAAAATTTAATTATGGTAAGTTTTATGTTATATATTGTCTTATTTCTGTCTGCTATAAGAGAATACTGTATGAACTGGGTGGCTTACAAACAATACCGATTTTCACAGTTCTGGAGACTGGGAAGTCCAAGATCAAGGCAACAGCAGATTGGGGTCTGGTCAGTTCCCATTTTCTGGTTCACTGATAACCATCACCTTGCTGTGTCTTCTCATGGGTGGAGGGGCAAAGGAACTCTCTGGAGTCTCTTTCATAAAGACACTAAACCCATTCATGAGGACTCCAGACTCATGTCCTAATCACCTCCCAAAAGCCCTAGCTCATAATACCATCACATTGGGGGTTAGGTTTTGTCATATGAATTGTGGGGAGGATACAAACATTTAGTCTCTAGCTTGTATATTTTGCTACAATAAAAAAATTAAAAATATTATAAAAGCTCTATTATTTCAAGAGATGTTTTAGAAAAGTCCTATGTATACAAGTATCAATGAAGCAATTGTATAATTCCTGTTCAATGCCTATGTTGAAAGAATAATATTCATATTTCTATACTATCTCATAGAAATGTCTTTATATTTACAATAATCATAATAGCTATTTTAAAATATAAGAAAATTAATCTTAGAGAAATAATATTCTATTCTGGTCTTGGATATGTTAATACAAATTCAATGTATCCATATTTTTGAAGAAACACATTTTCATGACAATTTTAACTAAACACATGTGTGAAACATCCATAAAATGTCCTCAACCATACATATTAACTATTAGTGAAACATAAAGATCTAATTTCTGCTCCAATTCATCTGATCCAAATTCATACTCTGTCTCTAACCTTACCATGATGTATTAAATTAAACCAAGCTGTATCACACACTGAAGATAGATGAGGGACTAAATAATTACAGCCCACTATAACATAAGTGATACTAGAAGCACTCAACAACACAGAGAAGTGACAGAGATGGAGTGATCAACTTTGCTCCTTGGGGTGGCTCAGACACGCCTAAATAGAGTGGTGAATTCTGCAATGCAATTTGAAATTAGGTAGGAATTTTACAAATGGACAGGGAAGAAAGAACACTCAGTGACAATTAGAAAAAGCAAAAATACTTTGTCTCTGTCTCAGGATTTTTGCCTCTGGTAAGAATTATCCTTCTTTTCCTTCTCCCTAACTGAATGCTTTCTCTCTTTGAAAAACTGGACCAAAACCCAGCATTGCACAATTCTGTCTCTAATTAAGATGTCTTTTCTCATTTATTCACCTTCCAATTCCCTCCTCTGGGCTGTAGCTCACTCATAAGAAGGTAGGCCATTTGTGTGTTGCTTATAAATGTTCTCAGATCTTTGCCAAATGACGCCAGTTTCACTGTTCCCTTTACATAAATAGATGCTTACACGTACATGTCTTTGATGATGTTCTTTATTTTTATAATATATTTATACTGGGATATCTTGGTGTGTGTCATATACAGTGTACGCTGCAGCATAACATCTTCTGTCTCTTTTGCGCCCCTATACAATGCCTGTAATAGTTTTCAGCACATAAGGGATGCTCAAGAGAGATTATTAATTGATTTGTTTTATCAAAGAACATTTATTATCATTATGGCCACAATGGAAAAGTGTCAGATGTCAATGTCTACTTGGTAGAAAGAAATTGACTTGTGAATGTTAATACCTTGGTAAACAATGTTAAAACCATAGATAGCAATTTTTTAGGAAAATGCTCTTTTGATGTAATGATTGCATGTTGCCTCATTCTTTCCCTGGGGAAAAAAGGCACCCTTACAGCACACACTTCCGAGTCTGGGTTAGTGATGGGGCTAATACAGATACCCAGACCTACATCCCTACCCAGAGCTGACATTCTTTTTATCTATCATACCTCAAGCATCAGATCACTAATTCATGTACAGGATAAGACAACTGCCAAATTACTAGACTACAGAGAGTAGCTCTTCAGACACCTGTCATGTTGATGAAAGCAGCACCGTCCTCTGACCTTTGACGGTTCAAGGTCCATAATGAGAAGAGCAGCATGTGCAGTCTCCATTATCATGCGCTATGTGCGCACTCAGGAGCACCGCGTCTCCTGTCAATTAGTGTGGGGAGACTGGGGACTGCTGATCACCGGAGACGTGGCACAGTGAGGCTCAGGTACCTTCACTACTGTACCTGCTGCATTTCAATTAGGCCCAGTCCCTCAACAATTGCTTTATTGCCACCTTCAAGAAACTCAAGTAGGGCTTTTACACTTTTACATTTCACATCAGTAACTGGAAGAAACATTGAACGTGGAGTTAGATGACACTGGACTCTGGGTAAAGGCTTTGTGGGGCTCTGGGAACAATGCAGTCATGAGATGCTCAGAACTGTGTGTAGCAGGACCATCAGAGAACCACAAGGAGAGATGGACTGTTTCTGGCAGGGAAGTTGTGGACGTACAACTAGGAGTCAAAGTGAACAGGTGATAGTGCCCACACAGACTGACATGTCCACGTAGGTGTCTGTCTGTACTCTTACAAAGAAAAAAAGCTACAAACAAGCAAACTTTGAATCCACAAATAAAGGAATAGAAGGAAGGAATCTAAAAGTCTGAAAAGGAAAAATTCTTCATACCTTTCATGCTTCTTTCTTATAAAGAGAAATTGCCTACACCTTTGCAAAAAATAAAAAACAAAAAAAAAACCAAAAAAAAAAAAAAAACAACAACACAAACATTCTATCCACATATACTTAGCAGAAAAGCATTTCGATATTGAAGTCATCAGACTTTCGTTCTCATAAACCAACATTGTGGTTCTTGGTGTTTTTCAAACTAAAGTGAGCATCAGGGTCACCTGGAGAGCTGTGAAAATGCGGGTTGCTGGGTTCACATCTCTCCTCCTTCAAGTTTTTGACTCAGTAGGTCTGGGATGGGCTAGACTTTGCATTTCTAGCAATTTCCCAGACGATACTGATACTGCTCATGAAGCGAAGGGACCATACTTTGAAAACCACTTTCCTAGAGAAAGCTATCCAAATAGTAGGTCGGAATCCCTAAAAGAAATAATTACTCTTTGCTTTTTAAAAAAATAGGTTTTTATTGATTTTAGAGAGGGGGAAGGAAAAAGGAGAGAGAAAGAGAAACATCTTGCACCCTGACAGGGAACTCACAACTTGGGCATGTGTTCTGAATGGGAATCAAACCTATAACCCTTCAGTGCATAGGACAACACTCAACCAACTGAGTCAAACTGGCCAGGGCTAGTCCTTGCCTTTTAAAACAAAATGTTGCCCTAGCTGGTTTGGCTCAGTGGATAGAATGTCAGCCTGGGGACTGAAGGGTCCTTGGTTTGATTACAGTCAAGGGCATGTTCCTAGGTTGTAGACTCAATCCCTTGCCCTGGTCAGAGTGCATGCACGAGGCAACCGATCAATGTGTCTCTCTCACATCAATGTTTCTCTCTCTCTTTGTCTCTCCTCCTCCCTTCCACTCTCTCTAAAAATCAATGGAAAAATATACTTGGGTGAGGATTAACAAAAATAAAATTTAAAAATGTTATACATAATCACCTTAGTAAGTTATTTAAAAGTTAGCATGAAACACTTTATATGTATTATCTTTATTTTATTTACTCACAATAACTGAAAAATTTTGTTTGTTTTAGTGAAATTTAATAGTGCAAGAATGTTTATAAACAGTTTATTTGTAATGTAAAAAGGGACTCTCTTGCTTAGGACATGACTCCTTAATGCCATCCTCTGACCCTAAGAAAATTTGTCTTCATTTATCTAGGATAAAGGGTAACTTGCCATACACTGAGCCATAGGAACAATGACCTGATAAGTATTTGAAGTCATTAAATGCATATGTGTTGATGTCATAGATTATCTATCTATTCTAGTCTTTGGTTTATCTAAAAGCATTCTGAACTAAATATTATACATTACCACTATGACTAGGGAACAATCTGTTTTAACCTATGTAGACTGCAGTTCCTTGCCTGCAAAATGTGGAAACCCACTTCAAAACCTTGGTTCCTAGTGGGAATGCAGACTGGTGCAGTCACTGTGGAAATAGCACGGAGTTTCCTCAAAAAACTAAATATGGAACTCCCATTTGACTCAGTGATCCCACTTCTAGAAATATATCCTAAGACACCTGAAACACCAGAAAGAATATATGCACCCCTATGTTCATAGCAGCACAACTTACAATAGATAAGATTTGGAGACAGCCTAAATGCCCATCAGCAGATGAGTAGATAAAAAAGCTGTGGTACATCTATAGAATTGAATACTAATATGGCTGTAAAAAAGAAGGAACTCCTACCATTTGCAACATCATGGATGGACCTGGAGAGTATTATGCTAAGTAAAATAAGCCAGTCAGAGAAAGTATCACATGATCTCACTCATATGTGGAATCCAATGAACAAAATAAACTTATGAACAAAATAGATCCAGAGACATAGAAGCATGGAACAGACTGATGAATTTCAGAAGGTAGGTGGGGGAGTAGGGGGGGGGGGGGAGGGTAAAGTAATTAACCAGGGAACTTATATGTTTATTTGAACACAGACAATAGAGTGGTGTAGGCCTGGGAAGGGCAAGTTCTGGTGGAGGGGTCAATGGGAAAAATAAACAAGCAAACAAACAAACAAACAAACAAACAAAGGGAACATCTGTAATACTTTCAACAATAAAGAAATAAAAAGGTTCCCTCTAGTTTTAAGATTTCACAACATGGATCCCAATATTCTTCTTGAGTCAACATGTTTGGTTCTTGGTAAGAATTCAGATTTGCAGTTTTTTAAAATTCGGAGCTCAGTATATTTAGCAATTTGTTTTTAATCTGGATCAGGACCAAATTGAAAATACCACTTCACTTGTATCTCGTCAGTGTTCTCGCAGGCAGGAGTTCAGAACTGCACTTCACAGTCCAAAATAGCTACCAACGCAGCTACTCCTAGAGTGAGTTGTGCATAAGGAGGGTCCCATTCTGTACCACAGAGAGATCAAGTCTTTAGAGAAATTATTCCCATGGCAGGAAGTGTCTGTCCATTGAAATCCTTGGAAAGAGCACTAGGAGATCATTACATCCAAATTCAACAGAAAACTCGCTTGAAATTCACAGATACTTTCTCCATCTACTTTATTTTGACCTAAATTAGAATGTCCAGTGCTACCTATGAAATATCCTAATATTCTGAAGCTAGTGAACTCTAAATTCCCCTTTATAACATCAAATTTGCTCAGAGCTTCCAATCAATTCTGAAGTTCATGCTATTCATAGAAAGCCTGTTAGTCAAAGCCTGACTATACTAAGTCTGGATTATTAATTTTTAAATGAGAGTGTAAAAAATTCTTGAATTCAGGAGTCACACATATTTACAGGGATCACAGAAATGAGTCTACTGACTTTTTATATCTAATATACCCAAAATCTCATGGCCCAAGTTTTCATTTTCACCATGTATTTTGGTAGCTTCTGAGACAAGACCAGATAATTTTATTGTTTTCTTCAGACTATGAGAGTAAGGGTCTATATACTCCTCACACAAACCCAGGGAAAATGGTTAAGTCTTCACAAATCATATCAACACACCGTGCCCACACATAAGCAATAGTGAAAGGAGTTTATACATTAAAGTTCTTTAACCACCTACTCTCTGAAGCATCACATTCCTCCAGAAAGCTAGTGTAACAGAAGGAAAAGAGGATTGTGTGTATGTGTGTGTATGTGTGTGTGTGTGTGAGTGTGTGTGTGTGTGTGTGTGTGTGTGTGATATCAGACTGCCCTCTGGTGTACATCACTTATTTCTTTATGGTTTTAAGATACAACAAAGGAGAAAGATAACCAAGAAAGAAAGGGAAATTCAAAAATGAAAGAAAGAAAAATGGGGAAAGGAAAGAATATAGAAAAGAATAAAGTCAAAAGAAGGAAGTGAATTAGAAAATACTGGAGAAAGAGAACCAGGGTAATCAAGAATAATATTTAGGTTAAGAAAAGGAGGTAACAGTGAGGATTATGAGAAAAATAAAGACCAAAAAATTACATCTCACATTATCATTTGATCAATCCCAGAATTATTTATGGAAAAACAAAAAAAATTATAAATGCTGAATCTATAAAGCATGTTAAGGATTTTTTTTCAATATATCCGCTTTGTAAATTTAATCTATGTTTCAATAGCAACTGTTAGACACAAAAATTAGGAAAATATTTTGTGGAACAACTGAGAAAAAAAGTTTGGAAATGAAAAATTACTTTTTCTTGCACTATCTTAAGTTGCACATAAATACCAACAGAATATAGAAGTCACCGACATATAGTGCTGGGTCCTCTACATATTACCACAAACAGGGCAGGGGAGTGTGATTTTTTTTAATTTTTAATTTAGTTTGAGAGAGAGGAAGAGAGAGAGAGGGAAAGAGAGACACATTGATCTGTTGCCTCCTGCACGTGCCCTGACTGGAGATCAACCTGCATTTTGGGTGTACAAGACAACACTCCTACCAACTGAGCCACACTGGCAAGGGCTGTTCTGTTGTTGTTTTGACACATTGAATTTGCTCACAGAATTTCTAGCTGTTTAGAAAACTTGCATGGGAAATTAACACAGGTTAAACTATTTATTGTACAATTTAGGATAAACTGGCTTTTACAAATCTGGGTTATTACATAAAGACTACAGTAGAAGCTGAAGTCTTATTGACAGTTGTCAATGTTTCCTCCTGCATTCCATCACCAAATTCTGAAATATGAAAGTGGAGCTCACAGCACTATCCTCACCCCCACATTCCTACGTTTCCCAAAAATATCAACCGCAGTAGCCAGCACATCTCTGTCTGGGGGTACAAATGAGACTTCCACTGCCCACCCATGTGAAAGGGTGTTAAGAGACCAGGAGAGGGGTTCCAAAGCCCAGCCCCTAATTCTCTTACCAGCCTATACCAGTGTAGAGCTCAGTGCCTTCTGAGCACTGATTATCACCCTCGTTTCACCACTAAAACAAACATGGTGGCCTCCACCTTGTTGAATTCACAATCTCTATCTACTGCAAAACTAAGACCACTTAAATAGCCATGGGGATACTTTGAAAAGGGTCAAAAATAATTAGGTTCATTGAAAGCCTTCAAGACATCTTGGGGCATGTAACCGAACTATATAGTCAAATGATGGAGAAAGGAAATGGATACACATCGAGTTGTGGGCAGAAATCACAGGCATAGATATAATAGAAGAAGAAAGCAAATGTCAAACTCTTATTTTATGGACAGATTGCTTCCTTGTATCTCAGGAAAGGCAATCAAAGAGACCATATGAGTATCCCTCCTTGCCTACAGGTAAGATGAGGATGTGACCACACGTGCCTCCTTCTCACAGGTGCACCTGGACACAGTGGCATCTCCTGGGCTCATTCTTGACTGAGCTCCTGTTCATGGGACTGAAGGGAAATTCAAAGGGCAGTCAGGTTCAAGAAGACAGACCGTTATATAGAGCAAGTGGCCAATCTTTGGCTTTAATGCTTGGCCAATGCATTACTTTGAAATACTGAGCACACTGACGGATTGGAGACATTCCCATTAGTTGCAAACCTAAACATGCTGCTAATTAAAATGCATTTTTGTTTTTTAAGTGTTCAGATTCTAGGGAACCCTGTCCTGTCACCTCTTGCCCTGCACAAGTTACATAATCATATGAATCTTGGTTTCTTCCTCCTCTCCTTCTCTCTCTCAATTTATTCACTACCATTATGTGTTTCCATATTAACAAGTAAAACCTTCTCTAAGAACCTTCATTTTGCTCAAGCACGAGAAAAGGAGCTTCCCACTCTGCCAGCAGCAGCCCCTGATCAAAAAAGACATCTGTCCCTCTTGAAGAGCAAGATATATTACATTCAGGGATCAGACAATGGGAGAGATGGCTCCACATGGTGAAGCAGCAATTCTAAATATCATGAGTGAAAAAAGTCTCCAAACTTTAGCATGGTAAAGGTTTAATATTCAGGGTGAAATCCATTTTCCATATTTAACAACTTTTAACTTGGAAGATTATTGTTAGAAAGGTTAGCTTTGTGGGGGAGGCATTGTCAACTACAAATGTGTTTACACCAGGAGGTAAGTCACCAACTTTACAATCAGACTCCAGCAAAAATTTTTTCCAATGTTTTCTTTAGAGAAATTACAAACTCATTAAAACCAAAAATGTGTGTTTTTTTTCTCACTAAGCTAAAGGGGTCAGTCTTACCAAATGTCTAAATCAATTCGTGATTGCAAATTGGACAATAGCAAAAATATTTTAAAATATAAAAATAATGCATTTATTTTTGCTTTGCAGTAATTTGGGGTGTTCATAAACAATAATGCTAATGGTTGACATTTATTAAATGTGGTGAGTAGAACACCTCTTTCAACATAATCCAGGTTGCTAATGCCAGAATGATCAGCTCAATTTTAAACTATTTATAATACGAACTTCAGCAATTTCAGAAAAGCAAGAATGATTGCAATTTTTGAGAATTACATCCTATTTAATATAACTAAAATAATGAAGCTTATATTAATCAAGTTAGTTAAAAGAGCATTTCTATAACTAGATTAAAGCATGTGATTATCATTTATAAGATTAATTTTACATGAGACTTATATTTCCTTTGTAATCACTAGCTTAAACCCACAGCTATTGACTCTAAAGTTTCTTTTTCATTCAGAAAACATGTATTGACTGTTCGATGCAAAGAATAAAACATTGTTTTATTTCTAATAGATATTTTTCAGATGCTGACATTAGACAAAAGAGATGTATTTAATATAGTTTTATAAATGTCTTGACCATCTTTTTACAGTTGCACAATGGAGGGCCACCTGATCAAACCTTGAAAAATCAGGAAGGCTTCCTGGAGGAGGTGACATCTCAGTGAAGTTTTAAATATTAATAGTGATAATAACAACTATGCTTTCTAAATGTTTCACATTTCTTTTTCCATTTAACTTTTACAGCAGCCCCATGAGAGGTAACTAATATTATACCATTTTATATATAAGGAGTTAGGGGCTTAGGGGGTTAAGTTATTTGCCCAAGGCAATACAGAGAGGAAATTGAAGTTTCCAAATATGAATCTAGACTAGCCTGAATTTGGAGCTCATTCTTAACCACCCATTATGATGAACTCTTTACTATTTCAAGCAGAGGAAAGAATGGGTTCAAAAGCTCTGAGGAAAACAATAAGCATTCAGAGATCAGCAAATATATCATTACAGTTAAAGCATAGTATATAAGATAGTTAATGAGCATCTAAAATCAATCTAAATTGCCGAAACCGGTTTGGCTCAGTGGATAGAGCGTCGGCCTGCGGACTGAAAGGTCCCAGGTTCAATTCCGGTCAAGGGCATGTACCTGGGTTGCGGGCACATCCCCAGTGGGAGATGTGCAGGAGGCAGCTGATCGATGTTTCTCTCCCATCGATGTTTCTAACTATCTATCTCTCTCCCTTCCTCTCTGTAAAAAATCAATAAAATATATTTAAAAAATAAAATAAAATCAATCTAAATTTATCCATGAGGATTGCAGGCTCTGTTGGTTCAAGTGATTGGATTAGTTAGGAAAGACTGAGGCTATGCTGCTATAACAACACAGCTCCAAAATCTCTGTGGCTTAAAACAACAAATATTTATTTCTTGCTCATATGACATGTCCAATATGAGAATCTCTGCTTATGAGAGCCACACAGAGATCAAGGCTAATGTGGGCTCCACCTTAACTCATGGCTTCCGGAATTTTTCTGGCATGAAAAAGGATTGTAGCGTCAAGCCCCAGCGGTTAAATGCTTTGGCCCAGAAGTGATGTATGTCACTTTCATTCATATTTCATTTTCCAACAATAGTTACATAATCTGGCCTAACTTTAAAAGGGCAGGAAGTACACTCCCACTTGTACTTTGAAGTCGAGCAGTACTGGATATTAGTAATTATGAGTAATGCACACCATAATGATATCTTTTAGTATTAAAAGGTAATAGGACGCAGCACATAAAAATATGATTTGAAGTCATTCATAACCAGGTTAGAATCCTAACTCCACAGCTCATTAGTTTGTTTTATTCTGGTTAAGATACTTAACCTTCAAAATTGCATTTTGTTTTTTGTTTCTTTTTGTAAATATAGGGACATTACCCTTCCATGACTGTTTTGAGGTTTAAATTAAATCATATATTAAACACGTAAGTGCTTATGGAATAGTATGATCCCAATCAATAGTGGTTTTATTTTGGATTGATCAAGAAATTACAACTTAGAAAAAGTCAAGAGCAGATTTTACAAAAAAAAAAAAAAAAAAAAAAAAGATTGTAATAAAACAGCTGATTAGAGTGATTACCTTAGGTCCGTGGTCGGCAAACTTCGGCTTGCGACCCACGTGCGGCTCTTTGGCCCCTTGAGTGTGGTTCTTCTTAAGCTTTAGGAGTACCCTAATTAAGTTAATAACAATGTACCTACCTATATAGTTTAAGTTTAAAAAATTTGTCTCTGAAAAGAAATGTCAATCGTTGTACTGTTGATATTTGGCTCTGTTGACTAATGAGTTTGCCGACCACTGCCTTAGGTTATATAATGAAATATTCAGAAGCAGAAGCAGAAATAAATTAGAATATGCCATAAACAAGGGATTCTTTACCTTGTTTCTTTCCTATATTAGCTTTTTAATGCTGCATAACAAATTATCACAGACCATGTGGCTTAAAACATTTCCCAACTGCATTGGCTCACACAGCTCACATATCACAGTTCAGGTTTCCTCCGATCTTACATGATTATTGCAGAATTTACTTCCTTCCAGCTATGAGACAGCTGTCAGTCAAGAGCTGCTCTCAACTCCTAGGACTGCTCATAGTTCCTTGCCGCATGGCCCCCAAAGGCAGGTCACAACATGAATGTCTGCTTCCTTCCAGGACAGTGAGAAAACTACTCTCTGTCTTCTTCCTCATGACCAGCCAGTGAAAACCTCATGCTTTTAAAGGGGTCACCTAATTAGCTCACGCCCACTCCAGATAATCTCCCTTTTGCAATATAACACAACATAATCATGGGAGTGATATCTTATAATCAGAAGTTCGCACCCACACTCAACAGGAGAGGGTTATATAAAGGTGAGGGTCATCGGCAATCACTTATAATTCTGCCTACCACATCTCTTCACAGTTCCTACATGTTGAGCATAGCAGTGTCTCAACATGTGATTCATGGAAGTGAAGTATAGGAGGCATCTATGGAATATAAAACACAACCCTTAGTGCCAACTAACCTATGATGAGAAACATGGCACATACAATCCTTAGTGACAACTAATACAGCTTTCCTAGGAAAAATTTTTTGTTCTTTTTTTCATTTGGAAATCCATTTCTAAAGGATTGGAATGTTGTAAGACAATTCTCCATATGTTGCATTTCTGCACATGTTGCAAGCAGAGAGGTAAATACTACCTTTTGTAGTATTTTTAAAAAGATATTTGTAGAGCAAACAATCTTGGAAGATAGATATTATCTCTCTCCAGAGGAAAGAGCATGTTTGCTTACCAGCATGTCTAATAAAAATAATATCTCCTTTCAAAGCAAAGGGCATGCATGCTTCCTGCCCGTTATAAAACATTCAGACTCCCAAGTTGATATCCTTTTCCTGGAACACAGATCGCTGTATATGAGACATTCATCTGAATTCATCTGCTAAATCTCTGTAGAACATGGGACAAAGGGAAATTGACCAATCAGCCTAGCTACTGTTACTGCTGTGAGTAGTAAACTGTCCTTCATTTCTGACCTTGGCATCTCATGTCTTCTGCCAGCCCCCATGAAATTGTGTCAAGCTAATATATTATCATGTGAGTAGAGTAAAATCTTAGACTTTTTGTGGTTGTTGGAATTTTCAATGTTTTATAAGAGAGACTTAAGGAGTGGACAGTGAAAAAAGATTCTATACTCAGAAGAAAAAAGATGACTATACTTACTTATAAAAAATAAATATACATATTTTCCCTCTTAGGTGATAAGCATTCTGGCAGGATGCACTTAAAATTTATATAGATTGATAGACAACTTGAGTGATTTAGAAGGCATGGGTTTTGTTACTTAGTAGGAAATCATGCATCTTACATGAATATTTTCAACATATGTTCATTTTTATTTTCTTTAGTATAGATCATATTATCTATATTTGTATAACAGATTTTTAAATCTCTACAATGTGCTATAAAAGTTGCAATTCAAAATTATCATTTTTCTTTTTTTAAATTAAATCTTTATTGTTCAGATTATTACATTTGTTCCTCTTTTTCCCCCCCATAACTCCCCTCCTCCCATTTCCCACCCCACCCTCCGCCCTCACTCCCCACCCACTGTCCTCATCCATAGGTGCACGATTTTTGTCCAGTCTCTTCCAGCATCTCCCACACCCCTTTCCCCCCCAAGAATAGTCAGTCCATTCCCTTTCTATGTCCCTGATTCTATTATAATCACCAGTTCATTCTGTACATCAGATTATTTATTCACTTGATTCTTAGATTCACTTGTTGATAGATGCATATTTGTTGTTCATAATTTGTATCTTTACCTTTTTCTTCTTCTTCCTCTTCTTAAAGGATACCTTTCAGCATTTCATATAATACTGGTTTGGTGGTGATGAACTCCTTTAGCTTTTCCTGATCTGTGAAGTTCTTTATCTGACCTTCAATTCTGAAGGATAGCTTTGCTGGATAAAGTAATCTTGGTTGTAGGTTCTTGGTATTCATCACTTTGAATATTTCTTGCCACTCCCTTCTGGCCTGCAAAGTTTCTGTTGAGAAATCAGCTGACAGTCGTATGGGTATTCCCTTGTAGGTAACTGAGTCTCTTTCTCTTGCTGCTTTTAAGATTCTCTCTTTGTCTTTTGCTCTTGGCATTTTAATTATGATGTGTCTTGATGTGGTCCTCTTTGGATTCCTTTTGTTTGGGGTTCTCTGCGCTTCTTGGACCTGTAAGTCTATTTCTTTCACCAGGTAGGGGAAGTTTTCTGTCATTATTTCTTCAAATAGGTTTTCAATATCTTGCTCTCTCTCATCTTCTGGCACCCCTATTATTCTGATGTTGGTATGCTTGTAGCTGTCCCAGAGGCTCCTTACACTATCTTCACACTTTCGGATTCTTTTTTCATTTTGCTTTTCCGGTTGGGTGTTTTTTGCTTCCTCGCATTTCAAATCTTTGACTTGATTCTTGCGCTCCTCTAGTCTGCTGTTGGGTGTCTGTATAATATTCTTTGTTTCAGTCAGTGTATGCTTAATTTCTAGTTGATTCTTTATCACAACATCGAGGGTCTCATTAGATTTCTTGTAGATCTCATTAAGTTTATCGGCAGTTTCTAGAAAATTATTGAAAGAACTTAAAATTGCGGTTTTGAGCTCTATATCCTCCATTTCTGTCATGTTTCTTTGTCTCCGCATTTTTTATGCTTTCTTGGTGCACCCCCTTGTGGTCTTTGTGTGCAGTCTTGTTGTAGTTAAGCCTTGATTTTTGTCGGTAATACTGGGGATGATTTGACCTCCAGGCCAACTGGCTATGAGAATCAGTTGTGTCTGCAGTGGGAGAACTTCTGTCGCAATTCAAAATTATTTCCAATTTTTTCGTAAAGGCAGAACACTTGTAATCACAGATCTCACTTTTAAGAAAATATGTAACTCAATGTTTAGAAGAAACCATTCCACTATACCTCAGTTAGATGAACATCTTTCTGTAGTTGTTTTTAAAAACAAATAAAATGAAGGAAATTCTTGTAAAAGTCTGATTCATAACCAAACATTTTCTCCACCTCTATTCATTAGTTCTACTGCATACTGAAACACACAAACACACACACACACACACACACACACACACCCCTAGATTCCTGTATAGAAAAGGAAATTTATTAAGAAGCATGAATTTTTTTATAATTCACTGAAATATAAGCTCTTATCCAGACTGATAGTATTGACATGTATTAGTATTTCTTGCATACATTTATTTCTCATTTTCTAGCATTAGATTCCCATTTTCAATGGTACAAGAAATACCCTGGCCTCAGCTCTACACTAGTCAATTTCTAGAACTGGGAAGACCCCAAGAACATTTCTGTACATTCTGCCCAAGATTATTTAGTTTTGCACAATTTGTTAGCTCATCACACTTAATACTTTTTAGTTCAGTTATGGGTATAGCATCAAATCCTTGTTTATGTTCAGTTTGGGAGCAGGATAGTCAAAGTTTGAGAGTCAAAGGCTCTATTTCAGTTGGTTCAAATTAAAATGATAAAACCCTTTTCCACAGCAGGCCTCTATTTACCATTGGGCTTTGCCTCATCATACACTGAAAATCACTAGCTTGGTTCAAAATTAAATCAGCAGGCATATGAAAATATTTTCTGCAAACATCAACATTCATAGTTCATAGTTTACAAAAAGTTCATTTTTCAAGGAGATCAAAGCCTGAGTCATAATCTCTTAGATTAGAGCTTTTCATGTTTTCTCCTGTTACTCAGTTTTTCTTTTGGAAACTTGCTGACTCTATAAGACATCAATTCTATTCACAATGGTATCTCTTCTGTATCATGGCAGCCAGGATAAATGTGTCATTCTTTGTCCTTTTATTAATTTGAGAAGTCAGAATCATAATACAAAAATAAATCAGAAGTCAGATGTAAAACGGATAAGAGAATGCATGACATATAAGCCATTCTAAAAATCTCAGCTTTGAAAATCTATTATATGAATTAGATTTTGGAACTTAGAGAACATGTTTTATTCAGTTTTGTGAATGTAAAATAATAGGTAGAGGTAGAGATATACATAGCAATATTTAAATTTATTATAAAACTTGAAACTTTGAAAAATATAGAAAAATATTTAACCCGTTCTGTATTGTATCACTGATAATAATCCCTATTAACATTTTGGTGTAATCCCATCTAATATTTTTCCTAAATATGCAACACATATATATGTATTAGAAACTGGAGTACTGCTTTTTATCAGTTTCCAATGACATGAATATTGCTGAAAGTTGTTCTAAGAATGTACATGTTGGATATGTAGGGAAAAGTTACTGTGGACACATGAGGAAATAAGAATGAGGTCTGGAAAGAAGTTTTTATAGTCACAGGACGCAGAGTTGAGGTCTCCATGTACCAAGCAGGGCCACAGGGAGCCCATGTTTGGGCATGAGGCATAAGACAGGTGTGGAAAACCAAGACCAGCGTCCTTATCGGGGTTTCTATGGGAAAGAAAAGGCAGAGCAAGGTAAACAGCTTAGATGGGTGGTTTGAATGTCTGGTGGACTTTGAGGCACAGAGGTGGTCTTTAGTTTCCTGACCCCATGTTGATTTACGGCACAAAAAATATTGGTTTGGTGTTTGAGAGTGTGATAAGGAAGTGGTTGGCGAACATTGAGCTTGGGGTTGGTTGGTTTGTATATGAAAAATCTGCCCTAGACCGAGTCCTTCGTTATCTTTAAAAATTGGCTCATAGCCCTGGCCTGGTAACCCAGTCACTTGGAGCATTGTCCTGAACACCAAAAGACTGCAGGTTCGATTTCAGGTCAGGGCACACACCTAGGTTCTGAGTTTGATTCCAAGTCGGGGCCCATATGGGAGGCAACCGATTAATGTTTCCTTTACATCAATGTTTCTCTCTCACTTTCTCTCTCTCTAAAAAAAAAAAAAAAAAGTAAGAACATATCCTTGGATGAAGATTAAAAATAATAATAATTGACTCATAGATTAACAGAGCATAAAGAATATAGGAAATAAAAATATGTAGCTATAGCCCTGGCCAGTTTTGCTCAGTAGTTAGAGCATCGGCCTATGGACTCAAGGGTCCCGGGTTTGATTCCAGCCAAGGGCACATACCTCGTTGCAGGCTCCTCCCCAGCCCCAGACTTGGTTGGGGGTCATGCAGGAGGCAACCAATTGATGTATTTCTCTCACATCGATATTTCTCTCTGACTTTTCTCCTCTCTTCCACTCTCTCTAAAAATAAATAGAAAATATCCTCAGGTGAGGATTAAAACATATATATTTAAATTATGGGTATAGCACCCATATCCATATATATAATTGGCCTTATTATAAATGGGTGCCCAATAGAAAAATATAGAATCTAAGAAAACAGAACAAAAATCATGATTCCATCATGACTGCCTAGTGATTCATCACAAGAATATCCCATGATTTAATAGTAATTCTGCTATTATCAGATGAAAATAAATTTGGGCATTTAAAAAATTTGGCAATTAATGGACAGAGAAGAAAATACAGGCAAAAAAGATGAATTGTTTTATATAAAATATTATATATAGCCCAGCCAGTGTGGCTCAGAGGTTGAATGTTGACCCATGAACCAAGAGGTAACCAGCTCGATTTCCAGTCTGGGCACATGCCCAGGTTTCAGACTTAATCTCCAGTAGAGGGTGTGCAGGAGGCAGCCTATTGATGATGTTTATCATCAATGTTTCTATCTTTCTATCCTTCTCCCTTCCTCTCTCTCACTCTAAAAATCAATAAAAAAGCATATTTTTAAAAAATGTCATATATAAATAAATATATATGTAATTTCTAGACCTATTGAGATACTCATTAAGCTTTTTGTTCCCCCTTTATACCAATTAACTCAATTACATTAATAGTTTAAAATACTAAGTCATTCTTAAATCCTTTAACTACAACAACTAATATTAATTTTAATAGATATACATAAAGTTATGCCTAATTCCAGTTTGCTTGTGTTTGCCCAATATATCTTTTTCCATTTTTCTCTTTAAATCAGTTCTGATTACTTGGCTTTAAGTATCACTTTTAAATAGAGCTTGGTTAAAAATTGAATCTGAGCATCACTTTATAACAAATATATGTTTATTGTCATTTCTCAGATATTTAGTACTATTGGTAACATCATGGTTTATTTGTTATTTTCCCTTTAATGTTAACTATATAATTATATTATCTCTTAATTTGTTTCTCCCCCTCCCCTTTGACATCCAGCTTATCTTAATTTTCTAGTGGTTAATTCAATATATTATATCTAAAACTCTATTCTAGAGTGACCAAGAAGGAAACTATCTATTAACATCCTACTAAGCAAAATAAGAAATTCAGCATACATTTACTCCTCAGCTGATGACTTCCATAAGCAAAATTGCTCATTTTTGTTCAAGATATTTACTTGTTTTTATTAAAATATCTTCTCTTTCAATAATTATTTTTGACATAGATTCTAAGTTTTTTTTAATAATCTAA
This sequence comes from Myotis yumanensis, assembly GCF_028538775.1. Lineage (NCBI taxonomy): Eukaryota > Metazoa > Chordata > Mammalia > Chiroptera > Vespertilionidae > Myotis > Myotis yumanensis. The sequence goes on from NW_027223753.1 coordinate 78,202,325, forward strand.
TTCACAATATTTTACTAATATTGAACATGTGGTATGAGAACCTTTATCTATATACTATTATTTCTTGCCCTACGTATATTTGGTGTGAGACTATTCACTGCAATCAAAAAACTTATAAGATTATGCTGGCCAGCATGGCTCAGTGGTTGAGCATCGACCTATAAACCAGGAGGCAACAATTCAATTCTCAGTCAGAGCACATGCCCGAATTTTTCTTTTCAGGCTTGATCCCCAGTAGGGGGTCTGCCGGAAGAAGCCAATCAATGATTCTTTTTCATCATTGATGTTTCTATCTCTCTCTCCCTCTTCCTTCCTCTCTGAAATAAATAAAAAATATTTTTTAAAAACTTATAAACTTGTTTCCCATTATGTTTAAAATTGATTACAAGAACAAGATCTTTGAACATGATATAAATATTTCTGATAGGATATAATGATTGAATTGGTATTCTTTTCAGTTTCAAAGTGCTTTTAGATCTGGTCTACAAGAATACTATAAAATAATCTGCTTAGATGTTTGATGTTTCTTTTTTTAATTTGGTAGACTCCAATGGATGATCATTCACTAAATATATAGCTTCTCCACAGTACTTCCTTCTGATTATCTGGGTGGAAGGATGGTAGGTGGGAGTGGGAGGCAGAGAAGGAAGAAAGGGGGGCAAGGGATACAGGAAGGAAGTTGGGGAAGGGAGACAAGGAAAAATGAAGGAAATAATAAAAATGTAGCTTCAGTGTAAACTCTAGTAAATAATTTGAAGTTGGGATCTCAGAATAAAGTAATTGGTTTTAAATGGACAGTGAGAACTTCAGGACTAATCAACAATTATGAAATATTTAGTCAATGTAAAACCAGCAAAAATGTTCTTCTTCTTAAGAACCGATAGTGCTTGAAACAAGGGCTTTTTTTTTTTTTTTTTTTTTCTTTTTTTTTTTTTTTTTCGCTAAAAGTATTACAAAGTGTATTACATAAGTGTCCTTTTTTCCCCCCCGCCCTTGACAGACCCCTGCCCTCCCTTACCCCCAGTGTCTTATGTCCATTAGTTATGGTTATATGGATGCATACCAGTCCTTCGGTTGATCTCTTAATCCCCTCCCTCCTCCCCCCCAACCCTCCCTGGCCTTCCCACTGCAGTTTGACAATCAGTTTGAGGCAGCTCTGCCTCTGTATCTATTATTGTTCAAAAGTTTGTAATGGTCTTTATTATCCATGAATGAGTGAGATCATGTGGTATTTTTCCTTCATTGACTGGCTTATTTCACTTAGCATAATGCTCTCCAGTTCCATCCATGCTGTTGCAAATGGTAAGAATTCCTTCTTTTTTACAGCAGCATAGTATTCCATCGTGTAGATGTACCACAGCTTTCTAATCCATTCATCTACTGATGGGCACTTAGGCTGTTTCCAGATCTTAGCTATGGTGAATTGTGCTGCTATGAACATCGGGGTGCATATATCCTTTCTGATTGGTGTTTCTGGTTTCTTGGGATATATTCCTAGAAGTGGGATCACAGGGTCAAATGGGAGTTCCATTTCCAATTTTTTGAGGAACCTCCATACTGCCTTCCATAGTGGCTGCACCAGTCTGCATTCCCACCAGCAGTGCACAAGTGTTCCTTTTTCTCCACATCCTCTCCAGCACTTGTCGTTTGTTGATTTGTTGATGATGGCCATTCTGACAGGTGTGAGATGGTACCTCATTGTTGTTTTGATTTGCATCTCTCGGATGATTAGTGACTTTGAGCATGTTTTCATATGTCTCTTGGCTTTCTGAATGTCCTCTTTTGAAAGGTGTCTATTTAGATCCTTGGCCCATTTTTTGATTGGATTGTTTATCTTCTTTTTGTTAAGTTGTATGAGTTCCCTATAAATTTTGGAGATTAAGCCCTTATCAGATATGACGTTGGCAAATATGTTTTCCCACGAGGTGGGTTTTCTTGTTGTTTTGTTGATGGTTTCTTTTGCTGTGCAGAAGCTTTTTATTTTGATGTAGTCCCATTTGTTCAGTTTCTCTTTAGTTTCAACTGCCCTAGGAGCTGTATCAGTGAAGAAATTGTTTTGGCATATGTCTGAGATTTTGCTGCCTTTGTATTCTTCTAGAATTTTTATGGTTTCCTGTCGTACATTTAAGTCCTTTATCCATTTTGAGTTTATTCTTGTGTATGGTGTAAGTTGGTGGTCTAGTTTCATTTTCTTGCATATATCTGTCCAATTTTCCCAACACCATTTATTGAAGAGACTATCTTGGCTCCATTGTATGTTCATGCCTCCTTTGTCAAAAATTAATTGAGCATATTGGTTCGGGCTAATTTCTGGACTCTCTATTCTATTCCACTGATCTATATGTCTGTTCTTGTGCCAGTACCAGGCAGTTTTGAGAACAGTGGCTTTGTAATACAGCTTGATATCTGGCATTGAGATCCCACCTACTTTGTTTTTTCTCAGGATCGCTGCAGCTATTCGGGGTCTTTTTTTATTCCAGATGAATTTTTGGAGAGTTCGTTCTAGATCCTTGAAGAAGGCCATTGGTATTTTAATGGGAAGTGCGTTGAATGTATAGATTGCTTTGGGTAATATGGACATTTTAATGATGTTGATTCTACCAATCCAAGAACATGGTATGTTCTTCCATCTGTTTATGTCTTCCTCTATCTCTTTTTTCAACGTCCTATAGTTTTCTGAGTAGAGGTCTTTTACCTCTTTAGTTAAGTTTATTCCTAGGTATCTTAATTTTTGGGGTGCGATGGTAAATGGGATTGTTTTTATAATCTCTCTTTCTGAAAGTTCACTATTGGTATATAGAAATGCCTCGGATTTCTTGGGGTTAATTTTGTATCCTGCTACATTGCCAAATTCATGTATTAAGTCTAGTAGTTTTTTGATGGAGTCTCTAGGGTTCTGTATGTATAATATCATGTCATCTGCAAATAAGGACAGTTTTACTTCCTCTTTTCCAATTTGGATGCCTTTTATTTCTTCTTCTTGTCTAATTGCAATGGCTAATACTTCCAGGACTATGTTGAACAGGAGTGGAGAGAGTGGACATCCCTGTCTTGTTCCTGTTCTTAGGGGAAATGGTGTTAGTTTTTGTCCATTGAGTATGATGTTGGCTGTGGGCCTGTCATATATGGCTTTTATTATGTTGAGGTATGATCCTTCTATTCCCACCTTGCTGAGAGTTTTTATCAAAAATGGGTGTTGGATTTTGTCAAATGCTTTTTCTGCATCAATTGATATGACCATGTGGTTTTTTTCTTTCAATTTGTTTATGTGATGTATCACGTTTATTGATTTACGGATGTTGTACCATCCTTGCATCCCTGGGATAAATCCTACTTGGTCATGGTGTATGATCCTTCTGATGTACTGCTGGATCCGATTTGCTAAGATTTTGTTGAGGATTTTGGCATCTATGTTCATGAGGGATATTGGCCTGTAATTCTCTTTCATTGTGTTGTCTTTACCTGGTTTTGGTATTAGGGTGATGCTAGCTTCATAAAATGTGTTTGGAAGTGTTCCATCCTCTTGGACTTTTTGTAGTAATCTGAGGAGGATAGGTTTCAGTTCTTCCTTAAAAGTTTGGTAAAACTCCCCTGAGAAGCCGTCTGGTCCTGGGCTTTTGTTTGCTGGAAGCTTTTTGATGACTGCTTCAATTTCTTCCATCGTTATTGGCCTATTGAGATTTTTAGATTCTTCCTGATTGAGTTTTGGAATGTTGTATTTTTCTAGGAATTTGTCCATTTCCTCCAGGTTGTCTAGTTTGTTGGAGTAGAGTTGTCCGTAGTATTGTTTAACAATCATTTGTATTTCTTTGGGGTCTGTTGTTATTTCGCCTCTATCATTTCTGATTTGGTTTATTTGGGACCTCTCTCTTTGCTTCTTGGTGAGCCTGGCTAGGGGTTTGTCAATCTTGTTTATCCTTTCAAAGAACCAGCTCTTGGTTTCATTGATTTTCTGTATTGTTTTTTTGGTCTCTATTTCATTGATTTCTGCTCTAATCTTTATTATCTCCTTCCTTCTGCTCACTCTGGGCTTTTCTTGTTGCTCTCTTTCTAATTCTTTGAGTTGTAGAGTTAGATGATTAACTACCATTTTTTCTTTTTTTTTGAGGTAGGCCTGTAGAGCTATAAACTTCCCTCTCAGGACTGCTTTCATTGTGTCCCAGAGGTTTTGGATTGTTGTGTTTTCATTGTCATTAGTGTCCAGGATGTTTTTAATTTCTTCTTGGATGTCATCGGTAACCCAATCAATATTTAATAACATGCTATTCAGCTTCCAAGTGTTTGAGTATTTTGGGTTGTTTTTATTGTGGTTTATTTCTAACATTATGCCATCGTGGTCTGAGAAGATGCTTTTTATGATTTCAATCTTCTTGAATTTGTGGAGACTTTGCTTGTGACCCAATATGTGGTCTATTTTTGAATATGTCCCATGAGCACCTGAGAGGAATGTATATTCCGCAGCTGTGGGGTGAAGTGTTCTGAAGATGTCAATTAAGTCCATCTGATCTAGTGAGTCATTTAGGATTGCTGTTTCTTTGCTGAGTTTTTGTCTAGCGGATTTATCCAGTGACGTTAGTGGTGTATTAAAGTCCCCTACTATGATTGTATTGTTGTCGATCTCTCCCCTGATACCTTCCAGGAGTTTTCTTATGTATGTGGGTGCTCCTGCATTGGGTGCATATATGTTTATCAGGGTTATATCCTCTTGTTGTATTGATCCCTTTAGTATTATGAAGTGGCCTTCCTTATCTCTGGTTATGGCCTTCACTTTGAGGTCTATTTTGTCGGATATAAGTATTGCTACCCCAGCTTTTTTTTCATTTCCATTTGCCTGAAAGATATTTTTCCATCCCTTCACTTTCAGTCTGTGTGAGTCCCTTCTAATGAGGTGGGTCTCTTGTAGACAGCAAATGTATGGGTCATGTTTTTTTATCCATTCAGCCACTCGATATCTTTTGATTGGACCATTTAGTCCATTTACATTTAAAGTTATTATTGAAAGGTACTTGTTTGTAGCCATTTCTATTTTTTTGTGGCTGCTTTCTTTCTGTGCTTTTTATTTCTTCTTTTTACACCAGTCCCTTTAGCATTTCTTGCATTGCTGGCTTGGTGGTGATGAACTCCCTTAGCCTTTTTTTGTCTGTGAAGCTTCTTATTTCCCCTTCAATTTTGAATGATAGCCTTGCTGGATAGAGTATTCTTGGATTCAGTCCTTTGCTTTGCATCACTTTGTAGATTTCCGTCCATTCTTTTCTGGCCTGATGTGTTTCTGTTGAGAAATCGTTTGATAATCTGATGGGGGACCCTTTGTAGGTAACTCTCTGTTTCTCTCTTGCAGCCTTTAAGATTCTCTCTTTGTCTTGTACATTTGCCATCGTTATTATGACGTGTCTTGGTGTCGGTCTTTTGGGGTTCATCAACAAGGGCTTTATTGAATAACTTTAAAAGGCAAATATAATATCACTGAGAAATTCTGGGTTTTTTTTAGACTCAAAATGCTCACAAACAGAATCAAGAATTTTGTTATGACATATAAAAAGTCATCATGGACAATTGCTTCTACCATAGAAACTAGAAAGAAAGCAGTAAAAAGTAACCAAGTATCAAAGAATAGTTGGGACAAATATGAAGAGATGGGACAAATATCAAAATAACAGAATTAAACTCAGCAATATCTGCATTATTATGTAAATGTACTAAACAGTCCAAGTAAAGACAGAGATTGTCAATGGATTCAAAAAAATGACCCAACTGCATTTTTTTAACAAAAAATACATTATTAAACATGTATCATAGACATGAGATATATGGGTTTATAGTAAGGGAATGGAATCAATAATTTTAAAGTATGGCTATATTATCAAGCACAAGAAACCTCGGGACAAGAAATATTACCAAAAGTCAAAGTCAGGAGGACATAACAATGCAAAGTATAAGTGCATCTAACAACATGACTTCAAAATACTGCTGAACAGAGGCTCTAAAACCAGTTTCTGGCACCTGACTCTCTTAGGGAGCATAGACTACTCAAAGTAGGAGTCCTTCTCTCCAGCAGATTTTTATTGGTATTAACATATTTCTTAGCATAAAATATCCCTGGGAAGGTGCCTCACTCATGATTAATAATGATAAAAACAGCAACTGCAATAACTACTACTGGTGTTTACATGCTTTATATCTTCCAGGTAATATACGAAGAAGTTTACAGACATTTTCCATGAAGATATTATTAATTTTTCAAAGATGAGAAAAGTAAAGATTACAAAGAGGTTAAAGGATTTTCAAATGGTAAAATTACTAGAAGATGACAAGTCTAGGGTTTGAAGTTCTTAACTGTTCACATTGACATTTTAAAGGGAATTACTTCAATGAGCCAACAGGTTTTCTCTTTCTAATAACTACTTAAATAATTCAGTCATTAGATGTGAGATAGAGAAAATGAGAAACAAAAAGTTAAAGAATGGGAACTTTGGGAGAGAGCAGGTTAAATGAAGGGAATATTAGGGGATGTGATGTAAAGTCCATGAATTCCTAAGAATAAGGAAGAATTGGATCATGGTGGTGGAATAAAAATAGGAGAGGATCACAAAAATAAATAATTTTCCTCTGTGTCAGTGTTTCCAACATTTATATACCAGCCAACATTGGCACAGTCAGATCACCTTTGGTTGTGACTACTGTCTAAGACTTCCCTTGAGGTATATGTACCACTGTATGACATTTAAAAAAATGAAATCCTCACTTAACCCTGAATTGGGAAGATAATTGTGGTTAATTGGATGAATGGAAACATACATTTAAGACCACCTTCTCCCAAACCCCACTAAACTGACAGAAATGGGATAAAAATGTTTAAAATCCTCATAGACAAAGAGTAGGAAGGGGATGACAACAAACTAGAAATATCAACTAATTTTCAGAGGATGGAAACAGGATACAGAGTGATAGTTGACTTAATAAAGAAGCACAAACCAACGGGTCCCAAAGGGGTAATATCATTAAGAAGCAAATTGGTTCATTCCTAAAGAAACTTTAAAAGGTTCAGGAATTAGAAAATAAGGTATTACACAACATGAAGGTTTAAGTTTGGAGGTGAGAAAAGGGAACCTGACTTAAAATATGCATAATAAGCAATTAAACGCTCAGGGGTCCCCCTTCTGCCTCAAACTTTAAGGTAACTACCCACTGCTTTTCTCTCTCTCTCTCTCTCACTCTCTCTCTCTCTCTCTTTAAGAGGAGGAAGAAGGGACAAGAACATCAAAGAAAGAGAGACACATCTATTGGCTGCATCCCCATCCCCCCCACACACACCCTGACCATGGATCAATTCTGCAATCCAGATATGTGCCCTGAACAGGAATCGGACCTAAGACCTCCTGATACACAGGAGGACACTCCATCTGAGCCACACAAGCCAGGTCACCCATTTCCTATTCTTATAGGACAATGTGTCCTTCTATTAATGAAATTGAACCAGAAATGTTCCATCTTGAAGACATCAGGCTCAATGAAAGCAAGAATAAGATGTTAGATGGAAAAATGATAGAGATTAAATCTCTGTTTACTGAAAAGGTGACATGACCCTTACAATCTCTCCCTCCATCCAGTTGCCAGAATGCCCACAGACTGGATAATACCTCTTGGGCATTGTGGTTGGCAGCCTTCAAAATAGTTCCAAATAATCTCTCTCTCCTGGCATTTACACCTTTATGTAATAGTCTTACCTTGTATGTGGGTTGGACCAGCGACTCAATTCTGTAAAATAAAAAATGTAAAAGTGGTGGGCAGATTAGGTTATAAAAGAGACTGAGTCTCATCTTGCTGGCACCCTGTCCCTGGTTTTCTTTTCCTGCTTAAATTAATGAAGCAATTAATCATGTTGAAGAGAGTCATATGGCAAGTAACTGGGGGCAGCCAACGGACAGCAAGGAACTGCACTGTTCAGTCCAATAACCCACCCGGAACTGAATCTCACCAACTTCCTTGTAATTAACTTGGAAGAAGGTTCTTCCCCAGTCGAGTCTTGAGATAACTGAACCCTAGCCAGCACCTTGACTGCAGCCTGTGAGAGACGCTGGACAGAGGAGACAGTTAAGCCATACCCACGCCCCTGACATACGGAAATTGTAGAATAACAAAGATTGTTGTTTCAAGCCACTACATTTTGGGGTATATTTTTAGGTACCAACAGATAACGAATAAAAGCATTTGGGTCCATCTCACTAACAAAGAATTGAGTGACCAAGGGTAAAGACCCAAAGATATGGACACGTGATGGACTCTCAGTAACAGCTACAAAAAAAACCTGATCATCCTATAATAAACTGTACACACTGATACACATCTACCAAACAATCCTTAAATAAAGAGGCAGCCAAGGATCACCAGAGTGGACTGAAACTTTTATCTCTGTAATTAGCGAGCTAATATTAATAATAGGGAGAAAGCAAAGGGGAGGCCAACATCATAAGCACGGTCATCTAGGAAGCTTCACACTCCCCAGGGAACTGCTGATCACTTCATGCAGATCACCAGAGGGAAGAATTGGGCAAAGGAGAAGATGGGTGATGCACAGTGAAGTCGGGGTGATGTAGGAAAGGTCTAACCTGGGAAAAAGATAACTGGGCAGAGGGGTGGAGCCAATGCAAGCCCGTGAAAATGTGGGAATACAAAACCTCTACAAAGAATTCTCTCTCTCGTGCTCTTGCACTGCTGTTCCTCACTTGCTCCATGACCCTAACTCACGCGTGCACTAGCCTGCCACGTGGCCTGAGCAGCAGCATGGCCCATGGCCATGTGGACCCCACTTAGAATGGACTGTATCTGGGAGCATAAGCTAACCCAGCCAGATGCTGGACTGGACTGCGCTTTAATGTGGAGCACAGACTTGGGCAGTGGCTTTGATCTTAGCCCTGCTAAAGACCAGGCTGGACATTTTCCATGACAAGATGAAGGGAGATGGACCTTGGAAGGGAACCCCCTTACTGTTACATTATCAATTAAACTTTCCACAATACTTCATCCTTCCATGGGGGCCTCAGGAAATTATTTTCCCCATGGCATCCCAAGAACTCCGCTACCACCAGCACCAGGTGCAGACTCAGAGGGCACCCGGCTGATAACAAAATAGCCAACAAGGAAGGCAGGCTAAATAACACAAATATACAAAAGAAAGAAGCTTTAAGGAAATAGAAGCAGTTCAGAAAGCAGGTGAAAAGTTAAACTACAAACAAACTAAAATGACTATCCTCAGAAAGATAAAAAGAGATACTGCATCTAGGAAACAGGGAGAAAATTGTAGAAGAGGAAGAAGAGGAGGGAAAAGAAGAAGGAGGAAGAGGGGAGGAGGCAAGGGAGGAAGGCAAACAGAAATGGTTCTTAGAAAATAAAAATGACTGATGAAAGAAAAAATTTAATAGGATTAAAATGTCACTGAGGAAAATCTCAAACTATAAAACAAAAGGGAGAGAAATGGGTAATATGAGACAGAAAGAAAAAAAATAGACAATCAACCCAATAAGTTTAGTATCTGACTAATAGGAGTTCCAGAAATAAATACAAAAAGAGGTAATTATTTAAAAATAATAAATTAAACCTCCCCAGACTAGAGAGCATGTCTTTTTGGACAGAAAGAGGCCCCTGAGAGTTAAAAACATCAGAAATAAACCACAGTAAGATATATGATCATGAAATTTCAGAACCTCAGAGATGAAGAGAACCTAACAGTTTCCTTGGATGGTAGATATTGATCATTTGAAAACCACCCAGAATAAGAATAAAATTGGAATTTTCAAAAGCAACATTGGAAACCAAAAGACCAGCAATGACTTCAAAATTCCATGGGAAACTAATTTTCAACCAGAATTCTATACCTAGCCAATCAACTGGCTGTGAGAGCAGAACACACTGATATACAAGCTCTAAAAATGATGTACACAAAGTACCTCTACATAGGCAGCTATTGAAAATTATGCACCAATAAAATGATGAAATAAATCAATAGAGGAGAAGAAAGTCCAGGCTCGAGAAGATTCAATATAGGAAAAAGGATAAGATCATCTCTAGAATAAAGATAACAAGAAGCACCAGGACAACAGCTGTATAGCAGGTCTAGAAAGGACACTGCCCAAACTACCTCAAGTCAACTAAGGCTCCCAAAAGGGAAAACAGGCCCTAACAGATTCCCTGATAATTATATTGAACAAAGTTGGAAATATGAGGGGGGAAAGCTGTTGGATATATGAGAAGATTTAGAATTAGTTTATATAAACTATGTAAACAAAAATATTTGATACAATACCTAACTGCAGAAAAAAATGTTCTAGAAGAATCCTCAATCATAGGATACTATATGATTCACCAGCGAACAGTATTTCATAATCATCAAGTGTATACTCTGAAAATGTTTTAAATAAAAAATTTGGAATTAATTTTAGTAGAAGAAATGGAGATGAAATGCAATGACAAAGGTGAGACAGAGCCGAGGCCGGTTTGGCTCAGTGGATAGAGCGTCGGCCTGCGGACTGAGAGGTCCCGGGTTCGATTCCGGTCAAGGGCATGTACCTGGGTTGCAGGCACATCCCCGGTGGGGGATGTGCAGGAGGCAGCTGATCGATGTTTCTCTCTCATCAATGTTTCTAACTCTCTCTATCTCTCTCCCTTCCTCTCTGTGAAAAATCAATAAAATATATTTAAAAAAAAAAAAAAAAAAAAAAAGGTGAGACAGAGGTGTAAGAGAGACAAAGCCTTATATATCATAAAAGAAATTTGATAAAATACCTCCAAAAATGATAAACCAATAAATGGTAGTGAAGGAATATTATTTATAATGTGTAATGGAGTAACCCATGAGATAGACAAAATAAGTGAAAATTGTTTTCTAGGAGAAGTAAGATGGGTGGAGGAAAGTACTAGTGTTCTTTATTATAAGCCTTTTATTTGCCTTTATATACTTATATTACTTTAATTAAAAAGAGCTTTAAAAACAAATCAAACAGTTACAAAAATCTGTTTCTCTCAAAGGATCTTCCTAATCTACAATTAAATAGAAAAGCCATGATGCATCTTAATTTAATGTGTTGTAAATTTCATATTTTTCACAAAATCAAAAAGAAATAAATACACTTTATATGTGTATAAGTGAGAGAGTATAGAAAATACAGAAAAATACACCCATGTTGATTCTGATTTATTTGAAGGAAGTAGGATTGGAGTGGGAACAAGGCTTTAGGAAATCAGAGCTTTATGTCTGTAACTTATTCTCAATCAATTCATTAAAAATATACATAAATGATGGATGGATAGGTTGGTAATGGCTGGTGGATAGATAGATAGATAGATAGATAGATAGATAGATAGATAGATAGATGATAGACAGAATAGAGATAGAAAGAAAGAGAGAAATAAAACAGGTATGATAAAATTTGGGAGAATGTAATAAAGAGTTTCAGGGAATTCTTTGTGCTATTTTTGCAATGTTTTAGTACATCTAAATTTAGTTCAAAACAAAAGGTAAGAAAAAAATTAACCGTGTGAAAAAAGATTCTTAAGGTGCTCTCAGGAATATATTCTTGAGATTGGAACAAAAATACTGTATTTTTGTCATAGTGTTATTAGCAAAGTTCCACCATCAGATGTTCATTACAGGAATCATTGAGGAATCAAGACTTATGTCTGCATTCTTCCTAAGACAGAAGGAAGTTAAAATGACAAATAACATTCAGCACTCTGAAGTGGTTTAAAGAAAATGCGCTATAATTGTTTTGGAAAGAATTATTTGGAAAGGGGAATATTTTTTGTTCTGCCTCTCATATTGCATCTATATCAGACAAGTTGATCTTATTAAAGATAATTGAAATGGGATTTTAAAGCATACATTTTTAGGTGCTTTAAGAACCCCGAATAAATTGTTATGAAGCCAGTTCCCTCAGACACATACTTGGAGTAATTGTTTTCAAACTTTACTGAAGGCAATTCTAAACTAGGTCAGAGTTTTGTGTGGGTTAACTTCTTCTAATATTTTACTCTTCTTCAAGGACAGCCACTGATGACTAAGTTAAATTTAATGGTGCACAGCAAATAGAATTGGACTATAAGCTCTGTTTACCTGCTCATCAAATCTACCCACTGAAAACTGCAATCTTTATATTAAAAAGTTTGTACAGTCACTTATAGGCATATATTATCTGTTACAATGTACTTCTTTATCATTGCTTTATTTACATATGCAATAAGTATGATGTGTGGGAAGTGCAATTTCTTAGCTGGATAATTTAGGTAAGCCCATTTGTTTCTCTGAATGTCACTTTTCTTCTTCATTAAAAAGCAATGGAGCCCTGGCTGGTGCAGCTCAATTGGTTGAGCATCATCCCATGCACCAAGAGGTTGCTGGTTCGATTCTCCACCAGAGCACATACTAAGTTGCAGGCTCTATCCCCTGTAGGGAGCATGAAGGGTCAGCCAATCAATATTTCTCTCTCATTGATGTTCCTTTCTCTCTTTAAAAGAACAACAGACTAGATGACTTCAAGTTTATCTTCATCTCTAACAACACTGTATTAGTCAGGACTCTCTACAGAATGTGTATGCGCACGCGCACGCGCAAGTGTGTGACACAGAAAGAGACTGAGTTGACAAAACTATCTCACACAATCATGGATGTGCAAGTCCAAAATCTGCAGGATCGGTTGGCAGTCTGGAGACCCAGGGGAAAGCTGCAGTCTAAACCCAAGTCAACCTGCTGGCAGAACTCTTCCTTGCTCAAGGGGAGGTCAGGTTTAGTTCTAGTAAGGCCATCAACTGATTACATGAGGCCCACCCTCATTATGGAGGGTATTCTGCTTCACTCAAGATCCACCAATTTAAAAGTTAATCACATCCACAAACACCTTCCTGAAGTAATGTTTAACCAAATATCTGGTCAACATGGCCTGGACAAATTACACATAAAATTAACCATCACAATATTTTATGCTACATTGATAATTACTTTAAAGTTTAAAAGACAAAAACAGTGTGAGAAGCACTGTTACATTTTTCTTAGAGAAAATTCCAAGAAACTCTACCACAACTCCTGGGAAACATTGCATTTTTTTCAACAATTAAGATGCTCTTTATTAATATGTTTGAGCCACAGCATGGAGTAAAATTAGCTCTTAAATAGCATTTCTAGTTACTAACAGGATATCTGATACAATATCAAAATACAAGGACTGTAAAGAAAGGTACTGAATCCTATTATTGAATCAACTTATATGTACAAAAGATGGTTCTGTACTGAGCCTCAGAGTGTAGATCTGGAAAGGATTCAGAAGTCCATTATCTGTATTCTTTCTTCATAGAATTTTACTACCTTCCTTAGTAGGGATTCCAACCCATAATTTTAGTATTGTGATATCATATTTGGAGTAAGAGTAACTCATAGAAGTACTCCCATCCCATCATAAAAAAATTATTTATCTCAGCAATAAAAATGCATTTACTAGTAATCATGTTATCACTTATTTAAAAATAAACAGTATTTTAGAAGTAAAGGCATAATAGCAATGTTATATTGATACTATAAAGAAAAATATAAATCTCTTTTATTTGTATTTGATTATTTTTATCCAAGGATTCTATTAGTTTTGGGAACCAATCACAAAACAAGCAACAGTCAGGCCTTCACTAGTATTCCCTCATTATCTCAATACTAGAGGCCTGGTGCACGAAATTCATGCGGGGGGGGGGGGGGCTGAGGGGTCCCTCAGCCAGACCTGTACCCTCTCACAATCTGGTACCCCTTGGAAGATGTCCGACTGCCAGTTACCGGCAGTTGGACATCCCTCTCACAATCCGGGACCACTGACTCCTAACTGCTTGCCTGCCTGCCTCATAGCCCCTAACCACTCACCTGCCTGCCTGATCGCCCCTAACCGCCTCTGCCTCGGCCCCCACCACAGCGGCTTCGTTCAGAAGGACATCTGGAATGATGTCTGGAAGGTCGTTCGGCTGCCTGGTCTAATTAGTATATTACACTCTTATTATTATAGATAACTCTGAAAAAATTCCATTTTAATCACCGCAGCACTCAAAGAGAAAAGGTAACCAGTGAAATAAAAAGTAACAATTTGCGAACACAGCACACCCTAATCTGTACATTTCTTAGTCCTTTGCTTACACGTGAACCTGAGGACTTTGGTTATAAGGCAAGAAGAATCCATGTGGCAGTCTAATTCCAGAATTGCCAGCAAGATTTACTTTCTTGTGATTAAAGGGAGTGAAGCAAGACCTTCAGAAGGCCTGTTGGTTTGCTTGTATGTCCTCAGATAAGTTTGAATAAAGACAGTGGAGATAAGTTTTGAGCTGCCACCCCATGTGTTATTTAATAGGGTTGACTGTAGTTGTTGAACATGGAGTGGCTATTTAAGGAGGAAAAACCTGGTGGACCTCATTAATGAAATATCTTCCAATGCCTACTAGATAGCCTACACCTCATTACCCCCACCCCGTATTAGTGAACACACTCTTATAAATCTGAAGTGCCTCGTTGAGCATTTTGTAAATCCATGGGTACCTTCCTAAGGTGCAGCTATTCTATGATCAGGTCCTTCCTAGGGGGGTTTTTGCATGAGGAGGCACAGCCCAGAGACCCTAAACTAATTGTGTTTTGTTTTGTTTGCTAAGCCTCAGCTCTCCACAAACCAAACCTAATAATAAATTGTCAAGTTGAACAAAATAACCGTTGCAATATGCACATATATCTTATCATTATGTTGTACAACTTTGACGAAATAATCTTATCTGTCAATTACATCTCAATAAACTGGAGAAAAAGCAATATAACACCCATGTTCCCACACATTAAGAGAGATTGTTTGCCTGCAGTTTCAAGGGCAAAAAGTCATTAAGGTCATCATGGCCAATACTGAAGGGGAATGATACAAAAGGCATGAAAAAAGTTCTTCAAGTTGACAAAAATGTACAATAACTGAATGCAATTATAAGCAAATTCAGGGGAATACAGGAAGACAGGAAGAAAGTTGTGCCAGCCCTTCTTTTTATGAGGTGTTAATTGGAAGAAGGAGATAGAGAGAATAAATCTACCTCCACACCCATGAAATAAAGGACAGTGCTAAATGGGTGATTGGTCAAGGGCCCAGGTCAACAAAGTTCCATGTGGCGGCCCTTAAACTACTACTGCCCCAAACATGAGTGTACTGAGAAGGTGTGCAGGGCTTATAGAGCACAAGGATTCCCCTCCACCACCACCACCACTCCCCAAAAGCACTAGAAAATACCATTGCCACCCAGTGAGACAGGAGGTTAAAAGTCTCTCAATTCACAAAATAAGGGCTCTTTCTAAACCTCTTCACAGGGACACTAGGAAGACATATAAAGGTATATATGTTTTCACACATGGAGTTGGGCTGGTCATTGAAATAAAAACAGCTTTGTATCTGTGTGGTAGTGTGACAGTGACAAAGGATACATTTCCTCATTCCTGAACTGCTCTCGGTTTTAAAAAGAAATGCTTCTGTAGAAAGAGAATTCACTTTAGCTACATGGCATGCACCCCTAATCCACTCATTGAGATTGGTACTCAGCAATTTTGACTCACAAATTAATCCAATTAATAAAAGCCTATGTGATCATCACACCCTCACGCCATGACGCCCTCACGCTGCAAGAAGTGATCATCAGGAGGCTGCGTTTGCAGCAGGCGCGTGCGCTTGTGGGTGGGCAGGGCTGTGTGCACGGGTGGACGGGGGCTTGACGCTGTGTGCACGGTGCAGAGGCGGGTCCACAGCTCCGTGGGGCAGACTGGGGATTCCGTGGCTTTGTGCGGTGTGGAGGCTGGACCCCCGGCCCTCGCCTACCTCTTTGGGGTAATCCATCGAGGAGCCCTAGGTGGGTGGGCAGGGCCTACATCTTAGGGGTGATCGATCATGGGGCCCCTGCACTGTGAGAGGGCACAGTCCAAGCTGAGGGACCCCACCCACACTCCGAGTGCATGAATTTTGTGCACCAGGCCTCTAGTTTAATATAAGCAGATATGGGATTTCAAAAAATGTATTTATGCCATTTGGACCAGTAAAAACTATGCAGATGGCAATTACTTTGCACAACCAACCTGGCTCTTGGTAAACAAAAACGGCCATAAGAAATCCTCGGTCCTTTCAAACAAAATGGTCAGGCATTGTTTGCTTCGCATCTGAGGAAACAAATGTTCACAAATTTAACTTAACTCCTGCTTCTATGGAAAATAAAAGTAGTAAACATAAGAATCAAACTCTTGGAAACTCGCTGATCAAAGGTGATTCATTGTCACAACACTATTGCTCAAGTACACAGATTTTCCTGTGACTTTTAAAAATAATGTCTGTAATTAATATTAATTATAGGGTACTTGACAAGGTACTCAGCAGTGTATTAAACATTTACTCTCCCTGATGGGTTTATGATCTATAAAAATATGTTAATCTAAGTTTTTCAACATTTACTTTGCCAGCCCCTTTCCTCTTCACCTTCACTCTCACCCATTATCTTCTTTCTATAAATATCCATTCATAAAACAAATCCATCAAGCCTCCTGCACACGAAGCACATCTGTCTCTCTTCTCCACCTTTTCAATGGCTTTGTCCTTTCTACTTCTCTTGACATTTTTCCCACGTTTGCTCTGTTTCCATTTTATATCCTCTACCCCCTGTCTCTTCATGTCCTCTTCTCCCCTCCTCTGCACCCAAGCTCCTACTTTTCACATCCATTTTGTTCAGTTGTCTAATATTTTTAGATAAACATTTGAAGAACAGGAACTTTCCAGAACATTCACTAGGCAGTAAAAATAAAAGGAAAGAAAGAACTTGAAAAGTGGAAAGATGGCATTACTTAAAGAATAATTAGGGAGAATATTTGCAAGTAGAAGACCTGCAAGGTCTACTTGCAATTATTCTCCCTTTCTCCCTTCCCTTTCTCCCTTCCCTTTCTCCCTTCTTTCTTTCATTTTGTACCTAGTTTTTGTCAGCTACCTATTGATACAACCAACTCACCCTCTGCTGAGCTCTGACAGACAGTCTTAGGAACTGATAACTTCTGGAAAAGTTCTTCTGTGTGCAGTCAGAAATATTTTAGAACTTGGAAACTCAAAGGACAGAAGGAATAGTCCAGAATCATGAAGGACAACCCAGCTAAATAAATAAATAAGTAAATAAGTGTGGTGAGGGGAAAATATGGTTTCCTTACTAAGGCCTTTCTGGTAATAGAAAACTAAAGAAATACTAGGAGAAATCAACCAAAGGAAAATTAGGAGCCACAAAACTGGATATAAAGTAGAATTAGAGGTAAAAGAAGCAAAGATAGGATACAATCTAGAAGGTCAATTGATAAAATGTGTAGCAAGCACTGAACCAACACCAATCAATATGGCTCCATATGAACCGAATAACAGCCTAATAACCACATCACATCCATTTTATGGTCCTATCTATCACATGAACAGCAGGAAGCAGTGGCAATTCAACTTACTGCACACTCCAGCGAACTGGCTTCCAAGTGTCATTTGAAAGAAACAATGTGGTAGTAGTTGCTGCAATAAAGGGATGAGGGAGCAGAGACGACTTGTAGAACAGCCTATGAACCCCTGTAAATTCAAATCTGGAGCAAGGATGGGACTGAGTGAGGGATACAAATAGGGAAGTATTTGAAGCATGCCTGCTCAGATTCCACTCCAAATTAGAGAGTTCTTTTGGATACAGTGAAGGAAGGAATCAATAGCAACCAGAAGCAGGAGGTGAAGTAGAGAGGAGCGCTGGAGAAAACTTGAGTCATTAATAGAATTATGAAGAAGCAGAGACTTGTGTGCTAGTCAGATGACTAAAGCTAAGATGAATGGACAATGGTTTTATTTAGACTCTGTTTTCTTCTATCTTTACATCAATGTGGCATTTTGACTTTTCTGGGGTTAGGGAACAATTCTGAAAGAAAAAATACATATTATATACATTCTTCAAGCAAAATTCAGAGTGCATGCTCTTATAACGGCTGTTTGCTGGCTGCAGGGCCATCCTCAACACCATCCTCCATTTCCCCTTGTCTCCTAAGAGGCTGGGCTCTTCACCTGGGGTAAGGGTAGCAAAGACAGCCCCCAAACCTTCAAGGATTTGGATGATGGGCAAACTCCAAAATGTTCAAAACAATTTATTATAAGAACTCAGAGTGTGGCCTCTTTTTCTTGATTATTATCATTCTCTATCATAACCAATTTATTTTAAATTTACTGCATTTTGACTTCCTCTCTTAATAGAAATGCCAAATCTGAGTAGAGATGCACCACACAGATGCTTCAGAGAATTAAATCCATTACAGTGTTGGAGTGCAGTCACCTTAACTATGAAAAGGGGCAGATTGAAGCCTTGTCTCCGCATTTGCTCTGATTACTCTAGGCCAGTGATGGCGAACCTTTTGAGCTCGGCATGTCAGCATTTTGAAAAACCCTCACTTAACTCTGGTGCCGTGTCACATATAGAAATTTTTTGATATTTGCAACCATAGTAAAACAAAGACTTATATTTTTGATATTTATTTTATATATTTAAATGCCATTTAACAAAGAAAAATCAACCAAAAAAACGAGTTCGCGTGTCACCTCTGACACGTGTGTCATAGGTTCGCCATCACTGCTCTAGGAAATAAGTGAAACGTTTAAGTTGGTCAGTCATACCACACCTACCTTGTTAAGCATATATGTAATAAAGTATGTGTAATAAAAAACTATTTTCACATGATATATGCCTGGTTTTTATTCGCTACATTAAACAAAATGTTCAAGAAACTAACCCAGGTTACTCTACAAGGAATGCAAGATTCTACATAGGAACTTAGTCAAGGTGTTTTACGGAGCCACAGGTCCTGACCCTTGGTGTGCAGACATTTACCTATGTACAGTTTAGTGTCCTCAAGGTTTTGGTAGGGACATTTGCAAAATATCCTCCCTTAACTCAAAAGCATTGTTTTCCAAGGAATTTACATTTGTCCCTAAGTTATTTGACAGCCAGGGTAAGAATATAACAGATTTCTTCTCTCCTCTCTTTGTAATGGATGCGAACGTTAGCGGTAGATAACAGTAACACCGCAGACTTTCTGAAACCGAACATTTCTGGAGCCAAAGCAAACAAACTCCAAAGGCTTCAGTTTTGCCCAAATTTAAAATCTGGAGTTTAAATCCGAATGCCTGAAACTATATACTTTTGTTCTCCAAGATCTATCTTCAATCTCCAAATATAAGCAGATAGACATTTTTCCTACAAAGACCTTTTAAACATGTTATCTATCTTCCCAGATAACTTTTCATGTTCAATTTTTTTCCAAATTACATCAAGTGAATTATTTTTTTAAAATGAGACTTAAAACACTCCAACTTCTCTCATGTTTCACTTAATAACCGAAATGTGCAATTCTATTATAATTACCCTGAAATCCTCAAAGCTGTGTCTTTTTCCTATGTACATATGGTTTTATCATACCATACCTCAAACATTATCACATTTTAATGTGCTTACATGTTATAATTACGCACTGTGTGGGAAGAAGATACATGCAGGTATGAAAGGGAAAGCCTGGATGGGAAGAATTAAAAACACAAAAGTAGGAAAATTAAAAATGAGAACAGCAGTTATTTAAATAAGTCAAGTGCCCAAATTCAAAAATAAAAAAGAAAGGGAAAGGACTCTTAGATAGATATAGTGCACTGTCTTTGTTGTAATCTTGCAATCTTGAAGAAATAAGACTGGTGATAATAATAATTTTTAAAAGAAATAGACAGTAGATGGACAAATATTGTTCTACCTCAAGTTAATTTTAATGTGGAGTCTGGAAATTATTGACCTGTTTCCTTGATGTTACCCTCTAACATTGTCATTAAAATCTAATAAGATTTGGTTCCAGAAAATCAAACGCACAAGCACAAGTTAGAGAGACCTAAATTGAACAAAACTTCCCCAGGATGGAGTTATGATTTAAAATAAATGACAGGCTCAGAAATCCTGTGTTCTTTTAGTACCGATGTGTTGGTGATACTGACCCACTCACTTAAGTTCTCTGACTCTTAGTTTCCTTGTCAGTAAGACAGACACAATAACACCCACACTTCTTGCCTCAAAACTACTGTTGATATCAAATGGAATGTATGAAAATGCTTTGTGAACTATAAAACACCACAGAAAAAGCCAGGAATGTAATTACCAATACATGCACATGAAAGAAAGTTTTTAAAGTTATAGTTGACTTTCCAACAGGAGTGAGTCAACATCTGATGTGACTAATATAAAGTTATGCTCACCTGAATGGCCCTACCAGAATAGCAGTGAGGAAAGTAATCCTTTTCACCCTCACTGGTTAGACTGCACTGGTGGAAGCCCTTAGGAGACATGCTTTCCATCTGTCTATGTCTGGAAGACTGGCAAAGAGGAAGGACCATGTGCCTTACTCTGTGCAGAAAACAGAACTAAAACAGCCATATAGAAACTGGAGAGAGAGAGAGAGACAGAGAGAGAGAGAGAGAGAGATTCAATGGGTTAAATAATTGACTATAAATACCTGTAGCTGTTTTCAAATCCAATTCTTAGAGTTTTGTGTGTGGGAAAGGAAGAGAGAAGTTGGTAATTTGGTAAGGAATCCACTGACATAAATTTTCTATGTGAATAGCACACTCCTAAGATATAGGGTGCATAGCCCTATAAGGTAGGAGCTCCTTCCCCCCACTGTGCTGAATTTTTGTGTACATATATACATAGAGGGGCTCAAGAGTTACGAAGTCATCTCCTTAAATAGCCATCCCACAGATCTGTGAAGAACACTTGCTCTCCTCCCTAATTCTTAAGAAACAATTTTCCAGCCGAAACCAGTTTGGCTCAGTGGATAGAGCGTCAGCCTGTGGACTGAAAGGTCCCAGGTTCGATTCCGGTCAAGGGCATGTACCTGGGTTGCGGGCACATCCCCAGTGGGAGATGTGCAGGAGGCAGCTGATCGATGTTTCTCTCTCATTGATGTTTCTAACTCTCTGTCTCTCTCCCTTCCTCTCTGTGGAAAATCAATAAAATATATTTAAAAAAAAAAAAAGAAACAATTTTCCAGAGTGGTCACTTGCCACTTCCTGACAACCTCTTCCTCTTGTTCTATGAAATTGCCCCTAACCACAAACTGTCCCTAAGACTAGGGTGTGAAGTGAGGCAAAGAAAAGGACATCCCTCAGCTATTCCCAACTACTTCAGCTTGGAAAATACAGTGATAACTTTGTCACATTCAAGCATCCACACATATTCAAAGGCCTTTGGCTTCTTGTAGTCAAATTGCTGGTTGTTTGCCTTGGTTAGTTATGCTCAGTGGTTAGAAAGTCAACCTGAGGACTGAAAGATCCTGTGTTCGATTCCCGGTCAAGGGCACATACCTCAGTTGCAGGTTCATCCTTGCCCCCAGCTGGGGCATGTGTGGGAGGCAACCAAATCAATGTGTTTCCCTCACATTAATGTTTCTCTCCCTCTCCCTTCTCTCTCCCTCCTACTCTCTCTAAAAGTCAGTGGAAAAAAATATCCTTGGGGGAAAAAAATTGCTGATTGTTTGACTAGAATTTAAAACTGAGGAAAAAGAAACACAGATATAGTTGACCAAAAGCTCAACTATAGTAGCTGATGGCTAAGGAGAAAAAAGGCTATGGGGAAAGTCTGTCAGAAATAGAAAGCTGTCCTCACACAGAACCTACCAGCTTGCTCAGTTCTGTACTAATCTAAAGCCATGTGGCTGTGAAGCAGCGAGAGTCCATGCTGAGGTTGTGTGCAAAGGGCCAACTCATCTGGAGGCAAAGTGTGGCCGAGGAGGGAGCCATAGGGCACTGCTCTCTGTGTTTTCACCTTTGGAGGGTGTGGCACGTTGTTCCAGCCAAAGCCTGCCTGTCTTGGCATGGGTTGTTACAAAATTCTCACAAGCTCACATCTTGCTATAGTGTGAAGAATGCTGGACTCACATATGCAGTTAGTCTTTTATCCAAGAATTCTACAAGTATGTGCAACAAATGTCAAACAATACATAAGCTGAATTTATTCCTTCAGTTATATTACTTGCATTCTATTATGTAAACTTTCCCTTGTAAAAAAGTAGTATTTAAAAACCATATTAGAACAGATAAATCCATAGAGTTTCTAGAAATTGGGAGAGAGGAAGGCCCCAGGAGCAATTATTTTAGGAGTACAAGGTTTTCTTTTGGGATGATGAAAATGTTTGGAACTAGATAGAGTTGATGGCTGTACAACATTGTAAATGCACCAAATGCCCCTGAATTGTTTATTTTAAAATGGTTAATATTTTACTATGTGAATTTCACTCAATTAAAAAAAGACATATTATAATGGGTTTGAAGATTCTGAGAGAAAAGGGCCTATGTTCATTAGAAAAATCAACCTCCCGGCCATAAGAAAACACACTTTCTTTCCTGTATTCTTTATAGATAAACTCTGTCATAGTCACACTCAGAGGCATATGAAATCATCTTTCATGACTCAGAGAAGAGTTGGCCCTGCAATCAGTTAGTCAACAATGACTATTCCTCTGGGGCCTGGCAGTTGGCATTTAATATCTTCCTTCCTTTTGAAGCTCAGAAAACAATGGAAACACTGTCTTCCATTTTCAGACTTGTCATAACTCTAACAAAAATATCCCTATGAAGAATTTTTTGTCCAATGTACTGATTGAAGTGTGTCCAATTATTATTGATATTGTACCATTCTTCAGGCTGACTTATTAAATGGCATAATTATAGGATTCATTAAACAAAACCTTTAAAATTCATCTAGCCTATCTTAAATAACAGCTTCCAACCACCGATACTTCTCATGGAAACAGATGTATTAAAAACAAACAAACAAACCCCACAAAACTCATAGAAAAAGAGATCAGATTTGTGGTTACTACGGGCAGGGAGTAGGGGAGGGGAAATTGGAGGTCAAAACATATTTTCAGTTATAAGATAGAAAAGTACTAGGAATGTATGTACAACATGATGACTATAGTTAATGTTATATGATATACATGTAAGTTTATAAGAAAGTAAATCCTGCCCTAGCTGGTTTGGTTCAGTGGATAGAGCATCAGCCTGTGGATTGAAGGTTCCCGGGTTCAATTCCAGTCAAGAACACGTACCTTAGTTGCAGGCTCTTCCCCAGCCCAGACCTTGGTCAGGGCTGGTGCAGGAATAACCAATCTATGTGTTTCTCTCATATCAATATTTCTCTCTGTCTTTCCCTCTCTCTTCCACTTTCTCTAAAAATCAATGGAAATATATCCTCGGGTGAGGATAAAAAAACAAAAAAGAAAGTGGATCCTAAGAGTTCTTATCACAAGGAGAAATTTTGTTTTTCTTTTTATTGTACCTATATGAGATGATGGATATTAACTAAACCTACTGTGGTAATCATTCCACACTGTATGTAAGTCAAACCATCATGTACATGCAGAGTTATATGTCAATTGTTTAAACTTATGCAGAGATATATGTCAACTGCTTCTCAGTAAAAATGAAACAAAAGAGAAAGGGATGTGTTTGATTTTTTATTGATGTGTTTGATGTACTGGCAAGGGTTCTAAAATAAACAGAATCAACAGAAGACTATATATATATTGGCTCATGTGATTATGGAGGCTGAGAAGCCACAAGATATGTAGTTGGCAAGATGGTGATTCAAGAAAGCCGGTGATGTAGTTCCAGTCCAAAAGTCATTAGGCCTGAAACCCAAAAAGAGCTCAAGTTTCAGTTTTCAGTTTGAATATGAAGTCAGGAAAAGACTGATGTCCCAGCACAAAGCAGTCAGGTAGTAGATCTTCGATTGACTGGATGGGGAGACCTACATTACAGAGTTTGATTGGCTTTACTCAGTCTGCCAGTTCAAATGTCAACCATATGCAGAAAATGGTCACAGGCACACACACTCTGTGGCCCAGTCAAGTTGACACATAAAATTAACCATCATGGCTTGTCACAGAACTTTGGACCAAATGTCACATACTCCATAGCTCCCAACTCACGTAGAATTACAAAACTAACTAACTAACTAACTAACTAACTAAATAAGTAAATAAGTAAAAGTGGAAACTCAAATATGTGAATAGGAAATGTAGATTTTTTTTTTCTGTTTATTTAAAAAGTGTTCAATACTTATATGACTACTAGAGGCCCGGTGCACAAAATTCATGCACAGGGGTGGGGGGTGTCCCTCAGCCCACCTACACCCTCTCCAATCTGGGACCCCTCAAGGGATGTCCGGCTGCCCATTTAGGCCCGATCCCAGGCAGTCAGACATCCTTCTCACGATCCTGGACTGCTGGCTCCCAACCGCTTGCCTGCTTGATTGCCCCTACCCGCTTCTGCCTGCCAGCCTGAACACCCCCTAACCACTCCCCTGCCAGCCTGATCAACACCTAACTACTCCCCTGCCAGCCTGATTGCCCCTAACTGCCCTCCCCTGCTGGCCTGGTCCCCCCCAACTGTCCTCCCCTGCAGGCCTGGTCCCCCATAACTGCCCTCCCCTGCAGCTGATCGATGTTTCCCTCTCATTGATGTTTCTGACTCTCTGTCCCTCTCCCTTCCTCTCTGTAAAAAATCAATAAGATATATTTTTTAAAAAAACAAAAAACATAACATTCCTTATACTTCTAAGACTTTCCAGTGTAACTTTCTTGAATCAAGCTTTCCATCCTCTGTATGGATAGATCTGCCCCGTAGACTACATATAAAGGGTAACATCAAATAGTTTTAGAGACATTTGGAGCAGGCTGCTGCTGCACTCCTCTTTTCATAGTATCTCTTCCACTCACCTGGATGGATGTCTGAAGGATCCCAGTAGAGACAATTACTTGGAGAATGACGAAATTTGTTGTTGTTGCTAAAATCCAAATATTCCAGAGGAAAGAGACTCTCAGCCCTTATGAATCATTTAGCATGATGTAATTTGAGAGAAAACAGGTTTTAGGAGTAGAGGAAGATAAGGAGTGAAAAAGAAAAAATAAACACCAGACAAGTTCAGGGCTCAGGAGCACCAAGAGATATTGACAAACTGGTGTTAAAAAAGAAAAAATCAGAATGCACTCTATGGATCACAAGAGAGGAAATGTAATAATGTCCCACAAGGTTCGTTGATAAACAATCAAACCTTTTACGACATGGGGAGGGGTGATAAAGGCTTTTAATTGCCACATAAATTTTAAATGGTCTTCAGCTCTAATCTTAGCTGCAAGCACTGGATTTGCAGCTCACACCCACAGTTTGCCTCCACAATTCCACCTTCTTGCATATGCCTCTTTATGTGCAACCTGAGTGGATTAACTCCTAAAGAATCAAAGCCTGACTTTTGCTGTGGGCCAGTGCCAACCTGAAAAACTAGCATCCTAATGTGTCGAAAATAATACTATACCCCTTCTCCCCTACCACGCATACACCCTGTTTTAGTGGAGAAATTAAGTGCAGGATCTGAGTTTCTAGTATACCAATAAATTTTGATACAGATAGCACCACATTAAACAGGACACTCAGATTTTAAGATAGGGGAACTTTCAATAATATCAGCCATTTACAGTGATATTTAGAGTGATATATCTCAGTCACTCATGTGCGTGCAAATCACCTGTGGATCTTGTTAACCTTCAGTGTCTGATTCAGTAGGTTTGCAGGTCTAACATAGTCCCAGGTGATACTGATGCTGCCGGTCTAAAGTCACGTTTTGAGCGGCAAGGATGTGCAGAACAAACATCTGAAGGTGTTACACTAGACACTTAGATATTAACAAAAGAGAAAGGAGCCAGACATCTGATTAAGCCAGATTAACTAGGAAAGGACAGTTTCACAGTCACTCCCGCATACAAATAAGCAGGAAAGTCATTTTTCAGTCACCTCAGGGAGCAACTGGTACCATCCCACTGGATTGGCATGGTGAGGTAGAAACCATGAAGGAAAATTCCTTTCACTGAGTACATGGGCCGTAGAACCCAAATACGGAAGCAGAACTATGAGGCATGCTTAATAGAAGCCAAAATGGGGGCCACAAAGGAGGAGAAGACTTGCCTGGGAAAATCTGAGGGAAGGATCAGATAAGCTAAGGTCAGGAAAACCCAGAAGATCCAGGAAATGACTGAATAGGGGGAGGCATAAGCATAGCCCCAGGAAGAGCCAGGGAAGAGATTTGGATATTTTGAAAGAAAGCCTGCTTTTTTCAAACCCAAGAAAATATATGAAGGCTTAGCAAGGACCTCGAAGCTGCCACTACTACAACCTTCCCACTCTGCCTGCGTCTCCCAGGGTGTACTATCTCTTCTCACTCTAATAAAACTTGCCACTATCGCTTAAAATACCCATACGCATGTGATTCTGAAACTCCTTTCCTGTGACACCACAGAAGAATCCTATTTCCAGACTGTGCTGGGCAGACCCTGCTGGGTCCCAGGCCTCTTCCAGGAACAAAGGTATATAGCTAGCTGGTGCACTAAGAGTGATATTAATACTGCTTCAAAGAAACACGGAGTTAGAGGAATCCTTGGTGATCATAAGTTTGCAAGCATTCTTGAGATCATTCAAAAAGTCCCCAGTAGAGAAGGAATCTCTAATAACTTCTAATTCTGAAGTCAACTTATGTTGCGCTAAAATGTAAAATCCGAAATATAAATTTGCAATTTGAAATCAATCCTTTTTTCATGAACATTTCAACAAACTGTTCAACTGCAAGACTTTCATTCTTCAGTTACAAAAAAGAAATTCAAGTTTGCATTTTCTGTTACAGTTTTATTCATTTCAAGATCTTTGATGGAATAGTGGCGATGAGGTTGTAGGGAAGAGGGCATTCTCATAACCTAAAGATTAGATTTAAAAAGAAAATTGCCTAATTTCACTCTCTGGTGTTATTA
This sequence comes from Myotis yumanensis, assembly GCF_028538775.1. Taxonomy (NCBI): domain Eukaryota; kingdom Metazoa; phylum Chordata; class Mammalia; order Chiroptera; family Vespertilionidae; genus Myotis; species Myotis yumanensis. Next base: position 78,229,242 of record NW_027223753.1, read on the forward strand.
ATAAGGAAATTTGGCCCATTTGATTACCTCAGGGTCATTCAGCTATCACGTAGCTAATCACTGGAGAATGTGGGACTAAAATTACTAACTCTTATCTCACAATTAATTACTTTGACTTCTTCGTTATTAAAAAAAACTTTACCTTTTTAACCTATACTTTTGGGTGAGTATTTTACAATTATAAAACTTTACACAAAATGAAAGCAACTGGTTCTAATAGAGGTTTGGCATCTCAAATAGCTTACAAGCAAAAGGCAGACCTGATGACCTCTTTATAGGACTGTCCAGCTTTTATTGGTAGGAAAATCATGTCAGGAGCAAGAACTAGCTGTTTTGAAAGCTGTAGTATCAGTTACGGGTCATTTGGCTTATAATGAGTATCCCAAAGAACTAAGTGAAGATGTATTTATCAAGCAAAGCCAAGCTCTCAGGGAACTAGCTGAAGACAGGAATTATTTCCAAAATAAGGATTGTGTCATCCAACGTCAAGGAAAACTACTAAGGATGTTTACTCTTACATAAAAAATCATTTGCTTGTATTTGTGTTAAACAGAATAGAGAATTCGGTTAGGGCTGTTTAAAACCAGGCAAGAAACTTTACATGAGCCCTGGTCCTGTTGGGAAATATATTACCAATTGACACAGTGGATAATTCTCTTTATCCTGGATATTGCATTTTAAATCTTTAAAACAAATCTCTTAATAATTTTGGCCTTCTGTACCATTATCAAACATTTTGGTGCATTAACTTTTTAAATCCTTGTGAAATACTTAGTATGGAAAAGTCAAGTTCTAGATAGCAAGGACAGATATAGAGATTTAAAGCCAATCCCTTACCCTTAAGAAGTTCAATGTCCAGTTGGGGAAACAGATATGCACACAAATAAGGACATGAAGAGAGTGAAGAAGCTGGTCTTGGCTTAACATGAAATGAGATAGCCTCAAATTTTCTAAATGGAGTGGTTTTCTAAATGTTGTATAGCCAAGTGGTTAAGAACAGACTGAACTCTGATGTTAGATTCTCTGCCTTTAAATCCTGACTCCCCCACTTATTATCTATACTATCTGTGCATGAATTCATGCATGGGTGGGGTCCGGCTGGCCTGGCCCCAATCGAGGCAGATTGGGGCTGGGCCTTTCAGGAGGAGGAGACAGTGGGAGGTTGGCCGGCCGGCCCAGCCTGATCAGGGTGGGGAGTGTGATTGGAGGTGGAGCCAGCTGTGAGGAGGGGCTTTGGGAGGTTGGCCAGCCAGCCCTATCCCCATTGGTGTGTGTGTGTGTGGAGGGGGGGTGATCAGGGGCAGAGCTGGCTGGGAGGAGGGGCTGTGGGCTGGTCAGGGTGGTGGGGGCTGATCGTGGGTGGGGCTGGCTGTGGGGAGGGGCCATAGGTGGTTGACCAGCCAGCCCTGCCCCTGATCGGGGTGGGAGGGCTGATCTGGGGTGGTGCTTGCCCGGGGAAGGGGCTGCAGGAGGTTGGCTGGTGGCCCTGTCCCTTATTGGGGTGGAGGGGCAGCTGGGGGGAGGAGCTGTGGGAGTTTGGCTGCTGGCCCCACCCCCCAATCAATAGGCATCATAGCCACCAGTCATTCCAGTCATTACAGCATTACGGTCACTGGATTTTTATATTTATATAGATGACAGTGGGCAAGTTACTTAAATGCTTAGAGTCTCAGTTTCACCATTTGTAACATCGCATAAGAATAGTACCTTCCACCCTAGCTGATTTGGCTTGGTGGATAGAGTATTGGCCTGTGGAGTGAAGGGTCCTGAGTTCAATTCTGGTTAAGGGCACATGCCTGGGTTGCAGACTCAATCCCCAGTGGGGGGTGTGCAGGAGGCAGCCAATCAATGATTCCCTCTCATCATTGATGTTTCTATCTCTCCCTCTTCCTCTCTGAAATCAATTTATATCCTATCTAATAATAGACAAACATGGTAATTGACCATACCTTCGCTATACCTCCCATTGGCTAATCAGCCAGATATGCAAATTAACCACCAACAAAGATGGAGGTTAATTTGCATACATAGGCGCGAAACAGCGGAGCGAAGACTGAAGACGGCTCCAGCTGGGGCAGTGAAGGCTTGAAGGCGGCTCCAGCCGGAGAGAAGGCCTGGGTCCTGGGTGCCAGAGGAAAACCGGTGCCAGCAGCCAGGGGAAGGGAAGGCCTATTGCACGAATCTTTCTATGCAACAGGCCTCTAGTATACATATATTAAGAATAGTACCTTCCTCATAGTGCCTGGTGCAGAGTAAGTGCTACCTAAGTGTAAATGTCTTGCATTACTATTCTGAAGAGACATCTGTTTGATTCCCAGTGACTCATTTATTGTAGAATCTCCCAGGACCCACAGGGTAGGCGAGCATACCAGAAGAAGGAGTTGCTCTTAATTTGGTCACATAACTGACATATGCCTGCTACCTTTCATGGTCTTGAGAGTAGTAAAACAGTTCATCTCCAAATGTCTCAAAAGCCTAAGAAAATGTTGCTCTGGGTGCTTAATATTTTCCCCTCAGTCATGTGTGCTATACCAACTGCAGTAAACTGACTCTGTGTCTCCAAGCACTGAAAAGAGGCTCAGCCCAGTGGGCTTCATCTGTTACAGAAAACCTTGGCAAGGATTTTATGCTCAGAGCATGGTTGATTTACAGTAGGGGGAAAAATAGAAAGAAGAAATATTAAAATAAAGTGCAATCATGTTTCTATTTAAAAGTGGTTACTGCCAACAGTATTGCAAAATAATGCTGGCCAACAACCAGAAAGCTGCACCTGCACAGATTCCATCTGTAGAACGCTGGAACCCTCGCTGTGATTGCTCAATAACTCTCCTATTTAGCACCACTGGCAAAAATTTGTCAAATCTTATATACCCACAAACACACACAACATACTCATACTCTCACAGGTACATGGGCAATTTATTTAGCCTCTGTGTCCTTAAGACATTATTCTACTTAGGATGGTCAAGATGGTATTCTTTATAACTACTTTTTTCTACTACTATTTTTTCTTATACTCTCTGAATTAAAATTATACACAGGTTTATATCCAACCACATTGAGCTCCTCTTAACTCAGTGTGGACTATATTATGCATGTGCCTTTATTTCTCCAATTTAACATCCGTACACCTTGAGAAAAGAGAACTTGTCTACCTTTAGGAATAGCCATTAAAAAGTGAGAGGTTTGATATTCCTTTATGTAGTGTCCATTTTTGAAGAGCTTGTGGTGTAAAATGTGGCAATAATAATAATACCATAACATTTAGAACATTTGTGGCAAATTGAAGAGCTCCTCTTGGTGTCTAAATTGGAGAAGCAGGAGTACTGGAGCAGGAAGACCAGGTGTTGAACATTAGCCCTACCGCTCATCACAAGCAGCTGTCTGACTGCCTGGCCTTGGACAAGACACTCTCTGTACTTCAGTTTTCTGCACAATAGGAATTAAAGACCCTTTCCTGCTTAGTTCGTAGGCTTTCTGTTAAAAAATATATAATGGAAATATACAGGAAGGGGGTTGTAAACTACCCAGCATCTCATGTATGCCACCCAAGTCATCCTACAGGGACTTATTTAAAACCCCATGAAAGCAACTCAGAGAAGAGACAATGTGTGGACCTCCATTTTTCCTTCCTTATAGGAATCTATCTTGGTCACTTCCAAAATCAAGTATTTTCTCTTCCCTGCAAACATTCTCAAAATGTTCTATAGCAAGGCCGTGAAAGATATTTGCATCAGTGAAAGACATGATACTATTGAAGGACTAAATGTCCTTATAAACATGCATTTTGTTTGATAACTTAGATGTTACTTAAAAGTCAATGACTGACAGGAGAGAGGGTGCAGGGAGTATGCACAGAGTCTCTAAGACTTTCTGTTAATAAGACCAGAAGGAAACTGGGAAAACGGGAGGTAGCTTTAAAAGAGACAGAACAAGGAAAATATGATAGAAAGACTGAGATTAATTTGGGTTTCTTTAAGACGTCCTTTAAAGTTCTACTGACAAGATCAACCATTTTAAATATGTGTACTTATTTCTTTTCTTAGTATTGTATCCTCAAATAGAAAAGAACAGTCATGTACCATGAGTAATTTCAATAAAATGTGCTAAGTACAGTGACAGAAAAGTACAAACGAGAGATACTTACCACAGCTCTTCCAGATTAGGAAAGCCTTCTTCAAAAAGGAAATTCCTAAATTGAGCCCTCAGGGGAATGGCAATCCCCAAGAAACAATATCCTTTTCAATTGTAACCAACTCTCATTTTCTCCAATAAACTTTGGAAAAATATCTTTCTTGCTTCATGTAGAACTTCCTTCATGCCCAACACCAAAGGAAAGGCCTAAAAGTCTTCTGCCTTGTTTGCTAATGCAGAAAATTTATCCACCATAGCATGAAGAAAAGTCATTTAAAACTAATGAAACTGTGTGCCTAATGCTGTGAGTAGAAATCAGAGAAGTTCTGAAATATAATTCTAAGCTTCTAGTCTTGTCAGGTAATGACTAAAGGTTGGTCAAATTTAAACTTCCATGCCTCCATTTACTCAAGAGCAGCATTATCTTAGTAATTTATACCACATCAGGTTGGTCTGAGAATTAATGTTTAATGTGTTCTGAAACTCTAAAATAGAAAGTATATTTTTCAGAAGAATCCAAATTTTAAATAATCCTTCATACCCTTGAGATCTTCTTCAGATGGTTATTTTCATCTATGTTCTGTTTACAATCCAGTTATGTGGACCAAAAAATATACATTTGGACTTAACAAGCCCAAATACATGTACACAGTGAGTTCAAAGATATTTGCATCAGTGAATGTTGGATGATAAACTCTCAAGGAACACAAAAGGCTTCTGATGCCTCTTCCATATGCAGCCTCTTTGCATTGCAATGAGCTGGGCTACCACATTTAAATAAGCAAATGAGGCACCTTATTTCAGAAAGGAATGTATCAGAAATTCATTAGTAAGGCAGTTAGTTTGACCCCAGTATCTGATTAATAATTTGTTCCTAGGTACTATACGTAATCAGAATTTAATATTTCACAAACCACACGGAAATTATCTAGAAAATAATTGAAATTTGGTTTCAACTTTCCCAGTAGCATCAATTCTTTTGAAAAAATGCAGTATCAATTCTTTTGAAAATATGTGAGCCTTCTCTATATGTTCAGCTACTAACATATAACTGAGAGCCCAGAGCATGAAATTCTGACAGTCATTATAATAAGGTAAAAATGGGGTTACAGAACTCATTTTCAAAGTTTCTTTCTGGTTTTTTTTTTTAAATTAAATTGGCACTACCAAATTTAATGACAAGGCTACCCTGCTGAGTTTGGAGCCCAGAAAGCTATTGTCTCCTGGTCTATGTATCCTAGTCTGCTCTAATGTTTCCTATAATGCGACTAATAACCAGCCATCAGCAATAAATGCCTTGTCATCTCATTGTGGCACACAGCGATAGCTGGAGCAGTGATACTGACAAATGAACCTGCGTAATCACTTTGGATTTCTTTGTTACGTCTCACAGTGTGAAGAAGGCTTCTGCTCAGCACGTCCCCAAAAAACAAACAAGCACTATTGCAGTCTCCTCCATCCATCTCTCCTTATTGCTGCCATTCAAACCCCTGTGCTGCCCTCACTACCACCCATCTTCCCAGAAAAGTGAAAAGTCCCAGATCTTTACTTTTGACATCTCTCTCCTACTGTTCCTTTGCCAACTGTATCACGAAGAGAGAAATGGAAATCCAGAGAACGGGGGATAAAAAGAATGTGAATTTTCTCTACTTTCCAGGCTGTTTTCCTTAAGAAAAGAAAAAAAAAAAGCTCATTAAAATCCAGTTGAGTCTGACATTTTCCCTTTTACCTTTTCAATCTTTTTATAGTTTCAAATCATTAACTATCAGCATGAAGCTCAAAGGTAGCTCTCGCCATCTATGAAATGGTGACACATTTGACAATAATGCTTTTGAAGAGCCTGTCACATTCTCTCCCCAAACAAGTCTCATTAATGCTCAAACTGTCTTTCTTTCCTCTCTGCTTCTTTTCTCCTGATTTCTCTCTAATTAGCTGGGGTTTTTTTATGTTCCCTCGTTCCACAGTTAGAGCTTAAAAAAAAAAGGAGGTGGATGCCATTTCCATGAACCCTAAGGCCAAGTTAATCAGCAGAATTAATGACTCTATTACACATTAGACTGGGGGCAGTGGCGCTTAACTCCAAGCACCCAGTATTCGCCTTCCACTGTGCTTCTTCATTTGCTCTGACAAATGTAAACTTCTGCTCTACCAAAACAAACTCTGAGATTCAAGTTATCTGTATAACATTTCTTTTCCTCTTTAGAGTACGAATCAAGAGGAGAGGTTGAAAGCATAGCCACCTCTCTCTGCAGTATCCATGCTGAGAAAGTATTATGCCATTAAGTGAGGATGGATAAAAGGAAGTCTCGGGAAGACTGGAAAAGAGTCATAAACTAGTGTTTCCTGTACAACTCGCCATAATCGATAAATCCTTCTCGTAGAACATTTCATAGTTGCAGCATCACAGAAAAATGCCCCAGTATTTTAAAAAGCTGGACTGTGGAAGAGAAAGCTATATGAAAATTTAAACCAGCCGACAAGTTGATTTGATCAATTTTCAAACACAAAGCATGATTGGAGGTTGAATAATTTTTGAAATTAATTTTCATTGGATGGAGGGGCAAAAATTTCAAAGAGTTGTTTCCTCTTTGAACAAGGACTGAGAAATATGTCATTGTATCCTGAAAGTCAACACTAACACAAAACTAAACATTTTGTATGTAATCAAATGTTTTATTTTAGAAGCATCTAGCTAGAAACTGTCAGGAGAGTTTTTACCTTTCATAATGCAACAAAAACATCCTTCACAGAAGTTCCCCTTAAATGTTTAGTGATATTGCTACCAATAAAAGGAAAAAGATTTATCTGGGTACTAGAATAGGCTTCCAAAGAACAGAAATAACAAGATCATTTCCTAGAAAAGACTTGCTTTCATTTTTCTTCAGTTACAACTCCACTCTCATCTAATACAAAAGCTTTTGGTATCATTTTGGTGGGTGATCTTTACGTAGAGATTATTATCAGATCTTTTTTGTTGAAAATCCTGCCCTAGTTGGGTTTGAAGTATGCTGAGCCACAGAATTTCTGTGCTTATGCCTTCCAGCCTTTCCTTATCCTTCACCCTCCATTTAGTCTACAAAATATACCTGAAAGGATATTGGCAAGAATGATAATCTTAACATTGACTTTATTATTTTGCTCTATCTATTCATAGAAAACAATCCCATTCTTGTTAAGTGTGTGTTTTTTTTCTTTTACATTTTAAAGGGAAATCCTCAGGGCATTAAAAAAGACTGAGTCAATAGCAGAACTCAAACTTTCAACAAAAAAAGTTAGGAAAAAGGGCATTTCAATGGTTATTAATGAGAGTTTTGTGTTATAAGAGGACATTTGCAATACTTGGAAACAAAAGAAAGGGTATTTGCAATGCTTGGGAAACATCACATTAAGCATAACTATCTTCAAATATTGAAAAGATAAGCCATCCAACCTTGCTTTGATGTGTAGATAGTCATCAGGTGAGAAATAAATTAAAAATAAATATCATAAAATAAACAATACAAATATTTACATAACAAAGGGGCCCCAAGCACTTCATTCTAAGTCATTGATCATTGCCCCAAATCTGAGACTCAGGGAATAAGAATTGTAGTCCCAACCTGCCAACCCCTAAGAATGATTATGGGAAAACGAGGGGTGAGGGTGGGTAGTGCAAATTTTATCTATTTGCTTTATCTCTACATAAAGAATAATAGTAATGAAACTAGATTACAAGTAACTAAAAAATAGTACACAAAAGTCATGTCAAAGATTCCTACCACACTAGAGAGAAATTAAATCACAGGACATTATTCAAAAACTTTAATACACACAAACACTGTCACACTCACTTTATTCCATATCTTCTTTATCTTCTCTTTGATGTTGATACAAGATAATAATAGTCTTTCAGAGACTTCTGAAATGTCTTTTTGTTGGGTTCTTTTCCTAAGTGTTCTCATAGCACCCTCTAGTTATGTTATGGCAGCATTCATCTCATTTGTCTGTCTCTGTGCCATTAGAAAGCAACAAAGGCAAAAACTGTGTTCTGTTTTCGGTTGCACCCTATGTACCCAGTAGAATGTCTAACTCATTGTGACATGAATTATTTGTAGAATACACAAGTGGGGAAAAACTGAGTGATCAAGTTAAACCTAAATTAGCAATTATAAACTTCATGTTTTTTATAGAGCCATTTGCAATTACCTCCAGATTACCTAAAAATTTAAGACACATCTGAGACTATATAAAAGTATGGAGGTATTTTCATGTTAGTTTCCCCTAAGTTAAGTTGATGGGAAGAATACAAGCTCAGGTCAGACATATTACTTTACTGTTTTATTATCCTTGACTCCTTTTAATATTTACAATGTCAATAAGCAAACAAATAAAGAAAATATTCAGATATCTCTACTTCCATGTTCATTGCAGCATTACTCACAATAACCAAGGTATGTAAACAGCCTAAGTGTATATTGATGGATGGATAAAGAAAATATGACATAAATCCAATGGAATATTATTCAACCTTTAAAAATAAGGAGATCCTGTCATTTAAATCAACATGGATGGACCTAAAGAATGTGCTAAGTGAAATAAGCCAGACATAAAAATAAAAACACCCTCAAATACATAGAGGCAGAGAGAGTAGAATGGGCAGGAAAGTGGGAGAAATAGGAGATGTTGTTCAAAGAGTACAAAATTGTAGTTATATAGGATGAGATCTAATGTGCATTATGATGACTAGAATTAATAATACTGTATTAAATACTGAAAATATGCTAAGAAAATAATTTCAGGTGCTCTCATAAAAAAATAAAGATGGTAACTATATGAGGAGAAAATATTAACTTGACTATAGTAATCATTTATATTTACATTTACATTTATGTTTATGTTTATATTCATATTTTCAGGGACAGAAATAATGCTGTGAGGCACTGATGAGTTTGGATTCGCAACATAATTTCTACCATTGGGAAACATGGGTACACATTTTTCATTTCCAAATCTAGCTGAGCATCAGAATCACCCAAGGAACTTCTTAGAAATGCCTATCTTGAGGCATCACAAGTGACTAACTGAATCAAGAGCCTCTGGTGGTAAAACCCTGCAATAAGCATTTTTATCAAACTACCCAAGGGATTCTTATGTGTTCAGCTTGCTAGTAGTTGTTAGACCTGCAGAGATAAGAGCAAGAATCTATAATAATAAAGGTGTAATATGCAAACCATCCAAACGGCTGAACAACGGAACAACCGTCCGGACTACCACGCTATGACACCCACTGGCTCCAGGCCATCCATAGCAGGTGCGATGTGATTGGTCGGGGGTGATGAACACTGACCACCAGGGGGCAGATGTTCAATGCAGGAGCTGCACCCTGGTGGTCAGTGCACTCCCACAGTGGGAACGCTGCTCAGCTGACCGACAGGCACCAAATGCAGGGCTCATGGCTGACCACCACAGCCTGAAACTTCAGCAGGGCAGCGGAAGCAGGCTCAGTGGGGCCAGGATGAGCAGAAGCAACAGACAGTGTTGGACTGCCTGTTTTACCCGATTGCCACAGGCCACACCAAGGGACCCCAGCAGTGCACAAATCCATGCACTGGGCCTCTAGTATGTCATAAATACATAGAACAGCAAATGTATTTCATTCTGAAAGCAAATCTTTTCTATGTACAGAAGAAAGGCTATAGCCTTTGGACTTCAACGCATCTGCATTGGAATTCTAGTTTCACCATAACTAAATTATGTGCCCATGAGTAAGTAACCTAACACCTCTGCACAGCTGAGAAAATGAAGATAACAAAAATATGTCCTTCATGGGTTGCTGTGAACTGCCCAGCAGTGTATATTGCAATATAGGTGACCAATACTTATTCTCTGTTTTTCCCCTTCCTCTCCTATGTAATATGACCAAAGGAAAAATAATAAAAGAAATAGGTAAAGTAGAAAGAAAGGCTAACATATAAGAAAAAATAAACATAGGTTATCAAGAACATGTGATTCATTTCATTTAAATCTAAATCATTTCCAATAATTAAAACAGGGGTCCTCAAACTAGGGCCCGCGGGCCACATGCGGCCCGCCGAAAACATTTATCCAGCCCGCCGGGTGTTTTTGCCCCCGCTTCCTGCTGCTTAGCAGTAACTAGTTTTTTTTAAACTATAGTCTGGCCCTCCAACGGTCTGAGGGACAGTGAACTGGCCCCCTGTTTAAAAAGTTTGAGGACCCCTGAATTAAAGGGTAAGAATCTCAATAGTAAATTTCTGTGAGATTCAAACTATATGTGGATTAAATGATTTTCTGTAATATTTAGCTTAACTCATGGCAGAGCCATGTTTAGTTGATTTTGTAAAGGTTTGGAAACCATTCAGAAACTAAGTATGAATCATAACAAATTCATGAAGGCAAAAGAGACTCCGTTTGAAATTGCAGGTGTTGATTATGAAAAAGAAAGTTACAGTTAAATCAGGTTTCTCTACCTTCTAGTTCTCTAAGTAGTTCACTCTTCTCGGAGAAAAGAACTTGCCTTATATTCCTTTATTTATCAATAATATCAAAAGTTAACTGCTCTGTGAAGTCTTTCCTAAAAATTCTCTTCTAAACAAGGTGAGTTCAATTCAACTAATAGTTATTGACCAACTTCTGGGTTAATAGTGAATCTCCAGAATTATTCACATGAAAGTTAAGAATAAAAATAAATAATAATCTCTGTTATTAACTCCATTATTTAGCACTTATATACATATACAACTAAATACTGCTTAAAGACACAATTATGGGAAAGGAGAAAAGCAAAATTACATTGTTTTTAAAATAATATATTTATATACCTGAAAGAAGCAAAAGATTTCACTGAAAATAAAAATTGGAAATTTAGAATTTAGTAAGATGATCAGTTAGAAGTTTAATATGTGGTCCTCATTCTCCCAAGAAGCTTAACTATATTGGCTGCTGGCTTTCCTGCCCTAAAATGAACCCTGAGTAAGCAGAGGAAAATAATGAAGACAATAGGGAGGGGAGGGGTGCGAGAGCAAAGGTAAAGAAAGGGGAGGGGAGGGAAGGGCAGGAATGGGGAGGAGAGAAAAGAAATTCTAGGTAGGAAGGAATGTAATTTTGAAATGATGTTGCATTGGTTGGGATGGGGTGGCAAAGGAACAGGTAGATTTGACTTGAAGCAGGAAGCTTCTAGGCCTGGCCATGGGGGATAGAATAAAAGAGGAACCCTACCCTGACCAGTGCTGCTCAGTGGTTGGAGTGTCTGCCTGGTCTAGGGCGAGTATCTAGGTTGTGGGTTAGATCCCAGGCCAAGTGGGGGCATGTGTGGGAGACAACCAATCGATGTGTCTCTCTCACATCAGTGTTTCTCTCTTTCCTTCCCCCTTCCTCTCCATTCCACTCTTTCTAATAAAAGCAATGGAAAGACTATCCTTGGGTGATGATTTCCAAAAACAACCAAAAAGGGAACCCTGGCATTCTGATCTTCATTCTCCTATAACATTGGTTCTCAAAGTGCTATCCCAGGACCAACAGCATCAGCAACTTGTTAGAAAACAAATATTTGTGCCCACACCCTGGCCTGCTAAATCAGAAAATTTTGGGAGCAAAGCTCAGTATGTATGCTTTAAAAAGTCCTCCCTATGATTCTGATGAATCCTGAAGTTTGAGAACCACTGTCCTCCTAGTACTGCTTTTCCTAGGGCAGTGGTCAGCAAACTGCGGCTCACGAGCCACATGCGGCTCTTTGGCCCCTTGAGTGTGGCCATGAAGTTTCAATCTCACTGTACATGCTCGCCCGCACGTGGTATTTTGTGGGAGAGCCACACTCAAGGGGCCGCAGTTTGCCGACCACTGTCCTAGGGGACCAGAGCAGGGAGGGGGGGCAAAAGGTAAAACACTAAGTCAGCGGTTCCCAACCTTCCTAATGCCGCGACCCTTTAATACATTCCCTCATGTTGTGACCCAACCATAAAATTATTTTCGTTGCTACTTCATAACTGTAATTTTGCTACTGTTATGAATCGCAATGTAAATATCTGATATGCAGGATGTATTTTCATTGTTACAAATTGAACATAATTAAAGCGTAGTGATTAATCACAAAAACAATATGTAATTATATATGTGTTTTCCGATGGTCTTAGGCGACCCCTGTAAAAGGGTCGTTCGACCCCCAAAGGGGTCACGACCCACAGGTTGAGAACCGCTGCACTAAGTGGAAGAGTTATTTTATAGTATGAAGAGTAATTGCCCATGGTTTCTAGGTACCGAGGGTTCTCCATTCTTGGGCTCATCTGTATCCACCCTGTAGTTCATTGGGGATGGCCTTCTTCTATTTGCTTCATTTGACTGAGTAGCAAATACCATAAGAGAAAAATTAGCTCACAAGCCAAAGTAACAAGGCATTTGAGGATCTTAAGTATTTTCTAAGAACTAAATACACTGGGTAACAAATTCCATAAAAAGCAAAATCATTATAACAGACAAAGAATTTTAAATTAACCAATTAACTCTACTAAGTAAGAGAAAACATTACAATATGAAGTAAAGAATAAGAAAATATAAAAAATAACTACACGTAAATCTTAGTCACATATATGTAGTGGTTAAAATAAAAAAACACAATAATTAAGACAATTAGAAAAATGGAGCAACTGAGGAATAAATTTGTGAATTTACACAAGCTCCAAAAAAAAAGAAAGAAACTAAGACAAAAATATAACAGAAAAAGTAAGACTTATGAAGGACAGAGAAAGAAATGGTAATATTGAGGTCATCAGAGTAATAGAAATAGAGGGAGATAAAAATGGAGAGGAGACTATATCAGCAGTAATAAGATAAATTTCCCAGAAAGAATTATGATTGAAACGGCCCATTGACTTCTGCTCCCAGCCATGATGGAATAACAGGGACCACATTTACTGTCTCATCTTCAACAACTCAAAAAACAGGCAGTATATATTAAACGGTCTTCAGACATTGAAAAACAGGCAGTAAAGCACAATGATTCTGAAGACAAGGAAAACAAACACAGTTTGCCCTATGATTGCCCCAACTTACTTCCAGAAAGAGTTTCCAAGGCACAACACAGGGAAATTGAACTCAAAAAGATATTAACAGTCTTTCTAGTTAAGGAGATGGAGTTGACAATCAAGTAACAGAGAAGAGATGTACACAGAGCAAGCCCTGGCCAATCAAGGTATAAGTGTGAAGAAACTACCTGAGGCTAAGGAAGGAAACCACACACACACACACACACACACACACCCCAGAGGAAGGAATCCCCAATATTCACACTTCCAAGAATATTTATATTCCCAACAGCCAGTATGAAAAAACTTTGGAGCATCAAGTTTAGTACTCAGATTATACTGTCTCAATAGAGGGACTAAATAACCCTAAGGCTAATGTTTGCTTTTGTCCTATAATATAATATAAATACAGTATTTTATAGTGATATATGTCATATAATTGTGTGTGTGTGTGTGTGTGTAGTCTTTGCCCCAAATTCCTGGCACAGAATTTCAAAAACTCTTGGAATTTCCTAAATGATAATGTTATGTTAATGAGGCAATTCATGGGGAAGTAGCCTAGATAACTTTAAGATAAGTTTGGGGGTAGGCTGGTCATCAGGAAAACCAACCATATGATTAGAGGATTGAAAATTTTGGTTGCCTGATCTCTGGGAAGGGTAGGGTAACTAGAGAGGGAGTTCAATCACCTGGCCAATGATGTAATCAATTATGCCTAAGTAATGAAATCTCTATAAAAATTCTTAGATACTGAGGCTTCAGGGAGCTTCTTGCTTAACACATTGATGCACTTGGAAGGTGCACATCCCAATTCCATGGGAGAGGGCATGGAAGCTCTGAACCCCACCCCATACACACTCCCATCTTGCTCTATGAGTCTTTTCCATTTAGCTGTTTCTGAGTTGTAGGCTTTATAAAATAAGCATACCACTTTCCTGAGCTCTGAGTTGTTCTAGGGAATTATCCATTTGGAGCTAACTTGAGCAAAAGTGCAGGTAAACTGTGGGACCCACTTATAGCATACAAAGAAGCAGAAAAAAATATATTATAATGAGAAAGCCAAAATCAATAGACCCAGACCCAAAAACGGCACAGATAAAAGAATGAGTAGGGCCCTAACCGGTTTGGCTCAGTGGATGGAGCGTTGGCCTGCAGACTGAAGGGTCCCAGGTTCGATTCCGGTCAAGGGCACGTACCTTGGTTGCGGGCACATCCCCAGTAGGAGGTGTGCAGGAGGCAGCTGATCGATTTTTCTAACTCTCTATTCCTCTCCCTTCCTCTCTGTAAAAAATCAATAAAATACATTTTTAAAAAAAGAATGAGTAGGAAAGATAAAACTTCAATTATAAATACACTGAGTGGCCAGATTATTATGACCACCTGACGTTTGTAGGCAAATTAGCTATAATTTCTCGCTGAAGTTGCTAGAGGGCCAGACCATTATAAATAGGGAAGCAGGTTGTTTACCATGACAGTAGAAGTGATTTTTTTCTGAAGATATGGGTAAACAACACCATTTAACAGCCTTTGAACATGGGATATATGTATACGGTCTATCCCATATGTTAAATAAGGTAGAGAAAAACACTAGTGCTTAAGGAGAAATATGAAAAATATAAAAATGAAACAAAACAAATTTATAGAGATAAAAAAATACAATGTCTGAGATGGAAAAATACATACTGGATAGGGTCAACAGCAAATTGGGAACTGCACAAAAAACCATCAATGAACTTGAAGACATAGCAATAGAAACTACTTAAAATAAAACAAAAAGAGAAAAAGATGAAAAAACTATGAGAACATCAGGGAGCTACAAGATAACCTCAATTTTTCCAATATACATTTAAGTGGAGTCCCTGACATGTAAGAGGAAGGAAACAAAAAATTTTCAAAATATTCCCCAAAGTTGATGAAAATTACAAACTCACAGTTTTAAGAATTGAAACTAATAGTCAACAGTAAACATGTTTAGGTATTAGATCATAGAATGTAGAGATATAAATATAGGCTTTAACTAAATGCTTCAGTTGCTTTGGTTAGCACATAGCTTATATTCAAAGATTAAGAAAGTATGTAGTCATGTCCTAGAAGCCTGCCTATAAAGCAAGTTCCAGAAAAAAATGTTTAAATGTACACTTTACTTGAAATAATAGAAAAATGTAGCTAGTTAAGCACAAAACAATAATAGCATCAGAGGAATAGCTTCCGCTTTTGCACACTGAGATGATGATATTGATACATTGTTAAGAGGTTTTACTGCTCACAAGTTGTATATCAGAAGACCACCCCACCACTATCTTGCTGAAGCCAGATAAGGTAATGCTAGCAGTGAAATCTCTGACCAGAAATTGAATATGAACTGCTTACCTAGTCACTGACCAATCAACAAAGCCCATGAACCTAAACCCATTACTCATGATTTCACTTTATAAAAACTCTTGCCTGTAGGCTGGCCACTGGGGAGTTAGGACTTTGAGAACCAGCTTGCCATTCTCCTAGGTGGCTCCATTCCAAATAAAGTAGCTTATCTTTCTTCACTGCAAAGTCAGTTCTCCCTGACCCACTGCACACAGTTAGGCAGGAACTCTCACTTGGTTTGGTTACAGAATCTCAACAAATCCCAAGCTCAGGGAAAATGACAAAAATGATACCTATGCACATTATAAACAAACTACTTCAAGACAGTGAAAAAGAGAAAATCTTAAAAGCATCCAGAGGGGAATAAATGTACATTAATTATAGAGGAGAAAAATAAGAATGACTACAGACTTAGAATCCATGCAAGCAAGAACACTATGGAGCAACAACTTTAAGTTACTGAAATTAAACAACTGTCAACCTGGAATCCTATACCCAGATAAAATATCCTTCAAAACCAAAGGCAAAATAATGTTTTCATACATACAAAACATAAAATAATACATGGCTAGCAGATTAGCACTAAACAAAATGACGAAGTTCTTCAGGCAAAAGGAAAATAATACCAAAAGGAAATCTGTATCTAAGCAAAGGAATAGAGAACACTAGAAATAGTAAATATATATGTAGATGTAAAAGACATTTTTTCTAAATCAGCTTGAAAGATAATTGTTTAAGGAAAAATAGTAAAATGTATTGTGAGTTCATTATACATTTAGAAGTAAACTGTATGACAAAATCAGCACAGAAGACAATAGAAATATGTGGTTATAAGATTCTTGTAAATTATATGAATTGGAATAATCTAACAGACTTTTTTTTTAGAAATTGACATGATAATTCTAAAATTTACTATTCAGAAATGCAAAGGACTTGTAAAAATTTTTAAAGAAGAACAAAGAATATTTACACAACTTGATATCTAGACATATTACAAAGCTACAGCAATCAAGACAGATAGACACATAGATCAACAGATGAGAATAGAGTCCAGAAACAGACACACACATATATGTTAAATTGATTTTTAACAAAGTTCCAAGGCCACTTAATCAGAAAAAAAAAAGTATCTTTTCAACAATTGGTGCTAAAACAATTAATTATATAGCTTTGTGCAAAAAAAAGGAATGGAACTTTATTCTTAATTTATAACATATCTAAAATTGATTCACATAAGAACTAGAACAAATGTAAGAGCTAACACTATAAAACTTATAGAATAAAACATAGATTATGTTAGAGACCTTGAGTTTTCTAAAGACGTTTTTAAGTACAACACCAAAAATCATGATTCATTTAAAAAATGATGAAGTGGCCCTAACCATTGATTTCAGAGAGAAAAGAAGAGGGAGAGAGAGTAGAAACATCAATGATGAGAGAGAACCATTGATCGACTGCCTCCTGCAAGCCCTACACTGGGAACCAAGCCCACAACCCAGGCATGTGCCCTGACCAGGAATCAAACTGTGACCTCCTGGTTCATAGGTCAACCTTCAACCACTAAGCCATGCCAGCCAATCCCTCATTTTTTTTTTTTTCAGAGAATAAAATTAGGCCATAAATTTAAAAGTTTTTTTTTTAAGTAATCATAAAGTGGGGACAATCTCTTAGCATATCATAAAACTCAGAACCATAAAACAAAAACACTGATAAACTGACTATATAAAACTAAATACTTCATTATAAGAGAAAAATAACGCATATTAACATTTTAAAAATAAAAATACAAACTGGGAAGTAACATTTTTAAAGCATATGACAAAAGGTTATTATCCTTATGCAAAGAGCTCAAAGTTTTCTTTAGGATAAAAATTGTAATATGACAAGAATAGTCAATTACTCAAAAAAATTTAAATATAGTCAGCAAACATTACATAGTGTTCTTTTTTATAATTAAAGATATGCAAAAAAGAAACTATATATTATACTAATAGATTGGCAGAAATGAAAAGTATCAAGATCTGTATTAAAAGGAGAATAAAATATCAAGTACTTATGATTTATTGATGAAAATTTCAATTCATACGCTCTTTCTAGAGATCATTTCAGCAGGTGCTTAGCGATGAAGAAAACAAAAAAGGAAGAACTATATTAGGGATGGAGGGAGGGAGGAAAGAAAAGGAGAAAGGAAAAATAAAGAATAAATGTTCTTTTTCTCTTAAATGTTATTTAAGTAAATTATGGAATAAATAAGGCAATACCCTGCAGCCACTAAAAATAATATAGAATTTTTCTGGTCATTAATGAATGTTTAAAATCAGTTTAACTATATATGTGTATTTGGTAAGTATACATAGAAAGTATATAGATAGATAGATAGATAGATAGATAGATAGATAGAATGATCCCAATTACATAAAATGGGTGTGTAGGCACACTGTGTGTGTATATGTGTGTGTATGTGTGTGTATGCATTCATAGAGAGATATCTAAAAGAGTTTCCACCAATATTTTAACAGTAGTTATACTTTGGTGGAGAAATTTCATGTGATTATTTTTATGCTCATCATTATACTTTTACTAGAGGCCCAGTGCAAGAATTCATGCACAGGTTGGGTCCTGGGGAGGGGGGGGGTGCAATCGGCCCTCCGGGTGGGCAGTAAGACACCCTTGCCAGCCTGGGATCCAGATCCTTCCCACTGACATTTGTGCTGATTGTCAGGAGCCATCTGGCGGCCGCTTTTATATCCTTTCTTCCTTGCGGAGCATCTAGGGAGGGGAAGCGGCCATGGTGCCCAAGGCCAACTTCTAGGAGGCCAGCAGCACTGTCAGGATTGTGCCAGCGGCACTGGTCCATCGATGCCTGGCCCATTCTCTGGAGATTGGACCTGCAGGACTACTAAGGGAGTGGCTGCTGCTGGGTATGTGGGCCTCTGGGATTGGTCTGTCAGCTGAGCAGTGCTCCTGCTGTGGGAGTGCATTGACCACCAGGGAAACTCCTACATTGAGCATCTGCCTCCTGGTGGTCAGTGCACATCATAGTGACCGGTCGTTCTGGTCATTCTGGCCATTTCAGTGTTCGGTCTTTCGGTCATTTTATCACTTAGGCTTTTATATATATAGATAACAGAGTTTTTAAAATAATGATTGTTTTGGTTTTAAAATAATAAAGCTCTTTTTTTAGCTCTGATTCATCCATTCAGATGAAAGAAATTGTTTAATAGTAGTGTGATAATTGTTTTAACTTAAGATCATATATAAATTTACTTAAAAACATGTCTTCTTTGAACAATCTTTAAATTCAGTTTCTTCAATCCTCTTCCTCTTCCCTTCAGAGGACACAAGAGAAACAGGAAGCAGGCAGCATTTTATAATATGCCAAATATGAGACAATTATTTCTTTTTCTTTTTAGTGGTTTTAGTAACTGAATTTGATTTTAGGGCAAAATCCTTTTTGATATTTAGAAAGAGACAAAATAGAGAGTAATATTAGTATGTCATCAACACGCTTCAAGTATCCACTAGTGTCCAAGCAGAGCAAAGCATTCGCTATGGCATGCAAAGGAAAGGAAAGAGGCAGAAGGAAGCAAGACAACAAACATTTATCATGAGTAGATGGAATAGAATACCATGAGATATTCTAAGGGTAGAGTTAAAAACAGGAAAATTCAAAATCAGGAACTACAATATAGACTTGGAAGAGTAGTCCAAAAGAATATTTTAAATAAAGTAAAATATTCATAAATTAGTGTTCATACCCAGTGTTCATTAATTTACCATTTTGGTCCAGATCCAATCAGATATTATCTCCAGGTGCAATATTTGGCACTGAGATGAACATTAAAATTAAATAGTTATTGGTGCTTTAATGTCATCAGAGCTTTGTTCCATATATGACCCAGGTTTGTTTCCATCAGGAAGTACTATATGGTGCTTAATCTTGGTATCCCTAAAATCAAGAATGTCATCGTATTCTTAATTTTTTCATTTTCATTTCTAGTGTCAGTTCCAGAATGCTGGCTGACTATTATATTAGATTCTGACCATACCATAGCCTTTAAATATTGAGGTGAACTTGGATTATTTTCACCATAAGGTAAATTTAACCAGTGGGGCAGATAATGACTATCCCAGACACTAGATATTTCAAAAGCAGATATTCTCCATGAGCATTCATTTCAGATGCCTAAAACTTTCACCCGAACATTTTAATTTTAGAAATTTCCATTAAGGGAATTATTGTGTAGGTATACAAATACTTATTTACAAATTCCAGACAAGATTGTTTTTCACAAGGAAAAATAAAAGATATGAAAGCATGCTGTAGGTCTGAACAATACGAGACCAGATAAAGAAATTTGGATATAGACATTCTATGCAGTCATTAAAATCTATTCAAGTTATCTTTTAAATGTCAATTTTTAGAAACAACCTATGGAGTAATAGTTGTCATGAAAAGGGTAAAGAATTTTCACAGCTCCTTTTACATCTATGCCTTTAAAATGTTTGATAATCACAAGCTGACATCCATTCTATGTTGCAGATAGGGAAGGTTGAACTGTGTGGCTGGTATTTGTAAACTCTCACTAGACTGCGATCCTCAAATTTACACAGGTTGACTCCAGTTATCTTCTCCTCACAAGTCCTGTTGCTGTGTACCTCCTTCATTTTGAGTTTTGATCTAAGATTCTTTCCAGGTTCATCAAGTTGTATAATGAAAGATAAAGGTTCTTAAATTTATCCATGTTTTAAAATGGGTTAGGCAATGTTTGGGTATATATTAATACAGGAAAAACTGAGTGTAAGTCAAGCTGCCATATTGAGATGCCTGCTCATAAAGGTTACATGTATGGAACAGTCTTGACATTGTTCCAAAGGGCTATCATCACATTATGTAGGTCACACTACAAGCAATGTACTTAGAAATTGTTCACTCCAAGGTTTTGGATATAGAATACATTTTGATCTAAAATTGAACATAGTATTTATAAAAAGTAGAATTTTACATGCCACATTATTGGGCATGACCCAAAATACACATTTTTTCTTTATCATGGAAAGTAACTAAGAAGTGATGATTTCATAATCACTACATAAGTTCGGAGGATGCTCTTGTTGATTATGACTAGCTTATTTTTAAAGAACTAATTCCATCATAAACCTCTGCTGCAGATATTGAGCCAATTATTTGGAACACAAATTTCCAGACAACCTAGAGTTGGGCAGTAGTTTTTCATCTACTTACTTTAGTTCAAGAATTCAGTTTTACACTTGCCACTCGTTCAAGCAACTAGTCAGATTCCAACATTAGTACAGAATAGAGGATATGCTTTAGTGAAAGACATGTTCCTACTTCCTCTGTCACTTCATATTCAACTATTGTTAAATTACTAATGGGAAGCTATTTTAAGTCTTGCTTTGACTGATTCCAGACTTATTTGGGAAGGAACAATATAATAGCAAAATACCTGGATTTGAATACAACTTACTTTATGTGGCCCTTGAGTTTACCCATCTATGAAACTGAGACAAGGTCTACCTCTGAGGACTGTCATAGAATTAAATAACAATGCAGTGAATAATCCATAAAAACTACATTAATATTCATTATTATTTCCACTTTGTCACATCCTTTAGGTAGGTATGGCATTGATAGTTAAACCTCAGCAATACTATTAAAAAACATTTCTTCTAGAACCATGTGACCTAGTTTTATTGCTGCACATCTCATTAAGGGATGATGTCTATTTCTTGAATCTGAGCTGGTCCTTTAATTGGTTTTAATCAATAGACCATGGAAGAAGGGATGCTGTGAAACATCTGAGCCGTAAGAGATTGGCAGCTCCCTCTTAGAATATTTCCTCTTGGGAGCCATGTAAGAAAGTCTGATTTCCCCAGGACTACAATGCTGTGAGTAAACTTAAGCCAGCTATTTGGAGAGAGAGAGAGAAGCACACAGAGGTGAAATGGAGCACAAAACCTAAGAGTGAAAAATTCTTGCACTTTTATCTTAATCTACTCACCAGCTGAATGCAACCAAGTGGATGTTCTCAGCTGACACTACATGAAGCCGAAGAACCAACCAGATGACCCTTGTTTAAAATATTGACCCATAGAATTGTGAGAAATAAAATGGTGGCTGTTTAAGTCACTAAGTTTTGGGGTTAGTTTTTATGCAACAATAGAGGCTGAAATTGTAATATGGAGGAGGGTCAGCCTGCAGGGAGAGGGATGAGTCAGATTTATTAGCCACTGAACAGCAAGCTGATAGCCCTTCTCTTAGAGAAGATTATAAAAAGAAAGCCAAAGGTTCATATTATATATAAAGCCACTATCATTTGTCCATTTACCAATCAAAGTAGATCCATGCATACCTTCCTTCAAGGCACACCGTGGAACTCTTGGGGCCTCACACAAGCATTTGTGAAGAGGAAAGTCTGGAGAGGACTTTTTAAGCTCACATTGAGAGTGTGACAGCCAAAGATGGTATTCTCTTTAAAATCATTTATCCGGCCTTTAAAACTGTTTGTTGTGGAAATTAGGCAGGATATAAATAATTACAAGAATATTTAATAAGAACGCATTTTGTTCATCAAAACCCAAGATGCTATTGGACTCCTACTTTTAAGACCAGTGGCAAAGTAAAACCAAACCATGATGATTTTTGAATTGTGGTTCAATAAGAGTGTCATGTTATTTTCTCCCCCTATTATTTGCCTTATCTTAGAATCCACTTCCTCATGGAAGCCTTCTGTACTCCCAGCTGGGTGAGTTATCCCTTCCATATACTTTCATATCACCTTATACTGGTGCCTATGAAAGTCCCTATTATACTCTATTATAATTAGCCATTGACCTCTCTGTCTCCCCAACTAGACATTTTATTCCAAAATAAAGACCACACTTGACCTACCATTGAATTCCCAGCACTGGGAACAGTGTCTAGCACAGGGCCAGTTGTACAATGTTTGTTGGATTAATTAATCATCTTTCAATAGCATAATCCCATTAGACCTTGACTACAGCCTTGTGAAAGAGGTGAAGAGGCTGACATGGATTGACTCAATGACATGTTTCATGGCTGAACCATGGCCAGATCTCCTGACTTCCATTGGTATTTTCTCTTCACTGCATCAATATCAGTAGCATACCTAGCAGACTATCATGTATTCTTTCATGCATTCTACTCACTTTGTCTTCTGTACCATTAAAACACAAAGCTCAGAGCTTGCAGAGTTACAGAATAGAAAGAGTCCTAGAGATTGATTTATTTTAGTTCAACTCTAGCCTTTTACACAAAGGAAGCCAATCCAAAGAGAAATCACTTGGGCCAATCCTGGTCTAGAACTCAGGTTTATCAGCACCTCTCCATTTTCTGGCCCTTGATAGGAAAATACGACAGTATGATCCTGGATTAACAAATGCAACTTTTTGCCAGATTTGAGCCTTCACCCCAGGCCTCCTAATGGTGTAAAAAGAACATAATTTTTCATTCATCTTTCCATTCCAGTTCCATGTGCCTCAAATGGAAACCATTTGGTGTGGGCTGTAGAGGTGAGAAGAGAGCCACGACGTGCAGTTCTGCATCGCCGCTCAGCAGGGCTGTCAGTAATCTCTTACTTAACATACTATCACAGAATTTTCCTTCAGTGTCACCTCGGTTGCTACTGTAACACTCCACAAGAAATAATGCCATCTGTTAAAATACACAAGGCAGGGAATCGCAGCTGCTGCCATCACACAAAGATGGAATTAACCAACACAAAGCAATTACTTTCCTTTTACATTTCACAATTAGAATTTTAGTCTTGCTTTATTTGTACCACAAAAGTCACCACAACACTGTGCCTGTTGAAGTAATAACACCACTCTCTTGATGAAAACATGGAGGAGGAGGAGTTTAGTTGGGGATAATGGTAATTGTCACTCTGTTGCCTTTTTTATAAGTATTTTTTAAATTCCATTGGGTAGTGTTAATTATAGGTAGCAGTACTAAGAATAATGGGTTTGTAGATAGCATTCACATTTAGGTTCAACTCACAATTAAAGAAAAAATTTCACCAAGTGAGGTTTATAGCTGTGGAATGATTGTTGTGTTATATAACCAAGATTTTTTTTCTCTCCTTGGTAGTAGAAGATCTTAAAGAAAGAAGTGACCCCACTTATAGGAGACAGGTTTCTAATTTGAACAAAGATGAAATTCCGCCTCTCAGCTTTTATTTCATTCATTGGAAGGGAGCAGATTGCTGGCTAAATAACAGAAGGGTGGACCTATTCAGGCTTAACTGCTAAGCTAACTCTTCACAAAGCTGTAAGAGATCAACAATTGCCTTGGCCATACTCCATTATGAGGGTATGAGGGTTTCAGCAAGCTGGTGTTTCTCTCTTTGATGCATTTTTTTTGCATGGGAATTATGTATTTTCTGGAGGCACAGCAACAGACAAAACCTGCCTTAACTGGTTTTCTGCTGGGCAGAATTCTTTTACAGGGTGGATCAAAATCAATGAATGCAACAAAGGGTTAAACTCTCAGCTTTTATCGAATGTCCGATCTGTTTATGAATCGCACAATGAGACCACAATACCAGTGAAGTCACGAGTATGGAAATATCCAAACATTGATTGGTTCTCAAGGGGAAGCCTCAAATATTCACCCTTCTCACAGTACCTATGGTAACTCTTTAACTTTCAGTACATTTCCCATCCATTTGCTTTTAATGATCTTTCATAGCTGTCTGGTTCATAAATACAATGATCTGTATACCAGTTCTTAGACATAATGGCTCTCAAACCTCCTGGTAATAACACTTAATTTCACTTTAGTTTAAGCTCATTCTAAACTCCGCTGTCAAGGCATATGTCTTTATTGCAAAACTACTCTTTAAATAGCATACCCATGGCACTTTATTACAAAATATCTTATAGAATTAGTTATTTTATAAATTCATATAGAGTCTGACTTTCCAAAGACTGCAGATTCCTTTAGGACTGAGACCAGGCCTTACCCTATTGGATGTCCAATCAGATATGACACAGTGCAGTCAGTTTAAAAAAAGAAAAAAGAAATCCCAACATTTATGGATTAATAGCTCCAGACTTTAAAACCCAGTAAGTTTCACTTTGGAATCATGTGTGTCCAGTTGGAGCAAGACAGGGGAAGGGTGCCTAACACAAACAAAATCTGGCCAAATTTGTTCCTCACACACATGGATTTTGCCTAAGCCACATTGACCAAAATCTTGACAAATACAATGATAGCTGATGTATTATTAAAGGAGAAAACACAATTTTATCACAGACTGCAAGACTCTTCAGGTCCTTGATTACAAAGGGCCCTAGTTAGAAAGAAATTGCAATCTGAAAATATAATTCACAATCAAGGCTCTCAAAGTCATAAAATAGCAATGACTACGCCTGTGATTGCTGATTGAATCAGGCACAACCAGCACTCCGGTGCCCACCAGCCAGACACAGGAACCCTCTGGACCACACTTGTCTACACTTCGCACCACGGACACGTATCTGGGCAATCTTCCGTTCTAAAAGATGCTGTTTCAATTTGTAGCATTTGTAAAAGGAGGAAAAATGATCTTCTAGGCACTATGCTAACTCTGTAACTGCAGTAATATGTGTAGTTTAGCACTAATAGCATTTATCAATCATGATTAATAATGTGTTTTTCCTGGCTAGTTTTCAGTCACCATGTTGAGCTCCTGTATTAAATTTCCCCTTTGTTTCTGAGTCAAACTTAAAAAAATACACAGCAATGATGAAAGTGCAAAGTTAACAAGTTCATAAGAAAGCAGAGATTATTGTCCCCATGCAATGTATAATAAGAAATCTTGGGGGTCTCAGTGAGGGAAATATATACACAATCTGCTCAAACCACCCAATTTCTCATTTAATCCCCTGCTTGCCCATCTCATACCAGCTCTTCATTTTTAAAAAATCCCTCGTTTTTCCTATCCTCCTATTGTTGTTCCCTTTTGGGTCCTATAGACTCACTATATATTCACACCAAGACTCAAGTTCTCACAGATACTTAGCATAATCATTTCACATAACATATGAACATTGCTCCAAGTAGCACATGGGGGAAAATATATATACAAACCTTTTCTTCTTGATCCAAAGCAATAATTGGGGGAGAACCTTTAAGTGTGAATGAAATAAAATCTTTCCCATTTTAGAATTTAGATTTTTCTCAGCTATCACGGCTTTTTTTCCCATTCCAACAAAATCCCTAAAAATGGATACCTTTATGTAAGTCCAAAAAAAGGGGGGGGGGGGGGCGGGCTTAAAGATGAGTGGAATAGATTAGGATTTTGGTTTTAATTCTGTCTCTGCACCCAGGTGTTTATGAAGTGGTAAATAAGAGACAACTTAGACTAGCTGAAGACTCCAGTGTTAGCTGGGGTCTCACCTCCGCCTACTCACACACACATACCAGATGGTGCCTTGGCAGTCTGCAGCTGGAATACAGAGGATTGCCCAGTTTAAAAAAAAAAAAAATGCTCATGTATTTGTATTGATAAAAGGATTGGAGCTTCTGAAACATGCAGTTTTACTTTCTTCAAATTCCTAAAGAAATTTCAAACCTAGTGAGCAACAGTCCCATCCCATCCCAGCCAAACCACTTTCAAATGCAAATTGAGAGACATTCCATTTGAATATGTGTGTGACAATTTCCTCCTCTAAAATACAATGTTTATATGGGTTCTTACATGAGACCTGACCATCAACACGTCATCATGTTTCTGTGTTTGCCCCACACTGTCATATTTACACTAGTGCAGCCAATTTATCAGAATCTATGTGAAGGTTTTTAAAAATTCCAACCCATAATCAATTATTCTAGTTGCTTCCCAATGTTTAAGCAACTTTATATCAATCGAACTCTAACTTTATACCAATTCAGCTTATTCTAAGTATTTACTAGGTTTTATCCTGTGCACCATATAATCATAGCCATATGTATTTAATGTTTTTAATTTTTTATTACATTATTCAGCCACTGAAAGCTATTACCCATGTAGGTCCATTTATTTCTCCCAAGATGCCTGAAAAGATACAAAGCAAGGCAATAACTTAATGCCTCTCTGATTCTGCCCAGTTAATTTTTATTTGAATGACACAAAGGAAACCTTATAACTTAGGTAAATAAACACAATTTTCATGCTAAAAATGTAGTATAAAAATGGAGTGCAGTGGAGAGTTTCCAAATCTTCTGGTCCCAGCAATATGTTAGTTATTTAACAGTATGCAAATGAATTAACAGGAATACATGCAGGGTTCCTGGGGTAAATAATTTCCATTTCTGTCACTGTCTAGAAACCATCATTAAGAACCTCCTAAATATTCATGCTACGGAAATTAGGCAATAAAATGAATTAAGGGGATCATCTCTCACCCAACAGTCTCTCTTAAAAAGAAAAGGAAAGATAAGAAGTAGAGAAAGAGAATAGGTGAGATGGAAGAAAAAGGAAAAGAAAAATAACTTTTCCCCAATTTATTTTTCATCTTTTTGTGAAGGCTTCTACTTGGGAATTGTGGAATTAAGCTTGTCTCATGGTAAATTTAGGGACATCATTAATGATGCTCATTGAAAGCACAAAGCTTCTGGAAATTTTGAAAAGCAAACTCTTTTAGTTACATGTGACTAGCTTTGCATGTTACCTTAGCCAAGTCATTATGTTAAAAAAAAAAAAGTATAATCCCAATTTAAATTATCAGCATATTTGTGCCCCATTGTGTAAATCAACAAGAGAAGTGCATGCACTGAAATATCCTACCAGGCAAGCAATACATTGGCCCCATAGGAATTTTGACATAACATATATCAACATCTCACATTTTTCCTGTGTGGAATTGAACAAATCCATTATAGCTTAAGCAACGTTTCTCCTCACCCTTTGTTATAGACTGAATTGTATCTCCCCAAAATGAATTCCATTGCACTCCTATTTCCCAATGTGACTGTATTTGGAGATAGGGTCTTTAGGGGGTAATTAAGGTTAAATGAGGACATAAGTGTGGAACCCTAATCCTATAGGACTGGTGTCCATATAAGAAGAGGAAGAGAGATCAGAGCTCTCTCTCCATGTGTACACAGAGGCTATACGTGGTCATCTAGAAGCCAGGAAGAGAGGCTTCACCAGAAATTGGTTCTGATGGCACCTTTTATTTTCAATTATTTTGACATAGAAATAGCTGTGCATAATTAATTATGCAATTTGATGAGTTTGGAGATAAGTATACACCCATGAAATCATCACTCCAATCTATTCCATAAACCTATCCATCACCTCCAAAAGTTTCCTCCCGCCCTCTTATTTACTTTTGTCTGATAAGAACATTTAACATAAAGATCTACCTTCTTAGCAACTTTTTAAGTATGCAATACAGTAATGTTAACTATAGGTATTATGCTGTACTATAGATCTCTAGGGTTTATTTATCTCACACAACTGAAACTTTGTGTCCTTTAACAAATATTCCCCCAACTGCCCCCCCACCCCCCCCACACACACACACACAGGCCTTGGCAACCATCATTCTACTACTCTCCACTTCGGCCAATTTGATTATTTTAGATTTATCATGTAAGTTGTATCGTATACTAGTAATTTGTCTTTCTGTGTCTGCATATTTCACTTAGTATAATGTCCTTAAGGTTCATCTAGGTTGTCACAAACAGCAAGATTTGCTTCTTTCTCATGCCTGAATAAAGATGATAGATGATTGATAGATAGATAGATAGATAGATAGATAGATAGATAGATAATAGATAGAAGATAGAGATAGAGATGATTATAGATAGAGATGATTTTTAGAGAGTGGAAGGGAGGGAGGGAGAGAGAGAGAAACATCAACATGAGAGAGATATATCAATTGGTTGTTTCACACACGAGCATCAACCAGGACTGGGAATCAACCTGCGACCCTTCGGTTCCCAGGCCAATACTCTAACCACTTAGCAAACCAGCCAGGGCTTACCACATCTTCTTTATTTACTCACTATCAATGTACAGTTAGGTTCTTTACATATCTTGATTATTGGTGAATAATGATGCATTGAACATGAGAGTGCAGATATCTCTTTGAATTTCTGATTTCAGTTTTTTGGATACATACTCAGAAGTGGAATTGCTAGACCATATGATAGTTATATCCATACTATTTTTATATTATCTTCAAAAATTTACATTCCCACCAATCTTGTACAAAGATTCCTTTTCCTCCATATTCTTACAAACATTTGTTATCCTTTGGCTTTATTTGATCAAAGCCATTCTAACAGGTATGAGGTGATATCTCATTGTGGTTCTGACTTACATTTTCCTGGTAGTTAGTGATATTGGGACACCTTTCCATAGAGATATGAAATATCTGTTGGATTTTAGAAAAATGTCTATTCAGTTCCTTTGCCCATTTCTCAGTGAGGTTATTTAAGGGTGTTTTGCCATTGAAAGTCCCTTATATATTTTGGATACTGCCCATTATCAGATATATAGTTTGGAGATATTTTACCCAATTCCCATAAGTTGTCTTTTCATTTTGTTGATTGGTTTTTCCTGTGCAGAAGCTTTTTAATTTGATATCTTTTTTTTAAAATTAAATCTTTATTGTTCAGATTACATTTGTTCCTCTTTCCCCACCCCCCCATAACTCCCCTCCTTCCAGTTCCCGCCCCACCCTCCACCCTCACTCCCCACCCACTGTCCTCATCCATAGGTGCACGATTTTTGTCCAGTCTCTTCCTGCATCTCCCATTCCCCTTTCCCCCCCAAGAATAGTCTGTCCATTCCCTTTCTATGTCCCTGATTCATTATAATCACCAGTTCATTCTGTACATCAGATTATTTATTCACTTGATTTTTAGATTCACTTGTTGATAGATGCATGTTTGTTGTTCACAATTTGTATCTTTACCTTTTTCTTCTTCCTCTTCTTAAAGGATACCTTTCAGCATTTCGTATAATACTGGTTTAGTGGTGATGAACTCCTTTAGCTTTTCCTTATCTGTGAAGCTCTTTATCTGACCTTCAATTCTGAATGATAGCTTTGCTGGATAAAGTACTCTTGGTTGTAGGTTCTTGGTATTCAGCACTTTGAATATTTCTTGCCACTCCCTTCTGGCCTGCAAAGTTTCTGTTGAGAAATCAGCTGACAGTCGTATGGGTATTCCCTTGTAGGTAATTGAGTCTCTTTCTCTTGCTGCTTTTAAGATTCTCTCTTTGTCTTTTGCTCTTGGCATTTTAATGATGATGTGTCTTGGTGTGGTCCTCTTTGGATTCCTTTTGTTTGGGGTTCTCTGCGCTTCTTGGACCTGTAAGTCCATTTCTTTCACCAGGTGGGGGAAGTTTTCTGCCATTATTTCTTCAAATAGGTTTTCAATATCTTGCTGTCTCTCATCTTCTGGCACTCCTATTATTCTGATATTAGTCCGCTTGAAGCTGTCCCAGAGGCTCCTTACACTACCTTCACACTTTCGGATTCTTTTTTCATTTTCTTTTCCAGTTGGGTGTTTTTTGCTTTCAAATCTTTGGTTTGATTTTTGTGCTCCTCTGGTCTGCTATTGGGTATAATATTCTTTATTTCAGTCCGTGTATGCTTACTTTCTAATTTCTTTATCGTAGCATCGAGGGTCTCATTAGTTTTCGTGAGGCTCTGCTCAAGTTTATTGCAAGCCCTCAAAATTGCGATTTTTAGCTCCATATCCTCCATTTCTGTCATGTTTTTTTGTCTCCGCATCTTTTATGCTTTCTTGGTGCACCCCCTTGTGGTCTTTGTGCGCAGTCTTGTTCTAGTTAAGCCTTAATTGTTGTAGTTAATACTAGAGGGATTTGACCACCAGGCCGACTGGCTGTGAGAATCAGCTGTGGGAAAACTTCAGTCCTCTGGGGAGGTGCTAATCTAGCCTTTGCCTGAGGCGATCCGGCAAATGGCTCTGTGCAGGGCTTGGGCGGGGCGGGCTCAACAGGGCAGGTGGAGGGAGCAGCTATGGCTGCTCTCAGTCCGTCCCCAGGGGCTCCGCCTCTCTGTCCCAGCAACCGCTGCAAACCTCGGAGGGACCGTAGCCAGACAGTCCCGCTTCTCCCGTTTGAGTCTGGGTCCCTAGAGACTCGCCCGGATCTGTAGCCCAGAGTCTGAGACTCCCTCCTGATTGAAAACGACAACCGCGCCCTCAGCCACCAGCCTGCTTTGCGCGCGCACCACCGTACCTTTAAATTTTCCACACTTCGCCTCCTCTGAGCCTCGTAATGCTGTTGTTTTTCCTTCTAGTTGAAGAGTCTCTCCTCAGCCAGCCTTCCTGTGGTTCTGGTTGATGTCCGTTCCGTCTTTTAGTTGTATTTTTGAAGTGGTTGTTTGTGGCAGCAGTCTCCGGTGTTTACCTATGCCGCCATCTTCGATTCTCGAGCAATTTGATATAATCTTAACTTGTTCATTTTTTTCCTTTGTCACCTGGGCTTTTGGTGTCATACACACCTAAGAACTCATTGCCAAGGCAAATCCTGACAGCATCTTGATGTTGGACTTGTAGTCTCCAGAACTGTGAGGGGAAAAAATTCTGTTGTTTAAGTCAACTAGTCTGTGGTGCTTATTTATGGCAGTCTGAGCATACTAATATATCCTTGTTTTATTAGACTTAAATTTGGTAAAATTAACTAAATAAGTGCCACCAGTCTTTATCAAATTTACAAAAGAAAATGTGAAAATAGTTGTGAAAGTGAAAGGTCCACATGGGCAAGGATCTTATTAATACACAAAAATAATCATTGAGTGCTTTGAATATGTTAAACACTGTTCTCAGCATTAAAGATGCAATAATGAACAGAATGGAGGAAGTGCCTACTCTCATAGAGATTGCATTCTAGTGGAAGAGACAAATGATAAATGTGTAAACAAATAAATTAATAAAATAATTTGATTAACAATGAGAAAAATAAGACAATGCAATATGATACAGAGGGAGACTAAAGGGGGAGGGTCCAGGAGATGGAAGGTCTCTGGGGAGGTGGCATCTGAGCTAAGACAGGAATGAAGTGATGAAGCCAAGCAAAAAGAGAGGAGGACAGATCATTCTAGGCTGGAGGGAAATCATGGGCAAGGACTCTGAGGCAGGCACAAGCCTGATTTGCCTGAGGGTCAGAAACAGCATGAGTGTCCCTGAGGAATGGTGTGCAAAAGGGTGGGTAAGGGCCAAATTGTGTAAGGCCAAAGGCAGAAACTAACAATTCACAGTAAAATACAAAGTAATGGAAACTACTGGAGGGTTAAAAATGAGGGGAATTAGATAATCAGATTTATATTTTTAAAGATCATTTTAATTAATAGAAGATGATTTTATTAAGGAAGACAATCAGTAATACTGAGAGACTTGTTAGGTGGCAATTGTAATAGATTAGGTGAAAGGTGATGGTAACTTGGATTAGAGCAGGTGGATATGGCAGCTGATTTGGTGTAACAGATCCAAGTTAAATATTTTGGAGGTAGAGTCAACAGCTTTCTGATAGCTATATGTTGGGGGAAGGGGGGGTGCGGTAAAAAAATGACATTTTAGATCCAGGTTTAAGAGACTAAGCATAAAAAATAAATAAAAATAGTTAAATCATGAAAAAAAGAGAGAGAGACTAAGCATATAGTGATAGGCTTATATGTCTTATTCAGTTCTGTATCTCCACAGCAACATGCCTGGCTCGGACAAGGCACTCAGTTGAGATTTGTGCAGGTGAGAGAGGAAAGGGAAGGGGGAGTGGGGGGAAAGGGAGGGGAGGGTTGCTCTTACTATAACCTAGTCCAAAAGAAAACATCACATTGTTTGCAAATACCCAATTATTTAAATAGAACAATATCTGAGTTCTATAATACTTCATATACATTCAGTATAAATTTCACAAAAGTCAATTAATAATAAATATTGTTCCTAATAATAACTATAACGTATTGCAAAATTCTGAAAGCTTTCTAAATCAAGGAAAGATTTTTTTCTTCAATAACAGTTTAGAATTAAATATACATTATACTATCCATGCTACATGGCCCTTTCCAGAGCCAAGTTTGTTTAATTCAAATATCCATTCTCTGAACATGTCTTAGAATAGTTAGTTTAATGTATTACTAAATGTGAAGACAGATTATTTTGGAGGCTCAGTCTTCAAATATGTCAAATATGTCATGTTAGGATTTAAGAAATAGAAAGTTTACTTTAAAATGAACCTTTTCTTCAGCCTGTTATTTGTATAACCACATTCTTTGTTTCCTTACTAGAAATCACTAGAACAACCATTAACTAAAAGTCTTTCCTCTTTTTAAATGATGCATAAACATGTAATAGTAAAAATCTGCAGGAATTGCCATGGCCAAAAAGATACTACCCATACCAGCGGTTCTCAACCTGTGGGTCGCGACCCCTTTGGCAGTCGAACAACCCTTTCACAGGGGTCGCCTAAGACCATCCTGCATATCAGATATTTACATTACGATTCATAACAGTAGCAACATTACAGTTATGAAGTAGCAACGAAAATAATTTTATGGTTGGGTCACAACATGAGGAACTATATTTAAAGGGCCAGAAGGTTGAGAACTATTGACCTATACAGATAACATTAACATCAGGATTTAAATATGATATATTTCTATGTCAGTGCTTTAATTGGCAAAATCAATGGTTTCACATTGCAAGTAATAAAGAGGATTAAACAATGCTTAGGGTGAATTTAGAAAGTCAAAAAAAAAAAGTCCGTTTTGATCATCAGCTTAACAGGCAAACATTGTCTGGAAGGCAAAGGGCAGGAGAGGCATGAGCTGAAGAAGCTGCATGGCGGCAGCCGCTTTAACACCCTGGAGAGCAGCACAAGGCCCGGCCCACATTAAGCGGAACTGTGCTGAATAAGGCTAGTCAGAGCTATAAAGACTTACCCACAGCAGAAGTCCATGAAAGTTCACCATGTCTAGTAACAGGTATTTAATTTCTTAGTTCCATGGTGGCAAAGGCATTCTTTAATTTAGCCAGGCGCTAAGAAGATATATGTGCCCAGTTCAGTGTGGTTATGGAATGGTGACATTTGGAAGAGTCATTGCAAAGAGAAATGATCAGGATGCCCTAGGTCTGCAAGCATATTGTACCTGGGCACACTGCCTCTGGCCATCCGTCTCCTCCTATCTCCGCCAACCAAAGAACAATTCAGGTATATGCCCACAATCCAGGAGCCCAGTGGAAAACATTTTCTTCATAAAATGGTCTTTAAAAATCAAAACTTAAATATACAGGTGATCAAGGGAGTTAGCTATAACCTCAGACCTATGGCTGAATTCCAAGAGTTCATCGAAAACACCTCTCATTCACACCCTATTTCTTCAGACTCTAAAACCAGGATCTGGTGTGAGATGTTTCCATGGCAAGTTCCAATGTGTCACAGGACAAATTCGTGCTAATCCCTGAGGCTCCTATTTCTCCACATCCTTTCATTGCAGACGGAACTGACAGCTGACAAAGAATGTCCAGGTTCTGGCTTCCTTTAAACAACTGAGGGAAGTTCTTTTTCC
The DNA here is from genome assembly GCF_028538775.1 of Myotis yumanensis. Taxonomy (NCBI): domain Eukaryota; kingdom Metazoa; phylum Chordata; class Mammalia; order Chiroptera; family Vespertilionidae; genus Myotis; species Myotis yumanensis. The sequence continues at coordinate 78,263,306 of NW_027223753.1, forward strand.
AAACGTCCCAATAAGAACATGCGAGATAAATCCAACCGAGCAGGAACACGGACCAGGCTTTCTATAAACCCAGCCCCACAGAACAGCCTTAGAAGCCTTCTGAACAACAACAACAACAAATTAATTCCTTGCGTATGTTTGGGTATTTGCTATCTTCCCTTGACCCTACTCACACCAGCATTGTCAAAGTACCGGTCTCACCTTACTGACAACTGACTTCATGACTGACACTACTTTACAAGTTCACTTTCTGGCCGTCTCAGAATAGAAGCGGGTGTTTTGTTTTATGAAATACTATCTAAATAGTAGGTACCTAGAACTATATAAAAATACAACAAAAGCAATACAGTCTGGACAACTGCTTTCCTTCATACCATGAAGACAGACTTAATTTTAAATTAACTGACTATGCCCATTTTAAGTACCTATTTTTTCAATTCACGTGAGAAGAAATATTGGAAAAATCTGTGACTTTGGCAAATGCGTATTTTGTTCCCATTATTGATTACTGGGGGAAAGTGGTGTTGAGTTTGGTGGGTACATCCAGTCCTCCAAAGCACCAGAGAGAAGGGGGGAGTCACAGCAAAGATTCCTAAGAAATAGGCCCCTGTTTTGCAGCATGGCAAGATTAACCTCTCATATAATACCATGGCTACCATGCTGGGAAGAGGCATGTGATTGTTGTTTGCCTTTAGAAAAACACAGAAAAATATGTAGCTTATAAAACAGAGCAGTCAGGAAATTTGGGGCTCATTATCATAAGAAATATTTCATATTTTAATTCAGCAACAAAAGCAACATGGGTGGTGATTAGGGTTTTAGACTGCAAGAATGCAAAAAGGAAAGAGAAATGGTAGAAGGAAGTGTAGGAAAAGCAGTTTTAATAAAGTGAGAGAGAGAGAGAGAGAGAGAGAGAGAGACCGGGAATTGAGAAGGGCAGCTTCCTCTCCACCTCGCCTTCTATCAATTTCCAGAGACACAGGAAGTCAATTATGTACCCCAGCATCACTTCATGCAATTCTATTTCCCGGCTGACCCTCTTTGAACACACTTCCCTGCAGGATGTCTTGACAAGTTGCCCTGCACATCAGCAGAGAAAACTTGCACTACCTGTAGATCTAGAGAAGCTCATTAAAAGCACACCGAGTGCGACATAAGATTGTAAATTACCTTGAAATGCTCAGATTTTTCTCTTTTCTTTCAAATCCTACAGATCAACTATTAGGCTTTGTCACAGAAAAGTGGATCAAAATATGTTATTATATCACAGATTCATCAAGCTGTCAGTCATTATCTACCACAAAGAAAACAAGTTTTATGACAACACTAAACAAGTGTTATCTTGGTAGAAAGGGTGGACAGGAAGGAGGAAAGGGAAAAAGAAAAAAGAAAAACTACTTACTGAATAAATAAAGAAAATTTTAGCAATTAATAAACCAACATTGACTGCACTAATTATTATCTCCTAGAGGGATATAAATGTGTTTATATCAGTTAAAGACTGTCTGCTATGACAAGGAATACTCACATATCTAACATCAAAGGCATTTTTCTTCTTTCTCTTCCTCCCTTATTGTAGTGAGCACATGATGAGCACATGAAGGTAGAATAATTCATTATTTTGTCTCCCACTGCTTTGTATCTTCAACAATTTTTGAATAACTACAAAGTCATAAATTAGCTTGTAGCAAAACAGAATTAATTGAATGTCTTAAGTAGGATCATCAAACCAAGGTTTGAATCAATTTATCTGCCTAAGATTTAGCTAATGTAGTTTCAGCTCATTAGGGCGAGAGTTGATGCTAGGGATGGGACATTATTAGACAGAAAGGGAAAATATGACTTTCTCTGTTTTCACAAAATAATTTCTTGAAGGTTATCTGATGTGTAGTAAAGATTATAAAACAACGCCCAGCCCTCACACATACTGTCATCAAGAAGGTCCTACCCTTCATGTTCTCAAAGGTTCTTCCAGAAAATGTCTTAGAAACACTGCACAAAACAGCAAGTGTGTGTGTGTGTGTGTGTGTGTGTGTGTGCCTGCAATACACACATACATGTGTAAAACATATTAACATGTTTAAGAAAAAATAAAATATATTCTACATATGTGTGCTATATATAAGTAGAAATACATTATTTTGATTGGTTCCTTGGAAAACACATTTTTGAGGCATCTAAGTAAGACAAGAACATTGTACACAGCAGCAAAAAAGAAACAACAGCAAAGGTGTGGGAGGGAAGACTTTCCCTGCATTTCTAGTGAGGGAATCAATAATAATCTGTGATTCTCCCAGCAGAAAGGCTTCCCCGGAGGGTAACTTATGAAAGTCACTGAGCATTCCACTTGACCCGAGCCAGACAACAGTTGCACAAATGCCCGGTTCGGCTCCATCCCCACATTTTGTTAATGTGGGCTCTTTCTTCATGGACAAGATAACAAGATCTTGGAACTCCTGGCACAACTGTTTGTAATAAGTTAAGTTAAGAAAAACTAAATATTAGACTAAAGCTTAAGTAATATTACTTGGGCCCAAAGACTCCAGGTGGTTGAGTGGATATTTCATTTGGTTAATCCAAATATTAAAGAACCCACACAAAGGGAGAAAATGCCACCAAAGCTGTATAGCCAGTATAAAATAACCAGAAGTAACTCAAAGCCTGGCTTTATAGACAAATGAAGTCACTTCCTACATTTGACCAGTCAAGCTGGGCAACCTCTCAGCTTCCATGTCCACATCTGTAAATGCAGAGAACAGCAACTTCCATTATACAGGTCTGTAAGGATGTGTTCAAAGCGCATAGCCCATGCCTGACACACAACAAGCACCTGATACATGTCAACTATGCTAGTTTTATTATTCACTGGATAAATTCTCACCTCTCACTTTACTTACCTTTTTAATATACCCTACCATAGTGTCATACATGTTAAATATCCCCAGGAACTTTGAACACATACACACACACACAGAGATACCCTTCATTGTGGTTTAGAAAATTTAACTGGTTTTATAAATTAGGTTTAAAAACTTAACTAGAAATACTTTTCCTTTCTCTCCTGTGGATGCTGAAGTAACCTCATACACCAGAAAGATCTGTGACACATCCCACTTCACGTGCACAGCCTCAGAAAGTCACAAGGTTAAGCACGCTGAATTTTGCAATGCCAAAAATAAAAGTGTGTATATGCATATATTTGTATATGTGTATATGTGTGCGTCAATGTAAATTCCTGTCACTCGAAAGGCATTATATAATCTGTAAGTATGGAATATTACGTACAGCTATCACTTTGTATTTTACTGTGGCACCCTTCTAAAAAAAACTGTGTTTTTATATTTCCAGTTGAGTTGAAATTGTAATTAGTGTGAATTTCTAAACTTTATGCTCCTCTAATGGAAAAAGTCTCACTATTTTCCAGAATTATAGATGACCTTGTCCAAATGGGGGAAGCAAAAGATTGCTTATTTGAGGTGAATTTATATTTATGGCCAGTGAAACATTTCTCTGGTGCTCCGAATCCTCCTCGCTGGTACTATGAGAAGGCTACGTTGGTTAGTGGCTCCCATTCACATCTGAGCGGAGCCGCAATAACAGCAAATGGCCCTTGGAAATCACAATCACATTAGGCTGCTGTTCAAATAGCTTTTAGGGTTGTGATAATAGGAGCCATCCCTAATAACTGGTGACTCTGTGAGACCCTGCCCAGAAGGCCTCCAAATGGCAGCACACAATTTAAATTTTAATGTGGAAACAGTGGAAATGATGAGATTCCAGCTGGGGACCTTCTGGTCTGAGGGCCGTGTTCAGCCTCTCCATTATGTGCCCCAAAGCTTCGTTGAGTTGATGAGTAAATGCCCCTACTCCTTTCCCACTTTCCCGTTCCATGCTCTTCTCCCACCTGATTCTCCAGACAGCAGGAGGTTGCATTTCTCTGCTTCCAGAGAGGCTGCTTTGGGGCTGAGGAAGCATTCCCACATTGCCATGATGCAACCAAACACATCTGTGCCTGACATAAGTGGAATGATACTTCTATCATTCTGACAAGTGATAACTTTCTGAACTTCTTCTTTCCATGCGCGGAGTGGGCTTTGGGACATACATTTCCATTTTGAGCTTCAAATGAAAGCTGACAGATGCATGCCATGGGCAGGAGGAAAGCACTTAATTTTTTCCTACAATAAGCAATAACCCTTAGTATAATAACACAAGTTAAACAGCTAAAGGGAACATTAGTGGGACCCTATCGGCATGAAAAGGAACAGCTGGCCATGTTAGTAATCACTGCGTGTCATTACTTGGGAAGTCCACTCCCAATTCTGCTACCAACTTGTATTTCCTGAGTGTTAGGCATAACACTTGACAGATGAGAACGCATCATAATGGGACATTGGAGGCAGAGCTCTAGATGTCAATACGTGGCAATGCCAGGTTTGGTTTCCAATAAGCAGAGAGGAAAACATCTTACTAAGTGAAATAAAGTTAGAAAGAACATTTTGAAGACTTCTGCAATAGCTCTCTTATATCACTGCCTAAATCTTTATTTTATTAAGAAACTTTTTGCCCAATGCAGATCAATGACTCCTAAGAATGGAGATTTGTCTCTCAGACTGGGAGTGTGGATCTAACGAAAGCATGGACATTAATATCCGGACGTGGGGAATACTCAGAGTGCAAACTCAGCTGCTTCCACTGGGCTCCATTAGGAGACCTATTCCAGAACCCCGATACCATTGGCAGCAGAATTAGAAAGTTGTTTTGATTTAAACACACACACACACACACACACACACACAGGAGCAAATTTCTGCAAGGTGGAAATGGGACTAAAAACCAGTGTTTCAGAATTTTTTCTTTGCAGATAGTCATCAAGTGAGGTACAATATTTGCTAACTGAGGGTAATTTGAATTATCCATGGATAGTTCAAAAACACAAAGAGTTCATTACTCAGATATCTCTATTTAAAATAGATTTGCTTTTGTTCATCAGTGCAGTGCACATGGCTGGGAAATGGCAAAGTGCCAGGATGAAACTGCTCCTAATTTTCAGAGGAGGCCACCAGCTAATTACACAGACTGCAGGTGTGAAGAGAGAAGCTCAAAGTAATCAATAGCAGTAATTAATCTGCTAGACTGGAGCTAAAGAGCTAACAGCTGGACATCAGAAATGGACACATGCAACAAGATCAGCAATAATTACCTCTTTAAATATTGAATTTCCATAGCAACAATTAAGCATATAAATAAAGGCTGGAAACCAAGGCCTCAAGGCATGACACTGCATGGCAAACACAACATTCTTCAAATCAACCCTTTTAATAAAACACCAACAACATGCTTGGGCTGGGCTGTCCAGTTTCCAGGGTTGAAGGAAGATGATTGTAGCTCCTACAGACTCAGCTTTCTTGGCAGCCTGTCATTGGCTATGGGATCCTGAATCACAAAGGTAGCCCTAGAAGTTTGCTTTGGGCAAGGCAACAATGCCTTTTCATGTCACCTATCTCAACAGAGCTACCAGCCCTGAGACACATTTCTCATCTGTGCAATATGTTGATTCATTTTAAAGTCACAAACCCTATAGCCCAAATTCCTAACTAAGGTGCTGGAACCATTAGTTTTAAAGAAAGCAATTGGGGCATACTTTTTTAATATGATTTTTTATTGATTTTTAGAGAGAGGAAGGGAGATGGAGAGAGAGAGAAACATTGATGCCAGAGAGAAACATTAACAGGTTGCCTCCCACATGCGCTCTCACTGGGAATCCAGCCTGCAACCCAGGTATGTGCCCTGACTAGGAATCTAACCAGGGACCTCTTGGTGCATGGGACAATGCTCTACCTACTGAGCTATGCCAGCAGGGCTTGAAGGTTTTTTTAAGACCAATATGACAAACAAGAGATGCACACATTGAGGCTTCCTTGACACTCCTTTTTAATGAAAAGAATAAAGAAATCTTTTTGTCAGTTCGTTTTGTATTATTTTTGAGCCAAGGGGAAAGGAAGGTTAGTTGTGATTAAATGTAAACTGAGAATCTGGCACTATGCTACACACTTTATGCTCTTCATCTAGTTGAGCCTAATACTGTTTGTCTGATGAAGCAAAGAGGCATATGGAGGCTAAAGCTAGTAGATGGGAAAAGAAAGAGCTATAATTTGAACTCAGTCCTTGGAGTGTTTACGATATTTCAGCAAAGCACGCTGAAGTCTTTGGGAAGGGAATCTGTTCTTTAAAACACTGCAAATTACTGTTATGATTTGAAATGCAATTTAAATTATGCTGTTTATGTTCTACCACTGTCACAAAATCAGTGTTGGTTTACAATATTCAAAAGATTTTTGTTTAATTTTCTTTCCTTTCATGTTTATTAGTTTTGACTTTAGTTCTCAGGCCTTTATTCAAATAAATAAGCATTCCATAAACAAATATGATGAACAATTACCAATCATTTACTCATCCAGAATCATATAGCAGGGTAACTTTGAAATATGAAGTTAGCCAACCACCTTTCTACTTAATCATCATCAAAAGAGAACAGTTTTTATTCTCTGCCATGTACTAAGCAAGGTACTTTTCATGTATTATCTCATTTAATTTTCATGACAATATTATAAACTATATAATTAACACCCATTCAAAATTTTTTAAAAAATGAGGCTCAGAGAGGTTAAGCAATATTCCCAGGGACATATCTATCAGTTCAAGCTCCCTTATGTTAGGACTTACAGTCAATTTACACTCTCTACCTCCATCCAACAGCCCCTTACGTTGTCCCTTTTTAAAGGCATTAACTCCTAAAACACCAGTAGTGGCATTCTTCTGCCCACCCAAAGAATGATCATTACAGTGGTAGCTTTTGCTAATGAGCATTTTTTTAATATAGTTAAGAGCTTAGACCCTAAAGTTAAACTCTGGGTTTAAATTCCAGCTCCAACAGCTGGTAGTTCTGTAGGTTATTCACCTTCCTGTAAAACAGCATAATAATAGAACCTGCACAGTGTTGCACATCATCTGACCTAGCATTCGTAGCCCCTAAACTAAAAGACCTCCAGAAACTGGTACAAGTCTATCTAATTTTCCTAAATGTCAGTAACAACATTATTCTCTTAATCTCAGTGTTTAACAAACTCCTACTGTATACCCAACCCTCCAAAGCTAGTACACCAAGGATTCAACAGAAACTAAGCTTGATTATAACCTGCGTCTGAAAGATGAACAGTCTGGGAATTGAAGAGAGCCTCGCTTTGGACAGATGAATTATGACACTACACAGGAGGAGGCATTTTAGTGCTTCCATTTATTGATCCATGTAATCAGTGAGCAGAATTTCTCCACCTCAGTAGTCTGCCGTATCTCTTTAACTTGGCGTCTCCAAACCTCTGACCTATTGACAGCTTCCCTACTTTACAGTGTGCACTGTTTTGTTCTGCTCTGCACTTTCTCAGTCTGCTCATCGATTTCACTCTCCTTCTATCTCCTAGGGATCTCGTGTCTTTCAGCCCATCTTAACATTAGTGCGTGTTCAATTCTGAGAACATAAGGGTGAAGTCTATCCGCTCCTTTGTCTCCTTTCAGGTGGTTGTTTTTTAACTCTCTGCATGAGCCTGTAGATAACATTTTCAACATTATGGCTTTGTGAGCCAATTTGCGGTAGACCTAAATATCATAGAAACAGCACAGACCATATCCATTAAAACAAATGTCACTTAATTACAATCTCTTTGGATAATAAAAGAAAATATTCTAGCCCAATCAAAGACACTCTTACTTCAGGCAATCTTCATCATGAATTAATAGTACAACTGAAGAATTTGGATATTCCTTAGATATCATTAATAAATGGACTAGAGCTATAATTGGTTAGGGCTAAGATCATGGCAGCAGTATATAACCAAAACCATTAACAATTATAAAAATTTCATTTTAATATGTATGTAGTCAAGTCAACAAATGTTCAACACAGCTCCTAGTAGGCACTGAGGACACAGAAATGAGTGCAGCATAGTCCAGTGATCCTCAGCCTTTTTGAGTTTGCTGAACAGTGTGAATGTTAGAATTTTTGATGACAGTAAATGAGCTGCAGTTCACCCACTATACACTTGGTCATCGTTTATAATTATGCAGGTGTTTGAGTAGAACTATGAACTGCCCTGACCATGAATCGTTTATCATCCAGTGGGAAAGTTCTTACACGTCCCAGAAAGCAAGCCATCTTTCTTGATTTGGCTTGGTGTTGTACTCGACCCAATTATATAATACTGCCAGTTATACCCACTGTGCACTGATTTATATCACTCAATCCTCACCCATCACACAGCACTAAACAGTATGGATTCCCAAAGGCAGCAAATATGTTCACATCCTGATTAAAAGCTATTGGTACAGTTGTGAAAGGTTTGAATATTTTATAGGAAACAAATGAAGTCAATATTTAGCTTGCTTTTCCTTCATGACTGAGGTTCCTTTTCTCAGACTTTAGTTATTATTGTAAAATCTTCAAAAACTTCTCTGGTACTAAAGATGGTTTCCAAAGGCCTGATTTTTTGCACTTTCCGAAGGTTAGCTGCTATATCTGTCTTTTTTTTTTTTTTTAGGCATCCTATATAATAAAAGCCTAATATGCTAAGTATCCAACCGACCATTCATTGGAACATTCAACCAGTCGCTATGATGCACACTGACCACCAGAGGGCAGACACTCTGACCAGTAGGTTAGCTTGCTGCTGGGGTCCAGCTGATCAGGACTGGGTGAGACAGGCTGGACATGCCCTGGAGTCAGCCTCGCGTGGTCCCTCCCTGACCTCTAAAATATTTCTTCTAATTAATTTCCTTTCAATGTGCATGAATCCATGCACTGGACCTCTAGAAGTGTTATAATGAAAAGTCTGTGAGCTTTGAGGTCAACAGACATAGTTCCAAACCTAGTTCATCACTAATTAGCTGCATAATCTTGAACAACTTTATTAAATTCTTTGAGCCCTTCTGGCCTTACCTATAAAATGCAGATATTAACCTTCTTTTGACAGTTTGGCTAGGAATTAAAGATTAGAATTTAGAGTATAAAATACAGGGTTATAAATAAACACTTCCTCAATAAAAAAGCAGTTATTACCATTTTTATTATTAGTCTTACTCGAATTATTGCATTAGTCTTCTCTATAACTTCTATATTTATCACCTGCTCTCTTCTGCAATTGACTCTATTTAAAATCATTATTAATTCTACTACAACTATGGCTTTTTTACAATATGGTCCTGCTTCATTTCCTTCCCTGCCAAAAGTCATTCAATGGCTGACTAACACTTTATCCCAAATGTATCTGCACTTGCAGGTCCCTGCGAGGGACTGTATTAGCTCCCTATTGCTGCTATAACAAATTACCAAGGACCAAGTAGCTTGAAAAAATACAAATGTATTATCCCACAGTTATGGGGGCCAAAAGCCTAAAATCCAGGTACTGGTAGGGCTGCATTTCCTTTGGTGGCTCTAGGGGAGAGTCAGTATAGAATTTTCATATCTCTCTGTCTATCCTCCTTTATTTTTCTCCCTCTTCTACTGCAAATGACTCTGGTGGTTACATTGGGCTCATCTGTACAACCTGTAATAATCTCCTTATCTTAAAGTCAGCTGATTAGTAAAATTTATCCCATCTGCAACTTTAATTTCCCCTTGCCAAGTATCATAATATATCCACGGGTTCAAGATTAGGGTATGGACATCTTTGCAGAGTTGGCGGGGGTGGAGGGGGAGGAGGGAAGGATGACATTACACAGCCTACAAGGACTATGGTTTTCCGTAGAGTGTACAAAAAAAGAAGTACACAGTAAGTGTCTAATGAAAGAGTAAATGCACCTTTAGGAGAAAAATGGTTTATAATAATTGCTGTTGTTTTCTTCTTTGATTTTGTTGGTTTGTTGGTTTTTGCTTATTTCCTGCTTTTTACCTGAGTTTCATTTTAGTTCAACTCATCAAATCTGTGACCACAAAAAATATCTACACTAATAAAAGAGAAACATGGTAATTGGCATATGACCACTACCCTTCCCATTGGCTAATCAGTGTATCCTTATGCAAATTAACTGTCAGCCAAGATGGCGGCCGGCAGCCATGCACTGAAGCAAGCAGAGAGGCTAGCTTCCTCCAGGAACTGCAGACTCCAATGTTCCCCACCTCACTTGCCGGCCTCTCAACGGCAACTCTAAGAAACTATTACTATGTTGCAAATAAGAAGCTAAACAAAACCGGCTTTCAGTCAGCCCCGGACTGCAACATTGTATCCATGTTTTCAGCAGCGAGGCCTCAGAGCTAAAGCTGGCCCAGAATAAAAAAAAAAAGAAGAAGAAAACAAGGAGCGGTTGGGAGCTTTTAGTCAACTGCCAGCGGGAAAACAGCCCTCAGCCCCTCAGCCAGCCTGGCCAGGCACCCCAGTGGGGACCCCCACCCTGATCCAGGACACCCTTCAGGGCAAACCAGCCGGCCACCACCCATGCACCAGGCCTCTATCCTATATAGTAAAAGGGTAATATGCCTCCCGGCACCGGGATCAGCGGAGCAGCGAGGCTCCCGGCACCGGGATCAGCGTGCCAGGGGGCAGTGCCCAAACCCCTTGATCAGCCCTGCTCTGTGCCTGATAGGGGGGGAGCTCCCCAATCCCCCGATTGCCCTGCGGCTCTGTGTGTGACAGGGTGCAGCGCACCAACCCCCTGATCGGCCCTGCTCTGTGTGTGACAGGGTAGAACCATAACCTCTCCATCAGCCCTGCCCTGAGTGTGACAGTGGCGGTGCCCCAACCCCCTGATCGGCCCTGCTCTGTGGGTGATAGAGGGTGGCCCCCCAACCCCCCTCCATGGGCCTTGTTCTGTGTGTGACAGGGTAGAGCCATAACCTCCCCATTGGCCCTGCCCTGAGTGTGACAGGGTGCAGCGCCCCAACCCCCTGATCCGCCCTGCTCTGTGTGTGACAGGGGGCGGTGCCCCAACTCCCCTATCGGCCTTACTCTGTGAGTGACAGGGGTGAGCTCCTCAACCCCCTGATGGGCCCTGCTCTGTGAGTGACAGGGGGCAGCGCCCCAACCCCCTGATCGGCCCTGCTCTGTTAGTGACAGGGGGCAGCGCCCCAACCCCCTGATCGGCCCTGCTCTGTGTGACAGGGAGCAGCGCCCCAACCCCCTGATTGGCCTTGCTCTGTGCGTGACGGGGGTGGCGCCGCAACCTCCCCATCGACCCTGCCTTGAGTGTAACAGGGGGCGGTGCCCCAACCCCCCAATCAGTCTACCCTGAGCGTGACTGAGGGTGGCATTGCAACCTCCTGATCCACCCTGCTCTGTGCATGACGGGGCGGCGCCCCAACTCCCCAATCGGCCCTGCTCTGAGCCTGACCAGGGGCTGCACCTAGGGATTGGGCCTGCCCTCTGCCACCCGGGAGCAGGCCTAAGCCAGCAGGTCGTTATCTCCCGAGGGGTCCCAGACTGTGAGAGGGCACAGGCCGGGCTGGGGGACCCCACCCCCGCCGAGTGCACAAATTTTTGTGCACCGGGCCTCTAGTGTTTATATGAAACTAGAGGCCTGGTGCATGAAATTCATGCATAGGGAGGGCCCTCTCGCAATCTGGGACCCCTTGGGTAGGGTCCCTAGGCCTGGCCAGCGATCAGGGCCTATCAGGGCTTTCCTTCCCCCAGGTGCCAGAAGCTGGCCCCACCCCCACCACTGCCACTGCTTGCCATCTGTGCAGTGCTGCCCCTCCCTACCCTGCCACCAGTCACCTCCCTCTGCAGGCAACAGGCATGGGGTGCAATCGCTTGGCTGGCCTGGGCCTCCCTCTGTGGGGTGATCGCTGGCCGTACCCGCCCACCCACCACAGTGCTGTCAGCTGGGTAGCCTTGGCCATCCAGCCAGGGCTCCGTGATCTATCACCACACAGAGTGTGGCCTGGGCCTCTCTGTTTGGGGCGATCGCAGAGCCCACCCCCTCCCCCAATCAATCGCCCCACCAGCCAGTGGCCTGGGCCTCCCTCTGTGGGGCAATTGTGGGGTGATGGCGGGGCCCCCCAACCATTAACATTGCACCTGACTTGGCTGGCCTAGTGCTAGTGCGTGTCATACTGTGGTCATCCGGACAGTTGTTCTGCTGTTTGGTCATTCGATCAATTTGCATATTATACTTTTATTATTATAGACTATAGGCTCAGTGCATAAAATTCATGCACAGAGAGAGGGGGTGTCCCTCAGCCCAGCCTGCACCCTCTCCAATCTGGGACCCGCAAGAGCAGGGGTCACCTAAATACATTCTGCATATCAGATATTTACATTATGATTCATAACAGTAGCAAAATTACAGTTATGAAGTAGCAACAAAAATAATTTTATGGTTGGGGGTCACCACAACATGAGGAACTGTATTAAAGGGTTGCGACATTAGGAAGGTTGAGAACCATTGCCTTAGAGGGATGTCCGACTGCCCGTTTAGGCCCAATCCCACAATCCAGGACTGCTGGCTCCCAACCGCTCACCTGTCTGCCTGCCTAATTGGCCTCTAACCGCTTCTGCCTGCCAGACTGATCAACCCCTAACCACTCCCCTGCAAGCCTGATCAACACCTAACTGTTCCCCTGCCAGCCCAATCGCCCCCACCTGCCCTCCCCTGCCAGTCCTGTTGCCCCTAACTGCCCTCCCCTGCAGGCCTGGTTGCCCCCAACTGCCCTCCCTGCAGGCCATCTTGTGGCGGCCATCTTGTGGCCACATGGGGGTGGCCATCTTTGACCACATGGGGGCTGCCATCTTTGTGTGTTGGAGTGATGGTCAATTTGCATACTGGTCATGGCTAATTAGCATATTCCTCTCTTATTGTGTTGGCGTGATGGTCAGTTTGCATACTGGTCTAATTAGCATATCTGGTCGTGACTGTGAGGACATCATGACCAATCTGCATATTACCCTTTTATTAATATAGATTTAAATTAAAGTCCCTGTAGTTCTCAGCACTAGCTTTACTTTGAAAATCACCTGGGGCCCAGCTGGTGTGGCTCAGTGATTGAGCATTGACCGGGAAGTCACAGTTCAGTTCCCAGTCAGGACACATGCCTGGGTTGCAGGCTCCATCCCAGGTTGGGAAGTGTGCAGGAGGCAGCTGCTAATCAATGATTCTCTCTCATCATTTATATTTCTATCCTTCTCTCCCTCCCCCTTCCTCTCTCTGAAATCAATTTAAAAAAAATAAAGAAAATTATCTGGGTAAATTTTAAAAATGCTGGTGAATTCAACCCAGCCCCAGAGATCCTCATGTAATTCTGTAGTATGACCTAAACATGGGGATTTTTTAAAGCTCCCAGGAGATTCCAATGTGCAGCCAAGGCTGAGAAACACTGATTTAGACCTAGTGATCAAAGGTTTCCTATGACAGTGCCAAGAGCAAAAGCTCATATTTTAAGGCTAACAACATTTGAATAATAATACATCAGTATTAGTTATTGATCAAATATATCATGGCTACTGACAAATGGTTATATTCATAGATATACTGTTTTATAATAAGAAACATGCTGTGAGTTTGTGTCCACATTCCCTTTTCTGATATATTCTACACAATTTCTTAAAGATACAAAAGCAAAGTTTTATGTGTTCTTACTAAGTGGCTTTGTGCTATGAAGTAGAAATCATCTCAGCCTCTGAGGAGCTAATTCTCCTTTTGTTGCATGACCGGCTCATTAAACTTTAGTGCTTGGGCACCAGTTTCCTTTCTCTAGGGCTTAGCCTGGGACAACACTGGGACTCATTGACAAGAAAGGCAAGTTCCTGCCTGTGGAAGCTCTTTGAGGCTGTACAAGGGCAACGCCTAATTCATGAGGCCTCCAGAGCCCAGACTTTTGCCAAATCATCTATTTTTGGCCAATCTGTCTGTTACCAAAGTAAAAGCATCAGTGATGATATCTAGAAGCAAAAATATTGAATAAAGCTCAAAGTGGTTGAATGCACTGTTTTATTAAAAGGAAGTTGTCAAAAGCAATCAATGGAATACTCATCAATGAACATTTAATAATGTCTCCTTTCCGTCCCAATCCCAAATGTTAGCATATCAGGTTACAAACATGGGGAAGAAAACATTTGTCAAAGCTCACAACTTTTTTACACACTTAAAGGCTCAGAGCAAGTTTAAGAGCATAGTACTATAGGTGTGGTCATAATACTTGCCAAGGTACTATTTTTTGCCTTCTTTGCTTCTTATACTACAAAACAGAGTAACTTGAAATTATTGAAAAAGATTTAGAATCCAAATCTAGTTTTCTAATTATAAAAAGCTATGTAGCAAATTGCATAAACTAGAATATCGTTGTCCTTGTATTAGTTATCTGTTGCTGGGTAACAAATTACTGCAAACTTAGAAGCTTAAAACAATACATATTTATTATCCACAGTTTCCTTGGATCATGAGTCCAGGCACAATTTAGCAGGCTGTTCTGCTCTGGGCCTCCCAAAGTTGTAATCAGGTGTCAGTTAGAACTGCGGTCTCATCTGAAGCCTCAACTAAGGAATAATCCACTTCCAAGTTCACCCAGGCTGTTGACAGAATACATTTTCTCTACTGGTTGTCAACTGGAAGTTGCCCTCAACTCCTAGAAGCTGTCCCCAGCCTCTTGTTACATGAACCACTCAATATGGCTGACTTCATCTTCACATCCATATGGAGAGAGTCCCTAGAACAAGATTACTAGCAAAACATTCTTTTATAATATAACATAATCACAGGAGTGACATCTATTGCCTTTGCCATATTCTATTGGTTAGAAGCAAGTCACAGCTTTCATCCACTTGCATACTCTGGCTCAACCCCCATCACTAGCTTCCAATGCTGTGCACCTGAGACAAGACCCAGTAACCACAACATGCATGATGATTGCCAGTACCCATATCTGATCAAGTTCCTCTCAGTAATTGTCCATCCATGCCCCCCTCATTCTTCTGGTTGGCTACAAATCTCCAGCTATCTTTTCCGTGTTTGGAATTGAGCTCAGTTCCACACTGAAGTCTCTCTCCCCAACTGCAGTAGCTCAAATAAAATCTGCCTTGTCATTTCCCAAGTGCCTGGAGCAAAATTTATTTTATATACAAATCCTAAAGAAGTTCAGACAGAGTCATCAGAAATCACTGCTTCCCACTCTTGGATTCACGGGAGATGTAGTCTATCCCTGCACAGGCCCATGGTTGAGACTCAGCATATAATACTACTTGTGAGCAAATCCTTGAAGGATTAGTGCAGGGTCAGGCAGAAAAATCACACAAGAAATTCACAGAAGAAAAGGAGCTAACCACAGAGTAGGGCATGTCTAGTGACCATGATGTACCAAAACTGGTCCCATGGCATGACCATGGCTGTTGTTAATTTGCCCTGGTTTCCAGCCTTATTCTCCAGTGTTCTTGTTAATTCCATTGGCTGTTTCTATCATTCTAACAAATTTTTTTAGTATATAGTTAAAATAGCCAACATCAGTTTCTGCATTTGCAACCCAGAAACCTGATTAATAGGCTTCACCATTACCTAGTTTCAATTTCATTTTTATTAAAATTAATTTTTAAATACATAAAAGAGAGAAATATTAGTTTCCCAGGGCTGTATTAACAAATTACCACAAATTGGGTCACTTAAAACAACAGAAATTTATTTTCTCACAGTTCTGGAGGTTCAAAGCCAATGTGTTGGCCAGATTGGTTCCTTCTAAAAGCTCTAAGAGAGAACCTGTTCTGTGCCTCTGTCCTAGCTTCTGCTGATGGCTGGAAATTCTTGGCATGCCTTGACCTGTAGATGCATCACTCCGATCTCTGCCTCTGTCTGCACACAGTGTTCTCCTTGTGCATCTATCTGTGTCCACATTTCCCTTTCTTGTAGGGACATCAGTCATTGGACTAGGACCCACCCTAATACATTATGTCTTATTTTAACTTGCTGACATCAGCAAAGACCCAATTTTCAAATGAGATCACATTAACTGGTACTAGGGATTAAGACTTGAACATATCTGTTGGTGGGGAGAGGTAGGGGACACAATTTAACCACAACACAGAGAAACTATTTACCATGTACTTCCAGAACTGAAAATCAGAGTAAAATGAGTCAGGTCAGAGGTGGAAGGTTAACATAGGAAGATGGTACAGGTATAGGACAGTGCAGAGGTCCTGGGAGACAATGCTGAGTCACAGAGCACACTTTACAAGCCAATCATCTTCAATTTTAATTACACTTACTCTCCTAAATTTAGGAAAATTTTACCCTCCTAAGAAGAGGGTAGGGAACTACAACTAATAAAGGGGAAAGAAGTAGAAAAAGACAGTTATGTTAGGGTAACAAAGTTAAAATTAGATTGACAATTTAAAGGAAATAGAGACCACAGCTTCATGAGAATTTAAAATAAATATTCCAAAGCAAATATCGATACTAATAATAGACAAATATGTAAATTGACCATCCCTCCACTATGTCCAAAGCCAATCAGGAGTGAGTATGCAAATTAACCCAACAAAGATGGCGGTCCTGTGGGTAGCACGCAGGCACTGAGCAGCCAGGGGCAGGGTGGGACGCTTGTGTCATCACCATGGCAACAACGCAGGTGTTCAGTCCCTCCCCAGCCTCTCCAGTCCTCTGGGCAGCACAGGAAGGCAAAAGGAAGCTCCGGGCCAGAGCAAAGGCGGAAAGGTGGCTCCGTGCATCGGGCCTCTAGTAACAACATAAAATGCTATACCAAATAGTTCACTTAGAAAATCAAAACTGTGTAGCTTAGTAAAAATGTGAATATAGTTTTAATGAGTCACTGAATAAATACATCCTCATGAATTACTCTCATATTTTACTATACTATTTGCTAGAAAACCAGTCTCAAGATAATTGTACAGAACAGAAGGAGCCAAGGAAAAACCCCAGGCATTAACTTCCTAAAATTGTAGAAACTATAAATGAGCAAAACTTTGTTCTTGGGATTGAAATGACTGCTGTTTTCGCTCTTTGGTCTCCCTTCATTTCCTTTTGATGTCTCCACAAATCAGTGACAGCTACAACACTTCTGCTGAGGCAGCACTTTTCTCCCAAGTGATCTCATAATGTCTGAGAGAATGTTTGAAACTTCATACACTCCTTAATTTGCAAAGAATACCTTATTTTCAAGTGCCTTAAACTATAAATCAAGTGGCACAGAATAAAGATGAGAAGTACTCTAAAGGGTTAAAGTTAAAAAAAAAAAATAGCGCCAGGAAGTATTGCCACCAATCTTTGGAATCTTGGGAAGAAGATTTAACCATATATTTACTTGAATCCTCAATGCTATATTTTTCTGCACTAAGCAGTATTAAAGAAAAACATCATCAAATGCATGATAAAATGAAAGACAAAGGGGGAAATGGGCAACTGCTCCATTCTTGATGATAATGGAAAGTAGTAGTTTGTTTAAAAAATTTGGAATGTTCAATTGTTCTATTTCATCAAATTATTTTCTTTATATTTCTTTCTCTTTCCATCCCACTCTTCTGATCAAAATATTACTCAAAATTTACACAATCTTCACAATTGATTCTTGTGAGAGAATAGATCTGAGGGGTACAAAGCAGATGGAGGCATGGAGCCCCTTTGGATGGAGGGGGACTTGTTAAAAGATTTCAGGAAGAGTGAGTGGAGGTTTGAAATCTGCTCCTTAGCTAACTGGCTCATTATCTCTATGTGGTGGCTAAATGCATTCCTACTTCTCTACAGCCAAGAGATGCATGAGTTGCTGTATTCCAGAGTTGTGACCTCCTCCGTTACCAATGGTAGCAGCCACTTTTTTATTTCACAGAAACATAACAGGGAGGCAACGTGCCAATGTGAAAATAAAGTTCTTGCCCTAACTGGTTTGGCTCAGTGGATAGAGCATCGGCCTGCGGACTGAAGGGTCCCAGGTTCGATTCCAGTCAAGGGCATGTACCTTGGTTGTGGGCACATCCCCAGTAGGGGGTGTGCAGGAGGCAGCTGATCAATGTTTCTCTCTCAGATCAATGTTTCTAACTCTCTATCCCTCTCCCTTCCTCTCTGTAGAAAATCAGTAAAATATATTTAAAAATAATAAAAATAAAGTTCTTACATAGAAGGGAGATGTTCATGGACAGCATGAAAGTAGAGGTGTCCACTGAGAAATGACCTCCTTATTCCAGATAACCCTAGGAAATGACAGGGAAACACTACTGGGATGAGGAACAGGAAGCTGCGGTGAAAACGGGCTGGAAAGTCTATCAGGGAAGAGTCAAAGACCTACATACAATTTTTGCAAAAGATTCCTTTTTGTAGATTGATCCCAACATTCTTTGTTCACCTTAAAAGAATAGCACTCTGAACCCCCTGGTCATCTGGTTTTAAGCACTTATTGTCTGTTTTTTGTTTCCATCACTGCACTGAAGTAGCCAATGACCTTCTGAGCACCAAATTCAATAGTCTTGCCTCTGTCTTCCTCCTACCGAGCTGCCCTGCTGCATTTGACTCTGTTGGTTTTGTCCTTCTTCAAACTCTCTCTTCCTTATACTTCACTGAATACATCTTCCTCATGGTTCCCTGTGTCTCTGATTACTCCTCTCTCTCCTTCAATTTATCTTCCTTTTCCTAAGTGAAGAAATCTCCCCCCAAAGTCATTGCATTTTGCTTTTCTCTCTCGCTCTCTACTGACTCATTTCCTTCACAAAGGCTGTCTTCACCCCACTGCCACCTAAATTTGAAGTACTTGTCTTTGAATCTCCATTATTTTTAAACCGTCTCCTGGCTTATGGTGGAGTTTGTTAGCTATTTGTACATGTCTTTTTTTTTCTTACAATCTATTAGATTCAAGCAGTCGGAAGTATACACCCTGTCATTTATCTTTGCATCTCTGGAATTTAGGCCAGTGAAAATTTTTCTAATTGAATTGAATCTGCTTTTCTCTTACAGAAATGATAGTTTAAGTAAATAAGGGACAAAGGCTTTCAAATGGCATTTAAATTCAAAATCAGTCCCTTTTCTACATTTAGAAATCATTCCTCTGTCTTGTAAGAGAAACTTTCATCCCACTGATCACAAAATTGAAACCAGTTATCTTTTTCAAACACCTCAAATGTGCTGAAATAAGGAAGAAAGCAACAGGGTAGCATTTTCTAAAACACATACAAACATTGCTGTACTACTAGAAAATCATGGTGACATACTTTTTTCTCCTCAATTAAAAATAAAGAAAAGCCTTATTTTTTGTCCACTTGAAATGATACACAATATGTACTTAACTTGTAAGACGTTCAAACTCCTAAAAATACCACCCATTATAGCACAGCATTTTCCTCATTCTGCCAGAAATTCAGCTTATATCAATAGGAAAACTGCTGTGCACTTTTACCTAGATATTTGAATAGTTCCAAGCAAAAACATCTATAATTTCAGTGCATTATTCTCCCCCTGCCCCTTATCACCATCACCACCGCCAAAAAATAAAAAAAAGTCTGTGAAGAACTCCTATCAAGACATTCCAAGATACAGTCTTCAAATGAACAATTTTTAACAACAACATGAATAATATTTTCAGATGAGAGAAGCCAAGAAGCCTGGCAAGATGAGTGAACCTCTTCCCCCAGACCTAATAGCCCGGCTGCAATCTAATTTTCCATCACACTTTATTTAACTTTTCTTTACTTATATCGCATAAATTAACTCAGCAGCCATGCAGAATAATGTTGCTTCATTTAGATCTTAATTAATGAATGTGATCACAAAGCCATGTGTACAATTTCAATGAAGATACACTATAATTATTCTATTGTACGGGTTAGCGTTTCAGCCGTGTATTAATATATTTTGAATGTGTAATATATGATGCTTTTGTTTTCTTCTGCCATAGCACCCTACTGAAATATGTCTACCAGTTAAGAAATACTAAAATAAATTATTAAACACAAAGAAAGGGAAAAGAAAGGGGGGTAAATCAGGAGGAAAAAAAGAAATGACAAAGGAAGAAGTATGCTCCCAGTAACTCATTTCCTCATATAAATTTTATTTGCAAATCGCTTCATTAAGTAATGCATTAAGTTGTGCTACAATAGATCATATTTCTTTACCAGCCTTTAAGTGAGGGGTTTTGCAGATAGGGAACTCTGGGCATGTGAGCATATGTAAAAAATGGAAAAGAGAAATCACAAAAGAATACAGGCACTTATGTCTGCAGTCAGTCATGAGTTGCACCAGTAAGTACCAGCTTGAGACCATGAATTATTTCTGCCCAGGCCATATAGTTTATGGAGTCCTGCTCAGGGAACATTACACCCGTAGGGCAGGCAATTATATGTCTTAGAATTAATCCCAAATAAGACAGTGATTTAGAAATAGACACATTCTCTTTTGAAGAGCTTTTAGTTATAAAAAGTCATTTTTTTCCTTCCCTACCCTGAAGGCCTTCTAACCACCCCCTCTCCTCTCCCCTCCTCTATTAAAGGTATAAAACAGTGCTTCCACCTGCTAGCACTCACAGACCAATAACTTTAATTTTTGGCACTTATTTACAGGCTGAATAGACCCATCCACACCTGCTTTCCCCTTAATTAGCTGGCTATCTAAAGGCTGCAGATTGGAGGCTGCCAGCTTCCTGAACCAAGAGGAAGATCATTTAGTTGCTGATGTAAGAGAACTGGAAGTGGGGAAAGGAGGAAAAATAATCTTTTTTTTAGAGAAACCAGAGAGGAAAACATTAGTACTAAAAAAGGAATCATTAATGAAGAATAAGAGAGCAAAATATACATGTTATTACATATATCATAATATATACACTAGAGGCCCAGTGCACGAATTCATGCACCAGTGGGTCCCTCTGCCTGGCCTGTGGGATCAGGCAGAAATCAGCTCTCCAACATCCCCCAAGGGGATTGTGAGAGGGTGCAGGCCAGGCCGAGGGACCCCACCAGTGCACAATTGGGGCCTGGGAGGGACATGGGAGGTTGGCCAGTCGGGGAAGGACCATGGGAGGGATCCAGGGCATGTCTGGCCTACCTTGCTCAGTCCTGATCAGCCGGACCCCAACAGCAAGCTAACCTACCAGTCAGAGCCTCTTCCCTCTGGTGGTCAGTGCACATCATAGCGAGCAGTTGAGCAGCCTTAGCATATCATTAGCATATTACTCTTTGATTGGTTGAATGGACGACTAGACACTTAGCATATTAGGCTTTTATTAAATAGGATAATATATTGTGATGTACATAATATTTATATAACTTTACAAAAATAGAATACGTATCTTTTTCATTTTTTAGGCAACTTCAAGCCAGCAAAATAAACAGCAGCCCTAATTAGCAATGATATAATCACTTCTACTTTAAAACATCTGAAATTTTTCATGGTATCCAACTTTCTTCCCAATTTACCTAAGACATAACCCTATATAGCCCTTACAGAAGTGAGGAAAGAGACCCTCAGAATAGAGTAAAATAAGAACTGGGTTGGGTTCAGAAGCCTCTGTGGCTCTAGACTTCAATCTGTTGCTGACCCACTGAAGAATTTGGATAAGTCTCATAATTAGTTTGCCTCAGTGTCCTCATCTGTAACACATGGGGATGGATAAGGTGGTCTCCAAATCTTCTTCTGCTTGACTATCCTACTGTTATTTCACCCCCTCTCTGCAACAAAAACTACCACTGAAATCACCCAGTGGCAAGGGAAAACCAACAAAAAGAAGAGTATTTAATAAAACATACTCACTTTTCACATCACTGTAATGTTTAAAAAGTTTCAAACCACAGAAGATGAATTTCAGAACACAGTGGAAACTTTAATGATGATCTCCTCAACTTCCTTATGTAACAGATAAAAACAAGGCCTAAGATGGTTTACTGATTTATTCCAGGTTCATAGAGCACAGTCAGGAATAAAAATCAAGTTAAACTGTCTCCCAGGTCAAATAACGGGTGATTTCATAATGAAACAATCTAACCGTACACACACATTTGTCCTTAAGTTTGCACCAAACTAAAACTGGACTCATAGAAAAGAAGGGCATGCTGCATGCTAAATTTTAGTTGCAAGTTTCTCTTTCCTTCATATGGTTTACAAACTCTTTATAAATGCAATGGATGCTCAATATAAATTCGATATAAGTAAAAATGTGCTCTCCAAAGGCCCTTCAAGATGAGTCCCAGACCAGCATGTCTGTATACTCCAGATAAATTGCAAGCATGCCTCCAGATCAGTGCACTTCTCTACTTAAATCACATTGGTAGGGTCCACTGCCCTCAAGATAGTATCAAACTCCTCACAGGAACCTAGGAAGCCTTTGCAGCTGACAGCTGCTCACTTCTCCAGCTTTATCTCCACCTGATGCTCACCCCAGCAAATTGTATCTTTCAGCCACATTGAACTATTTGCAGCTTCACAAGCACAGCCTGTTCTCTCCCACTTCTCCTTCCCTCTCTCGTTTTCACCTGCACTGATGTATTATTCATCCTTCAAGTTCTACGTTTTGCATCACTTCTTCCAAAAAGTTTTACATTTGACCCTCCTATGGCCGACTTAGTACTGCTAATGTGCTCCTGGTGCTTCCTTCCACCTGGTACAGCTGACCCTTGAACAACAAGGATTTGGAGTATGAGTGTCCACTTTTATGTGGATTTTTTTTTCAAAACAGTTGGACCTTCTTATCCATAGCTTTCACACTTGTGAATTCAACCAACCGAGGATGGAAAACAGTATTGTCACATTCCCATCCACAGATTTCCAACCACGGACTGAAAATGCTGGTCTTCCATCCTCAGTTGGTTGAATCTGCAGTTCTGAAGGACCGATTGTAATTATGTTTTGGAGAGTCAAAGGTTATATGCAGGTTTTCAACTGGCTGCTGGGGGAAGAGGGCAGCGGCCTAACCTATGGTGTTCAGTGGTGAACTGTATTACTTTACTCGCATTTCATTCATCTCTCTCATTGCATGGTAAGCTTAAGAGAAGGAATTTTCTTCTTCTGAGTTAAATGCCCCATAGTGCTTAGCACTGTGATAGCTACTCAAGAAACGTTTGGCAAATCTATATACATAAAAGCATTAAGCAACCAGCCAACCAGCTGACCATTTGACCATCCTACTGGTAGCTATGACATGCACTGCCCACCAGGGAGCAGATGCTCAATGCAGGAGCTGCCAAGCTGTGGTGAGTTGGCAGATGTGGATCTCAGGTGGCTCACCCGGAACCAGAGAGGAGGAAGCCTGATTCTGGGGTGTGTCACCCAAGAACCACCCTCTCGCAATCCAGGACCGTTCAAGGAGAGCCGGTTTGGGCTCAATCCCCACAGGTCAGGCCAAGAGACCCCACCAGTGCACAAATCCATGCACTGGCCCTCTAGTAAACTAATATTAAGAGAGCTGAAATTAGGAATTCATTACTGTGAATTAATTTGGTCACCTACATAATAAAAGAGAAATATGCCAATTGGTGTCACTCCACTATACCCACCAGCCAATCAGAGTGACTATGCAAATTATCCTAACAAAGATGGAGGTTAATTTGCATATGCAAGTACAGAGCAAAGACTGAAGGCTCCGGCTGGAGTGAAGACTGAAGACTGAAGACTGAAGACTGAAGAATTCGCTGGGGCTGCAGTGGAGAAGCCAAGCCTCGCTGCAGCCAGACCAAAGGCCTGGGTCCCGGGTGCTGGAGGAAAACCGGTGCCAGCAGCCAGGGGAAGGAAGGCCTATTGCACGAATCTTTGTGCAACAGGCCTCTAGTGTATATTATAAAGAACTGACTATGTGTCTCTATAATTTACATAAAGTATTAAAGTATTTTCCTTTATGCTCATAGACTCGTTGACTTGCCCAGGATTCTTTGAGCAACCTCAAATTCATGAGATTTACTGACTGAGGTATAGGTATGGATGCAGAGCTGTTGGCTGGGATCACTCAATAACTGAAAATGTACTACTGCACTCTAGTTTTGTAGGATTATCAGTTTCAATTGTGCCCAGGAGTCTGTAGAAGAGAGTGAATAAGAGATGAATTCTGGAGTCTGATTACCTGAATTGAGTCTGATCTCTGTTATGAATGTAGCCTCAAGCAAATTCAATCTCTACTTTATAGAATAAATTAATTAATGTATGTAAAAATCTTAGGAAAATATTGGCACATAGGAATTGTTCAACACTCACTTAATACTTTTGTTATGATGATGATAATCATAATCATTATCCCTAATCGCTTTATATATGTTGTTGCTTCATTTAGTATTCACAACTCAAGGAAAAAGTTGTCTCCATTATGAATTAACACAAGATAAAACACTGTAACATCATTTTGGAATATGGGATGTTACAAAAGTTGTATTTACAAATGTCAAGATTCCTCACCTCACTTCCACACTCTAAAGACAAGTTGCCCCTTAAACATCCTTATTCTATTAATGTTATATGTATGATTCTCTCAGTTACCCACAAACACAAAGCACTGGAATTTTCTTCAATTTTTGCCTCTCAGCCACAATACACAACTGATTCTCTTCTACAATATCTCTTGCATTATTCTCACCTTTTAATTCTTACTCCTCTCCTCTTTATTCCAGTTCTCATTGTGTCAAAAATTAGATGACTCTATACTTAATAACTCTTGTTTTTTACTAGTAGTTTCTGAAATATCAATTTTGCAGTGATAGAGATCTGCTTTCAGAAATTAAAAAATTATTAAATGTAATCAAATAAAAGCCAACCACAAACTTCTCCCATTTTCTGCATCTCTTCCCGAAAGCCAATAAAAATTTTTAAATAAATCAAAAACAAACAGAAAAAAACTGATCCAATGATTTCCATATCAACCACATCAGACAGAAAGCTTTTGAAATAATCCACATGTCTTATTAGGAATGTAAATTCCATACCAATTTCACTTGCAGTTTCCTAGTGTGGGGGCCTTGTCTAGAGTATGCCCAATATTCAAGGCCAATCTGAGCATGGGAATCCTAATCAGAGTGTTCAAGGTTAGTTTTCTATACACAGGTGCAAAAGCCAGGACACAGCAAGCTATACACTGTGTAGGCGTGCCTTTCTATAGCCCAAATACTGATGTCACTACTAGTATTGGGCATAAAGCCTCTTTTGTTTGAGCTTGATTGAGCTCGTATATAAGTTGCCACTGACCAGCCTGTTGCTGCCTACTTTGTTTGTAATAAAGCATGTCCCATTTTCCTGCTTGTTTTTTCAGTTTCCTACAACCAGAAGGGTCAAGTCCCTGGCTGAGGAGCTTGCCCTTGACACCTAGTGACTTATTTGTGCTTTTTTTTTTTTTTTAGGATAATTAAGCAAAAGAAGACACTTAGTGAAGTGAATTAACTTCTCTTCTACAATTTGGTTTTCGTGGTACTAATCACTTTTGTAAGACCAAGTATGCTTTGAGACATCAACAAACCTTTTTTTCCTCAGCTCTTAGAAATGAACAAAATGGAGAGAAATGTTTACCTCAATTCTCCTTAAGGGTTTGTCAGTTTTCCATTTGACTCAAACTAACCTCCAAGTATATTTTTCTGATTCTTGTGACCTCTTGGTCAGGACAAAATAAGAAAGGAAACAGTCCCATGGCTAATAAACTGGAGTGTGACCTGGAGAGCAGTCCAGGGACTAACCTCTGAGAACTCACAACTCTTGGGCATCCACAAAGTTTCAATCACCATCATAGCCTGGGTGGATGTCCAATCCAGTAGACCAAATTCTATTTATCTTCTTAGAAAGTATCTCAGAGTCAGAGATGCATGTCTATACTGTTCCCTCTTTCAAAGAGTGCATCACACACAAAAAAGGAATGCTCGTAATGTTGCAGGCATCTTGTCTACAATTCAAACAGTACTCATTTACTTTATTGATTGGAAAATAAACTGCAGGTTTTGAAAGATGACCACCTCACTGTGGGGTTCTCCTTTGCCCTGACTATGGCTGTGCTTAGAGAATAATGCTCCGTTGGTCACTAATGACTCAGAATACTTTTACAGGTATAATTAATTTATTCTCGAAATATATCTATAATCCAAGAGTAAATTATGAAAAATTGAAACCAAGGAGTTAATTCAAACCATTTTCCCCAGATTTGAGTTTTAGGGTAAATGAGAGGGAAGGAATGGAAATTTTAGAAAAAATAAAAATGGACATATCTTTGTATTAAAGGATACCTTTTAAAATACTAGTATATAGAGATACTTTAATTGAAATTATATGTTTTTCTATAAAATTATCATACTTTATATATTTTAAGATAGTATACATAAATAATAATTATAAAATGATTGCTTAAATTATTTAGCCTTTCTAAGTAAAGCCAATGTGAACGAAAGGGGCCACATGATAACCTGACAAACTCAGGGAAGGCCTGCATGGCGGTCTTGCAAACTCAGAGACCTAAAGTAACCACAGAGGATGGTCTGAAATTAAACTTTAACTAAAAGCAGCTATGGTGGTTAGTTACGCCCTGGGCCAGTATCTTTACTGACAATGTCAGCCTTTACCTTAACTGAGCCTATCTGTCTTTTTGCATCTATGATAACATATCCTTGAAATGTCTGGGTAACTTGTAACTTCCCTTTTTCCCACACCCCTCAGGCCACAACCAAATGCCCTGAAACCAGGACAGCAGAACATAAATTCCTTCATTGTTATCATGTTAATTGTTGACTTTTGGTTATCCTGCACCCACCTAAGTATGTGTCTATCATTTTACTTTTTATCCAATCCCAGAGGTTCCCCCACCCCCTGCTTTGCTTTCTCCCGCCTCTCTAATCTATCACCAATAGATTTCATGTAACCCACCTACATCTCCTCCTTTGATTGCAATGTATTGAAATGGATGAAAAAAGCACCACTCTCTGGAACATTATCCCAATACATTGAGGTTTTGCTTCCTTGGAATTGTTGACAGTTTGGCTCAAATAAACTCACAAAAATTATTTACAGGTTTGAATGTTTTCATATTAACACCAATCATTAAAAAGTAGAGAAAATCTTCCTAAGAAACTAATTGCCTAGTTTTAAAAAGAGAAAGAAAAATGTAACAAATAAGTTTGGTTTTCTGGACTTTAGTATCAATCACTTAGAAATGTTTCATTGAATTTACTGAGGGGGTGGGGGGGATAGGACGGGAGAAAGCTCCCTGGGTACCTGTTTTTGCCATAAATATTCTTTAAAATAATCTCTTATTCTGAGATTTCACCTTTAGAATCTCTGAGTCATCTAATGCGCCCATCTTATCACCTCCAGTCTTTTGAAAACTCTCTGATGGTTCTAAGACAAGTGTCCTTCAAAGTTTCCCAACATGTGATATTTCTAAATTCAGACAACTTGCTTTCATGTTGCAAAAGATGAGAGTAAAACCAGGTGCAAGCCAGCAGGGGACTCAATGCTGGGTCGCGCAGAGGGCTTGTTGCTGCGAGCCATGGCTTGATAAGCTCTCAGGCTATGTCCCTTGACAAAGGCCCCAATGTGCATTTTATTTTACAACAGGACAATGAAACCTTCCACTTCCACCTCTGAGGCTTTGTTTCAAACTAGTTGAATCCCATTTTTGCTTTTGAAAATGGAAGCTACTCCAGACTGCGCTGGATCTTTTCTCTTATCCCATCCAAGTCCACTGTGCACTCTTTTCCACTATGTCCTGGGAGGCTAACCGTGTGGACCACTCTATCAGCAAGCTTCTTGCACTCTGGCTGCTAGTTGGGTTTTCTGGGGAGAACCCATTAGGAGGAGACAGGAACTCAGAGAGCAGACAGAAATCAGTGTAGAACTCCATCAGCAAGCTTCTTGCACTCTCCCAGAGGAGAACCCACTAAAGTAGACAGGAAATCAGAAAAAGGGAAAGATGGAGGAGAGGTAGTCATTCATGTGCCCCCTCTCCGCAATGTCATCATAGGATAGCACTGTCCCTAGACTGAAGGTCACAGCTCCTGTCAAGCGTCCTTCTTCACACAGTTTCTTTTAGGGCTCTGGAAATGCTTCCTCTCTTCAGTCATCCTGTGGTTTCTCTACAGTCTGAACACACTGTTGTGAATAGTCCCCTTATTAAACTCTTCAAATTACCTAATTTCCTGCCAGGACCTGGACTGACACAGATTGTATTCAACTCCCACTCTGAGAACAAACAAGAGGATGAGACCATAGCTATGAATATAAAGTCAACAAAAGGAAATCTACATACAAGGCACAGCATCCTAAATTGAGAAAACAGTGGTCTCCCCAAGCTAGAAAGTCTCCAACTCACTTTTAAAATGTTACCCAGGCCCAGCCAATGTGACTCAGTGGTTGAGAATTGATCTATGAACCAGGAGGTCATGGTTCGATTCCTGGTCAAGGCACATGCATGGGTTGTGGGCTCAATTTCCAGTAGGGGGCATGCAAGAGGCAACCGGTCAATGATTCTTTCTCATTATTAATGTTTCTCTCTCTCTCCCTCTCCCTTCCTCTCTGAAATCAATAAAAACGTATTTAAATAATTAAATAAATAAAATAAAATGTTTTTTGCCATGCTTGCCTGTAAAATAGAAATAACAATACAATATTTCCTAACAAATCATGCACAAAATAAATGCCTTTAGAAAAAATTTAGTAGAAATAAATTTTAGGTAGCAAGATTTAAAATACTTATCCTAATAATGATTTTATAGTTCTAGAATATTTATAGTTCTTTAAACTATTTCAAGGGGAAACATAAGAGAAATCTTCATGTTTCCCTCCATTTCTTGCCCATTTGTATGTTTTTTAAGCCTTCATGTTTCTAAATAGGCAGAGTTATTTTTAACCCTATTTGAGAACGAGGAAAGCTGAGGCATGAAGAGATGGCTTGATTAACTAGTGTTGGGGATAAATTTCCATGAAAGATCATCCAACTCCTAGAATTCATAACTCTCAACTTAATCTCTGAAAAGCAAGTGTAACAATATCATGACTCAAAGATAATGCCAAGTAATTCCTGTTAGAAGCATTCCTCTGACCCATGATGCTGATAGACTTATTGCACACTCACATTTTAATAGTCCATTTGGTCCTAATCCAAGACACAGCCCTAGCTACAGCCCTAAATGAATTCCCCTACACTTTTCATTTCTTCTGGGGAATTGGCCTAATTATAGTGACTACTTTGGAGAGAGCAATGGTTTGAAAACCTTGCCTGAGGGATACAAACGTTGTTTTACTTCATAATTAGGCATTTCTGTCCCAGGGGCATTTTATAGTCATAGTTTGAAATAACAGCCATTATTTTATTACACTTTTCTATTTTTTGCACGTAAAAAATATTTAGAACATGTTTTTAGCTGAGTTTTATTAGTCATAATGCCAGAAAGCGCCTGGTGTTATGGATGATGGAATTATCTTTGAGGGCTTCCCTTTAGTGTTATTTCTTCCTTATAGTCTACATTCTCTCCGTGTTTGGTACTAAAAGTGAAATACAGAGTGGAAATTGAATATTCTATCTGTTCCTGGAAGTGACCTGTACACAAGGATAAAGTGAACCCCACCCATATGCCTTCCCATTCTCTTGTCCTTTTGCCACATAGGTAGGTAACTACTTTTGTCTTGGGTAATGCCATATTAACAAGAACTAGGAATGTGGAATCAATTCAGCAGGCACAGAAGTAACCATTCAAAAACAATTGACATGATATAATGCCCCTATCAGGCAATGGGATTAAATGTCTCTCCTGGGGGGTGTGATAAACACAAGTTTATATACATGCACTGGCACACATGCATACAGAGAGAACAGAATAATGAAGTCATAGAAATGGAAGGGATTATCTAATATATCTAGGCAATTATTAAACATAATACAGAAATTGCCTCTATAATATCCATCAAGTTTCTGCATAAATTCTTCTAAGGACAGAGTACAGATTACATTACAACATACATCACACTGGTACTCTATGAGAATATTATCCCTTATGTAGAGACAAATGCTGTTTCCCCTTCACTTCTGCCCAGTGACACCAGTTCTTTCCTTTGGTGGGACATAGAAAGATCCTAGTTCTTTCCTTACATTACAACCCTACTAATGCTTGAAAAATAGTTATCAGGTACTTTATAATGAAGGGTGTCTTTATGCTAGCCAGTACTATTTCCCACCTTCTTCTGATAATAGCATCTAATTTTCCTTTAGCCACACCTCGCTCACTCTTTTTTTTTTTTTTTTTTTTTTACTTTTGACACTATTACAGATGTCTCCCATTTCCCACCTTTGCCCCCCTCCATCCAGCCCCCAGCCCGACCCCCCTCCCTGGGCCTTCACCACATTCTTGTGTGTATCCACAGGTTATGCATATATGCATATATGTTCTTTGGCTAATCTCTTCCAGTCCCCCCACTTCTCTCCCCTCTGAGATCTGTCAGGCTGTTCCATGTATTCATGCCTCTGAACCTAATTTGTTCATCAGTTTATTTTGTATTCCATATATAAGTGAGATCATGCAGTATTTGTTTTTCTCTGATTGGCTTATTTCACTAAGCACAATAACCTCCAGGTCCATCTATGCTGCCTCAAAGGGTAAGAATTCCTTCATTTTTACATCGGCATAGTATTCCATAGTGTCAGTATACCCATCCTTTTCTACTGATGGGCACTTGGGCTATTTCCAGATTTTGGCTATTGTAAATGATGCTGCTATGAACATAGGGGTGCATATATTCTTTCTGATTGGTGTTTCAGAATTCTTGCTCACTCTTAATCCATGTGGTTGTTTGCAAGGGGGTACACACACGAGAATGGGTATGTGACCCAGACTTGCCAATAAGTAATTTCCTGCCTCAATGCTTAGTTTATAACTGGGCACTTGACAGGACTAAATCAATGAGACACAATTCCAGTTGTTTTTACAGAATCTTTGAGAAAGAGAAGTTCTCTTTCTGGTATTGGTTGTTAGTTTTAGAATGATGCAAGCTCAAAGTTTCAGGTACTACCTCATGGAGTGGTTTTTGCCTGAGAATGAAGCCAAATAAATCAGAGCCAAGAAGCAGAGGAAAGAGATCCGATGACATGGTTTGGGTATAAGGATATCAGTTGAACCTTCCGCCAGGTCTATTCCTGGACTTTTTACTTTATCCTTGAGTCACATTCCATTTCATTCTTTGCATAAGTCAGTATGAGTCATTTCCAACCAAAAGAATCGGGTCTTATTTTTTCTAAGGAGCATGGCAGATCCTCCAAATATTCTTTAAATGGAATGTTTTTCTACCTTTTTACCATCTTAATCAACTCAACGCTGACTTGTTTCAATAGAAATGAGCTTTATAAACTCTTACCCATAACTAAACCCAAATTATGAGATGTGCTCTGAGCAGTACAGAGAACAGTAAATGTCAACTATTACTAATCTGAATGTGCTAATTTTATCATTTTAGCTCAATATTCCATGAATAATATTGGATGGTTGATTTTCTATGTCAATTTGACTAAGCTATGGTATTCAATTTTTTGGTCAAACACCAATATAAATGTTGCTGTGAAGGATAGACTTCCAGTAAAGCAGATGGCCCTCCATCATGAGATCCCCATGAGGAAAAGGAATTCTGACTCCACACTGCCTTCAGACAAAAGAGTGCAACATTGACTTCTACCAGAATTTCCAGCCTGCTTGACTTCAGACTTGTCAGCCCCCTTCCCACAAGTAGTGTGTGTGTGTGTGTGTGTGTGTGTGTGTGTGTTATTGGTTCTGTTTTCTCTAGAGAACTCTGACTGATACAAATACAAACGATATCTTACTCTTTCCTTATTTGGAGTTCTCAGACAGTTAAGACACTCAATTATTTTACTTGCATAAGACTCCCCATCTTATACTTACTAATTCATTGCTTTAAACTAAGCTTATTTTACTTTACATGTATGCATACTATCATGATTTCCATCAATTAGATTCCTTCTTTTAGCATATTCATTAAGGTTCCCAGTTTGGGACCTATGCACATTTGATAAGAAGGTTTTGATCTCTTCATCTTAGTAATTAGAAAAATGTTTATTAAACTATAGCTTATATTGGAGCTTTATTGAACACGACTTGAGGCTCCTATCAACCAGTATCCTATTATTGAGCTCTTTAACCAGTTGTTAATCCATCTAACAGAATATTATCCAGCCCATGCTTCTCTATTTTGCCTACAAGAATGTTATAAAAGTTTCCAATAAATTATCTGCAGAAATAAAATTGACTATGTTCACAGAATTCTTTCCATCTTTCAACATATTAACCCATGCAAACCAGTTACTTTAACAT
This sequence comes from Myotis yumanensis, assembly GCF_028538775.1. Lineage (NCBI taxonomy): Eukaryota > Metazoa > Chordata > Mammalia > Chiroptera > Vespertilionidae > Myotis > Myotis yumanensis. The sequence goes on from NW_027223753.1 coordinate 78,295,534, forward strand.
AAGTTATTGTTTATGAACCCATTCTGGTTCTACCTGGTCACTGTTTTCTTTTGTGAAGACTTCTTATAAACAATTCATGTAGAATTTTGTAAGAGCACCATCAAAATAATAGCATAGTAAGCTTACATCCTATAGTTTTGCTCATTTTTTAAAATACCATCTTCTTCAAAGATGAGCAATATTGTTCCCATGATTATGTCTCCAAGTTTTTTCACTACCTTTAAAGGTATTACATCAGGGAAGTAGCTCCACACATTTGAAGGTGCAAAGTGTTTATCACCTTCTTTAACTTTAGTTAACTTTATTCATGTTAGTTTCACTCTTTACAGTTTAAATGTTTTACTCCTTGGTAAAGAAGGAAAAGATAAAACTGGGTTAAGTAAAAGGCAAATAACCAGGAAAAAATACTATAACAGATAAAACAGCCAAATGACTTTTATCTTTGTTCTATTAAAAATACATAAAATGTGACACTTAAACTATCAAAACTCCAAAACATAAGTAAGCAAAGGACATATAGATATTCATGAAACAGGAACTATATCTAGTCATAAAACAGGAGAAAGGTTGTACCCTTCATAGAGTTCCAATAATATAAGTTAAGATAAATGCTTTTTTGTTTGTTTAATCTCTTCACTTTTTTCACCCAGTCCCACAACTGCCCTCCCCTCTGACAACTGTTAATCTGTTTCTTTTGCTGTGCAGAAGCTCTTTATTTTGATGTAGTCCCATTTGTTTATTTTCTCCTTAGTTTCCATTGTCCTAAGAGATGTATCGGTAAAGATATTGCTGCAACATATATCTGATATTTTGCTGCCTATGGATTCTGTGGTAAGCAGCCAATCATAACAGTGGAGCCAGCACAGAGGGTGCGGCCCCACGGACAGGGAAAGAGTTACAGCTCAATGGAGAAATCTTTTCTACCCCAGCAGTGATAGCAGCAGTTGAGAATTATAAGAGATCATAAACAAAATAGTTGGAACACTTTGGGGAAAGTAAGGAGTAACTACAACCAATTGCCAAACCAATAGACATATACTTCTGAACAACTGCTCATTTAGACAGCCAGAGTCAAAATCCTCATCAACATCAAGGGAAACTTTAAGCAAAGCCAGAGCAGAGGCCATTGGCTGATTGCAACACAATCATTATACCTTCAAAGTTTTCTCATGGTATGGTATATTCTGAATTTTTTCTTTTAAATACATATAGAAACTACATGGGGGGGGGGGGGTGCATCTATTTATAATCAATATTTTGATTGGTTATATGAAATAACCAATCCTGTGCAAAGGCTATAGCTAAGTCTCAATCACTGCTGTGTTTTCCCTTCAACTTTTGCTTACTTGCTGGATTGTTTGGCCATTCTCACCTAACTGAGATTAAGGAAAGACAAAGAGGCAGAACTTTTAGAATTAGATTAAACCTTTTTACCTTTATTTCTGAAGGTCCTTCTTTTTAAAAAAAAAAAATGATTTTATTGATTTTTAGAGAGAAAGGAAGGGAGAAGGATAGAGAGACAGAAACATTGATGAGAGAGAAACCATCAATCGGCTGACTCCTGCATGCCCCCTACTAGGGATCGAGCCCATAATCAAGGCATGTGCCCTGACAGGGAAATCAAACCAGTGACCTTTTGGTTCTAGAGTCAATGCTCAGCTGCTGAGCCACACTGGCCAGACCGAAAGTCTTTCTTTTTGATAAATTGTATTTTCCTGCTTAAAGTAAGGTCTCCAATGAATATGCCTGTCATTCTCTTAAAAATAATAATAACTGGTTGTTAAGGAATACAAAACACAAAGCATGTGCATTTATTTCTCTGCCTTTCCCTTCAAGTAAATGGCTATGAAAGGGCAATGATAGTCCCACAGAAGCAGGGGTTCTTTTACCTGCACCAGAAAACGCATGTAAGAAACCTCAACAAGCCAGCTGCGGCCATATCTTTGTTTGGCAACCTGAGTATTCTCTTCGCTTGGTCCTGCTCAGAGCAACACACAAAGGATTCCTCTGCAGTCAGGGATAATAGCTGATCCCATACTCTGGCACTAACACTTAGAAAGATTAATTACCCTATTACAATCTTAGACATTACTAAGAAATCTTTGTGTAAACCTTTTAACTCACAACAAATGCAGCCTCCTTGGTGCCTTCAGTTTGTTACACAATATAGGTCCTCACCCTCCCATCCTCGTTCACCATCCGCATCCTGAGGAAGGTCCAGATACACACACACAAAAGTGCACACACCTCAGCAAACCCATCCCCCACTATCAGGTCCAAGCTGCTTCCTGATACGAAAGCTTAAAGAGGGAGTGTGGTTGGAACAGATAAAGTTAAAACCCCTCCCGTCTGTAAACTGGCTGCTTCTGAGATTAAGCGGCAGGGAAAAAACACTCTGTGATTCAAAGGCTGCTGCTGTGTCAGAAACCAGAGGCACCTAAGAAGATTCAGGTTGTAATCCCCACGCAAATTATATACCCAATATGACGAGGAGGGCTGACTTCTAGATGCGTGGTATTAAAGTTTCCCTGGAGTGCAACACTAGCAGTTAGACTTTAGGGCTATCTCTCTGTTTTTCCATCTCCACCCTTGTTGTCTACCTGCCATGGTTCCTTTCTTCCCCAGGGATGTTTCCTCCTCAGATTTCTTATCACACTTTCAAGGAGAACCCATTGGGTTCAGGACATAAATATAATCAAATGGAAGAGGAAGCAGAGGGCCAAGCAAATAGGTTTTAAGTCACTTATAGGCTGAACAAAGGAAACATTTAGCCATCTCCATATCTCTTGTCAATTACAATATTTCACTGTCATCAAACAACCTTCAAATGTCATCCTCAGAAAAATGCTGGAATCCTGTTGATAGTTAATTGGCTAAGAGCATGGCACAAAGCGTTAAATCCCAGCTCCAGCAGGTATTGGCTGCATGGGCCAGGCAACGTGTTGTCTAATTAGCCTAAGCCTCCAATGCCCCGCCTGTGCAATGGGAATGATAGTGATACCAAATGCACCCAGGTGTTGTGGGACTAAATGGGGAAGCGCACAGTGTGCCTAGCACAGCACCTAATGCATAGTCAGTGCTCAGAAAATGCTAGCTGTCCCTGTCATGTTGGTGCTGGCCACTCAGCTCCTCACAGAGTGACTTCAGGCTGCTATCCAGGAGGCACCAGGAGACTAACCAGTCACTGGTCCTGAGAGCCAGTGAGTCGATCAGGCTCCTTTGCTCTTCTTAAGCAAAGTTTTGACAAATGTAATGATAGGGACATACAAAGACACTAACCCATGAGGGGTGGGGAATTGCTTACAAAATTGGTAGAACTAGGAAACCCGAGGCACACTTCACTTTCCTAACTCTATCATCCCTATCACCCAAGAGCTGGTCTTGTTTATCTATTTCTCCTGCTGCCATTTGTGGCTCTAGTTTTACCTACTGTCTCATAGACCACAACACATAAGACTTCCCTTTTTTAATCCTTATTTTATTGATTCTAGAGAGAAAGGAAGTGAGAAGGAGAGAGAGAGACATCAATGTGAGAGAGAAACATCAATCGTATCAGTTGCTTCCCGTACAAGTCCTGACCCAGGATTAAAACACAACCTGGGTATGTGCCTGACCTGGAATTGAACTGGCAACCTTTTAAAAATATATATTTATTGTTGAAAGTATTACATATGTCCCCTTTTGTCTCCCATTAACCTCTTATAGCCTGCCCCCCACCCCAGGCCTTCACTACCCTATTGTCTGTGTCCATGGATTATGCAGGGGACAACGGCTCCAACCAACTGAACCATAAGGCCAAGGCAAGACTTTCCTTTTTTCAATTGCAAATGATAATTATTAAAAACAAAAAACAAAAAAAACCACCTAACTTCAGGAAAACCCAAAATTGCTCCAGCAGTACAAGCACTTCCCAGAAAAGGGGTTTTTTGGCTTTCCAGGTTAGCATTGGGAAAGTTGGTTTTTACAAAATTGCCACACACCCCCCCAAATATGTGCAATCATAAATGGTAAAAATAATACAAGCATGAGGACCTTTTTTTGTAGTCAAGTGAAGCTACTTAAAAAAAAAAAGTAAAAAAGGTTTTCCACTCACTGGTCTCACAGGGAGGAGTTAAGAGCTTTTTACTGGTTCTTTTTTTTTTTTTTTTAATATGTTTTTATTGATTTTAGAGAGAGAGGAAGAGCGAGGGAGAGAGAGAAAAACATTGATGTGAGAGAGAAATATCAATCAGTTGACCCAAACAGTGACCAGACCCCCAACCTGGGCATGTGCCATGACTGGGAATCCAACCAGTGACCTTTTGGTGCAGGGGTCAATGCTCAGCCAAGGGAACCACTCTGGCCAGGGTGCGTAATGGTTCTTGATGAATGTGGGACTGTAGAAAATGCTAGCTACCCCATACTCTGTTGCCAAGTTTATTCCTTACAAAGCATTTTTCTCCAGATGGGTGGAGAACTGAAATTGATGCTTTATTCTCATGTTTTAAGGGTAAGCAAAGCCAGTCTGTTTTTCATGTATGTAGCAATCTTGCTATTTAGACACTGGAAGAAAATTTCAAGTGATTAAAATAAGATTCAGTGTGAAAGTAGTCTGGGTGTTCAAATTTCTCCTCCCTGATGCTGTCGAAACAGTGACTTTCTCTGGTTCTATAATGCTTAATTTCTCAGGTGTTGCTATCTACCAATCTCACATAAACAAAAACTGTTACATAAAACAAACACAAACAGAAGTGAGTGCTCCAGGGCTGTCCAATTCCAGAGTAAAAATAAATCCCAGTGACATCAGGGGTAGAGGGGAACTTGGAACCAAAGCCCTCAAAATGTATGACATTCTCTTAATGTCACCCACATCACCACTTTTCTGAAATATATTCCTACAAATAGGCTTGAATTCCAAACTAAATAAAGGACAACAAAGCCAGGCTTACCAAGATGATCAGTTTCTAGTAAAAAAAAAAAATGTCTGATTAAAACATCTAAAGAGCCTGGCCGGTGTACCCCAGTGGTTGAGCATCAACCTATGAGCCAGGAGATCACAGTCTGTTTCCCAGTCAGGGCACTTGCCTGGGTTTTGGGCTCCATCCTCACTGTGGGATGTGCAGGCGGCAGCTGATTGATGATTCTCTCTCATCATTGGTGTTTCTATCTCTTCTCCTCCCTTTCTCTCTGAAGTCAATAAAAATATATTTTTTAAACATCTGCAGGCATGTACAGAAGCCAGAAAAAGTTACTGACCTCTGATTACTCCCCTGCATAGATTCACTTTCAATTTATAGATCAGACATCAGACCTGTGGTTGGGAAACCCTCCTGTTCAAATGCCCCAAAATCTACCATTAGTAAATGCCAATATCTTCAGGGTTACAAGGACAAAATGCCTACACCCTACCTAGGAGGTATATTAGAGCCTTCCAAAAAGCAATTTGGTGCAGTAGCTAGGTGAAGGAATTTCGAACACCCAGACTTCCTCCTTCCTTGGGTCTTCTTTTGCCTCTCAAAGTTCTTTTTCAAACATGAGGATTATGGTAAGCAGTAAGAGAACTGTTTTATCCTGACTGTGAAGAAAGCTCTCCTATTTTCCCAAATCCTTTGGCCTCCTGGAACGTTCCCAATGCCAGCAATATTAAATCTATAAAGATCACCTTCTAACATGTTTACTCACTTCTGAGTGAGGATCCCATTACAATAATAATCTATATTATAAAAGGCCTGTTGCCATCACGCCCTAATGCAGAAGGACCAACCAACTGGTCACCAGGAGGTGCTGGAGCAACTCTAGGTCCCTCCCCCGAGCCCGTGAGCTGCTCACGGTGGTGGGGCGGGACTCGCGTGGGGCTGGCGGGGCCTGCGGCTCATGCGGTGAGAGGCGGGGCCAATAGCTCACGCAGGGAGGGTCTGGGGGCTCACAGCTCACACAGGGTGGGTCTGGGGTCCCACAGCTCGTGGCTCGTGGCTCTTGCAGGGCAGGTCTGGGTCTTGCAGGATTTTGCACACTGGGCCTCTAGTGATAATAATAATAGCACTCACTGATGTTCCCTAAGTGTTAGGCATGGTTCTAAGTATATTGCATGTACTAATGCATTTAATCCTCCCAGCATTGTCATTTTACAGATGAAAAAACTGATGTACAGAGTTTATGCAAATTTACCAATGGTTCTGCTCAACCAGGAAATGGTGGAACCAGGTTTAAATGCAGACTGGATCCAGAGTCCATGCTACCCCTAAGCTTCAGGGGAAGAGCTTATATTATATACATAAAAACTGATGGCAGTGAATTCAAATATGATGCTTAACTGAATTGAATGCCATAAGGAGTAACCTCCATGCTAAGTCTGTTTCCTTCCCATGGATAATTGACCTCTTACATACTACATACCCTGCATTTCTCAAGCAACTTCTATGATGTCTTCCAATTCTGGCAAATCATTTGTAATCTATGCGTAACCTCTTGGCCATTCCTAGAGCAGACTAACTGTGATCCAGAACTGCCCTGCGTCCACTGCCTCTATGTCCTTATTCCCATACCCTCTATCAAGAAAGAAGTGACCTTGCTTCTAGAACCTCTGTTGCCAAGTATATTCCTGTCTACAGGAAAGAAGTGTATGGGGCAGGAAGAGAAACAGTCATGGAACAAAGGGTATTAAAGCAGAGTCATCATAAGAGGAAATAAGGCAGGAACTGCGGATACTTTCAAGACCAACTCCAGCTATTACTCTCATCCAGTCCCCTCACTCCACTCTTTAGCAGCCATGAACACCAGGCAGTGTATTGGTTACTAAGGATGAGATGATGACTAAGCTACTCTTCCTGCACTCAAGGAGATGACATACTAGAATAGAAGGCAGGTGCAAAAGAAGATAAGTGGAAAGCAATGTCTCGGGGACAGAGCAAGGTACACTCACAAGTGGTTTGTGGGACTGTGTAGGAGGAACTCCTAAATCAGCACAGTCTTGAGGAGTGGAGGGCCAGGATGGGGCAGGAAAGCTTTCTCTGGTTCCCAAAAGTCTGCTTCTCCAGCAGACTGTATTTCTACTTTAGTCTCTGTCCAGTTTGGATGCTGAGCTGGATGGAAACATGCAGTAGTCACCTGAAAGGCAGTTGGCTCAGTGCTGCATTTTGCTGTTGTGCTCCACATGGGTTTCTTAGATCCAAGTGCTGAGCCACCGGGGCCCTGACCCTTTCTCAGGAGATCAGACTCCTGTGCTGAAATACGCAGTCTCTGGAGACATATGGCTCTGCCTTCAAACTTCTGAGCCACCTTTTACTTGCTGTGGACCCTGAGTGAGTTATTTTTCCTTCCACATCCTCAGGTCCTTAGCCATTAAATAAGCAAAATGCATAGTATTCCAAAGGTTATTATGGACACGATACCTTTTAAAATCATTAACAGTGCCTGACAAATAGGGGTTGCTAAGTAAACGCTAGCTTCCTTCCCTATTCCTCATCCCTTGTCTCCTGCAGTCAGGGTTTGCATGGATCTAAGGCAGCAGGGGAACAGGCTTGGGTCTGAGCAGAGGCACAACTCCATCCTGAGAAGTCCCACACAGGCTCAGAGCCACCTGACTTTGTCCTCTTCCCCACTTAGCCTGTGGCACCAGCAATACCACCACCCTCATTTCTATCTGAATAGTGACCCACCTGGGCTCCTCAGAATCCATGGGCTCGAGCATAATTCAGCAACAACTCAGCCTGGATCACCACTGTCCTGTCACTTAACCACGCACTAGACAACAAGACAGTCACAAGAGGTCTTCCTGTGAAGGAGTCTTCATTCAGCCTGCATGCCTTCCTCCTCAAAAGTGGGAACATCACTACAGCTCAAAACTGGGGCTACCAGAAGATCAAATTTGTTATGAGACAACAACAAACCTTGTCATAGTGGGTCCTTATTATGGCATCGTCTAACTTTTTCATTCTGGCTTGGAAAGCTGAGTCCCGGCTTTATGAATCTAGGAACTCATAGCAACAATTGACAATGAATTGAGACCCTTGCTGATTGTGTTACGTGAATTATTTTATTTACTCTCATAACAACTCAGTCAGGTACTATTATTAGGCCCATTTTACCCACGACAAAGGTAAAATGGAAGCCCTAAGCAGCTAATTAACTTACCCAAGGTCATACAGCCAGAAGGTGGTGAGATTTGAGCCCTGGCATCTTTACGAGGGAGCTTAACCCCCATACTGCATCAGATTCTGTTTTATAATCCCAGGGCGTGCAGCTAGGATTCACATCTTCAACAATATTTATTGATCATACTCTGTGTGCAGTCACTGCCCTAGTACTGCCAATAACACAGACAGAACCCTGTTTTCATGGAACTTACCTTTTATTTGGATTAACAGAAAATAAAAAGATAAATATATATTGTAAAATACCAGGTGGGGATAATTTCTATGAAGAAAAACATTCTATAGATGGAAAGTACTATATAGCTAGATCAGGCAGATGATCATCTATTTCAACCCTGTGTCTTCAGGTAGAAAATACATTACTATCCCCACCCAGCCTGGAGAATAAGGAGTTGAAAAGCTAAGTGACTTGCCCAACATCCCAGAGCTTGCAAGAAATAAAATACAAAGTAAGAGCTAAATCTTCTACTTTCTACTGCTGTTCCATATGCCATATTTGGTTTGTCTAATAATATTTCAACCTGAAATTATCCTTCTATAAATGTGTGCTTTTAAGCACAGGTAATCCCTGAATACTCAGTTTTCTTTGTTGGTCCCAACAAAATGAGATCATCTATAAAAACAGAGTGGGAAGGGGAAAGGGCATCTAGAAAAGAAAGCCCTCTAACTTATGAATAAGAAACTAAACTGTCCAAACTGATACCTCTCAGCCTCACTTTTAAATGCCTTGATTAATAGATGATAGTCAGGATGAGCTCCATTTTAATACTCAGAGATTTGGCTCTCACAAGTAGAGTCATTCTGAATCCAACACTTCAATTATTAAGGGAACTTAAGAGCCCAAAAATCACTACTAACAGCATTGACATAATTTCCAATCCTGCTCTTTTATTTGTTTGGGTAATAAACAAATGAAATTTTAGTGATAAATTGATTGCTCTGTCCTGTGCTGTAAGGCTATGAGCATACTAATGGGATGAATTGTGATGATGTGGTTTTGACATGAAAAATATTAATCAGCTTAAACTCTCCGAAGACTTCTTAGAAAACATGACCCAATAGGGGGAAATAAACCCCATTCTTGTAACTGATTAAATGTCTTTATGGTTTTCTTCCCTTGCCTATATTTTTAAAATATTGGCAGAACAGATAATTGACCATTGCACATCTCAACTACAAACTATATTACTTAGAACAAGCAGGGAAAGACTAAACCTGTGAACTGATAAAAAACCAAACTTTGGATGGAGCTTTTTCCAGAGCTGGGCATTTGGTTAGCCAAAAATCAATTAACCTCAAGTGTGTACTATCACATATCTGCCTCTGTAGGAGTGCAACTATAACACAGATGTTTGCTGAGGTGATGCTGCCTTTGAGATTCCGATTTCGAATCTCATTCTGACTGCAGTGGGGCGCCCAGCATGCCTCTCAGTGTTTCTGGGGATTCTTGGGAGACATGTTTTACCTTGACATCTTTGCTTCCAATTCTCTTCTTGTGGTCATTTCCTTCTCTCCTCTTTATGTCAACCCATTCATGGTACGTAACCCTTTCTTACTGATTTTTCAAAAGGACTACTCACATGTGGCAATGGCATGTAGTAAATTCTTTACTGAAAATTCAAGGTGATGTCTGTTTAGGAGGTGGGATGTAGCCCAGATCAGCAGTAAAGAGAATTTCTGTAGCCACCACCATCAATAATTTTTTTTGCTTTCCATTAAGACTCTCTCTCCATGACTACACACACACACACACACACACACACACACACTTAATCTCCTGCTCCTTCTCCTCTCTACTTCACTTGCCCCTATATTCCAAATGTTCTCTTCAATTTTCATTCAGCATCCTTCAGCTAAGACTTCCCTCCCTTATACCATGTGGGTATGAGAGCTCTCTTTTTCCAACCAAATGGTCAACTGACATATCAAGCCAAAAAAAAAAAGGGACCTTCCCATAAAAAATATATATATATATATGTGGGAAGCTATTAAAGCAAAAGCAAAAGTTTTTCTCACCTACACATATGATCCAGTTAATATTATCTACCTCCTCAAAGGATGAAGAAAGGAGCATTATTTACCTGCCTTTACCTGCGGTCATAGCCCATGACAATTCTAGTGACTCTTCCTTCTTATCCCCCAACACACTTCCCAATGCTCATTCATGTTGCCACTTCACCAGCTGTGGTATTTACGTCTCTGTAAGATAGGCTACCAATATGAACTGAAGACAGGCTTACAAACCTCACCTGTTAAGCTGTATTGCCCCAGCTGTCAGGCCTCCAATTCATGGCAGAGTATGTACCTCCAAAAAGGTACTGGAAGTCAAAATATTGTTAAAACAGAACAGAATTACCTTTAGAAACTATTTCATAATATTGATATATTTCTGATCAGGATCCTGATTCCCAAACTTTATTCAGGAATATTCAGTCACCTCTTTGATTGGGTGTAAAAGACACATATCCGGTGTTATCTAAATATAAAATACAAATTTAATGACTATTTTTCATTATATAAAAATTTTTCTAGGGGGTGGGGGAGGACTATAAGGGGTCAATGGAGAAAAAGGGGGACATATGTAATACTTTCAACAATAAAGTTTTCTCTGTTTCCTAATTATAAAAATAGTATATGTTTGTTGCCAAGTGTTTTACAGAAATGAAAAGTTATCTGCAAACTTACTACCAACAGATAACCACTGTGTACATTTTGTTATATGTCCTACTAGAGGCTCAGTGCATGAAAATTCATGCCCTGGAAGGGGGGGTCCCTCAGCCCAGCCTGCCCCTCTCACAGTCCGGGAGCCCTCAGGAGTGGGAGGCTACCTGGCAATCAGGGGAAGGCGATGCCCCCATCACACCTCTGCTGCTGCCACTGCCGGCAGCGCAAGCTTCAGCCGGCCCTGGTTACCTAAGCCTCAGGCAGCCCTGGGCAGCTTGGCAGCTGACATCCGAGGCTTCCCTGTGCCTTGAGCCAGTTCTGGGTGGCTGGGGGGCTAAGGGGACTGGGGGACTCCGGAGGCAGGTGCGAGGAGTGGCCGGACCCGCCTGGGGGCAGGCCTGGACATACCGCACGCCTGCTGCCCTAGCGGGGCTGAGGGGACTTGACGCTGCCATCCTGTGGCTGTGGGCACCACCATCTTTGAGGGCATGGCAGTCAAGTAACAATTCCCTCTTTATTGGCTGTGGGTGCTGCCATCTTGTGAGGGCATGGCAGTCAATTAGTATATTCCCTCTTTATTAGATATGATAAGTTTACTTTCTCTGCATATATTTACAGATATGAGGTCACCATAGTACATAGTTTTGTGTTCTAACCTTGGTACTCAATATTATATACTGAGCATTTCCCCATTTGTAATCATAATTAGTAATGTCTGTATGTTAATCCACTTATATAAAAACTAATTTACATAACTTCAGGTATCATCCAGCACTTAGGATTTTATAAATACTAAGTTAACACAATGTTAAATGAACTGTTTGATAAACTATGATAAAATGTGTGTATGCACATTAAAATGTGTGTACAAAGTCAATTAGAGTACAGAGGACAACACAGTAAGTAACCACATATTTTTTCCAATTTTTTATTGTGGTAAAATATTCATAACATAAAATTTACCGTCTTAACCACTTGTACGTGTACATTTCAGTGATATCAAATGCATTCATAATGTTGTGCAACCATCACCACCATCCACCTCCATAACCCTTTTCATCTTGTAAAACTGAAACTCTACCAGCGGTTCTCAACCTGTGGGTCACGACCCCTGAAAATACATCCTGCATATCAGATATTTACATTATGATTCATAACAGTAGCAAAATTACAGTAGCAATGAAAATAATTTTATGGTTGGGGGTCACCACAACATGAGGAACTGTATTAAAGGGTTGCGGCATTAGGAAGGTTGAGAACCACTGCTACCCATTAAATAATAACTTCCTATTTTTCCCTCCCCACTCCAACCCCTGGCAACAACCATTCTACTCTCTGTCTCTATGATTTTAACTACTCTAAATACCTTATGTAAGTGGACTCATACAGTATTTGTCTTTTAGTGACTAGCTTATTTCATTTAGCATAATGTCCTCAAGGTTCATCCACGTTGTAATACATGTCAAAATTTTCTTTGTAAGGCTGAATAACATTACACTGTATATACCATATTTTGTTTACCCACTCATCTGTCAATGGACTCTGGGTTGCTTCAACCTTTTAGCTATTGTGAATACTGCTACTATGAACATGGGTGTACAAATATCTTTTAGAGACCCTACTTTCCATTTTGGGGATATATATTCAGAAGTGGAACTGCTGGATCATATGGTAGCCCTGTTTTCCATAGAGGGTATACCCATTCACATCCCCACCAATATTGTACAAAGTTTTTAACTTCACCATATCCTAGTGAGCACTTGCTATATTTTTTATTGTTTAAAGTATTACATATAGTATTACATATGTCTCCTTTTTCCCCCATTGACCTCCCCGCAACCACACACACCCCCCGTCACATGCCCTTACCACCCCCCCCCCAGTGTCTGTGTTCATTGGTTATGTTTATATGCATACATACAAGTACTTTTGTTGATCTCTTACTCACTGCCATCCCACTGAAATTTGACAGTCTGTTCGATGCTTCTCTATCTCTGTATCTATTTTTGTTCATCAGTTTATGATGTTCATTATATTCCACAAATGAGTGAGATCATGTGATATTTATCTTTCTGTGACTGGCTTATTTCGCTTAGCATAATGCTGTTGTGAAAGATAAGAGTTCTTTCTTTTTTCAGCAGCATAGTATTCCATTGTGTAGATGTACCACTGTTTTTTAATCCACTCATCTGCTGATGGGCACTTAGGCTGTTTCCAAATCTTAGCTATTGTAAATTGTGCTGCTATGAACATAGGGGTGCATATGTCCTTTCTGATTGGTGTTTCTGGTTTCTTGGGATATATTCCTAGAAATGGGATTACTGGGTCAAATGGGAGTTCCATTTTTAATTTTTTGAGGAAATTTCATACTGTCTTCCACAGTGGCTGCACCATTCTGCATTTCCACCAGCAGTGAAGAAGGGTTCCTTTTTCTCCACATCTTCGCCAGCACTTGATGTTTGTCTATTTGTTGATGATAGCCATTCTGACAGGTGTGAGATAGTACCTCATTGTTGTTTTGATTTGCATCTCTCAGATGATTAGTGACTTTGAGCATGTTTTCATATGTGTGTTGGCCTTCTGTATGGCCTCTTTCAAAAAGTGTCTATTTAGGTCCTTTGCCCATTTTTTGATTGGATTGTTTATCTTCTTTTTGTTAAGATGCATAAATTCCCTATAAAATTTGAAGATTAGACCCTTCTCGTATATAACATTGGCAAATATGTTCTCCCATGCAGTGGGCTTTCTTATTGTTTTGTTGATAGTTTCTTTTGCTGTGTAAAAGGTTTTTATTTTGGTATAGTCCCATTTGTTTATTTTCTCCTTAGTTTCCATTGTCCTAGGAGCTGTATCGGTAAAGATATGGCTATGACATATATCTAATATTTTTCTGCCTGTGGATTCTTCTAAGATTCTTATGGTTTCCCATCTTACATTTAAGTCCTTTATCCATTTTGAGTTTATTTTTGTGTATGGTGTAAGTTGGTGGTCTAGTTTCATTTTTTTTTTTGCATATATCTGTCCAATTTTCCCAACACCATTTATTGAAGAGACTGTCAAGACCATGGTATGCTCTTGCCTCCTTTGTCAAATATTAATTGAGCATAATGGATTGGGTTGATTTCTGGGTTCTCTGTTCTGTTCCAACACTTGCTATTTTTGTTGTTGTTGCTAGTGGCCAGCATAATGGGTGTGAGGTAACATCACACTGTAGTTTTGATTTTGCATTTCCCTGTGATTAGTGATGTCGAGCATTTTTTCAAGTGCTATTGACCATTTGTATAATTTCTTGGAGAAATGTCTATTCAAGTCTTTCATCTATTTTTGAATTGGGTTGTCTGGTTGATTGTTGTTGAGTTTTAGGAGTTCTCTATATGTTATGGATATTAAGCCCTTATCAGATATGTGATTTATCTAAGCATAGCATCATTATAATTATTCTTTTATAATATATAGACTTTTCAAGCTTAAATATATAGAAAATGTTATGGTGGTGACAATATCCAAAAATGGTAATTCTACCCTTATCTAATCCCAATTTCATCTCCTTGTCAAAATCTCAAATCCTTTCTTACCGCTACTGGCAACGTCGAAGACTGGGACCTACAATACTCCCAGAACTGTGGAAACTCAAGTCATATTTCCCTTCAAATGCTCTCAGTAAAAGGTTCAACTAAGAGTTCATGATGAAATTGCAATCTTTCATGACAACATGTGAAAAGACGCTTTTCAGGGGGAGTAGTTATTAGCATCACATTCAGACTCATAAATCAAGCTAAAGGGATTTGGAGGGGGGAACACAAAGCCTAGGGAACAAAAGTTTGTGGCCCCAAAGCCAGGTTTATTCTGCACAGCTTTTTTGTACAAAAATAAAACTAGGATGTGACTATCCCAGCCTCCTCACTTCACTACTCTTAGTAGATTGTCCTACGATCATGTGAAGCAACTGAAAACAGACATAATCCAGAGACAAATCCTTAAAAGACTGTATGAGAGCAATTGGCTTCACACATGGGAACCGAAGGTACAGCATACTTGGGAGTGATATAATTGTGTGATGCATTACAGTCAGGGCCAATAAAACTAACGCTGTGCTGAATAAAGGGGAATAAAATAAATAAAGTGAAATAAAAGGCCATTAAATTCTGGGACTCCACAGATTTCTCTCCCAGTGAGCCCACTCTAAGCATTCACATGGCAAGTGGGATGTCCAGGGCTAAGCACTGTGTTGTAACCAATCACCTGTCTTCTGAGGCGCACAGAATCAGCCAACAAATCTATTGTATGCTTTCCTTGGTACCAGAAGCCAGAAAACCCTACAAAAGACGACCAGCATCTTATCAGAAGTCCCTAGAAATGACCAGTCTTGGTATTTTCCTGAGACTCAGGCAAAAAACAGGCAAATCAAAGCAGGGCACTCATCCTTCTCCACAGCTGCCCCCCCTCCCTCACCCGCCCACATGCCCGTTTCCCCTGGGTCTAGCACCCCTGGTTTATTTCTGGATTTTCCTACAAACCTACTAAAGCTCCCAGCTAGTTCTCACACTTCATTGGAAATTTGGCCACAGAGTACTATGAGTGTTACCATCTGAGAGACTATTCATTTCTAAACCTGGGAATTTATCCAAAGGGGGTGGGGGCAGGGGGGAAATCTCTCACATGAAGGAAGTATAAGGACTGAAGAAGGGGTAATTCACTTTATTTTTATTGATTACTTTAAACAAACCAGACCAACTAACCAATATCTCAAAATGATAAATTTCATAGTCCTTTACTTTGATTTGGAGATAATTCCATAGAGATCTCTTATTTCATTGTTTCTCAATCTAGGTTCATTTCCCAGCCCAGCTCCCTTTACGCCCCTCACCATATTTTTAAATTCTCCCTCTGGCTTCCCGGAGAAAGAACTGTCCTAAAGGCCTACCTGGAAGCCTGCCCACTCACTCTGGCCAGAGGGCCCAAACAGAGACCATCAGGCTGGGGCTGGTGCACCCCTGGAGGTGAAGCAGGAGGCGCTGGCCCTTTGGTTGGTGGCAGCTGGTTCAACCTTAGCAGGCAGCTGGTAACAGCCTCCTGTTCGCAGCCGGGGCAAAAAACAGTGATTCCAATATCCTCTTCAGCATCAGCCAGCTCCATCTCACATCTTCCGCCCATAGCACTCCTGTCACAGTGATTATGGAGGCAGCAGTTGTGCAGTAATTAGAATCCTCCTGGGCCAGCCAATCTCAGTGAGGACAGAATGCCAGCTGCTCCATCGCCAGCAACATCTCCTTGGCATCCCTTCCGCCTCAGCATTCTTCCTCTCTCCCAGCTTCTATCCTGTCCCCAGCCACTGGAATCACTCGGTCAGTGGACAACTTCTCTTCTGACCCAAATAACCCAAAGGTCATGTATTTGCTTGGCTCATTGGGAGCAGCCTCAGCTCAAAACCAGAAGGGAAAGTGTGGGTCATTCTCAGTAACCCTTTTGCTGAGAGTGAGTTTCAGAAATCAGCTGAGCAGTTTTTGTTTAAATGCTCTACCTCTTGACTTTATTGCTCACATAATATCATAGGTTCCCTGGCCTACTGGACATTTTCAGTGTCCACATTTCTCCCAACAATCATGATCCTGGGGTTGTTTTAACTCCAGAACCCGTCATATTCAGGATCTGGAGAAGATGGCCTTGTTGATGACATTGTCCATGGGACACCTTCCTGCAGGAGGGAGTACTCTAGAGATCCCAGAGTTGCTTCCCCTTCTTAGTTCTTATTATTAATAATCCTTTTCTCTTTTTAGGATCTCCAGGAGATGGCCAAAATGTTCCTACATCTGTCTTCTGATGAAAAACAGAGACTCACCTGGCAACGTGAGAAATTGTCCCTCTCTGTTTCCTTATTCCAAGAGCCAGAAAAGAAATGCAGTGATAAGATCTGATTATGCTGAGGGAAGACAGAAGAAACCCCTGGAAGACCACTCGGATCTAACTGCACTGCTCAAGACCCAACAAGTCTATTTTCTTACTACCACCACTTCCATTTTTCCATCTCACTGTTAGTCAAATTTACCAGAATGTAATATTTCTATGTTACCAGGAATAATGGGTATTTTAAACCTCATTCCCTTCCCTATGACCCAAAATAAGAACTATATAAATATATGCCCTACTCTCTATTCCCTCAAGCCAACCCATCCAGCTCCTTGACTCACTCCAGAAAGCAAGCCAGACTTAAAGGAAGAGAAATACAGCAACATCAGTGAGGTCTGTGAGCCCATGAGTCCTGGGCAGAGTGCAGGGTGGAGCAACAAGATTTTCAAAGGCCCCCAGCCTTTCCTTCAGATGCTCTTTGAAATGCCTAAGGCACCACTTTCATCCCAGATAGATGTGCAAAGGAGTCTGGGGGAAGCAGAGAAACAGGAAAAGACCATAAAGAAAGGGCTTGATTGTATTTAAGAAATGGTCATTCTAATAGCTCTTTGCCTGCAGGCTCTGCCATCTCGTCCCTTACTAGGGGAGGAAATGACCAGCCCTTTCCAGTATGCTGAGTGAGCAGCCCACAGGCATCCACAAATAAAACAGACCAGTCAAGGGAAGTCAGCAGAGCAGACGAGAGGTCACCCGGGAAGAAAGATGTCATAGGCTTCACCTGGCTCTAAGCCTAAGCTAATTAACATGTGGCAAATTTGTGTATTGGTGGTGAAGCCTGGGAAGTTCACACTCCAGAAAAGAGAGACTTGCCAGTTACCACATCACTACCTGATCAATCAGCCAGGGTGAAGACATATAAGAGACCTGTCCTTGGTACCAGGTGGTTGAAGAAATAGTTCAGATCCATACAAGAGAGAACCTATCACAACCTAGGATGCTGTGATATCCTAGGTTTACATAATGGTGCAAAGAAGAAATGTGACAATATGGGCTATAGATGGCATTTTTTTTTATATAGCAAGGATCACACAACCCTTTTACCATATAATATAACATTAGGAAAATGTTGGTCCTATAGTTTCTTGTGAAATAGAAGAAGCAAATAATTCAACTTAGGTATAAACACCTAGAATATTTTTTTAGGTATAAAGACGCAGGCTAGCCCAGCCAGTGTGACTCAGTGGATGATTGTCATTCCATGAACCAGGAGGTTAGGGTTTGATTCCCAGTAAGGACACATGCTGGATTGTAGGCTTGATCCTTAGGAAGGGGCATGCAGGAAGCAGCAAATCAACGATTCTCTCCCATCTATATATATAAAAGGCTAAGTGACTGGCTGACTGGCCGGTAGGTATGATGCACACTTACCACCAGAGGCAGACGCTCAACGCAGGAGCTGCCCAGTGACAGCAACTCCCACACTCGGGGACCCCTCAGAGGATGTCAGAGAGCCGATTTCGGCCAGATTCCCACAGGCCAGGCCAAGGGACCCACTTACCAGAGGGACCCCGCTCACTCCCCAGATGTCCTTCGAGCCATGCTGCTGCCCCAGGTGAGGCCAGCCGGGGAGGGACCACTGGAGGTTGGCTCCAGGGCATGTCCAGCCCATCTCGCCCAGTCCTGCCCTGCTGGCCACCCTCTAATTAATTTCCTTTCAATGTGCACAAATCTGTTCACCAGGCCACTAGTTATTAGTGTTTCTCTCTCTTCCTGTCTCTTCCTCTCTCTGAAATCAATAAAAAAATAAATAAACAAAAAAAGACTCAGGCTGAGGATGAGACTTGCCTTTAGCCATCCATGGCTTGAAGTGTGTATTGATTCCTAAGTGAGACTATTCTGTCCATCATACCTGTAATATTTGCACCTAATTTAATCAATTAATAAACCAGTAGAGACTTTGCTACTACCTTTTTTGGAGGGCCTTCTCAAGTAATTATTTTCACTCTTTTCTCTAGTGCCAGATTATGGAACGACCTCTCACTGCTGCCACCAGCACCGTGTGTGCTACTTCAATACACTTGCCCAATCTTGGGACCTAGGTGTCAAGACTGACTGAGTCACTGTATCTACGGTTGCACACAGGGAATCAAAAGAGGCCCTAGCCTTTTTCAGTCTTGCCAAATATCCTGGTCTTACAAAAAGGATCCTAATAGAACTTAGCCTTTTGGTATCAGCTTGGAGGCGGGGGGTGTGAAGAAACAAAATTTGACATTGGCATTGACTTTCACTTGGCGAATAAATAAGAATGAAGCATGGCAGTCCACCTCCTACCTTTTATATCCTTTTGCTCCCTCTCTTCCCAACTTGCTCCTTCTACTATGTTAGGTTAATAGATGATTATTTTCATGGAAGCAAACCTGCTCAAAGCTTCAAAAATCTTTCAAGAAATTGTTATTGTGATTTAATCTTTCAAACTTTGCTGTGTTAACTATCCCTTTAGACTCATAAAGAGCTTACTGGAACCAGCATTAGAATTAATTGAACTTATAGTCTCACCAAACAACTCCATTATTAGTATTAAGATAATTATGGTAAGTTTTAATATCATTGCATTCTCTTTATTAAAGGGGCAGTGTCAAATTAAACACAAAGCAGCCTCAGCTCTATCCCTATTGTCCTCATTCATAGTTCTTCCTGTGACTCAATCAAAAGCAGGATATAAACCATGTATTTAGTTAATGTCTATATCTTTGTTAATGGCTCTAAACTAATAACAACAAAGTCTTCTTATTCCATCGTTTATTTTTAGGCATTTTTTGTTTCCTCAGAATTGTGCTGTTTATGGAAAGCTTACTTTTAAAGTCCTAGTTCATTTTTATTTAGGAATATTTTCCAACAGAGCTTCCTTTCCAGATTCTAAGTCTTTACATAGTTTGTCTTTAAAATCTGATAGAAAAAAATCAGCTTTTAAAAGCTGGGGACAGCTTGCACTGATATTTCTACTATGAGAGGTAGCTCAATGGACTCAGAGCCAGGAGACCTGAGTTCTCATCCCAGCTCACCAATAACCACCTGTGTGATTCCTCAGCATCAATTCTTCCTTTGTTTAAAGAAAAAAAGAAGAAAAAGAACAAGCAGAGGAAGGGGGATTTTTAACATCACTATCATCTCTAAATTGTCTAAGTCTCTCCTTTTATGATTATAATTACATGATATTATAAGAGATCTATAAATACCTCTCTCCCTGGTGAGTCACAAATAGTTCTTTTCTAAAAAATTTATTGTACTCCTCATTATTGCTATATGAGGATAAGAAATACTTTTTTCTATGATTGTTTGTTGCCTAACACAATGTTGTTTGGTAAAAATCTGAATTTGTAGTTGTTGTGTGGGATATGTGTGCCTATGATAGGTACATATTTGTATGTATGTTGGGGGAGGTGGTTATAGTGAGGAGAAAAGGAGTACTATTTCCATTTTTTTAATCACTATTTTCCTGAGTTTCAACAGATTAAGAAAATATTGAGTAAATACAGTTATATCCCTTGAGAAACTATGTTCTATTCTTTCTGGTGTTCCTAGATGGTAAATAAACATCTAAACCAGTGATTTTCAACCTTTTTCATCTCATGGCACACATAAATTAATTACTAAAATTCTGTGGCACACCAAAAATATATATATTTTGTGGATCTGACCCCCCAAAAAGGCACAATTTTGATTCATTCACACCAGATGGCTATTATTGTGTTGGCTGTTGTCATTTTTCTATTTGATAATATAAGGGGAGAAAGTCAGTGCCCTGATTAGTCAGGTAGTGCATGTTTTCAAAATTCTTGTGCACACCGGTGTGCCTGCCACAGCACGTGGATTGAAAATCACTGATCTAAATGAGCCAGTCTTATCAATCATGAGTTCTAGTGAGCATCTCCTAAGAAATCAGCTCTGAAAGCAGATGTTATATCTAAGTCATAGTTATTTACCCTCAAGAGGTTAATACTCCAGTTGAGGAGGGAGGAATCAGAATTTTAGGGTTGAAAAAGTTATCAAAGTTCTTCTAGTTTAAAGGTTATCCCATGAAATTGTCATAAAGATTCAATTCTTTAACTCAATAGAGATAATCTTATAGTGGAAAATCCAGGCACACTGCACAGGGCATGGCAGATTAGAAGAAGAAAAAAAAAGGCCATTTATTCCTTCATTTCTGTGCTTAGGTTTGTAAAAATAAAAAATATATCCACACTATACCCCCACTGAACATAAAAGATGGGACTGATATGCATTGATAAAACACATTCCCCTACATTTATACTCCTTCAAAAATCCAAAGAAAATCAGTGTTTGTGATAAATTGATTTCTTGTGAAGACCAGGGTGAGGAGGCCAGGATGACTATGTGGATTGGAGAAACCACTCCCTTAACTAATTCCGCGTAGTTGCCCTCCCTCTAGTGGTCAAAGTAGAGATGGCAGCTTTCTGTTTCAATCTTAAGAGTCTGGATGGAAAAAAGGAATAGGGGTTACCCAACCCCCAAAGTTTTGCCTGTCTGTTTTAGAACCTCGGTGCTAAGTTATAGAACAAGTTGTCTTACAAAGACTTCTTCTTAATTAGAACATCTTGCTTGTTTATAATGAACATGGCACTTACAAAAGACCATATGTCTTTGAAATGCTGCTTGGCAAGACTTTTCCAATGTTTACCAAATCTATTTTGTATCCCATGCTAATAATAGTGCAGTGGGTCCCCAGGCAGAGCGATGGGGACTGAGGACTTCTTGTTTCTTCTATTACTCAGTATTCTGCCTTCAGAATATGAAAGACCTCTTAGTTCCTGTGAAAGGACTGAAACAGAGCTCAAAGTTTCCCAAATGCTGTTATTTTGGGAAACGTTTATTTCAAGGACTAAATTGTAATCTTTTGACAAATCAACATTGAGCAATGCTCTGCACTTTGTTACACACAGACTTTAAACTATTCCTTTTAAAGGAAACTTTCATATGTGTGGTCAACCATTTTTTCTATAATATTCATAATACAACTCTCTAGAGCCCTGGCAATTTAGTTCAGGAAGGAAACTGCAGAGGTACACTCTGGCTTTAGACGTTGGAACTTATGGCCAGTGTTGGTAATAACTGGTTCAAGGTCACACAGCTGGACTCTCCCCACTAGTACACCCTGCCTATGCTGTGTAGTTAAAAATGAATTGAAAGTAAGTGGCTATACCTACATTACCTATCACCAACATAGCAACACGACGAGCAATTAAGCAATCAGTTTATTTTATTTTGTTGACAGAGCAATAACTAACATGCTCAGTTTATGTTTTCACTCCACAGGTCTGATTTTGGTCCTCTGGAAGACTCCGCTCCCATTACTCACTTTGGTCAGCTTCAGTCCTGTGCCTCATCCAAGCCCTGCTTCACTTATGAGAGCCCATCAGTATGTGCAGAATTCATATTTGATACCAAAGCAGTTTTCCTTCAGTTAAGTTTTTGTGACCATATAATAAAGCCTTAAGAATTTTTCTTTTCTCAATTGTGATAGCTCTATAGCTCTAGGTAGCATAATCCTTCACTGTAACATATTTTATGTAATTGGAATGACTATTACCAGGCCCTTCTCTCTATCAGGGAAATGGTGGCAATACAGCGACCATTTGGAACGAGCTTTGAAATAACTCATAAAGATGAGAAATGATCATTGAAAATAACTGCCCTTGTGCCAGCCAGTGTTCCAAATGCATTATCTCTATTAATTCATTTATTCCACACAATACACTGATGATAAAACTACCATTCATGCCCCCATTCAATAGAAACATTCATTTTAGTCCAGGTATCTTCAAGTTTTTAAGCACATTATCTCATTAATTATGCCAATATTCTTGTGACAGTCCTAAATGCCTCATTTTATATCTTCTTCACAATATCTGTTCGATATTCATTTTGACATTATACTGTGTTTTAATTTTTCAATGGCTGTTGATGTCTTAAGTTCTTTAAGGGGAGGGTGTGTGATTTATTTCTCTACATTTTCTTGTTATAAATAACTGTTATGTGCAGTGGGCTGTTTTTCTGAATAGAATTTGTTTCTTTATATCTAAATTTACTACAAAAGTTTCATTAATCAATTGGAAGGGTTTGCACCATAAAGCTCCCTTATTTCCCAAAGAGGAAAGCAGAATTTCATTGAAAGTTTATGATACAGCAATTAAATTTAACTCTGAGGGCGTAGAGCTGTTTCCTTCAGCTATAAAAGAACTTCGAAATTAGTAGGCACTGAGGGGAAAGACGTCGGACCAAGTTCTTCTCTGATGTGACTATGTATTCTTTGGAGACACACAGAAAAAAGTCACAATACATGTGCTGGTGCCAAAAAAATGTAACAAGAGTGAACAGTAGGGGTGAGTCAGCACCTCAGGGGCACAGCTGTTACTCTAGGAGATTTGAATTAAAGCCAAGCTGAGAGGGGTGATATGGGTCTCAGGTTTCAGAGGACACCAAGACAACCTTTCCCAGGACACAACAAGTTTTGCCTAAAATAATAGGCCGCACACACTACCAGGTTATTGTTATTTTTAATCAGTTTGCCAAAACTGCAACTTATATTTCCCCAAAAGCACAGGCATGCACCTACAAACACTCTTGTGCTCCTTTATGCTTATGATTTTGATGGTTTATGTATTATCTTGGGAAGAGGGGGGAATTATTTTGCATTATACAGCCGGCTGTGTCTATGTAATTTCAAAACCCAGTTGAAAAATGAGAGGGAGGGGATTTAGTCTACTAAACAGATCATTTTATTCCAAAGTATATTTGTGTCTTCAGTTAATAATTTGAACAACTTCTCTATGAGGCCTCTTGGTTGGAAACCACTGAGGAAGCAAGTCCCACCTCTTAACACGGGAACAGCCGAGGAATCCCAGCAGGTAAACACCGAGGCCCAGAAGGGAGATACACTGCCCGCGTGTGTCCATGTCCTTGGGCGGCTATGGGAGTGCAGAGAAGGGAGAGTGCGTCTCCAGCCAAGAAGATTTCATGGAAGGGGTGCACTACTAGCTGATCATTGAAGAATGGTTAAAATTTAAATATGCGGCGCTGGGAGAAGACCGTCTTTGTAGAGCTAACCACGTGAGCGAAGGCAGAGCAGAGAATGCTCAGGGCATAGAGGGGAAAAATAGTCACGCTTGAAAGAAAGTAGTGAAACATGATCATGGAAAAGGAATTTTAGGGTCAGGCTAACTTTTTCAATCCATTTATAGTGTTCTGCAGTCACAGCTTCTAACTCCGAAGAACAAAGTCAAAGTCCTAGTGAAAAGCCGAGTTCAGACAGGATCCCACAGGTAGCGGAAGTTCACATTATTCAGAGGTGAGGGGCAGAACAAAGAAAAAGGAACCTCTCCATACCAGTTGAAGTTCTGGGGACGTTAACACAAACAAGACAATTAGGACAAATGCTGCTTAAGAGCCTGTCTCTGTCTCTTGAGACAGAGCAGGAAGACTCAGCTAATGATACCAAGATGAAGTCTAAAGAATTGGGTGTGGGCATTTTAAATGAGGAGCCTTTGACTCCAGACTATCTCTAAATGAGTGCAGCTTTATTGGTCCTTGGGGCACAAGGTCAAGACCTAAGTCCTCTGCAATTATCATGACGATGCTTGTTATTTACTAACTTCGAGGATTAATTTTGAGTGAACACACCCAGTGGTTTGCAGGATAATGAGAGCATCTTCCACTAATCAAAGATCCACAACATTGGAATGAGGGACTCATTCCTTTCCCAGAAAAAAATAAAAGTTTGTTTTCACTGGATTTTTAAATGACTTAATTTTGGGAAGAGAAAAAAATAAAAAAAGCCTAGATGCAATGTGTGAGCCAGTGAGACAATTGGAAAGTTCAGGGGACCCTGGGTTAATTCTTTCACTCCAATGCTCTTTTACATTAAAATGTTTTTTTCTAAATCTCAAGGATAGAAAACATTTAGTACAAAAAAGAAATTTGTACCTTTAATACAAAACACAATGACAAGATTTTGAAGCCAATGTGTCATTTGATCATCTACAGCCATAACCACAACTATGTCACATCATGTCCAGTTAGCTCTGTTGTGTTCTGGAAAGTTCTCTGCATTTCAGAAGAACAAACTCAGTGTGAGGTTACTTCTAACACATGGCATTTTGCCACCTTTATTCCTTAGTGCCATAGAGACACTCAAATGCTGTCTGCATGTGTACCTCTACACTGCTGCTTTGGTTATTTGTGTGTGTGTGTGTGTGCGCGCGCGCGCTCAACATCCACATTCATTTATAAAACTCACAACTATTGAGCACCTACTATGTGCCAGGTACTCAATGTACTTGTTCATTCTTTCTCTGTTATTCTCACAACCCAAAATCCTTCAGATATTTCTATTGATATAATTTGCAAGTTAGCTTTCAAGTGATCCAAGAGTACATGTTTCACATTTTGCTCAGAGTAGTACTTTATTGAGGAAAGGTTAGAGAAAAAGCAAGGAGAGACATATACTAAAAGATAAGAAGTTTTTCATATTTGCTTACAAAAGACTAAATCAAGAATTAGAGGTAATTGAGAAAAAATGCATAGGGTTCCAATGGACCAAAAAAAATGTGAAGCCAGTGATTTTTTAAAATATGTTATTAGTGACTTTTAATAAGTTATTGAATGCCCACCATATATAACATTGGGGGAAATATTTATCTATTGGTTCAGCAACATATATTAATAGCCAATTATGTTTCAGACTCTGTGCAGTGCTAGATGCTGGGAAGGTGGGAGACAATCTTTATGTCTGAAAGGACTTCAAGCCAATTGGAGACTCGAATACAGACCACATTTCGGTTAGCAGAGGAGAGACGTAAACAATAATGCTTCAGGTTTTCTGAGCAAGTCTCCCAAGACTCATGAAGTGAAGAGCAATTTTGTTCACAAAATGAGCCTGGAGCTCAGTGCGTGGGCAAAAGAGACCTTGCTCTGCTCTGCCTCCCCTCACCTGCTGCCACTTCACAACAAAAATGAAATAAATTCATCAAGGTTCTTCTCCAATTGCCGCCAACCTCTCTGGCAAGGAGAGCTGAGCCAAGGGCAGCCATGCTGAAGGAAGAACAACAGAGAAACTGACCAGCGAGTCAAAGTGGACAAAGAAGGTTTTAGGGGACTATCACCTACATACCCGTTCAAACTCATAGCTTCTCCCATGGCGATGAAGAAGAAATGAGTAAACAAGCAAATCTAAAAGGTTTACAAACCTATGTCCTGAGGGCAGAAAGAGGCATTTATGCAATTTGGGGTTGCAACAAAAGTAAAAATACAAATTACAAAACAATAAAAAATATATATACATTGCAAAAAATGATAAAGGTTGAAATCCCAGTGCAAACTTTCTAACCACAGCTAAGCAAAATAAATAAAAGAATTATGAAAGGGATTAAAAAAAAGACATGGACAAAGTAAATGTGAGATGGTAGACAAAATCTGAAATGGACATTTTAAGAGAAAGCACAGTAAAATCTGTGAGCAGATCTCAACACCGACTCATATTCCTCCCAACCTCTCTGAGAAAAACCACAAGAAAAAGAATTCGCATTTATCAACTCAGAATCTAAAATAGCAATGCTTGTAACCCACCACTAGGTAGAAAAGTAAGGAAGTTTCAGATTTAAAGGGCTCAAAGCCACCAGAAAGATTTAAAAAGAGCAGCAAAGCTGACTGTCACTATTGATTCAGTGATGCATTTTCAAAGTATTAAGCGTGACAAAGGGAAAGATATAGTCTCGGAGACTTTTTTTTTGCTTTATTTTTATTGTTGTCACTATTACAAATGTCTCCACACCTCCACCTTTGTCCCCCTCCACCCAGCCCCCCATCACCACATGGGTTATGCATATATGTCCTTTTGCTAATCCCTTCACCTTCTTTCATGGGAGTAAATGTCAACTGAATTAAAAAAAAAATTCAATGGGGGTGGAGGGGAGGCGGTGGGATGGTGGAGGAAACATAACCCACTGATTCAAATGTAATTGCTTAGGAAAAATAAGGTGGTTGTGGGGCAGAGTGCTCTGGAAAGTCCTTAGCAATGCAGAATACTCTACAGAGGGCAGGCCATTGGACAGCAATAATTTTCAGAGGTTGGTAAAGAGAATTGCAAGAATTTGAAGGGACGGGACATACATAGAAGGAACCTTAATATATCATCAGCCTTCTATCTTCAATTCTTATGGAGAGGTAGTTTTTTTCATGTTGATTAATCCTCTCTCTCAGATACACCTACACCTGATACCCAGCTTCCCCATTCCTTTGGGTAAATTCACTTATCTTGCCAGTTCCCACTTCTATGCCAAAATGATTTCTGTCTAATGATAGTATAATCTGGTTAAACGCAATGATCCGGCAAAATTAAGAGATTAGTTCCTTAAAAAAACAGCTGGGGCCATAGGAGTATGGTACATTGGAGAGATATGTCATAAGGTGAATGAAGGCGAAAAGAAAAGAAAGTGTGACATGTTACCAGCCCCTATAATACAGGGCCTATATAATATCAGTCTCCGCCTTCCTCAGCCTTGTTCCTCTGAATGCCTTTGGTTTGACTTTGTTTGGCACCTGAGCTTGTCATGACAGCAGTGTAACCACTGGAGTCAGTTAATCTACAGTAGAGTATCCTAAACAAGCTTCTGACCCAAGAGCAATAGCAGGATTTGAGAACAGCGATGCTTGTTTCTCTGAAACACTGCATTCCCCACTTGTTCTGAAGCTAACCAAGAATGGCCATACAAACACCTTCCCAGCCACACAGGATCCTTACCCACATAGGGACTCAAAGCCTTTCCACATTAGGTTTTAAATCCATGTCTCTTTACCTTTCCCCCCATGGATTTTCATATATTTCTTCCTATTCTGTGTTCAACCCCTCTCTTCACATGCTTTGGTACTGCATACCCCTCTCTCAAACGCATGCACTCAGGTAGGTATTTTCCTCTGCCTTGGGCATGAGCTCAGGTGCAGTATCTGCTCTACAGCCATGCTGCCCTGTTCTACACATCTATTGACCATAACTATGTGGTTATATTTTTACTGCTATGGATCCACCTGCCTCCTGGCATATCCAGCTTTTGAGTAATAGTTTGCTTGCACTGGTTTCCTTCTATGAGGTTTATCTCCTGACTCATTAGCCATCCCCATAGTGTTCACCTGGAGAAAATATGCCTCGGTTGGTCTGGCATTGGCTGTACCAAATATAACCTTACAGATGTGGAGATCCCCCAGTCCTTGCCCCAAGGAGACCTCTTCCTTCCATGGACATCCCCTCTTCATCCTCCCCCTAAAAGCCCCTTCCTCATCTGCTTTATGAAGCCTCAATTCCCTTGCCCAACACTCCACACCCCTCCATGAAAAGTGAGAATAAATTATTCAAACACACGAATCGAAATACATTGGCTGAAATTAACACAAGGTCTCAGATCAGGTCATCCTCTGAGAACAGGTCGTGGGGAAAGGAAGGCGAGATGATGGACGCCCTGTGTACTTAAAGAGGGGGGTGAATTATTTGCACCTTGCCTGGCACAGAACCACAGTCCCTCCTGCACATGACTGCAGACATCTTCAGGGCAACATGGCACAGAGGCACAAGCCTCGGACCGGCATGGGTGCTAGTCTTCGCTCTGAACAACTATGGGACTTCACCTCCGTCAGCCTCCATTTACCAATCTGTGAAATGATGGCTTAGTAAAGATGATCTCTAAGGTGTTTTCCATCATACAAACCTGCAATTCTGCTAATTTTATAGGGGAAGAGACAAGACATGTTCGTAGAGCCTTTGAGGTCACTGTGCAGGAGGAATGCACCATTTAGTGCATGAAGAGAGCAATTTATCTCATTTTATTTATTTATAAATTTATTTATGTATTTTATTCATTTATTTTTTAAAAACTTATTAAAAGATGCCCTGTTAACATTTCCTGGGAGACATGAGAATGGTCTTCAAATATATGTAAGACTCTCACATGGACACCCTCTTCCTCAGGTAGAATTGTTCTATATAAAACCATAAGGCAGACATGAAACTGATTATTAGAAGACAAATTTAAGTGTTTTTGTTTTGTTGTTGTTAATGCTCACCTGAGGATAATTTTCCATTGATTTTTCACAGAGAGTGGAAGGGAGGGGGAGAGACAGAGATAGAGAAACAGTGTAAGAGAAACACATCAGTTGGCAGCTTCCTGCATGCACCTGACCAGGGCCAGGCATCAAGCCTGCAACTGAGGTATGTGCCCTTGACCAGACTTAAACCCAGGATCCTATAATTTGCTCTAACCACTGAGCCCCGGCTAGGGCCATATTTAAGTTTAATATAAAAGAAATGTTTTACTCATTTGAAGGATGGTCCAAAAATAGAATCAACTAAAAGACTTCCACAGCCCTGACTGGTTTGCTCAGTGGATACAGCATTGGCCTGCGGACTGAAGAGTCCCGGGTTCAATTCCAGTCAAGGGCATGTACCTTGGTTTTGGGCACATCCCCAGGAGGGGGTGTGCAGGAGGCAGCTGATCGATGTTTCTCTCTCATCGATGTTTCTATCTCTCTATCCCTCTCTCTTCCCCTCTGAAAAAAATCAATAAAATATATATATATATTTTTAAAAAGACTTCCACAAATACATTACTTTCTCCCAAAAAGTTCTCTAAAAATGGGAGTATTTGACTGCAAGTATTATTTGGTGACTTCAAGTCTTTGGTGATTGCTCTTGTACTTTCTGAGAGAAAGGATCCTTCCCAATGTTTCTTACTGCTGCCTGCTTCAGCCAACATCCTGTACAACAGAAGGACTTGTTAGCTCTCAGATCAAAGCCTCCCTGTGTGCAAAGTGCCCATTGTTCATTAGTGAAATGTGACTTGCACCTGCTCCACTGCCATGTACTGCTTTCACTGGGTCCCTCTCGGTTTCAGCAGGCTGTAGCGAGATCACAGGGACAGTCACTTTGGTGACGAAGGAAGCCACGCTCTGCCAGTCAAAAGCTGGGCCAGCTGTGCTAGTCCTGTGTGAACCAGGTGCCTACTGCTTCCCCAGGAACCTGGTGCCAAGCCTTGGCAGCAGAGTGGACCAGCAGCTGCTCCTCCAGCTTCAGTCTCGTCTCTCTCTCCTCAGTCTGAGAATCCAAGAGCATTCCCCTGGGAGGCCAGTTACAAAGAGGAGGAAAGAGAACTTTGAAAGAAGGAGGTGGAAGGGTGATGATTACAGAAGGTTGGCCGAGGGCAAGAAAAGCAGGAAACACAGTCAATGGGTTTCAACCAGTCTAAGCTTCTCATATTCTGAACGGCATCATCCTTAAGAGAGGAGAAACTCATATCAGAAAGGCAGAAATCACAGTGAGAAAATAATTTATTAATGACATCATTGATATTATTGTTATGGATCATAGATTTGAAATCCAACATTGATCCAAATAAAACAGTGATCATGCCCTAGCTGGTTTGGCTCAGTGGATAGAGCATTGGCCTGGGGACTGAAGGGTCCCGGGTTCGATTCCAGTCAAGGGTACATGCCTGGTTGCAGGCTTGATCTTCATTAGGTGATCAAGCCTGTGTGCAGGAGGCATCCGATCAATGATTCTCTCTCATCATTGATGTTTCTACCTCTCTCCTTCTCCCTTCCTCTCTGAAATCAATAAAAATAAATATTTTTAAAAAAACAGTGATTGTGATAAAAACGAACAGCCTCAATTTAAATTATCATGCAACGTCATGTGCCTGCAAGGATGTTCATTTGCATGGTTTTCTATGAATTAATATGGACAATAGCAGCAGGGAATAAGATTACCATTGGTTCCTATGAGATTTCCCAGTTGTAGGTTCACTTGGTGTTGTGACTCAGGAAATACTATTAGGCAATACTAAATTGTAGGAATTTCGGTCTTGAATTGTATGTTGTGTGTGCTTTTTCTAAAAGATTTAAACACCACTAAGCCACTCAGCCAATTATCTATGACCCTTAAATCCTACCATCTCTTCATTACTCAGCTAGGTGGAGCAGGAGTGAGCAATCCACTTGCCAAGTAAGTTACTTCCATCCCCAAAAGGCTCTTCCTTGAACACTGTCCTTGGAGATGTGGCAAAGGGCTCCTTCCCAAGCAGTAAATTCCCAAGCAGTCTGGAAGAGGTGGGGAGGGGATGGAGCGTAAATGACACTGTTGTGCAGTGACTCATCCCTTCACTGACTTCATTCTCTTCTGTGTCTGCAGCCAGTTGGACAGCTATGGGAAGTCAGAGAATTGTTTTGTTCCAAAGACAGGAAGATGGGGGAGAAAACAGATAAAACAGTGGATGCATGTGTGTGGAGCTATAATTGCTACATGACTTCATCTTCTCTGACCAGCCACAGTCACTGCATTAGTCACCAGTGCTCAGAGGACCAGACAGGCCTGGGTGGATTCCACATGCAGTGACACAGGCCTGGCAATTAGGGCTCAGGTCCGGGAAAGGGCTCTCACTGTGTCACAGTGAGGTGATGGGCAAATGCCTACGGCTAAATGATATGGTCGTTGGCTGGAAACTGAGAAAAATTAGGGTACTACAAAAATTAGACAAGGGCCTTGCCCTCAAAATGTCCACCATCTATGGGGAGAGACCTCTATGATGAACCAGAAATGGAAGCAACGCTCTCAGATCACCGAGGAAGTAACTTGAGAAACAGTAGAGGCTTGAAAAACAATATAAATGGGGCCACCACCAGCACATTCTTTCTAACGTGAGCTGGACCCTCAGCTCGGCCTGTATGCTTTTCCTTGTCATTGACCCATACTCACTCTCTGCTGTTTCTCACAAAGACTATTCCAAACCTCCAGCACTCATGCTGGAGTCCAAGCCTCAGCCCTCTAATAATACAAGGGTCAGCAAGCTATGGCTTGTAGACCAAATTCAGCCCACTACCACTTTTACAAATAAAATTTTATTGAAACACAAATTTTTTTAATTATTATTTATTTTTGGCTCTTGGGCAATGTCATTTTTTTTCAATGTGGAAAAAAACCCACACAAGTTCAACACAAAATAGAATGTGAAGTGTAGGATAGGACAAAACCAAGGATAGCGGGGAGGGGGATACAATAGCCAAAGAAGAGAAATGAGATGTTGCCAAAAGATAGAGAGTATCCTGTCCCCTTTCCTCCACGGAATGATTCCAACATTTAGGTGTAGTACATACTTTTTCATACACATACAGCAGGACTGATATTCCATTTTGGGTAAGAAAAGTTGGGGATGGGGAGGGCCTTTCTGGAGGCTTGGGAGCCAGGACTGGTCTCTCTCTATCCCTTTCTTCAAACCTGAAGAAATCTGATGTGGGAGGGAGAGGAACTGGAAGAAGGAAGAATCCCACCTGACAGAGAAGGGCAGACCCTGCAAAGGAAACAGAGTTTGGAACAGAGCTGGGAGGAAGACTGAAAATGGGATAATACTATTAGCACCTCCTCCAAAACTTAGAGAGGAGCAGGGAAAATACCTGAATCCCACTCTCCAACACTGGTCTAGATGGGAGACCCCACCCATTCCTTGAAGGGACTTCTACCGCTACATTTGGAGTGGTTCCCTTTCTTCTTGGCTACCTCAGGGGCTTAGGATGATGTTACAGCACACAGTTCTAAATGGGATCTGGATACCCTGGCTGGTGTGGCGCAGTTGGTTAGAGCACCATCCTGTGCACCAAAGGGTAGCCTGTTGATTCCCGGTCACAGCACACGTAGCCAGGTTGCGGGTTGGATATGGTCAAAGTGAGTAGGGAAGGCAACTGATCAATGAGCTGCAGAATGTTTGTCATGTTAGCAGAGATGAAAACAATATTAATCTCTTGTATATCTTCCATTAGAGATCATGGGGTACCAGGTACCTAGTCAATGAGCAGTAATATTTTGAAAGGAATCTTTTTTGCTGAGCAGTAGGTCTCAATAATGGGCTACCAATATTCAGTAAAGCATGTTGTAAACAGATGTGCTGTCATCCAGACTTTGTTGTTCCATTTATAGAACATAGGCAGCATAGATATAGCATAATTCTTAAGGGCCCTAAGATTTCAGAATGTTAAATGAGTATTGGCTTCTACTTAAAGTCACCAGCTATATTAGCCCCTAACAAGAGTCAACGTGTCCTTTGAAGCTTTGAAGCCAGGCATTGACTTTTCCTCTTTAGCTATGAAAGTCCTAGATGGCAGCTTCTTCCAATAGAAGCTTTAAGCACAACTAAATGTGTACACTGAAAATCTATTGTTTAGTGTAGCCACCTTAATTATCTTAGCTAGATCTTCTGGATGATTTGCTGCAGTTTCTACATCAGCACCTGCTGCTTCACCTTGCATTTGACTTCTTTTCTTAAACCTCATGAATCAACCTCTGCTACCTTTAAACTTTTCTTTTGCAGCTTCCTCACCTCTCTCAGCCTTCATAGAATTAAAGAGAGTTAGAACCTTGCTCTGGATTATATTTTGGATTAAGGGAATGTATGCCTGGTTTGGTCTTCTATCCAGACCACTAAAACTTCCTCCATGTCAGCAATAGGCTATTTCACTGGAGTAGCGCTTTTAATGTCCTTTCAAGAACTTTTCCTTTGCACTCACAAATTGGCTAATTGTTTGGTGCAAGAAGCCTACCCTTAGCGTATCTCAGCTGTCAACATGGCTTCCTCGCTAAATTTAATCATTTCAGGCTTTTGATTTACAGGGAGAAACGTGTGGCTCTTCCTTTCACTTGACCACTTAGAGGCCACTGTGGGATTATTAATTGACCTAATTTCAGGGAATATTGTCATACTTCAGGGAGTAGGGAGGCCCAGGTTGAGGGAGAGAGATGTGGGAAAGGCTGGTCCACGGAGCAGTCAGAACATACACAACACTCATCCATTGAGTTCACTGTCTTACATGGCTGTGGTTCATGGTGCCCCAAGATAATTACAATAGTAACTTCAAGGATCACTGATCACAGATCACCAGAAAGTAGATTATAATATTGTTTAAAATATTGTGAGAATTACCCAAATGTGACACAGAGACACAAAGTGAGCAAACGCTGTTGGAAAAATGGCACCAAAAGACTTGTTCAACATAGGGTTGCCACAAACCTTCAATTTGTAAATATTCAACATCTATGAAGTGCAATAAATCAAAGCACAATAAAATGAGGTATGCCTGTAACTACAAAAAAAATCAAATGTAAATGAACACAGTGGAACTAGAGGCAGCACGTTTTCCAATTAGCTCTACTTTACAGGAAAATCTGGAAAAAAAAACTTGTGAGGTGTTTGGAACATAGACAAAGAATACAGAAACAAAAAGAATAAGACATGCATAAAAGAGTTAATTTAAGATTGTATATTCAAGAAATCGTTCAGCTACAGCTAGTTTCTCTCGCTGACTTTGGTCTGAGCTGAGCTAATTAAAAAATCATGAAGATGCATATCTTCAATGTTCATCTGGTCTTCTCCGGCACCTTGGCTTGAAAGAAAACCCAAGGTGTCAGGAACCTGGTCTGAGAAAAAAGGGGATGCTTAGTCTCAGAAGTTACAATAGTAACTTCAAGGATCACCGATCACAGATCACCATAAAGACCACAAAACTTTCTCTGTAGTCTTTGGTTTCCTGTTCACAGTAATCTAGGCAAACTGCTGCTTGGAGTGGCCCTCTCTCCTCTGGCATCTCCTTAAAGTTGGGCCCAGAGATGGAAAGAAAGGATGGAAGAGGTGAATTAGACCAGGAGTTCACACCTCCCCTAAAGACTCCCCACTCAGAAGGAGTTCATTGCCTCTCCTCAATGTGCCAAAAGTATCCTGTGATTACCCCATCCTAGCACTTTGCACATTTTCCTGGTACTATCTGTTTGTATCCATTTACCCATTTCATCTGAGTATATCATACTGAACTAGATTAGGATAGGATTGGATAGGATAGAATAGGATGCAATAATAAACTCTGAGATTTCAGCAGCTTGGTACAGGTTTTTTTGTCAATCATACAATGTCTGATGGAGGTCGGCAAGAATTTTCTCCATCTGGCAATCATGGGCCCAGATTATCTCCACTGTGTGAGGCTGTTAAGTTAATACATCACTCCTGGGTCTGGCAGCATGGGGAAAGAGAGAGGAGGAGTGTACTGGCTCTTAAAAGCTGTAGTCCGTGATTTGTATTCACATCATTTGCATTCACATCTCATGGCTAGATCCAGTTACACAGCACCATTGCCTGCAAGGGACTTAATGGTATAACCTCCTGGAAGGAAAGAAGAATTCAATAAGTAAGCACTGGGAGTTTCTACCACTTCAATCTCATTTGTACTTGTGACCTCAATACCTGAAGAGGGGCAAGTGCATACTTGGTACTGAGTAAAAGTTTGCTGAATTGTGTTGACTCTGCCTGATAAACTTAAGGGAAGTCTTCACAAAAGATGAGTTCGGGAAGTCCCTTTCAAAGTCCTGATCCCAGGGGAGGGGTCTGAAACAAGAGAGGAACCAAGAGAAAGCATGGCTGAGGGATCCAAATGAATGAATTACGACAAGAATAGTCAATAACATCACATGCCACACAGGAAATAAATAAGAACATGACTGAAAACAGGCCATTCGATTTGACAATTAGGTCATTAATGGCTTTTCTCTGGTGCAGGCCAAATCTCATTATGGTGAGTTTTAAGAGGGAATCCAAATCCCTTCAGTGAGCTGGAGTTTCATAGTATGAATGTTGCTCAAACAGATGGCTGTTTAAGATCTGTGGATGTTTTGTTACTCTGAGATTTTTAACCCTGATAAAATGTATTGCCATGAAATATCAATAATAAGAGTAGCTATCACTCACCAGGCACTTGCTATGTATCCAGCACTCTGCTAAGTACTTTATTCACATTATTACTAATCTATAATAATAAAAGTGTAATATGCTAATTAGACCGGATAGCCTTTTGGACAACCTTCCGGACGAAGCCTGGGCTGTGAGGGAAGCCCCGGTCCCCAGTGCCAGAGGGAAGCTGGTGCCAGCAGCCAGGGGAAGGAAGGCCTACTCTTGCATGAATTTTGTGCATCAGGCCTCTAGTCCTATATAATAAAAGCCTAATATGCTAAGTGTCCAGTCGACTGGTGGGCCATTCAACCAATCAAAGCATAATATGCTAATGATATGCTAAGGCCGCTCAACCGCTTGCTATGACGTGCACTGACCACTAGGGGGCAGATGCTTTAACCACTAGGTTAGCTTGCTGCTGGGGTCCAGCTGATCAGGACTGAGCGAGATGGGCTGGTCATACCCTGAAGCCCTCCCATTGTCCCTTCCTGGCTGGCCAACCTCCCACATCTCTCCCTGGCCCCAATCGTACACTGATAGGGTCCCTCAGCCTAGCCTGAGCCCTCTCTCAATCCAGGCCACCTCAGGGGATGTCAGAGAGCCAGTTTTGGCCCAATCCCACAGGTGGAACACCACTCAGCCAGAAGCCAGGCGGACAGCTGGCAAGCACATCGGCGGTGGCAAGAGCCTCTCCCGCATCCATGGCAGCACTAAGGATGTCTGACTGCTGGCTTAGACCCGCTCCCCTGAGGGTTCCCAGACTGCAAGAGGGTGCAGGCCGAACTGAGGGACCCCACCACCAATAGCATGAATTTCGTGCACCAGGCCTCTAGTATTAATAATACTAGAAAGAAAGTATTTTATATTCTGGTTTCACAGTTAGTATGTACTGCAGTGAGGATGAGGGCCCAATTCTGATTGGTTTCAACATTTGTTTTTTTTTTTTTTTTGGTTTTTTTGTTTTTGTTTTTTTAAGTTAAATAGTTTAATAACAGTGTCCCATGGAATATAACAGCCTTCTTTTTTTTTTTTTTTTTTATTTTTCGCTAAAAGTATTACAAAGTGTATTACATAAGTGTCCTTTTTTCCCCCCCCGCCCTTGACAGACCCCTGCCCTCCCTTACCCCCCAGTGTCTTATGTCCATTAGTTATGGTTATATGGATGCATACCAGTCCTTCGGTTGATCTCTTAATCCCCTCCCTCCTCCCCCCCAACCCTCCCTGGCCTTCCCACTGCAGTTTGACAATCAGTTTGAGGCAGCTCTGCCTCTGTATCTATTATTGTTCAAAAGTTTGTAATGGTCTTTATTATCCATGAATGAGTGAGATCATGTGGTATTTTTCCTTCATTGACTGGCTTATTTCACTTAGCATAATGCTCTCCAGTTCCATCCATGCTGTTGCAAATGGTAAGAATTCCTTCTTTTTTACAGCAGCATAGTATTCCATCGTGTAGATGTACCACAGCTTTCTAATCCATTCATCTACTGATGGGCACTTAGGCTGTTTCCAGATCTTAGCTATGGTGAATTGTGCTGCTATGAACATCGGGGTGCATATATCCTTTCTGATTGGTGTTTCTGGTTTCTTGGGATATATTCCTAGAAGTGGGATCACAGGGTCAAATGGGAGTTCCATTTCCAATTTTTTGAGGAACCTCCATACTGCCTTCCATAGTGGCTGCACCAGTCTGCATTCCCACCAGCAGTGCACAAGTGTTCCTTTTTCTCCACATCCTCTCCAGCACTTGTCGTTTGTTGATTTGTTGATGATGGCCATTCTGACAGGTGTGAGATGGTACCTCATTGTTGTTTTGATTTGCATCTCTCGGATGATTAGTGACTTTGAGCATGTTTTCATATGTCTCTTGGCTTTCTGAATGTCCTCTTTTGAAAGGTGTCTATTTAGATCCTTTGCCCATTTTTTGATTGGATTGTTTATCTTCTTTTTGTTAAGTTGTATGAGTTCCCTATAAATTTTGGAGATTAAGCCCTTATCAGATATGACGTTGGCAAATATGTTTTCCCACGAGGTGGGTTTTCTTGTTGTTTTGTTGATGGTTTCTTTTGCTGTGCAGAAGCTTTTTATTTTGATGTAGTCCCATTTGTTCAGTTTCTCTTTAGTTTCAACTGCCCTAGGAGCTGTATCAGTGAAGAAATTGTTTTGGCATATGTCTGAGATTTTGCTGCCTTTGTATTCTTCTAGAATTTTTATGGTTTCCTGTCGTACATTTAAGTCCTTTATCCATTTTGAGTTTATTCTTGTGTATGGTGTAAGTTGGTGGTCTAGTTTCATTTTCTTGCATATATCTGTCCAATTTTCCCAACACCATTTATTGAAGAGACTATCTTGGCTCCATTGTATGTTCATGCCTCCTTTGTCAAAAATTAATTGAGCATATTGGTTCGGGCTAATTTCTGGACTCTCTATTCTATTCCACTGATCTATATGTCTGTTCTTGTGCCAGTACCAGGCAGTTTTGAGAACAGTGGCTTTGTAATACAGCTTGATATCTGGCATTGAGATCCCACCTACTTTGTTTTTTCTCAGGATCGCTGCAGCTATTCGGGGTCTTTTTTTATTCCAGATGAATTTTTGGAGAGTTCGTTCTAGATCCTTGAAGAAGGCCATTGGTATTTTAATGGGAAGTGCGTTGAATGTATAGATTGCTTTGGGTAATATGGACATTTTAATGATGTTGATTCTACCAATCCAAGAACATGGTATGTTCTTCCATCTGTTTATGTCTTCCTCTATCTCTTTTTTCAACGTCCTATAGTTTTCTGAGTAGAGGTCTTTTACCTCTTTAGTTAAGTTTATTCCTAGGTATCTTAATTTTTGGGGTGCGATGGTAAATGGGATTGTTTTTATAATCTCTCTTTCTGAAATATAACAGCCTTCTTTTGCGCTCTCCACTAAATTAGGAAAAAGTAACTAGACCTTTAAGTGTCCGTAAAAAGCACTTTAATAGCATGATACTTTCTACTTAATGATATTTTGCTACATAGATCTCTTTATTCAGAATCTTCAGGTTGTTGCCTAAGTCAAATAGGAAACATTAAGTAGTGATTTTTGCTTAATGTCTTTTAATAGTTTCTCTTTAAAATTTGAATAAATTGAAATTCTTACCATCACCTAAAATACAAGATTTTGCTCATACCAACTTCTCCAATTTCATTTCCTGCCACTTTCACATTCATTAACTGCATTACAGCTACTCTGTATCTCTTTATAGTCTTTAAATGTACCAAGCTCATAAGATCTTTGTGTACTTGTACTGGTCATCATCTCTGCCCAGATATTTCTGTTTCCAGGTAATTGCATGATTGTTTCTTTCAAGTCATCTGGATATCAATTAAATACCACTCAAGACCTTGATTAACAACCAAAAGTAAAGTAACTATCATTTCCAGTCAAACTCTATCATAGCATTGCTTTTGATTTGTTTCAGAACACTATCTCGTTTTAATATTATGGTGTTTTCTTTTTAAATTTAATAGTTTAATCTGTCTTTATGTACTTGAATGTAACCATAGGAGACTGCGAATCCTACCTGTCTTATTCATACAACTATAATAGTGCCTGAAAATTGGAAGTGCTTAATGAACACAATATTTGCTAAATGGTTGATTCAGTGCATAATGAATACATTATTTAATTAATCAAACTGGACTTTTTTCTCTTTTTTGCTTTTCTCATTCTTTTGTTCCATTCAGAAAACCATGTGCTGACTCAGTAACCTCCTCATGGAAGCTTTCACTTCCTGATTGCGTAGGGTATAGATCACAGGATTCATCAAAGGAAAGATCACTGTGTGAAAGAGGGAAACCACTTTGTCAGCTGGGAAAGCTCTGAAGGGGCGAGTGTAGATGAAGATGGCAGGTCCAAACATGAGAAACACAATGATAATGTGTGTGTGCATGTGGAGAAAGCCTTGCTCTTCCCTTCAGAGGAGTGCCCCTTTACACGGCACAGGATGACTGCATAGGAGGCCAGAAGCCCCAGGAAGCACAGGAGGGTGAGCAGGCCACTATTGGAGACCATCAGGAGCTCCACCACAAAGGTGTCTGTGCAGACCAGCTTGATGACCTGCGGCACATCGCAGAAAAACTTATCCAGCTGATTTGGGCCACAGAAAGGCAAGTGGAGAATAAGGGCCACTTGTATGATGGAATGAGTAAAGCCTCCTAGCCACAGAGCCAACAGCAAGGCATAGCAGGCTCTAGGGTTCATAACAGTTGAATAGTGTAAAGGACGGCAGATGGCTATGTAGCAGTCAAAGGCCATGACAACAAGAAGAAACATCTCCCCTGCTCCAAGGAAGTGCAAGAAAAAGAGCTGAGTGATGCAGCCCCTGTAGGAGATTACCTTCTTCTCAGAGAGGAAGTCCACCAGCATCCTGGGAGCCACAATGAAGGAGTAGGATGCATACAGGAATGCCAAGTTGCCCAGAAAGAAGTAGAGGGGGGCTGTGAGGCCAGGGTCTGATCTGATGGTGAAAATGATGAGGAAGTTTCCAGGGAGGATGATGAGGTAGAAAATTAAAACTACACAAAGACCAGGAGTTGAGCATCTTGAGACTGGGTCAGACCAAGGAGGATGAATTCTGTCACCACTGTGCTGCTTTCGCTCTCCATAACTCCTTAATCTGTCAGGACGCTGCCACTGCCGGGGCGCCTTGCTGCGGGCAGTGTGGTTCTGGGGCAGGGGCTGGGGTGTGGGGAGCAGCTCCAGTAAAGTTTAGTAAACCCCAGGCCCCCAGCCCCTCCTTGAGCAGAGCCCAGGGCAGGCTGGGGGCCTGGGTCTGAACACTGCAGCTGCGGAGGTCCCGCCCGCCCAGGGCCTCAACATTTGTATTTGTATTGAATCATTCCATATTGATCACAGTCTTGTTCACCCAAACATCCATTGGTTAAGGCTGTGGACCAAGCATGTCAAACTCAAAGGCTAACATGGGCCAAATAAACAAAGTTTAAGTTTATGTGGGCTTCAAAAAAACAAA
Source organism: Myotis yumanensis (assembly GCF_028538775.1). Taxonomy (NCBI): domain Eukaryota; kingdom Metazoa; phylum Chordata; class Mammalia; order Chiroptera; family Vespertilionidae; genus Myotis; species Myotis yumanensis. Next base: position 78,336,000 of record NW_027223753.1, read on the forward strand.
AGCTTCAATTTTCATAGAAACGTAGGTTTATTTCGATAGAGACATGCTGAATACAAAGGGCTGAAATAAATGAATAATCGTTAAAATAATAAAACATTTTAATAAAAAATTAATATTTTTTCTTGAACATTAACTTACCAGACACTGAATAACTGCACAAATTAATAAGTGTCATGCAAATAAACCTATTTTTCTTATTCTTTGAAAGCAAAATATTTCCTGTTGTGCACACCAACAAGTCAGTCCAAGACTAATGATGTGGCAATCAGCTGCTAAAATATTTGCTGCTAGTATTAGTGGAGAGAAATGGTATGCCTGTGCGTAAGGCATGTAAGGGAAATGAATGCAACACGATTATAGTAATCAGTGATTAGCGAACATTGTAGTTCATTATTAATAATTATGTATAACAGGATATAGTAAAAGTTAAGTTACAAAATTTTTATTAAAATGTTTCTTACATACCGTTATATTGGCTAGGCTGCAAAAATGTTTGTTGTGGACCATATGCAGCTCCCGGGCCACAAGTTTGACATGCTTGTTGTGGACATTAGATCTGGGGCATTTTGTCAAGGTGGAATGGCTCTCTCATGTTGAATTAGACTATCCTCTTATCTTTAGCCTTAGAATCATTCCATATTGATGCAGAGTGATTATTACAGATATTCTGAACTATCATTCTGAAATTGCCCTCACTTACAGAGATAAATTATGCAATGTATAAGGCATCCAAACTTCAGTTCTTTCCTGTTTTGTTTATTGTTCATCATCTCAACCTTCCTTCTAATTATGTAAGTAACAATTTTATAACCATAAGTTATTTTTTACATTGGTGAATCCTCAGATGTTTTCTGTTTGACACAAAATTGTGAACAGTGTGCTATATTTAGATAATGACTTTTTCACAGTAAATTCATAATAAAGTAAAATGTATACTTCTCAAATTTTGTAGGGAAAACAGTGTCAATTATAAATTGGTTAAACTGCAGTTGGATTGACATAATTATCTTTGGAAAATTATCTTTGGGTCAGTAGGGAATGAGTAAGGAAGACTTGAAAATGCTGCCTTGGTCATACCAGTAAGCAAACAACTCAGAACTATAGTTCATCTAAAGCTCCCAGAGAAGCTAACACTTATTCTCACCCTCAGTTAATATAGTCCTACAATTCTATGGTGCCTGATTATTTGACAATCCTAAAATGACTGGCCAAGTTGCCTCTTTAAATTCATGCCTGCAATTGAATTTCTACCGGGTTGGGCCCATTTAAAGTATAGCTTATGACCACAGTGTTCCATATACTCTTCAATATATGGCTTTCTATTTTATTGAAAAAAATAACTGGACTTTCTGGATGAGGGACATTGAAACACCTAATAGACTTTACCTATTAAGTCAAAAATGTGTGCAATTTAACATTTATAAAGTTCATTGTAATTTTTATTCTAAGCTTCATCAGGAATTTCAAGTGTGTATATTACTTTCTCAGAGCCTGAGAACAAATTAAGAGTACAGAATTATTTCATGTGGAACTTTAGGGATGATTGTTGGAAAATAAACATTAAGCAGAAAGGAATCTTGTAGGTGTGTTTTACTTATTAATTTATTGACTGAACACTTGAAGTGGGTCAAGTACTGGACTGGGTGCAATAGGAAAGATACTCCTTACCTTCAATGTGTCATAACATAGCAGGAAAAGGAAACTAAGTGAATGGATTTGCGTAAGAAACATGCAAAGCAATATATCCACAGGTGCAAAATAATATAAAAGTCTGTCCTAAACTTCTGTATACTATCAACATCCAATTTACAGAGAAAATAAAATTAGGTACCATTTTCACAGAGTCATTCCAAGTTTTCCTTACACAGCAAACTCTTCTTATACATATTTCTACTCTGATTCTCTGAAAGCTTAATCTCCCACTTTATTCCATACATTTTTTTTCCTTACACTGCTGATCCTTACCCTACTCCTAGCTCTCTACTTTCACTTGATGGACTTGACTTTTACTTCTGGAGAAAATAGAAACCATCTTCCTGCATCTAATCTGCTTTTCCTTCTTACTTTTATAAAATGAGGCAGAGAAGTATCTCATCTCTAAACAAGGTTCAACCCTTCAATTATATTTTGGATCCTACCCCTCCACTGCTTTCAGACTTGACTAGTTGGGTTAGTTCCTCTTTTGCTTTGAACTTTAATCTGCAATTAAATTTATACTTAAAGCTCATTTCCAGTTTTTCACCAAAGTTTCCCCAGCCATTGTTTGTCTGACAGGATTTCAACCTCTAAATCATTTCCTCAAAACAGGCTTATATGAATACTAGTAATATTTCCTGGATTCTTGCACATTCAAAATTTCTTTTAAGTAGTCTTAGACATGAAAGACATCTTGGCCATATATAAAGTCTCTGGTTCATTCTTTCTTTCCTTAAATATCTTATAAGGATTGTTCCATTGTCCTCTGGGACTGATTTGTATCTGTAAAAAGTCTGATGCCTGCCAAATTTGTCCCACCATAAGTGACTTGATATTTTTACCAGCTGGCTCAAAATATTTTTATTTATTGTAATTACTTTAGGTTATGTCTTGATATTGCCTTTTCTTGATAAATTTCCCCAGGTGCATGGTAAGCCCTTTAAATATATAGATTCATGTCTTATTTTATTTTTAGAAATGTTTCCTTGAATTCTATTTTTAAATATTTGTTCTGTTCTTTCATTTTGATTTTCTTCTTGGGAGACTCCATGTGTATATGTTTGCTTGTGATTTATTCCTATAAGTTTTTCTCTACTTCTTTTTATCTCCGTATTTTGTTCATTTCATTCTTAAATATATCTCATCCCCTACTGCGCTTTCAGAGATGTCTATTCTTCTTCTGTTCTATCTGAAATAATTTGGTCTTTTTGTTTCCTTCATGATTCTGACAAATTCCATTTCACCTCCTCCTTTAATTTATTCATCATCTGATATCCAGTCCTGAGTCATTGTATTTCTGCTTTGTATACCTTCATTAATAACTGTTATTACTCCATTAACTTTCTTATACATGGAATATTAAGCCATAATTTTATCTGCTTCTTGGCAGTCATTTTCTAGTGCATTCCCTTCATCTACAGAAAAAATGTCCTATCCTTTTCCATACGTCAATAGTATCTCTGTATAGGTGCTCTTGTACCTCCATTTTTGGTACTCATATTTGAATGAGATTAATTTTCCTGGACCACCTATTTGCAAAAGTTACTAGGGGGCAGAGGGAAAGACTAAGGAGTCCCAGTCTGCCAAACTTTACAGTTCTTGGGCTTCCTCTATTTCCATCTGTTGCAACAGACTATTTCTTTTTATAAATGATGCCTCTGTTCAACCACACTCCCTTTTCAAAACTAAATGGCTTCTACCACTGTGATCCTCCAGTTTCTTCACCAGCCACTGCCACATCTCTTACCTTCCAAGAGAGCAGCCCCACTTTTTGTTGGTGCATTTTGCCCTGTACTTCCGTAGTCTGCCATCTATGTGGCCCCCAAGCCCTACTCATTTCCTCACAATGCCACACCTGTTGCATCTCATCTAGGGTAAATGACATCCAAGTTTGCCCAGGATCGAGGAAGCTCCTAGGGCATGGAACATTTAGTGCTAAAGCTAGGAAAGGTCCAGGCAAACTGGGACAAGTTGATCACCCTGGATCCGTTCTTGCTCACTGCAGTTGCCATTGCGAAAGAGGCCTCCCCACTACTGGAAGTGAACACTTTCTGTGTTTTCTGTAATTCACCACAGCTAATGCCCTTCTCATCATCCTTCTCATTGCCTATCACCATTTACCATGCAGCTTCTTGCCGGCTTCCATTAGCCTCCGTTGCTTTCGGCAGCATGTATATATATTTTGTAGTTTAAAACATTTCTGGGTCTCCTGGTTTTACTGAAAATGGAATTTATGGATTTTTTTTCATTCAACTTCTTGCTCTGTATAATTTCTAAGAGGAGAAGTGGAAAATTGCAGACAAAGCCTCTACCATGCTTCCTTGGAACTCAATAGATATTTTCTGTTGTTTTCATGGAGTCCCAGGTTGAAAAGCCCCACTTTTGTTATAACTGAATTTTTTGGCCAAGTGAATGCTGCAGTTAAAACTGTGAAGCTCAGAATAAGATCATGTAGGCAATACTCTATACAGAATGATGAGCCAACAAGATGAATTTCAGGCTGTGTATGCTACACACGACAAGATCACATTAAGGCACATCAAAACACAAAAGCACATTATAACTATTAAGTGGTATATGGATAAAAGGTAATAATAAAAATAATATAGGAAACACTGATAACTAAGAAATCACAATGGGAGTTTAATAACAGCCCACAGAAAGTGTAGATAGAATGTTGATCAGTGTGTCTAAGTTTTAAATAAGCTCTCTTTACATAAGAAATTGCTGTTATATACAAATATAAGTGGAAAATGGGCAGAAGGATTTACTATGTGCAAATTGCTGTGGCAGATGCTGTTGCATGGGTTATTTTATTGAATCCAAACAATTCTTCAAAGTAAGTATGATGGCACTGAGTGTCAGAAAAGTTAAAATATCCAAGATCATGCACTAGCAAAAACCAGGGCTAGGATTCAAACCTGGGTGTCTCTGGGACCAATGCCCATGCTCTTCTTGCTACACCACCTCACCTCTTTTCAATCACAGAAAGAATTTAATGGAAGTTCAATGCATGACAGAGAAGCCTTGGGGGAGGTAGTAACTTAAAACAGGGGGAGTGGAAAGGGAAGCCATTGAGTTTTAACCAGATGTGGCAAAAGCTCAAGTGTAGATAGTGTAACTACTGCAGGGACACAGAGGGAACAAGAAAGTCAGCAACCATATTTATAAAGATTTTTAATGCAATTGCTTCAACAAGCTGGAGAGACATTTAAGACTTGAACAACTCGGTGCATCTGGTTTCATCCCCTGACAGAAGCCCATTTTGACGAAGTGGGAATTAAATTCACAAAAGTAAGAAACTAGAATAGTTTATCAAATTTCTTCCTGCTGTTATGAAAAATAATGTTGTGATAGGGAATGAGATTAAATCTCTCAAAAATCAAATTTACTTTTAAAAGAGAGAGTGGCAGGCTAACTTGTCTACCAGAGGGAACCGAAGTATGAGGTCTAATTCTTAGAAAATGGTTTGCAGAAAGAAGGTCTGATTTTTCATGTCACTGAAAAGGTACTAAAATTAGATAAGCTCCAAGCATTTGAAAATTCTTAGTCTATATTCTCTTCCCAAATTACAGGCATAATGCATCCAAAAACTCTGGTGGCCAGGTTGACATCACTGGAATCATCTTTGTCTTAGTCAACCCTCATTGGGAGCAAAGCCCTCCACCGGGAGCAAAGCCCTATATATGTTTAACCAAGGCTTCTGAATAGTGTCACCATGAATAGGAAGAGCTTTTAGCTAATAGGAAGAAAGTACACCATGTGGGAAGCTAAGTGATTTGAGGAGACTTGACCAGAAACCTCCCTACAATGCCATAAATCTTATTCCATTAATTTCCAGCTATGCCAGTAAGTTATTCAATAAGGAAATAAAACATTAATTCTTTATCTCCAGACACTGGCGCATGTGAATTCCATTAATCTTTCTCTAATTACTACAGCACATACTGACCTCTTCTTTCTCTGAAAATTATTCCTATGGTTGATATAATATAATTGGCTCTTCATTTCTTTTTTTTGTGGTTGTTTATGTAGGTAAATTTTGACTAAAACTAGAGGGTAAATTCTGTAAGCATTAGTTCTAAACATTGGAATAAGCCAAAGCAGACACTTAACATTTATTAATTCATTGAGCACAAGGGAAGGGAAATTTTAATGGAAGGATTAAAGGGAAGTAAATAATAAAATGAAAAGCATGGAGCATGTTGATGAAGGGGAAGCCTTCATGAAGCATTACAGCATTGGATTTTGGGCAGCCAGAAATTTACAAGGAATACTGGACACCTGGGAGAAGTGAGGGTAGAAGTACCAATAAATAGAGGAAGACATGAGAAATGTTGATTGGTGTGTCTAACTATTTGTATGCACTTAACTAAACACTAAATTGAAAGTCATCCTCTTCAATATCCTCCTGCATAGCTCCAGGAGGAAGAAATATAGCTATCAAAGAAAGAAAAACACAGGGTCAACCACAGGGGTCAATGTAATGACAGTTGTCAAAGGCAACTTACTCTTTTATCCCAGGAAGGAGTATAGGATTATACCAAAGACAAATACAATTTGTCCAATAAAAAAGAAGTCAAGCCTTGGTTATATTTTTAGGCCACAGAATTGAATGTGTTGCCTTTTCCTCATTTAATTTACTTCATCCTTCATTGTAGCCTCGAGTTTCCAGGTTTAAGAAAGAAAAGTAGCATTTACAAATGGTATAATGTGAATATTACAACTGAAATATGGAAAGGCTTCCTGAGTAATCAATGGAAAACTCACAGTAGAGAACCCTAATGCCCAAGGACCAAAGGTAGAGACCACATAGAGACTGGTAGGAGGGGCGGAGGCACCAAACGGCTGGCTGGTACTCACTGAAGTCACAGAGAGATATCTCAGCTGCAAGGGGGGAAGGGGGGACCACTGAGAACTCTAGGATCTAATCCCCAAGCTGGGCTCTCTAGCAGAGAGCACCAAATCTGAGGAGGGTACCCATATAACATCTAGCTATGAAAATAAGCAGGGAGCTGTCTGCCAGGGAGTGGCAGATGAAAGTTCAGGCACACTCTTGAAGGGCCAATGCACAAAAATTCCCTGTGGAGCCACCCACCTTGTGTTCTGGCAGAGGGAGGGTGAAGTGGACTGGAGCTGTGAGAACAGAACCTAGGACTGGGGACTCAGGGGTTAGAGCTCAGAAGGCAGACACCCCAAGTTTCCTGGGCTGAGTCATTCCCTCATGCAGTGGAGGATATCTTTCCCACATAGACATTTGCCTTTCCCACATAGACAGTTGACACACCCTATTGGAAAATACCTTGCCCTGAGGTCATTTAAGAGATTAAAAGTAACAAACAGCCTCCAGGCAGAAGTAACTACCCCACCCTGTTTGAAAAACTCTCCCTACACCTGAGGATGATGGCCTAGGGGCAATTCAAGTCAGAATACTATTAGTCTGTAGACAGAGGTGGTCTCTGGAGGCTTTGAGTCTTTGCTTGATCCAATTAGGCAGAAACATCCTTTAAGACAATTCTGCACTAGATATTGAAAAGTGTAGAGGATCTACCTAAAACATACTCACAAACCCAAACAGACAACCAAAATGAGAAGACAAAGAAACAACCCCCAAATGGAAGAACTAGAGATTCTCCAGAAGAAGAGATAAATGAAGCAGAGATGAGAAATTTATCTGAAACAGAGTTCAGAGTGATGATAGTAAAAATGCTCAACAGTATGAAAAAAGATATATTAACTATGAAAAAAGAACAGCCTGAGATAAAGAATGACATAACACAAAGAACACATTGGAAGGAAATACACAGCAAATTAGGGGAAGCTGAGGATCAAATCAGTGAAATAGAAGACAGAGTTGAAAATATCACTCAATCAGAGAACAAAAAAAAAATTAAAAACCAGGAGGACAGCTTAAGGAAGCTATGGGACAATGTGAAATGTAATAATATTAGAATAGCAGGTATGCCAGAAGAGGCAGAAAGGGAGAAAGGAATAGAGAAGGTGTTTGAAGAAATAATGGCAGAAAACTTCCCTAACCTGGTAAAGGAAAAAGTCACAAAGTTCAGGAGGCAGAGAGAACCCCAAGCAAGAAGAACCCAAACAGACCCATGCCCAGATACATCATAATTAAAATGCCAAAAATTAAAGACAAAAAGAGAATCTTAAAGGTAGCAAGAGAAAAGAAAACTGTTCTCTACAAAGAAGTTCCCATAAGGATAACACCTGATTTCTCATCAGAAACTCTATAGGCCAGAAGGGAATGGCATGAAGTACTCAAGGTAATGGAAATTGAGGATCTGAGACCAAGATTACTATATACAGCAAGGCTACCTTTCAAAATAGACAGTCAAATAAAGAGATTCCCAGACAAAAAAAAAAGTCTAAAGGAATATATCACCACCAAACCAGCATTACAAGAAATGCTAAAGGGATTGCTGTAAGGGATTGCTGAGAAGAAGAAACAGAGAGAGAAAACTAGCCATACAGAATTAAAATGGCTATATAAATAAGTACCTCTCAATAATAACCCTAAATGTAAATGGATTAAATACTACAATCAAAAGTCTTAGGGTAGCTGAATGGATACAAAAACATGGGTTACCAACTATATGCTGACTACAAGAGACCCACCTCAAAACAAAAGACACACACAGGATGAAAGCAAAGGGATGGAAAAAAAATTTCCATGCAAATGGAAAAGAAAAAAATGTTGGAGTAGCAATACTCATATCTGACAAAATAGACTTTAAAATTAAGGCCACAAAATAAATAAATAAATAAATAAATAATTAAGGCCATCACAAGAGACAACAAAGGTCACTACATAATACTAAAGGGATCAATCCAACAAGAGGCTATAACCCTGGTAAACATATATGCACCCTATATAGGTGTGCCTAAATATATAAAAATATCTTCAAGACAACAATACAGTCATAGTGCGGGACTTTAACACCCCTCTGACTTCACTTGACAGATCTTCTAGACAAAAACTTAACAAGGAAACAGAAACTCTAAAGGACACATTGGATCAGATGAACTTAATAGCCATTTATAGAACATTTCACCCCAATGAAGCAGAATATACATTCTTCTCAAGTGCACATGGATCATTCACAAAGATAGACCACATGTTAGGACACAAAACAAGTCTTTACAAGTTTAAGAAGATTGTATCATATCAAGCATCTTGTCAGATCACAGTGGAATGAACTACAGTAAAAACACCCAAAAACATCTAAACACATGTAGGCTAAATAGCATGTTTTTAAACAATGAATGGATTACCAAGGAGATCAAGAACGAAATAAAAAACTTCCTGGAAACAAATGAAAATGAACACAAAACAATCCAAAATCTCTGGGACAGAGAAAAAGCAGTTCTGAAAGGGAAATTCATAGCACTACAGGCATATCTCAAAAAATAAGAAAAATCAGCAATAAACTATTTAACCCAACAACTGAAAGAACTAGAAAAAGAACAACAAGAAAAGCCCAGAGTAAGTAGAAGGAAGGAAATAATAAAGATTAGTGCAGAAATAAATAACATAGAGATTAATAAAACAATACAAAAAAATCAATGAAACCAAGAGTGGGTTCTTTGAAAGGATAAACAAAATTGATAAAATATTAGCCAGACTCATCAAGAAACAGAGAGAGGACCCAAATAAATAAAATCAGAAACAAAAGTGGAGAAGTAAGCACTGACACCACAGAAATACAAAGTATTGTAAGAAAATACTATGAACAACTATATGCCAACAAGCTGGACAATGTGGATGAAATAGACAAATTCCTAGGAAAAGACAATCTGCCAAAACTGAATCAGGAAGAATCAAAAAAACCTGAATAGGCCAATAATAGCCAATGAAATAGAAGCAGTAATAAAAAAAACTACCACAAAACAAAAGCCCAGGTCCAGATGGCTTCACAGGGGAGTTTTTCCAAACATTTCAAGAACTAACACCTATATTCCTCAAAATATCTCAGAGAATCTAAGAGGAAGGACCACGTCCAAACTCTTTTTATGAGGCCAGCATTATCCCAATTCAAAAACCAGATAAAGACACTACAAAGAAAGAGAATTACAGGCCAATATCCCTGATGAACATGGATGCTAAAATCCTCAACAAAATATTAGCAAATTGCATCCAGCAATACATTAAAAAGATCATACACCATGATCAAGTGGGATTTATTCCAGGGATGCAAGGCTGGTATAATATTCAGAAATCAATAAACATGATACATCACATAAACAAATTGAAAGACAAAAATCACATAATCTTATCAATAAAGCAGAAAAAGCACTCAACAAAATCCAACACCCATTCTTGATTAAAAAAAATTATCAGCAAAGTTGGAATAGAGGGAGCATATCTCAACATGATAAAAGCCATATATGACAAACCTAAAGCCAAAATCATACTCAGTGGGCAAAAACTAAAACCATTTCCCCTAAGAACAGGAACAAGACATGGATGCCCATTTACACCACTCCTGTTCAACATAATACTGGAAGTGCTAGCCATAGTGATTAGACAAGAAGAAGAAATAAAAGGCATCCAAATTGGAAAAGAAGTAAAGCTGTCATTATTCGCAGATGACATGATATTTTACATAGAAAAACCAAAAGACGCCATCAAAAAACTACTAGACTTAATAAATGAATTCAGCATTGTAGCAGAATACAAACTTAACACCCAGGAATCTATGACTTTTTTATATACCAACTAGAACCCCGGTACACAGATTCATGCATGGGGGTAAGAGGGGTCCCTCAGCCTGGCCTGTGCCCTCTCACAATCTGGGATATAGCAATGCACCAAACAGCAGGCGGCCAGGGAGGAGCCCAAGCCAGGGCCAGGCGCCAGGCCGCTCGCACTCATCCCAGACCGCTACGCCTGCTGCCGCCACTTGGTAGCACTGCTGCAGAGTCAGGAGAGGCTCCCACCACCACAGTTGCATTCACCAGCCATGAGCCCAGCTTCTGGCTGAGCAGCGCTCCCTCTGTGGGAACCCACTAACCACCAGGGGACAGCTCCTGCATTGAGCATCTGCCCCCTGGTGGTCAGTGCACGACATACAGACTGGTCAACTGGTCATTCCAGTTGTTCCAGTCATTCTGGTTGTTTGGTGGTAACAGTCACTTAGGCTTTTATATATATAGACTAGAGGCCCAGTACACGAATTCGTGCACGGGTGGGGTTCGGCTGGCTTGGCCCCAATCGGGGCAGATCAGGGCTGGGCCTGTCAGGAGGAGGAGATGGCAGGAGGTTGGCCAGCTGGCCCACCCCAATCGGGGTCCAATCAGGGCTGGGCTGGCTGGGGGTAGGGGCTGCAGGTGATTGGCAGGTGAGCCCAACCCCTGATTGGGGTTGTGGGGATGATTGGGGGCGGGGTGGGCCATGGGGAGGGGCTGTGGTTTGTGGGACAGCCAGCCCCACCCCCAAATGGGGTGGGGGATGCCAACTGGAGGCCAGTGGCCTGGGAGAGGGGTCACAGGTGGTTGGCCAGCCAGCCCTGCCCCTGATCCGGGGGGTGGGGGGAGGCCGATCCTGGGGGGAGCTGGGTGGGGGAGGGGTTGTGGGCCAATCAGGGGGATGGAGACACATCGGGGGCAGGGCCGGCTGAGGGGCTTCAGGAGGTTGGCCAGCCATCCCCGCCCCCTATTGGGGTGGAGGTGCGATCATAGGCAGGGTGGCCAGGGAAAGGGGCTGCAGGAGGTTGACTGCACCTATTGGGGTTGGTGGGCAATCATAGGTGCAGGGCTAGAGAAGGGGAGGGACTGAGGGATGATCAGGGTGGTGGGGGCCCATCAGGGGTGAGGCTGGCCAGGGGGAGGGGCTGTAAAAGGTTGGCCAGCCAGCCCTGCCCCCATTGGGGTGGGGGTGCGATCAGGGGCAGGCCAGCTGGGAGGAAGGACCACAGGAGGTTGGCCAGCCAGGCCCTCCCCCTGATCAGGCCAGTTTGCTGGCCAGAGTGGGCATCATAGCAACTGGTCATTGGTTGTTCCGGTCATTACAATGCTGGCTTTTAATATATATATACTAGAGGCCCAGTGCATGAAATTCTTGCATGGAGGGGGTCCCTCAGCCTGGCCTGCACCCTCTCCATTCTAGAACCCCTTGGAGGATGTTCAAATGATGGAAGTCAGACATCCCTCTTGCAATCTGGGACCACTGGCTCCTAACCACTCACCTGCCTGCCTGCCTGGTTGCCCCTAACTGCTCTCCCCTGCCTCCCTGGTTGTCCCTACATGCCTTTCCCTGCTGGCCTGATCACCTCTAACTGCCCTCCCCAGCCAGCCTGGTCGCCCTTAACTGTCCTCCCCTGCTGGCCTGGTCACCCTTAACTGCCCTCCCCTGCTGGCCTGGTTGCCACTAACCACCTCTGCCTTGGCCCCTGTCACCATGGCTTTGTCGGGAAGGACATCCGGAAGAAGTCTGGTCTAATTAGTATATTACCCTTTTATTAGTATAGATAATGAACTCACAGAAAGAGAAACTAAAAAAAAAATCCCATTTACCATTGCACCAAAAAAACTTAAGATACCTAGGGATAAACTTAACTAAAGAAGTAAAAGACCTGTATTCAGAAAACTACAGGACGTTGAAAAAAGAGATAGAGGAAGACATAAACAAATGGGACAATATACCATGTTCATGGATTGGTAGAATCAACATCATTAAAAGTCCATACTACCCAATGCAATCTGCAGATTCAATGCAATCCCCATTAAGATACTAACAGAATATTTCACAGACCTAGAACAAACTCTCCAAAAATTCATATGGAATAAAAAAAGTCCCTGAATAGCTGCATAAATCCTGAGAAAGAAGAACAAAGTTGGAAGGATCACAATACCAGATATCAAGCTATATTACAAAGCCACTGTTCTCAAAAATGCTTGGTATTGGCACAAGAACAGACATATAGGCCAATGGAACATAACAGAGAACCCAGAAATTGACCCAACCTATTATTAAATGGTGCTGGGAAAATTGGTCAGATACATGCAAAAAAATGAAACTAGATCACCAACTTACAATACACAAAAATAAACTTAAAATGGATAAAGAACTTAAACATAAGGCGAGAAACCATAAAAATCTTAGAAGAATGCATAGGCAGCACAATATCAGACATGTCATAGCAATACTTTTACCAATACAGCTCCTAGGGCAATGGAAACTAAAAAGGAAATTAACAAATGGGACTACATCAAAATAAAAAGCTTCTGCACAGCAAAAGAAACCATCAACAAAACAAGAAGGCCTAGTGCATGGGAGAACATATTTGTCAGTATTATCACTGATGAGGGTTTAGTCTCCAACATTTACAGGGAACTAATACAACTTAACAAAAGAAAGATAAACAATCCAATCAAAAAATGGGCAAAAGACCTAAATAGACATTTTTCAAAAGAGGACATAAAAAAGATTAAGAGACACATGAAAACATGCTCAAAGTCACTAATCATCTGAGACATGCAAATTAAAACAACAATGAGGTACCATCTCATATCTGTCTGAATGGCTATCATCAACAAATCAAAAAATGACAAGTTCTGGTGAGGATATGGAGAAAAAGGAATCTTCTTGCACTGCTAGTGGGAATGCAGACTGGTGCAACCACTGTGGAAAACAGTATGGAGTTTCCTTAAAAAATTAAAAACGAAACTCCCATTTGACCCAATAATCCCACTTCTAGGAATATACCCCAGGAAATCAGAAACACCAATCAGAAAGGATATATGTACCCCTATGTTCATAGCAGCACAATTTACAATAGCTAAGATTTGGAAACAGCCTAAGTGCCCATCAGCAGATGAGTGGATTAGAAAACTGTGGTACATCTACACAATGGAATACTATGCTGCTGTAAAAAAGAAGGAACTCTTGCCATTTGCAACAACATGGATGGACCTGGAGAGCATCATGCTAAGTGAAATAAGCCAGTCAGAAAATGTTAAATATCACATGATCTCACTCATTTGTGGAATATAATGAACAACATAAACTGATGAACAAAAATAGAGACAGAGGAAAAATATTTTAAATATAATACTAGTAATCCTGTTATTTGCAGATTTTAATATTTCCTACAACTTTTGTGATATCATACTATGTTAGTACAGTTTTGGTAATACTATTATACTTAAAATCCTTTTTTTCTTAAAATATTAATGTTTATTGCATGTAATGTTATATTTAAAATCATTTTTCTTGACACATTAATGTTTATTGCATGTAACATTATTATATTTAAGATTATTTTTTCTTAAAATAAAAAAAGCAAAAAACCAAACAAACAATTGGTGTAATGTGAAATTTCATTACACACACATGCACATGCACACGCACACGCACACACACACACACTCACACACACACAGCAGGTCTTCAAATAACATTGTTTCATTCAACGTTGTTTTGTTATAACATTGATGAGATGCTGTACAAATTTAAGTCTTTATATCAATTAGCCTATGGTAAAATTGGTTTCATTATACATTGTTTCAATTAAAGTCACAGGACCTAACAAAGATATTGTATGTGTGTATAGCAAATCATTCTCTATTTTCAAGATTTTTTAATTGCATAACATGAATATCACTTTTGTTAAATGAGCAAAAATGCTAAGGAGCAGACAAGTCAGACCATATGGAAAACAATTTTCATTCATAAAAAGCCTAATCATTACAAGGAAAACATTAGAAGATCCAGATGACTTTAATTTGTCCTCTCTAAGCCTCCTATTGGCTTTCAAGGGGAAAAGGCAGTCCATGATAAAGCTTTTAAAATTGATTCATGCTAAATTCTGTTTGACAACTTTATACTTAATATTTAGAAATTCCTAGTTGCAATGCTGAAAGGTGGTAGAAAACAAATATGAAACAGGTAATCAAAGGTAAATAACAGGCAAGCCCTGTTTCTTTTGTTCAGTTTCACCAATGTCTCTAGATGTTTTTTTAATTTAAAAAATGTATCTAACTGGTTACACTGGAGCTGGGGAAAGGAGGAGAAAGAGACCTGTGATCTACTAAATCTACACTCAGAAAAATGCAAGTGTGTCTCTCTACTCTCCAAAATGGTGCCTACTCTGTTCACTTTTTCTCCTATTCATTTAATCAATATAAAATTTGCTGCATATCTGACATAGTTAATGGAATCTGAGTTACACAATGGACCTAAAGGAGCTTGTAATCAGATAAAGGAGAGATTCTGAAAATAATCTATATATATAAAACCCTAATATGCAAATAGACTGAACAGCAGAACAACCAAACAACTGAACAACCATTCTCTATGACATTCACTGACCACCAGAGGGCACGCATAAAACATGGCAGTCGGCAGTAGGCAGCAGAGCACAGAGCATGGCGGGCATTGGCCACAGTGGTTATGGTGGAGCAGGTGAGCAGGGGTGCCAGACCAAGGCGGGGCGCTGTTTAGTGTCATCGGGGCAAGCCTCTGATGGTTACTGAAAATTCTTTGCTCCTGTGCACTGCAGTCCCACCCAGCACTTGCAGCTGCTTCCAATGCTGGCCCCACTCACACCCGCTGCCGGCACCTGGCTCCGGCCCCAATCGCTCTGTGCCATTAGTGCATGGGAGTGGCTGTAGCAGGAGCGGGGTTGCTGGCAGAGAGGGGACCAGGAGCTGCAGCAGAAGAGTCCAGGCAGGGGCACAGAGGATGGGCGGAGACCTGCCCCTGTGCCCACCATAGTCTCAAGGCCCACAGTTCCTTTTAAGGTGCACGAATTTGTGCACTGGGCCCCTAGTTATAATATAATTGAAGGTGGTAAACACAGGAAGAGCAAGGCAAGAACAGTACTGAGTGTAGTTTGAGGAAGTACTATCCAGGGCTCCAGACTAAAGTATCAATATTTGTTCCACTGTATGGGTTGTACTCAGTTGAATTATTTGACAACTCTCTTACAGTTGTTCTCTTTACCCTAAATTCTGCCATCCTCTTGAATGACTTTGTTATCTTCAGAGCCAATCCAACTTTAGAAACTTCCTCTTCAATTTCATTTTGGCTACCTTCCTCTGTAACTGATAGGACTCAAAACTCTGAAACTACTCATTAATATAATCCCTGACCACAGACTACTATCATTCCAGCCAACACACTCAGTTACTCCCAACACACATATTCGCCAGTCCTATTAAAACCTCCCAGGCACTCACTGCTTTACTCTGTCCTTTTCCACCCCTTCCTGGTTTCTTTCCTTCCTTTTCCATCTAAGAGCCTGTGGTTTATAATCTCAACTCTCTTGCTAATCTTTTTTTCCATCTTTATTGAGATATAATTGATATATAATATTGTGTAAATTTGAGGCATATAATGTGATGATTTGACACACATGTATAATGTGAAGTGATTAGCACAATAAGGTTGGTTAACCCCTCCATCATCTCACATAATTACCGTGTGTGTGTGTGTGTGTGTGTGTGTGTGTTGAGAACATTTAAGATCTACTCTCTTAATAACTCTCAGTATATGATACAGTATTGTTCACTATAGTCACCTTGAAGTACATTAGATCTCAGAACTTACTCATTTTATAACTCTAAGTTTATAGCCTTTAACCAACAGCTCCCCATTTTCCTCCCCACCATCACTCCCCCCAGGCCCTATAAGCATCATTCTACTCTCTGTTTCTATGAGTTTGGCTTTTTTTAGATTCCATATATGATATCATACAATATTTGTCCCTCTTTCTATTCTTCAGGGACTTCCTTGCCTCAGTATCTTTTAGTTACAACTGCTAACAAAATTCCAACATTCGACAAATTCCAGTATTCCCACATTTCAGTGGATGCCTCGTAAGTTGTTAAATATTATCAGAGGAATTCATTCAGGCTGACTAGAACCAACCATATCAATAACTTCTCTTGACACTTGAAATCTGCCCCAAAATATTATCATCCCTATCACCAAACTTTCTCATTCTCCACTTCGATTTCAAAGTTTCTCAAGTATCCACAATACTCCACCACCACAATCTTTCCTCTATCATATAGAAGAATAAAAAAATCTTTGATTATTTAAAACATAGCCAAAAAAAAACTAAATGAAATAATGTCTAAATAATTACTGGAAAGTATAAGAACAATGGATTATAAATATCAATGAAAGAAAATTATCAGAAAGAACCGAATAGCAATTCAGAAATTGAAAAATATAGTAACTAAAATGAAAAATTCTCTAGAATAGGCCCTGGCCGGCTCAGGTGGTTGGAGTATCATCCCATACACCAAAAGGTTGTGAATTTGATTCCTGGTCAGGGTACATACCTAGGTTTCAGGTTCAGTCCCCAGTCAGGGCGCTTAAGTGAGGCAACCTACCAATGTTTCTCACATCAATGTTTCTCTATCTATCTCTCCCTTCCTCTCTCTCTAAAATCAATAAACATATCCTCAGGTGATGATTTTTAAAAAATTCTCTAGAAGAGCCCAACAGTACATTTGAGCAGGCAGAAAAAAGAATAAGCAAATATTAGGTCAATTGAGATTATCCAGACTAAAGAGCAAAAGCAGAAAAGAATGAAGAAAAACTGAATAGAACCTCAAAGACCTGTGGGAACATCAGGCATGCCAATAGATATACAGGGAGCCACAAAAGGAGAGAGAGAAAAGGGCAGCCATTTTTTAACCAATGAAAATTTATTAAGTATCTACCATGTACCCTGCGCTGCGCTTCACAGATGAGAAAACCGCCATCCAGAGAAGGGAAGGGTTTCACCCAACTCAGTTCTGAGGGTTTGGGAAGTAAACACCTGGCGCAAGGATCTGTAAGGAGGATCCCTGAGAAGCATGGCCCCAAAAGAAAATGGGGGTCCAAGGAGCCAGTAGTCTCTCTTCTCACAACTCTTCAGGCTTCTGTTTCCCAACC
Source organism: Myotis yumanensis (assembly GCF_028538775.1). Taxonomy (NCBI): domain Eukaryota; kingdom Metazoa; phylum Chordata; class Mammalia; order Chiroptera; family Vespertilionidae; genus Myotis; species Myotis yumanensis. The sequence goes on from NW_027223753.1 coordinate 78,353,596, forward strand.
TGTGTCCTTGTGAAGAGGGGTGATAACTTTTCCCAGAGTTTTAAATAATTTGACATTATGGATCTCTCTATCATCTAGAGCTGATCCTCACTGGGCCATTCCTTCAGGCGCTCGTGGGGTTGGGGGGGATCTCAAAGGAAGGATGAAAGTAGCAAAAGAAGAAATTCATCCTGTGCAAGAGGTTTTCTATAAGATTAACAGTGATTTCTCATCAGAAACCATGGAGATAGAAGGCAATACGATGATTCAAAGTGAAGAAAGAAAGCCTGCCAACCAAGAAACTTATATGCAGCAAAACTATGTTACAAAAATTAAGGAGAAGGAAAATATTCCAAGATAAACAATAACTGAGAGAATTTGTCACTAGCAGAACTACCCAACAAAAAATACTAAAGTGAATCATTCAGGCTGAAATGAAAGAACCCTAGGAAGCAACTAAATCCCCATGAAGAAATAAAGATATAAAAGTAACTCCATAAATATATATAAAAAGTAGCATAAAAAGTGGTTTCTGTTTGTAACTTTTCTTTCTGTCTAACTTCAAAGACAACTGCATGGTAGCAATAATTATAAATTTGTATCAATTGGTATAAAATGTATATGGATGTAATTTGTATGAAAAGATCAGTTCCAAAAGGAGGGAAAGAATGGATTATATATAAACAAAGCTGCTTATATATTCCTATAATTAAGCTTTAATAATCTGGCTTAGATAATTGTGAATTACTATCTCCAATACAGCCATTAAGAAATAACTCAAAAATATATAGGGAAAGTAACATGGGAATTGAAATGGTACACTAAAAAATGTCTATTTAACTCAAAAAGCAGGTAGTAATGGGGGAACAATAAACATAAAAAGCATATGACATCCTATATAATAAAACCCTAATATGCAAATTGACCAAATGGCAGAACAACCAGTTGCTATGATGCACATTGACCACTAGGGGGGCAGACGGTCAATGCAGGAGCTGCCCCCTAGTGGTCAATGCACTCCCACAGGCTCCCAGAAGCCGGGCTCATGGCTGGCAAGCGCAGCGGCAGTGGCGGGAGCCTCTCCCGCCTCTGCTTTAGGCGGGTGGTAAGGAGGGAGGGGTCCCAGACTGTGAGAGCCCCAGGCTGTGAGAGGGATGTCTGGCAGCCAGCAGGCAGACATCCCCCAAGGGGTCCTGGACTGCGAGAGAGCGCAGGCTGGGCTGAGTGATACTCCCCTCCCCCCCCCCTGCCACACACACACACACACACACACACACACACACACAGCACAAATTTCATGCACCGGACCTCTAGTATAAAAATGAATAGCAGATGAGTGGATTAAAAAACTGTGGTACATCTACACAATGGAATACTACACTGCGGTAAAAAAGAAGGAATTTTACCATTTGCAACAGCATGGATGGAACTGGAGAGCATTATGCTAAGTGAAATAAACCAGTCAGAGAAAGATAAATACAGTGGGGCCTTGACTTACGAGTTTAATTTGTTCTGAGACTGAGCTCGTTAACTCAAGTTACTCTATCAACTCAATGCAAAAAATTGGCCGAGAGATAGCTGGTATCTCAAAAAAACTTGTTAGTTGGGACACTCATAAGTCAAGGCCCCACTGTATCACATGATCTCACTCATTTATGGACTATAATGAACAGCATAAACTGATAAACAAAAACAGATCCAGAGACAGAGAAGCATTAAACTTTATATGGAAATGCAAGAGACTCAAAAGAATCTTGAAAAATAATCACAAAATTAGAAGTACTCACCCATACTTCCTGATTTCAAAACATACTACAAAATTACATAATCAACACTGTGTGGTTCTATATATAAGAACAGATATATAGATTAGTGGAATAAAATGGAGAATACAGAAATAAACCAATACACTTATGATCAATTAATTGTTGACAAGATTGTCAAATAATTCAATCAAGAAAGGATTGCTTTGTCACCTAATAGTGCTGGAACAATTGGACATCACAAGTATAATAATGAAATTTGACCCCCCCCCCAACACCTTACACCATACATGAAAATTAGCAGAGAATGGATCAAAGACATAAATGCGAGTTAAAACTGTAAACTATTGTAAGAAAACATAGACATAAATATTCATTATCCTAGGTTAATCAATGATTTATTAAATACTAGGACAAAAAACAACACAAAAAATAAATTGTACCTCATTAAAATTTAAAAACTTGTGTATTTCATAAAATACTACTAAGAAAATGAATACAAGCCACTGAATAGGAGAAAATATTTGCAACTAATATATCTGATTAAAGGAATAAAATAAATAAACAAATAACCCACTTTTATAATGGTCAAAGGATTTGAATAGACATTTCTCAAAAGAATACAAGCTAATGGCCCACAAGTACATGAAAAGATGCTTAACATCATTAGTCGTTAGGGAAATGCAAATCAATACTACAATGCAACATCACTTCACACTCACTAAGATGGATATAATAATAAAGACAGACCAAAAAAAAGTGTTTGTGAAACTGTGGAGAGATATACTGCTGGTGAAAATGTAAAATGTTACAGCCACTTTGGAAAACAGTTCAGCAGGTCTTCAAAACGTGAAACATAGATTTACCATATGACCCAGCAATTCCACTTCCACATATATATCCAAGAGAATTGAAAGCACATAACAAAATGAAAAGACAACCCACTGAATGAGTGAACATATTTGCCAATGATACATCTGATAAGGGGATAACATCCAAAATTTATTTTAAAAACTTATAAAGCTCGACACCAAAAAACACAAACAATCCAAATAAAAAATGGGCCAAGGACCTGGATAGACACTTCTCCAAAGAGGACATACAGATGGCCAATAGACATATGAAAAGATGTTTAACGTCCCTAATCATCAGAGAAATGCAAGTTAAAACCACAGTGAGATACCATCTCACAGTTGTCAGAATGGCTAATCAATAAACCAACAAACAACAAATGTTGGCAAGGACATGAAGAAAGGGGAAACCTCATGCACTATTGGTGGGAATGCAGATTGGTGCAGCCACTGTGGAAAGCAGTATGGATTTTTCTCAAAAAATTAAAAAATGAAACTGCCTTATGACCCAAGGATTTCACTTCTAGGAATATATCCAAAGAAACCCAAAACACTAATTTGAAAGAACATACGCACCCTTATTTCATTGTAGAATTATTTACAACAGCCAAGTTTTGGGATCAGTTCAAATGTCCATCAGTAGATGAGTGGATAAAAAAAGTTGTGATATATTTACACAATGTAATACTACTCAGCTATTTTTTTTAGAAAAAGAAAATCTTACCTTTTGCGACAGCATGGATGAATCTAGAGAGCATTATGCTAAGTGAAATAAGCCAGTCAGAGAAAGACAAGTGCCATATAATTTCATTTATATGTGGAATCTAATGAACAAAATAAACAAAACAGAAACATACTCATAGATACAAAAACAGACTGACCTATGTCAGAGAAGAGGTGGTTTGAGGGGCTGGGTGAAAAAGGTGAAGGGATTAAGCAAAGGGAAAACAAGAAAGACTCATGGACACAGACAACAGTATGGTGGTTGCCAGAGGGAAGGGGGTCGGGAGAGATAGAAGAAGGTAAAGAGCAATAGTGATGGGAAGAGACTTGACTAGGGGTGGTAAACACACAACACAATATACAGATGATGTACTGTAGAACTGTATACCTGAAACCTATATAACTTTATTAACCAATGTTACCCCCAATAGATTCAATTTAATTTTTTAAATAAAGATAATGATTATATATATAAAGTAAAAACATAATAATAAACAAAATTTGAAATATAGACATTAAATTATTCATATGATATAAACATGTTGGGAAACCCTCCAAAGAGATCCATCCTAAAGTATCTCTGATTTGGATAAAGTCATAGCCCTAAAAGATATTTCCTCAAATTCTCTGGATTAGAGCTGAAGAAATACATATTGCACGTATCTAACTTTCCTTTTCTTTTTTGGTATTTACAGAACACTTAGAGGGCTTCAAAATGCACATAGCAACACTCCTCTCTTTCTAAGGCACACCATCCAGCTAAATTCTGAATGAGGGAGGGCTCCAGCAGGATTGGCATCAGCCCCACCCACCCCTGGAGGAGTCTTGTTATTAAATTATTTTTCAAAGATTCATCTTCCCCTAGTCTTCAGAGGCAGTACAGCTGGGAGTCATTAGCTGTAATCAGTGGGCAGCCAACAAAAAGAGGAAGCAGTGGGGGAATGCTCTGTCTTTCTGCAGCAGCCATCTGGGCAGAGGGAATTTGGTTTTAAACCCTAGGGGTGGAGGAAGTTATTGGGATCTTGTTATATTTGGACTTGACTTCAGACCCTAAACAAAAGATCTTTTTTCCCCTCGAGCTTTGGTTTCTGGAACTGGGACTAAAAGATGGCAGTAGTAAGCCAGTGGCCATCTCGCAGGACATCATGGTCAAAGCAGGCAGACAGTCTGAATACAAAAGCCAAACATAGCTGGTGGGAAGCCTATTTCAAGAGTGTTTGAAAGAATGGAGGAGCTCATCCTACTGTGAGCAATCTCCTTTTCTCTTTCCTTCCTCCCCATGCTCACAGAGAAAAGCACTCCTCTTCCACTCAGAAAAGAGGATTATGCTTATCTTTTAAGTTCTCCATATTGAGAGACCATTTTTGACCCGTTTCAAAATAAAAGTACCACATTTTTCATTTTATCATGTCTCTGCTCTGAGGATGTTGGTAATGTGGTGTAAAAAAGAATAACAGCCCTGGCCAGTTTGGCTCAGTGGTTGGAGCATCAGCCCTCAGACGGAAGGGTCATGGGTTTGATTCCAAGTCAAGGGCATGTACCTCTGTTGTGGGTTTTACCCCCTCATTCGGGAGGTACCAATCGATGTTTCTCTCTCTCATACTCTCTTTCTTTCCTCTCTCTCTCTCTCTCTCTCTCCTCTCTCTCTCTCTCTCTCTCTCTCTCTCTCTCTCTCTCTCTCTCTCTCTCTCTCTCTGTCTTTCTGTCTTTTCCTCCAGCCCCCATCCACTTTCTCTAAAAATCAATGGAAAAAGTATCCTCCAGTGAGGATTAACAAAACAAAAAGATTATGAATACAGTCTGAGGCCAGAAGCCTACGTTTGATCCTGGTTCTATTGCTAACTGAACATGCAGCCTTAGCAAATTAGGGCAGCTCTGGGCCTCAGCTCCCTCCTCTATAAACTGAAAACAATAATGGCTATTGCTAAGGGAATTAGTAACAATGTGTATCAAGCACCTAGTATCATCTCTAGAACATAGCAGGCAATCAAAAAATTGCTTACTGTTTTTATTTGTGATATTTACACCAAACTTTTAATAAAAGTGGCAAAATACACCAAATCATTTCAGAGGATTTTGAGGGAGAATCTTAACAGAATTAGTTAAACACAGTTAAAACCTCCAAGTCAGAGGTCCCTACCTTGGGGATTTATGGGACCAAACACCACTATAGATGTGTGTGTGTTTTGGTGTCACAGGGTTTTACATTTTTTAACTTATTTTCAGCATCTTAAAATGCACATTAAAATATGTATTTCCAGCTTCCCTTGAAAAACTGAAATGTTAGCTGCTCTTGGCTGTCTCGGGCAGGTTCGGTGAGCCTGAGGAGGGGCGGTGAAGGATTAAAGAAGACAGACAACAGAATACAGCTGGAGCGCGGTGGGACGCTGCTTCTCTGATGGAGCGATAGCGCCGGGGCCTGCTTTATAGAATGATGCTGAGTTAGTAGTTGCTGGGCATGGAGTGAAAGGAAGATCATGTCGCATCTTGATTAGTAGGACAAGGGGCACCAGACCCAGCAACTCCTCCAGGAACTGGGAGATTTGTCATTTAACTTACACAAGTCTCAAGTCCCTAACATGTGAAGGGCAGCTAATATTTACTCTGACACTTCACAAAGTGGGTATGATAATGCATGTGAGAAAATTGGAAAATGCAATGTATAAGTATAAGGGAGACTATCCAAGAGAATGAACACCATATTTTAAAGGATAAAAATTATTTTACCAGCCCATCACCAATGTTATATCTTCCTTGGAAATTACACAACTAAAAGGGATCTTTAAAATAGTTTCATCAGCCCTCAGTTCTACAGATGAGCAATCTGAAATGCAAGAAGCAGCTTACAATACAGTGAAACAAGACAAAAATCTATGAAGAGGGTGCTCACTGAACGGATACCGAATACCATGTCAGCCTCTATGAAGGCCAGGGGTGGAAATAGCAAGTCACCTGAAGGAGATTTTTTTAGGAAGAAAATAACAAACTGCTTCTGCCTTGGATTTCAAACTGTAAGGGTAATAGTACCTCCTTGCTCTGGGGAAAGGACGGAACAGGACGTATGTACCATAAGCAGACAGAGATGTCTCCCCTTGTTTGCCAAGTCAGATGGATGGAGTGAGACAATTTGCAGAGAGAAACTCTGAGTCTTCTGGAAAAGGAAAAACTCAACCCAAACTCCCTAAGATTCAGAATAAGGACATTTGTCAGGAAGGACCACAATGTCCCTTACCTAAGGTTTGCTGGCAAGAAAGGGAATTCCCAAAGGGGAGATTACAGGAGAGAAGGGGTGTGGGGTCAAAACAAGGCTAAGAGTCTGGAAAGTATGGGGTGAGCCTGGACACCCTACCACGTCATTTTCAATCGCTCTAAAAACAGATACAGAGAGGATTAGATAGGCAAGAGGTTTATTGGGAAAAATTCCTCAAGAATAAAGGGGGTAGGAAAAAAAGGAGAGGAGAGTCTTCAGACCATGATACAGGACTGACACTTGTGAAGGGAGAAGGAAGCAAGTGGGATTAAGGCCTGAGGAAGTCTCAGCCAGGCTGATAGGGAGCACCTGAGTTAAAGTTGCCTGTTAGAAGCATCTATGTTGGGCAGAAATGTCCCGGTTCTAATACCCCCTCCCAGCCCCATCTCCATCAATGTAAAGGGGGACTTTGGAGGCTATCAGTCAGCTATGCTCCCCACAGCGTGTTTTCTGGAGGGAGATCTGAGCAGGCCACCTGTATGCCTGCCATAAGCAGCCTGGCCAAATGGCATGCTGCCATGCTTGGGGACTCATAGCTTCCACCACCTTATAGACATCTGGGCCTGCAAAGGGATTAATCCTGAATGCAGAAGTGTCCACCAGGCTGAGAAAAGCACTAACTGGGATTTTCTGTCCTCTCTCTGCCTCTCTTTTAGAAACAAGGCTTGCCTTTTTTTTTTTTAACTAAATAAACCCTTTGTGAATTTTTTTAGTTTATTTATTTTTATTAAAATATAGTTGACATACAATATTATGTTCATTTCAGGTGTGCAAAAATAATGATTCGACTTTATATACATTTTGATGTAAATCATAGGTAATATATTCAATAATAAACCCCTTTTTTTTCAAACAGAGAAGGGGGCTATTTGAAAACTCCAAGAGAGAGGTAACAGATTTCCTGCTAATAATAACATTGGTGGGGTGGGGGTAAGTCAAGCAATGAATTCGAAAAATAACATGTGAAGTCAATATATTTGTACCTTGGCTAGGGAAGCTAGTTGTATTGATTACATATAGATATGGGAAGTGTTAAATAACAACAGAGAATTTGTATAGAGTCGATCATTAGCAGAGATAGCTTATAGCAGTTATAACTTATACCTGTATAGAACTTTATAGATTACTTTATAGACTTTTACATATATTACATTTTGTTAATCCCATGACAACCAGGAAGAGGAGACAAAATTAAAAAAACAGAAGCCAGTGGAGATTAACACATTTTTCTGAACTCCATTACCTGTAAGTAGCAAATTTCATACTGGAATCCTTTTTTTTTTTTCCCTGAAACTCCCCCCCGCCCCGCCCTTCCTAGCCTTTCCATTCCCTAGGCCCATGGCCGGCAAACTGCGGCTCGAGAGCCACATGCAGCTCTTTGGCCCCTTGAGTGTGGCTCTTCCTAAGCCTTAGGAGTACCCTAATTAAGTTAATAACAGTGTACCTACCTGTATAGTTTAAGTTTAAAATATTTGGCTCTCAAAAGAAATTTAAATCGTCATACTGTTGATATTTGGCTCTGTTGACTAATGAGTTTGCCGACCACTGGCCTAGGCTGACTACTTAGATGGCCAGGCAAATGCCCTTGACAATAAATCATAGGATGTTAAAGGAGGGGGCAATCTCATTTGGCTGCGGTGCTCAGGGAAGGCATTCCAGAGCAGGAAATATGGGATCTGCCTCTTGAATAATGGGTGGGATCAAAGAGAGAGGGGGGAGAGGATGCTGTCCCAGCTGGGGAATGCAGGATATTGTAAGAGAGCAAGGGAAACAGCTTGACAGGTACAGAGGAACCATAGAAGATCAGAGCTGGTGAGTTGAGACGGGGGAATGTTACTCTGAAGGAAGAAGTATCAGGTTTTGAAGAAGAGGTGATGCCATCAAAGCCATTGACCAGAGCCCTGTGCCTGGTGTTTCAAAGGCAGAGAGATGGACCTCAGGTTTATGACATTAGTTTACAAAAGGACCGGGACCTTTGATTGTTATAATGATGAATAGAGACGTGCTGACTGTAAGGAAGTAGAAAATGAGACAATTCCCATCGCAGAAATCACAGAGATGGTTTCCAGAATGAGGGACTCAGGAGACAGGATCAAAGAAACAGATAAGAAATCACTTTAAACAGCTTTTATCGTAAGAATTCTATATTCGGATCAATCCAGAAGCAAATGAGGTTAAGAAATATTTATGTTAGAGGATTTGCATGTAGAACACTGTTTTCCTCTTCTTGGTTTCAGGGCAGCCAGACAGAAGAAATTAAGTGTAATTAAATATAAAAAGTATCAATTAGCACTGATTCTCCCATCTACAGAGAGAAATGACCAGTTGGGAATGAGTGATCTAATCTTTTCTCAGCCTCAGAAGGCACAGAAACCAGCCATCTAATCACATGGGAAGACATCAGAGGAAAGTAAAGGGATCCCAATACACAAACAAAATTTTTCCCTCAAAATAGCCCTAGTTCAGCATGTCATTATACTCTCTAAAGGAATGATATTTGATGTCTTGGTAACTTACACTCACACAAATCTAACAGCCTTGGGGAAGAAGGAACCTGAGTCCTGAGTGACATTTCACCTGCATCACTTAAATATTTAGACCTTTACGTATCTAACAAAAACAGCATGGTTATCTGTCAGAATAAACACATTTAACATCCATTCCTATTTAGATTGCTTTTATCAGGTGGGTTCAAACCAACCACTTCTCCATTCTCAAAATGACTTTATATTTCAGTACTGAGTGTGATATTTCTAGATTATAACTTCTGCAATCTGCAATCATCCATTGTCACCAACAGCTTTACCATTCTGCCTGTCCCACTTCTCTCTGCTCCTTGTTCAATGAGAATCACATCTATGCATCACCAGTCAATGGTTTTATGGCATTTTCTAATTGGCATGGTTTCCCTCCACTTTCCCCCATCCTTAATATCCACCCTCTCCCCCAAAACATACACTTATACATACACAGCCTTTTAGGAACAACCTGAATATAGGACAGACGCTTTGCCAAAGAGTTATATTGAATTTCACAACATAAAATAAATTTGGTGATTGTTATAATAAGCTGATAAGTCTCCTCAATCAATTACTCCCAAACCTTACCCACTCACCCCCATTCTGAGTGCATCTGATTTTACGCAAGTGCAGACACCTCCAGTCTGAATAGCCCGCTATTCTTCTGGGATAAATCCTCCCTTAATACCTAAACAAAACTCCCAGGCCCTACATGGGCAGAGGTCTAGAATCTCTCTCAGGATCTGGCCCTGCCTCCCCTGAATCAGTCCACTCCACAACCTGCCATCCCCTGCCCCACTCTCCCGGCTTTGGGGATGGATATCCTCTTGCCAACCACTTCCCCCACAAACCACACTGGGTACTGTGCTTTCCTGCTTTCCCTGAAGCAGCTCTAACACAAGACTGTGTCGTCGAATTTTACAGACACTTGAAAGTAACAGAGGGCAGTGCAGAGCAGGAAACAGCTTCCTTTCGATGTCAGGGAAGGGTAGACATGCACTAGCCATTTTTTACTACAAGAAATTTTTCAGGACCCATATTCCTCCATAGGCCACATGCAGCCTCCTCCACGTTCTTGGGAGCTCTCACTCTTACCTTACTCTTCTCCCATCCCCCCTTCACTCTCCGTTCACTGACCCTATCTATTTCACTTGATGATGCCAAGCAATAAAGCATTATCTTTGTCTCATTTTGATTCCTCTTCAATATGCCCAGAAAGTCTTGTCTTTCTTAATCTGAAGGCCTATCAGGGCTTTTTCCAAAGCAACAGAATCACTCCCCTTGGAATAATATATTATGCTATTTCCCTGGAATATAGAAATATAACAAAATTTCATTTGTTAGTAACTTTTCTTGCCCTAGTTATAATGGCTAAATACGTGGAAAGTCTTTTAGTTAGGGCACAACTCTCTGAAGCTCACACTGCAGTGTCCAGGGAATGCTCTCCTGCAGTCCTGAAAGATCTGGGACCCAGTGGTAGTCAGGAACCCTGCCAGCAGTGGACTGACTTCACCCTGAAACCCATTCACAAGACCACCAACACCACTGATTGCTCCAAGGCAAGTGAAATGTATGTTATTTCCTTGCCAAGCCATCTTTTATTACTCTCTCAGAGGTATCCTGTTCTAACCCTTTGCCAGGCAGTAAGACATCCTTCCTACTACATGTGGTGGCCTTGCTTCCAAACAATCCACACCCACCTCTCTTTATTCTCCCACAACACACGGCCATGAGCTTGCCATTTACATCAATGTGACCATTATTTGCCATATCAAAGCTCTGAAAGATTTATGTACCTCCACTTTCCAAAGCACTCCCTAGGACAGGGGTGGGCAACCTTTTTGTGAGTGCGTGCCAAAACCAGCAAAATCTCTGACTCAAAATTCTTCTGCGTGCCACCCCTAATTTTTTGAGAACATGTTATGCCTACTTGATATCTCTTAAGGTGTACGTATGTGAAGAACCTTGAAAAAAAATAATAAAATTCATTCGAGCGCCAAAAAACACAGTATATGATGATGAAAAATACATTTATTTTTTAATGTATACATGTTATGTAAAATTATGTGTTTACCTAAGATGCACCTACACTGAATTTATCTGAAAAATAAAAAAAGTCGATATTAAGGAAAAAATTGTAAATGGAAGATTATAAGAGAGGGTTTCGCGTGCCAGCAAAAGTTACTGGCGTGCCATGTCTGGCACGCGTGCCAGGGGTTGCCCACCCCTGCCCTAGGATGTCCTTGCCATCTGAACTTATCAGTCCTCATCTGCTGGCCTTGCCAACTCCTCTGTCAGTATTCATCTTTCCTCACCAAAAGCCTTGTATCAGTTCGCCGGGCTCCAAAATGTAGGTGTCAGCAGGACTTCACTCTGCTGAAGGCTCTCAGGGGAGAATCTTCCCTTGCCTCTTCCAGCTTCTGATGGCTCCAGAAATTCCAGATCAGTGATCGCGTAATCCCAATCTCGGCATCCATTTTCACACAGTCTTCTATCTTGGTCTCAAATCTCCCTCTGCCTTTTTCTCTTATAAGAATCCTTATCTTCGGATTTAATACCCAATCAGATCATCCAAGATGAGATGATCGCATCCTGAGATCCTGAATTACATCTGCAAAGGCCCTGTTTCCAAATAAGGTCACGTTCAGATCTGGGTAGGCATATCCTTTGCAGGGGAGGAAGACCACCATTCAACCCACTGCAAGCCCCACAGTTCTAAGAGCCTGACCGTTGGCTGTGGAGGACATCCTTCAGAGCCCCTGTTCAAGGAGATTCATTGCATGGACTTGAAGGAACTCTGTTCCCTTTGCCTTGGGCAGGTAAATACTGTCTCTCCACCAAGAGAATTGCTGCCAGAGATCCCGTTTCACCTGCTAGAAATCTACAGTGGTGTAAGGTGGGGGACGCAATCAATCTCATTTGACTCTTCCAACTCCCACAGCAGAATGGAAAGTTTAACTTTCTCTTCGCTCACCTTCCCTGGAATTTGTGCATAATATTGCATGACAGCGTTTTCCAAACCATGATTTGAAGAACAGGAAATGTCACAGAGTGTTCCACGCACGCAAGCTTATCAGTGACGCTGAGAAGCTGCAGTAAAGTAAGTAGACTTTAGTAAAGAAACCTGGTTAACCTCATTTAACCCAATATTTTCAAAACTCTCTTGCTCTTCAAGACCTTTTTTTAAACAGAGTATCTTTTAAGATTTCATGGAATGCTAATGTCCTGCAGAACACAATTGGGAAATGTCTTTTGAAAATATTACATAAGCAGCAGTTATTGTCTTCTCGATTCCAACATTAGAATATACAGCTGTATTTTGTTATCTTGGTATTAAAGAGCTAAAATTAAAGTCTTCTCTGGTCAATTTTTATTTTTCTACTTAGAACTGAGTACCCTGAATTAGTCGGCATCTGTAAAGGATGAAGGCACCAAACCAACATAGAATAACCCTCAAGATATTTTTGAAGGGTTATTCTTCTTCCTCCAGCCTCCTCCTAATGCTAGTACCTTGCATGTAACGAGCACTAGCTGGCTGTTCTCTGAGAGCAAAGCCATGCTTGTGATACTCCTTCTTGCACGAATATAATGTTTATGTCAGAAGAATAAGCCCTAATTTTTCTTTTCACAAACATAGCAGGACAATATTTCAATGATTATTTATGTTTTATTATAAATGAGAAACATTAAAAGTGATAAAACATAATTTGCAAGAAAGTTTTCCATGAGTCATTTCAAATTATAGAACTTGATAATTTCAAGCACAAATACCACATATTGTTCAAAAATAGGAAATAACTGTGTGCCAATGAGCCTGATTCTAGGTTGAGGGGAACTACTATCTGAGAAGGTGGCCTGGATGTTGGAATGAACACTGACTCCAAGTCAGAAGACCAGGTTTCAGTTCTACTTATAAAACCACAGACAAGACTTTCTGAACTTGGAGTTTCTTTCTTGAGTTTCCAGATACATCAATGGACATACTAATACAGTTAATTCTCATTATTCAAGGATTCTTCACTTACCCACTCACCTGCTCGGTGACATTTATTTGTAACCCTGATATCAGTACCCCTGGTGCTTTCACAGTTATTCACACACATGCACAGGTGACAAGTCATTTGAATTGCCCAACATGTGTGTTCCCAGTGGAGGTGGAACAAGGCAACACTCTGCCTTCTGGTTTCAGGTCTCACACTATAAACAAGTGTCCATTCCCAGGTCTATTTAATACAGCATTTCCACACTTTTTGTGCTTTGTTGGTGATTTTACTGTTTAAAATGGCCCCCGAATGTAGTGCTGAAGTGCTGTCTAGTATTTCTGAGCACAGGCTGTGATGCGACTTAATACATGTGTTGGACACATTTTGTGCAGGCATGAGTTATAGTGGTATTGGCTGTGAGTTCAACAATATATACTAAATAAGGTATCTTTAAACAGAAGCACATATAAGTATTGATTAGGCTAAGTACTGATTAGTTGAAAGTGTGAGCAGAAGCTCTCAGGGACTTCACCGTGTATTTGCCTTAGGAGCAATAGCTCAGTATTTACCAATTCAGGGCGGGAATAGGGGAGCGCACGGAAAACGTTAAAGCTTTAAATATTATTATGTTGACTTTACGTTAATCTTAACAAATGTTCCTAGTAGTAAGACTATTTTAAAATCCTTTGCCTTCAAAATGCAGACTTTGTTTTTATGGGACCAGAAATAGATTAATAAAAATAATGTTTTCACAAAATGCTCCTAATTTAAGCCACAAAGGTTGAAGAAGAAAACAAAACAAAACAAAAAACCTAAAACATTTCAAGAAAACTTTAGTGTTAGATCTGAATTTATAAAAACTTTACATTACAACAGTTATTGAGCACAGAATGTGCATAGCATTTTATAAAGAGAAAAAGATCAAAATTCCCACTAGTCTTAGAAAATTGAATTTGCCTCAGAGAGACAATGGATGTACAGCAAAGGAATACTGGGTTTCTGAAGGGTCACTTGGTCCTAGGTGCTCAGAAGGCTAATCACATATATTAAACAAAGATCATTCTGACCTGAGTAGAAAGCTATAAGTAAAATCAAGAAGGTACAAAGGTCAAACTAAGAAGTTCACCTGGATATTGATGCCCATCTCCACTCTATTCCAACGATAGCCTCTACGGTATGAGAGAAATAGCGGCAGCCAGGACAGCCCAAAAGGTGCCGAGGCAAGTGCCAGTGACGGTATTTTACCCATTGGGCACGTGATCGGGCCAGTTTTACCAATGAGACCATCAGCCCTATTTTGAAGAATGTGGGTAAAATGTTCCAGGTGTTAGAGCACCACATTGAATGGTTATGTAGCATCTCCCAATCTATTTTCCCCAACTCCACTAACAACTGACTGAAGGAACTTCAGGTTTTGAAAATCTAATGTGCCTCACTCCCGAGGGTGGGTATGTTGCTATGTAACAAAGAACATGCCAGTTCATCTTCCCCTAGCACTAGGAGCAGCTGGAAGGAAAGAAAAGGAAACCCATTTTAAAACATTTTAAAGCTCCTCTCTATTCCAGACTATGAGACGGCTCTGTTTAGGATCTAAAATATGCTTACTTTAACCCATCTTTGTTGACACAGCCACAAACTTCAGCAAATACGGGAACCAGACTCAACTAGATTTCTTAGAAACTTTCATATGTGAGCAAAATCCCCCTTTGATTTTGCCTGATGTTCATCTGCTATAATTTTTACCACGTTCTAAAAAGGAAATCTTCTAGCATTCTCTATTCTGTATTTTGCAGTAAAAGAAAATGCCAATTGGACAACGCTTATCCATTTCCAGCGATAGCAAATTGTGTCTCTTCATCCTCTCAAGAGCTCTTTTCTGATAGTCCTCATGTGTTTTTAGATTTTATCAGCAGCCCTTCTAACCTATGGAACTCTCTCTGACTTCCAAAGTACAGTGCACGTGTAATGAGGATAATGAGACTCACATTTGCAGGGGGGAAACAAACAAACAACAAAACAGAAGCCAATGCTTCAGGTTGGAGGAGCAAGGTTGGGTTCAGGGGACCATCTTTTTTCTTAAAGAGCCGTAAACGTGTTCACAGCTGGCTGACTCTCACTGGGAGAAATGTGCTGTCCTGGGCGCAAAGCTGAGGGCTCATGAACCCTGGCCTCTGTCCTCAGACCTGCTCTCTGACCTAGCACCATGCAGAGAGCCAGGAGCCTCTTCTTTCTCATGCAGCAGCTTCTCAAACTCATCCCCTGGTGACCCTATTCTTTGGCACATCCCCCAGGCTAAGCTTAATCAGCATGGTGCAAGGTGCTCTCCACTTAGAAAAGCTGAGGCAACCTCAGCCTCTTTTGGTACCTGAAACTCCTCTCCCTGGCATTATAATAAAGCACATTCACTACTACAAGTATTGGGAGGAAGGAAAGGATCTTAAATATGTGACGATATATCAACCTTAAAGTCAGATCGGGGAATTCATACATTTTAATGGGCCTATATATGAATCCTCATGTTTTAAAAATTGGTCTCCTTGCACATACGTAATGAAATATTCAAGAAATAAGGGCTTCAAAAAGGAGTAGACTCAGGCAACCTAAATCTGAAGCCTCAAGTGCACAGCACACGTTCACAATCCTATTCTAGTTCTTTGTGCAAGAGGCAAAGACCCAGAGCCCTCTCCGATCTAGCCCCAGTCACCCCACATCCCTGGGCACCAGCCAGATGGAGCCACTCACCGCTGTCTGGACATAGTGGGCATCTTCTCAGCTTTCTGCCTTACTCAGGCCTGGCATCCTTTTTTCTCTTCTCTGCTAGGTGAAGCCCTTAATGACTGCTTCAACAACCTCACTTCTGAGTCCACCCCGGAGTGAGTTATTTGTCCCTGCATCTGTGCTCACATACATCTTTAATTAGTACTTAGATATCATGCTTGGTTAGTTGGGTGCCCATCCTGAAGGACATCTTTTGTCTCCAGAAATTAGCATTGTGCCTGACACATAGTTGTCTATTCATACCTGCCCTCCCACTTCCCTGGTATAGCACTGTGACATTGAAGTGTCTATTCAGCTAAGACTGAACATTTTGAAAGCCCCCTTTCATCTACATAGGACCATCTAGGTTTTCTCGGTCCATCAGCTAGAAGCCAAGGATTCCAAGGCCTGCTAGGGTCACAAGATAGAAGGAACCTGAGTTCCTGAGTCACTGCATGGAGGAAAGCCTCCCATTAACTAGGAATACCCTCATTAGATGAGCAAGAAATAAACTTCTATTGTGTTACACCACTGCAAACTGGGGCTTTATTTGTTACAGTTGCTTTACCCTAACTAATACAGATTCTCAAAAATATATATTTTTTTAATAAAATAGCTCTATGGAATGAACTACGTTTAGTCCCTCTAAGGTCTAAGTCATAAAACATAGATAAAGGAGAGGGAAGGAAAAGAAGGATGAAGCAAAGAAAAAAGGAAAGGAGAAGGAAAGGGAAGAGAAAGAAAGGAGAAAGGGAAAAAGAAAATATGTTATATACAATGTATAGACCCCAAATGTAAGCTGCCTAAATCCTCACCATCAACTGGGTACCTTAAAACCAGCTCATTTGTTGATTTTGCTGCTGTATCCATGGTGCCTAAACATTCCCTGAGATAGAGTAGGTGGTCAAGAAGTATGTGCTGAATTAATTAGTGAATAAAATTATGAATAAATATCATGTCTTTGCTTCCTTATAAAATGACCCCAAGAAATCACATCTCCTTAAGCCTACTATATGATATT
This sequence comes from Myotis yumanensis, assembly GCF_028538775.1. Taxonomy (NCBI): domain Eukaryota; kingdom Metazoa; phylum Chordata; class Mammalia; order Chiroptera; family Vespertilionidae; genus Myotis; species Myotis yumanensis. The sequence goes on from NW_027223753.1 coordinate 78,370,442, forward strand.
TATTTAATCCAGTATTAAGTAATATCTCTCTTCCAAAAGTTTAAGAAGCAACACGTAAGACTTTAATATGCATCTGAATGCCTATGAACATGAATTCCATGTGCCCCACAAAATTCATGTTTCCTGGAGGCTTTTTTTCTAAAATAATAGTGTATTTCTTGTTATTAAAGAGCCGATACTTAATGGTTGGCTCTGAACTTGATAAAAGGCAGAATTTTTCTCCCTTTCTTATACTAATCTTCAAACCAAATTACTTATTATTATAAGAATGTTTAGGGGGAAAAAACTTCAGAAGATATTTCTGGAAAGGGAGATCGGGGGGAAGTAGAAAGAGAAAAAATAATCCAACTTTAATATCAAGTAAGGGAAGAAGAGACCACATGTGGTGATGAGACCAATTTAATCTACATCTTATGGTCCAATGGTCCAATTATTGCAGAATACATATATAATGCTAAATTTTGCCCAGTCCTGCTAATCAGACAGCAGCTCACTGTGTCTGTTTATCTCTAAGCCATTACCCAGTTGTACAGTAAATCTGCAATTCCAGAGATGGTCTAAAATAGAAACCCATGCTGGCTAAATTTGTTTTGGGACATATCAGGCAACAGCTAGAAATTTTTAAATGACCAACTTGTATTCCGCTGAGGCACTGAATGAATTGATTAGGGAAAAGCTAAAAATTGAATAGTATTTTCTGGAGTAGGCTAAGGTTAGTGCTGCCAGTGAAAATATGTAACCACGGAGAGAATAGCTATCAATCAGAGCTGATTTTATAATAGAAATGTGAAAAAATTAGATCAGGAAAGGGGGAATGTCTTATTTTTCCCTCTATATGCCCCTTTCTGACTAGGTCAATGATATAAACTTCTCAGGAATATATGCAAACTCCCACCACTAAAATTATAGTAGGAGATAAGTTTTCCCACTGGCCAGAGGTTATTTCTCAGTTGAGACAACCTCTGATCAGGAGATGGGGACATATACTGTGGAAAGGGCTGACACTCAGTGGACCAATATCGTGTGATTGATTGGTTTCTAATATGGAGTGTGTGGTGCTGCCTTTGAGAAAAGGGCTCTCTTGAGAGACAAGCCCAGCTATTGTTTGGCTGCTCTCGTGTTAGCGAGTGCCCTGCGGTAACCCTCGTGCTCTGAAATACTCATATTGGTTATTTCAAAGTTGGGTGCAGAATTGTGCTTTCCCGTGTCTGTCACTAATGACTTGCAGCTGTTGCTAATCTGTGCCTCTGATTTCCTTTGATTACTATGTGTATTGATGCCTGTGGTAAATAGGCATCTGCCAGGTGCCAGCACAATCAGGGGGAAAATATAAAAAGTTCCCTGTTTCAAATTCAATGTGACATTGTGCAAGTTGAGAGGCAGCCATTTAACCATTCAGAGGAAACAGCTTCCTGGGGCACCTCCGGCCTCCTGGCCAGGGACATTCCTCCCATTCTTGCACCCACCCCCACCACCCCCCCCCCCACCCCCCGCATGATGCTGATTTTCGTTTGGATTGTTTTGGGACATGAGAAGAAGGTTCCCATACCACATGACATCAGCAGAGCAAGATATCTAAGATGAGTGTGTATGACCCAAGTTCCCAGAGAGCAACTGTCTCACCCTTTGGCTGAGTTAAGCTGTAAAGGACCTCACCTGCCCCATCGAGTTCCCAGAAACTTCTCCGTAACAGTGGTCCTGTGTTTCTTCCCTTGAGGAGGCACCTTACTCAGGAAACACCCTGGGCAGTCTCTACCGCCTTCTCCTGCAGGAGAACCAGGTGGTCATCCGGAAGGAAACAGCAAGGTGCAGGGCTTCCCGGGAAAGATGCAAAAGTGGTCACGATCCAAAAGCCACAGCTGCAGGTCCAATGAAAGTAGCTTCTCTGGAGCACGTTTTCTTGTTTTTTGGTTCTTAGAGAAGCTGCAGACAAAAGTAGAGTTCATCCACTTCTTACTCTCACACGGTAATCTTAGAGAACAATGTAGGAGACAGGAAGGAGCCTCTGGGGTCCCCATTGGAGTCTCCCTCAAGGCTTCCTCCACCCTCCTTTCCCTCATGCAGAGTAAGAGTGCTGTCCTCCTGGCAGCCACAGGTGCTGGCTCTTCCCAGGCAGGACGGGGAGCTACTCTGCTTGGCACTGGCATTTCCTCCTTCCACCTGAATGTCATGAAGACAAGAATATTTTGACAGTTTTATCTTTATTTCCTGTTCTAAAGAGAAAATCTTCGTGTTGTTGCCCATTCATTCTTTTATCATTGCTAGAAACAGAGCAAGAAACAGGTTGTTAGGTTGCAAATTTTGGCATCTGAGGGGTAACCAAATGAATCTTAGAATGTTGGGATAAAAGTCCATGAGGTTCCAAGATAGTTTGAATCTTTCAAAAACATGACATAAAAATGAGCACCTGACAGATTGTTTCAATCCCTGCTTGGGCAATTTTAAAACCCAGACTGTAGTTGGGATGTTGATATAAAAGCATATCTCAAGAATTTTTGGTCTTCTTCCATCAAACTGGCACAAAATGTCCACTCTCAGCTTTTAACCCCTAAAGCTTCAAAAGTCAATCGGTAAGACAGTAGAGACATACTTCGGAGATAAGTGGGTTGGGTTCCAGACCATCACAATTAAGCGAGTATCACAAAACTGTCATAATCATTTTGCTGGTGGAGGCTCCTGCTTTCGTTTTTTAAAAAAACACAACATCTCTGAAGCACAATAAAGTGAAGTACAATGAAACGAGGTCTGTCTGGATGCCCAACAGTAGGTAAATCAGTTTGAAAATAAGTAGAAGAGGACGTCATATCTAAGTCAGAGGAAATCACTATAAGTAAATGCCTCTTAGCGCAGTGATTAAGGGGAACATATGGGACAGAATAATCACCCGGGCATTGACTGTAGGATTCAGAAAGAAACCTCAGGGTCAAGCAAAGTACAAAAATAATAATAAGGGGATATAGGATAAGAAATCAGCCAAATTATGAGTCAACATTCCCTGGGTATTCAGACAACAAATACTTCAAAAAATTTTCACTACACTGCATTTAATTTATTTCAAGACAATGGTTTAAAAAGAAAATTCCCAGATCCAAACTAGAAGCAAGTAAACATCTAAAAGAGTCTTGAGAGATTGAAAAGGAAGTGTTATTGAGATACAGAAAATGTTGGCAAGGAGAGTGTTTGAAGGTAAAGACATCAAAGAGATTTGAACCCTTTTAAAGGTTCACAAAGTAAGCAAGAGCATCTCTCATTGACAGTCAGAGAACAGATGGAATGAGATGGGTGTAGAGGTGATCATCTAGAAAAGGTTGGCTAGGGACAGGTATTACTCTCTAATACCAGTCCACACGGCCGCCTCCCCACCATCTCCATTCCCCCAAGAAAAACAATGTCAGAAATAACATACTCAACTTCACAAACTGCATAACAGAGAAATCCTTGGTTTTCCAGCTTCTTGGTATGACCTTTATAATTACCAGTAATCTTAGTAGCTGGCTTTATGTTGCTATCAACACATCTGAACACACTGTATTCCAGAGAGACCTGTAAAAGGAGCTGTCTTTTGGGGGCTCAGGCAATGAGGTCGAGCAGAATCCTGCGCTGGCAGCAAGAGCTAATTGCAACCTAATAAAGCAACCAGCTGGGTCTTTTGTCTAGCGACCTTCCTACTTCATCCTCAATGAAACTCGCCCGCCCGGTGACTTGGAGGAATCAGAGAAATCACAAAAGAAATCCACTGAATGTGAACTTGAAGCTGTCACCCTGAGTATCACTTTCATCATTTGGGTAAAGATATGTACGTACTAAGTGCTTAGTGGTACCAGTTTCACATTTAATTCAGGTCATCAGAATGGCAAATGCCTTTTTTCCAAACATTTACTGCGTTTTTTCCAAACATTTACATGGGAGTCTTGTGGCTAGGTTTCTAAACAGTGGTACAAGTGCACTGTGAGCTGCTGTGCAAATTAAAATAAAACGTAAGATAATTAAAACATAAGGAGAATTTTGAAAAAATGATGAATATTGTATGTTCCCTTTTAAAGATTCCTGAAATACATTAGCACATTATGGATTCTGAGGAGTCCTGAAGTTCAATAAAATTGAACAATTCAATCTAGAATTTTCTAAATGTATTTGATGGAAAATGTTTTTATATAGGCAACACCTATAAATACACCAGAAAAAGTATTTCATGGCCATGCAATTTTAACATATTTGTTGGTCTACATCAAAATAGGATATTTTATTATTTACAATGAAGGGAGTACTTTAATGATAGATTGTCATATATATAATCTGGTCCATAAACTGGCCAAACCTTGGACTGTTCATTTGAAATCCTGTGGCATGATGAGTTCATTTAGGGTCTTTATTTCTTAATTGTTTACTATATGTTTTGTGGAATATTTCATTTGTATTAATAAAAGTGGTCAATGTTATAATTTTTGTCAAAACAAAAAAAAATGATATCAGGGAAATTCTACAAGTGTTTTTGTAATAGCATTCATACTCTATTCCCCACTCCACCCCAATAATATCCATGTAAGTAACTAATAAAATGAATGCTAAAGAAGACCTATGTGAAAGGCATGCAATAGAATCTGAGGATTTGTGCTCCTTGTTTTGGAGCTTGTTAAATTTAGTATGAGACAAGATGACTATGCTAATAATTAAAGACATAACACTATAGATACTATCTACACTAATAAAAGAGAAACATGGTAATTGGCGTACGACCGCTACCCTTCCCATTGGCTAATCAGCATGTCCTTATGCAAATTAACTGTCAGCCAAGATGGCGGCCGGCAGCCAGGCAGCTGGAAGCAAACATGAGGCTTGCTTACTCCAGGGACTGCAGACTGCAACGTTCCCTGCCTCACTTTCCGGCCTCTGAGCTACAACTCTAAGAAACTATGTACTATGTTGCAAATAAGAAGCTAAACAGAAACCGGCTTTCAGTCAGCCCCAGACCGCAACGTTGTATCGATGTTTTCAGCGGCGAGGCCTCAGAGCTAAAGCTGGCCCAGAATAAAAAAAAAAAAGAAAACAAGGATCGGTTGGAAGCTTTTAGTCACTCGCTTCCAGAAAACGGCCCTCAGCCCCTCATCCAGACTGGCCAGGCACCCCAGTGGGGACCCCCACCCTGATCCAGGACACCCTTCAGGGCAAACCAGCCAGCCCCCACCCATGCACCAGGCCTCTATTCTATATAGTAAAAGGGTAATATGCCTCCCAGCACTGGGATCAGCAGAGCAGTGAGGCTCCTGGCACCGGGATCAGGGTGACGGGGCAGCGCCCAAACCCCCTGATTGCCCTGCAGCTGTGTGTGACAGGGGGTGGGGCCACAACCTCCCTATCTGCCCTGCTCTGTGCCTGATAGGGGGGAGCTCCCCAAACCCCTGATTGCCCTGTGACTCTGTGTGCGACAGGGTGCAGCGCACCAACCCCCTGATCGGCCCTGCTCTATGTGTGACAGGGTGTGGCGCCCCAACCGCCTCTCACGGGCCCTGCTCTGTGTGTGACAGGGTAGACCCATAACCTCTCTATCAGCCCTGCCCTGAGTGTGACAGTGGCGGCGCCCCAACCCCCTGATCGGCCCTGCTTTGTGGGTGATAGAGGGTGGTGCCGCAACCCCCCTGATGGGCCCTGCTCTGTGAGTGATAGGGGGCAGCGCCCCAAACCCCTGATCGGCCCTGCTCTGTGCGTGACAGGGGGTGGCACCGAAACCTCCCCATCGACCCTGCCTTGAGTGTGACAGGGGATGACAGGGGGCGGTGCCCCAACCCCCCAATCGGCCCTACCCTGAGCATGACTGAGGGTGGCATCGCAACCTCCCGATCCACCCTGCTCTGTGCATGATGGGGCGGTGCCCCAACTCCCCAATTGGCCCTGCTCTGAGCCTGACCAGGGGCTGCACCTAGGGATTGGGCCTACCCTCTGCCACCCGGAAGCAGGCCTAAGCCAGCAGGTCGTTATTTCCCGAGGGGTCCCAGACTGCAAGAGGGCACAGGCCGGGCTGGGGGACCCCCCCCCCCAGTGCACAAATTTTTGTGCACCGGGCCTCTAGTAAGAGAATAAAAGAGGGTTAATTTCTTTTTTAAAATATATTTTTATTGATTTCAGAGAGGAAAGGAGAAGGAGAGAGAGAGAGAGAGAGAGAGAGAGAGAGAGAGAGAGAGAGAGAGAGAACATCAATGATGAGAGAGAATCACTGATCGGCTGCCTCCTGCACAACCCCTACTGGGAACCAAGCCTGCAACCCAGGCATATGCCCTTGACCAGAATTGAACCTGGAACCCTTCAGTCTGCAGGCCTACACTCTACCCACTGAGCCAAACCAGCTAGGGCAAAGAGGGTTAATTTCAACTGGGAATATCAGGCAAAGCTTCATGAAGTGAATCATGTGTGTAGAGCCTTAGAGAATGAGTTGATCATTAATATGTAGAGATGAGGGAAAGAATAGAAAAGTATCAAATGACTAATGAGAGATATGAAGAAATAAAAAAGACAAGATGCATTTAAATTTTTAGGGTCTTAATTAGTAGCTAGGACATTTGAGATGCTAAAATAAATTTAGTAAACAGTGAAGGTCCATGAAGTTTTTGAAAGAAGAAAAGCCCCTGAAAAGGTGACATCCTGGGAGCAACATTTAGAATGGGGAGAGGGAGCAGTCTAGAGCAATGGTTCTCCAGGTGTGGTCCCCAGGGCAGCAGCAGCAGCTGGGGCTTTGTCAGAAATGCACATTCTTAGACTCAGATAGTGAAGCTCAGGAATTCATGTTTTAACAAGTCCTTCAGGAGATTCTGATGCAAGCTCAAGTCTGAGAACGACTGGTCTAAAGACAAGGAAATCAAAGTTCATTTTAATTGTCCAGATAACTGGTAATGAAGACTTAATCCAAGTAAAATAATCACAGTAAGAAAGTAAAGGATAGAACAGATGGGAAATAGGCAGCTGATTTCACCAAATGATCAGTGATCTGAAGGATGCAGATCATCATGTCTCTTCAAATGCTGTCCCTAATTTCCTAGACAGATGACCACTGTTTACTTTTATTCCCCCGGTGTGCAACTGAATCATAGAAACACAACTGAAGAACTTCTAAGGACTAGCTAGATATAAGGAATAGAGAGAATTTAAAATAACTCCAAGTCTTATGCCTCAGAATCAGGCAGTTTAAAGAGGTCTTTAACAAAGAGACAAGAAAAACAGAAGGAGATGCAGATGGAAAATGGAATGGGTCCATGTGTTTAGGTTTTAATTATTTATACCCATATCTAGTGAAAAAATAATTTACAGAAGTTTATAAATATGTACACTACACGATAAGGTAAAATAGCATCAGATAAAATAAAAATGAGGAAGAAAAAATTGAGGCCAGAGAAAAGTAAGTATAGAAAAGGAAAATTATAAGTGAGCCAGGAAAGGGACAGGAATCTACATTTAGGCTTCCTTGTAATCACGACCCTGAAAGATTCACAGGATCAGTGAGAGCTAAGCAAATCAGTTACTAAGGAAAAGCCCATTTCTTCTTTGTACTGAAACTGGGGAGAAATTTCTATACTAGACCATAAAAAAAGACATTTATAATGTAGAAAATAATGTTCTCAATACTCTCCTTGGAGACAAATAATTTGGTTTGAGAAGATCACATGAATGTGCCCTTAGCACAATGAAGTAAATGTTTCCTGCAAAAAGTTGAGAATGTGAAACTCAGGAAGAAAATCAGAAATAAAAATGTGAATGAATTTGGAATTTTCGCACATAAAAGAGCTGCCTGGTGGGTAAATGACAACACAGTAAGACAAATAGAATTGAAAGGTCCTGTTGCTATTAGGGTTTAAGCCTATGGTGTAGAAAGCACTGCCTAAATAAAAATATAATATCTTCACTAAGGATGCATATTAATAGGTTTCAAACATGAATGAATTTTTAATTGAAAATATAAAATGTTTTCCTCTTAGAAAAAAATTAACCAAATTTTAAATATATAAAACAGGTGAATTATTAAAGATTCAACATCAAGAGAGATTTGGGATGGTGGCAAAGTAGATGGATGTTACATTCACCTACTCCCAGGACCAAACTGGAATTACAGGTAAAATATAGAGCAATCAGGCACTGGCTGGGTAGCTCAGTTGGCTCAGTTGGTTAAAGTGTTGTCCTGATACACCAAGGTGTGAATTCGATCTCCAGTCAGGGTACATACAATCAGCAACCAATGAATACATAAATAATCTCTTTCTCTCTCTCAGGTTAATGGATAAAAATATTAAAATATAGAGCTATAAACCTGAGTAGCCAACTAGAGACTAGCTGAAGAGCAGTCTTATAACCAAGGATTTACAGAAGAAACCACATTGAGCCTGGTAGGAAGGGTAGAAACACAAAATGGCCTGGCCCTGCTCCCACAGGCAGCTGCTGAGATTCCAGAGGGATATGTCAGGTGCCAAGTTTCTCCCTGAGAGGTCTGAGGTCTCAACCCCAGGCCATTTCCTTAGCCAGGGCACCAAAGATGGAAAGAGGAACCCACATAACATCTGGCTGTGAAAATCAGCGGGAATTCTGTCTGCCAGGGAGAGAAGGAAGTCTGCTAGTGTCACAAGCACCCTCTTAAAGGGTCAATGCACAAAATCTTGTTCACAGTCATTCACCCTGGGCTCTGGCAGGAGGGCAGAGAAGACTAGAGGTGTATGAGGAAAGACTAGGGTGTGTGGCTCTGGGAAGAGAGCTGAAGGGATAGCCACCCTGATGCCTATGCTAAGTCACTCTCTCACTGTAGATGCCATGTTTCTTGGATGGAGCACTCCCATCCTTGCAGTATCAGCCTGAGGTAAAGCAATAGCCCCAACCACTGGACTCCCTATCACCCTGCAAGGCTTGCTCCCTGATGAGGAGTCAGCTGCCTGGGCTGGGATATAGATGTTGGGGTAGACTCAGGGAGTGTCAGTGACTGAGTTTTGTGGCTTTGGGACAAGGACCATTTTGCCACACACACTTTCCTGTGAACCTGACTGGGGCTTCCTCCATACAGAAGATCCACAAGCTCCAAGCTCCCAACTTCTAGGGGTTCCAGCCTACTGAGGTCTGGACAGAATCTGGGACAGACTAAGTTGTGTGGCTTTGGGGTGGGGGCCTACCCCAAGTCTGACTGGCATCTCCCCCTCAGGGGAGATCCACTAGTCCCATCCTCCCAACTCCAAGGGGCCCAGCCCCGCTAAGATCGGGCTCCTGGCAGAATTTGGGACAGACTAAGTTGTGCGGCTCTAGTAGGGGGGCCATTTCTCCCTCAAACACCCAAGCCCACCCTTCACATGACCAAATGTTGGTCTATTTGCCTGAAAAACTCTGTTGGCCTCACCCTGGTGCCTCCCCAAGACCCTGACATAACACAAATATGTGTAAGCACCCAACAGGTGGCAGCTAGACTTGGTATACCCTGGGACATTTGCTGAGTGGCCTCAGACCCAGCATTAACACCAAGTTTGAACCTGTACCGATCCAATGAGCACCACTCACCCCTAACTGGTGACTCACTAGACCAGCAGAGGCTCTATAAGTGACTGAGCCAGCAGGTGAGGCAGGTGAGGGCAGATCTCAGGGTGCCTTAAGACTTTTGCTGACCTGCCCTCGGGCCTTGTGTTGGTAAAAGCCAGCCTGGCCTGGCCAGTGTCTCTCACTGGTTGAGCATTGATCCATGAAACAATTCACTGGTTTGATTCCTGATCAAGGAACATACCCAAGTTTTGGGCTTGACCTGTAGTAGGGGGCAGGCAGGAGGCAGCCAATTGATGTTTCTCTGTCGTTGATATTTCTATCTCTTTATCCCTCTCCCTTCCTCTCTCTCTAAAAAAAAAATCCAATAAAAACATATTATTTTTTTAAAAAGCTGCCCTGACTGGTTTGCTCAGTGGATAGAGCGTCAGCCTGCAGACTGAAAGGTCCCAGGTTCGATTCCAGTCAAGGGCATGTACCTTGGTTGCAGGCACATCCCCAGTGTGGGGTGTGCAGGAGGCAGCTGATCGATGTTTTTCTCTCATCAATGTTTCTAACTCTCTATCCCTCTCCCTTCCTCTCTGTAAAAAATCAATAAAATATTTTTTTAAAAAAAAGCTGGCCTAGGTGTGCAGCTTGGTCCTTCCTGAGCACATCCAGGCCCAGCAGAAGCATCCACAAACTGTGAATAACTTTGTAACTCCAAACAGGTTGCCCATGGCCAATCACCAGCACCTTCTGACATTGGCCAGCACTAGAGTTCCTCCCAAGAGGCCACAGAACCAGCACACTCAGTGGCCAGCTTCAGACAACATTAGAGCAGGATCCAATTAGCTTCACAAGTGGCATATCCAAAGAGAGATCTCAGCAGGCACCAGACTGCTGAGGAAAATTCCACTTCATGTGGTCAGCAGCTGCAAAGCAGCTCATCTACTATAGTCAAGGTTGATCTTCATAGTCAGCCAGGCTGAGGGTCAACTCCATGTACAAACATACCAGGAGCAATCAAGACCAAGAGCAAACAGACCAAAGGCAAACAGACCAAGACCCAATTACAACAGGAGGATGCACATAATCCACAAGAGGGACATTGCTGGAGCACCCAGATCAGATGATTAAGGAGACTGCACCTCTGGGATCCACAGGACACCTACTACATAAGATCACTCTACCAAGACTGGGAGTCATAGTAGATCTACCTAATACATAGAAACAAACACAAAAGAGCAGAAGTATGGAAACAAACAAACATACTCCAAGTGGAAAAAAAACAAAAACAAAAACAGGAGTAATCTCCAGAAAAAAACCTAAATGAAATGGGGCAAGCAATTTATCAGACATAGAGTTCAAAAACAGGATTATAAGGATGCTCAAGGAACTTATTGAGAACTACAAGAGCATGAAAAAGGACATAGAAACCATAAAAAATAATCAGTCAGAAATAAAGAATACAATATCTGAAATGAGGAATATACCAGAAGGAAAAAACAGTAGGTTGGATAAAGCAGAGGACCCAATCAGCAATTTGAAAGAAGTACCAGAAAACACCCAACCAGAACAGCAATATATATATTTTCTTTATGTACATATTGAATGAGGATAGTCTAAGGGACCTCTGCAACAATAGGAAGCATAACAATCCACATCACACAGGTAACAGAAGAAGTGAAAGACCAAGGAATCAAGAACCTATTTGAAGAAATATGGCTGAAAACTTCCTTAACCTGGTGAAGGGAAAGGACACATAGAGTTTCAGAAAGCAGAAAGCACAAAGAGTTTCAAACAAAATAAATCCAAAGAGGCCCACTCCAAGACACATCATAATTAAAATGGCAAAAGTTAAAGACAAAAAGAGAATCTTAAGCAACAAGAGATAGTCACCTGCATGGAAGCTCCCATAAGATTGTCAGCTGATTTCTCAACAGAAATATTTCAGGCCAGAAGGAATTGGCATGAAATATTCAGAGTGATGAAAAGCAAGGGTCTACAACCAAGCAATTCTACCAAGAAAGTCTATCATTCAAAATGTAAGGTGAAATAAAGAACTTCCCAGACAAGAAAAAGCTAAAGGAGTTTGTTACCACCAAATCAATATTACAAACAGTGGTTCTCAATCTTCTGGCCCTTTTAATACAGTTCCTCATGTTGTGACCCAACCATAAAATTATTTTCGTTGCTACTTCATAACTGTAATGTTGCTACTGTTATGAGTCATAATGTAAATATCTGATATGCATGATGGTCTTAGGCGACCCCTGTGAAAGGGTTATTCGACCGCCAAAGGGGTCTCGACCCACAGGTGGAGAACCACTAGGTTAAAAGGTCTTCTTTGAGAAGAAGAGAGAGAAAGAAAGAGAGAAACAGTTATAAAGAATAAAATGGCAATAAATATGTACCATCAGTAATCACTTTAAATGTAAATGGCTTAAATGCTCCAGTCAAAAGACATGGAGTACCCCCCACCAGTGTGCTCAGTGGTTAGAGCATCAGCCCATGCACCTAAGGGTCATGAGTTTGATTCCTTGTCAAGGGTGTGTACCTGGTTGCAGCATTATTTACAATAGCCAAGTTTAGTGCCCATCATTAGATGAGTGGATAAAAAAGCTGTGGTACATTCACACAATGCAATACTACTTGGCAATAAAAAAGAATGAAATCTTACCTTTTGCAACAGCATGTATGGACCTGTAGAGTATTATGCCAAGTGAAATAAGCCAATCAGAGAAAGATAAGTACCATATGATTTCACTTAGATGTGGAATCTAATGAATAAAATAAACTAACAAACAAAATAGAAACAAAATCATAGATACAGAAAACAGACAGCTGTCAGGGGGAAGAGGGTTGGAGGGCTGGGTGAAAAAGGTGAAGGGATTAAGCAAAGAAATTAAAAACTCAAGGACACAAACAACAGGATGGTGATTATCAGAGGGAAAGGGCGGGGCAGGTGGGAGGTAAAAGAACATAAAGGGGAGATAAATGGTGATGGAAGGAGACTTGATGTGGGGTGGTGAACACACAATACAATATACAGGTTATGTATTATAGAACTGTACACCTGAAATATATATATATATAGTATTAACCCAGTGGTTGGCAAACCACAGCTTGCGAGCCACATGCGGCTCTTTGGACCCTTGAGTATGGCTCTTCCACAAAATACCACATGCAGGTGCGCATGTACAGTGCAAGTGAAACTTCATGGCCCATGCGCAGAAGTCGGTTTCGGAAAGAAGATAGATGAAACAAGTATACAAGACTAGTGTGTGCCGAAACTGGTTTGGCTCAGTGGATAGAGCGTCGGCCTGCGGACTGAAAGGTCCCAGGTTCGATTCCGGTCAAGGGCATGTACCTGGGTTGCGGGCACATCCCGAGTAGGAGATGTGCAGGAGGTAGCTGATCGATGTTTCTCTCTCATCGATGTTTCTGACTCTCTATCCCTCTCCCTTCCTCTCTGTAAAAAATCAATAAAAAATATATTTAAAAAAAAAAAAAAAAAGACTAGTGTGGATGGGAGAGTTGGAAGGGGTCAACCTCAGCGAACGTACCTCAATCAGATTGAGGACGTTTTTAGCAAAGGCCAGCTTAGGAGTACCCTAATTAAGTTAATAACAATGTACCTACCTATATAGTTTAAGTTTAAAATATTTGGCTCTCAAAAGAAATTTAAATCGTCATACTGTTGATATTTGGCTCTGTTGACTAATGAGTTTGCCCACCACTGTACTAACCAACTAGATGCCCAATGCACAAAATTCGTGCGGAGAAGGAGGGACCCTCAGCCCAACCTGTGACCTCTCACAATCCAGGACCTCTCGCTCCTAACCACCTACCTGCTCTCTCCTTACCGCTTGGCTGGCTGCTCCTTAACACTGCCACGAAGGCGAGAGAGGCTCCTGCCACCACCACTGCGCTCACCAGCCGTGAGGCCAGCTTCTGGCTGAGCAGCGCTCCCGCTCTGGAAGCACACTGACCACCAGGGGGCAGCTCCTGCATTGAGTGTCTGTCCCCTGGTGGTCAGTGTGCATCATAGCGACCAGTTGTTCTGGTCATTCCACCATAATGGTCACTGGGATTTGATATATACAGATGTCATACCAATAAGTTCAATGCAAAATTTTTTTAAAGAAAGAATAAAAATAAAAGATTCAACATTGAATATCAATACCAATTTTTACTGACTAGCAATTGCCCTTAGCAAAGTCAATTTATAAAGTTTCACTTCTCGCTAATATTTTTAAGAACACATCTATTGCTTTAGGTGTGGCAAATATTAAATCCATAATCCCAAATATGTGTTGGAAAACAGTTTCTAAAATAAATGTGATATTAGATCAATAAACTCTGTTGGTCAGATGAGTTATTCTGTTATGCCATTTCACAGAACTTTCTTTTTTTAATTACATTTATTGGGGTGACATTGGTCAACATGAACATATAGGTTACAGGTGTGGGTTTGTATCTTACAGTAGAACTTTCTGAAAGAACTATTTCAAAAAAGTAAATATATTCCAAAGGTCAGTGTATGACTTGAGGACTATTTTGCAATTGTCAGAAACTGATTTGGACTTTTAAGATATTTATGCAGATATATATATACATATACATATATATATGTAATTGGAATGATATATGGAGTGTCTCACAGATCAAAGGAAATATTGAAGAGTAAGCTCCCATGATTGGGACAGCAGGATCTAATGGACAGACTGCCCAGGGGGCAATAATGTCATTAGAATGGATCAGCCTCCAAGTTTTCCACCCTATACCACTTGAATCTAGATCCCTCATCCAGGGACAGAGAACGTTGCTTCACATGCCCATCTCTTGGCTACAGAAAGGCAGGGCCCTTGGTCAGCAGCGCCTCTCAGGCAACCCTTTTCACAGAGATGTCAGGTTGTACTACAGCAAAAGATAATGGGCAGGGAAACAATGTCCACCACATGCAACAAGTACGCATTTCTGATAGGAAAGCTGAAACACACATGGACATTTACATATAGCATGAATCTAACCATCATCCTGAGCTAGAGTATCTTCACATTCACATCCCTGGAATATCTGAAGAAACTGGGCATTTGCTACAGGTTGTAATCAACTCACAAAGACTCCTCTTTAGAACAGGGTAATTTTTTTTTCTAGCAATAAAAATGTGACAGACTCATTTTGTCTTGTTCTTACATTTCATAAAAACTAAAAGAAAAAAAAGGTATTGTTGACCTTATGTTTGAAATGAGCCAACATTATACTAAAATATTAATGCAACCTTAGACAATGTTAATGGAAAATTAAGTCCAAATGCCTTCTGTGCTGTTTAGACAGAGCATTGTTTTGAATTCTGAGTTTTATAATTTAGAAAGGATGAGGCAAATTAAGAGGATGCTCAGAGGACATGACAGCATAGCAAGGAAACCATCAGAATAACAATGAAGGGAAACAGAACATTTCATATAGAGAGAAGAGGACTTGGGAAGTGAATGACGGTGGTCTTGAATGTAGTATGCTGTATTGCAAAGAAAACTGAATTCGTTCTCCAAAGATCTAGAATGCAGTTCCCACTCTTTTCCTACTTTGCTGTGTGATCCGGAGCAAGTTGCTTACTGTCTCCGGGTCTTGGTCTGCACATCAATAAGAAGAGACGTTGTGTTGTGCCTAATGGCATGGATTGTAATCAGACAGACCCAGATTCAAATTCCACCTCCCCTGCTTATTGCTAAATGATTTTGGTCTAGTCTCTGTAAATAAAGATACATAAAGATGAACTCTCTCAGAGTTTATTGTGAGGATTTAAGAAACCAATCTGGTACAGTGGCTAATACATAATAAATTATAAATTTAGAGTATTCAATTACCAATTACCAACATGTTATAATTGTAACTATTCAGTAATACAATTATATGAAATATTTGGAATGTCCTTTAAAAAAAAATAAAGCTGTCTGTGGTGTTGTAGGAACAGTGGGTGAAAGTTCTATGTAAATAGATTTTTCTTAAAAGAAAAAACTTTCTAGTAACTAGAACTAACAAGAGAAAAGGCTGACTTGGGAGGTAGCAAGGTTCCCAACACTGGAAATACACAAAAGGGGTAAGATGAATATTTATTGGAATACTACAGAACAGCTTCCTATAGAGTGTCTGAGTGTAGAAGGATATAAGGCCCCTTACTAACCCAAAGGTCTGAATTTCAGCTGAGAGCAGTACCAACTACATTCACAGTTTATAATTTTAATGTACCACTGCCCTCTAGTGTATAACCTAAGAAGGTAAAAATCACAGGTACCAAAAAAAGAAAGAAGAAAGGAATAAAGCAAATTGCACAAACACCATACAAATTTATTTTAATTGGCAAAAAGTTATCTCTCTAATTGAGTAGAACCTTCTTGCTGTCAGATGAGAAAACTGAGGACTAGAAAGCAAAATGATGAGCCAAAAGTAAGCTAAAGAGTGGAGGCTAGACTGCTGGCCTGCTCACTCGCAGGTCAGGGTTCCCTGTCACATCACGTTCCTGGCACCCAGCACAGAGCCAGGTCTTCCCTGGACAGGCAAAAATCTGAGCCGAAAATCCTTGGGTCTGGCCGTGTAAAAAGTAAAGTTTCTTCTCCCACCATGAGCCCAGCTTGCCTCAATCACAAGCTCAAACCCTTACAACTATTTTGCAGGGGGAAGAAAAAAACCCAAAACAATGGTTAATGAGGCCTTGTTGACAAGAACAGTCCGTTATCAGCAAGCTAATGACCACTCAGGCCGCAGCAGGGCTGCCAGCCTACAATTAGGTCTGCAGTGATGTACACACAGAAAGGACTCTAGTTATAATTAAACCTGATCCTATAGTCCAATTGCTCATTAGGAAAGAAAAGAAAACAAAACAAAACACAGACCCCACAACAAGGTCTAAAACGAAAACTTTGGTACAGGGATTAAATTCTAGGCCGTTGATTTATTAGTCCATGTCGGAGTACCTGTCTCTGAATGGACACTTAAGCTTATATTTTTATTCAAAATACTTTGTAATGAAGGGGAATTTTTTTTTATTTTTGTGATTTTTAAAGTCATGGCATGTAGCATGGAAATATCTTTTATTTTCTTTATTTTGCTTATCAGTACTTTCTAATTGTATCTATGAATAGGTATAACATATAATTAAACATATTAAGAACACTGCATCTAGGCAAAATCTCTTTAAGTGATAAAAATATCTAGGTATTAAATACACGAACACATAAAAGAACAAATCTATCATAATTAGAAGAAAGCAATCTGCTCTATTAATTGTATACGGGAAATGTATTTATACATTTTACGTTGACTGTAAGTAGTAGAGCCACCTGTTAGCGCGAGGTAAAAACTACCCGCAAACAATGTGTTAAACAGCAACATGATGTAAAAAGCATGGATTCTGGAGCCAGACAGAACAGAATTTGCATGGCAGCTTTGTTAGATAACACCTTTGGACAATTATCTCAAACTAGAGATACATAATACGAAATTCGTGCACAGGGGTGGGGGGCCCGTCAGCCCAGCCTGCACCCTCTTCAATCTGGGACCCCTGTGGGATCAGACCTAAACCAGCAGTTGGACATCCTCTCGCAATCCAAGACCACTGGCTCCTAACTGCTTGCCTGCCTACCTGCCTGATTGCCCCTAACTGCCTCTGTTTGCCTGCCTGATTGCCCCCTAACTGGTCCCCTGCTGGCCTGGCCACCCCCTAACTGCTCTTCTGCTGGCCTGGTCGCCCCCCTAACTGCCCCATGCTGACCTGATCACCCCCTAACTGCCCTGCTCCCTGCCAGCCTGGTTGTCCCCTAACTGCCACCCTGCTGTCCTGGTCCCCCACTAACTGCCTCCTTCCTGGCCTGGTCACCCCCTAACTATCCCCCTGCTGGCCTTGTCACCCCCTAACTGTCTAGAAGGAAGTCGGACATCCAGAAGATGTCCGGTTGACCCGGTCTAATTAGCATATTACCCTTTTATTAGTATAGTTGTTTAAGAAGACAATTGTGATAAAATGAAAGATCTTATGTAAAGATTCTAGTAGATTAAAAAAAAGTGATCTATAATTATAGACTTCCTCCTCTTCCCAAAATGCTCCTGTGTTTCCATTTCTTTCTCCCAATAGTATCAAAAGTATATCTAGCCCTGACCAGTGTGGCTCAATTGGTTGGGCATCATCCCATGCATTGAAAGGTCACTAGTTGGATTCCCTATCAGGGCACATGCCCGGGGTTTCAGACTTGATCCCTGGTCAGGGGCATGTGGAAGGCAACCAATAAAATTTCTTTCTCACATTGATGTTTCTCTCTCTCTCTCTCTCTCTCTCTCTCTCTCTCTCTCCCTTCTCCCTCTCCTTCTCCTTTCCTCTCTAAAAATCAATAAAAACATACATATATTTTTAAAAGAACCTACTTAAGCCCAGTTGGTGTGGCTCAGCAGTTGAGCATGGACCCAGAAACCAAGAGGTCACCAGTTGGATTCCCAGGTAAGGGGCGTGCAGGAGGCAGCCAATCAATGATGTTTCTCTCTCATCAATATTTCTATCTCTCTATCCCTCTCTCTTACTCTCTAAAAAATAGATGATAGATAGATAATATTTTATTATTTTTGAGTGTTTAAAGTATTACATATAGTATTACTGTACATATTGTACATATATCTCCTTTTTTCCCCAGGCCACCCTTACCCTCCAGCAGATGCCCTCACCCCCCTAGTGTCTGAGTTCATTGGTTAGACTTCTATGCATGCATTCAAGTCCTTTGGTTGATCTCTTACCTCTACCCTCCCCTGCCTTCACACTGAAGTTTGACAGTCTGTTTGATGCTTCTCTGTCTCTGTATCTATTATTTAAAAAACAAACTACTTAGAAGAAAGGGTTTGTCTAAATCTGGAAAGACAGATGCCTTACTAAGAAAGACTAGCCTATTTAAAGCCTTGGGTTGCTGAGGAAAGTAATAAGAAGAGGTGGAGAAGAGGAGATAGCTGTTGACTGGAAACAAGAGGAGCAGCTTCATTTGATTTTTAACTCCTTGCAGTGCCGAGGAGATAGTGGGGAAAAGGAAGAGAGAGTGAAGCTAATGACATTGGAAGAGGCTTGTTTTCTCCATTTCTTCCCATTTAGTGCCCTTCTTTCCTTATTGTCTTTAGGTTTTCCTAGGGAAATACATGACAGTGTCTTTCTTATTCCTGCCCATTCACTCATCATCTGCAACTTCTCCTGACTCCTTAAGAAGCCTGCCTCCTGCTCCTGTGTTTCTGAATCAATCTCCGGCAGCATCTTCTGAAACCATGTGTCATAAATTTTCTTCTCATTACTTTGCACTTTCTCACACATTCCTTCAATCTGTTCGTCTCTATTGGTCTCTTATCCATCTGTCTACAGACATTCTTAGGTTTTCTCAATACTTAATATTCAATCTTGCAAGCTCTTCAATTGCCACATTCTCCTGTCTGGTAATAGAAAGGGGAAGTACTGTGAAGAATATATAATTTTTTTAACTGGTCCTATGCTCGAGGGGCTTATAATTTAGCCATGAAGACAAGACTGCTACTTCACCAGAAACAACAGTGAACAATAAAAGGCACTATATAATTGAGTCCTAAATTGTGTTGTCAGGCTCTGAGTTTCTGCAGTTGGGGAGTTCTCCAAGATGGTGTAGTCAGGGATGGCTTGAGGAAGTACCTGACCAGAATACTGCACATAGCAATTAATAAATGTTGGTGATTTTATTTTGATTTGATTTAAGATGAAATGTTAGCTAAACCTTGGAAATAATTATCATATGGTCATCAATTCTCCTATCCATTCCTTATTCATTGAAGTTAAGGTGCATATTATTGTAGATTTTAACAACTCAGACACGTGCATCTTTTAATTAATAACTCAGCAGGTATCAAATTAATTGGCAGTGCTTTTCGTTCTTAGTGGTATATAAGATAATGGTATAGTTTCCAAATGATGGCTTCCTAGATTCCATAAAATACAATATTTATTGAGCATCTAGTATATTCCATGCTATTATTCTGACCCACAGGATAAGTAAACAATAAATGTAAAGTTTCTTTCTTGTGGCACTTGCACTATGATGAGGTAGGAGAGATGTGTAATAAACAAATGAACAAATATATAAGATATTGAAGCTACATGCTGTGGTACAGACTGAGAAAAAAACTGGATTTAAACCTACATCCCAATCTACTGTGTTAGAAAAAAAAATATTCAAAATAAAATTTTTAAAAATTCAGATTTTACATAAAGAGAAATTAAAATTTTGGAGGAATTGAATAGAATGTGATAATATAATATAATAATACTAGTGGCCAGGTGCACGAAATTTGTGTACAGAGGGGTGGGGGGTGTTCCTCAGCCCGGCCTGCACCCTCTCCAATCTGGGACCCCTCGAAGGATGTCCTACTGCCGATTTACAGGGATCAGGCCTAAACCAGTAGTCAGACATCCCTCTCACAATCCAGGACTGCTGGATCCTGACCCCTCACCTGGCCAGTCTGGGTGAGGGACTGATGGCTATTTGCAGGCTGGCCACAGCCCCTTCAGCGTGGGGGAGGAGGGTCCTGCTGGGGTGCCTTGCCAGCCTAGGTGAGGGGCTGATGGCTGTTTGCAGGCTTGTCAGTCCCCCCAGTGGGGACCCTCACCCCATGGGGGTGCCTGGCCAGCCTGGGTGAGGGGCTGAGGGCTGTTTGCAGGCTGACCAAGCCCCCCAGCCCCTCCTTTCTTTCTTTCTTTTTTCAGCACCTCTGTGAGTGGAGGCCAGGCCACCTGGAAGCAGGTATCTGGGATTTATTTGTCTTCTATAATTGAAACTCTTAGCCTTGAGTGGAGGCTACAGCAGGCCAGGGCAGGTGGGAAGCTTGGCTTCCTCCATCACCGGGGCAACCCAAGCTTGTTCGCTCCAGCTCCATGGCTGACTGCAGCCATCTTGGTTGGGTTAATTTGCATAGTTACTCTGATTGTCTGGTGGACGTGATTTGTGGACTAGCGGAGGTACAGTCAATTTGCATGTTTCTCTTTTATTAGATAGGATGAACTGGATATACTAATCGAACTTGCTGATTAATGGAAAGACAGTAAATTTGTAAACTCTCTTCAAAGCCATTGGACAGCCTTACACAGCCTTATCTTATTCAGCAATGTTGCCAATGATTTGGGCAAACAAGAAATTATACTATTTTCCAATTTGTAGATGATAAATCTCAGAAAAATAACAAGTACATTAGCTGATGGAGTTAAGATACAAAATGATGATGACAGAAGAAAACAATTGACTAAACCTAACTTAATTTAAAAAAAAAAAAAAAAAAAAAAAAAACAGCATAGTCCTACTTTCAGATTAAAATTTTCCTTTGCAAAAGAACAGAATAGCCCTAACTGGTTTGGCTCAGTGGATAGAGCATTGGCCTGTAGACTGAATGGTCCTAGGTTCGATTCCAGTCAAAGGCATGTACCTTGGTTGTGGGCACAACCCCAGTAGGGGGTGTGCAGGAGGCAGCTGATCGATGTTTCTCTCTCATCAATGTTTCTAACTATCTATCTCTCTCCCTTCCTCTCTGTAAAAAATCAATAAAATATATATTTTTTAAAAAGAACAGAATAGGAGATGTATGATGTAACAGTAGTATGCATAAACAGATTTGGGAGTTTCTGACAAAATCTACATAAAATAAAAGTTCTGAGGCTAATTTTTTTAACATTGTATGTTAAATGAATCTTGTTCCACTCCTGCTGTTCTGGAGTCAATAGTGTATTCATTTTTGGCTGGCATAATTTAGACAGAAGTCCTTCGGCAAGAATCAACTGACACAGATTTGCTTCAAAGAATCTATGAATCTCATAAAATTGTGTGTAACATTTTACTTTGGAGTGTGTTTTCTAGGAAAGAATCTATAATTTCCTTAAGATTCTCTAAGGGTTTAGAACAGGGGTGGGCAAACTTTTTGACTCGAGGGCCACAATGGGTTCTTAAACTGGACCGGAGGGCTGGAACAAAAGCATGGATGGAGTGTTTGCGTCAACTAATATAAATTCATAGTAAACATCATTACATAAAAGGGTACGGTCTTTTTTTTTTTAGTTTTATTCATTTCAAACGGGCCGTAGTTTGCCCACGACTGGTTTAGAACCATCTATACTAATGAAAGACAAAGATGCTAATTGACCATACCTTCACTACACCCATCAGCCAATCAAAAGAGTATGCAAATTAACCCAACAAAGATGGCCTTACATTTGCATATTGCAGGCGGGGCGGGACAGCACAATCTGTCCCCCTGCCCACTGCCATCTGGGCCTTCCATATGCGACCCAGGGCAGCGGGACAGGCAGCGCAGGATTTGGGCCTGCCATCTGTGACCCGGGGAGGCAGGGCAGGCAGCTCGGGATCCAGGCCTGCCATCTGCGACCCGGGAGGTGGAGCAGGCAGCACCGGACGCCGCCTGCCCCGCAGGATCGGGCCTGCCATCTGCCACCTGGGGAGCAGGCCTAAGCTAGCAGGTAGTTATCTCCCGAGGGGTCCCAGACTGTGAGAGGGCACAGATCGGGCTCAGGGACCCCCACCCCCACCCCCACTAATGCACAAATTCTTGTGCACCAGGCCTCTAGTCCTATATAATAAAAGGGTAATATACAAATTGACCCTAACAGTAGAAAGACTAGGAATGACTGGTCACTATGACACACACTGACCACCAGGGGGCAGACACTCAATGCAGGAGCTCAACCACTGAGCCACACCAGCCAGGCCAGGATAGGATCTTCTTCTTGAAGAGAGCTTGGACCTAGTTGATCAAGAATGAAAAAAAATGCAAGTTACTAAGGAGTTTCTCACTTTGTAGATCAGAACTATCTTGAAATGTCATTGGCTGCTCTGTGAGACAGTGAGTTTCTTCCTGTAGATATTCATAGAGAGGCAACAATATTGTAAAAATTCTGCATACTCTGTTTCCTTCTTGAAGATTTACAGTGTATATCATGCATGTCAACATATTAAAGTCTCTGAGAAAACCTTTGGTAAAGAAGACGAGCATTGCCAACCCCACCTGACACCTAACACATTTTTAAAAGATAGCTTCTGTAACTTTCACAATAAAAGCTGGAAAAGATAGTATGGGTTGAATCAGTGATCTCATAGGCCAGCAAACTTGCTCTACAAAGGGCCAGACTGTCAATAATTTCGGCTTTGTACATCATATGGTCTTTAACCAACTACTCAACTCTGCCAAGGCAGCAGAAAGCAGCGCATTCAATACCTACACAAATGCGTGTGGCTGAGTTCCCACAAAACTTCATTTCAGAAGGCAGCAGGGCTCGGGCTTACAGGCCTGCACTACAGTTTACCAAACCCCAGACTAGAGAGCTGCACCTAGAACTCTAGACTTCTCTCGCTCCGAGAGCAGAACCTGAAGACCTGTTTACCCACAACTATATAAAAGCAACCAACAAACCCAAAAGAAGCAGCAATGTTTATAGTGTATGGTGAGCAGAGGTAAACCCACATAGATTTTTGCTCAAAGACCTAGAATTTACACTCATCTCAACACAGCATGGCCTTCCAGACAGATTCCGAGAATCCTACACTAAGAACAGGCCTTTTTAAAGGCACAGGTAGGAGAGCAAGCAGGTGATTAGTGAGGTCTGTATCCTCAGCCCTGGCTTGTTCCACTGCGGTCAATTACACAGCTGGTTACAAGCATGTATTTGCACCTGTTCAAGCCTTCAAGTGTGCTGATCTCACATTAATTAAACAACTCCTTAAAAGCAGCTTAAAAACAAATTAGACTCTGCCACCCTGTACCTCGTGCAGCCTTCCCTCTGTGGCCCTTCATCTGCAAGGGATCATCGGCAGAGGGTAAGGAGCAGTGTTTCTTTGTAATTAGTGGGGGTGGGGGGGCTGATTATCCCCCATCAATTAATGCTGCCACCACTTAGTGAAAACAGTTGTTGGTACACAGTGAAAATTAGTGACTAATTAATAAGGGTTTATTAGCTAAGCTCCCTCTTCAGGTAGAACAGACAGCAGCTACCATCCACATGGGACCATTGATTGATTTATTAGAACAGGGATATCAACAGTCTAAAATGAAAGGCGGGCATTAATAACGACCTCCATCTTTCTGAATGGGTTATGAGACAGCAGTCTATAGCTAACCAGGAAGTACACCTTCAAAATGTGACATTTTTAAATGAGGTGAGCTGTCAAGACTCTCTGGCCTAGAATCAGCACGAGGGGAGGAACTGGAGCCATGACAGATGATGGCAGGAGCTTGTCTCAAGAAGGTAGAAAAGGTGAGCCTGTACATGTAAGATACACAATACACAATAGAGCATAGGGTACTCCGCTTAGTAACCTTAAATGATATTTCTACGAGGGGCATGGAATAGTGGGTAAAAATAAGAGACTGAGATTTGGGATCTGATTAGTTACAGATCAAGGAAAATGTTCATGTTTCTGTTATAGCCGTGATTGGCATGCGTCACAAGGACCTGCTATATCTGAATACATCACTAATACACACGAGCACAGCTTTTCAGCTGATAGTCAATAAAGAAAAGTAACAGCTTGCACATGAGGTACTTTTGTGTCTTAATAACTACGTAGATTACTGTGACTAATTTTTAAGTTTTGA
Source organism: Myotis yumanensis (assembly GCF_028538775.1). Lineage (NCBI taxonomy): Eukaryota > Metazoa > Chordata > Mammalia > Chiroptera > Vespertilionidae > Myotis > Myotis yumanensis. The sequence goes on from NW_027223753.1 coordinate 78,394,568, forward strand.
AACTGTGATAGTGGAAAGCAGAGGGATTGCAGCAGGTCTGTCGTCTATTCTCTACCTTTACCAGGGGCACCCCCAGAAAATAAAAAGAAAAATATATAGTCATGGAGCACATGCTAATTGCCAGCATTGTACTAAACAGCAGCTGACTGTCTCTTGGGTAGAGGATATACAGTAAAGTTAGTGAAAAAAGAAATTCCAGACTTACGTGTGTATTTGCAAAGAGCAACTGAACATCAAGTACAGTTCCCTAAATATTACAATTTAAGTCTCTGTTCCTCCAGACTTCCAGTACCCAGGCTTCAGTGTGGACTTTTTTCTCCATTATATATCATTTGTACTTCTTTCTCTTTTTTTGTACCTCTTAATTCTCTCTCTCTCTCTCTCTCTCTCTCTCTCCCCTTTCTTCATCAGTGATACCTTGATACAGCAATATTCAACCTTTTTCATCTCATAGCACACATAAACTAATTACTAAAATTCTGTGACACAACAAAAAATATATATATATTTTTTGCTGATCTAACAAAAAAATAGGTATAATTTTGGTTCACTTACACCAGATGGCTATTGTTGTGTAGGCTGTTGTCATTTTTTTTATTTGACAACCTATGGGAAAAGAGGTCAGTGCTCCAGACTAAATAGTCAGATATTATATGTTTTTGAAATTTGAGAAGAACATCGGTGCACCTCTTGTGACACCAGGTTAAAATCGCTGCCTTAGTAACATGCATATTATGTTAATACTAGGGGCCCAGTGCACGAATCCGTGCACCTTGAAAGGAACTGTGGGTCACGAGGCTGCGGTGGGCACAGTGGCAGGTCTCAACCCATCCTCTGTGCCCCTGCCCGGCCACTTCCGCTGCAACCCCGGTCCCCTGTCTGCCGCAGCCCCGCTCCTGCCACTGCCTCTCACATCCACTGACTGCGCCGGCCCCGCTCACACCCATAGCTGGCTCTGGAAGCAGGTGCAAGCAGCAGCTGCCGGCCCGATCGCCCCTCAGGAGCAGGGGGAGGTGGAGAAGCCCTCAGGGGTGATTGGGGCCAGCAGCCGCCACTCACACCCACTGACAGTGCCAAGCGATTGGGACCAGCACCAGGGGCCAGCAACTGGTGTGAGCAGTGAGTGGGACCACGGCGTGCGGGAGCAAAGAATTTTCAGTAACCACCAGAGGCTCGCCCCTATGACAACAACTGGCACCCTGTCTTGGTCTGGCACCCCCACTCACTTGCTCCACCATCCCACCACAGCCAACACCCACCATGTTCAGCACACACCCCCTGGTGGTCAGTACACATCATAGCGACCAGTTGTTCAGTTGTTTCACCATTCAGTCTATTTGCATATTAGCCTTTTATTATATAGGATTCTTTGCCTATTAATTTGGTAATTTTCTAAATGTATAATGTCCAGTTGATAAGGGTATAAGGATACAGGTACACTAATACATTTCCAGAGATGTATATTGGAGAATAATTTGAAAATATATTGAATCAGCATTTCTAACCTTAGGAATTCAGCCTTCAATAGCATCTCGTACTATGCAAAGTTTATGAGTGAAACGATGTAAAGAGCATAAATTTCCTTCAATGCAAAGATGATTAAATAAACCACAGAATATTCACACAGTGGAAAACTATGCAACTCTTGGACACAATGATGTACAATTAGATGTGCTCATATAAAAATATGTCCAAGACATATACAGAGTGGGCAAAAGTAGGTTTATAGTTGTGAGTATGCAAAACACAGAGTTAATAAAGCTAATGTAATATTCATAACCTGCATATCTTTTCTCATATAAACAATTGTAAATCAACTTTTGTGCCATCCTGTATATGGCTAAGTGAAAAGGTAAATTGTAAAAGTATTATTCCAGCCCTGGTTGAATGGCTCAGTTGGTTGGAGCATCATCCCAAACAACAAAAGTTTACAGGCTTGATTCCTGATCAGGGCACATACCTAGGTTGTGAGTTTGACCCCTGTCAGGGCATGGATGGGAGGCAACTGATTGATGTTTGTCTCTCTTTCTCTCTATCTCTCTCTCTCCCTTCATCTCTTTAAAATCTATAAAAAATGTCCTGTGTGAGGACTTTTAAAAAGTGTTATTCTGCCCTAGCTGGTTTGGCTCAGTGGATAGAGCGTCAGCCTGCGAACTGAAGGGTCTCAGGCTCAATTCCAATAAAGGGCACATGCCCGGGGTTGCGGACTGGATCCCCAGTGGGGGGCAAGCAGGAGGCAGCCAATCAGTGATTCTCTCTCATCATTGATGTTTCTATCTCTCTCTCTCTCCCTTCCTCTCTGAAATCAATAAAAATACATATTTTTTAAAAAGTGTTATTCTGCTGTCATACAAATAAGGATACTAATTAGCAACAACATGAAACATTAATACATGTTCCAAAAAAAGAAGATGCAGAAAAATATCTCAAATGATTAAGCATGATTATCTTTGGAGAATGGTAGTATTAAGGACTTCCATTTTTTATGTTATCATCATAATAAAAGGCTAATATGCAAATGGTCATTACATCGTAATGCCGATCAGCAGGGACCTGAGGCTGCATGGTGCCAGGCAGGGGCGGGGGACCTGAGGCCACACCCCCCGCCCCGGCGCTTGGACGTGAGGCTGCGTCCCCTACCTAGCAGGGCTTGACAGGGGTGTGGCCGGCCGGGTCTTGGTGTCGCCCAATGGGGTGGAGCCGGCCGGACACTTCTATTATAGAGAAAGGGCAAATAGCAATATTAAAATATATCCTCTAATTAGTTCCCTCTTAATGTGCATGAATTTTGTGCACTGGGCCACTAGTTTATTAAATAAGTTAATATTTGTAAATTCCTAAAACAGAGATTAAACATACTAAGTGCTATATAAGGTTTGTTGAATAAAACAAAAAATATAATAATATGAAAAATATATAATAATGTATTATGCTTGTACTAAAAATGAAAAATGTATTGTTAGATTTCATATTTCTTTGAGTGGAAGACTGACTCTTTTGAATGATTATTTTGAATCTTGCTAGAAATCCTAATTATTGTTTTCAGCTTACCTCTCCATTGGAAACACCACCAAAGTATTAAGAAGGCTTTGCACATCTATACTTTACCCAAGAAATGATAGAACTCCAAGGCATGCTGTGAAAGGCAGTTAACTTATTGTCCTAGGATGTTTGCCACTCACTACTTGAGCCAAATTAAGCAGAGACAGGGTTGAATCATAAATGAGCATTTATTCCAGCACTGCCAGCAGTATGGGGAGAGCAGTCGGAAATCCTGGAAATTCTGCTCTGACCCGCCTCGCCAGTTTGCTGATTATATATGGATGAGGGAGAAGATAGCTATGTGCAGCTGTGAGCTGCAAGTGTAACATGGAAAGGTGAGGGAAGGGTCTGCACCTTCAGGTCTCAAAGTCTGATAACAAGGTGGCTAATCTTCTATGATGTTACAAACAGCTCAGCCCATTCTTGGTGCCAGAGAATGGTCAGCGTTCCTGAGAAAAACTCCCAGAGTGGGTCAGGGGCCAGGCACAGCAACCAAATCAAAGCATGTCCTGTCCTTGTTCTGTTTTCCAAATGTATTTCTTTTCTGAGTAATGGACCCATCAAGGCAGCTTATCTTTTTACAGCCTTGTTTCATCTTCCAGTTCCCCAGGGTCTATAAGAAAACTTCTTACCTATAGTTAGTAATGTGAACAATTATTAAACAACTGTGGCTCTATTCTTATTATGTACCCTTCCCCACTATCAGTATCAGTGCAATTATCAGCAAAATCAAGTATATGTGTATATATATATGGATACTTACATATACAGGGTGTGCCAAAACAATGTTTACACACTTTAACAGCTAATAGCTCAATTTTGAAAATGAAATGTATTTTAGTAAGCACTGCCTTTATAATTATTAAAAGCGTGTGTATACATTTTTGGGACACCCTATATGTATATTCATATGTATATGTATATGTATATGTACATAAATCATAAAATTTTATACTTTAGATAGGTGTAGTTTATTTCTTGTCAACTATACCTCAAAGAAGCTGTAATAGTAATAATAATCTATATATTAAACCCTAATATGCAAATAGACCGAACAGCAGAACAACCAAACAAGTTGCTATGACGTGCGCTGACCACCAGGGGGCATGCACGGAACATGGCTGCCATCAGCGGGGCAAGAGGGTGGAGCAGGTGAGCGGGGGCGCCAGACCAAGGCAGGACGCAGGTCACTGTCATCTGGGCAAGCCTCTGGTGGTTACTGAAAATTCTTTGCTCCCGCATGCCGCAGTCCCGCCTGGCGCTTGCACCTGCTGCCGACGCCCGGCGCCGGTCCCAGTCACTCAGTGCCATCAGTGGATGCAAGTGGTGGCTGCTGGCCCCAATCACCCCTGAGGGCTTCTCCACCTCTCCCTGCTCCTGAGGGGTAATAGGGGCCAGCAGCCGCCACTCGCACCCACTGATGGCACCAGCCCCAATAGCTCCACGTCATCAGCGGGTGCAAGTGGGGCTGGCGCCATCAGCATGTGGGAGCGGCGGTGGCTAGAGTGGGGCTGCTGGCAGACAGGGGACCATGGGTCCTGGCAAGAGGGAACAGGTGGGGGTGCGGAGGATGGGCCGAGACTTGCCCCTTTGCCCACCACAGCCTCTCGGCCCACAGTTCCTTTCAAGGTGCACGAATTCGTGCACTGGGCCCCTAGTTAAATAAATAAAATCTGTGGGGGGAAAGTGAGTAAGATAATGTTCCTGCCTTCAAGTGAGACAACGGGTAATGATTTCTCAATGTGCTCACCTAAAATTAGAAGTTCTTTTGCCCTGAGAGGGGAATGACCTGATTAATAAATAGAGACCTGAACTGGGCCAGAACAATTCACCTTCTTTCACTAACTTGGAATGTTATTTAGGTCTTAATTGTCACTCTTTCTCAGTTACCTACAGATGTTAGAATTCTGGATGCTTTTATTTTCTTTTTTATATTTTTGTTATGTTCCAAGTTTTTCATAATGACCACATAATCTTTTTATAATAAAGATATCCTTTTTAAAAATAAATATAAAATGAAAAGACTAAAAAGATCTTACAAATACTATAAAAAATATAAGTTTCAAATGCTCAATAGTTGAATATCAAGAAAAAGTTTGTGCCTAAATATTGACATGGCTCTATAGAAAGATTTTAGAAGAAACCATGCTAATCTAGAGGAAAGGGAATGAAGGAGAGCTTAGCATATAATTAATTTTCTTTAATAATGCTTTCAATTCAGCTTTGATATTATTTACCACAAATCCCTGCCTTCCCCTAATATGGCATGATTACCAGGGGATGGAGTAATTCTGCTGCACCAGAGAAAGTCAAAGCAGCCTCTTGTAATTTACCCAAAGAAACCCAGGGTGCAGCAGGGATTAATCAAGCAACTGCAGTCTTGGTTATTTGTGCACTATTTTGATGGGCACTGAGGGATGGCAAGGACAGTCTGACCTTCACAGCAGCGGCAGGCAGGCTCTAAAAGCAAGCTGCAGTGCCCTGCTGCTCCCCAGCTCTGGAATGCATGAAAAATCCTCATTAACCTCTTGAAATAATATCACCCTTTGGAGACACTGCTGCTTTATTTTATACTTTCACTACCCAGGTACTGCCTGCAGACACAGCACAAACTTAATCACTCTGAATCAATTCACCTTTGAAGAAAGTTCTGGTTCCATGAGATCCCACAAACCCCTCAAGAAAAAGAGAGACACTTTATAGAGAGGAAATGAGGGCAGCCTGCTCCCAACACACATGGTTGCAGATCCTGAACTGTTAGAGGTGGGTGAGATCCAGTCACAGCCCCTTGGATCCAGGGATTCCTTCTCTCATTTATATCTGCCTATTCCTCATTATATCACTGCCTGGATATATGTGAGAGTAGTGGGAGCAATACCACTGGCCTAACTAAATAGCCAATTCAATTTTGAAGACTTGAATTTTTTTTCTCTTTCAAAGAAACACCCATGTTGAAAGTTAGTCTCACCTCTCAACAAATCGTGTCATCAACCTGAGCTTGCCTCACCACTTCTAAAATGGAAAAAGAAATTGTACACCTCGAAGTGCTAGAAATTAGGGGATCGATATCCCCTCCTCTCTCACTCTCACTCCTCACTAATCTAACCTAGCTCATAAAGTTCACTAACCCAAATGGCAAGCTTCATTAATGGCTGATGTTTAATCTCCTTTCAAAACATCAAATAAAAGCAGAGCACTAAGGCCAATGTACTTCCTTCTTGCACCTCCTCCTTGACATGAAGACAGCCAGACCTGCAGTCAAGGTCACCTTGGTAAATGATGGCAGGCATGGGTAATGAAGCTGGGTCTGATAGTGAATCTGCTAAAGAGTAGGTTCCGTTTAGTCTGCTTTCCTCACAGAGAAAGGCAGTGCTCATCTTCTTTGCCCTTACAGATTTGTAAGATGAGCAGAAAGAGAGTAGAGTCAGATTCTTGCTTTGGAGACATAATAACGCTACCCATTGTGTTGTACATGGCTCAATAGATTTACATGCACCGATTAGCTATGTATCTTCCTTTCAGGAGGGTGAGCAAGCGGTGGTCAGAGAGACAAGCACTATCGAGAACTGAGGTGGTCCTATAAATGACTGGAGGCCTGGTCGGATTGGATATCCTGGCAAATCGTAAAGACCTTGGCTTGCTAAAAAGCTCAAAGAAAACATTTTCAGCAAATCTTAACAGACAACATCAAGTTCAGAAGGTGCTAGGGGAGGAGACTTCTCAACTCTCCTCGGTTTCTGATAGGAGATGGGCTCAGGCTGGTGACAATGGTATTCTGCCTGTCCAAGGAGAGATCCGCCAGGGTGCCAGGAGGCCTGTCACTATGAAATTCTAAATACTTGCTCTATGTACCTGTGAGTCTCACATTGGTTAGCTACATCAGCTCAATCTACCATCCAGTTCTAAGTGCGCTGATTAATAACCCCGTTGGGGCCATATTGCTTTACTGTCCAGAGACATTACAATAATAGATGGGCAGAAATAGATGGCAGGTCTGACATGACCAGTCCATGTGATTGCCCAGGCATCTATGAAGTATAAGAAAGACAGAGCATAGTAGACCTAGCCCCAATTTATTATCCCCATTTTACAGATGAAGGGATCAAGGCAGGGGGGAGTAAAAAAATCATGCAACATCTTAGTTCAGTGATGCTGAACCTATGACACGCGTGTCAGAGGTGACATGCGAACTCATTTTTTTGGTTGATTTTTCTTTGTTAAATGGCATTTAAATATATAAAATAAGTATCAAAAATATTTCTTTGTTTTACTATGGTTGCAAATATCAAAAAAATTCTATATGTGACACAGCACCAGAGTTAAGTTAGGGTTTTTCAAAATGCTGACACGCCGAGCTCAAAAGGTTCGCCATCACTGTCTTAGTGTGTTGTAGAGCCAAAAACGCAACCCAACTAATAGAGTTCCAAAGTTCCTATCAACCTTTGCACTGTGCTGTATTGTAAAACTACTTATACATGTTTCTAAATAAAATTACCCAATGCAGATCAAAACAAAGAGTGAGCTTTTCTCTGGTTTAAAAAAAAAAAAAATAGCCTCCATTCATATTGTTACCTAAAGCTATAGTCTTAGAATTAAGAAGAGGCTAAACCATTACCTTATCCAATTTCCAGTCCAGAGCATAAATCCTTTCTATAAAACTCCCTTTCCTAATACTGCCACAAATACTACAACCAATAAAAGATAGTATTTATGGAGCATATACCCTGTGCATGACTATCCTTCATTTAAGGGATCACATTTAGTCCATATCAGGTAAGAAACACAGAATTCACATTTTCAGGCTTTAAAAAATTTAAAGCTGAAAGAATAAGTGATTTGTCTAGGATCACATACCTTGTATTAGCAGAGTTAAGACTGGCTATTAGGAAGGGGTGTATGGGTAGAGATCTGGGTTCAAGCCCTTGCCGGGAGAGGCAGGTGTGCACTGTGCAGGGAGCAGCTGTCACCGGAGCCCCGTGTTGTGACACGTGTGCTCAGCAGGGTTGCTGCTGGGCCTTCAGTTTATTCTCTCTGTGAGCTGCCTTTATGCCCCCTCTCATTATTTAATCTGCTTGTTTTATCTTTCTTTTATTTAACAGATATTTAATGAACACACACCATGAGACAGAGACTAATATAAGCGCTAAGGATAAAGCAGTAAGCAAAATAGAATTCTTTCTCTCATGGAGCTTACAGTCCATTGGGGGCAAGAGCAGAAATACATGAGAGAGGGGGGCAGGAGTATGAAGAGAAAGAGAGAGAGAGAGAGATCTAAATATTTCTATCTATCCATCCATCTGTCAGATATATAACTAATGATGAAGAAGATAAATAGATAGATGATAGAGATGATAGATAGATAGATAGATAGATAGATAGATAGATAGACCGACCCAGAGAGGGAGAGAAAGAGGAAAGCTTTGGTAATGAGTGTTATGATAATAAAGCAGACTAAGAGGGATTGCGAGTAAAAGTATAGGGAGTAAGGTGGAATCTGATATCAGATGATAAGAAAAGGCTTTGTCAATAAAATGAACTGAAAGCAGAGACTTTAAGTATAAATGTTATGTACTTTTGGTTCCTTATATCAGGAAGGGGATGGATTCAATATTTCCAATCTTAACATCCCCAGAGAAGTGCCTACATATCTTCATTCATTCATTCATCTTGGGATATTTTAGTGGTTTCATTATGCTAGACTTGATGGAAGACACAAAAATGAAGAACAATAATTAGTTGTCTTGAGTTGGGTTCTCTGGCAACTGGACTCTGAGTCTGAGATTTGTATGCAGGAAGAAGTTTTATTGGGGAGTGCATGGAGAACAAGATTGTAAGAGAGGGAAGGAAGCAGCACTGGGCAGAGAGACATATTGACTGGTTTTACAAGAAGTCCTGGAGCTGGGCTGGCTCCACTGAGGCCTCACCAGGACTTTGAACTCCTGTATCACCCAGGCATTGCAAGCAGCCTATCCTCAAGGACAGAGCAAACCTGGCTGGGCTGCTGCTCCCTTCAGCAAAGGCAATTGAAGGTGAGGGACTCCAATAACAATAGCAGCCAACGCTCTTAGCAACTGTGGAAATGAGTGAATGAGGCCTTGGCACCAGGAGGTCTGGGCAGTACACACAGCATCTACTGCACCAACTTTGCCCAGTGCTTTCCCAGTAGGCAGTATCATAAGAGGGTTAGGAACATCTTGAGTTGGAGTGCCCGGGTAAATCCTGTCTCCACCATTTATCAGTTATATGACTGTGAGCAAGCTATCTCATTTGTTCATGCCTGCATTCCTTGTCTTAACATGGTGTCCATTTTCTAGGGATCTTCTTCTTTTTTTTTTTAAGCCTCACCAGAGGACATGGTTTCAGTAATGCTTTAAGGAGAAAGAAAGGGAGAGAATGAGAGAGAAAAAAATCAATGTAGGAGTGAAACATCAACTGGTTGCCTCTTGTACATGCCCTGACCAGAGATTGAACTCCCCAACCTACTGGTAGGTATGTGCCCTAACTGGAATCAAACCCATAACCTTTCAGTGTACAGGACAATGTTCCAACCAACTGAGCTACAGACCAGGGCTTAGGATTATTCTTAAGATTACATGAGTCAGTGAATGTAAAATACTTAGAAAAGCCCCTTGGTAAGCATCAAACAAACAATAGGATATACATTTTCTTTTTCACTCTCAAAACACACCCTGTACATATTACTACTTCCATTTTAACAAACAAGTTTAGATAAATCACTAAAGGGGCCTATCTATACTTGCCTACTCAGCCTTTCTTTTCCTTCTCTACTTTACAATGGGTACAGTTTTTAATGGGGCTGGCCTCACCCCTCAAGCTCTGGATTGGCACATGACTTGGGGCCTGGCCCATCAGAGCAGCGCCTTCCCGGTGTGCATCCAACCTAAACTGAAATAAGAAAACTCTCCTGGGGCTTCTGTTCTTTCATGAAAGCTTGCTCTTTTTCACTGAAAATCCTACCTCTAGGATTCTGAAGTTTCTAGGAATCCTCTTTTCTAAGTTTTGGGGAGAGCTGGCCTAAAAAGTATGTAGCCAAGCCCAAAGAAACAATGCCTAATGACCTGATTGAGTTCCTGGGTCCTGCCATGCACTGCAACCAATGTTCTGAGTTTTGTAAGAACATGAATCAAGAAATTCCTTTTTTGAGTTGGGTTTGAGATGGGCTTTTTCACTGCCAATACTCAGCTAGGTCAGCACAGCTGAGAGCACAACCCCAAGAGAAAAACCAGTAGTACTTTTTCCATTCCTTTCACTCTCCTTCAGGTTGTGTTCAGTTTATTTCCTAACCCTGAGGAAGATGGTCCTTAATGTTCCTTTCAAACTTCTTTCAGCCATATGATAATATTGGTGTTTTGAAAGGAGTTAGCCTGAACTGGGTTCTCTCCCTAGCCTAGTTCCTTAAGTTCCCTCAACCTCATCCACACATGACTCCATAGTCCTTAAACTTGAGTATGCATCACAACCACCTGAAGAACTAATTAAAACAGACTACTGATTCCTACATTCACCGTTTCCAATTCAGATGGTGTGGGGTGGGGCATGAGACCTTAATTTCTAACAAGTTCCCTGTGCATTACTTGTGAAGCAGGATAGTAAGAAGCTAGGAAAATTCCTGGGTAGTGGAATGGGGAAGCTGTTAAAAATAATTTAACAAGGCCAAACAATTTGAACAACTTACAGACAGCTAGAGCAAAATGGTTTATACCTTTCCTCCCTAACCAGAGAATAAACAGCTTGTTCAGGGAGATAGAGAACAGAGACCCATTTAATGCCATTTGTGCCAGCTAAACCCAAACAGGGACGGTGTCAGGGAACAAATAACAAAAACCCAACTAGAGCCATACAGACCCAAGATGAAAGTAAAGCAGTGAAGCTGACCAGAGAAAATCCCAAACTCCTCAATACCTAGGCTCATTTTGCTGAATCAACATATTAAAGGACACACCTGGAAAACTAATGAATATTCGGTGAAGGCCCTCCCCCAAGACCTTCCCTACAGTCCCTGCCCTCAGAAGAGAGACTAAAACCCTTAAGACAAAGGACACCAGGGCAGGCTCAGCACGCCTATGCCTTCTCTTGGGCATGAGCTTTTACGTTCCTTCTCCTAAACTCTAAGGGTTCCTATGAGACCTGCAACCAGGGGAGCATCAGGCAGCAGCAGCTGGTTCTGGGCTGACCCCTGAACCTGTCTCCAAGGCCCCTTTTTCTTTGACTCCCCAGTGAGCTAACAGCAGACCCACCTTGGCTCACTTCTTTCCTATGACATTGCTGGAGAGCCAACGCACAGCACAGCCTAAGCTCACTTCTGTTGCTTCTTCTACCCTAAGTCCTTCCTTTGTTTCACTGCCCCAGTTCCAATAAACATACTCTCAAAATCACCTGGACTCCTCTTGTGAAATCCCTCCTGCAGGAAGTCAAGAGCTCGCACACTACAGGCTGGCCTGAGGCAGACCCGCTCCGCAATCCCTGCCGGGTGACACTTGGATGCTGCTGGTCCTGGACGGTACCGTAAGGACCCACTGCGTTACTTCACAGAGCTTCTTCATTCCACACTGAAGTGAAGAAATCAATAACCACTCAAACTCATTTTTCATCTTTATAAAGATTATCTCCCAGATGACCCCTCTGTGCATTTGATGACTCACAGTTGCCTGCCTGTTTGACACATACAGAGACAGAATGCCAGCTGGATACTTGGTGCAAAAAGCTTGGTTCCGTGGGATTTTATGGAATGTCACCCTGAGAAACCCAAGCTGGGCCTTCACTGATATAGAAATCAAAATAGCAATTCTATAGAGGATGGGGAGAGAGGTGAGATTTTGATTTTAAAGTAAATCCTTGAATTGAAATTCCTTTCCCAAGCACTGTATCATGTTGCTATGTGAAAAAAACAAACAGACAAAAAAGAATCTTTGCAAATGCTTTTGAAACGTCATTAACCCTTTGCACTCCGAACCATTCTGGACATTGGCTACCAGCTACTCGACGCTACTTTGCAGCGGAAACGTGCATTTACAGACCCTCGTATTATTTAGTATAATTTTGGAACCAAGTAACGTATTATAATGATATTGGACTTATATGAATTGGGTGACATCAAGGAATGTATATTTGCAAAAAAAAAATATTTTATTGTTTATAATTTTGTACAGTATGATAAGTTTTGTAACACTCCCCAATATGCATTGCAGGCTGATTAGTGCATGTTTGACAGTAATAAGTGGTTTGACGCCTGCCACCAGGTGTTTTCCTGTTAGAACACACAATGCAGTCCCGTTTTCTTTGTCCCACATCGGGAATATGTAGTTTATTGTTCAATCCGACACAAAACCCGCTGACATTTCTTGTATATATCTCAGTAATTTTATGATATTTTGATTTAATTTCTTGTGCCATTTCAAGATAAAACTTCAGGGAAACATGCATGTCTCAAAAAGTTGCGTTGAAATAACTCAATTCCCCGTAATCACTAATAAACTGCAATGTCCCCTGAGAGGGGACATCCGAGTGATATGCTAGAATTCCGATGTCCCCTGAGAGGGGACAGCGGAGTGCAAAGGGTTAAACATGGGAAGTGCACTATTCTCCTTTTAACATACATAATTGTCCACCAACATGAAAACCAATGGACACAGATTCCCTTCCTTTGGAAACTGGAGAAGTTGTGCAAACTCTGTAGTTTCTCAATTTCTCTTCTTTTTTTAAATTTTTTATTTTTATTGATTTCAGAGAGGAAGGGAGAGAGAGATAGAAACATCAATGATAAGAGAGAATCATTGATTGGCTGCTTCTTGCACCCCCACCCCACTTGGGGGGACCAGCCCGCAATCCAGGCATGTGCCCTTGACCGGAATCAAACCTGGAACCCTTCAGTCCGCAGGCCAGTGCTCTATCCACTCAGCAAAACCAGCTAGGACCAATTTCTCTTCTTATAGGTCAGTTGCTATCTTCAAGATACCAACTCTATTCTTCCATCTTTATCTTCTACAGCTTACCCACTAAGTCCAGAAAAATCGCTCCTCTTCTTCCTCCCTCTGTTTGTTTTAATTCTTAGAGGGAAAATGTCCAAATTTGCTAAGTAAAAGCTAGTCTTCAAACAGAAGGAAGTTACACATTTTGATTGACTTAGATATATGAATCAGTGCCACCAACATCTCAAATTCTTCGAGTCCTTCAAGCTTTTTCTTCTTCCTGTTTCTCTGACACTGCCATCTCTCAAACACCTTAATGACAGCTAAAAATATATTTCTGTTGAATTTTTGATCACCTTTATAATTTTGAATGTTTTGGCAGCATTCTTTTTAGTTATTTAAATGACACATTTTGTTATTTAATTAGATCATGGGTTTGATAGATTTCAGATGATTTATCTGAAAACCTATTCATGATTTATAATTTTGTAAATAAAGGACATGATTTTTTGTCTTAACAAAGATCTATAAGCCAATCCATTTCTTGCTCGAGAACTAATTGAATTTCTATGATCCCTTAAACCTGTAACACATATTTAACAATAGTGGCCCTTCATCTTGGTCAACTCATAGATTATCAAGTGGAACCATGTGATTATTTACTTTGCAAAATTATACTTTGCTTTTCAAAAGAATCAGCCATAGTTTCCTTTAACCAGTTATTTGTAAAAACATATTTTGACTCACACACATTTTCATGCACACAGCTGTCACTAAAAGCAAATGTAAAAATGAAATAGAAATGAAGTATCATCACTCTTATTTTAGACCTGTAGGCTCAGCCTTTTTGGATTGACTCCAATTTCCTAACAGAAATTCTCAAATTATTTGCCTGCTCATGTGGATGTTAGATTGAGCATTGACAGACACTGCTACAGTCACAAGTAGCCAGCTAAACAATGATTAGCCAGGAAAAATCTAGGGCTACAGATGTTTAGTGATCTCTTACACATAAGGTTACCAAGAGCAAGAATTAAAATGTCTAAACAGCAAACTATTTGTTTCCAACTGTCTCCTCTGTAGCTTATCCTTAGAAGTGAGAGTTGTGTCTCAGGACACTTTATCCCAGTGGAAAACTATTTTAAAATTAGGATCCATGCCTGCCCCATTTCTCACCAAGGGTCCTGACTCTAATCCTAGTTCTAGATTTTAAGAATGGGGCCTATAAATGGAATTTTAACATTCTCTGTTTTATGCCTTAAATGATCTTATCTTTTCATATGTCCTAATTATTCTTTTAAAACAAAATTCAGCCTTGTTTCTAGAAAATAGCCAAATTGCTATTTGTCTCTTAAAGGTGTATGCTCCCCCTCCCCTTCATCCCCCATGCTCAGGACACCTGCCTCCATGGAAATAAGAGAAGAATTTCAGAGCTCACTAGCTAAGGAGGTTGCTGGCCAGCAGAGTGTACAGCCTCCTCATCCAGATGCCACTGTGCTGAAACTGCACCATTGGTGCTGGGTTGAATGCATATTTATCTGTGCCTCCTGGGCAGCAGGGGTTTGCTAGGCTAGTGGCCTGAAGATGGCCAATTGGGTGCCATCCCCAAGGGACTCAGAGTCTGTTAGAGGGATCCCTTCTTTTTTTTAATATTTTATTGATTTTTTTATAGAGAGGAAGAGAGAGTGATAGAGTTAGAAACATCGATGAGAGAGAAACATCGATCCGCTGCTTCCTGCACACCTCCTACTGGGGATGTGCCCACAACCAAGGTACATGCCCTTGACCAGAATCGAACCTGGGGCCCTTCAGTCCACAGGCCGATGCTCTATCCACTGAGCCAAACCGGTTAGGCGGGATCCCCTCTTTGGGGTTAATTATTGTTCTTTCTGTGTAGCCCTGCTTAAAAATGCAACTTCTCCTAAAGTATCTTTGGGAGAAGACAAGTTTTAAAGAACACAATTCTCACAAACCTCTAGAAATAAATCAGTGACTCACAGACCCCAGTTTGAGAAAAGCTCAACTCTGATCACATTAAAGGCAATTCGCTAACCAAGAGCCACTCACCCACCATCACTTCAACGAGACACTAGATGGCACCAGAAAACTGCCGCATAAGAGTAACTGCACCAGCATCCTAGGCTCACCTCTCCTTCCTCATCAAAGGAGTCAGCTCTTCATATACAGAGCCTCCACTTTGCCTCATTTTCCTCAAAGAACAAAAGCGATAAAAATAAACTGATATTCTAACTAAAGAAGCACCTACCATTACCATCGTTAACTGTCTGAATGCCAAGGACCGGCAATGTGGCTGGGAGGCAACTCCTTGATTTTCCAAGCAACTCTAAGTTCTCATTTCCTCCTTATACTAGAGTCAGAATTTCATCCAGCTTCCCCGAGAGGAAGGTGAGAGAACCAAATGTCATAATGGATCGGAAAGCCTTTTGTAAATGCTGGTGGGTTTTTTCATTAATTAGCGCACATTTGCCCCTGAAATCAGAGCTTGTTCTCAGGCAACACAGATTGAGGAGGGGAAGCAGTTGCTCTGGGAAGGCAGAAGGAGCTCTGCCCCGGAATGCGGTGTTTCCACTGAGCTGGGCCAACACACTCAATGGCACACAGTGAAGGAACAGAAGTGTTATTCAGTTTCTGGGCACCAGGGATTTGCTCTCCCCGCTCTCTGGTTAAATTATCACCCTGACTTAATTCCAGTCACAGGCAGAAGCCCAGGCCCGCCCCCCCACCCCAACCTCTCCGCCCCCCCGCCCCACACACACACACACACACACTGGTTCCTGGTCCTCTCAGCAAACTCCAAGTGAAACCAAAGGCTAAGGAAAATGGCGAAATGAAAAGAATCTTTAAAGTCCCCCTCTTCTCCCATATCCTGATTTTAACTTTTCCTCGCAGTTAATCCTATGCCATCACTTTTATCCAGACTGCCCCTGTCCGGTAGGGGAATAAACAGAAAAAGGAATAGATGGCTTAACAGGTTTCCTATTCCAGAAACATCTATATGTTAAATGAAAACGGTAACAAAAGGACAGTGGTTCATCCAAAAAAATAGATCTCTAATGGTTCAGTCTGAGGCACTGTGGGGGAAGAGGCATTAAGTTACCAACTCTTCCCACCAGAAAAGTCAACTCTCGTAGCTTTTAATAGAAGGCCCAGGCACATTTTCCTCCTTCTGCCCGCCCCACCCCCAACTTCTTCCCTCTTTTTCTATGCAACTGTCCACTCTTGAAATGTACCTACTGTTCTCTTTCCTTTGCTCTATGCACCTCAGCAACTACACTTTTAAATTTAGAGGATCTTTCTATCTGACCCTAAATGCAATGTTAAGGTTGTCTTTCCATTCCTGTACACACATACGCAACAGAAATCAAACTAACCACCGTATAAACACCAGAACTTTGCAATAATACTTTAACTCTTTGTACTATTTTATAATAGACAAGTGTTTCTATCTAATAGGTAAAATGAAGAAACTGAGATGCAGTAAATTGCCTGAGGTCCCAGGGCTAATGCAGCAGGATTCATACCTAAATGTAGAACCCTGACTCCAGGCAGCCCAAGAGTGTTCTGAAAGCTATGGAAGAGAAGCCTGAGGAATAGAATGATGCTCCATGGAAACTCGCTACTGCTCCACACCTCCACCTCCAGGCCCACAGACTTTCAATGGGACCAGAAGCAAATCATATTTGCAGCCAGTGCTGGTATCATCGCTATTGGGGATGGGGAAGGAGAGCAGAGAGAGAAGTACTGTCTCGTCACCTGGCCACTGTTACAACTCTCTGAGTCCCTTAAATACTTAAGACAAAGTCTACCATGAGCTGCACAGTATCCAGAGTACCATTCCCATGTCCAAATTCAACCTTGTAGCTTGGATACCCTGAAAAACTGTAAGCTAAGGGAGAAAAGAAGAGCTTTGCAAAGCAATCGGGGCAGTAAAACCATGTTCATGACTCCAGATTTCTTGGTCCTCTCTGTGGAAAGTACTGTCTAGGCTATTGTAAAATAGGGGAACCACCACAAACTTTTTGCATTTTTACTGAAACCTTCTACTATGACTTCACCGTACACCCACCAACACCCTTTCTTCCCATTAGACGGTTCCTACCGAGGCCTCCTCTTTGGCTAAGAGCTGAGCTGCGGGGCCCCTCCTGACACACACACAGTAAAGCCTTTGTGTGAGCTGGCGTCCTTCCATGCCTGGAGAGCCCGAGGCCTGGGAAGAGATTCCCTGCCCTAAAATCAGGAGTGAAGCGTCCAGGTACTGTTCAGTCCTGAGTGTTTTAGCACTGGAAAGGGCAGGGAAGGACGGGGATTAAGAAGAATCAAGAGAGCTACTGAGAAGGGCCTTCCATCTTCTGAGGGTGCACAGTAGCCCCTTTAATAACTCTTCACTATCATCTGAGAGTGGGGAAATGGCATGGCTCCCCAGGCACACCACTCCCCATGCTACCCTCAGTGATAAATCTCATACCACAGAAGGCATCCAGGGGCAGATACAGAGAAGGCCTGAAGTGCAGTCAATCAACTTAAAAACATCTCAGGAAGCCTTGTCAGCGCAAAGGTGAGGCTGTGGTTGATGCCACCCTGGGACTTATCAACAAAGATGGTTGAGCGATTTCTCTGCAGGGCCTAGCATGGCCCTCCACACCCTTGCTTCCAAAGGCCCAATGGGTATCGGATATACATAAGCATATTTGTGTATATGTGTGAATGTATATTTATACAAGCTAACCCTTGAACAAGAGGGGTTTGGCCTGCCCAGGTCCAGGCATATGGCAGTGTTTTCTCAATAAATACAGTCTGATCTTCCTATCCTCACATGTGGTACCCTCACACGTGGCATTCAACCAAGATGGGATCAAAAACAGTCTTTTTGCATTCCCAACTGCAGATTCCCAACTGTGAGTTAGAAATACTGTTTTCCATCCCAGGTTAGTTGAATCTATGCATACGAAGAACCAATTGTAGTTATGTCAAAAGTTATATGTGGATTTTCAACATTGTAGGATCAGCACCTCTAAATCCCAAAACTGTTCAAGGGTTCACTGTATATGTTATATATATATAAAAATACACAGTCCTTCATGCATGTGACTAAATGGGACTACAAAGGAAAAAAAATCTACACTTCTATAAAACTTTCTACCTTTATCAGAAACTTGCATTATTACTATATTGTTTCATTCCTAACTTATGAGGTAGATTGGGCAGATATTATTATTGGTTCTACTTGACAGATGAGAAAATTAAACTTCCAATACATTGTGCTGGTTTGAATCAAAATTAAACTCCATGTTTAATGACATATCTGTATCACCTTACCTAACAGATATTTCTTAATAATCTATAATAATAAAAGCATAATATGCTAATTAGACCAACCGTCCTTCCAAACGACCTTCTGGACAAACCCACGACGGCGGGGGCCGAGGCAGAGGCTGCCACCAAGGCAACGGGGGCCAAGCCCCTTGCACGAATTTTACGCTTTGGGCCTCTAGTTGTAAAATAAGTGTACAAAGTGTTCAGTTTGGGTTATAAACTTTCAATGTTTTAAAAATTTAAGAATATATTTTTCTAACCATGCTCTCCCCCCTCCAGGTTGCCTTTTATCTCTATAACTAAAATTAAAGTTGAAATGAAGAAAAATTATTTGGAAGCTGCTTATCTTAAAATTGCTATTTGTTCTATTGTTCTCAATCCTACCTGCATATTAGGAATCAACTGAGTATCTTTTTAAAAATATCAATGCCTGGGCTTCACCCCTGACCAATTAAAACAGACTGTCTTGGGTGGACAGGGCCAAGTAGTTTTTTAAAGCTCCATGTAGGACTTTAATATGCAACCAGGGATTTAGATGGTATGGAAGTATACAATGTCATCCAATGTGCCACCTGATGCTAGATCACTTTGTACATTTTGTGATGCACATACACCATTTCTTTAATCCAAATGGCCCCAAGTTTACCAGCTATTCAGGAGTCACCCTTCTCACTAATCTAATCTATACTAATAAAAGCCTACGTGGCCCTTGTGTGCTATATCGTCACAAGATGGCCGCCACAAGATGGCCACCACAAGATGGCTACACGCACAGCAGAGCTGGGGCCCAGCAGCCACTCTGCGCTATGAGGCTTGGGGGTCCCGTGGCTTCACACAGTGTAGAGGAGGCCAGTCCAAGCGGAGGAGATGGCTCGCAGCAGGGGAGGGCAGTCGGGGGCGATCGGGCTGGCAGGGGAGGGCAGTTGGGGGCAATCGGGCTGGCAGGGGAGCAGTTAGGCATCAATCAGGTCAGCAGGGGAGCGGTTAGGGGGCAATCAGGCTGGCAGGCAGGCGAGCAGTTAGGAGCCAGTGGTCCCGGATTGTGAGAGGGATGTCTGACTGCAGGTTTAGGCCTGATCCCACAGGGATTTCGTGCATTGGGCCACTGTTCTATATAATAAAAGTCTAATATGCTAAGTGTCTAGTCGTCTGATCGGCCGTTCAACTAATCAAAGCATAATATGTTAATGATAAGCTAAGGCTGCTCAACCACTCACTATGACGTGCACTGACCACCAGGGGGCAGACAGTCAACTGGTCAACCAGTTGCTATGACATGCACTGATCACCATGGGGCAGACATTCTGACTGGTAGGTGAGCTTGCTGCTGAGGTCCAGCAGATCAGGACTGAGCAAGATAGGCTGCACATGCCCTGGAGTGCTCCTGCAGTCCCTCTCCAGCTGGCCAACCTCCTGCGTCCCTCCCTGGCCCCAATCGTGCACCGGTGGGGTCCCTCAACCTGGCCTGCATCCTCTCGTAATCCGGGACTCCTCGGGGGATGTCAGAGAGCCAGTTTTGGCCTGATCCCGCAGGCCAGGCTGAGGGACCCCACTGGTGCACGAATTCAAATAACATGACTTGAGCCACCATCAAATGTATGGTGAGAAATCCAACTACCACTCAATATTTTTGAGGAGTCCAGGAATCATGCTCTCCTAGTTCACCTCACTCCAAATTCCTGCTGTTGCTGGTTTCTCAGCCCTACTTACCATCTTGCTTCTTGCAGATGCTCATCCATTTCTTTATCCCAACTCCTCTCCTTTGGCCACCACCTTCCCACCTCCTTCTTCCTTTCAACACCCAAAACAATTATATCACCACTACTTCAGGGAACAAATTTTGCTAAAGCCTCAGTTTAATATAAGAGGACTACAGCTCACAAAGAGAAATATACCACTGGGTATTATGCACTGCTGTTCTTGAAGTTTCTCAGTCTTCCACAGGAGATTCCTACTGGCTGTTTTCGTGTGTGTGTGTGTGTGTGTGTGTGTGTGTGTGTGTGTGTGTGTTTTAATCTTAGTTGTCAACAATTTCCTATGTTGCTGTTTCCAACTAGACTTTTTCTACCATTCTCCCTTCTCCCAGTGTGCCAGGGGTCCTTCCCACCTACAACCCAAAAAAGCTCACATTCCCTCAATTTTATTACACAAAGCAATTTAACACTTTGGACTCCATCTTCTCTTCTAGATCACTCCAGTAGGCATAACCATTCTTTTCTTTTACCAAAATGGCCCATTCAGGATTTTTCTGAATAAAATATAATTCTTAGGATCTAGCAGAGGCTTTGAAGATACTGGTTTTCTTTGACTTAGCACAGACTGACAAGTAGATAAGCTTGCAAAACAGAGAATGAAAGAATTCTTGGGCAACATGCTTTCCAAACATCCCCTTCATCCTCAAATTACAAAATCTTTCTAATTACTTTTTGGTAGAAGAAGGAAGGCAGACTCCTACTTATGACTTTCAGTGTATTAATTAATAAAACTGGCAATTTTGAACTGTATATATTAGCATTTCTTGTACTATTTGGCAGAGTATACAACCAAATAAGAATGATTTTAGGAACAGGGTCACTTGCCATGAGGATGACCTAGAATTTGGGAGCTATCAGAGAACTCAATAAATCATCTGATTCACCTCTTCATGGCACTAATAAGAAACCCAGACCAAAGAAGTTGGTATTACTTATTGGGAGATCTTGGCTTCTAGTGGCACAGCTGAGGCTCCTTGGTCTCCTGGTTTCCTGTTGAAGAACCTTTGTAAACACACAACCTGTCATAAAATATAACCTTAATTAATCTTTATTTTCCTTATTAGAGGAAGAAACCTTATGATGTGAAATTGACTATATTTCAATAACAAGACCATGTGGAGAAGAAATAGATTTCCTGACAAAATGCCATTTCCTCTCTGGCTACACTGCCCACTTCTCCCTTTCTCCCTAATACTATTTCCATCCTCCCAACCCCACCCAATGCATATCACAATGCCTGTAGACAGAGCATCTCTTCCTACAATTGCCTGTGAAAACTGCCTAGACCAGTGATGGCGAACCTTTTGAGCTCAGCGTGTCAGCATTTTGAAAAACCCTAACTTAACTCTGGTGCCGTGTCACATATAGAAATTTTTTGATATTTGCAACCATAGTAAAACAACGACTTATATTTTTGATATTTATTTTATATATTTAAATGCCATTTAACAAAGAAAAAACCAACCCAAAAAATGAGTACACGTGTCATAGGTTCGCCATCACTGGCCTAGACAAAGGTAATGTTCCAATCTACCGCAGAATTAATTCATAACAAAATTCAGAGCCCTGAACAAAACATGACCTTAGTTTTGTTGACTTAAGAGATTTTACCCCAGCATATTTTCTAAACTTTATCACCTTTAGATCTGCTACTTGCTCTGCTAAAGAGGTGAAATTCATGCCTACTTTGCCTATTAAACCATGAGCTTATAAAAGTCTCAGCATTTTGCTAAAATCAGGTAATCCTCAAAGGAAGTCTATCTGAAACCATACACAAAATGCACAGACTTTCCAAGCTGGGGCATAGTGGACAGGACAGTGAATGGAGTGGGAGACAGGAGGTCTACATATAAGGCCAGCTCTTCCACTGACTGATAAAAGACACACCCAGTCAGTGGGCATTGCTTTCCTTTCCTAAAATCAAGAACTTTGGACTACAATCGCTGAAGTTCCTCCATCCACAAGTTTCTATGACTCCATATGATCATAGGGATACATTCTGTGGTATCCTGAGGGATGTGACTTAGGATGTGACTTGGGTCATCCAGAAGATAGACATGCTTTAATGGGCAACCCAGACAATGCATTTTAAGAAACTGAATGTTGCTAAGAAAGATTCGTGTTGAAAAAAATAGGGTTGCCCTACCTGGAGCGTGCTTTACTTGGAAGAAAAGCCTCAGAAGCCCAGTGGTCAAGGCTCATTTTTGAGGTTGTGGGATCTTTTTTACCCACAGCCCAGCTGTTGCCTTGCCCAGCACAACAAGGGCCTCTGCTGATACTGGCTCAGAGGGCACTCACCCCATCCAACAACCCACAATCTGTTTTCCTTGGAACTTTCTCTATAAACACTTCACTACAGACCAGCCCTGCTTATCTTAAATTGAATGTAGCAGGCACAGCTCTTATTAGTACAGAACAGGGAAAACAAGGAGATAAACAATTCCTGGCTATTTTATTGACGTCTTTCTGAGCCAGGAAGAAGAAGCAGAGGAGAAGGCTCTACGGAAGCTATCATTGGAAATACTGGCTAAAGAACCAAAGGAGGGAAAAGATGCCAATAAATGCTGGCTATCATTAAGTCAGGAATAGGCAGTCAGTTGGGAAGCAACTGAGCTGCTGCCTGTCTACTACCCATATGTTACATTAATTATGAAAGCCAATCGGTAAGTTTTATGATTTGCCTAACAGAGTGCATGTTTCTCCAGCTCATGCATTCAAGAGGCCTTAACACTCAGCACATAAGTTGGTGCCTGGCACTATGGCCTCTTTCCAACTTAACAGTCAGAGCTGCCATTTCAAATATGACAGAAATGTTCAAATCAGTATGGCCTTGAAAGAAGTGAACACATCAAATGATAGGAATACAGTATTTAAAATGCATCCTCTGTTGCAAAGCTCAAAAGTGGCAGAGGAAATGGAAGCTCTCGTATGGTTTTCTCTTTCTCCCTCTTATCACAGAACGTGAGCATACCAAGTATTATGGACTGAATGTGTGTGTCCCCCAAAAGTTTGTATATTGAAGCCCTAACCATCAATGTGAGGTTATTTGGAGGTGGGGTATTTGAGAGATAATTAGGTTTAGGTGAAGTGATGAGGGTAGGGCTCCCATGATGGAAGTAGTGTCTTTATAAGAAGATGAAGAGAGACAAGAGCTCTCTCAAAGAAGAGGTCATGTGAGATGACAGTAGCCTACAAGCCAAGAGAAGAAACCTCAGACGGAAACCTACCTTGCTAGCACCTTGATCTTCAACTTCCCAGACTCCAAAACTGTGAGAAATATACCTTTCTCTTGTTTGAGCCACCCAGCCTACAGTAATTTGTTATGGCAGCCCAAGTTGACTAATACACCCAGACTCAGAACTCACAGTCCTTCAATTAAGTACCTTACCAAGGCCTTTGATGAGTGATGTAGTGCATGGGAAGTCTTATAGCCTGAGTTTAATCAAGATCACAAAGCAAATCAATAAATAATCCCAAGGGTCTCAGGTTACTGAGTAGAGTTTTCAGATAAACAGACCTCTGCAGCCTCCTTGTTCCTCTCTAAGTTCCAACATAAAGGCTCCTTCATAGGCCACAGGGCAGATCTGACTCCTCTGACTAATCTATTTTGGCTTTTCTCTCATGATCTGCAGCACACCGTGTAGCAATGAGTGATGGGCCATCAAGTACTTTTCACATTTTTGTTCCTTTTTTTATTTTATTTTGCTTCTCCTTGAAGATCAATTTTAAGCTCCTAGAATGCAAAGACTCCATCTCATTTGTTTTTAGCCTCCACAAAGCCTGGAACAATATTTATTATATAATAGGGAATCAATATGTATTTGATTTATTGGTCAAATAAAAAGCGACAATTTTTGTGATCATATGAGCAACCATTTGTTACAGGTCCCACTTGTGTCACAGAAAGGCTGTCCATCTTTTATGAACAGGATAAAGAGCTGTCCTCTTACTCAACATTTCACCTAGTAACAATAATTGCTCGTATGTGTCTAGAACTTTATAGCACACCTTCAAGAAGATGATTCTGCCCTGGCTGATGTTTCTCGGTGGTTAGAGCATCATCCCTTGCACTGAAGTGTCCAGTTTCGATTCCTACTCAGGGTGCATCCCCAGATTGTGGGTTAGATCCCTAGTTGGGGCACTTGCAGAAGGCAACTGATTGATGTTTCTTTCTCTCTCTCTCTCTCTCTCTCTCTCTCTCTCTCTCTCTCTCTCTTCTCTCTCTTTCTTCCTTCCTCTCTGTCTGGAAACAATGAAAAAATGGCCTCGGGCAAGGATTTCTTTGAAAATGATGCCTGCAGGTTTCTTCTCACAGATCTAGCCAGCATCCTACTCAGGTGGGAACCGCCCACCTCATCAAAGACCGCCTACCTCTCTCCAATCCTCTCAAACGTTACCTGTCTGAGACCACAAAGCTAGCAAAATTTCAATGGTCAATGTACAAAAGTGCTGTTCTAAAAGTTATATTTCCTCACAGGTGGAGTCATAAGGAAGACTCTCTATACATGACCTAGACAAAGAAATAATTTTTAAAAGCAGGCATGATCAGGTTTCTCCCATTTTAAACTCCCGTGCGTGAGGGCTGGCTCCTGGGGATGAGACTTCACACAAGTGAGAGTGAAAGGCTCCTGGAGCTAGGTGAAGAGTTTCACCTGTTTCTTTTATGAACAATAGAGCCAGACAGCCTTTATGGGGGAAAAAAAGTCATAAATGGGTAACATCTCGCCCTCACTGAGGAGGGTATATGCAAAAAAGAAAAGAGGTTGTCAAATTTCTGTCCAAAGCTACCAACAAATCTTTTTGTCCTTGTTTTTTGTTTTTAAATTTGATTTAATTTTATTTTTTCCATAACCATGTATCCCCTCTTCCACCACCCTTCCTGCAATCACCACACAGTTGTCCATGTCCATGAATTCTCTCTCTTTTTTTCTTTTTTGCTCAATCCCTGCACACACACCCCTCCCCAACCCCTCCATCAAAACTGTCTGCCTGCTCTATCTATGAATCTGTCTCTATTTTGTTTGGTAGTTCAGTTTGTTCATTCAATTCCATGAATGAGTGAAATCATATGGTATTTGTTTTTCTCTTCTTTTTGTTTTCGTTACACCCAGTGAGTGCTTTTACTGTGCAGGCCACCCACAATGGGAGGATCAAGACCAGTATTTTTTTTTTAATTGAATGAATAGTACAGATTACTTCAGCAGAACAACAGAGCACTTCACACTTAGTAAATGCGAGAATTGCTTCATGAAACTTTTGAAGTTTTATATATAAAACTGCACTGGGTCATTCTGTCATATGTATTTCTTGCTACAGCGGTGGACGGAAAATGGAGCGTTTGGTCCTGGTAAGGGTGCTGGTGGAGAAGCAGTATTTGCACTTTCTCCTTTCCTGGTATTTGCACAATAAAAGAGCAGCGTTGTTTTCTGATAGAACAGCCGCCAGGAAGGGTGGCATAGCCCTGGATTCTGGCTGTGAATCACTCTGCATCATTGTGGAGTAGATGGGCCTGGGGCAAGTTACTTAACCAGTCCGAGTCTTGGTTTCTTCATCACTGCTTAGGATGACTACCTACTTCATCCAGGACTCCTGAGGACTAAATAAGCTATTGCCTACAAAGTACCTAGCAGTGCCCCGTGGATGGAGATATTCAATAAATGTGCCATCCTGAACATCCCCCCCCCTCCCCACCCCACCAGCCCTTCTGTCGGGTTGGTGGGATCACTGCTGCATTTTCCCACTTTCCTTAGGCAGGGCTTTCTCGGCCCCGAAAATGTTACCTAACAATCCACAGAGGCAGCTCCCAGAGGCAGTCGCTGAATCAAAATGAGGCGAGTGTACCTACTCAAGTTTTCATAAACACGTATCTCAAAGAATATCTGAACTACAAGGACTGTTATTTCTCTTGGCTGGGACAGAATAGAGGCATAAGAAAAATGTTTTGTTAGGTGAATGGTTTTAGGACATTCAGGGTCTGAAAAATACCGGCTTCATCGTTTAGGCAATAAAAGCAGCCTCTGTATCTCCTTCACCTGACTCCACATTCCTGTGATCAGGGGTTTCCATGGCGTTCAGGAAGGATTCGCAATAAATATTAACTCAGAAAAAACAGACCAGGAAAACCTCACCTCTTCTCCTTTCCCGGCTTATCTGTTGAATTCTGAAACGTCAGAGGCCTGTGTGTTTCACCTGTAAACTATTCTAACTATGAAACAGCAACTGTCCCAAATTCCAGTACCCTGAGGAAAACGAATTAATCATAGTGTCACCTACCCTGGCCGAGTTTGTACAAGGACATTTCCTCTCATAACATTCTAGTTCCTCATCGGAAACAATACTCCCTATTCTCGCTGTCTCTTTCTCTTTCTCTCCAAGTCAGTTCTTTCCTGAAACCTTCCCCATGTTTCTGGACAGAATACGTCTGCTTGTTTTGGCATCACCCACTGTTTCGTTTTTACCTTTCCTGACACGTGGAACAATTACTTGAAAAGATGCCCACCTTCCCACACAGACGGTGAGCAGCTGACAGCATGGACACGGCAGCCCTTCCCTGACCCTCACCTGCTGCTCCATGCCCGGCCCATCATGAGCATTGAGCACAGGTGGTTGAATCGGCTTGATCAGAGTGCTCCTGAATATGTTAGAAGTTCCAGGGACTTCTTCCTGTGCCATAATATCAAGAGAGAGCATTTGAATAGACGGGAAAGAAACAAAAGGGCCAGAGAAGAAAGGCAGCTGGAGAGAAGCCTGAACAGCTTTGTACTGAACCGTCAGAGCTGTGCGCCGCGCCGCCTGCTCGCCTGGAGCTGCACAGCCCATTCAGCTGTGGCTGGGGGACCGGTTTCACTTGAAAAGCAGCTCCCTCACGCGGGAACTTGCACAGGCTTCCTGGGTCTCTA
This sequence comes from Myotis yumanensis, assembly GCF_028538775.1. Taxonomy (NCBI): domain Eukaryota; kingdom Metazoa; phylum Chordata; class Mammalia; order Chiroptera; family Vespertilionidae; genus Myotis; species Myotis yumanensis. The sequence continues at coordinate 78,421,526 of NW_027223753.1, forward strand.
ACGAGAATGACGCTGCATTTCAATTTAAAATCCCTTTTACCGTCCTCTCAAACCATTTTCTAACTAAAGAATTCATCCTCGCCCCGACCGGTTTGGCTCAGTGGATGGAGCGTCGGCCTGCAGACTGAAGGGTCCCAGGTTCTGTTCCGGTCAAGGGCATGTACCTTGGTTGCGGGCACATCCCCAGTGGGGGAGGAGGGGGTGTGTGCAGAAGGCAGCTGATCAATGTTTCTCTCTCATCGATGTTTCTAACTCTCTATCCCTCTCCCTTCTTCTCTGTAAGAAATCAATAAAATATACTTTTAAAAAATACTTTAAAGAAATCATCTTTATGGAATAGTGTTTGCGATTGCCTCCCACGGTAACCCCGGCCTCTCTGGTCTTTGGGGGCAGGCTGAGCTGAGACCCTGGAAAAGGACAGGGCGCTCCACAACGTTGTGACGCCCACGCCGCTATCTTGCTAGGCCCACCCTTCCTCCGCTCCCTCGCGGGCTGGACCAGCGCCTGCTGCTGTCACCAGTGAAACACACGATGTTTCCCAGGAAGCACCGCTGAGAGCCCTTTTGCAATGGCCGGAACACTGTTTCTGACATAGGTTCCCACGGCCGCCACAGCGATGAAGCTCCTGTCCATTCTCCTTGCTCTCCTCGCAGGTTTGGAGAACGCTGTCCGTGGGGCCTGGCTGGTCACAGATGGACACGGGGCTCTGGGATGCCCCCTTCCTGTCCTTCACCGTGAGGATGCCTCGGGCGTTGGCAGACAGTAAATCCTTCTGCCGGGCTCTTCACAAAAGCAAGAGAGCGGCATGTTTCCCTTCTGGGCTGAGGGCTGAGGGCTGAGGGCGGCTTTAACCATGAGAACATGTTCCATTGGCAAGAGCAGCCGGAGGAGATGAGACGTAAAGCCCAGGCTTCCTGGCAGCGATCCCACCCCCACCCCGTGGTTATTTGAACGCGCTGTGTAGCCACGGGCTGTGTGGCTGCTCCCGAGTGCCATCCCGTGCTCTGTGCTTCTCAGCAGCAGTGGGAAGCAGGGCTATAAACTGGTTACAGACCCTTGCAGAGACCTCACCCTGACAGGAGCAACTAGAAACCGTGTGGGCCTTGTCACCTCTATTCAGGTTCTCCTCATTCAAACTATATGGGAAATCACACTCCCACATGCGTGCCCTCAAAATCAAAGGCACGGGGATATCTATTCACCCATCCTAGAGTGTGGCCCTCTACACACCCGGCTGCTGAGATCGCCTTCAGGGCGCTGCACTTTCCCCACGTTCCCATACATAACCCATCACCTGCAGTGGCTTGACTCCACCTAAATGGCTCTCTCGCTCTCCCTGCTCCTCCGTCCTGCCATTGCTGTACCACAGCCATTGGGGATCAATTTCATCAACCCAGGCGATTGTGTTAGATTTGTTGCTTTTTTTCCTGCTTCTCCCTGAACCCCTTTCCACAAAGCTGTCCAGGTAATTTTTGTAACATTCAGGTCTGATCTTACCACTCTCTTGCTCAAAATTCTTCAGCAATGCCCCATCCATCACAGAGTTAAAAACTGACTCCTCCAGGTGGCTTTGGATGTGGTCCTTCCCTCCCTGTCTATCCCCTCTTATATCCCACCTTCTCCCTAGGCTCCAGAGATCCTAAATGCCTGTGGACTCAACAAACCCACCAGGCTTCTGCATGCCTCCAAAGGTGTTCCTTTCCCTAGAATGCATCTCACTCCTGGTTTTCAAGACCACCAACCATTCAACTGACTTGCCTCATTGCACTCTGCTTCCCATGCCCACACCAGCATAAAGATGTTAGTCCATCCTTATCTATGTTCTGTTTCTTTACCCCGCCAAAGTCAGCAGAGGTTTGAGGAGAAGTTTATTTTCCCCACCACACCATCCCCAAGCAAGAGAACCTTCAGGGGTGCACCAAAAGGTAGAATCTGATAGTGAAGATGACCACGTGACCTTGAGAACAAAGAGGCAGAGAGGAACTGGGTCATTAGTAACTTTGAGTGACTGAGTCAGGCCTGTCTGAAGTCCACTCTGCATCTAGACTTTTCATTTCATCAGCCAAGAAGTACCCTGTATCTTTTAAACCTGTTTGAATTGGATTTTCCATCTCTTGCTACAGAGAACTTTATCTGATGCAGATGAAATAGTATTCTCTCTGAAAGAAGCAGTTTTATCATTTAGAATAAATGATAAAGTAATTTTAGAAACCAAAAGGGTTCAGTGGATTCAGTATTGAATAGAATCAAGAAGCTTGAATGCTAAATGAAAATTTGCCTGCAACTTCTTGGGACCCTAGTTTCTCATGCTTTATTTTTCTATCTATGCATTGAGTCTATTCCTACCAACTCTTTTTCGTTGTTGTTGTTAAGCCTCACCTGAGGATATTTTTTCCATTAATTTCTAGAGAGAGTGAAAGGGAGGGTGAGAAACTGAGAGAGAGAAACATCAATGTGAGAGAGACACATCGATAGGTTGCCTCCTGCACAGGCCCCAACCAGGGCCAGGGATCAAGTCTGCAACTGAGGTATATGCCCTTGTCTAGAATCGAACCCAGGATGCTTCAGTCCAAGGGCCGATGCTCTATCCACTAAGCCAAACCAGCCAGAGCCAACGTCTTTCTTAATTTAATGTATAACATCATTGATACTAATAACTTCTGAAAGGATATCTTAATCTGTTTGTGCTGTTACAACAAAACTAGAGGCCCGATGCACAAAATCCATGCAAGGGGCTTGGACCTCACAGCCATGGCGGCTTGCCTCGGCCCTTGCAGCCCCAGCTTCATCCAAAAGTTCATCCAGAAGGTCATTCGGCTGTCCGGTCTAATTAGCATATTACACTTTTATTACTATTATTATAGATACCACAGACTGGGTGGCTTATAAGTGAAGAAATTCATTTCTCACTGTTCTGGAGACTGGAGATCTGAGATCAGGGTTCCAGCATGGTTGGGTTCTGGGGAAAGCTCTCTTCCAGGTTCCTGAGCTCCAACTTCTCACTGTATCCTCACATGGTAGAAGGGGGAAATTAGCTCTCCAGGGGCACTTTCATAAGGGTACTAATTCCAATCATGAGGGCAGAGCTCTCAAAGTCCGCACTTGCTAATACCATCACATTGGGCATTCGTTTTCCAACATATGAATTCCAATACGTGTTTCACACCATAACAAAAGAGTTCTGCTGTTCCTTTATGATGTGTTCAGCTTTAAAAAAGTACTGAGCACTTACTATGTGCTTGGCAGTGACTATCATATACATAGAAAAACCTGAGACATCTTCTAGGCTAGGGTTTGGCAAAGTATAGCTCACTGACCAAATCTGGCCCCATCCCTATGTTTATAAATAAAGTTTTATTGGAACACAGCTGCACACAGTTTTTTGCATACTGTCTGTGGCTGCTATCACAGCAGAGTTGAGTAGCTGCCACAGAGACCATATGGCCTGGAAAGCCCAAAATATTTACTATCTGGCATTTTAGAGAAAAAGTTTGCCAACCTCTGCTCCAGGCTACTCACCACATCTAAAAGTTCTGGTTGCAATAAACCTCCTTCCCTGAAGAGCTGCATATACTTCACCAACGTTTGTTCAATACAGTCCCAGATATCAAATTACACTTTCTGAAAATAAACATGGGGAAGAAAAACTGTTTTTAAACATACACTAAATTGAATACATTTTGAGTTCCCAGAATTAACCGCTACCAAATATGACATGCAGGCCCCTCGAAACACCCTTAGGGTCCTCCTTGGGAGATGGGCAGAATCCACACAGCTGGTGTCAATGAAAACCCAAGTGCAGACAATATGACTCCTTAACAAAGAAGAAAGGTTTGTTTTTTATCGCCTCCATTCTTTCCCCAGGTGCAGTTTACTTCTCAAACAATGATCTGCTTTCAAGAAACTCTAGCCCAGTGGTTCTCAACCTTGGCTGCACATTAGAATCACCTGGGAATCTTTTTAAAATCCTGATTTCCTCCGGAGGATGAGGCCCAGAAATCAGGATTTTAAAAAGATTCCCAGGTGATTCTAATGTGCAGCCAAGGTTGAGAAGCACTGCTCTAGCCTAAAACTAGAAGCGAAAAATAAACATAGGCCCATTTCTAAATATGAATGCAAAGCGGAAATTAGGTCCCTGGTCTTATTTTTTTCTACTTTGGTTTATGGTGACTCACAGGTAAGCTTCCAACCTACTAGCCCCATTTCCATTGTGCACTAGAGGCTTTCCCCAGGCTCTGTCAGGTACTAGAAGGATCCGCACCATAGTCACTATTGTACAGTGGAGTAGAATAGCACAGACTGTTAAACCCAACAGATAGCTGTGTGAATTTGTTTTGCCACTTATGTACCCAATAAAGAACGTATTCATCATCTCTGAACAGGATGCAGAATGCTAACTCTTATTTTCTAATGGTTAGACAGCCGAGTGAGGTACCATGTGAAAGCGTCTAATACCAGCGCAGGCACAGAGCTGTTTTTCAATAAGTGCGGCATTCTTTCCTCCTCCCTTCATCCTCTATACCTGAGAAGATGACAAGCACACCCTAGTCTGAACAAGAAAATCATCACCTCCTACAATCTTAAGTCTTTCCTGTGTTAAAAGAAAAATAAAAGTTAAAAGTTGAGAGATACAAAGAGATTTCATTGTGTTCTGAGACTTTCTCCTCTCCCCATTACCTCAACTCCCAACCCCAAGATTAAAGATGAGAATAGGTTTCTATTTGTAAATGAACAGAATGCTGCAGGCATCAATCAGTAGTAACCACTAATGGAAACTTGGCCACTAGTACCCTCTCCGAGGCTGTCTGACACATTTGGATCTAATTGGCAGTCTGCTTCAGAGCAGCCAAAAAATATAGTGTCATACACATTCCAGATCAAAGGGCAGGCAAATTTGCTGGAGGCCCTGGGGCTCTGATTCCCAAAATTAAACAGGCAGGTCTGTGGGTTTTGTTTGGAAACAGGTAAGTGCTCACTAGCTTATTTGGAGAAAACCTCTATCAGACCCTGATTTACCTAGTTTGGACCCTAAACATGAAGGAACAAGAAAAAGCATTCAGGGTAGCTAGCAGCTTGGGTGGTCAGAAGGAGAGACCAACTTATTTTAATCCTGCCTCCAACTACGATGGAAATTAATTAGTATTCTTTTCTGGGCTTTGATGTAATGAGTGACATTGACTTTTTAGTGAGAGATGTGCCCAAGCCCGAGGCTCAGAAATGTCAACTATACCTAAAACTACTCTTAAATCCATTACTTGCAAGAGAAAACAAACTTTTTTCTTTTAATAAGAACCAACAAAAAGAATGCTCTTTTCTAAGTCCAACACTAACCACCAGAATTTAAATGATCAATGTTCCATTGAACACTGTTCATCTTTTTAGTGTCACAGACTCCTGAAAATGATGGAAACATCTTTCCAGAAAAATACATATACAACACAATTTTGCATACAGTTTCAGTGTTGAAAAACTTCCTGAGGATCTCCCAGGGAACCCACTGGTTAAAGAGTCCTGTATTAAATCTATTAAATGGAAGGACAAATCATTTACTAAGTGACGGTTTACTTCTATGGATGCATCATTATTTATATCTAACGTATACCAGTCATAGCCAATTGCCCATCCTACAAGGACCTCCAGCTCACCAGTCAAAGATTACTATAGTCATCTAATATCTTCCAAATCTCTGAACCCCTTGGAATATCTGCTATAGAGAACCAGAAGGGCCATGGTACAAATTCCTAATTAATCTTAATATGAAATGATAAGAAGATAATGGAAAGTATTCAGATATGGGACTTATTCATTCACTCAACAAGTATTTAATGCACACTTATTATGTGAAAGACACCATTTCAAGGCAGCAGAGTTACCAAATGAACAAAACAGCTATGATATCTGCCTTCACAGAGCTTATACCCAGGTTCAAAACTTGGCCTGTATTCACCATAGCAAATTATCTGAACTTTGTAAGACTCCTTTCTTTCATTAAAAATTATTATACTTTACACCATGTAAGTAGTAGCAAATACTGTTTTAAATGGTAATGCCAAAGCACCTAGTACATAGTGGACATTCAAATACTATCCATTATAATTTTATCATCACACTATGGAAAAAATAAAATTATGTGGCAAGTATTAATTCTTCAGATTATATATCAATGCTGAAAGGTCTTTCAATATCCCTACTGTTACTGGATTCACACATATTACCAGAGAATTCCATAAGCATTGGAGAGAATGCCTAAGGAAAAGTTTGGGCTCAATTTTACGGTTCTGAACCCTCTTCTGTCAGCCTTGGTTGGGTTACTGTTTCTTGAATGCGCTTTCATTATTAGCTTTGATCATTGTTTAATTATTCCTTGGTTACAATGGTTCTTTCAGCACCAGTGCCACACTGTTTCTTCTCTAAGGCTGCCATGTTTCCTCTTCTAAGACATCAATAGCTTAGCCACTATATTTGTTAAAGAAAATCCCTTTAATCAAGTTGCCAGCTGCAGATTCTCCACTTCCATCTCTCCATCACTGGTGTTAATAGAAGTAAGGACATTACAAAGATCAGAGCAGACATAAATGAAATAGAGACTAAAAAGACAAGAAAACAGATTAATGAAATTGAGCTCTTTTTAAAAAAAAAAAAAGATAAGCAAAATGGACAAATCTTTAGCTACACTTACCAAGAAACAAAGAGAGATAATACTAATAAATAAAATTAGAAATGAAAGACAAAACATTACAACTGATAGCACACAAATACAAGGGATCATGAGAAACAACTATAAATAATTACACACCAAAAAATTGGACAACCTAGAAAAAATGGATACATTTCTAGAAACATACAACTACTAAGACTGAATAACGAAGAAGTACAAAAATCCGAATCAGTAATCAAAACCTCCCAATAAAAGGAAGTCCAGGATCAGATGGCTTCACTGGTGAATGCTACCAAACTTTTAAAGAAGGATTAATACAATCCTACTCAAACTCTTCCAAAAAAATCAAAGAGGAGGAAAACTTCCAAATTCATATTATATGACCAGAATTACCTAGGTACCAAAACCAGACAACGAGGACACTATAAGAAAATAAAATTACAGCCAATATGACTGATGAACATAAATGTAAAAATCTTTAAAAACATATTAGCAAACTGAATACAATAATACATTGAAAGGATCATGCACCATGATCATGAGATTTATTCCTAGGGTGCAAAGATAGTTCAACATCCATAAATCAATCAAAGTGATACACCACATTAGCAAAATGAAGGACAAAAATCATATGATTATCTCAGAAAAAGCATTTGACAAAATCCAACATGAATTCATGATACAACACAGTGGGTAAAGAGAAAAAGTGCCTCAACATAATAAAGGCCATATATGACATACCCATGTTTAGCATTATATTCAATGATTAAAAGCTAAAAGATCTTTCTTTAAGATCAGGAATAAGACAACATAGTATTGGAAGTCCTAGCCAGAGCAGTTGGGCAAGAAAAAGAAATAAAAGGTATCCAAGTTAGAAAGAAAAAAGTAAAACTGTCTCTATTTGCAAATGGCATATTATTTATTTTTTAAAAACCCTACCAACTCCATCAAAAGCTGTTACAACTAGTCAACATATTCCATAAAGTTGCAAGATACAAAATCAACATGCAGAAATCAGTTGTACTTTTATAGACTAATGATTAAATATCTAAAAAAGAAATAAACAATCTCATTCACATTATCATCAAAAGAATAAAATACCTAGGAACCAATTTAACCAAGTAGGTGAAAGCTCTGTATACTAAAACCTATAAGACTTTAATAAAGAAATTGAAGAAGACAAATAAATGTCCATGATTGTAAGCATTAATATTATTAAAATGTCCACTACCCAAAGCAACCTACAGATTCATGCAATCCCTATTAAAATGCCAATAGCATTTTAAAGAGAAGTAAAAAAAAAATCTAAAATTTGTATGGAACCACAAGTCTCCAAATAGCCAAAGCAATCTTGATAAAGAAAAACAAAACTAGAGGCATTATACTTTCTGATCAAACTATATACAGCTTTAATAATGAAAACAGCACAGTGGCAGAAAAACAGACACATAGATCAATGGAACAGAATAGAGAGCCCAGAAATAAACCTATGCACAATATACACTTTAAAACTGAACATTTTGCCCAGACAGTGTGGTCAGTGGTTAACTGTCGACCTATGAACCAAGAGGTCACAGTTCAACTCCTGGTCAGGGCACATGCCCAGGTTGTGGGCTCAGTCCCCAGTATGATTTTTCTCTCATCATTGATATTTCTATCTCTCTTTCCTTCTTCCTTCCTCTCTAAAATCAATAAAAAAAATATTTTTAACAAATAAAATAAAATTGTACAATTTTGTCAATTATACCTCAATAAAGCCAAATAAATAAATAAATAAATAAATAAATAAATAAATAAATAAGATTTGTACCCTTCAGAGAAAATACTTGTTGATGGAATACCTTCAAATTTTTTTTCCACAAAATAATTTCTCAGTACATTCTCAAAAGTGGATATTGTATGGGCTACGTGTGACCCCAATGCAAAAATAAACCCACCTAGAAATTTGTCAGATTTTTAAGGAAAAAGAAAATACACCTATCTAACCACATCCGTTGAGTGAAAGTAAAAATCAATATGGTGGTTATTTTGTAGAAAAACTAGCAATGACAACATTATATATTGAAAGGAAAAGTCATAGTTTTAAATGCTTTTATAACTAAACAGGAAAGAATAAAAATCAGTGAAGCATTCAACCCAAGAAGTAAAAAAGGACAATTTAAAAAATACTAAGAAAAGCGGAAGAAAATGTCAATATTTTTTAAATTAATGAATTAGAAGAAAGAAAGCAAAATAAGATTATTAAATCCAAGAGCTCACTCTTTGAAAAGACTAAGAAAACTGACAAATATCTGGTTATTAAGAAGCAACTGAGGGAAAACCAGATAAAGGCATCATTCTGAGAATCAAAGAGATTGTTTTTAATTTTAAAGGACTTTTTTATATGACTCAATTCTTCACCCTCTCAATACAACAAAAGTATTAACAAAATCGATAGAGAAATATTTGCATATACCAATATTTATGGAAGAACTTAGGAAAAATCTCCAAGCTCTTCTCCAAGTTTTACTTTGCTTCCCTGAGTATCAAGTGATCAGCATGCAAGAACTATGGGGGCGGGGGGACACTATTTGTTACAAGGAAGGTCTTGTTGGTTTCTGATCATTACATGCAGCTATTCCTTTTTTTCTTCTAAAATAATGGGTATTGATTAACAGGAGGCCAAATTGCCCAGAATTCTGTATTCCTCGTCTCTGGTCCCTGGTGTCTGCGTTCAGTTGTATGAAGCAGGCCTCCAACAAGTATTCTGTCAGACTTACAGAGAGCAAATGGTTTCCATGAGCAAAGGGCAGAATGGACTAATCATCAGTTATTAAAAAGAATCACTCAGTTAAGTGGCATCACTACAAACTTTAGTTCTTCATATACAAAATGGGAGTATATAACATAAGATTACATCAGCTTATCTTTTTAAAAGACAGAGTGGCAGCTGAGTCAGGGGAAGGACACACCTCGTTTTGCTTTCAAAGGGAATTCCTTTCCAAGCAAATGAAAACAACATGGTCAATTAACTTCCTCAAAGCACTTTCAGAATTCAGCTCCTTTTCCGGTCTTTGTTAAGTTGGTTGTGTACTTCAGTGCTCCTGACTCTCTCTCCCTAGAAAAGAAGGTGATTGGGTCAAAAGCATTTTTTAAACACTAATGAATTCATTAATATAAGAAACTCTCCTGTGACCTCTATTTTCATAAGAATTAACTAAAGTTATGAAACCAAGCAGAAATACATCTCCCATACAATTTTTCTGCATTCGATCTGCTTCTTTCATCATGCCCTATGAGTAATTGTATTTATTCTCTGCTTTGTTCCAAAAATGATTTAAGGGTAAGTCCTATGAGTAAGCCTCATAGTAAAAAAACCCTTTCTAAGCTGGCTTTGGGTAGACACTGATACCAATATGTTTAAGTAAGAAAATAATTGTATAATGGAATACTTTTAGAAAGCACTTATTCTATAACCACCAAAATGCTATCAAATTATATACATGTATGTATGTATGTATGTATGTATTTTTTCTCATTTGCTTCTGCACTCCCCACCTCCCCCCACCCCACCTTTCTCTGCAGACAGTACTCTGGACCAGGCCTTCATGAAATAATTCACTAGTCCCCTAACTGGTCATACTACGTCAAGCTTTCCCCCTTACAGTTCAACCAACACACTGCTGTCAGACTAACCTTCTAAAGAGTGTCTTTGCACATATCAACCCTCAAACTCAGAACCTTAAATGGCTGCCTACCAGCCCCTGAGCCTGGCAGTCAAGGGTCTCTTTCCTCAACCTTTTCTGGTTCTCCTGTGCCCTGCAAGTACTTTGTTTCAGCTCAATTTGGCTATTCCTCACTCCCCAAGCCACCTTGCTCTCACCATGCCCCCTCTCAGTAATGCCTTTGTCTTCTTCGTAATCCCAATACTAATTATCTTTCAAAACCCTGATCCAGTGACCATCTCTGTAAACCCCTGACCAAAAAGTTCTAGCCATGTCTATCCTCCTCCACATCCCACATCCTGGCATGCATCAGGCAGGACCTAGTATGGCTAGTCATCTTGCTATAGCCCAATGTGTTCTTTTTCCTAAACCCGACTAAGCCACTCACTTTAGGCAACTCGTTGCCACACGTTTGTTTATACAAAGAGGGCACTGAATACGTACTTCGTAATGAGACTGGGAACCTAATAGACTTGCCTTCCTCAGTGTGTGCAGCTACGTGCCCATGCTTCTCAAATAGGCTTAGGTGCACCCAAGGGATACACTGTGGGTACTGGAGGAAATAAGATGAACCTTAAGAAGCTAAATTTACTTATGTAATTTACAGTGTTATCTTTAAAATGAAATGCCCTATAGACTGTGAGTGGGTAATATGGAAGGAATACAATCATTTCTGTTTTTTTCATCATTTCCATTTTAAGATGCAATCAACAGTTTTTTATTTACTTATTTATATTTCAGCTTTATTGAGGTATAATTGACAAATAAAATTGAACGATTTTATTTTTTTAAATATATTTGAATCTATGGACTGATTTGAGTAGTATGGACCTTTTAATGGTGTTGTTTCTACCAATCCATGAACATGTACATCTATACAATGGAATACTATGCAGCTGTAAAAAAGAAAAAACTCTTACCATTTGCAACAGCTGTTGAATGGACATGGAGAGCATTACTGTATACTAAATGAAATAAGCCAGTCAGAGAAAGATAACTATCATATGATCTCACTCATATGTGGAATCTAATGAACAACATAAACTGATGGACAAAAATAGATCCAGAGACATAGAAGCATGGAACAGACTGTCAAACCTCAGAGGGAAGGCAAGGAAGGGTAGGTGGTGGGAAGAAATCAATGAACTCATATGCATATATGCACAACCCATGGACACAGACAATAGGGTAGTAAAGGCCTGAGATCAGGGGGCTGGGAGAGGGGTGAGAGAGGTCAATGGGGGGAAAAGGGGACATATATAATACTTTCAACAATAAATATTTTTAAAAATGTTTAATGGGTAATAGAAATTAAGACTGAAGATTTTTTTCAAGTCTTTGCTTTACTTCCTTGCTTATGATATCTTTGTGACATTAGACAAGAATGCTAGAAGTGAGTTTTAGTATGACCACTCAAAATGAAATGCTTCTTCTCTCAAATGTTAAAAGCCCTAAATGGAAACATTTTGTCACAAGTGGAAGCAATTATCTGTAAGTACAACTTATTGTGGGTTTCAAGTAATGCACGGAAAAGTAAACACATTTTAGTTCCAAAGTCAAAATTTTTTGAATATTTAACCTTAACTTTTTATTTTACTGTTTTTGAAATCTAGTAATTTTGTGTTCTATTTTTGAAAATAAAATTTACTAAGTCTGATAATTTCTTTGTACCTAAGTAGATGTGCCTATTCATACACTCAACTATTCACACACACACAGTTATATATGCAAGCCCCCTCAACAACAGGCAGCAGCTGGTTAATCAAATCCATTGCTTTATTGGTCAACTTGAGTGTGTGTGAGTCTATGTGTATATATATATTTACAATCCTATATACCATCTATTAACACATACGCATATTACCTTAACTATTACCTTAACTTTGTTTCAACCCACAGAACATGCAATGTGTACCAGAAAAATTAATCAATAACAAGTAACTGAATGTTAAAAAGACTCCTTAGACTGACACATTCAGAAGAGTCCATTGTGTGCTTCAAATAAGGATGCTGAGGTTCTGATGTTTTTAATATAAGTACTAGAGGACATGTCCCTGGAAATTCCCCAAGCAACTTTTGTTGTAAATTTTTTTCAGCCATCAAGAACTATAAATAAACCATGAAGTTCAACTATTGTTCTTGGAATTTGTTTATTTTAAGTAAACCGGTAATATATTTCACATGCTTCTGGAATTATCCATAATTCAGCAAATGGAAGCTTCTTCTGGCAATTACCAATTTCTCACCTAATAAGAATTTCCCTTGTGCTAACTATTCTTATGTACTGGGACGCATTGTGGGTACTGATGATCTTTGCCATCTTACACAAAAAGTTAGATTTGCATTGGACCCAGAAAAGAATCACTCCCAGTTTTCTAGATGAGAAAACTGAGATAGAGATAAACTGTCCAAAGCCACAAGGGACTAGCAGAGTTCTCACACCACCTCTGGTCTTCCATTCCTAGTCAGAGGAATGGCCATTCTAATCCCAGACCTCTAAAGCATTGGCGAGGGTCTGTATTCCTGCACTGGGGCAGGAAAGGGGAGGAGGTGATGACCTTGACTTTTGGTGCAGGTCCCTCATAACAGGCAGCAACAGGTTCACTCAACCCCATTGCTTTATTGGTCTGACTTGAGTGGAAACACCACTCTGTACTTTATTTTTATTTATTTTTAAATATATTTTTTATTGATTTCAGAGAGGAAGAAAGAGATAGAAACATCAATGATGAGAGAGAATCATTGATTGGCTGCTTCCTGCACGCCCCACACTGGGGATCGAGCCCACAACCTGGGCATGTACGCTGACTGGGAATTGAACTGTGATTTCCTGGTTCATAGGTCCATGCTCAACCACTGAGCCATGCCGGCTGGGCCACCCTGTACTTTAAAAAAGCTATTGAAAGAAGTTGTCTTTCCTGAAATCACCACGAGATTCAATCTGATCCTTAATCTTCTGAAAGTTTATTTAAAAAAAGAGAGAGAGAGATCAGCACTTCATAAAGTATATAATCATCTAATCACTAGGTGGTACATGTGAAACTAATATAATGTTGTATGTCAACTACAATTGAAAAATAAATTTTAAAAAATACTAGAAGATTTTTAAATTAAAAAACGAGATCAGGCTTTCTTCTAAGTCCATTTGGAAAAATCTGTCTCCTATGAAGACCAAGCGAATCTCCCATGAACGCCAGCCAGAAGCAGGGTTGCTGCTAACGCCTTGGCCATGCCAGGCTCAACTGAAACTTTAGATCAAAGGTTCCCTTGTAGGAAGCTCGATATTGCTCTTCCTTCTTCCCTGAGTTTGTGATTTCTTCTACACCATACTATCATGTCTGCAAACTGTCAGTTTCACAGGGCAAGGAAACAGAAAAGCAAAAAGTTAAATTTCCTGTTGATAAATGACAAACATAAACATGTGCCCATTAGCCACTTTAAATTTAAAATAATAGAGGTCAGAGAGATGTGGCAGAAGAGGAAGTCAAAGATATCTGAAGTATGAGAAGGACTTGACATGGCTTACAGATGTAGGGGGCCACATGGAAGGTGGAAGAAGGAATTAAATTCTGCCCACAACCAGTGAGCTTGGATGAGAACCTGAGCCCAAATGAGAATATACCTGGCCAAGCCCTGGATCTTTAGCCCAGCGAGACCCTGAGCAGAAAGCCCAGCCAAATCATGCCAAACTTCTGATGTACAAAAACTGAGGCTAATATAAATGTTTTGTTTTAAGCCACTTCAAAAATTTTAAAACAGTGCTCAGAGGTCCTGAGCTGGCTCTTGTATCACATAGGTTCAAATTCTAGCTTTGCCACCAACCCACTGTATGACCTGATGCCATGGCACCTACCCCTGAATGTCATCTCCCATCATAAAATGGGGAAAGGGCACGTTAACATCTACTTTCTAGAGTAATATGAAGAGCAAAATGAAATGTGAAAGTAAATGGAATCATGTAAATGCAAGTTTTATGTAAACCTCTGCCTCCCTCCAAATATTGTGTTGATATGAATTCTGCACTGCATTTTTTTCTCCATTTATCCTCCATTTTAATGGAGCATAAAATTAGCTAAATGTTTATTTGTGAAATACTTCTTCATGAAAAAAAGCAACATAAATCTAGAAAGGTGACTTACTTATTGAGCTCATTCCTGCCTCAACACACTTTTACTAGTTTGAAATCTATTAGCTCCCTCTTCTCCTTTGGGATTGGTGTCTGGCTGAAAACTCAGCACCCACACTCACAGCCATAGCTTGCACAGCACAATACTCTACAGTACTGCAATGGCTCCCTCTCCTCCCACCTCCTAACAAACAGCACTTAGAAGTACTTAGACACTCATGATCTCATCCACTACTCCTAAGCCAGAGCTAAGATGGATGAAATGATTCTGTATGATAAATGGTTGGCCCTGGATCACACACGAGTCAAGAGCAAAGGAAGGCCTGGAACTGAAGTCATCTTATTGCAAGCTGGGTGTCTGTCACCTCCACCCCACCTCACCTGGATTAACAGAGGGCAGGGAGAACAGAAGACGCTGCCTACTTGTTCTGTATCCAGGACACCAGATTTGCCAACACTCCGTTCACGTGCCCTTGTGGTGCCAAAGTCCCAGGGCCCGGCTGGAATTCAGGACACATGATGCAGGCTGGTGTGTGGATTTCTGGACTTGTTTGCTTTCAGTTAAACAAACTGACTTAGATACAAAAAAATAAGTCCAGGTTGATCAATCTTCAGAAGTCTCATAACTCACCTCAAGAAAACCTTCATGTTCATTTTATGTGAATGTGTTCAATAGCATTAAATGTAACTTTACCCATCCACTCCTCCAAATAGGACATATACCCTTGAATCATGCCAGGTCACTAAGGAACTACCAAATAAAATGACTATTAGAATTAATTTCCTTCTCATAAAGCCTAAATTCTAGTTTTAATATACAAAATAGGAAAACTGATAAACTTCTGATAAATTGAAAAACATAAAAGCAGAAAATGGAACTCAAAGTACAACCTCTTTATACATATCTGAAGTTCATTATTTAGAGCCTCATTTCTTGCTGTTGAAACTGTCAGTCGGTTGATGTGATGATAGGCCAGAAATACACATTAGAGCACAAGCTGGTAACATTAATAGGAGACTTTGGATGTGCATTAACAATTGCTGCATTGTAAACATTCACTGTGAGAATGAACTTTGTATTTGTGTGGAAAAGGCAAACATTTTGGCATTTGAAGTAAGTAGAAGTCTATTTCCAATAGTGGCAAGACAGATACACACCACCTACTCAGTTAATGAATCACCTTCCTTCTCCTGCCCTTCCCCAGCTGAAGCCCGGGGAGTGACTGGGCTTGATCTCAGGGGTGGCCATCTACCCTAGGCACATTGTCAGATGCACCAAAACACAAAGTGACTATTCAAAATAATAAATTATTCTCTTACATATACCTCCACTGATGCAAATAATTGAGAGGGAAGTACATTCTCTTGGGACTCATAGATAAGAGAGTGAAGGCCTGCTCAGAATTACTGACAAATGAAAGAGCATTACAGTACTGTCAAAGAGTCTGGTGTTCTTTTTCTGGCTGCCACTCATAGTGTGACCCTTGGCAAGACATGAACACAAAACCATTGCTTTTTCCCTGACATGGACCTGCTCAATTTATCTCATAGGATTGTTCTCCAAGTTCTTTAAAAAGCTTATGTAAAATATTAAAAGCATTATCATTGCTATTAAATTATTTAAAGACAATTTTTTTTCATTATGTAACTTTGTAAACTATCTTTAGGGTCTAAAAAATGCTCCTAGATCTATTATCTAACAAGTAGAAATAACAGAATGACAGAAAATCTAATTATAATTCTTCAAATTCATTAGATCCATAATTTGCATTGTAATGAGTCTGCTGGTTAGATGTTGATTAAAATCACTGCTGTATAAAGTGATTCATTCAATAATTCTTTGGGAATGCAAATTCAAGTGTAGGAAACAATAAGCACACTTTAAACATGAAATAATGTTGACATTCTAGGAGATGATTAAGCAAATTAAGAAGCCATAACCCAAAATGTTTTAAAATGATGTTACTGATTTCCTCAAAACTAAAGGATTAGAAAATAGAATTTCAATTTATAAGTCAATTATAAACCTTTGTAGTCAGGTATATTAGAAGCATATAATATTCAATAAAAAGGCATCGAGGCCAGTATACGAATGTGAGCTTTTAGTTTTATAGGAACACAAGTTGTAGTTGTTAACCAACTCCTGGCACTCAACTTAGGGGAGTCCTGCCTTGAATACTAATCAAAGGGAAATAACCTTAAGTTAACACTCTAATTTAAATCCTTTTTTTAAAAAATCATAACAAGGAAACACATTCCTCTAACAAACTTGTGGAAGATTAGAAGTGACTGCAGAGAGCATGTTTTACAGAACTAATGACTTTGATGCCTGGCAGCACTTTTTACCAGAATGATCAAAGACCTCAATTATTGCTTATTTCTCTGGATAATGATTAATGCTTGTGCACTGGTAGTGTGGAATATCGTACATACAACAAGTAAGTCTGCAGCAAGTAAAGGTGTTACATTTGCTCCCATTTCTCCTGAGAAACAGGCTTCAAGAGTCATTTCCGTAAATGGTATTGCAGAGCCTAGGATTTAATAGTGACATGGCTGGCATTTTAGATGATAAAATTAAACATGTCTAAAAACATGCAGCACAACAAGAGTTAACACACTTGATTTCCTGTTCCACATTTATTGGGGCTAGAGAGACTAAAACAGCTATTTTCCTCTCAATTCATTGGAAAAATATAATATGACAGCAATTTCTTAAATACAGAACAAAACTTTCTGGATTATGAATCATCATGAGATGTAATAGCCTATAGATATCAATTGTGGCAGCATTTTAAAATATCATTTATCTAAGGCATTCTGAAATTGTCTCTGAAGCTACACATATATACATGATTCTATACACATAAAGGCATCCATTCATGAACAGAAAGTCTTTTAGAAGCACTGTGTAGGAAAGGTTAAAATAATACATACATGTTTAGATTCTGAATAATTTATGAGTCAATTTTGGGTTCCAAGAAGCAGTGATTTACATTTAAATAAGCATTTAGATTTTCAGACTTGGATAGGTAAAATGTTTGTGATGCAGGCTACAAGAAAAGTCACTGTGAAGCAGACTACAAGAAAATTCAAAATTATTCCTTTTTCAAAGACCTCCTTCAAAAGAGAAACTTCAAGTCCAGAACAAACATGAACCAGTAGGATGCCTAAGATTCTAAAATGTCCTTCCATATGAATTTCCTCCTCATTTCCCTACCTAAGAAAAAGAGAAGAGTTTTTAGAAGGGGCAATGGCTAGATGTTATGCCATTACAACCAGTAGTGTTTCTGGATGGTTAAGTTCTTGCATCCAATTTTGATGAGGGATTTTAAAATTTCTATTTCAAATGGACTCTACCACTCAAAACACAAAAATATTTTGTTACAACATCCAAACATGATCATGCAAACCCAGATTTCTTCCTAATACAGAATGAGAACCACTAGGGAAGGATAAAGCTGACAAAGGGACGAGACAAGGTTGAACCCTTTCACTGGCAATTATCCAAAATGACATCATCAGTCTAGGTTATCAAGTTGTCAGCTCTCTCTTTTATAAACAAATTCTCTTGATTGGCTTACATCTCAACCCTGATGCACCAGATATACTTAGATTTCACCTACCAATCTGTTCCTTTTGATCCTGACAATCTCACACAGGCCAATTCTCTTAGCTATTGAGGGAAGAAGTCACCGTTTCCCAGGTACTTTTCAATATTTAAAAACTTAAGTCCAGTTATTTCAAGTCTGTTTGACAAACAACCCCACTCCTTATTCTCCCCTCACATACACACACAAAAGAGCTAATTCTGATATAACAGTATCTCTGTGAGAAGACTGTTCCTTCCATTTTTTCCAAGGAAATAACATACATATTTTCTTCCACTTTTACTCCAAATTCAGGAGCTCCACCTTTAATAACATAGTCTTTTGGGTTACCTGAAATCAGCCCATTTTAAGATTCTTTGTGGAACCAAGCCTGAAGAGTTTACTGAGTAGTGTGCTGCCACTATTGACATTCTTGACACAAAAATTCAATTTCAGTTGAGTCCCTGTGATTCCCCTGAGCAATTATAAATGCCTTTTACTATAACGAGGCAGTGTAAAACAAGGCAAATTATTCAAATATATATATATACACACACATTTATACTAGTATGAAATACATTGATAGAGGAGATCATTGATTTCTTTTTTCTGAAGTGTTTTGAGTTTTGAAGGAAAATAAAGACACTTAATATTGAGAAATTTCTAATAAATGATTAAAAATGTTTTTGGTTGGCTGCCATTCAAAAGTTTCCCCAGCGATCTCATCAATGTTCTATACAAACTGTAAATAAAAATATACATGACCAAAAGTACTATATGTATATATACATACATATATACATAGTATGTGTGAATTAAAGTTCCTTAAATATACACATCCCCACTTGGGATATATTCCATTACATAGGTAATAATAGGCCCAGATAGCAGCAATTTAATAATGTAGTTATCCAGTTACTCAGAACATATCATAGGTCCTGATAGTTCCTGACATGGCTTCAAGGAGAGCTCTCCACTGTCATTAATACAGTTCTCATGAGGCACCAGGCTACATTGCTGATGGCAATTATGTCATCCTGTCACTGGAAGAAAAGTTATTGTCCTTTCAAAACCCATTTATTCAAAATCTGCTATGGTATAATGGGAAAAACAAGTCATTTTATTTCTTAAATATTTTGGTTGTTTTATCCGTGCCTTGTACATACAGAAAAGTATTCAGATTGCCTTAACAGACACTAAACTTGGCTAAGAAGACAGCTGCTCTGAATTGTGTTTGAAAATATAGAAATAACCTGGCCAGTGTGGCTCAATTGGTTTGAGCATCATCCCGTACACCGAAAGGTCACAGGTTCGATTCCCAATCAGGGCACATACCTAGGTTGTAGGTTCGATCCCTGGTCAGGGCGAGTACTGGAGGCAACTGATGGATGTTTCTCTCTCTTTCTCTCTCTCAAAAAAAAAGGTAAATAACATGATTACCAATCAGTATTTTTACAAACTGAGTTTGCATGATGTCACATTAAGTATTGTTTTTAAAAGAGTTATGTTTATGAGTCTATACTTGAGTAAGTTAAGAACGTACAACCAAAATTTACATATATAATATGCAAAAAACCTTTAGGTTACTTTATATTAAACAATATTAGTCACAGAGGAAATACAGAATGGCTTTTACATAAACATTTGTGTGTTTTACTATTGTGTGTAATAATACACACTATTATTTTATGTATCTATCCAGGCACACCCAGTGGACAGAAATTCTAGGTGGGCAGCAAGTTATATGGGTTCTAGATATACATATGGACTTTAATACTCATTCTTGGTGTGTACTTTTAGGTCTAATTCTAAATTTTTGGGTGTATGAACACAGCGCTCAAGAAAGGGCCCTGCTATCTATGATGCAGGTTTTGAACCTCTGCCACTCCACCCAAATACTTCATGTAAAACAAGCTTGTAGACAGCAGCCACTGGCTCTCTGAGAAGAGTTTATCACCTTAAAAAAGTTATACTTGCCAAGAAAGAGAGACTAAATTAGACCATATTGTTTTATAGGCTGAAACCCTTTTACTGGGAAGGGACAACTTCCTCTGCACAGCAGTTTCTCCTGCTTGAAGCTGAGATCACACAGGGAGAAACCTATTGTGTTTCTGCCAAGTGACTGTGGGAATGCTGGGAAAGCACGCCCAGGAGCTGGCAGAGGCAGAGCCACCTTATCACCTCCTGCGATAAGCAGCCTGCTTTATCACTCTGACGAGAATTTCCCCTGAAATGGTCTCATCCACGGGTTTCCCCCCATGTTTCCCTTGGTAGTCAGATCAACACAGAACAGACTCTAGCTTCTCAATTATCATGTATGTTGCCAACCGTGACAACACCTTTATTATACTGAATTGTTCACTCAGGCTCCTTGAATTTGGCTGGAAGTTGAAGAGTCCCGTGGGATCCTTTAGGTGATAAAATGATGCTGTGTTAGTTCCTTCCCAAGAACCTGAAGCTTCTGACATGCTCCACAGATACAACCTGGACTGCAGAACCTGATTCTCTTTACACAGGAACACACACACCAGTGCTTGGCCTTTTCTGGCGCCACAGGTGGGCAGGCAAGTTCAAAGTCTGGACACAGAGGCACTTCCAAAATTTGGCAAGAAAAAGGAGGCGAGTTCACCAAGTGGGGCTTTATCACTGTGCTATGTGGCACGCGGACACAAACAGAGATCTTTAGGTTGTGGATGGGTCATGCTTTTTCTTCTTGCCCCGGCAGCACTTGCAGACACAACAGATTATACAGGGGGAGGCCAGGAGTAGCAAGGGTGAAGTCACCAAGGCAATGATGCCCAACCCCACAAGAATCCCAACCACCTGGAAATTAAGAAAGAAAGAAAAACTATTTTAGCAGTTGAATCTTCCTACATGTCTACTATACCATCGGCTATGGACTCAAAATTCCCACTGAAACCCTAATCCCCAATATAATGCTGTTTGGAAATGGGGTTCTTTGGGAGGAAATTAGGACATGAGGGTGGAGCCCTCATGAAGGGATTAGTGCCCTTAGAAGAAGGGACACCAGACAGCTGGCTTCCTCTCTCTTCACCCTCTGCCATGTGAGAACACAATGAGAAGATGGCCATCTATAAACCAACAAGAGAGTCCTCACCAGAACCCAACCCGAGCCCTGCTGGCACCCTGACCTTGAACTTCCAGTCTCCAGACCCATGAGAAATAAATTCCCATTGTTTAATCCGCCCAGTCTATAGTAATTTGTTATAGCAGCCTGAACTGGCTAAGACGCCATCTCAGACACATAAAACAGTCACAATTATGGAACATTTTAGCCAGTCCCCAGCAGTGGTCTGAAGTGAATAATTCAGGAAGATACCAGACACTAAATCAAAGGTGAGAACAAACCAAATGCTAAGTCAGGCTCTGGCACGGGATTAGTATAATCATGAAATGTTGGTGTTGGCTCTCTCTCTACCTGAGTTTCCTCAACAGCTTCATAGGGATGTTAATAATGATTACTAGGCTATTAACACTGGCTCCTTCAAAAGAAGCATAGCCTTTAATAAATATGAAACACTATTAAAAATAAACCAGGGCTCCCTTTGAACCTGTCACATAATCACACAATGGCATGTACAGAGGGATCTAAGCCCCTACAGGGGCTCATCAGGTTTAGAGCACTGCCTTTCATTGCAAATGCTCTATGAAGGGCTGTAGGAAAGTCATCCCACCATCTTTTTCAGGAGGAAAGAGCGTCTGCCCTCATTCCACAAGTCACTGTTATTTACTTGGCTGCTCTGGTGCCCTGCTCCTCCACTTATCTTTAAGAGTATTGTGCCATGAATTAACTCTAGGCAGTTGATCCATTACTTTTCCCTAGCCCTACCCCAGAATTCCCCAGAACCTCCTGGGCTAGAATGGGTAAGCAGGAGTAAAGTGGGAAGGATGAACAGGCAGGTTTTCTAAGCCATTGTGAGTCTAGTGTATCTCATGCTCCTTTTAAGGTCAGGATACCTGTGTTCGGTTCCATATCACTGAGGCTCTTGAGTGGCCAAGCTTATTCCGACATGGCCCTTTGTCGTAATGTCTGAGGAAAATGTCGTTCTGAAAAACAAAGCGAAAGGTTTCGGTAAGCATGTAATTCTGAATTGAGAGATGGATACTAACTACATCAGATCACCTTAGTGGAAGCAAAGGCTCTTTCTGGTACTATTAATAACAGCATCTAGGAATTCCAAGTCCATGATCTTTAGACTCTATCTCAGTAGTTTTCTACATCACCAAGTGAAAACAGGATAATCAATGAGACTCTTGACTGAGTCTAATAGAGATCAATGGCCTGACCAATTATCATCAAAAGGTAGCTCTATCAGAGGTGTGATAGGAAATGAGAGGACCATGAGTGAGGCAGCTCAGAGATGGTTGTAGTAAACAAGGTGATAAAATGCCAGTGGTTGAGATGGAGAAGAGGAAAATACAATCATGAGATATTAAGATGGGTAACTAACCAGTGGGGAAATAGGGGGAAATCGCAGATGAGGGGAAAGTCACTGGATAGAAGGTAGTGGCTTTGTCGAGAGAAACACCAGAGAGAGGGGTTTTGTTGGGAGGTAACAACCACAGTTTGGATGTGTTGAACTTGAGAGATACTTGAGACATCCAAGCAGCACTGATCAAAAGGCAGTTAGTTACAGAGATGTGAATTTGGGGGCAAAGACTTGGGAATCAGTGTACATGGGGTAGGAAAACCACAGAAGTAACTGAGATTACCCAGGGAGAGTGCAGACTGAGAGGCAAGCAGGCTGTTGAACACAGCCATGTAAGAATGGATCAAGAAAGAGCCTGGAAAAGGAACTGAGAAGAGGCCAGAAATGTAGAAGGGAAACCTGAAGAGGTGGATGGTGGTCAAGATGTCAAAGGCAGCAGAGAATCTAGGTAAGATGAGGACTGAAGTGTTCCTTGGATTTTACCCAAAAGCAGTTACTCGAAGCCTTGGAAGAACACAGTCGGGGTGTGATTAAGTGGCAATCTGAGAGCAGCAATGACTGGAGGTAAGGAAGTGTCAACAGCTTGAGGTGAGTATGCTTTATTGGTGGCTGAAGGGACAAGAGAAATGGAAAGATGTAGACTTGAGAAAAGTGTTACATACCCACTTTTAAGTGGGACAGTTGAGAATGCATGGATAATTTAGAGACTAGAGAGTGGAGAGTGGATGCTGAAGTTGGAGGAGAGAGAAGAGATAACTGAGGGGACAAGTTGCCAAGGTACCCAAAGCAGATTAAAAATGCCTCATCCTCCCACTGGGGACTGGAACTATTTCAACTAAATTTTTTAGATCTAATTCATACTTTGAGTAAAAGACTTTTTTTCATATTCTCTTGATGTTAAAATTTAACCAGCATCAACAACATGCTAGAATAGGAGAGTATATTCAAAGATCAATAGACTATAACTTTTCAACACTATCTCAAAGCCAACAGAATTAAGAGCTTTGATTGTGAGTTTATCTTTTTTTTAAACAATTAGATATTTTTAAGTAAGTAATCCACTATACATCTTCCTCTCACTGTGTTTTCTTTGTTTGGAGGTTTGGGTGGGTGGGGGGTTAGCCTCTTTTCTCT
This sequence comes from Myotis yumanensis, assembly GCF_028538775.1. NCBI lineage: Eukaryota > Metazoa > Chordata > Mammalia > Chiroptera > Vespertilionidae > Myotis > Myotis yumanensis. Next base: position 78,445,186 of record NW_027223753.1, read on the forward strand.
TCATTAGCTGCCAGAATGTGCTTTCGTAAAGGCTCAGTAGTGGCAGAAGACAGAAAACTCATCTGGGGTTTAACTACTGTGACTGACACATTCTTCTGATTAATAACACTTGTCTGATGCTTTTTGTTAGGTAGTTTCCTTTAAGCTTCACAGATCCCCTGAGAGAGAGCCACTATTATTCCTCTATTTTTATTTTCTGTTAATCCTCACCCAAGGATACTTTTCTCATTGATTTTTAGAGAGTGAAAGGGAGAAAGGGAGGAAGAAAGAGAAATATCGACGCGGGAGAGACACATCAATTAGTTGCTTCCTACATGTGCCCAATCGGAGCCGGGGATTGAACCTGCAACCCAGGTATGTGCCGTTGACCAGGAAATGAACTGGTGATGAGTCACACTGGCCAAGACTATTATTACTCTTTTAAGATGCAGTCATTATGCCTAGTCACCTGGTGGGGAGGGGCAGAGCCAAGAGTCAAGTAAAGTGCACCTCTATCCCACCAAGGTACCCCAGACCTTCTCCGATGTCAGTGGGCTGATCTTATGAGCTAATTGATCGTGGCAAATGCCATACGAAATCTTTCCTGAGGCCATAGGAGGGCTTCCTGCAGCTGGGATTTGTGTGGGGTGTTGCCTAGGTGGATACCAGTCAAAGTGTGGTCCTCACTCCATCAGCTTCACTATCTTAGAAATGCAAGTTCCCGGGCCCACTGCAGACTTCCGACGTGGGGCATGGTATCTATGCTTTAACATACTTTCCACATGTTTCTGGTGTTCACTATAATTTTAGAACCACTACTTTAGAAAATTTAGTTTAGAATGGCATTTCTCAAACTGTGTTCCACGGGAAACTAGTGTCCTGGGATCCAGTGGTGGTTCTGGGTGTTCCCTGGCAAGGTCAAGTAAGTTTGGGGAAAGCTGCATCGAGAAGGGGTAGAGTGTATGTTAGTATGTCTGTGGAACCTGTTTATTTATCCTAGCGAGTTAAAGAAACACATTAGATTATGGATATTTTGGGGGGCAAGTTCCCTTGCCAAAGTTTCCAGGAAATACTGGTTTAGGCTGAAGTGACCTTCAGGACAGCTCAAGGATACCCTCCTTTCCCTCTGAGCAGTTAGAAGGTGGTAGTGTTAGTACTCAACTTTGACAATTCACATCTGCCATGAAGCTTTGATGAAGTTTTAAGGTGACACCGGCAAGTACAACCAAGTAGATGCCAAACTCGCTGAAACACACATTATATGAAATAAGTACTTTTTATTCTAGAAATTACCGTGTCTTCTTAAATGAAATTGTTTTCAGAATAGCATTACAATGACCTTACAGAGCACTTGATAAAGTGTTAAGGGAACATAAGAATGACATATATTCATGGATTTTCAGTCACTGTGTGAGATTTTGACCTTTTTCATTTTCCAGTTCAGGACTTGTTCCCTCCTCTATCTGAAATGACTGTAAAATAGATTTTTGTGGGAATTTTAAAAACTATCAAAACACTGTTGGGGCATTATAAAGACCCATCCACAGAAGTATATATGAAAGCACACAAAACGCTACAGGTTTCACTGATTTTAGTGCTACTATTAAGTTATTCAATTTTTGCTTGTCTCATGATTAACCATTTTTAAAGTTTGTACAAAGGTAACAAAGTATTATTTTTAAGATTCATAAAGGGAAAATTGTAGGACAATCAGAGGTGAAGAATTAGAATTTTGTCTTTTGTATGTTTCTCATCTGTATTCACTTCCTGCGCTGGCTTTTGTACTTGAGCGTTTTTTCTTTACAAATGCTCTCTCACCACTCTGAAGTCTGCTGACTGTACCCTTAAACATGCTTATGGTATTCTGCTCATTATGGAAAAAGGAACATTTTATAAGTTTGTGCTCTGCTACTGTAGATATTTATTACTCTATGAGCTATCTATTTTTGTAACCACTGTGGTCTATCATATCTTACTAATGGTAAAAGGGAGGGCAATATCCAGAAGAGAAGCTTGATTTGCACAATTTCAGACAATCTGTGAATGTGAAAACTATAGTGTTGCTCTGCTATAAGCCAATCTACTATAATGTGGAGAAATTATCTACCTTGAAATTCATCCTAGCAGGTGGAGTTGAGCTAAACTCCTTCTGGTTTTCCTTTGAACTATAACTATAACAAGGCCCCATGGCATCGGCCCAAGGAAAGGTAAGATGCCAATGTGCAAAGGGCCCTTTAGTTTTTCCATTAATTCTAATATAAGAGATTTTTTTACTTACATGTATATTTGTTTACACACTATAGGTGGGTATCATTGAAAAGCTTGGTTTAATACACATTTAAACCGCCCCCCAAAAGAAAGAACACCTAGCTTTATGCAGTGACAGGAATACCTCATCCTCTGAAACAGCAGGGATGAGGATCAAGGCAGGAGCACCCTCAATGCCTGAGAAAAAGTCAAAGTCACTGTTTGGTGTCTGTCTAGGGACTGGATTTTGGACAATCACCCTTCTCCTAGACCCATGCTCTACAACTTTTCTATAAACAAGGATCAACACCACATGTGACATGGAATACTTGTCTACAGAAAAACATCGTTACCAACAAGGCAATGCCCCTGGCTAAAACCAAGAACATGAGGTCGCAGAGAACAATGACCAGAAAACAATGCTGTGTATCCAGCCACCTGGCATCTGTGCCGTTTAGTCTCTGAGTCCTGGAACAGTCAAGTGATGGAACAGTGTGTTCTTGCAACTCCACGCCACAAACACATTTCGGCCAGAGGATGGAGAGATCTGGCGCACACATTTATCCCCTTATATTCTGGCTTCCTAAAGAGAACCTCATGGGCTCAGCCTGCTTGTGGATCTGAACCCAATTAATATTCTGGTGAAATCTGGAGGAAAACAAAAAAAAAAAGACTTCTCCCATTTGTAAAGCATGAGGGGTGGACAATCCATCAAATCCTCATCTAGAATAGCACTCCTCTGGATTTATGAGAGGTCTCCACTATCAAACTTACTGGTAATTCAAGGATTATAATAGAATTGTTTAAAAGAATGAAAACATTTCTCTCAACCTGAACTGCTAAGCTTCTAGATCAGCCATGGGCAAACTACGGCCCTCGGGCCGGATCCAGCCCGTTTGAAATGAATAAAACTAAAAAAAAAAAAAAAAAAAAAAAGACCGTACCCTTTTATGTAATGATGTTTACTTTGAATTTATATTAGTTCACACAAACACTCCATCCATGCTTTTGTTCCGGCCCTCCGGTCCAGTTTAAGAACCATTGTGGCCCTCGAGTCAAAAAGTTTGCCCACCCCTGTTCTAGAGGCTAAGATGTCAATTTTCTTCTCCCCAATTTATACCTCTTCTTGTAACACTGACATAAAACTGATTAAGATACTTGCTCATAGATGTCATCCTAAACAACTTATCGAATTTTCAGTTAACACCCAGGCACATGGGGGTCAGCATGCATCCCGTATCAACTGCACGCTCACTCTGCAACTGCGTATGATACTGAAGCACTACAAGACTTGCTTATTGAACTGAAGCAAACTGGGCAATTAATATGGACAACTGGGAAAAGAATGCCGCCCACCCGTGACTGAGGGCTTACACTGACATGCACATATTGTATAGGTCCAGACTGCCCAAACCGGGAATACCTGTAAACTACGTAGGCGGCCTTAAACTTTAAAACACTGTAATTGAAAACAGTAGGATTAATTCTCAACAATCCTTTACATCATCTTTTAACTGAGGTTACCACTAGCCTTAGCACAGGACTGAATGAAACTCCACCTGAATTTGAGAAGACATGCTTCATGAACGGTTAGGAAAAAGAACAACGAGACCAAACCTCTTTGTCTAGAAGGGAACCATGACGAAACGGTAGCAATACCTCTGTCATGCCAATGAATGAGACAGTTACCTGAGAGACACCATTGATTTGAATGGCTTTTTTCTTTAAATTCAAAAAGAGGAAAACAACCTATTGGCAGTAGGCAGCACAATTGCTCCCCTGAAGATGCCCAGGGCAATTCCCCAGAACTTGTGAAAATGTTACCTTACATGGCAAAAGGGATTTTTCAAGTGTGTTGAAATGAAGACCTTGAGATAGGGGAGATTGTCCTGTATTGTCCAGATGGACCCAATCTAATCTCACTGGTCCTTAAGGTAGAGAAGCTCTCCCAGCTGTGGTCAGAGGCAATGACTCCGAAAGCTATGACTATAAAATAAGGGTCAGAGGGATGTGATGTTGCAGCCTGTGAAGATAGAGAACAAGGCCATGAGCCAAGGAATGCAGGCAGCCTCCAGAAGCTGGACAAGGCCAAGAAGTGGATTCTCCCCTGCTGCCTGCAGAAGGAATGCAGCCCTGAGGACACCTTGATCTTAACCCAGTGAGACCCACATTCGACTTCTAATGTTCAGAGTTAAAGATAAGTTGGTGTCATTTTCAGCCAAAATTTTGTGGTAATTTTTTAGAATAGCAACATAAAACTAAGACACTAACAGTCCGTTACATAATAGAATGAAACAATGCCCCCCAAGCAGGAAATGTCCCTAAAACAAAAGCTTGTCTTTTAAAGAAAAGGTGACAGGTGTTATGGATATCTAAAGTAGCAGGCTCAGGAAGTCTCATTAAGAAAAATAATTTTTTTGGCAGGACAAAAGTAGGCTCAATATTTTGAAAGGAAAGGCTGTAGGACACTGGCTGTTGCACAGGTACAGGATGGAGAAAGATGCCGGGAGAGAGTCTTCCTCGTGGAACTTACATCCAGGTTCTGCAGACAGTACCAGCAAAACGTGTGCTTGCAGTTCTTGCACATCATCTGAGCACAGCCTTCGTTGCGTTCGATATAAACCCGGCAAAATGGGCACTGCTTAATGGGGGCATCTGCATCTGTCCCAACGAGGGCCCTAGAAACACAGTGGATGAGAAATTATTGGGTGGGGATGGAGAATGCTGCCTGATTTTTTAAAAAGCCAGGACCACAAGGGTGTACACTAACCAGACCTATGCTAAGAATAAGCTATGGTAAATATAATGGATAAATAATGCCCTTCTAACTCCATTTTATGGCCAGCAATTGGATCTCCTAAGGCTCCTGATGTTTAGGTAGTGAACTCTTTGTAATCTGTGCTTAATTTACCCGCCAGGGAAAAGAGTGGGGGTAAAAATAGGTGTGACAGAAATTATTAGTTGTTCAGATAACTCAAAACAAAACCAAAAAATACCTTAATTTATTTATCTTTGGCTTTGCGTGGATTATATCGTCGTATTTTCCACAACTGATTTAATTCATTATTTTGCCCAATTAGTATTTCATTCTCTGAGCACGCACTAAGTAAAAAGTGCAAGAAGTCTGCTACACGACAGAAAAACTAGCTCAGGATCTGACAGGGCATAGATAATCCATCTAATAAGCTGTTTAAATAAACAAATGAAAGAGGCTGTGGGGAGTCAATAATCAATACTTTAAAGTAAATGCCCAATGTCATTGAAAAGACCTGCTCCAAACAAATGGATAGGCCAATACAGGGTCACAGCTCAGTGGGACATAGAAAAGAAGGGGAGGGTGGGTGTGGCAGGGAATGCTAGATGAGCTACAGAACTGGGCAGCACTTCAGCTACTGTTCATCAAAACAGACACCCAGCCCAGAGACACCCACTTCACAGTGTTGTAAAAACTATGACAGAATTTGGTGCTCACAATAATCTCATAGAGCAGTGGGACAACTACTATTTTAATTGTCTCCCCCCCCCCCCCCCTATTTTTTTCAAATAGAGAAACATCCCATAGGGTCTGAGTAGCTTGCATGAGGTCACATGGATGCCAAATGACAATGTCAGAATTCAGTCCTTCTCCCTCTGGGATCTTTACATTGCCCTGTGACACCCGGGACCTTCCTGTGGTGGCAGCGAAAACGGAGGTGGCACTGGCTAAAAGGGCACATGCCTGCCCGGTGTACTGGATCTGTTTTCCCTCTTGATTTGTTTGGTCTGAGATTCAAGCACAGTGTCACAGCCAGGTAGCACTGCTGTTCCTGAAGAATGGCTCTACACATTCTCAGGGCGCCGAGGGCTAAGCCAACTGGACTGCAACACTGGCATTTCTGTTCTTGCTGGTGCAGAACAGCCATAGCCTCAAGCAAAGCAAGGGATCAAACACAAAGGTCTCTCACTCCGGGCCCTGAGGCTGCCATAAAGCCCTCCCTACCGAAAGGTACAGATTTAATTGCTTCTCATCATAACAGAATCTCAACCTTGGCACCACCTTTTCAAAGCATCAAGTAGTGAGAGATAAGCTCTTTTCCTCTAGTACCTAGGCATTTAGCACTGCACTATACTGAAGGCTGTTTCTGCTGCAGCCTTCTCTCTGCTGTGATTGGCACGCCTCAGGAGCTGGCAATTTAGATAGGGGAGAAAATAATTTCTGCACACTTTGCAATCTGGAAGAATGAGGTATGTCCATAGCTGGCAGGTCTGATATTAAGCAAATGGCTGTGAATAAGCTAAGACTTCCAACTGAGAACCAGTGGACCACATGACTCTCTAACTATAGGGAAATCAAAACTCATACAAACTCTAATTTCAGCAGTATCTGAAAGATGCTCTGGGGTAAATAACTAAAATCCCTCTAGAAATGCTTTTGTGGGTTAGTCTTTGTTAACAACTTACCAGTCTTGAGACACTTCTCAGAAAGTGCTGCAGGCAAATCATGAATCTCTAAATTCCATCACAAGGTAACTCCTCCTCCAAGCAACATATTTTGTGTTTCTGAGAAAACTAGTGAATAATCCCAAATACCACATTTTTGTTCTTACCCGTGCTCTGTTGGCAAGACGATAGGCTGACTGTCTCTACAGGAGACCTCGGCGTGCCAAGCATCCTTGCAACATGAGCAGAACTTAAGGTGGCAGGAAGGGCACTCCACCAGCACAGGCTGTCCTGGGTCACCTGACACAACGGGGCACACCGTCTGACAGTCTGCGACGGGGCACCACGTTCGGTAGGGGTCCAGGTGGACTTCTAAAGTGTAAAGAAAGGGAATGTGATGGTCTCTCTGTCGTGCATTCAAACTCAAGGCTTTCTCCCCTTCATTTCTTCTCTTTTACAAGCTAACATTTATGGAAGCTTAGGACAACCAAGGGCAGTGATTTCTTCACAATGGATTCAAACCTAAAAGGTCAGTCAGCCCTGCCACATTTCCCAGAGTAGGTGCTAATGGAATAGGTCACCATTGCCCTTATCTATATATATAAAAGCCTAAGCAACCGTTACGACAGAATGACCAGAATGACCAGTCGCTATGATGTGCACTGACCACCAGGGGCAGACGCTCAATGCAGGAGCAGCCCCCAGCCCACAGGCCCCGATCACGGATGGCCTGCCAGCCAACCTGCTGGTCCCTCCTCCTGGCCGGCAGGTCCCGGACTGGGACAGGGAACCAGGGGTGGGTGGAGGCGGATGCTGGCAGCAAGAGAAGGAGGAAGGGGGGAGGCAGGGAACCTGATCAGCTCTGATCGCCAGCCAGGCCTAGGGAACCCACCCGTGCAAGAATTTCATGCACTGGGCCTCTACTAAATAGATAAATAGTGTTGTCATTAACCAAAATTTGCAACTGTTGGACTACTTCCCACCTTTCAGCACTCGAGATAGTCAAAAATCTCAAGTATCATCTACAATTAATTTGGGTACTATCTTGGAGGAAATTGGACATGAAGAACCTACCAAAGCAAAAGAAAAAAATGCATAAAAGATTTTGTCGTTTCAGGCACTCAGAATAGGTAGTGAGGTTTCTTCTGCTGTTTAGAGAGAAATTAAAGAATAAGGAATAATCACATAATTTAGGGACCAAATGATGACTTAGCTAAAAGGTCAGATTGGCTGTCAATTTGAATCTTCTTGCTGCCCTACCAATATATCACTTAGAGAACATTTGTAAAAGACCCACATACTCTAAAAACCAAAGGTAGGGACTTTCACAGACTAAAAAATGTCAGGTACCTCATCAGATCCATGAGGCATGCAGGAAAGAAGATGGGGTTGGGGGATGGATGACTGTTTACAAATATTTACAAATCTTGTTCAGTTTTTCATTTTTTATATAATAACAAACTCCATGTTGTTGTTATATAACATGACCTTCAGGGAACATATACATGAAAAATGTGTTATTTGAAGGGTAGAATAGCCCCTTTTTTTCTGAACCAATGTACAGGGTGTGACAAAAGTAGGCTTATAGTTCTGAGTATGAGGACCACAGAGTTTATTCTTGTGTTATTTGTTATTGTATTATTTCCCATATGAACAATTATAAATCTACTTTTGCCCCACCCTGTATTTTGCAAATTTTGAACTGATGAGATTCTAGTTTTCAATCTCCTAAGGACTGTGATTTTTTAAAAATATATTTTATTGATTTTCCACAGAGAGGAAGGGAGAGGGACAGAGAGTCAGAAACATCGATGAGAGAGAAACATCGATCAGCTGCCCCCTGCACACCCCCCACTGGGGGATGTGCCCATAACCAAGGTACATGCCCTTGACCGGAATCGGAATCGAACCCGGGACTCTTCAGTCCGCAGGCTGACGCTCTATCCACTGAGCCAAACCGGTTAGGGCAGGACTGTGATTTTTGAAAATTTCCACCCAGGAGGCAAGAAACCCAAAGGGAGGTGCAAAAAGAAAATGAAACTATTAAGTATGAGCTTGGTTTTAAAGGTAATAATTTTACAAATTCAGTACCAGAAGGGAAAAGTCCAGTCAACACTGTCACCATTAATGTCTTGCCTAGAAAATGTAACAATTGGATCTATGCTTATTATAGGTTTTCATCAAAAAGAGCATCCTTAAACATATTTTCTTATTTAATTCTGGGGGACAGGGATTGGAGCCTGATGGGCCAAATATAATCAGAAATGGGAAACCTATGATTCATAGATCCTCAGACCCCAAGTGAGATGGGCTGTCTAAGATCCCTAAAATTTTGGGACAGGCTGGTTAGAAAACCAAGGGGATAATGACACACAGGCGTTCCAAGGTCTTACCTTGTATGTCCATACCATTTATATTTTCATCCAAACTCTTATAACTGTTTCACAAATACTAAGCCCAAAGAAATGTAGGCTGGTGTATAACTTAGATCTAAGGACTCCCAGATCAAATATCCACTCACCATCCATTTTAAATCATAGGTCTTTTCAAGTCTGATGACAGAACCATGAATAAGCAGCCAACCTACACATGGTTTTGATCTGAAAGCTTTCCAACTTTTACCCAAATAATGCAAAAAAAAGAGATTTACATATGTAATAAAGCAGTCCAACTTGACAAGGAGCTAAGTGAGCAGAGGGAGAGTCACAGGAGATTACTTGGGAATAGTAGTCAAGGGCCTGATGACCGATTATGATGATAAGGGCTAAGCAAGATGAGGAGCCATTGAAGGGGGGGCCATGATATGGTCCCCATTTGTAGAAGATTACTCTGGCTACCTTAGGAAGAATAGGTGCTAACAGCACAAAGTGGCAACAGAGAGATCTATTATGAGGCTATAGTAGTCATATAACCCAAGGTGATACACTGGGTTATATAAAACCTGGATTACATAAAACATTCTTTATTACTATTATGGTAAATTCAATTCTACCTCCTGGCTTTTGGCCTAGGAAATAGTAATTATGCAGAGAAACAAAATGCACCCTATCCAAAACACTGAAGGTCTAGTTTCTTCCCCCTTCAAATTTCTTTTCCAGAGTTGGCAAAAAAAAAAAAAAAAGTGAACTAATGAATATTCAACTAATTTCTTCTGCACTGGTAGTGATGAACACTTCTTGTTGCTTTGAGATGGAGAAATGTTCAGAAATCTAGAAAGAGAGAAACCAGGAGTCTGCATAAATCAGCCCCTAACAGTGCCCCAAACATTTTAATGAACATGATTTCAAAGTGATTCATTGTAACATATTTACCATCAGAGATGGACAGTTCACAGACTTGCACTGGAGTGCACTTAGGAGAATGACGATGGATTACTGAAGTAAAGCCCCATGACTGTTGGATCCTAAGACTCTGCTTGTTCATGCAATTTTTGCAAGGCAGGAAATGCTATTTAAACTGCTTTCTACTTCTGTATTCTGACAATTATTGGGAAGTAGAAACATTCTAAGAAAATAAAACTGCCATGAGACCTAAAGACCATATCTGACATCAATAACCATTTTCACTTCTCAAAAAATTGAACTCAGGGCCCTTTGGTTTTCCCACCTGAACTGTACCACATATGTAGAGTTTGTTTCTTACTCTGTAGTATATTCTCTCAACTCACATGAGCGGTTTCTCGGCCATCCTCTACATTTGTGAGGCTGTGCCCATAAAGACATCACATGAGTTTTTATTATTGTGGGGAACACCATGCCCCCAAGCTAATTTAATTACCAGCTGAAATAAATCAAACTTTTAATTTTTATGACCCACTGCATTTTTAATTATGCCAAAGTTAATTTGCTTTCTGATATCTCATAGAAAGAGGTTTTCGGAAGATAGTTAAAATGCAATTGAATTAAACTGATCAGAATTAACATCTGCTCCAGGAAATACACTCAAGCAGAGGTAGCCATCAGCACAGGGGTTGCTCTCAAGATAGTTGGAGACAACCACAGAATTTCAAACTTGGAAACAACTTTTTAGATTACCTAGTATCCACAGAAGTTAGGAGTTTGTGTAATGGGGTTAATGAGTATATGATGGGGTCAGGCCTTTTTTAACTCCTAGAATACCATTAACTATAATCATGCTACTAAATAGATTTTAATTCCCACTATCACCATGGGAACATTTTCTCTTCAAAGCAGCAACTTAGAAGGCTTCATCTCAGTAAGTCATGATCTTCTTGGAGAAGTCAGAGAAAGGGGATTCATGCTTATAGTAACAGCATACTTTAGGGAGAAAATGAATATGATAAGGTGGTGTAAGTGAATTAGCACTGATTATCAAATTTCTATACAACTCTCTAGAATCTAGGAGGACGAGCATGGAAACATGTTGGGAAAAATTGGGACTAAGTTGAAAAGAAAACAGAAGTAAAGTTATTAATTACACTATACACTCAGCCCAAGGTATGATTCTGGAAGATGCTTTCTTATTTTAGTTCAGAAAACTGGGGGAAAGGGAAGATTTAGTGGTGGCAGTGATCAATAACGACAACAATAACAATAGCTGTGATAATTTACTGAATGCACACTGTGACCAACACACAATAGTTATTCATTCTCTACAGCAGCCCCATGATAATCATTCCATTTTATCCCCATTTTATAGATGAGGAAATAGAAGTGTGCACAGGAAGTGGCACTTAACAGTGTGCCTCTCCTTCGAGACCCCTTTAGAAATCTCATCCTACATGCAGATAAATGTCTTTCCTGCAGATAGTTTAGATTTTCCAAAGAAAACTGAAACATCGACAGGGTGCTATTTTAGATTTAAAACTGGTCAACAAGAAAGAACTGGATGGAAAAGTAGAGGAATCGTGAAGCTGAGAAAGTGTTATCACCAGAAAGCACAGACTAGCTTAGGAAGGAAACCCTAGACTTAATCATTCACTTACCACAAAACACCAGAAAGGCAGGCTCATACACATACACACACACACACACACACACACACCCTCCCACACACACACAATAAGAACAGGCTTGTGATCAAAAACTATAAAAAGGAAGATGACTAATAAGAGATGGGAGGTGTTAAAAAAAACAAAACACTGAACTAATGATAAGGTCATTAAGTGTCACAGTCTTAAAAAAAAAAAAAAAAAAAAAAAAAGCCCTAGGACATCAAATAACCACACAGGGAGCTCTGGTAAGACAAAACCTTACTGCTCAGGCACAAAAGATGGGGTGGGAGCATTTCACCAAGGACAAATAAAAGAGTGAGGTGAAACCTGAAGAGCCATATCATAAATGTTATGACTAAAATGAAAGGAGGCTTGTGAAAAATGCTGAGAACAAGAGGGCTTTCAAGGAAAGATGAAAGCAGCCTCTGGAACGGCACTTGGTACTTAGTGCAAAATAGGTGCTCACTACATAAAAATGTAGGTATTGACTATCTCAGTGAATAGGACAGGATCAGCAGGATTAAAGGAAAACAAATCCTTATTTTACTTCACTTTTTTATAAAGAAGAACAATCTGGCGCTTAAAATGTTTGTTTCTAACCACTATATAATAATATAACTAGCCAAGAATAGAGACCTTAACCTATCAAGGAACTAAAGGAACTTGGAGTTATAGTAAGTAAAACAGGGTCACAAAAATAGAAAAGGTCCTTAAGGACTAGAGATGGATCATCTTAACCCAATTTTTGAAAAAATTCTTTTGAAAAAGTAGATTCTGGAAGCAAGAGTGAAGCAAAATTCTAGCATTCATCATCAGACATGTGTTTTGAGAAGCAGTAGAGAGTAAAGCAGTAAAAAAAAAAAAAAAAAAAAAGTAAAGCAGTAATCACTGGCACATGCCAAACTCAGTCCCTAATATTGGAAGACTGACACAGAAAGGGAAAGCACAAACACAGCAATAGCCAATGGAAAGTCACGGATGGATGCAAAGTGGATCCATAGAATAACCGATCAATTCCAAATGGTGTTTCTCTGCTTTGTATAAACAGAAGTGATTTGGACCCATTCAACAGATTTTTTTCCTCACAAAGACTTAGTCAAGTGTAAAGTGAAATAGAGGACAGTTAAAACACAGGATGATGCCTGGCGGTATAGCTCAGTGGTTGAGCGTTGACCTATGAACAGGAGGTCAGCTTTGATTCCAGGTTAGAACACATGCCTGGGTTGTGGGCTTGATCCCAGTAAGGGGCATGCAGGAGGCAGCCAATCAATGATTCTCTTTCATCACTGATGTTTCTATCTCTCTCTCTCCCTCTCCCCACCTCTCTGAAATCAATAAAAATGTATTAAAAAAAAAAAAAAAAGAAACACGGGATGACAAACTAAAAACGGAGGAAAGAACTTGGTATGCAATAAGAACTGGACAAAACTAACAATCATTTTTATAACCAAGACCTCAAAATTGCCTAGCTGATAAATCTTGCATTTGAGATGAATATGAAGTATATTATGTAACAATGACACATGTACAACTTAGAAAGAGTACCCCAATCAAGTAAACTTCATTGTGTAGCACTGAATTAATTAAATTTACTTAAAATGTCTATTTTCTAACATAATTATTCCTCCTTGTTTACATTTTAGGGATATACTAATTAGCTAAAATGCCTTTTTATAAATACACAAATGGGTGAAATAGTAAATTTTATGTTAGACATATTTTACCCCAATAAAAAAAACTATAGAATTTTTAAAAGTTTTATAGGTGAGGAAGCTTAGACACAGTCTATGTGATCCTAGGCAAGTTTCAATCTCTTCAATTGTAAGTTTCTGTATCTCTAAAATAGGAATAATGAAATCAATTGTCAATTCATGGGAATCTCTTACGGGGCACCTGCCTAGAACTTGTGAGAAAAAATAAATTCCATGTATGAGTAAAACTATGTGGTCCTCCTAAAATGCCTCAAAGCAGAGATGTGCAAGAGCACCTATGAAAGACAGTTTGGCTACAAAGCCCGCCCAACTTGACTGTAACCAGACTGAATACATTATCATAGCTAATGAAGAAATAAGCCAATCACAAGTAGGGATGAACACTACAAGAGCATCCAAAAGTCCCAGGCACTAAGCAAAGTCTGTCGACATCTATCCATGCGCTTTCTGGGGAAAAGTGAGTCTTGGCCAATGATTGTTCATGTGTGCCTCACGTAGGGACGGTTATTCCTGCTGTAAAGATGGATGTGGCTGTGAAATGCATATTAGCCCCGCCCCTTTCATCTCTCTCTAAAATCAACAAAAACATATCTTTAAAAACCAATATAAGGAAAGTTCTATTTCCTGCGAGTCTGTATTTTTTCTGGCTGTGGCTGAGAAAGTTGAAATTGTGTATTGCAGTTACAGTTTTCCCCTTTCCATGTACCCTCGTGGCTTTGTTGACAGCCCGCAGCTGCCTTAGCCTTCCATGCAGGTTAGTGGGAAGATGACAGGTGTAAAACCACATTTACCATCGGGTTAAAAAGAAGACGGCATACATACCTCGTTCAAATTTTAACCGCTGATAAAGCTGAAACTGATCCACAGGTACCAAACAGGCAATCTGAAACCAGACACATGATAAAGATGAGATTTCAGTCATCGCAGAGGCCCAAGTTACCAGCCTTATAATTCCTCCTTGTTTGGCTTACTGTATTATCTCTCTACAAATTAGTTTGCAAATGTCTTTGGCGCAGCAACACAAGCAGCAATCCCTGAGTCATCCCCAACCATCTGCCAGGGCTAGGAGTCGCTCAAGGCACTAGTTACAGAACTGATTGATCACCTTCCATTCTTCAATCAGCAGCTACTAAGACCAAACAATGAAATCTTTCGACTTCCCGAATTATTTGTGTGCATATGTGAAAGATGCTCTTTTTCTCTTTAGATTCATTTAAGAAATTTTTAAAAGATTATAGTTCTAGCTTTAGAATCCTTAAATACTAAAGTCAGATAGATAGTGAGTCAGGAAGTATGAAAACTTCATTTGTTGCCTAAGGAATAGTACCTTCTAAGCAACGTACAAATCACTTCTCCTGACAAAAATCGTTTCAAGAGGCCCTTGATTATCGTGCATCGCCCTCCATGCCCTGGTAGAAAAGAAAGGCCGAAGATGTTGCTTGTGTCTAGGCTCCCATTTCCATTTCTGATAGCAATGTGGACCAAAGGTTCATAAATAAGGATTCATAGCTAACCAAATAGCACTGCAGATTAGTTACTTTTAAGTTGCATTTCAAAGTCAGATGCAGGCAAAGCTAATTGCTCTTAATGTGGCATTCTAAAAAATAGCAATACCATTGATGTCAACATGTAAATATTTTGATATGGCTTAAAATATGTATAACTGAAAAAAATCTAAGAATTTGATACAGGACACACCTTGGCAATTTTGACTCTAAAGTACTGCATATTTTTGGTTAAAACATATGTTGGTGAAAGGTCTTGCAACTAACGGAAAGAAGTGTGCTTTGAGAAAACCGGAGTAAAAAAATGAGGCAGCTAAAATTGTACTTAACAAATATAATACATTTTAGAAGGCATTCAAAGTCGAATTCTCCTCCTCACAAAAATAAACAACACATTCATTTATTTTGTAAATGAATCAACTTCAGTTAAATATATGAAGAGCCACAAAACAGGTAAGTTCTGTCTTCTCCATTTTAAGTAGAGCAAAGTAAAACATAAATTTAATTTCATTATAAACTTTTGCTCCATTTGTGAGGGGGGGCGGGGAGAGAATGTTGCATTTTCACCTGGCACTTTAAAACCTCCTTAGCAATCACTAAAAAATTATGGTTAATTTTATGAGTCTTTTACCATATATTTTGTTAAAGTATGTTTACATGTTAATTCTACTGAAAGCCAGTTTTGTTTCAGCTGTTATAATACTATCTGGACTTCTTTCCTAAAAGACAAAGGTACCTCAAATAAAATGCATTTGGAGACAGAAGTTGCAAGCAAGTTGCAAGCGTGGGAGGCATTAGGGGATCAGAGTTTAGTTACTGACTTAGTCAATGATTCATTTTAGGTGGAGGACAAATAATCTAATACTACTTTAACTTTTGGGCCAAGGTAACTTGGGAGATGATATCATGTGGGCCCAAGAGACCTCAGTGATATTCTATAAATCTATTTTTAAACCCCTCCCCCCTTTAAGTGATTTGAGGTTTCTGATTCTATGGGACAGTTCTATACTTTCCTTACACCTTCTATAGCTGTTTCTGGACTGATGAAGACTTTCTTCAAACTCCTCAAAATCAACCCTTAAAAATGCTTATTTTTTCAATGACAAGCAATTTATATAACAGCTAAGTCAATAACAGTTTATAAAAAAACAAAGCAAATAGGAGGAGATAAATATTTTAAATACAGAAGGAAAGCTACTGTGAACAATGACTGAAAGCAATGCAGTAAAAAGTCAACAACAGTAGAGCTGGATGTTTAATGTTAACTTAGAAAGACAAATTTCACCAGAGGACATATTACTGCCAGCAGGAAAGTCAGAGGTCTCTAATATTTTTTGTCTTTCACTCTACTTTGAATCTCCTATTTATTATTTTTTAGGTTCGAGGTTTGTATGGAATTAAGCCTTAATAAGGTAAATCAATTTTTCTATTGAACTCTGTGATCACACAAAGTCAGGTCTATCACTTTTCACTATGTTTGATACTTCTGGAGTAAAGAGAAGCCCCAACATACACCATTCTCTCCCCACCTCTGCCACTTAGACTTGCATCTTCTCCAGGGACTTGTTGACAGTCTATTATGGCTGGAAGCCTGGGGATACAAATGAACAGGCCGACATAGAAGCTGTCCTCAAAGGACTTTAACTACTGAGGGGGGGAGGGCAATAAAGTTTTAAGAAAGATCTACTCCT
This sequence comes from Myotis yumanensis, assembly GCF_028538775.1. NCBI lineage: Eukaryota > Metazoa > Chordata > Mammalia > Chiroptera > Vespertilionidae > Myotis > Myotis yumanensis. Next base: position 78,461,693 of record NW_027223753.1, read on the forward strand.
TGATCTTATCATTTGTTGTATTTCACAGATAAGAGCTAATTTTCTGAAATGTTTCTATCACACTTTTGGCTTTAGATGAGAGAAAGCTGGTTTAGATTTTTAAAAGATTAAAAGATGATCCAAAGTATTGAATTCCCATTCCCTTGCCATTTGGAACTAAGTCGCTATTGCTCAAGGTCTGTCACAATTATAAAACTGAAATAAATGTTTTAGTATGGTTACTGAAGGCTCCATCAGGCAATAGGTTAAAGGGCTACTCCTTTTTTAAAAAATATATTTTTTATTGATTTCAGAGAGAAAGGGAGAGGGAGAGACAGAAGCATCAATGATAAAAGAGAGAATCATTGATCAGCTGCCTCCTGCACGCCCTCTACTGGAGATCGAGCTCACAACCGGGCATGTGCCCTTGACTGGAATCGAACCTTCAGTCCGCAGGCCGATGCTCTATCCACTGAGCCAAACCAGCTAGGGTGGGCTACTCCTTTCAAAAAAAATTTTTTTTAAGGAATCACAATGCCTCTAAAATTAATTGTGAAAATGAAAATCCTAGAGAATAAGAGATTATAAAAGGTATCTTATGGTATAGAATTATCCTTTTCCTGCCAACCAAGAAATTCCAAATCACTCAAAAATCATACCAGGACATTCCTTTTTAACTTTATTTTGAAATAATTTTAGGCTCACAAAAAGTTGCGACAATTATATAAAGTTCCTAAAGACCCATTCCCCCAACTTCTCCTAATGTTACTAGTAACACCTTACATAATCATAGTTAATTATTAAAATAATAAAATTTTCATTGACACAAAATAATTAAACAATCTGTAGGCCTTATTCAAATTTCACAAACTGACCCACAATGTCTTTTTTTTTTTCAGTCCAGATCCAATTTAGGACATCACCTTGCATTCGGTTCCCTTGTCTCCTCAGCCTTCTCTAATCTGGGGCAGTTCCTCAGTCTGTATTTGTCTTTCATGACCTTGACATGTTTAAAGAGTCCAGGCCAGTTATTTTGTACACTGCTCTCCAATTTGGCTTCGTCTGATGTTTTCTCATGATTAAGTCAAGATTATGCATTTTTGGCAAGAACATCACAGAAGTAATATTGGGCCATCAGGAGGTAAATGAGGACAACCTGTCTCATTACTGGTGATATTAACTTTCTAACTTGGTCAAGGTAGTATCTGCCAGGTTGCTCCACTCTTTGTAATATTATAGGGAGACTAGAGGCCCTCATCCTGGCCTGCGGGGATCAGGCCAAAACTGACTCCCCAACATCCCCCGAGGGGTGCTGGATTGCGAGAGGGCAGTTCTCAAGGTGATGCACCCCGGAATCAAGCTCCCTCTTCTCTGGTTCTGGGTGTGTCACCAGAGAACCCCTGCTGCCAAGTGACTGCAGCTCAGCAGCTCCTGCATTGAACGTCTGCCCCCTGGTGGTCAGTGCACGTCATAGCTACTGGCCAGTCGGCCAGTTGCTTAGGCTTTTATATATATAGATATTTTGAGATTCTGCAAATATGTTTCTCATCATACCTCTGGCAACTAATTTTGTATCTATCAAAAACTCTTACCTACTATAATTATTACTGTGCTTATTTGCTTAATGATGATTTTCTATATCCATCTCTATTTGTTCATTAGAATTCTGCTATAAGGAAGAAATATTGTAAATACAACATATATTTTCTTTTAATGAAATGGTTAAAACACAGAAGCTAGGGAAAGCCAGAAGGAGGTAAAAAAAAAGCCCAGACTTTACTTAGGTTTGGCCCTTTAAATTATACCTCTGCTACAGTTGATTTTAAAAATTAAAAAACCAGGTTGAATATGAAATACAACGGATCACTATATCTTGAGATGGAATGGACCTCTTGTAGATCATTACAAATCTTGAGGTGTTATGACTTGCAAAAATACTGGCAAGAGAAACAGTACTAGTCTAAAGGATAAGTGTTTTATCACAATAATACAGAAACTAAGAATGTTTCCTATCTCAACCCAGAAAATAACTATTTCCTCACAGAAAAAGAAAAACGGCCCATTTACCCATTCACCCGAGTAAACGAAGCTCACCTCCTTACCTACATACTACGTTTCAAATCCTGGGTGAAGAAACAAGAGGGCATCATTGAGAGCCAGATGGCAGGGCCCACTGGGAAAGGGGAGGATGGGGGAGTCCTGGAATTCCAGGGCCAGGAATTTTTTTTCACAGTTTCCTGCAGAGGGTGGGTTTGCTGCTCTTTTTGCCCCTTCTGCAGAGGCCTCAGTCCTGCTTCCCACAACATTGCCTGCCTTTCCCCTCAGCTCATCTAGTCTAAAAGGGACATGCCTATGTGCACATCCATGGGACACGTTCGATCCACTGCTGCCTAGTCTTCTTACATTTGCCCTTAGTTAAAGAAGAAGCTTAGAAATACTGTTCTCCACTTATATGCAGTTTTTTTGTTTGTTTGTGTGTTTTTTAAATATATTTTATTGATTTTTTACAGAGAAGAAGGGAGAGGGATAGAGAGCTAGAAACATCGATGAGAGAGAAACATCGATCAGCTGCCTCTTGCATACCCCCAACTGGGGATGTGCCCGCAACCAAGGTACATGCCCTTGGCCGGAATCGAAACCGAGATCCTTCAGTCCGCAGGCCGACACTCTATCCACTAAGCCAAACCAGTCAGGGCAATAGTTTTTAAACAAAATTTTTTAAATGTTCTAGAACAAATTTCAGTTAAGAACCTCAAAGCTATCTATTGATTCTGGCATTGCAGATCCTCTATCCTTCTCCACTTCAAAGTTTTACTCTTCTCCAGCCAACGTGTACTGCAGCCAAAGGTAATTATTATGGACAGACCCAACCCCATCCTCTTCAGATCCTGAACCTCAGTAACAGGGATATGGCCACTTGCCTGGGCACCCTCCTCTTCCCTCCACCCCAGCTCTACACTGTAATAATAAGAGATGGCAAGTGCAGGCAGTGCCAATGGGTGATTTGGGGGGACCATTTGGATTTCAAATTCCAGGAGCCACCCTCAATGAGCATGCAGTATGTATGAGTAAAAACTGTCTTTATTTTACAAATGTAGCTTCAAATTCCCTAGTATTGCACCCCCAACCCACCCATCCCCTATCCTAGTCTTCCAGAGTGCCCCACCCTAAGTCCCATCCTACAGAATTCTGGAGCCCCCATTCTTGGCAAGAGCAGCTTTCCTTCCTCTGGTGCCTGCTGTGCACCAGCAGTAAAAGGCAGGCTAGTCACTCAGTGCCCTGAGCTTGAAAGGAGGGTTGGTGGGTGAGAAGCTGTTCCTGGGCATCCACTGCCGGCTGACAGTGAGGAGAGGTTCCGTCCTTCAGACCATGTCATGGTAGGTACTCACCACTCAAATTTACATGGTCCAGACCAGGGGTCCTCAAACTTTTTAAACAGGGGGCCAGTTCACTGTCCCTCAGACCATTGGAGGGCCGGACTATAGTTTAAAAAAAAACTATGAACAAATTCCTGTGCACACTGCACATATCTTATTTTGAAGTAAAAAAACAAAATGGGAACAAATATAATATTTGTATTTGCATGTGGCCCGCGGGTCATAGTTTGAGGACCCCTGGTCCAGACCCATGGCCCACGCTCTCCCAGCAAGTGATGATACGTTCCTTTCCTAAGACTGTAAGGGACCTGCTTAAAGTAGTCATTGCCTCATTCCCAAGGCTACTGACTTCGAGCAAAGGCCTTGCCTGAATGCAGTGATGCTGTCAGAACAATCTGTGTCCTGCCTTTCATAATTCCACGTTGGACAAGAACCCTGCATCAAGTACATCAGAAATGCCCTGCAGAGCAACAGCTGAAAGGACCAGATGACACAAGGAAGGCAGGCCTTACTTTTCCCTGGATCCCGAGGAGCAGCTCCAGGGGCACGAGCTCTCCAGTGACAGGACCTCTCCACAGCTTCCATGACATTGAAGAGGAAGCTGCCTTTTCTACCATTTCCTACATAAGCAAGGAGTTCTGCAACTGGGCATTCAACACTTTGCTGATGAAGCTGTTTCTGATAAATGAGGCAGAGCCCCAGCTGAGCCAATTTGAAAGCATTAAGAAGGCAGGTAGCCTGCAGGAGGCAGACAGAGCACAGCCAAGGGTGTGAACTAGATCCATGCAGTGAAGCATTTGAAGGAAAGAACTTAAATTTCTTGTGTCTTTTGAAGATGAAGAAATGTTATATTTACAAGCATTTTCTAAGACAATAAATAATAAAGAACCATGTCTTGTAATATAAATAGCAGGACAAAGGGAACTTAAGCCTTAGCCAGATTATTTTTAACAAGCAAAGTATATTTATGTATTACCTGAAAAATTCAACATTTTTTAAAGGCAGAACATGGAGGTACAATCCAGTCAAGCATAATGTGAATATGCCCCCTTGTGATGTATTCAATAGTATTTATATTAAGAGCTCTATCCTATATAATAAAAGCCTAATATGCTAAGTGTCCGGTCATCTGTTCAAGCAATCAAAGTGTAATATGCTAATGATATGCCAAGGCTGCTCAACCACTTGCTATGACGTGCACTGACCACCAGGGGGAAGACGCTCCAACTGGTAGGTTAGCTTGCTGCTGGGGTCCGGCCAATCAGGACTGAGCAAGATGGGCCAGACACGCCCTGGATCCCTCCCGCAGTCCCTTCCTGGCTGGCCAACCTCCTGCATCCCTCCCCGACCCCAATCCGTGCACCGGTGGGGTCCCTAGGCCTGGCCTGCACCCTCTCACAATCTGGGACCCTTTGGGGGATGTTGGAGAGCCGGTTTTAGCCCAATCCCACAGGCCAGGCCAAGGGACCCTACTGGTGCACGAATTTGTGTACTGGGTCTCTAGTATAATAATAACTATATATGAGGAAAGCTTGATGTAAAGGAAATCAGAAAGGAAGGCACTACAGTCCAAGTTCATGTATGCAGGTGTTATTTGCTTTGAAAGGAGTATTCCCATATAAACTAATGAAGCTACCAATATCTCCAACATAATCTATTCCTTTCTCAATTCAAAATCAAAGACAATCACCACCATCACTCTATTTTTACTCTGAAAATACAATTGTAGCAAGTTAGTTAAGAACATGATTACCGCACATTCCTGCCCATCTTCAGCCATGCTCTTATCAAGACCAATACGTATAGAAAGGTCAATTCACACCTTCAGGTCCACTTTACTAATCGAATGGGAAACGGACTTTAGAGAATTTAATAAATACCATATCTTCATTTGCAATGTTTTTGTTTTATTTTTTCAAATACCCTTTTATAATTTTTAAGAGCCACCATGGGTTTGTTTGGTTTTAACACAGCCTAAAGTAAAATTGTCTTTAGAGTAAAACTGGGTAAATGGAATCAGAACTAGGAAAGCGTGAATGAGAATGGGTCCAGTGGGGAAAGGGTAAGAATTAAAAAGTAGAAGACAACCGCAGGGAAATGTGGAAGAAAATGTCTATACTAAGAAAATCAGAAAAGTTACTAAGCTTTGTTCCAGAGAACTGTGAGATAAATGATGGCCTTTGCTCACATTAGCCCTGACATTTGATATCCAAAGTGTTGATGGCTCGTGTTTACTAGTCATATAAAAATCTAGACCAACACTATGCAATTGAACTTTCTGCTATGATGGAAATGTTCTGTCCTTTGCTATCCAATCTGGTAGTCACGAGCCACATGTGGCTACTGAGCTCTTGGAATGTGATTAGTACAACCAAAAGAATGAATTTTTTATGTTATCTAATTTTAATTAATTTCATTGTAAATAGCCACATGAAGCCAGTGGCTACTGGATCAGACAGCACAGGTGTAGAATATAAGACTGTGATTCATTTCAAAGGCTTGTTTTGAAGCTTCACCAAACCATTCATTTCACTTATATTTAGTAGATTTTGCATACATGAATTAAGTAAAATTTCATACGAAACACAGCTCTTGCTGCCTGCTCCATGTCATGCTTTTCATTTTTATAGTCAATTTAACATCTCTCTGCTGGGTCAGGAGCTACCATGAGCATAAACAGCATTGGGCCTCTCTCATTTACCTCTCTGTCCTGGCGTGTACCAGGCACACTGTGCACGCTTAATAAACACTTGTTCACTACTGATCAAACATCAGAGAAGTCAAGAAGGAAGCATCTTTCTTGGAAGGATTATGCATAGAAAGACGATCCGGAATACCTGGATCTCATTTTAAAAACTATTTGCAGGTTGCATAGATGACTAGTACTCTTGGTGTCTAACCTAATCTTTCCCCACTTTAACTTTGTTCTGCCCATTACTCACACAAAAGTAAGCAGTATTTCTCACTAGAGTTGTACATATTCAATATTACATTTTTACTTTAAAAAAACAATTAATTCATGATTTTCTTAAAATGAATCACTTCTAAATCATTATGTATTCTTTTGATTCTTCCCTAAAAAACACTTCAACCTCGCTTGTCCCATTTTGCTGATATTCCATAAGCTGAACACAGGACCTCCAGAGGTAAACTGATTAGAAGTGGCCTATAACATTTTTCTGACTGCTTTTCTTACAAAGCAAAAAATTATATGTAAGAGTATATGTATTTGTAAACAAAACATTTATATACACACATGCACATATACACACTCACATACACATCCACTCATATATACATATATAGCTACACACATGCATGCACTATTCAGCTTCCAATGATCAAGTCCTTTATCATATATTCCATTATCTACCTGGTTCTACTCTTAGAGCCCTATAATTGTGGTGGTCAGAAGAACTGCATTAGATTTCTAGCTCTTCTACTTTTTTAGATATGTATGCACTTTTGGGCAAATTACTTAAACCCTCTGGGCCTAAGTTTTATCAGTTTGTTGAAAAGATTAGATAGTAAGTATACTGGCTATGAAAGCACCGGAAGAGTCCCTAATGAACAGCAGGTGTGCCGTGTTTGCTGAATGAATAACTTATTTCATGGGTTTCTTGGGACTTCTTTGAGACGCTTACCAACTCCCTACAAATGGACAAGAGCTGGTTATCTTCTCACTTACAGTGAACAGGCTCTGAAGATTAAAGGCAGATTTAAGGGCAAGTTATTGATCAGGGACTGAAGAAACAAAGGGAAGGGATATATCACAGTCTTTAAAAAATGGTGGAGGAACTCACGGAAAAAAGAAAGACATTTCTGATGCCTGATAAATATTAAATGAAAGGCCTTTCTCTGCTCTTCAAAAATAGCTCAACTCAGGCTACCTTCTAGTTTATTGTCTGTAACTGTGGCTAACCTGCTGTCTGATTATCTTCAAAGTATGAAAGATCACAAGACCACTCACTATTCAGCCTCCGAACCTCACATTTGGTAAATTTGATTTCTTCACCTTTGCCTACCTGTTCAGAGAGCCTTTATAAATAGAATTGAGGTAAATAGCAGCTTTAAAAGTTTGTACAAAGAATCCAAAGGTGAGTAGCAATAAAGTATTGCTTTAAAAAATTCATCTGTCTTTTGTTTCTAGACTCTCTGTTAGGGAAGTACATAGAGTAAAGATCCTAGGAAATAATGTCAAGAGGAAAGCGGGGAAGATCATGGCACTCATCCATACCTCAGCTTCCTGCAGGATCCCGTGGTTCAGGCACACCATGTCAGGGCAAGTGATGGGAGACCCACATCCGTCTCGGATTGCCAGCTGCATGTACTGTTTCAGACACTGGAAGTTAAGAAGAGAAAAGACAGACCATTACCTGCCGCATTACAGTAGCACAAAGGTTACAAAACCACCAATGTCTCTCTTCTTCCTTACTTGGCAGTCCTGGGGCTCTTGTACTCAGAAAACATAAGTTATCACAAGTGTGAATGCTAAGACCTATCACTTTGGAAAGAACGCAGAGACAGGCAATTTGGTATGACTTCATCCTAAGAAAACTGGGTTTATTCAAGGCAGCAAATTCCTGTAGGCTCACATTTTACCCACCATAGATAGGGGAAAGCCTTCTTTCTTTCTTTTTTTTTAAAACTTATTTGACTTCCCAGTTTAATTTTTACCCAGTGGTCCTCTCCCTCAAAGTTTGCCCAGAAATAGAACTGTGACCCTTGTGCTGAGCTAGCCAAACAGAAACAAAATGAAATTAAGTCAATGACTTATCCGGAACACCCTTAACAGCAAATACACCTGGAAAAGATCATGTAAAAGACAATTTGGGAGACAACTATGGGCCTTGGTGAATGCTACAGTGAGGAGGTTTGAGTACAACCTGGTTAAGGAAGAATTTAATAGGAAAACAGAAACCCAGAGGGGGAGGGGAGGGGCGGGAGAGGTGAGAAGGGAACAGTAAGAATACCAAGGACAATTTGATCTACTCATTGCCTATTGCACCTGAATCTTAGGCAGTGGATGGAGATGTGAGTCAGACTAAGAAGGTAGGCGAGGGACTGATATAGCATTATGGAAATCTCTAACTCCTCTCGGCTCCCTCTCAAACCAACCCCACATGCCCACAGGAAATTGAAGGCCATAGTTTCAGAAGATAATGCTCTTAAGAAATCTGTAAGTTGGCTTCTCAATATCTAGTAATTTGCTCATAATTGGCCAGCTCTTTGATATAAGCATGATGGGGGAAAAATCAAACTCAAATATTTGAAAAAAACACCCCCAAAATACATAAGCTACTCAATGAATTAATGACTCTTACAAAGTGATCATCTATATATATAAAAGCATAAGCGACTAGACAACCAGACAACCAGTTGACCAGTCGACCGGCTGGTAGCTATGATGCGCACTGACCACCAGGGGGCAGGCGCTCAACGCAGGAGCTGCTCTCTAGTGGTCAGTGCACTCCCACAGTGGGAATGCCACTCAGCTAACAGACTGGTGCCAGACTCTGGGCTCACGGCTAGTGAGCACAGCTGCAGCGGTGCAAGCCCCTCCAGCGGACACTCCCCCTGCGCACCCGAGCAGCAGCAGGCACAGTGGGACCAGGATGCATGGAAGCAGTGTGGTGCCCAGCCCTGCTCAGGCTCCTCCCCAGCCACCTGCCACGATCAATGCGGACAGCGAGCTGGAGCCCAACGGCCACCTGCCACGATCAATGCGGACAGCGGGCTGGAGCCCAACGAGCTGGCGGGTAAGGCCGGGCTGCGGCAGTGCGGAGGTCCACTGATCCCCGCAGGCCAGGTCGAGGGACCCCACTGGTGCACAAATCCATGCAATGGGCCTCTAGTTATTTATAATTGAACTTGGATCTTTCAAAATTACACATCTATGTATCAACCTGCTACATTAAAAATATTATTGTTGCACCAACCTTTTATAAAAACTTAACTACTAAATAAATTATATGGTTAGAATACTGATGACATAATTATGAAACCTAATTCTTTCATTGACCATCTTTATTCATTTTCTCCATCTGAAATTAAAACTCAGATCATGATTGTATTTCAGAAAAATAATCATGTATTTATCTGACTGAAATTACTGTTACAATGTACTAATGAATCAATGACTAGGGCAAACCATTTAAACCATATTTGCATCTCTTCTAGTAGTTAATAACTCCCTTCTCCAAGGAGTCAAGCTTTTTCTATGATGCTCATCACAGGAAAAAACACCCCACTGGAAAATAACCTAAATATCCAAAATAGAAGAACACATAAATAAATTATGCTAAATTCATGCAAGGAAAAGCTGAAGAATTACAAAAAATATTTTTAAATTAATTTCCACTTGTATTGAAAATTTATAAAATTGTATCTAAGCTTTCCCAAGAGTTCACAATGAATGTACTATTTGCTAATATAATGTTCTTAGGTACACTGCAACCACAATATATAAAACCAATGAATTTTTAAGCTTCCCACAAGTACTTTCCTGGCCACAATATTACATGACCCATGATTTTAGGACAGAGGTTAGAGCTGTATACAACCAATGATAGGGTGTAATTATATACATTCCATTTACTCTGTTGTTAAATGCTAAGAAACACTGGTTCTAGAAAGAGATTTGTAAGTACCGGTTGCTAAGTAATGCTCTACTGCAGGCACTTACACTCCATCACTAGGGGCCTGCATTTCTATTCTAAGGCAAAGAGGGAAAACAACCAACTCTAGTTATTGCTTCTTATTAAATTTTCAAGTACCTTAGGTTGATGATATGTCTTCTATTAGCTTGCACTAAAAATTTAATCTTGAACTCTCCCTCTCTTCTTCAAAATCTCTGGCTAAAGCACAAAAATACTGAAAACATACCCATGAACCCCTGTGCATGTTACACAAACCAAACAATTCCAGAAGAGACTGGCATCTAGCTTATAAATAAACACAGAGGAACACAGAAGGAGAAAAGGAAAAACAATCATCATTTAGTCGCATTAAAAAAAATTATATTCCAATAAACAATAGCATTAAACAAATGTCTAAATATGTAATTTTCAAAACAGCTAACAAAATCTACAGGAAATGTTTCAAATAGAACATCTCAAATATCCTGATGCCCAAAGAAAGAAACAAAAAACTTGTCTTTTAGATTGTCAACATTTCACTTCATTAGTTTGATAGAACATAACATTCTTTAGGCCATGAAGTGCCATGTACTAGTATAATAAACACTGTTCCTCAAAATCCTTCCACAGCCCTCAAGGATTCAAAAGAGATCTAACCAAGAATTTAACATCAAACACCCGGTGAGCCAGATGACTTGTATTATCTCTTCCAGCTCTGAGAGCCTATGAATTATGTACAGTGGGACCTTCCCAAAAAGAGGTTTCTCCTAGACCCCTTTCAGGTGCATATTTTCCAATGTACCAAAAAGCATTCTTTTTTAAAAAAAAAAGTTTTTATTGATTTGAAAGAGAGAGGAAGGGAGAGGGAGAGAGAGAAAAACATCGATGTGAGAGAGAAACTTCAATTGGCTGCCTTCCAAATGCACCCCAAAGGAGGATTGAACCTGCAACCTGGGCATGTGTCCTGACTGGGAATCAAACCAGCAACTTTTCGGTACATAGGACAATGCTCCACCAACTGAGCCACAACAGTTAGAGCCCAAAGGGCTTTCTTTATAGGTGTTCTCATCTATTAGCTGGACAAGGCAAAAAGGGCTACAACATTTAGACAAAGCTCCTAAGAGATCCACCCAAAATAATATACATATATACATATATATTTACTCTAAAGTTGCTTGTTGTCTGTCACTAGATTTTATACCTTTCTTTAAAATTTTCTCTAAGAAATAAAGCATTACAATGAATAGTGAAGGGAACTGGATTCTAACAATTAAGATTGAAGTATAAACTCTAAAGTTTTCTTCAGCATCTTGGGCAAGTCATTAATGTCTCCAGCTACAACATTTTCAATTATAAAATGGGACAATACCACTTGCCAAGCCTACTCTTACAGAAATAGAGAGTCCTTCATGAGGGTAAATACATGAAAATACCATGAAAAGTAAAAACAGGTATGCAAATATCCTATATAATAAAAGGGCAGTATGCAAATTGTCCCCTCAACCAGAGTTCTTCCGGGAGTTTAACCAGGGAGCAGGCCAGCCGGGGGAAGGGAGGGAGGCCCTGGCAGGCAGCCGCTAGGGACCCTACCAGTGCACGTGGTCCTCTAGTAAAGTATAATTGGAGAACAGAATAGCTGTTTCTGAAGTACAGGTAGGCATGCAGAAATAAAAGTCCCCAAACGATGCAACCCCCAGAAATTAGTTTCATGATGGTGGGGTGGGGAGGTGAGAGGAGAATACCTATTGATGGAAGGAAAGAGGTAATGTGTACTATTAGCTGAAAGTTTAAATTGATCTTGGATGCTTCTAAATGCAGATGCTGGGGTTCTGAGGTCCAAGAAGGACTGGCAGACCACCTGGATTGAAGCTGAGTTGGTGCACTACTGACCTTGGGTTTCTCAGGCCTCACTCAGCCATAGATGGGAAGGAAGGTGATGAGGGGGAAAGTACCTTGGGTATAAAAGTTTGCTTTTTATCATTCCTGGCACAATGCTATACACTAAAATAAATATTTAACAAAACGCATACTAACATTTCTCTGCTTCAGTACACAATTACATCATAATGTCTCAAGAGTGTTCTAAATAACATCTTATATTTAGGCCAATACTCTGTTTATTCCAGCTCAGACTATGATCTCTACACATGATCCAAAAATAAAATCTTTGTTGGATGCTGTTGACTTAAATTATTAATAAACTCAAGATGGTGTATCTCTCATAATTCAAAAAGCCTTTTTAACAAAGCATGCTGGTTTGAAATGTATAAAAGTTTGAAAATTTTCAAAGAAATCAATAATCTATAGCTAGACAACCTGTTTCCTGGTATAGTATTATCTTACAAAGTTTTATTATAAATCCACTTTCAGAAACCTTGGCTTTTCACAAATATATTACTAGTGACGGGCATCACCTTCCTACTCCTTTGCCAACCACATAGGACATCAGAGGACTGACAGGAAAACCTGGCACCGGATGATTAAAGAGAAGTCCCAAATCAAACAATAAGCCATAAGTACGGTTAAAAAGAGACCAGAATTTTACAGTCTTCATCCTTAAGCATCTCATATTCAGAAAGCCTTCCTTGTCTTGTTCCTCTGTCTGGAACAGTGCCCAGCCCATCGGCTCTCACAGCACTCTGACACCCAGCTAGCACAGTACTTTTCAAACTGGGTGCAAAGGTGTACTCTTGGGAGCCCAAGAGCCCGCCATCACAAGGTTTTTATCCATTTTATGTTTGTTTAGTAATATTAATAAAAGCATACTTTGAACCATCTCAAGGAAAACACCATTTCTATTCCATTTCAATGTTCATACTTCTTCAAGTCCTCACTGCTTTGCCAGATAAGAATGCTCTCATTGTCACAGGCAGATGAAAAAGCTATGGAAGTATCTGGACCCAGTGAAAGCTGTACACGTCAAGATTCTTAGTGATTCCAACATAGAAGAGTTGCCAGATCATTGAATTACCCCTTGTTATTGGAACACACCAAACTCAGCCTAACTGTAAAAAGTGATTTAGTGGAAACTAAACATCATCCATCACATTAATGTTAACTTAAATTTTGCTGGTCTATAATTTTAGTTAATATCCAGCTTATATATTTACTAGAGGCCCAGTGCACAAAATTCATGCATTGGGTGGAGGGGTCCCTCAGCCCGGCCTCCACCCTCTCCAATCAAGGACCACTGGCTCCTAACCGCTCACCTGCCTGCCTGTCTGATCGCCCCTAACCCCTCTGCCTGCCTGCCTGATCGTCCCTAACCCCTCTGCCTGCCTGCCTGATCGCCCCTAACCATTCTGCCTGCCTGCCTGATTGCTCCTAACCACTCTGCCTGCCTGCCTGATGCCCCAAACTGCTCCCCTGTCTGCCTGATCATCCCTAACCACCTCTGCCTGCCTGCCTGATCGCCCCTAACTGCTCTCCCCTACCGGCCTGATGACCCCTAACCACCTCTGCCACGGCCCCTGCCACTGTGGCTTTGTCCAGAAGGATGTCCAGAAGACATCCAGTCTATCTGATCTAATTAGTATATTACCCTATTATTAGTATAGATTCTGATGTTCTCATTTAAAAGATATGTCTAAATTTGCTTGTACCTTGCATTATGTTTGCATAAGTTTAAGTGAGACTATAATAAAAGTAATTTTAAAGTAGCTCAGTATTGGAGTTTCAATTATTTTTCCCTTCAAAAGGAAACCCTGTAAATCCTTCAAAAGGAGGAGAACACTGATTCTCAGTGGCAACACAGCTTGTTATATGACATTTTCCCTCAGGGACTTACCAGAATATCAGACTATCCAACGAGAATTTTATAAACTGTACAAACAAACACCCCTCTCCCTCTTCTCCAGAAGAATTGGCTCTTCGTCCCTACTTCCCAGTATTTCCATCCCAACTTAGGTAGTAACACCAGATGTTAACAATTGAACGATGTCATACATGTCAACAGTGCAGCGCTTATCACCCTGCCCTGCAGGGGCCTGTGAACTAGGCTGTCTCCCCAATAGCCCAGGAGTTCCTTCAGGGTCTGGATCATATCTTATACCTCTTTATATTCCCTAGAAACATCTATCACAGGGTCTGGCACACGGCAGACACTCAGACGTCTGTGGGAGTTGGAAGGCTGACTCTACCACCTACCAGCTTTGTGGAAAACTTCTTCAGCTCCAATCTCTGAGCCATATAAACCCAATCCACCTGCATCCTTCCTCCCTTTCCTCTTGACACACAGGAGCCAACTCTGTCTTCGAGAGCCAACTCCGCTATTATCTAGTTCCTATTCCCTCCTCCCTTCCAGAATATTTACCCTATTGATTATCCATTTTCTTTCTTATGTATTGAAATTTCCCCATCTCTATTGGGTCCTTCTTCAGCAGTTAAACATGTCCAAAACTATGTTAGTCTAAGAAAAATAATAAAACAGCCCTCCCTTGCCGAAACCGGTTTGGCTCGGTGGATAGAGCGTCGGCCTGCGGACTGGAGGGTCCCAGGTTCGATTCCGGTCAAGGGCATGTACTTGGGTTGCGGGCACATCCCCAGTGGGAGATGTGCAGGAGGCAGCTGATCGATGTTTCTCTCTCATCGATGTTTCTAACTCTCTATCTCTCTCCCTTCATCTCTGTAAAAAATCAGTAAAATATATTTTAAAATAAATAAATAAATAAATAAAAATAAAACAACCTTCCCTTACTCCTTTTCCTGGCTAGATACTGACTTTTCATTCCTCTCCTCCTCCCAATCAAGTATTTAAAACAGTTGTCTGCCCTCCCTTCTCTCATTCCTTCACCAACACCATCACAACTTAACTGATGTGGCTGTCCAAAGATGCCAGTGACCTCCATACCACTGAACCCAACACACATGTTCTTCCTTCCTGACTGCTCAGCCATAAGACACACTTAACTCACTCCACTTTCTTGAAATTGTCTCTTCCCTTCCCTTCCCTTCAGAATTCCACACTTCTCTGATTTTTCATTCTATGCTTCCTCTCTGCCATTCCTTCTCAACCTTTTTCATTTTTCTCAACTCGGTTTTTCAATGCCAAAATGGCAGGATGGTATCTAGTAAACTCCCTTCTCCCTTTGCATTTTTTGGTCACCTCATTTACTAGACATAACCACTTCCCTGCTCTGCTCTATAATCCAGAGAATATATTTCCCAGATTCCAGGGAGACTTGGCCAATGGGAAGCACAAATTGAACCAATTACCTAGTTGCTTAGCAAAAGAAAACACACACACACACAAAAAAAAACCTTAACTGAATTAATACCTTTAATTCTTCTTCTTTTCCTCAACCAAAGCTCAACCAAAACATGCCCCAAATCTAACCACTCTCACCACTCCCACTGCAATTCAAACCATCACCACCTATTTCAAGGACCCCTACAGTAGCTTCCTCACTGGTCTCTTGGCTTCTAGTCCACACAACAGCCAGGATGCTCTTTATGTACATCATTTAAAAATATAAAGCATGTACAGTCAGTGTGGCTCAGTTGGTTGAGCATCGTCCTATGGATGAGGAGGTCATGGTTTGATTCCCCAACAAAGCACATGCCTAGGTTGCAGGCTCAATCCTCAATGGGGGGCATGCAGGAGCAGCCAATTGATGTTACTCACTCATCGATGTTTCTATCTCTTTCTCCTTCTCCCTTCCTCTCTCTGAAATCAATAAAAACATATTAAATATATATGTAAATCATATCTTATTCTTCTGCTCAAAACCTCCAATGAATGTGCTTCTCATTTATTTATTTTTTAAAGCTTTTTTTTTTGTAATGTATTTTTATTGATTTCAGAGAAGAAGGGAGAGGGAGAGAGAGAGAAACATGAATGATGAGAGGGAATCATTGATAGGCTGCCTCCTGCACGCCCCTTATAGGGGATTGAGGCCGCAACCAGGGCATGTGCCCTTGGCCAGAATTGAACCCGGGGCCCTTCAGTCCACAGGCTGACGCTCTATCCACTGAGCCAAACCAGCTAGTGAGAATGTGCATCTCATTTAGATTGCCTCTCAGACTCCTTATCATGGCTCATAAGGTCCTAAATTTTCTACCAACTACTGCTGTGAGTTCATTTCTACCACATTCCCTCTTACTACTTCTTCAACATGTCAAACTTGCTCCTGTCGCAAGGCCTTTCTTGTGCCATTTCCCTTCCCTGGAATGCTCTTTCCCTAGATGACTCAATCTCACTTTACTCAGGGCTCTATTCAATGACCTCCTTAGATAGGCCTTCCCTGGCTAAACAGGCCAGCCTTCCCTCCCCTATCAGGCCTCCTTACCTAGTTGTATTTTTCTTCATAGCACTTACCATTACCTAGTATTACTTATATATTGCCTATTGCCACACTAAGGTTCAACTATAAGCACAGGGACCTTGCCTTGTCTTCTTATGGATCCCAGAAAACCAGGTAGAAGGTTCTACAAAACGTATTGTTAGTACTAGAGGCCCAATGCACGAATTTTGTGCAATGCGGGGGGGGGGGGGGGGGGGGAGGGGATGGTCTCCCTCAACCTGGCCTACACTCTCTCACAATCCAGTACCCCTTGGGGGATGTAGCAGTGTGCCAAGCGGGAGGCAGCCTGGGAGGAGCCTGAATCGGGGCCGGGCACCATGCTGCTCATGCTCATCCTGGCCTGCTGTGCCTGTTGCCACAGAGTCAGGAGAGGCTCCCGCCGTGGCAGCTGCGCTCGCCAGCCATGAGCCCGGCTTCTGGCTGAGCAGCACTCCCTCTGTGGGAGCATACTGACCACCAGGGGGCAGCTCCTGCATTGAATGTCTGCCCCCTGGTGGTCAGTGCACATCATAGCGACTGGTCATTCTGGTTGTACCACCATAACAGTTGCTTAGGCTTTTATTATATAGACTAGAGGCCCGGTGCACGAAATCTGTGCACTTGGGAGGGGTCCCTCAGCCCAGCCTGTGCCTTCTCGCAGTCCGGGACCCCTCAGGGGATGTCCACCTGCCGGCTTAGGCCCAATTCCCCCAGGGATCAGGCCTAAGCCAGCAGTCAGATATCCCTCTTGCAGTCCGGGCTCTTGCAGTCTGGGACCCCTCGCTCCTTACCACCTGCCTGCAGTGGAGGCAGGAGAGGCTCCCGCCACCGCTGTTGCACTCACCAGCCATGAACCTGGCTTCTGGCTGAGCAGTGCTCCCCCGTGTGAGCACACTGACCACCAGGGGGCAGCTCCTGCATTGAGCATCTGCCCCCTGTTGGTCAGTGCGCATCACAGCGACCCGTTGTTCTGCTGGTCCTTCCACCATTTGGTCGATTTGCATATTGGGGTTTTATTATATAGGATAGGTAGCTAGTTAGTATTAATAAAGGGAGTAAGTGAAATCAGATATTGAGCCTAATAAACTAGAGAGGTGAGTTAGACATTAAGCCTGACTCACTAGGAAGCTATACAGTTCCCTAGGGGACTGCCTAGGAGACTTAATCCCTGAAGCTGGCTCCCCATGGGACAACCAACCAATATCCACGATTACAGAGGAACAGATAAAACAATAAAGGGGAAATTCCTCTGCTGGGTGCATGTGCAATAGGAGCCAAGATGGCGACCATAAAGGGAAGGTATTTAGCCTGCGGAAAAGACCAAATTGTACTGGGGGTGGGCCCAGTACAAACCTGGGAAGGATTGGGAATGAGACTGGTTAGTTTGAAAGCCCCGGGTAATATAATCAAAGCCTAACAAAGGCCTCTTGCTGGGTAGTGTGGGTTTGCCTGTTTGTTAGCGGCAGCCACGCTGGCTCCAAGCGCAGGCCCAAGCGTGAGCCTGGGTATAGAAGTGCAGCACCAGGCGGAGTGCAGCCAGGAACAGAGACTAAGTTAGCCAGATGGGAACAGAGACTGGACCAGACTAAGCTTTGGCATGGACTGAACTGAAGCACAGTATTTCTGGACACTAGTGTTAGGATCACCGAAAGAGGAATACACGAGACCAAAAGGAGTAAAGAATTATGAATTTATTAGGTCATCTGGAAAACCCAGGTGGGCTGAGCCCCAAAATGGCACCAGCACCCAGGGACAGGGAGTCTGAGATTTTACAGGACTCCAGGCTGGCTTTTTCTGGGCAGAGAATTCTCTGGGCAGGTCTGGATTCTTGGAAAGTCCAGAGGGGAGAGAGAACGGCCTTAGCAAATGGAATGTGGTCTAAGCGAGAGGGAACATCTGTTGTGAAGTGGCCGAAAGGCCAGTTCCCAGGAGAGAGCTATCATTTCAACTATTTAATCAGACCTAACAACTGGCTCTTCTTCTGGGCGTGGTGAAGACAAGGCTGGACTTCTTCCACAGTGGGTCAGAGCTGAGCCACCTGGCCGTGATGAGACACCGGGAACCTGGGGGGCAGCCAAATATAAATCTTCCCACTACATCTTATTCTCCATGTGTGGGCCCCTGGAAATGCTTCTCTCGTGACTCTGTGGACGGACCCCATTTCTGGGGGCAACATTATTGAATGACTTAATAAATCCCCAAGTCCTATCAATCCCTTTCCTAGTGATCAGGACTGTTCATCTCCATCTCTTCTGCCATGACCCTGGGCTTCCTGCCATCACCTCTTACCTGGGCTTCTGCCTTAGCCCATTCACTGGTCTTCCTGTATGTGTATTAACCTCTTTCTAATTAATTCTGCCCACTGAAGGCAAAAGAAATCTTTAAAAATCTAAGTCTGATCCCTACTCTCACCTGCTTAAAACCCTTCCATGAGTGTAAGCACTCTTTATTTCTCCTTTGTAGTACTTATTATAATTTAAGGATTCAAAAACTAGGTGCATATAATTACGTGCTCCCCAAAATTTCACTGTTCACTCATTCCACCTGTCAACGTTACCAGAAATTTCAACCTTTAGATTTCTTTAATTAAAACCTTGTCACTGGATTGCTCCTGTCTCCATTCACATGTAATTATAGCACAAGGATTTTAATACAGGTTAGATAGGCCAGTTCCCTAGCAGAGGGCAGTGTCTTGAAAAAAAAAAAAAAAATGCCAGACAGATGCTTTTATGAGAAGAAACACTGGAAACTATGGGACACTAGTGGGAAAGGCAACTGTGATATTGTGACTTATAATTAGAAATACATATTTGGTCTTTGTTCCCATTTTTAGCATGAAGCTTCTAAAACTCTTGGAATTTCCTAAGTGGTGAAGGATATATAGAGTGTCTTTTGTTATGTTAATGGAGTTGCTTTTGAAATGCCCGAGGTCACCAAAATAAGGGCTGGTTGCCAGGGGAACCAACCTTATCATTAGAGGGTTAGAATTTTCAGTCTCATCCTTGGAATGCCTGGGAGGGGAGAAGGGCTGGAGGTTGACCTGATCACCAATAGACACTGATTTAATCATTCATGTCTATGCAATAAAACCTCCATAAAAACCCAAAGGGATGGGGCTCAGTGAGCTCCTGGTTGGTGAATACATGGAAATTTCAGGAGCGTGACTCATCTGGAGAGGGAATAGAAGCTCCATACCCTTCCCCATACCTTGCCCTATGTATCTCTTCCATCTGGATATTCCTGAGTTATATACCTTTATAATAAACCAATAATCTAGTATGTGGAAGGTTTCTCTGAGTTCTGTGAGCTGCTCTAACAAATTCATGGAACCCAAGGAGGAAGTCATTGGAGCCTTTAATTAACAACCTGGGCTTGTGACTGGTATTGAAAGTTGGGAGGGAGCAGAGTCTTGTAGGTCTGAACCCTTAACCTGTGGAGACTAATGCTATCTCCAGACAGATGATGTCAAAATTGAGTTGAATTCTTAGACATACTACTGAAAGGAATTTTAGAGACAGGACAGGCAATTAGGAAATAAGAGGGGTGGGGGACCCATGAGAGAGGAATGCATATGTGATGGGAGGAGACAGCTCCAAGCCAGATGGCTTATGTTACATTCACAGAGGATGGAGGAATGTTACAAGATAAGGGGAAGAAAAAGAGGGAGTACCAGGTGAGCTTTGAACTTTGAAACTGATACCCTGCAGGAAAGTAGCCAATTAGGAGAGCATGGGGGACATAAATTAAGAAAGGGTCCAATTAGAAAGTGAGAGGGACAAAGAACTCCCAGCATTTATAAACTGGTAGACAAAGAGACTCAAGGGACAGGACAGGTTTTTTTCCCATTAGGGAGAGAGAGCAGGTTTTTACTGATTTGGGGGCGTTTGTATATGCTTACAATAAACTTTTATACTTCTGCCTAAAAATCTTTTAGTCCAAGGAATTTTATTCTCCAAACTTCATAGTACAAGAACCCACAAGGAGAATCCGAGAGCTTGCCATTCCACATAACATTACTGCTGTCTGAGAATTGCTTGGTGGTATGAGGGGAAGTGCCCCTCCACAGACACAGCTGTTGGAAAAGGGTACAGAAATCCAATAGAGAAGCCTTAAGGGAAGACCCTGGGGAAAAGGAAGAGGGGTATTTCAACAAGAGAGTAGTGAACTTCAAAGATAACATTCATTTGCCTTACTGTTCCACTACCTTACCGACAATTCTTAAATTTTAAAGTCCATTCAACTCACTTTAGGATCCTGTTAAAAGTGCAGATTCTAATTCAGTAGATCTGAGGCGGGGCTGAGCTCCTGACTTCCTCTTAAGCTCCCAGTTCTTGTTCATGCTGCTGGTACACTGAACATACCTTTCAGTAGCAAGGTCTAGGACAGTGATGGCGAACCTATGACACGAACTCATTTTTTTGGTTGATTTTTCTTTGTTAAATGGCATTTAAATATATAAAATAAATATCAAAAATATACATCTTTGTTTTACTATGGTTGCAAATATCAAAAAATTTCTATATGTGACACGGCACCAGAGTTAAGTTAGGGTTTTTCAAAATGCTGACACACCGAGCTAAAAGGTTCGCCATCACTGGTCTAGGACAAAGACTCCCTACACTGGATATTTAATAGAGTCATCTGGGGAGCTTTCCCAAAGCCCAATGCCTAGGCCACGCCACAGACCAATTAATTCAGAATCTCTGCCCTGGCCTCTGTAGCTCAGTGGCTGGAGCATTGGCCTGCACACCAAAGGAGTCTCGGATTCAATTCCAGGTCAAGGGCATGTACCTCAGTTGCAGATTCATTCCCCAGTCCCACTAGGGGTGAGTGTGGGAGGCAACAATTGATGTATTCTCTCAAATCAACGTTTCTCTCTCTTTCTCTCTCCCTTCCTCCTCCTTCTCCCCCCCCCCCCCCCCCCCAATGGAAAAAAATATCCTGGGGTGAGGATAAAAAGGCCAGGTATCAGTGTGTTACACACACACACACACACACACACACACACACACACATATATATATATATATAAAATAAAAGTGTAATAATGCTAATTAGACTGGACACATCCTTCTGGACAAAGCCATGGCTGCGAGGGAAGCTGGTGATAGCAGCCAGGGGAAGGAAGGCCTACTCTTGCATGAAATTCATGCACCGGGCCTCTAGTGTGTGTGTGTGTGTGTGTGTGTGTGTGTGTGTATATATATATATATATATATATATATATATATATATATACAGTTTTATTGAGCTATAATTCACATACCATATAATTCACTCATTTAAAGTATAAATTCAATTATTTTTAGCATATTTACCAAGCTATGCTACTATCACACACATCAATTTTAGAACATTTCATAATCTCCAAAGAACCCTCATGCTCAATAATAGTTACTCCCTATTTCCCCTTCAAACCTTCCCTCCTCCCCAAGGTCTAGGCAACCACCAGTCTACTTTCTGTCTCTATGGATCTGCCTCTTCTGGACATTTCATATAATTGAATCGTACAATATGCGGTCCTTTGTGACTGGCTTCTTTCATTAAGTATAATGTTTTCAAGGTTTATTCATGTTAGAGCATGTGTAAGTATTTCTTTTTATTGCTAAATAATATATTTATTTATACTATATTTTATTTATCCATTCATTAGTTAATGAACATTTGAGTTATTTCCATTTTTGTTATTATATTTCATGTAGATATGTTTTCATTTTTCTTGGGTATATACTTATACTTAGGAGTTGATGTGGTATATGATATAACTATTTGTCTTTTGAAGAACTGCTAGACTATTTTCCAAAGCAGCTACATCATTTTACATTCCCACCAGCAGTGTATGAGGGTTCCAATTTCTTCAAATCTTCACCAGAACATGTTATTGTCTGTCTTTTTTATTTTAACCAATCCTAATGGTATCTCACTAGGGTTTTGCTTTGCATTTTCCTGATAGTTAAGGATTTTGAGCATCTTTTCATGTATTTATGGGTCACTTATATATCTTCTTTGGAGAAATGTATATTGAGATCCTTTGCCCATTTTTAATTGGGTTGTTTGTGTTTTTATTATTGACTTGTAAGAGCTCTTTATATATTCTAGATATTTCCCTTATCTGATTATAATGCACAAATATTCTCTCATTCTGTGGATTATCTATTCACTTTCTTTTTTTTTTTTTTAAATATATTTTATTGATTTTTTACAGAGAGGAAGGGAGAGAGATAGAGAGTCAGAAACATCGATGAGAGAGAAACATCGATCAGCTGCCTCCTGCACATCTCCTACTGGGGATGTGCCCGCAACCCAGGTACATGCCCCTGACCGGAATCGAACCTGGGACCTTTCAGTCCGCAGGCTGATGCTCTATTTACTGAGCCAAACAGGTTTCGGCTCTATTCACTTTCTTAATGGTTCCATTGAAGTACAAAGGTTTTTAATTTTGATGATGTCCAATTTATTTTTTTGTTATTGTTGTTTATGCTTTGTGTAAGCCAAGGTCATGAAATTTTTTCTATTTCTTATATTTTCTTCTAAGAGTTTTATAGTTTTAGCTCTCACAGGTAGGTCTATAATACATTTTGAGTTAATGTTCCATGGTGTGAGTAATCAGTCCAACTTCATTCTTTTGTAAATGGATATCCATTTGTCCCAGAACCATTTATTGAAAAAATATTTCCTCCTTTGAATTGTCTTAGCATCCTTGATAAAAATTAAGTGACAATAAACATGGGAATTTATTTCTGCACTCTCAATTCTATTTCACTGATCTATCTGTCTATCTTTATGATAGTATCACACAGGTTTGATTACTATAGTGCTATGGTAAGTTTGAAATCAGAAAGCAAGTTCTCCAACTTTGTTCTTTTTCAAGATTGCTTTGGCTTTTCTAGGCCCCCAAATTTCCATATGAATTTTAGGGTCAGTTTGTCAATTCCTACAAAAATGATAGTTGGAATTTTTAAAGAAATTGTGTTAAATCTGTACATCCATTTGGGGAACATTGCCATTCAAACAATATTAAATCTTATAATCCATAAATATGGGTGTCTTTCTAATTAGTCCTCTTGAATTTCTTTCAACAATGTTTTATAGTTCTCAGAGTGTAAGCTTTGCACTTCTTTTGTTAAATTTATTCATAAATATTTTATTCTTTTTTATAATATTGTAAATGGAATTGTTGTCTTAATGGTATTACTATATTACTCTTGCTAGTGTATAGGAATTTAATTGATTTTTGTATATTGATTTTATATTCTGCAACCTTGTTGAAGTAGCATCAGTAT
The DNA here is from genome assembly GCF_028538775.1 of Myotis yumanensis. Classification (NCBI taxonomy): domain Eukaryota; kingdom Metazoa; phylum Chordata; class Mammalia; order Chiroptera; family Vespertilionidae; genus Myotis; species Myotis yumanensis. The sequence continues at coordinate 78,485,251 of NW_027223753.1, forward strand.
TTTTAAACTCTCAAAATGATTTCAAAGTGCAACCAAGTCTGAGAATCACTAGTTCAATAGCATTAGTTCGTTCAAGTCTAATCAAGGGAAATATGTCCATCACCACTGCCCTTAGTCATTTTGTAATATTCAGAGGTATAATGTCCACAGGAACAAAATAGGGCTGCTACTTTTTCTGGATAAGGGTAGTAGATTCACCTGGTAAGTTTGAGATTAGTCAGTCAATATGGGAAATTAAATCTGGGCCCCACTCAAAAAGTACTCCAGTTCCCACCAAGCAAGAGTTATCAAACACTTCTATCTTTATCTCAAGTGATCATGAAACATCTAAATTAAGAAATTCAGTGACAGAAATAGTTGTGAAGAGAAACCCATTGGAAATGCTGCAGCCTTGTCCAGTCCTCAAAATGAAGCCAATTAAATCTGCTACACTGGAAGAACACTTCTATCAGAGCAGGGAGCAAGCATTAGCATTGGAAAGATCTGCTTCCAACACAAGAATTATTGAATTCAATCACTCCTCGACTGACCTTTCAGAGGCTTTCCCTTTGTCCCACCTCTGCTGCCTTTCATGGACTCTGCAATTCTTAATTCTTACACAATTCCAGAGATCCATCTGTGGCAGGTGCTACCTTACGACACAGTATACCCGGAAAAACAACTTATGGTTCCAGGAGAAAGAAAACGAAAAGGCTTGCCAAGTTTACATCCTTCCATTTCCTCCAAAGAAACATTAGACCTCAGAACTGCCAGCCTTCAGTTGGCCCCCAGGCCCCATCCAACAGGCCCAGGATAGGCAATGAGAGTAAGCACACACCAGATTAAATGTCGGCAGATCCCACTGAGCTCATTTGTCACTTTCCTCCTCCTCCTCCTCCTCCTGTGTACCTAAAGAGTCCCTATTTGAACTCTCAGGCAGCTCTTCTGATTCTTAGAACACATATAAGGTTTCAGCAGTAACAAAGAAACAAACCACAAACCCCAAATTAATAAAGGGTCAAGAAACTCCTTCAGCCATGATGTAGGATTATACAAATTTCTGCATAAAATATGATCATTCGACCAATCCGAGCAAACACACTGGAGGATGTAGTACTTAACATTTTAATAAAGAATTTACAGTGAGTATTAAAACTATACCAATTAAAGGATAAAAGGATAAATGAATGGGCAGATGTGTGATAAGGCAAGTAGAGTAAAAATTAATGTTAGAATCTAAGAGAAGATAGAAATATAGTCATTGTTAAAATTCTTTCACTTTTGTTGTATTTTGGAAAAAAGTCATAACAAACTGTTGTACAATTTTTTAAAGCTAAAATTAAAAAAATTACACCATTCACCAAATCTCAGATTTTAATGTTTCTTAAAGCAGGAATTATCTGTATTATATTTTATATAAAACCCCAATATCTGTATTACTATATAAACTAGAGTCTAAATAAATTATATTGAAATAAAATCTTAATAAAATCTTATTAATTAAAATTAATGGTAGCTATATTGATATATGATTATCTAAATTTTTGAAATTGTAAAGAATATGTACACTGTATAAATGAGAGAATGAAGCTAACTCATCATTAACTGCCTTTTTTCCTACAGAATATAACCTATAAAGCCAGCATGAAAAATAGCTCACATCAATAACAACTGACAATAGTGATGCTATTTGTTTCCTCAGGAGAATATTCTCTTCATGGATGATGGTTAAGAACCAAGTAGTATCAGTTTAGAATAGATGTAAGCCTTAAGCAAACTTCCTCCTTGGCTATACTTATAAAAGAGAATTTATTACATTTAAGAAATGTGAGCCCAGCCAGTGTGGCTCAGTGATTGAGCATCAACCTATGAACCAAGAGGTCATAGATTCCTGGTCCAGGCACATGCCTGGATTGCGGGCTCAATCCCCGGGGTGGGGGGGGGGGTGCGAAGGAGACAGCTGATCAATGATTCTCTCTCATCATTGATGTTTCTATCTCTCCCTCTCCTTTACTCTCTGAAATCAATAAAAAAAATATTTTTAAAAGAAATGTGAACTCTGAAAAAGTAGAAAGGGTTAAATAATAACGAACAGTGAGTACGCTGAATACGAGCAATCTTATTCTATTCCAAATTAATTTGAAATTATTTTATTTGATTACTCTAATGCAAAATCAGAATATCTTCCTATTTATAATTTAGATGAAACACAACTGCAACTATTCCTCACCTCGTAATTTTCCCCAACACTTTATACTAAAAAAGTAAATGTTTTTGAAATTTTCTAAAAAAGCAAGTTTCTAGACTGCTCTTAATTTCCTTGTTAAAATCTAACCTAGTTACTGTCCTTGAACTGCCACTTTCCAAATGTTTAGGGTTAGCACCATACTCTAAAAAATTAGACTATCAGGGCAAAGATCTTATGTCAAAGCCACATGACCAACTGTTACAGAAATGTGTGCCAGTGGTCATTGAAGAGACAGAAGGGGCATATGTATTTCACAGCACGAGATAGTGAATAATTGACATGTGCTTCACCAATACAGTCCTCTGCAAATACCTTAAACCAGTGCATCTCCTGAAAGGTTAACTGAAACAGGGTTTCTGATTCAGTAGGTCTAGGGTAGGGCTGGAGAATGTACAATTCTAACAAGTTCACAACTGGGTTGAGGACCACACTTTGAGAGCCATAATTATATTAGAGGCAGGGGAAAGGAGGAGATGATGGAAAAAGAATATTTGTCAAGCTCCTATGATAGCTATGGTGTGTGTCTTAAAATTATCTCATTTAATCCTCATAGCAACTCTGAGGCAGGTATTATCCTCATTTCATACTGATCAGTTCAATAATTTATCCTAAATTCCCACAACTAGTAAACATAGGAGTTGAGGTTTAAACCAAGGTCTCATTGAGATACAACCTTTGCTTGCTTTCTCACTACTTCAGAATGATTTCCATGTTATCAGAACTAAAGCATGACAAAATACTGGAATCTTTCAACTTGAAAATGCTACTTTTTTTTTCTTTTTGAACGCTATCAACACCATAAACCATAAAGTTTTTCAAAGACTAGACACCATTCCAAAATAAAAAAGTCTGTATTTAACACACTACGTAGGAAAAGCAGATACTACAGCTACAAAATATTCTTCAGTTGCAGTAAAAATCTGTGTGCTTTAGAGTCAGCCATTCAGCAATTATCCTCAGCACACAAGACTCCTTGAAAATAGCTTTCAGAGTGAGGTCCTCTTGTGAACACCAGTAACTTCCAGACCCATGATGCATGGGGCAGGCGGCGGGGGGGGGGGGGGGGGGGGGGGGTGATAAGAGTCTTTAGACCAGGAGGTCTTGGCTTGAACCTTGATTTCAGTTTCAACATCTGAATATATGTAAGTACACTGGGAGTTTCCAGGTGTGGACAGCAGACCTCTTAATCTCTTAGCCCTTGGTTTTATAAGTAACCTGGGAGAAGTCACACAGTTGAAAGTTCAAAGCACACTGCTCAGTCCCTTCTTGGGTCTATGTTTCCACTATTCAGGTAACATACTCTCTGGTCTCTGGAAAAACCCTTGGATTTTTTAATCAGTTGTTCCTTACATCTTCTGTGTATTGACTAAATGTTTATGCAATTAAAAAACAGTTGTCAACCCTGGCCAGTATGGCTCAGTTGGTTGAGCATCATTCCATGCAGTGAAATGTCTCTGGTTCAATTCCTGATCAGGGCCCATGCCCAGGTTACGGGCTCAATTAATGTTTCTCTCTCACATCGATAGTCTCTCTCTCTCTAAAAATCAATCAATCAATAAATATATATTTTAAAAACAAAACAAAGAAAGAACAGTTGTCAGTTTGTATTATATAGGCTATTGTCAAGCTTTAAAAACTACAGGTAGCATTATAAGAACCTAATATGAGGCTCATCCATTGTTCATGCTAACAAATGAAATGTAGGGAACACATACTATTTATCCACACAGTGCAGTACATTATGTATTTTCATAGAGGTTGTTCTTATTTCATTCAAACAACCCTATAATCCATGAATTAAGAGTATGAATCTTGGGCAAGTAACTTAATTCCACATTGGCTTCTTTGTCTGTAAATGGGAGGGTAAGAATAAAGGCGGGGAGGGGGGGCAGGGGGAGTGGGGAGTAGTACTTTTGCATAATACACATTACATAGTAGGTACTCAAATGCCTTACTTGTCCTTCAATTTTTTTTAGTTGATTAACAAACTGAGGGTCAAAGAAATTCAATAAAAACCCTACATTCATGTATCTAATAACTCACAAACACTTTCCAGAACTGTCCAACCAAAAAGACCTCCTTATTGGGGATGGGAAATGATTCAAAACCATTGAGGCTTTTAGTTAACACAGAGCTATGTATTTCCACAGAAATGAGGCACTGACTATGTCTAGCCTGATTCCAAGAGGTGCTGTATATCTGAATTTCACAACATAACCAAACCTTGATTAACTTAATATTAAAAAAAATGCGGTTTTGGAGTTAACTGAATTTTCTAGTTAGCTCACAACCTTTTTGGCTTCTACTTACCTAAATTTTTTTAAATTCCTTTTCCTATTTGTCATTGAACATAAACTTTATGACAACACAGCCTTAGGACCACCATTATGAGCCTTATTTTTCCTTCATTCACTCTCCTATGTGTGATATACATTTCTAGATGGGGCCCATTTTTCTAACTTGACAGTACTGTGAATACCAAGGTGTAAAATCAGCTGAAACTATGTTGGCACTGCACAGAGCATATACTGAGTTAAATATAGATTCATGAGATGAGTTTATTTTGCTACAATTTGCTTCCTCCTTAAAAGAGGAAGCCTGGATTAAGCAATGAGATATGTTCTGTTCACATATCAGATTAGAGAAGATGAAAAATTTGCAATTACCCAGAGTGTCAAAGAAGGGGGTTTTCCTACACTATTGGTGAGAATGCTAAACTGCCACAACAGTGTGGGAAGGCAAACTGGCAACACATATTGATTTAAAATGCATCTACCTTTTAATTAAACAATTCCACTTCTAGAAATTGATCCTAGAGAGATATATTTTCAGATTTATATAAGTATAAACATTTTCATCTATAATAGCAAAAACTGGAAACAACCTTAAAGCCCATTTTATTAAGAGGGGCCTAGTTACATAAATGTTGATACAGCCGTACCATAGAATACTATACAACACTGAAAAAGGAAGGTAGGGAAAGTAGGTCTGTATATGCTTTATAGAAACATGTCCATAATACGCTAAGTTAAGTTTGTAAAACTCAAGTTAAAAATGGTCTCTATACATAAAGATCTCATTTCTCTATTAAGCATTGTGTATGAATACCTATCCATCCATATGTTTATATGTTTATTTATACACAGAGGAAGAGTCTAGAAGGAGGTACAGGTGAACTGTTTATATCATCAATACTTTGGAGATTTTTGTTTTATTTTGTTTTAAAACTGCATGTATTACAATTATAATAAAAAATAATCTTTAAAAGGAAGTCAGCAAGGAAAAAAAGCATAGGAGGGAGGAAAACAAGTGGGTTTCCCTGTATTTCTAATTGAATTCTCTACTCCCATCAGTGTACATGAAATTGGTCACCAAATACTTTGCGTTGAGCTAAAGTGTCAGTCTAGGACAGTGGTTCTCAAGCTTCCTAATGCCGCGACCCTTTAATACAGTTCCTCATGTTGTGGTGACCCCCAACCATAAAATTATTTTCGTTGCTACTTCATAACTGTAATTTTGCTACTGTTATGAATCGTAATGTAAATATCTGATATGTGGGATGTATTTTCATTGTTACAAATTGAACATAATTAAAGCATAGTGATTAATCACAAAAACAATATGTAATTATATATGTGTTTTCCAATGGTCTTAGGCGACCCCTGTGAAAGGGTCGTTCGACCCCCAAAGGGGTCGTGACCCACAGGTTGAGAACCGCTGGTCTAGGACTTAGAGCCATTCTCAGTTGGTAGTTAAAGGGCAGAGAGGATTGAGCCATGTAGCCTTTCTTTCTGATGCTTCTGCTGGGAACCTTCATTTGCCTATTGGCTTCCTTTTTTTGCAGAGATAAACAGAGGAACTAAAACCCTATGCATCTCACCCTTAAATTACTACAAACTTTATAGATGTAGCTGAAGTTAACTAGCTATCTGGTTGTGGCACGGTTGACTCTGATTCTCCCAAGTACTCTTGGAAACTGGCAATTAGGTGAATGATTTGCTTGGGATGGCTGACTGGGCCTCAAAACATGAACACACAAGCCCAGAAATTGTTACATTAGTAAAAGAGTAACTACCTATGTCTACTAAATTACCTTTAAAATAAGGATATTCTTTAAAGACTGATTTGGTCATTATATGGATGAAATGAGTTAAAACACTTAGAATAACAGCTCCCACTAAATAAGGTGAATAAGTGCTTGTTGCTATTATTTATGACAACAATGATTAGTGATGCCTAACTGTTTTTTCTGGGTTTTTTCCTCAGTGAACGTCAAGTCTACGTGAGAAAATAAAGTGACTTGATGTCAAAACAAGTAGAATATAAGGCAATACAGATATTTGTATAAAATCTATTTAATTAGATTTTAAATGCTAATACTTTCAGGGAAGAGACAATTTTACATTAGGGTAGCCAATGCCACCAGGGTAAGAACGATGTTTGAGTTGTTCACCAATAACCCCCTCCCAATTAGTATCCTGCCTGTCAAAATAAGTTTTTGTTGAATAATGAATGGTGGCTTGCCTTGACCAGGCAATGAGACATCATTAGGAATTGAGTAGGTGGAGTAAAAAGGAAAGAAAACAGGAGCTTTCTAGGAAGAAGGAAAGAAATGGAGGTCTGAGATGCCTCATATAAGAAGTAGCAGAAGACGACCTGGTTAGATATTGTGTGACAGACAATTCATAGAGGAACTTGAATGCCAGCACTAAGGAATATGATTCAAACAGGAACACATGAATATTTAATAATAGTAGTGGCATTTCGACAAAAATATTTTAAGAAATCTGATATTAGTATCTAAATGGAAAGGAATGAGAAATTAGTGACATGAAAATAATCTAAATATTCCAGATCTCAAGATTGCAGTCTACCATAACAAATATAGTATATGTTGATGAGGCTACTGTTCTTAGAGCTTTAATCACCCCCCTTCATTCATCCTACACCAGTTTTTCCCATTTTCAGACCATTCTCCACCCTATGCCAAAGCCATGCTCTTATCCCACTCCCAAATAAAGCCTTCCAGTGGCTCCATAATGCTAGTTAACATGGCATACAAGACCCTCCATCTAGTTTCTGCTTGACTCTTCAGCCTCATGCCCAAGCACACCCATACTTCCACCAATATGTTCCAGGGATGTCCTCAGCAGGCCTTGGTTATGTGCCTTCACATGTGGCTACCCGTCCTCCCTGTTGCCCTCTTCCTACACATAGACCACCCATGCCACCATCAAGCAATCTATTCATCTTTCGGTCTCAGCCCCTCAGGAAATTTTCCCTGACCTCCTCAAGTCTAGTTTAGGCGGGTTCCCATATGCTCCCACAGCATCCAGTGCCTCCTCCATCAGCGGGTCTGCTTCCCACATGAGAGCCAGTCTGACTATGTGTCATACACACAATTAGCACAGTGGCTGGTACATAGTGGTACCAAATGGAAGAGCAAAATCACGACTAAGATGAGAACAGACTTAGAGGAAATTGGAATGAAAGTGCAACTTCAAAAGAATAAGTAGCTAAACCTTGGTGATTCAGTGTATGTAAGGGGAAGTTCTCACATTGTATGTCCACTTTCCTGCTCTCTGGCTATGGTTTGCATGCTTGGCCAGCCTATGGCATTCTGATTCATGGTTTGAAGAATCAAATTAAAAGCAAGGTATGCTTCCAAAAGAAAAGTCTTCACAATACACAAACACAGTTTACTAACATACCATCTTTTTATAACCTTCTTTGAAAAAAATAGTCTTGTTCCTTATTACAGTATCACACCCCTTACCCTGATACCGAATGCTTTTCTAAGAGAATATAGAAAAGCCTGAAGTACTTGTTCAACTTATAATCAAAGTCAAGAATGTTGTGCAAATGAATCTCATTCCAAAGAATTGTGTCAACAGAAGGAGTGAAGGGGAGAGGAATAAAGTTCTGTTTATTAATATTCCCACACTGGATGGAGCACTATGGGAGAATTTTTAATAGTAACCTCCTTCTTGCCCTGTAACAATAAGATAATCTCAATTCAAACAATACAGAGCTAATGGGTCCAAAACTTAGATTTCAACCAATTTTGTTCTAGAGACCAGAAGTAGTACTAATGGGTAGAACTTATAAAGAAATATTTCAAATGAATGTAGAAGAAAAGATAGTTTAGAATTAGAGTTTCCAATAATGAATAGCTAGTGTTATAGTATGTCCTTATCCCGGAAGTTTTCAAGCAAAATCTAGATTATTGTACTAGTAGAGTGACACATGCTAGCTGTATTCTAATCACTAAGTGCTTTATATAGATCATCTACTGCAATCTTCTCCATAACCTTATGGAATTATTTATTATCCTTATATTACATAAAAGAAAATGAAAACTTAAGACTACCCGAAGACATTAACAGCTACCACATTCTGGTCTAATCCACTATCATCTCTGGCCTCAATTACTATATTTACCTTCTAACCAGTCTCCTTGCTTTCACCCTTTTCCCCTTAGTTCATTGGCTATACAGCAGACAGGGTGTTGTGATAGTTAATTTTAGATGTCACCCTGACCAAGGCATAGGGTATCTAGATATTTGGTTTCACATTATTTCTAGTTATGTCTGTGAGGGTGTTTCCAGATGAGATTAGCACTTGAATCAACAGGCTGAGTAAAGCAGATTTCCCCCAACCCATGTACGTGGGCCTCACCCAATCACTTGAGGATATGAATAGAACAAAAAGGCAGAAGAAGGGAGAAGAGAGTTCACTCTCTCTGCCTGGTGGCATGAGCTGGGACACGGGTCTTCTCCTGCCTTCAGACTGGAACTTACACCCGTGGTTCTCTCTCTGAGGCCTTAGGACTCAGACGGGAACTATACCATGAGTTCTCCTGAGTCTCCAATTGCAGACAGCAGACTGTGAGGCCTCACCTCCATAACTGTGACCCAATTCCTTTATGTATATCTCTACTGGAAATATATATCCTATTGAATCTGTTTCTCTGGAGAATCCATACTAATACAGTGATCCACTTAAAGCAATGTGAGATCATGTCACTCTGTGGGTCAAAACTCTCCAAAGGCTTCTGTTCTCACATCAAACTAAAGCCCGAATCCTCGCCATGGCCTACACTCCAACATCACTACTTCTCTGATTTCATCTCCTACTGCTAACCATGTCCCCCCTCCCCCAACGCACACACACTCATTCACACTGGCCTCTTTGCTGTATCTGAACACTGAGCACACACTCAGCTTAGGACCACCCACTGCTCCCCGCTGCCTACAGCTCTCTGCTCCCAGGTATCTATACAGCTTACTCTCCATGTGCCGGAAGCTGGTCCATCCTTGCTGCTTGACACAGTCGCTGAAGGAAAGAAACATCTGCACAGCATATGTTTCAAGGGACCTGGCATATATAGCATATTGTTCTTAATATGTTTGCTCTCCTTAATGCCATGTGTTTTAACCAAGGTCACCTCTCTAAGAAAGGTTGTTTCCCCAGGTGGGGATTTTTCCCTGAGGTTAGGGAGGGGATACAACCCCTTAATTAAGTGCCAGGCGGGTAGTTAATCTACATAATCTTTACTCCCTGGAATGGAGATAAGAAACGCCCTAACCTTTGTAATAGAAATTGACAGGATTAAAATCGGCTGGTATAAATATGGATGTAACAAGACAATAAACATCAGATCCTCATCAGCTCCTAACCAGAACTCCGACCAGAACTTTGGCTGGAGATCCTGGCTAGAGGTCCTGACTAGGCTGCTGATCAACTGAAGGCTGTCTTCGTGTCATTCCTTCTTCGCTGACTCCATCCACACCTTTGGGGACCCCTGGACCTGCTGGGATTGGACCCCAACATCCATGTCTTTCAAGTCTTTGCTTAAATAATACCTTATGAGTGAGACTTCCCTGACCATCTGACATAAAGTGGAAACCCCCTCTCCTATAGCACTCCTTATGCCCCTCCCTCATTTTTTCTTTAGAGCACACTTTTGTCTGACTTCTATATTTACTTGTTATCTGTGCCTTGCGCCAAAATTTGAACTATCTAAAAACCAGGCCTTGATCCAATTGTTCACCACTATATCTTAACCTTTAGAACTATACACTGCCTGATAAATATTTGTTGACTAAATGAAGGCAGGCAACCAGATTTGAGACCCATTCTCTTAAATGCCAAACCATACTGGCATCCAGAAAAACGCCTTCTTTCATTAGGAGGGCAGGGAGACTAGAAGAGTTAAGGCCCCTTCCAAATCTAGGACTGTGACGCAATGACAAAGTCACTGGCCTTGACAGCAGGGTTTTCTTTTGCTGCTCTTTCCTCTCTTACCACATTTTACCACTTTCCTTGAATAAGTGGTGAGCATTAGGCACGGATGAGATCATAGGTCCAGGAAGCCAGCTCCTCCTTGAGTCATCTCTAATCCACTTCTCATGCTGTTATAACATGCTCCTGTTTCTCAAATGTTATCTGACCTGCAGCAGCTCAATCATCAAAAATATAGTGTCTAAATTTGTATTTTAAACCAGTGACTCAACTAATAAACAAAAGCTATCATAGCATTATATTAAAACTTTTAACAAGTATGATCATTGGTTAATAAAAGTATATAGGCTTCAAGGGTACAATTCAATAATACATCATCTGTATATTGTATTGTGTGTTTACCACCCCAAGTGAATAAATTTAATTTAAAAAAAAACAAGTATGATGAGTGATTATAATGAAGTCATTTACATATAAACAAAGAGAAAGATAAATTCACTGACTCAATGTTAAACACCCAAGAAGAGCACAAGGGTAACCTTGCAAGCCAGTATATTTTAGTACCAGAAGCCAACAGAATAGAGGGCTTGGAACTGGCAGAATTCACTTCTGTCTACTTAATAGTACTAGAAGACATGGGAATGAAGACAGCTGGAGAATATTAAAGCTTCAGGCAAGATTGGCAGGTCACCTGGCCAGAAGAGGAGACAAAAACTTGTTCTGTGACATTGCAGGAGTAAAATGCTTCATTATTTTCTGCAGTTACAGGGAGTTATCAATAAAACACACACACATACAATGATACTAGAAAAAACATATCAAGCCAACAAGTAATTATATTATATTTCTATTGGGGGTAAACAGCTCTTAAATAAATGGTAGCTTGAGACCTATTCCATCCAAATCTTTTACATCCATCAGAAATGTGCTCATCCATTCACTTTCAAAGTTATATTGATTTTTCCTGTAAATCTTGCTTCAAGATCTTCAGTTAAAACGCACAACCATTAGTCTCTCTTTGGACAAATCCAACAGAGAAACTTCTATCTTAATTGACAGTCTGTGGGTATTTCAGAATAGTAGTAAGGTTGAAATCACCTATATAACTTCCTTTTTATAAAAGTCTAACGAGGAAGCCAGACAAGTTTTTGTAGGATTTTCTTTCTCTAAAACATTTTGAGCCCGGCTGGTGTGGCTCAGTGGTTGAGCATTGACCTTATGAACCAGGTCATGGTTGGTTTCCCAGTCAGGGCACATGACCGGGTTGCGGGTTCCATCCCCAGTAGAGGGTGTGCAGGAAGCAGCTGATTAATGATTCTCTCTCATCATTGATGTTTCTATCTCTCCCTCTCTCTTCCCCACTAAAGTCAATAAAAATATATTTTTAAAAAACATTATGAAAAACAGCACAGTCTAGTATCCTGATAAAACATAGAAAAGAAAATAATAACAAAGCCATTTACTAGGGGCTTGGCACTGTGCTAGTTGCTTTACTGGAATTCTTATTTGATGCCTCCTACAACACTCTGAGATCAGTATTATCATCACCTACCTCTTTCCATCCTACAGGTGACAAAACTAAGGTTCAGAAAAGCCAGAGAGCCCTAACCGGTTTGGCTCAGTGGATAGACCGTCGGCCTGCGGACTCAAGGGTCCCAGGTTCGATTCCAGTCAAGGGCATGTACCTTGGTTGCGGGCACATCCCCATTAGGGGGTGTGCAGGAGGCAGCTGATCGATGTTTCTCTCTCATCAATGTTTCTAACTCTCTATCCCTCTCCCTTCCTCTCTGTAAAAAATCAATAAAATTTATTTAAAAAAAAAAAAGAAAAGCCAGAGATTTTACCTAAAGTCACACCCCATTAAATGACCAAGCCTGAACTTGAGCCTGGGTGTTCCTAGCTCTGTATCTGCACTCTTAATCACCATGCTGCACGGGGAGAGAAGATGGAGGGGGAAACAAAAAGTGGCATTCCTTTCTCCTAAAACAGATCAGAATCCAGAAATGAACCATTACAGATTCTCTGCTTCACTTGAAAGTTACCAACCATGTCGGTGCACAGGTATGCACATGGACACACAAATATATACATGCACGTGCACACACATGTGCACACACACGTGCGCGCACACACATGCACATACTGCTAATCTTCCCAAACTGAAATGTCTCCCAGGCCATACGTGGGCTTTGCTTAAAGGTCACCCAACAGGCCCAAAGGAAAAGAAGGGCTTAGTCTGAAAACTTTTATATTTCCTCTCACTTTTTTAGACATTGGAAAATCCATTTGGCTCAGAGAAATGAATAGTAAAAGGAGTTCTAACTACTTCGAGCCAACAAAACGTAATGGAAAAAAGGCGAGAATATGGCTGGACTTTATTTTCTTTTTGCTCAGCACATCCTGTCTCTAATCTGAAAGGTAAATAGGCCATGCCCAACATACCAACTCTTTTCAGGTGAAATTATCTAGGTTATAAAAACAAGCAACAACTGTGTTTTCATTATTCTTTAATTCGTGGCTGACGAAAATAGCTTCCAAAATAAATCAAAAAGGCAAATATTGCTCACAAGGGAGCAAACCCACAAATTTGCCCTCCTTTGATAATTGACTTTTGTGAATATTTCTTCTTTCACTTGAATTATAATTGTGTGATGTTATCTGAAAAAGTGTGTTGCAGATGCCAGAAGAGGAATTTTTTGAATTTTCATTTTTGGGTTATTTAAATCCACAGGGGTGAGAAAGAGAGTGTGTGTGTTGTGTGTGTGAGAGGAACAGAGAGAAAGAGAGAGATGTTTTGCATATCATTAGTTAGTATACTAACATACCTCAGAAATTACAAAAACCTTCAATCATAAAAACAAGTAATTTTGCAACACCTCTCTCCATAACTCCCAAATATCAATTTCTTTGGCTCCATAATGCACCTATGCCCGATAACTTCAGTCATGCTAGTGACAGCTACACCCACTTTTGTCCTGTAAATTCAGCTTCCCGCATTTTATACTACACTTTCTTCTGTATATTAAAGCTGAGCAAACAGTTTAACAAAAACCATCTTCACAAATAGAACATGGTAAGTTTCCTTTAAAAAAAAAAAAACTCGATATATTGATGGATTATTTAAATGTTTGTCACATTCCTTTCTCAAGATGTCATTTAAATCAAGAATAATTTAAAGCAGCATTCTTCAGAGCTCTAGTGGTAGGGAAGTTAATAGGTGTCCCACTAAAAAAGGTGGTATGATCAAATGGAAATGCTTTGGAAGAAGTTAAACAGGGTCCCCTTGCTTTCCTCTTAACCACAAGATTTCAGAGCCTCTAAAAGGCAAACATACAGTAGGTCCCTCCAAGGGAGGTGTAGAGCACATACCATTTTCCAAGTTAATTTGAGTATGAAACACTTTCTTCGAGAAGCACCTCCTCTGTTTCACAGAGCTGGAGGTCCATGGAACACACGGGCTAGGGATGCCTGTTTAAAGGCCAGATCTCCCTAAAGAAAGGGAATGAGCTGGCTGGCATCCAGTGGTCAAGTGAGACACTCCACATCTGTCCGTTCTGCACTCCCAGAGCACACTGATCTTGGAAACAGAAAGAATTTAACCTCACAACAAATGCTCAGGGATACATCTTAGGGAAAACAGGAGTAGGACAGAATATATAAAGAGCTTGATTAAATCTATGAAAATACATAATTCCATATCTAGCATGAGGACCATTACATTCAGGCATTCTGATGAGGGGGACAGAGGGGCTCTCTTAGCAAAACCTTTTTAAATACATGGTCTTTCTCAGCCAGTATTTGGGAGATGTCATCCAATCATATTTAGAGTTGGGAATTAGTAGTATATGGCATAGTAAAAAAACTCACAAATGTCTTTTCAGCCCTGAAATTACTAAACACATTTGATAACTTTAATTTGAATGCAAATTAATATCTGGGAGGATTAGGCACACTTTAAAATATTTTTTAAAAAAGAAAAGCTCCAACAATAAAAAGTTGGAGTTAGTATTTCAGGTGGGTTTGGCATCAATTGCAAATTTACAGACTCTAATGGAGTCAAACACATGCAGCTTACTATTTCGGCAGATCATAGGAAATGGGGTATCAGGAAGTCAGGCAAGGTTAATGTTTATAGGTACAAAAAGTTCCAAAGTTGGAGGGATACCAAAAATACCAAGCCATTGACTTTCTGCTTTTGAGCACTCCCCAACAATAAGGAAGTATGAGCCCAGATGACATAATCTAATTGTACTAACTCCTACCTCTGAATTGCTGAAGGAGAAATGAGAAGTGGTTGTGTTGTTCTTAACTGGGAACTAAGACCTACTGAAACAATATGTCAATGTCAGCTTCTGGTGAATATGACATAACAACCTTTGCTTGTTTATGCTTTACCCGATGTTGATATACAATCTCGAATGCCGCACTATTACATCTCACAGCAAAAACTGAATTCCATATCCTGCTTTTAAACATCAGCAGTACTTGGTCAAAATTTTCCATCCTGCCTTGAACCAAATGTTGCTTCTGACTCATTTGTTTCAAGGATTAGCAAGGGTCTGAAACATATGTGAAAAAGTCAGAGAAGTAATCATTCTGAGGCACAGCATTCAGAAACAAAGCAAGACCAAAGGAAACTAAATCTGCCCTGAGATGACAAGGTCATTTCCTCACTTCCTATAAAGCAATGCTCACTGACAAGATCAGAGAGAACCAGCACAAACATCACTTAGTCAGGCCTTCTCCTGCCCCTACCAGAACTGTAACATCCCCTCACCCTGCACTCCCCACCTCTTGCTCAATTTTTTTTTCTAAGTCCTTATCACACAATACTGTATCTTACCTATTCATTATGTTTATTGTTTATTGTACATCTTGCTTTGACAAGAGCAAGGATCAATGCCAGGTTTTGGTTCTTTAACTGATAAATCCTGGTGCCTAGAAGAATTCCTGGTATACAGGATGCTGCTCACTAAATTTTTGTTCAATAAATGAACAAACAAATACCATTCTTAGCCATCTTTGGATTCTAGAGTTCAAAACATAAGAAAAGGATTTCAGTACCTTTCCTTTTTACTAAAAGTCACGCTGAGGCTTCTTCTTCCTACCGTAATCCTCAATTTAAAAAAAAATATTTTTTAAGAAAATTAATATGAACTAGTTTGAAAATGTGCCTTGTTGATTACATTAACAAAGAAATGTGGAATAAATTTTATTTTACTATAACTTGTCTGTTGAAAGAAAGAATGCTTAGTAAACATTAATAATAAACATGCCTCTTTTAAAATGATTCTACTTCCTAAATTATTCCTTTCTTTTATTTCCCTTGATTATACCACTGATCACTGTAACTAACCAATTCAATTCCCTTCACAAGTCAGGGCATTAAACCTTCATTTGTTGGGTAGTTACTGTATTGTTTGTATAATAAATATTAACAGCCTGACCATACAAGGCCTACCAAAGCAAAGATAAAGGTAAATACTAACTTTAGGCATCAGACCCTCCCCTGTGCCATGCTGAGATGCCAGCACGCTTCTCATCTGACTCTTCACCAATCCATCTTCAGTTTGAAAGTACAGTTAATTCAAAAACATACAGGAGACAGACGCGTACATAAATGGAGGAAAGATCATCTATTTCTGGACCTATGAACACAGGCCCAGAGTAGCTATATCTTACTACTTTTTCATGAAAAATTTATAAAATTAGTTGTTTTACATTTCCCAATCAAAAAAAAAAAAAAAAGAGTATTGAGGCCAGACGTGGTCCATGGGCATCAGGTTTGCAATCTCTTGTTAAAGCCTCAGCTTGGAGGTCACTGCTACCTGGAAGCCCCTCCACACACCCTGCCCCTAGAGGGTGAGATGGCGTGTTATGTTCAACCATCCCTGAACTCACCAGACTCTAGCAGAGTTCCTTCAATGTGTCCGGCTTCCCTGTGGAAAGTATCTTATTCATTTTTATATTTCCAACATTCAGCAGAGTGCCTGGCACACAGCAGAAACTCAAAAAAATATTTGAATAAATGAAAATTTGAGTAAACCACCTGGGCTCATACTTCTAATAGTCACTTGGAACTCATCAGTCCGTTTCCTCGCTTTACACCTTAACCAACCAACCTTCAGGGAAACGTACAATAAAGGTCATGGGCACTGATACCAAGTGTCAGACTGAAAGGGACAAGCCCATGCCTGGATTTTTATAGCGTTTCTCTATTATGATAAACAGCCTTTGGCAAATTGTGAAAATAGAAAAAAAAAAGGAGTAGATATGACAAAGTAAAACAGTGCATACCATGTGCTTTGTAGGAGATGCTCAAGCAAGTATATGAAAGAAAATTCAGTAAATTACTACCTGATTTCTCCATCATTCAAAATACCCCATGAGCTTCTTATGGATGATAGTTAGCTGAGGCATGTTAAAAATGCCTCTATTTTGTTTCTTAGCCAGAACTTTAAGAATAGAAAAACTCTGTCTACTCAACAAATAATTACATATCACACACATATACTAAAAACCAGCAAATACAGAATTTACCATTCAAGGTACTATTTGGAAACAGATCCAAATGTGGAGTTGCTCTCCAAAGTAGGACCATATTGTAGCAATCCTGGCTTCTCAGTAAGCCACAGAAATGCATCCTATAACTTTACAGTTCTTCCCTTTGTATATCCTCATGATGAAAGCATCAAGGAAAACTTACAGCTGTGCAAAAGATGCACTGGCATTCCTGGAGTGTGGTCATCTTGTCCAAAGACTGTTCACACAGGCAGAGTTTGCAAGTGACAAGAGGAGCCAGAGCCAGGTCTCCAGGCGTCGGGTTTTCGGCAGTCATGGTGAGATAATGCAGCCTACCAACTGAGCCCATCAGCCTGTCGTCCGCCTCTTCGGTCTCCTCAAATCCCTGCAGAAAGGTGCAAAGCAGAAAATATATCCATTGATACAGCTATTGTTTAACCAACACATTTGGGCGCCAACAGAGCAAATCTTCACCCTCAATGATCTCTAAGCCCACAGGGAATACATTTCTGAGGACCATGGGCTAGAAAGCTTGCCACCTTGGCAAGGTGTTCCTGAAGTCCTGAAATGTAAGGTGACCTCACGGTCCTGGCTCCCATCATGTAAACTATGGGAATTACTAGTAAATGACCATTCTGAGCAAATACTCCATTTAGGAGTCACATCACTACAATCAATTCAATAGATTCCAAAAAACACTTAAAAGTAGAATGTCACCCAAAAAGTTAAACAAAGAATTACCATATGATCCAGCAATTCTGCTGCTAGGTGTAAACCCAAAAGAACTGAAAAAGGGAACTCAAACAGATACTTGCACACATATGTTCACAGCAGCATTTTTCACATTAGCTAAAAGGTGGAAACAATCCAAATGTCCATCAACGAATGAATGGAAAAACCAAATATGATCCTATATAATAAAAGCCTAATATGCTAAGTGTCCGGTCGTCCATTCAACCAATCAAAGCATAATATGCTAATGATATGCTAAGGCCACTCTACCGCTCGCTATGACCACCAGAGGGCAGAGAGTCGACCGGTCGACCAGTCGCTATGATGTTCACTGATCACCAGGGGGCAGATGCTCTGACTGGTAGGTTAGCTTGCTGCTGGAGTCTGGCCAATTGGGACTGAGCGAGACAAGGCCAGACACACCCTGGAGCCCTCCCACAGCCCCTCCCCAGCTGGCCAACCTCCTGCATCCCTCTCCGGCCTCGATCATGGACCAGTGGGTTCCCTCAGCCTGGCCTTCACCCTCTTGCAATCCAGGACCCCTCGGGGATGTCAGAGAGCTGGTTTCAGCCCAATCGCACAGGCCAGGCCAAGGGACCCCACTGGTGCACGAATTCGTGCACCGGGCCTCTAGTATAAACATAAAATGGAATATTATTCAGTCTTGAAAAGCACTGAAATTTTGACACATGAATGTACTTTGAAGACATTATGCTAAGTGAAATTAGCCAGAGACAAAGGGCAAATATTATATGACTCCATTTATATGAAGTACCTAAAACAGTCAAATTCATAGAAATAGAAAGTAGAATGGTGGTTACCAAGAACTGGGGGAGGAAGAAGTAGAGAGTTATTATTAAGTGAGTATAGAGTTTCTGTCTGTTTAGGATGATAAAAAAGTTCTGGAGATGGAGAGTGTGATGGTTGCACAACACTGTAAATATACTTAATGCCATTATATGATATACTTAAAATGGTTGAAATGGTAACTCTTATGTTATGTATATTTTACTCTAATAAAAAAATTTCAATAAGGTGTTAGTATTAGTTGTGTTTCTTCATGTGCAATATTTCATTTATTCTTTTGCAACCATGATGACTATTTCCTTCATTTTATAGATGAATTAAGGTCCTAAGAAGTTAAGTATCTGTCAAAGTCCTCAGAGCTTGTATATGGCAGAGCAAAACTCAAACTTACACCTCTGAGACCAAGCCCAGTGCCTGGTCCATTATACCAGAGCTGCCTCACAAGTGAATAGTATGTGGGGGAATGGAGCAGGGAGAGAGAAAAGTAAAAAGGGGGAGGGAAGGAGGAAGAGAAAGAGAGAGACGTGAAGTTCATGACTACAGCTATCAGAAGTTCACTGAAATTGTACAAAAATAAAATTTGTCTTCACACATAGCATAAGTATAGGAAATGATACTTCTACACTGAAAAGTAAAAGATAACTAAAGCCCTTCCACTAGATTGTTTTTATTCAGAATATCTTTTAAAGTGGCAAAATAACTGTGAAAAATAATCTTCCTGCACATTCATATCATATCGAGAAATTTCATGTTCTGATTAAATAAAAGCAAAACCCTAAAGTTCTTACTATTTTAACAGAGTACAGCCAATTATAATAAACTAGAGGCCCAGTGCACAGATTTGTACACATTGAAAGAAAATTAATTAGAGGGTGGCCAGTGGGGTGGGACTGGGCGAGACAGGCCAGATACGCCCTGGAGCCAACCTCCCGCATCCCTCCCCAGCTGGCTGCACCTGGGGCAGTGCCAGGGCTCGAAGGATATCTGTGGAGTGAGCAGGGTCCCTCGGTAGGTGGGGTCCCTCAGCCTGGCCTTCGGGGCTGAAACCGGCAGTCCAACATCCCCCAAAGGATCCCAAAATGTGAAAGAGCACTCTGCAAAGTTGCTGTCACTCTGCAGCTCCTTCATTGAACGTCTGCCCCCTGGTGTCAGTATGTGTCATAGCTACCATTCGAAGCATCTTCCCCCTGGTGGTCATTGCACGTCATAGCTACTGGTCAGATGGTTGAATGGTTAGGCTTTTTTATATATAGATTCTGCCATAGAAATAATTGTAAATACAATCTCCCGTATGAGAACCAGTCTTTTTCTTCCCAACTTTTTGGCAAAACAAATTACATGTTCAGCATTTACTACATAGCACTATGGTGCCTGATGTCTCAATATATAGGTATAAAATACTAAAACAATGGAAGGGAAAACAAATTGGATCAGTTGGAAAGACATAATCTATGATATCTAACTGCACTGACTTTCTTAATGTCATACCAGAAATAGTTAACAATGACTAACTCTACTACTCAAGGTTTTCCCCCTACTCCCTGAGTGGCAATAGATGTCTTGATTAAAAATAAACAGGATTCTAATTAATGATTGGGAAAGACCCAATAAGGTTCAGGACACAATGTTCTTATTAGATTAACTATGAATGAATTATCATCTAAGAGCAAATAAAATACAAATCAACCTGTATATCAAATTCAGGACTTTGAAGTTTAAAAAAATCTCTCTTTAGGGTCAATTAGGGGTTAAAATGAATGATGTTACCTCTTCCCAGTTTATGCTTAGAAAACTCTAACCCATTTGTTTCTCCAATACTCCCCACAGCACACAGAGGCTCATGAGTCTCCCTCAACTACTGTTTTCTCATCTCTGTTTCCCTAACACTGTTCACACAAAATATTCTGAATTATCTTCCTCCCAATAAAGGACAAATCCCAAGTCAAACAACAAGAAATCTAGCCTGTAAATGCTTCCTGAGGGGAAGATGGGAAATGACACAGGCCAGAACCATCCCACACCACAATGTCAATGACACTTCTTCGCCATCTGAGGAAAGCTGTTGTGAAGAGATTAAGTCCTGTTGTTTCAACCTAACAAGAGATCAAGGTATTCTTCAAGAAAATCAATTTTCTCAGTCTCAATCTACATTATTTTTAAGAAGGACACCTTAAACAGGCCAAATTTGTAATGTTCTCAAAAAACAAAGACATAATTGAATACTTTTGAGAAGGTATAGCTTAGAAATAGTTTTCTTTGGAAGGCAGAACTAGAAATTATCTTAATCGAGGCCATTTGAAACATAATCTTGTTTCTTACTATATACTAAAGTTGTTACTCCTTAGATTGTGAATTACAAGCCTATAGCATAAAATCAAAGTTATAAAAATATAAATATATCCATCATCTCCAAAAGTTGCCTCCTACCCTCTTTATTTATCGTGTGTGTGTGTGTGTGTGTGTGTGTGTGTGTGATGAGAACACAGAACATCAGATCTACTCCTTTCACTAATTTTTCAGTATATAATACAGTATTCTTAACTACAGGCATCATAATGTTCCACGGGTGTATTCTTATCTCCAAACTCATCAAGTTGCATACATTAATATGTATAGCTTTTTGTCTGTCAATCAGACCTCAATAAAATGGTTTAAAATATATATATATGTGTATATATATATATATAAATTTAAAAATATTTTTATACATAAAAATATTTTTGACATAAAAACTTTTTATAGAGACATGTTTATGTTTTGTTAAAAAATAAGAAGAAAAGGGCAGGGCAGGAAGGGAAGGGAAGGGAAGGGAAGGGAAGGGAAGGGAAGGGAAGGGAAGAAATTTGAAACATTCCAATCTGGGCAGTACCTGTGACTCAGTGAGAGAGAAGACAGAATCACACATTTCATCTTTTTGAGATGAGAACAATCCAAAATAATTCTTCAAAAAAAAGGGATTTATTTTACTGTGTACAATAACACCAATTCCCTAAAGTGGTAGCTTTCAAATGTCTTTAAAGCGTTGGAATTTTATGAAAACAAAATCACAAGTAAACCACCACTGTATGAAAGAGATAAGGTAGACGCATGCTGGTTGCAGCAATGCTGGGAGGCCAGGCCAGGTCCCTTTGACCTTTCTCTCAGCAGCCCCCAGGCGCCATCGCAGAAGCTGAAAGCTTCACCATACAGTTTGAAAAGCAGACTTTTGGTTTTCACTCTGGGCAAAACCAATAGAGAATATGTTAAAAATGAATGATACATGGTGGGTACTTCATAAAAAAAGAGTATCAAATAAGAAACCCTTTCACCATTGATTTATTAGAAAGCAAGCTCTTAAAGCAATAATCAGGAGAATCCTAATTTCTCTAATGAATTATTAGAGAGCACTTGAGATGTTTGAGAATGGCTGGCTAAACAGTGTACTTGTGTTTCTTCATTTACTGGTATGTCCTGTTGGATTCACCACTCTCCACAACAGGAAACCACCAATAGTAGAAACTCACCAATAGTAGAATCACTACTAGTAAATGGCATGAGATTCAGAGGAGGTGCCCACAGGAAGACTGGCAACACACTCACAATCCCTCCTGACCCTTTCATTTGACCACATGCTCATAGGTACACTGACAATTCACCACTGCCCTCCCATTTGCAAGAAAAGTCTTCCTTCTAGAGAGCCCATAACTCATTCTTGTTCAACTTATTTTACCTCATACTTCATGCTTTACCTACAATAAGAAAGTCACTTGAATGTTCTATTCTCCTGCTTGATTTAAAACAGTAACTTTTATAATTATTTTTACCATTATTACTAATGTGATTGAACTTCTTACTGGGTATGACAGACCCAATGAAAAAGAATTTCAGCAGAAAAGGAAGGAGAGAGGAGGGGAGGGGGAAAGATGACAGCTGCCTTCAGTTTAAACTTTCTAAAATCAATGGTAGGATTGGGGGATGGGGGTCAGAGGTGGTAAAATTATCACTTGCTTAACTGTAACTAATCACTGAATAGGATAATGGCTGGGGTGTGCATGGAAGGAAAACCACCCTAAAGCATCTGATTTTGCACTAAATTTCCAGGCAAGGGGAGACAGCACTTCCATCCACTCTATGAGTGTCTCTTGCTCTAACAGTGTTCATTATATGAGCAGCAAGTACTATCTTGTGGAAAGGACAGGAAAGCCACTTTTTCCCTCATGTATTTTCATTGGAATTGCCAAAGAAAGGAATACATGAGAAGTGGTGTTGGGAGCACAGGATGTATAAGAAATTTGCCTGAAAAAGCAATCTGCTCCAAAAATGCAAAGAATGGGAGAGTCAACATTTAAAGCATTTTTAACTAATGTATTTATGCCTGTATAACCACCTAAAATCATAGTAGTTATTCCATTGCACAAAAAAATAATTGCAAAGGATAATGTTTTACTAGGATACTTATCTAGTTATCTAGGAAATTTTAAAATATGTTTTTATTGATTTTAGAGAGAGAGGAAGGGAGAGGGAGAAAGGGAGAGAGAGAAACATTGATCAGCTACCACCTGCATGCCCCCTACTGGGGATCAAGCCCACAACCCATGCATGTGCTTGGGACCACACACAACCAACTGAGTCACACCAGCCAGGGCTAGTTATTTAGGAATTTTTACACCCTTCTGCAAAACTTTAAAACTTAGATAAATTGGCAAAGCATGATTAAAGAGACTAAGAGAAATAGAAAGCTACCAAAATGAATCAACTAGATCAGCAGTTCTCAACCTGTGGGTCGCGACTCCTTTGGGGATCGAATGACCCTTTCACAGGGGTCGCCTAAGACCATCGGAAAACACATATATAATTACATATTGTTTTTGTGATTAATCACTATGCTTTAATTATGTTCAATTTGTAACAATGAAATTGGGGGTCACCACAACATGAGGAACTGTATTGAAGGGTCACAGCATTAGGAAGGTTGAGAACTACTGAACTAGATATTACTGATGTAACAGAATATTAATGTATGTAAAAATCCAGTAGATCTGTGCTCACATCTTAGTTCCAGGCTATGCTATGAAAGCCTAAGAGTTATTCAAGAACAAGGGACAAAACAGAAAGGGAGATACACAAATGCTCTAAAAATGTGTACATGCTCATGCAAGACTGAGTCAACCCTGTGAGGCAGCTGGAATAAAATATATGAATGCATGCCTATAAGAGGGAGCTAACAAAGGGAAGTGTTTTCAGGAAGGGTAGGTGGTGGGAAGGTACAGCTAAATAGTTGCCTTCTATCATGAGATTCTCAGGAAGCCAATATTCTAATAGAGCAAAAAGAGAAAGCAATCTAAAGACCTTGTTAGGAAAGCTCTCCCAATACCAACTAAAAATGACATGCCAGGCAACCAGCTTCCACTCAACACAATCTAAAAATCAGCATTGTATTCACCTTGGCATTTCTGCCCAATACAGTGATTTATTTAGCTGCTGATTTATGTTCTTAATAGAAGCTATTGGTGACTCAAAAACTCACTAATAGAATGCAGACATTCATCAGCCATTTGCTGAAATGCTACCCTAAATACAATCTGGAATGGAGGGTAGACCAGCTGGCTGGTAGAGTAGCCAGGGCTATAAGCAGTATTGATATTAAGTGAGACAAGGATTTATGATGACCTCCATAGTGGCCAGTGTTATGGTTCTACCCCTGGCTTACATCTTTGACCCACTCTCTGGTTATTCAAGGACTAGATGAACCAGTGCACATCCAATAATATCAGAAAAACAGTTCTAATATGTGCCCTGAAAGGGCAAGAACAAAAGGGGACATAGCCTCACTAGTAACTAGAGAAATGCAATTATTCAAGTATATTTTATATCTAATTATTTTTTAAAAGAATAATGCTCAAGGCCAATGAGTAGATATATGGCATCACACAGAAGACACTTCATCATTATTTAACAAAAAAATAGACCAGAAATTATTCTCTAGACTAAACAAACCCAAGAAATGCTTAATTCTTAGATGTGATAGAAGTAAATATTCACCTACTCAGGCTCTGGGAGGCAGCAGCACTGTTGAGAAACACTGTTTATCACCATGCCTCATGCGATAGGAGGGAAATTCTGTTCTCTTCCCCACTGTTTCAAAACTTCATTTAGAGGAAATTAAAAACTAAAAAATACTTCAGTCTTTAATTCCTTAGTTTTAACATCTTTGTCTCACTAGTTTTCAGAATGGCAATAAGATTTCACTTTGTAACTTGAAGAGCATTATCTTCTAAAATGGAACTGATAAGAGAATATACCTCTATTAACTTGTTTTGTGTGTGGAAAGGACAGACACTCCATTAGGATAGGCATCTTAGATATTAGCAAAACCTGTTTTCTAGACCAGCAGTCACCAATGGGTGGTCCGTAGACCACTGGTGGTCCATGAGGTCAAAAAGGTTGGCGACCGCTGTTCTAGACAGTCACTTTGCTATTTCAAATCAGTTAATGAATAAAGTCTGTTACAGCCATTTTAATAAGATTTAATTTTTCCAGCTTTATTGAGATATAATCTATATGTGTGTGTGTGTGTGTGTGTGTGTGCGCGCGCGCGCGCACGTGCAAAGGGGACACTTTGCATATATATATATATATATATATATGCAAAGTGTCCCCTTGGGAGTTCGACCAGGAGATCGGGAGTTTGATCGCTTGCTATGACGTGCGCTGACCACCAGAGGGCAGCGTGGAATGAAGGAGGCCCTGGCCCTGGCCAGCAGCCAGCAGCCAGGGAAGGAAGGCCCCAGCCAGCAACTGGAAGGCCCCAGTAGGCCCTGATCACTGGCCAGGCCTGGGGACCCTACCCATGCAAGAATTTCGTGCACCAGGCCTCTAGTTGATACATAACATTGTGTAATTTGAAGATGTGCAATGTAATGTTTTAATATGTATATTTTGTGAAATGACTACCATAATAACATTAGTTAACACATCTGTCATCACATACCATTACAATTTTTTAATGGTCAGAATAATAAGATCCAATTTTTTCCCCTACAAAATATACAGGTGAAATATGTGGAAAGAGAGATGAGATCATGGGCAACAAAGAGCATGACATTGTGATAAACTAACTCTAAACCCTGTATAGTACAGAGCATCTGAGATGTCAAGTTTTAACAACGACAAAAATGCTGATCCTTTTTCTGAAAAGCACACTTCTTTTTTCTTGCCTTCTTTTCATGTTCTTATTATCACTCCAGGGTAAGGCCCAAGGGGAGGAAATCTGTTCTGAGCTTTCCTAACAATAAAAACATATCAGAGAAGGTGGGAATGAATTTGAGAATCACAGGTCAATGATATTTTTGGCATTGCAACTTTATATTCATCGTGGGAGCTCCCTCCCCAACACCATGTGCCCTGCCCACCCCTTTTTCAGTCCATGGCTCCCTGGCCGCCCACAATTATTCATACAGCCCTGCTAAATGATTTTCTTCCCCCTGCCTGGCATAACAACAAAGCTCAAGAGCAGGAAGGAATGCTGCTTCAAGGCAGGTCAGACAGTGATGTAATTAACAGATCAAGGAGAAGTGTTATTTCAGGCGGGCCCATAGAGCAAGAGAAGGGTTGACGTCTTGGGTCATGACATTACCAGCAAATTACAGTCAACACAGCACAAATCTCTAAATCAATTTTTTTCTCCAAGCGAATAAAAGCATATGTAAATATTAACCTCTCCTATGAAAGTTGCATATAGAAATTTTAATCAGAAAGAAATTTTAAACAAGTTTGAAAAAGGAATCTCCTCCATCCCACACTAAGTAAAGTGCAGGGTATGTATTTTTTTTTATGTCTTTGCCAAATAGGTTTCTTAAGGAATCAATAATACAGGAAATAAAGTCAACCCACAAAGAACTGAATTCCATAGATGATAGGTGCTGGGGACATAGAGGTGATTAACCCCACTCCCCACTGATAAAGAGTAAGCTAGTTGAGGAGGTTGTCAACAGTTAGTTTTATATAATCGAACAGAGGACAATTTGTGGGTTTAGTGCTTCAGCCACAAGACCAGCAGAGAGAGAAATGAGATGTCTTGTTCTATCTTTCCAAAAAAGACAAAAATGTAGTTGACTAAAGGTCTGGGATTCAAACTCATGATTACAGAGGAATTAGAAACCAATGAGACCTGGCTTTACAAGTATGTTCTTTAATAGACACTACAAGTCATGTGATCAGGTAGTTCTAGCCATGAATAAGAGAAGTGCATCTCACTTAGGTGGTTGTGCTTTCAATTCAAGGAAGGGACCTGATCGTACATGAGAAGTTTCTCATTCCGTGTTGCAAAAGCATCGGCTACTTTTACTCTCTTTAATGTATTGTTTTCCATTTTTAAATAACTACTACAGTATGACTCATTGGATTTAAAAGTAATAATTGACCAAGTAAATAGCAAATGCCAAAGTTAATAAAAATAAAAGTTAGGCCCTGGCCGGTTTGGCTCAGTGGATAGAGCATTGGCCTGTGGACCAAAGGGTCCTGAATTCGATTCCGGTCAAGGGCACATGCCTGGGTTGCAGGCTCAGTCCCCAGTGGGGGGGTGTGCAAGAGGCAGCCAAGCAATGATTCTCTCATCATTGATGTTTCTATCTCTCTCTCACTCTCCTTTCCTCTCTGAAATCAATAAAAATATTTTTTTTTTAAAAATAAAGTAAAAGTTAGTATAAGACTCCCCCACATATACCTAAAAATGAAAAAAACAAACGAAAATAAAAATAATTAAATAGATGTTGTTATGACTCTTCAAATGACTGAATGCTCAGGTGATATCAGAGAAACGATGGTTGAGACGACAAACATCAAAGTATTTTTCATGCTCAGGTAAAACAACATGAATTGAGAACTACCACTCTAGTTCAAAGTCACTTCCAAGCTTATGTGAATTCCTTCAGGCCAGGGGCCATCTTACACATCTTTATATCCTCAGCACCTAGCATACACCTGGCAAACAGTAGGCACTCAGTACTACAGCAGATAAGTGTTCTGAATGTACATGGGAGAAAGAAAATATTAAAGGCCTGGTTCTCATCTCTGTTCACTCCCAGCAATCCAAACACTGAAAATATTGATAATTTCCTGTAGCTAAGGAACTTCTGTCTATTAAGGCAGGCATCCCTGGAAGAAAGTCTGAGCACTCAGGAGCAGTGACTGCAGACACCTACTCAGCACAGCCCAAGGTGGAAAGCATGGCTTGCCGGGCAGCTTGGCCCCTTTCCCATCTCCAAAATAATCAATTGCACAAAGTAAGTTTAGCTCCAAAACCGTTTGGACTTTGTCTCTCCATCAACATCTGGGTTCAGCATGATTCCTGACCTCTACTTCAAACTGGAGATTTCAAACACTGCACACCTCACTTAACAAGAAAGTAATGTCATTAGGCAAGGCCAGGGGCAACACACAAGCCAGAATTAGTAGAAACACTACATAGAAATGACTCTGGTGTCCTTCGAAATGTTTCTAAACATCTAAAATACTGAAACTACTTTTCAGGAAGAAAAAATGTAAATATGCTTTCTCAGATTAAATGTATTCATATTATTAGAGAGAAAGCTAGCTTCCAGGAAGCTAAATGTAGACCTATAAAGACAAAATAAGCTTTTTTTTTCTTTTCAGATAGAGCATAACTTCTCTCTCTGCTGTAGAGTTAGACTGAGAAAACTTGGTCATAACCTGGGAGACCCAATAACTAATTTTTTTTTAAAGACATGTCTTTAACTGACCTAGTTTGGAAGCCTGAATGCTTTTAAATTGCCAATGAACTGAAACCATTCATGAGAATGAGGCTTTTGAATGCTGAGAATGTTCTTGGGGCTCAGCACAGAGATATTTGGCATAGATGACTGTAAATATTTGTAAAACTCTGAGTTTAGACAGTGTTTGACCACATTTAAGCCTCACTTCCAGCACAGTAGTAGTGTAGGAGCAAGTTATCTAGGGTGATTGGTTTGGGGGACTTTTTGGTTGAGTTTTTTATTTGTTTGTTTTAAATAAAAAGCCAAGCAACCCAATTCAGCAACTCAATACTTTTTTACATTCTCTATACAAGTCTGCCGTTTCCATTAGTCAGAGGCTACTTTTTAAAACAGGTTCCTTTTTTTTTTCCTTTCCTATTGTTCACAGTTATGCCACTACAAAGACCAAAATACCAGTCACAGGTGTGCAAGAGGAAGGAGGAGTGGGGAGAAAACGTGGCCTTGGATTTCCTAATACAATTCTCTCCAAATGGCTTTGTGGCTCTGCTATAGCTATCATTCTTTTCCTCCCTCCCCGCCCCCTTCTCCTCATGAAGATAGGATTGGGAAGGGAGGACAGAGTAAAGAAAAGGAGGAACCAGCAGAGGAATCTGAGGTGAAAAGCACCGGGGATCAAGAGGCTCATCGCAGTGAAAGCTGCAGCAGCCTGATACTCTCATTAGCCAGCAACTCAGTGAAGACTGGCTGG
The DNA here is from genome assembly GCF_028538775.1 of Myotis yumanensis. NCBI lineage: Eukaryota > Metazoa > Chordata > Mammalia > Chiroptera > Vespertilionidae > Myotis > Myotis yumanensis. Next base: position 78,514,244 of record NW_027223753.1, read on the forward strand.
GTTTCTTCTTCCTCTTACCCACACCCTAAAAACTGAGTCATCTCAAAGTTCATTTATTTCGCTTCTGCTTAGACACCCCCAATCTGCTGCTTCAGACATGTTAGGTACGTTTTTCTTTAATTCATACCTGGCTACATTCAAACACACATCCAGAAGTGCCAAGTTAAAAGAAGCGGGAGAGAGTCCTGTTAGGAGCCCCAGCTAATGTTTTGATAAGATCCATGTGCGGCAGAAAGGAGAAAGTGAGTGACTATAGTGGATGCATGAAGACAGAGAACATTTTCCCCGAAAGAATTCATTTCTGAGAGATGTGAATGTGAGAAGTACAGGCATCAGGAGTAGACTTACAGCAGAATCACTGAAACACACAACAAAAGCAAAAGGTACCCTGGAAAGGGTAAGCTAAAAAATACCTATTCTCTGCTGAAGCAGCAGGAGCCAGTTTCATTTTAACTTAAATTTGAGCACAGCAGTATAAGATCGGAGTTTCGCTTTGTTTTATCAGCAACTACCTGACAAAACAATCTGCATAATGTATGGCCAAGAACCCATAGATAATATAACAGCTTGTTAATATCTATGTGTGTCAACATATTGCTGTGCATTTCCAAGTAACAGAAGGTAAACAGCTGAGGCTATGCCAACTTTTGGTCTCCCTTTAAGACATGGGGAGGTTTGATCTAACCTTGAATTTTCCAATGCATTCGGTGGACTGTTTTAGTAGTAATTAAACTAGCTTCTTTTTACCTTTACAAAGACATCTATTTTTAAAAGTTAACAGGTGTTTAAAGGCATTCAGAATGAATTCAATTCTGTATGGTTGACGCACGAGACCCAGGACATAACCCTAAAACCCATGGTATCATAGTTTCTTGCCCTTTTTCCTTTTCTTGGTCCAACACCCCCCCGGGTCTTGGAATGCCTGCAGCTTTTGAAAAGCCAGCTAGACCTACCTGGCCGAAGAGCTCGGGTCCTCCGCCGCCGGGCTTCTCGGCAGCCTCCAGCTCGCACACCCGCACACCGGGGAAGAGGAGCTGTTTCGTTCTCTCCGTCGTCCTCCGGGCTCTGCAGCTGACAGCTTTGCGCTCTGCAGGGCTGTAACAGCACTGGGCTGCCGGACCTGCGGGGCCGGCGGAGGAGGACCTATCACCAAGCGCCTCCTGCCTCGGGAGCTGCTGCGGTGCCCGGGAGCCTTGCAGAGCGTGGGGCGCAGCTCGCCAGCAACAGCAGCAGCGCCAGGAGCCGGGCGTTTATTTATACAGGAAGCTCAGGCGCGGCACTTCCTACTTCCCATCCGAGCCGCACTTCAACTGCAGGTGATGGTCTTAACCCTGTCCGAACCGCCCCCGAGCTGCGGAGCAACCCCGTCTCCCGCCGCTGGCTCCGCTAGACAGGACCTCCCTCCTGTCTTCTGGGACGGCCGCCGCGGAGACCCAGAGCAGGGCGCCCCCGCAGCAGCCCCTGGTGTCCTTCATCCTGCCCGGCCATGCCACCTTTGGCCTCCAGAGCTTGCTGCTTCTCTGCTGCATTGGGTCCTCCGCGGGCACCTTTGTCTCCCTCCTTCCCAGCTCTTTAAATGTTTTTCTCTTACTTCCAACAGCCCAGAACGGCCTTCCCACCTTGCCGGAAAACTGTTTAGAAATACTTTCCATGCACATCTCATCAAATATACCTTGTACCTAGTTATTGAAATAGTGTTGACTATATTCCCTAAGCCAGTGATGGCGAACCTATGACACGCGTGTCAGAGGTGACACGTGGACTCATTTTTTTGGTTGATTTTTCTTTGTTAAATGGCATTTAAATGTATAAAATAAATATCAAAAATATAAGTCGTTGTTTTACTATGGTTGCAAATATCAAAAAAATTTCTATATGTGACACGGCACCAGAGTTAAGTTAGGGTTTTTCAAAATGCTAACACTCTGAGCTCAAAAGGTTCGCCATCACTGCGTAAGCTGTACTTTACATCCCCATGACTGTTCTGTAACAGTCAATTTGTACCCCTAAGCCCTTCACCTTTTTCACCCATCCCCCCCACCCAACCACCTCCCATCTGGCAACCTTCCACATGTTCCTTGCATCTGAGTCTGTTTCTGTTCTGCTTGTTCTCTTAGTTTGTTTTTTAGATTCAATGGTTGATAGATGATATGTATTTATTGCCATTTTATTGTTCATATTTTTTTTTCTTCTTTCCCTTTAAAGAAGACCCTTTAACACTCCATGTAATCCTGGCTGGTGGTGATGAACTCCTTGAAGCTGATTTGTCCTTTTGTGTCGAATGGTAAAATGAAAACGCAGGCAAATGAAATCATGACTGACTTAGTTTACCTCATAAAATACTGGCACACCTTTATGATACAATGATTTTGCTTGAAATGCTTTGTCAACAGATTATGTGGGAACACTTAGTAACCTAACAGCTTGTACTCTCAACCAAAGAAAATGTAACCAAGTGATCTGGAAGCTGCGGGGAACTATGACTGTGCCTTCCTTACTCTGAAACCTTAGACGCTTAATTTGTCGAATGTTTAGAACAGATTATACCCTTGCTCCCCACACCCTCCAGGGGCCAAAATCACAGTCCCAAATCTGTGGCAGTTTAGAAAAACCTTCACTCTGATACAAGAATCATTCTGTGCTCCCTCTGCAACCTCCCTCTCCTTTTGCAACTGCACTCAGGAATGTGCTCCCTACAAGGAAGGGACTCTCCAACCCTCGTGGAAGGGAGTGCCCCTGAAGGAAGAGCACATAGCAAATTGCTTCCCAACTTCCTCCATGTTGAAGAAAACCTCCAGGTCAAAGCCAGGTGCTGAAGAACACAGTGTATCTCTGTGTGCGGTGGTGGGACAGGCGGGAGGACCCGTCCGCTAGTGGGGGAGGGAGGGAAAGTGGACAAGGGAAATAAGACAGGAAGAGAATTCACAATGGGGACACAAAGTAATAGAATCAGAGGACATTTGAGTTTGAAAAGTTCTCCTAGCTAGTTTAGTCCAAATGCTTAATTTTAATAATGAGGAAAACGGATGTCCAGGAAGATTTAAGTTGTTGGCTTGAACCAGATAGGGAGCAGGGCTAGAATGAGACTAAACCTGTCTTGGATGAAAAAGGTACATGCTAAATGAAAACCACCCCCACATATGGCTAACTTCAAATTTAGCAGTAGCAGGTTCTGAGATCACCAACCTCAGGGTACTTTCTTGGTGCAGTGAACATCGTTGAAGGGATCAAGAAAGGTAAATAAAGCACCTTCTAAGAGGTAGGTTTATTCATTAGTGTTGATGCCAAAAGTTTGGCACCTTAAACCAAAGTTCAACACAGAGTCCACTTTTGAAATTACCATGCAATTGAGTTATAATCTCTTATCAACAGGGTAAGGGAAGAAGCTGCTGCCAATATGAATGAAAACATAGGTTAAGCAACCATCAGGCTGCCTGTTGTTGTCAATAGCAGGGGGGAAGAAAAAATATACTGTATAATTAAAAGAACATCAGCATTATTATCAAACATGCAAGTTAATAAAAATTGCATTCAACTTTTAGTTGGACTACATAAGCAGGTAGAACACTACAGTATTGTGTGAACAATGCTTTCCTATCCACCTAACGAGCCTGCTGTGTGCATCATTCATCCCCTCAAGCATTTTTTTTATCTCCTCCCAGAAAAGCTGCTTAGAAGCTTGGGAAACAAAGATAAGTTGGATGTAGTCCTGTCCTCAGAGAACTCTTAGTCCTGGAAGGAGTCAGACAAGCAAACCAATTCTCAGGGTATTCTGATGAGTGATATGATAGACTTAGACATGACGTGCCCAGGGAATACAGAGAAAAATAATTTAACTTAAGGAAAGGGATTGATGAAAAAGAATAAAGGAAGGTATCCCTGAGAAAGTAACTGAAAGCTGAGTCCTCAAGTAGCTGATTGGGGAAGGTGGAGAAAGGTGAAGCAGTCAGAGGGAACCGCCAATGCAAAGGCCTAGAGATGTGAGACTTTAGGCGATACTTTCTGTAATTCAGACAGAATGGGTGCATTCAGAATAAAAGAATGAGGGCGTGAAAAAGAAGGGAACAGGTGGAGAGAGATTTCAGAAACAGAATTCATAGGACCTGATAGATCTGACTGGATATGGGAGATAAGGGAGAGAGGAGAGCCCAGGCTGCTGGTGCCACTAATTGACACTGGGAACAAAGGCAGAGCAGTAAGGAAAATGATGACAATTCCACTGTAATTGTGCAGAATCTGAAGTGCCAGAGGGACATAGTGGGAGATTTGTCTAGTAGGCCGGCAGCAGAGAGAGATTGGGGGTAGAGAATCTTTTTGAAATGACCATCATTTCGGTGGTAGCCATGGATGAGATGACCAAGAGCTGAAATCAAAAGGTGGCATGCTGTGGAGAGAATCAGAGACTCTGAACCCATACAAACTCTAGTCATCATCATATAAGTTTAAACAAGTTTTAACATACCCCAAATTCCGTTTTCTCACCTATAAAATAGGAATGATGATATTCATCTCACAGGTTATTGTGAGGTTAAATGAGAGGTTGTGCATTAGCTAGCACAGAGCCGATGGCACTAAGTCTGGAATTGTACAGTACACAACCTGCTCAGCTGTACAGCATGGCCCTGTCCTGCTACACAATAAGAACTCAGTCAATGTTATTCATGTAAGAAGGAAGGAAAAGAAATGGATCCTAAAAGAGAACCAAAGGAGTACCAGTATTTAAGGAGCAGCCCTCCAGTATTGGGAATTGCTCCTTTTAGACTGGAATAATAAATGTAACACTTGATATCCCAGACTGAGAAGTAGAGTCCAACCACTGCAATCCATAAAATTGTTTTTTATATTTCTAAGCAATAAGAGGCATAATATTACAAATTTTCACCAGAGATTACAGTCACATTAACCATCGTAATAGAGAATAATTTCCTAATCAGAATTACAGACTTTCCTAAAGAAAAGGCAAACAAAATCTTGACATGAATGGTAAGTAATCCAAACTGTAGGAATTGTGTTAACTCGTAATGTACCTAAAGTTACATAGAGCAAAACCAAAATAAATCCAAAGCATACTTAAATTTTTCCCTGCATTTGAGGCAAAACTATACAGAAATATATTTACTAGATTACTAGGTATCTATGTATAAAATACTTATATAATAATATATGCCATAGTAGATAACAGATAATAGATATATACTGTAAAATGCACTCTAGTCCTACATAAGAGGAGAATCAAGAAGTGAAATTTCTTCTTTGGAAAAGTTTTCTCTTTAACAAAGAAAATTCAAGGTTCATTCTTGTGCTATTAAAACTAACCTTCTAATCTACCTTAATATGTAAGCTATGTAACTTAGATGAGACATCTCAGTTATATCCCATGTTAAAACATAAAAAGTTTTAATGATTTGTTCAGTTTCAAGAAATCAGATGACAGAACACAAGTATTGGGAAACCTGCTCTGCAATAGGTGCAATTCTCTCTTCACTGGAAAAAAATTTAAAGCAAAGGTCATGGTGCTCTGCCACTGACAGAGTGGTGATTTCTCATTTCCAAGCAGCTGCGATTTCATTTGCCTTTTTCTGTCACATCTTATACATTCAATTCAGCCTTGATGGAGGATACTGAGTATAGAACCAAGAGAAAGACACAACACAAAATGAGACTAAGAACATGATACAATAATGTGATAGCAACTTTGCCAGAGATACGCTCAGGCTGGCACAGAAGGCAAAATTCACGGAGAGTCAAAATATGACTCAAATTATCACCCAGTTACCTCAGACTTGATAACAAACATTTTCAAAAAGCTGGGGACATGTCCTTTGGTTCTATTTCTAACATACGAGAGCATCTCCACATCTCACAGAGCAAGTCAAAACCAGCTGGACCCCCACAGGAAAATCCTGAACAGAATACAGTCATGGGCCACACCAGATGTTTTGGTCAACAACAGACCACACAGGTGACTGTGGTCTCATAGATTATAATGGGGCTGAGTTGAAAACAATAAATGAAAAAACAAGACAAAGAAACAAACAAAAAATAGACACAGACAACAGTATGAGTGTTACCCACGGAAAAGGGGTTGGGAGAGGTAGTAAAAGGTAAAGGGGGTCAAATACAAGGTAAGGGAAGGAGAATTGACTTTGTTGGTAAAGACACAATGCCATATGCAGATGATGTATTATAGAATGGTAAAACTGAAACCTATAGAATTTTATTAACCAGTGTCACCCCCAATAAATTTAATTTTTAAAAAACACATCTGTTAAATGCTACATTGGGAAAAACTGAAATGCATGTAATACTTATTTTAAATAACCTTTATTTTAACTGGTGACAAATAAGTTTAAATTAAAATCAAGAAACTCTACAATATATATGCTTCAAAAAAAATAATGGAGCTGAAAAATTCCTATTGCCCTGTAATGTCATAGCACAACATAGTTCTCTTGTTTGTGGTGATGCTGGTGTAAACACACCTACTGCACTGCCAGTTGTATAAAAGCATAACACATACAATGATGTACAGTACGTACTTTAATGATGATAATAAATAACTATGTTACTGGTTTATGTATTTACTATACTATACTTTTTATTGTTATCTTAGAGTGCACTCTCTCTGCTTATAAAAACAGGCTGCTGTAAAATTACGTCATGTTATAACGGCCGCAGCCTCATACCTCTCGTGTTTACCCCATCTCTTGATTACAACATTTTCTCTTGTGTTTGGTTTAATCTCCTGCTGTGTTTTACAGTAACATGCTGTACAGGCTTGCAGCCTCGGACAAAGGTGTGCAGTAGACTATACCATCTAGGTTTAAGTGAACTCTGTGATGTTTGCACAACAATGAAATCACCTAAAGACACTTTTCTCGGGTGCCCTTCATTGAGCAGCGCATGACTGTAATCTCAAACTGACATTGCCATTCTGCCGCATGAGAACCCGTCATGACCCCGGAGGAAGAGCTGAACGAGAGAGCAAGATTCCAAAGGATTCAGTTGTTCAAGACTTGAAACATCCCACCTACAACACCATGGCCAGCTGGGGTTATGAGCCCAATGAGGAACATGACTCTCAGCACTCTTGTTCATCCCCTAACTCTAGAAAAAGTGACTGCATCAGCCCTGAATTAAGATTCTCCACTAGAAAGTCAGATGAAATAGTCTTGGGAATCCTTGTTTGCAAAGTTTGCATTAATCCTCCTACTAATATTATTACCATCTCTTCTAAATCCTGTATATCAGACAATCAATGAAAAAAAAACATCCCCCAACAATGTTCCCATAGTTGTCATCCCAGACAGTGTACTGATTGGTGTGCAGGACACAGAGAGCTCAGTACTGTGCCCCCATATCCTACATGACACAGAGGATTCGCCTGAAGTACAAGTCAAACTATTTCTTGGCTTAAATCATGAGGAACTTCATTCTTCAAATTAAGATTCCACTCTACAGGGACCAAATCACTCATAGGTGGAAATATTACAGCTGTTAATTTTCCAGTAGAACTTTAATGCCACCTTAAAAACCTGTTTTCTCTTATAACACAGATGTCTGATTCCCTTCTTTTCCTGCTTTCTCCTTTTTACTCTTCTCATCCCTTTTCCTGCAAAACAGTGAATTATAAAGTCCCCAGTGAAATCAGGAGCCAGATAGAAATAACAAATCCTATCGTCTGCAACATAGCAAAGGGACAAAATTAAGGGCATGGATGGAGAAAAACAGGGACCTTGAGAGGGAGAAATCCTATTCTGTATTCTACAAGGGAAAAAAAAAGAAGCCTACACTGGGAAAGTCTGTTTCCCTTCCACATCTACCACTTTTCATGTAAAGTTCTCTGCATCCTCATCTGAATGTTTTAAGAAGGTTGGTTCAGCACAACTCCCCACAGCACATTCCACATATAGCCTCACAAGGAGCAGGGCAGAGGCTTAGCTAGATATTAACATTGTAGCAAAAAGCATTCTTACAAGTGAGTGACCCTTACATGGATCCCTCTCATTCCTCTTGGCCCTGCAGAAGAACCATACTTGGTTAAAAATATGAAGCCCACTTTAAATAAGTGGTAATTGCAGTCATGTGATACGTCTTGGCAAAGTACGTTTTTCTAAGGGCCTCACAATAATTTTTAAACACACACTATGCCTGAGCCACATAACTATATTTATCTCATGGAAGTCACTATGTCACTAGTTGCATGTAATTAATGATCTCGTAAGGCCAGTACTGAAGAAAATAAGTTACTGCCCAGAGTCATTTCTTTTCAGATATGTAGGTCTTTCCTCCCTCCTCTACCTCAGCTCTCTCTTTATCCCTCCACTTTGGCACCTGTGGAGCACTCTATGCACAGGCCTGTCTCCCTCACTAGTCTGTGAGAGGAGTGTCATAATATTTCTTTTCCACTTTCCGCTCACATCAGCCCTTCACTCACCCATGAACCAAAGTTAACAGCCTGTGGTGTCTTCTAAGTAATTTTCTCTGTGTTCATTTAGTCATGCTGATGTATGCTCACACACACACACACACACACACACACCGTTTATCTTAGCTCTGTGAATTGTCTTTTCATATTCTTTGTCCATTGTGCTTTAGTATAGTTTATATTTTTCCTATTTATAAGAGATATTTATAAATATGAACACTTGGGTGAAATACACTTTACAAAGACTATTCCACACATAGCTGATGTCTGCTGATTTATTTATGTTACTACTTGAGGCCCTGTGCACGAATTCATGCACAGGTGGAGTCCTTCAGTGAGGACTGCGGAGATTGGGCCGAAACCGGCAATCCAACGCCGCTTGCTGCTCCTGCCTGCCTTCCGCTCCTGCTGCCACTCCTGCTCATCCTGACCCCCGCTCGCACCCAGTCAGTCCTCATTGGGAGAGGCTTGCACCACTGCAGCAGTGCTCACCAGCCCGTCATCTGGCGCCCGTCCCAAGGGGGTGAGGGGGGCCGGGACACGATCAGCCCTCCAGGCGGGCAGTGGGACGCCCTTGCAGGCCCAGGGCTCAGGATCCAGATCCATCCCTCTGACATTTGGGCCAGTTGTCAGAAGACACCTGGCAGCCACTTTTATATGCTTTCTTCCTTGTGGAGTGTCTAGGGAGGGGAAGTGGCCACAGTGCACGAGACCAACTTCCAGGAGGCAGGCAGCACTGTCGGGATCCAGGATCGTGCTGGTGGTGCTGGTCCGACAGTGCCTAGCCTGTTCTCCGGAGATTGTACCTGCAGGACTACTGAGGGAGTGAGTGGCTGCCGCTGGGTTGGTGGGACGCCAGGATGGGTCGGTCAGCTGAGTGAGTGGCACTCCCGCTGTGGGAGCGCACTGACCACCAGGGGGCAGCTCCTGCATTGAGCATCTGCCCCTGGTGGTCAGTGCATGTCATAGCGACCAGTCGACCAGTCATTCCGTCGCTTAGGCTTTTATATATATAAATTTCCATAAAATGGTTTTTGGTTATATGTGTTATGATATCCCTTCTTTTTCATATGTAGCTTCTAGGGTTTCCAGTCTTAAGAATTCCAAAGCTTCAGATTGTACATGTGCACTTTCTTAAATATTCTTGTGACATGTTGTTATAGTTTTTTTATATTTAATCTACTAAGGAACTGTATTTAAGTGGTATATAATGAGTCCTGTTATATTTTAACCAGATAGGGAACTACCTAAAACAGAACACTTTATTAAATAACCCAAGATTTTTTCACTGAATTGAACTGTAGAATGTATCAAATATTCAGTTTTCTGTATTTTCAATTATCTATCCTGACTGATATATTTCTGAATCTACTCTGTTCCAATGATCTATCTGTCAATTGCTAGGTCACTACTGTGTTGATTATAGTGACTTTACAGTATTCTTATTTTTCATATTTTCCTTGGGTATTTCTTTATCAATATAAAACTTTAAGGTCATTTTGTGCAATTTTTAAAAAACCCGTGTTTCTAAATAATAACTCACCCAATCAAATGACCTGATCTCATGAGATCTAATCCCACCTGGCATCATACAATTAATGAGGGCATCACAGAGGTTATTCTGGCTAATAACCTAAGTGATTTTTTTAAATTGGCACAAAATTCAAAGTAACATATAACTTGTGAACTTTTTAAAATTCATCTTCTTCCCTTTGTACTTTGCATCTAAGTTCCAGACACACTAAACTATTTCAGGCACCCACGTTTCTCATTCACAAATTGCCCTGGTTCTCCATTTGCCCAAGCCATTCTTCCTCGCCCTTTTCACCTAATGAGTAGTTGCTCAGTCCCCAGAATGTAACTCAAAGTATATCTTTTCTGGGACAACTCCCCTCTACTTTCTTCCTCTGTCACATTAAGGTGAGATAAACTCCTCTGGTCTTCCTCTCTTATAAAATGCTCTTGCCCTATTATAGCACTCAGTCCTTCATTCAGCAAATTTTTATTTTCTACCCGGCTCTTTATTCAATGCTGGAAATGCAAAGATAAATAAAACACAAGACTTCAAGTGGAACAGGAAAAGAAAGACATGTAAGTCAGAGCAGTGCTGGACCTGATCCAGGATAGCAGTTTGGTGAGTCCCGCCTGGCAGGGTAGGGAGAGTTTAATGGCTAGAAGTGTGAGAAGCCAATGGGGAAGAGGCTGGGCAAAGGAACTGCATGAGCAAAGAGGTAAAGAGATGGACAACAGGTAGACTGTGTTGGTGGCAGAAAACATACCCGTTTTAACCAAGGCATTCTATTTAAATGATAGACTGTAAAACTACTCGTTTACAAGCTTTTTCAAGCTAAAATAAATTTGTTACTTAAATTCTGGGGGGAAAATCCAATAATCAAAGCAAAAGATAATCACAGAAAGTCAACCCTAACCTTATTCCTAATTGTCAGTAATATCCAATGCTTTCATTAGAGATATATGAGTACTTTCAGATTTTATTTAAAGACAGAAAGGGGCTTTTGTAACTGCTCTGATGAGCATTAGTGAAAAAAAGACAAATAGTTCAGTCATGTGAGACCTGAGAAATGAGGATAGACTCATTCACCTTCCCAGGTAAGTGTGAGAACAAATCAAGACAAATGATAGCAGCTTTGGTGCAAGGCCTCTGGGCCATTCTACAGGAATCAGGTCTTCCTTTCCTATGATGTAATACATACACACAGGCTAACGCTGGCTGAAGCTCTCCTATTCAGTGGTTGTATGGAAAATCGCCAATCCAACTGTATCCCCTTTGACCAACAGAGAAAAACCTGTTTGGAGTGACCAATGTTATTACATTCTGAAAAAAACAAAAACAAATTCCAATCTTTCAGCCTGCAGTCTTTAAATATCTTCCCTCAGGACCCTGGACAACATAGACGTTGCTGTGCCTAAAAAAACTGCAGATGAGAAACTGCAGATACCATCATCCTCAAAAGAATGCTGCAACCTAGGGCAGCCGGCTGCCCAGCTCACGATGATTGTTTTGGTTCAACAGTTCAGATTGCTCGAGATGTTCCTTTGATAGCATATCAGTGTATGCCTCTTAGCAGAAAGCACACCAACTTCACAGGAAACTTCCCAAATGAGCAAAGTGGAGACATTCTGACCTGAATGGTGCTATGCTTCATTTTATATCGCATTCCAAAAATCAGGTGGAGGGCGACATGACAAAGGCATGAATATTATTACCACTATTCTGCAAGAACTGAGTAAAAGGTATTGAGCACAATACTCCAGGTTTATAATAAGTAAATCTGTAAGTGAATTATTCCTTGTTCATTATAAATTATGTTCCCATAGGGGAAGGTTCATTCTAACCTCTGAAAAACTAATCAAAATCTATGTTACTATAGCAATGCTACCTCATCTGGGTGCTTCCACACACATCATCTTGTTGAATACTCAGAACAACCTTCCCGTTGGAGTTTTATCATTCCGTTTTTACAGATGAAAACACTGAGCACTGAAAAATGAACTCTCTCTCCTGAGGCCACATAGGCGGTTACCGCACAGCTTGGACTAGAACCTACTAACCACGCCCAGTGACTTTCTGCTAGAGCACCCATGCCTCCTGAAATAAAGTTATAGGTGAAATCAAGCTCTCCATGTTCTCATATCAAACCTTTTCTGGAAGGACAAAAATAGAAGGTTGATGCAAAACTTTTAATTCTATTTTTAAACATCTACTCAGGGCAAAAGGCCAGGTGTTAGGCCAAAATTATATTAGACGCCATTCCTACCTTAGCAAAAGCCAAACCTTGACCAAGCAGAAAAATATAAAATATACATTGGGAAGAGAATCCAACAAGTCTGAGTTCATTAGTTCTCAGCAATGGCCTTCGATAAGAAGGAAGGGGCAAGTTCCCTGGAGGAGTCAACAGTCAAAAAGAGTGACTCAAAGACTATTTTAGTACAAGATCTTATTTCAACCTTGTTGTCCATCTGTTTGCTGAGAATGTAAAGTTGTCTCATCCAGGTCAGCAAAGGAGATAAAATCATCCACTAAAGCCATGTATACAGGGGCTGCGATTACATTACACAGCCACGCGTTTAGAGGCCAGGACACACCTTCCTGTTACCTCTCTGGACTGCTGTGCAGTGATGGCACCTCACCCCAGGAAGGTTAAGTTCAGGGATTCAGCAAAACTAATGGGTAATGCTCTAAAATTCTTTACTCATTTAATGCAAGCTAACCTAGGAGAAAGAACAACTCAAAGAAATGCATGCAGGAAAACAACAGTTAATAAATATTTTAAATGCAGGCAGGCATTGACTAACCAATGACAATACCTATTTAGCAAATGTTGCAGCTAGTCATTCTTCCCTCCCAACTCCTCCTCTCTATCTTTCCTATGGGATTCACTAAGGACATCAAACTCACTACTCTCTACTCTAGCCTGCTCTTCCTTTTGTGGCATCTTGTACCCATGCATCTTTCATTACCTGGAGCCCACACCCATTCTTCCTACCTCCTTTGGAGTGAGAGAAAATGGAGCTTCCAGAGAGTATCAAACTTGGAGAAGTTCAGTGGGATTAGTATCCAGGAAGCTAATGAATTAGGGCTTTAGGCACAGAAGAGACCAGACCCCAATTTTAAGGGCAAGAAAATGTCAAGATTATAATTACCATTTCTGCTATGTTGCAGAACAAATGGTCACTTTCAGTTTGGCTAGAAACCTAAACTAGCCAGTATAATATTGTTTCCATAGAAAAATTAGTTCCAAATTCTAAACAACGGACCTGCAAGCAAACTTTTGGAACACTTAATGTTCATAAGTTTGGGCCACTTACAAAATAAAATAACAACATGACCTTTCTCCTTAAGTTTCTTTCTCTTTACAGCTGCAGAAGAATACAGAAAATACACATGTCTGTAATGGGGCGCTGAGCTTTGACCTTCTTCCGCAGAAGCTGCTTCCATTGAAAAGGATTTGATGACCACCATTGGTTCCTAAGAGACCAGAGGTACATGCATTCTTCCCGTTATGCCCAAGGAGAGTGACTGGGCCCACTTCTGGATAAGCAATGACTACTGGGGAAAGGACTCTCAGCATTATAATAAAGAGAGAGAAAGGACAACAGGTGGGGGAGGGTTTTATTCACTTTATATTTGTAAAGGGGGTCAGCGGAGCTGCTGCTACCATAGCCCAAAGCAAAAGTTGAACTCTCAGGAGGCAGGAGGCAGGTGGTTGCTTCTGAGCAGATATTGTAAAGCATATTCCTGTGTGTGTGTGTGTGTGTGTGTGTGTGTGTGTGTGTGTGTAAAGGCAATTGAGCTTTAAGGTGTAAGACTGGAGGGGCAATGACAATGTACTTCAAAAAGGGAAAATCGGTCACAAGACCACATACTAGACAAGCCTGTTCTAGTCTTGTTTTCAGTTCAAAGAGCTATAATCATAGGTCAAACCTAGAAGGAAATCCTTAGACATCTCCATGTCGCAATTAGAATACCAAGAATGTAGTCAAACCAGATGAGGAAGAAAAGACAAGAGTCCGACATCCTACCAGTAAAGGACGATGCCTCCAAGTCCCACGGCAGCCATGGTTAGACAATGTAATCCCGCCTCCTCAACTAAAGCTGACTGGACCCAGAATGGATGTCTGTCTGAAACAGAGCCAATCAGATTTTCTACCAGGAATTTGGAATTGGGATTTAGGGACAGCTAATCTCTGCACTTGGTTGAAGCTGTGCAGCAGCCATATTCCATCATCGATAGGAGCAGCAGAAAAAGCCAGAGAGAGGATAACAGAGCCAGCGTGCAGGAGAAAAGGCGAGGTAAGAGTCAGAGAAAGAGAATGATAGTTTAACGGTTCTCAGCTACAGTTCCTTCCAGAAGCCACTTGCATCCCCTATATTTGAGCTCCTTCAGACACTTCTTGTCTTTACTATAACAAGTTTTTGTTACACCCAGTTCAAACTGATTTCAGTTATTTAAAATCAAAAGTATCTTGATTAAACCACATTACCGTAAAGTAAATCAACATCATGCTATGCAAACAGAGCATAGACTTTTGACTCTGCCAATGCAGTGTTCAAATCTCAGCTCCCCTGTCTCCCTTGTCGCATCTAGAGTAAGTTTCCTTATTTCTCTGGGCCTTGGCCCCCTCACTTGTAAAATGCAGATAATAATTGCCACGTATAATTATTGTGAAAATCAGAAACTTATGGAGAGTGCTTCTGGCACACAGCAAGCACAAATAAAATAAGTCCTGGTAGAGTTCTTTGGAGCAGTAGTCATGGTGGCCCTAGTGGGACTACCATGGATATCTCAATAGAAGGGTTCTACACAAAACCAGAGCTTATGAACACAGAAATATTTTTCTTAAATTCTATACTTTACAAAATAATCAACCCAAGTTTCTTTAATGAGATACTCTAGTATATGCAACATATGACTTGATTTTAAAATACTTTTCAATACAGCATCTACTACAGAGTACTTCCGTATTTGCGGGGAAAGTCCTGGGGAAATCCCAGTCGCAACTCTAATCAGAGGACCACTTCTTTATCAACTCATCTTTCTCCTCCATCAGTTTACACATTGGAGCAATGGTTCTAATCCTTGTGGAAATCATAGACCCTTTGAGCTCATGCTTTGGATAACAGTATGAGCTCTCACTTCAGAAGGTTTACATATAACATAAATACAAAATTTTGCACATTTTCCAGTGTGCATGGTGCAGCTGAATCTCATCCATGAATCCCCAAGGACTGAACAGTCCAGTAAACTTCTTTACTTGGCAGTTCCTTAAATAAGTCTATGTGTCAGAATAGACCCCTAGGTGTGATCCACAGATAAGAGATAACCTGCATCAAACTTCCTCCAGGCTAATATCCTTAATGAAATGCAATGCAGTAGGTATGCAATGTCTGGGAGGAAAACTTGCATATCTCCCATACTAAAATAGGAATGAGGACAGAATATGTGTCTTTTTTTCCTAAGATTATGTTCCATACAGTAAATATTCAACAAATGATAAATAAATAAACATGTAATATTTGGTAAACACAAATTATGATTTATGCTTTTCTTTTTCTTGGGAAATTCAAGGTAGTGTATAGTCAATAAAAGGATTGTAATCCATTTCAGGACACCTCCCCCCCCCGCCCAATGTAATTTCTATAACAGCCTTATCGGAACTGAAGGAAGTCTCTGCTTGATCAATTCTAAAGAATTAAATTTGTTGGCACTGACTTCTATACAATGCACAATTTCTGGTTTTCTTTGATTCTCTTCTACTCTAAGACATTTCTAAAATATATTCCACCATACACTCAAACATGTGAGCACTCTCCCTCACATTAAAAAAAAGTGTCAGCCTGGCTGGTGTAGCTCAGTGGTTGAGCATCGACCCATGAACTAGGAGATGGAGATTCTATTCCTGGTCAGGGCACATGCCGAGGTTGTGGGCTTGATCCCCAATAGGGGGCGTGCAGGAGGCAGCCAATCAATGATTCTTTCTCATCATTGATGTCTCTCTCTCTCTCTCTCTTTCTCTCTCTCTTTTCTTCTCTCTGAAATCAATAAAAACATATTTTTTAAAAAGCAAGTGTCAGATTTTCATGGAATTGAGTTATTAGCCAAATTAATTAGCCAAAATAAATTCACTTGTTATTTCTTTATATATGTTAAGGATAGTAGTAGTGAAAAGAAGGAGAATTAGAGTATAGAAACACTTTGAGGCATATATAATGAATATCTTCAATAAGATATTGAATGAATAGCTAACCAAAAAAACAAAGTTGAAACAAGTTAAAGATAGATATACCAGAACAAACTCTAATCTTACCTCTATATTATTACTGCCATAATTCATTCATAGTTAATCTAAATGCCACCTTCTTACTCAGACAGTCTTTTATTTGTTTATTCAACAAATCCTATACAATAAAAGCCTAATATGCTAAGTGTCCGACGGTCGACCGATTGGCCGTTTAACCAATCAAAGTGTCATATGCTAATGATATGCTAAGGCCACTCAATAGCTCGCTATGACGAGCATTGACCACCAGGGGGCAGACGCTCCGACCAGTAGGTTAGCTTGCTGCTGGGGTCTGGCCCATCAGGACTGAGTGAAATAGGCTGGATACGCCCTGGAGCCCTCCTGCGGTCCCTCCCCTGCTGACCAACCTCCCACGTCTCTTCCTAGCCCTGATCGTGCACTGGTGGGGTCCCTTTGCCTGTCCTGTACCCTCTCTCGCAATCCAGGACCCCTCGGGGGATGTCAGAGAGCCAGTTTGGGCCTGATCCTGCAGGCCAGGCTGAGGGACCCCACTGGTGCATGAATTCATGCACCAGGCCTCTAGTATTAAATAAATCCTTATTATGTGTCAGGCACAGTGCTAGACCCTAGGGGTACAAAGGTAAACAAGAAAGCCAGGTGCCTGACCTCACAATGATTGTCTTTCCTTTCTAGCAGGAAAGACAATTTTTTAAAAGTGATAATAATAAAGTGGTGCTAAGAGATGCACAGGTGCTATGGGAACACTTGGCTGGAGCCCAAACTTAGTCTAATCTAGAGCAATGATTTCCAAGTGTAATCCCTACACCAGCAGCATCAATGTTACCCTGTGGTTTTAGCAAGCCCTCCAGCTGATTCTAATTCACACTCCATCCCAGTGCTGTTAAATTGGATCACGGATGTTTCTGTCCCTAGCTGATTCCACTGTGGAAACAAGGACTGGTAAGTACTAGTCCACAGGGTGGGGAAAGACCTGTGTAAGTGACATTTAAGCTAAGACCTGGATGAATAGGAGTCAGAAAATAAACAGGAAAAAGGGGTTTCGAAGCAGAGAAAACTGGGTTTTTAAAGGGCAAGGGCAGAAACGCATAGTGCATTTGAAGGATTTACATAATTCAGTAGGGATGGATTACAGAAAGGTTGAAGGAGAGTGTTTTGAGATCAGAGTGAAGGAATTTGATGAGATGATGAGAAGGAATCCATAAACTTAGGACTTGAACTAAAAGACCATGGGAAGCCTTTTTAAGCAACTTGACATTACCAGGTCTTTGTTTAAATATCACCCTGGCTGCAGCATTGAAATAGGTTGGCCAGAAGCAAAATTTAATCAGGTGCTTCTAGGTATAAGACTGTCTCACTAGTACAAGTGAGAAACGATGCTGGTGGTAGCAATGGGAAGGGGAGGAAACAGCTTCACACATTACTTCAAAGCCAGAATTGATAAGACTAGGGCATTAGGAAGATGTTGTAGATGTGAGAGGTCAAGAACTCAACATTTACTTCCAGGGTTCTGGTAAGAGCAATGGGGTGGATAAACATAAGTTCAGATTTCAGCATACTGAATTCAAAGTTGAATATACAAGTGAAAATGTCTAGTAGGCTCTTTAACCACAGACCTGTGAAACTACTTACTGAGGAGTAGTCTGCTTATTCGGGGTTATTGAAGCCATGAAGGGGAATGATATAACCTAAGTAATTCAAGTTTAAGATGAAGAGAGCTTAGAACCTATCCCCTTAGGAACACTAATGAATAGAGGAGAAAGTGAGAACAACAAAAGAGATAGCAAAGAAATAAAAAAAGAAATGACCAGGGAGTTAGGAGGAAAACCAACGGACCAAGTGAATGTAGCACATGAAAGCCAAAGTAAGAGAAAGCTCTGAGAAGCAAAGAGAACACTATACAGAATCAAATGCTTGTTTGAACTTCTGTTCAAACAAGGTAAAGACCAAACAGGTCCATTGAATTGATGATATTAGGGGTCAATGATGACTTGAACAAGAGAAGCTTCAGAAAGTGGAAGAGATAAGTGCCAGTTTGGAATAGGCTGAAAAGTAAGGTGGAGGTAAGGAAATGGAGCTGGCAGGTGGACAGCATGGCCAAGAAATTTGATTATAAAAAATGAGTAGAGCGGTATCTAGAGAGGGATGTGGAATTAATCCAATACATTTTTTATTGTATGCTTATGAGAAAATGTAAAGGGCAGAGAAGACAATGGAGAATGACAGGATAAATTATAGTACAGACCATTGAAAAGATGGGAAGAAACTGGACCATAAGTCCAAGAGGAGAATTTGCCCTACCCGGTGAGACTGCAGTGGGGCACATGCATCTATATGTATGTTCATTTTGGTGTCTTCATTAGGAGAGAGATGACAACCCTGGACTATTTGCAAATACTATTGTTATACTTATTATGGGAGCTGCTCAGAATGAGTTTTATTTGGAGCATTTCAGTGTATCAGTGAGCTCCAGTATACACTGAGTGGCCAGATTATTATGACCACCCCATCAGTACTTCATTGACACTTCCAAAAATACTGAATATTGAAAACTTCCTAAGCAAATACTCTCAAGGTTTTATTATTATTATTTGCATAACTAATTCACTTCATTGTACTGATGGGGTGGTCATAATAATCTGGCTGGTCATAATAATCTGGCCACTCCGTATACATTCTCACACAAGTTCCTGAGAATATAAGAGCTGCTGCCCTGGTCAGACCAACTATGTGGTAACTGTCTTGTCTCTATTTGCTTGGGACTTTCCTCGCTTCCGCACTAAAATACCTGTGTCCCAAGAAACCCCCTCATGCACAGCAACCCAGAACAATTGATCACAATGGATCTGGCTCTCCTACAGCCCCTTTGAATGTTAGCAATACGTTATTTTTCTATAAATGAGTCATGATAATCCTTTCACATAAATTATCAAACTTAACTTACTTATATTTTTAACCCAAACTAAATCTTGGAGTTTGCTGCTTACAGGGTAAAGTAGTATTCCTTTTTATTCCTTTTATGGAACTGTAAGAGACGATGCGAATGACATGATTCATTTGTTCTATTTCCAACCTCATTCTATAAACCCTGGAAGGTCATGGTGTGCAAGTCCTGCTTATGGATTTGTTGAAATGTTTTGCCTAAATGATTATTCAATATAAAGTACAAAAATATTGAATCTGTAACAGAAAAAAAATATTTTATTCAGCCCTTAATAATTCAAAATGTTCCTTGTTTTGCTAACTGGATAACTTTATAGGAATAAGTTCCATTACATACACAAATGTTCAAAACTGAGAATGATTCAGCATTTCATTAGAATACACAACATAATCTAGAAGTAACCTAAAACTAGGCTACTAATAAACCTAATGATTTAGGAGATTTAGGAAGGAGCAAGGCAAACAACTGGGTTAAAGTGGTATAGTTTAATTTTTAAATAATTAGCTTAAATAAGGTGCTTTTACAAATATAAATGGCTAAATGACAATCTAAGCAAATTTCACCACAAAATAGCAATCTCAGTAGAAAAAATATGTACAAAAGTTAGTGCTTTTTTAGGTGGTAATTAGAATTATTGTGGTGATCATTTCATAATGTATACAAATATGAAATTGTTATGTTGTATACCTAAAACTAATGTAATGCTATAAGTCAATTATACCTCAAAGAATGTTAGCACTTTTCAGAAGTACTAAGGTATTGATATTTCTACAGTAGTATATTTTTTCCCTAGCTTTATTGAGATATCATTTACATTTAATATTGTGTAAGTTTAAGGTGTATACATGTTGATTTCGTACACTTATATATTGCAAAATGACCACTATCATACTGTGGCTGATATCTCATCACTTCACATAACTACCGTTTCTTTTTTGCAGTGAGAAGATTTAAGATTTACTCTTCTAGCATTTTTCAAGTATATAATACAATATTGTTAACCTCCTGCTATATATTAGATCCCCAAACTTATTCATTTATAACTGAAAGTTTGTGACCTTTTACCAATACCACCTCATTTCCTCCACCTTCCAGCCCCTGGTAACCTGGTAACCACCATTCAACTGTTTCTATGAGTTCAGCTTTTTCAGATTCCACATACAAGTGAGACCATACAGTATTTGTCTTCCTCTTCTGACTAATTTCACTAAGCACAATGCCTTCAAGATCCATCCATGTTGTCACAAATATCAGGATTCCCCCCTCTTTCTCATGCTGAATAAGATCAGTGTGCATGTGTGTGTTACATTTTTTTTATTCTTTTATCTGTTGATGGACTCTTAAGTTGTTTTCATATCTTGGCTATTGTAAGTAATACTGTAGTGATCATGAAAGTACAGATATCTCTTCAATACCCTGTTTTCATTTCCTTTTCACATATACCCAGAAGTGAGATTTCTGGATGATATAGTTCTTCTATTTTTAATTTTTTTAAAATCTTTATTATTGAAAGTATTACATATGTCCCCCTTCCCCTCCCATTTACTCCTTCTAGCTCGCCCCCACCACCCATCCCCAGGCCTTCACCATCCTATGGTCAGTGTCCATGGGTTATGCATATATGCATACAAGTTCTTTGTTTGATCTCTTTCCATCCACCCACCCACCTCCGCCTTCCCTCTGAGATTCCACAGTCTGTTTCTTGCTTCTATGTCTCTGGATCTAATTTGTTCATCAATTTCTTTTGTTCATTAGATTCCACATATGAGCTAGATCATATGATATTTATCTTTCTCTGACTGGCTTATTTCACTTAGCAAAATACGCTCCAGGCCCCTCCATGCTGTCTCAAAGGGTAAGAGATCCTTCTTTTTACTGCTGCATAGTAGTTCATGGAGTAAATGTACCACAGCTTTTTTTATCCACTCATCTACTGATGGGCACTTGGGCTGTTTCCAGATCTTAGCTATTATGGATTGTGCTGCTATGAACATAGAAGTGCATACATTCTTTCAGATTGGTGTTTCGGGTTTCTTAGGATATATTCCCAGAAGTGGGTCAAATGGAAGTTCCATATTTAATTTTTTGAGGAGCCTATATTATTTTCCATAGTGGCCGCACCAATTTACATTTCCACCTACAGTAAACAAAAGTTCCCTTTCTCCACATCCTTGCCAACACTTGTTATTGCTTGTCTTTTTTGATAACAGTCATTCTAACAAGTGTGAGGTGATATCTCATTGTACTTTTGATTTGAATTTCCTTGATAATTGGTGATATTGAGCATCTTTTCATGTGCCTGCTGGTCATTTGTTAAGTCATCTTCTTTAAAAAAAAATGTCTATTCAGTTCCTCTTCCCTTTTTTAATTGGATTTTGGGGGAGTTTTGCTCAGTTGTATGAGTTCTATATATATCTTGGGTATTAACCCCATACCAGATATAGTATTTGCAAATATTTTCTCCCATTCCATAGGTTGCCTTTCATTTTTTTTTTTATTGTTTCTCTTTGCTGCACAGCTTTCGGATTTGATGTAGTCCCACTTGCTAAGTTTTGCTTTTGCTGCTTGTGCTTTTGGTGGCATATCTAAAAAGCATTGCCAAAACCACTGTCAAGGAGCCTTTCCTTTGTGGTTTTTTGTTTGTTTTGTTTTTTATTTGTTTGTTTGTGGGATTTTTTTTAGTTTTATGGTTTTAGATCTTATGTTTAAGTCTTTAATTCATTTCACTGCATGACCAAGACGCCTGCTGAAACTCCAGCCATCACAGTGAAGGTTATAAGAAGGAGGAAATGAGAAAAAGCAAAAGAATGTGTGCCCCTCCTTTTCAACAGCAATCCTGGAATTTCTCAAATACTTCTACTTACATGTTATTAGCTGGAACTTAATCATGTAGACACACTTGCATGTAATGTAGATGGGAAGTGTAGTTTTATTTGGGCTAAAGCTCTGGCTAAAGGAAAAGCTGAAAATGGAATTCAGGAAGGCAACTAGTAATCTCTGCCACAGATGTAGAAATCAGCCACAGAGCTCAGGCTCTCTCTGTTCCATCTTGCTCTCTTCCTTTGAATTGACCTCATTGTTGTACAGTGTCCCAGATTGTTACTGGCCTTACAAGCCAGTATGACAGGAAACATGAAGTTCTAAAACTTGACACCATTGTCTTCTGCCATGATTGAATAAACTGAAGACACCAAACCACATGTACTAGCCAGATCTGTTGTCTCTAAAGTCACAATGAGCTCAGCTTCTAAGACTAGGCTTAGAATCAAAGGATATTCATTCAGTACACAATATCCATACCCCTTCTGGGCAAGGTATGCATAAAGCCAGGTCTTTTGTTAACAGAACCCTAAACTAAGAATAGAGACAGAGATTCTTCTACATCACACTGAGTAGCAGGTATACAAAGAGGAAGTTTCCATTGCAATATGAATCACCCAACTTGCTTACATATTTGACCCTCAGACTATTTTTATAGATTTAGTATGTGATAAAGCAGCTAGAGCAAGATGCTTTCCAATAATGGACAGAGCTACCTTGTACAGAAAGTAGATTACTACAAACTCCCTATTTTAGTGTTCCACTACCTTCTTTATGAATTTTGCCCTGAAACTTCTCTCACTTCTCCTATACTCATTTAGGCACCCAATTATCTCATGCTGCCCCACCTCCAACTGAAGGTATCTCAAACCATCCTAGAGGAGGTACCCTATTGTCTCATGGCAATGATCACAGAGTTAGTTAAGATAAATTAAAGTACATAATCATTTATTGCCTCTTCTAAGTAATGCCTGGTGGCAATGTATAAGACTCCCTGAATGAGTGTTATAGGCTCAATAGTGTCTTCCCAAAATTCATAAGTTGAAGCCCTAACCCAGTACCTCAGAATGTGAATGTGTTTAAAGACAGGGTCTTTAAAGAGGTGATTCAGTTAAAATGGGATTTTTAGAGTGGGTCCTAATCCAGTAATACTGGTGTCCTTATTAGAAGAAGAGATTAGAACACACGTCCAGAAAGGAGACCATCTGAGGACACAGGAAGAAGACAGCCCTCAACAAGTCAAGGAGCGAGGCCTCAAAAGAATTCAACCCTGCTGACTCCTTGATCTCTGACTTCCAGCCTCTAGGACTCTGAGAAAATAAATTATGTTGTTGAAGCCGCCCAATCTGCTGTGATACTTTGTCTAGCAGCTCTAGCAAACTAATGCAAGGAGTAATTAAGTATTTCAAATGGCACCAATTTAGAATTGGTGGGAAGCTCCACTGAAATCATACCAGTTAAGCAGTTACCACCTTTGCATGCAGGCAGACCTAGACCCAAGTTAATAGCAGAAGTTGTATATTTCTAACGGACATTTGAGTGACAAAAGAAAGTAGCATCGGGTTATAACCGAAACATAAAATAGGCATTCGTGAGTCCATACTGATATAAATAAATGATGGGGAATTGACCAGACAGAAGAATCCCAGGTGTTCTTAAGTGTGGACAATGCAGTGACTTCCTAAAGAGTACTGTAGGGAAAGTGGAAAAACCTGACCAATACTCCTCAGCCAGGTGATCAAGGCCAACTTCAACAGAGTCAAGTCATGCTTATAGTCTGCACTCTTGATACCATGTTGTACTTCTATGGTTGTCCTCCGGAAAACCTATCATTCCTGCCTAATCATGAGAGAAACATCCGACAAACCCCAATTGAAAGACAGTCTCAAAATGCCTGACCCGTATTCCTCAGACTGTCAGGTCCTCAAAAACATGACAAGTCTGAGAAACCTAGCCAAGAGGACCCTAAGGAGAGATGATAACTAAACAGAATGTGGTATTGTAGACAGGATCCTAGGAAAGAAAAGGGACACTGGATACAAAGTAAGGAAGTCTGAACAAAGTATGGACTTTAATTAATTTAAAGTGATTATAACAATCTATATAATTTGTATCATATAAATTATACGTCTATACAAGTGTATCATATATGATTTCAACAAGTAAGGCTCCTCTCTTCACCACTGCAAAGACCCTCAGCAGCTGCTGAGGTCCTAGCTGGCTGCCCAGCAGCTGGATGAAGCATGCTCACACAGCTGGAGAGGAGGAGAGTTCATGGTAGTGCACAAGCCAGAATGGAAATGAGCCTCATACAGTCATCTGAGGCAACTTGTAATGGGCATCGGTGCTCAAATGAACAGACAGTACACTACAAAAGGGAGGTCACCTGAAGAAGGCCAACGGGCCGCCCATTCAGTGACATTCCCTTCGCGGATTTACCTCTGCTCAGGGTCAGCTCTCAGCCTTACAGGTTCAGCAACTTCTTCATCAGTATCTTGAAGTTAATCAAACTCACGGATGCTGACTCATGTTACCCAAGCATCAGTGAGTACACGATATAGGAAAACAGAAGGCCACATTGTCAGGCAAACCCATCACACTAGGCTTGGTGGGGTGAGGCCTGAGAGTCTGAATTTCTAACAAGCTCTCAGGTGATGCTAATCCTGCTGGCCCGTGGACCACGCTTTATATAGCAAAGGTGTGGACGAGGTACATGGAAACCAAACTATCATGTTTATTGGTGAGCGGAATATGAACTAGGTCACGGGAGAGGTTGACTACCCGTTTAATGCCATCCAGTGCTGACTGCCTGATGCATCCATCTCCCACTACTAGCACTCAGTGGTGGTGGCATCCTTGGCAGTTCACTCTTTACCCTGGACGGGCCTCCCACGGATGCTGCCAAAATGCAGCTCCAAAGACTCTTCTTTTTTATTTTTTTTACTTATCGATTTTAGAGAGAGAAAGAAAGGGAAGGAGAGAGAAAGAGACAAACATCAATTTTTTGTTGCACTTATTTATGTATTCATTGGCTGATTCTTGCATGTACCCTGACCGGGGATCAAACCCACAACTTTGGTGAATCAGGATAACATTCTAACCAACTGAGCTACCCGGCCAGGGCAGAGACTCTTCTTATGATGCTTCCACACTTAACCTCCTCCAACCTCCAGTGGGAGTAACAGATTCTTTATAAACAACACACACACAAAAATGCCTTCAATTAGTTTATGAGCAGGTTTTGCAGACCAGGGAGTCATTCCCTCCATGAAGCCCTGAGAAATCTCTGCCCTGACCTAGTGCATATAAATGTTCCAAATTAGCTCTCTAAAAAAATTTGTTATTTTCCCCTAGTCTTAATAGAAAAGGATAAAACACTGCACTTACATTGTTGCTGCAGTAAAGAGGGCTCCCATTCCTGAACTATTTATGGAGCCCCAACTGAGTGCCAAACACGTGTTAGGCACGGGGATGCGGTGGTGAGCAAAAGCAGACAGGGCTCAAGCCCTGATGCAAAGGGGCGTTCTGTCTTCGGAATGGCTACATAAACATTTACTCCTGTGACTTCGACTTTCTCCTTCTAGTCAGTTTCACCTTTTTCAAACCCTTGGTTTAACAGCCCTGAGAACACAGGCACCCTATGCTGAACTACAAAACCTGCTCAACCAGTCAATTTAGTTCTGCAGCACATTTCCCTGGTTTCATCATCTGATCAGTTCTGTTCACGTGGCTGTGCAAAAACCCCAAAATAACCCCCAGGAAATTCTTCTGGGTCAAATCAAAACATATGAAAAATTAGACCACTGTCTAGAAACCCTATACCCATCAAGTGAGAGCGAGTAATGAATTTACAAACAGCACATGGATACGCATGTTTCTAACAGATTGGTTTAGCAGGACAGGAAATCATGATTTTGTTTCATTCATTCAGCCACTTTCACACATGCCTGCTAAGGGAGAACATGGTCCAATGGGTAGTTCTCAAAGTCCAGCATGCAGCCCTAGCTGGTTTGGTTCAGTGTGTAGAGCGTCGGCCTGTGGACTGAAGGGTCCCAGGTTCGATTCTGGTCAAGGGCACATGCCCAGGTTGTGGGCTCGATCATTGATGTTTCTCTCTCTCTCCCTCTTCCTTCCTCTCTGAAATCAATAAAAAGTATATGTATTTTTAAAAGTCTAGCATGCAGAAGTATCACCCGAAAGTCTGTTTAGAATGCAGATTCCAGGGTCTCACTCCCCTAACCCACACTCGACCCGCTACTACCAGATAGTGGGATTCAGCGGGCTGGGGGCTGGGACTTATTACTCTGCGTTTTTAACACAGACCCCAACTGATTCTGAGAAATAATTATTTAATTCTGATTCTGATTTAATTTTAATGGATTTCAATTTCGGCTCACATTACATTTCCGTGAGAAGCATTAAAAAAAAATAAATCAATCAAGAGTCCTCATGCCCGTACACCAAGACCTTACAACAATCAAGTCAGAACATCCAGTGCATGTGGCCGGGGCCGCAGTGTTTCTTCAAGTTTCCTGAGTGATGGAGTGTTTAGTGTTTCCAGGTGGTACTATTTGTCCGGGTTGTGAGCCATCTCTAAGGTCCTCCCTGATTCTATCCAGTAGTTCTGCCTGGGGCAAGGTTTTAGAGTTTGTGTGTCTAACAAGTACCCCTGGTGATTCCTACAATGGCATCTGAGAAATGCGTCTATCTTACTGAGTCTGAAACTCCCATCCCCAACAAGGCTCCTCCAATGACCTTTTCACTCCAGTTTTGGGGCTCCCATTCCATGCATTATGTACCAGGCACTCCCTTACCAGTACCTAATGTAATACCTAATTTAATGTTCACAACCATGTTATGAATAAAGACTCTTAGTGCTAACTCCATCGATAAAGAAGCAGAGGCACAGAGGTTAAGCAAATTTCCTGTTAGCCATAGTCACTTAGATGATGAATTTAGACCCTAAAAGTGGGACCAGTCACACTACAGTGGTGCTCACCAAACATGAGTTGAAGAGCCTGCCTACACATTGCTCGCCGCCAGAAAAAGAATACAACAAGGATCAAGGAAGCCAATGTTTACTGTATCCCTACCATGTTACCAAGTGCTAGGCTAGAGGCTTTATGTATATGATTTCATCTAAGCCAAAATCAGATATAATCCAAATTGTCATGGATACACTATACTGCCTTACTCAGTGATGAAAAGAGTTAACAGTAGTAGAACGTTGTGGAAAAAAAATAAAATAAATTAGCCAAAGAAACCTTCCAAGCGGATTTGGCAGGCTGGACGCTAAAGAGCTAGTTATGGGGATGCGTGTTGGGGAGAAAGGAGGCGGAGTGGAGAGTGACTGGGGCTGGCTGTGGAAGGATTTTTGAAGGAGGGGGAGCCATGGAGATCTTAACTCAGAAAAAGGCCTGGGCTGCCCGAGGTCTCAGGAAGGGACAGGAGTTTCATTCAGATATATTGTTTCTCAGGGCAAATCCTAACACCTCAGGACAAATGGCGGAGGTCCACCCCCTCTGAGGAGTGACATGATGTGACATTACCTTTAAAGACAAGCCAACATCTCCCACTTCTACAGAAAAACAAAGCACTCCTTTTGTCCTGCCCTAGGCTTTTCCCTGAATAGTGGTAAGAAAGGAAAAGTGGGTTGCAAATCCAATGCCTTGCATTCCAAGGATCTTCAGCATTTGGCCAGTGGCCGAGAGAGACTGCTTGTGTTTTGGGGAGAAGCAATGGTGACTGGCTACTAAGCACCACCTTTTCCCCATCGCTAACTGTTCAGAGCATCCGTCTAAGAAGAGCCACAAGGAAACGTGCCTTGCCTCCCGGGTACCAGAGGTCTACTGCTATTTGCCAGGTCACAGGGCACAGTAAGCCTTAATAATATGGAAACTCTACGCTGACCAGCTGAGGAAAGGGTCTAAGAGAAACCAGGGACTAAGATACACAGACAGAGCGGTTGAAAGGGGAGGTCTAGGCTTGCTGGCAAAGAACCTGCCCCAACAGCACAATCGTTCAGGATTAACAGTGCTGATCCTAGAATATGAGCTATTCAGTCTTTCCATGTGGACCACGGGCTGCTCTATGCCCAACGGCATTAACTGGAACTGAAAGGCAGGCAAAATCGTGCAAGTGAATCCCACTCTTAACTGAAGCAGGGTGGAAAAGTGAGGATTTCTATGAGAGATGTGTTCGCATACAAGACCAAGAACAGGTGAGTTAAGTATATGAGAGCAGCAGGATCACAGGAGTGAGGAGAGTAGACAAGGAGGCAAAGTGTAATAATAAAGTCTAAAAGAAGGGTCAACGCACAAAAGGAAACACATGCAATGATTTTCCCTGAAGGCAATAAATAATAAGACTAATAAGTAATTATTTAAAATCATTCTATACTTCACCTTTTTTATTGTGCTCCTGCCAGGATTTATCAGCAAATTTGACAAAACAAGCATTACCAAAAAAAAAAAAAAAAAGTCTGATTACAGCTGATTGAAGAGTTTAATATTTTTAAAACCTTCAACTATGTGTTTTATTCCCTCTGGGCCTCTAGGGCTGAGTAGACCATATAAATCAGGCCAACCAGAATGAATGGGTTGAGGTTTTTCACTTTTTCCATCCAAGATGTAATAGCTGACAGCATTTAAAATTTAACATTGCTCCAAGGCAGACTGTACTCACATTTCCCACCTTTAATGCATCCCATTTAAACCCATAGCTATTGTTTTCCCTTTGTACATTATAAAGTCATAATCTCCTTGATGTGCTACACTGATAATGACTTCTCTGGTGGCAAGCAATGCAATGCCTGCTTGCAGCCCACTGAACCTTGAAAGCAAGCAACACCACCAAATGCTCAGCCCCTTCCCAGGCATACCAAGTCAAAAGCAAGCCTATTGTTTCTAAGAATGATTTGATGTATGCCCATGAGCAACAAACCTCTAAAAAATGTTTTTGAAAACACCTATTGTATTAAGAAAATCAACCTTTTCCCAAATTCGACAAATCCCCATAAGAGCAAATAGCACTTGGTACTTTGCAGCTCTTGTCTATGTCTCTCACTTAACTGTAACCGTCACAGGGCAGGGACTTTGTCTAGTTTTTCACCCACTGCGCCTAATATGCTGCATGGAACATAACAAATGCTTCATAAACATTGGTTAGAAAACTTGGAGTTGCCTAAGGTAAAAAGAAAACAAAATTGTGTGCATTTATTAAATATCCTTGGCTAAAACCATAAAAAATAAAAGAATGGAATTTGATCAGGTTCTCAAGCAACACCTATAGATCTTTCTATATTTACATTCATCTGGCACTTACACAACTTATTTGATTGAAAGGAAGACACATAGGCCCAGCCGGTGTGGCTCAGTGGTTGAGCACTGACCTATGAACCAGGAGGTCACAGTTCAAATTCCCGGTCAGGGCACATTCCTGGGTTGCCGGCTCGATCCCCAGTGTGGGGTGTGCAGGAGGCAGCTGATCAATGATTCTCTCTCATCATTGATGTTTCTACATCTCTCTCCCTCTCCCTTCCTCTCTGAAAACAATTTAAAAATATATTTTTTTTAAAAAAACAACACATAGGAGAGCTGTCTCAATGACACTCATCCAGAAACCCCCAGATGTGGTATTAGAATTCTTTTTGAGCATCACTGTGTCTTCACATACTAACTGTGGTTTCCCAGGAAATGTTTTGACCTTTCTAAGATTCATTTTCCTCACCTGTATAATGTGATTACCTTAAAAGCTTCCTCTGAGATCTAATATGGTGATAATAGCTAACATTAATAGAGTACTTATTCCCAAGAAACTGCACTAAATTCTTTATGTATATAATCTCATTTAGTCCTCAGAACAAGCCTATGATTATTCTCTCCATTCTTCAGATGAAAAAATGAAGGCATTTAGACATTTGGCTACTTGCCTAAAGGTCATACAGGTCGCAAATACCAAAACCAAGACTGCAGTGCAGGTATTCTGACTCCAAAACTGGTGCCCCCAACCTCTGTGCTATATTTGCATCTATGGGCCTAGATTATCTCTAGGCACAGAAAAAAAAAGTGATAATGTCCTTGCCTTCTAGGATAACTAGTTTCTGTGGTACAGAAGGGACTCTTTTAACTTAATACACCCTTATGTATCCCTTGAACTTTATATTTTATGAATGCATTCCCTATTTAGGAAAATAATATACTAAAGAAATGTTTCTCGAAAACAGAATTGCTACAAGAGTTGACAAAATCAACAACAATGCTAACCTTTATGTAAAGAGTGAGGGGGCTTATCATTTCCACTATTTAGCACTAAAAGCATTATGAAATATTATTATGACACAAAAGCCCACCCATCCAGGTGTCTGTTTAATATATGCTGAAATTTCTAATATAATCGTCACATTAGTTCTTTTCTATACTTATAAAGGTTTCATTGACTGGGCCAGGAGTGTGCCCACCTCAGGGCCTTTGCACTTGCTGTTTCCCCTGCGAGGAGCCTTCCTCCCCAATTCATCCAAAGGCTCCTCCTTCATCTGCCTCCTTTGGGTCCATGCTTAAATGTCATCTTTTCGATCACACGCTAAAAACCCGCAGTCCTTTCTTTTTCTCCGCAGCACATGTTCCCATCTGATAGCACACTAGGTTGTTACTTGTAGGATGTCTACTTACTCCAATCCCTTAGAGTGCTAGCTCCACGAGCTCCACAACGTTTGTCTCTTCGATTCACTGCTGTTTCCCCTGCCCCGAGCAGAGTAGGCCCTCATTTAGTTGTTGAACAAGTGAATTGGCTGTGGCCTCTGAAATCCTAAATTGACATTTTAACATTTTTAATTTAATATGTATTGTATTTATTTCACAGGGCCTGCTTTAGGAAAGGACGTGGAGTGACCTATCTGGTATTTTAAGGAAGAGAGAAAATCCATTTGTCAAAGTGTCGCAGTAAGTAAAAGTCAACCTTTACAAATTCATTCTTTGATGTTCCTCTTCTGAAAATGTTTTCAATTGCAAGAAGGGGTGTGTCACAGCAGGCTTGCTCATTTGACCTGAGCTGGTGAAGTAGAAAGACAATGGAAGTTGAGTTCAGACTGTGGGTTTCCCTGTCAACATACCCAGCGAGTTTTATTTTTCATATATATATATTTTTTTATTGATTTCAGAGAGGAAGGAAGAGAAGAGAGAGAAAGAAACATCAATGATGAGAGAATCGTTGATTGGCTGCCTCCTGCATGCCCCCTACTGGGGATCGAGCCATAATCTGGGCATGTGCCCCTGACTGGAATCAAACCCAGGACCCTTTAGTCGGCAGGCCGACTCTATCCACTAAGCCAAACTGGCTCGGGCCCCAGCGAGTTATTTAATCTTCCTACACCTCAGTTTCCTACCCTGTAAAGTTGATAATTATAACATGCTGAACTTTATAAACATGTTGTGAGACATTGGTTTAAGAATGAGAGCTGCACTAAGTAAACTAGTAAAATGTAATTATATGCTAACTAATTGTAAGCTCTTGGAAGGAGTAACATAAATGTTTCTCTCAAAGTTACCACCAAAATATCTAGTAAAAATCCAGTGAAATTTAAAGATTAGAAGAGAAAGTCAAATTTAGTAGAAAGTATAAACTTAAAAGGTCACTTAAAAAATGAATGCCAGGCCTGACTAGTGTGGCTCAGTGGTTGAGCATCCACCATGGAACCAGGAGGTCATGGTTCGATTCCCTGTCAGGACATATGTGAGCTCAATCCCCAGTGTGGGTTGTGCAGGAGACAGCCAATTAATGATTCTCTCTCTTTCTTTTAAATATATTTTATTGATTTTTTACAGAGAGGAAGGGAGAGGGATCGAGAGTTAGAAACACCGATGAGCAAGAAACATCGATCAGCTGTCTCCTGCACACCCCCTACTGGGAATGTGCCCGTAGCCAAGGTACATGCCCTTGACCGGAATCGAACCTGGGACCCTTCAGTCCGCAGGCCAATGCTCTATCCACTGAGCCAAACCGGTTTGGGCTGATGATTCTCTCTTATCATTGATGTTTCTATCTCTCCCTTGCTCTTCCTCTCTGAAATCAATGAAAATATTTTTTTAAATAAATGCCAGTTTACTTGAGCTTTACATTTTTAAGCTTTGTGAGGCAAATTAGTAACAAACCTACAGAATATAATGTGGTTTGGCTGCCAGTAGACACAGTCTAAGAATTTTCAGAGAGGGTGGAAAGTTTTTAACAGCACATTCTATCAGAGCAAAGCACAACTCTGAGAAGCCACCCAGGAAAACTCAACTGAAAACAAGCATTTATTTAACTTCCAAAAAGCAGTAGTGACTTGCTGGTTGGTAAGGGGGCAGGAGAGGTGGGGGGCAGAGAATGAGTGCAAAATCAAAATTCTCCTGCTGCCTTTTCTTCCCATTTATAAAAGTTTAAGCGACAATCTTCTAGAGGCCAGTGAACCTTTACTTAAATCAACGGTTCTCAACCTGTGGGTCGAGACCCCTTTGGGGGTCGAACAACCCTTTCACAGGGGTCACCTAAGACCATCGGAAAACACATATATAATTACATATTGTTTTTGCGATTAATCACTATGCTTTAATTATGTTCAATTTGTAACAATGAAAATACATCCTGCATATCAGATATTTACATTACAATTCATAACAGTAGCAAAATGACAGTTATGAAGTAGCAACGAAAATAATTTTATGGTTGGGGGTCACCACAACATGAGGAACTGTATTAAAGGGTCGAGGCATTAGGAAGGTTGAGAACCACTGACTTAAAGGGTATGGAGTGATTGACAGGAGTGACTGACAGGTGTTCAACAGTCATTCAACCATTAGGATTTGCATTACAAATCAGAGCGCATGAGGACAGAGCAAATCTGAGGCCTGGTCCAAATCCCTCATTTTATAAGAAAGAAACAGACACATAGGCAAATTAAGGGGTTTTCCCAGCTCTCGTATTCATTCATCAAAAATAGACACCAGAGTCTAAGTGTTTCATTTAATGTGGAAATTACTTTTTTAAGGAAAAAATAATTTTTGTCCTTAGCCCAAAGAAATTAAAGACATTGGATTAATAAATAGCCCAGATCACCATCTTGGGGTGTTTTTTTTATCAAAGGCTATTAAAGCGCCTTAATATTTCAATTGGGGTTTTTAATATAAGGGAAAGTAATAGCCTTTTTCTCCCTCTCAAGTTGAAAATCCTGAGACTTGTCATTTTAACATATATTCAAGCTATAATTATCTGCCTGTCTTGGGGTAATCAGCAGACTCGTATATGTAAATAGCAGAGACTCATCCAAAGTATTTTCTTACCATTATTATAACCTTATATAAAATCACCCCCGTATTCACGAGGCAAACTTTGGCCCTCTTTCAGAGAGATGCTCCTGCCTACAACTGAATGCATCATCCCTTTAACCTTCCAATTATTCAGGGACCAGTATCACATCTACTGGAAGAGACGCCAATAAATTCAAAGGGAGATGATTTAAGAATAATAAAACAACTACACAAAGCAAATAATAAAACTACCATCCTGACTAATAATTTCCAAATGTCTGGGTACCATTTTCAACTGAAAGAGTTTTCCTATTAACTCTAAGGAAAACCTGTGCTTTGTATCAGCTATCCAGGCAGAAACACACATGTAAGAATGAGGCTTCAGAGAAGCCGAAAATGGCCCTAAGTATCACAATTACACCTGCCAACTAACGGAGCCCACTATGTGCTAAGCATTACTACCATCTGTTATTCCATCTAATCCAAATAACAGCTCTGCCAATTAAAATTATCCCTGTTTTTGAGATGAGAAAACAAAGTCTCATAGAGGTCAGTCATTTGCCCAAGTTCACCTAGCTAACCGATTAAGGACCGAAGATTTATGATTCTAATGCGGAAGTCAGAATTCCTTCTCCAGAAATACCATGTGCTTTTCCCCCACTAGCCTGCAATTCACACCATTGTTTGCTCTCTTTAAATGTCTTCAGGATATGTCTTTGTTTTATCTGAGAGAGTGATCTACTCTTTGGTTGATGGACAAGCATGTATGATTAACAATTACTGTCATCCAACAAAAAGTAGAGTCCGTAGGAAGAGGCCAAAGCATGGGAAGGGTTCACCTGTGTCAAACAAAGATACAAAGCAGAGAGAATTAAGGGATGGTGAGTGCAGAGTGGGTGCTGGCTGGCCACTGACAGTAGAATAGTGATATCCAGATGGCAAGCCACCCCATCATATTTTTCATATTCTGAACTAATACAATGAATTATAGAGAAGTTTGGCCCAAACCATTCTATTAAAAGAGCTCTTCTGAAAACTCATTTGGGAAAAACTCACAAATGAATATATCTAGGCCGGAGGCTATGAAAAGACTAAAAGAACTTGCTGCTACTACTTAAGAACAGCAAGGGACATTCAGAAATGTTGATTGTTAACCTTGTTTGAGGAGCTCATTGACTTAACTAATATATTCAAGCACATATTATGTGCCTGTTCCCAGATAGGACTTCCATTTACCACATCCCCAGGCTGCATCGGGAACTCAGAAATGTCTTCATCTTTAGCTTGAATGGTTCATGAACTGTCTTTGGCAGGGAACTTTTGGCTTTTTAGGTTCTAGCTGGGTAAGGAAGTTGGCCTGTGATGTCAGAGTTACAAGAAACACAGTCTGTAAGACAAGGGAGGCCCTGGAGGCTGAAATAAAGTTGTTTCAGGGCTGAAATGAGCCATGTCTCTCTTCATCAGAGCAAGAAGTGGCGTAGGTGGAAGAAGCATCTGATGTTCTTTGTTCAGAGCACAGAATATACCTTTACTAGAGGCCCAGTGCACGAATTAATGCACCAGTGGGGTTCCCTCAGCCTGGCCTGCGGGATCCGGCTGAAACCAGTTCTCCGACATCCCCTGTGGGGTCCCGGATTGCAAGAAGGCACAGGCAAGGCCGAGGGACACCACCAGTGCACCATCAAGGCCAGGGAGGAATGCGGGAGGTTGGCCAGCCAGGGAGGGACCTTGGGAGGGCTCCAGGGCGTGTCTGGCCTGTCTCACTTAGTCCTGATCTGCCAAACTTTACCAGCAAGCTAACCTACTGGTCAAAGCGTCTGCCCCTTGGTGGTCAGTGCATGTCATAGCAAGCCGTTGAGCGGCCTTAGCATATCATTAGCATATGACACTTTGATTGGTTGAATGGCCAACCGATAGACCAGAAACTTAGCATATTAGGCTTTTATTATATAGGATGGGTACTTTATGCTTCTCTTTTAAGAGACAAAGGGGGAAAGGCAATTGGGTTGTCAATATGCTAAAAAGAAAACAGGTAACTTGTATTATGTTCTAAAGAACATATTTTAAATATCTCTGTTTTCCAAATATTCTAACTGCATATAGGTTTTTCAGGAATATGTTGTTATGAAAGCTGTGTATGTTTATCTGACTAAGTATGGAGTACAGGGGCATTATTGGAGATGATAAAGTTTAAATGGAAATTATTCCAGAATTAATGACATACCTAGCAAATCTGACCTGGAATAAATCATCTAACACCACTCTTCTCTTTATGACAAAACTATTTTTGGTTATAAGTATAAAAGAAAACAAATAATAACAATGGGCAGAAAAGAAGAATAAGCAGAGATGCTTTTATTTTACTTAATTGTGTAATCATGCCAACAACAAAAAATTAAGGGTAAAAATGAAAAGAAATATTACCATTCAAAATAGGGAGAACTTGGGGTGGTGAACACACTATACAACATACAGATGACGTATTATAGAATTGTACACCTGAAACCTATATAATTTTATTAAGCAATGTCATCCTAATAAATTCAATTTTTTAAAAAGGGAGAAAAGTAATGGACCAATACCCTTTAATTACTTTAATGTTTTTTGGGGATAAAGAGAGAAAAATTTATATGTATATATTGGCCTATTACAATAACTGAATAAGCTAATTGCAATAAAAAGGAACTATCTGCAAAAGTTACTATTTATGATAATAACTAAATCATACTGAGGAGGAAACTGGTCTTGCAGAACTTGTTATCTAAATGCAGAGGCCATGGAACTGTGAACAATGCACTGCCCTGGGCGGGGGCAGCGGGGGGGGGGGGGGTTGTTATGCTGGTGCCAGGACAGACCATGGGATGTGGCCTGACACCTGGGGGCCTTCCTGCAGGGCCACAAAGGGGGCAGGGGGCATATCTGCAAGACAAAGACCCCAGCAGGATATATATAGACAGGCTCTCTGCATGTTTCTTCACTCTGATTTGGAAATTATTCCCGGAGTCCACTAGTGTTAATAAACGGGGTCCCTCCCTTTCTCTAGGAAGTGTGCTTGGTATTTCTTTGGTCTTCTGCAACATATGGTTCCCGGACGGGGAAGCTAACCACGTTTTGGCTTTGTTTAGCCTCCGGTGAGTGGACAGGGTTTGGGGCCCGGGGGCGTGGGATAGGCCTCTGGGAGCTACGCATTGCTGATTTTAGCAAAATTGAACCAGGGGGAACTCCAGGCACCCCCGGACCTCAGCCCAGGACCCGACTGGCATCTGGAGAAAGTGGATGGACACCTCTGGACCTGTCAACAGAATCTGTAAGGTAGGGGCCCCAGTCAGTCAGGCCCACTCCAAGTGAGTGTAAGGGGGAGCTTGATCACCTCCCTGGAAGTCATAGGACTTCGTCAGGTAAATCAGGAATCAGGACTCCGGAGGTGAGTGAATTCAGATTCGATTAAGGAATTATGGGTTCACTCTTTTGTTTGTTTGTGTGTGGGACTAGCCAATTTGCTACCAAGAAAGGGGGCTGGATGCAGCCTTAACTCCTCCGGTAGGTTCTCACCAAGACGTCGGTCGAGAATTCTGGTCTGGGGCGTGGGTGCTGGGAGTGCCCCCATGCCCATCTGGGGAGCTGGGCATTATCTGCTCAGCTCCAGTCCGGGCTAGTCTACTGAGAGAGTGTGAGTACGGATGTTTGTCTGTCTTGGCATAATTATCTGCTGATTAACTGGTCTGTGTGAAAGCGAAAGCTACTTTGATTTTCTGTTCGCTCATCTGGTTAAAACATTTGATTTGCTGAAGGCTGAACCCATGATGGTCTGCAAAAGTCTCAAGCAGCGCTGTTGAGTTAGTTTTCTCAGAGACGTTTGCTCTCTATCACGGTAGGAATCAGCCCACTTAGTAAAAATTTCTGTCTATGTTTGTGTACTAGGGACTTTGGTTTGCTCTGTGATTTTGCTGTGTTAGGTTGAAATTTTGGAATTCTGGAGTAGATTTCAAGGTATTTGTGGCTTTTCTTGTCTGACTGAGACTTTCAGGGGCGGGGCTCACAGCTCCGCAGGGCGGAGAGATTTTATGGGCCTTGCCCCCTGCCTGTGCTGAATTAAGGATCTTTTCTTTCAGGAGACCCTCCAGGCTTTTAGTCAAATTTCCCTGCACCCTTGTCATCCTCTGCCTTCTTTTCCAGGCCGACTAAGAGTCATTTTCCTCCACAGGTCAGACCCCAGCCTCCAGGAGGGAGGGCTACTACAGTGACGGCCTGTAGTTTTCTCTGAAACTCCCACTGTTTCTATTTCTCCCCCCTGTAGGAATTGTCTTCCTCTAACTCACAATAGGAAATAATGCAGGCCAGTGTCATTTGGCTTGCTGGTTAAAAGAGGACAACGGGCCCTGGAATCTGTAAAAGTAGCCAGGAATGAAGCTGATCAAATGTACTGAAAGGGTTCGGTACCTGTTGCTGCTAACAGAGGAGGGGCTGATATCCCCTTCCAGTGCACTCCCTTGGAGAGGCCTGATCGCTGCTCTGCCATAGGGGACGGGTACAAAGGCAGGGGCCTGGTACCCAACCCACTGCCACAGGAGCGCTTTGTAATATGCAGGGCTGTTTCTAACTGCAACTCTGGCTGTTTTGGACTGGCAGCTTATGGCAGGACCCTATATCTAGTAAACAGGGTTAACAAAAGGGCAAAGGAAAGGCCCTCTTCCTGGACCCTGGAGGGAGCCTTCAGGACTTTGAGATTCTCCAAGAGAGGAGAAGTCTGACTGAGGGACTGGCCGAGATCCCGTTGGATTGGGAGGACCGGAGGCTGCATATTGAACTTGTAGACTGCAGTTTGCTAGGCAGAGGTCCAAGCCCAGTTGTATAGGGGTTAAGCTACCTGTGTACAGCGAAGCAACTCTCTCCCGTGCCAGAATACAATTTGGGGAATTGGACAGACTGTGTTTGGGCCGGAAAGAGGAACCAGCCGCCACGCACAGCCCTGACAGTGGCCGCAGAAAACTGTATAACAGACTTAGAAGATGCCTGCGTCTTCATGGACATGGCTCCAGAGAGACAAGGATGTTGTGACTCTTACTATTCTAATTGCTACAGTTTGTCTCTGCCAGGTCACAAGCCCACCTCCTTCTGTGCCCAGGCCTCATCGTCCCTCTGACAGACAGCAACGATCTCTTGGCTCTGAGAGAAACGTCTGACCCATCTCAGCATGGAAGTAATTACAGATGAGAATTTCAACGCCCATTTTCCCTGAAAGAATTCAGAGCCAGGATCCCTGAGGTAATATATTAGGCAGTAAGACAGACATGAGCGGAGCAAGATGATCGGCCAACTGGCACTACCAGATGTGTATGTGAGACAAGGGGCCTAGCCAAAGGGGTCCTCGCCCAAAGTCTTGGGCCTTGGAAAAGACCAGTAGCCTACGTGTCCAAGAGACTCGACCCTGTTGAATCCAGTTAGCCTGCTTGCCTCCAGGCGGTAGTGGCCACAGCTATGCGGTTGAGGCTTTGCTCGGGAGCATAACGGAGCACTGAATGTCAAATGCTCGAGTCATCCAGTTTCAAGCTCTTCTGCTACCAGCCTCCTTCCTGATAATGACCCTGAGGAACCTCTACATAACTGTTTAGAGGTCGACGACTTTGTAAAGACAGCCCACCTGGGCCTCACTGACACCCCACTGGCATCATCGGCTGAGGTACTTTTCATGGACAGGAGCAGTTCTGCCCAGGGAGGAATCAGGTATGCGGGGGCAGTGGTGGTTGCTTTGGGCCGAACCATCTGATCTCAGGTGCTTGCCTACAGGACTTAGGCACAGAAGGCCAAGTTGGTTGCCCTTATTCAGGCTCTCTGGTGGGCAAGAGAAGAATCAGTGACAATTTGTGCTGATGGTGGGTATGAGATTGCAACAGCTCATGTGTGGAGTGCTGTTGCAGGATATGGGGACTCCACAGAGGCAAGAGGGAACCAGACCACAGACAAGCAACCCAGAAGGCTGCCCTGGAAACCAGTGGGGCCTCTACAGATTCTGGTGGGTAAAGGCTGAAATCCATAACTAATTTGTACTCAAGTTCTTACAGGCTTTACTGTCTACCCAGAAAGCAATCCAGAAGCACGTCCGAGACGTTCTGCCTTCCAACCTGGTGACTCTGTTTGGGTAAAGACCACCCAGGGACTGACTCCTACCTGGAGGGGACCACATACCATCATCCTGACCACCCCCACTGTTCATTCTCAAGGTTGCAGGACCAAACACCTGGATACCAGAAACACCCGCTGCGGATTCGTTGCTCCATAAGGCTAAAAGAAGCTTGTGGGACAAGCGGCAGGAGGGGGAAATGAGCAGGAAACTGGTCTTGCAGAACTTGTTATCTAAATGCAGAGGCCATGGAACTGTGAACAATGCACTGCCCTAATGGGCAGAAGAGATGGGAGGGGGCATTGTTATGCTGGTGCCAGGACAGACCATGGGATATGGCCTGACACCTGGGGGCCTTCCTGCAGGGCCACAAAGGGGGCAGGGGTCATATCTGCAAGACAAAGACCCCAGCAGGATATATATAGACAGGCTCTCTGCATGTTACTTCACTCTGATTTGGAAATTATTCCCAGAGTCCACTAGTGTTAAGTTTTAATGATGTTATCCAAATTCAATAAAATGTCATGTGTAAACTACAACTTACACTTACAAATAAAATTGTACCCCTTGTGATTTTCATTCTGTTGCACTGTTTCAAATTTTAAACACAAAAAACCCCATGGTCAGAATTGAAGAAAGTAGATTTCTTCATCTGAACAATCACTATGCTCATTGTTTACTTCAAATCTACAGTTTAAACACAGAAATGTACAGTTCCATGCGGGGGTCAGAGACTCAAACTACACCTAAAGTGAGCTCAAACAATTCTGAACGTTTAGGAACTTACTCTCAAAATGAATGTGTGTGGATCACTCACAGGGGGAGAGCCGGACGCCATGATGGTTAACCCTGAGGAGAGGCCCATATAGCTAGGAACTGAAGCCTCCAACCAACAGCCTTCAAATGACGGAGGCTGCAGCCAACATCCTCACTGCAGCCTCATCAAAGAGACAGAGCCAGAACTGTGGTCCTAAAGCTGTTCCCGGGTACTGAGCCTCAGATACCGTGAGAAAAGAAATGCTTATTTTTTTTTTAAATGTTATTAACCAATGACACCCAATAAATTTGTTAAAAGTGAATGTATATATTCAGTTTAAGTGATTCTGCAAATTAACTTCCACATAGAAACAATGTGTATAAGTAACACAAGTGTTGACTTATAGCTTACCTATATATTACAAAAACTCAACAGTAACCACAGCAGGACTTAGAACATAGGCCAACAAAGAGTTGTTTTAGGGGAGAGTATTTTATCATTGACATTTGTTTAGGATTGTCATCCCATGGTAATATTAAAAAGCGGGACATTTACTGCTTTTGTTTTCATTGGGTTCACCCATGACAGGTGTGGACGAAAGGGGCCAATGCTGACCTGACAAGCTCAGGGGAGGCCTGCATGGCGGTCTTGCAAACTCAGAGACCTAAAGTAACCACAAAGGATGGTCTGAAATTAAACCATTAAAGCAGTTATGGTGGGTAGTTACGTCCTAGGCCGGTATCTTCACTGACAAGGTTAACCTTTACCTTAACTGAGCCTATCTGTCTTTTTGCATCTATGATAACATACCCTTGAAATGTCTGGATAACTTGTAACTTCCCTTTTTCTGGAGCCCCTGGGGCACAACCAAATGTGCTGGGCGCCAGGACAGATACCACAAATTCCTTCATTATCATGTTAATTGTTCCTGCACCCTCCTAAGTATATGTCCATCATTTTACTTGTTATCCAATCCCAGGGGTTTCCCCTGCTTTGCTCTATCCCACCTCCTTAATCTATCACCAATGAATTTTATGTAACCCACTTACATCCCTCCTTTAATTGCAATGTATAAATGCAGATGTAACTCGTCATTCTCCGGAGCATTATCTCAATCAGTTGAGGTTCTGCTTCCCAGCATATGTCGACAGTTTGGCTCAAATAAACAAAAATTCTTTACAGGTTTCAATGGGTTTTTTTACATCAACACAGGCCACTGGGTCATGGCCAGGGAGAAAGGCATTTTAAGTCACTTCTTGAATAAAATAGGAAATATAGGCTCACCGAATGGAGAGTAAAGAATTACAACAGGTAGAAGAACATATATTTAAACTATCCCACCCTCTCAAGAATACCAAAGTACTAGAAAAGAATCTATACTTCAACTGCAATCTATGTAACAGATGTGGCCATTACATAAAAAATTTCTATATAAGAATGGCTCAAACATAGATATTTTTCATACTTCAAGATGCAACTGTCAGTGTTATTTTTGACTGCCACCATACATGGAATAACTTATTCCCATTTTCTTAAAAAGGAGACTGAAGGACACAAAAGTAAACCTGTTCCTCAAGAGAGGCTACAAATAAAGAGATACCCCCATTGACAGGTTAAAAACTCAAACAGTCTCAGCAGGAAAACCATGACACCTGAGCACAATTCCTAACCTTGTATCTAAGTCTGTATTCCCTACTGTCACCTTAGCAATCTTGCCTTAATGCCAGTAGGCTGAACCACATGGCTGTTCATATCCCAAACAAGAGCCAATCCACTTGCGAAACCTTGGGAAACCTGACATCTGTTGGCAGCTGAATCACACCACATGGTTCATCTGCATTAACAACTGCAGTCCTGAGTGGCCTCAAATGAGATGTGCAACCTGGTGCTAAGCCAAGATTAGGACCCTGGAATAAAAAACAAGGCTATACAATGAGACACCTCATGGACTTAGCTAGCAGTCTTGTGAGCCCCAAATATTTTGCATGGCCCTGTGTTCTATACAGGTACCATATTTGATTTAATTAAATTCAATCTATTTCAATCCAAGTAATAGTTACCTCTATAACTGTACTAGACAGTGGGGGGTTGGGGGCAGGAAGGAGGGAAGTAAGTATGAATAAAACAACTCCTGTTTCAAAAGGCTCTCAGTCCAAAAGGGGAGACTGCAGGATCCCTGAGCTAAAGGTAACAACAGAATAGAAGCCCTGGTACAAAGAAGAAAGAGCTACCTGGAGGATCAAGGAAGGTTTAAAGGACAAACTGGAGTTCACCAGGCAAGAAGCAGAAAAATTGCCTGCGGTTGTACCAGTACTTGTGAATGTCATGTTGATTTACCTTGTACATGAGTACTTTTAATACTGAAGACAAGACCCATCATTCTTATTTCAACTAGACAGACACAAAGAAATTTGTAATATCTACTTCTCTTGGTACACGCATGACAAAATATTTGTGAATAAATACATTTATGAATAAACAACTCATTTACAGAGGACTTACCTTGTGCTAGGTATCACAATAGGTATGTTAGTCCCACAATATCCCCTAAACATTATGTATATTATTATCTTTACAGATGAAAACCCCATAGTTAGATCAAGGTCACCTAATCAATGGCTGAGCCAGATTTTGAACCAGGTTTATCTAATGCCAATGGTTCTAGTCTTAATCACCACTCCAGAGTTCCTCTTTTATACATCATATACACATCTAAACCAATCCCTTGTTTCTCTATTAAGTAAGAATCTCCAGTTGACACAGTCCTGTTCTCCTTTTGCTCCCCTATGGGACTAGCAGTTTCCCTCTCACAACTGCTTCCGCTGAAGCCCCT
Source organism: Myotis yumanensis (assembly GCF_028538775.1). Taxonomy (NCBI): domain Eukaryota; kingdom Metazoa; phylum Chordata; class Mammalia; order Chiroptera; family Vespertilionidae; genus Myotis; species Myotis yumanensis. The sequence continues at coordinate 78,557,211 of NW_027223753.1, forward strand.
CCTTCCAGCACTAACCAAATCATACATCAGATGTTGAACTTGTAAGGGGAAGTGGAAGAAAGTTGAGTTTGCAGGACGTGGAGCTTTTTTAGCTTGGGGAGTCCCTACTTCCAAAGCCCCCCATTCTCTGAGTAGCAGAAGGAATAGAAACTGCAGCTGAAATGACTCAAGAAGAAACTTGACATAGTGTAATACCTCTGTGTGCTTCATTTCGCTTAAAGTTTTCCCAATGAATACAGTATGAAAACACAGCAGAACTAGATGGATCCAGTGAGCTAAACCCAAAGAAAATGTCCTTCCAAAGCTCAGAGGGCATGCAAATATTACCACTTTTTTAGTGCTTGTATTTTTTTCTTTAATGAAAAGGAACAGGGGAGGGGAAAGAGTCCGTCCCAAAACAAAGACCCACTGAAATGCTAAGGTCAAAAGGGAGAAGCCCACCCTTGCACCTCTTCCTCTGAGTTGATGGAGACTCACCCCTGGTTTCCCAGCCCTAATTCTCTTCCACTACATCTGACCCTTGAACACCACGGGTTTGAACTGTGCAGGTCCACTTATACATGGATTTTTTTGCAATAAATATTTTCTCTTTCTTATGACTCTCCTAATAACATTTTCTTTCCTCTAGCTTATTTGTTGTAAAAATACAGTACATAATGCAAAATATGTGTTGATCGACTGTTTATGTTAATGGTAAGGCTTAACTGTAGGCTATTAGCAGTTAAGTTTTGGGGGAGTCAAAAGTTAGATGTGAATTTTTGACTGTGTGGGAGGTCAGAGCTCCTAAACCCCATGTTGTTCGAGGGTCAAGTGTACTTACAAAAGAAAATAGTACAAGGTGGTCCACTTAATTTCCCCCATCATCTGAAACAGCTCCTAAACAACCAACTCCAGGATCTTTGCATGTGGCACAATTTTCTTGCTTTTTAAGGAAATTAAATCAAATTGTGGTTGGAAAAAGAACTAGCTAAGCATTCTTTTAAAAGTTCAGAACAGTCTAAATTATGGGTTTGGACACACAATAAAAAGAAAGTTTTGTTTTGTTTTAATCCGATTTTAAACGGAATTAGTTGAGGCTGCTGAAAAGATGAACTATATAATTACAGCAATCTACGCAAATAATACAGCCACAGTAAAGGAACAATCAGACTCAAGGACAGAGACCAAAAACCTTCTTTCCTGCCTTCTCCACTGAAGTCATTTTTCTTTTCAGTAACAGAAAGAGGAAACATAAATATTATATTGCATATTTAATGTGCAAAAACCTCTTGACATTAAATAAATTTAAAATATTTCTTATAAAATATAAATTTTGTCACTTCTTACAAAATAAATGTATCCTTTTATGGAGGAGGAAGAAGTATTCATTAAAGGGTCACTAAATAAATTCATTTACATTTATCATAGGTTTCACATGCATAAATAGTCAGGCGCCATTTAACTACAGGGATGTAACCTAAGAAATGCATTAAGTGTTTTCTTTGTGTGAATACCAGAGAGTGCATTTACACAGACGTAGATGGTACAGCCTACCACACACCTAAACTGTATGGTACTGCCTACTGTCCTAGGCTACAAGACTGTACAGCATGTTACAGTACAAAACAACATGAGGGTAAATCAAGCACAAGAGAAAATAATGCATTCAAGAGACTCAGGAAAGATGTAGGCGGCAGCTGCTGCTGACGTAACACAACATACTGTTTTACAGCAAACTTTTTTTTTTATAAGTAGAAAGAGGACACTGTAAAAATAGTGATAAAAAATATAGTATAGTAAATACATAAACCAGTAGCAGTCATTATCATGATCAAGTAGTATGTACTGTACCTAGTTGTATGTGCTATACTTTTATACAACTGGCAGCACATGGGTTTGCTTACACCAGCATCACCACAAACACGTGAGGAATGCAACGCACTACCATATTACCGTGGCTATGACATCAGTAGGCAATGGGAATTCTTCAGCTACACTACGAGTATAATCTTACGGAACCACTGTAGGAAATGCAGCCCACCACTCACTGAAGCATCGTTATGCAGCACATGACTACTAAACCAATAACACTTGTAAAACGCATAACAGGAAGGGATTAATACTGCCTTAAGAATCACTCCTATTGAAATGTCCTGAATATTAAAATAATTTTTAAGCAATGACAGCTTGTTATTAAACATTTTTAAAAGCCATGTTTAATCGCATTACTATTCCCATTTAATCTTTAGGACTGAAGATAATCTCAAAATGCACTGAATATTGGGGAAGGGATACAAAAATCAAATTTCCACAGGACAAAGGAGTCTTTTTACTATGTCATACCAGCAGAAATTTGGCATAACTGAGCAAGTGCTAGAAACAAGAAAGCCATGAGTTTGAACATTAACTTAGAAATGTTTCTCCAATGTTCACCCCTAACATCAAGATAATATCAGTATCAAAAAAATGCAATGAGAACATACATTTTTTAAGTGATTTGTTTAAATGTTTTCATTGAAACTGAAACACAAAAAGCAATGCCAGCAACTGCAGTACACAGTGAATATCATTTTAGGGAACAAATATCTAACTTGTTTAACAAGGAACCAGATTTCAGAGATAGTGAGAGAAAGCCAGACCAGTGATGCATGTTTAAGCACTTAAGGAGGGTGATTAAAGCAACAAGATTAAATTGGTATGTTAAGTCCGGCTGGTGTTGCTCAGTGGTTGAGCATCTACCTATGAACCAGGAGGTCATGGTTTGATTCCCGGTTAGGGCACATGCCCGGGTTGTGGGCTCGATCCCCAGTGGGGGTCGTGTAGGAGGCAGCCGATCAATGATTCTCTCTCATCATTGATGTTTCTATCTCTCTCTCCCTTTCTCTTCCTCTCCGAAATTAATTAAAATATACATATTTTAAAAATTAATCATTCAATATTAAAAAGCAACGTGAAGGACATAGCCCCTTTAAAGACTTGACAATAAATTTTAACTTATTCCTCATGCAAATTAGGTGGAAGACCAGGGTGTTTATAACAGCAGCAATTTGCCTTTCAAATACTAAGCAGGCAGCATTGTTCCCAGTGGCTTAAAAGTATGAGAACGACGAGCTTAAGCAAGGAATTTTCAAGTGCAAATAAAATGTGGTAAGGAACTAGAAAATGAGACATGGAAAAACTGAAAGTACTGAAGGTAATTCACTTACCAGGAAATGATATAAAAATAATCAACTCATTCAATGAAAACATAATGCAGAATTAGGTCAACAACACAGACCTAGAAACCTCCTTCCTGTCTCCGGACTCCGCACGTACTTCATTCGGTCACTGCTGGCTACCTTTCCACCAACCCGGCCAGCGTTCAGCTAAGAAAGAACAGCACTGAGTTGAAAGGAGGCCCGTCCTCCTCTGAGTGTCAACGTGCGGAAGCCCACGTGGAAGCCTTTACAGAGTCATGGCCACGAGATCTGGGAGCTGGAAGTAAACGAGTGAGTACAGCTGAAAAGAACATAAACTGCCTCCACAAAGGACTTCTGTCTCCACTGCTTGACCCAGAGTCAGTGCTGGAAACTTCTTCACCAGAAAGTCGGGAAAGGAAGGAGGGCAGGAGGCTGCAAAATACAGCCCTCCCCATTCCCTTTCAAGACTCCAGGTGGGCTGGGGCCCTTAGGTGTTTGAAATGACGGCTTCTGGGTGGGCATGGAGGTGTCCCACCTGGTCCCTGCTAAGACTGGCAAGAGCAAGACCGGTTCCTCTGCCCTTCTCCTCTGAATTCCAGGCTCCTCTCTCTCCCTCCTTCTCCTCAGGAGCCAGGAGCTCAGGTGATATCCGAATAAGCTGCCATGCATATGCTCCAAAGCAGGGGTCCTCAAACTATGGCCTGCGGGCCACATGCAAATACAAATATTGTATTTGTTCTCGTTTTGTTTTTTTACTTCAAAATAAGATATGTGCAGTGTGCATAGGAATTTGTTCATAGTTTTTTTTTAAACTATAGTCCGGCCCTCCAACTATCTGAGGGACAGTGAACTGGCCCCCTGTTTAAAAAGTTTGAGGACCCCTGCTCCAAAGCCTCCGCCTTATGTTACTCTGCACTCCAACCCCAGAATTCCCACTTGCTTAGCTCACCTGGGAGTGCTGGAGAATGATCTGATGACACGAAGTCCCATTAAAATATGCGTAGTTGACAGGCCTTCTTCCCACCTCAACTCCGCACTCTCCCTCGCTATCAAATCAAGTCAATCTCCCAGGCCCTGTATGTTAGGTGATATAGAGAAGGAATCTGGGGATAGGTTGGGGGTGAGAAGTTTGTTTTTCTGTTGCCCCATCCATCACAACACTTGCTAGCCTCGGAAAATGACAAGGCAGCAGCTGGGTGGCAACTCAGAACTTCTTCCAGGGCAGGAGGACTACACCCCTGCCCTGCTTCCTCCCACCACCATGCACGGAGGGCAAGCCCAGACCACCTCATGCCATCTCCTCTCCAGTCTTGTACTTGAACAAAGAAATGGAATTCTAACACATGCTACGACATAGATGCACCCTGATGAGTGACACAGATGAGCACATTATGCTAAAGGAAAGAAGCCAGCTACAACAGGACAGATCCTGTATGATTCCACATATAGCAGTGTCTAGCACAGGCAAATTCACTGAGACAGAAACTAAAACAGAGGTTAACAGGGGCTGGAGGAAGGGGAATGGGGAGTTTCTATTTGAAATGAGGAAAAAGTTCTAGAAAACAGGCATACCTCAGAGATATTGCATGTTTGGTTCCATACCACCGCAATAAAGCAAGTCATAATTCTTTTTGCTGGTGGCTGGCCCTGCCTTCAATTTGTAAAAACTGCAGCATCTGTGATGCGCAATAAAGAGAAATGCAATAAAACAAGGTATACCTGCAGATGGTGGTGATGGTTGCACAACATTGTGAATGTACTAATGCCACTGAATTGTACACTTAAAAACGGTCAGTTTTATTTTGTGTCTATTTAACCACAATTTCAAAAGTTACAGCAAAACAAATACAAAAAGAAAAATTAGCAAAGGGAGACAACCTCACACACAGCTCCCCCACCTCCCACCTCACCCATCCCTCACTGACACCAGCTTTAGTCCTGGCACTTCAGTGTCTGTCTGTCTTCTCTGGTTAGGGTTCCACCCAAGGAAGCCTGCCTCCCAGAGCAGACAGACAGAGAGGCTTGACTGTTCCTGATTTGCTGTTACAGAACAGAGCTGTGGAGGGGCTCAAGCAATGCCCCTGCCTGCATGTTACCTATTCTCTCAGGAAGTGGACCCCATTCTTGTTCCCCTTGCTCTCTATGCTATCCCTGCGCTGAACTCCCAAGGTTGGTTAGTGGGTGGCCTTGAATCCATATTCATTATTTTCAGGTAAACCTCCATGTGACCCAGGTAAATCCATTCCCGCTTTGAGTAGACTCCACCGGACCCTTGGGAGCTGGATGGATGCATCAAATTATTGAGCTAGCCACTAGGAAAAAATATGGAGTTTTCCCTCTTCCTTTCTTTACCGTGTGCTTAGTATCTTTGTAACACAATAGTTATTCGTTCATTAGATATGATTCACTAATTATTATGCCATGCAGCTATGTTGTACAGCATAATGGTTAAGAGCATGTGACTGAAGACTAACTTCTATGCACTAGTGTGTGACCCTGGGCAGTCTTCTCAACTCCCAGTGCCTCCGTTTCCTCATCCATAAAGTGGAGAGAATACTCATCCCTCTCTCATAGGATTCTGATGTACATTAAATGTGTTACACATAAAAGGTTTAGGAAAAATACCTGACATGTATTGAGCACTCACAGTGTCCTTCCTCTGGTGATTGGAGTCAGTCTAATACCCTCAATCTTCAATGATCATTGCTGATGTGTGACATTGTTTGTTCCCAATGTTTGACACTCTTGACCCCACAAGTCGAGGAATGGGGTGCAAGAGAATGACTTTCCTTTTTACTTTATAATTCTCTCTACAGTTTTTTCACCACTTGTATTACAGAGCCAAAATGCCAGTCAGCCATCTGGCACATGCTAATCGAACCAAAGCTCTCTACCTCATTAGAGTTCTCAAGAAAAATACTCTTTTTTAAAACTGTAGGATCCAAACCTATAAGCAGAGGGGAACAGAGATGAGGAGCAACATTTGAAACTCTGGTCTAGCTATTCGTTTCTCCACCCGCTAGACTTCACAATTATGTGAACCCACAAATTCCCTTTTTTGCATAGGCTAGTTTCAGTCACTTGCAACTAAGAGAGTCTTGACTGATAATCTTGAAAATGATGTCACTGAAAACAACAGTGGTTATACTAATATCCATTTGATTGCTCTCTTCCCCCAGTGTTATTTCTGACATACTTTTTTAAAATCTTCACCTGAAGATATTTTCATTGATTTGAGAGGGAGAGAGGGTGGGAGGGAGAGACAATGATGTGAGAGAGAAACACTTATTGATCTATCAGTTGCCTCCCATATGGGCATCCCACAACCTAAATGTGTGCCCTTGACTGGAAGTCGTACCCACAACCTTTTTGGCATATAGGATGGCGCTCAGCCAATTGAGCCCCTTGGCCAGGCTGTTTCTAACATACTTTTAAAGAAGAAGAATAAAATTAATTTGCAGCTAAATGACTGAGGAAATCATTGCACTCTGAAGATTCTCTAAGGAACAACAATAACAAAAACAGAATTCACTATCTTGAATTCAAGCCAGCCTGTTCATCAAAGACTTTATGAAGCATTAAAAGAACCTTCCACACTCATTTCAGCAACTGTAGCTCCTGGCGCAACGAGGCAATCCCTACAGGGTTGATAATAGATGGGTTGAGTCTTCCTGACACCAACCTCCTTAGGCTTCCACTTGTGGTCTCCTTGCAGACTTGCCTAGTTGCACCCCCTGCCCAAGTCCCCTGGAGTGAGACCCATCAGGACTCCTGTCTTACACCCTGCTTTTTGGTGTAGCCTCTGTGTCCTTTCCTCCCCTATCACCGCCTGCTCCTCCCAAGATTCAGTTCAGACATTATGACTCATGAAGAAATTGTCAAGATATGAACATTCCCTTTGGGATCTCCTGAATTTTGATTTTCACTATGAAGTGTGGAGAAACTTCAAGATGTAAAACAAGTTATCACCCAAGAGTTACTAACTAAAATGAATGGACATTTGAAGTATGAACACACAGAGGTATACCTGCAGACACAGATGTGCAAATACATGCACACATGTGCACACAGTCCCAAATCCACACAAAGTCATGTAAAAGATGAGTAAAAAGTCTTACAAATTTAGAATGAATTTGCTAAGAATCACTTTTTATGTGTGTATATAAGACAGGAGTCATCCATCCACCAACCAAATTATTTTCCTCCCAACAGAGATGGATGTTGCCAACATTTCATTTTTCCATGCAAAGCATACATCATTCAACAATGTGTTTGTTTTATAAGGAAACTCAGTTAACAATGTCAGAGCATTCTTCAGGAGTTAAAAAACTGTGTAGCAACAATATTAAATCAAACACCAGATCACTAAACATGCTGGCTTTAATTATATGAGGGCAGATGGGGCTTACATCTATCTGGCAAATGTTTTTCTCATTTGTTTTCATAACACCAGAAATAGACTAATTAGACTTAATTTTAAATCTCACATAATTTTTATCCCCTTTCACTTTCTATCTAGTCTGAATCCTAGCCAGAAAGTCAGTGAAATATAAACATCTGACCATCATTTTTGCTTCAAGGGACACATGAGGTTGGGCAGCAGTGCCTGTGTGAGTATTTTCTAGTAACTGACAAAAGCCACCTGTTTCTAATGCAAAACGAGCCACGGTAAGGAATTTGATGGGAACCATCTACCTGTCCTCTTTCTTCTGATCCAGTCGTCACAGAGTCTCTGGTTTCATAATTTGAGTTGAAGATAATTTCTAGACATGACACCTATGAGCAAATGTAAATTAAAAATTAATCACAGTTAAATATAAAGCTCAGGATTCGAGAATTTCAGACTTAAAAAAGACTTAGCAGTCATTTAGTTTATTAACAGACATATCCAGAAAGATTATAAAATTTGCCCAAAGTCACAGAGGTGGGGATAGAACCGCAGGTGCTAGCTCAGTTGTCAGGTCAAACATTTTCGTCCACTGTTTATACCGTTTCCCTAAAGACTAGAGTATTTGCCTTAATAATCCACTCTTACTTGTCAAAAAGTTTAAGAACAGTGGGCGCCACATGCACACAAATGTCACCCCAATACATTCAATTAAAGAAATAGGGTTATCATAACCTTTAGCATGGGGTGGTATGGAAACAAGCAAAACATTTGTATTAAATTTGTTCATGTTCTTAGAATATCAAAATCACCTGATGTGAATTTACTATTTTATTATCATTTTAAAGGTTTATAAACTATTCACTATTGAAATTTAGTAACATAAAGTTGGTACTAAATGTTACCTTGTAAATTAAAGCAGAATTCTTACAGTCTAAAGCGCCCTCTAGTGTTCCTATGTAAAAACTTCTTTTCAGGTAAAGGGTCATCCATTCTAGAGTCCTTTTTGCCCTGGACTGTGCTGGTTTATTTAGGTCTGTGCTTGCCATCCTGTTTGGTTTAACATTTGCCTTGGTATTTTCACTTTGATAGAGAATTACTATTAATAGTTGCATTAAAAGAAGCTGGGGTTGGTTGAGTAGTCCTCCACTTTATATTTCCAAGTTTCCTCCGCAGTCTTGTCCAGTACTGTAAGCACATAAGCAGTGCTATGGACTGAATGTTTGTGTCCTCCCTAAAAGTTTTATGTTGAAGCCCTAATTCCCAATATGGTGGTATCTGGAGGTGGGACTTTGGAGAGGTAATGAGGTTTACTTGAGGTCATGAGGATGGAGACCTCACAATGGGATTAGACCCCTTATAAGAGGAAGAAATCAGAGCTGCTGCTCCCGCCCCCCATCCCACCACACCCCCACCCCCCGCCGACACACACACACATTGAGGAAAAGCCAGGTGTGACATAACAAAAAGATGGCCATCTGAAAACCAGGAAGTAGGCTCTCTCCAGACACTGAATCTGCCAGCACCTTGATCTTGACCTTCCAGACTCCAGATATATGTTGTTTAAGCCACCCAGCTATGATGCTTGGTTAAAGCAGCATGTGCTAAGAAAAGCAGCAGAGATGTCACTCTAACGAAGGATAACCAGCAATGACCCATTTCTATTTTCCCCAATCCTTTCCAAACACAATGGAACCACTGCTTCCTTTTCAAGATAGCAGGGCATTTACTTACAAAAGAAAATGCACTCGCCCTAACCGGTTTGGCTCAGTGGATAGATCATCGGCCTGCAGACTGAAGGGTCCCAGGTTTGATTCTGGTCAAGGGCATGTACCTTGGTTGCGGGCACTTCCCCAGTAGGCGGTGTGCAGGAGGCAGCTGATCGATGTTTCTTGCTCATCGATGTTTCTAACTCTCTATTCCTCTCTTTTCCTCTCTGTAAAAAATCAATAAAATAGGCCAGAGAACCAAGATGGCGGTGTAAGGTATAAACCTATACGTGCTGCCCCCCACAACAACATTAAAACTACAAGTATAAGACAAAGCAGCTATCATCCAGAACCACGGGAAAGCTGGCCGAGTGGAAGTTCTACAACTAGAAGGAAAGAAAAAAGCAGATTGAGACTGGGTAGGAGGTGCAGAGGCGCCAAGAACAGAGGTACAAAGGTGCGCGGTTTTTTTCAATCAGAAGGGGATACAAGCTCTCGAATACACTGAACTCATTTTCAGCGAGACTCTGGGGTCCCAGACTCCTACGGGGAGAAACTGGACTGTCTTGCAGCGGGTCGGAAAGCAAGGGTGGCTTTCTCACAGAGCTGCTCACAGGGATCATTGTTGCTGTGGGGGCGCAGGATTCGGGGACACAGAGGGACTTGGGATGCAGAGACGAAGAGTCATGGAGACGGCTGACGATAGCCATTGCTGTTTGCTCTGCCCTGGTGATTCTCTGAGACCCCGCCCCACTCAATTTACATCCCCACTCAAGCTGTGCCCAGCAGCACAAAGGAATCACCTGTGCTTTTGCAGCCTAACCTAATAAAATGCAGCTGGGTCAGAGAGCTCCAAAATTTCCAAACCCCAAACAAAGAGGAGAAATCTGCTGATACGCTGTAGCTCCTGCTGGGTGGACTCACACAGTGGTTGACTTGGAGATCCAGGAGCCAGGGTACCCCTGGCCAGATACCAGATTTCAACTACTCACATCCATAAGGGACACACTCAAGAAGCAGACTCAGTGAGCACCAAAGCCCCAATGAAGCAAGTCCTACCCCATAAGGGTGTCTCCAGCACAGCAGTTCTTCTTATAGACACAGTGGGTCCTCGCAGTCAGCCAAAAATGTGGAGACAAAGAAACATGTCACAAATGAAAGAAATGGAGGAAAGCAAACTAATGGAGGACATAGAGTTCAAAACCACAGTTATAAGGCTACTCAAGAACCTTCTACGAACGTCCGAGGAACTTAGTGAGACCTTCAAGGATCTTAATGAGAATGCAAAAAAAAAAAAAAAAGGAAAAGGACCAGTCAGAAATTAAACATACACTGACTGAAATTAAAAATAATATACAGAGATCCAAAAGCAGACTAGAGGATCCCAAGAATCAAGTCAAAGATTTGAAATACGAAGAAGCAAAAAAACACCCATCCAGAAAAGCAAAATGAAAAATGAATCCAAAAATATGAAGATAGTGTAAGGAGCCTCTGAGACAACTTCAAATGTACCAACATCCGAATTATCGGGGTGCCAGAAGAAGAGAGAGAACAAGATACTGAAAGCCTATTAGAAGAAATCATGACAGAAAACATCCCCTACCTGATGAAAGAAATAGACTTACAAGTCCAGGAAGCGAAGAGAACCCCAAATAAGAGGAATCCAAAGAGGACCACACCAAAACACGTCATAATTAAAATGCCAAGGGCAAAAGACAAAGAGAGAATCTTAAAAGCAGCAAGAGAAAAACAGTTAGTTACCTACAAGGGAGTACCCATACGATTGTCAGCTGATTTCTCAACAGAAACTACGCAGGCCAGAAGAGAGTGGCAAGAAATATTCAAAGTGATGAATAGCAAGAACCTACAACCAAGATTACTCTACCCAGCAAAGCTATCATTCAGAATTGAAGGTCAGATAAAGAGCTTCATATACAAGAAAAAGCTAAAGGAGTTCATCACCACCAAACCAGGATTATATGAAATGCTGAAGGATATTCTTTAAGAAGAGAAAGAAGAAGAAAAAGGTAAAGATAAAAATTATGAACAATAAAGTGACAACAAATAAATATCTATCAACAAGTGAAACTAAAAATTAAGTCAGAATAAACTGGTGAATATAATAGAATCAGGGGCATAGAAAGGGAGTGGGCTGACAATTCTTAGAGGGAAGGAGGTGTGGGGGGTGCAGGAAGAGACTGGACAAAAATCTTACACCTATGGATGAGGACAGTGGCAGGGGGTAAGGGCATGGGGTGGGGTGGGAACCAGGTGGAGGGGAGCTGTGGGGGGAAAAAAGAGGAACATCTGTAATAATCTGAAAAATAAAGATTTATTGATTTAAAAAAATAAAGTAAAAAAATCAATAAAATATATTTTAAAAAAAGAAAAGAAAAATGCACTCAAGCAGGAGCTGCCAGGGACAGCGAACCCCTCCAGCCTCTGAGAGAATACCCTGATGCCCTGTGCCCTTGGGTTTACCAATGAGGCATGCCATGCCCATGCTCAGGCCTACAGAATGTATGGAGCTGCAAAGGCACAGCTGGTGGGGTGAGTGGGAAAGGTGGGTTAGAATATTCAAAATGTTTTCAGGGAAAAGAGGCCATGAGTGCTGCCTTAGAAGCATATAGAGGCCAATCTAAACACTTTTAACATAATGATTTGGTCATTTCTTGTATGCTGTATATCTACAATAACTAACTATGTTGTTATTTGGTGAATAATAATAACATGATGCTTTTTTATTTTGTAATAAACTCAAAAATGGAAGTCCACATTTAGTTAAACATTAAGTGCTGAATTTCCAATTCCCAAGTAAGTTGATGAATGTGAAGTTGCACAAAATGTCAGCATTTGCCAACCTTCATAGCCATAAGGGACAAAGTGATATCAATTACCGAGTGAAAACCCCAACAGACAGATCTGCTGAAGAAGCATGATAATGGACAACCAAATGAATTGCTATTTTGAGAACCCTGGACTTGAAGTTTATGATTTATCACATGCAGCTGTAGAGGTGCTTACATAACATTTACAGCCAGTGATTGCTCTTCTAAATTGACTTTGCCATCTTTTTCACACAAAAGTTCTTAGTTTATTAATCCTTTCACGAAAAATCTGCACAATCACCACATAAAGTCACTGAAGAATTTTTCCTCCTCTGTTGTCCCATCTCCAGCTCACTTTTACCAGCACCAACATTGACCTGTGCAGCCCCCCTGACTTCCTTCATTCTGTTCTGCATTTCTTTTGCTGTTTTCTTAAGGTGGTGGTCTTCTCATACAGGCCATGTCTTGCATATCTATGTTTGGGTTCATTTTTCTCTGTGTAATCTAAGGATTCATAAATCATGCCAAAGCCAGTGGTCTTGTCACCACCAAATGGGTTCTGAATCCAAACACAAAGATGACATCTGGTGTGGTCTTATATGTATTGGCTAGTTTTTCCCAAATTTCTATCTCAGGTACTATTGCCTTTCCAGGGTGAAGGACACCAATGATCATTTGTTTCCACTGAAGTAGTCTCTTGGTCATGAACTTCCTGGTCTAGATAGTTACTGTGTTGTTCATGATGAAGGCTGATCTTCAAGCAACCAGGGAAGAAAACAACTTTGCCAATTTTTTATTTCAGGTTCTAGTGTTCATGTACAAAAAGTGAAGCAAAACCTATAATGCATTTTGGTAATGAAAACAGAAATGGAGTCTGATTAAGCTGAAACACCTGACATTATTGTGAATCTTCCCATACATTTGGTTTAAAATATGAACTATAAATACTGTGATAATGCTGTATAAGCTTGTCGGAACATTGTGTATGTTACTAATTTAAGATGTCTAATTTAAAATTAAAATATGAAGCAGAAATGTAATTGGAGTTGGTTAAAGTGTAAATGGAAGTCATAATTTCACTTAAAGTTGCATTATATACCAATTGAAATAGAAGCTGTATTTGTTAAAATTTATAAATTTTGAATATGCCAAGTATTAAACTACAAAATTTTTGTAATGAAGCTGATGTTGAACTAAAAACAAACAGACAAAAACCATATCAGCATGGCCACTCTAGACTGCTCTCTTAGTAGTCCAACATTAATTGGGACTACTTAGTAAATCAATGTGTCCTATCAGTGGTATTGAACTTTTTCATAAATGAGTCTTCTAGATTTGGGGTGCATTTATTCAACAGCAGCTAGGAAAAAAAATTTTTGATTGGCAAAGGATTTTATTGATGTTTTTCTCCAGCAGGTGGAAATCATAACAACATCATGTAATGCAGGAAGCAGTTGCTAAGTAACCATTTCAGTGTTTTAAAAAAAAATCCAAACAAATCTTCCTTTTAAATGTCTGAAGCATGTGAAAAATTAGATAAACTCTCCATACAACTTTAAGGAAAGTCATACAACTTACAAAAATTACATTATTCTTTTTTCCCCAATAGCAGTTAGAAATTTTAATTAAAAAACTCAAGGAGCACCAGAAATCTTCAGCTTTTGAGGCTTTGGAGAATTACGACTATTGACAAACAAAGCTTGCAAAAAGGAAGACACTGAAGCATCCCAACTCTAGCAGAGTGAACAAATTAAATGACAGACATCAAGTCATGTCCAAGGTGTAATATTGCTCTTTGGAATAGTAATATATCCACTTGTGAGGAGAAACTTTTATAATGCCCAGTGGAATGGAACAAAATTAGGAGTGCCTTTGATTTCGTAGCATCCCAGTTGGGGAAACATCAAAAGAATCACATCTGGAGAGAATTTTTTAAAAAATATATTTTATTGATTTTTTACAGAGAGGAAGGGAGAGAGATAGAGAGTTAGAAACATCGATGAGAGAGAAACATCGATCAGCTGCCTCCTGCACATCTCCCACTGGGGATGTGCCCGCAACCCAGGTACATGCCCTTGACCGGAATCGAACCTGGGACCCTTCAGTCCGCAGGCCGACGCTCTATCCACTGAGCCAAACCGGTTTCGTCATGGAGAGAATTTATTTGATGAATTTTGTCTTCTAGAAATGTTTGTCAAGAAAATGTACTCTGGAGGCCAAAAAAAGGGGGTATCAAGGATTATATTTAAGCTTCTTATACATTTTAATACAAAAATATTAAAATTGAGAATATTCTCCAATTCACAGAACTCACTCAGTTCTTGCAGAGAGATTATGTTTCTCAAGTAAAAATATTATGGTTTACAGAGACAAGTTAATTGAAGGTGTCAATTTCAATTTTATTTAGACATGGAAATTAAAAATAATATGCCAATATTAGAAAAAAGGCATTTCTTCAGAAAAACGCCAGTTATGTAGTAGTAGAGCCAAATATAACTAACAAGCTGACTAAGTATATAAATATTTAACAAAAATAATCATTCTACTTATTTTTAATATATTTATATTGTCAAATAATACAATATAAAGGTGGTGGGGTTTTCTTAAGCCTTCCTTTATTTTATTTTATTTTATTTTATTTTATTTTTTAAAGTATTTGTTATCGCCCAGCTGGAGTGGCTCAGTGGTTTAGCGTAGACCTATGAACCAGAAAGTTGCAGTTCGATTCCCAGTCAAGGCACATGCCTGGGTTGCAGACGTGATCCCCAGTGTGGAGTGTGCAGGAGGCAGCTGATCAATGATTCTCTCTCGGTTGTGAGGACCTAGGGGTCGGGGGGAGACAGAAGTGGGCTGGAAGAGGTTAATGGGGGGAAAAGGAGGACCTATGTAATACTTTCAACAATAAAGATTTTTTAAAAATTATTCTCTCATCATTGATGTTCCTATCTCTTCCTCTCCCTTCTTTTCTGAAATCAATAAAGATATATTTTTAAAAAATAAATAAAATATTTGTTATTGATTTTTTAAAATATATTTTTATTGATTTCAGAGAGGAAAGGAGAGGGAGAGGTAGAAACATCAATGATGAGAAAAAATCATTGATTGGCTGCCTCCTGCACGCCCCACACTACGGATCAAGCCCACAACCTGGGCATGAGCCCTGACTGGGAATCAAACTGGCCACCTTTTGGTGCACAACCAATGCTCAACCAACTGGGCCACACCAGCCAGGGCAATATAAACGTTTTCTCTTTTTTAATTTTGCTTTAATGTACATATTTTTTTAAGAATTTCATTTCTACAAGGTTTAACTATAAATATTCTGTAGATTTATCCATATAATAAAACTAAATTTTTAGTATATAAATTTTTAAATTATATAATATGTACATTATATAATATGTATCATTTTAGCATTTTATTTCCTTTCTGAAAGTGTACTGGTTTGGACAAATAGCTACCATTTACCAAGTTTACTCTTTATCAGGAACTGTGCTCAAATTGCTTTATCAATTTAATCTTGACGCATACCCTGAAGGGTAGGAATTATTATCTTCATTTTATCTGATGACAGTAAGTGGCAGAGTGAGGATGTGCACCCAGACATCATGTTTTGCTACCTCTCTCCCTACATTACAGGATCACTACTGACCTACCACAGACAATGTGCTTCTAGTTAATGACCATGAATTTGGTTGCATCATGACTTCTGACCTCATCGCCTCCTTGTCCAATGCAGTATATTCTTAGAATAGCTGGCACATTTAAGGGCCAGACTACAGCTGCAAACCTGAGCAATTAAGTGCCTGAAAAGAACCTGGGAGAATTACATTAACCTATGTCTTTCAAAGCATGGGTGACTTTTGCATGTGTAATCTCTGGTTCTGAAAAAAAAAAAAAATTTTGCATTCAGTGGTATCCTATAACACAAGGATGATCCATAATGGAGAGCTCTTACATTAATGTGAATTAAATAATACAGTAATGTGCCACATAACAACTTTTGGGTCAACAGCAGACCAAATATACAATGGTGGTCCCATAAAACTATAATGGAGCTGAAAATGTCCTGTTACCTAGTGACATTGTAACTATCGTAATTAACATCACAGTGCTACCTGCTTGCAAAATAAATATATGACAAAATAAGAAGCAAACCACATGGGATAGTATTTCTGAAAAGAGTGACACCTCCTCAAGAAGAGCCTCAGGGGGGTCCTTCAGGAGGGGTCCCAGAAGAAGGCACTGTTATCATAGATGACAGCTCCCTGTGTATTACTGCCCTGAAAAACTCCCAGAGGGACAGGACGTGGAGATGGAAGACAGTGATATCGATGATCCTGACCCTCTGTGGGCCTGGGCTACTATGTGTATTAACTCATAACTAGTTAATAAATAGTTTTTAACAAAAAAGTTTTTAAAATGTAATTTTAAAAATAGATAAAAGTTTGTAGAATAAGGATCTAAAGAAAATATTTCTGTACCGCTGTACAATGTGTTTGTATTTTAAGCTAAGTGTTATTACAAAAGAGTTGACATTTTTTAAAAAACTAAAAACTTTACAAAGTGAAAGGTTATAGTAAACTAAGGTTAATTTACTAATGAAGAAAAAAATTTTTTCAAGAAAAACGATTTTAAATATATTAATATTACATGTAATAACATTCAGGAAAAACAGATTTTAAATATAATATTACCAAAACAGTACTAACATAGTATAATATCACAAAAGTTGTAGGAAATATTAAAAATATGCAAATAACAGGATTACTTCAATTATAGTCTAAAATATTTTTTTCCTCTGGCTCTATTTTTGTTCATCAGTTTATGTTGTTCATTATATTCCACTAATGAGTGAGATCATGTGATATTTATCTTTCTCAGACTGGCTTATTTCACTTGGCATAATGCTCTCAAGGTTCATCCATGCTGTTACAAATGGTAAGAGTTCCTTCTTTTTTACAGCAGCATAGAATTCCATTGTGTAGATGTACCACTGTTTTTTAATCCACTCATCTGCTGATGGGCACTTAGGCTGTTTCCAAATCTTAGCTATTGTAAATTGTGCTGCTATGAACATAGGGGTGCATATACCCTTTCTGATTGGTGTCTCTGAGTTCTTGGGATATATTCCTATAAGTGGGATTACTGGGTCAAATGGAAGTTCCATTTTTAATTTTTTGAGGAAACTCCATACTATTTGCCACAGTGGCTGCATCAGTCTGCATTCCCACCATCAGTCTGCATCCTTACCAGCACTTGCCATTTGTTGATTTGTTGGATAGCCATTCTGACAGGTGGGAGATGGTATCTCATTGTTGTTTTGATTTGTATCTCTAGGGTAATTAGTGACTTTGAGCATGTTTTCATATGTCTCTTTGCCTTCTGTATGTCCTTCAGAAAGTGTCTATTTAGGTCCTTTGCCCATTTTTATATTGGACTGTTTATCTTCCTTTGGTTAAGTTGTATGAGTTCCCTGTAAATTTTGGAGATTATTGGAGAAATTTTAAAGATTTGGAGATTATTATATGCAATGGGCCTTATTGTTGTGTTGTATTGTTTGTTTTTTGCTATGCAGCAGCTTTTTATTTTTATGTAGTCCCATTTCTTTATTTTCTCCTTAGTTTCCATTGCCCTAGGAGCTGTATTGGTAAAGATATTGCTATGACATATATCTGATATTTTGCTGCCTATGGATTCTTCTAAGATTTTTATGGTTTCCCATCTTACATTTAAGTCCTTTATCCATTTTGAGTTTATTTTTGTGTATGGTGTAAGTTTGTGGTCTAGTTTCATTTTTTTTTTTTTTTTGCATGTATCTCTCCAATACAGTGGGGCCTTGACTTACAAGTGTCCCTACTAACGAGTTTTTTGAGATACCAGCTGTCTCTCGGCCGATTTTTTTGCATTGAGTTGATGGAGTAATTTGAGTTAATGAGCTCCTTAACGAGCTCCTTAACGAGCTCGGTCTCAGAACGAATTAAACTCGTAAGTCAAGGCCCCACTGTATTCCCAATACCATTTATTGAAGAGACTATCTTGACTCCATTGTATGCTCTTGTCTCCTTTGTCAAATATTAATTGACCATAATGGCTTGGGTTCTCTGTTCTGTTCCATTGGTCTATATGTCTGCTCTTGTGCCAATACCAGGCAGTTTTGAGAACAATGGCTTTGTAATATAGCTTGATATCTGGTATTGTGAACCCTCCAACTTTGTTCTTCTTTCTCAGGATTGCTGCAGCTATGTGGGATCAATTTTTATTCCATATGAATTTTTGGAGAGTTTGTTCTAGGTCTGTGAAATATTCCATTGGTATCTTAGTGGGGATTGCATTGAATCTATAGATTGCTTTGGGTAGTATGGACATTTAATGATGTTGATTCTACCAAGCCATGAACACTGAGTTCATTATTGGTGTATAAAAAAGCCATATATTTCTGGGTGTTAATTTTGTATCTTGTTACATTGCCAAATTCATTTATTAAGTCTAGTAGTTTTTTTTATGGGGTTTTCTATGTACAATATCATGTCATCGGCGATTAATGACAGTTTTATTTCTTTTTCCAATTTGGATGCCTTTTATTTCTTCTTCTTGTCTGATCACTATGGCTAGCACTTCCAGTACTCTGCCAAACAGGAGTGGTAAAAGTGGGAATCCTGTCTTGTTCCTGTTCTTAAGGGGAAATGGTTTTAGTTTTTGCCCACTGAGTATGATGTTAGCTTTAGGTTTGTCATATATGGCTTTTATCATGTTGAGATATGCTCCCTCTAGTCCCACTTTGCTGAGAGTTTTTATCAAGAATGGGTGTTGGATTTTGTTGAATGCTTTTTCTGCGTCTATTGATATGATCATGTGGTTTTTGTCTTTCAGTTTGTTTATGTGATGTATCGCGTTTATTGATTTGCAAATATTGTACCAGCCTTGCATCCCTGGAATAAATCCCACTTCATCATGGTGCATGATCTTTTTACTATATTGCTGGATGTGATTTGCTAATAAGTAGTTGAGGATTTTAGCATCCATGTTCATCAGGGATATTGGCCTGTAATTCTCTTTCTTTGTAGTGTCTTTATCTGGTTATGGACTTAGGATAATGCTGACCACATAAAAAGAGTTTGGAAGCCCAGGACCTGGGCTTTTGTTTGGTGGGAGTTTTTTGATTATTGCTTCTATTTCATCAGTTGTTATTGGCCTATTCAGATTTTTTTATTCTTCCTGATTCAGTTTTGGGAGATTGTATTTTTCTAGGAATTTGTCTATTTCATTCACATTGTCCAGCTTGTTGGCATATAGTTCTTCATAGTATTTTCTTACAATTCTTTGTATTTCTGTAGTATTGGTGATTACTTCTCCACTTTCGTTTTTGATTTTATTTATTTGAGTACTCTTTGTTTCTTGATTAATCTGGCTAATGGAGTCTCAATTTAATTTATCCTTTCAAAGAAACAGCTCTTGGTTTCATTGATTTTTTTTTTTTTTTTTTTTTTTTTAGTGTCTATGTTATTCATTTCTGCTCTGATCTTTAATATTTCCTCCTTCTACTTACTCTGGGCTTTTCTTGTTGTTCTCCTTCCAATTCTTTAATTTGTAGGGTTAAATAGTTTATTGCTAATTTTTCTTGCTTTTTGAGGTATGCCTGTAGTGCTATGAACTTCCCTCTCAGGACTGCTTTTGCTGTGTCCAAGAGATTTTGGATTGTTGTGTGTTCATTTTCATTTGTTTCCAGAATTTTTTTACTTCTTTCTTGATCTCATTGGTAACCCATTCATTGTTTAATAACATGCTATTTAGCCTCCATGTGTTTGAATGTTTTTGGGTGTTTTTACTGCAGTTGATTTCTAATTTCATTCCACTGTGATCTGAGAAGATGCTTGATATGATTTCAATTTTCTTGAACTTGTAGAGACTTGTTTTATGTCCTAACATGTGGTCTATCTTTGTGAATGATCCGTGTGCACTTGAGAAGAATATATATTCTGCTGCATTGGAGTGAAATGTTCTATAAATCTTAACTAAATCCATCTGATCCACTGTGTCCATTAGAGTCTCTGTTTCCTTGTTAAATTTTTGTCTGGAAGATCTATCCAATGAAGTCTATATATATTTAGGTGCTCCTATATTGGGTGCATTTATGTTTACCAGAGTTATATCCTCTTGTTGGATTGATCCCTTTAGTATTATGTAGTGATCTTTGTTCTCTCTTGTGATGGCCTTCATTTTTTAAAAAATAAATCTTTTTTGTTCAGATTATTACCGTTGTTCCTCTTTTTTTCCCCATAGCTCCCCTCCACCCAGTTCTCACCCCACCCTCTGCCCTTAACCCCCCACTGTCCTCATCCATAGGAGTTCGATTTTTGTCCAGTCTCTTCCCCCCCACACACCCCTCCCCCCCCCCCCCGAGAATTGTCAGTCCACTCCCTTTCTATGCCCCTGATTCTATTATATTCACCAGTTTACGCTGATCATCAGATTTTTTATTCACTTGGTTTTTACATTCACTTGTTCATAGATATGTATTTGTTGTTCATAATTTGAATCTTTACCTTTTTCTTCTTCCTCTTCTTAAAGGATACCTTTCAGCATTTCATATAATCCTGGTTTGGTGGTGATGAACTCCTTTAGCTTTTTCTTGTATGTGAAGCTCTTTATCTGACCTTCACTTCTGAATGATAGCTTTGCTGGATAAAGTAATCTTGGTTGTAGGTTGTTGCTATTCATCACGTTGAATATTTCTTGCCACTCCCTTCTGGCCTGCATAGTTTCTGTTGAGAAATCAGCTGACAGTCATGTGGGTACTCCCTTGTAGGTAACTGACTTTTTTTCTCTTGCTGCTTTTAAGATTCTCTCTTTGTCTTTTGCTCTTGGCATTTTAATTATGATGTGTCTTGGTGTGGTCCTCTTTGGATTCCTTTTGTTTGGGGTTCTCTTCGCTTCCTGGACTTGTAAGTCTATTTCTTTCAGCAGGTAGGGGAAGTTTTCTGTCATTAATTCTTCAAATAGGTTTTCAATATCTTGCTCTCTCTCTTCTTCTGGCACCCCTATAATTCTGATGTTGGTACGCTTGAAGTTGTCCCAGAGGTTCCTTACACTATCTTCATATATTTGGATTCTTTTTTCTTTTTGCTTTTCCGTTTGGGTATTTTTTGCTCCTTTGTATTTCAAATCTTTGACTTGATTCTTGGGATCCTCTTGTCTGCTGTTGGATCTCTGTATATTATTCTTTATTTCAGTCCATGTATGCTTAATTTCTAGTTGGTCCTTTTTCATTTCCTCGAGGGTCTCACTAAATTTATCAGCGGTTTCTACCGTGCCCAGCTAGCTCAGTCAGTAGAGCATGAGACTCTTAAATTTATCGGCGGTTTCTAGAAAATTCTTGAAAAACCTTAAAAGTGTGGTTTTGAACTCTATATCCAGTAGTTTGCTTTCCTCCATTTCTGTCATTTGTGATCTGTTTCTTTGTCTCTGCATTTTGGCTGCTTCCCTGTGTTGATAGAGTGGCTTTGTGTGCTAGGTGTCCTATAGGGCCCAGTGGCTCAGCCTCCCCAATTACCTGAGGTGGACACTCTTGGTGCACCCCTTTGTGGGCTGTGTGGACAGTCTTGTTGTAGTTAAGCCTTGATTGCTATTGGTATCACTGGGAGGAATTGACCTCCAGGCCAATTGTCTGTGAGAATCAGCTGTGTCTACAGTGGGAGAACTTCTATACTGAAGACACCCTTCTGGGGCAAGACTTGCTTCAGTGGGGCTTTGGTGCTCACTGAGTCTGCCCCCTGAGTGTGTCCCTTATGGATCTGAGGAGTTATAATCTGGATGGTCCCAATCTGACCACTAGGTACACGGGCTCTTGGATCTCTAAGGAGGTGCTGATTTAGCCTCTGCCTGAGGCTACCCAGCAGGAGCTATGGAGAGATCTGCAGATTCCTCTCCCTTGTTTGGGGTTTGGAGGTGCCCAGATGAGGCCCAGCTTTGAAGCAATGCAAGCTGCTGTGGGGTCTTGGGCCTTCTTTTGGATGTTCTGGGTCTCTCTATCCCAGCTGCAGTTTGTTAGGTAATTTTAGATCTCAAAGGGCCAGGCCTTTCATATGCAAAAGCCTCTGCTAGCAGCTTTGGTGGGGTGGGGTCTCAGGGAATCAACAGGGCAGAGCAACCAGCTATGGCTGATCCTCAGCCCTGTCCTAAGAGGCTCCCAGGTCTCAGTGTCCCGTCTCAGTGTCCTATGGTAATCGCTGCAAACACCTCTGAGAGAAAGCCGCCCTCGAGTTCTGCCTGCTGCCAGACAGTCCAGTTTCTCCCAGTATGGGTTTGGGTCCCCAGAGACTCGCCCAGAACTGGAGTCAGGGCCGTCGGGAGCTGTGACTCCCTCTCGATTGAAAAAAACACCGACGTCCTCCGTTGCCAGCCCTTTCCGAGCATGTGCCTCCATACCTCTGCACTTTACTTCCGTACCTCCTCTGAGTCTCAGTGTGCTTTTCTCTTTCCTTCTAGTTGTAGAATTTCTACTCAGCCAGCCTTCCTATGGTTCTGGATGATGTCCGTTTTGTCTTTTAGTTGTATTTTTGAAGTGGTTGTGAAAGGCAGCAATTTCTGGTTTACCTATGCCGCCATCTTGGTTTCTCCTTGTGATGGCCTTCATTTTAAAGTCTATTTTATCAGATATGAGTATTGCTACTCTAGCTTTTTTCTTTTCCATTTGCATGGAAAATTATTTTCCATCCCTTCACTCGCATCCTGTGTGTGTCTTTTGTTTTGAGGTGGGTCTCTTGTAGACAGCATATAGTTGGGTCATGTTTTTGTATCCATTCAGCTACCCTAAGACTTTTGATTGGAGTATTTAATCCATTTACATTTAGGGTTATTGATAGGTACTTATTTATTGCCATTTTAATTCTGTATGGCTAGGTTTCTCACTGTGCCTTCTTCTCATTACAGCAATTCCTTTATCATTTCTTGTAATGCTGGCTTGGTGGTGATGTACTCCTTTAGCCTGGTCCTCTCTTAGCAGGACATGCTAAGAGAATCAGAAACCAGTTTGCCAGCATTAGCTGATCACCCATTCTTACTGTTTTAAGACTGAATTTGAATAATCTATACAAGAAGAAGGATTTTCTTTTTCTGATAGAGCAAATATTGGCAAATTTGACAGGATTTGGGATAGAGGAGCATTCGTTGCTATTAACCCAGGTGATTGTAAACTATTAGTAATTTGGTTTCTTTATTTATGTTGGCTTTTCATTTCTTATCTCTGCTTCATTTATCTCTTCTTCTGGTGCTCTCTACTGAGGGGCCCAGCTTGGGGATTAGATCCAGAGTTCTCAGTGGCAACCCCCCACAGATGAGATATCTCTCTGGGACTTTAGTTGCTATCTGTGGGTGCCTGGCCAGCCCTTTTGCGCTTCCACCCCTCGTACCAGTCTCTATGTGGTCTCCACTTTTGGTCCTCGGGTATCAGGGTTCTCTCCTGCAAATTTTCCATTAATTATTCAGGAAGTTTTTCTGTATTTTAGTTGTAATACCAGTTTGTTCCTGGGAGCATGTCTGTGCAGCATCCACTTACTTTGCTGCCATTTTTAATCTCCCCAGAAAAATATTTTTTACAAATTTAGAGTAGCCTAGTGTACAGTGTTTATAAAGTCTATGGTGGTATACAGTAATGTCCTAGGCCTTAATATTCACTCACTACTATCTCATTGACTCTCCCAAAGCAACTTCCAGTCCTGCAAGCTTTATTCATAGTAAGTGCCCTATACAGGTGTACCATTTTTTATCTTTAATATTACATTTTTAGTGAACTTTTTCTATGTTTAGATAGGTTCAGATACACAAATACAGTACATGCTGTATAGATTTGTTGCCTGGGTGCAATAGGCTATACCAGTGGTCGGCAAACTGCAGCTCGCGAGCCACATGCGGCTCTTTGGCCCCTTGAGTGTGGCCACGAAGTTTCAATCACACTGTACGTGCACACCCACACGTGTATTTTGTGGAAGAGCCACACTCAAGGGGCCGCAGTTTGCCAACTACTGGGCTATACCATATAGCCTAGATATGGAGTAGGCTATACCATCCAGGTTTGTGTAAGTACACTATATGATTTTCATGCAATGATGAAATCCGCTAATGATGCATTTCTTAGAATGTATCCCCATTGTTAAGTATTTAACCTCAGACTTCACCTTTGCTAAAACTACAAATTCTTTATAAATCCCTGGCCATCCTATATAATAAATAGATAATAAGCAAATTAACCCTCACACCCTCACAAGATGGTTGCCTATGACCAGGCCAGCAGGGGGTTAGTGAGAGACAACCAAATTACTGAACAGCAGGCTGTGTGGGGCGACCAGGCCAGCACGGGGGTTAGTGAGGATGACCAAACAACTGAACAGCAGGCTGTGTGGAGCAACCAGGCTGCCAGGGGGGTTAGTGAGGGATGACCAAACAAATGAAAAGCAGGCTGCATGGGGCAATCAGGCCAGCGGGGGGACTGTGAGGGGCAACCAGGCTGGCAGGGGGGAGGGGTGCAGTTGGAGGCGACCAGGCCGGCAGAGGGGGGCAGTTGGGGGTGACCAGGCAGGCAGGCAGGTGAGCAATTAGGAGCCAGTAGTCCAGGATTGTAAGAGGGATTTCCGACTGCCGGTTTAGGCCCGATCCCTGGGATCGGGTCTAAACCGGCAGTCAGACATCCCCCACAGGGTCCCAGATTGGAGAGGGTGCAGGCTGGGCTGAAGGGACACCCCCATGCATGAATTTCGTGCACCGGGCCTCTAATCTACACTAATAAAAGAGAAACATGGTAATTAGTGTACAACCGCTACCCTTCCCATTGGTTAATCAGCATATCCTTATGCAAATTAACTGTCAGCCAAGATGGCAGCCAGCAGCCATGCACTGAAGCGAGCAGGGAGGCTTGCTTGCTTCAGTGACTGCGGACTCCAACATTCCCCGCCTAACTTGCCGGCCTCTCAGCTGCAACTCTAAGCAACTATGTATTATGTTGCAAATAAGAAGATAAACAAAACCCCAGAAACCAGCCGGACTGAAAGCCAGCCAGACTGCAACATTGTATCGATGTTTTCAGCAGCGAGGCCTCAGAGCTAAAGCTGGCCCAGAATAAAAAAAATAAAAAAAAGAAAAGAAAACAAGGAGCGGTTGGAAGCTTCAGTCACTCGCCAGGCAGAAAACAGCCCTCAGCCCCTCACCCAGACTGGCCAGGCACCCCAGTGGGGACCCCCACCCTGATCCAGGACAACCTTCAGGGCAAACCAGCCAGCCCCCACCCATGCACCAGGCCTCTATTCTATATAGTAAAAGGGTAATATGCCTCCCAGCACCGGGATCAGCAGAGCCACGAGGCCTCCCGGCACTGGGATCAGCGTGAGAGGGGGCAGCGCCCAAACCCCCTGATCGCCCTGCAGCTCTGTGTGTGACAGGGGGCGGGGCCACAACCTCCCTATCTGTCCTGCTCTGTTCGTGACAGGGGAAGGCGCCCCAATCCCCTGATCAGCCCTGCTCTGTACCTGATAGGGGGAAGCTCACCAATCCCCTGATTGCCCTGCGGCTCTGTGTTTGACAGGGTGCAGCGCACCAACCCCCTGATCGGCCCTGCTCTGTGTGTGACAGGGTGCGGCGCCCCAACCCCCCCCTTTCCCCACGGGCCCTACTCTGTGTGTGACAGGGTAGAGCCATAACCTCTCCATCGGCCCTGCACCGAGTGTGACAGTGGCGGCGCCCCAACCCCCTGATTAGTCCTGCTCTGTGGGTAATAGAGGGTGGCGCCCCAACGCCCCCCCCCCCATGGGCCCTGCTCTGTGTGTGACAGGGTAGAGCCATAACCTCCCCATTGGCCCTGCCCTGAGTGTGACAGGGTGCAGCGCCCCAACCCCCTGATCCGCCCTGCTCTGTGTGTGACAGGGGGCGGTGCCCCAACCCCCAAATAGGCCCTACCCTGAGCGTGAATGAGGGTGGCATCGCAACCTCCCAATCCGTCCTGCTCTGTGCATGACAGGGCGGTGCCCCAACTCCCCAATTGGCCCTGCTCTGAGCCTGACCAGGGGCTGCACTTAGGGATTGGGCCTGCCCTCTGCCACCCGGGAGCAGGCCTAAGCCAGCAGGTCGTTATCTCCTGAGGGGTCCCAGACTGCGAGAGGGCACAGGCCGGGCCAGAAGCCCCCCCTGCCCCCCCGAGTGCACAAATTTTTGTGCACCGGGCCTCTAGTACTATAACATAATAGACTAGAGACCTGGTGCACAAATTCATGCACAGGTGAGGTCCCAAGCAGGGGTGGGGGAGGGTCCGGATGTGATCGGCCCTCTAGGCAGGCGGTGGGATGGCCTTGCCAGCCCGGGATCCAGATCCATCACACTGATGTTTGTGCAGTTGTTGGGAGTCACCTGGCAGCTGCTTTTATATCCTTTCTTCCTTGCAGAGTGTCTAGGGAGGGGAAGTGGCCACAGTGCCCAAGGCCAACTTCCAGAAGGCCTGCAGCGCTGTATCATCGGTGCCTGGCCCATTCTCTGGAGATTGGACCTGCAGAACTACTGAGGGAGGCAGTGGCTGCCACCGGGCTGGTGGGCTGCTGGGGCGGGTCAGTCAGCTTAGCATCACTCCTGCTGTGGGAGTGCATTGACCACCAGGGGGCAGCTCCGCGCTGAGTGTCTGCCCCCTAGTGGTCAGTGCATGTCATAGCAACTGGTCGACTGGTCGTTCCAGTCGTTCGGTCACTTAGGCTTTTATATATATAGACTAGAGGCCCGGTGCACAAAAATTTGTGCACTCGGGGGGGGGGGGGGCGGGGGAGCTTCTGGCCCGGCCTGTGCCCTCTTGCAGTCTGGGACCCCTCGGGAGATAACGACCTGCTGGCTTAGGCCTGCTCCCAGGTGGCAGAGGGCAGGCCCAATCCCTAGGTGCAGCCCCTGGTCGGGCTCAGAGCAGGGCCGATTGGGGAGTTGGGGCGCCGCCCCCTGTCATGCACAGAGCAGGGCGGATCAGGAGGTTGCGATGCCACCCTCAGTCATGCTCAGGGTAGGGCCGATTTGGGGGTTGGGGCACCGCCCCCTGTCACACTCAAGGCAGGGTCGATGGGGAGGTTGCGGCGCCACGCCCTGTCACGCACAGAGCAGGGCTGATCAGGGGGTTGGGGCGCTGCCCCCTGTCACGCACAGAGCAGGGTCAATCAGGGGGTTGGGGATCTCCCCCCTGTCACGCACAGAGCAGGGCCCATCAGGGAGTTGGGGAGCTCCCCCCTGTCACACACAGAGCAGGGCCCATCAGGGGGTTGGGGAGCTCCCCCCCTCAGGCACAGAGCAGGGCTGATCAGGGGGTTGGGGCACCTTCCCCTGTCACAAACAGAGCAGGGCAGATAGGGAGGTTGTGGTCCCGCCCCGCACACACAGAGCCGCAGGGCGATCAGGGGGTTTGGGCACTGCCCCCTGTCACGCTGATCCCGGTGCCGGGAGGCATATTACCCTTTTACTATATAGGATAGAGGCCTGGTGCATGGGTAGAGGCTGGCTGGTTTGCCCTGAAGGGTGTCCTGGATCAGGGTGGGGGTCCCCACTGGGGTGCCTGGCCAGTCTGGATGAGGGGATGATGGCTATTTGCAGCTAGTCACACACCCTTCAGGGTGGGGGTCCCCACTGGGGTGCCTGGCCAGTCTGGGTGAGGGGCTGAGGGCTGTTTTCAGGCTGGTGGGTGACTGAAGCTCCCAACCACTCCTTTTTTTCTTTTTTTTTTATTCTGGGCCAAGGCCTCTGCTGCTGAAAGCAGGTATCTGATTTGTTTCGGTTCTATAATCGAAACACTGTATCATCTCCAGCTCTGAGATCCCGGCTGGCTGAAAGCTGGTTTCTGGGGTTTTGTTTAGCTTCTATATTTGCTACAATGTTTCAAACTGCCAGCTCAGAGGCCGGCAAGGCAGGCGGGGAATGTTGGAGTCCTCCTTCACTGAAGCAAGCAAGCCTCATGTTCGCTTCCAGCTGCCTGGCTGCCGGCCGCCATCTTGGCTGGCAGTTAATTTGCATATCGCCCTGATTAGCCAATGGGAAGGGTAGTGGTCATATGCTAATTACCATGTCTCTCTTTTATTAGATAGGATTAGATAGGATGGTATGAAAAATAACAATAGAAGTATAATCATAGCCCTGACCAGTATGGCTCGGTTGGGCATCATCCTGTGCACTGAAAGGCTGCTGGTTCGATTCCTAGTCAGGGCACATGAATGGGTTGCAGGCTTAATTCTTGACAGGGGCCATACAGGAGGCAGCTGATTGATCAATGTTTCCTTCTTGCATAGATGTTTCTCTCTCTCCCTCTCCCTTCCCCTCTCTCTAAAATTCAATTTAAGCCAAAACCGGTTTGGCTCAGTGGATAGAGCGTCGGCCTGTGGACTGAAAGGTCCCAGGTTCGATTCCGGTCAAGGGCGTGTACCTGGGTTGCGGGCACATCCCCCGTGGGAGATGTGCAGGAGGCAGCTGGTCGATGTTTCTCTCCCATCGATGTTTCTAACTATCTATCTCTCTCCCTTCCTCTCTGTAAAAAATCAATAAAATATAAAAAATAAAAATAAAAATAAAAAAAATAAAAAATAAAACTCAATTTAAAAAAATTTTTTTAAGTATAATAACAAGTGTAGTCACTAAACTAAGCACTTGGTACATATTCTGCTATCTGTAAGTGTCACTATTGAGACTGGAAACAATTAAAATATGATCATGTTAACCTAAATACTTATTTTTCTGGTGCTTTTACTATGTTTTATTGTTTCAATAATGTTTTAGATGTACAAAAGCTTTCCCTTTTAAGAAAATTACAGAGATTATTTAGTAGACAATTAACAATGTGTACTACCAGATAATGAAAGTATACACCGAAATATTGCAGATTCAGTTCCAGACCACAATAAAGCGCGTATCACAATAATGCAAGTTGTAATCATTTTGCTAGTCAAGAGTCTTGCTTTCAATTTGTAAAAAGCACAATATTTGTGAAGCACAAAATGACATACACATGCCTGTATAAAACACAGGTTTTTCTTTCTTTGGTTTCAGTTATCCAAAGTCAATATCAGGCTCTCTGCTTTTCCTGTTCATCAGACAGCCACTCCTCCTGCTCAGTGCAGACACAATGGTGAAGGTCAGAGTCAACAGATTTAGCCTTATTGGGTGCCTGGCCACCAGGGCTGCTTTTAACTCTGGCAAAGTGGATATTATCACCATCAATGACCCCTTCATTGACTTCAACTACATGGTCTACATGTTCCAGTATGATTCTACTCATGGCAAGTTCAAAGGCACAGTCAAGGCTGAGAACGGAAAGCTTGTCAATGAAAAGTCCATCTCCATCTTCAAATGGGGTGATGCTGGTGCTAAGTATGTTGTGGAGTCCACCAGTGTCTTCACTACCATGTAGAGGGCTGGGGCTTGCTTGAAGGGTAGAGCCAAGAGGGTCATCATCTCTGCCCCTTCTGCAGATGCCCCCATGTTTGTGATGGGTGTGAACCATGACAAGTATGACAACTCCCTCAAGATTGTCAGCAATGCCTCCTGTCCCACCAACTGGTTGGCTCCCCTGGCCAAGGTCATCCTTGACAATTTTGGCATCATGAAGGGACTCATGACCACAGTCCATGCCATCACTGCCACTCAGAAAACCACTGATGGCCCCTCTGGGAAGCTATGGCATCATGGCCAAGGGACTCCCCAGAACATCATCCCTACTTCTACTGGTGCTGCCAAAGCTGTGGGCAAGGTCATCCCTGAGCTGAATGGGAAGCTCACTGGCATGGCCTTTCATGTCCCCGCCCTCAATGTGTGGGTTGTGGGTCTGACCTGCCACCTGGAGAAAGCTGCCAAATATGATGACATCAAGAAGGTAGTGAAGCAGGCATTAGAGGGCCCTCAAGGGCAACCTGGGCTATACTAAGGACGAGGTTGTCTCCTTCAACTTTAATAGTGACACCCACTCCTCCACCTTCGATGCTGGGGCTGGCACTGCCCACAATGACCACTTTGTCAAGCTCATTTCCTGGTATGACAATGAATTTGGCTACAGCAACAATTATGGTCCACATGGCCTCCAAGGAGTAAGAGCGCCCTGAACCACCAGCCCCAGCAAGAGGAAGAGAGGCCCTCAGCTTCTGGGGAGTCCTTGCCCCACATAGATCCCACAACGCACTGAGAATCCCTGACCTCCACAGTTTCTGTCCCAGACCCCCTGAAGAAAGGGAGGGGCTTAGGGAGCCCTACCTTGTCATATACCACCAATAAAGTTCACCGTACCCAGCCAAAAAAACAAAGTCAACCTCAGTCCAAAAACATTAAATGTCCCCAACCATCGATATTGTTCGCTCCTGACAGTTAACCATCAACATCAACAAGCTCAGTTATCCAAGATCACTTAAAGCAGAAGACCCTCCTTCTGATGTATCATCAGGTCAGTAGTAGCCTAACACTACGTCACAATGCATATGTCATTCACTTCATTTCATCTCATCACACAGACATTGTTTCATCTCACATCACAAGAAGAAAGATGAGTACAGTACCATAGCTATTTTGAGAGAGAGACCACATTCATATAACTTTTTATTACAATATACTAGGGGCCCAGTGCACGAATTTGTGTACCTTGAAAGGAACTGTGGGCCACAAGGCTGCAGTGGGCACAGGGGAGGATCTTGGCCCATCCTCCCCACCCTTGCCCGGCCCCTCCCAGCCCCTCCCATCACAGCCCCTCCCCCCCTCAGTCCCATCTGCCGGCAGCCCTGCTCCCTCGCAGCCACTCCCATGCGCTGATGGCGCCGGCCCGCTTGCACCTGCTGATGATGCAAAGCAATTGGGGCTGGCACCAGCAGCGGGTGCGAGAGGTGGCTGCCAGCCCCAATCGCCCCTCAGAAACAGGGGGAGGTGGAGAAGCCCTGAGGGGCAATCAGGGCTGGCAGCTGCCGTTCACACCGGCTGACAGCACCGAGCGATCAGGGCTGGCGCCGAGCACCGGCAGTGGGTGTGAGTGGTAGCTCCAGTGCTGGCAGTGGGTGCAAGCAGGGCCAGTGCTGGCAGCAGGTATGAGTGCTGTGCAGGACCGCAGCACATGGGAGCAAAGAATTTTCAGTAACCACCAGAGGCTCGCCCCAATGACAGCAACTGGCGCCTTGCCTTGGTCCGGCACTGCCACTCACCTGCTCCCACCATCCCGCCGTGGCCAACACCTGCCGTGGCCAACACCCGCCATGTTCCGTGCTCTGCTGCCTGCTGCCACCACCTGCCATGTTCTGCACGTGCCCCCTGCTGGTCAGCGCACATCATAGCAACCGGTTGTTTGGTTGTTCGGTTTTCTGCCATTCGGTCTATTTGCATATTAGCCTTTAATTATATAGGAATATAATTGTCCTACTTTTTATTAGTTGTTTCGTAATCTCTTACTTTGCTTAACTTAAAAATTAAACTTTATCATAGGTATGTACAGTGGGGCCTTGACTTACGAGTGTCCTGACTAACGAGTTTTTTGAGATACGAGCCATCTCTTGGCCGATTTTTTGCTTTGAGTTGTGAGCTAAAATTCAGGTTACAAGCTAGCTTCAGATACCCCATCGCTAGTTGGCGCAGTGATCATCACAGTGAATGCCACAACATCAGCCCAGCATCACGTGTCTCACTCGTTCACTTTTTGATTTGCCATACGAGTAATTTGAGTTACGAGCTCCATCACAGAACAAATTAAACTCGTAAGTCAAGACCCCACTGTATGTATAGGAAAAACATATTATATAAAGGGTTTGGTACTATTTGTGGCTTCAGGCATCTGCTGGGGGCCTTGGAACATATCCCCTAAGAATAAAGGGAGGACTATTATTCCTGTTAAGTGATTTAAACCAAGAAATTTATTTTAACTACCAAGGGTAATAGATTAAAACATACAGTTTGTTTTAGATTAAATATTTCCGAAAGGGATTTGGTTTGATGTGAGACTTTGCAAATAGTTTATTAGGAAGGTTCAAGCATTAGTGGTATGGGAGCAGCAGGAAAGGGAGGACAGCTCATAAGGCTGGGTTGTTAGCCATGACTAGAACTTAACTCCACAGGCCTTACAATCATCCCACCCAAAGAGGAAGAAGCTGGAGCAATTACACCCTAACTCCCACCAGCCATTGACTGAGTGCTGGGGGTTGCTGTTAATTCCCAGATAGTCAAAGTCAGAAGTCTGAAGCCAATGAAATAATAAGGTCTTTAAGTGGGCAGAGCACTGACAGTATAAATATATCAATATATTCTTACATCAAGTAACTATGCAAATAACATGTTAACTGCCTGCACCCTTCCCACATCAAAACAAATAGTCAAAATCTAGCAGTGAGGGTTTAAGTAATTACAGCCAAGGAAAATAGTTCTAAGTTTAAATATCCTTTCCCAAACAAAAATTCCTAGAACATCAAATAATAACATTATATGAAAATAACAAAAATAAAGATGTAATGTAATCTTTTATTAGGCTTTGGATTGCAAACTATTTTGAGGAGGAAAAAACTATGAAATTCACCCTACTAAAATATAACAAGGATTTCTAACACAGATCCCAACACAGTGTCAACAAATGGTTTATTGAATGAGCTGGCGGTGAATATAAACAACTAGAAACATAATTCATTTGTATATTTCAATGCTTCAAAGAAGGGAAGAACTTGCCCATGGACACCTAATTGATCCAATTTCTTAAGAGAAAAAATATATAGTTTTTAAATTTAGTTTTCTATTTGTTGATTGGTAATTTAAATATAGGTTGGAGAATAGCACTGTTGCATATCTCACTTCTAAAGTCTAATACCCCACCCCTCTTTCCTCCTTTTTCCAAAAATGTCTTATAGGCGCCCAGCATCTGGGGATGCTCACAGCTCTCCCTGCCTGGCCCAGCTTCTTTCAAAATGTTTACTGTTCAAGAAATTCTGTGAAAGCTCAGCTTGGAGGGTGATCACCCCACACCTGTAAGTTTTTATGGGTCAGTCAAAGTCTACCCCAACTTGGAAGCCCAGCGGGAAGCTTTGAACATTGAAATGGCCGTCAAGACCAAAGTTGTTGATGAGGTCACTATTGTCAACATTTTGTCCAACCACAGCAATGAACAGAGACAGGATATTGCCTTCACCTACCAGAGGATCAAAAAGGAACTTGCATCAGCACTAAAGTCAGCCTTGTCCAGCCACCTGGAGACCGTGATTCTGGGCCTCTAGAAAATACGTGCTCGGTACGATGCTTCCGAGCTGAAGGCCTCCATGGAGGGGCTGGGGACTGATGAGGACTCTCTCACCAAGATCATCTTCTCAAGGACCAACCAAGAGCTATGGGAAACTAACAGAGTCTACAAGACTGATCTGGAGACAGACATTATTTCCAACATATCTGGTGACTTCTGCCAGCTGATGGTTACCCTTGCAAAGGGTAGAAGAGCAGAAGATGGTTCCATCATCGATTATGAACTGATTGATCAAGACATCTGGGATCTCTATGATGCTGGGGTGAAGAGGAAAGGAACTGATGTTCCCAAGTGGATTGGCATCACGACCGAGCAGAGCGTGTCACCTCCAGAAAGTATTTGACAGGTACAAGAGCTGCATGACATGTTGGAGAGCATCAAGAAGGAAGTTAAGGGAAGCCTGGAAAATGCTTTCCTAAACCTAATCCAGTGTATCTGGAACAAGCCCCTGTATTTTGCTGACCTACTGCATGACTCCGTGAAGGGCGAGGGGACATGCAATAAGCTCCTGATCAGAATCGTGATCGCCTGCAGTGAAGTGGACATGTTGAAGATCAGGTCTGAATTTAAGAGAAAGTCCAGCAAGTCCCTGTATTATTACATCCAGCAAGACACCAACGGTGACAGCCAGAAGGCACTGCTCTACCTGTGGGGTGGGGGTGACTGAGGCCTGTGGCAGCTCCAGCCTCCTCCCATGCCCATCTTTTGAGGATGAAAGCATTGCCTGCCCCAATCTTATTTCAGTTCCTAAGCATTCCCTGGCTTTTCCACCTAGTCTCCCCTTTTAGACAAAGAAATGAACATTCCAAGAGTTGGAAGTGAAATCTATGATGTGAAACACTTTGCCTCTTGTGTAGTGGGTTGCAAACAGATGAATAAGTTGAATTTTTTAATTTAGAACAAAAAAAAATGTCTTATATACCCACTGTTGCCTCACTGTCTTTGGAATTTTCATGCTTATGTGAATTCCCCATCTGCATATATTAAAACTTTATTTTCTCCTGTTACTCTGTCTCCGTTAATTTGATTATTAGCTCAGCTAGAACTTAGAAGGTGGGAGGAAAAGTATTAATATTTTTAGCCCCCACAGTTTGGGGAGCCAGCCAGGAGAATTCACTGGCTGGGACAGGACTAGCCCCCTGGACTGCTGCAGCTGAGAGATCATGGGCCTCTGACCACGGCCCGCAGAGGTGGTAAGCATTTTACCTGTCAGCCTCTCTGGTCTCTTGTCCAAATGGTTTGGTGGAAGTTGGAAGTGGGAGTCCTTTTCTCTCTTCTAAAATGAGATTGGCAGGAGAAAACATTTGTGAAACTAGCTTCTTGGGCAAATGTGACTGGTGAAAACTTGTTTTGAGTACTCTTGTATTGATCCAGTTCCTTCCAGAGATGGTCTATTATCTCCACCAGCTGGATGATACCTATTGTTTGTTTTTGAAAACATGCTGATTTTACTTGAGTCTCCAAAGCACTGGCCATCTGCGGCTGCCCCAAGCTCAGGCAGATGAGCATTCTGAGAGCTGCTGAAAAGAATATAGTTTTCTCCAGAGAGCAGATTGCAAGCCTATGATGTGTTGTAGAATGTTTCACCTAGTTTTCACCTCTGTATATACTAGTAACTCACCAATTTTACATCTATTCCCCCCTCCAGAAAAATGACAAGCATTTCATGGTCACTTCCTGGGTGGATATTAAAGAGTATTGGAAATAGCACATGCAGCTGTTAGCTTCTACAAATACACAATCAAAGGCATTTAAATGCCCAGTCTGCAATGCTGGCAGCGAAAGACAAAAATAACAGTTACTTTTTTTTTAACCAAAGATAAATGCCAGATTATGCCTGAAAAAGGCAGGATCAGCCTATTTCCTAGGTGGAGAAGAAAAGCACCAATGTCAACAGGAGAAAATGGTCTTTGGGAGGATGCACAGACACAACTAATTAAAGGCCTTTTAAGAGAAAAATAACTTGGTTTTGTTAAATTTGAAAAGAAAATATTGGCCTCAATTGCTTTTTAAAATTAAGAACAAGATTTTGTGGATAAAGAAGTGGTGCATATATACAATGGAATATGACTCAGCATAAAAAAATAATTAAATCTTGCCATCTGCAGCAACATGGATGGACCTATTGTGCTGAGTGAAATAAGTCAGATTATTTTACTTATATGTGGAATCTAAAAAATAAAATAAATGAACACGTAGAACAGAAATAAACTCATAGAGAACATTTTCACAGTTGCCAAATAGGAGGAAGTTTGGGGGGCTGGGTGAAAATGGTGAAGGGATTAAGAAGTAGAAATTGGTAGTTACAGAATAGTCAAGGGGATGTAAAGTACAGCATAGGGAATATAGTCAATAATATTTTTTAAAGCCAATAAAATATAAAATAAAACTAAGGACAAGATTTTAAGTATATACAACAAAATGTTAGCTCTGGTTTTCTCTGGGTAATGGAATTTCAGTGACTTTTCAATTCCTTCCTACATAAGTGTTACTTAATTTTATGACATGGATATTTACTTCTTTTATTTAATTTTTTTATTGATTTCAGAGGGAGAGGAAGGGGGAGAGAGAGAGACAAAAAGAGAGAAAGAGAAAAAAACATTAATTTGTTGTTCTACTTATGCATTTATTGGTTGATTCTTTTTTTTAATGAGAGAGGAAGGGAGATGGAGACAGAATAGGAACATCAACTGGCTGCCTTCTGCATGCCCCATATTGGGGAATCAAGCCTGCAACCCAGGCATGCGCTCTGATCAGGAATTGTACCAGCAACCTCTTCGTGCAGGGGTCAATGCTCAACCACTGAGCCATACTGGCCCTGCAACTGGTTGATTCTTGTATGTGTCCTGACCAGGAATTGAACCCATAACCTTGGTGATATACTACCTTTATAATCAAAGTAAACTGTATAAGCTATTTAACTTTGAAAAAATGAGGGAAAGACAAAATAAGTAGAGAAAATTTATAAAAAGAAAAGAGAGTACAGTGACTTTGTAGTACAACTTGAAATGAGATATTGTGATTTCTCCAACTTTGTTTTTCTTTCTCAAGATTGCTGCAGCTATTTGGAGTCTTTTAGGATACCATATAAATTTCTGGAGAATTTGTTCTAGCTCTGTGAAATATACTGTTGGTATTTTAATAGGGATTGCATTCAATCTGTAGATTGCCTTGGGTAGTATGGACATTTTAATGATGTTGATTCTACCAATCCATGAGCATGGTATATTCTTCCACTTGCATATATCTTTCTCTATCTCTTTTTTCAGTGTCTTGTGGTTTTCCAAATACAGGTCTTTTTGCCTTCTTGGTTAAGTTTATTCCTAAGTATCTAAATTTTTTTGTTGCAATGATAAATGGGGTTGTTTGTTTGGTTTCCCTTTCTGAGAGCTCATTATTGGTGTATAAAAATGCCATAGATTTCTGGGTATTAATTTTATATCCTGCTATGTTGCCAAATTCATTGTACTCAAAACAGCCTGGTATTGGCACAAGAACAGGTATATAGACCAATGGAACAGAACAGAGAACCCAGAAATTGACCCACGTCATTATGCTCATTTAATATTTGACAAAGGAGGCAAGAACATACAATGGAGTCAAGACAGTCTCTTCAATAAATGGTGTTGGGAAAATTGGACAGATACATGCAAAAAAATGAAACTAGACCACCAACTTATACCATACACAAAAATAAACTCAAAATGGATAAAAAAAACTTAAATGTAAGTAGTGAAACCATAAAAATCCTAGAAGAAACCATTGGCAGCAAAATCTCAGACATCCCTGATAGCAACATGTTTATGGATACATCTCCTAGGACAATGGAAATTAAAGAGAAAATAAATAAATGGGACTACATCAAAATAAAGAGCTTCTGCACAACGAACAAAATAACAAAACCATCAACAAAATAACAAGAGTGCCCACTCCATGTGAGAACATATTTACCAATGATACATCCAAAAAGGGGTTAATCTCCAAAATCTACAGGGAACTCATACAACTTAACAAAAGGAAGGTAAACAACACAGTTAAAAAATGGGCAAAGGACCTCAATAGACACTTCTCCAAAATGGACATACGAAGGCCAAAAGGCATATGAAACAGTGCTCAAAAGTCACTGATCATCCAAGAGATGCAAATCAAAATGACAATGAGGTACCACTTCACACCTATAAGAATGGCTACCCTCAACAAATCAACAAACGACAATTGTTGGCGAGGATGTGGAGAAAAGGGAACTCTCTCATGCACTGCTGAGAATGCATACTGGTGCAGCCTCTATGGAAAACAGTCTGAAGTTTCCTCAAAAAATTAAAAGTGGAACTGCCATTTGACACAGTAATCCCACTTCTAGGAATATATCCCAAGAAGTCAGAAACACCCATCAGAAAGAATATATGTATCCCTATGTTCATAGCAGCACAATTTACAACAGATAAGAATTGGAAACAGCCTAAGTGCCCATCAGCAGATGCGTGGATTAAAAACAGTGGTACATCTATACAATGGAATACTATGCAGTTGTAAAAAAGAAAGAATTCTTGCCATTTGCAACAGCATGGATGGACCTAGAGAGCATTATGCTAAGCGAAATAAGCCAGTCAGAGAAAGATAAGTATCACGTGATCTCACTCATATGTGGAATCTAATGACTGCCATAAACTGATGAACAGAAGTAGACCCAGAGACATACAAACATCGAACAGACTGTCAAATCTCAGAGGGAAGGCAGGGGAGGGGTGGCGGGGGAGAGATCAACCAATGAACTCATATGTGTATTTGCATAACCCAAGGACACAGACAGTGGGTGGTGAAGGCTTTTGGGGTGGTGGGAGGTGGGAGAGGACAACAGGGACATATGTAATACTTTCAACACTAAAGATTTATTTTTTAAAAAGAAAAGAAAAAAGGGAATGGTGAAAAGAGAATATAAACTCATTCCTTCATTCAATCATTTGACAAAGAAGTCTTTAGTAAGACACCATGTTAGAGCACAATAAGTATAGAATGTGGCTGTTGTTATGAAAACAAATAAAGGGCTTAGACAAGGGGCAGAGAGTACTATGTATAAAGTGGTCAGAGAAAGCCTGTCTAAAGAAATACTTAAGCTAAGCTCCCAAAGAATCAAAGCTAACCCCATGAAAATGGTGAGGAAACAGTATGTGCTAAGGCCCTGATGCAGGAAAATCTTGGTGACTTCAAGCTGACCCCTACAGCTAGAATTCAGAAAGAGGCCCAGTGGGATGGAGATGGGGAGAGGAGGGCAGGAAGAGGGGGAAGAGAGATAAGCATGTGCCAATTCCAAAGCCCAAAATGAGGAATTTGTATTTTAATCTCAAAACAATGGAAGCCACTAAAGGACTTTAAGCAGGGGAGAGGTCACATGATTTACATTTCAAGTTGATTGCGCTCATTGCCCAGTGGACAGAGTGGAGAAAAGGACATGGTTATTGTTGTAGTTATAGTAGTACTCCTGCCACTTTCACCCCTGCATTTGCAGAACCCCCAAATCCCTGCAGCCTTAGATCCTACCTACCTGGCAACACTGCCCCATGTAAGTCACTAGCCTTTTTTAGTTGTTCGTTCAGCTCCCAGTCATCCCTGCAACCTTCACCCCCAAAACCATAAACCCATCCAAATCAATGCCCCCCACTCTCTAGCGATCCTTCCACACAGACCTCACTGCTCTTGCTCTACAGTTTCCATCTGCAGCCTTCTAGGGCAAGCATGTCAAACGTGTGGCCTGCGGGCCGCATGTGGCCCACAAGCAATATTTTTGCAGCCCAGTCAATATAACAGCATGTAAGAAACGTTTTAATAAAAACTTCGTAACTTCATTTTCACAATATCCTGTTATACATAACTAGAGGCCCGGTGCATGAAAATTCATGCACTGGGGTGGGGGGTCCCTCAGCCTGGCCTTCCGCCTCTCACAGTCCAGGAGCCCTCAGGGGATGTCCTACTGACGGCTTAGGCCCACTCCCTGGGGAGGCAACCAGACCAATTAGAGGAAGGCGCTGCCCCCATCACCCCACTGCTGCTGCCACTGCCGGTCGCAGTGGCCACCTGCCCTCAGCCCTCGCAGCTGCCACGGCTTTGTCCAGAAGGACATCCAGAAGACATCCTGTCTATCCGGTCTAATTAGCATATTACCCTTTTATTAGTATAGATTATCAATAATGAACTACAATGTTTGCTACCCACTGATTACTATAATCATGTTGCATTCATTTCCCTTACACACCTTACACGCAGGCACACCATTTCTCTCCACTAATACTAGCAGCGAATATTTTAGCAGCCAATTGCCACGTCATTAGTCTTGTACTCGTTTGGTGTGCACAACAGGAAATATTTCGCTTTTGGAGAACAATAAAAATAGGTTTATTTACATTATGCTTATTAATTTATACAGTTATTCAGTGTCTGGTAGGTTAATGTTCAAGAAAAAATATTAATTTTTATTAAAATGTTCTATTATTTTATGTTAATGATGACTCATTTATTTCAGCTCTTTGTATTCAGCATGTCTCTATCGAAATAAAACTACGTTTCTATGAAAATTGAAGCTTTGGTTTGTTGTGGCCCACATAAACTAAACCTTGTTTATTTGGCCTATGTTAGCCTTTGAGCTTGATATGCTTGCTCTGGGGATTAAGCCTGAGTCCCATAACCACCCTCTCCTTTATTCCTCTACTTACCTCCTACTTCAAACCCATGCCACCTTCTGTGTTCCTACTCCTAGGTGTCACTGTGTTTTCTTTGCAAATAATTTTATTTCATTGAATTGTAAAATACCTGCAGTTGAAAAGGACTTTAGAGACTTTTGGGGTCAACCTGCAGGTTTTTATGACAAGGAAGCAGGCCTGGCATGATTAGAAGGTCTCAAAGGTTAGAATTCCTGACTTTCCATCTAGTTTCTTGCATAATTTTAAGCAAATTTTTTAAAGTACATTTACAACGTGCTTCATGTTTTACAAACCGCTTCTATACACCATCTCATAAAATCACTCATTGCAGGTAACAGGTATAATGAACCTGAGAAAGCAGAGGGCTGAGAAAGTGGCTAAGCCAGGCTTGGACATAGCTCTTCAGGCTCCAAGTACAGCAGGCATAAACTACAAAAAGGTCCCTATAGCCCTGCCGGTGTGGCTCAGTGGTTGAGTATCAACCCATGAACCAGGAGGTCACGGTTCAAATCCCAGCCAGGGTATATGCCTGGGTTACAGGCTTGATCCCCAGTGTGGGGGCCTGCAGGAGGCAGGCAATCAAATGATTCCCTCTCATCATTGATGTTTCTCTCTCTCCCTCTCTCTTCCTCTCTGATATCAATAAAAAATATGTATTTTTAAAAATGTCCCTATAAGCTAGATGAAGTTAGTCCAGGGGCATTAAAGTCACAGGTATTTCTGCCCATTATTATTGGTTAATTATACCTTTGTATAATACCTGTGTATTAGTTTTACATTCCTTCTGAAGATCAAATTGTTTACTGTAGTTTAGGAGGAACTTTATCCAATACTGGGGGTTTGTTGGAATGAGGGTGAGGACTTCTGGGCAAGAGAGAAAATTTAAAGAACAAAGAAAATGAAGAAAAGGGATGAAAACTTTGCTAAGTTTATGATTTGACCTAGGGCTGGATGTGGATGCAGACCAGTGCCATCTGGCAAATACCAATGTCAGAAGATGCTCTCTAAAACTGGTTTTCTTTTTAAGTAAAAGTTAACACAGCACAATGCCAATATAAAATAAGAATGGTTTCATGAAGTTCATTATTAAAATATTTGTATTTGCTTTGGTTTTGTGGGGGTTTTTTTGAGGGGGGGGTGTTAGGGGGGGAGCCTGCAAAAGTTGTACGCAGAAACTAAGTGTGTCTTTGCCATCAATTTATTTAGCAGAGGTTCATGGTGGAAATTATAATAATTTCACAAGCCAATAGCATACAAGATAATGTATCTTACTAAGCCAAATAAAGAAATAACATACTCCAAATAAATGACATATTAATCACGCTATTGTTTCAGGCAAGAGGAGATGGGAGAAATAAAGTCCGAATTTAATACCTTTTTAAACTCAGGAGAATCGATGATTAACCAAGAGCTGATTTCTAACTGCCAGGGTAGAAGTAAAAGTCCCTAGTTGCTAGAGTATGTTGCTAGGGAATGAAGACTCTAACGTTGGTAGGAGGTCTGATCTCTTTCACAGGGTCATGTGTCACCACAGTCTGAGGAGTGTCTTGTCAAGAGGTATCCAGAGAGTTTTTAGGTTAAGTCACCTCACCCAAACCAAAACTCTCAAATAGTCCTCACAAACTCTCAATATTCGTAGTTT
This sequence comes from Myotis yumanensis, assembly GCF_028538775.1. Lineage (NCBI taxonomy): Eukaryota > Metazoa > Chordata > Mammalia > Chiroptera > Vespertilionidae > Myotis > Myotis yumanensis. The sequence goes on from NW_027223753.1 coordinate 78,598,877, forward strand.
AAATGTCCCCTTGCCTTAGTTGCTTCTCCACGGGTTCTCTATCAGCAAGCTACTGACTGCTTATCAAAGAGCAGAAGTAGAATGATGACATCCTACTGTGACTTACTTCATACTTGTATCAAAGAAAAATTTTTTGTCTTTGCCCTAAATAAGTGGATTAAAACAATTTGAGTCATAAACAGGTGAGTTTGAAACAATATTAAACCAATACACAGAACTATATACAAATTGGATTATTTGTACTATATTTTTTCAGCACATTTGAGCTTCAGAGTTTCAAATCCAATGTCAAAAAAATTCTAAGTGACAAAACAAAAAATTTGTCCTTGGTTGCTTTGCAGGATATGAAAAAGATTGCTGCTTCGGAGTAAATATATTTTGGAACGCATTGCAATTAGTTCTATTCTTGTTCTGAAAGTGGATAGGGGTAAGGGGCCCCATATAACTGACACTCAGCGGCAGCAGCTGATGCAAGCTGGGCACCCAATACTCACACAGGAGAAATGGCTCACTCTTGCCCTCAGAGCCCAACAGAGGCAGGCTAACAGGACATTTACATAAGAATTAGTGTTTCCTTGCTCTTTAATTTGCTTTTACTTTGAAGTGCGCAACTTTTTTTTTCCAAATGTCAAACCCATCTCCTTATGGTATTTAGGGACAGTTACTTAAGTGTGTTGTGAAACCTCTCAAGTGTGAATGAAAAAAAAAATCTGCACTTAACTCAAAGGCCAAGTATGTAAGAATATAGCTCATTCCCTTTGTGAACAGTTGCTGAGCTAAGAAGAATCTTATGGGTCTTTTAAGTGAAAGCACAGAGTGATGTCATTGTTGGGATTTTCTTAATGTTATCCATTGGACTTGGAGAAATGGCTATGATAAAAAATCAAGCAAACAACACTGCTTGTTTTTCATTTTGTTTTGTTTTTGTCAAAGATACAACTGTTGCCAAAACCGGTTTGGCTCAGTGGATAGAGCGTCGGCCTGCGGACTGAAGGGTCCCGGGTTCGATTCCGGTCAAGGGCATGTACCTGGGTTGCGGGCACATCCCCAGTGGGAGCTGTGCAGGAGGCAGCTGATCGATGTTTCTCTCTCATCGATGTTTCTAACTCTCTATTTCTCTCCTTTCCTCTCTGTAAAAAATCAATAAAAATATATTTTAAAAAAAAAGATACAACTGTATTTCAACGCAAGGACCTAGAAGCAGAAACAAGGACGTGAGCAACACACATAACCCAGAAGTCAGAAAATTCTTGATGGCATGTGTAGGAAAAGCAGTCTCATAGGTACAGTTTTTCCACCTCTGCTCCCCACTTAATGCAGACGGATCACAAGAATTCTCGCTTCATATTACACAGTGTTTTACAAAGTATCATACTTTAAAAAGATATTCGCTTGTAAGAACATGTAATAGATAACTTCAAAATGCAATGGGTATTTAATTTTAAAGCGTGCCTTTAACATTTATGTAAAACGTTTTTTTGTACTCGTTCAATAGACACTTATCTGGCCACTGGGTAAAGCTAGCAATAAAACTACTGGTCCGCAATGTATTAAGAATGGGGTCAAAACACTACCCGAGACCAAGAGATAAAGAGCCCTCAAGATCCAGGCTGGGCTTATCACCCAGTGTGGGAATATCTTCCCCTGCTTCAGGCTCAATGTGTACACCTTGGTTCGGCATAAGTGTGTGTGTCAATAGCCCTCAGGGACACTCCCAGTTTAGGAGTGCTGGTAAGGCCAACTGCACCCACTGGCCATGGGAGACAGACTCCCACTACTGGAGCTAAACTTGCTCTGTCTCTTTTTTATTTTTATTTTATTTTTTACTTTTTTATTGAATTTATTGGGGTGACATTAGGCTAAGAAAGAATGTCTAAAATAGCAAGTGTTCTGCTGAAAACAGTCATGTAAATGCACATCTCTCTCATATCATCAAATCTGAACACATTTCAGGACCTCCTCTGTGTTACTGCATTCCATCGGGTTCACACTCCTCACCAATTAAGCCACCCAAGTTGTGACATGTGGAATCTGGCTTAGCTCAGTTGAGTGCTGTGAGCCTGGTGGCATAGAGGAGTCAATAAAATACCTCACCCTGCATACCTCTCATACCTATCCAGAGACCCCGAGACTGTGGTTCACAAATATACAGGAAGCTTACAGTGCGCTACCTCAGCCTGGGGGCTTACGCATTCCTCAGCATTAACTGACATCTGGAGGCACTGTCACCTTTTCTAACACTGTGCTCCACTGTGAGTAGCCAATGTTTAAGATTAGGTAACATGACTAGTTGAAGACGATAAAACTGTATTACTAAGATCATCCTTTTCCAACTTTATAAAGCACTGTACGGCGCTTTTGTACACAGGAGTTTAAGCTCTATGAATTCTTGGAACTGAGTAATGGTTGTATTTGTGTTGTTTTCATTTCTTTGGATCATTACACTGAAACTGTCTTTATATTTAAGCTTCAGATGAAAGCAGAAAATAAAAATAATGTTCTAGAAATACTAAATAACAGTACTAAAGGTTGAGAATCGAAGATGGCGGCATAGGTAAAACACTGGAGACTGCCGCCGTGGACAACCACTTCAAAAATACAACTAAAAGTCGGAGCGGACATCAACCAGAACCACGGGAAGGCTGGCTGAGGAGAGTCTCTTCAACTAGAAGCAAAAACAACAGCATTCCGACGCTCAGCGGAGGCGCAGTGTGGAAAATTTAAAGGTACGGCGGTGCGGTGGTGAGGGTGCGTGCGCAAAGCGGGCTGGCAGCTGAGGGCGCGATTGTTGTTTTCAATCAGGAGCGAATCTCAGACTCTGGGCTACAGATCCGGGCGAGTCTCTAGGGACCCAGACTCAAACGGGAGAAGCGGGACTGTCTGGCTACGGCCCCTCCGAGGTTTGCAGCGATTGCTGGGACAGAGAGGCAGAGCCCCTGGGGACGGACTGAGAGCGGCCATAGCTGCTCCCTCCCCCCCGCCCTGTTGAGCCCGCCCCGCCCAAACCCTGCGCACAACCATTTGCCGACCGCCTCAGGCAAGGGCTGGACTAGCACCTCCCCTGAGGACTGAAGTTTTCCCACAGCTGATTTCCACGCCAGTTGGCCTGATGGTCAAATCCCTCTAGTGTTAACTACAACAATTAAGGCTTGGCTAGAACAAGACTGCGCACAAAGACCACAAGGGGGTGCACCAAGAAAGCATAAAAGATGCGGAGACAAAAAAACATGACAGAAATGGAGGATATGGAGCTAAGAATCGCAATTTTGAGGGCTTGCCATAAATTTGTGCAGAGCCTCACGAAAACTAATGAGACCCTCGACGCTACGATAAAGAAATTAGAAAGTAAGCATACACGGACTGAAATAAAGAATATTATACCCAATAGCAGACCAGAGGAGCTCAAGAATCAAACCAAAGATTCGACAAAAAACACCCAATTGGAAAAGCATAATGAAAAAAGAATCCGAAAGTGTGAAGATAGTGTAAGGAGCCTCTGGGACAGCTTTAAGCGGACTAATATCAGAGTCATTGGAGTCCCAGAAGATGAGAGACAGCAAGATATTGAAAACCTATTTCAAGAAATAATGGCAGAAAACTTCCCCCACCTAGTGAAAGAAATGGACTTACAGGTCCAAGAAGCGCAGAGAACCCCAAACAAAAGGAATCCAAAGAGGACCACACCAAGACACATCATCATTAAAATGCCAAGAGCAAAAGACAAAGAGAAAATCTTAAAAGCAGCAAGAGAAAGAGGCTCAATTACCTACAAGGGAATACCCATACGACTGTCAGCTGATTTCTCAACAGAAACTTTGCAGGCCAGAAGGGAATGGCAAGAAATATTCAAAGTGCTGAATACCAAGAACCTACAACCAAGATTACTTTATCCAGCAAAGCTATCATTCAGAATTGAAGGTCAGATAAAGAGCTTCACAGATAAGGAAAAACTAAAGGAGTTCATCACCGCCAAACCAGTATTATATGAAATGCTGAAAGGTATCCTTTAAGAAGAGGAAGAAGAAAAAGGTAAAGATACAAATTATGAACAACAAATATGCATCTATCAACAAATGAATCTAAGAATCAAGTGAATAAATAACCTGATGTACAGAATGAACTGGTGACTATAATGAATCAGGGACATAGAAAGGGAATGGACTGACTATTCTTGGGGGGGAAAGGGGAATGGGAGATTCGGGAAGAGACTGGACAAAAATCATGCACCTATGGATGAACTCAGTGGGTGGGGAGTGAGGGTGGAGGGTGGGGTGGGAGCTGGAAGGAGGGGAGTTATGGGGGGAAAAAGAGGAACAAATGTAATAATCTGAACAATAAAGATTTAAAAAAAAAAATAACAGTACTAAAATGTCACGTGTCTGCTTTCTTAAAAATCAAGTTTTACATTATAAGCATTTTATTTGCCACTGAATTAGCACAAGGTTCTGGGAGTTCAGTGCAATAAGCTTGTATTTTTAGGCAGTTTTTGATTATTAGATGTATATTTTACAGCCAACAAGAATGACAATCATTATGGATAACATTCTCCATTATTAATATATGCCCAAGTAAAAGAATACATGCCCTGGCCAGGTGGCTCAGTTGGTTGGAGCATCATCCTATACACCAACAGGTTGGGGGTTGGGGGGGCAGTCAATTCTGATCAGGGCACATACCTAGTTTGTGGGTTTGATTCCCAGTCAGGAAGCATATGGGAGTAAACTGATTGATGTTTCTCACATCAATGTTTCTCTCTCTCTCTCTCTCTCTCTCTCTCTCTCTCTCTCTCTCTCCCCCCCCCCCCAAAAAAATCAATAAAAACACATCCTCAGGTGAGGATTAAAAAAAAGAATACATGCTACAATACAACTATATTAAACTCCAATACAAAAAATAATAAGTAAAAATAAACAATTCAGAACATTGTCTGTATAAAAGCAAACAACTGAACTGGCTTTCATAAATTACTTAGTCCCTTTACCAACCCATTAGGTAGCAATGAAATTAATATACCTTCAATGGGCACCTACCAAGTAGGGGCTATGGCTCTGTGGCCAGCTTACTCTTGGCTCTGAGAAAGCAGAAATCAAAAGCCAGAGCAAGAAACCTGTGACAATGCATCTGCCATTAAAGAGGCACATGGCAACTGATCCTAAAGGCTTTGTCACTTGAGCCTTCCACCCAAATTCACTGCAAATCAAACATTCTGAGGATTTGATAGCTGAACCTTTAAGTGCAGCCACCACTTCACTTCCACCAAAGGAGAGGGTGATGCTGAGCCTGCCAATACTTTCCCAAGGCCTTAGAACTCAGGAAGAGTATGGCAAGTTTAGGCCAAGTAGACCAAACCATAGTAAAGTGTCAAAGATCTTGGCATCAACATCTCTTTAAGAAATTGGAGAGATTAGTTTCGAACCAAGATGGCGGCATAGGTAAACACCGGAGTTTGCTGCCTCAAACAACCACTTCAAAAATACAACTAAAAGACTGAAGGGACATCAACCAGAACCACAGGAAGGCTGGCTGAGGAGAGACTCTTTAACTAGAAGGAAAAACAACAGCATTCCGAGGCTCAGAGGAGGCGCAGTGTGGAAAATTTAAAGGTACGGTGGTGCGGCGGTGCGCGCGCAAAGCGGGCTGGTGGCTGAGGGTGCGGTTGTCGTTTTCAATCAGGAGTGAGTGTCAGACTCTGGGCTACAGATCCGGGCGAGTCTCTAGGGACCCAGACTCAAACGGGAGAAGCGGGACTGTCTGGCTACAGTCCCTCCGAGGTTTGCAGCGGTCGCTGGGACAGAGAGGCAGAGCCCCTGGGGACGGACTGAGAGCAGCCATAGCTGCTCCCTCCCCCCGCCCTGTTGAGCCCGCCCCGCCCAAGCCCTGCGCAGAGCCATTTGCCGATCGCCTCAGGCAAAGGCTGGAGTAGCGCCTCCCCAGAGGACTGAAGTTTTCCACACAGCTGATTCCTACAGCCAGTCGGCCTGGTGATCAAATCGCTCTAGTGTTAACTACAACAATCAGGGCTTGGCTAGAACAAGACTGCGCACAAAGACCACAAGGGGGTGCACCAAGAAAGCATAAAAGATGCGGAGACAAAAAAACATGACAGAAATGGAGGATATAGAGCTAAAAATCGCAATTTTGAGGGCTTGCTATAAACTTGAGCAGAGCCTCACGAAAACTAATGAGACCCTCGATGCTACGATAAAGAAATTAGAAAGTAAGCATACACGGACTGAAATAAAGAATATTATACCCAATAGCAGACCAGAGGAGCTCAAGAATCAAACCAAAGATTTGACAAAAAACACCCAACTGGAAAAGCAAAATGAAAAAAGAATCCGAAAGTGTGAAGATAGTGTAAGGAGCCTCTGGGACAGTTTCAAGCGGACCAATATCAGAATTATTGGGGTGCCAGAAGATGAGAGACAGCAAGATATTGAAAACCTATTTCAAGAAATAATGGCAGAAAACTTCCCCCACCTGGTGAAAGAAATGGACTTACAGGTCCAAGAAGCGCAGAGAACCCCAAACAAAAGGAATCCAAAGAGGACCACACCAAGACACATCATCATTAAAATGCCAAGAGCAAAAGACAAAGAGAGAATCTTAAAAGCAGCAAGAGAAAGAGACTCAATTACCTACAAGGGAATACCCATACGACTGTCAGCTGCTTTCTCAACAGAAACTTTGCAGGCCAGAAGGGAATGGCAAGAAATATTCAAAGTGCTGAATACCAAGAACCTACAACCAAGATTACTTTATCCAGCAAAGCTATCATTCAGAATTGAAGGTCAGATAAAGAGCTTCACAGACAAGGAAAAGCTAAAGGAGTTCATCACCACTAAACCAGTATTATACGAAATGCTGAACGGTATCCTTTAAGAAGAGGAAGAAGAAAAAGGTAAAGATACAAATTGTGAACAACAAACATGCATCTATCAACAAGTGAATCTAAGAATCAAGTGAATAAATAATCTGATGTACAGAATGAACTGGTCATTATAATGAATCAGGGACATAGAAAGGGAATGGACTGACTATTCTTGGGGGGGAAAGGGGAATGGGAGATTCGGGAAGAGACTGGACAAAAATCGTGCACCTATGGATGAGGACAGTGGGTGGGGAGTGAGGGCGGAGGGTGGGGCGGGAACTGGAAGGAGGGAAGTTATGGGGGGGGGGGGGAGAGGAACAAATGTAATCTGAACAATAAAAATTTAATAAAAATTAAAAAAAAAGACACATTTGGGGTTTTTTCCTACACATAACAGCCAAATCAGATTTTAAAGTAGTTAGAATGTCTTTTTTATTTTCCCTCAATATATGGAGAGATAGAAACATCAGTGATGAGAGAGAATCTCTGATAGGCTGCCTCCTACATACCTCACACTGGGGATTGAGCTGGAAACCTGGGCATGTGCCCTGACCCGGAATGGAACCATGACCTCCTGGTTCATAGTTCAACTCTCAACCACTGAGCCACACCAGCCAGGCCCATTGGCACTTTTAACTCTCAGCAAGTAATGCTGTCCTGACCAGCTGTAGAATTCTAGATTTCTCAATGTGGGAAGCCCTGCTATCAGATTCTGCCAATCTGCCAATGAAGGCTTCTTATTTTTAATCTTTATGGGAAATGCATTTCCTGCTAGGTACTCATGTTACCTAGTTCATTTGTAACCTGGTGGGGTTTTTTTTTCCCCTTCCCATTAGTGACTAATGCGATTTTTGCCCCAGGGAAAAAAAAATCCCTTGTGTTCAGTGGATGTGTTTGAATAACTTAACTCAAAAGTATTGAATTTTCCGCCTTAGCTGTGATAGAGTAATTTTTTTCCCATTCCCTGTTGTGGGGAAGACATTAAAGAACTTTGAGGCAAAAAAAAAAAAAAAGAAATTGGAGAGATTAAAAAACAAGTTAAATAAAACAACACAGTTCCACTACATCCTTAGGAAACTTTTTTGAAATGGCAAAGTAAAAAAAAAAAAAAAATTTAAAAAGTTCTTAAATACAAGAAAAATACTTTTAAATGTCAGAAAACCTGGGTGGAAATATATATAAAGATAGATAGATAGATAGATAGATAGATATTATTGTTATTATTATTTTTGTTAATCCTTACCCAAGAATATTTTTTCCATTGATTTTTAGAGAGAGTGGAAGGGAGCAAGGGAGATAGAGAGGGGGGAAGAGAGAGAAAGACAGAGAGAGAGAAACATCAATGTGAGAGACACATTATTTTGATGCCTCCCACACATACTCCAATCCAGGCCATGGATGGAATGTGCAACCCAGGAACAGGCCCTTGACCAGGAATTGAACCCATGACCCTTCAGTGAGCAGGCTGATGTTCCAGGGCTGAAAACTATTTTTTTTTTTAAACTATGGCTAGCATAGTTTCTTTTTTTTACAAAAGAAAACAGACCCTGAAAGTACAGAATATCATGTTCCGAGACAGTTCAAGTTTTAGATGACTTAAGTATCACTTATTCCTTGAACTGTTTTACTAAGACATACTTTGACCGGGTTCTTATATTTTAAAATTATGTTTAAGATCCCCATCCCCAAAATAGCTAGCAGTGTGTTACTCTGATTTCCTGGAATTACAGATCAACAGGGTTAGGAAGATATTCAAGATGATTTGTTTCAACACCTATTTATAGATGTGTGTCCTGAGACCCAGACAGCATGAAGGTCATACCGTGGAATATGCAAACTACAACCCTGATTTCTTGATTCTTAGTTTAATTTACTGAATCTTGCTTGTGATTTATAATGACAATAGTTCACAAAATGCTGAGATTGGTTGCAGCAGTCATTCCATGCATAGTTTGCTACCATAGGTGATAAAAATAACTAAAACAGAGATTCAAGATAATGATACAGAAACAAACCCCTCCTTCCCAAATATTCTCAAATTCTCAATAAGAAAAAAAAAACACAAAAAACTTATCACTCTTTTTGCCCTAAATTGTCAAATGTGTTACCTGAATTCTTCATTTCCCTTTAATCCTACAGTCTAAATTAGAAACATTTTCTTCCTTAAAAACACCTGTTCAGCAGGTTTGTAACCTGAGGTTACAGATAAGCCCCAAATCTCAGTGGCTTAAGACAAAAAGGGTTTCTCGTTCATGTTCATCAGGGGGCACTGCATGTCACTATAGTCCAGGAACATAGGCCAATGGAGTAGCTACCATAGACAAATCCCCACAGGGTCTCATATCATGGATTAAACACTCCTCTTCAGAAGTGACACAAAATTCTGCTCAAAAATCATTGATCAAACTGTTCACATGGTCGCATCTAACCATAGAAGTCACGAAAAGCCAGAAATATATGAAGAATAGCATTATTGCATACCCTATATTTCTAAACCATGAAAAACTGGATATTAACCTTCTTTGATTAAGTACCTAATTTTTTTTATCATAAGCAGAAAGACGCAAAAGAGAATGTCACTAAGAATTAAGAACCTTCATCAATAGCCTTTGTTCAATTACCAGATAACCAAATACGCTGGCAAGATTTCTCATTTGTCAATAACAGGTGAGAACCCAATCGGCGTGGCTCAGTGGCTGAGCATCAACCTATGAACCAGAAGGTCATGTTTCAATTCCCCATCAGGGCACATGCCCGGTTTCAGGCTCAATCCCCAGTAGGGGGCATGTAGGAGTCAGCCAATCAATGATTCCCTCTCATCATTGATGCTTCTATCTCTCTCTCTCTCCCTCCCTCTCTCAAATTAGTAAAAAATATATTAATTAAAAAAAATGAGAAAGGATGACTAGTTCTAAGGTCCCATCTAGTCTTATAAAACCTATAATACTAATTTACTGAGTTTCTGAGGTCTTCTCACTGGTTGCATTAGCAATGATAAAATATGGATATAACCTCTTGAAAATGCAACATTCAAATATGGAAATCTTACTCTCAAAAAGCCATACAAAAATGGTGATTACTTGGTAGTTGTTTTTCATTGTTCTGTGTGTGTGTGTGCTTTTTTTTGTTATTTTGGTTTGTTTTATTTTTTCCAAATAGTCATAGAAGTAGAAAATTTTACTTTGTCCAAGGAATTATGGCATATAGCAGGCATAAGGCTTGTTCGAAAGAATTCTACAGCAATATCCAGGAGTAGTTTCTCTAATCAAAGAAAAAGTATTCTGTTCATTCTGGACCTATGTTTTATAGCTTAGGTGTACAATCATTTATTTCTCTCTGCTTACTAGTATATTATAGGGTTAAGAATTCTACAAGGCAATAATGTAACATTACACTTTCTCTTACAGGGATCAGCCCATGACATTTTACCTGAACTAAGGTCATTTTGTTCAACGAGTTGAAGAGAACGACCACTCATATTTACTCCTGATCATTAAGAATAATCGTAATAGAAAAAAATCTTTTTACATACTATGGAATAAGAATAGTATAAGCTCCTCTTTGAGAAAGGAAAATGTGAAACTAGAAATATGCCTCCCTTTGAAAAGCGAGCTTGTTTTAATAAAAAGGTAGGTCATAAAGCAAATCACTTGAACCCAAAACACTTTGTTTGGCTTATATGTTATTAAATATCTTGATCTGTGCTATTAAGGAAACTGAATTGGGGTGGGGGGGAGAGGTTAATGAATTTAGAGTCCTGGTTAGCTATTTGTCAACGGTGGATGGTCTCAACTAAGGTTAAAATTAACTATGCTCTTTTCTCTTCCACAAGTGATAGATTCTGCCTTGGGTTTGTTTCCCAACTATCCAATGTAAGGAAAAGACACTCCTGCTTTCCTGTTGCCTCCTCATTTACCCATCTAAAAAAAGTAAACTTTTTATAGCTATAAACCTCAAGAATTGTGAAATCATGTTTCAAAGTCATTAAACATGACCAGAGTCAGAGATGATGCCAAGTCATAAATCACTTCAGAAATATATGAATGTAAAATAAATTTAGTGAGTTTGAAAAAGTTATTTTCCAGCCTAGAGCTAAGTCTTGGCCCCACAGACATTGTACAAACTTCAGTGTGGCTTCAGCATTGAACCAAACAACCCTGTCTGCTCGCTCCCTGCTGCAGCTGTTTGCAACTAACTTGAATTATTATCATTAAAGAGCTCCTCGCAATTTCTGAACCCAAAACACAGTGCAGAGCATTGTTCATTCATCTACATTATAAAAAACAACAGAGATTTGTTTCGAAAATAAAGATTTACCTACAGCTCCAAGTCATTAAATCAGAAACTAAATTGCAAGTTGATGGTGGTGAAATATGAGCTCAGAAAGAACTAGAGAAACAGAATCATTAAGGTTTAAATTTTCTAACTACCCAAGTTAACCAAGGCAGTCAAATTGGAAGCATTTTTGTGCCTTTCAAGAAAACGCTTTCATCTATACAATTTTAAGGAGTTGCACCAGAAATTATTCTTAACCTGAAAACCACACCAGATTACCTAGGAAACTTTCCCCAACACACAAACCTTCTACACCCCAAACCTACTAAATCAGCAGGCAGTATGTATATTTTGAAAATGTTCCACAAAAAGGTTTCTGTTATATACCTTAGTTTGTATATTCTACTCTCTGAAGGCCCTTCTGGTTCTCAGGGCTACATTAATAAATGGAGCCAATGAGAAAAGAGCTCTACAAGCAATAATGATTTATTGATTACATCGTGGCATCGTGGTGAAAGAAGAACTGCACATGGTTTTCATCTTGTAGTACAGCTGTTGATTCAGCTTTAATATTAGATTTGCATTTCACACATAATCTTGTGTAGGGAAGGGAGATGAATATGCATTGGCCCAAGTTCAAATGATTTCTTCTTCATTAGTACCTTGGTAACTAAACTTGCAAGTAGTTACTAAACTTAAATCTTTTGAGCCTCAGTTTTGTCAAGCATAAAATTAAAATAAAAGTCCCTCTGTCACTTGCTCACAGCACCTCATGCGGAGCTTGACCCCCCCCCCCAAAAAAGGTTCTGTGTAAATGTTACTTCAAAACCCACCACACTTCCTCCTGCTTCTGCCTCCTCACTTCTCTAAAGATAAGCCTTTTCCAGTGTTTTAAAAGGTTATTCTCATTATAAAAGCAATAAAACACTTTGATTTAAAAAGAGAACTATGAAGTCTTAATTATTCATACCAGTGATGCAAAGGTATGTAACAGATAGATGAAATCATATACTCAGTCTACAAACCTCAGTTTATTTGTTACTATTTCCTAAACCACACACCTCACTATAGTCATTTCTATCTCCAGGACAAATCCTCCACCTTTCCAAATACGGCAGGTCCTAGAATAACACCATTCAAAGTTGTTTCATTACAACATTGGTGAATTGCCAATAGGAACTTAACTCTAGTTTATACCAATCACCTATGGCAGCGATTTTCAACCTTTTTCATCTCATGGCACATATAAACGAATCACTAAAATTCTGTAGCACACCAAAAAAATATATTTTTGCTGATCTAACAAAAAAATAGGAATAATTTTGATTCATTCACACCAGACAGCTACTGTTGGCTGTTATCATTTTTTTAATTTGACAAGCTAATGGAAAAAGAGGTAAGTGTCCTCTACTAAGTAGTCAGGTACTGCATGTTTCAAAAATTCTTGCAGCACACCAGTTAAAAATCTCTGCCCTATGGTAAAACTGGTTTCTTTAAGTTGCAGAACCTATGGAGAATGTTAAGTGAAGACTTACTGTATACGGCCCTGGGCAAGTCACTTTATCTTATGGGCCTTCCTTATGAAAAGTAGTTTTATTAACATCTTCACTAGTCACCATCTGCTTCACAGGTTGTTGTGAGATCCAAATGAGAATGCACATCAAATTTATTTAACGTATATTTAATACTAGAGGCCTGGTGCACGAATCCATGCACGGGTGGGGTCTGGCCAGCCTGCCCCATGGGGGCTGATCTGGGTGGGGCTGGCTGGGGGGAGGGGCCACAAGAGGTTGGGGAGTGGGGGCAATTAGAGCCCCAATCGGTCAGTTGACCGCTGCAGTGCACATCATAGCAACTGGTTGTTCTGTCATTCTGGTCACTTGGCTTTTATATATATAGATCAGTGGTCACCAACCTTTCGGACCTCACAGACCACCAGTTGGTGACCACTAATATAGATATGCAAATACAAGGGGCTGATTATGTAGCAACTCTTAGACTTTCGCCAGGCTTCTTAAATGTGACAAATTTGACTTCCTTTCACTCTCATTTTCTTTCTTCATTCCCATATTATAAGAGAGATAGTAAAGACAAAAACAACCAAATGTGAAGAAGGTATATTTACCTGATGAATATGTAGATTTGAAACCATATCATACACAAGTTCCAACCTCAATAATGGATATCCTATTTGTTTGCCATATATGCATTTCACTTTAGTAAAACACATACTGGGGTTTTTTTTTAATTTCCTACAACCTCCCTAATGTATTCTCTGATGTGTTCTGTGAAATCATAATTAAATATGTATATTTAAGACTTTATACTTTAAATGTTTTCCAATAATTGAAAAACAATAAGAAAAATAAATAGCAAAGGTGAAATTTTCTAAAATGAGGAAATTTTAATATAGGGGCAAAGCATACCAGAATTACTAACAATAACAGAGAATATTGTGGCCCAGAAATACCTCATATATTTTAAGATTTGCCCATTTAGGCTTGGTTGATTTAAGGATACCTCTTTAGATTCTTGTATCACATGACATAACACACCACACATCTATTTTTTTAATTAAAAGAAATAATGAATTTTCACAATAATTTTGCAAAATCCTTTAAAACTGAGGGTGCATGAAACCAGAGTAGACAGTTATGTTGCCAAAAGAGGGTGTGGTCCCAGAGTTTCCACTGACGCCTCTACAAGGCCACTTCAGGCACTTAATATTTCTGTTGTGTCTGAGTTGACTTTTACCATATCCTAGCAATGAAACTCACTCAGCTCACTTAATGTCTGCTGCCTAAAGCTCAGATGCCCTGTCTAGCATCAGACCTAGGTTCCACAATAACTTCTTTCAACCAATGATTTTACAAATCTTGAGTCCAGTATGCATCAAGTAATAAAATCATACATGTAATTTAATTTACTGCTCTATTAGTCATTTCTATTTTTATTTATACTTCAAAATGTTTTACTTATGTGCATGTTGAGCAATTTTGGAATCGAATATGCTACATCTTCGCTGTACTGGATGATGCTCCAACCAACTGAGTCACCTGACCAGGGAAGTACCTAATTTTTAATTGCACAATTTCAGTAGGACATTAAAGAGAAGTCTCAAATAAATGTTGAGATACATGTCAGATTCATAGAAAGATTCAATATCATACTAGTAAATACATAAATTTTCTCCAAATTAATCTATACATTCACTGTCATTCCAATAAAAAATAAAATAAAATTTGGGGCTGGAAAAGTTACAAAATGCATTTAAGGACTTCTAGTCAGTAAGGCATGTTGAGCTGACTTGGGAGCCCACTCCATTCCCACGCCTTGCCACCCCATCCTATACCTTTCTCTGCTAGCAAATAAGCTCTACATAATATATAACAAATTATTTTTAAATACATAGCTGGGATGAAAGCAAGAAAGGAAAATCTCCCAGAAACAAAAAAGAAACTCTAAACCCACAATGGTGATTAGGAATTGAAGACCTAGTGTAATATAAGAATAGGACATTCATGTTGGAGTGAAGTTGATCCACCATGTGGAAATAAGCACCTTACATAAAGTCTGAAGGGATGCAGTACAAAAGCATGCCATTGGCCCTGGGCTAGAGATGCAAAAAGAGACACCCATGAGAAATTAGAGACTTAAGTCTGTTCAAGGCACGGGAAGGAGTTCAAATGCACTCTAACTACACAGGATTGGAAACCAGCTCCCAAACTGAGGAAACATGCAGACCTCAACAAATGAAATGGATACATGGAACTCAAATGCGGAACTTCCAGTTAAAGATGATAAGGCACATGAGCAAGCAAACCACCACGAGAAAGATGGAATTAGTGGATGACTCAAAAAGGAGAATTCACTCCACTAAAAGCACAGATAATAGAGCACTCTTAAGAATTTTAATATTTTTAAGATGTTTGACAAGATAAAAGATGGAATACAACATATGCATCAAGACCAAGACATTATAAAAGAACAAGGAGAATTCAAAAAGAACCACTTTGCTTTATGATATTGCTTATGTATAGTGTTAGGTATGAATAGTTTTACTAGTAGATCGAGAATTTTTTTGAGCCGAGTAAAATGAAGGACAACCATGCTATATGATTTTAAGAAAAAACTGCACACATATACACATATGGATGTGTTCATCCTTCTTTTCCAATTTGTTTTCTAAACCTTTCTTATGTACTTGTGTGTGGCAGTGCTAGGAGATGTGTGTTTATTTCCAATTAGCCTAGTTGCAGGCTCCTCAAAGATGTCATATGTCAAGTTTTCTGTCATTGTAATGTTTTTTTAAGAGCAACAGAATTAAAAATATTGTTAATGAAAAAACAGACCAATTTAATAGACTGCATTTGTTGTTTAAGAATTTTCTCCTCACAGACGTTTTTCGCTCAGCTGATTCCTACAGCCAGTCGGCCTGGTGGTCAAATCCCTCTAGTGTTAACTACAACAATTAAGGCTTGGCTAGAACAAGACTGCGCACAGAGACCACAAGGGGGTGCACCAAGAAAGCATAAAAGATGCGGAGACAAAAAAACATGACAGAAATGGAGGATATGGAGCTAAGAATCGCAATTTTGAGGGCTTGCCATAAATTTGTGCAGAGCCTCACGAAAACTAATGAGACCCTCAATGCTACGATAAAGAAATTAGAAAGTAAGCATACACGGACTGAAATAAAGAATATTATACCCAATAGCAGACCAGAGGAGCTCAAGAATCAAACCAAAGATTCGACAAAAAACACCCAATTGGAAAAGCAAAATGAAAAAAGAATCCTAAAGTGTGAAGATAGTGTAAGGAGCCTCTGGGACAGCTTTAAGCGGACTAATATCAGAATTATTGGAGTGCCAGAAGATGAGAGACAGCAAGATATTGAAAACCTATTTCAAGAAATAATGGCAGAAAACTTCCCCCACCTGGAGAAAGAAATGGACTTACAGGTTCAAGAAGCGCAGAGAACCCCAAACAAAAGGAATCCAAAGAGGACCACACCAAGACACATCATCATTAAAATGCCAAGAGCAAAAGACAAAGAGAAAATCTTAAAAGCAGCAAGAGAAAGAGACTCAATTACCTACAAGGGAATACCCATACGACTGTCAGCTGATTTCTCAACAGAAACTTTGCAGGCCAGAAGGGAATGGCAAGAAATATTCAAAGTGATGAATACCAAGAGCCTACAACCAAGATTACTTTATCCAGCAAAGCTATCATTCAGAATTGAAGGTCAGATAAAGAGCTTCACAGATAAGGAAAAGCTAAAGGAGTTCACCACCGCCAAACCAGTATTATATGAAATGCTGAAAGGTATCCTTTAAGAAGAGGAAGAAGAAGAAAAAGGTAAAGATACAAATTATGAACAACAAATATGCATCTATCAACAAATGAATCTAAGAATCAAGTGAATAAATAACCTGATGTACAGAATGAACTGGTGATTATAATAGAATCAGGGACATAGAAAGGGAATGGACTGACTATTCTTGGGGGGAAAAGGGGTGTGGGAGATGCGGGAAGTGACTGGACAAAAATCATGCACCTATGGATGAACACAGTGGGTGGGGAGTGAGGGTGGAGGGTGGGGTGGGAGCTGGAAGGAGGGGAGTTATGGGGGGAAAAAAGAGGAACAAATGTAATAATCTGAACAATAAAGATTTAAAAAAAAAAAAAAGAAATACTGAAAGGTATCCTTAAAAAAAAAAAAAAAAAAAGAATTTTCTCCTCATCTTCCCCTGGTGAACACTCTAGTTCTCCATGTCGGGCTTGGCCACTGATTTCCAGTTATGAGTAGAGGCTTTAGGAAGCATTGCAAGTCTGTCAACCCCCTTGCACACCATTAAAAAAAAAGATAAGGATAGAATAAGAATTTCCAGCATATGCTTGTAATAACTCTGAAAGTACAGACTAGAGAAAATGGGGAATGTATTAGTTTTCAGCAGTCATGAAATAGCTTACCACAAATTTAGCATCTGCTCTAGGAACCTAGTCGTGTGGCCTTCTCCCAACATGGCAGCTTGCTTCTTCAACATCAGCAGGTGAATCTCTCTCCAGTCTTTTTTTTTTTTTTTGTAATAAGTTTTTATTGATTTCAGAGAGAGGAAGGAAGAGGGAGAGACAGATAAAAAACATCAATGATGAGAGAGAATCATTGATCGGCTGCCTCCTGCATGCTCCCTACTGGGGATCGAGCCCACAACCCAGGCATATTCCCTGACCGGGAACTGAACCATGACCTCCTGGTTCATGGGTCAACACTCAGCCACTGAGCCACAATGGCCAGGCTCTCCAGTCTTATATTATGTGATGTCATTATGGGAGTAACTTATTCCATCATCTTCACAGACTCTGGTCACACTCAAAGAAAAGAAATTTACAGGGCTGTACACCAAGGGGCAGAATGTTGGGGACATCTTAAAATTTTGCCTACCATCAGGAAAAAGCATTATTAAAAGATATAACATGACCAACCTGGCCAGATAGCTCAGTTGGTTAGAGCATCATCCCGATATGCCAAGATTGTGGGTTCAATACCCAGTTAGGGCACACAGAAGAGTGAACTAATGAATGCATAAATAAGTGGAACAACAAATTGATGTTTCTCTCTCTCTCCCTTCTTTTCTCTCTCTCTAAAAATCAATAATAATAAAAAAGAAGATATAATATGCCCCAGGTCACACCACTTCTATTACTTTGGCTCCCATTACTACTCTATAGGAAGTCCACATGATATTTTTAACAGGGCACTAGAGCAACACATAATTGCCCTCGGGATCCTAGGGGCACAGCAGGGTTTCCTCACATGCATGTCAAACTTGGCCGTGAGTTTGACATGCTTGCTCTAGAGCCATAGAAGACTGACTGGTGACCCCATGCCAAGTCATCACCTTTCTTCCATCTTTCAGGTCAATCTAATATCCTACCTCTGGATCCAAAATTCCACTTCTATGGAATAAACTGCACTTGTTCTTTGTCAACATAAATACTTTGTGTGTGTCTCAATGTATTTTTCAAGTTATCTTTTCAACCTTTAGGAACACATTGGTAGAAATGTTATTTAGATTGTTCCATCGTCACTCTTTTACTATTAAAAGACTTTGATTGAATAACATTGCAAATTCTGGAAGATAACATGAAAGCTAATAATTTAAAGCTCTTTTAAAAGTCCCCAAAGCTGATACAAGAAATCCATTAGCGTTGTGTTTATTCTAGAGTTTATGGGCTTGTGGGCATCATCTTTATTGTTTTATAGGAACACATACTTTTTAAAAATTGATCAATGACAGACTACAAATGGTGAACAATTAATCTTAGCTGTTTTTGTTTCTGTGATATTCTGGAAACAGAAGGTGGAAAATGTCTTATGTGCTTATGACACAAAGGCAATATTGCAGCTCATTTCCCCAGCTGTGGAACAGATTGCAAACCTCGTTGTTAAATTACCTAGTGTATAGTTTAATTGATTAATTAAGATTCTGCTAGCATCATTTTAAGATATGAAAATAGTTGTGACATTTCTGTGAATAGAATAAGTTTAATTCCTATAATAACCATCTCTGCCCTTCCTTCTATCCTCTTGTCAATTATATAGCACTGAAAAACTGTAGATGGTTTTGCATGTGTGACCCTTATAATGAACAAGCAGGACTCCTGGGACATAATCAGAAAGTTAATTTATCTATTTCCAACATTGCCTCTTTAAGTTTATTGTGTAGGGCTGGTTCTTCCCTTGTCCTTGGATGAAATTCAGAATAGCTGTCATGACTTTTCTAGTCTTTCTTAAATAATGAAAACACTCCAAGTTAGTCTAAGTCCAAAACTCAATCCCAGTTCTGTCATTAATGTAGTCAACCTAATACAGCCCTCAAATGCTTTCAACTACATGTAAAGTTAAACTTTTCCCTCCTGCAGCTATGGCCTGCTGAGCACTGGCCACTTGTACTGGGGAAGGTGGACAGGGAAAGATTGTTCTCTCTTTAGCCAAATTGCTAATGTGGGTTATCCCACTGTCTGATACAAAGTGGGGGTGAGAGAGGGGGAAGAAGAGGCAGCAGCAATGTTTTTCCATGACTAAGACAGATATAATGACCTAATGCTGGTGATCTATGAACTTGGTGGGCATTTAAATCTTACTTTTTCTCTCAAGCCAAGGGTGAGATGGTGATGAGGGGAACAGGGCATGGTGAAGTAGAGAGCCTCCACTCCACCCCCATCAAGAGATCTTCCACCCACAGATGGGAAGATATTTGCAAAAGGTTACTTACAGCTCTTCCCTCGGTTTACTTTGCTAGGGTCCAGGTGGCCCTTTACACATGACCTGAGAGGACCCCCAGCTAGCTCACTCTACACGCAGTGGTTCTCAACCTTCCTAATGCTGTGACCCTTTAATACAGTTCCTCATGTTGTGGTGACCCCCAACCATAAAATTATTTTCGTTGCTACTTCATAACTGTAATTTTGCTACTGTTATGAATTGTAATGTAAATATCTGATATGCAGGATGTATTTAGGCGACCCCTGTGAAAGGGTCGTTCGACCCCCAAAGGGGTCGCGACCCACAGGTTGAGAACCGCTGCTCTACAGTGTGGGCTACCTTTGGTCCTCTGTGCTATCAAAGTCTGGAGCAATGCAACTATATCTCTTTTGATCCACCATAGAGGACCTAGCCAGCCAGTCTCTTGTCCTTTAGGTTTCTCAAGCATCAATCTCTGATTCACTGTGCCTCTGAGTCTGGAGGGCATACACATTAAACACTTCAAGTGGTCTGCATAAAACCCCTTCCTCCAGACTTAAGATGAAGAGGCAAGTGCCTCACACGTCTCTCTCATGGTGGCCAGGAGGGGACACTCAAATCCACCACCAACTCTAACTACTGTCTTCTAATGGTTATTTTCTTAGTCTCTCCAGCCTGTTTTATTTCCTTTTTAAATTTTATTTATTTATTTTTAGATAGAGAGGAAGGGAGAGGAAGCGATAGAAACATCGATCAGACAGACACATCAGCTGCTTCCTGCATGCCC
Source organism: Myotis yumanensis (assembly GCF_028538775.1). Classification (NCBI taxonomy): domain Eukaryota; kingdom Metazoa; phylum Chordata; class Mammalia; order Chiroptera; family Vespertilionidae; genus Myotis; species Myotis yumanensis. The sequence goes on from NW_027223753.1 coordinate 78,619,061, forward strand.
CCTACTCGGGATCGAGCCCACAACCCAGGCATGTGCCATGACCAGGAATCGAACCCAGACCTCTTGGCCCATTGGACAATCTCAATCCAGTGAGCCACACCAGCCAGGCATCTCCAGCCTGTTTTATCAGCTGGAGGTGGCAGATGAGCTAAAACTGGTTTTCCTGTACTTCTTTCCCAGTCTGCATGGTAGGATTACACCTGACTTTGGAATGTGGATTCTACCGTCTCCAGCCACAGCTAAAACTGAAAACTGAGAAGATTCCATTTGAACATCCTGTTACAGGTGTACTCATATTTCTACCAATTGGTTCATTTTTCATTTTTTCCAGTAGAAAATACAGTTTCAGTTGGTTCACAAACTCCTGCAAGTAGGGTTTGAACTCCCCAGGGTTAAGTAATTGAAGAACTGAGGTTTAAACACCAACCATGAGGGATGAAATGACAATGGCTGAGAAGATGGGGTGTTGGGGTGAAGTGAGGGCCTTGTCAGGAGCAAGAGTCAAAGATGCAGTCTGAGTCCCAACCTAGGAAGCCTCCTGAACACTGAACAGAGTCCCTGAGTGTTTATTCTCCCAGCCCTGCTCCTCCTCTATGACAGCATCCTAGGAATTATCTTAAATTCCTCACTGTCTTTCACCTGCCAGATCCAATCAGTCACCAAGTCCTATTAATGCTAGGACATTATAAAATGTCCTTTCTACCTAGTCCCTCCTCCTACCTCCTCTGCCACTGTTTTCATTTAGGTCCTCATTAACTCTTACCTATGCGTGTGTGTGTGTGTGTGTGTGTGTGTGTGTGTGTGTGTTCTTACCTATGGTTTTAAGATAGGAGAGTGGAACATACTTATATGCTAATGAAAGGAGTCTATAGAGAAGAATAGATTGAAAATATTTGACAGAAAAGACTTCTGGTGAAGCCAGACCCTTAAAGGAGAAGGAAAGATGGAAACTTAAACCCAGGAAAAAAGACAAATCTTGGCCAGGGAAAGAAAAGCTTCACTATGTGAGATACTGACTATCTCATAAAGCTAAATTTATTCAGCTTTTTAATGTTATTATTTTATTTTATTTTTTCTGAAACAAGTTAAGAATAGATGGTAGTATTTTGTTGTTATTATTAATCTTCACCTGGGGTTTGTTTTTTTCCCCATTGATTTTTTTTTTTTTTTTTTAGAGAGTGTGGAAGGGAAGAGGGGCAGAGAAAGAGGGGAGGGAGGGAGAGAAAGAGAGAGAGAGAGAGAGAGAGAGAGAGAGAGAGAGAGAGAAACAACAATGTGAGAGAGACACATCAATTGGTTGCCTACCGCGCAAGTCCCGTCTAGGGCCTGGCATCAAACCTGCAACCCAGATACGTGCCCTTGACCGGGATTTGAATCTGAGATTCTCCGGTGCCCTGGCTGACACTCTAAGGCAAGATGATAGTATTTTTAATGTCCTTATTTGAAAAAAAAATTTTAACCTTGGCAAATTTTCAGTCCCTAAAAATATTTATTTTACTTTGCTATTTCTTCAAGTCCAAATCCAATTCTGCAATCTTGAGTATCTGCCTAGCTACTGACTTATCTCTCTTCTATCTTTACCCTTTCTCCTAAGGGCTGAACTTTTTATTGGCTGTTTATACTTTCCTGTCTCCTTCACTCTTATTAATCATTCCACTGCAGGCTGCATGTTTCTTCTGAAAAGGCCTGTGGCTGAGGTCATACTAATCTAATCGCCAAACCCAATGGTAACTTCCAAACCCAGTGATAACTTCGTTGTCCCCATGATACTAATGATAGTTCCTTTCAGCTTAAATGTCTAAATTCCCTGTGATTCTCCTGTTACTCTCTCCTGATCTTTGTCCTTCATTCTGGCCACTCCTTATCAGTCTCCTTTTGTGGGCTTTTCCTCTGTGAGTTTCATTGTTGAAGGCCTTGCTCTATCCAGAGGCCATCTCATCTCTGCCTTCTACCACCATCTGTGTTCTAACAATTCCTATATAATTATCTCATGAAAGGTGTATCACTCTATGAGATAAATATTACCTTTTCCAGATGAAGGAAATGAGGATAAGAAAACTAAAGTAATTTGCAAAGTTTCCATTATTAAAAGTAAGGAATGCATTTAACCCACAACCTTCCCAATCCGAAGCTGTGGCCCTTTGATTCAAAAGCAATAGTGTTAAGGATAAATTAAGGGAATGTAAAAACTGAGATAAAGGTGTCTATTTTAATGCATTTCTGGCCTTGTATAATGAGGAACACTTTGTAAAGAGCCAAAGTTCCCTTCTTTAATACCACCTGATTCTTGCTCTCTCCCTTTACTCTGAGGTAGTCAAGTAAACCACAGCACATTTCAGCATTTTCCGTATCCTTTCACTGACCATGGATTCAGCCAGATCCACACATATGTACAGGACACATCTTAACTCCTGATTTTGGACTAATAGGGATTACTTCTCCAAGGTAGAAAAAAACAAACAAAAAAATCTATATATATGAAGAGACTGTATTTCAAAAGAACACCCTTCTAATAAATTACCGTACATAGTAATTATTTCTACTAAAATAAAGTTACTGCACAGTAGCAATTTTTATGGATTTTCTATTTACTGGATTCAACAAGAAGCAAAAGAACATCATCACTATGAAGCCAAAGGAGGCAGTCATAAATCAGGAAGGATATGAGATTAGGAAGGACAACTTGGATACTAAAATGTCATTGCTACATAAAAAGTTGCAATGGAGACAGTGAGTAACAGATTAGAAATGACTGAAAATCTAATGAAAGTATATGATAAGCTTGAGAAATTCTGCTAATATTCAGAGAAATGGCAAAAAGGCTACATTTATAAATTAAAAGATGATACAGGAGATTAATACATAAATGTATGCATAATTGCAAAAAGAAAATATCAATAAAGAATCAGAAAAAATAATTGAATGTTGAGATTAAAAAAGATTTAAGTCTTCAAATCAAAATTACTCTCAAAGAGTGCCAAGAAAAATTAATAAAACAGATTATCATCATGATATAATCTGGTTAAAAAACATTAGTGTTAGAGAAAACAAAACAATGTTTAAAGCATCCAGACAAAAACACAGGTTACCTACAAAAACAACTTCTTTTCTGCAACCCTTATGCTAGAATTCAGTCAAGCAATACCTAGAGTATTGAAGTAAAGACTGTGAGCTAAGCATTTTATATAAAGCAAGAAAAATAGAAAAGTATTCTCATCTATATAAAGCTTCCTGAAAACAATTTCTTAAAAACATTCTCAGGTATACATGACCTCCTAAAAAATTACTTGAATATATACTTAAATGTGTTGTGATATGAATTTAAGGATGAAGGAACTGTACTGTTATTAAGCTGGTATAAACAGTAGAACAACTTAAACAGAGTTAAGTCTAAATAAACTTGATCAATATGGGCATGACCCTTAAATGTGAAAAGTAGTTCTTTAAATAGAAAATAAATTATTTCAGCATTTATTAATAATAATAACTTTGATTTTAATAATCCTAGATTATATCAATAAAAAACTAGGAAACAAAGGAGCTGGAGAGAGATGGTAAAAGTGTCAAATTTCTCATCTTTACAGAAAGAAAGGTCATAAATACCATTTCTTCCTGGCACTGGTTAGGGAAGACAAGCATAACTAGCAAGCTAGATAGATACACAGACACAAACAAAAACCTTAAATGCAGCAACTGTTGGATTTTTAAAATATAATCAACATCTTTCAATCTATTGGGAAAAAAAGTGAATAAAATATAGCCCAGATAGCTAAGAAAAATGTTGAATAGCATGGACAATTCTTATGACACTATTAACATTTTTAAGTAAAGAAAAAGAATGCATAGAAAAAAAATCTTAATTTTGTAACAACATTCATACACATGAACGCCTACATACATAGTTAAAAAATTGGAAAAGTTATGCCAAAATGTTAAATGTCAGGGTGGTAGGAATAGAGGTGACTCTGATATTTTTCTTTACACTCCTCTGTATTTTCCAAAACCAAAATGTAAAATTAGTCAATTGTCACACATGCTCTTTAATCTCTTTTATAAACCTACTTATAAACTTAAATATACTTATATGGAAATTTATATTAAAATCTAAACATTCTTATCTCTTTCTGCTGATATTGTTTCTCAGAAAACATTTAAGTAATTATAAAGTACTGAAGTATACTAATGGAGAGTATTATTTTAAAAAAGAAAAAAGTCTGGACTAATTAATTTTATGGGAAAGAAGTATTAAGTTATGATAACTTACTTGAAATTCCTTTTCTTTTAAACATTTTTTTCAATTATAATTTGCATTTAATATTATTTTGTATTACTTTGCGGTGTACAGCATAGTGGTTAGACAATCATAAACTTCACAAAATATTCCCGATATTTCCAGTACCCACCTGGCATCATACATAGTTATTAAATACTAGAGGTCCAGTGCATGAATTCGTGCATGGGTGGGGTCCCTCAGCCTGGCTGGCTATCCAGGACAATCAGGTCCAGCTGGCCAGGGGAGGGACCGCAGGAGGTTGGCCGGCCGTGGGAGGTTGGCTGTGGGAGTGCACTGACCACTAGGGGACAGTTCCTGCATTAAGCATCTGCCACTTAGGGGTCAGTGTGTGTCATAGCTACCAGCTGGTGGTTGGGTCATAATGGTTACTTAGGCTTTTATATCTATAGAGTTAGAGGCCTGGTGCACAAAATTCGTGCACGGGTGGGGAGGTCCCTCAGCCCAGCCTGCACCCTCTCCAATCTGGGACCCCTCGGGGGATGTCCGACTGCCAGTTTAGGGGATCAGGCCTAAAGCAGCAATTGGATATCCCTCTTGCAATCTGGGACTGCTGGCTCCTAACCGCTCACCTGCCTGCCTGCCTGATCTCCCTAACTGCTCTCCCCTGCCGACCTGATCTCCCTAACTTCTCTCCCCTACCGGCCCGATCCCTAACTGCTCTCCCCTGTAGCCTGATTGCCCCTAACCACCTCTACCTCGGCCCTGCCACCATGGCTTTGTCCGGAAGGTCATCCGGAAAGTCATCTGGAAGACGTCTGGTCTAATTAGCATATTTCCCTTTTATTAGTATAGATTAGTGACGGTATTTCCTATATTGTACTTTAAACCCATGACTATTTTATAATTTCTCAATCCCTTCACCTTTTCCCCCCAGTCCTCCAAACTTCTCCCCTCTGGCAACCATAGTCTGTTCTCTATATCTTTGAGTCTGTTTCTATTTAGTTTGTTCACTTATAAATAGGAATTTCTTGAGGTACTTTTATCCTCCCCAGGGCTGAGGTGAGGAATGGAGCAAACACTGCCTGAGTTGCTCAGAGATACATTCCCAAACTTCAGACTAAGAAACTGGGCTTTGCCAAGGGTGTGGCCAAGGGACAATTGTTGTATGTACTATACCTGGCAGTGGAGTCTTTCAAAGAATTGACAAAGATTTTCTATGAACCAACTAATTCAAAGAATAACCTCTGCCTTTGGGCATATGGAAGAAACTGCAATGGAGAATGGTGATAAAAGAGGAAGAGAGCCTTCTACAGGTGCAAAGACTCTCTCTTGGGGCAGAAGCTTCAAGGAGACAACTCTTCACCTTTTGATGTAAGGCTTAATGTCAATCAAAAGCCAAACAAAGCTGATTAAAATGTAAGAAACTATAGGTAAAACATCTACTGCTAAATGGCTATATTTGTGTCAGATTCAGTAAGTAATATTCTTTATAGGGCAACAACTCTCGACCCTATCATACTAATGTTCATTTTTTAATGAATATTTTGTAAGTTACCCTTTTACTATCTAGAAGTGAAATTCATAGAAAATGTAGCCTAATTATATACATACTTTCTAAACCAAGCAAATATAACATCCTAACTATAATATAAAGGAGACATAAAAGGAAGTAAATTTAATAAAGTAATATACATTTTAACTTGCACCTCCTCTGACAGGATGACACCATTAAAGAAGATTTTTAAAAAGCCTTGAAGGAATTGGTATCATGCATTGGAGAATCACTTGTAGAGAGCAATTGAGAGTGTGGCAAATTAGTCATACTATAGATGTCTTGTGAATCACCAAAATTTTAAGGAATTATAAAGAAAATACATATATTTTAAAAAACATCCTGATTATTAAGGATTAATTCCACATATTTTAAACGTAGTGATGGTATTTAATCACTAAATCAATGTCAGTATGTTGAGCTCCATATTACGAATACACCTAACCTGAAATATAAGCCCATATAAAAACTTTATAAAGTCTTTTCAGAATTAGGAAATTTGTCAGATATCCCAAAACATCATCTATCATCTATAGATTGAATCAACAGCTTGCACTAGTTAGGGAAGCAGTGTGAGGTGTTGAAAGTGATATGTGTCCTTGGTGAAGATGCTTAACTTCTCTGAATCACAGGTCCATGCAAAGGGGATAATAATTGCTACCTGTTAGGGCTATAAAGAGTTGTGTGTTTTTAACTTATGTAAAATACCTCAATAAATAAAAGTTGAAGCACTTGCAAGAATACTTCCCTAGATTCTATATGGTTTCTTAAGATTAGATGCAATCTTGTGCCTACATATCAAGACAATTCTTTTACAGCTGGTGACCAAAAAAAGGTCTCAACACTAAAATTTGAGAAAAGAGATACTTTAAGATAAAAGATTTTGAAAGATAAATATCAAGTGGTGAAACCAAAATGTGGGGTTTGAGTCAGAGTTCCTTGTCTCACAAAATCGAAGAATGAAGTCGCGGACAAAAACAATTAACGGAACCAAAGTTTATCGAGAAAAGACAATCCTGGAAAAGGTACAACTAGGATCCCAGGAGCAGACCAGTGTCCAGACTCACAGGGGTCCTCAAACTTTTAAAACAGGGGGCCAGTTCACTGTCCCTCAGACCATTGGAGGGCCGGACTATAGTTTAAAAAAAACTATGAACAAATTCCTATGCACACTGCACATATCTTATTTTGAAGTAAAAAAAAACAAAACGGGAACAAATACAATATTTGTATTTGCATGTGGCCCGCGGGCCGTAGTTTGAGGACCCCTGGTCCAGAGCTTCCTTTCCATGTTATAGTCCAGTGTTAAAAGCTATTAGTCCTTATGTAGAGTCCCACATGGCCATAAGCCACGTGGGCGCAGGGGGAGCAGTCTCTTGCCATTAATCCAAGAATCTAGTGCGCTGGGAAAAGAGAAAGAAAGAGCGAGAAAAAAACTCACACTTTTTAATTTAGCCTTGCTAGCTTCTCATTGGTCCTTTCAAAAATTTTTGCCTTAGCAACATCCTTTGGATTGGTTTCTATGTCTCACTGCCTTATGATTGGTTATTTGCAAGCTGTTTGTCTTAGTAACATCCATACATTTTAAAACTCACTTCTTGGGTGTCCTCCCTTCTCTCCCTGCCCAGTTGGGTTGTCTCAGTAACTCCACCTGGTTGGGTAGCCTGCTTCTATTTCCTCCTCCTCCCATGGTCCCCCTCCCTATCTTACCTAGTTTCCCTCCATCTCCTCAGTGGAACTTCCAAAATCAAGCCTTAGCTCAATAGGGTGTTGAGGACTAGAAACTCCAATGATTGTTTGCATTATTTCAGATGAAAATATCTGGGGAGGAGTCTAAAGGCCAACCATTCCTGAAGGATTTGCTGATTTACTAAGTTATGCTTTTCACACGCTTCACCATCTTACTCTGCTGTGTTTATACTCATCTTTGTTAGTGTACTCCTTTTCTTCTGTCAGCCAGTTGAAGTAGTCCTTCCACCTATGGAATGAAAAACCTAGGATACTAGTTTAGAATAGTTCAGTATCTTTGTAAATGACCTATATTGCTTTTAACATCACACTTTGAGTTTCATTAGAAATCTAGCTGAGATTTGCAATGTACTTTGCTGCGATTCCTACCTTATTGAACTCGTATGTAAATTCATTTAAAATCAGCAAAATCCACATTAGTACAAGAACTGGAAAGAATATAAAATTTAATGGGTATTCTCAAAGTATGGATTATGACTATGAAGTGTTTCAATATTCATCTGTAGAAAGAAATAATTAGAATCTAGATGACTTCTAAAGTGCCTTCCAATTTTAATACTCTGACTATTATTTCTACATAGTTGAATCATTGGGAAATTAACAAAGCGATTTAATAAGGCAATTTGTGCTCTACGGCTGAACTAAGACTACTCTCTTCATAGCTAAAGGTATTTCTTAGAGTACTGAGCTAAAAATGTAACTGCATTCTGCAACCAATGCAAACATGTTCTAATTGATGGGAGGGGAAAAAACATTCAGTCCAAAGTGCCTGCAATTCCTCTGTGAGCTAACGTGGCAGGGAGAGTGTGGGGTCAGTGAAGCATCAAGTTACAGACCAAATTAAAGGTCTGGAGAAGAGTGGCAGGGTCTAATCATCCACTGTCGAAGCTGCCAGAATTGGATCTACCACCCATACCCGCTCACAAAGGACTGCTCCACATATCCTAAGCATACTGAGTAAGGGCTTCAAACATGTCTTATTAACAGGGCCTTCAGTTCCAAATAGATCTTTATGGAATTATTTCCTTGAAGTTTTTAGTTCTGTCATTAAAATTTCCATGAAAAAGTAATCAAAACCTAATGCTTACAGTGTTCTGCCACAAAGAAAAATAGTGTGGGGTTTTGTTCCTATTAAAAACATGTGTTACATATATATACATAATTATGTAAGTCCCAGACCCAGTGTACAAGCATATACACAAAAACCTTAGGAAAAAATTATAATAGTTTTGCCCAAGCCACAAAATTCATAATATAATCTGTATTCTGTCCATAACTCCCCTTATTAAGCCAGTGCTTTGAAAAGGTCAGCAAGCAATGAATATTTCTGCATATTGTGTGACACAGGCTGCAAACAATAGATTTGTACAGATGAGTTAAGGTCACTTTTAAAATTCAAACAGTATTTTCTGGACCTGGTTAGCTGAATCGTGCGCATCTGCACTGTATTTCCTAAGGGAAAGTTAATTTTAGAAAGAAGAAAAAGTTTGCCAGGGAAACAATCACATTGGCTCAATACCTAGACAGTGACTCTTCTTCAAGTTCAAAATGCTTTACAGAAAGTCTCCTACTTGTCCTTAAAATCCTTGAAAGCAGGTACCAAATACCATCCCTATTTCATAACAAGCATTTCATTTCATTAAAAGTTGTATGATTTCATATTATACCTCCTTTATGGTATTTTTAAAAGTTAGTGCTTCACCTCAATTTTCCAAAAGACAAAAATCTTTATTTTCCCAGGTAGTTACATTCTGGGAGTTTGTTAAGTGCTTAGAATAGTTCAGGTACATATACATATACATATACATATACATATACATATATATGAAAAGCAGCAGATGTACATCTACGACAAAGTACAATTTGGAGAAAACATTTAGTTATCTGTGTAAATTTAAATACAATATAACTTACAGACACTCAACCAATTCAGGGTAGAAGAGCTTGGTTTAAATATTTTGGAATGTAGCCCTAGCTGGTTTGGCTCAGTGGATAGAGCTTTGGCCTGTGGACTGAAGGGTCCCAGGTTTGATTCCCCGTGAGGGCACATGCCTGGGTTGTGGGCTCAGCCCCCAGTGTGGTGCGTGCAGGAGGCAGGGGATCAGCGATTCTCTCTCATCATTGATGTTTCTATCTCTCTCCCCTTCTCTGAATCAATAAAATATATCTTAAAAAATAATTAGGAATGTAAACAGGACCCAAATTATGATCATTTATGAAAATATGATCATTCTTCCTGTTTCCTAGAGATAATAGTCCACTTGGCTCTCTAGCCTTAAAGTAACCAACATATAAAAATGCCAGTAGTCACTGACAGAGAAAGTCAGTCAATGCAAGCATATGAAGGAAAATTTTTTTATTCCCACCAGCATAGGCCTCATTCCTTTCTAATAGCCAGAGTACTTGCAAAGGAATTCTTACATTTTTTTAAACTGATGTTTAAAAAGCTCTCTTTGCCCTAACCGGTTTGGCTCAGTGGAGAGGGCGTCAGCCTGAGGACTCAAGGGTCCCAGGTTTGATTCCGGTCAAGGGCATGTACCTTGGTTGCCGGCACATCCCCAGTAGGGGGTGTGCAGGAGGCAGCTGATTGATGTTTCTAACTCTCTATTCCTCTCCCTTCCTCTCTGTAGAAAATCAATAAAATATATTAAAAAAAATAAAAGTTCTCTTTAATGGGAACTCTTAGAAGTGGTATTTCTCTCCATCCTATATCTGAGTTTCAAATGAACTTTAACCCTCCCTTCCCAAAATTGTCATCTCTGAACCAATGGTATCCCACCAAATTCCTCAACTTGAAGGAAACCAGCTTTCACTCTGTTTTTATTCTCTATTCGCATTACTATTCCAGGTGAGGCTTACAAACAGTTGAATGCCCACACCTCCCACGCGGACCCTACAGATACTTTCAAGTGATTATAAATGAAAAACGCATTGCTATCACCTAAAGTGGTTAATACACAGAAGCCTGCAAACACACACACACACACACACACACACACACACACACACACACCGATTTCCGGATCAGGGTCTCAGCAGCGCTGGACTAGGAGCTATTATTCTAGGCTGTGATGAAGTTCTAGCTTCACAGTCACCCAGAACACCTTGGAAATTTACCACAGTGTTTGATTTTCAGGAAAATTAAACCGCAAAGACCTTCAACCTATCATTTGGTGCAGATACAAAAGACGCTATACCGCCTTTGCGCCCCCACCCACCCACCCAAGTTAGGATGGTAACAGAAGGAAAGGAGCTGTGATATTTCAGCCGGAAAATCATTGCACACGGGGGCTGGGGGTGAGTGGGGGAGAGCGGGCGGGTGCCGGTGTTTGCGCCCCACACCAGGTGAGGGTGGAAGACCCGCCTCCTCCCCCAGAGCCCGAGGTGCGGGGTTCCGGGAGCTGCCCGGGGGGTGAGGAAAGTGAGAGAAGGCAGGAGACAGGGGTCCAACGGGCCGCGGAGTAAAAGTGGGGGTGGCGGAGGGTCCCGAGTCCCTGAGAGCAGCCCGCCCAGAGCTCCGGGATGCCGAGGAGACCCGGAAAGGGCGAGGGAGGGAGAAGGTGATAGCCTGCGGACGCCGAACCGCACCTGGTACACCGACCGGGCCGTGCTCGGAAGAGGGCTGCACCCCGCGCCCCTCCTTACCTTGCGCGCGAGGTCGGAGTGAGGAGCTGGGACGTGGGAGCGCCTGGCTGGCGAGGGCGTGCGCCGCTCGGAGCCCGCTGTCAGCTCCGCCCCGCAGCCGCTCCGGGTCTCCGAGGCGCTCGGGTCTCCAGCAACCTGCCCCGGGGCGTGTCTCAACCCTTTCCTCCCGCCCTGCCCCAGCAGCCGGAGTCCTCTCCCCTCCCGCGGCCCTCCGCCGCGCTCCCCTTCTCCCCCTGCTGTTTATTCGGGAGAGCAGTGGCCCCTCGCCGAGCCTGCCCTCCTCCGGCGCGTGCACGCACCGCCTCCCCCAGAAACGCGCCTTCTTAGCAAGAAGGCAGCGACTAGGTCCTTGAAATTCTGGGGCTGAGCAATCTCAGAAACCCCTTTTTAAAATCTTTATCTGCCCAATGAGGTTAAAGACAGGTACCACTTCCATTCATCCCCCGCCTCCGTCCTCGTGTGTCCTCACCGCAACATCACTTAACACTTGATATTCATGTAGATTGTGCTCTGAGAATCTCCTGCTAGTCATTTTAATTTTTTCAAAAAATTTCTTCTGTTTTATTGTTTTTAAAACGAAGACGTCCCCACTGTTTAAACTTAGGTTGCCAGGACATTAGATTGGCCTAGGGGGAAAATATGTTCAGCTGTACAAAACAGGGCCAGTCTCTTCTGCCAGCATGGTGGATACCTGCCACCTGTCAGGGCTCCAAGGCAGGGCCAGAGCAGTAAATTACACCTGACTTTGTTTACTGAGCATGCCCTGAGCCTCTGTTCTTACTTAGGAGAGACGCAGTTCTGAAACCAAAGTTCTGGAAAGGAACAGGTGGATGTACTCAAAGAGAGTTCTAATGGCCAGAGAACTAGCAATGGGCAGAGCATACTGAGTAATAGAAAAGATAACGATGCAAGGGGGCGGGGGTGGTCCGTGAAAATATTGCTGTATCACTAATATGCAGGAGCTGGAGTGACATAATCCCTACTGGGAATGTGGAAGGTGACTAGTTAAATTGCATTGCATTGCATTCATTCATTCACCTATCCATATACTATATATTTATGGAGTGGGTTAGAGGCAGTGTAGCATTATTCCTAATCAGTCATGATATAATTTAAAGAATGTTAGGAATTAACATGAGAAGCAACCAGTTTATTATAGAGCCCCGATCATGCAAATACCTATTAAAGATTGATCAGCTAACTTCTAATCTGAGGGCTGGGGTGGGGGTGGGGGGATGAATACTTACTAGAATTGTCAGTTTTTTCGATTGGGCAGGAAGTGGATATTGGAAGATAAACTTACCAAACAAGTTATTGCAAAGAACCAGCTTAGATGACATAGGAAGAGGAGTAGGGGAAGGTTAGCACAAAGACTTTGGCCTTCTTATTCATTCATTATTTATTGAATGCTTGCTAGTTAGAGAGGCTGCTGGGTGCTAAAGATACAAGAGTTAATAAGAAAGGCAACATCTCCAACCTCACCAAGCTGAGTAGAGGGATAGACAAGCAGACAGGCTGCTAAAACTAGACACTCTGATAGAGGACAGCACACACAGAAGGAAATATACATGAAGCCCAGAGGAAGTGACTTTTACACTGAGACCTGAAGAGTGAGTGTAATTTGAACAGGGACGGAGATGAGGAGGAGAAAGAGTTTTCCAGTAGGGGGTATAGCACTGAGAGAGAGCCAAAGTGTAGAAAAACATGTCAATTCAAAGAATTTAAAGAAGCTCATTATGGCTGGAGGATTTTTTTTCATCCTCAAATGTGGATGGGGTTAGGGATGAAAGGCAATCAGGGAGAACTCTAGAAAAGGGGCACAAGATCAGTGAACAGCAGAGCATAGATCCTCCTGCCTTTGTGAAATCTAAGTTCAATCCCATGACAAATCCCTAGAGAGAAACTTTTCCTGAAGGAAAGTGTGGAGGGAGGAGAGTCAGTGGTAGAAATAATAGAAGTAAATAGAAGTTAGATATTAGAAAATGGTCTGTTTGGGTTTTTTAATGAAATATTTTATTTTCACAGTAATTCTCATACAGTTCAAGGATTAAAATAATGTTGATTTGTAACTGAATAGTGGAATGAATTAATGGAAACTTTTATATACAGGAATCACTTTGAGATATATATATATCCCAAATGTCCTATTATGTAAGAGCATGCCCCTACTCCAGCTTCCCTCTCCTTTTGAGAATTTTATTATATCTTTCACTCCTCCCATCTAATCATTTTATGACCTTCCTCAGTCTGGATCCATCTGTTCATGCTACTTCTAGTAGGCCATGCTCTCTAGATTCACTAAGCTCTAGACCAGGGGTCCTCAAACTATGGCCCGCGGGCCACATGTGGCCCGCCGGGTGTTTTTGCCGCCGCTGTGTGCATAGGAATGTGTTCATAGTTTTTTTTAAACTATAGTCCGGCCCACCAACGGTCTGAGGGACAGTGAACTGGCCTCCTGTTTAAAAAGTTTGAGGACCCCTGCTCTAGACATCTATGGCTGCCATTGGGAGCTGAATTACTTGGCTGTAACCATCGTGGGCTGTAATCAGAAGATCTCAGGGTACTCTGAGGTACTAGGGCTCCCTGCTGGATCCTCCCACCTGATTCTGAGACAACTGGGCAAAGGTGAAAGCAAGAGAGAAGTGCCCTGGCCAGTGTGGCTTAGTTGGTTGGGCGTCATCCTGTGCACCAGAAGTTGCCAGTTCAATTCCTGGTCAACAGCACATGTCCATGCTGGGGTTGTGGCTCAATCCCCAGTAGGGGGCCTTTAGGAGGCAGACAATCAGTGTTATGCTCTCACATCGATGTTTCTCTCTCTCCCTTTCCCTTCCCCTCTCTCTAAAAGTCAATAAACTATTTTAAAAAGTAAAAATAATATAGAAGAAAGCAAGGGGGAAGGGCTGGCTGGCCTTAGGAGAACAGAGCCAGAGTAGAACAATCAAACATTTTACCTCCAGATCATGCTCTTCATTATTCTTTTGTTGTTTTAAGATTATTTTCTGCCTTCTCTCTCTCTCTAGTCGAGTTCTATTTGCTTCAATTTTCTTTCCTATTTTTTTATTTCTATTTCTCTTCTTCTCTTTTTATTTTAAACTTCTTATCACTTCTCTGACTTTTGTAAGTCTAACCACCATCTCCCTCATTTTCTCCTACTGCTCACCCTGAATAGTCTTCCCTGGCCACTGTCATTACCAACCAACTGGATATTGCTGCACTCACATATTTTAAAACTAATCTCACAATACTAAATTGTGTACTTCGGCTAATTCTTTCGACCAAAATAGAATATGATATCTAGTTTTTAGAAGAAGCAAATGTGTCACTATATTTATATTTATGACCAGGTTTAAATAAGAATCTGGTCCTCAGCTTATTCAAGCCATGTTCATTTACTGAACTGACATTGCTGGAAGGGCTTTAAATAGCAGCCAGACAACACTCATGCCACTGTCTAAGCACCAAAAGGGGATGCATTTCAATTAAAGAAATATTTTTAAGGTATTGCTATGTGTCAGGCACTGTGCCAGGTACTGGGAGAGAATATATAGCATGAACATGGTCTCTTCCATGAAGCTTATAGTCTGGGAAAGACAGATATATGTATGTAAGAGCTAGATATGTGTATGAGAAAAACAGATATATGTGTGCAGTATATATAAAAACTTCTCAAAGCAAAATGAAAAAACATTAAGAATCAGGGTTTAAGAACAGGGTGGGGGCAAAAGTAGGTTTATAGTTTTGAGTACACAAAAGTCTATCCTTGTATCATTATTTATTAATTGTTGTATTATTTTCTATAGGAATAATTATAAACCTACGTTTGCTTCACCCTGTATTTCCAAAATAAAACTAACAGATATTTTCAGGGACATTCTCTCTTCACCTCAATTGTACCTTATCTAATGGCAATTATTAGTCCCTTCTGTGCAGAGACAGCTATGCTCACCAACTATGTCATATGTGGCCTATAATGCCTAGATTCTTTGCAGTTAGGTGGGGTCATAGGACTGATTTGGTCACTGGCCAATGAGAAGAATCATAGAAGGGCAGGAATGAGTTCTCCTGCTGTCTTTCCCCCGCTCTCCCATCATGAACACCAAGGACTTGTGTTGAGATAGTGGATCTATAAGATCAAAGTAGCCTAAAGAAATAAATAAACCGCATGAATGGAAGCCCTGGGGAGTTGCTTGAACCAACAGAAACCTTTACTGAGTGAGAAATAAACCTTTGCTGTTAGACAAAATTGTTGAACTCCTGTTAAATAAACTTTTGCTGAAATAACCCATCCTATCCTTATATACCATTTCATTAAACGAAAACCGTTCTGAATCTTCATAATAAGAGTTTAATAAGATTGGTTTGCATTCATTAGGCAAATACTTACTGACCACTTGCTATGTGATTGGCACTGCTTCAGGTGCTGAGAATACCATGATGAATGAGACAGATTCCCTGAAGCTTTAAGGAACTTACTGTTTTACCTGGATGACAGGCAATGAAATTTTCAGGTAGTGATAAATGCAACAAAGATATAAAAATCTTGCCCATTTTCACTAAGTGTCTTTACTTTCCTCCCTACTCAACTCAGATTCTATGCACCATCATGTTCATTGTCCTGCCCATATACTCAATTCACTTACGCTTCTCTCCTGTCTTCATACTTGCCTGGCAAAATCCTAACCTTATTAAACCCAAACCTTTGCCATCTTCACATCTACTCCTGGGTAGCTGAATATGTCTGGAGAAAAACAATAATCCTAACTGGTCTCACTTTGACTTCACTATTCCCATTGGGTCCTCCTTGCAGCTTCCTGGCAACCATATTACATTCCCTAATCATCCAAGCCCCCTTCTCCTACCAAACTAGCTCGCATGTCCTTTCTCCTGAAACTCGCAACAGTCCTCTCCCACACTCATTCATTGTCAATGATTTTGCTCCTGACTTCACTGAAAAACTTAATAAACTTCTAAACCTTCCACTACATCTGCCAAAGCCCACCCAGTGTGGGTACAAATATCCTCCATGTTTAGAAACTGTGCATGTTCCATCAAAGGACAATTCCTCCACTTGTGCACTAGATTCTGTCACCTCTCGTCTCCTGTGGGAAACATGGAAATGTGTCACCCAGAACCCCCTTCAAAGGAAAGACCTGCTGCCCAGTTGCAGAGCCTGCAGTCAGCAGCCTCCATCTGTCAGCTTCTTCAGGGTCTGCTACAGCTGTAGAGTCACTTCACCTGAGGTCATGCCCTTCCTGGGACAGCTTGCATGTAGTGAGCCAGGTTGGTATATAAAAGCCCAGCCAGGAAGAACACTCAGAAGAACACTCACTCCAGAGCTCCCCACAGGGCTGGCTGAGGCTTTGTCAGATCTGATTCACAGTTGGACTTCTCCCTCTGTACAATCCTGCTTCCTTCCCCCTTCGTTTCACAGGTGCTGATCCCTAATAAATTTCTAGCTCCTCAAATTCTGCTTCAGCATCTGCTTAGAGAACCCAATTTGACATACCTACCGTAGGTCGCTCAGCTCAGCTATTGCCCCTCAATCTTTCATCAATTTTCCCCTCTCTACTGATTCATTCCCATAATCCCATAAACATACAATTGTATCTTCCTTCTTAAACACCAGACTCCCTTTGAGCCAACTGCCCCATTTCTCTGCTCCCCTGAACACCAACATTTCTGAAAAGATCATCAGAATCCATTCCTTGCCTGTCTCTCTATATCCCCACTCCTGGCACCACCATACTCACCACCCCACAGAAATAGCTGTTGTCACTTATATATAATTCATCATTGTTATTTCAGATGGCCAATTCTCAGTTCTCTTCTCACCTGACCTTTTAGCAGCTTCTGACCCAGTTAACCACCCTCTCCCTCTTAGACACTTGTTCATTTGGCTTCTGAAACACAACAGTTCACTTGATTTTCCTCCCACTTCACTGGCTACAGCTGCTCCTTCTTATCTCCTTTGCTAGTTCCTCTTCCTCTCCTGAACCTCTAAACATTGAAGGGCACCAAGGTACAACCTTGAACCTTTCCTCATCTATAATATACTCACTGTTAGTGATGTCATCCGGCCCAGGGTTTTAGAGACCATCTACATGTTGACAACTGCTAAATTTATATCTTGAGCTAGAGCGTCTTTCTCTGAATGCCAGACTCTTGCATCCAGCTGCCCATTTTGAGTCTCCATTTAGATGCTATCTGGAATCTCAGACCTTACATATTTAAACAAAACAGCTGATCCCCTTCTTCATCACACACTCCCCCTGCCCCCTCAACACCGCCCCCCCTTCCATGTCCTTCCAACTCCTAAGGTCTTCCTCATCTCAGAAAATAGCTACTTGGTTCTTCTGGTTATTGAACCAAAAATCCAAAGTCATCATTAATTTCTCTCTCATATACCCCATATTCAATACTTTACAGAATTCTTCAGAATATATCCAGTCTTTCTTCACTGCTCTCATTTACTTAAGATCTCTTTTCACATGTCATCTATTAACAAGATCTTCCTTAGTCCTGCTCTCTAGCTCCCTAGGGCTGAGCAGAAAGTAGGTGCAGAAAGTGGAGTGAGAAATGGTATAAAATAAATTAATAAATTCTATATTAATATATATTACAATTAATAAATGAATGAATGAAACACAATGGGAAGGGAATAGTGATGGTATTGAGGAAGGAGAAGCACTTGAGCATAGAGCTAAATGATGTGAAGGTGCAATAAATCATCCGAAATATCTGAGGGAAAAGCAGTCCTAGCAGAAAAAAGTAAGTGGGGAGGTCAAGGTAGGAATGAGCTTGGCTTTATGTAGAAACACGAAGGAAGGTTGTGTGACTGAAACAGCCAACTGTGTTGGAGAGATGAGACCAAGACTGTCAGCAACTGAATTACTTAGGACCTCATAAACCACTGTATTTGAATTTTATTCCAAGTGTGATGGGAAGCCATGGAAGAGCTTTAAGCAAGAAGACTACCCAATCTGATTAAAACCACACCTTGGTTGCTATGTGACTAGGTCACTAGGAGGTGATGGGGTGACAATGTGGATGTCACCTGCCCAATGAGTGGCAGGCTGTGTGGAAATCCACGCAAACGAAGAGAAAGGGCAGGATTTGAATGGCATCAGTGGAGTGGGAAATGATATAAAATTTGAGGTTGGAATGACAGGTTTTGCTTATGTTTGTGATATGGGCATAAAAGGAAAAGAGAAGATTCAAAATAAATGTCTACTTTGGCGCCGCAATCCGGAGTCCATTCAGGCACATTTATTTTTCTATTTGGATGTATCATATTCCCGTTAAGTCCACTGCGTGAAAGAATCTTTTGGGCAGCCAGCGGCTTAGTTGTTGGGGAAGGTGGAATATCTGAAGGAGAGCGATACTGCGCTCAGCTTTTGAAATGTTGGGTTGAAAAGATCTGTGGATCTGGTCTGGACAATGCCTCTTTTCCTCTATTATCATCGACACCCGATTCCCCCTACAATTGCAGGTCTGGAAACCTACTCGTCTCCGTGACGTAAACTTCCAACGCGACCGGATCGTCCTCCCTACCGCGCACCTCGCAGGCGGCGGGATCCCCGGAGACACAGCGGAATCGGGAGCCGTCGCCAGCAAGAACTCTGGGACCTCACTGGAGCGCTCGTTTCGCGATTCCCCTCCATTCCTGGGAATACTGTAGACAGCAACGCCGCAGTTTGCAAACTTCTTTCCCGCCCGCGGCCAGCCCGGCCCAGCCCGGCCTGTGACCACGCCTCCTCCCCTCTCCCCGGCCGGGGACTACGCCTCCTTCCCCCTCCCCGGCCCGTGGCCACGCCTCCTTCCCCCTCCCCGGCCCGTGGCCACGCCTCCTCCCCCCTCCCCGGCCCGTGGCCACGCCTCCTCCCCCCTCCCCGGCCCGTGACCACGCCTCCTTCCCCCTCCCCGGCCTGTGACCACGCCTCCTTCCCCCTCCCCGGCCCGTGGCCACGCCTCCTTCCCGCGCCCCCTCCCCCTGTCCCCCC
The DNA here is from genome assembly GCF_028538775.1 of Myotis yumanensis. Taxonomy (NCBI): domain Eukaryota; kingdom Metazoa; phylum Chordata; class Mammalia; order Chiroptera; family Vespertilionidae; genus Myotis; species Myotis yumanensis. The sequence goes on from NW_027223753.1 coordinate 78,638,241, forward strand.
ACAATGTGCCTGGAAACGAAACCCACGCAGCCCCCTAGCGCCCCCCTTCCCAGCGCCGCCCGGCCGCCTCCTGCCGGCCGCACGCAGCCCCGCGCGAGACCAGAGCGCGCGCCTCCCCGCGCGGCCCGACGACCCCTCGCAGCCCCGCTCCGCCCGCCACCGGTTTCCCGCGGAGGCGCCGCCGGCCCCGCCCCCCGTGCGCGCGCGCCAGCCCCGGCCCGCGGCCTGATTGGCCGCCGCATTCCCGCTTTCTTGCCCGAACCGCCATTTTGAAAATCTTGTTGATTCTGGGGAGCGGGGAGCGCGGCGCGAGCGTCACGCCAGACAGCGTCCCGCGCGCCCTCTCCTCCGCGCCCGCCGCCGCCTCCCAGAGCGCCCTTGTGCCCACGCGCGCCCGGCCCGCGCCGGCCGCGACCCGCGGTGAGGGCTGCACCGGGGCGAGGGGGGCGAGAGGGCGCCGTGGGGCCCGCCCGTCCGCCGCGGCCTTTCGGACAGCGGCCTGGGGCGGGGGAGGGGACGCGGCGCGGCCGGGGGGGCGGGCGGGGGAGGAGCGGCTCGCCCCGCGGTTCCCGCCTCGGGGGTTCCCGGCCCGCGGGCGGAGTGGGAGGGACGTCCCGGGGGAGGGAGCACCGCGGTCCCGGCGCCCGGAGGGGGCAACTTGGAGGGCGGGCGTCCCGCGGCCCCCGCTCCCCGGGCGGTGAGGGTCGGGGGGTTGGGGCCGCCCGGCCTTCCCGCCGCGGGCGAGGAGACCGAGACGCCGGCGTCCTCCCGCCCGCAGGCCGACAGCATGTCCTCCTCGGGCCCCGCGGCGGAGGGAGAGGGAACCCCCGACCCGCCCGCGTCGGAGAAGGAGCCCGAAATTCCCGGCCCGAAAGAGGAAAGTGAGGAAGAGGAGGAGGAGGACGAAGACGAGGAGGAAGACGAGGACGAGGAAGAAGAGAAAGGTGAGCGGTGGGTTTTCCAGGAAGCGGGTTTCTTGCTCTTTTGCGCGTGGAGGCACTCACTCGGTTGGAGTGTTCGGCAAGAATGCGAAATGCCTCTGGTTTTGTGTGGAGCAGCGGCCGGGAATTCGCCTGGCGAATCCCGGTGTTTGAAAGACATATGGTCAGTGTTGTTCGTGCCGCCGACTCCTCAGCATCCGAGGGCTTCCATCGCGCGTCTGTCCTTTGACGGGAAGTTGGCAGGTTCCAGATCCGCTTTGAAAGCTCTCGGCCTTGGACGTTAGTAAGGTGATGTCTCGTGTTAACCTTTTGCCTTTGGAGGCTATTGTCGAGTCTTTCAGGAGGCGGCACGCTGAGCTGAAGGTTCGTCCTGGACATAGTGAACTTGTTGGCTGAGTTTCCGCGGAGGCCTCGGGGAGTTCCTTCCGCGGGGCAGCGCTGATGACGGGAAAGCTGTTGCTCCGGAGAAAGTGGCCCCAGGCGAAAGCAGTGAGCTGTGAACGAAAGTAGACTAGGGGCCCGGTGCTGTCTGCTGTCTGGGTTTCGTGTTGAGGGAGAACACCGTTAACCCTTCGACGGGAAGCACGATCCAGGAGGACTTAGGGAGCTAAGGGAGGCGCTGCAGCCGCGCATCCCAAGCAGAGGAGGAGCGCCTCTTGGAAGCGCGCCCGGGAAATGCCCGGCCGCCGAGGGATCCGTGTTGGAGATCTCGGCGTTCTCAGACGGGGTCAGCCAGGTCTCGGTTTAATGGGTTGCTACCGCGCGGCCACCCTGCGGAAGGCAGGCAGGTGAAGTGTTTTAAAAAGCAGGCTTAACTGCTCATTTCTGTTAAGCCAAGACCAGTCAGTCCACGTTCAGCATTTTATAAATACCGGCCGGTTGAGGTTACGCAGAATGGTCTGCCTTTTGTTTGTTTAAAGGGGTCAGTGCTCTACGAAGGGAGCAGGTCCGCATTTAAGTGCAAAAATGCTTAGAAAAAAATGTTATTTTGTTAACTAACCGTAGTACCATAACAGAATTGGCTGTAGTATCTACTGGTCCAAGATTTTCTCAGCACTTTTTTCTCCAATTTTGTTGTTTTTAGTGTATATATTATTGATTTCAGAGAGGAAGGGAAAGGGGGAGAGAGAGATTTGAAACATCAATGATGAGAGAGAATCATTGATAGGCTGCCTCCTGCACGCCCCCAACTGGGGATGGAGCCCGACACCCGGGCATGTGCCCTTGGCCAGAATCAAACCCCGAACCCTTCAATCCGAAGGCCAATGCTCTGAGCCAAACCAGCTAGAGCTTGTTTTTAGTCTCTTTTAAAGACAGGGTTTGGGTGCCACAAAGATCATGAATTTCAACATGAAATTTTTAAAATATATATTCCCAAGTAGTTCTGATTTATTCTTCCTCATTTTAGGTGTTAATGGAACAACTAAAATTTCAGATGTTTTTATCCTACTTAGCCCTGAAAATTTAAGTATACTACTGAGGCATAAAAAAAGCAAGGCAATGAAGTCTGTACCAAATAAGGGATTAATTGACTTTTAGCAATAGTTTTCTTGGCAGGGCTTGGGGGGATGCCTAGTAAAAGATGACTCCTAGATTTCTGTCTTTGACAGCTGGATGGATAATGTTATGATTTTCTGAAAAATAGAATTCATGAAGGTGAGTGAGTTTGGAGATGATTATGACCTTTTTTGGATACATTCCGTTAGGTGCCTATCGGACATGAAGTAGAGCTGTCCAGTGGCAGCCCTGTTAGTTGAAGTTGGGGAAAAAACTCTGGACTTGAGATAGACCAGGAAAATTATTAGCTTATACATGGCAAGTAACTCAAACCTAATGGTTTAAGTCACTCAAAGAAAGGAAGTGGGGTGATAACAGGGGTTGCTTTTTGAGTGCTTTTCTGTATACCATCGCCAGAATTTACCTGCTGGAATCCCTTTTCCTAATTCTTTCTGTGCAAATCCTTTTTATTTTTTAAAATCTTTATTGTTGAAAGTATTACATATGTCCTCTTTTCCCCCATTGACCCCTTCTAGCCGCCGCCCCCCCCCCCCCCCCCCAGGCTTTTACCACACTATTGCCTGTGTCCATGGGTTATGCATACATGCATACAAGTTCTTGTTGATCTCTTCCCATCCCCCCTCCCCAACTTTCCTTTGAGATTTGACAGTAATTCCATGCTTCTATGTGCAAAATTCTTACATCTCCAAATCTTAACTATATTCAAAGCCAGTTCCAATGTTTTGATCCTCATTGGATTCCTAATCCAAAGATAATTACTCTTTCCTCAACTCTTAGAACTCTGTCTTTATTAAAAGTGTTCTGTCATCATCTACTTTTGAGTATGATATTTGTGTCTCATTATCTCTTCTCCCCCTTCCTCTCTCCCCCAAACATGATCTTCTAAAAAATAGTATCAAAATCATCTACTCAACCCTTGTAGCTAATGCAGCCTTGCACAAAATAAGCATTCAGTTCAATGATTGGAAGGATCTTCAACATTATAGTATGGGGTCCTCTTATTTATCTGACTTTATCTCAAGTCAGTAGGTAAGTGGTTTTAGAAAAGCCGGCTTAGTGTTTTAAGTTTTAAAGTATATGTTCTATATTGCCTTTTTTTTTAAAAAAAAGGCAATCTGGACTAAACAGAATTTAACATTTTGGGATGATTTATGATCATAATTATGAACATCATTTATTAAACTACAAAGTAATGCCCTCCCACTTGATTGCAGTAAATGTAAACTTGTAGAATTTTACCCTATCCATAGTAACTCCAGGCTGCTTTGTCTTACTTAAGGTCCTTTGTTTTCTTTTCTGTATATCTTTTAAGTTCTTATAATCTTGTCTAAACTAGCTGTTTTCTGAGATATAGTAAACTGAGTTTCAGTTAATAGAATTATGTCTAATTGAAGAATAGGCTAACTGAGGACCTTGGCAATTTTTCACAGTGACTGGACTTTGATAGCAATAATTGTAGTTGGATATAAATTTCCTTTCTGATTTTTTAAATATTGGATCCCCTGTGAGGTTGCCAGGTAAATATAATGTTACTCAAAAAGTTTGGTGTTGCTATTAACTGATCAAGTATTTTCATCTCTGTTAATGTTATATTCTCAAAAATCATGTTAAGGACATGTGATTATTTTCTACATATTTATATAATGAAGTTAGTTAATATATTTAAAGTTGTTATTTAAGAAGTATTAAATTAATTTCTAGAAAAGAGTCTCATCGTGGAAGGCAAGAGGGAAAAGAAAAAAGTAGAGAGGTTGACAATGCAAGTCTCTTCTTTACAAAGAGAGCCATTTACAATTGCACAAGGTAAGTTTATTCTGTGTTCTTTCATTTTATGATGAAAATGTCTAAATATACAAAAATAATGATTAGCAGTGCTTAGTTTTTAGTATTTACTAAGTAGTAATATATTATTGGTATTATTTTTATTTAGTTTGCCGTATTAAAGCAAAAGTTATGTAAATTATGTTATAAAAATAATATTCATTAAGTTTGCAAGTGTATTAACACATAATGGTATTTAACTTTAATTATTATGGTATTTTTTTTCTAGGAAAGGGGCAGAAACTGTGTGAAATTGAAAGGATACATTTTTTTCTGAGTAAGAAGAAAACAGATGAACTTAGAAATCTACATAAACTACTTTATAACAGACCAGGCACAGTAAGACCTTTTTTATACCTTTAACCTAGTAGCATATTTATTTATTTAAAATACTTCACAATAGAAGCAAATTTTAGTCCTAGAAAGGACTTTTAGCAATCAGCTAGTTCAATTTCCATACCATACAAGTGAACAAACTGAGACACATATTTTCTAAATGACTTATCACAGGATACATAGCTGGATATTAGCAATTAGGATTGCAATATCCAGGGCTCTTTCTAATGAACTTGTTTTTATGCCATTCTGAAATGTCAGATTGTGATGATTTTAATGGTTTTTTTAAATTGTATAAGAAACTTTTTTTTTTTTAGTCATCCAGAATAACAGTGTAATTGTATATCATTTTGAGCAAATAGCTGATAAATTAGTTGGTAATTCTTTGCTAGTTGATTTGTTAAAATCAATGTTTCATTAACTGAGTTATTTTACTGTAGTCACCTCTTATCTGCATTGGGATACATTCCAAGACAGCGGTCACCAACCTTTCGGATTTCACGGTCCACCAGTGGTCCATGGACCACCGGTTGGCAACTTGTTCCAAGACCCCCAGTAATGCTTGAAAACAAGGATAGTATTGGGCCTATGCATATAAACCTGTGATAAAGTTTAATTTCTAAATTACACATAGTAAGAGATTAACCCTAAGCAATAATGAAATAGAACAATTATAACAATACCAGAGGCCCAGTGTACGAAATTCTTGCACGGGTAAGGTCTCTAGGCCTGGCCGGCAATCGGGGACAATCTAGGCCTTCCTTTCCCCCGGCTGCAAGCCGGGGCCTGCCTTCCCCTGGATGCTGGCTGGGGCCTTCCTTCATTCTGCGCTGCCCCTGGTGGTCAGCACAGGTCATAGCAAGCGGTTGAACTCTTGGTCGGTCGAACTCCCGAGGGAACAATTTGGATATCAGCCTTTTATTATATAGGATAGGATACTATAATAAAAGTTATGTGAATGTGGTCTCTCAAAATATCTTATACTACTATACAATGTTCACCTTTTCACTTAAAGAAAGCACTTTATGGCTTCTCTTTGGTATATCTGAATTGCCAGCATTACTCCTCTTGTGCATTGGGACCATCCTGTCTAATAAAAGAGAAACATGTTAATTAGCTGTACCTCTGCTACCCTTCTCATTGGCTAATCAGGGCGATATGCAAATTAACTGCCAGCCAAGATGGCGGCCGGCAGCCAGGCAGCTTGAAGCTAACAGGAGGCTTGCTTGCTCCAGTAACAGGAAGCCAACGTTCCCCGCCTGCTGCTGCCGGCCTCTGAGCTTGCAGTTTGACACATTGTTACAAATATAGAAGCTAAACAAAACCCCAGAAACCTGCTTTCAGCCAGCCGGGATCTCAGAGCTGGAGTTGAAACAGTGTTTCAATTATAGAACCCAAACAAACCAGATACCTGCTTTCAGCAGCCGAGGCCTCAGAGCTGGAGCCAAGCCTCAGAGTTAAAGCGGGCCCAGAATAAAATTTAAAAAAAGAAAAAAAGGAGCGGTTGAGAGCTTCAGTCACCCGCCAGCCTAAAAACGGCCCTCAGCCCCTTACCCAGACTGGCCAGGCACCCCGGTGGGGACTCCCACCCTGAAGGGGGTGTGACCAGCTGCAGACAGCCATCAGCCCCTCACCCAGGCTGGCCAGGCACCCAAGCGGGACCCCCACCCTGATCCAGGACACCCTTCAGGGCAAACCAGCCGGCCCCCACCTGTGCACCAGGCCTCTATCCTATATAGTAAAAGGGTAATGTGCCTCCCAGCACCGGGATCAGTGGAGCCTCGAGGTCTCCTGGCACCGGGATCAGCGTGACAGGGCAGCGCCCAAACCCCCTGATCGCCCTATGGCTCTGTGTGTGATAGGGGGCGGGGCCACAACCTCCCTATCTGCCCTGCTCTGTGCCTGATAGGGGGTAGCTCCCCAACCCCCTGATCGCCCTGTGGCTCTATGTGTGACAGGGTGCGGCGCCCCAATCCCCTGATCAGCCCTGCTCTGTGTGTGACGGTGCGGCGCCCCAGGCCCACTACCCCCCCCCCCCCCCACACACACACACACAGGCCCTGCTCTGTGTGTGACAGGGTAGAGCCATAACCTCCCCATCGGCCCTGCCCTGAATGTGACAGTGACGGCGCCCCAACCCCCTGATCCGCCCTGCTCTGTGTGTGACAGGGGGCGGTGCCCCAATTCCCCTATCGGCCTTACTCTGTGAGTGACAGGGGAGAACTCCTCAACCCCCTGATCGGCCCTGCTCTGTGCTTGACGGGGGAGCTCCCCAGCCCCCTGATCGACCCTGCTCTGTGCATGACAGGGTACGGAGCCCCAACCCCCCTGATCGGCCCTGCTCTGTGCATGACAGGGCGTGGCGCCGCAACCTCCCCATCGACCCTGCCTTGAGTGTGACAGGGGGCGGTGCCCCAACCCCCCAATCGGCCCTACCCTGAGCGTGACTGAGGGTGGCATTGCAACCTCCCGATCCACCCTGCTCTGTGCGTGACAGGGGGCGGCGCCCCAACTCCCCAATCAGCCCTGCTCTGAGCCTGACCAGGGGCTGCACCTAGGGATTGGGCCTGTCCCTCTGCCACCTGGGAGCAGGTCTAAGCCAGCAGGTCGTTATCTCCCAAGGGGTTCCCACACTGCGAGAGGGCACAGGCCGGGTGAGAGGGCACTGGGGGGGGGGGAGCGGGCACAGCCCCCCCCCCCCCCCCCCCCAGTGCACAAATTTTTGTGCACTGGGCCTCTAGTCCTATATAATAAAAGACTAATATGCAAATCAACCGAAGGGTGGAAACCACCGGTTGTTGTGACATGCACTGACCACCAGGGGGCAGACGCTCAACACAGGAGCTGCCCCCTGGTGGTCAGTGCACACCCACAGGGGGAGTGCCGCTCAGCCAGAAGCTGGGCTCAGCGGCAGTTGCAGGAGCGGCCCTAAATCGGCAGGCAGACATCTGCCAAGGGGTTCCGGACTGTGAGAGGGCACAGGCCGGGCTGAGGGGACCTCTCCCCTACCTCCCCCTTGAATGTCGTGCACTGGGCCTCTAGTTAATAAATAAGGATTACTTGAATGCAAGCGCTGAGATAACACCACCATCCATCTGAGCCAACTACTAAGTGACTGATAGACAGGGAGCATATACAGTAATCCTCCCTTATCCACGGTTTCCCTTTTTTTTTATTTATTTTTTTGGTCTGTATGGATTCCCTTTCTTTTTTTATTTGTCCAAACATATATATGTGTATATATGTTTTTTTATTGTCTAAAGTTTTACATATGTCTCCCTTTTCCCCAATTGACCCCCCACAGCCATTCCCACCCAGGGCAAGCCCTCACTGCTCCAGTATCTGTGTCCAGATGTTATGCTAATATGCATGTATATAAGTCCTTTGGTTGCACTCTAACACCCCCCCCACCACCACCACCACCACCACCACCAGAAGTGGGATTACTGGGTCAAATGGGAGTTCCATTTTAAACCTTTTGAGGAAACTCCATATTGTCTTCCTCAGTGGCTGCACCAGTCTGCATTCCCACCAGCAGTGTATGGGGGTTCCTTTTTCTCCGCATCTTTGCCAGCACTTGTCATTTGTTGATTTGTTGTTGATAGCCATTCTGAGAGATGTGAGATGGTATCTCGTTGTTTTGATTTGCATCCCTTGGATGATTAGTGACTTTGAGCATGTTTTCATATGTCTCTTGGCCTTCTTTATGTCCTCTTTTGAAAAGTGTCTATTTAGATCCTCTGCCCATTTTTTTATTGGATCGTTTATCCTCCTTTTTTTAAGTAGTATGAGTTCTCTGTAAATTTTGGAGATTAAACCTTTATTGGAGATAACATTGGCAAATATGTTCTCCCATGCAGTGGGCTTTCTTGTTTTATTGATGGTTTCTTTTGCTGTTCAGAAGCTTTTTATTTTGATGTAGTCCCATTTTTTTATTTTCTCCTTAATCTCCATTGCCCTAGGAGCTGTGTCGGTAAAGATATTGCTACAACATATGTTTGCTATTTTGCTGACTATGGAGTCTTGTAGGATTTTTATGGTTTCCCATCTTACATTTAAGTCCTTTAGCCATTTTGAGTTTGCTTTTGTGTATGGTGTAAGTTGGCAATCTAGTTTCATTTTTTTGCATGTATCAGACCAAATTTTCTAGCACCATTTATTGAAGAGACTGTCTTGACTCCATTGTATGCTCTTGTCTCCTTTGTCAAATATTAATTGAGCATAATGGCTTGGGTTCTCTGTTCTGTTCCATTGGTCTATATGTCTGTTCTTGTGCCAGTACCAGGCAGTTTTGAGAACTGTGGCTTGGTAATATAGCTTGATATCTGGTATTGTGATCCCTCCAACTTGGTTCTTCTTTCTCAGGATTACTGTGGCTATTTGGGGTCTTTTTTTATTCCAGATGAATTTTTGGAGAGTTTGTTCTAGATCTTTGAAATAAGCCGTTGGTATTTTAATGGGGTTTGCATTAAATCTATAATGCAGTGGGTAGTATGGACATTTTAATGATGTTTATTCTACCAATCCATGAACATGGTATGTTCTTCCATTTGTTTATGTCTTCCTCTATCTCTTTTTTCAGTGCTCTGTAATTTCCAAGTACATGTTTTTTACCACCTTAGTTAAGTTTATTCTTAGGTATCTTAATTTTTTTGGTGCAATGGTAAATGAGATTTTTTTTTTCCGTTTCTCTTTCTGTGAGTTCATTACTGGTGTATAAAAAGGCCATAGATTTCTGGGTGTTAATTTTGTATCCTGCTACATTGCCGAATTCATTTATTAGGTCTAGTAGTTTTTTGATGGAGTCTTTGGGGTTTTCTATGTATAGTATCATGTCATCTACGAATAAGGACAGTTTTACTTCTTCTTTTCCAATTTAGATGCCTTTTATTTCTTCTTCTTGTCTGATCGCTATGGCTAGCACTTCCAGTACTATATCGAACAGGAGTGGTGAAAGTGGGCATCCCTGTCTTGTTCCCGTTCTCAGGGGAAATGAATTTAGTTTCTGCCTATTGAGTATGATGTTGGCTGTAGGTTTGTCATATAAGGCTTTTATTATGTTGAGGTATGATCCCTTTATCCCCACTTTGCTGAAAGATTTTATCAAGAAAGGGTGTTGGATTTTGTCAAATGCTTTTTCTGCATTGATTGATATGATGTGATTTTTATCTCTCAATTTGCTTATGTGATGTATCACATTTATTGATTTGCGGATATTGTACCATCCTTGCATCCCCAGAATAAATCCCACTTGGTCATGGTGTATGATCTTTCTAATGTAATGCTGAATCGGATTTGATAGAATTTGTTAAGGATTTTAGCATCTATGTTCCTCAAGGATATTGGCCTGTAGTTTTCTTTTTTGTGTGTGGTGTCTTTATCTGGTTTTGGGATTAGGGTAATGCTGGCTTCCTCTTGAATTTTTTGGAATAGTCTGAGGAAGATAGGTTTTAGTTCTTTGATTGCTTGGTAGAACTCCCCTGTGAAGTCATCCAGACCAGGGCTTTTGTTTGCAGGAAGATTTTTGATCGCTGCTTCAATTTTTTGGTAGTTATCAGCCTATTCAGGTTTTTTGATTCTTCCTGGTTGGGTTTTGGGAGCTTCTATTTTTCTAAGAATATGTCCATTTCATCTAGATTGTCCATTTTGTTGGAATAGAGTTGTTCATAGTATTTTTTCATAATCATTTGTATTTCTGTGGGATCGGTTGTTACTTTACCTCTTTCATTTCTGATTTTGTTTATCTGGGTACTCTCTGTTTGCATCTTAGTGAGCCTGGCTAGAGGTTCATCAATCTTGTTTATCCTTTTAAAGAACCAGCTCTTGGGATCTTTTGTATTGTTGTTTTTTTTTTTGGTCTCTAGGTCATTTATTTCTGCTCTGATCTTTATTATTTCCTTCCTTCTGCTTATGCTAGGCTTTTCTTGTTGCTCTCTTTCTAATTCTTTGAATTGTAGGGTTAGATAATTTATTCAAATTCTCGTTTTCAAAAAATTATGTTTGTAAGCCTTTTATTATGGACCTGGAGATTATTATGCTAAGCAAAATAAGCCAGTCAAAGACAAATATCACATGATCTCACTTATATGTGAAATCTAATGAACAAAGTAAACTGATGAACAAAATAGGTCCAGAGACATGAATGCATGGAACAGACTGATAGATATCAGAGGGAAGGAAGTTGTGGGAGGAAAGAGAGTGGCTTAACCAAAGAACTTATATGCATTATATGCATAGCTCATGGACACAGTGTGGTGAAGGCCTGGAGTGGGGTGGGGTCTGGATGGAGGGGAGTAAAGGGAAAATAGGGGACATCTGAAATACTGTCAATAATAAAAGTAAACTTTAATATTTTAGTAATAAGTATAGTTTTCAATTGTGAGTAAGAAATTTTGCAGAAACCAGTATTGTAGCTTAGAGACAGATGTGAAAATAAAGATGCTGGCTTGAATTTTTTCTTGTGTACATTACTGGGTAATAAGTAGTATTAATAATAAGAAACATTTTCAGGTTTCCTCATTAAAGAAGAATGTGGGTCAGTTCAGTGGCTTTCCATTTGAAAAAGGAAGTACCCAATATAAAAAGAAGGAAGAAATGTTGAAAAAGTAAGTTATTTTTATAAATATCATGTTTTGATCTATGTATTTTTTTTAATATGTTTTTATTGATTTCAGAGAGGAAGGGAGAGGGGAAGAGAGAGAGAGAAACATCATGGATTAGAGAGAATCATTGACCTCAGCTGCCTTCTGCACACCTCACACTGGGGACTGAGTCCACAACCCAGGCATATGCCCTGACCGGCAATCAAACCTCCTGATTCATAGGTCAATGCTTAACCACTGACTCACACTGGCTGGGCTGATCAATGTGCTTTAAATTTTATTTTTAAATATTTAATGTGACCACCCATACGTAGATTGCTAATTCTTTGCTTTAAATGCCTAGATCTGACTTGTCAACATAACCATTAACTTGGGACCTTCATTAGTTTTCAATAAATAATGGCTATCAAGATTATTGAAAATGCAAAGATGTCTTTATTTCTTGGGAGAACGATATACACAGGCAAATCATTCACAGTTGAAATTTCAGAAAGTCTAAAGGGAATAGTGAAAACTTTTCTCTCCTGTTCTGTCAGCCACTCTGTTCCTCCACTTGTAGGTACTAAGTTGTTTTGAAGATAATCACTTTGATAGAAACAATGTCTTTCACCATAATGCAAGCAAGATGATATATTAGAGTTTTTGTTTATTAAATTCCCTGTAGTTTAAGAACTCTAATCTTCTTCCTCGGTATTGCCTATGGAGGTGGCAGCCATCTCCTACGTGGCATCCTTGGCTGTCTCCAGACCTCTCATGAAACCAGATTATCAAAAAGAAGTTTATCCGGCACCAGTCAGACCAATATGTCAAAATTAAGTGTAACTGATGGAAACCCAGAGGCATTGACAATAGGATGTGCAAAAGATTCAAGGGCCAGATCTTGATGCCCAATATTGGTTATGGGAGCAACAAGAAAACAGCACATGCTTCCCAGTGTCTTTCAGAAGTCTTTGGTCCACTATGTCAAGGAGCTTGAGGTGCTGCTGATCTGCAACAGATCTTATTGTGCTGAAATTGCTCACAGCATCTCCTCAAAGAACGTCAAAGCCATTGTGGAAAGAGCAGCCCAGCTGGCCATCAGAGCCACCAATTCCAATGCCAAGTTGCACAGCGAAGAAAATGAATAAACAGATATAAAAAAGGAATTCTTTTATTATCTATTCCTTCCTTGAAACATTATGGTAGGAATGCTGAGGGGGAAATGTAATATTTAGTCACAATCAGCAGCCAGAAGAATGATCAAGTCCATGAATTTTATAGTATTGAAAACTTTTTACATTATTTTCTAATGAATTAACTTAGGTATTGTTTTACTATATTTAGAATTGGTAAATGGTATTTTCAATTTTTAATACTCTAATCTGGTTGTGTTTGTACACTAATCAAAGATTATTAGGAGTACTTCTAAGATTTAGAGAAACGTTGGCTACTTTTTAAATGTTTGTAGCCTAGCAGCCAGTTTGGTTAGCTATTGCATTTATATTGTGGAGATGTTTATAAACTTTCCTACATAATCACCTTGGTTTCTTTTATTTTCTTTTTCAGATTTAGAAATGCCATGTTAAAAAGCATCTGTGAGGTTCTTGATTTGGAGAGATCAGGTGTAAATAGTGAACTGGTGAAGAGGATCTTGAATTTCTTAATGCATCCAAAGCCTTCTGGCAAAGTGAGGACCAATTTTTATTATTTTAGTAACAAATCAATTATTTATAGTCTCTCCTATTTAATTATTCTTTTAAAAATGGTGGTCCATGAAAAAAGGTAGCTAGCTTAGGTCACTATTCAATATGCAAGTGTATTTTTTGAGAAAACCAGCAAACTTCAATTTGTAGCCAAAGTTACTCTGTTGTACCTCCCATTTTGTTACACAGATATTCTAAAAACATATACTCAAAAGTTTAGAGTAAATACAATTAATATTTACTTCTTCATCAGAGACATTTTTCAATGAAACACCTTTTCCCTCCTGCTAGTGTGTGGTTATAAGGAATATGACTAGCAGTTTGCTGCCTCTGCTTGATTAGTAAGTACTAAGATGACAGCTGTTTTACCTTGGCTTTTCCATAATCCGTGAAAGAGCTAATTAATGTCTTGGTATTATGAAAATAGTTTTGACCTGTAGGCTTCTGAAAAGTTCTCAGAAAACCCCAGGGTCTACGAACCACACTTTTAAGAAGCACTTCCTTATGTTTTATCCTTCCTTATGGAAACTAACTCTTACATTCATTTTTCTTATTTGATTCTGATTACTGCTCAATCTAATGGTATCTTAAGCTGTTTTCTATGCTACCATACACTTTTAAGAAAAACACTATAAATTCATTAGTACTAATTTTGTCTCCTATAATAATCTTAATATTGTTCTTTTGTATAGCTACCTTAATTAGTTGTTAATCAGATCTTGTTTACAAAAAGGGATGATGCCATTGACACTGGGGTTTTTTTTTGTTGTTGTTTTTTTTGAGAGAGAGAGAAAGAGAGAGACACATTTCATTGGTAACCTCCCAACGTGCCCCAGCTAGGGCCAAGGATCCAGCCTGCAATCAAGGTACTTGCCCTTGACTGGAACCGAACCCATGACTCTTCAGTCAAAGGGCCTCACACTCTATCCACTGAGTCAAACTGGCTAGGGCAACACTGGATTTTGATTAATAGATTCAACTAATTTTAAAACTAATATAGGAAAGTTCTAAAGCATTCATTATTACTATTTTTTTAATTAAAATCTTATTTTTGGAAGTTGCATTTTCTTGATTGGTTACTTGAATGATTTAACATTCAAGTTAAATTTTTCATTTCCCCGTATAGGTTTATTCAGTACCCATTCCAATCCTCCTATTACTAATTCCATATACATATTATAATCTCACTACCTGCATCTGATTCCTGAGTTGAGGAAGTAAGGGTTGTCATATTTTTCTATTATACTTGAGTCCTGGATTTCAGATAGTGAGTAGTGAGAGTTTAGACAGTTATCTTTTCTCCAAACAAAGAATCAGAGAATTTATCTAAATGGATTTGTTTCCTGGTAATGGTAAGAGTTCACATAACAAGAATATCTGTATTCATTCAAGGAATTTTCTTATAGAGAACTCCTCTGACAAATTTGGTTCACTAACTTAAAATTCTGGAATGACCTAGATTGACTGCTTCCCCGTCTGCTTTTTGAAGGGTAGGTTGTTTGGTCAAGTTAGAGGCTATTCTGTACATTGCATTGTAGATTACCTGAGAACACTAAGTTACATAAGTAGCCACTTTTTAAAAAATTTTGTGCAGGTGAAAGTGACCCCTAAGACTGGAAGTTCCTGGGAGAGAAGGGAGCTGTGAGGGTCTGCTAGTTTCATAAAAAATACTGCCTAAAGTTATCACTAACGTTTATACAATTATGTATCTTAAGGTTATATGGAATTTTTCTTAATGTTTCTGTTTATTGCAGAAAATAACAGGCAAAAATAAAAACAAAAGATACCCATAATTTTCAGAAATAAGTAATTTTTAAAAGATAAATAAGTTTATCTTTTCAGATCCTTTTGCAGGGTTATTTATGGTTTTCAATTTTAGAAGTTAGTAAATTCTCCCCTAAGAAAGCACTTAAAAGTTAAATTTGTTATTTAATATAATACTTTTCTTCACATGATCTTTTCATTTTAAATGTGTGTGCTTTAATTGAATATCAGAGTAAGAGCAAAACACTGATTCTGTGGTTTCTTAATTTATCAATTAACACATTCAGTACTTACTACATATTTACAATCATGTGAGAATATAATCCTGACATTATTGAAAATAGAGCCCAGAGGTAATATGAATATAAACTACATAGTTCATAAATTCAGGGTGTATAAAGTGAAATTTCATTTACTTCATGGATGATTTTTCCCAGTCCTTTCATTGGAGGGTCCCCTAAAACAGGAAGCTTCTCTGACAGCA
This sequence comes from Myotis yumanensis, assembly GCF_028538775.1. Lineage (NCBI taxonomy): Eukaryota > Metazoa > Chordata > Mammalia > Chiroptera > Vespertilionidae > Myotis > Myotis yumanensis. The sequence continues at coordinate 78,653,389 of NW_027223753.1, forward strand.
GCTGATGTTTATAGGAATGAAATACTAGTAAATTATAAGTCTGATTCAAAGTATTATCTTGATAAAGTGTAAATAACTGTTTGAGCTTAACATGGTGTGTACTTGGGCTTCTAGTCCCATGTCAGAACATAGAATGCATATTTAAACATTTGTGAAGAGTCTCTTGCCTAGGTGTTTAGAATACAAATGAAAAGGTATTGGTAGTTCAGACAAAAAAAGATTAATTTGACACATTGTTCAAGATAAATTATTCTCTAAAGCTGCGAAGCTTGGAAATATACCTTGAGACAAACCAGAATTGAGTTGAGAAGTAGGTCTCAGAAATAGTTGATTGACTTGGAAATACCTCATTGGTGTTTATTTTATTTTATGTAGCCATTGCCAAAATCTAAAAAAACTTCTAGCAAAGGCAACAAAAAGGAACGAAACAGTTCTGGAATGGCAAGGAAAGCAAAGCAAACCAAATGTCCTGAGATTCTGTCAGATGAATCTAGCAGTGATGAAGATGAAAAGAAAAACAAAGAAGAGTCTTCAGAGGATGAAGATAAAGAAAGTGAAGAGGAGGTAACATTTTAGTTTTTCTTGTTTTTTCATTTCTTTTCTTGGGGAGAGTTAAATATTCCTGCTATGTAATAGGTATGGCCAGAAAATAGATTCTAGGAACCATCAGTTCCATATTAGATGCTGTAAATTCTGAAGACATGTAGTTCAGTATAAACCTTTTCTTTCCCTTTAACAAGCTTTTAGTTTTGTTGATATGCCAGAGTGTAAAAGTTGGAAAAGAGTGAGGTTAATATGGAACTGAATTTGAGCCTGGGCCTTGACTAGAGTAGGTCAAATGGGAAGGGAAGGCACAGGGCGAGGGGTATGTATCCTGAACAGGAACACAAAGGAGCAGATTTTTTGAGAATTTTCTTCAAAGTATATTAGTATATTACGATGATCTTGAACCATTTTATTCTGTTTCACGCAAAAAAACCAGGGGTTTAAGGACCACCATTTTTTTCTCAACTTGTTGGGGATTATTTAATGAGAATAACAGGATTTGAAGTTTGATTGGTGGGCACGTTTGTATCACTTAGGAATGCCTGCCATTTTCCTTTACTTACAAATCTTTGTAAATGTTGAACATTTTTAGTTTTCAAAGTGAAACTTCAGGAAGGGAAAAGGTGCTGAACCATTTAAAGAGTTAACTTTTCCCTTTCCTTTTTGTGTCTCTTCAGTCAAGTAGATGGGAAATAGGAAGTGATTTTCTATTATTGTTAATAGTCTTTTCGTAGACTCTTCACTGGTCAGAACTTGCTCTATAAGTTGGGTAATGTACTTGGTCTTAGTTAGGATTTGATTAATGTGGCTTGACATTTTGGGCCAAAATGATTCTTCATTGTAGAGGACTGTCTTGTGTATTATAGAACATTTGACCACTAGGTGCCAGTAGCACACTTCCCCAATGTCCAGTTGTGAAAACCAAAAATGTCTCCAGACTTTGCCAAGTGTCTCCCAGGGGGGACAAAATCACCTCCAGTTGATTCTAGAGGGAGTAAAGATATTGTGAACTCTGGTTTTATATGTGTGTATCTTGTATAAATTTGCCTTTAGGTATTTAAAATCCATGCTTGTTTTAATGTCAAACTTTATAAAGACTTCAATAAAGCTAAGTTTGAAATGTTGCATAATTGAAAGAAAATTACAAAGCCAGCAGTTGTTTCATAAATATTTATATACTAGAGGCCTGGTGCACGAAATTCGTGCACTGGGGATGGGTGGGGGGGTCCCTTAGCCCAGCATGTGCCCTCTTGCAGTCCGGGACCCCTCCCTTGTTACTGCCCACCTGCTTGCTGCTTCCTACCACTTGGCTTGCAGCTCCTTAGTGCTGCCAGGAAGGCCTTGGGTCTGCTGGGTGCCGGGCCTGCAGGTTTGTGTCTCTGATACCCCCAGCAGCCCCAGCACCAAGGTGACGGGCCTTGGGGCTGCTGGGTACAGGCCCCCTGTTGTCGTGTTTGTGTCTTTTATCAGGCCCCCAGCAGCCCCAGCACCACCTAAATAACTTAAGGGAAACTTTATTTAGTCTTCTTTTAAAAGCAATCTAGTTTAAAAATGAGTTGCAGTTAAGACAGAACAAAGAACATGGTACCTAAGAGTAAGATAGACTGACAGAGGAGAGGCTGGGCGCTGGTCAGGGGCTTACATGCCAACTGTTCTACACCTGGGAAATGATGTAAAATCGGTTTCTTTAGTTTTCTGCTTAATGGTCTTCTCCAGCACTGAGGTCAGGGGAGCCGCCTTCCAGCCCGTAGGCTGCTTCTCAGAGTCGAAAATCTCTGCCTAGGACAGGACCTCTGAACCCCCAGGGTGCATAAACACACAGGGCTTCCATCAGGCTCCGCTGATCCCGGGCCGGGAGGCCTCTCGGCTCCGCTCATTCCGGGGCCGGGAGGCCTCTTGGCTCCGCTGATCCCGGGGCCCTGAGGTCTCTCAGCTCCACTGATCACCAGGCCGGGAGGCCCTGAGGCCTCTCGGTTCCGCTGATCCTGGGGCTGGGAGGCCTCTCGGCTCTGCGGCTTCAGGGCTGTTTGGCTTCGCTCTACCGCTTGGAGCCTGAGTATGCAGATTAACCGCTAGCTTTTAGCTTCTATAATTGAAACATTGTATCTTTTGGAGCTGTTGCTTCGGGAGCTCAGAGCCCTGCAGCTGCAGGCGGGAACCTTGGTTTCCTCTGTTGCTGGGGCAACCAAGCATCCTGTTCTCAGCTGTCTGGCTGCCGGCCGCCATTTTGGCTGACAGTTAATTTGCATATACTCACTGATTAGCCAATGAAAAGGGTAGCGGTTGTACGCTAATTACCATGTTTCTCTTTTATTAGTGTAGAGATATAAAAGGCTAAGTTGACTCATGTGTGCGCGATACATATAAAGCTCTCGCACCAATCGCATGTGTGTGTGTTGATCTGTCATTGTTGATGGTGAATTTGGTTGACACTTCTATTATAGAGAAAGGGCGAATAGCGATATTAAACTATTTCTTCTAATTAATTTCCTTTCAATGTACACGAATCCGTGCACTGGGACACTAGTCTTAATATATTTTTGGTGTAAAGTAAGATGAGTAATCTGAGCATTAAGGTTTTTATAATTGATTTTAGGAAAATAAGGGAGGAAAATGTTTGTTTATATGTGAATATGCAATAATGCCAATTTTGCAGTAATAGTGTTATTCCTCATGCAACAAATTTTTGATTATCTACTGTGTGTATTCACTGTGCTTCCCCTAAAACCTTTTTAAAGGCAGAGTTAAAGCATGAAAAGTTGTCATAGACTATAAGCATCTGATTTTTTTTGTAGAGGCACTATGATTATGAACATGGGCTTTGGAAACTATCTGGGTTCAAATCCCAGCTGTACCACTGTATGACTTTGGGCAAGTTACTTAAACTCTGTAACATCTGGTTCCCTTCTGTAAAATGGGGATAATAATAGTAGCAGCCTCAAATGGTTGTATTAAATGATTTTATGTAAAGCACTTAGAGCAGTGCTTGGTACAAGTACTGTCTAAGTATTAGCTGCTGCTATTAGTAGTAGTAGTAAGCTGACCTTTAGGATTTCTAAATCCAGTCTTCCTGTCATTACTAAAGTGCAGGAAGATTGTATTTAGAAAGGTTATTAATTTTCTCATTTGCTTTCCCAATTATTTCATTGTTTTAAGTAGAATCAGTTGAAGTCTGTGAATATAGAGTACTCCTGATTTATAACCATATTGATTACTGGATAATGATCACAAGTGAAACTAGAAACCCAGGTCAACTGATGAAAATACCTGGAGGAAAAAGGCAACCTGAAGAATGCTTTTATGGACATTAAATATATAAAGTTACACAATATAAAAGTTGTATCATTATGCTCTATTTTCTGCTTCAGTTTTTCTGCTTGGACTGATACAAGCAGACTTCATGAAATACAATGCCAACAAAATCTAGATTGAGATACGATGGGGCTAAATCTAATAAGCATAGATATTCTTTATTGCTGTAAAGACTTTCAAATTTAGGGCTATCTCCTCAAAAACTTTACTGCTGATTCCATTTCTATGAAAAGTTCTGATTGCTTTGCAAGGTAAGTGCTAGCAGGAGGAACAATATTTCTGTGATAAATGGTTTTCTTTATTCCATTTTTTGATGACTTGGTTAAGTGGCAACCTTGTCAGAGACTTCATAAATGGAGTATTTTTGGTCAGTACCATGAAAGGAAGGACCTCTTTTCTAAGAGGCCATAAAGAAGAGTTTCAGTTGATTGGAAAAATGGTTGATTGCCTATAGATGGAATATTTTACAGATTTTTTTCATAGAAAATTACTAAGTTAATATTACTTATTCTGTTTATTTCCTGGAGTGAATTTTTTATAAATAAAGGCTTCTCCTTACTAAGATCAGTTGCATGTTCTATTTTAGATTCGTGGAGTAAATTAGGAAGGTTAATTTGTTGGGGTTTTTTATTTTATTTTATTTTTTTATTTTATTTATTTATTTATTTATTTATTTATTTTTTTAAATACATTTTATTGATTTTTACAGAGAGGAAGGGAGAGAGATAGAGAGTTAGAAACATCGATGAGAGAGAAACATCGATCAGCTGCCTCCTGCACACTCCCCACTGGAGATGTGCCTACAACCAAGGTACATGCCCTTGACCAGAATCGAACCTGGGACCCTTCAGTCCACAGTCCGACGCTCTATCCACTGAGCCAAACCGGTCATGGCTGTTGGGATTTTTTAATCCTCATCTGAGGATACATTTTCTCTTATTTTTTTAAAAGATTTTTCATTGATTTCTAGAGAGGGAGGTAGGGAAGGAGAAAGAGAAACATCGATGTGACAGTGGAACATCAATCGGCTGTCTCCTGCATGCTCCTTACTAGGGACCAAGCCCACAATTCGGGTATGTGCCCTGACTGGAAATTGAACCAGCAGCCTTTCAGTGCATGGTGTGATGCTCCACTAACTAAGCCACACTGACTAGGGCTGTTCTTGTTTTTTTAAAAGTATTTTATAAGAAAATATGTCACATCAGCATGTTAGCCAATAATTGGTAAGACATTGTGTTCAAGGTTCTCTGTACCTGTACCTCTGTTTCTATGATACTCAGTGAGTGGTTCACAATAGTTTTTAATTCTCTGTTTCTTTGGAATTAACTCAAATACGGTGCTCTTTCTCAGAATGACTTGGATAATTATATATATAAAAGGCTAATACAGGCAGTCCTTGGGTTATGTCGGACTTCATGTACGTCCTTTTGTGGTTACATTGCCATCTCCCATTTACAGTATTTATTTAAAAAAAAAAAAGTTCTGTCATTTTGACGTATATACATATGTGCTTTATGTTTTTTATTATTTATTTACCACAAGTAAAGGTCAGGAATTGTTACGTTTCTTTTAAATTTTTTTACTGTTTCACTTCATTATTGCTGTGTATGTGCTCCATGTGAGTGAAGTAGGTGCTTATGTAGGGGGGTTCCAACTTACGGCGAAAATTGCATTACATCACGCAGTAGGAACAGATCTCCGACATAACCCGAGGACCTACTGTATGCTAAGTGTCCATCCTACCAGTCGCTATGACGTGCACTGACCACCAGGGGGGCAGATGCTCAACACAGAGAAACGGCATTGCGGACCTGGCTCCCACAAAGCAACACTCAGCTTCCACCATGTGGGACACAGGCCCCGCCACCACCCTGGAGTGACAACCCACCAAATCGCAGCCAATGCTGCCGAGATCCCATGGCACAAAATGCGGTCCACAGCCCAGCCCAGAAACTGGCAGTGGGCGCCAGGTAATGATGTCATGTAGCAATGCCCAGCTTCCTCTCCCTAGCGACTAGCTTCCTTAGAGTTTCTTCAGCCCAGGAACAAGACTTGCTTTAAAGCCAGGTGGAAACATTTTACACTTTAACCAAATGTCTGTGAAGTGTTTTCCCGTGCCTCATCTAATTTGATCTTCATAGAATTCCTGGAGTAGGTAAATAGGAGACTCAGTAGAATCCTATTTTCTTTTCATTAGCTGGAAAATGGAGATTTAGAAAGCTTAGAAACTTGACCTGTCTGAAACAAAGTAAGAAATGGTGGACCTTGAAAACGACTTCAGGTTTTCTCACTGCACAGAATATAGTCCAACACTGCTGCAATTAAATATTTTACCCTTTGTTCTCCCTTGTGATCTACAATAATAATCTGCTTTGTGTTGATATTTACTGCTGTGTTGCTGACAATTACCTGAAAGAGAAGTTGGGATGCTTCACCACTGGGCTGTGCTGGAAAAAGTTTAGCTACTAGTAAATCAAAAAGCAGATCTAATTAAGCAAGTTTAGTGTGTGTGTGTGTGTGTGTGTGTGTGTATGTATAAAAGGCTAAGTTGACTTGCACATGCACAATACATATAAAGCTCTTGCTGGCACCAATCACACGTGTGTTTTGATCTGTCGATTGTGAATTTGGTTGACACTTCTATTATAGAGAAAGGGTGAAAAGCAATATTAAAATATTCTAATTAATTTCCTTTCATCGTCCACAAATTCATGCACCAGGCCTCTAGCTGTTTTATAAAAGCTGTTTTAAACTTCTTTATCATCTCAGCTCTGGGCCATTTGCAGAAGAGCAGTTTGGAACCAGGAAGAAACTGGTAGGTGAAGTTTCTTTAAAATGAGAGAATAGAAAAATGACAGCTTAGTTTTTTTTGTTTTTTTGTTTTTCCTGTAAACTTACTCTGAAAATGAACTGGTTCCCATATTGGATTAGCATCTTTAGGGAAATTCTGCTAAAGTGAACCAGTGAGATTAAGTCATATTCGGGCAGGCCTTTCACAGATACTAGGTGTTAGGCAAAGAGAAATCACTGGAGAATACAGAGAAAAGGGAGAAGCAGTGCTTTCCAGATTGGAGAAAATGAGTATTATAAATTTTTTAGACCCTTAAACACATACTTAACTTTTTCCCCCCCATTTTATTTATTACTTCTGTAGTTTTTGTTCCCCAGTGTTTTTCTAACACTCTTATCTGTAGAAAAAATAAAACTGTATTTTTACTTTGTGAGTATTGAGAATGTATCTGAATATTCTAATATGAGTGAGGAATGCCTTCAGCTATAAATACTTTAAAAACCTCACTAATATGTCCAAAACAGAAGTTCCTTTTTCTTTCATTTCAAGAATCCCACAGATAAGCAGTTATTGGCCAGCATACCATCCCAAGATAAAGGTATCAAGAATTGGGGTACCATTTTTCTTCCTGAGCCATCATCTTTATATGTGGCATTTAACCTTATGATTATAAAATGGTTGTTTTACCTCTAGGCATTGTTTCTCTGTTCTAGGTAAGAAAGAACAAAGAGCTTTCTTCTAGTGATTTTGGTTCCCCACTCCCCCTGAAGGGATTCCTTTTACTAGAGATCTCCATGTATATTGAATTGGCCAGAACTTTTATATGTGGCCACCTCTAGCTGAAAGGAAAGCTATGAGATCCAAGTGTTACTTTCCTGCTTCTATAGGAGGAAAGCAAATAAAAAGGAATGTTGAGTGAGCTCTTCTACAATGTTTGCCAAAGAAAAGAAACTTTGCATTATAATTTCTGGTAAACACATATTTGGACCATTTGAAAAAATACTTGGAAGTTGGTAAGGGTGAATGTGAAAGTTTTGTTAGTCCTTAATTATGTTCTAAAAAAAACCCCAAGAATTGCCCGGCCTGTGGCTTAGGTGGTTGAGCATCGTCCAGTGCCCCAAATGTTGCCAGTTTGATTCCCAGTTGGGGCACATACCTGGGTTGCAGGTTTAATCCCCAGTTGGTTCATGCATAGAAGGTAACCCAAATGACATTTCTCTCTTTCTCCCTTCCTCTCTCTAAGCTTGTCCTCAGGTGAGGATTTAAAAAACAAAACAGAATTCCCACATCTCATAATTTGATCAGAGGGATTACAAAACCTTATAAACTATTAAACCTTTCGTTGGAAGGCAAAGCTGAATAATCACCATAATAAAGTCTATTTAGACTTAAACTTGTTTTTATAATCTTTTGTGAAATATAACAAGACTTGCACTTTCTTTACACTTGGCACTCTTCAGCTTTCTCAGCCAAGTTGTTATAAGAATAGTGTATTTTAAGCTAATTTTAATTTTGTTCATCTGTTCACCCAGTACAACCTTTCTGCTATGAGGACAGGATTCTGGCTCTGTGACAGGCGTCTTTTTTGGAGACCCTTCTTCAAAGAGCCCTGCTGCCTATAAAAGATAGGTAAGCCTTCTCTCCCAAGATTTTTTTTTTTTTTGCCTTCCTTCAAAAAGTGCTCCTGTTGTTCCTCTGATTTTATACCTTCACGGTTCTCAGAGACATGGAAAACCCTTTCAAATTTTTTAAAAATTATATTATTAATTAATCTTTTAAAAATGTAGATTATAGTACATTGTACTATCTAAAATTAATGGCAGCTGTTAATTCTTATCTGTTTTCCTTGAGCACTTAAAAAATACCTACAATACTGGATGGTCCTGATTAAATCCCTCACAGCATATTCAAAAATAGCAAGCCAGGATCTTAAAAATCCACAACAATTTGGAAACTAACCTTTCCTTCTTTTCTTTTTGTTTTAAACTTACCTAATTTTTTCCCATACATTTTGTTCAAAGACCAAAGTTTGAGGAATATGCTAAGTGCTGTTGGCGTTACAGAAGATACTTTCTAGCCAAAATATAGTTTTAGTGGTATCTAATATAGAATTTCAGAAAAGTATCAGTTGATGAGGGGAAGCTTTGGAGAGAAATGAAAGAAGTACCAGTTGAAATTCACCTTGGGAATAGAAAGTTTGACGTGAACAAAGATGGGGAGCAGGAAAGTACAGGGTACCTTTGACAGACACTTGCTTATGGTTAGATGCTGTGTCCAGAGTAAAGCAATGAGGTGAAGCTAGAGTAATGTAGGTTGAACGCAGACTAAGAACCCATGAGGTTGGGCATTGTATAAATAATAAGACCTTTGGGGATAGATTCATCCTTCTCATCCATTCAAAGCAATTGTTTTTTTCTACCTGAGCTCTTCGCTCTGTGGGGAAAAAGAGGGGCATGGCCTCTGATTTCCAGGAACTGGCAGTCTACCCGTGGAGAAGTACCACTTGTTCAATAAGCATTTATTGGTACATTCAAGGAGGAGAAACTATTGGGTCATGTACTTTCAGGTCTTGCATCTCATTTAGCCTTGACTCCATGAGAGAGGAGTGCATATCCTCCCGTTTGTACTTTGAGTATACAATAAATATATAATGATTTTTTTAAATGCCTTCTCTGTATTACTCTTTCCAGAGCTGCTAATTCATGTAATTTTGTCTTCAGAATTCTCTGTGTAGAACTAGTGATTTAGATTCAAATTCGACTTTAAGCAATGACTTTGGAAAGTTAATATGAGTATAAATTTACTTTTGCTTATAAGAACTTAAAAGTAAAAGCTATTGACATAAACTTTATAACGAGAAATTATCCTATTGATTGCTTCATCTGATTCCTGCTCTTTGCTTATATATATCTCCAGTAATTCATAAGCTAGACCAGGAGTTGGTAAACAGTGGTCTGTCCACCAGATTCATCTTGTGGCCTATTTTTGTACAGCCTGCAAACTGTGAACAGTTTTCCCACTTTTAAAATATTTGTAAAAGACAAATGAAGAGAGTCAGCTGTGGGGCTTTTTAAAATATATAGGTGCCAAGGCCCCACCCATGATGATTTGATTTAATACTCTTTTTTTTCCCCTCTTAAATGTACACTCAATATAGGTAAGTTGTGCCAGAAGGCAATGCTATTAAAAACCAAGTTTGTTGCCTGACCAGTTTGGCTCAGTGGATAGAGCGTCGGCCTGCGGACTGAAGGGTCCCGGGTTCGATTTTGGTCAAGGGCATGTACCTTGGTTGCGGGCACATCCCCAGTGGGGAGTGTGCAGGAGGCAGCTGATCAATGTTTCTCTCTCATCAATGTTTCTAACCCTCAATCCCTCTCCCTTCCTCTGTAAAAAATCAATAAAATATATATTTAAAAAAAAAACCAAGTTTGCTAATTGCTTTTAATAGAAAAACATGTTTATCTTAGCAAGCAGAGTGAACTAATGAAACATAACCTTGGGGTTGGAATATATCTTTAAAGGTTATCTAGTCTCCACAGATATTTTCCCATCTCAATTTTCAAAATAATTACATAGTAACTACTAAGTGCCAGTTTTAAGCAATACTCTGGAGATCAAGAAATAAGACAGGGACTCTACCCTTACGTAGTTCAATTTAGTTGGTCGGAGGGAGGAGGTCATGGATTGAAGAGAAAAGTACAGTAGAATATAACTTAACTAAAAAGAGCTGTGGACAAGGTAATGTGGAATCTCAGAAGACAGGCAGTATTTGCCTCTTTCTAGGGGCATGGGAGCAAAGATCCAAATAGGGAAACTTCATAGGTGGTTAACAGTTTGAGATGAACCTTGAAGGATAAGCAAGAGAGGTTGGCATAGCAAAAGAAAGGTATTTGGAGAACACTACTTATATAAAATTGTATTACACCCATTTTAGCTTTAAAAAATTTTTTTAGAAGAAAGGATCTAGGGGCCCATACAGGGTTTAGGGGTAAACTCAAAGACAGCCCTAATACAGAGTTTGGTTGTTCTTTGTTGCCATTCTGTATTATCTGCCAACAATTTTTATTCTTTGTCATCATTAGTAATTTTGTGTGTAATGGGAAAAAAGTTAAGTTTAACAATATGATAAATAGGTTATGGTATCACTGGCTTACTCCTATAATTTAGTAGTTTCAACTTTGGCTTAAAGAAATATATAAGTAGGTTAGTCATTTCTATATGCAACTAATATGGTAGGCGGCACACTGGACTTAATCAAAGGTCTAGGTTTTTAATAGCTCTAAGACATTAACTCACATATATATGTGCCCTTGACCAGGAATTGAACCCCAAACCTTCTGATGCATGGTCTGGCACTCTAACCACTGAGCAACATGGGTACAGCACCTTTTAATTATATTTTTAACCACATCCTGGATTCAGAGTAAACCTTGACCCTATAAATGATACAGAAGTGAACATGACAAGAAATATTTAAAAGGCTACTTTATGCCAAACACTTGTAGTTGCTAGGGACACAGAGGACTAAATAGATCAGTGATGGCGAACCTATGACATGCGTGTCAGAGGTGACGCGAACTCATTTTTTTGGTTGATTTTTCTTTGTTAAATGGCATTTAAATATATAAAATAAATATCAAAAATTTAAGTCTTTGTTTTACTATGGTTGCAAATATCAAAACATTTCTATATGTGACATGGCACCAGAGTTAAGTTAGGGTTTTTCAAAATGCTGACACGCCGAGCTCAAAAGGTTCGCCATCACTGAAATAAATAGTAGATGGGTGTCTGTTATGAATGAGATTGTCAGATCTATCCTTAAACTTGTAGTGGGGAAACTATGTAAATAACTGCAGTTTAATAAAAATGTATATATTAAATGCTTATTTTCTTTGCTGCCTTATGTGTATTTATGTATTTGATCCTCACAGAAATTCTACACCGTAGCCATAGGTCATCAAATCTACAATGCCTATAAGGCATCATTTTAATGTAAATTATAAAATGTACCCCAATATCAGAGATACACAAATGTGAAAAAGAGTGTTACATTTAGCCTTGTCTGGTATTACCTTTATTTTACAGATGAGGAAACAGGCACAGGGAAGGAAGGGTTATTTGCCTGAGAATGCAGAATTAGTCACTGGTGGAGTCAGGACTTGAACCAGGAAGTTTAGCTCTAAAACCTGTGTTCTTATTCACTGCTTCACAATCCTTCCATGAAGAAGGTATAAATGAATTACGTAGGCCAAGTACTATGGGACTATGGATTAATCAAATGGGTGGTATTATGAAAGATTTAGAGGAAGTGATTGATTATTGAGTTGGATTTAGAACCATGAGTGCAATCTAAGTAGAGGAGGAGAAATGAAAGTAGTGGTGATTTGGAAGTTCATGCAGATTTTAAGTGGGCATGGTTTAACTTTCCTTCTCAGGTCTCCCAGGGCCTCTTTCCATTACCTCCAAAATTTCAGGTTACCTGTATTTGCCTTACCTGCCAAAAATTCTCTGTACGTCCTATACCTAATAACTTATCTTCAGAGCAGCTGGTGTGGTTTTTTTTTAATACCTATAAGACCAAAGCACAAGATGTGAGTTAATGAGTTACTTTATTGCCTCTCAGCTTGAAATGAAACCTTGAGGTATGCATATCTACACAGTTTAGTTATTTTACTCTCTAGCTTTTGCTCTTTCCCATGCTAACCTTTATCAGTCTAAAAAATGATACTTTACTGAATTCGTACCTTTAATTTGTCACAGAATAATTTGTAACTGGTTTTTGAAGATAAGTGAAATTCAATATAAATAACAATTTGGATGGTGTGTCCAGTCTTATCAGAACGTAATGAAATAAACATGATGTATCCTGTCTAGTTAATGAAAGTATCATTGAGTCTATCTAACTGCTTTTTATTCTATGTATCTATTATATATATCTGCCTTGCCTTTATTTTTTTTTTAATATATTTTATTGATTTTTTTACAGCGAGGAAGGGAGAGGGATAGAGAATTAGAAACATCGATGAGAGAGGAACATCGATCAGCTGCCTCCTGCACACCCCCCACTGGGGATATGCCTGCAACCAAGGTACATGCCCTTGACTGGAATCGAACCCGGGACCCTTTGGTCTGCAGGCCGACACTCTATCCACTGAGCCAAACCGGTCAGGGCTGCCTTGCCTTTAAGGAAAGCATGCATTTCAAGTTTTTGTAGGAAATTACATTTGCATAATGAAAGAATTTTACAAAAAGAAGCACTTAAAATAGTAATAATAGCTAATATTTATTAAGTGTTTTCTAATGCAGGACACCATTAAAGTACTTTCATGTATTGCATTTACTGTCCATGAAATCATAATTACTATTATTTCCCTTGTTTTGCAAATGAGGAAACCAGTGCCTAGAGATGTGCTGGGGCTAGAATTTGAAACCAGGAAGCTTGCCTCCAGATCCTACACTCTTACCTATTATTTTGTACCTCTATAGTATTTTTGCAATCTGTTTGTTAATAGGTAATAGATTGCCGAAACCGGTTTGGCTCAGTGGATAGAGCATCGGCCTGTGGACTGAAGGGTCCCAGGTTCAATTCCGGTCAAGGGCATGTACCTGGGTTGCGGGCACATCCCCAGTGTGAGATGTGCAGGAGGCAGCTGATCGATGTTTCTCTCAAGTCGATGTTTCTGACTCTCTATCTCCCTCCCTTCCTCTCTGTAAAAAATCAATAAAATATATTTAAAAAAAAAAAAAAGGTAATAGATTGTCTATTTAAAAAACTGTAGAACACTATTTCTTCTAGGTGATATTAAATATAGAACGAAGCATAATTTTAATTAAGTGTTTGTACCACAGTAATTTTAGGAAGATGGTTTGATTATCCTTTATCACTGCAAATTTTAAACTATTATTACTCCCAACCTGCAGGTTTTTAAATGGTGCCATATTGTGTGTGCCTTAAAAAATTTTAATGACAGCCTTAAATTATCTAATTTGAGGATAAAATAATAATGTTTATAACATTGTTTCCCCTTGCTCACCCTGTCCAACCCTTTCTATAATAATAACTTAGTTTCTTGTAAAATATTTGAATGTGTTACAGGTCCAGATTTTATTACCCTCTGACTAAAGAGGGGTATTTAATAGTGATGATTTTATTCTATGTATTAAGTGCATCAACAGAACTTAGGAATTTTTAGTATTCCTTTTCAGGCCCTATTGTGGTTCTTATGAATTATGTGGATGCTTAATAAACTTAAAACTTAATTTAAGTTAATTACAGAAATTTGTGGTGAACCATTAATGACTTTCGAGCAACCCCTACTATCTAAAACACCTCTGAGAATTAGGAAATAAGTAAAAATGACTCTAAATAGCAAAAATCCATAGAAAAACTCATATACTTTACTTTTAGAAGTATGTCAGCTCCTTGACACCTCTTAAGTGCATTTTTTAGTGGTTCCCAGCTGACAGTACTACTGAGTTAATTCAAGGTGATATTATGCTTAAGTAAATATGTACAGTGATGGCAGTGGAGCAAGAGAAAAGAAAAACACTAAGCCAGCAGGTGGACATCCCCCGAGGGGTCCCAGAATGCGAGAGGGCACAGGCGGGGCTGAGGGACCCACCCGAGTGCACAAATTTTTGTGTACCGGGCCTCTAGTATATTCATAAATAGTTACTTAGCAACTATTGTGCACCATGCACTATTTTAGGAGTGAGGGGATACATAGATGAACACGGTGGTCAAAACAATCCCTGTCCTTATGGAATTTACATATGAATTGGGAGAGACTGACGGTAAATAACGGCATATTAATAGTACCTGTATTAGAGTTTTTCAGGATCATGTGAGGTAATTAATGCACATAAAGTTTTCTATCTAATAGTGTAGAATAAATGTGGGCATCTATCATTTTTAGTGTTTGATTCTTGACTTCACATGACTAGTCTTATTTGGCATAAAATTAAATTTATTAGGTATGTTAGTCATCTCAAACATTAATTAGTAATACTTTATTATTGGTGATACTGAAAACATTAATTTTCTCTAATGTTGATGGGTAAAGAGGAGTAGAGAGAGATGACATTTAATCTCATCAATGTATATACTTTGCTTTCCTTTACAACAGCCACCAAAAAAGACATCTAAAAAAGAAAAACCTAAACAGAAAGCCACTTCTAAAAGTAAAAAATCTGTAAAGAATGCTAATGTGAAAAAGGCAGATAGCAGCACCACCAAGAAGAATCAAAACAGTTCCAAAAAAGGTATGTTAGAAATTATACATATTCAGCAACTTTAAAGATATAACATACATGCTGTAATGTACTTTGTAAGTGTTTAGAAAATAGTTAAACTCAGAAGAACATTGGGGGGGAAGTAGTACACCAGTTTTTTATCGTTTATAATTTTTCAAAATTGACATTTGTATGTTTTATAGGTAATTTATAGAGGTGATTTATAACTTTTTAAATCTAGGATCCCTTTGAGAATCTGATGACTGCTTATAGATTTTTTCCCAATATATGTTGAATGGTAATTTACTATGTAAGAAAAATTTTATTCACATGTAATGTCTTACTTTTAGAAAGTGAATCTGAGGATAGTTCAGATGATGAACCTTTAATTAAAAAACTGAAGAAACCTCCTACAGATGAAGAGTTAAAGGAAACAGTAAAGAAATTATTGGCCAGTGCTAACTTGGAGGAAGTTACAATGAAACAGATTTGCAAAAAGGTAATTGAACAGGTGCTTGGATATGTTTGCTTTTATTCAAAAAATTCTTTCACCCATTATTCAGTTCGAAGCCAGATTCTTATATGCATTCATTCATTTATTGAACACATACTATTGAACTACTACATGCCAGGCACTCTGTTTACAGGTCTGGGATAACCACATTAAATATAGTAAGTCAAAGCCTCTGCCCTTTGGAGTTGTTTCATAAATAACAGTAGAATGTACACAGTGAATAAAGTGCTGCATTCCAAACTACACAGGAAGCTATCTTTTCCTGATATGGAAACTTTATTGATGCATCTTTAGATTATGTTAGTTTTACAAAGCAAAATTCCATGGCCCACCTGATTTTCAGTCAGTGTTACTATGATAAAGAGTTGTTATAGATTAGGTACTTAGCTCAGACTTCTGTGACATTCTGATACTTCTCAGGAAATAAAATGATCAAGTCTTGAATATGATTCAGTATTCTACCTCAATATTGGAAAATTTTGTAATTTGGTTTCTTACAGTAAAATGAAATTGACATTTGAAATGTATCAATTGTGAAATATTCTATACCTTCTAAAGTCATTTATCATTTTTTAATTTATTCGTTCAGTACTCACTGAGTCTCTACTACATATCAGGTCCTGGGATAAATGTTAGAGGTAGAGCTGGAGAAGACATTACTTTGCTTTAGGGAGATATTATTTCACTTTCAAGTCCAGTGGAATTGAAAGACATCCGTTTTGGTAATTAGAGTACAACTAGAGGCCCAATGCACAAAATTAGTGCAAGGGGCTCGGCCCTCACAGCTGCAGCGGCTTCCCTCAGCCCTTGAAGCCCCGGCTTCCTCCGGAAGGTCGTTTGGCTGTCCGGTCTAATTAGCATATTACATTTTTATTATTATAGATGTTTGAGGGCTCTGTTGGAAGAGTGAAAAAAGGTGCTACAGCACTATCCAACTTGGGATTGAGAGGGAGGGGGTTGTGGAAATCTGGAAAAGCACCTTGGAAGAGATCTTAGAGGATTAGCTGTCCCATACAGTTGAGGAACATTGACACATTCACAAAATGTGACAAATAATGACTGAAGAGTAGTGATTAGTTTAATTTGTCTGAAGAGTAGAGATGGAAGTAAGTCACAGGTTAGAAAATACTAGTTTTTCAGTTCCTAAGTATGCCATGTTACAGAGTTTGGTTTTCTTCCTGAAACTAACAGGGAATTGGGAGGTTGGGTAGGTTATTGAGAGCTATTTGGGAGGGTCGTAACTCAATTAGGTTTTATTTTTTAATAGTCATCCCAGACACATCAAGGACAGACTGGTGAAAATAACATGAGAGACAAGAAACCCAGTTCATGTCATAGTCAAAGTTATTGGGTTGGCACAATCCAAGTCAGATATCAAGATAGCCTGGCCAAAAGTAGTATAAGAATTGGGTGCACTAGGGAACAGAATAAAAGGTATACTTTTTGAGAAAAGATGAGTTTTGTTCTAGACATTTTAAGATGGGGGTGCTTAGAACATTAAAGTGAGAGAAATTCTGAACATTGTAGTTCTCCAAATTAGGAGAGAAACCTAGACTAGGATATTGCTGCGAATTAAAGCCAGAAATATAGATCGGCTGCCCACGGAAGAAGACAAAGGGTGAGAAACGCAAAGGACAGAGTCCTGGAGAGGTAATTTCCACAGAATATAAGAAACTATAGAGTTAGTAGTAGAGGCAAGGCCAGAGAGTGGTGCTATGAAAGCCAAGAGGAAACATTTTCAAGGGTGAGGAGTAGTGCCAGTTAAGAAAAAGGAGTCAGCTTACATGGGGCGGTGGGTATGGAAAAGCAAACATGTCCTTTAAACAAATGAAAACATGCATAGCCTTCCCTAAACTAATGAGGAAGATAGAAATAAAAAGGGAATACTTTTGTTTATTAGCTTGACAAAATATTTATGAGGAATAAAAGTTTTCATGGTTGGCAAGGATAAAGGGAAACATTTTCTCATGCTTTAAGGTGTAAACGCTTTGGAGAACAATTAGGTAATATCTTAAAATTTAAATTGCAAATACCCTTTAACCTAGCAATTCCATTTCTAGGTGTCTATCCTAAAGACATAGTCACATCTGCACAAAATGATTACAATAATGTTCAACATGTCTAATACTGAAAAGTCAGAAACCAGGTAAATGGCCTTCCATAGGGAAATTATTAAATTGGTAACCACATCCATATTTTTGGAATACTTTGTAGCAGTTGAAAAGAACATGGAAAAATTTTTCAGGTATTGTCAACATTTTAAAACATAGAATACTATCCCATTTATCTAAATGCAGAAAGACTGTATTGCCATTGTGTATATACATTTTTGTATAAACTCATTTTTCAAGGAAGATCTGGAAGAATACACAGCAAACTGATAACTGGTTTCCTCTGAGGAGAGGGGGGATGAGGGCAGAGTAGAGGGAAACTAGTTCTGTCCCTTTGAATGTTTGTTTTTTGAGCACATTTATGTAATTTTAAACAGGGATCACTACTATGGAGAGGTCAAGTGAGAAGGACTTGAGGGTTTTTTGGACTGGACAATTAGGAGATAATTGTTCACATAAGAGCAATTTAAATGGGTGGTAAATGAATAATGAGGAAAGTGAATGAATTTAAGCTTCTGTTTGAAGCAGCTTGCCTAAGGAGGGAAATAGATGAGGGAAGTGGATGCAAGTTAGTAAAATACTAAAGTCAGGGAGAGAAAGTGCAAGCATGTGTTAGGCTACTGGGAATGAAGCAGCTGAAGACTTAGGAGAGGAGGGATGGCTGTCTGCAGAGGGACAGGAAATGGGGAGTTGAACCTAGACACAGATAAACTGGAGGGAAAGAGGTATGTCAGAAAGTTGAAAAATTTGTAATACTACTTGGCTGAGAACAGGAATGTGGGACACTTGTGTAAGTGGATGAAATTGCCATTGACAGGAGGAATGAAAGGAACTGCTTAGAAATACTTGGGATTGCTGGGGAGGCTCTGACATTGAATACCATGGACTTAATAGTAAAACAGGATCACTCTTCAAAGTGCTTACATGTTCCCACAGCAATCTTTCCTCTGGGCCTAACCATAGAAAAGTTGGTAGACCAATTCAGGTTTGGAGGTTTGTAGAGAATGAATAAAAGACAGAGGAGTGTAAATGATTGACTATATTTTCAGGGATTGGCAAACTAGCTTGTGGGCCAATTCTATCTTACTGTTTTTGTATTGTAACCCAGCCATGCCCATTCATTTAAGTATTATTGCCTATGGCAGCTTTCACGCTACAATGACATAGTTCAGCGGTTCTCAGCCTGTGGGTTGCGACCCTTTTGGGGGTCGAACGACCCTTTCACGGGGGTCGCCTAAATACGTCCTGCATATCAGATATTTGCATTACAATTCGTAACAGTAGCAAAATTACAGTTATGAAGTAGCAACGAGAATAATTTTATGGTTGGGGTCACTACAACATGAGGAACTATATTAAAGGGTCGCAGCATTAGGAAGGTTGAGAACCTCTGACATAGTTGATGTGACAGAAAATGTATTCCTGGAAAAGCTGAAAAGATTTATTAATCTGGTCCTTTAAAGAAAAGTGTGCTGACCTTGAACTACACCACAGGAGTGAAGCTGGCAGGGTGCATATGGAGTCAGGACTAGAAGTCATTGTAAAGTCAAGCAGCAGGTATCCTATATAATA
Source organism: Myotis yumanensis (assembly GCF_028538775.1). Classification (NCBI taxonomy): domain Eukaryota; kingdom Metazoa; phylum Chordata; class Mammalia; order Chiroptera; family Vespertilionidae; genus Myotis; species Myotis yumanensis. The sequence continues at coordinate 78,672,467 of NW_027223753.1, forward strand.
AAAGGCCAGTGACCATAACGGTGTAACAACCAGAACGACCGATCTACCAGTCGCTATGAGGTGCATTGACCACCTCTCGGTCCCTCCCCGCTGGCCCACAGGCTCTGATCGCCTGATGGCAAATGGGTAACCAGGGTGGGCAGCGGCGGGTCGGGACTGGGGACTGGCAAGTGGGCAGAAAATGGCCCTGATCGCAGGCTAGGCCTAGGTACCCTACCTGCACACGATTTCTTGCGCTGGGCCTCTAGTCAGGTTGATAAAGGGGAAATTTAGAGTAAGAGTTTAGAAGTAGAGGACTCCTGAGACCTGCTGGGTCTGAGTGATTCAGCTTTGAGGAGGGGATTGCACAATGAGTAAAGTACACTAGAGTTCAAGTTGAATTATAAGTAATTGGACGATACAACAGAATAAAATGTGAATATCTCTGAAGAATATCTGACCTGCCAAAATAAAGAATTCAGTTCTACCTAGATGTTTTGTTTTCCTCACCTATGTTTATTGTTAATGCAACTGATATTTCCAGTTTAAAACAGAATCCTTGCATGCTACTTTACTTTCTCTATATAGAGTATTATTAAAACTCATTTGCAAGGGAATTCTCTAGTGAACCAGAGTACTATTAGAACATACATGCAGCTATTTATATATACATTTCTTTTTTGTCCAAAGATAGAGCATTATTGGATTTTTAACATAGTTTTTCCTTTTCACTACAGGTATATGAAAATTACCCTGCTTATGATTTAACTGAAAGAAAAGGTTTCATAAAAACAACTGTTAAAGAGGTAAATATATTCACCGTTTCTAACTTTGATCATTTGGGACATAAGAGACAAAGAAACGTATATCAGAATTGCATATTTTTCAAACTATCTGACTAAACACATTTGATCCTCAGATTTCCTTAAAATGGATGGGGAAAGATATTTCTTTTTATTCCCATTTTAGAGCTTAAAAAATAAAGCCTGCACATTAGTGACAACACCTGACCTTGGATGAGGACGATACAGGTTCTGTCTACTGGGCATCTCAGAGCACTCACACAACTACTTGAGCACATGTTTCTGTCCACCAGTCAAAGGCAGGAGAAAACCAACAATAGCTATAGTTTATATGGATCCCAACTGATTTCCCAAGGTCACAATAGTAAAATAAAGTTTAAAAATGAAATAAAGTTTTATGCCTCATGTATACCTAATATTGTATGTTTGGTATGGGAAAATAATGTTTCTCTTTTCATTACAGCTAATTTCTTGAGATAGAGGACAGAGACAGATGACTTGTTCCATGGATTTAAAGATTTCATTTATACCATTATACCAGCAAAGAGAATGTATTTCCTTTTCTAAATCCTTGCAAGCATTGTGTAGAATTTACTGCTGACTTTTTTATCTTGGGTGTTAATGTAAATTTGCATTTGCCATTTTTTAAATTGCATTTCTGTGCAGTTTTTAGTTTAAAATTTTGCATGGCAGTAATTGTTCCTTGCTTTTATAGTTGCATTTTGTACATTTTGGATTTCTTTATATAAGGTCATAGATTCTTAAACTGTTATAGTTTTTAGTGCAGTTAATATTAGCTTAAGACATTTTTAATTGACTAGGACAGAAACTGTTATAACTGGCATTTATACATGCAGAAACCAATGCAGTATTTAGTATATGACATATTTTGAATACAGCACATTTGTCGGTGTAAAAACTCAATGGCAGTGTGTTCATCGTATTAAGAATGTGCAAGCTTTAGCTGTCCAGATGACTAAATTGGAACTTTTCTCCTGCATGTATAGATATGTCAATTTGTCAGCATGACGAAAGTGACAGATGTTATTTTTGTATTTTCAAAAACAAATTGGTTGTATATAGTTTTTTTATTTCTTTTGTGAGATCAATTTTTAAACCCATATAGATAGGTATCTTTACAGTTATAAACTGAAATGTCAGTGTTCAGCCAGATGGTATTATAGAGCAGTGGAAGTCAGAATTCAGTAAAGAAAACACTGAAGGACACGAACAGATAGTTCTCCACTTTGAAAGTGTCATCGATTTGTAGTTTTAGTTTCAATTCTGCAACCATTGTCTGTAGACACATTTTCTATTAAGGATAGACCAAAATCAACAGAACTTCAAAAATTTAGGGAAAATTGGGATTAAGTACAAGAACATTTGGCTTATAATAAATGACTGATTTTTCATTAACTGCTTTTGCCCATATAAAATGCTGATATTTAGAGGAAACCTGGACCTTTATAATTATGACAAAAAGTACAAGGTGTAATGCCAGAATTGTGTAGGCAGTAGTATCTCTGACAAAGTATTTCTCAAAAATGGTAAGACTTATTTTTAACATTAAAGAAATTTAATGTGTCTGTAGAATTATAACTATTGGGTTTTAAATTTTGGCTAATCAGGATTCTAGGTGATTCAACATATGGGCCACCCCTGAATGAAACTAATTTGTCTTTTAAATTGACTGTCTTAATCAGTTTATTTTTATTAAATAATTTCTGAATTTTAAAACATGCTGCTTGAGAGAATTAAGCCTTTTGATAAACCAGTTGAGTATTTAAAATAAAAATATCTTTGCATCATAGAACAGAAATATGTAAACATCTGTTGATTGTTAACAGGTATTTTCACAGTTTTGATTTGTTTCTTGATAAAGTTGTTAAGATGTTAGGAAAAGATACACTTAATAAACGAATGAAATAAACTAAGACCTACGAATTGGCCTTTGATTTTAAATATAATTTGTTCCTATAAACAGCTATATCAGTGATTCCCAAAGTGGGTGCTACCGCCCCCTGGTGGGCACTGCAGTGATCCAGGGGGGTGGTGATGACCACAGGTGCATTTGGGGGCGATGAGTAACTGCTATTAAAATTTTAAAAAAATTAATTTCCAGGGGCTGAGTAATATTTTTACTGGAAAGGGGGCAGTAGGCCAAATAAGTTTGAGAACCACTGATCTATATATATATAAAAGCCTAAGCTACCATCACGATCGAACAGGCTGTGTGGGGCGACCAGGCTGGCAGGGGGGTTAGTGAGGGATGACCAAATGACTGAGCAGCAGGCTGCAAAGATGGTGGTGCCCACAGCCAATAAGGAGGGAATATGTTAATTGACTGCCACACCCCCCACAGCCACAAGATGGCCAGCAGGGGAGGGTAGTTAGGGGTGACCAGGCCAGCAGGGGAGGGTAGTTGGGGGTGATCGGGCAAGCAGGGGAGAGCAGTTAGGTGTCGATCAGGCTGGCAGGGGAGTGGTTAGGGGGCAATCAGGCAGGCAGGCGAGCGGTTGGGAGCCAGCAGTCCAGGATTGTGAGAGGGATTCCAGATTGGAGAGGGTGCAGGCTGGGCTGAGGGACCAACCACCCCCTCCTCCCCCTCCCAGTGCATGAATTTTGTGCACCGGGCCTCTAGTTGTCAATAAAAGTAATGAACAATGATTTTGTCTTCACATTTGATATCTTAACTTAGAGGTTTTTATAGCATCTACCCTCTATATGAGAATTTCAGAACATGGGTGTTTAAATGGATTTAGCCCTGGAGGCAAGTAATGAGGATTTTAAAAAGTATATACATTTACCATACTTAATATTAAGTAGGTTTTTCCTTTGTTTGTAGCACAAGTTTAAGCGCCCAGTGACTAAAGTAATAATTTACTGTGAGCCATTTCAAATGTAAAATATTTTGCATTTATCACTTAAATTATAGCCTATGTAATTTAGAGTGTTGTGCAGTGATTAACTAAGTACACTACAAAGAAATCACCGGGGAAACCAGAAATGATTTACAAAAGTAAGTTGATCAAGGTTAATAGTTGTTTACTTTATGACCATTTAATTGAAAGGGGATATAGAGTAATACCTATGATCTAAAAGGTCTAAACAGGGTTTGGAGGTGAAGGGATTGAGTTGGTGGGTGTAAAGTTCGGGATGAAAATGTAACTATTTAATAAAGTGTGTTTTCATTACTACAATGCAAAGTGTATTTGAAAAAGTCTAGTTTTTATTAAGTAGTTTTACACAACAAGCTGTTCACAATCTGCAGTTAAAACATATATTCACAGCTACTCAATTACAAAATCTTCAGAACAATGAAAAACATATTCAGAGTAACTCAAGAATTTAAAGGAAAGTACCTTAAAGAACAAAATGTCAGATGTAGACACTTGAGACAAGAAATGAGGATTTTTTTTTATATACATTTACCATACTTTATTACGTAGGTTTTTCCTTTGTAGCACAAGTTTAAGTGCCCAGAGACTAAAGTAATAATTTACTGTGAACCATTTCAAACGTAAAATATTTTGCATTTATCACTTAACACATGCTATTTTTTAAATGTTTAACTTTAAAGCAGAACACTCCCCAAATAGTACCGTCTCATCAGATAAATATCAACATTTCCCTGTGTTAACATAGAAACTAATATCCTTTATTTTTCTTTATTTGTATCATACTTTGATGGGAGTGGAAGTGTGTCTGAGTTCACCAAAGATACCATACATTCTTTGCATATGATACTTTGTATTTATAAGCTGACTCTAAATTTAAAAAATACCTAATATTTTGAAAAGTGGCTTTAAAATCATTTTGCATCCCCTTTGTTTTTGAGTCCTTTTTTAAAGCAGATCAACAATATAATTGAAAAACCTGTTCAGAGACTTTAAAACAAAAGAACTTGTTATCCATGATTTTACCTGTAAACTGAAATTTCTTGGCAAGTTAAGCATCCTGAAGACCCTGAAACCAACGTCTATTTTTAATGACATTTTTTTGGTCATGAGTGAAAAAAGGAGAAAGGAAGTATTTGCCATGTTCTCAGGCTCTTACGATATGGCTTATAAAATATGTAATATTTATCAGGACTTCACATTTTCCTGCAGTTTTCCAGTGGACCTGCCTATGGAATACTGAAAACATAATCCTATAAAAAAGACAGTGCGAAGAGGCTATTATTCTGACAAGATATTTTTGCTAGTAGTTGCCAAAATTAAGGCTATTTAAAGTGTGCCATCTGCCCAAACTTGGCTCAAAGAAAAATAGCCCTATAGTTTATGTCTAGTATCAAGACCACACTATCTCTACCCCATTTTCAATGGTACAAACCTGGTACTGCTTAAGAATGGAAAATTTTGCTCTTTTGCCAATGAGTGCACAAATCTAAAATGTTTTATCACAAAAGATACCTGAATTTAAATTTCTTTTGAAAACCCAATGGGAAGTATAATATAAAGTAGTCTAGAAGCTTCATTACTTTTGATTGAAGAGTTTGTGCTGTATCCAAAAAGGAAAGATTTCTATCTAAATTTTAAGTGAAAGCTCAATATTGGAGCTATACAAAAATCTTAAGGCTCATTGGCAAAGGTAGTGATAAGTTGTCACAGAAGAAAAATACATGGCTCTATTTTTTTTAATGATTTCTGCTTGATTTTTCAATTTGTGAAAATTGATCAGCTAAACAAAAAGTCAAATTTAAGGGACTCTCCAACCATGGAAGAATCATATCCAAAGAATGAAAGCAGATAAAAGAGGTCTTAATTTAAGCTTATATTCTACCTTTTTCTGAAATCCAGAAGATTTAGCATTAGACTTGTGGAAAACGTAATAAAATATAAGTGCTTATAAATTGGTTCTTAGGGCTAATGCTTTCAGAGTGGTGACATGGGTTTACATTATCAAACCACCTTAGAAACATTTTCAGTTTTGTTATCCAGAGAGGTTTTTGTTTGATTTTATGAAAGTGAGGTTAACGTGTTTCAAACTTTCCCATTTGAGGTACAGAAGAAAGCTGGGTCCAGACAAAATCCATTTAAAATGCTGCAATCTTGCTTGCTTCTCGAACACCACTCAAATATGCCCCTGTAACCGTTTGTGGAAAATGTCTGTTTGTTGCCTGTAAAAAATAATTGCATAATTTGAGGTCACGTATAAGGAATTCAGATGATAATCAAGTGATACAAGCTTATGCCTTCTGATCCTCTTAAAGACTAGTGCCACTCCTGTGTGCTGATGCTAACAGTACTCACCCATCTAGCACTTGACCTTTTCTGGTGATCTTCCATGCCTTACCAAATGCATCCATTCTACAATGTATTCAGCACTCCTGTGAAGTACTGTTTGGCATTCAATAAGGTACTTACATATGCCAAGTACTGGAATTAAGTACAGTGAATAAGATACAGTGCTTCTCATCAGACAAGTAATCTAGCTCTTAAGTCAGCAATAAATGAAATAAGCACAGAAACTGAATCACATTTAATCCACAGTTGATGTTTTGCTAGATTGGTGGAACAAAAGGATGGAGTTGAGGTACTCAAAGGACCAGTGAAACAGGAAGGGAAAAGTCAAAAGGTTGAGGGGCTGTCAATGGGACAACCTCACTTTGAAGGAGTTTGTAGTGGGAACAATAAGCAAACCTAGAACAGGAAAGTAGGCCTGGATAATGGCTACTTTCCCACAGAGTGAGCAGGTCTTGGAAAGTGGATAAGAAACAGATGAAGTTCCGTGTGAACTACTTTATGTTCCATGTCACCTAAATTGGCTGGGGTGAAAGGGATGTGACATGGAACCTAGAAGCGACAAAAACTCCAATAAATGGGTCATATCAGCAGGGATACAATTACTAGTAGGAGGAGAGAGTGACTGACAGAAACCAGAAAGAAATGGGTTTTATAGAAAGTACCTAGCAAAGGAAAGCAAAAAAGGTTCTACATCCTGCTCATTAGAGCACATGAGCATAATATGGCCATCACCTGGAAGCAGCTGACAGTGTAGCCAGGTATGCAGGTGTTATACCCTGTTCCTACAAAGTTGGCTCTTCACAGGCCAAGGACTAGTCAAAGATCACTGGTTTCTAAATGATGGTCTTTTGTGATCATTTAAAAATCATTAGAAAAAGTAAAAACACTACTCTATTGTAGATAAAGCTAGAGATCTTGATAATTCCAAACTATAACATACAAAAAATGAAAGCAGATAAAAGTGCTGAGAAGTCACTTTGCCAAGTTTGGGGGGTAGGATAGGATGAAGTGATAACAAAAGCAAGCCAATTCACCCCAAAGAATCCTTAAAAAGTCTCAGCCACTGAGAGCACCAGGAACCATGGAGGCAGAGAGATTGGGCATAAGTGAAAATGGAATTAAACGCTATGAAGAGCATTCTGGCCCCTCCCCAGGTTTCCCACTGCCACCTGCTATACCCACCACCCCCCAGGGTATCAGGGCAGAGGTAAGGTGCCAAACAAAAGGGGGATTAAGTGAAGTCTTCATGACTAAGGCTTCAGGCTCTCAGAATGCCAGGAGCTGAGCTTTCACCTACATGTTCCCACAGAAAAGCTATAGATACTGATTTGAGGATTCAACCCCCGTTGATGAGCTTTGCTAGAGCTTTCGATTGTTTTTTTAAAAATGACTCAAAGCCCTGGCCAGTGGAGCTCAGTTGGGTGTTGTCCTGTGTACTAAAAGGTGGTCAGTTCAATTCCAAGGCACATACCAGGTTTGCAGGCTCAGTACCTGGTAGTGGCCATGCAGGAGGCAGCCAGTTGATGTTTTGCTTTCACGTCAATGATTCTCCCTCCCTCTCTCTAAAATCAACAAAAAATATTTTTTAAAAAATAAAATGCCTCACTGAAATCTGAGCAAGGAATGGCTATTTGGACATGTGGGAAGCACCAGCTAAAGGATATAAGATAGTAACTCAGAGGAGTCATGCAAGGAACAAGTTAGAAGAAACTACCACAAAAGAATAATCGGAGAACAATAAAGTGCTCATAGATGCCAAAATTTTAAGTCAGTGTAAAGATTGGATGACAAATATCCCCATCACAAAAGTAAAATAAAAAGACAGATGAATAATAGCAAAGAAAATAAACATATAGGAGTTCTAATATATGTAACAGAAGATCAGAAATAAAGAAAAAATGCAGAAAATAAAAGTAAAATCTAGGGCTGAAGGACATGAGTTTCTAGATGCAAGGAGTCCAAAAAATGCATAGAAAGGACTGGAAATCAAAACAGCAGATAATTTCTCAGCAGAAGTAAAACAAGAAAGATCGCTCACATTAGGATAGTTATCAAAAAAACGAAGCAGTGTTGAGGATGTGCAGAAACTTGAACTCCTGTGCCCTGTTGGTGCGAATGTAAAACAGTTGCTGTGGAAAACTACAGTGGTTCTAAAACTTAGAATTAGTATATGATCCAGCAATGAATGTCTCTTCTGGGTAAATATCCAAAAGAACTGAAAGGTTGTTGAAGATATATCTGTATACCATGTTCACAACAGCATTGTTCATAAGAGAGAATTTTTTTAAAAAGGTGGAAGAAACTCAAGTGTGCATGACAGATTAATGGGAAAATAAAATGTGATATGTACATATAATGGAATATTATTTAGTCTTAAAAAGGGCATTCTGACACATGCTACAACACAGATGAACCTTAAGGACATTATGCTAAGTGAAATAAGCCAGTCACAAAAGGACAAATACTGTATGATTCCACTTATATGGTGATGTTCCTTGAAAAAAATTCATAAAGCAGAAAGTGGTAGCTGCCAGGGGCTGGGGTGAGGGGAGTTGTTCAATGGGGACAGAGTTTCAGTTTTGCAGGATGAAAAAGTTCTGGATATGGATGGTGGTAAGGGTTGTATAGCAATGTGAATGTATTTAATGTCATTTAACCATACTCTTAGTTAAGTCGGTTATGTGTAGTTTATCACAATTTTAAAAATCAACATATAAAAAGAAGAGGGGTCTAGAACAGGGGTGGGCAAACTTTTTGACTCGAGGGCCACAATGGGTTCTTAAACTGGACTGGAGGGCCGGAACAAAAGCATGGATGGAGTGTTTGTGTGAACTAATATAAATTCAAAGTAAACATCATTACATAAAAGGGTAAGGTCTTTTTTTTTTTTTAGTTTTATTCATTTCAAACGGGCCGGATCCGGCCCGAGGGCCGTAGTTTGCCCATGGCTGGTCTAGAAAATTAAAACCCCCAGCCCTGGAAAGTGGTCAGGAGGAGATGTTCCCGGGAGGACAGCTCTGCAGGAGTCCTAGAGATCAACCAGCACAGATGGGAGCAGAGGAATGAGGATGCCAGGAACAGGGGTTTTAAAAAAAGGACTAACACCAGCTCATAGAGATTCAACTGTGATTGAGAGATGACTGAAGGGTGGGAGGCTAGGATTAGGGGCTTCTAGTCAAAATGGTAGTGTAGGTAAATGTATCCTCCCACAACCACATCAAAATTACTTGTAAATTACAGAACCATCATTAAGAACCACCTGAAATCTAGCTGAACAGAATTCCTACAACAAATGATATAAAGAAGCCACATGAAGGTTGGCAGGAGGGGAGAAAATGCAAGTGGTTTGGTCCTGTATCCATGTGTGGCAGCTAAAAATCGGGAAGAATATCTTGGCTTTGGAAGTACCCCCCACTCTCCCCAGGAGCAAGTGGTCCCAACCCCACACCCAGCCCAGGGTTCCAGTGCCAGGAAGAGAAGTCCCCATAATGTTTAGCAGTAAAAACCAATGGGGACTGTGGCTGAGTGAGACAGAGGCTGCTGGAGTACCAGGCAGTTCCTCTTAAAGGACCCAGGCATAGACTTAGTCAGACTCATTTCCTCTGAGCTCCAGCACTAGGGCAACAACTTGAAAAGCACCAGACAAAAGGGAGGAACTGAATTGTTTGGCATTAGGGCGAGAACTGAAGGAGCTTCTTTCTCCCCAACAGAAGTGCTGGCAGAGGCAAGTGTTCCCTTTCTGAGCCCTCCCCTGAGACCTGGCAGACAGGCGCCATATCTGAGTCTCCATCAACCTGGCTCACACTGTTGGCCCTGCCCTGGTGATTCCCTGAGATCCTACCCCACCCAATTTGCAGGCCCACCCAAGCTGTTTCCAGTGGCTTTTCTGTACAAATTGCTGTCTTGACTCATACTTCAGACTTTCCTAAAATTTCTCAAACAAGCAGCATCTGGCCTTGGTGTGCCCAGTACTTCTTGTTTAGTGGCCCCAGGCCCAGCACACTAGCAGCAGCCAGCCTTGGTTAGCAGCTTGACCTCACCTGGACACCTCCAAGCCCAGCACAAGTAGCAGCAATTTTCCGATCATTTAGTATCCTATGCTGGGGGCCCCAGCAGAATACAAGAGGCTGCTGACCTAGGCTTGCACCTTTAGGGAGGCCCCAGAGCCACTGCACCTGGTGGACAACTTTAGACCATGTTGAAGCACCACCCAAACACATCTGTAATACTTTCAAACAATAAAGATAAATTAAAAAAACAACAACAGTAAAATGCAAGAAGTTAAAGACAAAGAGAATCTTAAAAGCAACAGAAGAAAAACAGTTACCTACAAGGGAGCACCCATAGACTGTCAGCTGATTTCTCAACAGAAACTTTGCAGGCCAGAAGGGAGTGGCAAGAAATATTCAAAGTGATGAAAAGAAGGATCTACAACCAAGATGACTCTACCCAGCAAACCTATCATTTAGAATCAGAGGACATATAAAGAGCTTTCCAGACAAGAAAAAGCTAAAGGAGTTCATCACCACCAAACCAGTATTACATGCAATGTTCAAGGGTCTTCTTTAAGAAGAAGAAAAAAGATTAAAAATATGAATAATAAAATGTCAATAAATACATATCTATCAACAATGAATCTAATAAACAAAATAAACAAGCAGAACAGAAACAGACTCATAGTTAACTTTTTGATGGTTGCCAAATGGGAGGGGGGGTTGGGAATGGCTTAAAAAGGTGAAGGGATTAAGAAGTACAAATTGGTAGTTACAGAATAGTCATGGGAATGTAAACTACAGCATAGGGAATATAGTCAATAATATTCTGGTAACTGTGTATGGTATCAAATGGGTTAGAAATGTATCAGAATCATTTAGTAAGTTATGTAATGTCTAATCCTCATATATATACCTGTAACTAACATACTGTATGTCAACCATAATTGAAAAATAAAAAAATATTTAAAGTTAAAAAAGAATTAAGCTAATGAAAAAAGGGCTTATAATGACTGTGTAAGAATGGAATCAATGAACACCCTGACTTGGCAATAAGCAACATTTACCTAGCCACATCACATAAACATTAAATGGGCTAAATCTTTTAACCTGACAGAAAGTCAGTAGATAATGTCTAACTTGTTAAATCAGAAGAAAATATAAATATTTTAAAACAAAGTAAATTCCAGAAGATATAACAGAAAGAGTTAAAAATTGCTCTGGGATTCTGAGGAGGATGTTGAGAGGACATCTGTTGTTTGTCATCATAAGATTTGACAGTATTTGACACAGGTTTTAAACTCTGGACATATATCATTTTAATTAAAAGAGTAATCAAAATAAAAGTAATTGGGTTCAGGATCATGATACACACCTCGCCAGCAAAGAAGATGGTTCCTTGTATTTCTTCAGCAATGATGTCGTAGGCTTCACCGCTCCCACCTGTCTTTACAAAACTGTATGCCATCTGGATCCAGGGGTCTGTGCTCCACCGAGTGACAAAATACTTTGTGGGATCTGGGACTTCCTGTGTTGATTTGAAGCAATCATAAAATGGGATCAAGAAGTGAGTTGGACATGGTGCAACACAAGCATAAATTTACAGTCTTCCCTCCCATTAGAAGTTGACCTCTTTGTAGCCATTCTGAAACAGCAGTTCTCAGTATGTTCCCTGACCCCATTATGACTCTCCCTGTATCTGTGCACCATTCTCTACCTCTTGCCCCAGCTCTGCAACCCACCCCCACTTGCGTTTCCTCACTTTTCACTTTATCCTTCTGTCAGACACACATTCCCCCCACCTACCTGGGGCCATCACCACTAAGAGTCTGGGCATTCCCTTCCCACTGCCTGGCCTGTGCTACAGAGATGGAAGGAAAGGGGTCTCTGGCTCAGAGAAGGAAAGGGAAGACTGGAGTTCTAGGACCTCAAGGTGAAATTCTCAACTGGCTCCTCCACAGAGGGCTATCCAAGGATCTGTTTCACACTCGCTAAGTTTCAAATCATTTTGTAGGCTGACCTCTGACAAGCACCACCATGAAAAAGATTTATATAGACACTATGTCCTCAGATCTGAATAACTAATTTGAAAACAAATTTTTGGACAAAAACACACAGCTAGCAACTACTGTGAAATATAATCACACCCTACAAAATAAGTAACACCCTGGTGCCTCTCTTTCTCTAATTTATGTAAGTTCTGAGTCATTTCACTTCTTTTGACTTCTGTTCCTTTATATGAAAAAAATACAAGCCATGCCATTTATAAATCTCCAGAGACTGTGAGATTTAGTAAAGTGGCAAATAAAAACTATCTTGAGCTCCTTCGAGAGAAGACAGAAAGGAGACGAGCTACACATGTGGGGTGCAAGAAAATTTTGGACAATGTCCCTTTAAAAGGAAAGTTGTCGCCAAAGCCTGCTAGGGTTTGGGTAAATGCAGAATCTGTGGGAAATTCTGAGCCTTTTACATCCTTAGGAAAGAAAGGGGGTGTGCATGATGTGTGGGAAAAGGGAAGACAATAGTGTAAGAGGGATTGGGTCCTGTTATGGGCTACATTTGTGTCTGCTAAAATCCATATGTTGAAACCATAATCCTCGATACTTTATGTGACTGTATTTGAGAAAGAGCCTTTAATGATGTCATGAGAAGTTAAAATGGGGTCGTTGGGATGGGCCTTAATCCAGCATGACTGGTGTTCTCTTAAGAACAGATCAGGACACAGACAACAAAGAGAGGCAGCCATGTGAGGTCACAGCAAGAAAGCAGCCATCTGTCAGCCACAGAGAGAAGCCTCAAGGAAACCAAACCTGACAGCACCTTGATCTTAGACATCTAGCTGCCAGAATGGTCAGAAAATAAACTTCTATTGTTTCAGCCACCAGGCTGTGGTATTTTGTCATGGCAGCCCTAGCACACTAATGCAGGAAAACTTGGGTGGACATTGGATACTGGAAGAGAGAACAATGGGGCCCACTGCCTTGATTCCTTTCACTTGGTAGTGATGGCTTGCTCTGCCTCCACCACTCTGGGGAGCAGTGGTCTCTGACCTGCTCCTTGAACAGCTCCCGGAGCGTGGCCATGCACTGCTGCAGCACCTGCTTGTCGTCCAGGTTCCTCAGGGAGGCCACTGCCTCCCCAGCAATCACTGACATCAACACGCTGTGTTTCTTCTGGACACACGAAAGGGAAAAGCAGTTTACACCTTTTGCTTTGTTCTAAAGAAATGATGTCACTCTCACACATTAAATTTCATTATTTCCTACTGTCCCCTATCCCTTCAGTCACCAGTGTTTTCCTCACAAACACTCGTTATTCACCTATGCATTTTTTATTGTTCCCTGCTGAAGAGACTCAAGAAGCAGTGTAAGTATCAAATTCAGGGTTCTCTTGGCTTTTCCCTTATACCAACTTGTTTTAGACGAAGTAGAAGAAGGTTGTATAGGAAAGGCTATAGATAAAATAATGGAAATAACTTTCCCAAATGGTAAAGAAAATTTGCTCTGGGCTCCCATGTGAAACCCTTTAAGATGTTTCTTGGAATGGAGACAGAAAAGAAACAACTGGGATTCTTTTGCCTGACATCAGCACTACCATACCTTTCAAGTGGTGGGTATGCCCTCCCCTTTTTGTTCCCCACCAATCATATCTACTGGCACCGAGACCTGCCTTCACCCAGGCCAATCACATCTCACCCTTCACAGCACCACAGGGGGACCTGTGGAGAATGCTCTTCAAGTGCCCCTCATTACTGTGCTGTTGTGGCCTCTCCCTGAGTTCCCCATCAGCCTGAAATAACAGTTTCCACAAGTGACTAATTCATTTCGCAGGCAGTAACATTAGTACTTCGAGACAATATGGCAGATATTGGGGCTCCTATCCTACAGGAAAACGTCCCAGTCCAAGTATCCTCCCAGAATATAAACAAATACCCAGAGTATCCACAATGTCATTAGCTTCTGAGCTTGAGATGTAAATACTTACCACAGGAAATTCTAAACTGTGATAAGGGAATTCAAACCACACTTCACCAATAACTTTACCTGGGGATCCATGTCATAGAATACAGCAAAAAGCCCTCGCTTGCTGGCACTAGGAGGAACGTGCCCGAAAAAGTCCGCCCCTTGAACTTTACTGTCCCAAAATCGGTAAGGAAATTGCAAGGCAATCTGGAAAGTGAGCAAGAGGAAATGGCTAAGTGTTTCTTGAATCAAAAGTACAGCAATCTCTAAGAAGTAACCTATGGCTCCTAACTAACACTACGTTCAAAAAACCTCACTACTCCCTTTCATTCTCCCACCTCCTTTCTTCTTTCCATGGGCATCTGGCCTTTTAAGTCTCAAAGCCTCTAGGCTACACTAAAATGCAAAGCACCCAAGACATGGCCTTGAGGCTTATGTCCATAAGATACATTCTGACTCCTCACAGGTCTGCAGTACCTGCTGCAGCACTGGCAGATTCTACTGAAAGAGATTTTAAAGGCAGAGGGGAAAAACATTCTCCTCACGGGGGCTAATTAATGGAGGGCAGACGTGGAAAACAGAAAAAATTGTTTACTTATATACCAAGTTCGAATTATGAATAACAAGCTTCATCCTCTTGAAGTTAAAATTCACAGACCTCAGCCAACTCTCCTTATGTTTTCATAAAGCCCTTTTGTATTCTGCAGGAACAATTATTCAAATGAAAAGAAAAGCTTCAAATTTTACTTAGATTCAAAAATGACCCACTACTTCTCAATATCAGAAGCGAAGGAACTCCTGTCATCTGACATTAATCTCTGTGGTTCTGGGGCTTAAGTAACCACCTTTTCAATGATGCCTGCGCCTAAGCTGTTGATGGCCTTCATCTTCTTGTCTGACAGCGGCGGATTAAACTGAAGGGCGCCTTTCTGCAGCAAGGCCAGTGGAACAGTGACTAACGCCTGTGGGGAATAATTAACAGTTAACACGCAAGCAGCAACTGGACCTCATACCACTACAACTCAGTGGGTGCACTTCCAGGGAAATTCAGAACACTCCTCTCTACCGCCAGGCATGAGATAGTCAACATCCCAGGTTGTTATACTCGTAAGACCAAGGGCTGCCATGCACGCTCTCAGGTTGTTCACCACACAAGGGTGCATGGCTGAGCAGACGTGGCACCCACACGGAGGAACTTGCAGAAAGGACTTGATGATTTACAATAACCCCAGGTTCAGAAGAGTCAACAGATCCCAACCCTGAGAAGCAGTGCTGCAAGAATGGACCTAATGTGGAATGAGGAGAACTAGACTAGTGTGTCATTCCTGACACTTTCTAACGTGTGGCCAAGGTAATACCTGCCCTCCTAACCTCAACAGATTGGGGTCATGCTTCAAACAAAAACCCTTACAGTATACATCAATAATATGCTTCATAAATGGTAAAGCACATCACAAACACTAGGGATTATTATAATCATGTAAAACCACATGAAATTTTTTTAAAAGGAGGAAGCAATTTATTGCAGGGTCTCAAATGGCGTACAGAAGTGAAGTAAAAGCCAGACTATACCTTCCAAATCATACCGGTGCATCTGTGTCATCGAACCATTTCTTATTGAGAGCCTCAGCTGCAAAGGAGTCTGGGAAACGGTGTGTGTGTGTGTGTGTGTGTGTGTGTGTCACTCGCTTACTTTCCATCATCTACAGTGCAAGATAACAGGAGATGGGAGTGGAATGAAGCGGAATGCCAAGCACTATATCTACCGCCGCCTTCATCAAAGATTTAGTGTATTTGGCTTGAACCCCAAACTCCACAGGAAATACAGAGTTCTTCCTGGGATTTTGTCACTGTTTTCTGCCACAAGAAAATCAGAAAATCTTAAAAGTAAAAAACATGTACTCTATCCTTAACCTGGTTATAGAAAATAGCTACCATGTAACCAAAAAATAAAAGCATAATTACTCTTCTGGATATATAAATAAAACTACAAGAATATAAGGTCTGGAGGCTTTCTTAACAAAAAAGCTTTCAAAAGCACAGAAACGTGGGTAAACCAATAGGCACAAGATCTGAACATACCCTGGTAAAGAATAAAGCTAGAAGCAGTGGAAGCAGCCTAGATTGAATTAGAGTTTGTCAAATGTTTATCAGTGTGTCCTGTTGGGTGGGAAATCTTTCCTTTATAAACTGGGGAAACGTCCAATTCAAACCGTGTGATGTGTGCTGACAACCATAAATATTTGCTTTCACCCTTCAGAGCAGGCCTTGAAAGGCAGGCTGAAGCTATGCCCGAATATCCCTGGAGAGTCAGGACACAAAGAAAGCTGAGCAAGCTTGCCTGACCAGGGTGGGCAGAGGGGACCCAGCAGGGAGAGTCTAATTAGCATGTTATCCTGGATGCCAAAAGGCCAAGTTACGCAATAGCAGAGGTTGAACTATTGGCTGACTTGCAATTTTAAAAAAGGAATTTTTTTTTTAATTACCACTAGGAAGAACTTGAGAGATTAGCCTGATTCTCTCCGAGCTCACAGATAAGGGCACTGTGGCCCAGGAGTTCTCCACTCTGGCTGCATGCTGTAATCACTTGGGGAGCATTACAAACACGACCAGACCAATTCAATGAGAGTCCCTGCAGGGTGAGGTTTTGCAGCCTTTTTAAAAATATATATATATATATATATATTTTTTTTTATTGATTTCAGAGAGGAAGGGAGAGATAGAAACATCAATAATGAGAATCATTGATTGGCTACCAGGCCCTACTGGAGATGGAGCCCACAACCTGGGCATGTGCCCAGACCGGGAATTGAACCCTGACCTCCTAGTTCAGGGGTGGGCAAACTTTTTGACTCGAGGGCCACAATGGGTTCTTAAACTGGACCAGAGGGCTGGAACAAAAGCATGGATGGAGTGTTTGTGTGAACTAATATAAATTCAAAGTAAACATCATTACATAAAAGGGTACGGTCTTTTTTTTTTTTTTAGTTTTATTCATTTCAAACGGGCCGCATCCGGCCCTCGGGCCGTAGTTTGCCCACGGCTGTCCTAGTTCATAGGTCGATGCTCAACCACTGAACCACGCCAGCCGGGCATTGCAGCCTTTCTTTTAAAGCACTTTCCAGGTGATTCTAATGTGCAGCCAGGACAGAAAACCACTATTAGTCCCAAGAAATATAACATCACTACTAACTACCCAGCTAGGTAAAGGCAGGAATCATATGAGGACCCATCCCCTGGACTCAGACCTCGTTTTTCCATTTGACATGCAATCCTTTATTTCTGTATGAATATCAAGGACTGTGAAATACTTTTAGATAACTGAAAAGTATAAAATATAGCTAGTCTAGGAACTAGTGATGGTTTATCAATTATACTTTTGGTAATCATTTAAGACATAACTAAATTTAAACAAACTTATGGGTTTATTAGTCCCCCTCCACTCCAAGTAAGCACTTTGTTCTCCAACACTACGGGAATCTCTGTAATTTCACATATTACATTACAGCACCTTTCACTGTCCACCTACATGAGTGTTTTACAAAGAATTCAAATAATATAAAAGTACGACTGCAGTTTCAAAATGAAAACACAGATCTTTCTTGATTTAAAAAAAAAATGGTTCCATGATAAAACAAAGAACAACTACAAAAAGCCCTACCAACCTGGAAAACACTGAATTAAAGTACGATAGGCTTTTTTGAATGCAGGACTTTTTAGAACCTTTAATATACTGTTTAACCCTAAAACTAGACTGTAGCAGGTGATACTTTCCAAACTTATGTGGCCAAAGAATTTGTTTTTCTTGTTCAATTTCCAGGACTAATGTACCACAGAACCCACTTTGAAGAAACACTAATCAGAATTCTATCTGCATGAATTAATACAGTATTAGATTAGTTAAATCAGATTTGCATTAAGTGGGCATACAAAACTCTTGAGAAATCAAACAGGCTCCAGGCAGGTTGCCAAAGGCAACTTCTTGATAGAAAAGACATCTTTCCCTTACCACCAAGCCCGTAAGACACCTAGAGAAATTCTAGCACTTACCTTTTGTGCTGCATACCCTGTCCCATCTGTCGTGGTAACTTGTACTTCATCTCCAGAATAATCAACCTTCTGTACCTGCTCAAGAAAAACAGAAAAGCATGATGGAACCATATGACCCAGGACCCTTTCTAGTTCTCGTAGAATGTGCGTTTATATCTCCAAGGCTATGGGAAATCATTTTCTGGCATTCAGAGATCGAAACAACAGTTACAGCCTATTTCAGGGAACTACCGCTCAGCCATTAAAATTCATAAACACTATGTCAAAATGTGGCAAACCTTCATAAGGTAGTGTAATATTTGCCTTTATGATTACAACAACATATAATACAAATGCACAGGGACAAAGATTTGAAGGGAAAGCTTTAAAGTGAAAATAACTGCTTTGGGTCAGGAATGTTGTAAGCAACTTGAACACTTTATTATTAATGAAAATGCATCTGTGCTACTATTGTTTCCAAACAATAGCAACTACACAACTGACATGAATGATACTAACAGAAATACGTGGAGGCAGTGGAGGCACCAGTTGACAGTCACAGCAAGTACCTGTCTCCTGTGTCATCCACATGCCCCAAACTTTACATCCTCCAAAACTAGAGCCAAACCAGAGCCTCCCAATGCTGTCATACTCACTGGAGATTTGAGCCGAATATCTAGTCCTTCAGCCAGTTTTTCAATGATGACGGAGTAGCCAGGAGTGAGGAGAGTATGGTCACCAGCAAACTGGGCAAAGAACTCGTTGTGGTCCCAGGAGCGAGCAGACACCTGGGAAACAACAGGAGAGGTTGGGAACAGAAGAGGGGCTCCCACCTCCTCTTGAGGCTGCACCCAAGGGACAAGAAAGGACTCCAAGATGGGAAAAGCCACTTGAGATGGGAGGGCAGAGCTGTCGTGAATAAGGCAAAACATGCTGGAGGGAGGGGACACACAGACCAGGTGAATCCCGCTGTTGGGGAAGGAAATTGCTCAACAATGCACAGGAAAGCTACAAAGGATAGACATGATTTGGGTGTGGGTACCACTCCTTAATGAAAATAAAATCAACAACCCCAGAAAAGGAGAATTCTATGAGAGTAAAACTGCATTTGATCGACTCCATACAAAAATATACCAACTACAGGTCTTCAACATGGAAACTCTATAGAGGTTGAAATGCAGCATGATTTTGGAAAACAGTGCGATCCCAATCACCACGAAGAATCAAATGAACATGAAGAGGTCCCAAAGAGGACCATTCGGTCAGGGGCCATCTGGGGAGCCTCTATCCAAAATATTGAATATTTAAGTATCAAAATCACAGTTAAATAAATTAGGCAAGTTTAATTTTATTTTAGCAAAATAAACTGACCATAACTGCAAGGATACTCTTTTTTGGTCTTTTGAGAGCAGTGTTTTCAGACCATGCAGGGTTCCACAGAAATGGCCCCGGGGCCTCACTGAAGGGCACGAAAGGAGGGGTGAACACACAAGGCTCTGGGCCCCTCCCCACTTCAGCCCAGCAGCCTCCCTGTATTAGGGTTACACACTGAGTTTCTTCATGGGCATTATTGGAAAAAAGATTCTCTAGCTTTTTAAAAAAATAATTTTTTTCCCCAAAACCACTGAGGTCATTAATATGTTCTGAAATCATGGTTTTTGAACTTTTTAAAAGAAAATTTATCTTTGTTGTTGCAGCAAAACCATTGTTTCCTGTTTATCCAAAGCAGCCCAGGTTCGATATTGAGATGATATAGAACCCACCTGATGGAGGTTGCTGCCACAGGCGTATTCCAGGTTGCTGAGGTGGAACTGAAGCACCTGCTCTTCCAGGTCACTGAAGTGGATGCCGGATTCCTTGATGAAAGCTTTGTAGATCTCCTCTATCTTCTCTGAAATGGGGATAGAACAAAGCAGAGAAAGCAGCTTCAGCAGCATTCTCTAATGCCTTATCTTTTGCTCTCAACCTCCTTCAACCCGCAAAACCCAAAACTTCACAAGCCCTTTCCCAAGCCAGCTCCGGGGAAGGACATCTGGATAAGGTGGGCTTCTCTCGGGAAGTGAAAGCGTATCTTAACCGGGAACAAAGCTATGCAGGTTCTGGATCTCCAACCACGGAGGCCCCGGGGCCATTTCATTTCTGCTTAGCTGAGAAGCTGTTTCTTCTTTTGCTCAAGAAACAGAAAAGCACCCCCTGCGCATGGAAGGACAGACACTCAGAGAGGATCCCCACTCCTTCCTGGTCGCACTGCCATCACCTTCAAATCAAGTTTTTACAACATCTCGCCTCAACTGGAGGATCTGTGATGCACTGGCCACTGGCTATGTTCTCTCCCCAATAAGAAAACTCCACTATGAACTGCCATCACGTCAGCCCTCTGCCTCCGCACCTTTAATTACTGGTTCTCGTTGCCTGTGTAATAAATCCAAAACCCACAGCCAGACTGTGCCAGCACGTTTTTAGTCTTTCCCAACACGGCAACACCACCTGCCCACTCACAGGCCCTGCTGCAGCATCTCTTCCTGGTAAAGGCTGCCCTGCGGGGCCTGGAGTGCGCCTCTCACCACAGCCCCGATCCCCGCCCCGCTCCCAGGACAGCGGCAAGGACTCTACACGCCTCAGAAACCGCGTCTTGTTATCTAACCCCAGCACTTAACTATCCCACTCAACCGGAACTTTCAACTACGCACACACAGCGCTGTGGGACCATTCCAATGACAGGCTAGACTCCTTTCCGGGGAGTGGGGGAGACCCATGACTGACAAATTTTAAGAATCTCAGGCCAGGTCACTTCTTCATAACCTTCCTGGGAAGATGACCATCCAACGCACACACTGCAAACACAAAGCTTCTATACGACATGTGAACTTGCTTGACTAGCAACAGAACTGAGTACCAGTCAACTTTTTTGTTTTCTAGACAACTCAAGATTCTCATTTAAAATTTCCATTCTTCCACTAGACTGTGACATGGGGATGCCATAGCACCTAGACCACCGGGCGCTTTTTTTTAAATCACTTTCAGAACCATCTTGTAGCAATCCCATTTCTGCCTCCTGTCGTTTCTATTTTTCTTAGGTGTTGTAGAGGCCAAGAACCAAGACTGTTGGAACAATATATAAAATTAAGTATAAATAGGTTGAGAAAAGTCTAAAGCAATTTTTATGTAAATACTATCTAAAAGCTTTAGTCATATGCTTTGTAAAATTAACTCTAACTTCTTAATATTTATATTTTTTTTCAGCTAAGTGCTAATAAAGATCTGAGACAGCTGATATGCTTCTAGCAGGATATAACTAACCTTATATAGAGATGTGTGCATTATTAAAGCTTTTCAAAAAATATATTATAAGATGAAACAACTACATACACAGTAAGTACTGCTGGCCCTCCCTTATTTCAAGTAAGGTCAAGACAAAGCTATATTATTATGTTTTTATTTGGTGACACTGAAAGAAGCCTAAAGAAAATGCCATCCAGCGACCACCACACATGTGAAAAGCAGTACCAAATTCTGAGAACTCCCTGAAAGCCAGCCTAATAACTATCCTCAATTCCAGAAAATTCAACCACTCACCACTTGGTCTGGACACTATGGCATATAATGAAAAGACCCCTGTTGATCCCAGTAAGTTTCTGAAAACATTCTGTTATGGTTTGTCTATCAACACTCACCCAGGGCGATGACAGTGCCGGTCAGTCTCAGGGGGTGGGGTGGCGGCTAAACACCAGGAGACAGCCTATCCCGCTACTGAAAAGTTTACCCCAAACAGAGATGGATACCAGAATGAGGAACTAAGAATCCTCACAAAGAAACATATAGTTGAAGCAGATTAACATCCTAAGTGCTTTCAACAGTAAAGAATTTAAATAAAAAATAATAAAAAGCAGAAAAACAAATCCTAAAAGCTGAGTTCAAATGTTTGTACTTTAAGAAACTCCAAAGTGCTTCCAAAAACAACAAGTGAATTCACTAGGTCATAAAACTGTAGGTTAAACAAATTTCAACTTAAGCAGCAATATAGTAAAATCTCAGCTAGTACCTTCATGGAAATGAGTCATGATACACAGTCAAGTTTTCTAAAGAATTGTGATTAATATTGTCTACTTAGGGCCAAAGCCTAAAGAATTTGAAGGAGTCCAACTGGTGTGGCTCAGTGGCTGAGTGTCGACCCATGAACAAGGAGGTCACGGTTCGATTCCCAGTCACAGCACATGCCTGGGTTGCAGGCTCAATCCCCAGTAGGGGATGGCGGGAGGCAGCTGATCAATGATTCTCATCATTGATGTTTCTATGTCTCTCCCCTTTCCCTTCCTCTCTCTGAAATCAATAAAAACTTATTTTTTTAAAAAGAATGTGAAAATTATTAAATTATAATACACATTCTTGCATTCTTAAACAAAATATACGTAACCTACTGCCCCCAAAAAGGAAAAGAAACCCTGGCATACAGAAACTCTTACCTAGAAAAGACATTATGTGGTGACTCTTTATTCACATAGGGCTTACCACACTTTGCTTAAAAGGAAGCATCTCTGGGAAAGAGAAAATTAAACATTCACATCATTTTTTTTAACGCCAGCTTTTGTGTAAAGTAAGATTTGTGTGGGTGCACACACAGCAGCTAAAAGTCCCTGCGGAAGTTCTGCTCCCTCTGTAGACCAGTTGGGAGAACTCATCTGTCCAAAATGAATGCTCTGAAAGAGTATCCTTATTGCATCACCAACCTCATGGATGAATGGCACTACTGCTGACCACGCTGGGTTAGAATGAGACTCAGAGGAACAATCAGAACACCATTCTCCCCATACCTCCTAAAGGGACATCTTGGAGCTGAGTCTTATCCTTCCTCCACTCAGAGACAACATCCAAGAGAGCATTAAAATGAAAATCCATGCGCTTGTCAATAGTGGGGTCAGTAATTCTTCCACCTTCCTGAATTAAGTCACATCTTTCTCCAAATTTATGCATGCTGATGCCAAGCTTCAAAAATAATAAGAATAAGAAGGTGAAAATTTTCCCTGGAAAAAATATGTACAGGTTCTAAGCTGAAATTAGACAGAGCTCTCCTGGAGAAAATGGCCTACTACCTGTCAAAGATAATGCTAAATGTGCTTAACAGAAAGTGGCAGCAAAGGCAGGCAGTGAAAAAAAACAGCATGAAGTCTAGGAGACCTTATTTTATGAGAATGTGAGGGCAACAGCAATAGCTTCTATGCCAGGCACTCTCCAGCTTGCCGGCCGAGGTTTATCAGTGCTGCTGGTGCTGCAGCTGGGCACTGCCTCTCTTCACTCTGCCATCCTACCTCCTCTATGGACTCTCATGTAATGAGCACACAAACATACAAACACTCAGAGGTTGGGATTGAATTTACTGTCGATAAATATTTTAGGAAAAACCTTGGACCTACCAGGTCTTCAAAGAAACTACGCACGGATGCCCAGTAAAAGGTAGGATGTCCAGTTAAAGCTCTCAGATAAACAACATATAATTTTTTTTTTTTTTAGTATAAGTATGTCCCAAGTATTGCATGCAAAATACCCCGTGTAATAGCTGGGACATACTTATACTAAAAAAGTACTTTTATTTATCTGAATTTAACTGGGAATTCTGTATTATTTGCTTTATCTGGCAACCCTAAAACTATGAGCTAATCCAGTGGCCTGCAAATAATACACAGATATAATTAAAGATCTTAGAGAAAGAAAAAAATATTCTAAGTCCTCGGGTAGCACCTTCTCACAGAGGCAGCACTATGCTTGTCTTTATTTACTTTTCAGAGAAGATGAAGGGGCAAGAAATCATTCTGGAGTTGTTACCTATTACTTAAAAGCACATTAATACTACACAGAAGCAAACTGAGAATTTCTTCTTTCTTTATCTACAATACAAATCTTAAAGAAACCCACTTGTTCACACATGAGTGCTACTGGGTTGTTAATACAGCCATTGACAATCTGGGCTCCTCTTCCCACTATGACGCCTTTAAAAGATTTATCATCCCACACGCGGCCTCCAATTCTGTCTTTGGCTTCCAGCACAGTCACCTAAAGAGACAGACAATTGGGGAAGCTAAGTAAGATAGAATAGTCATATCAAATGCACTACTATCAATGTAGAATAATACAGTTAAGTTCCGCATTTGGTTAATGTTTTTATTACATTACTAGAGAAATGACTTTGAAAAGAAAGCAGTGTAAACAGAAGCCCAAGTGGCTGTTAACCCAGATTCTAATGACGAGTAAGTGAGTGGTTGGTCTGCTGGTGAAATCTTCAAATTATTCTCTCAAATCCCATAATGATAAGATCTGATGAATTAGCACATGAAATGCACTGGAAAGCTTTTACTAAACAGTATTCCATAAATTAAAAAGCACTATTAGAAACTAGGTTCAAGAGGAGATGTTGGCTTATGAAATATCTGCGTATGTAACAAAATTCCTAATTTAACGTTGCAAAAAATAGACCTTAACTTCCCTAAGATATGACTCACGTTTTAAAAAAAAAATCATGTCACCTTATGGGCTTGACCTAAGCAGGTTGGTCCCACACCCAGGCTGTTTAACTCCTTCAACTTTCTCATCCTGGTGGTATCAGAATGCTCCCCAGAGGGACAGCCCTGTGACTCAGTGCTACACTACACTGCCCTGGGTTGCAGTAACTGAACATGTGAGTCCTGTTCAGTGCAAGGCCAGTCATTTAGTCTCTGGGACCCGAGAATCTCTCCTTCAAATTGCTTGAGGTTCCCTGAGTTACCCATCTCTCTGGTGACTCAGAGGAATCTATTTTCTAAACATGAAGGATGGGTGCTCTCCTCGGGGTCTCCCTCATCACCTGGCGAGAGAAAGGGAAGAGTAATACAGATCCTCTGAATATTGGAAGACCTACATTCCTCATTTTTTCCAACCAGAAAGGCTACAGCTGGTGGTTCTGCCCTCCCTACCTTCCTTCTCTTTAGATTAACACAGAACCATCGGTTTCTAGTTTCCTTTTAGTGTGAGAAGAAGGCTGAACATCAAAGACTCTGCATAGTAATAACCTCCCCTGTAACATAATCTATGAGTTTCCCAAATAAAAGCAAACAAGAAACCTTGGCCCCAACATCTAACACTGAAATAAATAATCAATTAAAAAACCTCATATCTTAACAGCTCTAAGAAAATACTTGCAAATGCAAACGTGCATCCTATAAATCCAACTCAGATACTTCTGCTTTGTCAGCAACACAATGTAATTCAAGACTTAGGTCCTCCATTCAAACAAGAGGAAAACCTCTCTCAGGCACAGCTACTCAAAGCTTTTCTTGTCCCTGAAACCTCCTTCAGAGAAGATTTTGTGAAAAAGGAAGTCGTCATTTCTTTTAGCAAGATGGAGAAGAGCAAAGAGACTAACTCAATTTTACCAAATTCAATTTCATGCATGGTTTAAGTGAAAACCACCGTCTTTGCAAAATACGTTTTTAAAAGGGAGATATGTGTCAGATTTAGGAAGTCACAGAAACCTAAGGTTAATCTGAATGAGTCTAATACAAATTAGACACTGAACTGCACAAATGGTTTTTGTAATGGTTTCTATCTTGGCTAATTTTGAACAACTGGAATAAAGCAAAATACCAGATAAAAAGAAAAAAATACCCCACCTCGGGGAAGCAGGCAACCCCAAATATGTACAGTACTTCAAAAGTCATGTACTCCTGTCTCAACCATGGATTAAGTAATTCAATCTTGCTTCCAAAAGCAAAGATTTTTATTTCTCAAGACATAAGATTCAAAAGGTTCCTTTAATTTGCATAAGAAAATGTAACTGGGTATTTCAGAAACTTTTATAAAAGAAACAGTGAATTTCCAAACTGCTATCTGTTGTCTCAAACTATTGCAGGAATAAAGGATTTTTCCCAATGACCCTGCTATTATGTCAGTAACAACCTGTCGGGAAATTCTACTTATATACCAACTTAAAATCTCTTCTGGGTTGCTCAATAGAGTCTTAAACTCTCTCCAAAGCTGTGGGAATTTTTATCTTCCTTTACTTTTCTCTTATTAAACCAATTTCAAATTTTGTATCTTTTCTCGGGTCAAGTGTAAAGACATAAAGATACCATGTACTCAGCATTCTTTGCTAAAATCAGGAAGTGGTTTCTAAGTCTTAGAAAATCTAGACCAGAGGAGCAGTTAACCATCTGTTTCCACCTCCATGAGCAAAAAATCTTACCTTAATTCCAAAGTTATGCAGTTGCCTAGCAGCTGCTAATCCTGCTGGACCAGCCCCAATAATGATGACTGATTTCTTTAAAAAAAAAAGAAAAGAAAAGAAAAATATTATGCTAAGTGAAATAAGCCAGTCAGAGAAAGAAGTATCACATGATCTCACTTGTATGTGGAATCCAATGAACAAAATATACCGATGAACAAAATAGATCCAGAGACATAGAAGCATGGAACAAACAAGTCTCAGAGGGAAGGGGGTAGGGATAGATTAACCAAAGCATTTATATGCATATATGCATTACCCATGGACACAGACAGTAATTCGGTGAAGGCCTGAGGGGGTGGGGGTGTCACTAGGGAGAAAAAGGGGACATCTGTCATACTTTCAACAATAAAGATAAATTTTTTTAAAAATCGAATTAGAGCAATGAAAACAGTTGCTGTTTTAGTTGTTCTGGAAGGTACTAACTACCAAGCAAATGTTGGTTCATCTACATTTCTTTGATGCCCATAGCAGAAAGTTATTTTCCTAAAGAATACTCTAGTACTTAAGTAATCCCTTCCTCTTTTCTACAGTCCAGGGAAAGAGAATCCTCTCCAGAGAAACACATACTCCAGCAAGGCTTATTTTACACCTTTTATGGTGATAATGTGACTTTTGCTAGTATCATCAACAGCAACGTACTGGCCTTTATCCTGACCGAGGGGTGTTATTGCTAGAGCTCGTCACCTACACTGTGGTAATCTTTAGGAAGAAGACGCTGGTCGGTGCCCACGCTGAGAACGCCTGTGTTGATGAGACCTTTTCTCGTCATAAAATAAAGTATCCTCTCTACTTCCTGAACGCACCGAATGCGCACGAGACCCCGGACGATGATGTGAGGGATACATTTATGAGGAGTCAGGGCTTCCTGTGTTTGAAAATAAAACCAAACTGTTAAGGCAAACAAACAAAAAGCAACTCTTGGTTCCTCAAAAAGTTAAACATAGAATTACCACATGACCCAGCAATTCCACTCCCAGGTACATGCCCACAGGAACTGAAATCAAATGTTCGAAGCAGCACTGTTCAAATAGCCACAAAAATGTTCATCAACAGCTGAACAAAGAAACAAATGTGGTCTATCCGCACAGGGATATTACTCAGCCATAAAAAACACTGAAGTGCCGATCCATGCTACAACAGGCATGAACCTTGAAAACAGTATGCTAGGTGAAGAAGCTCCTTACAGAAGGCCACATGTTGTAAGATTCCATTTATATGAAATGTCAAGAATAGGCAAATCTATAGAGACAGAAAGTGGATTAGTGACTGCTGGGAAGGGAGGAATGGGGAGTTACTGCTTCAGGACTGTGGGTGCCTCCATGGGTGATGAAAATTTCTGGAACTAGATAGTGGTCATGGCTAAGCAACATTGTATATGTACTTAATGCCACTGAAATATACACTTTAGAATCATTTAAATGGTAAATATTATGTTGTGTGTATTTTATCACAACAAAAAGAAACTATCAGGGTCCTGGCTGGTGTGGCTCAGTGCTTAGAGCGTTGGCCTGGGCACCAGAGGGTCGTGGGTTCGATTCCTGATCAAGGGCACATTCCTGAGGCTGGCTGAGGAGAGACTCTTCAACTAGAAGGAAAAACAAAAGCATTACGAGGCTCAGAGGAGGCGCAGTGTGGAAAATTTAAAGGTACGGTGGTGCGCGCGCAAAGCGGGCTGGTGGCTGAGGGCGTGGTTGTAGTTTTCAATCAGGAGGGAGTCTCAGACTCTGGGCTACAGATCCGGGCGAGTTTCTAGGGACCCAGACTCAAACGGGAGAAGCAGGACTGTCTGGCTACGGTCCCTCTGAGGTTTGCAGCGGTTGCTGGGACAGAGAGGCAGAGCCCCTGGGGACGGACTGAGAGCAGCCATAACTGCTCCCTCCGCCCACCCTGTTGAGCCCGCTCCGCCCAAGCCCTGCGCAGAGCCATTTGTCGGATCGCCTCAGGCAAAGGCTAGATTAGCACCTCCCCAGAGGACAGAAGTTTTCCACACAGCTGATTCTCACAGCCAATCGGCCTGGTGGTCAAACCCCTCTAGTATTAACTACAACAATTAAGGCTTAACTAGAACAAGACTGTGCACAAAGACCACAAGGGGGTGCACCAAGAAAGCATAAAAAATGCGGAGACAAAAAAACATGACAGAAATAGAGGATATGGAGCTAAAAAACAAAATTTTGAGGGCTTGCAATAAACTTGTGGAGAGCCTCACAAAAACTAATGAGACCCTCGATGCTACGATAAAGAAACTAGAAATTAAGCATACACGGACTGAAATAAAGAATATTATACCCAATAGCAGACCAGAGGAGCACAAGAATCAAACCAAAGATTTGAAATGCGAAGAAGCAAAAAACACCCAACTGGAAAAGCAAAATGAAAAAAGAATCCGAAAGTGTGAAGATAGTGTAAGGAGCCTCTGGGACAGCTTCAAGCGCACCAACATCCGAATTATAGGGGTACCAGAAGATGAGAGACAGCAAGATATTGAAAACCTATTTGAAGAAATAATGGCAGAAAACTTCCCCCACCTGGTGAAAGAAATGGACTTACAGGTCCAGGAAGCGCAGAGAACCCCAAACAAAAGGAATCCAAAGAGGACCACACCAAGACACATCATCATTAAAATGCCAAGAGCAAAAGACAAAGAGAGAATCTTAAAAGCAGCAAGAGAAAGAGACTCAATTACCTATAAGGGAATACCCATACGACTGTCAGCTGATTTCTCAACAGAAACTTTGCAGGCCAGAAGGGACTGGCAAGAAATATTCAAAGTGCTGAATACCAAGAACCTACAACCAAGATTACTTTATCCAGCAAAGCTATCATTCAGAATTGAAGGTCAGATAAAGAGCTTCACAGATAAGGAAAAGCTAAAGGAGTTCATCACCACTAAACCAGTATTATACAAAATGCTGAATGGTATCCTTTAAGAAGAGGAAGAAGAAAAAGGTAAAGATACAAATTGTGAACAACAAACATGCATCTATCAACAAGTGAATCTAAGAATCAAGTGAATAAATAATCTGATGTACAGAATGAACTGGTGATTATAATGAATCAGGGACATAGAAAGGGAATGGACTGACTATTCTTGGGGGGGGAAAGGGGAATGGGAGATGCGGGAAGAGACTGGACAAAAATCGTGCACCTATGGATGAGGACAGTGGGTGGGGAGTGAGGGTGGAGGGTGGGGCGGGAACTGGAAGGAGGGGAGTTATTGGGGGGGGGGGAGAGAAAAGAGGAACAAATGTAATCTGAACAATAAAGATCTAATTTAAAAAAAAAAAAAGGCACATTCCTGGGTTGCTGGTCCAATCCCCATCCCTCGTTGGGGTGTGTGCAGGAGGCAACCATCGATGTGTCTGGGTCACATCAATATTTCTCTCTCTCCCCCCACCCTCCTTTCCACTCTCTCTAAAAATCAATAGAAAAAATATCTTCACTCCTTGGGTGAGGATTAAAAAAAAAGGAAACTCTCGAGGTCATTCAAATTCATTATTTAACATGAAGAAATAAGATCAAAGGGAGGCTTGCCTGGTGAAGGGACAAAAGACAGATGTAACAATTTGTATCTTATCGCATAAGCTTCCCTTTGCTAAGAATGACTGCTAAGGGAGTATGGGGGCAGACTATGTAACGAATAATATATTCCTGACTCAATAAACAATGTAACAAAGGCCCCTGCCGAAACCCAGGCTTCTCTGTGTACTGGCAGCAGGAAAAGTTGGATTCTTATCACTGATGAGGGGGGACTGACTGAGGAACTTGAAAAAAAAAGACAGCACTGCCTTTCGCCGCTTGGCCCAGCTTTGGCAAGGCCTTGATCCATTTCAAAGATCCCAGAGTAATGCGGCCTGGGCCTGGTGTGAAGTTAGAACAGGCGCTGGAGGTAGGAGTGGGGGTCCCTACCCCTGGCCTCTCCTTTACTTGTCCCCAACCCGCAGCTCCACCAGAACTTGAAATATAGGAAGATGACTATACATGTGAAGTAGTCAAAAATAACACATACAACATTGACCTTCATTGCTTCAGAAGATAAACTGGTTTTATTTATGAAATTTAAAAACAATCCTTTCAAAGTCTTTGATTCTTCTATTGCAAACATTTGTGTTTTACCACTAGAGTAGTAAATATATACACTATATAAACCATGTAACAAAGGCCACAGTAAAAACTCTATCATTAAAAATGAAAATGGGCCCGGCCAGCATGGTTTGGTGATGGAGCATTGACCTATGAACCAGGAGGTCTCAGTTCAATTTTCTGTCAGGGCACTTGCCTGGGTTTCGGCCTCGATCCCCAGTGTGGGACATGCAGGAGGCAGCCGATCAATGATTCTCTCTCATCATTGATGTTTCCATCCCTCTCTCCCTCTCTGAAATCAATAAAAATACATTTAAAAATTTTTTTAAATGGATCCAGGCTGACAAGTTCAGGATCTTTTTCTGTATGATTTGTCCCCAATATAAGTTAAAATTCAAAGTCAAATTTTTAAAATGTGAAGAAAAATTAATCTGATGCTGTTTCCAAAAACTGTATCTTTATAATTATTCACAGGAAATTCTGAGCACAATTTTGTTCAGTTCAGCAAATGTTTATTGAGCACCTGTATCAAACCTGTTGGGGACAAAATGAGTAATTAATTCTACCTTGCCCAGCCTACTCACCTGGATATAATTTGTATAAATGGCATTAACACCCATCACTTAATCAGGTCACCTCATACTGGAGTCTAATCCAGTGAAATACTAGGGTGGAGCGGGCATATCTTTCTTGGCCTTGCAAAATAATCTGCACTGAGAAACCCTTGATATTTGCAGAAGAAATGAATAAATCAGAAAAATACTGGGGTCAGAAAAGGCTTTGTGGTGTGTTTTTTTTTTTTTAAAAAAAAAAGCTTGTATTGAGAAAAAAAATGGCGGAGGCTTAGACGGACGTGTTGGTCCTTCGTCCCGGAGCAGATAGGGGCGAGCAGCTGAAACGGGTAACAACCAGCCCGATCAAGCTGGGGAGGTTCAGCTGAGAGACAGTCTGCAGCCAGGAAAGACAGAGAACTCCTGAAAAATGCGGATGGTTAGAGATTGAGGCTGAAACTTCCCCCTGGGCGCCAGCGCAGCGGCGAGACCGCGCCATCTTGGGAGGCGGTTATCGGCATCCAGAGATCGGCTACTAACCCAGCGGCTACTAACCCGGAGGCGGCGACTTGCGGGCGGCGCGACTGCGGGAGCCCAGAGGAGGCCTGCGCCCCTCCACGGAGGGGCGGACACTCCTGGGCGGCCAGCAGAGGCACAGCGACCACGCCATCTTGGGAAACAGAGCTGCTTGAGACTAGGATCCTGGCCTCAGCACCACCCAGTCTGATCTCAGACGCATACCAGGACCCTGCAGCCACTGGGGACAGAGACCTGTGACCACAGCTACAGACCTGCAGACACGGAAAGTTCGGAGATCCCTGCTGCAGATCCGTGAGTAGCGGAGCCCATCCCCCCTTCCCCCAGGATCGCGGGCAGTGCCAGAGTAACTAACTGATAGACCTACCCCTTGCCGGGGCCTCAGCGCTGCAGAAACTTTGGCCTGAAAGTGCGCGAGCACCTTAGAACTGATCCTATGCGCACTTCGGGCTTCAGAGCCCTGGGCTGGGAGCAAAAACGCGCACAGCACCAGGAACTAATCCTGTGCGCACTGCTGGCATCAGAGCCCTGGGCTGGGAGCAAAAACGCGCACAGCACCAGGAACTAATCCTGTGCGCACTGCTGGCATCAGAGCCCTGGGCTGGGAGCAAAAACGCGCACAGCACCAGGAACTAATCCTGTGCGCACTGCTGGCATCAGAGCCCTGGGCTGGGAGCAAAAACGCGCACAGCACCAGGAACTAATCCTGCGCGCACTGCTGGCATCAGAGCCCTGGGCTGGGAGCAATCGCGCGAACGGGAGTTTGTCCGCCTAGCACAGGCCCAGAAACCCCGTTTCTCAGGGCAGGAGGCAGCACCAAGCACCAGTGACTTGACTGTGTTTCTTATCACCTGCGCCTGAGATCCTGATTTCCTGTGCATTCATACTAAGAGCCAGTGAATCCAATTCCTGGTGCAAGGGCACACAGGGACCCTGATTCTCAAGGTGAGGTTGCGCGAAGCAACAGAGACTCTGATACTGAACTCTTGGGGAACTCTGACTCCTGGCGCAAGCTAGGGGGCTCTGCTCTGGTGCTAAACACGCGTCAGGGGGGCATCTATTTCAGCACAGTGCAGGCAGGGTCCCTAATTCTAAGGGCACGCGCAAGGCCACATTGAGTGTTGGCAACACTGACACAGAGCGAGCCTGGTTCCCACCAACCAACAACAACCACACATCTTAGTGTCAGAGCTCTTCAGTGACACTAGGGTGGTGGGAGCCTCCCACTGCGCACGGCCCAGGCCCACGCAACTCAACCTTTGAACCATCAGGAGATAATCAAAATGAAGAGACGACACAATACCCAGAGGAAAGACAATGAAGAATCACCAAGAAAGGAAATTAATGAAGCTGAAGCG
This sequence comes from Myotis yumanensis, assembly GCF_028538775.1. Lineage (NCBI taxonomy): Eukaryota > Metazoa > Chordata > Mammalia > Chiroptera > Vespertilionidae > Myotis > Myotis yumanensis. Next base: position 78,705,261 of record NW_027223753.1, read on the forward strand.
TGCAACATGACAGAAAAAGAATTCAGAATGATGGTTGTGCAATTCATTCACCGGATGGATGAGAAAATCAACAACCTATGCAAGAATCAGGAAGAAATGAAAAGTGATATAGCTACAATCAAAAACACCATGGAAAGTTTCAACAGCAGACTAGAAGAAGCAGAAGACCGAATTAGTGAGTTAGAAGATAAGGCAGAGAAACAAGCTCAATCTGAACAGCAACTGGAGAAAAGAATTAAAAAACAGGAGGAGAGCCTAAGGGAGCTTCAGGACAACATGAAACGAAGTAACATACGCATAATAGGGCTGCAAGAAGGACAAGAAGAGCAGCAAGGATTAGAAAATCTATTTGAAGAAATAATGACAGAAAACTTCCCAGATATGGGGAAGAAAAAAGTTACACAAATACAGAGAGTCCCAGGCAAGATGAACCCCAAAAGACCGACACCAAGACACGTCATAATAACGATGGCAAATGTACAAGACAAAGAGAGAATCTTAAAGGCTGCAAGAGAGAAACAGAGAGTTACCTACAAAGGGTCCCCCATCAGATTATCAAACGATTTCTCAACAGAAACACATCAGGCCAGAAAAGAATGGACGGAAATCTACAAAGTGATGCAAAGCAAAGGACTGAATCCAAGAATACTCTATCCAGCAAGGCTATCATTCAAAATTGAAGGGGAAATAAGAAGCTTCACAGACAAAAAAAGGCTAAGGGAGTTCATCACCACCAAGCCAGCAATGCAAGAAATGCTAAAGGGACTGGTGTAAAAAGAAGAAATAAAAAGCCCAGAAAGAAAGCAGCCACAAAAAAATAGAAATGGCTACAAACAAGTACCTTTCAATAATAACTTTAAATGTAAATGGACTAAATGGTCCAATCAAAAGATATCGAGTGGCTGAATGGATAAAAAAACATGACCCATACATTTGCTGTCTACAAGAGACCCACCTCATTAGAAGGGACTCACACAGACTGAAAGTGAAGGGATGGAAAAATATCTTTCAGGCAAATGGAAATGAAAAAAAAGCTGGGGTAGCAATACTTATATCCGACAAAATAGACCTCAAAGTGAAGGCCATAACCAGAGATAAGGAAGGCCACTTCATAATACTAAAGGGATCAATACAACAAGAGGATATAACCCTGATAAACATATATGCACCCAATGCAGGAGCACCCACATACATAAGAAAACTCCTGGAAGGTATCAGGGGAGAGATCAACAACAATACAATCATAGTAGGGGACTTTAATACACCACTAACATCACTGGATAAATCCGCTAGACAAAAACTCAGCAAAGAAACAGCAATCCTAAATGACTCACTAGATCAGATGGACTTAATTGACATCTTCAGAACACTTCACCCCACAGCTGCGGAATATACATTCCTCTCAGGTGCTCATGGGACATATTCAAAAATAGACCACATATTGGGTCACAAGCAAAGTCTCCACAAATTCAAGAAGATTGAAATCATAAAAAGCATCTTCTCAGACCACGATGGCATAATGTTAGAAATAAACCACAATAAAAACAACCCAAAATACTCAAACACTTGGAAGCTGAATAGCATGTTATTAAATATTGATTGGGTTACCGATGACATCAAAGAAGAAATTAAAAACATCCTGGACACTAATGACAATGAAAACACAACAATCCAAAACCTCTGGGACACAATGAAAGCAGTCCTGAGAGGGAAGTTTATAGCTCTACAGGCCTACCTCAAAAAACAAGAAAAAATGGTAGTTAATCATCTAACTCTACAACTCAAAGAATTAGAAAGAGAGCAACAAGAAAAGCCCAGAGTGAGCAGAAGGAAGGAGATAATAAAGATTAGAGCAGAAATCAATGAAATAGAGACCAAAAAAACAATACAGAAAATCAATGAAACCAAGAGCTGGTTCTTTGAAAGGATAAACAAGATTGACAAACCCCTAGCCAGGCTCACCAAGAAGCAAAGAGAGAGGTCCCAAATAAACCAAATCAGAAATGATAGAGGCGAAATAACAACAGACCCCAAAGAAATACAAATGATTGTTAAACAATACTACGGACAACTCTACTCCAACAAACTAGACAACCTGGAGGAAATGGACAAATTCCTAGAAAAATACAACATTCCAAAACTCAATCAGGAAGAATCTAAAAATCTCAATAGGCCAATAACGATGGAAGAAATTGAAGCAGTCATCAAAAAGCTTCCAGCAAACAAAAGCCCAGGACCAGACGGCTTCTCAGGGGAGTTTTACCAAACTTTTAAGGAAGAACTGAAACCTATCCTCCTCAGATTACTACAAAAAGTCCAAGAGGATGGAACACTTCCAAACACATTTTATGAAGCTAGCATCACCCTAATACCAAAACCAGGTAAAGACAACACAATGAAAGAGAATTACAGGCCAATATCCCTCATGAACATAGATGCCAAAATCCTCAACAAAATCTTAGCAAATCGGATCCAGCAGTACATCAGAAGGATCATACACCATGACCAAGTAGGATTTATCCCAGGGATGCAAGGATGGTACAACATCCGTAAATCAATAAACGTGATACATCACATAAACAAATTGAAAGAAAAAAACCACATGGTCATATCAATTGATGCAGAAAAAGCATTTGACAAAATCCAACACCCATTTTTGATAAAAACTCTCAGCAAGGTGGGAATAGAAGGATCATACCTCAACATAATAAAAGCCATATATGACAGGCCCACAGCCAACATCATACTCAATGGACAAAAACTAACACCATTTCCCCTAAGAACAGGAACAAGACAGGGATGTCCACTCTCTCCACTCCTGTTCAACATAGTCCTGGAAGTATTAGCCATTGCAATTAGGCATGAAGAAGAAATAAAAGGCATCCAAATTGGAAAAGAGGAAGTAAAACTGTCCTTATTTGCAGATGACATGATATTATACATACAGAACCCTAGAGACTCCATCAAAAAACTACTAGACTTAATACATGAATTTGGCAATGTAGCAGGATACAAAATTAACCCCAAGAAATCCGAGGCATTTCTATATACCAATAGTGAACTTTCAGAAAGAGAGATTATAAAAACAATCCCATTTACCATCGCACCCCAAAAATTAAGATACCTAGGAATAAACTTAACTAAAGAGGTAAAAGACCTCTACTCAGAAAACTATAGGACGTTGAAAAAAGAGATAGAGGAAGACATAAACAGATGGAAGAACATACCATGTTCTTGGATTGGTAGAATCAACATCATTAAAATGTCCATATTACCCAAAGCAATCTATACATTCAACGCACTTCCCATTAAAATACCAATGGCCTTCTTCAAGGATCTAGAACGAACTCTCCAAAAATTCATCTGGAATAAAAAAAGACCCCGAATAGCTGCAGCGATCCTGAGAAAAAACAAAGTAGGTGGGATCTCAATGCCAGATATCAAGCTGTATTACAAAGCCACTGTTCTCAAAACTGCCTGGTACTGGCACAAGAACAGACATATAGATCAGTGGAATAGAATAGAGAGTCCAGAAATTAGCCCGAACCAATATGCTCAATTAATTTTTGACAAAGGAGGCATGAACATACAATGGAGCCAAGATAGTCTCTTCAATAAATGGTGTTGGGAAAATTGGACAGATATATGCAAGAAAATGAAACTAGACCACCAACTTACACCATACACAAGAATAAACTCAAAATGGATAAAGGACTTAAATGTACGACAGGAAACCATAAAAATTCTAGAAGAATACAAAGGCAGCAAAATCTCAGACATATGCCAAAACAATTTCTTCACTGATACAGCTCCTAGGGCAGTTGAAACTAAAGAGAAACTGAACAAATGGGACTACATCAAAATAAAAAGCTTCTGCACAGCAAAAGAAACCATCAACAAAACAACAAGAAAACCCACCTCGTGGGAAAACATATTTGCCAACGTCATATCTGATAAGGGCTTAATCTCCAAAATTTATAGGGAACTCATACAACTTAACAAAAAGAAGATAAACAATCCAATCAAAAAATGGGCAAAGGATCTAAATAGACACCTTTCAAAAGAGGACATTCAGAAAGCCAAGAGACATATGAAAACATGCTCAAAGTCTCTAATCATCCGAGAGATGCAAATCAAAACAACAATGAGGTACCATCTCACACCTGTCAGAATGGCCATCATCAACAAATCAACAAACGACAAGTGCTGGAGAGGATGTGGAGAAAAAGGAACACTTGTGCACTGCTGGTGGGAATGCAGACTGGTGCAGCCACTATGGAAGGCAGTATGGAGGTTCCTCAAAAAATTGGAAATGGAACTCCCATTTGACCCTGTGATCCCACTTCTAGGAATATATCCCAAGAAACCAGAAACACCAATCAGAAAGGATATATGCACCCCGATGTTCATAGCAGCACAATTCACCATAGCTAAGATCTGGAAACAGCCTAAGTGCCCATCAGTAGATGAATGGATTAGAAAGCTGTGGTACATCTACACGATGGAATACTATGCTGCTGTAAAAAAGAAGGAATTCTTACCATTTGCAACAGCATGGATGGAACTGGAGAGCATTATGCTAAGTGAAATAAGCCAGTCAATGAAGGAAAAATACCACATGATCTCACTCATTCATGGATAATAAAGACCATTACAAACTTTTGAACAATAATAGATACAGAGGCAGAGCTGCCTCAAACTGATTGTCAAACTGCAGTGGGAAGGCCAGGGAGGGTTGGGGGGGAGGAGGGAGGGGATTAAGAGATCAACCGAAGGACTTGTATGCATCCATATAACCATAACTAATGGACATAAGACACTGGGGGGTAAGGGAGGGCAGGGGTCTGTCAAGGGCGGGGGGGAAAAAAGGACACTTATGTAATACACTTTGTAATACTTTTAGCGAAAAAAAAAAAAATAAAGATAACTGGATTCATAGTGCAAAAAAAAAAAAAAAAAAAAAAAAAAAGCTTGTATTTCCACCACACATACCACACACTGAAAATTTATCTTCACCCCTTTCAAGGCTGGTACTGTATATATAAAGCCCCTAACTTTTATTCAGTCCCATCAGAGAGCAAAGGTTGTTTGAGGATAATGAGGTGAATATAAATCCTGCCCTCAATAGTTTAATCCTGTCTTCAGTGTTTCACCTTTTCTCCTGGCGTAGCCACTGGAACTGTTTGAACCAAACTTTGCACCTTACACTCACTCACTAGAGAGTTAAGATTCCGACAACACATGGTCTGAAGTGGTGGTTCTCAGGGAGGAAAGACTTTGCCCCCCTTGGCAACAGCTGGAGACATTTTTGGTTGCCACAACTGGGGGTGTTCTGGCATCTAGGGGGCGAAGAGGCCAAGGATGCAACTAAACATACTATAATGCACAGGACAACCCCTCACACAAAGGCTATCCCCCCAAACTTTCAACGCTGCCGAGGTGGAGAAACCCTGGTCGAAAGGTTCTATCCATAGGTAGCCTGGCTCCTTTCTTTCAAGGGAAGTCTCTGTCCTCGTGCTGAGAGCTACCATGCCCTGCACTTACTTTGCAGTTAGTGTACCACAGGGCCAGGATGAGGTTCCTCAAGGCCAGGTACATGGTGGGGTCCCGGGAGTACTCTGGGAACTCGTAGAGCTCATCCAGCTCCATCACGTCCGGCCTCACGCACAGGGCTTTGCCGCACTCGTTGGGCTGATAGAAAGGCTGGAAGTACCGGTTCATGCCTGGGACTGACAGAAGCACAAAGAGGCAAATGCTCCAAGCTGTCACCTCCAAATGCGGGTGAATTAAAGTGCATTATCAAACCAACAAGGACAGCCAAGTCTGTCCTACTGTATTTCTGCTTCCTCCCTCCAGTTAGACAACATATGTGGAAATTAAACACATATTTTTCTCATTCTTCACAAATTTAATTTCCATGGTATGGACAATTCCTTAAAAGCTGTAATTTTGGTAAAAACAAAAACAAAGAAAACACATACTATAAAATTTACCATCTTAGCCATGTTTAAGTGTACAGTTCAGTAGTGTTAAGTATATTCATACTGTTGTACAACAGATTCCAAAACTTTTACAACTTGCAAAACTCAAACTCTATACCTACTGAACACCAACTCCCCATGGGAAAATATTTTAACTTTTATTGGAATTTTTCTGATTATAAGATGAATAGGTTCATAGGGGAAATAGCAATCACTAACTCCTGATAATCCTTGAGAGGGGGTTTACAGACTACCAGTGCTGTTTCTCTGAATGGAAAATTTTAATATTATAGAAATTTGTTTTTACAAAGCCAGAAAAAAATGCTACTTTATAATATTTTCTAACTTTATTTTTGTTAATTTATGACATCGAGAATAGTTTTCCATGCCATTAACCTGGACTTCAATGGACATAATATTTTCTTATCATTTAATCATTCCACTAATGCTGGGCATTGAAACTTCATCCAATTATTCACTATTATAATCAATGCCACCCAAATTTCTTTGCAAAAAAATCTTTGGACTTACTTTATAATTTACTTTGATAATTTAGTTGGGATACATTCGCAGGATAAAAGTTTTTGATCACACTGCCAAATTGTCCTTCACAAATGTACAAACCCACTAATTTGAGTGCCTGTTCCATCCCACTTAAACTAACACTGGGATTGTTTCTCTTCTGCTTTCATTTCGACCACAGCTACATTTTAGAGGACCCAGTGTTATGAGTTAAATACCTTAAGACAGGGCCACAATGTCAAAATCTTTTCACATCATCAAAAATGAAGTTGGCGATTAAAAAAATAAAATAGAAAAAAGTGTTCAGGCGAAAAATCTAGAATTCTTGCTTGTACACAAAGAATTCCAATGTGGAATCTTAAAGTCATGCCCAACAAGCATGCCTGCCCTGACCTAAAGTTCTGAATTTTTTTCAAGAGTGAATCATTCTGCTGAAATTCTCAAGGGCATAATTAGAAGTAGAAAGACTCAGAATAAAAAGAAGGACGCTCAGATAGTCAAAGATTTCTTCTGGTAATGTTAGAGTTTGCATTATCATCAACTTATCCAGTTTTCAAATACATACTCATTAAACTCTGTAGACAACGATTCCTGAACAAGTGTTATAGACTTTCTGATCACTGAGGGAAAAATTAACTGCACAATATACACAGATGATATGACATCCACAGCATAACCGCATCTATGATATAATGAGGTGCTTTATAGCACATGCTGCACACACTAAGTCTCTTCCATTCTGCTCACCCACACATTTCCAGGGACTGAGGGGGTGTGGGGAGGGGGGGGGGAAGCAGGGAGTGCCAGGACCAGCTCTCACCCAGCACAGAGGGGACCGCCTTGGAGTGCTCCAGCTTCCCGGGGCTGGCGTCGCTGGCTGCGCGGTTTGTGCTGGTGCAGGAGGGGCTCATGCCAACGCAGTCAGGGTAGTAGGCAGAGAGCAGGGGTGCTGCCACGCTGTCTTTCAGCAAAGGAGGTAGAATGAGCATGGAGTACCACCAATGGTTGGAAACTTCCGACACTCTCTGAAATGGGCAGAGCAAGACGAAGAGGGACAATGGCAGACAGGAAATGTACGTGCAGATCCAGCCGAGGACAGATGACTGTCTCCACGGTATTCATCCTTAACCCCTCTACTCTGCCTTCTCCCACTCAGCAATCCTACACCAGAGTTCAGCACACTCAGATTCAGAAACAGAAGTGGCTGTCGATACCTGGAGAGCCACGTTTCCAAGGCAGAGTTGTTTCAGATACACAGCAACAGCCTTCCCCTCTCTCCCTCCCCTCCTCGGCAAACCCACCAAGTCCAGGTCAGTCTTGAAGCTGCACCCATTGACTGCACTGCCGGTGTAAGTGTGACATGACAACTTTCTATTCCGTAACCATTTTATCTTCCATCCACCCCCCCCCCCCCTTTTACTAGAATCCAAAAATAATTTAAATTGAAAAACTGGGCAGAAAAAAAATAATTCACCTAAGTAGTAGCCAAGCATTACTGCTTTTTGCCAGAGGCTACAAAACTACTTTCAGAGGGAAAAGTACATGACAACCATCAAAATAGATGCTAAATGTAGAGCTGAACAAGTAAAAGCTATGTTTGGTCTTTAAATGTGTGACCACATTCCAGAGTTGACTTAACATATGGAATCACTGGATCAAAACATCCCCATGATGACTAACTCCTGCAATAAAAAGAAAAGCTGGTCGGCTTTTAAAGCAAACTCCACAAATCCTACGTGAGACAGCCTTTTCTAAAAGTGAGGCTGAATACATGCCCCAAGAATTCTAAGAATCTGATCCAGGAGAACCTTGCGCTCAGAGCCCCTCTGATGTTAGTTTTCTAGGCTCCCAGCAAATGCCAGCTGCCATCAAGCAGGGGTCTGTGAACTCAGGGTCTACAGAGTTAATCCAGATTGGAGATGCATCCTGTTTGCCCTTCAAATTTCACAGAGTCCAAATCTGGGACAAGCATTTTCAGTTGACTACAAGCCCCAACACTCCCTATAAATCACTCGCAGCTGCTTCACACATTCATTGTTAAGTGCCTTGCCCCAAAGGCATTTCTGGGTACAATCTTTGTTCTCCAGGCCTGTTTTAGGTTTGGCCCTTGATGGCAGAGCTGCACCAGAAAGAAGGAAAGCTTCAGTCTCTTCCTCAACACACCAGGGCTGCCTCTATGGACCCCCTTCTGAGCAGAGCGCCAAGGACAGAGTAAACTGAGGGTTCAGACACTTTAAATAGACCACAGAGAGGGCAGAATGCAGGTGACTTATAAAACATTCACCCAAGCTCTTCCATTCTCTTACACTTCCTGGGTCTTGCAGCTATGTTGGTAAACTGAGTCAGGACCCACCAGAGAGCCCCTGCCATCCTATTAACGCCCCCCAGTGTTTCTTCCCCATAGAAGCTCACTTGAGGGTGCTCCAAACCTCTGCACTGGAACATGAGAAACTAAAACAGTGACTAATAAACTGGCATTTGATCTTGCTATTCCAAGTGTGTTCTCTCAACACACTTGCCATTCCTGGACACCTGGCTCTCATTTTGTCCATATACCATAAAAAATTCCACTGTCATCTTGAAGACACATACCAATGAAGAATTTGTACTTGATATAGTCAGTCTATTAATGTAATAAAAGACCCACTATACTAAGTTAAATAGTATTCCCCCAGAACCTCAGAACGTAACCATTTTTGGAAACAATGTCTTGCAGACCTTGTCATAGTGGAGTCTTAAATTCACTATGACTAGCATCCTTAGAAGAAGAGAAGAGACAGAGAGACAGAAAACACACGGGGAGAGGGTCATGTGATGACAGAGGCAGAGATCGGAGCGATGGGTCTATAAGCCAAGAAATGCTAAGAACTGCTGGCAACACCAGAAGCTGGAAGGAGCAGGAAGGATCCTCCCTTTACAGCCTTCAGGGAAAGCACGGCCCTGTTAACACCTTGATTTCAGACATACAGACTCTGGAGTTAAGAGACAATCGACTCCTGTTGCTTTGCGCCACCCAGTTTGTGGTGATTTGTTACGGCAGCCCTAGGAAGCTAATACAGGCACTCAAAAAATTTAGAAATTGCTTTTAAAGTGACCCTAGAATCCATAGAAACAGAAAAAGGGTAGATAGGTGATATGGCTAGAAGCCTGCTCCTGACCCCTCCTTAATGAAGTGCAAAAATAAATGACTGGCAGATGAACATCAAGGGAATCTTCCAAACTTTTAAAAGTTCATGTATCCCAAGAATACGGCCTCTGTCCCAAAGCTCAAATTCTTCTGCATGCTAAATGGTCTAATGTTAGGGTCAGATTCATAAGGCATTGTATTTACTTCTTCCTTCCTTTCTACAATCTCATCCTGTCTATCCTAATCCCATATTATTTGGGCCACTAGTTTACCATGGAAATTTTTAGGGAAAAACTAATTATTAAAAAATGTGTGTGTTTCACACACCCCTTTATATAACAGAATGGTTTTAAAATAGATTTTCTAGATGTTAATTCTTTCTTTGCCTGAAAACCAACCACAGTCCTTGCGATTCAGAAATCTAGAAAAACTGCAAGTTAATAATCCTGAATTACTGAAATGCAGAAAAACCCAGAACCTCAGAATTTCAAAAACTCAAGAGTCTTAAAAAGGCATTCTATGAAACAGCCATTGGCTCTGATTATGCAGCCCATGGATTGTGCCAGCTCCGGTAGCAAAGCCCCATAAGAAATGAAATGTGGCCCTAGTTGGTATGGCTCAGTGGATAGAGCTTCGGCTTGCGGACCAAAGGGTCCCAGGTTCAATTCTGGTCAAGGGCACATGCCCAGGGTTGCAGGCTCGATCCCCAGTAGGAGGTGTGCAGGAGGCAGCCAATCAATGATTCTCTTTCGTCATTGATGTTTCTCTCTCTCTCTCTCCCTTCCTGTCTAAAATCAATAAAAAAATATATATATTTTTTAAAAGGAATGAAATGTGTGAGGCTTCGCCAGCTGGAGACACTGTTCCCTTCCACACAGGGCCAGGACAAAGCAGTTACACCAAGGTCTGAATACACAAGAACACTCTCACAGCTGAATCTGGGCCAAGACCACCAAACTTTAGGCCACTTGTTCTTTTCTTGGAAGGATTCAAGCAGAGTTGTAAAGTCACCCATGAAAAAAAAGTATAACAAGCCTGATCTTTATCGTAAAGCAAGGTAGCAGTTTCTTCCTCTCTATTTCCTTTTAATGCAAAGCAATATAACTTTATTTTAAGTTGAAGAGGATCGCCTATAACACCACTATTGCTAGCATTTTCATCATATCATTATCATGTTACATTGAAACTGTTATTGTCATTTACACATAGCGCTTATCATTGAAGATGCAATGAACTCCAATCTAGAACATGCAGAAATACTCACTAGATCCTCTGGGAGGGAACAATGATCTGGGGTCTCGGGCTGAAAGGCAAACCAAGTGTTAATTAGCTTTACTTGTAAAATATAGTCTTCAGTAACAATTTACCTTCAAGAAGATATCCCTTTTCACCTTTTAGACTGGCAAAGAGAAAAGTGTAATGAACCACTGTATGCATGAAGGTGTGGGGAGGACAGCTGCTCTCACAAGAACATCCAGGTGGAAAGCTAAAGAAATAATGACTCTTGCCCAGCCAGTTGAGCATTGACCTATGAACCAGGAGGTCAAGGTTCAATTCCTGATCAGGGCACATGCCTGGGTTGTGGGCTCGATCCCCAGTGGGGGGCATGCAGGAGGCAGCCAACCCATGATTCTCTGTCATCATTGATGTTTCTATCTCCCTCTCCATTCCTCTCTGAAATCAATAAAAATATATATTTTTTTTTAAAAAAAGAATAACTCTGGAGAGCAACGGGACAAAATATGAAACTTTTAAATGAACCATAATTTGGCATTATCTTGTATAACTGAAGATGTACATACTACATGTCCAGCAACCTAACCTTTGTTATATTTTACAGAAAGGCCCTCATACATGTGCACCAACAGAAGCCGAAAATGTTCAAAGGAGGATTGTTTGTAATAGAAAAAAGCTAAACACAACCCAGAAGCCCATCAAGAGCAGAATAGGTAAATAAACTGCGTCGTAGTCAAACAATGGTCACTCTCTGGTGATGAGAACGAACAAACTACAACCACACACTCTAGCACGGATGTACTTGACAAACACAACGGTGAGAGAAAGCAGCCAGACCCCAGAGAAAACACACTGCATGACTCCATTAACATAAAGTTCAAAAGCAAGCAAAACATCTGTAGTGTTTTAAGTCAGTATAGTAAGTGGGGGAGCAAGGGAAGGAGGCTGTGAGGAAAAAGGGGTGCTGGGAGACTCTGAGGGGCTGGTAAGTGTTCCATTTCTTTACGGGAAGCTGGCTAAGTGGGGACTTTGTGAAAATTCAGAGCTACATGCATTTTCTGTTTATATATTTCAAGTAAAAAGTTACCTAAGTAAACTGCAGACTGGCATACAACAGAGCCCCGAGGATCGGGCCCTCGGAATGCACTCTGGAGAAACTTGGCCTGTGCCCTAGGAGAGGCTTGCACGAATGCTCACAGGAGCGCGGGGTGTCAGACCCCAAACCAGAAACAACGGTCAAGCCCGTGAACAGGAAAATAGATACATCGTGGTACGGTCACACACCGCAATACTATACAGCGGGGGAAATGAATAGCTCAGAGCTCTGGCATCCACACGGGTGCATGTGAAAAACCTCCACATGAGTGAAAGCAGCAAGCTGCAGAACACAAACCAGATGATACAATGTACAGCCAGTCCAAAAGTAGGCAAAACTTCACACGCTGTTTAGGGTTTTGTAAATATGTAACAAGAAGCTGAGGAATAATAAATACAAAATTCGGAATACTGTGTCCTTGCAGTGAAGGGAAGATAGGGAAGGGGCGAGGGGTGCGCAGGAAGTGACAGAGGCTTTGGTAATAACACTCAGCTTCTAAAACTGCTGGATACATGAGTGTTTGCTTTAATTCTTTGTTCCTTACACACAAATTATAAATCCTCTTTTGTGACTAAGAATTGTTTCATATTAAAACAATGGTATGTTCTCTTTGACACAGAAATGTTACGACTAGGAATTGATCCTACAAATATACGGAAAAATGGCAAAGATATAAAGTTATTCATCACAGCACTGCTAACAACAAATGTTGGAAAGTCACCTAAATGCTCTCAGTCATGTGAAATACATCAGGTTACATCCACTCAGTAGAGTATTATACAGGCTTTAAAGAGAAAGAAGTCTTTAGGTCCTGAGATGGCAATATCTATAAGACATACTAAATGGAAAAAAGCAAGCCCCAAAACAGTGTGCATAGTCTGCTCCCATTCTTTTTAATGTTATTTTACAAATAAACCTTTCCAGACTTTGTCCTTGACTGAATACCAAGCTGAAAACCAAAGGGACTCTGAATCAATAAACACCATTTAAATAAATATTTCAAAACTTCAGGCTACAGACAGTAACAGCCTGAAGCAGTAGCTCTCAAGGGACAATCTGGGGATGGGGTGGGGGGGGGGGGGGGAAGAAGTGTAAAACATGATACTCTACTTAGGAGCTGGCATTTAAGAAGACTGTGAAGCCTTCAACTTTAAGAGGGTTTGGAAGGAGAGAAAGGCAATTAAGTTTTCAAAAGCTTAAGGAATCTGAGACCTCTCAGTCCTCCCGGAAAAAAAGTTCTTGATGTTAAAATACATTCAACTACGTGATGCATCAAAATAAAGAACTTGGGGTAGAAGGAACTGTGGTGAGAGAAACTGTGGGGAGAATTAAACCCAGTAAATACAGAAGCAAGAGTAAGCAATGGAGGGATGATGGTTATGGAAAATAAATGGTACATTCACTCTGACGGAGTACACTAAACTAAAACACGAAACACTAACAAAAATTGGGAGCAAGGAAAAGGGGAAGTGGGATAACGTGTGACATAATTTCCTTTTCCCACTTTCATAGCAGGGCGTGAATTAATACCTAAAATTGAAACATGCAACTGAAACAAAGTGATTCTACTACTATTTCTGGAGATGAAGAAATAATTATCCTATGTTCAACAACTTCTTTTTTTAAAAATATATTTTATTGATTTTTTTACAGAGAGGAAGGGGAGGGATAGAGAGTTAGAAACATCAATGAGAGAGAAACATCGATCAGCTGCCTCCTGCACGCCCCCCACTGGGGATGTGCCCGCAACCAAGGTACATGCCCTTGACCGGAATCGAACCCGGGACCCTTGAGTCCGCAGGCTGACGCTCTATCCACTGAGCCAAACCGGTTCTGGCTGTTGAACAACTTCTTATTTCACTTTGGCTTCTTTTGCTGTACGCAATCATTTTACATAAAACCAGCATGCATAGTAAGTACTATTTCTTAACATGGAAAGTTCTCAGCCAGTTCTTTTGCTTGAAATACATGAAGATGAAGATATACTGTTAAATAAATCTCATTTAGTATGGTTATTTCATGATGATGACTACATGAGTTTTCTTTTGTTATCATCTTTGTCCTTTTCTATACTGTTTGACTTTTTCAGTAATGAACATATATCATTGCTCTAAAAATAAACTCATTCTAAAGAAGAATTCAGACTTTTCAAAAACTACTTAAACTAAAAAAAAATGGAAAAGGACAATTACCATCCCCCCAAAAAGTCAAATAAACAAAAAAAGGGACATGGGTCATTTGAACAATTAGTAGAGAAGAAGTTAAAGTTGTACATTCCATTGTCGGCAGGTAAAAGAAAGGAGGGATTATGTATACTAGTAATTCCAAATGATAGTTGAACTAAAGCTAGTCAAAGCACAAATCAAAATGATTTTAATATAAACTTTTTATGTAAAATTATACCCAGTATTTAATAACACACATTAGTAAGCAAGTCATCCAAAAATATTTTGTTAGAATAACTGTTTAGAAACATCAGAAATAGGTTGAATGAAAATTGCCCAAAGTCTAATTTCTATTAAAATAGTCTGCTATTTTTTACTACTCTTGGTTAAACTCTCCTTTATACATTATAATGAAATGCCACTGAGTCTACTTTTGGCTTGAGAAGTAATCTTGGACACAGGGCCTGGTTAAATCCAGTGCAGCCATGACATTATTTCGGCAGCTTCCCCTTTGCCACACAAGCTCGTGCACCTTCATTCCTCAAACCGCAATTCCCATCAGCGCACTCAGCCTGAAAAATGAATTACGCAATACCTCAGTGTCAGCCCTTCCCATTGTTTCCCCTTCTATTCCTCAGAGAGGCCTTCTACTCTGAAGACTGCGCTCAAGAATCAATTAAAGGCTAAACTGAAAGGTTTCAGGACAAGATTTGTTCAATCCAGGACCCTGGTCCCAGGCTTAGATCTGTGCTTCCTACCCTTCACTCCCAAATTACCAACATCCAAAATAAAAACAAGGATATCACCATAGAGCTCGCTGACATTAAAGGACAATAAGGGAACAGTGCAAACAACTTTAAGTTAACAAATTTGACAATCTAGATGTAACAGGCAAATCTCTTGGAAAAACACATCCACACTCTAAAACGGGTAGAATAAAACCACCTACATTGCCATATATGTTAAAGAAACTGAATTTATAATTTTAAAACTTTTCACAAAGAAAACTGACCCAAATTACTTCACTAGTGAATTATACCAAATGCTAAAGAAGAAATATCAACATTACCCAAACTCTTTAACAAAATAGAGAAGAGGGATATACTTCTGGATTCATTTTATGGAGCCAGCATAACTCAGACAGCAACACCCAAGAAGAACGTTACAAGAAAAGAAAACTGTCATCATGAACACAGATGCCAATATCCTTAACAAAATATTAACAAACTGAATCCAACAATTCACTAAAAGGATAATACATTAAGAACAAATGAGATTTTTTCCAGGAATGTGAGGTAGTTTCAACATTCCAGAATTAGTCTAATTCACCACATTTACAGATGAAAGGAGAAAAACCACATGTTCATCATACAAGATGTAGAGAAAGTATTTGACAAAGTCCAACTTCCATTTATAATACAAAGTTCTCAACTAGGAACACAAAGGCACTTCTTTGATCTGATAATAGGCATTTGTGAAAAGCTACAGCCAGCATTATACATAATGATAAAATACGGAACACATTCCTCCTATGTCAGGAATAGGACAAGGATGTCTACGCTCCAACTTCTATTCAACATGGTACTGGTGGTCCTGACCAGTGTAGTAAGGCAAGAGAAAAAAAGAGCAAAAAGATGAGTTTTTTAAGAAAGCAAAACAGCCTTTATTCATAGTTGTTGCAACTATAGAAAACCCAAAGGAATCTACAAAAAGACCTATGAAATTTAATAAATTTAATAACTTAACAAAGCCTCTGGGTATAAAATCAACAAATAAAAATTGTATTTCTATGTCATTGCAACAAACAACTTGAAAATGAAGTTAAAAATAAATTCAACTTACAATCACAGGAAAAAAACACACAAAATATCTAGAAATCTATTTAACAAAAGACATCCTCAATGAAAATTAGAAAACACTGTTGGGAGAAATTAAAGACCCTGAGAAGATGGAGAGATACACATGCTCGGGGTCACAACAGGGGTTGAAAATGTTTTCTGTAAAGGGCCAGGTAGTAAATGTTAGGTTCTGTGGATGATACGGTCTCTGTCACAACCACTCTGCCACTGCAGCATGAAAGCAGCCACAGACAATACATAATGACTGAGCAAAGCTGTGTTCCCATAGAACTTTACTTTCAAAAACAGGTGGGGGGGGGAGGCAGATTTGACCCATAGCTTGCTGACCCATGGATTAAAAGACAGAAAAAATGTAAGAATGTCAATTCTTCTTAAAATTATCTATAGAGTCAATGCATGACAAAAAAAAAAAAAAAAAATCCGAGAGGCTTTTTTGTAGATATTGACAAGCTGATAATAAAGTTTATATGGTAACATAAAGAACCTAGGATAGCCAAAATAATCTTGAAAAACAAAAACACAGAGGAATTTGCACTACCTCATTTTAAGACTTATTATAAAGATACAATATTCAAGCCAGCTGAGCACTGGGGTAAGAATAAACAAAGAGATCAATGAAACAGAGTCCAGAAATAGACCAACATGTATGGCCAACGGACTTTTGATAACAAAGCCAAGATAATTCAAGGGAAAAAACAGTCTTTTCAACAAATGGTACTGAACAACTAAATATTTATATGAAAAGAACATTGAATCTTGACCTTATACCTCGCATAAAAAACAAAAATTAACATGAGATAAGTGACCTTAATGTAAAAGCTAATACTAAAAAAAGCTCCTCAAAGAAAACATATGAGACTATCTGTAAATTGAGAGGTAGTCAATGATTTCTCAGAAAAGATACAAAAAGTTCTAAACATAAAAAAATGAGTAAACTAGGCTTCAAACTTAAAAACTTCTCATCTCTTGATAAGTAAATAAAAGGGTAAGACAAAGCCAGGAAAAATATTCAAGATTTTATTTCATATCCAGATTACTGAGGAACTTCTACAAAACAAACCTAATCTTTAAAAAAGTCTTAGTCAGATATTTCTCCAAAGACAAGGTATAAATGGCCAATAAGCATATGAAATGATACTTAACATCACTAGCCATCAGAGAAATGAAAATTAAAACCACAATGACATACCAGTACATGCCCATTAGAACAGCTAAAATAAAATTAAAAAATTTTTTATAAGAGTAACACCACCAAATGTTTCAATATGCTACAACTGTGGGAAACCATTTAGCAGTTTTAAAATATAAATTTACCATCTGACTCAACAATTCCACTCCTATGTATTTACCTTTAAGAAATGAAACCATAGGTCCACAAAAAACACCTGCACAGAATGTTCACTACAGTTTTATTCATAATAGCAAAAAAATTAAAACATCACAAATGCCCTTAAAGGAAAATAGTTAAACAAGTTGTGGTATTCCACACTCAGCAATAAAGAGAGCAGACAAAACTCTGATAAAGATCAGAACAGTGATCGCCTCTAGTGGTAGGGAAGGAAATAACTAGAATTTTTAGGGTAGTAGAAAAGTATACCTTAATTGGGTATTGGTTACACAATGTAGACATTTTCCAAAACTCAATAAAATTTATTGAAGATCTGTGCATATATTATAACTCAATTAAAAGAAAGATGCAGCCCGGCCAGCGTGGCTCAGTGATTGAGTGTCAACCTATCAACCAGGAGGTCATGGCTCGATTCCCGGTCAGGGTACATGCCAGGGTTGCCGGCTCCATCCCCAGTGTGGGGCGTGCAGGAGGCAGCCAATCAATGATTCTCTCTCATCATAGATGTTTCCATCTCTCTCCCTCTCTGAAATCAATAAAAATATTTTTAAAAGATGCAATTTCATATATGTATTAAAAAATGATCTCTGTACTATAAGCCTTTAACCTTTAAGTAGTTAAGTTGTATCAAGAGCCTTAAAAGATGTGCCAAACAGAAACATGTATTCAAATGCATAAAAAAAGTTCTAATACAGCAATTTTCATTTCATGGGACACATAAACTAATTACTAAAACCCTGCAGCACACCAAAAAAAATTTTTTTTTGCCAATCTGACAAAAAAAATTGGTATTATTTTGATTCATTCACACCAGATGGCTATTGTTGTGTTGGCTGTTGTAATTTTTTTTTTTGACAATCTAAGGGAAAAGAGGTCTGTAACCCTGACTAAATAGTCAAGTATTGCATGTTTTAAAAATTCTTGCAGCGTACCAGTTGAAAATTGCTGTTTTAGTAGGATAGATTATTAAGAGTAGTTACCTATTAGGGTGAAAAGGAGGAAATGGTTAAGGAGGACTTTCATTTTTTATTTCTGTATTATATATATATACATACACACACACACACACACACACACACATATTCAATTTACTTTTTTAAAACCCTGAGATTATATTCATGTAATACTTATGTAAAATTTAAAATAATACCAATATAATTCCTAAATGTCCATACCCTATTTCTTAACCATTTCACTTAGCAAAATTTTCCAAATGTTTACAATATATATAAGTTGCTTTAATAATATTTATATCTTAACTCCTAGGCTTTAAAAACTTGATAATAAACTTTATAAAAGTTTTCATTCATTCTTTTATGAGAAATATTTGAACTAAGAAAATATTTTGCAAGTGATGATTGTGAATATACCAAAAACCATGGAATTGTATACTTTAAAATTGTGAATTTTATGACATGTGAATTATATCTCAATTTTTTAAAAGAAGTATTTTACTCCCAAGATTATGACTTCTAACATTTTTTAATGTACTGAAGAAACCAGGGACATTTGTGTAAATGAATGCTTTAACCCATTAAAGCAATTACACATTTTAAAAAGTAACTGCCAAATATCAAAAATACCAGAGACCCGGTGCACGAAATTCACGCACATATATTAAAAAATCACCTCTCTGTACTATAAGCCTTTAACCTTTAACCCTGGCACACTGAGGGGGCGTTCCTCAGTCTGGCCTGCACTCTCTCGCACTCCAGGACCCCTCGCTCCTTACTACCTGCCTGCAGTGGAGGTGGGAGAGGCTCCCACCACTGCCACTGCGCTTGCCAGCCATGAGCCCGGCTTCTGGCTGAGCAGTGCTCCCCCTGTGGGAGTGCACTGACCACCAGGGGGCATCTCCTGCATTGAGCATCTGCCCCCTTGTGGTCAGTGTGCATCACTGAGCCTGGTCGTTCTGCTGTTTGGTCGATTTGCATATTAGGGTTTTATGATATAGGACTAGAGGCCCAGTGCACAAAATTCATGAATGGTAGGGTCCCTAGGCCTGGCCGGTGATCAGTGCCGATCAGGGCCTTCTGGCTACTGGCCGGGGCCTTCCTTCCCCCCACTGCTGGCTGCTGGCTGGGGCCTTCCTTCATTCCACACTGCTCCCTGGTGGTCAGCGCACATCATAGCAAGCAGTCAAACTCCCAGTCAGTGGAACTCCCAAGGGGACAATTTGCATATTAGCCTTTTATTATATAGGATTTTCTCTTCTTTCTTTCTTTCTTTCTTTTTTTTTATATAGGATTTTCTTCCTTTGTCTCTATTGTTGGTCAGAGTAGCTGCATAATCTTATTCCAGCCAATTAGATATAAATAGAAATCTACTGTTGGAACTTGCAGGAAAGCTCCCAGTTAAAGAGGGAGAGACTCAGCTGGCACAGCTCTCTTGCTCTCTGACTCTCCCATCTTTACTGCTTAGAGTTTGGACAGAAAGGCTGATGGTGCAGCAACCATCTTGTAGCAGAACTAGGAACAACAAGACTTCTTTGGGCAACTACACCAACCCTGCTCATAATGAGAGAAAAATAAAATCCTCCATTGGTTAAGCCATTGTAGTTGGTGTTCTGTTATATGTAAGTGGACCAATACAATACTGATACAATGAGCAATACAGTAAACAAGAAATACATACCATTACTATTTACTAACAACTAAATTAACCTAGCAATGAATTCAAAAGAAAAACCAACAGAGATCGTACCTTAGCAGCAGTGTTTGGTTTCATACCACAGCGGTAGGTCTTTGCTATCTGTGGAGTAAGCTGGATTTCCTTGGTAAGTTGCCTCCATTTTCCACACTCGGGTTTTGTACACTGAACCTAAATGGAAAGTAACATGTCAAGGTCAATCAGTTGGCTAATCTTGAGCCTGCATTTCTCTCCTCTACCACTCACTTTGCCATCTTCGCCACATGATTTGACCAACCTTCTAGTACTTCTAAGTACTCTTCTTCTCCCTTACATAACTATTACCCATATAACACACTTTTACCCCATAATTTCTGATTTAATACTAGCTCAGGCACCAAAAAAGTGCAATAGGATCTGATGACTACTGTTGTCAGAAAGGTTTTCCAGCTCTAACCTAAGGAAATAATCAGTGTTAAATTTAGTTACAGTGAGTCACAAACTACGCACTAAATGCAATGTGGTATCTTGGATAGGATCCTGAGACAATAAAAGACACTAGTGAAAAAACTGATGAAACCCATAAAAAGTCCATAATATAGTTATTGGTACTGTATTAATGTTAATTTCCTAGTTTGACAAACAATCATGGTGTGTTAGATGATAACATTAGGAGAAACTGGTAAAGAACATCTGGAAACTTTCGGTATTATTTTGTAACTCTTTTGTAAATTTAAAATTATTTCAAAATAAAAAGTTTATTTTTTAAAAAAGCATGCATATATCCATATGCAAAAGAATGAAACTGGATTCCTATTTCACACATATCCAAAAATTAACTCATAATGGATCAAACACCATAATGTAAGAGCTAAAATGATAGAACTCTTAGAGGGAAAATTAGGAGAATCAATCTTCATGACCTTAGATTTGGCAATGGATTCTTAGATATTATACCAAAAGCATATGCAACAAAAGAAAAAACAAATAAACTAAACTTCAAAATTAAAAACTTATGTGCATCAAAGGATACTATCAAGAAAGTGAAAAGACAACCTATAGGAGAAAATATTTGCAAACCTAATATCTGATAAGGGTTTAGTATCCAGAATAAAGAACTCTTACAACTCAACAACAAAAGACAAACGCCCAATTTTAAAATGGGCAAAGATTTGAACAGATATCTCTTCAAAGAAGATGTACAAATGGCCAACAAGCACATGAAAAGGCACATTAGTCATAAGGGAAATGCAAATCAAAATAGCTAGAACAACAACAAAAAAGGATGGGGAGACATAAATTGGTGAGGATGTGGAGAAATTTAAACCCTTATCCATTGCTGATGCGAATGAAAGATGCTGCAGCAGTTGCTAAGGAAAACAGTTTGGTAGACCCTCAAAAAATTAAACATAGAATGTGACCCAACAATTTTATTCCTAGATATGTATTGAAATAATTGAAAACGGGTGTTAAAATGAATATTTGTACATAAATATTCATAGCAGCACTTTTTGGATAACTAAAAGGTGAAAGCAACCACTCATGAACAGATGACTACATAAATTAAATTTGACAAATTTATATAATGGAATATTATTCACTCATAAAAAGGAACAAAGAATTAACATATTCTAAGACATGGATGAACCTCAAAAACATTATGGTTAGTGAAAGCCAGACATGAAAAGCCACATACTATATGATTCTTTTATATAAAACATCCAAAATAGGTAAATTCATAAAGCCAAAAATCAATTTAATGTTTGCAAGGGACTAGGGCAGTGGTCGGCAAACTCATTAGTCAACAGAGCCAAATATCAACAGTACAACGATTGAAATTTCTTTTCAGAGCCAAATTTTTTAAACTTAAACTATATAGGTAGGTACATTGTTATTAACTTAATTAGGGTACTCCTAAGCTGGCCTTTGCTAAAAATGTCCTCAATCTGATTTAGGTACGTTCGCTGAGGTCGACCCCTTCCAACTCTCCCATCCACACTCGTCTTGAATACTTGTTTCGTCTATCTTTTGTCACCCGCGCGTGATTTGCGGACGTGACTAGCACTAACCACTGCACAATGAGACTGCTGACTGACTGGCTCACTCAACTCATGCATGAGTCGTGTGCCTCCCCCGCGCTGCATATCCCTCGGCCCGCCTGCGCCGCGTTTCCTGTCGCCCGACGGACAGACACCCCCCACTTCTTCTAACGCCACTTCTTCAAAATAGACTCGCCCAGGCCGAAAGCCGACTTCTGCGCATGGGCCACGAAGTTTCAATCGCATTGTACGTGCGCGCGCCCACATGTGGTATTTTGTGGAAGAGCCAAATTCAAGGGGCCAAAGAGCCGCATGTGGCTCGCAAGCCGCAGTTTGCCGACCACTGGACTAGGGCAGGGGTCCTCAAACTACGGCCCGGGGGGCCACATGCGGCCCGCCAAAAACATTTATCCGGCCCGCCGGGTGTTTTTGCCGCCACTGTGTGCATAGGAATTTGTTCACAGTTTTTTTTTTAACTATAGTCCGGCCCTCCAACGATCTGAGGGAGAGTGAACTGGCCCCCTGTTTAAAAAGTTTGAGGACCCCTGGACTAGGGTATATAAAAATGAGAGGTCTGCCATCGTTTGCTTTGTGAATGATGACAATACTTTGAAATTAGATAGAAGTGGTGGGAGCAGAACACAGTCAAGGTACTAAATGCCATTGAATGGTATACTTTAAAATAGTTAATTTTATATTATGTAAGTTTCATTTTTTTAAAAAAAATTAATTTTTAAGTGTGCAAGAGAAGCTCAAATCTACCTGTGATATTAAAAAATTTAGCAAATCATTTATTAAATGATGGGATATTTATCTAATATATGCAATACTACAATTTATTTTCAAAGAATAGCTAAATGGAAAAAATAATATAAAGTTAAATTAATAAAAAAGCTAAAAGTTAACAAAATTATATTCAAAGTAAAATGTTAAACCTTATTAGAATTTTATATAAAGCATGAAATTGTCTTTAAAGATATACTTAGACAATTATCAGAAGAAAAGATAAGAGATATGTAAGCTTAACAATGGCTATCACCAGCTGGTGATAAGTCTTTAGTTTCTTCTTTATACTATGTTGAAGTTTCCTATAAAAATAAAAAATGTGATTTGCTTTAACAAACATAAAACAATAAATGTAGTAAAAGAAAAATTCCCCCAAAATCAGTATCCCCCCAGTTCAGTATTTATCCATTTTTCTTGCATTTAGGTGCACAAGTGCTTTTTACCCAGTAGGGGAGTTGCTGGTCTGCCATGAAAGCTTTGGGACTAGGTTCAGTTTTTCCATTGCTAGTCCATATTTTTTTCCATGTAGTATATTTCTCATATCCATCCTTATGGCTGAAAATAATAAAAATAAACATATCAAGCTAAGTCAATTGGGTTTTCAAAACAGAAGGCAGGTTAGAAAATCTTATGTAAAGGACTTAACTAGCCATATTATGAAGAGGGGGATGTTATTATGGTACCCATAAAAGAGCCTGTTGGGTCAGGTGCATTCCTATCAGTTTTAAAATCTAAAACTATTAGGAAGGGACAGCTGCTACCTGCCTGTCCAAGCTCCCTCTAGTTGTCAGTACCTTCCCCCAAATCTTGGCATTCGTCCCCCTATGCATTGTCACAGAATAGTAAAGCAGCACCTAAGCAGGGGTGGACAACCCCTGGCACACGTGCCAAACATGGCACGCCAGTAACTTTTGCTGGCATGCGAAACCCTCTCTTATAATCTTCCATTTACAATTTTTTTCTTAATATCGACTTTTTTATTTTTCAGATAAATTCAGTGTAGGTGCATCTTAGATAAAGAAATAATTTTACATAACATGTATACATTAAAAAATAAATGTATTTTTCATCATCATATACTGTGTTTTTGTCGCTCGAATGAATTTTATTATTTTTTCAAGGTTCTTCACATACGTACACCTTAAGAGATTCAAGTAGGCATAACATGTTCTCAAAAAATTAGGGTTGGCACGCAGAAGAATTTTGAGTCAAGAGATTTTGCTGGTTTTGGCACGCACTCACAAAAAGGTTGCCCACCCCTGTCCTAGAGCTTTCAGATCTTGCAGACTAAAGAGAATAACTGTCTCATTGAAGCAGATAGTTTTGAACCTTGAATGTGCACACACGTAAGCACGCACACAGGCAAACTACAGCATAAAGGTCTGGCAAGTTGTAGTCAATGCAGGCATGGCTGGCTGCAACAGTGGAATAATTCAGGAAGCCTGTGGGCTCAGCCTTAACCATCTGACCCCCTCCACTACAAAAACCTCCAACGATGAGAGAACAGACCTTCTGTAGTAATGGTCAAAGCACTCATTACAGAAATGCTCCCCACAGGAGAGGTGATACCATCGGGAGGTGTAGCCATTCTTGGCACATCTGAAAACAGCAAAAACATGCAGCTTTGGTAATAAATAACATTTCTTCTCACTTTTTTTTTTTCATTTGCCTCCTTTATTTTAGCAAAAATAACAACAATAAAGTTTTCCCTCTGTCTCACTAAAATGGATTTCCCCCTTCCCTCCCAACCCACCCTATCCTCTTCACTTTAAAAAACAAACATGTACCAAGCATCTCCTATGAGCCCATGTTGCATTCTCTCTTTACAATCCTAACAACCAGTAGCTAATAACAGGGGAAGTGGAATGGATGATGGATAGGTGATAACACATGGTGAGGACACAAGTTCTTAGACCAGAGGACCTAATGGATCTGGTTGTACACCAAGGGCCTGAGACTTAGGAGTTTTATCAAGACTCCCTGGAGCCATGATAAGGTTTTATGACACAAAACAAGGGATGTCACTGTGCTTGCCGCAAGCTGCACGTGGGTGAAGGAGAGAAGTGTGGTCTCTAGTAAGAACATCTGTCCCACTACTGAATAGTGAATGAATCTGGCCAGCTGGAATAGAACCCTTGAGCAGGCAAGTCTGGCAAACATGATCTGTCAAACAGCCAATAATGTAGTAAAAGAATGAAATCTAACGCCACAATGAACGCTAACACCACCACGCTTCGTGATTAAAAAGTGGGATTTGTGTTCCAGGTTTCACTGAGTCTTAAGCCTCCGTTGAAGATTTTTCTCTGGAAGTGAAAGGTCAAGCTTGTGTTATCCCAATAAGAATGGCAAGTGCAGTTAGCCTCACTATGTCTACTGGGAAAAGAGGTAGGTAGTGTGAGGGAGGATGGAAGCCTAGAGAAAGTAAACACCCGCTGGTCTACAGGGAGCTCCACAGTTCTCTCTGCCGTGTCCCCATCCCTGACCCCATTCCACTCTCAGCTCACAAAAGCAGCTCCGCTTCAGTCGGTGGGGTTTGAGGAGACTGATTGGCCACTGTGCAGAGCTGATATGGCTACGTCTACAGGAGGATCATATAGGAGGGTGTGGTATGTACAGGATGTACGGGCAATGTCTCTATTATTAGATGACTTACAGTATTTATATCTATCTTTAGTAAAACTATCTTTGAGGATGATGTTCTCACAAAGAACGCTCTCATAGGCAGGAATATGAGGCCAAGACATGTCATCTGAACAGACCTTTCAGAAGTACTTGCAAAGCACACGGGACACGTTGCAGTACAGCCTGCCTTTTCACATTTCCTATACTTCTTCTCTGACCCACCGTCTTCATCCTCATCCATCATCTCCGTTGCTTTTTTCTTTGCCTAAGAAAGAACCAGCTGGGGTTAAGATTTCACCAGAATGGCCAAGGGTGAATGTGGTGGAAGGTTTACCACTGAAATGACCTCCATGTTAGGAGTTCTAAACTTGCAGATTAACAACACCCTGGCAGTAGGTTAGGAGCTAACAATATAGCAATTTCCTTGAGACTGTACTGTGCAAATAATTCACTAACTTGCCTGAAATACAGAACCAGCATGTTAACAATAGGTGTCTGAGTAGAAAACTAAAATGCATGCAAGCCTTTTTTGGGAAAAAGCTGTATCAATCAAAATAAAAGCTACTTTCAAATGGGGATTTTTTTTTTCCTTAGAACAGTTATACCCTCTCAGTATTGCATATTAAAAAAAAACTAGGAAAATTATAGAAATATAATTACATCATTCAAGATTTTTCTTTAGGGGGGGAAACAAAGCCCTACAAAAAAGATGGCAGTAAGTAAACCATCAACAGCACCCAAATGGCTACAAGCTGATGTCAAATTCCCACCAAGCATGAGCTGACCCCAGCTCACATCCTGGAGCCAACTACACAGCTGCAATTCTCTGAACACCCCATGTCGATTCAAACCCTATGTCTCTATCTTTGCAGTTCCCCCTGCCAGTATGCTTTTTTTCTACATTCTATCTCTATATCAGGGTGAATTTTTCAACTAGACTACAAGTTTATAATCTTTTCATTTATAATTCTTCAGTGCCAATCAGAATAATTCTGTGTGCTCAAAACAGGTGCACAGAATGAACAAATGAGTAATACCTGCCTACCGGAACTCCTCAAAGGAAGGCTATCTGGAGAATGATCAAAAGATGCTTTTTTCTTTGTTCTCCCCCGTGCAGTTGCCATTGTATCAGATAGTCTGCAAAAGAAAAATTTTTAAACCATTAAACATTAACATTTGCTAATACCTCCAACATTCTAGAACAGTTATTATGCAGTACTAGGTAATAACATATTCTCTGCAGTTACACTGCCTGAATGTGAAGCCACTGCTTTCAAGTTACTTAACTTCTCTACGACCTCAGTGTTCTCATACATAAAATGGGCATGGCAAGAGTCTATTATAGCATCCGTGAGAGCTACTTAAACAGGACTGGCATATTATAAGTATAAATAAATGTTATCCACTATTGGTATGTACATTTAAAAATACAAAATTGAGAAAAACACCACACAAGTGACCAACAGACAAATCACATTGTTTGTAAAATTCAAGGTATAAAAACACTTAGTTTTTGCCTGTTTCTCTCCATCTTACTATGTCTTCTTAGCAGTTCCTGAATTTTTATCTCTTATACTTAAAAAAAAAACAAAAACCCTCATTCATTCCTACTCAGTAAAACCCAACAAATAAACCTCAGGCACACCATCTAGTCACTACCAAATATAGGAATCTAGGTTAGTTACTGTATCTTTTAAAAATTTTTAAATTTATTGATTTAAATAGAGAGAGAAGGAGGGTGAGGGTAAGAGAGAAAGATTGATTTGTTGTTCCACTTATTTATGCATTAATTGGTTCTCTTGTATGTGCCCTGGCCAGGGATCAAACCCACAACCTTGGCCTATCAGGATTATGCTCCAATCAACTGACCTACTTATCCAGGGCAGTTACTGTATCTTCTACTAGAAAATTTTTTAAGTTCTCAAACTTGTCTAACAACAGCATGGCTAAGCAAACATTAAGAACCAAAAGTCTAGAAGAAAAATAATGCATGGTAACCATGATAGATTGAGTTATCAAATTAGTATTTTTTTTCAATTAAGTTAGATAAGGAATGAAAAATGCTTATCAGAAGTAAATACTCAATGATATGTGAATTCTACAATTATCACACATCTCCTTCTCCAATCCATTGTATTTACTACACACATATACACTCATGCAAAATAAATCGAACACACCCATAGATAAGAAATTTGAAAGTGGAAAAGTATTATCATTAGATACAAATTCCACATACAGGCATATCTTGGAGATATTGTGGGTTTGGTTCTAGACCACCAAAATGAAGTAAGTATCACTATAAAGTGAGTGGTAATCTTTTTCTGGTGGAGGTCTTGATTTCAATCGGCAAAAAATTGCAACACTACTGAAGTGTAATAAAGCGAGGTATGCTTGTATGTAATCTTAATTTTGAAGAAAAGCTTTGAGGGGCTTGTAATCCTATTGTTCACTACCTGTGAGTTCTGCTAACGCTCCTAAGAGTATTTTTAATAGATTATCAACATCATGTGTGAAAACTTTCAGTTTTCTATCTACATCGACTTTGAGAAATCTTGACAACAATGTTACGATTTTCCTTTAACTCACTCTTCACTTTCTCAAAACCATCATGTTAGTTGTGAACACATTAACTCTACACATATTCTGAAATGCATTATAGTTCATCGAGCATTAAATAAGTTGTCATTTAGTTCTACAGCACTCTGGATACAGATGGATAAAACATTAACAATGTTAAAAACACTACCACCTACCTAAGCCCAAAGAAGGCTTTCTGGACCACATTTATATTTTCAAAAAGCTGTCCAATCTAACAAATCTCTTTGAAAAACATATATCCCACATTATTTTTAAAATGAACTACAAATAAGGCATATGTAAATACAGTATTTGTAAATGTACAGTATGCATAAGTATTGCCACAAAAATATTTGAGTTTAGCCCGGCTAGTGTGGCTGTGGTTGGGTAGTGAACTATGAACCAGGAGGTCACGGTTCAATTCCTGGGCAGGGCACATGCCTGGGTTGAGGGCTCAATCCCTGGTAGGGGGTGTACAGGAAGCAGCAGATCAAAGATTCTCTCTCATCATTGTTGTGTCTGTCTCTCCCTCTCCCTTCCTCTCTCTGAAATCAATAAAAATATATTTAAAAAATAAGTAAATATTTGAGTTTAATGTGGGGTTTAGGAACATAAGTATAATCAGCCTAGGTTCATGCAACATCTGACCCTAGGAAAGCAAGCATTCTTAAAAAAAAAAGCATAGAAATTTCATCAAATGTTTAAGTACAACTGTATACTGGAAAATATGTATTTAATTTCATTAAAGAATGATACAAATCAAAAAATGGTTAAGAGCAAATGAATACATTAGCTATAAAAGCCATTATTAAGTCTGTATTGTCTGGGGAAAATATGATTGAAGATTTTTAGGGTGGTACATTTTCACCTTTAATTATACGATTAACAGTTATGTGCCCTCATCCTTTATTGACACTTGCTATAATTTCTGTATTTTCACTATTGTTGGATTCTTGGGGCTTAAATGTAGGAAAAAAATTTAAGTAAAGCTGGAAGGACTATAATTTTTGTTCTTTTAAATATAATCTCAGAACTCTCACCAGGTGATTCAGTTGGTTAGAGCCGTGGTCGGCAAACTGCGGCTCATGAGCCACATGCAGCTCTTTGACCCCTTGAGTGTGGCTCTTCCTAAGGCTTAGGAGTACCCTAATTAAGTTAATAGCAATGTACTTACCTATACAGTTTAAGTTTAAAAAATTTGGCTCTCAAAAGAAATTTCAATCATTGTACTGTTGATATTTGGCTCTGTTGACTAATGCGTTTGCCGACCACTGGTTAGAGCACCATCCTATACACCAAAAGGTTGTGAGTTTGATTCCCTGTCAGAGTACAAACCTAGGTTTGGGGTTCAATCCCAAGTCTGGGCGAATGCAGGAGGCAACTGATTGATGTTTCTCTCTCACATTGATATTTCTCTCTCTTTCTCGCTCTCAAATCAATAAAAAGATATCCTTGGATGAGGATTTAAAAGTAAATAAAATCTAGAAATACTGACCAAAGGTATCATTAAAACAAATTAGTATACTGGAAGTGCTTTTCCACCTGCTTCTGCAAATTAATAAGCACATCTAATTTTAAATTCAATGAGTATGTTTCATGTTCTATAACTTTATAAGCATATATCTCCCTAATTTTAAATTCAGAACTTTGGTTTTCCTTTAATGTGACCAAAAAAAAGTGGTTTTTTTCTGAAATACATTATTCAAAAAGACTTTTTTAAAAAAACTCACACTATTCATAAAAATAAGAATCAAAATGACTCCATGTTGGAACAAAAATCTGTAGGGGCATCAGCATTTCTAAAAATAAAACCAACTACTACAAACATCTTCAGACAACAGAAACAGGAATTTCCCTTTTGGCCACTTAAAATAAAGCAGGAGGAGCACCTCACTGCACCCACACTAATAAAATTTTCCAAAATATGGATCCAGTTCAATGGCCTGAATGCTTTGATTACTTTCCCTGCCTGAAAAACTATTAATTATTGATGGTCATTTTCTCATGTATCTCCTTAAGAAACCTTCCCTCCCAATGCCTTTCTCCCATTAATATATATATATATATATATATATATATATATATATATATAAATTTTTTTTTTTAAAAAAACCACCTAAACAAAACACAAAAGTCTTGAGTTGTGTGTGAATGTGGAGTGATGGATCTCCCCAAATGGACTGGTCTATGGACTTCTGTGCGCTCTCCAAAGGGAAGGCTGGGCCTCTATCTGGCTAGGTTCCATATCACTGAACCCCAACTTTCTACAGCTGGGCCTTCCTCTTCCTTCCTGTTTCACTTGCCAGCTGCCAGGTTGTTGACTAACATCTACCGTCATCGGGCTGCCAGCTCCGGGTTCCCAGCCCGGAGGGAGTTACCCCAGCACCTGGCAATGCCCGTCGAGCCTCCACGCGTGGTGGCTGCGCTGGAGCATTACCAGGACACCTGCAGGGCTGTGCGGGCTCCTCACCGCCACACTCCCGGCTGAGAACAAGCAAGGGAGTTCCTACTCAGGGCTGTGGGTTTTCCCCAACGCAGCACACACTCCCCAGGTGACAGGGCTCGAACAGTCCCCCGGAGGGATCCCCAACGTTTCCTGTGCCCGCAGCAGCCGCCTCACTTTCCGAAAAGCTTTCTCGGTCTGTTCTCCGAAGTCGGAGAAGCAACAACCTCCGGGCTCACCTGAGCACTGAAAAGGTGCAGGCAGTCGCGGGGAGACGGCAGCGCTGGAGAGAAAGAAAATAGTGTACGGGGTTAGGAGACACCCTCAACGCGACGAGTCAGGGAACCCCGTCGCCGCAACACCCTGGCCCGGGAATTTCTCTTCCTCGAGCAGTGATCCCCACCCCGCACCCCGCTTCCAATCCGGAGAGGGAGGTATCAGCCCCCTAGGGCATCCATCCACCTCCCACCTGGGCGAGGAGCGCTGCGCATGGGGAGAAGGAGGGTTTGCACCCCAGCCAAGCTGCTTTGTGCAGAGCTGTCACCCCAAATCCGCCGTAGCCCCTTCGGTCATCCCGAAGCCGCGTGCGCCTCACCTCCGAGAGCGTGAGGGACGGAGCGCTCCGCCCCGGGCCGCGCGCGCCCCTCCCGAGCCGCGCGCCGCGCGCACGGGGCTGCACGATCCGCGCCGCGAGCCGCAGCCCCCGCTCGGCCGTCGCCCCCGCCGCCGCCGCCGCCGCCGCCGCCGCCGCTTCCGCCCCTGTGACGGCGTGACCCGGAGTGGGAGGAGCTGGCGGGAGCAGGGAGGAGTCGGGGCCCCGCCTTCGCCTTCGCGGTGAGGTTCGCCCCTCCTTGCCCATTTCCGCCACTGCGCCAGTCGGAGCGCTGGGGAGGGCGGGGGCGGGGCCTGGACGCCGGGAGGGGATGGGGCCGGGGACGGGAGCGGAGGCGGGACGTCCACGGAGGGGGCGGGTCCGGGGCGGGGGCCGAGGCGGGGCACCTGGGCGGGCGCGCGGGCTGGACGCCGGTGAGGGGTGGGCCAGGGGGCGGAGACTAAGGCGGGGCGCGGGGGAGGCGGGGCGCCCAGGCCTTTACTTGCCCGCCCGTGGCGGTTCGGAGCTAGACCGTGAGGCAGCGGGCGACTGGCCAGGGAGGTCCACTGCGGTCCAGAGAAAGCGCGGGTGAGAGATGGAATGATCCGCTGGGTGCGAGCCTGGGATGGGGTTCGGGAACCGGCAGCCTCAAAAGGATGGACAGCCCAGCCATCCGCATCCCGGAGTGGGGTGCAGGGAGCAGAGTGAAATCTGAGAA
This sequence comes from Myotis yumanensis, assembly GCF_028538775.1. NCBI lineage: Eukaryota > Metazoa > Chordata > Mammalia > Chiroptera > Vespertilionidae > Myotis > Myotis yumanensis. The sequence continues at coordinate 78,737,003 of NW_027223753.1, forward strand.
TAGAGGCCGGGAAGTAAATGACTTTGCTGTGAGTCCATTATTTAAAGTTAAACCAAAAGATTCTTGTGTATCAGTGATTGGTAAGGGAAGTACTTGCCAGAATAGTGCGTGATGCACTGGGGGTGGTGGTGGTGGTGGTGGCGGGGGGTGGAGGTGGGGACTGGGGTGCTTTAAATATTGTCTTGCTCCATGGTGTTAACACAGGTGTAAAACTTCTATGTAAAAATTCACTGAGCCGTACTCTTAAGTTTTGTGCACTTTAGGGAAGTCATTCTTAAATTTAGCAAAATTTTTTTAAAAGCAGTAACATATTTTGCCGTAACCGGTTTGGCTCAGTGGATAGAGCATCGGCCTGCGGACTGAAAGGTCCCGGGTTCGATTCCGGTCAAGGGCACGTACCTTGGTTGCGGGCATATCTCCAGTAGGGAGTGTGCAAGAGGCAGCTGATCCATGTTTCTCTTTCATCGATGTTTCTAACTCTCTATCTCTCTCCCTTCCTCTCTGTAAAAAAAAAATCAATAAAATATATATATATATATATTTTAAAAAACCAGTAACATGTTTTTGTTTAAAGGTGGGGGCCCACCCACGGAGAAATTAGCGACCAAACTAGCACATCTATTTCCATGTATGGGAGAAAATACTAGTGAAACTTGCCTTTCCTGATTTTTATAATTTGTGGTTTTAATCTGATTTTAGTACGAAACTTTTTATTTCTCAAGAAAAGGACATGGACAAGTTAAGAAGCTGTTAATGTTCTCAGAGGTGATTAAGTTATATTCCTGGAGTTCAGTTACATTTCAAGGTTGTGTGAGAGGGATAGAGTTGTACAATCCAGGTTGCCCTGCCTCTGGGATAAAATTATGCTTTCCTTTTGTTTTAAGTAGAGAACTGCTTAGTGACATCTCAAGCCCAAAATTTCAACTGGACATGGAGATAAAAAAACAATTCATTGCTTTTCTGTACCTGATATCAGATACTTCACACTAACCTCTCAAAAAACTCTGAGAGCCTTGCAAAAGTCATTTGTTAACAAATATTCGCTGAGAAGTGAATTTATATTCCCAATTACAAGGGATGTGCCTTTTTAAATTCTAAGCACATCAAAGCCAAAATTTGCATTAAAATGAACTTTTCCTTTTTATGCTTTTATGCTTTGTTTGCTATTCTCAAGAATAAATCATTAAGTTAGAACCACCAATAATAGCATACTAATATAATTCAAACTACTGTATAGAAATTTTATAAATAAAAAAGCAAGACAGTTATGAACTACAGAATAAAAAAGTTATACAGCAAAGTAAAAGTAATTACAGAATGCTAAGCTGTGGGAAGTATTTACTGAGTCAGAACAATGTGTATTCCGCATATTTAATCAAAAATCTGCTACTGAAAGGATAGGGAAAATGCGAAGGGTATGTGTGTGTGGGTGTGTGTGTGTGTGTTGGGAAGTTGAAAGAGGGCTAACTGCTTATCTTCTCTAGAAGCTACCTAGAAATGAAAAATCAAGAAGATACAAAATAAACCTGTTATATTGAGATATAGAGTTAAATTTCAAGACTTAGCTATAAAAGTTAAAGATGGTTGGGAATGGGAGCTATTATTTTCATAACTGTTGAATCTTTAAATTGTATGCATTGTAACATTGATTTAAAAAAAAAGAAGTAAGTATTTAAAAATATGTGGTATATTTACACCATGGAATACTATGCAGCTCTTATAAAGAAGGATCTCTTACCCTTTAGAGGGACCTGGAGAGTATTGTGCTAAGGGAAATAAGCCAGTCAGAGAAAGACAAGCACCACATGATCTGACTCATATATAGAATCTAATGAATAGAATAAACTGATGAACAAAATAGATCCAGATACATAGAAGGATGGAACAGACTGATAAATCTCAGAAGGAGGTGGGGGAGATTAATTAAAGAACTCATATTCATATATGCATAACCCATGGACATAGACTATAGTGTGGTAAAAGCCTAGAGGTTTCTGGGCTGGGTGGAGGGGGTCAATGAGGGGGAAAAGGGGGACATCTGTAATACTTTCAACAACAAAGATAAATTTTTTACAAATTTTAAATTAAAGAGTAACTGAGATGCTATAAAAAATTATCTTAAGTTTATAAAAGTTATAAAGTATGAAATGCCTGTTTGTTTTTTTCTCCTCTCCTTTTCTTAACTTAAAACCTTTTACTCTAATGTTAAGATGTAATTCAATTTTTGTATGGCTTTTCTTGTGATGTTGAAATATTTTTTAAGAACCATACTTCTGAGGAGAATAGTTTTTATTTCATTCTTCAAGAGAATTGCAGTGCCCTTAAATGTCAACATTGCAAATATTTCCCACTTAGGCATCAGAGACATCTGCTTGTAAAGCAAAGGTACCCACGAAACTATGGATGATACAAGAACTTCACTTGATGTTAAAGAGTACCCCGATACTGAGGTACAGAAAAACCGAATACTAACTCTGGAAGAATGGCAAGAAAAGTGGGTGGAGCGCAAAATTACATTTCATCAAGAACAAGGACACCAGTAAGAAATGTTTGGTATATAACAGAGAAATGCTCTATCAGAGACTGACTTTGGCAATAGAAATAATAACATAGGCACACATTATTCGACTGATTTTAAGATGCACATTTTAGCATCTCTGAAAACAGAACCCATCTATGTCATGTCATAGATGATTGGCAATGTTTTCTCTTCCCCCGGAGCATAAATAATGGTGTGACTTACAATTGAAGGCATCTTAGATTTATGAAATATGGTTTTCTTTTTTAAGCGCTTGTAGCTTCTATATATTGGACATGTGTGCGTATACATACAGCAGATGTTCAAGTGACATTAATGCCTATATCTCTTTATACTGAGAAGTGGTGGTGTTCTTACTTTGTTCAAATGTTAAAGTATTATCTATATAGGGGAAGAAAAGTTGAAAGAAATTAGCAAGTGAGCCAGGATGTTGAGCCACGTCTTAGTAGCAGTAGTGGGCTTCGATGCAGGGACAATAAATCTTAGGCCAGTGCTGAGTCAAGTGGCCATGTCAGACATTCCTTGTTCCAGGCAGTCATCTGCCCTCTCAGGAGACATTTTTATTATTAACTAGAGGCCTGGTGCACAAAAATTTGTGCACTCGGGGGGGGGGGTCTCTCAGCCCGACCTGTGCCCTCTCGCAGTCTGGAACCCCTCGGGGGATGTCCACCTGCTGGCTTAGGCCTGCTCCCCGGGGGACCGGGCCTAAGCTGGCAGTCAGACATCCCTCTGGCAGCCTGGGAGCCCTTGGGGGATGTCCACTTGCCAGCGGGGAGCAGGCCTAAGCTGCAGTCGCACATCCTTAGCGCTGCTGAGGAGGCGGGAGAGGCTCCCACCACCACTGCTGTGCTGGCAGCCGTCAGCCTGGCTTGTGGCTGAGCAGAGCTCCCCCTGTGGGAGCGCACTGACCACCAGGGGGCAGCTCCTGCATTGAGCATCTGCCCCCTGGTGGTCAGTGTGTGTCATAGTGACCAGTCATTCCCAGTCATTCTGCTGTTAGGATCAATTTGCATATTACCCTTTTATTATATAGGATTGCATTTGCACACCGAGGGTAGTTGGGGCATCATCCCAGAATCATTGTATGGGTTATCTCTGTCATGTGGATGGCCTTAGAAGGGCCACATCTCTACAGAGGAATTAACTACAAGAATAACTACAACTCTTCAGAGCTCCTTCTGAGACCTGAGCACACATTTAGAGAGCTTGAAAAGCTCAGTGTACCCAGAGGCTCCTCCACATCTCACACACACGTGTAAACACATACACTGATACCTTTGAGAGAGTAATAAAGAAATTTCAAAACATCAACCAAAGAAATTTGTATTTTATTTTTAACTAGAGGCCCAATGCATGAAATTCTTGCAAGAGTAGGCCTGCCTTCCCCCTGTTGCTGGCACCAGCTTCTCTCTGGCACCTGGGACCTGGGCTTCCCTCACAGCCCCAGCTTTGTCTGGAAGGTCGCCTGGAAGGACCTCCGGTCTAGTTAGCATATTACACTTTTATTATTATAGATTACTAATCAGGACAGCCCTATATTTAAGTCAGATTAACCACTCATATGTTACTGAGCAAGCTACTTAGCCTTCCTATTTCTTTTTATGTCAACTGGAGATTATAATAATTAATGTTACCTACTTTGTAAAGTTGGGAATAGTGAGGTAATGCATGAAAAGTATTTAGCGTCATACAGTTGTAGTCCTTTCCTCTGCATTGGCTAATTTTTAAAACTTTGTTTTTCTCCCCAGGCTATTAAAGAAGCATTTGGATGCTTTCCTTAAAGGCGAGAGTGGACTGAGGGTATTTTTCCCTCTTTGTGGGAAAGCAGTTGAGATGAGATGGTAAGAGCAGATATGCATTAACACACTTTCTTATCTTGGTGAAAAGTACTTGTAGCTGAGAGCATTTGTAAAATGGCTGCTATAGCTTAACTGTGGCTATGAAATTGACGACACTTAAACTATATTATTAGACTTGATCCTAACCAAGTCGGTTCAGATGACTGAACCAGAAAAAAGCATTACTTTGGAAACTACCTGCCTGAAAAATATTAACTTTATAAACAGATTGTCTTATTGCCAAGTCATAAGTGATAAGAACAATCTAGAGCAGTGATGGCGAACGTTTTGAGCTCAGCGTGTCAGCATTTTGAAAAACCCTAACTTAACTCTGGTGCCGTGTCACATATAGAAATTTTTTGATATTTGCAACCATAGTAAAACAAAGACTTATATTTTTGATATTTATTTTATATATTTAAATGCCATTTAACAAAGAAAAATCAACCACAAAAATGAGTTCGCATGTCACCTCTGACACGCATGTCATAGGTTCGCCATCGCTGATCTAGAGTGACTCCCACCGACAGAGTGCTGGGGAGCGGCAGCAGCCACCACAGCAGTAGAAGCAGCAATGTATCTGTGTGCAGACCCAATATTGGAAGAAGATGCTAATTAAAGTGAAGACGCTCACCAGAAAGGAGGTTGAGATTGACATTGAACCCACAGATAAGGTGGAATGAATCAAGGAACGTGTGAAAGAGAAAGAGGGAACCTTCCACCCCGCGCCCCCCCCCTCCCCACCCCCCCCCCCACACACACACAGCAGCAGCTCATCTACACTGGTAAACAGATGAATGATGAGAAGACTACCCTCATAGGATTTTATAATCAGTAGCGGATTGTAAAATCCTAGGTGGTTCAGTCCTCCACCTCGTGTTGGGCTCTAAGAGGAGGAGGTGGCTTTAGGCAGTGATGGACCCTCTCTCCATTTTACCTGCTTGCCCTGTCTCGTGATGAGGCATCATATATCCTGCCATTCCCTGGGGCTCCAGAGTCACTGCCCCCTCTCCTGGATGCCCAGTCTTGTGTGTCTACGGGTAGGAGACTGTGAGGACCCCAGGATGCAGTGTTCCTGTCCCAAATGGCCCCTGCTGGCTATTGGGTTTTAGTTTGCAGTCCTGTGTACTTCCCTCTCTTATGACTGTGTCCCTGCCCTGGTTGTCAATAAGATATTTCCTGGCAAAAAAAAATCTAACAAGCAGAGACAAGATTGGTATGATGAAACAGACAATTAGATGTGATTGTTAAATATTTTAGGTTTAAAATCACTTATGATAATACCAGAACTAAATTGTATATAATTGCATAGAAATTATTATACTAGAGGTTTTTCATTTATCTAACTAATTTGTAGATTGAGGTCTATACAGATGCCAGATTTGAATAAACTATGAACTGAGGCCCAAAAAGCATTAAAAAAAATGTTTAAGACATTTTCTTAGGGTTTTTTTAAAATATATTTTTATTGATTTCAGAGAGGAAGGGAAAGGAAGAGAGAGAGAGAAACATCAATGATGAGAGAATCATTGACTGGCTGCTTCCTGCATGTCCCACACTGGGGACTGAGGCCACAATGCAGGCATGTGCCCTGACCAGGAATTGAACCGTGACCTTCTCCTGGCTCATAGGTGGATGCTCAACCAGTGAGCCACACCGGCTGGGCTTAGGTGTTGTTTTTTTTTAAGGACAATATCTATAATAATAAAAGCATAATATGCAAATCAACCGAACAGCAAAATGACCGTCCAGACAACCTTCCAGACGACCATGCTATGACATGATTTGGTACTAGGCCAGCCAACGTGGGTGTGATGCGATTGGTTGAGGGGCCCCACCATCACCCCACAATCGTCCCTCAGAGGGAGGCCCAAGCCACCCCTCTGTGGGGCGACTGATGGGGTGGCTCTGCGATCAATCTACCCAAAGTAGGAGGCCCAGGCCACCGGCTGGTGGGGCAGTTGATCAGGAGGCAGGGGCTCTGCAATCGCCCCAAAGAGGGAGGCCCAGGCCACCCTCTGCGTGGCAATAGATCACAGAGCCCTGCCCATTTGGCCCGCAATCGATTGCCCCACAGAGTGAGGCCCAGGCCACCAGCCAGCGACGCTGTGGCAGGTGTGGTGGGCCAGCCAGCAATCACCCCACAGAGGGAGGCCCAGGCCAGCCAAGGGATTGGGACCGGTGGTGGGGGAGGGAGGGCAGCACTGCACAAATGGGAAGCAGTGGCAGCAGCGGAGGCAGGGCCAGCTGCTGGCAGCCAGGGGAAGGAAAGCCCCGATAGGCCCTGATCACCAGCCAGGCCTAGGGAACCTACCTGAGGAGTTCCGGATAGGGAGAGGGTACAGGCTGGGCTAAGAGACCCCCCCTACCCCGGTACATGAATTTTGTGCACTGGGCCTCTAGTATTCCAATGTTATCCAGCCTATAACAATCTATAGTAAGCAGTGTTTCATTTTTCCATATGTTGAATGGAAATAAAAATTCATGCAGCTGGTTTAGACTCTTTTGTTTATATAACTTCAAAAAATGCATGAAAAATATAAAAGAAATATTCCCTATACGTTAACTTACAAACTTCCTAGGAAATATGAAAGACACGTTATTAAGATGTTTATTTTAGAACTATAAACAGTTCATGCTCTGACCACATAGAAAGTGTGTAGTCTTATGTGGGTAGTAGGTACAGTGACTTCTGCTCTACCTTGTATTTAAAAAATGTGAATTTTGTTCAACTCCATTGATATATTAGGGAATAATTTGAGCATGACATGAATTTTACATTTGTTTAGTCTGCAAGAAACATGAGGTGAAAGCAGATAACTCTGCCCAATGGAACTAAGCTGTGTATGAATAGACAAAAGGAACATAGGCACACACCTCAAACCTCTCCCAGAGGCCTCAGTTCATCCTGTGTGCTGTGAGTCAGTCCCATCCACCGCTAGAGTTAGGACTTTAAACTCGATTCCCAATAATCTTCTCTCCATCACTTCACAATAACTCAAAAGCTGTAGCCCTTCCAACGCCCAGTTCTACAAGTAAACGTCTGGTCTTTTTCAAGGTGTAAAGTGCCATGTTGTAGTATTTGTATATTATATAACCACTTAACATGTGTAAACTGTGCCAAATTTCTACTAGTTTTCTGTCCTTTTCTACTGACAAAGGTTTTTTTTTTCTTATGTAATGTTTACCCAGCTTATTTCTAGATGTTGGTTCACAGAGATAAGTTATAGCAAATATGTAACAACTTTTTTAAACATTATTTTTAAGTTAAGGAATAATCCTGGGGGGAGAGGGGAGGCAACTGGTTATCAATACTTGTTTTCAGAATGAGATGGGAGCATCCATCCTTTGCCATGTGCTTTGTGTTTGATATCATCATGCTTGGGTTAGAACCAGACAACTCAGCAAAAAGCCTTGAGTGTAAATTGTTGGCATCGAAACATCTCATTCTGATCACTTGGTTTAATTTTTTTAAGTAGGGGTGGGAGGGAGGTGACTGTGCCCCAAAAGAAAGGGAGTCTGCAATGAGGATTTAGAAACACTTTGAAAGTTTATAACCTCATCAGAAACTGCCTTAAGCCACACTCCTGACCTTATAGATGAGTAACAAAAAAATGAAATAGATTCTTGGGAATTAAGCCATGTTACTTTAATTTGCTACTTTTTTCAGCATTCTGTGCATCTTAAAAACTGTTATTGGGGAATCATTGTTTGACAGAATATCTTTGTCAAACAAAATTATTGGCCTTGTGGGAGCTGAAGTCAGTCACCTTTTTGGTGAATTTAAGTGGACTTTGGTGAGCTTGAAGTTCTATATTTTCTTAAAGATAGTTTTTAAACTCCCAGAGAAAATCCACTCTCCAGATCTAAAAACTCATCTTTAGGGTAAAGAGTTAAGGGTCCAGAGGTTATAACAGTTCATGAGGTCAGAGGGAGCCAGCCTGGCACCTGGACCATAGCTGAGAGATTTCAACAGAAAGTGTATTTAAATTCTCCAATTGACAGTACTGAGCAGGGGAGAGGGTAGCATTGGGTTAGTAAGATAACGGAATACTGTATTTCAACCAATGGTTCTGGGGGAGAGTGCCTGGAGAAAACAAAGTCACTGTTCCCTTTTTTGAAACAAAACTAAAACCTGAAAATATTTTTTTGTTCAGTAAAAATGGGGTAGAATTTTATTGTTCCCTAGCCATACGGGACCATTTCCACTGAGAAGTGAACAGTGGGGACTCAAAATTGTGAAAAAATTGGCTTTCTGTTACAATTGGCAAGTGTTCCAATGGGGCTTTGTTTTGGTCAGCATGTATCATGTTGTGTGTGCACATGGACCAGTGTCTCTGCTGAGTTTATAAAGTTCAGAAAAGATAGTTGATAAAATGTTGATTTTTTTAAATTTATCTCAGTGAAAACTCACTGGAACTCCAATAAACAAATACATACATACATACATGCATAAATGTATAATTGGAATACATTATGTTAGTTTCAGGTGTACAGCACAATGATTTGATATTTGTAGGTACTGCAAAAGGATCACCACAATAAGTCTTGTTAACATCCGTCACAATACATAGTTATAATTTTTTTTCTCTTGATAAGAACTTTTAAGATCTGCTCTTAGCAACTTTCAAATACAGGGTGGGGCAAAAGTGGGTTTAAGCTATGAGTATGCAGTTTATTCTTGAATTATTATTAATTATTGTATTATTTTCTATAGGAACAACTGAAAACCTATTTTGGCCCCACCCTGTATGCAATACAGTATTAGTATCTATATCCTCGTGCTGTACATTATATCCCCATGACTTATTTATTTTATAACTGGAATTTTGTACATTTTTACCCCCTTCACTCATGTTGCCCAGCCCTTAACCCCAGCCTCTGGCAACCATCAATCTGCTCTCTTTATCTATTAATTAATTTGTTGGTTTTTTAATTTTATTTTTAGATTTCACATATAAATGAAATCATATGGTATTTATCTTTCTCTTCTGACTTATTTCAATTAGCACAATGCCCTCAAGGTTCACTCAGGTTGTCACAAATGGCAACACTTTGTTCTTTTTTTATAGCTGAATAATATTACATTATGACAAAGTTTTTAATGTTGCACCCCAACCCTTATCTTCTCCATGAGCCTTGTGATTTTTATTGCATGATTTTGCGTAGTGCAGTGATTTTTAGGTAGGCATATGTTGCATTATCGCAGAACTGACTGTGTGTGTGTTTAATTTAATTTGGCATAAAGTCAGTACTTTGCCTAGGAATTTTGTGCCACTAATCGTGTTTTCTCTGGAGTGCAGAATTCCAAGTCTGTGAGTTCTGTAATTATAAAGCTTACCAGGAAAATGCTAGTTATTTGCATATGATAATTAAATAAATTTCTGGGTAGAATGTATTGTAAATGAAAATTACAAGATTGTAAGTAAATGAAAATTATAAGATTTTTTTATAGAAATGGATGCTACTGTTTTAGAGCCATATGCTCCAGTACCATAGCTACTAGCGCATGTGGCTATTTAAATGTAAACTAAATCACACTGGCCAAGTCTCAGGTGTTCAACGGCCAGTGTGGTTAGTGGCTGCTGGTCTGGACAGTGTCGGTATAGACACGTCCATTATCACTGAAGGTTGTAATGGACAGAGCCGATTTAGAGAAATTGAAAAGTATTTTTAATCCATAGGATGCTTTTAAATCGGAAACTCTTCTAATAAAGTCCATTTGTAGTAAATCAACACTTGAAGGAATAATTTTCCAAAATTAAAAATTATTTTCCTAAAGTCATATAAATGAATTTTTCAGAATTCCATATAACATATGGTTTGAAAATATATAGATTCACTTTCTGTGGATCTACATGGTCTATGAAACCCTATGAACCTGAATTCATATAAATCCCTTAAAGTTAAGGAAAATACATGCTTATTGGGCATATCCTTTTATTTAGTACTATATTTAAAATAAAACCTTAAGTGTAAATATATGGTTTTATGCAGGTTTGCAGATCGGGGACACAGTGTAGTCGGTGTGGAAATCAGTGAACTTGGGATACGGGAATTTTTTACGGAGCAGAATCTTTCTTACTCAGAAGAACCAATCAAGGAAATTCCTGGAGCCAAAGTATTCAAGGTTTGTTTTGTTTTTTCATAAATAATTATTTCCATACCCCCCACAAAAATGTTTTTTCAATATGAATGAGGATACTATGCAAGTGTACATAAGATTCACTTATAAATTAAAGAGCTAGGGCTTAAAAAGATTGATGGGTAGCCCAGCCAGCATGGTTTAGGAGTTGAGCGTCAACCTATGGAACAGGAGGTCATGGTTTGATTCCTGGTCAGGGCACATGCCTGGGTTACAGGTTCGATCCCCAGTTTGGGGCATGCAGGAGGCAGCCAATCAATGATTCTCTCTGATTATTGATTTTATTTATTTTTTAAAGACAGAGTAAGGGAAAGGGAGAGAGAGAGAAACATCAATTTTTTGCCTCCAGTGTGCACCCCAACTGGGGATCAAACCCACAAAACTGGGTATGTGCCCTGACCTCGAATCAAACTGGTGACCTTTCGGTGCACAGGATGATGCTCAACCAATTGAGCCATACCAGCCAAGGGCCTATATGATTTTTTAAATTTATAAATTGTCATTTCTGAAACCTGTCTTGTGCCACACCCTGCATGAGACATTGAGAAGATAATACAGTCCCTGCCGTAAAGAATCCTTTAGCTTAGAAGAAAAAAGAGAAACGCAGAGAAAGCTGTCATAAGTGGAGTTAAGTGTAATGGCATGGGTATTAAGGGAACAGAGAGGAAAATTACCTAACCCAGCCTGGGGGAGCTTCCTGAATGAAGCATGGTGACTGATAGGGCTGGGACAGGCAGGGCGTCACATCCATGGTCTCAGATGCCCTATGAAGCTGGTACCTTCAGACTGTGCAGCAAGGTTTTATTTTATTATTATTTTTTTAAAAAATATCAGGTTTAGGACTTTCAGGGTCCCCTCACCCCCAAGTTTTTTTTGTGTTTTTTTTCAGAGAGAGGGGAAGGGAGAGGGATAGAGAGATAGAAAGAAAGATTGATGAGAGAGGATCATCATTGATTGGCTGCCTTTTGCACACTCCCACACTAGGGATTAAGCCCACAACTCAGGCACGTACCCTGACCAGGAATCAAACCAGTGACCTCTTGGTGCATGGGTCGATGGTCAACCACTGAGCCACACCGGCGGGACATGTGCAGCAAGGTTTAAGTGGGAAGGTGACATGGCCAGATTTTCCTTTGAGTCAACAGACCCTTGTGGCCTCAAGGGCAGTACATTTGAAGTGAAGGAGCCTCCTGACAGAGCAGATAGGAGGCTGTGAGCAGTGGTCTGGGAAAGAGATCTTGAAAACCTGAGTTAGGAGAGTGACAGGGGTGCTCAGAGGAACACGGGTAGGGTAAAGCAATGCTGAGGATGCCAAACAGGGGGTATTTAGTGATTAACTGAGAGTTCAAGAGGATGATGAGTTCCTATTTCCAGAATAAATGACAGGTTGAATGGCAGGGAATGAAGAGAAAATGAGTTTTGTTTTGGAGATGCTGAGTTTAAGAGACCTGTAGAATGGCAAAGGTGTAGCTGGCAAATGGTTCTAGGTCTCTGAAATGCAGGGCAGCACTTAGCTTGGAAAAAATAGATTTGGAAGTTGTCATCCTGTGGCCAGAATGATCCAGTGGCACTGCTTCACCAACTTGGGGTCATAGTGTGGGAATAATAAAGGCCCTAATGTGAACAAGCAGAGAGGGTGAGCCACTTGCATTTGGAAGAGCCTCAAAAGACAGGCAGGAGAGTGGGAAAGCTTAATAGTGAAAAACGCAAAGGCTTCAGGTGTGCCCTGATTGGAGGCTGTTGGGCTGGGGAAGCCAAAGTGGGGCTAACTAGAGGGGGCCACACTCTGTGATGGGTTTAGGTTGTATATTTGATTTTCTCTGGTTGGTCTTGAGTGGGGAGGGTAAAAAGTAAGGAGGCTGGCAGTCATTGACCACATACGCTGTGGTTTGGCTTCCCAGGCAGGTTGCTGGGAGCTTATGGGTCCAAGTTCTCTTGCCTTATGTGGTCTGGCCATTGTTGGTACATTCAGTCTCTCACAAAGTACTCTCATTTTTAAATACTGAAATTAATTGCTCAGGACAAGGAGGCTTGCTAGTACTTTATTTTACAGCTTCCTCCCACCCCATTCACAATCATCTAAGAATCTCAGGAGATTACTCAGTCCAAAGAGGTGAGTCCTGCTTCCACATGCCTCTTGGAGCAATGGCTCTCAGCCCTCACATTCGAAGTCACCTGTGGATCTTTTAAAGTTCCCAGTCTGAGGCCTCACCTCAGGCCAAATACGTCAGAACCTCTGGGGTGGGGCTGGCATCAGTACTATTGAAAGTTCCCCAGTGATTCCAGTCTGCATCCAGTTAAGATGCACTGGCTAGCCTTAGCCGGTTTGGCTCAGTGGATAGAGCGTCAGCCTGCGGACCAAAGGATCCCGGGTTCGATTCTGGCCAAGGGCATGTGTGTTGGTTGCAGGCTCCTCCCAGCTCTGTCTTTCCCTCTCTCTTTTACTCTTCTAAAAAATCAATGGGAAAATATTCGCAGGTGAGGATTAACAAAACAAAAAAAGGAAGAAAAGAACTGGTTGTTCTCCCTGCCTCCAGGCCCAGGCCTCTCTGGGCTGCCCCCAGAGTACTTCTGAACTGGTCTTCAAAGACCCTCCCTCCTGTATTTATAAACCTCTGTTGGCACCTCATTTCAGAATATAATCCAAGAGTTTCACATCCTGATGCACCTTTGCTAACTTGCCCTTCACCCCTGCCCACACCCCACCTCCTAGACTTCCATCCTCTGGACATGATGGGATCCATGTCATGGTACTGCCCCTGGACTGCACCCCCAGCCCAACCCCTATAATGTTAGCAGATGCACCAACACCCTTTCAAAGCTGCCTCTTGTTCAGCCTTTCCCCAGTCTGTTCCCTGTTCTGTCCTCTGTTCTCACAGTTCTCAGGCACACAACCAGAACAGTACTGGCCGTTCTGCAGTGTAATGTTTCTCTGTACCTGTGCCTCTCTGCTCCACCGGGCTGTCCCCACTGTGGTCAGAGACGGTGTCAAATTCACATCCACTATCTAGAACCAGGGTAGCCCCATCCACAAAGCACTCAGAAAATAATGCTCATTAGATAAATGAATGAAAGGGCAAAGGGGACATCACCCCAACTGCACTTTTCATGAATAACTTCTAATATATTTTACCTTTCTCTATCAGCTTGCCTGGTATTGATTGAACTGGACTCTGATGGAATAAATATTGCTAAATTTTAACAAGTTAATGAGGTTAATCTCTCTTTATTTTCTCCTTGAGTTGATCCAAAAGAACAGGTTTTTTTTTTTTTTTAAAAGTACGCCATTAAAAAATGTTTTTCATTAAAATTTTATTTTCAGTAAAAACATTATCTGCAGTAAAGTTATATCCTTTATATTTAATTATGCATTCTCTCTCCACCACCTTTTTTTTCCCCCTCTTTTCTTTCCTTTACTACTCAGTTATCTCCTAATAAGTAGACTTTTTTTCTTGACTTTTTCATTACAGAGTTCTTCAGGGAACATCTCATTGTACTGTTGCAACCTTTTTGATCTTCCCAGGTAGGACTGAATACTACCTCTGCACTTTCAGAAACCTCAGTACTTGCTGGCCATGCTGGGGTGGGGGCAAGTCTTTCCTCTCCCCATCCACTGGTAGTAGCACTCACAAAGCATTGATTTGAGTCTGTTCTGCAGTTATTTTTATCGTAGGCTACACTGACAAAAAAATCAGTGAGGCCAGCAGTCATTGAACACGCCCTACCTCCCCAATATTTTTGTCCTTGGATAGCTTCCAAACTATGGAAAACGTTGTCATGACCCTAGACAAGTAAGTAAAAGGAATGGAAAGCAAGACAGGTGTCACCTTCACTCCTAGGTCTGTAACACCTGCTGAAGTGCCAGCATGCACCATGGGAATCACTGTTCGATGTGTTAAAGATTTGATGTTTCTTATATAAAATGTTGTAATTTTTTCTCTTTTTTTCTGATAGAGCAAATATTGGCAAATTTGACAGGATTTGGGATAGAGGAGCATTCGTTGCTATTAACCCAGGTGATCGTAAACGGTTAGTAATTTGGTTGCTTTAATTATGTTGGCTTTTCATTTCTTTCTTCCTCTTTCTTCCTTTCTTTACTTTTTTATTTCTTGCCTTCTTAATTTCGTATGCTGTGCTTTTTCTGGATTCTAGACAATTAGCTAGGCTTTTACTGGTTTAAAGTAGCATTTTGTATTTGAAATTAGAAGACCTAAATCCAACACCATTTTTGTCTAAAAAGTATAGGATTTGGCCATAGGGACCTGGGTACAAGGCTTGTGACTGTCATTTCCAAGCTGTGTTGCCTTGATCAAAGTACCCACCTTCTCTAAGTCTCAGTTTACTCCTCCGCAAAATTGTAATATTTCTACTAGTACCACCATCACCACCTCCGCTAACATACCAGGTGACACTTGTCATACATTTGCCATGTGCCAGACATTGTTTTAAATACTTTATGTGCATCAAGACATTTCACCCACAAAACAACCCTGTGAGGTATATGCTCTCATTATTCCTGAAACTGAACCCAAGTTCAGCTGCCTGCCACTACAAAAGCCAAACTTGTGAGATAGGTGCTGGTGAGAGGTAAGTGGTTTATTCAAGTGCCGGTGACTCAAGAAGATGCGGGGGGGGGGGGGGGCGGGGGGGGAGGAGGGTGCTTGTCCTCAAAAACCCATCTTTTTTTTCTTTTCTTTTTTTTTAATATATATTATTGATTTTTTACAGACAGGAAGGTAGAGGGATAGAGAGTTAGAAACATCGATCAGCTGCTTCCTGCACACTCCCTACTGGGGATGTGCCCGCAACCAAGGTACGTGCCCTTGACCGGAATTGAACCTGGGACCTTTGAGTCTGCAGGCTGACGCTCTATCCACTGAGCCAAACCGGTTAGGGCCAAAAACCCATCTTAACATCTCTGGTCAAGCCAGTGATTCTTATAGGGAGTTGGTGGGAATTCGGGAGGGAAAAATTCCCAAGGGAAGAATTCCCGAGGGAAGTGTGGATGTGCAGTTTCTCTTGAGAAAGGGAAGTGGGAGTAAGGGAGGGGGCTGAAGGGGAGTCTCGCAGCTCCTGCTCAAGCTCACTCCATTCTGATGTTATCTTTCAATTTGCATCAACCCGACATTTGTGGTTTTATTTCGGACACCTGCGATTTTACAACTGGCATCAGCCTTTCTTACTACCGGAACAGGCTACTCAACTGTAATCAGAGCTTGGACAGAGAGGAAAGCACAGGATTCATTTAAGAAAACATAGGGTTGATTATATACTTAAAGAAAACACAAAATACACAACTTTGATCACTAAATTAGTAATGTTAAATCATGGTTATATTTCCATTGTACAGATGAGGAAACTAAGGTCAAAGAGATTAAGTTACCTGTCCAAAGTTAGACAGTACATGACAGAACTGAGATTCACACCAGGGAGCTTAGCTTCAAAGTCCACACTCATGATCCCTACATCATACTATCTTACAAGGTTGCTATGGAAATTAAGAGAAATGATATGTGTGGGAAGGGCCCTGTCAACTCTAAATCACTAAAGATTAGCTATTATTATATTAGAGCTTTTGTAATTGATGTTTTTGGTGACCATGCTTATTGTTCCTAGCCTTATTGGAAATGAAATTAAAATATGAGAAAGCACCCCTGGGTGCTGTTGCTCAGTGGTTTGAGTGTCCGCCTGTGCACCAAAGGGTCATGCGTTCAATTCCCGGTCAAGGGCATGTACTTGGGTTGCAGGTTCCATCCCTGGCTCCAGTCAGGGCACATGCAGGAGGCAACCAATAGATGTGTCTCTCTCACATTGATATTTCTCTTTCTCTCTCTCTCTCTCTCTCTCTCTTTCTTTCTCTTTCTCTCTCTCTTTCCCTTCCTCCCTCCCTCCCTCCCTCCCTCCCTCTTCATCCCCCTTCCTCCCTCCCTTCCACACTCTGTAAAAATTAATGGAAAAAATATCCTCAGATGAGGATTGGGTATAAACATACATATATTTTTTCCAACTCAAATATCATTCACATATTTACTTAGATTTAGCACATAAATATTGAATTACTTAGTTGTATGTAGGGAGACTCTTAACACAAGGCACACAAAAAAATGTTAGAATTCACATCAGAGAAATTAAATTTTAAAAAAAGACCTAAGTAGCTGCAGCAATCTTGAGAAAGAGGAGCAAAGTTGGAGGGATCACAATACTAGATATCAAGCTATATTACAAAGCCACTGTCCTCAAAACTGCCTGCTACTGGCACAAGAACAGACATATAGAGCAATGGAACAGAACTGAGAACCCAGAAATCAACCCAAGCTATTATGCTCAATTAATATTTGACAAAGGAGGCAAGAGCATACAATGGAGTCAAGACAGTCTCTTCAATACTAATACATGGTATTGGACATATTGGCCAGATACATGCAAAAAAATGAAACTAGACCACCAACTTACACCATATACAAAAATAAACTCAAAATGGATAAAGGACTTAAACGTAAGACGGTAAACCATAAAAATCTTAGAGGAATCTATAGGCAGCAAAATAGCAAAATAGCCTTCGAAAGAGGTCATACAGAAAGCCGAGACATGAAAACATGCTCAAAGTCACTAATCATCCGAGAGATGCATATCAAAACAACAATGAGGAACCATCTCACACCTGTCAGAATGGCTATCAACAAACGACAAGTGCTGGCGAGGATGCAGAAAAAAAGGAACCCTCGTGCACTGCTGGTGTGAATGCAGCCACTGTGGAAAACAATATGGCGTTTCCTCAAAAAATTAAAAAAGGAACTTCCATTTGACCCAGTAGCCCCATTTATAGCAATATATCCCAAGAAAACAGAAACACCAATCAGAAAAGATATATGGACCCATATGTTCATAGCAGCACAATTTACCATAGCTAAGATTTGGTAACAGCCTAAGTGCCCATCAGCGGATGAGTGGACTAGAAAACTGGTACATCTACACCAAGCATATCAAACTCAAAGGCTAACACAGGCCAAATAAACAAGGTTTAAGTTTATGTGAGCCACAAAACAAAAGCTTCAATTTTCATAGAAATGGTAGGTTTATTTTGAAAGTATAGTAAAAAAAAAAGAACAGGAACAATGATAAATTTAATGTTTTCTTCCTGACACTTGGCATCTCTTCTCTGCTACTGTCTTTCCTACTTTGGGGAAAATCTTGTTCGCAGTGATTATTTTCAAAACTGACCCAAGGTGAATGTCAGTAATTCTCGATCTGACAGGAGACTTATTTCCTTTCATAATTGTAAATAACTGCTCACACTGTTATATTGGCTGGGCCGCAAAAATATTTGTTGTGGGCCGCAAGTTTGACATGCTTGATCTACAGGCTGCATGCCTTGTTTATTTGGCCTATGTTAGCCTTTGAGTTTGACATGCTTGATCTACACCAGGGGTCCTCAAACTACGGCCCGCGGGCCACATGCAAATACAAATATTGTATTTGTTCCCGTTTTGTTTTTTTACTTCAGAATAAGATATGTGCAGTGTGCATAGGAATTTGTTCATAGTTTTTTTTTTAAACTATAGTCCGGCCCTCCAACGGTCTGAGGGACAGTGAACTGCCCCCTGTTTAAAAAGTTTGAGGACCCCTGATACACAATGGAATACTATGCTGCTAATGTTGTGTTAATAGACTACAATTTGCTGCTAATCATGTTACTAATGTTGTGGCCACACCCCATAATAAAGAAACAGAATTTCCGGAGGATGAGGCCCAGAAATCAGGATTTTAAAAAGATTCCCAGGTGATTCTAATGTGCAGCCAAGGTTGAGAACCACTGCTCTACAGCATACCATGTCCCACAGTAAACCTACAGAATCCGTCTGTGGGGATGGAGCTCAAGCGTCTTTTTTTTTTTTTTTTTTTTGAGCAAGTGCCCAGGTGATTTTGGGACCGGCCTGGGAAGAGGTGTCACTGCCCCAGAGCATATGGTGGCCCTTTGGGAAGAATGTGTTCAAGGTGGCCAGACCTCTGGGTACATCGGGGTGGAAGTGGTCTCTGCTCGTCTCGTGGTGAAGTCTTCTGGTCTGAGCGGCTCTGGAAGCAGCCTCATTTTCACTCCCATCTTTATTATTTCCCAGTTTTGGCAGATGACATAATTTGTGGAACCAATTTCTGACTTAGAATGAGAATCGGCTTCACCGGGTTGTTAGAAGAAATAAGCTCAGTGATGTAGATGAAAGTAAAGGCTGCCTTCCCTCCCTGCCAGGCTTTGCCTTTGCAGAGAATCTAACACGTGCTTTTTTGTGTGCTTTTGTTTGTTTGTTTTAGCTATGCAGATATAATGCTGTCCCTAATGAGAAAAGGGTTCCTGTACCTCTTGAGTGTTTTTTCTTATGATCCAACTAAATATGCAGGTAAAGTCTTTTTGTTTTCCTAATTGCCTCATTTCCTGATTTAATTCTATGACATGAATAGCGTTAGTTTTCTCCTAATTTATCCCATAGGAAGTATAGTGTTTATACACATACAGGAAGATAAGTCTAGTTTTGGCTAATGGAAACGATAAACTTTTTCTATCTTCCCACTGGGTACATATTTTTCTCATATTCCATTCCCATTTTGTTCATTCACAGCTCAAACTATGAAAGAGAGGGAGAAATGGATGGCCCTAATGTAAAAGAGAAATCTCATGATTAGGAGGAAGAGAGATTTGTTTGCTTTGCTATAGATAGAGCATATCTATGTCATCCGTGGTGATGGGGATGATCTGGGCAGATGCCTATGTGTGCACACACACAAACACCCTCATAGGAGGACAGTGTCAAAAGTGGACATGGTGAGGTAGGAGGTATGCGAGAAAAGCTCTAAACTATTGCTTTTTTTTAAATTTATGAAATTTTACAATTTATTGATTGCATTTTTTATAACTATCTTTGTTTTGAATTTGTAAAAGTGCTATGTGTTTTTTTCTGGACCCATTTTGATATGTTTGAACATTGAAGCTTAACTTTGTCATCGCTGAACTTTGTCTTCAGAAAGATTTGAAAAACAGCTATGTAGACTTTTCATTTCTAAAAATTCCCTTTTTGATGTTTAATTGTGCTTTTTAAAAAGTACTCTGTTTTAGAAACATTTACATATGTTAGTGTTTTTTTCTCTTTGAATCATCTTAAAAACTCATTTAAAGATGAGACCTGTTGTTCTTAATGAAATCTGGGACAATTGGATGGAAATAGAAATTAATGGAGACAGATATCAGCTCTGCTAATCTGATTTCAATTTCATTCCTGAACAGCAGGCTTAGGGAGTGGTCTATGGGAAGAAAACACAGCAAGCAATGCCTGATGGTGGAGCTCAGAAGAGAGAGCTCTAGAGAGGGGCAGAAGCTAAGTTTCCTTTAAAGTTAATGGCCCTCAGCAAAGTGGGAGGGTGTATAGAATATAGGGGAGTGCAGGAGCAGTAGAAAATCAACATCCCAAGACGATGAAGGAAACCCTAGGGAATTTGTTAATGAACTCTGGTATGATTTCAGTGTTCCCAAGTCCCATGGCTGGCTCAGCCACCTCATCTCTGCTGGAGATGGGACCCACCTCAGTAAGCCAGGCTTTGGTATGAGATGGTAGAAAAGAAGCAGCAGAACCTGTCACATGCTCACCTATTTGGCTAATCAAGTTCTATGTAGAATAAGTATACCTAGGTCATTGGAAATAAGCTGAGAAGTGGGTCCTGAGAATTTATTTCTCTTTAGAATGAGATCTAACCATGTTTTTCTTTTACCTAGGACCACCATTTTATGTATCAGATGATGAAATTAAAAGACTATTTGGTAAGTTTTGAATGTATGCTGTAACTTTTTAAATAAAGTCAACAGTTAGTTGTTCTGAGCTATTATCAAACTATTATTACCTAGAAGTATAAAATTTAAAGGTCAGAAACCATTTTATTGAAGACTATTTTGTCCTAGAAAAGGAGAGATCTCTGTAATATGCTTTATTTTTTTTGTAATATGCCTTTTTAGCTAAGCGGTATGCTTATGTTGAAGACATTTGAATTATTCCAGAGAGATGGTATGTTTAGTTTGGCTCTTAGGAGTTATAAGTGATAACAATTTAGAGTTCAGAATTTGCCTTAGTAATTCCCCATTTTCATTAGAAAAAAAGAGAGAAATCTTCAGTACACAGTTTTTAAAATCATTTGATGTGTTTTCAGAAAAATCCCTGATTGCATTCTTTATAAAGTTTTAACTTGTTACCCTTTCTTCTTGTTTCAGGTTCAGTGTGCACTTGTCAGTGTCTTGAGAAAGTAGATGCATTTGAAGAACGACATAAAAGTTGGGGGATTGATTACCTTGTTGAAAAGTTATATCTACTTACAGAAAAGTAAATGAGACATAAATAAATGCAAGTAACATCAAGTTTTAGAGCAATTGAAAATTATGCTAAGGCATGAAAATACAATGGATGACCTTTGAAAAAATTGTTCACAAATTACATCACAGTAATGTGTGTAACATTTTAGAAAAAACAATAACAACAACAATCACATACTAAAATGTTAAAGTAGCTACCTTTGGAAAGGGGTGTATGATTGGGGAGCGGGGGTGAAAGATTATACCTGTGTGTTTTACTTACAAATTGAAGGGTTTTTTAACAATCACCATGTATTACCTCTATAATTAAAAAATAAAGAGAAATGCAATGCATACAACTTAAATATAGTTGACATAGAAAAATTGTTATTCTTTATGAAATTTAGAACCACTGGGGAAATGTAACACTTTAATAGGGTTTAATGTAAAAGAAAGTGGTCTCAGAAATTACATAAAATATTAGCTTTTCCTATAAACCTTCATATTATTATCCTAGCACTGCTCTTCACATTTTTCTCTTTATATAATTTTATATGTAACAGAATCAAGAAAATGTTTTAAATTAATTAAATAAACCAATCTATATGCAACAAAATATTGTTCCTCTGTTTTCTTTGCTGGCTAGAGTTAGTGTCTATAACTTGCACCCAAATTTATTTTAAAAATAAATTTTTTAAAAAAGCTTTTTTCTGAGTTTGGCAGTTTTTTGTTTCTTTTAAGTTGATCTTTTTTAAATTACAGTCTAATGAAGGGCAATGTACTTAGGGCTGGATTTAGGACTACTCATTATAAACGTTTAGATTTGATATTTCTCAGTGTTTCATTAACAATCATATTTTGTTAAATCAGACATCCCTCTCAAACCACACTACCTAATACCTAATTGATTTAGATTGTTTGGTTCATGTTAATAGGATGGCTTATTATTAAGAAACTACAGGCCCATTGCACAAAATTCATGCATCTGTGCAAGAATAGGCCTTGGCAGCCCCGGCTGCCTCGGCCCTCGCAGCCCTGGCTTCATCTGGAAGGTCGTCCAGAAGGTCATCCAGACAGTTGTTCCACCATTCGGGTTCAGTTGTTTTGCATATTACCCTTTTATTATTATAGACTAGAGGCCCGGTGCACGTGATTCGTGCACTGGTGGGAGTGTGGCCTGCGGGGATCGGCCTGCTGTGAGAGCACTGCCATTCAGCTGAGCGGCTGTGGACCCGCCCTCTGAGTGGCTGCTCCCTGGTCCGGCCGGCATCTTCCATGGAGCCGGAGTGCTAGCCTCTCCAGGAGACTTGGTTGGGGCCAGGCCCAGACACAATAGCACTGAGAGGGCCTGCAGCAGCCATGAACCCGCCTCCCAGCCTCCATGGTCAGCTCTGTGAGCCCAGCGGCGGCGGCACTGCATGGCCTGCGGGCATCCATAGGAGGTGGCAGGGAGTGAGAAGGAGGAGCCTGGGGCGAGGAGGCGACGATCGCAGCCCGGGTTCCTGCCCATTGGCCCGGGGTTCATAGCAGGAGCAGCCGCTCATCCCAGTGAGCCAAGCAGCGCTCCCACTGTGGTAGCGCACTGACCACCAGGGGCAGCTCCTGTGTTGAGCATCTGCCCCCTGGTCAGTACATGTCATAGCGACTGGTCGACCAGTTGTTCTGGTCGTTCCACCATTCAGTCGCTGGGCTTTTATTTTATAGGACTAGAGGCCCAATGCATGAAGATTCGTGCAAGAATGGCCTTCCTTCACCTGGCTGCCAGCACCACCTTCGCTCCGGCTGGAGCCGTCTTTGCACCTTGGCTCCAGCCCAGACCTGCCTTTCTGCCTTCCCACGCTGCCCAGAGGCCCAGAGCGGCTGGGGCAGTGTGGAATACCTGTGTTGTCGCCATGGCAACGCAAGCGTCCCGCCCTGCCCCTGACCACTCAGTGCCTGCATATGCAAATTAACCTGCCATTTTTTTGTTGTGTTAATTTGCATACTTATTCCTGATTGGCTGGTGGGGCGTCATGAAGGTACGGTCAATTTGCATCTTTCTCTTTTATTAGTGTATACTAGGGGCCCGGTGCACAAAATTCGTGCACTGGGGCGGGGGGTGTCCCTCAGCCCAGCCTGCCCCCTCTCACATACTGGGAGCCCTCAGGCGTTGACCCCCATCAGCCTCCAATCGCAGGATCGGCCCCTTGCCCAGGCCTGATGCCTCTGGCCCAGGCGTCAGGCCTGGGCAGGGGACCCTCATCTCCCCCCGATCACTGGCTCTGACCCCCGCCCAGGCCTGATGCCTCTGGCCCAGGCTTCAGGCCTGGGCAAGGGGACCCTCATATCCCAATCACCGGCTCCACCCCCCGCCCAGGCCTGATGCCTCAGCCAAAGGAGTTGACCCTCATCACCCTCTGATCACCGATCACCGGATCAGCCCCTTGCCCAGGCCTGAGGCCTCCGGCAGAGGTGTCAGGACTGGGCAGGGGACGCCCAGCTCCCACCATTCCCAGCTCCGCCCCTGCTACCCACGATCTCTGGCACCGCCCCTGCCAAGACCTAAGGCCTCTGGTGGAGGCATTAGTCCTGGGCAGGAGACCCCCAGCTCCCCGCGATCTCCCGCTCTGCCCTTGCCTAGACCTAATGCCTCTGGCCAAGGCGTTAGGCCCGGGCAGGGGACCCCCAGCTGCTCACAATTGCTGACTCCGCCCCTGCCCATGCCTAACGCCTCTGGCCAAGGCGTTAGGTCTGTGTAGGGGACCCCCAGCTCCCCACAATTGCAGGCTCCACCCCTGCCCAGGCCTAACGTCTTTGGCCAAGGCTTTAGGCCTGGGCAAGGGATCCCTAGCTCCCTGGACTGCCGGCTGCGTCCCTGCCCAGCTCCCATTGCTGGCTCCATCCCTACTTCCCGCTATCACTGGCCAGGTTGGCAAAGGTGCCTGGTTCTCTGGTTCTCTGCCCCCAGCTCTTAGCTCCCCCCTGGGTTTCCGATCACCATCAGTGGCAGGGGGCTTCTTCTGTCCTTTCCCTTTGGCCTCCCAGCATTGTGCCTACATATGCAAATTAGCTGCCATCTTTGTTGGCGGTTTTATTAGATAGGATAAGTTAACTGTGTACATGTGTGTTGGCTGTGTTAAAGGGGGAAGTTTATAGACCCCTTGAATACTGATGAAAGTTATAGGTACTCTCCTTAGAAATATGTCGTAAGCAGGATACTGTGAACACTTCCTTAGGGTTCAGAGTTGTTGACTTCCCTGCCTCTTCTGCCCCCATTTAGGAACTGCTGCCCTAGATGCTCTCTGGCACTGGTCTTATTCTAATACACTTATGAGTCTATTAATTTGGAGTGTCTCCTAGCTCATAATGGTTCTTACTTCTCTGAAACCTGTCCCCAGTTCATGGTGTGGGCTTCCAGAAGCCATGACCACCTGACTCTGCCTTTGTCACCATTTGAATGGACCAAGAAGGGACTGCTGACCTGAGTTGGGCCAATCAGATTCTCTTCAGAGATTTTTAGAATTGGGTTGAGAAAAGCAAGTTAGCCACTTAGAGGGGGTGAAACTAGTAGGTGCCCCCAGCAGCAGTGAGGCAGCCACTTTGCCCTCTAAAGATAGGAGAAAAAGAGAATGCTGTCTGCAGAAACAAGTAGAGACGAGAACTGGAGAGAGTCCTGGGTAGTTTCAGTTTCTATTTTCATTCTTCCTGAAGCCCAGCAGCTCTGTGGGGGAGAAAAGTGTGTGTCGCTGTGATAGAGACCTATTCTCTTTGCTGGCTAGAGTTAGTGTCTGTAACTTGCACCTAAAGATCCTTAAAAAATACGAAAGATATGTCCTTATATAGTTGATCTTTTACATATTTTGTGTCCTCATTGGGGGAATACTGACCTTTTTAAAGTCTCAAGATGGATGATATACTACATATAAATTATTTTAGAGCAATTGTATCATGTTCAGAATTTTCTAGAAATAACTTTTATTCAGCTTTGTAATTTAAATAGCAGATCCCCTGAGCCTATGGGCCCTGACTCAGTGATTTATGAAAGGCCCTGCACTGCCTAAACACCAGACATGAAGGCACTAGCATATGTGCACTCTTAATGCTGTTAGTGGTGTACAAAATGAAACAAGAAAAGTGTGCAAAAGTCCATGTGGGTGAATGGGGAAAGAAAACTACAAGGGATACAACCAAAGCTTTAACACTTACCTCTGATGAGCTGGAGATATGGTTCTCTAAAGGGTTATTGGTATGGAGACCACAGAAGGTAGCCTGAAAAGTGTACCTTGTGAGAGATACTATCAGATGAAAGGGGGTCCCTGAGTGCAATGAAATGACAAATATAAACCTCACCCATAGAGAAATTAGTCAAAATAATTTTTCCCTTCACACTGTAGCACATACCTGTCATTGTCTTATTTTAATAACAGGGCGTGACATAGATGTGTTTTTATGAATATATACATATATCATATATCTTTATGTAGTTGATCTTTTACATATGATGTGTCCCCATTGGGGTAATATATTTGGTATACACTCTTACACTCTTTAAAGATCTTTTTTTTTGCTGTTAATCTTCACCTGCGGATATCTTTTCCATTGATTTTTAGAGAGTGGAAGGAAGGAAGGGGAGAGAGAGAGGGAGAGAGAAACATTGATGTGTGAGAGACAAATTGATTAGTTGCCTCCCACACGCACTACCCTGAGCAGGGCTGGGGATGGAACCTGCAACCCTTCAGGGGGTGGGACAACACTCTAACCACTGAATATCACTGGCTGGGGAATGTTTATATTTAAATAATAATAAATTAATACATTCTTAGTGAAATTTTGGAAAGTATAGGAAAGTCTGTAAAAAACACACAACAGGAGATTAAAAATGGCGATGGAGTAAGTGGATGCTGCACGGACACACTCCCAGGACCAAACTGGAATTACAACTAAACTACAAAAAAATTTCCTGAATAATCAACGAAAGACTCACTGGAAAGAACCCTGATAATCGAGGACCAAAAGTGGAGACCACATAGAGATGGATAGGAGGAAAGGAAGTGTAAAAAGGGCTGGCCGGGCTCCCATAGACAGCTACTGAAGTTCCGGAGCGATATCTCAGCTGCAGGGGTTTCCACTGAGAATTCCCAAGCTGGGATCCCAGCAGAGAGCTCCAGAACTGAGAAGGATACCTATATAACTTCTGGCAGAAAAAGCAGGCAACCTCTTAAAAATTCTCTGTGCAGCCACTCACCTTGTGCTCTGGAGGGAGGACAAAATGGATGGGAGCTGTGTGAGCAGAAGCCAGGGTGGGGAGCTTTAGGGTTAGTGCTCAGAAGGCAAACACCCCTGTTTCCTGGGCTGAGTCATTTCCTCATGCTGCAGAGGTCACCTTTCTCACACAGACAATTGCTATCTAGGTGGTTTTGCCTGGGGAAGACAGCTGACCCACCCTATTGGGAATCACCTTCCCCCATGGTGTGGAGTTGCTGAGGCCTATTAAGAGACTAAGAATAACAATTAGTCTTCAAGCAGAAGCAATCACCCCACTCTGTTAGGAAAAACTCTTGCCACACCTGTGGATGATTGCCTGAGGCAATTCAAGAATAAATCCAATCAGTCTGCAAGCAGAGGCAGTCTCTGGAGGCTTTGAGTCCTTGCCTGACCTAATTAGACAGAAACAGCATTTGACACTGTCCTGCACTAGAAAGTGAGAGGTGTAGCAGATCTACCTAATACATACTCATAAACCCAAACTGGCACCCAAAATGAGGAGACAAAGAAACAACCCCCAAATGAAGGAACTAGAGAATTCTCCAGAAGAAGAGATAAATTAAATGGAGATAATAAATTTATCTGATATAGAGTTCAGAATAATGATGGTAAAGATGCTCAACAGCATGAGAAAAGATATAGTAACTATGAAAACAGAAATAAAGAATGACATAGCACAAATAAAGAACACATTGGAAGGAATACACAGCAGATTAGGGGAAGCTGAGGATTGAATCAGTGAATTAGAGGACAGGGTTGAAAAAAATCACTCCATCAGAGAATCAAAAAGAAAAAGAAAACAACAAAAAATAGGAGGACAGCTTAAGGGAGCTGTGGGACAATATGAAACATAGAAATATTAGAATAGTAGGTGTGCCAGAAGATGCAGAAAAGGAGAAAGGGATATAGAATGTGTTTGAAGAAATAACGGCAGAAAAAAGAAAAGAAAAGAAAAGAAATAATGGCAGAAAACTTCCTTAACCTGGTGAAGGAAAAAGTCACACAACTTCAGGAGGCACAGAGAACCCCAAGCAAGAAGAACCCAAACAGGCCCATGCCCAGACACATCCTAAATACAATGCCAACAATTAAAAGACAAAGAGAGAATCTTAAAGGCAGCAAGAGAAAAGCAAACTGTTACCTACAAAGGAGTGCCCATAAGGCTGACAACTGATTTCTCACTAGAAACTCTACAGGCCAAAAGGGAATGGCATGAAGTACTCAAAGTAATGGAAAGCAAGGATCTGAACCCAAGATTACTCTATCCAGCAAGACTATCATTCAAAATAGATGGTCAAATAAAGAGCTTCCAGACAAAAAAAGAAAGCTAAAGGAGTTCATCACCACCAAGCCAGCATTACAAGAAATGGTAAAGGGACTGCTGTAATAAGAAGAAAGAGAGAGAGAGAAACCTATGAATACAGAATTAAAATGGCAATAATAATAATAATAATAATAATAATAATAAAACAAAAGCAGCCAGTCCTGTCACCAGAGATGATTACTGCTAAACTGATGATGTGTTTTCTTATCTTTATTTTGTCTGCTCATACAAGTGCATGTTTTTGCTAAGTTGACATCATATTATGGATACAGTATTGTCTCTCTACTATCTTCTCTAGTATTTCATCAGTCCTTTCTCATGTCACTATTTTTTAGAAATTATATATATATATATATATATATATATATATATATATATATATTGTTAATCCTTACCCAAAGATATTTTTCCAGTGATTTTTAGAGAGAGTGGAAGGGAGAGAGGGAGGGGCAGAGTGAGAGAGAAATATCGATGTGACAGAGACACATTGATTGGATGCCTTCTACATGACTTGACCGGTGGCTGGATTGGATCTGCAACCTGGTATGTGCCCTTGACTGGGAATTGAACCCGAGACCCTCTGGTGTGCAGGCCAATGCTCTAACCACTGAGAACCACAGGCCAGGACAGAAGTAATATATTTTTTAAATGTGTTTTTATTGAATTTTAGATGAGAGATAGAGAGAGAGAGAGAGAGAGAGAGAAAGGGAGAGGGACAGAGAGAAAGAAACATCAATGAGAGAGAAACATTGATTGGCTGCTTCCTACATACCCCCTACTGGGGATTGAGCCTGCAACCGGGGCATGTGCCCTGACCAGGAATCAAACTGGTGACCTCTCGGTGCATGGGTCGACGTTTAACCAGATGAGCCACACTGATGAAGGCAACACTATTTTTTTAATAGATGTATAACGTTCTGTCGTATGGCAGTGCCACAATCATTTAATCTTTCTCCTGTTTAGAGTAACTCTGCAAAGGTAAGTAGTA
This sequence comes from Myotis yumanensis, assembly GCF_028538775.1. Lineage (NCBI taxonomy): Eukaryota > Metazoa > Chordata > Mammalia > Chiroptera > Vespertilionidae > Myotis > Myotis yumanensis. Next base: position 78,765,408 of record NW_027223753.1, read on the forward strand.
CTCGTGAGGGTGCTGTATGAGGATTCACTGATGATTGAAGACTGTCCCATTCTGAGGAATCTAGGATCCTAGTGACAGAGACTGAGCAGTGATCATTACTATATAGTGTGGTGAGGCTGCAAGAGGAAGACACACAGGCAGCTGTCAGCCTGTAAGTGGACACTTAAACCATCAATAAGTGAGCACAGCCCTGGCCAGTGTGGGTAAGTGGTTAGAGTGTCGGCGCTGATACAAAAAAGTCACGGGTTTGATTCCTGGTCAAGGGCATGCACCTGGGTTGCAGGCTCAATCCTGAGCCCCAGTTGGGAGGCAACCAATCTATGTGTTTGTCTCACATCAATGTTTCTCTCTCTCTCCCTCCCCACCTCTTACCCTCTCACTCTTCCTAGAAAAGCAATGGAAAAAATATCATCAGATGTGGATTAAGAAAAAATAATAATAATTAAATAAGTGAGGACAACATTACTTAGAGCAGGTGGGAAGAGAAGAGAAAAAGACCAAGGATGGTGTCCTAAGCAACACTCAAATTTTTCAAATTTGAGAAACATTAAAATCTCTAGGTTCCCATTTTCAACCATCTACTCCAGCTCATTTTTCTGTGGGTGCTCAAAACATTCAGGCCTGAACCACTATGCCCCTCTCCATCAAACCCTCACCCCTGAGAAGCCAAGCACATGAATGTGAGGTACAAAATTAGATAGGTGGTCAGAGGGGGCATTGGGAAGACAAGATGCCCCAGGGCAAAGCTAGGGATGTCACCAGAGCACAGGTCAGAGTCCAAGGAACCACACAAGCTACAGAGATTCACCTATTGAGGAGGTGTCCTGAAGCTGGCCTGAAACGCAGAACTGAACAACCCAGGAAGGATTCAGATGAACAAAGATAGCAGGGGTTTTGCTCTGTGGGCTCATAAGCTCATGCTAAAGGGCCTACTGTCTTTGAAGAAGTTGCACCTCTCCTCCCTGATTGAGATAATTCCATTCTATGTGTCTTGCACCTCATTTTTTATTTCTGTCATTGTCAGGTGCAGTCTGAAAGGTCACTGTGTCATTGGACTTCTTTTGGAACGCCTTCTAAATTGCATGTATGTGGCATATTTTGCCGCATTTGCAAACCCAGGAGCCCACCTGCCTAGGCACTAACTCCTTCCACAGGTTCTTTAGTCCCCCACGCTCCCTCTTCTCCGCTGTAACCACCTGAAACTAGGTCTCCATTCTCCCTCCTCTGTGGGTGGTACTTTGCACCTAGGTCCATCCACTGGCCACAGTTTTTATTCTTTAAGTCCTTTGTCCTCATAACCCCCAGGGCTCATTCTAGGTGGGAGCAAGAAGAGATGGGCAGGCTATTCCAGGGATGAGGTGTGTTGGAGGGAAGTGGAAGAAATCCATGGAGACTCTGGCACAGAAAGATTCACCATCAAAAACTCAAAATGTTGGAGTTAGACTCAGGGCATTTATTTTATTAATCAGTGTGTGTATACAGGTGCTGAGGATTTTACAATATAAGGCATTTGAGAAACCCATTAGCATTGACTCTAGAGATAGGCAAAATGTTTAGCATTGTTCCTGGCTAAATACTACTTTCCTAACAGTGCTTCTTATAAATCCTGGAGAATCATCAAAGAAAATATATAACATTTGGGTTTATTACCTATAAGTAGTATCCTTCTAAGTATTCGTTCATGCATCCAGTTAAAAGACGTTGTTGGCAACTAGTTGTGTATTGGGCACAATATGGTGCTGAGCAACACCAGACCTGGTTCCTGATCTCCTGGAACTTAGTTTATCTCTCCAGAGACAGGAGCAGAAGAAAGAAGGGGTGAAGGTTAGAGCAATTTTAAGATTGGATAAAAGGGAAATTGGACTCCATATACTTGGTAAGTACAAAAAAGACAAAATGCTGCACTGGCCAGTTTTCTCAGTGGTTAGAGCATTGGTCTGTGGACTGAAGGGTCCCAGGTTCAGTTCCGTCAAAGGTACATGCCTTGGCTGCAGGTTCGATCCCTGGCCCTGGTTGGGATGCATGCGGGAGGCAACCAATCGATGTTTCTCTCTCACATCGATGTTTCTCTCTGTGTGTCTCTCCTTCTCGCTTCCACTCTCTCTAAAAATCAATGAAAAAAATATCCTCAGGTGAGGAGTAAAAAAAAAAAAAGACAAAATGCCAAGGGCAGGAGTGACTGGGTTGGATTGACAGGAATGTTGGAATAGAATCTGTATGTAATTCTGTGAAGAGGCAGCAAACACTGAAGGAAATGATTGGCAAGAATGCTGAGCGAGAATGCAGGGATCCTAAATGTGAAAGACGTAAACCTATGTGTTCTTAGTTCTGAAAGCTTTGTGTAATTGAGAAAACCTTCACTCCCAATCAAGTGATCCAAAATATCTCCATGCTTTAAAGTTACCATGTGAGTCCGGACCATAATTCATGAGGGTAGATTGTCTGTGTATGTGCCAAAACGCTTTTCAGAATTACTGTGCTGTTTACCAAGCAGTAGAGGGATTACCATGATCATTCTTTTAAAAATGTCAGGTTCAGTGCAGCTTTTTCTGGTTTACCGTGCAGTACTACTGCTTGCCCCACAGGGGCAGCAAAGCATCAGGAAGAAGACAGGATTATCCGGCAGTTGAGCAAGGGAGCTGAGCCCTCCAGCTCATCTCTTCTGACAGGCTAGCCAAGGTCATTGAAGGGTCTAAGCTCGGCCACAGTCAGCAATGAGTTGTGGGTCTTTGGAACATTTTATTTTATTTTATTAGTATATTTTAATTGACTTCAGAGAGGAAGGGAGAGGGAGAGAGAGATAGAAACATCAATGATTGTGAGAGAATCATTGATCTGCTGCCTCCTGCATGCCCCTGACTGGGGATAGAGCCTGCAACACCAGCATGTGCCCTGATCTGGGATTGAACCGTGACTTTCTGGTTTATAGGTCGACATTCCCCCCCTGAATCACACCAGGTGGGCTTTGGATACATTTTAAAACAATGGTGGAGCAGAGACAAGTTAGAAGCAAGTCAAGGATCAGTGAAATCCATCCAGAAAGCCTCTTGAGAAGGCAACATTTCATAGCACAGGCTTGGTCTAGATTTGTACTGTTTGTGCCGTAGCCACCAATCACATGTGGTTACTGAGCACTTGATGTGAGGTTAGTCTGAATTGGGGTGTGCTGTGAGTGTAAAATACACACTGAATTTTACTCAGTACTAAAAAAAAAAAAGAGAGAGAGTAAACTATCTCATTAATAATTTATTTATACAGCAACTTCATGTCAAAATGATATTTTGTATATTTGAGGTTAAATAAAATATGAAATTAAATTAACTTCACTAGTTTCTTTTTATTTTTAATTTTTTTAATATTTATATTTTCATTGATTTCAGAGAAGAAGAAAGAGGGAGAGATAGAAACATCAATGATGAGAGAGAATCATTGATTGGCTGCACCCCCACACTGAGGATCAAGGCTGCAACCCAGGCATGTGCCTTGACAGGAATAAAACTGTGACATCATGGTTCATAAGTCAATCCTCAACCAATGAGTCACACCGGCTATGCTCTTTTTATTTTTATTTTTTATTTATTCTTAATTCTTTATTGTTGAAAATATTACATATGTCTCCTTTTCCCCGCATTGACCTCTCCCAGCCTGCTCCTTTTATTTTTTAAAAAGGTGCATGAATTTTATATGGGTGGGGTGCCGATCGGGGCCTGGATCAGGCTGGTTGGCTGCCGCAGTGAGCATCATAGCCACCAGTCATTTTGGTCATTCTGGTCGTTCCACCACTCCAGTCGCTGGGCTTTTTTATATATATAGATGTGGATACTGGGTCCCAGCTGGAGTGCCCCAGCTGATTGAGCACCATCCTGTGCACCAAGAGGTCGCCAGGTCAATTCCAGGTCAGGGCACATGCCCAGGTTGCCTGCTCCATCCCTGGTGCGGGGCATGCAGGAGGCAGCCAATTGATGATTCTCTCTCATCGATGTTTCTATCTCTCTCCCTCTCCCTTCCTCTCTCTATAAAATCAATTTTAAAAAAAATGAAAATGTGTAATCAGTGCTTCAAACGCAGTGGTATCCTACAAAGTGAAAATTAAGGTCTAAGCCTGGGGTGTGAAGTGGAGGTCATGTTGTAATGTCACTGCCTGTGAGTGAAGTCTGGTCTGGGGAGCCCAGGGCGGTTCGCAGATGCCCACCGTGGTAGGCCCACCATCGGGAGAGGGACCCCTGCGGCTGCACTGACCTGCCTTTCCATTTCTAATGGGATACAGTACTTTTTAAATAAGGAGCCATACTTTTTATTTAAGGTTTGAGAAATGAATGTGGTTTCTAATTGTATCAGACATTAATGTTTTAAAGCTATGACAAAGTTTAAAATTTCTACATTTTGTTTTTCTTTTATTGTAACTGTTCTTTTATCTATTAAACTAGGGGCCCAGTGGAGTCCCTCATCCCGGCCTGCCCCCTCTCACAGTTCAGGAGCCCTCAGGGGATGTCCTACTATGTCCTACTGACGGCTTATGGGGAGTGGGCCTAAGCTGTAGTCTGGCCTCTCTCTGTGGGAGGCAACCAGCTGATCAGGGAAAGGCACTGCCCCCATCACCCCCTGGCTGCTGCTGCCTCTGGCCTCCCTCTGCAGGAGGCAACCCTACAATCAGGGGAAGGTGATGCCCCCATCACGCCTCTGCTACTGCCACTGCCAGCCGTGAGGCTGCCTGAGCCTCGGCCCTTGCAGCCACTGCAGCTTGCCTGAACCTCGGCCCAGCCCTCGTTGCCTGAGCCTTGGGCCCTCACAGTGGCAGCCACCCTCCTCGGCTTGCCTGAGCCTCGGGCTGGCCCTGGGCAGCGACAGCCACCATCCACTCCCACAATGCATCTCCTGGTCAAGTCCCTTCGGGGACGCAGCATCAAGTCCCTGTCCACCCACACGAGCCAGCTGTGCACGCAGCCTCCTGGTGATCGCTTGTTGCAGCATGAGGGCATCATGGTGTGAGGGTGTGATGACAACATAGGCTTTTATTAGTAGAGACTAGAGGCCCTGTGCATGAAATTCATGCATGGGCGGGGGGTGTTTCTCAACCCGGCCTGCACCCTCTCCAATCTGCGACCCCTCATGGGATGTCTGACTGCCGGTTTAGGACCAATCCGACAGTTGGACATCCCTCTCACAATCCGGGATCACTGGTTCCTAACCACTCACCTGCTTGACTGCCTGGTTGACCCTAACCGCTCCCCTGACAGCCTGATTGACGTCTAACTGCTCCCCTGCCAGCCTGATCACCCACAACTGCCCTCCCCTGCCACGACCTGCCTCCTCCGCCGGAACCTGCCTCCTCTGCGCCACACTGAGCCATGGGACCCTCAGGCCTCACCACCCACCTGGCCCCACCTCCACTGTACATGTGGCCATCTTGTGACAATGTTGCACAAATATGTCGCGTCTCGAAAGGGTGTGACGCCACCTAGGCTTTTATTATATAGGATTGTATATGAATGGGGAAGTACTGTTTCTCCTCTTAGCATTTCTTTCTTTCTTTCTTTCTTTTTAAAAAATAAAAAACTGAAGATGATCTGATTTTATTTATTTATTTATTTTATATATTTTATTGATTTTACAGAGGAAGGTGAGGGATAGAGAGTTAGAAACATTGATGAGAGAGAAACATCGATCAGCTGCCTCCTGCACACTCCCTACTGGGGATGTGCCCGCAACCAAGGTACATGCCTTTGACCGGAATCGAACCTGGGACCCTTGAGTCCCTAGGCCGACACTCTAACCACTCAGCCAAACTGGTTAGGGCTTAGAATTTGTTTCTATAACCAGAAATAAAGTTGTATATTAAAGAAATGACAAAAATAAAATAAAATGTGACTACTAGAAAATTTAATATTTTATATGTGGCTCTTGTTATATTTCTAATAGACATTAGTTCTAAAAATATTACACTTATGGTGTCCTGAATGTATTTCTTCACTTAAAGATTACTTCAGAAAGTAATTCCTATTTGGTTTGACTTTAGTCAGCTATTTATTTAGAATGGAAATGCATTATAGCCTGAAATTATTAAATTGGTTATTATTTCCCAGTACACAGATAATCTTTGAATTATGTAACACATAGAAAATGTTCTTTCTTGTCTTACATTAAAGCTCCTCCAGGGGTTTTAACACAGGATAAAAGTCCTCTGTTTTCTCAGAAGTCTAGCAAATAAGAGGGTGAATGATCATAATAATGATCTCTAAATGAAGATAACTAAGCTGATATGTGGTTTTATAAAGAGAATGTTTATGTAAGGTGCTTTGTTTTTGTTTTTTGGAGGGGGGAGGAATAGGGAGAACTGAAAATGAGAGTTTCCTGAGATTATGCCATTTCCTGTTTGAAGATTTTTAAACATAGGGTAGATTCTCTGTGCTTTCTATCTTGACTGAGGATGGAAGAATTTAACCTGGTGCCATTTGAAGGGCTTGTTGTAGTGCAGTTGTTAGTGGTTGTCAAACTTGGCTGCACATTACTAGTATAATCATCCGGGGAGCTTTAAAACTTCCAGCTGCCCAGACCACATCCAAACCAAGTAAACCTAGTTATGAGATCCAGGTATTCACCATATACAAACAAGTTGGAAAAACACTGGGATATGCCTGGTTGGTGTGGCTCAGTGGTTGAGTGTTGACCCATGAATCAGGAGATCACGGTCGGACTCCAAGTCAGGGCACATTCCTGGGGTTTCGGGCTCAATTCCCAGTATGGGTTGTGCAGGAGGCAGCTGATCCATGATTCTCATCACTGATGATTCTATCTTTCTCTCCCTCTCCCTTCCTTTCTCTGAAATCAATTTTAAAAAATTAAAGAATACAACACTAGGATAGTTAAGCGTGCGGGCTCTGCAATTAAACTGCCTGGCCTCAAATCCCAGCACAACTACTTCCTAGCCATGTGACCCTGAACAAGACGCTTAACCTGTATGAACTCTTTTGTAAAAAAGGGATGACGAAAATAACATGTTCTGCCCTAGCCAGTTTGGCTCAGTGAATAGAGCATCGACCTGCAGACTAAAGGGTCCTAAGTTCGATTCTGGTCAAGGGCACATGCCCAGGCTGGGGGTTCGATCCCCAGTGGGGGAGTGCAGGAGGCAGCCAATCAATGATTCTCTCTCATCATTGATGTTTCTATCTCTCTCCCCCTCTTCCTTCCTCTCTGAAATTAATAAAAGTATTTTTTTAAAGGAAAATAACATGCTCTTACAGGTCAAATGAGACAATCTATGTAAACCACATAATAGAAAGCAGGCATGGCACAAGTTCTATAGCAATTACGATTAACAGCTTATTTACTTCCATTAATTCCTCTGGATGACATTTCCAGCCATTGTTCCCCCGTCTGACACTCATTCACCTAGTGGGTTTTTGTATTGCCCTATAACATTCTTTTGCTAGTACATGAATTTATTTTACACGTATTCATTAAGTATCCACTTTAACTACAAGTGCAATAAAGACACACACCTGCCTCACCCCCTCGAATTTAACTTTCCTCGTGTGTCTGTGATTTCCAGTCTGATCAGAAGCATCGTGAACCAGGAGACCGTGTTCTCCCGCCAGCCCTAGCACCTAGCACCTGGCACCCAGCACCACGAATTGGAAACTGCGGGGCACCAGGGTTGGAAGAGGAGGTTGTCCTAGTTCTTGCTTTGCCTCTTACAGACTGGGTGATAGGGAGGAACCCTCTTGTTCTCAATGGGTGTGTTTCCTCATGTGATGTGTGGAGATAACCCATCCATGATTTTGGTAAGATGACATATCTGACCATGCGTTGTGAATACAGGCTTTCAAGAAGCAGTGTCGCACGCGCCCACCAGGGGGCAGCAGGTCTCGGCCCAGCGGCGCCGCGATCGACGTCAGAACCAGCGCCTCGCCCCTTGACCGTGAACCCGGGCGGCGCCGGGGCGGCGGGGCTGGCGCGGCGGGAGCACCACTGGCTGCGCGATGGGTGCCGAGGCCTCGGGGAGCGGGCCGGCGCTGCGGGAGCTCCTGCGCGAGGCCGAGACCAGTCTGCTCGAGTGCAAGGTGTGCTTTGAAAGGTTCGGCGATCGCCAGCAGCGGCGCCCGCGCAACCTGCCCTGCGGCCACGTGGTCTGCCTGGCCTGCGTGGCCGCCCTGGCGCACCCGCGGACGCTGGCACTCGAGTGCCCCTTCTGCCGGCGAGCCTGCCGGGGCTGCGACACGAGCGACTGCCTGCCGGTGCTGCACCTGCTGGAGCTCCTGGGCTCCGCCCTCCGCCCCGCCCAGGCCGCCCACCGCGGCGCCCCCGGCGGCCCTGGGGCGCTCACCTGCCACCTCGCCTTCGGCGGCTGGGGGACCCTGGTGAACCCCACCGGGCTGGCGCTGTGTCCCAAGACGGGGCGGGTCGTGGTGGTGCACGACGGCAAGCGGCGGGTCAAGATCTTTGATTCCGGGGGAGGATGCGCGCACCAGTTTGGAGAGAAGGGGAACGCCGCCCAGGACATTAAGTACCCCCTCGATGTCACCGTCACCAACGACTGCCACGTGGTTGTCACCGATGCCGGCGACCGCTCCATCAAAGTGTTCGATTTTTTTGGCCAGATCAGGCTTGTCGTCGGAGGCCAGTTCTCCTTGCCTTGGGGTGTGGAGACCACCCCTCAGAATAGGGTCGTGGTAACTGACGCGGAGGCAGGGTCCCTGCACCTCCTGGAGGTGGACTTTCCAGAAGGGGTCCTCCGGCGAACGGAGAGGTTGCAAGCGCATCTGTGCGGTCCCCGAGGGGTGGCGGTGTCCTGGCTCACAGGGGCCATTGCGGTCCTAGAGCGCCCCCTGGCCCTCGGGACCGGGACCTGCAGCACCACGGTGAAGGTGTTCAGCGCCACCATGCAGCTCATTGGCCAGGTGGACACCTTCGGGCTGAGCCTCTTCTTCCCCTCGGAAATCACGGCCTCCGCTGTGACCTTCGATCACCAGGGGAATGTGATCGTCGCCGATACATCCAGTCACGCTGTCCTATGCTTAGGAAAACCCGAGGAGTTTCCCGTACCGAAGCCCGTCATCACTCACGGGCTTTCCCATCCTGTGGCTCTGACCTTCACCAAGGAGAATTCTCTTCTTGTGCTGGACAGTGCCGCCCATTCTGTAAAAGTCTATAAGGTTGACTGGGGATGATGGGCGTGGTGAGGATTCTGGGGCTTGGAACCAGAAGCCCTGGAGCTGCCACTAAAGAATTGTTTAGTCCTGGATACAGTGGGGCCTTGACTTACGAGTGTCCCGACTAATGAGTTTTTTGAGATACCAGCTGTCTCTCGGCCGATTTTTTGCATTGAGTTGATAGAGTAATTTGAGTTAATGAGCTCCTTAACGAGCTCCTTAACGAGCTCGGTCTCGGAACGAATTAAACTCAAGGCCCCACTGTACATTATTTAGTCTCATCTATCCAATAGGGATCATTATAACTGCCTGGCAGACTTACAGAGGGTAAGGCAATTATTAAAGAATATTAATGAAATCTACCATTTATTGGATATGTACTTCATGTGCTAAGAATTGTTTTAAAATATTAGCTCATTTGATCCTTAACAGCTACCCATAAGGTAACTTATATTATGAATCCCAATTTAGAGATGAGAAAACTGAGACCCAGAGAGCTGAAGCGACTTACCCAAAGTCACACTTACTTACTGTGACAATCACCATTGGAATTCAATTCTGACTCCCAAACACTGCCTCTTAAATAAAATAACATATGTGGGGGGAACTACATGTGAATGTATATTGTTGCTATGTGTACGCTATTTACAAGTACTCATTTATTTTAGTTGGATGCACAAAGGAGACTTTACAGAGAATTCAGAAAGAGGGTTTTGTGGTGGGCGTCAGTGAGCTCAACTTGCAACTCGTCTGATGCAATACTGGGTGGAGTTACTGTGGGTCCTGAGTTACTTGACTGAGAAAAACAATTGAGCTGCTTATTCAGAAGGTAAATGTGTCTTCTGGCAACTGTATCTCCCCCACTGTTTAGGCATCAGGAAAGATTACCTAGACTTGGTTGAGAAAGGCCTGTTTTGGTGTATGTTCTGAACTACTGCAGAACACATTATATTTATACAAGTGTTAGAGGGCTGGATGAGACTCCTGTTACATGTTTATGTTAATACAGAGATAAGTCACCACAATTAGTTCGTGGTAAAAATGATTTTGCCGGGCTTTTTATAATCAGTAGTAACCTGAAGCACTTTTGTGATGGGGTGTTTGTGCAATTTAAATTTGCCCCATGTGTTGCAAACACTGTATACTCAAGAAATATTTCTCTTGATCCTAAGTCAGCATTTAAGTTACTGGTAAACACTGAAATCTTTCTTGAGTCAAAATATAGCCTTGACCAAGATAACACTTGCTTCATGTTGTGATTGATTCAATGAATGAAAATTTCAGGTGAAGTAGCCAGTTCTTTCTTTGTGTGTTTTTAGCTGGTGTAAGCATCTCAGAGTTTAGTGCTGTTGGAATAGTACCAAATAACTGGCACCTCACAAGCAGCACAACATTTTTCTCAGGGAGAAAATACTGGTTTTGAAAGGTGAATGTTTGCTTCAGATAATAGCTGATGTCTTATCAACTACAGGATTCTATTATACTAAGGATTTAGTAGACATAATGTACACACTAGAGACAATCCCAAAATTATGAGTAAAATACGTTTCAAGATTTTAAGTTTGTTCTTTGGAGCTAAAAGAGCCTGTTTCTATGCCAGTCCACAAAAGCCCATTTTGCTTCTGTGTTCTTATCAAATAGCACTAACAATAAGATTTCAGACACTCTGGAGCACATTTGTCAGTGCATTCCAAATAAGGATTCCGGGGACAATCCCACCCGTGGAAGTCATCCTTAGGTCAGTGACTTCATAGGTAACAAGAAAAGTCTCAGGTGTTCATGTTCAAACTTGTTCATTTGCAAGTAGGGCTACTGTGGCTTGATCTTTAAAAAGTTTTCCTTATGCCCTAGCTGGTTTTGTTCAGTGGTTAGAACGTTGGACTGAAGGGTCACAGGTTTGATTCTGGTCAAGGGAACATGCCTCGGTTGCAGGCTCAATTCCTGCCCCCAGTCAGGGTGTGTGCAGGAGGCAACCAATCAATGTATCTCTCTTGTATCAGTGTTTCTCTCTCTGTGTCTCTCCCCCTCCTTTCCACGCTCTCTGAAAATCATTGGAAAAAATATCCTTGTGTGAGGATTAATAACAACAAACAGTTTTCCTTAGGAATAATGACATTTTAATGGCCTTTGAGTTGAGTCAGTTCAAGGGATTTTCTCTTGTTTGGGATCATCTTTGGCTATGGTGCTGTGTATATGTCTTTTTCAGACAGTACTCGGAGAGAAGATGTGGAACATGTCGCACATGTGGAGATATGTGATCAAGGTATTGCTTGTTTCCTGTGGATTACCTCACCAGAAGAATGAGGTGTGAGTCCCTGAGATGATGTGAGAGAAAATCAGAGAGGTGATAACAAGCAATCTTGTTAACTGCTACCTCTCTTTGGGAGTGGGTGAGGCAGGATATACAACATAAACAGATAGCATCTCTTCCCAGGAATGGCATAACAGAGTGTGTGTTTGGGTGGGGGGTGGGGGAAGCAGGGTTTCCCTGGGAAAGATGCAAAGCTGGCTGTTTTTGATCTCCTGAGAGGCAGGAAGAGATCATTACAGTGAAAAGTTAAAGGTTTCAAGGTGATAGGGGAGAGCCCAGCCGGTGTAGGTCAGTGATTGAGCGTGGACCTATGAACCAGGAGCTCACGGTTCAATTCCTCTGATAGGACATATGTTCGGATTTTAGCTTCCATCCCCAGTAGGGGGTGTGCAGGAGGCAGCTGATCAATGATTCTTTCTCATCATCAATGTTTCTCTCTCTCTCTCTCTCTCTCTCTCCCCCCCCCCTTCTCCCTCTCTGAAATCAATAAAAATGTATTTTTTAAAAAAGGTGAAGGAGCAGAGTTGGAATAACCCTCCAGAGACAGGAGATAAGAGGATGTGACCAAGAGTAAATGGAGAAGAAGTCTCTTTCTGAATGTGTCCCTCAATCATGTGCCTTTAGGCCAACACTACCCACCGTGTACCATCTGTTGAGTCCATAAAAGCAAGAGCAGTCCCATCTCAGTAGTCCTCACTTCACCTTCCATCTGTTCCAGCTTTGCCCAATTCCTGATCCTTGGATTGTCTCCTGTTTTCACCCTTGTTCTGCCTTCTGGATTAGCCACCTGGACTTGGTTTTCTCAATTTTTTTCTCTCGATATTTTCTAAGGACTTTGGTTCATTTTCATAAATCTCCCCTCTGGCAAGTCTCACCCAGGACGCAATGATTACCATTTGGCAAGGGCCTTATCTAGATCTTTCCTGACTCCTCATTAAGTGGTGTGCAACCCATCCGAAGTGAATAATACACCTTTTGAGGAACAAGCAGAACATGCCATGCATCTCAGAAAAATGAAGAACCACTGATGATGGCTGATTTAATCATCCTTATACCTGCCACAGAAAGAAGAGGTGTATGTTGGAGGTTAGTGCTTTACTCATGGTGACACACTGTGGTGGTGTATCATGGTTAGTAAGGAGATGACTGCTTTCTTGAAGAATATGTAGAAAATATGACAGGGAGGCTTCAAACGCTCACCACCACTTCCGTCGTTATCACACTGAACAGTCATGGAGTCTGCTGAGCCCACAGCTACTTCTGAGGAAAACTGTACCCCTCCCACAGGCTTGCTGACCAGCCTGCCCTCAGGCACCATGTTTTCTATTACATGATCCCCTCTAGCAATAGCTGATTGGATAGGGGTACACGCCTAACTAAATAACAGCCTACTCATCAATGTCCCATCAAAGGTATGAATTAGACCAGGACTGGCCTACCCATTGGCCTGGGGCAAACAGGTTTTCCCAGAAAGCAGCAAGGAGATTGAAACACAGTCATGGGCCGCTTACTGACGGGTATCCATTCTAAGAAATGTACTGGTAGACAATTCCATCGTTATGCCTACATCATAGAGTGACTTACACAAACCTAGATGGTGCCGCCTACTACTGCAATTGTATGTGCTATACTTTTACATGACTGGCAGCACAGTAGGTTTGTTTACACCAGCATCACCACAGACATGTGAATAATGTGTTGCGCTGTGATGTTATGACAGTTATGACATCACTAAGCGATAGGAATTCCCTAGTTTCATTATATTCTTATGGGACCCCCGGCATATATGCAGTCTATTCTTGACCAAAACATCACTATGCCGTGCGTGAATCTAGATTCCTGTTCCTGAAATTTTGAATAGAGATACATGGAGCAAGTCAGGCAGAGGGCAGCCTGGGGTAATGCTGAAAGCCTGCTCAGTGAGAGGGGCACGGAGCAGCTGTGAGCAAGCCGAAGTCCCAAATGCAAAGAAGCTATGAGGCAGAGAAAAGATAACCACAAGATGAATCCAGGTCAGAATCAGAGGAGAAAATGCACCCAGAGAAGCTAATTTGTGAGAATTTTTTGCAACAGAAAGTGTCTAACAAAAACTACACTGTGTTGTTGATTTGTTTGGAAAATTTACACTTAAACCTGTGGATTTTGATGCCATGAGTGAGAAACTAATTCTGAGAGATTCCTCACACTCCCATCAACACATCCACCCCTCATCCTGGTGGGGCCTCAGCCCAGAGTCCAAGCAGAGTCCAACGTACCAAAGGTCTAAATATTTGAGTTATAAGTCAAGCCACCAAACTGTTAAATAAAACATATTTAACCCTCCTATCTTGATAAGAATAAGTGTATAAGTTAAAAGTACTCTTTCATTATGATCTGGAAGGCCAGGTTCCATTTGGAATACTTGGATGGAACTTTTGCTCAACTTTGAGGTGCCAAAGTTTAAAGGAAGATCATGATAGGCTACAGCATGTTTAAAAGGTCTGAAGAAGAACCCAAAAAGCGCATTTGCTTGTCAGCCTCTAACAACTAGAATGTAAACACCATGAAGGCAAAGATGCTTGTGTTGTTCGCAGCTATATCCTCGTGCCTAGAACACAGCCTGACACCTTGTAGGCATTCAGAGATATGTGTTGAGTTAGTCTATGTTTTTTCCAAGGACTTTTTCTAGACCATGTATTCCTTTCACTGAAAGGGAAGTGCTGTAGGCAGCTGGGTAGTTTGGGGAAGCTGGTTGAGAATGAAAACAATTTGTGGCGGGCTTGCTGAGTGACTCGGAGAGAGCACAAACGCATTATGGTGACTGTGTGGTAGCCTGGGTTGAGACTGGGTGAAGAACTTCATGTCCTCAGTCACCGCATTTCCAATTCACCAAGCACGTGGGACTTTGAGGTGTGAGCAGGGCCTGAGTTTTTGTGAGTCATGTCTTTTGTCAAACCATGAAGAATGATAATATGAAACTGGGCTTTAAGCCATAGATTTTAGGCCTGGAAGGAAACTTCGAAATTTTTAATTACCATGCACTCAAATGACAACCGAGGCCTGCAGAGTTGTAAAAGGACGAGTTCAGGTCACACAAGTAGCTAAGGGTGGAACCAGGACTTGAAACTGGACTTTTCTATATTCCACACTGACCCCTGGAGTGGGAAAGAATCTTTGAAGGTCAAAGGCTGGGGATACAAACACACACACATACACACACACACACACGTACATGTACATATGTATGTATTGGCACTAGATCTTTTACTGGTGAACTTCTTATGTTCTTTACAAATAGATCTTTTGCCCCAACTTTCCTAAGTCAACTTTCATTGTATTGTTTCACTGCATCTACTGGGATGTCTTACTGTTTCTTTCTCAAATAACATCCAGGTTTGTATGCATGCTGGTCCAAGAGAACACCATAGTATTTCCAAATTGTCTGCTTAGTAACCAGAGGTGGGCAAACTTTTTGACTCGAGGGCCACAATGGGTTCTTAAACTGGACCGGAGGGCTGGAACAAAAGCATGGATGGAGTGTTTGTGTGAACTAATATAAATTCAAAGTAAACATCATTACATAAAAGGTCTTTTTTTTTTTTAGTTTTATTCATTTCAAATGGGCTGGATCCGGCCCGCGGGCCGTAGTTTGCCCACGGCTGGCTTAGACTATAACCAGCAGGCCTGTCTCTTTAATCATAAGTAAGCCCTAATGCAGTGATGGCAAACCTTTTGAGCTCGGCATGTCAGCATTTTGAAAAACCCTAACTTAACTCTGGTGTCGTGTCACATATAGACATTTTTTGATATTTGCAACCATAGTAAAACAAAGACTTATATTTTGATATTTATTTTATATATTTAAATGCCATTTAACAAAGAAAAATCAACCAAAAAATGAGTTTGCTTGTCACCTCTGACACACATGTCATAGGTTCGCCATCACTGCCCCAATGAGTCCAAACCCATGAGCTCTCTCCCTGCTTCATTCTACTTCATGGTCATCAAATGTGCTCAGCAGCACCTGTGTTATAAAAAGGAGCTTCTGCTTGCAAAAGAGTGTGATTAAAGAACTTAAACACAATGAACATTTGCACAATACTTGAAAATTGTTTCACAAAGCTGTTTATTTGGCCCTCACACTGTCTCTGAGATAGAAGGGCAGGTTTTATTAGGGTGACTCTATAGGTGAAGAAGCTGAGACTGACAGAAACGGAGTGACGCCCGAGATCACACGACCAAATCCAGCTGTGTTTGGGCTTGGGGGAGAGCAGGTATCTGTAAAAAATCCCGCCCCCATGTGACAATATGTGCAGGCAGGGTTGGGTCCCACTGCTCTAGAGAACAAACAACTGCCAGCCCTCCCTTCGTGGGGTATCCTCACCACATCTCCCCTTCACATCCATTTGTCTGAGCAGTAGGTAATGTTCTGTGGGAAGAAACATTGCCACCCTCCCCTGGTTTCAGAGCTTCCGCTTCAATGTAAACTGATCCTATCAATTTCTGAGCATCACACACTCCACACTCGGTGCCTTCTTTGAGGTGCTATGGAGAGAGGCCTGTTTCCATGGCAAGAGCAGGTGCTGTGACTAGGCCTTGGGAGGGCTCTGAGCGATGGGAGTCAAATTCTGATATTTCCTTTAAACTGAATGCTTTTGTTTAAAAAAGGAAAGTGCTCATTATTTTCAGGAATCAGAGAAGGTAACTCTTCAGCTGCCTGGCGCACCGTGCTCTGTAGCTCTGTGATCTGACACCCAGCGTTGTGAGGGCTACACAGCAAGGCAAGGAGTGACTTCAAGAGCCAAGTGGCCAGGGGCAGCCACCTGCCTATGAAAGGCCACACGTTCCAAAACCAAGGCCCCCACGTTCTCTCCTATTCCTCTCCCCTGTCATCTGCCCTTTCGCTGGCTGTTTCGCGGTCGTTCCCCACAACCACCGAAATTGCAGAAGTAACATATACTCATAGTAGAATTGGAAAAGAGAAATAAGCATAAAGAGCCCAGCCGGTGTGGCTCAGTGGTTGAGCGTCCACCTATGAACCAGCAGGTCACGGTTTGACTCCTAGTCAGAGCACATGCCCAGGTTGCGGGCTCAATCCCCAGTAGAGGGCCTGCAGGAGGCAGCTGATCAATGATACTCTTTCATCATTGATGTTTCTCTTTCTCCCTCCCTCTCCCTCTCTGAAATGAATAAAAATATATTTTAAAAAGAGAAATAAGCATAAAGATATTTAATCACTTTCAATGAGAGAAAATGACTGATACCATTTTGAATTGAGTTCACTCATCATTGTGGAATTAGCATTCCTGAAACTCACTTTATCAATCCAAGTTTTGTAAAAACAGTGAGCAGATCACATAAATTGATAGGTCTTCTGCAAAGTAAATTGTAGGCAATGTTCTGTGGGAACATTCAGTTCAAGTTCAATTTTGGAGATCCCACAACCCGAGAAGCAAAGGTCTGTGGCAGAGGGAGAGGTAGTCACCAAATATTCCATCTGCCCCACACAGTTCCCTGCGGTTCGGCTGGGCCACGTGACAAGCTGTGGCCAGAACCCAAGATGAAACAGTATAGTTAGTGTGAAAGGAGAAGAATGATAAAGTGAGGATATGGGCTTTTCTGAGGTGAAACAGAGGTCTCAATTGCATAGTGAAAGTACCATAATTTATAGAAATAAAATGTTGTACCTACATTTTATAAAGTGAAATTCAAGTGGAGTCTAATTTAGCTCCTAGTCTTTTCAGTCATACCCAAGTTAGCACTATAGCCAGGAAAGTTCAGTTTAATGTATGTTTTCAGGGTGTTCCCCCACCAGTCATAAAGGCAACCTGCCCCTGCTGCTTTACAAAGGGAGAAGAGTTCCTGTGAATCCGTGAAATCGAAGGTCAGCAGCGGGGCTGTGAGCTGCGTGGGCACCGTGTGGTCAGTGCATGGTGACGTGTGGTAAAATCAGAGGAGCCTTCTGCTCCAATTTCTTCACGTCAGCCCGTTCTGCCCTCTGCCCAGTGTGCTCGCTGGTGAGCAAGATGTTCCAAAATAGACTTCAGCACAACGACCTTTCTTCCCAGTCTATTTCCATTTGCAAACCACTGATTGAAATATCTGGGACTGACCGTGAAACTGATGACACAGGAGGCCAATTCCATTACATGTTGGAGTTAATTTCATATCTCCGCCTCCCCCACCCCTGGGGAATACTAACAAATAAATTTTAAAATTACTAATTTTTCTTCTTCTGGCAAATCAGTAAGAAATACTTTCTATGAATTTGCTAAATTTTCTAAGAGCATTCTCTGTCCCAGTGAAGCATGTGACGATATCAAAATGTATTTTGATCGTGCAGGAAATTTATCAGATTACTGGTTTTTTTTGTAATGTCTTTGTCAGGTTTTGGCAGTAGGGTTGTGCCAAAACCTGACAAATTACTGTGACTTTCTTCCTTCCTTCCTCTCTTTTTATTCTGCTCTAATGATCTAGACAAGGAAGATGGAAGGGGTGGGTTTTTTGTTGTTGTTGTTCCTCCCGCTCCCCAACCCTATCCTTCCTCCTTTATTTTCTGAAATAATCTGTATAACATTGATGTTATTTCTTCTTAAATGTTTGATAGAATTCACAGTGAAATTTTGTGACCGGGAGGTCTCTCTCTCTCTCTCTCTCTCTCTTCCTCCCTTCCTCCCTCCCTCCACCTGTGTGTTTGTGTCCAGACTTTATAGGTTTTTTTTCTGCAAAAAGACTGGCCAGTTGGAACTCACTCTACCATACTGGAAAAGGAAAAGGAAGTTTATCAATTTAAAACATAACTTTTACATTTCTTTGATTTCTTTGGCAAGCATCTATCCAGTAATATGTCCTATGTGATCACTGTATGTGAAGCAGTTTGCTAACAGTGGAGCTATAAAGATGCTCCTAAGGCACTGGTGGTCTGGTGTGGAGATGGGCAAGACAATCCGACGATACAGTTCAGAATGGCAAGTGCTCTGCACAGGTTGCTCCAGGCACTACCAAGAGGGAGAGGTAACCCCAAATGGCCACAACAGAGAAGGCATATTGAAGAGATGACGTCACCCTAGAATTCCAAACTGATGCATGTCATAAACCCTGGTTGCTTCATCCAAGACAAGCTAAAAGTAAACGGTATCCTGTATCTAGTCAGGATTTTGGGGCCATATAAAGAAGACAAAAATGACAGCTGTGTTCCAGGACATCAAAGGGCATTTTACAGATATTTTCACATTTAGCTAAACATCCCAGTAGTAAATTTATTAATATCTGCCCGGGTCAAATGTGCCCTTTTCGAATAAAGCTTATTGATGTTACAATAAAATATTTCCCACAGTGAAATATTCTGAAATCTTCTCCTATGTGCACCCTTTATCCATCATCATGGAAACCACAAATTCTGTGGGAGGAGAAGTAAAATTGATATAACAGACACTTCCCTAATGCAGAGCTATGTCGTTGGAGGGGTCCTGCTGTCTTCTCTGTGCTCTTATATATCTCAATGCTCAGTATTGAGAAGGCAAAACGGCTAATTCCAATGTAACCCTGATGTTTGGGGGGCTACCAATCTGCATCTGTGCCAGCAATCTAATGTACATTCTTGATAATCTATGATTAAGTCACTGCCCCTTTCTCCAGATTCTGGTCTTGCAAGACCTGTTACCTAAAGGCTCACATTTTACAGAGGCCATAAACCATGAACAATACACAACCCCCGGAGGGGGTTATCAGCGCTGGCGCCAGGCCAGGCCCTTAGATACGATCTCAAGACCCCCATCCCAACCCACCGGGCTTTTTGAAAAGTCCACGAAAGGTTGGGAAGTCCCATCCATATTTGGGGGACAAAGAAACCAAAGGGGATAAAAGAAGCGCTTCCACCATATTGGTTTGCTCAGACTCTGGAGGCAACTCCTCTGAGACTGGCGGCGTAATAAACCTGTGTAACTCCATTTCCCTAAGTGTCGCTTGGGTTTCTTCGGTCTTCTACAACAGTATCTGCCACCAGGCACTGAGGGATCAAGACCTTGGCCCTGGTTAGAGTGTCATCCTGATATGACAAGGTTGTGGGTTTGATCCCCGGTCAGGGCACATACAAGAGTCAAGCAATGAATGCATCAATAAATGCAACAACAAATCTCTCTCTCTCTTTCTCTCTCTCTCTCTCTCTCTCTCTCTCTCTCTCTCCCTCTCCCTCTCTCCCTCCCTCCCTCCCTCCTGCCCTCTCTTCTAATTTCTAAAAAATCAATTAAAAAAAGAAAAGAAAAAAAGACCTCACTAGACACCTAGGCACTGATGGTCCTCTCCTTACCCAACTCAGGTGGCATAGCTCCTGCACACTAACCGAGGGACCAGGGAGAGGCACAATATTCAAGAGATTGCAAGATTTCACCTGGTAGCTCTGTTTAACGATTAGAATGTATTGTTTAAAGAGGTCAGAGACATTAGCTAATTTCAAAGAACAATGTAGGATAAATATGGAGCCCGAGGATAGTTTTGACTCCTGGCACCCATCACTTGGTCAGGAAATCCAGAAGAGCTTCTCCAGTTTCAATGGAAACCACCCTCAATGATGTGTTGATTTGACAGGTTATTTTATAACTGAGTTAAGTTTTTTTTTTTTTTTGACAGGATGTGTATTAAATTAAGATTGTGTCTATAAGATTTTGTCTCTGTTGTGAAACGTGCCAAATAATTTATAAATAATATTTAGCAGCATCTCTTCATGTAATCACCTTTAATGAAAGGCTACCTGCCAGGATATGACCTTCTCTTGGGTTCCATGCTCTCTTTTCCAGCTAAGTTACCTCATTAGCATCTCCCTCCGGGGGAGTGGGCTCCTGCCTCAGCTCTCCCGCTGGCTCTCTCTGAAGCCGGCTCCTGCCCCAGCAGGCCCAGTAGAAGAGGCTTCCCGTTAGTTAAAGGTTTTCCTGTCTGGTGCCTGGGGTCTGCCACCCAAGACATAGGCCTTGTTACTCACTCCTACCTAAGCTACATTGGCAGCCTTGACCTTGTTCTTACCCTCAGCTTCATCGTCCCAGCATGGATACAACTTCTGGGTCCCAGCTTGGCCTCAGGTCTACTGTGTTGGGCTCCTTTTGCTTTATCCATAGCTGTGACTTCCTTCTTTCCCTTCCTTCCTCCCTCCCTTCCTTCCTCCCTTCCTTCCTCCCTCCCTCCCTTCCTTCCTCCCTTCCTTCCTTCCTTCTTTCCTTCTTTCCTTCCTTCCACTCTTTATTCTGCTCATTAATGATCTAGATAAGGAAGATGGAAGGGGTGGGGTTTTTTTGTTGCTGTTCCTCCCACTCCCCAAAATACCAGGGGCACAAGTCAGTCCATTCTACGTTCTCTGTCTGAGGTAGGTCCTTAAGACCCATAGAAGGGGTAGAAGGTAGCTATATGGATTCAGTTTGTATCCGGACCTTTTCCAGCGCCTTTCTGTCCAGCTGTCGCTTACGGACAATTACAAGGCAAAGGAAGACCAAGGCCACACCACGACAGCCCCTTCAAGTTTCCAGAGTAAGTGTTGTTCCATCGGAGCTGAGCGGCAGCTTTTGAACCCATTCCTCTTAGATAGGCTGCCGAGGGTTTCTCCACACCCTGTGGAGTCACGTGCAGGGTGGTTGCAGCCTGGAGTTTAGAACGTGGGGCACCCTCTTCTGCCGCCACAAACTCTTCCAGCAGCCAGCACAGCCAGTGAGTGCTCACGGACAGCTTCTCCCCACCCGCGCCTCTGCCTGGCAGCGCTTTAAGGTGACCAAGCAGCGCAGAGCGACCAGGAGAGGTGGTGGCGCTGGGGGAGGCCACCCTCCCCGCACCTGCAGGCGCTCCGGGTCGCACTGTGGGACGCAGGGGCCTGCTGGGCTGGTCTGTGGCTCCCGCGGAGCAGAACGCAGAGCAGAGGAGCGCTCACCCTGCAGCCTTCCGGGAAGTCCCAGGTCAGGACTGCGAAATGCTGGGATTGCCTCAGGTCAAAGGCTCTAGCAGCGGTTCTCAACCTGTGGGTCGCGACCCCTTTGGCGGTCCAACGACCCTTTCACAGGGGTCGCCTAAGACCATCCTGCATATCAGATATTTACATTACGATTCATAACAGTAGCAACATTACAGTTATGAAGTAGCAACGAAAATAATTTTATGGTTGGGTCACAACATGAGGAACTGTATTTAAAGGGCCAGAAGGTTGAGAACCACTGCGAGGTCCCCATGGCCCCGACGACGACGACTGAGAAGAGCTGATCTGCTTCTTGGGAGAGGCCATAGGGCCCTAGGAGCCACCTCCCACCCCCGCCCCCACCCCCGCCTCCACTACCACGCGGCCCTTGCCCTGAGAAGGCTCCTGGGCGCGGCCCTAGGGCGGGCTGACCGCTGTTTCCCACAGCTCGCTGTGACACTTTCTATCTTATCTTTCACTCTGAGAGACCACGGGATATATGAAGTTGAATTCTTTGCACCATTACAGGGGAAAGGGCAGGCGTGTTGGAGGAGGTCATCAAGAGGACGGGACCGCAGGTTGACCTGTGAGCGGGACCTGCACAGCCGGGGGCTCCTCATGCCCTCCCCTGCCCTTGGAATGTGCATTCTGCCCACGGTTCCCGCCGTAGAAGCTGTTTCCAAGAATGCAGCCTTGAGAGAGCGCCGAGGGGCTGGTACCATCTGGACTAACACGTGACTGAGCCCAGTTAAGGCCGCTACATAAACTTGAGATTGTAGTGGGCAGGTTCGGATGATTACATCACCTGCGGCTGGCTGCCCGAGGCAAGTCCCATATGTAAGTTCCCTGCTTGTTAAACCTGCCACCTACCAATCTGGAGTGCCCCTTTCTTCGGTCCCTCCTGGCCCTCTGGGTACAGGGGCCAGTTTGTGAACCAACAAATGGTTGAGAGAATAGTGGGTGGAAGTGGTACTGAGAATTACTGGCTTCTCGTTGAATGCAGCGCCCTCTGTGGGGTGCCGCCCTTCAGTTCTTACATATCCAGTTCTCACTGCAGCCTGGAAAATAGTGGTTATTGACATTTTTACAGACGAGGAAGCTGAGACACAGAGAGCTTAAGTCATTTGCCCAAGGCCACACATACAGACAGTAGGCAAACTAATCTCTCTGAGCCTTAGTTTCCTTGTCTGTAGAATGGAACTTTGTAGTACCTGTTTTCTAGAGTTGTTGTGAGGCCTAAATAAATGTACACATGTGCATGGGATCCGTACCAGGTAAGTGCTCAACAGTTCTTAGCAACACTGGTTTTTGCTTGAATGATTTGGAGACAAGGCAATCCTATATAATAAAAGGTTAATATGCAAATTGACCGAACGGTGGAACAACTGGTCATTATAACCGCACTGACCACCAAGGGGCAAACGCTCAATGCAGAAGCTGCCCCCTGGTGGTCAGAGTGTTCCCACAGGGGGAGCATTGCTCAGCCAGAAGCCAGGCTCATGGCTGGCGAGCACAGAGGCGGTGACGGGAGCCTCTCCCGCCTCCACAGCAGCGCTAAGGATGACCGACTGATGGGGAGCAGGCCTAAGCCATCAGTAGAACATCCCTTGAGGGCTCTCGGACTGCGAGAGGGTGCAGGCCAGGCTGAGGGACCCCCACCCCCACGAGTGTATGAATTTCGTGCACCGGACCTCTAGTATCTCTATAAGCAAGAAGGTGAGAACCAGGAGCTGAGATGTACAGGAAGCCATCTTTGTCCCCAGGTGGAGACAGCCTGCCTGACAACAGAGCCCATAGCAAAGAAAGCAGAATCGAGACACTAAGTAAGACTTTAATGTTGTCTGGGTCCCCCGAATTGTCTGTTCCCAAAGCAGGATGCAACCCTGGATGTCCTAGTTATCTCTTTTATTCTTAAATAAGTTTGAGTTGGGTGTCTGTGACTTTCACCTAAAGGAGCCTTAAGAGAGTTCAAGGCAGAAACTTCTAGAAAAACATAACATATTATAAGGATTTCGCTTTATACCATATGTCAAGGCAGCATAATGCCAGTTTTCAATCTGTGCTCAGAGTTCTGCAATAGAAGAAAATCATTTGGTTCCATTGACTTTTGAGGATGTCAAACTGCTAATAAGTTTGATTTTTTAAAATATGTTTTTATTGATTTTTAGAGAGAGAGGAAGGAAGAGGGAGAAACATCACATGGATCGTTTGCCTCCCACATGCACCCAGACACAGAGTCAAACCCACAACCTAGGCATGTGCCCTGACCCATGATCAGCGACCTTTCGGTGAACGGGATGACACTCAACTGACTGAGCCACACTGGCCAGGGCTGTTAGACTTTTTTTTTAACAAATGGTTTAAGAGTTGAAAGGATGGTTCTGGATTAGCAGAGCTCCTTTGTTATACAAGGTTTTAAAGTTTGGCAGGATCATAGAGATCTTGATGTCTAACTCCTTTATTTTCTAACTGAGTACATTGAAGCCTGGAGAGGCTAAGTAACTGGGACAAGTGATTAATCTTCTTAGGAGGAAAAAACCGAATTCTAAACTCGTGCTGCCATTTGAATTCTCTATGATTTTTGGATTTTCAGCAATATAAGCTACAATAGCATCTTTTTCTACATAGATATGCAGAATTGAAGAGAGTCAGCAGCTGATGTCAGCTCTCCCGACTCCTAACCTAGTTTGGTTTTCCCATTGTATCATGCTTCCTCCTGTAAGTAAACAATTTCTCATGCCTGCTACATTTACTTAATACACTATAGCAGCATCTAGCAAATGTGTAGAACTCTGACCCTGCAGGATGTTACTAGAATGGGGTAATGTGGAAAAAGAGGATCTATATTTAAATATATTTATGAATTAAATGGATTTCTTCTTTTAAAATATATTTTATTGATTTTTTTACAGAGAAGAAAGGAGAGAGAGTTAGAAACATCGATGAGAGAGAAACATCAATCAGCTGCCTCCTGCACACCCACAGGGGATGTGCCCGCAACCAAGGTACATGCCCTTGACTGGAATCAAACCCGGGACCCTTCAGTCCGCAGGCTGATGCTCTATCCACTGAGCCAAACCAGTCAGGGCTAAATGGATTTCTTTATTGCAGTATTTCTCAGAGCCATTAATAAGTTATTTTGCCTTACAAATTGCTAGATACGGGATACAATGTTTTCAAAGCTTATTTCACTCCAGATCTAGTGATCTGGGGTAAGCTGATGGGAGGTCTTACTTTTTACATTTTTTTCAAGAGCCATTTTTCGCAGTGATTTAATTATGCCCTTTTCTTGGCTGTCCTTCTTTTGGGTCTTCTTATTTATTTATTTATTATTAATCCTTACCCAAGGATATTTTTCCCCTATTTATTTTCAGAGAGAGTGGAAGGGAGGGGAAGAGACAGAGAGAGAGAAACATCAATGTGAGAGAGACACATGGATTGGTTGCCTCCCGTCACCCTTCAGCCCGCAGGCCAACGTTCTAACCACTGAACAACCCTGGCTAGGGCTGGGTCTTCATTTTTAAATTCTTACCATCAATTCTCATACTTCCTCCCATCCTTCTATTTCTCCAAGTTTCTATATTTGGCTGCTTTTCTGGTGGTGATGTTCTTTCTCAGTCTCTTTATGTGTGGCCTTTTATTTTGGAGCTAAGGAGAAGGTGGGGCAAAGTCTCTGGTAGATTTAAGGAAGGCTGGCCAGCGTGGGCTCACTCTGAGGGCAGGATCAGCGTTGACTTGTTTCTCAATATCCCCATGCCCCAACGTGGGCTTTGGGGAAGAGCAGCACATACAGAGAGATGCCTTCAAGAACTTGCCCAGCGGTGCTGTGAGAGCCACAGCTCCTCTTGTTGAGTCTACTCATTCTTCCAGGCACATGCCCAGCAGCAAGGCACTTCTGCAACCTACTCAGGCTCCAGAAGCCTCTCACCTAACTTCCAGTATCACAAGCAAGTCCGTTCCCAGCTCAGCCAGTGGCCTCTTCTCTCCTGACAAGCTGGCAGTCCGTCCAGGTTGGCATTTGTATGTTGACTAGGAAAATCAGCCTTTCCTAGTGAGATTTGCAGCAGCTGTCAGTGAGTATGGTGATGTCTTTTATCTTTCTAAAATGTTCTTTCGTGTTTTCTACATTTGCCTTGCTGTGTCCTCAGATTTCTCGCAGTGATTTTGAGTACATCTTACACATGGGTAGGATGTATCTTCCTTTGTAGTTTCACACTCAAAATCCCCTTATTTTCACAGACCTAATGGCAGAGGTGGGAGTATCACTGTGCTTCTTCCACCGGCAAAACCATGCTTGCAGCAACATTAACGCTGATCCAATGAAATGAACACCCCTGACTTTTCTCCTTCTTACAGTTTTTCCCTAACATTTTTCACGTTCATTCTGGAACAGAGATGCATTTTATGCACATCTCTCATCTGAGGAGTTTCAGGAATACTAACCAGGCCTTTGACTTCACTACAGAGACCAACAAAGCCAAACAAACAAGTTCAAAGGCCAGTTGTGCATTATGGATAGGAGGAGATCTGGACACACTTTACACTCATCAATGTTCATTTCAAATTTTGACGCTATCTACAAGAAAAGTTGTTGGTAGGTGTGTTTTTAGTATTTTTCACTTTAATGGCTTTCCTAGAGTCATACATACCCTTTCACTATTTTATATGGAACCAAACTTCGTATGGCTGATTCTTTTCACATCCTACTGTTAGCTAGCAGCTACTCATTTGTTATTTTTAAACATTTCAGTGTACTTTGGGATTTGGTACATAGGCAGAAAGCTGTGACCAGCCAGCAGAATATCCCATGTACTACCCCACCCAGCCTCGTCACCCTCACAGGTACAATTGAAGGAACCTGCAGCAGAAAGGAGGTCTGATCTGATAACACCTAGATCCAGGAAAGAAGATGCCAAAGAAGGGTACTCCTGCGATAAACCCAAGAATCATGAACCTGATGAGTTTGACTTACCTGACCATTCCTTAAAATTTAAGTAAGTTACTTGTTTGGGCTTAGCTATCATATTCAGGTGTTAAATTTAATCTCTGAAGACTTAGGTGGTTTGAAATCAGAATGTTCATAAGTACACAACTTCTTTCCCTTTGCAAGTTGCATCCAAACTCTATAACTGACCCAGATTTAAGGACTTGGCCTGGACCACAGGGCAAGTTGAGGCAGAGACAGGATTTAGGTTCAGAAAGCCTCCAGTTTTGATCTGGCTTTGACTACACAGCAAGTCCAATCTCCTGGTTTCCTGTCTTACCTGGGTTCCAAATAAAGCCTTAAAAAAACCTTGGTCAATAAAGCTTCAGGCTTTCAGTGTGAGAATCCAGGCTTTAAGTCTGTTCAAGACAATGTCTCTGTTCCTTTCTTCTATCATAACAGATACTTTATAAGGGATAGCCCTATGTCTTCCTGAATTCCCAGCACATAGTGAGTGTAATATTTGGATACTTTCAGCTGCAAGTAACAGGAAACCCAACTCAAAATAGCTTAAATTAGAAGGGCAATGATCCTATCTAATAAAGAGGGAATATGCAAATTGACCATCACACCATCACAAAGATGGCTGAGCCCACAGTGGAGGCGGGGTTTCCATAACACAAGATGGCTGCACCCACAGCAGAGGCCGAATTCCCGTAACAAGCCTTAATGAGCAATCAGCAGGGGCCTGAGGCTGCGTGGTGTTGGGCCAGGGCAGAGGACCTGAGGCTGCACCCCCCGCCCAGTGGGGCTTGACGGGGGACCTGAGGCCACGGCCCCCACCCTGGCACCAGGCCAGGGGACCTGAGGCAGTGCCCCCCCCACCCCAGAGCCAGGCCAGGGGACCTGAGGCTGCACCCCTGCCCAGGGGGCTTGACAGGGGACCTCAGGCCACGCCCCCCGCCCCGGTGCTGGGCCAGAGGAATGGGACCAGAATGGTTGATTTTGAGCTGTGGTTCATACTCCTGGCAGCATATTTGACTATCTAGGGCTATATAGGAGACTTCTAAAAAATAACAATGCCAAGGACCACCTGCAGACATTCTGATTTTTAATTTGTTTGGGGAGGAGGGGCCTGGGATGTGTACTTTTTAAAGCCACCGTCAGTGACTCTAATATGCAGCCAGGATTAAGAACCACTCACTTATATTAATCAGGACTTATCCCTGAACCACAGCAGGGAGAAATGATATCAGAGGTCAGCCAGGAGGATGAGAGAAAAATGATTATTGGATAGGCAACCTACAGACAACCAAAAAATGTTTAATTTCTCCAGAGAAGATATACAAATGGCCAACAAGCTCATGAAAGATGCTCAACATCACTAATAATTAGAAAATGCAAATCAAAATCACCTCACATCCATTAGGATAGCTACAATTTTTTAAAAATCAGAAAATAACAGAAATGTTGTTGGAATGGGGAGAAATTGGAACACTTGTGTGCTGCTGGTAGGAATGTAAAATGATATAGCCACTGCGGAAAACAGTATGGAGGCTCCTCAAAAAATTAGAAGTAGAATTACCAAATGATCCAGCAATCCCACTTCTGGGTAGATACCTTAAAGAATTGAAAGCAGTGTCTTGAAGAGATATTTGTCCACCAATGTGCATAGCAGCATTATTTACACCTAGAGGCCTGATGCACAAAATTCGTGCAAGGGGCTCGGCCCTCACAGCCTCGGCTTCGTCCGGAAGGTTGTTTGGTTGTCCGGTCTAATTAGCATATTATGCTTTTATTATTATAGATAACCAAGTTGTGGAAGCAAATCAAATGTCCAATGACAGATGGATGGATAAACACAATGTGGTCTATACATACAATGGAATGTGATTCAGCCTTAACAAGAAAGAAAATTCTAGCACATGCTACAACATGGATGAACCTTGAGGACATTATGCTAAGTAAAATAAGCCAGTCACAAAAAGACAAATACTGTACAATTCTACGTGACCATCATCAAGTACCTAGAGCAGTCAAATTTATAGAGACAGTAGAATGGAGGTTGGTTGTCAGGGTCTCGGGGGAGCGGGTAATGAGGAGTTGTTATTTAATGGATACTGAGTTTCAGTTTTGCAAGATGAAAGGAGTTCTGGAAATTGATTACATATCAATGAATAGCTTAATACTTCTGAATTGTACTCTTAAAAATGGTTAAGATAGTAAATTTGATATTGTGGGAAGAAATGGCTTCTTATTTTTCACTGAGCATGCACAACTAAAAATAAGTTTTGTTGAATAGATGCAGAGCTGAGGAAGCCACTTGCCTTCTATACCAGTGACTAGGTGGTGGCAGAACAAAAAGTAAGAATGCTGTATAGGGTAGCAGAACCCTGAAAGCAAGGCATTGCATTTCTTTAAAGAGCAATGAATTCCAAATTCCAATGATGTTCAGAAAGAGAGGGAAGGGTGGAAAATAAGAATTCAGAGAGAAATTCCAGGAATAGCTCACATCTAGTTTGTTATCAGCCTTTTCGGGGAGCCCCTGCCAGGTGTTCTTTGGCAAAATGCCCTGCTGAGTGCCTGGGAAGGTGAGGCAGTCTGAGGCTTTATCTACTTCAGGCCTCAGTGGAGATTTTGCAAGAGGCAGGTTGAGCAGATGGCTACTCACCTCTCACTTTTCCCTTCTAAGGAAGTTGCAGGGACTGGGCAATCCAAAACCATTGAATAATAGCAAAGTCTCTTATATTTGGCTTAGGGTATATTTCAGTACTGATGCTTCAGTTTGAATGGGTCTAATGTGGAGGGAATTTAGAGCCCTTAAAGTAAGATAATAAAGTAATATAATAAAGTAAGATAATAAAGATACTTCAAAGTGCTGACTTGGTATAAGCTGGGATCTCTCCAGCTCCATCATTTTGCCCTCTGGCATCCCCACTTCTGATATGCACCATCTGCTATTTTTTTCCCTTCACCACTCCCCAGTGAGTATGCTCTGTAGGCCGATGAAAAACACCAGGTTTCCCCATTCACCATCACCTCCACCACCTCCTCAGTTTACTGTTTGTTTTTCTAAGCACCTCCCAGGTGAGAGTATGCAATTAAATGTTTTAAAGGAGTTTTTCTTTGGCCTGTTACTAATTAAAGGAAAGTAGTCTTAGTCTAACTCTAAGGTAATGAAAGACTTTGGAGTTTTCAAATCATGTCTCCGGAAGTGACTCCAAATTACCTGGGACAAGTGTTAAAAATGAAACTTCCTGGGCAGTACCCCAAACCCAAAACAGTAGAACCTCTGGGAGTGGGGCCAGGAGGCTGCCTTTTAACAAGGATCTAAGGCCAGTGATGGCGAACCTATGACATTTTTTTGGTTGATTTTTCTTTGTTAAATGGCATTTAAATATATAAAATAAATATCAAAAATATAAGTCTTGGGGGGGGAGGGTGGGGTTAATGGGGGAGATGATGACACATGTGTAATTTCTTA
Organism: Myotis yumanensis; assembly: GCF_028538775.1. NCBI lineage: Eukaryota > Metazoa > Chordata > Mammalia > Chiroptera > Vespertilionidae > Myotis > Myotis yumanensis. The sequence continues at coordinate 78,795,186 of NW_027223753.1, forward strand.
ACTAATAAAGAATTTAAAGATTATATATATATATATATATATATATATATATATGTCTTTGTTTTACTATGGTTGCAAATATCAAAAAATTTCTATATGTGACACGGCACCAGAGTTAAGTTAGGGTTTTTCAAAATGCTGACACGCCAAGCTCAAAAGGTTCGCCATCACTGATCTAAGGCTATTCTTAAACCATTGCGGATGGAGAAGCAGTCTTCAGAGGAAGGTTTCCGGAGATAAGCTGCCAAGTAAATGAACTTGAGCTAAACATGTATGGAGGCAAAGGAGAAAATATTTATTGATAACCTCCTTTAAGTACCTTGTGTCAACATGAAAAATGTCCAAATTTTTTAGTTTATCTGAGCCAAATGGATGACAATTGCTGGGAAGCAAAATCTCAATGGGTTGAAAAAAATGTTCCCCGCCTGGCCGTATGGCTCAGTGGTTGAGCATCGACCTATGAATCAGGAGGTCATGGTTCGATTCCCAGTCAGGGCACGTGTGGTTCGATTCCCCGTCAGGACACATGCCCAGGCTCCATCCCCAGTGACCATTATCCTACGTGACCATCCCCAGTGTGGGGCGTGCAGAAGGCAGCCAATCAATGATTCTCTCTCATCATTGATGTTTCTTTCTCTCTCTCCCTCTCCCTTCCTCTCTGAAATAAATAAAAATAAATTTTTTAAAAAAGGACTCCAAGAACTGGAACTTGAATCCAGTTTGAATGGAAAATCCATTTCTATGTCAACACCCAGAATCTGTCCACTTTGGCAGCTGTCAGTAAAGTCTAGAGGATAATGAACTGATGAAAGTTGAGGGGCGGTCTCATATCTACTTTTAGGACTGTATACATTTAGGTCTATTATTCTAAGATTCCACTATATCTGTAATGAAGGCCTTTCATTCAATAAGAGGCTAAGAGACCCCCAGGGCCCTTCTTTCCTCATTTAAAATAGAAACAAATAACTCCTCTTTACAGGCTGTGACATCTGACAAAAGGGAGCTACACACCCTCAAATAAGGAAGACCTTGCCAAGTCCAGGGGTGTGGTTTGATAGCAAATGTTCCCTTTCAGATCACAGTTGGGTTTGGAGCAGCTGCTGTTTTCATCCCCAAGGAAGAGTTCTACTTTCTGAGCTCTTTGTGCAGTCAATGCCTCTTCCTTTACATACTCCACCTCTGCGAGAAGCTCTGGTAGTCAAGGTTCTTGGAAGATCGTGTATTCTATCAGGTAGCGAGCCAGTCATATAGTCATTCCACAAAGGTTTAGTAAGAAGCTGCAACTATGTGTAAAGGGTAAAGAAAAATAAGGTGTCACACCTGTTACAATCCAGTGGGGGAAGCAGATCACTAGTCATAGATATGCACCATGAGCTTGGGGAGCACTGTGGAGCAATGGTTAATCATAGTGATTCAATTCAGGACTGAGCAGTGGGGAAGGGGAAGGAGAAGCTTCCTGGAAATTATGTCCACACAAGGCTTGGAAGGGTGAGTAGGAGTGACCAGATAAAGTGGGCTAGTAGAAGAGAGAGCCTGAACAAAGGCAAGGAGGGAAGAAATAACATAGTGTTCAGACCAGAAGAATAAAGCTGCATCTAACACAGAGACCTCCACCAACCATTTCCATATGGCAAAGCAGCATGTTGTCTTTCCGCAGATTTTTCCCAAAGACATTATTTTCCCAAAGGCCTTTTGGCTATTGCTATTTGTACTTTTCCTGACTAGAATATTAACTCTAAAATTGTAGAAATGTAAGACCCAATGGAAACTAGACTGGACTCCTAGGAAATCAAACTGTGGGAAGATTATTGTAACAAGGCTTTAAAATAATTTACTTAAAATTATTTCTTCTTCCAAAAGCAAGTGATATAACCCAGTGCATACAAGCATGGACAGTTGGATCTAGACACCACTCAGTGGCAAGTTATTTAAACTTTCTGAGCTTCAACTTTCCTCTAATGTATCGTGGGAGCATTAGCATTCCCTTTAACAAGGAAATGCTGGTGGCGGATGACTGGTGTATATTAAATACTCCATGAATGTTAATTATTATTCTTATACTTACCCATATGCTTTGCCATTAAGTTATGATTACACAACAAAGTCAAGTGTGAATAAAATAGGATTCATTTATCACAACAATTAATTCACTACCTAGAACAAAAACTGGAATTTTAGAGTTAAAAGGGAGTTAAGGGTAATCTGGTCCATTTTCTCTCCCACGCAGAAATCTTGTCTTTTTCATTTAAAGTTTAAAGAGCTAAAGTTCCACTTTCCACATGCATTCAATAATTTCTTGATATTTAACCATTCTGTTGGAGGGATATTTTTAGTTGAAAAGGCTGAAACTATCTTATTTGATTATTATGGGGTGAGAGAAAAAAGAGTAAAACTATATGTTGATGTAACCTCTGGAAGGTAGAAACATTTCTTGAATAGGTGTATTGGCTCTCTGACAGAGTAGATTCCCTTTAATTCAAAACAGCTCCATTGAGGTATGAAATGCCACGGTGTGGCCAACCAATAACAAACGAGAAGGATTCCCTCTTTTTATCTAAGTCTGAACTTTAAGCTACATAATTTGTCTTTCAGAGCAGGCCCAGCTCCACAGAAACATTCTTCCATATTTCTTTTAATCACTTCCTCATGAGAACAGATTTTTGTGGATTTAGGCCTATATTAATACAAATATTATGAGAAACAGAAATATGAGCCAACTGACTATTCCCAGATTTAGGGATTAATTGAAAAGTCTGAGAAAAGTGATAAGAAGTCATGGAAATAAAAGTGTGGAATTGAAAAAAAAAAAGGGTCTGTGGAATTGCGATAAGGAACACAGGCTTGGTGGAGTACTAATGAGAGCACATTACAAATATAATAAACTTTCTTTTGAACTTTAAAAAATAATCACAATCCAAGCTACGTGATAACCAATGAAAATCACATAGAACAAAATCTAATGTAGTTCCTTACAAAAGAGTAAAACCCAGTTATTCTCTGAATTCTCGGTCATGTATTTATAATAGAATAATGAACTATAATCCCAAAGGCTAGAAATAATACAATAGATATCAAGTCCCCCAACTCTAAATGGAGGTGCCAAACCACTGTCTTAAGTTGGGTTCAAGATTGACTACATAATTTGCAGGGTCCAGTCAAAAATGAAAATTATCAATAATTTCAAGGTGGCAACAGCAGAGAATTAAGCCAGAAATAAGGCTCTTCACAGGTCACACACACATTAAGATGGGTTCTTCCTGTTGCAGACCCTAAGACTATAGTTTATTTGAGAAGTGATTTCAGGAAGCACCTATAGGAGGTGAGGGAAAATGGATCTGAAAAAGGTAGAAAGCCAATTTAGGTGCATTAATAGGCTGGTTACCACTGTCCTCAGTTACAGATCAATCCCAGTGGGGACTTCTGGGAGACAGTATAGAACAGTGATGGCGAACCTTTTGGGCTCAGCGTGTCAACATTTTGAAAAACCCTAACTTAACTCCGGTGCCGTCTCACATATAGAAATTTTTTGATATTTGCAACCATAGTAAAACAAAGACTTATATTTTTGATATTTATTTTATATATTTAAATGCCATTTAACAAAGAAAAATCAACCAAAAAAATGAGTTTGCGTGTCACCTCTGACACTCATGTCATAGGTTCGCCATCACTGGTATAGAATATGCCTCAGAGTTGTCCCATCTACGGAAACTGGGTAATAAATATAATCTCTAACTCCAATTTGTCATCCCTTGATGGCCACTCCAGAGGATGTAAACTTGCAGGCATTTTGACTTTCCCTGTTCCCAAGGCTGAGCATGTTCCTCCAGGCAGAGTCAAAGGCATTAACAGAAGGAAACCATGGTGGGCAACCATCAGGGCCCAGGGACAGGACACCAAAAGCATCTACCAAAACCACCTCTGCAGGGTATGTGGAGAGATTAAAAGACTGGTATTAGTCATACCCAGGGAATTAGTCATCCTGAGGTTATACAAAAATCATGGTAGAAGAGGTTGGAGGAAAGTGGAATATTTTGGAGAAATTTTCGGTGTACAGCAAAGGTCCAATATCCTCTCCACACCGGAGGACTTACCTTAAACTAAGGGAGAATGGGAATTCAAGAGGAATACTCAAAGAACTTGACAACTTTCTTTGGAGTTAGAGATCAGAGAGATTGGTTTCCAAAACACAGCTGAGAAAGCGAAAGGCAAGAGTCTGGCTGATGTTGTCAGAACCAGGAGGAGGGCACTGCACTTCTAACCACTACAGAGCAAAGATGCATATTTCCCAGGGACTATATGGAGACTGTACGTAGAAGGGGGCCAGCCTGCAGTAATAAATCTCACCAGGAGGTCACTTGGAAGGTCAGAGAGCCTCCAGTAGAGATTGGGAAGCCCAGGGACTGAGCTGGGAACCATAGGGGCCAGCAGAAGGAAAGGATTTGCCTGTGTGGTAGCCAGCCTCCAAGATAGCCCCCAGTGATCTCTACCTCCTGGTGTTTATACTCCCATGCAGTCCTCTCCCATATTATATCGGGGTTGTTTTGTGTGACTACTATCGACGGAGTGTACCTCCCCCAAATTCATATGCTGAAGTTCTAACTCGTAATGTGATGGTATTTGGAGATGGGGCCTGTAGGAGTTAATTAGGTTCAGATGAAGTCATGTAGATTGACCCTCATGATGGGATTCACGCTCATATAAGAAAATATACCAGAGAGCTTGTTCTCTCTCTCTCTGCTGTGAGAGGACACTTTCTCTGCCATGAGGGAGAAGGCAGCCATTTGTAACCTAGGAAGAGAGCTTTCACTATAAAATGACCATGCTGGCACCCTGATCTTATACTTTCCAGCATCTAAAACTGTGAGAAATAAATTTGTGTTGTTTAAGCCAGTTAGTCTATGGTATTTTGTTATGACAGCTTGATCTGACAAAGACAATGACCAATTTAAGTGGTAGTGTGTGACTTTTAAGACCAGGTTATAAAAGGCACTACGGCTTCCTCCTTATTCTTTCTCTTGGATCACTCACTGGGGGAAACAACCATATAGAAAGGTCCAAGTAGCGAGGAACTAAGTTGTGACAAAAACAAGAACTGACTTGCCAGGCATGTGAGGGAACCCTCTTAGAAGCTGATCCTCCAGCCCCAGTCTAGCCTTCAGATGACTACAGTCCCTACCAACAATTGACTGCAATCTCATTAAGAGATCCTGAGTCAGAACCAATCAGTTAAGCAGCAACTGTGTGAGATAATAAATGTTTATAGTTTTAAGCTATTAAGTTTTGAAGTAATTTGTTATGCAGCAATAGATAACTAATAAATGTTAGTAGGGAAATCTCACAGGAACCCGGAAAAGTGCTCACAACTGCAACCTTAGATGCCAATGCCAGGCGCAATTTAAGCAGCCAAGTAAAACCATGGCCTCTTCCACTACTCTCCTCCTAGGTCTGGGCCTGATCTTGGGGGAGGGAAGCATGAGGAGGGGGGAAGGGGAGGTGGAATGGAAGCACATTCAGTAACATGATCTCTTTATAAGGGAGAAAGCAAGTTAGCCAACCATGCCTTTATATTTACTCTCTAGGCCAAGGAGACCTCAGTGGAAAATGGGAGAAATTTTAACATTAGATGATTTTAGAGTTTTAATATTATATTGTATTAGACAGGAGTTGTATGGTTCTTCAATTGGATTGGCTTCTAGGCCAGTGACCTGTGGACTTCTTATTATTCAAACAAATGACAGAAAAAAGTCCATCATTTACTGGAAATTTCACTTAGGGATGGTTCAACAGTCAACTTTAAATGGAATGGAATAAAAAAAAAAAGAATAACGTTGCTTTCTGTTTACACCTATCCAATAAAATGGTACACATTTATTTATTTACTGTATATCTACTATGTACTAGACACAATGCAGCAATGAATAAGACATAATTCCTGCCTTCAAGGAGCTTATAGTTTAGAAAAAGATACATACAAGAAAGCAGGTGTCCTGGCCCGGTGTGGCTCAGTTGGTTGGAGCATTGTGCCATACACCAAAAGGTTGTGGGTTCAATTTCCAGTTGAGGTGAATAGGAGAAGCAACCAATCTATGTTTCTCTCTCACATCTATGTCTCCCTCTCCCTCTTTCTCTCTCTCCCCCTCTTCAAAATCAATGAACATATCCTCCAGTGAGGATTAAAAAAAAGAAAAGAAAAAGAAAAGAAAGCAGGCAATTGTAATTCAGAGGGATAAGAGACCGGAGACAAGAGTAACCTTAGAGTAATTGCCATCACAAAGGCAGGGCGCCTAATTTGGGTAGGGTGGGGCGAGGTAAGACAGGAAGAATAGGTAGGAGGTATCCTAAGCAGGGAAATGCCCCAATGCCCTAAGGAGTGAGCGACACTGAGAGAGAAAAAGGGAGGACAAGAAAGAGTAAGAGGGAGTGCTTGCAAAGAATTGAGACAGACTAAACTGGCTAGATCTTAGACAGCAGGGTTGGAGGGGCAAAAAGTGAGGATTAGGTGCTAATCAGAGCCATACCATACTGGCTACACTCTGGAGTAAGAATAAGGTCCAGGACATGAAAATATTTGAGCAGTGATTTAACATTAAATCTTAGATTATCACCTAAAGGTTAAATTTCTAGCAATACATGTTGCGTAAACATGATATCTGGGAAAGTAAAGTTTCTTCTTTTTTTTTTAAAAAAAAAAATGTTTTGAGAGAGAGAGAGAGAGAGAGAAAGAGAAAGGGAGAAGGAAAGAGAAACATCGATCAGCTGCCTTCTGCACACACCCTACTGGGGATCGAGCCTGCCACCCGGGCATGTGCCCTGACCAGGAATTCAACCATTGACCTCTAGGTGCATGGGACGACGCCCAACCAAAAAGGCTTCACTAGGAAACTCTTATCTTTAGTGATCCATGTATCCTTTGTAACAAGACTCAGGTTCCTGGCAACAGGGCCCTCCCTTCCTTTTTGCAGAAACACTTTTAGTTATTTTGTTGAGTGAGCTGGGCTTGGTGGAGTATAAACATAAAAATAACTTTATTCTTTCTTCCTCTGCCTGTTCACATCACTCCCTGGTCTCACTTTTTCCTTGCCCGAGGAAGGAATCATGGACATGCTCCACGGCGTTCCCAGGAATCCTTAGAAAATAAATGAAAAGCCCCTTGTTTTGCATTGAAAAATAAAGTCGGTTGAATAACTATATAATTCTCATCTAGTGCAGTATAAAATCAGGACTTTAGATTTTATTCAATTAAGACTTCCCTTCTCTAGTTTGGATGTGGCCCCTGCCAGGAGACAGGATGGAGGGTATAATTTGTTCCTTATCTCTTTCCCTGTTCCCTCTGCTTCCCCAGTGATGACCTGCTGTTTATAACCTCTGCAGTGTTGGGCGTTAAGAAGAGATTAAGGATGAGGACACACCCTCATCCTGGGTGGCAGGTGCTTTCTCTCACTGTGAGCTTTTGCAGACTCCCCAAAGATCTGCCCACCTGCTCCTTGAGGTAGATAATGTGCCCCTGCTTGGTTGCTCATGAACCCCAGGCCTCTGGTGTCTATACCCTGTGTCTGAGTCATGTTGTCCTCTAGGCAGCTGCCTTCAAATCCAGTTCCTAGAATAATGCAGTGGAAATGCAGCTGCTCCTCAACGCACCCTGTCTTCACTCCACGGCAAGACAAGAGCTCCAGCCATGTTCTCTCTCCTCCAGATGTTCCCTGGCAAGAGTCAGACGCTAGTCTCTGCGACCCCAAAGTCCAGCCCAAGCTCTGCAAGTGGTTCTCTTCAACCTTCCTTTCCTTGACTTGAAGCCTATTCTTTTTTTTTTTTTTGACATTCAAATTGAAAACAACTTTATTGCAAAGTTTAGGACACAACAGATTTCACAGAACAACAGAAATAAGATAATCCCAAGATGCTGGAGTGTAACATTGCAGCTAACAGGTTAGTACTCCTCACTCTCATCCTCTCCCTCAATACTATCTGCTCCAACCTCCTCATAATCCTTCTCAAGGGCAGCCATGTCCTCACGGGCCTCAGAAAACTCTCTTTCCTCCATGCCTTCACCCATGTACCAGTGGACAAAGGCATGCTTGGCATACATCAGGTCAAACTTGTGGTCCAGGTGAGCCCAGGCCTCAGCGATAGCTGTGGTGTTGCTCAGCATGCACACAGCTCGCTGTACTTTGGCCAGGTCTCCACCAGGGACACAGTGAGAGGCTGGTAGTTAATGCCAACTTTGAAGCCAGTGGGGCACCAGTCCACAAACTGGATGCTGCGCTTGGTCTTGATGGTGGCAATGGCAGCATTAACATCTTTGGGGACCACGTCACCACGGTATAACAGGCAGCAAGCCATGTATTTACCACGGCGAGGGTCACATTTCAACATCTGGCTGGCTGGTTCAAAGCACGCATTTGTGATTTCTGCTACAATAAGCTGCTCATGGTAGGCTTTCTCAGCAGAGATGACAGGGGCATATGTGGCCAGAGGGAAGTGGATGTGGGTGTAGGGCACCAGGTTGGTCTGAAATTAAGTGGGATCAACATTCAGGGCTCTGTCAAACCTGAGGGATGCAGTGATGGAGGACACAATCTGGCTAATAAGGTGGTTAAGGTTAGTGTAGGTTGGGCGCTCAATATCGAGGTTTCTACGACAGATGTCATAGATGGCCTCGTTGTCAACCGTGAAGGCACAATCAGAGTGCTCCAGGGTGGTGTGGGTGGTGAGGATGGAGTTGTAGGGCTCAACTACAGCTATGGAGACCTGGGGGACTACGTAAATGGAGAACTCCAGCTTGGACTTCTTGCCATAATCAACGAAGAGACATTCCATCAGCAGAGAAGTGAACCCAGAACCAGTCCCCCAACCAAAGCTGTGGAAAACCAAGAAGCCCTGAAGGCCTGTGCACTGGTCATCCAGTTTCCAAATTCGGTCCAGGTTGAGGTCAGTGATCTCCTTGCCAATGGTGTAGTGTCCACCATTGGCAAGGAGATCATAATTATTGGCAGCATCTTCCTTGCCTGTGACCCGCTGCTCAAGGTGGAAGAGCTGGCGGTAGGTACCACTGTGAACTTCATCAATGACTGTGGGTTCCAGGCCTACAAACACTGCCCTGGGCATATGCTTGCCAGTGCCTGTTTCACTGAAGGTGTTGAAGGAGCCATCTTCTCCTGCAATGGTCTTGTCACTTGGCATCTAGCCATTGGGCTGGATGACGTGTTCCAGGCAGTAGAGCTCCCAGCAGGCATTGCTGATCTGGACACCAACCTGGCCAACATGGATGGAGATGCACTCACACATAATTGAGACTTGTAGGGCTCGAGGGGCTGAAAAGTGCGAGGGAACGGGAACAAGGACCTCCCACTGACAGACTACCAAGGAATCCAGGGAAGAAGTCTTGAAGCCCATTCAGTATGTAGCACACTGAAAACTCCCCCTTTTCTCCCCCCCCCCCAAAAAAATCCTTCTTCTAGTAAGTGTGTGTGATCAGCTAATGCTGGCAAACTGGTTTCTGATTCTCTTAGCATGTCCTGCACAAGAGGACCAGGGTCCTCCTTCAGTCATCTGGGTGACTTGGCACTTTTGTATTGCCCTCAGCTTTGGGAAGCTCAGCTGAAACTAAGTCAGCAAGAGTCTCATTTTAACATCCTGTTATTTACAACTAGAGGCCCGGTGCACAAAATTCATGCACGGGTAGGGTTCCTAGGCCTGGCCTGTGAACAGGGCTGATCAGGTTCCCCACCTCCCCGCCTCTCCGCTTCCCCGCCTCCTCCTTCCCTTGCTCCCTCAGTGCTCTGCTGCTGCTGCTGGTCACCCACCATGTTCTACATCACCCTTCTGGTAGTCAGCGCACGTCATAGCAAGTGATCGAACTCCCGGTCGAACTCCCAAGGGGACACTTTGCATATTAGCCTTTTATATACATGAATTTTCTTCCTCTGAATGTCTTAGCCTATAGTTTGAAAGTTTGCAGTATCCTTGCAGTTTTATATAGGCATAATGCATTGATATGTCAGATGCTATATAGAAAAAAACACCCCTACTTTTTTTAAATCCTTACCTGAGGATGTGTTTTTATCAATTTTAGAGAGACAGGAAGGGAGAGAGAGAGAGAGAGAGAGAGAGAGAGAGAGAGAGAGAGAGAAACATCAATGTGATAGAGAAACATCGATTGGCTGCCTCCTGCACGCACCTTCACCAGGGATTGAATCTGCAACCTGGGCAGGTGCCCTGAACGGGAATCAAACCTGAGACCTTTCAGTGTAAGGGAAGACTCTCCAACCAACTGGCCACACTGGCCAGGGTTAACCATTACCTTTGATGGAAGATCCTAAGGTTATAACTTCTGGAGATTTTATATTTCCTAATTTAAAATGTCCTGTTTCTACCCATTCCATGATATTGTACTCCACTACTTGATATTAATAAAATCTTTGTTACTATTAAAAATATTGCTTATTTTAATCCTCGTTTTGATGGATGGAACATAAATAAGGCTTTTGTATTCATTTTCTGTTGCTGTATAACATATTGTCCCAAAACTTAGTGGTTTGAAACAACAAATATTTATTACCACTCGGTTTCTGTGTATCAGAAAGGCAGGAGCAGCTTAGCTGGGTGGCTCTGACATAAAAATTCTCATCCGAAAGCTCAACTGGGGTGTGAGGTGAGAATGACTGCTCCAGGCTCACTCACATGTTTCCTAGCAGACTTAAATTCCTTACCAGATGGGCCTTTCCATGGAGCTGCCTCATAACAAGACAACTGGCTTCCCTCAGGGTGAGCGATCCAGGAGAGTTAGAGAGAGTGTGGCCAAAATGCAAACCAGAGTTTTTTTTATAACCAACCTAATCTCAATGACATTCCACTATCTCTGCTGTATTTTATTCTTTAGAAGTGAGTTAAGTCTACCCCACACACAAGGAATTACACAAGGGTGTGAACCAGGAGGCAGAGATTATCAAGGGTGGGGTGCAGTGGGTGTCATTTAGAGGGTCCCTACCATGTTTCATAGTGGTAAATTAATGAGACTGGAAGATACTAATATTATTACCTCAGAATCTTCCAATCTTATTAATATATACTCCTGAAATCAGAAAAAAATTCCAACTAGCCCAAGGTTGTATATAATTTTTCAAATTGAAAACTCACATACCACTGTTTTATTAGAGAATAAAATATGGCAGTCATATGCTACAGAAACCTGGGCAATTTGGACAATCTGTAATTATAGTTATTAGCTCCTTCAAAAGCTATAGTAACATTGGTTACACCATTTGTTGCTCTTCAATGAAAATATCTTTATGAATATGACCTATTGCCGCCTGTCAAATAGAGTCACTAAAATATTTGCTAGCAAGATGAATTGAGAATTTTGATGTCTTAAATATTTTATTAATTCATATTCTATTGCAAATGAAAACTATAGACTATCTTCTTTTGTTAAATAATCATGTATTATTCTTCAGCAGTGTACAGGCAGTAGTTATTTGTATCCTACCTATTTCCAAATTGTGGCAGATTAAATTAATGCAAATTTAGGTGTTATAGTACTTCTTCATACTTTATATCATTATATTCTTCTCAAATGATTCTAAATTTATTTTCCCCCTTGATACTTGTAATAAGTCTGTAATACAGTTGAAGTAAGTTTTACCTCCACTTTAGAAAAAAAACAGGTTTGGAGATTTTCACCAAGTCATACAACTTGTAAAAAGCAGAATGAAGGCATGAACCCAACCCTGGTGCATTTCCCACAGCTTAGTTTGATCCTTATTCATGCCAGTTTCTTTAAGCACAATTCTTTATGCCTATGTTTCTCTCTCTATTTCTTCTTCTCATTACAGCAGTCCCTTCAGCATTTCTTGCAGTGCTGGTTTGGTGGTGATAAACTCCTTTAGCTGGTTTTGTTGTGTTTTTTGTTAGTTTGTTTGTTTTGTCGTCCAGGAAGCCCTTTATTTCACATCTGTTGTGAAAGATGGCCCTGCTGGTTATAGTAATCTTGGTTTCAGATCCTTGCTTTTCATTACCTTGAATACTTCATGCTTTTCCCTTCTGGCCTGTAGAATTTATGATGAAAAATCAGCTGACAGACTATGGGAGCTCCTTTATAGGTAATAAATTGCTGTTCTCTTGTTGCCTTTAAGATTCTTTCTTTGTCTTTAATTTTGGGCATTTTAATTATGATGTGTCTGGGCATGGGCCTATTTGGGTTCTTCTTGCTTAGGACTCTCTGTGCCTCCTGGACTTGTGTGACTTTTTCCTTCATCATGTTAGGGAAGTTTTCTGCCATTATTTCTTCAAACACATTCTCTATCCCTTGCTCACTTTCTTCCCCTTCTGGAGCTCCAATGATGCAAATATTGTTATGTTTCATGTTGTCCCATAGCTCCCTTAATCTGTCCTCCTGGTTTTTAATTGTTTTATCTTTTTGGTTCTCTAATTGAATGATTTTTTTTCTACCCTGTCTTCTAATTCACTGATCAGATCCTTGGCTTATCCTCATCTGCTGTGTATTCCTTCCACTGTGTTCTTTATTAGTGCTATGTCATTCTTCATAGTTACTATATCTTTTCTCATGCTGTTGAGAATCCTTGCCATCATTATTCTGTACTCTATGTCTGATAAATTTCTTATCTCCATTTCATTTAGCTCTTCTTCTAGAGAATTCTCTTGTTCTTTCATGGGGATTGTTTTTCTCTCTCCCCATTTTGGCTGCCAGTCTCTATGCAGTCTCCACTTTCCATCCTTGATTATCAGGGTTTTCTCTAGCCAGTCTTCAGTTGATTATTCAGGATGGTTTTTCTGTATTTTCATTGTAATTCCAGTTTGGTCCTTGTAGCATGTCAGTATAGCTTCCACTTACTCCGCTGCCATTTTCTCTTTGTCCAAAATATTGAATTTAAAAAGGAAAGGAACTCAACAGTCTTACTGTGACTTGATAAGAAATAAAGCTTAAAAATTAAAAAGACTGAAGAACTAAACAACATGACCAAAAATATTCAAAGGATTTAATTAAACCAGCATATTTTTTTTTAGCTATATGGAACACTGTGTTAAGAGCCAAAGAAAATACAAGTATGAAAAAGTTATGGGGGGCTTTTGTTTGTTTGCTTGCTTGTTTTTTGTTGTTCTCACCTGAGGATATTTTTCCATTGAGTTTTAGAGAAACTAGAAAGGAAAGGGGAGAAACAGAGAGAGAGAAACATCAATGTGAGAAAGGCACATCAACTGGTTGCCTCCTGCAGGCATTGACCAAGGCCAGGGATCGAGCATGCAAACGAGGTATGTGCCCATGACCAGAATCGAACCCAGGACCCTTCAGTGCATGGGCCAGTGCTCTATCCACTAAGCCAATCTGGCTAGGGTGAAAAAGTTGTTTTTTAAACTCATAAACACAAACAACAATATGGTGGTTACCAGAGGGAAGCAGGTGAGGGTAGTACAGGGTAAAAGGGGTCAAATATATGATGACAAAAGAATATTTAACTTTGGGTGATAGGCATACAATGTAATATACAAATGATGTATTATAGAATTGTATACTTAAAACCTATATAATGTTATTAACCGATGTCACCCCAATAAATTTAATTTAAAAATAAAATGTTCTTTTAAGTCAAAGAAAGAAGTTCTTTTCTATCAATAAGTGAATTATTACATTTTGGGAAATCCTGAAAGGTAGATATTTTCATATATCCCATTTTACAATTGACAAAACTTAGGGTCAAAGGGCTCCAATTACTTGTTCAAGGTCACATAGCTGTGACAGAGCCAGGATTTGAACTTAGGCAATTCTAGAGCCACATGTTTACCAACAAACCTCTTCTTATATATGTAAGTAACTAAAAGACAAGGTAGGGTTTGATGAGTACTAAGACAAAATATTATAAAAGTATTAGGGAGGAAAAGATTGATCCTGACCTAAAAAGTTTTCCTGGGAAAAATGAGATTTACCTAAACTCTGTGACCTTGAGTAAGTCACCAAAACTCGTTGAGCCTCAGGATTTGATAAATGGATAACAAGAAGAAGGACATTTCAGGAATAGGGACCTTCTTGAGCAAAGAACAGAGATGGCAGAGATGGCAAAGACAGTGTAAGGAAAATATATGGGCCAGTGTAACAGGAGATGGTTTTGGGAAGGTATTTTGGGGTCTTATTTTAAAATATTTTGATTACCAGTATAAAGATCTGATATCTTATTTCTTAGGAAATAGGAAGCCATTGAACACTTCTGGCAAGGAGGACACATGCTATGATTGCAGTCCCCTGAAATTTATGATAAATTCATTGTCTCTAGATTCTGTGGATAAGGACCTGAGTTCATATGTTTGCTTCTTCATGGCCTATCTTGTCTGGAATGATTCTGTGCTATTCTGGACTGAAGGAGTGGTATGAAATGATTGAGGAAAAGGCATTTTGGACCATCCAAAGGGCAGTGGCTAGCTCAATTCAACATTTCATGAGAGTCTGGAGTGGAGAGTCTGGGACAATAAGAAATGAGTTTGGAGTGATAGGTTATCAGGCTCATAGGTTATAATCTCCCTTTCTTAAAATCAGCTGTGCCACATAACATAACTTAATCATAGCAGTGATTATCATATCACATACAAGTCTCGGGGATTACACAGGGTGTGTACACCAGGAGGCAGGAATTTTAGGGGCCACCACAGAATTCTATCTACCACAGACTCAAAATCCCTCAAGGGCAGGGACCAAACACAATGTGTTGCCATAGAGAGAACTCAACAAATATTGTTGAGCTAAAGTACATCACTGATTATGCCATTGAAAATAGCCCCTCATTCTGCCACTGAATGTCCTCTTGCCTACTTTATCTTCTTAGTACTGTCAGCACCTGACATTATATATGTATCATCTGTTTACAAATTATTTGTTTGTTTTCTGCCCTCCCGTCACTCAAATGAAAGCCCCATTGAGGCGTGGACATTTTCTAGCTTAGTCACATGCCATTGTGTCCCCAGCTCTTTAAACAAACAGCACCTGGCATATGTAGACTAATAAAAATGTGGGCCCTAGCCGGTTTTGCTCAATGGTTAGAGTCTCAGGCTTCAGACTGATGGGTCCCAGGTTCAATTCTGTTCAAGGGCATGTACCCTCAGTTACAGGCTCTGGTCTAGGTGTGGGTGGGAAGCAATCAATTGATATGTCTCTCTCACATCAATGTTTCTCTCGGTGTGTCTCTCCCCTCCCTTCCATTCTCTCTAAAAAATCAATGGAAAAAAATACCCTTGGGTGAGTATTAACAATTACAACAAAAATAAATTTTAAAAAATTTGGTAAATGAATGAATGGCTGCATGGTCTCAATGTGTCCATATATTTAAAAAGGTGTCTTTTGGCTCAGCTGATATAGCTCAGTGGTTGAGCATCAACTTATGAATCAGGTGGTCACAGGTTTGATTCCTGGTCAGGGCAAATGCCTGGGTTGCAGGCTCGATCCCCAGTATGGGGTGTACAGGAGGCAGTTGATCAATGATTCAACCTCATCATTGATGTTTCTATCTCTCTCTCCCTTTCCCTTCCTCTCTGAAATCAATTTTTTTAATGTGTCTTTTGGGGCTATATAGTTATGCAGGGAAATGTTCTAAATTTTAATTCAGGGATAACATGCATGTGTTTGAAATATCCCAAAACATAAACATTCATGGAATGCACATTATGTACCTATAGCATGGTGCTATTTTATCCTGTCCAATCAACAGAGTAGCCAGAGGGGAAAATAGGCAACACCTAAATCAGGTCTAGTCCCTTCTATGATGGAAAGTCACTAGTGGCTCCCATCTCACTCTGGGAAAAAGCGAAAGTCAACACAGTGGCTGCAAAGTCCCACATGACTCTCTCCCTCCTGACTGCCCTCTACCTCATCTCCTCCTGATCTCTCTGTTGCTCTCCCCTTCAGCCTCCCTGGCTCTTCTAGGCTCACTCCCAGACCCGGGTCTTTGCCCTTGCTTCTATCTGGTCTGCTATTTCCCCAGATGCTGGCATCTTTTGCTCCCTCACCTCTCAGTCCTCACTTACTTTCTACCTTATAGTGAAGCCCTCTGTGATCACTCTATTTCAAATAGAAGTCACTGATCATCCTTCCTCACCTATAATTCCCTACGCTCCTCTCATTTCCGTTTTCTCCATAGCACTTAGCCCCTATGTCACTCATTTTGTTTATTGTGTGTGTTCTCTCACTAGAATGAAGGAAGAGCAGAGATATTTGTCTGTTTTGTTTGCCGCTGTATTTCCAGCATCTAGAACAATGCCTGGCACATTGTAGGTCCTCAGTAAATATTTGCTGTCTTTGAGAGCTGTTGAGGATATAGCAATAACTCAAATGAACTTTGATTCAATATTTCCCCCACTAATTTCAAACAAATAAGACTTTTATGCACTCTGCCCCTCATGCCAACTAAAAATACTACCCTATCTCCCCTCCTTTGTCCTTTGTACAATTTATAAAACTCAGGATAAGAGACTTTGTGTATTCGAAGAAACCTGGTCTTCCTATTCTTTTGAAGAGCAAATTGCTCAGCGTTCCCAGTAACATCTGAGCCTTGCGTTGCCTTTGTAGTCGAAGGGGAGAAGTGGGTTAAAGTAACTGAGCTTTTTATCTGAGCTAATGAACGTACTTTGTCATTGTTAGCCATGGATTGGCCCTCCTTAGGAGACTTGTGGAGCAAAAACACATAAGGTATCTTGGGCATTAAATGCAAAGGTTGACAAAGGCTACCAGGAGAAAGCAGAGTGCAGGAAATGTGTAGTTATTACAATACCTGCGCCATCCTCCAGATTCACAGCGGTTCTCAACCTGTGGGTCGCGACCCCTTTGGCGGTCGAACGACCCTTTCACAGGGGTCGCCTAAGACCATCCTGCATATCAGATATTTACATTACGATTCATAACAGTAGCAACATTACAGTTATGAAGTAGCAACGAAAATAATTTTATGGTTGGGTCACAAGATGAGGAACTGTATTTAAAGGGCCAGAAGGTTGAGAACCACTGCTCCAGAAGGTTTAGGTTTGGACTGTGGAAGTGTATTTGGATCCAACACTGGCAATCAGTGATTGTCTCCCAGCCTCCACCCAGCTCCTACTTTTATTTCATTCAGCTCACAATAATGCAAGCTCACATTTCACACAACTGAAGCTCACTCACAGCATACCTTTATTCTAATGAGCTAACCATATCCAGCAGTTTCTAATGGATTCTAAACTGTGGCTGAACAATGTCTCTAATTTTAGGTTTTCTTTTTTTTTTTTAATTAAATCTTTATTGTTCAGATTACATTTGTTCCTCTCCCCCCCCCCCCCCATAACTCCCCTCCTTCCAGTTCCCGCCCCACCCTCCGCCCTCACTTCCCACCCACTGTTCTCATCCATAGGTGCACGATTTTTGTCCAGTCTCTTCCCGCATCTCCCATTCCCCTTTCCCCACCAGGAATAGTCAGTCCATTCCCTTTCTATGTCCCTGATTCATTATAATCACCAGTTCATTCTGTACATCAGATTATTTATTCACTTGATTCTTAGATTCACTTGTTGATAGATGCATGTTTGTTGTTCACAATTTGTATCTTTACCTTTTTCTTCTTCCTCTTCTTAAAGGACACCTTTCAGCATTTCGTATAATACTGGTTTAGTGGTGATGAACTCCTTTAGCTTTTCCTTATCTGTGAAGCTCTTTATCTGACCTTCAATTCTGAATGATAGCTTTGCTGGATAAAGTAATCTTGGTTGTAGGTTCTTGGTATTCAGCACTTTGAATATTTCTTGCCATTCCCTTCTGGCCTGCAAAGTTTCTGTTGAGAAATCAGCTGACAGTCATATGGGTATTCCCTTGTAGGTAATTGAGTCTCTTTCTCTTGCTGCTTTTAAGATTCTCTCTTTGTCTTTTGCTCTTGGCATTTTAATGATGATGTGTCTTGGTGTGGTCCTCTTTGGATTCCTTTTGTTTGGGGTTCTCTGCGCTTCTTGGACCTGTAAGTCCATTTCTTTCACCAGCTGGGGGAAGTCTTCTGCCATTATTTCTTCAAATAGGTTTTCAATATCTTGCTGTCTCTCATCTTCTGGCACTCCTATTATTCTGATATTAGTCTGCTTGAAGCTGTCCCAGAGGCTCCTTACACTATCTTCACACTTTCGGATTCTTTTTTCATTTTGCTTTTCCAGTTGGGTGTTTTTTGCTTTCAAATCTTTGGTTTGATTCTTGTGCTCCTCTGGCCTGCTATTGGGTATAATATTCTTTATTTCAGTCCGTGTATGCTTACTTTCTAATTTCTTTATCGTAGCATTGAGGGTCTCATTAGTTTTCGTGAGGCTCTGCTCAAGTTTATTGCAAGCCCTCAAAATTGCGATTTTTAGCTCCATATCCTCCATTTCTGTCATGTTTTTTTGTCTCCGCATCTTTTATGCTTTCTTGGTGCACCCCCTTGTGGTCTTTGTGCGCAGTCTTGTTCTAGTTAAGCCTTAATTGTTGTAGTTAATACTAGAGGGGTTTGACCACCAGGCCGACTGGCTGTGAGAATCAGCTGTGGAAAACTTCTGTCCTCTGGGGAGGTGCTAATCTAGCCTTTGCCTGAGGCGATCCGGCAAATGGCTCTGCGCAGGGCTTGGGCGGGGCGGGATCAACTGGGCTGGTGGAGGGAGCAGCTATGGCTGCTCTCAGTCCATCCCCAGGGGCTCAACCTCTCTGTCCCAGCAACCGCTGCAAACCTCGGAGGGACCATAGCCAGACAGTCCTGCTTCTCCCGTTTGAGTCTGGGTCCCTAGAGACTCGCCTGGATCTGTAGCCCAGAGTCTGAGACTCCCTCCTATTGAAAACGACAACCGCGCCCTCAGCCACCAGCCCGCTTTGCGCGCGCACCACCGTACCTTTAAATTTTCCACACTGCGCCTCTTCTGAGCCTCGTCATGCTGTTGTTTTTCCTTCTAGTTGAAGAGTCTCTCCTCAGCCAGCCTTCCTGTGGTTCTGGTTGATGTCCGTTCCATCTTTTAGTTGTATTTTTGAAGTGGTTGTTTGCGGCAGCAGTCTCCGGTGTTTACCTATGCCGCCATCTTCGATTCTCTCCTTAATTTTAGGTTTTCAATTAAGTAAAAGAACCCATAACAGTCCTCAGTTCTACTGGGTTTCTCTCTGCAGTGGATTTGTCCAACAGAAACTCAGCACATTCTTACAAGCCTTAGATATCTGGAGGAACAGACACACCATTGGTGTTTTCTCAAGGACAAGCCCACTTAGAGACTGCTCTGATTCGTCTGGCTCGCAACGTCTTCCTCTGACATAAGGATGGGCCAAGACTTTCTCACTTGGTACCTAGTGGATGCTACTGGGTGAGAGAGAGGGAAATAGAAAGAGAGAAGGAGATGGTGTGTTGTTTATAAATGCATATTATATAAATGTAAGCACTTACTTATATGACAAGTCTAGAAAAGGAAAAACTATAGGGACAAAGAACAGATCAGAAGTTGCCTGGGGCAGGGAAGTGAGAGCAGGAATTGAATGCAAATAGACACAAAGGAACTTTTTGGGATGATACAAGTATTCTAAAACTGAATTGTGATGAGGGTTGCACAACAGTATAAATTTACTAAAAGTTGTCAAATTGTACGCTCAAAAGGGATACATTTTTAAAATTCCATTTACAATAGCATAAGAAAGAATACAATGCTTAGGAATAAATTAAACCAAGAAAGTGTAAGACTTGTGCTTTGAAAACTACAAAGCATTGCTTAAAAAAAACAAAGGAATTGGGATTCTCACACATCGCTGGTGAGAAAGAAAAATGGGGCTGCCTCTGTGGAAAACAGTTGGGTGGTTTTTCAAAAAGCTAGACACAGAATGACCACAGAATCAGCAATTTCACTTCTAGCTATATAAACAAAATGATTGAAAGCAGAAACGCAAACAGGTACTTATATACTAGTACCAATGTTCATTGCAGTTTTATTCACAGTAGCCAAAAGATATAAACAACCCAAATGTTCATCAACAGAGAATAGATAAACAAAATATGGTATATACATGCAATGGAATATTATCTATAATAATAAAAGCATAATATGCTAATTAGACCAGACATCCTTCCGGACATCCTTCCGGATAAAGCCAAGGTTGCGAGGGAAGCCCGGTTCCCGGATGTGAGAGGGAAGCCAGTGCCAGCAGCCAGGGGAAGGAAGGCCTACTCTTGCACAAATTTCATGCATTGGGCCTCTAGTTCATTCATAAAAAGAAATGAAGTTCTGATACATGACACAACATGGATGAACCTTGAAAACATTATGTTAAGTGAAATAAGCTAGACACAGAAGAAAAGATCAAGATTCCATTTATATGAAATATCTAGACTAGGCAAATTCATAGAGACAGGGAGTAGAATGGTGGTTGCCAGGGACTGGAGGAGGGGACAATGGAAGTTTAATGGTTACAGAATTTCTGTTGAGGAGATGAAAGAAGTTTGGACTAGATGGTGGGGATGGCTGCACAACATTGTGAAAGTATTTAAATGCCATAGAACTATATGCTTAAAAATGGCTAATATGGCAAATTTTATGTTATACATATCCAACACAATATAATATAAAATGAAAGCAACTAGGTCATCCTGGTGCAGTTAAGAACTTCTGATTTAAAAAATAATGGTAATAACATACTGTGTACAAAGACCATACCTGTTTTTTTATTACCCTTGAGCAAACCTGGTCCTGTCTCTTATGGAATTTGACATACATGAGCACTCATTAAACATTGACTAACCCTTAAAAAAGTGGCATGATATAAAAACAATTATGAGGGGAATAGCCTTAAACTATAAGGATTATAGTACAATTTGCCAGGTAGTATTAATGGAGTGTAATCTTCTAAGCAATAAAACATGTTTGCTGAGTGAGAAAAGAACTTTTCCTCTTTTGAAGCAGTTGCTGATCTGGCATGCTGCCAAACGCCTAGAAATTATGAACATAGATGTTGGCATTTTCCATGGACATAAATGATGAAAAACGTAAATAAAGGGCACCAATTAAAGCCTTTCCCTACTTGTTAAAACAAAATATGCCCTAAAACACTGCTAATAATTTTCATATGTCAGCCAACAAATGAAGTCATCACCAAATCTCTGCTAGCATTCTTGCCAACTCATTTCTTTTAAACTTTGCATCTGCCATCTTGGCTGGAGACGGTGATGGAATGTGATGTGACACTCAAAGGCACAGGTTTGCTGTTTTCCTTGTGTCAGCCACACATGAAGTACTACTGACCTGAGGGCCCTACGCTCTACTCACAGAGGCGATAGGAAGAGGCTTCTTTGTTTCTTGTCACTACTGCTGTCCATGTTACAATATCCTTTTTATAGGTTTCTGAGGGATTACTAGTAGTGATTACCCAAGAAACTGGAGATGTATTTCATATTTGAGACATATTTTCCATGTTTTTGTATGTTTATTATTCTTTAGGAGTCAGGCTGACACTGGAGAATCACTGGTCGTTTGTAACCTCGCGTGGTTACATCTTCTATTAGTTCAACCTGGCATTGGAGAAGCAAGATGCCAAGACAGAATTGCATGAGTGTTATGAGCTGAATTATGCCATCTCTCCAATTCATATGTTGAAATTCTAACCCCCCTAGTACCTCAGAATGTGACTATGTTCGGGGATAGGTTAAAATAGGGTCATTAGCGTGGGCCCTAATAAAATGTCACTGGTGTCCCTACAAAAAGAGGAGATCAGGGCACAGACAGGTCCAGAGGGAAGAGCATGTCAGGACCCAGAGATAAGATGCCCAGGTGGCCAAGGAGAGGGGCTTTAGGATAAACCAATCCTACCAATACTCTGATCTGGATTTCTAGCCTCCAGAACTGTGAGGGAATAAATTTATGTTGTGTAAGCCACCAAGTCAGTGGTATTTGTTAGGGCAGCCTAAGACAATAAGCAAGAGATTTATTGAGGAAAATGCCAGTGAAGGAAGAAGGGGGAGGAAACAGAAGAAGGCAGAGAGCCTCAGACTACAATGCAGGCTTGAGATCTGTGGAGTCAATCAGGAAAGGAAGGAGAATTGGGTAGGAAGAGCCTCAGCCTGCAGCAAGTGCGTGGGGAACCCCTGAGCAAACGCTGCTTGCTAGTGAAGTCCTGCAACCCTGGCTTCAGCACCTGCCATGCTCAGTCATGGGGAGCATGCCGCAGCCGGCACTGTCAGCCACCTACACTACCCACAATATGTTCCCTCTTTTTTAAAAAAAAAAAAAAACAACAAACATACCTTTATTGATTTCAGAGAGCCAGAAAGAGATAGAAACATCACTGATGAGAGAGAATCATTGATTGGCTGCCTCCTGCATGCCCCACACTGGGGACCAAGGTTGCAACCCACGCATGTGCCCTGACCGGGAATCAAACCATGATCTCCTGGTTCATAGATCGATGCTCAATAACTGAGCCACACCAGCTGGGCACAACACATTCTCTTAAAGGGAGACCTGAATGGTGCACCTCCATACTGCTACACCAGGTGACAGACTATGGGCCTGTCCTTGATCTTTCCCTTCCCAAAGACCCCCCTCTTGCTTGCCTTTCCTTAAGCACTTCTGTAGGAGCACATGAGAAATAGCAGGAAACCGGAGTTACTGGAAGTTACAAGGGGAGAAGTGCAACCTGCTAGAAAAATGAGGAGGGGAAAACTTCCATTTGCCTTAGTCAAAAATACAGTTTGAGAAACCTCTTCTTAGGCTCATGATGTCCAAGGACCAAAGGGTGTTTCCAAAATGCTGTCCTGATTGTCATTCCTCTGCTCAAAATCCTTCTCCTGCTCTTCACTGCCTGTAACAGGGGACTCCAACTCCCCCAAAGAAAACTGTTTGAGCATACCCCAAGTGTATATACCACATATATTTATATACATGGTCTACTATGCAAATAGTGTAGGTGTACATTCTAACATAAAATTAGAAGGGAAAAAGGATGTCATGCATAAATACAAATAGAATTTCTAACATTTACTTCATACTCCACTTTGGACACCACTTTCTTATTGGGTAAAGTCTAAAATAATTAAGGTAGCATGAACACCCTTCAGGTTCTAAGCCCTTCTCTCTCTCTCTGCTTCATGTTCCACTTCTCCACACACATTTTTCCCTTTTCTCCAAACACACCATGATCACTCATGTCTTTGCACATAGTTTTCATCTTTCTGAAATGCCCATCCCTGTCTCATTTTCCTCCCTACTTCTTCTAGGAGAGTAGTGACCTAGCTCAAGGGTCATCTGTGGAGGATTGTTGTTAGGAATATGGTTAGGTGTCTCTTACCAGCTTTCATAGACTCCCACCTCCCTGGACTGACAGCCTCAGAGAACTTCTTCCATTTACTGTGATCCCCCCACCCCTCTCACTTCCCTTCCCCCCTCCCCAACTCACTCACACACACACACACACACACACACACACACACACACACACACTCACACACACACAGCTATATTCTCTATGTGGTTTTGAGGGCAGGAGATTTCGCCTAGTCCACAATTGTCACCCCAGCAACTATCACAGAAATAGTAGTGTGCTTGGCACTCAAAAACCACTCAATCAGTTTTTTTTTTTTTTTATTAAACACTTCATGGGATTAACTTTTACAAGGTCCTGAAACATTTCCAATATGGAGGTTGCCTTACAATTACAATGTACTTCTATTCTGCTAGCCTTTGTGTATACAGTGGTCTTTCCTTGTGCACTGGGAATATGTTCCAAGACCCCCATGTGGATTCCTGAACCCGTAGAAAGTACTGAAATCTATATATACTGTTATTTCCCTATACACACACAACTATAATAAAGTTTAATGTATAAATTAGGCACAATAAGAGATTAACAATAACTAATAATAAAATAGAACAATTATAACAATATCCTATACAATAAAAGCCTAATATGCAAATTGTCCCCTTGACCGGGAGTTCGACCGGGAGTTTGACTGCTCGCTATGATGTGCACTGACCACCAAGAGGCGGCATGGAACGTGGCGGGTGTAGGTGACATGGTGCTGGCAGCGGGCGGCAATGGAGGCACTGCTGGCCCCAATGGGCCCTGATGAGAGCGGGATTGCAGTGGGATGGTGGAGCAGGTGAGCAGGTGCTGCCAGGCCAAGGCGGGTGTGAGCGGGGGCCCGATTGCCCCACCAATCACCCTGCAGACAGCGACCAGTGGCCGGCAGGCCCTGATGGCCCAAACGGGGCCGGGCCCCAGGCTGGGACAAGGAACTGGGTGGGGTGGGACGATGGCGGCGACCAACCTCCCTCAGCACCTGAGCAGGGGGCTGCGACCTCTCGCCAGCTACCTGGGGGCATGGGTGAGGGGGACAGAGGTGCAGTGAGAATGCGGAGTATCCACTGAGCTCACTCTTACTCCCCCTGCTACCCTCCCCAGGACACCAGGGCTTGCCCGCTGGGGAAGCCCCCTGCACTCGCGTGCCGGTGCCTGCAAGGAGCCCACCCTGCACCCATGTGGCCTCTTCTGGGTGAGCTGAGCCACAGCCACTGGGACCACAGGGGCCGGTCTGGGTTC
This sequence comes from Myotis yumanensis, assembly GCF_028538775.1. Lineage (NCBI taxonomy): Eukaryota > Metazoa > Chordata > Mammalia > Chiroptera > Vespertilionidae > Myotis > Myotis yumanensis. Next base: position 78,819,733 of record NW_027223753.1, read on the forward strand.
ACACAGGAGCTGGTCTGCAAGGCCAGTTGGGAGAGAGCATGTTACCCACCCAGCTTTTGTGCAGTGCTACTGGGCAGCCCAGAGGCTCATGCTGCATCCTGGCCTGTGGTGTCTGGCCGCGCCCACTGCATCTCTGTGTGGGGACTCAGGTAATGTGACTTAGGTGGAGGGGAGGGGTGGGGGGGGGGGGGGGTCCTGGGACCCAGGTGCTGCCCAGGAGCCCAGAAGTCAGCTGGGACTTCCCTTCCATCACTTCAGGCCTAAGGACCGCACCTATGCACAAATTTCATGCACCAGGCCTCTAATACTATAATAAAAGTTATGTAAATGTGGTCTCTCTGAAAATATCATTGTACTGTACTCATCCTTCTGCTTGTGATAATGCAAAATGATATACTGCCTATGAGATAAGATAAAGTGAGGAGAATGACAGGCATTGTGATGTAGCATTAGGCTTCTATTTACCTTCTGACCACATGAAACAAGCACTTTAAGGCTTCCCTTTGACATACCCAAATTGCCAGCATCACTACTCTTGCACTTTGGGGCCATTATGAAGTAAAATAAGAGTTCTTTGAACACATGTACTGTGGTACCAAGTGACCAATGAGCAGGAAGTGTCTACAGCAAGCATGTCAAACTCACGGCCCGCAGGCCACATTGGAGCCCACAATGAATATTTTTGCAGCCTAGCCAATATAACAATATGTAAGAAATGTTTTAATAAAAATTTTGTAACTTAATTTTTACCATATCCTGTTATACATAATAATAAAAGGGTAATATGCTAATTAGACAGAACATCCTTCCGGGCATACTTCTGGATGAAACCAGGGCCAGAGCAAAGCAGCCCAGGTCCCGGGTGCTGGAGGGAAGCTGGTGCGAGCAGCTTGGGGAAGGAAGGCCTACTCTTGCACAAATTTTCGTGCATCGAACCTCTAGTTATTAATAATGAACTACAATGTTGACTAATGACTGATTACTATAATCGTGTTGCATTCATTCCCTTAAGTGCCTTATGCACAGGTGCACCATTTCTCTCCACTAATACTAGCAGCGAATATTTTAGCAGCTGATTGCCATGTCATTAGCCTTGGACTGACTTGTTTGGTGTGTGCAACAGGAAATATTTCGCTTTTGGAGAACAGGAAAAATAGGTTTATTTGCATTATGCTTATTAATTTGTGCAGTTATTCAGTGTCTGGTAAGTTAATGTTCAAGAAAAAAATATTAATATTTATTAAAATGTTCTATTATTTTATGTTAATGATTACTCATTTATTTCAGCCCTTCGTATTCAGCATGACTCTATTGAAATAAAAATACATTTCTATGAAAATTGAAGCTTTTGTTTTTGTGCGGCCCACATAAACTTAAACTTTGTTTATTTGGCCCGTGTTATCCTTTGAGTTTGCCATGCTTGGTCTACAGCATGGAGACCCTCACAAATGGATGATTCACATCCAGGTGGGACCCTGCAAGATTGTAGCACCCTACTCAGAACAGAACGCAACTGAAAAATTATGAATTGTGTATTTCTAGACGTTTCTATTTAGTATTTTCGGATCAGAGTTTTGAGTTATTTTTCTAGCAGAGATTATACTTTTTTAAACCTGTGGTTTTGAATTGATCAATAGATTGACTACCAATCACTTGGGACACCTAATAAAATACAGGCTCTCATAGTGAGACAGTGAGAAAGTTGTGTGTATGTGTGTGTCTGTATCTGTGTGTGTCTGTGTGTCTCTGTGTGTGTCCGTGTGTGTATGTATGTGTGTCTGTGTGTCTGTGTGTGTCTGTGTATGTGTGTATATGTGTGTGTCTCTGTGTGTATATGTGTGTCTCTGTGTGTCTGTGTGTATATGTGTGTGTCTGTGTATGTCTGTGTGTGTATGTGTCTGTGTCTGTGTATGTGTGTCTCTGTGTGTCTCTGTGTGTGTGTGTATGTGTCTCTGTGTGTATATGTTTGTGTGTATGTGTGTATGTGTGTGTATGTGTGTGTCTTGTGTGTCTATATATGTGTGTGTATGTGTGTGTGTCTGTGTGTGTGTGTATGTGTGTGTAACTGCACAGCCAGTTTGGAGATCAAACTACTGAGAGTGTCTCACAATGCCTCACATTTGCAAGACTAAAGCCTGAAGTTAAGATTATAGTCTGTGCTACAGACTGGATGTTTGTGTCCAAAATTCATATGTTGAAGTGCTAATCCCCAATGTGATGGTATTTGGAGGTGGGACTTTTGGGAAGTAATTAGGGTTAAGTTAGGTCATGAGGGTAAGGACTTCATGATGGAATGAATGCCCTTATAACAGGAAAAAGAGCCCTAGCTGGTTTGGCTCAGTGGATAGAGCATTGGCTTGTGGACTGAAGGGTCCCATGTTCAATTCTGGTCAAGGGCACATGCCTGGGTTGCCCGCTCATCCCTGGTAGGGGGTGTGCAGGAGGCAGCCAATCAATGATTCTCTCTCATCATTGATGTTTCTATGTCTCTCTCACTCTCCCTTCCTCTCTGAAATCAATAAAACAATAAAAGGAAAAAGAGATACAGTTCTCTCTCTATGTCATGTGAGGAAATAGCAGGAAGTCAGCTGTTTGCAAACCCAAGAAGAGAATTCTCATCAGATACTGGATTAGCTTGTACCTTGATCATGGACTTTCTAACTTCCAGAGCTATGAGAAATAAATATTTTTAAAATAATTTTTTATTGCTTGATTTGAGAGAGAGATTTCTTGTTCTACTTATTTGTGCATTCATTGGTTGATTCTTTATTATTATTACTAGAGGCCCAGTGCACGGATTTGTACACTGGTGGGGTCTCTCAGCCTGGCCTGCACCCTCTCGCAATCTGGTACCCCTTGGGGGATGTTGGACTGCCGGTTTTGGCCCAAAACCAGCAGTCCAACATCCCCCAAGGGATGTAGTAGTGCGCAAAGCGGCAGGTAGCCAGGGAGGAGCCCAAGCCTAGGCTGAGCACCGAGCTGCTCCCTCTCATCTTGGCCCCACTACGCTCAGTAGTGCTGCCTCAGAGGCCAGAAAGGCTCGGGCTGCAGGAGCTGCACTCGCCAGCCGTGAGCCCCCCATCTTGTGCTCATAGGTCAGCTGAATAGAGCTCCCGCTGTAGGAGCGCACTGACCACAGGGGGCAGCTCTTGCGTTGAATGTCTGCCCCCTGGTGGTCCATGAACATCATAGCAACCAGTCAACTGGTCATTCAGTCACTTAGGCTTTTATATATGGAGATATTATTTTTTAAATATATTTTTATTGCTTTCAGAGAGGAAGGGGGAGGGAAAGAGATAGAAATATCAATGACGAGAGAGAATCATTGATTGGTTTCCTCCTGAATGCCCCCCACTGGGGATGTAGCCTGAAACCTAGGCATGTGCCCTTGATGGGAATCAAACCCTGGACCCTTCAGTCTGCAGGCTGACACTCTATTCACTGAGCCAAACCAGCCAGGGCAATTGATTGATTCTTATATGTGCCCTGATTGGGATGGAACCCACAACCTTGGTGTTTTGGGACAATGCTCTTACCAACTGAGATACTGGTCAAGGCCAAAATATATATTTTTTGTTTATGTCAACTAGCCTATGGTATTTAGTGATAGCAGTCCAGATTAAGGTAGTCTATCACTTTGGAAAAGAACAGAATTAATTGACCTCATGAGCCTTTTTTTTCCTAATTAGTTTAACTAGTTGGCCTGCTCTTTGAGGGAGTGCTGAGATAGGAGGTAAAGATATTCCCTGAAAGAGCAAGAAAATTAAGGAAATAAATATTGTTCTTCTCAATCATAGTGCCATTGAAGAGATTTTGTGCTCTAAGAATTCTATCATCAGTAATAGGACTATCCCAACCTCTATTATTTTCCCATACATTGCTTCTTTCTTCAAAGTATTATTCAAAAGGCACTCTGTAGTTATTTTTCAGTTTTCATAATAGTATCTGTGAAAGTTGCTCATTCCAGTTTGCATTAAAAAAATTGGGGCATAGAAGTTATTCCATATCAGGCAGAGCATCATTAAGAAAAGCTTAACTCTTCTGTTAAACATTTTTTCTTTGTTATATTGTTTAATTCTTTACTATAACCTTTGGTTAATATATGCTTGAGAATATTTTAAAAGTACAGATATATCACCCAAATCAAAATATTTTCCCATTTCCTTAAATTACTCTAATTAAAATATTTTTAGGTAGAGTGGAAACAACCCTAATGACTATCAAATGATGCACAGGTAAACAAAATGCGGCATGTCCATATAATGGAATATTACCTAATCGTAAAAAGAAATGAGGTACTTACATATGCAACAACATGGATTAATCTTGAAAATATCATGCTAAGGGAAAGACAGACACAAAAAGCCAAATATTGATTCCATTTACATGAAGTGTCCAGATAGGCAAATCCATAGAAACAGAAAGTATATTCATGGTCCTTAGGACTGGAGGTGGAAACAAGCAGTTACTGCAAATAGGTTGTTTTTTTCCAAGATAAAATGTTCTAAAATTGGGTTGTGGGGATGCTTTCATAAGCATTGAATTGAACACTTAAAAGCATCAACCCGAGCATATGCCCTGACCAGAATCGAACCTGTGACCTTTCAATGCATGGGATGATGCTCAACCAACTGAGCCACACTGGCCAGGGCACAATAGCTATTTTTTCAAGGCATCAGAAATCAACCAAAGCAGCCAGGCTCTAAAGGGCCAATATCCGGGATAGGTGATACCAACATTCAAGACTGCTTTTTCACCGAAAGCACTGGCTGATTTCTAAACTGTATGAGAGGACAAGAGGCTGAAACGCCAAGCAGAAAGCAGCTACTGAGAGGCTATAAAGGTAAACAAAGGATTGGCAGTCTTATAGTGCTGGGAGAGAAATGCTGAAGTTCAAGGCCTGCCAAAGAGGAGGAACCTTGCTAAATACTCATTTTCAGTAGAGAACCTTAAAGGACTATGATCTAGGGCAGGGTTTCTTAACTCTGGCACTATTGACTTGTTGGACTAGGTAATTTGTGTGTGTTGGGGTGGGGCCTATTTGTGCTTGTAGAATGTGTACAGCATATCTGGCCTTTACCTACTACAGGTCAGTAGCACCCATCCCCAACCATGACAATCAATAATGTCCCAGATATTGCCAAATGTACCCTGGGAGCCAAAATCATCGATTGCCCTCAAGTTAAGGAATTCAGCTTTAATCATCTCAGTTTCTTATTGGACAGTGGTGCTTGGCTCTTACTCTGATGCTAGAAATAAAATTAAATCTTCTCTGTAGGAAGATAATGACATCCAGATCCTCTATAATTTTTCACCCACAGTGTTTGGACCTTAATCAATATTTAGTAATCATTCGAGGAGACAATGACAAATGACCCAAACCCAAGAGCAAAAACTAGACAACAGCAACAAAAAAGACCTACATATGGCTAAATATTGAAGTTACAAGAGAAGGACTTTAACATAAGCATGACTAACATGTTCAAGGAATTAATTAAAAGAGGGAGAATTTCACCAAAACAATGGAACCTATAGAAAAATCAAATGGGAATTATAAACAAAAATTATAATTTATAATTTACTAATTATAAATTATAAACTAAACAAACTGAATAAGCATAAGAAAGAGAACCATCATAAACTAGAAGATAGATAAGTATAAAATATTCAAACTGAAGTACAAGGAAAACCAAGGATGGAAAAGAAATGAGCATAAGAGACATAGGAAACAGGTGCAAACCTAATATATATATTCAGAGGCCCAGAAAGAGAGGAGAAAGAGATTAAGCAGAAGCAATATTTACAGAAATAATGGCTGAGAATTTATGCTGATTAAAGGCATCAAGCAATAGACCCAAGAAGCTCTATGAACCCCACACCTGTATTCATATATGCCAGTAATTATGTTAAATGTAAATGGATTAAATACTCTAATTAAAATACAAATATATCAGTCTGAATTAAAAAGAAACAGCTATATGCTACTCAAAAAATGCACTTTAATTATAAGGACATAGGGACTGAAAAAAATTATGGAAAAAGTTATACTATGTATACATTAACCAAAATAAATCTAGAATAGCTCTAAAAAATCACATAAAGTAGATTTTTAAGCAGGAACTATTTTAAAGGGGGACATTTCATAAACTGATAAAGTAACCAAATTAATAAGAAGATATGATCATCAAAAGTTTGTATTTACTTTGCAGTCATGGACTCAAAATACATAAAGGAAAAACTGAGAAAATGAAAAAGAGAAATGAACAGATCTACAAATGTAACAGGAAATTTTAACATAACTCTCTCAGAAACTGATAGAACAGGAAGATAAATAAATCAGATGAGATGTAAACAACATAATTTAATGACATTGGAAAACTAAAGCTAATTGATATACAAAGAACACTACTCCCAACACCTGCAATATACATGAACTACTATAGTGCACATGGAATACTGAACAAAATGGATTACATGCTGGGCCAAAAAACAAGTCTTTACAATTTCAAAGGACTAAAATTATACACATTCCTCTCATTCTAGTAGAATTAAGCTATAACTTGTTAACAAAATGATAACTAGGATATCCCCAAATGCTTGAAGATTAAGCAATATAATTTCAAATAAACCCATGAGTCAAGAAGAGGTCACAAAATAGAAAATAGACACACAAAAAAGAAAACATTTTGAACTTAATAATAGCTGATTTGGACTGAATGTTTGTGTCCTCTAGAAAAATTTTTGTTTTGTTTTGTTAATCCTCACCTGAGGGGAGATATATATATTAGAAGCCCAGCGCACGAAATTCATGCATGGTGGGGGGCGGGTCCCTCAGCCTGGCCTGCACCCTCTCGCAATCCGGAACTACTGGCTTCTAACCGCTTGCCTGCCTGCCTGCCTGACCACCCCTAACTGCCTCTGCCTCTGCCTTGGCCCCCTCCACCGTAGCTTTGTCTGGAAGGACATCCAGAAGATGTCTGGTCTAATTAGCATATTGCCCTTTTATTAGTATAGATACATATATATATTTTTTTTTAGAGAAAGTGGAAGGGAGGGGAGAGACAGAGAGAAACATTGATGTGAGAGAGATACATTGATTGATTGATTGATTGCCTCCTGCAGGCACCCCAACCAGGGAGGGAAATGGAGCCTACAACTGAGGTATGTGCCCTTGACCAGAATTGAACCTGGGACTTTTCAGAACATGGGCTGATGCTCTATTCACTGAGTTAAGCAGGCTAGGGTTCCCCTGGCAAATTTTAAGTTGAAATCAAAACCACACTTTGAGAAAAAAGAAATAGAGATGGATAAATAAGACTAGCCAAGGTCATCAGTGGTGACTTTGGCATCATGGAGGGACTAATGACACCAGTCCACGCCATCACTGCCACCCAGAAGATTGTGATGAACCCTCTGAGAAGCTGTGGTATGATGGCCAAAGGGGCTGCCCAGTACATGATCCCTGTGTCTACTGGTGCTGCCAAAGTCATCCCTGTGCTAACTGGAAACTCACTGGCGTGGCTTCCATGTCTCTGCTCCCAGTGTGTTGGTCATGGATCTGACCTGCCATCTGGAGAAAACTGCCAAATATGATAACATCAAGAGAGTGGTGAATCAGGCTTCAGAGAGCCTCATAAAGGCATCCCAGGCTACACTAAAAGCCAAGTTGTCTCCTGCAACTTTAACAATGACACCCACTCTTCCATCTTCAAAGCTGGGGTTGGCATTGCTCTCAGCCTCCACTTTGTCAAGCTCACTTCCTGTTATTACATGAATTTGGCTACAGCAACAGGGTGGTAAGGAGTAAGAGCCTCCTGGACCACCAGCCCCAAGAGCATGAGAGGAAGAGAGAAGCTGCTGGGAAATCTCTGCCGCAACTCCATCCCCAACACACTGAGAATCTCCTATCCTCACTCAGTTCCCACCCCAGACCCTCGAAGAAGGAGATGGGTTTAGGTAGCCTTATCTTATAATGTACCATCAACAAAATACACTGTACCCAGCCCCTCAACCCTGCAAAAAAGGACTTAATTAGGGTTGGATAGAAGGATAATTAGGTGTTAAAACAAATATGCTAAAATGTTAATAGCAGAATCTAGGGGACAGGTATACGAAAATTAGTTGTAAAATCTTTTCATTTTCCTATGTTTGAAAACTTTCACAATAAAATGTTGGGATCAGAGCTTACTAAAAGATTGGGACTCATAATGGAATACAGGTGGTAAGTTAATGGGAATCATGTTACTACAGTGTTAAAGCAACCTGCAAGGTAATGTGAGAAGTAATTACACGTATGGACTGAGTGTGTTTACACATTGCCATCATCTAAAGACTTAATTGAGTGCTTATCTAACATGACCTTTGCTTTAATTCCTGACAAGAAATGATTACAGGGCGTGTCAACAGAAAAACATCAATCAATTGCTACGCAGTACAGGTTAAGTCATGTGCATTGAAGACAAAGAAGGTCTTGTATTGCATTTTTTCCCCTCCAAGCCCAGGATGAGTGCTCACAGAAGAACGACTTGGATTACAATTAGAAAGTATTCGACAATCTTAAAGTGTAAGTGCTTTCTGTCATTCAATAATTTAACTAATTGGACAACTGTTTATTGGAAGTTTACTATCTGCTGGCACTGTACAAGGGGCTGAGGAGTTTTAAAAAATGAGGTGAATAAGAAAATAAAATAATACCAGGTCTCATGGGGCCTACATTCCAGTGAAGAGACAAAGACCAAACAAACAAGTAAAATATACGTCACGTGGTGGTAAGTTTGATGGAGAAAAATAAGGAGAAGGGAAAGGGGGTAGCGTGCTCTGGGGTGAAGATGAGACTGGATTGTAATTCTAAGTAGGACAGATGGTTAGGAAAAGATGTCTCCAGAAAATAACTTTAAAAATATTTTGTTCTTTATTGTAATTGATTTGAGAGAGAGAAAGAGAGATATAAATTTGTTGTTCCACTTATTGATGCATTCATTGGTTGATTCTTGTATGTGCCCTGACTGGGGATTGAACCCACCAACCAACTGAGCTACCCAGCCAGGGTCCCAGAAAGTAACTTTTGAGCAAAAATTAGAAGGAGTAAGCCAGGTAGGGATCTGAGCGAGAAACATTCCAGGCAGAGAAACTGGCCCCTGTAAATTCCCTAAACTGAGAACATACCCAGTGGGTCCAGGGGACAGCAAGGAGACCAGAAGGCTGGAGCAGAGTGTGGGGAAAATGGGAGGAGATGAGGGCAGGGAAGTGGGGATGCAGACTGGGAGACGCTGTATAAGAGTCTCAAGATCTTGTATAAGTCACTATGGCCAGGGGAGGATTTGCAGCAGAAGAGTGACATGATTGGACTTACATTAAACATTTGTTGCCGAAACTGGTTTGGCTCAGTGGATAGAGCGTCCGCCTGTGGACTGAAAGGTCCCAGGTTCGATTCCGGTCAAGGACATGTACCTGGGTTGCGGACACATCCCCAGTGGGAGATGTGCAGGAGGCAGCTGATCGATGTTTCTCTCTCATTGATGTTTCTAACTCTCTGTCCCTCTCCCTTCCTCTCTGTGAGAAATCAATAAAATATATTTTTAAAAAAACCAAAAAACAAAAAACAAAACATTTGTTGGCTATAGGTGCTGTGAAGATGCCAAATGACTAAGATACCAACCACAGGACTAAGACTCTGCGGTAGAGAGCTAACTGCTGAGATTCACAAACTCGTAGGACACAGGGCAGGGTGTGATGAGTTACAAACTACACACCAGCCAGGGGGAGCTCATTGCCTCCTAGGTGGTCAGGGAAGGCTCAGCAGGACAGGATGGGTGGAGGAGACTTTGGCTGACAAAGACGAAGGGAGGGCACTAGAGAGAAGGGACATCATCTGGGAAGATGCATGAAGATGAGAATGCAAACCATGGCAGGGACATGGGACTTGTCAGAAGTGGCAGGAGGGAAGGTTGAGGGGATGCGCTATGGGGGCCATCTCTAAGAAGGTCTTTGTTCTTTTGAATGCTGTTCTAAAAAGCTTGGGCCTTATAGGTGTAGGAAACCATCAGAATCTATAAGCATAGAAGTTGGTCATTAGCTGTAAAGTTAATATGGGCAGTGAAACCCTAGCTGGTTTGGCTCAGTGGATAGAGCGTCAGCCTGCAGACTAAGGGGTCCCAGGTTCTATTCTGGTCAAGGGCACATGCCAAGGTTGTGGGTTCAGTCCCTAGTGTGGGGGTGCAGGAGGCAGCCGATTCTCTCTCATCATTGACGTTTCTATCTCTCTCTCCCTCTCCCTTCCTCTCTGGAATCAATAGAAATTTTTAAAAATATATGGGCAGTGAAGTTTCTTTTCTTTGTTTATTTTTTCCAATTTTAAAAATAACTTTTTTATTTTTCATCGTGGTAAAAAAAATTTACCACCTTAATCATTTTTAAGTTCAGCAGTGTTAAGTATTGTGTGCAATAAATATTCACAATTTTTCATCTTGCCAAACTAAAACTGTACCCATTAAACAATAACTCCCCATTCCTTCCTCCCCCAGTTCCTCTCAATCACCATTCTACTTCTGTCTATGAATTTCACTACACTATGTACTTCATAAAAGTGGATTTATACAGTATTGTCTTTCTGTGATTGGCTTATTTCACTTAGCATAATGTCCTCAAGGTTTATCCAAGGTTTGTAGCACGTGACAAAATTTCCTTCCTTTGTCAGGTCAAATAATATTCCACTGAATATATTATCTCACACAGTTTTTAAAAATATATATTTTTATTGATTTCAGAGAGGAAGGGAGAGGGAGAGAGAGAGAAACATCAATGATGAGAAAAAATCACTGATCAGCTGCCTCGTGCACGTCCCTCACTGGGGATGGAGCCCCCAACCCAGGCATGTGCCCTGACCAGGAAACAAACCATGACCTCCCAGTTCATAGGTCAATGCTCAACCACTGAGTCATGCTGGCCAGGCTCACACATTTTGTTCAACCATTCAACTACTGATGGACACTTGTGTTGCTTCCATGTCTTGGACATTCTGAATAATACTGCTATGATCATGGGTGTGCAGATGTCTCTTTTAGATCCTGTTTTCACTTCTTTTGGATATATGCCCAGAAGTGGCACTGCTGGATCATGTGGTAATTCTATTTTTAATGAGTTGGGGAATCACCATATTATTTCAATAGCAGTGGCATCATTTCACGATCTTCCCAACAATACACAAGGGCTCTAGTTTCTCCCCATCATTATGAACTCTTGTTCTTTGCTTTTGTGTGTGGCCATTTCTAATGGGTGTGAGATTTTATTCTTTGTTTTTAATTGAAGTAGTACTCTCCAATTTCCTCCACCCCTTCTCATTTTAAGCATCCCAATCTCTTACACCAAGCGGACTTCCCATTAACTCTCTTATTTCTACTTTTCTAGAACTAGCTGTAACATATAGGAGTCCAAGCTGGAAAAAGTAGGAGTGGCCCCCCAACTCCACAGCATTCCCCTTTACTTGCCAATTTACCTCAGGGGAACTGAGCATAAACTTTGCTTTTTTTTTTGAGGTTCTGTAAACATAACGTAATTTTTAGCATTATATTTTTAACCAGATTTAACCACAAAACACTTCAGAAGTCCAAGAGAGACGAATTTTATGTGTAGTTCCCCTAAAAGTGAAAGTGGACTGTGGTGTCCTCTGCAAACAGTGATAGCAGCCCGACAGGAAAGTTTTTTGGGCTCCTTACTTAATCCGCATCCCATTTTTATTGTTTGACTGTTAAGAGGTGTCTCCAGTTGATTAGATAAGGAATTCTAAGCAAGGGTGGAGGAGGAAGATGATAACATTAAAGACTTTTCTCTTTCAGTTCCTGCTCTCTGAAGCTTGCCTTCGTCCTCTGAATTTCTCTCAAGGAGATCCATTTACTAACTGCATCCTTGCCAAGTTTTGTCTCTTGTTTGAAAGTTTTATGCTTTGACTAAAAAGTCTTTGATTTTTTTTCCTTCTGCCCTTAAAAAAAATTGCTGTAGTTAAGTGCCCTGGGACAAATTCTGCCCTTAGTTATTATTTCTATGGCATTTGTACTGCACACATAAGCAAACTCTGAGGTTGATTCTCTTACAAACTTTTAATAATAACGTACATCTGTATATTATTTTATAGTGTAGAAAATGATTGCACATACATTTGTTCATTTGCTACACACATACACACGCAAACTGTGCAATAGATAAGGCAGAAACATTTAGTCTTATTTTATAGGCAAAGTAACTGAGACTCAGAAAGGTTAAGTGGCTGGTCCAGTGCTACACAGGCACAGACGGGACTCAAACCCAGATCTTCTGGTTCTTAAATCTGTGCGAAGAAGGGTTTCATTTTGTTTTTATAATTACAGAATTATAAATACACATACAAAGACAGATTATTATATTATTCCTGGACCATGTATGGTGCTTCCAAAAGATACGAAAAGTGAGGAAGAAAATATGTCAGGGAAAGTAACCAAATTTATGAAATGCACACAGGTAAGAACCATGCAGGAACTGTTTGGAAGAAATACGATAGATTGCAAACTACTAGAGGACAATGACTGAGGTTTATTCATTTTTGTATTTTAGATAATCCCCAGCACCAGCATCTTGCACTTAGTACCAAATGAATGAATGCAATTCCCTGGAGTCTTACAGGAAACTTGTCAAGGGTTCAGTGGAAGAACTTCATGAAAGTGTAATAAAAACACTTGAATAACAAGTTCAATGAATCTTTCATGACAGTGTCTCAGAAAATAAATAAATAAATAAATAAATAAATAAGCGCCAACTAGGAAACTGGGACTTCTGCTTCCCTACAGCCACAGATAGGAAGAGAGGAGGAAAGAGGTGAAGAGCTGGCCTTGGCTTGCTATGACTCTCATTCCATCCACCTGAGGCTCCTCTGGTTGAAAACAGATGCAAAATTGGACAAAAAACTTGTGCTAAGAATTTCCATTTTTCTAATCTGTCCTCATTGTGTTTTTTTTGTTTTATTTTATGACTTGATTTTATTTTATTGTCCTCATTGTTTTGATGCACATAGTGATGTTGCTAACCCACCAATTGATCCTAACGTCTGTGGTCTTCTGGGGCAGTGCCTGGCCCACAGCAGGTGCTCAGTACATGTCACTAAAAGAATGAATGAATGAATGTCAGAGGTTAACGAGGAGCAGACAAGAGCAGCCTGGTGAGCCGAGAAACCCTGGAAAAGGAGGGTCCTAATGCACTCGCTTTCCTAGCTGCCACTAAAAAGTGGGGCTTTGGGTTTGAAGAAGCAGCACTTTTCTGTCTCTCTCTCCTTCAGATTTAGGAAGGAAAACCCCCACAAATTACAAGGTAAGTCCCTTGGCAAGAGCTCCTTAGAGGGTTGTATGCTGGTTACATCACCAGTGACATCCACTGGTGCTTCTGGAGTTCACTTTTCCAAACAGTTATAGGGGTTATGATGACTTATTTCACAATTCTAATTCTGAGAAGGTAAACTAGAAACTTCTAAATAAATTCATACTTTAAATGTTTAAAGGAAATCTGTAAAAATTTCTTTGTATATTGATTTTGTCAGTCCTTATTGGTTTCCTAAGTATATATTTTCATATTCCCAATTTTGTCTATAGTAAGGCTAATCTATATTTTGCAAATGTCATTTAGGTCCAGTTGATTAATGGTGCTGTTCAGTTCAGCTACATCCCAAGTGATTTTCTGCTGGCTGGGCCTATTTTTTACTGATGGAGGGGTGTTGAAACCTCCAACTATCATAGTGGATTTCATCTATTTCCCTTTGTGATTCTGTCAGTTTTTACCTCATGTATTTTGATTCCATTGTCAGGCACATACATATTACGGATTATGTGTTCTTAAAGAAGTGAACCCCTTATTATGTAACTAGAGGCCCAGTGCATGAAATTTGTGCACTGGTAGGGTCGCTATCGGCTGCAGGCTGCCAGCGCCGGGGCCTCCCCTAGCCACCTGCCAGTGCCACCTGCCAGCACCAGGGCCTCCCTCCCTTCCCCCTGCCAAACTCCCGGAAGAACTCCAGTGGAGGGGACAATTTGCATACTACGCTTTTATTATATAGGATGCTTCTCTTTATCTATGATAATTTTCCTTATTCTGAAGTCTGAAATTAATATTCTATCCCAGCTTTCTATTAGTGAATGTGGGCATTTTACAGCTTTCTTCACTCCTTTACTTTTTACCTATATGTCTTTATATTTAAAGTGGGTTTCTTATAGACAACTTATTGTTGGGTCTTACTGATTGTTGTAGGTGGTAGGAATGGCACCAGAGGTCTGACTGGTGGGGTCAGACTAAACCTGGGTTCAGCAACCTCGGTACTCGGGTTCTGGCTAGGAAAGAATTCAGAGCCAAGACCCAAAATGTAAGAGAACATTTATTTGGTAAATTACAGAGGTAGAGGAAGTAATTTGTAGAAGAGATGGGCTGAAGAAATGAGTTATGGAGGCAAAGTAGGGGCCCTAAGGAGCTTGAGAATAAGAAAGGTAATGAGAGAGGGAAGGGGGAAGAGTAAGAGAAAGGGAAAAGGAAAAGGGAAAGGCACTCCAGGGAGGGGGAGCGCACTGAGTCCTCCGTCCTAAGGGTTTTCAGGGTGGAGCTTTTAGGGGAGGTCCCAGGGGAAGATCTTAATAGAAATTCAGCAGCTTTCCAGGTGTGTCTTTTCAGGATCTAGGTTTCCACTGATTGATTGGTCAGTGCCAGGGCAGGGGGTCATTATTCAATGCAGAAAGTCCTAAGGGCAGCCAAGAGGTCTGGTTTGGTTTTATTGCTTTACTGGGCCTGGGGCTGAAATACAACTGAGATGTTATTTAAGGAGAATAGTACAGGTGGTCCTAACCTAGGGGAAGAAAGGTCACTCTGGGGTTGAGGTCCCATTCTACAATTGTCCATTGCTAGGCACCTGGGGTTTTCCACCCTGGTGACCTTTAGTACCTGGCCCATCATCCCTGCTCTACTCATGTCTGTCTAACTGCCTACTACATTATTATTTAAACTGCTCTGACAGTCTCTGTCTTTCAATTAGTGTTCCTTGGACCATTCACATATAAAGTGATGGATTGCTGTCTACCATGTTTGTAACTATTTTTTGTTTGTTGCACTTGTTCTTTGTTTCTTTTTTAAATCTTCTCTTTTTTTGTCTTCTCTGATTTTAATTGAGCATATCATATAATTTCATTTTCTCTCCTCTCTTAGAATATCAATTATATTTCCTTTTCAAAAAAATATTTTTAGTGGAGGACCTAGTTTGCAACACATATTTGCAACTAGCCTAAGTCCACTTTCAAATAATGTTATCCAGCTTCATGGATAGCGTAGGTAGCTTTTTGTAGAGTGTTCCTGATTCCTTTCTCCAATCCCTTATAACATTTATATCATTGAGTTCATTTATCTATATGCTATAATCATCCAATATGTTGTTACAGTTATTACTCTGAACAAACAGTTATCTGTTAGATAGATTAAGAATAAGAAATACTATCTTGTTTTACCTTCATCTATTCATCTCCAACATATTTTCTTTCTTTATGTAGATTTGAGATTCAACCTAAATGATTTTTTCTTCTCTCTGAAGAACTATAAATCTCTTACAGGCAGGTCTACTGGTGATGAATTCCCTCATTTTTGTTTGTCTAAGATTTTTTTTTTTCCTTCACTTTTGAAGGATAACTTCACTGGATATGGACTTGTAGGTTGGTAGGGTTTTCTTTCAACATTTTAAATAGTTCACTCCACTCTCTTCTTGCTTGCATGGTTTCTGATGAAAAGTCACATATAATTCCTCTATTTACTCCTTTTTAATAAGATTTACCCCACCCTAGCTTCTTTTAAGATTTTCTTTCTGTCTTTGGTTTTCTGAAATTTAAATATGATATTCTTAGGTGTAGATTTTTGGCATTTTTTCATTTTTTATATTCTCTAAGCTTCCTGGATCTGCAGTTTTTTCTCAGTCATTAATTTTGAAAAATTTTCGGCCATTACTAACCCAAATATTTCTTCTGCCACTTTTATTCTTTCTTCTCCTTCTATTATTCCAGTTATACATATGTTATGCCTTTTGTATTTTCCCACAATTCCTGCATATTCTGTTCTGGTTTTTGTTTGTTTTTTCATTTTTTTGTTCTCTTTATATATCAGTTTGGGAAATTTTTATGGACATATCATCAAGTTCACTGATTCTTTTCTCAGCTCAGCTGTGTCTAGTGTATTGATAAATCCATCAAGGCTTTAGTCCGTTCACACTTTTGATTTCTATCATTTTTTTTTCATTCTTTAAGATTTCAATTTCTCTGTTTTTCCATGTTGTCAACTTATATTATTAAATTTATTAACATATTAATCATAGTTGTTTCAAGTTTCCTATCTGATAATTCCAAAATCTGTATCATATCTGAGTCTAATTCTGATTATTAGTGTCTCTTCAGACTGCTTTTCTTTGTTTTTTTTTTTTGTTTGTTTGTTTGTTTGTTTGTTTTTAGCATGCTTGCCATTTTTTGCTGAGAGGGGGACATGGTATTTTAGATAGTAAGAACTATAGTAAATACACCTTACTGTGAGAGTTTATGTTAACTTGACTGGGAACTGGGCTGTTTTATGTTTTTCATAGATTGAGATGCCAGAAACTTTCATTTCCTCCAATGTTCTTGTGTTTTTTTCTGGTAACACTAAGACAATAAGTTACCAAGAAACTTAGACAAGTGTTGAAATTCAAGCTACATCATTCTTAGTGTTACCAGACAGCTCCCGTGCTGAGAGTTGTCCCTGCTTTGGCACAGTCCTGGACCTTTCACGTGTCAGGCAACCAGGGGACCCCCAGGTCCTTGACTCGCCCAGGAAAGATTTCAAGGATGAATCAGAGTGAGAATAAAGCAGGTTTTTATTCAGCTAAAGAAAAAGAAAGAGGCCAGGGCATGGGGCCTACTATGAAAGAAGCAGAAACTATGCTTCCCAGTGGATGTGAGCTAACTCAAGAGTGAGCTTGTGCAGGTGGTCAGTTCTTGGGATTTTATGTATTGGGGGGGGGGGGGGGGGGCGTGTTTTCAAGCTTTGTGGCGCCAAATTCTGACTCTGCCTTCTGGTTGGAAGCGGGCCTTGTTCCTAACATGGTCCTTTCTGGAAGTGTCATGGCATTCATCCCCTTTGATCCCCTTTCTACTTGTGGTGTAAGGTTTTTTTGTTTTAATTCTTTATTAGTTAAGGTATTAGAAATGTGTCCCCATCCCCCCCATTAAATCCGCCCCCCCCCCCCCACTCATGCTCTTATCCCCCTGTTGTCTATGTCCATTGGTTTGGCTTATATGCATGCATACAAGTCCTTTGGTTGATCTCTTCCCCTTGCCCCCTCCCTCCCCTACTTTCCCTCTGGGGATTAATAGTCCGATCACTGTTTCTCTGTCTTTGGATCTGTACCTGTTCATCAGTCTATGTTGCTCTCTATATTCCACAAATGTGTGAAATCATGAGGTATTTATCTTTCTCTGACTGGCTTATTTCACTTAGCATAATGCTCTCCAGTTCCATCCATGCTGTTGCAAAAGGCAAGAGTTCCTTCTTTTTTACCGCAGCGTAGAATTCCATTGTGTAGATGTACCACAGTTTTCTAATCCACTCATCTGTTGATGGGCACTTAGGCTGTTTCCAAATCTTAGCTATGGTGAATTGTGCTGCTATGAACATAGGAGTGCATATATCCTTTCTGATTGGTGTTTCTGGCTTCTTGGAATATATTCCTAGAAGTGGGATCACTGGGTCAAATTTTTAGTTCCATTTTTAGTTTTTTGAGGAAGCTCCATACTGTTCTCCACAGTGGCTGCACCAGTCTGCATTCCCACCAACAGTGCAGAAGGGTTCCTTTTTCTCCACATCCTCTCCAGCACTTGTTTGTTAATTTGTTGATGATAGCCATTCTGACAGGTGTGAGATGATACTGCATTGTCGTTTTGATTTGCATCTCTTGTATAATTAGTGACTTTGAGCATGTTTTCATATGTCTTTCTGCCTTCTGTATGTCCTCTTTCGAAAATTGTCTATCTAGGTCCATTGCCCATTTTTTGATTGGATTATTTATCTTTCTATTGTTAAGTTGCATGAGTTCCCTGTAAATGTTGGAGATTAAACCCTTATCGGTGAAATCATTGGCAAATATGTTCTCCCATGCAGTGGGTCTTCTTGTTGTTTTGTTGATGGTTTGTTTTTTTTTTGCTGTGCAAAAGCTTTTTATTTTGATGTAGTCCAAGTTTTTTATTATAATGGTGGTATAACGTGCTTTGGGGACAGTCTCTGGTCAATTTTTCCTTCATCTCAGATTGATCTGGTCCTAGCCAGTCTTGTCATGGACCTCTACAACCACCACAGGGGTTTTCCTGCCATAAACTGTTTCTCTTTGATCATGCCCAGAGGTTCAGGCTCTGGTGAGAGGATGTTGGCTCCTACTTCTTCATTCCACTTGTTGGGATTTTTCCTTAACTGCTTTCTGTCCTGTCTCATTTGTTCCTAACTTTTTATGCTACAACTGTGTGCATGTCAGATGCATTCCTCCTTCCCCTTGATTGGGTTATGATAGAAGAAAATATCAGGAAGAGAGAGTTGCACAAGCTTCTCTATTCTGCCAAAGGTTTCATTTAAGCATGAACAAACAAGTTGCATAAATCAAGTGCTTCAAAGTCTGCAGGAGGGAGGTGCAGTTGCCTTGTTGAAAGAGAGCCATTCATGGAACGTATATGAGTGAAGGAGGAGTCACTTGGCTAGATCTCAAGATCTGACTAAACTCACTTAGATGATGAGTTTCCACTGTTTTCAGACTGAAAAGGTTACCACTCAGCAATTGCCCTGGTAGCCACGGCAGCCATGAGCCTAGGGACACGAGGTCTGAAGAAGGAACAATGAAAGAGGAAGCTGGGTACCCTCACACTTTTCCGTTATTCTCCCCTCTTGGTGGCACTACCCTCTCTTCTCTCTCCTCAAAAGTACCCAATTTTTGCAAGTCTAGGTCTCAGCCATTGGTCAGTCACAGTAACCTTGACCTTCTTGCTCCCATCACCAACATATCTCAGAACATGCAAAGAAATATTTATATTTTGACAAAGGGTACCTTAAAATGAAGATGCTTCTAATATAGTAACCTAGGATGTGGAGAGTATGTTTTTCAGGCAAAGAATCCTATCTGTACCCCTTATACCTCATGCCCTAAAAGGTTGCCAGTCCTCCTTATTCATAAGAATGATTTGCCCTTAACCCCTTTTATTAAGGACAATGGAAATAATAAATATGAATCTCCTTCAAAAAGTAATTTTAGGAACACAGGTAAAGAACCAAAGGGGTATGCCTCTATAACAGCAAACACCTGAATACAGTCCACAGGTACCATACTTCTCTTTGAAACTACTGCCAAATGCAATTGTTCAGAGCATAATTTTTGTTTTGTTTTTAAATTAGTGGAGAAATTTCTCAGAGAAAGGAAAAACTTGTAAGAGGAAATTATTTAAAGCCAATGCAGAGTAACTTCCTGGTTTCACCTTTTCAAATTCTGTTTCATTTTTCAAAGCAAAACTCTTCTACATTTGAGGAAAAAAAGTTGAATCCAACTTACTTTTCTGTATCATGACTTTATTCTCATCCATCTCCAACATGACTTTGAGGTTCTGAATATCAATCCTAGACAAAAGCTCATATTATAAAGAAAAAATAAATCTTTATTTTTAACCAGATAAAGAATCCAATAATTTTTTTCATCATCGAGTGGGAAAGAGCATTGAGATACTTACCATCCATATACTTAGGAGTCAAACCTGTAATGGTATGTTTAAACCCAGGCATTTCTTTTCTAAAAAGATAAGAGAAAACAAAGGATAATTCAGAGAGGAGTGAGAAATCTAACAAAATTACAGAAATAGACTTAAATATTATAAGACATTTTGGATGCTAAGAACTTATTTTTAGCTACTTGGTTGTAATATAGTTAATTGTTATGATAGCAGTGTGATTAAATTTTAAAATATTTGTAACTTCTAAGATGTACACTAAACTATCTAAGGATTAAATGGCATGATATTTGGAATATGCTTTAAAACATTTCAGTTTAAAGAAAAAGAGGAGAGAGGGAGGGAGGGAGGGAGGGAGGGAGTAATGGGGGAGGAAGGAAGAAAGAAATAGATGAAACTTTCGACTTAAAAAAATGTCCAAACCCATAGAGAATATTTATCAGTTTATTTGAACCAAACTAACTACATATGCTGGGGACAAAGATCTCAAATGCTCTGGAGAATAACAGTTTTGCAACTTCTTTTATGCATTTGAGATTAAGGAGGGAATATAAAGAAGATTATATGGAGGGGGTAAAAAAGTAAGGAGGGGATTGGATTACAGGATAGTTAAGATTATATGCTTTCTTAAGGGTAGTTATGGTTTATACCAAAAATGTGTTAACCTAGAAGCACCAAAATAATAGACAGGGCTTGCTTAAGGCAAAGATAAACCTTTTACTACAAAGTAAAGGGGGGAGGGCAGACACCATTGAGCCCATTACTGCGTATATTATACTGTTATATTATTCTCTCTATTTTGTCTTTTAAAATTTTTCATAGTAAAAAAATTTTTTTTAAGATTTTGGCTGTGGCGAATTATATTTTACCGAACTTGAACATGGCAGGGTTTAAAGCAGAGAACTTCATAGTCTGAGGCAGAAAGTATAAGGTGCATTCAAGGAACAGAGAAATGTGAACTAATAAGAAGCTCCAGCAAGAAGTGATTCCCTTCCTCTTTTTCAACAAATAAATGCATACACTGTATGCAAAATGGTGCAAAGGAAGTACAGACTTCCTTTCCAGGCTTACTTGACTCCACTTCTAACG
The DNA here is from genome assembly GCF_028538775.1 of Myotis yumanensis. NCBI lineage: Eukaryota > Metazoa > Chordata > Mammalia > Chiroptera > Vespertilionidae > Myotis > Myotis yumanensis. Next base: position 78,840,594 of record NW_027223753.1, read on the forward strand.
TCAATCCCTCCAACCTTTTCAACCTTTTGCTTTTCTAAAAGAGATGATAGAAACCGATGGAAAGGATAAGAGAGCCACATGGGCCTCTGACAAACATCATTTCAAGCCCCAGGTTGTGCCATTTCTGTCCTGTGCCACACTGATTCAGGCTGCTTGTTCTTGTGCTAATGGTACATGACTGTTTCTACAGCAGGACTGGCAGGGATAAAATGGTGAAGCAGGTCCTTTTTGTCTTCCACACATTGTCCTCTTTGGTTTTTAGTATCTTCAATTACCTCTGGAAAGAGAACCCTCCTGATACTAAAGTCAAGAGACAGATGGGACATACTTCTTTAATTCTCCTCCAGAAAGGAAAACTATGCCATGATCTGAATGTTTATGTCTCCCTAAAATTCACATGTTGATATCTTAACCACCAAAGGTGATGGTATGAATAGGTGGGGACTTTGGGAGGTGTTCCAGTCATGCAGAAGAGCCCTCACTAGTGGAATTAGTGTCTTATAAAAGAGAATCCAGAGAGATCCCATGCCCCTTCCACCAGGTGAGGACACAGTGGGATGATACAGTGTGGCACAGGAAGGGGGCCCTCATAAGATGACACCTTGATCTTGGACTTCCCAGCTAAGGTGTTTATAAGCTACCCAATCTATATTTTGTTATAGCAACCTAAATGGGCTTAGCCAGAAATCTTTTACTATGCTCCCAGAATATATCTACAGCAGAGGGAGAATAAAGTTGTAACCGGAATCAAGGTTTGGTTGCCTGTCACCACAAAAGCCAAACTTGTGATACAGGTGCTGGTGATAAAGGAAAGAGGTTTATTCCAGTGCTGGCATCTCAAGAAGATGAAGGACTCTTGGGAAAAGCCCATCTCAACATTTCTGTGCACCCAGAGGTTTCTATAAGGAGGGAGAGGGAAAGCAGAACAAGGAGATAAAGGAGAGGGGATTGAAAAGTTCTGTACGTGCAGCCCAGCACAGTCCATTTTAATAAGGGTCTCAAAACTGGTCAAATGATGGTCTGGTATGTATCATCCTGGTCTTTACCATCCTGATTCTACATTATCCTGGTTGTACGGTTGAAGGTCAGCAAATCTCCTGGAACTTGGATGACTGAAGATCGAGTCTGCATTTTCTGAGGTTAGTTTCTGTATTCTTTCTTTCTTTCTTTTTTTTTTTTGAGTTCCTGATATCCTTCACCATCTTTTCCTTTGTTTCCAATAAAAACTTGTCACCTATTATCTCCCTTTATTTATTTATTTATTTATTTATTTATTTATTATTGATTTTTTAAAAATATTTTTTATTGATTTTTTTACAGAGAGGAAAGGAGAGGGATAGAGAGTCAGAAACATCAATGAGAGAGAAACATCGATCAGCTGCCTCCTGCACAGCCCCCACTGGGGATGTGCCCGCAACCAAGGCACATGCCCCTGACCAGAATCGAACCTGGGACCCTTCAGTCCCCAGGCCGACGCTCTATCCACTGAGCCAAACCGGTCAGGGCTTATTATTGATTTTTATTCTTGAGAGAGAGAAGGAAGGAGGGAGAGAGAGAGAGAGAGAGAGAGACCAATTTGTTCCACTTATTTATACATTCATTGGTTGATTCTTGTATGTGCCCTGACCTAGGATCAAACCCACAATCTTGGTGTATTGGGATGATGGTGTAACCAACTTTCCTACCCAGCCAGAGATTCCTCTTTTAGGTATTCTCTGATATATATCTCTACACTAAGTGTGAAAGTAACCATTGGAGTTTAATGTTCTGTCCTCCATTGTAGCAACTATGAAACTACTGATAATTCTTTAATTCCTAATTTTCAAATTTCAAGGAGAGAGAGGAAGAAAAACAGAAGAGAAATGCTCTCTTTATTGGGACTAGAGAAGCAGATGTGGATTGTTGTTTGAAAGTCATATTCAATATTATAATACACATTTATATAGAAAAATTTTAAAGTAATAGTGCCAACAGTGAAGGTCAATTAATGTTGGCTGGTGGCAAATAACCCCAGGACTCTATTTCTGAATCTCAGCTGGTAAAGAATACAGACTGTGAGAATCTGGAGTTTTAGCTAAGAGACAGAGGTTTAAAAAGGTTGTGAAACTTTGCTTTCAAGTAACATAAGTTTGAGGTCACAATTTTTGGCTTCAGCAGCATGGCGCCAGACAGATGGCACTGGGCATAGGTCTTTAAGCCTCTCCAATACCCTCATGTGGTAAATGCTTACTTGGGTTGCTTCTCTGTGAAGCTCTTTTCACACTTTCTTCATGTCTTCTCAGTTCTTTGAATCCTTGACCCCTTGAGGATGCCCTTTTTCTTTGGCTAATATGTGGGGAGCAGAGTTAGGGCCTCTGGGATCTCTTTCTTCTTGGTCAGCCTAAGAATAAAATATTTGTCCAAAATTGCATGTGAAAGTTAATAATAGAAGCTAGTTGTGCCAAGTCAAGGAAAGCACTAAAAAACAGCATTGAGAGAGAACAAATACTTTCAGCTGTCAAAGAACCAAAACCGTATATCTAACCTACTGAACTGTGGAATTGTTCTCTAAATTCAAACAGTGATCAGAAATGTCATAAATCAGCAAATGGTAATTCACTTGTTTTCTTTTCTCACATGAATGCTAAAACAATTTATTTTCTTACATGTGAAAAGTTCAACTTAGTAAACAATCAGGCAACAAATGTATGCAAATTCATCTTTTTTTTCCTTGAAAGCCAAAGATGCACATTAATTTACTTTTTTAAAATGTTGGTTTTATCTTCTGCAAATGCTATATTCTTTCTTCTTAATGTATCAATGGGAGAGAGAGAGGGGAACATTGGTTTGTGTTCCACTTATTTATGTATTTACTAGAGGCCCGGTGCATGAAATTTGTGCACTGGGGGGTGGGGGGTTGGTGGTGTCCCTCAGCCCAGCCTGCACCCTCTCCAATCTGGGACCCCTCGAGGGCAGTCGGACATCCCTCTCACAATCCAGGACTGCTGGCTCCCAACCGCTCGCCTGATTGCCCCTAATTGCTTCTGCCTGCCAGCCTGGTCACCCCTAACTGCCCTCCCCTGCAGGCCTGGTCCCCTGCAACTGCCCTCCCTTGCCAGCCATCTTGTGGCCACAAGGGGCGGCCATCTTTGACTACATGGAGGTGGCCATCTTGTGTGTTTGAGTGACAGTCAATTTGCATACCCATCATGACTAATTAGCCTATCCTGTTGTGACTAATTAGCATTTCTGGGCTAATTAGCATATATCTCTCTTATTATATAGGATTAGTTGATTCTTGTTATTCCCTGACCGGGGATTGAACCTGCAACCTGCTGATGCTCTAACCAACTGAGCTACCAGCCAGGGCCAAATGTTATCTCCTTACATGCAAATTCCTGTTGTCACAGACATCTGCAGGTACAGTAGTTACTAGTTAAGAGAACAGAGGAAGCACATTGCCCAGTGGAAAGTGTATGTGCTTCTGTTAGAACAGAGGAACAACTCTGATGCTATCTCTTACTAGCTGTTTGTTTTGGGAAAATTAATTCAACAACTTTTGATCCTCAATTTCAAATATTTAGAGTATGATTAATTCATAGGGCTTTGATGAGACATAAATGAATCTTCGCCAGTGGTAAATAGCACTACTATCCATTCAGTTGTCAAAGCTAGAAACTTATGAATCATTCCTAATATCTCCTCTTCTCTCACTCTCCACATTTAATCCAAAAACAAATCTAGTAGGATCAGCCTTCAAAATATATCTCAAAATTCTCCACCTGTCTCTGTTGGTACAGCTATTCCCAGTCTTAGGCAACATGGTTTCTTTCTTTGATTATTGCTCAAATCTGCTGACTGTTGTCTTCGAACTTACTCTTGCTTCTCCCTCCCACGCCAAATCTACACTGTACATAGTGGCTTTTAAAAGCAAATTATGCCTCTTTCCTCCTGCTTCAGCCTTTCTCAGGGCTTCTCAGCATATTTTTTTATATAACATATTTTTTTATTGTTCAAATTTTTATTTTGATGCACAGTATGAGAAATCAGCTTTGAAAGCAACTGAATTTGATGAAAAATGCACAGCAAATAAGTTAGACCCGTGTAAACAATAAACAGTCATCTAAATGTCCAAATTTAAGGATATAAGAACTACAGATAAACTTCGATTCCACGGTCTTCTTTCAGAAGTCGAAGTCTTTTAAAAACCTTGCTATGAACTAGTCCAGAGCGTAACCGCATCTAAGAGTGCTTAACAAGGGTGGTGATGAGGGACACGTTTCCTTGGTGCTGCTTTGATGATGTTGTCCACATGCAGAACCACCTCTGCTGCTTCAGCCGCACTCAAGAAACTTTTCACTTCACTGGGAAACTTTCTGTTATTCCCAGTATCGCCATATCACCAATAGCACCTCCCTTCATATCCAGTCTGGCAGTTGTATTGCCTTCACTATGGCAGCTGGGAGCTGTGCCACCAGATCTGCCTGCGTTGGCAGCTATAATAGTTGGTAACATTCTCAGTGGTTTAGCATAAGACTCCATTGCCACAGCTTCTTTACCTGGTGTTTTATTGGCAAGTGTGTCACAGCATCAGCCATCAGCATCTCAAAAAAGCCTCCTCCATAAACTGTCCTAGAATCCTCCCTCTCTCTCTCTCTCCCTCTCTTTCTCCTCTCCCCTTCCCTTCCTCTTTCTCTAAAATCAATAAACATATCCTTGGGTGAGGATAAAAAACAGACCAACAGTTGGTTTGTTTCCACTTTGTGGCTATTATGAATAATGCTGCTAGGAGCATTCAGGTACACATTTTTGTGTGGACATATAGTTTCAGTTCTTTTGCGGGTATATCTAGGAATAAAATTACTAGGCTATATGATAACTGTATGTTTAACCTTTTAAAGAACTGCCAAATTATTTTCCAAAGTGACTGCACTATTTCTCAATTCCACCAGTGATGGATGAGGGTTCCAATTTATCCACATCCTCAGCAACACTTGTTATTATCTATCTTTTTAAATATTAGCCATGAATGAAATGATATCTTATTGTGGTTTTGTGGTTTTGATTTGCATTTCCCTAAAAATTAATGTTGAACATCTTTTCATGGGCTTATTAGCCATTTATATATTTCTTTGAAAAAATTCTACTCAAATACTTCACCCATTTTAAAAATTGGGTTATTTGTCTTTCTTTTTATTATTATTGACTTGGAAGAGTTTTTATATACTCTCGATACATCCCTTTTCAGATATTTTCTTCCATTCTGTGGGTTATCTTTTCACTTTCTTAATGGTGTCCTTTGAAGCACAAGTTTTTAATTTGATAAAGTCCAGTTTATCAATTTTTTTGTTTTATCGTTTGTGTTGTTAATGTCATATTTAAGAAACCATCACCCAATCTAAAGTCATGAAAATTTACTCATGTTTTATTCTATGAAAACGAAGCATCTTCTTTAATTATGGGAGCCAAAATTCAGTTTTGTTGTTTAGTGTTGATTGCTATTTATACTTTGTGAGAAATTTCTGTTCTTAAAATAAAATCTCCTAAACATGGGAATAAGCTCACATTATTTTAAGTATAGTACTACTTACAGATCTTTATTAAGCAGTAGTTTTTCCAATTTCATTTTCCACTTGAAGAAAGTGATGATGTAATCTATGTATATAAAGCCCTAATATGCAAATAAACTGAACAGTGAAACAACCAAACAACTGGTGCTATGATGTGCGCTGACCACCAGGGGGTGCACGTGTAACATGGTGGGCTTCAGCAGCAGGCGGCAGATTGCGGAACATGGCAGGCATCAGCCACTGCGGTATGGTGGAGCAGGTGAGCAGGGGCTCCAAACCAAGGTGGGGCACCAGTCGCTGTCATCAGGGCGCACCTCTGGTGGTTATTGAAAATTCACTGGGTGCTCACACCTGCTGCTGGCCTGGTGCCAGCCCCGAATGCTTGGAGCCATCAGTGGGTGCAAGTGGTGGCTGCTGGCCCTGATCACCCCTGAGGGCTTCTCCACCTCCCTGTGCTCCTGAGGGGCGATTGGGGCAGCAGCCACCACTTGCACCCACTGATAGCACCAGCCCCGCTCACACCCGCTGCTGGTGTTGGCCTCAATCGCTCTGCACAATAGCAGGAGGGGCTGGGCCAGGTGCACGAATTTGTGCACTGGGCCCCTAGTTTATAATAATGCTTTTAGAGTTGGGAATAAACTTAGAGATCATCATGCCCAATGCAAGCATGTAGATTCAACATTCTCTCATTGATGGTGCCTGCCTGGAGACTTGTCCTGGCTCAACAGGGGAAGGGACTGGGTTTTGTTAGTGATATTTATCTGCCTTTAATATAAGAGGAGAAGGTGACAATATGAGTCCAATCCAGTCCTGATCTGTTCCAACCTCTTTAAGGTTAGAAATTAAAGCCCTAATAGATTGAGACTTCCTGAAAGTCATGTAATTAGTCAATAGCATAGCTAGAATTGTAAATTCAGTAGGAAGCTGTTCTTAGATAAAGTTTCTCCCCTTCATTCCCTAAATCCAGTTGTTCTAAATACTTGTCCCTAAATACCTCTCAAAATATTTCCTCGACCCCAATTCCACACACCCTGCTTGTTTATCGAGTCCCCTAATTTGTCAACCCATCTTAATGGCTATCTGCATTTCCACATCCAAACCATCCTCATAGATCTAGAACTTTGCCAGTGAATTCTAAAACACAAATATGACAGTGTAACTTTAATGTGCCACAATTTCTTTAGCTATTCTCCTACTGGTGTACATTTTGCTTATTTCCATTTTGGAGCTATCATGAATAAGATTACAATGACCACCCACATACAAATTTTTATGTGCACATATACACTCATTTATAGATATACACACAGAAGTGGAATTGCTGAGTTGTAAGGTAGACATATGTTTAACTTTGTTAGAAAGTGCCAAACAGCTTTCTGTAGCGGTGGCACTGTTTTATATTCCCACTAGAGACCCAGTGCATGAAATTCGTGCATGGGGGGTGGAGTGGGGTGGGGTGAGGGGGCTGCCCCTCAGCCCAGCCTGCACCCTCTCCAATCTGGGACCCCTCGAGGGCAGTCGGACATCCCTCTCACAATCCAGTACTGCTGTCTCCCAACCGTTCACCTGCCTGCCTGATCAGCTCCTAACCACTCCCCTGCCAGCCTGATCTGCTTCTAACTGCTCCCCTGCCAGCCTGATTGCCCCTAACTGCCCCCCCCTGCTGGCCTGGTCACCCCCAACTGCCTTCCCCTGCAGACCTGGTTGCCCCCAACTGCCCTCCCCTGCAGGCCTGGTCCCCTCCCAACTGCCCGCCCCTACAGGCCTGGTCCCCCCAAACTGCTCTCCCCTGCAGGCCCGATCACCCACAACTGCCCTCCCCTGCCAGCCCAATCACCCACAACTGTCCTCCCCTGCTGCGACCTGCCTACTCCACTGGGACCAACCTTCTCCACATGAGGCCACCTCCACACTGCATGGAGCCGCGGGACCCCCAGGCCTCACTACACAGAGCAGCTGCCGCGCCCCACCTCAACTGTGCCTGCAGCCATCTTGTTTTGGCCATCTTGTGGTGGCCATCTTGTGATGACATCGCACATGAGGGCATAAGGACCACTTAGGTTTTTATTAGCATATCCTATCTAATAATAGAGAAACATGGTAATTAGCCATACCTCCACTACCTTTCCCATTGGCTAATCAGGGCGATATGCAAATTAACTGCCAACCAAGATGGCGGCCAGCAGCCAGGCAGCTTGAAGCAAACAGGAGGCTTGCTTGCTTCAGTGACGGAGGGAGCCAACATTCCCCACCTGCTGCTGCCAGCCTCTGAGCTTGCACTCTAAGAAACAATGTTACAAATATAGAAGCTAAACAAAACCCCAGAAACCTGCTTTCAACCAGCTGGGCTTCAGCCAGCAGGACCGCAACATTGTTTTAATTATAGAACAAACGCAGATCTCTGCTTTCAGCCAGCCGGGATCTCAGAGCTGGAGTGAGCAGGACCACAACAGTGTTACAATTATAGAACCCAAACAAACCAGATACCTGCTTTCAGCAGCCGAGGTCTTAGAGCTGGAGCCAAGCCTCAGAGCTAAAGCTGGCCCAGAATTTAAAAAAAAGAAAAAAAGGAGAGGTTTGGAGCTTTAGTCACCGCCAGCCTGAAAACGGCCCTCAGCCCCTCACCCAGACTGGCCAGGCACCCCAGTGGGGACCCTCACCCTGAAGGGGGTGTGACCAGATGCAAACAGCCATCATCCCCTCATCCAGGCTGGCCAGGCACCCCAGTGGGAACCCCCACCCTGATCCAGGACACCCTTCAGGGCAAACCAGCCGGCACCCACCCGTGCACCAGGCCTCTATCCTATATAGTAAAAGGGTAATATGCCTCCCAGCACCGGAATCAGCGGAGCAGCGAGGCCTCCCGGGATCAGCATGACAGGGGGCAGCAACCAAACCCCCTGATTGCCCTGCGGCTCTGTGTGTGACAGGGTGCGGCGCCCCAAACCCTCCCCCCCCCCCCCCCCCCCCCGCCGCCACAGGCCCTGCTCTGTGTGTGACGGGGTAGAGCCATAACCTCCCCATCGGCCCTGCCCTGAGTGTGACAGTGGCAGCACCCCAACCCCTTGATCCACCCTGCTCTGTGTGTGATAGGGGGCGGTGCCTCAACTCCCCTATCGGCCCTACTCTGTGAGTGACAGTGGGGAGCTCCCCAACCCCCTGATCGACCCTGCCTTGTGTGTGACAGGGGGCGGTGCCCCAACCCCCCAATCGGCCGTACCCTGAGCGTGACTAGGGGTGGCATCACAACCTCCCAATCTTCCCTGCTCGGTGCATGACAGGGGGCGGCACCCCAACTCCCCAATCAGCCCTGCTCTGAGCCCGACCAAGGGCTGCACCTAGGGATTGGGCCTGCCCTCTGCCACCAGGGAGCAGGCCTAACCCAGCAGGTCATTATCTCCTGAGGGTTTCCAGACTGCAAGAGGGCACAGGCCGGGCTGAGGGACCCCCTCTCCCCCTGAGTGCACAAATTTTTGTGCACCGGGCCTCTAGTATATATATTCTGGATATAAGACCTTTGTAAAATATGTATACTACAAATATTTTCTCCAAGTCTACAGCTTTTTACATTCTTTATGATGTCTTTTAATGAGCAGAAGTTTTCATTTTTGATGAAGTCTAATATTCAATTTTGTCTTCAGTACTTTTTGTGTTTTGTCAAAGAAATCTTTGCCTACCCAAAAGTCATAAAAATATTTCTCTGTGGTTTCTCCTAGAAGCTTTATAATATTAGTCTTTATATTTATATCTATGATATTTTTAATCAGGGAGAAAATAAAGTAAAAAAAAATGTAAATGGCAGGCTGCTAGTGAGTTTATCCATTATTTAGGTGCGGGGATGTTGAAATTTTGGCAGTAACACAGTATAACTTCACCTGGGTGGAAGAACAAGTGATGTAACTCCGTAGAACATTCTGATTCTAACTCTGGCCCCACAGACAAGCTCTACTTTGGGTTTCCTCTAGTTAAAGATTTGAGAGAAGATTTAAGGAATTTGGGGTGATAAATAGAGAACTTCTAGGCTTCAAATGACACCCCCCCCCCCCCCCCGCCCTCCCTTCAGGACTTAGATTCACAGCAGCTTCTGGGCTTCTTCTGCAGTCAATGTAGACTCTGATGAATGCCTAGCTGGGGCCTCAGCACCTTCCAACATGGATACCTCCAGAGCAGGAGGAATGAAGGAGAGGCAGGGTGGAGTAAGCAAAGGAGAATCATATCATTAGTTATGGTGAGCTGGCATTACATAGGTATTAGTCATGTCTCTAATGTGGAAAGGTATTGAGAAAGATGACCAGAATTCAGGGCCTGAATTCCTAAATCCTCTCCAGTTGCTAATGAAGCAGCTGCCATCCCATGTGAGTTTTCAAAGGGAGGTATATGCACAACAGACAAGACCAAGCACAGGAGCACTATGACAACAACAACATTGGGTTCTAAAACTTAGTATTGTCCTCTAGTGAGCTTAATTGGTTCTTGTTTGTTGCATGGTCTTATCTTGCTCTTCTAGCCTAAGGCTCACACTTTAAGTGGCAGGAAATTTTTTTGGCCTTCTTCCCTAGTCCAGAATGACAAATATCTCTCACATGCCTGGCCACTCCCACTTTGGTGGCCATAGTGGATACTGTGGTAAGCTGCCCAGATTCCCCTTTCAGGACCCATGCATACATTCCTTTAGCTGTCACAAGTGTTGGCCACTGATGGCTCATAATTGCATCTTCTCTGAGAATGGTTTTGGCCAAAGGGAGCTACCTTGCCCAAAGTTTCAGCCCTCCAGGGTCAATGTTGGTGTAAATAGGGGGAAGAGGTTAGTGCTAAGGCCTGGCACTTTGTCTTATTTGGGACAACCCAGCTCTAGAGATTCCCCCATATGATTGTCTAGGGACTTTGTAACAACTGCAATGTTTCATATTGCTTCCTCATTTCTTTACAAGTGTTGTTCTTGAGTAAACTCCTTAATAAGCCTCCTGCAAGCAAGTCTCCGAGTCTCAGAATTTGTTTCTATGGAACCCACCTAAAACTGGCCATGTCCAAATACATTACTAATTATCATATTACTTGTTTTTTTTCTTAATGAGTCTGGATAAATCTTAAGGGTCCTTCTCAAAACAGCCAATAAATAACTATAAAAAACTAACTGGAATGACAAACAAGTTAAAACCTGTTTAACATCCCTGCTCCAAGCTCTTATTTTAATATTAGTTCTCTAGATCTTGGTGTTCTGGCGACAAGAAGAGACAAGGAGAAACATGTCTAAGGAAAGTTCATCAAGGAAAGAAGAGAGCTACTTGAACATAAAGCCTTGAATGAAGCTGATATATAGTGTTTTTCCCCAATTATCCAAAGTGTTGCTCAGTAGGAGGTAGCTCTGGGCCAGTCAGTTATGAGGGGAAACTAATGCAAACCAGTCACTCTCAACAGCTTTACTCTTTGTCATACCAAATTTCCACTCCCTTACACCAAAGTTATAAAACATCTTTGGCCTGGCCCTGGCTAGGCAGCTCAGTTTGTTAGAGCACCATCCCAACACCCCAAGGTTATGGGTTTGATCCTCAGTAAGGGCACATACAAGAAACAGCCAATGAATGCATAAATAAGTGGTACAACTAATCAATGTTTCTCTCTCTCTCTCTCTCTCTCTCTCTCTCTCTGTCTCTCTCTAAAACATAAATAAATAAATAAATAAATAAATAAATAAAATCCTTGGCCTTGACCATTCACACCAGGATCCTCCAACTCTTCCTTGAGGCCCAAATGAAATGAAATCTGGTGACTTGTGGTCTAGTCACACTTCCATGAAAAGTTGCCTATCTTAGTATAATATACTGGGTGCTAGCTTATTCATTTATAAAATGAAGATGCAGAAGAAAGACTCAGTGAACCCGAAGAGAGATCATTTGAAATTAGCCAGTTAGGTGAATAAAATGAACAACAAATAAAAAGAGGAAAGAAAGCCTACATGAAATATAGGATACCATCATCCAAATGAACATTCACATCATGTGAGTCCCAGAAATAGAAGAAAGAGAAAAAGGGCAGAAAACTATTTAAAGAAATGATAGCTGAAAACTTCCAAATCTTGGGGGAGATATGGATGTTCGGGTACAGGAACTCAAAGGACCCCAAGCAAGATCCACCCAAAGAATTACTCTTGAGGCATGTTATAATCAGAATATTAAAAGACAAAGACTAATTTTGAAAACAGCAAGAGAAAAGGAACTTATCATGTAAAATGGAACCCCATAAGGCTATCAGGGTTCCCAGAAAAAAAGACTTCTGGAAACTGGCATTTCCAACGCTGTGTTCCAACATTTCTCAATGTTCCAATGAAAAGGCCCACCCCCAAAAGGCCCATTTGAAAAGCAACACACACACACACACACGCACACACACCACTGCCATTCAGCTTTTTACTGCTTCAACTACCATCAAATGAAAACGATACAGATAAAACGGTACAGATAAGACAGTCATAAAGCAATGAGTTCCATACCACCCACTCTTACTATGTTGTTCCCTTTCCTTACTTCATATCCATGGCCTCACCAGACCTCCTAATTAAGTAGTGGGTTGAGGAAGATAACTTAATGAATGGCTTATAGATTACTTTACACCACATGCTGGCACCAGATGGATGACAGCAGCATTACAGCCCCGCTCAGGAGTGGCCATGGAGGAGCGTGAGGAAAGGAAAGCCTCCTGGTGCTCAGGGTGTCAAGCAGGATCTCTAGTTAGTCAATTTGTCTGGAAAGAGAATTTTCTATGGGGAGGGATCTACATCCATCCATAGGTAATGGCTAATGATGTGGCTGCAAAAGAGTCTAAAGAAACAAAAACAAACTAAAAAGAACAAATAAACAGGCAAACAAAATAACCCAGAAGAAACAAAAACAATGCAAATAATAGAAGAAAAGTTTGAAAACTAGAATTAATATCCTTAAGAGCAATAAGAAAAAACAAGAACAGGATGCTGAAACGTAAGAGAAGAAGTGGAATAAGAAAAGGATTCTAAGAAAAGAAAATAAAATTCAGGAGAGAGCTTTTGGAAATAAAAAATAAACAAACTAACCAAATAAAGATTCTATACAAATGCTGAATAGTTATGTTGGTAGAAATGTCCCAAGATGTAGAACAAGATGGACAATGGTAGTAAAAAAAAAAAAAAAAAGGAAATTAGAGAAACATCCCAGGAGGCCCAACATACAGCTAACAGGTTTTACAGAAAGAGAGAATAGAGAAAACAGAGAGAAGAAAATTATCAATGACATAATAAAGAAATGTTTCAGAACTGCAATATATCAATTTCCAGATTTAAAGAGACTACAATAGCCCAACATGATAATGATGAGAGGATGACGACGATGATGATGACGATGATAGGGTTCACACTAAAGCACCTTATCATGAATTTTCTGAGAACTGGGAATAAAGGGAGAATTTAGTTGAGGAATAACCATCTTCAAATATGTCCTTGTTGAGAATTCAGATGACCATATGTAAGTTTTCAGCAAATGGGCTCTTTTCTTATCTAAAGCCATTATTATTTCCCTTCAATTTGCCCTTTGAATTTTGCTCACCATAAGCCAAATCTTTTCTTTTTTTGCAACAAAAAATTGCCTGGAATTCATTCACAGAGCAGAATTCTCAGAGGGAAGGTTTGGAGTCCTGCTGTGTCTTAGGATTGACTAACGCAAGTAATGAACCTCAGCCCAGTGATGCTGTTAAATCCATAACACAGTTGGAATACAAAGGTGTCTTTCTTTTGAAAGGCTATTTTTCAAACCCTCTAATGTAAAAGCAAGGGAATATTGCTATCAATTCTTCCTTTACTCTCTTGGCAAATAGCATTGCTGTGCCTTGAACAGATGGGGCTCTGTGTGAAAAATAGCCCAGTGTTCCAGTCCAGCAGCTGATGGCACCGACAACTTGTCCCCAGTGCCTACAAGCTGGGCTGTCCCTCCACTTTCGTTTCCTCTGACTAGACTGGAGCAGTGTTTAAGAGTCAGACAACAAATCAGTGGAGTTAGTTGCAGGCATCCTCACATTCTAGCCATCCTTTATGGTAATGATAAGAAGGGTGAGCACCTTCCAGGATGGGTTCTAGAGAAGGTGGGAGGAAGTGTGGGGGAGGAAGGAAGGGCAGACCCTCTCATGCCTGCTGGGGCCTTGGTGCTGGCTATATGAATAACTCAGTCACTCGCTGCTGCAGGTAATTACTATTCTTGGTTTTCTATTCACAGGGGCAACTACAACAAAGAGTATACACACACATGCACACTTCATATACACATATTCCACACACACAAATACACAGGCCACTATTCCTCACCCGAGGATGTTTATTAATTTTAGAGAGAGAAAGAGGAAAGGTGGGGTGGGGGTGGGGAGACATCGATGTGAGGGAGAAACATTGATCTGTTAACTCCTATAGGTGCTCTGACCGGGGATCAAACCCACAACCTAGGTGTGTGCCCCGATAGGGAATTCACCCTGCAACCTTTTGCTGTATGGGATGATGCTCCAACCAACTGAGCCACACTGGCCAGGGCCCAGCTGCCTTCTGATTGGCGTCCCAGGAAGCCCTCACGCTTCTCATCATTACTATAAAGAATGTCAGTCATCACTGAGTGAGAAAATCACCTGTCTCTTAAGGAACATCAGAGTATTTGCTGTTCTAATGACTTCACCTGCACTGTGTGGAGCTCAGAATATGATTAACGTTGCATCAAAGTTCCCTTTGTCACATTCTCTCGGATAAGAGCAGACTGCCGCAGCTGCCTTCCGAACCAGCAAGGATATGCCGTATGACAGTAAGCGATGGAAAGGACAAATTCATTTTGGAGCACAAGGACAAGTTTATATTCCTAAGCCTACAATTTGTTCCCATGATGTTGCATATGTTTCATAGGCATTGTGGGTCCATTCAAAACCAATGACTTGTGCCTAGTTCTGCATATAAACACCGTTGGGTGCACTTTCTGTTCTTCCTGCCTGACTGCTTATTCATAAAACTCAATGTGATGAGGACTAGTTGCCAAGTGTTTAATGTACATGATCTCTAAACAGTCAATCCTCCACAAATATTTACTGAGTTCCTACTAACTGTCGGGAAGGCTGCGAATACTGGTGCAGGGATCCTTGCCCTCACCGAGTGTCCAGTCTGGCCACTTGAGTGTGGGATCCATGTTGCACGGGTCCCAAGTGTATACAATTGGAGGGCTCTTTTAAAAAGAGAATATAAATTTACTATGCCACATATTTATTTAGAGTAAATACAGAAATTACAAAAAAAAAAAATTGTAAAAGAGGCCCATTTAATTGAAAGACCTGAGGCTTAAGCTCCAAATGTTTCATAGTAAATCCTCTGATGGGGAGGTAGGTAGTGTCTTACCTCAGTTTTACAGGTAAGAAAAGCTGGTGTACCCCGGGCAGCATGGCTCAATGGTTGAGCATTGACCTATGAACCAGGAGGTCATGATTCAATTCTGGTCAGGGCACATGCCCAGGGTTTCCAGCTCCATTTCCAGTAGAGGGAGTGCAGGGGGCAGCTGACCAATGATTCTCTCTCATCATTGATGTTTCTAACTCTCTCTCCCCCTCCCTTCCTCTCTGAAATCAATAAAAATATATTTTAAAAAGAAAAAAGAAAAGTGGTGTTCTGTCAGTAAATGTCTGATTTGCGGTCAGCAAGACTGAGCATTCTGCTGTTCAATCCAGGGAAGTGTTAACGACTGGATACCAGAGGGAATCCAGGTGGAAACGGCTTCCCTCAGCCAGGGCATAGCTCAGATTACATTGGCAGGAGAAAAAAAGAGGCTGCCCAGGCATCTCTGCTTCCATCCAAACCAGGGGACAGTTTGCCCCGCAAAACATTTATTATAAGCTAGGCCCTGTTTTCTTGGGGTTTAGGTCCTTGCAATTTAGATACTTCTGATTTTCACTGCATCTGGGTCTGGTTTAAAATTTTTACCTGGTGTTCTATGACTCTCCCATAAAAGAAAGGTTGAACCAGGTTATCATTTCCAGACTTTTCTGGAGAGCATTAGATATCAATAGGATGTGCACAAGCATCATGAAAAAAGAAGTGTGTGGGCACCTTAGCTAGGAAATGCTGGATGGAAAGTTAAAAGTGATTTCTTAATCGGTGTCTCAGGGACTTTATTTTGCTAATGTGCAGAGATGTTCTCCAAGAGGGAAATACAGGGTGTCCCCCAAAAATGTACACACAATTTAAATGCTGAAAGCTCAATTTTGAAAATGAAATGTATTTTAATAAATAATGCCTTTATAATTATTCAAAGTGTGTGCATACATTTTTGGGACACCTTATAGTATGCTGCTTTCCCCAAACTGATTCTATTTATTTAACAACTAGAGGCCCGGTGCACGAATTCGGCCTGGCTGACGATCATGACCAATTGGGCCCATCTCGCCCAGTCCCAATCAGGGCCGATCAGGGCCAGCTGGCTGAGGGGAGGGACCACAGGAGGTTGGCCGGCCATAGGAGGTTGGCTGTGGGAGCACACTGACCACCAGGGGGCAGCTCCTGCATTGAGCGTCTGTCCCCTGGTAGTCAGTGTGTGTCATAGCGACTGGCCAACAGGTCATAATAGTTGCATAGGCTTTTATATATATACTAGAGGCCCGGTGCACAAAAATTTGTGCACTCGGGGGGGAAGGGAGGGTCCCTCAGCCCGGCCTGTGCTCTCTCGCAGTCTGGGACCCCTCGGGAGATAACGACCTGCTGGCTTAGGCCTGCTCCTGGGTGGCAGAGGGCAGGCCCAATCCCTAGGTGCAGCCCCTGGTCCGGCTCAGAGCAGGGCTGATTGGGGAATTGGGGCGCTGCCCCCTGTCATGCACAGAGCAGGACGGATCGGGAGGTTGCGATGCCACCCTCAGTCACGCTCAGGGTAGGGCTGATTGGGGGGTTGGGGCACCGCCCCCTATCACACTCAAGGCAGGGTCGATGGGGAGGTTGCGGCGCCACCCCCTGTGACGCACAGAGCAGGGCCCATCAGGGGGTTGGGGAGCTCCCCCCTCTCATGCACAGAGCAGGGCCCATCAGGGAGTTGGGGAGCTCCCCCGTCCCGCACAGAGCAGGGCCGATAGGGGAGTTAGGGCACCGCCCCCTGTCACACACAGAGCAGGGCGGATCAGGGGGTTGGGGCGCCACCACTGTCACACTCAGGGCAGGGCCGATGGGGAGGTTATTGCTCTACCCCGTCACAGACAGAGCAGGGCCCGTGGGGGGGGGGGGGGTTGGGGCGCCACCCCCTGTCACACACAGAGCCGCAGGGCGATCAGGGGGTTTGGGCACTGCACCCTGTCATGCTGATCTGGTGCCAGGAGACCTCTCGGCTCCGCTGATCCTGGTGCTGGGAGGCATATTACCCTTTTACTATATAGGATAGAGGCCTGGGGGCTGGCTGGTTTGCCCTGAAGGGTGTCCTGGATCAGGGTGAGGGTCCCCACTGGGGTGCCTGGCCAGCCTGGATGAGGGGATGATGGCTGTTTGCAGCTGGTCACACACCCTTCATGGTGGGGGTCCCCACTGGGGTGCCTGGCCAGTCTGGGTGAGGGGCTGAGGGCTGCTTTCAGGCTGGCGGTTTTGACTGAGCTCCCAAACACTCCTTTTTTTCTTTTTTTTTTATTCTGGGCCAGCTTTAGCTCTGGCTCTAGCTCTGAGGCTTCCGCTGCTGGTTTGTTTGCCATTCTATAATCAAAACAATGTATAACTTCAGCTCTGAGATCCCAGCCGGCTATATTTTTTACAAAGTTTCAAACTGCCAGCTCAGAGACTTGCAAGGCAGGCGGGGAACGTTGGAGTCTGCAGTCACTGGAGCAAGCAAGCCTCATGTTCTCTTCCAGCTGCCTGGCTGCCGGCCGCCATCTTGGCTGACAGTTAATTTGCATAAGGATACGCTGATTAGCCAATGGGAAGGGTAGCGGTCGTACGCCAATTACCATGTTTCTCTTTTATTAGTGTAGATAGATTGTTTACTGAGTACCTACTATCTGCCAAGTACTGTTCTAGATGCTGGAGACACAGCAGTGAATGAATGACCTGACCACAACTCCCCCTACCCCCACCCCGTACCATACAAGGCCAGTTTTTCCTGACTCCATCATGGGAAAGAACTGGCTGGATATTTTTCTAAGCCCCGCCCCTCCCATTTCTAATGTTCTGTGAACAATAACAACCTTGGACACAGTGTCTTCACTTACAGTTTCAGCCTTGCCCATTTTTGAGCCTCAATTTAGTAGGTACCTATTTCTATAAAATTAATCCCCTTAACCCTTTAGTTTTTGGCCTCCACCCATGGTCTCATCTCCTACTGCTCCCTGTCACACTAAAGTATTTCATGTTTTCAAACAACTCATGCTGGCACCTCTGGCTTTGGCACATGATGTGAGCTCTGTAGAATGTCTTCCTTCCCATTGTCCAGTGGGAGAATCTCTATTCATTTTGTATTGAATAGAATTCACATAACATAAAATTAACCATTTGAAAGTGTACAGTTATGTGGCATTTAATATTCACAATGTTGTACAACCATTACCTCTATATAGTTCCAAAACATTTCCATCATCTCCAAAAGAAACCCCATATATATATTAAGCAGTCTCTCTCCTTCTTCCCCTCCCCTGAGCCTCTGGCAACCACTAACTGCTTTCTGTCTCTGGTCTGGATATTTCGCATAAATGGAATCAAACAATATGTGACACTTTGAGACTGGCTTCTCTCACTCAGCATAATTTTAAGAGTCATCCTTGTTATAGCACGTGAGGGTACTTGTTCCTTTTTACGGCTGAATAATAGCTCATTGTTTGGATATACCACACTTTGTCAGGCATTCATTAATTTATACACATTTGGGTTGTTTCCACCTTTTGATCATTATAAATAATACTGCTATCTTCATTTGTATACAGGATTTGTGTGGACATATGTTTTCAGCTCTCTAGGAGTAGAATTGTTGGGTCATATGGTAATTCTGTTTAATCTTTTGAGGAGCTGCCAAACTATTCCCACCAACAGGGTATGAGGGTGCCAATTTCTCTCTATTCATTTTTAAAGGACTCAGTTCAAGCTTCATCTCCATTGTAAAGCTCATTGTAGCATCTCTTGATTCCTTGCACTGATCATTCTGTATTTTTTTCTCTGTCTCCCACACCAGAGATCTTCTTACATGTAAGACAATGACTTCCTCACCTCTATGTTCTCAAGACTAAGCATGGAATCTGGACTTCAATTAAAAGTTGTTGAAGGAATGAATTAATGAACTAGCAGATGATGTTTGAAATTAGTTTCAATGTTTGACCAATGTCTGGTATGAGGCGATACCTGGGTGTCCCCTTGCTTGGGGCCTGCAACCTCTCCCATATCCTTGCTTTTGTTATCCAGTATGGAAACCCGGTACTTTCCCCCTATCCTCCTAATTAATCCTCTAGTTTCCTCTTGAGACAGAAGTCTGCCTGAATTCCAATTCCTTTGTTTGATTCCTGAAATCTTCCCAAATTTATTCAGTTACCACCATCTGGACAGTGAGCCCTACCCTCATATTTCCAGTCACTGTATTGGACCCTGCCCTAAACCATCAGGGCCACCAGGCAAGCAGACCTGTCACTTATCAGAAATTCCTGTCACAGTGGTCACACTGGCCCAAACTTATTCTCTCCACACCATATATAGATATTGCACTGCACAGAACTCAAATGCCATAAATTTTTAGATTACCCTCTGCAGCGCTATTAGTGCAGGATTATCACAAGGAGCAAACCTTAGAGCAGTGATGGCAAACCTTTTGAGCTCGGCGTGTCAGCATTTTGAAAAACCCTAACTTAACTCTGGTGCCGTGTCACAAATAGAAATTTTTTGATATTTGCAACCATAGTAAAACAAAGCTTTATATTTTTGATATTTATTTTATATATTTAAATGCCATTTAACTAAGAAAAATCAACCAAAAAAAATGAGTTCCTGTGTCAGAGGTGAAAGTTCGTGTGTCATAAGTTCGCCATCACTGCCTTAGAGCCTAATTAGTTGCTTTATCTTCCACACCATCTATATTATCGTTCTTCTTTCTTCCTGCTCTTCTTCCTTGTAGAGGGCCGCCTGGGAGGCACCTAGGCATTTTCTTATAATTATTGTCAGCTGATCTCAGAGCGTAGGCAGAGCCACGCCCTGGGAACATGCTTCCCCAATAAGGCTGGACATGCTAATCAGGCGGGGGCGGAACTAGATATGTAAATCTAGGCCTTTAAAATAAACCTGCTGTGTGGCTCAGCTGCTTTTTGCCGCCTCTCCCTCAGAGAGGATGGCGCCCACCTGGCCCCAGCTTAAAATCTATTTCTGCATCTTGGTCTTTCTTTAATTTCTTAATCCCCAGCTCCTCCACTCAGCAAATGGACTGTTTCCTTTTCCATGAGGGACATGGAAAAGAGAGAAATAGCCCCCCACACTTCCTCCTCTCCCACCTCCTCTTCCTCCTTCTCTTCTACTTCTCCCACCTCCTCTTCCTCCACTTCCTTGTCTCCGCCTCTTTCTCCATCTCTTTTTTTTCTCTTCTCCCTCTTCACCTCCTCATCTTCCATGGCCCTTTGTATACTTTATGATCTTTTTACCAAAGTTTTGACAATTTCAAGATTGTGCCATTATCTGCCACTAACAAGGTTAGACTGTTCTTGACAATGGTGATAGTGATCATGTTTCCTCTTCACATGTACCCCCTCTATTCCTTACAACAACTCTCCATGAGGCAGAGGAAGGGTATGGATTTTGCCCAAGGCCACAAGGTTAACAAAAAAAGGGGGGATCTGGGATGTCAACTTATGTCTGGACTCAAAATTCATTCTTGGTATGCTCCTCTGCCTTGAATATTCTTGGCTACTAATACCATAACCTTTTTAAAGTCCCAATTTAAACCCAATCTTTCTCAAAAAAGAAAAAATATCTGCCAGTAAGACTGGTTAATACCTCACACATGACATTCTCACCTTCAGAGCCTCCTTTCTTAAGATAGAACAGCCCTCTCTAAGCCTTTTGCCTGTCCTGTGTGTTGCCTCTTCTTAAATCTTGCTAATTTGAACTGCTTGTGAGCACTTTATTATATTCTTCTTTATTTTTGATAGCAACACATAATGAATTAATTTTTAAAATATGTCTTATTTATACTACTAGCCTGTATTGTATTTTTTGGAGGACTATTTGGCGACCTCTCAAAAGTCATTATTTATATTTTTTAATTTACTAACTAGAGGTCCGATGCATGAAGATTCATGCAAGAATAGGCCTTCCTTCCCCTGGCTGCCAGCACCGCCTTCGCTCTGGCCGGAGCCACCTTTCCACCTTCCCACACTGCCCAGAGGCCCGGAGCGGCTGGGACAGTGCGGGACGCATGCACACTGCCAACAGGCCTGCCATCTTTTTTCAGGTTAATTTGCATACTCACTCCTGATTGGCTGGTGGGTGTCACGAAGGGACAGTCAATTTACATCTTTCTCTTTTATTAGTGTAGATACTATTCCTTGGAACTGACCACAAAGGAAATACATTTTTAAAAAAGTTATATGATGTTTATAATGGCATTAGCAGGCTATTTAAAAATCAAATACCCCCAAATACCTAGGTGTTTAATAGTTAGGAGTGATGAAGTAAATTACATGTGAATGACGGAATATTATGTAGCTATTAAAAATAAATATGTTGATTATAACAGCATTGAAACAAGTGAAAGAAGTAGGACATGTTTGCCCAGTTAGTGTGGCTCAGTGGTTGAGTGTCAACCTATGAACTAGGAGTTCATGGTTTGATTCCCAGTCAGGACACATGCCCAGGTTGTGGGCTCAATCCCCAGTGTGGGGCATGGATGAGGCAGCTGATCAATGATTCTCTCTCATCATTGATGTTTCTATCTCTCTTTCCTTCTCCCTTCTTCTCTGAAATCAATAAAAATATATTTTTAAAAATAATGAGGTCACCTGGTAAAAATTTAGGCTCTCCCTAAAAAATTAGAGATTATATAATTTTCTCCTTCATAAATTCTTTCTCAGATTAACTCCACCCATATGTTACTCATATGCATTGTCCTTTGCACAGTGAAAGAGGCAGGAATTTTTAATAATGAGAGAGTAAGTGACTATAACTGACATATTAGGATGCACATACTGTTCATCAAAGCTGTTAAGTAAACCATTTAAACATTCTTTTTTTGAACAAACACCTCATCAACAATGAAATGGATGTGACCAATCTTGCCCAGAGACACTCAGAGGGAAGACTCACCTGCAGAAGTCATCTCTGAGACATTCCATTATGCACGCCACAACCTGAAAAGATCTGGTCAGGCGGCAAGTCAACAGCTCTCTTGTGAAGCATTTCGTGCTTGAAAATGATGTTATCCTGGAATTCTGAGAGAGGATTAATAATTGGGACTTTTAAAAATATATATTTTATTGATTTTTTACAGAAAGGGAGAGGGATAGAGAGTTAGAAATATCGATCAGCTGCTTCCTGCACATCCCCTGCTGGGGATGTGCCCGCAACCAAGGTACATGCCCTTGACTGGAATCGAACCTGGGACCCTTCAGTCCGCAGACCGACACTCTATCCACTGAGCAAAACCAGTTAGGGCAATAATTGAGATTTTTAACCTTCAATAACACTTGGTTTCTCCAGAATATCATAATCCCTGAAGATGGAAAGAGGAAGAACGTTTGCAATTAAATCTAAGTATTGGAAACAGAGAACTTTAGAAAAGGCAGAAGGGGTGATATTTAACTAAAACCAAGGGTGTGTCCTTTCCTCATTGGGTGGATCATGATGGTGTATTAGTACTGCTTCACCTGCAGAGGAAAGATGATCTCAACCCCTTGGAAGCAGCTCTATGCTTTGGGTATACCCCCAGTGAAGCCCAGGTTGAAATGACCTCTTCGTATTGTTAGCCAGGCACTCATTTTTCTGAAGATGATGATTCTGTTCATTTCTGCTATGTGAGTGCTAAAGTCTGAAAGTCCTGACTTACTGACACACAGATTTAGTGATCTCTGACTGATTATCTGTGTTTAAGAGGCAGGATGCTGTGCTCAGCTGAGAAAAGGAGCAATTCCCAGTGCACAGAGGGTGAAGCAGGTGGCCAAGAGCAGGATCAAACATCCAAGTACAATTCTAACAGTTCTAAGAGCTTGGCCAGACTGATGGAGAGCTGAGCTGAAGTCACCTACAGACAATCCTTAGTGGGTGTATAGAAAAAGCACCAATAAATACATTTAATGGCTATAAGAACAGGCTGCTTTTGTTAATGCAGGTCTTCTAAGTATCAGATGTCAAACTGAGATTAAATGGAAAGGATTTTAGTTGGATAAAATACCTATGTGAGAGAAGGTGAGGAGAAAGCTGGGTGAGGCTCAGACAACCATTAGATGACCCTGCATCTGGCCCCACAAAAAGGAGAGAGGGAAAGATGGTGGATAGGAGTGTTCTTGACTGCCATGCCATCGAAGGAAGACTCTGCAAGGCTATCGGGTAGTCCAGGAGCCAAAGTCTTCTGGGAGAGGTGTTCCCTGCTCCAGAGCAGCCTGCCTTAGCATCTCTGCTTCCCTCAGTCACCACTGGGAGCAGCGCTTGGGGCTCTGCCTCAGCACACACACATCAATGGATTTCAGAGCACAGCAGCTGAGGTTCTTGGTTAGTTACACTTTCCTTGGTTGGAGTTCTGTAAAGCATCATCTCACAGCTATCTACAAATCAAAACGCCACTAATACTGAGAAAACGGTGGTTTGTGGTAAGGTTATAGAAGTAAGTGTACACAGGCAGCCGATTAAACAATACAAAAACCAGAACCATGTTTTAGGAGACAGTAAAATGGTAAGCAGAGAAATTGTAGGATCAATTTCTTATCCCAACTATGAGCATAGTCCACTAACTTGACCCCACAAAAGAGCCCAAAACTGATACTAGCCAGCTATTTTCCTATAGAAAAGTCAAGATTTATTAACTGACTATACTTATAGTTTGGACTTCAGCCTTAACAGGTAAAGAAGATTGGATTTTGGCAGATGTAGGGTTTCAGAATATTTTACCCAAAGAAAAATTTATCTGTTGAATATATTGCTCTGGCTAAAGTTTGAATAAATTTATGCCAGAATCTTGGATATATGCCTGCTTATTTTTTTATAATACTAGATGAATAAAATACAGACCAAAGTATCGCTCCAAGAAAGATCAGTAGAATCAAATGAAACATAGGAAGAGTCCCAAGCACAAATGGAAATTTACTACGTGATAAAGGTAGCATTTCCAATTTGTAGGAAAAAGATTATTTGAGAAATAGGGTTGGAACAACTGGTAGCCATCTAGTAAAAAATAAATTTTGGATCCTTACCTCATATGTTATACCAGAATCCATTCAGGAAGGATCAAAGATTTAAATGTTAAAAATAAAAGTACTGATGGAAGAATTTTTTAATCCTCTCTAAGTAGTAAAGAACTTTCAAAATGTGAAACAAAATCCTAGATGCCAGGAAAGAACAGAAAAATAAGTTTGACAAAAAATAAATAGTTTTCCATGGGGGAAAAGACAAAAGCAGAAGACATAATGTATAAAAATATTTGTGCATTTCATATTAAAATGGTCTGATTTCCCTCAAATATAGAGACCCTATAAGTTAGTAAAAAAGACCATTAACCCAACAGAAAAATGGGCAAAGGAGATGAAGAGATATCTCATAAAAAATGTATAAGTGTTTCTTAAATATATAAACATGTCCAACTTCACTCTTAATAAGAAAACTTCAGGTTCTTCTGAGAAGCAGGCATCAAGGTGGGATTAGATATATAAGAGATGATTTGGGGGAAATTCCTGTGAAGGAACCAGGGGAGTGAAGATGGAGGAAGTGAAAAGCTTAGGACCATGATGCTGACCTAACACCCGAGAAAGAGCGAAGGAAGGAGGGAGGGTTGGAGCGGGGAGGCTCAGGCTACAGCACAGTTCTAAGAGTTTGGCCAGACTGATGGAGAGCTGAGCTGAAGTCACCTACAGACAATTCCACATCTTGTGCCTTCCTTAGAATCCTGGCTGCAATGGGCCACTGGCTGGGAGCAGCCTGTGGGAAGCCTGGCCTCAGTGCACTCACAGTGGCGGATACAGAACACAGTGGTGCGTTTTCAAGGCCGTCACACGTGCTTTGTTGGCTAAAGTAGAGGAAACAGACATCCTCCTACATTGCTGATGGGAGTGGAGCTTGTTTTAACCTCCATGGAAGGCAGTTGGTAGGCACCTCCCAAAATTTTAAATGTATAAGCCATTTGAACCAGCAATCCCATTTCTACATGTGTTTCCTACAGACACATGACATTATTTGTAACAGCGAAAGACTGGTAACAACCTAAATGTCCATTCAGTAAGGAACTACTTGAGTCATCAAATATTATGAAGCTAAATATTATGAACAAAGAAGGAGGAAGCTCTTCATGTACTATTAGAAACAATCTTTTTTTTAAAAAATATATTTTATTGATTTTTTACAGAGAGGAAGGGAGAGAGATAGAGAGTTAGAAACATCGATGAGAGAGAAACATCGATCAGCTGCCTCCTGCACGCCCCCTACTGGGGATATGCCTGCAACCAAGGTACATGCCCTTGACCGGAATCGAACCTGGGACCTTTCAGTCCGCAAGCCGACGCTCTATCCACTGAGCCAAACCGGTTTCGGCTAGAAACAATCTTTAAGACACATTATTAAGCGACAAAGGCAAGGTGGCGAACAGTATAAATGATATGCTAAAATGTAGGTTCAAACTTTAGAGGGGTGGGAGATAGATGTACAAATTTGTTTATATATGCAGAGAATGTCCCTGGAAGAGAACATAAGAAATATTGTTGTCCTGAGGAGAGGAACAACAGACAGAAATGGGAGGGACACTTTTCATTGATTATCATTTTTTCCTTTTGAGTTTTGAATCATGTGAATTCAAAGAATACAATACAAATTTAAAAGAAATTCTTTCTGACTTGATGCATGCTATTGCTACCCTAAATAAGAGAAAAGTGGGTACTGTGTGCCTAGGGAGTATTAACTCAGTGTCAATTATCTTGGGTCACCTTCCCAGCTACTGACACCCTCCCTTCACAAAGTATAAATATTTCAAATGTATAAATATGTATTAAAAGCTTAAATAAAACATGTTTTATCCATCAACTGTGACAAAGATGCCTTCATAATAGACTGCAATGTTCAAATTTAGGATTCTTGGTGTCTTTGGGAATTCACCCAGGGATGTAATAATGGGGGAGGGCTGGCCATGGCCTTCCCTTTTCTTCTGCCACCTCTCACTCTGTCCTGAATTGTGAGTGGCCTCCCCCCCACACACTTGGCCAGCCTGCATGTTCCAACTCCATTTACACCTCTGAAGACAGCTATCCTTTGGTCACGCCTCAGGGTGGCATGAGTGGCCCAAAAAAGATGGAACCAGGAAGGAGATCCATGCAGATCATGGAAGTAGCGTTGAGGCCCTTTGGGAATTTCAGGGTAGGAGATGCCTGGAGGGTGGTCAAGAACACAGGTGGTAGATTTTTTAAAAATATATTTTATTGATTTTTTTACAGAGAGGAAAGGAGAGGGATAGAGAGTTAGAAACATCGATGAGAGAGAAACATCGATCAGCTGCCTCCCGCACACTCCCCACTGGGGATATGCCCGCAACCAAGGTACATGCCCTTGACCGGAATCGAACCTGGGACCCTTGAGTCCACAGGCTGACGCTCTATCCGCTGAGCCAAACCGGTTAGGGCCAGGTGGTAGATTTTTAATGTATCAGGTTGGCTGGGCTGAGTCCTATTCCCCAGAATCCCCTTTCCCATGATTTTTGGGGGAAGTTTGTTTTTTGGTGGCAGGGAGGAAGCAGTAGCCATTTGGTAAGCCACCAGCGAGGTGGCTAATCTGCTGGCTCCCCTGTGGCCCACGAGGCAGCAGCACCTGCTCCCCCTCCTCCTGGATCCTCCTTCAGCATCTCTGACTCTGGGGCCAGGTATGTGTGTGTATGTTTAGCTCTGTGACAAGGAACACCTACACCCCTAAGGTCAGAGTTAATGAAAACTGACACAGGTTTCTGTCCATCTCCGTGGGACCCCAGCCCACACTGTGGTTCCAGCTTCCTCTCCATCTCCCCACTTCACGTCCCTCTTCCCTTCCCCATTGTCTGCCCTGTGCATTTCAAGCTTCGACATCAGACATCATGACAGTGACTCAATCACTCTTACAACTGTATGAGGTCAAATCCCTGGGACAAATTACCCCCCGCTCCCTGCCCATATATGCATATATGTGCAAGTTGTGTGTGTAGTGATTCTGCTTCTCAGATTGAATCCTAATTCAAAGCTGTGAGCTCTTGGTGGACACATCCCCTTGGCCTTGTGATGTTTTGCCTTATGGGAAGGCCATGGCGGGAGGAGGGCTAAAGCACAGCACCCAGGGCAGAGGGGGCTCAGGAGCCCAGGAACAGAGGAGCACTAAAGCCAGGGTGAGAGGACAGAAGGTGCCTGGAGAAAGGTCACCATGTTAGATGGGGTGGTAGAGAAGACCTTTCCAGGGGGGCTTTGAGCTGTGACATGAATGAGTCAAAGAATCCTCTAGACCAGCGGTTCTCAACCTGTGGTTCGCGACCCCTTTGGGGGTCGAACGACCCTTTCACAGGGGTCGCCTAAGACCATCGGAAAACACATATATAATTACATATTGTTTTTGTGATTAATCACTATGCTTTAATTATGTTCAATTTGTAACAAGGAAAATACATCCTGCATATCAGATATTTACATTATGATTCATAACAGTAGCAAAATTACAGTTATGAAGTAGCAACGAAAATAATTTTATGGTTGGGGGTCACCACAACATGAGGAACTGTATTAAAGGGTCACGGCATTAAGAAGGTTGAGAACCACTGTTCTAGACAAAGGCTGAGTCAAGAAAGCATGGTGTGTCCTGAAACAGCAAGAAAGTCAGTGTGGCTGGGCTGAGGGTGCCCAGGAAGTGTGCCCAGAGGTGAGACCAGAGAGCAGGCAGCGTCCAGGCAGTGATGGCCCCATGGGCTCAGGTGAGGAGTTTAGATTTATTCCAGGTGTGAGAGAAAGCTAGGGAGGGGTTTGAACACAGGAATGACACTATCTAAGGAAAATGTTAAAAACACTACTCTGGTGCTCTGTGGATATGGACAGAGGAGAAAGTGTGGGCAGATCTCCCCCTGTGCCCCACACCCACTCTCCCTGCTTCCCTTCCTGCTCTCTCTCAGCCGGCTCTCTCCTTCTGATGTCAGCTGGTCAACACTTGAGAGCGGGAGGTCCTGGAGAGAAGGAGTATTTGTTGCTGTCTCCTATCCTGCGGTGTCATCCTGTTTGCATCCCTCACTAAAAGTCACTGTTCCTCTGTTGGCCTGCGGACTGAAGGGTCCCAGGTTCGATTCCCGATCAGGGCACTTACCCGGGTTGTGGGCTCAATCCCACGTATGGGATGTGCGGGAGGCAGCCAGTCAATGATTCTCTCAATCATAACTGATGTTTCTGTCTCTCTCTCCCTCTCCCTTCCTCTCTGAAATCAATAAAGATATATATTTTTAAAAAAGTCACTGCTTGTCTCATAGTGACCTTCTCTTCACAACTGCCTCCATCCGAAGACAGTAACCCCTCCTTCCCCTCATGCTTCCCTGTGGCAAGATCTCCGCCGGTTTTAACCCACTTTACTGAACTATAAAAGGTCCCCAAACGCTCCTCAAGTTATCCTAATCATGCAGGGGTGGGGAACCTTTTTCCTGCCAAGGGCCACTTGGACATTTATGATTCACTTAGTATAAATTTGTGTTGTATGAAAAAAGCTCCTAGATTTATTGAATTTTGAGGCCTGCCTGGGTTGCCTTGGCAGGGCCACATCAGATTATTTTGCAGGCCCCCTGCCCTAACGTAAGAGCCCTCCCTCTCTGTTTCATCTTGGGGATGCCCTACGGTGCAGAATTAGAGTACAACCCACTCTATTCTGTTCAGAATCCTCTCCATCTTTCAATGACAAAGGCTTTAGGTCCAGTTTCTTCTCTCCTTAGAATAATTCTGCGCTAGGAGGTGCTTCGGCTCCACCTTCAAATCCGAGTGCTCCAGGACAGCCCTGACGGGCTTTCAGAAACCAGTCTAGAGTGCCTGCACCCTGCAGTGGCTGGAAAAAGGTGAAATCCCACTGCCGGTAAGTTTATGGGAAGTCCTGCTGACAATGGAAGTCGGTCCTGAGGAAGCATCGTCCACCAGCCGCATCCTCAGAGACCACTAAACCACGTGGGAACCCGTGATTACACCCAGTTCTGTGAGATCCTCTTGTTACCCAGTCAGGCACAAGCAAACAACCTCGCTCCTGATGGGTGGGGTTTACGCAATTTGAATTTACTTTTCTATGTAATGTAAAGAACCTGTATATTTTACACTCATATTTTAATAAAATCAACCAACACTGAACATATTAACGTTACAGTCATTTATATGGATAACAATTTTTATTATCAATTATCAAAGATATACTGAAAAAAAGTCTGACTTTTTTCAATTATAGTTTACTTTCAATATTATTTTGTACTAGTCTCATGTGTACAGCATAGTGGTTAGACAATCATATACTTCATAAAGTGTTCCCCTGATATTTCTAGTACCCACACGGCACCATACATTTAGACTTTAAAAAATTTTTTAAACTTCATTCTGGGATAATGTAAATGAAACATTTTACATTATTTTAACCTTCTAATTTCTTTATCACGGTTAGGCTCCTGTGTTAAATACCATTATTGTATCTGATCATGAATTGAGAAAGTTCATTGAAAAACTAAATTTGCTTTGTACTAGGTTTGTAAATGAACTATTTCACATTCATTATTATGTCCATTTACAAAATGCCTCTATTTCTTTTGTGAGAAGTGACCTGTTTGTAGTATCTGAGTCTTTCTTTTAAAATTTGTATTTATTTTTATTGTTAGCATACTTTGTTAGAAAATATTTTAAACATTATAAATCATCCCAGCCAGTTGATTCCGTTGGTTACACCAAAAAGGTTGTAGGTTCGTGTATGGGAGGCAGCAGATCAGTGTTTCTCTCTCTCTTTCTTTCTCTGGCTCTTCTTCTCTCTCTAAAACAGTGGTTCTCAACCTGTGGGTCGCGACCCCTTTGGCGGTCGAACGACCCTTTCACAGGGGTCGCCTAAGACCATCCTGCATATCAGATATTTACATTACGATTCATAACAGTAGCAACATTACAGTTATGAGGTAGCAACGAAAATAATTTTATGGTTGGGTCACAACATGAGGAACTGTATTTAAAGGGCCAGAAGGTTGACAACCACTGCTCTAAAAGGTCAATGAAAACATATCTTTGGGAGAGGCTTTTTAAAAAACACAGCATAAATCAATCAAGAGAATATTATAATAAACCCCAACATAATAATTACCCATATTAATAATTGACATTTAGCCCTTGTAGTATCATCTGTTATATATATATATCTTAAAATAAATTCCAGACATCATATTTGCCTTTAACTACTTCAGTATGAATCTTTTTAAAAATGATATTTAATTACATAACCAAATACTATTACTTCACAAAAGTAACAATAATTTCTTAAGTATCATCTAACACTCAATCCATATTTAAATTCTTCTGATTGGCCCCCAAATATCTGCTTATAATCAGTTTGTTTAAATCAGGATCCAATGCTGCATTTGGTTCAGTTTTGTATTAAAAGCTCTTACAGGAAAATTTATTGTCACTCCTCTCTCCAAATATAGGAAGATATTTGACCTTTTACAATAATGATTTCATAGACTAGGAGGCAACATGTATGTATGTAGCTCAAGCCTTTTTAAGGTCAATGGGTGCTTGAGCTTAGTTCAGCGATTCTGGAGAAAGCATTCACAGAACCGGCGAGGTTCTCAACAGCCTCACAAGTGTTGTCTCACAATCTATTTTTGGAAACACATCTGTCTGCTGCCACTACAGTGCATTACTCCCTCCACAAAAATGTGGGATTTTCTTGTTCAAAAGGGAACAGTCATTTTTAGAGCCATATTTCTTCCACTTGTCTGGCAAAGTCTTTAGCAAATGCTTCCTGGAGTTACAGAGCTATACCTGCAGGCTCCCTGAAACCATTCCTCAGCAAGCACCTCCCGGGGAAACCTGAGCTCCTGGCTCCCAGGAAGGCACTCTCCCTGGAGAAAGATTTTGCAGGTCATTGTTTTCCTTCCATCTTACTGAACTCTGGGAGACAAGGGCCATCGGATCCTGGGGTGGAGATCTGCAGTAGTGTTTAAGGAGACCCTAGGGCAGCGGTTCTCAACCTGTGGGTCGCAACCCTTTGGGGGTCGAACGACCCTTTCACAGGGGTCTCCTAAGACCATCGGAAAACACATATATAATTACATATTGTTTTTGTGATTAATCACTATGCTTTAATTATGTTCAATTTGTAACAATGAAATTGGGGGTCACCACAACACGAGGAACTGTATTAAAGGGTTGTGGCATTAGGAAGGTTGAGAACCACTGCCCTAGGAAGTGAGGGCACAATTCCAAGGTGCTGTCCAGAATCTTCTAGTGAAACGAAGGACCTTTTCACTTCCACAAGAGGGAAAGATTACTTAATCTGTAACAGCTGCTTTAACTGCCTCCCAACACGATTAGTTTGTGGCTTCCCCATGGAATTTTCACTTCGGTAGATGTCTGTCTTGATATTAACTTGACTAAAAGAAAACTCTCTTTTGCTTTTTAACAAATATATCAGGGCTTATTCAGACAAGACCTTTGTCCTGACTGAACATTCCAATGAGGCCGGGGTGAGGGGTGTGGCCAGGGACAGGGTAGGCCTGCGTCTTTGGTGCAGTGAGGCTGACTCAGGAACAACCACCTGGCCTCCTTCCGGGGTCCTGCAAAAGGATTGAACCCTAATGCCTCAGGCACCCATTGTGTGTACTGAATTAGCCTCTCCTGCGCATCTAGAACTGACCAGTTATGTACCAATCTTGGAGAAATGAGAAAAGAATCATTGAAATCATTTTCTGAAGCATCACATTAGAAGGGGCGGGCAGAGCGCCAGGCAGAGGCCCGGAAGCAATGTGAGCTGAGGGCAGGTGAGATGCTCAGGCTCTCCAGGCCTGCATCCTCACTCGACAGGAGTTTTTAATGAAAACCCTGTGACCCGGCCAGGGGTGAACATCCTGAGAGCTGTTAGGGAGGGCGTGGAGCTGGTCTGGACACTGCCCTTCATGCCAGTAATGACATCCCAGCATGCTGGGGACTCTCATGAGATAAGCAAGTCTAGTTTATTTTCACTCTTACCTCACTTTTGAACAAACCAGTATTTTTCAGCTGATTCACCCATTTTGCCTCCGGACTTAACTATAAAACCCATGGCCCTGGCTTTGTTACTGACCAGCTGTGTGGCCTCAGTCACACTACCTAATATCTCAGGTGCCAATTGCTCTATGTAAGGCCAAGTGGTTGGATTAATTGATCTCTAACATTCCTTCCAGCTTGAAAACCCCAGAATTAAGTGATGAATGAAGACCTGCCATTGCTGAGAATGCTCACGAGAATGTCACATGCTCTGAAAGGAAAACATTTAGAAACATCACAATAATCCAAGCATTTACTTCCACGCTGACTATTTTGAAAAGAACAGACCCAACTATTCAATTCATTCTTTTAACGAAAATCCCACTGAGAAGACGCTGGATGTTAGGACCTGTGCCATGAGCTGGCGAGATTCAGATGAGCAAGGCCAGTTTCCTACCCTCTTCAACAATAGTAATAATCTGCCGAAACCGGTTTGGCTCAGTGGATAGAGCATCGGCCTGTGGACTGAGGGGTCCCAGGTTCGATTCCGGTCAAGGGCATGTACCTGGGTTGCGGGCACATCCCCAGTGGGAGATGTGCAGGAGGCAGCTGATCGATGTTTCTCTCTCATCGATGTTTCTAACTCTCTATCTCTCTCCCTTCCTCTCTGTAAAAAATCAATAAAATATATTTTTTAAAAAAACAATAGTAATAATCACAATCAATACCAGTACATTTTACTGAGTTCCTTCAATGTGCCCATCACTTTACAGAGTAAGTCTTTAGGGAGCTCACTGTTCAGGAAGGGGACAATCAAACCAGCGGGCTATGATGCACTGTGATTATGACAGCTAACATTTACTGAATTTTTACTATGTGAAGGCATAATGCCAGTCACTTTACATGAATCACTTCATTTAATTTTGATAATAAATTTATGAAGTAGTTCTGTTACTAGTGACATTTTGTAGGTGAGAAACTGAGGCACAGAGAAGGTATGTCATGTGCCCAAGGTCACACAGCTAATAGGTATGTAAGGTTAAGAATTGTGGCCCAGGAGGAGTAGGGTAGGAGGGAGAAAAGGATGGACAAGGGCTAGTGATTCTAGAAATCCTCCTACACTCTCTGATATTGGAATCGTAGAAGGGAGTCATAGCATACGCACGCCACGAGCCAAGACATGGATAAGAATCCCCGCAGCAGGAAGGGGGTTAGGGCAGTGGGTACCCAAAGTGGCCTGGGTAAAGATGAGCACTGCGCCAAAGACAGGCTTTCCAGCCCCAGACGTTCCCTTGAGCCCATCATCCTCTCCTATCTCACTGAGTTAATGCGCTGGGACAGTTTGTTTATGACCCAGAGGTGACAAGGTAGTTTAAGAGGATCTCTATCTACCACTCCCTGTTTTCCAGACCATTTCTTTATGTGTCATGGACTATGCTTCCTCCACACTCCCACAGAGCCCCTCCCCTATCCCCCTTTTTTTCAGCAAACAACATAGAAGGCATAGAACAGCCCCTGCACACCTGTCCTAGAAGCCCCTCCTTCCTACTTAGGCTGCTTCCTATGGATGGTTAGATACGGTTCCCATTTAGAAGGGAAATGGCAGGCAGGATCATAGAGACAGGAATCAGACCCAGTGATTTTGTGCTTAAAGGTGATGTGGAGATACACTCTATTTTTCTACCAAATGAAAGAAAGTACCCTTTCTGGTGGAACTGCAGCAGCAGAATAAGCAATGGTGGGAATGGGGACGTTAAACACCAACCCCACCGCACGCAGGACCCCCAAACTCCAAGTTCCATCTACAACCTCCCTCCCTCCTCGGTACCCTAGACTCCCTAACTCCTCACTTTATGATTCCAGTCCTCCTCTTCCTCCTCCACTCTGCTGGCCACCCGCTCTCCCTGCACACTCATCCCTTCTGCCTTTTCTTCAGTCTGTTAGCAGTTTTAGCTCCCCACAACCACCTTCAAAACACACACACACACACACACACACACACACACACTGACTTTAACTGGACCTGACGTTATTTAGAAGACAAGATATTGCTCACTGTTCTGTGTGGTTAGCTGTTATTGGGAAGTGGAATGAGAAGGCCATACACAAAGGTGTGGAAGGTGGCCATTTTCATCATTTACCAAGTTCATCTAAGAAATTAAACACGCAGAGAGAAACAAAAGACCACAGGGCTAAAAGGAAACAAGGCAGTGATTTGTATTCTCAACTTTCCAGACTCTGCCCTTCATGAGATTTATGGTACTGGCCTCCCCAAAGAGATGTGTTCTTCCTGCGTACTTCACTCCGTTTTAGCCACTTTGAGGCTGTCTCTGTTTCTTGCAACTCAATCATTCCAGATTAAGATATTTTCTTTCCCTGGTTGGCAAGCTACCCCTAAGTCATTAGGATTCTGATCAAAAATCCTCTCTAGCGTGAAGCCTCCATTGTGGCTTTCCAACAAATTGGCTCAGACGCCATGAGAATGTGGCCCAGTTCATCTAGCTGCTCCCTCCTTGCCTAGGAACCCCTTGAGGGAAGAGACGTCTCTCTCTAAATCCCCAGCAGTTTCCGAAGTACCTCATGTGCCAGCTGCTCAATAAACATTTGATAAATGAATGGATCCATTGATAGATGGACAGGGGGCCGCTTTCCACTTTCTATCAGTGATCTTTGTAGAATTAAAACTGAAGTGCTCTGGTTTCCCTTACACTTACCCACACAACTCCCAACCTGCAGTCTTCACAGACAGGTACATTCCTCAGGAAAGGCCTGCTCTCTTTTGGGTTTCTTCTCACCAT
This sequence comes from Myotis yumanensis, assembly GCF_028538775.1. Lineage (NCBI taxonomy): Eukaryota > Metazoa > Chordata > Mammalia > Chiroptera > Vespertilionidae > Myotis > Myotis yumanensis. Next base: position 78,875,302 of record NW_027223753.1, read on the forward strand.
TTTTGGGGTTGGCTAATTCCAAATCATTCCATGAGCTTTTATTCAAGAACTAAGGCTATACAACAACCAAGTATTCCTAAATGCCAGTCCAGGCACGGGCTATCCCAGAATCAGCTCAGCCCAGACCTCCTGAATCTGTCTGAGAGAAGACAGAGGAATCCCTGCTTCAGCAGGCTGCGAAGAACCGTCAGCCAGGTTTGGGGCTGCCTGGCTAGGTCCCAGTGCTTATGAAGGTAGGTTGCAGGTCTGTGCATTGAGAGAGATGGTGGACCCTATTCTGATCAGCGACTGGTCAGGGCAGGGCAAGTGGGCTCTACAGACCTTCCATCCAGGGTTGTCTCCCCACCTTTCTCTTCCTCATCATTGTCCTTGCTCATCCTCCACATCAAGTGCTCCTCAAATCTAGCGTGGACAGTCCATTCCCAAATCATGTTCAGTGTCTGATTTCTCCTGGGGCCAACCCTCCCAGTGCACATTGCCGAAGCTTCCTAAAGCACAGCATTTCATTGTTTTCCTGCCTCCATGCTCCTGTTCCCACTGGTCCCCCCACGTAGACTGCTCTTCCACACATATTTATATCAAAATTCTATCCTTTTTCAATAGCAACAATAATAGAAATAACAACTACCATTTGTTGACTGTTTCCATGCCAGGCATTCTACATACATTATCTATGCAATCCTCACAACAACCCTGTGAAGTAGATATTATTGTACCTGCTCTGCATATAAGGGTCCTGAGGCTTAAATGTCCAAGATAAACACAGCAACTAAATAACAGAGGCAGAAAACAAACCATGGTTAGGCTGACACCGAAGTCTGCTTTTCCTGTGATGCCACGTTGAGCCTAATATCATCTGCAAACACTCCTCTGCATCCTAGAATCCAGGACCTAGATCACTGCCATGAAAAGAATTATTTTCTCTTCTATCTCCCACAGTATTTTGTGACTCTTTTGTGGAAGGTACCTATTGCATCAAACTGTAAAGCATAATATGAACAGAATTATTATTTATATTGCTTATCTTTTGTGCCAGAAAAATATGTCAAGACAAATCCATGATCCCCCCTAAGAAAACCACTCACATGCAGGTTCCAATTTGTATGTGTATTCAAATCCCAAGGTCACCTCAGCCCAGGTATGTGACCTTGAATAAGTAACCAAAATTTTCTCTTCATTTTTTACTGATTAGTATAATGAAGGATAATAATAATGTATGCCTCATGGGGTTATTGTGAGGGTTAAACACTAGAACTGTGCTTGGTAAATAGTCAATGTTTAATAAATGTTTGCTACTGTTAACTGTTGAGACATATAAATATTATTGTGGTAAAAGGAATGGTTCAGAGCCCTTCTGTAAAGGAAAAATCTCACTGTGTTTCTGTCTACTCACGATTCCAAATGTGGGTAGGGGTTTTCCCCTCACCAAGTAGTTCTCCAATTTGGGGGACACACCAAGTGGGTGTCTTACAATTTAACTCAATTCTGACGCTCTCCACCTGGATGTCCTACAATTGGAGTCAGCATCAGATCCCACAGGTGGAGGGTTCAGTCCCCTGCCCACTTCAGACGCCAATCACAAGTCCAGGTGGTCACCGTGTGTTCCCATGCCCCCTCCTCTGTCTGATAATTTGCTAGAGCAGCTCACAGAACTCAGGAAAACAGTTTACTTTCTGGATTACTAGTTGACTTACAAAAGAATATGCAGAGGGCAAGGTATGTGGCAGGGGTGTGGTGCTTCCGTGCCCGCTCCAGGCACACCCCTTTCCCAGCACCTCCGCATGGTCACCAACCTGGGAGCTCCCTCAGTCCAATTCTTTAAGAAAAAAAAATTTTTTTTAATGGAGGTTTTACTGTGTAGCTATGACTGATGAAATTATTAGCTATGAGTAATTGAATCAACCTCCAGCCCCTCTCCCCTCCCTTGAGGTAACGGTGGAGGGTGGTGGGGCTGAAAGTCCCAATCCTCTAGTCACATGGTTGGTTTCCTTGGCAACTAGCTCTCATTCTCTGGTTATCTAGGAGCTTTCTAACAATCACCTTATTTCGCCATTAATGCTCTTGAGCTATTTCAGGAATGAAGGTAAAAAAACAAATATTGTAACAAAAGATGCTGGTAAGCTCTAATCACTTAGGTAATTATAAGAGTTGTAAGAGCTGTGAGCCAGGAACTATGGGTAGACACAAAAAAACCATATATATATATATTTATCTTTTTATATATATGACAACATTGCATGCTCCTTGGGGGAGAATTACTCTTTCCTGCCCCATTGAGGCAAGGTTTGACCATGTGATTTGCTTTGTCCAATGAAAATTGAGAAGCAGTATGTGCCATTTCTGAGCCAAAGCTTGAAGAGCCATTGTGTGGTCTGTCACCTTCTCCTTTCTGTCCACCACAAATCTGTTTCATCAGCCTGGGAGACTCGGAATGAAAATGATAGGAGCAGGACTGTGATAGACAACCAGGCTGTGATAGACAAGTCATGTAACTGAGGCATAAAGCCTTGTTTTTATAAGCCCCTGAAATTCAGCGGTTGTTGGTCACCACACTGTAACTAGGCTGACAGATACAGTTGTTAAAGTAGATTTATAGAAAGCTTCTAATTTAAGTATTTGCCTGCTCTGTCATTACTCATTGATCCTCGGTAGACTCAAGCCATTAAGCAGTTTTTACACCAGCCTGGTAGGCCCCTTCCCACTGAAATAGCTTTGCAACTTCATCTCAAAGAAATTGGATGATTCCAGAGGCCCTGGGATGTTTGTTATCAGGTATCTGCCAGTTTTGCAGAACCCATGGCATTCTAAATTAGAGAAACAAAACCCAGTTTCTAAAGTAGAGCCCTATTAACAAGCTCTTCCTAATGAAGAGCGTATTTGTAAAGTGCATAGACTGGGGTGTGCATAGTGACTAGTGTGCACAGCAGCTGTAGCTGGTTAAGCTGCTCTTTGGCGATTGTAGAGATGGTTGGAAATGTCTGGGCCCGGCTGTGTTGTCAGGGAGCCCCATCCCCCCAGCCTTTCCATAGCTCAGCCCTAGTCTGGGTTCTTCTCAGGTGAGGCCAGCTCTCAGGTGAGCCTTTGCTGCTACACAGGAGGCCCATGACCTCAACAAGCTGCCTTGCTGTACCCTGAGCTTCTCTCTCCTCTGACTTGGAGAGGGGCACTGTCTTTCTACCTCCCAGAGCTAACAAAAGATGCTCATAAGCTCTAATCACTTAGGTAATTATAAGAGTTGTAGGAGCTGTGAGCCAGGAACTATGGGTAGACACCAAAAAAACCCAAATATATATATATATATATATATATATATATATATATATATCTTTTTATATATATGACAACATTGCATGCTCCTTGGGGGAGAATTACTCTTTCCTGTCCCATTGAGGCAAGGTTTGACCACGTGACTTTCCTTGCTGTCACTCAAGAAAAGCACTTGCATCCTTTTATTAGCCTTTTTTACTGTTTATTTTATTAAATGAGGAAAAAAACAAGTATGGGTGAATTTAGAAAGTTCCATATTCCATCCAGTTAAAATCCAGTGTACAGTCCATGACTCCTTTTTGGATAAACTTGGATTTCCCCTTGCTAGATGTCTGAGGTCGGAGCTCCCACAACCTCCCCTACAGATTATATATATATATATATATATATATATATATATATATATATATATATTTGATGCCCCAACCACTGAGCCACATCAGCCGGGCCCCTGCAGCCCTTTGAATCCAGGATCAGGAATGCAGCTCAGCCTTGATAGTGCCTAGAAGCAGCAACTGGAAGGTTTTCAGAAACCCAAACAGTTTCCTCTTCTCTAAGTGTCATGCACAACTGCTTCATGATTCCTCTGCTTCAGAGCAGTGTTCTGGCCCTCCCTGTGCTTATGAAAAATACAGCCACTCCGCAGCCCTCAGGTTGACTTCCTGAAGATGCCAGCCCCCATTCACCATGCTGTGATGAGAATTTCACAGGTATTAACTATTTTTATTCTCAGGACAACCCTATAAAGTAGGCACCTTTACTATAACCAATCACCATTACCCTATTTTGCAAATAAGGACATTGAGGCCAAGAAGAGTTAAGACAGATTTTCTAGCTCATAAAGGGAAGGTTCAGGATTCAAACCAGATAGTCTGACTCCAAGGGTCATACTCTTAGGTCACAACCCTCTGAATGCTAAGCCCAGATTTCCAGAGGGGAGAATCTGGTAGACTCAGCATGTGGCAGGAATAGCCCTGGTGTCTTATGAATTATACCAGGCAGCTGGGGTTATTAGTACAAACATGGCAGCTGAAGATGAGGAGCCATAGGCTGAGGTGTGTGTGTATGTGGGGGGGAGATGCAGGTTTCAGAAAAAGTGGACATTACATAATAGGCATTACTCATCAAGGTGTACTATATCCTGTGCAGTAAGAGTTCACATTCCACATTCACTTGTGAACTGATTGAAGATTTGGCAAGTTTAACTACTTGTTCCAGGCTATGAATAAGTGAGACAAGATTCAACACTACCTATCAACTTCGTAAGCCTTACCGTACATAATACACTTTCAGAGGAGGATGACTAGGACAGCTGAGAGAATGCATTATGTGACAGATTGTACGTTCCCAAAAGGACTAACACAAGTATTTCCCACCCCACATAACCTTCCTAGAATATTAACTTTGACATTTCCCCTAATGAGATAAGGGGAACATACTCATCCCCTTGGATTTGGGAGGGTTTGGATGGCTATGGCAGAAGTGACACTCCAGGCCTTCTAAGGTAAGGCCATAAAAGATGATACGGCTTGCTCTGTACCCTTGAAATGCTCACTCCTGGAACCTAGCCACCATGCTGTGAGGAAGCTCCAGACGGAAAGACCACATGGAGAAACCCCGAACCTAGAGAAAGAGACATGCCTGCCCCAGCTACCGTCTGGCTGCAACCTCATGATAGAACCAGAGCTGGAACCGCCCAGGTGAGCCCTTCTCAAACTGTTTTAAGCCACTAAGTTTTGGAAGGATGTGTTACACAGCAACAGTAACCAGACAAGCATATTCGGAGGAACAGCTCTCTTCAGGAGGACATGAGAGCCATCTTCAGGTACCTGAGGGCTATCATGTCTAAGTGGAGTTCAGCCTGACGTGCGAAGCTCTAGAAGACAGCACGAATACCTGCAGCTGGGGATATGCCAGGGAGGCAAATGTGATTCTTCACGGAGGTCTTCTCGAACTGTAGAACTTTAAAACAGTCAATGCAACAATGAGCACTCTGCCACCAGACATATTCAAGCAGAGGATGACACCTTGGGGGATGTTGCAGAGGGCCCAGAAGACCCCAAAGGCGCTTTCCAGCTCTAGAAGATATAATCCCAAATGAGTTAAGGCAAAACCTGTTTTGTAACATTTAGTAAACCCTTGGTAGAACAGGTAAGGACTAATCTGGGCTTTTCAAGTTGGAGAGGGTTGGGAAATGTGAAAAGCAGAAGGAGGGACCACTCAGCAAAGAGCCAACGGAAACTGTTTATTTAGCCAGCAACACCAAATTAATCATGCCCCTCCCCCTTTAAGACCCACTCTTTTCTCACCCATTCATGGTGTGTTATGGGCCAGCATCCTTCCAGACGCTTTCTGTCACCTGCAACCCTTTTGGCTAACTCAGTGCTCAGTCTCATTGGTTGCTAAGCCATTCCTCTCTTATCTCCACAGTTAAGTCCTGCATCTGTTCCTTGTGTTCCATTTGCACTGTCAATGGCTTTGTTCATGCCATCATCGGCTCTCATCTGGATGACTGCAACATCCCTCGGCATAGTCTCCTGTGAAATCATTCCTCAGAATGCTCTGAATGTGCCAGACCTTCTCTCTGAAACCGAAGCCTTCGTTCAGTTTTCACAGCCTTTAGAACAGGGTTGAAATTTCTTAGGCACACAAGGCTTTCATGATGTGGCAGAGAATGAGGGCAGGAGGTGAAAAAGGATGGGGTCAGGGACAGGCAGAGACACTAATTCCTGCCTTAGTTTCTTTTTTAAAAAATATATTTTTATTGATTTCAGAGAGGGAGAGGGAGAGAGAAATAGAAACATCGGTGATGAGAGAGAATCAGATCAACTGCCTCCTGCAGGCCCCCTACTGGGGACCGAGCCCACAACCCAGGCATGTGCCCTTGACCAGAATCAAACTAGGGACCCTTCAGTCCTCAGGCTGTCGCTCTGTCCACTGAGCCAAACCAGCTAGGGCCCTGCCTTCGTTTCTTAAGGCTGCTATAACAAATTACCAAACTGTTTGGCTTAATATAACAGACATTTATTTTTTCACAATTCTGGAGACGACAAATCCAAAATCAAGGTGCTAGAAGGGCTCTGCTCCCCCTGAAGACTCTAGGGAAGAATTCTTCCTTGCCTCTTTCTGGCTTGTCAGAGCTCCTGGAAAATCTTGGCAGCTGCATCACTCTAATCTCTGCCTCCACCTTCACATGGTCGTCCCTGGGTGTGTGGGTTCAAATCTCTCTCTCCTTTCTCTTATCTTAAAGATACCAGCCAATGGATTTAAGGCCCATTGGGGTTTAAGACTTGAAGGTATCTCTTGGAGACACAATTCCACCCTTGATATTTTACATTGGTGGAAACGACAGCTCGATGGCTTAATACAGGGATGGAGTCTTGCTTGTGAAAAAGTTTGGGATGAAATGCAGTATTTCAGGAGCCCAGGAGCTAATATTAATAGGATACGTCAGATGGCCAGGAAGGCTTCCTGAACAATGGAGTAGCATGCATGATCAAACAGTAAAGTTTTACTCAGGAAAAATCAATCTGGAAGCTAGATATAGAAAAGAGTATAGGAGATAAAGTCAGAAAATTCAGGTAAGATGTCACAGTAGCCCAAAGGCGAGGACACAGGCACAGAATCAGACGGTTAGCCCCAGGAAGCTGTTAATTCTAACTCTTTTGTTCAGCAATATATCCCAAGAACCTAGGACAGTGTTCGTCACATCATAGGTGCTGGGTACACATTTGTTGACTAGGGTGGAGGAAGTAGATGCCACAGGCCCGTTCAGAGGTGGACCAAATTAGCTGGTCCTGGCACATGACAGGGGTGAAGTAGCATCAGTTGAGCATCACTTAAAGTCAAGCCCATAATGGGCACCTCTTCCAGACAGAACCCAGCCTCTCTCACACCACCTGCAGCCTGGCATTATATCCACCCTATTGGCTACCGTAGTGTGCACCTGGAGCACAGGAGACCTAACTTCATTCATGTTTGGGCGTGTCCTCCACAGCACGTTGCACACAGTAGGCCCCCAATACAACTTTCGGTGAACTTATGCATAATTAAATTTCTACAAATACGCAACATCGAAAGGCTTTCCCAGATCGAAACTCTGGATTTTACACTTCTGTACGCTTCAAAGCGCCTGCCGGCGCATGGCGCCTAAAAGCCCTTGTTTAACCAAACAGAATAAATCAGATTCACCCAGTTCCGCCCTGGCAGCGACGTCTGCACTTGGCAGGACAACAGAATCCACTGCCATTAAAGTCTTATGTAAGAGTTAATGACCTCCCAGCCCACTAGACATGCCTCCCACCACAGCGAAGTGGAAGGGAAGGGAAAGGAAGCGAAAGCACTATTCGCACGCACACACATACTCTCTCGGTGGCAGATGCACAGATTAATTTCTAGCTTCGGTTCCCCACAACGATCCTAAAACACCGCTGCAGGCGCGGCGCGGCGCGGCGCGGGCGGGCGGAGGGGCCGGCGCGCGGCGTTTGGTTCAGGCGCATTGAGCTCCCGGGGAAGGCCTGCCCACCCGGCACGCCCAGGCTCCGGGGCTGCGGTGACAGCGGCCCCCGAAGGGGACTCAGGTCCACGGCGGTCCCCGCGGGCGCCGGTGCAAGCTCCGTCCGGGCGCCCCGCCCGGGGGCAGCAGGCGTCCCGCCCCGGACTCCCGCGGCCTCAGCCCCGTGATCGCCGGGCCCGCCGGCTCCGGAGGACGCCGCGCGCGGCCGAGTCGGGCCTCCCCGAGCCTGGGGCCCGGCGGGCGGGCGGGCGGGGCGGCGAAGATGGCGGTGCGGCCGGGCCCCCGGCGGCCGCGAGGGGCCGCGGTGCTGCGCGCTCGGCTGGGCCCGCGCGGCTAGAGAGGCGCCTGGGCCGGCGCGGCCTCCTCCCCGCCCGCGCGCCCCGCCCCGCCCCGCGCCCGCCCCTCCCCGGGCCGCGGCCGTGCCCCGCGTCGCGCTCCCCCGGGATGGCCCGCGCGCCTCGGCGCTGCCTCGCGGAGCTCACGGCGGAGCGGCGGCGGCCGCGCTCGGGGGGCGCGCGGCGGTGGCGGCGGCGGCGCGGCGCGTGAGGGGCCGCCTCGGGCCGCGCGGGCGCCGCCAACATGTCGGATACCAAGGTAAAAGTTGCCGTCCGGGTCCGGCCCATGAACCGACGAGGTGAGGAGCTTTCCGCGCGTTTCTCTCGGGGGTCTGGCCGGGGAGGGCGGGGGCAACTTTGGCAATTGCGGGGCGGCGGGGCTGGGCGGCGAGCGCGCAGCCCAGGCCGGGGAGCCGGGCGGAGGCGGCGCCCGCACCGGCCGTGCAGACACGGGCGCCGGTGTCCGGCTCGGCCGCCTCCCGGGAGAGCCCGCGCCGGCGGGATGCTCGACTTTGCAACGTTCGTGTTCCCTGTGCTTTCAGAACTGGAACTGAACACCAAGTGCGTGGTGGAGATGGAAGGGAATCAGACGGTCCTGCACCCTCCTCCTTCCAACACCAAACAGGGAGACAGGTAACGCGGGCGCACGGAGGGCGGGAGGAGGACCTGACCTCGCAGTCTCCAAGTTTGAGCCAGGAAAATGGGAGTCTCTTTCCTATTGTTAGGGGGATTGGCTTCAAGTTTGTCGCACGCTCCCGTCTGAAGCTGTTGCAAGTCCAAGTTCCTCTCCTCCCTCCCCGCGCCCCGTCCACCCCCCCTTCTAGAGCGGCATCGGCTGGCACCCTGGCTGGAGCTCGCACCAGTCAGCTGTGTCCCCGGCAGGCCCAAGCCTAGAGGCACCCGGACATAGAGGGGCCGGATGGGTGGGATCCTAAAGATGATTAGTCTAACAGCCACATTTTACAGATAAGAAAACTGAGGCCAGAGTGGGCGGGTGACCACCCCAAGACCTTGTTTTTCGGGGGACCCAGTGTTCCACTTTCTTTCCACCGCTGCACTGCCTTGTTCATTTGACAGTATTTTGTGTGTAACATGAGAGAGGACCCCACAATAAAGCAAAAAACAGTCTTGTAAGATCTAGGCTGAGGCCTGGACCATTTAAAATCTTGTTGGTGATCGTGATGTTGGGTTGAGATAATGCCTGAATGTAATATGCGAAGTTTGATTTTCAAGGAAACAAAAGTATTGCCCTAGTTGTGTAGACACTGGGGGGGCATGTTTAAAAGGGGGCTGCGTTTACCAGAGGGCAACCTATTTGCATTTGAAAAGTTGTAACTGTTGGATCCTTATTAATTCTGCTCTATTCCACCCAGCAGTATGGGAAAATGCCCTAAAATAATTTAAATATTTGGCATTTTTCTGGTAAGCCCTTGAGAAGAAAAAGGTTGGAATTCATTCAACATAGCAGTGCATTAGCTTACAAAATATAGGAATGAAAAACCGGGAGATTTGGCAAAATTAATTCCTCTAGAGATCGGTATGAGTTTGTGTTCCTGGTCACCTGTTGACTGATGCGCTACAATTTAGTGATTTTTGCTCTTCAAAGATTTTCAATGGAGACTCTGAAGTAGGATTTGTTACTTTATTGCTAAAGGAAGCAACTGCCTCCATTCTGTAATCATGTGGCGTTCAGGCACAGTTTTGCTAAATTTGGGGGAAGAAATTATCAGGATGTAAGATTTGGTGTTTTGTTTGTTGTTTTTTTGCTTTTTAGTACCAAAGCTAGCAAGTTTGCAAATATTTTGCTACCTAGAGCAGATTGTTATGGTTATAGTAAATAGCTAAGTTGTATTTAAAATGTTGTGTTAAATACTTTTAAATGATGGATGTATCCTTGGGTAATATTTTTAGATACATTTTAAATATAGTATTTTAGATACATGTTTAGCAGTGTAGTTGTACATTTCATGGTTAGTAAGTAAACTCATTGAGTACATGAAAATATCACCACCACCCCCAAACAATATTTTTCTATTGTTTCAGAAAAAAAATTCTGTTGGGTTAGGTTCTTTAAAGCAGTCTGGGAAACAGGTAGAATATTCTAACTGCTGTTATGTAGCTGCTGTTTCTCTTTTGGTTCCTTGCACCTGTTCCTTGTCACTCTTAACCATAAGGAATGCTACTGTTAGGTACTGTTTAATGAGATGAAGTTTTATCATTTGTGGTGAGAAATATTTATTTGTGGAATTTGGGTAGTAATTATAACTGTAGACAGTTGATTAGAAATGCTAAATAATCAGTTGATCATTTTTAGGGCTTTCCTGGCCACTGCCATCATTAATCAGGATCTTTTAAGTAAACATTTGTAATGCTTCCGGGATTTATCCATCTGCTTGCTTATTGGAATAGCCCCTTCTCTGAAGCTGTAAGAATAGCATTGAAATATGGGTGTTCTCTTGTTTTCTTTTTCTGACAGATCTGATTCTTTGAGTGGTAGATGGGCTCTTTCTGTGGGGTTCTGCCTGGGTACCAGTCATTTAATTTACAGACCAACTGAGAGGGGTCAGTCAATGCAACAGTGTTGCTTGTAGGTTAGGATTACTGTGTTGCAAGGATGGAGACACCAAATGCATTTTGATTTTCATTATGCAGCTTGGTTTCATGTTTCTCCACCAGGTTTTCCCTTAAAGCAACAGTGCATTTAAAAATAGAAACAATTCCTCCCTTGGGCTCTGGGTTGATTAATTGCGATAGTGCTTCATGTTATGTTTACAATTTATTTCTATCATTTGTTTTGGGATAGTGCTCAGGGAAAGGCAAAAATATTATCTTTCTTACCTAGAAGTCCAAGGTTTGATGTCTTAGAAGCACTTAAAGTAATATTGGCAAACCTGTATCAAATTGAGAAGTGTCATTTTCCTGAAAATTGCAAGAAATTATTAATGTATTAGTCATAAATAGAAATTTTAAGTTACTGGGTGAAAGTTTTGAATCCTACCAGTAAAACAAGTGAGAGGGCATTGATTTCCAGGAAAAGAAACAGACGGGCTTAGCTTTCATAATTTTCCCACTTTATGGAATCAAAGCCAAGACTACACGGTGAGGACAAAGATCACAGGGCTTCTGAGGTTAAAATGTTTGTTTTGGTCCTGATACTCTAAGGTTATAATATACTGCAGAGGTCCAGAGGTCCAGATTAATGGTTGATGTGTATACATACCATTGCTATTCTGAAACATTTAAGACATATGAATTGGTTTCATTTTTTTTTTTTTTTTACATTTTATTGATTTTTTACAGAGAGGAAGAGAGAGGGATAGAGAGTTAGAAACATCGATGAGAGAGAAACATCGATTAGCTGCCTCCTGCGCACCTACTGGGGATGTGCCGCAACCAAGGTACATGCCCTTGACCGGATCGAACCTGGGACCTTTCAGTCCACAGGCCAACGCTCTATCCACTGAGCCAAACCAGTCAGGGCTGAATTGGTTTCTTAAAATGCAGTTGTATTACTATGCAGGAGACATATGACACCATACTTGGCACAGGAGATCCAAAGGTAACTATAGGCCCAGTAACTGTGGGCCTGACAGAGCGTCTCACCTTTGAGAGATGGGGGGAAACATTAAAAAAACAATGTGGTAGCTTATGTGGACTATACTTTTGCCCTTGCATGCACTGTATTATTTGCAAATCACCTATTTCCTCTTCGTTCTCCTCATTGAGCCTGTGAGCTCCCTGAAGGCAACTATCTTGTCCTACTTACCTTTGTGACCCGTGCCCCTAAGCAGCACCTGGCTCAAAGCAGGTGCTCAGCAAACACCTGTGCCGCTTAGGTTCCCAGTGTGGTGGAGCACTGAGGAGGGGCTGGGGGAGCGACGCAGGGTCTGGCACCCTGCAAAGACAGGCGGCATTTATGCTGGCCATGTGGGTGCTAATAGTGTAGCAAGGACAGGAAAAAGTCCTTGTCAAATAAAGTTAAAGCATACCTTCTTCTGGGTGATTGTATACACACACACACACACACACAGTTCAGTTCGGGAAGGGGGAGTAGAATGAGAACCCCTAATTTGCCAAAATGGGTTATAGTTAAAAAATCAAAGTATAAAGAGACATATGGTGAAAAGCCTTCCTTTCACCCCTGCTGTCACTCCTACTCTTCCCATCCCCTCACCTCTCAAAAATAAAGATAACCGCAGTCATTTATTTTTCATGCATATTTTCAGATACACACTTATATATTGTTTATATGTATTTTAATAAATATTATGTGTATATATGTATATATGCAGGTTTGGGCAAAGGTATGTTTACAGTTTGATTGTGAAACAGTTCATTCTTGTATTATTTATTATTGTATTATTTATCATATAGCCAACTGTAAACCTACTTTTCACCCATCAAAGGTGAAAAAATTTTTTTTATTAAAATTTTTTTTCAATCACCATCTGAGGATGTGTTCTTTTAAAAATTGATTTGAGAGAGAGGGGAAGGGAGAGAAGGAGGAAGAGGGAGAGAGAGTGAGAGAGAGAGAGCGCGCGTGAAAGAGAGAGAGAAAGAGAAAGAAACATCGATGTGAGAGAGAAACATTGATCAGCTGCTCCTGTATGCTCCCCAACTGGAAATTGAGCCTGCAACTTGGGTATGTGCCCTAACTGGGAATCAAACCCACAACCTTTGGTGTATGGGATGACGCTCCAACCAACTGAGACACAGCAGCCAGGGCCCTACCCTGTGTATTTAAATCAGTATACATAGTTGACAGTATAAAGTAGGTCTATCTTTTATAAAGGCTATGATAAAAAAAATAATTCTTTTCATTTCTTTCCCTAGAGGCAGCCACATATAGCAATTTTAGCTCATTCTTTTGGAATTTCCCTCCATATTTCTGAGTAACATGCTGGTAGTGCTAGTGTTTGATTTCTCTCTTTGTTCTCTTTCTATGTGCTGTCCCCGGCCCACCCCAAATCTTCCTATTCCCCATTTTCCCAATATAGTAATTTTGGTTGCATCAGTATTTAGTGTTTACATTATTTATATGACCAAATAGAACACTGTTTATAGTTGAACCATGTACTCTTCTGTGGTCTCTTTTCCTATCTCTTTTCTATACAGAACTTTTTGCTTTCCTGGGAGTTAACAATTATTTCTATTTTTTCCCTTTCCTTTAATTTGCTGCTTTTTCTATGTACTTATTCTTAATTCAGCATTTACATTATCTGCCCCTTGCCTCATTTCAGGACATTCAAACATATCAGGTACTCTCTTGATTTCATTTTCTTAGAAACATTTCTGCTTGACCCTTCTTACATGCTCCTTTATGAACTGATGGCCTTCTCTGCCTGGTTTAGCCACCTTCCTCAGGTTTCTGTCACATCGTTCTGAGGATTCCCCTTACCTGTTTTCTCTGTGGAATGTCTTGTTTTTCTGTTTCCCTTTAATTTCTTAGTTTACTGCCTCAGTTTTATAGAGCACATCCTTTACTATTTTCCCGAGAAAGGGTGCTGAGGAGGTAAAGTGTTTTTATTTTTTTTATTTTTTATTTTTTTTAAATACATTTTATTGATTTTTTACAGAGAGGAAGGGAGAGAGAGAGAGAGTTAGAAACATCGATGAGAGAGAAACATCGATCAGCCGCCTCCTGCACACCTCCTATTGGGGATATGCCCGCAACCCAGGTACATGCCCTTGACCGGAATCGAACCCGGGACCCCCCCAGTCCTCAGGCCAACGCTCTATCCACTGAGCCAAACCGGTTTTGGCGGTAAAGTGCTTTTAAAACCATGAAAATATCTTTGTTCTACCCACCCACCTCATTGATAGTTTGGATGGGTATCAAATTAAAGATGTTGGTTGCCCTAATGTCTTTTACCTTCCGGTGTTTCTGTTGAAAAGTCCAAAGCTATTTGGATTTCTAAACCTTAGTGTGTAACCTAGGTTTTTCCTCTCTGAATCTTGTGGAATATTCTCTGCACCCCCCCCCCCCCCCCCCCCACACACACACACACACTCACCTGTTTGTATGTGAAATCACCATAATGGGCCTTTTTGTCCTGGAAACTCATGTCCTTTGGTTCTTAAAAAAAAAAAAATTAAAAATCTTAAATTCACCTGTTTATTCATTCTGTGCCCCCCCCCCCCCCCAATACTTATTTCGATATGGAGTTAGTTTCCTGAATTGGTCATCTAATTACTTTTTTTTCCCCCCTTTCTACTTTTCATCTCTTGTTTTTTGTTCTACCTTCTGGGAAATTTCCCCCACTTATCTTTCAATCCTTATGTTTAATTTTTCTTTTCTGCGACCATGTTTTTAATTTTCAAGAGCTCTTTTTTTGGTCGTAAATTTAAAAAAAAATAGCATCCTATTCTTGTTCCTTGGTTGTGGTATTTTTGCCCTCTTTCTGAGGACATTAATGATAGACTCCCCTAAGTAGTTCACCCCTCTGCCTGCCCATAATGCATTGTTTTGTTTGTGTTGGTCTCTGTCTTTAATGTTAAGGATCTATCTCAGGAGTAGCTGTATTCAGTTGATTCTAGGTTTCTCTGGGGAAAGACTATTTATTATTTATTTTTGTATTCTCAGTGCCTAGATTCAAGAATGCCCAGCATAAAGAAAGTATTTTGTATATGATCTTTGCTATTAACATTTTTTTATTTCTATTAGAAGATGCTATCAAATTCCCTTTTTATTTAACTTTCAGGATTAGAAATAAAAATAGTGATTCTCTTTAGAGCAAATGTAAATGCTAGAATTGAAGGTGGTAGTTGCCCCAGACAACTTTCAATTCATGAAGATAATTACTTCTAGTCAGTACAGAAAGTTGGAAGATTTTGAAAAAATCCTATTTTTGTGTCACTATTGCAAATATTTTAGTTCAGAAATTTTTAATTAAAAGTGTGTGTGTGTGTGTATATATACATATACATATATATATATATATATATGATGGGCTGGGAAAATTTTTCAAAATGCTATCAAACTGACCAGTTTATTATCTTATCACTTAATTTGGCTTCGTCTTGCAAAATCTAGTTAGTGATAAATGTATAACTTGGATTGTTTCCAATTTTCAACAAAATTGCACCTGCCATGCACATGCCAAACTTTTTCATACTCCTTTGTTAATTGAAAGGCATTTCTTCTCAAACAAGCTTGCTAATATGAAAACATATCTTTAAAATTTTATGACAATATAAACTATTCTCTTTTATTATAATGAAGTTAAAAGTTGATCATTTTCAGATATAAGTATGAGCTAGGTCATGGGAAAAAATATTTTGTATGGACAGTAACAAGAGCAGTGGTTTTCTCAGTTGAGTGTGCATAAAATCATCTGGAGAGTCCCACCCCAAAAGGTTCTGTCCAGCAGGACTGGTGTGTGGCTTGAGAATTTGCATTTCTAACAAATTCCCAGGTGATGCTGTTAGCTCAGGACTACACTTTGAGCGCTTCTGGTCTAGACCAGCACTTTCCAATAGCATTTTCTGTGTGATGGAAATGTTCTGTATATCGCTGTTCAATACGGTAGCCACTGACCATATGTGAGTATTAAGCACTTGAAATGTGGCTAATGTAATCAAAGAACTGAATTTTAAATTTAATTTTCATTAATTTAAATAGCTACATATGACAGGTGGCTACTGCATTGGACAGCATAGGCCTAAAGAGGATTCTCAACCATGGTTGCACATTAGAATTACCTGAGGTGCTTTAAAAATAGATGCCTGGGTCCCCCCTGCTCCCAGAGATTCTGGCTTAATTGGGCTACAGTGCCACTTTGATGTTGGGATTTTTAAGTACTTCCCATGTGTCCCAGTTACTATTGTTGCTACACAGATCACCCCAAAACTTAGTGGTTTAAAACAACCACTTTCTTATGTCATGGATTCTGTGGGTCAGGGATTTGGACAGAGCAAAGTAGATATGACGTATCTCATCTCCGTAATGTGTGGGGCCTCATCTGTGATGACTAGAAATCTGGGGGTGTAGTCATCTAAAGGCTTGACCAGGTTGACTGGCCATGGTGACTGTCTCACATGGTTGGCACTTGATTCTCATGTGTAGCCAAGGTTGAAAACCACTGGTCTAGTGTAATAAACCAGGCTTTAACGCCCACTTTCACAAGTTGTTGTTTGGTTTATTTTACCATTTGATTGTGATCATGTATGCAAATCCTCAAAACCACTAACTTTCTCAAAATTAATGTTTGAGAGCCTCATAAAATCAGCCTAAATATTTAGCACTTTAATAATTACCTTATTAAAGGCAATTTGTGGAACTTCAATAGGGTCTTCCTGTGTTAAGAGTGTGTATTGTTGTGAAAGTAATGCCTCTGAAAGCTAAATAAATTCTCTCCCATTTCTAGAAAAAAGCCTCTTACTCTTTGCCAGGTGCATTTAATCATAAAGCTTCTCCTTATTTGTTTGTACTTGAATGTCAGCAGAGGGGAAAGGGATTACCTAAATTGTGCAGATGCAGGGGACTTGCCTATTCCTTCACCTGATACTGACGTCTTACTTCCCAGTGGCCTGTGGACCACAGTTCCCTGTGTTAGCCCTTAAACTGTGTGGTGATACCAACCTCAGCTCCTGTCCCCCTCCTACGTAGATGATCAGCATGACACGATGAAGTGGGTAGGAAGAATGTGTGCCTTCTGGTTCTGCCTCTATCTTGGTCTATATCCTTGTGCTAGCCATAATGCTTTTCCACCAGTTTCTTCATCTGTAAAATTGAGAGCTATACTAGATCATCTGTTTCTTTTAGGCTCTGAAGTTCAGTTCATCCCAACTGTACTTAACTATAGAGTCAAATAGAATAAATAGGTACAATTTATAGAGGCCGAAAAGGGTTGCCTTGTAATTTACTTCTTGTCAGAGTGTTGGGAAAGCTGCGGAGGACAGGGTCACTGTTCTCGGCAGGCTCAGTTTGCCTGCAGTAGCTGATGAGAGAATTGAAGGTGTCAAGTGAAATAAGACAGCCACCAGCCCCAGATACCCGAGGTCGTTATCAGCGAGCGAGGAGCCTGGGTCCTTAGACATTTCACATGCATCCTTCCTTCACTGGGACAGCAGCTTCCACATGTGGCTGGGGGCCTTGTGAACTTTTCAATTAGTTTTCATCATGTACAGTTGTGTTCTTTCAGGACCCAGTGCTTTTTAAGCTGTTCTTGCAGGCATACAGCTGTTTTATGCAATAAGTATGTATGCATGGGGGTGGAGAAATGACATTTCCAGAGCTGTTAGCTTAAAGCTTCCTAGCACAGCTTATTTTGTTTCTGAGCATTCTGTTACAACTCGACCAAACTATGGTCAATCCCCAGTATTTCTGATCTTCGGTGGTGAGCCAACTCTGGTGTGTGTGTGTGTGTGTGTGTGTGTGTGTGTGTCTGTCCGTCCGTCTTTACCCTTCCTTTTGAAAGCAGAGTGGAGTTGTGGATTATGTGGGGTCCTTCAGAGACTGTTCTGTAGGTGTGATGAGCTTCGGTGCTGCCAGAAGAGGTGTGAGGACAGCCTCTGGTTGCAGTTCCTTTAAGGGAAGAAGTTTGGAGCCTTGTTTTTTTAAGACAGGGAACAGGAAGGAAGCCTTTGAGTTAAAGGAAGCTTTTCCCTTTACTGTTGGCTCTTTGTGTTGTCTTGAGGAGACACTCCCTAGATTGTTACACCCACCATGAATGACCACAAATATCCATGTATCTCCAGCTGGAGCCTCAGAAGAAAATCAGGAAGGGCAAATAGTAGTGAACTGCACAGGCGTCCTGTTGTGAGCATGGGGCAGACTTATCCCCAATTTTGGGAAGGCTGTATCCATGTAGTTTGAAGGCCAAACTCACATGTAGTTTGTTGATCAGATTAACAAGCCTTTAAATATACTTCCATTCTGTGATTTAATGAAACAAGCCCTCAGAATTGATGCTTAGTGTGTGAACATATCTATTATCCCAGCTAAGCAGAGGCTGTGTAAAAGGCTTTCAGCTGAACTTGCAGTTGTAACTGCCCTTTTTAAAATTGGATAACAGACTGTTAGGGTGTTTTGTTTACTGTTGGCTCTTTGTGTTGTTTTGTGTTTTCTATCAGTGACTACTTCTATTTATATAATTAATTAAAGCTTAGTATTCGCCACACAAATTGTAACAGGGATGGTTACATTATTACATTGAGAAAGATCCTTAAAATTACTTGTTTCGCTTGGGTAATGTTTTAAAAGTAGGGAGGAGTGTGGTAGGGAAAGCTTATCAAGATAATGGTGTTAAATTTGAGCAGCCTTATCCAGTTTTAAACATCTGCTTTTTTGATCTAGAGTTACAGTACAAATAGGTAACATTAGCATGGTAATGCCACTTTACGTTTTTTTTAAGCCTTGAAGTGTTGCTGGCTTTGATAGTTAGAACTATATTGCTCTCTTGAGGATGACAGCTTAGTCTGCATTTTTAATAATTCCACTGATGAATTATTCAGTGGAAATAATTTTCCAAAATTGTTGATCTACTGTGTTCTTAAGGGACTTAAAAAAAAAGTTCTTTAGGCAGGTTATTAACTAGTTTTTTCCCAAGGGTGATTTACTCTTCTTCTTGCCCATTGATTGGTTCCTAGAGTTGAGAACCAAAATTTTAAAAGCCAGTAGAACAAAAAAAAATTGGATAAGCAGAGTTTCTAACTTATTTTAAATATGCTGAGAAGCACACTACAACAAAAACACCATTATGTCTTGATACTGCATTTAATACAGGACAACAGAAGGAAAGGCATATTTAGAGTTTAAACATTGCGTACATTTAGTTTTGCAAAAAATTCACCACATTGTTAATTTTATCCTTTGCTGGAAACGAATGGACATACCATTACAGGTGACCCGTGGACTGTGACGTACAGTTGTGCCTATGATGTCTAATTGGAAATCAACTATTAGAGTTTTTGAGCTTCTTAGACTCCTTTGGTCCTTAAGGTCCAAATGGTTAAAGGATTTTTTTCTTTTAAAAATCAAATAGCGTTGTTCTTATTTGGTGTATAATTGACTTTGTTAAATAGAAGGTTACATCTTTGCTTTTGTAGTGTGATATATTGAATTATCCTCACCAATCTATTTAACAGCCTAAATAAGCTTTACATTTTCATTATTTTGAATTTCCTTGTAGCTTAGCCAGAGCTTTTACTCTCAAGTAAGAAAATCTTTTATTTGCCTTTAACAGTGTTTCTGTGGCCATCAGTTGGGTGTGAATAACTAGTTTTGTGAAACACTACAGGTATTGTGACAGAACAGTGTAGTAGCCAAGAGCCATTGAGTGGACTTTGGAGGCAAACTGCTCTTGTTTAAAACGGACTGTGCAGCTCATTAGCTGTGAAATGTGGACAAGTCCCTTAACCCTTGTGTTTTGCTTCCTTATCTGTAAAGTGGGAATCATAAAAGTTCAGACCTCATGGGTTAGGGTGTACATAGCATACACTAATCATGGATAATTTCATTCTTTTTATTACCATGGAACTTTTAAGCTCATTTACCTTAATGCCTAAAAAAGAGCAATTAAAGAGGGAAGTCTCAACATTCTAACTTTTAAGTGTTAAGAATTTTCTGATTACTTTTAATTTAAAGACCACCTTTATGATGTCAAATTAAGTATTTCACCGTCTCAGCTGACAGAACACAGGAGCACAGCTTCGCTGAGCTGGACATAATGATCATTTTTGTCGAGAAGAAAATTCTATAACAAATGTTCACCAGTTTCTGGTCATTTGGCAGTCGTTCCTTTAGGTGAAGAATTTTTGTCAAGAAATTGTATATGGAATACCTGTGAGAAGTAATTATTCTTGACAAAACATTGCGATGTTTTTAAAAGTGTGTGTGCAAAGAAGGGGGCCTGGTAATGGGAGGGTGCAGCAGAGCTGTGGAATAATAGCTGAAGGGGGAAACTACTGCAAATAGCCTGCCTGGAATTTCACCTGTTGTCACACTAGCTAACATGAGGGCTTGTTGATGGGTCATAGGGATGGGCTCTAAGTCTAATTCTAGAACTTCAACTCTGTTCTAGTTGTTGGGTGCTGGTCTCCTTTGCTACCCTAGACATCGTACATTCTCAGTAAATGTTTGTTGTGTTTAATTATATTTCTAATGATTGGATATATGGTTATGAGGCTTTAGTTAGTATAGGGCAGGGGTGGGCAATCTTTTTGTGAGTGCATGCCAAAACCAGCAAAATCTCTGACTCAAAATTCTTCTGCGTGCCAACCCTAATTTTTTGAGAACATGTTACGCCTACTTGATATCTCTTAAGGTGTACGTATGTGAAGAACCTTGAAAAAATAATAAAATTCATTTGAGCGACAAAAACACAGTATATGATGATGAAAAATACATTTATTTTTTAATGTATACATGTACACTGATAGTCCGACAGAAAACTTTATGACTCCGTTTGATATTATCAGTGGGACTTTTGCTGCTGCATCACTGATGACAGAGATTTTACATCAGGTTTATATTTCGTGACCTTCAGAGATATGCACGAGCTACTACTTTCATCCATCAGGCTACTCCTGTTACGAGACTTAACAAAATTCATCACTGAGAACAAAGATTCACAATTGTAAATGGGAGATTATAAGAGAGGGTTTCGCGTGCCAGCAAAAGTTACTGGCACTCGTATTTGGCACGCGTGCCAGGGGTTGCCCACCCCTGGTATAGGGAATCATAGGTGGATGGTACTACCTAATCATAAACTGACTTCTGAGAAAATGACTGTGTGAAGCTACGAAAACATTGCATTCAGTAACATTGGGTTGCTATACTTCATTTTTCTTCCTGAGGCAACTGACTATTATCCCAGGCCCTAGGCTGGTAACTCTTGTTCTGCTTACCATATTGCAAAGGTGGACTCAGGGCCTCTCCATTAAAAATTCAAAATAGATAAATATTTTTACTTGTATATCTGGTTCCCTGGATATATTTTATCCCTGAACTCTCTTTTATTTATTTATTTTTGATAATCTTTTTTATTTTGGTATTCTTTTCCTTTCACACTAAGATTTGAAAAATATATTTAGGCTATTTCATAGAAACATTCTAGTTTCCTTTGAATTTACTATTTCTTTCTTTCCCATTGATTTTTAAAGAGAGTGGAAGGCAGAGACAGAGACAGAGAGAGAAACGTCGATGTGAGAGAGACATATCAATTGGTTGCCTCCCGAACGTGCCCCGACCAGGGCTGTGAATCAGACCTGCCACTGTGGTAAGTGCCTTGATTGGAGTTGAACCCAGGACCCTTCAATCTGCAGGCCTGATGCTCTATCCACTGAGCCAATCTGGCGAGGGCTAATATATATATAATTGATCAGAGAGGAAGGGGGAGAGAGAGAGGGAGAGAGAGAGAGAGAGAGAGAGAGAGAACATCAATGATGAGAATCATTGATTGGTTGCCTCCTGCATGCCCCCTAGTGGTGATCGAGGCCGCAACCCCGGTATATGCCCTTGACCGGAATTGAACCCAGGACTCTTCAGTCTGCTGGCTGACACTATATACTGGGCTATACCCTATACCAGCCATGGGCAAACTATGGCCCACGGGCCGAATCCGGCCCGTTTGAAATGAATAAAACTAAAAAAAAAAAAAAGACCATACCCTTTTATGTAATGATGTTTACTTTGAATTTATATTAGTTCACACAAACACTCCATCCATGCTTTTATTTCGGCCCTCCGGTCCAGTTTAAGAACCCATTGTGGCCCTCGAGTCAAAAAGTTTGCCCACCCCTGCCCTATACACAACCGCTAGGGCCACTATTTATTTTCTTAAAGTCTTTTTCAAGAGATATATCAAGCAAACGTAGATGCATGCATATTTATGATATTTTTATAAATGAAAGATGCATGCCCTCTCAGAAATTTTGACCAATTTATCCATTTTCGTGTGTGTTTTTATGCAGAAATACACTAACACTAAAGAGGAAAACAAAACATTTTGTTACACTAAATACTTTGTAGGTGTACATGAATGAACATGAAGTGTGTACTGCGCTTTTCTTTTTTTCTCTGCACATAAAACACCTCTGCCAACATTCACAGCCTGGGGCCTCGTAAGTGGGGAAAGTATAGGCCTGTGTTTCTCTTGTTGCCTCTCCCCGCTCTCAGCTGTGCTCTCAGAGTTTGCTGCTTTGCCCCTTGTTTCAGCCCTGGAAGCACAGAACAGGATGGAGCGGTGGAGAAGGGGGGGGGATTATGGGAAGGGAACAGGCCTGGCCCCTGAGCACCAGCATCCTCACTGTCCCGCACCCCCTCCCCTCCCCAGCAGCCTTGGAGTCAGTGGTAGGGTTAGATGGGGGGCGGGGGGGGGGGGGGGTTGGGTGAATATTTTTAAATGTCTGAGGTATGTACTAGATATCTTCAGTTTTAAATTGGAAAGATAAAGCCTTTTACTCGATTAGCCAGCCTTCGTGATTAGACAGCTATTACTCCGCATGTACCTGATCCTGTCAGAAAGTGTCATTCCAGGTCTGACACTGAGGGCAGAAGAATGCTTTTATTTCAGGATTCTGAGAGGATTGAATGGCAATTTGAAAGTAACTAGATTTCAGATCAGTTATATGCTCACAGCAATTTACTGGCTTCAATGACCAGGTTTTTGGTTTAAAAAAAATTTAATTTTAATGCAGTCTTTGACTTAAATGTCTGGATCCTGGCTAGCCCTGACTGTGGGTGTTAGTAACAAGGAACTTCTCCCTGAGCCTCTTATTCAGTGAATTCATTCTAGGGCTTCGGTGATAGGCTCTGGTTAGAGTGCTGAGCAGAAATAGGTTTTAGCTATCGACAAGCCATGAATCCTTCCTCCTTATTCTGGTGCCCTTCCTCCATTCGCGTGGCCAAAGCCTGCTGCCCTGAATAAAGACTAACAGAAGTGCTCAGAAGGCTGGCGAGTTCGCGGGTGTGTGCCTGCGATGGGCTGCTGTGAAAATGTAAGCACGTTGGTGTTTTTTCTCCCTGCTAGTTCTATATTTTATCTATTTTATATTATAAAAGAGCTAACAGAACTTTTACTATACGTAGAATTTTAAAGGTAGGTGGCTAATCAAAATTAATAATCTTGTTTTTTACTTTTTATTGAATTCACTGGAGGCCTGGTGCACAAAATTCATGCACGGGGGAGGGGAGGTCACTCAGCCTGGCCTACACCCTCTCGCAATCTGGGACCATTGGCTCCTAACCGCTCACCTGCCTGATCACCCCTAACCACCTCTGCTTGCCGGCCTGATCGCCCCTAACTACCTCTGCTTGCCAACCTGATCACCCCCTAATTCAGTGGTTCTCAACCTTTGGGGGTCGAACAACCCTTTCACAGGGGTCGCCTAAGACCATCAGAAAACACATATATAATTACATATTGTTTTTGTGATTAATCACTATTGCTTTAATTATGTTCACTTTGTAATAATGAAATTGGGGATCACCACAACATGAGGAACTGTGTTAAAGGGTCGCGGCATTAGGAAAGTTGAGAACCACTGCCCTAACTGCTCCCCTGCTGGCCTGGCCGCCCCTAACTGCCCCACTGTCAGCCTGCCTGATTGCCCCTAACTGCCTCTGCTTGCCAGCCTGATCACCCCCGAACTGGTCCCCTGCCGGCCTGGTCACCCCCTAACTGCCCCCCTGCCGGCCTGGCCACCCCGAACCACCTCTGCCTCGGACCCTGCCACCGTGGCTTTTTCCGGAAGGAAGTTGGACGTCCGGAAGATGTCTGGTTGACCCGGTCTAATTAGCATATTACCCTTTTATTAGTATAGATAGGGGTGACCTTGGTTAATAAAATTTTACAGGTGTCAGGTGTACAATTCTATAACACATCGTCTGTGTATTTTATTGTATTGTATGTTCACCAACCTGCAGACTGGCTTTTAGTCTGCTTTAGAGTTGGACAAGTAGGAGAGATGTGGTATTTGGGGGAGGACTGAAAACTGTTGGAAGTTAACATGTGGAAACTTAAACCAAAGCTACCTTTTTCAACAGCATCTCCTCCTCTATTTTACCAAGTCCTGGAGTAGAATAAGGCAGTTTTAGAGGGATTTTGTTTCTTGCCGTGTTTCCAGTGCAGGATGCCTGCAGGCCGGAGCCTTGCAGTCCTGTGCAGGAAGGCCCTTGCCTCACTGCCGTCCCAGAGGTGCTCTGTATCGCTAGGACCTCCCAGCCTGCCCTTTGGCCAATGAGGTAGGGTTGAGAGAAGCTGTAGTTTAGGAGCTGATGTGCCTTTTGGGGCCTATAAATTGGGGGGAGAAATAATAATGCTTCCTACTTCCAGTTTTCTGAAAAGCTGTTTCTCATGAGAGCTCTTCAGTTGCTTGTGGATTCTCGCTTGCATAATGTGGCCCTTTAATAAAGACTCCTCATCGCTTAGCAGGGTATTACATCAGTGCACACAGCCACGTGGTGCGAGAGTCATGACTGTAAGTGTCCCTGTGTGACCGTTGTTACTGGAGCCGAAGCCCTGGTCACTGTCTGGTGCCACCTGCTCTGGGCCCGTACTCAAGTGAAAACTGCCTGACATCTCACACGCTCTGACTGGGGGGCCGAGAGGTGCCGGCAGGGCTCTGTGCTGCTTTGCACCAACTCAGTGAACGATCTTTAGAGTATGTCAACTTTAGAACTTGAAGCACTTGTTTCTCATTTTGGCCAGGCTGCAGCCTCAGTATTGGACTATACTTTTGGGAAGGAGCTTGACATTTTATTTAAACTGTCCATTCTTGTTTGCTTCCACTGGCACTTGAGGAGCTCTGTGGATAGTGAAGAGGAGATAGAGCACATACAGGACCCTTTGTCCGAGTACACCTCCCAGCTGATCCCCGTGGTAGGGCAGGCACAGCTGGGCAGCTGTGCTCTGAGCCGTGGGTCTGTGAAGAGATGTTCCAGGCTTCTGGTCCTTCACTAGTTTCTAAATCAGCGGTTCTCAACCTGTGGGTTGCGACCCCTTTGGCGGTCGAACAACCCTCTCACAGGTGTTGCCTAAGACCATCCTGCATATCAGATATTTACATTACGACTCATAACAGTAGCAACATTACAGTTATGAAGTAGCAACGAAAATAATTTTATGGCTGGGTCACAACATGAGGAACTGTATTTAAAGGGCCGGAAGGTTGAGAACCACTGGGTTAGAGGCACAGCTGACTGTTAATGTTTTGTTAGTGTGTGCGTGCATGTACACTTTTATTTAGCCTATCTACAAGCAGAATGATACTCATAAAGTGCCTTGGCATTTAGTCACTGACGGTTCATTATAGCTCTTTGAGTTTAGTCATAGAGTAATGAGTAAATGTTTCCAAGTATCTGAATGGAAGATAATAACTAACTCCATGTCCTGAAGAATTTGTACAAATGGCTCAGCATCTTTTCTAGACTATAAACTCGAGAGCAGAGCCCCTTGTCTTATGTATCTTGTTTCTTCCCTACTTTTTCCCCCCAGCAGCTGGCCCATGCCTGTACATAGTAGATGTTCTCACATGTTTGTGATTGGATACAGTGAAAGGTGTGGATATGCATTTTATGCCCTGGTACGTGAGTCTGTGGGAGGAGTGTTATTATTTGATCCTCAGGCTGTATCCTTCACACCACTTGTGGTTCTACCGCTTCTAGACTGGGTCTTACGAGACCTTTAATTTCTGCTTTAGATTATTACATAATGACAGGCTGTGCACTGTGGTGTGGGATTTTTGGATAAGACAGTAGAAATGACTACCACTGCCTAGGGCTGCATGCAGAGGTCATCTCTGTTAGCACTACTTGGGATAAGTAGAGGCCGATCCAGCTGAGGGCTCACCAAGGCTTTGACAAAGTTTGACAAAGTTTACATTTTTAATGTTTGGTGCACAACCTAGATAGCAGCCTCAGCAGCAAGTCTGAGTGGAAGAGAATTCTGTCGTAGGCAACGCCATGGCCTGAGGCATGTTTCACTTCCTATAGTGCCAGAGCTGTTGTCTGCACCAGAAGTGGGGTGTTCCCAGCCTTGGGTGTACCTGCACCAGCCTAATGTGGTTGGCCTCGGTGTGAGTGGGATTATGGGAAGTGTTTCCTCCATTTGTCATGGACTGAGAAGGGTGGAGGTACAGAGTTGGGAGAAAGGGAAGATATTAGAGTGTGGTGCCTGTTAACCAGGGACAGCTCCCTTAGGGGCAGGGGCTGCTGGCCTGCTTACTCTTCTTTCTGCTGGTGGGTAAGGGCACTTCTCATTCTCTGGTTCCTAAATGGCAGTTAGGTTAATGCTGCATCTTCTGCTTACCCTGTGGTAGGTGTTACTTTTTTTTTTTTTAACTGAAACACAGAGGTCAATGATGCTCTTGAGTATGTCAGTCCCCCAGAGGTACTAAGGGTGGTAGGAAATTCATAGCATGCTGTCCAAGAATGCACATTGGAATGAAGTCACATGAGAATGGCATTCTACAGGGATAGCTCTGAGTCTGTTTTAATTTATATTTTTAAGTAAGCCATTGCAGACTTTAGTCTTTATTAAGACTACACAGACTTTATTAAATAAGCCATTACAAATTTTATTTAATAAGCACCTTATTAACAAGCTATTTTTGATAATAGTTACCAAACTTTAAGGAGTTATAGTACTGTGGCTGAGCCTTGATGGTTCAGAAATCAGAGCAGGAAGGCAGAAGACTCAGTGGCCAAGAGCAGGAGAAAACCCACTCTGGAGGTCTTACCTGCAGGGGTGAGAGATGGGCAGCAGCTTATAGGAAGTGGTTGCTAATAGCAGTCTGTCTGGTGGGTTTTTCATAACTCTGGAGATAACCCAACATCTTACTCCTGGAACCTACAGCCCTCCCAGAAAGGCTTTGGATAATGCTCTCTGCCTTGGACAAGTTTAGTTTTCCAATCCTTGAGCAGTTGAGTATAAGAGGGCCCCTACTGTCTTTCTTTCTTCACAACACTTCAAAAATGACAAAATAACAAAGAAAACTGTTCTATTATTTTAATCCAAGGGTCTGTGTGACTGACTTTTTAGGAACTTGCAGCTAACTTTTGCCGGCTCAAGTTCTCTTTATGCAAGTGACGTGAGAGGCATATATCCTTTCTTCTCTTTTTGAAATCTCCAATAACTGTTTAATATACAATTTTTCCTAATTATAAAAGCGATGCCCATTCACCATTAAACAACTTAGAAAATGTAGGATGTTAGAAATCAAACAAAATTTGCTCATAATCTCTTAACATTTTGATGCCTTTCCCTTTTTCTATGCATGATATTTTTACTGCTGAGATGAAGAACTTATTTCTTAAGGTTATGAAAACACAGCAGTTGCATAATGCTTCTAGGCTGTAACACTATCTAAAAATTTAGAATACTAAGTTCAGTAAAGCATTGGTCCAACTCAAAATTCTAACTCATTGATTTTGTTTGTTTGGTTGGTTGGTTTTATCTTTAATCTCTCCCTTCATCAAAGTTTCCCTCTTCTTAGCCTGCCTTTCCCCTGAGAAAGTGCTCAGTACAAAAAGGGAATAGAATGTTCACTAGCCAAGAGAGATCCCGCGGGCATGTTTAGAATTTTCCTTCCCCATTGCTGAAGTGGCGTGAGGAGGCTCCTTGGGTGTGAATGTTGGCACCTGCTCTTACTAATTGGGTGGTCTCAAGCAAGCTGCTTAATTTCACTGTACCTAATTTCTTGCACATGGTAAATAAGTGTTAGCTATTTTTATTAGTATATTATTATTACTACTAGAGGCCCGGTGCACGGATTCGCCCTCAGCCTGGCCTGTGCCCTCTCGCAATCTGGGACCCCTTGGGGATTGGGGACTGGGCCGAAACCGGCA
Organism: Myotis yumanensis; assembly: GCF_028538775.1. NCBI lineage: Eukaryota > Metazoa > Chordata > Mammalia > Chiroptera > Vespertilionidae > Myotis > Myotis yumanensis. The sequence goes on from NW_027223753.1 coordinate 78,903,209, forward strand.
GTCTGACATCCCCAAAGGCGGGGTAGTAGTGCATGAAGCAGCAGGCGGCCAGGGAGGAGCCTGAGCTGGGCCAAGCTTCTCCCCACTGCACTGCTTCCCACTGCGTTGCTCCCCGCTGTGCCTGCTGCCGCTGCCACTGCTCAGTAGCGCTGCCTCGGAGTCGGAGTTGGGAGAGGCTTGCACCCCCGCAGCTGCGCTCGCCAGCCCCGAGCCCCACGTCTAGTGCCTGTCAGTCAGCTGAGCGGCGTTCCCGCTATGGGAGCACACTGACCACCAGGGAGCAGCTCCTGCGTTGAGCGTCTACCCCCTGGTGGTCAGTGTGCGTCATAGTGACTGGTCAACTGAATGACGTCGTCCAGTCAATTAGGCTTTTATATATATAGATTAATGCAGTAGTAAGAACCATAGACAGAGGGATGGTGCTGAAGTGGTATGATGCACAATGATGACTAGAACAATACTGATAATGTCTCAAATTATCCGAAGGGGAGGGTACAGTCAAGTGAATCTATGCCTGATCTGTGTTGAAACAATCAAGCATTGTGTCCTATTTGAATTAGACCTAGTAGACACTTGTTATTTACACCCTCCTTTTTTGTAAATGCTCAAATTGTCACATCTTGACCAGTGAGCATCTTAATTTTGTTCTTTCACCTGTTCGTCAGAACTTTTAAAAGTGTACTTATTCCTGGCAAAAGTGCTCCAGAATATTAAATACTTACTTTTCAGTATATAACTTTGTTTTTTATGTGTGTGGGGAACATTAGAGACAGATTCTAATGAGTATACCAGGTCATTTCTTTTAAGGACTAAAGTTTCTATGTTAGTCCTCTTCAGAGATGGAATTATAAAGATACTAGAGGCCTGGTGCACGAAATTCGTGCACTGGGGGGTGGGGTTCCCTCAGCCCAGCCTGCCCCTCAGTCCGGGAGCCCTCAGTGGATGTCCTCCTGACGGCCACAGTCTGGCAGCAGAGGCTCGGAGCAAGCATCCCGTGTGTGTGTGTGTGTGTGTGTGTGTGTGTGTCTGCTGGGGGCCTGCCCCCAGCCACACCGTGGAGGCTTGGAGCAGGTGCCGCTCTCTGTTGATCTCTCAGGCTCCTGGCCTCCACTGCGTGTTGTACTCTCTCTTGAGCTGTCGCCAGGGTGGGGTGCTGCCTGCAGGCCGCGCTTTCCTGCTCTGGGATCGCCGCGGGGACCCAGGGGCAGGCGCACACGGGAGCTGCCTGCAGGCTGCACTTTCCTGCTCACCGATCGCTGGATTGCCAGGGCACCCGGGGTCAGGCCCTGCTGGGTGCTGCCTGTGGGTGGCACTTTCCTGCTCTCTAATTGCCATGGGGTTCTGGCTGGGGGCGGGGCTTAGGTGGCACACGGGGGTCCCGGCTGGGGGTGGGGCTTAGGCGGCGCAAAATCGCCCCCTAAGCCTCGCTGCCCAGGGCTGCACACAGGGCCCCGGATGGCGGCTCGCGCTGTCCTGCCCTGCCTGCAGTATGCAAATTAGCCACCATCTTTGTTGGCGGCTAATTTGCATATCGCGCTGATTAGCCAATGGGAGGCGTGGCAAAGGTATGGTCAGTTACCATCTTTGTCTATTATTAGATAGGTTAAGCACAATTTTTATGAGTTGATATTGATAACTTTCATTTTAACCTTACCCTTTCTTACACCTACTTATTTGAAAGTTTTTAATCTCAAAAGTTGTACTTTTTAATTTGATGAGCATGTGGTTATTCCTTAATCTAAAATTATGACCAAAATGTATGCATTATCTATGACCACAAAGATAAAAATAAAGTAAAACAATGAGGTCAATATCAGCCCTGATAATAAAGCTACTGGATAAGTCATAAGATTTAACATCACCTATGTCTTCAGTGGCTGTGCTCGGAAAACATCTCACTAATGAAGCACAGTTACGTTACTTTGTTTTGAGTCACTTGTAATAATTTTTTTTCCTTCCTGCTTCTAAAAAGAGAATGGAACTTTTGACTCAGTAAAAGTTATGTGAAAGTTTGTAAGGATCAGAGAACCAGTTTCTATGTTTAAACTCTGAATTTCTCCCAATTGTTGAAATATTGGCCAATAAAAACGGTCTTTAGGAGATTTGAATTAAATAGAACAAAATCCTTATTCTTGCATGGTAAGTGTGACTCAGTGGTTGAGCATCGACCTATGAACCAGGAAGTCACAGTTTGATTCCTGGTCAGGGCACATGCCCAGGTGGAAGGCTAGATCCCCAATAAGAGGGAGTGCAGGAGGCAGCTAGTCAATGATTCTCTCTCATCATTGATATTCCTATCTCTCTCTCCCTCTTTCTTCGTATGATTTTTCATATTTGAATACTATACTCAGATGGTCAAATTTTGGATGGTTTGTATGGCTTTTATGGCTTTATCTGGGATAAAATCAAGCCAATTTTGAAGCTCCACAAGTGGTGATAAACTAAGCCCATGAAATATTTGACAGGCTAGTATTATTTTTGTCCACTTTTACATGTTATCAACAAAAATCCCTTAAACTTCTGGATTCCTCTTCAGGGAAGCAGCACCAGTATATAATTTGACAGCATTCTACTTATATTTTCCTTCTTAGTATAACTACTGAAATTTTCTGCTGTTTTTATGAATTTCATATATTTGTACTTTATCCATTGATTAAGTTCAGTACTTTTTCTTTGCTTTGCTTTTTTTACATTTGAGGGCAATAGAGATTAAGGTTCAGTTTCTTGAATGTCAATTTTTTAGAACCAACAGCAAGATTTATTAAAACATCCTTTTAGGCCAATGAATGATCCTAGCTTCAAAAAGTATAGAAAAATGACTTATTTGAATATCATTTGCATTGTATCTCCCATTCTTCAAGTGTGTTTTGTGAGAATTAGTGAGGTGGCTACAATATGAACAGCTAAAAGAAAAGCAATAGAGTCAGTGGAATAATTGGTTCCTGGATAATATTCTTTAAAATCAACTTAATGGAGGTATAATTTACCTACAACAAAATGCACCCATTTCAAGTGTATATCTTCTTGAATTTTTATGATGGTATACACCTGTGTAACCACCACCATTTCAATATAAAGCATTTCCATCACCCAGATTGCTCTCTTGGGGCCTTTTGTAGTCATTGGTAATACATATACATTTTTCATACTGTGAACCCTTTCCTCCCCATGTTACTCACTTGACACTCTTGCTCCCTCTCTACCCCATTTCTGTTGGTCACAATGTTGAAAGGGAAACAAAAGCCTTTGATGTCTAGATGCAGTGATTATGTAATTGTACTCTATGGGACTAAGGATTGTCCTTGTGAATTTTAACGTGACTGTGTAGTAGGAGAGGATAAACCAGCGGTTCTCAACCTGTGGGTCTCAACCCCTTTGGGGGTTGAATGACCCTTTCACAGGGGTCACCTAAGACCATCAGAAAACACATATATAATTACATATTGTTTTTGTGATTAATCACTATGCTTTAATTATGTTCAGTTTGTAACAATGAAAATACACCCTGCATATCAGATATTTACATTATGATTCATAACAGTAGCAAAATTACAGTTATGAAGTAGCAACGAAAATAATTTTATGGTTGGGGGGTCACCACAACATGAGGAACTGTATTAAAGGGTCATGGCATTAGGAAGGTTGAGAACCACTGGGATAGACCTTAGATCTAAACAACTGAATCATGCATATATGTTAGACACTTTGGGGCTGGCTGATAATGTGAGCTTGATTCTACTCACTGCATTGTCATTAATAAGCCAGAACTAATTGGAGAAATAGAATTTGAGTCAACCATGAGGACAATTCCAAACTGAATGGAAAAGTATTGATTGGCCCTAGCCGGTTGCTCAGTGGTTAGAGCGTCAGCCCAGGGACTGAAGGGTTGCACATTCGATTCTGGTCAAGGGCACATAAATTGATTGCAGGCTTGACCCCAGGCTCGCTCCCAGCCCTGGTGGGGTGTGTGGGGGAGGCAACCAATTGATGTATCTCTCTCATGCATCGATGTTTCTCTGTGTCTTTCCCCCTCCCTTCCACTCTCTCTATAAAAAAATCAATGAAAAAAATATCCTTGGGTTAAGATTAACAAAAAACAACAAAAAAAGAAAAATGTTGATTGGCCATGTTATACCTCCAACATCTGGAGGCCCTAAGGAGTGAGAGAGAGGAGCACTGGGAATTTGTCAGGACAGAATAGACAAAACAGTCATGCCTGGCTCTGTGGCCCAGCTGCTTTAGTGTGCCTGTCATTGACCTCCAGACTCAGGCAAACACTTGCTGTGCCCACACCAGCATCAGCTATTCCCCTAGGGAGGGCCTGTGCCTGGCTCCTCGTCCCCCAGCCTAGCCTTTCTGTCTTCTGTAGCTTCCTGGCCATTCTCATCCCTGTGGCCCATGTCCTCTGCTTTTTGTTTTTTTTGTTTTTTTTGCCTCTGTTGCCAGGTGCTTTCATGTATCTTTCCTGGGCTCTTTTCTTTGATGGCCTCCTTTAGGGTTTACTGCTTGCTTCTCTCCTGTGTTTCAATCTTTGCAGAAAAAGCTTGACCTGTTATGGCTGTTTCAAGTCTATTGTTCAATTTATTACCATATTTTCACTGAATCTAAAATAGTATTGATTATAAGACACATCACAATGTATTTAGGTGCCACAAAAGAAAGAAACTGTTGTTAATTGAGCCATTAAACCTTAATTGTAAGATGTATCCTAATTCCAAAATATTAAAATGTGGATGAAAGACAGTATCACTAACCAAACACTGAGTGCTCCAGAGTATAGAACAGATATTGAAATCATCTTGTTTTAGGGTTGTTTACAGTGACTGCTGTTTCTAGCCAGTTTATTTTCCTAAGAATAACACATTCTTTCCTCTCCTGTTGTCCAACTCTGAATTCGGATGTGTTCATACGGAGAAACATCTGGTATGCCAAGAATTTTATTTTTAGTGGCAACTGAATATTTTATAAACTTCTTTCTACATTGTGACTCCCAGGCATGATGTAGCTCAATTAGTAAGTGCAAATATACATAAAATACGTGGCTCTGTATGGGTAGGAAGTTATCCATGCAGACTCTATAAACCTAAATGAGAATGTCTCTGGGAGCTCCCACAAAGCTTCAGGCATCATGGTAATGTGCTTGTCAATGGTATACCTGGCACAAACCCTCACAATAAACATTGAGTGAATGATCAGTAGCTCCTTAAATAGTGACTTGTATATAGCTTACCAATATAGTAGTTTTTTTTTTTATTTAGAAATAAATGTTAGCACTGCCCAAATAATTGTATACCTGGGTTTTTATACATTCAAGAAAATAGTGGATGAAAATCAATTTAGTGTTTGTATGAATAAAGCCGTGACAGTAGATTAGATGGAGTAAATGAAATTAAAATTTAAGAAAAAGTCATATACCAGGAATTAATTGAAAAGATCACAGTATGCATTCAAGGTAAAGATGAAGGAATTGAACAGAGTTTTCCAGTTTGAAATATAAGGATAGTGATGGGGAAAACTAAATTGCTGTTAGAATACCCAATTGTTGTAGACTTTGTCTCTCAAATTCAAGTAACAGCTGCACTACACTTACAGAGAATAATCTTTTACCATTTATAGCTTGAGAGCCAATGTTATAAGCAACAAACTATGTATTGGGATATTTATAGACATTTTTGCTTAATTTCAGATACTAAGAAGTTTGTAGTATCTAGTTTTCACCAGATGCAGAGTTAGATGTGTGTGATACAGAACATTCTATGCAAATACAGTTATTCTCAAAGAGAAATTGCAAAATAATATTTCTATTAAGAAGAATGAAGGGTCAGAGATAACATTTTTCAGAGAAGAGTTTTTGCAAGCTGCTTCAGTATCTTTTGAGGAATTTAGGTTGATCATCTGGAGATAGTAAATGAAATTAGTGTCACTGAAGACAAATTCAATTGATTAGAATGGTTGGTGATTATTCTTTGGTTAAATTCCTCATTGTGCACAGGTATCATTGTAACTAGATGAAAGCTTAATGGTTTGTAGAGGCGGTGCCTGTTATATGAAGAGTTTTCTATTTCTGTGTCAGGTTATCAGACCGAAGACTACTTCAGTAGTAGCGTTTGGTGACAGCTTTCAGAGACATTTCTGTATTGAAAATGTTTTCTCTAAATGTTTCCTAAAGGAAGGCTGGCCCAAGACCTCAGAGTGTCCTTTTAAAGCTTTTTGGAAAAGTGTGTGAAGCCACTGTGATGGTAAGCATATGACAGTTTGGCTGTTAGATAGGCCGTACACAAAAGGTCTTCATTCTCATGCAAATGAGGACTCCAAATTCTCCAGTTTGATTGGTTCAAATGGCACTGTCCTGGTTGGTCAGAATGGAGCCACTCACTCTGGTCAGTGAAAAAGCTGATGGGGGTGGGAGGTGGGGGAGGGATATAGCTGCAGAGCTCGGGAAAGTTTCTGTCCTATTGGTTGAACTAGGATTTAAGGAACTCCTTTATAAGGGCTGGCTCAGAGGGCAGAAACAGGCAGGTAGTTCAATGCAGAGGCAGGTAGTTTAGTGCAGGCTTCTTCCTAAAGTACAGTGTGCGTGAGAGGTCCCTGTGTAGAAATGGCTGCTAGGTTTTGTTTTTTAAACTTGAGTCCAATTAGCCTCTAGGAGCCCTTCTTAGTAGGTATCTTCCTTTCTCCAGGTCTTCATCGTTCACAGCCAACGGTATTGTATTCCTTTAAGACGTTTTTTAATGAAATTTAAAATTAAGAAAAACATTTCCCTGGCCAGTATGGTTCAGTTGGTTGGAGTGTTGTCCTGTTCACTCAAAGTTTTGGGTTTGATTCTTGGTCAAGTCACATACCCAGGTTGCAGATTCAATCGCTGGTTGGGGGAGCATATGAGCGGCAACCATTTGACGTTCCTCTCTCTCTTTTTCTCCCTTCCTCTCTCTTCTTCTCCTTTCCTCTCTCTCTAACATAAGCAAAAACATATCCTTGAGTGAGGATTAGAAAAATAAAAATAAAGTTAAGAAAAAATTTAAAGTTCCTCAGGCTTTTTTAGGTGGGTGGTTAAAAGGAGTATTTTAATCTTCAAGTATTTTTAAATGTTTCATTAGGATTTGTTTAGGTATGATTAAAAGTGTTTTTGAGGATTACTAGACAAATAAAGATAATTCCTAAGATTGAGAGATCATTGTTGCTTTTGTAATTGTGTAAGATGCTCAACTGTTGAATAAATAATGCTTTTGTTAAAATTCCATTGGGCATTCATCCAGAAAATAGTGTATAAAACAGGATTGTGTTTGTGTACATATGGTCTACTATCTGTTGTGGTCCTAAAGAGTTTAAGAAGGTAAACTTGACAAATGAAATCCATAATTACAGTGCTTTATTTTGTAATCCATCAATAAACCATTTTATAACATAAGATGTATTTGAGTAATTATATTTTTAATCTTCTGTTTCTCTAATGAGAAATAAAGTTTGCACTCATATTTGTTTAAATCCTCTCTGATTTGTTAGACTTGAATCAGATTGCTCTCAGCTCTTCTCCTTATTAGTTAGGAAGTAGAGATTTCTAATTTTGTATTTATGCTGATCAACAGAAAAGATTAGGTATCCCACACTCTGAGACTCTGCCAGATGTAATTTACATTTGAACAAGGATTTACAAAAGAACAAGGATTAAGTTAAACAATTAGAGCAGTATGCTAAAGACTATATCCTAGGAAAACTATTCAGGTCAATAGTTTTTGTCTTCAACAGACTCTTGCATTATGAGTGCCCAGTAAATTGGTTGTAATTAATAATTGTCTGAGTACAAGTCTTTGTTTAGGAAGAAGGGAGCTAACTAGCTAAAATAAGTTTGTGATTGTGTATGTGTATCATGTTAGTTAATTAGTGAATTTTATTAATATAAAAACCATTATAATTATTACTTTTAAAGTCCACCAGTAATATCTTTGTCATCTCTTAACTGTGTTTAGTTTTGGCTTCACCTCTTAATTTGTCATTCTTTGGGCATAATAGCTTGAGTTGGCACTTTTTATTTTTTTTAAACCTTGTGTTATGCAATATTATGACTACCTATGCAGTACAGGGTATTTTAAACTGGGGTCAGTGAGCCCCTGAAATTAAATGTAAAATGATGTGTTTGTGGATGCATGTGCAATTTCCAAGGGTGAGAGTTCATATCTTTAATCAGAACTTCAAAGGGTTTCACAAACCCTCTAAAATATTAAGAACACTGGTGTCAGGTATATTTTACAGTTGTGTTTGGAAGCATGTTTTTCTTTTTCTATCCTAACTACTTTCCCCTCCTTATGAATCCTGCACTAACAACAAAATACATTTAGAGTCCCCTTATATAGCCAAGGTCTCCAGACTGTCACAGTTGTTTATACTAAAGTGGTGAAATATATCAGCAGCTGCCTGTTATTTCTCTAATCGCTCAGTAGCCAGAATTAAAATGTTGTGGGTGGCTTTCATTCACAGCAGGAAGGCCTTTGTGGTACCTATAATAAATGTTAAGCAAGGCCTTCCCCAAATTCATTGGTCACATGCTTTGCCTCACTACTAATTAACTTATCAATGAGCTATGGTACACTCTGGTGACTTTTCCCTAAAAGATTTATACTTATGGCAAACCAGGGCACAATAAATTTTGTTATGCAAAGAGCTTTTTTGACCCCGAGGAAGCTAATGTAAATTTCTAATGAGCTATGATGTATAGTGGTGGCTGAGTTTTCAGCATCTCCTTTGAGGTGGCATACACTCCATCTCATCTGGTCTTGTTTTTCCTGAGGTCATATTGTATATTGTACATTTGACTTGTGTGTTCATATTGAATATAATGTTGTAAAGAAAGAGGATGCTTATCAATATTTAGAAAATATATATCTATTAGAGTGTGGATTTCGCTTTATATTATCCCACTATTGCACAGCCCTGTTTTATTGTAAAAGATGACTCGTGATAGAATATGTGTCAAGTTTTGGAACAAAATCATCTCCTTGAATGTTCATGCAGCATAATGAATTTTTCCTTTGAAAAATCTATAGTGTTGAGACAGTGAGTTGATTTTCTGTCTCTTTTTTTTTCTTTTCTTTTTGGAAGTTGGGAGACATTTGGCTCTTTGTATTTTTTTCCCAAAGAAAATGATACTCTTTTTAAACAGAAATTTGTAAATCTGCAGTGACCACTCCCAAAGTGTCACCACTTTTGGTTCCATACTAAACACTTCATTACTTGGTGCAAATTAATTTTAGCCAATGACACTTTAGCAATGAAGTCCAGCCTGCTCAATGCTTCAGTGTGGTTATTCTAGCACCTTTGGTCTGAGACCAGTGGGAGGGAGCAGTAACTCAGTTACATGATTCATTACCATAAACAAATGGTTGCAATAGGATAGAGGCATTAAAGTGTGTTCTCAATATAAAATGACGTTTCCTGTGCTGAATTTTTAGTCTGTCCTTGGACAACAGTTTAAATTGTTTTTTTAACTTTGAAAAAATGTCAAGTTGGAAGAATCGGAAACTTTCACATTTTAAACCTTTGCTGCCAAAATACTTTTAGGAGCTTCTGTTTATGATGGTGGTGTAGTTAAATGCCGTCTCCCACAACCACATAAAAATTTATAACTAAAATGCAGAACAACCATTATTCAAAACCACCTGAAATCTATCTGAAAGAAGTCCTACAACTAGGGAATTAAAGAAGAAGCACATCAAGACTAGAAGAAGGGGCAGAGATCAGTGGCAGAATTGCAGAACCAGCTGGTTCCATACCACATGTGGTAGTTTAAAATCGAGAGAGATATCTTCGCTGTGGAGGTTTCCCTGAGGAGTAAGGAGTTGCTGCCCCACACCAGGCCCCCAGCTCAGGGTCCCAGTGCTGAGAAGAGAAGTCCCTACAACTTCTGGCTGTAAAAACCAGCGGGGATTGTGGCTAAGTGACACAGAGGCTGCTGGAGTCCCAGGCAGTTCCCCTTAAAGGGTCCACACACAGACTTACTCCCTCTGAGCTCCAGTGCCAGAGCAGCAGCTTGAAAGGAACCTGGGACATTCCGGGAGAAAGTAACTTGTCTGGAATAAGGCCAAGAGCTGGAGGGGCAGTTTTTCCCAGACAGAAGTGCTGGCAGAGGCCAGTGTTCCTTTGTTGAACCCTTCCTGCCACAGAGCTGACAGGCTGTGTCATATCTAAATCTCCATCAACCTGGCTCACACTTTTGGCCCCACCCTGGTGATTCCCTGAGACCCCGACGTTGCCTACTTGCAGGCTCATCCAAGTCATTTCCAGTGGCTTTTCCATACAGCTGGCCTCTCTTGTCTCATGCTTTGGATTTTCCTAAAATCTCTCAAACAAGCAGCATCTGGAATCAGCATGCCTCGTACCTCTCAATAAATGGCCCCAGGCCCAGCATTAGCGACAGCCCACCCTGGTTCACAGTTTGGCCTCTCCTGAGCACCTCCAAGTCCAACACAAGTAGCAGTCATCTGCAAATTGCTTTGTAGCTCATACTACACAAGATGACTTTTTGTAGTCTGGGAGAGATAGCAGATCTACCTAATTCAGAGACAAAGAAACCTGTCACAAATGAAAGAACAGGAGAAATCGCCAGAAAACGAACTAAATGAAATGGAAGCAAGCAAACTACCAGATACAGAGTTCAAAACAATGATGATAAGGATGCACAAGTAACTTAATGAGAACTTCAAGGAAGTTAGTGAGAATTTCAAGGAACTTATTAAAAACATCAACATAAAAAAGGACCAGTCAGAAATGAAGCATACACTAACTGAAATAAAGAATAATTTACAGGGGATCAACAGTAGAGTAGAGGACAATGAGAATGTAATCAAGAATTTGGAATATAAGGAAGCAAAAAACACCCAATCAGAAGAGCAAAAAGAGAATCCAAAAATCTGAAGGTAGTGTAAGGAGCCTCTGATCAAGTGTACCAACACTGTCATCATGGGGGTACCGGAAAGAGGAGAGAGAGAGCAAGAAATCAAAAACCTATTTGAAAAAAATATTGACAGAAAACTTCCCTTACCTGGTGAAAGAAATCAACATACAAGTCAAAGAAGCACAGAGAGTCCCAAACGAGATGAACCCAAAGAAGCCCACACCAAAATTCATCTTAATGAAAATGCCAAAGGTTAAAGACAGGGAGAACTTTAAAAGCAGCAAGAGAAAAGCAGTTAGTTACCTACAAGGGAGCGCCCATAAAGCTGTCAGCTGATTTTTCATCAGAAACTTTGCAGGCCGGAAGGATGTGCCAAGAAATATTCGAAGTGATGAAAAGCCAAGACCTACAGCCAAGATTACTCTATCCAGCAAAGCTATCATTTAGAATTGAAGGTCAGATAAAGAGCTTCACAGAAAAGAAAAAGCTAAAGGAGTTCATCACCACCAAACCAGTATTACATGAAATGTTAAAGGGTCTTCTTGAAGAAGGGAAAGGGGGAAGGGGAAGGAGGGAGAACAAGAAAGAAGACGAAGAAAAGAGACAAAGAAGAGGAAGAAGAAATAAAACCTAAAACATATGAACAATAAAATGGCAATACATGCATACCTATCAACAGCTGAATCTAAAAATCAAAATAAGCGAACAAGGAATCTAATGAACAAAATAAACTGATGAATATAATAGAACCAGAAGCATGGAAGCATGGAACAGACTGATGAATTGAAGAGGAAAGGGATGGAGGACATGGAAGAGATTAACCAAAGAATTTATATGCATATATGCATTACCTATGGACACCGACAGTAGGGTGGTGAAGGCCTGGGGCAGGGCAGGAACCAAGTGGAGGGGACAAAGGGGAACATCTGTAATACTCTCAACAGTAAAGGTTTAAAAAAAAGAAACCTTTGCTGCCTTTGGTTTATTATCTCTTTATGAATATACTAGAGACCCGGTGCACAAAATTCATGCATGGGTGCGGTCTGTAGGCTTGGCTGGCAATCGATGCGTGAGTGTCTGGCGTAAAAGGGCAGGTCCCAGCTGACCTCTGGGCCCTGGGCAGCACCTGGGCCCCAAGGCCCCTACATGCCCCCCCCTCCACCTGAGTCATCGGACCCCTGCCTGGCTCCCTCAGCACTGAGGAGCCAGGTGGTGGCCCCACCTCCCGCCGCCACTGCTGGTCGCCGTCTGCGGGGTGATCAGGCCTCACACCTGCCTTGGCCTGGCGCTACCCACTCACCTGCTCCACCATCCTGCCATGATCCCGCTCTTGTTGGGGCCCATCGGGGCCAGCAGCGCCTTCATTGCGGCCCGCTGCTAATGCTGACCACCATGTTCCGCGCCGCCCCCTGGTGGTCAGCATACGTCATAGCGAGTGGTCGAACTCCCGGTTGAGGGGACAATTTGCATATTAGGCTTTTATTATACAGTGGGGCCTTGACTTACGAGTGTCCCGACTAATGAGTTTTTCGAGATATGAGCCGTCTCTCGGCTGATTTTTTGCTTTGAGTTGCGAGCTAAAATTCGGGTTACGAGCCAGCTTCAGATACCCCACCGCTAGTTGGCGCAGCGAACGTCACAGTGAACGCCACAACGTCAGTCCAGCATCACGTGTCTCACTCGTTCACTTTTTGATTTGACATACGAGTAATTTGAGTTACGAGCTCCGTCACGGAATGAATTAAACTCGTAAGTCAAGGCCCCACTCACTGTATAGGATATGTGTACAAATAATGTGCTTTTTGCACTGTTTGAAAGTAGGTTGTACACGTCATAGTCCTTTATCCCTTAATATGTAAAGGTGTTTTTTCTCCAAATATAACCAAATTTAGAATATCAGCCAATCAAAGTTTTGAAATTTTGTACTTAAGGAATAACCTGAAAGTAAAACAAAGTAACTAGTCTTAATTATTTTTCATGGTCAGATTTTGCTAAAATGAATTTGTTTTCTTCTGATTATTTCTCTAAAATGGAAGTATTTAAATTTATTTTATTTTTTAAAAAATTTGCAACATTGCATATATAATGAAGGAGTATATAATTTATGTATTTGGTTTTAACAGTTAAAAGTAAGTACCTTATATCACCACTCATTTTATACTTTTGAAGCCCCTTGTATGACTTTCCCAGTTCTATTCCTTTCCATTCCCTTGAAAGGAAATTGCTATTCTGAATTTTGTATCTTTTTCTCTTAATTTAAAAAATAATGTAAGCACATTTTATTTTGTATTTGTCTGGTTTTGATCTTTCTGTAAAGAGTAATTTTTGCACACCCCTCCTTACTTTATTTGCTCAATTTTGGAGGAATAATTTCATTGAGGTATAATTTATACAGAATAATATGTACCCATTTAAATGTACAGTTTGGTGAGCTTTGGTAATTATTCACAGTTGTGCAATCACCTCCACAATCAACTCTGTTTTTGAGATTCATTCATCCATGTTTATGCATGTAACTGTACATAATGCACTTTGCTATTGTGTGGTATTCCATTGTATGAATACACTACAGTTTATCCTTTCGTGTTGATGGACATTTGGGTAGTTTTCAGGTTTGAGCTTTTATGAACAATGATCCTTGCATATTGGGATTACTGGATTATAGGATATGTGCATGTTGAACTTTACTCTGTATATGTGGTATATATAGTATATGATTGTGATGCTACTTATAATACTAATACTTAATATTATAAGACTTTAAATTTTTTTATCAGTTTAGAGCATTGATATGCTATCTCATTTTTGTTTCATTTTGCGTTTCCCTCTTAACTAATAAGATTGAACATCTTTTCATATCTTTGTTGGCTATTAATTTGCTTTTTTTGGTAAAATACCTGCTCATTTTGTTCTTTTTTTTTCTAATTGATTTGTAGGTGTTATTCACATATTTTGCATATTACTCTTTAGTCATATACAAATATCTTTTCTCAACTTGAAGTTTCTTTTTTTAGTTGGTTTTAATTTCTTTGATTATCAGTTCTAATTTAAAAATACTCAAATCTACCTTTTACCTTTATCTAAGGTTAATGTCTTATGTGCATACTTAAAAAGTCATTTACTACCCGAAGGTCACAAAAATATTCTCTTGTATTTTCTTCTCTAATTCTAAAATGTTGCACTTCACATTTAAATCCTTGAAATTGATTTTTAAAAATATGGTATGAGGTAGGTATTAATTTCTTCCTCCATATAGATAACCTATTGCCCCAGCACTGTTTATTGAATAGTCCAGCCTTTCACTACTTATCTGTGATACTAGTTCTGTCATATAAAGTTTCCAGATAACTGAGGATCATTTTCTCAGTGCTGGATTCTGTTTCAGTGTTCTGTTTGCCTGTCCCTGAGGCATAACCACATCCTCTGCTTTACTGGTAACTTCAGGGACAGTTCTGCTTCAGGAGTAGCTTGGTCCTTCTTATAGATTTCCATTCAGAAACTATTTTGTGATTGCCCCGGATGTATACCTCAATGTGGAAAGAACTGATATCTTTACAGTATTGAATATCCTAAGCTGAGAATATGGTATACCTCCTTAAAAATGTATCTTTTGTCAGATTTGTACCGAGGCCTAGTACTTAACATTTTTATTTTGCTATTTCGCATTGTATGTTTTTAAAAACGTTTTATTGACATACATAATGTAATACATGCATTTTTCTGTAGGTATAAATGTACAGCGTGCTGAATTTTAAAACTAAACACCAGCACCCACATTAGCAGTTCCCCCTCCTGTTCCTTCCCGATTACTGCCATGCCCACAAGGGCTGCCACTGTCTGGACGTTCAAATGCATGCGTCAGTTTGGCCTGTTTTTGTTCTTTATGTAAATGAACCATGGTGTTTATTCTTCTGTATCTGGCTTCTTTTGGTTGGTGTTATTTTTTGTGATCACTTAGATGTAGTTTGTCATTCTCATTGCTGTATAGCACAAGTGAATATAGCACAAGTGATCATTTTAGATTGCATTCCTGAGCTTTTTTTGTAGCTCAGAATAATATTGTTGACTATGGTATATGCTGATTTTTATAGGCAGTAATGTTGCTAAAGTCTCATTAATTCTAATACCACTTTGGAGATTGTTTTGGACTCTATTAAATGGTCATATTATTTGCTAATAATGATAGTGCCCTTTTTTTCCTGGTCCTTATGTCTTTCATTTCTTTTGATTGAGAAGAGAACAAACATAAAACAAGTCAGATGCAGAAATCACAGGATATATATTTTCTGAATAAGTTTAGGTTTTCTTTAGATTTTGGAAGTGAAATTGAACTGGAATTTCTGTTGTAATTTTTACAGCCTTGGGGTTCTGCAGTTTTCCAGTGTCTGTGTGGTTTAGAAGGAGACCACAGGTGGCCATGGCTTCTTTGTCTTTGATCTCCGGTTTATGTGTGTGCAGCTGGAGATGAATCTCTTTCGTGGGGTTGTGACAAGCTGTCACAGTTGATTACTCTCTCCTTGGTTTATCAGTGCAACTGGATGTCTGAAAGATATGGGGCGGGGGGCTAATTTGTGTTCTATCATGTGTGTGTGTTGTTGAATTGAATGAACAATAGATTTGGGGCATACTGATGCCAGAAAGGCACAAATAAATTCCACTGTCCTGGGTCTGCATTTGAAGGACTCCCGAGTATATGGATCAATTGAAATTCCTCCTGGAAAACAGTGTGAGGTTTAAAAAGAAAGTTAAAGTCACAAAAGTCTTGAATCATGAATTGTCATCTGATTTCTCAGAAGATGACAGTGATAAAGGAGTAAAGCTTCCCAGTCAACTCTCAAAAGGGTCTTTTCATACTTAAAATTAAAGCTGGATTGATCACCTTATACTACTATATAAGCATACTAATATGATTATAGCCTGAGATGCAGAGTAGTGAGAACAGTATGAAATATGTGATTAGAAAAGCACATATTTCTAGCTCATTTTTCTTTTCTCTTATGTGTTGAGGGTGAATGCAGGAAAGTGATAAGCATCAGCCTAATACCCTAGAAGTTTTCTCAACTGATCTCCATTTACCCAATTTACTGCATTAACTGGTGCTCTCTATTTTTTTCTGTAACAAGTCAACTAATCTCCATGGTGGGTCAAATGTCCATTGACAACTGGGAGTCCTTGGGGTCAATTCAACACCAACAGGAATCTCCAATTTGGGGTGCAGTGAAGAAGGAAACTTTATTAATCAAATAACTCAACTGTGATACAACACCACATGGCTGTTAGGAGGCACTGGGTGAGGTAGCCCTGAGGCCTGGCTTCTCTCCAGCTAAACAGCTCTGCCCTTGAGCTGGTCTTCTCCACTCTGGTGAATCATCTTCAGCCTGGGAAACACAGTCTTCAATCTTTGCTGGAAAGGGAAAGTGTGTTCCCATAAACAGAAGTACCCACCCCTGATCCCTAGTTTGGCCCATCTTCATGCAAATGAAGACTCCAAATCCTTACAGTTTGGTCCAAAAGGCACTGTCCTGATTGGTCAGAATGGAACTACTCTGATTGGTTGGTGAAAAAGCTGATGGGGATATAGCTAGCTCTGATTGGATGGGGGGAAGTTTCAGTCGTATTGGTTGAAATCGGATTATAAGAATTCCTGTAGAAGTGCTGGCTCAGAGGGCAGAAATACCAGCAGGCAGTTCAGTGAAGAGGTAGCTAGTTTAATGCAGGCTTCTCCGTGAAGTGCAGTTTGCGTGAGAGGTCCCTGTGTAGAAATGGCTGGTAGGCCCTGTTCTTTATATTTGAGGCCAGTTAGCCACTGGGAGACCTTCTTAGTAAGTATCTTCTTTCTCAGGGTCTACAGTGTATACCATGGACATCCCAGTTGGATCCCCAAGTACTTCCACCCCTCCCAGTGGAGTTGTAAGTTACCAGGCATCAGTGGTATTTGTCCTTAATTGATGGAATTTAATTAAATATTATGTAAATTGATGAAATATGAATGCACTTTATCTGAAAAATAGGATCAGTGAGGGTGAGTTCTCAAAGTGTGCTTCCTACATCAGCAGCAGCAGCAGCTTCTCGGAACTTGTTAAAATTCAGATTCTTAGGCCCTACCCCAGGCCTGCTGGATCAGCAACTCTGTGGATAAGGCCCAGAAATGTGTTTTACCAAACCCTCCAGGTGATTTGGAAGCAAGCTAACATTTGAGAAGCACTGTACTGAAAAATACTGCAGTGAATTTAGTACAGGAAGATGGGTATTACAAAAATATAGGTGGCTCCTGCATTCAGATTATTTTTTAAAGATCTTTTAGTTTTTGATCCTCTTTAAAATAACAGAAACTGAAAATTGATATTGCATTGTGTTATAGTTTACTTAGAAAAGACAACCAGAAGCCCATTCAGCACACTATTCTCAAAGAAGTAGCCTTTGTCTCACATCTAAATATTGATGAATGAATGAACTTTTTTTTTTTTTTTTAAATATATTTTATTGATTTTTCACAGAGAGGAAGGGAGAGAGATAGAGAGCTAGAAACATCGATGAGAGAGAAACATCGACCAGCCGCCTCCTGCACATCTCCCACTGGGGATGTGCCCGCAACCCAGGTACATGCCCTTGACCGGAATCGAACCCGGGACCTTTCAGTCCGAAGGCCGACGCTCTATCCACTGAGCCAAACTGGTCCCGGCAATGAATGAACTTTTATATGATATAAATTAACATAAAAATGTTTAAAAGTACAAGTATCATCCTATATAATAAAAGGGTAATATGCAAATTGGCTGAACAGCGGAACGACCATCCGGATGACCATCCAGACGACCATCCGGGACAACACTATGACACGCACTGGTGCCAGTCCAGCCAAGGCAAGTGCGATGCGATTGGTTGGGGGCCCGGCCATTGCCCCATGATTGCCCTGCAGAGGGACGCCCAGGCCACCGGATGGTGGGGTGATCAATCGGGGGGCTCTATGATTGCCCCAAAGAGGGAGGCCCAGGCCACCAACCAGCAGACTGTGGTGGGTGGACAGGACCTCCCTCTGCGAGGGAAGCCCGGGTCCCAGGTGCCAGAGGAAGGAAGGCCTACTCTTGCACAAATTTTGTGCATCGGGCCTCTAGTTTTTTTTTTTTTTTTTATAATTGCTTGCTTTATTCTAGTTTTTCAACTTACTATCCAGCTGCCAGAGCCAGTACATAAGAGAGGAGAGCTATGACTTGTTGTTGTTTTTAAAATATATTTTTATTGATTTCAGAGAGAGGAAGGGAGAGAGAGAGATAGAAACATCAATGATGAGAGAGAATCATTGATTGGCTGCTTCCTGCATGCCCCCTACTGGAGAATGATCCTGCAATCCAGGCATGTGCCCTGGCTGGGAATGGAGCTGTGATCTCCTGGTTCATGGGTTGATGCTTAACCACTGAGCCACACTGGCTGGACTTTACTGTTTTTGCTAAATCCAATAACCATGGCTCATAGGCATCTAATATGTACTGGAAGAGCTGCTCAGCCAGTGTCTTCTCTGAATTATATTATCTCATTTAATCCTTATCACAACTTATGAGATAGGTACCCATTTTAAAGATCGGGTGAGGCTCAAACTTGGAGATTGAACAGCCAATTAAATGGCAGCACCAAAATTTAAACTTCGTAGGCTGCAGATGGTTTTGCTGGTGGCATAATTTAAATGTCAGTGAACAGAAATATGTATATTGACATAGGATACCTTGCATCGTTGAGTATAAAGAGATAAATAATTTGGTATCTATGGCAAGGCTGCCTAATTCTCACCATGAGCTTCCTCATGTGCCAACGTTTCTAATAATGTTTGTAATGAATAGTATGTACGACCCATCTTTTTCTGAATCATATGTATAGTGAGCTTCTGCTGTATTTCAGTTTGAATTGAGAATCAAAGCAAAAAGCAAATGTATTAGTTTGCTAGGGCTGCTGTAATAAAGTACGATACACCAGGTGGCTTAAATAAAAGAACTTTATTTTCTTACAGTCGTGGAGGTTGTAATTCTGAAAATAAGGTGTGGGTAGGATTAGTTTCTTCTGAGGACTCTCTCCGTGGCCTGTAGATGGCCATCCTCTTTCTGTGTCTTCGCCTGGTCATTCCTCTGTGTGTGCCTGTGCCCTAATCCTTCTTATAAGGACACCCGTCATATTGGATTAGGTTCCACCCTGATTACTTTATTTTAATCTAATCACTTCTTTAAAGACCCCTTATCTCCAAATCTAGTCATGTTATGAAGTACTGGGGGTCAGGACTTCAACATATGAATGGGGGTGAGAGCAAACCAGCTTTCTTAATAGGTTTTAGGAGAGTAATTATAATGCAGTACTTCCGTAGCAAATAGTTCCATTCTTCAAAGACCAATTAAAACTTCTTTGAGGATTTAGAGTCATATATGTTAATCCTAGCCAATTAAAAAGTTTGTCATCAAAAACTGCTAACTGCAGGAATTCTTGTCATGGGGAAAAGAAACTTTAGGACTTGGAATGCAAATCACCCTGTTTTACATCAAATAATTACTCTGAGTCCTGCCTGCCTATTACAAATGCCCCTCCTGTGAGATCTGCTACTGAAAGCCCATTTGCTGTGTCTGGTAAGGGGAAATGGGCGTTCTCTGTGAACTCTGTTGGTGCGTTTTGAAAGAAGAGGAACAGTGATGGGAAGGACAAAGTTTTCCATTCCAGTGGTATATCCGGTTGGTCTAAGCAGAATACCAGAGGACTCGTGGCTCATTACAGTATAACCTTCTCTTCCACTCAGTTTCCTTATGTATAAATGAGGATAACACCTTAGTGCTGAAAGATTCAAGGAGTTAATATCCGTAGAGTTCTTAGAACATTGCTGGGCACAGTAAGTTCAGTCATGTTCACTTATGTTGTTATTGTCCTTGTGAATTATTACCACCACAACCAAACCAGACAGCAGTTAGCCAGTCTAGGAAAATGCCTACTTCTGATGTTGTAATTACTTTTAAAGAGCAATTCTCATCATGAACACAGCTGTCATACCAACCTACCAGATAATTCACCCAAACTTAAAATCCTCTTTGAAACAAACACAAAACTGTAACAAAGTATTTGAAAGCTTAGTGGGGAAAAAGTGTTCAGGACCATCCATGTTTTTCCTTGCTTACCTACCATGGAGAAACTCAAGGTCTGTTTTGATCAGCACTTCTCTGTTGAATAGAAATGGTAGTATCCTCACCAGGAAAGCTCCAGTTGCAAGAGTCATTGGGTATGTGTGTTTGTTACAAGTGGCAGCCCCAAAACCTGGGCCCTGGTCCTGTCTGCCTTTGACTAGTCACGCTGACTTAGGCAGGTTTCATACCTGTGACATGAGATTGGACTGATACTTGCTGGTATTCTCTGATCCTGTGAGTGTGTGCAGCATTCCAGTACAGCCTTTGTGAGACTTCATTTCCATTGCAAATGGTTAGACTCTCAGATTCTGAAGAAGATTGTGCTCAGTGACAGCAAGACAGTTGAATAATGAGCTTGAGCTAGGATGGCCTTGAGGAGCTATTATATAGGGAAACAAATCAAGTACAACATATTTCTTTGTTATGTTACAGTGAAGTATATCATCACTGTTTGAATATTGGATTTCAGATGTACTAAAACATCTGTTCCTAAGATACCCCACCAGAATGTCTGTGTCTTCCTTGCAGGAAATGTTGTTTATAGATATCTCCTGTTGCTTTAGTGTTGTTAATATATAGCAGATGCATGGGGAGGGGCGCAGGGGAGAGGATGGAAAAGCATTCGAGAGCACCTTAGAGTTTTTCCAAGATTTGAATTTGTTTCTCTTTGAATTTTTATTATTTTGGAACAAATAAGGGAGGTCTTAAAGAAGAAGGAACTTGTGCCAACTTGCTTGCGTAGCAATTGCATGTGTATTAGAGTTAAACAACTCTTGTCCTTATCATCATGGGGTTTTTTTTGACATGCAAGACTATAAAATTTCATGAGATTGGTTGTCTAAATTGAACTGGTCTTACAGAATGCGTAAATAAAAATTAATTGAGTATATCCCTGATATAAAAACACTACATTTTCTTTGCTGGATAAAGATGTTGCCTTCAAAAGAGTTAAATTCTAAAGACTTTCAGTTCCAAGATAATAAATGATTCAAGGACAACCTACATGTGGCAGAAAGATGGAAGAAAGATTTTTTTTAAGTACCATATTGAATCCATTATAGCTCAGAAAACTGAGATATTAGTTTCTGACATTTCAGTGAGATTTAATTGCCAGATTTCCAGAGGGAAAAGATATTTAAAAGTTAATGCTTTTTTTGCATAATATTTGTCTTAGATCAAGTCAAGCATATGTTTCAAGGCTACCGAAATAACATGTCCTATGCTTCTTTAGGTGAATAGGGTAGACTGACAAATTCCCTAATCTTTTAGGACCATATATAGTCTGTCTTCATGAAGACCTTCATGACTTCTGCTGGGAGCAGTGTCTCCACTTTCCAAACTTCAAGAATACTTCATACCTTTATCATTGCACTGATCACATTTTGTTATTTATTTTTGTATGCTTGTTTCATTACCTTTCCTTCCTTTCTTCACTCATCCAACAGGTCTTCCTTTGTTGAGCACCTGCTGTGTGTTAGGCGCTGTGCTTCCTAACTGGAATGTAACCTGTTTACAAGCAGCATAGATTCTTGTACACTATTATATTGAACAACGATTAGTCAAATGAAAGCAGTGCTTGAGGTGCTGCTGTCCATTTCTAGAATTTTATAATTTCACTTACCCCAAAAGCCTGAATAAATCACACCAATTCTCCAGTTACTAGTAAAAGGCATCTTTGCATCCCATAACTATATGAAGAGACCTGTTGACACTTTTTCCAGATAACACAATAAGACATAACTGTGTCTTCAGGACTGTGGAATAAGCTCCTGCAAGCTACGCTGAGCGGTTCCAAGAAGAAACGGGATGAAGGAGTAAAACAGTTAGAGGTCACTGCTAAGTCATTGCTGCCTTGGATTGTAATCCATATCAAAGCATGTTTTCCCTTGGATTTAGGACCAGCCAGCAATAACAACTCTTTGAATTACCAGACACTTCTAATTGCTGTTCTCCAGTTTGGATTACTGGTGGCCAATCCAGACTTCCTTTTCCTTTTTTCCTAACAAACTTTCCAGTTGTCATTAGGCGTCTTTTCCTGAGGGAATGCAAACACATTTAAATGTAACACATACGTTGGCTTCATAGAAATCCCATAATGCTTGTGGGATTTGATGTGTTAGTATTACTCATTGATTTTGCTTATGAGTGTAGACAATTGAGATTGTTGCATTGTTGATTCAGGATGTTTGTTAACTTCCCTAACCCTAACCCTAACCCTCCCTCCAGCCCCTCTCCCAAGGTCTTCCCCATGCTGTTGCCTGTGTCCATGCATATATGTTCTTTGGTTAATCTCTTCCTGTCCCTTACTCTCTCCCCCCACCCCCCACACTGAGGTATTTTATTTTGTTCCATGCATCCATATCTCTGGGCTGTTTTTTTGTTTTGTTTTTTATTTTCATCATTATTGTTGAAAGTATTACATAGGTCCTCCTTTTCCCCCCATTAACCTCTTCCAGCCCGCTCCCCCCACCCCCAAGCCCTCACCACCCCATTGTCTGTGTTCATGGGTTATGCATATATGCATATAATTTCATTGGTTGATCTCTGCCCACTACCCTCCCCTGCCTTCCCTCTGAGTTTCAATAGTCTGTTCATGCTTCTATAACTCTGGGTCTATTTTTGATCATCAGTTTATTTGGTTCATTAGATTCCACATAGGAGTGAGATCATGTGATACTTATCTTTCTCTGACTGGTTTATTTTTCTCAGCTTAATAATCTTCAGGCCCATCCATGCTGTTGCAGATGGTAAGAGTTCTTTATTTTTTATTGCTGTGTAGTATTCCACTGTGTAAATGTACCACAGGTTTTTTATCCACTCATCTACTGATGGGCACTTAGGCTGTTTCCAAGTCTTAGCTATTGTAAATTGTGCTGCTATGAATATAGGGGTGCATATATTCTTTCTGTTGAGTGTTTCAGGTTTCTTAGGATAATATTCCTAGAAATGGGATGACTGGTTCAAATGGGAGTTCCATTTTTAATTTTTTGAGGAAACTCCATACTGTTTTCCATAGTGGCTGTACCAGTCTGCATTCCCACCAGCAGTGTATTAGGGTTCCCTTTTCTCCACAATCTCGCCAACACTTGTGGTTGGTTGATCTGTTGATGATAGCCATTCTGACAGGTGTGAGGTGATATTTCATTGTCATTTTGATTTGCATCTCTCGGATGATTAGTGACTTTGAGCATTTTTTTACATGTCTTTTGGCCTTCCTTATGTCGTCTTTCGAAAAGTGTCTATTTAGGTCCTTTGCCCGTTTTTAGATTGGATTGTTTATCTTCCTTTTGTTAAGTTGTATGTGTTCCCTATATATTTTGGAGATTAACCCCTTATCGGATGTATCGTTGACAAATATGTTTTCCCATGCAGTGGGCTATCGTTATTTTGTTGGTGGTTTCTTTTGCTGTGCAGAAGCTTTTTATTTTGATGTACTAGTTGTCCCATTTGTTTATTTTCTCCTTAGTTTCCATTGTCGTAGGAGATGTATCTATAAACATATTGCTACGAGAGATGTCTGAGATTTTGGTGTCTTTGGTTTCTTTTAGGACTTTTATGGTTTCACCCCTGGCCTATTTTGTTGGTTAGTTTATCTTATTCATTAGATTCCACTTATAAGTGAGATCATATGATATTTGTCTTAATCTAACTGGCTTACTTTGCTTAGCATAATATTCTCCGGGTCCATCCATACTGTCTCAAAGGGTAAAAAAATACTCTGCACAGGCCCCATTCCAGAGCTTGATCACTTGGTGAGGCCAGAAGAATGCAGATGCATTGCTTTTCTGGGGGTTGCAGTGAGGACCCAGCTGGCTGCAGGATTGTGTGCCCAGGTCTCCCTACACCCCTTCCCCCAGCAGAGCTGGAGCTGAGCCAGGGGTCAGTGGCACTGAATTTCCCTCACTGAGCCCCTGGGCACTCTGGGTTTGTCAGCTTGTTACTGCCTTGGGCCTCGAACTGACATCCTTAGCAGGAGGACAGGAGGAGGTACAGCAGGAACCTTTTTTTTTTTTTTTAAGAAAATAAATGTTTCTTTAGAATCTGATAGTGATATTAATTCGGGAGAGTGACTAATTTAATAGAAAAATTATTAAGGCATTAAAATATTCATTGTAGAAAACTTGAGAGCTAGAGAAAAGCACAGACAAGAATTTAAAAAATGTTTGCATTCCCCCCTCTAAGACAGAGAACAACCTTTAACATTTGGACTTTTAATGCTCTACCATCTACCTTAGGTAAACAATGGAAATAACAAAAATAGCCAAAAATAAACCTTCATTTATTGAATATTTATTTTGGGCCAACATGTCAAGTTGCTGTTGCCTTTAGAGTGATAAGAAACCTGAAGTTTAAGGTATAAAGGAACTTGCTTCAGGTGTTGCAACTAGTAAGCCAATACAGGATCTCCCTGATTGTAAGGTGAGGGATTCTAATCCCCATGAGACGGATATGTTTATATGTCTGTAGATTCTGTTACATTTTGGAAATGAAATGTATTCTAATAGACACTGCCTTTATAATTATTCAAAGTGTGTATAAGTTTTTGGGACACCCTGTGTTTGTGTATTGCTTTGGAAAAAAAAAACTAGGTCACATTCTACATTGGACAGTGGCCATATTTATCATACTCAGCACAAGAGTAGTATTTTCAGATGTTGCTTTTTATGATGACATTATTGGGGAGTCTATGTTTATGATATTAGAATGCTACTTGCCAGGATATTTTATTTGACTTTCTAGCTGCAGAAGCCTGCAGTGCAGGGAGAGTTCAAAGTTCCTAAATTAGGAATGGGCCTGTGTTCAGCCTCCCTTGTCTCTGGTAAGCAGCTGGCTTCGATTTTTCCCATGACCACTTGCAAGTGAGTGAGGGCTGCAAGCCTAGGCCTCTACTCTGACCCCACCAGGGTCACTTAGGGATTTGAAGAAGGCCAGCACCCTGTGGCCATTAGGCAGTAGTGACCGAGTAGGACTTTTTATAATTATAAAGAAAATCTGGGGGGAGAAGCAAGATGGCGGCGATATAGGCAGACGCGTCCCAGGTCTTGTCCCGGAGCAAACGGAGTAAGCAGCTGAAACTAATAACACCCACCCCGAATTGGCAAATTTACTCAGCTGGTGAGACGGTTTGCAGCCGGGAAGGGCAGACCTCCCCTGGAAAGGTTAAAAACCAGGGATCTGGGCAGGAAAGTTTGCCAGACCTGAGCCCAGAGGGTCGGAGGGAGACCGCATGGCAGACAGCCGCGTCTCTTGGGACAGACACAGACCCTGACCAGGGTAAGGAGTTCCGCAGGTTTGCTGGCGCCAGGAGATTTGAGATTTGGATTTTGTGATTGCGGAGAACTGAGACTAAAGGGGGCATCCTGAGGAACTGATCAGACCATGCAGTGCCCATAAGAGAGGAGCGTTTCCCAGACCATGCAGTGCTGGTAAGAGAGGAGCGTTTCCCAGACCGGTAAGAGAGGAGCGTTTCCGCGGCCGGCCGGCGTTTGTCTGTTTCTTTGTTTTCACTGAACCCTGCTCATAGGACAGTTCGGATACAGACACTCACCTGTGCTGAAGAGAGGGCGAAGGTGCAGACGAGGGGAATCTAGGGAGAGGCTGAGGAAAGAGGGGGAGCCGGAGGAGGTGGCAGCGAATTGAGTGCTGAGACCCCCCTGGGCCCAGGACTGGGGCAGCCATTCCTCCAGAGGGTGGAATTCCTCCCTCCAGCCCCCCAGGCAAGGAGCACAGCCACACCCAGATTCCACCCTGTATGAGATAAAGGATTAAAACAAGCTGATTAGTCCCTGGGAGTTACCAGGGTCTGGCCTATAGAGGGACTTTCAGTCCCACCAACAACACAGAGCAGGGTAAGGATTAAAAAAGGATAGAGAAGCTGTATAGCCTCAGAGGCCAACCCAAAAACACTGCCACCCAGAGGCTGAGCCACAAACTGACTCTTAGGGGAATACAAATTAAGGCAGACTGGATCACAAATACGGCCTGCTTTAAAATCAGGACTGTGATTTACAACACGGAGGAACAGTGTAATGCAGGCAAATTCAACACTCTCCTAAATACCTGGCAGGACTAAGGCGAACCAGGCTGAAGAGTAGAAGAACCAAAAGACCATCACTACTGCAAATTTTTCTTTTTCTTTTTCTTTTTAATTTTTTCACCTTTTTACTAAGAAACCAATTTTTTTTTCTCTTTTTCTTCTTTTTCCATCACCTGATTTTACCCTTTCAATTACCACATTTTTATTTTTAACCAGTATTATTACTGCTACCATTTTACCATTTTTTAAAGTGCCATTTTATTTTCTCTTTATTTTTTTTTGGGATTAGTGTTCTCCATTCTATTTTCATCGTTCCTTTAGCATTAATTTTCCCTATCTCAATTTCACCTCTTTGCTAAAACCCTCTTCCTTACTTTTCCCCTTTTGGTGTCCTGTTTCTCTTACCCTATTCCTGCTCCAGACTTTCCCAATTCCCTCTTTTTACCCCCTGTCTAATTCCACCCTACTTATATATCCTATTTCCAATCTACTGCTCTACATCCTTATACACCTATTCTTTATCCTTCTTCACTTTCCAAACATTTTTTTCTCTCTTATCTTTCTATTGTTTTCTTGATTGTTGAATATATTGGGCTTTTTTTTTTTTTTTTTTTTTTTGTTTGTTTGTTTTGTTTTGTGTTTTTTCTTCTTTTTTAGGACTGGTTGTGAGGTTGTTTTTCTTTTTCTTTTTCTTTTTCTTTTTCTTTTTCTTTTTTTTTTTTTCTGCTGGTTTTTCCCTTCCCTCCCCCACCCCACCCCGGTTATTTTTGTGCTTCTGTTTTCCCTTACCCCTCTGGATATTATTGGTGGTTTGTAGTTTGCATTCATCTCCAGGGATCTGTTGCTGGAATTTGTTGAGATTAGTGGCAGTTCTATTGGAGTTTGCTCCTCATACCAATAGTCTCTTCCCCACTTCTACTTCATTCTCTTTTTTCGCTCTCTTTTTTTCCCCCCTCTTTTTTCCCAATTCTATTTTTGCACTCCTTTTTTGTTTGTTTTTTTCTTATTTTTCTTTTCTGTTCTCTCTTTTATCTTCTTCTCTTCTTTCTCCCTTATCCCCTAATTCTCTTAATTCGGGTGGTCACCTTTATTTGGGGTTATTAATATTGTGAATATACTTGTGTTCAGTGCCTGGTACGTTGTGCCTTGCTCTGTTGTATTTTGTGCCTTTAAATCAACGCAGCAGATCCAAGCAACAGCAGCCCCCTGATCACCGCAGCCTCCTGATCACCACAGCCTCCTGATCACCACACCCTCTGTCTGTGGAACAGCAGCTGTACGTGAAGCCTCCCCCCACCAGCCAGAAGAGCCAACACAGCTGTGAACAACACCCACCAGAGGAGCTGCTGCCAACTGGAAAGCAGCTGCTACCGCAACCGTCTGAGCAGCAACCACAACCCAAGGAGCACCTGCCACCCAGGGAGCAGCCACTGAACATCTCAACATCTACATATGTCAGCGAGATCAAAAATGGGTAGGCAAAGAAACCCCCAAAGGAAAGAAAAGGAGGACTCGCCAGAAAAGCAGCTAAGTGAGACAGAGATATGCAACATGACGGAAAAAGAATTCAGAATAAGGTTCCTAGAGTACATGCACCAGATGTTCAAGAAGCAAGAAGAAACAGATGAAAAACTCAACTACTTCTGCAAGAAGCTAGAAGAAACAGATGAAAAAATCAACAACTTAAGTAAGTCCCAAGAAGAAATGAAGAGTGACATAGCTTCAATAAAAAACTCCATTGAAAGTATCAACAGTAGACTGGGAGAAGCGGAGGACCGAATTAGTGAATTAGAAGACAAGGAAGCAAAACACACTCAAAATGTACGGCAAATGGAGAAAAAAATTAAAAGACAGGAGGAGAGCCTAAGGGAGCTTTGGGACAACATGAAACGAAACAACATACGAATAATAGGGGTGCCAGAACAACAGAAAGATGAACATGGATTAGAAAACCTATTCGAAGAAATAATATCAGAAAACTTCCCTGAGGTGGGGAAGAAAAAAGTCACACAAGCCCAGAGAGTCCCAAACAAGGTGAACCCAAAAAGACCCACACCAAGACACATCATAATTACCATGGCAAATGTTCAGGATAAAGAGAGAATCTTACAGGCTGCAAGAGAGAGACGGAAAGTAACATACAAGGGATCTCCCATTAGATTATCAAATGATTTCTCAACAGAAACACATCAAGCCAGAAAAGAATGGACGGAAATCTACAAAGTGATGCAAAGCAAAGGACTGAATCCAAGAATACTCTATCCAGCAAGGCTATCATTCAAAATTGAAGGGGAAATAAGAAGCTTCACAGACAAAAAAGGGCTAAGGGAGTTTATCACCACCAAGCCAGCCATGCAAGAAATGCTAAAGGGACTGGTGTAAAAAGAAGAAATATCAAGCTCAGAAAGAAAACAGCCACACACACACACACAAAAAGAAATGGCTACAAACAAGTACCTTTCAATAATAACTTTAAATGTAAATGGACTAAATGCTCCAACCAAAAGACATCGAGTGGCTGAATGGATAAAAAAACATGACCCATACATCTGCTGTCTACAAGAGACCCACCTCATTAGAAGGGACTCACACAGACTGAAAGTGAAGGGATGGAAAAATATCTTTCACGCAAATGGAAAGGAAAAGAAAGCTGGGGTAGCAATACTTATATCTGACAAAATACATCTCAAAGTGAAGGCCATAACCAGAGATAAGGAAGGCCACTTCATAATACTAAAGGGATCAATACAACAAGAAGATATAACCCTGGTAAACATATATGCACCCAATGCAGGAGCACCCACATACATAAGAAAACTTCTGGAAGATATCAGGGGAGAGATCGACAACAATACAATCATAGTAGGGGACTTTAATACACCACTGACATCACTGGATAAATCCGCTAGACAAAAACTGAGCAAAGAAACAGCAATCCTAAATGACTCACTAGATCAGATGGACTTAATTGACATCTTCAGAACACTTCACCCCACAGCTGCAGAATATACATTCCTCTCAGGTGCTCATGGGACATATTCAAAAATAGAACACATATTGGGTCACAAGCAAAGTCTCCACAAATTCAAGAAGATTGAAATCATAAAAAGCTTCTTCGCAGACCATGATGGCATAATGTTAGAAATAAACTACAATAAAAACAACCCAAAATACTCAAACACTTGGAAGCTGAATAGCATGTTATTAAATATTGATTGGGTTACCGATGACATCAAAGAAGAAATTAAAAACATCCTGGACACTAATGACAATGAGAACACAACAATCCAAAACCTCTGGGACACAATGAAAGCAGTCCTGAGAGGAAAGTTTATAGCTCTACAGGCCTATCTCAAAAAACAAGAAAAAATGGTAGTCAATCATCTAACTCTACAACTCAAAGAATTAGAAAGAGAGCAACAAGAAAACCCCAGAGTGAGCAGAAGGAAGGAGATAATAAAGATTAGAGCAGAAATCAATGAAATAGAGACCAAAAAAACAATACAGAAAAACAATGAAACCAAGAGCTGGTTCTTTGAAAGGATAAAAAGATTGACAAACTCCTAGCCAGGCTCACCAAGAAGCAAAGAGAGAGGTCCCAAATAAACCAAATCAGAAATGATAGAGGCGAAATAACAACAGACCCCACAGAAATACAAATGATTGTTAAACAATACTACGGGCAACTCTACTCCAACAAACTAGACAACCTGGAGGAAATGGACAAATTCCTAGAAAAATACAACATTCCAAAACTCAATCAGGAAGAATCTAAAAACCTCAATAGGCCAATAACTATGGAAGAAATTGAAGCAGTCATCAGAAAGCTTCCAGCAAACAAAAGCCCAGGGCCAGACGGCTTCACAGGGGAGTTCTACCAAACATTCAAGGAAGAACTAAAACCTACCCTCCTCAGACTACTACAAAAAATTCAAGAGGAAGGAACGCTTCCAAGCTCATTCTATGAAGCCAGCATCACCCTAATACCAAAACCAGGTAAAGACATCACAATGAAAGAGAATTACAGGCCAATATCCCTCATGAACATAGATGCCAAAATCCTCAACAAAATCTTAGCAAATCGGATCCAGCAGTACATCAGAAGGATCATACACCATGACCAAGTAGGATTTATCCCAGAGATGCAAGGATGGTACAACATCCGTAAATCAATAAATGTGATACATCACATAAACAAATTGAAAGAAAAAAACCACATGGTCATATCAATTGATGCAGAAAAAGCATTCGACAAAATCCAACACCCATTTTTGATAAAAACTCTCAGAAAGGTGGGAATAGAAGGATCATACCTCAACATAATAAAAGCCATATATGACAGGCCCACAGCCAACATCATACTCAATGGACAAAAACTAACACCATTTCCCCTAAGAACAGGAACAAGACAGGGATGCCCACTCTCACCACTCCTGTTCAACATAGTACTGGAAGTATTAGCCATTGCAATTAGGCAAGAAGAAGAAATAAAAGGCATCCAAATTGGAAAAGAGGAAGTAAAACTGTCCTTATTTGCAGATGACATGATATTATACATACAAAACCCTAGAGACTCCGTCAAAAAGCTACTAGACTTAATACATGAATTTGGCAATGTAGCAGGATACAAAATTAACCCCAAGAAATCTGAGGCATTTCTATACACCAATAGTGAACTTTCAGAAAGGGAGATCAGAAAAACAATCCCATTTACCATCGCACCAAAAAAATTAAGATACCTAGGAATAAACTTAACTAAAGAGGTTAAAGACCTCTACTCAGAAAACTACAGGACGTTGAAAAAAGAGATAGAGGAAGACATAAACAGATGGAAGAACATACCATGTTCTTGGATTGGTAGAATCAACATCATTAAAATGTCCATACTACCCAAAGCAATCTATACATTCAACGCACTTCCCATTAAAATACCAATGGCCTTCTTCAAAGATCTAGAACGACCTCTCCAAAAATTCATCTGGAATAAAAAAAGACCCCGAATAGCTGCAGCAATCCTGAGAAAGAACAAAGTAGGTGGGATCTCAATGCCGGATATCAAGCTGTATTACAAAGCCACTGTTCTCAAAACTGCCTGGTACTGGCACAAGAACAGACATATAGATCAGTGGAATAGAATAGAGAG
This sequence comes from Myotis yumanensis, assembly GCF_028538775.1. Classification (NCBI taxonomy): domain Eukaryota; kingdom Metazoa; phylum Chordata; class Mammalia; order Chiroptera; family Vespertilionidae; genus Myotis; species Myotis yumanensis. Next base: position 78,934,429 of record NW_027223753.1, read on the forward strand.
TCCAGAAATTAGCCCGAACCAATATGCTCAATTAATTTTTGACAAAGGAGGCATGAACATACAATGGAGCCAAGATAGTCTCTTCAATAAATGGTGTTGGGAAAATTGGACAGACATATGCAAGAAAATGAAACTAGACCACCAACTTACACCATACACAAGAATAAACTCAAAATGGATAAAGGACTTAAATGTACGACAGGAAACCATAAAAATTCTAGAAGAATACAAAGGCAACAAAATCTCAGACATATGCCAAAACAATTTCTTCACTGATACAGCTCCTAGGGCAGTTGAAACTAAAGAGAAAATGAACAAATGGGACTACATCAAAATAAAAAGCTTCTGCACAGCAAAAGAAACCATCAACAAAACAACAAGAAAACCCACCTCGTGGGAAAACATATTTGCCAACGTCATATCTGATAAGGGCTTAATCTCCAAAATTTATAGGGAACTCATACAACTTAACAAAAAGAAGATAAACAATCCAATCAAAAAATGGGCAAAGGATCTAAATAGACACCTTTCAAAAGAGGACATTCAGAAAGCCAAGAGGCATATGAAAACATGCTCAAAGTCACTAATCATCCGAGAGATGCAAATCAAAACAACAATGAGGTACCATCTCACACCTGTCAGAATGGCCATCATCAACAAATCAACAAACGACAAGTGCTGGAGAGGATGTGGAGAAAAAGGAACACTTGTGCACTGCTGGTGGGAATGCAGACTGGTGCAGCCACTATGGAAGGCAGTATGGAGGTTCCTCAAAAAATTGGAAATGGAACTCCCATTTGACCCTGTGATCCCACTTCTAGGAATATATCCCAAGAAACCAGAAACACCAATCAGAAAGGATATATGCACCCAGATGTTCATAGCAGCACAATTCACCATAGGTAAGATCTGGAAACAGCCTAAGTGCCCATCAGTAGATGAATGGATTAGAAAACTGTGGTACATCTACACAATGGAATACTATGCTGCTGTTAAAAAGAAGGAACTCCTACCATTTGCAACATCATGGATGGAACTGGAGAGCATTATGCTAAGTGAAACAAGCCAGTCATTGAAGGAAAAATACCACATGATCTCACTCATTCATGGATAATAAAGACCATTACAAACTTTTGAACAATAATAGATACAGAGGCAGAGCTGCCTCAAACTGATTGTCAAACTGCAGTGGGAAGGCCAGAGAGAGTTGGGGGGCAGGTGGGAGGGGAGTAAGAGATCAACCGAAGGACTTGTATGCATGCATATAAGCATAACTAATGGACATAAGACACTGGGGGGTAAGGGAGGGTAGGGGTTTGTCAAGGGTGGGGGGAAAAAAAGGACACTTATGTAATACCCTTTGTAATACTTTAAGCGAAAAATAAAATAAAAAAAATAAAAAAAAATAATAAAATAAAAAAAAAATAAAACTAGCTTTCATTAAATGGAAAAAAAAAAAAAAAAAAAAAAAGAAAATCTGCCCTGGATTTTAAGAAATGATCTTTTTATGCTTTTCCACTTAAATGCTTATTTCTTCCAACCTTTAAAAAATAAAATTGACCCTAAATTACACAATTCCCCATGGAATCTACGCTAATAAAATAGAAAGATGCAAATTGACCATACCTTCACAACGCCCACCAGCCAATAGGGAGTGAATATGCAAATTAACCCAACAAAGATGGCGGGTTAATTTGCATATGCAGGCGCCCAGCGGACGGGGACGATGCTTGTGTCATCACCATGGCGATGACACAGGTGTTCTGCACCACCCCAGCCGCTCCAGGCCTCTGAGCAGTGTGGGAAGGCGGAAAGGAGGCTCTGGCCGTAGCGAAGGTGGTGCCGGCAGCCAGGGGAAGGAAGGCCCATTCTTGCACAAATCTTCGTGCATCGGGCCTCTAGTTGAATTATAAAAAGCAGCAGGAAAAAATATAACTCTGAATCCTGTGTTTCCATCGTTACATTGCATTGTCATACGATAAAAGTCAGACTAAAGGATAGATATGAAAGGCACTCCAGAAGTTGACTGAGATAAATGTGGTTTTAAAGCCACCGTGCCAGGCATTTAGTCAGGAGCTAGGAAGGCAGGTTGAGTGGGTTGAAGTTTCCCAATGGAAAAAAAGGCATTTTTCATGGTTTGTGTTTAAGGTAAAAATGGTAAAAAAGGAAACTCAGACTGTTGCTTCTGTGTTGGGGAGTTTATATTTCACCAATAGCTAGACACACAGTTTGCTAAAGTTGTTCCCTTTGGACATGTACACAGTATTTTTCCCCTATGTAGGAAATCAGTAAACGTCAAAATCTAAATTGCTGGTTTGATTATTCTGAATTCTACTCCTTTTTAGCTTCCATTTATTTCATTATTTTCTTTATTCCAAGAATCCTGGAGACTTAGGCTGAGTGTGTATTTTACTTGGTCCAAACATTTCTTTTTGCTTATTTGTTTCATTTTTTGAAAATGAACATTGGTTACTTAATATGCTTTTGTGATCGGATTACTTGATGTGAACTAGAGTGGGGATAGGGGAGGAAATTTTGTTAGAAAAAAATATTCTAACAAAAATGTTTTCTATTTGAAGAGCTTGTTGTTGCTTTTAATAGTAAAACAAGACAGTGTGAAGCTATCCAAATTGGTTTCTTTTGTTTGTTTATTTTCTAAATGTAATATAACCTGAAAAGGGGTAGAATCAAGGGTTGCTACTGATAGGACATCAACCTTGTGTATATTACCTTTAAATCACTCCTCCTTGGACCAGTGTAAATATACCACTCGTAGAGTTGGTAATTGATGCTTGTTTGCCTGCCTCTCGATAACGTTTGTAGATTAGTTTATGCTGCTTTCTGGAGATTGACCTAATTGTAAAGTTTCATATAATTTGGTCATATCACAGTTCATTCAGCCCTTCCCTCCCTCCCTTCTTTTTTCCCTCCCTCCCTCCCTTTTTTCCTTCCTTCCTTCCATTTTCACCCCAGAATATATTTGTTGATTTTATAGAAAGAGGAGGAACGCGGGGGTGCGGGGGGAGCAGCAGGGGGGGAGAAACATCAGTGTGAGAGAAACATCCATTGGTTGCCTCCCATACATGCCCTGACCAGGGATTGAACCCGAAACCTAGGTATATATCCTGACTGAAAATCAAACCCGCAACCTTTTGTCCAGCTGTATTCTCATATGTGATACATGAGAATATAAACAACACTGAAGATGTTCTTAGAATTTGAAGCAGAACTTTAGGCAGACCATTGGTGAGGTTTTACCATTCTTGAAGTTATTGAGCTCAGTGATCATTGTTTTCTTTAAATCTGCTTTGTAGGAGAATAGTTAAATAATTCGCAAAAAAAAACTGAAGGTATTTTCTGTTCTAGTTTTTTTTAAACACCCATCTAGAAGAAGGATACCATTTATTAGCCATGTCATCAACTTAAAAGGGCATATTAATAAAATAAAATGTCTAAGGAAAAAAAATAAGGTTGGAAAATCTGAATTACTCTCTTAGGAAGAAAAGTATAAAATTTCTTCTACTTCTTTTTTTTCTGTGACTAATTCTAGGGAGTATCTGCTCTGAGTCAAAACCAGAACTCTTCATCTTTTTCACATAAAATGTACTATAAACATGTTTTGTTTTTCAGAGCAAGGCTCTAAATATTAGAGTTCCAGTTTTTCTTTCAATTTTCTGTTACTCTTTTAAAGCCAGTCTTTCTGTGGTCAGTTCTCATTAGTTTTTCCTGAGTTGTCTACGAAATCAGTCTACTGCAGGAAAAACAGCTGTAAAAGATAAAAAAATTTTGTAGAATCAAATGAAATGGCTTTCCAAGAATGAAACTCTTTGTGTGTGAGTTGTTTTTGGGGTTTTTTTTTTTTTTTTATCCTTACCTAGGATATTTTTCCATTGAATTTTAAAGAAAGTGGAAGAGAGAGGGAAAGACAGAAATATCGATGAGAAAGAAACACATAGATTGGTTGCCTCCTGCACATGCCAGGACCAGGGCCTGGGCCAGGGAGGAGCCTGCAGCCTAGGTATGTGCCCTTGACCAGAATCAAACCCGGGACCCTTTGGTCCGCAGGCTGATGCTCTATCCACTGAGCTAAACCAGCTAGGGCCCAAGAATGAAACTCTTAATTAACCATGTCACATCACCTCATGGTAAGGAGAGCAACCAAATCATGGATGGGGAAAACATTCATGAGCAAAGCTATATTCTGTATTAATTTCCTGGTTATTTGTTATGAGAAGTGATGGCTTCGTTAATTTTGGTCCCAGTATATACTTTCTGATATTAGTAAATTGCTATTATTATTAATACAGGTAAAATAGTTACTTTCTAAAGAAACAAAGCCTGCAATTAAAGCAAAACAAAACCAAAAAAACTTTAAGATAGAAGAAACAAAACTATTTTGTAGCCCGAAGACAAAAAATATTTCAGTGCACAGTTTTGTTTTCAAGGAGGGTAGCCTCTGAGCAGAGCTGTGAGTTCTGTGGTTTGGCCTGGTTCTGGCCAGTGCCATCCTTTGGGCTATCCACCTCTGCCTCAGTAGGCTGCTGTCACCCTCCTGATGCCTAGTGATCTACACGCACTCTCCACTTTCTGCATCAAAACAGAAAAAGGTCGGATGATCTGACTAATTATTTGTTCTCCTTAAGATTCATTGTAGGTTAAATGGAGCTTTTATTTGAGGTATTACCTCCTTTTAAGACTTAACCATTATTACTAACATTTATTGATCACTTGCTCCGTGGCTGTTCAGTGCCAGGTTTATAACACCTGTGTAGGGTGAGTGAAAGTATATCATTTATGAGATTCGGGCCATAAACCTCAGCTTCAGTAATTTGTTGGAAGCCACGTAGCTCAGAAGTAGAGGTGCTGAGATTTGAACCCAGATCCTATTCTAACCCATAGCCTGGAAGCTTTCCTCTGAGCTACTTTGCCTTTGATCCCTAATTGTGAGTTGAATGTTGTCCCTTGGACAATACTGTTGTAGTAAGCTCGTGGTAGGTAGTCTCTGCTAGGATTTAAACCAGCATGCCTACTTAACTGACTCAATCCATTGTCTGCCTTTTTGGTGGCCCTTGGTCATCTAGGTACATATTTGATGTTACATTTAATGATGTTTCTAGACAAGGGGTGGGCAAACTTTTTGACTCCAGGGCCACAATGGGTTCTTAAACTGGACCGGAGGGCCGGAACAAAAGCATGGATGGAGTGTTTGTGTGAACTAATACAAATTCAAAGTAAACATCATTACATAAAAGGGTACGGTCTTTTTTTTTTTTAGTTTTATTCATTTCAAACGGGCCGGATTCGGCCCGCGGGCCGTAGTTTGCCCACGGCTGTTCTAGACTATACCTCTTGAGTACATCATCTAATATCACTAATAATAATATCCTATATAATAAAAGCCTAACATGCCAAGTGTCCGGTTGTCCAGTTGTCCGTTCAACCAGTCAAAGCGTAATATGCTAATGATATGCTAAGGGCACTCAACTGCTCGCGATGACATGCACTGACCACCAGGGGGCAGACGGTCAACCAGTTGCGATGACGTGCACTAACCACCAGGGGGCAGACACTCTGACAGGTAGGTTAGCTTGATTCTGGGGTCTGGCCAATCAGGACTGAGTGAGATGGGCTGGACATGCCCTAGAGCCCTCCTGCGGTCCCTCTCTGGCTGGCCAACCTCCTGCATCCCTCCCCGGCCCCAATCATGCACCGGTGGGGTCCTTCAGCCTGGCCTGCACCCTCTCACAATCCTGTACCCCTCGGGGGATGTCGGAGAGCTGGTTTCAGCCCGACCCCACAGGTCAGGCTGAGGGACCCCACTGGTGCACGAATTCATGCACCGGGCCTCTAGTTGATAATAACAGCTAAAACATGTAGATATGAATTTATGTGCTTTACATAGCCATTTTAATCTTCACAAAACTCTATTAATCTTATTTTCTAAGTGAGGAAACCAAGGTTCAGTGGAACTAAGCTATTTGCCCAAGTCATCCAGCTGATAAATGGTGAGACTGGCATTTGAGCCTGGGCATTCTGGCTCCAGCCTGCCTGTTAACTGCTTCTTCACGATTCCTTTCATCCTGTGCCCGCTATACCATATCTAGCTCCACTTGTGAAGTTTCCAACAAGGAAGAATGCAGTTGGAATGTGCTCTTCTTTGTTGTTGAGATGAGAGATTGCTATCCAATAAATCCTTTACAGATGCTGTAAAATCTTATTAGACTTGCACTTTCTTGGGCTTTCTTTGTTGCCATCACTTGACAACTCTAAAGTTTATATTCTCCAATCATGTCACTCCTATAGAAGAGGAAGCTGAGGCCCAGAAAAGTTCAACAAGGTGCCCAAGATCACAGTTATCTGTGTAATAAAGTAACAATGATATACTTGAGATATTCTTATCTTACTGTGAACTGATTTTTTTTTTTTTCCAGTTAAGTTTTTTGGATAACCTGGAGCAAATGAAAAGCTTGACTTTTTCCTCCGGGGTTTCCCTGGAACTGACAAAAATTTTTGAAAGCTGTGTATTGAGACCTCAAAAAATAATTCGGCAAAATTAAAGTGTCCAAGGGATGTTGGTGCTACTTACTCCAGTTTTCTTCCCTTTCCATTCCACATACTTATCTGAGTCAAAGGCCCGGGCTTGTATGCAAGCTCCCAGAGGTTGCATTGCTTTTCTGGCATTTGTGCAGTCGTGGTCTGCTGTGGTGGGGTGGATGGAGGTGACGCAAGCTGGAGTTGTCTGGGTGACTCTTCCTGTGTGTGCAGATCGGTGGGTCAGGGAACCATTTGCTGGTGCTGGGATGTTGGAAAGCAAAAGCAAGTTTCTAAGTAACCCCAAAATAGATTCACGGGCAAGATAGAGAAGCTAATACAGATGTTTCTTATTTTTTTAAAAAAGATCTAAGCACCTTATGTAACTACTCAGATTTAACTGGATTTCCTTAGGTCCTCACATTGCTAAATGACTTGTTTATTCAGCCATCAGTTTAGTCTGGCTGACTCTAATGTTTAATTGCATTTGTTACATGAACCATTTTGTGATATTTTTCACCCATGCAGAATACATTCACGCATGTAGTAAAGGATTTACGCACTATTTGGTAATTTCCAAAATATAAGCTTGGTGCCAAGTATGGATTTTAAATTTTAAACAATATGTATACCATGACTCCATTTTTTTGTAGGGGGAGGTATGTAGGTGCATGTGATGTTTAGCATATGTCAGTGATTCTCAGACTTTGGCACACATCATCTGGAATCATCTGGAAGACTTGTTAAAATGCATATTGCTGGGTTTCACTCAAAGCGTTTCTTATTCAGTAAGTCTGGGTTGCACCCTGAGAATTTGCTTTTCTAACAGGTTTTCAGATACTGATGGTATTAGTCCGGGGACCAACTTTTGAGAACCATTGTGGTTCTCAAAGAGAAGCATAGGAAAAGTCTACAAGGATAATTTGCCATAATGTTAACAGTAGTTATTTCATTTCTGGGTAGTAGAGTTACAGGGGTTCTGTTTTTTTCTTTACACCATTCTGCATTATTTTTCAGTGACCAATACTGTTATCAGAAGAAATAGCATTTAACATTTTTTGAGGTTCTAGTACTGCTATTCTCAGGAGCACATATAACTGCTGCTGTCCTCCATTGTCCAGTCTTACACTGCTGCCATTTTAAAAACAAAGTTTCAGGAATTCCGTGTTTTGCGTCCCTTATTTTTATTTTGTCTTCTCAAGATGTGAGCTTTCAGAAGAGTGTGTTTGTCACATGGAGTTCTTATTTCAGTCCTGGTGCTGAACACGTGGTAAGTGTTCAGTAGGTTGTCAATAGCTCAAGAAGAATAATCAGATTTTTTTTATGCCACATTACCTCTCTTGAAACCCCAAGGGATCGTATTTCATGAATACAACTTATATTTGATATCCCTTTGGAAGAGGAAGCGCTCCTCACAATCTGAAAGAAGAGTGAAGAATTTGTCTTAGGCAACAAAATAAGTCAAGACCAAAATGATCATCTGGCTCTCTAGACCTGGGAATAAAGCAATCAACCAACCACCAATCAAAAACAAAACAGAAACTTGGCACTGAACTACCACTTTATCATGTAAAAAGCTCTCCATGGTTGCCCTTTACAGTTTTAGGAATAATATGTGCATGACACCAAACATGAATATCAAAGCCCCAGGAATGCAGTGTTTTCCCAGGAAAGAGTAGCAAGGGTATCATGTGAGTTTCATCGGTGTTTTAGGAAGGCCCTCTCTTAATTGAAAGTAAATTCAAGTGTTGGTTAGTTGAGAACACACAGGACTTTGAATCCAGATGTGACTAGTTTTTAGGTCTGATTCTATCAAATTTTAGGCAAATTATGTAGCCCCTTGGGTTAAAACCTAAGTGTGTAAATGGGATTGTCATAGTGATCTCCGAGCCAGCAGTCGAAAAAGCTGGTTAGGGTGTTGTGTGAAAAGTGAAATCACCCTGCCTCTTTGTTTTCCCCTGCCCTGTGGTCTGTTGTGGAAATTTACATAATTTCTGGTCTCTATGCTTTTAGAGAAGGTTAGGGCAGAGTTTGGTAGATCCAGGTTCTTGTCTACCTTCCATCTCACCCAGCCAGTTTGGCAGTAACACTTACTAGCCTTTGTATGAACTCTGAAGTCAGACAACTTTAGGAACAGCAAGGTAGTTTCTGAAGTGTTTTTCCTGATAAGGCCATAAGTGCCTTTCCAATTAGTGTCTCCAGGAAGTTAAAGTAGTTACAGTCTCTATGGAAATCCATGAGTCTGTTATGTAAAATAATGATCTCACCTGAGGAATTTGTCACTGTATTGTTCACCCCTCTGTTAGAAAGCTAAGGAGTTAGGCCTTAGTGAGTTCTCCCTCATAAGTTCTTAGGGTGCTTCACAGTTCCAGCTAGCCTGACAATTGCTCTACTTCTAAGTAAACCCTTTGTAATGGTTTGATGTATATTGATGAAAATTTCAAAATCAACTGTAATTTTTTCCAGGAAATGGGGTAATTTTGCTCTGCTTTTTAGTTACCATAGCACCTGGCTAAACTTAGGCACCAATGAATTCATTTTGTCCTGCAAAGAGCAAAAGGATAATACAGTTCACTAATGGTATCATCTTTTTAAGTATTGCAGGCAAATTGTAGCCCCATTTTTCGTTCCTTTTCTTTGACTGAAGAGTTAGTGAGTCTCATGTAACAGTCTGCTTGTGTGCTGTTGACTGTGGTCTGTGGTTTTGGGCTTACTGCTGTCATGAAGGTTGGCTAAGGTTCACACATGTAGTGCTTCATTCTTGCCAGAGAAAGAGGTCAAAAAGGTAAGACTAGTTGTCTAGAATACAGTTTTTAACCTAAAATGTACTTTAATCCTTACAAGGCAGTTAATTTAAAAATTAATTATAAGGGTCTTGTACCTTTTATTGAAGGGCTGCTTTGTTTGTTGTAGAAATTCTTTTCTTTTGAGTTACCGTTTGTGACATGAGCTTGTACTGGAATGCTTACATAGTCAAATTGTTTGTGATCTCGTGTTTAGCTTTCATGTTATTTATGGTGTCTGTGATCTTACATTAAAATCTTCTTCAACATTTCCATTATATACTGGTCTAAGTTCACCTTTTCTGATTATTCTGAAGTTGAAGTTTAAGACTTGATGTGACCTTCATTAAGTGTTTTTGCTAATATCTTTTTAAACATAACTTTTTGGATAGTTGTGACATCTAATGCTATAGGGGAGGAAAATAATTTTCCTTCTATTCTTTCGAGTTCTTGACTGAGGCCCCTGTTTATCAAGAATAAAACAAACAAATTTATTAACATGTATATCTTATGGATACATAGGAAATACCCAGTGAAAACTGAGTAACTCCCTGAGGCGGCCTAAGCCACCACCTTAATACCATCTTCAGCTAAAGATAAAAGGAAGGCGCGTGCACGCGCGCGCGTGCGTGCGTGTGTGTGTGTGTGTGTGTGTGTGTGTTGGTGGGGGTGGGGAGCATAGGGGACAATTATGGGAGGTTACTGGGAACAGCAAGGTATAAACAAGAGAAAGGTGTCTTAGGCAGATTTAAGTCCGTGCCTTCTTCAGTAAGAGTTTCTTGTAACTGAGGGTCATCCTTTTCTTCTTGATATCAGTGAGGAGGATACTCTTACAAATGAATATTTCCTTAATAAATGCAAATGCCCCTTAAAAAGGATAACTTCTCTGTTTTCTAAGTTTCTCCCACATCTGCTGTTTCTCAAAATAATCCTGGGTGGCATAATCTGTACCCTTCAACATATGTGGCCTTACTTAGACCAGAGAAATACAACTTCTCACTTTGAACTATTCTAATATTAAGATGTTTTGGACAGCATGATACGGAGCAGCAAAGAGAAGGTGTTTATAGTGAGGCTTTACACTGTTTTGTAGTCTACATGTAACATAATACATATAGCAGAATAAAATGAACTATGAATTTCCTTTTCTCTTGCTCCCTAAGTACCACTTTGGTCAGTGAAGTACAACTAATTGTGGCTTCCATTTCCAAAAATTGTCCTGTGCTGGTGGCCTCGGAGGTAGCAAACAAGAAGCTGGTACTGCCAGGTTCTAGGTGGGTTGTTTCACCGAATCCCCAGGTTTGTAGCTGCCTGAACCTGCTGTCACCATCCCCAGTCCTCATGCGAGTGTCTTGAGTCTCTCCTGTTACTTATTCTGACTGCTGTGGAAAGATTTCTTTGAACTTTGTCGGAGACTGGTTTGGAGTACTTCATTCAATTTTGGAGGATAAGAAACTCCAAGAATATGTTCACACAGCATACCTGAGCTATACAGAAGCATATACATCTATGAGTGTTGTTTATTTTGGTTCATCAACCCATCCTGTTCAAAGTCTGAGGGAAATGCAAGGAGCTGGCCCTGCTTATTAGCTCACTGACTTTTGTTTATTTCCTACTAGGGCAGTGATGGCGAACCTTTTGAGCTTGGCGTGTCAGCATTTTGAAAAACCCTAACTTAACTCTGGTGCCGTGTCACATATAGAAATTTTTTGATATTTGCAACCATAGTAAAACAAAGATTTATATTTTTGATATTTAGTTTATATATTTAAATGCCATTTAACAAAGAAAAATCAACCAAAAAAATGAGTTCGCGTGTCACCTCTGACACGCGTGTCATAGGTTCGCCATCACTGTACTAGGGGCCCAATGCACAAATTCATGCACCTTAAAAAGAACTGTGGGCTGTGAGGCTGCGGTGGGAACTGGCTCATCCTCCGTGCCCCCACCTGGACCCTCCTGCTGTAGCCCCCAGTCCCCTGTCAGCCCACAGCCCCACTCCCACTCCCACACGCTGATGGCACTGGCCCCACTCGCACTCACTGATGGCGCAGAGTGATTGGGGCCAGCTCCAGCAGCATGTGCAAGTGGGGCCAGCTCCCTCAACGGGTGCGAGCGGTGGCTGCTGCTTGATCGCCCCTCAGGAGCAGGGGAAGGTGGAGAAGCCCTCAGGGACGATTGGGTCAGTAGCTGCCACTTGTACCCACTGATGGCGCCGAGCGATTGAGAACAGGGCTGGGCACCGGCAATGGGTGTGAGCAGCAGCTCCTATGCCGGCTGCAGGTGCGAGCGGGGTCAGTGCTGGCAGTGGGTGTAAGAGGCAGCTGCTGGCCCCGATCACCCCTCAGGAGCAGGGGGAGGTGGAGAAGCCCTGAGGGGCAATCAGGGCTGGCAGTGCCGCTCACACCCGCTGATGGCGCCAAGTGATCAGGGCTGGCACTGGGTGCCAGCAGCAGGCGCTCAGCAGGTGTGAGCCCCTGGTGGGACCACGGTGCATGGGACAAAGAATTTTTAGTAACCACCAGAGGCTCGCCCCAATGACAGCGACCGGTGCCCTGCCTTGGTCTGGCGCCCCCGCTCACCCACTCCACCATCCCACCATGGCTGATGCCCACCATGTTCCGCACTCTGCTGCCGACTCCCGCCATGTCCCCCTGGTGGTCAGCACACATCATAGTTATTCGGTTCTGCCATTTGGTCTATTTGCATATTAGGGTTTTATATATGTAGATGTTTCAACCAGTCTGGGAAATAAAAACCTGAACTTCTGCTAGAGATTTACAGCTTTCCTTGAGTGCATTTTCTCACAGCCGGCACTCTGCACATTATACCCGATAAGACGATTCTAAACTGCCTTTCTCTTGAAAGCCTCTCTCACACATCTCTGGCTGATGACTATGCAAGTCAAACTGCTGTCCCTCCTTGCCAGCGTCTGCCTCTGGGGTGTTTGAGTTGGGGCTCTGGGGCTCACACTGCTTGTTTATGCCAAGAGCTTGCCTAGGCCAGCCTCCCTGTGTCCTCACCATCTTGTTTCCTCTTATCTGTCTCAGTACCAGTGATTATGAAAGTAGGGAATCACCTGTACTCTTATTAGACTGTTTATTGTGATAAACAGTCATATAGCATAAAATTTACCATGTTAGCTGTTTTTAAGTGTATAATTTAGTGGCATTAAGTGCATTTAAAATGTTGTGTAACCATCACCATTTTCAGAATTTTTTCATCATCCCAAACAGTTCTTTGCCCATTAAGCAATAACTTCCAATTGTTCCCTTTCGTAGGCCCCAGTAACCTCTATTCTGCTTTATGTTGGTATGAATTTGAGTATTCTAAGCATTTCATATAAGTGGAATCATACAATATTTTTCTTTTTTGTGCCTAATTTATTTCACTTATCATTAATATCTTCATGGTTCATCCATGTTGTAGCTTGTGTCAGAATTCTTTCTGTGGGGCTGAATAATATTCTATTGTGTGTAAACACCTCATTTTGTTTATTTTTTTGTTGTTGATAGACACTTAGGTTGCTTCCATGCTTTGTGGTTTTGCTTTCTAAGGTTTTGCTTTCTAAGGTTTCAGTTACCTGCGGACAACCACAGTCCACAAATATTAAATGGAAAATTCCAGATATTGAGAGAGAGACCAAATTCATATAACTTTTTATTACATTGTTGTTAAAATTGTTCTTATTAGTTGTTAATCTCTCTTACTGTGCCTTATTTGTAAATTAAACTTTATCATAGATATGTATGTATAGGAAAAAATATAGTATATGTAGGGTTTGGTGCTATTAGTCGCTTCAGGCATCCACTCGGGGTCTGGGAACAATCCCCTGTGGATAAGGGGGGGGCGGGGCCTACTATACATCAGTTGATAAATTTAGGAACTCATTGAACTTTACAAGAAGTGAATTTCTTGCTAGCCCTGTAGTTTAACAAAAGATGAACCATGCATTTCTTTTCTGAATTATTGGGAACAGTATATAATGACCACTTCAATTACGTGTCTGATTCCAACATAACCTATATAATAAAGAGCTAATATGCTAATTAGACCAAACAGCAGAACGACCGTCCTGATGACCTTCCGGACGAAGCCAGGGCTGTGAGGGGCTGTGAGGGCTGCCTTGCAGGAAGATGGGCAGTTAGCACAAGGATGTCATATATATGGCTGCCTTTTCTGGTGCTGTGGTCACAGCAACTTCTCTTAAGAGTTGGGTTGGGGCAGGGTAGAAATAACTGACATCTTTAGTAAATGTTGCTACTTGTACTACTAAATAGATTTTCTTTTTTATTTGCCTCTGTCCTAGCCAGGGATCCTCTTCATTAGTAAGTAATTTCTAGAGCAAACTGTCATCTGAGTATCTCTTTACTAAGTGCTTCTTAACCCTTCTTAGAGGTAACACTGCTTGCCTTTGTCATTATTGCGGTGGTCTCCCTATTATCGGTGAATGACTGCAGTTAATCAAAACATGTTTCTTAATTGTGTTGAGGTGATGAGCTTTGTTTAAATGCAGAGTACACATGCATACACATTATTGATTATCTGCCCCTGCCTGCGGGGATGTGTTGTTTATGTTACCTCCTAAGTCAAGTGGGTAGGAAGTCTTTTGCTTCCTCTTGTGAAACTCCCACTGGACCATCTCTTTAACGTGATGGAGAAACCATGTGTATTTACTTCACGTTGGCTAGTAGACAGGTCTGCTCTACACAAGACAGAATATAATCTTATCCGGGTACATAGCTTTAAACATTATCTTGGCCTCTGTGTATCTAGACTGCCTACTTGCCCTCCCACTTCAATGTCTAATTGGCATCTCAAAGTTAGCATGCTCAAAACCAAACCTCTGATTTCCCTCACCAAACTAGCTCTTCCCTCAGACTTCCCATTTTAGTAAAAGGCAGCCCCAGTCTTCCTCTTGCTCAGGTGTAAAACATTTGTTTTCTCACTGATTCCTCTCTTACCCACATACCTTACATCAAGTCATTAGCTCTATGTCCTGAATGAGTCTGCTTCTTAACACCTCCGTCCCCAAGCTTGTGCTTGCCTTGGTATTTGTGCACTTGTCAGTCCCTCCACCTTGAATATTCTCCTCCCACATATCTGATGGACAGATTTGAAGCATTTGTTGATTGTGTTTTCCTTTTGAAAAGCATGTTTGAAGGAAGAAGTGCATTTAATTTTATTCTAACTTGAAGTTTGTGTGTAAAGATAATGTTTCTTAAAGAATATATCCATTTCTTGGATATTGTGCATCATAAGTTTAGGGGAATTCAGTTAACCCAGGTTTTGTAGGAATTTGTTGCTGTCACTGCTGAACCAACTAAGTGTTCATTTCGTTCCTATCTGCAACCAGCAATAAGAGAAAAAACTGTGCACGGAATAGAATAATTATGTTAAGTACAGTTCTACCTACATATGGGAGACTTTGCTGCTTAATAAAGCTTTTTTTCCCCCTTTTTTTCTGTCTTACCCTTGTGATCTACTTCCTCTCAGATCAGAGTCTGTCCTTCCTAGAACTCCTTGCCCTTGTTCTGTTGTGTTTGTAAGGGCAGTACATTTTCTCTTTTGTCAGAGAAAGAATGTTTACTTCAACATAAATGCAAGCTGCATATAAGAAGGGCTGACCTCAGGAAAAAAATGTTTTTATTACTTATAGACTTTTCATTTTACTTGCCAAGTCCTATTACTTGAGTGACTAAAAAATCTGCAGTTTATTTGTAAAAGTACTGTACTTTTATTGATTAATCCAATGAGAAACTTAGACTTTTAAATCAGACAAGAGGAGAACAAAGCACAAATACAGGACTTTAAGTTAACAGCTTGAGAGCATCATATGGATCAGAGCGTAACTATAGTCCAAGACTCAAAGTTGTGCAGAAAATCCGAAAAATGTCTGTTGTAAGCAGTTCCAACCAGTATTGTAAATAGTGGCAGGAAGTCATTCCAAATCAAGTACAAGCACTGCTGGAACCTGTGTATGTGACTTTTCTAAGCATATTAATAAATGGTTTCTCAAATATTATGTAATTAGAAATATAATCTCAACTCACAAAGTTATATTTCAGTTTTAACAAACACTTATTCAGTGATCCTGAGTTTTTTCAAAAGTTTTAAATATAAATAATTTTAAAACTCGGGAATCATATTTTAAATGTAAGGATTTCGAGCACCTTCATGTATTAGATATTGGTGCAGGTGCAGAAGACACTGTGGGACTGAGACATGGCTGACCTGAGAGCTTACTGTGGAAATACTGGTTATTATCCTCCTGGGGCTCCTAAGCTGGACGTGTCTTAGGGAAAGGTTTTTGAGAGCTTAGCCCTCACTGCCGTCCGCTATCAGCAGTGAGGACTGCTAGCATGCTCCTAGCTGAGGCATTGGTGAAAGGTCACTGGAGAAGAGGAGGAAGTTGGGAAAGGGTTAAAGAACATTTATGTGAGCCTTCGGGTGCAGCTTGTGGAGGATTTTCTCTGCTGCCTTTCTGCTGTCCCTTATCATTTGCCTAAGTGAGTCATTTGGAAATGTGTGTTTCTTAATGCAGTAATTGTGAAGAGGGTTGCCCCTGATCACCATCTATTGTTTTCCCGAAAACATGAAAAAATCTAGACTGCCAACCACTAAAAAATCCCCAGGGACTCCTCTGGGGGAGGGGGTGGGGGGAGGGGGGGGGAGGGGGGGGCAGGCCCCTAGAACAGGGAAGATGCAATGGGATTTCCTGTTTTTAATTGCAAAGACTTACTGAATTCCAGGGGCATTCTCAACCTCACTGTGGTTGATGAGGTCTCCTGACTCATCCACTCTGTTTTTCACATTTGTTTAATTAAAGACTTGAGGAGAATCACTGGTTATTTTTAAAAATTATGATATCGGCAAAAATGTATAAAATATACATGTGTATTTAAAGACTAATAATAAAAATGAAAACCCGCGTAACCTCCATCCAGCCGGGGAAACAGATTACCTGCACCTTAAAAGAGTGCGTGAAAGGAGTATCCTCACTTTCCTGATTTTTGTGTTCATTATGTCTCGGCTTTAAAAAAAATAATTTGTATATTTAGCTATATATCTCCAAACAATATATTGTTTAATCTTGCCCTTCTGGGGGGAACTTTATGTAAATGCAATCATGCTGAATCCATCATTCGATTTGCTCCTTTTGACATTATGTTTGGAGAGTCATCCACATTGATGTGTAAAACAGTAGTTCATGCGCTTGCACTGCTGTAAAGGATTGCATGGTATGGATTGCTATGGTTTGCTTTCCCATTCTTCAACTTTGTTTCTCCACTGATATTTGGAAGACAATATGGACCCCAAATTCAGCAAGTTAACTTGCTATTTAGAGCTTCAAGGATTGATTCCTTTCTGGCCACATCCCCTGAGTCTGGGCGGGGAGTTTCAGGTGGTTTGCTTTCAGTAGTGGGCATGCGGGATGTCCTCCTTTCTGGAGACCACCCAGAGAATGGACTTGCTTTGACTTCTCCAGGATTGTTACTCTCCGTCCTCCTAGGTCTGGAATCAAAGCCCTGTTTCCTGCAGGATCCCGTGGATGAGCCTTCCCTGTGATCACCAGCTAGACACCCAAATGCTTTAACTAGAACCAGACTAGTCTTTAGATCATAGAAAGACGCAGAGTTTTTCTTCTTCCTGCCGGTGCTTTCCAAGGGCGTTCTACCTTCCTCTCCCTTCCCCACCCAGTTTCTCATCAGTTATCAGACTGTTGCATTGTCAAGGGAGTTGGTTAAGGTGAACTCCCAATGTTTAGTTTTAAAATACCCCTGTGGAAATGAGCAAAGCTTTAATAAAACCTCAGCTGGTTACATTTATTTTCAAACTAGAGGCCCAATGCATGAATCTGTCCCTCGGCCTGGCCTGCAGGGATCAGTGACCTCTGCTTCGTAGCAGCCCAGCCTAACCCGCCAGCTCTTCGGGTTCCAGCCCGCTGTCCACGTTGATCCCGCACAGCGTGAAGTAGTGCACGAAGTGGCAGGCGGCCAGGGAGGACCCGGAGCCAGGCTGGGTGCCATGCTGTGCGCGGAGCTGCTCCTGCGCATCCTGGACCCTCTGTGCCGCCTGCTCAGGTGTGCAGGGGGAGTGCCCGTGGGGGAGGCTCGTGCATCACAGCAGCTGCTCTCCCCAGCCTTCAGCCCCGTGTCTGGTGCCTATCAGCTGAGCAGTGCTCCCACTGTGGGGGCACACTGACCACCAGGGGGCAGCTCCTGCATTGAGCATCTGCCCCCTGGTGGTCAGTGCATGCCATAGCTACCGGCCTGTCGTCTGGTCGCTTAGGCTTTTATATATATAGATAGATCAGGAAAGTTTTCTAGTAAGATTGTTCTAAGTGGTTACTGGTGTCATTATTGTCCTGTGACACTTTTGGAAGGAGATCTCTGATTGAGTATGTTTTTCCTCTTTCATAACATGGAGAATGTGAGTGTGTTTTTCTATATTAACTGTTTATTGATACTTGAGATTTGTTTAGCTTTCCTGAAAATGTGCTCCCTTAAACTGATGTTAATGATTGCCATAAAGGGAAAAATGATTCTGCAATAAAAGGTAGATCCTTTTTCTTTCTTTCTCTGCAGAGCCTTTGCTATGCAGTCATGCTTTGTGAACATTTAAATTTCAAAAACATGTTTGATTGTGGTATATCTGGCAGGGGTGATCTTCCTCTGAGTACTCTGGGAAAGGCATCATCAACATATTTTCCATTGTTTGCCTTGTTTCTCGACCTGGATCTCAGGATTGTAGGGGAATTTTTTAGTACTTAGATATGTCTCTTTATCTTTACGGAGGATGTGAACCTTTAAATCAGAATGTTTAGGCCAAAGAATGTGTGTGTGTGTGTGTGTGTGTGTGTGTGTAAGGTGAAGAAGTAGTTTTGGAAATTGATGCTTTTAAAAAGATATTCATTGCCCTTGGAATTATATTCCACAAAGGTAGGAGAGTAACAAGAGGGCTCAGACCAAAATTACCTCTTTGTGAATGTCTCCAGGCAGAGAAAGATTTTGTGCTTAAAAACACTAATGAAAATGATTGTTCTTCCCAGTGTCTGTTCTTCCCTCCCTCCCTCCTGCCCTTCTTCCTTCCCCTTCTTTTTAATAAGTGGGGAGAAGTGGAGATGAAGCTGCCAGGAACACTGAAAGATCTTATTTATTTATTTTTCTTTTATTATTATTTAATTTATTGATTGATTTGAGAGAGAGGGAGAGGGGGAGAGAGAGAGAGAAAGAGAGAGAGAGAGAGAGAGAGAGAGAGAGGAGAAAGGGGGGAGAGAGAAAAATCAGTTTGTTGTTCCCCTTATTTATGCATTCATTGGTTGATTCTTATATATGCCCTGACTGGGACCGAACCTACAACTGGGCTATGATGTTTTGGGAATGGTACTCTAACCAACTGGGCTACCCAGTCAGGGCCCGTTTTTTGTTGTTTTTTTTTTAAGCCAGCTGATTTGGAAATGTATTAGATCTTATTTTGTGCCTTGTTGAGCATATGTTTTCTTCTGTTGGTTCTGTTCCGTGTTCTCTTGGCCTGTGAAAGAAACCGAGACTGAAATGAAAACTATATCTAATTACACCTTTTCAATCAAAATACTAAACCAAACACCAGAGAAGCTCAATACCAAACAATTGAAAATTGTCTAGAATCTTTATCTAAAATAATTCCTAGTCTAACAAAACTTTTCAGCTGTACCTGCTGCTCACATTTCTGCATCCATAAGTATTTTGTATGTTTATTTTCCAGATAAATGGAGCTGTTCCTTCAGACACTAGTTCTTAATGACAGTGTCCTCTTTCCCCCTCTGGCTTAAGCTGTGGGTGGCCAGAGGCTGCTGGACATGATCATGATTCATTATTTTCTGTGTGGTGAAAGGAGCTTGGGTTGTTCTCAGCTTCCTGTCTCTAGCCACAGTGTTGGACTGTCAGAAGACCCCACCCTGCTATTGCCTCCCTTCCAAGCCTTGCATTTGGCTGTCCTGTCTGCTGTGTGCTGCAAAACCAGACAGCAGAGCAGGTCAGATTGGAGTGAGTACAACAGTCACAGAGTGAATGCATTGGGGGTGGAGACATGGCTGACCCCCTGGGCTTGCTGAACATCTATTTCTGGTGCCCACAGGTTTTCTTGTGGATGCAGGAGGGCTGAGATACCATGTAAAACCTACATGAGCCCTTTGGAAGTTTAAAATCTACTAGTTTGTTTTCTAAAATTGAATATGAATCCACCTTGGTTTGAACATCAGTATCACTTTTGAAATTATCTTATAGCCCTATCTCAGGAGCATTAAGTGTACTTGACTTGCACAAGACTGGCCATGTATTGGTAATTGTTGAAAAAGGCACAACACTGCATATATATTTGGTCTTCAGACAAACCCAGAAAAATAGAGTTAGTGTGGGGAACATAACCATTGTCTCAAATGTTACTAGTAACCTGGTGATATGAGCCAAAGACCTCTTATATTCATTTAACAGATATTTATGAATTTGTTTTATGCCTGAGTTTCTAGGTTCTGGGAACACAACTGAGAACAAGATAGACCAAGCCCCTATTTCATGGCTCTTATAACTATTAGATCCAAGGGAGATCTGTAGATAAGTAAGTAAATAGTCCAAAGACGGGTTGCGGGTTGCGTGGAACAATTGACAGATCTCAGAAGGACAGCGGGGGGTGAGGGGGGGGAAGGGTGGGTGGGGGGGATGGGGGTGGAGATTAACCAAAGAACTAATACGCATATATGCATAACCTATGAACACAGATAATAGTGTGGTAAAAGCCTGGGGTGGGGCAAGGCTGGGTGGAGGTGGGGGCAAAGGGAGAAGAAAAAAAAAGATAAGTAAGTACATTAGTAAAGTGGTTTAAAATGGTAAAAGGTACAGAGAGGAAAACAGAGCAGAGTACTATGAGATGAGTGGATAGGTAGGGAGGTGCGGGGTGTGGGGGTGGAGGCTTCCTATGCAGACACCCTGGGGTGTGAATGCTTTCTTCTCTGAGTGATGCTGCCACCTTTAGGTAGGCGGGCCCCAGAGAGCACACACCGTCCAGCCAGATCACCTGACACAAATGCCCACTGAAGCCCAGAACTGGGAATTAGCTTCCCTACTCCCTACCTGCGATGTTAAGAGCTTTTGAGCAATCCCATGAACAAGCCAGTAAACACATTTTTATTAAAAGGACTTTCAAATAGTGGTTAACCAGCCAAAACAATCACTTTTCTGCAGTAGTAAGTAAATGAATCCAGTCATTCACATAAGAATAGGCTACCCTTCCTGTATGACTGTCATAAATCGCCGTCTGGGACATCACATTCTCTCAGTGTGTGGTTCTGGGATTGTTTTTTTGTGCCTGTGTCTGTTTCTTCAGTGAACATTCACCCCCTCCTGCATATCAAGCACTGTGCAGCGGGGAAGAACCTGGACGAGTGTGACCCAGCCTCTGCCTGGGAGGCACTCAGAGTGGGGAAGAGATGGGTGTGTTTACACGTGCCAGGCATGGGGTAGATGGTAGTGAGCAGAGCAGACCTGGCGTAGCCCTGGTGTAGCTTACCTCACAGTGGACGCAACAGACACAGTAAGCCACAATACTGACAGAGTGTGATAGGTGTCACAGGAAAATTGTTAGTAAATAACAGGGGAGCTCTGGATGGAGAGGTCAGGGAAGGCCTCCTAGGGGAGGTGACATTCATGGCAGGTGTGAAAAAGAACTGCAGGTGAGAGGGGACATTCCTGGCATAGAAGAGCATGTATGGTTGCTCTGAGGCAGGAATGAGTTTTATGAACTCACGATGGGTAGAAAGGAAGAGATGGAATGTGGGAAAGGTAACCCATAGGCCATTTCCAGTAGATGACAGTAAGTAATTTGGTATTTATTACAGTGTAACAGGAAGTCCTGGCAGGATGCTAAACCAGGCGAACGATAGGAAATTTATTTTCAGTAGGTCATTCTGGTTGCAAGGTTAGATGGGGGGTTAAAGGAATATACTAGAAAGGCCATGAACTCAGTCTTAATCCTAGCTCTGCCATTTACTTAGTCTTGTGGACTGTTTATTCATCTGAGAAATGGGGCTAATAAATTCCTCCTCACGTGTTGACAACTGAGTGAATAATACCAGGTGTCCAGAACCATGTGTAATAGACAGAATATGTTCAATAACATTGGTTCCCTCCCTCCCATAGAGCAGAGTATGTGAGTACAGTGTTCTGGAATCGTCCGTAGAGGCCTTAGAGACAGCATCACCGAGCCCAGTAGTAGCTCCACGAGGGGATGGGTAAAGTGTCTGTTGTGGAACATTTTGTTTTTTAACTGAGATTGGTCTGACCCATTCCAGTATTGGATTATTAATGGTGGCTTTATAATAACTTGTTCCAACTGAGATTCTGACTTTAGTTTAGTGAACTGATTTTCCCCCTCTTCTTGATGCCTTTTGAAGGCGAGAACTAAGTTGCTAAGGCAGTGCTACTGTTGCTCATTTATTGATAATTCTCAGTTATATAGATTCTCCTCAGTTTATGATGGGGTACGTCTCAATAAACTGAATTATAAGCTGAAAATATCATAAGTCAAAAGTGCATTTAATACAACTAACTTACCAAACATTATAGTTAGCCTCATCTACCTTAAACGTGATTAGAACACTTGCATTAACATACAGTTGGGCAGTTACTTGAGTTTCATCTCAAGAGTCATTGCCTTCGTCGTCCTGTCACCAGAACCAGGAGACACAGTTGGGCATGTTGTAGATGTGAAAACAGAAAACGCAGTATCCAAAAAAGCACAGTACAATGTAAAGTGTTGGTGGTTGACCCTCATGATTGTGTGGCTGACCAGGAGCTGTGCTCTCTGCTCTGTCAGCATCACGAGAGAGTGTTGTACCACATGTCACTAGCCCAGGAAAATCACAATTGAGAACTCAAGGAATGATTACCACTGAATGTGTATCATTTGGTCATCATCATAAAGTAAAAAAAAAACAATCTTAAGTCAAACCATCGTCAGTGGGGGACTGTGTGTCAGGACAAACACCTGCTAAACCTGTCCCTTGCTCATACCTTGGACTGTCCTTTAGACTCAAGACACTCCTTTACCTGTCAGTTTACTTGGACTTTCCTGTTGTTTTGAATCTGTAATGAGTTTCCTATACAATCTCAGAAGAATACTTAAGTCTCAAGAATTCCATGATAATGGTGTTCATTGGGCCCATGTTGTGAGTTTGCATAGTGGGGAAAAGATTTGTTTATTTATTTTTTTTAACCATGTAAATAGTACATGCAAAGAAAATGCTGCAGAGTGGTTTGGGGATAATAAAAAACGTGGCAGCTGTCCTCAAGGCGTTTGCAGCATGAATGCAACCTTGTTTTAGCCATCCTAAACCTGCCGGGTCAGTCTCAGACCTGCTGCTCTGAGATGGTGACAGGCCTTATATGGAAATTAACACATGGGGTATGGTTAGAAAGGGGGTTTTGTTTGTTTTTGCTTAGGTTAAAAAAATATTTTAATCAAAATTGGTTTTTAAGAGCCATTTTAGGTTCACAGCAAAATTGAGTGGAAGGAAGAGATTTCTCATATACTCTTGTCTTCATGCATGGTTTCCACCATTATCAACATCCTGCACTAGAGGGCTGCTTTTGTTACAGTTGAATCTATAGTGACACAGCTCCATCCCTTAAAGTCCATAGTTTACTTATGGACTTTAGGGGTCACTCTTGATGTTGGACATTCTATGGGTTTGGACACATGTATAATGACATCTATCCATCGTTATATCAAACAGAGTATTTTCACTGCCCTAGAAATCCTCTGTGCTCTGTCTATTCAGACCCTGCCCTCCATCCCCCAGCAGCCCCCCGGAAAATCTTTGATTTTTTAACTTTCTCCATAATTTGCTTTTTTCCAGAGTATCAAACAGTTGAAATCATACAGTATGTAGCCTTTTCGGATCAGCTCTTTGTTAGTAACATGCATTGAAGTTTCCTTGGTGGCTTGAAAGCTCATTCCTTTTCAGTGCTGTGAATTTAAAATTGACCCGTGGACTCTGCCAACGCTTTTAGATATATTTGGGTTCTAGAACAGACTGTTCTGGTCTACTGACCACATCATGCTTCCTAATACAGAGGATAGTAAAGCCATGAACGCTTACCGCTGGAGTGGCTCTCATCAGAGACATGTTCTCGGCAGGAGCTCATATGTAGCTCCCATGATTATCTGAGGGATGGGGATGAGAAACATCATCCTGTGTAGTTAGCGAGCTTTCTAAAATAAAATCTCTTTCATATCAGAAGTGGGATTGATTAGAATTGTAATTTTCCTGCCTTTGTGGTTCGACTCAGTGTGACTTTGAGATTAAACGGTTCTACACAGATGATCTTACAGCACACGGGCTGCTGAGTCAGGTGTCTTGATCCCGCAGCTCTCAAAGTGGTGGGCCTGGCAGGCTCTTAAAATTCGTGAGCATCCAGAGTCAGCAATGGCACCTGTTTCTATGGCAAATGGAAAGAAAAAGATTCTGAGTAAAAAATGGCTGGAAGTGGGAGATTTTTCAATCAGCAGTGTTACCCTGATACCTTTAAAGGCTTTACATGTATTAATTTGTTGAACCTTCACAACAGCTCTGTTTGATAGGTGAGGAAACCAAGGTACTGAGAGCTTAAACACCACATCCAAGGTCATATTACTAGAAAGTGGTGGAGGCAAGAGTTGGACCCCAGCAGAATGGCTTTTTTGCGTCTCTGCTTCTAACCACCTGCCGGAAGCCGGTCCATCCTTGCTGCTTGACACAGTTGCTGCAGGAAAGAAACATCTGCACAGCATATGTTTCAAGGGACCTGGCATATATAGCATATTGTTCTTAATATGTTTGCTCTCCTTAGTGCCATGTGTTTTAACCAAGGTCACCTCTCCGAGAAAGGTTGTTTCCCCAGGTGGGGATTTTTCCCTGAGGTTAGGGAGTGGATACAACCCCTTAATTAAGTGCCAGGCGGGTAGTTAAGCTACATAATCTTTACTCCCTGGAATGGAGATAAGAAACGCCCTAACCTTTGTAATAGAAATTGACAGGATTAAAATCGGCTGGTATAAATACGGATGTAACAAGACAACAAACATCAGATCCTCATCAGCTCCTCATCAGCTCCTCATCAGCTCATCATCAGATCCTCATCAGATCCTAACCAGAACCTAGCCAGAGAACATGGCAAAAGATCCTGGACAGAACCTGGCTACAGAACTTCACTGGAGAACCTAGACAGAACATGGCAAAAGAACCTGGCTAAAGAACCTGGTGGCTGAACCTGGCTGGAGAACCTGGAGAACCTAGCTGGAGAACCTAGCGAGAGAACATGGCACCAGAACTTGGTTGGAGATCCTGACCAGTACTTCGCTGGAGATCCTGGAGGGAGAACCTCGCTATGCTGATGAACTGAACGCTGCCTCCATGTCATTCCTTCTTTGCCGACTCCGTCCACACCTTTGGGGATCCCTGGACCCGCTGGGGTTAGACCCCAGCAACCACCATGCTGGACTGGCTCTCATAAAAGGCCCTTGTCCATCTCTACTGGGATTTTTCAGCCAATACTCCTGCTTTTGTTAAGCTGTTGCTTTTAGCATGTTGTTTGCTTCTGACTCCCTAATGTGGAACATTTCAATGTTGTTTATGCCATCATAAACATGCTGTGATAAATATATGGCATCAAGATACAAACTCACTTAAATGGAAACTTAATCTTGGAAATAAGAATAAAACAAGGTAGTTAAACTCACGGTTCTTCCAAACCACATATTAATTGGTCTAGTAGTAGCAGATAGACTGAGAATTAGCCTGAGAGTGTTTCCCAGAGGTGCTTTAATTCTTTTGATTTTAAATCAAGAATTGGCACTTTGTGCTGCATTTTTTTGAAAGCCTCACTTTTGAAGACATGGGAAGAAAATTGCACAAGAGCCTTGCTTTCTCTGCCCAGTTTGTTTTGGTTAACCTAGTGTAGTTCTTGCCAGGCTCCCGGACTGGGAATTGCAGCCATGGTGATATGGAGCGGGAGCTCATGAAGTGGCCCGAGAACCCTCCATAGGGATGACCCTGCCCGCGGGCTTCCTGGCGGCTGAGGCCCATGGCTGCAGGTGCTGTGTTTTGTTACTCAGGAGGAACTTTTAGGTGGTACTTTCCTTGACAATATTTGGGAAAAGGGCAGAAGAGCTGTTATAAATGGATAATGATCGCCTAAAATAATGCCATAGAACTTGTAAGACTTTCCATTTGCTTTGTGTACCCATTTTACTTTTGGAAATACACACACACACACACACACACTTATATATATAATATGAATGTCATTATGTTGGATTAGTAGTTACTGAGGATATACTCATGTATTCACCTCACGTTTTGCATTTCATTAACCAGTTGATCACATAGAAATGAAAATTTCCTGTTGGCTTCTGAGAAGCAATATTAAAACTTTCAGAGGGACATTTCTTTTTCCTTTTTAATTACAATCCATTAGTGATGGACACTTTTGTAAATGTTGGAGGAGGAGGGCATGGTGACATTTTACCTCTGAAGGAGGGCCAGGGTGGAGAGAGTCTTATCATGGAACTAAGTGGGGAATATCAGAGGGAAGGCAGGAGAGGATGGGTGGGTGGGAAGAGATTAACAAATCTGATATGCATCACCCATGGACACAGACAATAGGGTGGTGACGGCCTAGGGTGGGGGCGGGCTGGAGAGGGTCAATGGGGGAGAAAGGAGGACACATGTAATACTTTGAACAATAAAGAATTATATTTTTAAAAAAAGAAAAGAAAAAAGGAAGAAGGTACATAAACAACAACAACAAAAAGAGAAAGTGTTATCTCCTCCAAGGCCAGTGACAGACAGTGCATTGACTGCCAGGAATCCTCAGGCTGCACTGTGAGGAGCAGGGGGCCTGGTGGTACTTCCAGATTTTGTCCAGGTAGTAACCACCATAAAGGGAAAAGAACTCTGTGTTTCTCTACTCTCAGAACTCTGGCCATCAGACGTGCAGGGATTTTCCCACAGACCCGTTCTCCAATCCTCTGCAGTGCCCATGGGATGTCCTACAATTCAGTTCCGTTCTGACACTTTACTTGGAATCAGCATCAGATCCCACAGGTTAAGGGCTGAGTCCCACAGGACTGTCCCCACCCCCATTTCAGATGCCAGTCACAACTCTAGATTGTCACCCGGTCTCCTGACTTACTGGTTATAAGTGGAAGGTTACCATGAGCCCCTCCTCAGGTTCAATAATCTGCTACCATGGCTCATAGAATTCAAGAAAACAGTTTGCCTACTAGATTATCAGTTTATTATAAAAAACATGCAACTCAGGAACAGCCAGATGGAAGAGATGCATATGGCAAGGCACGGGAAAGGGGCTCAGAGCTCCCATGCCCTCTGGGCACCCTTTCCTCCCAGCACCTCCACCTGTTCAGCAACCTGGAAGCTCTGAACCCATCTATTAGGGCTTTTATGAAAGCTTCACTGTGTAGGCATGATTTATTAAATTACTGACTATCGGTGATTATTCAACCTCAAGCCCCGCTCCCCTCCTCCAAGCTTGGGGTATTTAGATTTTAGGCTCAACCTGGATGACATTCAGTTATTTTTATTTAAAATATTTTTAGGCAATAAAATTTTTATTAGAAGCGTATTTACAGTTACTAGTGTCATAGTGGAGATGAACCTGATATTAAGAGAGTTTGTAACACAGATTGGTTGATTAGGTCCTTTAACAAGAGTTCATTTAGTTATTTGCAAGCCACTTGATGTGTAACATGAGGGCTGTGGTCAGTTCCACGTGGAGGGTCACCACTGTGTGCTTCCTGCCTCGTCTGTGGAGATGGTATGACCCATACCACTAAACTTGTCTTGCTCGGTAGCACACAGGTTGTACACACTGTGCAGAAAGAAAATGATGATTTTTTAAAAATGAAATTGTGTTGCATTATATTTATAAACTCTTATAACCCTAAAACATTTTGGGGATCATCACAGTTTTAAAATAAAATGAATATATAAAATTTGAACTGATTAGGAAACCTCCAGTAGGAATTGTAAGACTTTGCTGTTTTTATTCACTTTATTTCAGAAGTTTATTGCTTCTACTATAAAGTTGGCATTTTTATTGCAAAAAAATGTTTTGGAAAAGACTAACAGGATGGCTTTTTTCTTTATCACCTTGTCTCACAATTCATTCTAGTGGTTCAATAGTGAAATTGTCAAGCTATCAACGTCCATCCTGGTCCTTTGAGCACATCTTACATTGACAGAGTGATTCTGCTCTTTGGTACTCAGTTGAAAATTCCAGGTGTCCCTTTGGAAAAAGCAACCAAAACTGTTTGCTCCCTTGGGTTCTGTTTCTGATGGTGACCCCTGACCTTTTTTATTGCTGGCATTTCAGATCCTTAAACAGTGCTGCTAGGTTTTTCGGTGAGAGGTAGGATGAATAACCACTTCTTTATAGACAAAATAAATGACAGAATTTTAAATATTAGGCCATTTTTAATGAAGTTTATCTTTATCATTTAAGTCACTTCTGTGGCCACTTTGTCAGCTGTCATAGGAATTCTGTTGTATCCATGTAGCAGTACATGGGACCAGATGTCACATATGATCAGCCCTCTGAAGTATGCTGAAGTGTTTATAGTTTTGCACCTGCTCTCAGCTCTTTGCTAGAAACATTAATATCATAGTTTGGTTATTAAAAGGTGCCCAACTTTATAAATGTTCACCTAAATGTTTCCAAGGTTTTTATTTTCTTTATTCTTTCCCTCCCTTTGTTGTACATGTGGGTTTTGTTTTGTTTTGTTTTAAATCCTTGCCTGAGGACATGCTTTTATTGATTTTAGAGAGAGGGAGAAGGGGAGGGGAAAGGAGGGAGGGAGGAAAGGAGACAGAGAGAGAAAGAGAGAGAGGGAGGGGGGGGGACAGAGAGAGAGAGAGAGATGTTCGAGGGAAACATTGATCAGCTGCTTCCTGCACGTGCCCCAACCTGGGTATGTGCCCTGACCGGGATTCAAACCCGCCATCTTTCTGTGTACGGGAGGACACACCAACCGACTGAGCCACACCAGCCAGGGCCTGTACATATTTTCTTAAAAAACTTTTTCTCGCCCTGACCGGTTTGGCTCAGTGGATAGAGCCTCGGCCTGCGGACTCAAGGGTCCCAGGTTCGATTCTGGCCAAGGGCATGTACCTTGGTTGCGGGCACATCCCCAGTAGGGGCTGTGCAGGAGGCAGCTGCAGCTGATCAATGTTTCTCTCTCATCGATGTTTCTGACTCTCTCTCCCTCTCCCTTCCTCTCTGTAAAAAATCAATAAAATATATTTAAAAAAAAAACCACAAAACTTTTTCTCGCATGAAATACTCTCATAGCCCAAAACCACTGTGTCATTGACAACACAGTGAGCATTTTTCTCCTCAAGATTTTAATTTTATACATCCCTTTAAGGCATCGGTTCTCAACCTTCCTAATGCCGCGACCCTTTAATACAGTTCCTCATGTTGTGGTGACCCCCAACCATAAAATTATTTTCGTTGCTACTTCATAACTGTCATTTTGCTACTGTTATGAATCGAAATATAAATATCTGATATGCGGGATGTATTTTCCTTGTTACAAATTGAACATAATTAAAGCATAGTGATTAATCACAAAAACAATATGTAATTATATATGTGTTTTCTGATGGTCTTAGGCGACTCCTGTGAAAGGGTCGTTCAACCGCCAAAGGGGTCGCGACCCACAGGTTGAGAACCGCTGCTTTAAGGTATGCCATCACTGAGGTAAATAGAATGGCACCTTCCAGGCCTGGGGTCTCCTCTCAGGCCTGAGCACTGCCAGGGAGTCCTCTCTGCTGCTGTCCCTCCCAGTCATTCCTCTCTTCCCAGCAAGGACACTCGAGACTCAGAACGTTGTGCATTCACTTTTATCCTGGGTATTCTTTTTTCTGTAATGCCAGTTTCTGAGCATTGAAAACATTTTGCGCATCTTCACTTTCTTTGAAGAGTATAATGACCATTCACGTATCCAATAGTGTGCTCCCACAATTGTCAACATCCTCTGTCCCTGTTTGAAGAGCATATTTTAAACATCATGTTTCCTTTCTTTTTTGTGAAAATAAATTTTCTCTATTGCCAAAAAAGTCCGCTCATTTTTCAACTCCAAGTAACTTTTTCCTGGATGAAATTTGTTGCTGTGTTGACATTTGCATGTATTATCGGGGAGGGCTCTTTGTTGTAACAACGATAGCATCTGACATTTATTGGGCAATAACTATGTGCTAATGGTGTGCGTGTTACCCTTGCCATCACATGTAACCCTTCAACAGTCCTGAAGGAGTGCTCTGCTGGCCTGAATTTATAGCCAGAGAAACTGAAGCTCAGTTCAGTAAAATTGCCCAAGATCAACATAGACGGTGGCAGAGCTAGACTTTCCAAATCCTGAACTCTTCACCACTCTCCTATATTACTTATTATAGAAATTCCAGCCAAATTTAGTTATGCCAGGAGGATGTAGTCCAAATACACCAAAAAATCAAACCACAAGTCTTTCCACAAGTACAACATGGGTTCAGTTTTCCTTTTGACTTTTATTGAAAATAAGAGCAAGTTAAGTGGAATGGTAATTTTTAAAAAGATGCAGTTTAGTTTTCTTTAAATGAGTTTTGGTACTATTAGTTGTTTATTGTAAATATATTCGGAATTAAAATTTTTAAACTTGCCCTGACCGGTTTGGCTCAGTGGATAGAGCGTCGGTCTGCGGACTGAAGGGTCCTGGGTTCGATTCCGGTTAAGGGCACGTACCTTGGTTGTGGGCACATCCCCAGTGGGAGGTGTGCAGGAGGCAGCTGATCGATGTTTCTCTCTCATCAATGTTTCTAACTCTCTATCCCTCTCCCATCCTCTCTGTGAAAAGTAAATAAAATATATATATATATAAAAAGAAGCTTTCCTTCTCTTCTCTTAAAAAATTTTTTTTAACTCAACAACATATTAAATATTGAGGTACTTGAAGCCGTTTTTCCCTTCATTCATCTCATTGCAAGGTCTGTGATGGAAGTACCTTACAGCTGTGTTTCCATCCTTACAGATGGAGTGGGGAGGCCCAGTGGGTGGCTCATCACACAGCAAGTCTTACAGATTCTGCCTTCAGATCGTTTCTTTGTTCTCTACTTTTTATCCTATTTTTCTCTTGCCTTTGCAGTGGTGCCAGCTCACACACCATGAAGGCTGTGGTGGGCGCTAGGTAGAGGGTCATCAGGACATCTCTCACTGTTCATTCTGCAGGTGGCGTGGCCTCAATCATAGCTCCCAAAACAGATCTCACCGTGTTATTCTCATTGCACAAGCCATCCGTGGCAATCGCTTCTAAAAAAAGTCAAAGTCAGCGTGGCACTCTGTGCTGTCTGCACTGTGGTTGCTATATATTATTTCTGCCTTATAGTTCCCAATTACCTCTGTTTGCCTACTGCTCCATGAACATATCTTCTGCTCTCCAACTTTATTTTAGCTGTTTCCTGACTAAGTTTTGCTCCCAACACATCTGCATGCACATTTTTGTGGCTTTATTCATAGCCCTCTCCAGTGGTGATCCGTTTTCTTCCTCTCTACGGGACGTGGAAGTTTGCAGCCTTCCTCGGACTCCACACTGCTGCGACATCCCTTTATTTCATGTAAAAGACATTCCTCCTTTGAGATTCTCTTAAACACTCATGAAGGACCTTGACACAGACAGGGCTAGCTGATGACATTAACTGCATGGATGACCCATGCAGACATGGATGACTCACATCATTGAGCATCCACATGGATTGCTATCCAGTATCCTAGCCTAGGCTAAAAGAGTGTTTACTAAATTCTTGTAGATTCAGAGAAACAATACACTGTAGCTGTTAAGAATGGGGGGTGCTGTAGCCAGAGAATACCCGGTCTTGCATCATGCTGCTGCTGCCAGTTAACTGTGACTGTAAGCAAGTCATACAATCTCTGTACCTTGTATCTCAGTTTTTTTTCATTTGAAAAACAATAATAAAGAGAGTCTTATAGGGTTATCAAATATGTTCAATGCATTAAACCAGGGAGAGCTAACAGGAACATACCTGGAACATAGTTAGAACTGCATAAGTGTTAGTTATTAATGATCATTCATTCCATTTTACAGAGATTCTGCTGTGATTAGGTTAGAGTTTACCACCCTGAAACGTTCTATATCTGAAATATTACATCTCATCCACTCTAATCAGCATCTTTGCTTTTTAACTTTATCCTGACCACACATTTCTTGCCTTGCTGTTTTCTCCCAGTCTGTCCTCCTCCTGACTTTTCTTCTTTCTCTTCCCAACCCATGCCCTGTTGGGTCTTCCCATTGATCCAGAGCAGACCCTAGCCAGCTACAGGGACTGTGTTCTTGAAAAGCACCTAGTTTGCAAAATTCATAGGTGCAAGATGAAAGTCTTATAGGAAATAGGGGATTAGAATAAAAACAATTTTTAAATGACATTGAGGATGTACCTTAAACCAAAATAGTCTAAAAGACATACTCTTCCAAAGCAAACCAGGTATATTGATGTTAGAAGTATGTTCTGATTGAATGAATTGGTTTCTTCACATGGTCAGAAAATTTTGCTGTAGCTTCCTATAAGCATTTAATGTTTTGGGCATTAACATTCTTATTGTGATAGGTTTCAGAGGCTCTTCAAAATGCATATATAACCCCTTTTACTTATAATTCATAGAAATGCTTGTTATATGTTTTAAATATATGGATATGTTAACTTGTTGGTTTACAAGTGTATAAACTCATCTTCAGACTACAGTTAATTAATGCTGATTGAAGCTGGACTTTTATACCCACCTATCTTACAAAACCCCAACCTGTATCATCCCATGTCCCACTGTCTGTGTTTCTGTGAACTCCGCAGCAGAACAGTCTTCTGGTCCTCAGTGGGCTGTGTTGACGATGCTTTTGTGCAGACAGTTACCCCTCCTGAGACGCCATTTCTTTGCCTTTTCAGCTTCCTGACTATTCAGCCCTCTAGATTCTGCTCAGGGGTTTTCTCCTCAGAGAGAAAATACGTTGCCTTGTTTCCACTTGATCTTGCCCTCTTTGGAGGCTACTGCTGTGCACATAATATTCTGTTGTAATATGTGTGTACAAGTTCAGTATATTGTTGTCTGATCGGCAATATGTTTAATTTATATTTGTAGCTCGACAAAGTATCACACTGGGTGTTAAATATTTGTTGACAGAATACAGCTCTTTGTTGCTATCTGCTGTGACACTTATTACTGTTTAACAGTTATTCATGTGCGCACCTATGTCTCTCACAAGGTCGTAAGCTTCTTGAGGTCAGAGACTATGCTCCATTCATATCCCTCAAAGCACCTATAATGTGCAGTGTGGGAATCAGTACTCAGAAAATACTTGCTGGTTAGCAGAGTTCTTGGACAATTTAGGTGACCCAGGATATAGTTCTCCAAGCTGGAAACGATCATCAAGGGCTAAAGGTCATGCCCATAGACTGATCTTCAGGAGTCAAATGTCAGTTAGCTATATATATCTTTCAGATACAGGTTATGGCATTTTCCAACAATCATTGATCAAATAATTAATACATGGAAGCGAAGTTTGTGTTTAGAAGCACACACTGATCATTCATGTCCCTTAAACATTGACTGGTTATTAGGGCTTGTGCACATCAGGGCCGTTGGCCATCTAAATTTTAATTGCCTAACTGTATTCAAGAGGCTGTAAATACGGACAAAAGACTCTTTGACCCAGAAATCTTTCAGTGTGAGAAGTGGGGAAAGAACTCCAGCTATATAGGGTTGTTGTGATACACTGTTATACTGCTTTCTTTATTTCATTCTGCTGTTAAACTTTCCAGGTCCATACTACCTACTAAATTAAGTACCAACTCTCATTTCAATGGCCCAGTATAGACCCAACTTATCTTTACAATCTTATTTACTAGAGTATGTGTGTGTAGGTGGGGGGAGGAGGGTATTTTCTCTAGTCTCATGATACTGAGCGTACATTTCTGAACTTAGTGGACCTCAGAAACTTTTGAGGGTTTGACCCTTGTTAACGTTCCATTGAACTTCTCTTTGTGAAATACTGGTCTAGAGAAATAATTATTTTTAAGTAAGTCATTGAAAATAGTCTGTATTTTCTAACAATCTCTAAGGTTTCACTACTGTTAAATGCAAGCAATCTTGCCCTAATATCATGGGGTTGTGGGACTGGTTGGTGATCGAAGTAAATTCTCACATCTGGATTATTTTTAACTCTGTAATGTAAAAATTCTTTTAGTGTTTTCCATCCTACATGAGTATGTGGAATTGGGAACAGAGATTACTTTACATATACCAGTCAGAGCTAAGCTGTTTTGTTGACCTCAGGAATACTGCAGTATCAAAGGGGTGAATGCCAAGGTGGCCTCGAACAGTTGGATGAGGAGCTGAGAAAACTGGGCCTTGACCTGGGTCTTGGAGAGTAGGAAGATTGGATCAAGCAGAGCAGGGAGACAACAGTGAGATAAAAGCATTGGAATTGCATGCGTTGGTGGTGAACGCAAATGGTGTGACTGACTTGAAGAGATCCATTGACTTCCCAGTCCTGAGAGAGAAGGGAAGAGGCTTTGGGGTTTTGTAAAATAGAGATACTGTTAGTGTAGAACTGTACCTCCTATTTTTTTTCTTCCTGGGCGCTAGAGACATTATTACCTTGCTGGTGTCTAAAATGTCAAATAGTGGTCAGTGTATTTCTTTCACACACACATACGCACACGCACACACTATCTCCTGAAAGGTTCACATACTTTAAAATGGACTTTTTTTGAGGATGAATGAGAAGGTGGGCAGTGGAGAGTGGTCAGGAGTGCAACATGCCTTTAGCCAAGAATCAATGGAATGCTCTGTTCTAATAAGTCAGCAGCCATACCCATATCTGCAGGTCTGTTCAGTCTGTTTGAAGGGATGTTCTTTGTAATTCATAGGATATTTGCTTCGCCAGGGATAGTACCTCTTTCTGTAATATAGGTATCTCAGCAATAGGCTGGGCCTGACTGAGAGTTTGACGGAAATCTTTGCTGATAAGATTTTATTGATATAATCAACAAGGTCATAATAAAAAATATACACACTCAATATTGATTATGTTTCTGATAGATATTTATATTCATCCTTTTTCATCTACACTAATAAAAGAGAAACATGGTAATTAGCGTACGACCACTACCCTTCCCATTGGCTAATCAG
Source organism: Myotis yumanensis (assembly GCF_028538775.1). Taxonomy (NCBI): domain Eukaryota; kingdom Metazoa; phylum Chordata; class Mammalia; order Chiroptera; family Vespertilionidae; genus Myotis; species Myotis yumanensis. Next base: position 78,969,014 of record NW_027223753.1, read on the forward strand.
CATATCCTTATGCAAATTAACTGTCAGCCAAGATGGCGGCTGGCAGCCATGCACTGAAGCGAGCAGGGAGGCTTGCTTGCTCCAGTGACTGCGGACTCCAACGTTCCCCGCCTGCCGCTGCCGGCCTCTCAGCTGCAACTCTAAGCAACTATGTACTACGTTGCAAATAAGAAGCTAAACAAAACCCCAGAAACCGGCTTTCATTCAGCCAGGTTCAGCCAGCCGGACCGCAACATTGTATCGATGTTTTCAGCAGCAAGGCCTCAGAGCTAAAGCTGGCCCAGAATAAAAAAGAAAAGAAAAAGAAAAAAAGGAGCGGTTGGGAGCTTCAGTCACCCGCTTCTGGAAAACAGCCCTCAGCCCCTCAGCCAGCCTGGCCAGGCACCCCAGTGGGGACCCCCACCCTGATTCAGGACACCCTTCAGGGCAAACCAGCCCGCCCCTACCCATGCACCAGGCCTCTATCCTATATAGTAAAAGGGTAATATGCCTCCCAGCACCGGGATCAGCAGAGCAGCGAGGCCCCTGGCACCGGGATCAGCGTGACGGGGCAGCGCCCAAACCCCCTGATCACCCTGAGGCTCTGCGTGTGACAGGAGGCGGGGCCACAACCTCTCTATCCGCCCTGCGCTGTTCGTGACAGGGGAAGGCGCCCCAACCCCCTGATCATCCCTGCTCTGTGCCTGATAGGGGGGAGCTCCCCAATCCCCTGATTGCCCTGTGGCTCTGTGTGTGACAGGGTGCGGCGCACCAACCCCCTGATCGGCCCTGCTCTGTGTGTGACAGGGTAGAGCCATAACCTCTCCATCGGCCCTGCCCTGAGTGTGACAGTGGCGGCGCCCCAACCCCCTGATCGGCCCTGCTCTGTGGGTGATAGAGGGTGGCACCCCAACCCCCCTCCATGGGCCTTGCTCTGTGTATGACAGGGTAGAGCCATAACCTCCCCATTGGCCCTGCCCTGAGTGTGACAGGGTGCAGCGCCCCAACCCCCTGATCCGCCCTGCTCTGTGTGTGACAGGGGGCAGTGCCCCAGCTCCCCTATCGGCCCTACTCTGTGAGTGACAGGGGGGAGCTCCCCAACCCCCTGATTGACCCTGCTCTGTGTGTGACAGGGTACGGAGCCCCAACCCCCCTGATGGGCCCTGCTCTGTGAGTGACAGGGGGCAGTGCCCCAACCCCCTGATCGGCCCTGCTCTGTGAGTGACAGGGGGCAGCACCCCAACCCCCTGATTGGCCCTGCTCTGTGAGTGACAGGGGGCAGCGCCCCAACCCCCTGATCGGCCCTGCTCTGTGCGTGACGGGGTGGCGCCGCAACCTCCCCATCGATCCTGCCTTGAGTGTGACAGGGGGCGGTGCCCCAACCCCCTGATCAGCCCTACCCTGAGCATGACTGAGGGTGGCATCGCAACCTCCCGATCCGCCCTGCTCTGTGCATGACGGGGCGGTGCCCCAACTCCCCAATCAGCCCTGCTCTGAGCCTGACCAGGGGCTGCACCTAGGGATTGGGCCTGCCCTCTGCCACCCGGGAGCAGGCCTAAACCAGCAGGTCGTTATCTCCCGAGGGGTCCCAGAGTGCGAGAGGGCACAGGCCAGGCTGGGGGACCCCCCCACCCAGAGTGCACAAATTTTTGTGCACCGGGCCTCTAGTATATATATAAAACTTTTATCTTTATATTGTAATATCACATTAGTTTGTTTCAAAGGGTAGCATACTATATTTGACTAGGGGCCCAGTGCACGAATTTGTGCACCTTGAAAGGAACTGTGGGCCACGAGGCTGCAGTGGGCACAGGGGAGGGTCTTGGTCCATCTTCCACACCCCGTCCAGCCACTCCCGCCATGACTCCCAGACCCCTGTCTGCCAGCAGCCCTGCTCCCGCTGCTGCCACTCCCATGCTGACAGCGTGGAGCAATTGGGGCTGGTGCCAGCAGCTCCTCACCCCTCAGGAGCAGGGGGAGGTGGAGAAGCCCTCAGGGACGACTGGGGCCAGCAGCCGCCACTTAGACCCACTGATGGCACTGAGCGATGGGGGCTGGCAATGGGTGCGAGCAGCAGCTCCAGCACCGGCAGCAGGTGTGAGTGGGGCCGGCACCGGCAGCAGGTGTGAGTGCTGGCCAGGACCATGGTGCATGGGAGCAAAGAATTTTCAGTAACCACCAGAGGCTCGTCCTGATGCCAGCAACCGGCGCCCTGCCTTGGTCTGGCACCCCTGCTCACCTGCTCCACCATCCTGCTGCGGCCGACACCCGCCTTGCTCTGCCGCCTGTTGCCGACGTCTGCCATGTTCCACACGCGCCCCCTGGTGGTCAGCACATGTCATAGTGACCAGTTGTTCGGTTGTTACGCCGTTCTGTTTATTTGCATTTTAGCCTTTTATTATGTAGGATTATAGTCAGGTTTACTCATAATGGGAAAATTTTCTTCACAACTACCAAATAATTGTGTATAAGCTCTTGGGGTTGGGGCACTAAACTGTGGTTTGAATTAGGATGACTTAGTTGCTTATGATCTAACTCAGACATCAGGAAGGGTTTAGCAATTAATGAAGTACTGCTGTGAAGTCCTGACTTCCTTTGCTTTCTATAGTAAGGGTCCTTGTGCTAAACTAAATGACTAGTAATTGGGTAGCAGCAGATGAAGTTAGTGGCTTCCCCTTTTTCCCTGCTGCCCAGTGTCCATTTATTCTTAACAAACAGAAACACACACAAAAGAAGGTAGCAGAATTATATTGGCATTCCCATATAATGTGCTCTCTTTCTAAATGAAAGGGATACACTTTTCAAGTACTTAAAATGCTGAAGTAGGATTTGTTTCTTAAAAAGAATAAAGAAGGTCACATTGGAATGTCAGTGAAGAAAGTATAGCTTTATTGTTGGACAGCTACTAGCTACAAACCAGCACTTGTTCTTTGATGCTGGTAATGATTATCGTTCAGTCATGGAATAAAGGAAGCACAGGAGAACTCCAGAGAGAGCCTTGGGGTTCCTGTTGGCTTGCCCCGCCCCTGTTACATCGTAGCCTAAATGTGAAGGTATGTTTTACAAACTTGGTCCATGCCTTGTTATAATCCAAGTGACTTTTCTTCCCTTTGTTAAATAAAGCAGTGATTTAAATGGCGAAGCAAAATCAGAGAAGGCTTAGTTAAATGTTGTACTACCGGCTCAGACAGATGCCTTCCAGAGCAGTGTTCTACTTAAGGAAATTTTCCTGGCAGAAATCTCAAGCTTTATCCACAAAGCAGAGATCCACAGCTTTCTTAGAATTAAAAACACTTGTGCATTTTTATTATAACAACTATAAATGTTTATCTTGTTTTAAAGGGTAGACACAGAATGTTGAGATTTGCTTGGAAGCAGGCAGAGAAACCCATTTCTCTAGATAGCGTTTCCCTCTAAAATCTGAATATAAAAACCACATTCTCTTTGTGCCTAACTGTCTGCCGTATTGACCTAGGTCTCATTTCCTTTCAGCTAATTCCTAAAATTCAAGGAGATGAATTTTCAGTTTCATCACCATAGGAATGTCATGGTTTTCCTTCCCTAGACTTAGAAGTTTTGAGTTGTCTACCTGACTCTGGAATCCATGGACAGCCTTTCCTTGCTGCTGAGCTCTGGGTTTTATTGGGGCCCTCAGAGCTCTATTGTACCCAGTGATGGAGAAAGGACACTTGCTGTTTGCCTGTACCCTCATGATTCTGTTCCCTGTTAAGGATGAAAGCCATGGGAAACATTCCCCCATATCTATTTAACAATAATTTTACATTTAATGAATTGATGATATTGGAGGTTCCTTAAGAATAATCACATCAGGAAAGCCAAGAACTGTCACAGGATCACATACTATAAAATTACTAGAGGCCCAATGCACAGATTCATGCACCAGCAGGGTCCCTTGGCCTGGCCTGTGGGATCAGGCCGAAACCGGATCTCTCACATCCCCGAGGGGTTCCGGATTGTGAGAGGGCACAGGCCAGGCTGAGGGACCCCATTGGTGCACAATTGGGGCCGGGGAGGGATGTGGGAGGGCTCCAGGGCGTGTCCAGCCCACCTTACTCAGTCCCAGCAGTAAGCTAACCTACTGGTTGGAGCGTCTGCCCCTGGTGGCCAGTGCACACCATAGCAACTGGTCAACCGGTCGACTTCTCCCTGGTGGTCAGTGCACGTCATCGCAAGTGGTTGAGTGGCCTTAGCATATCATTAGCATATTACACTTTGATTGGTTGAATGGCCAACCAGACCACCAGATACTTAGCATATTAGGCTTTTATTATATAGGGTAGTGCAGCACCTTAATTTTGTACACAAGGAAAACATTTACAAAGCAAGGCAGACTAATGGTTTGTTACTTTCAGAATGATTTCCTTTTCAGAGTTTTCTCCAGGTGCAATTTCAGTCATATTTGAGTTATTAACATGCAAAACTGAGTATTTAAAAATGGCACATGTGATAGGGAAGCATGTAACTTGCTTTTAAATTTCTGTTCAGAGTTGAAATATATGAAAATTGTCATCCAGAACTATGGCTTTAAAATTTATCAAAGGAAATATACATACATTTTAATAACAATTAAAGAAAAATTTAAATATGAGACTGATTTAAAAGTATTTGACCCCATGCAGTATGATTGCAGTATCTTTATTTTGATGCTCTTCTGTTGGCATCTTTTAGAATCATTAAAACTGTCTCTGAACAACTAGATGTGTTCTATTAAATCAGAAAAGAAATTCATTATGCCTGTACTATATTTTTGAGCAAACGTAAAAATTTATCACTTCAAGCAGTGAAATGAATTTGGCCTCTGATCTTTTTGAAGTTGCAATATCATTCAGATCATGTTATCAGGATGCTGAGTTTCTCTTACGTTTTTTTCTCTTTCATTGCTACCTTCTGATGTGGCTGCTGTGTTGACAACCCTCTCTACTTCTGCTGTTGAAATGTTTTGTTTGCATCATTAAGGAAACCTCCCAAGGTAAGCACTGTTATGGAGTGTGGCATGCGTACTAAGTGTGTAAAAATCCAGGATTTTATCCATTACAATAACCCATGTGGAACACCTGTCCCCTTGAGAAGAAAAATCATCTCTCTAATGTAAAACTTAAATTGTGAACAAGCAATTAATGTTGGTAATGATATAAAATTAGACTGCTCCTCTACATTACAAAGCAGTTTCATACATTTTATTCTTGTTATTAATGCTGTGGTCCTGTCAGGTTACTGTTTCTATTTTATTAATGACTAGAGGCCTGGTGCACGAAATTCGTGCATGGCGGGGAGAGTGCAGCCCAGCCTGCACTCTCTCCAATCTGGGACCCTTCGAGGGATGTCCAACTGCCGGTTTAGACATCCCTCTCACAATCCAGGACTGCTGGCTCCCAGCCACTCACCTGCCTGCCTGCCTGATTGCCCCTAACTGCTTCTGCCTGCCAGCGTGATCACCCCCTAACCCTTCCCTGCCAGCCTGATCAACACCTAACTGCTCCCCTGCTGGCCTGATTGCCCCCAACTGCCCTCCCCTGATGGCCTGATCACCCCCAACTGCCCTCCCCTGCCAACCTAGTCCCCCACAACTGCCCTCCCCTGCAGGCCTGATTGACCACAAGTGCCCTCCCCTGCCGGCCATCTTGTGGTGGCCATCTTTGATCACATGGGGGTGGCCATCTTGTGTGAGGGTGTGATGGTTGATTTGCATATTACCTCTTTATTATATAGGATGACATGAGGCTCAGAGAGAGGAAGTAGTATGTTTGATTCCCAGATTGGGTAGATGGAGGAGCTCGGACTGTCCAGTATCACCACCTAGAAAATGTGAGGACAAAATAGTAACATCATAGGATTGTAGTGTTAACTGTGATTATTGATTGGACCAGCTGTATTTTTTGTGTCCTCCTTAGAATAGTTGATATCATCAGAAAAGTTCTCCAACCTTTTACATAAAGTTTCAGCCACCCACCAGCTCTGTGTGTTCCACTGGAATTTCTAGCCAATCACAAAGTTCACTAGTAGGAGTCATCCCCCTTGCTCTAGCCAGCCTTTGACGTCATATTTACCAGTGAGAGGCCCAAAAGTTAGAGAATAAGTGGGAAAAAGAATATGAGAAGCAGGGGATCTGAATGACCAACTCCTGAATAATTGAAGGCTGATTTTGTTACCAGTTAGCATTTTATTGGGTATCAAAGGGATACTTAGTGCCAAAAGGAAGGAGAAACTCGACCAGCCCCTGACCAGTGATGCTGGTTATAGCTTTCGTTTCTGAGATGCGATCAAGACAGGCTACAACCATACACATAATATGTCAGAGTCTAAGATGTGTTGGGTGAAGGTAAGGAATCCAGAATAGTTAGGCATGCTTGACTCTGGGGTTATGAGGAACAATATAATTTAGCTTTTGGAGTAAGGAAACCCACTGAAATGCTAAATATTATCCTTACGGCAATTTAGAAACTGTCCTTGGCACTAAGAGTTTCAACTCCAGCAAGGAAGGCACACATTGAACAAATAGCATCAGACCTGTTAAAGAGGAAATACATGCTATTATAGAAGTGTAAGTGCTGGCATCCTGGCCAAATTTGGGGGGAAAGGAGCAATTATTGATGTGGCTATAGTTCCTAAAATTAGCAACCAAAGAAGTATCCCTGCTACTCAGGAAGATGTGAGTTCTCTTAAGTGGCTCTTCTTTCCCTTGCTGTTGGTTCCTAGAGGTTTCTGAACAGACTGACAACCTTGTAATATATTTAATTCTTTCCCCACAGAAAAATGAAATCATAAGCAATTCCATATGTGGCTACTTAGTGAAGGAGAAACACTGAAATGAAAAGAGGCACAAGACCACATTTTTTAAAAATCAGTAATTCTTTATACAGAGAAATGTTCTGGTGCCTTTCTATCCAGTGTATATAGCTTAGTGGTTTCATTAGGAATCTATCCTGTTGATAGTTTCTAAGAAGTATCATGAAATTTTCAAAATAAAATGAATGTTAAATCACATTTATATGTGTGTGTGTGTGTGTGTGTGTGTGTGTGATGCCATAAAAAACATCTGTAAAGTATAAGATCATCTTTAAATCAAATACGTGACACAGAGTTAAATTGTTTAAAAAGACATGTAGATAAGGCCTTGTTTTGCAGGGAGAAGGAAAGATACTTTTAATGATTATATAAGAAAATTTTTTTTATTGATTTAAAACAATGAGATTTTTGTAAAAGAGAGAATTTTTACCATTCACAACAGCATGGATAGACCTGGAGAGCATTATGCTAAGCAAAATAAGCCAGTTGGAGAAGATAAATATCACATGATCTTAACTCATTTGTGGAATATAATGAACAATATAAACTGATGAACAAAAATAGATCCAGAGACGTAGAAGCATGGAATAGACTGTCAAACCTCAGAGGGAAGGAGGGTGGGGAGATAAGAAATCAACCAAAGGCCTTGTATGCATGCATATAAGCATATCCATGGACACAGACAGTAGGGGGGTGGGGGCATGTGCTGGGGGGTGGGAGCGGCCAGGGAGAGGTCAATGGGAAGAAAAGGAGACATATGTAATACTTTCAACAATGAAGAATTTAAATTTAAAAATAATAAAACAATGAGATTTTGACATGAATAATTAGCACAAGTATCAGGAAAGACTTTTGGTTCAATTGAACAAATAATTATTCTGGGTTTGAATCAGCCCTGATCGTAGCATTCTAACAGAAGTAGGGTAGAGAACATATACACGGTGTAATGAACTATAGGAGGTAAAATATTTGTGGAATTGATAGGGTGCAGGATCATGTTCTGACTCCTATAACTGAGGACAGCTGAGACTTGACAAAATATTAAAAACCTATGCTTGAAGGCACTGGAGAAATACCAAATTAATAATCCGAGAGAAGATGGAAACTAGAGAGGTTAACCTGGTGTTTGACTACATGCCTTCCAAATAAAAGCAACTAAACAGCAGTGCAGTGTTTTTGATAGCCTTACAGGGCCTGGGGGACTTACGGGGACACACATGTCAGGGTCTGCCAGAGTTGTTGTCCTTGGTAACCTACTTATACTTTGGGCTGGCAAAGTGGATTGAGACCCAGTCTTGGGTGGGGTATAAAGGTGAAACAGAAGTAAAACAGTCCTTACTTTTATTGCTGTGTGGTTTCAAGATCTTTGTGTAATCTAGGAAATCTCAAACATTAAAATTGGATCAAGGTGATCCTAGAATGCAGGTCCCCTTAGGCACTTGGCAGAAGCAAATGTAATCCTAAGTCTGTCTTTGAGAACTATTTCAAGTAGATCATAGACCTAAATACAAAACTATAAACTATAAACTTCTAGAAGATAAGATAGGAGAAATCTAGGAGATCTGGGGGTTGGTGATCACTTTTAGATACAACAAAAGCATGATCCATAAAATTAAAGTTGATTAGTGGGATTTTGTTAAAACTAAAAACCTTTGCTCTACAAAGGCATTGTTAAGAGAATTAAAAGAAAACCACAGACCTCGAGAAAATACCAGGTGTACCAGTTAATAATGTGGATTTTGTAATCAAAGAAAACACGATAATTTCAAGAGAAACATCAAAAGTGCTTTATTCAAAGTAATGTCCATCGCCAGCTACAGTATACATTTCCCCCATCTTTCAGGTAATTTGTGGATACCGTCCCAATAGAACTTTTCTGGTTTTGAGGCAAACCATTCAGAGATCCAATTTTCCACTTCTTCGTATGTTTTGAAGTGCTACTCAGAAAGTGCGTGTGCCATCGATTAGAACAAGTGGTAATCTGAAGGAGCAAGGTCTGGTGAATATGGCGGGTGGGTTAATACTTCCCAGGCAAGATCTTTTAACGTATCTTTAACTGGTTTTGAAGTATGTGATGGTGTGTTATCATGAAGCAAAATTACTTTGCCGTGTCTTCTGGCCCATTCTGGTCGTTTCACGATCAAAGCGTGGTTCAAATTGACCTGGGTGTTCTTTGTCTTTCACATCAAAATCATCACTTTTAAAGTGTTTAAACCAGCGTTCACAAGTATCTTGAGATGGAACATGTTCACCATAAGCTTCCCGAAGTATACGATAACTTTCGGCAGCACTTTTCTTCAAAATAATGAATTAAAACTTCCCACAAATGCTCTTTTTTGGCATGAAATTCAAAATTTTTAAGCATAACAATATCTATGATGTTAACACCTTCAGAAAATTTGACATACGAAATTTTGAAGCTTGTTGTCAATACAACAATATAGCATGCATATCAAATTGCATATATATCAACATATGTGTAACTCCATGTATTGAAAAAAATCCGCATTATTAACTGGTACACCTGGTATTTGAAAAACACATCTGATAAAGGAGTGCTATCTCAAAACATACAAAGAACTCTTAAAACTCAACAGTAAGAAAATGAACTATCGCCAAAACCGGTTTGGCTCAGTGGATAGAGCGTCGGCCTGCGGACTCAAGGGTCCCAGGTTCGATTCCGGTCAAGGGCATGTACCTGGGTTGCGGGCACATCCCCAGTAGGAGATGTGCAGGAGGCAGCTGATCGATGTTTCTCTCTCATCGATGTTTCTAACTCTCTATCTTTCTCCCTTCCTCTCTGTAAAAAATCAATAAAATATATTTAAAAAAGAAAAAAAAGAAAATGAACTATCCAATTAAAAAATGGCCAAAAGACCTGAATAGCAACGTCACCAAAGAAGATATGCAAATGGAAAATTCATACATGGAAATCTTCAACTTCATATGTCATTAGGGAAGTGCACATTACACCAACAATGAGATATCACTACACATTTATTAAAATGACTAAAATCCAAAAACGTGACAGTACCAGAGCTGGCGAGGATGTGAAGTACAGGAATTCTCGTTTGTTGCTGGTGATAATGAAAAGTGGTGTAGCCTCTTTGGAACATAGCTTTGAAGTTTCTTACAATGCTAAACATATTCTTATCATATGAATGAGCAATTGTGCTTTTGGGTATTTACCAAAATGAGTCAAAAATTCTGTCCACACTAAAACCTGCAAATGAGAGTTTACAGCAACTTCATTCGTAATTGCTCCAAACTGGAAGCAACCAAGATGTCCTTCAGTACCACAAACTGTGGTACATCTCTGCAGTGGAACATTATATAAGTTATCAAGCCATAAAAGACATGAAGGAAACTTAAATACATATTGATAAGTGAAAGAAACAAGTCTGAAAAAGCTATATGATTTCAACTTATATGACACTCTGGAAAAGGCAAAACTAAAAAGTTACTCGTTTATCTGGGGCAGTGCCCATAGCCCATGGCAGCTACACAATGACTATTGAATGAATGAAGAAAGGAAATAAAGATCTGCTAGAGCAGAAGGACATTCACCAGTTTAGCAGAAAGAAGGTTCAAGTCCAGCTGTATTATTGGTCATCTCCACTGATGGACAGAGCCCCTTCGCTGGAGACTGAGCCAGAGGACACTCTCTGCCCTAATATTATCTCCTCCTCCTCCTCCTCCTCCTCCTCCCTTTCTTCTCCCCCCTTCTTCTTCTTCCCCCTTTTCTTCTTTTTAAAAAAAAATTACCCAAAGAGATTAACCAAAGAACTTGTATGCATATATGCATAACCCATGGACACAAACAATAGGGTGGTGAAGGCTTGGGGTGGTGGGTGGGGATGGGTTAGAAGGGGTCAATGGTGGGAACGGAGACATAGGTAATACTTTCAATAATAAAGATGTTGAAAAATATTTTAAAAAATAAAGAAGACCTAAATGCCTGGCTGGTCCATGATGCTGATGCTCGTCTCTGGCCTAACTCCAAAGGGGAAGTGCCCACTGGACTCAAATATCACCACTAACTTGGATTTTCTTGTCATTAATTTGTGTTTTCCTGAGGAGTATTTTTGCGTGTAGTCTGTACTTGAGCAACTGTTGGAGGATTATGTGATGATGGTAAATAATACTCACCTACCTGTGTAAGGCTTTTGTGCATTTTACTGAGAAATGTTCGAGATGGTAATGCTGGTTAAGAGGAAGGAGGGGCTGTTGTTTTGAATATTTGGTTGAGTTGTCACTATTCATACCCTCCTGTTATGCAGAGGTCTAACAGGTATTTTATAGTTATGAAAAAAATAATGTTATCATATTAACAGAATAAAAAAGAAAAACCATGTGCTCATCTCAGTATAAAGGCAGAAAAAAAGCAGTTGACAAAATTCAACATTTATGATACAAACTTGCAGCAAACTAGATGTAGAAACCTCCTCGCCCTGGCTGGCTTGACTCAGTGGATAGAGTGTCAGCCTGTGGACTGAAGGGTCCCAGGTTCGATTCTGGACAAGGGCACATGCCTGGGTTGCAGGCTCGATCCCCAGTGGGGGGTGTACAGGAGGCAGCCAATCAATGATTCTCTCTCATCATTGATGTTTCTGTCTCTCTCTCCTTCTCCCTTCCTCTCTGAAATCATTAAAGAAATATATTTTAGAAACCTCCTCAACGTGATAAAGGACATCCGTTAAAAATCTACAGCTGTCATCATACTTAATTTTAAAAGACTGAACACTTTCCACCTCAAATGGGGAATAAGGCAAGGTTCATGCTCTAGCCACTTCTATTCAGTATTGACTGGAGTTCCTAACAGGGCCATAAAGAAAAAGAAATAAAAGTAATTCAGATTGGAAAGGAGGACAAAAAACATCTTTATTTATATACACTAAGGTCATATACTTGGAAAACATTAAGAATCTCCAAACAAGCTCCTAGAACTTTGAGGTGGTGAGATGGCAGGAAGTAAGGTCAAAATACAAATTGTATTTCTTTTTGTTGTTGTTATTAATCCTCACATGAAGATATTTTTCCACTGATTTTTAGCAAGAGAGTGGGAGGGAGGGGAGAGACAGAGAGAGAGAAACATCAATGTGAGAGAGATACACATCGATTGATTGCCTCCTGCACATGCCCCGGCCTGGGCCAGGAATTGAGCCTGCACCGGAGGTATATATACTCTTGACTGGAATCAAACCTGAGACCCTTCAGCCTGCAGGCTGACGCTCTATCCACTGAGCGAAACTGGTGAGGGCCAAATTGTATCCTATCTAATAAAAGAGAAACATGGTAATTAGCCATACCTCCGCTACCCTTCCCATGGGCTAATCAGAGCGATATGCAAATTAACTGCCAGCCAAGATGGCAGTTAACCCCCAACAAAGATGGCGGCTAATTTGCATACTGCAGGCAGGATGGGACAGCGCTATTCTGCCTGCCCCGCCGCCATTCGGGCCTGGTATCTGTGACCTTGATGGCGGGCGACCCCTGTGCAACCTGACCCAGGGCTGGCGGGCGTGACCCCAGCGATCTGCCACTGGCCAGGCCCCCAACTGGCTCTCCCTCGGGAGATCCCCTGGCACTGGCGGGGACTGCTGCCCGTCAGCCAGCAGTCACGCCCCCAACAGGCCCTCCCGCCAGGGATGAGCAACCAGAGATCCCACAGCAGGAAAGGGGGGCCTGCAGCCAGCCCCTGTGTGCGCCTGCCCGTGGGATCTCCGCGGTAGTCACGGAGCAGCATAGGGCGGCCTGCAGCCAGCCCCTGTGTGCGCCTGCCCGTGGGATCGCTGCGGCGATCACGCGATCACGGAGCAGGATAGGGCGGCCTGTAGCCGGCCCCTGTGTGCGCCTGCCCCTGGGATCGCTGCGGCTATCACGGAGCAGGAAAGGGCAGCCTGCAGCCAGCCTCTGTGTGCGCCTGCCCATGGTATCGCAGCGGCGATCACGGAGCAGGAAAGGGCAGCCTGCAGCCAGCCCCTGTGTGCGCCTGCCCCTGGGATCGCTGCGGCTATCACGGAGCAGGAAAGGGCAGCCTGCAGCCAGCCTCTGTGTGCGCCTGCCCATGGTATCGCAGCAGCGATCACGGAGCAGGAAAGGGCGGCCTGCAGCCAGCCCCTCTGTGCGCCTGCCCTTGGGATCGCTAAGGCGATCACGGAGCAGGATAGGGCAGCCTGCAGCCAGCCCCTGTGTGCGCCTGCCCTTGGGATCGCTAAGGCGATCACGGAGCAGGATAGGGCAGCCTGCAGCCAGCCCCTGTGTGCGCCTGCCCATGGGATCTCCGCGGTGATCACGGAGCAGGAAAGGGCGGCCTGCAGCCAGCCCCTGTGTGCGCCTGCCCCTGAGTCACTCCTGGAATCTCTTAGCAGGAAAGAGCGGCCTCTAGCCAGCTCCCCTGTGCGCCTGTCCCTGGGTAGCCCTGGCGATCCCACAGCAGGAAAGGGCGCCCCACCCTGGCCACAGCTCAAGGGAGAGTACAACATGCAGTGGAGGCCAGGAGCCTGAGAGATCAACAGAGAGGGGCGCCTGCTCCAAGCCTCCAGGGTGTGGCTGGGGGCAGGCCCCCAGCAGACACACACACACACACACACACACACACACACACACACGGGGACGGCTGCACCGAGCCTCTGCTGCCAGACTGTGGCCATCAGTAGGACATCCACTGAGGGCTCCCGGACTGAGGAGCAGGCTTGGCTGAGGGAACCCCATCCCCCAGTGTACGAATTTTGTGCACCGGGCCTCTAGTTTCTATATATTAGCAATGATCAATTAGGAAAGAAAATTTAACAAAAACCCAATCACAGTAGTTTCAATAACATTAAATAATTAGGGGTATAATTATATAACTATAAAGCCTCACACATGTTTGGTCATTTGATTGTAGACAGATGTGCCAAGAGGTGGAAAAACGAGTGTTGACTGTGTTCAGAGAATGACAAGGCATAGAGTTGGACTAATGGTGCATGAAGGAGAGTCCTGGGTGACACATCTAGAAAGAGGCTGAAACCAAATCTAGCTGTGGAAGTCCTTGATGCCAGGGTTGGAGCTTGATACCTATCGGCAATCTCTCAAATGCCTTTTTTTAAAAAGTACATTTTTATTTATTTCACAGAGGCAAGAAGAGGGAAAGAGAGATAGAAAAATCAATAGTGAGAAAGAATCATTGATCGGTTGCCTCCTGCCCAACTGGGGATCGAGCCCACAACCCGGGCATGTGCCCAGACACCAATTGGGAATCAAATCACTGAACTATGCTGGTTGGGCCTCAAATGCATATTTTGCACAAAGCAGTGGTGCCATTGAGGGTCCCTTTCAGAAGGTTAATCTGAAAGCAGAGCACAGAATAAATTTGATTTGGTCAGTGGGGAGGCTGGAAGTGGGATTCAATAAAATGTGCCAGGAAAGCGGTAATAAGGGCCTGCACTGGAATGGTGCCATGGGAAGTATTATCAAAACGTTGCAGAAATAAAGAATCTAGGACTTGGATGCCGACAGCATATGGGAGAAGATAATAAGGCACAAAGAGTCAGAGACAACCCTGAAGTTTGAAACTGAGTGACTGAAAATTCAGCAGGAATTAAAGAAAAAAGAGCTGGTTTGGTGCAGGGAGAAGCTGATGGGTTCAGTTTTGGAGTGGGATGAATTGGAATTGATGGCAGAGCATTTTATATAGATGCCTAACAAGGTTTGCAGTCTCTGCCTTAGAAAGGTTATATAAATCTTTGTTTATAAATTCTCTTATACTATGTATTTGGATTTTTCTTTTTGGTGTTACTTTTTATAAATATGTACTCCTTAGTGGAGAAACATTTATTTCAACATAAGCCAAGTGCATGCCTTCTAATTCTTCCACAGCGGCATAGTAGGCAGGGTTCTAGAGTGTGTTCTGTTTCCCTTAAAAATAAAGTAAGCTTCTAAAGCAGTGGTTCTCAACCTTCCTAATGCCGCGACCCTTTAATACAGTTCCTCATGTTGTGGTGACCCCCAATTTCATTGTTACAAATTGAACATAATTAAAGCATAGTGATTAATCACAAAAAAAATATGTAATTATATATGTGTTTTCCAGTGGTCTTAGGCGACCCCTGTGAAAGGGTCGTTCGACCCCCAAAGGGGTCGCGACCCACAGGTTGAGAAATGCTGTTCTAGAGAAACAAACAGGGAGACACTTACTTGATGCCTCCTCTTTCTTTTTTTTTTTTTTCTTTTTCTTTTTCTAAGTCTTTATGTCATAATTTTCAGAGCTGAGGTAGGTGTGTTTTCTTTATTAGTGCGACTATAGTTTTGAGTCCAGGGTTTTTGTCTTAGAGGTAGAAGTGAAAGGGGAAATTGCTTGTTAGTTTAGCTACCTTCTCATAAACTTTGGATTTTGGCAGGAGGTAGTACAGAGGAAAAGGACATATGTGGAGAATCACTGTCTAATTATGCCATTATGTGTGCTCTGTGGGAAAGAACAGGGAAACGTCCTTGGTCATAGTAGCTTTGCCTTCGGAAACCCAGTTCCTGGTCTCCCTGATGGCTGCTAGAATGTCCAGAGCATTCTAGGACCCTTCTTCGCTTTTCATGCTTTTGTCTTATCTGGCACAACTATCTTACCCTTCCTGAGGAGCCACGTTCAACATATGCAGAGAAAAACAAATGAATTCTTCCTCTTCTTTCTGCCTTCTTCTTCCCTCCCTGAGTATTTATTGAGCCCCTTCTGTGTGCCAAGCGAACACTGCAGAGCTAGAAATTTCTCCACTCAGACCATTCAAGCCCTATTGTTTAAGACCAAGGAGATCAATGCTTTAAGGAATTAATTGGCCAAGACCATCTAGAGGAGAGCTCCAACCCTAGGTTTCCTGAGTGCCAGTCTGGTACACTTTCTGTCATACCACATGGTTGTAAAGTTGTTTTTCTATTTGGTGCGTTTTGTGGGGCAAAGATGAGGGGAAAGAGTAAAAAGAAGAGTTTCAGAAAATGTAAATATCTGCAAGATGCCTTTGTTTAGGATAATATCCTTTTTTTGCTCAGTTGCTCATTTTTTTTCTCATGATCATTATGTTAATATCTTATAAGTTAGTGTATGGTTTATTTGAACAATTTGATTTTGTTATAAATTCATTTTAAATGTGTTTTTTTTAAGTTTTATTTACAGGTGAGGTGAGGCACTACCAAACATCAAGGCGTTTAATCCCTCAAAATTATAAACAGAAGAAAAAGACATTACAGCAAAATAAAGTGGTTGCTTTTTAAAGGCAGTATCATTTTATTAAATTTATTGGGGTGATTTTGGTTAATAAAATTATATAGGTTTCAAGTGGATAAGTCTATAATACATCATCTGGATATTGCATTGTGTGTTCACCACCCAAAGTCAAGTCTCCTTCCATCACCATATATTTTGACCCTCTTTTTCCTTTTCTACCTCCCCTACCCATTTCCCCTCTGGTAACCACCATACTGTTGTCTGTGTCTATGAATTTTTGTTTGTCTTGTTTGTTCATTTGTTACTTTTAGTTTTATATTCCACATATGAATGAAATGTGGTTCTTGACTTTTTCCATTTGATTAATTTCCCTTGGCATCATATTCTCAAGATCCATCCAGGTCACAAATGTCAATATTTAATCTTTTCTTTTGGCTGAATAGTATCCCATTGTATATATGTACCATGTCTTCTTTATCCAATCATCTATCAAAGGACACTGGTTGTTTCCATGTATTGACCACTGTAAATAATGCTGCAATGAACATAGGGGTGCATGAGTCTTTATGAATAATTGTTTTCAAACTTTTCAGGTAGATACTTAGAAGGATTGCTGGGTCATATGGTAACTTTATTCTTACTTTTTTTAGGAACCTTCATATTATTTTCCTCAGTGGCTGTACTAATTTACATACCCACCAGCAGTGTATGAAAGTTCCTTTTTCTCCACAGTCTCTTCAACACTTCTTATTACTTGTCTTGTTAATAATAACCATTGTGATCGATGTGAGGTGGTATCTCATTGTGGTTTTGATTCCCATTTCTCTAATAGCTAGTGAAGTTGAGCTTCTTTTCATATCTGTTGGCTATTTGTATGTCTTCTGAGAGAAGTGTCTGTTCAAGTCCTATGCTCATTTTAAAATTAGATTGTTTGGGGGTTTTGTTGTTGTTGTTGAGTTGTATGAGTCCTTTATATATTTTGGATATTGAGCCCTTATTGGAGTTGTTTGCATATATTGTCTCCCATTTGGCTGGTTGCCTTTTTGTTTTGTTAATGGTTTCTTTTTGCTGGGCAGAAGCTTTTTAGTTGTATGTCATTCCGTTTATTTACATTTTTCTTTTACTTCCTTGTTTTCAAATTCATAAAATTTTCTCTAAGACCAAAGTCCATAAGTTTGGTACCTATGTTTTCTCCTATGTATTTTATTGTTTCAGGTCTTATAACTAGGTCTTTGATCCATTTTGAGTTCATTTTTGTGTATGGTGACAAATAGCTGTCTAATTTCATTCTTTTGAATGTGGCTTTCTAGTTTTCTCAGCACCATGTATTGAAGAGGCTTCTTCTCTCCATTGTATGTTTTTGGCCCCTTTGTTGAAAATTATTTGCGCATGGATTTACTTCTGGGCTCTCAATTATGTTCCCTTGGTCTGTGTGTCTGTTTTTTGAAGGCAGTATCCTTTAAAGAGGCATACTGATAAACCAAAAACCTGGCTTTTTAAAATGACTTAGAAAAATGGAAGGGAAAATCTTATTACAGCTTATGCCTTCTGAAGTGCAGTTTCATTCAGATTTCTTTTGCAGTCTGTGACTGCCATTATTTTCTGTGGCTGCTACCTCTTCATTTTGTGAATTTCTGAAAACGAAGTGTTGGCCTCAAAAGTGATGAGTTGTAGACCCGCACTGTTCAGGACAGCAGCCAGCAGCCCCATGTGGCTTTTGAGCATGCGATACATGGTCGGTCTGAAGTGAGATGTGTTGTAAGTATAAAGTACACTCCAGACCACAAAGATACCGTAAGTATTTTAGCTATATTGGGTTAAATAAAATACATTTTTAAAATAATTTTTAATCTCTTTCTTTTTAAATGTGTTTACAAAAATATTTTAAGTCACACATTTGGTATTATATTTCTAGTGGACAGCACTGTTTCCGACTAAACACATAGCTGAGTCTGAAACATTTTTCAGCATCCATCCTAAGGCTTTTGCTTGTTTCCTTACCCAGTTAAATGTAGTTGCTCTACTTTCGTCTGTGGCATTTCTGCCTTCCTATCTGGGTCCATGAGTGTTGCAACTGTTTGAACAAAATGGCACCATAGCTTTCCTGCTATGCATTTTTTTCTAGGAATGCAAATATCATTAATTAGACAAATATTGAGAACATTTGTGAAAAGTATCATATGAGGACTTTGGGGGGCTCAAGCTGTTACTGCTCTCTAGAATTCATGCTGTGGTCAGCAAGATTAAACATATATAACATTGTAAGTGATGGAAAATAAATTATGGTAAACATTATCATTCCTTGTTTCAGTACTTTCTGACTTCAGAGGAAGAAAGGCTTTCTAGCCAAAAGTGGGGCTTGAGGAGGGCCGGCAGGTATGTGCAGGGTTTCAAATGGAAGAAATAAGGTATGAAGATCAATGTATGTTGTGAGGAACAGAAACAAAGTAATTGATGTTAAAGGAAAACTCTTTCTTTACTCACAACACTTTTGGCGCCAAATGGGTGGGTTTTTCACACCAAACAATTCTCCAGTTCTCTTTGGACACCAACTGGGTGTCCTACAAGGCAATTCAGTTCTAGCACTAACTACCCAGAGTTAGCGCAGACCCACAAGTTAAAGGTTCAGTCCCACCAGATTGTCCTCACTTTAGATACTAATTACAAGTAGTAGTCCCCTGGTTACCCACACTGCCATCTGACTTTGCTCCAAATCAGGATTTCCGAAGATCCTCTTCTCGGGTTCAGTAATTTTCTACAGTGGCTTACAAAACTCAGCAAGACAGTCACTTAGCTGAACCTTGTCGTTTAGGAGTTTTTATGGAGGTTCATCATGTAGGCACGATTGATTATTAACACAATCTCCAGACCCTCTCCGTTTCCTGGAGAGCGAGGAGTGGGGCTGAAAGTTCTAGGCTCATCACGATGTGGTCTTTTTGGCACCCAGCCCCCATTAAAACAGGAGAGGTTTCTATCACCCAGGAAATTCCAAAAGATTTAGGAGCTTTGTGTCGGGAACCAGGGACGATGAACAAAAAACATATTTCTTACAATATTACAGATATCTTTAGAATTGCAAACTCTGGTTAGAGTGTAGAGTACCTGAAAGGAAGTTGTGTTTTTACAGAGGGTTGGGAATCTGACATTAATTTGGTAGGCTATGAAGGATCATTTTGGATTTTTGTATAGAAGAGGTACATGGTCAGAACTGTACATGCAAGAAATTAATCTGGCTGCAGGATGTAGGATAAATTGTGAGTGGAGAACATAAGGTAGATAGCAATCTGGGTTTGCTTTGTAATAACCACTTTGTGTGTCAGCCAGCTTGTGCTAGGTGATGCAGCAGCAGTAACCTCAAAAGTTCAGTGGCTTGAGACAACCCAGGTTTATTTCGCTGTTGTTCTATGTCAGCAGAGATCACCTGCGGCTCTGTATTGTGTCACTTCAATCTGGGCTCTAATCTGAAGGAATTGCCCCTATCTGGGACTTGCTGTTGCTGGGAAAAGGGAGAGAAAGAAAATCCTGCAACGGCCTATTAAAGCTGTTGCTCAGAACTGGCATACATCTCTGTCCACTCTGCCAAAGCAAGTCACATGGTCAGACCTGATGTCAGTGGGGTCAGGAATATATTCCTCCCAACCAGAGGCACTGCAGTCACACAGGGACATGTAATCTGCTTATAGGGAGGACAGTAACTAAATTGGAACAATAATACAATCCAATATACTCTGTCATTGTAAACCACATTTGTAAAAAATGCCCACAAGCCGAAACCGGTTTGGCTCAGTGGATAGAGCGTTGGCCTGCGGACTGAAAGGTCCCAGGTTCGATTCCGGTCAAGGGCATGTACCTGGGTTGCGGGCACATCCCCAGTGGGAGATGTGCAGGAGGCAGCTGGTCGATGTTTCTCTCTCATTGATGTTTCTAACTCTCTATCTCTCTCCCTTCCTCTCTGTAAAAAATCAATAAAATATTTAAAAAAAAAAAATGCCCACAAAACAAAAAAATCTTTCGAAACATAGTGCTGTGTGTTTCTACTTGAAATTTCTACAGGATCTGCCCCTCCCCCTCTCCTCCCTGGCTTTGTTCAGAGCCAGGTGTTCCCACTGCAGCTGTGTGCCTGTAGGTGCCTAAAGATGTCACTGACAGAGGACCAGATAAAAAGGAGATCCATCTCCCCTGCCTCTTGGCATTGATCCATCTCCAAATCCAGAGCAGTGAAAGCCTGTTAGAACAGGCAGTGTCATGAATCCCACTTAATACCTCTCCCCACCCGACCTCAGACTTGGGTCATCCCCAGCAGAGTGAACTCTGTCAACCTTTCCAATTTGATCTGACTGCACAATAAATGTTTGCAATCTCTGAACCCCTCTCGTTCTTGTGACCCTGGTAGCCTGTGGCCTTGGGGTCAACCCAGCCTCCTGTTTGTGCTGGACGACCAGGCCTGGTCCAGCAGGGGGTGATGAGGTGAGGTATTGGTTTGGAGGCCTAAAACAGATCCAGAGATTGGTAGGTGATGTCAGGGTGGCTCAAATTCAGCCTGGTTTTATGGTTTTATTTTTTTTCCTTTTTAATGAGCAACAACAATCATTTAGAGACAACAGGATTATATGATATACACCTAGACATTTACATCTTCTCTTTTGGACTGTTTTATTATTATTTTAATTGATTTTAGAGAAGAAAGGAGAGTGAGAGAGAGAAACATTGATTTCTTGTTCCACTTATTTATGCATTCATTGGTTGATTCTTGTATGTGCCCTGGCTGGGGATCAAACCCGCAACCTTGACATATCAGGATGACTCTCTAACCAGCTGAGCCACTCAGCTCAGGCTCTTTTGGGCTGTTTTTGTTGAAGAGTAAATCCGTGTTTGTAAACACCCACCTTACCTTTTAAATCTGCTGTTGGAGAAGCCATCTAGGTGGCTAGTTTTTTGTTTGTTTGTTTGTTTTTTGGGGTTTTTTTTTAGTAGAAACAATCAGAGCTTAAAAGAACCAGAAATGCCACTGACTGTGGATTTGTGACATCCCAACCCTCTTCCCTCAATAACTGTGAAGCAGATTTTAAAACTGAATGATAAAGCATTACGAGTTGGAGTTGAGTTAGAGCTAAATAGAAGCTCTATGCTCTGTCAAAATATTGGTCTGGGATTTGGTAGAACTAGTAACTATTTAAAATTTTTTGAAACTCTGAATGGTTTTCAGGGTACTTTCCTTTTGGTGCCTTTTCCCACAGGACTGTTAATATTCATAACTTTCTTTCAGTCCCATATTCAAAGGATAATCAAGCCTGGTTATTTCTTCCTTTAACATCTCTTATATTTATTTCTTCCTATAGTCATTGGGAGTCTTTCATCTAAAACAATAGGACCTCAAACTAGAGATGAACAGTAGGGTAAATGACTCCGGGATGTCTCAAAGAACTCACAGGCAGGGAGTGGCTGGGGTTCAAATACGAACACTTCTCCTACCTCCCCTTCTTCTGTCTCTGTCCCCATGTGTGTCCCCTTCATTTTTCTCTCTCACTGCACACCAGCTGTCTGCTTCTGTAGTCCACGTGCTTAGAAACATGGCCTCAGCCTTACTCAGATTCTAGCATCAGTTGTTAAAGAAAGGCTGGTTTGACTTCTTGGTCCATAATCCAAAAATTCCATCAGATGCTTGGGACCAGTTAACTGTGGTCAAGGGATTATGGAACTGTGAGTGGTCCAACTTGAGCCCCTATGTGCATCTTCCCTGCCTTCTCCCCTGAGCATAGCCTTTTATATGACTTATTAAAACATGGCAGCAAGCCATGGGAACCAGATGGTTGGAGTGGAGGTTAGTACAGTTCTCCAAAGAAAAGGTGCTATTTCTAGAATAAATGGGGTCTGTGATTCTAGGCAAAAAAAAAAAAGTGACTGTTCACTACATCTCTATCCCCACTGAAGTTGGGTATTGGTAACTTTTACCTTCATCGTGATTATTTGCTAATTGGCTTTTTTTCTCTTGTCTTATACCTGTTCAGTCCATCTTCCACATTGCTGCCACAGTGGTCATTCCAAAGTAAGAATATGATGTTGTCATTTGCCAACAAACAATCCCTGGCTTCTTAATAAGGCACATAAAGTCTCACACGGTCTAGCTCTGCCTACTCCCTGGGTGTTCCCTTTCTTCCCCGCTCACTGCTCTTTGCACACTGCTCAGCTCCTCCTCATCTCAGTTGCTTGCTGGCTTCTCCTTTACCTGGAATGCCTTTCCCACTTGTTTTCTCAACAGTTATCTTTCACAATTTAGCCCAAGCTTTGCCTCTTCTAGAAACCTTTCCTGAGCCCCTTTCACCTCACCCTCACCCCTGCCCTGCAGTGTAATTATTCCTTCTTGCCCTATACTGACTTCTATATATTGTGCTCTCCTTTTTTTGATTACTTCCCTCTAATAGAGTGTGAGATCCTTATAACTGGGGGACTCTTATTTCTGTCCTAACTAGCACATAATAGCTACTCAGTAAATGGCTTTTAAATGAATGCAAAGATGAATTAGTTGTTTGAAGAGACATTCTCTATGAGCCCTTAGAAATTCAAACTGCAATCAAGAATACTACTCTCCACACAGTCGTTTCCTAAACAGACTGAATTCCCTGAGATCAGGAGTAATGCCTGTTGCTGATAAATGTGCAGCAGAGGCTGTTGGCTTGGTTTGAGTCTTTAAAATGCTTTGACATCTTCCCAGTCAGGCAATATCAACTGCAATTCAAGATATTGTTTGTGTACACATATAGGCATATAGGCATATGTAAAGGAAACGATTCATTGCATCGTAAAAGTCAGCAGTCTTGACAGCTTTCGAGTTGGGGAGGTGGTGTCTGTCCATAGAACTCACCGGTAGTGAGGGGGATCATCCTGACAGCCCTTCCTTGGAGCCCCGCAGCAGAGATGACAGACACAGGCACAGTTCCTGCTGCTGGCAGAGCGGCTTTCGCAAATAGCAGTGGTGAAGGTAGTTCTAGGGGTCAGAAGGCTTTCAGTGTTGGGCATTCCTTTCAGTTTCAGTCGAGCTTCTCCAAAATGAATGAAGTTTAACTCTTTTTTCTTTTTTTTTAAATGATTCTTCACATCTCTGATAATAGGAGAAAGGGAGAAAAAATTTGAAGCTTGGCATTAGAGGAAAATTTTAACTTGACTTGAAATATAGTACTTTTCTTTTTGTCTGACTCAATTCTCATAACACAGTATGGTGAGATGTGAACAAATTTGGCATGTGTCTTTTATATAAATTATACTCTCAAGTTGACAAAGTTGAAAAGTAACCACAAAACAGGACATTGGCAAACCAGTATTTATAAAATTGGAGAAATGGGGATTTGTGGAGAGATCTTGGGCTTAGTTTTCAAAGTAGATAGTAGCCGGAACAAGCTGTTAATAGCAGCTGGATGTGCAGATGTGAACAGTGGATTGATTGTGCAAAGGGAGAAGGATGACAGTATAGAATGAAAGGAGAGAGACACAATCCTTTGTGTAAACAAAGCGAGTTCTCATAGAGTGCGGTTTTTCCCCCCAAAACCCTTGGATTCTGGATTTCGTAGCTAGGAGGTAGTGTGTTTTGCATTGATGCTTTTGTCACAGAACACAAAAACTGTAGCAACTCTTCTACTCATGGCAATGTGGACCTTTTTGGCTTTTCTCTTTTCTCTATTTGATTCAGCAAATACTGAGCACCTGTCAATTGTATCTGTACCTGTAGAGATAAAGAAATGAATTAGCACAGTCCCTGACTCAGAAAACTCCCAGCTTGATGAGAATATAAAGTACGTAGGATGTGCCTGGTACCTAGTAAGTACTCCATAGGTGGTAGCTGTACTGTTAACTGGGGAGAGGAGCCCATGAGTAGAGACTGTTAATACTGATAACAGTAGCTGCCTTACACTGAGTTACTATTATGCACCAAGCATTGAATTAGTATACATTTTGTTTAAATTCCCACAGTCTTATTTTAATGTAAAATGTGCAGTTATTTAGGTAGAGTTATTAGAGAGATGGAGCTATCAACTAAAACAGCACAAAACGGGGTGACAAATGTGGAGAGATGTTGAGGAAACACTGGAGAAGGTGACATTTAGGTAGTTCTTAAAGAAGGATTTGTAGCTCACTGGGCAGCAGGTGAGGAGAGGGAAGAGGTTTCAGGAAGAAGGGATTCCCTGATACAGTCTAGGTTTTCTTCTTTTCCCTCCTGGACTTTCCACTGTGCTTAATGCACACAGAGGATTTCTTGGTGATTGGCGGAAGTTTTCAGAGCTGAAGAGATGGCTGACTCTTGACATATATAGAGATAAATATGGGAGCTTTCTTCTATCTTCTTAGAAAAAGAGTGAGAATTCCATAAACATACAAATAATGTCTGATGGGTGGCACCAGATGAAGTGAAAAGGGAGAGGTTGACAAAGTGCTGCTGTATTATCCACTCTGTTGCAGCGCTGCAGAGAATTCACACACACCATGTGCATTCTGAGCAGCCATCCTATGTGAAAACACAGTTTTACAAGATTATTTAATTAAAAGGTAGTTCACCAAGAAGTTGCTTTAAAAAATACCTTCTCAGAGTATTTTAGTTTGGTGGAATTATGGACAGTAAAAACATTAGAAAAACCATGGTCTTCTCCTCTAAGAATTAGTAATGTAGCAGAACAAAGAGAGCCTTTCTCTCTCTCTCTCTCATATACAATCTAGTTAGACTGATATGAAATTCAGGGTAATAAGCAGTGTCCTTAAGAAAGGTTTCATAAGGAGTGACATTTGAGAGGACATTGAAAGATTTTAATAAGGACAAATTGAAAGGGAATAGGATTTGACTCACTTTGCAAAAAATCTGATGTTTATGTTCGGAAATATATCTTTGCATAAAATTAAATTATCTAGAGAATAGATAAAATTAAATTATCACTTTCTGGAGAAGGGTTGTGAGAGATATTAAATTTATTTTGAAAAAAGTGTACTTTTGGGGGGATGAGGACACATTTGTAATACCTTAACCAATAAAGAAATTTTTTAAAAAGTGTACTTTTTTATTTTTAAAAATAATTGTTTATGTTTTGTCTTTTCAACTAGATGGTAAACAACTAGAGGACAAAAAAACATGCCTAATATATATTTGAGTTTCCTAAGATACCTAAAACAGAAAAGTGGCAAATAGGCATTTGTTGATTGCTTTTTGGATTAAACGTTTTACAAGTGGAGAATGTAGTAGAGAAAGCATACAAGTAGAAAGAATGAAAGGAAACATACAGAGGTAATGCCATGGAAAGTACCTTTACATTTGGTTTTATGGATCAGGAAAATGACTAGCAGATCACCTTTTTTTTTTTTTTCTTTAAGCCTCACCGAGGATACTTTTCCCACTGATTTCTAGAGAGAGTAAAAGGGAAGGGGGAGGAGAGACACATCAATTGGTTGCCTCCTGCAGGGAGCCTGCAGGGAGGTAGTGCCCTTGACCAGGAATCGAACCCACGAACCTTTGGTCCACAGGCCAATGCTCTAATCACTGAGCCGGACATTTCTTAGAACATGTTGATGCCTTCTGGTTCTTCAAGGAACGTAGAAGATTCTTTCTTCCTTTTTTTCAAAGTTGCAAATGGAATTTTGCTGAAATGCCATCAGAGATTGGACTTTTGGTTAAGGGTGGAATTTGGCTATGCCACATCCTGCTCCCAAGTCCTGGAACTCCTTTTCCTCAGAATATATATCACTCAACACATTTGCCTTATTAAAAACAACTGGTAGTAACTTCACTGGCTGTTCAGTGGTTCACAAAGATGCAGAGCTAACATTTTTAAGAGAGTGATGAAGGTGGAGCAGATGTAGACTGCAAGCTGCAGGGAATTAGATGCTGTTATGAATTTTACAAGTTGCAAATGAAGAGGAAGGAGTGGGATTCTGAGGAGGTGGAGTCACATTTTATTGGAAACAATGAAGACAATGGCTTTCAGATTTTAAAAACAACTAGAGAACATCTGCACTTTTGGCTTTTTCTAGTTGAAGGCTCTTGGAAGGTATGGATGTCTTTACAAATAAATTTATCACAGTGTTGATTGGCATTGATGAGATATAAGATTTACACTCAGTCTCCAAAATCCATTTATTTCTTTTACTCCGTCCTGTGCATTAAGAAGTCCCCCATCTCCCGCACTCATTAAGATACTAGTGACTCCATAATGAATAGATGAAATAAGCATTTAGGAATTCTTATGAAACGAGTTAGAAATTTTATTTAGCATATTTCTCTAACATGCTGACTTTGAAAAAATTAATTTTTTTAAGTGGTCAGTTTCCAAAAAATCTCAAGAAAATAGTGTTATCTCTTTTGAAATATCAATGGATTTTGTATTGGAAAACCAGAACTTCTGTAAAACCTAAGAAAATCATGTTCCCTTTTGTTCTAGACCTTTTGTGATTAAATTTTAAGTAAATTTTGGCCATGAAAAGAAAGATAACATTTTGTGAATAGTTTATAATACTAACAAGTTTGCAAGGAAAATGATAAGACAAGTAAATTATTTTAAATACCTTTGAAATTCTTTTAGTAATAATCATAACTAACAACAGTCAAACAAATAATTGTTTTAATTTCTGTGCAAACTATATACATGATGTGGCCATACTTGTTCATCTACATGAAACATGGAATGATGGTATGGAAGAGGATCCCAGTGCTTATCTTGTGACCGAATCTGTGTTTAACCATTGATGGAACCAAGTTTCCCCCAGAACATGCATCTGAAAGTAATGAAACACCTAAAAATATATCTTGCAGTTTGAACCTGTTTTTATTCAGAACAGTTCTCACATCCATTCTGTATTCTTGTCTGCATTCCAACTCCTTCTTCTGGTATTATGTTTTGTTATTGAAGAGATACTACGTACAGCTGTTGCTCTGTATGAGGTACTGACCCAGGCACTATGAAGTGCGTGAGCCGAAGTCCCCCGATGGCTTCACCTTTAGAGTGGAGGTGAGATCACACTGAACAACATGTGGCCTAGTGCCACGGGAGCTGCAGTGTGCTGTAGAAGTCCATAGAGGGGATGATCACTATGGCATGCATTAAAACAATCATAACAATTTTTTTATTCACTTGCTTTAGGGAAATCCCACCAATTTCTGGGATTCAGCTTCCTTACTGGTAAATGTTTAGTAAAATGATAACCATGACTGGTTTGAGGGATGAGCATTCTAAAACACCTGTGATCAAAGGCTTTGAAATTTTAGAATAATTCAGTTCAGGGATAGGCTGGTATTCGAAAAGCAAAGAAGAGTTGTATCTATCAGTACTGTCAGTCCCTTTTCTCCTCTGCAGTTGTAACATTTGTCTGAATATTAGGGGACAAACACTTAAAATAAAAATGTTGATCTTTCTATGAGCAAAACAGCCTTAAACTATTAGAAATGGGGTTTGGAACATAATTTTGGGATGATTATTAATTGAGAGGTAGACCCTGAAGATTTGGAGGGGATTTCATTTTATTTCAAGGAGCGTCACTGAGAATGTAAATCTCTAGCTGAGAATGTAGAGTCTAGCAGAACAGCAAACTAAAAAAATAAGTTTTAGCTAGATGTCAAAATGAATAGGAGATAAATTGTTACTTCATTTATATAGCAACTACTAAGAGGAATTCATTGAGACTCTAGAAAAAAAACAGTAAAATACACAAAAATTTGAAAGTAGCCTCTATTGATCATTTAAAGTAAGGAGAATTGACTTAGGTCAAAAGGAAAGGAAAATGCCCTGGGAATGAACAGTAAGTGGTATAAGATGTCATTAAAAGGAGGTTGTGGAATCTCCTTTTCTGGAAATGTTTAAAAATAAGACAGATCTTCATCTCTCAGGAAAAGTATTGAAGCTCAGTCCTGCCAGAGGCAGGATGATTAACTGGATTATGCCTGTGTGGTCTCGGGAGTCATTGCAACAGCCTCTGAATGAAGTAAATATTCCACACTCTGTTGGCTGAGGCTGTTGTTTCATAGCTGTTCATTCTAGCCTGGTTTATTGTAAGGCCAGAGTGAATGTTTGTATAAGTAACAAAATTGAATTTGGACTTGAGATTGATGATGTAAGTTGTGTGCCTACCTGAATCTGTTTTAAAAGCACTGAAGTATATATATAGTGCTGAAACTATTCAGAGCATAACTTAATCTTTTGACGGATGGAGAAAGTGCCTGCTTTCATGTCAGGTCGCACTGTCATTAATCATCCTATCTAATAATAGACAAACATGGTAATTAACCATACCTCCGCTACGCTTCCCATTGGCTAATCAGCAGGATATGCAAATTAACTGCCAACAAAGATGGCAGCCAGCAGCCACGCAGCTGAAGCGAACATGAGGCTTGCTTGCTCCAGTGATGGAGGAAGCCAAGGTTCCCCACCTGCCACGGCCCAGCTCTGAGCTCCGGAAGCAACAATGTTTCAATTATAGAAGCTAAACAAACCCCAGATACCTGCTTTCATCCAGCAGCAGGCTCAGAGCTTAGAGCGACAGTGATGACAACAGAGTTTCAGTTATAGAAGCTAAACAAACCCAGATACCTGCTTTCAGCCAGTCATGGCCTCAGAGCTGGAGCCGGCTCTCAGCTCCAGTGACAGCTATAAAGGTAAATAAATCCCAGAATTAAAAAAAAAAAAAAAAGAGGCTGGGAGCTTCAGTCGCCCACCAGCCTGAAAACGGCCCTCAGCCCCTCACCCAGACTGGTCAGGCACCCCAGTGGGGACCCCCACCCTGAAGGGGGTGTGACCAGCTGCAAACAGCCATCAGCCCATCATCCAGGCTGGCCAGGCACCCCAGTGGGGACCCCCACCCTGAAGGGGGTGTGACCAGCTGCAAACAGCCATCAGCCCCTCACCCAGGCTGTCCAGGTACCCAAGCGGGACCCCCACCCTGATCCGGGACACCCTTCAGAGCAAACCAGCCAGCCCCCACCTGTGCACCAGGCCTCTATCCTATATAGTAAAAGGGTAATATGCAAACTGACCCTAACAGCAGAAGGACTGGGAATACTGGTCACTATGACACACACTGATCACCAGGGGGCAGATGCTCAATGCAGGAGCTTCCCCCTGGTGGTCAGTGCGCTCCCACAGGGGGGAGCTCTGCTCAGCCACAAGCCAGGCTGACGGCTGCCAGTACAGCAGTGGTGGTGGGAGCCTCTCCTGCCTCAGCAGTGCTAAGGATGTCTGACTGCAGCTTAGGCCTGCTCCCCGCTGGCAAGTGGACATCCCCCAAGGGCTCCCGGGCTGCCAGAGGGATATCTGATTGCCATCTTAGGCCCAATCCCCCGGGGAGCAGGCCTAAACCAGCAAGTGGTCACCCCCGAGGGGTCCCAGACTGCGAAAGGGCACAGGCTGGGCTGAGGGACCCCCCCACACCCCCGAATGCACAAATTTTTGTGCACCGGGCCTCTAGTCTATACTAATAAAAGAGAAAGATGCAAATTGATCGCACCTCCGTGGTGCCCACAAGCCACGCCCACCAGCCAATCAGGAGTGAGTATGCAAATTAGCCCAACAAATATGGCGGGATAATTTGCATATGCAGGCACCCAGCGGGCCTAGGTCCTGGGAACATCCTAGGGACCCAGGCAGCTCAGAGCCTGCAGGCCCCAGCGTAGGCCCTGAGCAGCCTTGGTCCCAGAACACCCCTGGCCACTCCTGGCCTATGGGCCTTGGCACCGTGGGGGCAGGGCAGCAGAGGCTTGAGCAGGGCCAGAGAGGAGCGGGGGGCCCTCCCCAAGCCATAGCTGAGACTTGATCAGAGCCGGGGGCCCTGCCCAAGCCACAGCGGAGGCTTGAGCAGGGCCTGAGCGGAGGGGTGGGGGGTGGCCTTGCCCAAGCCTCGGGCAGAGGCTTGAGCAGAGCTGGAGGGCCCTGCCCAAGCTGCATTGGAGGCTTGAGCAGGCCCGGAGACAGGGGGTGTGCCAGCCTAGGCTTGCCAGCAGTCCTGCCTCTGTGGGTGAGCTGCAGAGGAAACTCCTTTTCTGACAGCTCATTGGCTAAGCTCCCTGTATGCCACTGGTAATGTTCTTGGTAACTTGGATAATAAGAATCCAAGAAGGTGATCTAGGGTTTTCCACCTCACTCCTGGAGGAAAAAATGAAGGTCCACTGCTGGAGAGCTAAGAAATGTCATATCCTGCCCTAGCCGGTTTGGCTCAGTGGATAGAGCCTCGGCCTACCATCTGCAAGGTCTGGGTTGATTCTGATCAAGGGCATGTGCCTAGGTTGCAGGCTCCTCCCTGGCCAGGGCCAAGGTCAGGGCTCATGCAGGAGGCAACCAATCAAAGTGTTCCTCTCACATTGATGTTTCTCTCTGTCTTTTCCTCTCTCTTCCACATTCTCTAAAAATCAATGGAAACGTATCCTCAGGTGAGGATAAAAAAAAAAGAAAGAAAGAAAGAAATGTCATATCCTATAAAAGACACATCTTGAAAATGCCTAAAGAAAGTTATTTTTTCATGATGAAGGGACTGGAGTTTGTGTTGATGAAAACACCTTGGCGACTGCGGTGGCTAGCAGTGGCTGCAGCAGCAGGGTGATGGGGCTGGCACCTTTCCCTGATCAGCCCGGTCACCTCCCACAGAGGGAGGCCAGACTTCGGCTTAAGCCCACTCCCAGCGGGCCTAAGCCGTCAGTAGGACATCCCCTGAGGGCTCCCAGTCTGTGAGAGGGGGCAGGCTGGGCTGAGGGGACACCCCCCCCCCCCCCCCCAGTGCAGGAATTTCGTGCACTGGGCCCCTAGTTCAATAAATAATTATAAGTAATTACTTTGAACACTGAAGTATACAAATAGGAATCAGGTCTGGTTCCTGCTTTCAAGGAACTTAGTCTACCAGTGGATTTGAAACGTATGCAGAGATAATATACACGATACGTGAAAAATAGAATAATTGGGTTAGGTGTCACAAAAAGGATTAAACAGTGTTGTGAGAGTTCAGAGAGAGCTGAGACAGCTAGTTCCTTTGAATTAAACCAAGGAATGCTTCCTAGTAGAAAAATACATTGAATTGGACTGTAAGGAGTAGGAAGCATTGTGAAGGGTGGAAATGAAGAGAATACCAACTGAGATAGGATTGTAACTCCAAGATGCTGACTAGCTCAGCTGAAGCATGAAGAAGTTGGGGCACTTGGGCTGGAAAGGCCTCATTGTGGCCAGTCTCAAATGCCAGGTCAAAGAGCTTGGGTTCTGTTTGCTCAGAGAGTAAGATCCCTTGGAAATGATTAAGCATTAAAGGGTCTCTGTCCGTGGAAGTTTTTTAATTTGCTATTTGGACTACATGGTGAAAAGGCTATAAAAGGGAGCCCAAGAGAAAGTGGCTGCTGAGACATCTGGGCCAGTTAGCTAAGGTAGGTTCATAGAGAAATACTAATTTCAAGGCATGTTAATAGGTGTTACTCAAGAAAGGGCCTCCTCACCAAAATTAATTGGAGAAATAAAAAGTTAAACAGTTAAATGGATGTATTTGCTGGAGAGCTTTTCAGAGCCTTTAATATTGAGAACCTCAAATAGGGCAAAATGTACAATTTCTAACATGATTTCATCTTTTTTAGGGACTATCTCAAGAAACTACTGTTCTTTGGACCACATTTTAGGGACTGTTGCCCTATGCACTTAATAATGATGGCCAGAACCTGAGTGGTGGTCATATGCATGAAAAACAGTGATTAGATGAGGGATTTAGGGCAGCAGCATCTGCCGTCCTAATAACATAGTAGGCGCTCAGTAACTATACAGAAAATTAATGCATGCAAGAGTGAATTATTGATTTCTTCCCCCTGGGTCCAAGATTGCATGGTGAAACAGAAGAGGGAATGGTGTCCAAGAAGGCAGTGTGGAGGGTTTTGAGCTTTGGTTATGCTGGAAATAGTAGCGTCATGGAAAGAGGAATTGCTTTAAATGAAAGTTGATCACTTAGTGTTTCTTGAGAAGCTCTGGGAGATCCAGCCGGAGGGTTACAGCAGATGCTGGAACTGTGGGACTGTTGGAACTGTTGACTTGGAGAGAAGTCATTGTTTTTTCTCACTGAATGTATCATTTTTTAAAATGTTGGTTAAGATGTATGCTTGTTTGAATTATGGATAAATAGCAATTTTCATATATAACTTAGTCTAAGAAGATAACCATCACTGTAGTCTAAAAGAAACTTCAGGATTAACAGAGCATCCAACCTGAGGTGACAGTAGCAGGCATTCTCATCTTCATCAGTGAATTTTTTTTGCAGGCTGATTTATTTATAGAAGTTAATTAATGTTTAAGTTTAACATTTTGTTCTTTTATTCAGGTATTTGCCTTTGATTATTGCTTTTGGTCCATGGATGAATCTAACACCGCAAAGTATGCTGGTAAGTTGGCTCTCTTTCTGCAGTTGATGGTTGGGCCTCTGGCCTCTTTTTCCATTACACCTGTTTTCTTTAATTATTCTGGAGTTCTATTTTCCCCATAACATTCACAGTCATTCTTTCCAGTCTAGTGCACGGGCTTGGAAGTCAGTCAATAGATTTGATTTCAGGATTTGACTCAACCACTGAAAGTGGTTTTGCTGTAAAGCCATGGACAGGTGTTGTTATTGCTTTCAGCCTGTAAAGGGAATATTAGTATCTTCAGAGGTGCTCCAGGGATTAGAGATAATGGGGGAACCACCTCAAGTCATACATGGTAGCTGTTGTGATTGTCACATAAGAAGAGGTTTAATGTGCCATGCCTTTCCCTGTTGTTAACTTTCAGCCAATGCACAACTCTGTTAAGCCAGCAGTTCTCAACCTGTGGGTTGAGACCCCTTTGGCGGTTGAACGACCCTTTCACAGGGGTCGCCTAAGACCATCCTGCATATCAGATATTTACATTACGATTCATAACAGTAGCAACATTACAGTTACGAAATAGCAACGAAAATAATTTTATGGTTGGGTCACAACATGAGGAACTGTATTTAAAGGGCCAGAAGGTTGAGAACCACTGGATTTTAATCAAAGCACAGGTGCCATTGGCTTCCAGAACTCCCGTGCACCTGAGTGTCTGAAGCAGTCCGTGGTGATATGCACTAAACCCGTGGTCAGCAAACTTCGGCTCTCGAGCCACATGCGGCTCTTTGGCCCCTTGGGTGTGGCTCTTCCTAAGCCTTAGGAGCACCCTAATTAAGTTAATAACAATGTATCTATCTATATAGTTTAAGTTTAAAAAAATTGGCTCTCAAAAGAAATTTCAGTCGTTGTACTGTTGATATTTGGCTCTGTTGACTAATGAGTTTGCCGACCACTGCACTAAACACACCTTCCTCAGGGAAACATTGCCTCCTAGCTCCACATTTTGCTAGTGGTTTTTTCATGAGTCATGTCAGCCCTATTCTGTCAGACATAAATGACTGCAGATTTTATTATTTGTGATCATAGGTGCATCTTAGCCTTTCCTAGAAGCTAATCACAATTGCTTCAGCTTAAGAGTGAAGCATCTGATTTAGTGAAGAGAGTCTGATTCCTTCCCTCCCAATTGGGTACTCCTTTCCTGGATATATGGTCATAATGAGTGTTTTCTCCTAATTTCTACTTATAAGACTATCAGCTGAGTGACTTTTCCATTTACTTAAAAAAAAGAAAAAGTGAGGAAAGGAGAGGATGTAGGCTTTGCAGTGGTTCTCAACCTTGGCTGCACATTAGAATCACCTGGGAATCTTTTTTAAAATCCTGATTTCTGGGCCTCATCCTCCGGAAATTCTGTTTCTTTGTTACTAATGTTATGGCCTCACCCTATAACAAAGAAACAGAATTTCCGGAGGATGAGGCCCAGAAATCAGGATTTAAAAAAAAATCCCAGGTGATTCTAATGTGCAGCCAAGGTTGAGAACCACTGCTTTAGAGAGTAAAAGGAAGTTGCTTGCTAGTAAGGAATTTTATTGACAGACTTTTCCTGGCCACCTAAAGCAGATTTGTTGAGAAATTATTTGATATGTATATATTTTTCAAAAGTTAACAATCTTGAACTAGGAAAATTCCTTCAGCTCTTCACATTGGGTAAATTGGTCTTTCTTTCCAAGCATCAGTTTTACAACTTAAGCTGTGTATTTTATTAATGTGAATGAATAGTCCTTAATGTTGGTTATAATTAATGTGTCTTTTTATTGGTCCTTTGGGACTTTAGATAATAATTTCATGGAGTCTGTATCCCTAAAACCTATATAATTCTATTAACCAATGTCACCCCAATAAATTAAATTTAAAAATAAAATAATAAATTAAATAAATAAATTCTGCAGAGTCTGGAGCAGTCTGCCTTGACTGTTAGCGCTGTGTGTATTTTTGTGCTGGGTGTGTGCTTTTGGATATAAATAACCAACAAAAGTAAAACATTTCCTACTGTAACAGAAACAAATGAGGACAAATGCTATGGCTATACAAAGCCCAGTCTCATCCTGTTGCATTGATGTGATTCAGGATACAGCCAGATACATCTTTCTAAATTAGAATTCTTCTCATTCAATTCTCAAATACATTCAAGGACTGCTCATCTCTTACAGATTTAAACTGTACTTCTTGGATGGCATTTAAGGTCCTTTATTAGATAACCCCAAGTCTACACACCCCTCCCTCTGCTCCATGACTCCCTACCACCCATTCTGTACTCCAGCCCAGTGTTATTGTTTGTTCCTCTAATATAACCCAGGAAGCCAGAATAGTTCCTTAATATGCATGAATCCCCTACTGTGTATGCAGCCTAGGAAGCCTTTGAGAAATAAAAAACTAAGTTGGAAAGCAAAAGATTGCATAACAAACAACAGTAAACATTTTTAATATAATATTTAAACTCTAAATTTTACCAAGTTTTAAGTGCTATGGAAAAACCCAGGAGAAGCAAAATCTGGCAGGAGTACAATTGCCAGGGAAGGCATCCTAGAGGAGATGGGACTGGAACTAGACATGGACGCTTAGCATAGGTTTAGCCAAAGGATAGTACTAGTATAGAGGGCATCCAGGTAGGAGGAAGTGGCATGATATCAAGGACAGCACGTGGACTCAGAGATCACACCTGGGTTTACGACTCAGGATGCCTGCCTTCATTCTCTTAGACCAGTGGTCTGCAGACCGCGGCTCGCAAGCCACATGCGGCTCTTTGGCCCCTTGAATGTGGCTCTTCCACACAATACCAACTTCTGCGCATGGGCCACTAAGTTTCAATTGTACTGTACGTGTGCGCCCACACGTGGTATTTTGTGGAAGAGCCACACTCAACGGGCCAAAGAGCCACGTGTGGCTTGCCAGCTGCAGTTTGCCGACTACTGGAGACAATTTAAACTCTCGGAGATACAGTTTCTTTTTTGTAAAATGGGAAACATGGAAATGATAGTTCCTATCTCATATGCTATTAAAAAGGTTAAATAGGTAACTTAACATGCTGATTCAAGAAGGGTGTCCATAAACAGTACATCATTTGTATTATCCGTAAGTGAAGATGCAGAAGTGGGAGAGAGCGTGGTGTATAGACTCATCCGAGCAGAAGGTGCATCTTGGGGGAAGCAGTGGGAGATCCATTTATACATATTGAGTGAAGCCAAATAATAGGAAATTTTAAAGGCTAGACTAAGAAATTTAGACTGATATGGTAAAAAAAAAGGGGGGGGGACTTTTGGAGTGATGTGATTACAATAATGCCTAAGGAAGATTGTTCTTCTCTTTTCCATATCTCCTGGGATCACATCCTCCATTATTGCCCAGAGAGGCCATTCTAGCCTCCTGCAATAATCATTCATGTCCTTGAATATAGAAAAACTATTTTTTAATATATTTTTATTGATTTCAGAGAGGAAGGGAGAGGGAAAGAAAGATAGAAATATCAACGATGAGAAAGAATCATGGATCAGCTGCCTCCTGCATGCCGAGCCGGAAACCCCGGCATGTGCCCTTGACCGGAATCGAATCCAGGACCTTTCAGTCCTCAGGCTGATGTTCTACCCACTGAGCCAAACTGGCTAGGGCAGGACAAACTATTTTTTTTTTTTAATATATTTTATTGATTTTTCACAGAGAGGAAGGGAGAGGGACAGAGAGTTAGAAACATCAATGAGAGAGAAACATCGATCAGCTGCCTCCTGCATACCCCCCACTGGGGATGTGCGCGCAACCAAGGCACATGCCCTTGACCGGAATCGAACCTGGGACCCTTCAGTCCACAGGCCGACGCTCTGTCCACTGAGCCAAACCAGTTAGGGCAGACAAACTATTTTTTAAATTAAAAATAACTTTATTAAGTACAGATGATAAAATTCAAGTATGAAACTTATGATTTCTGTACCTCTTCATCATAAATAATATGTTCAGAAATATTTTTAAAGATAAAACTGATTTTTAAATATACCGATAGCCTAAAATTTACTAAATTTTAGTGTGTATGATCATATCAAATACTATGTTCCATTTAGCCCTGAAATAGGATTCTCTAGGTTTAAAGAGCAATGTCTACTTACAAAATTGTGAGTGAAAATTTCTTATTCGTTAGATACTATGACTGCCTTAGCAGAAAGTAAAATCTTGCTTGCTATCCTCTCAGGTTAGTTTACATTCTTTGTACTCTGCCTAGTACATATGTTACTAATAGATTAGTTGATGGGTAATTTGATTTCCTTTATCTTCATTAAAAAATAGCAATTCCTTCTTAATTGTGAATGGAAACATTAAGATATAAGCATTTATTCTCTGGTGGGAAATAGAGGAAATGGAGAAGGGGAAGCACATGTGTTTTAAAACCAACCTACTTGTCGGGCTCAATGAATAATGGCATCATTAATATTGAATCAGCTTGTAAGGCAGCTCTCAAAACTTGGGGGGCAGAAAGAGCAGGGGGAGAGAGAGAGAAATGTAAGTGCGTGGATTGAAGGAACAGAAAAAAACAGGGACTCTAAATTTCATGTGGTGTGTAAAATGTTCACTTCTTAATTATGTTTATGTTATGCTATTCATTAAGAGCTATAGCAAGAACTTCTTTCAGGCTTTCTGATTTAGAAATACTTAGTTCTACAATGTGTGTAATGGCATTGCAGTGGGTTGGAGTGATTGAAGGCTGTGGGCTCTTAAGTCAGACTACATGGGTTCAAATTATGGCTTCACCACCTTCTATCTGTGTAAGGTCAGGTGAGTTACTAATCTCAGTTTGCTTCTGTTTCTTCATATGTTAAATAAAGATAATAATAGTTCGGACTTTAGGACTAAATGACCTGTTCATGTGAAGTTTTTAAGCCAGTACTTGGCACATAGGGAAAACTCACATAGTATTTATCATCTTTATCATTGTCACAATTCAGGAGTAAGGGTAGTAGCATCTTTGGTAAGAAAATACATTGTACTGGTGTTTACAAGACCTGGTTTTGCCACAAGCTATAAACTTTGGGGATCTGTTTCCTCATCTGAGAAAGGAGGAGACATGGCCTAGACCAGTGATTTTCAGTCTTTTTCATCTCATGGCACACATAAACTACTAAAATTCTATGGCACATCAAAAAATATATGTTTTGCCAATCTGACCAAAAAATAGGTATAATTTTGATTCATTTACACCAGACGGCTATTGTTGTGTTGACTGTTGTCATTTTTTTATTTGACAATCTAAGGGGAAAGAGGTGCCCCTGGCTAAATATTCAGGTATTGCATGTTTTACAAATTCTTGCAGCACACTGGTTGAAAAATCCCTGGCCTAGACTGATTTCAAATTTCCTCCAGCTTTCTGATAGAACATGAATTAGACATTTTATGCTGGCCACACAGCTGTTGAAGTGGACTTTTCAGAGGCAAATCAAAGGCTTGTTTGTTAAGCCATTTGAATTACACTGAATCATGCTCTGAGACATTTTACATTTTAACTATATTATTTCTTCTTGTTTTACCTTTTGGTTATGTAGTCATAATAATGCTTGTCTAGCACATAATTCTGAGTCTTTAAAGCAAAAACCCTTGTGCCAGGGCTAAGAAAAAACAGAAGTAACCTGCAGAATTAAGCACCCAAAGCATGGCATTTCTCATAAACCCACATCCTCCCCCTGCAACCCCACATGCACATAGATACACATTCAGGATTATAAAATTATTATATTATAGCCCTAGCTGGTGTGGCTCAGTTGGTTGAGCATCGTTCCATTCACCAAAAGGTCACTGTTCAATTCCCAGTCAGGGCACATGCCCAGGTTGCAGGCTCAATCCCTGGTAAGGGGCAGGCAGGAAGCAGCCAATCAATGTTTCCCTCTTACATCAATGTTTTCTCTCTCTCTCTCTCTCTCTCTCTCCACCCCCTTTCCCTTTCCCT
The DNA here is from genome assembly GCF_028538775.1 of Myotis yumanensis. Lineage (NCBI taxonomy): Eukaryota > Metazoa > Chordata > Mammalia > Chiroptera > Vespertilionidae > Myotis > Myotis yumanensis. The sequence continues at coordinate 79,007,297 of NW_027223753.1, forward strand.
CCCTCTCCCTCTCCCTTCTTCTCTCTGTGAAATCAATAAAAACATGTTTTTTAAAAATTATTATATTAGAATAAATACTGTTAAACTTGAGGGCATCATAACAGATAATAGGTCTTTGTAAATGTTTGCATCACTACTGATGGAAAGTAAACCTTCATTCCAAAAATAAAACTCAGTCTGGTGTGGTATATCTGAGGATCAATGCAGGCATGAATATTTCCTGGCCTGAAAGAGTCTAAACCAGCGATGGCGAACCTTTTGAGCTCGGCGTGTCAGCATTTTGAAAAACCCTAACTTAACTCTGGTGCTGTGTCACATATAGAAATTTTTTGATATTTGCAACCATAGTAAAACAAAGATTTATAATTTTGATATTTATTTTATATATTTAAATGCCATTTAACAAAGAAAAATCAACCAAAAAAATGAGTTCACGTGTCAGAGGTTCGCCATCACTGGTAAACTATTGACTTAGAAATTATATAACAATTCTTTCCATATGGCATGTTGCTCAAATTTGCTGAAGCCATGTGTTTTCAGGCATAGTTAATGCCCTGCAGTTCAGGAGAAAGATGGTACTCCTGCTAGCGTTTCTTTATCCTGTGAGGGGGCAGCTGAGCGCCTCCCAGCCTGGGCCGTTGCTGTGGGGAGAGCAGCCATGTTTGATTCTGTTCCCATGATGGCAGATTTTATGTGCACAGAGGTAGAAATGGTTTCTGTGTCACATTATTTAACTGTGCATCAAAATTTACATTCTAAAAATGTTTAACCATGTATCATAATCTGCATTCTAAAAGGTGACAGTAGCTAAAATAGAACTAATGTTTTTAGCTGAGTTCCAAAATAGTTGTTTTAGCATACTGTATTGATGTTTTTACTGTTAAAGTATACATGAAATGCTCCGCAAGTGCTGTGCACAGAGTAAATACTCAGTAATCATTGGTTGTTAGGTTTATCAAAATCGTAGTTATTAGGAGCTATGGTGGTTGACTGCTTAAAAAGTTTGTTAGATTCATTATAAATGGTGCATGCCACCTTAAAATACATTTATGAAACAATTTAATTGCAAAATCCTTCTTGATTTTTCTTTTATGTAGTCTTTTACAAGTTGTCAAACCTAATTTGGCAGTTCTTTTTAGTGACTCATCTTTCTTAAGTTGCTCCTAAGAATTCAGCTTAGTTTTCTTAGAATTAGCAACTTTTTGCATTTGTTAACTAAATTATATAATTACAGAGAAGTACTACTGACGTAAACCAGTTTAGGAGCAAACACAACTGACCTTGTGTAAGAACGTAACTCAGCTGGTGGAGTCCAGAGAGCAGTCTCGCAGCTGGGCAGTTTCACATGCAGTGGGCGTGCTCCAGTGTTTTCTACACGTGGAAGAGAGAATGCTGGTTAATTCAGAGAAATGAATAAGTGAAGGTCAGTTAAGTAAAGTTCTCTGAAATAAATGAGCTAAGTTAATATTTTGTGTGTTTTTTAAAGCATGCGTATATGTAGCTATTTTTAAGCCCACTTGTCCACACGTAAGAAACGTCCAGATCTGTAGAGAATTTTTGTGAGTTTATTTGAGCTAAACTGACTACAATTGCCAAGAAGCAAAATCTAAACAGTTTGAAAATGTTTCTGGCAATGGCAGTTTTGCAGCTTATTTTATACATTGGAATCAAAGGAGGAGACATAAGGGAGGTTACATGAAATCCATCGGTAACAGGTTAGGGAGGTGGGAGAAAGCAAAGTGGGGAGATCTCTGGGATTGGATGAAAAGTAAGCCTGAGACACAGACTTCTTTTACATTGGTGGGTACAGGACAGTTAATAATGATCATCTACAGCACATAGAGATGGTGTGTGGGGAACAAGTTAACAATGAAGGGCTCTGTGGTCTCCAGCTCTGATGCCAGGTGGTCCAGAAAAGGGGGATGACTCTGACATTTCAAAGGTATATTATCTTGGATGCAAAAGGACAATAGAGCCCTAGCCAGGTTGGCTCAGTGGATAGTGTCAGCCTGTGGTCTGAAGGGTCCCAGGTTCAATTCCAGTTAAGGGCACATGCCTGGGTTGCAGGCTTGATCCCCATTGTGGGATGTGCAGGAGGTAGCCGACCACTGATTCCCTCTCATCATTGATGTTTCTTTCTCTGTCTCTTTTTTACTCTCTCTCCCTCTCCCTTCCTCTCTAAAATAATAAAAATATATTTTTTAAAAAAGAAGAAATGATCACTGTTTAAAAAAAAAAAAAGACAGTAGACAGGCTACTTAGGTAAAGACTGACCTTTGTGAAGGAAGCCGCAGGCCAAGGTTGTGACTAACTGCCAAAACTCACTTTTAGTGAGAAATTTTTATGTTCAGACTATCCTTTATGGTTATTTTTTTAAGGGCCCCTCATATAGGCTTCCCCTGAGCTTGTCAGGTTTAGTATGTGGCCCCTTTTTCATCCACACACCCACCTTCTTCCACACTTCCTTTCTTTCTCTGTATATATTCCTTAGAATAATATTTATTGGCCCCCAGAGACATCATGTAACTTAATTATATTTAGAGGGGAACATAGCTCTGAGCAACAGGCTCCCAGCACTGTGCACATCTCTATACCTGCAGCAGATCATTTTGCAACACCCAGCTGAGTAGAAACTTTATTGTCCTCATTTTATAGATGAGGAAACTGAGGTTCAGAGCCCCTGCTACCTGTGAGCGAGCCGAATGCAGTGGCAAGCATAGATTTTGGTCAGTGACAGTGATGCATGAAGACTATAGATTCTACCGCAAGCTCAGGCTCTCCTCTCTTCTCTCATCCCAAGAGAGGCTCTGTTCAGCAAATCAGATAGGAGTGCTCTGACTTGGAACCTAGCCAGGAACAATACTGATGGCATTCTTCCTCCTGTCAGAGTCCTAAATGCCTGTGTTTGGTTTGGGCTTTGCCTTAGCCTCCCCTCAAGTGCAGTAGATGTTGTGCACCCCACAGTCCAGAGATGTCAAGTCAAGCCTGCTTCTATATAAGAGGCAGACAGTGTGAAACACTGTTGATCAGGTAGAAATAAAGAACATTGGCTGCTTCCACAGTTGTTTTATGTGAAAAAACCCTCCTGAATAACTCCACAACCTTTCTATTACACAATATTCACAGGTAAGGTGGTTTATTTATTTCTTTCATCCTGGGTACCAAGCCCCCCCCCCATTACCCCCCATGAGTCAGCCACTTCCTCTGGCAACAGAAAAGGCGCCGAGCTTCAATGCCAACTCCTGACTATCCCAGCTCTGTCACTGGGGTGGAAACATCCATCTGGGTGAGTCACCCACGCCATGCCGCAAGTCAGACTCCCAGGGACTGCAATGCTGATCGCTCTTGGATGCCACCATGGAACTTTTACCCTCATGGCCCAGTTTCTTAAGATCCTTTTACCAGCAGGTGCCTTAATGGCAAACTACTGTAGTTGATTAAAACTTAAACCTCATGTCACCAAGTTAAGCCTTAGTTCCTTTATCTGAACTCTATAGTTTTGGGTCATTTAACTTAACCCAGGTTTAAAGTCACTGCATGTGACACTTTCTGAGAGTTGCACTGTTTGAGAAAGGGGTTTACTGAAACCTGGTTCAAGTTAGGTGCATCCCTCATCCCCCCAGGTATGTGAGAAGGACCTGTCCGCTCTTGCGCCGTCCAGGTGCTCTGACTTGGAGCTGAGCCACCTGCCAAGTTCAGACTCATCAAAATTGCTATGGCTGTCAGCCCTGTTTAGAAGTGGAAAAACACCCTCACAAATGAGAAGGCCTAAGAATTCCAAATCACAAATATTGAGCTTAACCTTTTTTTTTTCTACATTAACTCCGATGAGAACCAGACAGTGTTTAAACTGATAAAATGATTGATCGTGTTAAAATCTTGAGTGCACTTTGTGCAGCTACTTTAGGCAAATGAGAAATATTTTGTGTATATGTCATGTCCAGCCTTGTATTGCCATACCTCGTATTTTATTCAGCCATGATCTACATGAGGCTGCCTTGCTTAACGCAAATTGCAAGTAAGACAGGGTATGACCTCCCATTTTTTTCTCCCATTTCTTAGAACATAGCCCACTGTGATGTTTCACCTGGTGCCTCTTCGGTAGCCAGATGTGAGGCATATGGAGATAGGTGCATGTTCCCTCCCATCCCTAATTTCTCTTCTTCTGTGCTTTGCTGTCAGGGCCCTGCTATGGGGAGGGAATTGCCTTGGTTACTGAGCTCCCAAAGCACATGCCAGGAACTTTGAGTCCACTGCTGCTATTCCCAGTAGGGCAGGTTATGCATAATGTGGAGACTCGGTGTTAGCTTTTCAAAGATCTGTATCACATGTGACTCAGGGCTGGGTGGGTCAGTCGGTAACTGTGCTTGCAGAAATTCTACACAGGAGCCTCTCTACTGTTCTGACATTGTGTTATGGGTTGCTTTGGGCATGCCTGTGTTTTAAGACTTGTCCACACAGTTATAGGAGGTCTAATCATAAACCCCACAGAGGAAATTGGCATCTTGGTCATGGTTACTAACAAGCGAGGTCAGGTTTGTTCTGTGGCTCCCTGCATCAGGCCTGTGGAGCTGACTTCTGCAGAGTGGCCACCTCTGCTCTGGCATCAGTCCAGCTGAAAAGCCTCAAGGCTTTATACTTGGCTTGTCTGGGATAGAAGCATATTCCTCGATCCTCCTTCCCACAGGACTTCTGAACTTTCCCTTATGGGCTGGTCCGAGTCCCCTAGACAAACAGCACTTCTTTCTGTTTAAGTGTAGTCGGGAAACATTTAGCGTGTGGATAGTGCATCTTTTGTGGATTTCTTGATTCCCACCACCCAGTATAAATACTCCTTTCTTATGTGAACTTGGCTTCTTAAAGCAGTCGGCAAGTGTTTTTTTCCTATGATGAAAAAGGGGACTGCTGTGTTTAAAAAATAGAAATGAACAAAGCAAAAAACCTTCAGTCTTTTGGATAAATCAGACTCTCTTTGGATCTACTTTGAGATCTAATGTTTTCTCTCTATCACCGAGTGAATTGTAGCCACCGTTTGTATTTCGTGGCGAGCTGGTCCTGTTAAGGACCCTAAGAGGCTGTATAAAGAGTCTACGGTGCCTTTTCAGGCTTGTTTGGCAGCCTGGTCTTTTTCATAGTTGTCTCTTATTGTACTGGTGGTGCCCTGAAAGTCCCCAAACCAAAAAACTTGATGAAGTATAACCCCAGCCAAGGATTCATACAGCTAAAAGGGCACCGGAATAGAAAATGAAGGGAAACTTTATAAGGATATGTTTCTAGTCACAATTTTATTGATATGATCTTAGGTTGTTTTTCCCCCATACCTTTCTGCGATATGTTAATGTTGTAAAAGAATGGCAAATATTTTTCCTGCACTGAACAACATGGATTGGCAAGTAATGGTTCCTTATTCCTCTCCTCATCATGACCCAAAACACACATATACCCTTAACACACACATATCCCTCACATAACACACCCAACACACACACACCCAACACACACACACACACACACCATACACACTTGTTTTTCTCAATGGAATTTTAAAAATGGGACCTCTATGGGATCTAGAGAAATAGCAATAAATGGTAATAAATGATTCCTTTAATTTTTTTCCAAAAATAGGCGTCTTTTATCTTTGAAATTGGATTACCTCAAAAAATTGTTGCAAAGATGGGGCAACTTTTTAAGGAAAATGAGATAATCACCTCCTTCTCTATCCCGGAATTAATTATAGTAGATGAAAGGTTTAAGGGGTGACATTAATAATAATATTAACTAAAATATATTCCAGACTTATAATGGCCAGGCACTATGGTAAGGGCTTTACCTGTATTGCCTCATTAAATCATACAGCAGCCCAGTAGGTAGCAGCTATTATTCCTGATTTACAATGAAGAAATGAAAAGCTTGCCCAAGGTTACACAGCTAAGGAGTAGAGTTTGAAATAAAACTGTAAAAAACAAAAACAACAAAACTGGAAGAAAATATGGGTGAATACCTATATAATTTGGTATAATCCAAAGGATTTAGGAATCACAACATATACCATAGGTGGAAATTATAAAGGAAAAGATGAAAGATTTGAATATGCAAGACCAAATGCTTCTGTATGATAAAGAACAACATAAGACCAAAAAGAAAAATATTTACAACATACAATAGATCAAAGGTTGATATCCTTACTATATGATGAGCATTTTGAAATTAATAAGTAAAAAAAATCAATGACAAAACCAATTTATTTATTAAAATAAACATAGGACTCAACCAATTTATTAAAGAATAAATTCAAATGGGCAATAAACTATGAAAAGGAAAATTTTAATCTAACAAAACAGGAGGGTTTTTTTTCCTACTGACAGTCAAAACAAGGAAGAATGATAATAGCTAGTATCGAGGGTCTAGCAAAAAGGACTCATGCATTACTAAGAGGACTTAGTAATTTGATTTTTTGGAGTTTTGCCAAGTAAAGTCAATAGAAAAGTGCACAAAGGTAAATATGTAAGAATATTACAGAAAAAAAAAGAAAAAGGAAATAATCTAAATATCCATAATAGAGAACTGATTATATCTGCTAAAAATACCATGAAAGCTTGAGCAGCTATAAAACAATGTTAATGTTGATGTATCTTTGCAGGGGTGGGAGAGTATTCCTTATTTCTTGTCTTTAAAGAGAATAAATTTCCCTGGAGACATGAAACCATATAAAATGTATTCCAGTCTCTCTAGACTCTAGTCTTGCTTATATTTGTAAAAAATACATGAACTTTACAATAATTCTTTTTATTTATTCTTTTACAAATTGTGCTTCAAGATAGTTATTTAAGAATGAAAAGGGGAAAAATTCTTTCCAGAAACACAGAATAATTGTTTTCTACTTTTTCATAGTCCATTTGTGTTTTCCAAATTTTCACTTCCTACTCTAACTTAAACCTTTATTAAATATGATAAACATGAATTATATTGTGTTTGTCAAATGTAACTAAATAGCTACCTTAAAGAATTTGATTTTTTGGAAAGCATATGTAAATATTTAGTGAAAATCAGAGAGATTAGCTTATTTTTTCAGTCCCACATTTTTTTTTTCAAGATTCAGGAGGTTATTGTATGTGTCAGCAAAAGTATAATCTGTGATTTTTTTAATTACAATTATCCAATTAGTAGGTGCATACCATGTCGACATGTTTATTCACACCACAGTGCTTTATTGTTAACAAAGGCTATTGTGGTCTTTAGGGGCTCATTAGAATTTCAAAAACAGTCATAATTTGACCAAAGTGTAACCTGTAGTACAATTAAATATTTCTTTTTTAAGTTCAACACACAATATTTTGATGCCTCAGTCATCGCTAATGAAAAAGAGGTTCCCAATTAAATGTCAGTCTTTACAGCAATGTCAACATAGGAATGTCTGTCCTACTGTGTGCCACTCACTCTGCAAAGATGCAGCAACTCCTGTTTTTAAAGGAGCTCGCAATGCATTGGTAGAGAAAAAAACATAGCGCTGTCTGATGAGTTCTGGGAGATTGTAGAAAATACCATGGAGCTGAGGAGGGAGCAGCTGATTTCCAATGTCACAGAGCATGAAGCCACCAATTATGGATGGGCATCAGCCTTGACATTCGGAAGCCAATACAGACAGACCCAGGCCCTGCCACAAACCAGTGGTGTGATCTTGGCAAATGACTTACTCTTTTAGAGCCCCAGTCTCCTATGGATCACAGTCTATATCCACTCTACCTGGGTATTGCAAGAATTCACTGATATAAAATATGTAATGTATACTACACACAGAACAGTTGATAAAAATTCTCTTCTTCTCAGTAGCATAACTAATAACATTATACAAATTAAATAGGTTAATTCACACCCTATTTAGTATTTACAGTAATTTGGACCTAGGCTAAACTGAAGTTTATTCTTAAATTTTTGTATCCTGGAGAATTCTTTGATCTTTTGGTTTATTTTTCATGCAGTTTTAGTGTACACATTCTGAGTTGGTATTTTATTTTCACTTGACATATCACAAACCTATTTCATGTATCTCTATAGCATTGTTTCTTTTTTTTCAAGTAATGATCTTTAATTTAAAGGCTATTCCTACCAAGGAAAAAGAAACATTGTGATTTTTCCCTTGAAAGGACATCAAGAAAATAATTCCTCATCATTTTAGCCTCTCAGCATCAGAAACCAGAAGTAATACGTTTCACCACCTGAGGTATCAATTCTTAATTGGTTAATGACTCCCGGCTCTGTGCAGCCAGTGGTGTAAGCTCTTTGACCAGTTCTTCTCTGCAGTTGAGTCCTTTCATCAACTCAAACTCTTGCTTGCTTTCAAGTTGCTAAATATGAATTGATCTATAGATTCAATGCAATTCCCATTAAAATACCAATGGCATATTTCACAGACCTAGAACAAACTCTCCAAAAATTCAGATGGAATAAAAAAAAAGACACCAAATAACCATAGCAATCCTGAGAAAGAACAAAGTTGGAAGAATCACAATACCAGATATAAAGCTACATTACAAGCAACTGTCCTCAAAACTGCCGGCTACTGGCACAAGAACAAACCTATAGACCAATGGAACAGAACAGAGAACCAAGAAATTGACCCAAGTCATTACACTCAACTAATATTTGACAGAGGAGGCAAGAGCATACAATGGAGTCAAGATAGTCTCTTCAATAAATGGTGTTGGGAAAATTGGTCAGATACATGCAAAAAAATGAAACTAGACCACCAACTTACACCATACACAAAAACAAACTCAAAATGGATAAAGGACTTAAACGTAAGACGGGAAACCGTAAAAATCTTAGAAGAATCCAAAGGCAGCAAAATATTACACATGTATCATAGCAGTATCTTTACCAATACAGCTCCTAGGACAATGGAAACTAAGGAGAAAATAAACAAATGGGACTACATCAAAATAAAAGGCTTCTGCACAGCAAAAGAAACCATAAACAAAACAACAAGAGAGCCCACTGCATGGGAGAACATATTTGCCAATGTTAAATCTGGTAAGGGTTTAATCTCCAAAATTTATAGGGAACTCGTATAACTTAACAAAAGAAGATAAACAATCCAATCAAAAAATGGGCAAAGGATCTAAATAGACAGTTTTTGAAAGAGGATGTACAAAAGGCCAAGAAACATATAAAACATGCTCAAAGTCACTAATCATCAGATAAATGCATATCGAAATGACAGTGAGGTACCATCTCACACCTATCAGAATGGCTATCATCAACAAATCAACAAATGACAAGTGCTGGCAAGGATATAGAGAAAAAGGAACCCTTGTTCAGTGCTGGTGGGAATGCAGACTAGTGCAGCCATTGTGGAAAACAATATGGTGTTTCCTCAAAAAATTAAAAATGGAACTGTCATTTGACCCAGTAATACCATTTCTAGGAATATATCCCAAGAAATCAGAAACACCAATCAAAAAGGATATATGCACCCCTATGTTTATAGCAGCACAATTTACAATAGCTAAGATTTAGAAACAGCCTAAGTGCCTATCAGCAGATGAGTGTATTAAAAAACAGTGGTACATCCATCTACACAATGGAATACTATGCTGCTGTAAAAAAGAAAGAATTCCCATTTGCAACAGCATGGATGGACCTGGAGAGCATTATGCTAAGTGAAATAAGCCAGTCAGAGAAAGATAAATGATCTCACTAATTTGTGGAATATAATGAGCAACATAAACTGATGGACAAAAATAGATCCTGAGACCTAGAACCATTGAACAGATCATCCAACCTCAGAGGGAAGGCGGGGGGCGGGGAAGAGATCAACCAAAGGACTTGTATGCATAATCCATGGACACAGACAGTAGGGGGGTGAGGGCATGTGCTGGGGGTGGGAATGGCCAGGGAGAGGTCAATGGGTGAAAAAGGAGACATACGTAATACTTCAAACAATAAACATTTTAAATTTAAAAAAATAAAAATAACTTACTGTCTTAGAAATAAAAGTATTGCAGTCATGTGTATGGTCAGGATGTTTGACTATCCAAGTCTAAAGCACCTTGTCTCCACCCTCATCCACTCTTCCTGGGGACTGGTTAACCACTGTGGACGTTCACACAGGATTGCTCCAGTCATCTCTGTGTGCCAGGAGAGTGGTTCTGTTAGAATGCCTTCAAGTGGTACTTGTGAGGACTGCATTCACTTCTCACAAGCCTGTGTTTAATTCCCAGTCTTCTACACCACAGTGCTCAGCTCTGAATGTAAGGCCAGCCTCTGGGCATGGACCTTGGGAATACCTATGGAATAAGGAAGGTCCTTTGAGAAAATCTATGGGGAAAAAATATTGATGTGTATGAAAGGTCAGCAACAGAGTGGGTCAAATATTTTCTTCGTAAGCACAAGGCTTTAACATAAAAGCAGTTTTGAAAGTGTGTTTAGTAGATAGTAATTTGACAATACCTTCTTCTTTAGTCTTCTCAACAAACCATGTGTTTAGCAAAGCCTCTTATAATTGTACTTAAAATAAAAATAAAAAAAGGCCACGTATTCCACCAGCATGTTTTGAATACCTCTTAGATACCAGGCTCTGTGCTAGGTTGTTGGAAGACAGAAATAGTGAAGTAAGGTTATATAAATTTGGTGTATAAATTTGATAAATTTTCTTCCAATCCATATTTTTTACTTTAGTATCCATAGATTTCTCTCTCTGTCATACACACACACACACACACACACACACACACACTATTTGATGTAAGTTTTTATATTATACTAGGGGCCCAGTGCACGAAATTCGTGCACTGGGGGGCGGGTATCCTTCAGCCCAGCCTGCCCCCTCTCACATACTGGGAGCCCTCAGGGGATGTCATAGTGACTGCTTAGGCCCGCTCCCTGCTCCCCTTGGGAAGTGGGCCTAAGCAGCAGTCTGGCCTCCCTTTGTGGGAGGTGACCGGGCTGATCAGGGGAAGGCACCAGCCCCATCACCCCGCTGCTGCAGCCACCAAGGTGTTTTCATCAACACAGACTCCAGTCCCTTTACCATGAAAAAATGACAACTTTCTTTAGGCATTTTCAAGATGTGTCTTTCATAGGATATGACATTTCTTTATTATTTTTTTTTTGTCCTCACCTGCGGATATGTTTCCATTGATTTTTAGAGAATGTGGAAGAGAAAGGGAAAGACAGAGAGAAACATCAAAGTGAGAGGAACACTTTGATTGGTTGCCTCCTGCATGAGTGCTGACCTGGGCCCCCGCCAGGGAAGAGCCGGCAACCTAGGTACATGCCCTTGGTCAGAATTGAACCCAGACCCTGTGTAGGCAGGCCAAGGCATTATCCACTGAGCCAAACCGGCTAGGGCAGGATATGATATTTCTTAGCCCCTCCAGCAGCAGACCTTCATTTTTTTCTCCAGGAGTGAGGTGGAAAAACCCTATATCACCTTCTTGGATTTTATTACCCAAGTTACTAAGAATATTACCAGTGGCATACAGGGAGCTTAGCCAATGAGCCGTCAGAAAAGGTGTTTCCTCTGTAGTTCACACCGATCCCCGGCTCAGCCCCTGCCCAGGACTAAGGCCTCTGACCGGGGCGTTAGGCCTGGGCAGGGGACCCCAGTCCTGTGCGATTGCTGGGCTGGCTCCGCCTCCCCGGGTGGCATCTGGCGCTGCCCACCCCGCCTCCCTGGTCCCGATCTGCAGCCCGGATCCTGTGGGCGATGTCTGGCACTGCCTACCCCACCTGCAGTATGCAAATTTACCGGCCATCTTTGTTGGGTTAATTTGCATACTCTTCTTATTGGCTGGTGGGCTTAGCGAAGGTATGGTCAATTAGCATCTTTGTCTTTTATTAGTGTAGATGTACTACAGTCTTAACATGACTTCTTTTATTCAACAATGATTTTGAATTCTAGCATTGTTTATACACAAATTCTTAGGTTTATCTGTTTGTTTTTACATGACTTGTAGTATTATATCATATAAAATAGTCGCTTTATCCACTCCCTTACAAATGGGCATTTAACTTGATTCCAACTTATAGTCAAATAAATAATGCTGCTATGAGCATCCTTTACAAGAGTCCCTTGTGTCTCTAGGCTAGATGCCTCACAGTGGGTCAGACAATGAGGGAAGATTTCCTTTTATAGGTGCTGTTAGGTTTTCCTTCACAATGGCTGCATTTGTTTATTCTTACAACAGCTTGTGAAAATACCTATTTCCTCAAACCAGCTATAGTTCATGTTGTCAACATTTTAGTTTTTGTCAGTCTAAGGGTTGAAAATATATTTTATTTCACATTTACACATTTTTAAGAGTTCGATTCTGCAACCAAGATATGTCATAGTATAACAAAGGACTGCTAAAATTAGATCCAACTTTGCATAAAAGAAGAAATATACCCAAAAGCTTTTATTTATTTATTTTTTGTTTTGTTAATCCTCACCTGAGAATATTTTTCCATTGATTTTTAGGGATAGTGGAAGAGAAAGGGAAAGACAGAGAGAAACATCGATGTGAGAGAGACATATTGATTGGTTGCCTCCCGCATGTGCCCTGACCAGGGCCTGTCCAGGGAGGAGCCTGCAACCGAGGTATGTGCCCTTGACTGGAATCGAACCCAGGACCCTTCGGTCTGCAGTCCAAAGCTCTATCCTCTGAGCCAAACTGGCTTGGGCCCAAAAGCTTTTATTATGTTGCATTATTTCCAAATGTAAAAGAAATTGTCATGTAGGATAAAAAGGTTAAATGGGCTCATTTTTTCAATAAATATTAATTTAAAATTTTGTACTAGGCACCAGGATTACAAAGATAAACAGATTATAGTCTCTGACACAGTCAGAGGATATCATGCCATTGTAGGCAAGTGGTACTTAAACCAGTAGTTTCTGCAAAGGCTGTAATAGTGGATGTTCTGAGGACTGTAAGAGCATGGCAGAAGGAGAACACCATTTTCATTCTCTTAATCATGGTGGAATGAATCACCAATTTCAAAGAGTGGTAAAAGAAACCTTAAGTGTTTAAAAAGATTTTCAGACTTTTCAGCTGAATGCTACGGATGCTATCGTAATATTTACTAGTATATTAAATGACAACTCCCCCAAGAGCTGCAGTAAGCTATAGACAGGCTCACCAAAGAGAGCTTGTCCCTGAACCCCCCGTGAGAACACAGGTGAGAGGTGTCTGTGCTCAACTCATCACCTCCACCAGCAATAAACGGCTTCGAAGCACATGGCAGGTACTTATCCCCATGCTACGTGCAGAGGTGCACGCATATACCGAAACGTGTATGGCATGGTTCCTCATCATGAGAATCCAGCTCAGAATCCAGATGAGGAAATAAGAGAATTCATGTTTCATGACATTTTAATGCTAACTCATGAGAAGAAATGAAACCAAATTTAAATGATACTTCCATATGGCCTACTAACAATGGGAAGGAAACTTTAATGCCTTGAAGAGAAATGCCTTAGATTACAGTGGTTCTCAACCTTGGCTGCACATTAGAATCACCTGGGAATCTTTTTAAAATCCTGATTTCTGGGCCTCATCCTCCGGAAATTCTGTTTCTTTGTTATGGGGTGAGGCCACAACAATAGTAACAAAGAAATAGAATTTCCGGAGGATGAGGCCTAGAAATCAGGATTTTAAAAAGAGTCCCAGGTGATTCTAATGTGCAGCCAAGGTTGAGAACCACTGCCTTAGAAGGAAGCAGTAGGTAGAATCATAAATCGATCCAGGTACTGAGCTATAGTTAAGAAGAATAAATAAAATGGCATGCATTAAGCTAGTAACTTGGTCCTACACATGGTAGGCACACAATAATTCACTTTTAACATCGTTTTGAAGTTAGAGAATGCTGTTAACTGAGACTCAGTTATTAATACAAATATGTCAAGAAACATCTTTTTTTTTTTTCTTTTGTAGGTCAAGAGGTGGTTTTCAAGTGCCTTGGGGAAGGAATTCTTGAAAAAGCCTTTCAGGGGTATAACGCTTGTATTTTTGCCTATGGACAGACAGGTAAGTCCTTGCTTTTATTTACAGTCAATGATATTACATGTGCATTTCTTAAAACATAGAGGTAGAAAACACTTTGGGAAGCAACAGAAAAAATGCTTCTGCCTTTGTGGTTTAACTGAATTAGGAATTAGGTGATCAAAAGGAACCCTCTTTTTGATGACTCAACAGTTTTGGTAATTGAGTAATTTTAGTGTTAATGAGCAAACCTGGTTTCAAACTATTAAATGTAATTTTCCTAAATTATAGCTTTAACTTGTATTTGAACTAGAAAAATAATTACCATTTTCTCAGTACAAATCTTATAGTAAAAACTATTTTTAAAAACTCTTGGCATCATCCTATACAGAGGACTGTCGCTGGGATACAGAATGATGATGGATTACTACACCTAGGCTCGTGGCTCAGTTGGTTGAAAGAAGTAAAACAAAAACATACTAGTGTCTCAGCCATTAATTCTCTGAACCACCATGATTTCAACTATAAAATTAGAATAAATCCATCAATCATAACAATACTGCCTCTGGTCACATTGCAGGACAACTAGGACACTCAGATAAGAGAATATATATCAAAGCACTTTCACAAACAAAATAGTTTTGGATAAATACTGTTAATGTTACTTGATACTATATTTGCTGCTTACAATGGTTATATTTGTGTTTTCCACCTGTAGATGAGGTGCCCTCTGGATCTCACAATGAGAGTGAAACTAGAAGCCATGAGTGTAATAGAAAGAAGAGTAGCCTTGGTCTGGGGAGCAGGGTGGAGGGGGTCAATGAGGGAAGGGGGAGGGAGACATCTGTAATACTTTCAACAATAAAGAACATTTTTTTAAAAAAGAAAGAATAGTAACCGTATTGTTTGAGGGTTGGCCCTGGAGGCCAAGTTTGCCTCTTCCACTGTGACCTTGGATGATATATGTAGAAGACTTATGTGGTGGAATCATTACATTTTGCTTCCTTGTTTATGCTCCTTTCTTTCTGCTTGCTCTTCTCCAGGCTCAGGAAAATCCTTCTCTATGATGGGCAATGCTGAGCAGCTGGGCCTCATCCCAAGGCTCTGCTGTGCTTTATTTAAAAGGATCTCTCTGGAGCAAAATGAGTCACAGACCTTTAAAGTGGAAGTATCCTATATGGAAATTTATAATGAGAAAGTTCGAGATCTTTTGGACCCCAAAGGGTAAGTTAGTGGGTGAAATTAAGCTTGTACTAGAGGTAATAATTTTAAATGATCCTAAGGCTAAAGCTTCAAGTGAAAATTTATTTGAGCCTTGGTCACTACTCTGGTTTCCGTTCATTTACTGAGGAATCATCAGCTCTCCAAGCCAGTTGGTATGCCCAGTATACATAGTTTATACCAGCGGTCGCCAGCCTTTCGGACCTCATGGACCACCAGTTGGCGACCACTGGTTTATACCATATTCATGTATAATGTTGCTTATATATGCCATTTAAAAAAGATGTTTTTGCTATTTGTATTATTTTGGCCACCATGGTTTATTCATAAAAATTGAGTTAAAATGTCACATTGGCCCTGGCCGGTATGGCTCAATTGGTTGGAGTATCATCCTGTACACCAGAAGGTCAGGGGATCAATTCCTGGTCAGCGCCTATAGCTAGGTTACAGGTTCGATCCTGGTCAGGGCATGTAAGGGAGGCAACAGATGGATTTCTCTCTCTCTCTCTCTCTCTCTCTCTCTCTCCCCCTCCCTCCCTCCCCCCTCCCTCCACTTCCCTCCCTTCTGTCTCTAAAAACCAATGAAAATGTCCTCGGGTGAGGATTTAAAAAAAAGACACATTGGTCCTTCCATTTGCATTGGGAAGCAGCACCTCTAAATTGGAGGTAAAGTAGTTGAAGGATTGAAATCACCCAGCCCAGGCAAGTCATTCTCTTCCCGGGCTATGCATTGAAATCAGGGGGAGGGCTTTTAAAGATACACCGGCCTGAGCCCCACCCACATAGGCTAGGATTCAGTAGACATAGGGGAAAACCCATGCATCTGTATTTTTAAAAAACTAGGTGATAAAAACAAAATGAGTTTGATTCATAGAAGGAGAGGGCCATTAACTTTTTTTAATTAAATGTTTTTTACTGATTTAAGGAATATATATTTATAAAATTTAGAAAATGGGCAATATGTAAGAAGAAATTAAAATGACCTATAATCCCACCACTCAAAAATAACCACTGTTAATACTTTGGTGCATTTTGATCCTGTATTTCAAATTATGGTGTGTGTGTGTTGAAGTCATTCTCTAAATATAATTCAGTATTCTGAATTTTCTGTGTAACATAATGAACACTTTCTCTTGTTATTAAAACTATTTTAAGTGCTTTTAGCAGCTGTATAATTAAGGTTATAATCGAAGGTATAAGATCAAAATTATGGGTAGTAAAGAGTAACCCAGTCATAGGAAATGTTTATGAACTATTTAATGCATGTGGAAGAACATTTATAACACATGTAAGATATAAAGAATAATAAAACCAAAGACTATCCTACATGTTCTTTAATAAATAGAACATGACCAATATTTTTGAAGCCTCCTATATGTTCCTCTTGGATCTCATTCTATTCTCTACCCCTTCTTATCTTCCTCTTCTTTAAAGTTAATGCATACTTTTGCATAATCCTTAACTGTGTGTGACATCATAGTTATACGTGTCCTTTGGTGACTTACTCAATGATTCGTTCATTCTGATATATTGAGTAATAAGGCATTACCTTTTACTACTCTTTAGTATTGCGTTGTATGATTATACCATAATTTATTTACCCCCATTTTGATATATTAAGTAATAAGGCATTACCTTTTACTACTCTTTAGTATTGCATTGTATGATTATACCATAATTTATTTATCCCATCTCCTGTCATTTGTGTAGTTGTCACTTTTTACCACTGCAGTGCTGCTCTGAGCATTCTTGTACAGTTCTCCTGGTGTACAAATGCATGCGTTTCTAAGGACTACATCTAGGGGTGGAATTGTAGGTCAAAGATAAAGATACTGAATCTTTAACTTTATTTGGTACTGTGGGACTGTTTTCCAAAGTGATTGTACCAGTTCACATTCCCAGCAGCAGTGTTCACGAATTCCAGATGTCAGACGCCATCACAGGCACTTGATATTGTGCTAAATTGACTTTTTCTGGCTCATGAGTAGCATTAAAGATTCTCTGGTTGTGCAAGCAGAGTGAGCTGAGTTCTGGGTCTGTGTGCATCAAAGTCGCCCTTGTAAATGTGTGCATTTGGTCTGTCCCTGTTTAGAGTATAGAAGAATTGCTCATTGTCACATTGAATTTGCCATCATTAAAGTTAGTAATACCTATTTTGTAGGGTTGTAAGATTAAGTGGGAAATCTAAAATGTTCTTAGAAGGCCTTGGGAAGCATCAGTGGTTCTTAGATCTTTTTTCCCACACTTGAGTGATGCTAAGCACTGACTCTTGATTTGAAAGGTGATTGATATCTGATGCCATGAAAAAGATGACTGACATAGACAATATAGTCATAATCTGTGTCGCTTTGCTTTTCATCTCAATCACCTGTTGATACACTGTTCAAATGGGTCCCAAACCATGTTTGCTATTTAAAATTTAAAAGAGCCCTAAAATCTTCACCAGCAGAGGCAATTCTAAAGGCAGGATAAATATCAGTAACTGCAAGCAACTGCTGTGCTGTAATATCACTTTCTGTATGAAATTGTCAGCATCGAAGCAGCATAAATCAATATAGACTTGGAAGAGAAAATTAAAAATAAAACAAAACACTTCAATATTGTTTACTGTGTGGTCCAAATATTAAGATATTATTTACTGAGAATGTGCTTATTTATGAAATAGCCTTGAGTTGTTAAATTCAGTTCTGGAATGTGCTTCGCCTTGTCTTCTTTTTTTTTCCTCCTGCGAAGTTCATCTACTAAAGCAAGTTGGCCTAACCTAGTATTCTGTGTGCCAGCTGTTTAGTTTGGAAGAGGAGATAGAAATTTTAAAATAGCAAGTTACTTTAAATAGAAGTCAGAGTATAAAAGACATTTCTGGAAAAGAATGCTGTCTTGCTGATCTAAATAAAGTAGCTTTTAGGACATTTTTTTATTATTAAAAAAATTATTTCGAAACTGCCATCTTGGTTCATGAATACTTAAAAAGAAAGAAAAGCCTCCAAGTTTTGTCCGATTCATTCATTCCTTTTTTCTTTCTCCTGAAGGAGTAGACAGTCTCTTAAAGTTCGAGAGCATAAAGTTTTGGGACCATATGTAGATGGTTTATCCCAACTGGCTGTCACTAGTTTTGAGGTAAGTGTTTTTGTTTTAAAATGTCATTAAATAACTGACAGTAAATTGAAGTATGTTAGTAATATTGAATTTATTTTTATGTGAAAGCTTTATAGCATATTGATATCATTCATGGTCTCCAAAACCCTGTATCAACACACCCCAAACAGAAAGAAAGGGCCTTTCATCACACTCCTCAAATGTAAAGAGTATCTGGTATTTAACTCAACCCTTTCTCTTTGATAGGGTCCCCTGCCTTAGTTTCCATTACTTTTCACTCTTCTGTTTCTTCTATTTTTCGGAATCAGTCCTCTCTCCATTTTCCTACTTCTTGATTTTTATGCCTTCTTACATCCTGACTTGATGTTGTATCTTTGTTTTTATTGTCATTGCTTTGGAAATCTCATAACACAAACTGCTACCTGTTGCTGAAGAAAGCTAATGAATGAATGAGCGAATACAACCCTAAACTTAGTTTTGCTATCTCTGTGTTGTGCCTATCCTGTCATCACTCAGCATGACTAAAATTAATCTATGAGGTAACTCTCTAGCCATTTAAATGAAGACATTTTTCAGATGGGTACTAGACTTACTGGAGTGATCACTCTGCAAACTTCAGTGTCCTTGTGAATACTTTCCTTATAAGGTTCATTCATCAAACATTGCATAAGAATCCATAGGTTCCAAGTGTTGTAAGGCAGGTCTACAAAGATGAATAAGGAAAATTCCCTGGAGAACCATAGTGTTGGAGGATAGAGGCAAATAAGTGAGCATAAATAGCGAGAGTTGTTAAGCCCAAAGAGCTCGAATAAAGTAAGATAATCACCATTATTGCACGTCTGGAGTGCTCAATAAATATTAGCTCTTTTGTTCCCTAGTAACTTGCAAAGGAAAGAATTGCTAATTAACAGAGAAAGAAGACAGTTGTGGGTAAGAAAGAAGGGGGAACATTTCATATACTAGGAAGCACCGAGGAAGGAGGAAGCTGAACCATGCTTGGTTAAGGAGGGCGGAGGTTTTTATGAAAGGGTGGTGGCGAATGCGTCAGAGGATCATAATTAATACATACACCTAGTGGGCAGGACTGTGGTCATATGTTTTTGCTTATAATGTTTTCCTTGTGCTTTGCCTTTAGGATATTGAGTCACTGATGTCTGAGGGAAATAAGTCTCGGACGGTAGCTGCTACCAACATGAATGAAGAAAGTAGCCGCTCGCACGCCGTGTTCAACATCATAGTCACACAGACACTTTATGACTTGCAGTCTGGGGTGAGGGACTGGGCAGACCCTTTGCTGGCAGTAAAACATCTTAAAATATCTGCATGGGTGATGTGTTTCGTGGTTGGGTTTAGCAGCTGAAAAATTTGTGCTGGCTCTTCTACGTACCTTTCTTAAATCATTTAATTTCTTAGGTCTTTCTTAATACAGGGTGTCCCCCAAAAATGTATACACACTTTAACAACTGATAGCTCAATTTTGAAAATGAAATGTATTTTAATAAACAAACTTTATATGTATTTAAATGTGTGTATACATTTTTGAGGACAACCTATATATAACTCTTTTTAATTGAATTTCTTGTGTGAACTCTCTGAAGAGCATCATGATGTCACCAGACAGCTTTTAATATGTATTCTTTCATACTGAAACTCACCTAAAAGCAGCTGAGTCTACCTCTCTGTCATTAAGGGATATTAAAGAGGAAACCTCAACATTTAGCCTAAAGAGCACTTTCTCAAAAGAAGAGCTGTTTGACCTGAATGCGCAGGAATCCTCGAGCCCTAGTATTTCCTCATAGGCACGTAAAATCTCCAGCTTCCTGGGTGCATTCTGGATTGCTTCCCAGCTGCCGTACAAAATGCTACAGTACCGCACCAACTTAAATTTTGACTATAAGTTGCTAGTCCAGATAACTGACCGTTTCAGATCTTGAGACGTTAGCCTCTCTGTAGCGGATGGCTGCTCGGTTGCTCTCAGTTACAGTGCTGACATATATGGAGAAATGATTCGGTTTCTGTGTTCACATGCGTTGTTTCTCTCTGTTCCCTGCACCCAGAACTCTGGAGAGAAAGTCAGTAAGGTCAGCTTGGTGGACCTGGCTGGAAGCGAAAGAGTGTCCAAAACAGGAGCCGCCGGAGAGCGACTGAAAGAAGGCAGCAACATTAACAAGTAAGGCGCCTGTGCTGCCCTGGAGCATCGCATCCAGTGGCCTGTGTGTTGGGGGTCAGACGGCTCTGATCACAGGCGGTTTGGAGTCTATCCGCTTTAGTAAACTGCGTCGAGGAAAAACAACAGCCTCCTCAATTAAGGTGCATGAAGTTATTCAAGCTACGAGCAAGTTATTCAACCTGCTCAAACATTCTACAGATATTTAGTGTATCATTGTTTGTAATGTAGACTTAGGTAAGTGCAAATCACAATTCCATAAGTAAAATCATATAGTAAATTAACTCAGGGAGCTTATGCTGAAAAGAAAGTCTGCTTTGAATCTCTTCGTAAGGCTAATACTGTTTAAACATCAGTACTTCAAAAACAACAACACTTACCAGTTATTGAATAACTGCCAAACGGAAATCTCACTATGTGCCCTGAGGACCTACAGGGTGCCCAGTGAGCAGGGAAGGCTGGAAGCAGAGGGGGACAGATGTGTAGGAGTTTGCCAGGGAGACAAAGGAGATGAAGGCATCCTCACTGAGCGCGCAGCACAGGCACAGACAGTGAGGACTTGTCTTCCAGGAGTGCAGTGTCCCAGGTGGCTCCTGCTGTGCAACAGGAAGTCTCCCTGCTTTCCAGCAGGAGAGGGAGTGGAGTTTGCCTTTAAGAGGGTGCACTCAGGCCAGACTGCCCGAGGTTAATCCTGCCTCCACCACTTACTGCATCTATAAGTATCATAGGCAAGTGATTTCACCTCTCCGTGCTTCATGTTTCTCATCTGTAACATGGGGATAATAACTGCACCTACTTCATGGAATTGTTTGGGATTAAATGCCCACAATGTGCTTAGAACAATGCCTGGCACATAGTATGCACTGAATAAAATTAATTGTTGTGGCTATTGTTTTTATAATTCATATAAACAGTATAATCATTATCTTTATGCCAAGTTCAGCAGAAAGCAGTTTAGTTTGTACTTGTAATATATGTGTCTTGCAACATATAACTTGGGGTTTGTTTGGGACAGAAGGTGACAAGAGTTAATATATTCAGGAACATGTCTGTACAGCTGGCATTTTAAAATGTTGTTAGCAGATTAGAATTTTAGTTTACACCAGTTTAAAATTAGAAGTAAAATACCACCCCCTCTTTCCAGTGGACATAGGCATACTCACTGCAAAGACTGCTGCTTTAGGAGTTAATCTCCCATTCTAATAACAAAGGATTTTGCTGTGTTTTGTGACAAAGCATGTTAGGAGCCAGGCTGGCACTACTGCTCTGCATTCCAAAATGAGCTCAGGAACCACAATGGGAAAGCAGAAACGGGAGTGTGAGGGAGCAGGTACCAAGGAAGAGACTATCAGCTGCCCTAGAGACCTGTCTGCTGGTGCTGAGCCATACCAGCCCTTTGCCTGCCGGCTGGGATTGTGGGGAAACGCTGAAGATTCTATGCTGTGAATTGTGGGAATTTAGAATATGGCCTTGAAGTATAATGATCACTAACTCTTATTGACCTCTTGCAACGTGCCAGGCATTATCCTGAATGTTCTGTGTTGCAAGTCATCTGGTCCTCACTTCAGCATTGTGAAAGGGGTCTGTTACTCCATTTGCAGACGAGGAAACCAAGGCAGAGAGCAGTTACTTAATGTGTCCAGAGTCACAAAGCTCTAAGTGTGGATCTTGGATTTGGGGACAGGCAATCTGGCCGCAGAGCCCAGGCTCACCGCTGTGCTGTAGTTGGGGTGACCATGTGTTCTGTTTGCCTGAAAGAAGTTCTGATTAATACTTTTGTTCTGGAGTAGATATTACCATTGCCTCCTTCGATTTGGACACTGAATTATGTAGTATCCCAAACTGGATTACCTCAAGGCCATAACATGATTGTGATCCTCCAGCACCTGACTCTTTTCCATAATGACTTATTGAATTGAATGGGATTTTCTTAGCATCCTGCTGTCGTTCCTTATTATATACTAGAGGCCCAGTGCACAAAATTCGTGCACAGGTAAGGTCCTTAGGCCTGGCCTGCAATCAGGTTCCCCGCCTCCCCACCTCCTCCTTCCCTTGCTCCCTTAACGCCCTGCCGCCACCACAGCTGGTCGCCTGCCATGTACCTCGCCGCCCCCTGGTGGTCAGTGCACATCATAGCGAGTGATCAAACTCCTGGTCGTACTCCCGAGTAGACACTTTGCATATTAGCCTTTTATATATATAAACTAGCACTTTCACAAATGGATGTGTGTATCCCCTGCTGTTAGTCTGTGGGATATAATCATCATATTTAGGTTTCTTTATAGTTTTCAGGCCAGTCTCACATGCATTATTTCATGTAAGGTTCATTCTAGGTATTTTTTTAAATCTCTGTTTAAAAATGAGGAAACGGATGGTTGGAGACATTTAAGTAATATGAATGAGACATTTTAAGCCTCTGCTATGTGTCTGGCGCTGCAGTAGATGCTGGGAGTGCAAAAGGAATTTAGATATTGTTGTAAATAGAATATTGCCTCACTGCTCCCTCCCCCCCCCCCCCCCGCCCCCGCCAAATACGTCAGGTTCTAATTCCAAAAATTTGCACATGTTACCTTACAAGGCAAAGGGATTTTGCAGATGTGGTTAAGTTATTAATATTTTGAGATGGGGAGATGATCCAGGTGGGTCTGATGTAATCACAAGCTCCTTACAAGTGACAGAGGCAGATAGGAGAACCAGAGTCAGAGTCAGACTGATGCAGCATGAGAAAGACTTCAGTGGCCTTTGCTTGCTTGGAGATGGAGGAAGGGGCCATGAACCAAGGAATGTGGGCAGCCTATGGAAACTGGAAAAGGCAAAGAAACAGCTTCTCCCCCAGAGCCTCCAGAAGGAGTGCAGCCCTGCTGACACCTTGATTTTAGCCTAATGAGACACATTCTGGACTTCTGGCCACCAGAACTATAAGATAAATTGTGTTGTTTTAAGCCTCTACATTTATGATTATTTGTTGCAGTATGATTACTGCCCTTGAGGGCATAGTTTGGGACAACAGTAAGACATTTGATTTGAAAAAGTGAAAGAAAAGAGTATTTTTTGACTGGATAACCTTGAGAAATGCCATATATCCCAGCATTTAAGCATGGAACTATTTTTTATGACACCTTTCCTAGTCTGTGGATGTCTGTCAAATTGGTCTTGTGCTCTCCCCAAAATAAGTGGCTGGAAGGGAGTGGAACTCCCTCTGAACCCTTTCTCCTGAGCCTTAGTCCAGGGCTATCTTCTTTAGTCCCACATCTCTCTAATCTCCCTGAGTTGGCACTTATGTGCCAAGAGCCCAGTATGGATCCAGGTCTCCACCAGGTGTCCTCCAAGTTCTCGGCATGGTCCTCAGTACGTAGTAACTGAATGAACGGAGCATTCTTTTTTTTTTTTTACAGTAAGACAGTGCTGCAATCTGCACAACTGTGTTAGAGGCCTTCATAGAACTTGCGACTCACAATCCCTTACCTGTGATTCCAAAACCCCAAAACTCCCAAAGTGCTTTTTTCCTTCATAGCACACTTGTTGGTAAACTCTCATTTGGCTATCTCTAGTCTTTATCTATATTTCTAATCTTTATTTAATTACTTACTTAATGTTACTATTCATAAGTTTACCTGTAGAATTGTTCATGTATTTTACTATGGATTGCTGTCCCAGATCCCACCAGTGGTCACGTATAGTGTGTGAACTTTCTAAAATCCAAAATATTCTGAATTTTAAGACACATGTAGCCCCAAGAGTTACAGATAAGCAATATGGAGCTGCACTTTTTTATCCATTTGGAAAATATGGTTTAAACACTGAGCATAAGGATACAGGGATGAGTGAATAAGATGGGACCCTGGCCCCAGGGACTTCAAGGTCCAGTGGGAGCCCCCTTGGAAGGGCAGCATTAGTACATTAAGTGCCATAGACGCTTGCACAGGGAACACGGGTGACAATACAGCTGGAAGATCAGGGGGGCTTCTAGAGCAGCTACTGTCGTTTCTTGGTTATAGAAACTAGCCTTATGACCTTTATGTGCCTCAGTGGCCTCATCTGTAAAATGTGGATGAGGACACAACCCTACGAGTGGGGCTATTAAAAGGATTTAATTAGTTTCTCATTGCAAAGTACTTATGACAGTGCCCAGGACATAGCAAGCTCTATACAAGTGTGTACTAATAAAGTAAAATAATATAATAAATTGAAACGCTGCCTGATCGTTCCACAAATGGCTTTTTAAGCCTTAAAATCAGTACCCAATTGTGTGCTAAAATTAAAGAAAAATCTGATGTTTTCTAAGCTTTCTGTCAGCCTCCTATTTGGTCTTCTATTGATGGGACATTAATAATCCTCTTAAGCAGACCTGTCAGGGGCATCACACAGACGTTAGTGTATGCTTAATGGGCTGTGGATTTAGGAGCTTCATCTCTTCTTAAGCTCTTAAGAGGTTTAAAGCGCAGGATTCCTTCATTTTTAGAGCTAAGGCTTGTGTGACTTCACCGCCACAGCCTGTTCAGGGTTTGATAGTCATCTGCAGACCATCTTCACAGGGGACTGATCTGAAAAATCAGTCTGCTGCTCCGCTTGTCTATGGAGGGTTGAATGAGGAAACCTTTTCTTTCTACTGGCATCTGGCTGGTTCAGCTCCCTTGAGAACTCATTTAGATCATGGACACTCTCTAATGCCCCAAGGAATGTCATTGAAATTGGTTCCATTTTAATCTCAGCAATGGCTAGTCCTTAAATGCAAACAACGTTCATCTAATGAGGATTGTTCCCAGCCTCGCTTCCATTTCAATTACTGTGGTTAATAATAAAGTGTATACTGAAAATCTCTAAAAATGGGTTCTAGTGAACTTGTGCTAGAGATATTAGTATGTGACACTCCTAGGGTTCTGTTATATAATTTGTAATAATATAGTAACTTACAAGCTTAATGTTTCCAATGTTTCATGTGACTCAGTCCTCCTTTTCTCCTTCTTGAAGACTTTCCAGGAGGATTGGTGTTCATTTCCTCTTGGGAACCCCACTTAAATGGGTATTGCCTGAACTCGTACCTAAGGAGAATAAAAATGGCTTGCTTCTGTTCATTGTTCCAGAGCAGTCAGAGATCCTTGTATATTTACACTTGTACATTGCAGGAAAAATCTGAATAAAGATCTTTACATTTAACATGAGAGACCCATAAAGGACAGAGCAAAATTCTGCTCCTTGGGGTACAGTTCCCATATATTTGGGAGCTTGTGCCATTTTTACCTGTTTCTCAAAGCATTTTTGTGAAATACTAGTTCCTCCAGTGGCTTTGGGAAGAAGAGGAGGCCTGGACAAATAATTTTGAGAAAGGCTCCTAGTAAAACCTTCCTTTGGATATTCACAGTGGTAAAGCTCTGAGAAGACCTGAGTAATGAATACCATATAACTCTAACTTATTTCCTGAACTTATTTGATGACAGAATTCTAGGTTTAACATATATTAAAATCTCCAGGACATATTTTCAAAATAACTTGTTTTTGGAAATGTTAGTATATACTTTATTATTACACCATAGCAATTGTGATGGAAACCAGATTGGAAGTGAGCTCATTAGGTGAGCATTATTTGAGTTTAATGATTTGCATTAGCCACCAGAAAAGGGTGGTGAGTGGAAATGAGGTCTAGGGTATAGGTATAAGGGTTTTCTTTCTTGACAGGTGATGATACTGTCTTTTCCCTGTATTTTGCCATTTCTCCTTTACATTTAAGAGTGGGGACTTACCCACTCTTATGGAGTACTAAACTCAAATTCACTAATTTAGTCATCTTTCAAGGAATTCTTTAAAAGCCAAGAGCTGCATTCTGCTGTAAACAACAGAAACCAGCTATAGTGAGATCCAAAGGGTGTATTTATTTTTCTCACTGAACAGAAATTCAGAAGCTGAAACCGAACCTTAGAAATGTTGTCAGGCATACAGCTCTGCTAACCTTAGTGTGTGTTCATGTTGTCCTCATAACCTCAAGATGGCTCTACCATTCAGTGTTGCAAACAAGAAGGGGAAAGGAAAGGGATAAAGGACCACCAGCTCTGTCAGCTGAATCTTGTACCTTTTCTATCCAGAGTACATAGCTTCCTTCAAAGCCCCTCCCAGTAATGTCTCCCCACATCTCATTGGCCAGAATTGTGTTTCATGGCTTCCTCAAGCTGCAAAGCACTCTGGAAAGTAGAGTTTTTAGCCTGACACATCCTTCCCAATAAAATGAGGGTTCTGTTAATAAGAAGGGGTTGGGGGATTTTGGGCCAGCAGCCACAGAGCATACCAGTGATGGTTGTATTAGTCCTTTTTAGAAAGAGGTCCATGTTCTGTTCTTCAGTGTATTATAGACTCTGTTTTACTCCACAAACACTGAGTGCTTTCTGTAAGCCAGGCACAGTAATTGATGAAGGAATTGCCATAGAATAACCATGGCCTCAAGATGATCAGAATCTAAGTAGAAAGAGATGGAGAAATGGGTGTACCTTGTTTTATTGCACTTTGCTTTATTACATTTCATAGATGTTGGGTTTTTTATAAATTGAAGGCAAGACCCTCCAGCAGCAAAAATACTACGATTCACTTTATTTCAAATAAACTGAACTGAAATTGCAGTATCTCCAAGGTATGTCTGTATACAGCTAACTCTAATGAAGTTTATAAACACTGTAGTTATGATCTTAGAAAAAGATCTTTGGAAAAATAGGTAAAATAATATATTTGAAATCCATCCAAAAGAGTACAGATAACTTATATCACATAATATCTACTCCTAAAGGCAGGAATCTGGTGGTTAGAAAGCTATGTAGGTTGGAGGAACGTGTAAAGAAGAAAAAATAGTTGAATTATGACTTTTTTTTCTCATTGATTGTATATACTAGAGCAGCTTTCATATTGTTTTTTATCCGCCCAAGTTTCACTGTCTTTTTTATCCCAAATTGTCCATTGATAAAAATAGGTATATTTTTGAGAATTTCAATCTTAAAGCATGGTTATCTATATTATAAAAGGCCAGTGGCCATAACACCATAACAACCAAATGACCGGTCACCAGGAGGTGCATTATGGGTCTCCTGGCACGACAGGTCTTGGTCTTATGGCGCAGTGTGGCGGGTCTGGGGTCATGCACACTGGGCCTCTAGTCTATTTATAAACTAGTGACCTGGTGCATGAATTTGTGCACTTTAAAAGGAAATTAATTAGAAGAAATATTTTAATATCACTATTCACCCTTTCTCTATAATAGAAGTGTCAACCAAATTCATGATCAACAATGAGAGATCAAAACACACATGTGCAATTGGTGCCAGTGAGAGCTTTATATGTATCATGCATGCACGAGTCAACTTGGCCTTTTATAGATATAGAATAAACTTGCTTAATTAGACCTGCTTTCTGATTTAGCTAAACTTTTTCCAGCCCAGTGAAGCACCCCAACTTCTCTTTCAGGTAATTGTCAGCAACACAGCAGTAATTATCAACTCGAAGCAGATTATTATTGTAGATCACTCAGGGAGAACAAAGGGTAAAATATTTAACTGCAGCAGTGTTTTACTATATCCTGCACAGTGAGAAAACCTGAAGTTATTTTTTAAAATATATTTTTTATTGATTAAGATATTACATCTGTGTCCTTATCCCCACGTTATCCCCTACCCCCCCCCCCCCCCCCTGTTGTCCATGCCCATTGGTTAGGCCTATATGCTTGCATATAAGTCCTTTGGTTGATCTCTCCCCCTTACCCCCACCCTCCCCTACCTTCCCTCCAGGGCCCAACAGTCCAATCAATGCCTCTCCGTCTCTGGATCAGTCCTTATTCATCAGTTTATGTTGTTCATTATATTCCACAAATGAGTGAGATCATGTGGTATTTATCCCTTAAAGAATATCCTTCAGCATTTCATATAATCCTGGTTTGGTGGTGATGAACTCCTTTAGCTTTTCCTTATCTGTGAAGCTCTTTATCTGACCTTTAATTCTGAATGATAGCTTTGCTGGATAAAGTAATCTTGGTTGTAGGTTCTTGGCATTCATCACTTTGAATATTTCTTGCCACTCCCTTCTGGCCTGCATGGTTTCTGTTGAGAAATCAGCTGACAGTCGTATGGGTACTCCCTTGTAGGTAACTAAATGTTTTTCTCTTGCTGCTTTTAAGATTCTCTTTGTCTTTAGCCCTTGGCATTTTAATTATGATGTGTCTTGGTCTGGTCCTCTTTGGATTCCTTTTGTTTGGGGTTCTCTGCGCTTCCTGGACTTGTAAGTCTATTTCTTTCATCAGGTAGGGGAAGTTTTCTGTCATTATTTCTTCAAATAGGCTTTCAGTATCTTGCTCTCCCTCTTCTTCTGGCACCCCGATAATTCGGATGTTGGTACGTTTGAAGTTGTCCCAGAGGCTCCTTACACTATCTTCATATTTTTGGATTCTTTTTTCCTTTTGCTTTTCCAGATGGGTGTTTTTTGCTTCTTTGTATTTCATATCTTTGACTTGATTCTTGGGATCCTCTCATCTGCTGTTGAATCTCTGTATATTATTCTTTATTTCAGTCAGTGTATGTTTAATTTCTGACTGTTCCTTTTCCATTTTTTTGTATTCTCATTAAGATCCTTGAAGGTCTCACTAAGTTCCTCGGAGGTTCGTAGAAGATTCTTGAGTAACCTTATAACTGTGGTTCTGAACTCTATGTCCTCCATTAGTTTGCTTTCCTCCATTTCTTTCATTTGTGGCATGTTTCTTTGTCTTCACATTTTTGGCTGACTGCGAGGAGCCACTGTGTCTATAAGAAGAACTGCTGTGCTGGAGACATCCTTATGTGGTAGGACTTGCTTCAGTGGGGCTTTGGTGCTCACTGAGTCTGCTTCTTGAGTGTGTCCCTTATAGATGTGAGGAGCTGAAGCCTAGTATCTGACCCGGAGTACCCTGGCTCCTGGATTTCCAAGTCAACCACTGTATGGGTCCACCCAGCAGGGGCTACAGCAATATCAACAGATTTCTCCTCTTTGTTTGGAGTTTGGAAGTTTTGGAGCTCTCTGATTCACTGCAGTTTGTTAGGCTGCAAAAGCTCAGGTGCCTCCTTTGTGCCGCCGAGCACAGCTTGGGAGGGGATGTAGTGGGGCAGGGTCTCAGAGAGTTCCCAGGGCAAGGCAAACAGCAATGGTGTCGTCAGAGACCCCACGACTCCGCGACTCTCCGAGTGCTGTGCACCCCCGCAGCAACAATGATCCCTGCGAGCAGCTCTGTGAGAAAGTCACCCTCGCTTTCCGACCCGCTGCAAGACAGTCCCGTTTCTCCCCGTAGGAGCCTGGGACCCCAGCGTCTCGCCGTAAATGAGTTCAGTGCATTCAAGAGCTTGTCCCCTTCCAATTGAAAAAAACCGCGCACCAAGGTGCAGCAGCCTCGCGGGCGCCTCCGTACCTCTATTCTTGGCGCCTCTCCCCTCCTACTCAGACTCAAAGCGCTTTTTTCTTTCCTTCTAGTTGTAGAACTTCCACTCGATCAGCTTTCCCGTGGTTCTGGATGATAGCCGTTTTGTCTTATAGTTGTGGTTTTAATGTTGTTGTGGGGGGCAGCACGTACAGGTTTGTACCTTATGCCACCATCTTGGTTCTCTCCCTGAAGTTATTTTTAAGGTCCACCATGTCTTACTTCTTTTCAGTCGGGTCAAGTTTCTAAGCTTTCTAAATCTCCGTTTTCTGGCTAATGAAAAGAAAATAGGATTCCACCGAGTCTCCTATCTACCTACTCTAGGACTTCTGTGAGGATCAAATGAGATAAGGCATGGGAAAAAGCGTTACAGACATTTGGTTACAGTGTGAAATGTTTCCACCTGACTCTGAAGCAAGTTGTGTTCCTGGGCTGAAGAAACTCCAAGGAGGCTAGTCGCTAGAAGGAGGAAGCCGGACGTTGCTACGTGACATCATTACCTGGACGGAGACTTAGCTAATATATATATATATATATTATATATATATATATATATATACATACATACATATATATGTTATCACCTTGCCTAACTCTTCTTTCACCTCCAAGTCAGCCCCTCCCCCTGCTACTCTCATCCCAGCCCAAGAATTGTGCTAAGAGATTAAAGATTAGGAGCTTCCTTGCTGTCTCCACCTCCAGTAGGTTCAGGGAAGGAGCAGTGCTTTGGTAGAATTAGAATTCTGGAATAACTTTTTCAGCCCTGAAAATTGGTAAACAACCCCACCTTGTTCTGGACACCTGTGAGGCACAAAAACTGCCCATTGGCCCCCAGCATGAGCAGACAATAGTAGCAGGATCCATAATGAGTGATTCTGTTATATTTTGAAGTTCCCTGGAATAAAGTTCTCATTAAACATGTAAGCCTGTTGCTCACCTTTCACACATTAAGCTTGTAACAGCTTTTAGAATTCCAGGAGCCCCTGGATCATTGCTTTTGGGTGGGGCCTTTTAGGGAGTAGGGGTGTGGACCCCTTGTCACAACCTGCTCTCTCTCACTCATCCTGGAGTCCCACTCATCCTATAATTCGTTTCGGTTTGTTCCAAGGAGACTCTAATAGGTTTAGGTTACGTTCTTGTTTTGAATGTGTGCACACTACTAGATAAAAGGGTGTGGTTTCAACTAATGAGAAACTTCTCGAACTAGGTAAGTTATAGAACAAAGTGCAGGCAGTAACGGGAGTTGTGTAATTCCCATCCAGCTCCACCCCTGCTCCTGAGCTCACATGCTGCACTGGGCTCCCAGAGAGCACATGGTACAGTGGAGTTTTTCTCAGATCATTTGATTTTATGTTTTATGTTTAGGAGTGACAGAAACTTTCCCTTTTTACTCTCTACACTGTCAGATTAGGAACTACAAGTATTTGCCACAAGACAACATAAAATTTAGTTCAGTGATGAAAAATCCATGACAACCTCAAAACATGTTTTCATATAAAGGGCCATTGTGAACCATAAAGTTGCTAATGATGACCTTTCAGTCACTGAGCTCTTTATAGTTTGTAAGAATTAAAGCAACTCCTGCTTCATTTGGGGTATTAAAAATCTGGGCTAGTTCAGAGAATTGTTTTCAACTAAAAAATTTATTTCAGTAGTTGTAAAATGTGGAAAATGCCCTATATTCTATATTAAAGCAGGAATGTATTTTTGCCTTATATTGAATTCTTACTTTCCTCTATTTCTTACATATCACATGGCAATTTTCTTTCTTAAAGTTGTTAGCTTTGGGAGGATGATTGAACTTGCTGGATTTTTCTTTAATTATTAAAAAAATTTTAAGCTGCTTTGAAAAATAATGCACATACCACATAATTTGCCAATTTAAAGTGTACACTTCAATAATTTATTATATTCAGAGTTGTACAGCCATTACCACAATCTAATTTTAAAACATTTTAATCACCCCCAAAAGAAACCTCATGCCTATGTCATTCCCCATTGGCCCCATCCCTATCCCTAAGCAGCTACTACCTCTGTCTCTATAGATTTGCCTGTTCTGGACATTTCATATAAGTGGAATCGGATAATATGTGGCTATATTATTTTCCTAGTGTTTTGTGGGTTTTTTTTATAACAGATTACCACAAATTGGGTTGCAAAATTTACTTTCTTACGTTCTGGAGGCCAGATATCCAAAATCAAGGGATCGACAGGGTTTGTTTCTTCTGGGGGCTCAGAGGGAAAACGTATTTTATGCCTCTCTCCCAGCTTCTAGTGGTCACTGGCATTCCTTGGCTTGTAGATGCATCACTACAATCTGTCTCCATCTTCCCATGCTATTCTCCATGTCTGTCTTCACATGGCCTTCTCATAAGGACACCAGTCCTTGGTTTAGAACCCTCCCTTATCCCGTATGATCTCATCTTAACTACTTTCATCTGCAAGCACCATATTTCCAAATAAGGTCACATTCGGAGGTTC
The DNA here is from genome assembly GCF_028538775.1 of Myotis yumanensis. Lineage (NCBI taxonomy): Eukaryota > Metazoa > Chordata > Mammalia > Chiroptera > Vespertilionidae > Myotis > Myotis yumanensis. The sequence goes on from NW_027223753.1 coordinate 79,039,638, forward strand.
TAGTGGGCATGAATTTGAGGGAGGGGGACTATTCAACCCAGGATATTGGCCTTTGTGTTTGGCTTCTTTCACTTAACATAATTTTCTGAGGTTCATTCATGTAGCTTGTATCATTCCTCTTTTATAGTCAGTAGTACTCTGTTGTATGGACATACCACACTTTACTCATCCTTCATCATTCGATGGACATTTGGGCTGTTTCCACATGTTATTATGAATATGCTGTTATGAAAATTCATGTACAAGTTTTTGTGTGGACATGTTTCATTTCTCTTGTTTAACTTTTATATCTGTCAATTATGATGTATATATTTATATTACTTGTGGTAATAGCTAGTAGTTATTAAAATTCTTGTTCATTTTCTGTCTCTTGCATTTGCTTTGCATTTCGATGACTTTTCAGTAAGTCACCTTTGGGGAATTAATTATGTTTTGTGGGGAATAGTCTTTTTTCCTTTCAAACCTGTTGGCATTGGAAAGAAAGCAATCTAGTCTTTCACTTGTTAACCTCTGATTAATGGCTGATTTGTACCCTGCCTTGTTTTTATAATAAATAGTAACATCTGATCGTTTAAACTATTTTGAAAGCACTTTCTCTTTGCTATATCATGTAACCTTCCTTGCAATCCTTGGAGACCTGAGGCTGCTCTTTTCTGGCTGCTAAATTTGGGATCCTGTTGAGTTGCTTTTACAAGAGCAGTTGGAATGTAACTGTGTCACCAGAGGATGTCCCTCATCCCTCAGTACCACCGATCTGTTGTTTCTAGATGCTCTTTTCTCCAGGTGCAGAGAACATGTATTAGCCACAAGGGAGAGCTCAGTAGCCTAAACCAGTGGTCCTCAAACTCTAACCTACATCAGAATCACCTGGAGGGCTTGCTGAAGTGCAGCGTGCTGGGTCCCCACTATACGTTTCTGATTCATTTGGTCTGGGGAGGGGCCTGAAAATGCATTTCTAACCAGGTTCCCACTGATGCTGATGCTGCTGATCCCAGGATCACATTTTGAGATAGGCCAAGACAACTAAATGTATTTATCATTTTGGGTAGCCTTCAACGAGGCCTTCTTAAAATTTAATGTGCATATGTGTCACCTGGAGGCCCCTGTAACTGGTCCTGATTCAGTAGGCCTGGGAGTCTTCAGAGTTGGTTCTAGCCAGCTCTCAGGTGATGCCAATGCTGCTTTGAGTAGCAGGGTTGGAAGAGTAGCCATATGCTGTCCTCTGCATGGGTAGATCTTTGTTTTTGTGATCTAATAACTACGTGAAGTAAACTTACCAGGTTTAAGCAGATGAACAGTTATATACCTTATAATAGGTAGTGGAAGGGGACTTTGCAAATCACATGGTAATTCTGGGAAACAAACTCAGAGGCCAATATGGCCCAAATTAGACCCAAAGAGTAAATGGTTTAGATTTGTGTCATAATATTTGGAGTAAATTAAAGTTTTCCACTGTGATCTTTTAAATGTATGTTTCTAGGTTCTGAAATGAATGTTTACAGGTCCTGTGATTAACCAGAAGAGATTCTTATAGGAATTCTAAATTCATTCTTCTAAATTAATGGAGTTACTTTTTGTTTTTCTTTGTCTCAGCTTCTTGACAAAATAATGTAGACTTGATTGTATCAACTTTAGGGCTTTATTCTGCATATTTTATACTTATTACCTATAAGGATTGTTGAAAACAAAATAAACATTCTATAAAACTAATTTTTAAATTATTCTCTTGGCAGATCACTGACAACCTTGGGGTTGGTTATCTCATCACTGGCTGACCAGGCAGCTGGCAAGGGTAAAAACAAATTTGTGCCTTATCGAGATTCAGTCCTCACTTGGCTTCTTAAGGTAATTCAGCGTCCAGTGTGTTTTACCAACTAAAAATTAGCTGTGTCAGAGGTGACAGCTGAAACGTGTGTGCAAAGCTAAATGTACAATGAACACCTGACAATATTGTATTGCTATCCCAAGTCCTAGGAAGACAGAATGAAAACTAATTTCCATTGCCTTTTATTTCATTATAATGTTTGATGGACATTATTCATTGTTATGAATATAGAGAGACCACATTTCATCTTGTCATAAAATTATTTGTGAAATACAAATCCATTACCATAGTATCATGCATGCATGTTTACTGCTTTCATCATACATGTTGTGCATGAAGTGCTATTTCCTAAGATGCTATTTGAAATTTTGCAGGACAATTTGGGAGGCAACAGCCAGACCTCTATGATAGCCACCATTAGCCCAGCAGCAGACAACTATGAGGAGACCCTCTCCACATTGCGATATGCAGATCGAGCCAAAAGGATTGTTAACCATGCCATTGTGAATGAGGATCCCAATGCAAAAGTCATCCGGGAACTGCGGGAGGAAGTCGAGAAACTGAGAGAGCAGCTCTCGCAGGCTGAGGTAATGTACATTATAAGGAATATTGTCAGTAATATTGTAATAACTATATATGGTGACAGATGAGTACTAGGCGTATTGCAGTGAACACTGTGTAAGGTATATAAATGTCTACTCGCTGTATTGTACACCTGAGACTAGTATAATATTTTAAGTCAACAATAATTTAAAATTAAAAAATCAGCCTGGTGCTCCCTGTTTCCGAAGTTTCTGCCTTGTGATATCTGAGTGGTAAGGACATGCTTGCTTGCAGTTCTAGGTCATCTCCATGTGGCTCAACATTTCAGTGTTGATTGGCGTCTGCTACGTGCTAAGCATTGTGAGGACAACATGAGTAATACCAGACTTCTGTGCTGGGTACCTATAGTGGAGGAAGCAGACAATTAAGAGAGAGTTGTTGCTACTACCAAGTTGTTTGCTGCAGGAAATCAGTGGACCTTGAGAGCACAGGTCTCTTCCAATGTGAAATCCTAAGACCCAATTGTGATGTTTTATTAAGATTGTAAACAGTATTCCCAAAGGGCTCTGCAGTTTTCAGATAAGTTAGTTGTGTGTCATCTCCACCTTAAGTCATGGAAGATAGCATGATCAAGGATAATTAAATATTAGGAAAATTCAGAAATACATATTTTTAAAATTTGTATTAGCTCCTGAGAGGAAACAACATTGTGCATTGTTGCCATCTTTCCTTCACTGTACCCAGACTTTAATAATCGCATCCTCTTCCAAATAGCTGTTGCTTTAGGCAAGTCACACTGTCCCCTTTGAAATAGGTAGTGTGCCTGAGGGGGAGCCAAGTTCCTTAGGTTAAGTCACATGTGTCCACTTGCCGGATTTGGGTGTGTACCTCAGGCTTCTGAGTTCACATTCCACACACCACCCTCTTCTGGTGGTTGGGAGACTATCAGGGTGGAGTATTTGTGTACTTGTGTACCAGGCACTGTTTAAATACTACTTTTTATCTACTGGCGTATCTAATCACCAAAGTAATCAAAAGGAGATAACAAACAAAAAGGAGTAAAGCCAGAGATCTGAGTACTCCATTAATTAATTGGCAGTTATATTATAATTTTTTGTTTACATGTCTTTCTCTTCTCTCAGACTGTGAGCTTCTATAGTTCAAAAAACCTGTTTTATTAAGTTTTTTCATTTCTAACCCTAGTGAAACACTGATAGTGGAAGGCACTTAGCACAATGCCTTGCACATAAATGCTCAACACACATTGCTGTTATTATTATCATCGTTATAATCATCAGTCAGGGCATCAAGCATAATGTTTTTCTATTGATGCCATGAAGGGTAACAAACACCTGAAAAACCAAAATGCTGATAACCTTTGAAGAGAGTACTGATCCTGGGAGGAAAGTGTAATGCGTCTGGAATTTGTTTAAGGTGGATGCTCTACTTTTTTCCTCTAGTCTCTGAATCTGCCATTTCACTGTGACCATGTCATCTAGGCCTGGTGGGTAGCAAAGTGCCTAGCCAAAGGAGAGAGGAGCCACAGCAGGTTCACCTAGAACAGGGGTGGGCAACCCCTGGCACACGTACCAAACATGGCACGCCAGTAACTTTTGCTGGCACATGAAACCCTCTCTTATAATCTTCCATTTATAATTTTTTTCTTAATATCAACTTTTTTATTTTTCAGATAAATTCAGTGTAGGTGCATCTTAGATAAATAAATAATTTTACATAACAAGTTATCTTAAAGACCATAGACATGGATTGACAAGAGAGGGGAAGAGCAATTTCTATGCCTCTGCCTTAACTCTCCCTGCCTTCCTAGATCCGACCAGTGTTTTGGTTTCATCCACATACGCTTGTGAATCTTTGTTCTCAGTGATGAATTTTGTTAAGTCTCGTAACAGGAGTAGCCTGATGGATGAAAGTAGTAGCTCGTGCATATCTCTGAAGGTCACGAAATATAAACCTGATGTAAAATCTCTGTCATCAGTGATGCAGCAGCAAAAGTCCCACTGATAATATCAAACGGAGTCATAAAGTTTTCTGTCGGACTATCAGTGTACATGTATACATTAAAAAATAAATGTATTTTTCATCATCATATACTGTGTTTTTGTTGCTTGAATGAATTTTATTATTTCTTCAAGGTTCTTCACATACGTACACCTTAAGAGATATCAAGTAGGTGTAACATGGTCTCAAAAAATTAGGGTTGGCACGCAGAAGAATTTTGAGTCAGAGATTTTGCTGGTTTTGGCACGCACTCACAAAAAGGTTGCCCACCCCTGACCTAGAATGTTCCTGTGTGTCTCCAGTACCAAATGTCCCTCTCAGGCTGTATTAATACTGAGACTCAGACATACTCAGCTAGCCCCCAGGTAGATCATCGCCCCTTCAACTTCTGTTCCAAACTCTTGTTCATAGGGTTCATAGAATTATACTGATGTTATCATAGGATGTCGAAGTGTATTGTTTCAAGTAAAGGCTTCCCAAGATTTACAAGCTGCATATATCTGTATTTACACCACTTAGTTATTCTCATTGGACAAACTCAGAGGGAAATTACTGCTTTTTTAACCAGATGTCTGGCTTCCAAGTGAATAATAAATACACTAAGTTTATGCCACCAATAAGAAAAGTAATTTAAAGGGCCTGATTCAAATTTTAAAATAAATGAGAGGAATCTTCACCTTTCCTGATAAGTTAATGTAACTGGAATGCCTTTATTGGTGATGTGCCTTGATCTCTGTCTTATTGAAAAAGAAATCTGCTTAAGTAACCTCTTTTCTTACTTTATGTTTTGAAGATGAACTTTAGTATCTTTTAAGTCTTTAAATGCGAAATTTAAGTATGATGGGTAAAATTACTCTGTAATGATTTCTATCAATTTAATTCAGAGCACTAGTATTTCTTTTTCTCCTTTAAATAATAGCAGTCATTTGCCTCTTAATTTCATTTGATTAATCAAGGTCTAAACTCCACCCTGGCAGTGTGTGACTTTATTGCTTCCAGCAGACTGTTGATAACCGCTTAAGAAAGACAATAAGTGATTGTCTTGTTATAATGGTGGAAAAAAATTAGAAAATCAGATCGCTCTGGTTTCATTTTAAAGGCTATGAAGGCCCCTGAACTGAAAGAGAAGCTTGAAGAGTCTGAAAAGCTGATAAAAGAACTAACAGTGACTTGGGAAGAGAAGCTGAGGAAAACAGAAGAAATTGCACAGGTAGCTTGATAATGTAGGCCTAAAACATTGTGATTTGTTTCCATGTGCTGTCTTTTCTGTACTGTCAGTCACTTGCCATCCTCAAAAACTCTTTTGAGAACCTCCTTCTGCTGAACTACAGGCTGCAGAGACCAGTTAGACACTGGCTTTATATCTTTGACCAAGTACAGTTTGGTCCATGCATTTGCTAGAAGTATTGGATAGCACTGAATTTGAACAGGGATGGCACAGGAAATTATTTTTAATATATTTTTATTGATTTCAAAGGGAAAGGGAGAGAGAGAGAGAAACATCAATGATGGAAGAGAATCATTGATCGGCTGCCTCTTGCACACCCCCTACTAGGGATCGAGCCCGCAACCCGAGCATGTGCCCTCGACTAGAATTGAACCCGAGTCCCCTTCAGTCCACAGGCTGAAGCTCTATACACTGAGCCAAACCAGCTAGGGCAGAAATATCTTTAATATTTCCTGCTTTTCACATTTAAACAAAAATCTGTTCTGATTCTAGATCACTTGGCATAGCACGTGGCTACCTGATTGACAGAGAATTGGTAACATACAGAGCATCATAGTTTGTTCAGTGTATATGATTCTTTGGCTTGATGCTATCTGAACTTAACCTGAGATAAAATATAAAGCAAGGACTCATTCTGCTCATGTCTTTCCCAATCAAGTAGCCTGAAAGCAGTAACTGGGACCTAGTCCAGCTGTTTGCTTATATGTTTCTTATATATATTTTCCTTCTCTCTGTCTCTGTCACACACATACCTATCTTCCTATCCCTCTTACATTGCTTTATATTTTTCCATAGCACTTAACCCCATTGGAAATTATATATATTTACCCATCTGTTTTTTTTATGGCCTATCTCCTCTCACTAGTATATAAGTTTTCATGAAAGAGGGGGCTTTGTTTTGTTTGCTGTGGTATTCTTAGCCCTAGATCATTACCTAGTACACAAATGTCTTGAGTGAGTGAGTGAGTGAGTGAATGGATGAATGAATTCAAAGCCCTCTGCAATAGGGACCCAATCTGCTCTTCCAGCCCCATCTCTCACTACTTTCCCATGTTTACTAGGGGTTCTTGGCACCTGAAATCCTCCAGTATTCCCAGAGTCCTTACTATGCTTTTCTGTGCCCTTCCCCGAGAATATCCTGCCCTTATCTTGCTACTCCCTGATTTCTTCCTGTTGAAATTCTTCTTACACTTCAAGAACCACCTTAAGTTTTTTCTCTTTCTGGAGCCTTTCTGGTCTCTTCACCCATCATGACCTCCCTCCTGCAAAGCCCACAGCACCTTCTTCCTCTCTAGTGGCACAGGGTTCTCTCTCCTCTTTTGACTCCAGTTATGTGGTCTTCCCACTCTACTAGATGGTAAGCCCCTTAAGGGCAAGATGGTGTCTGATTCACCCTTGGTGCCCCCAGAACACTGACACAAGATGCCACACATTTTAGACTGTAAGAAACTTGGTTGAGCTGAGTGGAATGTGTAATTTCATTGGCATTGTCCCCAGAAACAGTGACTTACACTTTCCATGGATACATCTGGTGACTAGAACAACAAATAGAGTTCCCTGTTTTTGTCTGCTTTGTGCACAGGAGAGACAACGACAACTTGAAAGTATGGGGATTTCCCTGGAGACGTCTGGTATTAAGGTGGGAGATGACAAGTGCTACTTAGTCAACCTGAATGCAGACCCTGCTCTCAATGAACTTCTGGTTTACTACTTAAAGGTAAGAGGGTATATAAATACATAGCTGCAATCCTGATTCATTCATGTACAATTCGAAATTGAATCTGGGGATCTGTCCCCATGATTTTGATTTTTGTATCCAGCTTCGCCCTCCTTAAAAGTAAGAGGATTCATAGTATGGTCAGGTCACTATTGAGAATGAAAACCAGCTATTGTGTATTTTCCTGAGGCCATGCAGTTGGGACTGGTTTTCTGTGAGCATGAGCATCAGAGGACCAGTAATGGGCAACTGGGGGTGTCAAGGTAGGTGATCTCTGGCTGTAGCGACACAGATGCTGACAATATTCAGGTTCAATCACAGAGATCCCGAGAAGTTCCGGAGAGTCACAGTTAGGCTTCTGAGCAATTCTAAGGCAATCTCAAGATGAGCATAAGCTAAAACAAACTCTTGTGGTAGACAGCTAGGGTTCTTCCATATCTCTCTCTTCTAGACATACATCCTCAGAAAATAATGTTTGGTCCCATAATCACCATTTAGTGTGGAGAAGGGATGGGGCCTTTTGAATTTGGCACTTTGGCCCCAGGTTATCCACTGACCATGTTGGATAGCTCACTGCATCCATTCTCAAACCTGCACAACCCATTTACACTCTTTAAAAATGTATCAAGGACTCCAAAGAACTTCCGTGTATCAGAGTTATATCTATCTATACTTACTGTATTAGGTAATATAGAGACCATTTAAAAACACAAACATGTACAAATATACAGTCCATTAATCTTCAAAGACACAACATCTCACCTCCTGTAGCCTCTGGAAAGCACTGTGTACTTGTGATAAAATGAGAGCACAAAGGCAAGTTGCATCATAGTATTTTTTTAGAATAGTTTTGACCTCATGAGCCCCTTGAATGGTTCTCAGAGACCCCACATATTCTCAAATCATACTTTTAAAAATGCTGGCATATTTTGTTAAGGGAAAAGGCAAGACGTAGGGCACTCAGCTGAGCATGAGGCCATTTTTCATTATATACAAACAATTTCTGAGTTATGGTGGTATGTAAATGTATGTATATACATATTTAAATAATTGTCAAAGACTTGAAGGCAGCTTGTATATACTGTCCATACACATAAATCTCTAAATAAAGAGAAATTACCCCTTGTGAAGATTAGGCACCTTGTTAAGGATTCTGATCTGCAATGGGCAATAAGCTAGAATTGAAGCAAGGAGCTCAGTCTTCTATCCTCCTTTTAATTCTACTTATAGCACAAATAATACCTGACTTGTTGAGAGTCCAGGAACACTTAAGGATCTGTTCATTCAGGAAATGATTTAGGGGAAAGGAATTGTTTCTGAAATCTTAATTTTGAGAGGTCAGGCCTTATGCTTTCTCGGTGGAATAGAGAGTATTGTTATCATAATAGTTAAATGATTTTTAGAGCAAAAGAAAATGCAAAGGGGATGAGCAGTGGTCTGAATAACTAGAAATCACAGTTCACATACATGTGAGGTTTGGGGTCCTTAACACGACACTAAACTGAACATTGTATAACTTACAGGTTTCACTACTCTATTAATATTAGTAGTAAATACTCATCTATTTTTAACATGTTAAAAGTTATATATTTTAAAGTATAACTTTCCATGAAATTACTTTTAGTGGTTCTTGAATTTATATAATTGTTTTCAAAGCACTTTCACTGTTAACTCAGGTGATCCTTAGAAGAATCCTGTTAAATAAATCAAGTTGATATTATTATCCGGTTTTGTAAAACAGGAAACTGAGGCTCAGTGAAATGGCTTGCCTGTGGCCACATACATACTAAGTTGTCAAGTTAAAATCAGAACACAAGTTATTCTGTCAAGTGTGAGTTCCTTATATTTTAAAGCAGTATCTAATCATTGTTGATCAGCCCTCCCCCCCGCCCCAATCCTTTTTTAACATTTTTTTTTAAAAAAATATAGCATGTTAAGTTACGGTAAGCTTTTACTTACAATGTTCTAGACATCTTGCATCTCCTGTCTGATTCATTTAATATTGTCATGTAGTTGCTGTTGGGTTATTGAAACTGATAAGTTTTTGTTAAGTTACTTGTCAGTGTGGGTTTTTACTTTTTTTTTCAAATTATAAGAGAAAGGTTACGTAGAAAGTTACAAAGGTAGTAGAAATGAGCTAGTTGGGCTGCATAGGCTCAGGAAACAAGTTACAGAAGCAAAAGAAGGGCCCTTGGAGCTTAGGAGAGGGAAAGGCAAAGGGAATGCACCAGGGGAAAGGGAGAGGGAGACCGAAATGCACTAGGAGTGCTCCTGAAAGCAGCGGTTTTTACTTTCTTTAATACTCTGTTCCTAGGACCACACAAGGGTGGGAGCAGATACCTCCCAGGACATCCAGCTCTTCGGTATAGGAATCCAGCCTGAGCACTGCGAGATTGACATCGCCCCCGACGGCGACATCACTCTTACTCCGAAAGAAAATGCAAGGTAAGGAAAGTGAGTGGTACTGAACATATCACGTGTGCCTTATTTTCAGAAGAAAAAGACTGCCTCTTTCTATCTTTTTGCCTCACTTACGTCAGAGTTAAGGCTACAGTGGGTCCTCGGGTATCGCTTTCCGGTTATGGAGCTGGATAGCATCAAGTCCAGCACCAGCTTTGGGGCAGGCTGATTCTGCCTTGACTAGCTGGACGGACTTTGGAGAACACACATTGTTTATCTAAACTTCAATTTTCTCTTATGGTTAGTGAGGCTAATGGTAAACAAAACATGTAAATCCCTTGGCTCAATGCATGACACATAATAAATATCAAATAAAATTAGTTGTTACTCAGTTTAACCATGGTGTAAAAACCAGTTAAACAGCTCCATTGTTTTGAAAAATTATAAAACTAGGCTATAATATGTAAAAATTGGAGAATTGACAAGACAATATATTTACATTTTTATTTCTATTAAATGATATTTATTAACACACAAATACTGTAATTCAGAACATTCATATTTATGAGAAAAATGTTTTACTCATTTCAAATTATTCTCTTAATATTGGCCATATAAATGTCTAAGTGATAAAAAAAACTGAGACTAATAATAGCATACCTGATGCATGAACATTTATAGATCTTACAGTGATACTAGAGGCCCGATGCATGAAATTTGTGCAAGGGGCTCAGCCCTCGCAGTCCCTGCCGGCCCTCACAGCCCTGGCTTCGTGGGGAAGGTCGTCTGGAAAGTTGTCCAGATGGTCGTTCTGCTGTTCGGTCTAATTAGCATATTAGCTCTTTATTGTATGGGATGATCATTAAAATATTTAATGGTGAGATGATACTATTCCTTAATTTTACTTATTCCAAGTTCAAATAGTCTTTAGCCTTATACTATATCCTCCTCTATTAGAGGCTCTGAGTGTGTTTATAATCCTCACCCGAGGATATGTTTCTTTGATTTTTAGAGAGAAAGAGAGAGAGAAAAACATTAATGCAAGAGAGAAATATCAATTGGTTGCCTCCTGTATGTGCCTGATGACTGGGGATCGAACCTGCAACCTAGATGTGACCCCGACCAGGAACCGAACCTGCAGCCTTTTGGACGACACCCCAACCAACTGAGCCACCCAGCCAGGGCTGGAATTTTTTTTTTGAATACCCTTTTTTTTTGGCTTTATTGAAATACTAGGGGCCAGTGCACAAATTGGTGCTCCTTGAAAGGAACCGTGGGCCACAAGGCTGTGGTGGGCACAGGGGTGGGTTTCGGCCATCTCCGTGCCCCAGCCCAGCCCCTTCTGCCATGGCCCCTGGTTCCCTGTCTGCTGGCAGCCCCACCACTGCCACCACTGCTCCCATGTGCTGATGGTGCCGGCACCACTTGCACCTGCTGACAGCATGGAGCAGGGGAGGTGGAGAAGCCCTCAGGGGCAATCAGGGCCGGCAGCCACGGCTCACACCTGCTAACGGTAGCGGGTGCGAGCGGCAGCTCCAGTGCCAGCTGCGAGTGCGAGCGGGGCTGGCGCTGGCAGCCGACAGTGAGTGCGAGTGGTGGCTCCAGTGCTGGCAGCGGGTGCGAGCGGGGCCGGCACCGGCAGCAGGTGTGAGCATCCGGCAGGACCATAGCACGCGGGAGCAAAGAATTTTCAGTAAACCACAAGAGGCTCACCCCGATGACAGCGACCAGCACCCTGCCTTGGTCTGGCGCCCCCGCTCACCTGCTCCACCATCCCACTGTGTCCCACGCTCTCCACCTGCTGCCGACACCCGCCATGTTCCACGTGCTCCCCCTGGTGGTCAGCGCACATCATAGTGACCAGTTGTTCGGTTGTTCCATCCTTCAGTCTATTTGCATGTTAGGGTTTTATACATATATAGATAATCTATAATAATAAAAACATAATATGCTAATTAGACCAGACATCCTTCTGGACGACCTTACAGACAAAGCCAGGGCTACGAGGGAAGCCTGGGTCTCGGGTGCCTGCCGGTGGCTGGAGGGAAGCCCGAGTCCCAGGTGCCAGAAGGAAGCCGGTGCCGGCAGCCTGGGGAACGCAGGCCTTACTCGTGCACGAATTTCATGCATTGTGCCTCTAGTTAACAAAATTATATATATGTACAATGTGCAACATGATGGTTTATTCATATTCTCTTCAAACACTGTATCTAAAAAATGATTTTAATCAGCAAATTATTTTACCCAGTTTTAATTCCAATTTCATGTCTTTTTATCCTATTCTTCTTTTTCCTCCCACCCTGCCCAATCTCTTCCCTTCCTGGAACCTCAGGGTAGCAGTTCACTCATTCAGCATGCTCCAGGCTCTGTGCTGGGAATGCCCAACTATAGGAATCCAAAGCCTGGTGGAAGAGAATGTATAGAAACAATATTTCATAGGAAGCAATTATTATACAGGAAGATAATGCTTTTTCTAAAGTGATCTTTATAATCTGCAAATCTGATCACTGCAGAAGTGTGGGGTGTTTGTAGGACTGGAAGTGTGGGGAGGTCAGTTAGGGTATTTATTATAATGTTGCTATGGGTACACAGCAAGTGGCAGTAAAGGTGAAGAACAAAATGTACTTGAGAATTATTTGAAAGTCAACAAGTTTCAGTGATCTGCTTGGGGACAGAGTGGGGACTCAGTGAAGGAAAAGGAAAGTCAACAACGATTACAGGATTTTATCTTGGGAGACCAGATAAACATAAACAGTGGTGCCACTAAACCAAAATAAAAAATACAAGAGGAGAAATCCATTTGGAGGATGATAGGTCTGAGTGGTAATGAGTTCAGTTTGGGATACTTTGAAGTGTCATTGTGATGACGACATGGAGACATCCACTAGGACATTGGATTTAGGGCTATAGAGCTACTAAGGATAGAGAATTTGGGCATTATCAGTATAGCCTCTCGAGATTGTGTAATGTGAGAATTAAACCAATGTTTTGGGAATGGTCTGAGGATAGTCCTTGATGGAGGCTGAGACAAGGGAGTCAATAGAGGTAACAGCAGGATACAGTCTTCGGAGCTAAGGGAAGAGAACATTTTAAGGAAGGAGAGGTCAAAGTAGAAGCTAGTAGAAAGACTTTATTGGATGTGGCAATTAGGAAGACACTAGCAACCTTGGGGTATTTAGGTACCATGTAGTTCTGGGTATGGAAGGAACAATGCAAAGAAAAGAGAATGGTAGGTAAGGAAGTGAGTCAAGAGTCTTGGTTGTGAAGATGGAAATAGGAATGAGGACATACTGAGAGGGACAGGGGGTTAAGGGACTGTCATTTCTTCAAACCTGTTTTCAAGTCCACTGATTCTATAGTTCTGTCTTACCTGCTGCTTAATCATTCTATTCAGTTCTTAATTTAGTGTCTTTGTGTTTCATTTGTACAAGTTTTGGAGATCCATTTTCAAATATGTTCTCTATTGGTAGTCTTGTTTTTGATCCATTGTATGCCGTTAATGATTTTCACATATTTTATTGTCATTGATAATTTTGTTCTTTGAAGTTGTTGGGGCCTCAATCTGTTATATCTGCTGAGAAGTTGGCTTCCTAAAGCAGTTTGTGATTTCTTAGATTCATTCATCTTCAACAGTTTATCTGTAGGAGTATCATGACTGGGTGAGGGTACATAAATTCCTGCGAAGAGGTTTAGTATTTGCTTTTTCCAAGCATATGTCCACCTAGAAATTACTTTTTATGCTAATTTCTTGGCTTAGGTACACTTATAAACCAATTAGTTCCCTTAACTTTTTCTTTTTTATATTACTGTAATAAGAGCATATTATAAATGGCAAAGTGATATATGTGTGTTCAGGGGCACCCATGTGTGTGCATGCGTGCGTGTGTGTGTGCATGCATGTGAGTATATACCTAGACAGGGTCCTCTAAAGATTATCACAAAAGTTAGCAATATGTGAGGCAAAGCCTATTGTCTGCCCCTCTCATTTACTCTGGAACTGTTCTTAGTTTCATTCTAGAATAACAATGCCCAGTAGAACTTTCTGAGATAATAGAAAGATTCTATAACTGTTAAGACCACTTTGGTGACCACTAGTGACATGGTGCTCTTGAGCATTGAAATATGGCTAATGAGAATGAGGAACTGAATTTTTTAAATTATAATTCTGAGTTTAAAATAATAAAGTGCACAGAGTGACACATTTCTAGTATTGACCATACTGCTATTTCTAGAATTTCTGAAGGAATTCAGATACCTTAGGAAACTATATTTTCTGTAAAAAGTGACTAATGAGCCCTGGCCTTTTTTCTCAGTGGTTAGAGCATTGGCCCGCAGATCAAAGGGTCTGGGGTTTGATTCCCAGACAAGGGCACATACCTCGGTTGCAGGTTCTATCCCTGGCCCCAATCAGGGCGAGTGTGAGAGGAAACCAGTCGATGTGTCTCTCTCACATTGGTGTTTCTCTCTCTCCCCCCTCTCTCTCTCTTTTTCTCTCTCTCCCCCCTTTCATCACCCTTCCTTCCATTCTTTTTCTAAAGATCAGTGGAAAAAATATAGTCAGGTGAGGATTAAAAAAAAAAGTGACTAATGAATTTTTGTTTTTTAGGTAGAAAAGTATGCCATAAAACTTTTCAAAAAAAAAACTTGTTATCATCATTTGGCAAAAATGTGTACATGTATATGTATACATATGTATATATGTGTAGACATACATATATATTCTTATCTCATTTTCCAGTTTTGCAGATGAATAAATTAGTCCATAATTCCAAATATATGGGACACAAGATTTGAAGCTTGAGTTACAATGATGAGAGTCAATTGGTTAATAAGAATAGAGGGAACCACACCCGGCCGGCATGACTCAGTGGTTGAACATCGACCTATGAACCAGGAGGTCATGGTTAAATTCCCAGTCAGGGCACATGCCTGGGTTGCCGGCTCAGTCCCTTGTGTGGGGCATGCAGGAGGCAGCCGATCAATGATTCTCTCTCATCATTGATGTTTCTGTCTCTCTCACCCTCTCCCTACCTCTCTGAAAAAAAAATTTTTTTAAAAGGAATTGAGGGAACATGTTAGTGTAAAATATGCACACCAAGGTTTTATCATGTTTGTGCATGACAGATTACAAAAATTTAAAACAGTATTTCCAGAGTATTTTTATAAATAAAAACCTAGCCACTTGAATTTAAATGTTACTACAGAGGAGTTATGATTTCCATATGTGAGTTCACTTCTTCCATAACTCTGCTTTAGAGTCCTATAAGTATTAGGAGCCAGATAATGATATAGGAGAAAAATAATTTATTGAAAAATTAAAACTCAAAATAATATTCATTATTTTTCTCCACCAAACATCACCTGACAGTTTTTAGTACATTAAATTTTAATTAATTATCCCCCTTATTTTTTGTTTTGTTTTAATATACCAGCAAAGTGTCTCTTTTTGTTTTTTTTTTATTTTGTATATAGTCATCTTTATTATACTTCATAAACATATTAGAAATTGATCTTTAATTAAAAGACATCCCGCCCTAACCGGTTTGGCTCAGTGGATAGAGCGTCGGCCTGCGGACTGAAGGGTCCCAGGTTCGATTCCAGTCAAGGGCATGTACCTTGGTTGCAGGCACATCCCCAGTACAGGGTGTGCAGGAGGCAGCTGATTGATGTTTCTAACTCTCTATCCCTTTCCCTTCCTCTCTGTAAAAAATCAATAAAATATATTTTTTAAAAAAATAAAATAAAATAAAAAATAAATAAATAAATAAATAAATTAATTAATTAAATTAAATAAAAGACATCCCGATCCTCACGGGCTTCTGCTTTCTGTTCATTCAGCTGTGCAGTTAGAAAATCAACTTTGAGGATGGAAAAGGCCAAGTATCATTTTAGTTTTAATTTTTTTGCCCCCTAGATCCAAGGACCATACTGTCTTAGTAGACCTGCCCATGTTCATTCCCTTCTGTAATTCCTTATAAGTGTTAATGAAACATTCTATTAGTCTGCCAGTTAATACAGATCTGGGGCTATGACTGAGAATTTGCATTTCTGTCCTCCTGTTCCCTTGTTTATGCCAAAGGACAGTTACTTACTTACCTTCCAAAAATAGTTATCACTTTACCAACTCTCTCTGTCACATGGAGGACCCAAAAAGCATTGTCAGCTGCCAAAAAGTACAGTGGGGCTCCTCTTCTTTCCCCAAATCAAGTTATTTGGAATCTTGACTGAAGGCAGACACCATGAATGTAGAGCAAAGTTCTTCCTGTAAAAGCCAAAATCTCTTTCTCAGGAAACATTTATGAAAAGACCAGATTTTCAGCATTAAAAATTCTGGAGGACTTTTCCTTTTCCCATAAAAAATGTCACAGTGACTCTTTTTTAACCGTGTGAAAGGATCAGTTGATAAGATCTAATATGAAAGCTTTTCCAGTGGGTTATGCAGGCTGCTGACATCATAGCCCCTTGATAGTAAGCTGTAATTGAGTTGCAATGTCAGAAAAGCTGCCACTGCTGAAAGATCACCTATGAAGGTCCACAGGGCCAAGTTACCTATTCAAAGTTTGTTTTAGACAAGTCAGAGATGCACAGGCCAACACAGACCCATTTATAGCAGGAGTGGGGAACCATTGCTCTGCCAGCGGCCATTTGGATATTTATAACATCATTCGCAGGCCATAAAAAATTGTCAACTTGAAAATTAGCTTGTTATATTTGGTCAAGCATTTAATTAACTCACCCCTAATGCCTTGGTGGGGACAGACCAAATGATTTTGAGGGCCTTCTATGACCCCGGACTGAACAGAATTGCCCCTCCCCACTCCCAATTGTTAGTTTTGCTTTACAAGATGTTGGGTTACTATTTTGGATTTAAACATGGTATTCTTTTTATGTTTCCTTGTTTTTATTATGGAAAATTTTAAAGATATGAAAGTGAAAAGCATGGTATAATACACCCCATATATCCATAATCCAGCTTCAAAATGAGCACCTCATAGACAATTTTGTTTTATTTACATGTCCTCCACATCTCTTCCTTCCTCCCCTCTGGGTTATTTTAAAGCAAATCAAGATATTATATCTTTGCATTCATAAATATCTCAGCTTGTGTCTCTAAAATATGAATATTCTTGCCCTAGCTGGTTTGGCTCAGTGGATAGAGCATCGCCTGCGGACTGAAAGGTCCCAGGTTCAGTTCCAATCAAGGGCACATGCCCAGATTACAGGCTCGATCCCCAATAGGGAGCATGCAGGAGGCAGCCAATCAATGATTCTCTCTCATCATTGATGTTTCTATCTCTCCCTCTCCCTTCCTCTCTGAAATCAATAAAAATATATTTTAAAAATAAAGAAAATAAAATATGTATATTCTTAAACATCACTTTAATACCATTACACCTAAAGTAAGTAACAGTAATTTCTTCCTAATCATTATATATTCAGTCAGTATTCAGGTTTCCCCATAAATGTTCTTTTTCAGATGTTTTTTGAAATCAGGATCCAAATAAGAGTCAACCATTGTCATTGGTTATTGTGTGTCTTCGATCTCTTTTAGCCCGTGAATACTTCCCCTCACACCTCCCCCCTTTTTTCTTGCATTTAATTTGTTGAAGATGCCTAGTTGTTGGTCCTAGACTTTCCTGTTATCAGCAAGTCTCCCCAGTATTCTCTTTAGCTACTGTGGCTGGGTTTTGTGCTCTTTACCATTCAGCTGACATTTTCCCTGGTGTTCCTTCAGGTCCTGTGTAAATGGTACCCTCGTGTGCAATACCACCCAGCTGTGGCACGGTGATAGAATCCTGTGGGGAAATAACCACTTTTTTAGGTAACATCTTTGTGTTCACTAATATTTTCATATACATTTTTTTCTGTTATCTGAGTGCAAAGCAAGTTGATTCTCTCTAATGGTGAAAAACCCCACAGAATTAATTTACCTAAGAGGAAACGGCGAGATTGGTTGAAAGACTTCGAAAAAGAAACAGGCCCTCCAGAGCATGACCTGGATGCAGCCAGTGAAGCTTCTTCGGAACCAGACTATAACTATGAATTTGCACAGATGGAGGTTATCATGAAAACACTGAATAGTAACGGTAAGGCCTCACTTCAGAGTTCTTTGTCTTGGGCAGTTCCTTATCTCACAGCATTCAATGAGGGATAAGTATGTATAAAGTTATTGTGCCATCCTGAACACTTGGGCACAGCAAATTGCTAATTCCTTAAAAAGGCCATAAGTGAGGGGCTAATGAAAGTATTCTAGGACCTGGTCGGCTCCCTCAGGTGTAACCAGGAAGAGGGTGGGATCTTTTTGAGACCTCTTGTTTCCAAGCTAGTTGTGGTAAGATTTCCATGGTCCTAGAGTATTGAATGACTGTGATGAATTTCTAATCAAATTTCCCCTTGTTGAGCCTATAATTTCTGAGTCCTTCAGAGCATGAAAATCACCAGGAGAGTACTAATCCTGGAACGTCAAATAGAGTCTGATGGAGAGATAAAAGTCACAACACTTTACTATAAACTCAATTGAAAATGATACCTCCAAAGAGACTTATTTTTAAATGATGGCTAAAACAAAAGCCTTTATGGGCTCTTTGCTTGACCTACACTCAGCCTGTCTCGGATCTTTAAGGAAGAGAGTCTCCTTAAAGCATTATTTCTAGTTCCCTCCTTCCAGAAGTTTTTCAATGACTATATTAAGGTTCTTCCTATCTGTGTGTAAAAGAAAGTTCTTTCCCTCCTTTCTTCTTCTGTGCTTATACACACTTTTGTGAGTTCAGTAAAATACACACCAGATTTTCCCCTTGCTTGCTATTTTATAAATCTGCTCCTTTTTTTTCCCATCTCCCAGTCTTCCAATCACCACACTTAGTACCTAGGAACTAGATGCAGAACAGGGAAGTTCTCTTACTACCAGGCACAGACTGCATTCTAAGACCAGGACTTCTTTGCAGGGATATAGTTGAGGCTACATTCAGGAGCACCTGAGCAAGTTGGTTTCTGGACTTTGTCCAACCTCATTTTCCCATTCATCTGTTCTTTGGATACTTGCAGACCCCGGGAGCCCCGAGAGCCCTATGACGGGTAACCTCTATCTGCCAGTGTGCTTAAAGAGTATTGTGGTTTTCACAGTCAAGCTTCCTCCTTAAATATTTATTTCCTCACTCTACTCTGAATAAGCCTATTTGGGGAGAATTTGAATATGGCTAGTGAATTGTTGGTCAGATCTCTGGCATATCAAATTGGAGATTCTGTTGCAAGAATAAAGATTTTTATCTTTGGCTTTACCTCGGTAGCTCAGTTGGATAGAGCGTCATCCCAATATGCCAGGGTTGTGGGTTCGATCCCTAGTCAGGGCACATGCAAGAAGCAACCAATGAATGCATGTATAAATGGAATGACAAATCAGTGTTTCTCTCTCTCCTCTCTAAAATCAATAAATAAAAATTTTTAAAAATATTTTTATTTATCTCCTTGGATTTTTAGCCTCAAGGACCCCTCTTTTTAATTATAAAAATAGGTAAAATGAAGTAAAGGCCAGATTGAGAAACAGCACAATGTAGCAATAGCAAAAAAAGGAAGGGGAAAGATAACTTCATTACTAAAGTTTGATAATTTCTCCTTTTAAACATTGTTAATTACAGTTAGGGATTAAATTAGCTCTTGGAGCTTTTGACACTGCAGCACAGGGTGGACCACAGCTACAAATCACTCTTCAGTCCACTCTGCCACTTGCTCTCCAGGTGGGAAAATTCCAGACATTCAGGCATGGGGATCACATTGACAGATCGTTTAACAATCTGTGTGAGCAACAGGCCTCCCTGGAATGATTTTTAGAGGCCTAGAGAGACACAGGGTGTGACAGGAGGCTATAGCTCCAAACTCCAGGTGGAGGAACTCCCATTCTGTAATTCGAGGAGGTTGCAGAAATCTAGATGTCTCAATCCTGTAATTCTGCAGAGTATCGATCGAATCCTGTATCATCCCATATCACAGGTTTCTAATTTAATCTAATTACTACCTTCTTGCCATATGCATAGTGAACCCCTGAATAACCAATGAGTATTTAGTCAGCATTCATCAATTCCTTCAACCCTCGGCCAAACCAATTAGTCATCAGTGGCCTGGCTCATGGCATTAACATGAGTTACTCATTTGTATTCCAGATCTGGCCTTGCTCTCCAGTGTTGATTTTGTCTGTTTAAAAGTAATGTTTCCCCCTCCCCTCCCCATGGATTACCCAATTTCATTGGTGAATGGGCTTCCCTGTGAGGCACACAGATGTGCTCTGGTGCAAGTACTGAAATGCAGGCGGCTGGACAGTGTTGACGCGATGCACCTCTGCTGCCAGGTGGCTTCCCGATGATAAGCCTGTCTGCCTGGTGGTCGTCCCCATGGTGGTCCTATTTGAAGATTCTCTTCCCTCTCCTGTGGTTTCAGACGAAGCTGCTCCACAAACACTGGGATAAAGGTTTTAACTGATTGGCATTAGCATGAGGGAGCGTGACGGGGTTTTGGCGGTGCTGCTGAGCGATGCTTGTGCTCCATGCTTTGGCAAAAGCTAATGTGATTGGGAAGCTGACCTTTTCTGCCTGCCAGCGGTACTCTGTTTCTTGATTAAGGGATGTTCCCATTTTAATTAAGACTCCTGCCTCCCCATGTCCCAGCTCCACTACTTTCCCCATGGTTAAAATCTGGTAGCTATTGTTTCCCTCTGCATCCAACAACGCAAGTGTTACTGGCATTATTGCTCCTGTTGCTGATGGTTTCATTACTGTTGACAGCTCAGCAATCAGAATATCTTATTTCTACATATACACTTACCTGCATTATCCCAGTAACAGACTAGAATAATGTCTTTTCGAGTCACTAGGGGAAATAATGATTGAAACTCAATTCATTCTAATTAAGAGGAAGAGCAAATCTAGTATCTGTAGACAATAATGCTTTCTTCCTAAGGGTTCAAAATTAGGAATCAGACACCCATCTGATTTCACAGAGTGGACGGTAGGTCTAAAGAGCAATTAAGGGGTGGTGAAGGGTCATATAGCCCACTTATTCCATCTAGGATTAAAAGGTTTTTTTCCCCAAAGGGATTTATTTCCCTTCAATTTAGTGCCTTGAGCCTCCTGGTGTGAATGAATCTTAATTCTCTTTATCACTTAAATACCCTCCAATTACCATCACCTTCACCACCAGTCTCTCTTTTCCATCTTGGGACAGATAAGTAAGTTTGAGTTCATTTCATTTCATAGTTACATACCAGGGAAACAATAAACTAATGAAGAAGAGAAGTGCTGTGCCAAAGTCACTGTGGTCCTTTTTCTTTTCCTAAAATACCAACCTCTTGGTATCTTGGCCTTAGGCGCCAGGCTCACTGAGTTTTAAAACAGCTCATTCAATAGGAGGAAAGTGATAAGGAGAATTAAAACTGTGGACAATCTGTTGGTAGTTGATTGGTCATTTGAGAATAAACCAAATACTCTTTGGCTTCTGTCCTAGGCTATCTTATAGAGTCAGATGGACTTGCTGATTAGGGTGATCTATTTTTTTAAAAATACGGGTACTGATAAAGGCTTGAAACTGGTTAATTATTTGAAAAGAAAATGTTATCTAATCTAATAATAGACAAAGATTGAAATTGACCGTACCTTCACTATGCCTCCCATTGGCTAATCGGCAAGGTATGCAAATTAACCGCCAACAAAGATGGCGGCTAATTTGCATACTGCAGGCAGATCCTGCTGCACCGCCAAGGCAAGATCCTGGCCTGCCATGTCTTGGGCGGGGCGGGCGGGGCAAGCGGCAGCATGATCCAAGCTGCTGTCTGGGCCCAGGCCTGCAGTGTCTTGGGCGAGGTGGGCGGGGCGGACAGGGCGAGAGGCAGCGTGATCCATGAGAGGGCACAGGTTGGGCTGAGGGACCCCCCCTTCCCTGCCAGTGCTCAAATTTTTGTGCGTGGGCCTTCTAGTCAAATATATGTAAGAGAAAGGTGTTTCCAGACATGTGTTAGGATCAGAAGTTTGGAAAGAATACCCTCAGCCGCTGTACCTCTACCAGGGCTGTGTGGCATGGCCAGACCCAAAGTCCCAGGCAGGGCTCACCTGGCCAGCTGTAGTGGGGCAGGCGCAGGGGAGGGATGCTTTGGGCAGCTCCGTCCTCCATATCTGCACATTGATTTGTGGCCACTGACAAAGCCTGGTGAGTGCTGGGGGTGTCGGTCATGGCAGCGGCTAAAGCAGTTTAAGCAGCCTCAGTCACATGCCTCTGTGGTGGGGAACCTTGGGGCAAAATCCCTCTGCTTCAGTCATTTGGGATCATGCGCATTTCTACACACCACGGACCAACAAGTAGAAATAAAGATGAAATATCTTATTCGGTGTCTGTTAGCAAAAACCCTAGCATATAATTTTATACAGTGGTGTGTTTTCCAGTTTTCTCTCTCTAGAAAAGATTCGCGAACACCAAGTGGGACTCTTGAAAATAAGGCTGTGCATAAATGTAAATGGAAAATGAGGACCTTGTTCTGTACTTTTTAAACTTAAAATCTAAATAGAGCAACAAAATATACTATTTGAGAAATATATTTTTTTAATTCTAAGAGAACTTTCCTTCTCTAGCCCTTACAGCATCCCTCAAAAAAAAAAATTCATATTATTCACATTTTTTTGGAAGTTTTAGGTTATGTCAGTTCTAATGCTCTGGGGTACATATATTTTTACTCTATAGGAAATGTCCACTCAGAGTGTGCCTTTCTGTAGGGTCTTTTTTTTTTTTTAACTCTATGTCAGGACTCTATAAAGAAAACCATTCTGCTTTGAAAAAAAAAAAAATGCTGAATTTGAGAATTTTATATTAGCAAAGATATAAATTTTTTTTAAAATACAGGGTGGGGCAAAAGGTTTATAATTATGAGTACGTGAAACACAGAATTTATTCTTGTATTAATAGTTATTGTTGTATTTTTTTGTATGAATAATTATAAGCCTACTTTTGCCCCATCCTATATTCTTTAAGAGAGTACTAATTCTGAGCAAAACATTGGAGGTGAGGAGACTACACTAATTTATTATTAAGTTTTTGTCTATCCCAGCCAGTTAGCTTTGGTCTGAGGTCAGATGCAAGCTTAGGTCAGCTACTTAACCTTCCTGAGCCCCAATGTCCTCATCTTTAAAGTGGAAATGATACCACTCTTAGGTTTTCTGCAAAGCTTTCATGAGATGATGCACGCATAGGGTATATCCCTCTACTTGAGATAAAGCCAATAGCTAATAAATCATTATTGTCATTGCAGTTGTTATTTGTATTAAAACAACTTAATACACTGTGCATATTGTGATATTTTAATTGCTTTCTACTTTTGGTTTTGTATGATTTAACCTTATTTTTTTCATCTAATATGCTTTTTTTTTTCTTAATGCTCATGTAGAAAATTAGCAACTTACACATTTATTTCCCAAATTGTTAAGGACCATCTGGAAAAGTAGCTATCATCAGGTATTATACAAAATCTTAATTTCCCACTCTTATTTTGGAAGTTAAACTGAGAGTCAATATGTAGAAATACAACACAAATAGCACTGAGTAACAGGCAAGTGTGTTCATGTACAAGGAGGTAGTTAAGTCCCAGGCTAGTCTGAGGATACGGGCACATCTCATCTAGGCCCCCTGTCCTGCAGTGAAATATTTATGTGATGCTGGTTTTCCAGAGGGTTTACATACTGTTTCCCTATGACCTACTTGCTTAGAGAGGCCAGTAACATTCTTTTTTGTATGTGTGGTCAGTACCTTAATCTTTCTCCATGGCTTTGAGTTCATTAGTCGTTACCAAGTGAATGTCCTCCCTCAGCAGTGAACTCCTCAGGACCAAGTCTTACCTACATCGCAGCCACCTCTAGTCATAGAATGGCCCTCTGAGCATGACCTGTCAGTATCTCTATGCCGTTCACTCACGTGCACATTGCTGAGCTCTAGATCTGCAACAGTTAAAAACACACAAAAATAGCCTCTCACATTAGAGAAATTCAGGAGTAGAGTGATTTGTGGTTAAAATCAGAAATATAAACCCTTTGTTGTGTACCAAAACTGAATGCTAAATGGGCATAAAAATTCTCTACCATAACAATCAAATCTCATGTGGCTGTCTATGCCCTTGTCCTCGATTTCATGACGTTTTTCCCCAGTGTATAGGACACCATCCCCTTCTCCGCTTCTCTCTGCTTATAGTAGGTTAATGACCTAACAATAGGGCGAGCTCATCAAATTGAAGAAAGTAACATGTTTACATATAGGAAATTTATCTAAAATGTTAGTGAAAAGGAAACTGAGAGGGTTCCATCTGACAGGGCCACTCAGGCCTCTCTCAGAAGCACAAGGAAAGGCCAGATTCTGGGGGAGGAAGTCGATGGTTCTTGCTGAAGCAGCACAGGCAGGCACCTGTCTTAGCCACCACTGAAGACACCTTGCCTTGTCCCTTGGCTCACCAGACCCAGTTCAAAATGTGGTGCAGGTCCTGGAGAAACAATACCTGGAAGAGAAGCGGAGTGCGCTTGAGGAGCAGCGGCTCATGTATGAGCGGGAGCTGGAGCAGCTCCGCCAGCAGCTCTCCCCGGAGAGGCAGCCCCAGAGCAGCAGCCCCGACCGCCTGGCCTACAGCCAGACAGCTCAGCAGAAGGTGACCCAGTGGGCAGAGGAGAGGTAAGAATGGAACCCGGTCAGCCAGAGTCGAGGCTCAGGGCCGTGGGGCTTTGGGGGAGGATTGTGAGACATGTAAAGGGAGACAGACCTGGCACAGAGGGAGATCTTAGTCCCATATCTGGGTTGTTAGCAATTGGCTTTCCTTCCCAAGGATACTGTCCGTCCTAGTATGTTTGTAGTTAGTTGTTAAAGACACACCACCACCCCCTCACCTGCAGTAAAAATGGTCCCAAGTTTGAAGGCTTAGACAGGTATTAAAATGGAGGTAGAAATTTTCACTCCATTTGAATAATTCTTAGCATAAAAACCTTTCTCCTTATTTTTTATTTCTCTTACTTTAGATTCTATTTAAATATAATGTAGTGTTAAGAAGTCTCTTAAATGTGAATTTTTTAAATTATGACTTTAAAACATTTATCTTAGCCAAAAAGCTGAGAAGCAGTGACTTTAAACCATTTATTTCAGAACTGAGGTAACCCTAGCCAGTTTGACTCAGTGGATAGAGCATTGGCCTGTGGACTCAAGGGTCCCAGGTTCGATTCCAGTCAAGGGCACATGCCTCGGTTGTGGGCTCGATCCCCAGTAGGGGGTGTGCAGGAGGCAGCCAGTCAATGATTCTCTATCATTGATGTTTCTAACACTCTCCTCCCTCTCCCTTCCTCTCTGAAATCAATAAAAATATTTTTTTTTTTAAAAAAAAAGAACTGAGGTGGTAGTAGTAGAAGAAATGGTAGTGATAACAATAACAACAACAACAAGAGCAATAAAATATTGCCAACTTCTGTGTTCTTACCACATCTAAATATGGTCTAATTTTATTTAATGCTCCTAACAGCTCTATGCCATAGGAATTATTATTTCTGTCTTGTAGATCAGGGAATCAGTTTAAATATTCTATCTCAATCACCCATCTAGTAAATGAAAAGCCCAGAATTTGAAAAAGCCAGGTGTGTCTATAGACCCATTAATAAACTCCTGTGTTATAATAATAATTAATAGGACTAAAGCAGCATCGGACATTTATTGATCATTTATCATGTGCCAGTCACTAAGTGCTTTACCTATATTTATCTAATCTTCACGTCTGCTGCTGTATTTTACCATTTTTCACTCCCCATCTCACACATGAGGAAACTGAGGCAGGAGGTTAAATGACTTGCCAGTCATTTAGCTAGTAAGTTGGGCCAATGAGATAAAAGGCAGAGCAATCTGACCTCAGATGTCCTACTCTATAACTCTTGCAGTCACGCTGCATCTCTCTCTAACAAAGAGATGATTAACTCGAGCCACATCTTGGGAAGATGACCCCTGGGAGGAGAAAAGGGGACTCACTTAGAAACCGACTGCCGTTTCCTTTGCTTTTCCATTTTCTCATGTCCTTTTCTGCTACACCACAGGGATGAACTCTTCCGTCAGAGCCTGGCAAAACTGCGCGAGCAGCTAGTTAAGGCTAACACCTTGGTGAGGGAGGCAAACTTCTTAGCCGAGGAAATGAGCAAACTCACTGACTACCAGGTGACTCTGCAGATCCCTGCTACAAACCTCAGTGCCAATAGAAAGGTGAGAATGAGCAAGGTGTGCATTAGTGAATCCTGTAAGATGGACTGTAAACCTGACCTCCAAGATAACCTCCCCAAGGAGATCCGCAAGTGAGCCAGAGTTCTCATTCTTCTTGAAACTTCTGCTACAGACCTTCACTTGTATATATGCCCTTAGATATGTGATGATCAGAATATGAGAATTTGGATGGCCTGAAGGGGTTGCTAATTTAAATGCTTTCTTTAAAACTAGAAATGTATATAAGTAATCCCACCTGCTTGTCTCTTTTGTATAAACGCCCCCTTCTGAAATGAGGGTTCGGTGTATGTTTTGTTGCAGTATCAGTTTCAGAATTAATTCTATCAGAAAGGAAGACTGGTATGCTAACTGTCTTTACATTCATAGAGCACTCTGCATCCATTTGGATGTTTCCCATCAGTTCAACTTGAAGATTTTTCTCTTTAATGAGAAACTTTGAAAAAGAATAGTTTTTCATCCATTCATTGTCAAGCCAGAAATGAGTGAGGGAGTGTCTCATCAGTCTTCTGGGTTGTGGTCATTTGACCAAGTTCTTCTCCTTTGAGAAATGTGTCCTCAGTCCATGGTCATAGAAGTGAACTTAAAGCGTAAACATGCTTTTTGTATAAGGATGCTTATCATAGTGTCCTTTATAATAGCAAAAATATGAGACAGCCATAATATTGAGCAGTAGAATAGTCAAAAAAGTAGTCCATCCAAATAATGGATAGCTGTGCTACCTATAAATTCATGTTTATGAAGAATCATGGACACAAGAGGACTATAATATGAAAACTGTAGAGAGAGAATTGAAATAGGAACTTGATATTTTGTTTGGTTCTGCTTTTGATAAAAATTAAGTGTGTGCCTTGATATACATAAACGATGGAAAATAAACCAAAGTATTCTGTAGGTGGTAGAATTTCATCATTTGCATATATTATATTTCTTAAACTTGCTGCTTTACAATAATGTGTATTGCTTTAACAATCCAAAAAGTTATAACAAGTTTGTTTTGTTTGTTTTGCTTTTGCTTTCCTTTGTTCTGCAGAGAGGAGCAATAGTGAGTGAGCCAGCTATTCAAGTGAGGAGGAAAGGGAAAGGCACGCAAGTTTGGACCATTGAGAAGCTGGAGAATAGATTAATTGATATGAGAGACCTTTATCAAGAATGGAAGGAAAAAGTCCCCGAGGTAAAAAAGATAAAATGTAAAGGAGACTTGGTCATGTTAGAAGCAGAAAGTAAAAATGATTTTAATTGTCAGAACACAGACATACACACTCATGTGCACACACCTGACAATCATCATATTGGTGCTCTGGACATTTAGATAAAAAAGTAAAGTAAAAGTGATCTTGAAAGGAATGCTAAGTTGGATTAGTAACATAACATGTAGTCCCTACACAGGTAGAACCAAATGAAGAAAACAGTGCATTCTTACTTGGCTGCATTTTTTACTACATTTTAAGTGAAATAAAGTGCTGCTTTAAGTGAATTTGTGCTGCTGCGTCAGTGTTGTGAGAAGTCAGCTGGATGGAGTCTGTGCGGATTTTATATTCATTGGCATATGTTCATGCTCCCCGAGCTGTGATCACGGCTGGGTAGATTCCTATGAATAACTTTAGAGAGCGTAATTTCACTTTTTGGGCATTATTGATCAAAACGATTCGGTGAAGGAAATGAGGCGAAGCATGGGGAGTGAAATGAAGCAGGCTGCAAGTGGGGGGAAGATGAGGCAATAACTGAAGAAGGATCCTCTACACCAGCCGTGGGCAAACTACGGCCCGCGGGCCGGATCCGTTTGAAATGAATAAAACTTAAAAAAAAAAGACCGTACCCTTTTATGTAATGATGTTTACTTTGAATTTATATTAGTTCACACAAACACTCCATCCATGCTTTTGTTCCGGCCCTCCGGTCCAGTTTAAGAACCCATTGTGGCCCTCGAGTCAAAAAGTTTGCCCACCCCTGCCTACACCGATATCACTTAGTTCCCCAACTAACAATGTGCTAATTTTGTTTTATTTATGTGATGTGATTCTAATTTTACTTTTTAAATTTGTTAGAATAAATGCTTTTTAAAAATTGTTAATGCTAGTTTTAAATCATTTTATTTCATTTTGATGTGTTATTTCTTTCTCTGCTGCCTACTTGCCTATCCTATCATTCAGGCAAAGAGACTTTATGGGAAACGAGGTGACCCCTTCTATGAAGCCCAAGAGAATCACAACCTCATCGGTGTGGCTAATGTGTTTTTGGAGTGTCTCTATTGTGATGTGAAACTTCAGTATGCAGTTCCTATCATCAGCCAGCAGGGGGAGGTAAGGACAAGCCAGCGTCAGAGAAAATGATGGTGGTTCAAATTTTTGTTTTGTTTTGTTTTTTTTCTATTTAAGTTCTTGAGGTTGATTCAGAAACTAGGCAAAAGAGTCACAATCCTCATTCTTTTTTCTCTATTAATATCAATAGAAACTATCAACCTTAAGTCATGGTTTTAAGAATATTATAACACATTTCATATTTTTGTTTCATAAGTTTTTTGTTTTAATTAAATTAGAAATCTTTGGAAACCAGATTCTGCTCTGTGCCCCGCATTCATTTCTTTTAACCTGTTACCTCTGTGATACTCTAGTTCCCCCCTGGCCTCTAAGTGGTCTTTACAAGATTTGAAACCCAAAATATTCAAAGGAAACAAGCTTCATTATCCCATTGTTACCCCCTTTTATTATTTTTTATTTTTTGGTTAATCCTCACCCAAAGATATTTTTTCCATTGATTTTTAGAGAGAGTGGGAAGGGGGGGGGAAGGGCAGAGAGAGAGGGAAAGATCGATCAGTTCCCTCCTGCACACACCCTGACCTGGGCCCTTGACCGGGAATCGAATCCGGACCCTTTCGTCCTCAGTCTGGCACTCTAACCACAGAGAAAAACCAGCCAGGATTGTTACCCCCTTTTAAACTCTCATATTTCAGTTATTTAGATATATGGCCTTATGTAGGCCTAAGACATTTCAGAAAATGTTCAAGTTCAGACTTTTTTATTTTTTCCATTCCATCAACTGATGTTTTAATTTTAAGTTTAACCATATCCTTATTTCCTAGTTTGTCCTTCAATAACATGCAAGGTTATTTTTTGTTATATTTAGAGCAGGCTTAGTTAGAATAGGATGCCATTCTGCCTAAAGCAAGCCTAGAAAATCAACCCTAGATTCCCAGTTGTGGTGTGCAAGTACATAGCATACCTTCTACATGTCGTAACACCCCCTACCCGCCCCCCCAAAACTCCCCATGAACATTCTGCTTTGGAAAGACCAGTGGGCTGGAGTTGCTTTTTCTCATGTTAAAAATGGGCACAATTCCTGTGGCAAAGGGATCCAATGGCTAAGTCATGGTTCTTAAGCTAAGGTCCATGGAGGGCTTTAGAGTTCTAGGAATCCCCTGAAATTATATTAAAAATGTATTAGATTCGCCCTAACTGGTTTGGCTCAGTGGATAGAGCTTTAACCTGTGGACTGAAGGGTCCCAGGTTCGATTCCAGTCAAGGGCATGTACCTTGGTTGCGAGCACATCCCCAGCAGGGGGTGTGCAGGAGGCAGCTGATCGATGTTTCTCTCTCATTGATGTTTCTAACTCTCTATCCCTCTCCCTTCTTCTCTGTAAAAAATCAATAAAATATATATTTTTAAAAATGTATTAGGTTCTCAAAAAGCATTGAAAAAAGCTTAAGAATCACTATCTTCTGATTTCTCTTATTCACTCCCTCCCCCTTACTACTTCCTCATATTTGTCTGCCTTGCCAAATACCATCAGCCACTATCTCCCAGGTCCCTGGCACCAGTGCACATTGCTGTGGAAGTTGGGTCTGAGCTACCTTTAAAAACAAGCTCACTATTTAAGATGACAGTGGCTCGGCCAGAACATGTGTTACCCTTCACAGCTGCAGTGATTACAACCTTACGCTGTTGTATAAAAGATAACTTGGCCAATTACAACTCTGGGAATGCAAATATCAACAATTTTGATTTGTTTCTCTGCAACAACTTTAAGAGAGATACTATTAAACTAGCACCGATTCTGAGAACCCCCAGGATAGTGAGGATATTTTAAGCCCATTTTTTGGAAAAACCATTTTAAAGGAACTGTTTCCTTCTAACTCCCTGGCTGTGTGTGTGCTGTTTCTCTTGGAGTCGGTCTCACCCCTCAGCTCCAGTGGGAATGACAGCCCATTCTCTACTCCCAGGAGAATAGAAACTCCCCGAGCCCAGTGACCACGTCTGTTTGTTTCACTATTGTCAATACAACACTTAGTGCAGTTCCTGGCACGGTGTCAGTTCTTGGCAAATAGTTGTTGAGGTGATAAATTTATTCCATAACACCCGGTACATCATCTCTGTTGTAGCAGCTAGTCTACACTGTTGTTATTGGGCTTTTACTTCTCTGTCTTTCCCCACTTGACTGAGCGCCCTGACAGCAGAGTCTGCGTCTTTATTTTGGTATTCTCAAGAGGCCAGGTATTTGATAGCATGAGTAGGTGAACTAATATATATACACATGGAAAATAGGTGACTCCAGGTAGAATATGATAGTAGTCTTTAAGCTGTGTGTTGGCTATCCTGTACAAGAAGGGTAAGAATGAAGATGACTCCAGAAGGCAAGTTACAGGCAGGTAAATTTGGCTCAGAGTCAGGCAGGATGATTGGAGGGGCAAGCGTGGAAAGGACTGGCTCCGGGAGTGCTGAGCTCCTCCAGATGGCCGAGTGATAGCTGTGTAGCTGCTCATCGGGATATTGTAGAATGCTTTCTGTCTCCGTCTGTGTTGTCCACGATGCCTTTTAACCCCACGTCCTCTGGTCCCCTGACCCAGGTTGCAGGGCGTCTCCACGTGGAAGTGATGCGGGTCACAGGGGCTGTCCCGGAGCGCGTGGTGGAAGACGACTCCTCAGAGAACTCCAGTGAGAGTGGGAGTCTTGAAGTCGTAGACAGCAGTGGGGAAGTCATTCACCGAGTCAAAAAACTGACATGCCGGGTGAGAGGACAGTGGTGGGAGGCTCAGAAAAATGACTTCTTAATTCAAAACAATTTTATAGAAAATTTTATGAGTTTTTCACAGAGCAAAGTAGAAGTTAAACTTTCTGGCAATAAATACAATGATGAACAGTCCTTTTTCCAGAAGTATAGCACGCTTTCTGATGACCTGTGTGTGGTATTTCAAAGGGCTGTGTATTTGGCATGCAAGGAGTGTATGTTGTTTGTTGAAGCATACTTTTCTAGTACAGGTTTTATCTATATCAGAAACTCAATTACTAAGAAAATTTTAGAGCATGGTATGTATTTGTTGCCAAGTTTATATGCTAGTTATAGAACTACGGTACAGATTTCATTACAGATAGGACCCTAATGAAGCGGTGCCAAATATTTTCAGATGTCAGGTGGATGACTAATTATTTCATCGCTTAATCTTAAATTTGGGGAAGCTGAAATAAGAAAAGAATGCATAGTTTAATGTTTTCTTTATGGAAGTTATAGTTGCATTTTTAAAAATCTGTCTCTTCAGGTAAAAATTAAAGAAGCAACTGGGCTGCCCTTAAACCTCTCGAATTTTGTCTTCTGTCAATACACATTCTGGGACCAGTGTGAGTCCACAGTGGCTGCCCCAGTAGTGGACCCAGAGGTGCCTTCCCCACAGTCCAAGGATGCCCAGTATAGTGTGACCTTCTCTCACTGTAAGGTATGAAATGAGTTATGTGGGGGGCAACAAATCTGGGTGTAGTTTAAAAGTCTACTTGCACTTTAGAAATTTTCTCCATAAGTATGTCTTATAGACTTAATATGTTTATTGGGCTTTATAACCTCAAAGTGTACTTCAGTATAATTTCAAAAAATTTAAAAGTATTTGAAATAAAATCTGAAAAACCTATACTCGATATCGTACTCCCCCGAGGTGTGATGACCAATGACAGTTTGCTACATATTTTGATAAACTATTTTCTGTATTCCACAACATTTATATGTGTGGTAAACATATGCTCATACATATGAATGGGCATAGATACACACTCTTAATGTCATGCACACAACTTCTTAAAACACTTTTTTACAAAAATGTGATTATATTATACATATTGCAAAATTATATCTTGTTACTTTGATATATGTGGATATCTTAACATGTAAGTTGCTGTAGCTATTTTCATTCTTTTGAAAATAGTATAGAATTCTAAGCATAGCATTCTAATGTATCAGATGAGGGTTTTTTTCTTCCTTGAGTTTTTTTGTTTTCGTTTTTTTTAATCACTATGTCTTCTATTTTATTTTATTTTAATACTAGAGGCCGATGCACGAAATTCATGCAAGGGGCTCAGCCCTCGCAGCCTCGGCTTCGTCCGGAAGGATGTCTGGCTGTCTAGTCTAATTAGCATATTATGCTTTTATTATTATATATGTTTTTATTGATTTTCCAGTGAGAAAGGGAGAGAGATAGAGAGTTAGAAACATCCATGAGAGAGAAACATTGATCAGCTGCCTTCTGCACGCCCCCTACTGGGGATCAAGCCAGCAATCAAGGCACATGCTCTTGACCAGACTAGAGCATGTGCCTTGACCAGACTAGAACCCGGGACCCTCCAGTCCACGGGGCCGACGCTCTATCCACTGAGCCAAACCAGTTAGGGCTACCATATGAGTTTTGAAAGAAAATATAAAATGGGAAAAGAAACTTTTGGGGGAATATTGCATAAACCTACTTTGGGACATTAGCTGCCCTTCTGGTTTTCACATTGGAATGCCAACAAGTCATTTTCGACAGACTCTATTTTCTGTGTAATTTTGTTTTTCCTTGGACAATCCTTAATAGGTACTCAAGACCTTTTATTTATTTATTTTTTGTAAACTGTGCCTATTCCTTTTAGTTCTACAATTAGAAAACAAATCCATATCACCACCTATAAAATTTCACATATGTAAAGACTATCAAGTCTTTCTATTTCTGAAAATAACCCATATTTATTACTGTTCTCACCAATCTGTTTCTCAAATTTTTCATTAATCATTTTTGTTTCTGTATTCCCCGTGTTTCTTTGGATCTACAAAGCTGCTATTTAGCAGAATGATAAAATCTGAATTTCAAGTGCATTCTAGTTAACAGCTGGTTTAGTAAATACTGGTCTCAGGGCCCCTGGAATCATTATGTGCCCTTGGGGTTTATTTCATCTTTAAAGTGTGTAGATTGTACTAATTGGTCATTAAGTTTATTTTTCTTCTGAAATGCTTACTCTTTCTCTAAGGGAAATGAATAAGACGGTAAATAATGTGAGGTTGGATCAGCTCTTGCCAGAAGTTAGTCACAGAGTTGTGTTCACCCAGGATTCCTCTGAGCCGTGAATGGAAAGAAAATTGGCTTTGTTCCCTACTACTAAGTCAGTTAGGATTCATTTCCTCACTGTCATCTGTTTGTGTTTTAAATGAGGAATTGGGGTGGGAGAGTCTAGGAGCAAGAGCTCAGAATCATGATGATGATCATGTAAAATGTTATTAGTCTTCTACACCATAGCAAGGAGCAATCGAATGTTCCTTTTTTGATGTGCTTACTGGTCTATGCCAGCTGAACGTCAGAGCAGCTGGGGAGCTATAAATGATGAACCAGGACTGAGGGAACGTAGAGTTAATCAGCTCTGTAACTAACAAGCAGTATAACGTGGAACAAGTAGCATTCTTCATTGTCTTCATTTATAAAACAAAGGGGTGGGGTTAAATTACCTCATAATATCACTTTCAGATTTTATATTATTTTTTCTTGATGGTGTTCTATAAAACAGTAGAGATAGTTTTTAAGATTGGGATCGAGTTCATATACTAGTACTCCAAAGTGAATCTATATACAGTTAAAAGGTAAAAAGAAAAATGTCACAGATTTCTTTAAGTATAATTTTTGTCGCTCTGTCTTTCCTCCTGCTTACCCCAGGACTATGTGGTGAACGTAACCGAGGAATTCCTGGAGTTCATTTCAGATGGAGCACTGGCGATTGAAGTGTGGGGCCACCGGTGTGCTGGAAACGGTAGCTCCATCTGGGAGGTGGATTCTCTTCATGCTAAGACAAGAACGCTGCATGACAGGTTCGTACTTTCCTGTGAGCTTCAGACACGGGGCCAAGAGTAGCACTTAGACAATAGTTAAGAAAACGGATTCTCTGAGCCTGTTTCCTCATTTGTGAAATGAGAATGATCAAAGGAACTACTGGGCAACAAAGAAATTCAGTGGGGAAAGGAAAATCTTTTCAACAAACAAGACTGAAAAATTATATATCAATATGGAAAAAAAAAACTTCAATTTTTACTTCACAACATACACAAAACTACATCACCATAAATATAAAACTGTAAAGCTTATTATAGAAGAAAACAGGAAAATATCTTCTTGTAAAGTCAATCATTTGCCTGTTCTATGACCCAGCAATGCCACTCCTCGGTATTTACCCAAAAATATGAAAACAAGCAGACTTGTACACACAAGTGTTTATGACAACTCTATAATATCCTAAACTGCAAATAATCCAAGTGTCCTTTAATGTGAGAATAGATAAACAAATTGTAGTAGTATTCATATAATAGAATAGTACTCAGAAATTTAAAAAAGACTATTGCCATCCATTTAACTGAATCTCAAAAACATGCAGAACCAAATAAGCCAGAACTAAAAGTATATACTACTACACGATTCCATTTATATGAAGTTCTAGAAAAGGCAAAACTAATCTATGAGCTTTCATGGCTGCTGCAGGGAGGGGTGGTTGTAGGGTGAATGGGAAGGGGCAAGAGCAACTTTCTGAGGTTAACGGTGGGATAACTTACACAGATGTATGCATTTGTCAAAACTCATCAAACTCTGTGCTTGAGATCTGGCATTTCACTGAATGTAAGTTATACCTCAATAAAATATAAAGAACGTACACCAAAAGGTTTTGAGAGTTAATAGAAAATAGTGTATGCAACATCCATGGCTCAGTGCCTAACACATAGTAAGTGGTCAGTGAACGGAGGCTTATTCCTAATAGAGTCCCTGGGCAATGAGAGTGTTGTATGTTGGAATGCGTTCTGCAGGTGGAATGAAGTGACTCGCAGAATAGAAATGTGGATCTCCATATTAGAACTGAACGAGTTAGGGGAATATGCTGCAGTGGAGCTTCACCAGGCGAAAGACGTCAACACTGGAGGCATCTTTCAGCTCAGACAGGTACTAAGGTTGTTTTTGTCTCATGGTTTCTTTGTCCCACGCTAGCACACAGTCTCTGGAATTTTTGCATTATTTGACTCTTTGTTCCCTAATTTGTTTCCCTTCCTTTATCCTCTTCCCCCTTCACTCCCCATTCCCATTCCTGGCACGCATTTCCACATCACTCCCTCATGGCACCCTCACCTCTACAGGGTCATTCCCGGAGAGTGCAAGTCACAGTAAAACCTGTACAGCATTCAGGGACACTGCCACTTATGGTTGAAGCCATCCTGTCAATATCTATTGGCTGTGTGACTGCCCGGTCCACCAAGCTCCAAAGAGGGCTGGACAGTTACCAGGTAAGACCAACAGGTTTGAAACAGTATTTAACGAAGATTGATTAATGCAGAATTAAGGAAGTTTGTGATCTGTGATGGAGACACCTATTTGGGAATACAACAGAATTCCTTGCCTTAACCATCTATTTGTCCCTGCCCTCATATTTCCATCCATTGCCCTTTTTCTAGATTTAAAATACAATATTGGCTTAGTGTTGATTAATAATTACTTTATTCATAAATATACATTTTAATGCTACAGTATTCATTTATTTTAGGCAGGTTTTATTTTACATTTGGTCCAAATTATGTTGGATATTTGACATTGCTGCCTGGCTTGATCCACTTTTATTAACATAAAATTGCCCCCATACACTGGCATAAATAATCAGTTCTTTAAAAGCTTTCTTTAAAAAAAAAAAAATTAAAATTTGTCCTGATCATTTTTGTCCGTTAATTCTCCACTTGCTAAATCTTGTGTTTTCATTTTTAAAAATTAAAAGATAAAAACCTCTAGGAATTGACCTTCAGATTACAGGAGTACTCCTTGAAAATAAACTTTAATTGTCTCTAAATATTGGGAGGTTTATCCACCTTTAATAGATTTTGTACATGTAATATATGACTGAGTGGTGTTGTATAAAAGTCATTGTTTTCTTTTTAGATCTGTTTATTAAATAATGTTATATTCCTAAAAAAAAAAAAAAGAAAGAAAGAAAGAAAGAAAAGAAAGAAAGAAAGAAAGAAAGAAAGAAAGAAAGAAAGAAAGAAAGAAAGAAAGAAAGAAAAAGAAAAGAAACTTTAAGATTAGGAAATGGTCCCCAGTGGCCTGAAGGAAGGCAGTGCCTCCCCAAGTCCCCAGTTTATTCTCAGGTATGAATTAGGGACTGGGAGAAATCGAATCGACCATTATGTTGGGGCTCCCTCACTGTCAGCTGAGAGGGAGCACTGTCCCTGACATGAGAGAGAGGGGACACTTCTCTGTGGAGTCTGGGCGTACGCCCAGTCCATCCCAAGAATGATTCACCTTCATCTCTCTTTCCTTTTGGTTTCATGGCATTCAGGCAAAGACTTTTCTGGAAGCTAAAAAGAACATTCTTGGACTCACGGGCCTTCAGGGAAGAATAACTTTGTTAAACACTGCTTTCCTATCTCAGGCCAGAGTTCCCAAGGCCTGGGGGAGAGTAAGAGTGAAACTCTGGGGACAGTCTTTTCCACAAGACTTTTCCTTGTGTGTGGAGGAGGGAGTTGGACTGTCTGTATTCTCATCCCAGTTCAGTCCCTCACTTGGCTGTCAACTTTGAGGTGGCCTCGGGGCCTCGTAGAAACCATTAGAGTAGGGAGACCTGTGTGCGTAAGTCTAATTTGGCCTTCCTGCGTAGTTGCCTTGACTGGGTAATTTTAAAAAGTTCCCTTTTTCTCTTCAAAATGATGATGTAGACTTATTAATTCTCTGAGCTCCCTTTCTGCAGTAAAATTTTGTGGCTTAACAAGTTTCTGATCTTAAATAAAACTTTGAATCTGTGTGTCCTAAACTGTGACCTGCAGAATATGGAATATCAACTGACTAGATGCCCCATTCTAGGAATATTATAAGGACTGCTTATTTGCACTTTGTAAAACAGCTATACCTCTTGAGTTAAAACTGATTTTTGTCAAGATTTAAGCTCTCAAATATCAGCCTTTCTCCAATACTAAATGTTCTTTTTAAAGAGCCTAGTACCAGTCATGCAAATTTAAACTGTGGCTATTTTAAAGCTTTTATTTATTTATTTTTACTGCCATGGCCAATCAAGGACATATCCAGTAACTTTTTGTTGTTGATGTAATACTTCAGAAGTTTTCTGATTCAGTAGCTCAGCCAATCCAGAATATGTTGGTGTCACAACAGTTATCCACCATAGAAGCTCAGGCTAGTTTTCAGTATCTCCTATATCTAAAAAATAATGATAAATGATTCATTAATATGGGGAGTTAATTCAAGAAAACTTATTTCAGTATTTGGCTTGCATTTAATGAATTACTTACACAAATAATAATGGTGGTTGCCAAATTAAAACAAAGTGTATTTTTAAGTCTAGACAGAGAATAATTTTAACTATTTTTAAAGCACTTTTAAGTAGCAGTATATTTTGAAATATACCTAGGTTATGAGGATAATGTAATTATGTTTTTAAACTTGAAAAAAAACAGTTTGTCTTTTTTTATGACTAGACCACTATTTGAATACTAACCTTCCAGTAACCATAGAAAAAAAATGAAAGGAAGTTATTACATGACCCAGTATTCATTTTGAATAGAACCTGCCTCCATATGGATGAATATTCTCTACAAATGGGAATTTCATTACATATTCTTATTTTTAGGAAAATTGTCTCAACTAAAACTCTTTTATTTTTCAACACTGTGATTTTATTTTGACAAGTGTTTTTGCCAAAATTGTTATTTTATGTTATTATAAACACTTCTGTGGGTTCAATACAGTTCTGATTTTTCTCAGCTGTTTGGTATGGAGGGTGATATACACAATAGTGAATAATGATAGATCCGTATATTTAAAATAGTGGCCTTTGCTTTTATTGCAGTAGTCTGGTGCAGAACCTTGAATGTAGATAGATTTAGGTTCCCCAGTGAGCTTTCACTGTGATGATTTCATCAGTGAGAGTGGTGTGGTGATGTGGGAGACTACAGGCCTGCCCCTATCATTATGTGTGTGATTTTTGCATTAAATCACTTCATCCTCTGGGCCTTAGTTGCCTCTTGGCTAAAACTCAAAGGCCAAGCCATGGAATCTCTAAAGTCCTTTCTCTGTCATTCTGTGTTTCTAAACCTACTCTAAATCTCAAATAGCTCACCCACAAATACACAGCAACTATTTGCATAACAATGCAGTAAGGCAGGTAGTCCCATCTAAGAGAGTTCTTGTTTTTAAATGATTTCTTTCTTTGTTATTTTTTAATGTTTTTTAAAATTATTTTTAGAGAGGAAGGGATAGGTATAGAGAGATAGAAACATCAATGAGAGAGAAACATCATCAGTTGGCTGCCTCCTGCTCGCCCCCTGCTGGGATAGAGCCCGCAACCCCAGGCATATGCCCTGACTGGGAATCGAACCGGTGACCTCTTGGTTCATGGGTCAACACTCAACCACTGAGCCACGTGAGCGGGGCTCCTTTCTTTATTTTTTTAAACTTAAATTTCTTAAGTAATTATAGACAAGTTAATTAAATCTACTAAATCTTTTTGAGTTTCAATTAAATGTTTTATGATGCTGATGTGTGTGCTGTCCATTGTAATGTGTGTGTTAAGCTTAAAGAATTATTTAAGTGTGCTGTTTGAGAAACAAAATGCATGTCCTTTGTGTTTATTTTTTTTCCTGCCAGAGAGATGATGAGGATGGTGATGATATGGATAGTTATCAGGTATTGCTGCCGTCAATCCTGTGGCATGGGGCACAGCTGCTGCTAATTGCCAGCACCCGCAAAGCAGAGAGCAGGGAGGAGGAAGGAGGAGCGTAGAGCAAGAAAATGCAGTTTTTCACTTGCTTTTGATTTGCTTTAAATGTAATCAGGGATACAATACTGCCTCTATATAGATTTCTCTGTCAGCTTAAAATTTATAACCAAATACTGCTATTTTGCTATGCCATCTCAAATTACTAGCTTATAAAGCCTTTCTAAGCAAGACCATGATTGTTGTATTAAATTGGTGACATTAAAATCTGTGCAGTTATCCAATCCATGTTCTCTAAGTAGATTCTTGTCTTTCCTGTGAGAAACTACACTTAGCTCCTTACATTCAAGAGAGTAGTATTGTCCTAATATGCCATTTTACTTTAAGAGACTTTTGTTGGATAAGAAAATTGAAGACATTTTATGCACACAGTTTTGTTTTGTTTAGTCAGTTTTCTTCTCTCATTAAGGCCAAGCTTAGTTACCTATAACCTGGAGAATTTAAATCGCAACTTTTTAATATATGCAAATGTGAGGTTTTACCCAGTCATCGCTGACTGACCTGCTATCGTGGAATGAGCAATAATAGCAGTGGTCAAGGCAGCAAACTAGGATGGACTGTTTGGGGTTTGGTTCCCATTCTCTCTATTAATTCTCCACATAAACTTCAAAAGCATGTTTTCCTGGTGTGCCTTCCTGTGCTTAACATGTGTGTGCATTGTAGGTAGAGCCTCAGAAGTCTGCAGGTGTCTGCTCTGAATGTAATGTCTTAAGAGTTAGATTAGAATTAAGCAAGTTAGCACATTTTGAATAGAATTATGGGTTCTTTCCCTCATCATAATTTTACTAAGAAAGGAAACAAGCAAGCAAAAACAAAGTATAAGAGAAAGATCCCCTTGGGTCTCAGCAACACCATTAACTCACTCCTGCAGCTGTCTGCGCTTCCTGCCACGTATACACGTGAAGTCCATTGGCTTGCTGTTGGGAGTTCTGAGAGCATGGCTGACTGCATGTTGGGTTTTTGCATGGGAGATTTTTGTTACCTCATGGTAGGGGAAAATTTGAAGGTTCTCTGCTGATCATCCTTTGCGTTTCAGAAAATACAGGTCATCAGGCCATTGAACTGTGAACTATGAAAATACCTGTCATTTTCCATTCCATTTGCTGTTACATGGTTTGGGCTCTGTTCGTGGTGTCCTTCAGCTGAGAATTGCAAATCTTTCAAATGAATAGCTACAGCTTCAGCACACACAAGCACACACACACCATGTAGGAATCATCCAACAGCTGGTGTAGTTTGAGTCTCTCTTGCTTTTAGGTACAATTATCCTTTTGGAAAATCTTGGGCTCTGATTTCTGAGTAACGGGATTCTCGATCAGCATGCAGTGTTTGCAAGGCCTCTTTGCTTTCTTGCATATTAATCACACAGCAATGTTCAATGGCCTTTCCTAATGAAAAGTTTCTAAATCAATGAAACATCTTTTTTTAAAAAAGAAATACTAGTTGTTTATGCACTTTACAGAAAAATGCTTCCCTTCCCTCATGTCAGGAAGAAGACTTAAACTGTGTAAGAGAGAGGTGGTCTGATGCACTCATTAAGCGACGAGAATACTTAGATGA
Organism: Myotis yumanensis; assembly: GCF_028538775.1. Classification (NCBI taxonomy): domain Eukaryota; kingdom Metazoa; phylum Chordata; class Mammalia; order Chiroptera; family Vespertilionidae; genus Myotis; species Myotis yumanensis. The sequence goes on from NW_027223753.1 coordinate 79,080,231, forward strand.
ACAGATTAAAAAAATCAGCAATAAAAAAGGTATGTGAGATTAAACTCTTTCCCGGGAGTAGCTTTTTCACTTGTAGACAATTGCAGTGGGTTGCTTTCTTCCCTTTGTTGGATAATTGTATCTTAGTTTTTAACCTTATAACAATTATAAATATTTGTGTGTCATATTGTACAGTGTTAGCTTAAGAAGGCTCTGAGTTTGAAATTAATATATCTTTATAAAACTCTGAGTTAACAGTGATATTAAATGTTAAACTGAAATTATGTTTTGATGAATGCAAATATGATCAATACTATAACTCAGTAATGAGCTACTTCAGGCTCAGAACATGGAACTGACAGCAGCTAAAGGGTCACTTCTAAAAGCACAGCCTTTGGCAGGTCAGCCCCAGCTACTGTTGGGAGGTAGCCATGCACTCAGCCAAAGCCGGCTGCAACTGCAGCCACTGCCTGAGCTCCAAGAATGCAGTCCGCTTATGCTGGCAACTGCCTCCTGGATTTCAGAGTATAAATATGCTCTTGAAACCCGTAGTCTCACATCCGCACTTTATGATTTACTTATTGCGGATGATTCGGCACCAAAGAACACATCACACTTAATCCCCTTCATGAAGCAGTTAGCGAAAATTCTCCCCCAATACAACATCTCGGCTCAACGTTCATAGTGTCCTTTGTGCATGTGCTCCACCTGCTCATGAAAACTCACTATGTCCCCGTGGTTCCAGAGTTGTATTATAGGTAAGAGGATTTCAAAATATATCAAATAAAATCTCTTCATAATGAATATGAAGGAAAATAAAGTTAGCTTTGCAGGGTGCGGCATATGGTATTCTTTAATTCTCTATATAAAATGGTGTATAGTTTTTATAAAGCAATGTCACATCCATTTTTATTTGATCGTTCCAACACGTGCATGAAGTAGATATGGCTTGATTATACCTTTTTGAAAGAGTAGGAAACTAGACTCATCTATTGAATCACTTCCTCAAATTTTACAGAACCAGTAAAATAACCCACGTCTTTTAATCTCTATTCCAATGCTCCTTCTACTCTCCTGGTTTGTGGTTCATTAGCTAGTGTCCTAGCCTCTCCAAGCCCAACTGGGTGCTCAGGCTTGAACTTTAAAGCCTCAAATCCTTTGTGATGTAGCAGATGTTCAAGCCATGTATGGATATCACCAAGTACTCATCTATTTTAAATGTAGAAATTGTACTTTTTCCGTTCTTGGTACTCATTTCCTCATTCTGCCCCACAGAGAAAACCGAGGACGAAGTGGAGCGGGAAGCCCGGCTTGTGGAGCAGTGGGTGGGGCTGACTGAGGAAAGGAATGCGGTGCTGGTGCCAGCCCCAGGCAGTGGGATCCCCGGGGCACCTGCCGACTGGTAAGTCCACCCTTCCTTCTGTGCAGGTCTGACAGGATGGTTCAGAGGGCCTGTGGCAGGAGTCACGCAAGTGACTTTCCCGGATTATCACGGGAAATGCTAAACAGCATGAGCTGCCCAGGGAAGGGGCACCCATCTCCAGTGACACATTCCCATTTTTTCCTCCCTACCGCAGACGACTTTCTCTCACAGGAAGCCAGAGAGCATTTATTACCTGGCCAGGAATCTAATACCACACTCCTTAGTTCCTCTGCATGAGCAACTTGGATGTGGTGTCCTGATCTCCAGAAATTCTCTTAATTTCGGCTCGAAAGAAGAGTGTTTCCAGGGTGTAGTCGAAGAGGGCAGAAGATATATCTAAACTACAATCAATTAATTGATTGATATGTCAGTCCTCATGCTCATAAGAAACAGGGTGATATCCTCGACTCTGCAGTCCAATAAATCTGGATATGGTTTCCAGCTATAGCTCTTAAGTGTTGTTCACTTACCTTCTCTGAGGCTTCATTCTTAATCATTAATGGGACTACCTTTATGATACTGTTGTGAAGATTAGAGATAATATATACAAAACTAGAAGCCCAGTGCATGAAATTCATGCACTGCAGGTGGGGGGGGGGTGTCCCTCAGCCCAGCCTGCACCCTCTCCAATCAGGGACCCCTGGGGGGGGGGGGCGGGTCTCTCAGCCAAGCCTGCACCCTCTCACAATCTGGGACAGCTGGCTCCACACTGCTTGCCTACCTGCCTGCCTGCCTGCCTGATTGCCCCTAACCACTTCTGCCTGCCAGCCTGATCACTCCCTAACCACTCCCCTGCCAGCCTGGTCGCCCCCAACTGCCCTCCCCTGCCAGCCTGGTCGCCCCCAACTGCCCTCCCTGCCAGCCTGCTCGCTCCTAACTGCCCTCCCCTGCCAGCCATCTTGTGGTGGCCATCTTTGACCACATGGGGGCAGCCATCTTGTGTGAGGGTATGATGGTCAATTTGCATATTACCTCTTTATTATATAGGATATGTTGTTTATATAGGGCCCATTCATTAAAGGGTAACTGCTGCTGCTGCTTATTTTCATTCTTATTCTTAAGAATATATCCTAGGCGTTTAGGAGAAATCGGATTTCTTTTGAACACATGCCAGATCATCTCTTTTGGATAGGCGCAGAAACATTAGTGATGTTATTTGTGTCTGTAATGATGAATGGAAGTGTAATTGATTTCATGGGATTATGTAACTAGAAGTTTTGAATTTGCAGGCACAGAATTTTTAATCTGATGTTTCTCCCTGCAGATTTTCCTCTGTGCTGGAATCCTATAGGTCACACGCAGCGTGTGGCACCACTTGTGATAAACAGCCAGCCCAGTCCCATTGTGTTATGCTCTTTGAGGCCCCTTTTAGACTGTTTTATCTCATTTGTAAGTGTAGAGTCCTGTTCCCCTTTCTAATTATTCTGATTTGGAAGAAAAAGGATGTGCCAGGACTTTCATTTTAAGAGCGCCTCCCACCCCCACCCCCCGAGCTGACTCCGATGCACGGGCAAGTTTTTGATGAAACACGGCTTTGGTCTTTCCTGCACACAACTCTACCTCCTCCCCTCCATCTTTCATTCTCTCCTTCTTTGAGCTTTTGAATATTGTCTCTTTTGTATACTTTCTCTGGTCTTTGATCCTGTCCCCTATTCCCACTGTAACAACATCCCCTTCTCTTTTCCCCATCACTAGAATTATTTTTTGAAAGGCTTCAAATAATCTTTGTCTCAGTTAATTACATGTAATTCATATACACAACTGGTAGTTCTTTATATAAGTCACACAATTCCCATGGTTTATGTTAATAGAAATGACAAGAATGTGAAAATGTTTTATTAATGGAACCTGTATCTCCAAGAGCCTGGTTCTCCTCTGCATCTGTGCCTCTGTGCTGTCTGATGACCTATCAAGATGTAAAACACATATTTGGTTGTGATTAAATTTTGTTATTAAATTTAGGATCCCTCCACCTGGAATGGAAACTCACATACCAGTTCTCTTCCTTGATTTGAACGGTAAGTAGACCCCTAACTGTCTAGGGGTTATCACATTTAATTAAGGTTTGTAATCTCTTCGGACCCACATGATTTTGATCCTTATTGAATCACTTTTCTAATTACTCATATGCCATAGCTAGGTGATACTGTTAGTCCAACTAAATGTATATGGCCATGACATGTAGAGCATTGGAAGAAAGGTGTGGATATTTAATCTTTAAAAGAGAGATTGAGAACTTCATACAGAAACACTACTGCAGTTATTGCTCTGAAATGTTAACAGACATGGAAATTACCTGAGAAAATAATCACCCTCAGAGACTCTGGATCTCTAGGCTTTGCAAGGGAGTAGGCATCTGCATTTCTGACTAGTGTCCTTTGCTCCCACCACAGTGGTGCTGGTACCAGAACATGACGGTCCCCCTACGTTAGAATTGTCATTTACTGTAGCAATTAGATCAAAACTGGGTGAATCTAGAACAGTGGTTTTTAATATGTTTTAATAGTAAAATCCATTTTCACAATGAAGTCTTAAATGGAACCCCAGGCATAGAAAACAAAAGCAGAGTTGCTGAGTTTGGGGATAGAGAGGCTCTGGCAAGTCCTTGTGCAAAGCCATTGGGATCCTCAGCACACAGCCTCAAAACCTCTCTTCTGGAGGGAAGTCCAACAATGGATGGATGGCAGACATGAGGAGATTGGCTTTGGCTCTTCATATGAAGAATTTTTTAAAAGCCTAAAGGTAGACTGTGCCTCATGAAGTGGTGAGTTCCCCATTATTGGAGGTGTATAAGCAAAAACTGGATGACCACCTACAGAGATTTGTGAATGGTGAATCCCGATTTGATATGACATTGGAAGATTATCAGATTTCTCCAAAGTGCTCAGGAGTTTGATTCTAAATTGATAATTGAACTTCTCTAAATCTAATTTAGTGTAAGTTATATAAGTAGGACAACAAACCTAACACTCAGTTACAGGAGGAATTGGTAGCAGAAACCAGCAAAATTTTAAGTTGTATATATGTAATAAAAATATTTGCTCCTTGGACTCCATATAGAATATATTCAATTCATTTGGTAGGAGACTCACAAAGGCAACTTTTGGCCCCACGGTAGAGTCTGTAAAGAATAAACATGATTGTGAAGGAGTATTGGAGTCTATATCAACTGCAGGATAAGGAATGAAAGAAAAATTGAACGTGTTACATGTAAACTTCTATTTGGTCTTAATTAAAAACTGACTTTCCCCCCACTTTTGTTTCTGTGCCCTGGTCTTGGTTAGCGGATGACCTCAGTGCCAATGAACAGCTTGTGGGCCCCCATGCCTCGGGCGTGAACTCCATCCTGCCCAAGGAGCATGGCAGCCAGTTTTTCTACCTGCCCATCATAAAGCACAGTGATGAGGAGGTAATTGATCCCTACAGTTCTCTTTAAGGACTTCATGTACCTGTGGGCCTGTCTTCCCATTAAACTCCTATGGTCTGCTTTGGGGAGGAGGACTGGGAAATTTTAAAAAAATAGAACTTGTGGTTGAGGAAAATATTATTCAGTTGAGTTGCACTTACTTTCTTTCTCCAGTGGGTGATATACCTGACTTGTGTCTTGTTTCCATCTCTCCATCCTTCTCCCTTTTCTAGGTTTCAGCCATAGCCTCTTGGGACTCCTCGGTGCATGATTCTGTTCACTTGAATAGGGTCACTCCCCAGAATGAAAGGATTTACCTGATAGTGAAGACCACAGTCCAGCTCAGCCACCCGGCTGCCATGGAATTAGTGTTACGAAAACGGATTGCAGCCAATATTTACAACAAGCAGGTAGTACGGGGCCTGATTCAGCAGTTGCATAGATGAGCTCAAAGTTTTCCCTTCTGTCACAAAGTAGTGTTTGTGATGTTAATACAGTGGATGTGCAGATTGTTACCATACTGGCCATGTTACAGTCTGATTCTCATTTATCCATAATAGTGGGGTCTGAGGATAGCAAAGTTAATGTCATCCACAAGGACTTTCCACCTTGATCGATTTGAGACCCATAATCCTAGCAGGCAATGGAGCTATGAGATTTTACTGTTTAAAGGGTTAAGCGCCAGGTCCAAAAGGATTAGTGACAAAAGCAGGACAAAATGCAGGCCCCAAATAAATCCCTATCCGAATGCCTCCCCAGGTCTCAACTCAGAGGCACTGTCCACAAAACTGATCCTGTCCAGCTTTCTTCTGATGATGCCAGGATAGACTGATTCAACCTTGGCATGATCAGAAGAAAGGCAGCAAATGGGAGAGAGAAGCAACCACAATAAAAACCCTGAGAGGCTGCAAATTCTATATTTTGCCCAAATAATAGCAGGACATTATTGTGCTTCAGGGGTGGACACAGAGATTTTTTTCTGTTTTTTTTTCTATTCCTTTTCTCTTGTTATTGTTCTATTTTGAGTATTGTGGGTGTATCAAAAACAGTGATTGGTAATGCTTTTACAATTTATACAAAACTAAATAACTTATATTTTCAGATCACTTCATTCAGTTTTCCTTTTCTACCAGAGTTTCACCCAGAGTTTGAAGAGGAGAATGTCATTGAAAAACATATTTTATTCCTGCGGTGTAACCTATGAAATAGTATCCAATATACCAAAGGTAAAAATATATATTACTTTTTTTAAAAGATCGCAATGTTAAGTACTGGAAAATGTTCATTCTCAAAACTTTTAAATCATTTTCTCACCAGAGTCTTGATGAAAAAAATATACTGTTCATCTAGAAGTTTTATAATTGTCTTCTTGTCACTTTAGGCAACAGAGGAGATTGAGGACCGGGAGACACTGGCCCTCATGGCAGCAAGGAGTGAAAACGAAGGCACGTCAGATGGAGAAACGTACATTGAGAAGTACACGCGTGGCGTGCTGCAGGTGGAGAACATTTTGAGCCTTGAGCGGCTCCGGCAGGCAAGTAACTGGGTCAGAGGTTGAGTCACCAGTCTTCACTGCAAATGGACAAAGATGAATTTATTTACCAAACACCTTCTCTCTATACCTATCCGAGAAGGAACGCTTGAGTAGCGGTCTCATTAGAAAAAACAGTTACTTTGACAAAATATATAGTTAGAGGTATTTCTTCTACATTTCCTCTGCTCATCTATAAAAAATTTGACAACACATAAATTTCTTTAATTCAGCAATTTTCCTGGTTTTATTTATGAAAAATATTTTTGATAGATTAAGCAAAAAAAATTAGTGGGTACAAAAAGTTACCAGTTTTGTAAATATGGGGGAGCATGTGTGGGATTGAAATGATCTTTAGTTCTGTATTTCTAAGTCATCCGCAATAAACGTGTGTTGCTTTTGTCATCAAAGGAGAGAAAATAATATTATTTCCAAATTTACAGGCAGTCACAGTCAAAGAAGCACTTTCCACCAAAGCCCGGCACCTGCGGAGGAGCCTCAGCACACCGAATGTGCACAACGTGAGCACACCCTGCAGGGTCCGGGCGGCGGGCATGTCCCACAGGAGGGGTTTATAGGTAGAACATTCGGCTCCGATGTGGGCGTCCCAAAGTGCCACGCCTGCTCCTCTGTCCTAGGGAAGCACACCTGAGGGCACAGCTGTATAACGTGATGGACCGTTAGTGGAATCTTGCAAATACTAGACCAGTGGTTCTCAACCTTGGCTGCACATCAGAATCACCTGGGAATCTTTTAAGATTCCCAGGTGATTCTGATGTGCAGCCAAGGTTGAGAACCATTGTACTAGAGCTAGACCAGGGGTGGGCAAACTTTTTGACTCCAGGGCCACAATGGGTTCTTAAACTGGACCGGAGGGCCGGAACAAAAGCATGGATGGAGTGTTTGTGTGAACTAATATAAATTCAAAGTAAACATCATTACATAAAAGGGTACAGTCTTTTGTTTTTTTAGTTTTATTCATTTCAAATGGGCCGGATCCGGCCCACGGGCCGTAGTTTGCCCATGGCTGAGCTAGACAGTAGAGAAAATGAAAGCGTGAGAGCTACTATTAGGAAATTTGTAGCTCTTATATTAAAAAGAAGAGTAAAAAACAATGAGGGGAACATCTATCTTACAAAAGAAAGAAAAACCACCTATAAAGTATTCTATCTTTCCCCCCACGCACACATACAAATTGAACCTAAATCTGATCAAGGCTCTAGATCAGTGGTTCTCAACCTCCTGGCCCTCTAAATACAGTTCTTCATGTTGTGACCCAACCATAAAATTATTTTCGTTGCTACTTCATAACTGTAATGTTGCTACTGTTATGAATCATAATGTAAATATCTGATATGCAGGATGGTCTTAGGCGACGCCTGTGAAAGGGTCGTTCAACCGCCAAAGGGGTCGTGACCCACAGGTTGAGAACCGCTGCTCTAGCTCTAACTATTAATATTTACAAGGGCTAGAGGAAAATGTTAAATGACACCATGGGGATTCAATTAGCAAAATCCCGACTCTGGGGAACTTAACAGGAAGAATGACCTAGACAGAAGGGAAAACTCATAAATTAAAAGAGATAAGATATATCCAATTGCAATGTATGAGCTATTTTGATCCAGATTCAGGGTTAACTGTGAAATGTTTATGAGACATTTGAACACTGACTGGGTATCTGATACTATTCAGGAATCACTTAACTTTTTAAAATGTGGTGACGCTATTATACTTATGGTTTTTATTTTTTACTTATAGTTTTTAAAGGAGGAGAAGTAATTACTTATTTTTAAGAGACTCATAGAGAAACATGAAAAAAAATTTTAAGTTAGAAAAATCAATATTTTTAAAAGAAGGTAATAATAAGTATTAGAACAGAATTATAAATCAATAAAGAAGGAAATAAATATCAAACAGAGGTATATTAAATAAAAGAGAAACAAAACTATGAAAAATGGTAGTTTTTTAAAAAGACTGGTCACATGAATTGACTTGTATTTTTATTGATTGGGGCAGAAAAGAAACTATGAGAGAAGATAGTAATATTGGAAATAAAAAGGGACTTATCACTACAGAGAGAACAGAGATTTAGACATCATAAGAGCAAACCATCCTATATAATAAAGCGGTAGTATGCAAATTGACCCTCACACCCTCACAAAGATGGCTACCTATGACCAGGCCAGCAGGGGGATTAGTGAGGGACGACCAAACGACTGAACAGCAGGCTGTGTGGGGCAACCAGGCCAGTGGGGGGACCATGAGGGGCAACCAGGCTGGCGGGATGGGGGGTAGTTGGGGGCGACCAGACCAGCAGGGAGGGCATTTAGGGTGACTGGGGGGAGGGGTTGTGCAGTTGGGGGCATCTAGGCTAGTGGGGGGGTGCAGTTGGGGGAGACCAGGCCAGCAGGGGGAGCAGTAAGGGGTGACCAGGCTGGCAAGGGGGGCAGTTGGGGGCAACCTGGCCAGCAGCAGGGGGCAGTTAGGGGAAACCAGGCCGGCAGGCAGGTGAGCGATCAGGAGCCAGCAGTCCAGGATTATGAGAGGGATGTCCGACTGCTGGTTTAGGCCCAATTCCCGGAATCGGGCCTAAACTGGCAGTCAGACATCTCCCAAAGGGTCCCAGATTAGACAGGGTGCAGGCTGGGCTGAGGGGACACCACCTCTCCGTGCACGAATTTCGTGCACCAGGCCTCTAGTGAATACTAATATGTCAGTAAATGTAAAAGTTTAAACAAAGTGAAAATTTCCTACCAAAAAAAAAAAAAAAAAAACAGAAGCAAGAAGAAATAGGAAATCTGAATCCAGTTATCACCATAAAGAAGGCCTCAACTCATGGGGAGACTATGTTCATTGATGTGAATACACAGTATCAAAAAAATTGGCACATCTTCTTAAACTGATCTATAATTCCCAACATAATTTATTTTAGGATTTGATAAGCTGATCCTAAAATCCCTATGGAAGAGCAGAACTGAAGGTGCATGTACCTTATCAACAGGCAGAGACTTCATGCCTCAATATATGCTCTGAGATTCTCAGATACATGGGGTACTTTTAGGACTAAAGGATGCTGAAATAATACACATGTTAGTACTGGTAGTGTATAGAAAGAGTGGTGCTTAGGGGCAGAAGCAACAAGTTTTATTTCATCATTGTTTATAATAAAAACAATTAGAAGCAGCCTGGATGTCCATCTAGAATACAACAAAATAAATTATTAGACTATTGAGGAAGACCATATATAATAAAATACTACTTATATAAATTATAAAAATGTGCAAAATAATGCTATATATTATTTATAGGCATATGTATAATATTACGTAAAACCTGTATGGGAATAATGAACCCCAAATTTAGAAGAAGAGAGGAGGTGATCATACAGGCTTCACTTGTATATGTAACATCATATTTCTTTATACATGTATATATAAAATTTATGTAAAATACATAAGCCACATTGGTAAAACCATTCATCTTTTATAGGTCTCTTCCAGTCGACCAGACCTTTCTGGCTTTGATGAAGATGATAAGGTGTGTACCCATGGGCATGGCTAGTTTATTAACATTCTCTAAATTGGGAAAGGTAGGGTATCTTGGTGTTTTTAAAATTTCTGGACTTCCCATCTTAACCTTATGCAGATCATTGTCTCCATATCCATTTTCAAGTTCAAATACTTGATATGAAACTGCTGCTGTGCACTCTAAGTGTTACATTGTTACTTAGTATATAACACTGCTTTCCATACCAGGATAATACCACACATAATTGAATATCTGTGTTTATGAGACTAACTTTAACCGATTTAAGGTGTTACATCCACCATAACAAAATCACAATTATTTCAAGTGTGTAAAATTAGGGATTTAAAATCAAGGGCATTTGCAACATCATCTTATTCAGCAAACATTTCTTAATTATGTATTGTATGTAAATTACTAAGCTAGGGACTGTGGATGATTCAGAGTGTAAACACAGATTATGTCCTCAAGAAGTTTAAAATTTAGTTCTTAGAGGCAACCAACTCCTGAGAAGTTGAAGTAAATTAAATAAACTTGTACGATATACAAGAGGAATTTTCTCCCTTAGGATACCAGTATCTTATGCCAGTTTGATACTCTTAAATCTCAGGTATACATAGAGTAACCATATCACCTAGTTTGCCTGGGGCTGTCCCAGCTAGTGCCTGCTACCCAGGAAAAATTATTAATGGAACCATTTCTCTCTAAAAAGTGTTTCAGTTTGGTCTTTAAGTGATTCAGCCTCCTTAGATACATACCAAATTCATAAAAGTGACTGCTTTGGGGGAGTGAGGAAGATGAATGGCACCTGTAAGTCACGCTATTTGTAATGATTTTATTAAATTTGAACAAATGCAATAAAATATTAACATTTATTCACTCTAAGTATACCTTGTACTTGTATGACAGTACTGGTCACATTTAGGACTTTAATATCTGTTTAAAATATTTTATAATAAAAAATAGAGAAAAGTACATACTGCCATCCCATTAAAAAAATAGTAAAAAAAACTCAAATCAGGCTTCATTTTTCACTTCAGAGGGATTCATTACAGCTTAACCCACATTTTACCTTGTAGGGTTGGCCAGAGAACCAGTTAGACATGTCTGACTACAGCTCCAGTTATCAAGATGTAGCGTGTTATGGGACTTTACCCAGGGATTCACCTCGAAGGAGTAAAGAAGGTAGTGGTGAGATTGTTTTTCTACGTTATCTATATATATAAGAGGCTAATATGCTAAGTGTCCATCCAGGTAATGATGTCACCTAGCAACACCCGGCTTCCTCTCCCTACTGACTAGCCCAGGGGTGGGCAAACTTTTTGACTCGAGGGCCACAATGGGTTCTTAAACTGGACCGGAGGGCCGGAACAAAAGCATGGATGGAGTGTTTGTGTGAACTAATATAAATTCAAAGTAAACATCATTACATAAAAGGGTATGGTCTTTCTTTTTTTTTAGTTTTATTCATTTCAAACGGGCCGGATCCGGCCCACAGGCCGTAGTTTGCCCACGGCTGGACTAGCCACTTTGCAGTTTCTTCAGCCCAGAAACACGACTTGCTTCAGAGCCAGGTGGAACCATTTTACCCTTTAACCAAATGTCTATGAAGCATGTTCCCAGGCCTCATCTCATTTGATCCTCACAGAAGTCCTGGAGTAGGTAGATAAGAGACTCAGTGGGATCCTATTTTCTTTTCATTAGCCAGAAAATGGATACTTAGAAAGATTAGAAACTTCACCCGACTGAAAAGAAGTAAGAAATGGTGGACCTTGAAAATGACTTCAGGTTTTCTCACTGCGCAGAATATAGTCAAACACTGCTGCAGTTAAATATTTTACCCTTTGTTCTCCCTGCGTAATCTACAATAATAATCTGCTTCATGTTGATATTTACTGCTGTGTTGTTCACAATTACCTGAAAGAGAAGTTGGGGTGCTTCACTGGGCTGGAAAAAGTTGAGCTAAATCAGAAAGCAGGTCTAATTAAGCAAGTTTATTCTATATCTATAAAAGGCTAAGTTGACTCATGCATGAGTGGTACAAACTAGTATAAAGCTCTCGCTGGCACAAATCACATGCATGTGTTTTGATCTGTCATTGATCGAGAATTTGGTTGACACTTCTATTATAGAGAAAGTTCGAATAGCGATATTAAAATATTTCTTCTAATTAATTTCCTTTCAATGTGCATGAATTTGTGCACTGGGCCAAATTAGTTTACAAATTAGTTTCTTTATAATTCCTCAGGAAAAGCAGGGAGTAAAATTATTTTATAGATGGCAAATAATAAGATAGGAAGCTGAAATTCTAGTTTGCTAGATAATCTGAAACTATTTTCTTGCATGGAACATATGTTCACTTATTTTATTTCTTTTTGCTTTGTATGCAGTGTATCATTCAAATAATAGGCCTTTTGTGTAACACTTTAGAATTTTCAAATCATTTTTCATACATCATTTTCTGGGTTGGAAGTCAGTTTTGAGATATATACACAAATATTATTACATTATGATTAGATTTCATTCTTCCCCAAAAGAATATCCACTTCTGTCATGTTTTTGTACTCAAATTAAAGGATTGTTTAGGAGAACATGTCTCTGATTCCTAAACCAATTTTTAAAATGATACCAGAAAATAATTTAATCAGTGATAACATTATTACCTAAGTATTATCATCTTTCAATGCCCTGATGGGAACAGCATTCTGTGGATGTGCAAATCAGTTCTATTATCTTACACCTTGTATTTTACTTAAGTGCCATTGTACCAGTGAGCTGGGGAGAAAATATAGGAGGAAAAGAGACCCAAAAATGAAAGAAATGAGTAAAAGCCAGAAAGAAAATTGTCCTTAGTCATATGGAGAAGTCTTGAGGCAAAAGGGGGCTTGCAAGAAAATTTATACAGTGTTCACTCATTATTTATTGAGCCTCTATTTGCTATATGCAATGAAAGATACAAGAAGGTATCATTTATAGATCTTAAAGTCTAACTTTGGAAATGAGATATGTAGAAAATTAGATACTAAATGATAAAGTGCTAAAATGCATGTGCATTCTCAGAACTCTGAGAATTCAGAGAAACAAAATAAGCATGGGTCTAAATTGGTATGGTAAGTGGCGCTTAAGCTGGATCTTGAAAAGGGTAGAAAATTTGGTTTCTCATTTCTATGATGACTCTTTTGATTTTGTAGTTGTATCTCCATTCTTTTCTACCTCTTTTTTAATGCTTAGCCAATTATTAGCATATTAATGTCTTCGTTATACCAGATACTCCTGAGGCTAGGTTATACCTTGCTTCCTATGTATTGGTTAAAGCGCTCTGTGCCTATAAACCTATGACTTTGTCTTCCCCAGGTTGTACATCAGAGAATCCTCATGCCTTAACTGTCAGCCCTTTTAAAGCATTCTCTCCTCAGCCACCAAAGTTTTTCAAGCCCCTAATGCCTGTAAAAGAGGAGCATAAGAAAAGGATAGCTCTTGAAGCAAGACCTCTTCTAAGCCAGGAGGTAAATGCTTGACTTGTCTGTACCATGTACGATAGGAAAGAATCAATCATGTTGCCTGTGGAGAAGTAACAGTTTGCATTAACAAGTTGAATGCTGCATGTAGACATACCTGTATGATCACTTCATGGATCCTATTCTGGAATATCTCTTTCTCAAGCACACAGGGTCATTTTTTAATTTGTTGTAATTGCTGTTGTTTTCTTTGTGTCTTTTTTATCTTTCAAGTGAGAAAGAGATGTTCCTGGGGTGTTTTTGAAAATATTAAAGACTTTCTTTATTTTCATTTGATAAAACCAATTATGCTATTTGCCATAGAATCTGTGTAGTCTTGTCAGATTTCATTAGTAGTTTAACTCGAGCCTCTGAAATTGTTTGCTGCACTACTCACATGTAATAACGGTGTTTGCATCGCTTTTCTAACTTGCACGTATTTAATATGTAATTTGGCTGTTACCATCTTCTGTGTGTGATGCATCTGTGTGTCTTAACCTTTGCAGAGCATGTCTCCATCTCAGGCACATAACCCTGGCTGCACTGTCCCCTCAGGAAGCAATGGCAGCAGCATGCCAGTAGAACACAATAGCAAACGTGAGAAGAAGATTGTAAGTTCTGGAACCATTTCTGTCATATTGCCTGGTGGTGGGTTTAAGGCCCTTTCACAATCATCCAAATACTTGGAAAAAAAATTAAGATATGTATTGGGTCTTTGTTTTGTTGCTGTTGTTTTTAAATGTGACCATCGGTAATGAAATTTTGCATGAACATGGCTGTGACCTGTGCTTTTTTCCTAAATGTTTATTCTACTTAATTGAATTTATTTTTTTTACTTAGTATAAATTTGCTTAGAAAAAAGGGGAAAAGGCACTTTTCATGATTCTAGACTTTATAAAAAGTATACCAAAGAGATCACTTTAACTAATGTTGAATCTTTCTGATGTGCCTGTACATATTGGCCAGATTCTGAAGTTAATCTACCTAGAGGAATTGCACTTACTTGGAGTAAGTAATCATGCATCTAGCTGTGGGTATGTTTGCAAGCTTTCTTCATGTTGCTCGATGCTATTGCCAAGATTGTTCTGTAGTTTGTAGCCACACTCCAGTCCATCATCCCCACTCATCATCGTCGTCTCTACATCCCGGATAGCCTTTTAAATTTGCTCTCCAAACATATTCCACATCCCTTGGTGTCAGTCTCGCTTCCCGGTGGCTTATCTGTATTTTACCACAGGTAGGTTGGAACTCTGCCTGTAAATCCTCATTCCCCAGCACTTGGTTTTCAACTTACAAATTTGAGAAATTGTTTTTAAAACACTGCATACCAGGTACTTTGGATTATAAATGAAACTTCTATTTTAAAAAAACAAACAAAAAACAACTGGGTTGACAGACCTGGAAAGAATTCTCTAATTTTGCATCTAGACCAGTGATGGCAAACCTTTTGAGCTCGGCGTGTCAGCATTTTGAAAAACCCTAACTTTACTCTGGTGCCATGTCACATATAGAAATTTTTTGATATTTGCAACCATAGTAAAACAAAGATTTATATTTTTGATATTTATTTTATATATTTAAATGCCATTTAACAAAGAAAAATCAACCAAAAAAATGAGTTCGCATGTCACCTCTGACACGCGTGTCATAGGTTCGCCATCACTGCTCTAGACTTTCACTCTCGAGCGGCTTTTCCTTGACTTTGAGAAAGGAAAGCAGCTTGAGCAAGAGGGCCTGCTTGGCGTTGACGTTTGTGTGCGGGCTGCTCTGTGGGCAGTTTCCCTTCCCCGCTGCACCACGCACCACGGGAGATCCATTCCAGAGGCTCATTATGTGAGGCCCTTTCACAGTCCTGGAATATGCTGCTAATGCACACCGTGTGAAACTAACTAGTTCGGATATGCAGTTGGCCGCTCTGCTGCATGCTTGGAGTGCTAGGGGATCTTAGGAAATGACCTTCTCATTCCTCCTGTGCACTGAGGGAAGGAGAATAGGCACCATTTCCCCCTCTCCTCTCTGTCCTTCTCTGCTGCCTTTGCCGCTGTGTTCTCCCTGTCCCTCTAGCCCAGTGGTTCTCAACCTTGGCTACACGTTAGAATCACCTGGGAATCTTTTTAAAATCCTGATTTCTGGGCCTCATCCTCCGGAAATTCTGTTTCTTTGTTATGGGGTGGGGCCACAACATTAGTGACAAAGAAACAGAATTTCCGGAGGATGAGGCCCAGAAATCAGGATTTTAAAAAGATTCCCAGGTGATTCTGATGTGCAGCCAAGGTTGAGAACCACTGCTCTAGCCCCAAGTCCCCATCCAGTTTCTGCGGGAGAGGAGAATGCACAACAGCAGCTGCTCCTCTGAATCTTAATGAGCTGCTCAGTCACTTGGTTGCCCACCCCCTGCTTAATTAATAAGGGCTGCAGCTTGGGCTAGAAAGGCCAGGTGGCTTTGTTACCCTCAGATTTCTTGGCTCTATGGCTGATAGGATCTGTTTGTTGACATGGCCCTTACCCACATGGTGCACAGGCACTACATTGAAACTTATTTTTACAATAGGCACACTTGGGTAGAACACATTAAAAGACAAGTGAGTGACCCTTCTGGGCTACCCAGCAGATAGTTCCACTGTATTCAGAGTTTGCCTAATAGTTATTTTCTATACTTCAATGTTTTAAAACAAAACCTACCTCAGGACCTCTGGCTAGCAGGGGTAGACTGGGACCAGCTTCTCTTGACCCAGGAAGTCTCAAGCAGCAGCGAGCCTCCAGACCCCTTAGCAGGACTCGATGGTACCATCTTACTTGAGAGATGGGCCTCTGCTCTCCTCTGAAGCTGTTGAACTATTTATTTTATTTCAGATAGCAGCTTTTCCAGGATGTTTTGGTGGACTTTAAGGATATCACTTGTTTGACCTGAGATTCTAGTTTCTTTTTAGGAAGAGTTTATTTCTCCCCTTAAAAGTGGATATATACTGCTTTCTTCCTTTGTTCCTAATCCACTTTCTTTTTCCACTCTTGAAAAATGAGAGACTGAATCAATGGTTCAGTCTCATCAAGGGAGTTTGAAATTATTTTTGAGAAGCAATATTGAGACATTGTTCCTTTTATTTTTTAGCCCATCTAATTCCCAAAGTAACCTGTAATTTCACAAAAAATATAGTGAATATAGCTATGCTTCGTCCTTTAAAGCAGTATTTTATTATCACTTAAGACAAGTACTTTGTGTCATGTATGAATAAGATAAAGGCAACGATATGCATTCGGAATCTAAGTCATGAAGCAGAGAGAAGAGCAGCAAGGAAGTCATTTCTCCCTCTCTTAGGTCTTGTATACACAGCATGTGGCTTATTTCTCCCATTTTTCGTAAGAAGAAACAAAAGACTTGTTGAGTGACTGGCCCAAGGTCTCACAGTTAATGAGATGTAGGAACAAAGGCTCTGTTCCTCAGCAGAACTGGGCTGGCCCCGTGACCCCAGAGATGGTGCAGTTTCAGTCGCTCCTCTGCTGTACTTTCTAAAACAGTGGTTCTCAACCTTGGCTGCACATTAGAATCACCTGGGAATCTTTTTAAAATCCTGATTTCTGGGCCTCATCCTCCGGAAATTCTGTTTCTTTGTTACTAATGTTATGGCCTCACCCCATAACAAAGAAACAGAATTTCCGGAGGATGAGGCCCAGAAATCAGGATTTTAAAAAGATTCCCAGGTGATTCTAATGTGCAGCCAAGGTTGAGAACCACTGTTCTAACAGGTCTGCCCATCCCTTAGCACCACGGACAGACGTATTGGGGGTCCTTGGCTGGTACAATCTTTCTGAAGACCCAGACCGTCTCCCTGATGAACAACACAGAGCCAATTATAAAGGGTTTAACAAGTGAAACTCCTTGCAGAGTCACTGTTTTATGTGGGTTTTGATTCCTTCTTAGAATCAAGATGTTTTTTCTATACGTAAATTTCAGTTGCATAAAATAAATTGCAAAAATCAAATCATGAAGACTGTAGCTATAGAGAAGCTTGAGAACTTAATTCCATGATCCACTTTTAAGTATAGTTTTCATTCTTTTTGCCTTTAAGACATAGTAGGAAGGTGCTTAGTTTAGTCTTCTTTAAGCTGCAATGATAAATAATATTTCTGGACTAAAAAGTCTATGTAACCGAATTCCCTTAACATACAGTTTAAGACAATTAAGTCCTCTCTTTTCTTTTTGAAGACAATAACTTGATAAACTTTCAGTCTCCTTTTATGTGTTAAATATTTCCTCCATACTCGGTTTTCTTTTTCTGGAATTAGTTGTCCCTGCCGCTTTAGCCCTTCTCCCCACCCCAGCCCCACCCCAAGTGCAGAACTATGTACTCATCTCTATTTGAACTTAACATCTGGGGGTTTTTGTAGACTCTAAAGTTTTACTAAAGGTCATTCTAATCCTTTACAACTAATTTTTTTATCTTTGTGAGTTTGACAAATGTACACCTGTTTCTACATGTTAGATTTGTGATTGAATATTTCATTTGTTTTATTTTAGGATGACAGGCCTTTCCTCAGTCTTCAGAAGAAATAACTTCAGGCATAAAAAGGGCCCCAAATTTTATTTATTTCACAACAATTAACTCTTTAGTAAAGTTACTTGGGCTTGGAGAGTTATGTTTCTTTGCTTAAGTTAAAAGGAAATTTAAGAGATACAAACACTTGCAATTCAGTTTTGAATCTAAACAAGTCAAGTGAAGAATCTAGAAAGGCCACTGATCCAGACAATTATTCCCAATCTTTGTTCCTTTACAAACACTCCCCCAACCCTGGAGAAAGAGCAGTCTACTCCACACATTGGTTAGCAGTGCCACTTAATTTAGAATTCAGCTAAAGATAAGATGGCAAGAGATTAGTGTTGCCAAAAAAATGTTTTGCTGATTTCTGGAACTTTATCACTGATATTTGATATTCACCTTTAATTAATAGCCAAGGAATTAAGATTACTGATGCTTTTAAATAATTTATACTCAAGTTATTTTTAAAACTAAAACGTGCTGAAGAGTATTAAACTAGTTTGAGGTATTTAGCATCTAATAAGATGTAAAAGAAAATATTACAATAAAATTCAGTGGATGAAATTTATGTTGATTTGTGAACTACCATCTGCTATATCAGTGGGGTGTGGTCTTTTTCCTCCTCCGCACCCTCTCTCTCTCTGCCCCTTTCCCCCACCCCCTCATCCCCTCCAAGTGTCACTCTGATCAATAAGGTTGATGTTTGGTTCCAGGAGATTTCCATCCACCAGGCAGTGTCCAAGATTGTTGCTCAACATTGGTATTCCCAGTTCTTGGGACAATGGCTGGCACATAGAGGGTGCTAGATTAATGTTGAATGAAAGTCATATTTTAAAAGAGGAAAGGAATAGTTGCAATGTCACCAAATGTTTATAAGGTTAATTAGAAAGGAGATAGTAATGTCATTTGTTTTTATTTGAATGTAATATACTCATGTTTTACATTGTTTTCCACAAAATATAAAACAATCATTCATTGGGGAGAGAGATTGGGGAGTTGATAACACCCACTTTTGCATATTTACCAATCTTTTTAAACAGACTTCTAAAGCTATTTGACAAAGGAGATTTCCATTTAAATCTTATCTTTCTCAACTTCTAACCAAATCCTCTATCCATGCTTCCCCAAACCCCTGGAAAGGTAATGCTAGTACCTACAGCCTTCCAATATTTAGTATAGTGCTGAGAATGCGTGGAGATTGTGATCTTAGCCCTTTTGCTGTCAGGCCTTATTTTACTGCCCTCTCTACCATAAAATAGCTCAGAAACCTTTCACAAATCACCTTACGGTTTATCTGCACTGTCTTCCCAAGGCGAGGATTGTAAGAACTAGTAGAGCAGAAGCTCCTCCCTCGCTGTCCCTCTTCCTCTCTCCTTTAATTAGAGAAGGGACAACATCCCAGCTGAAGACCAATAGCAAGTAACTAATTCAAGTCCGCTGCACTTTGTTCCAACCTTTTTCTTAAGCCAGGGGAGCAAAAGTTTCTAATTAGCATGGCATGAGCATAGAAGAAATAAATCTTCACATTAGGAGATAATGGGTTTGTGTTCACACATTTCTGAGAACAAGGTACCTGTGTCCATACTGTTGACAAGATTTAACCAAGCTCGAAAGAAAAGGAAAAAAATAAACCCTAAGCATGAATGCCTGTAGTAGTAAAGTATTTAAATATCTGAATAGTGCAGTTGCTCTAAGGAGCTAATGGCTGACTTCTGCTTCACTTCTATAGGACTCTGAGGAGGAGGACAGTGACCTGGAAGCTCTTAACAGGAAGCTGGCAGGCTCACAGCCTTATGTACCCGTGGAGTTTGCTGACTTCAGTGTTTACAATGCCAGCTTGGAGAACAAAGAGTGGCTTTCTTCTAAAGTAGATTTGACGAACTCAAGGGTCTTGGAGAAAGAAGTATCCCGTAGCCCTACCACCAGCAGTATTACCAGTGGCTACTTTTCCCACAGTGCCTCCAATGCCACTCTGTCCGACATGGTGGTCCCCTCCAGTGACAGCTCAGATCAGCTAGCCCTTCCGACGAAAGACACAGACTCCAGTGAGCATTCTGGACTAGCGCTTGGGCACGATCTCAGACCACCCTCAAACAAAGAGTTGACAGAGCTAGAAAGAGGTTTGGTAAAGGATAAGATCATTATGGTGCCACTCAAGGAACACAGTGCCTTAGCCAAAGGGAGCCCATCATCCCAAAGCATCCCTGAGAAAAACTCCAAAATGTCCTGTAGGACTGGCTCATGTTCAGAACAAGATGCCTGCTCCAGCAAGAACGGCCACGCCGCCCGGGAGTTCTGTCCCCGGGAGGTGACTGTGGAGCACACCACACACGTCCTCGAGGACCACTCTTTCACAGAGTTCATGGGCGCGTCAGACGGGAATGATCTCGAAGCTCTGACAGATTCTGCTGCTGGAGAGATTTCAAGTAGGAAGAACCTACCAAATAAAATGGACAATGAGAGCGTCTCAGATGAGCCCCAGGACCCTGGCCAGCCGCATTCCTTGGCAGAGGATGACCAGGTAATAAATTCTAGAGGCATTCCTTCGGGTTCTACCAGTGACGCACCTGATTGTGCACCAACCCCCAGAGGCCCTTCACCTGGGTACTTAGTAGGAGAGATTCTTTTTGACATTTCTGACAGGGAAGATGGGCCCCCCTGGCGAGCAAGCCCACATGTTGCCCAGGGTCTGTGTATGGGGAGAAGTTTGCTTGCATAATTTCAGAGTAGAACTAGGAAATACATAGGAGCAGTGGCTTTTTCAACTGGCATGTGGGTTTTGTTGAAGGAAGCATTCATGTGGATAAGGATCAGTCAGCCTCATTCATTCCCTGAAATGTTTAATTCTGGTAGTGTCTGCCATATTTCATCAAATTAGTGATTTCTTGGCTTATTAGATACACCATTATTATGTATCATTAAGAAGAAATGCTTCCAAGTAAACTGCATCATATCAGAAGTTGTAAAACACAATCCAGTTTCAGAGATGTTAAATGTTGGGGGAAATAACATGCATCATAGAATTGCTAAAATGTGGTCATTAGGCGTCCATTGGGTAAAAGGTGCTTTGGGGAAGTACAGGTGAACTGCTTGAGCAACTGAAGTTTGAAACTTCTCTCCCCAACTTAAGAAGAATAATAAAGTTACTCATAACTGTTCTTACAAACCAAACACTTGTTGCCTCAAAAGTCTTCAACTTCCTCTACACTGACCTTCAAGCAGAATCTGCATTGCTGGCCTACGTCAGCTTTCCAGTCCCTCTTCCAAGAAGGGCTTGGACAAGAAACCCAGGATAACTCTTCCCAGGAACAGTGCTTCTGGACCTACATGTGCAGTGAATCTCTTGGGGGTGTTGGGAGAGGGTGCCTCTTAAAAATTCAGATTCCCAGGAGCCACTGCCCTCCACACCTAAGATTTTCCTTCCGTTGGGATGGATCCTGGAGGATAAGTTTTCACAAACCCCTCCACTGAAGTAATATTAGCAGGGTGTCTGAGGGCTGCACTGGGAGACACAGCCCACAGAAGAGGGAAGAGAGACAACAACCCCCTCATTTCATTGCCAGGCAAACAGGAAGCATGCCTCGTTTTTTGCTTTTGAAAGTCTCCTGAGCTGTGTCCCTGCCAGATACTTGGATTAAAGGTGGAATTTAGGAAAATATTTATTGTATTAAAGTGATGTGGGATTATAGTGGTTTTTCTTTTTCTTCATTGCTCTACTATTTTTGTTATTTTAGTTTTCATAAGTTGCTTTGACATTGTAACAGTTTGGGAACTTTTTAAGTATTAAAGTTTGATTTTTGTTCTCACCTGGATATGACTTAGTCTGTGGGCCCAGAAATAACAATTTTTTACTTTAACTTTGGGTCTTGCTTTCCATTACCTTTTCTGGAAGCTCCCCCTGGGGGCCAGGTTTCTCCCTTTTATACTGTAAATTTTAGAACTGGATTCCATCTTAAACCAAATCCTGTGGGCCCCTTTAGGAAGAGCCCCTTGTGTAGGGTGGGTGCGTCTGGCTGAGGGTGGTCCCTGTGGGTGGGGAGGGCAGGTGGGAACTGGAGCTTGAACTCATTAGCCTCTGAATTCCAGGCGAGCATGACCTCGACTACGCGGTGAAAGACAGCAAGCACTTCCTCCGCAGGCCCCAGCACCTTCGTCCCGGGTCTTCCTCAAAAGCACCAGCCTCATCTTTAAAACATGCTGCACCCAGCAGGACCTCACACCAGCATGGAGAAGCCATGCACTACCTGGGCCACCACCTCTCCCCTCCTGAGCAAGGAGCAGCAGCAGTGCTTTGCCACCTGGGTGAATCGACAGCTTCTGCTTCTTCTAAAAGGCCAGAAAACCGAAAATCCTGGATTCATTAAGTGGCAGTATTTTTGTTTGCACTTACTACACACCGCACTGTGTAGAAACCTCCACAGAGTCAAACAGACTTATTCTTGTACAATTTTAATCAGTTCTTACTGTAGAATCTGGAGTCAATACTCTAATGTGGGTTTTTTTATAAATAATATATATTATGTATATGAAATGTATCTATAGTATGTCTGTTCTGGGACAGACAGAACTGCACACTAAAATGCAGATAAAATGGTTTGTAGAAATCATAAGGTACTGGACTTTGTTACAAAGCACCTTGGGGCGACCTCATATACACGAGCAGATGAGAGACATTTCATTGCCTAAGAAGGAGGTTGCAAATCCCTCTGCAGAAAAGGTTACAGAATGCCGTTCTTTATAACCAAAGAACTTCCATATGACTGACCGATTTTGCTGTCCACTCTTATTTCCTGTGTACATATATGTTTGACTGCAAGTTTGGTGCCATACTCCCCTTGGCTACCAGGCCACGTGCTGCCGTTCTGTCCTGTTTCAGAAGCACACTGAAAACTCCCACAGCTGTGTTCTTTGGTCTTCCACCTGGCCTGCCACCTGCTGACCTGACATTGTATTATAACCGTTGCCGGTGACTGGGGCTCTGCCTCCAGCATTTCTCATACCTTGGTCCAGCCCAGCAAGGCAGGCAGAGTGCGGAAAGCAGTATTACTGTAGAAACACAAGGGCATACCAAGAATTGGATTGGGGTGGGGGAGGGAGTGTGGATTTTTGTCTCTTCGTGGTTTTGTTTGGATTGGTAGGTTTCATTGTGGTATGGTTTTTACTGTTGCTATTGTACTTAATTCTGGAAAATGCTGAAGAGTTGGAATGAGCTGTACAGTACTCACTTCACCGTGTTTGCAGGAGACGATTGAATACAGATGACCTGCTGTCTCTGTCTCCATGTGGAAAATGCTCCTGCTAATGGAGACATGGAGAGGAGCGTGTGTGCAGAAGGTCTTACAAAGGTGCTTTATGTGCCTGTTCTGAAGATGCCTGTGCAGCTGGCCTGGAGGACAGCAGTCGGTGTGTGTGAGAGCGAGGGACGGTGCACACCCCTCTGCACCTTCGTTCTTTAAGTTCTTAGCATCAGTAAGTGAGTAAGATATTGGAGACTTAAATGAAAAGCTGCTGTTCATGATTTTTGTGTATAGTGAGCTGACTGTAGTATTTTACTATTGTCTGTTTTGAAAAAGAAAAACTGTAATTTATATCCCCTTTCAACTTGATCGTATTTAATTGGTACAGATTGTGTGTGTGTGTGTGTGTGTGTGTTTTAGAATACAGATGGTCTAATTCAGGTTTTAAAACAGCAGTTGTTTGTCTTTAATACTCTGCCATTAGTTTCAAATCTGCTTGTTCACATTTGTGTTTCTCATGTCCCTGCAGCTTAAACAATAATAGTCACAGCCAACATTCATTGAGGGTTTAGTACCAGGCACTGTTCCCAACATATGATATTTATTATCTCCTTTAATCCTCACAGCAATAGATGCCGTAAGTACTGTTGTTACCGTGTGTTTGATGAATGGAAAACTGAGGTGGAGAGGTTAGTGACTGGGAGAGGGATTTTTCTCACACTTCCAGCAGCTCCTCCGACCTGTGTTCTGTCTGGTGACGTATCATGGAGGGCCAGGCAGGACTGTGGTGAGTGTCAAAGTCCCAGACTGACCAACGCTGGTGGGGCATCTGCAGCGGAAAGGACAGAATGTGTTAGTCCTGCTCATGGTGCTTAGACAAATATTTAGAGCAAGTAGAGTGCCTGCCATCCATGAAATAGTAGTTAAAGGTAGCTTAATATGAAAGACTGACCTACAAATGCTATTATAGAATCTTTTCAGGAAAATCTCAGTTGTTTACAATAGCCTTTCTGAAGTATCAAGAATTAAATCTAACTTCTGGACAGAAGTGTCATATATTCTGCCAAGAAAAAATAGAAAGGAAAAAGCCCAAAACTTCTTTGGATTTTACAAAATAGGGGTTGGTGTGAATAGCAGCTATATAATATTTAAGTAAACTATTACAAATACAAACACAGTTCAAGACAAAATGGACAAATTATTATTCCCTTTACTAGTGTGAGATCAATGGCATTGTCATTTGTCATGACGTGGGAGAACAAACTGGTTTTAAGACATAGTTTATTGGATAGTTAAGTATAAGCATGGGTTTAACAGTTAATTTCCAAAGTACATTACTACCATTGTCATCACATTTATCGTTATTTGGACACATTTTATCATAACAAAAATATAGCCTTGTGTTTCTAGGGCACCCCCTAAAATGACTAGCTTAATAAAAGTATCTTTAGGGTTAGGTAAGGGCAAGAGGCTATCTTCTATTAAATTATCCTGCACTAGCCAATACTTTTTTTTTTTAATTACAATATTCAAGCTTTAGAACTGTATTGGAAAAAACAACTAATTACATGATGAAGCTTTATTTTTAAAAGTAAAGCTTTCTATTCATATAATTAAAAAGTCTTAATAGAAGATATAATTGAATCAGTTCTTGCTATCTCCTTTTCTGGACCAAGAGCTAAAAACAGAAAAGGATGCTCCCATATGTAGTCACATAGAAAGCTTTTTGTATTCAGCTTTGAACTTGTTATAGTCACACTAGCACAAGTCTCTGTAATGTGAACACAGTTCAAGACAAAATGGACAAATTATTATTCCCTTTACTAGTGTGAGATCAATGGCATTGTCATTTGTCATGACGTGGGAGAACAAACTGGTTTTAAGACATAGTTTATTGGATAGTTAAGTATAAGCATGGGTTTAACAGTTAATTTCCAAAGTACATTACTACCATTGTCATCACGTTTATCGTTATTTGGACACATTTTATCATAACAAAAATATAGCCTTGCGTTTCTAGGGCACCTCCTAAATTAAAAAATGACAACAAAAATTCAATCAGTCATATCTAGTTTTCAGACTTTTTCCTAACCTAGATGAAAGGCAGTGCCCAGCAGCGTCCCACCAGACATCTGGAAGTTGCTACAACACCCAGGTGGTGGGGGACCTGGACCAGAGAGGACTCCATGAGAATCCTGGGACACGGGCTCTGCTCTTTAACTTGTCATGAACTGGTGCTGACAGTAATGAAGACAAAATCCTAGAGTCTAAATTAACCTGCTTGTCATTTGTTTCTAACCCCTCAAGGTTCGGGAGAGATAATTGCAGATTTAAGTGCCACGAGTTAATTTAAGTTGAAATAAAACCTAGTCATTACTTTTCAGGTGTTCCAGGACACACACTCACCTCTGTGCATTCTTAGGAAAACAAGTTATTTTCCCTTCTCTGAGGCTCACTGGGTGCCTCTGTTATTGCATGGAGTTCTTAGAAGACTGCAGCTCAAGAAGGTGCTCCGGTGCCTCAGTCACTGTAACCTGAGCCCAGTTGGCAGCAACCACCCCCTTGGAGCTTACTGCAGGTTTTCTCAGCACCAGAGTGTCCCTGAGAAAGGAACTCTTAAATCCTTATGGGACCCTATTCATAGAGACAGTGACAAGCTCATTAATAGAACAATGAATGTCTTGTAAGAAAAAAGTAAGTTTTGAAATTGGAGACTCTGGAAGAAGAAAAGATTAACTGGAAGAAAGGAAAAAAAATGCCCAGTTTGGTTTTAAAGCACAAACCAACTTGACCCTGTCTCAGTACATACCTAAAGCACTTGTAACTTTGGACTTTAAAACTGGAAAACAATGGTGTTTGTAACAACTTTCAACAGTTATTTTGGACCTTCATCTTCTAAACACCTGCCTGAACCCAACCACTTAAAGATGTTGTTAGGTTTCTTTGTTATTGTTTGTCTTTTCATCGTCTAGCATGAGTTTGGGGGAATATCAAGCAGAGTAGATGTATTTTTCTTTGACTAAAATTTTTAGAAAAGTACATATGAGCCAAAAGCCACACCTTCATGTGACTCACCCATCTTGAATCAGCATAATCTTTACCTCGTGTGTGGTCAACCACATGTAGGCCAAGCTGCTTACAAACCCCGCTGTTAAAATACTTAGCCGCAGTAAGTGCCTGGAAGAACAATTACCAGGAAGAAGGATATAAGATCTTACCTCAGTACCACTTGAACCCAAGGCTGTCTTAATGATATGAAATGCCAGTTTACCCAAATTGTTTTCTAGTCCTTTTTTCTATAGTGGGAAAGCTAGTTATTAATCTATTGCTGCAAAATAAATTACCCTTAAACCCAGCAGCTTAAAACAGCCTAAAACACCACCTCACAATTTCTATGGATCCAGAATTCAGGAGTAGTACTTCTAGGTAATTCTGGCTCTGATTGCTCATAAGGTCACAGTCAAGAGGTCAGCTGGACCCCTGGCCGGTGTGGTTCAGTTGGTTGAACATTGTTCAGTGCACTCAGAGGTTCTGAGTTTGATTCCAATGCCCAGGCTCTGGGCTTGATCCACAGTAGGAGGCATGCAGGAGGCAGCCCATTGATGTTTCTCCCTCTCCCTTTCTCTAAAATCAATAAAAGCATTAAAAAAAGAGGTCACCTGGGGCTGCAGTGACTAGGACTGGGGAAACCCACCTGTGGGTGCTTCCCCCTCCTGACACTGGAGCTTCCTGGCCATGCACCCCTCTCCACACTGCTGAGTGTCCTCACGCATGCCGTTGTCTTTCCCTGAGTGAGGGGTTCAGAGAGAGCCAACAGAAGCCACAATACAATGCCTTTTATGACCTGGTCTCAGAAGTCACACTTGGTCACCTCCACCACATTCAATTCTTTAGGAAAGAGTTACTAGTCCAGCTCCCTCCTTCCCCCGCAAGGAAAGGGAATTAGCTCTTCCTTTTGGGAAGAGGAAAGTCTAAGAGTTCGTAGACATTTAAAACCATCATAACTAGTTAACAGTCATATAGTCAAGACCATATAAAGCAAAGCTCACTGGAACCTTTGAGTGAATACAGGAATCCAACTCTTATTTATAAACAGTAGGGTGTAAAGGAAAGCCACACTTCCATGGAAGAAAAAGGAGATACTAATTAAAAAGTGAACTAGGGTGATCTGAATGTGTGAGTTTTGGGCTGGTAATCAAATACCACTAATATTCCTGGTAGAGGCAAATGATCAGAAACCTAAGTTTGCTTCTTGTTATAGTTACGTTACCGGATTCCAGAGCAGAAGGAATAGGGAAAATGAGACAGGAAAGTTAAAACAAGGCCAGACAGTGTGGGCCATTTGCAGCCAGTTTGTAACTAACAAGCTATTATCTTCTGCAACCAAGGACACAGAGCACATAGTTCAAACAAACAAACAAAAAACTCTCCCTAATGAGAAAACTCAGAAAGGGAAGGGAAAGGGGAAAGGAAAAACAGGCCGTTTTATTCCCTAAACAGAGAAGCCAGCATTCTCAAGGTTTGGCAAGATACAGTTACCAGGTGCTTCTCATGATTTCTGGGAAGGCCACAACAAAGTAAAAAATTAGGGACCTTGAGAATTAATCTGTACCAAAATGTTCAGCAGAGGAATTTTGAGACCTATAGATTGGGGCGTGGGGGGGGGGGGGGGGGGTGCGTATATAACACCTCAGACCTCCACCCAACTTGCTCTTTAGATTAGCTGAGAGCCCGTCTGTGCTTCATAAGCCAGATGTATAGGTTTGCTTGCTCTGCTTTTTCAATAAAGGTGCATGCTTTAATTGCTTTCATAAATTGGCTTTTCACAGCGCAGTCAAGGTCTCTCACATAAATTCATTTGCATGAGAAGACAGTGATCGAGGTTGAGGACAGCCCTCTCCCGCTGGCTCAAGGGGCCATCCTGTCTGGTAACACCTCTCTGACGTTGGTGAGAGGTGCCTTTAACAGTTATATTTTCACATTGGATTCTTTTCAGATTTGCTTCATTGGAGGCACAAGCACATAAATATATTGGATGGCTTTGCTCAAAATAGGAATTAACTCTTAGGAAATTCAAACACATCTTTGCTTATTAAGGCAAGCAATAGTAATGATTGGCTTTAGAAATAAAACTGCCAATAAGTTTATGAATGAAGATATTTTTTTTTTGCTAAAGAGATTGACTAAGATAGTATTGTTTTATTATTAAAATGTTATATAGATCCAATTGTTTGGAAATAAGCGAAAGAGGCTCAAGACTCTTGAAGTTTGTAAAATGAAACTTGAAATCCAAAACAGAATAAGTGGAAAAAGAAATTTAAAATAAAAGGATTTTTTTAAAAATAGTTTAAAAAAGAAAACAGGTAACAAAAAAATTAAAAATAGGCTAACAAGAATGGTGCAGGTACGTACAAAAGGATTCCTGGATAGTTTCTTTCTGTTTAAATTTCAACTCTTTCAGGCAAATATTCATCCAAACTCAGCATGGGAGCTCTTTCCCCCTCACGCACCCCCCCACCCCGCCTTTGGTCTGTCCCTCAGCTTTCTGGCCTCCCAGGATGGGTCTGGAAAGCACCATTAGTTGTCCTATCAGCCAAGGTCCATGCCTGTAATCTTGTGTCCTCTGCTGCCTCCTGCTGACCCCTGGTTGAGGAGCAGCTTTTCTTGTTTCAGTTTTGGGCAGACATTTGACCCAGCTTCACCCACCACTGCTGTCAATAATGGTCTGTCGTCTGGGAAAGCTTTCGGCAGGACAGTGGCTCCCAAGAAGCTTAGCAAACTCCCACTGCTGACCAAGTCCCCCCTGCCGGCCTCGCACTGCTAACTGTGAGGCTCAGCTCTGCCTGCCTCTGGCTCTCAGCTCTGGGCTACCACCAGGCAGCCCTGCCGTGGTGCTCCTATAACATGCTCATGCATGGCGAACCTGGGCAGTGACTCTTAATTTTTAGCTCTCTTCTGCATCATTCATGAGGTTTTCCAGGAACTCCTCCGTGCCCCAAGAAGGATCAGCTGAGTGCTTTCTGGAGCCCATCTCTCTATTCCAGTGATGACGAACCTAAGACATGCGTGTCAGAGGTGACACATGAACTCATTTTTTTGGTTGATTTTTCTTTGTTAAATGGCATTTAAATATCCTATCTAATAATAGACAAACATGGTAATTGACCATACCTTCGCTACACCTCCCATTGGCTAATCAGCGAGATATGCAAATTAACCCAACCAAGATGGCGGCCAGCAGCCACGCAGCTGAAGCGAGCAGGAGGCTTGCTTGCTCCAGTGTTGGAGGAAGCCAAGGTTCCCCGCCTGCCGCGGCCAGCACTAAGCTACACTGAAAGCAACAAAGTTTCAATTATAGAAGCTAAACAAACCCCAGATACCTGCTTTCAGCCGGCCGTGGCCACAGAGCTGCAGTGAGTAGGAGGCTTGCTTGCTCCAGTCATGGAGGAAGCCAAGGTTCCCCGTCTGCCCTGGCCTGGCTCGGACCTCCAAAAGCAACAAAGTCTCAATTATAGAAGGTAAATAAATCCCAGAGTTAAAAAAGAAGAAAAGGAGAGGCTGGGAGCTTCGGTCGCCCGCCAGCCTGAAAATGGCCCTCAGCCCCTCACCCAGACTGGCCAGGCACCCCAGTGGGGACCACCACTCTGAAGGGGGTGTGGCCAGCCTGAAAACAGCCATCAGCCTCTCATCCAGGCTGGCCAGGCACCCCAGCGGGACCCCCACCCTGATCCAGGACACCCTTCAGGGCAAACCAGCCGGCCCGAACCCTTGCACCAGACCTTTATCCTATATAGTAAAAGGGTAATATGCAAACTGACCCTAACAGCAGAACGACTGGGAATGACTGGTCACTATGACACACACTGACCACCAGGGGGCAGACGCTCAATGCAGGAGCTGCCCTCTGGTGGTCAGTCAGCTCCCACACGGGGGAGCTCTGCTCAGCCACAAGCCAGGCTGATGGCTGCCAGTACAGCAGTGGTGGTGGGAGCCTCTCCTGCCTCCTCAGCAGTGCTAAGGATGTCCGACTGCAGCTTAGGTCTGCTCCCCGCTGGCAAGTGGACATCCTCCGAGGGCTGCTGGGCTGCCAGAGGGATGTCTGATTGCCAGCTTAGGCCCAATCCCCCAGGGAACAGGCCTAAGCCAGCAGGTGGTCATCCCCCGAGGGGTCCCAGACTGCAAGAGGGCACAGGCCGGGCTGAGAGACCCCACCCCCTCAAGTGCACAAATTTTTGTGCACCGGGCCTCTAGTATAAAATAAATATCAAAAATATAAGTCTTTGTTTTACTATGGTTGCAAATATAAAGAAATTTCTATATGTGACACAGCACCAGAGTTAAGTTAGGGTTTTTCAAAATGCTGACATGCCGAGCTCAAAAGGTTCACCATCACTGCAGTCTATTCCCTCCATTCTACCAAAGTAAGGCTGATAGGGTGCCAACGGGGAGAAGCAGAGCACCAGCCTAGGCACCCTCAAATTCTCTCTCCAGCTGTCTTAGCTTTTAAATGAATGTCTTACTTGTCACCCCAGACCAGGACATGGAGAATGGCCTTTTTAATGGATTGGAAGCATCCTCATCACAGCCTGAACCCTCTGAATCTCAGTGTTTCTTCTCTTGTCCCCTTCCCTGATTCCTCCCTTCTCCTTTCCTTCCTATCTCGGGAACCACCTTTATATCATAGAGAATGTCTCCACATTTTGGCTTATAACAAAATTATCTTCAAGCTTTGCTATGAACATATAAAGGAGAGCTTTTCGAAATAAGAGAACTGTTCTCATTCAACAAAACATGGCTAAATTTACTTACCATTTTGATGAGGTCTGAAAGCTAAACTGTGCTCAAGGCAGTGCCTAAGAAAGGCATGCCAGTGACGCAAAGAGGTGAACCAGAGGTTACATGATTTGTAAGCAGGAAAGGTACTCTCTGAATTACTGCAAATATCTCCATTGTTTTGTTATTTGTTAAGTGTAAAGGGCTTTATTTTCTTTGTTTCCTGAAATAATTTCAACAACCTAGTTAGGTAGGTGCCGACATTACACCCATTGTGTAGTTGGGGAAACTGAGTCTTAGAGAGGTTACGGGTTGGTTAGGATTACAAAAACCAGAAAATGATAGAGCTGATTAAGACAGTCTTCAAATCCACTAAGACTGTCTTAATCAGATTCTGTCAGTCTCAAACTCTTGTTCGAACAACTGCACAGTGGTTGCCACTGATTATAATTGACTCTTCGTTTCTTGGGTTTCCAGGAGAAAAGGCATCCTTCCTTTCTCTTAGTTCAGCTACTTTGCTCTCTGTACCTCCATTATTTGGTGATCTCTAGCCTTCAAGGAGATGAAAGGCAGTTCTTAACCAAAGGTTGGGGCATCCCTGATACAGATCCTGTAAAGAGGTAAGTTAGGTCAATCTTTTAAAAAAATAATTTGAAATAATATGCTTATTCTAGTTAAAATGTGGTAAGAATAGGGTATCATGATTCTCCACTCATTATGTGTGAGAATATGGAAAGGAGGAGAAAAAAAACTTTGTAGAGGAGAAACCTGACATTCAGGTGATCAAGGTCAACATCAAGAACGATGTCATGTTCAGAGCAGGTACCCTTCACATGATGTGATGAAAATGGCACTTCACCTCTAGTCTCCCTCCCATAAACCCAAAACCCCAGTCTAATCATGATAAAAATTTCAGACAAATTCCAGTAAAGGGCACCATACTCCTCAAAACAGTCAGACATCAAAAACAAGTAAAGCTTCAGATACTGTCATAGCCAAGAGGAGCCTATGAAGACATGACAGCTAAATGTAACATAATGTGATATCTTGGATGTGATCCTGGAACAGAAATGGAAATTAAGTTAAAAAATTATACAGATTATGCACACACACACACACACACACACATACACACACACATATTCCATTTGACATACATGTTCCATTTTATATATATTCCATTTAACAACTAACTTCTGAAAGCCTACTACTGGACACTGCAGTAAGCCATGGGAGTACAGTGTTGAAAAATATAACATTGGCCCTAACTGGTTTGGCTCAGTGGATAGAGCGTCAGCCTGTGGACTGAAGGGTCCCAGGTTTGATTCCGGTCAAGGACATGTACCTTGGTTGCGGGCACAACCCCAGTGAGGAGTGTGCAGGAGGAAGCTGGTCGATGTTTCTCTCTCATTGATGTTTCTAACTCTTTATTCCTCTCCCTTCTTCTCTGTAAAAAATCAATAAAAATATATTTAAAATATATATATATGACATTTAAAATATATATATGACATTGACCCTGCTGTCACACAGTAGACAGTTTGGTGAGAGAAGGAACACACATCTATCTATATAAAAGACTAATATGCTAAGTGTCCCTCTGCCCATCCAACCGTTAGCTATTACACGCATTGACCAACAGGGGGCAGATGCTCAACGCAGGAGCTGCCGTGACGTACACTAGCCATTTACAAAGAAACCGCAGCACAGACCTGGCACCAACAAAGTAACACTCGGCTTCCCCCAAGTGGAACACAGGCCCTGCCACCACTCCAGAGCAACAGTCCACCAAATCGCAGCCAATACTGCCATGGCGCAAAATGCAGCCCAGAGCCCAGCCCAGCTCAGAAATGGTGGCTGTGGGCACCGGGTAATGACATCACGTAGCAATGCCTGGCTTCCTCTCCCTAGCGACTAGCCTCCTTGCAGTTTCTTCAGCCCAGGAAAACAACTTGCTTCATAGCCAGGTGGAAACATTTTACACTAACCAAATGCCTGTGAAGCATTTTCCCAGGCTTCATCTCATTTGATCCTCACAGAAGTCCTGGAGTAAGTAGATAGGAGACTCAATGGAATCCTATTTTCTTTTCATTAGCCAGAAAACAGAGATTTAGAAAGCTTAGAAATTTGACCTGACTGAAAAGAAGTAAGAAATGGTGGACCTTGAGAATGACTTCAGGTTTTCTCACTGCGCAAAATATAGTCAAACACTGCTGCAGTTAAATGTTTTACCCTTTATTCTCCCTGCGTGATCTACAATAATAATCTGCTTCATGTTGATATTTACTGCTATGTTGCTGACAATTACCTGAAAGAGAAGTTGGGGTGCTTCACTGGGCTGGAAAAAGTTTAGCTAAATCAGAAAGCAGGTCTAATTAAGCAAGTTTAGTCTATATCTTTAAAAGGCTAAGTTGGCTCGCACATGTGTGATACATATAAAGCTCTCACTGGCACCAACCGCATGCATGTGTTTCCATCTGTCATTGTCAATCATGAATTTAGTTGACACTTCTATTATAGAGAAAGGGTGAATAGCAATATTAAAATATTTCTTCTAATTAATTTCCTTTCCATGTGCACAAATTCATGCACCGGGCCACTAGTGTGTATATATATATATAAAATACATGGGTGGGCAAAAATAGGTTTACCCACCCATGAGTACAGTCATGAGTACACATGTAGGTAGTGATTATTACAATAGCTTTCTTAACTTGGTTTTGCATACTCATGACTGTAAACCTACTCTGTGTGTGTATGGTGTCCCAAAAGATGTATACACACATTTTGAATAATTATAAAGGCAGTGTTTACTAAAAATACATTTCATTTTCAAATTTGAGCTATCAGCTGTTAAAGTGTGTGTAAATTTTTTTAGGGCACCCTGTATATACACATACATACACACATTTATACCATTTACAAGTGGTACAAAGGAGAGGTATATACCTCTAGGAACAAGAGGAGGAACCCAATCTAGTCTAGGGGATTATCAAAGCTTTCTGTAAGGCATTTATGTTTAAGCTAAGACCTGAAGTATAATTAGGAGTTGGCCTGGTGAGGAGTGGGGGATTGGACATTCCAAATAGCGAGGCCAGTTTTAAGCCTCTTAGAATAACTAAGAAGACGATAGGATATGAACTGGTTCAGTTGAAGGACGAATGGAAGGAGATATATTTTTAAATGACTGTTAGAATGTGGGGGATGAATACTAGCTTAAGGGGTTGGATTTAATGATTAATCCCTTACTGCTGATATGAGGAATACAAAGGAAAGAACATCTTTGAGTGAGAAGATGATTGATGGATTATTTTAGACAGGTGCTCAATAAAGGTAGACTTCTTTCCCTCAAAGAGATACTTTCTGCCCCTATACATTGTTTCAAATGCACTGTTCTCTCTTCTTCCTGGATTAATTAAGGTGGGAGTTTGGGGGTAAAGAGAGCTCCCTGGCTGCCCAGGGTGGGAGAGGAGACGTCTAGACTGAACCTACCTCCTCATTTCAGCCATGGCCACTCTCCAGCTTCCAACAGGACTGGGAACTCCCAAGAGGTTCTCTTTCTATTTTGTCAGAAATACCCTCTCCTGGCCCTTTGGCTATAATTTTCTCTGCCTTGCAAAAGGAGTTAATTTTCCCTTTTGCTTTCCCTCTCGCCAAGCTGTGATAAACCCTTTTGTCTACTGTTGTCTTCTTTTCCTTTCTTTTTCCTTGTGGTTTAATACTTTTATTAATTCATTACTGTCACACATGTTGGGAGTGGGGAAGAGGAAGATACAAAGGTGCCTGATTAATCTGCTATGTTTAACTGGAAGCCCTTGACTTGGCTTTCTATACCATACTCTCATGTCAAACTCTAGGAAAACTCGAAAGCCAAGTGCAAATCACTTGAAGCATTGTTATAGAAGAGGAATTTGAATGGTCTGTGATTCTCAGTGTATAGATCAATGGATGGAAGATCTCAGGAAAAAATTAAATTTTCACAACATAACTTTTGAAACAATCCCAGGAGGGCTATTCCAGGTGGTCAGTGAACTCTAGTATCTCTTCCCCTATCACTCATTTCGGAAACATCGTAACTCCTTTGTCCAAATAACTGTCTTCAGTTATCTTTGGAGCTAGGTAATAACACATGTAGATATGCTGAGTTACTTGAATGAGTAACTTTTTTACATGGGAGTATGAGTGTCTTCTGGTCATTTAAACTCAGGACCAAGGACCAAAACAAAGGCGCTTAAAGTTCATTAAAAATTTGGGCAGAGCTAATTGGAGTTAAGTGGCCATTTATTTACTTATTTACTATTATTTTTTTTTTTTAGAAAGAGTGGAAGAGGGTGTGACAGACAGAGAGAGAAACATCGATGTGAGAGACACATCAGTTAGTTGCTTCCTGCATGCGCACCCTGACCAGGGCCGGGGATCAAGCCCTTGACCGGAATTGAACCCATGACCCTTCAGTCCACAGGCTGGTGCTCTATCCACAGAGCCAAACCAGCTAGGATGTAAGTGGCCATTTAGACATCAAATTTATTCTGCTTGGGGCATGCAAGGCAGTATAATTTAATGGCATTAGAGTTTTAAAGAACTGGGTTCAAAACCTGGCTCTAATACTTGATGTCTTGCCAAGTGAAGTTAGACAAGTTATTTAACATCTCTAAGCCTCAACTTCCTTATCTGTAAAATGGGAACAATACTACATACTTCATAGGGTGGTTGTGAAAATGAAATGACGTGCCACTAGTGAGGTTGGTGAACCTGGCCTATTGCAAAATTTCAATGTATGTTAGTGCTCTTTTGTCCTCTCTATTCCTCTGTTGTCCTGTTGCTGTTAACCATTTGCTGCCACTAATGAGAGAGAAACAAGCTATGAAGATTAAGAAGAAATAATAAGATTTTAAAAAACAAACTACTCAATGAAAACAAAGAAAAAACACACCCCAGACAGTGTAAGACCTACGGAATTTGAGTCAGGCAATAGCCATCCTATCACTAAGACACAAGATTGTGACTTTGAGTATATAGCCTAAGCTCTCTGGGCCTCAGTTTCCTATAATGAAACACAATAGGGGCTCAATGAAAGCTTATCGAGCAAATGAATTAATAACAAAATGGAAAAAGTGATTCCCAATTGGACAAACCACCACAAAGGGCAAAGTTTGAGATCTAAACTAAAAATACCTAAAACAACACAAGCATTGAGGGAAGATCAGATTTTTAGCCAAGAGAACACGTGTTGGAGGGACCTGCTGATCAGGTTCATCCAGGCCGAGTCCCTAGAGCAGATCCCAGAGTTCACCAAGAGCAGCCCACGGCCAAAGGCACGCTGCTCCCCGTGTGCCCTGCTCCTCCAGAGTCCCACTCTGAGATGAAGAGATACCGATAAAGGCTGTCCCCAGCCAGATCCACGCTCCAACCCTCAGGAAGCAGGGGCCTTCAGGGGAAATGATAAAGCCCCACAGAAGGGGCACTTACAGCGCTTGCCCGTTAGCTGTGGGCTGGCCCAGCAAAACTTGGTAGCTCCTCTCAACCCAGGAAGTGTGATTACTTTGGACCCTAATCCAACCTCTGTGTCCACCTTGCAGGAAAAAAAAGGACTCTGTGCAGGAAAACGAGTTTCCCTATAGCATCTAGCAGAGTGCTCTGCCGACGGTTGGCATCTGTTATACTTCCTGATCAATCAGCTTTGAAGAGCTACAGCTGCTTAATCAATTTTAAGGAAAAAATATATTTCTCAATAATTTAAACCTGGAGTAAGATAGTATACATTTACTTTCCTAAACTAAAGGAATTATTGGAAACAGGTTAGACCGTATTCACTTCTATCCCTGCCAATGAGCATGCCCACCTCCCTCATTTTTCAGGCCCTTTGCTCTGTTATTTAAAATGGAGCAGTATTCTGATGTCATAATAACCAAACAGGACTTTTTGTTGAGTCAAGTCAATAAACATAGCTGGCTTTTATAAATACCAACTACCATCTCAAGGGGTGAGTCTTCCCAGTCATTACTTGTGAATGATTTTCAGTTAGCATGTCCATTGTCACTCCCTATGATATGTTCCTTTAAGAGCTCCAATTTAGCTCAGCTCTCCTAACCCCATTTTGGAATAAAATAGGCCAATACAATTGCCAGCCTGGCATGTCCTACCTAGCCATATTCACTAAAAAAAAAAAAAAAAAAAAAAAAAAGAACTGTTCTCTCCAAATAAATTGAGAGTGTTTAACAACCATTTCAACAAATCAATGCAGGCAAATAAAAAATCTTTTTAATTTATCTACTTTGTGAATACATCTTAAATGCTTAGGCTTTTCCTGCAGAAATATGCCTAAGCCTCAAAAAACTGGGATGCTTAAATATGTTGATGATTCTCCATAAGATCTGAGCAGCATTTAGGCCTCTGGGAAGTAGTTTTGCATTTGACATAAGATGGACATGTGGGTTGGAATGGTCTTGTTTGGTCGGTTACACTCAGAGTTTCTTCTTGGAAACTGTACGGGGCCCCAAAGGATGAGAAAAATGGGAGAAAAAATAAATAAGAGGAGACAAGACCTACGAACACCCTCCAGGTTATCTTCCCTTTAAGGTGGATACAGGATTCCACA
Organism: Myotis yumanensis; assembly: GCF_028538775.1. Taxonomy (NCBI): domain Eukaryota; kingdom Metazoa; phylum Chordata; class Mammalia; order Chiroptera; family Vespertilionidae; genus Myotis; species Myotis yumanensis. Next base: position 79,117,735 of record NW_027223753.1, read on the forward strand.
CTAGATTTTGGTTCTGTGCAAGGGAACTTTACTGGATGTTGCCACTCCAGGAGTAAAAAAGAAAAGGGAAGAAGACAGAAGATGTGGAAAGAAAAGGGAGCCATTCCCAAAAGCAGGTCAGAGGACCAGTGCAACTGAGTGCAAGAAAAATGTTGGGAGTTTGTTAAAATACTTATTTCTAGGTTCAACTCTAGAGATTCTACGGGTCTGGGGTGAGGCCTGACAACCCATCTTTTAAATGTTTCTCATCTGATGCGTAGGGAAGATTTGGTGACTACAGTTGGTGCTTTGGGAAAAAAAAAAAAAAAAAGGACTGAGGATATTTAAAGTTAGTTGATTAGAATACTTTCCTCTGTTCTCTCTCTCTCTCTCTCTCTCTCTCTCTCTCTCTCTCTCTCTCTCTCTCTTTTGCTGTAGTCAATCCTCACCGGAGGATATTTTCTCCATTGACTTTCAGAGAGAGTGGAAGAGAAGGGGAAAGACAGAGAGAAACATCGATGTGAGAGAGACGCATCGATTGGTTGCCTCCCACACTGGCCCCTATCCGGGCTGGGGATTGAGCCTGCAAGGGAGGTATGTTCCCTTGACTGGAATTGAACCCGGGACCCTTCAGCTGATGCTCTATCCACTGAGCCAAACCAGTAGGGCCCTCTGTTCTCCCTTTAACCTCTCTCCCCCTTTCAAGGTGCTAACTCTTTTGTATTCATTGCCCACGGAAAGGATGAGCCAGTGAAAATGAAATAACCTTCCATTGTCTTCCCAAAACCTAAGATTCTTAGGGGAATTACACAAGAAAAATTTTTGAGAGCTGGTGGGTGGGGGTGTTGAGGAGGGTGGGCCATCCCTAAAAAAAAAAATGGGGGGGGGGCGGATTAAAAAACATGAAGAAGAAAAAGACTGAGAAAGATTGCCTTAGCAGAGAGCATTTGGAGAGGAGGAGGGGAAGCCTAGAGGACACAGGTGCCCCTGTGTCCTCTGGAGGAACTATGTGTCCTTCCCTGGGGGAAGAGCCTGAGACAGTTTAATGACAAAGAGTATCATGCTTCACTCCCCAAGGGCAGAAGCCCTGCAGGGCAATACAAACCTGGACAGGGGATGACTGTCTACACTGTGAACCTAAGCAGGCAGAGCTTTAAAGGACTTCAGAAGGGTTTGGAGCCTTAGCGTGGTATGCATAGTACCTGCAGGGTGCCTGTGCCTCAGGAGAACAATGAAGGAACAGAAACACCTGGATTGAAAGGGCCAAGGCCAGGAATGAATGAGAGGGGCCTTGAAAACTATTTGCATAGACAGAGGACATCAAGAAACAAATGGTCCACCCCAGCCGGTTTGGCTCAGTGGATAGAACATCGGTCTGTGGACGAAAGGATCCCTGGTTCGATTCCCATCAAGGGCATGTACCTTGGCTGCAGGCTCCTCCCTGGCCCAGGGCCCAGGGCCCTGGTCAGGGTATGTGTGGGAGGCAGCCAATCGATGTGTTTCTCTCACATTGATGTTTCTCTCTGGCTTTCCCTCTCCCTTCCACTCTCTCTAAAAATCAATGGGAAAAATATCCTCGGGTGAGGATTAAAAACAAGAAACAAACAAATGGTACCCCACAGCACTATGTGAACCCTTAGAAACAATTCAGACATGATTGAGTTTATGTTCTGCTTGTTTGCTCTGAAAAAATGGGGTTTTGAAACAAAAATTCTGTTGAGTTAAAGAAATATAAATTTATATTTCTCACATACCTGGGTTGTGGACACAAATTTATGTCCGCTGCACTGGAAACTCATAAAATGAATGATGATGGCATCCCATGATAAACCTTCAACAGCATGGAGGTGGGAGGGTGATGTGCTTACAGATGAGTTTCTCACAATTCCAGTCAGCAGCCACTGTATGCATGTATCTCTCAAATTCTCATTGAAGATATTTTGAAATAGGGCTGCTAGATTTAGCAGAGAAGTTCTCCCATGCAACATTTACGATGTTGAAGACATACTAAACATTATTGTTTATCTGAAGTTCAAATTTAACTGGCATCATATGTTATCTGGCAACTTTGCAAAGAAGGGAACTCAGAGGAATCTGGGGTCCAATAAGACATCCTTCGATGTACTCTGATATGGTCAGCAGAGCTCCTCTTCTAACCCAGAAATCCTGCAAGGCCCTTATGGAAAAGCAGCTGGGCATACCTCCACGAGAAGAGGCATGAATGTCAGTGGGCTCGGCAGTTTCCGTAAACATCTCAGGCTCCACTCTCTCTGCCCATTGGCTGTGGGAAGTTCTAGAATGCTTCCTGGTGTAACAAAAGAAGTACGGGGTTTTGAAATCAGTCAGATCTGTGTTCGGAGCCCACCCTGTCAACTACCAGGTATATGACTTTGAATGAACTACTTACCCTTCTGTTTTAGAATATTCCTTAGGAGACTCATTTTGAGGATGGAAGATAATGCATGCATGTGAACACCCAGTGGTGTGTGTGGCACACAGTGGGCACTCCAGGGTGCTGTCATGTCATGCATTTGGTTACTAAGTAAGAGTGTAGGATACTTCAAATCATATTCCTTGGTCTCTTCCTTGCCTCTAGAACAGCGGTTCTCAACCTGTGGGTCGCGACCCCTTTGGGGGTCGAATGACCCTTTCACAGGGGTCGCCTAAGACCATCAGAAAACACATATATAATTACATATTGTTTTGTGATTAATCACTATGCTTTAATTATGTTCAATTTGTAATAATGAAAATACATCCTGCATATCAGATATTTACATTATGATTCATAACAGTAGCAAAATCACAGTTATGAAGTAGCAACAAAAATAATTTAATGGTTGGGGGTCACCACAACATGAGGAACTGTATTAAAGGGTCTCGGCATTAGGAAGGTTGAGAACCACTTCTCTAGAAGATCCCACTTAGTTATTCCAATTATTTAGGGACACAATTTGTCCTATTGTAACCTTAGGTCTATGCATCTCTGTCTAAAGCATAGAGTTTTATAGTAGCTTCTTGTAACCTGGTCTTTCATACTGAAGAGTTTATTTATACTTAAAGAAAGGAATAACATCCTGAAATTGTACTCATGTTCCCTATTTGAGTGTTCTGTTCACAATTCCACTGAGCCTGGGAATGGGGACACTGCTGGTTTCTGTGTGGCTTTTAGTCTGTCTACCTGATGAATTGTTTATGTGGGAGATTGTAAACTTAACGCCAATTATGCAACACATTTCCCAAAGGAAATTGATCTGCATGAGTATTTACTCAAAATACTTAAAAATAAAGTAACAGTACAAACCACTTCTATATATGTCCCTAAATGGCAGGATCTATGTCGTCATGTTTACTGCAGAACATACAGCTCAGAATACAGTAAATACTTTTTGATTAATATTCCAAAGGTCTGGTTTTAAAGTATGGACCCTTCGCCCTTCAGTTCACAGGTTCTACAATCCCCAACGGAAAACACTATTTTTCTCTGATTACATTTTCCTCGGTTTACCTCTCACACTACAATTAGCACATGGTCTCAGATAAATTGTGTTTAAAAGAAAAGGGGAGCCCTAGCTGGTTTGGCTCAGTGGATAGAGTGTCAGCCTGCGGACTGAAGAGTCCCGGGTTCGATTCTGGCCAAGGGCACAAGCCCGGGTTGTGGGCTCGATCCCCAGTAGGGGGCATGCGGGAGGCAGCCAATCAATGATTCTCTCTTATCATTGATGTTTCTATCTCTCTCTCCCTCTTCCTTCCTCTCTGAAATCAATCAATAAATACATATTTTAAAAAAAGAAAAGGAGAGAGTAAATGTGTTCTAACAATAAAAGATTATTTTAACAAATTTTATCTTAAGGTATTTTTTAAATACCCAGAAAAAATCCATAACATAAAATAACCAAGTGCAAAACCTCCTATGAGTATGCATTCATCCATCCAATAAACATTTATCCAGTGTGTGTCTCGTGCTCTGGATATAAATTGTTAGGAAACCAGGAAGAGGGACTAAGGAGGGTCGTGTCTTTCTAATGTGTTATTTATTAGTCCTTCATTATTTATGACGTCAGTAAGTGATACCCTGCACTTCGGCAGCACCATTCCTGCAAAGTATCACTCATCTTCCCTTCCTCTACTTTTCAGCTCTTGAATTTGGGTCAACGAGGAGCCAATCTGGACTCAGAAGACTGACTTATGGAAGGTGAACACACCAAAGGTGAGTTCAGATTGGCCATGAACCTGGCAGAAGTTTTGAGAGTTTTCAGAAATGGCTAGTCGTGACTACTGGTCAGAATTTAAAATTTTCTCTCCCCAGTCTCATCTCAGCCCTCCCTTCGTCTCTCTTATATCACTCCTTAAACATTTCCCTTTTCTTTTTCTATATTGCTTGCATAGTTAGGAAGTTCAGTGGGTGTTCCTGGGGAAAAAAATCTAACAAATGACCCGACCTGTCTTCTTTAGATGTGATGCACAACTGGCCACTGTAGTTTGGTTGTTTTTTTTTTTTTCCTTCTTAGCTTGAAATTGGGAAAGAAAGCTTCCAAGAACTATTGTATTTTTTCTCCTCCATCTCAGTTTTTAATATTTTTCAAAAGATTCTGTTCTAAAGTTAGTGATGAAGCAAATGAAAGGGAAAAGTCAGTTCCCTTTTGCTGGTAAACCCAAACCAAACCATCGGAGAAGGAAGACGCTGCTCTCTGTGGAAAAGCAGCTGCAAAGCGTAGGCCCATATATGATGAGGGGGGTAAGGGACAGAAATACCCACAACGGCCAACGGTGAAAACAGAAAAATGGCCTTTCCTTCCCAACTGTCTCCTCCCAGTGCCCTTTTGTGTATTTATTTCCTCCCACCCAGCAGTAGACCACGACCTATTTGCAGAGTGACCGCAGTTCTGCATAGAACTATCTACTATGAGACACAAGGGATTATACTCAAGTGTTAACAAGCATGAAGCTAAAATCCATCAATGATATTAGCACTTCAGCTGAAAGGAATGGGTCTAAAAGCAAGTGCTTGTTGGAGGAAGTGCTTATGACTTACAGGTGACTCACAATGGGCACAAGATTTTATGACAATCATGTGGGGGGAAAAAAGCTGGTTTAACAATTACTAATTTAAAGCATCTAAATAGTGGCTTGGATTTAATTGTGGCTGGTAGAAGCTGATTGTTGCTTGGTTAGGGCCTCTGTAAAGACTGATGGACGGTTTGCTTTGATGTTTTAATTCTATTCGTGGTATATGTAAACCTTCCTGTGTCAGGGTGATTTTCCCTAACTGGGGGTGGTGGTATGTTTCAGTAGGCTTTGCTTAATATTTGCAGTGTTACCTTTTGTTTGTTTGGCAATACTGCCTGTTTAATATTGAGAAGTATAACTTCACTTGTATTTGCTTTGGAGAATATTTGAAGAGTCTTCTTTGTTTTTTGGTTTTGAAGAACCACATTTTTGATTGTATCCTACAATACTTACAATGGACCCCAACAAGGTGAGCTATACTGAGGACATAGGCCATGGGTTATAGGTACTGGCTTAAAACATCTTGTTAACTAATCACTGTGTTTCATTAATTGCTCTATTAAATCAACTTTGCTACCCATGGTAATAGAGAATAAGAATGTACAAAATCCAGAATTTCACTTCAGGTAATAGTCTAACTTCCTTTAGGAAAAGAAGCTAATGAAAATAAAAAGAGAAAAAAATTTTCATTTCTGCTCACTTTGTCTCTGGTAAAGTTGAAATGTACCAAATATTAAATAAGGGGGGGGGGGGGGACTACATATTTTATGAGCTGTTGGTTCATCAACTCTCACTTAAATTGTTGGTTGTTGTAGATAAATGAGAAACAAGAATTCCTAAGCTTGCTCTTTTTTTTTTTTTTAAGATATTTTTATTGATTTCAGAGAGAAAGAGAGAGGGAGAGATAGAAACATCAATGATGAGAGGGAGTCATTGATCAGCTGCCTCTTGCATGCCCCACACTGGGGATCAAGCCTGCAACCCGGACATGTGCCCTTGACCAGAATCAAACCCAGGACCCTTCAGTCCGCAGGCTGATGCTCTATCTACTGAGCCAAACCGACTAGGGCCTAAGCTTGCTCTTTACATAAACTTTGGTTAACTCATTACCTCAATGTCTTGATCTGTAAGTGTACATATTTGGCCTATTGGAAGGGAGGTGTATGTGAGTTTTTAAAAAATATATATGTTTTTATTGATTTTAGAGAGAGAGGAAGGGAGAGGGAGAGAAACATCAATTGGTTGCCTCCTGTATGCACCCCAACCAGGGATTGAACCTGAAACCTGAGTGGGTTCCCTCACCTGGAATTGAACCAGCGGCCTTTCAGTGCACCAGACAATGCTCAACCAACTGAGCCACACCAGCCAGGGCTATGTGAACCTTCTGAAATGATTTTTCACTCCTTCAATATCACAACTTTTTAGGTCTTCCCTGCTGTAATAGTCAAGAAAAACTAACTCCAAGTGTGATGTGTATAGAATACCTTTGATGACCAACTTCAGGGAATCTTTAGACTAAATAATTAATTATTATTAATTTTTCCCCAGAAGTGATTTTTATAAAAAATACTGTATCTGAATATTGTCTTGACTTCATAGCACCTACTTAAGAGATCAAGCTTTTAGAAGTAGGTAATCTATTAATTGCTTTTATGATTTGCCAAGTAGAAAGCTGCTCTCAATCCTGTCCTTACAGGATAGTTTAGGGAAGTGAAGTCTACAGATATTACTTCAAGTTGCCTGACTTCTCAACTAGCATTTAGATATTAGATACTAACCCACTACTAAGAATAGTCCTTCTTAGAGTTCCTGCTTGCTTTTCTATCTTATAAATGACTAGAGGCCCAGTGCACAAATTCATGCATATTGAAAGGAAATTAATTAGAAGAAATATTTTAATATTGCTATTTGCCCTTTCTCTATAATATAAGTGTCAACCAAATTCACAATCAACAATGACAGATGGAAACACATGCGTGCGATTGGCACCAGCAAGAGCTTTATATATACAGATAAAGTTGCTTAATTAGACATGCTTTCTGATGTAGCTAAACTTTTTCCAGCCCAGTGAAGCACTCCAACTTCTCTTTCAGGTAATTGTCAGCAACACAGCAGTAAATATCAACACGAAGCAGATTACTATTGTAGATCATGCATGGAGAATAAAGAGTAAAATATTTAACTGCAGCAGTGTTTGACTATATTCTGTGCAGTGAGAAAACCTGAAGTCATTTTCAAGGTCCACCATTTCTTTCTTCTTTTCAGTCGGGTCAAGTTTCTAAGCTTTCTAAATCTCCATTTTCCACCTAATGAAAAGAAAATAGGATTCCATTGAGTCTCCTATCTACCTACTCCAGGACTTCTGTGAGGATTAAATGATATGAGGCCTGGGAAAATGCTTCACAGACATTTGGTTACAGTGTAAAATGTTCCCAAGTTGTGTTCCTGGGCTGAAGAAACTGCAAAGAGGCTAGTCGCTAGGGAGAGGAAGATGGGCATTGCTATGTGATGCCATTACCCAGCGCCCACAGCAACTGTTTCCAGGTGGGCTGGGCTGTGGGCCGCATTTTGTGCCATGGGCTCTGGGCAGCTTAGGCTGCAATTTGGTGGACTGTCGCTCTGGGGTGGTGGTGGGGACTGTGTCCCACTCAGGGGAAGCTGAGTGTTGCTTTGTGGGCACCAGATCCACAGTGCCGTTTCTCTGTGTGTGTCACGGCAGCTCCTGTGTTGAGTGTCTGCCCCCTGGTGGTCAGTGTGTGTCATAGCGACTGGTCAGATGGTCGGACACTTAGCATATTAGCCATATATATATACTTTCTGTGAGTGCTTTGGAAAAGTAAAAGTTATAGCAATTCTAAGGCAGTAGTCTGATACTTCTTTTCACAATTTGTCTCTGCTCATATCTTTTGGATTATAAAATGGTTTCGGCTACATCCATGTTTTTTGTTTCTCATGAGTTAATTTTAAAAGAAAATTTGTGCCTGACCAGTGTGGCTCAGTAACTGAGCATTGACCTATGAATCAGGAGGTCACGGTTCGATTCCTAGTCAGGGCATATGCCCAGGTTGTGGGCTCGATTCCCAGTGGGGAACATGCAGGAGGCAGCCGATCAATGATTCTCTCTCATCATTGATGTTTCTATCTTTCTCCCTCTTCCTTCCTCTCTGAAATCAAGAAAAATATTTTAAAAAATAAAAAGAAAAGAAAATTTGTACAAATAAATAAGGATAGTTGGGAATTAATAAAGAATTCTTTAAATATCTGTGCTAAAGTATATTCCATAACTAATATTTACTTTCAGACTATTAACAGTTTATATGAGTTTTATAAATTCTGGTGGCATGGTTAATTTTTAAAACACTGATTCTCAAATGTCATGTGCATATGAGTCACCTGGCCATCTTGTCAAAATACACTTTCTGACTGAGTAGGCCTGGCACAGAAAGAGATCCTTTATTTTAACAAGCTGCCAGGGACTGTAAGTAGCAAGGGGCCAAAAGACACCATTTAAAGTCAGTTGGTTGTGGCTTTGGCCCAGTAGCTCAGTTGATTAGAGTGTTACCCCAACATGTCAAGGTTTGGGGTTCCATCCCTGGTCAGGGCACATACAAGAATCAACCAATGACTGCATAAGTAAGTGGAACAACAAACTGATCTCTCCCTTTCTCTCTAAAATAAATAACTTTAAAAAATTTTAAAGTATTCAAGCTGGGTTGGTTGTACCTTTCTGCTGGTGGAGTGACCTATACATTAGGGTTGTTAACATGTTAATTAGTAGAATGCTCTTGAAAAGTCTTAATAAGGTAGGGTCTGATAAATTCAAGCATTCTCTACAATTGCTTTTAAAAAATAGAAGCTTGGTATTCAGTGTAAGCAAATTGAATTTTGCAAACATTATAGTTTTACATATCTTGTGACCTTAATGATGAGTCCAATTTTCTAATGCAACTGATGAGTTGTATTAAGAAAAATAAACTAAGCCAACAGATTTATTGTATGGGATGAATTCATAGCATGTGCAGAATTTTGGGGGTGAATTATCAGTGTTAAGTGGTTAATAGAGCATAATACAGTAAACTTTAAGTGAATTCAGTAACATGGTAAAATATTATGTACAATTGGGCAGAAGTTGTTTTATTGTTACTAGAGGCCCTATGCACGAAAATTCATGCAAGAGTAGGCCTTCCTTCCCCTGGCTGCTGGCACTAGCTTCCCTCTGGCACCCAGGACCCAGGCTTCCCTTCTTCAGCTGCCGGCAGGCACCTGGGACCCAGGCTTTGCTGTGGCCGACCTGGGACCTGGGCTTCGCTCTGACCCTGGCTTCATCCGGATGGACATCTGTTCTAATTAGCATATTACCCTTTTATTATAGATACACTGACATATACTAAATGCTCAGATTACATAGTACCTTATCAATAATTTCTTTTAATGTTAAGATTATGTTTATAAATAGTTTAAAAATATCCCCATCCTCCTTTAGCCTTGATCCCAATTGTTCATGTTTATTCTACTTCATATTTGGCCTATAGGCCAAAATATTTAATCCTAGTTGATTCAATAACAATCTTTTATTAAAAATTTTTATTTATTGATTTTAAAGAGAGAGGGAGGGGGGAGGTGGAGAGTGGGGGAGAGAGAGAGGGGGGAGAGAGAGATAGAGAGAGAGAGAGAGAGATCAATTTGTTGTTCCACTTATTTATGCATTCATTGGTTGATGCTTCTTGTATGTGCCCTGGGCTGGGGATCGAACCTGCAACCTTGGTGTATAGGGACAACACTCTAACCAACTGAACTGACCAGGGCTTCGTTAACTATCTTAATGTTTGGCTGAGACTGGTCTTCTTGAATTTGGTTATTATTTCATCCAATGAAACTGAATTTCCATTTAGAATTGATGAGTTTAAAATATGCCTAGACCTATAATTGAATGTACATAAACATATATATCAGACAAAGGTTAGTATGCATTCACATATGTAGTCGGGAAGAGGAAAAATCTTATATGGCATCTTGAAATTAAGTAATATATGTAGATAATCAAAATGTGATCATATTAGTTAATTCATTTAGTCTTTTTTTTTTTTTGACGGTCCCCCATTATTTATTTATTTATTTTTTAAATTAAATCTTTATTGTTCAGATTATTACATTTGTTCCTCTTTTTTCCCACCATAACTCCCCTCCACCCAGTTCCCACCCCTCCCTCCGCCCTCACTCCCCACCCACTGTCCTCATCCATAGGTGCACAATTATTGTCCAATCTCTTCCCGCATCCCCACACCCCTTTCCCCCGCCCCCCAAGAATAGTCAGTCCATTCCCTTTCTATGTCCCTGATTCTATTATAATCACCAGTTCATACTGTTCATCAGATTATTTATTCACTTGATTCTTAGATTCACTTGTTGATAGATGTGTATTTGTTGTTCATAATTTGTATCTTTACCTTTTTCTTCTTCTTCCTCTTCTTAAAGGATACCTTTCAGCATTTCATATAATACTGGTTTGGTGGTGATGAACTCCTTTAGCTTTTCCTTATCTGTGAAGCTCTTTATCTGACCTTCAATTCTGAATGATAGCTTTGCTGGATAAAGTACTCTTGGTTGTAGGTTCTTGGTATTCATCACTTTGAATATTTCTTGCCACTCCCTTCTGGCCTGCAAAGTTTCTGTTGAGAAATCAGCTGACAGTCGTATGGGTACTCCCTTGTAGGTAACTGACTTTCTTTCTCTTGCTGCTTTTAGGATACTCTCTTTGTCTTTTGCTCTTGGCATTTTAATTATGATGTGTCTTGGTGTGGTCCTCTTTGGATTCCTTTTGTTTGGGATTCTATGTGCTTCCTGGACTTGTAAGTCTATTTCTTTCACCAGGTAGGGGAAGTTTTCTGTCATTATTTCTTCAAATAGGTTTTCAATATCTTGCTCTCTCTCTTCTTCTGGCACCCCTATAATTCTGATGTTGGTGCGCTTGAAGCTGTCCCAGAGGCTCCTTACACTATCTTCGTATTTTTGGATTCTTTTTTCATTTTGCTTTTCTGGTTGGGTGTTTTTTGCTTCTTCGTATTTCAAATCTTTGACTTGCTTCTTGCAATCCTCTGGTCTGCTGTTGGGAGTCTGTATAATATTCTTTATTTCAGTCAGTGTATGCTTAATTTCTAGTTGGTTCTTTATCACAACATCGAGGGTCTCACTAGATTTCTTGAGGATCTCACTATATTTATCAGCGGCTTCTAGACAGTTCTTTAAAGACCTTAAAAGTGTGTGTTTTTTTAATATATTTTTTAATTGATTTTTTACAGAGAGGAAGGGAGAGAGATAGAGAGTCAGAAACATCGATGAGAGAGAAACATCGATCAGCTGCCTCCTGCACATCTCCCACGGGGGATGTGCCCGCAACCCAGGTACATGCCCTTTGACCGGAATCAAACCTGGGACCTTTCAGTCCGCAGGCCGATGCTCTATCCACTGAGCCAAACCAGTTTCGGCAAAAGTGTGGTTTTGAATTCTATATCCAGCCATTTGCTTTCCTCCATTTCTTTAGTTTGTGTCCTGTTTCTTTGTCTCGGCATTTTTTATGCTTCCCTGTGTTGAAAAAATGGTTTTCTGTGCTGAGTGTCCTCTAGGGCCCAGTGGTTCCGCCTCCCCAATTACCTGAGGAGGACACTCTTGGTGCACCCCCTTGTGGTCTTTGTGCACAGTCTTGTTGTAGTTAAGCCTTGATTGTTGTAGTTATCACTGGGAGGAATTGACCTCCAGGCCAATCGGCTGTGAGAATCAGCTGTATCTGCAGTGGGAGAACTTCTGGGCTGGAGACACCCCTCTGGGGCAAGACTTACTTCAATGGGGCGTTGGTGCTCACTGAGTCTGCCCCCTGAGTGTGTCCTTTATGTTTCCAGGGAGCTGAAAACTGGATGGTCCCACTCTGACCTCTGGGCTTCCTGGCTCCTGGGTCTCTAGGGAGGTGCTGATCTAGCCTTTGCCTGCGGCTATCCAGCAAAAGCCTCCCTGTAGGGCTTGGGCTGGGTGGGTCCCACAGGATCAACAGGGTGGGGCTAGCAATTATGGCTGCTCTCAGACTTGCCCTCAGAGGCTCTGCTTCTCAGTGTCCGGGTAATCGCTGCAAGCCCCTCGGAGCGAAAGCTGCCCTCGGGTTCCGACCGATGCCAGACAGTCCCGCTTCTCCAGTATGAGTCTAGGTCCCTAGAGACTTGCCCGGAACTGGAGCTCAGAGCCTGAGACTCCCTCCGATTGAAAAGGACAACCGTGCCCTCAGCGCCAGCCCGCTCCACATGCACCTCCGCACCTCAGTATTTTACTTCCGAACTGCGCCTCCTCTGAGTCTCGGTATGCTTTTCTCTTTCCTTCTAGTTGTAGAATTTCCACTCAGCCAGCCTTCCTGTGGTTCTGGCTGATGTCTGTTCCGTCTTTTAGTTGTATTTTTGAAGTGGTTATTCGAGGCAGCAAACTCCGGTGTTTACCTATGCCGCCATCTTGGTTTCTCTCTCATTTAGTCTTAAGTATTACTTTATTTGCAAAAGACAGAGAACATAGTAAGTTAAGGAGAGTATAATGATGTACATCTTTAAATATCTTCTCAATGCTATGGCCCCACTTCCTCTAAAATACAAACAGACAAAAAAACACAATAACTTTCTAGAATCTCAACCCCAATTTGCATTTTTCCAGTTGAGATTGAAGTGTGTAATTTAATGAATTTTTTAAAAATACCACTCATTTCACCTTACATTCCTATCTAATTAAATGTTTGGTAATAACTGTCATATGAAAAAGGTGTGTGGAAGAACATGGAAATCTTTATAAAACTACTCTCAATAAAATAATAATTTGCTTCAATAGCATCATAGCAGATTCCTCATTTATGTTGGTAGGGTAAAATACATAATTTTCTAACTTACTGCAATTGTTACCTCTAAATACTGCTTTGGCAAGAATTGTCTTATCTTTGAAGAATATATAAAAACTGTTATTTAATCCAGGCTGGGATTAGACTAAATTTTATTTGTAATTAGAGGAAGGTCAGCAGCCTCTCTATTTGCTAATTTATAATTTATAATTAGCAAATGGTTACTATATTTTATGGGGGGAAATAAGGTTTTGTTCCTTAGCAGTAATAGGCTTTTCATAAGTTGAGATCTTTCCCAGTACACCATTTGTTTGGCTGAAAAAACTGGACTCTGGTTTAAGAAAAGTGAAGTTGGGCCAATCTTTGTTTTGGTTAATAAGAAAGAATTTCTGTCCTTCTGTGCTGTGTGTCATGAGCTAGCACTTTGAATATGAAAAGGTGTTTTTTCTCTTCATCCTTCACCATATTCTTTTGTTTCTATGGTATGTGTAGAATTCTATTGATGTTAGTAATGTGGCTTCTGACTTGGAGTTCTAATGTACAATACTCCTTATACTCAAATACCCCTGCTGATGTACTCTTCACTCCCATCTTACACTACAACCTCATCTCCCCATGCCATGGTCCTTGCCTTCCCAGTGATCCAAAGCCAGCTATTTGAGTCTAGTCTTTCCAATAGCTAGCACATCATAGAGTTGGCAATGTCCATTTTCATTATGCAATATTAGAGGCCTGATGCATGAAAATTCATGCAAGAGTAGGCCTTCCTTCCCCCAGCTGCCAGCACTGGCTTTCCTCTGGCACCTGGGACCTGGGCTTTCCTCCTCCAGCTGCCCACAGGCACCTGGGACCCAGGTTGGCTCCCCCTGGCTTTGTCAGGAAGGATGTCCGGAATGACAGCTGGAAGATGACTGAGCTAATTAGCATATTACCCTTTTATTATTATAGATGATAGATCAGAATCTAAACATATTAATCAGTGTAGAGGTAATTAGAGGGAGAGAGGTTTCTAAAGTAGGGAGTTTTCCATTGAGCTAGAAAAAAGATCTTTTCAAAGAAAAAATGTTTTGAGTGGTAGGCAAGTTCCTAAATTGGCTATAAAAATAGCAGAGTGATGGCAAAGCAAGGCCATGGGCTTTGGAGTAAGGAGGAGGAGAAATCATTTCAACTACTTAGTCTATCATTCTTTTTAAAATTATTATTTTTTATTTTCTCAGTGTCCCTCAAATGTAAGGTTCCCTCATTTGTAAAATGAGGATAATAATTCCCCTCAGAATTGTGAGGATTGTGTGACAACCTCTGTATAACATTATTATAGGGATTTGTTCATGATACTCATGAACAAATTATGAATAAATGAATTAAAGAAACATTAATTTGTTATGCAGTGTAGAAAACAAATACACATAACTTAGGAAAGGTAATATAAAGAAGTTTAGTTGTAGTCCTCATTGTATTATTTATTACTAGAGGCCCGGTGCACAAATTGGTGCACCAGTGGGGTCCCTCGCCCTGGCCTACAGGATCAGGCCAAAACCGGCTTTCTGACATCCCCTTAGGGGTCCTGGATTGCGAGAGGGTGCAGGCCAGGCTGAGGGACCCCGCCAGTGTATGATTGGGGCCAGGGAGGGACACGGGAGGTTGGCCAGCTGGGGAGGGACTGAGGGATGGCTCCAGGGTGTCTCCAGCCCATCTTACTCAGTCCTGATCGGCCAGATGCCAGCAGTAAGCTAACCTACCGGTTGGAGCATTTGCCCCCTGGTGGTCAGTGCACATCACAGCGAATGATTGAGCGGCCTTAGCATATCATCAGCATATTACACTTTGGTTGAATGGCCGACTGGATGACCAGACACTTAGCATATTAAGCTTTTATTATATAGGTTAATAACCTGAAAACACTTGACCTTGATAGCAATTGGATATTAGAGAAATGAGCTATAGTATGTATAGAGCGACTCTATCTGTCAACAGTGTTCTATGTGTTCAAGATATTGCAGTGAAAAAATTTCTTATCTTCTTCGAGCTTAAAAACTAGTAGAGAATGAATGAGTTTCTATTAAAATACCCTAAATGAAGCAACCCAAAACATAAGATCACTTCTCAGAGCCATTTCAATTTTGTCTAGGCCTAAACACTGATGGGAACAGAGAAAAATAATAAAAAGGAAAGGATGAATAAGAAGATTACTAGCTTATAATATAAAATTTACAAGTGGTAGCTTCCAATTCTGTGAATTACAGAATCTCATAGGGTTTCTAGGGATTATATTTCATCACTTATAGAAATTGCTTAGTTATAAGTAGTGAATATTCCCTTCCTAAACAAACAAACAAACAAACAAAACCCCCCTACAACTATTACCTCTTAATATGGCTGGAAGGTTTTCAAGAATTCCTATTGTTGTTCCATGACATTTGATATTTTTTCCAATTTATATGTAGTATCTCTTAGAGAAATGTTCAATAATTATTTGTATGTTTGAATGCAGGGTTATATATGGGTTATATATAACTTATTATAACCCATTCTACTACTACTAATTCCTAACTGAAGAATGAGTTTTGTACCAAAAAATGTGTGAGGAACTCTAGGTTTGATGATTTGTAACTCCAAACTGAATGCATAGAAACACTGTTATCTTAGAATCCCAAACTATGCACAAGAAGTCACCTTGTCTCCTACTGAGGCTAAATGCTACTAGTATTTAAGGGTAGGGTTAAGCAGTGCAAGTTTTGAATGCAGATTTCTTCTTGCCTCATTACTTCTCTGCTGGCAACCCTGACAGTTTTCAATAATTCAATCACATTAATGTGGGACTAATATATTATTGTTCCCTCAACAATTATTTTACTTCAAAGAAATAACCGCACAGTGTGTTAAAATATTGAAATCAAAGCTAAAGGGGGTTGCAGATTTTTCCACATTTCCAAAAATCCTACTAATTTTCTATTCTGAAGTTTTGTCTTGTTCGACCCAGCTCTTTTCCATGTCTCTTCCATTCAAAGCTTAGAGATGAAGTCTGTCCCACACATCAATTCAGAGCCTCCAAGAAAGAGATGATTTTTGAGTCCCAGTCCGTTTGGTAGGGCGCTGAGAGGGAAAATGGGACTTGCTACAGTTCAATC
Source organism: Myotis yumanensis (assembly GCF_028538775.1). Taxonomy (NCBI): domain Eukaryota; kingdom Metazoa; phylum Chordata; class Mammalia; order Chiroptera; family Vespertilionidae; genus Myotis; species Myotis yumanensis. Next base: position 79,133,716 of record NW_027223753.1, read on the forward strand.
TCTTATATAAATATAGACTAGTTAAAGATTCAGGTAATAGATCTTTCCTGTGAGTAAGCTAAATAGGAATTACTTTACTTGGCTTGTGAAAGATAAATAATTGTATTTAAGAAGGATGAGGTGCTTCGGGAGGAAGAGGGGAGTTAGTGGTGGAGGTGGCCGTGAAGCTAGGACAAGAAGCAGAAGAGTAAGTAGATTAATGTTGTCCAGCACATTTGATAACTTTTTTTTAGTCTTGGTAGTTTTGGTCAGAAGTGCCACTGAAAGGTGTCTGCTCTGCAAACCTATGCCTCATACAGCATAATTACGTAGGAGCTGAAAGGTATTATAAATACTAAGGTACTACAAGTTTGGTTTCACAACTTGACATATGATTTATATCCTGATTTAAATTGTTCAGTTCAGTGGCAGAGATGTATAAAAGTCTTGGAGTTAATTATTTGTATATGATATCTGGATGATACTAGATGCTTTTTTATCTAATCAATTATTATGAGCTATATTTACAGTAATCCTATCATTAGAACCACCCTTTTGATTTACAGATGAAGAAACTGAAGCTTAGGAAGAAGATCAATAACTTTCCCAAGGCTACATAGATTTGAAATTGAGTCTATTTATAAGCTTTAAAGTTAATTAGCTCAAATGGAATATTAAGCCTATGTTTTTTCACAGATTTTTTTCTCCCTAATTAGTTGGTTATTGATCTCAAATCTTATAGAATAGTTGGGTTATATCCTGGCTTTGACTGCCCAATTCAGTTAAACATGCAATTTGAGTTCTTTTTTTTTTAAATATATTTTTTTATTGATTTCAGAGATGAAGGGAGAGAGAGAGATAGAAACATCAATGATGAGAGAGAAGCATTGATTATCTGCCTCCTGCACATCAAAGGTGGCCTCCTGGCTCATAGGTTGAACCTATGACCACTGAGCCCCACTTGTAGGGCTATCTGAATTCTTTAGACTGGTTTTGACCATGAATGGAGTGCTGGGCCACATGGTCACCAAGATGTTTCTAATCCTCAACTCCTAAAAATCCCTATATTTTGTAGATTCAGTGTTTGAGCCTAGCTCACTTACTCTTTCCTAAATATAATGCCTTGTATTTGTTGTTAATATATGTATACTGTTATTAATGGTAATATACCACTTACCTCTAATGTGAGTTGACTGTGTAGCTAGTAATTGTAACCATTTATTGCATTTCTTGTACACCAGGAAATATATATATATATATATATATTTTTTAAATCTTTATTGTTCAGATTATTACATTTGTTCCTCTTTTTTCCCCCCATAACTCCCCTCCTTCCAGCTCCCACCCCACCCTCCACCCTCACTCCCCACCCACTGAGTTCATCCATAGGTGCATGATTTTTGTCCAGTCTCTTCCCGAATCTCCCATTCCCCTTTCCCCCCCCAAGAATAGTCAGTCCATTCCCTTTCTATGTCCCTGATTCATTATAGTCACCAGTTCATTCTGTACATCAGGTTATTTATTCACTTGATTCTTAGATTCATTTGTTGATAGATGCATATTTGTTGTTCATAATTTGTATCTTTACCTTTTTCTTCTTCTTCCTCTTCTTAAAGGATACCTTTCAGCATTTCATATAATACTGGTTTGGCGGTGATGAACTCCTTTAGTTTTTCCTTATCTGTGAAGCTCTTTATCTGACCTTCAATTCTGAATGATAGCTTTGCTGGATAAAGTAATCTTGGTTGTAGGTTCTTGGTATTCAGCACTTTGAATATTTCTTGCCATTCCCTTCTGGCCTGCAAAGTTTCTGTTGAGAAATCAGCTGACAGTCGTATGGGTATTCCCTTGTAGGTAATTGAGCCTCTTTCTCTTGCTGCTTTTAAGATTTTCTCTTTGTCTTTTGCTCTTGGCATTTTAATGATGATGTGTCTTGGTGTGGTCCTCTTTGGAATCCTTTTGTTTGGGGTTCTCTGCGCTTCTTGGACCTGTAAGTCCATTTCTTTCTCCAGGTGGGGGAAGTTTTCTGCCATTATTTCTTGAAATAGGTTTTCAATATCTTGCTGTCTCTCATCTTCTGGCACTCCAATGACTCTGATATTAGTCCGCTTAAAGCTGTCCCAGAGGCTCCTTACACTGTCTTCACACTTTCGGATTCTTTTTTCATTATGCTTTTCCAATTGGGTGTTTTTTGTCGAATCTTTGGTTTGATTCTTGCACTCCTCTGGTCTGCTATTGGGTATAATATTCTTTATTTCAGTCCGTGTATGCTTACTTTCTAATTTCTTTATCGTAGCATCGAGGGTCTTATTAGTTTTCGTGAGGCTCTGCACAAATTTATGGCAAGCCCTCAAAATTGCGATTCTTAGCTCCATATCCTCCATTTCTGTCATGTTTTTTTGTCTCCGCATCTTTTATGCTTTCTTGGTGCACCCCCTTGTGGTCTCTGTGCGCAGTCTTGTTCTAGCGAAGCCTTAATTGTTGTAGTTAACACTAGAGGGATTTGACCACCAGGCCGACTGGCGGTGGAAATCAGCTGTGGGAAAACTTCAGTCCTCAGGGGAGGTGCTAGTCCAGCCCTTGCCTGAGGCGATCGGCAAATGGCTCTGCGCAGGGTTTGGGCGGGGCGGGCTCAACAGGGCGGGGGGGAGGGAGCAGCTATGGCCGCTCTCAGTCCGTCCCCAGGGGCTCTGCCTCTCTGTCCCAGCAATCGCTGCAAACCTCGGAGGGGCCGTAGCCAGATAGTCCCGCTTCTCCCGTTTGAGTCTGGGTCCCTAGAGACTCGCCCGGATCTGTAGCCCAGAGTCTGAGACTCGCTCCTGAGTGAAAACGACAATCGCGCCCTCAGCCGCCAGCCCGCTTTGCGCGCGCACCCTCACCACCGCACCGCCGTACCTTTAAATTTTCCACACTGCGCCTCCGCTGAGCGTCGGAATGCTGTTGTTTTTGCTTCTAGTTGAAGAGACTCTCCTCAGCCAGCCTTCCCGTGGTTCTGGTTGATGTCCGCTCCGACTTTTAGTTGTATTTTTGAAGTGGTTGTCCACGGCGGCAGTCTCCGGTGTTTACCTATGCCGCCATCTTCGATTCTCGGTCTCCACCAGGAAATATATTAAGTGCATTGCATAGATGATCACAACAGCTCCATAAGGTGTATTTTAAAGTTCCCATTTCATGGAGGAGGAAGCTAAGGCTCAGGTTTTGACTTATCCAAGATCAAGCTATAGAGTGGCAGAGTCAGAATTCCAGTCCTTGTATGTTAGACAACAAAGCCATTATTATTATTATTATATTATTATTATTATATTATTATGTTAATCCTCACCCAAGGATTTTTTTTCCATTAATTTTTAGAGACTAGGACGAAGGAAGGGAGGGAGGGAATAGGGGAGAGAGAGAGAGAGAGAGAACATTAACATAGATTGGTTGCCTCTCCCACCTGAAACTGGTTACGTGCCCCAGACTAGGAATCAAACCCGCTACCCTTCGGTGCGCGGGACGACGCTCTAACACCACCGTCCAGGCCCCCTTGTATGTTTAGTGGAATATTAATGAAACTGTGTTTATTTTCTAATTCTGGTTTAAGCTTAAATATCATGAATATTGTTTTTTCAACCAGTTTTTTTTAGATTTATTAGTTGCTGTCTGATTTTACTAACTGCTTACTTCTTTCTGCCCGCTTTACCGAAGGGGAGAAAGTAGAGTGGGAAAGAGGTTAGATGCCTTTTTCAAAGTCCAACTTTGCAGCTAAGCGTAGTAAGAGGACTGAAGCTCTTGGCTTTGTGCCTCTGCAGTGATCCGCAGGTCTCCTTCCGCGTCTTCCCCACCCCCTCAGTTCAGCGGTTGTGCCGCTGAACTACGTTTCCCGGCGTGCCGCGCGCCAGCGAGCGCGGGCTTGACCAGCCCTTCCTTCTTTCTCGCCAATCATCCAGTCGCGGCGTGATGATGCAACTGCGTCGGGCGCTGGCGATGACGGTGTCCTGGCTCGCGACCGCGGCGGCGTGGTTAGCAGCAGCTAAATAGGCGCAACAACGGCGGCGACTGCAGGGACGGCGACGCCGGGGCGGGCGCTGTGCGCAAAGGGGAGTGGTAGGCGGGCGGCGCCGGAGGCTTCAACTGCGGCAGCCACGGCTAGGGCGGCGGAAGGAGGATCCCCATCAGCCGGCGGTCGAGTGAGGCCTAAGCAGCGCGTAGAGGCGCCCGCCGTGTCCTCGGCGGGGGATCTCCATAGAGACCGTGACACATACAGAGGAGGGGGCCTGCGAGTGTCTACCGGACCCGAGCCAGCGACTCGGCCTCTGTCGCCGCCGCCGCCTTCCCTGCTGCCCGCGCACATTTTCTCTCCACTCTGCTCGCCGCCTCGCGTTTCCTGGTGTGCCCGTACCCTCCAGTGTGGGCCGCGGGGACGGACTTGTGGGCTGGGGGTGGGCCGGGGGAGGCTCTAAGGCGGCCGCCTCTGCCTCTCCCGCCCCCTTACTTGCCCCGGAGCGGGAAGCAGCGGAGGCTCCGCCATGGCCTCAGAAGCCGGAGGAATAGGAGGGGGCGGTGGCGGCAAGATCCGGACGCGGCGTTGCCACCAGGGGCCAATTAAGCCTTACCAGCAGGGGCGACCAAAGCAGCAGGTACGGGACCCCCGACCCCCGAATGGTTCTGCGGGTCGGGAACTTGGCCGGAGGGAACCGGCGGTGAGGGGCCCTGGCGCCCCACGTGGGGCGGACCGGCGGGCCCGAGGAAAGGCCCGGGCGAGGCAGCGGCAGCGGCAGCCCGGGCCCCTGGGGTGGCGGCGGGAAGTGGGTTGAGACAGGCCGATCCTCGCCGCGCACACGTGTGGTTAGGGCCGCCTCTTCCCAACCCTCCCGGGCAGGGGCTTCCCCGGCCGGCGCATGGCGGGAAGAGACATTCTAGGCCTGCGGGGCGCGCTTCTTTCGGTTTTGGCGGGGACGGGAGTTGGAGGGTATTGCTCACGGAAAGGAAGGAGATGTGGCTGGAGGCCCCTACGCGAGTTGTTTTTTAGTCTCCTGCGTTTCAATGCTCGTGGGGAGGGAGCTGCCCCGAGGAAATTTGTCTCCGGGGCGCTGGGGATTGGCGGGGGCGCCGTTACTCAGAAAGTGGACTCACCTAGACTCGACCTAGTAGTGAGTTCCTCCTCTCCCCTGCCCGTGTACCCTCCCCAGTCTAAGAGCATTGGTTTAGATTTTTTTTTTTCCTTAACCGGGTTACAGTTACCTTGGCACTGGGGCATTTTGAAAGTCCCTCTCTACCCTTAACGTCTTTTATCCGCTTCGAGAGTCTTCCCTCTCCTTATCTGTCCCCGACCCCATCTGCCCCCCACCCCCTGTTATTTTGGAGGTTAGGATTGGCCATTATGCGTCGTTGACCGGGATGCCACTTCTGATCTCATGCACAAAATATTTTAATATTACGGGGTGTATTCCAGAACTTTTGACACCCAGGAATGTTGGTGGTGGTATATTATTTAACCACCGTGTGTGCTCTCGGGTGTTGGAAATTATGAAAAGGAATTTATCCTAATTGTAAATGAGATATTTGATTCTGAGGAAATTCCATTTTTAAGTGTTACTTGTTTGTTATGGGGATTGTGTAGGGAAATGCTAACTTATTTTAATAAAATCATTTATAAAACTTGGTGATACTAAGGTGGGAAGTGTGTGTTTCAAACTTGTTGAAAAGCAAAAATATATCAGAAGAGTCTGATAACTTGTTGCATGCTCTTAAAGGTAGACTTCCTAGATTGCTTTATGCTGGGTGATGATGAATATTGAACACTTTAATGTTTGCTGGTGGTGTTAAGTTGTGTCATTAAACAATTTTAAAAGTAAAGGCTTGAAGGAAATTTTTAATAGCAAAAATTGTGGTTTATAATATTTGGTAGCCCTCTACTAACGGTTAGAAGTCTAGGCATTAGTATTATTCCAACCACTTTTTCCCCAGATATGTAAAGGAAGTGCTTAGTATTCAGATTTCTTTGTGAGAACAGGGGTATATGCAGGCAGATTTAAGATTAGAATTCAGGTCACAAGCCTGGCCATTTAACCTAATCCTTTTGTAGAATGGAAGTTAGACACATGCTTTCTGTTTCTCCTGAAGAATAAATGTCTCTGAGTACTTTCTTAGATCTCCTTAAAAGAAAATTAGAACATAAAAAAATGAAACATTTTAAATACAGGTCATTGTCTGCACAGAGTTTAGAAAGGAGCTAATATATTTCAGGTGGCAAAAGTTAATCATAGCTTATTTTAAAATGTACATAGATTAAAATCTAAATTTGGGTAAATGATGCCTTAACAGCATAACACCTATCATCCAATCTGTCTTAGAGCTGATATAATTTTAGGTTGTGTAGTTTGTTTGAGAGCTTGATTACTAATTTCCCAATCTAAAATACTTTTAGCTTCTTGCCTCAGCCATTTAATTGAAAAAATAGATTTTTAGCTTTTGAATTGGTATTAAAGATGTTTGGGGATTTGTTGATCAACATTGTAGGTGTAACTTAATATTGTCCGAAATTACCAAAGAAAAGTATCCAGGAATATCCAAAATAATAAAATAAGGTGTTTGTTTACTCCTTACTGGAACTTTTGTGGACTTGGTGTCTACTATCCTAGGCTGTCACCTCTGTTTTGCAGCAGTGCTGAGTCATCATGAGCACCAAGCAACTTCATGACATGGCATGTTTTATATTAATGTTATTTGATTAAGTGTCCAAGGGTTTCTGAGCAAAAATGACATTTTTGGTTACGTAGTAGAGGGTTGGAATAAGAATGAGAGCTCTGGCACTTCTAGTTAATGGATGTTTGCCATTGCCTGTCAGGCCAACTGGCTTGTGCAGTCACGCAGTACCTGGGACTTTTGCATGTGTTCAACTGACTTGTAATTTCCTCTTTTGACTTTTCTGGGTTAACTCTGCTGAAATATATCTAAAGTTTGCATTTTTACTTTTAACTTCTGCTCTTTAAAATGCCATCTTGCTTGAAGTTGTGGAGACAGAAATCCATTGTCTTACTCAACTAACTGAAGTGTAGTAAGATTGTAGAATCATAAGTGAAGAACATCCCTTGAATAATGTAAGTTGATCATTCTCACTCGCCTTCTCGGCCTACTCCCTAATTCTTAGCCCATATGCGTTTAGGAAATGGTGTCATTTTTCTAGTTGGGAGTGAACAGGTCGCTTAAGAGGATGTGGTTAGTTCTTGTCACCTGTTCAGTCTCCTTTCCAATTTCCTTTTTATGCAGATTATCAGGTCCAGAAAGTGAGCTCTGGAAGGTCAAGCTGCTTTTCTTAATAACCACCACAAAACCCTTGAGCCCATTGGCAAACCAGAACCTTGCCTCTGGAAGAATCTACTGCCACCTCCTGGTGAGAGGGAACTACTTATTTTTGCCCTTTTGGGGGATGTGCTTCAGAGGTTTTGTCTTCTGGTTTGGAGCTAAGGGAATCAATCCACTTATTTTATCTTCCTACTAGAGGCCCAGTGCACAAAATTTGTGCACTGGTAGGATCTTAATGGCTGCTGGCTGGGTACTCCCTCCCCTTCCCCTGGCCAGCCCCGCCCCCTGGTCGAACTCCCTGACGAACTCCCAATTTTGTGTACTACATTTTCTATAGGAGGATATGTAGTGTTTGTCTAACAAGTCACTTCGTGCATTTAGCTATTTCAGAAATAGGGGGAGGAAACCCCTTTATTAAGTAGCTTTGATCAGGAGTCTGGGCAAACTTTCTGTAAGGAACTAGATAGTATTTTAGGTTTGTTGCTGCAAGTTCTTTGTTTTGTTTTTTTATAACTCTTTAAAAATGTAAATACCATTCTTAGCGTGGGGACTGTATAAAAACAGACCAAGAGCTGAATTTGGCCTATAGACCATAGTTTGCCTAACCTGGCTTTATATAACTAGAGGCCTGGTGCACGAAATTCGTGCATGGGGCGGGGCTGCCCTCAGCCCAGCCTGCACCCTCTCCAATCTGGGATCCTTCTCACAATCCAGGACCGCTGGCTCCTAACTGCTCACCTGCCAGCCTGCCTGCCTGATTGCCCCTAACTGCACCTTCCCTGCCCCCCGCCAGCCTGATCACCCCTAACCGCCTTTGCCTGCTGGCCTGGTCGCCCCCAACTGTCCCCCTCTGCTGACCTGGTTGCCCCTCACTGCCCCCCCTACTGGCCTTGTTGCCCCACGTAGCCTGCTGTTCGGTCATTCTGTCTGGTTGTTTGGTCTTGACACCCCCTGGCTTTTTATATATTAGGATGTGTTTGTTGGTTTGTTTTAGTACCTTCCACATGATACTTTGTTCCAAATAAGTATGTTATGCTTGGTATCTGTAGGCCAAAGCATGTTCTTAGTTTTGAAAAGGAGGGATATTTATTTATTTATTTATTATTTATTACTTTTTTTAATCCTCACCTGAGGATATTTTCCCATTGATTTTTAGAGAGAGTGGAAGAGAGAGGGAAGACAGAGAAATAATGATGTGAGAGAAGTACATAGATCGGTTGCCTCCTCTATGAATGCAGACCAGGGCCCGGGCAGAGGAGGAGCCTACAACCAAGGTACATGCCCTTGAGTGGAATCAAACCTGGGACCCTTTGGTCTGCAGGCCGATGCTCTATCCCAGTGGTTCTCAACCTTCCTAATGCTGCGACCCTTTATTACAGTTCCTCATGTTGTGGTGACCCCCAGCCATAAAATTATTTTCGTTGCTACTTCATAACTGTAGTTTTGCTACTGTTATGAATCGTAATGTAAATATCTGATATGCTATATGTGTTTTCTGATGGTCGTGACCCACAGGTTGAAAACCGCTGCTTATCCACTGAGCCAAACTGGCTAGGGTGAAAAGGAGGGATATTTAGAGGTTGAATATCTAACTCATTCCTGAAGTCACTAAGTAATTTTGATTTTTACTTTATCTTTATTTTCTTTATCTTAGATATTTAATTCTATTCACAGAAATAATAGAAATGGAAATAGTTGATTAGGGAAAAGTGCTATAATGGAGTCAGAGTATTTGGGTTGGGTCCATGTTCTGTCAGGACTTGGAATAAACTTGTAAATAAATACAAGTTATTTAAGTTCTTTGTGCTTAATTTACTCATCTGTAAAGTGGAAATTGTTGTGAGGGTTAAATGAGATAAGTAAAGCTCTTTGACCAGAGCTTGGCATATAAAGTAAGGACTCATTTGAAATTGTTGTGATTAAATAGAACCTTTTGGTTTATTTTATTTTATTTAAAAAAATATATCTTTATTGATTTCAGAGAGGAAGGGAGAGGGAGAGATAGAAACATCAATGATGAGAGAAAATCGTTGATTGGCTGCCTCCTGCACACCCCTTACTGGGGATTGAGCCCGCAACCCAGGCCTATGCCCTTGACCAGAATCGAATCCAGGACACTTCAGTCTGCAGGCCAGCGCTCTATCTACTGAGCCAAATTGGCTAGGGCTATTTTATTTATTTTTATGTTAATCCTCACCCAAGGATATATTTTCCATTGATTTTTAGAGAGAGTGGAAGGGAGGAAATGGGGAGGGAGGAGAGAAAAAGAAACTCACCTCAACTGACCAACGGGGCCTGGATTGAACCCAGGTACTTGCCCTTAACTGGGAATGGAATCCTCGATCTTTCCAGGCAAGGGCTGATGCTCTAACCACTGAGTACAGGAACCAGGGCAGAACTTTTTGATTTAAATGTTATTATTGTCTCTGAATGTTGCTGCCTCTTTGTAAAGGTTTTTTTTCTTTTATGTGCTCAAGCTCAATCTCTTATAGGTTCATATTGGACTTAAGGACTGGTTTGTTGAGTGATGAGGCCAAACCATAAACTATTACTACTCTCTTAAGTACTTTTAAAGTGTTTTGCTTATAGAAATGCCAGTCATTTAAGTGTATAGGAAAATAAATTCAGGTATTAAGTTGTTTCAAGCAGTTGTGATGAGAGGCTCTTATGTGTGATATTGTATCAGTTTACTTACTAATTTTTCTAATAAGATACATGACCATAAAGCCCACATGTTGTCTCCATTTCCTGGAAAGTGTCCTGAGGAGGCAGTTATTAGTTTGAAGTAAAGTGAACACTTTGATCTGGTTTGGCTCAGTGGATAGAGCGTCACTAATTAAAACATTTTCATTAGGTACAGCATATTGGAAAGATGTAATGGTCATGGTTGTAATATATTTTTAAAAGATTCTTCTGTTTTGGGAAGCACATACACAATTAATGTTTTGCCACCAGATACAATTTACTGTGTTTACTGTCAGAAACAGGATAGTACAATGCCTTTTCTGTCTATAGATATTTCAGTTTGTCAGTTTGTTAGATTTCACTTATCTTTTTCATTGTGTTATTTAAGAAATAAAATCTTATAGATGTGTAAAAGCGGCAATGTCTTACAGGCAACTGTGAGTGAATTAAGCTAAATTGCATTAGCTTTTTATTGGGTCTCCTATATTGCTGGCTTGAAGGTCCTTTTAGGGACACCTTTTCTTATCCTTGTTTGATTACTGTTAATTTTCAATACCACCTCTATTATATGGATAACTAAAAATAAGACTAAGCCAGGTCATGTTTCTCCTTACTGAAATAGTGATAGAGTTTTGAAGGAATTGGAAATGTGTAGCCAATTGTAGTTTTTAAAATTTTTTAGCAAGAATAATTTTTATGCTCATGTTTTTTGACTTGATCTCTTAAAGTTTAGAAGAGAAATGAAAAGTTTGGATTTCAAGCAGCTAGAAAGATTTGGATTAGTTTATAACAATTAATAGTTTAGATTTGTAGGTTAAATTCAGATCATTATAACTGCATTAGAATTGGAATACTTGATTACTTTAGAATGGCATCTATGTTTTTGCTATTTAGTGTTTTTATAATTAGTGTCATGTGAAGTCTTGGGTTGTTAGCTCTTGTTCTTCACTTGGGCTTGGACAGAGCAAGGGGGAACACCAATTAGTCAGATTATCTATCTATATTTATCTCTCTCTCTCTCTATCTATATATATATAAAAGCCTAAGCTAACATTCAGCCATTCAACTGGTAGCTATGATGAGTACTGACCACCAGGGGCAGACGTTCAACACACAGGCATGGGAATGTGGAACAGATTCAGAGGGAAGTGGAGCATGTGAAGAGATTAACCAAAGATCGTATATGCATACTTGAGGCCCGGTGCACTGATTCAAGCACCAGTGGGGTCCCTCGGCCTGGCCTGTGGGGATTGGCCCAAAACTGGCAGTCCGACATCGCCCAAGGGGTCCTGAATTGCAAGAGGGTGCAGGCCAGGCCAAGAGACCCCACTGGTGCACAAATCTGTGCACTGGGCCTCTAGTATATATATAAAAGCCTAAGGGACCATCTGACTGTTCTACCAGTAGCTATGCCGAGTAATGACCACTGGGGGGCAGACGCTCAGTGCACAGCCATGGAAACATGGAACAGACTGATGAATCTCAGAGGGGAGGGGGGGTTGGGGGAGGGCGGTTAGAGATTAACCAAAGATCTTATATGCATACTAGAGGCCCGGTGCATGCATTTGTGCACTGGTGGGGTCCCTCGGCTGGCCTGCGGGGATCGGGCCAAAACTGGCAGTCGACATCCCCGAGGGGTCCCGGATTGTGAGAGGGCGCAGGCCAGGCAGAGGGACTGCACCAGGCCTCGAGGCCTTTTATATATAAAAGCCTAAGCGACCGTCCTACCAGTAGCTATGACATGCACTGACCACCAGGGGGCAGACGCTCAACACAGGAGCTGTTGAGCTGCGGTGACTTGGCAGCTGTGGTTCTCGGGTGATGCACCTGGAACCAGAGAGGAGGGAGCCCGATTCCAGGGTGCGTCACCCGAGAACTGCCCTTTCGCAATCCGGGACCCTTGGGGGATGTCGGAGAGCCAGTTTGGGCCCGATCCCCGCAGGCCAGGCCGAGGGACCCCAATCTGTGCACCGGGCCTCTAGTATGAAATAGGACTTTTAAAAAGTTTGGAAAGGAGAGCCTGGTGGCATGGGAGTTCAGTGGGTAAGGAGAATGTACACAGAAACTTGAAAGAGAACTAAGTTAGTTACAGGCCTCAACAAAATAAAGGTACCTGAAAGACCAGACAGAAATCAGAACAGCTGTGTATTCTGGTGGAATGGAGCTCTAGAACCTGAAAACTGAAGATGGATTGTATTTGATATTTACAGTAGAGATCCAGTGAAGTTATTTGAGAAAGGATAGTCTATAATCTGGATTCTACTATTTAATAGAGGATCATGTGAAGAAAAAAGTTGAAAAAAATATATTTTCATTACAAATGAGTTCTGAGTTAGGATTGTAGAAGAGCCTTGCCCCTTCTCACCCTTCTTTCATCCTTGAACTCAGGTTAAATGTAATTTGAAAAACTAATATATTCACAGTCCATATACATTGAATATGTTTAATATGTGTGTAGTATTGAATTGAATTTATTTCTGATCCCAAATTGAGTGCTTATTATAAATCTCAGTGGCATTTTTAATGTGTTGTGCCACATGCAGAACCCTTAGTTCTTGGAAAGAAAACACCCAGTCAGTTTAACCAGCCCGAGTTTAAACATTTACTCCTTTATCCTTGAATCCAACTTCATTAGTTATGATTATCTAGTGTAAGACTTTGCTTTAGAATTATAAGGAGTATTTTTAAGATTTTAATACACCATTTATTTTGTTGATTTTTCTAAGACCTTCATTAATTTTGCTTTTTTTAGTTACTTTTCTGTTTTCTTTTATTTAGTTGGCTTTGTGTTATTTGTCATTCCAGAGGATGGTTCAATTTTCCTGTGCTCTTGGATAGCTTCACTTTTTTTTTTTGAGGAAGGGTTATTAGTGTAGCAATAAAAATAATATTTGCTTAAGGTGAAACTATTACACCATGCAAATGTATTATTTATTTTTAAATTCTAGAATTACTGATGTCCTTTTTAGAGTAGAGATGCATTGTTTAGAAACTTGTCATGGAATATTCATATGTGGGAACAAGAGGGTGGTTGAGTAGTGCAGTTGTAGATAAATTAAAACCATCTACCAACTGATCTGTGCCTTGTACATACCTGGTGCCTGCCCTCCCAGAACTGATGCTCTAGTGGAGGTGATGGACAGACTGTAATTGCCATCCTGCTTGACAGATTGCCATGGTGTAGAAAGTACAGGGCACTGTTGGCACATGTAAGGGAGTGACTGTCCCAGACTTGGAGAAACGTACAAGTTATAAATGTGCTTATCGCTGAAGCCTCTGAAAGTAGGGAGAAAGCTAATCTGGTACAGCAGGATTGAGTATTCAGGTCTTACTAGACTTTTACTCTATTTTTCCTTCAAGTTTTTGTTTGCTTTAAATATCATAAAGCATTTTTTGTTCAGGTTCTCATAGGAAACTGATTTGCCCTGATGAATCTTGTCTCAAGAACTCCTGAAAAGAGAGACTTTTTTTGGTAATATCATCAAAGGAACCTTTTCTTCAATAAGAAAACGATTCTTCTCCTTTTCTAACTCCCTTTACTCTTTCTCAGTTTTCCATTAGTGGCTGAAGTCTATCTTCAGTACTTCAAAACTCTTTAAAAAATTGCCAGTCAGGGAAGTAGTTCTCCAAATTTACTTCATAGACAGGGTCTCTTACCTCTTTATACTCTCCTGCCCAGTTCTGTGTGTAACGAGATTTCTTTTTCTTAGCAGCTTTAAAATTCTAATATCTGGTTGTTGGTTATTTACTGTAAGTGTAAAGTCTTTAACTGAAAAACAATAGTTTCAGAGGTATGACCTTTATGTCTACATTTGGTTTGATTTTCAGAGTAGATATTCATAAAAATTGGTGTAATATAATTTGATAGATAATGAGATAATCATGGAAATAGGATGGTCTTTTACGTAAAACTTTGTTGTATAAATCTTATACTCAGGGTTATGTTTACTATGGCCTTAATTGGGATAATAGTCATTGAGCTTTTAGAGAATTTTAGTACAGTGGTTCTCAAACTTTAATTGGCATAAGATTTGCCGCAGAAGCTTTAGAAAACAAGTTTCCATTTCTAACATGCTCGGGTAACACCAAAGCTGCTGGTCTGAATACTTCTATTTGAGGACCACTGTGTTAGTCTTTTTATAGTGACTAGATATGTAAGCTACAGAACAAAAGGTCCCACATAGATTCTCTAATACACACACATGATTAAAGGGGAATTTTGAGGAATAGTTATTTAAAGTTTATTAGGTTTTGCATTAATTAAAAAAGGTTACTGAAAGCTTGGTCAGCATGTACCAAGGACACTCCTATATTTGAGTCTTCGCACTTTTTGTTCCCTCAGTTTATATAATATTTCTCCACTAGAAATTTGCATGTCTCATTCCTCACTTTTTTTCGGTCTTTCCTTAAATAAAATACCTATGCCATTTTGCTTCCCTGCCTTATTTTTGTCCATAGCACCAAATCATCATATTATGTTACATCTATTTACTAGTTTGTTCATTTGTCTAACTTAGAATATAAGTTCTCAGAAGGCAGGAATTTGTTCCTTGCTGTTGCCTCAGTGTTTTGTGGCTGACATAGTATGCAACCAGTAAGTATTGATTGAATGAATTGAATGAAGAAAAGCAGTGTCTGCCTTTACAGCTGTGAGTTAGATAAGATTCTAAGCCAGCGGTTCTCAACCTGTGGGTCACGACCCCTTTGGAGGTCGAATGACCCTTTCACAGGGGTTGCCTAAGACCATCGGAAAACACATATAATTACATATTGTTTTTGTGATTAATCACTATGCTTTAATTATGTTCAATTTGTAACAATGAAAATACATCCTGCATATCAGATATTTACATTACAATTCATAACAGTAGCAAAATTACAGTTATGAAGTAGCAACGAAAATAATTTTATGGTTTGGGGTCACCACAACATAAGGAACTGTATTAAAGGGTCACGGCATTAGAAAGGTTGAGAACCACTGTTCTAAACTATTCACCAAAATTTACTCTTTTCTTGCCTATTTGTGTATTTTTGCAGAGATAAAAGTTGGATGTAACTTTCGGGTATAATAATATTTTTCCAAGTGTGGCACATGTGTTCATTGCTGATAAAGAAGATGCATCTGACAACATGGATAACTTTTTAGTTTTCATGTTAATTAGACCAAAAAAATTTTAGCAAGTAGGATAGGAACCCACCAAGAAACAGTTCACTCTGGATGGTGCAAGTGGAGTATCTTTAAGAGAGTCTACTTAGAGATATGCTGGTGGTTTAAAGGAATAAATACAGGATAGCAGGAGTCACAGAGACTAACAGTAGCAGAAGCTGCTACCATCCCTAGTACTGGAAGGTTAAAGGGAAGAAATGGTGTAATGAGTGGAGAAGGAGCCACCTTGCTGGAACTGTAGTTTTGGAGAGGGAGCACTTAAGCAGAGAGGGAGCACAGGAAGAAAGACTTCTCTTTTCTCCCCTCCTCTAATATCTGGTGTCCTCTACTATCTCTTGTAGGCCAGTTCTTCCAGAAGCCAGTTTTGTGGGACAGCCTATCAAGAATGGAGTGAGGGAAGGGCAAGTGAAGACCAGCATAGCATCAAGTCTGTGAATTGATTTTATTGTGTAGGAAAAGCTAAATTTATTAAGAGAAATTAATAGATAGAAAATCCTATATAATAAAAGCCTAATATGCTAAGTGTCCGACCATTCATTCGACTGGTCACTGTGATGTGCACTAAGCACCAGGGGGCAGGTGCTCCAACTGGTAGGTTAGCTTGCAGCTGGAGTTTGGCCGATTGGGACTGGGCGAGACTGGTTGGACACACCCTGGAGCCCTCCCGTGGTTCCTCCCTGGCCCCGATCGTGCACCGGTGGGGGTCCCTCAGCCTGGCCTGTGCCCCCTCGCAATCTGGGACCCCTTGGGAGATGTCGGAGAGCTTGTTTCAGCCCGATCCCTGCAGGCCAGGCCGAGGGACCCTCCCACCAGTGCATGAATCTATGCACTGGGCCTCTAGTCATTAGTGCAGGTAAAAAATCATGGCTAATCTGGGAAACACTGGGGAAATAGTACTATAAGCTGCATTGTATTCTGCAGTCCACTATACAATTTGTTTTTCTCATTCATTTTAGTACTAGAGGCCCGGTGCACAAAAATTTGTGCAGTGGCAGGGGAAGGGGGGTGGCGGGGGTGTCCCTCAGCCCCACTTGTGCTCTCTCACAGTCTGGGACCCCCCGGGAGATAACCACCTGCTGGCTTAGGCCTGCTCCCCGGGTGGCAGATGGCAGGCCCGATCCCTCGGTGCCTGCCCCACCTCCCCAGGTCGTGCACACGGCAGGGCCGATCCGGGGGTTGGGGCACCGGGTCGGGTTGCACATGGGATGCCCGGGCAGGCCGGCGGATCGCTGCTTCCCTGCCCGGCCGCCCTGGGTTGGGTCGCACACGGGATGCCTGGATGGAGGCCGGGCAGGCTGGCCGATCGCTGCTGCACCGCCCGGCTGCCCCGGGTCGGGTCACACACGGACGCCCGCCGCCCTGTGTCTCAAATAGCAGGCCCAGATGGCTCCGGGGCAGGCGGGATGGTGTTGTCCCGCCCTGCCTGCAGTATGCAAATTAGCCGCCATCTTTGTTGGCGGTTAATTTGCATATTGTGCTGATTAGCCAATGGGAGGTTTAGCGAAGGTACAGTCAATTACCATGTTTGTCTATTATTAGATAGGATATTTTATTATGATATACAGGGTGGGGCAAAAGTAGGCTTACAGTTCATATGGAAAAGAATACAATACTTAATAAATAATAATGGAAGAATAAACTTTTTAGTACTCAAAACTATAAACCTACATTTCCCCCACCCTGTGTTTTATTTATTTTATTATTTTAAAAATATTTTTATTGATTTCAGAGAGGAAGGGAGAGGGAGAGAGAGAGAAACATCAATAATGGGAGAGAATCATTGATTGGCTGCTTCCTGCATGCCCAACACTGGGAATGGAGCCCCACAACCAGGGCATGTGCCCTGACCTGGAATCCGAACCGTGACTCATGGTTCATAGGTTGACACTCGACCACTGAGCCACACCAGGCAGGCCCCACCCTGTATTTTATTGATTTTTTTTTTTTTTACAGTGAGGAAGGGAGAGGGATAGAGAGTTAGAAACATCGATGAGAGAGAAACATTGATCAGCTGCCTCCTGCACACCCCCTACTAGGGATGTGCCTGCAACCAAGGTACATGCCCTTTACCGGAATCGAACCCAGGACCCTTTGGTCCGCAGGCTGACGCTCTATCCACTGAGCCACACTGGTCAGGGCCCACCCTGTATTTTAATTGACTAGTGCTCCACATTATGTTTTCCAGATAACAATCTTAAGACTAAGTATACATAATTTTATTACCTCTAATAGAGGGACTTTCCCCTAAAATGTATTGTAATTGTGTTAAATGTATCTAATTTCCTACTCTCTTTAACTAGAAGGGTGATTCTCAAATTTTAGCATACATCAAAGACATTTGGGAGTGTTTGCTAAAGCAGGTGAGCCCTCTCTCCTGACTTTTGTAGAGCTAGGATAGAGCCTGAGATGGTGTTGATATTACTGGTAAAGGGACCACTAGTACTAGAGTATACTGAGCTTAATTTAACTTTTCTTGATTACTTAAGGTCACTTATCATACAAATATATACTGAAGTACAGTCATGTTTTTTCTTATAATGGTTCCAGGTCAGTTTTATCGTCTGTATTTCTTTTTACTGTCAAGTTCTTTGTGCTCTTACTGTAATTTTCTTGTTCTAAGTTGCTGTGGGCTGAGATAGATAAATTGGTTAGATTTTAGTTTAGAAAAGAGAAGGTCTCCAAGCAAAGTTCTTAGCTTTAGTTAATGAGCTTTATTATATCAATTTTGACTGTTTAGTTTTGATTACTGATTATTTTCCACAACATCTAATGCTGCCACAGATGTGATCTTTGGTTAAGTATGATATTAATTTAAGTTCTGTACTTGCCTCAGGTGAGTAGGGATCACAGGAATCTCTAATACTTTTAGTAGCTAAACACCTTAGAGGATGTCCACAAAAGGCTTATTTTACTAAATTCTTGCTGTGTAGTGCTTTAGCTAATTTATCATTTCATATCAAATATGTGTCTTACATTTTTCAGGTCTTATTTGAATTGTTGTAGCTTGATAGCACTTTCAAGTCTTTTGAAATATGAGGGGGGTAATTAAATATTAAGTATAAGTAATATGTAAAAACAATATATATGTATGTTTTTTATAAATATTACATTTGGATGTAGGTTTATAATCTGTTTCCAAAGTAATTAATACTATGTAACATTAGCGTAGAAAAAGGGAACAGTGCAGTTGTGTTTGTAGTAGTGAGTATTCTAGGGCTGCTGGCTTCTTGTGTTACTAGAGAGCTTACATTGTAGATCTGTTTAAAATTTTTGTTTGTAGAATACATTGAAAAATAATTACATATTTCCCAGTTGTTCCCTACCCTTTTTTAATCAATAAGGAAAATACGAGTCAAATTCCTGTATCAGGTGTCTTCCATCTTTTCTGTTGACAGGATTTTTCAAGGCCTCTTTGTCTTGGGTTTGCTTTCATGGTTGGTTTATGTATTCTGCCTTGACTTCATTGTTTTTTGTACCTGCCAACTCATTTTTCCCCTTGCTTGACTTTTTCTCTGAAATTCTACTAATGCTACTTCATTTAGGTCATTGTTGCCTAAAATTGGTTTTCTCACCCCAGTTTGTTTCTGATAGTTTTTTCCCATCATTAGTGATCAAATTATCAGTATATGTTTGTTATATTTTGTAAATTGCAAAGTGCTTTCACATAATTTCATTGGATTTTTATTATAATTCATATCAGGTAATAGCAGGAGGGGGTGTTACTCTTATTTTACCTAGAGTTAATAAAAATGCAGGAAGGTAGTACTGAAGCTTTATAGGTCCTGCCAATCTCCACCTATGCTTTTACTCTATCCTAGATATACCATAGTAGTTGTACTTGTATCTGGGGCAAGTTATTCAACTTCAATGTCCCTTCATCCATAAAGTGGCACTATTAATACCAACTTCAAAAAGTATTGTGAGGATTAAATTGAATAATATGTATAAATTGCTTAGAATAGTCCCTAGCACATAGCAAAGCAACACTGAATATTAATACTGATAAACATTTTTTCTCCCTTTAAAAGTTACCATAATAAAATTCTTCAGATTTTCAGGCAATATTTGGTATGAAAGTTTACCATCAAAAAGTATCTTATATTATTTCTTGAGTTTGTTATGATAGATTAGTTCTCTTATTGTCTGTCTTTAAAAAAAAGTCTAATTTTTATTTGTCTAAATTTTTGTTCTTTTTTTAAAGATTGTGCAATAAAGTAATTGCTTGAGGAAGCTGTTGACGGTATTGTTTATATTGCTTCCTTTAATATGCTGAGATCAAAATGGATGCCTTTTCTCAGATTTTAATATTTTAATGCATATCTTATTACTAAGTGTAAAACTTTTTGCTTATTCGGTGGCCTATTGGAGTTTCTTGAAGATTCTAGTATGGCCATTTGGGGTAATTATTGACTCACGGTTATACGCATATGGGAGAAAGAAAAAGTAGGAATTTGTCTATAGAATTTGTAAAATACCATTATTTCAGCATTAGCCCAAGTAACTGAATTTTAGGAAACTTTGTTGGAAGGAAATACTTGTGTTTTTCTTGGTATGGCTCTTTGTAAATTGGTACCTAAAAAGATAAATTACTAAAACTATCTCACATGTTTTTCCCCCAACAGGGCATTCTTAGCAGGGTTACAGAATCTGTTAAGAATATTGTGCCAGGATGGCTACAGAGATACTTCAACAAGAATGAAGATGTATGCAGCTGCTCAGCAGACACCAGAGAGGTACCACAGTGGCCAGAAAATAGAGAAGATGATCATCTGATATATGCTGATGAGGAGAGTGCTAATATTCATGATGGGAGAATCACTCCTGAGCCAACAGTCAGTAATACAGAAGGTAAATAGAACATGAATATTTTTTTATAAATGATAGGCTTTCATGTCCGTGAAAGCCGCAACCTGCACGGCTAGGTTTCAGGATCTAGAAAAGGGCTGCACACAAATGAATACACTAGACAAGAAATATGAATTTGGAAATCACGGGGCACCAGGCGGAGACCCTCTCTTTAGTGGACAGGCTTCACTGGGGCCCAGACCCTGTTAGCTTTTATTCAATTTTAGAATACACATCTTGCCCTTAGGTAGGCAGAAAATTCTGGTAGCATCAGACTATCTTAAAGGTCAGTAAATATTAGTAAAGATTTACTTTGAGCCTATTAGGTCAGGAAATTGCTTTAGCCACCATTGTCTTGACAGAACAATTGGTGCATAGCTTTTAGCCCTTGCCAAAGCTCAAGGTCCATCAGCCTTCTGGGTTCCCTGTTTGCACTTTCATGATAGTGTAGGTAATGGATAGCTTCTAGTACATGTCCTAAATATAAATATTTTTATATTATCTGGCTGTGGTAAATTTGGGTAATACATAATCAATGTAGGAGGAGGGTGGTTATCAGGTTCAAATTAGGTATCTTTTTTTGTCCGCTTTGTTTATTAAACTAAGGCTGACATACAGCTAAGAGTGCAAGTTCTGATTTAGACTTTGGTTTTGAATTTTCATGCCATCAGTTGTTAGCCTTGTGGCTTTGGGCAAGGTAATCTATTTTCTCCTCTGTAACCTCATAAATTCTTTTAAAAATAAACGTGAAGCCCTTAGAATAGGTCCTGGGACTAAGGGAGAACTGTATAAATGTTAACTATTATAATGAAACTAATAATGCCTCCCGCAGCACATGAATTTAGGTATGGTATAACTGCAGTTGGCTCCTGTCTTCTCTGCAGCAAGCTCAACTGGGTCATCTCATTAATCTTAAAATTAAGTGACTACATTTTAAAGGCTTGAACTTTTTAGGATCCACATACAGCATTAAGGTAGGGTTTACAAATATTAAAATTACCCATGAAAAGAATATGGCATCTTTTGGAAATAGTACTCTGTCATTTCACTTTAGATATTTTTTACAGCTTTATTGAGGTATAATTTATGTATCATAGAACTAACCCATTTAAAGTGTACAGTCCAGTGGTGTTTGTATGTTCACAGAGTTGTTCAGCCATCACTCTACTCAGTTTGAGAACATTGGGTGTCTAGATTATTTTCTGCTAGGTGAGTGGAATGAGTTGATGAGGAGAAATCATACAGTCTTTGTCCTTTTGTGACTGGCTTTATTTCACTTAGCTTAATGTCTTTGAGGTTCATTCATGTTGTAGTGTATACCAGAATTTATTTCCTTTTAAGGTCTGATTAATATTCCATTGCATATATGTAGCACATTTATTCATCTGTCACTGACACTTTGTTTCTACCTTTTGGCTATTCTGAATAATGTTGTTAGGAACATGGTTCAACAGATCTCTTTGAGACCATGTTTTCAGTTCTTTTGGTTGTATACCCGGAAGTGGAATTGCTTAGGTCATATGGTAATTCTATTTTAAATTTTGAGAACAGAGTCTGCACCATTTCATATTTCCTACCAACAGTGCACAAGGATTTCTCCACCTCCTTGCCCAAATGTATTTTCTGCCTTGCTGATGGTAGCTGTCCTAATGGATATAAGGTGGTATCTCTTCTTGGGTTTGATTTGTATTTCTCTAATGATGAGTGATGTTGAGCATCTTTTCATATGCTTGTTGGTCATTTGTATATCACCTTTGGAGAAATGTCTTGTTCAAATTTTTAATCATATTATTTAACTTCTTTGTTTTGTGGTTTTTTATATAATCTGGATATTGGCACCTTATCAGATATATGACTTGCAAATACTTTCTACCATTCTGTGAGTTGCCTTTTCACTCTATGGATTGTCTTTTAGGGCACAAAAGTGTTTGAGTTTTATATAGTTCCATATATCTGGTTTTCTTTGGTTGCCTCTCATGTCTAAGAAATCATTGTCACCACCAACATCATGAAGCTTTTCCACTCTGTTTTCTTCTAGGAATTTTATAAAAGTTTTTGGTGTTATGTTTAGGTCTTTAATCCATTTTGAGTTAATTTTTGTTTATTGTTTAAGATAAGTGTCCAATTTCATTCTTTTGCATGTGGATATTCAGTTTTCCCAACACCATTTGTTGAAGAGACTGTTCTTCCTCCATTGAGTGGTGGTCTTGGTACCCCGGTCAAAGATTATTTGACCATATATGCAAGGGTTTATTTTTGAGCTCTGTATTCCATTTAATCTATAAAAGTGCTAATTTATATTAACAATTTCCTAATGATGAATGATTGCTTGTGTCCCTTGATTAACTCTCCCCAGTGAATGTGATCCTAGGCAGATAATTTTAACAGGTCTGTTAAGAACTTTGGACATATTGAAATAACTATTTTAAAGCCTTTGTCTGTTAAGTATAACCCTGGCTATCTTGGGTTCAATTTCTTTTGACTATTTTTTCTCCCCACTGTGGGTAACAGTTTTCTTTTTTTGTGTGTATATCAAGTAATTTTTTACTAAATATTGTCATTTTGAATAATACATGTGGAGATTCCAGATTCTATTATCTTCCTCTGAAGAGTATTTTTTATCCTCAACTGAGGACATGTTTTTATTGATTTGAGAGAGAGAAAAACATTGATGTGAAAGAGAAACATCTATCGGCTGCATGTTGCACACACCCCAACCAGGGACCAAACCTGCAACCTAGGTATGTGCCCTGATGGGGAATCTAACCCACGACCTTTGGGTGTACAGGGTGATACTCCTACCAACTGAGCCACCTGGCCAGGGCAAAAATGCATTTTAATACACCTAATCTACCAAACATCATAGCTTAGCCTAGCCTACCTTTAAGATGCTCAGAACACAACATCCCCCCCAAAAGCTGGCAACACAGTATACTGTAGAGCAGGGGTCTTCAAACTTTTTAAACAGGGGGCCAGTTCACTGTCCCTCATACCGTTGGAGGGCCGGGACTATAGTTTAAAAACAAACTATGAACAAATTTCTGTGCACACTGCACATATCTTATTTTGAAGTAAAAGAACAAAACGGGAACAAATACAATATTTGTATTTGCATGTGGCCCGCGGGTCGTAGTTTGAGGACCCCTGCTGTAGAGTATCAGTATCAGTTGTTTACCCTTGTGATCTAATGCCTGACTGGGAGCCGCATCAGGAGAGGATCTTATCGCACATTGCTATCTCAAAAAAAAAAAAAGATAAAAATTCAAAGTAGTTTCTACTTAATACATATTGCTTTCTCACCATCATAAGATCAAAAAATCTTAAGTTGAATGATTTTTAGTTAAGTCAGAGACCATCTGCACTAAATTCCAAAAGACTTCCCCCAATGACATATCTATATTTTTGTACCAGTGCTATAATGTTTTAAATATGATAGCTTTAGAATACACTTAATGGCTCTAAAAGTATTTCAGCCTACCCCACATTCATTCCCCTTATTCTTTTTTAGAATTTCTATATTCATCTTCAAGTGTATTTTCAAAAACTTTAGAATCCTTTGTCAAATTTCCAAAAGACTCTTCCAGTTAGGTTGGAATAACAGGTTTCCCAGATTAGCAAATAACTATAAAGTTGGATAAAATACAAGAAACAACAACTTTCAGACAATAGAAAGTAGCGCGCGCGCGCACACACACACACACACACACACACAACTTCACAAAGTCAACCTTATCTCTATCTAGCTCTCTGGGAACATTTTCAAACTTGGCAGAGCACTGAAGTCCAAGCAAAAACACATCAGGCAGAAATGAGAATTAAGGGCATTGAACAGTAGAAAACGGTGCAGACCTCCATAAGTCCACATGGGAGTATCCAGAGAGGATGAGCCCACCTAAGGCTTACCAAATAACAGCTGCTAGAGAGTTGAGAAAACATTCTAGATGAGCAGTGCTTGGGAAAAAAGCAGTACTGAGAACACTGAAGTTTCAGGGCTGCCAGAATTTAGAAATCCTACAACACCTCCTTAAATCCCTAGCTGAGATACCAAAATACTATATGTCAACTGTAATTGAGAAATAGAAAGTGATTTTAAAAAACACCCCAAAATGAATGGTTTCAGCCAGCAGTGAAAAATTGTTCATAATATTTCAGATTATATTATTCTGATCTTACTGATTAAAAATAAATTTGATATTAATCTTAGTAATAAGAGTGTGACTCAATAAGCAATTAATAGAAGAAATATAAATTACCAATGAATATAGGGAAGGATGCTCAATATCCCTCTTATTTAAATAAATAATGATGCCATTTAACATGTTATGGTGACAAATCAAAAACAGTTAATATCCAGTGACAGTACAGGGGAAATGTACATTGTTAGTTGCTATGTGTGGGAGAGTAATTTGACGGGAAATTTTTGGATCACAATGTTATAAGCAAAAATGAGTATGTACTCTGATCCACTATGACAGAGCACTTTCCCATGTAATCGTGTATCCTATTGATTCCCAGGATACCTCCAACCACACAGGCTGTTTTATGGGCCCAACCTTAGACTTACAGAATCAGATTTTTAAAAAAATATATATTTCTTTATTGATTTCAGAGAGGAAGGGAGAAGGAGAGAGATAGAAACATCAATGATGAGAGAGAATCATTGATTGGCTGCCTCCTGCACACTCCACCCTGGGGATGGAGCCCGCAACCCAGGCATGTGCCCTTGGCCGGAATTGAACCTGGGACCCTTCAGTCCACAGGCCGATGCTCTATCCACTGAGCCAAGCTGGCTAGGGCAGAATCAGATTTTTTTGGGAGTGGCTTAGGAATATTTGTTTCATAATTTCTTCTCATGTCTCTCTTACATACTTAAAGAATCATAGCTTTATCCAAAAGAATACTCTTAAAAGTATGCAGATAAAAGTGCATGCATGTTTGATGGATTACTGGGGAAATAATCATAAATAATGAAAATAAATCAGTATGATACAATACAATGTGGTCTTTAAAGTGAATGTTCTGTATGTAGAGACAAAATTATATTGGTAAATGAAAAAAGTCACGGAACAGGATGCATAAGCATAATTATGTGATTAGGGAAAACATATATTTGTGTAGGCACAGAGTAGTGCCCCTTTCCTTGTCCACTGTTTTACTTTCTGTGGTTTTAGTTAACCACAGGTTTCATTTGTGGTATGAAAATATTGGAAAATTCCAGAAATAAACAGTTCCCAAGTTTTACATTGCATGCTCTTCTGAGTAGCGTGATGAAATTTTGTGTCATCCTGCTGAGACACGAATCATCCCTTTATCCAAAGTCTACATGCTCCCTGCTCGTTAGTTACCAGTTATCAGATTGAATGCAGTGCTCTTCAAGTAACCCTTATTCAACTGCCCCCAAGTGCTCAAGAGAAACTGGAAAGTACTTCCTGTAAGTGAAAGGAGAAAGTTCTCAACCTAATAGGGAACGAAAGAAAATCCTATGCTGAGGTTGCTAAAATCTACGGTTAAGAATGAGTCTTCTATCTGTGAAATTGTGAAGAAGGTAAAAAAAAAATTGTGCTATTTTTGCTGTTACAACTTTTGCGGCTTCAAAAGTTACAGCTTCAGTGCATTAGTGCTTAGTTAAGATGGAAAAGGCATTTAATTTGTGGGTGGAAGATATGAACAGAAAACATGTTCTGAGTGATAATATATTGTGCCAGAAAGCATTGAGCCTATACAAAGACTTGAGCAAAGTATCCCCTGAAATGAATGACCACATTCACATAACTTTTATTACAGCATATTGTTATAATTATTCTATTTTATTAGTTGCTAATCTCTTACGATGCCTAATTTATAGAATAAACCTTATTAATGATATGTATGCAAAAAAAAACATAGTATATATAGGGTTTGGTACTGTTTGCAGTTTCATGTATCCACAGTGGGGTCTTTGAACATAACCTCCATGGAGAAAGGGGGACTATTGTAAATGATCTGGGAGAATGTACACATTTAATAGTGGTTTCTAGAGGAATAGACTTACCCCCCCCCTTTGTCTTTTAAATCATCGAACTGAGGATATGTTTATTGATGAGAGAGAGAGAGAGAGAGAGAGAGAGAGAGAGAGAGAGAGAGAGAAACTGATATGAAAGAGAAAAATTGATTGGTTGCTTCCTGGACTTTCCCGACTGGGGATTGAACCCACAACCTGGGTATGTTCCCTGACCAAGAATCAAACCTGAAACCTTTTAGTGCATGGAACAACGTTCCATTCAACTGAGCCACATTGGCCAGGGCTATCCTTTTTGTTTTGTGAATTTCTTATATAGCTTCGATTTTCTTACGAATGGTTTTTATACTGATACTAGAGGCCTGGTGCACAAAAATTTGTGCACTCGGCGGGGGGGGGGGGGGGGGTCCCTCAGCCTGGCCTGTGCCCTCTCCCAGTCTGGGACCCCTTGGAGGATGTCCACCTGCTGGCTTAGGCCCGCTCCCCGGGGGGGGGTGGGATCGGGCCTAAGCTGCAGTCAGACATCCCTCTGGCATCCCGGGAGCCCTCGGGGGATGTCCACTTGCCAGCGGGGAACAGGCCTAAGCTGCAGTCAGACATCCTTAGCGCTGCTGAGGAGGCGGGAGAGGCTCCCGCCACCACTGCTGTGCTGGCAGCCGTCAGCCTGGCTTGTGGCTGAGCAGAGCTCCCCCTGTGGGAGTGCACTCACCACCAGGGGGCAGCTCCTGCATTGAGCATCTGCCCCCTGGTGGTCAGTGTGTGTCATAGTGACCAGTCATTCCCAGTCGTTCTGCTGTTAGGGTCAGTTTGCATATTACCCTTTAATTATATAGGATTAATTCAAGGAAAATCACTTTTGGAAGTTGGTATGTGAACAGTGAAATATATTTTGACACTATTTTAGGTAAATTAATTTCAGTTATTTTAAACTTTTTTTGGCTAAAGAATGTTTCAGTTGGGTTTATCATGGGAGGCCTCAGTGATTTGAATTGAAGTTATATTTAGTATATAGTATGCTTTCTCAAAGTAAAACCAGCATGTTGTTGTGTTTGTTTTGCTTTTTTTAAGTTATATATTCAATATTAATACTTTTCTTTTAAGAACCCTCAACAACTAGTACTGCTTCAAATTATCCAGATGTATTAACAAGGCCTTCTCTTCATCGGAGCCATCTGAATTTCTCCATGTTGGAATCTCCTACATTACACTGTCAGCCCTCCACATCCTCGGCATTCCCAATTGGCAGTTCTGGATTTTCCCTTGTAAAGGAAATTAAAGATTCTACCTCTCAGCATGATGATGATAACATCTCAACTACCAGTGGGTTTTCTTCAAGAGCTTCTGATAAAGGTATTCTTGGCATTTGGTAGTAAAATTAAATTTCATAGTATAATTTTTTCTAACTTAGTCTTAATTTTCATTTTCTATTTATAAAAATTACAATTAATGCTGTTATTATGCATTACATATTTTTGTTTCAGATATAACTGTTTCAAAGAATACTTCAGTGCTCCCTCTGTGGTCCCCAGAGGCTGAACGGTCTCATTCACTCTCACAGCACACTGCCACCAGCTCAAAGAAACCAGCATTCAACTTGTCTGCCTTTGGAACACTTTCCCCTGTGAGTACTAATTGGAAGTGATTTAATCACATTAATTTAGAGTGTTTATTGCTTATAACTTATCATTGTATTTCTGTGCAGTCACTTGGGAGTTCTTCATTCCTTAAAACAAGTCAGCTTGGAGATTCTCCTTTTTATCCTGGAAAAACAACGTATGGTGGGGCAGCAGCTGCTGTAAGACAGCCTAAACTACAAAACACACCGTATCAGGTTGGTTTGAAAAAAAGAAGGATTGATATTATTTAAAAAATTGATAAGTAACTTGGCACTCAATGAATTTTGGTTCAATCATTCTTTGGTAAAATGACAGAAGTGTATATTACAAAATTCTTTTCATTTAGGGACTATATGAACATTATTTTAGACCTAAGCATACTTTTTGTACATTACATTTGTGTGTGTGTGTGTGTGTGTGTGTGTGTGTGTAGGAAGTGTGATGATTCCTTTTTTTTAAAAAAAAAATGAGGTGTAAATTACATATAGTAAAATTTACCTTTATTAAGAGTATTTGAATTTTAACAAAACACATACAGTTGTGTAACCACTTCTGTAATCAAAATATTGAACAAACATTTTCATCACTTCAGAATATTACATTGTGCATCTTTAATGAACCACTCTTCCTATTTCTACCCTTTGGCAACCACTGATCTGTTTTATTTCCCTATAGTTTTGGTTTTTCCAGAATGTTATATAAACTTAATTATATATGTAATTATATGTAATCTTTTGAATCTGGCTTATTCTATTTAATATGATGCATGAATTCAATCTGTATTTTTGCATATATCAATAGTTAGCTCCTTTTTATTGCTGAGTTATAATACAGTTTGTTTATCCATTTGGCAGTGAAAGAACACTTGGATTATTTATAATTTTTGGTTATTGTGAATAAAGCTGATGTGAGCATTAATTTTCATTTCTTTTGGGTAAATACCTACAAGTTTTACTGCTGGGTCATATTAAAAAAAAAAACATTAAACTTTATAATAATCTATAACTGTTTTCCAAAATGGCTGGTACCACTTTGCATTCCCACCAGTAATGTCAGAGGCTTCTGGCCAGCACTTGTTTTGGTCAGCAGCTTATTTTCTGTTTTTTATTTTAGTCATTCTAATAGGCATATAGTGGAACTCCAACTGCTGTGGTTTTTATTTGTATTTCCCTAATGACATTGAGAATCTTTTCATGTGCTTATTTGCCATCAGTATATCTTCTTTAGTGAAATATCTCTTCAAATCTTTTGCCTGTTTTTAATATGCTTATTTTCTTATTAATGCGTTTCAAGAATTCCTTATTTAGGGTATAAGTCCTTTATTAGAAATGTATTTTGCAAATATTTTTATCCTTTTCTCTAACTTGTCTTAATGTCTTTTAAGAGAATTTTTCTTTTGATGAGATTTGACATATTGGGGTTTTTTTTTTTGCTTTTATGGTTCATGGTTTTGATGTAATCATTCTTATGTAACCCAAGGTCACAGAGATTTTCTCTTATGTTTTCTTGTAGAAGCTTTATTTAGGTTTCAGATTAGGCCTGTAAATCATTTGAGTTAATTTTTTTATGTGACATGAGATATGGATTAAGATTCATATTTTTAACATGAATGTCCAATTTCTTTAGTGTGTACCATTTCTTGAAAAGACTATACTTTCTCCATTGAATTGCCTTTGCACCTTTGTCAAAATGATTTGACCACATTGTGGCTCTATTTCTAGACTTTCTGTTTCTCATTGATCTATGTATCAATCCTTTTGCCAACACTAAACTGTCTTGATTATTATAGCTTTACTAGTGGCCCGGTGCACAAAATTCGTGCACGGCGCGGGGAAGGGTGTGTGTGCCCCTCAGCCTGGCCTACACCCTCTCCAATCTGGGACATCCCTCTCACAATCCGGGACCTCTGGCTCCTAACCGCTCACCTGTCTGCCTGCCTGATTGCTCCTAACCACTCTGCCTGCGAGCCTTCTTGCCCCAACTGGCCCCCCGCCGTCCTGCTCACCCTTAACTGCCCCACCCCCACCGGCCTGCTTGCCCCCAACTGCCCCCCCTGCCGGCCTGATGGCCCCCAAATGCCCCCCCTACCCCCTCCCTACCCCCTGCCAGTCTGCTCACCCCCAACTGTCCTCCCCTCCTGGCCTGATTGCCTCTAACCGCCTCTGCGTCGGCCCTGCCACCAAAGCTTTGTTTGGAAGGACATCCGGAAGGTTTCCTGGTCTAATTAGCATATTACTCTTTTATTAGTATAGATAGTAAGTCTTGAAATCAGATGATATGAGTCCTCCAGCTTTTTTTTTTTTTTTTTTTTTAAGCTTGTTTTGGCTTTCCTAATTCCTTTGGTTTTTTATAATTTTATAATCCCCATGTCAGTTTTTACAGTCTACAGGGATTTTGTGTGGGGTTACATTGAGTCTAAAGATCCGGAAAATATACATCTTAACAAAATTGAGTCTTCCAGTCCATGAGCACAATATGTCTCTTTATTTAGTTAGGTCTTTTTTTGTTTTGTTAATCCTAACCCAAGGATATTTTTTCCATTGACTTTTAGAGAGAGTGGAAGGGAGGGAGGATTGGAGGGAGAAAGAAACATCGATGTGAGAAAGACACATTGATAAGCTGTCTCCTGTACATGCTTCTGACCGACTAGGGCCAGGGATTGAATCCGCAACCCACGCACGTGCCCTTGACCGGGAATCGAACCCATGACCCTTTGGTGCAAAGGGCCAATGCTCTAACCACTGAGAAACTCCGGCCAGGGCTGTTTAGGTCTTTTACATTTCCTTTCATCAGTATTTTGTAGTATTCATCACACCAATCTTGTACATATTTTACTAAATTTATCTACACTAATAAAAGACAAACATGCAAATTGACCATACCTTTGCTACACCTTAAGCCACGCCCACCAGCCAATCAGAGCGACTATATGCAAATTAACCCAGCCAAGTTGGCGGCTGGCAGCCACGGAGCTGGAGCGAGCAAGAGGTTTGGTTGCCGCAATGATGGAGGAAGCCAAGCTTCCCCGCCTGCCGCAGCGGCTCTGAGCTCCACTCAAAGCAACAAAGTTTCAATTATAGAAGGTAAATAAACCCCAGATACCTGCTTTCAGCGGGCCGTGGCCACGGAGCAGGAGGGAGCAGGAGGCTTTCCTCCTGCCCGCCCTGGCCGGCTCTAAGCTCCTCTCAAGGCTACAAAGTTTCAATTATAGAAGGTAAATAAACCCCAGAATAAAAAATAAAAGAAAAAAAGGAGAGGCTGGGAGCTTCTGTTGCCGGAGGGCTTGGCCAGCCTGAAAACAGCCCTCAGCCCCTCACCCAGACTGGCCAGTCACCCCAGTGGACCCCCCCACCCTAAAGGGGGTGTGGCAAGCCTGCAAACAGCCATCAGCCCCTCACCCAGGCTGGCCAAACCTCCATGGGGTGGGGGTCCCCACTGGAGGGGGCTTGACCGGCCTGCAAACAGCCATCAGCCCCTCACCCAGGCTGGCCAGGCACCCCAGCGGGACCCCCACCCTGATCTGGGACACCCTTCAGGGCAAACCAGCCGGCCCCCTCCCATGCACCAGGCCTCTATCCTATATAATAAAAGGGTAATATGCAAACTGACCCTAACAGCAGAATGACTGGGAATGACTGGTCATTATGACACACACTGACCACCAGCGGGGAGCTGTCCCCTGGTGGTCAGTGCACTCCCACATGGGGGAGCTCTGCTCAGCCACAAGCCAGGCTGACGGCTGCCAGCACAGCAGCGGTGGTGGGAGCCTCTCCCGCCTCCTCAGCAGTGCTAAGGATGTCTGACTGCAGCTTAGGCCTGCTCCCTGCTGGCAAGTGGACATCCCTCGAGGGTGCCGGGCTGCCAGAGGGATGTCTGACTGCCAACTTGGGCCCGATCCCCCAGGGAGCGGGCCTAAGCCAGCAGGTGAACATGCTCCGAGGGGTCCCAGACTGCAAGAGGGCATAGGCTGGGCTGAGGGACCCACCCTGAGTGCACAAATTTTTGTGCACTGGGCCTCTAGTATAAAAGTAATTCATGTTATTTGGTGTTAGTCAAGAATAACTTGCCTAAATAGTCTATTCAATAAATTGAATTCATAGTTAAAATATCTCCCAGCAAAGAAAAACTTCAGGCCAAGATAAATTCCCTGGTGAATTCTACCAAACACAAACATTTCCATACACTTCTCAGTACATTTATGAAGCCAACATTACCCTGATAACTAAATTTGAAGACATTATAAGAAAGCTATAGACCAGTATTTCTCATGAATTACAGACACACACACACCTTCTCAACAAATATTTGCAAAATTAAACCCAAATATATATAAAGACTATTTCATCATGATGCAAGGTTGGTTCAACATTTGAAAATTGTTATCTACCATGTAAATAAAGAATAAAAATTATATGAATATTTCCAGATGCATAAAACGCTTTTGACAAAATCCAACATACATTCATGATAACACTTTTCAGGATACCTAGGAATAGATGGGAGCCTTCTCAACCTGAAAAATGGTGTTTACAGAAATTCTTCAGCTACCATCATACTAATTGTAAAAATAGAATATTTTCCTCCTAAGATTAGAAAGAAAACAAGGATGTCTGCTGTCGCTGGTACTGTTAAATGTACTGCAGTTCCTAGCTAACACAAGAAAAAAGAAATACAAGGCATACATATTGAAAGTGAAATAATGAATTTATTTGTATTCCTAGACAATGTGCTTATTGTCTACATAGAAAAATCCCAAGAAACTACAGTAAGATGTTATTAGACTTAAAAGTGGGCTTAGCAAAGTTATAGTATACAAGGTCAATCTAAAAAAATCAAATCAGTTGTATTTACATATACCCATTAGCAGAGAACATTTGGAAATTGATAACTTTTAAAAATATGTTATTTTAAGGTAAATTGCACCATTCTGTGTTTTGTCCTAGGAGTTTCTTGAGGCTCTTAAAAATTCTGTTTCGTGTATATGTTGTTATTCTACTTATATTATAGATTTGGACATTTTGAAAATGGAGGAGTAATACTTTTAAGCATGTAGGCAATCTGTGACAGACACAATTGCACAAAAACAAGTATATTTGAAGATACTGTCTTTAGAATAGTCTCTTGTTTTCCTAATTAGAGAATGTTTTCATAAATAGCAAAGTTACGAGTCATTTTTGAGTGTGTACATGAACGGCAATATTTTGTTTTTTAAGAAAGTGCTAACTGGATCTTGGAGTTACACAAGGAATTTTCTCAAGCTTAAACTGGATTATATTATTACTAGAAGCCCGTTGCGCGAAGATTCGCCCAATAGGTCTTCCTTCCCCTGGCTGCCGGCACCTGGGACCCAGGCCTTTGGTCTGGCTGCATCAGAGAAGCCAAGCCTCCTCAGTCTTCAGTCTTCACTCCGCCCCTGTGTATGCAAATTAACCGCCATCTTTGTTGGGTTAATTTGCATAGTCACTCTGATTGGCTGGTGGGCATAGCGGAATGACACAATTTGCATGTTTCTCCCCCTTTTTTTTTTTTTTTAAATATATTTTATTGTTTTTTTACAGAGAGGAAGGGAGAGGGATAGAGAGTTAGAAACATCGATGAGAGAGAAACATCGATCAGCTGCCTCCTGCACACCCCCCACTGGGGATATGCCCGCAACCAAGGCACATGCCCTTGACCAGAATTGAACCTGGGACCCTTGAGTTCGCAGGCCGACGCTGTATCCACTGAGCCAAACCAGCTAGGGCTCTCCCTTTTTTAATTGTTTTATTGCTTAATGCATGTTTCTCTTTTATTAGTGTAGATTTTTATTTTTTTAATCATCACCTGAGGACATACTTAAAGAGAAGAAAGGGGAGAGAGAGAAACATTGATATGAGCAAAAAACATTGATTGGTTGCATTCTATGTGTGCCCCAAAAGGGGATTGAACCTGCAACCCAGGTTTGTGCCCTGACCTGGAGTCGTACTGGCAACTTTTTGGTGCACAGGATGACACTCAACCAACTGAGCCATTCTGGCTAGGCAAGGATTATATTAATTTTTAAAAGACATTTTTACATTTAAAATAGATAGGTTAGCATGTTAGTAGAAGATAGATGATGATGCAAGCCCATGATTCATGGAGTAGTCCAAGTAAGAGTGTATTCCTGCTACTTTCTCCTCTATTTCTTATATTGAATCCTATACTTTTTAATGCTGAGTTCTGACATACCATCCTTCTCAGTACAGGCTTCCAAATACTTATTTTGACATTTGGGATGAATCTATTTGCTATTCCTTTCCTAGAGGGTTGAGTTAGAAGGTATATTAAAGGTTCTCTAATTCATTTCCATTTTATTGCATTGCTTCGTGAATCAGGGCACCGAGAGGCCCCTGGCCAGGAGAATCCAGTGACAGGACAAATTCTCATAATTTCCTAGAGGATTTTAATGCTGCCTCACATTCACCAAAGCCTCTGGGCTGAACAGCAATCCTAATGGGCACCAAGTTGTTAATAAAACTAATGTAGACTATTGTAGCTACTCTGAAAATACCATGAATGTTTGGTATCTGAGAGAGAAATGTTATTTAAAGTAGTTATGATGATTTAGTTTTTCAGATATGAGCTATTTGTAGAAACTGGGCCATATATGTATATATATATATCCCAGTTATATATATATATATATATATATATATTTAAATATATTTTTATTGATTTCAGAGAGGAAGCAAGAGGAGACAGATAAAAAAACATCAGTGATGAGAGAGAGACATTGATCGGTTGCCTCCTGCATGCATCCCAACCAGGGCCAGGGATGGAGCCTGCAACCTAGGTATGTGCCCTTGACCAGAATTGAACCTGGGACCCTTCAGTCCACAGGCCAACGCTTTATCCTCTGAGTCAGACCGGCTAAGGCTAAACTGGGTTATATTTTGATTGTAGTAATAATATCTTTTCTATATTAACCATTGCCAAACTACTTTGATTTGTGGTAGTCACTTGGTTATTGGAAAGTTGTATTGCATAAAAGGTAGTGTTTCTATTGGAATTTGTAAACATTGCTTTTGTATTAAAGGTTACTTGTGCCCAGTCGGTGTGGCTCAGATGTTGAGCGTTGTCTTAGGAACCAGGAGGTTGTGGTTCGATTCCCAGTCAGGGCACATGTCCGGGTTGTGGATGTGGGATCAATCCCCGGTGCGGGGGGTGCAGGAGGCAGTCACCAATGATGTTTCTCTCTCATTGATGTTAATATCCCTCTCCCTTCCTCTCCAAAAAGCAATAAAAACATATAAAATTAAAAAATGGTTACTTATCTTCTTATAAGCTTATTTCCTTAAGTTCAATTTTAAGAAAGTTAAATCATTTATTAAGAAATAGCTTGTGTATTTAAACTTTTTATTGTATTAAAATTTGAGAAACAATTCAGTTTAAAATTTGTAATAGAGTTTGTTTAATTATCTTGGAATTTACTATAATTAAATATTATTTAATACCCAGAATAACTAATATTTTAACACAGTTGTCATTAACTTACTGTTCTTTGGTTTAAATATTAGGGATAGCCCAGCCACAGCTGGTGTTACTCAGTGGTTGAATGTCAACCCATGAACCATGAAGTCTCTGGTTCGATTCCTGGTCAGGGCACATGCCTAGATTGCAGGCTTGGTCTCCCAGTGGGGAATGTGCAGGAGGCAGCCAGTGGATGTTTTTCATTGATGTTTCTGTCTATCCCTCTCCCTTCCTCTCTCTTTAAAATTAATACAAACATCTTAAAAAATATTAGGGATAAGTAGATCAAGATAATGCTAGAATGTTTTACCAGTTATCTCATTTTTCCCATTTAACATAGCTGGGAAAGCTTTAGAGTGATGCATGCTATAGTACCATTTTTTTTTTTTTCATTGTAAAAGTAATTTCTCAGGCAGAGATAACGGATTTTCAATAAAGACATCAAGAAAAAATTTGAATATATAATTAACGACATTACTCAGAGATAAATTGTTACATTAATCCTGTTTTGCTTTAGACTCCATTCAATTTTGTAAATGTTCTCATTTTCTGAAAAAGGTTTAGAGTTTACAGTTCCAACAAATAATATAAGTTTTACTTTATAGGTACCATTCAGAAGACAGATGAAAGCTAAACAAGTCAATGCAGAATACTATGGTGTGACTAGTTCAACCGCTCGACGAATATTGCAATCTTTAGAGAAGATGTCAAGCCCTTTAGCGGTAAATGTTTAAAATCACAATTAAAAACAGAAGTGTAACAAATTTGAGTTCAATGAAAAGTCTTAATTTTATTATTGTTTAAAAATTAACAGGATGCAAAAAGAATTCCATCTGTTGTTTCTTCTCCAATGAATTCTGTAAGTTGACTTTTTAACATCTTAAAAAATATATTTTTATATATTGTTGATGAAAGTAGTATCTTTCAAAGTTTGCCATCTATTCTAATAGTATTTTATTTCTTCAGCCTCTTGATAGGAGAGGAATAGATACTACCACAGATTTTCAGGCCAAAAGGGAAAAGGTAAGGCTTTTTTAGCATTTATTTGTGTAAAGTATCAGCAGCTTTTATTTTTTATTGATTTCAGAGAGGAAGAGGAGATAGAAACATCAGTGATGAGAGAAAATCATTGATCAGTTGCCTCCTGCACACCCCACACTGGGGATCGAGCCCACAACCTGGGCATGTGCCCTTGACTGGGAATCGAACCATGATGTCCTGGTTCATAGGTTGACACTCAACCACTGAACCATGCAGGCCGGGCAGTATCAGCAGTTTTGTTTTGTGTATTTTTTAGTTATCAAATAGACGAATTTAGTTGATACTCATGGGAAACGTGTTTGAAAAATAAGATTTTAAGAAATTGCACATTTTTGCCTTTTGTAGGGGACTTAGCACAATCCTTTAGTATGTGCTCAGTCATTAAATTTTGGTTATTTGGCATTTCCATCTTCAGCATCTTGGCAGTCTTTATGAGTAACTTTTACATTTTGATAAATAAAAATAGGAGTGAACAGAGCTTGAAGTGTTTAGCAATTATAAATTCAGTGAACTGAAGTGCT
This sequence comes from Myotis yumanensis, assembly GCF_028538775.1. Classification (NCBI taxonomy): domain Eukaryota; kingdom Metazoa; phylum Chordata; class Mammalia; order Chiroptera; family Vespertilionidae; genus Myotis; species Myotis yumanensis. The sequence continues at coordinate 79,170,346 of NW_027223753.1, forward strand.
CACTGAACATAGTTATCTTTGCAAACTTTCCTTATCACCAGACATTATGTCAAGGCTATTGTGTGTAATAGAATTTCAGATTGGCATATCTTTCATCATTTAGCCAAAAATACTCTTCAAGATATCAGAGGTATTAAAACAGTGGTTCTCAACCTTCTGGCCCTTTAAATACAGTTCCTCATGTTGTGACCCAACCATAAAATTGTTTTCCTTGCTACTTCATAACTGTAATGTTGCTACTGTTATGAATCGTAATGTAAATATCTGATATGCAGGATGGTCTTAGGTGACCCCTGTGAAAGGGTCGTTCGACTGCCAAAGGGGTCGTGACCCTCAGGTTGAGAACCGCTGTAAAACATTATGATATAGCTTATATATTGAGAGCCCTTTTTAGTATATTCTTTTTTGTTAAAATTAGTTTTGGAGATTACTGTGGAAAAAATAAAATGCTTGAGAGTGTTTAAAAGATGTAAATTTTGTTAGTTATATTTGTGACTAGTTAACTTCAGGGGAAGCAGATTCCTAGGTCCTTACTTATAGAAGCATTTACTACAACACTATGTTCCCTCAGAAGTAATTGATTAAAATTGTCATAATTTTCTGAATTAATTTGGGGACTGTATTTGAGATACTGGTAAAATATAATTATTTTTACTAAAATTCTAATGCAGAATAGAAAGCTAAAATTGAGTTTTTTCCTCAGACAAGAGAGGGAATCCATTATTACTTGCTGTGGTGGGATTAATCCATTAGCTGCTTTTCTCAGATTCCTATTTTATGTCAGATTGCATAAAAAGAAGTAAGTTTAAAAACTTATGCCATAATAGAAGTTTTCATTAATAAACATTTTTATTAATGGTTGTGTGTAATGCCAATAAAATCTTATTAATGGCTGTTAAGAATTATAATGGACAGATACAATATTGTAGTTCATCTTTCACAGATGTAATCAGAGTTGCAGGATCACACTTGTGATGAGGATTTAGGGAAGAAGTAGTAACCATACAGAAGCTTTGCCTAGGAATTCAGTGCTGTTCACAGCTGCTGTTGAGTGAAAGGACTGTATTTATAGTATTACAATCTTTGGACAGAGTCGATGCTCTAGACCAGTGGTTCTCAACCTTCCTAATGCCGCGACCCTTTCATACAGTTTCTCATGTTGTGGTGACCCCCAATTTCATTGTTACAAATTGAACATAATTAAAGCATAGTGATTAATCACAAAAACAATATGTAATTATGTATGTGTTTTCCGATGGTCTTAGGCGACCCCTGTGAAAGGGTCATTCGACCCCCAGAGGGGTCGCGACCCACAGGTTGAGAACCGCTGCTCTAGACTTTATAGTTATCTTAAACCAACATAATTTTTACTGTGTTCAGTGTAGCAAAAGATTGTTGTCAAAAATACTTGTGTTCTTAGACAATAAAGCCAGTTGATTTTAAGATTTGGAATGCTTTACTAATTAGACTTAAATTGTAAGAATTTCATTTGGTTTTTAAAAACAATAGAGTAAAGTTAACTTGGACAGAGATTTGCTCACATTTTTATCAATTAAAATATTTTCATTGCTGATTTAAAAATATCTGTAGCTGAAGAAAATTTAGATAGTAATTTTGGGGGAAATGTGGCAAAATCAACTTTAGTTTATATATTTGAAATTCATCCTATAAAACCTTAGATTTGTAAAACAGTTTTGAATATAGTTCCTATTTTGTGTGTGTGTACATGTGTGAACAGTCATTAAGTCTGGAATAAATTAGTCTGAAATTATTTTGGAATTTTATATATATTTATAAATAGAGACACACATACACACACCTTTGGTTCTCTTACTATCAGTTTTCTTAGTATTTGTTTGCATTTACTAGGTATTTCTCTGAGAAGTACTCATAGTCTCTAGGTCACATTAGCTATTGTCAAATAATTTTTTTGCTATGCATCACTGATAATGTATGAAAATGAAGGTTTGTCTTTGATTTCTTTTTACCTATAAGGTGGTCTGTCAGTATCCCCCAGTTCAGAGGCTCATGACCCCAAAGCCAGTATCCATAGCAGCAAATCGAACTGCTTATTTTAAACCATCTCTGACCCCATCTGGTGAATTAAAGAAGACTAATCAAAGAATAGATAAAAAACACAGTGTGAGTATGTGTTTATTTTCACTAGTCTTTGAATATTGGTTAAATTGAATAAGAATAAATAATGTGCCCTGGCTGGTTTGGTTCAGTGAATAGGGCTAGGGCGTCGGCCTACGGACTGAGGGGTCCCGGGTTCGATTCCAGTCAGGGCACGTGCCCTGGTTGCAGGCTCAATCCCCAGTGGGGGCCGTGCAGGAAGCAGCTGATCAATGATTCTCTCTTATCATTGATGTTTCTATCTCTCTCCCTCTTCCTTCCTCTGAAATAAATAAAAATATTAAAGAAAAAAAATAAATAATGTGACATATAAGTACTCTATCATTGCAGATCATACCTATAGTTTGTGAATTAGTGATGATTATGAATTGGAACACTTTAAAATGGCTGGCACCATAATCAAATCCCAAGTTAGTGTTTATTAGTAAATACTAGTATGTACTAATGCTTTAGATTAAATAATTTTGCCGGATTTGCTTTATATGTGTGCTTTGTGTTTGTTGGACTACCTGAAAATAAATTTTAGACATCACATCTGTTTATCTCTGAGTACTTTGGCATGCATTTTCTAAGTACTTTCAAGTGTTTTAATTACAGTTTACATTCATGTTATTTTGTTTTAGTTTCAGGTGTACAGTGTAGTGGTTAGACCATTATGTACTTTACAAAGTAATCCCCCTGATATTTCAGGTCCCCCCTCCCTCTGGCACCATACATAGTTATTTAATATTGACTATATTCCCTATACTGTACTCTACATCCTCATAACTGTTTTGTAACTACTAATTCATACTTCTTAATCCCTTCACCTTCTTCATCCAGTCCCCCAAACCACCCTCTCCTCTGGCAACCATCAGCATGCTCTGTATCTATGAGTCTGTTTCTATTTTATTTGTTTATTTTTTAGATTTCACATATAAGTAAAATTACATGGTATTTGTCTTTCTCTGACATATTTCACTTAGCATGATACCCACTAGGTTCATCCATGCTGTAGCAAGTGGTAAGATTACATTCTTTTTTAATGTCCCAATTAATATTCCATTGTATATATGTATCACAATTTTATCTACTTATCCATTGATGGGCACTTGGTTGCTTCCATATCTTGGGTATTGTAAGTAATGCTGCATTACCCAAGAAGTACATGTATCCTTTCAAATTAGCATTTGGGGTTTCTTCAGATAAATACTTAGAAGTGGAATCACTGGGTCATAAGGCAGTTCCACTTTTAATTTTTCGAGGACCCTCTATACTGTTTTCCATAGTGGCTTTACCAGTCTGCATTTCCACTAATGGCACGAGGGTTCCCTTTTCTCCACTGCCTGGCCAGCACTTGTTTCTTGAGTTAATGATGATAGACATCCATTGTGGTTTTAATTTGCATTTTTCTGATGATTAGTGATGGTGAGCATCTTTTCATGTCTATTGGCTGTCTATATGTCCTCTTTGGAGAAGTGTCTATTCAGGTCTTTTGCCCAGTTTTTAATTGGGTTGTTTGTTTGTTTTTGGTGTTGAATGTATGAGTTCTTTATTAATTTTGGATATTAATCTTTTTCCATTTAGTAGGTTGTCTTTTTGTTTTGTTGATAGTTTCCTCTTCTGTACAAAAACTTTTTAGTTTGATAGAGTTCCATTTGTTTTTTTTTTTTTTGTTTCCCTTTCCTGAGGAACTATGTCAGAAAAAATATTGCTAAGAGAAATGTCGAAGATGTTACTGTCTGTTTTTTTACATTTAAGTTTTTAATCGATTTTGAGTTTATTCTTATGTATGGTTTAAGAAGCTGATCTAGTTTTATTTATTTATTTTGTTTGCATGTATCTATCCAACTTTCCCAACACCATTTAATTAATACTGTCTTTACCTCATTGTGTTCTTGCCTTCTTTATCATATATTAATTGTCCATATAGGCATAGATTTCTCTATTTCGTTCCATTGATCTATGTATCTGTTTTTATGTCAATAGGTACCCTGTTGTTTTGATTAGAGTAGCCTTGTAAATATATCGATATCGGGAGGCAGGATAACTCCAACTTCGTTCTTTTTTCCTCAAGATTACTGTGGCCTTTGGAGCCTTTTATTATTCTAGTTTTGTGCAAAAACGCCATTGGTATTTTGATAGATAGTTTAGATTGCTTTGGGTAGTATGGATATTCTGACAATGTTAATTCTTCCTCTCCATGAGCATGGCATATGCATCTATTTATTTGTATCTTCAATTTCTTTAATGAAATAATTTTTTGAGTACAGGTCTTTTATCTCTTTGGTTAAATTTCCTAAATATTTTATTTTTTTGATGCAGTTGTAAATGGGATTATAATTTCTTAGTTTATCAGTTCTAGTAATTTTTTGGTGGAGTCTTTAGAGTTCTCTGAAGTATCATGTCACCTGCAAATAATGACAGTTTTACTTTCCAATTTGGATGCCTTTTATTTCTTCTTATCTGATTGTTGTGGCTGGGACTTCCAGTACTATTTGAATAAGAGTAGTGAAAGTGGACATCCCTGTCTTAGTCTAGTCTTCAGATGGTTATCTGGATTGATTATTTTATAATTTAGTTATAATTTTATGTGCTTCTGGGAAGAGGTAAGATTCTGAGAATCATTTCAAAAGGACTATCCTTATGAATTTGCACATTTAATATGTCATAACAAGAGATAAGTAAATGTAATTTTGTGGTTGGTGAGTGTATTAACTTTGTATAGTACCATTTTGTTTAAAGTACATTTGTACTCTGACATTTTATGTGCTTATATAATCACACTAATGCTTAGTTACAATTCAGAAGGCTGGCTCTAAGCTGTAAATTTTAGAATTCATTAACTAAACAACCTCAAATTCCTGATTTAAAATACTAAAATTCACAGATAGGATGGCATTAAGAAAATTATGGGGGTAGGGGTGAGGCTAGGGATGGTGGAAGGATTGAGCAAAAAAGAGAACACATTGACTGGGACAACAGTGTTGTGATAATGGGTGGTAGGGGTGGTGGAGGTTGAAGAGGGTATGGAGAGATAAAAGAGCATGATGGAAAAAAATAAAATAAAAAGAAATTTAAATATGCCAGCGTTTAAATATGGTTTCACTTTTTTCTAGACTGGATATGAAAAAAGTATGACACCAGGACAAAATAGAGAACAAGAAAGGTAATGTCATCTTTATAGCAAAACTTCTTTGTATGTAAATTTTTAGTTCTGTATATGATTTTTATGTGCCTTTTGGAAAATTAAGACAGGTTAAAAATAGAAACTTTATGCACAAAGTATTCGTCAGCTTTTAAAAATAAAATTCAGCTGTACATTTATTATTTGTTAGCAGTTCTAATTTTGGGGTTATTCGATTAGTTACCAAGTTATTGACCTGTGTAATATATCATTTGTTTTGATTTTCTTTTTTTCTTTCTTTCTTTTTTTTTTTGTTTAGTGTTTTTTCTTACCCAAATTTCAGTATGTCTGCAGCCAATGGTGTATCTTCTGGAGTAGGTGGTGGAGGAGGCAAGATGAGACGAGAAAGAACACGTTTTGTGGCAACTAAACCTGCAGAGGGGGAGGTAGGGTTATATACTTAATACTCTTGATGTTTATTGAAAGCTTTGTGCATTGTGGTGGTGAGAGGAGATCTGGAGAGGTGGGGTTTAAGGAAACTCAACACAAAAATAACCTGTCATTGGAACAGTTCCTTCAAAGTGTGTGTGTGTGTGTGTGTGTGTGTGTGTGTTGTGTGTGTGTGTGTATAATACTAGTAGACTTTTTAAACCACCTTCACTGTGACAACACAGAAAACCTAACATAGTACTAAAAATTTCATGAGTGTCATTAAAAAGCCTTAATTCTTTTTAAAAAAATATGTTTTCATTGATTTTTAGAGAGAGGAAGGGAGGGGGATAGATAGAAACATCAATGAGAAAGAGAGACATCAATCGGCTGCCTCCTGCACGCCCCCTATTGGGGATTGAGTGGACAACCTGGGCATGTACCCTGACTGGCAATCAACCAGAGACCTCTTGGTTCACGGGCCGACGCTCAACCACTGAGCTACACCAGCCAGGCAAAAAGCCATAATTCTTTTAGTAAAAGAATTACAATTGAAATTATTTGACTCTTAGAATATTCTATATATATAAAAGGCTAATATGCAAAGTGTCCCCTCGGTAGTTCAATTGCTCGCTATGACGTGCACTGACCACCAGGGGGCAGCGTGGAACGAAGGGAGGCCCATCCGGCAGCTGGAAGGCACTGATCCGCCCTGATCGCCAGCCAGGCCTAGGGACCCTACCTGTGCACGAATTTTGTGCAAGGGGCTCGGCCCTTGCAACCCCAACTTTATCTGGAAGGACATCGGTCTCGTTAGCATATTATGCTTTTATTATTATAGGTTAGGTTTTGCCAGTTTTTGAAACTTATATAAATGGCCCTAACCGGTTTGGCTCAGTGGATAGATCATCGGCCTGTGGACTGAAGGGTCCCAGGTTCGATTCCGGTCAAGGGCATGTACCTTGGTTGCGGGCACAGCCCCAGTAGGGGGTGTGCAGGAGGCAGCTGATCGATGTTTCTCACTCTCTATCCCTCTCCCTTCCTCTCTGTAAAAAATCAGTAAAATATATATTTTTTAAAAAAGGTTATTTAAAAAAAAAAGAAACTTATTTAAATAGATTAATATGGTTTGTATTCATCTCACTTTCCTTTTTCATATTATTTGTGAACTTTATCAGTGTTGTGAAAGGTAACTCTAGGTTATTTAATTTCACTATAGTATATGTTTATCCAGTGTGAATATTTACCAGAATTCATTCTGCAGGATACATTTGGGTTGATTCCTAAAACATGCTAAGGGGAATATTAATGCACTTCTCCCTTGGCACACCTGCAGTATTTGCTTTAGGCTGTTTTTCTAGGAATGGAATTGTTGGATTATAAGGGATGATACACATCTTCAAATATCTTAGATGTTGCCTCATTGCTCTTCAAAGTAGTTTTATAATTTAACATTCCACATGACAGTAGGTAGATCTGCTTTTTCTTTACCCTTATTAGCACTTGATTTTGTTGATTTAAAAATTTTTACCAATGTGATGGCTGTGAAGTGGCATGCCATTGGTGCTTTAGTCTGCATTTTGTTGTTTACTAGAGGAGGAGAGCTACCTTTTTGTGAATTTCTTGGCCATTTGGGTTTTCTCTTTATTTTTTTTTCTGTTGGGTTATTTCTTTTATTAGGAAGAGTTCCTTATATATTCTGAACATAAAAGTTTGAAAAAGAGGGACTGATTGAAGATTGATTAAATTTTTTTTTTCTATAGGTTGCTCTATTTGTTTTCTACTTGCTTTGAGTTGAATGCAGGTCTCATTTCAGTCTTTTTTTTTAAAAATATATTTTATTGATTTTTTTTACAGAGAGGAAGGGTGAGGAATAAAGGGTTAGAAACATCAATGAGAGAGAAACATCGATCAGCTGCCTCCTGCATACCCCCTACTGGGGATGTGCCCTCAACCAAGGTACATGCCCTTGACTGGAATCGAACCTGGGACCCTTCAGTCCACAGGCTGTCGCTCTATCCACTGAGCCAAACCGCTTAGGGCAGTCTTTTTATAAATGAATTTCAGCCTAGCTGGATCATTTAAGTTTTGATACATAGTGCTTTCATTTGTCATTTGTTTTTATTTTTTTTTATTTTTTATTTTATCTAATTTTATTATTAGGTTCTTAAGTCATATTTATTAATATAACCTTGTTTTCTTTCCTACCTCAGAAAGTTTATTACTTTTTTTAAATTTTATTAAGTCATTTGTTTTTTAATTAAAATTTCATTTGTGACTTTCTCATTGATTCATGACTTTTTCAGGAGTATATATTTAGGTTTTTAAACATGCGATATTCTCTAACAGTTTATGTAGACTGTGAAATCATGCTTTGATTGAAATTGTTGTATGTACTATAGTATTAATTTTCTTCATGTCTATTGCAAAGCCTGGGAAATCTTTTTCATTTTTTCCTTATCTCCCCTTTTCCTTTTTAGTAGTTTTGTACTTGCGCCTCTCTCCAGAGGTACAGCTCACCAGAATCATGACCTTTTTGACAGTTTGGACTTTCTGCCATATAATCTGTTTTGTGATATCTGTGCCAGGGGCCTTGGTTCAGTTACTGGTGTTGGGGCTCTGTTTTTTCCCTTAGAGTCTACTTGTTGCTCTGGTGGAGTGTTGTAGAGGGAGGGAATGTATTAATGTATTCTACTATTTAAAGAAAAGGCCATGCCCTGACCGGTTTGGCTCAGTGGATAGAGCGTCGGCCTGTGGACTGAAGGGTCCCAGGTTCGATTCTGGTCAAGGGCATGTACCTTGGTTGTGGGCACATCCCCAGCAGGGGGTGTGCAGAAGGCAGCTAATCGATGTTTCTTTCTCATCGATGTTTCTAACTCTCTATCCCTCTCCCTTCCTCTCTGTAAAAAATAAATAAAATATATTAAAAAAAGGAAATTAATATCTGATTAATATTGCATGAATTTGTTTTTTAGACAGGTTTTTATATTTCTCAGTAAAATTTGTGGCCTTAGCTTTTTAAAGTTTCTTCCTGTATGAGAACAATTATTTGTTTGCTTTGTTGTTTATCAAATGACAGATTTGTGAATTTTGCTTATTTCCCTTTAGTGTGAACTTCTAATGATATCGTTCCTAAGATATTCAGCCGAAATCTCAGGTTGATACTTGCAGTTTAATTTAGTTGTGTTGTAGATTTATGTTTAGTGTGACTTTGCTGTATTGAGACATTTTGGGGGAGTTAAAATTAATTTCTTTACTTTAGCCCTTACTACCTGGTATATTAACTGTTAGAAACTTTATGAAAATCTAACTCCCCAGACCTCTTTATCACCTTCTCCCTGATCTGGGCTGCCTCTCTTCATTCTGGCCAACTGCCAACTGCCAATTTCACATCCCAGGATGCCTCACCCAACTCCTCTTGCCCTGAGCTGAACATTGGAGTTACAGTCTCCACATTTCTGAGGAGAGAGGTACTAATGGGTGGCTTCCTCAAATTTTCTGCGTATCCTGTGTATGTTTGTGTTTTTAATAGATAAGTAAAGATTGCATTTGGGGACATTTAATTGCTTGATATTGTCATGTCAGATACAGTTGTGCCCCTTACTGGTATGAATGACTTTGATCAAATTAACTTCTTGTGCATCAGCTTCTTTCTCTTTAAAATAGGGATAAGAAGAAGAAATATATTTGGCTTGTGTCTATAGGATGTCTGCCATTTCATAGCTGTACATTAGGCCATATATCTCCGTGCCTCAGTTTCCTCATCTACAATAATAGGCCTCTACCTCACATGAGGTAACCTATGTAAAGGTATTATAAAGATAATACATACATATATGTGTGTGTGTGTGTGTGTGTGTGTGTGTATCCTATACAATCCTATATAATAAAGAACTAATATGCTAATTATACCAAACAGCAGAATGACCTTCTGGATGACTGTCTGGATGACCTTCTGGACAAAGTGGGGTTGTGAGGGCCAGCTGAGACTGTGAGGCCCGATGCACGAAATTTGTGCAAGGGTGGGGTCCGGCCAGCCAGCCCCTCCCTGGTTGAACTCCCGGTCGAACTCCCAGTCGAGGGGACAATTTGCATATTAGCCTTTTAGTATATAGGATAGTAAGTCAGATTTGATGATGGTTGTGTTTAACTTGAGGCATCTCTATGCATCCAGTTATAATTTTTGACTTTCTCCCAGATTTGTGGAAACTACTTCTGATCAATCAAGTCAAAATTTTGGTGACTACAACTCAAATTTAAAATTGGTTCAAGGTAACCTTGGCTGGTATGGTTCAGTTGGTTGGGCATCCTCCCATGCACTGAAAGGTTGCTGCTTGGATTCCCAGTCAAGGGCACATGCCAGGTTATGGGCTCAATCCTCTGCAGGAAGCAGCCAATTCATGTTCTGCTCTCCCATTGATGTTTCTCCCTCTCTCTCTCTAAAAAGCAGTTTTAAAAATCTTCAAAATAAATAAAGTAAAATTGGTTCAAGGTCAGTAATATAAAGAACTAGTAAGTATGTGGCTTAATGAGTTGACAGGAGATTTAAGTTATTCAGTTGATGTGTCCAGGTGTTGTAAAGGGTCTAAAGCAGTGGTTCTCAACCTTCCTAATGCCGCGACCCTTTAATACCAGCCGTGGGCAAACTACGGCCCGTGGGCCGGATCCGGCCCGTTTGAAATGAATAAAACTAAAAAAAAAAAAAAAAGACTGTACCCTTTTATGTAATGACTAGAAGCCCGGTGCACGAAATTCGTGCACTGGGGGATGGAGTTCCCTCAGCCAAGCCTGCCCCTCAGTGGATGTCCTACTGATGGCCACAGTCTGGCAGCAGAGGCTCGGTGCAGCCGTCCCCATGTGTGTGTGTGTGTCTGCTGGGGGCCTGCCCCCAGCCCCGCCACATAGGCTCCGAGCAGTTGCCGGGTGTGTGTGTCCACTGGTGGTCTGTTCCCAACCACATTGGAAGCTCAGAGTGGGCGCTGTGTGTGTGTGTGTGTGTGTGTGTGTGTGCGCATCTGCTGGAGGCCTACCACCAGCCACACCCTGAAGGCTTCAAGCAGGCGCCCCTCTCTGTTGATCACTCAGGCTCCTGGCCTCCACTGCATGTTGTACTCTCCCCTGAGCTGTGGCCAGGGTGGGGCGCCCTTCCCTACTGTGGGATTCCCAGGGATACCTAGGGAAAGGCACACACGGGGGCTGGCTGCAGGCCGCCCTTTCCTGCTCCGTGATCGCTGCTGCATCCCACAGGCAGGTGCACACAGGGGCTGGCTGCAGGCTGCCCTTTCCTGCTCCGTGATCGCTGCTGCGATCCCACGGGCAGGTGCACACAGGGGCTGGCTGCAAGCCGCCCTTTCATGCTCTTGATCGTGGCTGCGATCCCACGGGCAGATGCTCACAGGGGCTGGCTGCAGGCCGCCCTTTCCTGCTCCGTGATCGAGGCTGTGATCCCACGGGCAGGTGCACACGGGAATGCGGGTCCAGGGCAATCCGCCAGGCCTGGTCTGCCAGTGGGTTGGGGGCGTGAGTGAGGGCAATCGCCCCCTCCCCCCACCCTCTCCCCGCTCTCACAGGTTGGGGGCGTGACTGCGGGCGGACGCGGCAGCCACCCCGCCAGCCTGGGTCTGCCCGCGGGAATGCGGGTCCCTGGCAACCTGCCAGCCCCAGTCTGCCAGCGGGAGCAGGTTGGGGGCGATCAGGCGGGTTGGGGCGTGAGTGCGGGCGATTGCAGCAGCCGCCTCCCCAGCCCTCGTCTGCCAGGGGTGGGGAGGGGGGAGCGGGTTGGGGGTCTCTGCCTCCCCAGCCTTGGTCTGCTGGCAGCAGCGGGTCTGGGGGGCGTGACTGGGTGGAAGCCGAAGCCGCCAGGCCAGCCCCGGTCTGCTGGTGGGAGAGCCGGTTGGGGTCTTGGCCAGTTGGGGACAGCTGCGGTCACGCCCCGCCAGCCCTGGGTTGGGTCGCCCACCATCCAGGTCACAGATAGCACGATGGCGCTGCCCCATCCTGCCGGCAATATGCAAATTAGCCGCCATCTTGGTTGACAGCTAATTTGCATATTGCCGGTGATTAGCCAATGGGAAGGGTAGCAGTCGTACGCCAATTACCATGTTTCTCTTTTATTAGTGTAGATGTTTACTTTGAATTTATATTAGTTCACACAAACACTCCATCCATGCTTTTGTTCCGGCCCTCCGGTCCAGTTTAAGAACCCATTGTGGCCCTCGAGTCAAAAAGTTTGCCCACCCCTGCTTTAATACAGTTCCTCATGTTGTGGTGACCCCCAATTTCATTGTTACAAATTGAACATAATTAAAGCATAGTGATTAATCACAAAAACAACATGTAATTATATACGTGTTTTCCGATGGTCTTAGGCGAGTCGTTCGACCCCCAAAGGGGTCGCGACCCACAGGTTGAGAACCACTGGAAAGGGACGAAAATAAGGCTGAGGTTGGCGATGGGAAGAAACATCCCTATAGAAATCTGTAAATGAGTCTTTTGTTTCCTTTCGTCCCCCTCTTCCACAGTTGATTATAAATTTCAAACAGAAGAATGTTCAAAGAATTGTCCAATGAACACATATTCTTAGCACTTAGTTTCTAATATTTTCTTTTTTTTTTTTTTTAATATATTTTATTGATTTCCTACAGAGAGGAAGGGAGAGGGATAGAGAGTTAGAAACATCGATGAGAGAGAAACATCGATCAGCTGCCTCCTGCACATCTACTGGGGATGTGCCCGCAACCCAGGTACACGCCCTTGACCGGAATCGAACCCGGGACCCTTCAGTCCGCAGGCCGACGCTCTATCCACTGAGCCAAACCGGTTTCGGCTCTAATATTTTCTTTAACAAATAAATATTCATCTTATTTTTGGGATGTATTTCAAAGTAAGTTTAAGACTTAAATCTCAGAATACTTCTAAATACTTCAGCATACATTGCAGGAACTAAAATATTGCTTTTTAATTTAGCAAGAGTTTACATGTAGTAAAATGTAAAATTGTTAGGTGTGTACCATTTAATAATTTGACAGATGTTTACATCTGTGTAACCCAAACGCCTGTCGAAGTGTTGAACATTTCCAATCCTCCAGAAAGTTTACTCATGCTCCTTCCCAGATAATACTCGCTGCCTCCTACCCCTGGAGCAATCACTATTCTCATTTTTTTCACTATGTTGGTTTTCCTTGTTCTAAAACTTCACATCAATGCAGTTATTCAGTGTGTGTTTATTTTTGTCTGACTGTTATGAATAAGCTAATGTGAACATTTTTATACCTTTTTTGTAGACATGTTTATTTTTCTTAGGGTAGATACTTAGAAGTGGAGGTGGGAGTAACATTTTATATTCCTACCAACAGTGTGTGGGCATTTCTGTTACTGCGCATCCTTACCAGTAGTTGATTGTCATTTTTCAAACTGTAGCCATTCTGCTTTGTGTATGGTGTGGTATATCATTGTAATTTGAAACCTTTGCTTCTCCTTAGGCTTCAAAGAAATTCTCCTATGTTATCTCCTGGAAGATATTAATAGTTCTTCTATGAATTTTTTTTAAAATTTATTTTTTAAAAAATCTTTATTGTTGAAAGTATTCCATATGCACCCCCCCTTCACCCCTTCTAGCCCACCCCCACCTTAACCACCCTATTGTCTGTGTCCAGTGGGTTATGCATATATGCATACAAGTTCTTTGGTTGATCTTGTCCCACCCATCCACCCTCCCGTGCCTTCCGTCTATTCAATATTTCTATGTCTCTGGATCTATTTTGTTCAACAGTTTGTTTTGTTCATTAGATTCCACATATGAGTGCGATCATGTGATACTTGTCTTTCTCTGATTGGCTTATTTCGCTTAGCATAATATTCTCCAGGTCTCTCCATGCTGTCTCAAAGGGTAAGAGATCCCTATTTTTTACTGCTGCATTCCATGGTGTAGATATACCAAAGGTTTTTTATCCACTCGTCTACTGATGGGGGCTTGGGCCATTTCCAGATCTTAGCTATTATAAATTGCACTGCTATGAACGTAGGGGCGCATACATTTTTTCTGATTGCTGTTTCTGGATTCTTAGGATATATTCCTAGAAATGGGTTCACTAGGTCAAATGGCAATTCCATAATTAATTTTTTGAGGAGATGCCATACTGTTTTGCATAATGGCTGCAGCACTCTGCATTCCCACCAGCTAGTGTATTAGGGTTCCCTTTTCTCCACATCCCCCCAGCACTTGTCATTTGTTGATTTGTTGATGGTAGCTATCCTGATGAGTATGAGATGGTACCTCATTGTCGTTTAGATTTGCATCTCAGATGATTAGTGACTTTGAGCATTTTTTCGTGTCTCTTGGCCATCTATTTATTTATTATAGAGCCTTTACCCATTTTTAAATTGGATTGTTTGTTTTCCTTTTGTTAAGTTTTATGAGTTCCTTATATATTTTGGATAATAACCCTTTATGAGATGTATAATTGCCAAATATGTTCTCCTATGCAGTGGGCTTCCTTTTCATTTTGTTGATGGTTTCTTTTGCTGTGCAGATGCTGTTTATTTTGATGTACTCCCATTTGTTTATTTTTGCCTTAGTTTTCTTTCTTGTTCTTTTTGAAAGCTGCCTTCTTTTGTGTTAATTGAATGTTTGTTAGAATTCCAATTTAATTACTTGTTGGCTTTTTATCTCTGTCTCTTTATGTTACTTGTTCCTCTTGGGATTATGATATATGTTCTTTTTACATTCCACTTTGTGTTAATTTTGTACCACTTTCTGTGAAAATTTAAGAATCTTGCAACTTTATAGTTTGATTTACCACCCCTCTTCCTTGGCATTTTATTGCTGTAATTGTTATTTGTATTACATTTAGATAAATAGTCTAGAAATCTATCATATATAATTTTTGCCTTACACAGTTAAAGAAATTAAGAGAAAAAAATGTGGATTTTAAAAAAATGTTTGCTCCCTTGTTTTCCATTTCTTCCAGAAATCTGAGTTTCCATTTAGTATCATTTCCATTCATCCTGAAGAACCTGTAGAGCAGATTTTATGGCAACAGATTCTCTTGGTTTTCTTTTCCCTAAAAGAGTCATTATTTTCCTTTTTTGGGTGGTAGGGTTTGACTTTTTTTACTGAGTTGTGATTTATGTATACTGAACCTCATCTATTTGAAGTATTCAGGTTGTTTTTGTTGGCAGTGAACTCCCTCCTCTGTGCTGGGCAACAGCGGAAACTCTTTAGTCTTTGTTGGCTACTTGATGTCTGGTCTGCCTTACAGACATTTAGTTTACAGTTCTGCCAGAGAATTGGACAGTTTATATGCTGACTTGGGAACCCTTCTGTGGTTCTTCAATCCTGTATCTCCCTTCATTTTCTAACTGCTGTGGTCACCTCTCTGTCCTCTGATTTCTCAGCCAACACCTTAGCAGTTTTCTTTCTGAATTTCAACTATCCATTGGCACCAACTCATAAAGAAAACAAAAGAAGCTCACTCAGTGCTCTTCTTCCAAGTGTCTTATCCCCTCCGGTTTCTGCTTGTTTGTGGTTGCTCTCCAGTGTTTTGTTTGTTTTTTTTAATATATTTTATTGATTTTTTTACAGAGAGGAAGGGAGAGGGATAGAGAGCCAGAAACATCGATGAGAGAGAAACATCGATTAGCTGCCTCCTGCACACTCCCCACTGGGGATGTGCCCGCAACCAAGGTACATGCCCTTGACCGGAATCGAACCCGGGACCCTTGAGTCCGCAGGTCGACGCTCCATCCACTGAGCCAAACCGGTCAGGGCTGCTCTCCAGTGTTTTTAGATAGCTGTTTTTAATCATTTGTCCAAAGTTTATAATTGTTATCTGTCAGAGCATTGGTGAGATATGAACTACTCCACTATTAGCAGAAGGGGAATTCTTTTTTGTCTGTTGTAAATGTGAGTCATTTGAGACTTGGGGTGGCCTTTGCTATATTGGGATAAAAACCAAGGCAGTTCACCAAAGTTATTAGTACTGACATTTATTAAATGCTTGCTTTACATGCCAGAACAATGTATAACTTTGTGTTTCATGTTAATATCACAACTATGGTATATTATTTTTTCCTAATTATGACCATTTAGGAAATTGGTGTTGAGGGCAGTTAGGTTCACAGACTCACATGGCTGGCTTGTGGCAGGGATTCAAGTCTTGTTTAGTTTGATTTAAGAGCTCACATTGTTAACATTGTGTGGTGCTACCTTCTTTTTATTCTAAAGTTGCCTGTAATTATATAAATTCTACCTGAAAACAACAGATAAAAGAATGACATGAAAGATGAACTATATAATTTTAAAACATACTGTGTTTTAGGAAATGGAAGTACCAGTATTACCGAATATCTCTCTACCCATCACCAGTTCTTCACTGCCTACCTTCAATTTTAGTTCCTCGGTGATTACAACTTCTCTATCACCAATTAGTCCTGCACAGTCATTAACAAATAAGGTATAAAACCATTGTACAAATAGAGATGTTTTTTATTTTTCTTACTGTTTATTTTAAAAAATCTAGTATCAGTTTAAAGCTGTAATTAATTTTCACTATAGAAATAACTCAGAGTAAGAAGATGAAAATGGTGTCTTGCTTTTTTTAAAAAGTGTACATTATAATGGGATTTGTTATAATGGGAGTGCTCTTCAATTCTTATACAATGCATTAAAGAGATATTGTTCCCAATGTTTGCAGTTAAGATACTTTGTGTATAAGAATAGATTTATGTTTTTTATTTTTCAAGTAGGATTAATGTCTTTAATCTGTTCCTGAAATTTTTATGCTTTTGTTTTGGCTTTTAATTTTTCTGAACATAGCTTATGAATGTTATTTTTCTTTAGACAAATATCCATGTCTAAAATAGTGTATACTCCTCTTCCAACAGGAAGCCAAATTTTATAGCAGTTACTTTTAAGTATTTTTCAGAAGTTAAAAAGTGTTTGTTTTTAATCTAAAGGGGGCATTTGGCTTCTTTGGAATAACTTGCTTAAGGTCTGTATTATTGTCAGTTTCTTTTCCTAAAAAGCTCTTTATGTATTTTTTTTTTTTAATGATTCGGAAAACCAGGTACAAATGACCTCTCCAAACAACACAAACAGTCCTATGTTTAGATTTTCATCTCCAATTGTAAAATCTACAGAGGCAGATGTACTACCTCCATCATCTGTAAGTAGCAAACAAGGAATATTTCATATTTATTTATTTCAAAGGCATGCTGTATTTTTATCAAATCTAAGATGCCACCAGTGGTAAGAAATAACCATTATTTTTCTTCCAAGTTAAAAACAATTACAACAGAAAACTTGAATGAGTGAACACGTGTATTTTTCACTGTGTGCATATACACATACACACACAAGCATGTGCGTTTTCTCATGTACCATTTGAAAGTTAAGATGCAGACTTCTTAATTACCTTAATACTTTACATGTATCCCCTAAGTAAAAGAACATTTCTTTGCATATTCACAGTACAGTTATGCCCACAAAATTTAACGTCGTATAATAATAACAGTTCATTTTCAGATTCCCCCATCGGTTCCAGATTGTCCTCTAATTGTTGCTTTGTTTTCTCTTGGCCCTAGATACAATTAAGATTAGGGACTAATCAATTAAATCATAGTGCATTTAGTTAATGTTTCTTGAATTGTCTTTAACCTAGATAAGTTTTGGATTTTTGTTTCATAAGATATATTTGTGGTTTTTTGTAATAGAAATCAGTATTTTGGGTAAGAATAATAAGTTCAGCATTTAAGTTGCCCCACTCTTATTTGGCACGTGTGTTATTTTGACCTGTTGCTCTCTGTTTTTTACTCTGTCCTTGTTTTCTGTCAATTGGATGTTCCAGATCATTTGTAGTTTCCCTGCTGCGTGCCTGAAATCTGTCTGTTGTTCAGAAAGTTTCAAGCTTTTTATTAGAAAATGACATTTAGAGACCCAGATGTGGCCATTAGGAACACATTATTTATATACTGCTTTGAAAGGAAAATTGCCTTAGAGATTAAAAATGCTGCTGTTAAACTGTGACCCACAATTTATTACAAGAAGCATTCAAATTTTAAAGATGATAAAATGTGATAAACTGTGAATCTTAGAATAAGTGAAATTCAACATTTTTTTCACTTGGAATTTAAAGAAGCTCTATATTTGAAAGGATAACTTTTTTCTTTGCAGATTGGATTTACATTTAGTGTGCCTGTTGCAAAAACAGTAGAACTTTCTGGCTCTAGTACTGTTTTAGAACCAATTACAAGTAGTGCAGGTAAGTAAAAACGTTTCATAAATTTTTACATAAAAATAGTTGCATGCATTAAATTAATATTTCAAAAAAGTTTCCCCTTTGGCAGTTCTTATAAGTCAGTGGTTCTCAACCTTCCTAATGCTGCGACCCTTTAATACAGTTCCTCATGATGTGGTGACCCCCAATTTCATTGTTACAAATTGAACATAATTAAAGCATAGTGATTAATCACAAAAACAATATGTAATTATATATGTGTTTTCTGATGGTCTTAGGTGACCCCCGTGAAAGGGTCGTTTGACCCCCAGGTTGAGAACTGCTGTTATAAGTGCTTTCATTTGAATGAAATTTGGTCTGAAAAGCAAACGAGCAATCAACCATTAAAAAAAATATCCTCACTGGAGGATATGTTTTTATTGATTTTAGAGAGGAATAGGGGGAAGGGAGAAAAAGAGAGAGAGAGAGAAACATTGATGTGGAGAGAAACATCGGTTGGCTGTCTCCCATATGTATCCCTGCTGGGGATTGAAACCTTTTGGTGTATGGGACAATGCTCCAACCAACTGAGCCACTGGCCAGGGTTAATACCAGCCTTTTGACATGTTTTTTAGTAATTATTCTCAGAGATACTTAGCTCCCTAAATGTAAATGTTAACAGTTTAATTGTGAGGGGGATAGTCACAATAGCAAATTTATCTATTGTCTCTTTTCAGTCAAATTAAGTATATTAATGAAGTCATATAAGAAATTCAATAGATTACTTCTTTAGGTTTACTGTTCAGTTCACAGCATTTTTATGTATGAGGGTTATGCTGGCCTCTGCAAATAGTAATACATAATTTCTGAACTCAAGAAATGTGCATAGCCCTGGCCAGGTGGCTCAAGAAGTTGGCGTGTTATCCCAGGCACCAAAAGGTTCCAGGTTTGGTTCCCAGTCAGGCACATACCTGGGTTGCAGTTCTATCCCCAGTCAGGGTATGTATGTATGGAAGGCAACCGATTGATGTTTCTTTCACACATGGATGTTTCTCTCTCTGTCTCTTTCTCCCCCACCCCTCTTCCTCTATCTCTAAAAAAAAAAAGAAAAAGAAAAAAAAAACCTCAAGTGAGGATTAAAAAAGAAAGAAATGGGCTTAATTGAAGGGAGATGATGAATAATCAGATGATTATTATTTTATTGGTTTATTTAAAATATTTATTTTTCAACTTCAGTTGACATACAGTATTATGTTAGTTTCTGGTATTTAGACATTTATATAACTTATGAAGTGGTCACCCCGATAAATCTAGTACCTATATGATCTCATATTTTGTTATTACAATATTACTGACTATAATCCCTTTGCTATACTTTACCTCCCTGTGACTATTTTATTTCCACCAATTTGTACATAATCCCCTTCCCTTTTTCACCTACCTTCCCTCCCCCTGCCCAGTTTGGTAACCATCAAAATGTTCTCTGTATCTCAGTTTGTTTCTGTTTTGTTTGTTTGATTTTCTGTTCATCCATTGATGGACATTAAGGTTGTTTCCACCTTTTGGCTATTGTAGACTGTGCTGCTGTGAATATACATGTACATGTATTTGTTTGAACACTGGTTTCAATGTTTTGGGGTTGGGGTATATATATATCTAGGAATGGAATTGATATGCCAATGGTCTTTTGAGGAAACCACAAAGTTGTTTTTCTCAGCAGATAGCTCATTTCACATTCCCACTAGCAGTGTATGAGGGTTCAAATTCTTTACATTTTTATGACTCTTACTACTTTTTAAGGTTTTTTATAGCCATCCATTTGCATTCCCATAGTGATTAATGGTGTTGACCCTCTTTGAGATGCTTGTTGGCTCTTTACATATGTTCCTGGGAGAAATGTCTAGTCAGGTCTTAACCATTTTAAAATTGGTTTGTTCCTGTTGCTGAGATGTAAGCATTTTTGTATAGTCTGGATACTGTATCCTTATTAGACATGAGTTATGAGTAATTTCTCCAATTCAGTGGATTGTCTTTTCACATTTTTTTGATAATGTCCTTAGATGCACAAAGGTTTTTAATTTTGGTGAAGTTAAAATTATTTTTCTGCTTGTACTTTTGGTGTCATTTAAGAATCCATTGCTAAATCTCTGGTCATGAAGGTATACCTCCTAGGTTTTCTTCTAAGAGTATTATGGTTTTCTTATATTTAGATCATTGATCCATTTTGAATTAAGTTTTATTTATAGTGTGAGATATATAGGTAGGCAGGATTTGTTTTGAAACTACTTTTTAACTGAACAACACTCAAGAAAAACCTGGTTATTTATATTTTGTTATAAAAAATTTCAAACATTCTCCAATATTGAATGGTAGACTGATTCCCCATATACTCTTTTTTTAAAAAAAATATATTTTATTGATTTTTTTACAGAGAGGAAGGGAGAGGGATAGAGAGCTAGAAACATCGATGAGAGAGAAACATCGATCAGCTGCCTCCTGCACACCTCCCACTGGGTATGTGCCCGCAACCAAGGTACATGCCCTTGACCGGAATCAAACCTGGGACCTTTCAGTCTGCAGGCTGATGCTCTATCCACTGAGCCAAACCAGTTAGGGCTCTCCATATACTCTTTACCTAGCTTTACCCTTTCGATTTTATGGCCAATCTTGTCTGTCTCTCCTCCCTTCCCTCTTTACTACCTTTCCCTCTTAGACATACAAACACACCTATCAGGTTACTTGGAAACAGTTCCACACATAATTTCATATATAAACAGAAACGCCCCCCTTAAAAATATAACCACAAAACTATTATCATATATAGATTTCTTAAGTAAAGGATATGTTCATTTTGGAAAATATAAAAGTAAAAGCAATAAATAAAAGACACTCATCATTAGCAGCACCATTACTCTTTAGATGGAAACATTCAAAATCTTTTGCACTTTCTAACCTGTTTTTACCCATAACTATGCTTTCAAGAATGATTGTTTTGTGGCTGTGTAGCATTTCATGTCAACATTCTGTAATTTATGTAATCAGCCCCTAATTAAGCATTTATCTACCTTCCAGGTTTTCATTGTTAACTGAAAGATAGTTTCAATCATAGGGTGAATTTCTAGAAATGAAATAACTGCTTTAGTTGAATATTTTTTAATCAATAGTGTAAATTGCTATGTAATTGATTACATATTTCATGAGGGGTAGCTGCTTGCCCCAGTTGCCATACCTCCTTTTTTTTTTTTTTGTATTTTTATTTATTTCAGAGAGGAAGGGAGAGGGAAAGAGAGATAGAAATATCAATGACGAGAGAGAATTGATTGGCTTCTGCCTGCATACCCTCACACTGGGAATAGAGCCTGCAATCCGGGGAATGTACCCTGAATCAAACCCTGACCTCCTGGTTCATAGGTTGATGCTCAACCACTGAGCCACACCAGCCGAGTGCCATATCTTCTTCAGTGTTTCAACTTGGTTTTCTTGATTACCAGTAATAATTATAGTTTATATTTTTTGCCCATTTGGAGGAGAGAGATGTATAGTGTGGGAAATAGTATTTTTACTTCCTTATAATGGCAGTTTAACCCTGTATTATTAAGTAATTTTTTCATTATCTTTGAATTTCACACTTTTAAAATGATAATTTAGAAGTTGATTCAAATTGTCTTTACAAAATCTTTTTTTTTTTTTAATTTTTAAAATCTTTATTATTGAAAGTATTACATATGTCTGTCCTCTTCGTTCCCCTTTTGACCTCTCTAGCCTGCCCCCAACCCTTCCCCAAGCCTTTACCACCCTTTGTCTGTGTCCATTTTACAAAATCTTTTTAATGCATTTAACTTGAGTCCAGTGTTTTTTCTAGGTATAATATCTTTTATAATTAAAAAAATATTACAGCTCAAGATATCACTGCAATGAACAGTAGAAGCTGTAAGAAGCCAGATGAAGATTCCGAGGGCCTTTTTAGACCTGCAAAAACCCTGAAAGAAGGAAGTGTCCTAGATGTTCTGAAAAATCCGGGTAAGATAATGGCTGCCCTTGAGATAGTCTAAATTTTTAATTACAAACTCATGATCTTATTTTAATGTCATTTGTGGTATACTTTAGGCTTTAAGAGAATTATGGCTAATTTGATAG
Source organism: Myotis yumanensis (assembly GCF_028538775.1). Lineage (NCBI taxonomy): Eukaryota > Metazoa > Chordata > Mammalia > Chiroptera > Vespertilionidae > Myotis > Myotis yumanensis. The sequence continues at coordinate 79,192,369 of NW_027223753.1, forward strand.
GAGATTGACTTTTGAATATAGATGTAATCAAATGTTACTCTTTTAGGGGAAAGATCTTAGAAACTCTGCTTATTTCTCTAGAATTCAAGGACTTTGTACTAAAATGAAATTTGTAAGAGGAAGTATAGAAGGAGAAAATGAATTGCCTATTAATAGAGATAGGCCAATATTGAATGAAAGTAAATAAACAAACTTGATGATGATATACTTGGACATTTCTTTCTCACCAGTGTGTTGAAACTGCCATGTTGTTCTCAGATTATTACTATACTAGAGGCCCGGTGCACGAAATTCGTGCACTGGGGATGGGTGGGGGGTCCCTTAGCCCAGCATGTGCCCTCTTGCAGTCCGGGACCCCTCCCTTGTTACTGCCCACCTGCTTGCTGCTTCCTACGGCTTGGCTTGCTGCTCCTTAGTTCTGCCACGAAGGCCTTGGGTCTGCTGGGTGCCGGGCCTGCGGGTTTGTGTCTCTGATACCCCCAGCAGCCCCAGCACCAAGGTGGCGGGCCTTGGGGCTGCTGGGTACAGGCCCCCCATTGCGTGTTTGTGTCTTCTATCAGGCCCCCAGCAGCCCCAGCAGCCCCAGCACCACCTAAATAACTTAAGGGAAACTTTATTTAGTCTTCTTTTAAAAGCAATCTAGTTTAAAAATGAGTTGCAGTTAAGACAGAACAAAGAACATGGTACCTAAGAGTGAGATAGACTGACAGAGGAGAGGCTGGGCACTGGTCAGGGGCTTACATGCCAACTGTTCTCCACCTGAGAAATGATGTAAAATCGGTGTCTTTAGTTTTCTGCTTAATCGTCTTCTCCAGCACTGAGGTCAGAGGAGCCGCCTTCCAGCCTGTAGGCTGCTTCTCAGAGTCAAAATTTTCGCCATAGGCCTCTGCCTAGGACAGGACCTCTGCACCCCCAGGGTGCATAAACACACAGGGCTTCCATCAGGCTCTGCTGATCCCCGGGCGGGAGGCCTCTTGGCTCCGCTGATCCCGGGGCGGGAGGCCTCTCGGCTCCGTTGATCCCAGAGCCGGGAAGCCTCTGGGCTCCGCTGATCCAGGCGGCCGGGAGACCTCTCGGCTCCGCTGATCCCGGGGCCGGGAGGCCTCTCGGCTCCGCTGATTCCGGGGCCGGGAGGCCTCTCGGCTCCATTGATCCCGGGGCCAGGAGGCCTCTCGGCTCCGCTGATCCCGGCCTGGCTGCGGTCGCCATCTTGGCTGACAGTTAATTTGCATATACTCACTGATTAGCCAATGAAAAGGGTAGCGGTCGTACGCCAATTACCATGTTTCTCTTTTATTAGTGTAGATATATAGTAATATATATATATATATATATATATATCAAAGCCAACAAATGTACTGATTCTAACATATATAAAAGACAGTACTCATTTGAAACAAGATATGCAAGCTAGTATATAATAATTTGAAGGCAATGACTAGAAATCCTCAAAATAGGAATAAGTTTTTAGTTTGAAAATCAGAGAGTATAGTCACAAGTTTGATTGTGATGTGTACTGTAATAATATAAAGGTGTTTATAAGATAACCTAGTAGCTCAAAAAGAATTTAAACCCAGCAAAGATGTTCATGTATGATTGAGTAGAAATTTTAAAATAAAGCTGGCTTCTACAACAAGATTTAGAAGGATTAGTTTTTTTTTAATTATAGTTGAGTATACTGCATACAGGAGTCTTAATAATTTAGATGATTTTACACAGTTATGGTAGAACTCCAAAATGCCTGTACTAGAGTTAACCAAATAGTTAGGTAAGCATCAAATTCTTATAGTTTATCTTCTTTAAGTTATACTTTGTATTCATAATGTCCACACCTTCTCCCCCCCACCCCCCCTTTTTAAAAATATGTTTTATTGATTTTTTACAGAGAGGAAGGGAGAGGGATAGAGAGTTAGAAACATCGATGAGAGAGAAATTTCAATCAGCTGCCCCCTGCACACCCCCAACCGGGGATGTGCCAGCAACCAAGGTACATGCCCTTGACTGGAATCGAATCCGGGACCTTTCAGTCCGCAGGCCGACACTCTATCCACTGAGCCAAACTGGTTAGGGCCACACCTTCTCCCTTTTAACTTTTTTTAAATAGCAAGAATTTGAGGAGATCATATCTTCTTTTGAAGGAGAAATTAGGAAAATTGGAAAAAGTGGGAGGAATAGAAATCTGTAATACTTTGGGGTGGTTACTATTAAAATTTTGACAACCTTAGTGACTCAAGTTAATCATGAACAAAATGTTGACCACTGGGCGTAACTGAGATATGTGGGATTATTTTGCCATTATGTTAAAAATAGCCCTAGACTGAATTATTTCTTGGTAGCAATAGAAAATCTCTAACAACTTTCTATATCTTTTTCCCCTCCCAATTTTCTTTTCCTTTGGTGCTGAAGGCAGGAGAAACAGGGTCACTGGGTTTGTTTGTATGAATAAAATAAAAATTAATTGGTTCAAAGGAAAAAATTGAAACGTCATTCCCACAAGTGAAGTATAGTTTCAGTGAATCAATTTAATGACCACAGTTTTAGTGTAGTACAAAAACTTAATCTTCCTATTATTCCCTCATGGTTCTACATGAATACCTTAGTTGTCTAAATATATCTTCAGAGGTTACAAAAAGGTATACTTACAATGTGATAGGCTCTGAGATTATATTGGAGAGATATTTGAAGCAATTTTGTTAGAATCAGTGTTTGGTAACTTTGCATAGGCCTGTATTTGAGTAGCATGGGCTTGTACTCCATTAGGATTGACTGGATCTTAATAAGTTTTGTATTTCTAGGCCTTACCATATGGTTTGGTATATCTCTGTTGGAATTTTATCATTTGTCATTGAATTGTTGATTTTTTAAAGCTCTCTATGAGTTTAGTATCATTATAAAATAATTTTTACCACTCTGTGGTACTTTGGAGGGACATCTGCCCAGTGACCATATACCTACACAGCTCAGCTGGTTTTTACCGAAAGTAAAGGATACCACAGTAGTGGATTATGATGGGACAAAATTTGAAAATTAGATTTTAAAGTCATTGGGTATAGCCTGGGGAACACTCAAAAGGAGAGACAGGTGGGGGAAGAAGGCTACGAATGTAGGTCAGTGTTGCAGAAATGTAGAGTGTAGCAAGACACTCCACAAGACATTGATGACAATAGTATAGATCAATTATTATAATTAAAGCCTTAAATTAGGTTTTTGTTGACTTATAATAAATAGAAATTCCCTAGAAGAGGAAGGTGATATATTATAAATAAAACATCTGTTGTAGAATTTTAACTAGGTCTAAGTATCCCTTATTATTTACTAGAGGCTTGATCGCACGAAATTCGTGCAAGAGTAGGCCTTCCTTCCCCCAGCTGCCAGCACCAGTTTCCCTCTGGCACCCAGGACTTGGGCTTCCCTCATAGCTCCAGCTTCATCCGGAAGGTCATCCGGAAGGATGTCCAGTCTAATTAGCATATTATTCTTTTATTATTATAGATGCTATTAATTAATAGTGCTTAGGTAAAAATTACCTTAAGTAGTCCATTTTGGATTATAATAACTCAGCAATAAGGTAAATGTGTTCCAGTAATAATATTTCAGTTAATGGTTTGATTAGAAAACATTCCCTAACTTTTTTTTTTTTCCAATTCTCCCTACCCTATAGGTTTCACATCACCGAAGGCAGATTCTCTTGCTGCTATTTCTACCACCACAAGCCCGGTAGTTTATACAAGACCAGCAATAAGTAGCTTTTCTTCTAGTGGAATCGGGTTGGGGGAAAGTTTAAAAGCTGGATCATCATGGCAGTGTGATAGTTGTCTACTCGAGAACAAAGTTACAGACAGCAAGTGTATAGCCTGTCAAGCGACAAAATCGCCACTAAGAGATACTGCTAAACAGACTGGAATTGGGACACCAAGTAAAAGTGTCAAACCAACTCTTTCTGCATCAGGGACAGGTTTTGGAGACAAATTTAAACCAGCAATAGGAACTTGGGATTGTGATACCTGTTTAGTGCGAAATAAGCCTGAAGCGATAAAATGTGTAGCTTGTGAAACACCGAAACCTGGAACTGGTGTTAAGCGTGTCCTTACATTGCCAGTGGCTTCAGAAAGTGCTGTCACCGTGGCTGCTTCATCTTCCAGCTGCACTGTGACCACTGGTTCCTTAGGATTTGCAGATAAATTCACAAAGCCCAAGAGGTCTTGGGAGTGTCCAGTATGCTGTGTTCCTAATAATCCAGAGGACAATAAATGTGTGTCCTGTATGTCTGAGAAACCAGGTACGTTAATGGCTGTTTGGAATAATTTTGCTCATTATGTTAGTAGAACATTTTAATTCTCTGTAAAACCACTAAGAACAACCTAGAATATTTTAAGTGTTTCAGGATGAGAATTTTCTCATACGTCTTAACTTTTTAAAGCTATATTGAGATTAAAATGACTTGTTTGGGGCTAGATATGTATGGTTTCTTAGGATAGGCTGTGAATGGCTACTTTGATCTTTGTATGCATTTTTATCATAAAATTTTTGTTCTTCAGGATCATTTCAAAGTTGACTGTTATAGATGCTAAAAGGTCTTAGAAGGGGGCAGTCTTTCTCAAACCTCTATACAGAATAAAATATTAGTCTCTTTTTCTCTAAATAAAAGTGAGGATGGCTAGTGGTCATTTCCAGGGAAGACTTTATTAATGGGTGGACAATATTGCTTTATGAAAAGGCTGTTGCTGAGTGTTAATGGCGATACCTGTACCTGTATGCTCTCTGCCAGAGTTTGCAATGGTAGTAAGTTACTGAATCATCAGTGAAAAAATTCTAACTTAGCTAGAAAAATGAAGTTAGGTTTGAGTTTTTTCTGTTTTTCTGTTTAAATTTTAAAGAGTTAATAAAGATTCACATCTGGAAATGACTCTTTGCTGTTTTTGTAATATTGTTATATAATTATTTGGTACAGATATATGGTGACATGAATACTAAATAAAACATATGGGTATTTTGGGAATTATATGTGTAGTTTTGTGTCTGCAATGAAAAGCTCTTGAGTTATTAGCCTAAATCTCTGTCTGAACATAAGGGGTGACCCATATATCTAATTCCTACTGGATGTCTCTGAGAATAAGATTTCAAAATCTTCATTCTGAATTACCTTTCTCTTCCCACCTGACACCCCTCCTTCCCTATTGGAGACAAATTTAAACCAGCAATTTGTTACAGGCAGGGAACTGAAATTCTGAGTTGATGGCAGAATAAAATTTTGAGTCAGGCAGTGAATTGTTGCACATAAACAAAGGAAATTCATGTATTAAAGAATGCTGATTTCATCCTATAAATGAGCCATTATTTTAAGCAGAGGAGTGATGCAGTCAGATTTGTATTGTGATAAATCACTTGGTGGCTTTTTGAAGGATAGACTTGAAGGTGACAAAATTTGGAGACCAAAGGACAGATTAGGGAGGTTGCATCAGTAATATAGGCAAAGATAATGGTAATGTGTACTAATGAAACCAAATAAGGATGGGAGGGATGTAGAATAATGTGTAGTTGAAGACATGATGATTTCAAGCTGTTGAAGTTGACTTTCAGATATATGTGAGGCCATTATACTGATAATGGACCCTCTGGCCTAAAGATACAGATTATAGTCATTAGCCCATAGTTTTCTAATAAGTCATGGGAATATAGGTGATGGAAAGTGAGTGGAGTGAATAAAGAAGATGGTCTAAAAATGGGAGCTCTGCCAACTTAAGGAAGTGGCAGGAATAAAACTTTGGAAGCTAATTTTTTAAAGGAATAACCAGAGGAAAAACATGGCACTGGTTGCTTCTTGGAAGGATGGATTTAAGGGAATAAGTCTCAATACTAAAGCTATTATTCAAGCAAACAATGAGAATATCAGTAGAAGGGTTCAGAAAAGAGAATGAAAAAGATGTGAGAAATATGTAAGGGAGGAAAAGCCATCTAATCAAGTTAATTAGTTGGATAGTGGAACTACCAACTAAGGAAGAGACCACAGGAATGAAGCACAAATTGTAGATAAAGATCAGGAAACTTGTTGGTGATTAAAGTTATCAGAGTAGATGAGAACTTGTGAGCAGTGCAATGGACCAATGATGGAACCTCAGGGAGCAGTTTTATTGGCATGATGGAAGAGAACATACCAGTAAGACATCAGATAACTGGGAGAAGTGATGACAACTGGAGAACATTTAGAGAAGTAGGGATACCAGAATGGATGTCTCACTCTTAACACAATACAGGATGGTGCAAAAGTAGGATTACAGTTGTGAGTACATGAAATAGTTTATTCTTGTATTATTATTTATTGTATTCTTTTTCATATTAACAGCTGTCAAGCTACTTTTGCCCCACCTTGTATTTCTTTATACACTGTGCTTTGCTGAGCCATCCTTGCTATGCAGCCTCCTCTCCCCATAGAACTTGCTAATTCTGCTTAAAGATTTAAATCTCACCTCTGAGGATCCTTCTCCTGCTCCTTAGTAATTTCTCCTTCCTTATACTCTGGCATTAAATCATTTATTGCTTTCCTTCTTGGTGATGGTGCTACTATGCATTTGTTTTTACTTTTCCCTTTTAAGACTGTGAGCACCTTTAGAAGTTAAGCAACATTTTATTCATCTTTTATGTTCACAGAGCCCAAGTAAATTATGGTGTTTAATAAATGTCTGTTTAGGCTAGCTTATAACAGAGATGCCATGAACATATAATAGGTGGTGTCAAGTAGAATTGCAAAGTGAATGATAGAATACTTCTATGCAAAAATGATCATTTCAAAGGCAGAGACCTGTGCTTTGAAATCTTGAATTTAATATGGTGTGGCTATATATTTTATCTATTGCGATATTGTCTACAATTTTATGTCTTAATGCTGTACTGCTTGAAGAAATTGGACAAAGATTTTTAAGGAAAATTTAGTCCTAGGCTTTGATTTATAATCATGATCTTTTTTTTAAATCATGGCTATTCAAACTTGGGGTTAAAGGGTGCTTATCTTTAAGCAAGGTGAGTATGAGCTGTTCATTTATAAGATTGAATTTTTAACAATGTGTAGTGTTTATATTTCTGGCATTTTCTCTGTCTTAATAGGAAACACTAATAATAATTGAACATTTAGACTTAGTGATGTCATTACGATACTGACATAATGTAAATGAGAATTTCCATGTGTTTCTGCATTGTTTTTAGGAAGTTCAGTACCTGCTTCAAGTAGCAGCACGGTTCCTATCTCTCTGTCTTCTGGAGGCTGCCTAGGATTAGACAAGTTCAAGAAACCCGAGGGAAGCTGGGAGTGTGAAGTGTGCCTAGTGCAGAATAAAGCAGATTCCACCAAATGTGCAGCATGTGAAAGTGCCAGGCCAGGCACAAAATCTGAGTTTAAAGGTAAGGAGTTGGTAAAGAGCTTCCTTGAATTGCCATTATAAAGTGAAATGTTTGCAAACGGCTTTAGTTTTAAATCTACTCATTCTCTACTTAATGTAATTGAGGTATTGCCCTGGACTTTTAGTTCATATCTGTCTCTGAATTAGTGGAAGGTTGAATTATTTGCTGGTCAGCAGTGAGGTATCTTTTCTGCAGCTGGGTAAATGATCTATATTTTATTATTGAGTCTGAGAGAGTTTTAGCTTTTTTAACTGTTAACAACCCATTGGCATCTAGATAAATTTCCTGTCTTTTATTTTACTGGCAATTTATACCCCTGGAACCTTATTAGAAGCAATCCAGACTTGGGCTTTGATTGTCCCAGAAAAATAACTCTCAATATTTGTTATATAAATGTAAAGGAAGAACCTCTCAAAGTAATCCGAAGGCCAGATTTTTCAGGTCTTCATATTTTTGTATGAATTATTTCATACGAGACACTAGTCAAAATTTTGAGAAATGCTTTCAGATCACTGCTATTCAGTCCATTTTAGTTCCTTTTGTAGCTGATACGTCATGGCTTCTTTTCCATATTCTCGACTTGTAATACAGTAGTTGCCATACCTTTAAATATGTCCCTTTGAGGCAGAGGTGATAACTAATCTGGTTTTTGGGACCTTTGTTTTTAGCTTTCTGTGTAATATCACTTAAGATATCTTAGAGACCATGTGGATAGCTATTTGCTTTTGAGATTCTGATACAGTTTTTCAGTTATGATTCTTAGGGAAAGAAAATAGGGTGGGTAATCATTAAAGGTGGAAATCTGAAGATGAGGGCTTACAAAGTGTGGCTGTCATTTGTCTTTATTTACATATGGGTAAGCAGAGTAATAGATAAATATCTTAGACCCTTTAATATTTCCTTTTTGAGGCAATCGGTCAAGCATTCCATTTCTAGTTTATTCATTGCAGGAAAGCATTATGAAATCAAGACTTTGATTTTGTCAATACAGTATTGTTTATCTTTTTAAATATTGTTTTCACTGATGTATTTCTGATTTTTTGATGCTAAATTTTTTTTTAAATGCTTGAGTAAATAACACATTCACAAGACTTAAAAATCAAATTATGCCGGAACCGGTTTGGCTCGGTGGATGGAGCGTCGGCCTGCAGACTGGGGGGTCCCGGGTTCGATTCCCGTCAGGGGCATGTGCCTGGGTTGCAGGCACATCCCCAGTGGGAGATGTGTGGGAGGCAGCTGATTGATGTTTCTCTCTCATCGATGTTTCTAACTCTCTGTCTCTCTCCCTTCCTTTCTGTAAAGGATCAATAGAATATATTTTTAAAAAAAAATCAAATTATGACGAGATTGACAGTGAAAAGTCTATCTCGTTCCCATTGGCTTATTTTTTTTAAATTTTGTTTTATTGCTTAAAGTATTACAAAGAGTATTACATAATGTCTCCTTTTATTTTTCCCCTTGACATTCTCCCAGCCTCCCCCCCCCCCCCCCCCCCCGCCCCAGTGTCTTGTGTCCATTGGTTATGCTTATATGCATGCATACAAGTCCTTTGGTTGATCTCTTACCCCTTCAACCCTCCCCAGGCTTCCTGCTGTAGTTTGACAGTCTATTCAATGCTGCTCTGCCTCTGTATCTATTTTTGTTCATCAGTTTTTAATGGTCTTTATTATCCATAAATGAGTGAGATCATGTGGTATTTTTCTTTCATTGACTGACTGGCTTATTTCACTTAGCATAATGCTCTCCAGTTCCATCCATGCTGTTGCAAATGGTAAGAATTCCTTCTTTTTTACAGCAGCATAGTATTCCATTGTGTAGATGTACCACAGTTTTCTAATCCATTCATCTGCTGATGGGCACTTAGGCTGTTTCCAAATCTTAGCTATGATAAATTGTGCTCCTATGAACATAGGGATGCATATGCCTTTTCTTATTGGTGTTTCTGGTTTCTCAGGATATATTCCTGGAAGTGGGATCACTGGGTCAAATGGGAGTTCCATTTTTAACTTTTTGAGGAAACTCCATACTGTCTTCCATAGTGGCTGCACCAGTCTGCATTCCCACCAGCAGTGCACGAGTGTTCCCTTTTCTCCGCATCCTCTCCAGCACTTGTCGTTTGTTGATTTGTTGATGATAACCATTCTGACAGGTGTGAGATGATACTTCATTGTTGTTTTGATTTGCATCTCTCGGATGATTAGTGACTTTGAGCAAGTTTTCATATGTCTCTTGGCTTTCTGTATGTCCTCTTTTGAAAAGTGTCTATTTAGGTCCTTTGCCCATTTTTTGATTGGATTATTTATCTTCCTTTTGTTAAGTTGTATGAGTTCCCTATAAATGTTGGAGACCAAACCCTTATCGGTGATAACATTGGCAAATATGTTCTCCCATGCATTGGGCTTTCTTGTTGTTTTGTTGATGCTTTCTTTTGCTGTGCAGAAGCTTTTTATTTTGATGTAGTCCCATTTGTTTATTTTCTCCTTAGTTTCCAATGCCTTAGGAGTTGTATCGGTGAAGAAATTGCTTCGGCATATGTCTGAGATTTTGTTGCCTTTGGATTCCTCTAGTATTTTTATGGTTTCCCGTCTTACATTTAAGTCCTTTATCCATTTAGAGTTTATTTTTGTGTATGGTGTAAGTTGGTGGTCTAGTTTCATTTTTCTGCATGTATCTGTCCAATTTTCCCAACACCATTTATTGAAGAGACTGTCTTGATTCCATTGTATGTTCTTGCCTCCTTTGTCAAATATTAATTGAGCACATTGGTTCGGGTCGATTTCTGGGCTCTCTATTTTATTCCATTGATCTATATGTCTGTTCTTGTGCCAGTACCAGGCAGTTTTGAGAACAGTGGCTTTGTAATACAGCTTGATACCTGGTATTGAGATCCCACCTACTTTGTTCTTTCTCAGGATCGCTGCAGCTATTCGGGGTCTTTTTTTATTGCAGATGAATTTTTGGAGAGTTCGTTCTAGGTCTGTGAAATACGCCGTGGGTATTTTAATGGGAAGTGCGTTGAATTTATAGATTGCTTTGGGTAGTATGGACATTTTAATGATGTTGATTCTACCAATCCAAGAACATGGTATGTTCTTCCATCTCTTTATGTCTTCCTTTATCTCTTTTTTCAACGCTCTGTAGTTTTCTGAGTAGAGGTCTTTTACCTCTTTAGTTAAGTTTATTCCTAGGTATCTTAGTTTTTTTGGTGCGATGGTAAATGGGATTGTTTTTTTAGTCTCTCTTTCTGTAACTTCACTATTGGTGTATAGAAATGCCATAGATTTCTTGGCGTTAATTTTGTATCCTGCCACATTGCCGAATTCATTTATTAAATCTAATAGTTTTTTGATGGAGTCTTTATGGCTTTTTATGTACAATACCATGTCATCTGCGAATAAGGACAGTTTTACTTCTTCTTTTCCAATTTGGATGCCTTTTATTTCTTCTTGCCTAATCGCAATGGCTAAATACTTCCAGGACTATGTCGAACAGGAGTGGTGAGAGTGGGCATCCTTGTCTTGTTCCTGTTCTTAGGGGAAATGGTTTTAGTTTTTGTCCAGTGAGTATGATGTTGGCTGTGGGTTTGTCATATATGGATTTTATTAGTTGAGATCTTCTTTTCCCACCTTGCTGAGAGTTTTTATCAAAAATGGGTGTTGGATTTTGTCGAATGCTTTTTCTGCATCAATTGATATGACTGGTTTTTTTCTCTCAATTTGTTTATGTGCTGTATCACGTTTATTGATTTGCAGATATTGTACCATCCTTGAATCCCTGGGATAAATCCTACTTGGTCATGGTGTATGATCTTTCTGATCTATTGCTGGATCCGATTTGCTAAGATTTTGTTGAGGATTTTGGCATCTATGTTCATGAGGGATATTGGCCTGTAATTCTCTTTCATTGTGTTGTCTTTACCTGGTTTTGGTATTAGGCTGATGCTGGCTTCATAGAATGAGCTTGGAAGTGTTCCTTCCTCTTGGATTTTTTGTAGTAGTCTGAGGAGGATAGGTTTTAGTTCTTCCTTGAATGTTTGCTAAAACTCCCCTGTGAAGCCATCTGGCCCATTGGCTTATTTTTAATCTTTCCTCTCCTACCAGTCAAAAGGCTATGGTTAGTCTTATTACTCTTTCAAAATTTCTTTATTCATATCATAAGAAAATATACTCTGATTCTGCACATCCTTATCTCTCTACCTTGTTTGACTAAATGCCCTACTGCCTCTGTGCTTCCTTGATTTTATCACATTAGCTTGGACATACATTTGTTCTTCATTCACAGCTGCCCAGATTGTCTATGGCATTTTGTATGGCTCTGAGTTTAGTTTGTCTTAATAAAAAAAAAAAAAAGACATAGCTGTAGGATTACTAAGAGGAAATGTGTTTGTAATTTTTCGGTACATATTGACACAATGCCTTTTATAACTTTGTGCTAATTTACACATCCACCTGCAATGTATAAAGTGTCTGTTATTCCTAGTAATACTGTTTTATCAAACTTGTCAAATCTCTGCCAGATGAAAGGGGGTGTATCTAGTTGCTGAGGATTGGGAATATAGTTCTCATGCTGAATTTTTGACAGTTTGGTTTATGTTTACTGCCATTGCTAATACTCTTCAAAATAGGCCTTTTCAGAGTTATTCGCATGTCCCTTTGGTTTTCAAGGTTTGCATTTTGTTTGAGTGGATAACATTAACTCAGTGTCTTTTTGGTGTCTTGTATTTTTGAAGGCTTTGGCACATCTTCCTCATCTTCAAACCCAGCATCCTCATCCTTCAAATTTGGTATACCGTCATCCTCTTCTGAGCCTTCTCAGACTTTACCAAGCACTGGAAATTTTAAATTTGGAGACCAAGGAGGCTTTAAAATAGGTATGTCATCAGATTCTGGGTCTTTAAACCCCATGAGTGAAGGCTTCAAATTTTCTAAACCAGTAGGAGATTTTAAATTTGGAGTTTCATCTGATTCTAAACCGGAAGAAGTTAAAAAGGACAGTAAGAATGATAATAATTTTAAGTTTGGACTTTCTTCTGGTTTAAGCAATCCAGCTTTAGCCCCATTTCAGTTTGGGATGACTAATCTTGGGCAGCAAGAAAAGAAAGAGGAACTGCCTAAAGCTTCATCTACAGGCTTTAGTTTTGGTACGGGTGTTATTAACCCCACTCCTGCTGCTGCTGACACTGTGGTGACCTCTGAGAACAAGAGTAGCTTCAGCTTTGGAACTATCGAAACCAAGAGTAGCTCAGTGGCTCCTTTCCCGTGTAAGACGTCAGAAGCGAAAAAAGAAGAAATGCCTGCCACCAAAGGAGGGTTCCCTTTTGGCAATATGGAACCTGCCCCTCTGCCATCTGCCTCATTGTTTGCTTTGGGAAGGACAGAAGAGAAGCAAGAGCCTGTCACTTCTACTTCTCTTGTGTTTGGGAAGAAAGCTGACAATGAAGAGCCAAAGTGTCAACCAGTGTTTCCCTTTGGGAATTCAGAGCAAACCAAAGATGAGAGTTCTTCTAAGTCGACCTTTAGTTTCAGTATGGTAAAACCATCTGAGAAGGAGTCTGAGCAGCCAGCAAAGGCCACTTTTGCTTTTGGAGCTCAAACCAGTACTACAGCTGGTAAGTATTAAACATTTTCTTTTACAAGGTGTCTTTGATATCTCAGAAAGTCAAGGAATGGTTTACACTAAACATGTAAGAGAGACTAGTAACAGAACTCTCAGGAAAGTAATCTAGAATTTTCAGGTTTAATTTCTCCAGTCCCTCATGATTTTGATGATTTACTGATCTAATTTTGAGAAAAATAGTTCTAATGGAAAGCCCACAATATTGCACATTTGTTTGTGTCTTTCTCCCTTCTGTGAGCTTTATAATCAGAATTGGCATATACTATTCAGGAAAATAGGCATTCTTTCTTATGCACGTGAATATTTTCTAACTAATGAAATTTTTATATGTAGGCTTTCATTTACAAATAGAGATAACCAGTCATTATCAGCCATGTAAGGGAACATAGACAAATATAATTAATCTCTGAGAAATAGGCAATTATGAAAACTTAAATTTTGAAGAAAAAAATGAAATAGCATTTTTAAATGTTAATGAAACAAAATCATTTTATGGACTGAGGAGCAGAAAAAACATAGTTGGTAATCAGATTAGTGAACTGGAAGTTTTCAGGGCACAGTGCAAAAGTACAGAGAGATTGATCCAAGCTAGATTCACAAGTGACATTGGAATAAGAATGCTTAGAAGATGAGAGCGTGAAGGAACTGTCAAAGAAGTGATAGAAGAAAATTTCCTAGATGTAAAGAGAGACATTGGTCTTAAAAATGGAAGTAGTCCACTCATTGACAAAAGCCAGTAAAATTTCATGACACCAAGCCAAAATCCTGAATGCTTTCAGAGAGAAAAAAAGCTGTTTGCCACGAATAAAGTTATATTAGCATCAGACTTCCATTTTGTAACATCAGATGCTAAAAACAGGGCAGTGTTCTCAAAGTGAAAATGGGCTTTGAACCTAGAATTCTGTAACCAGCCAAATTTCATCAAACATAAAGGCAAAATATAGATGTTTTCAGATAAGCAGAGAATCAAGTTGAACACCCATGTCCATTTTGGAATAATAAATTGGAAACACAATCAAAATAAAAATTAAACCTAAAAAACAGTATAAATACAACAAATAGATGTGAGTTTTTTGTGTATTGAATTTTTACTTGGAAATTTAAAAACACCCTTTAAAGAAAATAAAAGCTAAATTATATATTATTTGGAAAGGAATAAAAATTAGATAGGGTTTAACCAAATGTAATCATGGGCTTTTTCTGTACCAGCAGTCGCCAATCTTTCGGACCTCACCGACCACCGGTTGGCGATTGCTGCTCTATACTGTTTCCATTGAAATAGACCTCTTAACCCTCCTCTATACTGACTTGAAAGTGAGCTAAAATTTTAGCTCCATTTTCCTAACCCATGCTAATGCCCTTACAATAAAGTGACCAGCCATGTCTAGTAGACCATATTGAAACTGAGACATTATTGGAACAGTTTCCAAAAAAAGTCTTCAATAAGGTGGTTGGATTCAGGATCATCATATAAAAGTCAATAGCTTTCCTCCAAAATCAGCAGTAAAGTGTTGGACAACATATTTCATTTGTATTTTCTAACATTTTAAATTTGTATTTTATAAAAGCTACAGAACCTGTTACATGCTAACATAATAAAAACATATTTAATACTTGTTCCTGAGTGAGAATATTTCTCTTCCTCCCAGTCCCAACCCCCAATATAATTTAAGTTCTTAGAGGAATTGTTGTGGATCTTGAAGTTTATATAAAAGGAAAATGCACAAAAAATTTTGGGGAGAAGGGCAGGCACACAGATAGGTTTGCCTTACTAAATATCAAACCATACTGTCAAGCTATAATAATTAAATCTATTTAGTAACAATAACTGTATCAGAAAAATTTGGAATTTAATATGTCATAAAGGTGAGGAAAGGATGCGCTAGTCAATACATGCTACAGGAAAATTAGCTATCATTTGGTTAAATTAAAGTTTTAATCCTGCTAACATAAGTTGCAAATTATATTTATAAAAGTAAATACGATTCAGGTATCTTCCACTGTCTGAATTTGTTATCCAAACACAGTATCTATACAGTTAAATTTGGATATAAGGCATATTTTTAGTAATCTGAATGATGAAGATTTTCCTATTAAGACAAAATCTATAAAAGATGAATGTATTTGACTACATCAAAATTTAATATAACAGATATGCCCATTTGATGAATAAATTTATATATATATATATGTAGTATATATATTTTAAATATTTTTATTGATTTCAGAGAGGAAGGGAGAGGGAGAGAGAGATAGAAACATCAATGATGAGAGAGAATCATGGATTGGCTGCCTCCTGCACACCCCCCAATGGGGATCAAGTCTGCAACCTGGGCATGTGCCCTTGAGCAGAATCAAGCCCAGGACCCTTCAGTCCGTAGTCCGATGCCCTATCCACTGAGCCAAACAGGCTAGGGCACAAATGAATCTATATTAAAAATGTCTGTTTTCTAATGACTTCTTAGATTGTAGGATAGGAAAAAATGCTTTCTGTGATTACTTGTTCTTACAAATTTTTGTTTGTTTCTTAATTTTCGTCATACAGATCAAGGTGGAGCAAAGCCAGTTTTTAGTTTCTTGAACAACAATTCCTCTAATTCAAGTACACCAGCCACTTCAACTGGTGGCAGCTTATTTGGTAGTTCCACCTCTTCATCCAGTGCTCCAGCGAGTGCCTTTGTGTTTGGACAGGCCAACAATCCTGTGAGCAGCTCTGCCTTTGGTAACCCTGCTGAATCCAGTACATCTCAACAATCTTTGCTGTTTCCTCAAGAGAGTAAACCAGCAACCACATCCAGCTCGGGTACAGCTGTTACCCCATTTGTCTTTGGTCCAGGAGCCAGCAGTAATAATACTACAACCTCTGGTTTTAACTTTGGAGCTACAACCACATCTAGCTCTTCAGGTACTTTTAAAAAGAACAAAAACCCATTTGTGTACTTGGATTGGCCTTAATTATGAGTATATCAACTCTTAGGAATTAATATGGCAGCTTATTACAAAATGGCATGGGTGCCTTTACCTGTTCTATACTAGGGATGTTGTAGTTATTCACTCTAAGGTGTAATGTACATCTTGTGTTTAAGTTTAATAGAATTAACTCTTGAGAGCAATTTTTCTCATTTCAGCAAGAGTGTTATTTTAGTTTTTGCAAGTAAGTAACCAGACATGGGTTATTTTATGAGACATTAGTCCTCATTGTGCAGTGTGTACATGATACAACATTAGCTGATTTCTGCATGTGTTAAATTTCTGATGAGGTTAGTTGTTGTCTTCGATATATTCCATCTAAAATTTTTTGACTATGAAGATGGGGAGTTTTGTTAATAGTTTTTTGTTGGTGTTATTTTTTTATTAATCCTCACCAGACACTTTTTCCATTGATTTTTAAAGAGAGTGGAAGGGAGGAGGGGGAGAGACAGAGAGACAGACACATTGATCGGTTGCCTATTGTATGAGTCCCTACTGGGATTGAGCCTGCAACTGAAGTACGTGCCTTTGACGGGAATCGAACCTGAGACCCTTCAGTCTAAGGGCCAACGTTCTATCCACTGAGCCAAACCGGCTAGGGTGAAGTTTTTGTTTATATGGATTCTGTGTAGTTTTGCTAAACAATGATAAAGAGATTTGCGTTCTTACAATTCTTACAATCATTATTCAAAACTTGGTGGGATTTTTTCCAGCAAGGTAAGAATCTGAAAGGAAGCTTTGAATTTGCTTTTGGCTTCTTAGAGATTTCTTGAGAATTATCTCTAACTATCCTTGTGATTTACACAATTCTTTGGGCCTGTAGGATGCTCCTTTGTGTTTGGCACTGGACCTTCAGCACCATCTGCCAGTCCAGCATTTGGTGCTAACCAGACCCCAACATTTGGACAAAGTCAAGGT
Source organism: Myotis yumanensis (assembly GCF_028538775.1). NCBI lineage: Eukaryota > Metazoa > Chordata > Mammalia > Chiroptera > Vespertilionidae > Myotis > Myotis yumanensis. The sequence continues at coordinate 79,209,268 of NW_027223753.1, forward strand.
GCCAGCCAGCCAAATCCCCCAGGCTTTGGATCTCTATCATCTTCAGCAGCTTTATTTTCTGCTGGTTCTCAGCCTGCACCACCTACTTTTGGGACAGTGTCAAGCAGTAGCCAGCCTCCTGTGTTTGGACAGCAGCCTGGTCAGTCTGCATTTGGCTCTGGAACAGCTCCAAATTCTGGTGAGTGTGTGTACTAGTTATGTACTTTGTATCTGTACTTAGGTTTAGTATGTCTTACATATGATATTTTTCTTTGAACTTTGAAACATGCATGCCTTTTTTGAATTGTCTGTCATACTCAGTAGACTAGAGAAGTGTATGTTTAGTCTTACCTATAAACCACATTCCCAACTTTGGCACATTAAGTATCTTTTAACTCTTTGAATTAGATATTGGATTCATTCCATCCCATTTTTCCCCTTCCGGATTTTGGGGCATTCTAGCCTAGATTTCAACTGTGGTGTTTTCTAATCCTCTTTGTGATCAAATTTACTTCAGGAATTTATGCCTCAGCTCTAGTACTCTTCCTGGACAGTCCAGCCGAATTGTCTCATGACACTTCTGTTTGGTGACACAAACCTTTTCACTTGTATATTTAAACAAATGTTTCTGTGTTTGTTCTTTTAATATAGTTAATCACATGTATTATACAGGGTGGGGCATTGTTACTTATTAATTGTGTTATTTTCCATAGGAACATTTGCCCCACCCTATAATGACATATACAGTCACACTGTACAGTTAGATCAATATTCTGAGTATGCAAATACCATGTGGTCTACTGGGATTATTCCCACACAAAATTTTGTTTTCTCTGGCATTAATGATTCCCCCTTTGTTAATGATTCCCTCTTTGCATAGATCTCTTCTCAATATTTTCAAGTGCATTGGCTGTTTTTCAGGATCTGAAAGAAGTTTCCCAGGATTTTCTAAACTGCTCCTCCCACCAGGCTTTCTATAGAGGCTTACTATTTAACTAAGGTCTTGGGGATCCTTTTTACCAATTATCTTGGAGATTCCCTGTAGCTTTTTCTAAAAAAGCATCTCTCTTTCCTTGGTGTCTTCTTCCCACTTCCATGTTTTGATAGAGCAGACCTTCCAGTGATTTTTTTTTTTAAGTACTCAGGGAAGAAAATTTTGAGACCATACATTTCTGGAAGGATCATTATTTTGCTCCCATGTTTGGTAAGATTTTTGGTTGAATATAGGTTTAGATTGGAAATCCTTTTGATAATTTTGAAGGCATTTCTCCATTGTGGACTTTCTGAAGATCCACAGTGGAGAAAATACTCGGTTTTCTTTAAGTGGTCATAAGAGAACTTAACCCTTCACTGTATTTTGCATTAAAGGGCAGAGTCCTTTCTAGAAAAAAAACTGTCACTTTTATCTTAATGTTTTTTTGCTTTAACTATTGTAGGTTCAGTTTTCCAATTTGGCAGCAGCACTACAAATTTCAATTTCACAAACAACAATCCGTCAGGAGTATTCAAATTTGGGGCAAATCCGAGCACACCTGCAGCCCCAGCCCAGCCTTCTGGCTCGGGCTTTCCATTTAATCAGCCGTCAGCGTCATTTACAGTGGGGTAAGAGACTTTTTGTTGAAATGGAGAATTTAGCATGGTAAGGACGTGTGCTTGTGCATGAATGTGTGTGTGTTCTGTTTTTAAAAGCACCAAGTGCAGTGTAGTTCAGGTAAAGGCAAGTATGTTCTCTAATATCAATTTACCATATTATAGTGTGGGAGGATCATAGCCTGAAAAAAAGAGCAGGGTGTGTATGTGTCCCGTGCGGCAGGAAATTTGTTTACTTGAACAATGTCTCTTTTCCCCCCTTGTCACTGGTCACATTTAGAGTTATATTATGACTAAAATTTTGTGCATCATGTCACATTTTGAAGTTTTTATTTTTCACAGGTCAAATGGGAAAAATATGTTCTCTTCTTCTGGAACTTCAGTTTCTGGTCGCAAGATAAAGACTGCTGTTAGACGCAGGAAATAAATGTTGCAGTGGTGGTATACACAAGTTTTAACAAAAGCTGGTGTCCTGCTTTTAGATACTGGATTGTACTACATGCCAGAGTTACCCTGAAGTCAATCTGCTTAAGGACTTCTTTGATTTTGGAATTTTCCTCTTTGTTTCTTTACAAAAGCCCTGCCCTCACCTCTCGCCATGCCCTTTAAAAATAAATAATAGACTGATGACTGATTCTTCAGCGAAAATATTTTATGATCCAGCAGATTATTCACTGATTTGGCTTAGGCTGGCTGAATTCAGGAATGGAGCCTGCTCAGTGAATGGCTTTGTATAGAACCTCTTCGTCTGCACCATTATGTGCGTTGATATGCGTTTATGGAACGCATTGATATTGTAATTATATCTGAGGAATTCTGTATAGATTAGAGGATGTTGAAATGAATGATTTCTATGCTGAGTTTGTGCTGGTGTATGTGTGAAGTGAGTGAGTTTGGGTGTATTGTGTACTAAAATTTTCTGATAGAGGAAGCCTGATTAAAGAATGGTCTATACTAAGGACTTGTTAGCTCTAGTTCCTTCTCCACTTAATAATTATATGCTATTTCTATATTTTCATTCTTCTATCACCTGTCTTGCCTTTTCCATTATTTTATTATGAAACTTGTGTAAATACAATTTTGTTTCTGTACTTTTTGGCATAACATAAATCTGTGAACTTGAAATTTTAATTTTGTGTTAGAATTTTTTGTTGTTTGTTTAGTCTTGTCTCAGATTTTATTATGTAAATCCCATTATTCAAAGTTGCCTAAATCCATTTGGAAATCTTAAAAAAAAAAATTGGGGATTCTTAAAGTGAATTTATTGGCTTTTCTGATCCAGTTTTGTTTGGACCAAAAACCAGTATTGTACAAAGTATTAAGCATATATTTTTATATATTTACTGAAATGGACTGTGGTGACTTTGGATAATAAGGAAAAGTTTAATATTAAAGCCATGTTTATTACAGTATAATTAACATGTTAAACCATGGGATAAATGCCATCAATAAAAAATTGTGAAATCCTTTTTGTTCTAGTGTTAACTCTGGAAGGGAACCTTTTTATAAAGGTTAATTAAAGGTCAGTTAGAAGATAAACTTCAGAGAATGCTTTTAAGTGATTTGGATAATTCCTAAGTCAATGGGAAAGTGTCTGAATTTACAACATATTGAAAGGTACCTGCTTTTTTGTCTGGTGCTAGGAATCATGCCTACTTTGCATATAAATTGACGTAATTTTTAAAAGTTGGAAATAAACACACAGTCATTTCTGTTTGTACTTGTATTTTCCTTGATAGGTGACTAGACACTGGTTTTTGATGGAGTTCTTGGAGATACATGGCCCCAGCAGCCCACAAAAACTTGAGTGGTCCTTTTGTGTAACTTTTTAAAAGTTACTTTAGTGATTTTTTTTTTAACTGGATTTCTTTTCTGTGGTCCATAAAAGAGCTGGGTGGAGAGGAGGTGGTGATGGTGGCAGACAACATTTGGTAATTTTATTCTTCAATTTGAATGCACAATTATATTGTGCTTATTTTGCTGAACTTGTGGTTGGAATGTAAACTCAGAACTTTTAAAAATGTTTTAGGTTTTTGCCGTTATTTATAATGAAAAGATAATTTTTCAGAGTCAAATATATTAGGCCATCATCAAATGCTGGTTTGGGGGTAGAAATTTTGTATTATAATACATATTTGATATGGATCTGTGATGGTGAAGGTTAGAAGTGAACTGGAAATTTGTGGTTTCACTGCTGAGAAGTTAATGCCTAACTAAATTGCAGGTTCATGCATTCTCAGCCATTCTTTAGGCCCATACGGATGGGAATTAGTCATTCTGCTGCGCTAGAAAGGTTGTTTTTTTTTTTTTTTACTTAGTACCTTTTTTATTTTTTAAATAAGTGACTAAAAGCCATGAAGTGGCTTTTCTTAAAAATGAAATCATCTGCGCCCCGGCCACTGAAGTATACAGGGCTTGGAACTTGTTTTTTCCATCTCAGTGGTTGAAATTCTCAGGCTGCATATGGCAACTTGAGTACATTCATGGTAGCAGCTGTAACTTCCAACCTATCCCTATTCAAGCTCAGCAGAGGTATCTCCTTATCAGACTGGCTCAGGCTATAGAACCACTTCTGATACACTCCCTGTGGCTGTGATAGCTTATATGTTCCATACATAAGTAAAAATTGGGGGCTGCTTGTGGAAGGGTGGTAACATGACAAAACAATACTGGTCCACTTTTCATGCTGGACCAATGAGGAATTGTATTTTTTTTGTTGTTGTTGTTTTTTAAATATGTTCATATTGATTTTAGAGAGAGGGAGGGGGGAGAGAAACATAGATCGGCTGACTCCTACTGTGCCCTGACCTGGAATTGCCTGCAGCCTCTCAGTGCATGGGATGAAGCCCAATTGACTGAGTCACACCAGCCAGGGTGAGGAGGAATTGTTTTTAACTGAAAACAATCTCTGAAGAGAGAAAAGCCTTATGTAGAAAGATTGAATAATCAGGTTTGTTTCTATAATTTGGTCAATAGACAAGATGGTCAGTAGTTCTCACTAAATGTACATCCATATAACTTGTATTAGATGTATATTCTAGGACAGTGATGGCAAACCTTTTGAGCTCGGCATGTCAGCATTTTGAAAAACCCTAACTTAACTCTGGTGCCATGTCACATATAGAAATTTTTTGATATTTGCAACCATAGTAAAACAAAGACTTATATTTTTGATATTTATTTTATATATTTAAATGCCATTTAACAAAGAAAAATCAACCAAAAAAAAATGAGTTTGCATGTCACCTCTGACACGCGTGTCATAGGTTCGCCATCACTGTTCTAGGACCTCCTCATCAGAGATTAATTCACTGGGTCTGGGCAGGGTCCAGAAATCTGCATCATTAAATAAGCACCTGGAGGACTTGCCACTTTAAGTACTATGTTTTGAGTAATTTATGATTTCAGGCATTAAGAAAATTCAGACAATGGGAAAATTTGTCTTTAAGCTAGCTGCTTATTTTTTTCTTTATCCTCATCCGAGGATGTTTTTATTGATTTTAGGGAGAGAGAGAAACATCAATCAGTTGCCTGTCATACACACTCTGACCAGGGGTTAAACCTGCAACCTAGGTATATTCCCTCACTGGGAATTGAACCTGCCACCTTTTGGTTTACGGGATGATGTGCCAACTAACTGAGCCACCCAGATGCTTATTATTTGTTAGAAATTCTCCCCTGAAATTGTGTTAAGATTTTATTTTAAATAAAAGTGGTGGACTAATTTTAACAATTTATAATCAAGCCTTAAACTTTCTGGTTTAGCCTGGGAAGAATTTGTATTTGCTTCAATTTTATTAGTACAGTCATGCATTACTTGACCCCGGATACATTGAACAATTTGTCATTAGGTGATTTCATTGTTGAGCAAACATCATGTAGTGCATTTACACAAATCTAGATGGTATAGCCTACTCCACACCATGGCTATTGCTCCAAGGCTACAAACCTGTACAGCATGTTACTGTATTGAATACTGTAGGCAGTTGTAATGCATCATGCTATAACATAATGGCTGTCTCATTACTAGGCAATGGGAATTTTTCAGCTCCATTATAATCTTAGGGACCACTGTTATACATTTGGTTCATTGTTGACCAAAACATCATTAGGCAGGACATGACTCCATTTCATTTCCTGGGTCTGTTTATGTATCAAGTTTGAAACTCAATGGAAATTTTACAAAGGCTAGCCTGTGTGTGTAATGGAAATTGACAAATTTGGTATAGTAAAAATAAAGAACTGGGTGTGTTGGGTCCAGCTACACACAGCTGCAGTATGACCATGTCAGTGCCTTTGTTTCCTTACTAGAGGCCCAATACACAAAACACACGCATAGGTAGGGTCCCTAGGCCTGGCCAGCAATTAGGGCTGATCTGTGGGGCAATCAGGGGGCCTCCTGCTGGCACCGACCTTGGCTGGCCTGGTGGCAGCTCCTGCGTTGAGCGTCTGCTCCCTGGTGGTCAGTGTGTGGCATAGTGACTGGTCGTTCCGCCGTTCGGTCGATTTGCATATTAGGTTTTTATAATATAGGATAGGATAATATAGGCAACTTTTATACACTTACCTTAGAAGTCCAGTCCACTCTAGTTCCATGATGGGCTGGACTCAGAACAGCACCTTGTCTGTCTACAGGACTCAGACCAGGCCATAAAGCTACATTTGAGTTTATCCTTCATTATCTTTGCCTTTGAAGAACTTGTTTTGTGTTCTGTCTTCTAGATTTATAAAGATTAGAACAGGAAATGCTTGTGAGATCAGAACTAGGTTTAAATTGCCCAGCTGACTCATTTATTAGTTATGTGACTTGAATTTCTGGTTCCTCATGTGTATGGGCCCTTACTATGTTGCATGATAGTTGAGGTGGTTAACCACTTAAAGAAGGAAAGTTTAACATTAAGCCTAATCATCTATGGGCAACTTTTGAATGACTTGCTAAGATAATATATTCCAAAAGTGGGTGATGATTTTGGTAGTCTATTTCTGCCGTGGCCACTCTGAAGGCAGAAAGCTGTATTTGGAAGGAAGTTCTTCCCTTTGGAGATTCTAAAACCTCAATGAAACAGGCAAAACATAAAACCATTGGTGACCAAGTATTTATTGAGACAAAGAATACAAATTGGTGGCATACAAATTATTAAAAATAGAATGCTGTATTTATTTATAGGCCAGGCCATCAGGTATTATTTGTGGATCAAGTCCTACTATAATGGCTGCAAGGATATATACAGTTTGAAATGACAAACTTCACCCAGTCAAGTACTAGTACATGAAAAAATTTCAAACTTTGGTATGGGAGGTGGGGAATGGCAAGTAATTGAAATGATACTTGTCAGATTTTAGGAATACTGTTATTTAGAAATATTCTTCAAAAGAAACAAGAGCCTGGGATAGATGCAGAATGAAAATATTTAATGCCCCCATTCCTCTCAAAAAGCCCTTTATTCCCAAGTAACAAATTAATTTCCAACTCCTACCTTCTTTTTGCTGGAAATATTTATGCATTAGTGAAACATAAAGGAACATCTTTTTTTTAGAGTTAAAATATTTTACTACCATTTGAAACAAAAAACACTGAAGATGCATTTTTAGAATTCAGACAAAGTGGCCCTCTAATATAATACATCCCCTCTACCCCCCAATCCTACATATTTGGGTAAAACTGGAAGGTAAATGTTTAGGTAGAAAGAAGAAACTTCTGAACCAGTCCTACTCAAGTATCAGTTGGGCAATATTTTAAAGGCTTACTTTAAGAAGTGTTGGCTTTATTTCTGTGGTCACAGATTAGTCTAAAAACAAGGCTTGCCATCACTCACACATACCTACTCTAGGCCCAGGGTGAATATAAGTGTCAGACTTTCCCAAGATGAACTAGACACTCAAGTTATGTTTGGTAATGAGTACTGAGATTTCCTAGAGGCCTGTGGTTTTTAGGGGACATTCATAGAGTGTTCTCGCTCAGCTCAACTCCTAATTTTTGTTTCATTATTTGTTTATGTTACAAAAGTGATGAATAATGTTTGTACTATGAAGATAACTTTCTGCCTTTAGGCTAGAGCTTCAGCATGAGAATTATACTTTGACACAGAAAAATCAGCATTTCTATAAGACATATACTAAATAAATAGAAAGTACTGAAAAGAGGGATTCTCCACTCTTCACCACTCCAAGAGAAAAAATGGCTCCTCCATCCTCCCCGTTGTTTTGTCACTTTTTCAATTATTTGGGAATCAAAATCTTTTCCTCAGAGCTGAATTCATACATAGAGTTGGATTTTTTTTTGTTATAAAAGCAGACAAAATAATACTATATAGTTATATAGTATAACTTGAATCCTGAGATGGATCTAAATGAATCTACACATATGTACAATGTTTTAAGTATAACAAACCAGACTACTTGTTTGCTCTGTTTTACTATATAAATAAAAACAGCCTAGGTGGTAAACCATCCAATACCTGAGAGGAAATGATACATTAAAGGTAAATTCCAGAATTAACATGACTGAAGGGCATTTCAACTTGAATTTCAATCAGCGCCAAAAATGTGTGTGTAAACTTAGAGTGGTAAGTTTATGTAACATTTCCTAATTTCTAGTCTAATAAAATTTTAGTTTTATTACTTTTTATTGTGAAGGGCCATCACAACTTCCCAGAGGTTACAAGTGAATGAACTGTTTAATACTATGATACACTTAACTGACAGGCTATCTGTGATGATGTATTTAATATAACTTATTTTGAAAAACATGGTTTATGCAGTTTTACAAAGGGTATTAAGGATACTGTTAAGGTTTCTATAACCATTAAATGTGAATATTTTCAGTTTTAAATATAAAAAAAACCCACTTTAAAAATTGATACAGTGATAGACGTGTCTTCCATTTGCTAATAAACTTAACACCAAAAGTAAAGCGTAGAATGACCCTTTAAGCAATCTATTTATGAACTTGTCCAACACAGTTTAGTGTTTTGTTTTTTGAAGATTATCAGAGTTGGAGAAATGTCTAAGAAACAAAACTTTTAGCTCAGGTGTATCTCAACACAGCTAACTGGATCATCTAACAAAAGCAACCACACACTTGAAACAACTTTGCTTCAATAGGAAAATAAATTAAAATAGCAATACACAGTGTTACTTAGCTTAACTTTTCCTTCAAAACATCATCCATGGCAGGCCCAAAACACAAGCTTTTGGCTCACACAACCAAAGAACTTAGAGTTATGTCTGGAAATGCTACTCTTCCTTGTTTTAGAACAGTCCATATGGGGAAATTGCTAATATTTCACAGGTTACCAGTATTCATGAAATACTCGGATTATTTAACTTGTCGTTTCAAAAGTTATGGAACTATATAAAATTTAAAAGGAAACTAGTGTGTTGATATCCTGTGTATAGAGAGAAGTTATATTCAGAACACTGAAAAGCACTAATACTTCATGCTGCACACATACTGGGAATATTGTTTTTACAGTAAATATGCAACAATTTTATGGAAGTAATTCCCCTCCCCCATATTTATAGTTTGATTTGGAGCACTGAAAATACTTGCACAATGAAAAATTACCCCCCCCTCCCCATTGAAAGCAACCATTAACTTAGCTTCTCTTAAAAAAAAAAGTTAATATAGCAATGACAATACTTTTTCATCATCATGCAAAACTCTGCCCCAAAATACATATCGAAGCATTAACAATAGTTGTAAAGTTACATCATTCCCACAGTAAACTGCAGTGCAGATTTCAAAACTTTAGGTAAGGGATCTGCTAGGCCTGCCTCACTTGCCCCTTTCTCTTGCGGCGAACTCACCACCTCCTGGGATGGGAGATAAGTGAGTTATCAAATTTGTGTCCCCATTCTCCCCCAAAATCGAAGACAACAATTTTCCCAAGAAGTGTTAACTAAAAGATGAATAATGTGTTTATAAAACACAACTGGACATTTTCCATCATTTTGGGATAAACCAAAATAAATTCTTAAAGTTTCATTTAGAGATTTCAAAGCTGAAAATGCTTTCACAGCAAATTCTAATGCCTTAGATCCTAGTATATTTTGTCCATTGTTGATTATGAAACCACTTGACTTCTTTTTGATCTAAAATTTTAACACTTGAATTCAAACAGGTTTTTCTTCTGGAAAAGTTCTTTGGCATTCAAGTAAAATCAATACTTTCAGAATAGTCACCTGTATCACACTGGAGTGACTGCTTTAATTTCTAAATCATCAATTAACGTAACCCAGGGATACTGATGGCCTTGATACATAATTTAGTCTTGTCATTATTCCAGAAAGTATGGAATTCAGGGCTTTTGGGGGCATCATCTGACCCCATTTCTTTTTACCACAATGGTTCCTGCTACAATGTCATAGGCTGTTCGATTATGCTGAAAAAACAGCAGTGTGATGAAAGCAGGGAAAAAAGAAGCAATAGAAAAATTCTTGATCAATGCTCGTATAGTGGACCTAAAAATAAAGGAAGTAAAAAATATCAGATAATTTATATACACACCACATACAGACGAATATCTTCCTATCAAGTCCAAAGTATGTATTTAAAACATTCATAATTGAGAGAAATTTTACCTTTGATATCTGAGTTATTTTCAAGTATCCTATCAAACCATCTCAGCTAGTTCTAAAGACTTCATCAACATAAAAGACTAGAACTTTCACATGAAAAGCAGTAATATGTCTTACAATGTGAACTAAAGTTTATAGTATTTTCTAGTATTTTGCCAGAAGAAAACTATTTACTTGCCTTTTTAAAAAAATATTTTATTTTATTGATGTTTTTACAGAGAGGAAAGGAGGGGGATAGAGAGTTAGAAACATCGATGAAAGAAAAACATCTATCAGCTGCCTCATGCACACACTCTACTGGAGATGTGCCCGCAACCAAGGTACATGCCCTTGACCGGAATCGAACCTGGGACCCTTCAGTCCGCAGGCCGATGCTCTATCCACTGAGTCAAACCGGTTAGGGCCTTGCCTTTTCTATAGTCATCCATTCCTGTGTTTCTGTATCTTCTAAACTCAGTATGCTTATTGCAGTCTCATTTTCTACCTTTTATGAAGCACTAACATTTTAAATTACTGTGTATTTTTTTATCAGCTTTTTGTGGGATCCTGTGATTTAAAAAAGCTTTAAAGGCTTTCAACAATAGCTTAGAATGGAGACTTATCCTACTAATGTTAGGTTTCTGCTTCAAAGGCTACAGAAAAGCACAGTGGCTAAGAGTGGGCTCTGGATCCAGACTAGCAATTAGATCCATGTTCTAGCAATCACAAGTTGTATTCCACATCTGTAAAAGGGGTAAGAGTACATATAGTACCTATCTTGTAAGGTTGTTAAGATTTAATTAGTTAATACATATGCACTGTTTTTAAGTTTATGCTCAATAAACATTAGCCATTACTGACATTAACAGTAGGATTATTATAAACACAAAATTATAAGGAAATTTTGTATGTCAGCAAAAGTAAGTTTCTAGAGTTTTGTTCATATTTCCTTTTTATTAACAATCCAGCTCTGAATCATTCTGGCAGCAGTTCCAGCCAGTATCTTGTTTTGCTCAAATGATTACCACCTACTCCCCTCCACAACTTCCATTTATCACTATTTGTACCTTGCCCTAGAGCAGTGGTTCTCAACCTTCCTAATGCCGCGACCCTTTAATACAGTTCCTCATGTTGTGGTGACCCCCAACCATAAAATTATTTTCATTGCTACTTCATAACTGTAATTTTGCTACTGTTATGAATCGTAATGTAAATATCTGATATGCTATATGTGTTTTCCGATGGTTGCAACCTACAGGTTGAGAACCGCTGCCCTAGAGGCAGATGCTAACAGCCTCTTGGGAGTATTACAAGCAGGTTGCATGTACAGTTCCCAAAACTCTCACTGCTTATGCTAATGGCATGATGACAGGTATTACCAAACGGAGACTGATCAGTAATTGACCCATTCATTATCCAAAGGTCTAGACCAGGGGTCCTCAAACTACGGCCCGCGGGCCACATGCAAATACAAATATTGTATTTGTTCCCATTTTTTTTTTTACTTCAAAATAAGATATGTGCAGTGTGCATAGGAATTTGTTCATAGTTTTTTTTTAAACTATAGTCCGGCCCTCCAACGGTCTGAGGGACAGTGAACTGGCCTCCTGTTTAAAAAGTTTGAGGACCCCTGTAATTGAAAAACACTCAAACTCTTGTTTTAAACTTAATAAACGTAAGCCCATTTATTACAGTATGTCATAAAGAAAAAATACCAACATCTTAAAAATACTATATTAAATGGTATAACTTATAAACTGTATTGATTACTTAAAAATTTATCATTTTTATAAGTATATAGTAGATTAAGGTAAGAACTTACGTTGTAATGCTAACATTTGAGGAAGGAATCACTAAAACCCGACTTGGTGCAATAAGCACTGACGTGTCACATGTCACAACTCGAAGCCCCAGCAGGAACTTCCCTGGGGTGGCTCCGCCTGCTCCCCAAATGCAAATTATCTAAGGAAAGAAGGATAATTTAAAAATAATTTACTAGCTCAGCCATACCAATTTTAATTTTTTTCAAACTGATTTTAGAGAAAGAAGAGGGGAGGGAGAGAAACATTGATTTGTTGTTCCACTTACTCATGCATTCATTGGTTGTTTCCTGTATATGCCCTGTCTGGGGATTGAACCCACAACCTTGGCATACTGGGAGGACCCTCTAACCAACTGAGGTACCTGGCTAGGGCTCAACCACACCAATTTTAAGGTTAAGTTTTCCTGCCATATTATTCATGTTTTAAAAATTTCAAGTTGGAGGAATTTCACAGAATACTCAAAGGTTAACCTTTTAATGCGTATTACTGAAGATATGAGATCATTTTCAATACTACCAGTTGTCTACTATAATATTTCTCTATGAACCAGTTGTTTCTATGGAAAAATACATCTCAATTTCCACAACCAATTTATAAATATATCTTTGGACCATGAGACTAAAATATATTACAACGAAATTATAAAATGTCTCCACTCAGAAAGTTTTAAAAATAAATCTATTTTTTAATTCTCACTCAAGGATATATTTTACTGATTTTAGAGAGAGAGAGGAGGGGGGAGAGAGAAGAAAGAGAAAAAGAGAGAGAGAAAGAGAGAGATGGTTGCCTCCTGTACGCACCCATACTAGGGACCTGAACTCAAAACCTAGGTATGTGCCCTGACCAAGAATCACACTGGCAACCTTTCAATGCATGGGATGATGCTCCAACCAACTGAGCCACACTGGTGCCCAGGGCAGAAAGGTGTTTCTTTTTTAACTTGAGAAGTTTTATGTTCAAGAAAATTTGAAAAAAGTAGACATTTGACAAATACATGATTAACTAAATTTCCACTGGTTTTGGGTTGATAAACTAAAATTAGACAGTTAAATATTAATATTTGCTGAAGTCAGTAGCTTACCTCATAGAAACAAACTAGTAATCTGTATATAAGAGCCACAACCATCATTTTCTGCAAGTCTTCCATTGATGTGTCTTCATCTATTTCTTCTATTATATAATGCATAGCAAACTTAGAGATATCCCTACACAAAATAATAGTGTTGGGTTATAAAGAATTATCAGAGCAGTTGCATTGATTTTTTTCCCCATTAGTGTTAGTCACAGACTTTATTTCAAATTCTAAACTAATCTTTAGGTGTTTCACAAAACAGCTTATTCAACAAATAGGCAGCACTATCATGAGCAGGCACTGTACGAGCCCTGGTGAGTGAATTCAACATGGTCTCTGCTTTCATGGGACTCTAACCAAGCAGGGAGGGTAGAATAGTAAGTGGTAATAAAGTGAGATGAAGACTTGCGATAGGAAATTATAGTGTACTATGGAAACACATACCAGGCACATTTAACTTGTGAAGCTCCCCAGAAGTGACATTTAAGCTGAGATCTGAAGGATGAAGAGAAGTTAGCCAGAATAATAAGGGAGAAGTTTCAGATAGAGGGACTAACAAAGGGAGAAAAACTTGAAGCAAGAGTGATGGAAGCTATAAGCAGTTTGATATGACTCAAATCTTAAGTATGAGTGGTAACAGTGATTAAGAAATAAGGGCATCTTACTTAAAGTTAAACCATATGAAAAAAAACTTTACCTGATGGCAATGAGGAACCACTGAAGGAAGGATTTTAAGGCAGGAAAGGAGCAGAATCAATTTATGATCTCTTTGGTTTTATATCAGAGACTGGATTGAGATAAAACAGGAGACAAGACTGAGATACCAGTTAGAAAACTTCTGCCATAATCCAGGCAAGGCATGACAGTAACTGGACTAGGGAAAAGCAATGATGATAAAAAATGGTCTGGGTTGAAGGCTATTCAGGAGATTCAACAGAAAGGAGTTGGTATTTGGATATGTAGAGGGTAGGAGAGGAAGAGAGAGAAGGAACCACAGTAACACTCAGGTTCCTGGAAAGAGCCCTGAAATCTGACTACAAGGGTTTGTATCTTGATTCTGTCACTTATTATTACCTTTGTAACTTAGTAAATTCTGGGCTTAACTTCTTGTAAACCCAAATTTCAATCTCTATAAAATGGAGGTATTAAGCTTTGTGGTTCATATGGTGGTAAGATTAAGAAAGAATCCCTATAAAGAGGTGAGCTCAAAAGAAAGTTGTTCTTTGGGAAGGGGGAGGTGAGAAGACACTGAGGTCAGAGCAGTTTTTAGAGCATTAAAGGGGTGAGAATGCTGGCCTTGGGATCTAAAGGCTCAGTGAGGGGTCCCTTCCTTCGCCTTGTCATAGAGGGGCTTTGCGAGAAGACTAAAGTTGCCAAAGTACCAAAGTTGAGTCCCTAGTGAAATTCATGGAAATCACAGATAAATTTAAGTAATTTAAATTACTTAAGCCAAAGTACCCAGCAAGCCCAATAAAGGAGATATTTTTTGTCTAGAGGAGGGGACATTCATGGAGGAGACAGGCATTTACAGTCTAAGGCTCTGAAGAAAAAAAGAGGTGAGTTCAGTGCCTAACATGTAGAGAGTACTTAGTGAGTAATAATTACTATGATTATTAATGTGAAGGGGGGATTATTTAAACAAATGGCTTACTTTGCAGTTCACTTGGGGACTTTCCTGATAGTATAAGCAATCCCATTTGGAAATGCCATCTAGCTGATTATTAATAGTTCATCTACCAAAACCTCTTTATGCATAGTAAGAGGGAAACGAGTTCTGCCTAAGAAAATAGCTGAATAAAATCAAGCCAGGCTTTGGGCTCCTTTTACCTACTTTTGATAGGTGAGATTCCCACAGATCTGGCAGAATTTATTAAGTGTTATTCTCTTTTCTGTAGTTATTTCTTAAAACTAACAAGAAAAAAAATCTCACAAAGCTCCTATAAAGAAATCATGACATTGGCAAACCAATTATCCATACAGTCACATGCAGGCATAAAAAGAACTTAACAAAATGAGATCTCTAGATAGTAGGTTTTAATAAACCTTCCTGCAAATAATCTTAACTTACTTTATTCCACTGAGGTGCATAATGCTTAAGACAATAGTTGCTTTTATAAAGAAGAGAATGAAGAAATCCACCATCTCTGCCATAAATCTGTGGGCCAAGGATGGAATAACATACTCTCTGCCTGTAAAAAAAAAAAAAAAAAAGTTAGGAAAACTAATAATTTCACAAGCCTTGGGACCCAACCTAGGTAAACAAATGGGGAATGTAAAGTCAAGATACAACTTATTAATAAAAAACAACAACCTTGCAACAAGCACTAGCATTGGCTCCACTGAAAGTACATTTTATTAAAATATAGCATACTCCACTATTTATGAAGAATTTAAAAGTTTGCTTTCACCTCTGTTTAAAAAGTGATTTCACAGATAAATTTAATTACTTAAGGTACTCCATGAATTTCACTAGGGACTCAAATGAGAATCCAGGTGATCACAAGCCTATGACACAAAACCAATGTTATATATAGAAAATTAGTACAAAGTAAATCCCTGTGTTATCTCTTACTCATTTAGTTTGTTTTGCTTTCTATGTAATAAATCAATCTGTCATACTAAATTCTGAATGGGATCAAATTCAGAAACTTATTCTAATCCCATATATATGTAAGCTGAATAAACAGAAACTAAATGAAAAACTATAACTAATGCAAAATATTCTAATTCCCATACAGACATAAACAGACAACATAAAGATCACTCAGCTAGGCCCAAAGGTTCATAACTCCATTTGTATTTACATAAATCTCCTTTTCTATCCATCAGTTCCACTGTACCTAATATAAAATATAGAATTGTTATTTCTATATTACATATTCTATAATAAATCCACGCCTGGTTATTTCCAGTATTGCCGTCAACTCCCTAACCCCCACCCCCACGTAGGTTTGCCATCTGAGAATTCAGCTGTGAATCTCATTCTCCAGAGCGTGGAAATCAAGAGGATAATTTAAGCAGCAGAAATTCCTTTACACGCGTTAACAGGAGTAAGGGCATCGATTCGGAACGCCGGGCCTAAAGGAAAAGAAACGGTATAGCCCGCCGTGCACTTTGGGCACCGGCGCGAGTGGAGGAGCGCCCCTCGGAGGAGCACAGCAGTTACGCGTGTAAAACCGACCCTGCCCCGCCGCCCCGGCAGAGCCCCGCAGCCCCGCCTCTCGCTCGCGCTGCTCACCTGCCTGGCGCCCGGTCTCGCTCGGGGTTCGAGAAGGGGCGGCGGACCCCGCCCTCGTTACTGGGGTGGCCCGGACGGCGCCCTGAACGTGAGGAGCCCGGGGCCCCAGGCCTGGGGCTGGAGCAGGAGAGGCGCTGCCGGGAGCCGCCCCCGGCCCGGGCCCCGGGGCCGCGGCGCTCAGGAAGTAGAAGGGGCTGTAGTAGCCCAGCGGCAGGGCCGGCGGCGCCCCGGCCGCGGGGGCGGCGCCCCCCGAGGGGTAGCTGGGCGCGGGCAGCTGCGGGCCGCAGTAGGCAGGGAAGGCGGCCAGGCAGCTGTGCCAGGTGAGGTAGCCGCAGTAGGACTGCCACAGCCACTCGTGCACCTGCCGCGAGTACTCGCGGGCGCTCAGCCGCGCCGGCTTCTCCCGCGGCCCCGCACCCGGGTCGGCCGCCGCCTCCTCCAGCATCCCGGGCTCGCGCAGCGGCTCCGACTCCCCGGCGGCCGCCGCAGGGGGCGGGAGGCCCGCGGCGGGAGGCCGGCCCGGGGCCTGGGGCTCGGCTGGCGGCCCGTCCCGGGGGCGTGGGGCGGGGGCCGGGGCGGCAGCGGCAGGAGGGCCTCTCAGGGAAGGGACGGGTTCGCGGTCCCCGTCACCGTCGCCCTGTCCCGGGGGGCGGCCTCGCGGCTGCTCCGGCCCCTCTGCCATCGCCTCAGCAGCACCCGCCGCTGTCTGGTTGCTGCGCCTCTGCCTTCCCTGCTAGCCCCTCCCCAACCGCCCCGTCGCCACCGCAGCAGCCGAGGGCATCAACAATCTGCCACCGGAAGCGGAAACCCCGCCCCTCCTCAGCGTGGCCGGCGCGGGGGCGGGGCAAGGCGGGGCGGAGCGGGCGTGGGAGGGAGAGGGCGGTGGGGCTGCGGCCCTGGTCGCTCGCCGGGAGGCGCGTGGCTCCGCTGCTGGGAGTCCTCAAGGTGTAGATTTGGGGCCCAGCAATCCCCACCTCTAAGGCATTGATGACGCCCAAGGCCGAGGCCTCTGCAGCTGGGCCCGGGGGCGGGGGCTCGGCCGGCGGGGAGGGATGCTGACGCAGGAAGAGGGTTCCTAGAGAGCTCCCGGGGCCAGCGCCGCCTGTTCGGTCACCCAGCCCCGCCCGTCTGACTCCCCGGGCGCAGGGCTCATTGCTTATTTCCGCTCGAATTCATTCCAGATAGCCCCCGGCCATTTGCTTGCCAGATGGTACGAGACGTATCCCGTCAGAAGGAATGAATAACCAAATTAAACGGACCATTTGTCCAGTTCGTTTGGCTCCGCTGCGGAGAGTTGCATTGTGAGAGAAGAGGGATCGCGCTGATTTAAGAGCTAGACTGTCCTTATTCTGGAGCTAACCTTTCAAAATCTTACTTTCCATTGCTGTAGACAGAAGCCTACTGCTCCAGCAGAACTGCGTCTTTCCCCAAATCCAGTGTCCCCCACCTTGGGTGCCTTTTCCTTTATTTTCTGTTAAGGCAAGACCTTTCATATCGCAGGGCTTTGGAGCCTTCTCTGAGTATATTTGTATTTTAATACGCTTTCCTATGTCCTCAAGCTGATTAAGTGATAGCAATATGTGTATGTGTTGGTGGTGAGAGCAGCACCAGGTGTTAGACTGGTGGAGTCAGACCAGACCTTGGTTCAGCAACCTCGTACTTGAGTTCTGGCTAATTTAGAGCCAAGACTTAAACTATGAGAGAAAGTTTATTTAGAAAGTCACAGAAGTAGAAACGAGCTGTAGAAGAAATGGGCGCAGGAAACAATTTACAGGGGCAAGAGAAGAACCCTGGGAGCTTAGGAGAGAGAAAGGTAAAGGCAATGAACCGAAGGGTACAAAGAGGGAGAGGGGAACAGTGTGGGGATGCTTCCGGAAGGAGAGCGCAGCGGGGTCCTCCTGTCGGAAGGGCTTTTTTCTTTTCTTTTCTTTTCTTTTCTCTTTTCTTTTCTTTTCTTTTCTTTTCTTTTCTTTTCTTTTCTTTTCTTTCTTTCTTTTTTTTTTTTGGTTAATCCTCACATTTGCAGACCTATTCAAGACAATATTAGTATACTATGAATCCAAAATAAGGGAAAGGTCATGGTAGCATATAGCTAGAAAGGTTACCCTTACAAATTTGGTTTTAAAGTAAACGAAGTGTAATGTTTAAACAAGCATTCCAAGTTTGGGTGGTGGAGGCAGGAGAAGCAGGAACAAAGAAATGAAGATGACATAAACAAGAGTGAAATATTGTGCTTATTGGACACATGGACTTTGTTTGGAACTCCACTGATTATATAGTAGCTGGCACAGTGCCACTCACATAGTAGACATTTAATCAGGACTATTGGTTACAATTGTCAGAAGTCCAAATGAATTTATTGACTTGCATAACTAAAAAGTAGAGGAATAGGTTTAAAGGATATCTAGTTACAGATAATCAAATGATAACTTAAGCGGTCACTTCTTTTTTTCTTTCTCTGACTTTGCCTTTGAGAAAAGTAAGAGTGTTTCTGTTTTAGTGCTAAAAAAACTAATTTTAACTTGCTTATGTAACGAACAAATTAAGAGGTTCTACATTTAAAAGGCATTTCAAAAGAGAGAGGCGAAGTTCAAAGAAATGTTGGCCAATAATTTTCTAGAATTGAAGAAAGATGATTCGTTAGATGGAAGAAACACAAATTTTGAGAACATAACATACAATGTGATGAATGTAAGCAAAGAAAAAAAAATGACAACCTTAAGAGCAGCAGTTAAAATATAACCTACCTACAAAGAAGCGACATTTAGATTGGAAGCCAAATTTTCAAAAGTAAAAATATGTGTGCAAAATATATATTACTGAGGGGAAATTATTGAAAACCTAGAATGTTATAACCAATTGAATTATCACTTAAGAATGAGGTTGCAATATAATGCACCACTGCAAATTCAAACAACATCCTGGTTAACCCTAGCTCCTTCCCATCATACTCAGCTAAGGCTTAAAGGCTCAGGGATGTAGAAAGAGAGTATTCATGAGTCAAAATGTAAATGGATTATGTAAATATGGCTGTACATGAGTTTTGAATCTCCACGAATCCCCACATAAACACAGAGTATACAGTGAAACCAAAAATGCATGGGACAATATTTGCAACAATACTAGATCACAAATAACTCCACAAACACAAAATACAAGAAGGTGGAGTCAAACTACAAATGCAAAACTTGCACAGTATCAATACTGAAAAAGTCCTATTAAAACTGTTAAAATTTTGAGAAAATTATATAGGATATGACAGAAAAAAACAATAAGAAAAATCCAGAAATGAAGTAACAACTTGGGAAAGAATTAGAAATAAAAGAAAAAATACTAAACTAGAAGGAACACTGGAGTAAACAAACACAATGATAGTGCCTAAAGAAAGCTAGAATTTGAAAATAAGGTTTTCTTAAGTCAAAAAGAAATACAGAAAAACATAGAAATTATTTGAGAGAAATGATAAATATTGAAAATAGGCAAAGAAGATCCAACATATGGATAAAGAGTCTTTGATAAAGAACACCAATCTTGCTAACAGAACAAATACAACACATTATAATTCAAGAGAATTTTTCCTGAAATATATATTCTATTTACATATATTCACATGTTTTTATATAAATATGTATATACATTTGAAACCATTTTTAGAAAGAGCATACTGTGTATCTGAAAACATTGAAAATGAAGAACAACAAGCTGTATTCTAGTAAAATTACTAGATTTCACATTTTGAAAAGTGGTCATTAGGCCAAAAAAGTAACTTATGAGTGAAAGAAAATTAAATTATCATAAGACTGCAACCTTAACACTTCACGTAAGAAGAAATCAGTGAAACATTTAAAATATTCAAAGGAAGAAAAAGAGAACCAAGGTCTTTGTACCCAGCAAAACTGACTTTCAAGTATAAAAGCATAGATATAATTTGTTATCAAAATGAAAGAACTCAGAGAACATTATTCACTTGAATTCTTCCTGAGGAATCTACTGGGGAATGAATGATGCCACCCATATGACTGACAATGACAGGAGGACAATTGGTGAACATTAAATATTTAATTACATGTAGATCTAAGACTAAGTGAAGGTTTGTTTTGGTCAGGGAGATTGAACCCACAAACTTGGCATGTCAGGGTGACACTCTCACTAACTGAGCTACCCGGCCAGGGCTAAAATCACGCAGCAATTTGAACAGAGAACGTTTACTATAAAGAATTAATGGAATTGGAGTAAAGGGGAGTTAACTGTTAAGTGGCAAAGATAACTCCTGCAATATAGGAATAGTAGATATAGGGAGCAGCCACCACTCCTAGGATTGAAATAGAGTGGCCAAGGTACAGCCCCGCTGCACTCACCCCCACCCCCACCCACCCACAGGCACCTCGTTGCTGAAGAGGGCATGACTGTGGCTCACTGGTTGTCACAGAAGTTTGCCGAGGAGTGGCCTCAGTGGGACTAACTAGAAATTCTCTCTTGAAAGTGCTGGGAGAAGCTATCTACAGGGAGGTGCCTTATCTCAGAATTCCTTGCAAACTTACAGAAAGGTGCTTTGCCAGCAGCATAAAGCCATCCAAGAAGCAGTGTACTGGGGGGAGTGGCCGTGGGAAGCTGCTGCTTGTTGCTGGTCATTGGGCACTGCTGAAAGAGACCATGTGCTCTGCAGGAGCCCAATGAGAAAAGCACATGAGAACCAGAAAGAGAAGCCTCTTCCCCCTCCAGTGGCATCCTGGTGCCCTCTACCAATAAAACATGTCAAACCTACTGGCATGGGAGAAGTATTGACAGAGTTCGGATTTGTTATTGCAGAGCAAGCAAATATTTGGAGCAGAGAGTCAATAAACTGATATGTAAAACAGGGTTAAAAGAGAGTATACTCTGACATGGATTTATATTCTAAAGTATTGATACAAAGATTACTATAAAACTAGAGAGTATGGGGAGAACATCAGCAAAAAATTTTTAAACTTTTCAGTATATTGATGGTGGTAATATTATTATTTTGAGAATGTGTGTGTAAAATTAGTGATTATCATTAATATGAATTCTCAAAGAATTACAGAAACGTGATGACTATCAAAGTCAGGATAATGAATACTGTTAGGGTCACTGAATGAGGTACACACGAGGCTGAAAGTGGTAAAGAATTATAAATTTATTAGATCATCTGGAAACCAGATGGGCTGAGCCCCAAAATGGCACCCATACCCAGGGATAGGGAGTAGAGATTTTAAAGGATTCTAGGTGGGCTTTTTTCAGTTGGGAATTCTCTGGGCAGGTCTGGATCCTGGGCAAGTCCAGAGGGGAAAGTTACTGGTCTTAGCAAATGGAATGTGGTCTAAGTGAAAGGAAATGTTGGTTGTGAAATGATCTACTGGTCAGTTTCCCAGGGAAGGGGTATCAATTCAGTTATATGGTCAGACCTAACAATTACTTTTGAGGGAGGGAAGGGTTTGTGATTGAGATGGAGCACACAGACAGACTTCTGGGGTGGCTGACAAAATTCTTTCTCCTCCTTTGGGAAGTGATTACAAGGATATTCATTCACCTTATAATAAACCATCAAGCTGTTAGAGAAAGTGACACAAACGGAACCTCTTTCACTCACACACCTGAACTGTGAAGGATATCCTTCAGTAAGAGGGAAATGGAATTCAGAAGCAAGGAGTGAGATGTAAAAAAAAAAAAAAAAGACTTTAGGAAAATGAGATCCTGCAAGGTTCTAATGAGTTGAATGAATTTGAGAAACAGAGTCTAGAAAAGCATGGTGAACTGATCATTGCCAGAGACCAGTTCCAGCATGTCATAATTTGAAGAATTTCATCAAAAGGTTGATGAGATTTGGGGACTCATCAGGGTTGAGTCACACATGTAGTCACCTGTTGGGAATGGCTGAAGGTATTTTCCCAAACCTGAATATGATACATTAAACTGATTGCTGGCTGCCAGACAGCTAAAAGGCATCTTAATCTACATGCTATTGCCTCCTACTGGCCAAACACCTGAACAGCCGTAGGCTAATTCCCTCATTCTGACAATGGACTCTGTACCAAACCCTGACCTTTTGAAGTGTATATCTCTGCCTCGCCTCAGGACAAGTTGTGTTAATAAAAAGCATGGGGTCCTGGGGACAAGGAGAACCTAAGAACTTAGACTTAAGATCTTGGATCTTAGCTCCATTAGCTAAGCTCCTCTGACTCCCAATGCCTTTCAAAATTATATCTCGTCTCCGGACTCTTTATTAGTCCCTGGATTCCTATTAAATCTACGCACAGCCTTCTCCAGATTCCTGAACCCTTCTTGATGCTGGGACAAGAACCCCGGCAGATCATGTGTATTAATCTCCTTTCCAAAATACCCATTGAAAAGAAACAAAGGACTAAAGTTGTAAACCTACAAGGCTCATGTAGTTTTGCAAGGCAGGAGGCCATTGACGTAAGGAGGAGAGACTCAGAGCTTGGAGGTGCATGAAAGTGGAAGTGAAGTACAGTAAGTTCACAGGAAGCAGATTGAGTAAAAGTCTGTATGCTAAATAGTGACTCCTCAACCCCACTCCCCCCTCCTAACTCTGTTCTTAAAATTCTATCAGCCAAACCTATGCCTCCAAAGCTAGATATTGAAATCTTTTGAGAAACTGAATGATCTCAGAGAAAACCCTCTATATGTTGTCATTTGGGTATCCAAGAACCAAAGTTTGGTTTGCAGCTTATCACTCTCCTCTGAAACATACCAGGATATAAAAATAAAATGCTAATGTCTCAAGAGCAACAGTAGAATCTAATCTGTAAACATGTTTGAGATGGGAAAATAATATTGAGGAGCATTTAACAATTTAAAAAATAATTGCATAGATATACAGAAAACAACAACAACAAAAATTGAAAGAAAGGCAATCATTAAAACCATGAAAAGCAAGCCTTTCTGAGCTACCCAGAGAGTGGTCTATACTGCATTGCTCTGAGTTCCTGTTGTAACTTAAGAGAAACTTGCACCATGTCCGGAGGCTTTGATGTTCTGCAAAAGAAGGAGGAAGATGTCCTCAAATTCCTTCCTCCCCCTTAGGTGGCACTGACCTTGATTTTACATTATAAATCTAGAGAGAACCTGGGATATACTTCTGCTGGCAGCTTTTGCCATTGTTGCCATTGAAAACCGTGCTGATGTCAGTGTCATTTCCTCCAGAAATACTGACCTGACCTGGGAGCTGTGCTGAAACTGCTGCGCCACTGGAGCCACTCCTACTGCTGCTGCTTCACTCCAGCTTTCTGAGAGCGGTGGTTCCTGATCCCGGGCGTGAGCACCAGCCTCTCATAGAGGTGCCCATGGTGGCCTGCCTACCGTTGCTCTGTGTAACACAGACTCTCCTCTGTGCTGTGTGAACAGTGCCATCCTGTGAAACCACAAGGGAGCTCTCACTCAGTGGGTCTGATGTGATGCTGGCCCAGGAAGTTCTGCACATGCGTGGCACCATCTCCAGTGACCACCGTGGGAGGTCATGCCTGAGCTCTACTTCTACAGAGACCCTGAAGATATCGGAAAGAGCAGGCCACTGCTGAAAGGCTGTGACCAAGGAGGTGTTCCTGGGTGAATGAACCGCTCTCGCTCTCACAGTGACTGCTGCTCAAGTTGAAGTCACAAACTGGTCTGAAGGCATGCAGGTGCCCTCTGCGCCTGGTTCCCTACTGAAGACTGGGGCACTCAGCCTGCCACTGCCCAGAGCCCCGAATGGGTAGGAGCAACCACCAAGTGGCCTAAAGCTGTTCTTCCACAGATTCTTAAACAGAATGGAAATAAGGGTGATGAAAATTAAACAGTTAAAAAAATACCAGGAGAAGAAAAGAAGAGCCCCAGGGAGCAGGATGGGGGCTGGGAATGGGGAATGTGGGGCAGGTTATTGTCATTTCTCTTTTACTATATTTGTTTTTAAAACTATATATATGTTACTCTGATGGCAACAAAAAAGGAGGGAAGGAAGAAAAAATGAGAAAGGTGGGGCTGACTTCAGGTTTGGTTGCATAGAGAGGGTGCAAATAATATCATCAGGACCTGGGTTCTATCTCAGAAACGCAAGCTATTTTTTATTTTTTATTTTTTGTTCTCATTAGAACTTGAATCTTGAATGGTGATGCGAAGTGGTTGGATATCTATCAGTCTAAAAAGACGGTTCATGAGTTTCTGTTACTGGATCCTTGTATTATCCTTGGTTCCTGATAACTTTAAGGTCCAGTTGTTCACCTTTCCTTTAGATTTTGTGAGCCTGATTCTTTGGATTTTAACCAAAGAATAGTAACTATAACAGGATAATAATCACAAAATTCTGTATCAGTTTAACACATAAAAAAGAATTATTAATTTTTTTGCTTTTCAACATCTCTTTGGAGAACTATACCTCCCTCCATTCTTAACCTATGTAGTTCCGATAAGATTGACTCCATCTCTGTATCCCTAAAAGTAGACACACGAGAGTATTCATCCCCTCGCCACAGGTTCGGGGATAGGAAAGTGATATGAACTGGGCCACACCGAGTCATCTTTGGAATTTTGCCATTTGAAGGAGATACTTCTGATTCGGAACCTATAGCTGCTGGTGGCCATTTTTTATGCCGCATCAGTTGACCTTTCCTAAAAGTGAAACCAACATAGAGAAAAGTGAAACTGTGAGATGGAGAGAAACAGAGAAAGTATTCTTGTGACATCCTGGATCCAGCTACATCTGAAACCATCTCCTGGAATTTTAGAGTTGCCCAAGCTAATAAATTCCTCGTTCCTTTGTTTCTGTCACAACCAAAAAAATCCTAATGCAGACTGGGATTCCAAAGTTCTTCACATGCCTTCTTTTGCTTTGTCAGTGACCTAAGTCACTCACAAGTTCTCTCCAGCATTTTTCCATGAGGAGAAAGGTTAACATCACAATTTATAGCTTTTTACAAGTGTTGACTTTCAACAAACGCCCTTAGAGCTGGGTCGCACATATTTAAATGGTACCGTTTAAATGGTGTTGTTGCTCTTGAAAGCATTTCTCTTCATTGGTTACAAACCAGTGCTCAGGTCAGAGACCAGTGGTGTTAACTCTCTTCCTTTGGTGGGGAAGCTGTTTGCCATCTGGGCATTCTTCTCCTCATCATCCCATAGTCCAGCTGGTTTATGTCATGAGTTCTATGCACCAGGGGCTGCACACTACAATCTCTGAGGAGCCTTTAAAAACCACCCATGTCTGGGTCCTACCCCTAAAAATTCTGATATAACTGATCTTGGTTAGGGTTCAGCCATATTTTCTAAAACCTCCCCAGGCCATTCTATCGTGCAACCAGAGTTGAAAGAGCCGCTGGCACACACTGCATCTCTAGAGAGGCCTCGCCGGTTCTAACCAAAAAGTGTTGGTAACTGTTCGCCCTGAATTGCTCCAGTGAGTATGTAGACTTTCTTCACCTCCTATAGCCACAAATTCATTTCTACACTCATTTACTGAGCATTTATACTCATTTAAGCATTCCTGGATACTAGGAATACAAAGGTGAATTAAGCCACGTTTTTTTGTAGTTGAGGGACTACAGAATAGATGGGAGAGATTGGTAGGTAAGCACCTACATGACAAAATGTGAGCCAAAGGAGGGTGTGGCCAGTTCTCCCTGCAAGGAGACAGAGTTGTAAATTGGAAAGGGCTTTATGTAGGAGGTGACTTTGAGCTGAGTTGACGCTTTTTATTTTTTTATTGATCTCAGAGAGGAAGGGAGAGGGAAAGAGAGATAGAAACATCAATGATTAGAGGGAATCATGGATCAGTTGCATGCCCCCCACCGGAGATTGAGCCCACAACCTGGGTATGTGCCCTGACTGGTCAATGCTTAACCACTGAGCCATGCCGGCCAGACAAGCTGAGTTGACTCTTAAAAGTGTTTATTATAAGGACACAGTAGGGAAGGTTATTTTGGGAAGAGGGTGCAACATGAGCAACTTTCATGGAAATAGCTAAGCTGATATTTAAGGTCTGGGGTGAACTGAGTAGAGATAAATTTGGAAAAGTAGGGAGGGGCTGGATTAGGAAGGGCTTTTGTCTCTTATAAGAAAGTTTGGACTCTATCCAAATGCTGTGAACAACAGAAGCTATTGAAAAGAGATAAATCTGGTCAGATTTGCTTTTTAGAAATATCTCTCTGGTAGCCATGTGAGAGGTAGGTTGGAATGTTATAAATTTGGAGACAAGGACTCCAGCTGGGAGATTATAATCTGGGTAAAATGAAGTGAACTTGAGGCAATAGCAATGAGGAGGTAAAGGAGAGAAGGCATTTGAGTGAAATAAATGAAGCCCAATTTGCAGAATTCGGTGACTGAATGGATTTGGGGAGAGAGAGAAGCATCACACTGTCTTTGGTTTAGATGCCTGAATGAGTGGACTGTGATGCCATTCATAGAAATTAAGGAAGGCAGAAGGAAGCACAAGATGGGAGAAGGGAGGAGCAGTAGGGTGCCTGTGAGATGTCCAATGGGTACTGGCTGTTGAATATATTGTATCATAAAGATACAGATTGAGGTGTTGTAAGCATACAGGTGGCCCTTGACAAGTAGGTGGAAAACTCTATGAAATGAGAAGAAATGAAAGTCAAGAGCAAAGGCCAAGGGACTATTAAAGAAGAAGGAGGAAGAGGAAGAAGAGGAGAAAAAGGTGAGAAAGGATGATGAGGTGGGAGGGAAAGTAGGATTGAGTAAGAGGAGAAATTTTTCATAAGAAAGGAAAACCATAAAGTGTCAAAACCATAAAGAAATCAAGAATTGCCCAGCTGGTGCCCAGCTGGTGTGGCTCAGTGGTTGAGTGCCAACCTATGAACCAAGAGGTGACAGATTCGATTCCTGGTCGGGGCACATGCCTGGGTTGCGGGCTCGATCCCCAGTAGGGGATATGCAGGAGGCAACCAATCAATGATTCTCTTTCATCATTGATGTTTCTATCTCTCTCTCCTCTCCCTTCTCTAAAATCAATAAAAATATATTAAAAAGAAAAGAATTGTAGCAGGCATTTTTTTGTACCCTAGCTCTTTTTTCCTTCTTGTGGTAATAGCACCCCAATTTCCTCTTATTGAATAACCCTTCTCTCAATAGATGCAGTTGGGGAAGGACTATCAGGGCCTTCTACTCCGCCACTCCAAGCCATGTGGTGGGCATGTGACCCAAGCTCAGCCAACTGGACACACTCACCTGGAACTTGGAAAGTCGGGCAGATGGTTGAGGGATGGTATAAATATAACACCAGCAGAGATTCCTGGTAATACTGTTGGTTATTTCTTGCTATCTATGCTTCTTTCTTTAATTTCAGAGGCTGTGATATCCTTCCACTAAATTCCTCTTAAGTGTAAATTAGCAAGTGCTGGTTTATGATCCTTCCAACTGAAGAACCTTACATGAATTCAGCCATTAGGAGGTCACTGATGGCTTTGCCTGGTAATTTCATGGAGTGAAGGGTGAAAGGCTGATTGAGGAGGGAATAGAAGGTGAGCAAGTAGGGATAATAATTGCATTTAACCATCGAGGAGTTTCTTTTGGAAGAGAAGGTGTTAGGGAAATAGCTAATTATTCTGAACCATATTTAAATCCATGCTTTGCTAGGACAACTGACAAGAGAGTTTCTGAAAGTTGGGTAGCCATGAATCTGTTATTTTAGTATTGATTTCTCAAGTTTTTAGCCAGATTTAGTTTATCAGTATATTTTAACTCTTCTTACCAGTAATGTATGAGAAAGCTACCCCATGATGACAAATTGCTCTTTAAAGTATCTACTTCAGAAAAAAAGTTTGTTTGATTTGACATCCTGATAGAAAACAATGTGAAAAAAATAAAAGCACCATGAAAGGTTTCTTCTGACACGTTGTCCAATGCACCCAATAAAAGATTAAATTTAAAAATAATTTAATTTCAGTACTTTTAGAAATACACATTAAATATCGTTTCCTTCTTTAGCCAAACATTGAGTGAATTACCATATGATGCTTTTCTGCCCTCCAGTGGTTGTTATAAGCACTAAGAAATTTATTATCTGTTTTTTAAATATTTTATATTATAAGAATATATTTTCTTTATAACAGAAATTTTAGAATTCAAAGTGATTTATAAATGCATCAGCATTTACAAGAGGCGCATGTTATTCTTAGAAATGGGCCGCACTCATAAAACAACAGCAAACCTCATTCTATAAAGTCAACTGACTTGAGGCAACCAGTAGGTGGAGGAATTTCCAAAGCTAAGAACTCCACCATGCTATCCAAAACCAACTTCAGAACCCAAGGATCTTAAAAATAACTGGTTCAGTCTTCCCAGTTTTACACTAACAGGAACTAAAGACTGCTGAATAGCCCCAAGCTATACATACATATACACATCGTGTCCATGAAATTGTGGTAAAAGGAAAGACTATTCTAGATTAAGATTAGATTTTACTTGTGAAATATGAGACTTGGGGGTGAAGTGGAAACTTGTTAGGTATGGATAGCATGAAATAAAAAGCTGAAAGTAAGTAGGGTATATGAAGAAAGTTATTATGACACTAGAGTCTCCATGCACAAAATTCATGAAAGGGGCTTGGCCCTCGTAGCCCGGGCTTTGTCCGGAAGGTCGTCGGGCTCTCCGGTCTAATTAGCATATTACGCTTTTGTTATTATAGATAAGAGAGGAAAAGCGGCCGAAAGTGGGAGCCCTGATCAAATGTTAGTGTTATGATATGCGGAGAGGTGAAGGGAGGGAAATGAGTTTGGCTTTGACCTGGTTAGCAATAAAAAGCTGTTATGAAAGACAAATGACAAATATTTATAAAATATAAAGTGTGGGTACAAATGAATGTGAAAAGCACTGATTTGCCTCTTCCTGCTGCTCCTTTATTTATCAGCACTGGAAGCAACCAATGCAGAGGGAGAAGCCACAAAACCTCCTAAATACCTGGTCAATTTAGCCTTTCTATGCTGAACTCAAATTCCTTCTTTGCAATTTCTTTCTTAGCTGTGGTACCTCCCCTACCAAACTTCTTCCTGAACTCCCTCCAAGACAGAGTCGACTAGTTACTCTCCCTCTTCATGATTGTTTACTTTATTTGCATGCTTTTCCTCAATTGTGTTACCATTTTCATAAAGTGGGACTGCACTGCCGGGTCATTGTGGAGTTGTAAACAAGCAGGACATGAACTGAAACTTGAATTCAACTTCATCAAATTTCACTCTGTTCTTGGCCTTCTCTCCTGTGGCCAAAAGCATGAAAAATTTCCACAGTTCTCCAGGTTTCTTCTCCATTTTCTCTTTTGTCATAGGGTTTTGTTGACCTGCACCCTCTTTTCTAAATGTAATACCCTGGCTCATTTTGTTCTTTTTTTTTTTCCGTTTTGTTCTTACTAACCAACAATGATAACTTATCTTCTTTTTATATAATAGGCTCCCCTGCATTCTCGGTCAATTTATGTACAGTTTTATAGGCCATATCATGTTTTTGCCTGGAAAAACTTACTAAGACTGATGGTACCCACTATTGTTGAAGTATGGAGAAATAGGTTCACTCATACAGTTTGTGGGAGTGTAAGTTTGCACAACTTTTTGATGGCTGATTGTTAGCATCCACCAACATTAAAAATATTGGAGACTTATGACTAATTAATGCCCCCTTTGGAATCTGCCTTTCAGAAATATGAGCACTAGGTATGAAGATGCAAGTCTAGTATATTCCTTGCAGGATTATTTGTAAATGTAAAGTAGTAAGAATAAATGAGATAGCCATCAGAAATGAAAAGATCAGAAAGCAGGATAGTATAATTTGTCAATAAATCCAATAACTAGATCTTTGAAGAAAAAAATAATACCCTACATAAAAATCTGGCAATTTAATGAAGAAAAAAGAAGAAATCACAGTCATGGAACTTTAATAATAAGAACGAACGTATAGTGCTAGCCAGTTTGGCTCAGTGGATAGAGTGTCGGCCTGCCTACAGAAGTGTCCTGGGTTTGATTCCAGTCAAGGGCACATGCCCAGGTTGTAGGCTCGATTCCTAGTGGGGGGCATGCAGGAGGCAGCCAATCAATGATTCTCTCTCATCATTGATGTTTCTATCTCTCTCCCTCTCCCTTCTTCTCTGAAATCAATAAAAAAAAATTTAAAAAAGAACATGTAATTTAAAATCCTGAAATCATTAAAAAATAAAATAGAATATGTTTAACATCATTCCAACAAATTTAAAATATTCGGAGGAAGTGAATTATTTCCTAGAAAAATATAAATTGCCAAAATTGACTGAAGAAGAAAACAAAAACCTAAACATTTTTATTACCACTGAAAAAATTTAAAAATCAAAGAACTATCCACCAAATGGTTAATCTTTTAGTTATTTTTTAATTCTCATTTTCTAATTTCATTGTCTTGAGCTCAGAAACAATGCCTGTATATTTTTGTACTTTAGAATTTGACATATTAATATTGAACTATTACATAACTAGCTTTTAAGTGTGTTCTATAAGATATTGGAAAAATAGTCTATACAATTGGCACTTTCTAGCTAAACTGCATAAAACCCCCACAATATTCCTTATTTGCCTACCTCTCACTTATTTTTAATTACAAAAGCAAAAATATGATTATTATAACAAATTCAAACCATAAAGAAATATCTTTGCACCCCAAAGAGAGTTTAAAGATCAGCTATAGAAGAGGTCAGAGAGACTGGAAGTGAGATAGATCCTCATGCTGGCCTTGAAGGAGGAAATAGCCATGCTGTGATCTATCTATGGGAGGGGCCATGAGGCAAGGACTTGGGGGATGGCTTCTAGAAGCTGAGAGTGGTCCCCAGCCAACATCCAGCAAAAAAACCCAGAGACCTCACTCCTACCACTTCAAGGAACTGAATTATGCTAATAGTCAGAATGAGTTTGGAAGAGAACCTAAAGCCTTATATGAGCTCTAGATGAGAATGCAGTTCCATGCTACATTCATTGATTTGATTTCAGTCTTACCTGACTCTGACCAGAGCACTCAATTACATCATGCCCAGACTTCTGACTGCAAAACCTAGGGCAGTGATGGCGAACCCATGACATGCATGTCAGAGGTGACACGCGAACTCATTTTTTTGGTTGATTTTTCTTTGTTAAATGGCATTTAAATAGATAAAATAAATATCAAAAATATAAGTCTTTGTTTTACTATGATTGAAAATATCAAAAAATTTCTATATGTGACACGGCACCAGGGTTAGGTTAGGGTTTTTCAAAATGCTGACACGCCGAGCTCAAAAGGTTCGCCATCACTGACCTAGGGGATAATAAGTGGGTATTGTTTTGAGCTACGGAGTTTGTGGTAATGCAGCAATAGAATAATACAAATACATAAAGACTTCTGAAAGTTATATTTTCAGTGTGAATTGTATTCATCATAAACTTTAATTTTCTATTTAATATATTTACTTTGAATTTTATAGTATTATATATTATTAGCTAGAGGCCTGTTGCATGAAGAGATTTGTGCAATAAGCCTTCCCTTCTTCTGGCTGCTGGCACCGGTTTTCCTCCAGCACCTGGGACCCAGGCCTTCGCTCTGGCTGGAGCCACCTTCCGTCCTCCATCTTCGTGGCCCCCGCTGGAGCCGCCTTCTGTCTTCCATCTTCGCGGCTCCAGCTCACCTTCAGTCTTCACTCTGCCACTTGGAGCCTATGTATGCAAATTAACCACCATCTTTGTTTGTGGTTAATTTGCATATCATGCTGATTAGCCAATGGGAGGTGTAGCAAAGGTACGGTCAATTACCCTGTTTGTCTATTATTAGATTAGATGTTGTGACTCCTGCTTCTCATTTGCATTTATTTAATATCCTTTTGCCTATTTTTTTAGTTCTAATTTTTTATGATGCTTTGTTTAGATGGGGCTTTAAAAAACAGTGGAATATCCTCCTTTATTCATGGTGCGTACATTTCGAAGATCCCCAATGGATGCCTGAAACTGCAGATACAACCAAACCTTATATATACTATGTTTTTTCTTATAATACATATCTATGATTAAGTTTAATTTATAAATTAGGCACAGTAAGAGATTAACAATAGTAGCTAATAATAAAAAGAATAGTTATAATAATACTAGAGGCCTGGTGCACGAATTTGTGCATGGTTGGAGTCCCTAGGCCTGGCTGGCAATAAGGGCCAATTGGGGCCATCTTGCCCAGTCCCAATTGGGGCTGGACCATGGGAGGTTGGCCAGCCGGCTGGGGGGAGGGACCATGGGAGGTTAGCAGGCATGGGAGATTGGCTGTGGGAGTGCACTGACCACCAGGGGGCAGCTCCTGTTTTGAGCATCTGCCCCCTGGTGGTCAGTGCGTGTCATAGTGATGGGTTGACCGGTCGTTCCGATTGTTCTGGTTGTTTGGTCATAATGGTCACTTAGGCTTTTATATATATAGATACTGTAATAAAAGTTATGTGAATCTGGTTTCTCTCTCTCTCTTTCTCTCTCTCTCTCTCTCAAAATATTCTAGTGTACTATATGTTCAATGTGGACAAAGAGATGGTTCACATCTCGAGGAGGATACAGTGGTGAGAAACAGCATGAGATTTCATTACACTACTCAGAATGAGACCCAATTTAAAACTTACAAGTTGTTGGGGAAGGGAGAATCGAAGATGGCGGCAAGGGAAACACCGGAGACTGCCGCCGTGGACAACCACTTCAAAAATACAACTAAAAGTCGGAGCGGACATCAACCAGAACCACGGGAAGGCTGGCTGAGGAGAGTCTCTTCAACTAGAAGCAAAAAAAACAGCATTCCGACGCTCAGCGGAGGCACAGTGTGGAAAATTTAAAGGTACGGCGGTGTGGTGGTGAGGGTGCGCGCGCAATTCGGGCTGGCGGCTGAGGGCGCGATTGTCGTTTTCACTCAGGAGCGAGTCTCAGACTCTGGGCTACAGATCCGGGCGAGTCTCTAGGGACCCAGACTCAAACGGGAGAAGCGGGACTGTCTGGCTACGGCCCCTCCGAGGTTTGCAGCGATTGCTGGGACAGAGAGGCAGAGCCCCTGGGGACGGACTGAGAGCGGCCATAGCTGCTCCCTCCCCCCCGCCCTGTTGAGCCCGCCCCGCCCAAACCCTGCGCACAGCCATTTGCCGATCGCCTCAGGCAAGGGCTGGACTAGCGCCTCCCCTGAGGACTGAAGTTTTCCCACAGCTGATTTCCACCGCCAGTCGGCCTGGTGGTCAAATCCCTCTAGTGTTAACTACAACAATTAAGGCTTGGCTAGAACAAGACTGCGCACAGAGACCACAAGGGGGTGCACCAAGAAAGCATAAAAGATGCGGAGACAAAAAAACATGACAGAAATGGAGGATATGGAGCTAAGAATCGCAATTTTGAGGGCTTGCCATAAATTTGTGCAGAGCCTCACGAAAACTAATGAGACCCTCGATGCTACGATAAAGAAATTAGAAAGTAAGCATACACGGACTGAAATAAAGAATATTATACCCAATAGCAGACCAGAGGAGCACAAGAATCAAACCAAAGATTCGACAAAAAACACCCAATTGGAAAAGCAAAATGAAAAAAGAATCCAAAAGTGTGAAGATAGTGTAAGGAGCCTCTGGGACAGCTTTAAGCGGACTAATATCAGAGTCATTGGAGTGCCAGAAGATGAAAGACAGCAAGATATTGAAAACCTATTTCAAGAAATAATGGCAGAAAACTTCCCCCACCTGGAGAAAGAAATGGACTTACAGGTCCAAGAAGCGCAGAGAACCCCAAACAAAAGGAATCCAAGACACATCATCATTAAAATGCCAAGAGCAAAAGACAAAGAGAAAATCTTAAAAGCAGCAAGAGAAAGAGGCTCAATTACCTACAAGGGAATACCCATACGACTGTCAGCTGATTTCTCAACAGAAACTTTGCAGGCCAGAAGGGAATGGCAAGAAATATTCAAAGTGCTGAATACCAAGAACCTACAACCAAGATTACTTTATCCAGCAAAGCTATCATTCAGAATTGAAGGTCAGATAAAGAGCTTCACAGATAAGGAAAAACTAAAGGAGTTCATCACCGCCAAACCAGTATTATATGAAATGCTGAAAGGTATCCTTTAAGAAGAGGAAGAAGAAGAAAAAGGTAAAGATACAAATTATGAACAACAAATATGCATCTATCAACAAATGAATCTAAGAATCAAGTGAATAAATAACCTGATGTACAGAATGAACTGGTGACTATAATGAATCAGGGACATAGAAAGGGAATGGACTGACTATTCTTGGGGGAAAAGGGGTGTGGGAGATGCGGGAAGTGACTGGACAAAAATCATGCACCTATGGATGAACTCAGTGGGTGGGGAGTGAGGGTGGAGGGTGGGGTGGGAGCTGGAAGGAGGGGAGTTATGGGGGGAAAAAAGAGGAACAAATGTAATAATCTGAACAATAAAGATTTAAAAAAAAAAACTTACAAGTTGTTTATTCTGTAATTTATGAGTTGTTTATTTCTGTAATTTTCCATTTAATATTTTTGGACCACAGTTGACTGCAGGTAACTGAAACCACAAAAGTGAAACTGGGGATAAAACTACTGTATATACCT
This sequence comes from Myotis yumanensis, assembly GCF_028538775.1. NCBI lineage: Eukaryota > Metazoa > Chordata > Mammalia > Chiroptera > Vespertilionidae > Myotis > Myotis yumanensis. The sequence continues at coordinate 79,244,098 of NW_027223753.1, forward strand.
GTTGAATTGAGTTTCTGTATTCTCATGGTAAAATTTGTCACATTTATACCTATTTTTGTAATATCTTTGGTTTTATTTTTCATCTTGCTCCACTTTCTATCTCATTCTTCCTTTTATTTTCTGTATTTTGGAATATACTTTTTTTGTTTTCTCTTTTCCAGTGTTTTAGAAAGTGTGCATTTATTTTTTATAATTATTTATAAATTAAGGTTCTCTAAAGAAATCCTCAAGACAGAGACTATGAATCTGGCCTCCTTGTATCCTCAGTACCAATTACATAGAAGTGTCTAAAACACATTTGATTTGATCAATTGATATCACTAACATCTGTGCAATTATACTAGCTTTTGCCACTCTTTTCCTTTTGGAATATATTTTTTCATGTTAATTATAAAACATGAAAAACATTTTTTTACATGCTCTTTAGAATAAAGGGGAAAGATTTTTTTCTAACCCCATACTCCAAAAATAGGCATTGTTGCCATTTAAAAGATATTTTTATTTATGTCAGAGAAGAAGGGAGAGAGAGAGAGAGAGAGAGAGAGAGAGAGAAACGTTAATGATGAGAGAGAATCATTGATTGGCTGCCTCCTGCATGCCCCACACTGGGGACTGAGCCTGCAACCCAGGCATGTGCCCTGACTGGGAAAAAAACCATGACCTCCTGGTTCATAAATCAACGCTGAACCACTGAGCCATGCCAGCTGGGTGGCATTGTTGCCATTTTAAAGTATATCTTTCCATATTTTTCTCTACTTTTTAATGATGATAACAATAATAATAATTAATACTTATTTAACCTTTCTATGTACTATATGTATATTGATTAATCAAGTCCTCAAAACAGTCCAATGAGTAAGTACTATTTTTACTGTCTCTGTACTAGGGATGAACAAACTGAGGTGTAGAGAAGTTAAGTGATTCCCCTGCCCCCAAATTATGCAGCCAATAAGTGTTAAAACTATGATCCATTCTCTCAACCATATATTAAACTGTTTCATCAAATATGTTTATATAACTTTACATACAAACTAAATATAGTTATTTTAATTGACTTACATTCAATAAAAATGTTCTTATAATCTATTTTTCTGTTACACTAGAGGCCCAATGCATGAAATTTGTCTGGAAGGACGTCCGGAAGGTCGTTTGGCTGTCCGGTCTAATTAACATGTTATGCTTTTATTATTATAGATGCTCATTTTACTTACTGTATTTGTATATCTTTCCAAATTTGCTGAAGGTATTTCTGGTGAATGAACCAGTAAATCAGAGAATTCTTTAGGTGGCATATTAGTTTTGGTAGGCTACGTTTCTCTGATAAGTAAATCCAAATAAAGTTTATTTCTCATGCAACCACCTAGGGCAGGTTCAGATCAGTGAGTGGCTGTTTTCCATATTGTGACACAGGGGTCCAGGCTAACTTGCTCTTCTTGCATAAGCAGAGTATATTGTCATTTGCATGATTGAAGCTGGATGTCATGTCAAGTATTTTGTTGGTGGAAAGAAAAGGGAACATGAAGAAAACATACTTTAACAGACTGAATCCTGAAGTAGGATTTATATTACTTAACACTCATATTCCTTCAAGGAGTATCTAGTCATGTGGCCATTGGAAAGAAAATAGATTTTGATGGACAGCTAGTGACTGCCACAGGCAGTTTTGTTGCATATTTGTTTTATCATATTTGAAAAAGAAATTTAACACAATTATCTCATTTTTAAAGAATTACATGTTTTTAAATGTATCATAGGTATTTGTTAAATGGACACACACCTCTGGTTAGTGGCAGATCCAGAATAGAAACCAGATCTGACTCCCAGGCCAAAGCTCTTTCTAATTAATGCAAGACCTACTTTACTTTTTTTTGAAAACTTAATGAAATATGAAGATATTTTTTTCCTGGTGAAGCCAAGTCCTGAGGTGTTGAAGAGAGACTTATTTCTGAAAACGATAGAGTATGGAATTAATTTAATTTGGGAAAACAGCTGTCTAGCCTTTTGGCAGAAGCAGCCTGCAGAATGTAAACCATATTGCTGGTATAATTATTATAGTTGCTAACAAATGAGAGAACATTTTGATAACTGTAGAGAGCCAGATTTTAGTTGTTAATAGTGGGACATCACTCTCTGAAATCCACAGCCACTGAACGGGCTTACATTAAACTATTCTTTCTTTATTCTTCAGATACTTGCATATCAGTGGTGATTGAGCATAGAGAAAAGGGCTGACCACTTACATAGTGAATTAGAACAGGTAATTTAGGTAACTTAGGTTTTCAAATAGTATTTCTTTTTCAAAAAGCATATGTCATTTATTTCTTTTTGCTTAAATTAGTCAGATAAATATAAAAATCTCTCTTTCAATTTATCATTGTAGTCAGAGCTAAACAAGTGAGATTTTTAATGGTGGAGGAAATTCCTGGTTATTGCAGCCAACTTTTTTCTCTCAGGATATGGAGAGTACATATAACTTACTACTCCTTTAATACCATATCACAGTAAATTTATATCCTTTTAAAAAAACATACGTATCGTATGTGGCTCTTATAAAATATTTCTCTGGATCTCGATACATCTTCCAGTAATGCTACAGGACAATGTCTTTAAGTATACATGCAGGAGGATAGATTTTTATCATGCTTGATTGCAGAAGGCAATCACTTCCCTGGAACTGACCATCTGCATCAGCCTAACTCTTATATTTTCTCTTTAGCTTTTAAATTGGAGAAGAATGCCCAAAGTAGGGATGTCATATAGCATCAGCTGCATGCAGGACATGTGCCATTAGCTCCTCCTTGCCAGGAATGTGCCATTCATTATGTGTGGGTACAATGCCCATAGGGACAAGGAGCAGGAAAAACCAGTCTTCCCAAACAAATCTCGCTCCTTCCAAACATATCTATAGAACTGTTATGTTCGTGGGAAGACTTTCCATTATAAGTTTATTGGCTTATGAGCTGAAATGAGGTCATGAAGTTATTATTAAAAATAAAAATTAAATGCATACTTCTAATCAGTCTTTAAGATTAATTATTGATATAATGGAAAAATCACCAACTGAATTTTAATGAAAAAACCTCTATGATATTGGTGAATGGGATTTAAAAATTATTGTTTAGTAAGTGTGGTCAATGATGCATCTCTTTCATCTGGATCTTCACATCAGTAAGAAGTATTATTTTTTGACTATGATGGTGCCAGGGAACTTATATGCTTATAAGTAGAGCCATGGACACAGACAACAGTGGGGTGAAGGCCTGGGATGGGTGGGTACGGGGTGGAGGGGGTCAATGGGAAAAAACACAAAGGGGACATCTGTAACACTTTCAACACCAAAGATAAAATTTAAAAATAAAATAATTCTTTTGAAATAAACATGATCAATTAAAGTCATTTTTGGAATATTAAACTTACAAAATACTTCCTAAGGATTTGTATCAGAGACAATGGAAAAGACTCAAGACCCATTCCACCTGCCAACTCTCCATTTCCAATGAAATATCACAAAGATGCCTTGTTAAACATGTTCAAGACTGAACCATGGTTCTCTTCCAGATCTGGTTGTCCTCCTGTGTTTCCTATCATAGGAAGTGGCTAGTTTGAAATCTGTGATGAGAATTGACTAATTAGAAAGGTGTTCAATGAAGTAGGGATGGGCAAGATACTCTGTGGACACTTGGAGTTAAGAATTTGGGGAGATGGACTTGGGTTGGAAATGTGGATTTGGGAGTCATCTACATTGAGGTGATAGGTGAAGTTAATGAGCATTTGAGAGAGGGGAAAAGTAGAAAGGAGAGAAGGCAGAGAAGTTTATTGTGTATCAAAGTCAAAAGGAGTTTAATAAGAAAAGGACAATGTCAAAAACCTTGATGGATGAGGAATGAAATAAAATGGGACTAAGTGACTTTCGGGAGTTTTAGAAATGTGGTTATAGACAAGCCAAATTACAGTAGTTATAAGAAGGTGTGTGTGTGCGTGTGTGTGTGTGTGTGTGTGTGTGTGCGTGTGTGTGTTCTAGTCCTTGCTTTACCTATAACTGGTTGCTTGTCTAATGTCAAATTTCAAATGTTTAATGTCACAGAACCTTAGCCTTTTCATTTTTAAAATGAGGGGATTCCTTAGATAAACTCATCTAGATTCTAAGAAGTTGAGGTACACATTTTCAATAAATGAAAGAGTGAATGACTAAACTACATGCATTTCCTATCAGTTCTAGAAAGAATTTCTATAGATAAGGAGAAGTGGTTAGTACCAACTGCTCACTTTAAGATGTCTTGCTGTGAAAGGAAGACTATCAGAAAGAAGCAGATTATCTAATGGAGTCAGTATTATCAAAGAAAGATTTTTAAAGAAAACAAAGGCTCTTTTGGATTATTTAAAAAATCATTTTGATCCTATAACATGATACTTAATAATATGACAAAGTAAACAGATCCTTGCACTTAATTATTTTTACTGACATTTATTCTCGTTTTGATATTTTGTGAATTTATATGACATGCAATTCTACTAAGTATGGACTCCTTTCCTTCCTTCCTTCCTTCCTTCCTTCCTTCCTTCCTTCCTTCCTTCCTTCCTTCCTTCCTTCCAACTCTGGCAAGTGCTATTTTATTTAATAACTAGAGGCCTGGTGCATGAATTTGTGCATGGGTGGGGTCCCTCAGCTTGGCTGGTGATCGGGGTCCATCGGGGTTGTCTTGCCCAGTCCCGATAGGGGCCGATCGGGGATGGCCCACTGGGGAGAGGGACTGCAGGAGGTTGGCTGGTGTGGGGGAGGTTGACCATCCATGGGAGGTTGGCTGTGGGAGCGCACTGACTACCAGGGGGCAGCTCCTGCATTGAGCGTCTACCTCCTGGTGGTCAGTGCGTGTCATAGCTACTGGTCGACCAGTCATTTGGTCTTTCGATCGACTGGTCGCTTAAGCTTTTATGTTTATAGATGTAGCATATCCTTTTTAGAGTTTTTTCTTCCTGGTTAAATTTTTCCTCCAGAAGTTAATTTATTAACTAGAGGCCCAGTGCATGAAATTCGTCCATGGGGGTGGGTCCCTCAGCCCGGCCTGCACCCTCTCCAATCCAGGACCCCTCCGGGGATGTCTGACTGCCTCTCACAATCCAGGACCACTGGCTCCTAACCGCTCGCCTGCCTGCCTGATCACCCCTAACCCCTCTGCCTGCCTGCCTGTTCGCCTCTAACCCCTCTGCCTGCCTGCCTGTTCACCCCTAACCACCTCTGCCTGCCTGCCTGATTGCCCTAATTGCTCCCCTACCGGCCTGATTGCCCCTAACTGCCTCTGCCTCACCCTGCACCCGGAACCCAGGATTCCCTCCTCTGGCCGGTCACAGGCACCCAGGACCTGGGCTTCCTTCCCTCTGGCCTACCGCAGGCACCCAGGGCCCAGGCCGGCTTCACCCAGACTGGTCACAGCCGCAGGGGACTGTGGGCAGGCAGCTTTGCCTGGGCCACAGCCACTGGTGCCTGGGACTGCATGGCAGGCAGCTTGTCCTTCTCCCAGGCTGCAGCCTGGCTGGTCCCCATTCCTCTCTTGCAAGCTCATTTGTGACTGGCTGGTTCCCATTCCTCTCTCCCCAGTGTTGAGTGTCTGAGCCATATGGCATGACAGCGTGAGGGTGTGATGGCCATTAGCATATTAGCTCTTTATTATATAGGATTGATTATAAAAGTTATTTATATTTATATTATACATTAAAACATACAGTATCTCTCTATATAAAAACCTAAGTGAGTGTTCAACCAGTCTCTATGATGTGCACTGACCACCAGGGGGCATATGCTCAACGCAGGAGCTGCCCCCTGGTGGTCAGCGCCACTCAGCTGACTAACGGGTGCCAGACGCTGGGCTCATGGCTGGTGAGCGCAGTTGTGGTGGCACAAGCCTCTCCTGTGGACACTCCCCCTGCGTGCCCCTCCCCCATCCAGACCGGGACCGAGATCAGTACTAGCATTGGAACTGACTGGGCATGAGCCTGCGGCCACTTCTCAGTCATGGGCGTGCTGGTATCGCCCTAGGACGGGCGCGCAGAGACTGCAGCGGAGTGGCAGCGGCAGGTGCAGCGGGTCCGGGATGAGCGTGAGTGGCGTGGCACCCGGCCTGGACTCAGGCTCCTCCCCAGCCACCTGCCGCTTCAGCACTACTATACCCCTCAGGGGATGCTGGACTGCCTGTTTCGGCCTGATCCCCACAGGCCATGCCAAGGGACCCCACCAGTGCATGAATCTGTGCACCGGGCCTCTAGTATATAATACTTATAAACTAAATTTATTTTCTGGGGTGTTTACATTAACTAAGATGTATGAGGGAGGTTTTCTCAGTGAAGAGACCTTGAATTATAAAACAATTCTAGAATTTCCTGACTAACTATTCCAACTACAAATGGCTTTATGTTATATGGATCTCAGAGAAGCCATTCTTCAGAGAAGGTGAGGGCATGCTGGACATATTCTTTAATTCAACCAGAAAGACAGCTATCTTTCCTAAATCTGACAGATGAGCAAGAGGCAAATCAAAGGAGAAACAAAGAGCTTTAATACCCAGAAGTCATCATAGCATTTAAACAATTAGAATATTACTTTATTTCATAATAAATTTACAGTTGAAAAAAAGATATTTACTAAAGCCACAACATTATTCATATAGACAAAACTTTTATTGCAAAACCTTGGTACAGGAGCATTAGTAATTTTAATTCCATATGGATATAGAGATATTTAAAAAAACAGAAACAATGTATTCCAAAGGCTGTAATAGGCACAATATATATGCTTGTGTTTGGTCTGCAAGCATTATACTATAACTCAGTATATCTGATCTAAGAAGTTGCAGATTTTCATCACTATGTACTAAAAACATACAAAAGAGTATCATACTATGTTAAAAAAGCATGTACTATCAATACTACAAAATAGGAGCAGCAAGCCAAACCAACAAACGATTCCTTGGGTTTTGGAAGAAGTAATACATTTATGGCTTTTTTATGTTTGTTTTTGAGACTGGTTAGCAAGTCTGGCAAGTGGAAAAGAAGAAAGTGGTCTATAATATAACATTAAAGACATCACTTACAAGGCATCTGATATTTAACAGGTGCATAACTGGAAACAAAAATTGAGCTTGATCTTAGTGCAAAATTGTAAGGTAACATGTCAGCTTCCACCCATCAATTTTTTGGCATAAAAATCTTTATGCAGAAAAGTAAAAGTTTTCCAAACGACAAGTGGAAATATTTAAGACAGATCATTAGACCTGACTTTTGGTTTTTAGTAACTGTAAAGAATACAGGTGTCCCAAGGACCAAGAAACTGGATATGGTCCTTTGTATGGGATTTTCTTTTGTTCTGTAAAAACATGGGTTGAAATATGTGTTCATGCTGACAGTGTATCCATGCTGATAAAGGTGAACATGTGGAAAAAATAAGAAAAAAAGAAGGCAGATTTTTCAGAGCATACTACTATTACATCATGTTGAGATTGTCTTAAAGGTAAAAATATACATCTTAGATTCTCGAAGGTTTTATTTTCCAGCTAGCAATTAAACATAAGTGCAAAAGTGAACCATGCAATATTTTTACCTATCAGCTACTGTGCTAATGACATGAAGGGAACAGAATTCTTTTTTTCCCCCTTTAAATGCATAATGCTCACAAGTTATCATTGGAACTCAAGTCATACACAAAAGCAAATCATGAAGAAATGTTAAATATTTCAAAATGCCCAGGAAAGCATGCCAGAAATGATGCTGTTTCTATTGCACAGAATTGTTGGAGGCCACTGCTAAAGCGGTAGGAGCTACTGCAACTTCTAGGTCTTTAACACTGCTTTTTTTTGAGGGGGTGGTGATACAGGTCAGGGGGTCTGGTCTCTCTGGAGGTTAACCCATAATTTCTGCAGGTTCAGTGACCAACTTGGATCCATCCCATGCAGTCTTGAATTGTTCAGGAATAGGGAATTCTCTCTGGAAAAAGGCAAGGAGAACGCAGTTATTTAAGAAGGCTTCCTTTTGCAAACAGATGGAAGGCTGATTAGTGTCATACGATGGACAAAGTCATTTTATGGAACTCAAACCTGTATCATGGAGAAGACTTCTATGTCACATGAAGACTTGCATAGTCATGGATCAGCTTTGTGACTGTCTGCTAGCCTCATCATTAAAGCTAGGACTTATTAAGAACCAGATATATATTTTTTAATCCTCACCCAAGGATATTTTTCCATTGATTTTAGAGAGAGTGTAAGGGAGAGGGAAAGACAGAGAGAAACACGGATGTGAGAGAAACACATCGATTGGTTGACTCCTGCACGTGCCCTGACCAGGTCGTGGGCTGGGGAGGAGCCTGCAACCGAGGCACATGACCTTGACTGGAATCAAACCCGGCACCCTTTGGTCCACTGGCAGACGCTCTATCCACTGAGCCAAAACAGACAAGAACCAGACATTTTTAAAGCACTGGTTATACTAGTATGTGAACTCAGTTAATCGCCTACATCCCTGTGAGCTAGATACTGTTGAGATGCCATCTGCAGCAAACAGAGGCCTGTGAGGTTAAGCTATTGATCTAGGTGACATTACTAGCAAGTAGAACAGCCAGACTTCACACCTAGACAGCCTCTCTTACCCATGACTCTCTACCAAATTCAAACATATACAGGAATCAACTGGGGAGTTTGTTAAAATGTAGATATGGATTCAGTAGATCTGGGGAAGAGAATGACAATCTGCATTTCCAACAAGTTCCCAGGGGCCACTGGGCTACTCTTTGATGAAATATAAAAATATGCTTCAGGTTATGCATCAATTTCTCAAGCTTCATCCTGTCAACCTACTCTTCCCATTGCAAAATACATGCACACGTACCACACACACACATCACACATGCACCACACACACACACACACACACGCGCGCGTGCGCGTGTGCGCGCACGCGGAATAACCAAAATAAAAGTAGTTTAAACTCTCCTTTCCCCAGAGTGGTTCTCCAGTCATTTCAGAAGAGGATTAAAAAGGAAGGTGAGGAGGAGTAGTCCTTGGCCCCAGCTTCTATGGCCTCCCTGGACTTCTGTACACACAGCACTGCTGAAACCACAACTGTCTGATAAGTGGGTGCCTGTGCTCACCATTGGTGAGATGTGAAGTTTCGTGGAATACACACATGAGTCCATATCTTCCTAGATGTAGGATCCAACTATTTCCTCTGGAAGAAGCTATTTATTTATTTATTTTAAAGGGAAGGTCCTTTCTTTTTTTAAAAAATATATTTTATTGATTTTTTACAGAGAGGAAGGGAGAGGGATAGAGAGAAACATCAATGAGAGAGAAACATTGACCAGCTGCCTCCTGCACACCCCCTACTGGGGATGTGCCCACAACCAAGGTACATGCCCTTGACCAGAATCGAACCTGGGACCATTCAGTCTGCAGGCCGACGCTCTATCCACTGAGCCAAACTGGTTAGGGCAGGGAAGGTCCTTTCTATAGTGAGTGATGAATTCTTCTTGAGTGAAATGCAATGCAAAGTCTTTTGATGAAGCAAAGAAGCCACAATCTTAATGACCGTGTGTGTGTGTGTGTGTGTGTGTGTGTGTGTGTGTGCGCGCAGCCAATACCCCTTCTGGGGCTCTTCTTGATGAGTGAAAGAATACTCTGGTGTGAAGGCACGGCACCTCTTTGATAATAACTGCACTGCAGCTGTTCCAAACTTTTTTGGGGGTGTAAAGTGAGAGTGATAGGATGACAGATTTCTCTTGGGATGAATCATTGCTCCCATCCATTGCCAGGTGACAGTGCCCACAGCAGGACTTCTGTATTGCTCTCTATGACCTCCACCTGGAAAATGCATGAAGAGGGCCTAGGACAGAGGGCACAAGGTAATTTAGGAAGAGAGGGAAGACTACATTTTCATGCTCAGGTTTTGACCTGTACTCATTCTTTAGATCAGTGGATCCTACTCTTGGCTCCATACTGAAGTTATCTGGGAAGCTTTAACGAATACAGATGTCTGGATCCCATGCCCATGGATTGTAGCTTAATTACTCTGGAGTGCTCATCCAAACCCAATGCTTTTCTTAGCAGATCCAGTCCCCATGCAACTGAGCCTTCTGCTTAAATAGCTGCAAAGGCCAGGCCTCACCCTCATTTTTGGCTCGCTTCTCTGGGGCCATTCTTTAGTGGCTATAGCACTTCAGTGGTTTGTTTTAGGTGGAGAACATGCAAGAAGCCTCCTCTAGCCCAGGATTAGGCTGGCCATAGACCCAGCAGAGTGCTGGCAGAGTCTTGTTTTTTACACTTAAATGATGAACTATAGGCTGCAATATGTAGGTGTGTCTGGGTAGTGCTGGAGAACTTAGTGAGAACTGGGGAAAGGAGACATTAGCAGGCAATGGTCCTGTCCATACTTAGAAAACATTCCTGAGTTCAAATAGCCCATAACATTCATTTCTAGTTTTGGTTTACATGATTAATATATAAAGAATACTACCATGTTTTATTGACCCCATCATTGTGTTGAGGCTATATTGCCAGTAATCACTCTTCTTGTCTCAGTAGCCTGGCTTCTGAAAGCACATGGAATTAGGTAGGTGGATTGGGATTTGAATTTTGCAGAAGAGCAGGATTATATTTACTACTAGAGGCCCAGGCACGAAATTCAGGATCCCTCAGGGGATGTCTGACTGATGGCTTGGCCCACTCCTCAGAGGGAGAGGGCTTAAGCCGTCAGTTGGACATCCTTAGTGCTGCTGCGGAGGTGGGAGAGGCTCCTGCCACTGCCCTTGTGCTCGCCAGCCATGAGCCTGGCTTCTGGCTAAGCGGCGCTCCCCCCAGTGGGAGTGCCACTAGGGAGCAGCTCTTGCATTGAGCGTCTGTGGTCAGTGTGTGTCATAGCAACCGGTTGTTCCGCCATTCGGTCGATTTGCATATTAGCCTTTTATTATATAGGATGAGCCAAGTGTCTCCATGGACGTTTTGGGCAGGATCAAATGCCTTGCAAGGAAAGAACATGAGAACAGTCATGTTGTCTGTCTAAGGAGATTAACCCAAGTGCTGACAGTGGTGTAGATAGTTGGTTGATTGACCCACAGGATGATGGGGGCCTCTACATCCAAACGTGTGCCAGCTATGCCATGTTTGCTCCCACCCTCCCTGCTTCACTGCCCCCTCGCACAGTTAGAATCAGAGGGAATGATCTCAGAAGTAATAACTAGTGGGAAGCAGTACTTGCTTCCAAACAGTAACAACTGGCAGGTCCACCACACTGGGGATGCAGAGGATATACTTCTTTATACTTCCTTTGCAATGTGTGAGGATATCCACACACTTCTGTCAGAGGCTGCTTTGTTGGGGAAAGGAAGCAAAGAAAATAAATGGTGGCAAAATCACGCAGGCTAGTGTTTCTCTGAAGGGTTGCTGGATATACTGTTGGCTTATTAAAATACAGATTCTCAGCTCCAGGTCTCCCAAATCCCTTTTGGGAGCAGGCATTTTCATGAAGCTTCCTAGCGAATTCTTGTGCTGAGTTTGAGAACCTCCGGCATAAGAATAACGACACACTTTGGTCTACTTATTGTTATTGCTCCCCCCTCCACTTTTCCCCCAAAGCATTTCTCCCTCGTTTCTGTTTGCCTCCACCATAGCGAAGGACAATATTTACTCCTAACTAATATGGACTCCGATGTATGCTGTACAGTTTGATAAAAGCTAGCCCATTAAGCTAATGATTAGTGAACTGCCTTGAGTCACAAATTTAGGAGTGAGCGTAGTCAAGGAAATAAAGAGGGGAAAAGATATGGATTATATTAGGCAGCTAATTATGTGAAGGCAACTCTTGGAATGCCTTTCCTGTCTGTGAATGAGGCTACAAATGAAGCTCATAGATTGGAAGCTAATTGAATCAATCTCAAAGAAGGTTAACGATAAAGGCTACAGAACAATTCTTTAGTCTTTTGAAAGGTACGTACATAATCACCGTCCTGAGGGATAAGTATATTCATTTCAGATGACTTGGCACTCACTATCTCACAGTCTAATGCATCTTCACTGAGGTATATGTGGCAGCCTTCTGTCTTATTAATGGAAATTGTTGGCACTTTTCCCATGACCTGAAATAGAAAAAATAATAATCTAAGCAAAGAAATAAAGATTACAATATTCTCAAATAAATACAACACATAGGCCAAACCAAGCGTTAGGAATAGCAGGGTTAGAACTGGAGGCTGGTTAAAGGTGTGGTCTCCAGGCTGAATTGGTGGGTGTCATTTGGGGACAGAATGAAAGGACCACACAAGGGGATTGTCAAACCTCAGGGTCTCTTTCCTGAGACAAAATAAAGGGATAATTTGAAAACAGCAGCTAAGTGTTGAGAAAAAGTCTCACAACCCTGTTAGTGGATTTGAAACATATATTTGATTTCATGATAAAAAGTAACAAGATGCATTGCCTTTATGTGCTTAAAATTTTAGTTTTGACAAATCTCTGTAAAAGTTGGATTAAAAACAAGTGCTAATATTGTCATTTAAGAGCAAAGAAATTATTCTTGTAATTGAGATTTCTCCTGAACCTAAATAAGAATAAATAAGAAACACTACAATTCGTTTCACGTAAGTCCTTTGCTAGATAAAAATCTCACTGGCTGAATGTGAAGCTTAAATGAGAGAATGAGGGTCTAGGTATTTTGAAATGTATTCATTTCAGGAGTGAAAACTGGAGACTTCGTTCAAGCCACTCATTGTATAGGTAAAAGGGACCATACACAAGAGGAGGAGATTCTTTGTATTGTTTACAAAAATCTAAGTGCTATAAAAATTTTGATCAGTCTTAAATGTCTCCTTTACCAGTCAGTTTTCAGATGTCCCCCCCCCCCCCAATCTCTATAGGGGTAGACTGTTCCCCCAAATGACCATATTACATCTCTATAATTTTCCTTTTTGTAATGGTAATTGAAGCGATAAAGACATCTCCTCTTTCACCCTGAAGAAAAGACTGGATTGCAAACCAAAGGAGCAACTCCTGTTGATAGTGCAGGTGATGTAAAGAATTCCTTTGGGGGAGTCTAGCCAGGTCACCACACTTCTCTGTTTTCTCCTCTCTCCACAGAAACTGGACACTGATTTGGACTTGAGCCCCAGGCAAAAAAAAAGAAAAAAAGAAAAAGAAAAAGGCAGAGGTAGTTCAAGGTCAGGTAAGCACAGGGCTTTGCCATAAATAAAATAGAATAATAATACATATATCTATATTTCAAACATGTGTCAGCAATAATGTTTTGGCAATCTAGACTTGTTTATTTTATAATGCTGAAGAGCATACACGTACTGACCAGAACTGTATGAATAGCAAAGGAATAAATTGCCAGTGAGTCGTAGGTGGTTTGTTTATGAGACTGAGTGAGGCCAGCACATTATGCTAATATAGTGTATTTATATATTGCTATACTAGTATCTACACTAATAAAAGAGAAACATGGTAATTAGCGTACGACTGCTACCCTTTTCATTGGCTAATCAGTGAGTATATGCAAATTAACTGTCAGCCAAGATGGCGGCCGGCAGCCAGGCACTGAAGTGAGCATGAGGCTTGCTTGCTGAGGACTCCAACGTTCCCCGCCTCACTTGCCGGCCTCTCAGCAGCAAGTCTAAGCAACTATGTACTATGTTGCAAATAAGAAGGTAAACAAAACCCCAGAAACCAGCCGGACTGAAACCCAGCCAGACCGAAACATTGTATCAATGTTTTCAGCAGCGAGGCCTCAGAGCTAAAGCTGGCCTAGAATAAAAAAAAAAAAAAGAAGAAGAAAACAAGGAGTGGTTGGGAGCTTCAGTCACTCGCTTCAGGAAAACAGCCCTCAGCCCTTCACCCAGACTGGCCAGGCACCAGGCACCCCAGTGGGGACCCCCACCCTGATCCAGGACACCCTTCAGGGCAAACCAGCCAGCCCCCACCCGTGCACCAGGCCTCTATCCTATATAGTAAAAGGGTAATATGCCTCCTGGCACCGGGATCAGCGGAGCAGCGAGGCTCCCGGCACCGGGATCAGCGTGACAGGGGGCAGCGCCCAAACCCCCTGATCGCCCTGCGGCTCTGTGTGTGACAGGGGGCGGGGCCACAACCTCCCTATCCGCCCTGCTCTGTTCGTGACAGGGAAAGGCGCCCTAATCCCCTGATCAGCCCTGCTCTGTGCCTGATAGGGAGGAGCTCCCCAATCCCCTGATAGCCCTGGAGCTCTGTGTTTGACAGGGTGCGGCGCCCCCCGCCCCCAACGGGCCCTGCTATGTGTCTGATAGGGGGGAGCTCCCCAATCCCCTGATCGGCCCTGCTCTGTGTGTGACAGGGTGCGGCGCCCCAACCCCCCCCCCCCCCCCCCCGCCCCCACGGGCCCTGCTCTGTGTGTGACAGGGTAGAGCCATAACCTCTCCATCGGCCCTGCCCCGAGTGTGACAGCGGTGGCGCCCCATCCCCCTGATCAGCCTGCTCTGTGGGTGATAGAGGATGGCGCCCCCCCCCTCACGGGCCTTGCTCTGTGTGTGACAGGGTAGAGCCATAACCTCCCCATTGGCCCTGCCCTGAGTGTGACAGGGTGCAGCGCCCCAACCCCCTGATCCGCCCTGCTCTGTGTGTGACAGGGGCTGGTGCCCCAATTCCCCTATTGGCCCTACTCTGTGAGTGACAGGGGGGAGCTCCCCAACCCCCTAATGGGCCCTGCTCTGTGAGTGACGGGGGCAGCGCCCCAACCCTCTGATTGGCCCTGCTCTGTGTGTGACAGGGGGTGGCGCTGCAACCTCCCCATCGACCCTGCCTTGAGTGTGACAGGGGGCGGCGCCCCAACTCCCCAATCGGCCCTGGTCTGAGCCTGACCAGGGGCTGCACCTAGGTATTGGGCCTGCCCTCTGCCACCCGGGAGCAGGTCTAAGCCAGCAGGTCATTATCTCCTGAGGGGTCCCAGACTGGAAGAGGGCACAGGCCGGGCTGGGGGACCCCCCTCCCCCCACCCCCCGAGTGCACAAATTTTTGTGCACCGGGCCTTTAGTTGTGTTAATAATGCTGAAACGCCCTGCTAATCTGAAAAGCAATAGTAGAATTTAAGAAATAGCCCCGATATGGTAGGAATTGTCATTTCCACAGCATTTTGGTCGATACTGTAGAGAGTAGGTTATACACACGCCCTTCCCCCTGTGAACACTTTGAGAACAGAGATTACTTCTTATCAGAACTGGGCCAAAGAGTAGCTCCTCTGCTGAGTGGCAGGTGACATGTGACCTTGCCCAGGCCAGCGCTCCAGCATTTAATACATGTTTCTGGATTAGTTTTGCTTTTCAAAAATTTATTTCTCCATAAAAATTTCCAAAATTTCCATGGAATCCCCTAGTCTCTTCTCTCATAATGTGCACTCTTTTCTGGGATAGTTTGCCAAAACTAGAATTGCTGGATCAAATCATATTAACTTTGGCCCATGCCCTTTTCTCCCTTTCAATCTTTTTAACAGCGGTATTGAGGTAAAATCTGCAAACATAACATTCACCTAGTCTAAGCGTACAATTTAATTATATTTAGTGAATTTACAGAGTCGTGCAACCATCACTTCCATTCAGTTTTAGGCCATTTCCATCATCCCCCAAATAACCCTGGTGCCCATTTACAATCAATCCCTGTCCTCACCCAGGCAACCACTAATCTGCTTTCTGTCTCTGTGTCCAGGCCCTTTTAAAACAACGTAGTAAATGTATTAAATAGATAATGACATCCACTTGGTCTGAACACTTAAAAGTTCAGAAAGTATTCAGTAAAATGTCTCTTGTCTCTGAATTACAGATAACATGGCTTACCTTTCCACATTTTTTTTTAAGAAATCTTGACTATATCATTAAAAAATTATGATATATTTCAAACATAGAAGAAATCTTGTAAAAAATATAAATACAGATATGCCTGTCAAACAGCTTTATCAGAGTTGAGCATTTGGCTTATTTGCCTTTTTTAGGACTGTAATCTTACAATATCTTTGAAGATTACCACCCACCACCTCATTCACCAACCTTTTTCTCCCTCCAGATGTAACTAACTCTTCTGAATTCTGCGTTTATATAACCTTCTGTGTTAGTCCCTTGGGTAAAGTGACCTTGAGCCCTCATAAGCATAATTAACATGTGCGTATTGTTTGGCATGTTTTCAATCTTTATGTAAAGGGACACATTGCCAATGTCTGATTCTGTAACTTGCATTTATTGCTCAGTGTTGCTTTTGAGATTTATGTTTCTATACATGTAACTATAGTTCATACATTTTAACTACTGTACAATATTCTATTAGTAGAATTTTTTTATTCACTTACCAGTTGGTGGACATTTAAATTGTTTTTTTATTGGTATGCAAGCTACTGCAATAAACATTTTTACACATCTCATGATGTATGTATTAGAGCTTCTTTAGTGTACAAACCTAAAAGTGAAATTGATCGGGCACAGGCTATGAATGTCTTTGACTTTATTAGATGGTGCCAATTTACTCTGCACAGTGAGTGGGATAGATTTATTCTCCTAACACCAAGGTATCAGAGGTCCCATTATTGCACTTCTTTAACAACCTCTGTACCATGAAACTTTAATATACCACAGTCCGTAAGCTGCACAGTTGTGACATACATGAGCTTCAGCTAATATGTCCCTCATAAAGTAAAGACAGCCTGAAAGCAAAACTTTTGAGTGTTAAAAGATATATGTAATTATAGTACTAATTTGTATTCCTATTTCTGTTAGGTGAGTCATGAATATTTTCATGTATTTATAAAAAATTCATTTTTTTGTCTTTTCTGGATTGCCTTAATATTATTTGCCCATTTTTCTATTGGGCTATTGTGTTTTTTTTCTTAATGATTTGTGTTAAGTTCTGGTTACATTATAAATTCTGGTTACAATCCTTTTTGATTATCTACAAGTGTCATTTTTCCACCCATGGCTTGTCTTTCAGCTTTGTGTCTGATGTCTTTTACTATATAATTTTGAATTTAATGTAGTTAGATTCATCTGTCCTTTTCTTTACAGTTTGTGTTTATTGACCCCAAAAGCAGCGAATGAACAAATAAAACAGACAAAGAAAGATACAGACAAGAGAATGATGCTTACCAGAGGAGAAAAAGGCTGGGGAGATGGCAAAAAGGGTAAAGGGGGTCACATATATAGTGATAGAAGGAGACTAGATTTTGGGTGGGGAACAAACAATGGAGTATACAGATGTTATATTATAATGTTGTACATCTGAAATTTATATTAATGTTTTTATTTATTTATTTTTTCTCTCTCTTTATTAAATTAAATCTTTATTGTTCAGATTACATTTGTTCCTCTTTTTTTTCCCCCCATAACTCCCCTCCTCCCAGTTCCCGCCCCACCCTCCGCCCTCACTCCCCACCCACTGTCCTCATCCATAGGTGCATGATTTTTGTCCAGTCTCTTCCCGCATCTCCCATTCCCCTCTCCCCCCCAAGAATAGTCAGTCCATTCCCTTTCTATGTCCCTGATTCATTATAATCACCAGTTCATTCTGTACATCAGATTATTTATTCACTTGATTCTTAGATTCACTTGTTGATAGATGCATGTTTGTTGTTCACAATTTGTATCTTTACCTTTTTCTTCTTCCTCTTCTTAAAGGATACCTTTCAGTATTTCATATAATACTGGTTTAGTGGTGATGAACTCCTTTAGCTTTTCCTTATCTGTGAAGCTCTTTATCTGACCTTCAATTCTGAATGATAGCTTTGCTGGATAAAGTAATCTTGGTTGTAGGTTCTTGGTATTCATCACTTTGAATATTTCTTGCCATTCCCTTCTGGCCTGCAAAGTTTCTGTTGAGAAATCAGCTGACAGTCGTATGGGTACTCCCTTGTAGGCAACTGACTGTTTTTTTCTTGCTGCTTTTAAGATTCTCTCTTTGTCTTTTGCTCTTGGCATTTTAATTATGATGTGTCTTGGTGTGGTCCTCTTTGGATTCCTTTTTTTGGGGTTCTCTGCGCTTCTTGGACCTGTAAGTCCATTTCTTTCACCAGGTGGGGGAAGTTTTCTGCCATTATTTCTTCAAATAGGTTTTCAATATCTTGCTGTCTCTCATCTTCTGGCACCCCAATAATTCTGATATTAGTGCACTTGAAGCTGTCCCAGAGGCTCCTTACACTATCTTCGTATTTTCGGATTCTTTTTTCATTTTGCTTTTCCGGTTGGGTGTTTTTTGCTTCTTTGCATTTCAAATCTTTGGCTTGATTCTTGTGCTCCTCTGGTCTGCTATTGGGTATAATATTCTTTATTTCAGTCTGTGTATGCTTAATTTCTAGTTTCTTTATTGTAGCATCAAGGGTCTCATTAGTTTTTGTGAGGCTCTCCTCAGTTTCTTGCAAGCCCTCAAAATTGCGTTTTTTAGCTCTATATCCTCCATTTCTGTCATGTTTGTCTCTGCATTTTTTATGCTTTCTTGGTGCACCCCCTTGTGGTCTTTGTGCGCAGTCTTGTTCTAGTTAAGCCTTGATTGTTGTAGTTAATACTAGAGGGATTTGACCACCAGGCTGACTGGCTGTGAGACTCAGCTGTGTGGAAAACTTCTGTCCTCTGGGGAGGTGCTAATCTAGCCTTTGCCTGAGGCGATCCGGCAAATGGCTCTGCGCAGGGCTTGGGCGGGGCGGGCTCAACAGGGCGGGCGGAGGGAGCAGTTATGGCTGCTCTCAGTCCCGTTCCCAGAGGCTCTGCTTCTCAGAACCCCAGCAGCCGCTGCAAACCTCGGAGAGAAAGCTGCCCTCAGATTCCAACTGATGCCGGACAATCCTGCTTCTCCCGTCTGAGTCTGAGTCCCTAGAGACTCGCCTAGATCTGGAGCCCAGAGTCTGAGACTCCCTCCCGACTGAAAACGACAACCGCGCCCTCAGCCACCAGCCTGCGCGCACCTCGGTACCTTTGTATTTTCCACACTGCGCCGCCTCTGAGCCTCAGTTTGCTGTTCTCTTTCCTTCTAGTTGAAGAGTCTCTCCTCAGACAGCTTTCCTGTGGTTCTGGGTGATGTCTGTTCCGTCTTTTAGTTGTATTTTTGAAGTGGTTGTTTGCGGCAGCAGTCTCCGGTGTTTACCTATGCCGCCATCTTGGTTCTCCCAGAAATTTATATTAATGTTATTAACCAACATTACCTCAATACATTTAATAAAAAATGTTTTTATTTTTTAAATATATTTTATTGATTTTTTACAGAGAGGAAGGGAGAGGGATAGAGAGTTAGAAACATCGATGAGAGAAAAACATTGACCAGCTGCCTCCTGCACACTCCCCACTGGGTATGTGCCTGCAACCAAGGTGCATGCCCTTGACCGGAATCAAACCTGGGACCCTTGAGTCCGTAGGCCGACCCTCTATCCACTGAGCCAAACCGGTTAGGGCATAAAAAATGTTTTTAAAGTGTCAGTGATGAAAAGCCCAGTAAAACAAGAAAGATCCATAAAACTAAAACAAAATTTTAACAAACATTATTAGGAAATATCAGATAATAAGGGGTAATTAGCAATATGAAAAGAGTGTAATCAAAGAAATAAGTTATACTTGGCCAAAGGTAAGAAGTCCTTTAACTTTTTGCATAGTATAAAATCTCATTCAGCTAAATCAAAATTATTAAAGGGATGCAGATTTTCTTCTGTTTTTCAAATTCAATTTCAACCTTATTTTCCAGATTGTGTATCTGTTCTCATTGACTCTTCAGAAAACACCTCCCTCCTCCCTTGCTTTTCCTCAGAATCAATGTTTCCTGAGGGGAAAAATTGTCTTCAGGATGGCGTTATTATGTTTGGAGAATCTCTTGGTATTTTTTTGTTCATTCATTAGTTGATTCATTTAAATCTCTTACTCATCAAACATTTATTGGACACCTACTATGTGCAGGCACTTTGCACATTCTGGGGCTGTAAAGATTAATGAGCTATTTTTGAAATAGAGGTGGTAAACCAGTATCTGGAGTGCACAATAGAATGTATTCTAATGGATTGAAAAGGATGAATCAACACTGCCTAGGAAGTAAGAGAGGGCTTCAGGTGATGATAGAGCTGTGTTAGAGGGAAAGGGAACAGGAGTGTTGTAGGCAGACACGAAGGGCCTCTTGCAGGCAGACTGAATGGTCTGCGCAAAGCCATGCTGGAGGCAGAGCAGGATTAAAGGGCACTTACCTGCATCTGAATATCCTTGGAGTTGATCACTTCCACAATGCCCACCACATTGTCAAACACCAGACCAAACTTCTTACAGTTGTCTAGGAAAAAAACACTCCACTAAATATACACATCACATTTATACAAGCAACTTATTACGGTAACTATAGAGCCATAGTTCTGCCCTACCAATTGTAATGGAATTTATTTTCCCTTTTATCTGTAGGGTAGACTTGTTGCACTTGAAAATGTAAGCCACTTGTTTCAGTTCAGTCTCTGAAATCACAAGGTCATTCCTGTCCTCTTGGTACTCCTGCGATTAAAACATACGCAAACATTAAATGTAAGGATGTGTAGATAAATTGAATCCATTGCATACTGAAATCACTATGGAGCTCAGCATGCATGCATTATAGCTTTTTAATATGTTCTTTCTTTTAGACCATTTTCTTTTTTTTTCTTTTTTTTTTAAAAAAAAATATATTTTATTGATTTTTTACAGAGAGGAAGGGAGAGAGAGAGTTAGAAACATCGATGAGAGAGAAACATCGATCAGCTGCCTCGTGCACATCCCCCACTGGGGATGTGCCCACAACCCAGGCACATGCCTTGACCGGAATCGAACCTGGGACCTTTCAGTCCGCAGGCCAACGCTCTATCCACTGAGCCAAACTGGTTTTGGCTAGACCATTTTCTTACAGACCAAACCACAAGTCTCACTTTGTCATTGTAATGTTGGGATCAGATGCAACCACTGGTTGGAAGGGGGGTTGGTGCCAATTTGCAAACAGTCAGGTATCAGGCACCCTGGTTAGGGGTGGGGGCTGAAGCAGGGATGGGAGAGCTTTATGCTGAGTCTGGATGCTGAGTCTGGACTTAATGATGCTGCAGCAAAATCTGCTGTGTCAAGTACGAGTTGGGCAAATCTCAGTGTATTTTCAGACCATGGTAACCTTTCCTGGGATTTTGGTCCTCAATCTTTAGGGAAGCTCTGGGATTGGCAGGGGGGCACTAGCATCATTCAATGTGTCTTTAGATCCTGCTCATCTGGAGGTAGAGGGTGAAGCGATAGGTTATATCAGCACCACCATCAATGGGGTAGAATGAAACATTTTATAGCCGATCAGAAAGGGGCGCAGATGAACAGTTTATGGAAAGAGTGGTCAGACTCATAGAGACAGCAAGCAGAGTGGTGGTTGCCAGGGGTTGAAGTGAGGTGGGTGGGGCGAGGAGTTCGTGTTCAAGGGGTATAGAGTTTCTGTTTTAAAGATGAAAAGAGTTCTGTGGATGGATGGTGGTGATGGTGGCACAAAGTATGTACTTAATGCCATTGAACTGTTCACTTAAATCAGTGGTTCTCAACCTTCTGGCCCTTTAAATACAGTTCCTCATGTTGTGACCCAAGCGTAAAATTATTTTCGTTGCTACTTCATAACTGTAATGTTGCTACTGTTATGAATCGTAATGCAAATATCTGATATGCAGGATGGTCTTAGGCGACCCCTGTGAAAGGGTCGTTTGACTGCCAAAGGGGTCGCGACCCACAGGTTGAGAATCGCTGACTTAAATGTTAGGATGGTAAATTTTGTGTTACGTTATTTTACCACATTTAAAAGTAATTTTAAAAGTTGAAGGAAAGAATAAATGGGAAATAATGATAAAAAATGTTTATGGAAGCATCCAAAAAGGCCCTGGTTTCTAGTGTAGCCATTTCACTTGGATCTTTAAGGCCCTGGTACAGTTTTGCCTTTCATCAGAGCGCATCAGGAATAAAGGCTACAGGCTTCACTCACCACTCTCCATTTCTTCCCTTCCAGCTCGAACACAGGGGCATGTTTCTGAAGAGGACGTGACTGGGGAGCCTTGGGGCCCGGAGAGTGGCTTTTGGTGGGAGATGCAGTTTGTCCTCCTTGAGTCCGAAGGCTGGGGTTCTTGTATGTCTTCTGCGCATCGGTGACGTGCCGGAGCCCTGGGAAGGCAACGCAGAGACACAGTTCTGAGTAGGTTATGCAAAGGGAAATGTCCCTGTCTTCTTAGAGTGACACGTGTAAACAGCACAAGAATTTTTTTTTAATGCTATTTTCATAGCAGTCAGGTTAATATGCAGAATTTGAGACGTGTTTATGTTAGAGTTAATGGAAACACTGTAAGCATTTTTCAGTTTGAGGAACCTCTTCTTATAAGTACCGCGCGCTAACCGATTGCGCCACTGGAGCCCCCAAGGAACCTCTTCTTTAAGGAGATAAGATGACAGATAAAAGTTCTGCAAAAAGAAAACCATGGTGCCAAAATGGATCACTTGATTTTTTTCTCCCATGGCTAAATCATTCCGCCCAACAGCCAAAAGGTAAGGGCATTCCAGTGAGTATAAGTCAGAGTACAGGATCATTTAGGGTTACAGATCCATTCCCTTACTCTCCAGATGAGAAAGTGCAGCTAGTTGAAGCCAGAGAAAAATTCAGAATTTTGGGTTCTTAACTGCCATCCTAGTTCATAGGGACACTTATACTATGATTCCTATTACCCATGCAAAACTACATTTGCATAAGGCGTTTGGCAACAGGACTTTATTAAATGTTGTATGATTTTTAAAAAAATTAACTGTTTACTGTGAGGAGAAAGTAGTTCAATGATATGATTCCTTGACAAGCCTGTGCAAGGATTGAGGACACAGGTGCTATTGTTTGTCATTTGTTATTTTTATTTCACTTGATCTCGATGCCTGGGTTGTAGATGGTGCCGTAACATCAGGGGCTGAAGTGTTGAGGCAGCGTGCAGTGGTCGATTTAGAACCTAGGGTCTCTGAGTTCTTTCTGGTCCACCCACTGAGTCCATCTACCCCGAGATGAAGACACCGCAGGCTCCTGCCTTCCCCGCAGCAGCTCCCTGTGTGCTGGGGACTGGGATGGAAGGGTGCAGCCATCATTGTGGGCTCTAGGGGATCTGTGTGCCTCCAGGGAAACAGCTCCAAGGTGAGAGCTGATATTTCTCACCTTTCGTAATGGCCTCCCCTTGGTTCAGTTGTGCAAATAAAGCTGAGCGTGAAGGGGAGGACTGCTCTTTGCTGCCTTCATTCTCAAAAAGTGGAGGTGGCCCGGGAGGAGGCGGAGGAGGCGGGGGTGGAGGAAGGCCAGGCCCAGGGGAGAGGGCAGACAACGTGGCTGCGGCTGAGGCCACTGGACCCTGTGGGAGAGAGCAGATGGAAAGCACTGTGTTGAAACTGATGTCCTTTCCCAGCACTGGGATTTTGTTAATGTCACTTACAACCAATGTTGCCAATGAGGAATTGGGGTGCAAGACTCACAAAGGGCACCCCAGAGGTGCGCTTGTACATCATGGGTCTGTTTGGGACGACCTGGGACCCAGAGAGGGTTCACCTTGAGAACATGGAGCATGACTCAGCTGTCCAGACCTGTCAGTAGAAACTCCACACCCTGGATTCACGCTGCTAACTCAGAGGCAAACAAAGCCATACTCACAAATTCATGTCCAAAGTTCAGAGTATGAAGGAAACGGAGCCTTTTGCCAATGGAGAAGCATAAGAAAAAAGTGGTCCAACTCGTAAGAGGATTCCCTTTTTTGGGACACTGGGAATTGCCACCACCAAAGAGCGAGAGAATGTTGAAAAGTATTCAGTGAGTATTAGATGTTTTTGAACCTTCTTGTGCAACTGAAGAAAGAGATACTGAAATCCTTTCTCTGGAACTCATTTTTCTAGTATTATTCCTCACACTGATCCCCCAAGCAAGGACCACGTGTGACCTGGATGCTGTCGTGCCTGAAGGTGGCCAGGGACCAGGACCCACCTGAGGATTTGGCTCCTCTAATGCTGAGGTTTAACGAGCCAACTAAATGCTGCGATATCTATGCTTAGTCTTACTTTCTTTGCTATGTGAAGTGCAACCCTTGTTGTAACTAATTGAAATGGCAGTAAAAGGTGATAGACAATAGAGGGATTTGTTTTATCACTTCGAGAGGATTGCGGCTTGAAACTGGTAGGAGAGAAACACATACACAATAAAGCTGTCTTACATACCATTTTACTTTTAAATTCTGAAGAAGAACACTGTATTCCTAGGATAAGGAATATTTTTTCCCAATGGTCACACAGTTCTTGAGACTGACCAATTTTTTTTGGATGAAAAAAAGTAAGAAATTTAAAAAGAGTGATGGAAACATGGCTTTATCTCAATTGTTTTCAATACCAAATGCAATATGTGAAACATTACATAGTGCTAAATATTAACAAAGGTAGCATATCCTTATTTTCCTAAACAACTCACTATTACAAGGGGTCAATGTCAAGTTTTTAATCTGTGGGTTTTTTAGTTAAAAAACAAACAACAGCCGAAACCGGTTTGGCTCAGTGGATAGAGCGTCGACCTGCGGACTGAAAGGTCCCAGGTTCAATTCCGGTTGGGGGCATGTACCTGGGTTGCAGGCACATCCCCAGTGGGAGATGTGCAGGAGGCAGCTGATCGATGTTTCTCTCTCATCGATGTTTCTAACTCTCTATCTCTCTCCCTTCCTCTCTGTAAAAAATCAATAAAATATATTAATAAAAAAAACAAACAAAAAAAGCAACAAAAAACCCCACATGATTTTCAAAGTGTTTACATGGTCCCTATTATGTGTAGAATTACCTTGAAATAAAAATTCTCTTAGTAAAAATTGCCAGTTACAAAAATAGTCATGGGGATGTAAAATAGAGCAGAGGGAATGTAGTCAGTAATGCTGTTATAACTATGCCAGATGGATATTAGATATACCAGAGTGATCACTTGGTAAGGCATATAGATGTCTAATCCCTCTGCTGTACACCTGAAACGAATATAATATGGTATGTCAACTATGATTGAAAAATACATGTACAAAAAGATTCTTCTCTATTCATAATGCAGATCTTAAAAACCGAGCAGGCTGGAGATCTCACCTCCTGAAGGAATAATATGTGATGGGTTTTGTTTCTAAGGAAAACCAGCCTGACTCCATCAGGATTTTCGGGTCAAGCAGAAAGTGATCACACAGTTCTTGAGACTGACCTTTAAAAAAAAAAAAGGTATCTTAAATGTTTCTATTGTGTTACTGAGGTGAAATGTGAGACTTTGCTCTGAATCATAAAGAGCATAAAAGATAAGCTTTGCGCATCAAACAATATCCCAGCCCTCAGCTCCAGACACTGAGTATTGCTTTTACTCATAAGCACATAATAACTCAAGTAGTCAGTGAAAGGACAGCCCTTTCTCCCCCGTCTGAAACCAGGCAGCTTTACAGCTCTCCTATTTGTGGAAAGGAGAGACGACGCTGGCTTCTAAATCGCAGTGATTTACATGGCCCCCTGGCTCTCAGAATTCAGAGCCGCTCTCCACGAGCCATAAAAGGACACTGAAACCAATAAGCCACATATTCAACTTTTTGGAACTTTGATACGTTCAGATGGCCGACCCAGGAACACTAAACAAAGGATTTACTGCAACAAATGTTGCATATAAAAGCCAAAAAATAAGAGAACTCAGGACCAGCTGAAACTCTGCCTTCGGCTTATCCTTTGTGCGTTCGGGCTCATGCCAGGATCAGCCGCAGGGAGAGCACAAAACTAGGCTCTGGTTTCCAAGGGGACTTTGTAATTAGCATTCCGGGGCTTTGCTGTGTACAGTGCACTTGAAAGCAAACTCATTAGATATTCCCTTAACAGGAGCTCTGTGGGCCGCCCCTGGCAGCGCGGTGGCTTCTTTCTCTTCTCCTCCTCCTGTAGGGCATCACAGCACGCGATACCACAGCCTTCTGCGCATGTGCCTACCCATGAGTGACAGCCACATCCACTGGAATCACACCCAACGTTAAGTCTTCAGACGTTCCAATAAAAACAGAGGGGAGATGGGCAGGGAAGGGAAGGCAGCCAAACATTCTGGAAAGTCTAGTATGGGTCAGGCACTAATTGTTTCCATTCATTTAACATATATTCAATGTTCATTATAGGACAGGCATTTGCCAGTCTCGATGCCAAACTTGTCTGAACCTTAGCATCATCTGGGAATCTCTGAGAAATTCCAAAACCCGGGCCATGTTGCAGAAACACTCTCCGGGGAGGTGGGACACAGGCATCGGGTTTTTTGAAGCTCTCTAGGCCAGTGGTCGGCAAACTCATTAGTCAACAGAGCCAAATATCAACAGTACAACGATTGAAATTTCTTTTGAGAGCCAAATTTTTTAAACTTAAACTATACAGGTAGGTACATTCAACTTTAAATTCACGGTTTTCGTCTTCCATTTTTCTTTGCTTCTTCTTTGTAACCATCTCAAACAGGGCACCTAAAAAATGTTTCGTTTTATAATAATAAAGTCACCAACACAAAAGAATTATAATTCTTAAATTGATGACAAAAATACCTGTAGGATTTGCAGCTGGTTGGAAAAATACAGGTAACTTTATGCTTCGAGTAGGTACTTTTGTCACCCGCACGCGATTTGCGGACGCGACTAGCACTAACCACTGCACAATGAGACTGCTGACTGACTGGCTCACTCAACTCATGCATGAATCGTGTGTGCCTCCCCCGCGCTGCGTATTCAGCGGCCCGCTGCCTCTCCCGTAGCCTGACCGACCGACACCCCCCACTTCTTCTAACGCCACTTCTTCAAAATAGACTCCCCCAGACCGAAAACCGACTTCTGCGCATGGGCCATGAAGTTTCAATCGCACTGTACCTGTGCGCCCGCACGTGGTATTTTGTGGAAGAGCCACACTCAAGGGGCCAAAGAGCCACATGTGGCTCATGAGCCGCGGTTTGCCGACTACTGCTCTGGGCGATTCCAATGTGCTGACAGGTTTGGGAAAACCATTCTATGTGCTGAGATTGATTATAGTCATCACAACAGTATTACCAGAACTGTATTGAAATCCTTTCTTTCCAGAAAATAAAGCAGGAAATCAGAAAGGCTGACCCAATATTAAACGGCCAGAAAGTGGCAGATGCATAACTCAAGCACATACCTGCTTGATTCTAAAACCTTCTTCAGGATCGGTGGTTGCCTGAGGTGGGGGTGCAGGGGAAATGGGTGAAGGGTGTCAAAGGTACAAACTTTCAGTTATAAAATAAGTAAGTCCTGGGGATGTGACTATAGTTAATAACTCTGTATTGTATAGTTGAAAGTTGCTAAGAGAGTACATTTTAAAAGTTCTTATCACTAGAAAAAATTGTAATTACATGTTGGATGGATGCTAACTAGACTTATTGTGGTGATTGTTTTGCAATATATACAAATTTCAAATCATGTTGTACACCTAAAACGAATATAATGTTATATGCTAATTATAGCTCAAAAATTATTTACAAATTAAAGCCTTCTTCAGGGAAATCTTTTATACCATATTCAGACTTTTAAAAAAACGAGTCACTAGTCAAATGAAAGAACCAGAGGTATGGGCTACCTGAAGACATACCAGGTATGTAGTGTTGCTCATGGGCCTCTTGGAGTTGGTGTGAAACTGGCTTCATTTTTATCTCCACTACAGCTCGCTCTATCCCTCTATCGCCTAAGCAGCTGACCAGCGCCTACAGCCACCCTGGAACCAGGCTTCATCCTCTGAGGACATAAGAAGTCTTGGGTATTGTCCTAGCTGGTTTGGCTCAGTGGATAGAAAGCCTGCCTGTGGACGGAAGGGTCCTGGGTTTGATCTGGTCAAGGGAACATGCCCAGGTTGTGGGCTCGATCCCCAGTAGGGGGTGTGCAGGAGGCAACTTATCAATGATTCTCTCTCATCATTGATGTTTCTATCTCTTTCTCCCTCTCCCTTCCTCTCTGAAATCAATAATAAAAAAAAAACAAAACCCAAAAGGAAGTCTTAGGTGTTGACACTGGTACCTCAGCATCAAGTCACCGTTGATGCTGGTTTGCTGTGACCCTGTGCTCTGGATCTGGAAACTGGTCTCCTGCCTTCCCCATTTTTCCCGAGTACCCACAGGTTCCAGTAATGGGATCTTGCAACTAAACCTTGGTTCCCTGCCTATTGCTCAAGCTGTTCTGGGATGGAGACCTAATTCCCCTGCTGGGGATAGCTGTGACGTAAGGGCATTGCCTCTCACTGTGGTTTCCTCTTAGAGAGAAACTCTCATGGCAGAGCTAACGCCCCAGGTTGACTAGACTGAACAGGAAGCAGTGGCTCAGATCAGGGCCTGCAGCCTCAGTTGCCTGTTGAGGGTCCACTGCTGCTCATCCTCAGTGAGATGGAGGCCCCGTGGGAAGCAGAGTTAAGCGGGAAAGGCGCACTGGGAGAGGCAGGCTTGGCACGGCTCACACTCCGTTAGGTCTGTGTAGGGATATTAGAAGGATCACTTCAGAAGGGCAGATTGTCTGGAGGTGCTGAGACCAGGGCTCCAGGAACCTGAGAGAGTCCTGGGAGAGTCACAGGGCAACATCTCATTAGCCTGCAGAGTGCATTAATTTCTCAGGACAGAGGCCACGGTACGGGTCAGATTTCCCATGCAGAATAAAACTAAGACATTAAAAAGATGCTGTTTACTTATAAATTACCCAAATATTTCTGGTCCTTCTAAAAGAACCCCTTTCTTAATAAAAAATTCTTTCCTGGTATGTTTTACCCTGACAATTACTTTAATGGTATTTCTATGGCGTAGAATTATACATCTAAAAGCTCAGGACCTACAGGATTGTGATAGCCTGGGACTGGCACAGGTCACGTGGATTGGAAAGGAAAGGGGAGGGACCTGGAGGGAGACTCAACCTTGGTTCAGCAGCCGGGACTCCCTCCGCCCCCAAATGCTTTTAAAGACACGACTTCATTAGGTTGATGAAATGAGTCTCGAGTACCTTAGAGCCCCAGACTAAAAAAAAAAAAAATGGAAAAAACAACATTTTATTCAAGTCATGTTAATAATGGCTTACAACCTAAAAAAAGAAAAGCAGCACATTTCTGATTCTAAGTGACCATATTCAGGGGACAAAAGTTCACTCATGTTGCAAGAACACAGCACAAAATCTAAAAATGCTGCTTTTGAAAGCTCTATTAAGATTAATTTTGAGAGCAGATGTTTGATTATATACTTTTTTTTGGAGGGGGCACAAAAGACTTCAAAAAATGTCTGCAAATGTCTTTCTCTAAATTAATTTCAACTGTCCCGGGAACAGCTGCGTCCTCTGATGTTAAATATACGAACTATAACTACCAGATAATGAAACCATTGTACGTGACATGTGGAAAGCTTGCCTTTTTTTGCTTTATACAAATACATTATATAAAAATTATATATATTACATGTAATGTATTTATGTACCAATGTGCATCGACTTTTTCATTAAATGTCACTTGAAATAATTACTGATTTTATTACCTTATAATTTAGATTTTATTCTGAAAGGGAAAGTACTTCTAGTTCTTAAATGAAATCTCCACATTGTTTTTCTGTTGGCAATTACACATGTACTTAACAACCCATTTCTATCCCCAACGACAGACACCATTGCATTAGTTACCCAGCTAATTTGGGTGCAGTCTAGCTTTGGATCTAAATAATCTACAAAAAGGACTCCAATTTTCCATTTTGTTGAGTTTGTACAAAGCAGAATATCGGTACTTTTAGACAGAGGTTTTATGTCTTTGTGACAAAATTAAGCAAAATGTGAAACACTGCTGCTTAAGTAAAAACACACACACACACACACACACACACACACAACTATCAGCTACAGAGAGAAGTTTCCCACCTAAGATTTTCTGCTTAATAATTAAATTGGAGATTTTCAACTTTCACACTTCAAATTCTAAGATTTTTTCAAACCCAACAAATTAGGGCATCAGATGATTTGGTCTAAATAGACTCTAACTCAGTAGTCGGCAAACTCATTATTCAACAGAGCCAAATATCAACAGATTGAAATTTCTTTTGAGAGCCAAATTTTTTAAACTTAAACTATATAGGTAGGTACATTGTTATTAACTTAATTAGGGTACTCCTAAGGCTTAGGAAGAGCCACGCTCAAGAGGCCAAAGAGCCGCAGTTTGCCAACCATAGCTCTAACTCTTTAATAGATGGGTTGAAAAGTGAATTAGAATAAGTTGGGCTCATTTGTCAGTTCATCCAACAAATTTACCGAGGTCTATCTTGCAAGGACCTGGGATATGATGAAGAAGGAGGCATGCATCCTATTTGTTAAGAAGCTTATAACCCAGTGGGAGTGTGAAGTATATAAATAAGTTAACTGCAGATGCAGCTGGACATGTGCCATGTGTCACATGAGCCAAGGACACTGGGGGCACACCGGAGGGTGTGGCCATCTCTCCTCAGGAGAGTGGGCCCAGGACAGGCTGCTGTGGCCACACCATCCAGTGCTTTGTAGAGAACAGAAGTTCTACGAGAGACACTGAGGGGTTGGTTCTCAGCATGGGAGAGACGTAGATCTAAATAACATTAATCTCCAACTCTGAGAAGAGGTCAGGCAACCTATATATTGGCCTATGCTTTTACAATTTTTTGAAAAAGCAGAGAACAAGAAAATAAAAATAACACGTGACAGTGTCTTGGAACTAGTGGATTGTGTTTCTTATCACCGAGCTTTTATTGATGTTTTTTTCTATAAAATGAGCTTAGTGATAGTAATGTTTTGAGCCACCTGTCTTTAAATATTTGTGGAGAGCACAGATAAAACTGCAAAATAAAGCAGCTGACATGTGGTGGTGCTGTTTTTGGGTTTTACCACTCCTGCCCCCATCCTTTCCTCATGTCCAGCTTCCCCCCACCCCCCCCCCCCCCGCCCCGCCCAACACACACACAGCTGTCTTCTGTTTCTTGGTTATATTCTCTCTTTAGCTGTCCACCCTGAAGCCATCCTGGCCCGCTAATCACCTGGTATCAGTGACAGTTGACATGTGCCCACTTACAGACTTTAAAGCAGTTTAAAAATCTCCAAACCATTTTAATCACAGATACACTTACATTACCATGCTAAAACTACAGGAATTCACAATGTTTTATAACCGCTCATTTTTTTCAAATGCTGTTTTATTGATTTTACCAAAGAAAATGAATCTCAAATGGTTCTGTGTAATATGAGAAAAATAAGAGGATGATTAACTTCTCATATACCAAAATAGGAGGGAGGGCTTAAAGCAGTGGTTCTCAACCTTCTGACCCTTTCAATACAGTTCCTCATGTTGTGGTGACCCCCAACCATAAAATTATTTTCGTTGCTACTTCATAACTGTAATGTTGCTACTGTTAGGAATCATAATGTAAATATCTGATATGCAGGATGGTCTTAGGTGACCCCTGTGAAAGGGTCGTTCGACCGCCAAAGGGGTTGCGACCCACAGGTTGAGAACCGCTGGCTTACAGGCAAGAACTATCAGTTTCAGAACCCAAAACTAACTTTCTATATACATAAATCAGAAAGTTTGCATAACAGCAAGAAATGCTTTGCAAATTCGTGATTTGGGGTTTGTTTATGGTTTCGATGTCAAAACAAGTTGCTTTCTATTTTCTGAAAGATATAGTTTGATCAAGAACTGAGTCAAATTGATACATTTCCAAATTTGTAAATTTCTGTATTTGCAAATTTTACATTCATATTGATATCACACTTAAAAAATATATTTTCATTGATTTCAGAGAGGAAGGGAGTGGGAGAGAGAGATAGAAACATCAATGATGAGTGAGAATCATTGATTGGCTGCCTCCTGCATGCCCCCCACTGGGGATTGAACCCGCAACCCAGGCATGTGTTTTTGACCGGAATCGAACCTGGGACCCTTCCATCTGCAGGCTGACGCTCTATCTACTGAGCCAAACCAGCTAGGTCTGGATATCACACTGTTACTGGAAAACAACTATAATCAAGGAAAAAAGATTAATGGATGATCATCCTGTACAACATAAAGTATAAGCCAAAGTGAATTTATGACTTTAGTTTCTATTCTCTTATTTTTATCACTTCCTATAATTTTGAGACTTCTTCTGCCAATGAAAACAAAGTTTCTGTGGGCCTTTCCAAGGAAACAGAATTGTTAAAAATACAACAATAAAATGCTGTATTATATTTTAAGCATGGGTTTATTAATATTTTTTAAAAAGTCCACTTAGGGAATATTTCCCATTTCATCTGTGGCAACAGAACACCACTCCCAACGATACGTCCATGCAGTCCAATAAAAAGATGGTCCCACAATCTGAAGGAAACGTGGGATCACTTTTCTTCAGAGGCAAGACTCCAAACACCCTTATAGAAGTAAAGAGGGAGGTAAGGAAGACTCCAAATCTCATGACTTCATCAATGACTTCCAGTCGCCTCACTCTTCTAGTGGTCCCCACCCTCCCATGATCTCTGTAAGCCATGTTTTTGATGACCTGGAGGGATGTGAGCTATGGCAGTAGATGAAAAAAGAACAAGAAAAAAATCCCTTCAGAGAAGGAAAAATACTCTTAGGTTGGAAACCGTCTGGGAATAATGTACACAGTCTATAATAGTTTGTGGAAACTGGTAACTTTGTTTTTATGTTCGTTGTTCTTCTAATTGATGTATTGAATGTGGCCCTTCATAAAACATAGGTGGTGATTTCTGTTTAACGAAAAGTAGAAATGTGTGATGAAAGCTGACCACGCCCTCAGAGCAGAGTCCAGAAGAATATATTGAACACTTTCTAATTTGCTTAAGCCATCCAGCTATTTTGCATAAATTGTCTTGATGAGTAGTTCCAATTATTAGTTTGGCCTTGCTTTGCTCCTGCTATCAGAACTAAATCTGGAATTTCCAGATCGTCTTTTCTTCTTGTCTGCCAGCATTGGCAGCTTGAAAATAAAATTTCTCATAAAATAAAAGGAAAGATAAAATTAATTTTCCATGGGAAAATATTCCAGAGTTAAAGATAGCAGAGTATACTCACCAAAGAGACAAACCACAGAGAGCCAACAGTTATATGAAGACCCAGAGCGACTGACATGTGGCTTGAATTATCTGGACAATTACTTTATTTGGACAGAAAGGCCTAGGTCCGAACTTCATTGAATTAAAGTTTTCGATTTTCTTTCAGATTTTAGGGTCATAAAGAAACTCTTGTATTATTCAAATTATCCATACTTGGTAGATGGCAGAGATGGGGGTGAGGAGGCAAAATAATAGCTGTTATAAAGTTGATTTACATTTGGCTCTGTTTTCTATCTTATTTTTTTAGGAAAAAATAAAAGCACCAATATCTGCTGAGCATTACAGTTAAGGCATACTAACACAGTAACTTTTGTCTCGATTTCAGTTCCAAAAACTACAGGAAAGGTTAATTGGCGCTTACTGGTGGGTCTGGGAAAAGGTCTGTTATTAGCCTAGCTTGCATCAAGGGTGCAACCTGGAACAACACACTATGGTCTGGCCTTGACTCTGTGTTATATTAAGAATTTGTTTTAACTTCAGAACACAATCTGCACCTTTCCCTTATTCCTTCTCAAGAAAATCTTTTTGCTTAATCTAATATTACATGCATTTCCCGAGTTTATACCAACTGGGAATAGGGGGCATGCAGGTGGCAGGTGCAGGGGAGGCACTGGTAACCAATATGCCCTTATAATAAAATACATTGCTCATTTCTATTACCATCATTTGGTACAAGGAAAAATATGACTTATATGGCTTTTGAGCAACGGACACAATCTGTATAGGTAATGGAATAATACTATGAAAATTCCACTTTGAAGAACTGTGATTACAAACTAACAAGTTCAGTTTAGCAAATGTGTTTGGACTTGGTGTGTGTTTAAGGCCCTGGGCCAGCCACTGCTGCAGATCCCAGCGGAACGGGAGAAGGACTCTTCTTTCAATGAGCTCCAGCCTTGGGGCGAGGAGACTTCTGTGCTCCCCGACTACGGGCACTTGGCTGTAGGCCTTTGTATCTTTGCTCAGCTGGGCTGTGCCTTTGTTTGGAAGGCTCTTCTTCAATTTACTATCAGGAAAATTCTTAAATATCCTTCAAGATTCAGCTCACAGTTCTCTTCTTTTGTAGGTTTTCTGGGGCTCTCCTAAGAGAAAACGTCCTGTATCTCTATTACAAGGAACACCTGCATTTGTCTGTGAATTCAGGTTTGTCATCCTAGCCTGGGCTCTGAAGAGCCACTCATTATTCATATTTTTTGTTTTGTTTTGTTAACCCTCACCTGAGGATATTTTTTCCATTGATTTTTTTAGAGATAGTGGGAGGGCAAGAGACAGAAAGAGAGAAACATCGATGTGCGAGGGACCATCCATTGGTTGCCTCCCACATTGACCCGGACCAGAGCCAGGTATCGAGCCTGCAACCGAGGTACATGCCCTTGACCGGAATCGAACCTGAGAGACCCTTCAGTCCAAGGGTTGATGCTCTATCCACTGAGTAAAACTCTTCTAATGCCACCAGCAATGTGGCCCAGTGCCTGAAACAGGCTAGGTGCCTCATAAATATTTGCTGAAGTGAATAAGGAACTGCTTTGTAAGGTAGAAAGTGCTAAGCATCATGCAAAAAACACAGACTTTATTGCTTTAATTTTTTCATTGATTCTTTTTGAGAGAGAGAGAGAGAGAGAGAGAGAGAGAGAAATTTGTTGTTCTACCTATTTCTGCATTCATTGGTTGATTCTTGTATGTGCCCCCTGACTGGGGATGGAACTGGAAACCTTGGTGTATGGGGATAATGTCGAGATAATGCTCTAACCAACTAAGTTACCTGGCCAGGGCAAGAAATACAGATTTTAGGAAGTGTTGCAGAGGTTCTGTGGAGGGAAAGGGTAACTTCCAGCTTGGGGACAGGCAGAAATCAGAGCAGCTTCTTGAAGAGCAGACCTTTTGAAATAGACTGTGCAGGATGAATGGATCAGATTTGATACAAGGAAGCAAGAGAAAGGGGATTCCAACAGCGGGGACACAAGTACTGTCATTA
Source organism: Myotis yumanensis (assembly GCF_028538775.1). Classification (NCBI taxonomy): domain Eukaryota; kingdom Metazoa; phylum Chordata; class Mammalia; order Chiroptera; family Vespertilionidae; genus Myotis; species Myotis yumanensis. The sequence goes on from NW_027223753.1 coordinate 79,279,190, forward strand.
CAACACATACATGCAACTGGATTGTTAGCAAGCACACGGGAACGCACAGATCCACATTGTTACTGTCTTTCCACGCATTACCTTTGATGTGACACACCTGCTAATGAAACGGTCACTACTCAAAACATTCTTTTAGAGACGCCTTCAGCCCTGTGTACCAAAACATGCCCACCAAAAAACCACTCTGGCCTTCATACTTTGCTTCTTTTGACTAAAAAGAATATTATTCAGATGAATTTCTCTCTAAACAGGGTCTCAATGGTTTGTGGCCATTTGAAAAGATAAAATTCACCTTTAAAGAAGGAAGATTTGCTACCACTGAGCATCCTAAAAAGGATGAGCCGGCCAGAGGCTTTCTGTCAAGGCCCTTTCTCACTGGGGAGGGACAAGGAGATGGAGAAAGCCATGCAGCTATGAAGGTGATTACTGGAAGGCCCGGTCTCAGGAAATCATGGTGGAGGGGGGGTCCTGGAGGTGTGGAGGCTAAGAGGTTGAACCCCAAGGCATGGCACCTTATTAGTGAATAAGAAGCTGGGGTGCCCACTGAGTCACTCAGGGTGTCCTTCACTCCAGGGACCCCAGCCCTCCTCTGGGAAGCAGCTCAGCATGCACCCCTAAATCACCGCCTCCTGATTTTCCCGAGAGGGGCTGGGGGAGAGACTGGGAAACGGGGCACCCCAGTTACACACCGCCTTCAACATTACACATTAAAGAATTTTATATAAGCTCACCTGAATTAAAATAGTCCTGAGGTGAGGGTTTAAATGAATCAGGGCCATATATTAACTTGCTGGCCCTCAGGTTTAGAGAGTTCAAGTTCTTGGTTATGAAAAAGTTCTGGCAAATCAAATAATCTTGATCATTAAGGCAGGCAGTTTTAAAAGCCACTACTGTTTTGATTTAGGGAGAGAAAGATTAAAACACTCTAAAAAACATGTGTTCTAATCAACTAACAAAACTAACAATAAAACTCAAAGGTATTTATGAGACAATAAAAATAGTTCTAACTATAAAAAGTTTACGGCTTTATAGTACAGATAATTCTAAACTATTGTGTATAAAATTATGGATATTCATTTTAACCTACACTTATTCTAGTGAAGACATGGCGCAGGTAGAAATAAAATCATCCCCAAACTTCAAAAGACAGACTTTGAAGTTATAGGCAGTAATCTATCAAATCAGACAGCTGGTCAGTAAATAACCAAGAGGTCATTACGTAAAACCTTACTCCTTAATTCCACAAACCTGCATCTACCTCTAACGCTCCAGAAACTGCTTTCTAAAGGCCACTGATAAGATAGACGGGGCAGCCTTTCCCAATCTTACTGCCCCTGCCTGGCCCGGTGATGGTGGCAACCAGCCTCGCTTTCTTAGAGTCCGGGGCCCTGGACTCCAGTTGTCTTGTCTCCGTGACGGATTCACACCATTCTCTAAATAATGGAGTCGCCCAAGCTTTTATTCTCCACAGTATTCTCTTTTTTCTCTGTTCTCATCTATTTAACTATCATCTCTAGGTCCTCCCCACACGCCTTCAGTGATTTTTAAAAATTGGTTGCCTCCTGCATGTATCCCGACTAGGATTGAACCCACCTGACTAGGAATCAAACCCGGGACCTTTCGGTGTACAGAACGACGCTCTAACCAACTGAGCCATACTGGCCAGGGTCCCCTTCAGTGATTTTCATACCTGCATTTCACCTGCTTACTACACCTATTCATCTCCATGGATGTCGCATCTGCACCCCAAAAACAACATGGTGAAAGCTTGTGAATATTTTTCATGCTCCTCTACTAACCCCTCCTGTTGATTTCCCTATTTTCATTAATGTTATTATGGTTCTCCTAGACTTCCAGATTGGAAACTGTGTGTTTAGAGTTAATATCTCTCTTCACCTCTCTCTCTGGCTCTTCCCTTTGTCCTCCAATTCGGGGTCCACTCCATCTCTTTCTTTGCATTTGCACTGTCACACTCAAGGTCACATACTACCACACCTCCCCTGGCCATCCACTCGTCTCCTAACATGTACCAGAGCCTTTAATCTCTCCCGGTTCCAGCCTTGCACATCTCCGACATCATTACTTACAGTGTAAGTTTCTGAAACAAGACCTAGTGTGAAGAAAAGAACCCTGCACATCACATAGGCACATCTTCTTAGGAACAGAGAAGGATTTCGTCATTTGGCCCCGGTTTGCCTGTCTGACCTCACCACTTGCCTCATTCAACTCTGCGAAACGACCAGCTTTTCTCTCAAAGCACTTTGTTCACGTCCTATGTGCGTGTGCCGAATTCTCTGCGAAGAACTGCCCTTTCCTTTACTGCCTGGCTCAGGAACACCTGCTCGTCCTTCAAGACCCAAATCAAATGTCTTGCCCGCACAGGAGCCTGATTAGCCAGGTTTATTTCCAACATAGCCCTGTATTGTTGTTATTCATTTTTGCTTCATAATTAAAATCTGCTATTTGATGGCAAAAACTGAAGCATAAATATAATGCCTAATGTATGCTCTGTACATGGTAGGTAGCAATAAATAGTTATGAAATAAATGAATGAGTAAAAATTAATGATATCCCTTGAGTCTCCCTTAAGTTGGACTCCTTTGGTCTAACTTAAACATGAGAGCAGTGCTTTCCAAACTTTTTTTTTAAAAATAAATTTTATTGATTTTTTACAGAAAGGAGGGAGAGGGATAGAGAGTTAGAAATATTGATGAGAGAGAAACATTGATCCGCTGCCTCCTGCACACCCCCTACTGGGGGATGTGCCCGCAGCCAAGGTACATGCCCTTGACCGGAATCGAACCTGGGACCCTTCAGTCCGCAGGCCGACACTCTATCCACTGAGCCAAACTGGTTAGGGCACTTTTCAAACTTTAATGTGCATATAAAGCCCCTGACAAGTCTCATTAAGAGGCAGGTTCTGATTCACAAGTCTGGGCTGGGGCCTGGGATTCTGCATTTCTAACAAGTTCCCAGGTTGCTGCAGGCTCAGGGACCACACTGCACTGCAGGATTGGGTGTCCCCCCCCATATTTTCCTGGCCTATGATACTCATCATGCTTTGTGCTCCCTCTAGCATGCTACTCATCCCATTATCATGTTGTATGGTTTATATATTCATCTAGAATGGGAGTTTCAGTGGACAGGAGCTGTGTCTACTGAGTCATAGATCCCTCTTTGTATTCTCAGAATCTGAGGCATGGTAGGTGCGTCAGCAATGCTTAATTAGTAGTCTCTTTCTGGCTGAACTCACCACCATTTCCAATCTAATTCCATTATCTGTGCATTGGAGCTTATTTGTTAGTCAATGACCCTCCCAACTCCTTCTGGTCTCTTCCGTAAGAGAAGAAAGGGAGCTAAAAACCCAAGAGCAATGGAGCTGACTGAATGCAGCTGTGGTCAGGTAGACTGGAGAGAGTCAGTCTCTGTAGCCACTGAGATCAGTGGGCTTGTGATCCAGACAACTGGCACACCATCCAGGCTTCATCCACTCACTATGATTAATAAATCCCAGGCATAGGTTTGGGACAACTTTAAAATATGGTGTGTAAAAAGCTTGTATCATATGTAAGTAAATGTGCACTCTGCCAAAAAATAGCAAAAATTATTACATTTTTTTTCTTGAAAAAATGCATAAAATAATTCTGTTTAAAGCCTAAATGAAAATTTAGATATAAGAGATTGAGTTTTTGCTTGTAAAATCAAGAAGAAGCCAGAGAGGACAGATGACTTGAAAATTTAAAGACATACATATTTAATGACATGCTAGAGCATCTACATTATTTATAATAGTCAGGGTACCCTCTGGCTGAATTTTAATTTGATCACAAGCAAACTGTTAACTTTTTGCTTTGTAAATGGACATTTGTTCTTTATGTTGAGAAACAGGCTGAAAATAAATATGTACCTGGAAGAAAAGGAGTGATTTCAAAGTCTCTTGCTTTGTGATAAATAAAACCCCACCTTGTAAAATATTATAACCATTTCCAATGATATGCATTTTCTGGAGGTTCAGGGGAGGTTAGGATGGATGACAATTGGTATATAGGATAGATTTTTTAAAAAATCACCTTATTAGCAGAGGGAATTCCATCACCATTATATACTACTTTATACACATTCATCAATGTGTAGTTTTATCCTGCTTTACAAATAATCATATCATAGTTGTTTTCAAAGCAAAAGTAATTCAGACAGACATGTAAAAGGACAAAAATCCGTTAAGTTTAACATCAGAAAGTGAAGAAAACAACCGCATGTTATCCTATTTGTGTGAACTTCTTTTCATGACCTTTTTTCTGGCCAGATCCTCACAGAACAGAGTAACAGCTGGAAAGTTGATCTGGGCAATTCATAGAAAGATCAGTTATTTCGGTAATTACAAGTGTAAAGATTAGGCCTTCGTGGTTCAGCGTTAGTTATCTGATTTGTAGGAACTGCCAAAAGATATTACAAATCTGACCTACTGCCCAGGAAAATAATGAACAGTATTGGGTTCCTGCCAAAAGATCAATTTATTCCACAAAGTGCATTTGAGACTAGTGCGTATGAGGAAACTATGTAAATTAATATGGAGAAGAGTTCCCGATCACTAAACTACCCCCAAACTGCAAGAAGTTTCTGGTGTGGAGTCCTAGTCCACGGCCATGTTGCAGAAAAGAGAAGATTCCATTTGCCACAGTGAATGTGAGGAGAAATTCCAGACGCATTACTTCACAGCTGCTTCTTCCCCCAGCGCACCCCCACCCGCGCCAGCACACTTGTGCACACAGGGACCCCCCTGCCAATCACTGTCCTGAAAAACTGCTGGCCGCAAAGTTTTCATTTCACCCTGACAACTGAAGGCAGGAACAGTTGTCTGACACAGCTGCAGTCCGGACGCAAAGGTTAGGAGGTGGGAGCAGGCAAATACAGTTCCAGTGCTAACTCGGGGATGATCTTTCTCAGAGCATGTACCCTTGGAAACAGGCTCAGACTCAGCAGCAGGCATGCAGTCATCTGGTCACTCAAACCCACAGAGCGCAAATCTCAAAATCCAATTTGAAAGAAGAAAACCTGTTACTCAAAATACTTAACATTTATATTTAAATTAAAAAATATAATTAAAAATATTTTTAATAGTTTTTTTTTTTACCCCAAATCTAAGAAGGGAACAAAAATATGAGGAAATAGGTTTCTATGTATATGTCTTAAAACTTGTCAGAAGATTTTGTACATATAATGTTATCTCTGGATCAACATTTTCTTACCATAGTCATTTCTCACTTTTAATATCTGGCCAAAACTTTATCATACTGCTCTTCTGTTAAAGAAATGAAGTAGATGCTCTGCTTTATAATGATTACCATTTTGAATAGAATTTTCCAGGATCATGACATGTGCTCAATAAGTAATAGCTGTCATTTTTTATTATGGCAACCCATGCTGCCTATACATGCTCCAAGGGTCATTTACATTTTGCACAAATATAACATTTTTTGTTTTATAACATGTTTTTCAAAATGTGGAATATGACCCATCAGTCGGTCATGAATTTAGTGAATCTCAGCCAGAATTTTATAAAAAATGAAATAAAACGTAAAGGAAAATATCTGAATGCATATCATGTGCTAAGAAAAAGTATTGTTTTATGAAACTTATTTTAGTGTTGTGGGTACAGTGTGTGTGTGTGTGTGTGTGTGTGTAAAATGTATTTCTTACTATGGGTTGCCTTGAAAAAAGTTTGAAAGTCATTGTTACAAGGCATATATTTCTAATGAACATAATGAAAAGATAAGTATTCACTCTAGATAGAACAAAGCAAAACAATTACATTTATTTATCTATAATTAATAATAAATTGTTTTAAAAAATATTTATTGTTTCCCTAGCTGGCTGGGCTCAGTGGATAGAGCATCAGCCTGCGGACCTAAGGGTCCCGGGTTCGATTCTGGTCAAGGGTACATGCCTGAGTTGTGGGCTCAATCCCCAGTAGGGGGTGTGCAGGAAGCAACCAATCAATGATTCTCTCTCATCATTGATGTTTCTATCTCTCTCTCCCTTCCTCTCTGAAATCAATTAAAAAATATTTTAAAAAATCTTTATTGTTGAGAGTATTACAGATGTCCCCTCTTTTACCCCCCCATTACCCCGCTCCATCTGGTTTCTGCCCCACCTCAGGCCTTCATCATCCTATTGTCTGTGTCCATAGGTAATGCATATATGCATATAAAATCTTTGGTTAATCTCTTCCTGCCCCTCACCCCCTGAGATTTGTCAGTCTGTTCCATGTTTCCATGCCTCTGATTCTACTTTATTCACCAGTTTATTTTGTTCATTGCATTTCTGTTCCTTTATTTTGATTTTTAGATTCAATTGTTGGTAGATATGTATTTATTGCCATTCTCCTCCTCCTCCTCCTCCTCCTTCTCCTCCTCTTTCTTTCTCTTCCTCTTCCTCTTCCTCTTCTTAAACAATACACTTCAACATTTAATGTAATACTGGTTTGGTGGTGATGAGCTTCTTTAGCTTTTTCTTATCTGATCTTCAATTCTAAATGAGTGTTTGCTAGTTAGAGTAATCTTGGTTTTATTTCTTGCCATTCCCTTCTGGCCTGCAAAGTTTCTGTTGAGAAATCAGCTGACAGTCATATGGGTACTCCCTTGTAGGTAACTAACTGCCTTTCTATTCATGCTTTTAAGATTCTCTCTTTGTCTTTAACCCTTGGCATTTTAATTATGATGTGTCTTGGTGTGGGCCTCTTTGGGTTCCTCTTCTTTGGGACTCTCTGTCCTTCCTGAATTTGTAAGTCTATTTCTTTGACCAGGTAGGGGAAGTTTTCTGTCATTATTTCTTCAAATAGGTTTTCAATATCTTGCTCTCTCTCTTCTCCTTCTGGCACCCCCATAATGCGAATGTTAGTATGCTTGAAGTTGTCCCAGAGGCTCCTTACACTATCATCATAAATTTTTTTATTCTTTTTTCTTTTTGTTCTTCTGATTGGGTGATTTTTGCTTCCTCATATTCCAAATCATCGATTTGATTTTTTGAATCCTCTACTCTACTGTTATTATTTATTTCAGTTAGTGTATGCTTAATTTCTGTCTGGTCCTTTTTCATGTATTTGAAATTCTCACTAAGATCCTTGAAAGTTTCAGTAAGTCCCTTGATACTCTCATTAATTCCCTTGAAGCTCTCATTAAGTCCCTTGGAGCTTTCATTAAGATCCTTGAGTAACCTTAAAACCATTGTTTTGAACTCTGTATCCAGTAGTTTGCTTGCTTCCATTTCTTTCATTTGTGACACGTTTCTTTGTATCACCTTTTGGCTCCTTCCCTGTGTTTGTTTCTATGTATTAGGTAGAGCTGTTATGGCTCCTGGAATTGGTATTAGGTGTCCTGTATTGCCCAATGGCTCAGTCTCCCCAGCCAGCTGAGCTGGGAACTCTAGGTAGGCCCCTGTGTGGACTGTGTGCACAGTCTTATAGTTAAGCCTTGATTGCTGTTGGTGTCACTGGGAGGAAATGACCCCCAGACCAATTGGCCTTGAGGACCAGCTGTGTCTACAATGGAAGAGCTGCTGTGCAGGAGGCACTCCTATGCAGCAGGACTTGCTTCAGTGGGGCTTTGGTGCTCACTGAGTCTTCCCTTTGAGTGTGTCACTTGTGGATGTATAGAGTTGTAATCTGGTATGGTCTAAAGCTTACCATTGGGTGCACTGGCTATGAAGCCTCCCAGGAGGTACAAACTCAGACACTGCCTTTATGAGATCTGCAGGTGGCTGCTACTTGTTTTGGGCTTGAAAGTGCCTAGACAAGGCCCAGCTGTGAAGCAAGGCAAGCTGCTGCTAATGCCAGGTCTTGGGCCTTTTGTTGATAGGTTTGGGGCACGATGACACCAGCTGCTGCTTATTTGAGAGATTTTAGCAAAGTCTGAAGCCTGAGCCAGGATAGGCCATTCATATAGGAAAGCAGTTGCAAACAGCTTAGGTGGGGCTACATATTGGATTGGATGGGGTCTCAGGGAATCACCAGGGTGGAACAAACAGTGTGGGCCATGTTTATGGAAACTCAGATATGGCTGTCACTCAGCTCTGCAACAGGAGAAGTCTCAGCACAGGAACAATGACCCCTAGGAGCACCCCTGTCTGGAAGAAAGACACCCCAAGTTTCTGACCTGATGCCAGACAGTCCAGTTCCTCCCCATATGTCCCTGGATTCTCCCAAAGTCACCACTCAGCACTAGAGTTCAGAGGAAATGAGACCATATAAGTTTGTGTGTGGGCCCTTTAAGAGGAACACCTAGGACTCCAGCAGCCTCTATGTTACTCAGCCACAATCCCCACTGGTTTTTATAGCCTAAAGTTAGGAGGACTTCTCTTTACAGCTCTTGAACCCTGGGCTGGGGGTCTGGTGTGCAGCTGGGACCCCCTGCTTCTCACAGGAGGCCTTGGAGATATACCTCCCAATTAAAAAGATGCCACATGTGGGTGTTGGACCAGCCCGTTCTGCACCTCTGCTCTTTCTACCAGGGTCAATATGCTTTCTTCTTTACTTCTCTAGTTGTAGGACTTCCATTCAGCCAGCTTTCAGATGGTTCTGAATGATGGTTGTTCAGTATTTTAATTCTAATTTTGATGTGGTTGTGGGAGGCAGTGAGTACAGGCATTTACCTATGCTGCCATCTTGGTTCCAATCCCAATCAATTCTTTTTTCACATTTAAAACAAAATTACTCAGCTCTGCATATTGCATTAAAGGTATTCAAGCCATTTAAAATTAAATTTCTATTCATTTTCCATGGGCACCATTAGAGAATTAACATTTGTTTGTTCACATGATTATTTTCAATAAATTGCTGCTTATTCCTGTTTCATTTATCTACCATGAAATAATGAGATATCCAAAGACCATTGATGTTTAGTTTGTTATTCTCTCATGATGACCTATCTTCATGGCAAACTTGTGACAATTTTCCTTGATGACAAATTATAAAACAGCATCTCATTGGAAATGTATGAAAAATAATTCCACCTACACATTTCCACACACACCCTTCAAATATTTATGAACTCTTCTTTCAGAATTCATAACATTGTGAGCAAAAGAAAAACAATCAGCTCAATTATTGTTTCTCACACTATACATTTCAGTTTATGGAGAAAATAGGCAAAGTAGAAAATAAAAAGAAGTGTCAGTCTTTAGGGGTCAATGTTAACATTTGTACAAGCATTGGGGAACAAATGCATAAGTCCCACACTCCCTTGAAAAATCACAAACTCTGCCTTCCTATTAAGCCTAATCTACTAGCATCAATATTTAGAATGAGGTTAGGTCAGTGGTCGGCAAACTCTTTAGTCAACAGAGCCAAATATCAACAGTACAATGATTGAAATTTCTTTTGAGAGCCAAATTTTTAAAATTTAAACTATATAGGTAGGTATATTGTTATTAACTTAATTAGGGTACTCCTAAGGCTTAGGAAGAGCCACACTCAAGGGGTCAAGGAGCCGCATGTGGCTCGCGAGCCGCAGTTTGCCGACCACGGGGTTAGGTGATACAGTACGGCTATCAGGAAAGTGTGGGTTCTACCCTCAAATAGAATTCACAAATATGCCATTTCATCTCAGCGTTTACTCTAGTTAGACCATCCACTGTGACCACTGAAAGGTAACATTCATTTCTAACAGAAGGGATTTTTCCATGAGAAGCATTTCCCAAACAGGTACATAGACTTAAAAGGTCAAAGAAGATTCTAAAAGACCCATAATTCACAACTTAGTTCAAACTATTTACTGAGCACTTACTCTATGCCAGGTACTATGGTAGGGGCTAAAGGTAGAGATGAGTTTCCAGTCGAATGAGAGAGCTCTGGAAGCACACAAAAAATTACAACTCTATATACTGAAGGCTATGATTGAGGTATAATAAAACTATGAAAGAGGCATAGAGGGAGGGCCATCTATTCCAGATGGAGAGCCAATAAAGATCGATGGAAAATTCTTGAAGAAGTGATGTTGAAGCTGAGTCTTGGAGAAGAGGGAGGGTACACCCCCCAGAGAACTCAGGCCACATAGCATACTATATGTTTGGGACATTGCAGTAAAGGCTGGCCCATATGAAATTTGCAAATTTTGAAATAATGACAATTTGATTTGTTTCAGCCTAAGCATTGCATATGGTCAGGATTCCATGAGCAGTTTGGTAGTGTTGGGATGCAGTGAGATAAGGGAGGGTAAGAGAGAAAGCTGAAGAAGAAGGCAAAGGTCAGATCAACATCTCGTGCAGGAATTGAAGTGGGAACAGACACAGCCTGGGATTTTAACCCAGGACTAGGATATCATACAGACTAGTAGAATTGCTTAAGTATTCAAAAATATTATTTTATAAACTTTAAAACACCAGAAGAGAAAGCAAAAACATTATAAAAGACATTTTATTCATAATTCTATTTCCTTAAAATTAATAACAATTTCAAACCTTTCTACTTCCTTCCATTTTTATGACAGTTTCTTTTTTTTTTAAATTAAATCTTTATTGTTCAGATTATTACAGTTGTTCCTCTTTTTTCCCCCCATAGCTCCCCTCCACCCGGTTCCCACCCCACCCCACCCTCTGCCCTTACCCCCCCACCCCACTGTCCTCATCCATAGGTGTACGATTTTTGTCCAGTCTCTTCCCGCACCCCCCACACCCCTTTCCCCCCCGAGAATAGTCAGTCCACTCCCTTTCTATGCCCCTGATTCTATTATATTCACCAGTTTATTCTGTTCATCAGATTATTTATTCACTTGATTTTTAGATTCACTTGTTAATAGATGTGTATTTGTTTTTTGTTTAATATTTTATTGATTTTTTACAGAGAGGAAGGGAGAGAGATAGAGAGTTGGAAACATCGATGAGAGAGAAACATCGATCAGCTGCCTCCTGCACATCTCCCACTGGGGATGTGCCCACAACCCAGGTACATGCCCTTGACTGGAATCGAACCTGGGACCCTTCAGTCCGCAGGCCGACGCTCTATCCACTGAGCCAAACCAGTTTCGGCAAGATGTGTATTTGTTGCTCATAATTTGTATCTTTACCTTTTTCTTCTTCTTCCTCTTCTTAAAGGATACCTTTCAGCATTTCATATAATACTGGTTTGGTGGTGATGAACTCCTTTAGCTTTTTCTTATCTGTGAAGCTCTTTATCTGACCTTCAATTCTGAATGATAGCTTTGCTGGGTAAAGTAATCTTGGTTGTAGGTCAGTGATGGCGAACCTTTTGAGCTCGGCGTGTCAGCATTTTGAAAAACCCTAACTTAACTCTGGTGCCGTGTCACATATAGAAATTTTTTTGATATTTGCACCATAGTAAAACAAAGACTTATATTTTTGATATTTATTTTATATATTTAAATGCCATTTAACAAAGAAAAATCAACAAAAAAAATGAGTTCGCGTGTCACCTCTGACACGCATGTCATAGGTTCGCCATCACTGTTGTAGGTTCTTGGTATTCATCACTTTGAATATTTCTTGCCACTCCCTTCTGGCCTGCATAGTTTCTGTTGAGAAATCAGCTGAGTCATATGGGTACTCCCTTGTAGGCAACTGACTGTTTTTTTCTTGCTGCTTTTAAGATTCTCTCTTTGTCTTTTGCTCTTGGCATTTTAATTATGATGTGTGTTGGTGTGGTCCTCTTTGGATTCCTTTTGTTTGGGGTTCTCTGCGCTTTCTGGACTTGGAAGTCTATTTCTTTGACCAGGTAGGGGAAGTTTTCTGTCATTATTTCTTCAAATAGGTTTTCAATATCTTGCTCTCTTTCTTCTTCTGACACCCCCATAATTCGGATGTTGGTGTGCTTGAAGTTGTCCCAGAGGCTCCTTACACTATCTTCATATTTTTGGATTCTTTTTTCTTTTTGTTTTTCTGGTTGGGTGTTTTTTGCTTCTTCGTATTTCAAATCTTTGACTTGATTCTTGCCATCGTCTAGTCTGCTGTTGGGAGTCTGTATAATATCCTTTATTTCAGTCAGTGTATGCTTAATTTCTAGTTGGTCCTTTTTCATAACCTGAGGGTCTCACTAGATTTCTTGAGGGTCTCACTACATTTATCGGCAGTTTCTAGAAAATTCTTGAAAAACCTTATAAGTGTGGTTTTGAACTCTATATCCTGCAGTTTGCTTTCCTCCATTTCTGTCATTTGTGACCTGCTTCTTTGTCTCTTCATTTTTTATGCTTCCCTGTGTTGATAGAATGGCTTTCTGTGCTAGGTGTCCTATAGGGCCCAGTGGCTCAGCCTCCCCAATTACCTGAGGTGGACACTCTTGGTGCACCCCTTTGTGGGCTTTGTGCATAGTGTTGTTGTAGTTAAGCCTTGATTGTTGTAGGTATCACTGGGGGGAATTGACCTCCAAGCCCATTGGCTGTGAGAATCAGCTGTGTCTGCAGTGGGAGAACTTCTGTGCTGGAGACACCCTTATGGGGCAAGACTTGCTTCAGTGGGGCTTTGGTGCTCACTGAGTCTGCCCCCTGAGTGTGTCCCTTATGAATCTGAGGAGTTGTAATCTGGATGGTCCCACTCTGACCTCTGGGCTTCCTGGCTCTTGGATCTCTAAGGAGGTGCTAATTTAGCCTCTGCCTGAGGCTATCCAGCAGGAGCTACGGAGAGATCTGCAGATTCCTCTTCTTTGTTTGGGGTTTGGAGGTGCCCAGATGAGGCCCAGCTGTGAAGCAATGCAAGCTGCTGTGGGACCTTGGGCCTTCTTTTGGAAGTTCTGGGTCTCTCTGACCCAGCTGCAGTTTGTTAGGTAATTTTCAGGTTGCAAAGGGCCAGGGCATTCATATGCAAAAGCCTTTGTGCACAGCTTGGGTGGGGCAGGGTCTCAGGGGATCAACAGGGCGGAGCAAGCAGCTATGGATGCTCCTCAGTCCTACCCTAAGAGGCCCCGCGTCTCAGTGTCCTGGTAATCGCTGCAAGCACCTCTGAGAGAAAGCCACCCTTGAGTTCCGACCGATGCCAGACAGTCCAGTTTCTCCCCGTATGAGTCTGGGTCCCCAGAGACTCACCCGGACCTGGAGTCCAGAGCAGTCGGGAGCTTGAGACTCCCTCCCGATTGAAAAAGACAACCATGTCCTCAGTTGTCAGCCCTTTCCACGTGTACCTCCGTACCTCTGCACTTTACTTCCGCACCTCCTCTGAGTCTCAGTGTGCTTCTCTCTTTCCTTCTAGTTGTAGAATTTCCACTCAGCCAGCCTTCCTGTGGTTCTGGATGATGTCCGTTTTGTCTTTTAGTTGTATTTTTGAAGTGGTTGTGTGAGGCAGCAATTTCTGGTGTTTACCTATGCCGCCATCTTGGTTTTCATGACAGTTTCTTAATAATATATGCCATTTTTGATTCATAAACTTTTGCACTCTAGCACTAAACTAACTACAAAATCATTTCCCATGTAATTATAATGTTACTAAGAGGCCCAGTGCATTGAATTTGTGCACTGGGGCGGGTCCCTCAGCCCGGCCTGTGCCCTCTCGAAGTCCGGGAACCCTCTGGGGATCAGGCCTAAGCCAGCAATCAGACATCCCTCTCACAGTCCGGGGCTCTCGTAGTCTGGGGCTCTCGCAGTCTGGGACCCCTGACTCCTTACCGCCTGCTGGTGGGTGAGGCTCCCACCACTGCCGCTGCACTTGCCAGCCGTGAGCCTGGCTTCTGGTTGACCAGTGCTGCCCCTGTGGGAGTGCACTGACTACCAGGGGGCAGCTTCTGCATTGAGCATATGCCCCCTGGTAGTCAGTGCACATTATAGCAACCGTCATTCTGCCGTTCAGTCAATTTGTATATTAGTGTTTTATTATATAGGAAAGGATTTAAAAAAAAATATTTTATTGATTTTTTACAGAGAGGAAGGGAGAAGGATAGAGAGTTAGAAACATCAATGAGAGAGAAACATCGATCAGCTGCCTCCTGCTCACCCCGCAACTGGGGATGTGCCCGCAACCAAGGTACATGCCCTTGACTGGAATCGAACTGGGGACCCTTCAGTCTGTAGGCTGATGCTCTATTCACTGAGACAAACCGGTTAGGACTAGGAAAGGATTTTTAACAGTTGCTCAGGGTTCTTACCATAGACAACTTTTCTTCTCTCTTTTGTATGTCATGTAGGCAGTTCCCAGATTTTCCTATGGCAAATGACATTTTTATAAGCAGTTTCTACATGTATGTTTTATCTTATGCTTTCCTTGAGGTAAATTCTAGTGTGAGGTTACTAGGCTACCAGAATAAATACTTCTGTGGTGTTTTGCTAGCCAGGTGAAAGAGGGCTTGGTACTTACTGTTTTGCTCCAAGTAAGGCCTGTGGTGTGGTGTTCCTTGATGTATGCTTGAAGCTCACTCCAGATGTTCAAATATGACTTCACCCAATCTACATGGCGTAAATCGCTTTATTATGAAAGAGAATAAATGAGAATGGAGTTAGGATCTAAAATCAGATTTAAAAGAAAAGCAGGAAGGCACATGATAATCCAGTAACTAAGGCTGGATGACCTTGGAGCAACTGTCTTTCTAGTTTGGTCACTGTGAACTGATTCCAAAGAGAACCTTGAAAGAAAAGCATTCCAGGTCTCTCCTGAGGGGAGCCAAGTGCCCTGGAGGTGGGGAACAGATAGGATCAGGGAGGCAGACCCCACAGAACCAAGTTGATTCAGGTCACGTGTCCTCATGTCACCTGTAATGGGAAGATGACTGCAGAGAGGTGACCCTTCCTTTCTGTACTGCTTCTAATGCACAATGAAAAACTAAGTGTTTTCAGGAAAGACAATGGAAAAGAAAAAATGTCCTTTGGTTTGTTTTCTAATAATTTGGTTGAGTTATTCAGTTGAAGTATAACCAAATTGGAGGATTTTCAACTGGTAAGGACACTGCTGTTATAAGAAAAATTATTTCGGCCCAGCTAGCATGGCTCAGTGGTTGAGCACTAATCTGTAAACCAGGAGGTCACAGTTTGATTCCTGGTTGGGGCACATGCCCAGGTTGTGGGCTTGGTCCCCAATGGGGGGTGTACAGGAGGCAGCCAATCAATGATTCTCATTATTGATGTTTCTGTTTCTCTCTCCCTCTCCCTTCCTCTCTGAAATCAATATGCATATATATTAAAAAAAGAAAAATAACTTCCTACAAATGGGTATCATTCCATACATCTAAAGGTAACATTCATTTAAATTACCTTAATTTGATACTCCCAACGACAATGTAAGCTAGGCGGGGCATTACCAGTACTTCTATCCCAATTTTGCTGAGCCAAGATGTAGTCAATGCTTACCTTTTACAACAGGATTAACATGCAGGATTGAGTTGACTGTTAGAAATATTTAACTTGTAGACAGGCAAAAATAGTTGCATTTTCTTTGGATAATGTCCACCCACACATTTTCCCCACTTTGAATGAAGTAGTGGTAAATGAGACAATGATGAGATCTCAGTTAACAAAAACGGAATCACGAACCTGGGCCATTAATCGGAAGACAATCACTGAAGGAGAGCTCTGTTACTAAAGCTCTTGTCAATAATGACTTTTTTCTGGATGTATTTTGTTTTGTTTTCCTGGAAATGCTCCATGAAAAGTACCACTAGCACGCTAGAATCCCACTATATTAAGTCATGCCATTGAAGAAAAGTGAAATGGGGAACTGAAGTCATCATTATCTACCCTTCAAAGAGGAAAAATGTGAGTGTGGTTTTGTTCTATATTTTTAGATTTCCTGATTATATTAATCAAATCTGTGAAAAATCTCATTTTCACTTTCTTGCCAAAACCAGAAAGGCTAAGTATAGTTCCATATGTCTCTTGCATCGGTTTCTTTATCCTATGAGGTGTGTGAGGGTCTTAGTATAGTGCCCTGCACATAGGAGGCAGTATATACAACAGCTATTGTTAAAACACTAAGATCGTTTCAATATAATGTACACACATATTTATATATGATTATTTAATACATATATTGCATAAGTACATATGTGTATGTGCATACAACACACATGTCTATAGACGTTCTAGAAATAGCAGGTTGCATATTTAATATATTTAAAAATAGAAAATAATATATTTTCTATTTAAAAATTCTAACAAGCAATGAAGTTCAAACATGTATATGCAAATTCATTTTTAACTGTTATGATTTTGACTTGAAGAAAGCTCTATCAAAATAGTGAGGAATAACAATATGATATCTTCTAGCCTGAAATCAGCCTCTATGAGACAACACATTGAGCAGGACCCAACGACACATCAGGAGCTGCAAACCCATCCTCAGTTTCATTTACCCTGGAAGAAGCTATGATGCGGGGCATGCGATTTCAATGAGTATGACTTGGAGAGGCCATTCCTCTATAAAGTCAAATTTACTGAAAAAGAGCCAAACAACCAACCGAGCCAGTCATAAAGGTTATTTACACAGATGCAGAGTTCACTACAGCTGGCTTGGGTGCACCCAGAAGTGGGTGTTAGGTGAGCAGTGTGCAGTATTCTCCTTCTGTCAGGTTAGCACCCCTGGAAGTCCGACCAGTGACTTGGGACTGGTTTGACTACTTCTGGAAGTGAAGTGAACGAATCCATACCTCTGGCTGCATTTCCCCAGCTTCTGATACAGTCTTCAGGTGGTCCATTAAGTGTCATTGAGTTGTCCCTGATGCTGCCAGCAGTATATTTTCTACTCAATAGCTGACATTGAGAGGCAAACACTGGGCTCTATTTGCATGTGTACAAAAAAGCAAAAAACCACAACCCTCCTGGCTGTGCTGCCACCTGGAGAGAATCACACCCATGGCCCCCACACACACTCAGATAGGGGCTGGGAGGAGGCCAGGAGCTGATGACATGAGAGGAAAACAGAAATGACCTCCAAGGGTGATATGCAAAAGAGCAGAGACCTAGGTGTTGCCCAAGGGGTCCAGTCCTGAAAAAAAGGCTAGGCACAGAAGGTCTTTATGATGTGGAAGTCACTATGGGCATAGGTTCGTGCCAACATAATTTTTATGTCCGGCTTTTGTAACAGACTTCATTTCTGAATTGTTATTTTTATGTGAGAAGAGCAGGCTGTCTTGCATTGTTGATGCTTCTTCTCATTCATATTGCACAATTCTATAGTATCTACTACAACATGGCAACATTTGGAGCTGTATCCTTGGGCACAGTCACCTCCACCACAGTCCTCTGGGTGTAGGAAGTCTGTTACTGGGTATAATAATCATTTTATTGAAAGTTCCTGGGGAGGGGGTAAAAGGAAACAGGCATGCTTAAATCTCCTACAGCTGCCCTTCCTAAAAGCTACAAGAACTCTTTTGCTAACATGGGATAAATGAACTATGAAGGCAGCACTGCAGTTTAGGAGGTGTTTTCCTGATATTCAGCTCTAGTGTCTCTCCATTTGGTCCCATTTTCAATTTTAACCCTAGTTTAGGTCTAACATCAATGATTTGGGTTGTAGAAAGCAACGATTTTAAAATTTAGAAGCTGGGTCTCTGGGCATACCCCTTGGTTCAGACTCATCTGCACTTCCAGCAGCTCTCTGAGTGGCTGCTGTTCTTACAGATGTCTCTCTGTCCACCCCGATTGTATCTCATCTTAACACAATCTCTGGTTTCCCTCAAACTGGCCTGGTTTATTGTCTCATCTCATTTTTGTTCTTCATTTATACTTCATTTCCCGATTCCTCCTTTCTTCTCTCTGCTCACCCACCAACTCTATTTTGATCAGTGTAAAAGATCTGGGGCCATATAGGGCCGGTCCATCACAAATCATCACAGAGCTCTCGCATTATTGTGGGAATTTGTAATAACATGCATTCAAGTGGGAGAGTCTGTTTATTCATTACAAGAAAACTGAGGCAGACTTTCTAAAACACGCATCTTATCTGGACAACTGTTTCACTTTTCATGTTGCTTTACCTGCAAAGATAGGATTTTTCATTATCATTTATAGTAAATTAGCTAACAGCCCCTGAAAGGAATCAGTAATGAACTATGTTGAGTTTTAGGACAAATGTCTAGTAAGCGATTAACTAGAAATTTAATTCAACACACTGCACGTACCTGTGTTTGTAGTCCTTTAACACCCTGTTAGTGTAAAAGGTGGCGGCATCATTCATCTCCTTGACATAAGGGCCGGGTTTGGGGGACTGAGAGAACAGCACCATCACCCAAGCATAGAAGGGAAAAAAAATAGGATAAGAAATAAAATGCCTTAAAGAAGAAGAACAGCAATGGAGATGTTGACTTGAAAGTTGGAGACAAATTTTCTCTGTGAGGATTGATAAAACACTTTGCACATCGGAGAACACAAAGCACCAAACTTCAAACAGCACAAGAGCGGCACATTCCGCCTGCACGGCCTCGGCCTTCAGTAGCAGACAGAGGACGGAGGCTGAAGGGAGCCGTGGCTTCTCTGAAACGCTCCACAAATGTGACGAGGTGCAGGGCCCACACTGCACGCGACTCACCACAGCTATCCACCCCAGCGCCGGGATGCTTTCGCTGACGGCTGAGAGATGGTTAAACATGGTGCTGCCCCGGTTCCTCTCTCGGAAAGTTTGGATTTCCTGAATCTTTTCTGATATTGGTTTCAGAAGTGCAGCCACGTCATTCTGTAAGCAAACATTGAGCACTGTTACTTCAGACGGGACAGAAGCAGGTGGCCTCCATGCTGGCGTGAGCCGTGGTCAGGACGCACCATTTGTCAGTGGCTTTCAGAAAAGAATGATTTTTTTCGTTACAATAATGCTATATTTTCATTCTCTGAAGTATGAAAATTGCACATAGTTTTAGCAACATTAATGTCGCCCGAGACATGGAAAACCCCCAGCATATGATACAGCCCAGTTTTAGAGAATTATGCATGGAACAGAGTGAAATTGGGTGTGGATCAGTTACATTTTAAAATGGGATGCGTAGATCCCATGCTGTAATAACACAGGTCTGAAATCAGGGTGGGTGAGAGGTTGGTAAAAGGACAGCTTCCTATTCCCGTGGGAAAATGATGTGAGGGAGGGTCCTTGCCTTTATTAGAGTTACCCTCACCCACGTGAAAAAGCAGAAATCTTTCGTTGAAGCTTTTTTAAAAGAAAACGTGATGACATAATATTTATAGTTACCTTAAAGTCTGGTTTGACTTTTTCTACATGCCCTGGGTCAACTTTGCCTATGACGACTTCTGATTAATTCAACAACTGATTTCACCAGCTATATTAAAAATGACTTTCAAATGCATGTGAACTGACTTATGGCGTATCACAGAGGTAGGTGCTTGCAACATCTCTCTGCCTATACCCTTCGCATCCTCTACTTTCTCTGGTTTTGAAGAGCAGATATAAGGTTACCTGAATTTTTTTTTTTTTGGTGTGTTTGTGCTCCAAAGAAATAGCAAGTCTTGTACTTCAGCTTTGTAAAAGCAGTTGAAGAGGTTTCTAAGTATTGTTTGCAGGAAATAGAATAGAAAAGCTCCTAAAGCTCTTTCATTTCTTTAACCAAGACTTCAAAGATTCCAGCCTTGGCTACATATCGGAATCACCTGGGAGCTTTCAAAAGCGGAGGCCGGGTTTCACCCCCAGAGACTCTGATTTAACTGGTCTGGAGGTGACCTGGGATGGGGGAGATTGGAAAAGTTCCCCAGGTAAGATTTTTGTTGTTGTTAATCCTTACCTGAGTACATTTTCCCCTTGATTTATAGAGAGAGTGGAAGGGATGGGGAGAGACAGAGAGAGAGAGAAACTTTGATTGGTTGCCTCCTGCAAGCGCCCCAACCAGGGCCAGGGATTGAGCCTGCAACTGAGGTACATGCCCCTGACTGGAATTGAACCCGGGACCCTACAGTCTTGGGCCAATGCTCTATCCACTGAGACGAACCTGCTAGGGGCCAGGTAAGATTTTAATCACTGCTACAGTGGTGGATTAATACCCCCAAATACTAGGACAGAAAACAATTAGGGAAGTAGTTATATTCACTGCTGCAGCTTCCAGACCTCACTTTTCCTTCTTGAACCCCAAAGATTCGCTCCCTTAAAATAAATGTATGTAAAGGCTTTAGATTTAGAAAGAATTTAGTTCAAATCTCAGCTCTGCCATTTAACTAACTTTGTGGCCTTAAGCAAATTACTTAATTTGAACAGTGGTCTCCTCATCTGTAAATCAGATATAATACTTATAGCCTATAAACTATAGGAGATACAGCATATTAAATCTCTGGCACATGGAAGGTACATAGTAAGTGGAGGTTATTATTATTACTATTATGCAATTAGCTCAGACTGGAGGTAAAAAGGATGTTCCTTGTAATATGTGATATTGATTTGCTTCAAATAAATGTATATTTGACATTTTTATTTTTCAATTACAGTTGACATTCAATATTATATTATATTCATTTCAGGTGTATGGCACATGGTTATACATTTATATAACTTATGAAGTGATCCCCCAATAATTGTAGTACCCATTTGACACTATACATAGTTATTACAATATTATTGACTATATTCCCTTTGCTGTACTTTACCTCCTTGTGACTTTTTTGTAAATGCCAATTTGTACTTCACCTTTTTCACCCAGTCCTCCAACTCCCCTACCATTTGGCAACCATAGTCTGTTCTCTGTACCTATGAGTCTGATTCTGTTTTGTTTGTTCATTTATTCTGTTCTTTAGATTCCACATATAAGTGAAATCATATGGCTTATTTCACTTAGCATAATACCCTCTAGGTTCATCCATGTTGTCACAAATGGTAAGATTTCATTCTTTTTCATGGCCAAGTAATATTCCACATCTTCTTAAGCAAATCATCTATTGATGGACACCTAGGTTGCTTCCATATCTTGGCTATTGTAAATACTGTTGCAACGAACAGAGGGGTGCATATATCTTTTCAAATTAGTGTTTTGAATTTCTTCAGATAAATACCCAGAAGTGGGATTGCTGGCTCATACTATAATTCAATTTTTAATTTTTAAAGATGCTTTAGGACTTTAATGTCCTTCACATGTTCAACATAAAGTACTAGCCTACTGGTGTGGCTCAGTGGTTGAGCATCCACTCTTGAACCAAGAGTTCGATTCCCAGTCAGGGCACATGATGGGTTGCGGGCTGAATCCCCAGCAGGGGGCATGCAAGAGGGTGCCAATCAATGATGTTTCTCTCTCATCCATGTCTCTCTCTCCCTTTATCTCAATAAAAATCAATAAAGCATATTTTAGCCTGGCCAGCATGGCTCAATGGTTGAGCATCTACTCATGAACTGTTGATTTCCCTGTCAGGGCACATACCCGGGTTGCGGGCTCGATCCCGAGTGTGGGGCATGCAGGAGGCAGATGATCAATGATTCTCTCTCATCATTGATGTTTCTCATTCTCTCTCTCTCTCTCTCTCTCTCTCTCTCCATTCCTCTTTGAAATAAATAAAAATATATTTTAAAAATAATAAATAAAACATATTTAAAAACACACACACAAAACTGTCATAAGGAGAAAGAGTCTTCAGCAAGCATCTTCCGGAACTGACAGCATTACACAGAGAGGCCTGGCTACCTCCCACAGACCTAGCCCTTTCAGGGAAATCATATGGAGCCCAAGAGCTTTATCTGAAGCTAAAGAAAACAAATAGCTTTATCGAGAAACATTTTTTCTAAAGCATCACCTCCTTTTGCCAATTTGGAATGGGATTATCATTTTGCTTCTATTCTGGGGCTCCCTTGGACGTCCCCAGAATCCTTGAGAACTATCAACTGTTAGAAGAGCTGGAGCTAGAACCCAGGTCTTCTGTGAGGCCCCAAGATGATTCTCTACATTGAAAACGCAGAAAAATACAGTTAGCTTCCTGCACACAGGTTTCTTCTCTGCCAACAGGACTAAGGAAAAGTATTGTGAAGAGATTAAAGGCTCAGGTCTGGAATAGGACTACTTGGGTTCAAATCCATGCTCCCCGGTACACTAAGCTCTAGAACTTTCCACAAATTACCAAATGTGTCCATGATTCCATGATCACATCTGCAAAATATTGTTGATAATGGTACCCACTTCCCAGGGCTGCTATGAGGAGTAAATGAGAGAACAGGCCTACACTTGCTACAGCATTAGGTACATTGCGGGTGCTCAACAAACGGTAGGCAATCTCCAAGGTGTCTGCCAGTTAGAAAGTCTCTGATTGATGGGATGCATTGGCCAGCTCTTTCCTATCATTGATATGCAAACACAAGGAGAGTAACATCCTAACTGAGATATGCAGATGGACAGAGGCATGTGTTTACTTGGGGGAAACAAAAAGAAATTTAGGGAAAGATAGCAAAGTGTGCTCAAAGTTCTCAGTGGGCTTTCTACTTCTCCATGTTGAAGGAGGGGAAAACCAAAAAAGAGTTGCTGCAGTAGCCAGCCAGGCCTTGTGAAAACCTCATCAACACTTTCCCACCTTCTCACTTTCCCTTCTGGCCATCACTGGGAAAAGGTCTTACAGATTTGGCCAAAGGACCCCGAGTCAGGTTTGTTTTGGGCTGAACTGTCCTTCCCAAATTCCCATGTCGAAGTCCTAATCCCTGGTACCTCAGGATGGGATTGTGTTTGGAGGCAGGGCCTTTAAAGTGGTAATTAAGTTAACATGAGGTCATTAGGGTGGACCCTAAACCACTATGACTGTCCTAATATGAAGATGAGATTAGGACACACTGACACTCTGTGGGAAGACACCAGGAGAAGACATTAACTCAAAGCTAAGGAGAGAGGCTCCAGGAGAAGCCAACCATGCCGACACCTTGACCTCAAACTTCCAGTCTCCACAATTGGGAGAAAACAGTTTTTGATGTTTAAGACCCACCCCACCTGCCCTGTCTGTGGTACTTTGTTCTGGCAGCCTGAGCAAACTAATGTCAGGATGAAATGCCAATGCAGGAAAAGCAAACAAACACCCCCCAAAACCAACAATAAAACAGACAAAACCCTCTAAACATTGCCTGCCCCAGACATAGCTATTTCATGCTTGTTTGTTAATGGCCGCAAAAGTCAGGTTTAATGCCTCTCCCTGAACCATGCTCTTTAGAATGCAACACCTATCAAAGGTGTGTTATCAGTTTTCCCAGAAGGCAGCCGGCTTTAATTAAGGCAAAACTACCATAAACGTCTTAATTTTCTCCAACAGCTTGCTAAGACATCATATTCTTGATGCAATGACATTTTTGAGAAAGACCAGAATATCTGAATTGTTGATGAAACTTGGCCTATTGCCCCAAAGAGAAGAAGAACCAGAAACTGTGTATTTACAATGTTAGATAGATTTATTAAGGCCATATTTGTTTATCTCCAACTTCTCAAGAACAAACTCTAAAGTCTGAGGAGACAGAGTATTCTGAAAAATATTTTATATTGGTTATCTGATGAAAGCATTATAAAGATGGAGAAAGTTTCCTTCTGCCTTAGTTTGGCAATTTCGTGAAGAATTGTCTTCATTAAAAAAAGAAAAGAAAAGAAGAAAGCAATGCAGAGAGAACTAAGTTCCACAGCTATTTGCACAACCTTAATAAGCAGTACAGCTTTTATTTTGTGCCAGTAGATTTCTCCTGTGCTTTAAAGTAGGCTTACATTCTCCAGCTCATCCCTAACTTTCACAGCTGGAATAAAAAACACAGAGAGGACATTAGAGTTGTGATGTGATTTCCACCCAGGCTGATGGTGTGGGATGTCACATGAGAAGCAATGGGGAGGTTGTTATTTAGAGGCACTTGCATCTGTTTAAGTATTAAGCGTGCATTAGGCGTACTCAATAAACACAGGTTGAATTGTACTGATGTCAATTAACACTGCAAGAGGGCTTGCAACTGATAGAAGGAGATACATTTAAGAGGCACCCTGGGCTTTTTTTTTTTCAATGGAATGCATTGGCGGTGGCTCCTCAGACACATCTAAAAGCTACTGTGCTTTGAAATGATTTCAGATCTGTCAGTTTTACACAGGTCTCACTCAGATTATTATTATTATTTATCACTTATGTTTCTTTTATTCTAGATGTTTCTCTGAAAGAAAATCATTTTTCAAGGCTCATGTGAGGATTAGCTGAAAAAATCTCCCCCACCCTTCCCCAGGTTTCCGCGGCTTTAACAGAAGGTGAAAAACGGCCACAGCGAAGGAGATACATGCCCCAACTGTGAGTTTCAGCAAGTGTTTCCAAGGGCTGTTTAGCTTGATGGGGCTGTGCTTTGGAGAATATGTCAGGACTTTATGACTTTAGTTTCTGCTTTAAAGTTGAAGAATTGAGACCCATTATCAGCTTCATCTCAGTTTAGCTCCAGAAATAATTGTTTTGCAGAAAGAAAATTAAAGAGCTTTATCAGCAGGCTTTGTAGAAACGTTACCCAAAAAGGAAAACTAAATTCCCACTCATGCTGTTCTGCAAGGAATGGAACAAACCCTGGGAGTTTGACCTCAAAGATTTGTCATTAAATTAAGTGAAATAAGTCGGTTTTTTCTGGAATCCAGGGTTTTTCTGTGGTTTCTACATCAGGTAAAAAATAGATCAATCTGTTGTTACTTCTTTAAAAATAATTTCTTTTTCTGATTATAAAATTAATACCATTTGCTCTTTATGAAACATTGGAAAATACAGGTTGGAAAACATAAGTAAACAATAAACATTCCACCACACTGAGAACTACTGCTAAACTATTTTTCTTGTAGATATAATTATTCGTGATATCTTTAAAAATAACATAAATGATTTTAAAACAATCATTTTATTAAGACCATAAAGAATGGCCCTAAGAGTTGAATTCAACTCTTAGTTCAATTCAAACAAACAAGCACAAAAACAAACAACCATCACTATATTCTTGGCAAGTTTTATGAGAATGCTATCATTTTAGAAAGGATGTTTTAAATATAAATACCACAAAGGCATTACAACTCAGGCAAATTTAATGGCATTAAAGTAAAAATTAGACTTTTTCATTTTTGGATCCCACCTACATTTTAAATTGTAAGAAAGCTCAGTAAGAAAGCTCAGATCCAGCAGTTCTTCTTAGCCAAGCATATTACCAAATATTGATCTTTGTTTCCGTTCAAAGTTTTAGCAGTTGCTTCTGTTTGGGTGCATGTATGTACATGTGTGTGAGTTTTAGCATAGAAAACATATGGAAAGTATACCTCAAAGTATTAATATAAAATTTTATTTAATTTTATTGGCTTATCCACATTCTCTAAATTTTCCAGAATGTACATGCATTTCTTTTGTAATTAAGGAAAAAGTTTGAAACATATTAACCAGGTTTGTAGCTTCAATGGTACAAAATTTCACATAGGTGTGATTAAGTTTATATATATCCAAAAGTACTAAGTCTCTTTCTTCCCATCAGGGAAGTAGCTTCAGGAAAACATATTCAGCAATTATTAAAATAAATTATTCAGATGAAGAAGAATAGTTAATATTTTCTTAGGCAAAGGTTATCCAAATTAGAAAGAGCGTTTGTTCTAAAAATATATTATTTGGGTAAACTCTAATAAATAAAGCAATTGTCTTCACCATTTTAAGTGAGTAGCTAATTATTTTTATCAGAGATATTAATTTGAGTTAACTTGCTTTGGTAGATATTTCCCGAGGCTCTTTCCCCTTCATGTTCCTCTTATGTAAATATTTTCCACTGCTCAGGAATACTTTGGAGATTTCAGAATATGCCTCATGGAAATACTTTCAGAAACATTTGTACATTTAAGACAACTTGAAAATTTAAAACATTTGCAAACTGTCACGGAAGTCAATCTAAATAAACAAAACCTACTGAGCACCACAAAAATACACGATACCATGGTAGTTACCATTATATTGCATCATGACAAATTCCGTGGAAAATATTTTTATATGTTCATAAGGCTTTACATTCCATGTATGTTTTTTACTTTGGGTTGCTAAACTCTCTTAAAAATACACTCCAGAATTCCAAAGCCTTTTGCTTATATTCCTTAAAAATCGTTCTTAAAGAGTAAAAGCAAGGAGATTTGGTTTCCTGGGGGAATGAACTGCTCTGGAGAGTTGCCTTGTCCTGACACCTAAGAGAGAAGCTTACAACAGGCATGAACTTTTATTTACATTTAAAATCAAATGTTCAACAACTCATTATAGTCATCAGCACATTTTTTTTAGTAATAACTTGTTTTTTTTTTGTTTTGTTTTTTTTTGTTTTGTTTTTTTTTATTTTTTTATTTTATTTATTTATTTATTTATTTATTTTTCGCTTAAAGTATTACAAAGGGTATTACATAAGTGTCCTTTTAGTAATAACTTGTTTAAAAAAGAAATGATTTCAGACATCCAGAAAAACTTAGAAAGTAATAATGCCATGCACCCATGTATACAAAACATAATTTAATATCCTACCGGGCCCAGGATCATCACTGTGATATCCCTTTACTGACATTTGCTAAAGAACAGCTGGAAACACAGAGGTCTGGAGCCTGGGACGTAGAACTATTTAGGTAAGACCTGAGGGGTGGCACTAAAGCTTGGTGCCATGTTGTTCTATTTTTCTCAGAAAGGTAGAACAGTGTGCACTTGCAGTTGTCAATTGGGCATTTTTAATGTGAAGTCTTTTCTGCAAAAGCATTCAGCAAACTGTAGGCTAAAGAGCTTCTCCAAAGTCACTTTCTTACTTTTCAGATAATAACTTACACTGTTGCTATCAATGTATTTTAACTTGTCAGAGGCATTCAAAGCCTTATTTAGGATTTTGGGGCCATTGGCACAATGAGCAAGGGACATGTCTTGGTCAGTTCCCACTGTGTTTTGTCTTTGGCCCTGTTCACAGGTGTGAGCCCTATCTCCCATCATTTCTAGTTTCTGTGCTGCTGTATTTGGGGGAGCAATTACTTAAAAACCTATAATTTATTCATCAGAACAAGAACAGAGTTCTGCTCATATGATATGTGGGCCACAATTTTCTCTAAGCTCTTGATGTTTGACATGTCTTGGAAAGTAGGGTGATATAAAATGTCAAGTTCAATGGAAATCTAAATGCTTACCCATTGACCCACAATAGTTTGTGTCTGTATAATATCATATATCCTGAATCTTATTGCAATAGGGGTCGGAAGGCAGTGAAAATCAAATCCCAAAACCCTTAACATGAACTGTTCCCTCGGGTTAAGAGTTATAGTTTTCATTAAAGCTGTTCTGATAGGTAGGTTCTTTCACTGGTAGTGCAAAAATATAGTAGCCAGTCTGAGAAAACATTGCATTGATGTGCAGGCTAATGAATGAGTGAACCTGGGATATATACGAAGCTCTAGTGAAACACTCCTGTACAGCTGGGCTGGACAAAATGGGTTCTAGAGAATGCCAGGGTCATGGCAGGGACATGGGATTAGCTGGATTATTTGAGATCCGGGAAGGAAGCAGTGGGTCAATTACGGGGAATGACAAATGAAGACATACAAAATCACGGCAGAGAGAAACCGGAAGGGAAAATCAGGCTGAAATAAAAAGCTTAACCTGGTTATCCACAATAATAGACTGGGTGCCCAAGAAGAATTTGATCTTGCATTTTGTTATTCTTTCAGCTGATTTTATTGGCCCAGCCAAAAAGATAGCAACTCTTCCCCTATCTGGGTAGGCACCACCTGGCTTCTGACAGTGAGGGCGCTTATAATCGCCTATAATTTTACTTTATGGGATTCTGAACATTAAAGCTGAAAGGCAATAGATCTCACTTCAATGCACAGGGACTTCACTAACCAGCTATCTTCAGGGATATATATTGGAGAAAACTGCCAAAACCATTCAAACTCACCAGCTTAATAAAATCTAAAACAATAGACTGTAATCAGACATTAGTTTTTTGAAACAAAAAATTCTGAGCTGCCATTAATTTTTTTCTGCCATTTGTTGAGCATTAACTGTATATCAATCAACCATGTTGACTGGTTTACACCAGTTGTGTCTGCTTTCTCATGATCTCAGTTTGAACTACCAAAGCCAACATCTGAAAGACCCCCGCCCAGTCAACTGCATTGAGTGGGTTATGTTTTCCCCTGGATAAGTCCCATGGGCCAGATCTTTCCTTGGAGATTCATTTATGTGGAGCATTGCTGAGATGACATCTATAGCCTGCATTCCAAACTCAGGGGTGAGTCTGAAGACATTCCATTATTGTACCAAGCTACTGATAAACTTCGCCCCATCATCCTTAACGAGAAATCTGCTTTCTCTTTGAAAGTTAGCACAATCTTTATAAGCTTCCACGGTTTGTTTTTCTCAGGAACTGTGCACCCCACAGAGCACCGGCCCCAGCTTGGCGGGCAGCTCAACATAAATGGTGCCTCCTGGTCAGTGGAGGGGAGGGACTTCCGTGGATGGCATCCCCTTCTGGCCAGTGACGTTTCACCACAGAAACCTGTTTAACTATGCTTCACCTGATGTATTTCAAATTGCCTCTGTAATTTTTTATTTCCCCCCCAGTTTCCAAGGAACTGGTGTTCTGTGGAACAGACTCTGGGGAAGGCTGTCAGAGGGTCTGTGAGTGACTTTGTGGATTCATAGAGATCTGCTGGGCTCTTATCATGTATTCATTTGTTTATTTCCTCTCCAGTTATTCTTGCTCATTACCATGGAGACACTTTCAGGGGCATTTAATGGAGGAAAAGAAGTCTCTTCTCTCTCACCTCCAACACACACACACACACACACACACACACACACACACACACACACACGCTGCTTTTAGGAGCTATAATAATCTCTGGGAGGCTGTTGGCCTAGCCCTCCCCCTCTGCACTGAGATTCTAGCTTCTATTGCTGTCTCCCCGTCATTCTTTTTTTGGCCAGCCCTACCCTCTGCTTCTAATCACCATTGACAGTTACTATCTCTTCCTCTCCTTCCTCCTTATCTTCTTTGTTTTCTCTTTCTTCTCTCACACGGCTAACCTTGCCTGTGGAAAGGTGGGCCATTTAGAAACAATGCCACTGAATCACATTCTTGTCCTTCTGCTGAGCAAAGGAATGGCTAGTGACATTGCCTTTAGCCTTCAGGTCTTGAGCTCTTTTCTCTCTGAGCCGCCCATGGCCGTGGGCGCTTTTTTTTGGTTTGTTTGTTTCTGAAGAGGGATTTGCCTACTCCCAAGTCCAGAGGAATCCCGTAGCTTTTCCTGATTTAAGGCTTCCTTATGCCATGGATCACACACACTCAAAAGTCAATCAGTGTTTGCAGATTGCTGTGCCTCGCTTTTCACACTGACCCCAAAGTGTGTGTGCAGCCAGCATCAAATGCGAGGCACATCCGGATTGCTTCCTAGGAGGCATGTGCAGGAAGACCGATGTTTGGCTCAGCTATAAAGTCTATAGCTCTTGCATATGTAATAAAATGGAGATGACTGCATGCATTATATCTCTAAAGAGAGTCACCTTATTACCTGTTAGTTAATTTGTTTCCTCAACAAATATATACCGAGTGCTGTTTATGCCAGGGCTGGTCAGAGGGGGAAACAGTACAGATAAGTTACAGCAGCAACATGCAGGGACTCTTAGGTCCCTGTCCACTTTCATTCAAGTGTGATGGGGAGAGCATTACTCAGGGTTTTCCTGGATTGGGGAGGCTGACAGTGAGTTGGCAGGCTGCAGACCCAGGAGAGCTAATGGTGGAGTTCCAGGCTAAAGGCCAACAGGCTTGAGACCCAGGAAGAACTGGTGATTCCGTCTGAGTCTGAAGGCAGGAAAATGCTGGTGTCCCAGTTGGAAGGCCTGCAGGCATAATGAACCCTCCGGGGAGGGTCAGCCTTTTGTTGTATTCAGGAACTTGAACTCATCCGATGGGGCCCACCCACTTTAGGAGGGCAATCGACTGTACTCAGTCTGCTAATGTACATGTTAACCTCATCCAAAAACATCCTCACAGAATAATATTCGACCAAATATCTGGGCACCCTATGGTCCAGTCAAGTTGATGTATAAAATTAACCATCACCAGGGGAGACAAAGGGCAATAAACATAATAAATAACTAAATTATATAGCATGTTAGGTGTCAGAGGCCATAGGGGAAAAAAGTAGTCAAGTGAAGTGGATCAGAAACATACATGAGGATGGGTGTGAATTCAAACAGGTCCTCAGGTTCTCATGGGGAAAGGGGCATGTGGATAAATACTTGGAGGCGGTATTAGCCATGTGGGTACCTGGGGGAAGTAGACACAATCATGGCAAAAGGGAAGTATCACTGCAAAGGCCCTGAGGCTGAAATATGTCTCCGGAGTTGGAGGACTAGCAAGCGGTTAGAGCTGAAATGAGGGAGGGGAGTGGTGGGTCTGAGGAGAGAGCAGACATAACAGGGGCGCGGATCACACAGGCTGTTGAAAGAACGTTGGCTTTTATCCTGAGTGAAAGAAAAATCATCATAGTTTTGAGTAAAGAAATTACATGATATAATTTTCTTTTATAAGGATCCCGGATGCTGCAGTACTGAGAACAGACTGGTGGTGGTGGTGGGGTCGGGGGAGTAATGGTAGAAGTGAGGAGCTCATATTTGAGACTTTGCAGCAACTTGGATGAGAGAGGAAGAAAGCTGGGAGCAGAGTGACTATAGTGGAGTGTATAAGGAGTAGATTCTGGATTGGATGTGGGCTAACTGAGCAAAGGAGGGGTCAAGAATGACTCCTTGGTTTTGACCTGAGCAAACTGGAAGAATGGAGTTGCCTTCACCAGAGGAGGAGAAATTGCAGAAGAAACAGGCTTTAGCAGGAAGACCAGGGGTTCAGATTTAACACAATATTTAGTCTACTCTTAACCACACTTTCCCAGGGACCACAATTCACTAAAATGATCTGCAATGTGACTGTTGATGTCCTTAACTTCTCCTCCCCCACAAGCTTTGCTCCCTTTCTGGTTTCCACTCTTCAGCTCGCCTTTGTTTGGGAGCATCTTCTCAATTTAGTACAACACACAGGTCAATGTTCCTTACAGACAGAGATGGTGCTTTGGCCCACAGTCCTCTGGGGTGAGCTCTGCTGCGTCTCTCCTGGTGATGGCTTGTGCCCCAGCAAATGTTTGTGAGGCAGCCAGCTGGATTATGGGGACATTCTGAGGATTCTGATATTATAATTGGTGACTGAATATCTGGGCCCTTCTGCAATGTGGTCTCTGACCTGGCTTGAGTGATCAAGCCATTTTGCAGTTTAAACTCTGCCTCTACCTGACGCACTGCATTCTTTGCATTGTGTTTTTTTTTTCCACGACAAAACTTGTTTTACTAGTTTATTTTTCAGACTCCAAGAGAAACTGAGGCACTGGCCCTGCCTTGTCTCCCCCACCTCCTTTGCTGAACATGGCTCTATCTGTTGGCCGTATCCCATGACTCATGACTACTACCTGCTGAACATGAATCCAATAGAAACTACCCATTGTTCTTATCTCACAATCCCACTTGCTGTCTGCTGAGTTAGCAGACCCCTGAAAATCCAGTCCCTCCACCAATCAGAAAACAAATGACCAAAAGTTTATAGTTTTGTTTTCCTAGCAACCCATTCTTTTGATCAGCAACCCTCACAACTCTGGCCTTTAAAACTCTTGCCTTATTCTTCCAACCCTTAGAGCTTGTCTTTGGTTTATGCTGAAGGCTATATTCTCTGATGTGCAAATCTTGTCAGAATAAAACTTTCTTGTATCCCTCAGAAGAGTCCTATGGAACTTTTGTTTACATTGCTGTAGTTGGCGGTAAAATTATTTTTGTTAATTTCTTAGGTCAAATACTCATTATATCCTGAAATTAGCTGGCCCAAAGAGAGATCAAACCTTTGGTCTTGATTTCATCTGTACCATAGTTTAATAATAATAACTGATGGAGACATAGTATTTAAGATGGTTGATCATGTTATATGAGTGTATGCTGATTATCCAGCCTGCATTTTTATACTAAGTATAGTGCTTGTCACATAACACGTGAATGAATGAATGAGTGAATTAATAAACAAATTGTGAAGTTACAAATAAAATGAACCTTCTGAGAAGTCAGATATGATCTAGGTAGCAGCAATAAACTTATCTATCTAAAGATGGCAACAGTTTATCCTGTTTTGATATGTGTATTTTTTTATTCATAAATGAAATATTTTATCAGATCTTTTCTTTTACATGCTTCTCTTCTGTTTTCCTTCATAAACTCCTTTTGTGCTTGGTGTCCACTTACCCAGACTTCATCATGTTTTCTTGTTCCTATTATCTATTAAAATATTTATTGAACACCTATTATGTACCAGGTATGATCCTAGGTAATTGGAAGACAGTGAGATAACAAAGACCTCCCTATGAGGTTTACAGCAATGAACAGACAATAAACAATGGGCATAATAAATACATCACACTATGAAAAAAAGGAGTTGAGCAGTATATAGGAATCAGGAGTGCTGGGGAGTTTTTATTTAATATCAAAAGGTTTAAGTGAGAATGTTTGGCTATCTGAATATCTGGTTAATTCTATTTGATTTAGCTGGTCTGACATATCGTAGTAGCTGATGAGAATGGAATGTGGGGCATCAACGAGGAAAAAAACAGGAAGAAGAAGGGGACAAAAGTTAATTTCCCCTTCAAGTGGCTAACGTGAATTCAGCCACTTGTAGGCTATAGAGTTCACTGTCAATTCCAGACACTCTTGACCTTGGCACACAGTACAGGATAATATGCTTGCTGCTCAAGAGCATTACAGCATAAAATCTGCCAATTCCAGTTCCAAGTACCTACTTGGCCACCTTGGTGTTTTACTAATTTTTATTTTATTTTATTTTACTTTACTAGAGGCCTGGTGCACAAAATTCGTGCACTGAGGTGGGGGGTTCCTCAGCCCACCCTGCCCCCTCTCACAGTCCAGGAGCCCTCAGGGAATGTCCTACTGACAACTTAGGTCTGCTCCCTGTGGGCCTAAGCTGTCAGTAGGCCTCCCTCTGCAGGAGGCAATCTGGCTGATCAGGGGAAGGCGCCACCCCCATCACCCCCGCTGCTGCTGCCACTGCTGGCCACCGTAGCCGCCAAGGTGTTTTCATCCACACGGACTCCAGTCCCTTAACCACGAAAAAATGACAACTTTCTTTAGGCATTTTCAAGGTGTCTCTTTCATAGGATATGACATTTCTTTCTTTCTTTCTTTTTTTTTTATCCTCACCTGAGAAAGTTTTTCCATTGATTTTTAGAGAGCATGTAAGAGAGAGGGAAAGACAGAGAGAAACATCAATGTGAGAGGGACACTTTGATTGCTTGCCTCCTGCATGAGCCCTGACCTGGGCCCCGGCCAGGGAGGAGCCTGCAACCTAGGTACATGCCCTTGACCAGAATCGAACCTGGACCCTGCGGTCAGCAGGCTGAGACTCTATCCACTGAGCCAAACTGGCTAGGGCAGGATATGACATTTCTTAGCCCCTCCAGCAGTGGACCTTCATTTTTTCCTCCAGGAGTGAGGTGGAAAAACCCTAGATCACCTTTTTGGATTCTTATTAGGCAAGTTACCAAGAACACTGTGAGTAGTGTACAGGGAGCTTAACCAATGAGCGGTCAGAAAGGTGTTTCCTCTGCAGCTCACACACAAGAGGCGGGACTGCTGGAGGGTGGGCCCTCTCCCTCTCCTTCTCCCTCTCCCTCTCCCTCCAGTCTACTCTCTCTAAAAAGCAGTGAAAAAATACCCTCTGGGAGTATTAAAAAACAAAACAAAACACAGAATAACAGGCCTCCTCCTTGGAGATGCTGAGTATGTAGGCCTGAAAGAGAGAATTCTTGGTTCTGTGAAGATCCCTACATGAATTTTATTAACAATATTTGAAAAATTAGTCTAAGACACACCAATGATTCAAGTTTGTGTTTTTCTGTGTTCCAGGGAAGAATCAAATGATCTTTTGTTTTATTGTGTCAAAACAAAATTTTGCATGTGTTAAATACATAATTCTTATTCAAATACATAATAGCAGATGCAAAAGTTCTGTATAACTCAATGAAGGGACTGGCAGGATGATAATGCTGTTCCAAATGTTATTTCCAAAGATGAAAGCCTAAAGTAAAACTGCTAAATTAGATACAATTTGGCTAATGTCCTATAGGACAATAAAACCATCACTTTTTGAATTGGTGTGTCTTCTAGACAGAAATTAGTTACATCTGTAGAAGCCTAAAAATTCTTTTCATCTTCTCACTTTGCTGATCATTATAACTTTCCAGGGCTGTAAAATGTCAAAATATATGGAACTTATTTAATTATAAATAGTGTGTCAGAGTTATGTGTTTCATAGAAAAGGAAATAACCATTCTGTGGGCCTCCAATGCCCCAATTATACTGAAAGGACTTGCTGTCAACATTTTACTCTGGGCCTGTGCTGGGCTGAGGCCTGTGCTCGCCTCTCAGGGCCGGCGATGGTCCCAGGAGGCTGCGGGCTTGGCTTGTCGGGGCCAGCGATGGTTTCAGGAGCCTGTAGGTGTGGCTTGGCGTGGCCACCCTCGCCTCCTGGGCCTGGCGATGGTTCTGGGAGTCTGCAGGTGTGGTGCCCATCCCTGGGACCCAGGCCGATTGGCGCCACCCCGCCCCTGGCTGCTTGGTGCCTGTGTATTCAAATTAACCCGCCATCTTTGTTGGGTTAATTTGCATACTCACTCCTGATTGGCTGGTGGGCGTCACAGAGGGATGGTCAACTTACATCTTTCTCTTTTATTAGTGTAGTTATTTTTATTGATTTCAGAGAGGAAGGGAGAGGGAGAGAGATAGAAACATCAATGATAGGAGAGAATCTTTGATCAGCTGCCTCCTGCATGCCCCACACTGGGGATCAAGCCCGCAACCTGGGCATGTGCCCTGACTGGGAATCAAACCGAGACCTCCTGGTTCATCAGTAGATGCTCAACCACTGAGCCACACTCACCAGGCTTGTTTTTATTTTTTACTTTAGGTACCTTTTGTCAGCTCTGGGTCCTTTTGATTTTCAGCCCGTAGAGCTACTTTATTATAGTCAGTTGCCTTTTTTTTGGGGGGGGGGGGCTAAATACAAAATTAAAATATGAATACATGCACCCTATCACTGGCCAATATTATAAGAAGTTGATGAATTTACAGATAGAAAAAATATACCATCATTTCCCAGAGTTGGTTCTAAAAGATTTCTCTTAATTTCTAAGATGCTCCTTTCCAGCATCATACATTAGGGTTGCAGAGTACAAAAAACAATTTCTGCAAAGGAAAGGCCAAGAGGTCACACTCCTTCCTTCTGCTTTTTCCAGGATGAACCAAGGTACAGGTCAGGGCCTAGAGCAGCTGAGTTGGGCAGTCAATGGGATTTAGTCCTCATCAGCATGTTAGGAACCCCACAAAAGTCTGTACCAGTCCTTTGGCATGTGTATCATCTGAGGATCTCTTTGGGGAAGGAGGAAATAAATTATTGATTGCTGCTATAAACCAGGCACTATCCTTTGTATTCTATATCTTATTTTAAAGAGCACAAAATCTTGAAAAGATTGGCATTATTATTCCTGCTTTATGGATAAGAAAACAAGGTTGAGAACTACTTAGTGACTTGCTCAAGATCACCTGGCTAGAAGTGGAATTTGAACCCAGATATGTCTGGTTCCGAAAGCTTATATATTCTTAAGCTTAACAGAAAAAGCACTGGCTTTAACTCTCTGGGTTTAACTCTCAACTTCACGTACACTAACTCAGAGTATGTACTTCAATGACTAACACAAATTACTACTTACTGAGATGCTACGATCCTTACTGAGTGATACTATGGTTTCCACCTCAATAACTGCTAATTCTCATAATGACTTTAAAATTAAGTATTATTATCCTCATTTTTCAGCAGAGGAAACAGATTTAGGCAGATTTAACATTTTATCTCTGAAATTAATGTTGGTTCATAATATAAGTATATATTTTTTTAAATTAGAGAATAAAATTCATCGAATAATTACTATTAATTAACTGTGATTACATTCCTGGCACTGTGCTGTCCACAGATGACAGAGATGGTCACGTGAACATATGGAAAGGAGGGTGGCTACGCACAGGTCTGAGGTGGGTGGGGTCAGGTGGGACAATCCAGAGGGGCCAGTTTGCTCATTGTTTAAGGGTGAAAAGAAATGTGAGGGGAAGGCATTCTAGGCTAAGAGAACAGCAGACAAAAAATACAAAAAAATCACAGCATGGCAGAAGTGACACATTTTCCTGGATGGCCTGGAAGACAAGTCCTGTGGGGGTGTTCTGGGTGCTGAGGCTGCTAAGCCAAATGGGGATGTGGGTTGCAGTAAGGAGCCCTGGTAGGACCTTCAGCAGAGCAGTGCCTGAAGTGGAAGCTTAAAATGACCAATCTGGCAGGGAGGAGAGATGAGCAATGAGCAGCAAGGCAGCACCAAAGCAGGGGCAGCGAGGCAGCAGGGGTGTTTCTAAGTTACTGAGGCTGGACTGAGAAAGGCAGCGGCAAGGAAGACTGGGAGAGGGAGATAGACCTGAGAGGAATGTAGGACGAGGATGGATTCTGTTTCTCTTATGCTATGTCTTGATCACTGGGCACATGATAGGCCCTCAATAATTGAGTGCTGAGTTGAATGAGGTGAGTATGAAAACTGATGGCAGGGGAAGATACGGAGAATGACTCCAAGGCTCCTTGTTTGGAAGATGCTATTTAAGACTCAGGAAAACCACTGGATTCCATGTGCACACCACCCGCAGCAGCTCACCTGGAAGCTAGAGGTGACCATAAGACTACACTGTACAAGGGATCCCAGGCATCCTGAGACTGCCGCAGGACATGCGATGAGAACTCAAGCCCATCTTAACTGAGCCTTAAGGGGAAGAGGGACTTCAGTTGGCCTTCGGGTTATGGTCATAAAGTCAATAAGAGAAAACATTTTTAGATCCGTAGCCTTTAATGATTCCATGTGATGGTATCTGAGCTCTTTATAAGAAGCATTCCTATAGTCCTTTTATGACATCCCAGGCATACTTAAATATGTTATTTATCTAGGTTTTTCCTTTGAAAAATATTTAAATTATCATTGGTAAAAAAAAATCCTGGAGTTTCACTTCTGACTATTTTGTAGGATTTTTCTATTTTATTGGATCTTAGAATATGTTTGGCCACAAAAGCAGAAGATTGTCATACAGAGGGATGTTGAGGTTTTCAAACTTTCACAGCATTATAGATCTGTGGATGGTGGGAATAAGCACCGGTTGTCTTGCCCTATCCTTTTCCCTTGACCCTCCTCATCCTCAGAAGGCCTTGCATTATGTAGGGGCCTGGCAGAGCCTGCCATGGAGGTGGGGTTTGACAGCTACTTTAATAGAAGGTTCTATGCATCCCTGGTTCCTGACAATGAAGGGACAGAGTATTAGAAACAGGGAAAAGGCAGTAAGACATGGCTGCCCTTTAGATTTTCCTTCCTAATGATTTACTTGTTTGAAAATACACTTTTTTGAAAAGTATGGCCTTATTAATAATTACTAACCTCTTTTGTTATCAAATACCGTATTTTCCCGGGTATAAGATGCTATTTTTTTCTAAAACCATTGGACTGAAAATTGAGGGGTGTCTTATACACGGAAGTCAGCTGAGGAGGGAGCCGCGTGTGGGTGCGAAGCTACCCACACCTTGTCAAACAGGATTCCTCCACACCAGCCTTACTGTTACTGACGTCAGCTGATGCCGTAATTGGAGGTGGAGGTGGAGAGTGTGCAGATGCAACAGGGACCGGAGCGTTCTGAGCCCATGAAGATGTCAAAAAATAAAAAGATAAATATCGGTAAGCGATTGCCTTACTCTGCAAAATTCAAACTGAATATAATCAGCTATGCAAAAGAGCATGGAAATAGAGCTGCAGAGAGACAATTTGGACCTCCTCCCACTGAGTGTATGATCAGACAGTAGAGAGAACAGGAAGAATAACTCCTTAAGATGCCAAAAAAGAAGCAGGCCTTAAGAGGAAAACCAGCAAAATGGGCAAACTTGGAGCAGAGGCTAAAGACTTAGATTATGGAGCAGCACCAGAATGGCTTATGTGTGTCAACCAAGCTTATTCAATGTCAGGCAAGAATGTTTGC
Organism: Myotis yumanensis; assembly: GCF_028538775.1. Lineage (NCBI taxonomy): Eukaryota > Metazoa > Chordata > Mammalia > Chiroptera > Vespertilionidae > Myotis > Myotis yumanensis. The sequence goes on from NW_027223753.1 coordinate 79,317,208, forward strand.
AAGCGAAATGAACATTGTTGATTTTATAGGAAACACAAAATGGTGCTTCAATTTCATGAGGAGAGAAGAGTTGGCCATGAGAACACAAAGTTAGCTCAGAAAGTGCCATTGGTTTATGAGGATGATCTCACATATATAGACAGTGACTCATAAGACAGCAGTGATACAATAGAAGTTGAAGAATTTGATATGTCTGGAACTAATAGTGATAAAAAAGAAAGCAGTGATGCAGCAGAGGCTGAATAAAGTGATATGTTGCATAATATCATAGTACTGGTATGTAAACATTATCTGCGGTAATAACTAAATAAAAATGTGTTCTGTTTTATGTTTAAAATGTTGATTTCTTAATTTTGGGTTGGAAAAGTGGAGGGCGTCCTATACATGGGGACGTCTTATACACGGAAAAATACGGTAACCCTTTTTCAGGGTCAGTAGAAATCAGCCAAGGGCAATGAAGCAGCTGACAAGAAAGGATAAGGGGTGGATAGGAGGTGGGAGCTTGTACAGCAGGCAAAGGGTGCTGATATGGGTGCTGAGAGGATGAGGTTTAAATTCACCATTCCCATTGACCCCAGAGCTAGCCATAGACCTGATTCCCAGAACCAGCTCACTTGCTGTCTTGGGTCAGAGTGGCATTGGTGACAAGCCTTGCTGGGGAAGGCTGGGTGGCACTGGTAACCAGAGGCTTACGCCCTGTGCTGTGAAATACCCTGTTGATCACTGCAGGTCTCTGGCAGGTTCTATAACTGAACATCTGCAAGCTTTGATCCCTCCATCTGTAGATGGAGTATAACATTATTACCCACACGCTCGAGCATGACACTGTGAAAATTAACAAGTGATAAAAGAATTTGAGATTGTTGAATTAAAAGGTCTCTCATAAATATTCACACAAAATGCCATCAGTATTTATGCAAGTCATATTAAGACTCGGGAAAGATGTAATTTCTATTTGCCGTTCTACTTATCTCAATTTCTCTCCCTACTGAACTCATCAAAGTCACAAAACAATACTGTCCCTTCCATATTAGCACTCTCAGTAGGAGTAGGAAAACTGGACAGTAGCATTTCAGTCTTGTATTTTGGATTCATGTAGAAGAATCCTCACACTAGAAAATCCTAAAGAATGATTTTCAAAGGGAGCGAAGGAAAACCATCTTTGGTTCTGGACAGTTTGTGTCCAGAGAAGCAATGGGACGTGGACCCTGAGATAATGACACAATCCACCCTTCCTCTGTCACAGGGAGCGCTCCCGGTGTCCACAGGCAGCTGCTGAACTGTCTCAGAACCAGACTGCCTGTTGGATTTTCTTACTCAAGACAACTCCACGTACTGTCACAGTCAGGTTTCCTGGTCAGGCACAAGATATCGCGGGCACGGGACCCTGTACCACATAAAACTACCTCCACACTCGACTGACACTCATAACACACACCTTGGCCCATGTGTCTCTCACTTGACGTTTTTATTTGTAAAACACCCAGGAAACATGTTAGCTTGAGATGAAAAGCAAGGTGTTTACAAATTGGAAAAGAAATACGATATTTATCCCATCAGGTGAAATGAACCTGACAGATGTATTTTTGGTTGAAATTAAAATTGTGAGACCGATCATGTTACCCCGGGCGATGCCGCCAGATGCACAGCGTGTGTATGACAAAGAGGCACCCACTGGTCATTTGAGCCAGGCTGTGGGTTCCAGCAATTCATTACCAGCGCTTGCCTGAGAGGGGGGCCCCGCCCAAGTGCTGAACACACAGAAGCAGGCTTGTGAAAGGGGTATAGCAATGATTCTTTTCTACCTTTCCCAGCCCACAGACCTTCTCACTCTCAGGGAAGAGCTATGGAAGGAAAATGAATGCAGTCAACCATCTTTGATTCTGGTTTGCCAAAATGGTTTTCATCTTCAACTAGCAGCCTAGACATACCCACCAGGACATAATAATGGAAATGGATCAGTTCTCCCCACTCTATTTGCTGGGATCCCTCTTCCCACTGGAATTACAACCCCAACCTGAATGTGTGCAGAAGACATGGAGGAGAGACATGGGCGAGGGCCTGTTTTCTCAGGCAAGCTCCTCTGGTTTTCATCAGGCTCCTCCTGCACATAGTTTATGAGTTTTCTTAACACTGAACAAGGAGCTGGTAGTTCCTGATGTGAAAACACTGCTGGCAACAGGAGAGAAAGATCTCTGAACTGTCTTTAGGGCCAGCCTCCCTAAGGGCCTGTGGTCCCGCAGTGGGAGCTGGGCGTGGGACAACGCTGTGTCAAGGGATCCTGGGCTCTGCATAGGTTTGAACTTCCATCCTTGCATACCTTCCCTTTATGGACCAGTATTTGCTTCTTTAGTTCAGGGGCCTAAGCCCAACCCTATCTCTGTGTAATAATGAACCAGGTCAAACTATATGCGCTGTCATCACCTATCTGTACCCCGTAGAGTTCGCCTACTACTGATTGTGTCTCCCTGGAGTGTGGCCACCCGCACACATGTGTCCCATGTGTACACATGGCATCTTAGGAAGTCACACAGATTCTCATAGAACTGGTCAAAAGAATTAGAAAGGAAACAATAGAGGGGGAAAAAGAATTAAAGCAAAGAGCTGCATATTATTTACCCTGGACTCTTGAGAAAGAATTTTGGGGATGGTAAAATTCCTCCTGTCCCCTTACCGTGATCTGAAATAGGGAAACAACAAGACACAACAAACACAATATGATGTGCTTCATAAATAACAAATAAGCCAAACAAATAAAATTCACTAATTAACAGCCCGAGTTCTATGTAACAGTTTTGCAATTTAAAGGGGAATGAGCAAAGCCCCACAGACCTGGGGCTATCTACTTGAACAGGGCGTGATGTGAAGCTCAGCAAAACTTGTGAATATGATGAAGGAATAAAAACACAAAGAGAGGAATTGGAGCAGCACAGATGGTGAGTGTTACCATGATGTGCCAGGACTGGCCCACATGTGGCTGCATCACGCAGATAGTAATACTGGAGCAGTACCTGAAAAACCTAATGTTAATCACTGAATTATGTCTCCCCCAATTCATATGCCAAAGTCCTAACCCCCAGCAACTTGGAATGTGATCTTGTCTGGAAACAGGTGTTGCAGATGTAATTAGTTAAGATGAGGGCATACTGGAGCAGGGTGGGCCCCTAATCCATTATGATTGGTGTCCTTATGAAAAGGGGAAATTTTGACACAGAGACTTGCACACCGAGAGAATGCCATGTGAGCATGAAGACAGAAACCAGGATGGTGTGTCGACAAGCCGATATATGGTATATGCCAGGTTCCAGCAAACCTCCGAAGCTGGGAGACAGGCCTGGAAAAGACCTTCCTTGGCGCCTGCAGAAGGAGCATGACCCACCGACATTTTGATTTTGGATTTCTAGCCTCTGGACTGTGAGACAATACAGTTTTGTTGTTTATGCCACTCAGCTTGTGGTACTTTGCTATGACAGCCCTAGCAAAGTAATACACCTAGGAAGCAGAATAAAGAATCTCAAGCTCTGAAGAGCAGGAGAAACGGATTGTGAAGAGCACCAAGTTAGGCACAGAGACAACAGAGAATGTACTGAATGGAAACAGAACTTTGGCATAAACATCATGAGAATTCAGTCAAATCTACTCAGTGGTGGGTGACTCCCATGCCTACATTTCCCTTCACTTGCGTGTCTATCACTTTCCTAAAAAAACATAAGGACAAAGACAAAGCTTTAAAGCTATCACAAATACAGGAAGTTGGTATTTAATGATGTAAGAATAATAATGTCATTATATACCCCTCCTTGGCCTTTGAAGGAGAATAGTGCTGTGTGGACAAACTATGACAAAGCCAAGACAAAGTACTTGACCAGGGTCACCTTTCTCTTTAGAGGCAGAGAGAAATGTTATAAGACTTAGAGGACGTAAGACAATTGGCCAACTAAAAATTCGGTGGATCGCAAAGACTCCTAGCCATCCTGATATTGTAGGAGATAAGTAAGGCTAGACAGAGATTTTAAGACCTCTTTGGGAAACAAATGAATCAGAGGATTAAGCAAGTGTTAATTAATAATCCTTTCACTAATAATAAAAGCAATCGGTATATTAGCAAACAAATTCTTGAAGCTATCAGGTATTAGCAGAACGTCAAAAGGATCTCAGAAAATAACTACAAAAATAAACAGTAGTAGGGGAAACAAAAGGTTTCTTTTGTTTCCAAGAGGGAATCAAAGTTTATTTAGTTAATAATAGAAACAAATAGAAGCAATTAAAATGGATTTCTGAAATACACTAATGTTAAAATGTTAACAAATTGACTACTTAAGTCATCTTTTATTTATTTATTTATTTTTTGGGGGGGTGGTGGTGGTGGGGAGTTATTTTTTATTTAAATCTTAAAACATTTTTTTTTTTTATTGATTTCAGAGACATGAAAAGAGAGAGAGAGAGAAACATCAATGATGAAAGAGGATCATTGATCGGCTGCCTCCTGCACACCCCACACTGGGGATCCAGCTTGCAACCTGGGCATGTGCCCTGACCAGGAATCGTAACCTCCTGGTTCACCCAACCACTGAGCCACGCCAGCTGGGCTAAGGTTATCTTTTCACCTAGCTCAAAAAAGAAATAGTTTAAAATCCACCACAGAAAGCAGAGACATGAAAAGGAAGATCAGAAAGTGACTAACAAATAGAAATTTACTTGGGCTGAAGGACAAATAATGTAAATAAAGTAAATGTAAACAGTCAAAACTTGCTTATTAAAAGAAAAAAATTGGATTAAAATATAGAATTCAATAACCAGTTGTTTAAAATAAAAACATATTCAGCATCAGGGCATCCTGATAGCTGGGGCGGGGGAGAACAGCCTGAGATTAACCCTCTTAAAAAGAACAGCAAAGGTACTCTGGGCTCTTCTGTTTGTCAGATGCAATTTCATACACTTGAATCCTGCTTATCTTGCAAGACTGGGTTCAAGAGGCCCTTTCTCTGTGACTTCTCCAACTTCCCCTGACCAATGTCCAGGACTGCTCAGTCCTTATTACAATGCACCTCATTTAGATTTATCTCTTGCCCCCATTAGGCCTTAAGCTCTTGGAGAAAGCAGCGCTTGGTGTTTCCAAGCATAACGAATCAAAGTATGGGATATCATATATCTGTCAAAATAAAAAATTTATGGATTAGAAAGAGAAAGATGGACATTACTGGCCTATCAATCCTTCACATGAGCAAAGAAAGATAGGCACAAAGTGTACATGTTCAGAGAACTCTTCGACTGTGTGATGGGGATATTAGATTTGTTTTGGGGAAGGGATTTAGGGAGAGGACTCAGACGCTGACACAAGAAATTGAAGGGCCTTGAGTGTCATCCCATGGAGTCTATGGCATTGGTTGCAGAGGCAATGGGAAACAATGAGGCAGGATTAGTTTTGTTTTTGGTTTGCTCTCTTTGTTTGGTACCAGTACCTCTAATGAGAGAATGGGGAACAGCCTGGAGGAGAGGGAGCTTTGAGGCAGAGAGACTAGTTACAAGAGGCCACAGCTATAAGGTTTGTCTGTGAGTAGTGGAATTTTTTCTTCTTTGTATGCCTTCATTTTAGAGTGTTTTAAAAAGCAAGCTTGTAATATCTTTATATTAAAACATTTTAAAAGCAGGCCATCTCTTTCTTTTCCTCTCCCTTTCTCTCTTTTCTTCATTCTCTTCTTCCTTCTCTTTTCCTCCCTCCTACCTTCTTATGTTTTCCTTCCTCTTTCCCTCCTCCCTACTTCCCTCTTTTTTACCTCCTTCCTTCCTTTTTCCCTTCCTCTCTCACACCCTTTCTTCCTTTCTGCATTAGGGAAAGGGGAATGGATCACAGATCCCATAGATTCTTGTGGCCCGAGTATTGTCAGGTCTCAGAGTTTGGTTAGATGTGAGGGGTGAAGGGAAAGGAAGAGTTAAGAGGACTTAGAAATTTCAAGTTCAACTGACAGGGTATTTGAGGATCCACCAATTGAGAGAAAGAACCAGGAGGAAGAACAGTGCTTGGTTGAGGTGTGTGTGTGTGTGTGTGTGTGTGTGTGTGTGTGGTTTTGGACAAAGTGCATTTGAGGCTCATGTATGGCACTCAGACCTGGGTTAAGAAGATCCTGGAGTCTGGAGATGTACAGTTGGCACTATTAGCACAGGGGTGAGTGATATCACCATGGAATTTGATTAAATCAACTAAGGACAGCCTAAGTTCAAGAAACTCCTCTTCTAATGATATAAGAATGAAATTTAAAGAAATATATACACTTCAGGAGTATAGAAAGGAAGACAAGTCAGAAAAAGAAATGAAATGAAATAGAAAGAATAGAGTTTCATTTCCAAGGTAAGGAAAAACTTTGGGGACAGTGATGGTTAGTGAGAAAGATTCTTCAAGGAGCTTGAATGGAATGAGGACAATTAGAAAGATACTAAGATACCAAGAAAGTCTTTTTCTTTGTAAAGTGATAAGAAGAGAAGACAGATGACAGAAGACTGAAAAGTGACAGGGAAATGATGACACAAAATCAGGAGGACAGAGTGTTCTTAAAAAGTTTGGAAGTGAAGGGAAGGTAAGAGATGACTTAGGTGGTCAAGAAAGTATTTTTAAGGCAAGGGGAACCTGATTTGGTTTGTAGACTAAACAGAAGGAGCCAGTAGAAAGAGAAAGAAGGAAATGATTGATAAGATAAGGTTGCAGAGAAACTAGGAGGGAAGTCACACAAATGGGGAAACATAAAATGCCATCAGATTAAAAAAAATAATTCTCAATAAAAAGCAATGAGAATTATAATAGACACAACCTATCTAAAATAGTAAATACTTACGAAAGAAAAGTGGGGAAAATGTAAGAAGAAATAAAATTAGTAATTGCATAACAAACTCTATTCAGGACCTACTGGAACGAAGAATAGAGACAAAATAGAAAACTGCAATAATGAAGAAAAAATTAACAGATTAACAGATATGTGAAACAACCTAATTGACAGAATTAAAAAAATACTTTTCCATTAAAACCAGTTCTCTCCCCCAAATTTATCACATAAGGGAGACAAAATCACCTTTACTAAACATTTGTTCACAGCAGTCCGTAGGCCAGGAGATAATTAAGCTATGGCGTTTAACGATGGCTGTATTGAGTGAGAAGCTCCCTGTGCTAGAGAACGTACACCCCGTTAGCATGGAGGAGACTCTCCACTCCCAGACTCCTGAGATGCTTACTGTAGAAAGTGATTGGGGTTGACTTTCCCTGTACTGTTTGTTTCCACAGACACAAAGACAACAGGAGGTCCCCAGAGACTCAGGTAATAAGTCATCTTGGGAGAAGGTCTTAGTCATTCAGAATATTTGGGGTCCAGTTGGTTTATGAGGGTTTATTCATTCTGTGGGGCACCTACTGTGGGCACTGGACACAGGGCTAGGCTTTCATTGCTTGGCAGTACTGAGTAATCACATTCTACCGTATGAATTCCTCCCTGGTACTTACTGGTAGTGATTCAAGTGATTACTCACTATCTAAGTCAACAATCAAATTGATTTGGTGCCAGGGACAACATAAGAGCATAAAGAGTCCATTAATACAGGGAAGACAACTAAGTTTAGGGTAACCTGACAGAAAATAAAGATTTTACAAACGAGTGCAAGGAAATTAAAGTGTTCTGATGATATGTGGTAACAGCACAGGCAGTCCTGTATGTTGTTACGGCTCTATTCCTTCATCACTGCCTTCTGATGAACTAATATCTACACCTTACTTTTCCTGCTTTGGGGGCTACAAATGATGGACAAAGACACAAAGAAGAAAATAAGAGCAAATGAAACTGGATATCTTTTTGCACAGATAAGTCAAGCGGTAAGAAGTTCTCAGGTGCTGAGCCACATGCTCAGCCCAGAACTGCGTCCCTCCCTTCCAGCTGACAGACTACAGGGACACGATTTTCCTTCTCTGTCTCTTCCCTCACATTCCTTCTGCTACTCTCCCCTGACTCCCTTTCCCCCTTTAAGTCCTGGGAGATGGAAGAACAAGGAAAAGTTGAATGAGAAGACCGGGGCCCAAGAACCATCCCAAATGCATCCTTAGGAAGGTCTCTGAGTGTTGTAGTTCTTTGGTTGCTGTTAGTAAAGAATAATTCAATCTCACGTACACCATTAGAGAATTACAGAATGATTCAAAATGTCTCTATCCAGGCCAGAGAAAGGCTGTCAAGAGAGGAAAAGAAAAGGCAAGAGTTTTTGTTTCCTACAGAAAGTATTTTAAAAGGCCGGGGGTTGCGGAAGGATGAAGAGGGTAAAGGGAGTCAAATACATGGTGATGGAATGAGACTAGACCTTGGTAGTGAGCACACAATGGAATATGCAGATGATCCCATCTAATAAAGAGAGAATATACTAATTGACCCTCATGCTGTCACAAAGATGGCAGCGCCCACAGCCAATAAGGAGGGAATATGCTAATTGACTGCCCTGCCCTCAAAGATGGCGGCACCCACAGCCACAGGATGGTGGCGCCCAGTCCCCTCAGCCCTGCCGGGGCGGCAGGTGTGTGGCAAGACCTTGCTGCGCGCATGCCTCCAGAGTCCCCCAGTCCTCTCAGCCCCCCAGCCACCCAGGGTCAGCCTGAGGTGCAGGCAAGCCTCAGATGGTGGCTGCCCAGCCACCCAGGGCCACCTGAGGCTCAGGTAACCAGGGCCGCCCGAGACTTGTGCTGCTGGCAGTGGCAGCAGCAGAGGTGTGATGGGGGCGTTGCCTTCCCCTGATTGCTGGGTCACCTCCTGCCCCTGAGGGCTCCTGGACTGTGAGAGGGGGCAGACCGGGCTGAGGGACCCCCCATCCAGTGCATGAATTTTCATGCACCGGGCCTCTAGTGTATTATAAAACTGTACACCAAAACCTACATAATGTTATTAACTAATGTTACCCCAATAAATTTAATTAAAAATCAGTTAACAGAGAATAGTCATTTTAGTTGATATAAATAGAAAAGCTGAGAGAGTAGAAGAGTGTTTTGAATGTCTTATGTATGGTGCATCCTATACACTGATTTGAGGGCTGAGGTTGGTGTTTTAACAGAATTCTATCTTATCTTGTGGGTCAGTGGTGTATTTTACCTCAACATGAATAAGTATCCTGTCTTCTATATTAAATAAAACAAACAAACAAAAATTATAGCTGATCCAGTTCATTCTACAAAAAGACTCTTCAAAACCTGAAAAGTCAAGTAAAATCATAACTGATGAATATTTATTATAGCCATCATCAGTTTCAGAAAGCTAAGTTATGATATAGACTCTTTAAAAAATATATATTTTTATTGATTTAGAGAGGAAGGGAGAGGGAGAGAGAGACAGGCACATCAATGATGAGAGAGAATCATTGATTGGCTGCCTCCTGCAACCCAACCCCCACTGGGAACTGAGACTGTAACCCAGATATATCCTGACTGGGAATCAAACCTTGACCTCCTGGTTCATAGGGTGATACTCAACCACTGAGCTACACTAGCTGGCGATACAGGCTTTCTATGAGTTGTATAAGCAGTTAGAATTCATTAGAAACTCGTAATTAAAGTGAACAGTATACTAGTATTTACAACGACCATGCAGGACTTACAGCCACATTTTCCCATTTTAGATAATTATAATATTTTAGTTGTATCATATGTGTAGTTTGCTCTGTCTGGGATTTATTTGTTGTCAAGTTGGTAAAATATGAAGTTTCAAATTATATCCATGTTCCTTGGGGAAAATATAATCCAATTTGTGACTTTCCAAGAGGAATCCTGTACACATTCAACTGTAGGATATTCAGTCAAAGAAAATGATGAGACTCTTGTTTGAATCATTTAAATCCAATTTGTGTGTCGTGCTGCCCATTATTCCATGTAGAGAATGCATCTGGAGGAGATGGGCTAGAGCAGGGGTGGGCAAACTTTTTGACTCGAGGGCCACAATAGGTTCTTAAACTGGACCGGAGGGCGGAACAAAAGCATGGATGGAGTGTTTGTGTGAACTAATATAAATTCAAAGTAAACATCATTACATAAAAGGGTACGGTCTTTTTTTTTTTTTTTTTTTAGTTTTATTCATTTTAAACTGGCCGGATCCGGCCCGTGGGCTGTAGTTTGCCCACGGCTGGGCTAGGGCCTGGAGTTCTTCTTCAGTTTCTGTGGCTCTAACTGCGTGACTACTGGCTCCAGAGGGCTGACACTGGGCACTCACGACAATTTCACAGCCGCAAGAAAGTACTGTTTTCCACAATTTACATGGAAACCCTGCACAGAGAAGAATCCATCTAATTGGAACATTTTTCAACAGAGCTTAAATATCAGGCCAGCTGGATCTCCGCAGCTCCTGTGAATTTAATCAGCACACTCTTCCCAGAACCTATATTCTATAACCATTGAAGGCTTGAGCTACATTTGTCACCCAAATCTGGTTGTGACCATTTCTCATCATTAGCTCTGCACACCCAGAAATGAACCGTTCTGTGGCAGCCTCAGAGGCACTCACTTTGTAAAAGAGCCTATGAATGAGAGCCTATGAGAAATGGTGTCTGAAATAAAATGCCTTACTAACACCCTCTCACTTGTTCTTTCCCTAATCTTCCCTTCCCAAATCCCCATGAGGAATTCTTAATATTTTTCAAGGTTTATTCTATGTGGCAGACCCATCACTTGCATTTGATATCTCATTCTCTACCAAATATTGCTCCAAATGTTGAGTTCTATTTTCTTTTCTTTTTTAAATAAATGTTTTTATTGATTTTAGAGAGATAGAGGGAGAGAGAGGAAGAGAGAAACACTGATGAGAAAAACATGGGTTGGCTGCCCCCTGCATGCCCCCTACTGGGGATTGAGCCCCAAACCCGGAAACGTGCCTCAACCTGGAATTGAACCACTGACCTCTTGGACTATGCTCAACTAATTGAGCCACTCCGGCCAGGGCTGAGATATATTTATTTATTTATTTAGGCAAAAGTTAATAGTATTACTAAACAAAAATGTCATTTTACTCTGTTCCCTTCCTGTGCCCTTACCTATTAATCCAGCTTTTATTTCTCAAACAAACGAAAAGTGATCAGGAGCCCAAGCCTCTCTTCTTATCAAATTTGACACCAAATAAAATATAGTTAAGAACACAATCTATCTAATAATAGGATAATATGCAAATTGGTCAGGATGCCATCACGTAATGACTGATCAGCAGGCTGCATCCCCGCCCCCTGCACTGGCCCATAAACATGAGGCTTGCATCCCTGCCCCCCTGCACCGACCTGAGGCACATGGAGAGGCCCCTCCACCGTGGGCCTGGCCCGGTGTCCACAGGCGCGAAGAGGTTCACAGGCCTCCGCTGTGGCCCGACCCAGGAGTGGGGTTGCGGTGGGGCCTCCGTGTGCCTGTGCCAGGGGTCTGCAGGCCTCCAGCGCGGCCCAGCCCGGTGGTCCTCTGGCCTCCCCCGGCTCTGGCCTACCTCTTTGGGGCAATCCATCGAGGAGCCCCAGATGGGTGCGTGGGGCCTACCTCTTTGGGGCGATGGATTGTGGGGCTCCCACACTGTGACAGGACACAGGCCATGCTCGGGGAACCCCTCCCCCACCCCGAGTGCATGAATTTTGTGCACCGAGCCACTAGTATGTCATAAAAGCAAAGACACACCTATTATAAAGATCTCTGAAACTCTTAGAATCTTGTCAAGGGGGTGGAAAATATGCACAAAGACAACAGTGGAATGTTTCTAAAATAATACACAACCAAGTTACTTCTGTTTTGACAGAAACTATTATATAGACGCTGATAAAGTTCAGAGCTATAAAGAGACTATCAGAAGGCATGGTTAATATGTTCCTTAATCGAATAAAAGTTAGGAAGGGTGGCTGTGGTGGAGGCATGAGGGTGGTAACAGTTAAGATAAGTGCAAAGCACAGGAAAACATGAACCATGACAAATAACATCACCCAGACCCCATTTCCCCAACGCATGTTCTCATGCAATTGAGATAAAAGATGTAGGAGTGCCAAATGCTATGAATGCTATACAGCAAGCACCCAATAAATGTTTGGTTAAAAAAAAACCCGAAAAATAAATTAATGGAGTTGAGCAATTAAAAAAGGCTGGAGTACATAAGGTGAGCAGGGCCTAACAAAGGTCGGAAGCAACTATCCACAGGCAAATTTATCTACTAAGCGATTCCAGAAATGGAAGTACTAGTCCTCCCAGCAGCGAATCCACCAAAACCTGACAAAACATTTTTTTTCCTGTCAATTTATAAAAAGAAGAAATCATCATGTAAGTACATTCTGTAGGTGTTTGCCACTTAGAAACCTGAAAGGGGGCGGGAGGGGGGGAAGTGATGTGGAGAACAGAGGGGAAAAAGCTTGTGTGTGTTTTCTTCTCTCCATTAGTTTGGGAAATGTATCTCCTTTAAAATAAACTGCCATCAGCAAGATGCCCCCTTGTTCAAGTTAGGAGAGGAGCTACGAGATGTCAAATGGTGAATTTGGGTTTTTATTAACCTGGCAATGTTAACTTGTTCCTGTTCAAAATTTATGTTTTAAAAATCTCTGGAAGGCACAGTGCATTTCAATTTAGGACATGCAGTAGTTTGTCTTCTCCTAAAATCAATTATGTACAATTTATTCTGGATTATTTGTAATGTTAGTAACTCTGAAATATCTGCATTTTTAATTAAGAGCTAAGTATACAAATTAAAAGTACTGCACAGTGAAGCTTAAATCTTGCCCTCACTAGTTGGAGCACATAAACACTAATATCAAATGATGGTTTTGTCATGTGACCCATCCATCCCCCAGCACATACAAATATAGAACATGACCATAAAAAGTAATGGACCATGCCCTCTGCTAAGTAATTTATGACAGCGCACCCAGACTGGAATGCCAGCTGGAATTACCTTCTCCCTGACTGCTATTTTCGCATATACAGCTTTGAACAGATGATAGAAGCTATGTCCTGCAAAAAGGACCTAAATTAAGGCTGCTGGAACAATGAACAAGTAGCAAATCTGAACTAAAGGCCAAAGTATGTTTAGTTTTTAAAAAGATTTGTTGAATGACTCAATGAATGACCTCTTTTAAAATTAATTTTTGATTCAAGCTGTAAGAGAAAAACTTGCAACACTTCCAGTTTGTGTTTTTTTCTTTTTTCTTTTTTTAGATTAATGGTGGCTAGCAAGCAAACAGTTAGCTTCACGGTGGAGAATGAGAAATAGTGGATAATTATTTTATTAAAAATACAAAGTGATTCCAACGTTTGACTAAACAGAGAATGAAAAATTTCCTAGCCACATACACAGTTCCAGCCTTTAAGAAGAAACTGCCATCAAGGCAGTCTGGAACTGTAACAAACTTCGGATGAAATAGTTGATAAAACAAAAGATATTATTCTTCTTTATTGACCTTTACCCCTCAGATAATCCCCAAATCCCCTGTGTGTGATAACCACCTCACTTCCTTTGGGCGGCCATTCATTATCTAATTCATGTCTTACACAAAGACAGATGAGCTAATGTGCCTTATCAGATTAAAAAAAAAAGTCACCATGAGTGATGTCCAACAGGACAGGATCTTAGCAAATCCTTTCTGCCTCCATACTAACCAGGGTCACAGCGCACAGGGCCATTCACAGCTTCATGTTGCTAAAGCAAACAGTCTGGGCAGAAGAATGACAGAATTACCCTCCTTTCTGATTACCCTCCTCTCTGCACCCTGATAAACGAATGATTAGCTTTCCTGTTGGGATTCAGCACCGACTGGGTAGCTTCAGGCTGTCAGCTCCCGCAGACCCAAATGATACCACCTCTCCCTTGCCTGGTGCTTCCTTCTTCCTGAACCAGCACTGCAGCGAGCCTCCCCACGGCAGCCAGGGTGTAATTACTGAGGTGATTTTCTTGCCGTGGAAACGCTCAGATGGAGAGCAAAGGCCTCTTTTAGCCTCATTTCTCCACCTACAACAGGAGATGCGCACAGAAAGCTGCTGGTTACCATACAGCAATCCTGGAGGTATCAGTCAGCAAGCAGTTTTTACCTGCTTGAGCAGATATTTTAGTTGGGGTTAAGACTATACTCTTCTCTAGAAATTAAAAGCATTGCCTTTGGGTGCTTTTGAGTTGGCAGTGAAGAGAACCAACCCATTCAGTAATATGAAGTGAGACTAAAAAATTAATTTAGAAAAGGCCATAAAGTGAGCCACTGGTTAGATTCGAAAGTACTACCTCTTCCTGAAACTGTCAACGCAGACCACTGGGAAATACCTCTATTTGAGGAAAAGATAACAGTATAATACAAAGGGTAACCTTTTTTTTTTTTTTACCTTTTATTTCTCTTATAGTTTTTCTTTTCTATTTTCAAAATTAAAAATACTTGCTTGGCACATATAATTAATACCAGTTACTCAGTTTCTGATGCTTTTGTATTAAAAAAAAGCTTCGGAATGATATTTGAAAGTAAGCACTTCATTTTACATTAGGGCCAGAATGACTTCCTTGCATTATGTTACCTGCCACATTCCCCCTAACAACAGAACTTAGCACTAATTATGGCCAAACCTTTCACGAAGATTCAGCAGCCTTGACTGAGCAATGTGGTGACATTTTCTGGGCATAGATGTAAGGAACGCTTGGGATTCTGGCTTTGTTCACTCGTTTGCCTTTCCTTACAATTTCCAGACCTGCCACAAGCACCAACTAATTTACCCAAGACATGCTCTGAGATCAAAGTCACGTGACCATTGTGTTAGACAATACTTTGACACTTGATGGTAAAACATTAAAGAGAAACAAAGGATGAACACACTCTAATTAAGAGAAACTTTAAGATGTTTGTATACATGTATCTATATCTGTATTTCTCTATCCATATCCAAATGCGATAAAAACACATTCAGCTGTTAGAGTTGCAAGCTTTCCTGCCTTTCTCTGGATGGCTACTGGGCTAGTCACCTGGAAAAACCCACCTGAGTGTTTAGAAAGACAATCTACTTCCACTGAAATAGACCTTATTTTAGCCAAACCAAGTTCCCCACTCTGGCAGATTGGCTAGATGCTCACCAAATCTATGACTTCTTCTCCCAGGCACACGGGTTGGTTACATTCCTCAGCCTCCCTTGTGGCTAGGAATGGCCATGAGACTGAATGAAGCTGGAGGGGACACATGCCACTTCCAGGCCTGGCCCATAAAACTTTGCAGGAACCATCCTGCATTCTCTTTCCCAATTCAAGGGCTGATGACCGGATGGAAGAAGCCTGGGTCCCTGAATGGCCATGTAGAATACGGTCAACCAAAATCACAGAGCAGACTTTTTGAGAGCAAGGAAAAAACGTCTACTTGGCCAAATCTCTGAGAATTGAAAACTTTTTCCTAAAGCAGTTGGTCTACCTTGGCTAACAGTGAACTCTCCTCAGTTACCTGATACTTTCTGCTTTTCTCTTTCAATCCTCACTGTAACTTTACGAGGTAAAAACTATTATCCCCATTTTAAAGATAAGGAAACATAGGCTTAGACTAGAGTTTAACTGCCTTCCCCTAAGTGGGTAACTTGGCAAGTGGATTCAGTTAAAATGGTTCAGTGGAAATGTACTGTGGATTTTACCAAATTAAATTGCCACAAGTCACCCTGAAAAAGAAGACTTTAAAACTTAGGAGACTCAGATGAACTTGTTGTTTTTTGCATGCGGAGTAGCAGAGCTAATGAGAAGGTCTGTGATTCTAATCCAGATCGGCCCAAATCCAAAGTTTCTACCCTTGACGACCCTCACAAATTACTGAATCTTATAAAAATCTCAAACACATTTATGCCCACTAATAAACAATAATCTGGATCTATTGATGCCTCAAGTAATTAGCAGAAATCTTGAAGTGACCCCCACTAGGCTTTCCTGCTTAGTTTAAGAGTAACAAATCATTTGCAAATTAGATTACTGCTCCATGAATTTAAAAATCCTTCTGAGGTGAGTGCTTTGAGCAGAGCACTGTGCTGGGCGTGCATAGTCTCTCAGAGCCGGAGTGATGGCCAGAAGGAAGCTCTCTGTGCAAATTTTCCAACTGTATACAAGTGAAAGGACCACGAATCAGTTTTAGGTTCCTTCTCTGCACACAAGAAGGCACTATTTCCTTTAAAAATGCAAGTCCAAATAAAGACAGAAAAGGAGAGGGAGGATAGAAGAAACTCACCTCTCACTTCTGGAGGAATAAAACCCTCAGACTCCTAGTCTTTTCAATGGAATAAAATCCACAGGGCAGTCAGTGACCATAAATCATCTTCTCTGAAGTTGGAAACTTAGGGTTATTTTTCCCCCTCTGTGTACCAGTAAGCATTCATAACACACACACACACATACACACACACACACACACCATTTCATTGTCAGGACCTAGCAGTATAAGAAATGTTGGAGGAAATATGGAAAGTGTGCCTAGGAGGGAAGGAGAACAGCAGTTCCCCAGCCCACCAACACTTCCTATTTGTCTGCAAATTAGCCAGGGCCCGAGGAGGTGGGCCTCAATGGCTGACCATCCAGGAACCCCCGGTGACAGCCTTCTTTGGGTGGTGCCCATCCAGGGCACTGGTCTACTGGAGGCTCCATTTTCAGCTCAGGCCAGAGTTTTGGGGTCACTCATGGTGGAGATGTTTAAAGATCATGTTTCACATCTCTCCCAGGTGATGTGGAATGTCTCAGTGCTAAATAAATATTTCTTTCAGCTCTCTATTCAACTAAACACTTTCTACAGTTTTATTTTGACCTACAGGTCTATAAGTGACTACGCAGTATGGCTCTTATTATGTGTAGTGTCTGTGAAGAGGACTTTGGATGGTGAGTAAAGGAACGGACCCTGGTCTGGATCCCAGGGCCAGATCATTAATGTGTTACTGAATTTCACACTTCATGCTTGTAAAATAGAAGTAGAACATTTCCCTTCCACCCACATATTGTAAAAGTAAAGGAATAGTTGGATGTGCCAGTGTCCCTTGAAATTTTCTGCACCTACAGAATGGGGGTTTCTTGACTATTTTCCATATGAGAATCCTTCCATCAGCTGGGAAGAAATAGGCTTCATCAATTGTCACTAAAGTCCACAGACAACAATACTGAAAGGACTAGGCCATTCTTTTGCCCACAGATCATTTCTATAAATTACAACAAGGGGAGAGAGGACAAGCATGAGATATTCTTCATGTTTTATAACCTGTTGTATGTCTCGAGCATTGTAATATATCAATGAGAGAGGCGCTTTCAAAATGCAAGGTGTCATGACCCATTAGTACATCATGAAATCCACTCAGTGAGTCATGATCATCATTACAAAAGGAGGAAAAAAAGAGCAGAGCAATAGAATGGACTAAAGAAAAATGTCAGAATGCAGTGAACTCAGTAAGGGGAACTGTTGTGAAATTGGGTGGTGAAATAAAATATATATTTTTTTCTATGGATGATGGCTTAAACATTTAAAAGCCCTTATATTACAGAATACAAGAAATGTGTTTCTTAGTTCAAAATGAGAAAGGAAACTTGAAGTTGGATGTCTTCATTGTCAATCAAGCCTACAGACAAACCTCTGCTCCTGCTTCTCCCAGGGTGAACAGGAGGAGAGGGTGGGGGAACTCTTAGGGCAGAGAAGAGAAAGCAAATGGCAGGGTGGCTTCTCATTTTGGTCTGTGGCTCATGGCCTAATTAAAAAAACAATTCTCTTAGAGTCTTGTAAGGAGAAGGGACTCAAGGTAATCTGTATTAGTTTTCTATTGCTGCACAGCAAATTACCACAAACCTAAAGACTTAAAACAATATCCATTTATCATCTCAGTTTCTATAGGTCAGAAATCTGGGCAGAGTAAAGCTATGGTCTCTGCTCAGGGTCTCACAGGGCTAATCGAGGTGTCGGCAGGCCTATATTCCCATTTGGAGCTTGGGGTCCCCTTTGAGACTCATGTAGTTGTTGGCAGAATTCGGTTACTTGTAGTTGTATGAGACCCCTGTTTTATTGCTGGCTGTTGGCAGAGGGTCTTTCTGAGCTTCTGGAAGCTGTCTTCTCCCTACATGGCAGCTCTTGTCTTCAAGGACAGCCAAAGAATTGGTCTCCAGCCACTTTGACAGTCTTATATGTCACAACAGAGTCACTGGAGTGACTGTCCCGTCACCCTCCTCATAACCTACTCAAAGGAGTGATAGTCTATGAACTCACAGGTTCCATCTACATTAAAGCAGAGGGATTATATATTAGGTGGTGGGAATCTTGGGGTCCATTTTCGAATTCTGCCTTCCACAGAATCTCCCCTAAAAGTTAGAATTCACCTAAAGTGACAACCATCAAGCATTTAAAGCAACTTAAAAAAATGTGCAACTCTGCATTTTCCAAACTGGTGCACCAGCTTCTGCAGAACTCGAGTAGATATCCTTCTACAAGAAGCCTCTGTGGTCAAATAAGTTTTCAAAAACGTGGGTATAATATGTTTAACATGTTTCTTTACTGAGCAGTGTGGGGTTTCCCCCCATGATATTTAACCCAGGAAATAGATTTTTGGGTTTGTACTAAATAAATCCACCACTTTATGAATATTACTGTAATATTAATGTTACATTGAAGGAGCTGTATTGCTGCTCTTGTACTGTCATTTTATTACCTCTACGATGCCTTTGTTGATCCTTTGTCTACAAGATCCCCACCTGCCTGAATTTTGGTAGCACTAATGGTCTACCTCACTTGATTGGCAGTTTGCTTATAATTGACTAGAGGCCCGGTGCACGACATTCGTGCACTGGGGGAGGGGTCCCCTCAGCCCAGACTGTACCTTTTCTGGGAGCCCTTGGGGGATGTCCGACTATAGGACATCCTTAGCACTGCTGCGGAGGTGGGCTGCTGTGCTTGCCAGCCATCATCCCAGCTTATGGCTGAGCGGGGCTCCCCCTTTGGGAGCGCACTGACCACCAGGGGGCAGCTCCTGCATTGAGCATCTGCCCCCTGGTGGTCAGTGCGTGTCATAGTCACCGGTCATTCAGCCGTTCGGTTGATTTGCATATTACCCTTTTATTATATAGGATAAGTATAAAATACTTTTTTTTTTTGATGGTCACCTTCTACTAAATTAAATCTCTTTGAAGGCTGGCACTCTGGCTTAAAGCAGCAATGTAGAGCACCGCACACAGCTGTGCAGTGGTGGAGTGTGTTGGCTGAGATATCTGGGAATCAGAGTTATCCTGGGGCATTTTGTCAGCTTTGGAACTAAGGAGTAAACCAATTCCTCTCTCTGAAGCTCTCCTAGCTCATTTTTAAATTGAGAATGCTATGAGAGATGGTTTCTAAGGGCTCTTCCCAGCTAATATTTAATACATGCCTATCCTTAAGCCCTGCCCCATCTCATAGGTGTTTGTTTTTACAGTGCCTGTTAAGCACTTGATGAATATCTGTCCACTGATTAACTGTGAGCATGCATTGTTGTAGGTTCCAGTAGTTTATCAATTCTCTCCTGTGTTCCAGGAGGTTTCTAGCTTCCAGCTGGCCAGGGTGTACAACCTCAGTTTTGGGCATCAGCTTATACAACCCTCAGACCCTAACTGACCACTGATGTTGGTTTGGCCTTGTCTCATGCTTCTGCAGAGTTAGAGGTCATCTCCATCAGCAGGATTGGAGGCACCCCTCGCAGGTCCTCCTGCCTTAAAATATCTTCCTTTTCTAATGCTTGAAACTCCTATTAAAGATTCATCCTCTACCATTTTATTTCAGAGCCTTATTACAACTCTAAGTAAAAAATTATGAGTAATTATTTAATAACGCATCCTCTAGAAAGTAAGTCACCTTGTATAGGCATGAAATGTGAGCAAGAAATAAATCTCACTAAGATTTTGAAGATGTGTATTACTGCAGCATAACACAACTTGCTTTGATGTAGACATATTCGGAGGAAATAACATAAGTTTGATATTTGACTACTGAGGGATTTTGTGCTTCTGGAGATATTAGGTGGTAACACCTAAATCAGTGGTTCTCAACCTTGGCTGCACATTAGAATCACCTGGGAATCTTTTTAAAATCCTGATTTCTGGGCCTATCAGGTGATTCTAATGTGCAGCCAAGGTTGAGAACCACTGACCTAAATTCTTGCTGCCCAAAGTGCAGCAGCATCACCTGGTCAGAACCACAGATTCTTGGGCCTCACCGTGGACCTGCTGATCCAGACCCTGAACTTTAACAAGATCTGCAGGTGATTAAGTGAAGATTCGAGCCTGAGAAGCAGTGCTCAAGAGGTAGCTGGACATGACAGCTGGAAACATCTGAAATAAATGTGAGCTACAGGCATAACGGTGAGAGCCACAGGTTCTGAAAATGTGGTCCCTGGACGAGCAGCATCACCATCAGGTGGGAACTTCCAAGATGCAGATTCTCAGGCCGCAGCCAGGTCCTATTGAACTGAAAACTCTGTAAGTGGAGCCCAGAAACCTGCAACTTAACAGCCCTGCAGGTGATTCTCAGGTATGCTGAAGTTTGGGAACCACTGCCCTATGTCAGCAAGAGTTGAAATTACAGGAGTTAATATTCTCCCGAAAAAAGGAAGAAGGGATGACATGGACAGTTACAATATTGTTCCCATGAAAAACTATAACCTGCTTTATGATCATCCTTTTTATGATGTATCTTTTAGAATGTACATGGGGAAAATAAAGGCCTGGTCATGGACTATTCTCACCACTGTGGTGGTAACTTCCCAAATCTACTTTTCCACTGAGTGGAAGTACTAGAACAGTCCTCTGGGCAAAGATGGAGGGGATGAAAAGGGGGGTGGGCATCAAAACATTGCTTTGCATTTCACCTACCTGATACTGCTGGGGTTTATTACGCTCAGAGCACTGTAATAAGTGCTGGAACACTGCCAGCCCATGCCCTGCCTGGGTCACAGTCCCCTGGAACTGATCCATTCCTCTCCCTTTGATCAAGAACGCACTGGAGCTATACCCAAGATATTACACCCAAGAATCTGCACAGCCACACACTCAGACACACATTATCCCTGACCATGGCTCCTCCCAGTACATTCATTCATTTCTTCACCCAATACTTAATGAGTGACTTTTATGTGCAAGGCTGCAAGGCCAACGGGGAAGCCTTTTTTGTGTGTGCTTGAAGAAGTGATTGAGTGGGGCACTGGCCAAGAAAGTCATGGTTCTTCCCTCCACCTGAGACTCTCGATAATGCATTGAGTTTACTTCTCCTCTCACTTTAATCACAGAAAAGCCAGGCTAAGTCTGTCTCTCGAGTGCATCACATTGTGATTTCCTAGTATCACTGTTCTCTTCTGCAAAGGGAGAAAAAATCAGGGATTGAGAAAGCCAAGGAAGAAAATGCATCCACAGTGGAACACAATATTTCCATCCCTACAAAGCTATCTGCCTAGGCTGTGTGCTAACTCGTTTCCTGTAAGGGAAGTGATCCATCCATCTATCCTGGTGGGGCTTGGTAGCTCTGGCTACAAAACTTTCAAGGCCAAGACCACTTTCTGACCAATTAAATTAGAACCTCTTGGAGTGAGAACTAGGCACTGATATTTTAAAAATTTTCCGGGAGATGCCACTGCACAGGCAGCGCTGGGGAACATGGTTCCAGGGAGGGTCTAGGGCAGTGGTCGGCAAATTCATTAGTCAACAGAGCCAAATATCAACAGTACAATGACTGAAATTTCTTTTGAGAGCCAAATTTTTAAAACTTAAACTATACAGGTAGGTACATTGTTATTAACTTAATTAGGGTACCCCTAAGGCTTAGGAAGAGCCACACTCAAGGGGCCAAAGAGCCGCATGTGGCTCGAGAGCCGCAGTTTGCCGACCACGGGTCTAGGGTCTTAAGTGCTGGTCCTTTATGGAGCTGAGCTTCATTCCCTGAAAGTCAAAGTCCTAGTTTCCCAGGATTCTCAGCTTCACTTTTTCAATTTCAAGAGTTTGCTTTAGAATTAAAAGTGAGCTATTAAATTTAAGATATTGTGTTATAGTGAATATTCAATGACCTTCTATATTTATATAGTTGTACCAAAATTCAGATGCAGAATATTTAGTCAAAACAATTATTTTTTCCTTATTTAATGAAGAATGCTGGTACTAGATCTATTTTTTAGCCTATCTATACTACTTATGAAATAGAAGATAATAAAATTTATACATAGAGTATATATATGATGATAGATGTGAACACATTTTGATAACAAAGCAGCACAAAGTATGAACTAAAAAGTAGTAGTAAACACTTTCTTGATTATAAAACTATTGTGAGAATAGTAAAAAGAATAGGATAGGAGAGGGTGTGTGGGTGGGAAGAGATCAACCAATGAACTTGTATGCATATATGGATAATCCATGGACTCAGACAATGGGGTGGTGAAGGCCTGGGGTGGGGGGAGGGGGCTGGTTGGAAGAGGTCATGGGGGAAAAAGGGGACATATGTAACACTTTCAACAATAAAGATTAAAAAAAATAAACTGTTCATTCAAAATTAAAAAAAAAGATATAGGTGACATAAATAAATTGGCCTTTTAAACTGGTGATGTCAATTTTTACAGAATGAATTTGGCCATATTAAGATTATGAAGACAGAAGAAATGTTCCATATCATGGTCTGGCTTAGAGACAGAACCTACATGTGCTGTAACTCTCATTTTCAGGTTGTCACTCACAGCAGCTGGTTCTATTGCTTCCTATTTTACCTTACACCGCCCATTTCCCAGGCAGCCCTGTCTCTAGGGATGCACTCTTACCTCCTGGGGTTGTTGGTACTGAGAGGCCATGAGGAGGAAAGCCCGCTGGGCCTGGAAAGCACTATGCACCATTTCTGCCTGGGAACAAAGAGGAAGAGGAAGTTTAAATGTTTGAGCTCCTAAACAGAGTTACCATATGATCCAGAAATCCCATTCCTAGTATATACCCAAGGAAAATAAAAAAATATGCTCACACAAAAACTTGTAAATAGAGGTTCATAATGGCATTACTCATAACAGCTCAGATGTGGAAACAGCCAGAATGTTCATCAACTGATGAATGAATAAATGAAATGTGATATACCCATACAATGGAATATTACTTGGCATTAAAAAGAATGGAGTGCCGCCCGGCTGGCGGGGCTCAGTGGTTGAGCATCGCCCTATGAATCAGGAGGTCATGGTTTGATTCCCGGTCAGGGCACCTGCCCGGGTTGTGGGCTCGATCCCCAGTGTGGGGCGTGCAGGAGGCAGCTGATAATGATTCTTATCATTTCTCTCTCTCTCTCTCTCTCTCTCTCTCTCTCTCTCCCTCCCTCCCTCTCTCTCTCTCTCTCTCTCTCTCTCTCTCTCTCTGATACATGCTACAACATGGGTTAAACCTTGAAAACATGATGCTGAATGAATAAAGCCAGTCACAAAAGACTGCATTTGTGTGATTCCAACCACATAAAATGACAAGAATAAGCCTATCCGCAGAGTGGTTGCCAGGGGCTGGTGGGTGGGGGTGAAAGGGAGTGACTGCTAATGAGAATGGGGTTTCTTTTGGGGGTGATGAAAATGTTCTGGGATTAGACAGTGGCAATATCACAACTTGGTGAGTATACTAAAAACTACTGAATTGTGCATGTTAAAAAGTGAATGTTATAATATGTGAGTTACTATATCTCAACAAAGCTGTTAAAGAATGTTTGAATCCCAAAGTGTTTTCAATGGGTGTCTCTCTTGTCCTTTTTCATAGTGTGCCCAAACCTGTTCCATACCTTCTGGTGGAAGGAAAATTGTCTCTTATGCTACCCCCATACAGATATACTCACTGAGAGCTAGTGGCTTCCACAATCATTCATTAAGATGGTTCCAGAAGAGATTTCAGTGCTACCTGGACTCAACCCCCCAAAAAGGAGTTGAGTGGGTGGGAATATCTTCAAACACAGGGTATCATATTCTTTATCCTCACCCTCTACACACTCTTAACTAATTAATTCTTTCATTTTTTAAAATTAAAAAGTTACAGAAGAGTACCAAGAAGAAAATAATTCCAAATACTCACCCCCACCCCCATACTTAATCACTTTTGGCATTTTTTTAATTTTAAATTTTTTTTTTTTTTAGTTTTTAAGAAAATTTGCACAGTTGTTTTTAATAACACAAAGCATAATGATATAAGACAGGTTTTTAAATGTTGAAGGTTTCAAAAATTAAAGTTTTGAAAAAAATGTCTCACAACCTAGAAAAAATCATTATTAACATTAGCTGAATATTTAAGATACATGTCCAGAAAGATTTTGAAAAATGAGACCATACTCCAGGTGCTATTTAAAAAGTATGAATTTTAATTATAACTGAATAGTAGCAATGAAAGAGAAATGACTGATAAACTTCAAATAAAAATTTCTGCACTATATAATTATGCCATAAATGATCATTCTAAGGCTAAAAATTATAAAATAATATGAGATTGGAATAATTATGTATGGCATTTTAAAGTACATGATATAATTTGACATAGTATTGATGGGAATCAATTGGCAAAGATAAAAACATAAGTACTTTCTCACTGCTATCTCTAGTCCCCTATCATCCATATTTTTTAGTGGTTGTTTCCACTTAGCCCAATTGATAGCATTCATATTCTACCTGCAATATTAATTCCCAGCATTGTTTAGGACTAGTTCTACATTTAAACATAACTAATGGTTCTCACCAGCTATTTTACCATGACTTCTCCATTTCTGAGTTATTTGGATGTTTTTATTGACTGAACTCTCATTATCAAGTATTTTCTTCAAAACAGTTTCAAGGTTGCTTTAGTTCTTCAGGATTAAATAGACCTCCCTATTGTCTTTATACTTAACAACATCTTGGCTGGATGTAAGATCCCGGGGTCTCTCTCCACTTTCAGATACCCTGGCACTAAGTGTGGCAATGGAAAGTCTGAAGCCAGCCTGATATTTTTCTCCCTTGGAGGACATTGGCTTTTTCTAGTTTGACATCTGAAGATTTATTTCTTTATCCTTAGAGTTTAATAGCTTAAACAAGATGTTTAGGTTTTGAGCATTCTATATTCTATATCCTGGAATAGATTTGGTCCTTCATTTCTGGGAAACTTTCTTATATTTTTCAATATTTCTTCCATTTCATTTGTTAGAATACCTATTCAAGGACTCCTATTATAATCCTCAGATTATATAATATTTTAATGTCCTCATATCTTTTAGATTCTTTCTCTGCCTTTAATTTCCTTGTCTATCATCTGTATTTACTGTGATTATATGTATACGTTTCTCCATTGTTAGTAACCAGATTTTCAACATGGTTTCTTATATACATTAACATTTCTATTTAGATATGATTTTTACAATAATGTTGTTTCTGTTCCTGATTTGTTAGACTTTCAATTTTCCTTTTATTTTTATTCTTGTTTTCTAACCTTTCTTTATGCTTTAAAAAAAAATACATTTAGCCCGGCTGGCATGGCTTAGTAGTTGAGCATCAACCTATGAACCAAGAGGTCACAATTCGATTCCTAGTCGGGGCACATGCCCGGGTTGTGGGCTCGATTCCCAGAGTGGGGCATGCAGGAGGCAGCAGATCAATGATTCTCTCTCATCATTGATATTTCTCTCTCTCTCTCCCTCTCCCCTCCTCTCTGAAATCAATAAAAATATTTAAAAAATACATTTATACTCTAAATTCTAAGAATATGGTATATTCTTATTAAACCTTGTGAGGAATCCATTTCTGTTCCTTAAGTTTTGTTTTCTTTGAGGGCTAGTATGTCTGTCTTTCGCATGCTATGTTACTTTCTGACACTATGTAGCTTTCATGTGCTGATTCCTTGAGCCTTTGGCCACCGTATTGGAGGTCAGTTAATTTTCCCTTTCAATAGACAGGTTGAGGGCTAATTGCCTGTGTTCTCTACTCTATTAGGGCCTGATGGACTAGGGAATAGGGAAAGGGAAACTCAGCTGTCCAGTCTTTATTTGAGAATTTGGGGGCTCATTCTCCTGGGAATATGTTACATGTCCTAAATCAGGATTCACTTCACCTACATGAAACATAGGCCATTTGATGAAGATTTGGGATCATTTCTCCAATTCTGAACCCAGACAGGAAGCCGTTACATATGCATAGGGAAGCAGCCCTGTGGCTTCCATTTCTTGTTTCATATTTTCATCTCCTGACTTCCTTTTTAAGGCATGTTTTTAAGGGTTGGGAAATAGATGCAGAGTTAGGAACCAAAGGTTGCTCGGCCACCAGTTACTGAAATGTCTTGCTTTAGATTATGGCTTTTTTGTTTGGTTACTATCAGTGCATTTAAAAAAAATCTTTTCCTCCCTCATTTGCTGGAGAGAAAAATTCTGATTTAGTTGTATGTGGTCATAAATTTATATTATTTTATCCTTGTTGATTTCACCTTTAATCTCCTCCTGGTTAGCTTCACATCCATTTTGGGCCAGTTTCTATTTCTCTGCCTTCTCGGATAATGGCTTACTTCTCTGAGAGATAAGTAAGAACTAGCTTGATACATTTCCAAAAAACAACTAGAATAGCATCAACGGGATTAGGTTAATTTCATCCCAGTGTCAATCAATATCAGAAAATTTTCTGGGCTTGAAGGGTAAAGGTGTTAGCTAACTGGGACATGACTAGTTTTCGCCATTCCACTTCATTATCACGTTTTGGTATCTGACACATTTTCCAAAATATCTACTGAAATTTTGTTTCTAACTTTTCTCATCCAGAAATTTTTTTCTACTGAGAAATGGTTGAAATCAAACCAAAATTAGTAAGCCGTTTATTTTAAAATCACAAATTCAATCATCAATAGTATAACAGATCAAGTCTAATAATGTTTAAATGAGGGCATAGTTTCCATTTTGGGATACATCGTCTCATCTTATCTTTGCCCTGGTATCTGATTGCTGGGATTATATTCGGCGGAATAGAGGAGTTTTGAATTTTCCTGGAGGCCATTATGACCTATAAATAAATGTGAAGCTCTGAGCTGCATGAATGTTTACCCATGAATCAAAACGTGTGTTTTCAGTGGTTCCAAAGGACTGTTGTTGTC
This sequence comes from Myotis yumanensis, assembly GCF_028538775.1. Taxonomy (NCBI): domain Eukaryota; kingdom Metazoa; phylum Chordata; class Mammalia; order Chiroptera; family Vespertilionidae; genus Myotis; species Myotis yumanensis. The sequence goes on from NW_027223753.1 coordinate 79,344,252, forward strand.
TCTAACAACCACAATTCCAAAAAGAAAGCTATTAAGTACAACTTTCCATAGCTTGGACATAAATAAAAGAACTGCACTTCTCCCAGCAACAATAATATGGAGGTATTGTCCTCATCTATGAAAAGCCTTGCAGAGCCGACTGAATTACAGTTGCTATGGGAACAGCAATTTGGGATCACCTGACTTCTGTAGTTAAAATTGCAGCTCAGAAGTAACATTAACAATATTTTTGTAGTTATCCCAAGATGAACACTATCATTAGCCCTTTTTACTTTCCCTAGAAGCAACATTTAGCATGTTGCTAATAGAGTAATTTTCTGGTGGGTTAGATTAGTGAAGATGGCCAATTTCATTAATTAGTCTCTTCCCCCAATGGCCTCTCACTCAACAATAGAGGTGGAGGTTGGAGCAGAATCCGGCTGAATATTTAGACATCTGCTTCACCTTTTCCTCTCAATTTGCTTATGTAGACAGATCTTTCTGAGGATTCAGCTGTGTGCTTCTTCCTGCTCCCGGGAACTCTGGGCATAACCAGAAAACTCTAAACCATATTCATTTTTAACCTCATTGGTCCAAGTTTCAAAGGATTTTCATTTCACCTGTGAGATATTCTAATCCATCTGCTTCCTTCTTCTGGAAAGTTCCATGAGTTCTCTCAACCAGACAGCATCCTATTTAGGAGCAATTTTACTGAACCTGCTGAGTTCTGATAACTTGAAAGGGAGAATTTGGCTCACTCAGGCTATTCAAAACATTGTGAAAGAAAAAGCCAAACGTAGGGATTTTCAGTCATGACAAATAACTGAGGGTTTTTGCTGAGTTTGTCCATCACACATGTGCAGGACTCAGTGGCCTTTGTAGGTAAATACGCACATCTATCTGCCTGTGAGCACGTGTGTGTGGAGAGGAAAGGGACAGTGTTGGTAAGAGCCAGGGCTGTGCATTTTCTTTGAACCCTATCAGTTATCACTTAGGCGACTGGGGTTCTTGGACAGATAGGTTGGTGGACCATCGTGTTCTATAATCCTAAGGGAGAATGTAGGAGAATGAATTTCAGTAATCAGTTTAAAATAAGCCTTGGGACAAGCAGATATGAGCTAAATACCAGTATGACTTATTTTCAGCTAATCCCCTTGGGAGAGAGCTGGGTCCCTGAGAAAGATGAATCTCTGAATAGTTGTCAAAGCTTTGCATGGTTTAAGCAGGAAAGCTATGGGCTGCAAAGCACCATGTAGATGACAAAATGAGCAGGTGCAACAGAGGGGAAGAGCACAGGCAAGACTTGAAGGAGTTGCACAAAGCATCCAGCCAGGGTGCCTGTGCCAGGTCTTCTGAAACTGGGTCAGCCTCTTCATGAGAGCCCGACAGTGAAAGGAAGGGGCTCCTCCACTGACTAAGGTCAGGGGAATGGGCATCTGCTCATCGGGTGCAATCTTTGGGCCTGAGAAGGTCACTGTCAATGCCATCCCCACATTCCTTCCCAATTAGTCTGCCAATGCTCTATATTCATAATTAGAAATTGTATTTTTAGATCTTCTTCCATAGGGGCCTCTAATCTACCCTAATGTAGAAGTCCCTTGAATTGCAGCCACCGAAAAGATAAAGAGGGACCTGATAGATAATAGCACGACAGGAAAATGGGCCAACAGGAAGGTGATACGATGCCAAAGATATATTTCACCTACATCACAACTTTGCTTAAAACAAGATTGAAGATGCCTCATTTTGTAGACATGAAAATAAGCACTGACTTAAATCAGATTATGAAAGGCACTTGGGTTGACATACTAAGAATCATGAAGAAGGCTTACACCAGTGGTTCTCGACCTTGAATGTGCATAATAGCCATTTGGAGGGTTTCATACAATCTCATACAATGACTTAAAAGTATTCCTTCTGCTTCTATCCTCTGAAAGAGATAATATAGAACTGGTATAATTTCTTCCATAAATGTTTGGTAGAATTCACCAGTGAACACATTTGGGTATGGTGCTTTCTCTTTTTGGAAGGTTATTAATTATTGATTCAATTTCTGTAGTTGATATAGGCCTATTCAGATAGTCTATTTCTTCTTGTGTAACTTTTGGCAGATATGTCTTTCAAGAAATCTGTTCATTTAATTTAGGTTATCAAATTTGTGGGCATAGAGTTGTTCAATTTTCCTTTACTATCCTTTTATTTTCCATGGGATCTGTAGTAATGTCTCCTCTTTAATTTTTGTTATTAATAATTAGTGTCCTTTCTCACTTTTGCTTATTTAGCCTGGTAGGGGCTTATCAATTTTATTGATCATTTCCAAGAATCAACTTTTGGCTTCACTGATTTTCTGTTTTCAATTTTATTGACTTTTGCTCTAATTATTATTTTCTTCTTTATTTCTAGTTTCCTAAGGTAGATACTTAGATCACTGATTTTATATATTTCTTCTTTTCTATATGATTACATATTCATTTTCTATATGATCACATATTCATTTAATACTATAAATTTCCCTCTTAACACTGTTTTCAGTTTTTACTGCATCTTCAAAATTATGATCTTAAGCTTTCATTTTCATTTAGTTCAAAATAATCTTAAAACTATGGTATAATTGACATATGAAATATATAGTTTTAGGTGTACAGCATACTGATTTGATACTTGTATATATTGTGAAATGATCACTACAATAAGTCTAATTGACATCTGAGTTCAAAATATTAAATTTTTTGGACTAAGTGTCATTTAGAAGTGTGCTGCTGATCTCCAGGTATTTGGAAATTTTCCAGTTATCTTTCTGTTATTGATTTCTAGTTTAATTCCATTGTGGTCTGAGAGCAGACATTGTATGAATCTATTTTTTAAAATTTGTTAAGATGTATTTTATGACCCAGAATGTGATGTATCTTGGTGAGCTTGAGAAAAATGTATATCATACTGTTGTTGGATAGTCTATAAGTATCCATAATATCCATTTGATTGATGGTATTGTTAAGTTCAACTATATCCTTCCTTACCTCATCTTCTGCCTGACAGATCTGTTCATTTTTGAGAGAGGGGTGTTGAAGTCTCCAAATATGATAGTGGTGTCATCTATTTCTTCTTGCAATTTCATCAGTTTGATGCTCTGTAGTTAGGTGCATACACTTTAAGAATTGTAATATTTTCTTGGAGAACTGACCCCTTTATTATTATGCAATGCCCTGATAACTTTCCTTACTGGGAAGTCTGCTCTGTTTGAAACTAACATAGCTACACCTGATTTCTTTTGATTCATGTTAGCATGGTATATTTTTTGCATCTATTTACTTTTAATCTATATATGTCTTTATATTTAAAATGGTGTCTGTAGACAAACATAGTTGTGTTGTGTTTTCTGATCCACTCTGACAATCTCTGTCTTTTAATTGGTACATTTAGACCATTGACATTCAAAGTGATTATTGATATAGTTGGATTAATATTTACCATATTCATTACTGTTGTTCATATATTGCCTTTGTTATTTGTTTCTATTTTTGCCTTCCACTCTTTTTCTATCTTTTATGTTTTGTTTTATTTATTTTTTGCCTTTTGTGGTTTTAATTATTTCATGATTCCATTTTCTCTCCTTTCTTAGCAATACCAGTTATGCTTCTTTTTTTAAGTGGTTGCCCTAGAGTCTGCATATACATTTACAATGAATCCAAGTTCATTCTCAAATGATACTATACCACTTCACAGTAGACTAAGTATCTTAGAATCTTAATCCCTCCCTCCAGTCCCTTGTATCATTGCTCTGATTCATTTCATTTATATATGTAAGCATACATAAGTATACATATGTAATATATACATAAGCATACATGATTGAATACATTGCTGCTATTATTATTTTTAGATCAAATAAAAATATGAAAAATAAAATTTTTATTTTACCTTCACTTATTCCTTCTTTGATGCTCTTTCTTTCTTAATATATATTCAAGTTTCTAACTTATATTCATTCCCTTTAAAGAACTTGTTTTAACATTTATTGCAAGGCAGGTCTACTGGCAACAAATTCTCTCAATTTTTGTTTGTCTAAGAAAGCCTTTATTTCTCCTTCACTTTTGAAGAATAATTTTACAAGAAACAGAATTCTAGGTTGGTAGTTTTTTCTCTCTCCACACTTTAAATATTTCACTCCACTCTCTTCTTTTCTTGCATGATTTCTGAGAAATCAAATGTTAAGTCTTATTTCTGTTCCTTTATAGATATGACATTGTTTTCCTTTCCTTCTTTCAGAATTTTTTATTTATCTTTGATTTTCTGTAATTTGAAAATGATATGCAGTGGTATAGAGTTGTGGTGTATTTTTTTTATTTATTTATTTATTTATTTATTTATTTTTGCCATTTATGCTGCTTGGTGTTCTCTGAGTTTTCTGGATCTGTGCATTGGTGTCTGACATTCATTTTGGGTGAAATTCTCAGTCATTACAATTTCAAATATTTCTTCCATTCCTTTCTCTCTTCTCCTTCTAGTATTTCCATTATACATATGTGACACCTTTGCAGTTGTCACAAAATACTTGGATATTCTATTCTGGGTTTTTCTTTTCAGTCTTGTTTTTTTTTTCCTTTTTAGTTTTGAAGACTTTATAGATACATCTATCTTCTACCTCAGTCTTTCCTCAGCTACATCCAGTCTACTAATAGGTCCATTAAATCCATTTTTTTTTTCCATTTCTGCTACAGTGTTTTTGCTCTCTAGCATTCCTTTTCAGTTCTTTATTTATATTTCAGAGAGGAAGGGAGAGGGAGAGAGAGATAGAAACATCAACGATGAGAGAGAATCATTGATTGGCTGCCTCCTGCATGCCCCACACTAGGATCGAGCCTGCAACCTAGACATGTGCCTTGACAGGGAATCAAACTGTGACCTCCTGGTTTATAGGTCGACACTCAACCACTGAGTGGGCCTCCACTTTTTTTTTTAATGTGGAAAAACGTATTCCATTTTCATTTTCAGACAACTTTGGAACTTCCATCGCAGTTTCATCCTCTTGGTGACAGAGAATCTCCCTGTTACCTGCCTTTGATGTAAGTATGTAGACTTCTGGACAATGTGTGTGTGGGGGGGGGGGGCGCAGGGAGAGGGGGGTTATTTATACCTATGTGGGAGGGGCTTAGGAGCAGTTATCTGGTGGAGAGGATGGTGGTACTGTATGGTGGAAGGAGAGGTCACTCAGAGGCTCTAAGATTAACACAGTTTTTACCTGAAATGTTTCTGTTTGTTAAAAATGGCAATGTTGCCCTAGCTAGTTTGGCTCAGTGAATAGAGTGTTGGCCTACAGACCTAAGGGTCCCGGGTTTGATTCCGGTCAAGGGCACCTACCTTGGTTGCAGGCTCCTCCCTGGCCCAGGCCCTGGTCAGGGCGTGTGCAGGAGGCAACCAATCAACGTGTTTCTCTTACATTGATATTTCTCTCTGTCTTTCCCTCCCTCTTCTACTCTTCCTAAAAATCAATGGAAAATACCCTCGGGTGAGGATTAACAACAACAAAAATGGCAATGTTCTCTAAAGATGCTTTTATACTCACTAAGTGAGATTTTGTTTTTTGTGCTTATCATGGTTATTTTTGTCATATTTATCTGTGGATGCTTGGTGACTAATGAAGATAATTGGGGAAGATTATCTTGGGTTGTGATGGCACAAACTGCCTCTCTATGCCATCACAACCCAAGAAAAAATATACAAGTACTTAATGCTTCTTTGCTATGACTTCTTTAGTTCCCATGGACTTTTGCCAAGTTTGCATAAGTTTGGGAAAGGGCTCTCTCTCTTCTCCATGTGCCAAATAGAAAAGGTCACAAGAAGCCAGAATTACCATTAGCAAAGAAACTGGCACATCTGCTTGTGCTAAAACTTGTTCTGAGGGCAAAATCTGTTTTGTCAGCAACATAGTCTAAAGCTGGAAGTTAAGAAATGAGAAATCAGGTTGATTGCTGTTTGTCGTTGAAATAGCCACAGTGACACAGGATAAGGGTCACCTTCCCTTGGCCTGTAATTGGCGACATCATTTCAGTGGGCATCTTAATATCCCACCCCGTGCTCGGCATGTGTCACTTGTCTCTTACGTATGGCTGCCACATATTATGGTGTTGATGCTATGTTATCAAAGAGAAAACAGAATTTTGTCCTTATGAAATAAGTAAACCATCAAATCAATGGCAGTTATTTCTCAGAAGTGGCACTATAAATGGTTTTTGCTCTCTTCTTCAAATTTATTGTCAATTTTTCTACATGAAATATTTCAATTTTATTATCAGAACATTTATTTCAAAGATATAACGGAGTGAAATAGAAATTTATTAATTAGCTTTTTAAAAAAGTATTTTCTGAGTAGCTTCTATGTGCCTAGGTTCTACTAGTTATAAATCAGGGGAAACAAGTGGTGAACACAGTGAAGGGTCAGTGAATATGAGTGGTAAGTGATAAGGTATTAGCTGTATAGAATGGACAACAAACGCCCAATCTTGAAAAAAATGGTTGGCTGATAATCACGACTGAAAAGTTAAGTTTTCCCATTCGGTTGGCTTGACAAAACACAAGAAACACTCTCATTATAAAGGGGAATGGCTATCACCAATAACAGGTGTTGGAGAGGTTGTGGAAAAAGGGAATCTTCATTCACTGCTGGTGGGAATGTAGACTGGTACAACCATTATGGAAAGCAGTCTGGTGATTTCTCAAAAAATTGAGACCCAGCAATCCCGCTCCTGGGTATATACCTGAAAACCTCGAAAGCATGTATTTTCAAAGATATATGCACCTCTGTGTTTATTGCAGCATTATTCACGGTGGCCGGGACATAGAAACAACCAAAGTGTCCTGTGATAGAGGACTGGATAAAGAAGATGTGGCACATATACACAATGGATACTGCTCAGCCATGGGAAAAGATGAACTACTGCCATTTGCAACAACATGGATGGACCTTGAGAACATTATGCAAAGTGAAATAAGTCAGTCAGAAAAAGCTAAGAACCATATGATTTCACTCATATGTGGGATATAAAACTGAAACTTGTGAACACAAACAGCACTGTGGTTGCCAGAGGGAAGGGAGTGGGGAGAAAAGGGGATCCTAATATAAGGTGACAGGAGAAGATTTGACTGTGGGGGGTGGGTGCATGGTGCAATATACAGATCTTGTAACCAAGAAACCCACACCTGAAACCTATATGTTCATGTTGACCAATGTCACCCCAAGAAATTTAATTTAAAAAAAAGGGAATGGCCCTGGCTGGTGTGGCTCAGAGGCAGAGCATCGGCCCGCACTGTGAAGGGTCTTGGATTTGATTGACAGATTCCCAGCCAAGGGCACGTACGTGGGTTGCAGGTTCCTTCCCTGCCCCGAGTCCAGCAGCCAATAGATGTGTCTCTTACATTTATGTTTCTCTCTTTCTCTCTCTCTCTCTCCCTCCCAATCTCTCTCCCTTCCTTCCACTCTCCCAAAAAAATCAATGGAAAAAAATATCCTCGGGTGAGGATTAACACAAAAAAGGGAATGTATTCTTTTTTGAAGAAAAGAACTCTTCTTTCTAGAACCCAGGAATCACAATGGTTAGTACCCAGTCATTTCTAACCAGCGTTTCCCTTATCATGGCTCTCTGCTGTTCAAAACAACAGGTTTTGCTAAAGCCTATGACTCAGCTTTGGCTGCCTTTTTGAAGTATCCAGTGTGTGCACAATTTACATCTAAATTTACAGTCTCACTAGGGAAAGGAAGCAATAATGTCACACTCCACTTACTTAAAAATATGTTGGCAGTGCTCCATTAAATCATAAAGACAAGCTAATTTAAAGACTCTGGCCTGCTCAAATACCAACAAAGTCCCAGTCAATTTCAGGCTCTGCCTTAGCCAAAACATACATCAAAAGGGCAATAATTTTATATTAGGTAATTGTTATAAATTAGTCTATTTACTGCCTTTACAGTTGACTGGTTTTTTCCTTTCAATGATACCACTCTCATTGGCAGAGAAAGGAGGCATGCTTATTGAACAGAGCTAAATAGTTTTGCAGTCTGGAAAGGAAAGATGAGTAGGTAGATTGAGAGTCAATGTTAGACTACGAGGCACATTTTGTAAAAAAAAAAATCATTCAGGAACTGACAATAAAAGAGGTTTATTCTTCATTAATAGGACTGTTGCCTTGGCAACTCACATAAGTATTTACAGCAGCCCTGGTGCACAGTTCTGACGCTAAGACAGCTCTAATGTGTCCTTGCTGCAGCTAAGCCTGGAATCTCCCATTATGCATCTCAGATGCATTTTTGGTCCAGTGATCTCAACACCCAACCAACTCCACCCAAAACACGTCAGATCCACCCCCAAATAGGCAATTTAAACAAATTTTTTGGTAAGTCAAAATGAAAACCGGAGATCAATGGTTTTCTTTCGTAAAAAGAAAAAAATGATTTATATAAGGAAATATAGCTTTGCTTTTATTTTCCTGCTTATCCAGCAGAGGGCAAAGTATTTTTTAAAAAGAAATGCCATGAATGTTACTGTGCATTCAAATCATTTCCCTAAAGTCCTTTTTTCCTAGTTTGTAATGATTACCACATAGCCTAAAGAATGTTTAGACACTGCAAGTATATGAATTAGTACAATGCGTGTGTCGGGGAGAGAGGGGTGGAGACAATAAATATTAGGGAGCGCTTGCCATTGACCTAGCACACTTCCTATTCTAGGAATTTGCCTTGAGGAAATAACTGTACAATATGAAAGGTTTTCAAAAGAAAATGCTTGCAATTGTATTCCTAATAGGGGAAAATTTGAAAATATCAAATGTCACTAATTTTTAATATTATTGTAAATAGTATTAGATGATCATCATTGCAGGGAAAAGGCCAGGGTGAGGCTAGGCAGGAGCCCAGGTGTGCTCCCTGTCAGGGTCACATCCTGGGGCCTCCCTAGTCTGGGCCCTGCATAAGTGTATACCAGTATACATCATCTCACCTACATACAGTTTTGATTGTGTAAATCAATTATGGTGTAACCTTACTATGCAGTCATTAAAAATAATGTAGACCTCAACTTACTGACATGGGAAGATACTCAGAATATTTGGTCTAAGTTAAGCAAACAGGGTACAAAAATTGAATGTGCAGAGAAATTTGCAAAATCTATAATAATAAAACCAATCATTCTAATTAAAAAAAAACAAATAATTGTTGCAATTTATATTGTAAAACATCAAAGATTTGAAAAAGTTATAAAACAGTGAGCATTTCTTAAGACATAGGAATAGAAAATAAAAGAACCCACTATTGTTTAAGTACATTGGCTTTTCTGATGGATGTGAATATTGTTACAAGTTTGTAATCTGGAAAAAACTATTCCCCTAAATTAACTTCATTTTCAAATTCAATCATTGTGTAGCTACAAAACATTTGGCAGTTTGGCCCCTCTCCAAATCTCTTATTTGTTTTTCTAACACTTAAGGTATCTAAAGAATTTATCAACATGTTTAAACCAAATCTTTTGATGTAGGAAGTTAGAATTTCCTGGTTGATGAGTCTTGGGTCTACACAAGGGAAGAACAGTTGACGGTTCCAAGACCGCTCCGAAATACTAGAGACAACAGGCACTCCTTATTCTAGAGTGCACTGCGACTCTAAGCATTGTCCTTCCACTTGGGTATTGAAGCCATTCTCTCATTTAACGGCCATGCACATACACATATGCCTTGTGTCTCCAAGGAGGTAATGCGTTCTTGAGGACTACACCAGTGGGTGCCTTACACAACAGGGCCTTTCTTACAACAGAAGCTCAGTAACGACTGCTTAGTAATGAATCACTTAAATGATTAGAAAGCAGTGGTGTAGTAGAGAACCTGTGGGCTTTATATCTTCAGACAGACTTGAGACATAATCCAACTCTGCCCCTTACTAGCTGCAGGGCCATAAGAAGTTACCTGACCTTTCTGAGTCTTGGCTTCTTTATCCCGAATGTTACCTACCTAAGGGTGCTCCTAATAATTTAGTGAAGCAATGCTTGTCAATAGCTGGCAAAGTGCCTGGCACACAGCAGGCCCTCAATAAATATTAGTTTTCTCTCCTCTTCTTTGCAATGGCCTCTTTTACTAATATGAAAAGTGAAAATAAGGCAGGAAAATAAAGTTGATCCCTACTGATGATAAAATTATCTATGAATCAGATTTTGTTCATTCAACAATGATATCTACCCCACATCAATCCATCTATACTGAGATCTTCCCGTGAAGAGTTGTTGCTGAAATAGTGGATCCCCACGTCCCTATGATTTCCCAGGCAGCTCAGAACCCTGACGACTAGGGTGCCCTACAGCCACGCTGCATGGGATGACACCACCTGGTGCCTGCATTTACCCACGTGTCTTTTGCTGTTCAGTGAACTCCCTTCCATGCAATACCTTGATTCCAAGATTTTTTTTTTCTTAAAGTACCCTTTCCCCTTCATCTAGTGATAACAGTAAACACATACTTGTAAAAATTTCAAAAGACATGGGTGTTAGGAGGTAAAAGCTTTCAGTAAGTCCTCCTATTAAAAATGACTATTGTCAGCAATTCAATGAGTACTGTTCCAGACTTCATTTTTAATAAGGGTGAACCTTTTAAAGTGTACATATGATCTCTTTGCTCTCAATTCCTGCTTAGTTGTCCTCAGAAAATCTTTTTCTGCTTTTTTAAATCCCATTTGTGAATTCCAACGTTATTCCTGTTTTTTTAATTAAATCTTTATTGTTCAGATTATTACATTTGTTCCTCTTTTTTTCCCACCATAACTCCCCTCCACCTAGTTCCCCGCCCCACCCTCCGTCCTCACTCCCCACCCACTGTCCTCATCCATAGGTGCACGATTTTTGTCCAGTCTCTTCCCGCATCTCCCACACCCCTTTCCCCCCCAAGAATAGTCAGTCCATTCCCTTTCTATGTCCCTGATTCTATTATAATCACCAGTTCATTCTGTACATCAGATTATTTATTCACTTGATTCACTTGTTGATAGATGCATGTTTGTTGTTCATAATTTGTATCTTTACCTCTTTCTTCTTCTTCCTCTTCTTAAAGGATACCTTTCAGCATTTCATATAATACTGGTTTGGTGGTGATGAACTCCTTTAGCTTTTCCTTATCTGTGAAGCTCTTTATCTGACCTTCAATTCTGAATGATAGCTTTGCTGGATAAAGTAATCTTGGTTGTAGGTTCTTGGTATTCATCACTTTGAATATTTCTTGCCATTCTCTTCTGGCCAGCAAAGTTTCTGTTGAGAAATCAGCTGACAGTCGTATGGGTATTCCCTTGTAGGTAACTGAGTTTCTTTCTCTTGCTGCTTTTAAGATTCTCTCTTTGTCTTTTGCTCTTGGCATTTTAATTATGATGTGTCTTGGTGTGGTCCTCTTTGGATTCCTTTTGTTTGGGGTTCTCTGCGCTTCCTGGACCTGTAAGTCTATTTCTTTCACCAGGTGGGGGAAGTTTTCTGTCATTATTTCTTCAAATAGGTTTTCAATATCTTGCTGTCTCTCATCTTCTGGCACCCCTATAATTCTGATGTTGGTACGCTTGAATCTGTCCTTACACTCCTTACACTATCTTCGTATTTTCGGATTCTTTTTTCATTTTGCTTTTCCGGTTGGGTGTTTTTTGCTTCTTTGCATTTCAAATCTTTGACTTGATTCTTGCGCTCCTCTGGTCTGCTGTTGGGTGTCTGCATAATATTCTTTATTTCAGTCAGTGTATGCTTAATTTCTAGTTGGTTCTTTATCACAACATCGAGGGTCTCACTAGATTTCTTGAGGATCTCACTACATTTATTGGTGGTTTCTAGAAAATTATTGAAAGACCTTAAAAGTGCGTTTTTTAGCTCTATATCCTCCATTTCTGTCATGTTTCTCTGTCTCCGCATTTTTTAAGCTTTCTTGGTGCACCCCCTTGTGGTCTTTGTGCGCAGTCTTGTTGTAGTTAAGCCTTGATGGTTGTCAGCAATACTGGGGGTGATTTGCCCTCCAGGCTAACTGGCTATGAGAGTCAGCTGTGTCTGCAGTGGGAGAGCTTCTGTGCTGGATCTCTAGGGCAGTGCTAATCTAGCGTTTGCCTGAGGCTATCCAGCAAATGCCTCTGTGCAGGGCTTGGGAGGGGCGGGTCCCTGGGGATCTACAGGGCGGGCGGAGCGAGCAGTTATGGCTGCTCTCAGTTCCATCCCCAGGGGCTCTGCCACTCACAGTCTCAGCATCCGCTGCAAACCTTGGAGAGAAGGCTGCCTTCGATTTGCGACCGAAGCCAGACAGTCCCGCTTCTCCCATTTGAGTCTGGGTCCCTAGAGACCTGCCCGGATCTGGAGCTCAGAGTCTGAAACTCCCTCCTGATTGAAAACAACAACCGCACCTTCCGCCACCAGCCTGCTCCACATGCACTCCACACCTTAGTATTTCACTTCAGCACTGCGCCTCCTCTGAGTCTCGGTATGTTATTCTCTTTCCTCCTAGTTGTAGAACTTCCATTCAGCCAGCTTTCCTGTGGTTCTGGATGATGTCCGTTCTGTCTTTTAGTTGTATTTTTGAAGTGGTTGTTCGAGGCAGCAAACTCCGGCGTTAACCTATGCCGCCATCTTGGTTCCCCAACGTTATTCTTATAATCAAAGGAGTGTGATATACACTCATAAGGAAAAAAAATCCTAAGTTTGGTAGTGAATGTAGAAATAGGCCCGATATCAGCTAAAAGTATAAATAATCTGTACAGAAATCATTATTTATTTATTTATTTATTTATTTATTGATCTTTCTCTAATTAAACTCACACTCTCTCAGGCACCAGCATTCATGATAAACTACGGTTTTTCATTTAGTGCTATCATTTTCCTGCTTCATTTAAATAAAAGCAGAGTGGAAGAATTTTTCTAACATTCTGCATTACATAAGTGCTGCTCAAAAAACCTTTAGTGAAGGTATTTATTTTTAATTTTTCATCTGTCACAGACTAATACTTTTATAAAATAAATTAAAGAGCATCACTAGAAACATGAAATGAAAACCAGATAATAGGTTTAACAGACTTAAAATGACTCTGTTAGATTGTTATAAGAATTCCAGTCTTACTCACAATTTCTGTACTTATCTTGTGGTGAACCATTAGCAGAGACTTTGTAGACAGCAGTGGTCTGTGTCCTATAAATGGAGTAATGCTTTTCTGTATCTTTGTGTAAAAACTGAGCCACCCATCTCTTACATTAGGTCTATGGGCAAATGTCTTCCAGGTTTCTAAGAACTAATTTGTGAATGAACTTTGGGGTAGGATCCCCAATTAAAAGTTTGGGACTGTCTGTATTTGGATATATTTAGACAAGCTACTGAATTTTTCCCCACTTTCTACCCAGATGTTTAAAATTATATAAATACAGGTAAAGACTCTTGAAACCAGGGAGAATAAATTGTTGGAAATACGCAGTGAAGTCCCAGACAAATATTTAATTTCCCAACTGGCCCTTTCAGACTCCAAAGTTATTTCTTGCCTGATTACCATCATTCTGAATGCTAATGATAGAAGGGGAAAGCATCTGCCAAAACCCAATCCAGACAGAAACACCAAACAAAATTCGATTTCTCTTTTAATGTGACCTTTAGTTTAAAATACATACATAAGGTTCAGAAAAATATCCTGTCTCCTATAGAGCTCATGGGATGTCTACTGGCAATGACTACGTTAATATATTGATGGATTTTCACGTCACTTATGAATTCTCATTTAGCTTTCTGAAGATGTCTTGGAGCTCTAGACTGTCAATGGCTCACTTTCCTTAACTACAAAACAAGAATGAGAATGAAGGAAATAAGGGAAGTACTAGATTAATTGTCAGAGCTATGATAAATTCAGGGTGTGTGTGTGTGTGTGTGTGACTGTGTGTGTAAACAAAAATCTATAGTCTATATTTCTTCCTATTTCATTTGCTACTTCATGACTTAAAAACCTGGCCTTGATTTTTTTTGAACTGTTAGTCTAGGGTCGGCAAACTCATTAGTCAACAGAGCCAAATATCAACAGTACAACGATTGAAATTTCTTTTTGAGAGCCAAATTTTTTAAACTTAAACTATATAGGTAGGTACATTGTTATTAACTTAATTAGGGTACTCCTAAGGCTTAGGAAGAGCCACACTCAAGGGGCCAAAGAGCTGCATGTGGCTCGCGAACCGCAGTTTGCCGACCACGGGTCTAGGGCATTACTTGATTCAAATTGTCAGCCATAGCATATCCATACATCCACTGATTCCATAATTCATTATAGAATTGATTCATGCATTTAAACATTTGTTTTCATTCATTCACTTAGCAAACATATATTAACCATTTACTATGGGCACAGTGCTGGACACTGAGAGGGCCAGAGGAAAACAACATACTCCTGGAACCTTGAAATAAAACCCAGCACTCAACATGTGGGCCCCCAAAGGTAAAGCATACTACCTCTATTGCATATTCATCTGTTTTAACTAAAGCAGTTGAAAGTATCAGCATTCCAAGTACCTTACTATTTAAACTATTCACTTTGCCAAGTGTTTTCTGAAAGGGGAAGGATTTCTATTGCCAATGCACACGAGTGATAAGTTACTAATTCATTGAATACCGTGTTTTCTTTTACATTACCAACACATCTTATATTTAATATAGTAAAAAGTTACTTGCAGTGTCTTATAAAATGTATAATGCTATGTTTTAAAGCTTGCAGTGTTAAACCACAATCTAAATACAACTAGAAAGTGAAAAAATATACTACAGGTGAGAAAGCATATCTTGTTCTTGCCTTATGCACACTGACAAATTTGCAAACACATTTCTTACAATTAGAGTGACCCTTGGGTCAGAGCTCTCATATATTTGACCAAGACTGTTTTTTCTCATGTGTTGCTAATACAGAATTCTGAGCAATACGTAGGTGAATGATGCATATGCACATGTGCATGCGTGTGCATGTGTGTGTGCATGTTTTGTGGAGATAGATGCATGAATATAAATAACAAGATAATCTAAATGAAGTCAAGCCATTACTTTTAGACAAATATTAATTTTCAGACACTGAAGCAGCCTCTAGGCAAACAATTAAATAATCCCAAAGTCTAGATAAAAAAACAACAACAAATGTTCCAATTATTGGCATAGTTTTAGAAGGAAGGAAAGATAGGGAAAAAGAAACAGGCAAGAAAAAGGGAAAGGAAGCGTGTTTTGCAGTACTGGGTGTCATGGCTAACATTGGGAAACGATCCTCTAAAAGGGTCTTTCTAGGGAGAAAAATCTTCGGAAAAAAGTTGCTGGTTACCCTCAGGAACTCCTGGCATGGACTGAGCTGTAAATCCTTGCTGTGCTTTTTTGTAGAGCAACGCCATTCATCTGCGACTCAATAGTCTACATTTTTTCATAGGTGCAGGCTAGCGGGTGGGTGACATGGCTTATCTCCAGCAACTGCAGCCTGGGTCAGCTCAAAATGCACCGCCGCATCATTGGGCCCTTCTATTTTGCTTATGCCAGGGAACACAGAAAAAAGAAGGAAAGTCAGGATTGATGATTTACCACAGGTTTCCTTAGAAGGTTCCCTTTAAGAAGCCAAAAGGAAAGCACTCAGGTAGATGAAAGCTTGGCAAAAGCACACTGACTGTCCAGGAAGAAAAAAAAGGCAGGTATCATCTTAACCTGAGAAATTAATGGAACCATAATCACTGTTTCAGCAACATATTTTAGTGACATATTTTATTTTTGGTAGAGTAAATGGGGCAATCCTGGTGGTTACTGATGTCTGGTGGCCCTTCAAGAGATGTTTAGATTCCAAGTCCAGTTTCTCATGAGCCTGTGCCCAACGCTCTAATGTGCTATGAAGCTAGAATGCTCGATGAAACCGACAGGAATTATAGGCCCTAAAAACAAACATTCTTAAATAGAAAAGTGGTCACAAGGATGTCCAACTAAGGTCAATGACTTAGCAGGAGATGGGCTGTGAGTCAAAGTATATGTTTAGTAGCAAATTATGTATTCAGTGCTGAGAATAAAAATTTTACACATTCTTGGGAAGAAATGATAACAGAGGCTGATATATCTGTGAAGTTTCTGAATTCTGCAAATATGGTGCAACAGCTCAAGCTGAGACAAGGTCAGTGTGATGAGGCAGAAGTGAAGTCCCAGGAGGGATGGAGTTCATCTGTCCTGGAGGTCACCATTTTCCCTATTGCCTCACTCAAGACACATGAAAGACACGACTTACAGTGATGTTCCACCCTCTCCCCAGCCCTTGTGCCTGAGCCAAACATCATAATGAGCTTTCTTCATGTGGTGGAAATTTGGTAAGGGGAAAGGTAAGTCCAGTTACCGACAAAGGTGTTGGGAGACACAGCTGCTCAGCAGGTCCTGGCTCTGCCCTCAGGACACGGTGCTCCATTCAACACCTCACCTACATCACCTAACCTCTCTAGCTTGCAGTTTCCTTCTCTGAAGGAAGAAGGAGAGGAAAAAGGGAAGGAAGGAAAGGAGGGAGGGAGGGAGGGAGGGAGGGAGGGAGGGAGGGAGGAAGGGAGGGAGGGAGAGAGAAAGAAAGGAAGGAAGGAAGGAAGGAACGAAGGAAGGAAGGAAGGAAGGAAAGAACAGAGAGAGGAAGGAGGGAAGAAGGGAGGAAGGAAGGAAAAGGAGGAAAAGTAAAAGGGGCTATATATTGGAATGTATGATTTATAAGTTATTTCATCTCAAATAACTCTGACTATTGTAACTGGCTCAGACAGTAAGAAAGGAGGTTCCCAATTTAAAGCCTGTATGAAATCTAGAAGCAGAATTCTTTATACAAGTCATATTTTAGAGCCCTGCCTTTTGGAGAATGTAAAAGACATACAGATCCTTTGGGCTTGAAATCGCCAAGGCATCTACCTCTAGTTATAATAAAAACAAATGTTAAAGTTAAAACAATTAGCAGGAAACCAGAAGTTAATGGGAGACCAACTTGGCTGAAGGCGAGCAGGAGAGTGAGGAAAATGTGCAGAATGGGCTGTTTTGCTGAGTCAAAACTTGTGCTTCTGATGTTTTTGTGTGTGTGGAGGCAGGAGGGTGCCTGTGTAGACCCAGATCATAAAGCACCAACATTACAAATGGTCACTTTATAAATGAGTATAAATTACCCATAGATGTTTTCTAAAATCAAAGGCAGAATACAAAAAGAATGAGTCAAACAAGTGTGCATTTATGTATTAATGATTTCTGAGATAAGGTTCTTAATTGTCCCAGAAATAAGGTCCATGTAAAGAAGTGACAACCTGTAAGACCAAGAAGAACAGACTCATGGCGACCTCGGATCTTTTTAAAGGTAGGAGTCTGACTTTCTGCTGTAGCCTGGGAAAGCAGGATGCTATTTCGTCTTCAGTGTTCTGTGTATCCTTTCCCGGACATGCTTCCTCTGCTTGCTTTGCATGTCAGATGGTTGAGGTGCTTCCCCTGGCCCAGCTCAAGATGCTTCTTATAATGATGTGCTGCTGCCCTATCTCAAGCTTTTCAACTGGAAACCAAACTGTCCCCTCAGGCTTTAATGCCCAGGCAGCGGGTGAGTCACTCCAAGGGGCTGTGAGAGCCGAAAGGTCCTTGGAAGTGAGGTGTCCAGCCTTATGACTGAGCAGGTCAGGGGACGAGCTCAAGGTCATGCCATAAAAAGCACAGCCAGCTCTAAATTCCAAGTACGAACTGCCAGTGCTCCTCAGAGGAAGATACTGCTTATTCTGCCACCCTTTGAACTTGTTACCTAGCCAGCCTAGTATAAACTGAACAAAACATTTTGTAAAGGGTTCAAATAAATGACAAAGACTAGGAGCATCTAGAATAATGATGGTGACCCACCAAAAGTGCAGCTACAATAATGGTCTAAAAGGGTTCGTCCTTTATAAAATCAGGGAACTCAATTGTGCAATGTGGTTTAATCAGACCATGCTTACGTATGTTATACCTCTCAGTTGTTTCTTTCTTATCCATTTTAATCAAAATAGTAAACAAATGTTCCAGACTTCCAGAAGCATAAATTCTATAAATTTCCAAAAAGGGTTTGAGTTAGGAAGAGCCATACGATTTGCAGCTGTTTCATGATTTCCAAATCAGTTAGAAATAGACCCGAGATTAGTTCCATATAGCATGAAAAACAACAAGATAGCTTTGCTAAAAAAATCATATTTGTCCACTTAAGGATAAATGATGTCTGACCTAGGGCTTGGTATTACATAGGCCCAGTTCCTAGAGAATCCTTTGCTGTGACATTGAGGGCTGTGTATACTCTAAACATCTATTATAAAATTATGCGTTGTTTATTCTTTCTTAAAAGGGGTGCAAGCTTTGTCAGTGGTCCTGGGTTGAAAAGTAATTCGAATAAGCCCTTTGGTTTATGTTGCATACAAGAAGGCTTTACAAGATCTAATCTTTGCTAAACCTGTTATGTTCTTCGGTTCAGCAGAGCTTCCTAATTGTAGCTATTAGTTCCCCCTTTTTGTGGTCTGTTCTGTCAATAGACTATTGAGTGTTCAGTAAATTAAGCCCAACCAGCAGCCAACACATCGAGACAGACGTTAAATCATAGCTTGGCTGCCCGTATTCATTATTAGGATCTGTGAAACAGCTTTTAAGTGCAGGGACAGGATTTAACATGATGCACATTTGTGTCATTCTCAAATTTCCATACTGTACAATCAGGTATGTGAGGTTTTCTTTTTTTTCTCTCTAGGCAACAGGTGTGTTCTTGGAACAAAGTTCAACCCCCACTTCTGGCTTATGTGAAAGGCAGCAGCTGCAAGCTTACTGTCAACGACACATGGTTCTATAAGAGAGAAAAAATAAGGTACTTGTTCAGTGTATTAAAGTAATGGGCAGATGGATGATAGCTGCCTGTACTTTTCTTTGTCTTGTAGAATCAGAGTACAAACTTTCAGATAACAAGTGTATTTTTCTCTTTTTCTTTTCCATCTATCTCCCCTCCCTCACTCTTTTCCCCTTTGTCCCTCCCTCCCTCCCTCCCTTCCATCTTTCCTTCCTTTCTTCTCTATCTCCCTACCTTCCTTCTTTCCTTTTTAAAAAATATTATGTATTGATTATTGAGAATATTCCTTCATTTGAGTCATACTGTTTTCAGGCTAATGAGTGGAAAGAAGAAAAAAGTTTATATAATAAATCAAGCTATGCTTTGTTTATAACTCAACTTTGTTCTAAAAAGATTTTAAAGGAACTGTTTACTATGCAATTTGAAGAGACTTAGTATTCAAATGCTACATTTAAAAAAATAAAAAATTAGCTTGGCCAGCATGGCTCAGTGGTTGAGTGTTGACCTATGAACCAGGAGGTTACGGTTTGATTCCCAGTCAGGGCACATGCCCAGGTTATGGGCTTGAACCTAGTGTGGGGTGTGCAGGAGGCAGCCAATCAATGATTCTCTCTCATCATTAATGTTTCTATCTCTCTCTCCTTCTCACTTCTCTGAAATAAATAAAAATATATTAAAAATAAATAAATAAATGTACTTATCTATAGGCTCCATTATTATCTGGTAAAAAGCTTCTACGATGTAATACTGTAAACAATAAAAAAATAAAATAAAAGCTTCTATACAAAATTTTGTGAAATATTACTAATAAGAGTTATAATATACTATGTACCTCAGAAGTACAATGTCAGCATTAATTCATAGTAACAATGAAACAATAATTATCATGATTGTGTTCAAGCAAGTAAATGTTTGTCAATGACTCAAGAATCATTTTTAGTGTATTGGGGTAATAGTCCATTTTATATGTTATCTTTCAGGTACCATCACACCTTAGAATATAAGAAGCTCAGCCACTCTCTTACTGTATATGAGCTCGAGAACAGACCAGAGTAATTATATAGCTCTGTGATATATTTGAAGCAAACATATTTCACTACATAAACATTTCTAGAACTCATGTATGTTAGAACTTCCCCTCTTTAGTCAGTGGGTATTTCAACAGGAATATTTAATAAAAATAGATGTCATGAGAAGAGTCTTCATTTTTCGAAGACTCTTCTCAGATGTGTCGAACAAATTTGTTGCAAATGTGATAAGCTAAGCATCTATTCAATTACAGTCCTGGAACCTCTGGTAGAACTTGAGTCACCTGATCCCCTGGGAGACTGGTGTTGGGTGTTGCACATAATGTCTAATTGGGGAAGGAGCAACGTGAGAATCCCTTCTTATGTGTGATTTTTAACCCCAAACCACAACTTCATTCAATAATCAGATTTTATGCAAGTCTAATCTGAAAATGGTTTTGCCAGGACTGTCTCATTGCTGGGAAAGCTATAAGCAGATGGAGTTGGAATTCAATCCTCTTCGACAAACATAGGCAAAGGAAAAAGAAGAACCTGGTGATAAACTTGTAGGTTTTTAATTGGTTTGGCTATTGCATTAGATTTTCACTAAATGCATGCAAATAATGACTAGCCTTAGAGAGGATGCTAAACATTTAAATATGTATAAAAAGTGTCTAAAACTGGAAAGCGATCCTGGATATCATTAAAGGCTCTACTAACCCAGAGATCATCAAATTCTATGACTTTGCTTTCCTCAAGCTATACATATATATTTAATTGTAGTAAAAAACACATAGCATAAAATTTACCATCTTAACCATTCTAAGTGTACACTATAGTAGTGTTAAGTATATTCACACTGCTGTGCAACAGATTTCCAGAACGTTTTCTGAAGTTAGTTTGCATCACAAAACTAAAACTCTATACCCATTTAAAAAGTTCCAATTTCTCCCTCTCCCCACCCCTGGCAACCATCTTTCTACCTTCCATCTCCATGAGTTTGACCACACTAGATACGTTATAAATAGAATCACACAGTATTTGTCTTCTGTGACTGGCTAATTTCACTTAGCATAATATCCTCAAGGTTTATCTTTATTGTAGCATGTGTCAGAATTCCCTTCCTTTTTGTGGCTGAATAATATTCCCTTGTATACCACCTTGTGCTTATCCATTCATGGTCCACAGACACTTGGGTTGCCTTGTCTTTTGGCTGTTGGGAATAACGCTGCTGTTAGCATAGGTGTACAAATATCTCTTTGAGATCCTGCTTTTAATTCTTTGGGGCATATATCCAGAAGGGGAATTGCCGGATTGGATGATAATCCTACCTTTAATTATTTTGAGGAACCGCTATATTCTTTTCCATACCGGCCACACATTTGACACTCCCACTAGCAGTGCACCCACCTCCCACCATCTCCTTTCCTTGCCGACCGTGTTATCTTTCCGTGCAGGACAAGAGAGGAAAGTACTCACATGAGTCTCCACGTCGCCAGCAAGAATCCTACTCTTCTTTAAAAACTCCGCCACTGTGCTGTTCATCAGCTTATCAAAGGCTTCCACAGAGGGGGCCACACCTTTGGAGGAAGGACATGTTGTGATTCCCTGGTAGTTTAATGAACAGCTGGTACTGCTTTGCCATGGGGAATATGCAAGTTTAATATCACTCATCCATTTTCATTCTCTTCACTAAGTCATTCATTCCTTCAATCAGTGTTTATTACACACTTCTCAAGGGCTCAAGAAAACAATACTTCCCTATTTTTCATCCTCCCCAGTAAGCACTATCACCTTTCACTCAATTCTCCCGCAAACTCACGAGGTAAGGAGCACCACCACGGCTTTTCTGATCATAAATGAAAATGCAAAGAGAGCACGTGACTTGACCAAAGCCATATGCCACGTAAGAGGCAGATCCAAAACCGGAATCAAGCCTCATTCATCCACAGCCAGTGCACTTCCTTCTAGACCAGCGGTTGTCAACCTGTGGGTCGCGACCCCTTTGGGGGTCGAACGACCCTTTCACAAGGGTCGCCTAAGACCATCGGAAAACACAGATATAATTACATATTGTTTTTGTGATTAATCACTATGCTTTAATTATGTTCAACTTGTAACAATGAAATTGGGAGTCACCACAACATGAGGAACTGTATTAAAGGGTCGAGACATTAGGAAGGTTGAGAACCACTGTTCTAGACTGACCAGACCAGGTGCTGTAATAGCTTTGCCAACAGTTACCAATGTTATCCAGGGCAACTAGAAGCTAATATGGACTGTGGGCAAGTGGGAAAAGAAAGCTGATGTCACGCATTCTGTCCCTTCTTCACCTCCAGGGGAGGAGAGGTGGGCAGGAGAGACTGCTGAGCTACTGCAGAGTAAGTTTGATGTGTCAAATCCCTATAAAAGCTGTAGTGACAATGCCTCAGCCTGGTGTGCTCTGAACGCTCCCTGCCTCTTAATTTACAGGAAAAATTTGTCCAAGTCCTAGACTTCATATGCCTAATCTTGAAAAAGATAACATGGAGAACCTCAGCACTATAGGCTGCTAAAATCCAAAACAAAATCTAGGATTGCCTTTCTCATATTGGACAGAAATATCCAAGCTCATAGATCTGTCAGATAAAGTTTTCCTTCCTTTTCGCTTTTTCCCAGTTGCCCATTTCCACAGGCCCAAAGGATGACTGAAACAGCTGTCTGCAGCTTTCGGTACCTAGTTTAGCTTCTAACTTCCAGAACCTAAAAGGGGTGCAAGCCCAAAGATTCCTTATGGATCCATCTGGAAACAGGCAAACCTGTTTGCTGGTGTGGGAGAGGCCAGAGAGGTAGGTCTCTGTTCAGTATTCAAAGTAGTGGAAAGTTTTAGGAATGTGGTGGAGAAGGTACAATGATAAAAGGGAATGTTTTCTGATGGCTTTTCATCACTCAGCTCTGCTCACATCTCCTCCAGGCAGCCTCCGATGACCTGTATTTCTCCCCAGCCTGCATCCTTTGAGCACCCCGCAATCGAAGCATTTGTGGCCCTGTATAGTAATGCATTGAGACCAAAGATCCTAGAGCCGTGGTCGGCAAACTGCAGCTCACGAGCCACATGCGGCTTTTTGGCCCCTTGAGTGTGGCTCTTCCTAAGCCTTAGGAGTACCCTAATTAAGTTAATAACAATGTACCTACCTATATAGTTTAAGTTTAAAAAATTTGGCTCTCAAAAGAAATTTCAATCGTTGTACTGTTGATATTTGGCTCTGTTGACTAATGAATTTGCCGACCACTGTCCTAGAGGATTAGGACTGTGTACATGATTCATCTTAGATTTTCTTGCACCTATTACAGTGCTTGCCACTTGGCAGGCATGCAACAATATTTCTTCTACTGCTGAGCCAAACTTACCTGATTGTCAGGGATAAAAAAAGCATAGCAAACACATCATAACACCAGTATCATTAAGAAGGCAGTTCTTTGGTCTGTGCATAGATGGATTTGTAATGGACCGGATTCCTTTCAAAAGTTTTTTTTTAAATAAAAAATAATTTTTAAACTTTAATTATAGCATCATTGTAATGCTGATGTTTATATTTAAGGTGAGAGGTTGTCCTTAAGGGTTTTTTCAAAATAGAATTTAGATAATTACCAAAGCTTACTAATTAAGAAGAAATGAAAGCAATGTTGAAAATGTCTTAAGGATGGATATCATTCAGACATTTTACTAACTATCCTACTTACTAATTATCACTTCATTTTAAATAGGATAATAAATTGGTGGCTAGTTGTTTTAAAAGACCTGACTTTAACAAGTGAGAAAATATTTGCTTAAATACTTAAGTAATTTAATTATATGCCTTTCAATTTTGCTTAGCCTATTAATTTTCCCAGAATGTTTTTTAATCCTCACCCGAGGATATGCTTTTATTGACTTTTAGAGAAAGGAAGAGAGAGAGAGAGAGAGAGAGAGAGAGAGAGAGAGAGAAACATCGATTGGTTCCCTCCCGTACATGCCCTGACCATGGACTGAACCCAAAACCTAGGTATGTGCCCTGACCTGACTGGTAATTGAGCCCACAACCTTTTGGTGAACAGGGTTACACTCCAACCAACTGAGCCATCCAGCCAGGGCCCCAGAATATATTTTTTATAAAGAAAATAAAAAGTGCAGTCCAGTAGCTCTTTGAGTAAGCGAAGTTCAAATTATGGAGGGTTTTTTTTTTTCCGTTTACTCAACAACACTACATAATCTCTGGGGAGTTGGATTTAACTTTATTTTATGTATTTACCAGCTTTATATTTTGTGGTTGGCAATTTTAGAGAAATGTCTTTTGTTCACCAGATGCCAAAGTAATAGGAACACAAATTTACTGAAGAGAACATAAAAGTATATTCTTGCAAATAAGGTTAACTGAATCTCACAGAGCAACTGTATAGTTAACAAAAAGAGGCTTAAAATGAAATCGTAGATGTGTCTCTGTTGATGCAGAAACAACTTACAGGCCCCTGGCAGCCTTCCTTTAAATAGCACCCCCTTTCAATGCACTCAGAGCATTTTAATTTTCATTATGTTCAGCGGGAAAAACCAGCCTGCACATTTGTGCTCACACAGTAATTTTTGTCCCAGGGCATGTAATACAAGGCACAGCTCCAAATACGCCTGAAATTCTAGAAGCACTGCTGTGGATCTTGCCTGGCGAAAGCTTTGTTTGAAACCCCCTCTTCCACAAGTCTTTTCTCAGCCCCCAAAGCCTAACAGGATTCAAAATGGGTCAGATAAGGAGGAACCTTGTGTGAGACAAGGATAGAGTTGCTAGGTTAAATACACATAGCCCAGTTAAATTTGAATTTCAGATAAATAAGGAATAAATTTTTAGCATAAGTGTGTACCATGCAGTATCTGGAACACACTTACAACTCCTCGCCCCCAAAAAAGTCAGCTTATCTAAAATTCAAATTTAACTAGATGTCCTGTATTTTTATTTGCTAAATCTGCAAGCTTAGGCAAGAAGAAATTGGAAAAATTACTGTAGATAACTTAGAGAGTTTGCAATACCTGGTATCATGTTAAAGAAATAGTTAATTTTTTTATATTTGCTCACATAGTTTTTAGGATCTATTTTTTTCAGTGTGGTGTCAGCATGTAATTTAAAAAATGCTTTTATTGATTTCAGAGAGGAAGAGAGAGGGAGAGAGAGCGATAGAAACATCAGTGATGACAGAGAATTATTGATTGGCTACCTCCTGCACGCCCCACACTGGGGATTGAGCCCTGCAATCCGGGCATGTGCCCTGACTGGGAATTGAGCTGTGACCTCCTGGTTCATAGGATGATGCTCAATCACCGAGCCACGCTGGCCAGGCCTTTGCATATATTTTTAAAAGTGTGTTTGGTTAGGAGCAGGCACAAGTAAAACAACATGATGGGATCATGTCACTAGGAATTCACATTCGGATTCACATCGGGTTCACTCTTTTAAAACTGCAGTTCTTAAAATTAATGACTTGTTCTTTTTAAAATTAAAATCTACAGAATAATAATTCCTTCCAGTTTACATTCCAACTGAGAACATTAGTTTCTTTTTGATAATCACTTAGATAATATATTTAGTCATTGAGCGTGGAAGAGCAGCATAAACACCAAAACGAAAGAATAATGATACTTGGCACATGGATATGCTCTTAACAGGCGGAGGTGCTGGTAATTTTTGTGGAGTGTGCATTGAAACTTTTTTTCCCTTTCTATTTTTCATGGATTGCTTGCATCTGGTGAATGTCATGGTCACATATAAAGGAAGGAGTAGGGAAGTTGAAGAAAGTAGACAGAAATATTTCTTGAGAACTAAGTGATGGGGACAAAATGAAGTGACCCACGTAGAGATGGGTAATGACAACGGTTTGTGGCCCTACCTCCGTTGACACCGTTAATTTCCCCACAGTTTCCAGGAGGCCGGTGTGACACCGCAGACAGCAACTCCAGTCGGCCGACTGCCTGTTCCAGTCTCTCCACCAATCCCTGCATCGCCTCCATTCTAGAAGACAGGAACAAATGGAGTTCATGTGAGCTCAGGCAGGATTAGCAAGCTGACACCATCACCCTTAGTAGTGGCAAGAAGGAAAATAAAAATTGCTGGGAAGGGCTTTAATTACCTAGAGAGTATTTCTACATGTCAGGGAAATATGTGAAAAGCAAAAGAACATGAAACTTAGAACAAAAAACCCCCCCAAATATTATTGAGTTTATTCAATTCAGTGACTTTCACAAGCCCCATATGCAATACACAAACATTCACTCTCTTGACAGCATTATCAAGTGTTTCCTTGGGTGGTTCTTTGAGCTATGATACAATCTATGTCCACCACTTACTTAAAAGCCCAAGAATATATATTCACAATTAATATTGTCAACTCTTATTGCTAATGGTGGGAGGAGACGTTAACCATTTCCAATAATTCTTTCTGTTAAAGTATAATTCCGCAGGGGATACTAACCCCTTGTTTACTTAGTTGCCTTAAACCAAACAGCACAGCGCAGGAGAACTGTGAGTTTGTGAAACTGTGCATCATTAAGGAGCCAACAGAGGCCATTGCCTCCAGAGCGAATTGTCTTCTACCTGCTATTAGTGTGTTTCAGGGGTCTGTTGCTAAATTATTTTAAATTGCAATTATTTTGAATGGTGGGTATTTTAATTTAAAATATTATTTCCCTTTGATGTTGGTTGTTTTTAGACAAAATTCAGTTTTAGGTGCGGTAGTTTCTGGAGACAGTGATCTTGAGTTACCCAACACTGTTGGCAGAAATACGCTGGCTTTGAGGTTGGCTAAGGAATTGGGGGTAAAAGTGAGGCTGGGTATCTATCCATCCTTCCTGCTTCCAAACAGATGTTAGATAGCCACACTGAGTATACACAAGGTGAGTCCCTTAGAATTACTGACCCGGAATGTATGTTATTAAGGCAGCCTCTGAGGAATGGAACCCAAGCTCATTTGGCCAGATTCGTGAGATCTAGCTAACAGGTACCATAACTCTGACCATACCAACCTATGGTCTTGGCAAAATCAGGCTGCTGCCTCAGAGAGAGTAAAACAGGCCTCATCTCAGTGTCTGCACTTCTCACTGTTAGGAACTTTCCAAGCATCATTCTGAGCCACAGAGGATGACACGCTCCTGCATCTCAGACAACACTACCCAGAGCGTGGGTAAATTTTATTGCTCTAAGATGTGTAACTATTTTCTCTTTCTGCCGGGAAGGCACTTCTCTTTTGCATTTTGTAGTCTCTTAGTTTTGAGCTTAAATGTAATTACTTGCCATTGCCTTATTTTAAAAACAAGGTTATACTTATCAAAGCACATGGATAGCTCGGTAATTCTGCATCCAAATGTCAGATGGTCATCAGACGCGGATGGGGGAGGCTCACTGTCTGTTTTGGAAAGTCATCTCCTCTAAAATTGCCAGCAGCCACTCTTTCAAAATATGGGGCAGTGTTCTCTGCACGGCTGAAATCAGCATCTAATCCCAAGGGCACTCAAAATTAGAAGTTTCTCATCTATTCTCTTCCTCTTAATGTCAGAGCTTTTACTTCCACCGCAAGTGAAAAAAAAAAAAAAAGGAAGAAGAAAATTAAATCCATTACGTAAGCTTGTGAAGGAACTGGGTGTCCTGTAGGTAGGTGGGTGAAGGCCATTTGAGAAATGATAAAAGCCCCTCTAATCTTTTAATAGTTGCCCATCTGTTCACAGTTATCTGTTCCCTGTTACTCAACTTGCCAAATGTTACCACCATAGACCAAGCCCACGCTAGAAAAGAATGTGTTTGCTTTCCTAGTGAGCTGGTTGTCCCCCAACAGAAAAGCACCAAGTACCTCCAGTCACCCCAGAGCTGTTAGAGGAAGGCCTGTTACATTTCACACGTAGGATTGCTGTCCCTGACTGTGGCTTAATCAGCTTCCCAGACAAGACCCAAACCACACATTATCTAGTGCTTCGTATGTTGAAAGACAATAGGAGTGAGTTAGCCCATAAACTGCAGGGCTGGGCAGACTGGTGTGGAATGCAGTCTAAAAGTGAATCAGATGTCACTTCATGTGAAATCACCATGAACTGAAGTCTTGCCACAGCCTCATACGAGGTCAATATGCAACTTCATGCAAGGAAGCTGGAAAGATGCCTCTGGGTTTAAAATTTTAGAACAGTTTCTAGAAGAAATGGAAGAACAAATAAAAGAAAGAATACACCAAGATATAAAAAACATACGTTAGTATTCCCAAAAAACATGACAGGGTCCAAGATGGCTGTGTCCTCTTCTTTAACACATACACACACACACACACACACACACACACACACACACACACTTCTCCCCACATGCGCCCTCAGCTGCTAGCTTGGCTCTCAAGAATGAAGAAAGAACAGAGCTGCAGATTCTCCAAATTCTTCCCAGGCAATTCCATTCACCTTGGTTTTTCAAAATGGATTTAGCCAAGTTTTGACGAGGAGGTGGGAGCCAGGAATTAAGAATTAGATTGAGGAAATGGATAGGGGAGTCAAAGCAAATGCAGGCAGCTAGATCCGGCTATGGAATGAGTCAGGGTCAGTGGACAAATGATGTGGATCAGGAAGCCAGGAAAGAAGGGAAAATGGCAAGATGGTGGATGTAAGATGTTCTGGGAATCGGATGAGACACCAAGAGAAGCCAGATGTATAGCTGGAGAATCAAGAGACTGGTTTAGATGCTGCTGCTCAGATTTTCTACTCAAGTACTAACCAACCTTGAGCTTATAGAGGATAAACACCAATGTTTGACCAGAGTGTGAGGGTAAGCAAAAAGAAAAAGGTGGAGGAACACAGAACTTCACAACTTTCTCTTTTTAATGTTTTAGGAAATGATACTTGAGGTTAATCTTAATGCTTTATTTTGCATTATTTTTTGAGTATTCTCTTTTGAGTTTCTCTATAATGAGAAGTATAAGTTATCCTTGCGTGTCCTTTTTTTCTTATTTAAATTTCTCCTTCACCCTTCATTTTTTATAGTTTAATTTTTATTTTTATCAAAGCCAAATAAGAGCAGATGTAGAGTCAACAGTTCTTCAAGGCTTATGATAAAACAGAACAGTCCCCTGACTGCCTCCTTCCATTCTTTGATTTGAGAGTCAACCATTTGCAATTCTTTTAGCTGTTTACTTTAGTGCTGTAATTGCCTCCTTATTTCTAAATAATATGCTTATAGTTCTAGGTCTCGTTTGCTTTCTTCACTTTCAGACATTATCCACTGAGTTCCCACCAAATCAAAAGGGTTTACTGTTCTCTTGCCCCATCCCCACCAGCACATACATGCACATTTCCTTTTATCCCATTCTCCCAACAGGGTTATATCTCAATTTTTCTGTGACCAACAATCAGTGTTAATACAGTTATGACTAATCACAGCTAAGTCATGATTTTCACTTGTTGCATAGCTTGTTTTCTTAAAGCCACGTTTTTCAGCTTCTCAGTTGTCTACACACTTAAAAAAATTAATCATCTCCAAAATCTTCCCCCAGTTGTGTAAGTCCACTTTCAATGGGACCAACCACATCTGGAATTCTTAGTTCTTTCTTCTCAGAGTTATCTCTTCTGGAGAATTACTCCAACTGCATGGTTGTTCCGTAGGCCTGCTGCACATCTGTAACCTGGGATCTGCCTTCACCGTCGCTGAAGGTGAACAGAGAAACCATCCTAGGGATTTCTCTCCCCCATTCCTTATGTGCTATCACCTGTTTTCTGGACTCTATCTCCTCCTCTTTCTTGGTGTATTTCCTTGATTGGAAAGAGCATTGTCTTTTGAAAAAAGGTACATGAAAGGCCAATTTTTTTGAGATTTTGCATGCCTGAGAATATCTTTATTTTGCTCTCACACTTGATTGGTGATTAGGCTGAGTATAGAATTGCAGGCTGAAAATTTTCCTCAGAATTTTAAAGGCATTGCTCCATGTCTTCTAGTTCCCTAGGTTACTGCGGAGAAGTCCAAGCCATTCTGATTCTTCATCCTTGGGATATTATCTGTGTTTTCCTCTCTGGAGGAAGTTTTTGGAATCCTTCTCATTGTCCCCAGTGTTTAGAACTTTTATGATGAGACTAGAGGCCCGGTGCACAAAATTCATGCACGGGTTGGGGGTGTCCCTCAGCCCGGCCTGCACCGTCTCCAATCTGGGACCCCTCGAGGGATGTCCGACTGCCGGTTGAGGCCCATTCCTGTGGAATCGGGCCTCAACCGGCAGTCGGACATCCCCCTCACAATCTGGGACTACTGGCTCCTAACCACTCGCCTGCGTGCCTGCCTGATTGCCCCTAACCACTTCTGCCTGCCAGCCTTATCGCCCCCTAACCGCTCCCCTGCCAGCCTGATTGATGCCTAACTGCTCCCCTGCTGGCCTGATCACCCCCAATGCTCTCCCCTGCTGGCCCAATTGCCCACAACTGCCCTCCCCTGCTGGCCTGATTGCCCAAAACTGCCCTCCCCTGCCGCGACCTGCCTCCTCCGCCAGGACCCGCCTCCTTTGCACAAGGCGGTAGAGACACCAGGACTGACCTCCTCCATGCTGCACAGAGCCGTGGGACCCCCAGGCCTCACCACGTGGAGCGGCTGCTGGGCCCCGCCTCCGCTGTGCACATGGCCATCTTGTGGCGGCCACCTTGTGATGACATCGCATGCGAGGGCGCGAGGACCACCTAGGCTTTTATTAGTATAGATACTTTGTTGTTGATCAAATATTCTCCTTAAAATAATTTTCAAAAGGTGTAGAAAAGGTAGGAAAATGGGTATTGCACATTGTATGTCTCTGGGTGAGTTTATAAACCAAAGTTTTGAGTGTTTTTTTTCAAATAAAGAAGTTAGCATTCTAAATATTTAAACAATTCAAACATCTCTCATACCAATTTCATACATTTACAAATATTTCATACACTTCAACAAGAATATAGCCAGTAAGTATTCTCAAAGGCACCTCTGAGAATAATAACGTGTCTTGGAATAATAAGCTGTGCTAGAAACATTATTGTAGGATAAAAGATAGCTATCATAACAAAAAAAATTTCTTTTGCTTCATTGGTCATTTTATAGAACCCATCCTCAAAGTTTAGGAATTTGGTTCCTAACACTGTCCAATGGCCAATGTTATACCAACAGTACCATGACTAAGCTTAAAGCACTGAGGGAGAGAGCGTGCACACATTTCTATCCTTCTCATGGCAGTTTCCAGAAAACCAGAGTTCCCCACACTTTCAAACATTTTATAAGATCTAAATTGTTTTGCCCATTTTTAACTAGGATGTTATAGAGGCTTTGGAATCACTAGCTGGGAGATTCTGGGAAAAGAGCTTAATTTTGCTTTGTTTTAGTTACTACTTATACATAGAGTTGATGGAAGTATGCATATGAAGACATACAAAGAATGGCACATGGTCAGTGATAAACTTGCTAGCTCCTGCTATGAAGACATCCCATCTCATTTTTCTTTCCATGGGAGTAGTTAGATCTACATACCGCTACATCAAGTCTTTGGGGATTTGCAATGTTCAGCAAGATCTGGCCAAGGAAAATGAGCAGCTGAAAAGTTTAGGCTATTATTATCGTATTATTATTTATTATCATTATTATTTTCAACATTTGATTTCTCTAAAAGAGGTTTTCTCAAAACTTATGTGTAATGGTTACTATGAAATGAAAATTTGGCTATGTAATTAGTACTTTTTTAGTCATATATTTCCCCCTAAACATTTTTATGATGATTCTTTTGCTTTTAAATTGTCCCCTGCGAAGGACACAAGCATAATCTCTGTGGAATCATTTTTGGAAAATAACACTCCTTCATCCCTCATATATTGCACCCAAACCATCTTATGCTCAGGGTCTACAAAGGCCCTATCTACTTGGTCTAACCAGTTATAAAAAGCAGCTTTCATAGTCACTTTGAAAATTGACACCCCATGGCCCAGAATAAACGGTGATAAGCCCCGAGTAACAGCGTGTTTGTCTGTATAGCCTTCTGGTGCCTGTAAGACATACTGCCCAATTAAAATACCGCCTCATGCTGTCTTTCCTGCCAGCACATGCACACCTTGCCTCCCAAGGAGATTAGTCCGAGCTTTCCATGGGCTGATTCTCCTTGTATCTCCCACTGAGCCTGCATGCTGCCATGTACATGGAGAATTCTATAAATACTTTCTGATTGACTAATTAATTGGCTACCCCTCACTGCCTTTCCCTCACCTGCCCACATCCTGGCATAATCTCAGATCAGGCAGAAAGCCAACTTTTCATGGGAGAAATGTCCATGTAAAAGAAGATACTAGATTAGTTTTCCCACTTAAAACCACAGTGATGCCCTGGCCGGTGTGTCTCAGTTGGTTGGGCTGTCCTATGCGCCCAGGAGTTGCCAGTTCAGTTCCCAGGTTCCAGTATTGATCCCCGGCTGGGGGAGGCAGCCGATTGGTGTTTCTCTCTCTCTCTCCCTCTCCCTTCCTCTCTCTGAAAATCAATTAAAAATCTTTAAAGCAAGCAAGCAAGCAAACAAACAAACAAACAAAACAAAGCCACAATGGCTTCCTCCTGCCTTGATTTAAAAGGGCACACACTTGCTCTCTCTAATATAAACCGTAGGCTTTTCCATGGTTCCTCCTTCTTTTTTAGGTTTCAAAAATTTTATAACTACATTGTCTAAAGGGTTTTTTGTTTGTTTGTTTGTTTTGTAAATTCTTCAGAGCAAGTTCTTAAGACAAGTAGAGCAGAAAGCTACTTTGGTAACTCTTTCCTGTTAATAAAAGGGCTGGGTCTTCTGGGTGTCCGGGTTGCTAGTTTGCAGCTCTCCTTAAGAGGCCAAAGGTGCAGAAATAATTGTGGTGAGAGTTTCTCTTCTGTTGTCTCTGTGCCTAACTTTGTGCTCTTCACGATCCGTTTCTCCTGCTCTTCAGAGCTTCTGATTCCGTAAGGGTCCAGTGGATTTCAAAGATCATAAGACAAAGATTAACTAGAAAATAGACTTGAAGTGACTAGGAAATTGAAGACTTTCAAACCTTGTTTCATGGTGAGGCTGGGCAGCTGGCTTATGGGTGAGCTCTCTGTGAACAATAAAGTCAGGGTAGGCTACTTTCTCGATAATTCCACCAAATTTAAAAAATGTTGTTAAACTACCATCAAACTAGACTGTCCTGGATTGTTAAATTCTCTTTACCATGACTATATTAATTATCTTTTTTTTCCCAGGAAGATCTTGTGATTCAGTCTTACTAACTGGAATAATAGTATATATAGAAAAACAATGATATTCATTCATTCACTCATTCAGTGACTATCTCACTGATTATGCTTGCTTCACTCATTCAGTTAGTCTCCACGACCTGCTAAGCACAATGCTCATATCTAGAAAATCAGGAGTGATTAAAATACTCCTGCCCAGCTGTAGTGGGAGGGGCTGGAAGCAGACCCTGCTTGGTCAAGCCAAAGAATTATTTCACTAGGAGACACATTCACGTTGCTGAGGTGCCTGCCTTCATGTCTTTTGCTTACTCTCCCACAGAGCATTTCTGGAGCCAGCTTCTTACCAAACAGAAAAGAAAAAAAGGCACTGTTTTCTTTATATTGCAAAAAAGTTCCAAGAGTGGTTGAGTGTTGAAATAGTGTAATCATAATACAAGAGATTAGGGAGTTATACAGGAAAAGAACACTTAAAATTTTTCACAAAACTGGAGAGAACATATATGAAATCCTGATTGGCCATTTGCTTAATGTCCCACTACAGAGATAAGAAGCAAATCTTCAGTTAATTTTCAATAGGACCTCACTCCAGCTCTCTGTACCTTGTCAGACTCCTGAGATCCAGTCATAGAGATGACCCCCTCCTCCTATACTTGCCCCCCCCCATCTCTCCTCTATGCTGTGGTTCTGCTGTTTCCACTGCCTCAAGGTCCTTCCTGGCACTGCTGCACCCACTTTTCAAACCTCAACTTCTCTGAGGAGTCTTTCAGCGTCTCACAAATCAGAGGTAACTTGCCTCCAGGTATTAACTTCCTGTCACCCGAAGGTAAAATAAGCAACCACATATAGAAATTACCTCCCCATCCATTTGCCCTCTGTACTCTGGTGGTACCACTCCTCAGAACCACCCCTGATCATTCTCATATCATAAACATTTCTCTTCAAGGTTGGAATTTATGAAGATAAGAGGCTAGGGTTTACAACTTGAGGTAGTGCAAAAGCATTTTTTGGCATCAGAGAATCTTAATTTGAGATCCTGCCCCTTAATTGCTCGCATAATGCCCCTCACTTCCAAAACACAAACTCTTTCCTTCTTCATTCATATGCACATGTGTGAGCTGTGTTCTGTGCTGGTTGCTGGGGCTGCACAGGTGGATGAGACTCAGAGTGTCTTCGAGGCACCATGATCTCCTTGAGGAGAGGACAGTTTGGCTGTTGGGGATAGGCCAGCACTCTAGGACACCAGGCTGCAGGGAACTGGGTAATTTCAGCTGGAAAGAGCCCAATGAGAACTGAGACCCTGGGGGAATCTAAGTATATCTTGAAGGCTTGCTCTGTGCCTTGACTTGGGGTGGTGGGACTGGGTAAGGACACAGCCATAAAGTCATAGGCTGTGAAGGCTGAGTGGAAGCAGGACAGATCCTTATTCCACTCCCCTATCCTGAAGTGGGAACTCCTTTAGCTAAGCGTGAAGTAAGGACTCTCCATGGAAAAGTAGCTTCCTCCCCAAACTCTGCCATGATCCTTTCTAGGCTCCAATGTTGTTGGGGAAGCTCTTTCTATTCCTGTGTCCCCATGCTGCCCTTCTGCTCTTGTTAGGCCACTGAGGAAGAAGAGGTCAAAGAGATGCTCTAGGAGTTCTCAAGGGCCACACCTGGCACTGGGAAAAGAAGAGCCATGGAGATGCCACTGGCAGGGCTTTCATGGACGTTTTGTCCCTCCCAAAAGTAAATATACTGCTCTCCTTGTATCCAGAATATATAAAGAACTCTTAAACTCAATAATAAGACCAACACTCCAACTTAAAAATGGGCAAAATATTGTATAGACATTTTCCCAATAGTACATATAAAGACATTCAATATTAATAGTCATTAGAGAAAGTGAAATACAAATCAAAGCCACACAATATCACTTCATTCCCAGTAGGATGGCTACAACCAAAAAGACATATAATAACAAGTGCTGGCGAGGCTAAAGAGAAATTGGGACCTTCATATACTGTTGTGGGAATGTAAAATGATGCAGCTGCTGTGGAAAACAGTTTGGAAGTTTCTTAAAAAGTTAAGCATATATTTGACATATGACCCAGTCATCCCACCCATAGGTATCTACTCAAGAGATACAAAAACATATGTACACACACACAATAACTTGTCTACAAATATCCCTAGCAACATCATTCATAATGGCCAAAAAAAGGAAGCAACTTAAATTTCCATCGATAGATGAATGGATAAAAGAAATGTGGTATATTCATTCATTGGAATATTACTTGCCAATAAAGAGGAATGAAGTAGTGATCATGCTACAACATGGGTGAACTGCCAAAACACTATGCTACATAAAAGAGGCAGAGATAGAAGACCATGTGTTCTACAATTCCATTTATATGAATATCTAGGAAAAGCAGATCTGTAGAGACAAAAAAATAGATTAGGGGTTGCCTAGGGCTGGAAACAGGAAAGGAGAGTGACTTTAAATGGACACAAAGTTTCTGTCTGAAGTCATGGAAATGATTTAAATTAGAATTGCCGTGGCAGTTGCACAGTGCTGTATATGTACTAAAAATTACTGAATTGTGCATGTAAAATGGGTGAATAGCATGATATGCAAAATTTTAGCTCAATAAAGCATTTAAAATCAAATAAAAAATAAGTACTGTTCCTCTTTATAAAGGTAGTTTAAAACCTATTATCTCTGATAACATGATGCTCTCTTCTCCGAGCAAAGTGATAGATGGTAACTAAACTTAGCCAGAGACTGCTCTGAGAGGCCACACTCCTCTCTCCTGGAACTAGTTGTAGGGGTCAAGATAGGGGACAGAAAAGAGTGGCAGTTCTCACTGTTCCTCTCCCTCCTGTGCATCAGAATCACTGGGAAGGGTTGCGCCTTAAATGCAGATTCCTAAGCCCCACACTCAGCTATACAATTCAGTGGTCCTGGGTATTGCTAGGAATCTGCATTTTTAATAAGTACAATATGAGGTCCCCCCCTTTGAGAAGCCCTGTAATAGAAGAGTGTAATATGGGAGCATGTGGGAAGGGTCTAGAAATGGAGCACTCAACTGAGCCCTGGGAAGTAGGGAGGCCACTAAAGTTTGAATAGGAACTAAACTAAATCTCAAAGGATGAGGAGGTGTTGTTCAGAGGAAAAGTAAGTAAGGGTGTTCCTGAGCCTATGGCCAGTTTGTGCAAAGACATGGAGACAGTACAGCCAGAAAATATTTATTGAGCATTGACTATGTGCCAGGAGCTTTCTAAGAAAGCAGGAGAACGAGGAGCTTGATGGGGAGTTAGAAAGAGTGGTTGATAAAGCTGGAAAGGGACTCGGGGAATTACTGCCATGATGACAGCGGATTGAAGATCTGAGAGATGTATAAAATAGGTAAAGTCTGAGAAAGGATTAAATGGGATCAGGAGGGAAATGCAGAAGGTGGGATTTCTTAGATGTCTTGCTCTGTGGTAGGGTGGTGTCAATCAAAACAGGGATAGGGAGTGGAGGTGGGTAATGAAGAGAAGCACTTTTGGACCTGTGAGTTTCAAGTGCCTATGTTGATACTGAGAGGATAGCTGGCAGCTGCAAATAGGAACCCAAAGTCCAGGGGACTTCTGGAATGGAAGTATAAGTATTACCTACCTAATAATAATAACTGCCCCGGGACTCTATGGAAGATTAAAGGAGACTGTGAACTATAAGTGATGCCTAAGTGCTGTAATTTATCTGTGAATGCTCCACAGCACTCATCATCATGATCTGTCCCAAGTGCTCAACCTGTGAACTATTATTGAGTGTATTACCACCTCTCCTATCCCCAAACACAACAACCCTAACACTTCACACACCACTCATCCAAGACCATGCTAAGAACAAGGGTGGGGAACCTTTTTTCTTCCAAGGGCCATCTGGATATTTATAGCATCATTCATGGGCCATACAAAATTATCAACTTAAAAATTAGCCTGCTATATTTGGTCAAACATTTAATTAACTCACCCCGAATGCCTTGCCAGGGCCAGGCTAAATGATTTCGTGAGCCTTATACGGCCCTTGGGATGGACATTCCGCACCCCTGCCATAGAACAAAGAAACTACAGAAATGCTATTGACTGAAAGCATAAAGGGGAAAGCATTTTTTTATGGTCAGTTATTTCTCTTAGCATAACTAGAAGTATTTTACTTCATTAAATCTTGTCTTTCAGTGTTAAGACTGCCATGTCTCTCTGGACTAATGAAGGTAAGAAGTTTTGCTGAAATTCTTCCTAATCTCAACATTCTGGCACTCATTGTAAAATTTATATACAATTGAATAATAGATTCAGCAACTCTCTTAAAAGAAAAGCTGTAAGGATCACTTCGTAAGTGCTGGGCCAGATTTGTGCATGGATATTTTCAACAAATGTGACTGTGATCATTATACTTAAAGTAGCCAGGTGATGGATTTGGCCCAGGCACTCTCCTCCAATCCCTTTTTGCTTCTTCATGTGCCTCCAGCCTCTGGGTCTCCTTTCAGACTTGACTTTGATTTATTAGGAGTGACAAAATCAGTTTTCAAATAGAGCTGTGAGCCATCAAAGAACTAGAGGTTCTTCTTTTTTGCTCCTTAGACCTGACAGCCCAAAAGAAATGGGAAACAGATAAAGGGCAAGATGAAAAGAAAAAAATGGCAGGGTGTAGGAAAAACAGAGGGGAAAAGGAGGAGGAAACTACCAGTGACATCTTGAAGGTATAAGCCCACTGTAGCCTTTCTCTAAATTATATTCAAAATGCAAAAAGCAACTCCCTGACTCTGAAAGATAAACAATAGCAAGTGAATTGAGGACAGCAACCAAACTTGAAAACGGGGCCCATTTGGGGCTATGTTTTGGGGTTTTTCTTTTTCTCTACAGAGTTGGCCCAAAGATTGGACCTGTGCAGGAGGTGCGGGCAAGGAAATCTTCCAGAGAACCCTCCTCTTTTTGGCCAGAAGACCTGGAAAGGAGACCCTTGTAAATCGAAGAATGTGAGGAAAAGAGCAGGTTTTTCCCATTTTTTTCTTCTTTGAGTAGCCACAGTCACAGAATTGTGTGGCATAAGCAGCTAAAAATTTCTGCAAAAGAAACCTAGTCTTATTGCCAAAGAGCGGGGGTGGGGGTCGGGGGGAAAGGGCCCTTGTGGTTCAAAGAGTGTGGGAGAATCCCTGTAATTTTTTCTCGCTCACTTTTCTCTCAGGGCTTTGCCTTGAGGGTGACTCTAGTCTATTCTGCAGCACCATGAGCAACTAAAACTTTAAGAGAATGAAACATTTTTGGCAGAAGATCAGGAAAAATTGGTTCTTAAGGGAGAGTAGAGTGTGGGAGGAATCCCAGAGGAGAGAACTGAAGAAGGGGATCCCCTGATTGTATGCATGGAGTGCAGGCCATGGTTTCTCCCCTGGGCTGTGCAGATGTGGGGCAGACCCAATGGCTTTGAGAACTGAACGATGATATAAGCCACTGTTGAAGTCCCAGTCTAAGACGTGACTTGTGCTTCCACGAGACCCAAAACAGCACAGCAAAAGCTTTGAAAAATGAACAAATGTTGGAACCATTGCTCATAGAATACAAGCCAGAACTGGATAAACTGCCTGGTAAGACAAAAACATTGAGCATTTTAAAAGGATTCAGAGTCTCAGAACATAATATTCAAAATGTCAAGAATTCAATCCCAAAATGTCTGACATGCAAGGGACTGGGAAAATGTCATCATTTCTCAAGAGAAAAAACAATCAACAACTCCACGATGACACTATGTTGAAATTATCAGATTTATAGGAGCTATTTTAACTATGTTCCAGGTGATAAAGGTAAACACTCTTGAAATGAATGGAAAGATCAAAATTCTCATAAGAGACACAGAACCAAAAAATACAATAACAATAAAAAAACACAAATACACTGGATGAATTCAATGGCAGAACAGAGAAGTCAAAGGGAAATGTCAGTGAACTTGATGATATAGATATTATCTAATTTAAAGAACAGAGAGGAGAGAAGATTGAACAACAACAACAAAATGAACAGAGCCTAAGAAGCCTGTGGGACAATATTAAAAGGTTTAATATTAATGTCATTGGAATCCCAGGTGAAGACAAAGAGATTTAGGCAGGAAACATATTTGAAGAAATATTTGCCCCAAACTTCCCAAACATGGTGAAGGCTATCCATTTACAGATCCAATGATAGCGCTATCTGGTCCTTATACACATACATGCATACACACGTAATACCTTAAAGTGAGTGCCTCCAAAGGGAAGAACAAGAAAGATGAGCAAAGTGAAGCTATAACTGCCTAAAAATAAATAAATAAAATGTGATGGGCCATCATCTCCTTTTAAGAGGTATCCCAAGTACCAAGACCTTTACTTCTAAATGTCTTTCTTAAATCTAACAGAACAATGAGTCATTAGAACTATGTCAGTCATTAAATTGGTTCATCTACCAATACTAAACTTACAGATGGCATTTACCATATTATAGACCCTTGATTTTTGGTCAGAAAACAGAGGCAGGATGAGCTACAAAGAGATTTTCCAATTTGTATATAACTTAAAAGATCTTTGTAAAACTCTCTTGCATATTTTTAGGTAGGCATATAAAAACTTTCAAGAAAATGTAAATAGTTGTGAAGAATGTAACTTCTAGCATTCTGCAAAAGTAAAACTATTTTATCACTAGCTGAAATATATCCATTGAAATTCATCACCACTCATTTTAAAAGGATACATAAACAGGCTGCTCTTTGAAAGTCATAAATTTTGCATAATAACATTTTCTCCTTGAATTTATATTTCCATTCTTCTTCCACCATAGAATTTTACCCTAGTTTTATGTATTTTATGCTTTAATGTCTTTTATTCAATACCCTATCATACTTTTTTCTGCATCAAAATATGTATATACACTTAATTTAAATCCAGTGGCAAAAAAAGTTCTTCTAGTTGTTATTGTTGTAACTATCATTTGAATGCAAATTATAAAAATAATACAAATATGACAAATGTTGACACATAATTACTAAATGTAAATAAAAAGTAAATTTTATTGGAAACCCCTCTCTTTTGAGAACTTTGATTTTTCAATTATTTCATGCATAAGGGGATGAATATTCATATTATTAGAATGAGTAAAGATTGAAAACCAATTTGACTCAATTTTTGTTTTTATCAATGAAAATGCTAGGAAACTATTCACATAAATAAGGAGATAAGAATGAATGAGATTTTATAACAGAAACATTACTCAATTCTTTGAATTCCTTCTGAGCTATATACTAAACATCACATGGTGATGAAATATCAAAAACTATTTTAACCATCAGTGAAAGGAAAAATTGGGGAAGACTGAAATTTAGTGAGTACCCTATCTATTCATCCATCTGGATTATCTCAGCCATTCATGGTCTTTGCCTAGGCAATTCACAAATCTGTACACAGAGATGTGAACTTGTCGAAAACTTCTAGTGGAGACAGTAATTATGTTCTATGGGAATGCAAATACATTTTATCATGTGGAAGTCCAATTGACTTCCCTCTCAAACTATGAAGAAGCCAGTGTTATATCTATTAAGTAAATTCATTTCAGCATTCCTATCAATGGTCCTCTTTGATTGTAGACTTTTCTGGCTCTCTTATTTTTAAATGTTTAAAATGTTAATTTTATTATTTGTATGAGAATCATGTTTCATTCTCTTTTAAATTTTTCCTTTAACATTAGTTTACAGTTTCATTAGAGTACCTTCATTGTTGTTGTTTTTTAAATCAAAGACTTAGAAAACATATGATTTGCAATGTCCAGGAAATATAATTATTGACTTTCTCATCTCCAAACTGATATTCTAAATGTCCCCCTTTTTTTGCTCTCCCCATTCCCTAGATTTTTACATCCTTGGACAATGCAATTTAATAAAATGGGTTAGAGATAGACCTTTTAGTAAAATGGACGAATAAGATAGGTTTGAGATAGGCCTTTCTTACATAAAATGAGAGAAAGGTGATTATGGAAAAGAAGGTGGGAAATACCTGTGTGTGTGTACCTTTGGAAGTCTCTGCAAACTATGTAGTTAATGTACACAGTTTGAAGAATGTAGGAAGCACAAAAATTAGTCCCAGCCTGGCCAGTGTGGCTCAGTAGTTGAGCATCGACCTATGAAGCAGGAGGTCACAGTACCATTCCCAGTTAGGGCACGCACCTGGGTTGCGGGTCCATCTCCCGCATACAGGAGGCAGCCGATCAATGATTCTCTCTCATCATTGATGTTTCTATCTCTCTCTCCCTCTCCCTTCCTCTCTAAAATATATATATATTATTTTATATATCCTCTCATATACTTTTTAAAAATGAATTCCACCCCTCATTGTATACTACCTGGACTCATTTGCATTAACAAACCTCTTCTTAAAGTTTTCAATTACTGAAGAACTTAGATAATTGTCCACCTTCCATTCTGAGGGAAGAGGAGGCCTATGAAGGGAGAGGCCATTAGGAAGCAGGATGGAAGAAGCGGGGGGCTCTCTATAGAAGGAACTTTGAACAATCAGAGGGTACCACGAGAGTACTAAGAAATGAAAAAGAAGAAGTGGATATGAAGAAAAAACGAAACTTCAAGCTTTAAAAATTTTGTCCAAATATTTGCGAACCTACATGGTACCCCTGAAAATGTCTTGCTACAGCTTCTAGCACGGTAGAAGATGATGCCAGGAAAAAGATGGTGTTTAGCCTAATGCCAAGCAACAAATTAGATAAACTCTTCCGTCAACATGCTAACTGGGCCAAATATCTCAGCTTCC
This sequence comes from Myotis yumanensis, assembly GCF_028538775.1. Taxonomy (NCBI): domain Eukaryota; kingdom Metazoa; phylum Chordata; class Mammalia; order Chiroptera; family Vespertilionidae; genus Myotis; species Myotis yumanensis. The sequence continues at coordinate 79,386,090 of NW_027223753.1, forward strand.
TGCCACTTGAGAGAGGTGAGCAGAAGCACCAGACTGTATTCATTAGGTGGAAAGACCAACCTTACATGACACTAGTCTATTATCTACACATTCTGGGCAATACAGAGGTTTCTAAACTCAGATTCCATAAAATGAACTACAACTACATGTCAGACTACAATCAGACTGAAATATGCATTCACCACTGTGAAGCCTATTTTACCTGGTTCTGGAAAATACGATTGGCCAGTGTTCTTAGTGTGGTCCAATGTGGCTGCTTCTTGTTAACTTAGAGTAAAATAACCGATTTGTCTCATTAGAATTCAGTGATTCTTCTCAGAATAAAACTACGTAGAAACAAGGTTGGACCTAATGATGACGACCACCTAAGCAGATCCTTTGAGATCTATGTTCACAGCTTAGGTCATCTTCTGTTCTGTCTCAGATCAGATCCTTCACTGATATTCATCTTTGTATCCCTTTTGCTTCTCACTGGACGTATAACAGTCACTCAGTGTGGCGGAATGAATAAATAATCAGGGGATCCCAGAGTGTCTCTGGATTTCGATGGGGACTGATGCAAAGCAATAAAGGTTATTTTCTCATGAAACTGAGTACAAGTACAGACACAAGACAAGGTCTGTCTTTGGTGTCTCCAGCATCTGGCTTCTCCAGGGACCATCATCCTCTTCAATACTGCCATCTATACCACCTCATTTCTACTTGCAGTCTCCCAGAATGCTCTGGCTCTTTATTATCCCTTTCTATCAAAACAAGAATAATTTTAGAACAGACTTTTATACTGTAGAATGGCCCTTAAGTTCTGTTAGCTGGTGCTATGATTCCACTTATACGTGGTACCTAGAACAGGCAAATTCATAGAGACAGAAAGTAGAATGGTGGTTGCCAGGGGCTGAGGGAAGGGGGAGAATAGGGGTTTATTGTATAACTAGAGGCCTGATGCATGAAATTTGTGCAAGAGTAGGCCTTCCTTCCCCCAGGACCAGGTCTTCCCTTGCAGCCCCAGCTTTGTCTAGAAGGTCGTCCAGAAGGACATCTGGAAGGACGTCTGGATGGACATCCAGTCTAATTAGCATTTTATTATTATAGATGGGGACAGAGTTTCAGTTAGGGATGATGAAGTTCTGGAGATGATGCTGATTATTGCACAACTTTTAAAATGCACTTACTGCCACTGAATTGTACAATTTAGAATGGTTTAAAATGGCAAATTTTATGTTATGTATATTTTACCACAATAGAAAATAAACTTTAAAAAATCCCTTACAATGGCTTGTTCTGACCTGAGGGTGCTCCCCTACTTCCTAAGTGGAAATATCCCAAATAAACTGTAAAAGCTCACAGCCTGAATCACAGCAGACCCACAAAGTGTCCAAGGCTAAAATTCCAGATTTCCAACTGGCTTGTTACCAGAATAACCAAACTGATTGGAACATTGGAGTACCCAGCAGGATACCATACAAGGAAAATGTTAGTGAAGATTAGTAAGCACTTACTAGTATGTACCTTGCTTAAAGTAATGTTTCTTTGATATAATAAAGTTGTCCTCTGTCCCATCCCAAACCCAGGTGATATACCAGTAAGAGGATGGAGATGTTCATAAGTGATTGAGGTAAGTGGTCCTGCTGTGAAATTGTTGTAAAGTTTTAGATTAGTATTTTTCCATGCTTCTTAGGTCAGGAGAAAGTAGATATTACAATTAGAATTTAAATAGGATGAGAAGTCAGGCTCTCAGCTCTAGTTACTTTATCTGGGTTTGAGGGAGTGAATAAGCAGGGTAGATAGCATTAATCTATAAGTCAGAGGAAGAATCAACCTTTTTTGGGTCATTAAAATACAAGGCACATTCACATTCACATGGAAGAATTCTTGCACATGTGTGCCAAGACATGAAAAGAAAGTTTCCAAATTACACTCTTTGTAATAGCAAAAGACTCAACCCAAATGCCCATCAATGAGAGAATGGGTAAATAAATTATGGAATATCTAACAGTGAATACTATATAGCTACATGCAACAATTTGGATAATTCTTAAAAACATAATGTTGAATTTTTAAAAGTGAGAATATTATATATACCCTTTTTATAAATCAAAAATAAGCAAACCAAAACAACATATTGTTTAGGAATACATACATATGTCATAAAACTGTTTTACAGTACAGGAATGATTAACACAAAATTCAGGGTTGGGAAGGAACGGGAATGGCATAGGAGAAACTCACAAAGAAAGATGCAACAGCATAGGTAATAATCTAGTCTTTTTTTCTAGCCATCTGTTTATTTTCTTTATCAGTCTTTTTTTTAATCTTTTTTTTTAATCTTTGCAAGTCCTTTATCAGTCTTATTGAGAGATAACGCACATAAGATACAATTCACCCATTTAAAGTGTACAATTCAATGATATGTACAGCCACCACCACGGTCAATTTTAGAACATTTTCATCAGCTCAAAAAGAAACCTTGTGCCCTTTAACTAACACCCTCCCTCCCTAACTCCAATCCTCAGCCCTAAGTAACCACTACTCAACTTTCTGTCTCTATAGATTTCCCTGTTCTGAACATTTTCATATGAACAGAATTATACAATGTGTGGTATTTTGTGACTAGCTTCTTTCACTTTGGATAATGTTTTCAAGGTTCATACACATTTTAGCATGTATCAGCACCCCATTCCTTTTTATGGGCAAATGATATCCCATTGTATGGATATAACCACATTTCATTTATCCATTCATTAGCCGATGAACATTTGGGTTGTTTCCACTTTTTGGCTATTATGAATAATGCTGCTATAAACATTTGTATATAGGATTTACGTGGACATATGCTTCCATTTCTTTTGGGGATATATATATATATATATATATTTGGAAAGAAATTGCTTTATTATATGGTAACTCTGTTTAACTTTTAAGGCACTGTCAAATTGTTTTCCAAAGCAGTCGCACCATTGGATATTCCCACCAGCAGTGTATAAGGCTTCCAATTCCTCCACATCCTCACCAACTGTCATTATCTGACTTTTGAATGTAGCCATCTGAATGGGTGCGAAGTGGTATCTCACTGTGGTTTTGATTGGCACTTTGCTGATGAATGAGGATGCCGAGCATCTGTTCAGGTGCTTATTGGTCATTTCTTTGGAGAAATGCCCATTCAGATCCTTTGACCATTTTTATTTTGGGTTATTTATCGTTTGATTATTGAGCTGTAAGAGTTCTCTCTATATTTTGGATACAAATTCCTTATCAGATATATGATTTTAAAATACTTTCTTCCATTGTGGGAGTCACCTTTTTACAATTATCTAGTTCTTAAGTCCTAGTTTTAAAGCTGAGTGATGGGATCACAGGTGGTCATCTGAATGTAATGTTTGTAGCTTACATAAACTTAAAGTATTATTTTTATGTAGAAAATATTACATAATTAATGAATTAAAGACGAAACCTTATGCATAAAGATGTCCATTAGGTAATATTCAAGACAAAACACTGTAATTCCCAAGATAAGTTAATGCTACTCTTGAAGACATTTAACTTAACTCCTAGGTATGACTCTTAGGCACTAGAAGAATCTGGCTCATCAATCCTTTCAAAAGGTTCCTCTCCAAACTCTGTCACATGGGAGTAGCAAACTACTAACAACAGAACAAAACTCTCCCTCCCCTCCTGTTTTTGTCCCCCGCTCTCCCCACCTCCTCTCCCAAGCTAAGGATGATTTTTACATTTTTAAATGCACCGGGGGGGGGGGGGGGGGGGGGGGGGGGAGATTATATGAACTTCAAATTTCAGTGTCCATAAATAAAACAAAATGCAACCACACCATTCCTTTCCATATTGCCTATGGCTGCTTCCAACTACAGTGGCACAGTTGAGCAATTATACTAGAGAGACCACGTGGCCAGCAAAGTCTACCATTGAGTCCTCTACTAAAAAAGCTTACCAAAATTCACACTCTGTTGACAAACTGACTTCTCACTCAACAATGAGCAGCAAAAACTTTTCCCACTAGCCAAGACCAACTTGACGGCCACCTTCATGATTCTTCATAGTCAATTTCTTTTTATCTTTATTTTAACAAATATTTATATGACACCTTGATTCTGATTTTATTAAGCATTTTTAGATTTGGGGTCGTTCCTTGCAAAATATGCAATTTCAAGAAGTCATGATCCAGCCACACTCAAGAAGTCATGATTGAGTTCATTAGTTTAATTGAGTTCATTAGTTTAATAAGCTTTTATGTCTGCTCATTACGTGCCCTGAGTCAAATACTGTTTGGTGCTATAAGAACTACCAAAAGCCACCTTTGCCCTCAAGAGGCTTACAGTCTAATTAGACTCTTGTCACCATAAGAACAATTTTCCCAAAGATCACTCGGCTGTTGTAATCTTACATTAAGTGGCCTTAGATATTTTACCCGAGAATGCTAAGGCATGGTCTTTAAAGGAAAAGCAGTGGTTATTCGCGGTAAAGAAATAGTGTTCTGCAAACAACTCTGGAAAACTAAGGTGAGTGTGTCCCATAGCTTCTGCTTTCCCACGGGTTCTTGATCGTTTTGCTAACTGTTCACCTCCTTCCGCTTGGGCCGTTGGGACCTAATCAATATCGTAAATGCAGACACCTGTATTTATTCATTGTAAAGAATGCATCAATTCAAGTATTGCTAAAACTTGCAGCCTGTTATTTATGATGAGAATAAAGGAAAGGCCATCCGCATATGTGATTTCAGCCCAAAAAGTGATGACAGCGCGACTGCGAGCATGAACCACCCTCTCCCCAAAGCGGTCCGCGAGCCAGCGGTGAGGCGCCTTCTCCAAGCTGCCCCTCAACGCCTCCGTCGCGTTTGCATTTAAAGGTGACTCCTGGCCTCAGGTCAGGTTCCGCAGGGAAGCCGGGTCCGCCTTCCCCAGCACCTTCTGATGGAGATGCCCGCGGTCAGATCCAGCCCAACGACAGCCCCCGACCCTCCCTAACCCGCACCCGCGCGAGGCGCAGAGCCCGGCGCGCGGACACCCGCAAAGTTTGACGAGCCTGGCGCGCAAGGCCGCCCCCGCCGCCCGCCCCGCCGCCAGCCCGCACCCGCCTCGCCAGCGGCCCGGGCGCTCCGAGCAGGACGGCGGCGGCGGCGGGGGCGGGGTGCGCGGCGGCGCTGACCCAGATGGAGCGGCCTCTCCCGCCCGCGCCCGCGCCCGCGCCCCGCGCAGGGGCCTGGAGCGTCCGGCCTGGCTCCCGCCCGCGTCCCCGCCCCGGGTCCCCGGCGTCCGGCCCCCACCGGCGCCCACACCGCCTCTCTTCCTCGCGTCCCGGCCCCCCTCACCCCACCCGTTCAGCGCAACTTCCGAGCGCCGGCCGCCGGCGCCCCCCGCACCTGCACCCGCGGCCCTCCCCGCCGAGGCCGCGCCCAGCCGCTCCAGGATTACCTGCTGGGGCGTCCTGGGGTCTTGTCCCCCGCGATGCCAAATCCGTGGCCCGCCACTCGAGACCTCCTCCCGTCAGCCCTCCTCCCCTCCTCCTTCCCCTGAATGGGAGTCGGTGTCGGTCACGCTGCTCCCGGGGAGAGCCGCCGGCGGCTTCCGGGAGCTCCAAATACAGACAAGTCAAGGGGGAGAGAGAGGGAGCGCAAAGCCACGCGGGTGGGGAGTGGAAATAAAGGGGAGCAGAGCGGAGAGGGGGGTGGAGGGAAGGAGGGGCAGATGGGCCGTGGGAGAAAAGAGAGGGAGATGGGGAAGGAGAGGAGGGGAGACAGCCTGCCAAGCGCCAGGCTGGGAAAGCAATGAAGTCACCGCATCAGGCAGCATTGCAAAGGAGTCTGGAAAGATCCAGGACGCCCCTGGCTGAAGAAGCCACCGGTAGAGTGGACCTCATACTAGTAAGACTTGTGCAGATAAAGGATGGGCCTTAGGAAGCCACAGGCAGGCCTCTGTGTCCCACAACCCGGTACATGGATAAAGACCCTGGCAGGAGAGGGCGGGGGACATCTCAGGCTTTAGGTAGACATCAAGTTGAGATGCACTCATATCTTGAAACAACATTTTAAAATGTACTTTGCATACGGCATCTTTAAAAGCTGAAAAAAAATGTACCTGATTATTTAAAAACAAATGTTCACCAAACCAATCTATTTTTTTAAGTGTGTATTTGTGGCCATTGTCCCATTATATATTGATTATAATTACAAAATTGGAAGCTTTTTTACTTTTTTATCCAAACCATTAGAAGGAAAACATTGATTTTTCAATTTTCATCAGTTTATTTCAATCTGCAGAAGTGGACTTGAAGCTCTTTGCTGAATAAATGCCAGGAAAATAATTACAGGCAAGAAAGAAAAGGGAGAGGGTATAATTGATACTTTTTAAAGCAAAATTTCCAAACAAACACAAAGATGAATGTCTAAAAAGCCAATATTCTGTGTTGATGCTAAAATGGCATCTGATTTGGTTCTGTGCGTGACAAGGCTCATTCTAACACCATAGGACACAACTTAAATGAAGGTCACTCTTATTACACATTGCTCTTGGCTAACAGTGGTGATGAGTGCCTCTGCATATGTCCAGAACCAATGCATCCTTATTATGCACATGCCTCACATTTGGTAGGTACTCAATACATTTATACGGAATAATGAGTGAATGAATGAATGATGTATTATGTATTTAGAACATTTATGTTCTGTGCCAAGCCAGCTCAGCCAAAGGTTCGAAAGCCTGCGTGAGGGTGGCGAATGGATGAAGAAATGACAAAGAGAATAAGCTGGGTCTAGGTGGATCTTCTGTGCCTGGCTAAGGCCACAAAGAGAGACCCAGACAGCAAGCTGAGCCTTTATTTTATAGCCAAAGGTAAACAAGGTAGTGGTCACCATAGTTACAATGTTCTTATGAGTTTCACTTGTTTTGGCAGCACTTGCTGCAGCTCCCTCAGCCCATTAGCTTCCCAGATAAGATCTCATAAGGTCAAGCTTATTTATGCTAAGACGGCTATGCCCTCTAAGCCGGGACTTGTTTGTGGCTTTGCTAACAGGTCAGTCCTAGGCTTAACCCTATAGCCGCGCCCTACAATGTTCCAGCCATATAAAAAAGAATATGTCCATAGGACCAATTTGTGCAGGTTCACAAGAAACTTCCAAATATTCAGTCTAATATGAGTTTTCCCCTTAGCATTAGCATCAACAAATATTAGTAGAACATTTCCTTTAGCTAAGTATATTTTGCATTGGAGTATAAGAATTATGGAGTATATAGGCGAGTAATGCAAAAATCCTGCCCTTAGGTTTATAATATAGTAGGAAGATGAGGAGAGTATAAAAGTAAACACAGTGTAAGAAAGACTGCACAGAAGTGTCCTAGGAGAAGTATGAACAAAGTTATGTGGATGTGCAGAAAAGAGGGAGGTTGCTTCTAATATTGGGGATCAGAGAATGCATCCCAGTGGAAATGAGAGTTGAGCCTTCAAGCAGAAATAAAACAGTAAGAGTGGATGGTGAAGGAAGGACACACAAGATGAAAGGAGCAGCTGGGACAAAAACAGGGGAGGTGACAAAGGATGTCTGAAGGGCAGTCAATGAGTTTAGCTGGAATGGAGAGTTGTGGGAGCCAGCAGTTGTGGGAGATCTGGGAAGGAAGGACACATCCCAGATGGTGGATGCCTTCAATCTGAGCCTGAGGTGTTTGAACCCTAGGGGGTAGGCAGTGGGCAACTATTGACAGTTTTGGAGCAGAATCATGATGGCAATGGTTAATTTGGTGATGTGGTGGTTCTGTCTAGGATTGGAAAGAAATACGAGGCAAAAAAAAAAATCCTCTCATTCTTTCAATTCTCCTTGAGATTCCAATCCAAATCTGCATTTCTCCTTAGCAGATCATCTCAGCTGCTGTACAAGATCCACTGATGCCATGTTAACATCTATGCATTCAACTTTTCTCAAAACTTCTCCTCCCCTCCCCTCCCCTCTCCTCCCCTCCCCTCCCCTCCCCCTCCCCTCCCCTCCCCTCCCCCCTCCCCTCCCCTCCCCTCTCCTCTCCTCTCCTCTCCTCTCCTCTCCTCTCCTCTCCTCTCCTCTCCTCTCCTCTTCTCTCCTCTCCTCTCTTCTCCTCCCCTCCCCTCCCCTCCCCTCCCATTCCCTCCTTAGATTTCATTTGAATTAATTTCCCCATTCCTTGTCAACAATATTCTTGTCTTATTCCATCTTGGGCCCCTCCTCTTGCATCTGAAACTCCGCCTCACCATTGATTTTGTTCCCCTGGATTCCCCTGAAATTGCAATCAGCCAGGGCTGTACCAAGAGCTAATGATATGGTAAATGATATGGTAGACACTTGGAAAAGGGGGCTCATCATTGGAATGGCTCTACTATTCCTCCGCCTTTCATTATATAGCGTAAAACTTTTAAACTTGTTTATGTGAAGGGGCTTTGCTAGAATCTTGACAGAAAGTAGGTGACTCAGAGCTTCAAAAATTCATAGTCCATAAGCTTACACAAGTATCAGTGGGAATCCAGGCTTTCACGATCCCCTTCCAGATTCTGCTCCTGGAGTCCAACACGCAGGGGGTTAACCATCTCTGTACTGGCTTGGTGGACAGTTCTCCCAAAGGGGTGCATTGGATGGAAACCAATGAATCCAAATAGACCTCCTTTCTTAAGCAGTGTTCCTGCTAGGGCACGGAGAGAGTGTGTCTCTGGATTCCAAATTGTGCCCTAAATGCTGGGCCCCAGGTCTCTGTGAAGCCTGCTCCACCCACATAGCTGCTGGGACAACTGAGATCAGATTATTGCCCCTGCACTGTCTTACCTTAGCCCCATTCACCACATTGGCATGTCTTTTACTGGCAAATAGAAAACACCCAGTGAACACAAGTTCTTTTTTGGAGCTTTTCCTAGCCCCGAGAGAAAAGGATGATGATGGCGTGCCTTCACAAACACGCCTTCTCAGGAGGCAGAAGACCTGAGAGCATGTTCCCAGTGTACCATGGGAGTTTGTATTTTATTTCAAGGACTGACAAGTGGAAAGTTACCCATGGCAATTTTACCAGCGGTTGATTCACACATTGTAGATGCTGAGAATGCAGTACTCTGAGCAAGCAGCCTAATAGCCATAGTGAAGACTTACTGAGCACTTACCTGTGCCAAGCTCTGTTCTAAGCATTTTATATGTATTAACTCACCAGCTTTATGAGGTGGGTACTGTTCTCATCTGCACTTCATAAATGAAGAACTGGGCATAGAGTGGTTTAGCCATTTGCCCAAGATTACAAAGCAACATTGTAGCGGGATTTTGGATTCAACAGTCTACCTTGACTTTATGCACTTAACCACCACACTTTGTAGGAACAAATAAAAACAAATGGGAACGAATGTAAAACTACTAGTTAATGTTGCAAATACTACAAGACTAGATATCTGAACAGTTGTAATGGGGGTGATGTCTATGCATCACCAAGAATACCTAAAAATAAAACTGGTATCCTGCTTCCGTTGAGCTGATGTAACAGGAATGGATAAATCTGACTAAAGGAAGTGATAGAAGCTTATAGCGTTGCAGAGTGCGGGAAAGGGGCAGGTGAGTAATACTATCTTGAGTTTATGAAATGTAGACGAAGATAAGTTGTATAAGTTGTGTCTTCATCTCTGCAATACAAACTCCCTTGGCAGGTCTAGCAGTGAGTCACTGATTGCTTTGGGCATATGAATTCTTTACATTCTTTCTTCTCAAAGAGGGAACCAGGGTAGCTCAGCTCCTGCATCTTGATTCTTCTCCTCTCCATTGCAGCATTGGAATCTCGTGCCAGAGAAGTCAAAGACCCTGAAAACAAGTTTAAAATAACCCAAACGTGAACCGTGCAAAGCCCCTAGTAAGGATTTCTATCTTATTTACTTTCACATGTCCTGACCCAGAGTCTATAAGGGAGAGAACTCCTTGATGGCTATGCTCTGTGGCCTGATTTTCCCTAATATGTTACACTGAGCTTTCACTTGATGGAGCAGCAACAAGTAGGCAGACCTGGCTGCATCACCTCACCTCTGTAACAGCTCCTCCAGCGCCCACCTTCTCCATACCCTGGCTTCCTTTGGCTACCTCTTGTTCTCTGATACATAATTCTAGAACTTGCAAACACATTGGAGGTAGCAGCACACAACCCTCTTTTTTCCAGTTGAGGATCCTTAGTCATTATTTTGATGGCTCTGCCCACCCACACATGGTGTGGGGGAGGGGAAGGGATGAACAGGGCAGTTGAGTGGATCAACTGTAAATAGAGGGAAGGTAAACACTAGCTTCCCCAGCACTAAAGACATTGAAAATGATACTCTGTTTGCTCAGTGAACAGAGATCCTTAACCTGGGACCTGTAAACAGGCTTCAGGAATCTGTGAGCTCCAGGAATTATACAGAGTGAGGCAAAAGTAGGTTTACAGTTGTGAGTATGTGAAACACAGTGCATTCTTGTGTTATTATTTGTAGTGTCTTAAGATAATGAAAATACAGAAAAGATAAATATAATCCTATTATCCATTTCTTTCCATATCTTCTATGTGATATATTTTGTAGTTGTAAGTTAAAAGCGAAGCTATAATATATAGCTAAACTAGAGAATTAGATTTCAATTTTTAAAATAAAATTGTGTTTATTAAGTGGAATACCTTTTCCTTTCTCATTCCTCTCATCCAGATGTAAGGGCTTTTACTAGTGCTATAAGATGAGGAGCTAATTACTGATGATGAAGAAGGAAAAACCGAGAGGTGTGGAGAACTTAGCCAAAATTAACCTTTTAAGTGGCAGAAATGTTAAAATATCCATCCACTTGGCACATGGAAGGCTCTCAATAGATATTGGTTGAACTGAATATTGTGATAAGTAACACTCAGCGAACGATCTGAAAAATATAAAGAATCTAGAAGAAACTTTCATTGTTCAAAATAATTTTAAACAGTAACTATAATAATCAGTGGTCTATTATGAATTTAATATTGTATATATGTATTATATACTTAACATGTATTAAATACAGAATACACTTAATACATATAAAATAAAGAGTGGTTGACCTGCAATTTCATGGAATCTTTAAGAGAATAAGTGGAAAATTCCAAAACAGTAACTCCTTCCAATTAGATATATTTCCACTCAGGGAACCTGAAAACTTTTTACAATGACCAGCTCTATATACTAGTAGTCAAGTTTCTGCATGCTTTAGTTCAATAGTCATCAACAAAAAAAGGAAGGATTAACTTAAAATAATTTTCTTGGCCAAATCTCATACTTGGAAAATAATATTCTATTGAGTTTTATGGATTGCTCAGTTTTTTGGAAACAGTGCAATCTGGATTAAGTATTTTGTAATGATCCTTTAAAGGAAACCAAAACAAGACAATAAGGCTTTTTTTAAGACTTGACCCTTATTTCTAACACCTCAAAAGCTTTGTTGATAAGACCCAGTTGTTTCTCATCAAATGGAAGGAATGAAATCATGAGTTATTTAGGTGTCTGATCTATGAGCCATCTTAGCCAGTTCTGGTCAGAGCAGGAGCATTTGTCTCCTCCTTCTCTCCCCCACACTTCCCATCCTAGATTATCTCCATCATCTTGTGACCAAAGGAGAAAATAACTCTGCAGCTGTCAGTGGCTTTCTCAGCTGCCAACACGAGAACTTGATTATACAGAGGGAATTTCCTGAATTCAGGAAAGACAGTTAACATGCACACTTTTGATTACACCATCCAGACTTCTGCTGGAAGTAGTGGGGACCGGGTGCCTCTGTCTGCACCCACCAGAGCTCCCTGAAGGATGTCTGAAGCTACAGCTGCCTTGGCTCTTTTTATTATTCTTTTAGCTTCTGTGTTACTGTTCTTTTGAATGAACTGTCATGTGGGACCAGACCTTTAGCAGCTGGGTTTCATTGATACAGAGAAAGCATACCTTGTGCGCTGTATGCCACCTTAGAAATTCTCTGGGTCCTGTTGAATCTGTTCCTAGTGAACTGGCGGTGGGAGGAAGGGAGCAGCTCTGACTGAGGAGCTGGGGTCTTGCTCAGCACTGCCTCTTGCCCCAGGCTTCTAATTTTGAGGGATCAATCAGGTTGGAGGCTGGAGAAACAGCAGGCATGATGACTGAGAGAAGAAAGATGAGGATACCCATGGATCCACCTGGCAGTGCATGGTGGACGGGGCCCTGGAGGAGGCAGCAGGAGAGGTGTGAGGCGGTTTGCAGGGCAGAGAGGACAGACAGAGCCAGAGCCAGCCTGCAGTGCCAGGGTTGGTGAGAAGCCTGGCTGGCTGGGGTGGGTGTCATGGCGTGGTGGGGGAAGGGTGGACAGTGCAGTATGTGTGTGGGGAGGGCTTCTGGGACAAGGGCCTGGCTGAATAAACTTTCAAGTCCACAGTCTATCACCATGTGGCAGGTCTCACTGAACATAGTCCGGAGTCTAAATGGAAAGAGCCTACATTTTAGAGTTCATGGTTTAAAAATAATAAAAACAATAATGGGTGGAATTCTTTATTTTTGAAACTTTAATAAGTACCTAACGATACTTTTGTGGATTTCCCTAGTTGTGATGAAATAAAAGTAAATGAACCGCTGCAAATGCCTGTGGGGAGAGGGCTGTCAACAGGGAGGAGAAAAATTCTACAGCACAGAATGGAGTGCAGTTTACAGTGTGGGGCAAAAGTAGGTTTATGGTTGTTCCTATGGAAAATAATGCAATAATTAATAAACTCTGTTTTGCACATTTACAGCTGTAAACCTACTTTTGCCCCACCCTGTTTATTTCCAGTTTCTGACATGAAGAACAAGGAGAAGGAAGAGGAAGGTGAATAATAATCTACACTAATAAAAGACAAAGATGCTAATTGACCATACTTTTGCTATGCCCCAAGCCACACCCACCAGCCAATCAGAGTGACTATATGCAAAGTAACCCAACCAAGATGGTGGCCGGCAGCCATAGAGCTGGAGCAAGCAGGAGGCTTGGTTGCCTGGGCGATGGAGGAAGCCAATCTTCCCGCCTTCTCTGAGCCGGCTGTGGCCTCCATTTATGGAAACACAGTTTCAATTATGGAAGACAAATAAATCCCAGATACCTGCTTCCAGCCAGCCTCCACTGGGAGCTTGGGTGGCTGGGGGCCGTGGCCAGCCTGCAAACAGCCATCAGCCCCTCACCCAGGATGGCCACACCCTCATGGGGTGAAGGTTTCCACTGGGGGACTTGGCCAGCCTGCAAACAGCCATCAGCCCCTCACCCAGGCTGGCCAGGCACCCCAGCAGGGATCCCCACCCTGAAGGGGCTGTGGCCAGCCTGCAAACAGCCATCAGCCCCTCACCCAGGCTGGCCAGACACTCCTATATAATAAAAGGGTAATATGCAAATTGACCCTAACAGCAGAACGACTGGGAATGACTGGTCACTATGACACACACTGACCACCAGGGGGCAGATGCTCAATGCAGGAGCTGCCCCGTGGTGGTCAGTATGCTCCCACAGGGGGAGCTCTGCTCAGCCACAAGCCAGGCTGATGGTTGCCAGTACAGCGGTGGTGGTGTGAGTCTCTCCCGCCTCCTCAGCAGGGCTAAGGATGTCCTACTGCAGCTTAGGCCTGCTCCCTTCTGGCAAGTGGACATCTCCCGAGGGCTCCCAGGCTTCCAGAGGGATGTCTGACTGTCAGCTTAGGCCCAATCCCCTGGGGAGTGGGCCTAAGCCAGCAGGTGGTCATCCCCCGAGGGGTCCCAGACTGCAAGAGGGCACAGGCCAGGCTGAGGAACCCCTCCCCCCACCCCCACCGAGTGCACAAATTTTTGTGTATCGGGCCACTAGTAATAGTAATAATAATAATGGGGGCTTAGATCTAAGTTGATTTGGGGGGAAAAGTGATTAATTTCTTACTTCTTACAGATGTAGTAATGAAAATCCATTCAACAAAACTTGATCTTCACACAAGTCTTGAATGATTTACTAGTACTTCATATAATATGTAAGATATAAGAGACCTGTAAGATAAGACCAGGCTGCCTCATTAAAAAAAAAAAAAACAACATAGAAAAGTCTGAATAACTGTATGGTGTCATTCAACATGTTTGATGGTTGATAACCCATCTAAAATTATAATTATACACTTGAACTTTTAAAATTTGTATTATGTACATTTATTTAGAAGATGATTAAAAAATGAAGCTCTTTTAGCATCATGTAAACCCACATCTTACAATCTCATAACTGTGCTTCTCTTTATTTTTAAGTTCTATAACTCAGAAGAGATTTGTGTGTCTGATTTTTCCTATATTCATGATTTTGCATAAAGTCTGATGTGGTCATTAATAAAGATCGCAATGAAAAGTAACTATAATCATAACCCTCTTGTTATCTAAAAACAATGGTCAGGAAATGGCTATCTTGCTGAAATGTTTAGTTATCATCTTCTTGATCATGTCTAACCAGAACCTGAATTTAAAAACTTCCTGAAAACAGCAACATCATAAGCCTTTCATTTATTTGATCTGATTCTAAATATCCATTGAGAGATTTTTGCCCTCTCACTCACCCCCAAACAGAGAACTGGTTGCAAATTGGAGCAAATGCTGACACAGATTTGCATTTTCCTGGATTCGTCAAAGCACAAGTAAGAGCTCCACGGCCTCCCACAGAGTGGCCAAAAATAGCCAATTTTCCATGGTCCACTGGAAAATTGGCATTTATCAGTGAGGGAAGCTTATTCATTATGTAAGAGTACATTCTGTAGATAGTTTTTCAAGTATCCACATAAAATCCAGCCCCAGTGCCAAAGTTCCAGATCTCGTCTTTACCTGATATCTGGAGCAATGATGACCAGACTGTGTTCTGAGCCCACTGATGGCTGATTCATTGTAGTATTTTCTGTGTGTGTTTTACTACCGGCAGCCTGCACAGCTCAATGACTTTTCCAATTCCTGGCTTTGGAAGGAACAAGACAGCAAATTTCATTTTGCGCATTACGTTAAACCTGTCATGTTCGAACACCTCCAGCAACCCTCTAGAGAGCAGTGCTGTCCAAAGAACTTTCTGGGATGATGAAGGTGTTCACCTAAGTTGGATGTGAAAAGTTCAAGTGTGCTTCCCTCCTCCTCCCCGCCCGCTTCATCTCCCTGAGCAGAAGCCTCCACCACCAGTGCCAGCAACCACCTTCTTTATCAGTCACCCTTTGGTGAGGACAGGAAGATTAAAATAGCAATCAGAGGGAGAATGACAATGAAACAGATTCTGGCAAGTTCTCTAGAGTTGCTCTGTTCAATATGGAAGTCACTAAACACATGTGGCTATTATAATTTAAATTTAAATTAATTGAATGTATTAATTAAAATAAAATGTAATGAACAATTTAGCCCTTTACTAGACACATTTCAAGTGTTCAATAGCTGCATGTGCTGGTGGCGACTGCTTTGGAGAGTACAGCATTTGGCCATTCAATAGGATGTCGGAGAAAAAGAGTTGAAAGGACAAAAGTGTTCTCCCACTTAAACAGCCCGACTCAGACATTCCTTTTCTCATAATCACCATCATCTAATGCTTCTAAGTTTTAAAAACCACAGCTTGCAGTTTAAACTCATCAGCATAGCTTCTTATTTATGAAATACTAGAGGCCCGGTGCATGAAATTAGTGCATGAGTTGGGGGCATGCCCCTCAGTCCAGCTTGTACCCTCTCCAATCCGGGACCCCTCGGGGGATGTCCGACTGCCTCTTGCAATCCAGGACTGCTGGCTCCTAACCACTCACCTGCCTGCCTGCCTGATTGCCCCTAACTCCTCTGCCTGCCTGCCTGATCGCCCCTAACCACCTCTGCCTGCCCTTCTGATCATCCCTAACTGCTCTCCTGATGGCCAGATCACCCCTAACTGCCTCTGCCTCACCCCAAACCCAGGACCCAGGATTTCTTCCTCTGGCCAGTCGCAGGCACCCAGGACCCAGATTTCCCTTCCTCTGGCCAGCTGCAGGCACCCAGGACCTTGGCTGGCTTCGCCCAGGTTGGCCACAGACACAGGGAACCATGGGTGGGTGGCTTTGCCTGGGACACAGCTGCAGGTGCCCAGGACCAAGGGGTGGGCGGCTTGTCCCTCTCCTGGGCCACAGGCTCAGCCACTGGTGCCTGGGACCACAGGGACTGTGGGGCTTGCGGATTGTCCCTCTCCCGGGCTGTAGCCCCAGCTACTGACACCTGGGACGATGGCGTGGTGGCTTGTCCCTCTCCAGGGCCACAGCCTGGCTGGTCCCCATTTCTCTCTCCCCAGTGTTGAGTGTCTGAGCCATTAGGGTGTGACGGTGTGAGGGTGTGATGACTATTTGCATATTAGCTCTTTATTATATAGAATATTTATACTAGAGGCCTGATGTACAAAATTTGTGCAAGAGTAGGCCTTCCTTCCCCCAGCTGTCAGTACTGGGTTCCCTCTGGCACCCGGGACCTGGGCTTCCCTCTGGCCGCTGGCAGGCGCCTGGGACCCGGGCTTCCCTCACAGCCCTGGCTTCATCCGGAAGGACATCTGGTCTAATTAGTATATTATGCTTTTATTATTATAGATGATAAGGAGGTCAAAACCTTTTCAGATATTGCTTTTTAGCAGCTTTATTGATGGCTAATTGACATAAAAATAAATCACAGCTATTTCAATTGCACAATTTGTTAAGTTTTGGCATCTATATACACCCACAAAACCATCACCACAGCCAAGATAATGTGAACATCCGTCACCCCCAAGAGTTTCCTCTGGCTTTTTTGTAATCGTCTCTTGACCCTTCTCCCATTCCCAGGCACCCACTGATCTGCTTTCTGTCATTATTGATTAGTTTTAATTTCTAAAATTTTATGTAAGTGGAACCAAACAGCTGGTTTTCTTTTTTTGTCAGGCTTTTTTCCCTCAGAATAATTATTTTGAGATTTACCCATGTTCTTTTTGTTGTTGCTGTTGAGTAGCATTTCATTTTATGGATATCTCTCAATTTATTTAACCACCTATATGTTGAAGGATGATTGGGTAGTCTGGGAATATACAAATAAAGTTCCTATAAACATTTGTGTAAAAGTCTTTGTATGAACATATGCTTTACTTTCTCTCAGGTAAATACCTACTGATGGAATGACAGGGTCATATGGTATAGGTATTTTGAAACTTTTTAAAGAAAGAGACAAAATACTTTCTAAATTGGTTGCAACATATTATATTCCCACCAGTGGTGTATGACAGTTCCAGTTGTTCTGTGTCCTCATCAGCACTTGGTGTGTTGTCTTTCCAATTATAGACATTTGGATCTCTAGTAAAAATCCCATTGCTCCCCCTTCTAAGCTTTTATTTCTTCATCTGACAGGAATGTTTGAGCGTGTGACATTAATTTCTTATTATTTTTAAAAATTAAGGTCACCAAAGTGATGTCATTGATTTTTTTTTTTAGAAATAAATGAAATAATATCAATTTTTACTTTATGGTGAGGTCTGAACTAAGGAAATTAAAAAGAAAGGATGGAAGAGATCTTTTTATAGATCCAGATGCAAGCCCCTTTAAAGCCTGGATTACCTATAGTTGTTTGGATAATCTACTATCTCTGTATTTTGCATATGAAGCCCTGTTAAAGGATTAATAAAGCAGAGAGATAGTTTTATATAAAGGAGAAATTTTTAAAAAATTAACTTAAAAATTTTAAATAAACTTGCTCTTGACAAAATTTAAATAGTATATAAATAAGAGTAGAATGTGAATTGTAGAAGTCTTTTCCCACCCCAGCTACTGCAAATCTTTCCCATTGTGTCACTGTGTACAATCACGATTAAGAATGTGTGTGTGACCCTGGCTGGTGTGGCTCAGTTGGTTGAGCGTCATCCCATGCACCAAGGGTCCCCAGGTCAATTCCCAGTCAGGGCACAAGCCCAGGTTGCAGGTTCAATCCCCAGAAGAGGGAGTGCAGGAGGCAGCTGATTAGTGATTTTCTCCCTCTCCCTCTCTCTCTCTCTAAAAGGTGCTTCCCCAGCTTCCGTGATCCTGCCTGGGACTGTCTTCCCACAGCTCGGCAGCTTGTTAGACCTTGGCCTTGGTGCATAAAGTAGAAAGTTAGACGAACCCAGACGACTCTAGTCTCCTTTCTGATATAATATTTTTAAGCTCTTCATTGACAATGGCTTTTTTTATACTTAACATGTAGAGAGAAAGTATGTTGTCTAGGAAAAATGTGCTTGACCAATGTGTTATTATATAAAACTAGAGGCCCGGTGCACAAAAATTTGTGCACTCGGGGGGGAAGGGGGGGTCCCTCAGCCCAGCCTGTGCCCTCTCGCAGTCTGGGACCCCTCGGGAGATAACAACCTGCTGGCTTAGGCCTGCTCCTGGGTGGCAGAGGGCAGGCCCAATCCCTAGGTGCAGCCCCTGGTCGGGCTCAGAGCAGGGCCGATTGGGGAGTTGGGGCACCGCCCCCTGTCATGCACAGAGCAGGGCGGATTGGGAGGTTGTGATGCCACCCTCAATCATGCTCAGGGTAGGGCTGATTGGGGGGTTGGGGCACCACCCCCTGTCACACTCAAGGCAGGGTCAATGGGGAGGTTGCGGCACCACCCCCTGTCACGCACAGAGCAGGGCCGATCAGGGGGTTGGGGCGCTGCCTCCTGTCACGCACAGAGCAGGGCCAATCAGGGGGTTGGGGCATTGCCCCCCCCCCCCCGCCCGTCACGCACAGAGGAGGGCCCATCAGGGAGTTGGGGAGCTCCCCTCTCTCATGCACAGAGCAGGGCCCATCAGGGGGTTGGGGAGCTCCCCCGTCACACACAGAGTAGGGCCGATAGGGGAGTTAGGGCACTGCCCCCTGTCACACACAGAGCAGGGCAGATCAGGGGGTTGGGGCGCCACCACTGTCACACTCAGGGCAGGGCCGATGGGGAGGTTATGACTCTACCCCATCACAGACAGAGCAGGACCCGGGGGGGGGGGGGGTTGGGGTGCCACCCCCTGTCACACACAGAGCCGCAGGGCGATCAGGGGGTTTGGGCGCTGCCCCCTGTCATGCTGATCAGGTGCCAGGAGGCCTTGTGGCTCCGCTGATCCTGGTGCTGGGAGGCATATTACCCTTTTACTATACAGGATAGAGGCCTGGGGGCCGGCTGGTTTGCCCTGAAGGGTGTCCTGGATCAGGGTGGGGGTCCCCACTGGGGTGCCTGGCCAGTCTGGGTGAAGGGCTGAGGGCTGCTTTCAGGCTGGCAGTTTTGACTGAAGCTCCCAACCGCTCCTTTTTTTCTTTTTTTTATTTTCTTCTGAGCCAGCTTTAGCTCTGACTCTAGCTCTGAGGCTTCCGCTGCTGGCTTGTTTGCCGTTCTATAATCGAAACAATGTATAACTTCAGCTCTGAGATCCCAGCCGGCTATATTTGTTAGAATGTTTCAAACTGCCAGCTCAGAGGCCAGCAGCGCAGGCGGGGAACGTTGGAGTCTGCAGTCACTGGAGCAAGGAAGCCTCATGTTCGCTTCCAGCTGCCTGGCTGCCGGCCGCCATCTTGGCTGACAGTTAATTTGCATAAGGATATGCTGATTAGCCAATGGGAAGGGTAGGGGTCGTACGCTAATTACCATTTTTCTCTTTTATTAGTGTAGATAGTCCCATTAAAAATCTAGGTTTCCCTCCTCTAACAAAATCTATTTTCAATATATTTTTGGGCCAAAGCCATTATAAATGAGACTCTTGAGAAATAAACTTCTTTTAGCTTTAAAAATAAAATAAAATAAAATAAAATACAAAATCAATAAAAACATATTGTTAAAAAAAGTGTGTGTGTTTCTAAAAAAATGTCTTTATATAAAGTAAGCACAGTTAAAAATGTTCGATACTAATCATTAAGGAAATGTAAATTAAAATTATGAGATACCGTTTTAAAAAATAGTTAAAATAATAAAAAGAAAAATCTGACAATACCAAGTACTGACAAAGATGAGGAACAATTAGAAGCCTCCACTTCTCCTGCCAGTTTCGATGTGCTTTTTTCTTCTCTAGTTGTAGGACTTCTATTCAGCCAAATTTCAGGCGGTTCTGAATGATGATTGTTCTGTATTTTAGTTGTAATTTTGATGTAGTTGTGGAAGGTGGCAAGTACCTATGCCACCGCCTTGGTTCTCCACATTTACTTCTTCCTTTCTAATTTGGATGCTTTTTATTTCTCTTACTTAATTGCTCAGGCTACGTCTTCCAGTTCCATATTGAATGAAAGTGGCAAAAGTGGGCATCCTGCTCTTGCTCCTGATTTTAGAGGAAAAGCTTTCAGACCCTCATCATTGGGTATGATGTTGGCTGTTGATTTTTCTTATATAGGCCTTTATGTTGAGGCAGTTGCCTTCTATTCCTAATTTGTTGCATGTTTTTATGATAAAAAGGTAATGAATTTTGTCAAATGCTTTTCTGCATCAGTTGAAGTGATCATGTAGGTTTTTGACTTCATTCTTTCAATGTGGTGTATTATACTGATGGATTTTTATATGTTGAATCATCCTACATATGTTTTTTTTTTTCTTTTTTTAAAAATATATTTTATTGATTTTTTTTACAGAGAGGAAGGGAGAGAGATAGAGAGTTAGAAACATTGATGAGAGAGAAACATCCATCAGCTGCCTCCTGCACATCTCCTACTGGGGATATGCCCGCAACCAAGGTACATGCCCTTGACCGGAATCGAACCTGGGACCTTTCAGTCCGCAGGCCGACGCTCTGTCCACTGAGCCAAACCGGTTTCGGCCTACATATGTTTTTGATCTGTATATTAGCTGATATTGAATGGTGAGCCAGTACAATATTTACTGTAATAAATAATTTTTGACTGCTTAAGAAATTGTTTCAGCTTTTGTATGTCATTTTCTTGCTTATATACTTTTTCTTATACAATTGTTTTTTTACGATTATGGAAGTCCATCACTCTCATTTTATATAACTTAAGATATTTTAGAGAGGTATAAAGTGAATTGGTAAAAAAAAATTTTAAATGAACTATTTGGAGAAAGTACTTATTACTTTAAAGAAAATTCTTGAGATGATTTTAAACTTGTGAAACGATGTATTTATATAGCACTTTACTGGACCTATTCAGTTGTAGTTATAGATATGCAGTTTTCTCATTCTGGGAGTTTTTTAGCTCTTGATATATTGAAATTTAACTTTCTCTTTAAAAGTGGTAAAGGCGGCATAAGCATGTCAAGTGAGGTCCTCAGCGGTCCTACCAACTGGAGGAGCAGGGGAAGCGTGCTTTTGGAGCAGCGCTGTCCCACAGAAAGGTAACGTGAGCATGTACATAATTTAAAATTTTCTAGTAGTCACGTTTTAAATAGTAAAAAGAAGGGGGAAATTAATTTAATATGTTTTATTTAACTCAATATATTTGAATAGTATTAAGAGTGTAATCAAATTAATTTTCTGTGAAATTTATCTTTGAGATCATTATTGTACTAAATCTTTGAAATACAGTATGTATTTTACACTAACAGCACATCCCAATTCGCACTAACCACATTTCAAGGGCTCATTAAACACATGTGGGCCAAGGCAACGGTGCAACTTTAGTTCTACATCTTTTGACTTTACAATAGTAGAATTTTTATACCTATGAAATCACATGATGCAATACTTGGTTATATCTCAGCATAATGTTTGTGAAGGCCCTCTAAGGGGGAAGAGACTGAGGGGTGATGAGAAATGGTCATATCACTACTTGCTAGAAATTTGGGGCCTATTGCCAACCCCCAGAATCCTTGGATAAACTCTTCTATTCACAAAAATTGTTGGTTCCTGATTGTTTTCTCTTTTATTTTTAAATCAGAAAGTTAGGCTTCTGGCAGTGCCCACTTAGTGGTTAATGTAGTTGCCACTTATTTCCAATTTATAATATTTGAACTCAATTAAAACATTTTAATTTAATTTTAAATAGGCATATAAATGTCCAAATGATAAAAAGTCATATAATGGAAAGTCTCGCTGTTACCCTTGCCGCCTGTCATCTCAGTTACAGAATCTCCAGTGCTTAATCATTGTTATGTATCCCTCATTTATCTTTTTACCTAATGAAGCTTAAGCTTTAGGAAATTCTATTTGCCTATGTCACTTCCAAGGCCCTTGGTAGGGGTCCCAACTATGTGCTCAGAAAGAAGTAAATTTTTGTAAATATTGCAAAAACATAAGATATTTTCAATTATAATAAGTTAAGACCATTGTCTGTCTCCACTCCAACTTACCTTCCAGTATACCATCCCTCATTTGGGTGGTGATAGAATGGTTAGATTCAATTTTGGAATCTAGCCAAAGGAAAGTGTGTTAGGTTTAGAAGGATATATTTAAGTGGTTTATAGTTATTTTCATGTATAGTTAAGCCATTGGGAGCTGTTCCAATACAAGAGTAGATTCTAGGCATATTCCTACTGTTTACAGTGCTGAATTACCTTGCCTTAGAACACATAGGTGCAGGGCCAGGGACTGTGCCATTACATGGACATGCCATAATTTACACAACACTGGAAGAGCATGTTTAGTGGAGGAAAAACAACGTTTGAAATATAGAGTCAAAAAGAGTTTGTGGGGTCCTAGCCAGGTTGCTCAGTGGATAGAGTTGGCCTGTGGACTGAAGGGTCTCAGGTTCGATTCCGGTCAAGGGCATGTACCTTGGTTGCGGGCACATCCCCAGTAGGGGGTGTGCAAGAGGCAGCTGATGGATGTTTCTCTCTTATCGATGTTTCTAACTCTCTAGCCTTCTCCCTTCCTCTTTGTAAAAAATCAATAAAATATATTTAAAAAAAGGAGTTTGTGGAAATTCTTCCAAACATCAAACATATCCTATCTAATAAAAGAGAAACATGGTAATTAGCATATGACCACTACCCTTCCCATTGGCTAATCAGGGCAATATGCAAATTAACTGCCAGCCAAGATGGCGGCCAGCAGCCAGGCAGCTGGAAGCGAACATGAGGCTTGCTTGCTTCAGTGAAGGAGGACTCCAACTTTCTCCGCCTGCCTTGCCGGCCTCTGAGCTGGCAGTTTGAAACATTGTAACAAATATAGAAGCTAAACAAAACCCCAGAAACCAGCTTTCAGCCGGCCGGGATCTCAGAGCTGGAGATGATACAGTGTTTCGATTATAGAACCCAAACAAACCAGATACCTGCTTTCAGCAGCAGAGGCCTTGGCCCAGAATAAAAAAAAAAGAAAAAAAGGAGTGGTTGGGAGCTTCAGTCACCCACCAGCTTGAAAACAGCCCGCAGCCCCTCACCCAGACTGGCCAGACACCCCAGTGGGGACCCCCACCCTGAAGGGTGTGTGACCAGCTGCAAACAGCCATCATCCCCTCATCCAGGCTGGCCAGGCACCCCAGTGGGGACCCCCACCCTGATCCAGGACACCCTTCAGGGCAAACCAGCCAGCCCCTACCCATGCACCAGGCCTCTATCCTATATAGTAAAAGGGTCATATGCCTCCTAGCACCGGGATCAGCGTGACAGGGGGCAGCGCCCAAACCCCCTGATCGCCCTGTGGCTCTGTGTGTGACAGGGGGCGGGGCCACAACCTCCCTATCCGCCCTGCTCTGTTTGTGACAGGGGAAGGCGCCCCAAGCCCCTGACCAGCCCTGCTCTGTGCCTGATAGGGGGGAGCTCCCCAACCCCCTGATCACCCTGTGGCTCTGTGTATGACAGGGTGCGGCGCTACAACGCCCCCCCCCCCCCCCCCCCGCCCCCGACAGGCCCTGCTCTGTGTGTGAAGGGGTAGAGCCATAACCTCCCCATCGGCCCTGCCCTGAGTGTGGGAGTGGCGGCGCCCCAACCCCCTGATCTGCCCTGCTCTGTGTGTGACAGGGGGGAGCTCCCCAACCCCCTGATGGGCCTTGCTCTGTGCATGACAGGGGGGAGCTCCCCAACCCCCTGATCGACCCTGCTCTGTGCGTGACAGGGTACGGAGCCCCAACCCCCCTGATGGGCCCTGCTCTGTGCGTGACAGGGGGTGGCCCTGCAACCTCCCCATCGACCCTGCCTTGAGTGTGACAGGGGGCAGTGCCCCAACCCCCCAATCGGCCCTACCCTGAGCGTGACTGAGGGTGGCATTGCAACCTCCCAATCCGCCCTGCTCTGTGCATGACAGAGGGCGGCGGCCCAACTCCCCAATCGGCCCTGCTCTGAGCCCGACCAGGGGCTGCACCTAGGGATTGGGCCTGCCCTCTGCCACCTGGGAGCAGGCCTAAGCCAGCAGGTCGTTATCTCCCGAGGGGTCCCAGACTGTGAGAGGGCAGAGGCCAGGCTGAGGGACCCCCCCACCCCCCCTGAGTGCACAAATTTTTGTGCACCGGACCTCTAGTTTAATTATAAATCAAGAATTTAGTTTTAACTAACATCTGATCAAAGCTAAACTTCCCTTTTGTTATGAATATACTCAATAACATAGCACATATAATTATAAATGTATCATGCATTTTTTCTCAGTAAAATTGTATAAAATAACATTTGTCAAGAATTTGTACATTTGAAAAACACAAACATGTAGCACTGCCACAAAGAGTGAGTATGACTGTGTAAGAGGTCACAAATTTTATGTATATTAATATATTGGACTTATCATATTTCATACAGTTTACCCTAACAAAAGTCTGGTGCTTTCTGAGAAAACAGCCCCAAATTTCTAACTCAGGAAATGATCAACCATGTTAGAGAAAAAAATTAAAGAATATACCTATTGTCTCCAATATAAAAGAATATTATAAATTGTATTATGTAAAGAGGCAATAAAAGATTAAGCAGCCCCCAAAGTTGGGGGAGAGGGAAAGCATTTGGTGATGTATCACACATTAATTTAAAAAATATTATGATTTTTTTATCCCTAGATTTTGTAACATTTGGAGTATTTTCTCATATATGCCCGTGGCTTGGTGAAATTCTCCATCTTTTCATCTTTTTTAAAAACATTCTTTCCTGATAACTACAATATCTGAAACACATACATTCTGTTTCTATCATCTATTTTCTCTTGGTTTCCAGTCATATAGTTTTGTTGCCTGGAGTGCCTCGTAATTTATCTTTGACTGTTAGACATTGTATATAAAAAATTCTAGAGGTTCTGGAGATATTATATTCTTCCAGAGAGGGTAAATCTTTAATTTGCATCTTAGACTGGAGTTGGCACACTCTTTTTGTAAGAGACAAGACAGTAAAAATTTTAAGTTTTGCAGGCCAACAAGCAAAATCAAGGGTATTATGTATATATTTATGTAATATGAGAAAACAAACTTTCAAAAATTTTTAATGTTGAAATTCAAAATAGAATAATAATTGATAAGTTTTGGTAAAATGTCTAGTAATAAGAAGAATGGATTTCTTTTTAGGGGATGATATATTGCCTAATTGGGCTTAAAATTTATTGTTTCCTATCATCAAACTCAATCTCAACTGTTCATCTGTTAATGCTGATCTATAATGAATTTATGTATTTTCTTTGAAAATGTCCTTTTACACAGATAGGTGCTGTCAAATATTGATATCAAATTACAATCATATCATTTTAACAGAGCATATTTATTACTTGGAAGGCACGTATATCATTCTATTAGATTCTTCTCTTTTTAAGATCAGAAAATATATCCACTGAAAATTGGCACATGAATAGAAATCTTCCTTCTTGTTTTAACTTTTGCCAGAACAGGAGGTATACAAAGCATATTGACATAACCAAAATCAGGATAAAGAAGAGATGTTACTACTGACCTTACCAACATTTAAGGATGCCAAAACAATTAAATGAAGACAGGATAGTCTTTTTAGTGATGAGTCTACTATGTCCATTTGCAAACAAAACAAAACAAAACAAAACAAAACAAACAACAACAACAAAAACTAAAACAAAACCAAAACAAAAACCCCGTGGAATAAATAAATAATATTAACCAACAAATACAGAATCTTGCCTCACACTATACTGAAAAATTAGCTCCAGGCCTCACCAGTTTGGCTCAGTGGCTGGTTTGGCTCAGTGATTGGAGTGTTGGCCATCAGATCAAAGGGTTGAGGGTTCAATTCCTGGTCAAGGGCACATAACTCATTTGCAGGTTTAATCTGGTCAGGTGCATGCGGGAGGCAACCAATTGATGTGTCTCTCTCACCTCTATGTTTCTCTCTCTCTCTCCCCTTCCTCCCTCCCTTCCATTCTCTCTCTCTCTCTTTCTCTCTCTCTCTCTCTCTCTCACTCTCTCTTAAAAAAAATCAATGGAAAAGATACCCTCAGGTGAGGACTTTTAAAAAAAATTAGCTTCAAAGGAGCTGAAGGTTAAACCTCTATAAAAAACCATAGGAATAAATTTTCATGCATTTGGGTTAGCAAAGAATTCAGTCATAGCACTAAGAGCACAATTTCTAAAATTAAATAAAAAGATAAATTGGACTTTATAAAAATTAAAAATGTGTGCTTCAAAAGACAATATTAAGAAAATGAAAAAATAAACTTGGGAGAAATATTTGTAAATCATATATCTGATAAAGACATACATGCAGAGTCTATAAAGAACTCTTACAACTGAAAAATAAGAAGATGAACAACCCAATTAAAAATGGGCAATAGACTTGAATAGACATTTTACCAAAGAAGACATATGAGTGGCTGGTAGGCACATGGAAAAGTACTCAAAATCATTAATCCTTAGGGAAATGAAGTTTAAAGTCACAATAAGATACCACTATTTGCCTAGAAAGAATATTTATTCTAAAAAAGGACAAACAATACCAAGTATTGGCAAGAATGTGGAGAGACTGGAATGCTCAGACATTGCTGGTGGGAATGTAAAATGGTACAGCCACTTTGGAAACATTTGGCAGTTTCTTTAAGTGTTAGAGGTAAACATATCATGTGACACCCATATTTTACTCTTAAAAATCTAACCAAGAGAAATAAAAACATAGGTCCACAAAAACATACATAAATGTTCTTACCAGCATTATCTGTAATGGCCCCAAACAGTGAAGTTATCAATCAATAGACAAATGGATAAACAAACTGAGGTATATCTATATAAACAAAGTACTAAAAAAGTCTAAGAAAGAAAATACTAGTACATACTACAACACAGATAAACTTCGAAAGCATTATTATAAACTAGAGGCCCGGTGCACAAAAATTTGTGCACTTGAGGGGGGGGGGGGTCCCCTCAGCCTGGCCTGTGCCCTCTCGCAGTCTGGGACCCCTTGGGGGATGACCACTTGATGGTTTAGGCCCGCTCCCTGGGGAATTGGGCCTAAGCTGGCAGTCAGACATCACTCTGGCAGCCCGGGATCCCTCGGGGGATGTCCACTTGCCAGCAGGGAGCAGGCCTAAGCTGCAGTCGGACATCCTTAGCGCTGCTGAGGAGGCAGGAGAGGCTCCTATCACCACCACTGTACTGTCAGCCATCAGCCTGGCTTGTGGCTGAGCAGAGCTCCCCCTGTGGGAGTGCACTGACCACCAGGGGGCAGCTCCTGCATTGAGTGTCTGCCCTCTGGTGGTGAGTGTGTGTCATAGTGACCAGTCATTCCCAGTCATTCTCCTGTTAGGGTCAGTTTGCATATTACCCTTTTATTATTTAGGATAGAGGCCTGGTGCACGGGTGGGGGCCGGCTGGTTTGTCCTGAAGGGTGTCCCAGATCAGGGTGGGGGTCCCCGCTGGGGTGCCTGGCCAGCCTGGGTGAGGGGCTGATGGGTGTTTGCAGGTTGGTCATACCCCCTTCAGGGTGGGGGGTCCCCACAGGGGTGCCTGGCTGAGGGGTGTTTTCAGGCTGGCCAAGCCTCCTGGTGACAGAAGCTCCCAGCCTCTCCTTTTCTTCTTCTTTTTTATATTCTGGGATTTATTTACCTTCTATAATTGAAACTTTGTTGCCTTCAGTGGAGCTCAGAGCTGGCTCCTGCTTGCTCCAGCTCTGTGGCTACAGCCAGCTGAAAGCAGGTATCTGGGTTTTATCTTCTATAATTGAAACTTTGTTGCCTTCAGTGGAGCTCAGAGTTGGCCGGGAAGCTTGGCTTCCTCCATCACTGGAGCAACCAAGCCTCCTGCTCTCTTCAGCTCCGTGGCTGCCGGCCGCCATCTTGGTTGGGTTAATTTGCATATAGTCACTCTGATTGGCTGGTGGGCGTGGCTTAAGGTGTAGCAAAGGTACAGTCAATTTGCATGTTTATTTTTTATTAGATTAGCTGAGAGAAGCCAGATGCAAGAGATTACATATTGCATGATTCTATTTATTTGAAGTGTCCAGAAAAGGTAAGGTTAGAGTCAGAAAGCTAATCAGTATTTGCCTAGGGCCAATGCTGAGATCAGGAATTAATTGAAATGAGCTTGATGGGAAAAGTGGATTTTAATAGTTACACAAATCTATAATTTACTAAAAGTCATTGAATAATCTACTTCTGATAGACAATACAAATTTTATGAAATCTCAATTATACTTCAATGAAATTATTTTAAAAGTTAAGGCTGTTTTTTCATATAACAAGACATCTAGGTATAGACACTTTACTTCTAGGAAATGGTTTGACAATGTTGTCAGGATGTATCCAATACTTTTCTCTTTCCTATCTGCCATTCTAATTGTGTTAGCTTTCATCCTCATGCTAGTTGCCTCATGAGGTCGCTTGTCACTGATCTAGGCATTATATTCACTTTCAACTCAGAAAGAAGGGAGGGGGAGGAAAAAAAATGCTGATAGCTGTGTGTTCCTTTTTTCTCATAAGCTCTAAGTAGGCTTTCACTTATATCTTATTGGACAGACCTGTTAAACATGGCTTATTTTGTTTTATAGCCTCTCTTCAGAAAGACAAAGAAGAGATAATGGCAATGATTATTAGGATATCCAACCAAGAATTTCTGATACTTCTTTTCTACCAAGGAATAAATAATAGATTTCATTATATTGAATGGTGTCAAATTATTTATGTAGATACTAGAGGACCGGTGCACAAGTTCGTGTATGGGTGGGGTCCCTCTGCCTGGCCGGCGATCGAGGCCTATCAGGGGGCTGGCTGGCTGGCTTCGGGGAGGGGTCATGAGAGGTTGGCTTTTGGGGGATGGGGTGAGGGGCTGCAGGAGGTTGGCTGTGGGAATGCACTGACCACCAAGCTCTGTGTTGACTGTCTGCCCCCTGGTGGTCAGTGTGCATCATAGTGACTGGTTGACAGGTCTTTCGGGTCATTCTGCTTGTTTCGTTGTAATGGTAGCTTAGGCTTTTATATATAGAGATTTTCTGAAGGAAGGGATGTCACTGGTGTAGAAATCATTCTAAAGATACCTTTTCTTCTTACAACCATAAAGCTTTGTTATGAAAGTTTCTTCTTTGATATAAGAATACAAATTCAACTTTACAAAGATGGGAAGGACCTCAAAATAAATATTAGAATAGCTGCAATTTTCATTCTTAAAATACTTTTTTAGTAAGAATGCAAATTTAGACAGCTGATCAAAATAGTTGGCTAAAGGACAGGAAAAGGAAACAAATACTCCTTTATTTTAAGCTACCAGCCCAAACCAGCCTTAAATACCTCTGTAAAATCTTTTATGAAGAAAGATTCTTTCCAGGTGTCAAATATTAAGGCATTTGTTTTTCTACTCTCAATACCCAGCTAAGTTTGTTCCCCCACTTCCAGTTGAGGAGGCTTTCTTAGCTCATCAGAGACTGTAATATCTCTTCCCAATGCAAACTTGAGTGGTATCGATATTGGTAGCTTTAAATCAACCACAGTGGGAGTATTTATACCATAGAAATTGGAAAATGCTAAAAACCAGGGCTGTTTTTTTTTTTTTCTTCCCAGAGAGTAGTTAAACAACTACTAGCATATTCCTGCCCAATCGCATCAATTTTTAGAGTGACAGCATTGCACACTCACACAACACAAATATCTTCCTGCCATCCACAACCCAAAATGAATCTATTTGCCTTTTCCTTTGAAGATTTATTTTTTCCTAACTTGACAACAGTACACATACCAATACCAACAGCAAAACCAAGGCAGCCAGTAGCAATTTTATGGCTTACAAAAATTAAGCCATGAAAATATTCAGATGAGTAATTTGATTTTTTTTTTTTTTTTTTTGGTGGGAGGGATGGTTAAAAAGTAAATTCATGGCACAGTTGTTTTGTATAAGAGCAACATGAAATCTTTTGGCAGAAAAGTAGTTCCTATTAACATCAGTAAAGTCGGCAGACATAGCACAACGTATACTCCTCCGCCTGGAGCTAGGTACAGGGCAGGACATTTATCTACAGCTCTGGTCTTGTTGCCTAGGAGGTGAGGGATTTTGTTTCTGGAATGCCATCAATAACTACTGTCAGAATGTTATATCAGTATGGTAGAGGAATCACTACACCACTCCTATGAGGATCTCAAATGGTAGCAGCCATCCGTGACACTAAGTGCTCTTGTGTGATTGTGGCCAGGGACAAGGAATGAAGGAATGAAGAGGCGATCTACTGGGATGAGGCTGAGGTTGAGCACAAAGGATTCTATCTGCTTCAGGCATGCAATTCTACTTCATCTTCAACAAGATCAGTCTAGACGAGATGTTCATCTTCTCTTTTCGGTTTGGAATTTAAGGAGGTACCTGTAATAAAGGAGTATATACCATATTCTCTGAGGCAAACTCCCTTGGACCACCTACTCTACTTCCTATGCCTACCCTAAACTATCATTCTTGATAGAATTGGTCAAATGAATAAAAGTATTTGTTTAAGCTATGATATTACTTTTTTAACCTTAAAAATTACAGGTCAGGTCAGTTATTAATTCATGTCATAAAGTTGTATGTTTTTAGAATCCCATAATTGGCCTTTAAAGCTGTCCACCTGGTACTTTTCATTCAATCAACCAAGAGAATGCAACACCTCACAAAGCAATCCATTTTATAGAGACCTGAATTTTGTCTTCATGAAACTTCCCCTCTTTGGTCCTAGTTTGAATCCTGAGAAAACTTTTTTCAACTATGTAATTGTGAACAACAAAAGGGGTTCTATAGAAAGTAACTTCACAGGGTGATCTGATAAAAAATTCCTAATCGGGCGGTCATGTGGATAGTAATGCCCCCCTCATAACTTCTTTAGTAAAGGGTTTATCTTTGTCTTAAGTAACCCCTGTTCATTGTGACTGTGCATCTAGTTTAACACACGTTTGAAGTAAGCTTTAACCACCTTCAGGAAAGCACATATTCTTGTTAACTATCCTGTAACCCAATCCCTGCCTTGCTTTCCCCCACCTCCATATAACCTTTCTTAAATTCCCTCCTTAATTTCAAATGCATAAAAGAAACCACAAAACTGATGTTCTCTGGAACATTTGAGATCTTGCTCTTCAGCATATGTTGGCAGTTTGGCTCAAATTAACTCTTATAAACATATTTTTACAGGTTTGGACATTTCTTATGTCGACATAATCAAATGTGGATAGCAGCCAAAGTATATCCTTAGCTTATTTGAAGTGTCAGCCAGCTAAAAATCCCTGTCTTGTCAAATTAGATTTTATTAAACCGTGTTTCCCTCATTTTGTACTTGTGTTGCTGGATTTCTAAATTTAAGGGTAGGGCTTTACATTAATCCTAAATCAATTTCATTCTCTTAGATTTGATCAACATTTCCAGACAGTCAAGATATTTCTAAATTCCTAGTTTTAGAATCCAAAGAATTAACTATTTTTTTCCAGCCTCACATCATTTGAAACTTTGATAAAATGCATTTTTCTTCCCTATGAAAGGCAGAGGTAAAAATATTTTAAAATAGGACCTGGGACAGAGTCCTGGAGCACACCACAAGTTACCTTTCTTGGTGGTGAATGGAAATCTAGATTTGGTTGTTTCCAACAATTACAAATCCACCTCATTGTCCTTGAATCCAATCCATTGATAAGGACATTGTGATATTGTGATATAATAAGAAATATATATATTTTTGTTCTTTGTCCTCGATTCCTGGCACAAAGCTCCCCAAACCCTTGTAATTTCTTAAGTGATAAAGTGATAGAAACATTTTTGTTATAATATTTGGTTTTTGTTCCCGGGTCCTGAAACAGCTTCAAAGCAATAAAGGGGAAAGAAGTCATTTTTATAACAAGCCCTGGTCAACCACACTTGAATTTATGTTAATGAGGTGACTTTTGGAAAGCCTGTAAGGATCAGGGCTGGTTGCCAAGGGAATCAAGCATGTGATTAGAAAGTTGGAACTTTCTGCCAGGCACACATGGCTCAGTGGTTGAGCATCAACCTATGAACCAGGAGGTCATGGTTCAATTCCCTGTCAGGGCACATGCCTGGGTTGCAGTCTCAATTCCCAGTGGGGGACGTGCAGGAGGCAGCCAATCAGTGATTTTTCTCTCATCATTGATGTTTCTATCTCTCTCTCCCTTTCCTTCCTTTCTGAAATCAATAAAACATATTTTAAAAAAAAGTTGGAACTTTCAGCCCTACCTCCTGACCTCCAGGGAAGAGAGAAGGGGACTAGAGGTTGAGTTAATTATTATGGTTAATGATTTAATGAATCATCTAGATAATAAGAGCCTAAGCGACCGTTATAGCATAATGACCAGAACGACCAGTCGTTATGATGTGCACTGACCACCCGGGGAGCAGGCACTCAATGCAGGAGCTGTCCCCTGGTGGTCAGTGTGCTCCCACCGCTCAGCCAGAAGCCGGGCTCATGGCTGGTGAGTGCAGTGGTGGTAGCGGGAGCCTCTCCCGCCTCCATGGCAGCGCTAAGGAGCAGCGCAGAGCAGTAAGGAGCAGCAAGCAGGTGGGCGGTGAGGAGCGAGGGGTCCCGACTGCGAGAGGGCACAGGCCGGACTGAGGGACCCCTCCAGTGCAGGAATTTTGTGCACTGGGCCTCTAGTGCCTACATAATGAAGTCTCTATAAAAGACCCTAACTGAAGTGGTTTTGACAGTTTTCAGGTTGGTGACCCATCAGGGTTGGGGAGGGTGGTACACGGAAGCTCTGCAAACCTCCCCCAGATCCTGCCCTCGGCATCTCTTCCAGCTGGCTGTTTCTGAGTTGTGTTCTTTATTACAAATACATATTAACTATATATGCTTATTACTATAATAAGAAGTAATAGTAAGTAAACTGTTTTCCTGACTTTTGTGAGCACTATTCTAACAAATTATCAAGCCTGAAGAGAGGGTCTTAGGAACCCCTGCTTTATAGTCAGAAGTCTTGAAGGCCCAATCTTGTGATTGCCAGCTGAAGGGGGTCTGTGCTAGCTCCAGGCAGTTAGTGTCAGGATTACTTGGAGTGGAAAACCCACACATTTGGTGTCAGAAGTAGAGAGAGGAGCAGTAGTATTGAGATAGGGTCTGTGGGGAAAGGGCTGTAACTGATAAGGCCTACAAGGACTGTCAAGGAGATAGTAAGACCCACCCCCAACAGATTTATGGTTTAGAACCCTCAGAAGACCAGCTGGATCCAACATGGCAATTAATTTCACCTTAAGGTAACCCCTAGCCTCATTATACGCTCATTGTAATACATTAGCATAGTAAACCACACACCATGATCAGAAACAAAAAAAGCTCATAAAAGAACACAACAAGGTCATGGGGCTCTTCAGAGAAGTCTCCACCCCTTTCCAGGAAAAATCCTCAATATTCCTCCCCTTTATGGAATGCCCTACCCCTTCATTAAATGAGCCTCCGTAAAAGAAGTAAACCCCACTAGGGAGAGCTGCTTTGCTTGTCGAGTAGTCATTCTCTGTCTCACTGCTTCCCTAATAAGCTCTCACTCTTAACTCTATGCTGGCTCATGTTTGAACTTCTCTGCTTGAAGCCAAGGACCCACAATGAGTTACAGACCTTCAGGTCCCCAGACCCCCGGGACATCTGCATAGTATTAGAGAAAAACAGAAGTTTTCTTTTAGAGATCATTCATGAACAGATTCCTAATGAACCTACAGCAACTTCCATTGGTCACTTTTTACCTTTCTATTAAAAACAATCACAAAATTGTAAATAAATTCTCTTTGTTAAAGTACATAAAATACAGGAGGAAAATGACTAAAAAGTTAACCTTTCCTCAGAAGAAACCACTGTGAAATGGATGTGTGTTCTTCTGGATCCTTTCTTATATATTTACATGTATGTACTGACATACACACTCGTTTCTTCAGTAAATGTGCTGGATAGTGTTCTATATTGTCTCTTTTAATAAAACACCTGAAGATCTGCCATAACAGCAAACATACCCTATCATGACTTTAAAATAGTCCCCCAGTTTAGTGTAATCTACTTTACTACTTCCCTACTGAGAGATATTTAGGTTGTTGTCAACATTTTGTTTTATAAACAATGCAACCGTGAACATCCTTTTGTCTTCAGGCAAGTGAGAGAAAAAGTTCATTTCTAGAAATAGAATTACTATAAAAAAGCATGCACGTTTTAAAACCCTAATGAGTATTATAATTTTTTCCCAGTTTATATTTCTTTCAAGAATATAGCCTAGCTATGCAAAGGATGGTCCAATAACAAATAGAATTGGCATCATCTGGGAGCTTGTTAGCAATGTAGACTCTCAGGTCCCATCCAGACCCACTGAATCAGGATCTGCTATTTCACAAGATTTCCGGTGACTCACATGCTCATTATAATGTGATAAGCACTGCTCTCTATATTCTTTTTCTCACTAAAATAAGATATTAGCAATCTCTTTAATGCTTGCCCGTTCCCCTTTATTTTCCAAGTACTTAAAAACTATTCATTTAAGAATATTTCCTAGAATTTTATCTGTGATCTCTGCTGAATGCATAGACTAGTCATCCACAGAATGTACCCTTTATGAATAAGAAGATATTATTTTCATTTTTCTAATTTTGGGGGACATTATTTCATTCTCCAAGATTCCTTAAGGACAATTTACAATTATTTAACAAATTCATTTGCTGGTTGCCTCTGTTTTCTGGGACATAATTTATCTGGGTTGGGAGACCTAAATTTATTTAGAGCAGTGAGGTGTTCTTTTAACTTCTCACTGTGCTTACAGCCATAGGGAATTCACAGACCACCTGGAGGATATGTAGAGCCATCAGAAACATGTGTGCCCCCCTCGAGAACTACTATCTCAGGGAAACATTTAGCAAATGCACATGGAACTTCTACATTCCTTTTGTTGGTTGGTTCCTGAAGAAGGGTTTACCCTCTCTGTCCTCTACCTCCTACATGTTTCAAGACAAAGAGCTCCTCTGCTTCCTATGGAAGGAAAGGCAGAGCTGTGCTAATTGGAGTGGATTGTTCCCAAATTATTGCCTAAAATGGCTTTGTACGCACCAGTTTTTGAGTCATTCTTTGACTTTTATGTGGCTAATAAATGTTTATTGACTGCCTACTGCATCCTAGATACCTTATTTATAAGCACTGGGTTTCTTAATCCTCAGGGCAGCTCTGTAAAATAGATCTCATTACTAGCCATTTTCCAGAATGGGAATTTGGAGATGAGTAAATAATAGTATAGGGTATGATCTGACTTGACTGCTAAATACCACCCTATACCTCCTACAAGTGACCAGCAGAACTGTTAGGAGGATCAGAAAAGGGACGCAGCAGGACTGAAGACTTTTCATGCAAAGCATCACTTTGATTGAGTAAAGAGTATGATAGAAAATGTTGCCATTTATGGCATTAGTAAATATAAAACTAAAACAAAGTTGCTTTATCTGTAAACATAAGTAGCATTCTTGGGTCTATTTGTTCCTATGAATACTCTGTTTTCTGGGGAGCTTAAGGCTCAGACTTGACAACGGCCCCTATTTATAGATTTCCTGAAAGGGTAAGTCAAAGAAAAAATAAACTCATGATTCTCAACCCCTGTTAGCAAGCAGTGCTCTGGTTCACTATTAGGGTTAACTTACCTTCATGATCCTCCTTTGAAATCAATTTCAATGAAAAATATGTATTTCCTTCTCAGTACTTTTGGGGTGTGGTTGTTATAATATACAAGACCTTAGTAATTATTGCTCAAAGAACTGTAATGATCATTTATTAAAAGATTTCCCAGAAGCTAAAGATTCTGTTTTCTCAAATATCTAATATACTCTGAGCAATAATTTATGGAGAATCTGAAAAATATGTGCAAGCCCAGATTACTTTAAGACCTTCTTGGGGGGCATTTCTTGAATTTGAACTCTTTCACAAACATACTGTATACATAAATATCAGATAGTTGCACTCTGTTGGCTCAATTGGTTTAGATATTAAAAAATAAAGAAAGAAAATGAAGACAAGCAATGATATATAAAGTATATATTAAAAATGTAATCCAAAAAGCCCTGGCTGGATGCTCAGTGGTTGGAATGTCACCCTGTAAACCAGAGGGTTGTGGATTAGATTCCTGGTCAGGGGCATACCTAGGTTTCAGGTTCAATCCCTGCTCAGGGAGCATATGGGAAGCAACTGATCAACATTTATCTCTCACATCAATCTTCCTCCCCGCTTCCTCTCTCTCTAAAAATTAATGAAAACATATCCTCAGATGACGATTTAAAAATGTACCCAAAGGAGGGAGGTGGGGGGAGAAGCAAATCTATTCCACTAATGGAATAGCCAAAGCCCCTGTTTGATGAATTTTCTTGACTTAAGCCCTCAAGGAATTCTATGAGTACAAATTGTAGAGGAAATGAAATAATCTTATGAAATTATAAGAAAACTAGAGGCCCACTGCATGAATTTGTACACCAGTGGGGTCCCTCGGCCTGGCCAAAACTAGATCTCCAACATCCACTGAGGGGTCCTGGATTGCAAGAAGGCACAAACCAGGCTGAGGGACTTCACTGGTGCACAATCAGGGTTGGGGAGGGGTGCAGGAGGTTGGCCAGCTTGGGAGGGACCATGAAAGGGCTCCAGGGCGTGTTTGGCCCTTCTCACTCAGTCCTGATCGGCCAGACCCCAGCAGCAAGCTAACCTACTGGTTGGAGCATCTCACCCTGGTGGTCAGTGCACATCATAGCGACTAGTCGACTGGTCCACTGTCTGCTCCCTGGTGGTCAGTGCATGCCATAGCAAGCGGTTGAGCAGTCTTAGCATATCATTACCATATTACGCTTTGATTGGTTGAATGGCCAACTGGATGACCAGACACTTAGCATATTAGGCTTTTATTATATAGGATATTTACTTGCAAAGTAAAGATGATGTGCTGGGGGAAATAACCATATTTCCATATTATGTGATTGGGAATGAGAACCTAGAGGTCCTCTTGCAAAATGAAGGGGTAACTTGAGTAATTTAAAAAATTAATTAAATCCAAATATATAGTAATTTGTTAAAGATAATTTTCAAAACAGATAAAATCATGACTTTTATATACATACTAGAGGCCCGGTGCACAAAGATTTGTGCACTCGGGAGGGGAGGGGGGTCCCCCAGCCCAGCCTGTGCCCTCTCGCAGTCTGGGACCCCTCGGGAGATAACAACCTGCTGGCTTAGGCCTGCTCCCGGGTGGCAGAGGGCAGGCCCAATCCCTAGGTGCAGCCCCTGGTCAGGCTCAGAGCAGGGCCGATTGGGGAGTTGGGGCGCCGCCCCCTCATGCACAGAGCAGGGAGGATTGGGAGGTTGCGATGCCACTCTCAGTCATGCTCAGGGTAGGGCCGATTGGGGGGTTGGGGCACCGCCCCCTGTCACACTCAAGGCAGGGTCGATGGGGAGGTTGTGGCACCACCCCCTGTCATGCACAGAGCAGGGCCAATCAGGGGGTTGGGGCGCTGCCCCCTGTCACCTACAGAGCAGGGCCCATCAGGGGGGTTGGGGCTCCGTACCCTGTCACACACAGAGCAGGGTCCATCAGGGGGTTGGGGCGCTCCCCCCTGTCATGCACAGAGCAGGGCCGATCAGGAGGTTGAGGAGCTCACCCCTGTCACTCACAGAGTAGGGCCGATAGGGGAGTTGGGGCACCGCCCCCTGTCACACACAGAACAGGGTGGATCAGGGGGTTGGGGCGCTGCACCCTGTCACACTCAGGGAAGGGCCAATGGGGAGGTTATGGCTCTACCCTGTCACACACAGAGCAAGGCCCGTGGAGGGGGGTTGCGGCGCCACCCTCTATCACCCACAGAGCAGGGCCGATCAGGGGGTTGGGGCGCCACCACTGTCACACTCGGGGCAGGGCCGATGGAGAGGTGATGGCTCTACCCTGTCACACACAGAGCAGGGCCCATGGGGGGGGGGGGGTGGGGTGCCGCACCCTGCCACACACAGAGCAGGGCCGATCAGGGAGCTGGGGCGACGCACCCTGTCAAACACAGAGCTGCAGGGGAATCAGGGGGTTGAGGAGCTCCCCCCTATCACACACAGAGCTGTAGGGCAATCAGGGGATTGGGGAGCTCCCCCCTATCAGGCACAGAGCAGGGCTGATAGGGAGGTTGTGGCCCCGCCCCCGTCACACACAGAGCCGCAGGGCGATCAGGGGGTTTGGGCGCTGCCCCCTGTCACGCTGATCCTGGTGCTGGGAGCCTCGCTGCTCTGCTGATCCCGGTGCCGGGAGGCATATTACCCTTTTACTATATAGAATAGAAGCATGGTGCATGGGTGGGGGCCGGCTGGTTTGCCCTGAAGGGTGTCCTGGATCAGGGTCGGGGTCCCCACTGGGGTGCCTGGCCAGTCTGGCTGAGGGGCTGAGGGCCGTTTTTTCGGCTGGCAGGTGACTAAAAGCTCCCAACGGCTCCTTTTTTTCTTTTCTTTTTTTTATTCTGGGCCAGCTTTAGCTCTGAGGCCTCGCTGCTGAAAGCCGGTTTCTGGCCTTTGTTTTTCCTTCTGTATTTGATACAATGTTTCGGTCTGGCTGGCTGAACCTGGCTGACTGAAAGCCTTTCTGGGGTTTTGTTTAGCTTCTTATTTGCAACATAGTACATAGTTGCTTAGAGTTGCAGTTCAGAGGCTGGCAGTGGCAGGCGGGGAACGTTGGAGTCTGCAGTCACTGGAGCAAGCAAGCCTCCTGTTCGCTTCCAGCTGCCTGGCTGCCGGCCGCCATCTTGGCTGACAGTTAATTTGCATAAGGATATGCTGATTAGCCAATGGGAAGGGTAGCGGTCGTACGCTAATTACCATGTTTCTCTTTTATTAGTGTAGATAAAATATGTTAAAGGGATTATTTAACTCAATAATTAAAAAGGGAACCAGTTAAGTGTTGTAACTGGTTCCAAGGGGAAATAAGAAAGCAGAGGCATAGGTAGGCCATAAAACTAATTTGCAAATAGGTTCAAAATTGGTTATTTCTGCAGAATAAGGAACAGAAAGCAATTGTTTCTCCACTTGACAGAACATATTTGTAGGTTTATTGACAAAAAAATATTTGCATTGTAGATATTATCTTCCACTTATCTATACTAATAAAAGGACAATATGCTAATTAGACCAGACATCTTCTGGACATCTTCCGGACGTCCTTCCTGACAAAGCCATGGTGGTGGAGCCAAGGCAGAGGCAGTTAGGGGCAATCAGGCTGGCAGGAGAGGGCAGTTAGGTGGCAATCAGGCTGGCAGGGGAGGGCAGTTAGGGGCGATCAGTCTACAGGGAAGCAGTTAGGGGGTGATAAGGCCAGCAGGGGAGAGCAGTTAGGGAGTCATCAGGCTGGCAGGGGAGGGCAGTTAGGGGCGATGAGGCCAACAGGCAGAGGTGGTTAGGGGGTGATCAGGCTGGCAGGCAGAGGCAGTTAGGGGTGATCAGGCAGGCAGGCAGGCGAGCAATTAGGAGCCAGAGGTCCAGGATTGCAAGAGTGTTGTCTGACTGCCCAATCCCTGGGATCGGGCCTAAACCGGCAGTCGGACATCCCCCAAGGGGTCCCAGATTGGAGAGGGTGCAGGCTGGGCTGAGGGATCCCCCGACCCCCAGTGCACAAATTTTGTGCACCAGGCCTCTAGTCTATAATAATAAAAGTGTAATATGCGAATTAGACCAGACGTCCTTCTGGACGAAGCCAGGGCTCTGAGGGAAGCCCCGGTCCAGGGTGCCGGAGAGAAGCCGGTGCCTGCAGCTGGGGAAAGGAAGGCCTGCTCTTGCATAAATTTCATGCATTGGGCCTCTAGTGGAGTTATAAAGTAGCTCAAAGACAATAAAAGACACAAGCTCTTCAAAACTAGATAATCCAGGAGAGTGTGATATAAGCAAAACATCACTTTTCTTTCTTTTTTTTGTATTTTATTTTATTTTATTGTTTAAAGTATTACAGATAGTAGTACATATGTCTCCTTTTTATTTTCCCCCCATTAACCTTCCCCCAGCCTCCCCTACCCCCCGGCACATGCCTTCACCTCCTCTCCCCCCAGTGTCTTGTGCCCACTGGTTATGCTCATATGCATGCATACAAGTCCTTTGGTTGATATCTTACCTTCCCCCCGCCAACACTCCCCAGCCTTCCCACTGTAATTTGACAGTCTGTTCCATGCTTCTCTGACTCTGTATCTATCTTTTTGTTCATCAGGTTATAATGTTCTTTATTATCCATAAATGAGTGAGATCATGTGGTGTTTTTCTTTCACTTCCTGGCTTATTTAACTTAGCATAATGCTCTCCAGTTCCATCCATGCTGCTGCAAATGGTAAGAATTCCTTCTTTTTTATGGCAGCATAGTATTCCATT
The DNA here is from genome assembly GCF_028538775.1 of Myotis yumanensis. Classification (NCBI taxonomy): domain Eukaryota; kingdom Metazoa; phylum Chordata; class Mammalia; order Chiroptera; family Vespertilionidae; genus Myotis; species Myotis yumanensis. Next base: position 79,426,642 of record NW_027223753.1, read on the forward strand.
GTGTAGATGTACCATAGTTTTCTAATCCACTCATCTATTGATGGGCATTTAGGCTATTTCCAAATGTTGGCTATTGTAAATTGTGCTGCTATGAACATAGGGGTGCATACATTCTTTCTGATTGGTGTTTCTGTTTTCTTGGGATATATTCCTAGAAGTGATATTACTGGATCAAATGGCAGTTCCATTTAAAAATTTTTGAGGACACGCCATACTGTTCTCCACAGTGGCTGCACCAGTCTGCATTCCCACCAGCAGAGAAGGAGGGTTCCCTTTTCTCCGAATCCTCTCCAGCACTTGTCATTTGTTGATTTGTTGATGATAGTCATTCTGACAGGTGTGAGGTGGTACCTCATTGTCATTTTGATTTGCATCTCTCAGATGATCAGTGACTTTGAGCATGTCTTCATGTGTCTCTTGGCTTTCTGACTGTCCTCTTTCGAAAAGATTATATTTAGTTCCTTTGCCCACTTTTTGATTGGATTGTTTATTTTCCTTTTGTTGAGTTGTATGAGTTCCCTGTAAATGCTGGAGATTAAACCCTTATCGAAGATAACATTGGCAAATATGTTCTCCCATGCAGTGGGCTTTCTTGTTGTTTTGATGATGGTTTCTTTTGCTGTGCAGAAGCTTTTTATTCTGATGTAATCCCATTTGTTTATTTTCTCCTTAGTCTCTCTTGCCCTAGGATCTGTGTCTGTAAAGATATTGCTACGACATATGTCTGCAATTTTGCTGCCTATGGAGTCTTGTAGGACTTTTATGGTTTCCTGTCTTACATTCAAGTCCTTTATCCATTTTGAGTTTGTTTTTGTGTATGGTGTAAGTTGGTGGTCTAGTTTCATTTTTTGCATGTATGTGACCAAATTTCCCAGCACCATTTATTAAAGAGGCTGTTTTGACTCCATTGTATGCTCTTGCTTCCTTTGTTGAATATTAATTGAGTATAAAGGCTTAGGTCAATTTCTGGGTCCTCTATTCTGTTCCATTGGTCTGTATGTCTGCTCTTGTGCCAGTACCAGGCAATTTTGAGAACCGTGGCTTGGTAATATAGTTTGATGTCTGGTATTGTGATCCCTTCAACTTTGTTCTTCTTTCTCAGGGTAGCTGTGGCTATTCGGGGTCTTTTTTTATTCCAGATGAATTTTTGGAGAGTTTGTTCTAGATCTTTGAAATATGCCATTGGTATTTTAATAGGTATTGCATTGAATCTATAGATTGCTTTAGGTAGTATGGACATTTTAATGATGTTGATTCTACCAATCCATGAACATGGTATGTTCTTCCATTTGTTTATGGCTTCCTCTATCTCTTTTTTCAATGTCCTGTAATTTTCTGAGTACAGGTCTTTTATGTCCTTGGTTAAGTTTATTCCTAGGTATCTTAATTTTTTTTGTGCAATGGTAAATGGGATTGTTTTTTTTTCATTTCTCTTTCTGTGAGTTCATTATTGGTGTATAAAAAGGCCATAGATTTCTGAGTGTTAATTTTGTATCCTGCTATATTGCCAAATTCATTTATTAGGTCTAATAGTTTTTTGATGGAGTCTTTGAGGTTTTCTATGTATAATATCATGTCATCTGCAAATAAGGACAGTTTTACTTTTTTCCAATTTGGATGCCTTTTATTTTTTCTTCTTGTCTCATCGCTATGGCTAGTACTTCTAGTACTAAGTCAAACAGGAGTGGTGAAAGTGGGCATCCTTGTCTTGTTCCTGTTCTTAGGGGAAATGGATTTAGTTTTTGTCCACTGAGTATGATGTTGGCTGTAGCTTTGTAATATAGGGCTTCCCTCTCAAGACTGCTTTCACTGTGTCCCATAGATTTTGTATTGTTGTGTTTTCATTGTCGTTTGTTGCCATGATGCTTTTTATTTCTTCTTTGATCTCTCTGGTAACCCAGTCATTGTTTAATAGCATGCTATTTAGCCTCCAGGTGTTTGATTTTTTAAAATTGTTTTTATTGGTGTTGATTTCTAGTTTTATGACATTGTGGTCTGAGATGGTGCTTGATATGATTTCTATCTTCTTGAATTTGAAGAGACTGCCTGTGACCCAATATATGGTCTATCTTTGAAAATGACCCATGTGCCCTTGAGAAGAATGTATATTCTGTGGCTTTGGGGTGAAATGTTCTGAAGATGTCAGTTAATTCCATCTGATCTAGTGCATCATTTAGGATTGATGTTTCTTTGCTGATTTTTTTGTTTAGAGGATTTGTCCAATGGTGATAGTGGGGTATTAAAGTCCCCTACTATGACTGTATTGCTATCAATCTCTCCCTTGATATCCTCTAAAAGTTTTTTTATGTATTTGGGTGCTCCTGTATATGGTGCATATATGTTTACCAGAGTTATATTTTCTTGTTGGATTGCTCCCTTTAGTATTATGCAGTGCCCTTCCTTATCTCTTGTTATGTCCTTCACTTTGAGATCTAATTTGTCCGATATAAGTATTGCTACCCCAGCTTTTTTGTCATTTCCATTCGCCTGAAAAATCTTTTTCCATCCATTCACTGTCAGTCTGTGTGAGTCCTTTTTTCTGAGGTGGGTTTCCTGTAGACAGCAGATATATGGGTCATGTTTTCTTATCCACTCAGCTACCCTATGTCTTTTGATTGGGGCATTTAATCCATTAACATTTAAAGTTATTATTGATAGGTACTTGTTTGTCACCATTTTTATTCTTTACGCCTGTGTTCCTTCTTCGTTTCTTATTTCTTCTTTTTACAGCAGAATTTTTAGCATTTCTTGCATTGCTGGTTTGGTGGTAATAAACTCCCTTAGTCCTTTTTTGTCTGTGAAGCTTCTGATTTCACCCTCAATTTTGATTGATAGCCTTGCTGGGTACAGTATTCTTGAATTCAGACCCTTCCTTTGCATGACTTTGTATATTTCATTCCATTCCCTTCTTACTTGATGTGTTTCTGTTGAGAAATCAGTCGCTAGTCTGATGGGGGATCCTTTGTAGGTAACTTTCTGTCTCTCTCTGGCCGCTTTTAAGATTCTTACTTTGTCATTGGTTGTTGCCAATTTAATTATAATGTGCCTTGGCATTGGTCTTTTGGGGTTCATTTTGATTGGGACTCTGTGAGCTTCTTGGATTTGTGTGAGTTTTTTCTTCCCTATATCAGAGAAGTTTTCTGTCATTATTTCTTCAAACAGGTTTTCTATTTCTTGCTCAATTTCCTCTCCTTCTGGCACCCCTATTATGCGAATGTTGTTTCGTTTCATCTTGTCCCAAAGTTCCCTTAGGCTCTCCTCCTGTTTTTTAAGTTTTTTTTCTAGATGCTGCTCTCCTTGGGTATTTTTTCCTACCTTGTCTTCTAGATCACTGATTTGGTCCTTTGCTTCTTCTAGTCTACTGTTGATGCTTTCCATTGAGTTCTTTATAGCAGTGATGTCATTTTTCATTTCTTCTTGGTTCTTCTTCATTTCCTCTTGGTTCTTACACATATTGTTGAATTTGTCTTCCATTCTTTTCATCCACCTTATGACCATTTCTCTGAATTCTTTCTCTGACATATTGCTTGCCTCCTTTTCATTTACTTCCTTTTCTGGTGATGCCTCCTTTTCTTTCATTTGTGGGCTGTTTCTTTGTCTCCCCATGATCTCTCTTCTCCAGCTGTCTGGTTATGTAGCTCTCTCTCTCCTTTTAGTGAGGAGGAGCAGGGCTCGTCTGAGTCCAAGTATTTGTGCTGCTTGAGATCCGGTGTTCCTCGGTTTGTAGCTGGTCCCTGGGTGCCGTGGTTGCAGGGTCCCTGGATGTATCAGCAAAACATCATTTTTCATTGAAAATATCTTTTGGTACAATTTTTCCTACATAGGAGATATAAATACAAAGCCAAGTAACCCTATGATTGCCTAAAGTTCTTACAGTTGTCTCCCCAATCTGTCATGTTGTTTTCTGTGGTTTCAGTTACTGGGGTCAGCTGTGGTCTGAAAATATTAATTGGAAAATTCCAGAGAGAAACATGTTTGTTTTAAACTTTGTGCTGTTCTGAGTGTTGTGATAAAATCGTGAGCTGTCCCATTTTGTCCTGCCCAGGTGTGAATCATCTCTTTGTCCAGTATCTCCACACTGCAGATGCTTCCCACCTGTTAGTATGTAACTTAGTGACCATCGTGGTTATGAGAGAGAGAGAAGGGAAACCATACTCACATAATTTTTATTACAATATATTGCTATAAATGTTCTATTTTATTATTAATTATTGTTAATCTCTCAACTGTGAATACTTTATAAATTACACTTTATCACGAGTGTGTATGGGTAGGAATAGCATAGTATACTACATAGGTTTTGGCACTATTCTCAGTTTCAGGCCTCCACTTGGAGTCTTGGAACGATTATCCCCCTGGATAAGGGTGACTACTATAGTTTATATTTCTGACATAGATGTAATCTTATCAAATATGATTTTAATCCAAATAGAGAAATGGTATATATATATATATATATATATATATATATATATATATGTGTGTGTGTGTGTGTGTATATATATATTTTGATGATGAAGATTTGTCTTTTACTTGCAGAAGCAGAAGATTAAAATAATTATTGAGAGCACATACCCTCTCTTGGAATGTGCATCTGATGTGGTTTTATAATGAGGTCATGCTAGATGACATGGAGACATCAGAACTGGGAGGTGAAGGTTGGGGGACAGCTGACTTTGAATTTTTGGTGGGTCTTCCCTCTGGAGTCATCAAAGAAAATATCAAGAAGCACTTCAAAATTTTTCAATATTTTTGGAAATTTATTTAAAAATTCTCTTAAACCTTGGAAAATGTTATATTTTTAATCAGATCATTATATTAATTGTGTCTCCCAGATGAGCCATTAATTCTCTGAGTTTTTCTCTCTGAACCGCCTGATCCAAGAGTTGCATAAACTTTGCATGAATCCCATCCCTTCATTTATTTTTTATAACTTTTTAATCCTAAAGTTCAAATTGCCTTTTAACCACCAATAATGTACAACAGTAAAGAAATTGTTCAGGCATAGCTCTCGTGTTCTGATCAAAATGATTTCTCTCAAGATGATTCATATTCTCACACTTTCAAAAAAGTGCAAACTTTTATGTTGTTACTAATATACCAGCAAGGCTTCAGCTGTACCAAAGGCCAGAAATAAAATTAGAGCAATGATCTAATTAGCATTGTATGTATTTAAGAGAAACTGGCAAGTATTTTTTATATTTACCACTTGGGAATGGGTTGGGAGGGTTTGTCAAGTTTAAAACCCAAAGCATCAACAAAATTCTACCCAAGTCTTTTCAGATTCAAATAGTATTACTAGTGGCAGCGTGCAATGTCATCTTTTAGAAATATAAAAACTGGCACCAGAGAACAAACTGCTCTGCTTCTGGGAAAAAGAATTGAGTGCATTTTGGCTTTTGAGCTTTTCAGAGAAACAAAATTGCTTCTCTTCAGACTGAGAAGCTATAATTGTAGCTCTGATAAAAAGATTTCTTGAGACAAATTCTTCTTTTAAAATGCCTTGATTAGGTTGTTTACGCTTAACTTAAATCGTGCTCTGAGTGAAGTTTTGTACAAAATTGAGTTAGTATTTTTACTGTTTTTCTGCAGGATTTAAAAGCTAATGCTCTTTGGGCTGGTCACCTCTACTCCTTCAATGTGAACGGTTGACATGACTTCACGCTTGCAGGGGAAATTATCACTTAGGATGGTTTGGTCTGTCTGCCTTTTAAAAAGCTTTGCAGAGGTCATTGAAAATGAATGCCAAAGAGTGGGATGGAAGTGGCTCTCCATGCCTTTTGCCATCTATTTTTTCTCTTCTTCCTCAGTTTTTTCACATGCTAATGCTGGCTACTGAAAGCATCTTTCATTCCTTGTGCCTAGCATCTAGTCTCCTTCAGGAACAGACGATTGTGGATTGTGCTTCATCAATGGAGAGGAATCAAGGCCCATCAAAGCTTAGCATGGAGTCTTGCACCAGAGAGGGGAGGGTTTGAAGTCCAGCTCTAGAATTATAGCCCTGTGACCTGGGACAAGTCACTTTATTGCTCTATTCTCAGTTTCCTCATCTATAAAATAGAGATGATGAGATTAGTACCTACTTTAATGGTTTATTTTAGAGGTTAAACGAGTTCACTTTTGTAAAACGCTTTAGAACATAGTTTGGCACGTGGTACATGTTATATATTTTGAATTAATTAAATTAATTGCTTTTAATTGTGAAGGCTAGAATAAAAGCTAAACATCCATCAATAGAATGCTAGTTAAATCAGATATAGTACATTTATAAAGAAGTATATGATGCAAATATTAAAAAGAATGTGACCAATTGCCCTAAGTTGGGAAGATGTCCAAGAAAAATTACCACATACACATACGTATGTGCATAGAAAATGAAGTCTGGAAGAGCACGCAGGTAACTATACTTGATTATTTCTGAGTGACAGAGAGATGTGGGAATTCAGGAGGTTTCTTTTTAAAAAATATATTTTTATTGATTTCAGAGAGGAAGGGAGAGGGAGAAAGAGACAGAAACATCAATGATGAGAGAATCATTGATCCGCTGCCTCCTGCAT